>NW_026623215.1:0-5674584 GCF_028827695.1 Penicillium maclennaniae | reverse complement strand
CCCTAAACCCTAAAACCCTAAACCCTAAGCTATTCTTAAGCGAAAGAGGTAATCTCCTGTTGGGATATAAGGGGAAAGCTACCACGAAGCAGATCGTGGCCCCTTAAGTCCGTGGGATCAACCTTAGTCTGGCTGGGTCAGTCGGTGCCAGACAAAGGTAGAAGGTCAAAGGTCGTAGGATAGACTATAAGCAGATATAGCCTAAACGAAGGCAGAACCACAGTCCTGAGGATCAAAGGAAGAAAGTAGAGATGACTTTTTGGAAAGTAGAACTGACTTCAGGAAAGTAGAACTGACTTGATTCTATCTGCTAGACAAGAAGGACGTATTTATAGGCTAGGATAGCCTAGAAATGACGTCTAGAATAGCATACAAATAACGTACAAACATTAGGCAGCAACATAATGAAGGTGGCAAAGAAGGGAACCGAAGAGAAGCGAAAAGAATGATATCAAGGATCGACGGTCTAAGCCACCCCGAAAGCACCCCCGCAGGATCAGGCTATGCATGCCTAAAGGTGGACCATTTTACCCCTAAGAGAAAGTGGTCCGCCTATCCTTAAGGGGACCGAGGGTCGAAGTCTGTTCACCGGGGTCCGAAGACCATGGTCGAAGTCCGCGGGCAAGGCATGCCCGAAAGCACCCCCGAAGGAACGGACCATTCATGCTTGAAGGCGGACCATTTACCCCTAAAGGAAAATAGTCCCGCCTATCGTTCGGGGGAGGGCCGCGGACCAGAATCAGAAGTGGTCAAAACATCATTTTGATAGAAGAAAAATCTGGTCACGTGATCAATGCAATCTGGTCTTATATGTTGAATATAAGGATAGATCTTTCTATGTAGCATTGGTCTATATTCCAATACCCTCTTACCTAGGTATCGCGTTAAGCTAATCCTACTATCGTTACTAACTGGCTTAATCTTAGAGTTAATATTAGAAGATATTTAGGATAGTACTAAGGATAATAGGCCGCTAATTTTAGCGCTTAACGAAGATAGGGAGATTTCTTAGTAAATCTACGCGAACTTCTCTTCTTATTATATACTTTAGTAGCTTACCTAGCGAGCTATATAGAGCCCCGAGAATCTTATTAAGTAACTATAGCTTATTACTAACTATAGCGACGCGCTTAGGCGAAAGCTAGCTACTAAAGATCGCGTATTATATAACGCGTTATTAACGGACGGCTTTTAGCGCTTAATAGTTAAAGATAAGGAGCTTAAGGAGCTTACTAACTATAAATCGCTCTATAATAAATAGCGATAGGCCCGTTAGTAGGCCTAGCGATATTAGAAGCGCGGGGTTTATACTTAAAAGGCGCTTTATTAAATATAGAAATATAATATTTAGATAAAGGATTTACGAAATAAGAAGAAGCTAGTCCTTAAGGGGAGGGTCTTCGAAGGTCGAGAGGATTATAATTATATTACGGAGAAATAGGCGATCGCATAGGAGGAATTCTCTTAATAGATTGAGAAAACCTTAGTAAAGCTAGATCCAGAGTATTTCTCTAAAGAGAAGTTTAGCGAGGTAAGACGATAGTAAGAGATAGTACGAGAGAGAAAGAAAGAAGTCCGGGAGCTTAGTTTATCTTAAAGTAGATATTAATAAGATAATATTTAATATAATAATCTCTAGAAGTAATAGGTAGCCTTTACTATTTACTAATAGCTATTAAACGTATTAGGTTAAAATAATAAGGTTCGACGGCTATTAGTATTCCTCCCCCCCCCTTTAAGGCTATTAATAGCCGTTATAAACCACTAAGGCTATATTTACTGATACCTATCAAACCTTATATATATTTAATAGGTATCAGTAAATAGCCTACTTTATATAGATTATATATTATATATATTATAAATATGCAGACGCTTATTAAAGATAGAGTTAGTAGTTAATAGAGTAAATATAAGGGGTAATAAATATAAGTCACTAGAGAAGATATATCTTAAGAGTAGGCCTAAGAGAGTCACGAACTTATACCCTTTATCACACACAAAATCTATAGATAATAGGGAGTTCAAATAAATTATTAAATAAGGTAGTATATAAATAATATCGTGTATTCACTAGGATACCTATAGTGCGTAGGGAAAATATAGAAGCTAAGTATAGTTCAAAATACAGAGGGTAGCCTTAGTCAAAAATATATAGGGTCGGGTTAATCGAAAATATATAGGGTTAGGTTAGTCTAAAATACAGACCTAACCTTATATATTTCTGACTAAGTCGACCCTATACATTTTCGACTAAGTTAATCCTATATATTTCCGACTAAGTCGATCCTTTATATTTTTGACTAAGTCGATCCTATATATTTTTGACTAAGTTAATCCTATATATTTTTGACTAAGTTCGACCTTATGTATTTCCGACTAACTCGACTAAGTCGACCCTATCCCCTCTAAAGCCGCTTATACGTATATTTACTGCAGACTTTATAATAGCCTTAGATTACGATATTAGTGACTTTAATTTAATTTAATTAAAATTCTATTAATCTAATCGAGCCTAACTAGTGTCGTTAAGGCTATATAGGCGCTTTATCTAAATCCGAAGCAAAACTTATTATCCGTAACTCTAGACACGCGGCTTATAGTAAATAATATATATAAAGGAAAACTGGCCTCTATAAGAGGCTAGCACAGAAAAGAGTATCAGAATATCTATATCCTATATATAATCGAGCTTATATAAAAGTTAAACCTAAAGGATAATATCTATAATCTTCTACTTCTTCTGTGTCCCCTTATCCCCGCTATATACTCCCGCCTCTTTAGTGTTAGTTCTCTATTCCCCTTATAAGGAAGAATACTAAGTGCTTCGGTTCTTAGTTAATTACGGTATATAGTGAATTAATAATTATTTCGGTAGCCTAACTATTCTTAGTAGCCCGGTCTTATTGTTCGGTAATATATACGTAGCGTCTTTATAATCTTCCTATAGTTATAAGGCTAATTTATTTATGGCCGTTATCTAGTTCTGGCTCGATGTATCGGAATTATCCTAAGAGACCTATTTAATATATTATTATAACAGCGTAGCGGGCCACGCGCGGGTGGGATATAATAATATTGTAGTTTATAGTGTTACTAAGGTCGGTGCGAGCGACCTTATTAAGTATAATTATTCGCAGATCACTATATAGCGGGTATTAGAGTAAGATATATCTCGGCGTTTAAGATCCTTACTCATAATAATAGCGGTCTAATTCCCTTTCTTTGATTTCGTATAAGAAGTCACCTAGTCTAATATATATTGACCTTTTTTAGATAAGGATAGATACGTATAGCTTCGATAGCCCCTTGTATAGCTCTAAGACCTTCCGTGTCGGCGCCTTAATAAGGTACTTCGTTAGCCGGCCTATCTTCTCCCTCTCTTATTATTTCTTCTATCTCTCCTTAATACGCTTACGGGTATTACGCTTCGCCATGGAGGCTAGGCAGATAAAGTGTTTCTCCGAACCTACACCCGCACGATACTAGCATTTAAACCCTACTAACGCGATATATAGCGGAGATAGGGTTCGAGGAAAAAAGGCTCCTAATTGCTATTTATTAAATTCTATATTAAGGCGATAAAGATAGAATATAAGGAATAGTAATCGAAAAAAAGAGAGATAGGCGTAGTGAGAAATGCATAAGGTCGGGTTAGTCCGAAATGCACAGGGTCGGGTTAGCCCAAAATACAGGTCTGACCTTGTGTATTTTTGTCTAAGCCGATCCTATGCATTTCGGACTATATCCCCTTTGGGAATTTCGGACCAAACGCTAACCCCTTTCGGAATTTTGGACTATCCATACCCGCTCAAGGAGAGCAACTTTAAACCCCCCCTATAAAATTCAATAAAATAGATAAAAATATTCTGATTTAATATATAATATCTGAAGCACTTTTACTTGTAGGGAAAAATATAATATAACTTAGTTTTGCTTATATAAGCGTATCGTTTGTGCCGGTTTTTGCCTACTAGATTATTATATCAGTCTATTAAGATAGTTACCTTAGTCCTATTATATAAGTTTACTAAAGTAACTACGTCTATCCTATTATCTAACTTTAATAAGGTAACTACCTTAGTCCTATTATATAAGTTTATTAAGCCTATTATCTAACTATAATAAGATTATTACTTCTATATTATTATATATATTTATTAATATAATTACCCTAAACCTATTATGTAAAATTATTATATTAATAGCTATTAGCTTATTATCTAAGTCCATTTTTAGTATATATCCTTAGCGATTAATAATAGAAAATATATTAATATATATATATGTGAAGGGCTGAAGCGAGACTTAGATTCAATCTGACTAGGCCACGAACTGTGTACAAAAAGCTTAAAGAAGGGATGTTCCCTCCGTGCGTTCGTTCTGTTAACATGCTAGGGTCACGTGGTTTATGTGACCTATACCGGGCATGGGCCCGTGACAATACCCCCCCTCTAACCTAAACCTCCCGGGGGTCGCGACAACGTGCGTATCGGTGTCGATTTAACGTCGTATCACGTCCGAAACGGGGCCGTTTCGTTCCTTAAAGGCTTCTAATACGGCGCAATCCTGGACGGAGTCCAAGGTTTCCTACGTTTATTCTGCCCACCCCGTCTATTGTACTAGCGCTTCGTCGCGGTGTCCCTGTCCGACCTTCTTGCGCCGAACGGTAAGGATTTTCTGAACTTCGTACTCTTCTTCGCTATCGACTATAATCGGAGGCGGCTATGTATCGTCCACGATTTGTGATGGGAAGGGGTCCGCTGCTGTAGGCCTAACTAATTCGATATAGAAGACTGGGTATACGCCTATAGGTATATTAAGCTTGACAGTATGCGGTGACGGTACGTCTACGACTCTATACCGGGCGTGTAGCCAGTCTAGCTTCTTCGATAGTCGTTACGTGCGTATATTCCGAAGGTTTAACCATACTTAGTTGTCTTTCTTATAGATAGGGGCGGCCTAGCGTCGTCGATTTGTCTGCTCCTCCTATAGTGCCTGTGCCGAAGCAATAGTGGCTTAGGCCTAATCGGTAGCTTCTCATAGGCGATTTATAAATGTTTTGCCTGCTTTTCCTGGCTATATTAGGGCGTCCGGTAACTAGTTTAACTTATCTATCCCGATTAGGTCGACGTAGTATCCGTGGGTAAAGAAAAAGGGGAGATCCCTATTAATGCTGCGTCGCGGTTATTAATCGCGGTAGCGACTATTAGTAGAAGCTTCTTCTAATTATCCTATGCGTAAGTGGAAAAGACGCGTAGGATCCGTTCGATTTCTTGGTTAGCCCGCTCCGTTACACCGTCGGTCTACGGGTAGAAGGCGGTCGATAATCGTCGTTAAATTAATAGCGTTTCGCACACTTTTCCCCAAAATACGCTAACGAACTAAGGGCCGCGGTCACTTACGATCGCTAATAGGACGCTATAGTGTATATAGAAGTACGTAAGGAATGCTTCCGCTATATCTTCTGCTATTATATCCCTTATTCCGATAAAGATTATGCCTTTCGTTAGCCGGTCCGTAATTACTATATAATTCGTTACTCCTATAGATCCGGATAGCGGTAGGCCGGTAATAAAGTCCACTAATATTTTGGCCTAGATTCGTTAGGGAATCGGCAGTGGTCTTAATAGCCTATACTTTGTGTCACGCTATACCGAGCTACGTCCGCAAATGGTGCAGTTCTGTAGGAATTATCGTATATCCTTCGCGGCTCTGGGCCAGAAGAATCGTCGAGACAGTATCGAATATATCGTGTCTCGTCCGAGGTGCGCTATTATATATAAGTTATGGATCTTCTGGATAATACCCGTTCGTAGGGTCTCGTTATCTGGGATCTATATTCGTTGCCTGAAATAAAGTAACCCTCGATTATCTAAATAGCACTCCGATAGGCTCGTCTTTATATTCGTTTCGGCCGCGATTCGACGGTCTCCCTTCAGTAAAGCGTGGGAGATTCGTTAGTATATTATATCGGAACTCCTTACCTTTGTCCACTCTGCCTGTAGCTCCGGTTCCTCGAATAACGGAACATTTCTTTCGAAATCTGTCTCTCCTTAGGCTTAGTCGTTATTTGCTTACCTTATCTTAACCGAGACCCTTTTAAGTAGGACTCGGAAGCGATTTAATAGCCTTTTATCGGAGATACCCTTAGGTATATCTTAGTTTCGACGAGAGAGAGCGTCTGGCCGTACTACTAGCTTACCCAGATAGTATTATAGGTTAAAGTCAAACTCCGTTAAAAGGTTAGCCCACCTTATCTGCCGTTCGTTAAGGTGCTATGCCTTACTAAAGTATTATAGGTTTTTATAGTCCGTTACGATAGTGAATTAGGGTACTATCTTTAGCTCCGGCCTCTATTCACGTAGGGCTCGCACGATAGCTAGGAGCTCCTTATCGTGGATCTTATAGTTTGACTCTGCCGGGGATAGCTTCTGCGATAGATAGATATATAGTCGTAGGTAGCTATCGGGTCTATACTATAATAAGACTGCCCTAGTGGCCTAGCCGGAGGCGTCGGCTTTGACTACTGTTTTACGGCCTTCTTCGAAGTGCGCTAGGATCGGTGCGTTAACGAAAAGATCCTTTAGCTCCGTGAAGGCCTATTAACAGTTATCGTCCTATTAGAACGTAGCGTTCTTCCTTATTAGTTATATAAACGGCGCCGAAAGGTCAGCGAAACGTGGTATAAACGGCCGGTAAAAGTTCGCGAATCCGATAAAGCTCCGTATATCTCGAATAGACTCTGGCCTCTCCTATACTCTGATTATCTCTACCTTCTTTAGATCCATATAGATACCCTTTCTGGCTTAGACAATAAAACCGAGGTACTTCACTGAGTCTTGCTCGAATTCTGACTTCGTAATATTGTATTAAAGACCCGCGTCTATTAGCTTCTGTAGTACCTCACTAACTTTCCGTCAGTGATCCGATAGCGTTCCGCTAGAGTAGATGATTATATCGTCGATATACGCTAATATAAAGTTGTCTAGGTACTCTTATAAGGTCTGGTTAATATACCTTTAGAATATCGCTGATGCGCCTATTAGCCTAAATGGTGTGACGTTCTATTCGTAGAGTCTATATCGCGTCCGGAAGGCTATTTTCTATTCCTCTCCTGATTATACGCGGATTTTATAGAAAGCTACGATAATATCGAGCTTCGTGAACTATCGGGCTTAGCCAATATTCCGTAGCGTCTCGCGGATCAGTGGGAGGGGGTATCGGTCTTTCACTGTTCGCTCGTTTAACCCCCTATAATCGATATAGAATCGTACGCCTCCCCCGAGCTTCCGAACTAGTAGAATAAGTGCGGCTACTAGGGATTAGCTCACCCGTATAAAGTTCTTCCTGAGTAGGTCCGTTAGTGTCTTCCGTAGATAAAGTAGTTCTTCCTTATTTATGCCGTAAAGGGGTCCGTATAGCGGTAACTCTTCGACGCCATTTCGGTCGCGTTTTAGGGGAATTTTATGATTGACTCTAGGCTAATAGGGTAGTAGTTTATTAGCTAGCTATTGGCTAAAGACCTCTAACTATCGCTAGTAGTATTTTAGTAGCTTATCCTTTAGGTTAATATACTCCTTAGGTCGTAGCGCTTTCTTAATATTATTTAGCGAAACCCTGCCGATTCGTACGCGTTCTGTGCTTAATGCGTTCCGTAAGAGCTCTTTAATCGTTAGTGCTATAGCCTATACGATATATAGCGCCTTCGCTCCGGTGGGTCTGATCGTACGGTCTGCGCGATTCTAATATCTTGTTCGTTCCCGGACCTTGTGAAGATATCTAGGTATCCCTTTCTGGCCGAATAGCGTCCGTTCACGTCGTGTAGCCATAGGTCCCTAAGTATTATATTATTATCCTGTGGTCCGATAATATATATAAATACCTAGCTTTGCTGGTGGCTATAGACGTCGAGATCGAAATACGTAGTGTGGGTGATTCGGTACTGATTCGGTATCACTCCGTTGAGGATTCGTGGTCGTATCTTAATGCGCGGGAGGTGAAGTGACTGGACAAGAGGCTCGTTTACCGTAGTATAGTAACGGTAACTATTATTAACTAGAGCTTATATAAATTGAATTCTGTTTACTTTAGCGTCGACTAAGAATAGTAGTGTCTCTCGTTTTAGTAGCTTTTTGACCCCCTTTTACTCCTATTCGCGGCTAAGGACAGGAGCTACTCTTTTCCCGAATCTTCCTCTGTGGCCGTATCGTCGTTATCTGTGGGCGTCACTTCGCTATCGCTTGCCGGTCTCGCCTTATTTATGCGGGTGCTATACTTCTTCCCCTTCTGTCCTAAATCGGTTATAATTCGTAGATAATTCGGTCGCTAGGCGGGTAGGAGTATACACTCAGTAATATAATGGCCCGCTCTACTATATCGTAGGTACTTCCCTTTAGCTTACCGTCTGTCTAACTCGTCGGGACTTGCCTACTGGGCTCGTCTAGGGGTATCATTACTTAGTCATTAGGTTTTCGTGCGTGGTTCAGCGCGGTTTACTGTGAGTGTTAAAGTCTAATCTATGTTATCGCTCGCTCTCGGTGAGCGTGGACGACCCGTTCGCTCGGCTTTATTAATATTAAGGGTATCTATATCCGTGTTAATTTCGTGGAGTCTAGAGATTAGTTTAGAAAAGGTAGCGGGAATATCACGATTCATAAGTGAATTAGTTATTATTTTATTAAGTGCCCCGAGGAGGATCTGCCTCTTAGCTTCGTTATGCTAGTCTAGGGCGTCTGCGTCCGTAAACTCCTTCTCTAGTCGTAGTAGGAACTTCGAAAAGGTTATTCTATCGGGTTATCAGATCTGGTGTAACCGTCTCACTGCGCGTGCCTTAATATTTAGGTCTCTATAGATATTCTCGAGGTAGTTTAATAGTGCCTAAGGGTCGCTAGTGTCTCGGCGTAGTTTCACGAACGTTCCGCTATTCTTCTAGGCGAGTTTCTCTAGCCTAGAGAATATATATATGAATTGGTCCTGAGGCGAACTAATAGCTTATCTATTAACGCTTAGTTTGTTCTCGATCGTTATACGCTAGGTTAGCCAGTCGTTCGTGTTATCACCGAATAGGATAGGGTCCGGTAGTCGTGCCTTTAGACGGTAAGGCCTTTCGTTTCGTGGGTGTTCCGCTGTTACTTTAGTGGCGATTTGTGACGGTGTCGCTTATTCTTCCGTGGTTGTCGTCGTGGTAAGTAGGACCTATTAGTCTAGTATTGCTTCGAGGCGCCGGATTCATTCTTCTTGAACGGCGTCTTATTAGTTGCGTCGCTCTCGTTCTTCGTTCTGCATAGCTTGGGTCTGTGCTATTTGCTGTAGCAGCGTCTGTGCCTATAATAGTGGGCTTATCGCTTCCTGGTGCTGCATCCTCGCTAGGGGTACGGCTTCGTGGGGGAAACGGTCGTGTTTCGTCGGTGCTTCGTCGGTTTAACGATAGTGAATCGGAAGCTTTTTGTATGTGAAGGGCTGAAGCGAGACTTAGATTCAATCTGACTAGGCCACGAACTGTGTACAAAAAGCTTAAAGAAGGGATGTTCCCTCCGTGCGTTCGTTCTGTTAACATGCTAGGGTCACGTGGTTTATGTGACCCATACCGGGCATGGGCCCGTGACAATATATATATCTAGAAGTCTATAAAATCTATACTAAAGTTACTATATACTCTCTATATCTTCTTTCCTATCTATTATATAATATATTATACATTAATCTTAGTATAATAGCTATACCTAAGGTACCTACCTAAAATTTAGAAAAATATAGAATTATTATTAATTAACCTTCTCAAATAAAGGAGAGGGCTTTAGGGTTCTATTTAGCTTATATAAGTCCCTAGTATAAGGATAACTAAGTTTTATCTGACTAGCTAAAGCGTACCCTATTAAAAAAAAAGTCCGATTTTTAAATCCCTAAAAGTACCTCTTTCCTTAGTTATACGAGCTTAAAATTAAAACTAGGTATAAAGTAGTCGCTAGTTTAGAACTTTTGAAATTCTTAGTATTATCCGACCGATATTTTTAACTAGGATACACTTAAGAAATCCAACTGGTATATACTCACTAGCGCCATTTTCTCCCATAGTAAAGCCAAAACCCTAACTGGTATGCAATGCATACCACTACCCCCCATGGGGTAGCACCCACCCAGACGGCTTCAGTACCCAAGGAAGGAACCAGCAGACGGCAAATCAAATGCAGTATATGCAGAGATCCTGGCCATAGGGTCAATAAATGTCTAGACAGGGTTTAAATTGAATATAAAGGCGTTGTGGTCAATTAAAGGCTTCATGGATAGAGAATCAAATAGTTGGGGTGGCGACCCGCTTGGGATTGCGACCCGCTTGGGAAATATGTTAATATGATAGTAGCTAGAGAAACTATTATTTAAAATAGGGACTGTCAACAATTAGTAAGGAAAATCACCTTCTTCATTCTTCTCCGTGATCCCGTTTTCCCGTTGTAGTTGGTCTTGCTTATCCAGATAGGGTAGCAAGAGCTTGTCCCAGTGAGACTTGCCCTTGTAAAAAGATACTGTCTCATCCCAGCTCCGAATTGCCTCTGCCAAACGCCCGGGGACGTGGGGCTCCTGAGCCAATTTCGTCACTGGCTCGAAATAAGTGCGAATCGTGAATACTATTGCTTTGGAGCGGGGTAACCGACGCAAGGTTTGTCGCTCTGAGCGAAAGTGGATCTCTTCGACGGAGAGACCTTTACTATTTGCCGTAGCCCAGGCTATTTGTTCCATTTTCATTAGTAAACATGTCCTGCGATTCCAGAGATGTGAAAAAACGCACAGGCAACTTCGGATCCTGTCTGTTCGCCCATACGATGGGACCAGTGTAGTCCATCATCGAGTTGAATGAAGAACTATCACTGTTAGACCGGCGTGTGTTAAATGGCGAGGGGAGTATAAAAATACATTATTTCTTTCAACAGGCTTGTCGGGCGTCAACTTTTGGAAGAACTTATTCATTGCTTTTTGTAGTTTCGCCGCATAGTGGGGAACGCCGGCTTCGAAGTGAAGAGTATCGAGCGACATGCGGAACTTTTCTTTGAGGCGCCAAAACCCCGGGAGGCACACTGCAGCCGCATCAAGGTGATATTCCCCATCTAATATCTATTAGAACGAAAGCTGGCCTAAGAACCAGAGTAGAAATCATCATCTTACCGTCGTTCTTTACCATAATGACCAGATCATCCTGAACAAGAAGAGCCGATGTTGCAAGTGCCTCATCGGGGGTTGCTTAAGATGGCCAAAGTCAGCCCTGTTTAATACCAAAAAGCAGGAGTTGACCTTACCGGCAGGAAATGCAAACTCCTCGCCTGTGAGACTGTTGTGCACCTTCCCTCCTTCCAACCGATAGATATTAGGATACCGATGGACTAAGTACCGTACCAATTCCTCATTGAGCTCGAAGCAGGCATCTCTAGTGAGCGCGTTGTCGACGTATTTGACATGCTCCTTGAAATCTTTCTTGAGCTCAGAGGCTTTCATATCATGGTAACGGAGAAAGTAGGAGTCCATTTCAATCCAGTTATTCCAGTTCAGTTTGCGAATTCCCATGGTGATATAATTCGGGCCATGGCGGAATGGGCGATACAGTCTTGGTGATGTAGAATCGGGATCAGCGGATTGAGAATTGGGAAGGGGTGTGACGAATGGCTCTTCTGCTTTCTCTTTCATTTGCTGGGGCCGTGACTTCTGTTGTATAGGCCACCTGGTAAATAGCCATGTGAGAATCGAAACTAACAGGCCCAGGAAAGGCAGGGGACTGGTTGGCAAGCGAAGATCCGCGGCAGTGATCATTGTGCCGACTTTTCAAAGATAATTGTTAGATGGATGTTTACATTGGCAGGGGACCTTGAGCTACAATGAAGTAGACAGGGCAGCAGAAGTGCTCTTTAAGTAAAGTATCATGCATGTCGTAAGCCGCATATGATCGCTGCTCCAGATGTCGGACACGCGACTAAGTCCTTTTAGGAAACTCTTTGGGCCACGACACGCCACTAGCCCTGCTGGGAAACTTCCAAGCCCGTTTGTGTACGGAATTCGTTATCTCGGGGACCTCTCGGAAATACCCCGACAGGATTCTTGGGGTTCGCCAAACCCCCGCTTCTGCGGTACTTGCGACCGGGCTGTTATTCAATCCCTCATATTGGATATGCATCGTGCCATTTTCCAAATCTTGGCCATTTCGCATTCGCATTTTCTTCGCCCTCCATGGGCCTTCCAAAAACGGGCAACCACGGGAGAGCTGCTGCGATAGTCTTACAGTTGTCCTATCAACTGAACCATCTTACCCCCGTCGCTGTAACCTTTTGCGTCTTCTTCACCCCTCCAATCTAAGAGTTCACGAACCCACAGGAAACATGACTGCAAAAAGACAAAGAACAATCCAAGGGTCCTGTTGGCCCTGTAAGCAACGACGCGTGAAATGTGACCTAGCTCGCCCCCAGTGCCGCCGTTGCAACGTGTCGGGTGCCCAATGCAGCTTCGACAAGATACTCGTGCGTTGGAACTCACGTCCAACTAAAGCCGCACCCGTCGCATATCAAGCCTCAAGCACATCGCCCAAATCCACCTTGTTCAGACAGATCCAGGACAGTCGCCTAGAAGCCAGTGAACTCAAAGCTCTTGACTATTTCCAAGCCGCCTTGTGGCCCTTGCTATCCACTGCTACACAGCATTGTCCGCCACCGATATCTCTTGCCCTAGAATCCGAGCCAGTATTGCTAGCTATGTGTGAACTAGCAGAGGCTCACCGATTGCTCCAGCGAGAAGTTAGCCTGACACATTTGCAGGCTATAAGCAACAAGAGATTGATTTGTTTATCCTCTGTCCGAAAGCAACTCCGAGAAAGTGTCTCAAATAACGAGTCTCTTTCTCAACTGCTTGTCGCCGTCCTGTTGCTCTATTTCCTGGATGGTTTCATCGATTGCGCGGAGCAATCCGCTTCCACAATAAGCCACCAGGCTGGTGTGCGAGCCATTGTCGAAAAGCTTGGTGGATTCAACATGCTTATAGATGAGGGCCAAAAAGATACTCCGCACATGCTTCTATCTGAATTTGCCTCCACCGATCTCACTCGCGCTATACTTGATGACAGGGTCCCCTCTTTTCCCGCCCGAATCTGGCGTAACATCGAAAGGGGCACAGTTTGGTGGGAGAAGCAGACATACGGGGTAACACTGGCGGTAGTATTTCGCACCATGACACAAATAGCCTTCTACCGACAGTCGGTTCAAGCCGGAGACGAGGAACTATCCATCGAAAAGGTCCGTGACTTCGAAAGGTGTCTCCAGCCTAGCTTTTCGGTGCTGAGGCTCGATCATTTCAACTGTCCGGAAGAGGAGACCCTTTCTAAATTCGAAATGGAGCGTCTCAATCAAACGATCGCATTTACCCGGGCCTTCCAGCACAGTGCTCTGATTTACCTCTACCGGACTATTTGTGGGTTTTCGCCGAGGCATCATCTTGTCCAGCAGCATGTGAACTTTTGTATGGGATGTATTAAGGCTATCAGTAGCAGTTCTAAGGCCCATAACTGTATTGTGTTTCCCGTTTACGTTGTCGGTGCCCATTCATTCACGCCAGGCCACCAGCAGGATATTCTCGACACACTGGATTCTATATATCTAAGACTGCGCTTCAATTCATTGTTGAGTATTCGTGCGGCCTTAGAGGACTTATGGTCTTCTCGAAGGCAGGAAGGTGATTGGAGAGATATGTTTACTTGTCTGGGAAACCATATTCTGGTATTATAATTCAATAATTCTTATTTTTTTTTTCTGTAAATCTTTATATGAAGTATTATGAATTGATCACCACCAATAGGTGTTCACATGTAACTCGAAGTTAAGATTGTTCTATTTCTTCCTTCGGCCCTTTGAAATCTGGAAGCGGGTTTGTTAGTTGGTTAAGAAAAGCTCGGACGCTGAGAGACTTCTTACATTTCCGACCGTGAAGTAAATACCATCCCATACTTAGACCGACACATCCAACAAAGACGACTGATGCGTATGTCATGGACGCACTGGTCACTGGAAGCGTGACTGGCATACTGAATAGGACCAATTGGAAGACAATCCAAAATAACCCCAGAACATTTGCTGCTCCTCCAATGGCATTGCTTAGCTTCCAGCGAGACTTAGCCACTTCTTTCCGACCGTCAACAAAAAGACTGATCGCAATAGGAATCGCGTATGCAACACCCAATGCAATCACGCCGACTGACGCGAAGGCCGTAAAAGCACTGCTACTTCCGAGATAAATGAGTCCCAATAGCATCTCGATAGCTGTAACCAGACAGAGCGCTGATAGTGGACTACCCCTGACGGTGGATGACCACATATGGGACATTGGAATGGCATCGTCTCGAGAAAACGCCCAAGTGCATCTGCCTGCTGTCGTAGTAATGCTAATAGAGCAGAACATAGCAACAAGCAGCACGAGTATCATCAAAACGACCGATGCTGCTGGTGATCCTGTCACAACGTGAATGACATATGGCAGCGCTTGCCCATAGGGCGCAGTAATGATATCTGCCAGAGGCGGCATAGTGAAACAGATTGGTAAGGTAAACACCAGCGCTGCTGCACCACCAATAACGGGCACCAAGCTGATTGCTGTAGGGATTTGTATTTCAGGATCTGTGCATTCTTCTGCCATGGACGTGACCATTCCAAGGGCAGAAAAAGCGTAGGCCGGTGGAAGTAGTCCGATGAAAAATGTGAAATGCTGTTCCCATCCGGAGTAAGAAGGATCATAGCCAGCAAGTCCCGTATGGGTATCGTGTCGACCGTCTTTGGCAAGAACGGCCATGGTGATAGCAAAGGCAATGCAAGTGATAACTGAAAACGCCGCTGACAAGGTGTCAATGAGGGGAAGTAAATGGTCACCGAAGAAGCATATTATGAAGGTGATAAGACAGATTGCGTAGAAGAGGAGCAGAAGCTGCCATGATGTGGCCGTCCAGTCGGGATAGAAAATTGACACTGTCGCAGCGATGAGTGACGCGATGCCAAAATTGACCGAAAGAGAAATAGTCCAGTTGCCAATGAGCCAGATCCAGCCAGTAACGAAAGATACTAGCCGTCGGCTTCCAGTAGATTTGAGAAGTTTGAACGACCAATGATAGACACCCGAAGAGGTGGGATATCTTGATGCGAGTTCTGAAAGAGAAACAGCGACACAGGAATCCAATGCCAGTACAACGAGCACCCCGACAAACAGTGATAGTTGACCACCGCCATAAACGGCATTCATCAAGGAACTGCCGATGCCATAGGGGATAGATGCGATTGAAAGTGACATAAACAGCATAGTCGACAACTTCCGCGTGCGATGCAGCTGAGGCGTATAGCCCAGCCGATAGAGTTGTTCATCCTGGTAAGTACCTAGCTGAGCGTTCTCGACTGCATCCAGTGAGCCGAAGCTAGATTTTGATTTCTCCATGGCTTGCCTTGAAAAGGAATGTGCTGAAGTTCCGATCATTCCGTTTATTGTCTTTGTCGGAACGTAGGTCTTGCTTTATACACCCCATCTACTGCGCATGATCTACAAAGAAGCTTTGTTCTAGTCCAGCAAGGGAAAGCATTTGGGCCATTCATCGGTAACCGGTCTAGCGCCTCGCCAAGCAGATAAGCTAAGACTCTCGAAGGATAAAGATCGCACTATCAGGTATTTCGGTTGAGGCAGTCGCGTGCTCCCGTAAATTCTGTTGCTCTTAGCAAAATTGCGGGGTAAATGCGTCTAGTGACTAACAAATGTTGCTGCGGGAGAGTGTGTACTGATTGAGTCTTAAGAACGCTTTGAACATGGCCCAAAAACCTTCCTCATTGAGCCTAGCTCGGGGATTTCCCGGTCCACGTACCCCGCATGTCTCAATTCCTTACCAACTATCGGAAATACGGCTTATCGGTCCTTTGAACTCGGCATTTATCTATAAACCATTGAGGCTTTCTAAGCGATAGGCGGGTTGCGATTGTCATTGATCTCACATGTATCAATGCGAGTAGTATCTTGATTCGATCTTCTTAGGCGCATGTAGTACGCAGTTCGGGAATACTCCTACAAGGAACTTTCACATAAATTTATGGCATTATTTGCACTTTGAAGACCAACAAAATATGAAGAGCGCTGAGAGATATTTGATGAATAAGTTTTCGATTTGATAAGATTATTGAAACGACAGGACACAGCGGGCTCAAGGATGCTTCAGCAATGACCACTCCTAGTATGGGCAATGGGCCTCCACCTCGATCTCCACCACCATCCCTTCAATCCCGAGTTTTCTGATTTCCACACAAGTCCAAATGGGCCGATGATTCGGCAGAAGTTTTTTGAAATTGCTGGTGACTATTTCAAACGTCTCTTCCATATTGATATGGTAGCTGCGCACCGCGTACACATTCTCCCAAGACAGGCGGGTGTCGACATTTCTCAGGGCTTTTTCGACATTCGCAAACGCGACGGCGACTTGTTTCTCCACATCTAAAGTGATACTGCCATTCTCATCCCAGCCGCCTTGGCCAGAAGTTTTGACAGTGTTTCCGATGCGGGTGGCTTGCGAGTAGTGGAAAGATTCTGAGTTGGTCTCAGTTCCGGGATAGTTGAAGAAGTGCATCTTTGCTTAAACAAACAAAAGAGATGTGGTACTCAAGAGAATAAGAAACAGGATAATTGATTGGTGACACATGTCGGCCAAAGTAGCTATTTATATAGTAGCCCATGGACTTTCCTGAGCTCGTCTTCCAATTTCCAAATGGCCAGAAGACATGCCTAGTATGGACATGGTCCTGGCTGTTGCCCTTCTAGTTGCCTAAAATATTCAAAAGCTGCCCAAGTCTTCTCGCTTCCGACTACTGAATAGGGAACCGCACGCCCAGATATCGAAGATTAAATTAGCCGCTGGAGATATTTGGGGTTTGAATTGTTTAAAGCAGCATCCGTTTTAGCGAGTTGGGCGAAGCTAACCTCAATAGGAAAGATTTTGGGCCAGCTAAACCTTGGCAGATACGTTCCCATATTACTCCGCAGACAATTTAGCCTGTGCATGCTTGTCCATCAATTTCAAGACATTTCAATTTGGCCTTTCCCAGCGCGGTAAAAAGATAGGCCAATATCCGTAGACCTGCCTTCATACCACTTCCTTTACAACAACCCTTCGTGGGGCAACCAAACTAAGTTCTCAGATAAAAAAAATATAAATATGGCATCTCACAATAGCATTACGCAAAACAAATCCTCTCACTACAATATTTTCGTCATGGCTCGGCCTATCGCGTTGACTGCCCCCAATAACACAACCTATCTGCAGCCTACTGGTAAGAAAACACTGCCGAGGAATTGGATGTCGCTGCCCATGGCTGATCACTTAATACAGGACTGTTTATCAACAATGAATTCGTTCCATCTTTGTCCGGCCAAACGCTTTCGACTATTAACCCCTTCGATGAGTCGGTGATCGCAAGCGTCTCTTCTGCAGGGCCAGATGATATCGACCTTGCCGTTGCCGCTGCTCAGCAAGCATTCAAGTCAAGCGAATGGAAATCTGTCACAGGTTACGATCGAGGGGTACTTCTGACCCGGTTGGCGGAGCTATGCGATCGTGACAAGCATATCCTTGCGACCATTGACGCATGGGACAATGGTAAGCCGTATGAGCAGGCTCTGAACGAAGATCTTGCCGAGGTGGTCTCCGTCTTCCGTTACTATGGTGGCTGGGCCGATAAGATTCATGGTCAAACTATCCCGACTAGCGATGCCAAGCTGGCCTATACCAGGCATGAACCTATTGGAGTGTGTGGTCAGATTATTCCATGGAACTACCCTGCAATGGTGAGTTATTTACCTCAGTCTTTGCCGGAGCTTGAACTAGAAAGATGTTAATTAAGCTCAGATGGCAGCGTGGAAATTGGGGCCTGCACTTGCTTGCGGGAATACGGTTGTCATCAAAGCGGCCGAACAGACGCCACTTTCAATTTTGTATCTTGCAACTTTGATTCGCGAGGCTGGCTTTCCGGCTGGTGTTGTCAATGTTGTCAATGGTCCTGGTGCAACCGCCGGAGCATTCATCGCGTCGCACCCAGGCATTGACAAGATTGCGTTCACTGGGAGTACAATCACTGGAAAGGCAATCATGAAGGCTGCTGCTTCGAATCTGAAGTCAATCACGCTGGAGACGGGTGGTAAGAGCCCTTTGGTTGTTTTCGAAGACGCCAATCTGGATCAAGCAGTTAAGTGGTCGCATGTTGGGATCATGAGCAATATGGGTCAGATCTGCACATCTACATCGCGCATCTATGTCCACGACAGTGTTTACGAGAATTTTGTGGAGAGATTCAAACAATACACAATTGAAACCTCTGTTGTTGGGAGCCAATTTGATCCCAAGGTGAACCACGGACCTCAAGTGTCAGCGGCACAACGCGATCGGATTCTGCGTTATCTTGAGGCCGCGAAGAAAGAAGGCGCCAAACTCGTTCTTGGTGATAATCAGCCGCCAAACAATGCAAAAGGATATTTTGCCAACCCCATTATCTTCAAAGACACCGACCGCAATATGACCCCGGTCCGCGAAGAGGTCTTCGGACCTTTTGTCGTAATTCAGTCTTTCAGCAGTCAGAAAGATGCTATTGACAAGGCTAATGACACGGAATACGGATTGGGCGCCGCCATTTTCACAGAGAACATCACCCGGGCCCACACAGTCGCAGCCGCGATTGAGGCTGGCATGGTTTGGGTATGTACTTTCCAGTGTCATTATACGAATGCAAGCAATCCTGACAATCAACAGATCAATAGTTCTCAAGACTCTCACTTTGCCATTCCATTCGGCGGCTATAAACAAAGCGGCATTGGACGAGAGTTGGGCGAGTATGCCCTTTCAGCGTATACCCAAGTCAAGGCGGTGCATGGTCAGCTTATTTTTCTTTTCATAATATTATTTGACAAGATTACTAATATCAATACAGTCAACCTCGGAACCTGGCTCTAGATACAGGAGTATGGGCACTAACGCACTCTTGATTTGGATTCCGGTTTGGGGCCCATCCAGTAGTAAAACAATCTACCATTATACAAGCAATATGCGTGAAATAATGAATGACATGAAAGAGGATCACGGCAAGTCGTGTCCCTTTAACAAAGAACGGGCGTAACCAATGGACCGTTGGCCCTAAACCGGAGATGAGCGCCAGAGCTTGATTGGGTAATCGGAGATAACGGCCAGCCACTTTAAATTATGGAAAAACGGGTGTGGTGCTGTTAATAGATTCAAAAGTTAGGAGAGAAGTAAAATAGTGATTAGACTGTGGGGGTGGGGTATAAATAAATTCGAAATGTGCCAATTTATCTTCAAATCTCACATTTGTCGTATCCCAGTCACTGCTAGCCTCCTTCAAACTCGACGCCAGTTCCCCGACCACTCTGTCGAGCACCATTATTTTTCTACGACCCAACAACTCAGACTGTATTGTCTCTTTGCTCCTAGGCCTTACTATATTATATTAGGGTACTCACTATCTAACTACCTTTTTAAAACAAAACTAGATAGAGTAATAACTTATACTCTACCCTCTTCTAGACTAATAAAGAAATAGAGGTTGACCTCTAAACTAAACTATATAGGTTTTAGGGCATACTTTGAGGGCCTTACTAAACTCTGCGAAAATGTGAGTTTCACTTTCAATGATACCAAAAGAGGCTCACAGAAAAATAACCTATTGCACTACTGTCAATATCGGCAGGAGGTAGAGGCACTTGTTCGACGTGGGTTCCAGGGCTTTAATCAACCATATAGTCAAGATGAGCTTACAATATTCTCTATTGTACGCCACCCTCGAGCGGACTTGATCCGTTTTTGCCTTGACAATAGAACTGAACGAAAATATATCAACAACAAGGGGCTCACTGTTTTGATCCAGCTCCTTGCTTAATTAGGGGATTTCGATTTCTCAATTTAGGACATTTCGATTCAGTCAAGCTATGCCTGACCGGAGACATTAACATCTTTATTCCTGATAGTTGTAGGTGTGCTTGTTCTCCAGGTGGCTACAATGCGTCTTCTGTGTTTAATATTGGGTTTGAATCAAACCGGTTTTCTGAGGCTCCTCAACTGGTGTAATCCTTTGAGTGGCTTTCCCTCGTGGATGTATTTCGAGGTTACCAGACCTCCAAAAGGGTACTACTATGTTTTCTTCAGAGGACGCAATTTGCCCTGCTGGATAGCAAATATGTCTGTTGTCATGGGGGCGTGGGGACAACTCTGATGCCCTCTCTTTATTTTAAGTAATTAGATAAAGATGTTGATAATGTATTAGATGATGAAAGTGAGTTCATTGAGATCCTAAAGAAAGAGAAGCGACTTTGGACTTCAAGCAGCTTGGAGGCTCTCTTGTCTCAATGCGTGATTTATCTGAGAGTGTGTTACCGACCAGGACAAAGAAGAATTCGTGTATTATTAATAGAAGCAACTAAACTAAAGAGAAGATGTGGGAGATCCAGTGGGAGATCCAATAAGAGATCAAGTCTTTTATCCTTCGATGAATAAAAGGATATTTCCTTAATAGGAAACCTCAGGGTATGATATGATGATTGAAGAAGAATTATATTTTTCTTGTAGGGAATTGCGGACATATTTATATCCAATCAACAATATTCTAGGCCTATATTAGACTTGCATTGTTTTAAGTCTAGGCCTGTCTTGCTTTGAAATCAATTATAGTCTAGGCATCATTTTTAGTCTAGACCTATTGTCAAGGCATCATTAATTGTCTAGACCTATTGTCAAGGCATCATTAATAGTCTAGACCTATGTCAAGGTATCATCAATAGTCTAGACCTATATCAAGGCATCATTCATAGTCTATCCATAGAACACCTTTTAATAGACCTATTATAATTAGGTGGCTTTTCGTATTTACCTGACCAATTATAAAGATCATAGTCTTCTTGGATGACTAAAGGTAATGCTGACAGTCCTTGAATATGCTGACAGAAGAAGAAGAGAGAAAAAGAGAAATGAGTAACTACAAAACAAAACCACTTCTATCCTAAATTAAGTCAGCCTAATAGCTCTTTCCAGGTAATATTCTACCTTAGTCCCTAAGGTAATTATATATTATATAGTCCCCCTTTTAAAAGAGTCTCGCCCTAAGGCTCTAATTTTCTATTATCTAAATAATTCTTTATAAAATAATTATTTAGTATAATATCTAACTATATTAATAACTATATAGATAGTCTTAATAATACTAAATAATACTTATAAAAAGCTATTAGCTTATACGAAATATTCTTAAAATTACTTATAAGATATTAGTTATTATCCTTAATTTTAATCTATTTAGCCTTATATTAAAGTTTCTAATAATATAATTAAATATCTATAATTTTATTAACTTCCTATTCTTATTAATTATTAACTTCTATTAATAAAGCTAAGTCTATAATGTAATTTATAAGTAAATTAGATTTTATAATATAGCGAAGCTTATCTAGAGAAAAGACTAGATTAACCTTAATAAAGGGTAATAAGTTAAGTTAGTAGCTATAATCTTTTTTTAAAAGAATCTTATAAGGGTTACTAAACTAATTAGAGAGTTTCTTACTTAGCTAATTAAGTTTTTAATTTCTAATAATAATAAAGACTATATTATTAATATTAAAATTAATTCCCTAGCGATATTTTTGCCTAAGCGCGCTAACGCTCCTAAGCTTATTTAATCTCCTTTACGTATTTTTTTAGATCTCTTAGCGTTACTAAATATAGTCTTAAATACCTTATATTAACTAAAGTAATATAGATAATTTTATAAATATTTCCTAATTAAAAGATATCTATAATTTATATCTTTACTTAATAAAAAAGGGAGATCTCTTAGTAAAATCTTATTATAGAGCTATAGTAGCGAAATCTATTATTAGAAGCTAATTAGATTAGTTATCTTAGTATTAATTTCCTAATATGTAGAGTTACTATATTATATATTAGTTTATAATCTCGCTTTAGCTATTTATCTATAAATAATATATGATTAGGGGTTATATTTAATTTTTAGGATTTAGTAAACTTTTATTTAGAATTCTGACATAAACTAACCTCCTTAGTCTAATATAATTAAGTTTAGTAAGCTAAAGTAATATATAATACTAAAGA
Source organism: Penicillium maclennaniae (assembly GCF_028827695.1). Taxonomy (NCBI): domain Eukaryota; kingdom Fungi; phylum Ascomycota; class Eurotiomycetes; order Eurotiales; family Aspergillaceae; genus Penicillium; species Penicillium maclennaniae. The sequence goes on along the minus strand of NW_026623215.1, from coordinate 5,652,428 downwards.
TAAATAACTAAGCTATCTCTAACACTTTAATAGTCTTATAATATAAAAGTAAGACTAATCGCTTATTTAATTAATTAATTACTATAAATACTATATTAGAGCCTTATTTATTCTTAGGAAATAATTAGAAATCTATTATAATATATTATTATAGATAGTCTAATAAAGGAAGAGATTATAATAGGCTTAGTGGCCGGTCTCTTTATATCTTTATACACTTATAGACTAAATAATTATTTATATAATATTTTATATTAATAAATTATCTAGGCTATAAATACTATATAGATAATAGAGTTTTTATCTTATTTTATCTAGGATATACTATTAAGGGTTACTAATAGATCTTATTAAGTAACTAGATATATAAGTCCCTATTATTTAGTACTATTAGTTAATCTATATTTAATAGTAGTCTATCTTATAATTTCTAAGGTCTATCCTAATTAGTTCTTATTAATTCTTAAAACTCCTTAAGACTCTTATATTATTAGTTTATAAGGGTTACTTAGATAATAATATTAGAGTTATCGGTAGCTATTAGAATATATTAAGAGATATTAATTTAGATAAAGTTAGAGTTAGCGCGGTTCTTAGGGTATATATTATACTTAAGATATAACTAAGAGAGAAGAACCTACTTTTATCTACCCCCCTAAATTAGAATTCTTTTAGGAGAGGGTATTCATAATAATATTTTACTTCCTTATGAAATAATAGATTAAGAAATAAAACTAAGATAAGAACTTACCTTAGCGAGCATAATAGGAGTTTAATTTCTTTATACTTATAAAATATTATAAGGCTTAATAATCAAAGAAAATACTAAATTAATCCTCTTACTAAAGGCCTTTAAGCTCAGCCCTCTACTCCTTAAGTATAAGGATAATTATAAGTATCTTGTAATTATATATATTATATTATTATTAGGCTTAATTAAGCTTCTTAAATAAAAGCTTACTAAGTACTAATAACTATTGTGATAACCGGGCCTTCTTGTTGGGGGGACACGGTCACGTTACCTAACTTTTTCTGCCGTACAGACCTATATTAGTCCACACGGCTACTATATATCTACTCCTTCGTATATTTACTAAATAGAATACACTTTTCTACCTCTAAAATATTATTTAATAATATATCCTACTTAGCTAAAACCTTTTATAGTTAGCTAGGTACAAAAATATTACTATTAGATATATCTCTATTCCTATAAACCATCCCTTCTTAAGCACTAATTAAGATCGCTTATATATAATACTAGAAGGAATCCGAAGTTCTCTCTAATTATTTTAGTTATTATCTATAAGAATATAAAAGTATACGCCTATAAAATAGCGATATAAGGAAGTTACGTACTAAAAGGATTAATACCGAAATAACCTACTAAGACTATAAGATAGTAAAGATTAGTTAGAGAAAACTTAAATTTAATACCTATTGTATCTATATATATCAATAGAGGTAAAAAAATATATTTTTCCTAGCTCTAAAAGAAAAATCTATCTTAAAAGAGGAAGTAAAACCTAAGGAAAATTAATATTCTTAATAAAAAATACCTTCGAATATTAATATTCTTAACTGTTCGTAACCGATTCAACACTAAGTTCCTAGTCCCATATCCTGATCGTGAAATCGTTGGAATCGGAGTAAACGAGGACATTTGGGATGAAAAGCAATACATTGATAGTATCGGATACGGTCCGCGCTAGTATGAGTTATGCACGATTGATGGGGACAACAACCTTCGTGAAGTACCTACGTCCTCTCCTGGGTTGAAATACAAAGGAGACGCGAAATGAATGGACGCCTTAGAGTTCAGGCAAGAGCAGTGGGCCGTCCGCTCTGTGGGCGTGTCTCGTCAGGCAACAAAGAAATGAAAATGATCCATCCAGATCGGTACAAGTCGTAACTTACTCCTAACAGACTTGCCTCTTCTCCCTTTCAAACAGCAATGGGATTTTGTACAGAGAGACTCAAATATCGAAAGCCATGGAAAACGATGCAACCCATGATCAACCAGCAACCCCACCTTCCGGCCGAATAGGACCCCAGATATACATAGAGGCTGCCCCCTCACTCTTCATCCGCCCCGTGGGATTGTCCATGTTCACTACATCACCATCCGCATAGTGCTCAATGGTAAAACCGCTGGGATCCTTCCAGTAGTCAAAAATCTGCGACCCCAGGATATGTCGCCCCACGCCCCAGACCAGACTGTATCCCTTGCTGAGCAGGTGTTCGTGACCCAGGAGTTGGGTGTCAAAGTCCTCTACTTCGAAGGAACAGTGGTGAATCTGATAAGGTTTCGAATATGAAGCGGGCACGCGTGAGAGGAAGAGGGTGTGATGGTCTGTGTAAGTTTGGCCACGATCGAGATGCATGAAAGTCAGTGTATCGACTTCGCCCTGATCCTTTATCTCCTCGTAGAGGATGTCCGATGGGACGAAGTTGAAGTTGCCGGTGAAGAATGCAATGTCCTCGTCGAACATACGGGAGAGGAAACCGTAGTGCCCGAGTTTATGGATCATGGCTGGGCCCAGTTTGAAGCGTTGAAATTCCCTTGTTTCTATGTCAGACTTGTTGTTCGTGTGGAGGGGGTGATGTCTCATACCTTTCCGCGCCTTGACAAGCGTCGTATTATAGGGTCCCTTTTGGACTTCTGTGCTGCTGACTGGCGCCTTTGGCACCGAGCGATCCTCTTGTCCCCAAATGACATGGATGATCGAGCCCGACGGGGATGCAATGCTGACCATCTTCCCGCCTCCCGGAGCGGGGTTTTCCTGTACCGCTGATGCCCCGGGTAAGGATGTGCTCTTGATGAAATCTTTCTCAGACTGGGCTATAAATGCAGCACCTCCAAATCCTGCTTCATGGCCATTAACGCCGGCTTGATGGGCTACATAGGTACAAGCGTCCCTTCCCCAACCGCGGTAGTAGATCGCCGATTCAGTGCGACCGGCCTCTTCAAATCCAAAGTCGCGTGCAAAGGCATCGAACTTGTTCAAATCTGCATGACCGAAGTAGACGTGACTAAGGCGTTCCAGCTGGATTTTGCCGGGGGAGTTCGAGACGGGGGGGATCCGACCGGGTGGCATGTTGAATGATATGACCGGTATACAGAGATTGATCAAAGCTACTCTTCCAAAATAAGATCATGAGCCCGCGGTATATAACTTGCGATAGAGATATCGGTATTCCCCACACGAAGTGAAAGGGCGTAGGGTCGGGGAGTCGGCGGAGGCGGAGGATCTACCAAATGAATTGCCCCGCCCGTGGAGGGACCACTTCCTCCGCATTATTCTACTCCTCCCTTTGTGGTAACCCCGCAATTCACGGCAGCTGGAGCCGTTTAAGAGATTAGGTTCGTCGAAATTAAATAAGAATATCCGCACTGCTTTTGTGAGATTCGGTCCAACATCCTGTTCCGAGGGCCGCATGTATGCATCACCGGCAACTAGCACCGGATGATCAATGCACTCTATATAAATTGTGAAGTCATAACCTTCTTTCGCCGTTCCCAGCTTGTCGCATGACTTACTCTAATACCGAGAGAAAAATGGAGTCGGTGACGGTATTGATTGTTGGCGCTGGGCCAAGCGGGCTTGTGCTGGGCGCACTCCTAGGCCGAATGAACATCAAGGTACACGCCCAATAAATCCGGAGGTGAAATACCAATGCTGAGTATACCCTCAAAGGTGGTGATTCTAGAGAAGGAGCAAGAAGTCTGCGAGGACCCTCGTGGCATCGTAGTCAATGGCGATGCGGTCCGAATTTCCTACCAAGTCGGCATTGGCGAGGGACTGACAAACAAGATCGGCCATGGTTTGTAACATACCCCGAGATATGATGTGTCTTGCTCCTAACACAACGATTTATCATACAGATATCGGCGCTCTCAATTTCCACCGAGGAAGTTTTCGTCAGCCACCGTTCATGGTTTTCGATCTCATGACCGATTGGGCTGAGCACGCCGTATCTCAGAACATCACCCAGTTCCAACCAAATTACGAGCGGGAAATTCGGGATCTTCTCAAAACCATTCCCAGCTGCGATCTGCGGACCGGCTGCGAGGTGATTTCTCGAGAGGAAGCGGGCGGTATTATGACCATCACGTACATTACTTCGACAGGAGAGCGCAGGACCATTCAGACGCAATGGCTCGTCGGCGCAGATGGAAAAAGAGGAGTAGTGAGAAAGAAGTTCTTGGAGCCCGAGGGGATCAGGCAGGTTGATGCTGTGTGAGTGCCCACAGGAATCAAACAGGTGAATCTTGTTCTGATGAGAAACTAGGTGGCCGTACGTTGGGACCTGGGTTGCCATTAATTTGCAAGTCGATCTTCCTACGCCCGAAAATCATCCTGATTTCCCGTTGTGGAGGCTGGGATACACGCCAGAACAGGTTCATGAGAAGTTTTGGCCGAAGGGCTTTCAGTAAAGTTTCTTCAATTCTTTCCTCTCAGATGGACAAGCTGACAGTGTGCGCGCAGCTTTTGCAACGACGCTCAACGACCCGCCGTAAGTGGACGGTTCGGGCCAAAAGGGGCCAGATTCTGGAGGTCAGTAGATACCATTACTAAGGTCGAAACTAGGGTGTTGCTAACTCATTAGCAGACATGAGTACTACATCGAACCCAAGGAGGAGTCGGAAGATCCACTTGAAGGCTTCTGGAGGCAATTTGGCCCATGGATGAAAATTCCAGGCGAGTCATTGTCGCCTCAATTGTCGGGTGTCCCGGTCGAGTATCCCGAGAGATTGTATACATGTCTTACGGTGTCGACCTTTCAAGTTAGTCACAACCACATAAGTCCGTTGGAATGCTAGGGGTCGTCGGCTGACAATGATAACGGAAATAGGTTCGCGACAAAAGTTGTTAACCGCTGGTACAGCCGCAGCACCATGCTGATCGGCGATGCTGCCCACGTCTTCCCCCCTTTTGGCGGCCAAGGCATTGCCACTGGCATTCGAGACGCACAGGCCCTTAGCTGGCGTCTAGCCATGATGTCTCGATTACGCGTTTCTCCCCAAGTGCAAACCAAAATCCTTACGGGGTGGAGTCAAGAGCGTCGTCATGCGTGGGAGGTAGCTACTCTTTCCACGAAGCTTAACGGGAGCATTGTGAACCAGACCTCGTTTTGGTCGGGTACGCTCTACCGCATCTGCATGCGCATCCTCTGGTGGATTCCTGGAGGGGCGAGATGGAGGACGAAGCGTGCGTTCCGGGATAAGTTGGTTTACAACAATACGACGTGCCCAGATGGGTTCTTCTTGCAGGGTTCTGGAGGTGGGAGAAAAATTGCTCAGATTTGGGTGAAAAGGGATGATGAGAAAGAGCCCAGGCTGTCCGATGAGGTCTTCCTCCGGGATCTAACACACATGTCGCTTGTGGTGTTGGTGAAGCGTCCGGCCGACTATGGCCCTGATACATTGAACGCGACAGTGAAAGACGTAGGCTTGCCAGAAGAACTCTTTGGCATCAAGGACATCAGTTACTTGAACCTGACGGGGGTGGAAACAGTCAGCGGCGATAAATGCACTGCGATCTATCACCCCTGCCCGGCGGAAGAATTGGATAGACATGGTATCGCCTCCCTGCAGGGCTACAACAAAGATGCGGTCCAGAACCGCCTGCATTCGTCAGCAAAGTACATCTTGCTCCGACCTGACTTTTTCATTCACTCGGTGGCTCATGATTTGCATCAACTCCGGGGGAATCTGAAATCGGTGCAAGCATACTTTTCTGATCTAGGGACGTTAATAGATGCTTGATATAGTTCCAATGGCATTCACGTTATACACATACAGGTCTTAGACTAGAGAGTCACACAGTAAAGAGACATCCACTCGCCCCGGTTGACTTGTAAATGGATTGAATGCCTTGCGAATATGAGAGATTAAGCCGACTAATCTCGCGGCGTCCAATGTGGCCCAGCTCCAAGCCTGGAACTCCTGAAGTGAGTCTGCCAATAGTCAGTTTTCGATAAATTCAACATGCTTCGAAAATTTGATGGTTCTAACAATCGTACCTTGCAGAACGCGAGCAATTGGCCACCAGGGAGTAAAGCTGTTCAATGAAACGCTTAACATCTCGAGCACATCGGTGGGAACATTGGCGCAAGATGGTCCTGACTTTCCCTGACCCGACATCCCGAACATCATTAGCCCGCAATAGGCATGCCATATTGCACAGCTGATGATAGGGTCCGACACCGCAAAGTAATCTGGCGGCCAATGGTTGAAGACACTTGCAATGTCTTTCGCATAGTTAAGGCTGTCACGCCAACTTCGGAAAGAGACCAGAGCAGCGTTGCTCGAGGTTTCAGGAAGCTCTGGGGTCCATTGACCGAAAGGCTCATTCATAATAAGGCGGGCTCTGAAGTTGTTCGTTAGCATCCGTACGACCGTGGTGTGGTAGGTATACACACGTATTCAACATAATAATCGTCTCCAGGCGTAGTCGATGCGTGTGAAATTCCTCGATCGGAGACTTGGCTGGCGCGAAGAATGAACACGGGAAAATGAGCTCCAGCGCAGTGAAGATCTCATGCAAACTGGCGATACGTTTGAGATCTTCTGGGTTCGGCTTCGTATTGAGCCGCTGATGACATTCAGACACAGCCCGTAGCAACGAAACGGCGAACAGGTAGGTATTAAACCCATCACCGGTTTCGTAGATCTGCGGGCCCTGAACAGACAACCAAGACCTGATGGGATCCATCTCGGAGACTTTATTGTTGGTGGCCTTGATCAGGCCAGCAGTGAAATCTGCGATCGTGGTAGAGACCAATGCTGTTCCGATCATCTGGGAGTCGATCCCAAATGGCGTTACGGTAGTGACATTAATGGTGCAGTCGAGCCGCCAGATGGTCCACCAGACAAACCGACGCTCTTCTCTGTCTGCTGGAGATAAGCCTTCAAGAAAATAAGCACAGTCTACTTGATGTAGTTGGGCCATTATCGCTAAGCGCATAGCGTTGCCCACTAGGATCCAGGCTTGTCGGCTTGGAGTCGAGGTGTATTCATATAGCGCCAAGAGACATGCAGTTCGCACGGAATTCAGAGTCACTGGGAGATTTTGTTCCCTGTCCATGTCTTCACGGGATTTTTGATGGGCCAGCTCGGAGAAGTGTTCCCACGGGGCAGGTGTTGGACCGAAGAGGCGGTTGCACTTGTCATCGGGAAGAAAACGACACGCGACAGCGAACATGGTGACAAGAAGAGCTTCTGGTATGCGACCATTCAGGAGATCATCATAGAAGACAGGTCTCCGAAACATGGGGAAGATTGGTTGAATGTGGGCGAAGTAGAGGGATAGGCTGAGGAGTCATTAGCGAAGATAGGGGCACAGATGGAGAGGATGGAAACGAACAGGGTATGTTTGACAGAGAATGACATGCTACTCGGGCCATATGTTACATAGGAGGGATGAGAGGGGTCTAGTATGACAGAGGAGGCGACTTGATTTCCCGTTGAATTGAGGAAACCAAGATCATCCTCCGGTGAGGCACTTTTAGGCGTCGAGCGTGTTGGGGGGGGAGTCATTCAGGTCTGCCAGAGATATAAAAGAGGGATGATTCTCGGCTTCAGGTGCGCATAGCACATCTAGATCGGCTAAATCGGATGGAGCGGTAGCCAATGGACTTGAGAAGGCCTGTTGTTGACTTGAAAGGCCTTTGACCATATCTTCTAGCTCGTCTAAGTTTACGTGCTAGTGTATCAGTGTTCAAGAACAAGAAGCCGGAAGGAGGTATAGTGTACCGATTCTACTGAGGAGAACCTTAGTTCTTGAGGTAACAGCGCCTTTTGCAGGGCCTGGTCGCTTTCGCGCTCGACCATACTGGCACACCAGGCCAAGTGAGGTGCAGCGGGAGCAACTGGGTTGTACTCTGTCACCTGTGCACAGGTGGTCAATAACCATATAGGCATTTAGTCTCAGTAGTGAGGGCACACATTTTCGTTTCAGCCTAGTGAGGCTCTATCAGCTAATATTCCATAATGGGAATAGATGGACACCGGCTTACCTCTTGCAGTGGCAGCATACCTGCCATTTGGACGGATCAGGCGGCCCATCTTGATGTGGCCTAATATCCTGACGGTCTAGGAGATTGTGCACCAGTGACAGTGTATGGGGAGACATTGATATGGCTGATACAGTAACGTTTGCTTCTTTTCATGTCTACTGTAACATTAATGCAAAGGGGGAAGGTAGAAGAAATATGTGGGAGGAAACCCGGGGTACCCTGGAGAACCGTGCTTTTCCGCCGGGAGAGACCGGGTCTGTAACCCGACATTTCCCCGGCAAGTGTCTACAGTATCCACCCCTCAATGCCTCTACTAAAAGGCCAAACAAACAAGTTCGGCAAATTTGAATCGTGATCTAATTTCGATCAAAATAGAAGCTACTTGTCCTACAGCTGTCACTCAAACTTGACTCCATTCCTTAGCGTTCCAATATCTGTCACCTTGACTTCCATCCGAGTACCAGGCTGCAAAAATCGGGGAGGCTTCATACCATTCCCGACACCTCTTGTCGTTAGAAATGAGGACGTGTGGGAAAGGTAAAAGATAGCTCACCTCCTGGAGTCCCCGTCATAATCACGCTGCCCTTCTGCAGTGTCGTTCCGGTGGACAAGTAAGACACTAGCGCCGCGCAGCCGAAGACAAGATCGGAGACCAGCACATCTTGTCGTAGCTCTCCGTCGATCAACGTCTGGAGTCGCAGTCGTGACGGGTCTCCAATCACATCTGCCCGCAGCAGACACGGACCCATCGGCGCAAACGTGTCAAACCCCTTGGAGAAACCCCATTGAGGGACGGGTCCGGCAATGGCCCGGTCGATCTGCAGTTTACGCGACGAAATGTCATTGCCAACGGTATATGCGGCAACGTAGTTCAAGGCCTCCTCTTCACTGACATTCTTGGCATCTTTTCCGACAATCAGGCACTGTCGGGGAGTCAGCGCAAATGATCGGACTGGTTTGTCTTGTCTCAGCCACTTACCAGCTCACCTTCGTAGTCAGCTTGTTCGTCTTGCGCAATCTTGGGAATTACCACGTCGCACCCATGATCAGAAAGGGTAGTATTTGGCTTGAAGAAGATAGAGGGAGTCGGTGGGGGCGTGCGGCCCGTCTCGCGGACTGCATTCATTTCAGCATTTTTGAGCACTTGTAGGGAGATCCGGCTTACTGTGAGTGAGGTAGTTCAATCCAACGCAACGTAAGATGGGAACATCTTCTCTGGCCAGTGGTCCCAGCAGCTGCTTGACAGTGACAATTTCACTGGTCACCTGGGAGGCCTCATCGTAGATATCTCCCGAGATGAGTTTGGCCTGGAGTTTGGTCTCTGCCGTTGTATCTGCCAGATCAAATTCTAGGAATGGGAGAATAGGCTCTCCATAGAGAACACGGCCGTCAGTAGCAAGAAAGCGAATGAGTCGTTCCCAGCAGACCTTCATTTTTGGTTTTTTCAAACATACAATAGCTAAACCCGATGAACAGACAAGGTAGTAGAAGCTTAGACACCCTGCTACAGGCAGGTACGTATCTACTTTATATGATACTTACACTTTTAGCGGGTTAATCAATCTAGCCTCGAACGAAAGTCGGGAGGAGCGGTTAATCTGCTGAGCGATCGGCCCGAATTGTTGTGGAGAATTCCCGGCAGCGGCAGCGGCAGCGGCAGCGGCCTATCTAGTCGCTCCGCCCGGGCTCGGACCCTGCGAGTAACCCCGGATCTTTCCCCACGGGGTGGATCGGTTCTCCTGCATGTTATAGAAGCTGATCCTCCTGTCTTGAACATGCATGGTCTAATTAGTCGGCATTGCCTGACAGTATGACCACTATCGCCACATTACCTCAGGATGGGGGCCTCCACGGGGAACAGTCTCACTACGACTCACCCAAGCCAGACGAAGAGAGTGACCACATTGAAGATGTATCACCATTCGGGAAGACCAGCCGCGAAGATGTGGAAGGAGGCCTCTCCAACATACCGTCGACAGTCGACCCCAATAATCCACTCAACTCGCCCGAATGGAAAGTAAGTTGCTGTGTGAAGCACTTCCACTTGCATTGCCCAGTTTCGATAGAGCCCTGCTAAATCGCCATGACAGAAAGACATCAACCTGATCCTTATATCATTTCATGCCATGATGACCAATTTCATCGGAGCAGGAATCATTCCTGTCTACGCAACCTTTGCCGAGAAATTTGGAGTATCTATTCAGGACGTTAGCTACTTCACGTCAATCCACGTAAATCCTCCAAAAGCTCCTTTCGTGATGAAGTTGGCCTGCTGACGATATGCATGGAAGATCCTTTGCACTGGTATTGCACCCTTCGTTCTGCTTCCGCTCTCCAGACGATTCGGTCGTCGCCCGGTCTGGTTGATCTCTACTCTCTGCACTGCGGTGTGTAACATTGGCTGTGCCGAGAGCAACAGCTATGCAGCAATGCTGATCTGTCGTATCATCGGGTCATTGTTCCTTGCCGCCCCTATTGCACTGGGGCCCCCAGTCGTGGTCGAGATGTACCGGGAGCAAGAACGGGGATATAAGCTAGGAATTTGGACGTACGCATACATGCTGGTATATTTAGAAGGCTGAGGCTAAGCACAACTACAGAGTCCTTGTGACACTTGGGCCACCAGTCGGTCCATTCATCATGGGGTTCGTCGCCCAGAGAGCCGGTTGGGAATGGATCTATTGGACGTTCGCCATCATCAGTGGGGTCCAATTTTTCCTGTACTTCTTTTTCAGCCCTGAGACGCGATACATTGCTCCAGGGCCGATCGAGCACAGCAAAACCGGCAAAACAGGTGTGCGGCAATACTTGACCTTCCGCCGGATTGATCCGACCCCCTTTACGGCGAAAGAGATGTACCACCCCTTCTTGAGGGCAAAACACATTCGCATTGCTCTGCCAATCTGCTCGCACAGCATGATCTTCTGCCTGTCCGCAGCCCTGTTGACCGTGGAGATTCCACAGCTCTTTGGACCCCGGTTCGGATTCAATTCCGAACAGATAGGGCTGCAGTTTTTGGGCATCATCGTCGGCACCGTGACGGGAGAAATGGCCAATGCCATATTGCACAAACTGCTGAGGGCTCGCGCTGCGAAACCCAATGACTCGCATGTCAGGCTTTCATGGTATATTTCTCTCAGCTATGTGGGGTTTGTGTGCATGGTGGTCGGCTTGGTGGTGTTTTGCATCCAACTTGATCATACAGCTCCGATGCATTATAATGTGACCCCGATTGTGGGTGTTGGAATTGCGGGGTTCGGCAATCAGGTGGTGTCCAACTTTTTGATTAATTGTATGTTGTCTATCCCTTTAAGATTGACTGTTGCAACGCTAACCCATTCCATTGTAGATATTATGGAATTTGAACCTGAACATGCTGCTTTGACATCAGTCCTATTAGGATTGATCCGCCAGACATGGTGTTTTATTGGACCTTTCTGGTTCCCGTCCATGTTCGAGACGCTGGGATTCTCAGGGTCGGCAGGTTTGCTGGTCGGCTTGGTGGTGGTTAGTTGTGTGTCCCTGATATGGATGCAGTGGAAATATAAACATCTGTAAAAGTGGAGTGAAATATACTTGGCTCTTGTCTCTATGTACCATGCATTATGAACGAATGCTTTAACCTCTACCTCTGCCGTCGACGACAACAATGTGCAGCAGTACCGGATCCGCCCAGCCCACATCACTCGTTGCTTAACCACCCCTACACCGCGGTGTAATCACGTACGTGCCTCCGAATCCATTTGTATGTATCAGGCGCCCATCTACTCGATATATATGTTCAGACGCCATATCCTCTGAAAAGTGCCTTTGATGTCGCCACCACCTACTATTGCGCTTCCGCCCAGGCAGTTGGCCAAACTGTTGAGAGGTCGGAATGTCTTGTATGCAACCAATCAACGATGTCTAAAGCTCTGTCATTGTATTACCCCTGATTCTGGCAAACGTGGTCGGTAAGCGAGTGACGCATGTAAGCGAGTGACGCACCCGCCCACTTTTTCTCTATATCTTAACACTTTTATCAACCAGAACGCCTTTTATATTAATTGATCTCTAGCTTTATATATATTCCTTTTATGTCCGATCTGTCGCAATAGGTGTATTAGGGTGGACGCTATTTCTTCGGTACTTATATATCCCGCGGTAATAGGCTTAGTGGAGCTAGTATTACCCGCGAGGGCTTCTTATAAGCTTCCTCGAGCTCTAATACTTCTCGTACGGATAGACAGTTATCGTAGGCTATCTATCTATTCTTATAATTACGCTTTTACTTTTATATAGCGTTTATAGTATATAGCTACTTATTTTCTTACTTTAGAAGGATACTATTTTATATTATAATTTAATAGCCTTTAATAAGCTAGTTTAACGCGGTTTATGAAGGCGATAGCGGACTTTTTAAGCGTCGCTTTAAGAAAACTTTAATTAAGGATACTTACTTTAAAAGCTCGTTAATATTCGCGGGTATATATAGGTAAAATACGCTTAATTAACTATTATAGCTTATATAAGATTAAACTATATATAAATAATCTTTAGATCCTCTTATTCTGTCCGCTAATAATTATATTATTAAGAAAAGCGAGCTTTAAGCTCTAGATAGCGCTAAGTAAAGTTATATATCTATTTTTCGCTAATAGTCTAAATAAGGGTATATGGGAGATCCAGTGGGAGATTCAATAGGAGATTAAGTCTTTTATCCTTCGATGAATAAAAGGATATTTCCTTAATAGGAAACCTCATGGTATGATATGATGATTGAAGAAGAATTAATTTTTTCTTCTACAGAATTGCGGACATATTTATATCTAATCAATTATAGTCTAGGCATCATGTTTAGTCTAGACCTATTATTAAGGCATCATTAATAGTCTAGACTTATGTCAAGGCATCATTAATAGTCTAGACCTATGTCAAGGCATCATCAATAGTCTAGAACTATATCAAGGCATCATTCATAGTCTATCCATGGAACACCTTTTAATAGACCAATTATAATTAGGTGGCTTTTCGTATTTACCTAACCAATTATAAAGATCATAGTCTTCTTGAATGACTAAAGGTAATGCTGACAGTCCTTGAATATGCTAACAAAGGTAATGCTGACAGTCCTTGAATATGCTGACATATAGAAGGTATAAACTTACGCGATATTAATAGTGACTAAAGCCTAGGGTCAGTAGCGATTTAAAATAGTAGAAATAGCTACTATAAGTAGCGGCGAACTCTAGATTAGATACCCTATATATATTATTAATATATATTAAGTATAAGTAAATAATAACTTACGTAATACGCTTTAGTATATTATATTAGAATCTAACTAGGCTATTATTAGGGCCGCGGCTAAGCTTAAGTATATAGTTAGTATTTTACTAACTATACTCGAGGATCTAATACTTAATAGCTCTTTAGCCTATAATTATTTCTGCTAGGGTCTTAGAGCGACAATTAGGTATTGTGGGAGATCCGGTGGGAGATCAAATGGGAGATCAAGTCTTTTATCCTTCGATAAATAAAAGAATATTTTCTTAATAGGAAACCTCAGGGTATGATATGATGATTGAAGAAGAAATTATATTTTTCTTGTAGAGAATTGCGGACATATTTATATCCAATCAACAATATTCTAGGCCTATATTAGACTTGCATTGTTTTAAGTCTAGGCCTGTCTTGCTTTGAAATCAATTATAGTCTAGGCATCATTTTTAGTCTAGACCTATTGTCAAGGCATCATTAATTGTCTAGACCTATTGTCAAGGCATCATTAATAGTCTAGACCTATGTCAAGGTATCATCAATAGTCTAGACCTATATCAAGGCATCATTCATAGTCTATCCATAGAACACCTTTTAATAGACCTATTATAATTAGGTGGCTTTTCGTATTTACCTGACCAATTATAAAGATCATAGTCTTCTTGGATGACTAAAGGTAATGCTGACAGTCCTTGATAATGCTGACAGTCCTTGATAATGCTGACAGTCCTTGATAATGCTGACAGTCCTTGATAATGCTGACAAAGGTAATGCTGACAGTCCTTGAATATGCTGACAGGTATAATAGCTATATTATAGCTATATAGTTAGTATATTTTTACTATATAAAGTCTATATATATTTATTAGCTTTAGTATACTCTTAGCGGATATAGCGATATATTAAAGGCCTATTAGGAAGAACTATTCTATATATCTAAGCTAGGGGATTCACTATAATATTATAGCTATATTAGGTTAGTATATACTTAATATATATAGAAAATTATAGATTTATACGCTAATATTCTCCTTATTAAGAACTATAGCTATAATAAAGGGCGGATCTCCTAAGATATCTTCCGCCTTAATATTATACTTATAAGCTCTAATCTTAATAACTAACTAATAGATAACTAGCTTCTAGCTAGGGTTATATTAGGGATTAGTCCTAGATATAGTTAATATATGTTTAATATATATTTTATAGCTATATACTATATATATAATCTATATCTAGGTTAGGATTAGTGACGTTTAATACTAAACTATTAATAAATATAGCCTTATTAGGGCCTAAACTAGGATAATTAATAAGATTTACTATAATAATATACTTAAGACTATTAATATATAATAAAAATATATAAAGACGCGTTAAAAATAAAAGTGAATATATATTTTTATTATAAATAGAGAGGATAGAGGGTAGGGAAGAGAGAAAGAAGAATAGAAGTAAAACTAATAATAATATATTTCTCACTTATTTATTAATATTTTAGATAATGAATTTAGACTTCCGCTTTCTTTATACGCAATTTATATTTAGTAAGACAAATTAATTAGAATCTAATAAAATAATTAATTCTGCTAATATTTAAAATATTTTCTTATGTGTATAGTATAAAGGTATAAAGATATATAGTGCGGTTTAGAGATATAGGGGTTTACCTTAGTTAAACCCTTAGATAATAATATATATATTCTAGGATAAGTCTATATAAATCATATATAGACACTGACCGGGACCTAGGATTAGTCATAATTTTCTGGGTCCCCATCAACTTTTTCTGGGTCCCCGCCAGCTGGAACCCGTTGGGAAACGAATTAAAAATGTAAGTGGCGACACCGATTTCCGGAAGTACTGTAGTAGCGGTCTCCAGAAAAAAAATACTGATTGAGATCTGTTTCAGAGCACCAATTTTCACATGGCCAATCAAGGAACCCGCCACCACCGAGACAGGAGAGGGTGGCCTGGTCGGCGACGCTCGCAACTATGCACTAGATCGTTTATCTGGTCGTGCTGTCATGATCATATTGATTCCGCTTGACCCCATTGGTCATCTCAGCATACTAGGCTATACGAACATAGCCAGTGTAGACAACCAGATCAAACGCAACCTCGGCAGTAACCGCGGTTATCTCCAGTACAGCACGGTCCACCAAGTCTCCGGCGAAGTGAATTAATCAAAGTCCCTTGATCGACACGGTAGATCCGAGAAAGTCGATTATTTCCTCTACAAGAATAGCAAGACAGGGGGCAAGACAAAAACATTTTTGCTAGCGTCGTGGTTTGGTGCTGAGTCGGGCTTGAAAGGGCAGAGTAATGCTTAGCATTACAGTAGTATTCGAAATCAGATTTACCACTTCACTCTTAGACCTTCACTCCCAAACCCTAGCTTGAAACACGCTAGTCTAACATTAGCCATTCCCCAGTAATTCCTGTTAGACTGTACTGCATTCCCTGATAACAATGGATGAGTCATCGTTATAATACCGTAATTTGCCTTAGAATTTGGCAGTGACAACCACGTCCAACCAACATGCAGCAGCCTATCAAGCGGGCGACCAAGCGTGAACGTTAAACACTGGGGACAATGACAGCTTTTCTCGGAGCATATAAGACAACTCTACCAGGGCATTCGTGGCTCAGTATGAAATCATGACCCATCAACAATTTGGTACAATCCACTCAGAGGCAGACCCCTACGATGCAATGGTGATGTCATTATGCATGCTTAAAATCATAGTCTCATTGAGCTTGCAGCAGAAGTATATGCCCTTATCCTGACAAATAGCCGGACCAATAAAAAAAAGGGTTAGGTAAACATGTTGCTTCATTCAGCCACCCTTAGGCGGAAGCCGGGTCGGGCCATGCTTCTTTAAGCGATGTTTGACGTTGAGGTCAAAAGAATATGTTCATGTCACTGCTTGGCAATTACAATGGCTCCAGCCAAAGGTGTACCTTGATAATCCGGCCCAAGGATATTTGACTGTGCCACATATTAGTCAACAGATCGCTTTTCCAGTTTGATAAGGAACAATAAGCATACCGACATGAAGCACCCTTTATCAGATGAGCGATATGTTGCATCTCCACATGCTGGTCTGGAGGCGCATAGGTCCGCACATGCCTTGGCGTCAGCCACATAGGCGAAACCAACTGAGGAGGATATTAGCAATTAGGTACTTATATAGAAGGGGAAACAACGTGCCATCTGGCCCGAGGTTCGTTGTGACGTCGCAGTAAATTTTGTACGTGATGCCACTATTAACGTAGAGCTTTCCGTCATCGGCTGGACAAGTTGGATTGGTGGTAGTGGGAGTTCCAGGGACGCAGGCGGCGGGTTGATAGACAGTACCGAGAGGACAGCAGCCCGATTGGCCCGTTCTTGTGTCGGTATACCGGGTACCTATAGTATTAGGTCAGTAGATCTTGCGTCGTGTATACCAAGAAGACAAGTGTGAATGCTACCCACCGACGCACGAGGGACAGAAGCTTTCATCGGGGGGGAGACCAGGGCCAGTGGCGGCGAAGGCCGTAGACACAAGAAATGTCAGAACAATAACAGTAAGGTAATTCATGGTGACTTGATAATAATAAACCCTGGATAGTAGAGCAATTGTGGTTACAAATAGAATAGTAACCTCCCATTTATATAAGAAGCAGTCAGACTTGAGGGGCACTATCATTACAAATAGTATTAGCCAAACTTACTTGGCTCAATCTCCTGTATTTCTGCGTGACTATGCATAGTTACTGCATTAAGTTTATGAGATATATCCTTTTCCAATTTTGAACTAGCCACAATTCAGTTGGAATGCCTATGTATGCGTGGTCGTGCATAGTAATGCGAGAAGGAGGGGTAATCAAAAGAGCTGTGTAATAAAGTTGTTCAAAGTCTAAGAGGGATCAATTACTTAAGTCCCCAGAATATAGTTCAAGAGAATTTTTGGCCTTAGACACATATAGAATGACATAACTATCTCGCTGCCATATTTGAATTTATTAGAGCAGCTGCACCAGGGCTGTTCAACCATCGTTTTAGACATTAGTTCCTGGAACCCTACTCATTGGTGATGTGTCAAGTCCCGCTTTTAATGTATTGTGCAGTGAAATACTTAAAAGGGTCTAGCTACTTTGAGGCCACGGCGCTAGTAATAGCAACTCCGCGATCTACCGGCAGAATTACAGCGGGGTCACTGCCAACATTAGAGACAGCTCATAGAAAACTGACCCTGTGATATATGCGGGGTAGATTCTAGGCAAGCAGTCGCATGGCTTAGTTGGGAACCATTTGGCGCACGCATGTTCCTTTTTCATGAGATGAGAAACCGGTGGAGCACAGGCAGAATCTCATCGTTATTTGCGATTGGACTCTAGGCTAAAGTTCAACCAAGCCACTTTAAGCCACTTTTTTTCCATGGTACTATAAGCGTGTTCGTAGGGGCGACTACATACTAGGCAAAGGTAGCCTGCTCTGTAGCTGAAACCCTTGAGCATCGTACCGATAGGAGCCTGCAGTTTTCAATGGTCTCCAAAAAAAGTCAAGTAGCCAGGAGCTGTGTAGCCCCGCTCACTCGGCAGAGGGATGAGCAGGGTATAGTAAAAATGGTACTGGTATGTGATGGTGCGTGATGAAACCCTAAATATCGCCCGGTCGCACCCCATCAAATTAATTGACCCATTTTCGGATCCCTGTAACAACCCTTGGAAATTGGGTGATAGATTTTAAAATTTGGCAACATGTGGGACATGCTTGTTTAAAATCAATGTAACTTTGATAGGGATCCAATCAAAAAAGCCTACTGGTATCTGGACTAGCGTTTCTACTGGTATCTGGAAATGGGCTCCCATAGTTAACAAAACCCTAACCTACTGGGATGTATACATCCCACTTACCCCCAAGGGATAGACTCGAAGTGCATTGTTTTTTCAAATAGTATCATATGCTGCTGTGACTATGCAGTGTTACTGCATTAAGTTTATTAGATGTCACTTTCCAAACTCGAGCTAGCCACAGTTCAGTTTATAAGCTGCAAGGTAGTGGAATAGGGAGGCCTATGCATGGTGGTGTATAGTCTTGCATAAAGGAGCGGTAATCAAGAGCTGCCTAACAAGCTAGGTCATTGCCTAAGAGGAAATCAATTTCTTAAGCTCCCAGAATATTGTTAATGAGAAGCTTAGGCTTTAGACACATAGAGGAGGACATAGTTATCTCACTGCTATATTTGGATCGGCAATTTTGAATTTATCAGAGTAGCTGCACGAGAGCTGTTCAACCATCGCTTTAGGCATTAGTTTCTAGAATCTTACGAATCTTAGTCATCGGTGACGTGTCAAGTCCCGCACTTGCAATGTAATATGCTTTAAGGTATTTCAAAGGATCTAGATGCTGTGAAGCGACCGCACTAGCAATAGCGGCTCACGATCTACCGGAAGATCTACAGCGGGGTCACTGCTAACATTAGGGACAGCGCACAGATAACTGGTTCAATTTGATAACAGAGGCGGGTTAGATCCTAGTAGCAGAGTCACGTGCCCTTCCTTAACTAGGTACCCCCTTACCGTATATATATTCCTTTTTCATGAGATGGGAGACCGGTGGAGCACAGTCTTTGTGTGATATGAACTAAATATTATATTTGCCTTGTCGATCGAGTTAAAAATACTACGGTATTACTAGGTATGCTTCCGAAAATCTTTTCATTAGCCGCAAGCGGCTTATACCGTCGGGAAAAAAAGAGGGCGGTGTGGTAGGCAGTTCGTGGACATTCGGTCATTAAAGGGTTAAGAAACAGTTGATTCAAGAAGTTTCCTGCCACTTTTTAAAAGTAAAAATCAGACATAGATGTTGAGATAATGAAGCTGTGATTTACCGCATTTGATATGGTGTTATGGGGTATGTCATTCGCCCGTGTGTGTCTCGCATATAGGGTACTTTAGCCCAAAAATTATTACGGAATCGACGTGCATTCGGCGGTGTACGATACCCAATCCTGCATAGTCATGTCCTACGACTTCATGTAGCCGTATTTCATCCAAAGTAGGAGACCTCTGACAGAAGATCCCTAACGGAAAAGGTCGCTTCTATGTTACCGACCAAGACGAAGAAGAATTCGTGTATCATTAACAGAAGCAACTAAATTGGAGAAGAAGAAGAAGAGAGAAAGAGGGAAACGAGCATCTACGAAACAAACCCACTTCTATCCCGAATCGGGTTAGACCCACGGCTCCTTCCAGATCACGTTCCCCCTCAGGCCTCTCTCAGGCCACAAGACATTCATGCGTCACATTCTAGAGGTGGGCGATGGCTCTGTCCCTGAAAACCTCGTGGCTAAGGATGACTAAATTAGAGGGGTTTGCTAAATATGGCTAATACTGCTTCCTAGCTGACTGGCTATTGGTCACACTCTAATTTACTCTAGACACTGTAGCCTATGTGATCGTACCATTAGTTCTTCTGCAGCTTGTTGGGGGGATATCCTGGAATCCCAGGCACTTAATGTAGTTAGGCGTGAAATCATCGACTGATTGAACATTAATATTACTTGAGAAGAATCGTCCCGTATCTGCACCTACTCTCTAGTCCATAGGATGATGTTGCTGGTCTTTCTATAACTTTGTGTGGGGCATTTCCTAATCCTACACTGGTTTGGTATTTGTACTTCTCCAAGAAGTACTTAATATGCAGTCAGCTTTCCAATATTTCTGTCCTCTGTAGACACATCACATGTTATTCTTTCATGTGCAGGTCCAATGTTACACTGCAGAAATAGTAGTAAGTCTGGTGGCCGTTCTCTTGGGCGCGCAAATTATAAATAGCCCCCCGATCCTTGTGTTCTTCTTTTCTTTAGCTCATCCTTCATTGTTCACTTAAAGACTTGTATTAACCAACAAAAATGTCTGACTACACCGGACCCGGACTCTACCAGCTGTTAGCTGCTCATGCCCCGAACCTTGCGGCTGCCATTGAGGGCGAAAGTTCTACAAGCGGATCTCGGGTAATGGGATGGTAAGACTCTTGTCTCTAGAAATCACAGGAAGACATAATACTCGGAATGCTTTAGGGACAAGTCATCCGGCGGTGATCATCTGAAATGGGTTATTGCTGCTGCAGGCAATGACGAATATTTTGTCTTGAACTATGGCTCTGGTCTCTACATGTGTACTTCAGGTACGGAAGAATAAACCTACTATTAGTGTGTGGTGTCTAACATTGAGAAGCGGACGGAAAACTAGGCGGCCAGATTGTGGGTAATCTTATTGGGGCGAAGAGTAAACTTGCTAGATGGAAGATTATTCCTACCAACAACGGGAGCGGTGCTTACTAGTGAGTGTATTTTATATAAGTGTTAGAACTTACGATACTAATCTTTTCTAATAGCCTTGAGAGTGTTGATCAGCCAGATCAGTGCTTGGCTTTCAATAAGGAAGGTACTTCCAACGGAACACTTGTAGTGCAATGGAGTAAATCAGCCCAGAAGAACTGCCAGGTTTTCATCAGAACTCCTGTTTAAGTACGGCTGATTGAGTATCCGCAGACAACGATAGGGTACAGGGGATCATGCTGGCAGGCTCAACGTACTGCTAAGGAAAAAATCCCTTAGGATAAGTGGTTCGTTAGTTACTAGTTGTGAAAACGCTGTTATTATTCAAATCATTCTCGTCTGATAGACTTGCTACTAGGCGCCACCTCAGTAATTGGTGTAAACCATCTTCATCTATCATTGGGTCATGAACCGGGGTGAGATTACCTATTGCGGATATTGCCTGCGGCTTGAGCCGGGAAAACCCGCTTCAAATCAATTCCAGGAACGTATTTTCCAGTTCCACCAATTCTATCAGGTATAATATTCACCGACAGATAGTTTTGACAGAGTCATATTAACACGATCCAAGGCAGAGAATCAAGGAGAGATTCTTTTGTGAAATGGAGCTGAGACGCAAGCACACGTCTCGATGGTCCTCAAATTTACAACAGTAATCAAGGTAGCCATGTAATGGTTAATGTAGAGGATCGTCATCTTTGTCATCCACGATATGGAGTGCCGATAATTTCTTGCTTTGAAAATGTAAACTTAGCCACGTAGCATGACCAAAAGCCCATTACAGTCGGTGCTTTAAGGCTTGGTTCCCTAGATGCTTATTGCCTCTTATAGTCTCTTATATCAGTGTACGACCAAGGTCTTCCCTAACTTATAGGGCAACTCCCTCCAGAATACATTCCTATAAGCTGGATCCTTCTCCACAGGGGGTAAAAAGAAGTTAAATAACCAGGGCTACATAGTGTGTAGATTATTTAATCGGAGCTTATAATTTGAGCGGCGATCAAAATCCGAATAGCGGAACGAGGGCGACTACAGGCGGTGGATTAAAAATTTTATTCTTAAAATCCCAGCGTTAAACACCCTAGAAGGCACAAAGTTGCTGGTTAAACCCCGTTCTCTCAGTAGAGAGGTAGGGATTGTGGGAGATTGGCCAGAGAACACCACACTTTCCACTCAGACCTCAGATCACCTGCAGTCCCTAATACAATTATATCCCGGGCCTTCTGTCGGAAATTGTTTCAACCCGCTCAAAGACTAGCTTGCCGTCGCGTGCACCGATTTGTGCCTTATTTCATGCGCTTCTATTCCAATTCACTGAGACGACAATGGCAGTGTCATCAGCTCTCACCCGACGGTGGCGGGCAATCTTTCGTCATAGAACCTTTTGTAGCCTTTTCTCCAAGAACAGCTGCCAGAAGGAACTCGGGGTCAAAACGGGGTCTTCCTTTATGTCCTTGGCCACCTCCCGATTATTGACTGTCACTCGCCACTCAATACGATAGTGGATATAGGTCGGTGGATCCTGGTCGTATACTCTTCCCTCCTCCCATTCCGATAACCGGAGCAGCCTAAGAGTATCTGGCTGTGAATGATCTTCTGTCACAATAGACGGGGAGGGACTAGAGTTAGACGGTTTTGCATAGGGACTACCTAGGTATCTAGGTGTTAGAGCGTACTTGGAGCTGTGTGCCGATGGTTTACGCTCCTTGGGCTGCGAAATGAAATCGTTATGATATGGGCTCTGTGTCATCTCTACACACGATGGCAGTCCTTGGAAGGTCTATATCAGCTTCTCGGGAGTACCATATATTTATAGACGTTGGTAACGAATGACAATCGGAACCGTAGTAATACTACTATTAACTATATTATATATATAGATTTATAATAGCGATATTAGGCCGCCGGTATTCTATATATTAAATAAGATAGCTATTAATATCCTAATTGTATAGCTATTATATTTATTACGCCTAAGTTAGTATTTATGGATAGGTTTTAGTTATTTTTGAACCGTTAGTGTAAGTTAATATAGTTAGACCGAATTATTATCGATAAATACTATATAATATTGAATAAGTCTAAGATATTTCGCCTATAATTATAATAATTAGGTCGATTATATTAGTAGAGCGTATAGATAGTATTTTTAACCGCGATATTACCCTTATATAAGGAGACCTAGTTATTTGAGCGAATATATATAAAGCGAGAGAATATTAATATATACCGCGAGCGTACTAGCCGCTATAATATAGTATGTTAGATATACTAACCTATAATTATATCGAAATATCGTTCCTAGATATAATAGTTAGAGGATCTAGGTATCTATTATTTTATTCGCGAACAGGTATAGCGTACTAGACCTAATCGAGTAATTATATATAGTAGTACTAAGCCTATTATAACTGTTAGAGCCTAATGCCTAATGGGTGCTTACGTTGGCTGACTGGGTCAGTCACGTAAGCCGTGCGTACTTAATACGGTGTAAGAGCATAATTGCCTAGCGGCAATCATAGTAGCCTTTTTGGTTCACGTTTCGATTGCTGAGCTCTTACAGTGGTTATAACAATAACCTAGTGAAATGGGAACGGCTCGATGGCTGTCTGGCGATGCAGACTGGACAACACACACACACACTGCCTGTCTGGTGTAGAGGATGCTGGATGAGGCCGTACTGATGCCCTGTTGCGGCCGCGCGGGATAATCTTAATGCTACATTATGGATAGAAGAAATTGGGTGAATCCTGAATGAATTAGGTACATAACTTATCTCCCTCTAAGTGTGTCTGGAGATATACTATATACTGCAGATATTAAATTATGCCTGAGGCCACACATAGGCTTATTATATCACTAATTCTCCCACTATATACCACCCCTCCCTATAAAATTAACTGTCCCGTGGTTAAGCGCAGTCAATTTAGAATACCTAAGCCACTTTAATAAAAGTAAAGAAAGATAGGACCAGAATATCTATTCCCTATCGCCGCGGATATTATATCTCTTCCTCGTTATTATTATCCTCTGGAGGTATAACTTCTGGATTAGGGGGACTAATATATAGCCCTAATACCTTATAGTAAAAAAAGGAATCTTTCCCGAATACTAGCTTCTCCGCCTTAATTATATCTCTAAATAATTAGGCGTATATTTATTGCGCCTTCCTCCTCTATAAGATAATATAGGCGGTTATTACTACTTTATCCGGTCCGAAGAGGATATCTAACTTAGCCGATACACTAGGGTCTGTCTAGTGGCTATAACTAACTAAGTATTTAGAGATTAAACCTTCCCCGCGGAATTATAGCGCCATAGGAAATATATATTATAGATAGCTATATATACTACTTATAAGCCCTAATAGAGTTCTTAGAGCTTATATAAGGTCTCAGTGTGCCGCAGACACTTCTTCCTACGTACCGGACTCTAGAGTATCTAGAGTTAAGTGGTTATCTCTAATATATATAAACTATAGCAAAATGCTTCTTCGCCTCTTAGTTACGGGGCCCGTCGACTTATAGGGGATATTAGGCAAACTAATTCGGATATTATTAGCTATATAGATCTTCTTTACTTAGTTAGTACTATATCGCTTAGTATCTTCTAGGGTCCAAAGATAATTATTAATCTTCTGTACGAAGCTATCCGTAATATTCGTCCTATCCCGTACGAGAGCCCACTACTTCTAAATATAGCGATATATACTAGGCAGAATCTTAGTATAGTTCTATTTATCTTTATTATCTAATACTAGACTGCCCTATAGGATTACGCTGCCTCGTCTAGTCTGCACTAGGTTATTTAGATTTATATTAATATATCTAAAATAAGTCTG
Organism: Penicillium maclennaniae; assembly: GCF_028827695.1. Lineage (NCBI taxonomy): Eukaryota > Fungi > Ascomycota > Eurotiomycetes > Eurotiales > Aspergillaceae > Penicillium > Penicillium maclennaniae. Next base: position 5,627,975 of record NW_026623215.1, on the reverse strand, counting down.
TTCCTTAGGTATAGTACTCTTTGCGTAGTATAGGAAAGAGATTAGTCGGTAAGCGTAGTCTGGCCGGAAGAAAACATAGTATATATAGTACGCTAGATCCTAACGGATAAGCTATTAAATAATACCGTGCTATATATTCCTTAACTACCTAAGGCGAGGCTTACCTATATAAGGTAGATAGTAGTAGTTATATATATCTATCTCCTTATATATAAGAGTAAGAAGGCTACCTAGGTAATATCTATCGAAGTCCTTCTTTAACTAGCTAAATAACTACGGAATAACTATACTCTCTCGCTCTTATATTTATAACTTTAATATAATAGGTATAGGCGTTATAGGGTTAGGAGTAGGAGATACCCTATAGTAAAGGCTTTTAAAGGATAACTAGGTTACCTTACGATAGTCGGCGATAATAAGAGGATTAGCCTAATACTTAAAGCGATAGAAATCTGACTATAACTTATTAATATCTAATAAAAACTATATCCGGTTCTCCTTTACTATAGTGTCTTAGTCCTTAGTGTGTTAGTAAATAAAATTAATTCGTATCGCTAGTGCCGCGTAGTCCTTACTAACACTATATATATTAAATAATTTAAACACTCTCTTCGTATAAGGCAGATAAATTATATCCTTAGTAAAGGTTAAATCTAGTTCCGGAAGGGATAGCTTTCTAATACGCCTAAGTGTTACTAACTTTTGTCTGTTCGTAGCGTCCGTAGGAAGGGCTAAAGTCTTATTTATAGCTACTCTTTAGGCGGTATAACTATATTTAGTAGTCTCCTTTCTCTCCTACGAGGGGCTATATTCCTTATTACTTTCTGATAGGTAGTTATTAGGAAGTAACTAGGCTATAGAAAGATTAGAGACTATACTAAATAAGTCGCTAATAGATATTAGGTCGGCCGTATATTCCTTATCTAACTCTTTAAGCTATATCGCTATATCCTATATATTATTAGGTATAATACTCTTAGGATTATAGTTATCTATCGCTTTAGTATTAGTATCGATCTTATCCTCTATCTTAACTATAGTAATAGAAATAAACTATCCTAAAAGAGTAGTCTAGCCTCCTAGTTAAATAGTGGGTAGATTTTGGCCGAAGCCTACTTCGTAGCAGTACCTATCTTAGTCTATTTATAGTCTACACTAAATAAGATCCTCTTATTTAAGGGCTAAGGTATACTTCCGGAGGAGGGCCTTTAAAAGATCCCCTTAAATAACTCCTTTAGTATTTCGGATACCTCTACTTAGCGATAATAAGCGAGAGAGAACTTTATTATTAATAGAGAGGCGAACGTAATCGTAGCTAAGGCCAATAATAATAAACCTACTCGCTAGCTCTATTATCGAACGAGTAGTTAAGTAACCGAAGAAGGTATTCGCTTACTATTCTCCCTATACTTCGATAGCTTTTAGCTTATTTATAATAAGATATTGCTTATTCTAGGCGCGTTATGCTTATATCCTCTGGCCTTCAGATTACCTTCTCTGGAACTCCTTATACTCTTCCGAGCCTCTCTATAGTTCTTCCTTATTAATATATTAGTATAGTAAATTAATAGCACGCTCCGTATAACTATAGTTTATAAGTAGCCTATCGAATAGTTAAGATACGAGCTCGTACGCCTAAAGCTACTTATAGCTTCGAAGAAGCTAGAGGGCATTCTCAATACTATTGATAGGCTATCTATATATCTCGATATCTCTTAGGAGGTTATCGTTATCTATATCGATCAGAATTTATATACGAAGATATACGAGGGTATAGTAGGGGGTTAGAAAGAGAGGTTTTGCAAAGTGAGATTTTTAAAGTGAAGTTTAGGGCTTTTAGTATTTTATATTCTAATACTTTATAGGGGATTTACTATATAGTCTTTTTAACCTAGCAATAAAATTGTAATAAACAAAGGAAAATCGTAGTAATAAGCGTTTAATCGATAATAACTAATAGTAATAAGTATCCTTCCCCTCCTCGTTATAATAGGAGAGCCGTCCCTTAGCGATATAAATAAGTGTAAGGTATAAGGTATTTTGGTACCTTAGGCGAAGGATCTTTTCGGCCGAAAAAGTATCTTATAGTATCGGTGGAATAATCGTTTATATAGTAGGATAAAAGAGTTATTATACTACTCTTAGTCGACTAACTAGTCTTCGCTTCCGAAGGTAGCCAGTCTATATAATATCCTATATCCTATTAGAATCTCTTATTCTACGAGGGTAGAATCTTTTAAGTCTATCGCTATTAATTATATCCGTATTCTTATCTCTAATATAGTATAGGATAGTGCTATTAAGTTCCCTAATAGAGTAGGATCTATTTCCTTTAATAGACTTAATCTAATATAGTCTAAGCTATCGAAAACGGAGCTTCTAAATAGATATTATATCTAAAGACCTTTAACTATTATATAGTAAGATATAGTTATCTTTCTTAAGGGGAGTATTATAAGTGCGATAGTAGTCGTTAAAGTATCCTATATTATTCTCCTTAAGGCGATTTATTCGTAGGATAGCTTCCTTAATATCCTTCTCTTATCTTTCGATCTATCGTACGCGTATTATAATAAGACTTAGTCTATCCTAGATAGTCTCCTATAGTAGTGTACTCTATATAGATATCTTTAGTTTAATCGGTAAGACTATATATACCCTAAATAGGAAATAGTATAGGCTAATTCCGGTAATAGCATTAATAGTTACTTAGTCTACTATTAATATAGTATAGAAATAAGGTCTCTATCGGTTTATCTAGGTAGAAATATCTCCTATTAGATATCTACTAGTTATCTTAGAGAGTGCGTCCTTTAATATTCTTATAGAACGCTTAACCGAGCTATTTAAGCTAGGATAATATACTAAAATAGTAATTTTCTTAATACCGCGGTCTTTAAGGAATTTTAGTGTCTTATTACGGTTTTTAGGTCTATTATCTATAATAATCTCTCTTAAATACTTATAGCGGTAGATAATATCTTTATAGATAAAACTCTAGATTACTTTAGAATCTATATTAGTGAGGACTTATACTTCTACTTAGCCGCTAACTGACTCTCGCCCTTAGATAATAGATTTAAAGCTATCCTTATCTAGTATATAGGTAATATTAATAAATTACTTATTAAATAGCCTTAGGTTCTTCGGGGTAATAGCGGGCTTATATATCTATATTAGGTCTCGTACTTAGTATTTAATATAGGTTCTAATAAATATAGCGATATCTTTAAATATTCGTGGCTAATAGTATCGGTGCTTTAATAATATATAAGTGGCTTCTTAACCTTTATAGGATAAATCTATATATGCGCTATATAGTGTATTCTGTTAGTCTTCCTTATTATTAAGAATATATTATAAGATCTCTATTCTTCCCTTCTATTAATAGAAGAGATAGCCGTCTTAGTAAACGAACTTTATATAGCGTTTCTTAAAGTAATAGAATTAACTACGAGATATTTCTGGCGGTCTTCTTAGTATAATTAGGTACCGCGCGATATCTTATAATTCGGTCAAATAACCCTCTATAAGAGGCAGGACTATAGCGTTAGCGGTAGGGTTATTATTCTTATCTTTATCCTCGTCCTTATCTATTATAATAGTGGCACGCGTTAGGAAATAGCTCGCCCGTAAGTAGGACACTTCCGTATTAATAAAGTTATTAATATTAACCTTCTGCTATTATTATCTAATTTTTTTTTTCGGTAGTAGGACGCCTTAAAAACCTATCTGCTACGCTATTTTTCCTCCCTAATATATACTTAATATCAAAGTTAAAGAGTTAGATCTATGCTATCCACTAAGTCACTAGTGCACTAGGTAGGTCGGCCGTAAGGCGATTTAGTTAGGACACTAATATTTTCGCGTCTATTTCTAATATAAAGTAGATATTATATAGCTAATATCGGAACTTCTTTAATACTATTAGTATAGCGCGATATACTAGTTTGCCCGTATCGTAGGTAAACTATATCTCTATCTATACACCTAATTTATATCGCGTAGGTTTCCTAACACTATCTTATTCTTATATTAGGACGGCGCCCTAACCCTTTCTAGATACGTCTATCGTAATAATAATTACTAAAGGCTTAAAGTTATAGTCGATAGATAATATAGTAGGGAATATAGAGAGTACTTCTTTAACCTAATCAAAAGCGGACTACTACTTCGCCTCTTACTAAAATAAGGTATTCTTCCTTAGGTAGGTATATAGGCTATCTATAATAATCTAAAACCCGGCCACTAAAATACAGAAATAAATAGCTAATCTAATAAAAGAGCGTAGTTTATCTTTAGTCGATAGGGTTAGCTAGTTAATAAGCTTTGCTACCTTACTCTCTGTAGCGTAGCGCCTATTAATATCGCAGACCTAGCTAATAACTTTAATACCTAATATAGCGAATTAAGATTTTTCCGCCGAGATAGCAGTACTAGCTAGCTTAAGAAGATATAAAGTCTTATTAAGATTCTAGAGGTACTCAAGGATAAACCTATATATTCCTAGTAATACGAACTTATCGTTATATTAGGACCGCGGCCCTTTAACTATAACGTTATCCAGAAATAACCTAATAATAATATTAAAAATTAAATATAAGATCTATAATATTACCCTTTAGAATTATAATACTGAATTAGCTACGCCTTATAGGATAGTAGTCTATTATAGAAGGCCTAGCGGGGTTTAAATAATAGTGAGGTCCCTATTTTCTTTTACGAGGGTAATCTAATTATATCTAGAATAGAGGTTAACTAAAGAGACTAATATAAGTCCCGTAAATTCTTTAGCGAACTTATCGATATCCGGGGGCATATTTATATCTCGCTTTATAACCTTATTAATTAATATCGTAATATTAATTAATCGATACTTACCTATACCTTTCTTTTTTACTAGGAATTATAGGTTTCTATATAGACTATTATATAGCTTAAGGATACCCTTCTATAGTCTTTCTCGGAGTATCTTATTAATAATAGGCGCGAGAGTATAAGGAATCTTAAAGCTAGGATATTACTAAGCTTTATAGGGTATAGTCTTAATACGCTAGGCCGGTATAACTTCTTTACGAATATAACTTATATATTCCTAAGACTATATAAGTACCCCTTCTCTCTTAAATAATAGCTTATATAATAGTAATCTCTCTTTAGGGAGAAGAGCTATACTAATAAGTAGTGTTTCCTCTCTCTTAAGCGTAAGCCTAGCCCCTCTTATAATAGTTACTATACGAGGTCATAGTAAGTTATCGAATTCGAAGGAAGTATTAGCGGCGCGATACTTTATATAGTACTTTTTAAGGTATATCCTTTATTAGTTAGGGTTATTAGCGGGGATCGACCTATTAGAATTAAATAAATTAACTAGATATATCTTATCTGCCTTCCTCTTATAAAGGGTATTAACTTATACGCGATAGGCGATATAGTTCCTTAATTAAAGGATATTAGGTAGTCTTATCTTAGGGAATCTTAGCTCTAGTATAATAAAGTCCGAAAAGGATATATAGTACTTAACTTTATCGAAATAGGTAATATCGGCTATAGTCTTCTAGCGATAATAAAGATCTATTAAATATTAGATCTATAAGGCACTAAGATAAGGAGAGATCTTTTCGGCCGAAAAACTATCTACCCTATAATTTGTCTCCCTATATAATTCTTTTTCTCTTATCGCTATATTTTTGTATTTTCTTACTTTCTATATATTTTTATTATTTCTTCTTTAGTGATTATCGTATTTATAGTATTTAATAGTGCTATTAAGTAAATAGTCTTAGTAGACTTAGCCGCTAGGACAGAGGTAGGTATTAAGGCGGCTACTAAATACTTAGTTAGGCTTTTAAACTAAAAGTCTTATATTCTTTAGGCTAAAGTTAGACTTTATAGAAGGATCCCCTATTCCGTAGATAATACGCTTTAAAGCTAACGCGCTTCCTTCTATCCTAGCTTAATATTATATAGATAACCCTCTTATTACTTTTCTTAGAGGTTTATAGTAGTGCGTCTTTCGCCTATATCCTACTAAGTAAGAGATTATTTATATAACTATCCCTAACTATAATATATGACTCAGTTATAATATTACTAATATTAATTAGTAGATTCTTAATATAAGCACTAACTACGAACTTATCGCTATTAATAGAAATAAGCTTTAGCCTCGGCTTTAGCTATATCTACGCCTATATAGATTAGGCGATATCTCTGCGAATAATATTAACTAATAATCTAGTATCGATATACGCCTTAACTACTTATCCGCTAACGGAAACTATTATAAATAGGAGGTCTCTAAAGTATTCACGGGAAGAAGATATAGGCGAGATATCTGCTATTTAGGTATTCTAGTAGCTCACTTTCGCGGCTAGATCTTTTATATTAATAGGACTATCTATCTCCTAATAATACTTAGTAATATCTCTTATAATTTAGTTAATCTTATCTTTTACTTCCTTCGAGAGAGAGATATCTATAAAGTTCGACTAAGTATATACTTATAAGAGTACTTTATTAATATATTAGTTAATAATATTTATACTAATATCTTTACCTATTCTAGCGTATATCTTCGGAGCAGACCTAGTAAGCTTACCGATTATAAGGGTAATCTCAGTTTCCTATATCTTTTATATTATAATATCCGAAAGCTAAGATCTTCGCTACGTAATATCTAGGTTAATAGGGCCGCGGACTCTTCTCGGAATCTAGCTATATAGCGGAGTAGCTTCTTACTAAGGCCATATAATGTAAGTCTCTTTAGGCTATCTATCTTATATTATATCGTTATTATTAGTATTAGTAATATATAGTTAGAATCTGCTAGTCTAAGAGTTCCTTATTCTAATAATATCTTAGTCTCTATAGCGCTTTATAAGATAGCCTTTAATAGTGTTAATAGCGCTAAATAGGATAATTACTTCCTTATCCTCACTTTCCTCGAGCCTCTCCTATATAGACGCGGTACTAAAAAGCGTAGTAATAATAGAGTAAATAGATATATTTAGGTTCGTAAGATAAGTGGGAGCAAGAAAAGTAATATAAGCGATATTACTACTTAGCTACACAGATACTCTGTATAACTCTTGCTTCTTTTAGTTATTATACTACGCTTAGAAGGCTTCTTAGTTTAATTATCCTAAGATCACGCGTAGTCTTAGGCCTAGTTATTTAATAGTACCTAAAACTATCTAATTCGTAATATTATAATATATAATACCGCGGCCTTATATATCGCGGATAAATAGATATTTATTTAGTTAAGAGAAGTAGGTATCTCTATATATTTAGTATTTTATTAGAGGATTAGCGCTAAGGCTATTCGAAGGGTTTCTTTTATTAGGCTCGTACCGAATATTATTCCTTATATCTCAGCTAGCCTATAGCTTAAGAGTAAGTGCCTCTATCTATAATTATATTTCTCTAAGCTTCCTATCCTATTTATCCTAATACTAGATCTAACTAACGGTCGGTTAACAATTTTCCTAAGGCTTTATAATAGTAGTAGGCGACTACTACGGGGATAAAGTTATTAGTTACGCTTAGGGTTACTCGGGGAAGATTTAATAGTTAAAAGAATTCTCTGAATATCGGTTTTCTCTCTAATATATAACCTAATTAGGGTTATATACCTCCGAATAAGTAATTAGTATCCCTCTTAGTAACTACTTACGAGAATACCTTCTAATAACCTTCTCCTTAAGTTACTATAGAAGTCCTTAGATAAGGAGACTTACCCTATCTATATCGCTAACCTCGCCTTTTAAGTAGATATAGCCAGAGATATTATCGAACTTATTAAGATATAAGCGGATATTATCTTATATTATCCGCTTAATCTATATAAGGGATTAAAGGTATATCTTTATATACCTTTACTACTTACTATTATTATTATAGAAGTGCTCTAAGAAAGCTTCCTTAAAGGTATCTTAGTCCTTTCTTAGCTAAGAGTCTTATCTCTTTACCTAAGACTTAGTGACCTTCGCGTAGTACTAAGGTAATATATCTATAATATCTTTATCGCTTTTAACGCTATATCTAAAATATATATCCTATAGCTTCTCTAGGAACTCAGAGATATTAGTCTTATTAAAGTATAAAGCTCCTAGGGATTCTAGAGCTAGTAATACGGAGAAATAAGGCACTTAAATTATATAAGGATAAGGTATAGCCTATACCCTACTAGGCGGTTTGGCTAAAGATAATAGTGGCTAGTACTTATAATCTATATTATCCGTATAATTATTACTACTTAGGGTCGATTCGGATCTTTCTAATATAGGTTTACGGTAATCTGTGAAGGTTAGAATACCCTTAGGGTCCGATAGCTTAGGAGCTATTATACCTTATATACTATACGCTATTACTTACTTATAGAAAAAAGATAGCTTTTCGGCCAAAAAGAAATACTAACTCTGTGCGCTTTACTTTTAATTATATCTCTTTAATAATTCTTTTTTTTCTTCCCTTTTTCTTATTAAGGCCGCTTCCTCTGCTTATAATTTATAATACAGAATTATTTACATTAATATTATCTATATAGTGGAGTGCTATAGCTATCGGATACCTAGGTACCCTTACTCGGCCACTATATTTAATTAGATAGGCTATATCTTCAGTAGTATCTAAAGCACCGCCGTATCTCCCGCATATTAGTCTGATAGTATTCCTCGTAGGAACTAGGTGTATTCAGGAGAACACTATATCTTGGCTAGTCACTTATTTATCCGCACTAACTATATACCGTCGTAATCACTGGTGAATATAGTCTCCCGCTTAAGGTCTTAGATAGTCTTATAGCCTTCAGGGTCAAACGCGATCCCCACCCTTTAGGTATGTGTTTCTTTGTGTGGTGATATGCCTTAACAAAAGAGCCTTCCCGGGGACGCTAATATGAAATGGGAACGGCTCGATGGCTGTCTGGCGATGCAGACTAGACAACACACACACACACTGCCTATCTGGTGTAGAGGATGCTAGATAAGGCCGTACTGATGCCCTGTTGCGGCCGTGCGGGATAATCTTAATACTATATTATGGATAGAAGAAATTGGGTGAATCCTGAATGAATTGGGTAGATGACTTGTCTCCCTCTAAGTGTGTCTGGAGATGTACTATGCACTGCAGACATTAAATCATGCCTGAGGCCACACATAGGCTCATTATGTCACCAATTCTCCCACTACACTAGGTAATAGAGATATTAGGATATTCTATATCTTATACCAACTAAGATAGTAAGTTAGGAATATTAGTGTAAAGAATCTACGTGTTCAGCGTAGAAGCCTGTCGGTCAGGTAAGGAAGGGTGTCTGGACTAGAGTGTGGTATTGTAAGAAGTAAGACTGATTCTTACTAAGTCTAAGTTATGTGGAAACCCTCTCGAATTAAGTACGAATTAGGTCCGAGGCTCGCTTATTATATTATAAGGTAAACCTTTACCGCTAGTCCTTAGGATTCCTTTATAACTATCTTCTCCTTTAGAGACGATAGGCCCCAGGTAATTATTAAAAAAAAAGAAAATTTATTTCTATTAGTTATTCTTATTTTTATTTTTATTTTTTTAATATTATTATATGGATTACGTAATCTTTTAGGGTTTAGGAATATATAATAGGTATAAGCCCTAGGTATTACTATACTTAGGTAAATTATATAAAAGTCATAAATAATATTAGGCTCTCCTTAGTCTTATAGTAGTCCTAGCCATAATATAGCGATAGTATTTTTATTTTTATTTAGCTAATAGTAATAAGTATTAATATATATTCTTTTTAGTTATATATTAGTGCTTTTCTAGCGTATTATTATTATTATTTTCTTATATATATTATTAATATTTTTATATATTAATATTATTATTTACTTATATTCTTGTTTCTCTTCTCTTACTTTTTTTCCTTTGCTTTTTTTCCTTTGCTTTTTTTTCCTTTGCTTTTTTTCCTTTGCTTTTTTTTTTTTGCTTTTTTTTTTTGCTTTTTTTTTTTGCTTTTTTTCCTTTAATATCTTTATACTCTTCGCTAGTTCTTATATTTAGCTTTATTTTAACTTATTTTTATTTATTCTTTAGCTCTAACTTATTACTAATTTAGCTTTCTCTCCATTTTTATTCTTTTATCTTTATTTTTATCATTATTTCGGTCGCGAATTAATATATTTTCCCTTATATCTCTTAGCTATTACCCTTTATAGGATATATCTCTGATTCCGGAGCTTACTTAGTAATTTTTACGCCTATTATTCCCTCTAAGACTAAGATAGGCTAAGCGCCTTCTTAATTATTTATATATATAATACGCTAAGTTCTATCTTATACTGAGTATATTTCTATATTAATTATCCTTACCCTTTAATTTATTTACCTTTTTAATTCGCTTATATCTTATTATTAACCTATTTAGGTTCTCTTTAATATATAGGGTAACTTAATTTTAATATAGTTGATTTAGTTAAATATATCGCTAATATCTAGGATTTTATTACCTAAACTATCGCGGAGGAGGATAAATCTAAAATACTTATTATTAATAACTATATTTAGTTAGATATTATTTATACTTATACTAAGAAGGTAGTTTATACTCTTATTACTAACTTCTTATATTTAGTGTTTCGTTATTATGATATTTATAACTTAGGCACTATATATATTACTAAGCCTATAAGTTTGAGGCCTATTTCGTATAAGTTTCGCTAATAATTCTATAGGCTGACTACGCTATTTATTAAATATATCTAGTTAATTATCTCCCTATTCCTATTAATAACCCTAGCCTTAATACTAATAATATTTATTACTTTTTATAGAAGGCTTTATTAGTACCGCGCCTATCCCCTATAGATATTGTATTTGCTTTATAGTAGGTTATAGAGCGGACTTTCCGCGATAATATTTTGGCCACGCTTCGCCTCTTGTTTGTGGACGAGAATATTCTTAGTGAGATAGTTATTAATAATATTATAGCCTATTTCCTTACTATATTTTGACCTTTCGGTCTTAATCCCGTAATATATTAGTATATCTTTCTAGAGGTTTCGTGCTTAAAACCTTAAATATCTATACTTATTCTTAATATTTTTTTTATAGTAGCTAACTTTAGGTCCGGATCTTTTCTTAGATCTTTAATAAACGCTTTTGCCTTTTCTCTCTTTCTTGTAGTTCTATATCACTTCTTAGGTACTTTTTATATCCCCTTCTATATCTACTAAGTATATTCTGCGGGCTATCCCTTCTACTTAACTAAGAAATATATCTTATTGGAATATAGACCAATGCTACATAGAAAGATCTATCCTTATATTCAACATATAAGACCAGATTGCATTGATCACGTGACCAGATTTTTCTTCTATCAAATTGATGTTTTGACCACTTTTGATTCTGGCCCACGATCCCCCAAACGATAGGCGGGACCATTTTCCTCTAGGGCAAAATGGTCCGCCTTCAGGCATGAATGGTCTGTTCCTTCGGGGGTGCCTTCGGGCATACCTTGCCCGCGGACTTCGACCATGGTCTTCGGACCTCGGTGAACAGACTTCGACCCTCGGTTCCCTTAAGGATAGGCGGACCACTTTCCCTTAGGGGTAAAATGGTCCACCTTCAGGCATGTATAGCCTGATACTGCGGGGAAGCTTTCGGGGTGGCTTAAACCGTCGATCCTTGACATCATTCTTTTCACTTTTCCTCGGTTCCCTTCTTTGCCACCTTTATTATGTTACTACCTAGTATTTATATGTCATTCTAGACGTCATTTCTAGGCTATCCTAGCCTATAAATATGTCCTTCTTTTCTAGCAGATAGAATCAAGTCATTCTCCACTTTCCAAAGTCATCTCTACCTTCTTCCTTTGATCCTCAGGACTGTGGTTCTGCCTTCGTTTAGGCTATATCTGCTTATAGTCTATCCTACGACCTTTGACCTTCTTCCTTTGTCCGGCACCGACTGACCCAGCCGGACTAAGGTTGATCCCACGGACTTAAGGGGCCACGAAGTGCTTCGTGGTAGCTTTACCCTTATATCCCAACATATCTTATTATAGAAGATTTTTTTATCCTTAACCTGCTTAATCTCCTATTTATTATTATTCGCGAGCTTTAGTATTAAAAATAAGTTCGTATCTAATTCGCGTTAGTGCTAAGGCTTAAGGAAAGTTATAGGGAAGATATTATATAACTAAGTGTATTATCTAGGTAAGCTTAGATAATAGGCTTATATTCTGACTACTATAAGTATATAAAATAGTCTAATAAAGTATAGTCAAAATTTTCTTATAGGTATTTTTGGCTTTAAGTTTTAGGTAAAGAGAGCTATAAGATCTCCTCGCTAAAATTTAATTAGGATATAATATTTATTATAGTACTTCGCTCTAATTTTAGTAGCTTTTCACTATATTTCCTTTATTTTTTCGCGGAGATTATATACCTTTTATATCTAATCTACTATAGCTAATACTTTCTCCCTAAATACTCTATTCTTAGAGTATAATTAGAAATTTACGGAATACCTTATAAGGGCTTAGAATAAGAAAATACTAATTATAGCGTTTATAATATTATTATATATAAACTCTATAATTCGTAGTAGATTCGGTGTCAGCATATTCAAGGACTGTCAGCATTACCTTTAGTCATTCAAGAAGACTATGATCTTTATAATTGGTTAGGTAAATACGAAAAGCCACCTAATTATAATAGGTCTATTAAACGGTGTTCCATGGATAGACTATGAATGACGCCTTGATATAGGTCTAGACTATTGATGATACCTTGACATAGGTCTAGACTATTAATGATGCCTTGACAATAGGTCTAGACTAAAAATGATGCCTAGACTATAATTGATTTCAAAGTAAGACAGGCCTAGACTTAAAATAATGCAAGTCTAATATAGGCCTAGAATTTTGTTGATTGGATATAAATATGTCCGCAATTCTCTACAAGAAAAATATAATTCTTCTTCAATTATCATATCATACCCTGAGGTTTCCTATTAAGGAAATATTCTTTTATTTATCGAAGGATAAAAGACTTGATCTCCCATTTGATCTCCCACCGGATCTCCCACAATTTCCCTAACGAAACTCTTAACTTTCTATAACCCCCTCAAAAACTAGCTACCTACTATATAATTTAAGTCAAATTTCAGAACACTAAGGTAACAATATATAAGTTATCTATTTATAATCTAATTTCTTTAAATTTCGTAGATATTAGTATATAATTAAGGAATAATAGAAATAGATACCAGAATAGCCATAAATAATAGTATTTTTATAAGCTGAATCATTAATTTTATACGTCCGAATTAGGAAAGGCGCGGAGAAGTTATGTATTTAAGGGTCTGACGGACCCTTGGAGGTGCGGGTGGAGGTTCCTGATCTTGGACCCGCGGGGCGGGTGAGTGCGACGATATTTTTCTTTTAGTTTACCCCCCTAGGGGTTCTTTACTAGGTCTAGCGTTAAAGACTATATATTCTTAATATACTAAAGTACTAATGAGGGTACCTAGATACCTATATAACCCTAGATATAGTCTAGGAGCTACTTTATATCGTAGTTAGTATTTCTAATACGTTCGATAAACTTTCGTAGCTTAGCATCTATAGCTAGACCTGGCACTCACCCGCGGGTGACCCTTAAGACCCTTCACTCGCATCTCCTCTTAGCGGGTGGAGGGTCTAATGTCTCGACCCTAAGGGTCGGATATAGAGGTACCTAACCCTCCAAGGGTTACCCTTAAGGTCACCCTTAGGGTCCCTACGTAACTAATTTTAGTAAAAAGTCACGTTTTAGGCAAAAAAGTTATATCTTAGGTATTAATCTACTTAGTTATCTATCCTAAAATAGTAAGGCATATCCTAAATAGGCAAAGTGTGTCTTATATGGGTTAGTTAGACCCTTAAGGGACCCTTAGAGGGTTAGGATCAGGGTCAGGGTCGGTGAGGTTGGACCCTGACCCTTGGAGGTGCGGGTGGAGGTTCTTGACTTTGGACCCGCGGGGCGGGTGAGTGCCAGGTCTAATCTATAACCCCCCTAAAAGAGGTAGCTAGTTCTTCCCCGGCGCCACTATAATAATAGCTATATAAGAGTGGTATCAAATAGTAGCGTGTGGACTTAATTAAAACTGAGCAAAGTCTGGTAGGCTTAGCCCTCGGCGTTATAGTGCGATCTCGAAAATTCGATTCACGCAGAGATATATATTTTTTGCAGTATAATAAGTCTCGGACCTAATACGTACTTAGATTGAGAGGGCATCCAGATAACTAAGACTTAGTAAGAATCAGTCCTGCTTCTTTCAATACCAGACTCCAATCCAGACATCCTTCCTTACCTAACCGACAGGCCCTCTACCCTAAACATGTAGATTCTTTACAGTCAGTGTCACCCACGCTTAGAGCTTGGCATCGGCTTTTCTGCGGAGTTCCTTTTCTTCATCCCGGATGAAGCGTCGAAGAATCTTGCCGCTCGGGCTCTTGGGAATAGCGTCCACAAACCTAACGCCTCCCTTGAGCCACTTGTGACGAGCCTTATTGGCCTCAACAAATTGTATAATGACTCGAGTGGCCGCTTCGTCGTCTAAACTGGCCGAGGGAGACTTCACAATGACTGCCTTGGGCACTTCGCCCGCGGTTTCATCGGGAACCCCAACGACCGCGCAATCTGCCACGTCTGGATGAGCAAGGAGACAGGCTTCGAGCTCCGCAGGAGCCACCTGCAAACCCTTTTGGAGATTCATTAGTTAGTTAAAACCTCCCAAATTAGAGTTGGATAACAGGAGACATGACACACTTTGACCTTGATCAGTTCCTTAATCCGATCGACAATGAAAATGTGCTCGCAACCACTGGGACTGACGCGAACGACTGCTTCATCTCCCGTGCGCATCCACCCATCCTCGAATGTTTCCTTGGTCGCCTTTTCGTTGTTCAGATAACCCAAGGCTACGCTTGGGCTACGCACCAGAAGCTCGCCGGGTGTATTATAGGAAGTAATTTCCAGGCCATCTGGGGACATGATGCGCACCTCGACCTCGGGGAACAGGGACCCAGAAGAGCCAAGCCAGATATCGTGAGGATGGCTCGAGGAGACCACGCAGGCAGTTTCCGTCAACCCTACATGTAAAAGTTATCAGTGGTGATCTATCATGTAGACCGCAGAGGGATTTCGCTCACCATAGGCCAATCGGATGGAGATATCTGGATAGATCTTCAAGAAGTCATTCGCTAAATCCGGAGCCAAGGGAGCTGCGCCGGAGAAAATACTTTTGACAGAACGCAGATCGTACTTAGAGCAAAGGTCTTGATTTCGCATCATGTTGATAATGACCGGAGGAACCTGGTGTTTAGTCATGAGGGGACTTGTTCATTTTGCCGTTTTTAGAGAAAGATAGAGAGACTCACGAGGAAAAGGGAAGTGATCTTGAAACGCTGGATGGAGGCTAGGTAGGATGTCATGTCGAACTTGGGAAGGACCACAGTCTGGTCACCACGATAAGTCCCGCAGTGACAGACAACCACGAGGCTGTAAATATGGCTCTGTGGAAGAAGACACTGCCCAACTTCAGTGGACGAACCATTTGCTGCTTGTGATTGGGCGTCACGATAATCCTGCTCGAAAGCCGTGGTTTGCAGAATATTGGCTATGACGTTGCGGTGGGAGATCATCACTCCTTTCTGTATAAAAACGTCATCGTGAGTGGTGTGTCCATTCCCGGTTCTTATCTGAGATCGGAACTTACTGGCAAGCCAGAGGTTCCACTCGAATAGCACAAAAATGCGGTCCGGCGAGCTGCCTCCCCGGGGCCCATTGGACAGGCTGGACTGGTGGCAGTGACTTTCCAGCCTCGGCAATCTGGGAGATAGACTCAAGCTCTGACGGTGCCTTTATGTCCGCGAGGATCTGTTGCGGCACATCGATCAAGTAGATTTGATTCTTCGAGAAGCCAGCCTTGGCCGCAGCCTCCAGTGCGATCGGCAACAAGGGCGCACAAGTGAACAAGGCTTTCGCCTTGCAGTCCAGCAGCTGGTGCTTCAACTCATCCGCTGAATACGATGGATTAGCCAGCGCCACAACTCCCTCGAGCTGGTGGATAGCCCAGAATAATAGCATGGTGTCAATCTATCACGGTAAAGAGTCAGCCTGAGTCCTGGCGTGAAAGTTTGAGAAACGGAATTGAGCACACAGTATTTATGCTGAAAACAACCGCCGTCTTATCCCATTCCGACCCAGAGTTTGGGACCCAGCAAAGCTTCTTGCTCAGGCCACGAGTGATCAAATTGACTCGGTCGACCATCTCCCGCGACGAGTATGTCTTCCCGGTCAAACCGCAGGTATAAGGATCCCGGGATTGATCATGCGGGAGTCGTCCATATCTCTCGTTGAGCATGAGCTCACTGATTGGGATATTGTCGGGAATGGATCCCATCTGGGCTCGACTCAAGAATACCATCGCGGCTTGCGCTTCGGTCTTTGCAACAAGTCACCTTTGACCTGGCTTGTCCTATGTAGATGAAAGGAAGGGAGGTATAGATGATAGACAAACGATAATTGGCGCGCTAATCAAGCTAGGTTTCAAAAGGAAGAATCTGGGGGGACGCTCACGAATGCTCCCGAGACGGTAATTACACGCATTTTATGATTGCAGCATTTCTGAATGTTTAAGGGGGCGGAGAAGGAGAGCCCAGATCCGGGATCTGGGCTTGCAGCCCGCATATTGCCGCGGGATTATAGTTCCGGAATGGGGTTCCTGGGGATAGCCGAAAAGTCCATGTTTGGAGTATCAAAAGTCAGGAGTTTGAGACGCAAACATTTCCCCGCCCTCCACTCGTTCTTGCCACAGATGATGCTTACTGGGTATTCTTGTTTCCCCCTCACTTTTTTTTTTTATTCCATGAAGGCTCACGGAGAAGCTCCTCTTGCGGAAATACCTTGCGCACGCTTGTTACAATGCACAAATCTAGAATCAAGCTAGCTGGCAGAATGACCCCGAAACGATCCGCTAGAGCATGCTCTGGCTGTCGTCTCCGGAAAGTACGATGTGATGTGACAAAACGAGGCTTCCCTTGTACCAACTGTCAGTCCTACCATATGCCTTGCACCATTCCCGTTGACCGACGGGGGAAGCTGGCCACAGCTGCGGAAAAGGAAAAGGTGGGTGCGACGACCCCAAGCGATAATGAGCTTCTAACGGAGTCTCAGTTGGGCGGATGCATGAGTAAGTGCTGGTGATCGAAGAGAATCGGCGGAAGGAGAATCAAGTCAACTAATGATTGATTAGATCGAACCCCAGACTATTGGAATCACGTCGACGTGATAGCTTCAGACGCTTTGGACGATACACGGCCCTTAGAGGATGGAACTATAAATTGGCGTCTGCTGCTACCCGAGTATGCCAGGCCCCTGTCGCTTGCAATCACACGAGAAGATTGCAGTGTCCTGCTTCAGAAAGGTGCTTTCGATATTCCCGAGGCCAGGATTAGGGACGAGCTTTTAAGAAGCTACATTCAATTTGTGCACCCTGCACTCCCAATCTTGAATCTGGAGAACTTCTTGATGGTGATCGATACAAGCTATACTGGTGGGATGGGAATCAGTTTCCTTTTATTTCAGGCCGTTATATTTGCGGCTACTACATTCGAGAGCGAGGAGTCCCTCGCACGGGAGGGATTTCAGAATCAGAGAGAAGCACGCAAGACACGCTTTGATCGAGTCCGGATGCTGTACTCGTTCGGCTGTGAGGATGACCGTGTCACAGTCTTACAGACCCTTCTGTTGATGACGTACTGGGACAACAAATCGGACGACCTTCATGATGCCTGGTATTTTGTTGGTGAAGCCACAAAAATCTGGAGATCCATTAAAACTGAGCCGAAGAGTTTGGAAGCCGAGTTGAAACGACAGAAGCCAGAGCTTTGGAAACGAATCTCATGGTCATTGTACATAAGAGATCGTCTGGTCGCTATTTACACGAGACAACCATTTCACATCAATGAAGCTGATTTCCGAACTCCGTTGCTCAACCTCTCGGATTTCGAAGTAGGTCCATTATCGACAGAATGCTGCCTCGGTAGCGACGGAAGTCACCCTGCTATCAGAGATCCTTCCATGCATAGGCTGTTAGCTCAGATCAGCATAGCCCTGGTGCAATTCGGCAAGTGCATCACACGTATACTAAACTGTCAGTATACTGTACTTCGACGGCAAATTTGCCCAGAAAAAACCCTCAAAGAGTTTCTGGTTCCTAAACGTGTCACTCCAACGAGCGCGGAGTTACTACTTCGAGACAGCGGGCTCGAGGAATGGCACGATTCTTTACCAGAACTTTTGCGATGGTACCCATCCGACCCACTTCACCAAATCAACAAACACGCCGACGTTGTACTTCATTTTCGGGCAATGCTGAATGGTGTCTACAGCCTCGCCTGTAGTACCTTGCATAGGCCGCAAATCGCCTCGAGTTCCCAGAATCCCTGAAATGGTGGATTTATCATCTCAGCGGGTGCATTATTCGGCCATGACAATAACACAAACCTATACCTATTTCAAACAACAAGGTTTGAAATGGTTGCTTCCCGATGGCCAAGTTGCGATGCTCGAGAGCGCTATCATAACACACCTCGGCGATTTGGAATCCATAATCCCTTTGACACGGCAGGAAGCGATGAAAAATTTTCGACTGTGCGCACAGGCATTGAAACAGCTTGGAGAAACGTATCCTTCGGCTGACCAAGCCCTTGCTTCTGTGGACGCTGCTGTAATGAAAAGAAAATCACCCGTCCAGTCGACTCGAATGGCCTCCACTTTCCCATTCGATACTGAAGAGCTGGGGCATAATGAACAAGCGGTGGTTGACCTTCAGCCCACCGATGGCTCAGAAAGAGTCATGGAACCAAATATCCAGCAAGAGATTGCTCACATGAGCTCACAACGGATGGGTGAACTCCTCTGCTCGCATTTCATGATGACACCCTCGGAGAGGAGCATGTTACAAGGCCTCGTAATGCCAGAAGTAGATAACTCAGAATTTTACTCCGACTGAGTCTCAAGCAGAGAGAGCAACGGGCCTCAAGCAATTAGTTGCACACCACTTGAGGAAGCTAATTAATGGAAATGCGCATTCACCTCGTCAGTCGCGAAGAAAGGGAAGGGAGAGTTCAGGATAAAGGGTTTTGATCAGAAAGACCTAATATCCTTATTCAAGAATGATATTCGTCTAGTCCTTGAGAAAAATTGCATCAAGCAAATGCTCGGTACAAGTTTACTTTAAGATTATTTAAGCATTCACCAATTGAATCGCCGGGAAAAAGGCTCCGGAGTCCGGGCTTGCCTTAACTTGATTCCTCGAAGTCATCAGGGCGTCTTCGCTAACGCATTGCCTACGATCTATTTAGCTTTACTTCTGTATATTACCCTTTAGTGTAAAGACTGCTGCCTATTTATCTATGATTATGAGAGAGAGAGAGAATGCCAGGTCAGAAGTGACACAAGATGTGTTGCTCTCTCTCAAAAGATGAACGTAGCATAAAGAATGAACTCGTGCTATCTAGGTACAAAACACCCAAGAATTGCAACTGTGGAATTTCAATTCGGGGAAATTGCAATTGTTACAGCTTTGATGTTCTGGTACTCACTCAACCCATATTTGCTTCCCTCTCGCCCGACGCCACTTTCTTTGATGCCGCCAAATGGCGACTCGGCTGCACTGATTAAGCCCGTATTGACACCAACCATGCCGCAGTCAAGCCTTTGTGCAACACGAAAAATGCGGCTGATGTTTTCACTGAAGAAGTACCCTGCCAGGCCCACCTCGGTGTCATTTGCCAGTACGATGGCTTCTTTCTCCGAGGAGAAAGAGAAGATAGCAGCAAGAGGTCCGAAAGTTTCATCACTGGCAACAAGCATATCTTTGTTGACGTTTGTGATGACGGTTGGTTCGTAAAAGTAGCCAGAAAGACCTGCTGGTACATGACCACCATAGCGAAGCCGACCTCCCTTCTTTAAGGCATCCTCAACATGAGATTTGACCTTTTCCACAGCAGCAGCATTGACAAGAGGCCCGTGGGTGACGCCTTCATCTATGCCACGACCTAACTTGAATAATTTGACCCTTTGAATCAGTTTGGCCGTGAACTCTTCCAAGACATTTTGATGGACAAGTATGCGGTTGGCGCAGACGCAAGTTTGACCCGAGGAGCGGAATTTGCAGATCAAAGCTCCCTCAACCGCTTTGTTGAGGTCGGCATCCTCGAACACAATGAAGGGCGCATTGCCACCGAGTTCCATGCTAATTCGCTTCATCGTATCGGCGGCGAGCTTTGCGAGCATCTTCCCCACATTGGTCGATCCAGTGAAGCTGAGTTTTTTGACCTTAGGATGTGTGGCGAGCAACAAAGAAGCGTCACGATCCTTGGTCGGGACAATATGAAGGACACCAGGAGGGAACCCGGCCTGCAAGGCAAGTCTGATCAAGGCGAGGCCAGTGAAAGGGGTTTCACTCGGCGGCTTGATAATAACCGAGCAGCCTGCGGCCAAAGCAGGAGCGATCTTTCGGGTGATCATTGCCGCTGGGAAGTTCCACGGGGTGATGATTCCGCATACCCCGACAGGTTGTTTCAGAGTCAGAACGGTCGTGCTTTTATATGAAGAAGGTATAACGTCCCCGTAAGACCGAACTGCTTCTTCGGCAAACCATAATACAAAACTTGCAGCGTAGATTAACTCGCCTTTAGATTCCGTCAAAGTTTTGCCGTTTTCAAGGGAGAGAATTTTAGCAACTATCGATGGTTAATGGATGGAGTCGGCGGAGGAGAGCATATTGGCTTACGATCTTCGGCATTCTCCAAAATAAGACGGTTCCATTCTCGGAGAAGCGAAGCTCTCTGCTTGGCAGTAGTCCCCAAGAAGAACTCTTGAGATGCAGGTTCGGCATATTGAATGGCTTCTTCGAAATCTGCTTGGGAAAAGTCGGCACAGTGAGCCAGAACTTGACCTGAGGAAGGCTCGGTGACTGGAAAGGCCTTATCCGAAGCAGCATTCCTCCATTCTCCCGCAAAGAAACCCCGTCTTTCAAACAGGCAAGAATCTTTCAGTTTAATGGGAAGCGTGTTGGAAGCGTTCGCCATGATGGGCGGGTACTGAGTGGGTCAGTTGACGATACGATAATTTGACACGAGTATTGATTCGAGTATTGCTTCGATGTGATAATGAATGAGATCTGTAGAACTTATTAGAATCTGCTTGTAATTGAAGATAATCTACTCCAGTTTAATCGAGTCCGCCAAGGGAAGTACGATCCCAACCAGCCGCGGCTTATGCTAACCGATGACGTTGGAAGAGAGAGTCCCGAGGCTATGTGATCGGCAACTTGGTTAAGTCAGCGAGGATTTCTAGGAGCAAACGTCGGCTCGGAATTCTCGTCCAGTGATTTGAAAAACAGCCCTTCATATTAGCCAGAACAAAGTGGTTGACAGCGCCGGGCCCAACGATATCCGAGACCTACCGAGGCCCCGCGGGTATACCTAGGAACCAGTATAACCGCGCAACATAAGTGACAAGCGGGCCTCAATACTGAGAAAGGAAAGTCACCTAGACTCCGAGCACCCCCTCCGACAAGAAATAATTTGGCAAAATCAATCATGCAAGCCGTGGTTTTCAAGGGTCCATTTGAGATTGCTCTAGAGCAGAAACCCATTCCGAAGATCCGAGATCCAGGAGATGTGATCCTCAAAGTGCGATACACCGCGCTATGTGGCAGGCAATTCATCCCACTCACCACCTTGAGTTTGACTCATGAAATACAAATCGCTAACATTACTCTAGTGAGCTCCACGTCTTTCGGGGCCACCAACCTTCCGGCACAGGGTTCACCATGGGCCACGAATTTACAGGGGAAGTCACAGAGGTCGGGCCCGACGTACAGCGATTCAAAAAGAACGATCGAGTTGTATCGCCTTTCACCGTGAGCTGTGGAAAGTGCTTTTACTGTGAGCATGGCTTGTCTTCTCGGTGTGCGCACTGCCGGCTGTTTGGCACTGCGGCACTCGAGGGTGGGCAAGCCGAATACGTGCGTGTTCCACTTGCTGATTCTACCCTCTTTGCGATCCCGCCTTCAACCGACGAGAAGAAATTAGTCCTTATGGCCGATATTCTCCCCACCGGCTATTTTGCCGCGATGAATGCATTCTCGGGGTTGGATGCGAAGGAGGTTAGGGATTCTACAGTTCTACTCTTTGGTTGCGGCCCTGTTGGTATCTGTGCACTCATCAGTGCTCTGGAGTACAGACCAAAGAAGGTACTCGCAATTGATAGTGTTCCTTCGCGGCTAAAGCTTGCACAGAGCCTAGGTGCCGAGTCTTGGAATTTCAAGGAGAACGAAGAGGAGCTACGGCGCAGGGTGGAAGAGCTCACCGAGTCTCGAGGAGCTGATATTGTTATTGAGGTGGTTGGACATAGCAGTGCGCTAAGAATGGGATTCGAACTATTGCGACCCTGGGGACGGATTTCAAGTGTGGGTGTCCACAATGGAGAAATTCCATGGACAGGGAACGAAGCCTACGGAAAAAACCTCCGCTTGCAGATGGGTCGTTGCCCCGTTCGCAGTATGTCCACACCAACTTGATCTCATGTTACTCATTGACTAACCCTAATCAGGTATCTTTGGCGATGCCCTCGAGTTTCTAAAAAGGAACCAAGATAACTTGACGTGAGTGAAGCCTGCATCGCGATGGTTTCTTTTGATTCTAATGACCATCAGATTTATGTCGGAAGACATTCGTCCGCTTTCGCAGGCTGTTCAGGCGTAAGTGAATCCTGTGCTGTTATTAACTGCTTTTCTAATAACACCAATGCAGATATGACGATTTCGCCAACATGCGAGCCCAGAAGATTATTTTCAAGGTAGATACCAGCGAGTAGGAATAATGCGACAGGATTTTTCTTCTTTCCTATTTTTTCTTCAGTATAGTGAGCTTCCCACAGTATCCTGGTTCTATCCAAATCTCTTTCTCGAGAATTCATAAAAAAAAGAGCCAAAATCCACGAGGCAATTCTGTTGACCTATAAATATTCAAACACACGCGGAGTAACTTGATAATGCTCAGAAGGGAAGTCAAGATTTCTGTTTACTTTCACGATAAAGGAAATATCAGGTCAACGGCAGTAAGCCTTTTAATATCACAGAAGCGAACAAAATTTTGGCTGATATTTCTCATAACTCGACAAATTTCTTCAAAAGGCTCAAATCTGCAAACTTATTTGAAAAAAATATTTTAAGACTATTTGCCAAACTTCAGGAGCTACCTGACTCCTGATCAATCGCGTGGACATTCTTCCCTTCTCGCCTTTTAGATCCCTGCCAGTGCAAAAGTCCTATAGGAATGATGCTCAGTGCAACAATCAGGCCGGATATAATACCACTACACGCGGAAATGCCAACGTTGTTGAACATTGGAGTAAACCTGGAAGATCAGAACATGGGACAAAAAGAGAAGTGTATTGGATGTCCATACCAGAATGGGCCCACAAACGCCAAAGTTTGACGGATTAAAGTGATGATGACTCCAATGCTCGCAGACTCCTCCGGGTAACAGTCGATCGCGTACGTGATGAGAACCGTGGTGACCATCTGATTGCCGGCCCCCGCGATGGCGATTCCAATGACTGGGGAAATATTCCAATGACCTTCAGGTGCCTGCTCTGTCCTTACAAGGAACAAAACCAGTCCAACGATAGCAAGGACAAATCCTAAATAGCTGATCCACAGCCTGTGTTCCGGCGCAACGTTGGTGCCCAATTTCCGCGATCGACGTCTCATCCAGTAGTCGCTAAAACTTCCACCGATTTGCTCGCCAAGCACAGATCCTGTAATAAGTCCGATGAATTGAAGACCAAGTTGTTCCGAGTTGAAGCCAAACTTTTCACCGAAGAGCTCCGGCAACTCCACGACGACAAGTGTATTTGCAAACATGAATGTTACGGCATGGGCCAGACCTGGGAGCGCCACGCAGACTTTACGCGATAGACTCAGCGGACGAAGGAAATCGTGTGTTGTGAGTGGGCGAGGGTCAATGCGTCCGAAATGCAGGTATTGTTTTCTGAAAGACGATTTGTTCTGAACGACGCTGCCCGGGATGTAACGACTTTCAGGCCCGAAGAAGAGATAAGCCACGAACTGAACTCCATTCATCTATGGAAACTGAAGGTAAGAGACATGGCAAGTCCTTCCGTCCAAGATGAGTGAACTTACAATTGTAAGGATCCAGTAGATCCAACGATAGTCAACACGCTCAGACACGAAGCCCATAATGAGAGGGGCCAAAGGAACACCAAGTGTCACCATGAGGGTCCACAATCCCATGTACAGAGCCCTATTCTTTTTGAAAAAGGTCTCTGTGACGACTGCACTGCCAATTGCCGCGGCAGGACTCATGAAAAAGCCCACCAGAGCTCGACAAAAGCACATGGTCCCGTAAGAAGTACTCTTGGCGCAACCCACGTTGGAAACAAAACTGCCAATCAGGGAAAGGAGAAACAACGGTCGCCGACCATAAGTATTAGCGAAAGGTATCCATACAAGTGGCCCAAATGCCAGAAACACGAGCTGAACGGTTGTGAGATATGAAACCGTCTGTAGGGAGACGTGTAGATCGTCTGCTATCTGCTGAAAGGCAGGGACGATTGCAGCGGCGGTGAACGTGACCATACTAGCATGGAAAATGACAAGGATGAGGTTCGTCATTTTCTGGATACTCGGTTAGCCTGGTAGTACGAGAGGGCCGAGCATTGAGCATGAACTTGCCTTCCACTGGGGCCAATTGTATGGATCAGCATCGTCTGGCTGTGGCACAGGATCGAGATCCAGGGTACCGTGTCGCTGCAGCAGATATTGCTTATGATCATGGGAGAGAGCGAAGCCCTCGCCGTCTCCCTGGGTTTTGACTTCAATGGGGGCATTGGCTTGTTCCATGAGTTCTTCCCTCTGTTTTACTGAAGCCATTCCACTGATACTAGGTCTCGCCGACTCTGTGGCCAGCGAAAGATTTCACTTGCAATTTGCCAACGACGCGTGGACTTAGCCAGTCAAGGGTGAGATCCCCAAATTGAAGGATCCTTGAACGAGCAAAGCAAAGAAGATGAAAAAGCCAGGGAAGGTTTTGCAATTGAAGAGCTTGAGGGAAAAATCCTTGCCAATTGAACAGCACGGAGTCAACTTTATACTGGGGCTATTGATCTGATGATGCATGGTGGAGCTTAATCCCAACCAATCGCTTCCGGAGACCCTGGGGATTTGGGGCCCCGCACTTGTTCGTGCTCTTGTCGTCTAATCCGGGGGCGAAATGTCGTTGCCGGGGAGAAGACGGGGAAGTAACAAGACGCCGCGGGCTCTCGAGATGGTCATGTGATGAGGTCGGTTGATGTAGATCACAGCCGAAGCCGACTGTGCGGGGATGGGAGCCAAATTTCTCTAAATAAGCCAAGACATAAATTCCAAGCGAATTGGGAATTCAGCCCGGATCTCACTCTTAGCCAATCGCCAACTCCAAATCATGGCTGCCCGACCAGACCCGACCGCGCTGCTCGCTAATGCGGCAGTTCCAGCATTCAAATGCCCTCCCGGAACCAAGATGCATATTCTGGATCTTGGAACCTTACAAGTCGACGAGTCTTGGTAGGTCGATTGAACTTCAGGTGGCATGACCATCGGGCTTTGCTGAGACAAACCTAATACAGGCTTCTCCGAGGTGCCAACGCAAGCTCCGTGAGCAACTTGAACCCAGAGAGCAAACGTCGTGATCTGATGGTCCTGTCGGCTCTTATCGACTATCCCGGGGTAGGACTCATTCTGTTCGAAACGGGTTGTGCCGAGGATATCGATATGGTTTGTGTGAACCTAATAATCTGGCAAACTCCTTTTCTAACAAGCGATGGACTCTGTAGAAATGGGGTGCCCCAATCACCGATATCTTCCCACGAACCGAGTACTGTGAGACTCAAAAACTTCCCGCCGCGATAAAAGCCACTGGAAACGACATAAAAGATGTCAAAGCGGTCATCATGGGCCATCTCCACTTAGATCATGCAGGCGGGCTGGAACACTTCATCGGAACTGATGTGCCTATCTACACGCATGAGGAAGAATTCAAGCACGCCTGCTGGGCGGTTCGCGACCGGGGCCGATGTGGGTGTCTATATGGCACACTATATTGATCTGGAGAATCTGAACTGGACAACCTTTAATGAATCCACGGTGGATTTGTTCCAAGGAATTTCCATCCACCATTTGCCGGGACACACCCCGGGCCTATGTGGACTGCAAATCAACTTGGAGAAGGACGGAACTTTTATCTGGACGACCGACCAGTTTCATGTCAAAGAGAACTATGAAATCGGACACCCCCACGGAGGATTGGCAAGAGATCACAATGCGTGGTATCGGAGTTTGAGCCTGGTGCGGAGATTACAGCGGCTTTTTGACGCGAAAATAATATTTGGGCACGACAAGGAAGTTGCAATGGGTTATAAATTGGCCAAGGAATATTACGAGTAGAGGATGGCCACGGACAGTCAGGAACGGAGCCAAGTGCTTGCGCATCAGATGCGGAAGAATTGATTCGGACTTGCATTCGATCTTCCCTTTAATTGTATATATTTTTCAAAGCCCCTCAACCACGACGGTCTTATGCAGACCTGGGAGGTTTTTCGCGTTTAGCCAACCTGGTAAGTTTGTTTCTCAGTAGAGAGGATTCGCCATCCTTGCTTTCCGCTCGCTTACGCTTGTCAAGCAGTCTATGCATCTCCAGGCTTACTTTAGGAATTCCTCTTGGATTGATGTCTTTAGATCAAGATATTTTAAGATATGAAGACAAAAGAATAGCATATACTAAGATCATGCCTGTGTCTGCAACCACTGGTACACGATAGAAAAGTCCTTTCCGTGGTGCTCCTTCTCCACTGCATCATACACTTCCCATGCCACGTCCGCTAGTCTAAGAGCAGCGTTAGATGCCTTTGCATCAGCAATAGCCAGTCCAAGATCCTTCTTGATAATGGCCACGGTGCCACCCGGTTCATAATTCTTAGACGCGGGGGAATCCTTGATCACGCCAGGGACGGGGTTGTTAACTTCCACGGGCCAGCAACGCCCGGTCGAAACTTTGAGCATATCGGTGAGGGCCTTGGCATCGAGACCCCACTGTCTTGCCATGTTCATTGCCTCTGCCGTGGCGATGTTGTTGATGCACAGGATGTAGTTGTTGGCAATCTTGCTGCGAACTCCGGCACTTTGCTCACCCATATGCCAAACTTTATCACCCACCAGGAACAAGATGGAACGGATCCGCTCAAGTAATGTATCAATTCTGGGAGCGCCGAACATGAGTGACAAAGTCCCCGCACGAGCTCCAGCCACGCCTCCTGATACGGGTGCGTCCACGTATTGACCATTTTTCGAGTCATGGACGAGTTTGGCGACCTTCTGGGAAGTATGAGGATCGATTGTGGAAAGGTCGATAAAAAGACGCTCTTGCTGCAATGGTGGAAGTTCCCCATCTTCAACTATGGAATTGAAGACAGCCTCGACGGCCTTTGACGATGGGAGGCAGGTGATAAGTACAGACTACATAGGCGATGGTCAGTTAACAAGCCATTTTTGTTAGAAGGGCGAGGACCCCGATTCATAGAGGGGAAGGAAAATCTTACACATTTGGCCGCCACCTCTTTAGCGTTGTCAGAAGTTTCCACGAGCATTGAATTGGCGCCATCCCCGCTCTTCGCAAGACTGGCAACGTCTTTCACGAAATTATTCACTGCTACCTTGTTTAAATCCATCACAATCAACTTATGGGAGACTGGCATATTCTTTCGAATATTGATAGCCATGGGATATCCTTTTGTCGTTAGAATAATTGAGCAAAAGAAGCACAGCGAAGTTACAAACAAATTGGACCCGGAGGTAAGCAATTTGCGCACGTACCGATGTTGCCCAGGCCAATATAGCCCCAGGTGATGTTCGCCATCTTGCTGGATGAAACGAATAAGATAGCACGCCTACACCACTTTTCCTTTTTCCGTTTGTCGGTTGGTTGGTGTAAATCCCAACGGGTTCCTATGTCGACCAAGGAGGCGCTTAGATGAACTTGCAGGGATGACGAAGAAAACAAATAGTTGCTAGAGAAAATAGAGTGGTTGAAATACGTGAGATGATTACCTTCACTTGTGTTTCACGTGTTTAAGTCGTACCTGCCGTCAGAACCGAGAGGACCGGCATTCCGGCACTAAAAGACGGCGAGGTCTTCAGAAGATGTAGGTGCTTTCCGTGGCTATTACGTAGACAAATGATTCTATTTCCTGATTCATTATGGCTAGAATAGGGCAGTGGTCGGACAAAGATAGCCGATGGCAACGCCAAGCCACTTTGATCATAGATAAGCACCAACCATACTATGGGTCTGAGGCGAAGAAGCCGCGGGCTCTTGAACTATGGAGACAGCTATATTCGATGACGTACTCAGACATGTCAACTTGTGTCCACCAAATCATTTAAATTGCATACTGAGGGATTCTTTCACATAAGTAAAATAATCATCAGCTTGGAAGGGAATTCAACCTTTTCGATTACTTTTGTTCCTTTCACACGCCCTCAGTATCAAAGCCGAATATTCTATCTTTTCCAGATGGAGCGCAACGAGCAACAATGGGAAGACCTTTGCCGACAGGTGAAGGATCTAGTCCCACGGGAATTGGGGGAGGAGGCCTGGTACCTCGTGATTGTAAGAATGGCTAGTTTAAGCCTCAATAAGAAATCATCCTATTAACACCCTATCGCTTGCAGGCTGCAGCTCTGGGTGTATCCCCAGTGCCAAGCGCACCCGCGGAGTTTTATACCTACCTCACCAAGCACGACCCGGCCTTCAGCTCAGTAAAATCTAGGGAATATCTCAGTCAAAGACTACGAGATGTAATTCTGAAGCTCCTCACTATCGTGGGAGGTCCGCAGGTCCTTTCTGTGCTCATCCCACTTGCGGCTGCGGAAGGCGATATCAAGTCAAGAGCCGCATCAAGCAAGCTGAGCGAGAAATGGTTTGACACCTTTATTCCCCCTCTGTTCGTCAGGTCTGCTAACAAAGTTCTTCTTTTAATTAGGATCGCTGACAAAATGAGCGTCCCTGCTCTTTACGAGCGAGGTCAAGCGACGATCAACACGATCTACGGCGCCCCGCTGTTGGAAAAGGTCTTCGACTCCCTCGGAAGCCACAGAGAAGATGTCAAATTCAATGAGATCTACACGCTGTATGGCCTTTTCCTCTCGGATTTCGAGGTATTGACACCCCTTGAAACTGAGGCGGTGGTGTACTCTTCGATCTCCTGCCTGGGATTGGGAGGTCCGGGAAACTGGCATTTGAGAGGAATGGGACGGTTGTTAGGTGCAAGAGGAACAGATGATCAGAGCGAGAAGATGAAGAAAATCATGGCCCTGTTGATGAATCTGAAGCAGGCGGTGGTCACCGTTGTGGAATTCGTGGGAGATGAATTCAAAGCCAGAGCGCACCTGCACAAGTGGGCCGATCCCGCAACCGTGGCGAAGAACTTGGGCGGTTGGGGGAACGATGATTAGATAGTCCGAATATCAACGGCAAATCAAGTCGACGAGTATCTCCGGAGAGAGTTCTTCGCCATTCCAAGTCATTAAGTATTACCAGTCTCCGGGATCACAAATTGAAAAGCCACAGGTGCTGCGAGTAACTCGGAGTACTTGAATTATAAGAAGCTCGAACCTTGGGAGTGTCAAAACATGGCCCCCTACACAAAAACCTATGTTTAGTCTAATTGCCGGGGCTATGTGCTGTTGCCAGGCTATACACAAAATGAAACATAGCTGCCGATAAGCTTTGGCATAATCTAGGCTATCCGGATAATGTTGAGTTGTAATTGCCAAAATGTTGTTAATGTTTCCCCACAGTTCGGATTTGAAATTCTCCAAGCTGGTGATGGCTCTTACTTAATTTCTACCTATTAGAAGATAAGTGCGGCACCAGGGTCTGGGCTTTATTTACGTATTCTTTCAATTCGTTGGATGCCACTGCATACAAATGCACTCTGATATAAGCTACTCACTCCAGGCTACTCATTGTAACTAAATCAATATTTGCATACTTCTCTAAACTTCGCAGTACCCGCTTTATTGAAGCCCTGTAATTTTCTCCCATGTTGAGCAAGGGCAGTGGATCTCCGACTTAGTAAATATGGTATCCCTTGTATCCACTTTTGACCTCAGCATCAAGTACTTGGCGATACTGTCCTAATCCTCCAAAGTAAAAAAGGACAGACTTCTTTTTTCCTGGGACATTGGCACCAAAGATCCATGAATCAGTTCTTCGGAATAGACTATCCTTGCTGATGTTGTCGCACATCTCTGTCCAATCATGTTCGGCTTTGAGAGTCGTTTCGATGACGCGATTGCTGCCAGTTGCCGCAGATAACTCAACGCTACGCGCAATCAGCTCACTGATGAACTCAACTTGCGTCTCGATGCTGGGTGGCAGGTTGGTGAAGGGCCCGTTGGGACCTAGGATCATGAACAGGTTGGGAAAGTCGGGGATAGAAATACCGAGGTACGAGGTCGCACCGTCGGCCCAACGCTGCTTTAAGG
Source organism: Penicillium maclennaniae (assembly GCF_028827695.1). NCBI lineage: Eukaryota > Fungi > Ascomycota > Eurotiomycetes > Eurotiales > Aspergillaceae > Penicillium > Penicillium maclennaniae. The sequence continues at coordinate 5,597,324 of NW_026623215.1, read as the reverse complement.
TCTCGCCCTTCTTTCCCTTGATAGCAATGCTAGTGTAGTTGCCGTCAACGGCATCGAAGCCAGTGGCAAAGATTATTGCATCAAGCTCATGCTCGGTCCCATCAGCAGTCTTGATGCCCCTCTCGGTGAATTCTGTGATGGGGGCTTCCTTGAGATCAACGATATTGACATGTTCATGGTTGAACTTCTCGTAATACCCAGTGTCGCACAGAGGGCGTCTTGCATAAAACTCGGTTGGTGTCAATTTGCGAGCCTTCTCGGGATCGTTGACTCTGCCTCGAATCTTGCCGCGGATGAACTGAGCAGCTTCCTCGTTCGCTTCTTCACTAGTCAGGATGTCGGAGAACGTGCCAAACATGAACCGGAATCCGTTCCCTTTCTGCCATGCATCTTCAAACACTCTCTCGCGTTCTTCTTTGCCCACGCTCATTAAAGGGGTGGTACTTTCTTCAAAGCCGAAGGCGAAAGCACTCTCTTTGGCCTGCTTCCAGATCGCATCGTAGTTCGCGTTGACCTCAGCACGATGCTCGGGAGTGGCAACCTTGTCTCCTGATGGAACAACGTATTGAGGTGTGCGTTGAAAGCAGACCAATTGTTTGACATCATCGGCGATGTCGGTGATGATCTGAACACCCGTGGACCCGTTCCCAATAACTCCGACACACTTTCCCTTGAAATTATGCTGCCTGGGCCACGCACCGCTGTGATATAGCTCGCCCTTGTATTTATCGATGCCAGGAAAATCTGGGAAATTCTGCTTGGAGAGCAGGCCAACTCCAGTGACTAAATACTTGGCCTCCAGGTTCGGACCGCTACTGGTCTGAACCGTCCATAGGCAGGTCTCGGGGTTCCATTCTGTGCCGCTCATCTGTGTATTGAATTGCATGTATTGACGCAGTTTGTGACGCTCAACAACGTGCTCCAAGTACTTTAGGATTTCAGGCTGACGAAGATAGGTGCGCGACCACGGATACTGCTGGAGATCTTCTTTGTCCCATGAATAACGATACAAGTGGGAATTGGTGCTATACTTCATTAATGACTGAACAACGTTCGCAAAAGTCGGATCAAATATACTCGCTCATGGCTCCAGGGTATCGATTCCAATACCAAGTACCGCCGACATCAGATGCGGCCTCGATCAATCTGACCGAGAGGCCCTGATCAACCAACTTCTTGCACATGTAAATCCCCCAAAACCAGCACCAACGATGACCGCATCCACCTTTGACTGCATAGTGTGGTCCTGGGAGCCCATAGTGAGGCACAGAGAGTGAAAGCTTCTGATTGGAAGATTAAAAGAGAGAGAAGAATGACAGATTGTTTCTAGGAGTGTCGCAGACAATCGAGGGCTTAGTGCACTGGGCCCCTGTCCTATATAGACAAAATACGGCTACAAGCACGGGTGTATGACATTGGGACGAGGGAGCTTCCCCGCGCCTCCCCGACCCCCCAGGTTTACCCCGCATCTTTCTCTTTGGAAGACATCACCGATCACCAAGTAGCAATGAGGCTCGTGTTACTTCGAAAACCCGGTGTAGTCGCTTTAGTGGGCCATCGGGAAGTACATAGCCGTAATAACCGCGGCTATATGGATGGGTCATCTTGGCGGCGGCAACGCAACCCAATCAAGTATATGGAGCATTCTCCGATTCGATCGGAGCCATGGAGTTGAGAAACTTTTGAGGCCCGAAAATTGGGGCGAGATCTGGTTGCTATAGTCTTGTTACTCGTTGCTAACTGGTCACTGCGAGGAAGTGCGCGAAAGTAATACGTAACGATCTGCTGCTACGAGGAACAACAAGTATATGTGCTGAGCAGGCTGAATACGCCCTTCCGGGCACTGACTGCAGATCTCGGGACTGTGACTTGCAGCCGTACCGCCTCCTAGTCCGCTAGGCTTTACAGGGCCTCGGGTTTAGAGTCGTCTTCCAGGATGTGCTAGACAGAGCGCCAATAAGGTCAGTACCGAGGTAGCGCCCCTTAGTATATAGGATGGTTGCAAACAGAGTCAAACAGCGAATAATAGCACAGGTGGTTCCATCTGACAATGTAGGATAGATCACGAGTAACTAACCTAGCTCCCTGAATGAATGCCCGTGTATGTCCTTCGCTGCGGGTGTCCCAGTCCTGCATATGGCTATACCGATCGGGGAGCAATGGTTATTCTATTTTGCATGTGTATCCCTCCCTGTAATTTATCGATCCGGGGATTATATAATACTGGATTCTTGATAAGGTGCCGCTTTCCGTATTTGCGGGTTCCAGCTGGCGGGGTCCCAGAAAAAGTTGACGGGGATCCAGAAAATTATGACTAATCCTGGGTCCCCGTCAACTTTTTCTGGGTCCCCGCCAGCTGGGTGCCCCCGTGTTTGACAGCTGTTCCTAGATCACGTCAAGCTTCGAACGCTCCTCGTAGGGTCCGATAACTCAGAAACCACGTTGTTCTGAGTCATTTCAAGTATTCGGGATATACGGGGTCGCTTTCATTCCTAACTTGCCTCTTTGGCTTGTTCAGTCCCAACCATCGTCAATATGCCGGACGGGAATCCGAGAGGACGTCATAGAGCCTCGAAGGCCTGTCACAGATGTAACCAACGCAAAGTGAAATGCGATGCAGCGCAAGCGGGGGTGCCTTGCAGTCGCTGCCGCATGGACCAGGTTGACGACTGTGCATTGATCGTTTCTAAGAGAGGAATTTACGATAGGAAAAAAGCCCGAAGACATCCGGAACTGGGCGGACTACCTGTGCAAGACAGATCAAATCGACATCCCAACACGACTAACGAGACACAAAGGAAACAAATGGACCTAGAAAACGCCCAAACTATGAGCGTGGAAGGCTCAAACGACAACTTGCAGCCAGAGAGATTCTCAAACCTTGACACCCCTTCTTCGCCACGTGAGTCGCCAACTCATTTCCCGACAGATGCCCCAAGAAGTTCAGAGCCTTTCAGAGGAGATTCTGATCACAGTCGTGCATCAAGAGCTTCGCAATCCCCCGAAGAATCGCTGGTTGGTATGTTCGAGGCCTTTCTAAGACAACAGAGCGCGAACAAATCGGAAAGGCCTGGAATTGTAGTCTTTGGCGAACCATCACCATTTACATTCGCTCTTGAAGAATTAAAACACGGGGATAGTCCCAAGCTCCACAACGCAAATCGCCAGATCTACGATAAGACTGCCTCTTTAGGCGGGGCCACCCAGCCTCCTGGACATCTGGCAGAAACAGACTTCGCATACTTAAAGGCGAAGGGTGCATTTAACTACCCCGACGGGGCTATATCGGATGCTCTTATCTCGGCTTATTTTGAGAGATTCCATCCACTATGTTCAATAGTGGAGAAGTCTCAATTAGAAAGAGATTACCGTGAACAAAAGCTCCCCTGGATAATCCTTCACGCCGTTTGTTTCATTGGTGCTACTTTCTGTGATGATGCAGTGATCCATCGATCGGTGTTCAAATCGAGATTCGAAGCACGGCAGTTCTACTACGAAAAAGCTAAGGTCTTGTTTACCGTGGGATATCACTCGGACAAGATTGTCTTACTCCAGGCAGCTTTGATGCTTAGCTTCTATGGACCACATATACAAGGCTACTGGAACCCGGGAAGTTGGACCGGCTTTGGAGTGACAATTGCAGTGTCACTTGGTCTACATCGGGCTGCTACATATACTCACTCGCACTTCAGAGAAGTGACGAGTTTACTAAGAAGGGTGTGGTGGAACCTGGTCATACGAGACGCATATACGTCTGCATTGCTCGGCCGTTCATTTAGACTCAATATGTCTCTTTGCGACACAGAGCCCTTAACATGCGAGGATTTTGAAAGCTTCGTAACGTGCTCCCATCAGCCACAGACCGATTGTCACTGCAAGGACTCTGCTCATTACCAAATTCAAATCTCCAAATTGTCTCTTCTTCTACGACGGATCCTGATCAGTCGTTTTGGGCCCGGGGAAAGTACAGCCACAGTGGCGCAGCTGCATCAACTACTGTCGGACTGGCAATCAGATCTCCCGAAATCGATGAATTGGGTTCAGCGGAAGTCTCCCCTATCCAAGTTCTCTGTGATTTTCAAGATTATGTTCCATTATCATGTCATCTTGCTCCATATGTTAAAGCCGGAAAGAGTCTCATCCTCCCAAGCTCAAACGCCTTGCAGTACTGGTCGTTCCACAGCGATTGCAGAATCAGCAGCATCTGGTATAGCGTCCACTGCTATCACAATAATGACCAATTCTTCTCTGAACGCATTTCCACACGAACTATTCCCTGCATTCTTCCTTGCAGGCATTATTTTCTATCGTCAGTGGCGTCAGTCTGATGCCGACTCGGCTGAAAAGGCCCGGGCGTCACTCGATAACTGTCTGATTGTGTTGAACCAGGCAGCTGATTTCTGGGACCCAGGGAGCTGGGCAGTAAAACTCTTCGAATTTCTTTCTTCCAGCTCCGATGACAAAGAAGAAATTTCGCACCCAGTCAGCCAACAAGAAATTGATGAGCCCGATGAGTTGCAACCAGCTACTAATGAAGTGGTTTCGGAGAGCTTCAATTCACCGCTGGTGGACTTACAACAAAACCTGTACGTACCATTCGATACAGGCACCATTTTCGATGCGAACGTTCCAGTCGGACTCAGGGATATCATGTTGATGCCAAATTTCTGGCTTCCCTCTGCTGAAGAACCACAAATTTTCCCACTATGACTAACACTTGATGTGTTTAAGTGGTGTCAATAGTTCAAAATTGCCTTCCTGTACTTGATCGATACAATCCTATAGCATATTTTGGACATTATTTATTATTAACATCATTATTATCAGGTCAAAGCCTCTCTAATCTTGATATATTTACTATATAAGACTATTCAAAATACTAATTTTGACCTATTTAAAACCTAATTTTTGCTTGCAACATCTTCTGTATCTACCTCTCTAGCGGCCAGTGGCGACTCTGACATATCTCCGTACGGGATAAAACAGAGTCTAATTTAACTCTCTCACACATTTAGAATCTATAAATTATCACCGATTTGAACTTGCTTGGGCAGTATAAATCCCATCCGATTATGTTTCCAAAGTTCAGGGTAATTTAGATTGGGCCAATAGCCGTGTAAACCCGGCCAGGGTTCTTTTCGTTGTGGGTTATTTAGTTTCCGGTCGCCTAGTGTAAAGTGTAAGTTGACGGAAAAGGGACGTGGTCCGCGCATGATGAAACAATGTTTCAACATTGTACACTTAGAACGTATCGGACCCTAAAGCCTTATTCTATACTAGGTAAACCTCGATACGAGTCAGTTATTTAATATAGATAAGGCATTAGAGAAAGGATTCATTCAATCGTTAGAACTAATAAGAAGACGCGATAGCAAAGCTAATTAAAAGTAATATATATATAATTATTAATAACAGGCTATAGAAAGCTATACTATTTATATTCTTAAGGAAAGAGACGAAGACTCTCTTTCCTCGAGAAATAGTATAAAACTTAGGTCTTATAAAGGTCTTAATTCGTTGAGTCATACTTCGCCGGAACAGTGTTTACTGATGAGTGTAAGTGCTGGTATCGGCGAGGGGACAGAGTTATCGGACTTTGGCCAGACAGCCCTTACACGAGATCGAAGTTCTTAGATCTCTAGGATGGGAGGACTTTAAATATAAATACATCAATGAGAGCAAAGACAAAGACCATAATCCTTTATAGTGGCTCGGTAATTGTTGGTCGATTCCTCAAACTAGCAATGGCGACATGTCCAACTGAATCGACTCCGATAATGTGGACATCACGGCGACACCATATCCAGAATTGACTCCAAAATGGGAGACGACATTGCCTTTCTCGCACTAGTTTTTAAAATGAATCTGTAGAAATATATGATCGCATGGCAGAGACCAATAAGATTTGCTTGAGAGGTTTTCCATCTTTATCGCAGTATCTAGCGGAATGGAGAGATCAAAATGATGGCAAACAGATAAACAAGTATTGAAGTGGGAACGGCTCGATGGCTGTCTGGCTGTGCAGACTGGACAACACACACACACACACACACACCGCCTGTCCGGTGTAGAGGACGATCTGGATGAGGCCGTACTGATGCCCTAATGCGGCAGTACGGAATAACCTTAATGCTGTATCATGAATAGAGGAAACAGGGTGAACCTGAATGAATTAGGTAGATGACTTATCTATCTCCAACTCTGTCTTGAAGATGCACTATGCACTGCAGACATTGAATCATGCCTGAGGCCACACATATGCTATTATGTCACCGGTTCTCCCACTACAGTCTCTAAATTAGAAAGAAGATAAATAACAGAGGACTAATTGACATACCCATAGTGTCTAGTTTGTGGGGCTGGGGGTTTCTGATCAGCTCCGAGGAGCCATTTTATTCCTAGATTTATCTACCCTATCCCTACCAGGAGCTTACATTATCTCCCAGGACCACAAAACTATTACCAGGAAATATCTTATTTTAACTGGCTAAGGTAGATCTGTGTGTTTCAGATTTTGCCAAATTACCTGTCAGTACTAGAACCGTGCAATAAGTGTTCTTAGAGTTTTGTGGCCTAATGCTTGTTGGTTGTTTGTCTTAGTAAAAGATTACATTGTCAGGTCATGAAAGGCAGCACATTAATTAATGTGAACGTTTGAATTGAAAGCAGTGCTGTTGAATAACGCAATATGTGACGCATGATTATCTTGAGGACTGAGGGGGAACATGATCTGGAAGGGGCCGTTGGGCTAACTCGATTTGGGATAGAATTGGTTTTCTTTTGTAGTCGCTCGTTCTCTTCTTTCTCTCTTCTTCTTCTCTCCAGCTTAGTTGCTTTGTTAATGACACAAGAATTCTTCTCGTCTTGGTCCGCGACAGACTAGATAGCCTGTCGACCAGGTGAATTAGGATGGCCAAGTTCAAAGTTGGTTGTGAGAGCGAGTCTTGCGAAATTGAAACGTCATTTGACAAAAATCGAATTAAACACAGGGCTCAGTAGTTAACCCACAAGTGATAGGCATAGGGAGGGGCCCCGGATGAGAAAGGCGTAATATTCACGCCATCTTTGGCTAAAATAGTTTTAGAGTTGTGCCTTATGACTCAAAGAAGGGCAAAATAATGAATACTTTCTCATTCTTAGGGTTTGGCGCCTTTTCGCTATAGTTCGGCCAACTGTCTTCTTGCTTGGACACTCGCTTACATTTCACTGAACTAGGGAAGTGAAAGTGGTTCCCAGGATCACTTGCTCCTCACAAGTCCCCGAGCACGATTGTTATGCTTCCTAGGGAGTGTTACTATAGTTCTAGAGGTTTAAAGGCCGCTATGGAAGATAAGTCACTCGAGATCATTATCCTCGAATGATTTGATCCCCTGATACATTAGGAGCCTGAGCTTGCTCTTCTCTATCCGTCAATAGCACTTGCTTGATCAAGGTGTGTGCTATTTTCGTAATCTATCGTTAGTTGTGAGGAGTTAGAACATCCTATCACTTAATTTGTGAGGGAGCCCCCATAATAATATTCACAGAGTTAATTTTCGGAGAAGACGACCGGATGCCCCACCTACCCCAACCCCGCATTTTGTTAGGTCAGGTTACACTGGATTCTCCACCAAATTTCAATTCAGGCTATTTCATTCTTGATTCCACCGCCTTTTGCGGAAGAACTAAGCTAACATCAGGTTCTCTGGCAAATTACATGTCATCAGATAAGTTTGAGCCGTACATTGCTTCTTTAATTGTGAGAGTCGTGGTAACTCGGCGATTCCCAGACAGAGAGGAAATAGCATTTGACTACGGCTAAATGTGATTGTAGAGTCCCAATGACATTATCGACCGTTGAAGTCCCTCGTCGAAGTTGAGAATAGGTTACAAATATGGATTCTGACCAAATTTTATTTGAGAGAACGGAATCAATCTCGATCCAAGCATAAGATGGACTGTCTTGAATATGCCCCATGTAAAAAAAAAAAAGTATTCTTTCTATTATGGCGCTTCTTGCCAGCAGAGCTATGGCCATTAGTGCCTTTTCGGGCTGCACCACAGGACCGTTAAGTGAGATTGGCAGTATGCGACACATCTGAAAATGTGCTCACAAGGGCCAATTCGCATGTAGCTTCCATAACGCTCGAGGAGAAAATATATGACATAAACTAATATTCTCCTGTGCGCAACACGGGTCACTCTGGTTTCGACTTCTGGACGCCTAACCTCAACCCATTCAAGACCCTCGTCGGGGTCGTGGTCAAGAGACTCCTGGAGAAGATGATTTTCATGTTGCTCGATATGTCCTCAACTTCATCGACGGTTTGCAGGATTGTGTTGGGCCTGCACATCCAAGAGTGCGACATGCAAGCACTTCGCCGCGTATAATCTCGAGGACTGGGGAAATGTCACGCGTCATATATTTGAAGCTATTGTCTCCATAGGGGATCTTTCCGAGTATTATTTGCCTTCTTTCCGTTCGTGCACCCGCGACGCGAAAGTCGACGCGACAATGTGCAGTTACAACGCTGTCAACGGAGTCCCTAGCTGTGCCGATTCGTGTTTACTCCAGACAATCTTACGTGATCACTGGAGCTAGGAGGCAACAGGTCACTGATAAAATCAGACTGTGGCGCGATCGACGATATTTATCTCAGTCATAACTGTACATGCACTGGCGCTGAAGCAGCAGCTGTCGCTTTGAATCCTGGGACCGACCTCGACTGTGGTTCAGTCTTTCCAAATTACTTAACCTCATCTCTCGCACAAAGGCTGACAACGATAAGGCTCTGGACCTCCCCGTTTGGATTCTATGTTATATAACTACGTTGTGGGAGCCGCATACATGTTGCACGGCTTCTCCAGCTCTAAAAAATGCAGACTTACTGTGAACTCATTCCATGGACGGAGCGCCGACCTGTAAACCTAGATTATACGACTTTCCCAGTCAGTCGGTAAATTAGGGATAAGGGATTCTCAGCTTATCACACAATTCAGCCTTAATGCATTGCTAGTCACGGTTTTTCTACTCCCTGTTGCTGCCGATATTTGCCGGTCACTTTGCACTAGCCAAGCGCCCGAGCGACCAATCAATTTCAAGGACCACGGTAAACGCGTTGCTGAAGTGGTCAGCTGCCAGATAATAGCTACTTTGAAAGTTTACCTTTGATTTAGCTAGGAAGCTATTTAGGCAGATTGCCTTCTGAGCCGTGCCTGACTGGTGCTTCCCGTTTGCTTTCGCCACAATTACCCTAACACAGGCAATGATCGTGCTAAAGAGACCCCGCTTGGAGGTTGTATAAGTGCAGAGGCTGAGGACCTCAGACTACATTCTGAAGGCCTATCTCTCTGATCAAAATGGTCGCAACAATCGCTTCGGGACAGCATGCTCTCTCACAAAGACGTGCCCAACTCGCCGGGCCGTCGGGAGTGAAGGGTCTGCTCTCGAATCTTCGAATTTTCGCTATCGCCGTATTTGCTTCTCTTGGTGGTTTTGTGTATGGCTGTAGGTCCTATCTCTTGGTTTCTGTATTATATTGACTACAACGGCCGTGCTGATTCAAGAGCGAAGACAATCAAGGAATGTTTGGACAAATTCTGAATATGCCCTCTTTCTCCGCTACGGTGCATCCTGAATCAATCTCCAACCCGACTTTGAGAGGATTTCTGACCGCGTACGCATACCAGACCGGTGACAAATCACGATGATCATTCCATTAACTGAAGACTGAACAGTATTCTTGAACTTGGTGCTTGGGTGGGCGTTCTCATCAACGGTGTTCTCGCCGACCGGCTTGGGCGTAAGTTGGCGACATTTAGCGGCGTGATTGTCTTCTTGCTCGGCGTTATCGTCCAAGCTTGTGCCAAAGGACCCTCCTATATCCTCGGCGGTCGCTTCGTGACCGGTATGGGTGTCGGTACTCTTTCTATGATTGTGCCACTGTAAGGACATTACCCAGCGGGCTACGTCCAATATTCGGCTAAAGACCCATCTAGATACAACGCGGAACTGGCCCCTGCAGAGTTAAGAGGATCTCTTGTGTCCCTTCAACAACTTGCGATTACCTTTGGTATCATGGTATCGTATTGGATTGGTAGGCTATACTCCGAGTTGTCTCAAGCTGTGCTGATTTGTGGTCAGGATACGGAACGAACTACATTGGAGGGACCGGCGCGCACCAGTCCAACGCTGCTTGGCTAGTCCCCATTTGTATTCAGATTCTTCCCGCCTCGGTCTTGGTATTGGTATTCTATTCATGCCTCCTAGGTATGTCAGCGCCCTTCAGGCAAGTGTGAAAGTATCACTAACGCTTCACAGTCCTCGTTGGCTCATGACCAAAGGCCGAGACGAAGAAAGTCTCGCCGTCATTTCTCGGATCCGATCCTTGCCTTCCGAGAACGAACTGGTCCAACTGGAATACCTAGAAATGAAGGCGCAGCATCGCTTTGAAGTCGAAACTTCGATCGCACGATTCCCTCAATATCAGGCTCCTGGGCTTATGAATCAGTTCAAATTGGGTTTCCAACAATATGTCAGCCTTCTCACTAACAGATCTCTCTTCAAGAGAGTTGTTGTTGCGGTATTTATTATGGTTTTCCAACAATGTGGGTTTCAGATTTGGCAGGCATGCTGGACTCAACCGCTGAAGATGTTATTTCACAGGGTCAGGAGTCAACGCGATCCTCTACTATGCAGCTGTAAACTTCTCCATCCAGGCAACACCGAAAGCTTGTATTATACTGATCGTTCATAGTTTATCTTCAAGGATCTCGGTCTCACGGGAAATACCACGTCGCTGCTCGCCAGTGGAGTCGGCGGCATTCTTATGTTCCTTGCCACTATTCCTGCCGTTCTGTACATTGATCAGCTTGGGCGTAAGCCTGTCCTGATTGCAGGGGCTATTGGGATGGGCGTTTCCCATATTATTGTTGCTGCTCTATATGGATCTTTCAACAAGGACTGGGCAGCCCACAGAGCTGCCGGCTGGGTTGCTGTCGTTTTTGTGTGGATTTATGAAATCCACTTCGGGTGCTCCTGGGGCGTAAGTCATTTCCTACACTGTCGTCAATTGGAGTTAAGTATACACTGACGCCTATCGTTATCGCAGCCAGGTGCCTGGGTCGTTGTAGCGGAGATTTTCCCGCTCGGGTTTCGTGCAAAGGGCATCTCTATCGGTGCTTCTTCTAACTGGCTCAATAATTTCGCTGTATTTATTTCCACAGTGCTTCTTTGCGGGTTAAAAGTACTAACAAGGACTAGATCGGCCAAGCCACACCTCCCATGGTTTCATCCATGACGTACGGTACCTTCATTTTCTTCGGTCTGATATGCTTCATCGGCGCACTATTCATCTACTTCGCTGTCCCTGAAACAAAGAATCTTACCCTCGAGGAGATGGACGAGGTCTTTGGCGATGAAGCCGGAAATGCCATTGAAGACCGCAACCGTCTTGTCCAAATTTATACTGAGCTAGGCTTACTGGGTGATGGTGTTGCGGAGGAAAAGCATGTTCCTGGTAATGAAACTGTTGAAGTCGAGCCGTAGCCCCAGCTTTTTGAAGTTTGAAGGAGTTCGAACATGTCGAATATAATCTCGAAGCCCTTTTTCCGATTATTGAACGAGTCGGTACTAAAAATGCCAAAACGTGACAAAGTTTTGAGTTGGGGCTGTATTGACTTAGGATTGATTTTTTTTCTCATTATTCAAGCTTGTGTATTCGATTCCCACGATCGCTATATCTGTAGTAGGTGTTGCATTGACGTACTTTTTCGAGTGGGGAAGTTTTTGTTTTATTCATCGCGAAAATGACCAATGTAGCTCAGTACCAAATCATTCGTAGCATCCATTTCCTTGCAGCCACTTACCGCCAACAAGCCCGTTTTTCTTCTTCTTGGATCCAAGGAACCGCGAAAAGAAAGGCCTCACATCCACTGGAAAGATCAAAAAGCTCGACCCCGTTCACAAATGCTTGTTCACAATCCTTCTACCGTAGCTCTTTATAGCGCCATTTGAGGCGGAAACCTGATATCACTGGTCAGAGAGGGGAGGTGATCTCGTTAATCGAAGAATATGCTGTAGTACTCGATTATGTTGTCTTCAATCAATACCGACACGGAGACCCATCTTCGCCTCCCCGCATTATCAAAAGCTGAAGCGTTGTCACTGGCTCATTTCCAGGACGTGCACTAATTCGATTACGAACGTCTTACAGTACCAATCACCAACATACTAAGCAATCGTTCGAACATGTCTTAATTCGTGGTCATTGCGTGATTTTTGCGTGATTTGCAAGGAATCAGATGGCAAAATCACATCCCGCCAGACGTCGAGCGGCATATGGGTAGCTGATTGTTCAACCGAATCATGTTCACAGTCTTTCTGAGAGACATTAACACCGTTGAATTCGACTGCGCCGCCCCTTTAATGATCTTTGCCCTTTGATACATGAATGTTGTCGCAGGTTTGATAAAAAATTCAATCTCCACCCCTCCTTGGCTAAGAAACTACAATGGTCCGCACTCAAAGGCTTCAGTGGAGCCATCGGCCTCGAAGGCCCCAAGCAGCTGTCCACACAATGATAAGAATTGCTGATTTCGATACCGGGATGGGTTCGTCTCATTTGTACAAAGCCTTGGTCCGGCGGATCGAATCGGTACTGCGCAAGCTAATCTGAGCAATCAATCGTCGTCTCGTTTCAGAGATGTTCCGCCAGGGTTGACATCTGCGTTTAAGGAAGAACACGGACTTGGCGGTGTTTTGAACGGGGCTTTTATACAGCTGTTGAATAAGATATCAGCGGATTTTTCTTACAATGGCTACTTACACTCGGGTTGCCTCGCGCAACGATGGTGGGAAGCTTGTTAATCTAATGGCGTTCGCTTAAGCGGATACAGCTGTGGAAGATGGGCTGGCAGCATGAAGGGAGAGTTCAGATATTAGATTTTGTAGATTCTTTGCTTTAAAATTGATCACACTTGTCCGCAGTGACAATGACCGTATATATTCAACTTTCCTACATGATCAAAGGGGGTCTTACTTCCACATACTTGAGGGAAGCCTTGGAGGGTCGTAGATCCAGTTGAGCTGCAAAATAAATTAGCAATGTTCATCGGTGCTTGCAATCACATCTTTTTAATTTCCAAATTTACACGATGCGAGGTTTTATGCTCTGCGCTCACGGTCTATCTCTACCTGCAGCCAAAAAACGTCAATGCACAAGTAAGAATATACGCAAATAAAATCCTAGAGATACCCCGAAGGCGTAATGGACTTCCAGTACCCCTATGGTGGCTAACAAACACCCAAGGTAGACACAAACCCTGATGATCCACCATATAATAAGGGCGAGGGGCATGCGCCTAAAGCCTTTGGAAGCTTCATAGCGCAAATCATACTGCTGGCGAAAGTCTTGGTCTTGCAGGCCATCGGCTGCGATAATTCCTCTGCCGCGTGATGTATCATAGGTCGCAATTGGGTCCCTTTCATCTGTGAGTTGATACGGACAGGGGTCTTGATCGGAATGAGAGTAATGGCCATTAAGATGCCTAGGAAGGTCATCAGAAACCCTGGGGAGTGGAGGTACAGTTTTGGAATCTCTTTACCACTAACAATGACAAAAGGGATCAAGTCACATATCATCGCCGCTCCGTAAACCCATGATGTAGCGTCGAGCTCCCATCGTGAGCGAGATAGAAGAGAAGCACATGTATCTGGGTACTAGATGAGACGTTAAACCCGCGCAATTAGAATGTAAAACTCTCCCAACCCAAATGATATGATATTGAAGACCAAGATCCGCTTATCGCACTCCGGCTTTGTGCAGGGGCATCTATCAAAGGCTTGGCAGTCACTCTCCCATCGGGATTGATGGATGTCGAACCAAAAGTAGTAGACTATGCATGGAAGCGCGATATCGAAGACTACGATCATGAAAGGCCCAATTGGAATTGAGAGATGATCGGTCCATTTCGGCGTCTTCTTAGCAAGCTTTCCATATGATACTTCTGACTTGCCTCATGTTGATGTCTCTCCCGGTCTCATTTTGATCAATGCATGATTCATGGCCAGTGCAGTCACACCTTTCCTTTTTTTACTGCCAAACATAATATCTATGTCAGACGCCATTCTTGAGCTGCCAATATAAATAAGGTCGTCTCGTCAACTCAGCGAATGTGGCGAATGTTCGATTAAGACCCGTTGACATCATCGATCGAAAGAACTGATTTCACACAAGACTCGTGTTTTGTTATTCACTATCTACGTTTACTAGAAACTCTTTTTTCATGACAGAATCGAATCTCGGCCCCAAAATCTCAATATACTGCCACGACGTCCGTAACGCCATTTTCACGGGTGATGCAATGTCATGATCTCAATCCGGGGGTTGATTCCAATGCGGTTAGCTTTCAACCGAGAATCAACCCTTCCTCCAATTTCGGGCAGATTCTCATTGAATCACAATAGGATTTTAGATTGCATTGAACAACGTTGACGCACAGAGAATTGGGTCACAAGTGTCCGCCAGCCTGAGGCAGAGGCATTCTCAGCGACATAGGAAGTCTGACGTAACGTCTGTATTATACTCAACTCTATCTCTGGTTTCCTGAACATATCCGAAGTCAAACCTTTCATCATTGAAAGAAGAGTATCACCGTGGCAGGATCGAGGCGCCTTAGGTGGCCCGAGCAGAAAATGGCGCTGGCATATAGAGGAGGATGGAATGAAAACAACGCTAATGCCATCATGAATGGACTTTTATCGCCATGACTCGATGAAAAACGAACCTGTGGATAGGAAAGGGTACGCTTTTCGCAGCACAAAATCCTAAGCCGTAGCTCAAGTTTTGACATTTGCTCTGTACCAACCGTCATAGACAAAATCAATCGAAACCTGGAACGATGCCAGCTACTGCTTCCATTCAGATTTTCATTAATGAACATTCAGCTCAATTGAGTAGCTAACTTTCCCCCGACGCAAAAATGCCAACAGCTGGGTAAGTGAACAAGTTTATTGCACTTCGTCGACTTTGAGCCATTTCATGATAGTGAAGTGACCCTTATGCTTAAAATGCTCAATGTGATGAATGGCTTTTGCCTCACTTTCTACCATCCGCATACTACCGCTAGCCATGCTGCTCAAAAGAGGCAGCAGTGCAGATCTTTTAATCAACATTAGTCCGACCTGACATTTCCGAAATTGTCCATGCACTATGGGTGACCCCTCATGGCGTCATCTCAAGCAAATACGCGACCGTTTGACAGGTAATTGGGCTGCGCGTGGGGCAGATATATCGTCCTTCGATCACGGGCTCGGTAAGGGAACACTTGTTGCCGCATTCTGCCCAATGCGTCTCCTTTGGCTATTTATTCAAATCAAAATGGCCTATCAATGTTGAAGGTCTAAAATTCTTCAAAATTTCATTACAATGGTCTTTCTTCCGTTCAAAATGATCACATTCACCATAAATAAAACTGTGCTAATATGATATTAATATCGAGATAACACGAGCTTCTGACCAAATGCAATTCACCGTCGTTTCTAGCTCAGATCGTCTATTTATCTTACAGCAATATTTTTTTCACAACCATTTGTGTATCCGTATTCAGTCGCCCTATTTCACAGTATCAATCATGGTTCCGCATTAAATGAGCAATCGAAAATTCTTCGATTTTGATGAGAAATGGTAGATAATTCATGCTTGGGAAAGCGCAGTGATCTCGGACCATATTTGTCAATATATGAAGAAATCAAATCGGTTACAGGCTATTGAGGCAATTTTCTCGAAGGTTCAACCCCGGGATCTCTTAGTAATTCCAAATTATATACTTTCTTTGATGACTATTTCCAAGAAACGAACAAGTCCTATCATTAAAGCTGCTCGAAAGACCCATGATCCACCAGATAATGGCCATCAATAGTACTGATCTCCATTTCGAAAACGAAGCTCCGCGTGAATTTCTCTTCCTTCGGTTCGAGATTAATAGCTAGATGCCTTTTAGGGAGCACAGGAGTGACTCACGAAGGGAAATGCGTCTAGAGGGCTTTAAATTGGTTAAAGACAAGCATACAAAAAGTCCCGCACAATTCTCAACGCTAGAACTTTGAAGATTGAATGGTCGTCAAGCAAGTGCTGGCCCAAGACATCGATGAAATCAGCAATGTCGGACTTTGGGGCTAATTGCAACGGCACTCATCCCAATCTGACCTTAGTCACGATCACTCATGGGAGGAATACCACTGTTCTAATACTTCTGAATCCAAAACCACAAACAGCTGACTGACTGACTGACTGACTGAACACACCCGGATATGAACCGGGCAATGCTAAACGACAAAAAACTTTTCTTCGCAGAGTGTCTCGGGGCATTAGGCAATCATCTGATCTTGTGGCTTGTCAAATGATCCAAAATCATTTCTATCATCATCAAAACCAACATTCTTATTGATCCCACGCTCCGCCAAAACATTACCATGTAATGCAAATGCCTGTTCCATCTTCCAGTGGAAGGGACTTGGTGTAGAGAACAATGTTTCGATCGATTCCAGGGAACGATTACATGTTTCAGGGTAGACTAAATCGTTAACTGTGATCTTCCAAAGATGAATTCTAAGCGGGACGTACAGAGATAGATAATGGGGATCCAAAGTAAATTGAGACCGGCGAAGAGGAAGTAAGTACGGCTCTGTTGAAGCGGTGAGTAGCTGTTCATGCGACGTGAAGCTTTGTAAAAGTTCCCAAACTTACTGTCAGGGCCTCAAACATGACTGGATTGACCAGGGTAGTCATCCCAACACCGATAGCCCATCCGGTAATACCAAAGCCATTGCCCTGAGCCCGTAGATCGCTCGGAAATATCTCTGTGGGCACCAGAAATGCGACAGTACCCCAAGTCGCAGCATAACTACCATGGGGTAACAGATTAGTATAGAAAAGGCTCACGCTGGAGATGCTCGACATACCTAAGATTGAATAAAAACAACATAGCCACAGCCCCGGGAGCGTACTGAGCCGCCTTGTCGGGATTCTGCAACGAGCCCTCGTAGACAGCCCCAGCCTATGACATGGTTAGAAGTAGACCAATCAGTTTCCTGAGAGGTGGGGACGCACAATCAAATTGACGATAAACAACAGGGCTGCACCACCGATCAGGCAGGCACGTCGGCCTAAGCGATCGACAATTTGGGCACTGATGAGGGTACCAAAAATACCAATTGTGTTGATACCACCAGCCAGACCGTTTATGGTGATTTCGCTATACCCGGCTTGCTTGAGGAGAACCGGAGCATATGCAGTGACAGCCTGGATTTAATGTTAAGAAAATTTGAATAACACCAGCTGGACACGAAAGAAAACACTTACAGTGATACCCGTCCAGGAGGCCATGATCTGCAACCAGACACAAAGCCAAGCTCGCCTGCCCAAATTTGGATGCATCTTTCCACTTTGCCCAAACAAGATTTTTGCGAATTGGAAAGAGCTGCTACGTTTCCCCTCCTCGGCCAATGTCACAATCTCGAAAAACTCATGGTCAATTTCTTGAGGGGTGGCGCGGTGTCGACGAAGTTGATCTAGCAATTCACGAGCCTCTTGTTTGCGACCCACTGAAGCGAGGTATCGGGGACTGTCGGGTAACATCTTGATGCAGGAGAGAAGGATCAAGGCTGGAACGCATTGAAACGCGAGCAAGAACCGCCATCTCACTTCAGAATAGCCGTTGTCGATGAACGCGAGACCGAAAGAGATCCAATATGCGACCGATATCCCAAGGTCTAAAAAGCGTAAGTATGAAGTTGGCGAAGGATAGCGTTGGGGGTCATGTTACAGTTTGCAACGAAAACGTAGCCTAGAAAACCGCCACGATGATCTGCTGAAGAGGTTTCCGAGACCAAAACAGGCGTGATACCAGTCAAAGCTGCGCCATTGTGAGCGATCGCGAGTGCGGAAACTTGCCAACTTACTCACCTCCAGTGCCAATACCGGTCAAAACCCGAGCACAAATCATGAAGTTCGAGTTCTGAGCGGCACTCTGTAAAGCCCCGCCGACCAAGGCGAACGACGCACCCATCAGAAGACCATTGATGCGGCCGATTCGATCAGCCAAGTATCCTCCAGCAAAGCAACCGAAGATAGCACCCAGGTAATAGACACTGACAATGCCGCCCTGGTGCGTGGTGTTGGTCACTGTGCCATCTGGCTTACCGATACCGACCTCTGTGACATAATTAGGCGCAGAGTTGACGCCGCCCATGACACCTTGGTCATAACCCTCGAAGAAGATGGAAATGAGGGAGAAAATTTGGATAGTAACATTCAGCTGGCGCGGCGAGAGCCGCTTCCACAACGTCGTATATCCCATTTTTTCGGTGTTGCCCTATCCAAATTTATTCTTCGGAATCATCGGACTCTCGAGATTGCTTTATATACAAAGTGGGGCGTTCCCGGGCCATCGGAACGCAGGACATTCTGGGGAAAGTCGGGGCGAGTATACTGATCCTTAATCATTTAAGCGTGTAGCCGCTCAATGGAGCCGCTGAGCTCATTCTTGCGCTGTCCTTTGTCATCCGTCGGAATCACTGGAAGCTCATGAGACCTGATATAAGGTGGGGCATCCCCGGCAATCAGCATGCAGCAGAATCTGGAGAAGAGTGGGATGGCTCGACTTTGGCACGACTCATTTAAGCGTTTGGCCGTTTAGCAGCGCTCACTGAAGCTTTGAACATATTCTATCCTGATCCCCAGTGCCCCCAGCCAAAAAATTTGAAATAGGCATTTTGCCGTCGACCCGTTTAGCCGGCGCGAGCATGAAACCATTCTCCGGGCCATCGGAATCGGAATGTCGAGCTTGCCACCTATTTACCATTCAGCCGGCCGCGGGACTTCGGCCTCCGTTAAATACGGCCGAGATCCTCACTCGTGTGTCTCTCTTCAAAATCCGGATTGAGACGTTGAGGCCCCCGTAATTGATCAAACAATGGCTTCCAGCACGACCAATGGTACTTCTGGTCATGCCTTGGACCTGACCGTCCTCGGCCTGAACAGCGGGACGTCGATGGTGAGTCCTCCACTTTGATCGTGGCAGGACTGTTAATCTCACAGTGAATTAAGGATGGTATCGACTGTGCCCTTTGTCATTTCCGCCAAGAGACTCCCGAGTCCCCGATGCACTTTGAGCTTTTGAAGGTAAACAAACTGACTGTTCTCGCGAAGCATCATTGACATTGGTAATAGTATGGAGAAATCCCGCTGGAACCAGTTATCAAGAAACGGATCATGAACATGATCCTGCGCAACCACACATCCCCATCCGAATTATCCAAAGTGAATGTCATCCTCGGCGAGACATTTGCATCTGCAGTCCATCAATTCTGCAAGGATCAAAATGTCGATATTGAATCCATTGATGTGCTAGGCTCCCATGGTCAAACGATCTGGCTTCTCTCTATGCCCGAACCTGGAGAGACCCGTAGCGCATTGACGATGGCCGAAGGCTCATTCCTAGCCTCACGCACCGGTATCACCGCAGTGACCGATTTCCGGGTGAGCGATCAAGCTGCCGGACGACAGGGTGCACCGCTGATTGCCTTTTTTGACGCCCTTGTGTTACACCACCCGACCAAGTTGCGTGCCTGTCAAAATATCGGCGGTATCGCCAACGTATGCTTTATCCCGCCTGATACCCACGGCGGCGTGGACGAATGTTTCGACTTTGACACCGGCCCTGGCAATGTTTTCATTGATGCGGTAGTGCGCCATTATACAGATGGCGAGCGCGAGTACGACAAAGATGGTGAGATGGGTGCACGCGGCACCGTCGATCAAGAGCTTGTGGACGAATTCCTTCGTCACAAGTATTTTGCACTTGATCCGCCGAAGACGACGGGTCGTGAAGTTTTCCGAGATACCCTTGCGCACGACCTCATCGCCAAGGCTGAAGCAAAAGGACTTAGTCCTGACGATGTTGTCGCGACGATCACCCGCGTCACTGCGCAGGCTATTGTGGACCACTACCGTCGGTATGCTCCGAAAGACCTTGAAATAGCAGAAATCTTCATGTGCGGCGGTGGTGCCTATAATCCCAACATCACCGCGTACATTCAAAAACACTATCCAAACACTCGTATCCTAATGCTTGATGAGGCCGGCATTCCAGCGGGCGCGAAGGAGGCTATCACTTTTGCCTGGCAAGGTATGGAGGCTGTGGTGGGTCGTTCCATTCCAGTCCCTACACGCGTTGAGACCCGTCAAGAGTACGTGCTTGGGAAAGTGTCTCCTGGGAAAAACTACCGGCAAGTTCTACGCCAAGGTATGCAATTTGGTGCTGGGCGTGACCACCTAGCGCCGGTGAAGGAACTGGTCAACTATGTCGATGGCAAAGTTTTCAACAACAAGTGGTAGACCACCTCTTGGAATAAAAAAAAGAGGGGAAAAAGGGTTGAAATCAGTACGACCATGCTGCAAAGGACGACGGAAATCGTCCATAAAAAGCAATTTGTTATATGTAGATAGACTAAGCACAATGCAAATACAATCAACGCAAAATCGATAGGCTGGCTCGCCGTCCGGCTTGCTAAGTGCCACCCGTCCTGCGAAACAAACCGTAGCGTTGATGAGTCCAGACGCCAGGCGATGATCATCACGGATGGTCGGGGTCCGTAGCCGCTTGGTTTGAGAGTGTTGACTTACATTTCATGATTCGAGCTACATACGGACAAAATGACAATCATGATGTGAAACTCAATCTTCCAGTTTCTTGCATCCGGGCCTAGCTCAGATGCAATATACATAGAAGGCGGATTCTTCGCATGTGGTAATAGATTTGCCGCGGGACTCGAGTAACATGCCACTTGCATCCTTGATAATTTAATGCTTGCGCTAGAATTTACGGTGGACACTCTTGGAGCCTCGCATGTGCTCCTAATGCTCAATAATTACGTTGAAGTCAACTATGAATGCCTTTTCTTATGATATGATGAGAACCACAGATGCCACTCAATCAATTGCATCAACGACAGATTCAAACGACATCGCGAATTGAATCGTCAATACGCTGTTGCATTCTCATACTTACCGGTGTGCATGGCATTGTCATGACTAACGAATACTTCATGATACTGAGTTGCGAGACGATGAACCTCAAAGTTGAGGCTTAATCAGGCCAGCCTCTACCTCCCTTTTGGCATCTTCCCTGAGAACACGTTTCAGAATCTTACCACTGGGGTTCTTTGCAATGGCACCCACAAATTTCACACCACCAGTCAATGCTTTATATCGAGCAAGGCGCTCTAGGACGTATCTCTGTATTTCTTTTTCCGTTGGTGCAGGTCCTTCTGTTCGACGTCGTACAACATATGCACGAGGAAACTCCGTATCTGACCCTGGAATGGTGATACCGATGACCGCTGCATCGACAATGTAGGGATGAGACAAAAGTACAGCTTCAACTTCAGGTGGTGCAACCTGAAAGCCCCGTACTTTGATCAACTCTTTCTTTCGATCTACTATGTACCACTTTCGGGTCATTTTATCACAATACGCAATGTCACCTGTCCTGAACCATCCATCCTCATCAAATGACACTGCGTTGGCCTCGGAGTTTTGGTAGTAGCCCGGCGTAATTGTAGGTCCACGAACACATAGTTCACCCCGAACATTGTAAGCCGATATGTTCTGTCCGTCATTGTCAACCAGTCTGACATGAGCGTGTTAGCAATGAGTGTGTAATGGAATGGCGATATTCCTACTTGGCTTCCAGGTTCGGGATCAGTCGCCCCACGGACCCAGTATCATCATGCTCCGGGTAAGGGAACATTGTGGCGATGCATGATGTTTCTGTCATACCCCATACCTGGTTAAATGGGCTCTGGTCACCCATGAGCGTTCGAAAACGTGCTTGCACATCTTTATCCAACGGGGCGGCACCACAGATGGCAAGCTTAACCTTTTTCAAAAAGGGGCGTTTGTGAGATAATGGTGACATCAAAATTGCAATCACGATAGGTGGCACCATAGCCAGATCAGTCACATTATACCTCTCTACTACAGTCAAGAATTGCTCCAAGTCGAATCGCCGCATCATGTACGCCACGGAACCGGCCTTCAGAGTGGATATATGAGTTACTGGTGCTGCAGAAGCATGGAAAACAGGAACTGCAATGATCCGGGAAATCTAAATGGGTTTAGGGTCAGAGTTGACCGCTCGTCGATCTCAGGAGCCAGGGAGAAATAGCTTACAGGATATGGTCGCGGGTTCGCACCAAGAACAAGCTCATGCTGCGCAATCAAGTTCAGATGCGTGATCGTCACTGCCTTTGGAAGGCCCGTGGTTCCGCTGCTGAATAGCCTTGCGGCAGCTGTTTTCTGGGCAATTTCCAAGTCATCAAATCTAATCCAGTCATCCTCACCGAATTTCAACAATTCCTTCCAGGATTTCATGCCACTTGGAAGAGATTGTCCCAGACAATCAAATATCCAGACTCTCTCTTTGGGGATCCCTGTTTGCTGTGCAGCCTCAAGTAGAGACGGTAGTATTTCGGGTTCAGAGATGAGAAACTTGCTCTCCGAGACATTGATGTGATGCGCCAGCTCATTCCGTGTATATGCAGGATTTGAGCCCGTGAACACACCGCCAGCCCCGATTATTGCCAGTACCAGGATACTATAATTGATCTGGATCACATCAGATGACATTCCAAGATGCGGGTCCAGTTTCCGACAAAAATGCGACATACGTCATTGAAAGAATGTACAAGGACACAGTCTCCATTGCGGAAGCCAGAGGCACGTAACCCCGAAATGAGAAGGCGTACTAACTTCCGAGCTTGGTTACATGAGATTGAGCGTGAATGGTCTCGAGTGTCGATGAAGATCTATTTGATTTCAGGGTTTTCAGAGGGGTTCACCACGGCTTCAAAGCTCTGGTTCCAAGTCTTACTGGCTGATCTTCGTCATAAGGCGGATCGTCAAATATGTAGGACAAAACGTCTTTGGTGGGAAGCAAGATTCGTTCTGTCGGCTCGAAAATCATCGTGGCTCGGCTTGAGAATGTGTACGGGTGGGGTTCTCGGGATGGCAGTGGTGGAAGGAGGGCCCCTGAACGCGAGCGGATGCCAATATATGCCGTAGAAGCCAGATCACAATTTACTTATCGTGCTCGGAGTCATCCAACTTAAACGATGTGATGCACTGAAGTGATCCGCGGCATCAGCTGTGCCCCTCATTAAGCAGGGATCGGAACTCGGTTGGAGTGAGGATGGCCGAAACGAGCAGGATCTGCTGTCGGTGGAAAGCTTACTGAGGCGGGGAAGATGAGGCGAAGTTAGGCATGTGCAAACATGCCATGAGATTTCATGAACATGCAGCACTACCATCCGGTGCTGTATACGCATTCTCCTGCCCATAAAGAACTCTCATGGCGTGTTATTCCTGCACGTTGACATCTCTTTGCCCGCCCCACCCCCGCTTCTCCTGGTAAATGGAGGGAGAACAACGTCAACGTAAGCTGTGTTCATCGCACATGACATTGTCATTTACAGTATTTGGTAGCCCGGCTAACGTGCTTTCTAATTGGCTTTTCAAAAACATATTTTGGAATTGATTTGTGTGGAATGCTCCAAAGCCGCAAGGGAGAGAGCTTCTGCGCATGGGCTCAAACACTTTCGATCCTCGATCGGGCTTAGACACAAGAGATCTAAGACGCTCAAAACGAACTACATTAGGCATTCTAGTCATTATGTGGTGCTAGTTTCCTTGATGATGCCCGCATGTACCAACTGGGATCATTTGTTCTGAAACTGTACACATCTCGCGTTTCAAATCATGGGGCTGTAGCATTGAGGCAAAAAGTCCCATTCTACCTACACTTTCTTCGTGAACAAGTAAGGCAGAGCCCCCAAATTTTTATCTTATTATGTCTTCCTGCAGCAAGATCCAAAGCACATATTTGCAGCTATGGTTTCGAATCAGAATGTTTGTGGGAACCTTGAAATTACCAAGAGATCAATCAACGGAGGATCTTACCATTGAAGTTTCCCACACGCGCGGGTCCTTTGGACCTTCCACTGGTGCTCTCTCTGCCACATAATTAGTCAATCTGGTGGAAATCCACGTCGGCTGGGGTGAGAACTCACTTGGGAACCAGCGCAACATCGGATTGATTGTCATCGATCGTCCACCGACCTCTGTTTCTTCGGAAAAACACACCTTTGATTCCCCAACCCCTGGAAAATTGTTGCAAATAAGATTGCATCCTTCCAGTGCTGTATGGTGAGTCGCTTTCGACCCCTGGGGACAGAAGGGTGCTAAAAGTAGATTCGGACTGTGGTGAAACTTGGTCATTCTACAGGTGTCTTATATCAGGCAAAACTCTCGGCAGGCCCTGTTTCCCAAAAAGTATACACTGATGATGATAAAATCTTTACATCGCTTCGCCGATGCAGAATAAGAAATTTGCCTGCAAATGAAGCTACTCGGGCGTTGCATGATGGCAACGGTGAGCAACGTTTGCCAAGGACGGCCGATGGCTTGCATTTTGCCGACACTCCCCATTGACGATGATCGATTATGATCAGTTCGTCCACATGAAACCGGCGAGCACCCTGCTTGACATCTTCTTCCAGGCGGAGGAGAGCCGCAACTCGGATGGGCGATGAATCCACTCAGATGGATCCAAGACCACTTGAGAGCGATCCGCCGGACCCACTGAACTCGGACTTTGCCGCACCACTACCAATATACGCTACATCGGCCATCTTCTCTTCTGAAGTTTGCCGAGCTGTCGAATCAAGATTACTCGCCGGCATATTATGTTCCAGAAGTACATTTGCTTGCTGATCCCCCTCTCACTCGCCGGTTTCGTGGCCGACCGCAAGCATGTCATCGCCATCGCCTCCTCCCGCCCGGCCCTATCGGTCGAAGCGTCACCGGCCCTGCGATCAATGCCGGTCCCGAAAATTGGGTTGCCAGACAGATACGGGTCTGCCATGCCAGCGATGCCGAGCTGCCAAGCTTGAATGCACCTTCGATAACCCACCGCCGAAACGGGCACGTCTCTCGGAGTCACTATCGATTGTCTCGCCAATCATCGATGAAGTGCCGTTGCCCTCACAAAGCGGGTGTATTCTGGGAGAAGGTCCGTATCACGCTCGATCGGCCTCTACAAGTGTCGAACCCCCCCTTCCCATTGCTTGACCTCGGCCAAGGCCATGGGCCATCGCCAGGGTCTGGGACATTATTGGGCAGTCGCCCACCAACCCAGTTCGTGCAAAGTATCGACCAGCTGATTCACGGGCACGCACAATTATTCGGTGCGTCGGCAGAGTCCGACCCCTGGCTACTGAGACATTGCCGCTTCGATGAGTCTGGGATGAAGTTTTTTTACAAAGTACATTACCGCAATGCCGGAGGAGTCCCTACTGCACAGCGAATACCGATCCACTTCATGATTACATCTGATGACCTCTCAGCGCCAATGAAAAAGGAAACCCGAGCAGGCATTGGAGAAGTAACAAGAGAACACCTCAATAGTCTTGTTCCTCCAGAGTATGGACGAAGGCTAGTCGCACTGTAAGTATCGAGCCGGATCTCTCCCGGTTTTATTCAAAGGACTAATTCAGAAATCAAGATTTGTAAAGTACGTGTTTCCTGCGCTTCCGGTCATCTCACGCTCCCAGCTTGGGTTAAGCACGACGTCGTATCAATTACCAGAGCTAGATGCATTGACGAATGTGCCCGTGCTTCTCTTGGCGGCCGTTTACGCATCTGCGTTCCCATTTGTTGCCCATGATGATTATCTCTGTGTGTTAAATATGTACCACACATCTCCAGTACAAAGTCTTTGGCGCATGGTGTATGAGAGCATATCAGAGGAGATCCACAGCCCTCGCCTTGCAGTGTTACAAGCTGCTTTGCTTTATGCCCACCAGAAACCACTTGGTGACGCACAGTATACGACCGCCGAAACTCCATTCCTGTGGTCTTTTGTGGGTCAGCTTGTCGGCTTGGCCTGTTCGCTCGGCGTTCACATTGAATGTCGCATGTGGGGAATTCCGGCATGGGAAAAACGTCTGCGGCGTCGTTTATGGTGGGCTGTTTACGCCGAAGACAAATGGCGCAGCTTGCTGATGGGGCGGCCCCCGTATATTCACCCAGACGAGTGGGACGTAAGTGAATTGGACGAGGGTGATTTCCTGGTAGGTCCTCGGCAAGGATTTTCTACCTGTTCCTGTGATACCGAAATACCGTTTCGGTATCTAGTGAACTTGGCCAGGATCGCCGACGAAATACACGAAACATTCTAGTGAGTCATAGTCTCCACTTTTTGAACCAAACAGATCACTAAGTATCTTGTGCAGCACCTTAAGAGCTTCTCAGATCTTGAACGCAAACTTTGAATCTTCGGGCGAGCTCGGCCGGGCTCTCTTGGAGAAACTAAATTCGTGGTACTCGTCTTTGCCTGAGAGTTTCCGCCTGCCAAATTGGAGCAAGTCGGTCAGTGGCCTAGCACCGTATCCGACTTCGATACATTTTGCCTACCTGTTACTCATCGTCTATGTGTACCGTGCAATGCTTCGACCAATGGCACGCTCGTCCAGCCCTCCGATAATATTTGATCTGGAGGAAATGGCCACTTCGCCATTGCCAGTGGATGACTCCACACTAGATTTCACGGACATATCTACACTTGGATCTTTGCCTGAGATTGCTATGCCGGATGTACATGGTACTGGAGAGATAACTTTGCATGCAGCCGAGAAATGCGCCACGATCTTGGTGAATTTCACGAGAAGACTGACTCCTAGTGATTTCACCGGTTTCTGGTATTCCTGTGAGTATATGACGGTACTTCCATTAATGATGTGCCCCTCTTTGCTAACTCTACCGAAGGGTCTCGGATTGGTTTTGCGACCGTTTCGAACTTTTTGATGTTATTGCTTGTGCAAGCTCCGAATGTTGCCCATGCAATCCGGGGGAAGCAATTAGTAGAGTCATGGTTGCAAGTCTTGCGGTGCCAGAGTCAAAGCTTCCCCCTAGTGAAACTTGGTCTGGCTCGTTTAGATGCTTTGCACTGGGCAGGACTCGCGGAAACTTTTGTTCTCCCCTCACATGTGCAACAAGTGATAGCTAATGCAGACGACCGCAGGTCCATGGGATAGAAGTATCGCAATGATTTTCGTCAACGCAGGAAGGTCTGCGCCACACCTCTTGCCTCCTATGTTGGTTCTTTCGCGCAGAAAACCCTTGCTGAAAAAGGTCGCGTATCTTCCCACCTGCGAAACACCTACTCCCTAGGAAGTTCGTGGTGTTAAAAGACGGGACCTCAACCTTAGTTTATCTCCGATCTCGCGAAATGCGATTTATCTTCCGTCTGCCGTCACGATCGGGATTCCCCGCATCTTTTATCCCGTATCAACCCACATTCCACGTTCCATCTTCTTCCCGTGCCCACTGTACACAAATATTGCCGATCGCCATGTAACGCTGCAATCGATGCCCCTTGCGTGAACGTATATAAAGAGGAGAAGATCTCTCATTTGGCAATATGGATCACGATGAAGTGGCCCTTTTGTTTTCTAGCGCCTGCAGCTGTGGCTCTGCAGACCTTGCCCCCGATTCAATTCATTAGGGTTCCGAGCTCGGGTGGATTCTCTCTTGCATCCACAGAACGTGTTATCTATGTCGAGAAGGGGTTTTCTGACTGGAAAGATCAGCATGGCCTAACTTTGGTTCCACCCTCGGTATTTCAGTTTGCGGGACTATTCCGTGATGATCTCCAGGAACTCACCAACAGTACCTGGGACATTCGAACCGCGCAGGAATTTCCAGAACACGCATCAGGAATATTTCTTGGTCGCTCACCAGCGCAAAATCATCTGACCTATGAGGATGGCACAACTTCAGAAGAGGGGTACGAAATCGTGGTCCAAAATGACCGTGTTTCTATCCTGGGTTCAGGCGCGCGAGGAATGTGGTGGGGAACTCGGACACTGCTGCAACAACTCGTTCTGAACTCGCATTCAATCCCGGCTGGTCGTGCGCAAGATGCACCCGCTTACGCGACGAGAGGCTTCATGTTGGATGCCGGTCGGAAATGGTATTCTTTGGATTACTTGAAAGACCTTTGCACCTACGCCTCATTGTTCAAACTATCCGAATTTCATTACCATGCAACGGACAACTACCCTCTGTCACGAGGACCGAATATGACCTGGAACGATGTGTACTCCCAATTTTCTCTCAGGCCGGAGAACCCGGAGCTTATGCCCCTAGTTCAACGAATCAATGAGACTCTATCGCGATCCGAGTTTGATGACTTTCAGCGTCACTGTGCTCTGCGAGGAATTACGGTGATTCCGGAGATTGAAGCCCCAGGGCATTGTCTATCGGTGACTAAATGGAAGCCAGAGTTGGCCTTGCACCAACAGGATCTACTCAACCTGTCACACCCAGAAACAATTCCACTCGTCAAATCAATCTGGACGGAATTTCTTCCTTGGTTCCATACCAAGGAGGTTCACATTGGCGCCGATGAATACGACGCCACGTTAGCCGATGACTACATCGGTTTCGTCAATGAGATGTCTCGATTCATCTATCAGACCCACCAAAAGAGCATTCGGATCTGGGGCACCTACGAGCCATCCAAGTCTCGGTCAATTGACCGAAACATTACCATACAGCATTGGCAGTACGGACAGTCGGATCCTGTACAGCTGGCTCAAACTGGATACCGCATCATTAACTCTGAAGACTGGTGGGCTTATCTGTCGTTGAAGAACGATCATGTTCCCATCACACCAGCTCCCTATCCTCAGTTCTTTAATAATTCCCGTGTTTTGGATTTCGCCGACATCGAAGGTTGGCAGTGGACCCCACAGCTCTTCAATCCAGTGAACAAGACAGAGCAGCCCGACTCAAAAGCTGTGCGGGGTGCCACTATGGCGGCATGGAATGACAATGGGCCGGATGCAACTACACAGCTAGAGGCGTATTATGCGATCCGAAATGGTATCCCTGTTGTTGGATCACGCGCATGGTCAGGGACCCGCGGACCTAGACTTTCTGTGTCTACCCTGGACGACTCTATTGCGCGACTAACAGCACATGCTATTGGTCAAAACTTGGACCGAAAAATCTTCCGAGAGTCAGCGCAACCTCTCGATCCAGTTTTCTCATGGAGCAAACCTCAGGCGGACCCCTCCCGGCAGGGCTATCCGATAGGACTGGGCAGCAAGGGAATGAATTATACCTTGCGATTGGATGTCACCGGTCCCTTTACCATTGAGTCAACCGATACTACTCTTTCTTTGTCTGAAGATGGCCAGTTAATCTTTACCGCTGACGGATGGCCATATCCTCTTCGTTCCGTTGCAGAGACCGATGGATTTGACTCGGCTAAGCCTGGGAGAATCTGGGCAAACATGACCAGCTCGAACCACAAGGTCGTCGAGGTGCCTAGGGATGCCCATATCACTATCACTACAGATGAAGTCTCCGGCAGCCGTGTATGGATCGATGGTTATTTCGTAGGGCGCTTCGAGGTTTTCGTGTATGGTGGTCATAACGAGAATTTCTCATGGAGCCAAATGGCCTTTGTAGCCCCGCTCGATGCCGTTCATGGGACAGGGTTACAGAGCATGACACTTGAAGGTTCTCCCTGATCAACTGTATTCTCACTGCTCTATATCAGCTGAATCACCTCAGTGCTTAGCTCTGCGAGAATTATTTCACACACAACATGCCTCTTATATCAAGTATGCGCCCACTTGAACTTCAAAGAGCCAAAAATCTAGTCACTTGTTGCAAATTAAGCAAACGATAAACGAGCGAGCTTGGTTGTGCAAAGGATCACCTGCATTCTAAGTCAATGACCTAAAATCATGTACAGGGCTAGAGATAAAGCGAACATCTGCTCAACATATTATAGATCAAACCGAGTTCGATCATTTTGTCAATCTCGGCAAAGCCATCATCGCCAGTCTTGGTGTTCCCTTCTTGAAATATGATAAACCCTGAAGAGGCTTCAGCGACCCAAGCTCTCTCTGCATTCTATTAAGACACAAAACGATAGACAGGTGGTATATATCAATTGTGGGGGTAGAAAGTGACTTGGTCAGCAAAGTCGCATGCCTCCTGTGCAAGGATTGCAGAGCAAGAGTTGCGCTGCCAAGAAGCTCGTCATCAGAACACATTCGTCCCGAGCATAGCTTGGCATCCTAGGCGTAATACCCGAGCTGAGAGTCCGCATTCTCGGCGTGAGTCATAGCCCGCATAGTGACCGATGTACTAATGATCGGAGGTACAATGCATGATAGCGGCCTGCCTAAGGCGCATCCTGCAGGCGCTGATGCAAACTATCGGGCTTGGCCCTTACTCAGCGGCACTACCTGCAACGTTCCCCCTCTTCTTGGATGGTCTTGGAAGGTGGTTTATCCGGGTAAGAAGGATGCTTCTGCTCGCGCTCATTAACCATCAGGACTATTTTGAGGGCCACAGAAACCATCACCGAGCCGAGGAATGATTTGACGTCGTTCGATAGCAGCCTTCAACGTGTCAAATCAAACTCGCTCCCTTGGTTTTCTTCGCGGGGTTCATTCAACTTGTCAATGGACCGAGAAAAAGACGTGTTCATCAGCCTAGCAGCGTTCCTGAACGACGAAGTTCAATCTCTTCACGCCGACTTGCTTCTCTTCACTTGCTGCTTAACTTCCGGGTTAATTGATAGCACGATATACAATGGTGCGAATCGCTCCGAACTGCTTTGATGGAGTGCTAACTTGCGTAGCCTACAATACTTTTGTGTCAATGCAGACAGGTGAGACGCAAGTCCCTTGCAAAGACTGGCGCCTGAGATATGATAAGCTGACAGTTCGTGCTGCGTCATAGGGAATACTATCTTTGTCGGACTGGGCGCATCGAACCAGAATCCACGCCCATACGGATGGGCTCGGTCTCTGACATCCATTGGATGTTTCACCGTGGGATGCTTCCTCTTCGCATGGCTGAATCGTGCTGTAGGGGCACAGCGGCGCGGATCCTTGATGCTATCATTCCTCATCCAGGCCAGTATCATCCTGATCACTGCCAGTTTGATTCAAACTGGTGTTGTCTCGAGTAAGCTGGACAGCCAGTCGCAAGGAACAACGCACTGGAGCCAAGAGGTCCCCATCGTTCTCCTTAGCCTTCAATCGGCGGGTCAGATCGTTGCGAGCCGCGCCTTGGGTTTCAATGAAATCCCAACCGTGGTGATCACGAGTCTTTTGTGTGATCTGATGTCGGATCCCAAGCTCTTTCTGTTACGAAACGAAAAGCGCGATCGACGCGTCGTAGCCTTCATTTTGACCTTGATTGGTGCCATCGTCGGCGGTTGGGTCACGAAGGCTACCGGCGAGATCGCGCCCACCCTCTGGTTGTCAGCAGGTATCAAGCTAGCCGTAGTGATCGCATGGGGTTTCTGGAAAACCGGTTCATAAATCGCCCAATGTGTTGTTACGCGGCTGGGTTGGGAACAAATTGTCGAGACGAAGGCGCGGGTCTTTGTTGCTTGGTTCTTGTGGTACTCAAAATGGTTCAGTCGATATGCTTGCCCTAGAGAGGGATCGGAATAGAACACAGTGGCTTGCTCTACTAGCATGCACCTCGCTAGGATGATGCTCTTGGCCAATATCATGAAGATCGAGTATACAATCCGGACCTGTGAACAAGTTGAGTTGAGTCAGCGACTCGCCATCAGCAACCAAGTTCGAGTGATTTTGACCGTATTTGATTTTCCAGGATTTGAATTCTTGTTGAAGTTGTACAACTTCGCGTAGGTGATTGATATTTTAAAGTTTTCGAGCACATGAATGCATCGCTTGCGGTCTCCTTTGATGGCCTATCTTCCCAGTCACGATCTGTCAGATCCATTCATGAGTCATAGTAGACCTTTGGATGCAATAGCGTACAATTGCCGAGTTTCATCAACTGAGGCCCTTAATGACCGAGCAATCGCTGACAAGGGTCAAGGATCAGATTTCTGGTTTATATTCAAAAGGGCAAAGAGTCTGGAGCCACACTTTTGATTGGTGGTGAACATCTAGGCGAAGAGGGCTATTTTGTGCAACACACAGCCTTTGCGGATGTGGCCGACGACGCGAAAATAATGAGTGAAGAGATCTTCGGTCCCGTGGCAGTAAGTGACTTTGGTCCATCTGAATCCTACAGAAATGTACATCCTAACGAGGTCGCCCAGGGCATTGCCAGTATTCTACTGAGGAGGAAGTCATCGCAAAAGCCAATTACTCTCATCACGGTCTGCGTGCTGCTATTTTTACCAACGATGTAAAATGAGCGTATCGAGTATCCAGGGAGCTTGAGTGCGGCCAGATAACTGTTAATACGTGGGCAATGTCCGCACCAAACGGAACGTTTGGTGGGATGAAGGTGAGCCGATTTGGAAGGGACATGAAGCCTTGGAGGGCTGGACAACGAAGAAAGCAGTCAAGTACCATATTTTTCCGCGCCTTTGATGAGACTATACGCCCTAAGAAGAGATTATAATTGCTTTGATACTGAAGCAGATTATTCTCAATTGGTGGGGAGTGGAATAGGGTGCATCTTGTGAAACACGTTCTTCGGATCGTATTTGAGTTTGACGGTCTGCAGACGTGGTAGATTTGCTCCATAGATATTTGGGACCACAGAGTCTCCAGCTGAGATCTGATTAATACGTGGGTTGACGAACCGTTGCTGAGGAAAGCTCAACTTACGTTCGGCATAGTTAATGTATTGTGGTACAATTTGACCTTGCGAGTCGTCCTTAGCTCTCGCATCCAGTTCAATCTTCCATTTTGACCGAATCTCTCGTGCCCAAGACCGGTGATCTTGATCCTTCATCGAATCTGTCCAACGTAAGAAATGATACCATTCTGAGTGGAATTGCGACTGGAAAGTGCTGTGTCAGTCAACGGGACGTCGCAGATCTTTCGCATATCGATGAACTCGAGAATGATCGCAGACGCTGCCAGGTCGGAATCTTCCTCGATCTTGCTGAGTAGGTCATTGAAAATTGACCGAACAAATTTTGGGTCCAGTGGAGGCTCATAAAACACGTCTTTGAATGATTTGCGATCACCATACATCGCCTGGGCATTTTGTAGCGTGTTCACCACGGGGTAAGGAACCATATCAAGCGTGTTCAGAACTGGATCCAGAGCCGTGAAAGCAGCAAAGCGTTTCTGTCCCTCTTCCCGAGTCCCGTTATAGAAGCAGATGACAATAATGATGGGGCCGGAGACATCAGGTGCGTGGGGCGAAGATGCTCATCGCACCAGAGCGTGGATCGGGATTTGCTAGAGTGACATTCAGCTGCTCTACCACGACCTCCAGCTTTTCGACGGGAAACCCCAGTAGACCCGTATAAACGGGATCTTTCTGGACATATGCCCGATAAGTGAAGTCCACCACGACACCAAAATTGTATCCTGCGCCTTGCAGTCCCTAAAACAAGTCAAGATGGTCGATCACAGATGCAGTCACAACATTGCCATCGGCGAGGACCACCGTAGCAGAGAGCAGGTTGTCGATAGTCAACCCGTACTGTCCACTTAACCAACCATATCCGCCTCCCAGCGTCAAACCTCCGACACCGGTGTGATTCACGGTTCCTCCTACCGTCACAAGTCCAGAAGCTGCCCCGGCTTCGTCGACTTCCTTCCAGGTCGCGCCACCCTGAGCAGTAATCGTCTTCGCTGGTCAACTGTGACTTGATTCATGCCTGAAAGATCAATCACCAAGCCACCCTCACTGGAACTGGTACCGGCAGTCGAGTGTCCCCCGCCCTTGACGGCTATTTCGACTCCGTGATCTTGCGCCCACAGCAAAGCCGCCCGAATGTCTACGGGGTCTACTGGCTGAACCACGACGCCCTATTCCAGTCATTAGTCAGAGGGTGTATATCTGCGCTTTTTCTTCCTACCGCATGTTTCATTCCAGTATCCGACCATCGAATCAGACTCTTTTTGTATCCTGAAGAGTCGGGCGTATGAAGTGTCGCGGTCGCCAATTGACTGCGAAGGGCGTTGATAGTAGAAGCCCTGATAGGGCCCATTTTGGTTTCGAAGGAAGAAGAAGCAGCTGGCAGGACCGCTCACTTACCCCGACGTCTGTTATTTCGAACGATGCGGGGAGAGGGGTTCTCGGACCCGCTACACAGTGCCGCGACCGGGCACCAGTGGTATGGCACGGCTTTGCAAGTCTTGACTACGAGATAAGCATAGCTTCTGGATGATGCTTAATATCTTAGATGCCGAACCCGGAAGCTGCTTCTTCTGACGCAGCAGGGTTGAGACACGTCGATCTTCAACAGTACCCGATTTCTCTGTCACAAAAATTCCCTATCACAGAATTCAAGGTCCAGGGAACCTGCCTAAAACCAATAAACAAGCCGCAGAGCTACTTGGGAGACTGCTGGGAATACATGGAATACAGCTCTGGATACCATCGTTGTCCCACATCGGGGTGACTCAAGATGCGGTTTCTTAGATGCGCCTCCCCAAACTATTCTGTCGTCAGAATCTTTCATATAGCAGAGCATGAGAATCCTTACGCAGGCATAAAGAGGTGACATGAATTCACTCGGGACATCGATCGCGCGCTTCTTGTGGTTGTCCGCGGTGGGAATGGAGGACACAATGTGAGCGGCCGATTCCTTCAATGTATCCAAAGTCAGGTCCAACCGAACTCCGAGGAAATAGGGAATACTGTAACGTGTCCTGGATGTAGGTGCCTTTGAGACTTGTGTTAGTGGTTACGCAAATAACGATGCAGAAGACACCAATCTTACGACGACACGGTGAGTGGTAGCGGCACAGGCGCCTCCTGTGATAGCCTCAAATCCTTGTTGTATATTGATCACAAGGCTTCCATCGACTGGAGGAACATCCACCCATTCACCGTTCTTGTTGAGGACCTGCAGTCCGCCCGATTCATCCTGTGAAAGAAACGTGAACAGGCCTGCAGAATCCTTGTGCGGGCCAACGCCTTGGGACCCGGGCGCGGATTGCGGATATTTAACAAACTTCAGTCGACTCATGTTACCTCTGAACTGGTCAAAAGTATTGGCAGGCAGGCATAGGCATTCCGCGACTAGATGCACAAAGCTCTGTGCTAGCTCATCGATGGCAGCGAAATATTCCTCAACGAGTGTTTGCACGCCAGGATAGTCCGGGTACTAGGTCTTGTTGTCAGAGTCATGTCCGAACTAATGTAGACCAAATGGCGCACCTGGTTGGACCCTTCAAGTCGTTGCCAGAATGGATCCTGACTTGACCAGACCTTCATTCCTGGGGTGCCAAAGTCAAATTGCTTTGGCAATTAGCTTCAACTCAGTATACATTTACATGGGGAGCCTTGGATCGATTACCTCGCGGAGATCAGTCCTGGCTGCTGTTGTTTCAGCGCCGAGCCTAGTATATCCAAGAAAGGACGGAGATTTGATCATGTTGCATTTCTCTTTAACCTCTGATGGTAGTGCAAACAGGGCTGGCAGTGCCTCGTGGGCTCGACGAAAAAGATCCTATAATATGGTCAATCCAATTTTCAGCGGAGAGCACCGCGTCGTTCGTTTGTCGTACCTCCAAACCAGTATCGGTCAGATAGAGAAATCCCACCACGAAGATGGCCTCACGAAGTTTTAAAAGCTCGTCATCCTTGGTACTGGGGTCTTTAAGACGGGAAAAATCAACCTTGGGCACCGTTGAAAAGGTTTCCACCATATCGAATCGATCGCAATTCGCCTTAGTTAACGTGCAATTGGTGGCGCCACGGAGAGGACGTGAAACTGGCACTAACGTGGTTGGATAGAGTCAACGGCTGTAAGTGAGCACATATAGATGCACCCGATTTTTGACGTTTAGACCTGGCCTCGTCTCCAAACCCTTTCCTAGTTGATGTGCAATGAGTATTGCCCCTTCACGCGGGGTCGGGGTCCGGGTCAGTCTACATCCCGTCTAGGGGCGCAGATTACTCAGCTATTGCCGCATTAGACCGTGGACCAATCTCTCATTTCGAGCAGGTATGAAAAGAGTGCCTTGACATATTCATAGGCACTACATACTTCTCACCGCAAGGATAAGATAGAGGCAGAGCTCTGAAGCTGAGAAGGGCTGCCATAAACGCAGAAACTAAAAAAATTTCTGATTCCAACATTCACGTCTGTTCTTCCCTTTCTTTCCCAAAGATGTTTTTAAAGATAGAATAATCACGGCTCTGGAAGGAACCCTATCAGCACCTTTTCGAGACCTCCTATATTCTTCATCTTCATATGAGACCTCGATGCATGCGCCGAAAAGGCTTTGTCTAGTCAAGTCTCTGAAGGAAGAAACGCGAGATGAAACAGCTATCTCACATTGCATACTCCATCACGAGACACTTATCAATTGATTGATGGGAATGACAATACCTGGCCGCCATTCATCTCCGCGTGCCAAGATCCCCGGAGCATTATGAAACCTCAGCCTTCTTGGCGCCATTGCGTGGTTGTGGAAGTGGCTCTGAAAGAGTAATGAATTTCTTTGTGGAAAGTTCCTTCAAGTAAATCCATTGGAGGGAGAACACAATTCTCGTGCAATCAAATGGTGTAATTACATCTCCATCTAATGAAACTCGGAAAGTAACTGAGCTACGCTCCGAATGCCAAGAGCGGATTCCCCAGAGCAATTCCTGCTTTGCCTATCCTGTTTCCTCGCCGTTGTTTTGATTCCTTAGCTGCCGGAGAAAAAGCACCCATGCCCCTAACTTTGTTTCTCAGATGCCTGGTGACTATGGGGTAACTAATTTCCAGTATAATTCTCGTCCACAATGGCGCCATGCAGAGGTCTTGGAAGGACTACCAGCGGAGAAATTCTAAGAGTCTCGAAGTGTATATAAAGAGCGACTTTCCTTCGATTTGTCTATATAAAGATACTTGAATTCCTTGTAAACCGAGTCTTACTAGGCCTATCACATTTTCACTAAAACTTTGTTCTCGTTGCAATGGCCCCTTCAAAGTGGATTGCCGCTGTTCTTGCAGGCTACATTTCTGGACTTGCGCTTGCAGCCCCCACCAGCACATCGGAGTTCGTGAAGCGTGCAAATGTTGACGATGTGAGTTTCTGACAAGTCATTAAAGTGGTCTACCCTTCGACCAGCTAACATGTCAAACGCAGTCTGCGACGGGTTTTGCTAGCCAAAACGGAGGTACAACAGGAGGTGCTGGCGGCACTACAACCACCGTGTCTTCTTACGCAGCTTTCACCAAAGCCGTCTCGGGAGGCGATGCCAAAGTAGTGGTTGTCAGTGGAACAATCACCAAGACTGCTGATCAAGCTCGTGTGGGCAGTAACACCAGTATCATCGGCAAGAATTCGGATGCTATTTTGGAGAACTTTGGAATGTTTGTTACTTGTTCACTATGATCACGACCATTACTGACTGAATCTAGCCTTGTTAAAAAGCTTCCAACGTTATCATTCGCAACTTGGGCGTCAAGAAAGTGCTTGTAGATAACGGGGATGCAATTGGCATTCGTGAGTTGAATAGATGTTTGATTTCAAGATTGAAAACTAACCGTAACAGAGTACTCCAACAACGTCTGGGTGGATCATTGTGATGTGACGTCCGACAGAGATCACGATAAGGATGATTACGATGGCCTCATCGACGTGAGTAACTCCTCGTTCTACTCGGGACATAGTAGCTCATTGTATCTTACAGATCACACATGCCTCCGATTATATCACTGTATCGAATACATTCATTCACGATCATTGGAAAGCATCCCTGATTGGACTCGGACAACAACGGTGATGAAGACACTGGCCATCTTCATGTGACTCAAAACAACAACTATTGGTATAACGTCAATTCTCGGGCACCTTCTTTCCGTTTCGGCACCGGGCACATCTACAACAGCTATTTTGACATGTTGTCATTTCTTGAAAATGAAGAGTATCCATTCTCATTTGAACCAAGTCCATTAAGGAGAAAATTTCGCTTGACCTGCAAGAACGATGGATGCGCGGCCATCCCATCCTAGCTCCGTCCGTCGATCGAGCTCTAGTAGATAATCTATTACATTAGAAAAAAGAAATGGTATCAAGCCATAGTCTATATCCGGTACACCGCCCGACCCATGCAACCGTCGCTGAACAAGTCTGTCGACCACGCAGCTAGTAAACAGATTTCACGCCTTTAGAGGCTTTCTTCCTTCAGGAAAGAATGCAAAGATACCGAATCCTCACTGGGTGCTGGGCTTGGTATGGAGATTTTACTTGCATCGAACTCCCATGCCGCTTCTCGCTGATCTCAATGACTGCGGAGTGAAAAGGGCATCATCCACTCCTTGAGCCGACCCTCCAGCATACTCATATCTCGATTTCGCTCCCACATTCGTTGGGACGCTTTGAACGCATGGCTGATTGTATCCCGACGAAGGCGCTCATACGTTTCGAATACCACGGCTAGTGGCTCCGAGCGATACTGAGCTAGAATTCGAGCAAAAAGAATAGCGTCATCCAGAGCGTATGCGGCCGACTCGTCTCGGGGAGGCATCTGAAGAAAAGGGGTTTAGTGAGTCGGTACAGGAGATAGGCAGAGGAGTCTTACTGCATGGGCTGCATCCCCCAACAAGATCACTCGGTTCGTGCACCAGCGTCCTCCCGGGCGGACTTGATAAACAGGGTAGAGCATCCAATCAGCCTTGCTGTTCACCATTTCTCGAATACAGGGTATCGAGCATTTTCTAAACCGATCTTGCAGTTCGTTGCGCAGAGCGACCTTGATTCGATGTTGCGTTGCCCAGTCCTGGCCCGCTTCGAGCCGATAATCTTTCAGATTCTCCTCACTGAATTGCACGATAGCGGCGGCAAAGATCTGTTCGCGATCGCGATCACAGAAACTTGTCAACATCGACCCATGCCGTGAAACATTCAGGGCCGATGAGTTGAAGTGAACAGGTGATGAGATATCCTTGGAAGGAATGGTGGCTTGCAGGAATGATATGCCTGTGTATTGAGAAGGAGTGTCCGGGTCAATCCACAGGCTACGGACCGCTGAATGAACACCATCGCAGCCAATGACCAAATCACCAACGGCTTTGGTGCCATCGGCAAATCGTACCACGGCATGGTTCTCCGATTCTTCTCCGCCGACGACCTTCTTGCCAAAAATGATGTCCACGTTGGGTGTCCGCTCGACCATGGTCACCAGGGCCACCGACAGCACAATCCGCATCACTCGTCGACCTTTGTATCCCCCATAGCCATTGCCTCGATGATCGACGAAGTCAATCGAGCCGATCGAGCGGCCGGAACGCATTGAATAAAGCTCGATTGCATCCACCTCTGCTCCACCCTCGGGGCCCATCCGGTCCAGTTCATCCAAGATCCCGAGGTGTGCCAGATGGCGTTGTGCCACGGGTGTGAGGTTGATGGCGCCGCCCGACGTAGACAGAATGTCATGGCGCTCGAATATCGTGATTTTCAAACCTGGCACGTAGGGGGTGAGTTCTTGTGATAGAGCGAGGGCGCAAGCGATGCCTGCGATGCCCGCGCCGGCGACGATAATGTGGTGTGAAGGGCCTAAGGAACCCATGTCGCGCAGCGAGAAGCGTCCTCGTAGTGCCTGGTCTTTGTGAACCTAACTTTTTATGCTGAATGTTTAGATCTGCATCTTTGTTCAGGTTAAAGACGGCTTGAGCATTGATATAACATCTTCTACCTCGAAATCCAGGTTTCCTTTCGTAGAAACAATCGACACGTCGAAGCCCCTTTGTGAGCCACTCGTATTCAAGATGTTCTCGGGATAAAAAGTAGATTAGTTTTCCCCAGAAGAAAGTCAAGATTTTGCTCGGCCGGGATAGGCGATCGCTCGGCCTTCGAACGTTCAGAGCGACTCCATCCGCGGAACCGTTGTGGAGCTCCCGCAAATTGATCACTGGATCAGACTTTGACGCACGGCGGTTTATTTTCAGACGTGTGCGGAGTGCAAAAGGTGACAGATCAGAAGCTCCCATCACAGAATGCTCAGACCTCGTGAACGGTGGACTCAACACGAGATTGGCACACTGGCCGATTGACGCGGTGGCAAATCTAGAACGAGGAAAGAACCAAAAGCGTCCAAGACTGTGCGACCGTTGAGAAAGAAAGTAGAAGAGACCGGCAACTTCCGACGAGGCCCGCTCGTCCGTTCTCCGTACTTTATTCTTAAGGGAGCTCGCATAGGGGACGGCCGTGTCCTGACAGGGCGTGGATCCCGTTCCACTTTTTGTGCCAGACTGAGTATCCGCGCCGATAAATTGTGGATGAGCTGCAGTTTGGCCCGACAGGTCTTCACATCTGCTGAAATCCCGGTCACTTTAGCGGGTTCTAACAGGAGCCCAAGGTGCGTTCGTCTTTGGCGCAGCAGTCCGGGACTTGTGGGTCCTCCCCTCCGGTCCCGTTTCGCTGCTGTTCTTAGCCTTCTGCAGCTAAAAGGGACCCACTGTCCTCCCTGCTTTGCCCATCGATTCCACGTAGAAGAAACGGTTGGATAAGACGGTTCAGACCGCCCGGGGTACCCTCAGGTGGGGGGAAAGGCGGTCGCTATCATGTTTCAGAATGCGACGGGCAGCTTGGCATGGACGGCGCTGGTATTATGGATTATTGGCGCCTGGGAAGTCCGAGGACCTTGGATAGGGATAAAGGTGATCTGCATAACTGGCTCCGTTCACGAGCTATGCGACTTCGAACAAGGTCGGCCTAGAAACCGTTTCAGCTTCCAGCTTCTTCACTCATATGCCAAGTGGTGTTCGTTCAGAGTCGACTTCAATCTACTGCGTGAGATGGACAAATTCAGCAGATTTTGACCGAGAGGACACGTCGCTTGTAACCCACAAGCCTTGGATCAACTGGATCAACGAGGAGATCATCTGTTGTAAAGATTACAACCGGCCAGGCGACGAGAAATTTGATTATTTCAAAGAACTTATCATCTTGATCAATAGTAGCAACAACGAATCTTCTCGAGAGACCTATGGTACCCGGACAAGATATATAAGCTTTGTAATCAACATAATATGAATCAAAGGACGGGCGCTTCCAGGAGACTGTAGATGCCGCGAGGGTTACCAAAAAGTCAAGGCAGAAGCAGCATGGAAGGGGTATGTCTCCGTGATATTCTACACTATGCTTATGAATCTTGTCTAAATCATCCGCACGTCTGACAATGTCTGCGAGCTCCCCTCGTGGCCCGTCCAGCTGAGAGTTGTTATGTTTGCTGGATGCCTTATCTATAGGGGTGTTGATTGGGCTTCCCAGGTTGTATTTTATTATGAGCTGACTCCGGGCGACACAGAATCCAGTCAACTCCGAGATTTTGCGGAAGAAGAAAGCTGTCGTCGGAGAAATCAATTGTCTACGGACAACCTTGATGTATTCCAGCCTTGCACATGTGAAATTCGAATTGCATCACAAACATTGAGTAGATCGAGTCAACCTTATACGGGTTGTGACATTAATAACTTCATCGATTCATAACGCATGACCAGGATGGACCCGTCCATATACACCTTAATCATACTCCCAGCAGTGGACTTTGTAGGCAACGTATCCCGCTGTATCCCGCATTACTTTACAAAATTGTCTCTTGGTGACAGACCACCCGCCACTCGCCATCCGAGGCCTGACTCCAAGTAGTACATCCGGTTGCGCGGTACTCATCCTTGCCTCGCACGGCACGGACCTTGTATGTCACGGATCCCGCCATGAGATCAATAATGATTGTTCGCACATCATCAAATTCGTATCCATCGAAGCGGTGGAATGGCGGCTTCAAGGCTCGCTTCAACTGGTCCGGATCCTCCATCGTCAAGATGTCCATCTGGGGAAACAACAGGTTCGCTTCGGGATTGCACAGTTTCTGTACGGCGGGCGCGGGGTCGGCCGATGTCAAGGCGGTCCATAGCGCGCGCTCTTTGTTGAGGAGATCCTCGCGGATACGGTCGTGCATGGACGGCATGGCGGAGTGTATTGCGTCGGAGTGTGCTATGCCAGATTAGCTCCCGAATTACCCAAAATGCCAAAGCCCCGGAAGTAGATCTCAGCAACATACCAGATCGACCAGAATAAACGCGCGCGAACAGCACAAAGAAATGATTCCAAGTCGCCGGTGTGGGAGGGGCAGGATGGTTATATTGGGCCCAGTGTCCGTTTCGACGGGAGATATTAAACATGACGTCAGTGGGGATGCCGTTAGCAAGCGACCAATCTTAGAGTCCGGCGCCGCCTTACGGACGACACAGGATTTCGATTTCGGACGGTTTGACAAATGCGTCATGCTTCCCGCCGACGGACGATGTTCCACGGTGGCTTGAGTCCCGCGCGTCATCCTAGCCCGATGCCCCTTGTCTTGGGCGGAAGGTCTTCGAAATTTGCAATCGTCGCCTAACCTGGGAGCCCCGTCTACTAGAAGGCTCTGGCTGCAAGCAAGCCTTCCCAGGCTTTCGGCCCATGTGTCTGGAGCATGGGCTCGACTTCAGCCAAGGCAAAAAGGCTAGGTTCCATCACCTGACCGCACACATACAAGTGTCTCCGGGCTCGTTTCCTATTCCTCTGATGTATCCATCAAGTGCCCGGATGCTCTATTTGTCACATTGGCATTCATTTCCTTGCCTGGTTCCATGGAGTCCGACAGGCACACCTCGCGGGTTACTTGGGTCGCTCCACTTCGCCAACTGCCACTGACTACCCCCGGGCTGCACGTGATACGCCGCCCCTTCATCGACCCGTTTTGTCTCTTCTCTAGACCTGGCTGTATCCTGCGTCTCACTCTCCCATGGCGATGCAGGCAAATGGTGAAATAGTGGGATGTAGAGTCAAGTTCGCGTCGCCCGAGCCGAGGTCAATCCAAGCTACCCGCTCTCATTTCTCGAGTTCATCTCGAGGCCAATCGTTAGCAAATCCCGTTCCATCTACTTGACTGCTTGTAGATACATAGTGACTCAACCTCGCTATTACTGCACTATAAGCCCAGGAGATCGGCACCCTCCGACGGTCGAACGTGGGAGACCCATGATAAGGGCGTGATATTGGCGCACAAAGGCGTGATAAGGGCGGGATAAGGATAAGGCTAAGCAATGGCGAAGATTGCCTCAAAGTGCGGGCCAGTCACTGGTGATGAAGACCACTCGAAAGGGAAAGGCTTCAAGGAACCCGATGGAGCCTCACCCCCAGAACCAATCAAGGATGCGGTTCTCATCCCGAACTAGACTTCGTCAGGGGAATTATGGCAATTATGGCTGATCCTTTCTATATCGAGTTCGCGCCAGGACGATCCACTTCAAAGGCTGCAAGATCTCCCTGCGATCGGAGTCGGAGGCGCGACGGAGTTTGAAAATTTGCAGGTCTGCTAGGCTTTTAAAGACCCGGTGATTCCCTGCCCAGTCCTCTACGCTA
Source organism: Penicillium maclennaniae (assembly GCF_028827695.1). Taxonomy (NCBI): domain Eukaryota; kingdom Fungi; phylum Ascomycota; class Eurotiomycetes; order Eurotiales; family Aspergillaceae; genus Penicillium; species Penicillium maclennaniae. The sequence continues at coordinate 5,553,898 of NW_026623215.1, read as the reverse complement.
GCTACTTGCTACCAGCAATCAACGCAGCCAAACCCTTCAACCAACATGTTGTCCCTGCGAACCTTGGTCCCGCTGTTGCTGGGTGGAAGTGCGTTAGGTGCAGCTTCCGCTCACGCGTCTCCCAAGTGGGCTCCGAAGGTGTTCATCGTCTCCATGGTATGTCTGAGAATGAGATCGGAATTTTGCACCTGAGAACCTTGTACTCACAGCCTTTCTAGTTTGAACCTGAAGCTGAAGCGTGGTGGAACATTCCTGAATTCAACCTTCTGGCCCACAACATCAGCCTTCCCGGGCTTTCACCTCTCTATCCCGACATTCACTGTACCGAGAACCATGAGGTCTGCCAACTGATCACTGGCGAATCGGAGATCAATGCCGCTACGACCGTGACCTCTGTCGCGTTCTCGCCCCTGTTCGATCTCACCAAGACCTACTTCTTCATCGCCGGTATTGCAGGTGTCAATCCCAAGCGAGCGACCCTTGGCGCGGCGACCTTTGCACGATATGCCGTTCAGGTGGCTTTGCAGTACGAAATTGATATCCGAGAGCTTTCTGCCAACTACTCGACCGGATATATCCCTCTGGGCTCCGATTACCCCGGTCAATACCCCACCAGCATCTACGGGACAGAGGTTTTCGAAGTCAATGCCGAGCTTCGCAGCATTGCGGCCGGCTTTGCTAGCAGAGCGAATTTTTCTGATTCCGCGGCCGCAAAGGCTTATCGCGCCCATTACGCAACTGAAACGGGAGAGTACCACGCCGCTACCGTGGCCCCGGAAGTCGTCGAGTGCGACGTGGCTACGTCGGATGTCTACTACAGCGGCAACATCCTGGGTGGTGCTTTTGAGAACACCACCAAATTGTTTACCAATGGCACAGGTGACTACTGCTCCAGCGCCCAGGAAGACAACGCTACGCTCGAGGTTCTTCTCCGGTCATCTGCTAAGAAGCTCACTGATTTCTCCCGTATCATTGTCATGCGCACTGCATCCGACTTTGACCGCCCCTACCCCGGGCAGGCAGCGACCGAAAACCTGCTCTATGCGGATGCGGGCGGCTTTGAGCCGGCCCTCGAAAACATCTACCGCGCTGGCATTGAAGTCGTTGGAGGTATCTTGAAGGGATGGCATTCTACCTTTGCCGCCGGTGTGAAGCCTCGTAACTATATTGGAGATATCTTTGGAACTTTGGGCGGAGAGCCGGACTTTGGCCCCGGCCGAACTCAGTCTCTGGCTGACAGTGGAGCCTATAAGAAGAGAAGCGTTGGAGCTGCTCTCAAAAGACGCAACTAATGGTCAGATGGATCCGGAATTTATTAATTCTAGCTTATATCGACCGCTGCATGTATAATTCTTGATACTCTCCAACACACGTCCATCCCGGACTTGGTCTCGTCCCCCCCCCCCCGTGTGCTTAATTTCTTGGTCGCTTCAAACGTATTCTTTCCTTCCGTATTGAATAGGAAAAGATCTCCAGTGGAAGATATGTAAACCTTTGGCATTTCCTTCCAACTTTGGTGGTGGGGCGCCATCGGGGGTTCTATCAAGCATCTTTGTATGGTCGCATGGATACCCTTAGAGTCCATTTATTCAATGGAATCTTTAGTATTGATGCACCATGGTGCGGGCTTTCCATTTGTATTGTAATCTCCAGATTTACATTCCGGGGGCATGTCTCTGACCTTCGCATGCAGTTGATAGTTGACGATGTTCTCCCCGCACTTCATTAAGCGGTGAAGTCAACCATGTCACAAGCTCGCCGTTTCTATTTCCGTTGCTCCCACGCATCGCATATGTATGAGCGACCAAGACACAGTCATTAAAAGCTCTATGACCAGCATGGATCACGTTATACAGGCCAAAAAGACCGCCCTCATCACTGGTGCTGCATCCGGGGTGGGATTTGCCGTGGCGAAGCGTTGCCGGGACGAGGGCATGCATCTGGCTTTGCTAGACATCGACAAGGAAAATCTAATCAAGGCCAAAGACACTCTGGCCGATCTGAATCCAAGCCTCATAACCGAGGCCTACGTTCTCGATGTAGCCGACGTGCCCCTATGGGAAAAGACTGCCCACCAGATTGCCCAGGTCTTTCCAGACGTTGACCTGGTCGTGCTCAACGCTGGGAAAGGGTTCAAACCAAATGGACAGGGCAGCGAGCGTTTGAAGCCATGGCTGGACGGTGACTATTGGAGGAAGGTGTGACATATATCTCGATTCATCAGTGATTTTATGAACCAGGCTGACCTTCCTAGACAATGGACACGAATGTTTACGGACCCTTGAATGGACTCAAGACTCTACTCCCTATGGTCATTGCCTCCAAGACTCGGACGGCCAAGGCAATTGTCATAACCGGCTCGAAGCAAGGGATCACCAACCCGCCGGGGGCAGGCAATCCAGCATATAACGCATCCAAGGCGGCGATCAAGAACCTGACCGAGCACCTTGCGCACGACCTACGTTCCGACCCATCAACGGCTCATATATCCGTGCATTTGTTGATTCCCGGCTGGACTTGGACGGGGCTGATGGGAAATGTGGGTCCCACCAACGAAGCAGAGGTCAAGAAGCCCACCGGTGCATGGTATCCAAGCCAAGTTGCCGAAGAGTTACTTCAAGGGCTGAAGACGCGCTCGTTCTACATTGTATGTCCAGATGGGGAGACCGACCGAGCTCTCGATCAAGCTCGTATGAAGTGGGGCAGCGAAGATGTCGTGGAGGGCCGGCCGGCTCTGTCTCGCTGGGATGAGAATTGGAAGACCCGCGCTGAAGAAACGATCCAGATGGATGCCGAATCTCGGCGAAATTAAAGCATTTATATACGGGTGTCAAACAGGACAACGAAATATCATTCACTTGACGATGATAACGTACATACAAAGAGTAAGTGACTGATCAAATATCTCAGCGTAGACTCAAACCTGGTGTTGTCTAGGTATACATATAAGGTGAACGGTCGTCTTGGAGTGTTGGAATGGAAGGAAACCCTCAGATTTCCAAATTGTGTATGGCAAACTCAGCGCTGGAGATAGTCACTGATCTTTCGATTGGAAACTTCATATTGCTTTTGTCTGCACCAGGCAATGTATCTAGTCAAGCTCATGAAATTCAGATACAACCCTAGACCCGGAATAGGAAGCTTTTACATCCAGCGGGATCATCACCGGGATGGCTTTGAATAAAAGAAGTTTATCGAGCTATGACGACTCAATCTAGCTTTGGCTCCATAGGAAGGAGATAAAGGGAAGGCCGAGGGCGAGAATGCGGTGATCACTGATCCAACCTCGGCGAAAAGTGCGATAGTCTCCGCGATAGGGCTCTCCGCAGATAGCAGGGCTCTTCCCCAGGCGGATGCAACCGTGCGGGACGAGGTGTTGTTGATCTGCAACCCACCAGGCCCTTTCCGTCTTTTTTTCAACTTGTGGCCCTATTTCATGGGTCTATGATGCGGAGAAGCGTGGGGGTGACATTGAGCTGGGATGCAACATTCTCGTTATCTAAGGAGCAAGGATGTCTCGCGGTTGAGATGCGAGCTCTCTCTCTCTCTCTCTCTCTCAGCGACGTCTTCGCACAACTATCTTCACAATGGACTCGGCACGCCCGTCGCTGGACGACACGAACAAGGCTGCCATGGACACCGTCGACGAGCCCAATAAGCTTCAGAAATATGCATCCGCCCCCAGCATCGTCGACGAGGTTACTCGCGTGGTCGACCACAAGGCCGAGCGACGTCTCTGCCGACGGTTCGACCTGCGCATTCTGCCGATTCTAGCTGTAATGTGTATGTCTACCGCAACTCCCTCATAGGGTTCCACTTCTGACAGACCTCTAGACCTCTTCGTGGCGCTAGATAAGGGAAACCTGGGAAATGCAAAGACGGATGGATTGACCGATGGTGAGAGGCAGTTGACACGATCGGAGTCCTACGCCTTGTTGACGACCTCATAGATCTCCACTTCAAGCCCAATCAGTACAACTTGCTGCTCTCAATCTTCTTCGTGCCCTTTGTGATCTTTGCCCCGCCCTTGGCCATGCTCGGAAAGAAGTTTAGTCCCGCGCGCGTGCTACCGATCTTGATGGTTTCATTTGGCTCATTTACCCTGTTGTCCTCGGCGGCGCATAACTTCGGAGGGATCTTTGCGCTTCGCTGGTTCTTGGGCATGGCCGAAGCCCCCTTCTTCCCCTTGGTCATTTACTACCTGACCACCTTCTACCGTCGCGGTGAGCTGGCTCGTCGGCTGGCCTTCTTCTACGCCGCCTCGAACATCGCGTATGCCTTCTCGGGCCTCATTGCGTTCGGCGTCTTCCAAATCGAGGGTTCGAGTCTCCCGAACTGGCGTTATCTGTTCATCATCGAGGGAGGTGCTACCGTCGTCTTTGCGGTATTTGCCTGGTTTTACCTCCCCAAAAGTGCGGCCGAGGCCCCGTTCTTATCTGAAGAAGAAAAAGCGCTTGCTTTCCATCGTATCCAGGTAGACTCGAGCGCGGTGGTCAATGAGGAGTTCAGCCTTCGCGAGGCACTCGGCATTTTCAAACAACCCACCACCTACGTTTTTCTCTGCATTGAAATTTGCCTCGGTGTTCCATTGCAAGGCGTGGCGCTCTTCATGCCTCAGATCGTGGCACGACTCGGTTACTCGACCGTGAAGACCAATCTCTATACGGTGGCCCCAAATGTGACCGGTGCTATCGTGCTACTGATTCTTGCATTCTGCTCGGACTACAGTCGGCTGCGGTCACCTTTCCTGGTGCTAGGGTTTCTGCTCACCTTTACTGGTTTTATGATTTATGCAGCCATTGATGATGTCCACAAAGAACTCCAGGTGGCATACTTTGCGACCTTCATGATGACCTGGGGCACCTCCGCGCCGTCGGTGATTCTGAGCACCTGGTATAACAATAATATTGCGCACGAAGGTCGCCGTGTGCTCTTGACCAGCATTGGCGTGCCTCTAGCCAACCTGATGGGTCTGGTCGGCAGTAACGTGTTTCGGGAGCAGGATGCGCCCAAGTACCTGCCGGCCCTGATCACCGTCGGGGCCTTTGGTGCCACTGGGGCCTGTCTGGCGGGGCTGTTGGGACTGTATATGCTGCTGGATAATAAGCGCCGCGACCGCCGTGCCGGGGTGACACTCCGTGCCAGAGACATCCCCACGGAATGCTTGCGGGAAGGTCCGTCCTCCGCGCAGTTCAGATGGCTCATATGAATCCTTTTTCCGCACCGATGTGCATGATACGGAGATCTCCCCACATTCAGGGATACCAATAACTTTAGTCACTAAACATAGTCGTATTTGACTGTTTTCGCCACAAACGGCCTCTTGCACCATCCCCGTGTGGGATCTCCCGCATCCCCATAAGTAGCACGAATCTGTGGGATAATGTGCCCCGATGTCTGGGGTAAATCCTACGGAATAAGGGCGGCCCAAGGTGGAGGTGGGTTTCGGATATCGAGAGTGGGGGGTCCCACCGAGGAACACATTGAGCTGCTTAGTATGGGAGATCGGCGACGCAAGTCTGACAATGATCCCATTCGACATGAGCAGAGTGACAAATCCATAGGCTGTCCGTCCACTGATTTGCTGCATGTCCGCGGTCCATTGACAGCATCGGGTGAAGAATCATCATCACACCGCTCTTCGTGCATGGTGGGACAAGATGCAGACGACGGATGAGAATAAATCAGCTGCAATTCCACTCCGATAGACCAACCTATCCCTCATTATGTCGAACCCTGGTCAGATCTCGCCGCTCCGTCCTGTCACTCACCATATAACCGGCCACAATGCGGCCGGCAAAGCCATCATCCACTCCTCCTCTCCGGGCGAATGGAAGTCTTTCGAGGCAAAGGACATGGCCTTCGACGTTGTGTACACCACTTCCGATTTCCCCGCCAATCTGAACAACGACGCCGATCTCGCGGCTCATAAACAGGTTATGCAGTCCGATAAGCTTGGTCTGGTCAATCCTCGAGGCACGGTCTGTCGCATCGTGGACTTTGCCCCCAACAACAAATGTATTGTGCACCGTACGCAGAGCTTGGACTACGGTATTGTGCTGGAGGGAGAAATTGAGATGTTGGTAGAGGAGGGAGAGCCCGTGCGGATGAAGCGGGGAGATGTCGCCATCCAACGCGCTACAATGCACGGCTGGCGGAATACCAGTGACTCCGAGTGGGCGCGTATGGTGTTCGTGTTGCAGGATTGTCAGCCATTGACTGTGGGCGGCACCACGATGAGGGAGGAGTTGGGAATCGCGACCGGCGTCCTAAACCCGAGCGGGAATGATCAGTAAGGGAGTTCGCCATAGTCTCTGGCGCGAAACGAGATTGGCACCCAACTTGACGCGGAGCTAGCTCGATTGATAAAGTCCGCAAATGTACATAGTTATGCGAGTACGAAATCTTCATTTCCCTACGTCGCGTTTCTAGGTACCTGAGTATCCATCGAAAGCAGCGGGAAAGATCTTTCGAGAGCTGTCTTTCCACACTTTGAGGCATATTTCTTGGATTTTGTCTCAGGAAGTTTTGACCCCTATCTAATGACTCTCCTCTGTACGCGCTCGAGCAAACAGGTGCCTCAAACCACCGAGGATGACTCGTGATATCATGCCGACTCTGTAGGGCAGGATCCCCGCTTACGACTTGACTCGGATCACCACCTTTCCAAAGTGGCTGCCGCTTTGCAGAAACTGGAAGGCCTCCTTAGCTTCGGCAAAGGCAAACACGCGGTTCACCACTGGATGGATCTGATGTGTCTCGTAAAATCGAATCATTTCTTCAAATCGATCTTTGGGGCCGTTGATAATGCCCTTAAGGGTGACTGTACGGCGCAGTGCCAACAGGTTGACGTTCAGTCGGTCATCTGCGGCGTCAACCTTGCCCGAGACATAGCCGATGCAGTCAATCAAGCCGCCAAAGGCGATACAGTCGAAGCTTTTCCTCAAAGTCTGGGCGCCACCGGTTTCAAGGATGATATCGGCACCGTGATTTCCGGTCCATTCCATCACCTCGGTTTCCCAATGAGGGTTGTTGCGGTAGTTGATGGTGTAATCAGCCCCGAGCTGTTTGGCCTGGTCAAGTTTGGCATCGGAGGAGGAGATTATGACGGCTATGCACTGAGTGAGCTGGTGTTCTTTTCGATTGGCGCGCTTAGCACTCACCCTTGGCACCTGCTGCCTTTGCAATCTGCAGTCCTGAAATAGCTACACCACCAGTACCCTGGAGTAGGATATACTCATCTTTTCCACCACTCTGTCCCATCGGTCGCATTCCATTGATGGACATCCAAGCAGTGACTGCGGCAATTGGTAGCGTGGATGCCTCTTCATCCGACATATAGCTGGGAGCTGGGACGAGCCCGTGGGCGGGGAAGACTCGGTGAGTTGTCAGAACGCCATCTAGCGGTAGACCGATGCTACCCGCCAGCATTTTCTCCGTCACCTGCCCCGTCTGATGCTCGGAGAGAAAGGTTGAGAGAACCCGATCACCTACAGCCCATTGTGAAACGTCGGATCCAACTTGAATCACCACACCGCACATGTCTGAGCAAGGCACGATGGTTGCATTCTGCTCCGCGGTTTTATGATGCTTATATTCCCCCTCGGTGACTTGAATGCCGTCAGAAAACGCTTTCGCACAACCTCACGGCGAGGAGCACTCACCTTCCACGTCCCGGTAGTTCAGGGAAACGGCATGGACCTCCACTAAAACCTGGCCTGGTCCAGGTGTTGGCATTGGCGCCTCGGTCTGGCGAAGACTGTCGAGACCCTCAAGAGGTGTCACCCACTGCTTGATCGACATGGCTGAGAGCTTGAAAGAGATTGAGTGGCAAAGCTTCGCGGCGAAAAGATCCGAGTCATGAATTGAAACACGCCGAGTTGGAGAAGCTTGAGCTTTGGAGACAGTTTGAAGCTGAGTAATCCACCAAGTTCCTCCACCATGACCGTGGGGACAGGCTCTCCGTGATTTGTGGCTTCATCACTCCTCCCCAGTCGCCCTAGTGCCTCATTTGAGAACATCCTGGAATAAGGCCTCCTCGGGGGCCTGAACGTGACAAGAGGTACACAATTGGAGTTAGCGTTGTGCCAAAGTAGAGACGCGTAGACATTCGTCCGCGGGGCATTTCGGCCTATCTCCGCCTATCTCCGGATGAGATAAATAGCTGGCAACGTCGTGGTCATTCTTGACTCTATAACTCTCACAACCGGCAACAATGAGCGACGATCAACCTCTACACGAGGGACTCTTTCCAGATACTCCAGGTTGGTGATGTACTTGAAACCTCCTGGCCAGGCTCACTGACGTCGATCCAGCACATTACTTGCACGCCCAGACGGATCATGAGTTCCCACGTCTCCCTCAAACAATCTCTCATCGGGGTTATAAGGGGAAATTTCCAGAGAATACATTGTGTGCCATAGATGAGGCCATTAAAGCAGGAACTCAAGCTCTGGAGCTCGATCTGCGGCTCTCCCAGGATGGGGTTGTTGTATTGTCACATGTAAGCAATACCTGCTCCTATCTTTGGGAAAGAGGCTCATCGAATACAGGACGCGACTTTGAAACGATGTTTTGGCATCAACAAGAAGGTAGAGGACTGCGATTGGGATTATCTCAGGACCATTCGTACATTGAAAGCGCCGCAAGAGCCGATGGCTAGGCTAGTCGACGTCCTGGAATTTATGCGCCAACCGGGGCGTGAGCATATCTGGATTCTGCTCGACATCAAAGTAAGTAGGAATTACTCTGGTCATATAGTGCTGGCTGTCACTGACCATCATTCACAGCGCAGCGACAATCCCGACATCGTCATGAACCGCATCGCGGAGACGATCGAATCAGTACCCATCCCGGCGAAAGGACCAGACTGGCATCGGCGAGTGCTCCTGGGCTGCTGGTCGGCTCGATATTTGCCTCTACGGGCACAATATCTGCCACGATACAGCATGACTTTAATCTGCTTTGATATGAATTACGCGCGCCAGTTTCTGCATTTACCGGGGATTTCTTTCAACGTCAACCAGATGGTCTTGATGGGCCCGCTCGGTCGGGGATTTCTGGAGGAGGCACGAGCTGCAAAACGTCATGTATATCTATGGACGGTCAACACGCCGAACTTGATGCGCTGGGCCATTCGTCACAGGGTGGACGGAGTCATCACCGACGAGCCAAGTCGATTCAAACAGATCTGTGAGGAATGGGAGAAGGAAGAGAGGAACGAAACAGGGGCTTTACGAACTACAGAGTTGGATCAGCTGACCGTAGGTGAGCGGCTTCGAATTCTGGCCCTCAACGTCTTTCTTGTTCTCTTCGGTTGGTTTCTCAAGCGCAAATATTTCCCTTCCGTGGAGCGCGTCCAGTTCGAGCAACGAAAGGTCAGTTGATTGTGTAGAAGAGCGTCTAGCCAGTACCGACAGGAAATCAGACAATAATAGAACATTCATTTGGATTCCGTGCAGTGAACATTATATCCATCTCTTACTATACAAGCACACGTGTCACCCCGCCAATGGAAACACCAAGCCGAGAAAGAGGTACATGATAATTTTGTTCGACACAACGTAGAGAAAACGAAGATAGCAAACACCGGCCGGGTAAATGCCAGAGCTGACCCGTATACAAGAGAACCTCAATTGACATGAGTCAAAATGCGCGCAAGATAAGAGAAAATCCAAAATGGAAAAAAAAAAAATGGGTCGACCGACGCTAATCGCAGAAGGCCGAAGGAATTAACACCGAGGACATGGGGGGTATAACGCAAATTTGAAACGAATGACAAAGGTAGCCGATTCGGCGAGGATCGACCGGCAGGAGAACGTAGAAAAGAATAAGATTCTGCAAGCCACATGAGCAGAATCTTTGGAAACGCATCAATCTCATGTCATCATGAGCTTGGTAGTGCGTCTCTCCGGGAAACGTCGACCACCGCCGGAGGAAAACCGTGGCCCAGGGCGAAGTCCCTGAGCGGGACCCGGTCCTGGCCCCGGGGAGCGTGGAAGGGGATATCCAGACGGGGGAGGATATCCGTGGGACAAGGGAGATGATCCCAGAGGAGAAGATCCGTGAGTTGGACGCCGGCGGCCAGGGGGAGGCGGATGAAGGGTCGCTGCAGCCCGACGAGCATCACGTTCGCAATAGACTTCACCATTCCATTCAAAATAGTCACCATTGAGCAAAACGCGACAGGTCCGACATTGCAGGCATTCGGGATGGAATCGGCGACGATCCAGTCGGTTGGGGTTCCGTTCAACAGTTTCTAGGTATTGACCCTCGATTCCATTTTGACAGGTGGAACATAATGATCCATTACGCTCGTGATAGTGCTGTGCACAGTACGGGTGATTGTTAAGGACGTAGAAATCGGCTGTTTGGAAAGGAGAATGACATTCGAAGCAGACGAAGCAGCCACGGTGGTATTTCCCGGTGAGACGACCGTCAGATGATGATACCGATTTTCCCACGATTTCTTCATTGCATCCCTTGCATTTTCCTTTTGATCGTGTCGTCGATCCACTTAGCGGAGGAATGGGTTCGGTGGCTGACCGTTGTAGAGCTCGAGGCGAAGAAAGTTTCCTGGGTTGCTGTTCTATCGGGCCTTCCACGTGCTTCACAGGAGGCTCTTCGCGCTTTCGGTGCTCTTGTCGCTTTTCAACGAGCAGTGAGAGGGTGCCCTGGCCGATCGCGGGATCGGTGGGTGAGTCTGGGCTGAAGAACGTTGCTGGGATTGTAGGTACCCCATCCATCGTACCCGGTATCCGACCAGGCACTTCCAGAATAGTCTGACGAGTTCGTGGGGGCAGTTCCACCACAAGAGGACTGAGATTGAGTGGGTCAGAGGGTTTACGTCGGTTCAAGCTCACATCAGATGGCAGACTAGACATGGAACTCCCGCTGCCACTGCGAGTATCCGATAGTGGAGATGAATCTGAAGAAGTGGAGCTCTCCGGCTGCTGAGAATCTCCCTCCAAGCCTAGGGCCCGTGCAAAGCTGGTGACGGATCCATTGCTTCCACTCGTAGCGTCGGAGTTCCTTCTCGAGCCATCATTTCCGAGATTGGCATCGGCGGGGTGAAGGTGTGTCTGTGCTGGTGACGCGAAGGCCTCGCCAAAGTTAGAGTTAGATACATTCTCCTCTAGGGAACCTTCCTCGGGCAAATCATGCAGGCCCGAAGTACGGTGATCATGGATGCCGAAATCAAACCCACTGTAGGTTTCGCCTGGGTCACTCTTGGAGGGAGAGTCGACGGACAGATTCGAGTCTCGGACCAAGGACGCCCGTTTTAGCGTTTTAAGAGGCGGTGGCATCGGTGGAGTGTCATCTATGAATGTACGGAGACCGCGCGAGAAGCTGTTTGTCGACGACCGAGCCGTCGAACTTCCGTAGCGGGTGCTTGCCAAGGAGGTGCGGTAGCTACTATGACTCGCGGACGAATCGCCTCGCTGGTGAAATATCTCGGATTCTCGTGACGGCGGAAGCGGACTCAGAGGCAATTGGATCTCCTCCGGCCTCAGGTCCACCTCGAGTCGCGGAGACGGTGTGGGCGCCGGGCGTGTCGTAGAATCCGACATCATGCGAGGGGTTCCCACGTGGGCCGGTGGCCGATTTCCAGGCATCGGGAAGGCGAAGACGGAATCCAAATTGAGCACTGAATCGTCTTCCGGCGACGCTCTCATGGGGGATCTAGGCAACGACCTTGCGGAAAGCGGCGATGGCATATGCAACTCCACGCTCCCCACCGGCGTGGGTATATTCAGGTGGAGAAATGCGCTATCTGCAGGGTGTCAATGTTACTTCTTCTGTCGCAAGGCGCACTGCTAGACGTACTTGCGATTGCGGGATCGATGCGAGGGGGCACTCGACCCGGTTTCAGTCGATCTGGAATATCTAGCCCCGCGAGGGGGGGAGGAGACGGAGGTGCAACGGAAGCTATTGAACATTAGTGGGCAAAGTCGATTGTCCGTGGAACTCTAGGCGTACAATGATTCTGACGATGAATGTCCCCGGCGGGAGAGCACACATGGTCGCCCATGGCCGAGATCTCCACATTATGGCCACAGCTGGAGCATTTGATGGTGGGCAAGAAGCCCAAGTCCATACTCGCCATTCTCGTATCAAAATCCGGGGTGGGAGGTCATCGAGGGATTGTCTCAGTGGGCAGACTGCCCGAGCTGCATCACCATGAAAGTGGAGTGGGAAAGGGATGTTTCAGTGACAAAACGGATGAATTCACGGAAGAGGGAGGAAGGTGTAACCGCGCTAACAGCGTAGCGTTCCAAGTACGGACGGGCTCGCCAGTGCACCAAATGGATGTTCAGGGGTAAAGGTGAATCGACCACTGAGCGAGCGGCCACGTCCTTCTGCTCCACCTAGAACTGCAATTGGTATCTTCTGTTCTACAGTATTCACTTCATTGACTGTTTCATTGACTGTTATTGCTCATGTACCTGCAAAGTGGTCCAAGACGGGCGACTCCATTTCGCGACTGCCGATATGCAGGAACACTTGATGGTGGACTCGGCCTACCATTTCTCTTCTTTCTACCCGTCTTCACATTCTCTGGCTGAGACTGTGGATTCAGGCATCTACAGGTACAGTAAGGGCCTGGGCCCACTGGATTCACGATGATGTTAGTTCGATCGCACGATCTTTCTACCCCTGAAATGGACTCTCGGGCCCACATCCCTTGGGTCTTTTCCCGATATTTTTCACACCCGGTTCCACTGCTGTCTAGCCAAAACACTGGATTCCTTCCTTGAGCCTATCCGCCAGTCATGATACATGCCCATCACTCTTCCCTCCTTGCGCAAGAGAACCAAGTATCGATGAAAATCCGGAATCGAAATCGGAATTAGCCCTGATCCCTTTTGGCGATCTATGCTTTTTTTCTCTTGGCTCTTTCCCAATAGTGCTGGCCAGTGATACGGGATAAGTACTGCGGGACACGGGATACAAGGTTTACTCGGTCTGCACTCCATCGACGGACGATCTAGAGGTTGAATAACGCCGGACGAAGCTCGCTCTATTGCTCATTCATCTTCCGAAATTTGCATGCACTGCCGCAAAGCGTGGGCCCTGCGCCTAAAGTGAAGAGGAAAAAGGCGGCATGGTGCGTAATTGCTTGCTTGCCTAGTCATCGTCGACAGCATCCTGGCTGAGTGCTGTGAACAGCGAATGCAGTAAGCTGAGATCGATATTGGGGGCTTGAAGAAAGGCTCATAGCATTGGAAAATTCCTAGCGGAGACCACTCCAGCAGGCAGCCTGTCGTAAGCTCCGGGTCTCGGTCAAGGATGGCGGCGGTGATTCATGAAAACTAAGTCCCAAAGGTGTGGCCTGAATATCAAAGCCCGTCGGTGGGGCTGCGATCGTCGTTGAATATGGTTTCCATAGTGCCACTCACGTCGTCTTCGTGGGAACAGTCCACGGCCTCAACATCATACTCCTTTAGTAGGCGAAAGTGACGGTAGCCGCCAAAAGATCGACTTTCATGGCCGCATCATGCTCATGCACTGCTGTGATTGGTTTCTCGAGACAGATCTGATAGCAATGGCCGCATTCGTCCTGGTCGAACGTGGCTGTGTAATTGCCTACGATTTTGCAAGGGCCGTGAGGATCACGGTGTACAGCTCAGTCCGATATAGCTCGAAGCTTTCTCATATACAGCTATTTCAAATGAGCTTCAGGACGGGCGATGGCAGGTGCTTATTTAGGGTTGGCCTACGGGACACTTGCAACGGAGCAAATTGGTTGTGGGCGTAGAAGACGCGTAGAGTATGCCTGGGAAGAGAAGATCGAAGTCTCTCTGTCCACCTAGATTTACTGATTCTTTTGCCGGCTATACTCTATGAAGAATGATGTGCCTCATCGCGTTTCGAGCCCTCAAGGCTTGCTTAGTTCGCGATACATTGATGAGATTACCGTTCGGGTTCTCGGGCAATTAATGTTCAGTGGTTGGACAATTGTCTGTTGAGCCTGTCTCGTGTTGTGACTGATTATCAAAAAACCATGTCGTCTGTGAAGTTGTTGTCTTCTGTCACATGTATTTGGGCTGCTTGGCCCCTTGAAATATATAAAAGTCCACGGGTGTTGTCCAGCAACCACCTACATTACCCTCCAGCCCACTCCCTTCTGGGCAGCCAACGGGTAATCCACGCTGGCTTGAACCAGGCCGAGATGATCTTTTATGCTAATTGCTCGGTAGGAATCTCTTTCGGGTGTCGCGACCGCTCGGGCATCAAATGGGGCAAGCGCTCAGCTGCTTTCACGGTGTCCCAAATATTGTCGGATGTCATGAAGATCCGATCTATTTCTTCCAAGCTGCGGCCGGCAGTTTCTGGAAACAAGAAATAGACAACTCCCATCATAATGACGTTCAGTCCAGCAAATATGATAAAGAATCGCCATTCAAGGGCCTGGAAGGCAAACGGGGTGATTTCGGTGATCACGACACAGAAGATCCAATATGTTCCCATGCTGATGCCGTTGATCGTACCCCTCATTTTGAGAGGACTCAGCTCTGCAGCATATAGAAATGGGATACCACCATAGCCGATGACATAGCTGAAATGGAAGAAGAAAATGAAAACGACCGCCCCGTCCATTGCTCTTGCGTTGTCGGGCTGAGATCCTAGTGCAGCCACCATGGCTAAACACACCGCATTGCCAGCAGCACTCGCAAGCATCAAGCCACGTCGGCCGAATCCCTCGATGGTATACACGCATAAAGCACCTGCAATCAGTGTCACTAGTTGGTAGATCGCCGCCAAAATTCGAGACTTGACTGAATCCAGTGAGAGATAGGTTTCGAAGATTGTGTTTGCTGTAAGGGAATCAGCATGTAGAACAATACACCTAGTACACGCCAACACTGACTGTAGAATGTTACCGTGTTAACGCCGGTCAGCTGCAAAAACATCATGACCGTGGCAGCCAACATGGCACGGTGGAAGATACGCTGGCTACCCATGTGGAACACTTGCTTGAAAGATGCTTCTCCGGCCAGCTTCAGCGAAGATTCCACCTCTAAAATTTCAGCCTCGACCTTGAGGTCATGGGAATCAACATCTTCTAAAGCAGCTAAAACTTCCCGAGCCTCAACGATACGGCCCTGGCGAACCAGCCAGCGAGGGGATTCTGGCAGAATACTGATGAACCCAATCACCGTTAACGAAAGTAGAACTTGCAATGCAAATGGTACCCGCCACCCCTCACTTTCAGGGGCGAAGGACATTCCAAAATCAATAAAGAGAACAAGAGTGGCGCCTAAACCTGCAAAGGGGCCGATGGTAACGACATGAGCTCCGCGCTTTGAGGTGGTTGATAGTTCGGACTGCCACACAGGCACAGTGGCTAGGACGCCTCCGGTTCCAAGGCCAATAACCAGACGCGAAACGACCAGTTGTGCGAAGTCAAAGGCAGTCGTCATGAGAATCGCGCCGATGATCTGTATGGCGGAAGCCAGCATGATGACTTTTTTGCGGCCGAGAATGTCACCAAGTCCAATACATGAAAGTGCACCGAAAAGGCCACCCACGGCGTATAAAGCGACGACGGTGCCTTGAATCGTCGACTTGTATGGCTTTTCTGCGGGCGCCGCATCAGTCAAATCGATTTCACGAAATTGTCTCTCGAAGCTGTCCAATGTCAAGACTCCACCGAGCATCGACTGGTTGTATCCAAACGACATAATTGCCGGCATAGTCACGCCAAGGAGAGCCATCATGGTGAGGCGATTGCCTCGTAGGCCCAGATATTGTCGCATCGAGGGTCCGAATAAGGTTGGGAAAATGGAGTCAAACTGTACGGACCGACACCGGTCCAGGCAGTCGCAGTTAAATTAAAAAGATATTGGCATTTCTAGAATCCATCATGTTCTACTGGAACTCCTTGGAGGATTCCGCCTTCAAGGGACGAGAGGGGGGTTTGTGTTATTCCCGCATTCCATCCCGACGTGTTTCGCGCCCTCGTTGCAGATTCAATCCTCTACCATACCATGGTCGTGCACAAGACTGTCAGGTCAACGCAGCACGTATCGATCAGAGATTGTGATCAAAATCTTTGGCGAATCACCTTTATCAAAAACAAGCATCTTGTCGCGTGCACTTTGCAGGGCTGCCGATGATGTGGAGGCCTGAGGGTGACAAGGGTGAGATGGTGAAAAAGGAGTAGAGCGTCCTTGCAGATCCTCCTCGACACAGCCCGAAACAATAGATACCCCCCCTCTTGATTACCTCGAGGTGAATGGGTCTCGCGCACACAAGGGCACTGTTGCCTCGAAGCATTCTCTGTCCTTCTGCAGCTTATACGTCATACATGCATGTGGGCGAGCCGCAGCATGGCCTGGATGAGAAGGTGATCTACGGGACTCATTCTGATGGACCTCCTTCTAGATCTGCCTTTGCCTTTTCGCCTCTTTACCCCGCAAAGATAAGAGACTCTATTCAAAATTATAGTGCAGCCGGAAAAGATGGACCAGCCTGCGTGGCGGTGTCTACATACTCCTTGATCAAACTTTCACTGGCTCAACCATTCTTCCGTTCAAGTACTATCTCTGACATCGTCGGGATTGAAATGTGTACGGACGCGAGGCTTTCACGCGCTTTTCCAATTCGAGGCAGCAGAACTCGAATGCAAGAGATGAGGGCTTTCGCGCTTTCGCGAGACTGAGCGCACAGTGCGTAAGCCGACTTGAAACATCATGTCCACTTTGCTCATCTTGCACGTCACTGGAGATAGCCTCAGAATCTCAATTCAAGTCTTTCGGCGGGTGTACCAGGTACAAACTCGATGGATTGCTACACTGGATGCCCCAAAGGTGCACAGTATCTGACTGCGAACGAAGTCGATTCGCTTCATTTTCTTGATTAGGCTAAGATATCATTCTCGGCAAAATGTGTTTTTGATATTTTTGTAGTTTAGGTCGTGCACGAATTGTGTCTCGGGGGGCCTCTAGAAAGTGTCTTTCAGAAAGTGTCTTTCGACGTCCCTTCGAACATCTGACAGCCAGGCCATATGCAGTCCAAAGTCCTCCTACTGTGTCGCGCTGACCCTTCTACACCAGGTAATGTTTCAATCACGTCGTATGAGACCGAGCCGATAGTGGACCGACGGTGTAGACCGCCAGTTGAGAACCCCGCTGCGATGTGTGTTTTGCCCCTCATTTCAGGCAATTCCCTTTTTTTTTTTTCTGTTCTCGCACGGATCACCCTTTGGTTTGGGGTATGGAGCTCAACCCCAGTTCCTTCTCCGGGGTCAAAACGAATTGAACTAGACATTGCGACGTAGCACTAGGGCAAATTGGCACACTAAGCGACACGAAACGGGAACTCGAAGCGAGACCAGGCACAAACTTGGGACCAGACGGATGCGGATGGGCTCGGCACGCAACACGGAGTAGTGGCTCCCGCTGCCACTGGAAAAAACGCAGACAGCTTCAAGAGTACCGTGTATGCCCACATGTCTCTTGCCAGTCCCTGGAGGGGATCTTAGTTCCCCCCAATGCAAGGCACGGGATGACATTTGCCCGCAGAATTTCAGCCTGCATAGGCGCGGGAAGGAAAGCTAGTGCCCAACAATTCTCATCTTGGAGGCCGAAGATCCGGTCCATTCGTACCCATGATTGGTGTAAACGTCGAGTAACATCATACACCATTGAAAGGAAAAGGGGGAACTAGTGCAAAGACGAGAACAGAGGACCCGATACCCGATAGACGGCACGTGTCACCGCCTATTAATTGACACCGTACATCTCCTTCCTCTTTCCTCTTTCTTCCTACTACCTTCCCCATTCCCAATTCCTCTTCACGGTTCGTATAAGCCTTTTCAGCAGGTTCGATCACATCTCCTCGAGAAGTGATCATCATACATCCGGCACCATTTTCGCCACACAGCTTAACTCGTGAGTCTTTCCCCGGGGCAACCTCTCCCCCCCCCCCACACCCACCTCCCCCGCCTTCTCAATGCCTTCGACCTCTCTGACATGTCTCTAGGCGGCACCACCCGTTCAACGGCCGGCGCTCATCCAACCGTGGTGGAGCACCGGAACACGCATTATACTTCCAGTAAAGCACATCTAGAGTCCAACTTCGGTTCACTTTCAATCCCGCCGTGAACAATGGCTCCTCACGCTTCCTCGGACGTTGCCAATGGCACTGCGAACGGGTCGGCTCGCCAAGAGTCCTCGCCACTGTTTACTGTTCAGTCGCCCAATGTCGTCTACACCCCGGACGAGATCAAAAGTCAGTATGCCTACCAGACTACTGAGGTGACTCGCACGGCGGACAACAAGCTGGTGGCAACTCCCAAGGCCACCAACTACCACTTCAAAGTCGACCGCAAGGTGGGCAAGGTCGGCATGATGCTGGTCGGTTGGGGTGGAAACAATGGTTCCACCGTCACCGCTGGTATCATCGCCAACCGCCGTGGTCTGTCCTGGGAAACCCGCGATGGTCAGCAGACTGCCAATTACTATGGCTCAATCGTCATGAGCTCCACCGTCAAGCTGGGCACTGATGCTCAAACCGGCGAGGATATCAACATCCCCTTCCGTGACCTGCTTCCTATGGTTCACCCCAACGACATGGCCATCGGAGGTTGGGATATCAGCGCCCTGAACCTTGCTGAATCCATGGACCGTGCCCAAGTCCTGGAGCCTAGCCTCAAGAGCCAAGTTCGCAAGGAGATGGCCGAGATGACCCCGCTGCCCAGCATCTACTACCCCGACTTCATCGCTGCCAACCAGGAAGATCGTGCAGACAACGTCATCAAGGGCGACAAGGCCTGCTGGGCTCACGTAGAGCACATCCAGAAGGATATTCGTGACTTCAAGGCTCAGAACGGTCTGGACAAGGTCATTGTCATGTGGACCGCCAACACCGAGCGGTACGCTGACATTATCCCCGGTGTCAATGACACTGCCGATAACCTGATCAATTCGATTAAGGCTGGCCACGCTGAGATTGCCCCATCCACCATCTTTGCCATCGCCTCGATTTTGGAGAATGCCCCGTTCATCAATGGCTCGCCCCAGAACACTTTCGTGCCCGGTGCCCTTCAATTTGCCGAGCAGCGTGGTGCTTTCATTGGCGGTGATGACTTCAAGTCGGGCCAGACCAAGATGAAGTCTGCCCTGGTCGACTTCCTGATCAACGCCGGTATTAAGCTCACCTCCATTGCCAGTTACAACCACCTGGGTAACAACGACGGCAAGAATTTGAGCTCCCAGAAGCAGTTCCGCTCCAAGGAGATCTCCAAGTCTAACGTTGTGGATGACATGGTCGCCGCCAACCACCTTCTATACGAGAAGGATGAGCACCCGGATCACACCGTCGTCATCAAGTACATGCCTGCTGTTGGTGACAACAAGCGCGCCCTTGACGAATACTACGCCGAGATCTTCATGGGTGGCCACCAGACCATCAGTCTGTTCAACATCTGCGAGGACTCGCTCCTAGCGTCGCCTCTGATCATTGATCTGGTCGTGCTCGCGGAAATGATGACCCGTGTCACCTGGAAGGCTGACAGCGAGGGTACTGATTACAAGGGCTTCCACAGCGTGCTCAGCGTTTTGAGCTACATGCTTAAGGCTCCTCTGACCCCGCCTGGTACTCCCGTCGTCAACGCCCTCGGCAAACAGCGCTCGGCTTTGATCAACATCTTCCGTGCCTGTGTTGGTCTCCAGCCTGAATCGGAGATGACTCTTGAGCATAAGCTCTTGTAGATGCGAGTCGTGTTACAACGACATACAGACTTTTCCCAAATCTGACCCCCTTTTCCCAAGTCTGACCCCCTTTTTTCCAACTAGAGTCACTCTTTGAATCAATGCAAGTTTGATAATGCTATAACGCCTATCTTGTTCCTGCGTAGTGATTGATCTACCTAGTTGATATCAGCATACTAGCCGGACCATGGAGATGAATGCAAAATGGACCTATGCCCTGTACCTTTCTGAATGCTTTCTACGTGATGTCAAACAGGTGGGTTGTTTCGTAGACCACTCAAGGGAAGTGTTGATTTCTCTTCGTAATGACTGTACATGCGACCGGACATATTCATTCATTGCCGCCTACTAAAGCCTATCCATACCATCTCTTTATCCCCCGTCCAGAGATCTACTCTTGGTCGCACCGGGCTCCGAGTATGCGTTCAAGGCTAATTGCCCACCCAAGTGGGCGTACAAGATATTGCCTTCAGCGATTTCTCCGCGCCTGATCATATCCGCCATGCCTGCCAAACTCTTTCCCTCGTAGACCGGGTCGGTAATGAACGCCTCCATCCGAGCTCCCCATTTTATAGCTTCCCAGGTCTTTTCGTCGGGGGACCCGTAGACGCCTGCATGATACCGATCATCCAAGATCACGTCGTCATCCGTAATATCATCCTCCGTGAGCCCAATGCGAGAGGCAGTGTTCTTGGCAATGCGAACGACCTGTGCCCGGGTCGCCTGCATCGTGGCCGAAGCATCGATCCCGATGACCTTTCGCTTCGGGTCTTCAGGGTGGAGGCGCTCCAGTAACTTGAAGCCAGCAATCATGCCAGCAAAAGTTGAGCCCGTAACCACACAGACCAGCACCGTGTGGAAGAAGATACCCTGCTCCTGCTCCTGCTCTCGAACCTCAAAGGCCCAACGGGCAAATCCTAACCCACCAAGCGGGTGGTCCGAGGCACCGGCGGGAATATAATAGGGGTTCTCGCCTCGAGACCGACATTCCTCTACGACAGCCTGTGCAGTCTTCTTGTGCTCAATACCAAACTCCGAGGGATCCAATCTCACGTCGGCGCCCATCAATCGACTGATTTGAATATTGCCGACTTGATCGTAGCCCCGTTCATCCGTCTCCACCCAATGTTCCTGGACCAAGCGAGCCTTGAGACCAGAGCGTGCGGCGACAGCAGCGACCTGACGCGTGTGGTTGCTCTGCACGCCACCAATGGAAACCAGGGTATCGCAGCCCAGGCTCAGCGCCTCGGCCAGCAGATACTCGAGCTTACGAGTCTTGTTCCCGCCGAAAGCGTATGCCGAGTTCACGTCATCGCGCTTGGCGTAAACATTGACCTGGTGAGGACTGTCGCGAGCGAGATCGGCGCTAATGCGGGGAAGAGCGTGGATTGGCGAGGGCCCGAAAAGAAGAGGAGTACGAGGGATGGAGGCGAAGGGCTCCGGCAGGGTAACAGTGGCCATGGTGAGAGTCGAAATGGGTAGAGATTGAACAAACGCAGCTCATAAGTGCTTCTTTATATGCCGCTTTCTCATCCATCTGGTCCAAAGTGCCCTCCCCACCTTTTACGCCCTTCAGATAACCTCATCGGGATGGCGCTATCTGAAGTTCTTCTCGGAAGTAGAAATAGACCCGAAATCGGCCTGCTTATCAGCGGGGAAGAGCAGTGAGGGGTCGCGGACCTCGAACGATGCCCGTAATCGATCTTGCAGGTGTTCCATTGTTGACATCGGTGCTCCAAGTATAGGATTTGTCTTCATAATTGAGATACTTGAGACTCTCAGTACATTGGCTATGTCGATGGACTTGGAGACCTCAGCATTCCGAGGATAACCCGTAAGGTGCTGCGGGGGTGAGGACCTTGGTCTCCCCCCGGAAAGCACTACAAAGCCAGTCCGATTCGCCCAGTCTACGTGGAATTTTGTTCGGAGGTTCACGACAGGAAAGACAGTCATATTTCATATCGAGACTTTTGGGGATCGTCCACAACTATATCAGAAGACCTATTTCATGTCCACGACGCAACGGATACAGTCGCCAAGCTTCATCTGTTCAAAAGCAGTGTTGATAGCCGTCAGAGGCTCACGGTGGGTGATGAACTCATCCACCTTGAGCTCGCCATTCAGGTAGTCGTCAACCAGACCGGGCAGCTGAGTGCGTCCCTTGATACCACCGAAGGCACATCCCTTCCACACACGACCAGTAACCAACTGGAAGGCTATACGACAGAGGTTAGTATGAAAGGGAAAGAAAAAAAAAACATCACGGACACGTGTGAGCAACTTACGCCGAGTGGAGATCTCCTGGCCAGCGGCAGCCACACCGATGACGATGCTCTCACCCCAGCCCTTGTGGCAGGCCTCGAGAGCAGCGCGCATGACACCGACATTACCAGTGCAGTCGAAAGTGTAGTCGCAACCGCCGTCGGTCATCTCGATCAAGTGTTCCTGGATGGTCTTGCCGGAGAGCTTGGTGGGGTTGACGAAGTGGGTGGCACCAAACTTGCGGGCCCAGGCCTCCTTGCCATCGTTGACATCGACAGCGATGATCATACCAGCCTTGTTCTTGACGGCACCCTGCATGACAGAGAGACCAACACAACCGGCACCAAAGACGGCCACGTTGGAACCCTCCTCAACCTTGGCGGTCACCACAGCGGCACCATAACCGGTAGTGATACCGCAGCCAAGCAGGCAAGACCGATCAGTGGAGATCTTGGGAGTGACGGCGACGACAGAGATATCGGCAACGACGGTGTACTGGGAGAAGGTCGAAGTACCCATGAAGTGGAGGATGTCCTTACCGCGGGCCTTGAAGCGGGAGGTACCGTCGGGCATCACACCCTTGCCCTGGGTGGCACGGATCTTGCCGCACAGGTTGGTCTTGCCAGACTTGCAGAACTTGCACTCACGGCATTCGGGGGTGCTGTGGAAAAGGGGGTCAGCCAAAGATGCGGCGGCGTCAACACCATCCGAACACACGTACTAAAGAGCAACGACATGGTCACCGGGCTTGACCGAAGTCACACCCTCTCCAACGGACTCGACAATACCCGCACCTTCGTGACCGAGAACGATCGGGAAGGCACCCTCCGGATCCTTGCCGGAAAGTGTGTAGGCATCTGAGGGCTGTCAATGGAATATCCTCTGGAGCTGCATAGTGGGGGGTCCCCGGCGGGGCTTACCGGTATGACAGACACCGGTGTGGTGAATTTGAATGCGCACCTCATGTGCCTTGGGGGGAGCAACCTCGATGTCCTCAACGGACAGGGGCTCACCGGCAGCCCAAGCAATTGCCGCCTGTGGATGTGTTAGTACCTCCAGCTGTCGCGCGGAGTGCCGACGTCATAATGCCCGGCTGGGTCGGAAAGAAGTTTACCTTGCAAGTAATGGTCTGCGAGCATGTTAGCCTGATGATCGTGGGATGATGAAGGACGTGAATTGGAAATTACCTGTCCTACTGTGCTAGCCATGATGTATGTGAGAATTGATATTACCACGCAGCTAGGTGGTTGTGAGTGCCGAGCTTCTATGGAAATCTGGGGGAGGGGAGTTACACTTAGGAGAAGACTAGCGATGAGAAAAAGAGGAAGAGGGAAAAGATGGGATTTTGAACAGTAGAAGTGGAGCCGGAATTGCAGTGAGGGGAATGGGGGGGTGGGCTGGAGAAAGAGATGAGGAGGATGAGGGGTGGTTCTTTCGGGCAGGTAACGGGTGTGACGTCCGACTGGCCATTCGCTTCTAGTCTGTGGAAGGTTTCGCCGTGTCCGCCTTGTCTACACTAGAAACTCTCCGATCCTGCCCCGCCTACACAGTACGGCATCGCGGGGAGTGAGCCGGGTTACAAGCTATCTCTCACCTATCTCCCGCGGGCTCCTAATCAGGCAAAGTTTTCCGCCGTGGTGGGCCTCTTTTCCAGGAAGGTCGGAGTGGCCGGTCTATATAAGATCTTCGTACTCATTACGCGGGTTAAGAAGTACAAGTTGAACTCAGTCCAGTCGACATCAAAGAAGTGGTGTTATTTTTCTCATATGGGGATTGGTGAACATGCGGAGCTGCTCCGCTCCCGCCCGGATTCACTATGGTACACGAATAGAAGCCGAATCCTCCCTAAATGCGCCTTTCCGGCTCTGGGTCTCGCCCAGTATGCCTGATAATACCTTATTTCGATCCCGAGCATCTCTTAGAGATTAGACCGGCTTCTATAGGGGATTTCCCCGAAAAGTCAGGCGCACAGCCCTGCCCTATCGGTGGCGTGGATTTTTCATCCCCCCAACGCCAATGCACCCTCGGCCTCCCGAGTGTTTTTTGGTTTTATTTACCGTCCAGGCTGACCGCCCTGCATCATGGCAGCGTTCTGCTCCTGGAAGCGCTCCTGCAACCGGGCGGAGCCCTTCAGGTGCTTGTCCACACAGCGCATGATGCACTGCTCCTCGCGGTTGATGAGAGACTTGGTGGTGAAGTCATTGACACAGTCGTCGAAGCAGCGCTGGACCATCTTGGAGTACATCTGTAGAAAGAAAGAAGGGGGTTAGATCGGAAGAGAGACGGAAAACGGCCGCGGAGAGTTGGACGACGGGGAGTGCCGGAGATCGACGCGAATGATCATAGAGACGACGGCGACGTGACACATACAGTCATAAACTCCTTCATCTGCTTGCGCTCCATGCGGGACGCGAACTCGCGCTGCTCTGATTGGGAAAGGCTGCGTCTTGCAATCAGTATCGGATGCCGGGGAAAATCTCGTGACAAAGCCTGCTAGGCAGTTGATGGAGAGGTACATACTTCTCCATTATGTATGGGGTTGAAACCGGGGAGAATGAAGGGTTCCGATTAAAAGTCGATGTTGGGGGTTATGATGGTTAAACAGGCGTCGAAGCTCCGAAGCTGTTTCTCTGCGCCCGCAAGTACGTTCTTCCGTTCGAGTCACGTGAGAAGATGGATGGTCACCTGATACAAGGCACATGACCTGGGGGCGGACCGTTTGCAGGCAGAATCATTTCACATTCGAGTCGGCAAAGTGGCCTGTGACTAAGGTTTGTATCCGAGGTAGATACATGCTGTATAGAGATGTCAAGATGCGCGATCAAACATGGACTACAGGTGATGAACGATGAAAGATGACGAAGACGATGAAGCCCATCCTATATTCACGTCGGGACCCTTCCGGGGCTCCACTCACTGCAGACTGAAACGGATCTTTGGTACCTGAGTCCGAATGCAGGCTCAAAGACCCCTATAATCGGGTCCAGACACGGTCCAGAGCCCCGTTGTGCCCTGGAGTAGTTGACCCCCGAGATTAGGCACAGAAAAAAAAAATAAAAATTTACCAGCGAGGAGAGATACGGAAAAGAACTGCACAAGTCGACCAGTAGACCATCGCTGGTAGACAAGATGTACACGAGGTAGAGCAGAAGCAGAGACGGAAGCCGCCGTGAACACTTGAAGATACTCTTAATCTCCGTCCAAGTGACGGCCGACCCTGACCCATTCGTCTGTCCCCGGGAACCTTGGCTCTGCGAATTACACGGTCTATTCATAGCACAGTACCTTTTCCTCTTTCCTCTCTACTACTTCCTTAACTCTCTATAACAGATTAGCTTCATCTTCTGATTCCAGACCCCTCGGAACTCTGAACCTCATCCCCTCCTTCCTTGCCACCCCCCCCCCTCACAGGACCCTTGACACACACATCCCTTCTCGCCCCTCGTCCTTCCTCGTCCTTCTCTCCTCTCATCCCTGCCGTCCCGCTCACTTCAGGCGACCAAGATTTCAGAGGTCCTCCTCGTTCGCCACCGTGATCTTGGGCCCCCCCCCCCCAGCCCCAGGATTTCCAAAACGCGGGCGGTGACGCAGGTGGTTCCCGCGATCCCCTCTCTCCTCGAAGTCTGACCTCTAGTTATCTTCATCGCGTCCGTCCGACTTTACTATGGTGACCGGTAAATCGCAGCCTGGCATCGAGCCAGTGCACTTCCCCGCCTCGCCCGAGCCCGTTCCCTCCAATTCTCCGCCCTCCAGGCGAGATCTCGCCTCGTGGTGGAGACAGTTCAAACGAAATACGAGAAAGGATGATTTGAAAGGTACGTTGGGAGCTCTAGTCTCTTGTGCGCAAACTTCAACTCTGGGATCATCGTCGCTTTGCCACAACCCGACGTACCGGGTTTGGGACGTGAAGGTGCCCCTGACCATACTGCCGGGCGTTGTGCCAGAAATCGCGGTCTCTCAGGGCATTCCCCCCCAATGGCCTTTGCACATCAACCCCCATTTTGGATCCAGTGTGCTTACCATCACCCGTAGCGGAAGCCCCTCGAGGTATCTTCGGCGTGCCGCTTAACGTCAGCATCAAGTATGCGAATGTCGCTATCTCTCTCACCAACGAACGTGGTGAGAGCTTCATCTACGGATATGTACCGATCGTGGTCGCCAAGTGTGGCGTCTTTTTGAAAGAAAAAGGTTCGCGATCCCCGCCCGACTCCACACCTTGATCGATCACCGCTAACTCTCCCAAATAGCAACTGATGTCGAGGGTATCTTTCGACTCAATGGGTCCGCCAAACGTATCAAGGATCTTCAGGAAATATTCGACTCTCCCGAACGCTACGGAAAGGGCCTCGATTGGTCCGGATACACAGTTCATGATGCTGCCAACGTCCTCCGCCGATACTTGAATCAGTTGCCCGAACCCATCGTTCCGCTGGAATTCTACGAGCGCTTCCGCGAGCCCCTCCGTATCTATCAGGAACAAGTCCTCCAGGATAAGCAGGTGCCGGATGCGGATAAATTCGACCATGCCAAAGCAGTCGAGACCTACCAGCGCCTGATTATTGAGCTCCCTCCGCTGAACAAGCAGCTGCTTCTCTACATCCTTGATCTTCTCGCCGTATTCGCGTCCAAGTCTGACCAGAATCGCATGACGTCGGCCAACCTTTCGGCCATTTTCCAGCCCGGCATGCTGTCCCACCCTCAACATGACATGGCGCCGGCCGAGTACAAGCTGAGTCAGGACGTGTTGATTTTCCTCATTGAGAACCAAGATCATTTCCTGGTGGGCATGAGCGGCACCTGCGCAGATGAGCAGCAAATGAAGGAGGTCGAGGCCGGTATCCCGTCGCGTCCGACCACGACTCAGTCCAATGTTCGACGGTCCGTTTCCAGTGCCAGTGCCAGTACGGAAAGCCAACGCAAGCTGGACTCTATTCGTCGCAATGTTTCCATCTCGTCTCGCAACTCGCGCACCTCGCGCACCTCGCGCACCTCGAACAACGCCCCCAGCCCCGGTACTCCTACCTCCACCGGGGGCGGCGTCCACCGTAGCAACACTCTTCCCTCGAAGATGAGTCCCATCGTGGCTACCCGTTTTGCACGATCTGGTGAGACTGTTTCAAACAACCCGTCCGGTCTTTCCGTCTCCCACCAAAGCTCTCGATCTGTCAGTCGAACACCGTCTGTGCGTGAGGAGCCCGAGCAGCGCAACCCAAGCATAGCTCCGTCCACTTCCACCATTGGGAGTGCCTATGTACACACATCAACCCACGGCCCGATACCTGCCGCAGCAGCAGAGGCGCTCCACATCAGTGATATGCCTCGTCCGCAAGACCACCTGCACACCCTTGCTTCACCACCACCACCTCCTCAAGCCGTGACTCCTAGTAAGGAACGTAAACTTTCCACGCTCTTTACCAAGTCTCCGCCTCCTGAAAATGAGCAGAAGGAACCACGGCAGCCAAATCGATTGAAGAAGAGACGGATACCGGGCAGTGCAAGCATGAGTGCGCAGAGTTCAACAAATTCCTTACATGCAACACCCTCTGAGCTGAATGTCCCGGAACCATCCTTCGAACCGAGGCGCGGCCGAGAGTCGATAGATATTGCCATGGGCGATATCACTCCCAAACCTCCGACCACCGCCAACATGAGCAACCTTGACGCCCCCTCGGATTCGCACGCTCTCGGAGAAGGCGCATCTCAGCTGAATCATGACGCCTCCCTCAAACCCCATCAGTCCCGCACACCCTCTATGAATTCTCGATCTTCTTTCACCGACCACTCAGATTATGATCAGCCCGAGGACGTTGCACGTGCTGAGCGCCGAGAAAACAGACGGAGTTGGCGGTTCCAACGGTCGTCGAAACGAAGCAGTGAACAAGTCGGGCTTGGTCTCGCGTCTCCGCCCTTAGCTGCTACGTCTATTGCAGCAGATCAAAGCACGAGC
This sequence comes from Penicillium maclennaniae, assembly GCF_028827695.1. NCBI lineage: Eukaryota > Fungi > Ascomycota > Eurotiomycetes > Eurotiales > Aspergillaceae > Penicillium > Penicillium maclennaniae. Next base: position 5,525,971 of record NW_026623215.1, on the reverse strand, counting down.
TCGATAGGTAGCGGGCAACACAGCACTGATCCTTCCAGTCAACCTCTCAGCCTGGACGCTGGGATTCAAAGTAACTCGTCACAGAGCGCTGAACCGGAGAAAAAGAGTCTGTTTGGTAAATTCAAAGCCAAGGTGGCTCAGGTTCGAGACGGCGTCAAGGACGACCGGGAGCGGGCCAAGAGCCCCAACCAGTCAGACTCTGACCCATATTCCAGTCAACCGCTTTCTCCCACTGTGCCAAGTCAGATCAACGGCAAACCCGCCCATGAAATGCCAACCGAGCCCCCAAAGGAAGAATTGGTTCGTTCTCCTGTCTCGCCCTTGCCCGGGGCAGGAATGCCTCCTTCAATACCCGAGGAGCCACACAGTCCCGAAGCACCAGTCCATGTACCTGTAGTCGAGTCAGAAGAGTCGACGCAAAATCAGCCCGCAACTACGGTGGAGGCAGCCCCTGTTCTCGAGCACCTCGTGTCTGAGGCACCCAGAGAGGCTGCTGCGAAAGAAGCGTCTCCTTAAAATGGGTTCTGGAAGTCCGGTAATATTTTACTTTCGCCAGCTTCCAAGAATGTCTTGCCTGGGACTTGTTTCATCTAGCAACCATTCTCCATATGTTGCTTCGTCTTTGATCCTCCCTTTGAGCATCTGCTCACCTTTGATGCATCGGCCTGGGATCTCCAAGGATCACCAGACTGCTCCGTGGAACGACCTTTATTAAGACCGCTTCCTTGGTTTCTTCTCGTTGGTTGCGGTATCCATGTGCTCTGTCTCCCCCTCTCTCCTATGGTAGCAGTCCTCTCAGCACCGGATTGTGTCTACAATACTCATTATCTCTGGTGTTTCTGAGCCATGGTGATTCTCGACCCTGTCTTATGTCTCTCTGCCTGCACATCTTATGCCTTGGGTCCTTGTCAACCTTTCCTCGCCCCCCCCTCTCTCTCTTCACCTCCGCCCACCCCCTTCCTCACGCGGAGCCTATTAGCTCCATGTTGTTACGTTGCTATGTGGTACGAATGTATGTCTCTTGTGTTTTCAGCCGGTCTGTTACAGCCTTTTTCTTTCCTTGCCTCAGGCAGATAGTTGGCCGCCCGTTGAACTAGAATCAGAAATGGAAAAGATTATACACATGTCGCTTCGCTGTCAGTGGTATTGGCAAAAACGCACGTATTCGTTAGGGATTACTGGATGGTCAAATCCAGTACGGCGTTGATTAGGTGCCTCTGTGATCTGACGTACGAGGCCACACATTTACCCTAAATTCCAGGCACCAATAAAGTGCAAACGTACCAAACACAACTAGCTCCGCTCCCCGACCCTTTCGCGTCCCGAGCGAACCGGAGCTTGTAGACATAGGGGAGAAGACGAAAAAGTCGGGTTCAATGTGCTTGCTATGGCCTCAGCAACGTCATCCCCAGCTATGAACCAGCCGGGCTCGCCGGGTCAGGCCCCTGCCGAGACACCAAGCGCACCGCCTATCCCTATTCTTCCCTTGAAGCTGTCGCAAGGTTACTCATATGTGCACCCAGTGCTTCTCCTGACACTATGTGCTGTACGGTTCGAGAAACTGGTTGCGGACCCTGCGCAAGAACTTCTGAAAGACCTGCCATGGCTGGCTTTGCTTCAGATCTTTTATGTGATGCTCTGTCTTCCACCGGCCGGGTCAACACAATCTGCCGAAACTATCTCGGACGGCGAAGAGAAAAAGAAAGCTGCACCGCGCTCGCCCGGTAGCCCTTCTGTGGCTTTACGTCCAGGCAAGCCTAGATATCGGCGAAAGCATCAGAGCGGCAAGCTCGACTTGGCCGGAGCACTTGCCAAACTCATGGTATTACCTGGGACGTCCACCCTTCAATTCAATCGCTTACCCACTTCATTAGCCGGCTTTTCTCTCTCTCGTCATCTCCGCCTTCATCGCAACCCCCATTTTTGCGGTCCTTCTCGTCTTATTCGGTGCTCCGCTGACAACACACAACGCTGAGACCGTGCTCTGCGCCGCCCATATGGCCCTGCTCTCCGCAACTGCGTTAGTCTACACCCATGGTCTGGATGGTCAAATATGGAAAGAGGTGTGGGGAATTGCTCGGCCTGTTGATGCAGTCTGGGGCAGCGCTCTGGGCACTGGACTGGGGGCATGGTTTGGAGCCATCCCTATTCCGCTGGACTGGTAAGTACTATGAAGCGTGGCGCCACCAAGGATTCGGTTTTTTGACTTGCAATTCCAATTTAGGGACCGCCCATGGCAAGCCTTCCCCATCACCATCCTGGTAGGAGCGTACATCGGTTATGCCTTGGGATCATTGGTGTCCCGCACGCCGTTGCTGTATGGCAAGCGGATTCATTTTACGCCTTTGCGAGCCGAAGATGCAGACAAGAAGACAAATTGAAGAAAAGTCCCCTTTTAAACCGTTGACAATGTCTAATTACTTGTTGGCTCTGTCCTTTGGGTCATTGGCAATATGGGCAAAGTGTGACCAAATGGAAGATCTCGTCATTGCGAATAGCTAATACAGCACGGCCCAATTAATGTATACTAGACTACTTACCGTTTGACTGCATCATATCTACCAATCTAGCGATAGTTGGATGCATCGGCAAGCCTCTAAAGCTTACTGAAATCCTTGAAACTACCATGTCGTCCAGAGCCGCGGCTGAATCTGGCGGCACCTGAAATTGCCTCTGCCGATATGACCTTGCTCCCGGCCTGGAATTCTTGGGACATAGCGTCCTGGAAAGAAGAGGCATCGTAAGCGCTGTAGTAGCAGGATTGACGGTCGGTATTTAGGCAAAGCTGGGGGAATGCAATGAGCTGCCGAGCCAGTTCAAGAGCCTGCTTTAACGAGTCGCCCTTGGGGACCACGCGGTTTGCAAGTCCCATCGAGAGAGCCTCTTCAGCTCCAACAGGTCGACCCGTCAGGATCAAATCAAGGGCTCGGCCCAATCCAACAATTGCTTGTAGTCGAACGGTTCCTCCGTCGATGAGAGGCACACCCCATCGTCGACAGAAGACACCAAAGACAGCGTCCTCTTCCACGACTCGTAAATCCGCCAGTAGACTCAGTTCCAATCCGCCTGCAACGGCATACCCAGCAACCGCAGCAATAACCGGTTTCTTGATGACCAGCCTGGATGGGCCCATGGGACCCCAAGTTGCGGCCGTGAACCGGTTGTAGATTCTCGCCTGGACTTTCATTTGTTGCCTGCGCTACTTGATGAAGGTCTGCGCCCGCACAAAATGTATCGGTGCCCGTCAGGATGCATACTTTCTGTGTCGCATCCGCCTCAAAAGCGAGGATGGCTTCGTAGAGCTGTTTCGCGGTCAACGGGTCCACTGCATTCTTTCTATGAGGTCGATGAATGGTGAGAATTGTGACGCCTGGCTGCGATGTATCAGTCAAGACCGATCCTGAGTTCGATTTCGCATTCATCATGTTGGCACATTGCAACGAAAGTTGAGCGTCGGAGACTGCTTTTGGGAAATTGACGTGAAATAACCTCGGTTCGTCCCCACTTGACTTTTCCCACCACTTCCGCCATGTCCACCGCGTGCATCATATGCCATAAACGAAAGGTGTTTACCCCATTGATGCCGTGCATGGACCCATCGCTGACTATTTCCAGGTCCGGTGCGATTTGGCGACTCACAGTCCTTGCACCAACTGCACGAAGTCTGATGTGGATTGCAGGTAAAAAAGAGGAAAAAAAGTAAAGTCCCGTGACGCGTGCACGACTGATCTATGTAGACCCTATACACGCAAACGCAAGCGATATACCAACAGCTTATCCCCTCAACGCAGCGTGGCTACTGAGTCTATTAGCCGGCGCAGCTCCCAATTTCCCGACCTCGAGGGCGGGATCACAGCGCCACGCTTGTCTTCAAGTGGCTCCTGCGGTGATAATGCAATCCCCAATGTATCTAACCAGCCCGAGTCGGTGCCCTTGCAATCGCCATTACCATTGCCAGCTTCCGTGAACAATGTCGAGTCTTTTATCAAGGAGGAAAGCTACCGCGGGCGCAGCGAGTACTTGGGCGGCAGTGTTCCCTTTGATGAAAATATGGTAAAGCCCGGCCATGAAACGAGCTACACCAGCCCCCAAGCATCGGCTGCCGACTTGCGAATGTTGCGTGAACAGGGCGCATTTGAACTCCCTCCGGTCGCTGTCCAGAGACAGCTGATGGACAGTTTCAATAAATACTGTGTTCCTTGGACACCCGTCATCGACCCTAAATGGCTCGATGAAATTGCACCGCCATCTATGCTCCTCTTACAGTCAATATTCTTAGCCGGTAGCAGGGTTTCCAAGGCTCATTTGGATTATGGGTCCAGCGAGGTCTTCTACCGACGCGCAAAGCTCTTATTCTTCTTCGGCGGTGGCAACGATGCATTAATCTCGATCGTGGCTGCCTGTCTACTGCATTGGTATAATCCGGTAGGCCCGGAAGACGTGTCTACTGACACAAGCGGGTTTTGGATTCGAACCGCGGGGGCCATGGCCTTTCAAATTGGTCTTCACAAAGAGCCCCCGCCCAACGCAAGATATCGAGGCCTGCGTCGGCGTTTATGGTGGTCTTTAGTGGTGCGTGTCTAGCTTCGTGACTATCATCAGTGAAGGATCTAATTAATTTTCTTTCCAGATTCGAGACAATGTCATATCGGTGGGAGTCGGGCGACCGAGAACGATTAATCTCAGGGATAGCGACGTACTTCCGCCCTCGATGAATGATTTCCCTGTCAAAGATTTCCAAGCACAAGTCTTCTTGGCGTATTGCACGATATCTTGCCACCTGGGAGATACTGTCGAGTACTACCTACGAAAGGAGATCTCTCGAAAACGTCGCGTTGATCTGGAAAACGCCGTGTATCGATGGGCAAAACAAGTCTTTCCGAAACTGCGTACCTCCGCTACCCTTCAGGAAGATAGCACAACCTCTAATTTTGAGGTTCAGCAACTATTGGTCATGTACTTTGTCGTATTGACCATTCTTCATCGCTCACCTACACCAGGCAGTGTCCCGCCGGCAGGAGCTCTCGTGGCGTCTTCTTTTATCGCGGGCATCTATGAAGAGTTCCTTCTTCGGGACGAACTTCGCTACCTAGGACCCGTCTTTGCCTTTTATCCACTATGTGCCGGATTGTCTCTGCTTTCCAGCTGCCGTTATCCACAGTTGCAGATTACAGCCGAACACGAGCTGACAGTGATCAAACTCTCCCTTCAGAAGCTATCGGAACGGTGGCTTTCGGCAGTTGGGCCTCTGCGGGCTCTCAGCAAATTGACCGAAAAAGTCCGAGACCAAGGACCCTTTGAAGGTCCACCTCCAACTCTTGACTTCGACACCGCCTCTTTTTTCGAAGGTTTCGACGTCAAATTGTGCAAGCAGTGGCGCCTCATTGGGCAAGTCGCTGAACCCGCAGGCTCTACTCTAGGCACCGCGGCTACCTGTACCATGGCCGACGTGCAAGACGCCGATTCTCTGCCAGTCTTTGACACTCGGCTGGATGAGCCGGTCGAGACATTCAATTTTACCCCTCTTGACACCAATCCGGAGCCATTTGGCACCAATTGGGAGGGCTCGGGTTTTGATTGGAGCGGCTCATGGCTCCTCAACGTTTGAACTTATGTTTCTTTTTTACGCGACCATAATACTACACAACGTTCAGCGATTTTGAAATCATCATTCCTTTGGCCGGTGCAAGGAAGAAATTCTGGGTCATTGGGCATGACACACCTATGAAGAGTGGAGGATAGCTATCGAGACTTGCTCAAGATGAATTCCACCATGGCTTTTCTTCCATCGAGCTTCAGAGGCGCTTCTGTGTGCAATGCACCTGCGACCTCTTTCGTCTCAAGATCCAAGTTTAGAGACCTGGCACATCGCTCTAATTTGACTGAAACATAAGAAGGAACAACTTCATCTTTTCCAGCAGACAGTAGAAGAATAGGAGGAATACGAGATGCCGAATCTGCCGCTTCCATGTCCGACTCATCTCTCCAGCGAGCCATCTGGCTCAAAGACTTGGTGATATCCCATGTATTCCAGGACAGTGGCCAAAGATACCGATAGGGTAGCCATTTCTGGGGATAAAGGCTGATCAACATGTCTCTGATGCTGGAGGTTGGTGCCTCTAAGATCAGCCCGACAAGAGGTGCCAGTGAGCCATTACTTTCGCGAGTGGAGGTCTGCTTGGAATGCTGACTAGCAAGATACGCTGTGGTGGCTGCACTGGCGACGGCAGCGCCCAAGCTGTGACCCCAAAGAACGATCTCAAGATCGATCTCCGGTGCTTGATAGGTCTCTGATACCCAGGTAAGGAAGGCCTGTGCATCTTTTTCTATTCCGGTTTGAGTAGCACGACCCGAAGATGTCCAGTAGCCACGATAGGATAAAGCAGCGATGGTGTATTCGGTTTCGTTCTGCTGCGCCTTCGAGGTTGATTTCGAGGTTTCCGTGATTGTTCGCAGAACCTGAGATAGAAGGGGTAATCGCATTGGCATCGACCCACCATTTCCTTGGAAATAGCAAATTACTACGCGTCGCTTTCGAGACTTTGATGTCCGCTGGGCGTCTCCTCCATTGGTCATGGTGGCGATGTGACCTTCGCAAATCGCTAGCTTGGTTCCGTCAAGACTGCGAATCTGTTTCTCCTCCCACTGAACAGGTCTGCATTCGACTTCATAGTCAGCAATCTTGTCGGATCGCGTGAAAGGTGGAAGCCAAGTAAGGTATAAGAGCTTGTCCTGCATCACGACGATCCAGAAACATTTCCAAAGCCAGAGGGAGAGCAGCAGCCCCACGAAAATGAGCGGTGGAACAAGAACATTGGGAATCGCGGCAGTAGCTAAGCCCCGGGTCCGTGTATACAAGTTCAGTCGAACATCTTGAGCGACAATAGGTCGCTTCACTGCAAGATATTGAGTGGCATAGGAGGGGGTGAGGCGCGCATCCCACGTAGCTTGACGTACGGCACTGACGGTTCTACGACCGTGCTGGACGCGTCGCAGCGCCCATCTCCCCAGCATCAAAGGTGAATGAGAGTCAGCTTTTGACACGAATGTTGGACTTGATGCGAATGGACGAGACGCGAGACACGAACATCGTTGGACGGATGCCCGGATGGTTGACTCAGCAGAATTAGTGCATCAAAGGTAATCGCGAGTTACATAACGAGTGGTGTATGTGTTCACAAGATGTCTACACTGGCATCACGACTGGACCAAATTCACATTCTTTGAATCTATCCAAGTCCACATCTTGGCTCTGTTCTTCGTCTCCAGCCCAACACATTGCCTGAAATTTCCCAAACACTCTAGGTTGGCCACTGGCCACCGTGCTGCTGATGGATTTGGGCAATTCGCCAGTGGACACGTCCTGCTTCCCTAAGATTTCGACTTTCTTGCCATTCATTGTAATATCGATACCTCCTTGACCCCGATAAGAAAGCGAGGAACGTGTTTGCTGCTTAGACTCTGGCGGATCGCATCTTATGTTTTGAGGGCCAGACGATCACTAAACAAATAGCCAGGCTGCAATACCACAAACAAGAAGACAGACTCGTCGGCCTCATAATGTCTTCGCCGACCCACACATAGCGTAATTGAGATTGACTCGTTGAATGGTGCGGACTCCGTGATCGAGTATATCAAAGGATCCAAATCGAATACCCTGCGGATTCAAAATACCATCACTGTCAAGAATTGCGTGAGCATCACGTCCCGAGAGCCTGGAGCATACGGCTGGTCCAACATGGATTTAACCTTCTTCCATGAATTTGCCATCCTTTCGTCTGCGACTTGTAGCTCGCCCAGTCATGCTGAGCCCAGCAGCCCTCCAACTTATCGAAATACGTGCTTTTGTACATAGTTCCATCTTTGTCGCCCCAGAAGAACACAGGCATGGATGGGAAAGGCTGACGATAGACAAACTCACCATATTTTCCCAGTATATTTTACGGACTTTGGCCGCAATGGGATTTACCACGTCCACGTCCTATCCTAACATTGGTAAATGGATTTCTCCAGGGTTCAAAAGACCAGCAGGGTCAGTCCCGATCCAAGACGTCCCGAGTCTGTGCCACCGGTAACACTGGTGAGAGGGATATCTGGTGGAAACATGTCAGCGCCCAAGTACGAACCGGCCGTCTGAACCATTCGCAAAGATGAAAGGTCAAACTCTGTTCTAGAGACACAACGAGTCAACTCCAGCTCTTGTAAATAACTAGGCAAACAGCTCCAATACGTGTGGCACGATGAGACTCTGCAATCCTCACTATTGCCCTTGCAGCCGGCAAGAACGGTGACTCGTCGTATAGAATCAGAGTTGGCGCGACCATGGACGGCCGATCATAATATTCCATAGCACCCATGAGATGCTACTATTGAAATACGATATCGTGGACAGTGAGGGAGTTGTGCGGCATAGCCAATTTCTTATGCTGCAAAATTTCTTATGGAAATGTGGACAAGGCAGTTGGGTTGACCCGTCGTGCCGCTGGTGTAAAGAATGTATCGCGGATGGGAGAAGGGCACTCTCTTGAACTCAAGCTTATCGTGAGCTTGAGACAGTGACATTAAGTTGTCAAAGCTGGGAAAAACTTACTCGGATGTCCCGGTGATTGGAATCAGAAAGACGTCCGGCTTGACCTTGAGTGCATTGAAGATATTTCGGATTTTGTGCACATTTTACTGCATCTGGAAATCAAGTGGCGTGCTCATCATCTTGCCGTAGAATCAAGTGCCCTCATTCTCAAACAACCTTACACATCGCTCAAAAGAGTCGTGCGTTCATCCTCTGCGGGCAAGTTATAACCGTCCTTCTAGAGCCATTTTGACTTACATCCCTCCCCCGACGGTACAACAAAATCTGTATATTTAACACGTCGAACGGCGACTGTGAAGCAAGCTAAGTTGGAAAGGGCAGCCAAGCAAGCATCCGACAAAGAGGCAGGAATTGTAACCGATGGTAAATAGAATAGATCGCACAGCATATCTATGATTCTTTAAGGTCATTTATTAATTGCTGAGATCATCGCTCCTTCAGACACAGTTGAGATGTATAGCCAAAGCTATGCCATGAAACTCGAGGCAGAAGCATGGGAGTAATTTAAGCTTGCTCATGATCTCCTTTCCAGGGAACTTATTTACCCAGCATGCGCTTTGGGTCGCCTCCGTTCACAGAGAACCAAGCCATTGCTGTTACCGTGCAAAAGATCACATCCCAGCTGACGCTACTCACGGCCGGATGCTCGTATATTGCGGCAAATAAAACCCGGGTCAACGTTCGATATTCCCCCGCTTCCGCGTGCTCCAAAACCTGAAGCGTGGAGTGGGCTTGCAAAAGAACACAAATTGCGGCGAGCAACTGGAAGAAGACAATATATCGCCGAGTGGTGTTATCCGCATCTTGGGCTCTGCTGCGAGTCTTGGTAGCGACTCGGTTCTTTTCTGAGCGACTGGGACGAAGGATTGCAGGGACAAAAAGCAGGAGATGTGGAATGAGCAAAGTGGCCATAAAGTATTTGGTATGTGCGACCATTGGGACTGCCACCGTGCTCAGTAGAGAGATGGCCACAGGCAAGATTTCACTGTACAAGGGCGGCGACCACGAAAAACCCTCACTAGGCTCCTTTTCTTCGTCTTGTTTCGCTGGAGTTGGTTCCTTAGAGACAAGAATGGTCGCGAAAAACAAGTTCTGGGCGAATGAGATGGCAACAATCTGGCCCAGAAGCATGTAGGCCCACGCATGCGAGATACGATATCTCCGAGCTGGTTCGGACAGTTAGTCGCAAATGAGATTGTTAGATCGACCAGGTGGCGTACCCATGATACCCAGAAAAACACTCCACCCTGTTGTCCACAGGAAGATCTGGCCACTCCACCAGAATCGCGCAGGGGTCTCGATGACAGTTTCCCAGGCCTCTCGAAACAACTTCGCGTTCTGCAGCCATAGTTCCAATTTGAACAGAATGGAGACCTCGGCTCCTTGTAAATCAGAAACGCCGCGGGTCTCTTCCCAATTGCGGTATGAATGTGCGAAGAATGCAAACATGTAAAACCACGTTGCGCCGAGACTCAGGATCGCCAGAACCGCGAAAATGAAGAAGTGTGCGCGCCTTGCGGGTGATGCCCAGTCATTTGCCTTCTCTCTTGCTTGGTATCGCTTGTGGATAGCTCGGCAGGCATTGAGGGCCAGGGCCGCGGCGAGAGTGATGTAGCTGACCAGTATCGGGAGCGACCGATATGTCAGTCGAGGTGCGTCGGCATGGAGCTCAGACATCTCGAGCTCTTCAAATCACACTTTGTCCCGGTGGATTGATAGATGGTGCTCGGTTGTGCCCAGAATGTTATTTCGTGGGGAATGAAAGAACCCGAGGTTCTCACCAGCCACTCCGCCATCTCCGTTTGCCAAGAGTCGCCTCTACATCAAGTTTTGACGTGTGTTTCCTCCTATTGATATCGTAATTGCCCAGGCTAATTGATATGGGCCAGTTCATGGGGTAATAAGGTTCTATCATTGGTCATTGTTTCACAGTGTAATTATCGACAGCCTGAAGAGAAAAACAAGATCCCAAATGCCCGCAATCTCCGCTGCATGATTTCACTATGTATGATCTGCGAGAAACTAATCCCAGAATGGTGTTACAGCTTCGAACTATTGCTTTGCAGAGACCTGTGGCCAGATGCCCGGTGAGCCGGCAGTTCACAGCCCCATGCAAGACGACAATCCCATTGTAGATGATCTTCACCGTCCGCATCAACAACTCCATGGTCTCTGACGGTGACAATATCATGGAAAACAGAATCGCCGACACCTCCTTCGGCCTTGAGGACCCAGCGGTGCGCAATCTCCATGCTCACGCCATCTTGGTCTCTTTCGGCATCGAGGGCCAAGAGTGCGCCACACATGATCCAGGCGAGCGTGAACATATAGCGACGGGCATCAGCAAGGACTGCAGTCGGTGCCTTATTTTTTGAGGGGAACCGAGCTCGTAATTTGGACCAAGCGGCAGTCAAGCTATCACGCAAACTTGAAGTGTGCAGTGAAGCTAGGATGCGGTCTAACCATGCTGCGAAAATGTTCATGTTTTCCGATCTTAAGAGGAAACGAACAGTTTCACTGGCCAGGACATTAGTCGTGCCTTCCCAAATCGAGTTCACCGAGGTGTTGCGAAGAATTCTTGAAATGTTGAATTCAGGCTCATCTGCTTCATCCATGTAGCCAACACCGCCCATAGCTTCTTGGCATTCCTGAATTCCAGCAATCGACATCTTGCTGACAACGGCTTTTGTAGTGGCTGTCAGTGTTCTGAACACGACATTGGCCTCTTTGCCAGGACGAGGCATATGTGCCAACTCTGATGGCTGAGACACCTTGTTCTCAACGAGTCCCATCACGGCGACCGTAAAGAACCCAAGGTTCAAACCGCCACGATGTCTAACTTCCAAGTCAGCAAGAAGACGCAGATGCATTGGAATCAACCAAAGGGGCTCTCCAACGGTCGATCTAGCTTTTGCAAAGCTTTTCGTGATACTGAGCGCACGACGCCAGCCAGACAGAGACCCGATGAACGTGTGAATGCGGGTCACATTAAGTAGAGGCGCAATGGTGACTATTCCCTGGTCAATCTCCCCCACCAGATGGGCACGCATATCCGTCAGCTCCAGTTCAGCTGTCGGTAGTTCCTTTGTTCCAAGTTTATTTTTCAACCGATGGATTCTCACACCATTAGAAACCTGTCGAGTTGTACCATCGTCCCCGGATACTGTCCTTCGTAGAGGTGCCAGGAAAGTGCTAAGCTTCCCCGAAGGACCTTTGGCCAGCAACAAAGCCACTTGAGCATCAGTGGCAGACGAGAAGAACTTGAATCCATTGATCAAGTAATCCCCGTCTCCGAGAGGGTCTTGATTGGATAATTTCGTCAGAGGAGAGTACGTTGCCCAAGTTTCCGTGTTTTGAACATCGCTTCCTCCAGCCCTCTCTGTCATCCACTGACCCGAAGTCCAATGATTGTCATTCTCAGAAATCAGATGTTTGTAAGCAGTATGAAATGGATGCGTAGGATGTAAATCATGAAGCCTCGATGAGAGAATGAAAGCGGCTCCATCTGTCATGCTAATCGGACAGGAGTACAGACCCGAAGAAGGTGCGTAGAGGTAGTTTCTAGATTTCTGATCAGCCCACAGCCTTATAAAAGTCTCCAATAGTTGATGGGATAAAGATTTTTCACTCACAGTGCATATTGGACTGTCCTCCGTTCCAATCCCAGAGTCAGGTCGTAACCTGCGGAGACGATCTTATTGCGAGCTCCCCAGTGACCGAGCTGTTTCCAGCCTTCAGTAGTGATCAGTCGTTCATAGTCATATCGTTTTCCCCAGACATTGTGGCTCTTGACATAAGGTTGATTCCGTTCAGCATCAGCACTCCACTCCCGAACCTGGTCGGAGATCGCCTCGGCGCCGAGGCGGCTCAAGTGTACTTCTACGGATGCGAGTGTTGTGGATGGGAGATACCCTAGGCAAAAGTTAGGACAGGAATCAAGGCTAGTCTCTCCAAATATTAAATGGGACCGACATTTCAAAGCACGCTGTAAGCTTGTATCCGATGTGTATGTATTCTCTAAAGGACTTGGTTCAGTGATGTACCCGGTGTCTGCAGATGCGGGCTGTGGTGGCGATGGCATAATGGAGATCCGGTGAAATGCGGGGATGGTCGATACAGAATACCTGGGGTACTTTAAGCGGTTGTAGCAGCGGACATGAGATGAGCTTTATCTCACTTATGTCAAAAGAGGGGCGCTACCAAAGTTTACTCGTCGTATTGGCACATTCATGCACTTGGACCTCGGCGTTCGGTTCGCCCCATGTTACTGCCGTGTGGAGGTCCACGATTCGCCGTAAAACCGCCGAATGGGAACCATGAATACGATGTGCTAATGATGACTGACTTGTCACTAATTCAAAAAAAAAAAGGTGGAAATCACCGGGTATTTCTCCAGGTGATGATGGTCTTTGGACAGTAGAAATATTTTTCTACAGGAAGGCACCTAGAGTTGGTTTCGATTAGAGACTCTCTCCGGTATCACTTTTGGAGTCACCATATACCCAGTCACATCTCATGCAGTGTGTTGTATCCAGTCTCGATCAAGCTGCGAGAGCCTCTAGCATCGGAACAGATGTGCCAATAAAATATTCCCCCAAGTTTAGACGAGATCACGAATTCTGCTTTCTGCTTGACCGTAGCAGGAATATCGTAAGTAACAAACCCGCCATCTGCACCTACACAAGCCGCAGCACCAGCTTGTTCATCGTGCATTTCTTGGGCTCCTGGGCGCGGTAGATCGCTGTAATCAAACACACCGTCTTCGCCTCCGGTTCCAGTATACCGCTGCCCAGGCCCAGTACTTCCAAGAAATGAGCGGCCATATACCGGAACACCGAGGATGACCTTTCGCGAGGGCACTCCCTGCGTCAACACATAGTCCACGGCCGAGTACCCGGAGGTCGGTGTACCGTAAAGTTGGGCTTGGTGGCCGGTCTCAGGGCCCCACGGGCCTGCAAAGTCATAGGCCATGAGATTGATCATGTCTCAGGTACCTTTGTGCTGCGGACAGATCAATGTTTCGCAACGCCCATTGACCCGCCGGGAGGCAGGTTGCTAAAACATATCGAGGAGCAGGCAGGACTTCTCGCAATTTGGCGAGAAGACGGACGTAGTCCTTGCCCTGCTGCGGGTCTGCAGGGTGCTCCCAGTCGACTATATGAAAGATGAGACAAGATTCAATCTTCAAAAAAGTCAAACCTACCATCAATGCCATCCAGTCCATATTGGTCAACCAACGCACGCGCTGTTCGAGCGAACGTTTCCAACCCCGAACGACTGCGGGCTACAACAGCAAAATTCTCACTTCCTTTACCACCACCACCGACAGAAAGAATGACCCTCATTTTCGAATATTGCTGCTTGAGTTGGACGAATGCTTGTATGCAGCCCTCGGCGCCATCAACCGGCATCTGGGTATCAGCCCATTCATCACTTAACTACAACCTCGATTAGCACAGCATACCCTGAAAGATCGCGCCACATTTTCCAGGACTTACATAGACAGTGCCATCTTCTTTGACCCTGCAAGGATGGCGTGATTAAGATTAGCGCTTTCTTTATCTACGTGACTGATCTGGAAGGCCGATGATTGGCTACGTACCAAGCAAATGCGTAAAACACGTGAGATACGAAACCCAGACGCAGGGACGAAGGTGGCTGCTTGCGATAGATCCTCCAGTTGGGATAGTATGCCGCATTCGTGTACAAAGGCACCTCGTATGAGGCTGCGGCATTGGCGGGGTCAACTGCGGGCCGCCGACGAAAGATTCCTTTGGCAGCAGAAAGCATGGGGAAGTTAGCGTAAGAGGGAAAGGCAAGACAGGGGAAGGTCAATCTGAAGAAAAGAAGGAATAATATCAGTGTATCATCTGAATTTGCCCAGACGCACTGATGAAGCGAGGAATTCGAGATCAGGCAAGAACAAGATGGACAGGCAGGTGTCTTCCCTTTTGGGGAAATTCGTCACGTGTTGGCAATGGTGATCACATTTCGGGCAACTGGATGTGACTCAGTACTCTCAATCCTGAAGAATAAGATTGTAATCGTGCGTTCGGGGACTTTGACAACGGGAGATGTCTTTTTCTCATGAATTGTCGGTCTCAGTAATCATCGGACCGGTTCTATTGGAGCGGGGCTGAGGGGTTTCAGCGCCGACAAGGCATCGTGTCTGGGCGGACTGAGAAAATGATATTTGCGGTACACCAATGTGCATACTGCACCTTGCTAGATGATTATGACTCGCTCAAGATCTTAAAGCACCCTGAGCGCTTCTCCGGGCCCGCAATGAGGGACCACTTACAAGCCCGATTCATATATGCGATGAGATTGCATCAGGACTTGCAGTCAGCTTTGATCAGCAACATGTCATTCGCCCAAGTTGTGGGGAGCGCATGCACCCCAAGTCTAGAGATTTACACCAAGGTAGATAATGGATCGTCGCCCCCTAAGGGACTAGGATTGGGCGGCGCATACTACATCAAGCTTGTGGGATGGCCTTCAGGGGAGCCATGATGAATACACGTGGAGACAGTGACTGGACTAGACAGTGGTCGCGACACTCGCTCGATCTTGACTTTCTTATCCTTCCGCTCAGATCGATCTGCACGTGGAATGATTGGTTGAATCCATTTTGAGGCGGTGCAGCAGCCTTCTCCCCCCTGTCTCTTCCCCACGATGCAATAAGAAATAGGTAACTGGCATCGATTTTCTTCTTACGGATTGGAGGAAGAGCAATTCTTATTATAACTCTTCCCCGTATGCTCCGTGAGCATGGTTCAAGCTAGGCACGCGGTCGCTAATGCCATTGATCAATTCTATCAGGTGCGAGTGACCGCGATCAAAGAGTTCTGCGCCCCATGCTTCGAAGCAGAAATCCAATTCTGTGGGACGGAGCGCTCCACTTTTTGTTCCCAATTCAAAAAGCAGTGAGAAATCCGATCTCTGCCTACGGATGGTCAGATGCGTTGGGTTGAAGCAGATCCATCAATCTAAACAGTGGGCGCATGGTGCTGTCAACGCTGCATTAGAAGCGCTGCTTGGCCTTGTCGCTCCGGTCTAGTCTGCATAGTAGGTGGCGATTTTTTGAGAAATCGGCGTATCCTTACACCATCGGATGAAAAATATTCTAGCATCTTTCGAATAAGTGAACTCGAATGAAAATTATGAGATGATGTGGGTCCACCATCCTGCACCATAGCCTGTCTTGAAGGAATCAATCAGCGAGGAGACACGCCCAGGGGTAAGCATTTACTTGAAATTGATCTCAACTTGTTTGCGCGCGGTGTTTTCACTACATTTCTAGGTGTCCTTAGTTCAGATCGATTTTCGGGATGATAGCGTGATACGGAAATCGGGCCAGCCACTAATCAGAAAATGTCCCCACCAGCAATATTCTGATGACCCTATCACCTCATCATACCGATAAACATCGTGCTGCCTGTGGGTACTTATGTGATACCCGAACTGGCATTTCGGCTAGGATCAGTAAGCTTCGGCATTGAGCTTGGAAGAGTCTGCCAAGTGTTTCACCGTGGCGTACCCTGAATCGTCAGCTTCATGTGTAATCTGTGTATGAGAGATAGAATCACGAAGATTTATAGATATTTTCATCAACTTCGTGATGAGTCAGGTTGCCCCATAATACTTGAAAGTATTGAGCTTTGGATACACACGGATTCTATAAAGTCAGGAGAGCATACCCATCCAAGTATCCCATTCATCTCATTCTGAACTTCAGACATCGGCGACAGACATCCTTTACCAAGAAATTATCATCGAACGAAAAAATGGCCGCTGGTTTGATATTTATTACGGGCGCAACCGGCTTCATTGGAAGCGCCACTGCTCTTGCAGCCCTGAAAGCCGGATACAAATTGCGAGTCTGTCTCCGAAAGCCATCGGAGGCTCTCGAGGCTGCTCTATCGGAGTACAGCCAAAACGTTGAATATGTTATTGTCCCCGACATCACCAACGAAGCCGCATTCAAAGGAAAACTTGATGGTGCAGACTACGTCTTGCATCTTGCCTCGCCTCTAACCCATGGCATCGAGAAAGAGTCGTATTTCGGTCCAGCGGTAAAAGGTACCACTGCCGTCTTGAATGAAGCTACTCGGGTGCCCAGTATCAAGAAGGTCGTTATCACATCATCCGTTGCGGCTCTGGTCCCATTGAATGGTGTTCCTCAAGGTGGAGTCATCAAAGGTTAGTTCTTGAATATTTTATAAATGGCAACTGGCAGGTTACAGTGCTTACAAGGATTTACATTCCAGAGGACAACGACTGGGACTTGAGCGTGGATGAAAACGCCGATTTCACAGATCCCAGCAATCCTGCTGGAACACCCATAAGACTCTACTGCGCATCTAAGCTGCTCGCTAACAACGCAACCTGGAATTTCTGGAAGAATACCAAGCCGCATTATGCTTTGGTCACTATTCACCCATCATTCGTCTTCGGGCACAACCCGGTGCAGACTTCCGCGGAACAGATTAGTTCCTCTTCGAATGGACTGCTCTGGCAGACAATCATGACTGGTAGCCCGGTTGGATCAGTGACCGGTGTTCATATCCAGGATGTGGCAGACGCGCATGTTAGGGCCTTGAAGCCGGAAATCGCCGACGGCTCAAAGTATCTGATATCTGGAAACAAGGCAACATGGAGCGATGTGGCGCACATCGTGAAAAAGCACTACCCCAATCTCGGAGCCAAGATTGCAACTGATATGGAAGGAAGTTCCTGGCCAACTGACACCACCAAGGCCGAGAAAGATCTCAAGATTGAATGGCGCTCTTTGGAACAGATGGTGCGGGAGGTGGTGGATCAGCAACTGAGCTTTGTCAATCAATAAGTCTGTGCGCTCAGAGGGAAAGATTGTCAGACAGCTGGACTACGGGGAAATTCCACATGTACCTGGAGATAAGGGCCTCACTCTTTCCGCGAGTATTTAGTATGTAATTGCGCAGCACAAATATGTCAAGCGAAGTGACCTGAAGGTTGAGAAGAACTAAATGTATAAAGTCTAGGCAGACCCTCGGATCATATCATCGATCGTGCTGTACCTAGTTTGACTGACTTGAATCATAGAATACACGAAGCTAGGTAGACTGATTTAATGACTTGGAGTGAAAGTGAGTGAAAGTGATCTCCAAGCACAAGGGCCAATCAACGGATGCAAACAGGACAAATACAGCCTGATTTATAAGGCGGCAAGGAATCGTCTCCGAGCTTCCATTTCACAATTCTGGCTTAGTCTTTTAATTCTTGACACTTGGTGTGGACATAGCTTCTGTTGCAAATACTTTTGTCCCTCAAGACACTCATCCTTCCCATCGGAGCACTAGATATCGAAGCCTATTTGCTTTGATTCCAAGTCACCATGTCAGCCGACGTGCAAAGCGCGGCCGCACGCATCTTGAATGCTGAACCCACGCGCGACCCTAGCTACAACAACTTTACCTTCGCTCCTTTCCTCCGCAAGAGCTTCGGCTTTGGCCTCGCCACCGATGTTCCCGTTTGCAAAGCCTACAGCGAAGGCCACTGCCCGCTGGGACCTGCCTGCCCGGACCGACACCCGACTCCCTCGCGCGTAACTACATCCACTACCACTGCCTCCGGGTTGGCACCCTCTACGACACACGGCTCGCTTGTCTGCAAGCATTTCCTGAAGGGCTTGTGCAAGAAGGGGCTGAAATGCGAGTATCTGCACGAGTACAACCTGCGCCGCATGCCGGAATGTCAATCTTTCTCGCGGTCAGGATACTGCCCTAACGGCGACGACTGCCTGTATCAACACGTCCGTGAGGAGGCTCGCCTACCTCCATGCGAACACTACGATCGAGGATTTTGTGAATTGGGACCTCTTTGTGCCAAGCGCCATGTGCGCCGTAAACTCTGCAAGTTTTACCTCGCTGGATTCTGTCCCGAGGGCAAGGCATGTGCTGATGCGCACCCCCGTGGACGGAAAATCTGCCACGTCCGACAATGCGGACTGAGAAGACCGAGGAGGAGCTAGAGCATGAGCGAGCACTCATTCGGGAGGAGCAAGAGCGGGAGAAGGAGCGAGAACGCGAGTGGCGGAATGAACGCGGGCGTGGCGGTGGCTTCATGCGCGGCCGCTATCGCGGGCGAGGAAGGGGTTGAACTTGTCTGAAAAGGACCACGAAGGATGGCCTTGCATTTCCACGGTGTGAAGGGGCGTTTGTTCCATTTTTTTTTTTGACGCAAGAGCATATTGATGTCCTTTATACCGACGGTCCCGGGTGGCCTAGTCTCACGATACCCATCTACTTCATGATCACATACAACCAATGATATTAAACTGAGTCGTACCTACTTCCAGTATCTCGAGCGGTTCTAGTATATTCCGTAATTTCCCCATATGACAACGGCATGTATGACTTGGGGCTAGGGCCGAGAACCAGCCGCCAAGCTCAATTGGCCAGACCTGCATGGCCCTTCTCACCTTCAATTACGTAGCATAATTGCATTCTCGCATTCTCGCAGTAGACACAAATCCCATTGGTTGGGTCCACAGGGTCTGTAGTGTCCCCATCTTCTCGAGAACTTTTGGTATCCCGAGTCATGACATCATGCCCGTGTACCGTGATGTGTGAGAAACTATCATATATCCGACACGGCAGAAGAGCACGTAAGCGAATGCAGGGGGAGGCGAATCGTGTACTGCAGGGGAAAATTAAAGCTCACCGCCTCCCTGGCAACGTGGAGTCATTGGACCCCTAAGGTCCAGGGAGACTGGAGACCCATTTGTCAGAAATCGGTCAGACTCGACTAACCGCGACTAAACTCGATTGACTCCGTTTACAGCCGGATGGACCCACGCGGTCCAATAATCGGCACAGATTGCTCAGTCATCGATGACTGATAGCTTCCAATGGGACTGGGAAGCTTTGCTGTGCTTTGCTAATTCTTAGACAATTGGCGGTGCATAGTTGGGAGAGCGATAATGGTGTCACTGTGGTGGGGCTCGACTATTTAACCTCGTACCCTCCCGCCCTTGCTACGCCGTTGTTCATCCCAATCCATTTCTCATACATTCACCATGGCTCCCAAGGTTGCTATCGTCTTCGTACGTATGCCATTGATTACCCCCGCGAGATTCCACGACTAACGGTTATGCAGTACTCGCTCTACGGCCACATCCAGAAGCTGGCCGAGGCTGAGAAGAAGGGCATTGAGTCCGCCGGCGGCCAGGCCGACATCTTCCAGATCGCCGAGACCCTCTCCGACGAGGTTCTGGTCAAGATGCACGCCCCGCCCAAGTCTTCTTACCCTATCGCTGAGCCCAACGACCTCCTGGCGTACGATGCCATTCTTTTCGGTATTCCTACCCGCTACGGTAACTTCCCTGCTCAGTGGAAGACCTTCTGGGATGCCACCGGCTCTATCTGGGCCACTGGCGGCTTCTGGGGCAAGCACGCTGGTGTCTTCGTTTCCACCGGCACCCCCGGTGGTGGCCAGGAGTCCACTGCTATCTCCTCGATGAGCACCCTCGTCCACCACGGCTTCCTTTTTGTCCCTCTGGGTTACAAGACCGCCTTCCCTCTCCTCACCAACCTCGACGAGGTCCACGGTGGTAGCCCCTGGGGTGCTGGTACCTTTGCCGGTGCCGATGGCTCTCGCCAGCCCTCCGCCCTCGAGCTCCAAATCGCCGAGATTCAGGGCAAGGCCTTCTACGAAACTGTCTCCAAGGGCAGCCAGTGACTGCATGGCAGTGCCGAATCGAAGCCCGTGGATTCGGCTGCTGGGTCCGGACAGGCTGTGAAGAAGACCGAGCAGCCTGCCCAGCCTCAGCAGGGTACCCAGGAAGCAGCAAAGGAGGAAAAGAGCAATGAGGGTCCCTGCGGTCTCCCCAAGAAGTGTACTATCATGTAATGTGAAGTCTACACATTCTTAATTCGCTCTTTCTTTCTTTTCTGATCCTGAGGCGTTCCCGGGCGTTTCGAATTTTAATGATAACATGGATACATTACTGCCTTCTGGTATTATAGATAATTCAAATGAAGACACGAGGTTTCTCGTCATCACTGATCGCTTTTCTGTACTGGATAATTACTTGGTAGTTGTAGACTCCCTAGGTGGCCATAAATCTTTGGCCATTCACCTTAGCCCATGCTGTCTCTAAATTTCATTGCATGCCGTGAAAGAGCTCTCGGTCATCTTCTCCTCTTCTCAGCCCATTTCTCCAAAAATTATCTCAAATTTAGTTTTCTAATCAACTAATCGACGCCCGTGAGGTAACATGATTACCAATCTTACTCGCCCCTCGCTGCCTGGCCTCACGCCGTGTATGTAATTGCAAAACCATACCGCCCGCCGGCCAGTCACGTCACATCGAGAAGCTCTCTGGCAGCTTGACTTCAACTCCGCGCTATGCGTCTTCGGCCTCATACCTAGTTTATCTTTGTTCAGCTCTCTATAATCTTCTCTCGTCATTCTCTCATCCCTCGTCTACCAAAGCAGCTTAC
Source organism: Penicillium maclennaniae (assembly GCF_028827695.1). NCBI lineage: Eukaryota > Fungi > Ascomycota > Eurotiomycetes > Eurotiales > Aspergillaceae > Penicillium > Penicillium maclennaniae. The sequence continues at coordinate 5,504,896 of NW_026623215.1, read as the reverse complement.
CATGGCGTCACGGCCGATCCTCCTTCGGTTCGAGAGTCGGAACGGCCAGTTTCGCTTCACTGTGAACCCGCAAGACCTCTTTCCCTCCATTCAGCAAAAGGTATTGCCTGCTCAGCTCTATGGAGACCGTTTGGGACTTCGCACATAGCTTACGAATCTTAATTTTAGATCCTGGAGCATCTACCGTCAGATGTCGAACCGTCATCCATTACCCTGTCTAATCGCCCGATAGGCACCGGAGGTGAAGAGAGAGTTCTCGAGGCCCTAGGCGAAGTTTCTATCGAGCAAGTTGGTCTCAAGTAAGATCGAATGGAATCGCCCCGGCTGGATCACATTGCTAATCATCGAGGTTTGCAAGGCATGGTGATAAGCTCTTTCTTGGGTATCAAGAGCGCGCTGCAAAGCAAAACGGCACCTCCAACGGCCTTACATTGACCACTGCCGAGCGTCGACTGAATGGGACCTCGGTGCCGCAGGAACAGACCGTACCACTCCGCACACAGCCCACATCTCCCTCGGTCAATATTAAAAATCCTTGGGATGTGGTGAAGCAGTCGCCTTTGGACAACCTGCTGGACAAGACGGACGGCAAGATTAAACGAAACCAAGACCAGCGAATGTGCAAGCATGGTCCACGGGTATGTGTGACTACTGCATGCCGCTGGAGCCATACGACAAGAACTACCTCGCCGAGAAAAAGATCAAGCATCTTTCCTTCCATTCATACCTGCGGAAAATTAATGCCGCTACCAACAAACCCGAAGCTGGGAGCTCATATCTACCACCACTGCAAGAACCGTTCTACCGAGTGCGGCGGGACTGCCCATCCGGGCACCCTCAGTGGCCAGAGGGCATTTGCACCAAGTGTCAGCCCAGTGCCATTAGCTTGCAACCCCAAGAGTTCCGCATGGTTGACCATGTGGAATTCTCCTCCCCTGATCTCATCAATTCACTCCTTGATTTCTGGCGCAAGTCTGGGGCCCAACGGCTGGGATTCCTGTACGGAACGTACGAAGAATATAAGGAGGTGCCGCTGGGTGTCAAGGCAGTTGTCCAGGCAATTTACGAACCTCCCCAGATGGGAGAGATTGACGGCGTCACGCTTCATGATTGGCATAACGAGAAGGAAGTGGATGAAGTGGCGAGCCTTTGCGGGTTGCAAAAGGTTGGAGTTATCTTCACGGATCTCCTCGATGCAGGTCAAGGGGATGGCTCCGTGATATGCAAACGACACATCGACTCCTATTACCTGTCATCTCTCGAGATTGCTTTTGCTTCGCGACTCCAGGCCCAGAACCTCAAGGCAACCAAATGGAGTCGCACTGGGCGCTTCGGCTCCGACTTTGTAACCTGCGTGCTCAGCGGAGATGAGACAGGGGCCATTACCGTGAGCTCGTACCAGGCGACCGTTTCCGCAGTGGAGATGATCCGTGCCGATATCATCGAACCATCGGCAGACCCCACTGTGATGCTGGTTCAATCTGAAGATGACGACGACTTGGGCAGCAAGACCCGGTATATTCCTGAGGTTTTCTTCCGCAGAATCAACGAGCACGGTGCCAGTGTCCAGGAGAACGCAAAACCAAGTTTCCCCGTCGACTTTTTGTTGGTGACCCTCACCCATGGTTTCCCTACAGAGTCCACTCCTCTATTCACCAACAGTCGCTTCCCCATCGAAAACCGAGAGGTAATCGGCGAGAGTCAGGAGTTGCGACATGTGGCCCAAAAGCTCATGTCTCATGGAGATCCTGATAAGGCCATTCAAGGCGTTTCTGACTTCCACCTCTTGACCTTCCTGCACGGTCTTTCCACATTCAGCAAGGTCAGCTCCGCTTATGAAAGTTTCCAGGTAGTTGTTAAGTTCAGCACTAACAGCAAGTCAACTACAGGATGAAGAAGCCCTTCTCTGTCGAGTCGCTACAAGTCATTCCCCGGCCGATGGAATGCAGTTGTTGAATACCCCTGGATGGGCAACCTTGATGACAATTCTTCAGGAGAGTGGTGAGCGCCCCCCTAAGCGCCCCTGGCCCTCGGCGGTTGATCCGTCTCGTCACAATTCCCAATCTGGGAAACGACGACTCGCTTCACCCGCTGCCCACATTCCCCGCTCCATCACTCCCAACTCCGACGGTGAACAGCTAGCTAAGAGGTTCAAGGGAACTAGTCTAGAGTGACTTCGTTCTATCAGCCGTCACATCGCGATTTGAATCGCCGTCTGATCCTCGCTCGTGTCGTCTCCTATCGATCTCAGTCATAGCGGTCACCGCAGATTGACATGCAACAAATCCTCAAAGACCTTTTTTGCAGGCGCCCTCCCCCCCTCAACCTCCCCATTTTCGGCAAACCCGGATTATTCTCGACGATGTTGAGTGGGTTGATGGTCAGCGGCAAAGCCAAGAAGATGACAGGGCTAGGTGTCGGTCGTTCAGACATCGAAATAGCTAGCCTTCTACGGCTTCATGACTTGAAACGCCTTGGCATCCACTGCCTATCTTGACAGCTCCCACGAAATAGAAAATGTGTCTTCGATCCATCCAGTCAGGCTTCCAGATTCCACCCTTTCAGACATCAGCTTTGAGTACGTAAGCTAAATACACAACGAGGGCCACAATGTTCCCGCTGCGAAGGTTTCCCGCCCTGCAGATTATACATATAGAGCCAAAACAAGAAGACTAGTCAAGCGAATCTCAAGGCTATATTCTCTACGGTAGAGATAGTATATGCTTCTTGCAGACAGATTTTTGCCCCATGCCGATAAATCCTTGAAGCACGTTTCAGGTGCAGGAAGTTGGATCTTGTAGTCACCTTTGACGTCATCCGCGGGGAGGAACAAAACGAGGATGATCTGATTGCACAATGAGTCTGATGATCCCGGAAAACGTCACTTCGTTGGTTCTTGCAACCCGACGCTGTACTTCGACGTAAGCTAAGCTGGCTTTTATATAATCCTACTTGCACGTTGTCTCCTACACGTTCTGCATCTTCGACCCATACGTGCCCAGAAGCCATTCAATGCGACCATGGCTCAATCATTGTTTACTCTCCTTGTTACGAACCCATTGCTCTATCTTTTCTCCACACTCTATGTTATTGCTCAGAATTTTGTTGCCTGGATTCTCGGGCCCTCGGCGTCTCCAATGAACCGCTTCGATAAAGGCTTGCCAAAGAGGAAAATCGCTATCATCGGTGCCGGCTTAACGGGTATCTCATCAGCGGCGCATTGTATGAGCCATGGCTTCGAGGTGCAAATCTTCGAGGCACGCGGGAAGGAGAAGGGGTTGGGCGGTATTTGGAGTGTAAGCTCAACAATTTGTTGCTCGTGCAGCTTTTGTCAATCCGTCACTTACCCTCATTAGCGCGTCAACTCTACATCGGCATTGCAAATTCACAGCATCATGTATCGGTTCCATCCAACCGTGCGATACAAACACGCCTACCCCACCAAACACGAGATTCGCGAGCAGATTGTCGATCTGTGGAAACGATATGGTTTAGAAAATCGCACTGAATTCGGAACGCCAGTCACGTCAATCAAGAAGGCCAAGTCGTCTGGCAAGTGGGTGATCAATGACCACCCCGAGAAATACGGGAGCTTTGACGGCGTGATCACGGCCGTCGGAGTTTGTGGAGACCCGAAAATGCCCTCTTTACCAGATCAAGATCAGTTCAACGGTATCATATGCCACTCGTCAGATCTCGATGGCAAGGACATCAAAGGGAAAAGAGTTCTCGTCGTCGGAGGTGGTGCAAGCGCAATTGAAGCTCTAGAATTTGCAGTTCATTCTGGAGCAACTGAGATCGATGTTCTCTCACGGTCAGATAAATGGATCATTCCGCGCAATATCCTGGTACAGTCATTGCTGGCCTGCAACATCTGGGGTGAGGAGACATCTCTGGCGTGGGTGCCCGAGTGGCTCCTTCGCAAATTCTTCTATCGCGACCTACAGGACATTGCACCCAAGAGTGGCCTGTTTACCACGACGCCTATGGCAAACTCTGATCTATTCAAGCTCATTCGGAAGGGTAAAGCACGTTGGCTACGTGGCGATATTTTGTCAGTGCAAGAGAACGGTATCATGTTCAATCACCGATCGCAGGATGTACCCAAAGGAGGACCAGGCCGCGAAAAAGTCGTTCCAGGCGATGTAATCATCATGGCGACTGGATTCAAACGACCATCGCTCTCCTTCCTTCCGGAGGATGTCTTCGAGGAAAACTACTCCCCTCCTGATTGGTATCTCCAAGTTTTCCCGCCCAAACACCTCAGCATCTGCGCCAACAACAGCACCTACGTCAATGCTATTGGGACGGTCGGGAATGTTCATATTGGGATTTACACGCGGTTCTTGATGATGTTCCTGACCGATCCGCTCACCCAACCCACAGAGGGCCGAATGAAGACCTGGATAGACTTCACTCGTTGGATGAAACAAGGAGCACCGCCCGGAGCGTTCGATTTCTTTACATACACGGAGCTTCTATACTGGTTTGTGTTTCTTGTACTGATCAATCCGTTCCGCTGGAAGTGGGCACTCTTTATTCTTTTCGGCATCGGGCAGACACTTCCATTGGAGATTGTCAGGGAAGAAGAGGCTCTCCGCAAGAAGCTGTCGGACCAACATGATTAAAGAACGGCCAACTATCGCTCGCGAAGCATTTCTCTCAAAAAAAAAATGCCATGACCTTGTTTTGTTTTATCTCGATCGTGTAGTGGAGACAAATGTTCAAAATGGGACCTCAGGTGTGACATGGTGGTTCTACCGATATTCATAAACAAGACAATCACACCTGTTTTTTTTTCGCCTAAGCATGACATCAATGTCTAGATCGGTCTATATGGAAACCAAGTTTGAGATCATATATTTTGATTGCCATATACCGTGTACCAAGCACACCAAATTCCTTTCTATAGTTCACTGAGGGGACTTGAAATCTTTGAGAGCTTCCCACAGCTTCTGTGGTGTATCTCCCAAGAAGTATACCAGAAAGGGGGTGCCATAAGCAGATTCGGCGTGACTTGAGAAACCTTGAAATTGATTGGAAAATTAGACTTTGGGCTAAGGGGAATCAATGACGTCACTGCCGATCTTATCGACCAGGGCGTCGATCCCCCGATGTTGTCGCGAACACCACCCCCAGCCAATCTTCCATCTACAGATCTGTCCAGACACAGTTTCCAGGCAAGATGAGCTCTTTCTGGGCCCGAAGGAAGGACGGCATGGATAGGTCCGAGGGCACTACCCAGCGTCAGAATGAGAACGACCACGAGAATGATCCTATTCCACACCAGGAACCAACGGAGCACACACGCCTTCTTCCTCATAACAACCGACAAGGCTACCTGAGTCCCGATGATCCGGCTGTGAGTGGTTTTTCGAGATGAGATATGTTGATTGCTGGCGAACTGACACCGTACCAAAGGTTTCGCCCTACAATTTATGGACTGTGCGTGCCGTGCGCGGCCTCTCCCTCTTTGCGCTGGCCGTCAGCTTCGTGTGGTGGACTTTCCTTCTAGTTTCCATCTTCGTCAGTCCGCCCTTGATGCATTCGCGTGGCTCGGGCTTCTTCGAGTTCGGATACACGACACTGGCGACCGGGTATCTTCTCCTTGGTCTGCTCTTTTTCGCCGTCCCCTCCAAGGCAATGACTATCTGGGGAATTGTTCTTTCGACTCTGCTACTGGTGGACATGATCATTATGGTCGCAGTCCCACGCATACGTTACGAGGAAGGATGGGTGGGTATCGCTTCAGTGGTTTGGGCAGCTGTTATATCCATCTACCAGATTGTGCAAAATCGGGCCGTGGCATGGGGAAAACGTGAGGAAGAAGAACGGCTTACGGGTCGAGAGGAAACTCGCCGCTCGCTACGGGAATGGGCCGCTGTACTCTTTGAGACAATCGTCTTAGCCATTATGACCATCGCTACTATCTTGTTCACAGCGACTCTGATCCTCCGTGCTCGTGATCTTACCCTTGAAGCTCCCGGTCGTCGGTACTCTGTTCATGGGGATACCTATCAGGTCCACCTTGCCTGTGTGGGAAATCGCACCGAAAATACCAACGAGCCAACCATTCTTCTCGAGGGAGACTGGGGACCCGTTGAGCACAACCTGCAGCCTTTCATTGATGATGCATACCGTGCAGGTGCTATCAAACGGTACTGTTACTGGGACAGGCCGGGAGTGGCATGGTCGGATAATGCACCCTCTCCCCACTCCGCAGGAATGTCCGTGGATGTCCTCTCGGAGGCTCTCGCTCTGGCCGACGAATCCGGACCCTGGGTCGTTGTCTCTGCTGGAGTTGGTAGTCTGTATTCGCGGCTCTTTGCCAGCCGTCACCTTCTTGAAGTCAGCGGTATCTTCCTGATCGACCCCCTTCATGAGTCTTATCTCCAAGATGTCGGTAATCCAGGACGTGGATTTATGCTGTGGCTACGTGGTGTCATCTCCCCACTGGGACTGGACCGCCTTGCGGGTGCCCTTGTGCGTGGTCGCACTCGAGAAGACCGAGTCATCGGCCGCTCCGCCTATCAATCCGGCAAATTTATCAAAGCCCAGCTACAAGAGAACCTTGTCGCTGTCACAATGACAGCGGCAGAGGTGCAGTCCGCTCGGCACATCCAGATGGGGCAAACACCTCTAGTTATCGTGAGCTCGGGACTGGAGATGCAAAAGGACCCCGAATGGGCTAAACGACAGGAGGATCTTTCAACAATCACGAACAAACTTCTCGCTTGGGATGTTGTCCATGATGCACCGCATGAAGTCTGGACTGTTGGAGAGGGCCGGCAAGTTTTGGAGAAGCGCTTGCGAGAGATTGTGCAGGACAGCCAGGCTCGTCCGCCGGTTCAAGGTCGATAGATCTGATTTGAATGATGGGTTCGAATGATGAATTTTTTGCCTTCCTTGCTTCATTTATATATACGAATTATTGAGCCATTGCGACTTTTTCACCTGAGATTATGGTTTGGCGTTCGTGGTTTGGCTGATTTGGGCCTGATGCTACTTGAGATTGACGATACCAAGAGAGGCTGAGACTATGCCTCCTGTGTAATGAGCATCCGCAGTATAATACGTCTCTTCTGATATACTGTCATAACTTCGGTAAGAATACCGGGGCTTTTTCCCAGGTGACCGCAGCGACATATCTATAGATTTCCAGAGTCGAGATCGAGTCTTTTTTTTCTCCCCTTGGGATGAATTCGGATGAATTCAGAGTAACAGAACTCACTGCACTGATGCTGAAGAGCCCGGCCACTCTATACTTGTACCTAATTTTTACCTTATTCTGTCAGACCTGCAATGCTCTCTGGTGTATCGTTCACTGCCCCGTGAACATCGGATCTTAGTCAGCACATCATTTGAGGCCCAGACGTTCTATCTCATCCTATCCATCCCGAAACATCCTCCTTGGGGTATTGAATATCTCTTTCTATCAGCTGCGCCTACTCTACATCCTCTCTGCAGAAAACTGAGCTGCAGACAAGTGGTCAAATCAGCGCCCTATACGGCATTGTTGACCCCTCCTTTGATCGAAGGGACTTTCAAGTCCCCACTTGCATTCATGAGCGAACTCCGGAAGTCCTTCGCCAAGTCCAAATTGGCCAAGCTGCCCCGGAACGTCCCCATGTTCGATTCAACTTTGGATGAGAACCGTGAAGAGGACGTATTTCCCGCCTCGTCAGCCTCTTCGGCTTCGTCTACAGGAACTCTAGTTCCATCACCGACGCAGCATCTATTTGTCCGGAGAAGTCAGGGGTCAGTCTTTTCCTTCTGTCCCATACACTTCGTGGAAGCTGGGATCCTATATTTTTTTTTATTATGTGTAGGGTAGCCTGCTTGAGCTGTCAAACTAACAAGAGTACAGATCATCGCAATCACTGGCATGGACGGATTTCTTTTCCCAAGAATTGTTCCTGTCCCAAGAAACTGACAATCTCAACATCATTCATCACGTTTATGTGACTCCACCGGCCAGATCAGGCCCACTCTTTGTTATGCATCATGGTGCCGGTTCATCCGGTCTGTCGTTCGCAACATGCGCTGATGAGATCCGAAAGATCCTACCCGAAGCGGGATTCCTATCCATTGATGCCCGGGGCCACGGTCGAACGGCCATAGCCCCAAAATCAGAAACGGTCGATCAGAATCGTCCGTCAACTGCTTTCGCGGCCCAGTGTGAGGCTCTTAGCCAGGTAGAGCCCGACTTAAGTCTGAAGACTCTCAGCCAGGACCTGGTCCATGTGATTCGTCAAACGCAGATTAAATTGGGATGGGAGAGCTTACCAGATATTGTGCTTGTTGGACACAGTCTGGGAGGCGCAGTCATCACAGATGTAGCCAGGACTGGCGAGCTTGGGTCAAAGATATTGGCATTTGCAGTTTTGGATGTCGTTGAAGGTAAGACCGCACGTCAAGTCCTAGCACGCAACATTCAACTGACACGTCCTAGGCTCTGCCATGGATGCTCTTCAAAGTATGGAAAAATACTTATCTACGCGGCCAACGCGTTTCCCTTCACTGGCATCGGGAATAGAATGGCAGTATGTGATCACCCCCCAAACCCAGAGTCCACCTGGCCATTGCAATCAAGCGACTAATTGATACGTACAGTACTCGTTCGCGCACCATTCGAAACACAGCATCAGCTAGGGCTTCTGTTCCCTCTTTGCTATATGAGGAAAGCGAACCCTCTGACGTGTCTCGCCCATGGGTGTGGCGCACGAACCTTTCCGCCACGAAGCCGTTCTGGGAGGACTGGTTCATCGGTCTCAGCCGAAAGTTCCTCGATGCACGGGGTGGGAAGCTGTTGCTTTTGGCAGGCACAGATCGGTTGGATAAAGAGCTCATGATCGGGCAGATGCAAGGTATGTCATCTCTTGACTCTGCTGGCACTCCTGAATGCAAGCTCATTTTCATCTATCATCTACAGGAAAATATCAACTTCAGGTCTTCCCTGAAGCCGGTCACTTTGTCCAGGAGGATCAACCCACCAAAACGGCGCAGGTGCTGGTCGACTTTTACAGGCGCAATGATCGCAGTGCATTGGTACTGCCACCCAAAGTAGCGGACATGCAGGCGGCGGCTGCTATGAAGAAGGGCACCGGTGCAGCTGATACACATCATAAATTAAAATAGACCCATGGCTTCCATTTTCATCGTGGAGGAGGGTTAGAAATCCCTGACGTATTGATGTCCATAACACTTGTATTTTCAATAAGCTCTCCTAACCAGCATTACGAAGTTATAAAAGGATCTCCTGCTTCGGGACAGACCATTGGGTGGGGTATATCTAGTTCTTCTTCACCTGCAGCACTCGGCCCTCCGAGTCCAGAAGATGTGCCAATGTCGAGATTGAAGAATGGTCTCGCGTATTTGTCATGCGGTGGCACCAAGTAACTTGCTTATCATCTTCGCCCATAGACTCAAACAGGAATTCCCCGCCATTTTGACTGGAATCGCCCGCCTTGGTCATCAGCCCACTGGAAACGTGCTTCAGGGTTTGAGCCACCGATTCCGCGACCAGGCGCACCATGCCCTTGCGGAAATATTCAGGGCGCTCTCCCATCGTGTACGAGGTGACCAAGTCCAGATCAGCGTAGAGCTTTCTAGTGGGATCGGTGTAGATGGGGAATGGGCAACCCGTTTCCTTGTGGTAGTGATCAATCAGAGCCGGGTCTCCGCATCCTACGACGACAATAGATGTGCTGATGGGCAACTGAAGCAAGTCTTCTGGCTTCATCGATTCTGCAAGAGCGCGGATGAACTCTTGACAGCTCTGTCAGGGGAGATATTAGTCACGTATATCACAGCGAGGGGCGACAAAGCTCACTCCGCAGAAGAAATGACGAATAAAGATCACTAGGACGCGAGCTGTTGCTTGGGGACCGGCATAGAGGCTCTTGAATGTGTGCTTCTTGCCTTCTTTATCCAGCACCGGGTAGTCCTCGATCTGGCCTAGGTTCTCTGCTGACGGGGGCTGTTCCGTCGCCAAATCCTTGGATTCGAACTTCGTCTTAGTTACTGGCGACTCCACAGGATGTACCTCCTTCGGTGCCGATTCCGCCATCCTGACTGGGTTATCTAGGCGTGGTGAATAACTGAGCTGAAGAAGTGGTGCGGGGTCAAAACCCCGCGTCATCCCCGCTGATCGTCCAGGGAGCCAGGGAGTCCCAACATCGAAGGTATAGATATATTAACGACAACTCTTCTGGTCAACAGGTTTTCAGGGCTTCATTATGTTCAGAGCATCGTTCAAGGTTCCTTATTATAATCACTTAACATGTCGAGGACGTGACTGGCAACAGTCGGCCTTAGACGTCATCCAGGGCAGCGTTTCCCAAAAGGGGCTATGCGAAAGAAATGAGAATAACATAAAACTGGATGATTTGAATCTACAAAGAATACCAAAAGTCACCTTGATATCAATCCTCAAAAGCTACCGACATATAAAGAGCTTCTCCAAATTCTCCAGAGCTTCCCCGCACTTCTCCCGATAGCGCGGGATTCCACCGAAATAGTATAGCATTTCTACCGGTTTGCCGGGGATATTCGCGCCCATGTACCATGACTTGGTCTTGGGGAACAGAGTCATGTTCCCGATTGCATCGACCTCTGTTCGCCAAGTCTCCGCCGATGTTATCAGAGGATCCAGCGACTTGATGCCGCCTCTTTCCATCTTCTTTACCATGTCACGAATAAAATTAGTCTAGAACTCGATGAAGACAGGCCCATCAGCGAATGGCGTTGGCGCGTGAACGCAATACGGAAGGAACATGTTAGGATACCCGGGCACCATCAGTCCGAGATATGTCTCGACGCCTTCTTTCCACCGCGCTGCAAGATCCACCCCGTTGAGATCCTTGATGTGCATCTTCGAGAAGCCGCCGGTACTTGAGTTGAAACCAGTCGCCAGGGCAATCACGTCAATCTCGTATTTTTTTGCCGTCATCGGTCACAATCCCCTCGGGCGTGATCTCCGTGATCGGATGTGACTTGGTGTCAACGAGATGAACATGAGGTTCATTGAACAGCTCATAATAATGATGTTCCAAGGAGGGACGCTTCGTGCCGAAGGGATGTGGTGGTTCCAGAGGCGCCAACAAGTCACGTTTGACTGGATCGTGGACCCGCGCGCGAACTCGTCTAGCCCAGGCGTCGTAGGTGGCCCGGTTGGCTTCGGGATTCATCAGGGTATCAGTGAATGCTCCCGCCCAGAGGCCAAAGCCGCCTTGGTCATAAATCCGGTTGAGAATTGTCTCTGCCTCTTCCGGTTCATAGTCCGCAAATGCCTTCGTGGGGAATGGAAGGCGCATTCCAGATTGAGTTTCCCATGCGCGAGCAAATGCCTCTGGGGTTTCATCCTGTATCTGACGCGGTTTCTCAGAGTCAAACTCATGCCGGTGCATCGGTAGGGCTATATTGTGGGTTCAGCTGGAAAACAACCAGCTCGGCGGCCTCTTTCGCCCATTCCTGGATGATCTGGATCCCCGTTGCACCAGTTCCAATCACCGCCACACGCTTTCCCTTCACATTGACTCCCTCTCGGGGCCATTGAGAAGAATGATGGACCGTGCCCCGAAAGCAAGCAAGGCCCTTCCAAGGCGGGACCCATTGTTGCTCGGCAAAGTCAATGGCGGGAATGAAGTACTTAGCCCGAACAAGCTTTCCATCCTCGGTCTGGATAGTCCACTGGGCATCTTCCGGGTTTAAAGGAGGCAGTAGTGACGCGCGAACTGAATATGCAGTCTTTCTTGACAGAGAGAACTTGATCGACATGATGGAAATACGCCTGCAGCTCCTTCTGGTCTGGATAGGGTGGGCTCCACTTCCACGTCTGATAGACCTTGGCTAAGGAAAACCCATAAATCGGAGCTCCTGAATCAACACGGGCCCCGGGGTAGATATCGTTATTCCACACTCCACCGAGACCCTTGCCCGCTTCGAGGATCTTGACATCCAGGCCCAGAATATCATGGGCTTGAAGCTAAGGTTGTCGAGCTAGTCCGCTTATACAGGCACCGGAGGCCATCGGAGATGTCGCAGGTGTGTCTCAAGGCATAATGCGGGGACGAGTTTGATCACATTGAGAAGATCCTGCATCAAGACCCCAAGAAAGAACTTGAGAGGGAGCCACAGAGAGACTACTGATGGCTCGAATATTGATAGTTCTCTCGCTCGGACTGTAGAAGACACCCTCTTATTTCCACCCTTGAAAGTACCTGAGATGGAGGGAGACGACAGTCAAGCAGTTTGGCTAACTCATCATGACGGGGTGACTGATCGACATCCGAAATTGACCGTGTCTTCCCAGCTGATTCGTGAGCGCAGCGCAATGTTCAGGGTTGATTACACCTCGTGGTTGGCCTACTGTGGTGATTTAGGCGTTGCGCAAGTCGTTGTAGAGATGTGATTTGGCCTTTGTCATGGCTAAGTGCTGTTCGCGAATCCAGCGGCACGACTCGAGATCAACACAGTCATAAGCATGATACGTGGGAAGGAGTCCGTTGGTCCATAACGAGCTTCGCTATTGCTGAGCTATGATTTCATCAAGATTCGTTCAATTAAGCCCTATTGAGACGGTGCTTCTGAGCACCAGTCCAGTCTCTCAACGGGCGCTATGACCTATTTGTAAGGGCTCATAGATGAAGACTCGCGTGCAATCAACTGAACCACCTTAAGAGAACACAGGAGAAAACGGTTCACAGCTTGTGCTTTTTTGCAAGCAAACGTGCGCCAGCCGCCCAACACCTATCATTAGAATGCAGATACCACATCAATCACAAAGATTTCTTGAAAATGCATGCAAATAAAGATCAAAAACCCAGGGTATTTACGCCAGAATGGAAGAACGAAGCACCTAAGGAAGGTAGGCCCCACCTGCAACGACCAAGTTCATATTGGTGAACTTGACCTTGTAGACCGGGCTCTTCTTGGTAGGGAAGGCACTAATTTGATCGGGAGAAACCACGACGTCCTTGCCCTTCTTCTTTTTGCTTTGACCAGCGGCGGGAGCGCTGGAACCATCCAGTTTGGTACCGGCGCCTCCCTCGCTGATCACGCGGCCTTGTGTGGAATCCTGAGGAGCGGAGACATCCCAGACACGGACGGTGCCGTCGGCGCCTCCAGAGACCAGCACGCTGGACTCGACGCTCCAGCTGAGAGACCAGATGCCGCCCTTTCCATGGCCACGCATGCGTTTCAGAAGACGACCAGGAGCCAAGTCCCACAAGAAGATGGACCCTTGGTCGTCTGCCGAGGCCAAAAGCTTGCCATCCCGGCTACACTCCATGGCGGTGATGTTGCCCGTGTGGCCGGTAAACATACGCACAGCGTTTCCGGTGGTGACAGCCCACATACGGACACTGTGATCAGAACTGGCAGTAAAAACATATGCAGAGTTGGGATGGAAACAGATGCAATCCACATCCTGGTCGTGTCCGACAAAGATGCGCTGCTGACGAGGGTGATCGGTCACCCAGAGACGGGCAGTCTTGTCTGCGCCTGCTGTAGCGAAATAGTGACCAAAGGGGCCCCAGGAAATATCCCAAACCGGGCGGTCATGGCCCCTGTAGATGACCATGCACTGCCACATATCGAGAGACCACAGTCGGACAGTCTTGTCAGCTGAAGAAGAGAGCAACCAGCGAGCGTTGGTAGGAACACGGTCCTCGTCAGAAACATTCTCCGCTTTGCTGGCAGAGGGTGCAAAAGCTACGGCATAGACGGGACCGGAATGCCCAATGAGGCGGCGAGAATTGGATGGAGGGAGATCGTGCAGCTTGTCAAGATCTGGGTGGGCCTCTTCGATGTTTTTCCCATCGAGGCTCCAGACACGAATGTAAGACTGCGAGAATCCAGCAGCCACGAGCATATTGTCATCCGAGAAATCGAGGCAGTTGATACTGTTAATCAATTAGTAAAGAGTAGCCAAGCTGATCCGCACAGTAAAGTCAAACCTACCTATCATAGGTATTGTGAAAAGTGAACATGCACACGCTGACGCCGAGGCCTACACCACCAGTGCGACCTTCGAGTCGGTATCGATCCCGGTTCTCCTTGACCTTCATGACCTCGACCGCCACATCACGAGCAGTGGAGGGCGGGAAAGGGATATCATTACGGGTAGGCGCTTCCTCGTCCTCCTCCTTCTTGATCATTTGGTCAAACTCCTGCACCAGTGTATTGCGACCGGCGATGGGAGGCTCCTTCTCGTCTTCTTCAGCGAGTTCAGCGCGAACATCACCTTCCAGCGTCTCCTCCATCGGCATCTTTCCAAGTCGAAGTCGTGGCAGAGTACCAGCCATAGCTGGGTTGTCACCGGTGTAGGCCGAACCGGGATGATGACCAGGGATGCCCTCATCCTCTGCCGGGAAAGTTTGACCGGCCCCAATTTGGCCCAGCATTGCAGCAAAGCTGAAACGATCGTCTGCGGCTCGGTCCATGGTTTTAACAGTGCAGTAACTGCTCAAAATGGCGTTCATCACGGAGCCTCCCTCTTTCTCTTTGCTTTCAAGGAACTGAAGGAGATTCGTGTAAGCGGGGTTACTCAGGACAACACGGTATTTGTTGCCGCGGTAGAGCTTAGCGGTAGAATTGTCCTGAACATGCTCCGGCAGACTAATAGGCTCAAGAATACGGATATCATCCGTGTGCTCTGGAAGGAACATATTCTTGTTGGCCTCAAAGAACTGCTTGGCTTCATTGGTGTACAAAGAAGTGATCATGTTCAAAAACGAATAAACAAATAATGGCCAGAGAACACGGCGCAGTTCAGGCTTTAAATGGATAATTAGCATCCCTCCCTTGTGATGATAACGTGGTATTCACTTACCTTGTACAGGTCCAGGTTCTCTTCCACCCAGGTCTTCAGTAGGTCTGTGTCGGATGTTAGAAAAAGCATTCAAAATATCACATAAGGGACGACTTACCAAACCCCTGCTTGAATTTGGGACGAGCATCCTCTCCTAAAGGGGGTAGAGGGCGTCCATCAATCTCTTGGTTAGCGGACTCCATGCGAAGCATAGCTTCGGTGCGGCTGTAGCCTTTCTTGGCCAGATAGTCGATAACCTAATTGGCAGAAACTTGTCAGTAATGGTCGGTCAATCTTGAATGTCCTTGAACGGACGGTTTCGTTGAAGTTTCGGATGAAAGGCTGCACAGGTGAAGTTTGTGAGGAAGAGGGCAATGCTCTCGGTAGAAATGCGGAAGTGCGTAATGACAACCTCAGCCTTAGAGAAGAATCTGCTGGCTGAGCAGGCTGAGCCGGTTCAGCCGGCGTAGTACAAAGTAGCTCAGATTCTTCGAATGGGCATGCCACAGGCCGAGACTTCCTGAAACTGTCACGCTTTGTATTTTTCGCCATGTTGCAGAAAGGGCTGGGAGACAATCCAAGAACGGAACAGCAAATGGAAAAAAAAGTAGTAGGAAAGACGCGGGGTAACAAGTAGACGCGCGAGGACGCTACGAGCAATGATTTCCTGGTTTGGAAAGCAACTCATACTATTCGCGCCGGCCTCAATAATCCGTCCTTGTCTGGTCACCAGTCTCTTCAGAGAAGAGCCTCATGTTGGTTCCATCATACAGCCAGCTCACCGTCTCACCAGTGACGGGTCATCGCTCTTCACAAGAACGGGAAACTGGGGTAACGCCGAGCACGTATTCAAAGAAGGCACCATTGAAGCTCTCACTCAGCAATGAAGTAAGGTCGTTCAAGAGAAGAGCGAGCCATCGCTACTTCCGATGCGAAGACATTATGAAAAAGCAGTGCTGCAGCCGTGGCCAATGTGCATGCAAATAATGGGGCTGCGCAGGATGCAACTCACAATCTGGTTCAAGTTTTGTTGTGACATGGGACTGCTCTGCCCCTGGGTAGGCGGCTGATGCACCGGTGTGCCCGACAAAGGTGGTTGCGACGACATGGGCATGCCGCCTCCATTCGCACCAGGACCCAGGCTGCCGCTGCGCGGCGCCGGGCTTGGAGCGCCGCCAGGCGCGGACATTGCAATTCGATCAGACGAAAATTTCGGTGGGGTATCAAAGGAACGGGCGGTTGCGAGAGAGGAAGGAGACGAGGGATACAAGGCGCTTGATGAGCGTGGGGTCGTTGCGCGACGACATTCGTGATATTGGAAGGTTCGCAAGGTCGGAGCTTATTCAGCTCCCCGGATTCTGCACGTGATGAGTCTCAGCGTCTACTTCCCGCCGAGTGCAAGTCATTCACAAAACTTCGTACCTCGCAAGTCTTACAACCTGTCAAGACTCGGCGTCATGAGCGGAGAATCTGCAACGCCGACGAGCTTTACCTCCGCGGAGCGCATCCGCCAACTCAACGAGATCGACCAAGTATGGCCACTAACTTTCAAGCCAAAAACACATACACAGCAGGCTAATCGTCTGCTTGTATAGGATGTTGCAAAGCTCATTCACTCAGCCGGTCTAGCAATCCAAGCGTTGACCAATGCAAAGCCGAACTCCCCTTCCTCCGAGGTTCCAGAGGGCTCCCTCGAATCCCACAAGACGCAGTTTAAAGACGCAACACAGCAATACTTCGCTCTCCTCTCCTCAATTGATGTTCGACTACGTCGCCAGGTCTACGCTTTAGAGGAATCTTCTGTTCTGGCGCCGGATCCAATTGGGCGAGCAGGCGATGTGAGCACTGGTACCGCCGGAGCTGCAGGGTCAGTTGCCTCCAATTCTCTGGACATCAGCTGGCTCAACAGCCGAAAGGACACGGTCGGGAAGGACAAAGAAGCTGAATTGTGGGCTGCTGCGCGGGGATTTGTGGAACAGCTGAATAAGTCGACGGGTGAGCCAAACGACTCCAGCAAGTCGAATGGCGATTCCGAAATGCAGATGGATTGATGGTAATATGCTGGCCGGGCGGCCACTTGATTTACAGCAGGGCTATGACTGCTTTGCACCTTTGATACCCAAATACGCCGGCGGCAGCTGGTCTTGATAGCAATTCACCTCGATTGCTTCCATCTAGTATTCCATCCAGGAGGAGTTGACGTTCAACATTGTCTCGGTCTCGACTGTATGCGAATGGGGATTTGCATGTTCACAGAACTAAAGCTATGCAAGAAAAAAACGCAAAAACGGCTGCGTATATCGGACTCTTTGAGCCAATCGACCCAAGAGCTGACTGAGCTGTGACAAGAGATTACTTCTGCATGGATTTGATCATCTCCAGCTGCGTCGCGCGGTCCCGATTTGTCTCGGACAACGGCGTCAGACCTGATGGCATAATTAGCACCTTGAAAATACATAATAGAAGAGCAAAAACCTACTGCGAAGCTCACCCACAACATCCTTAGCCTTGCCGAAGTAAACCTCCTCTGTGAAAGCGTCAGTGTCCATCGCGCCAGCAACGGCGTACCGAAAGACATACGTAGCAAGTTCCGCATCTTCAGTTCCATATCCTCAACCAGTCTACCAACATTAGCGATGTGGCTCGCGTCCGACTCAACGGGCAAGTCAGCCTCAACCTGACGGGTCATATTGCCGCTCAGGTCCATTTCGCCGAGTGCCTGGTTCTCGTTGGCCAGGTGCAGGATCACGGTACTAGTGAGCTTGTAGTGGGACATGCGTGCCCGGTCGGTGGCCTCGAAGACATGAATGCTGTCCCATTCACCGGAGCTCTGGGAGCCGGGTGTCACCCCTGGAAAAGACAAGGTCAGCCATCCATCCAGTCACGCGATTCAATTTCCCCTAGATTCTACAAGCCATACCCTTCTTCAACAGAATCACACCCGCAAATCCGTCGTCCAGATCCCAAAAGTACACGCTGCCAACGCCGCCCTCGTAGTAGAGCTCGCGGTATACGTCAAAGGACTCATTGGCCGCGACTTCGAGCTTGCGCACCCGCTCACTGGGCACCGTTCCGTCCTCGAGAGGAGGGTCAAACTCGTTGCTCCATGGTGATCGATAACTATCGCCGTCGCGATTGTAATCACAGAGCAGGTAGTCACGGCTGGTTTGGGGGCATTTGCGAATCTCCAGGGGCTGGTCAACAGAGGCAAGGAGGTCTTCGGTAAGGTCAGGGACGATTGAGGTGATGGATTGGAGATTCTTCTTGGTATCGCGGGGATTCAGACGCCGAAGAAGATCGCTAGTCGTAAGATGGTCAGCTCGGGGGTCTCTCCATGCAGCTGAGGCGGGGTCGCCGCAGGGTCTCGAATTGCCGGTCTGCTTGTTCTGATTGTCGGGCGGACGATATTGAAATATATGTGCTAAAAGGTCATGTTACTTACAGCGCGCTATCGAACTGTGCATCGGCCATGGTGGAGGTGAAGGGGTTGAGTCTGTATATTGTTCAGATCTCCGGACGGCGGTGTTGACGGAGGTGCGTGTGTATTGCAGACCGCAGGTGGCAGTAGCATCTCCACCACCCATAAAAAAACAAGATAAGGAACACTATATTGATTTTCAACGAAGATCTGAACATTCCACAATGATCTTTATGTTCTTTGGTCATTAAACTCTAAATACAATGCAAATTTCAATGTGCTCCAAAGCTGACGCCAAGTCTATAGAGCAAGTTCAGGGCGTGGCTATACTTCAAAGTATCCACGAATCGTCTTCGTTGTCATCTTCAATCTCTGCCCTAGGATTTTGGGCATTCTGAGCAACCTGAGCCTTAGCCTTTGACGCACTACTAAGGAGCGTGTTTATGTCCGGTAGATCAGAGTCAGAATCATCGTCAAAGTCGCCAACAAAGAGGGGAGATGATCGTTTGTGTTGAATATCAGAGTCTAGGTCTGCCCTTTGGCAAGAAGTTGAATTCTTCGATGGTCTTTTTGAATTATTGCTGCGCCGATACTCTGTTGTTGATGTCTCTTTGGGTTCGATGGGTTCTCGAGCCAGGATTTGCCTGTAGTAATCCTCGCAGTCAGGTCCAGCCTGCTTCATTTTTTGCAGAGTCCCAATCATTCGAGAGGTAAGGGAGCCATGCGGAACAAACTTGGTCGGTCTCGGAACAAGCTGGAGGTGAGGAAATGCATCATTGCGTGGGACGCTGATGTATTGTGGCGATGTGTCTCCAATATTTTGATAAAGCCGCTCGAGATCTCGTTGTTCTTTATCGTTAAGAACCACTTCGTCCAGAGATGGGACTTCGACTGGTTCTGGTGTTGGAGTTCGAACGCGTTTTGCAGGAGTAAGCTTTCTCGGCTTGGCTTTACTGAAACCTGCTTCAAGTCTTGATGCTCGAGTAAAGCCAGTCTCCACATCGTCAGGCATATTGAATTTCTTAGGTGGCCTTTTAGGCGCACGTCCTTTGCGCTTTGGCTCGGGCAGTTCGCGCTGGGAATTCTCTGGGGGGACGTCGATGATCCGCTTGTCGGCCACTGGACGTACCCCGGCAGGTAGGATACGAGCAGATCGATCATCATGAAACGTGAACCGAGAGCCGCTGGCTATCATCTGTTGCATTTTCTCATAGTTGTCCTTCGCTTTGATGTATGAGTCTTCCTCTTTGCCCTTCATAAGGAGCAACGTAATGTTCCCGGCTCTCTTACGGCCAGTTCGACCCATTCGTTGCAGCATGCGAATTGGCGATGCAGAGGAGTCATAACACACGATGAGATCGACCTCACCAATATCCAATCCTTCTTCACCGATGGATGTGGCGACGATGGTATTGTAAGTGCCCTTCTTGAACTCTTGGATGATCTTCAGTTGGGTCTTCTGATCCATTCCCTCTGAGCCTTTGGCGCTACTTTGGCCCACGAACACATGCGGTCGAATCATGGGCTCGTATCGCTTCAACACTCTCGTGACTTCTTCGGCGCTGTCACGAAAATGCACAAATATCATAACTCGCGTTGCTGGTTGACTGTTACCATCAATATTTTCGTTGCCTTCGCCTCTATCCATAAAGTGATTCAGGATTACGGATTTGAGGTACTCCAATTTCGGGTGGCCAATAAACTCTGGGTTTTTGGACCAGGGCTCGAGATGGCTGATGAGCTTCTTGAAACTCTCATCCTGTACAACCTGTTTCTGCCACTTGCCACCTTTCTGTCCGTCGGTGTTCGATTTGAAATGCAGGATGTGGCGATAGAATGGGACGATTCCGTGGAACTTCAACAAGTCTATGGCATGAGCCAGACTTGCCAGGACAGTGAAAATTGCATTGACCTTTCCTTTGAGTCCGAAGTTGGCATTTCGGCCGGCATCGGATGCCATCCATTGTTGTCTTGCTTTCGTAAGACCAAACGCTGTCAGGCCCATTGGATCTCGGCCCCAATAAGCATTCATTGTTCGAAGTTGATCCACTAGAGGTCGCAACGTCGTTGATAAAAGGTCCATGCAAAAGAGCATCTCATCCGAGTTCTCAAATGTCTCAATTTCGATATTACGAGAGTGCACGTAATCCCGAATATCAATTGAACTTTCGGTGCGAATTTCCACTCGCGAAATGTCGAGGCCATCAATTACTGCCTGTACAGATTCCACGGTAGAGCCAGGCGTGGCAGTCAGCGCGAGAACACGGAAACTTTTGTTGAACCTTCGCAAAAATTTGACCACTTCGACATAGGCGTAGCCTCCAGTAGCACGGTGCGCCTCATCTACAACCAGTAGAACGATGCGCTTTGGATCTGCGATTCCGGTCTTCAAATCGTTGATCAATGTCTGGGGAGTCATGAAGAATACTCGCTTCGATTGCCACTCCTCCGCACGAATGCCAGGCGATGCACCTCCAGTAAGCATTGTAGTCTGGGATCGCGGAATTCCAGCAATATCCAGACATGCTGTCACCTGCTGCGAAACTAGTGGTTTCGTGGGAGCTACAAAAATAATTTGAGAGTCCTTGGTCCACCGAAACCAGTTGAGCATGATTGTTGCCGCAATGAACGTCTTTCCCAGTCCAGTTGGCAAGGCTACCAGTAAATTGTGATAGAGGCCTTTCTGGGTGATATTGAACTGGTAGTCTCGAATAGTGCCCAGATTTGTTGGATACCACCATTGATCGAGTGCATCTTTGTTCAATTTATGATGTGTCGGGGGTTCGACTTTCTCAGGCAGCGCAAAGTCTTCTTCACGTGGCGTGGGCGGTCCGTTCTGGGCAGTCATGCCAAAAAGTGTAGTTTGTCGGAGATGCTGCGGTCGATTTGGAGGCCTCGGGAAGCTCGATGTAAATGTTGGACATTGAGCTTTACATACAGCCGGCGACAGAGCTGGCGAGGAATCGAAAGCATCCTCCGGTAAATCTTCCAACTCAAATGAGACGTCCATGGAGTCATTCCTCTGCTCATGATGTGACACAGGTCGAGGCGGGCCTGTACATTTCGATTTACTAGTGTTCACCGCAGTTCTGAATGACTTTTCTTCTTCGAATGCGTCTAGCGATGCTGCCAACGCTGCTCGCAGCTCTTCCTCCTCGTCGTAGTAGTGATTAGATTCTCTCCTCGTCGCATTTGTGGGAGAAAGGTGAGGAGAGGGGGCCATAGGTAGAGGAGGTGGCGGATCAGGATCTGGCTTTTTCCACCGGGGCCGCGAATCCGCTCAGGGCTGGAGTGAGGTTGTGTGAGTTGAGTAACAAACATGTTTTCCTGGAAGTTGCGCTGTTTGGGTACGAAGCTCCGAGACTTTGATCGTTGGTCTTCTAATGCTTCCCGGGATTCGTGATAGTTCGGTAGATCCTCGTCAAAATCAGAGAAAGAGTCAGTCTCGGAAACAGTCTCCTCGCCATCATCTTCTTCCCCGCGTGAGGGGAGTTGCACGCGACGCCGTTTGGCAGGGCGAGGAGGTCCATCACCGTCGGGGGTACTGGGCACTACAAAATCATCATCAGAGTATTCTGACTCGAAGTCTGAAGACGGCATTGCGCTGAGAGCAGCGAGCTGCTAATATCGCGCCTTCTCGCAATATCACCACCCTCTACATGATGGTCGCGTCGCGAAAGTCACGAAGTCATGTGACTGTGAGAGAGGGTGTTTGGTCTGTTTGCACCACATGGAGGCCTCTGATCTTTACTTCTACTGTTATGGCCTTCTAGTCCTCTGGTCCTCTGGTCCTCTGGTCCTCTGGTCCTCTGGTCCTCTGGTCCTCTGGTCCTCTGGTCCTCTGGTCCAGTCAGTACTGTAACCTTAATCAATGTCAATCGCTGTATTTATTGGGAATTGTGGATAGTACCATAGTCTAATGGCGTCCATCGTGATCTGGTTTCAGGGGTTTTGAGGCCAAGAAAGACCCCAGAGTAAATGCATGCGGGGGGGTCATAATGAAGAGTCCCTTGCGCCTTTTGGGGGGCCGCCCTAGCGCATCTGGGGATCAATGGGTACGGACTAGCGGATTATAGGGGCTTGTTGATACTGTTTAGGGTGGCAACCGGGCGAATGACAATCGCCCGGGCACGGCCGAGAATCCCCAGATTTGCCAGATCCAGGGTCCCGTTTACTTCCCGCCTATTCGGCAATGTCCTGTCAAGGGGCCAATATCCCATTTTTCACCGGGCTATTCTTAGGGATTCTTTTGGCCTTCACGGGAAGCAAGGTAGTCCGAAATTGTATCCACCGAGCGACCATAGTAATTAGTCAACACCAAACCTACCGAGTTCGATGTGAGACACGAATGGGGAACCTAGCGCCAGTTTTCTTTTTTTTTTTGTGGTCGATGGTTTCAGGGCTCCTGATTTGGGGGAAATGGAGTCACCTGGATGTGATTTGGCCAAGTCTAACATGCCAATGCAGGGTTACAGGTCGCGGACTGCAGGAAAGCGCAGGTACACGGCTCTTGTGCCCTGTGATTTACTTAAAAAGCTTCCAATCCCTTTCTCAACCTTTCCCTCGTTCCCCATCATTCTCAAGTCACTCGCTACACCTTGACCAGTCTCTACCTTCTTGACATTACTCTTCCATCTCCACTTTCATCATGAAGTTCAGCATCATTGCCCTCTCTACTCTGCTGGCCTTCGCTGCAGCGGAGACCACTACCACCGCAGAGACTGTTACTGCAACCCTCACTCCTGAGCAATCGTGTGCCAAAAACTGTAGGTTTGATCTTTTTCCCTGTTCTCGTTTGTCTGCGTTAACGTGATGCCCTCAATAGGCAACAGCTCTGACCGGTGCTGCGTCGCCGATTGCTACAAGGTCCCCTGCCCCAATGAGGCCCAGGCCAACGATACCAACAGCTGTGTTGCCGCCTGCCCTCAGGGTACCGGCACTGCCGCCGATACTAAGAAATACACCGACTGCCAGAACGCCTGCTTCAACTCCCACTTCCTCGCTACCGGTACTGCCGCCTCTGAGACAGGCTACACTGTCTCCAGCACCACCACCACGGGCACCTGGGCTACCGCGACCGCCACAACCACCAGTGCCTCTATGTGTACGCTTCAATCACCGCTGTAGACTTCTTTTATACTGACTCAATCTGTAGCTTCCAACAACGACAACCGTAACACCGAAAGCGCTTCCGCTAGCACCTTCAGTGTCTCTAGCACCACCACTGGTGTTGTCCACTCTACCAATGCCGCGTCTAACGTCAAGCTGGGTGCCTCCAGCGCTAGTCTTCTCGGCTTGGTGGTTGCTGCATTCGCTCTGTAGGGGTTTCACATACACGCTCGACCGAGATAACACATGGCGCGAAGTGATTGTTTCGGATCATCTCGAGCATCTGTTGTCCATCGCATGTTCTTTCTGCATGTGCAATAATATTTGATGCCTGTGAATGATATTGTAATAATTTTCCTGAATTTCTTTCCAAGTGCAGACAAGTTCCAGGTTTGTTGATGCAGCAGTACATGGTTGAATTTTGCATGTAGACCACTCGCCGTTTCGTAAATGTCCCAGATGTCCCATCACGCTGCATTACCCGTAAGAAAATACACGGTGTGCGATGCTGCCTGGCCTTGGCTTGAAGTGGTCGTGACCCTGGAAGATGAGTGGAGTTCAATGCTTGGACTGCAGCTGCAGGGACGACGTTGGATGCACGAGAGGCTTGGATCGACTCACCGCCAAGTTCCAGTCCACGGGTTGTTTACGGGTCTAATAAAGGCGAACTAATGATATTATTCCCCCAACTCAACTAGTACATCGACTTGAGAGCAACCTGTCTCTGGAACCTTACAATCTGCCTCTGCGAGACGATTTCAGCTGCCAGCACCGTAAAAAGCGCCTTTAGACCAACCCGTGGACTCACACATACATGGACACAAATATGGTCGCGACAGCCATGGAAGCTACCAGCGAGCAATTCCAGACACTATACCGCTCTATGTGTATCTTCGTGGACTCTTGCATGTCCGGCCATGATCCTTCCCACAACCCAGCCCACGTCCACCGCGTGGTCAACGTGGCCCTCGCCATTCTCCAGGCCGAACAAGCCCTGCACCCCGAAAAGCAGCTCAACACAGCAGTGGTCAAGCTTGCAGCCCTCATGCACGACATCGGAGATAGAAAATATCTCCACAGCTTGTCATCGGTGATAGACTCTAATGTGGAATCACTCGATCCCGAAACAATGGTTGAGGTCGCCCTCATCAAAAACGGAGCCCCGGCGGATCTCGCCTCCAAAGTGCAGACAATCGTCTCGCACGTGTCCTACACAACAGAATGCAAAGACCCGAGTGTAATTCGTCGCCTGATAGACGAGGGATATCCTGAGCTAGCGGTCGTACAGGATGCTGACAGGCTGGATGCAATTGGAGCCATTGGCATCGGCCGGACTTTCACATTTCTTGGGGCACAGGGCAAAAAGTTTGTCGGAGATGACGGCAGGTGGGAGATGGATAACTCGATCGAACATTTCGGGGGCAAGCTGGAGAAATTGGAGGGAATGATGAAGACAGAGACTGGGAAAAAAATGGCGGGTGTGCGCACAGAGAGATTGAGGGTGTTCCGCGGATGGTGGGAGGAGGAGATGGCCCTTTCTAATTCTACGGTGTAAAGTACTAAGAACACATATTGAGCAGATGGGCCTCACTAGGCGACACCAATCTTTATGTCCTGGCTTGTTCGAAATATCCCAGAGACGAAACATATTGATGTCTACATAGATGCCAATCTGGGGCCAAGAGGCTTCGAAAGAGGCTTGCAGATAAGGAAGAGAAATGACTTGGGCAAACTGAAGGTTGCACTCGATTTATACTGTTCAAAGCACCTAAAAGGGTTAGAGCACATCTATGTTGAATATCTTGGGTGCCTGAGCCCCTTGTATTGATGTCCACAGCCCGTTCTGGGCCCAAAGAGTGGCAGTTCGAACATATGAAAGCAGAGAGAATGAATGTTCCAATAAAGTTCAGACGCCGTGCCTCGGTAAAGACTGTTTGAGGATACTTCCCTCACAGCGAAGAAAGGGAAAAACGCAGAGAGAAATGACAAACATCCACCTTCTATCCAATGCGAGCAAATCAAAAGTACAGGTTTGGGTATTTGGGTTTCTGTGAGTGAGGAATCATCAAGAACGCATGGTATCAAAGACGAAATGCACGAACCGGCAGATAATCCAGAGTTTAGGATGTCTGGTGCAATTTCGTAGGTATGATTGACAAGAACCACAAACGCCACTTGCAAGTCGCCAACGCCGCGCGAGCACTGTATCTAAATCACCGAAATATCAAGAAATGAAGTAGATATAAGGAGCTGAAAAGAAAAAGAAAAAGAGTTGAGATGATTAGACACGATCTCGTGCAAAGTCCAGGACTTCGCAGTCATCTTCGAAGAACCCATCGTCCTTGAGTGGAATGGAATGCTTCTTCTTGCGTCGAGTGGTGATCACCACTTCCTCGACGTTACCGGTGCTGTTACCGAGAGTGATGAGGTTTTCCATATCGCCACCCGCACCAAAGGAGTGGCCGTGGATAGCGCCCATTTCGTCCTCATCGTCATCCTGACAATCAGTACTGTTGCTATACGATCTGACGTGTACTTTGGTCGTCGGGATGTCATTGCCAAAGACCCACTGTTCATGAGAAGCCAGCACGGTTGGATCGGTAGCCTCGGAAGTAAAAACGTGAAGACCCACACGCTGGTCGCTATGGAAAGGCTGGTATGGTGTGTTCGTCTCAATCTCCGCCTGTGAGAGCGGCTGGCAGAGAGCCTTCCCTGCGTTAGATGGCTGCGAGCTGGCAGACGGCAAGAGCAAAAACGCCTGGACTACCTGCTCCGGGTCATATGTCAGGAGAGGTGCCGGCCCACAAACATTGTGAAAATTGGCCGGGAGCTTGAACTGACTCTCTTTACCACCTATCACAGAATGAAACTGGCGGTTTTTGTGAGTGTTCGCGCTTTGCTTCAAGCGGTACATTTTGAAGTGTCCATCATCCACCACGCCAAGGAAGACGAGGCCTTTGCTGCAGATCCACATGACGCGAGAAGGAGCTGGATCACGGGAAAGGCCAGACAGGTGAAGTCGATTCTCTCCAACATGCCGAAGCGTACGAACGGTACCTGTAGCCGCTGCACCCATGGATTTGCTCAGCCCTGCCGCCACAACCTTGCCACCCTTGATGCTCGCCGCAGTTGGCAATGCAAATGTAGTCATATTTGGAAATGCAGTACCAGACGACGGCACACGACCTTTGACAGCAGAGAAGAACGGCTGCGTCTTGCCTCCGACAAAATTCATCGCCGCCGACAATGGATTGGCGGTGGCTCCTTGGCCGGCCAGATCATCTCCCACTGGGTCAATATTAGGTGACTTCTTCCCAGCAGGACGAGCCCGTCGGAAAGGAGGCCACTGGAATGCGCTTCGAGGCAGATCAAATACATGGACTGTGCCTTTGCGAGTGATGATGGCCAGTCTATCCCCGACGGGAGAAGTCCAGATGACGTCAATTATACTGGACGTGGTCAACCGGGCGTATCGTGCAACCTGCCGCACATTCGGGCTTTGGCCAGCCTGGTCTTCAGCCATGAAAGCCATTGCTCGGCAATGTTTCAATTGCATCAAGTCCCAGACGTATTGAACATCGCCTTTCTTACTGGCTGTGAAGAGCATCAAACCATTTGGAGACAGCGAAAGGAAACTGCAGCCATTGGGAACCTGAAAAGTCGCCACAGGGTGGAAAGGAGCAGCCTTCGCATCTATGCCGTCGTCAAATCTCTTCAAGTCAAGAATGGAAACTGCGTCAGGCTCATGGGTCGAGGTTGTTTGGGTGTCCTGGGCATGGGTAGGCGGGAAAAGACCATAGCCCTGCGCCTGGGTGTCTGGGCTTCGTACAAGTCGTTGGGGAGGCGTACCAATGCCTTGATAATGGTTCCAGTAGTTGTTCCACGCTTGGAGGCCCTGATCGCCCATCCAGCGGGCACCTTTGACCAGCTCCTGTGTGACACCTCTGGCAAATTTGTCAAAGATACTCTCCCCTTCGCCAACGTCAGTCGCACAGTTGACTGACGGTATGGTTGGTGGGCTACGAGTCTCCATCCCATGGACTTTGCCATGCAGCAAACTTGGAGGAACGGTTCCGTGAATCGATGGACGGTAAGACGAGGCCGGGGGGACCATCGCCAACCATCTTCCATGCACAGCCAAAATGGGTCTCTCGGACATGGAGATACGGGGATGGTCATGGTGAGATCCATCCGGATCCGTAGAGCTCGAGGACGTGGAGTAACGACGAGCTTCTCCGGTCTGAACATTAGTCCAAGTCTTGCCCAGGCACTGATATGCTCCAGAGGCAGAATGTTTGAAAATGTAAACCTCACCGCTGATTCCGGAGGCAACAATGACATAGTTCCCGCTGCTGAATAGCTTCAAACTACCTACAGGTGGTGGTGCCAACGATGGAAGACCTGGGAGGTTCTCTGATGCCGGCACCGGTTTACCTGCAAATAACGTTGCAAGGTGATCACCAGCTCGCAGGGAATAAACCTCAACTCGGGTCTGGTATAATGATTTCTCGTCTTTGGCTGAGCGTCTATCATGGGAGAGGCCCCGTGCCATTGAAGGCGGAGCATCATTGATCTCAGACGCAGCAGAGGAAACAGGACCTTCCTCGCTCCGTGGGAGTGGTCCATGGACGATCACAGCCACATGGGGCTGGGATGACGCATGTAGATCAATGGATGAGTGGCCCGGTAGAATCTTTGCTTCAATAATTCGACCGTTGAGGCCGTTGATTTGTCCGATCAGACGGATTTGGCGGTCCTCAACGGCGTGTACTTCTACACCACCGTCAGTTCCTACCACCAGTACGTTCATACCTGCACGTGGTGCTTTAGATGACACACTTGGGAGGGTATCAAAAGCGCAGAATGAGTAAGCACCCTCTGTAGTAGTGCGGTTTTGCGTTGGGAGATCGAAGTCGGGTACAGCGTAGAAATGGGGTTGTGGCATATGAGGCGGCGGAGCCAAGTTGCTCATTGGACTTCCATAAGAATGGCTCTTTCGCCGGTCTACTGATTGCTGTCTAGACTGTATACTGCTTCGAAATCCACCTCCATAGCTGAAGGGTCGAATTCGAGTCGGAGGAGATGCCGAGGACGCTTGACTGAAGCCGCCTCTTTCCTGAATCGTAGGAAAGCTAAGTGGCGAGTCCTGGGGAAGGTCTCCGTCAATCAAATCAGGGGGAGGGCTCTTTCCATAAGGTATAGACTGAGCCCAAGTGTCGGTGCGACTGTTGAGGTCATTGTCCATGGTTTCTTCGATTGATCCCAAAGCGTCGAGCACGGGCGAGGTTACAGGGGACGAGCCTGACCTTCGTCAGGATCATGGTGATCGTCCGGGGAAACATCATCTTCCAGTAACGGATCAGGGCATGATGGAGGCTCTGTCGGTGGAGGTGCCGATGCAGGTACAGATGCATGCACCGATGCAAGTGTTCTGAATGCCAAGTTAGTTAGCTGGTTCCAAGAGATCGGTCCAACGGAACGAGAGTGCATCATGGACACATACATATCATCCGGCGGTGAAGCCGTTACTGCTTTGGCGGCCTTGGTGGCCTTTTTTTTATTCTTCTTTTTACTCTTTCCACTGGGTTCATGCTCCTGAATGGGGATATTTTGATCTGGAGGGAAAGACGAGTCGTCTTCCAAAGACCGGCTATGCTGGCGGATCAAATCGTCAGGTGCGGCCGGGGCATTCAAATGGAGGATGCCTCGAATAAGAGGCAAAGGTCAGAGCACTGGGAACCGCTCTCAGGACCTGTGGTGGGGTCTGAGAACAGGGGGCGAACCGGGTGGTTCACGTTGAGGACGTTGAATTGATGAATTACAAAAGAGGGACCTAACACGATCTAAAATATTAGTTTGAACAGTACTTGGGTGATGCTTCTGAGTTGCAAGGTTCATTCACAACCTACCTGGTGCAGAGCGGACCCTTGTCGCCCGTGCTGATCGCGGTTCGGGTTGACGTATCAAGAGCGGAGAAGGCTCTTTGAATACGCGGGGAAGCTTGGATAAGAGCGATAGGCGTCACACAGCACGGGTACTTTGATCCCAGATGCTGGGAAGCCAGAAACCAAGTTGAATGTATAGCAATAGAGGTTCAAGAGAGAAGGAAGGAAGAGTGAGGGGAAGGCGATCTCCGATAAGAAAGAGGGGGGCAGCGCGGTACCTGAGTCAGAAGGCGAGGGGCTGACCCCGTCATTCCCCGGTTGAACACACGGTCAGGTCACTTCCCTGCATCATAGCTATGCTTACTTGCTTCCTACGTTCCAGCTGCACGATGACTCTCTCTCTTTTCCCACTTAGAAGGGTCCTGGGTCTCGGTCTCTGACCATGGGCCCCCTTACCTAATCCACGTATGGCTCATGGCCACTCTACACCCGTGGACCAGTTCGCCCAAATAGGAGGCCGACCCCAGTCCACCTGATTCACCTTTTCCTCTTCCTCTTTCTCTTTGTTTCAAAATGAGGTACGGGCTGCGGTCACGGGACACCTGCGAATTATTCTAGGTTGACGCGAAACAGGCGCTTGATCAATGTCCGATCATTTGCCGATCATACTAGCGCGTATACTAGGAAGCACGAAGTAAGGCTTGTTCGCTGCATTGGAGACTTGGTCTTGATTCAACTTGATTATTTTTGCCTATTAGATGAGATGTTTCTCCGTGCTCGTCCTCTGGGTATGCACAAGTGCTGATACAGGGCTGGAGGGCCAGTCGCGTCGAATATTTCCCTGAGCCTCAGGTCTTCTTCTTTGCCGCGGCCTTGGCCTTGGCGGCCTTCTTCTTGTTGCTGTTGATCATCACAATGCCTATGAAGGTGCCGACCACTGCGGAACCCAGGAGGGCCAGGATGACGGGAATGCGGATGGCCCAAACACGCGGAGGGAAGAGGTCATGGAGGGGGTGGCCGGGGTCGACAAAGGGCTGTTATTTGAGTTAGAAGTGATTGTGAAGTTGCAAGCTCCAGAGGACACACCATCAGCAGCGTCCAAGCTGTGTAGTAAAGGAAGATTGCGGTTGCGGCCAAGAGCATGGCGGAACCGACAAGTTGGCCCAGCTAGACAATGGTCAGTATACGTGACATGAGGTATCCGGAACGAGCACCGCACCATTATTGATTCGAGTAGCCCCAAAAAATAAAATCACACGCGAAATCCCCGAAGAAGACGATGCGAACAACTGAAGGGCGAATAAGTCAGGAGCTCCCGTGCCGTTTATTGTTCCTACCTGGCCTCCCGGCACGTGACCCGCGCTAGAGCTTTCACGGGTCTGCGAGACTCGCATCCACCGCGCCCCCGGGTGTTTCCTCTTTCCCCCCCCATTCTCCATCCGAACCATTGGTGACTCTTGAGTCTGCACAATGTCGGACCCGGTCGTTCTTCAGTCGGCGGTTCGAGTGCCCACTCCTCCCCCAGGGGCCGCATTTTCGCCTGGTGGAGGCTCAAGAAAACGTTCGCCTCCATCGCGATCTCCGTCGCCAAATCGACGTCGCTCACCACCGGGTGATTCGCACCGACACGGTGATGCCCCCCGCCTGGATGACGAACGCGCAATCGAACGAGAGCGACAGCTTGCGGAGCGTGTTCGTGAACATGAAAAGAAGGAAGCTGCTCGAAAGCCGTTGACCGACGAGGAGAAACAGGCTTCTGCGAAGGCGGAATATGAGAAGCTTCTAAACATGCGTTCGGGCGGTACATACATTCCTCCAGCCCGACTTCGTGCGCTGCAGGCGCAGATCACGGATAAGACGAGCAAGGAGTACCAGCGCATGGCGTGGGAGGCTTTGAAGAAATCGATCAATGGTCTGATCAACAAGGTCAACGTTTCAAATATCAAGTTTATCGTCCCAGAACTGTTTGGAGAAAACCTGGTTCGAGGACGGGGCCTGTTTTGCCGTTCCATCATGAAGGCGCAGGCGGCCAGTTTGCCCTTTACACCCATCTACGCTGCGATGGCGGCGATTGTCAACACGAAACTTCCGCAGGTCGGAGACTTGTTGCTGTCCCGGTTGATTATTCAATTCCGCAAGGCTTTCAAGCGAAACGACAAAGCTGTCTGCATCTCGTCCACAACGTTTATCGCCCATCTGTGCAATCATCAGGTTGCTCACGAGATGTTGGCCGCCCAGATTCTCTTGCTTCTTCTTCATAAGCCCACAGACGACAGTGTAGAAATCGCAGTCGGGCTCACCCGAGAAGTTGGTCAACATCTGGAGGAAATGAACCCTCCCATTGCACTCGCAGTGTTCGACCAATTCCGAAACATTCTTCACGAGGCCGACATCGACAAGCGTGTGCAGTATATGATTGAGGTGCTCTTCCAGGTGCGCAAGGACCGTTATAAGGACAATCCGGCAGTTAAGGAAGAGCTCGATCTTGTGGAGGAAGAAGATCAAATCACCCACCGCCTCGGATTGGACGATGAAATTGAGACACAGGACACGCTCAACATTTTCAAGTTTGACCCGGAGTGGGAACAGCACGAAGAAGCCTACAAAAAGCTCAAAGCCGAAATTCTCGGCGAAGACAGTGATGAAGATGCCGAGGATGGTGAGGACGAGAGTTCGGACGAAGAATCAGACGAGGAGGAGCAGAAGATGGATATTAAGGACCAGAGCAACACTGACCTGGTTAACCTTCGCCGAACAATCTACTTGACGATCATGTCTAGTATCGATTTCGAAGAATGCTGTCACAAATTGATGAAGATCAACCTGCCGGCCGGTTTGGAGCCAGAACTGCCGTCAATGATTATTGAGTGTTGCTCCCAGGAACGAACATACTCCAAGTTCTACGGCTTGATCGGCGAGCGATTTGCAAAGATTAATCGCTTGTGGTCGGACTTGTTTGAGGCTGCCTTTGCTAAATACTACGACACTATTCACCGCTACGAGACAAATCGCCTGCGCAATATCGCACGATTCTTCGGACATATGATCAGCAACGATGCCATTGGCTGGCATGTCCTTTCGGTGATTCATCTGAACGAGGAGGAGACCACCTCCAGCAGCCGTATTTTCATCAAGATTTTGTTCCAGGATCTTGCAGAGCACATGGGCCTGCCCAGCCTGCAGGCTCGATTCCGGGACGAGATTCTACGGCCAAGCTTCGAGGGTCTCTTCCCCTACGGAGAACCCTCGACACACCCGCTTCTCAGTCAACTACTTCACCAGCATTGGCATGGGTATTTTGACTGAAGATATGCGTGAGCACCTCAAAAATCTTCCCCGACCGACTGTGCCTGCCTTGCCAGCCGCATCGCGCTCACCGTCACGCTCCTCATACTCCTCATACTCGTCTCGGTCCCGGTCTCGTTCCCGCTCCCGCTCCTATTCATATTCCCGCTCTCCCTCTCGGGATCGCGGCCGCTCTTACACTCGCTCTCTCACACCTTCGTCGCGAAGTCGGAGTTACACGCCCTCACGCTCGCGCTCGCGCTCTCCTCGCCGCAGTCGACGTGACGCGTCTTACAGTCGATCTGTATCGCGTTCCCGAGCCCCAGCGAATCGGTCCGTA
Organism: Penicillium maclennaniae; assembly: GCF_028827695.1. Lineage (NCBI taxonomy): Eukaryota > Fungi > Ascomycota > Eurotiomycetes > Eurotiales > Aspergillaceae > Penicillium > Penicillium maclennaniae. Next base: position 5,472,047 of record NW_026623215.1, on the reverse strand, counting down.
TCCAGGTCGCGCACACCTCCGCGACGTCGGGCGCGTTCCTATGGCTCCCGCAGCCCCACCCGCACCCCGAGCCGGTCTCTTAGTCGCAGTCCGTATAGATCTCGCCGGTCCGTATCACGTTCCCCCTCGCGATCAGTGAATCCTCCACGCCGTGTAGCACTCGCCAGTCGTCGCAACCGCAGTGGCTCAGGATCTGTCTCTCGGTCTGTCACTCCTCCTCGTGGTCCTGCATCGAATATTTCCAGGCGATACTCGTCCAAATCCGTATCCCCTCCACCTCGTCGAGGCCGGGACAAGTCCGTCTCTCGTTCCCGCAGTTCCCCACGCAGGGATGTTTCGCGTGGACGAAGCGATTCTCGGACGCTTCCTCGCCGAAGGTAAAGAGGTCGCTTCGGCCACAATTTTATTTGGGAATGTAAGAATGTGATTATGCTGGCTGGTCTTGTCAGGGTTGTGCAGCCATCTTCTTGGGCTTCTTTATATGGTGCTAGGGTCAGGCGAGGGGAACCAGCTCAAATGGTTGTATTTTAGTGAAGTCTTTCAGCGTTCTATTGTGGCAATCCTCAGATACGATGCATATGTCAAGAACAGTTTAAACCAAAACCAAGTCTATCGGGTATCTTCCCCACCAAAACTTCTGTACAGCTTTACCGAAGAAACATTTTTTAGTTCGTCTCACCAGCCTCCCAAGCACATCGATCACAACGACATATTCCACCCAAGGCACCCGAAGCCCACTCCCTTCGTTTCTTAACCGGCAATCCAATATCACAGTAATGATTCAGAATTTCCTGGTCCTTGGCAATGCCTCCGACCTTAAGGGGCTTCATCTCAATGGTTCCATCACTCTTCGTTCTCGACCAAACTGCCGTCTCCTCACTATTCCGACACCGGAAGGTAATCTCACCACCCCACTCCCAAGTCACATTAGGATCACAGGAGTGGTTCGCCAAGCACCAGAGCGGATGCACTGCACAAAGCTCCGGACCTCCATCCCACGTAGACAGACGACCAGAAGCAGTGCCACGGAACTTGGCGTACAGGGTATTTAGTACCCAGGTATCGTAGCGGGGAAGCGAAGCGTAAGGATCTATTTCCATTTCCTCAAGGAAGCGAGTTGGTTGAAGGATATTGAGTTGGAAGGAGAACGGCAGAGTAGCGTCGTCTCCGGCATTCGTAGTTTCGATATCGAAATCATGGAAATCACCCCAGATATACTTCACTTCTGGCAGTTCCAGCGCATCCACGTCCTGTGTGGCGGACATGGCCAAAGCACGACCGAGCAGGAGCAAGTACAGATAGTCTGCCTTGTCCTTTGGATCAGGTATATCTTTACCGATAGACTCAAGGCCATCTTCCAGACCACATATAGCACCGTGGTAGGTAGTCTGTGCCTTGTCATGGCACGCTTGGCTACAGAACACTGTATCTGCGCATCCGCCGTCACAGCCTACGGGAGGTTCGGCGGCAGACAAGTCAGGGAGAGGCGAGTTGCAAGCATCGCACAAATCATCGTGAAGACGATTGGTAGCTGTGAGCAGCGAAGACTCACGCAGGATAATCTCATTTGCAGCAATGTCCTCCTTCGCGAAGAGGCCAAGCTGCACAGAGACCTCGTCCTCGCCAGTAACAGAGTTATGTAACGCCGGGAGAGCCACAGCACGAACCTCGCACTTGGGCGCAATATCCGCGAGTCTCTCGTTCAAGAAGCGCAATTCCTCTGGCGCGCGACGGTCCGGCTCGTGCTCGTTCCACGGATATAGGACTCGGCGGGCCTTACCCTGCGCCGGGAGAGCGGCAGAGTCAATCGAGTTCAGATCTATCTCGCCTTGCACATCCGCATGAAACTTGTAAATGGTCTTGATCTGATCCATCTGTTCGTTCAAGACCGTTGTTGCCGATGAGCTTTCCTTCTCCAACTCGCGCAATAGTCCTAGACCCCGGATGCCGAACTCGTACGCATCCCGATAGCATCCACAGCGGACGAGACTGCGTACTAGGACAGCGTAGGCATCGCCGATGAGTGCATCGTATTCCTCCTCTGTAACGGGAATCGTCCCATCATCCTCATCTTCGTCTTCGTCTTCGTCCTCATTCTCATTCTCATCCTCGTTCTCGATTTCGTCGCTCTTGTGGATTTGAGTACCAGTGGTGCTGACAACTTTCTTAGCGTGAAATTCGAATCCATCTGGATCTATAACGGATTCGAGCAAGGAGAGGGCACGGTAGGCATCGGCGGCGGCGAGATCGGGGAACCCGAGGTGTTCGTAGAGACGGGCGCGATTGAGATAAAGATGCGGGTTGTGTGGATCTGCGTAGAGCTGGACAGTCGCCTGCGCGCGAGCCTCCAGTAATTCTGAAGCCATGATCTCGTGCTGAATCGACGAGGAATTCACACTTGAAGAATGTCCCGCTTTGGAATTTTCGATGTGGGGCTTGCCGTTCTAGGACTAGGGAGTGGGGTGTCTTTGTATTTTGGAGGGGCGTCTAGGCATTTTGTCCATTTCTGAATTTAGTGGATGAAGAGTGATCCAAACTATCATTTCATGATTCCATTCTAATCCCAATACCATTCTCGATGCTCGTCCCAATACTTTTCCTCGGAAACGCCCTTATGCCATGAATCAATCTGATTATGAATGACAGTATGTAAAGAAAGGTATAAACCATGATCACATCACCTATAGATCTGTTAGTTGCACTTCAATCAGCGGGATGTATGTATAGAACGAACCACGCAATTATCGTCGAGGACGACGCTGGCACCTTCACCTGGGATAGCTCCAAGACCGCCAGCGCCCCCGGCACCACCTTGACGACCACGAAGGGTCGCAGCAAGACGAGCGAGCATACTTCTCTGTTTCCACATTAGAACATGGATACTCCAAATATGGTAATTCATCTGGTAGGAAATGGGAAAACTTACCGTAATGTAGGCCTCGCTCATACCCCCACGCCTATCGACATCATTCTGGCTCATAATGCGATAGCTATCTGACAGACGCTTGCGGCTTTGTAGACCACCGAGATTGTGTACGGTAGCTCCCAGGGAATTGGCCGGGTTATCGGGGTCGAGAATATTGTGGCCTCGGCGGGCCTGTTCTTGGGCATGTCGGTCCGGAGAGAAGATCTTGATGGTATTATCGATGCCCGACACTGCAAGGGTGGGCTCATAGGGATGGCCTAGTAGAATCAGATGAGAAAGTGCTGTCAGAATCACGATATTAAAAACTTACCTTGAACGACGTTGACGACCTCGCTGTCACCTTCCAAAATGTTGACCAATTCGGCAGTTTCGCGGTTCCAAATGAACACATGGCCCGAATCACTACCACTAACCACATATTCGTCATTCAAGCCGAAGAAATTGACATCCTTTACAGTTTTGATATTGCAATGACCCCAATACATTCGTGTGTGAGCGGAGCATGGCACATCAAGTTCAACGTTTCCTCTTCGTGACTTGCGACTTGCACCCCGTAGGAAGAGAGGTTCGTCGGACTCTGATTCCTCTTCATCCGAGCCCACCAAATCCATATGCCAGCCATCACCATCCTGATCATCGCTCTCGCCATCACTGTCGGAGCCCTCGTCCTCGTCCTCGTCATCACTGTCACTTTCATGGGTCACAGGCAGACGTTCAAGATCTTCATCGTCGGAGGATTCGCCGTCGTTGTCGTCTGAGGATGTCGCCATTTCCATTGCTGCCGCTCGGGCAGAACCACCAGATCTCACAAGATTGATGGTACGAATTGCCTGTTCCTCTTCGTTGGCTTCGGCATCATCCTGAGACCTTTCTACCTCAATATCACTGCTGTCTTCTACTGCAGATGTATGAAGTCCACCAAAAGCACGGTTGACAAACGAATAGTTGACACCGTTTGCAGCCTGCATCAGAACACCTCGACCTACACGCAGAATCCAGAACCTAGTTGCAGAGGCTCGGTCAAGAGATCGAACCTGCGAAGAAGGATTGGATACACGACGTCTGTCGATGCGAGCAGCTGTGTTTCCGAGGTTCTCCAAAGGCAACTTCACAGCATTACCAAAAGCAACCACGGCAGCTTTTTGAGTCTGAAACACAATTCGTGTAGAGTCATGTTCGAAACGCGATGCATCCACATTGACAATAGGGCTTTCCCTGCCAAATCTTGAAGATAAGGCATAAGCGTACTATCAATCGCATCTTCATCGGCGTCCGCGTCCAGGGGAAACCTCCCGTTCACTCTTGGAGAGCAGACTCCTCGTTTGAAGCCGCGTAGGAGTTCTTGTCGGCCTCCTTGCAGCCATAGAAGAATTGCTTTGAGGAAGTCATATCCAAATTGTGCCTCCCGATCGATAGTGCCATCCTCATTTGGCGCAGGAATGATCTGCGAGAATGCTACGGGGGTTTCCGAGTCATCAGTAGTGTGCAATAAGACACGCGCGAGAGTTCCAGCAGCTTGCACGAATCTCCATGACGCCTGCCGGTTTTCGCGAAGAGATCGCTCAAGACCAACAGTACCTTGAGATGGATTCATTGGGTATGCCCATTCACGCATGACTCTTTCCATATGGGGCAGGTATGTTGTTGCTAGGTCCAACGCAGTATTGAAGTTCTCTGAATATGGCGTAAGATCTGGCTCGTCCGACTCTGTGGCCTCTCGGGCAGTCGCTTTTAGCGAAAATAATGCTTGACGTAGCTTCACAAGCCCCTTCGCAATGTCCATGCTCAGGCGCTGAGCATCGTTTAGCACAGAATATCTAGCACGCTCGAGCATGCCCTCCGGTGTCTCAGCTCCCTCTGAGATTTCGGGAAACGGTATATCCGAGGATTCGCCATTTTCATATTGCACCCGCAGCGTATCAGGATCTGCTGATCGACGACGAGAATGATGCCGGTTGGCACTCTCCTGCGATGACATCGATGAGGGCTTCGGACGCTTGCGTTTCCCGCTGCGTGAACCATTCTTGCGGCTTGTACCAGTGCTCGTTAACTTCGAATTATCTTCGAACGAGCTATCGCGAGCATCTAGGCTGCGGATGAGGTCGAAGCTGTAGATGTGATCTCCGGACCAGCTGACTACCATTTCATCTGGGTTCGCGTCACTGATTTTGCATGCGGTGATATGCCCATCGTCGAGGCGCCGCACACGACGCTTGCCTCTGGGTGCGAATCGACGCACACATCGAGTCGCTTTGCCCATCAATTCATCATCAACACTGCCGACACTCGGGGTGGCTACGTCAGGCGTGCCTCGTTCTGCGGAGGTGTCTCGCCCCGGCATGCGCCGGTCATGTAAAAAGCAGTGCATATGGGCACCGCCCAGGGCGATGTAGTGTGGTTGAGTGGGTGAACATGAGATCGTGTTAAGGTCAAGACGGAACTTTTTGTATGATATAAGCGGCGGGGGGACATTGGAATCATCATGCTCCAAGCCCGGACGGTAGGCCATGAACCCCTGGCCGCCTCGGGGCGAAGGGTACGCAGAAGACGGCTGGCGCAAGTCCCACTGGCGGACCTCGCCGTCTTCAGAGCAAGTCAGGAAAAGGTAAGGTGACGACTCGGTGACAATACGCTTGACGCGATCGGCATGGCTCCGGTAGACTCTAGCATTTGTATTGCCTTCACTCAGATAACGTGTCCCTTCAAAGAAGTTGTTAAAGCGTCGACTCCGGGCCGAAGCTGCAAATGCCGAAGTCGCATTCGCATCGACATTGCTGTTGCTGTTGGCACTAGAATGCTCGATGTCGAAGACACGCACCTGAGAGTCACCGGCGCATGTGATCAAGGTGCGATCGTTGGAATGTGGCATGAACTTGACGGAGAAGATATTGGCCCTGTGGCCCGTGGCCACGGTGGTGTTGAGCGAGAAGGGAGCGTTTGAGGATTCGGGCTGGTATGAATATATGTTCAAATGCTGGTCATCCGAGCCTGAAGCTAAGAGACGCCCTGAACGGGACCAACTGCGACAGCATTAGCGTGGTCGATCAACGCATCTCTGCAGCGAGATACCGAGTTGGCGCGCAAAGCCGTAGCACCGGGAATGTTCCACATACCTGAGAGCGTTCACGCATCCCGTGTGTCCGCCAAGTTCGTTGACGATATCTAAATCGTTGATCCATTCCTTGGAGCCGTAAATCCCTCGAAGCCCGGCAGTAGACGATAGCTCCCCGCATTCCCGGCGCCAGAGCCGATCGTACAGTGAGTCCTTCATGATGGCAAGTCACGGTGTAGTTGCCGGTGATGAAGCTTTGACTATGCGTGAGCGGTAGTCATGGTGAGTGGTGAGCTGAAACTTTTATGGGTGTCACTACGCTCTCAACTTTTTTGGTGTTGCTTTGGTCCAACGACTAGTGAAGATGACGTCAGGAACGGAACGGTCGAGCGGGTAGTTGTAGACTGATAGAAAACCGGTCAAATAGATGATAGAACGACAGAACGATGTAGAGGGAGAGTAATTCTTTGTCGGGAAGCTGGGGAAGTGATCGGGAAACCTAGTCACATTAGCCCGAGTACCCCCATTTGGCGTCGAGCAGTCAAGATTCGTTCGTGCTGACTCAGCAGGTGCAGATTGGCTTGTATAGAGTCGATGATAGGGTTGCATGTGGGGATTCACCGGGATTGGGACTGCTTTCGCATTAGGCATGCGCCGTAGAGTAGTACCTAGGTAGCCAAATGCAGAGGTTTTGGTTATTCTCCCCTTGATGTTCCTGGCGTATAGACTTGTCTGCGGAACTTAATCCCGGTGAAGACCAGGTACAGATACAGATACAGGTATCCATGGTGACTAGAAAATCATGTACGTGTTGCTATTAAAGCGCTATCATAAAATACAGAGAATCGCTATCATTTCCATACCATCATACTTTGGTCCATATCCCAACACGCAGTACGCTCACGTCTTGTGTACTTGGCTGTTCCATAACGAGCTGACTGACGGTGCTTCGTTCTGAGCGAACTAACTCCGCTTCGAGGGTGCGCATCGCGTTGATCTCTTGTATCATAAGCTGAATTGATTCAGCGAGGCTTTGAGAGACTCGAGTCAGAGCCGAATGCTCCAAGCGCTCCACCTCCCCAAAGCCTAAAATGTGAAGACTCTGAAGCTGTCGCTGACATAGCTCCAACTTTGCATTTAAAGCCTGTATTTCCCCCTTCCACGCTTGATCAAGCGGATCAATAAATGAAATACCATTCTCCGAGGACCGTCGATCATGTCGAACCATTTCCGCTTGCTCAAACCATAGCTCAAAGGTCTCGACGGCGCGACTATACCGAGCGCTCACTCCACTGGTCACAAGATCTGAGAATTCTTGTAAGACCTGGGAGAGAATCTGTAGTTGGCCAGGAAAGTCATGAGGACCACGATGATCATGACAATTCCGGAGCCAGCTGCTTAAAGCTTGCGCATTCAGCTGGGATTGGCGCATCTTCTCGTCTCCCAGCGTGGAGCGGTATTGCTCAGCTACACCATCATATTTGCTGCGCAAATGACTCTCCGATTCGGCGTTCCAATCATTCTGCCTTTGAAGAGAGTTCGAATGGAACAAGCTAAGTTGAAGAAGCTCTGTCTGTAGAGCTGTGATGTCCGGCCACGATGTAGGGATCAGTAGATTGCCGGGCTCGGGACCAGCTGCAGGGGTAGGTGTAGGCGGTTTGCTCGGTTTCTTAGGTGAATATTGCTGTTGGAATGTCGAAAATTGCGGTCGGGACTTTTGTGCTCCTGGCATTTGGTCTGGTTGGATCGGTTTTACATTGGATGGCACCACCTGGCTGCGATGTCGCGCGTGGCCTCGGACAGCTACTGATGGCCCGGGGCCGATTCCCGGGGGCTGTCTAAGCGATGCTGACCTTCCTGGACGTTGAGGTGGTGGCATGTCGGTCTTTTTGGGAGAAGGCGGCCTTTGTGTGAAAGCGGATTGCGTCGGCGACCGCAATGGGGCTTTTCGCGGCGACGGAGGCCTAAAAGTAGGGACAGAGCCTTTGCCAGAGGATGATACATTGGGTCTGGTGGTTGAGGCTGCTTTCAATGTGCTAGATCGCATCAGACTTTGGCGACGATTGGGCACTGACGCCTTCGTGGTTGCGGTGACAGGGACCAGTGTCTCTGCTCCGGTCGTCTGCGGCTCTCTCTTTGGCGAAATGCCTCTGCGCTGCGTGGACTTGTTCTCCAGTGGCTGGAGCCGCGTGCGTGCTAGTCCGCTACCATTATCGCGCGCGAAATTGCCACTGCGCTGAGGAAGCAGGGTTCGGCCTTGGTTGGAACCTCGATTGTCTTTTGCGATGCCGTCGGCCGTTAAGGAAGAGGAAGGAGCACGATTTATATCATTTGCTGGTCGTGAAGAACCGGAATTGCCGCTGGATGATGTAGTGTTCACGGGACGTGCTAAGTTGGAGGTCTGCTCATGTCAGGGGAGCGCTGGAATGCAGGGGAGATCGCGGGAATCTGGATGGGACTGACAGGCTTACGAGGTTCGCGCAGTGACATGGACCGCGTGGGAATAGGCATGATCGCGAAGCCTTTCCGATATTAGAAAGGCATCCGCAGCAAGTCCCGCGTTTAGAGAGTCGATCAATGAATGGTTCACGGGTCGTGACGATCCAAAACAAAGGTGGAGCTCAGCTTTGCGTCGCCGCGTTCTGACATGATAGATCTACCATGCCTCTAATTGCTTTTCAAAACAGGTATCTTTTTTTGGTTTCTTCTCATTACAACGTTCACAAATTACTCACACCTATGATGCGATAGATCAATCATTTGCTGTAGGAATAACTCATTGGCACGGAAACTCTATTGATCACTGTGTTCTATTGCGTAACAAGCGCATTCGGCCTCCTTGAAGAGGGGCGGAATGCAAAGAAAATAAATTCCACTTTTGGATATCGAGATTCGACCCGGATTCAATCGACAGAGAAGCCGGTCTCTTTGTGCATGAGACTCAGCAAGGGGGTCCGGGATTTCTGTTTCGACCTATTACTGGAGGAGTTCTACAAAGGTCCATTCGGATGCGGGGCTTCTTCAAGTAAGAGACTGAAAGACGCAGTCAATCCTCACAGGCTGCTCCGAGGGAAAGAAACACCCTCCACCGCCGCGTTATCGGTGAACCAGGAAACCTTCTCACCACCACTGTGGTTCACCAGAGCGCAAGGGAGGCTACGGCCTTCTTCTGAGTCGAAGATCGCCTTCATGATATCCTTCTTGCCGCCACCAGTGGCGACAAAAGCAATGTTGATGGCCGAGGTGACAACGGGCAGAGTGAGAGTGATGCGCTTGGGCGGAGGCTTGGGGGAGTCGCTAATGGCAGCGACCCAGGCATCCTTCTCGCGCAGCAGGTCGTGACCGGGGAACAGACTGCAGGTGTGGCCGTCGGGACCGCATCCCAAAAGGATGAGATCGAAGACGGGCAGTTTAACGCTGTCCTTGGCGGCAAAAGATCGCATCAGATCCTCCTGATAGAGGTCGGCCAGCTCTTGGGGGTCCTCGTCGTGGACATGCTTTTCATCAATAGGGTGGGCGATCGGAGCTCCGAGCTCCGCGGGGATTTTGTCTAGCAGCTCCTCCTTGAGCAAGCAGTAGTTGCTGTCCTTGTGGTCGAGCGGCACGGCACGCTCATCCGCGAAGAAGATGTGCCACTTGCTGAACTGCGGGGTATCTTCGGGAGAGCCATTGCCGGGGGCCAGCAGAGCGCGCGCGAGCACGGCTGGCAGGGAACCACCAGAGACGGCAACACGGAAGGTGTCGTGGCGGTCTAACGCCGCAGCTTGGCAGCGCAGGACATAGGGCCGTAATTGCTCGGCCAAGGCATCGACGCCCGGGTAGCTGTAGAGATTTGGTTGAGCGATAGCCATGGTCTCAGTGGAAGAATAGAGAAAGCAGATGGTTCAGAGGGAAAAGAGCATTTGAAAGGGTGGGGGGTTCAAGTCGGTGGGGCAACCTGGGAGAAACTGCATCGGTCTGATGACGTATTGTTCCCAGTCACTACAACTTCCAAATGACTGACGAGTCCACACTCCACGCCTAGAACACTCCCAGAGATTCTATCGGATTTCAATCTTATCGCCTTCCCTGTTCCCTTATCGAGCAACTGCTAAGTTTTGCTCATCCGGCTATGATCGGCACATTTCCACGTTCGCCACACTTTAACTTGTGTCCATCGAGTGGCCTATTTGGGCCTGCTGCAGGACCCGGGCATGACGGCACGTTGCAGATGGATGAGACAGGATTGGGAGAGCCGAGGTCTCGAGAGATGGGAGAGATGGACGGGATGTGAGGAATGAGAAACTTGAGGAATTCCCGGGACCTCGGGGGGAAAGTCCAGGTGAAGTAAGGGCGAGGAATGGGTGACCCATGCTCAACCCAATATACAGAAGGCCTAATGTGAGCAGAGCAGTTCGACACCGGCCTATTCCGATCGATAATCAGAGGAAAAAAGAACCTCAAGTGTCATGACGCCAATGACACTGCCAACTCCCGTGACTGTAGAGCCCAAAAACTGGAATTCGCGGAATTTTGGGTTCACGCGAAATAGACTACTGGGGCCCCCGAAAGGGATGGTCGCGCTGGTCGTTAGGCAGGCGATTTATTGATCATCCTTACCCTTCCCCCCTTCTTTCTCTCCCTTTCCTCTTCGATTCGACTGTATAGTCCAATACAACCACCTTGTCCACCTGTTCCACCTTTGGCACCGCTTCCACAACTCAGCATGAGTTCGCCCGCGGTTCAAATTACGCCGCAGCCGCAGCCATTATCTGGCCCTGCCTCGTCCCCTTCACCCCCGGCTTTTGATGTCGTCCGCTGTTCGCGTTGCCAGCAATCCCTCAGCCTGGCGAACCATACGTCCTCGGGGGCTGTTCAGTTTGGTATGAACTCCTACTACTGTCACCGGTGCGCCGCCAAGGTCGGATTCGTATGACGATGATCACTCTGCACCCTATGACCGAAGTCGAAAACAACACAACAACCACCAATCTACCAACCTACCAATCACCCACAGGCAGAGCCTGATAAACTCAACTCCCAAACGGATCGTAGTCCGATTTCCCGACGCTCCCCCTTTCTTTGTCTCGCTTTCCAATCTTGGGGTGGGGGTTTGCCGGCATTGACTAGAATGATCGATCGATCGCTCGCTAAGACACTCCTTTTCGTTTCTCTACGACTACTCAACGTCACTCCGCCACGCATATCGAAATGTCACTTCGGTTCTCGAGCCAAATCCGATCTCTCTACCTAGGCATCCCACATGGTAAACGGAATGTGGGCTCGGGCTGAAATATCGGAGTGAGAAGAGAGATAGCGAGACTGGCTGATTGCATGACCTCGACTGCATCCTGGGTGGACTTGGTCCCCGCGTCTCGAGGCATGCCATGCTCCCGGTCTGGATTGATCTGATCAGAGAGCACACGATGTCTGATTAATTGAACGGTTTAAGCGGTTCTTGGCATGATGCATGTGCATAACATTATTTACCTTGTTTTGAGCCACACAAACATATTTGCCTCCATTATGGTCGCCCACATAGAAATATTATGCTGAACATTCTCAAATATCTCAACATAATGAATCGGCAGCGAGGCTTATTGCCCCAATCGTATGTTCCTTGAACCTGCCCAGCCCAACCGAGATGATGATGCAAGGGGACCCTCAAACGCTTGGGAAGACAACCCTTGGAACGGTCATTACATTCCATGCATTGGTCACTGGCAGCTTCACCAATTTGGGCTCCCTGGGGATGCATTTGCATGGAATTGGTGATCGTGGTTGAAAATATCCCTCCATCTTCCCTTCCTCTGGTCGTGTTCCCAGACATTCCCGGTGCAATGATATGTCATTTGCCGGAGTGTCACATCCTTGTGATTGAGAAAACGCCATCTTCGAAGGGACGCGGACGGTGATCGTGCATTCAAGTCATATCATTGCCGCGTCGATTTGCGGCAGTCGTGTCACTCCAGTTCCCTGGAAACTCGGAAGCCCACGATTTTCCCTCGAGGGGAGAAGCTGCTGTGTGACCACGCGAAATCCGGGCCAAGAAACGTGGATTGTACATCACCCTCACCGGGAACTTCCCAAGTGATTCCCAGCCGCACTCCGCCAGCCACGAACATGTTGAGCTGCCGCTGCAGGTACCTGTTCCATGCTCGCACAAATCAATAATCGCAGATCTGCCCGGCAACATCCACGCCCCTGGGCATCTTCTGATTCATCACCTCACAGGGATCTCTCAGACCCGCAATCGTCGATCTTTAAGTTTCGGCCTCGATGGTTCCAATCTGATTCAATCAAAGCCACCCACAAAGCTCCACGGTAGCCGCACGCTAGAGAAACCTGCAGCATAATGCCAATGTGATCCATATGGGCTGGGTCGCCCAGCTCCACATACGAACCTTTTGCCCTCTCAGGTGAAGCCTCAGAGCATGTCCGATCCGAATCTGGCGGTGTAACACGACGCATGCTAAGCGCTCTATCTTGTACTTTGCGTCGTGAAGATCTCACAGTTCGCCTTCGGTGCACCCCACCTGGCCCCGCTTTGCTCCACGGTGGCGGATACACCCGGGATCGAGATGATCCCGTCGATGAGGAGCTGAACTCTGAGCCTAGCGCCAGATCGAAAAGAAGCAAGGGGGAAAAAAAACAAAAGCAACAGAATGACACCCTGATCTTCGGAGGGCCGAAACGTTCCCAGTAGAGTAGTACGGAGGGACTCATTTGTTGGATTGAGCAGCCGCGCGGACGAGCTGAGCTCGGGCTTCGCAACAGAAAATGATAGATCTCAGCGTGGCCGACAGCGGGAGATGATGAATCTCCGACATGACTGGTTGCTGACTAGTGCCATTCCATTCGCCGCCTGCAGCTTGCTCTGGGTCTCGCCTCAATGTGTCTGTTCATGAGGGCTCGCGGCTTAGACGTGAATTGTTGCTAGTGTCGAGCCAACTTTTCCGCAACATGAACATGTCGGGTGAAAAATATTCACCACGTTGAAGAGATACATCGCTGAACGTTCCATCCTGCGCATTTTCCCTTATAATCATCTGGACGCTCCTCCGGTGTGCAGAACGGTCCTGTTTTTGCGTGCATGTGTCGGTCTGACCAATTCGTTGACTCGCATTGATTCGGCAGAAAAGCCAGGTAAGTGGAATGCTTTGCTGTTTCTATTTCCCTGAGAGGGTTGCTTTCACTAGCTCTTTATACTGGTGAATGTCTACAATGTCAGCGTTGTATTCTTCTCAGACAATAGAGGCCGACTCCCCCGCCTTGATGTCTTGAATACCTCGGCTGACTTCAAGGCCCTGGTCACAGCGGTTCATCGGTTGTGAATAAAACAGACATTCCAGTTGAAGACCGAATAGAGCAGAGCCCTGGTCAGACAGGTTGGAATTCGACTATATTGCAACGCCGGTGATCTTTCGGATACTAGGCCCAAGTATCGAACGCCGCACGACCACTGTCCCACTGCCGCCTGCGGGGAGAAAAGTGACTGCCGGTGTGCATCTTTGACAAGAAATTTAGATTCGCCTGCAGCCATGCCGTTTCTTGGTCGGGAAAAAGGGCGCGCTCCAAGATCTCGCAGATCGGATGATGAATTTGTTGTATTCCTCCAAGGGGTAAGCATATTTTGGCCGCAGTACTTTCAATTATGACTTCTCTGACCAGCAGGATAGATTCCTGCCCACTGCCGTTGGCAAGAACTGAAGGATCTCGTGCGTCAGACGGCTCTGCATATTCGACAGGCCGTAGTATACGACGATAGCCATGGGTTTCCCACAGGCCTCGGGCAGATCATCGTGAAGAATGAAGACGAAGCATGGCGCACCTATCGTATGTTTCATCTGACAGATTATCTTATTCTCCTGAGGTATAGGGTGTTAACGAGATGGACAGACCGGCTGTCCACCAGCGGATGGGACGGTCAAAGCCTGGTCGTGACGCTGGCACGTACCAGCGCACCTACAAAGCCTATTGCAGGACCTACTAGAAGTCCACCAGCAGTGACACATATGCAGAACCACACACCCGGCCACACAACACCTCCAAGATCTCAGAGAAACCTAACCGTGCCCCCCATCGCCTATCTCACCAGAGTAAGTCGTCTAGTGCAATAATTGTGGAGAGATTCGAATCGTCTGACAGAGTTAAGTTCCATCAATTCGGCTAGTCCCATTTACCCATACGCAGACTACGCGCCCATGATGGGTCCGATGGCGATTTCACCCCAGCATTTCATACCTATGGTTCCCGATCCTATGGCACCGCAAGTGCAGTGCTTCCCACCATCGCCACTCATGCATTCCCCAATGTATGACAATCAAGGCTGGAACATGGTCCCAATGTACCCAACCTCGCCACTCCAGCTAGTCCACGATACGGGCGATGGATATGCTCGTCCGCATTCACACAAGCCGTGGGCCGACTACACGGAACCCAACAGTCCAGCCAGCGACACAAATCGACGGGCAGTCAATATCCAGAACCTACATGCGAGCACCACGGCCGCTGATCTACAGGCCCTCCTACGGGGTGCAGGTACTGTTGAACAGTGCAATGTAGCAGCCATCGAAGCATTGGACAGTCAAGGGCGACCCCAGACCCATCCCTATGGCTCAGCCATCATGCGCAGCACTGAGGAAGCCGAACAAGCTGTGGCTCTACTGAACAACATTTCATTCATGGGAGCACAAATCTGCGTAAACATGGCTCGCGATCCCAACACATCTCGCAGTAGAAGTCGGGACTCGGCAATGACCACATCGGAAGACCTGAGCGTACCTGACTTGGAATTCAGCCACCAATCCTCGGAGACTGGCAAGAGTGGACATCAATCACAGAGCAATAAGACAATTGACCCCCACAAACCCTTGGTAGTGGACGGATCGGGAATGCAGAAGCGGTCATTAGAGCTACTGTCGCCATCGGTGCCGACCTGAGAACCAAATCAGCAAGCATGATGATTGAACTTACTCTGGATGACCATATATAATTGAATTTTGAGTCCAGGGCTCTTGCAATTCTTTCAATCTTGTTTCAAATAGAGTTCCTAGGTTTACTATTCAACTCGTTCTAGCCACCTATTCCCACGAACCAAGCAGCTCCAGGTCGTCAAATGCATCTCGCCCCATATCTAGCCTTGCATTCAAATTCAAACGCCGTACCAAATCCTGATTGGCACAGTCAATTGACCAGGTCATTTGAGCCTCGGGACAAATGTCGTCCAAGGCAGTGATCAAAGTCCCCATTAGGAATCCAATCATCCGTGGTCCAAAGACTTTTTGTGCCGGACACCAAAATGGCCGACCACCAAAGGGCATAAATGCTTCGCTCTGCTCGTCTGTCACTTGACGCCATCGGAACGGGTCGAAGGTCTCTGCATCTATACCCCATATCCCCGGGTCCAGATGGCAGGCCTCGACATCAGCCGCGATGACCTCCTCACGAATCCGCCCTTCCCTATGGTAATCACCGGCACGTTGTTCAATATTCAAAGGCAATTTCTCCGTTCCCCTATTCCTGACATTAGAAGATTGTGAATCTTCAACCCAATGGTAGGCTCGAAAGATCCGGCGGGTTGGGGGGTAGAGCCTCAGAACCTCCTTGACAACCTCCTCAGCCGATGGCGAGGTCCATGTGAAATCCTTTGGGAGGAATTTGATCCCCTCATCAGCAGACACAAACTTTGATCCGGGATGCAATTCAAATTGCCCCTGTGTGCGCGACTTCGCAAATCCAGCCAACACACTACACCACTGGCGGCCGGCACTGACGGAGAACCGCACTTGGAGGAACCCGCGCAAAACCACACGCCACATGGTCTCGAAGGATGGGATGAGGATGTTGAGCATATTGTATGTTCCTTGGCCATGACAAGGGAAAGCCTCTCGGAGCAAGGCTTGAAGCTCATGGTTGTCCTTATATTTGACGATATCCTCCTTAGAATTGATCCAGGTACGATTGATGCACCGAGCCAATTCAACAAGCTTCGAGGGAGGAAACCCATGGTTGACTTCTGATCCGTCGCAAATACAACTGAACAGGGCCTTGAAAACAAGAACTTGCACCAAACTCGTAACATTAACCCTAAAGCCATTTGGACTTTTCTCGCGGCTGGTAGGTCCCTCACGAGTCTCCCAAGGTTCATAATCCCTTTTGAAGCCATGCTCGATCCATTCTCGAGTAAGACCGGGAAGATGACTCAGTTTGAGCTGTTCAAATGGTGTGGGGCACATCCGATTCTTCATGTCTTTGACAAAGTCTTGTGCGAGTCTCTTGTCAGTTGTGGTAAAAGCATTGTGGATTCCAAAAGCGCTTTGTAGTCGTTCGTTTGCTAGTGCTCGCGATTCCAGGACAGTTAACCGATTGACCTTGCTGTCATACACCAGGGTGCAGTCTATCAATGCCCGACATTGTCTCGGATTCGAGAATCTTTTAGTCCTTGATTTGGATCTTTCAAGGCGGGGAAATTGTGGAAATCGTAGAAGATTGCAGGAAGTGAGAATGATGAAAGCGATGATCAGTGTTGTGAAGAAAGTGATTCGACAGCAGTCCCGATCTTCCAAGATTATGGAAATAAGTGGCCTAGGGGAGCTGCCTGGGGGGGAAGTCTTGGGAGTCCTCGTGTGAGGTACGTAAAGTGCCTATGAAGTCCATGAAGGGCATGGAGAGATGAATTTTGAATGACAGTGGGTGTGTGAGGTGTAAAGAGGTGCGAACATCTAAGCACCTGGGATAATGTACAAAGGAGCTTTGTGAGGCTGTCCAGGCGTTTGCCGGAGACATCCAGCCTTGGGAGATCGTATCGAAGAATCATCATTTCATTTTAGACTATCGTTGCTTAGAAGTTCGTGTGCATGCATTTCCATGACCCATGTCATAATCGTCAATATCAAACCCTGCAATCAACCAAGTATATGCCCAGAACGCCATCCCAGAAGACCAACGATTAAATCAATATTTCAAAATACAAGTTGCTGTCGAAAACCGAGAGAGAATCATTTCGCGTGATTGACCATCTCTTCATAAACGTCATCCGGAATCTTGCGCACCAGAAGAACGGTCAAGGCAATGATGTCCTTGGCTTGCAAAGGTGGGAAAGACCGAAGAAGTTTGTTAGGGCTAATGAAAATGTCAGGAAACTGCATGATGATAGACTGAGATCGAACTCACCTCGGGCTTTCGAGAATCTCATCCCGCATACGGATCAGCTGGGCGACGATGCAGAGGATATTCAAGTGGGGGCCATATGCAAAGAGGAAATCCCAGAGGTGTAACACTTCCGGTAAGGGAGGTGTACAAGCGCAGAGAGTTAGCACAGAAGGAAAGGCATACAGCTCTGCATGCATGCCCTTGGAGAAGAGATACGCGGCCAATTTCGGCTCTACGATCTCCAAGCATCGATCCACCAGCCGAAGACCCCGGTGGACTCCATCCATGGTGCTACGAACATATCCAGGGCATTCCACAGTGACAAAATGATGAAAAAGAGCGAATGCCTCCACCTCGCTCCGGGCTGCATATAAGAACGGCGCACATAGGACGTTCATACCCTGGACGTAGATAGCGGTATCTCCAACTGCACTTCCGGCAGATCCTGGTCCCTCGGGATCTTCTGAAATACTGGGCGGAGTGTTGATTAGAGCCTCCATCTCCCGTCTCCGTGAAGACGAGGGGCGAGAACGAGGCTTGACTTTTGAGTCGTGTAATTTCCATGCTACCGCATTCAACAACCGAATCAGACTCGCCTCGGTGACGCGGCGCTTGAATAACGGGTCCGTCGCCAGAGTTCGAAAGGTATCATTGCGGATCTTGGTATAAGCCGGGGAGCCACCGCGGTGGACCAGAGCGAGGTAATTATCGGTTGGGAGTGGAGGGACATGAAGAAGAATGAGCCAAAGATAGATCCGATAGGGAGACTAGGAACGAAGAAACGTTAGTATTGCTAGAAAGACCTCCACTAGACAGTAAAGATCTCATACCATGCCGTCTCCGTCTGCATCCACTCTGGTCGATAGAACAAGATACTTCAGCTCTTGTAGCGCCTCTTGGGTGTTGCCGTGCTGGGGGCCATCACGAAGCAGATTCTCGAGGAATGATCGCTTAAGCCCTATACCCGAGCCCGTTTTCCGAGCCGGGCGCCTCTGGGTAGAAACTTGAGCAAGCGCTGCTTCACGAGCTGCCGCGTCACTGTTAGAACGCGCTCGGCGATGTGTCGGCGCCCGGATGGTGTTATTTGAGTTGTTCGATGACGAGCCCGATTCGGCACCACGCGCTCCTGAGCGAGAAGATTGAGTTTGCGCGATGAGCGCGTTAGACGTGGTAAGAACTTGGTGAGACTGAATCTTGCGCAGTGTTCGCATCGTCCGTGGTGAGGCTAGCAACTCGGGACTTGGGAGGCCCCAGGGCTGCTGATGTTTGGACATCTCTGAACTATTGCATTGAAATGCCTTGGAGAGGCATCTCCTGGGAGTGAGGTGAGATGCAATTTGGACGGTGGCTGGAGCTGGTTTTCTGCCGTTGGAGAAATGCGGAGCACACGCCGTCACCCACTTCAGGGCTTTGTACTCGGGACTATGTATTGGACTTATGTACCTGGGGATAAATTTCGTTGTTTGAAACAATTTGTCGTGACTGTTACATCCTATCTGCATCACCCGTGAGAACATTAAAAGCCTAGAGAACACCCCCCAGCGCCGACCAAATTCATACAGTTCAAGCTTGAGCATTGCCAGCCTCGTGCCGACCACCATTCCCGTTCTCTCCACCCATGATGCTGCGCACGAAATCATGGTACTGGAAAACTTCCCCTCGTTTGGATGCGCCTCCTTTCTTCGCAGGTCGACCGCCAAATGCCCGCCGCCCGGTAAACCCGCTGAAGACCTCGTCGATTTGTTGTTCCGTTAA
This sequence comes from Penicillium maclennaniae, assembly GCF_028827695.1. Lineage (NCBI taxonomy): Eukaryota > Fungi > Ascomycota > Eurotiomycetes > Eurotiales > Aspergillaceae > Penicillium > Penicillium maclennaniae. The sequence goes on along the minus strand of NW_026623215.1, from coordinate 5,453,181 downwards.
TGGCCTGCCTCCATCCTCAGGTAGAGTGTGTAGAAGCGCATCACGCAGTTCAGCAACATCAATCTGGCCGTTATCGTCATCATCAAACGCGGCCAAGGCATTAAGAAGGTCCTGGGATGAGGACATGGGAGCCATTAATTGTGACAGTGTGTTCAGGAACGTCGGGAAGTTGATGGTTTGGCTAGAGCCAGAGGGGAAGAAGCGCGCCAGAGTGGACGGTGAAGAATCTTGGCCTGTACAGACTTCGAATTAGTATTCAAGCAAATTCTGAGTTCAGAGAAAGATGATCAACCCACCCAGGTTCGTGAGCACATCGGCCACATCATCTATGTTTACCAGCCCATCGTTGTCGCGATCGAGTACCTGGAAAGCCTCACGGATCTCCCGGGCCACATTGGGCGGAATCTTCATAGAAACGTCTGAACCGCCATCTCCCATACCACTTGGGCGACCCACAATCGGCGATGAATGTCCAGGCGAGCGGGCGCCCTTGGTGGGGGAGGGGGGCATTTCTCTTGTGAATTTCGGCTGCGGAATGGGATCGGTCCTCGGGGATACAGAATCTTCTTCAGCAGCTGTATACGACTGGTTGAGCTTGCTAGGTGATGCCATTGGCGTATAGCCGCTCCTACTTGGAGAGCTTCCAGGCGTCCCAGGACGACCGGAGGGTGGGGAGTTAGGTGTCGAGGGCCGCCGAAAGGGCGATGCCCGCGGTGACCCAAATGATAGAGGGGATGGTTTGAATGTAGGATTGTTCGCCTGCATCGAGATCAGCGACTGTTTCCACTAGAGTTTCCATCTATACTATACCATTGTGTTGGGGTTAAAGTCGGAGTCCATTGCGTAGTTGCAAGCAAGTAAACAATGCCCCGGCAACAAGTCGGCCCGATAGGGGCACGTGCATTTGGAGCTGTCGAGTCGCGGATTTGGATTTGTGGATCAATCGCTTTTGATGTGGATTTATGTGGATTTGCGAACTAGAGCTGTCAATTGCACTAGTCGATTAGACTTAGAATGCAGATTCCTGAAACTTCCCTCTGCCTGTGCTGAACACTTAGTGAGGAGGACTTTGGTAGACCAAGCTGTTATCGCCTATCGCCCCCCGCTGTGGAGATTGTCTTTTTTTGACCCCTGAACCACCGTTTGGACCTTTGGGTCTTGGGTCTTGGGTCTTGAGGCTTGCATTGACCAGATCCTCAAAAGTATGCCGGATCTCTCTTGACGGAACTTCTCAACTCTCTACCCACCATGGCGACAAGCCTGCCATATCGACCGTCCAACGAAAACCTGTCTATGAATCCTAAGACGAATGGCCTCCCTCGATTGTCCCCCGCACCCTCCTTCATAGGGCGCTCGCCCAGCGGCTCGCGTTCCTCAACTCGACGTACATCCGCCGAGCCTGGATCGGGCTACAAAGCTCGCCGATGCAAGTCACAATACCCAGTCGATTCATCCGAGCGTCATGTGGAATACATCTTGGTAGCGTCCTTCCACATCGACCGGGGTCCGATCATGGAGCATCAATACCCCGCTGCGATTAGTGGCGACGAGAGTATGCTGGCGGAGCTGATGCTTCCCGATCAGACCCATGTGCGAAGTCAGGATTGGACAATATTCTTCCTGCACAAGGACACCAGCGGTGACGACGATGAGGAAGGGGAGGGCGGTAAGAAGAAGAAAAGCGCAAGTCAAAGTATCGTGGCAACGAGGAAGGTGCCGACATTCAGCATGAGAACCCGGACGAGGCTTCTGAGGAGGAAAGCAGTGACGACGACGAGGAGGGTGGGGAAGGCCCGCCCTTGATGTATGTCCTGAATTTGGTGAACACGAAACAGGACAATACGGTCCGACGGTATCTCTTCCCTCACGGCAAGTGTGGAATTTAGAACTAACCACCGGACAGTGGTGCGGTCGTCAAAGCCATGGCCATCTGTACAAGGCATTCCTTCCTCCACATCTACAAGGTAAGCGCCTGTCTAGTCCTTTGATAGAGCACCGCGTTGACAATGATAGCCACTCCTTCTCCTCGCACTGGAAGACTACTTCAAGTCACCCTACCCCGAGACCCTTGCAACCCTCTATGACGCCGTGAACAATATGGATCTCTCCTTGATGCCTAAGATGTCGATACTTGAACGCCATATCTTACAGTCCAGCAACACCAAGGAAATGTTCATCGAGAAGTTCGAGCAGATGATCCGTCAGCGAGAGGAAGAAGAGGCGGAGGACACCGAATGCCCACCATCACCGAAGAAACTCAGTCGATACGTCTTGCCGAGAGACACGCACGAATTCGAATCGAAAGTGGTCTATCACGACATTCCCATCCCTGTCAAGATTCCTACTGTCATTTGGCCGGAGACTGTGGGCGACTTCAGTCTGGTCAAGCTTATACAAACGTTCGCAGGGCCACATGCCACCTCCCCTCAACCGTTCCCAAGCCATCCTCATTTAACCACCAGTGGCCCATTCACGCACCCTATTATTGTCCTTGTCAACGCCATCCTGACACAGAAGCGTGTAGTTTTCCTCGGGCACAATCGACCATCTGGAGAGGTAGCCGAGGCAGTCCTCGCGGCCTGCGCACTGGCGTCTGGTGGCATTCTGCGCGGATTCACTCGCCATGCTTTCCCATACACTGATTTGACTAAGATCGACGATCTCCTGAAAGTGCCTGGTTTCATTGCCGGTGTTACTAATCCTACTTTTGAAAACCACCCGGAATGGTGGGATGTTTTATGCGACCTACCGACGGGTCGTATGAAGATTTCTAGCCATGTTGAGTCGGCCCCAGTAACGGAAGGCCTCCTTTTCTTCCAGCAGCAGAATGCACTTTTGCCCAATCATAATTCGCACGCGCATTCGGACCCAACAGGCGACACTCTTTTCATGCAAGACATTCTGCGGAGTATCGCCAATCGACACGGCGAAAATGCGATCCGTGCCAAATGGCGGGCCTACATCACCAAGTTTGTCCGAGTTGCCGCAGCTTTCGAGGAAACTGTCTATGGTGCTTCAAATCTCTACATCATTGGTCCCGGCGAGGAACTGTCACCGGATAGTCCCACTGGCCAGCAGACTGATGCAGCAGACCCTTCATCACTCCGGGGGCACGGCTACGTGTGGCCGGATGAATTGGCCAAGCAGCGTGAACTCTCTGCATCGGTATCGCGAATCGAGGGTTGGCGGAACACTCGGTCGTACTACTCCTACATTCAGGACATTGCTGCTATGTACTTCCCTGCCCGACCCATTCAGCGACCCGACCTGCACCACCACCACGACCGGCTGCGGGCTCTGAAGCTGTCCCACGCCGATTCCGCCGCTATCTACATCGCTCTTTCCCATGCCGTGAAAGACTATGCCGGCGTCTGTCAATTGCTGACTGTAGCACCTGAGAACCAGGCTGGTCTGTTTTATATCAGCATGGGACTCTTCCACCCTGATCAAGTCGTACGTGAAGCAACAGTCGACTTGCTCGACCGTATCGCTTCGCATCCGGCCGGTCGTCATTTCTGGACACATCTCAACCGCTTTGCGAAACTGGGTCACTACCGGGTGAAGCGTGACCGTGATGCAGCCCAAAGCCCTATCTCAGGTGCTGGTTCTCCCACCGTAACCACGCCCGGGGCCAGCTTTGGTGGCGAGCCGCAGAGTCTGGTCGGTGTTGCACTTGGAAACAGCATTTCTCGAAGAAGCTGAGCTTCCTAGAATTTTTGTCTTTTGCCTTTTGAGCGATTTCATTCTACACACTCCCTTTCACGCGCATACCTTTTCCTGTTCAAGTTTTACGAACGACAAGACCTATACCTGTTTGATCATGATGCCACCGGTGGTTGGATTTGTTTGATATCTTGTTCTGTGCCTAGCTCCCTGTCGCGAAGAGGCTCCTGGATATATTCTTCGCCCCCCGCGTATAGGATTAACAGTGGTCATTGACTGCAACTCAATACACACTTGTGCAGCTCATTCTGCCTTCTAAATATACTGCCGGTTCGGTTTGGTTCAACCAAGGAACCGTCAAGTCCGTTACCAAGGTTTGAGGTGCGGCTTGGCGGAGTTTTACCGTCATATGATAGCATCAACAACTCACAGAGTGTTTGTATGCACAGAGCGAGGCGGAGGTTAGGTCGGAAAGCTCCTTCAGTCTCCAAGGCCTTTTCTCTGGGGTCTCAATCTAGAATCTGTCGGGCAACGTGAAGGGCGACTCGCTACACAAACTCCGTAACACACGTGTACAGGCTTTCATGCCGCATCATCACCAAGTAACCAACACTCAACAACCACTGTACATATCCGAGGGCTCCAAAGCATATCGCAAGTACATGTTTGTCATGTCCGTTGTCCAAGCTTGCCGAAAAGAGAGCTCCTTTACGTTCCAAAGACCCTATGTCCATGCGAGGCCCGATTTGATTCACATTGACGATGCAGCAAAGACGTTCGTGAAGGCAAATGAGAAAAGTATTTGATTTCCACCTGGGCCTAACGTAGACCCTAGGCCTAACATAACTTTTGAAGCTATTCATCCCTATTCATCCACCTTCCACATTATATTATTATATTCTGCTGTGAAACAACGTATTTAGGCCGCCTTTGAGGCCTATAAAGCTCAAAAGATCGCTAACATCGCACTTCTTACGAGCGAATTCGACAATCTAATTCATTATCCCGTCATCAACTTTTATATAGAGCCAAAGAAGGTCACGAGGTGGAGTGAAGTAAAAGAAGTGAGTTAACTTCATTCGAGTCACCATCGTTACATGCTACAGGAACCCAGTTTACTTTGATTGGTGGTGATTCAGCATTTATTGCGGTAGGTTAATCGCCTATGACGTAGCCGACCGCGGGATCGTTGAAGATTTTGTCGAAAGCACTAATGCAGATGCCTAAAGTTGAACAAAATGAGCTCTCTATCCACTCTCCTCCGTACGTTCAGAGCACCTCGAAGATAGTATGGAATAACACGCTTCTAAACCTCTCTCATTTGAACCCGACGGGTGGTCTCCCTAGATCCGTCGTACGACCTACATATATATAGTTTTCTATATATGTATTGTAGTGGGGGATCGGTGACATAATAGCATATGTGTGGCCTCTAGGCATAATCCAATGTCTGCAGTGCATAGTGTTACCGACCAGCACGAAGAAGAATTCGTGTATCATGAACAGAAGCAACTGAACTGGAGAAGAAGAAGAAGAGAGAAAGAGGGAAACAAGTAACTACGAAATAGAACCACTTCTATACCTAATTAGGTTAGACTTACGGCTCCTTCTAGATTATATTCCCCTTAGGCCTTCCTTAGGCTATAAGATAGTTATATATTATATAGTCCCTTTTTTTAAAGAGGCTCGCCTTAAGGCACTAGTGTTCTATTATTTAGATAATTATCTATAAAGTAATTATTTAAAGTAACGTCTAATTATATTAATAACTATATAGGTAGTCTAGGTAGGGCTAGATAATACTTATAGAAAGCTATCAGCTTATTCGGAGTATTTTTAAAATTATTTAGAGGATGTTAATTATTATCCTTAATTTTAATTTACTTAGCCTGATATTAAAGTTTCTAATAATATAATTAGATATCTATAATTTTATTAACTTCTTATTCCTATTAGTTATTAACTTTTATAAATAATGTTAGGTCTATAATCTAATCTATAAATAGATCTAAACTTATTATATAGCGAAGCTTATTTAAAGAAAAGACTAAGTTAATCTTAATAGAGGGTATAAGTTAGATTAATAATTATAATCTTTCTTTAAGAGAATTTTATAAGGGCTACTAAACTAAATAAAAAGTTTCTTATTTAGCTAATTAAGTTTCTAATTCTTAATAATAATAAAGACTATATTATTAGTATTAAAATTTACTTTCTAATTATATTTATTAGTTTAGGTATACTAACGCTCTTAGGCTTATTTAATTTTCTTTTAGGTATCCTTTTAAATCTCTTAGAGTTATTAAATATAGTCTTAAGTATCTTATATTAACTAAGATAAAATAGATAGTTTTATAAGTATATCTTAGTTAAAGGATATTTATAGCTTATATTCTTACTTAATAAAAAAGAGAGATTACTTAGTAAAATCCTATTATAAAGCTATAATAATAAAATCTATTATTAAAAATTATTTAAATTAGTTATTTTAGCGTTAATTTACTAATATATATAGTCGCTATATTATATATTAGTTTATAATTTTACTCTAGCTATTTATCTATAAGTAATATATTATTAATAGCTTATACTTAATTTTTAAGATTTAGTAGATCTCTATCTAGAATTCTAAGATAAATTAGCTAGTCTGATATAATTAAGTTTAGTAAGCTAAAGTAATATATAATATTAAAAATAAATAACTAAGCTATCCTTAGTGCTTTAATTATTTTATAATATAGAAGAGAGATAAGCCGCTTACTTAATTAATTAATTACTATAAATATTATATTAAAGCCTTATTCATCCTTAGGAAATAATTAAAAATTTATTATAATATTTTATTATAGATAATTTAGTAAGAGAAGAGATTATAATAGACTTAATAGTTAATCTCTTTATATCTTTATATATTTATAGACTAAATAGTTATCTATATAATATTTAATATTAGTAAACTATCTAAGCTAAAAATATTATATAGATAAGAGAGCCTTTATTTTATTTTATTTAGGATATATTATTAAAGGCTACTAATAGATCTTGTTGGGATATAAGGGGAAAGCTACCACGAAGCAGATCGTGGCCCCTTAAGTCCGTGGGATCAACCTTAGTCCGGCTGGGTCAGTCGGTGCTAGACAAAGGTAGAAGGTCAAAGGTCGTAGGATAGACCATAAGCAGATATAGCCTAAACGAAGGCAGAACCACAGTCCTAAGGATCAAAGGAAGAAGGTAGAGATAACTTTTTGGAAAGTGGAAAATGACTTTAGGAAAGTAGAACTGACTTAATTCTTTCTGCTAGAAAAGAAGGACATATTTATAGGCTAGAATAGCCTAGAAATAATGTCTAGAATGTCATACAAATACTAGACAGCAACATAATAAAGGTGGCAAAGAAGGGAACCGAAGAAAAGCCAAAAGAATGATGTCAAGGATCGACGGTTTCAGCCACCCCGAAAGCTTCCCCGCAGTATCTGGTTATGCATACCCAAAGGTGGACCATTTTATCCCTAAGGGAAAGTGGTCCGCCTATCCTTAAGGGGACTGAGGGTCGAAGTCTGTTCACCGAGGTTCGAAGACCATAGTCGAAGTCCGCGGGCAAGATATGCCCGAAGGCACCTCCGAAGGAACGGACCATTCATGCCTGAAGGCGGACCATTTACCTCTGAAGGAAAATGGTCCTGCCTATCATTCGGGAGAGGGCCGCGGACCAGAATCAGAAGTGGTCAAAATATCATTTTGATAGCAGGAAAAACTCTGGTCACGTGATCAATACAATCTGGTCTTATATGTTGAATATCAGGATAGATCTTTCTATGTAGCATTGGTCTATATTCCAATAGATCTTATTAAGTAATTAGGCCTATAAGTCCCTATTATCTAATATTACTAAGTGTGGGAGATCCAGTGGGAGATCAAATGGGAGATCAAGTCTTTTATCCTTCGATGAATAAAAGAATATTTCCTTAATAGGAAACCTCAGGGTATGATATGATGATTGAAGAAGAATTATATTTTTCTTGTAGAGAATTGCGGACATATTTATATCCAATCAACAAAATTCTAGGCCTATATTAGACTTGCATTATTTTAAGTCTAGGCCTGTCTTGCTTTGAAATCAATTATAGTCTAGGCATCATTTTTAGTCTAGACCTATTGTCAAGGCATCATTAATAGTCTAGACCTATTGTCAAGGCATCATTAATAGTCTAGACCTATGTCAAGGTATCATCAATAGTCTAGACCTATATCAAGGCATCATTAATAGTCTATCCATAGAACACCTTTTAATAGACCTATTATAATTAGGTGGCTTTTCGTATTTACCTGACCAATTATAAAGATCATAGTCTTCTTGGATGACTAAAGGTAATGCTGACAGTCCTTGATAATGCTGACAAAGGTAATGCTAACAGTCCTTGAATATGCTGACAAAGATAATGCTGACAGTCCTTAAATATGCTGACACTAAGCGACCTATATTTAATAGTAGCTTATCTTATAATTTTTAAGGCCTATCTTAATTAGTTCTTATTTATTCTCGGAACTCTTTAAGACTCTTATATTATTAGTTTATAAGAATTACTTAGATAATAATATTATAGTTATTAATAACTATTAAAATATATTTAGAGATACTAATTAGGGTAAGGTTAGGGTTAGCGCGATTCTTAGGGTATATATTATACTTAAGATATAACTAAGAAAAAAAAAATTTACTCTTATTTATACCCTAAACTAAGATTCTTTTAAAAGAGGGTATCTATAATAATATTTCGCTTCCCTATAAAGTAACGGATTAGGAAATAAAATTAGGATAGGAACTTCGCTTAGTAAGCCTATTAAGAGTTTAGTTTCTTAGTAGTTATAAAATATTATAAGGCTTAATAATTAGAGAAGATATTAAATTAATTCTCTTACTAAAGGCCTTCTAGCTCTACCCTATACTCCTTAAGTACGAGGACAATCGTAAGTATCTTATAGTTATATATATTATATCGCTACTAAGCTTAATTAAGCTTCTTTAAATAGAAGCTTACTAAGTACTTATTGGAATATAGACCAATGCTACATAGAAAGATCTATCCTGATACTCAACATATAAGATCAGCATTGTATTGATCACGTGACCAGAGTTTTTCCTGCTATCAAAATGATATTTTGACCACTTCTGATTCTGGTCCGCGGCCCTCTCCCGAATGATAGGCAGGACCATTTTCCTTCAGAGGTAAATGGTCCGCCTTCAGGCATGAATGGTCCGTTCCTTCGGAGGTGCTTTCGGGCATATCTTGCCCGCGGACTTCGACTATGGTTTTCGAACCTCGGTGAACAGACTTCGACCCTCAGTCCCCTTAAGGATAAAATGGTCCACCTTTGGGTATGCATAACCTGATACTGCGGGGAAGCTTTCGGGGTGGCTGAAACCATCGATCCTTGACATTATTATTTTGGCTTTTCTTCGGTTCCCTTCTTTGCCACCTTTATTATGTTGCTGCCTAGTATTTGTATGACATTCTAGACATTATTTCTAGGCTATTCTAGCCTATAAATATGTCCTTCTTTTTGTAGCAGAAAGAATCAAGTCAGTTCTACTTTCCTGAAGTATTTTCCACTTTCCAAAGTCATCTCTACCTTCTTCCTTTGATCCTCAGGACTGTGGTTCTGCCTTCGTTTAGGCTATATCTGCTTATAGTCTATCCTACGACCTTTGACCTTCTTCCTTTGTCTGGCACCGACTAACCCAGCCGGACTAAGGTTGATCCCACGGACTTAAGGGGCCACGATCTGCTTCGTGGTAGCTTTCCCCTTATATCCCAACAGTACTTATAATTATTAGGCTATAATTAGAATATTACTTATTAGGCTATAAGGGGAAAGCTACCACGAAGCACTTTATAGCCCCTTAAGTCTATAGGACTAACCTTAGTCTAGCTAGATTAGTGAATATTAGATAAAGAAAGAAAATTAAAGGTCGTAGGATAGACTATAAGTAGATATAGCCTAAATAAAGGCAGAACTATAGTCCTAAGGATTAAAAAAAGAAGGTAAAGATAACTTTAGAAAGTGAAAATAACTTAATTCTATCTGCTAGGAAAGAAGGATATATTAATAGGTTAGAATAGCCTAAAAATAATATCTAAAATAATATATAAATAATATATAAATAATATATAAATAATATATAAATAATATATAAATAATATATAAATAATATATAAATAATATATAAATAATATATAAATAATATATAAATAATATATAAATAATATATAAATAATATATAAATAATATATAAATAATATATAAATAATATATAAATAATATATAAATAATATATAAATAATATATAAATAATATATAAATAATACATAAATAATATATAAATAATATATAAATAATATATAAATAATATATAAATAATATATAAATATTAGGTAATAATATAATAAAGGTGGCAAAGAAGGGAACTAAAGAGAAGCGAAAAAAATAATATTAAGGATTAACGGTCTAAGCTACCCCGAAGGTATCCCTATAGGATTAGGCTATCTATACCTAAAGGTAGACTATTTTATCCCTAAGGGAAAGTAGTCCGCCTATCCTTAAGGGACTAAGGATTAAAGTCTATTTATCGCGGTCTGAAGGCTATAGTCAAATATCCGCGGGTAAGGTATACCTAAAGGTACCCTTAAAGGAACGGACTATTTATACCTAAAGACGGACTATTTACCCCTAAAGGAAAATAGTCCTACTTATTATTTAGGGGGGGGGCCACAGACTAAAATAGTCCGTAAGCTAAAGTAGTCTAAAAACTTATTTAAAGAAAGAAAACCTAATTATATAATTAATATAATCTTTGTCTTATATATTGAATATAAGGATAGATCTTTCTATATAATATTAGTCTATATTCTAATATTATTTAATTAATATATTCATTAGATATATAAGTCTTAATCTTATTAGAGTAATTAAGTTATAATATATTAGAATTAGGGCTAAGGTAAGCTTCTCCTTAAGCTCCTAAAAGGTACTTTCGTAGTAAACCCTAGGAAATAGGTACTCTATTAATAAAACTTATATTTATTTAGGCTTACCTATAGGCTAGCCTTATAGAGTTATTATAGTATCTTTTTTATATATTAAATATATTCCTTAATTATCTTACTATAAATTAAGATATTATTAATAAATATAATAGCGAAATTATCTAGATAATTATTTAGTATCTTATTAATAAATCTCTAGAATATAGTAAGCCTATCTATAATACTAAAGAGTATTATTTTATACTTAAAGAATCTATATTATATTTAGAAAGTAATAAGATCCTCTAAGTTAGAATATATTTAGATTTAATAGAATTCTTAATAAATATTAAGTCTTATAAATATCTTAGCCTTCCTAAATTATTAGAGAATCTTATTAATAAGCGAAAGAGGGTAATAGTCTTTTTTTATAAGCGTATTTAACTTCTAACAATCTATATAAAGCTATAGACTACTATTAGCCTTCCGGACTATTAGAATAGGAGATATATAGGGGGGCCTTATTAGGTATAATAAAGCCCTAAGTAAAGCTTTAGGTAATATAAACTTCTATTATCTAAAGTTCTTTCTTAGATTATTTATAAAGAGGGTAATATCTAAGCGTTACTTCTTTATTAAGAAAGATCTAATAATTAGTTATATCTTAATATAGCGATAAGGTATTTAAGTTCTATTTTAAGAAAATATTAGCGTACTTATAGTACTTCTTAAGGATCGTACTTTATATCTCTTAGACTTTAGCCTACTATTAAGTATTATATTTCTCTTTTAGGATATAATTAATTTTATAGAGAGATATAAAAAAGATCTGATTATCTTTTTTCCCTATATATTAATAAAATCTAATATCTCTAATAAATATAATAATATCGGAGGGGCTAAGATAGCGTTCTTAAGATTTTTATAATAGTTATAAATGTAAAGGCTTATAAATTTAGTTATTACTAAATAGAAAAAGCGTTTAGGCTATATATAGTTAGAGAGAGTCTTAAAATAATTTATTTTATTAGTTAGCGTCCTCTTAATACTAAGAATCTAGCTTTAGTCTTTTTAGAATAAACTAAGAGAGAATAGTAAGTATCTTTATAGTTATATTATTCTTAAGACTAAGCTCCTTAAGCTAAATAATTTATTCTTTTAAATAATCCAGGAGGATACTAAACTCCTTAAATTATATCTATCTAAGAATTAGGTTATATTATCTAAAATTAGTAATTAATATTAATAGATAAAGAAGTCTCTAGCTATTAATAATTAGGGTTAGTTTAAGGATATAAATAATTAGCTTTCTAAGATATTTATTATAGTCCTTAGTTAGGATTAGATCTACTAAGAGTAAAATATATAGGCTAAATATCTTCGTAGCTTATATTATAAGGGATAAATTAATATAAATATATTTATTTACTCTAATATTACTAAATACTAAAATTAAAAAAGAATATTTATTATAGGCTATCTAAATAATAAAACTAAAACTTTCGCTTAATCTAAATAATTTAGTTAAATCTAAAAAATAAAGTAATAACTTTTTATTACCTAAAAAGGGGACTTCTTCTAAGTTTAGGCTTTTCCTAATTAATTATTTTAAGGGGGGGTTAGGTAGCTATTTTAGTACCTAAAGTTTAGTAATAATAATTATAAAGATAATATTCTTTTTTAGGCACTTATAAGTTATATATTCTTACTTATAATAATTAAAGTAGCGACCTTCCTTTATTAAAATATTATATTCCGTAATTAATAATAACTTATATAGAGCGATATCTATACTCTTATATTTTATAGATAGAGATAGCGAGGTATAAAAATAAGATATATTAGTTAAAGTTCTAATAATAACTCTAAAGGGGGTAGTTAGCTTATAGAATTTCTTAGCCTTAAATTAGAGAGTAATATTATAAGCTATACTTTAATAGATATAAATAAACTTATTAAAATTAATAGAAGTCTTATCTATAAATAATATTATCTAAGTCTATAATAAGTTTAGGAGCTTATTATAAAGGTCTCGCTTTTAGTAATTCTTTAGTTATTTCGCTTCTTTAGCTAATTAAATAAATTTAGTAAAAAAATTATTAAAGCTATCCTTTAGCTTTATTATTAGATATTAATACTTTTAGTAAGCCTTAATAATATAGTTTAGGTTCTAAAAAATATCTTTTAGGTACTCTATAATATCTAAGATATCCTAATAGAGATTTAAGATAATTTTTTTTAGGTAAAGATAGATATAAAGAAGTACCTTCGCTTTATAATAGCTTATAATATAAATTATATAATATTTAGTAATAAGATAATAATTAATATTCGTAGCTAGCTTATATTTAATTATTATAGCCTAAGTATTAAAATAACTTATCTTATTATTATTTAATATAGAAATGTTAGGTATTTTAGCTAATAGATAACTATATGTTTTAAGGACTTAAGGGTCTTAATAATTTAAAAGGTTCTAAGGGCTTAATATTAAGAATTAAAGGATCTAAAAAATAAAGTTATTTTATTTATTAACTATAAAATTATAATAAATAATAGCCTTATGTTACTCTTAGGTTAGATTAATAAAAGTAGCTTTAAGTTATCTAATATTAGTCTATAAAAGTTCTATTAAATATATATCGCTAAAAATCTATAAGTCTTATTAGATCTAATAAGCTTTATATTAAATTAATTATTCTTATAGATATTTATATCTTCTTAGAGATTTCTTCGGAATTACTCCTTAGAGTAAAATTCCTAATAAATAAGATTCTTAGCCTTTAGGTTATTAATCTTAAAGTTAATTATATTATCATATCTTAATAGGTTCTAAGATAAGGTTAAGAACTTAGGTAAATTCTATTTCTTAGTAAGCTTCTCTTTAATATTTTTTTTATCCTTCTCTTTTTCGGAAAAAAGATTCTTAATTAGTATAGTATATCTCTTACGTCGGTCGCGTAACTTAGACTTTATATAGGTATTAGTTTCTTCAATTATAATATTATTTTATTATAATATTCGGTAAAAATTTAGTTTAGGGTTCGTTTATTCGGTTTTAATTTATTAAAGGGTATTACTAATAGGGCGAGATAGCGATAGCGAGGTATCTAATATTTAGACTATACCTAAAGGCGATAAGAAAGAGAAAAGAAGAGTATAGTTATATATTACTGACTAGGATAAAAAAAATTTATATATTATTAATAGAAGTAACTAAACTAAAGAAGAAAAAGAGAGAAAGAGAGAAACGAGTAACTACGAAATCCACCAGGAATCGGTGCCCACTGATGGAGTGTGTGGAGGCGGAAAGCGCAATATGACATGCAGCGGGATGTTGTGGTTTGGTTCATCGCTTTTTTTTGTCGCACTTCTTCCTCGGTGTCAAAATTGAAATTTCGACCCGCAGACTTAGAGATAGAATAGAATGTACTTCCCTGCTTCCTTATCCTTAGTAAAATATCGCCCAAACATAGTCAAAATACTTCAACAGGAGATATGTAAAGAACATGGTGATTATGGTGATTGCGATGAGAGTGGTGAGTGGTATACTAAGACAAGCCAGTTCTCAACAGCCACTCAACAGGGCATAACGGTTGAAGAATCTGAAAGAGTTGTGCAGTTGACTTTTCCTGGGCTGGCAAGGACTGACTAGCTCAACGGTTACTGCTCGCCCAACTCGCAACACTGACTGGAGATGTCTGAGATTTCGATCTTATGACATAGGCACGGGCATCGGGAATGCAGTTTTCTATAGAAGCAGTGATCTGGTGGTTCAAGTCTGTTGATCTTAGAAAATTAACCAGTTCGGGCATTGTGATACGTAGCACCAGGGGCTCTGACAATCACTCACCGGAGAGGCTGTTTGTCACGAAGTCAACTCAAACTTTGGAAATATAAAACCGAGTGCTGTCGCGAACTTCTACAGGAGCCCACATTCATCCTCCATTGTTTGAGCTCCGGTCAATCATACAAGATAGGCTTTAATACAAGAACCGGTCTTTGCTAGCCGGCTCACTCCTACTTGCATTCTCAGAGCACGAAGGAGAGATTTGACGGCCATATATGATACGTGACGGAGAGGCCTACTGTCTGGAGCTAATTTATCGATTCGAGCACGCCTCGTCACATCCTCAATCCCCGTCACGCATACCCGGTCTGCAATCAAATCTAAGTTAGTGCTTTGACTGGACATGTCAAAGAATTTTCTTTTTGCCCATGTGCTAACGCCGTTTAATATCAGGATGTTTCCATGTAGCAACGAGATGATCAGGCAGGCTTCCATTGCATGTTCTGGGGACGAGATCGCGGGGGCTGAGAACACCGACACAACTGGAGAGCTGGATTGGAATACTGCAGCTCTGCCTTTGTCATTGATCATTCCCACATTTAACCTCCCGTCTCTCAGCGCGTCACTACTGTATCTCATACCGGTGCAGTTGGTGCCCCTGCTCCACCACTGTTTGCACCCAACATGACAATGGAGGGATCCGCCGATAGGGAATTTTCCGAGGTCTTACGACTGTGGACATTCTGCTTGGTGTTTATTCTTATAAATAACATCTTTCTACGCTGTCGGTGATGTCATGCGTTCTGATTTGGATCATTCCGCTTTCTGCTTGGTATAGCAGCAATTAAAACCAACTACAATAAATGGAATGTCGTCTTGATTAAATTGCACTATTATTCACTAAGCGAAAATGCAAAGTACATTAATATCGCGTGCTTCCGTAAAATACAGATTGGCGCAACTTTCAAACCCCTCAAACTTGAGAATTTGCCAGCTTTCAGAATATGATGGCACATTTGAGGCTTCGCTTTCATGCGAGACAAGGAAATTCAGGTGGTTTGTGAGTTCTCATTGAAGTCCTCTTCTGTTTGCATTAAATGCACGACCAGGCTCTTCTTGCTCTCTACCGCACTTTTGTGTGAAGTCGTAATCCTACCGCTATATGGGTCCATGCCAAGTGCATTGGGGTCGATGCTACTTTTGGATAGAAGCAGATCTCTGACCCTAAATGAGCCCATCCGAGACGCCCACCATAACGTCGTGTTACCATTCTTATCTCGACAGTCTATCCCTATTTGGTCGACAACGAGAAGCCTTTTGGCCACTTCATACAGTCCGTTCATAGCAGCATAATGGAGTGCAGTTCGTCCATCGTTATCTTGCGCTTGTACGTTGATATTCTGCTGCTCAAGAAATAAAAGAGCTATTTCTTCGTGATCCCATTATGCTGAGACATATAACGGTGTCAAGCCTTCAATTTTAGTGTCATTGATATCTGCGTCCTCGGCCAGTAGATAGTGGACAAAATCAATAGCAGCGTATTAAGCGGCCTAGCACAGTGGTGGTAAAAGATTGCCAAATCCTGCCCTTTCAACCCAATCGCGCTAGGTGTGCTATAGATATACTAGGAATAGTTTCACTATTTAACCCCCCAGTTAGTTGATTGGCTTAAAAAACTGACTGTTTGAAAGGCGTCACGTCATTTTCATCAGCTGCGAGGGTGTCAGCTCCAAACTGTAGCAGTTAGCGTACTACTTCCAGACGGCCTCGGTAAGTGGCATGCCACAACGCTGTCCGTTTTATAGTATCGGGGAGGTTCACATCGATATCATTATGTCGAAGCAGGCTGGCAACAATATTGGTATGTCCATTACATGCAGCGTAGATAAGCGCGCTTGATCCTTTATGTCGGGCATTCACACGTATTTTCTGGGTTTGTAAGAAAACCTCGGTCACAACGTCGGGTCTATATCGAGAGGCCTCTATTAGTGGTGTTCGACCTTTAACTCTCGAATTGATGTTTGGATCATAATACTGGAGGGCGATGTTTGCCAATTCGCCGTCATTTTTCTTCGCTGCCCAGTGAAGCACACAACTTTTTTGGTGCTCAATATTGAACTCGTAAAGGCTTCGATTGAGCATGAAGTAGAACGCTTTGCTGGCTCTGGCAAGATGGGAAATATCGACCACCTTTGATAGGCAGGCGACTGTGCGAAAGAGCACCTCGGGGGGAAGAAGAGACAATCGATCCTGAAAGCACTTCAATATGCGTGACTATTGAGACATGAGCGGAACATACCATGATCGTTGAAAAGAGTAGTAGACACCGAGCTGAAGACTGACTTCAGAGTACCAAAGGATACACACTCGCCAGGAAAAGAAGGCTTTTTATATTGTAGACCTGATACCTAGCACTAGGAAGTTAAATGTCTTTTGCAACCCGCGTGGGCCCATTGCGCACATGGGTCCTGGGAACTATACATTCCTTATCAAATAGTGGGACGACATCGTGGTGATCAGCGGTCATGCTCCTGGGGCGAGGTGGACCTCCAATAACACTTTATCTGCATCATGGAGGTATTCAAAGGCCCCACGTATACCTAAAGGCGGATAGCATAACATTTTAGACGCACGAAAATTAGAAGAGCCATGTTAGTCTCTCGATACATGACATAGCGCAAGAAAGCAAAATAAAGGATTTCGCTCTCTTGTATTCAGGCTAATGTAGATGCGCTATGTGGGACCCTCAATGGCTCATCTGTCGTCCATACTGTATTATTTTTGGCGGTTCCTGGGACCTCTCTCATTCATTTCCAGGAGCAGTAGGCTCCGGGAGTCCATCGGATCACTCCTAGGTTGAGGCCGCCATCAGTTCATAAGGGATAGCAGGAATTGGTAGTCCACATCGTCGGGGCTTTATACCATCCATGTGATGGACAGGATCCCATTGACAATCACCCCGAGATTCAACATTGTAACGAATATAAAGCTCAACTTGTTGCTCAGAGAATAATACAATAAGCAATCTTCACCAGGATTACAAAATACGGATTCTATCTCCCACGTGCCATAGAACTCACTGAACTACTTGCGAGAGATATCCCGCCAGTTATCAGTGGTGGATTTGCAGTGATTGCACCAGCGACGGTTAAGCCAAGTCCTGCCAGAAATACAAACCCTCGCAAGGCCATCTGCATCTTATCCAGCTGTGTCGCTTCACCACGCAGAGACATCAGCTCTGTAGATCTCAGACCCTGAGCCATTTGTCTGTTTTCGTACTGCTTGCAGAATTCCAGGTAGCATTCCTTAACCCGTTCACGGTATTCTAGGACTTGTTCGAGCTCCGCTGTCTGTGACAGGGACCTCAGATTCTCGACTTGTTCATCCAGCAGCTTCAGTCGCTCTTTATTGTATTCCAACTCGTTCAGAGATCCGTCATTGTCTAAGGGCTCTTCCCATTCAATCTGGGCCGCTTCGTGCTCTTTCTTAACCAATTCTCGGTCGAGCTTTCCCAACAGCTCTTCACACTCCCCGATTTTTTGGCGCGAGAGAATGTCATAGTTAACCTTGAGGGCATCTTGGGCCTTCTCTGCCTCGCAGATCTGCCACTTCAACTCGCCTCGAACAGTCTCCAAATCCCGAGTTTGTGTATCCTGGTGCCACTTCGGCTCTTCAATGGTCAGGTCAGCCTCGTTCATCTCCCTATGGAGTTTTCGGGTAAGCTCGGTGATCCTGTTGTTCACCGTGCACCCAGCCATGGTGTCATTGAGAACTTTGTGCAAGTCCACCATTTCTTTCTGAATTTGTAACGTCACTTTACCTTTTTGTGCTTGGAGTTGCGACAGGAAATCCACCATGGCGGTCGCCGACTTACGGCTCCCGTCCCAGCGCATCAACTTGCTGCCGCCATCGCACATGGCACCCCAGAAATATTCAGTGGACTGTAGCTCTATTTCATTATTGACTGCTTGAGCATAAGCCGTGCGGTCGGTGTCCAAAGCTTGCCACATTGTCGTGGCCAGAATCACTCGAGGGAAGGCTTCTTCACCACAAATATTTCGGACAAGCTTCATCATCCGCTTTCCCGACCCACCAACTCTGACATCTGTGATTCGGTGCGTGTAGATGATGCCCGACAGCCTGATCCCACGGTGGTAGGTCCGGGTCAACATGAAAGCGATGTTTCGTAACACTTCCGACTCCTCAAGCCCAGTATCGTTGAAGCCCGGAGTGTCGATCAGGGTTACCAAATTTCCCCCGGATTGACGAAAGGAATAGACCCTGCATGTGGCGGTAGCTGTGGAAAGAGGCAGATTCAGAACTCAATGCTTGGATTTGCAGGATCTCCCTATACCTTCTCACCTGATATTAAGCTGTGGCTAATACCGATGTCCTCCTCGACTAATGCTGATATGAAAGTGCTCTTCCCACTCCCTGTAGCACCTATCACTGCGATGAGTACGTCTTGCTCCCTTCATTTGGAAGATAATTAGCACAGTTTTTAGTGTACAACATTTTTCAGTGCTCGGTAGTGTGGGAGACCTACGACAAGGCGAAATCAGCATCCATTTCGACTCCAAGGTTGTTATTGTATCCTTCTTGGGATTATAAAGGTGCTCAGCCTCTAACTTAGCGTGAGATCCAGTATGGCGAAGACGTGGATAAGTAAGGCGAGCCACGGATTTAGCCGCACTGGAACTCAATCGGCTCGGGTTGCCTGCCTGTTTTTGTTAAATACTCTCAGACTGTATTAATGCTTGGAAGGTACCCTGAACTTGCATAAAACTACTCGTAATCGTAGCCTAGTGATCTGACCCACACAGGCTACGATTAGCGAGGCGAGGCCTTAGCGGGGCTGTGTATGCACATAAGCAGCCCAAGGTCCACGCAGTAGATAATTTGGGATTAACCTGGCGAGATACACATTGTTGCTTAGCCCACCGGATGATGAGCTGCATGGAGCCCCAGGATTACACATTAATAACATTCTAATTGACATTTTCTGAGACCAATCTTCCTTTGAATGTTGGAGGAATATCTGCGTCTCTACTACGATTTCAATATATCTATTCTACCGACCCATTACAGGATCCATGGCGGCAAACGGTGGCGGTAAGCTATATCCACTTTCCAACCCGTGAAAGTGTTGCATGTCCAAGGCTATACTAAAAAAGTACCAGTGGTAATAGGCCTTCCAGCTCAAGATGAGGCCGTGATCCCTCCTGATGAGACCTTTTTCCGGAACGGTGTCGAACCCCGAACTAATGATGTCTTCATTGCCGTCATGGGTGTAACCGGCTCCGGGAAGAGCAGCTTCATCTCTTTGTTGGCCGAGCCAGGTACAAATGTCTCGATCGGACATGGTCTTCAAGGCTGTATGCTCCCACCCCAGACAACCCCCTGGCTCATCAGCACTTTTACTGACTCAAAACACACTCTCAGGCACTCAAGGCGTCAATTCGTACTTATATAAGCACGATGACGATATCAATGTCTATTTGATCGACACCCCAGGCTTTGACGACACCAATCGCGACGACAGCGATGTCCTCCGTGAGATTGCCCTTTGGCTCTCTGAGTCAATTAAAAGCAGTGTCAAGCTTAGCGGGATGTTTTACTTGCACCGGATTGCTGACCCAAGAATGCAAGGCACCGCGAAGAAAAATCTCTTGATGTTCAAGAGGCTCTGCGGGGAGAATGCCCTAAAGAACGTTATCCTAGTGACTACCATGTGGGATAAGGTGAAAGACAGTGAGGGCGATGCCAGAGAAAGGGAGTTGAAAGAAACTGAGGATTTCTGGGGATACATGGTGAGGAACGGTTCAAGGGTGGAACGTCACTTCAACAACCAGGAATCCGCAAAGCAGCTCGTTTCCAAGCTCCTGAAAGAGAAGAGGATTGAACTCACGATCCAGGACGAAATGGTCCGAGAAAAGAGAGATCTCAACCAGACAAACGCTGGCAGAACCCTTGACAACGAGCTGGCCAGTGAAAGAGAAAAGTGGCAGAAACTGGCGGTGCAACAGAAGGCCGATATGGATGAGGCCATGCGGCTTCGAGACAAGCAGCTCGCGACGGTTTTGAGTGAAGAACGCCTGAAATCCGAAGCCAAGGCCAAGAAGCTGAACGAGGAGCGGGAGAAACTGAGAGTCAATCTGGCGGACCTCAGAAGAGAGAATCAGAGGAGGATGCAGAGGATGCTAGAGGCGCAGCAGGCGCAGCTCAGGGAAGAGAACGAGTACATAGCACAAAAGACACTGGAGGATCAACAAGTGCAGCTACAGCGGCAGTCTGATCAAATCAAAATGCTTCAAAGAGACCATTCCAGGCAGACCAGGACAAGGTCACACCCGGGCTCGAATTGTATTCAAGAGTGTCGATCAATCAGCCTCGTTGGTGACTGGTTCTATTTTTGTGGTCCAAAGACGAATGATAGGTAAGGATTCCACACCAATCTAATGATGTACACACAGCTCTCGATGATTGACATTACTCCTAGCAACTTGCCTCAGTATGTCAAGGCTCGCATAGGTGACCAGAAGTTCAATGATGACCCGGAACAACGTACGCAGTAAGTAATCTGCTATGCATACTGGAAACAGTTAATTACTAAAAGATGGTAGTCTGTCTCATGCAGTGAAGCGAACTATTCAATCTTGGATTGGGCATACTGGAGGCGTAAAAGCCTTTGTGCTAGGGACCTCAAACTCATTCTATATTCACTACCATCAAGACGGACACTGCAAAGATAGTAAGTACTCTGCGGGAAAAGAGGGAGGCAGTAGCTCGCTACCAGGACAAGGCGGTTTCTAACAACACGCGATTGCCGCATAGTCAGCTTCCTGCCCGATTATCCCGGTCTAGCAGCCTTTCTCGATAAATACAGGAAGGCCGACACGGCCGATCTTGACGAGAACAAATCCGCGAGCACAGAATCTGGGTGTCCCAGATACGTATCTCTTGGTGTAAACGGGCATTATTACCTCCGAACAAACCGCCGTCATGCTTGGGATCTCCCCGAAGAGCTCATGAGCCAGCCATGGTATTCGGAAAACAAAGTGAAAGCTGTTTGGCTGGGAATGAAAGACGCATGGGTGGCTCAGCTAAAAAATGGTGAGCGGAGGTATAACCTTCAAGGCCAGTATTCTGGCAATTCGGGCAAACTTGAAGAAAATATCGAGCGCGGCTTTGGGCGGAAGCGGCCTGGACAGAGGATCAAGGTGCGTAACAATAAATTCCTAGACCAGGCTCAAAACACCAAAGCTAACCATATCGAAGGCCATGGCTCTGAACCTGACCAATCCAGACTCATTTGCTTGTGTCTGGGGAAATGGGGGCATCATTTATAACGATGCTAGTGAATTTGACGGCTTCATCTTTGAGGAATTCGCTACAAAAAACTTTGGGACGAAATTTGATTGACCATTGCATTCCCTGCTATGTGGTCCTATAACATCATTTCTGTACTCTTGTACTTTTCTATGAACCAGAATATTACCATCCGCGACTAGGATTATTATGTGACATGATGTTGATGGTTCATCCGTTTCTCTTTGGATGAAAGACTAGTCTCTCTCGTGCAGTCCACTTTACAGGACTAACAGAGGATCTTAAAGAAACAATTTTTCAAATTTGATTTAAAGCTATCCCCTATTAAAGATGTACGCACTACACTATTTGAATGACTTCATCTGTGGCGAACAAATTGGCTGCGGGACGGGGTATCTTTTGCCCTGGTCGTCGCTGACTCTGTCGAGCCCGGGGCAGACCACTAGTTCCGTACTACCAGAGCGCTCTTGGCCCAGCTCGAAGCTCATGCGGAGTTCCTCGCGCTGCGAGAAAAGGAGGTAGCCAAACTTGGCACACTCCATTGTTACATCTTCCAGATGCTCCTGCTGGTTTTTCCGTAACTTAGGATCGACGAATATATCCAAGAACGGCTCGAGCTTATGAATCAACTCCCTCGCCCGTGGCGCAATCGTAGCATTGTGCGGTGTCAGTGGATTACGCTCGCTGCGGTTCGGGTGAAGCAGGAATGCGGAGAGCTGTCGCCACTGTGTAAGTGCGAGGAAGAAGGCTGTACAGGGTTTGAGAACTCGTTAGTCAATTATTATCTCATGCCGGGAAGTGTGTTCCAAGCCTTGATGTGTGGAGGCTTACCTTCCTGGCTTCCCCTATGCCTCTCTACTGGGGAAATTTCCTGCAGAAACGTGGAAACGGATGCAGGAAGCAGGGAGACCGGTGAATCTTGCGAGAAAGCAACACTCCTGAAGACAACAGACGT
Source organism: Penicillium maclennaniae (assembly GCF_028827695.1). Taxonomy (NCBI): domain Eukaryota; kingdom Fungi; phylum Ascomycota; class Eurotiomycetes; order Eurotiales; family Aspergillaceae; genus Penicillium; species Penicillium maclennaniae. The sequence continues at coordinate 5,430,419 of NW_026623215.1, read as the reverse complement.
AATGATGTGCTGGAGAGCCATAAGTCGAGTCTTGGGATCAAGTGTGATCTTCACCAGCTGGCCGCAAGGAATTGAGCTTTTCTCCTCCAGCCCTAGGGTCAATAGAGTGCTGGAAAGTGCACTATAACTGCCCTTAGCTGGCAAGCAATGGTAGTGGTTTTCAATATGCTGAAATATCAGGTGGCTTAAGGCCTGAAGTTCGTTGCAAATCATCTTATCCGACTTGGATTCCAGCAGGAACTGGTTAAGGGGGTTAGAGTCAACTATTCCTGTTGCTCTGGCTGTCCGCGGTGCTGTAGATGTCATAGAGGAAGCGCCCCTGCTGAGTTCATGCGTATTGCCTGAACGAGAGAGACCAGAGATTAAACCCTCCCTCTTTTTTCGCCTTACTGCGAAGAAAAAAGTAAGAAGAATACCGATGAATAGGCCTGCTATGATGCAGCCAATGCCAATGCCTGCCGCCGCGGCGCTGCTGATGCCAGCATGGGGGACTGAAGTCGAGGTTGGTCGCACGGAATGCTGATTACTAGAACTTGACGTAGAATTTGATGTAGAATTTGACGTAGAAAGTGACGTGAATGTCATGCTTATTGATGGTCCTGAGAATAGCGGATAGTGAAAATACAAATGGAACGAACGGCCAAGCAAGTTCAGAAAAGAGATGAAAGGAAAACATAATTTCTTAGGACCGAGACCCATGCGTCCATTACTAGCTTTCGAATGTGTATTATGACTAGCCCCTATTGGACGTCGGCAGTAGCTGATCTGCTACGCCCTCGGATTCTGTCATGCACTTTTAACCAAGCGTAGCGCCGGTAATTGGGGTTGGCTCATGGGACGGCTCGGTTACTATGCCTGAATTGCAGAGGAGTTGACCTTTCACAATTGGGTGGCTGGAATGGTTCGTAACAAGGCTGAACTCTCATTCAGCACCAACGCCCCATTTCTATCATCTTCTTACTGATTTCTTCGCATTTCGCATGCACCGAGACAGAACGGGTATCTTTGTTGAGGAGAAAAGAGGCGGATCATCTATCACAGACGGTACTGAGAGTCTACTGGATCGGGTAATCTGATGTTACTTTAATTATTTTATTCCATTATAAGACGCCAAGCCTAAAGGGCATGGATGTTTACAGAGAGGGCTGGGTCTGAGTAACATCCACTAAATATGAGGCATCCAGTTGAACCATGCAGTCCCCGTACAGGGCCGCCACCTGATTCAGGGCTACGTAGCAGCTGGTGTGAACGTGATTTTGATGTCCTCAGCCGCATGGTAACGAAGAAAATCCCGCAATATTCTCTAAACACTCCTGTAAACTGTTTAATTTAGTCTGTTTTCATATAATCTGGTGCATCTAGCCCTCAAGTTTCCATGCAGGCATTTTCACTAGCGAACTTGGAGCTGCAGTAGCACGCGGGGATGCTTCTGGTGATATTGATACCCATAATCGCCAGTTCAGACCCATCCTTCTTTGGCCTTTTTACTCTCTCTTTAGACCACATTCGAGCATAGAAATGAGCAGCGACAAGCGTCCTGATATTGTGGTAGCTGTCGATTTCGGGACTACTTACACGGGTAAGCAGTTTACATCCTTCCATCTCTTATCGCTGTTGCTGAATCACCTATTGAGGAGTTGGATGGGTTTGTCTACAGGCCAACAATGCCATCCAGACTCCTATCCAGATCATCCAGAACTGGCCCGGTTGTTCGACGAGAAACGAGCAGAAGGTCCCCACCTGCCTCGTGTATAACCCGGATGGGTCACTGACATCGTGGGGCTTCTTATGCGAGGAAGATGACGGGCCTGAGAAGCACAGAAAGGATTTATTCAAGATATTTCTTGACAGTAACAAGACGGAGGATGTCTGCAGGCTAGACATCCCCAGTGCCACCCCGGTTTCAAGAACGGAGGCCCAGTACTTGGCGACAACTTATCTCCAGCAGATATATAATCACGTCAAGGATACAGTGGAGAGCCGGACGGCAACAGTTTGGGCAGACCTGACTGTTGAGTACATTTTCAGTGTTCCAACTACATGGCGAAGCCAAGCGACTATCAACATCTTCAAGAAAGTCATTGCCGCCGCCGGGTTTGGAAGGGAAAGTCCTTCGCATACAGCTACAGTCGAGCTCACCGAGTCAGAGGCAGCTGCTGTAGGGACAATCAAGAGTGGAGCTGTGCGATTCCACAAAGACGACATCTTCCTTTCCGTCGATGCAGGCGGTGGCACAACTGACCTTGCACTGATGAAGGTTGTCGAAGCTAGCGAGCCGTTTCCAACACTGTCACAGATCACAGAAGTTGATGGCATTGGTATCGGCTCGACTTTTATCGACAGAGACTTTCTCGACCTTGCCAGCTCACGCATTCGTCCCTTCCCTGATTTGCTCCACCTGCTGCCTCCAGATTGCATTAAGCGCCTAGTTCAGACCGTGAGGTTCCAGACTGCGAAACATAGGTTTGGCGAGCATGCCTGGGAAACTCCAAAATATAAACTGCCTTTACAGGGTGTTCACTACAAATTTAGCTCTCCAGAAGCTGGGATTGATTCAGGAGAATTGATTCTGATGAGGTAGGCAACCATCTCAAAGCCCCCCCGTTGGATCTTTTCCTGACTACACAACTAACTGGTCATTCCTTTTCCGTGGCAGGGACGAGATGCAGTCACTATTTGATCCTCATGTTGATAGGATTATCCACAAGATAGGCAAGCAGCTTGACTGGGCCCGAAAAAACGGTCATTCCCAACACATAGTAAGTACCTGCAATGGACACGGACGGTTAAATCTAATACTAATCAGTCCTTTCAAACAGAAATACATGATCCTCTCTGGTGGCTTAGGGAGCTCATCATATGTAAGGCATTGCTTATCAAAAGCGATACAGGAAAAGGCACCCCGGATAAAGGTACTCCACGCGACCGACCCACAACTTGTAGTTGTTAGGGGACTCCTCCTGGATGAGACTGCAGAAGCTTGAGAACGGATCAACTCCCGTCCTTATTCACCGGAAGGCAAGGGCAAGTTACGGGCTGGTGTGCAATATGAAGTTCAACCCGATCATCCATAAAGGCGAGGTGCTCGAAAAGGATCCACTTGATGGGGAAATATACGCCACGCAGCAGATAGATTGGATCATTAGAAAGGTAAGTACCTCGAAGTTTCCTAGGTATTGTTATGCATCTGTAAACCGGCATCGCTGATTAAAATAAATCTATCAGGGCGATGTTATAGATCCAAGCAAACCGATTTCACATTCCTTCAATTACAAAATCGATCCTGGAGATGCGGTTCGCAAGTTCGATGGTTTTTTCGTAATCTCCCATCTCGAGAAGGATAATCTGCCTAGGAGCGTTGCGCACCGTATGTCCGGCCCTTCTCCTTTTTTCCTAATATTTCACTTTCTCTTTTGCCTCTCTTTTCACTCACGCACTTGATAAGTTCTTATCTGTGCTACAAAGTTGACTAACACATTCACAGCCGGATTCATCCCGCTCTGCACGGTAAAGTCTGACCTGACCGGCATCCGGAACAACGAGATGGAGCGACAGAAGCTGTCACAAGGCCTTTTTTCTCGCAGCAAAAAGTACTACAACCTCAATTTCGATGTTAAAGTTACTGTCGGTCCGGCCGATCTCCGGTTTGAGCTTTGGTTCCTGGGCAAGAAGTTCTCGCGGAGCCACGATCCTATTCAAGTTGCTTGGGACTAGGAGGGTGCCTTTGCCTGACACTTCTTTTGCTCGTATTTGTGTTCTCGATTAGACCTCGCCACAGCCCATACCCAAATGGGCTCAGGGCCATTTCGTTTTGGCATGCCCGGCCACAGGGCCGCCCATGGGCATGCCCAACCCGCCCAAGTCCTGCATAATGTCCTAATTAGGATGGATAAAATGCTGATTCATCGCAATAAATAACCATCACTTACACCTGTTCGGGTCACAGCAAGCTCAGATGTCACTTTCATCTACACCGCCCTTGAAATTAGAGGTTCTTTAATTGTAACAATCTGTTTAAGGGAGGGTGAATAATATTGAAACTAAAGCCTTAAACCTATTGACATGTTTTGAGGGCTATGGTGGTTAAAAATGTTACAATTAGTTGCCTCAGCCATGAAAATATATTTGTACTCTACTTTAAAGGAGGTGCATACTTCAATTCAAACTAATTAAATTTTTCTCTCGCACAACTTTTATTATTTTTAGATGACGATTTGATTAACGTATCCAGACAGACTATAAATTCTAAATATTTTCTTAAATTTAAAGTATCTCCCTTCGTTATGGTTAGGGATGCGATTCAGTGCCCGTAAAGCAAAAAAATTCGCGTTGGAAAACCGGGGGCATGTAAGTCACCGAATTTCTTGGGCTACTTGGGCGGGCACCCAGCTGACTGGGACCCAGAACTGACAGACTGGGACCCAGGATTTTATGACTAATCCTAGGTCCTATTTAGGTGCCAGAGCTGACTGAGACCTAGGATTCTAGCTTATATAATCTTTCTTAGCGTGAAATAAAAATTTCTGCCTTTTAGATACCCCTTTTAACCTAATTATATACGTACTCTATAGAAACTAAGATAGCCTATTCTTATTTTAAACTATCGCTATTTCCCCTACCAATAGTATCTATACGGATAGCCTCTAAATATAAGGTAATTTCTTATAATCGAGCTATATTTAGTGCTAGCTTAGAACTTAATTACCTAATATATAGGTTACCTAAACGACCTATACGAAATATTTTAATTATATATTAAGTATATATTAATTATATACTTAGTAAGAATAAGCGGATTTAGAGACTTCTAAATACTAAGACTATATTAATAAATATTAATCTTCTAATAATAATTCTAGTTATAAAAATAAGGAATAAAATATTTCCTTAGAGACTATTTCTATCCTTAACCTTAGCTAAATAGATATAGCTATAGATAGGACTAGAATTAGTAATAATAATAGAGATATTATTATCGCTTATAAAGTTTAGGAATATCTTTTAGTTCCTAAATATCCCTAATATAGATAAAAATTATATATTATATATTATTTATACCACGGAAAACCTACTATAAGATACGCCTAATACTTCTTATAATATCTATAAGAAATTTAGTTAATTTATATTATCCGTAAGTTATATCTAAATAATATATATACTTAATATATAGACTATATAACTAATAGCCTTAGATCTAATTTTTAAATATAAGATTAAAGTCTATAAAATAAATTAATATAAAGCTTCTATAGAAAGATAGTAAAGATAAAGAGGTAAAATCTTAGTATCGATCTTATTAATATTTAGGGATCTAGTACTACTATTAAGTTTACCTTAGTATTATTATCTCTTTACTAAAGTATAATTAAGTCTAGCTATAGATATTCTATAAACTTTAGTCCTAGGCTATAAAGCCTATATAATATATTATTAAAGAATAAATCAAAGAGCGAATAAAAGAGTATATCTTTACCCTATCCTTATTAAATTTTTTTTTCTTAAATTAACTATAGGCTATACTTTATATTTCTCTCTAGGATATTAACGGACTATATTAATACATAATTAGTAATCGGATATATTAAGAATAAAGACTAAGGGTATAGTTACGGAATAGCGTAAGTCTATATATATATAATATATTAAATATATACTAATAATTTAAAATAGATTATCTTTATTAGCTATCCTAATAGTATATCTTAATAGACTTAATATTATACTTAGGTTATATCTAAAAGTGCTATAAGGGTTAATATTACTTTCTTAAAACTCCTTTATAAGAAAAATAGGCTATAATTAACTAAGTATAATATTAGGAATTACTTCTATATCTAATACTATATAGCTAAAAGAGTATATTATAATATACTTATTTTTAATATATATTAGGTGTATATTAAAAAGATATTAATACTCTATTAGATTCTATATATATTAATAGTGTTAGTAAGATAATAACTAAGTGCTTAGTTAAAATTAATATTTATATCCCTTATATCTAGTATCGTTTTCTATTTTACCTTATTATATTCCGAGGGTCTTATATATATTTCCTGTGGGAAATCCGGTGGGAGATCAAATGGGAGATCAAGTCTTTTATCCTTCGATAAATAAAAGAATATTTCCTTAATAGGAAACCTCAGGGTATGATATGATGATTGAAGAAGAAATTATATTTTTCTTGTAGAGAATTGCGGACATATTTATATCCAATCAACAATATTCTAGGCCTATATTAGACTTACATTGTTTTAAGTCTAGGCCTGTCTTGCTTTGAAATCAATTATAGTCTAGGCATCATTTTTAGTTGTCAATGCATCATTAATAGTCTAGACCTATTGTCAAGGCATCATCAATAGTCTAGACCTATATCAAGGCATCATTAATAGTCTATCCATAGAACACCTTTTAATAGACCTATTATAATTAGGTGGCTTTTCGTATTTACCTGACCAATTATAAAGATCATAGTCTTCTTGGATGACTAAAGGTAATGCTGACAGTCCTTGATAATGCTGACAGTCCTTGATAATGCTGACAGTCCTTGATAATGCTGACAAAGGTAATGCTGACAGTCCTTGAATATGCTGACATTCCCCTTTACCACTAATAAAAATATTATATATTATTAGTGAAGAGATCGCTAAGGTAATAAATATATAAGATATTCTTAGTTTAATAGCTTATATATTACTTATTATTATATAAGATTAAATTTATTACTAACTCTTACTTAGGTAAATTAATAGTTTCGCCTATATTCTCTAAGATTATCCGTTGATATAGAGATTCCGCTTTATAATATATCTATAAGAGCTTATATATTAAGGATAAAATAATTACTATAATTTATAAATAGCGATTACTATACTATCTATATAGTATAAGTCTTACTAGCGTATAGCGCAAATACTAACTCGATTTAATAAAAAATAATAATAAATAATAGATCCGTAATATCTATTTCTTTAATAAAAATTAAGAGGACTATTTAATTATCTGTTATATAAATCAATAAGCTAAGCTCTTTTAAAATATATAATATCTTAAAATAGATCTTACGTTTAAGATAGTTTAGGGAAAGACTAAGGTCTTTTTAATTTCTTTATAGAATAAATAGGTAAGAAGTATTATTTTACTATATCTTTAATATATATTTAATATATACTAACTATATTTAGGACTAAATATATATATCTATATTTTTATAAGTATTAAGCGCTATATTATCTATTAAGTTCTTTTTAAGAAAATCTTTAAGATCTTAGGAGATATTAGTTAAAAACCTATTTAATAGATATATTAGCTTAGTAATAATAACTCTTATAAGGGTATTCGTACTATTACCGTAAATATGTATATAAAGTAAGTATTTAGTATATAGATAATATACTTAATATATACTATTACTATACTAATTCTATTTTTTATTAGTAGGGCTCAGAGTCTATCTTATTAGTCTAGATCCCTATTAGATATAGTTAGAGTATTTATAATATATTTTAATTTATTACTAAATATATATTAAATAGGCTTTTCGGAAAAAGTTCCCTAACTATAAGGCTACTTTAGCTGTTAATTTTATTTAGAATATAAATTCAAAAGCTGAAGGCCTTAAGATAATAGATAATATTATAGAAAAGTGGCTAAAGACTAAGAGATAGTTTTAAAATAAGAGGACTAATTAGGTACTTACTAAAATAACCTCTAAGGCTTCTAAAATCCTAATTAAATAGTGGATAAATACTCCGTATTATACCAGAATTAGTAAAAGTACCCACTTTTATAATAATAAGGTTATTAGTTAAAAATAGGCCTTATTAATAGTAATTCTTCGGTATAATCTAATATAATTCTATTATATCTTTCTCTTATATTTAATAGATATAAGATATATACCTAAGAAATAGAAAAAAAGAATTAACTTATAGTTTAGGAGGGTATCTACCCTACTTAGCGATCTTAAAATCCTATTAACCGAATTATAAAATAGTGCCGTAAAAAGGTTTATAATTCTTTTTAATTTTAAATAAATATATACTAAATATATATTAATTTTAATTAAATAAATAGTATTCTACACGACGGCAAGCGGGGCGCCGGAAACCGCGCCCGTTGGCCCGCCGTTCTGCGCCGCCCGACCGCCTGCCTGGCTGCGGCCTCCCCTGCCCAATCTGGCATCGCGGCCCGCTGAGGAGCCCCGATCGGGCCTAGTGCCGCAGCCGCCGCTTTTATCGCCTGGCGCTCCACCGTCACCTTCTATAAAACACCGCTCGCCCACCTTCGTCTCGTCGACGCACTTTCTCTTCTGCTTCCAACTCTCTCGGCTCCCCCTTTTCTTTTTCGCCCCCACCGATCCATGCGCACTAACACTCGCGCTGCCCCTTTTTGGTGCCCAGAAATGACCTCGCACATCGGATTTCGTCGGACATGCCGCTCAACCCGCCGACGCTCAGCCCCGTTCCCGGCCGCGCGAAATGCGATGCCATCCAGTCAGTCAGCGGTGGAAGCGCGGACAGGGTCCTGTGTACGGCCATTCTCCGTGAGTCTACGCCCGGTGTCTACTTTTCAAGTGATTAGTGTTGTTGATTATGGTACAGAGCGACTAAGAATGCCTTCTGTTTTCTGAGCCGTTGTCGTCACACATTCCTGTGCTTTGTCCGCGTCCCTCGCGCTTGCAGGGTATCTCGGACGGTCTCGCCACTGGACCCATTATTCGCATGGTTGTTTCCGAAGTTACATCGCACAGGCCCCGGTGTCGCAGATTCATCTGCACCTACTCGTTCGCGAGTCTGGTAGCAGCCTATCGTCGCCATGATCGGCCTCATAAGCCCCGCTGCAATGTCTCTGGTTATCTTCGATAGCTCAGCTCGGTGCCGTGAGCCAATGGCGAAAACCCCTCGTCTACAATCGAATCCAGTGCTAACGAACGCAGCCCGGATGGCAGATGAGCAGTTCCGTCCGCGAAGGCGGCGTGACATCGTATTCTCGAGGCCATGCGCTCGGTAGTGGGACTGGGAGGACTATGTGTACGTGTTTTGTGGCACTTCGTATCGATTACAAGAGAGGAACGGATACCTTGCGCGGCAGGAGAGTTGCGTCCTCTCTCATGGCTGATCTCGTGGGTATAAAGGACACTGGAAGTTCCACCCCCAATCGCACTTCAGCACTCCAAACCCATTCCAGCCCCCCCCACTTCCCCCTATTTCCCCTATTCCATATCGTACCAGGCTCCGTTTCCCCTTCCAGTGTCCCCTTTCCCAAATTCTCCCCATCCGCAGACCCCAAAACCTTTCAAATTGCCTCTCTGCGCACGCAATATGCCGAGCGCTAGTTATCGCTTAGAATCCTTCCGTCCTTGGAAACCTTTCCAAGAGAAAGAGCAGCCTTTGCGGGATCGCTTCGGTATTTGTCGGTACCCAAGCCCGGTCTCCATATCTGCGACACCGTCTCCTTCCAATCTTAGCAACCCCTTTTCAGAGAGCCAGGAGGTCTATGATCCAAAACCTGAGCGGCATCCCCTACCTGCTCGCCCACCGGTAGAGGTTTGTTTAAATGGCGGTCTACAATCGAACATTCAACACGAATCGGAGGGTTTGGGCCCAATATGGCCAATCAATCCTTATCCCGAGACCTTCGACATAGATGACTCCCTATTCCCTGACGATCTCCCCAACTCTGGAGACGTTGATCGTACCATGACCTTCGAACAAATCGCCCCGGATTCTGGGCTTCTATTCCTTGACTTCGACTCAAATAGCCGGGAGCTCGCTTTCCCTCCTAATCAGCAAGCCTAACCTGGGTTTCTTGAAAGCCCCATCCCCCGAAAGTCCAACGATTGACCCGGCAATTCTGGACGATAATCATACCCGCGATTTTGAGCAGGCACAACGAACGGCAATTACACCTATCACCCCAACCATTTCACGCAACATTCTAGTTGAATATTCTCGCTCCCCGGTTCGAGACGCCCGTTGCCACAGAAAGCAACAGGATTCTGTCAGGCCCGTGAAAGCTGGTCGGCCGCCTGCCAAAATCAGTAAAGTCTCAGTTGTCATCGACAATCGCCCAAAAAACAGGACTAGCCGGTCCGGTCTGGGACTCGGCCGCAAGAACGTATCGCTTCCTACTCTCCGTGCTCACTTCTCTGCCCTTTCGGTCGAGGAAAGACTACAATTCTTGTCCTGGCTATTCGAGGGTGCCTTATCCATTGCCTCCACGTGCCTCACGGAAGTGATAGATCCCAGCACGTAAACAGAGATGCCGAATTGGTCGATAGGCCACGTACACCTTGTTCGAGAAAAGGGTTATTATGGTCCGACGAAGAGGCTGACTTACTGGTGAAGCTCAGGGAAGAAGAACACCTTGCTTGGTCGGAGGTGACCGAGCGGTTTAATCAGAAGTTCCCTGGAAGGACTCAAGGCTCTCTACAAGTGTACTGGAGCACAAAGCTTGGGAAACGACGGTCGTCCCCACCGGAAAACGTATAGAGGCAGTAGCATCGATTTTCTAATATAACTTGGCAATTATGGATGGTGTGTCTCTATTTTTCCGATCATATAAGTTGAAAGGAATTAAGAGTGTTTAGCAAAACGTTCCGCATGAGGCACCTCCAAAGTTTCAGGAGTTTATCTCACGAGCGAACGGTCTTAATTGAGGGGGACCACTCCTAACGTTTGTTTCGCCTGAATAGTTCAAACGCCAGCAAAACCATGTCCCTTTCAGCCCGAAGCATAGTGAATGGTCCTTGCTGCGAAACAGCCTCTTCGGACAAAGTAACACTCCGAACTTCCTCCTCAGTGAACCAACAATGATAGAGATGCTCCTCACTGATCTGGACGGAACTTTGACCAATTGGCTGCTGCATCTCGTGGGACCAGACTCTCTGCGCCATTATCTCTTCGTTGTGATTGATGATGAATCCGAGCGTCCGCATGACATACTCCTGTTTTCTAATTGGGCTTAGGGTTTCTGTGTTACGTGCCAAGAGGACAGTTCGGAAAACTACCTGTGCGTTTAACGAGGGTATCAAGACTAGAGAACCGAAAGAGGAAGAGAATCTATCTGGTGGACTGGTGTTTGATGTCCCACCGATAACGAGCGCCATCTCTTATCATCCCGATTTGGTAACTTTGCTCCCATCGCCAAACATACAAACATCAGGATGTAACCTAGGGCTTCATATGGTGAATACCAGGCTACTCGTCACAGTCTGCTTAAGATAGAGTGAGATTGACTAGATTACTTTGTCTAGTATGTACCGGAAGGGGAAACTGATGCTTTTATATTTGAATTTTGATTTCGATGTTCTCATGTCGTCCCAGACACCCAGCCATAGACAACTGTCTTTGCACCAAGCTCCCCACCACCATAATGCAGTACTATACCACCTCGGTCACTCAAACGAAAGTCGACAAATACTGGGTCTCGATTTCTGCGATGATGCTAGGAATATCCTCCCAAGCTCGTGCGATCGTCGTCACTATGCGGCTATGCGACAGTGAAACAGCAATCCTGATTGAGAATGCCCTGTGGGCTCAGTCAGTCAAGTTCAAAATTGGAGAGAGGACAAGGTACCCTACATATAAGAGAGAGTAGGCACGAATTGGCCGAGTTTGCGGTGAAGAGTGCTATGGGCATATTGATTGAAGGTACTATTAGACATTTCCGGTATAAATAGTCGACAAAGGAAATTGTATTGAGTGAGGATCCGTGAGATTATATTATACACAGATCAGTCATGTCAGTGGTGATGATGGTGAGAATTTTTGTGCTCTCGCAAATGACTTGCGTGCGGTGCGGCCGTGATCATGGGTTCCTTCTCTTGATTAGCCTCGAGAGTCATTTCTTCCATCATATCCTCAAGATCGCGCGCTGCGTGGTCGAGAAAGCCCTTTCCATCATCGGTGAAAAGAGGAATTGGGTTCTTCAAGGACTCCTCGGTGATTTCCACCTCTGCTCATTGTTAGCATCATTCAACGATCACATCGACCTTAAAAGGATATCACTTACTCTTAACTACCCAGGTGGTGGGATCATCAGGATCCTGAGCCCTCTTGAACACAGTCATCTGTGCCGCGAAAGTGACGGTACATCCATACCCACGGCCCTCGTTAATATTAAGCAGTGCATTCCACTCTGCTCCGATCGCGCACACAGCGTTGCTGGCCTTCGAAGATAGGCGTACATCTGGATTTCCCTAAGTGTTCAGCCCGCCTAGAATATAAGCCATCCCGAACGGTGTGTAGGTAAGTTCGCCCGCGTAAGACAAATCATAGCCGTTGGTTCCGCCATTCACGAGATTGATTCTGTACTTGCGTGGCTGACCGGTCCAAACATTCTGAGTATCCCATCCGCTCCATTTTATGTCAACGCCAGTTCTCTGAATGGGTGGATTAGTGACTGCTGACGATTTCATAATACAAGGGGGAGTCTGCTAACCTTGTCCCTATATTAGATATCAGGGTTTGGATCGTGCCCTGGTAATCCTGCTGCTCCTTGGTTACACATGCAACTTCCTATACGTCCTATGATTAGCATTCTGGACCCTCAAGGGAACATGGATGGGCGAAAAAGGGGTGGAGAGTTACTCACCGCACCAGTACCTCCTTCCTCAGAGCTAGATAGGTAAATTGTTAGCAGACATTACGCCATACCGGATGGAAAAATAGACATACGAATTGACTGTTGTGGACTATTAGTAAGGTTGCTCAGATTGGGGTTGGTTCACACTGCCTACTCACAAGGAAATTCATCGCACGAGATACTATCATCATAGCCCTCCATTATGGTATAGTCAGTCGGTGCCGGAACTATAACACGCTTACCATTGACAGTCTGCGTGCTTTTCCAGTTATACATATCCTGTACTTCTGTTGGCCACAGGGCAGTTTTACTCTGCACGCACTCCTTGGACTTGGCAGAGCATGCATTGTGTCGATTTCCAGGTTTTGGTTGCTCCTCAGTTGACCAGTAGGTAAGCTCCATTCCATTTCCTTGGAGTTTGCCTTGATTCTTCATCATATATGCGTAAATATTCTGGCAGATACCTGTTCATCGTGCATTAGAGCTTTTTCGTTCTTAAATTTAGTGAAAATGAGGGGCACAAAGGCACGGAAATAAGGGAAACATACCAATAAATGCTACCGAAGGAGAGTTCCCCATCGTGTTTTGATTGCGGTTCGTGACATAGGCTGTGCCAAAAAGATCGCAATTGTAGAAGAGCGCAGGTAAGTTATAGCACTGCTGCTGTGCACGCTTGGTGGTTGTTGTGTCCGAGTCCGAGTCGTCGCTGGTCAATGTACAGGAGGAATTGCCAACACCAATACTAGTCGAACATTGCACCAGTCCACCAAAGCAGCCAGGGCCGGTGGTATTAGCGGCGAGGCTGTCCACGCTGCTCCGCTTGGCAAGGGGGTCGTTACCTGAGTATGTGATGCACGTGTTATCCACCAAGACAATCGGGTCATCAGGGGAAGCCACCTCATACGTGCTGCCCCAGTACGCAAGATCATTGAGGAAACTGGTTATTCCAGTCAGTATTAGATGGAAATGAAAGTATCTGGGCCGGATAGTACTCACGAGACGTCAGCGGAAACAAAGAAAGAGTATACGTAATCGGCCCAGTAGCAAAATCCCGCAGACGAAGTGCCATCGTAGGATACAGATGCAGATGCATTGACACCTAATGAAACGGTGTTATCGACACCAGTTGTCACATATCCAGACATGAGATCTCCGCCCAGGACAGAGATACCGAATTTAACCTGTGGGGTCAGTGTCACTGTGAAAAATCATGTTAGCTCTGCGCAAGGAGGAATAGCTCAGATAAACATACAAGCCATATTTCCTTCTGCCGTCAGGGAAGCATCGAAGACAGGCTCAACACGGAAAGTCTGTGGATCATCACCATTAAGATCTTCGGGCATGATGGTCGCATCCGCACCACCGTCATCCTGAGGGAAATACACTTCGGCACGGGGCCACGATGCAACGACGCCGGCGTTCAGCTCTCCAGAGATACTGAGCGACGCATCCAGCTTACCAGTCAGCTCAAGCTCTGGTCCAATACTGATTAGACCTTTGATGGAGAGACCGGGGAATGTAATGCCGCTGATAATTGATTGTGTTCCGGTAGTTGACTGCCAGACAGCCTCCCCGCGAAGGGTTAAGAGAATCTGCAATCATCAGTCAGTAAGATCAGGCAGAAGTAATTGTAGGTGGAAGGGCCATACCGCTGCTTCAGGCGCAACTGAGAAGTAACCATAAGCGGCAATCAAAGAAGGGGATGGGAGAATGGCGCCCTCAAAGTAATATCCATACTGGGCATTGAGGCCCAAATGGATGTTGGCGTCAAGATCCACGGTAGCGGTGATATTGAGATCAGGACAATGACCCTCAGCGTGGAAGAGCTTGACGGTTTCGTCGTATTCCATCGGAAGGGACCCTTGATCATCCTTTATAATTGTAGTCATCTTGGACAACCAATTACTAAAACTACCAAACCAGCGCTTACGCTTGCTAGATAGGGTGTCGGTGATATGCTTCCTGTATAGATGTCAGCATTATAGCGAATCGAAGCAGAATGAAACAAACGTACCAGTATTCAAGAAGATTGGTGTAATCAACTCGGAAATTAACATCTCCCTGTCTCTCCGGCGATGCAGCGGCCAAGTTGTAGTCAACAGTCAATTCGTATGTATCGGTGCTTGAGCGCGGTAAGACATTAGAACGAGCGGATTTGCCAGCAGAGCCCATCGGAACAAGGCTAATAACCCGTGCAAATGGACCGGCTCCGATATCTTTGGGTATCTTCACGATCGTGTTGTTTGCACCACCATCGAAAATCGACATACAACCACTGGTACCGTTGATGAAAGAAGAGGAGCACTGGATATGATACACCTCGATCTCATTATCGAAAGTATCATCGCGGTATTCAAACATGCTTCGCCGTTCGTGCATCTTCAGAGACCGCTTGGTTAGTTGTTCCTGGTCCACGAGGAAGGTCCATTGATCGACAAGACTCTCGTCGTATGCTTGCGGATCGCCATCGATCATGACAAATGCAAATGGATCTGTACTTTTATCATTGGTTGCTGGGTAATCATCAGTGATGAACAGAAAAACTCTATAGAATGTGATATGATCGTACTATCATCGTTTGATGTCTTCTCAACATCATAATAGTACATCACATGATCTTCATCAGGATACTCAAAGAGATCTGCTGGATCCACAGGCCGATTTTGGGAGGCAGAAGGGGGATCGCAGCAAAACGAGTTGTAAGGCGCGTGTCCCACTCCTTTGCCACATTCCCAATAATTGTTATTGTTGATTAACAAATCAACTTCTGTACGCCGAGTAATAAGCACCTTATCGCTCGGACAGGTGTCGCAAAAATGCCAGTCACAGTTTTTGTATGTGTCTGGGGTCGTGAGTTTTAGTGTGTTCCACGCACAAGAGAAAAGGATAGATCATACCTGAAGAAGGGCAACAGAAACTGTAGAGGTGTTGACACGAAGTTTCCGCATCGGGGCTCAAGTCTATAAAAGGAGGTGTTAGAGAAGGCGAAAGGCACACAGAACAAGAGGGTGAATCTCACTAGATCCTCCAGTTGTGCTTCCCCACTCGTTTGTTGTCCAGTTAGTAGGGCAGGATTCTGCGCATCCACTCCAATGGCATTGATTCAGCAGACTGTTGGTATTACAACAAAGTGATCTCTGGTT
Organism: Penicillium maclennaniae; assembly: GCF_028827695.1. Classification (NCBI taxonomy): domain Eukaryota; kingdom Fungi; phylum Ascomycota; class Eurotiomycetes; order Eurotiales; family Aspergillaceae; genus Penicillium; species Penicillium maclennaniae. The sequence goes on along the minus strand of NW_026623215.1, from coordinate 5,414,685 downwards.
GATCACGCATTGTATGATTCCAGTCCGATCATTGTATGTGTCTGCCACCAGCTCATACTTGTTGTCGCCACAGGTGCTACTGGTCCCAGTACATAGGCCGAATTCATTTCCTCCCTCCCAAGTGCAGCCCTTAGGCATGGCATTAGTCGGGCAGCAAATCATGCGATACTGGGCATTGCCGTCAGTCTCACCACCAGAGTGACACTGCTTGCTGTCGGGATTCTGAAGCGCACCACCGTCACCAGACGCAGAGTGAACATAGTCCAGGACACTATACCCTGTTTTGCATTGCCCAGTGTTCACGTCCACGCAGTCGCTGATATAACATTCAGTGCCCGTGTATGCTGACAGGTCATGGACAAGTGATTTCTTCTGGGAATCTGATAGCACGCCGCCGTCGAGAAGATCGTTCCCATCAACAGCCTGTCCAAGAAGACCAGAAAGAGCCTGCCAATCATAAGTATCCTGATCAACTGCCCAGATCATGACGCCTCCCAGGCAGACTGAATTCGCGTAATCAACCTTCTGCTGAAAGGTTTGCGCATTATCAAATGAGATCCATTGGTCGCCGTTCCAGACAAGATAGTTAACGGCTGCTTCTTCGTTCCAGATGAGCTCAGAGCCCTGCTCATTAACGATCTGCGTGATCTCTAGTGTTCGTTAGCAACAAATAGAAAATTGCTCATATACACTAAGCAGGACGTGACAAACCTTTGTAAGACAGAATTCCAGAGCTATTGGAACAAGGTCCCGCAACGCCGCCTTCTGCAAATGGACAGCCAGGGTCTGCGCAGGAGAGGTCAGATAGGGTGAACGAACGGCCATAGAAGCCCATGCCCATCACGACCTGCGACGGGTCGACTCCAGCCCGCCAGAGCAGGTCGAGTGATTGTTTGATTTCCGTTAGGTTGGTGTGTGAGCCAATCACCTTTCCGATGTATCTATACCAAGTTAGTGATATATGAACACACAATGGAAATCATTAGAGAGAAGACCAACGGGTCATTGCTATCCCAGACACCATGCAAGTCATAAGCCATCAGATTGGCCCAGTCTGCGCCACCGTCAAGCATTGCGGGGACGTCGAAATGTTGCATGTACCAATAACTAGTTGGAATAGTGAAGGTAATCCCGTAGGCTTGACCAGACGCGTCAAATGTCTCTTTCAACTGGTTGATCAGCAAAACATAGTTGAGAGTATCCGCGTCTTTGCCCCCTCGGTCCGACGCCGCAGGATATTCCCAGTCCAAATCAACACCATCAAAGCCATACTGTTGCAAGGTTTGAAGAACTGTCTTGGCAAAAGCCCGTCGTTTATCCCAGGAGGAAGTCATATCAGACCAGTATGATTGCGTGTTTCCCGGGTCACTAAAAGCCTAGCCGCCAATCGACATGTAGCAGTTCAGTTGAGGATTGTTTTGTTTGAGGGCGATAAATTCTTCGATCAGCGAGTCGACATCATTTGTCCCATCGTCCATGAAATATATGTTGAAATGGGAACGGCTCGATGGCTGTCTGGCGATGCAGACTGGACAACACACACACACACTGCCTGTCTGGTGTAGAGGATGCTGGATGAGGCCGTACTGATGCCCTGTTGCGGCCGTGCGGGATAATCTTAATGCTGTATCATGGATAGAAGAAATTGGGTGAATCCTGAATGAATTGGGTAGATAACTTCTCTCCCTCTAAGTGTGTCTGGAGATATACTATGCACTGCAGACATTAAATCATGCCTAAGGCCACACATAGGCTCATTATGTCACCAATTCTCCCACTACAATGTTGAGTAAGCTATTATCGCTGAAATTTGGGCGAAACATTGCGAACGCGTAGTTAATATGTGTCAATCCGCTGACAGACATTTCGCTTGGACGCCACGCATCACAGGGTCTTCCGCTTGACCAGGACTCATAGTATCCAACAACCCGATTGAGGACATTATCTGAGCTACACGAGGGGACAGTGGGATTTCCGCAGTTGTCGCCTTGACAGCCGTCGCCACAGAAGTCGGTTCCTGTTCCGCAGAACCCCTATTGCGAGCAGCACACCTGAGATGTCAGTTAACACTCCCAAAAGAGGGTACTATGGTCTCAACTCACATTCAACGGGCAGCTAACGGTGGGATCTTTGGCATCTTTCCCACACTGGGCAGTGGCATCGCAGTTGCTGACACAATCGGTTTGATAAAATGACCCGTAACCACAGATCTGGATATTTTTTAGCAAGCGATAGAAAGGTTCTGGGATGTGATAAAAGTGAGCTCACGTCTTGGTTATCTTTCCATTGGCAACACGCTCCATTCACGTAGGGGCTAGTTGTGTTGCAGTAGATTGTTTGCGCTTTAACAATAGAACCTAACAGCACGGCTAGGAGGGAAACCCTCCAGAACCGGCTAATTCTGGTAATACTCATTGCTACCTTACTGATGTAAGTAAAGTAAACACAACGAGTGGTTCATCATCCCCGAGGAGCCCGGGCTATGTGCAGAATTTATTCTGGAGCTAAGGACAAGTCCAGACGAAGTGGGTAATATGTCGGCAAATCTCTCCGGTCTGTAGACGAGAGACTCGGAAGTTCGGTCATGTCCGGTCATTCACTTGACCCCTTCCTGATGCATGAACGGAAATTAACATACTAGGATGTTAGGATGTTTCAGGAAGGGGATTTCTGAACTTTACAAGTACCATTCACTAGTGAATCCGTGATCAAAGTATTCCACAAAAGGCAAGTAAGAGCACTACGAAAGTAGTTTGGAGAACTTAACTCGGTACTGATCGATACGAGGAGAAGGTGAATCGACTCTATAATAGAGTTTCGTTCCTGGCGAAAGTGGATCAAATAACTAAAAGTACAAGCTAGTATCAGCGCAGCCATCGCTAGTTGAGTGGGGGCGAAAAGAGAAACAAAACAACGAAGTTACAAAATGAACGGTACATACAATACCATCAGTACAGAGAAAAGACATAATAGAATTATGGATTCCCAGTCGGACATTTGCCTGTCCACCACCAACAATCATCGAGCTTAATAGAAACCAACAAGCAGTCATAGGAGGCCCGAAGAAGTTTTGGCTACTTAGAGTTCTACACGCTCTTGGGGCTACTGCCGCTATTAGCAATAGCACTTTGACCATCTACCAAAGTTCGGACTTGGTCAACACCACTGCATCTGCTGGTTGTCAGCAAGCGCTCACCTCCAATGTGACCTGCTTTCGCAGTTTGCCCGCCGCGATCACCAGGGTGACCTCGTGGTCGTCGGATGCGCTGTCTATGATCTGCGACGAGTCTTGCACAACCTCGCTGAACAACTGGATATCATCTGTTAATAGCAGCTGTGGCGCTACAGCTCAGTATAATATCACTGGCACGGTGCAAACGGCAAGCTCGGCAGGACAGGAGCTGCTCTGGAAACAGTCCGCGACATATGTCGAAGACCCCTCGGGCAATTTCTGTAATCTGGTGATTCAGAGCGCCGTATCTAATGGTGACCCGACCGTGCTCTGCAGCGCTTGTCTCTTGGACTATTTGACGACAGTTGTTAACTCTCTATGGGGACAGGAGGTTATGGACCCGGTTGCTGTGGAGAGTCGGATTCAGAGCTGCTCAGCGACGGCTTCATACTCGGTCACGTACACAGCCACGACAACCTTAACTTCAGGAACCGCACCATCATCGCCCACTTCCAATATTCGATGCAACACGACTGACCCAGAGATAACCACATACACAGTAACGGGCAATAAGACATGCATCAACATCTCCGCTGCGAAGAATGTGTCCACTCTAGCGTTGGCGGCATTGAACGGGTTAGATAGTGCGTGTAAGTACCTCACTGCCGGCCAGCTCTTGTGTCTGCCGAGTATCTGCCAGATATATCAGGTTGGAGCAAATGATTCCTGTGCCTCGATCACGAGGAACCTCACTCGTTCGGTTTCAACAATGACATTCTAGTCCTAGAACCCTGCAATTAACTACCAGTGCTCCAATCTGAACACTATAGTTGGTCAATATCTCTGTATCAGGTATGTTTCTCTGCATGGACAATTCCCTTTATTTGCAGTGGAAAGATGCTCACTCTCACAGTCCCCCTGGTACCACCTCCATTCCCAACAATTTCCCACTTCTTCCAGCCACAACAGCCGTGTATGATAACTCCTTAGTCCACTGATTACGGGGGATGTTTCTTGTAACTAATCCCCCCCCTCCCCCAGGCCTGTCCCTACTAATGCTGTGACCATATCCAACACTAACTGCGGCTATTAGTATACTATCCAATCCAATGATACCTGCTAAAGCGTTGCTTCGACATTCGGTATTTCTAAGGATGATTTTTATTTCTTGAACCTGTAGCTTGGAGCAACGTGCTCCTCTCTTTGGCTTGGTAACAGCTATGTATGTCTCTTGGCAGTCCATATAGAAGAGATCGTGCTGACCTTTCAGTGTGTGCAACCAGTGGGAAGCATTCAATTATATCTAGGCTACAATAGCAGTACAAGTTCCTACACTACCCTGGCTTCAACCATCAACCCCAACGCAACTTTGACAGCAAACCGTACCACTACGTACACATGCCCTCTCTTAGCTTGACTTTGGATTTACGCCTTATGCTGATGACCTCACAGCCACTTCTTTTACTCGTTTCCTCCTCCGACAACCACTATATCGGCCTATAATAACACGGCCTGGGCTCTCAGTCAGAACTACACTCTTTGTGTACAGGCAATGGCGTATTACAACATCACGGCGGAGACCGAGTGGACAGACAACATATACGACGATACTGCTTGGTTCTCTGAGTACCAGCGTGTGTGCCTCGTTGATCCAGGAAATTTACCGACATCCGCATTTAATACGAGCATCGTGCTAAGCACTGTTAATCTATCTGTGTCTACCCCAACTCCAGCTTCTACGGGGGCAACCGCTACCCTCAGCTCAACCGCTCCGTCAACATCTTCGGCAACTTCTACTCCGACTGGTGGAATCTCGCCGAATGGCCTCTGCGGCTCGGCGAACAACGGATGGACCTGTGCGGGGTCGACGTTTGGTACCTGCTGTAGCATTTACGGCGATTGGTAACTCCACTCTTCCTCCTACACTTTGACCTATGATAACTGACTCAGTCTTAGCGGCTCAACTAGCGACTACTGTGGCAGTAATTGTGACCCGAACTATGGTGACTGCTCTAGTACAAGTACCGTAACACCGACAGCCACATCGACTAGTGCGACCTTATCTGCAACTTCAAGCTCCAATGTCTCACCTAATGGACTCTGCGGCGCTAGTAACAGTGGCTACACCTGCCTCGGATCTCAGTTCGGAGATTGTTGCAGCCAGTATAGATACTGGTAAGTTAGCTCGAGATCAATGCAATATGCGATTGACTGACCAGATTGAATAGTGGATCGGGGAGTGACTACTATTCTTCGGCTAACTGCGACTCGAGTTATGGCAGCTGCTCGTCGTAGTGATAACTAGTAAATAATAAAAGAACCAGGTTTCCCTAGGCATAAGGCCGTGAGGTGGAGATAGGGGCAGACTAACACAGAGAGCTCTGGGAAAATCAAATAGTCAAATCGCAATTCGGCGCCCGTGATGGCGCTTATGGGTGGCAATGTCTCCCTTCGGTTACTGTTAGCCTCTTAGTAGTGCCCAGAGCGCCTCTGTAGTCGGGTAAGGTGGACTCGGTCAGTACTTCGGCGATAATCGTGTGGAGAGACGCAGCGGTTGGACTAAACCATTTCTAGCGGGTGGACTTCAGGTGGGCTTTTCCTTGGGGCTGCTTTTATTCATAGGGTTTTTTTCTTTGCTCGGCCGTGTTGACTCGATGGAGGGTGGGAGAAAGAAAATAAGTTTATGGTTGTTTGATAATACTATCGGCTCGGTATGATGGTGATAGAGCAGTCTTGATAGTCGACGAATCGTAGTTCATGAGAAGCAATAAGGCTTTGCTTGGAGGAACTGTGATTCTCGGTCCTCCTGACTAGTTTCACCTTAATTTTTTGTTGGAGGAGGATCGAGCACGGAATGATATGATCGTTTTGATTCATAGTCGGGTCAATGAGGGATTTTCTGCGAGGTGGGGTGGGGTCCACGCTGGTACATCCAGTAGTGGGCCATGTGCTAGATGCAATTTCAGAGCAAATTCCGGCCTAATTTCCCGTTCGGCTTCAGGGTCCCAACCAAGGTACGCGCCCCGCTAATGAAGCTTTCACTAGTACATAGTTAGCCAAAGCTTTCTTCCGGCATTTCCCTCTAGCGCCCGTTTATTTAAATGCTCCGTTCCTTAGACCACCACCTTTTGGATGCTTAACACAAACAGAATTGGTCACATACCCCTAAACCATGCCGAGACCCGTTCAGTATTGGCCAGGGGAAATCCCCACTTGCATCCAACCACATCCTGAACCAGATCTATCTTTTGACGAGATCAAAGAGGAAGTCAAGGGCTGGCTACTCTTTGTACAGGTTTGTCTCTATAGCGCTCCAATGTTTGAGTTTTTAATTTTTTTTTTTTTTTAACAACGATTTCAGCGCTAACTTGCAGCCAGGAAAATTGGGTGTCTGCTGCAACCGCAGGGGCTTCCGATGATACGGAATATGAGCTAAAGCACCGGCGGCACCTCGTGGAAAAGTGGGCTTCGGCTACACAGGAATTTCGTGATGTAAATATTCAACTCGGTCACTTCGGTCAAATCTCCGAACTCCCTTGAACTAACTTTTTTCTTTCCCCCTTATTCAGACATACCAATCGTGTGCACCTGTGGGTCTTCCAGGCATAGAGGGGCCAAAAACAAATTCACCCATTGAAGGCCTTCGGTACCCAGCCGAAGCACTAGAACGGATCTATGACACTCTTCAGCCAGAATGTTCCAACGGCCTTATTTGTCTTGCCCCTGTGCACGAGGCCCATCCTGAAAATCGGGCGCGATTGGTGAAATTCGCCATCCTGTCGTATGACTATGATATTGAGCCTGGGCATAATTTAGGCCATAAATACATTCCGTATGAGGCTATTCTTAACCCAGCAACCACGACCGATCCTGCGGTAGAGGATTATCTGCCCTGGCGAGATCTTGAGACGGCAAACTTCCTATCCATCTATCTCACACAGACGGGCACGGTACTCTACCTTGAGAATGAAGGCCCGTATATGCTGGTTGATGAGCTAGGCCTCGAAAGTGGGCGCCTGACAATTGTCGAGTTTGAAGTCAATGGGAGTGTCAGAGATTCCGTTGAGGTCCGCCCGTTCAATATGAAATGGCCGTATATATACGCTTTTGTTAACTGGAAAGGTTTTGACAATGTCAAACATACACATGGTGCTTATAGACACCAGAATACGCCGTGAGTCTCCCTTGACCTATATCTGCTAAGCCAACCCAACAAACTAACGATGACATCAGACTGGACATGGACCTACCGGTCGTGGATATTCTCTGTCAAGCCAAGGACGCTAACCAACTTCCAAACTCAATGCCCCTCTGTGACCGAGAGCAGTGGACCAGCGATGTCGAGCTTTATGCCCCGGGCTACTTGGCTCTCGAGGCCGAAGGCCGCGCGGGAGAGTACCCTCTAACCCGTCTCACTGTACCAAACCAGAATGTTATGAAGCAGGTGATGATCAGGGTGCGGGATCCCAATTTCTCACATCCCCTTTTTTCATTCGTTCCTTTTCGCCAATCTCCATGAATCTATCAGTTTGAAGAGAGCCGTTATGATGCCTTAGAAGTTAGGATTACACGATCGTAATTGAACGGCAGATCAACCGAGATCGAGAAAGACTTTGAATTTACCGAGTCTTCCAATATACCCAAGATGATGTCACTTATCTTTGTCTTTGAGTCGTACGTACGTTAAGCCAAGGAATTAAGAAATTCCCGTAAATCAAGATAAAGTGCTTCCCTACTGCATCGCAGGAGGAAGCTGGGGCCGAAGAATCGGGCACACCACCACCAATACTCACTAAGCCGCTTGTTATTATGAAAGGACTTCTTCAATCTTCTTTTGTCTGGCCCCGACAATCCGCTTGTGTTGCACAAGTTGTTAGTGGCAGTTTGCTTGAGAGTAGTCGCCGCAGTGCCGCGTCTTCTTTCGCATTCAATTTCTCTTTCGTACAACAGAAAGAGAAGAACCCTTAAAACAAGTAGCCTCAAATACTGTATCTCGTCGTCATTCTGCAACGTCACCAGATAGCTTATGAGCCCGGCGCGATCAGGCGACGCGTTCGTGCGCGAGGTCTGGTTAATATTCCAAGTCGCCCCGTGCCAGAAGCTAGAAGCGAACCAGTGCCGGGAATGTCGTTCCAAAAAATTAGAAAGTCACGCATAAGAAGATAGTCGCCTGTGCTACGTACTTGAGATCTCTCCCTTTTCGGTGAGTGTGGAAAAGATTTCGTCCAGGGGGGCTGGGTTCGTGTGTCACACTGCGGTCCGCAGGCCCGGGAAGAGGACTTTCAGAACTCGAACAAAACGAAGACAAGTCATCGCTAACGGCCAAGTCTTCATCATCAGAAGGTGAGGAAAATCGTGACGCTGCTATTTGTAGGCTGCCATTAGACAAGGTGTGGGATTACGAGTTACTTTTCTTGCCGTTGGATCATCAGCTTCTGGGGTATACTTTCATTTGAGACTCGTGCTATGCCCACCAACCCCTACGTTATTATCGATCTGATGAGACGCACGGGATGGAACATTACCGGGAGAGAACGGAGACAAAACAGATGCGAGTGCTAAGCCTGAACCTGATTCTCCTGTATCTGAAATATGGTTGTCTCCAGGGTGAGAGTCTTGTCCTGTACTTATGTCCAGGTCTAGAAGGTATTCCGCTATCGAGAACCGCTATACGACCCCGTTCACTTATACGAAAGACCTAGTCGCTAAATACTAGGTCTCGATTTCTGCGATGAGGCTAGGAATATCCTCCTAACCTCGTACGTTCGTCGTTACTATACGGCCGTACGATAGTGAAACTGCAGCCGGTCCGCTCCGAAACTCGGCCGCAAGATAACGTCGCTCCCTACTCTCCGTGCTCAATTCACCGCCCTCCTAATCGAAGGAAGACTACAGTTTTTGTCCTGGCTATTCGAGGGAGCTTTGTCACATTGCCTCCATGCGCCACACGGAAGTGATAAACACCCGATGGCTACATCCCAGAACGCAGATAGAGATACGGATTCGGTCGATATGGGACGTGCTCGTTACTTAAGAAAAGGTTTATCATGGTCGCACGAAGAGGTTGACCTGCTGGTTAAGCTCAGAGAGACAAGAAAGCTTGCTTGGTCCGACGTAACCGAGCAGTTCTGTCAGAAGTACCCTGGAAGGAGCCAAGGCTCTCTACAAGTATATTGGAGCACAAAGCTTGGGAAACGGCAGTAGTCCTTAATTGAAGGCATATGAAGGCAACCACAGAAGTTCTCTGGTGGCTCATCGCCAACTATGGCCGGCGTGTGAGCAGCGAAGTTTCAAGTTTTTCCCATCTTATTTGCCTTCGCGATCTTTACAAAAGACTTTCATGAAGGTGGCCGGGTCTATATTGCCATTCCAGAGGATACTATTGTTCTTCACAGATCCCCCACTGATTATGTGGATTTGAGTCCCATTCTGACCTCCACCTCCCGTGGCATCACTATTGAATACAAATGAACTTTCATTAACCTGCGTGCCGGTAAATTCATGTGCAGATCGCCGGTTAGAGCCCTCTAGGAGACATAAATATCACTGGACGCAAGTAATAGGGGGGGTGAAGTGCCATAACAATACCTCGTTTATTTCTTTCCTCGTCACAATGGAGATTGTTCCCATTGTGGTTCTATGAAAAGCCTGAGTATTGGCAGGGGCTTTTATTAACGTTTCTTTATCTCCCAATAATAACGTGCCTTCCCGGTCATAGATACGGCCTTGTCCCCTGCATGGGATACGGCGACGGTATTGGCTCTAGGGCTTTCTTGTCTTCGCATATCCATTTGGAAATGAGGTAATCTGCGCCTGAGAAATGCAAGCAGAAATGGTTAGGAGAATTGAGCGAAATTGTGGTAGATTTATCGCAGAACTTGGGCGATGGCGCGCTTATATGTGGAAATATTCGTCCTGACAAAGAAAATTTCCCGTATCCTACTGCGATAGAAGATGCATGAAGTCACCCGTCGTGCATATAGGCTGGACTTCATAATTGGTATATACTGCCCATTCAGACTAGGCAAGTGAGCAGCGAGGAAAATCGAACTATGTTGGCCGTTGTGGTTAAGCTTAGCGCAGTATTCCCGGATTAATGTACGTGCTGAGCTAACTAGTACGTTTTGAGGCCAGGACAGCTTAGTCATCTGTGATAATTTTTATCATCAGGTGATCTTACTGAAAGAGGGGTAGTGGAATTCTTGAACCAGACGTTGAGTTGGTGTGGACATAACCACACCGGAGCCAAGAAGAACTGTACGTGAGTTCCTCGTGTTTTTCTTTTAAACATTTGATTCATATCTGGGGTTTCCGTCCCTCAATTGTAAGAAGATCTCGATGCGAAGGCGCACCATCTTGCATAACAATAAGATGCTTATTGTTATCACGAGCCATCGTAACTATACCATGAATCAGCGGCACAATCCGCTCTGTATATCGAGCACTAGTAATAGTGCCCCATTCCTTCTCCCAAAAAAGACAAGGGCCTTTCTCATTACCATAGAACGACCCCCAGAACATCCAGCCTGGTGCACGAGAGATACGCTCTCGTACATAGGTATCATCGAATTCTTCGCCAGACCGACGCGTCACATAGATCCGTCGATGATAGATCGATATGACCCAGGTTTCATCGGTCCATAATACCTTTTCCCATTACTCACGGGTCCAATTAACGTGCTCCAATGCCCAAGTCAGACGAAGGGCTCGTGTACGGTCAGATAAAGGTGGCTTTCGAAGGGCCTTACATCGGTGATATCCACGTCTAGCTAGGGCTCTTCGTAAAGTATTCTTAGAGACCGGAAGCTGTAGACGATGAATAAGCTCTTCAAACCCCATAACGTAATTCCCAGTCGAGCGGGCCACCCCAAAGCACCATACTAAAATGCGATTTTTTAGGTGTTCATATATCAACAGCGAGATACTAAATTTCCTTTATTTTTAGTATGCTATTATTTCTTAGTATCAAAAATAGTTTAGCATAAGTAGTATATTCTGAAAAGCATTAATTACTTACGTTACCAAAAATACGCTCTGATCGAGCGAGAAAACAATATATAGAAGATTATCACTATGAGAAATATTTCTAAAGCTTATTTAAATACCTACTATAGTCCTAGTATGATATTTTCAACATCGAGATACCATAAGACTAGATAATCAGCCTTAAGCGTTGAAATATGAAGTTGAGAAATCTTGCCTTTAGTATGGTGTTCTGGGGTGGCCCGCTCGACTGGGAATTACGTTACGTCGCGTCTCTTTTGATTAAGTAATAAACTCAATAACTTCATCGAGCTTATCTTCCGAGAGCTTGCGTCGTTGGCCTCGGGGTTTACGAGGGGTTGGCCTCTCATCGGTACAGGCCTTTTGAACCTGGCGCTGCGTAATACCTAACTGCGACGCAATCTGGGCATAGGTATAATGCTGATCGCGTAGGGTACTTGCTGCAATACGCGTATCACGAGAGGCTCTAGCAGAATGAGGCCTAGGGGGTCTGAGGTGGCTGGTTTAGGCTACGCTGGGGTATCTGCTGAGAGTCCATCACGCGTAGGTAGACGGGTAGGGTAGTGGGTAAGTAAGTTGGTTACACTTCGTAGGGAGGGTAGAAGATAGTAGAAGGGGAGACATGAAATGGTAAGGTATTAGACTAATCTATATTAGGAAGGCGGTTATAGCTTGCTTTAGTCATCAACAACGGATGGAAGTACCACGCTAACATTGTTAATGGCCCCGACCACAGTAGTTAGTTATTCGGTGGTGCATGCTCAGACAAGACAACCTGCGGACCTGGACCGGAATGAGGAGACACTCGATTGGCTCATTGCCTGCTGAAGTGGGTCACGTTCGAGAGTGATGTGAGTCATTACGCAGTGGCCTCCTATTCGTTCGTTGTTGCGGACACTAATTGTGGCTGAAGTCTGCGCTAGGGGCGGGCCGCAGCGAAACCTCTTCCCTGTAAGCTATGTAAGAGTGCTTCTTTCTCCACCTACTCTATCTTTGAAATATGTAGCATTCCCACGCAACGTTTGAAAGCGTTGTTCTACGGTCATATTAACCACAATGCCTTATATCTTGTGAGTAGCAATGTGCCTTTATGATCATGTCTTTTCAGCTAATTTAATCTCCTCAATTTACCAACAGGTTGAATGCTACGAAAGCGTTCCGCCTGAAAATGTCAATCGGTACGCCTTCCAATGCAGCAGGTTCTAAAATTACGAACTGATTATCTACTTTGCAGGATCAAATAATTCGTCAGACGCAATAGAGGCGAGATTCTGGAGGACCTTGAGAGTCTGAATGGATTTTCGTAGGCGCAAAGTTCTTTTTTTCCCCTGGAGCAAAAGCGCCTCTTTCGACACCTAGGCCTCGAAACTACCAAGTCGACAACCATCAGATGCCGTGCCGTCATTATTTTTCATCGAGACTGCCCCAAGCTCTACACGTGGTGCGAAATGCCGTCTTCCAGATTGTGATCGAATGATCTAATCGGGTGACCTACGCCTTGCCATGTATCCGGGAATGGACCAGGGATGGTGGGGAAATATATTGCATGTACGCAAACCCTTCTCCTCAGCTATCCTCTCGTTTCTGATAGACGATCTACCGAGAAATATCGGAAAGCCCTTTCGATGGCAAAGTTTCTGCTTAAAATTGAAAAGAGATGGAACACCAATGACTCAGAATCACTATTTGAATAGCAATTTGCAAAAATGGTCAGAATCAACGGCCTCCTATTAGTTATGAGTGGCTAATTTCCATTTCAGTCGCCAGGAACGGATCTCGTCTGAAGTCAAGGAGTTATCGTTTTCCGTCAAATACGACGACTCTTCAAAAGGAGAATGTGTGAGAGTTTCTGATCTCACTCGAACTCACCACATGAGTAATTTACAACAGACTGTGCAAGATATCCACGATATCTTGAAATCATACTACAAAGTTGCCCGAAAAAGGTTCATTGACAATATGTGTATGCAAGCGGCAGATTACTATTTGGTCACTGGACCTGCCGCGCCGATGAAACTATTCTCTCCTTCATGGGTCTACAACCTCTCACACGAACAACTGGAGCAAATCGCCGGGAGGAAGCAGCTGTCCGAAGGAAGCGTCGTCAGTTGCAGAAACAGGTGAAGGAGCTTGAGACTGGCAGAAAAATTTTACTCTAGCTTGTAAAAACAATTGTATCTCCGGAGCTGCGCAAAGGCAATTTCCTTTCAAAGTGATCTTTCTTACGTTCGAGATCTTCGAGGTAGCTAATGAGACTGGAAGATTGACATTGAACCGCTTTTGCATCTTAATTCAAGAAAAAACAATGAAAGACGGAACACTAAAGACGCGGCAAGGACATACAATTCTCGAAATCAGCCCTCAAAACTGCGGTGTTACTAAGCAGCATCCAGAAATTCCTCTTCAGAATCCAACGAATCCGAATACACAATCCGGCAAAGATTTCTCAACCTCGGCATCCTTTCGATCCTTTGATTTGACTTGCTGAACGAGGATTTCCAGACCTTCGCCAATACCCCTTGAACATTCCAAGTCCTCTCTAATCATAGCTTCCTTCGCGTTTTTTTCCCCAAACATCCAATTCACTCCTTTTCTTTTGTATCTCCTTGAGTTATGCAAGCAATCTCTTTTCCAAGAGATCTTTGTTGCGCTTGAGTTCTTCAATCGCGGATCGCAGCTCCCTTCGAAGACTCTCGACCTTTTCTGATCGAGTCGGATCTTCCAAGGCTTCCAGGAAAACCTATGCGTTCTCGGCAAGCCGCTCAACACCAATTGCAGTTTTTCGAAGCCGGTGCACGGCAGAATGTCGAAGTTCTCGAAGGAGGCCAATAAATTCGTTCAGGGGGTTTTTTAGATTGTTTATCGGCGGGTTAGACTGGCAAGAGAGTATCTTGGTCCATTCGGTAAGTTCGACCGCCTCGGGACAGTCCCATCCATTCGTTGCCAAGAGTTGAGGGAAATGTTGCTGAGCAAACTCGAAGCAACTATCTTCAAGCAATTCCTGTATAGTCGTCAAAATGTCATGCTGACACCGATAGTGAATGTAAACCGGATAGAGCGATCGAACGGCTATAGGTGTGTCTGTATCCTGCTCTAGAGATTTCGCGGAAGTGAACTGGCTATCACCAAACGTCCGTTCGCCTTTGAGTTCAGTGTGAGAAATGAGTGCAGTGTCTTTTGAGGCCTCCCTATCAGATATCTCTCTCACAGTGTTGGCCTCATCTCTCGCTGCCTCTGCCTCTGAAGCTTCTCTCTCAGCACTCTGGGTAGGCGAGACATCGAATAACTCCGGAAATCGATTTTTAGCCTTCAATGTCGAATCAAAAACTTCGCCCTCCAGAAGCTTCTTGGCCACGGTGCTGGTCCGATTGATATCATATTCTCGTAGAATATCGGTGAGAGCAATTTGGTTTTGTCTAATTATCCCTTTGACAGTCTTCAGTTTTCTCACCTGAGAGTTAGCGCCACGGAAGATATGTTGACAGACCAAATATATGAGCCTCTCATCCGGATCGCTCGGCAGCACTTTTTCAATCTGATGATTGCCTTCAAGTCACCTCAATCTACCTCAATCTTAGAATACTGGTGTACTAGGATTCCATACTGTGTCTTTACGCAAACGGATGCCAGCAGCGTTAAGAATCTGCAGTTAGAACCACCTTTAGCATGATATTTCCGGCTACTAAACGCCTAATCGAAACCGACATGGATGTTCAAATTCCAGTCAGACGATAGGGCCTCGGAATTCAGGAATGTATTCAACAGCTCACCCGGAGAGTGAGAGGCACATTCCATTGATGTAACATCGGGCATTCCGTATTCAACGATATTGGCACAAGAGTAGTCTTCACATCTATCACCGGAACTACGAGAGAAGAAACATTGGTCGAATTGATATCAGTAAGTGAAATTGCAACGATCACACATGGCAGAATCGGCTAGCCATCTTCGTCTTCCAACTGAACGTATTACCGATAGCAAATCATCTAACCTAGCCCATTCTAATTACCCGGCTGACTTGGTCCTCTACCTCAATAGTTCCGGAAAAAATCAAAGGGTTAGATGCATGCAGAGCATACCCTGAATGAAGTATTTTCGACGTATTGGCCACCAAGACGGTCGGGAAAGTCAGTATCGGCGCTCTTGGTCTTGACTCGCTCGATTCTGCCGGAATGGAGATACCTTCATCAATTTCAAAGGCAGGAGAGTCCACAGAGGTCTTATCATTAAGAAATGCGATTATCCGTTGAGGGCTTCTTTGTGTCAGACTCCAGATATCCACAGCATCTTGCAACAAACTCCGTAACTCGTCTTCAAAAGAACGCATGTCACATATGAGCGGTCGTGTCTTGCGGGCGATATCGTCCATGATGCTCACGATTCCGGTTTCCTTGAGCTCCTGTTGTTCTTTGGTGTATACAATTGCTGAAACTGATCTTAGAACAGCCTCCCGTAAAGGCTCCTGCTTTGCTATTACGTCCCAATCTGGAGCGGGGGAAATCGACTTGAACCAACTTGTGTAACTTGGAATGGTTCGGAAGATATTGGCTGAAATTTGGTCCGCGATCAGAGCTTCCAGAGTTGCTATCCGGAGGTACTTTGAAGCTGTACTGTCTGAAATAGGGATTGGTCTCTCGCAACTAATGAATGTTGAGCTAACAAGTTGCCGGAAAACTTTATCCTGGGGTGAGTCAACATAATGCATTTTTAATAGCCAAGAACGCTCACATACCTGGCTTTCCACTGAGGTCGGATTTTCGGAGCCTTCTCCGAGGCAGGATTCTGCAAAAGCATGTACTCTCGTAGCAAGTCTATCGAGTCGAGCGGAGCTTCGAAAGTGTAAGCGATAGTATCTTAGATGAGATGCTCCTCACTTACAAGAGATCACCATCAACTTCAATAAAACCGAGGGCTTGCCATAGTTCTTGATATTTCTCTGTTATTGCCGACAGACTATCATTTTGCGCTCGCAATTCATCCTCCAATGCCCGACAGTTCTGAGCCGACTTCTCAAGTTCTCCGCAACAAATTCCTAGTCGTTTTTTGGTATCTTGAACGAGAATATTCATTTCATGGAGACTAGAGTCGTGCTTTTCTTGAAGAGCAAGATGCCGCTGCTCGAATTTCACGATCATCTCATCGATGACATGATTGAGACTCTTTATTTTCTCTTCAGACCACTTCAGCTTAGTTTTTATTTCAGTATCTTCTTCTAGAACATCTTCCACTTGACTTATCATTTTTGCGTAGGGTCCCATTTCAATGACCGCCGCACGAAGCTTCCTCCATGACTCCAGAAACGTGGTAATTTGCGGTTGGCATGAATCTGGCATTTTTGCTTCCAATATTAGGGAAATAAAAAAAGTTAGACAGGAGGGTCAGTCAATTTGCAGCATGAGGGAATCTTGAGATTACTTATATCTGGTCTCATATCATGAACTAAGGATTACATAGACTTGCAACGAGAATCTCATCAACCCGGTCACTCGAATCACTAGCCATGAAACCTGACGCACTGGCAGTTCGTGAAAACAGGAAGTACAGTGCAGCTGCACCCGCCACAGATGTCCCATTTCAGAGGCGTACACTTAAATTACGTCTTGAGCGCGCATGCATGGCGCAGAGTATTATATGCGTTCGGAGGGCTACTCTTATCCAATGAAACCCAGCCGCTATTTGATGTCGAGCAGGGGCAAGATGTTCAAATTATGGTTCACCTAGCAGACCAAGCCCTTTTTGAAACATACCCTTGCCAGCCTGCATGAGTCTCATGCCAGCCATTGTTAACAAAAGGGACAAAAAGATCTATCATAAGGCTCAATTAGAATCTGGTTGATGGAATTAATTCATAGATAGTGATCAATCACTGCATCTTTAAAACATGCATTGCGTGGTCTTGATGTGTCTCAATAGTCGCAGCGGTAACGGAACATGAAGGATTTGAAAACCCTGCCTTCGATATGCGCACGGACCATAAATTCGACTTGCCAGCCATACCTGAACATGGCTGCATGGCTTGGCCGCTATGTGCATATAAAATTGGCAAAGCGCTAGGCTCGAAGCTAGACACCTGGTGGGAATGCTAGGCGCTGGTCTTTACGCGGGTAGGGCGGATGCTCTAAACATGCTGATTTGATAATAAAGTGAGGCAACCACCACGCGTGATTCCAAGCATAATTTGATTCAGGGCTATAATGCGGGGTGACCGTGGCATGAATTGATTGGTTTTTTGAGTGGTTCATACGTGGGGGCCAAGTATGGGTGCTGTTGAGCCTCAACCCCGCATTGCAAGGTATTTGAGCCGTCATTCTAAACTGGAGGATGGAGTCAGAACTAAGGCTTCACGCTCTGTGATAATGGAAGCTATCGGGACGGTAGCCTCGGTATTTGCGATTTACAATCAACTAGAACAATGCGGAAAACTTCTACACCAATTAAAACACAACTTCCGAGTCGCCAAGCAAGAGGTTAATCTTCTCGCAGATGAGGTGTCCGCTTGCCAGAGCCTTTTTGGAATCTTTAGGCATATCAGTCATCCGCTAGAAAACCGCGTGATGCAGTTGGCTCGCACACAGAGCTTAGAGAAAATCCCCAATTCTCAAGCAACTTTCGCCTTTGGCCAGATTAACGAGATTGTGTTGAAGCTTGAGCCATTGAAGAAAGATACTAATGCTAGTGGTTTTGACAAATTTATTGCAAAGCTCCGATGGCATTTGACAAAAGACGAAGTCCAGGTTCCGCTTATCATGCTGAGTAGTGTGAAAATAAGTTTGACAGCCTTAACATGTCTCTTGGTTCTTGATTGCTCTGTAGCAGACCTGAGGAGGCCGTCCCTCCCAGAGAGCGACAAGGAACTGATTATTTTACAAACGTAAGCATACATATCCGCCTTGATACTTCATGTTCAAACACCTAATGATGTGTATCGACTTCAAGAAAACACTTGAGAAGAATGATCAACCGCCAGGAGCGATTTCTGCGCCGGTTAGAAAAGAAGTTAAACAGATATATGAATGCCAACTCCGAACCGACATGGGTAATAAACACAAACTATATGGCTGTCATTATACAAGAAATAAAAAAGACACCCATTGCCGAAGCAGAATCTTTGATCAGGGAGAATATTTCCAATCTTTCTGCCCGCGTCCCTCCACCGGAAGAAACTTCCCTATCGTCGAGAATAGGTATTCCACAACCGCTACCGAGACCAAGGAGCGTTTCTGGTTCTTTGGACAGATCCCCATATCTGTCTCAAACTGAAATAGCGCGACAAGCGGGGCCAGTGGTTCTCAAGAAAAAGGAGCGAGAGACACGGGCTGTGTTCCATGACTATGGCGACGGAAACAGGGAGACTTATGAAGTGGACTCTTCCCCTTCTTTTCGCTCTACTAGGCAGAGTGACGGCTCAACATTGTCTATTTATGGTTATGTACCTGTTCCCCCTTTCAATTTGTCTGATTTGAAATTACGAAAGCGAAGAAAACATGGCGATTGAAAAGATATCTTGCCAGATATTACAAGTCCTCTGGGCATCATTTGTGAGATGCTAGCTGTAAATCCCCTTTCTTGTGCCAATTGTCGCTCAAATCCCCCACATTTAACTTGTTCCATGATCTCTTCTTTGACATTTCACTGCCTATGCACTCCTTTGTGAAGACGCACAAGCACTTCGCTCTCCTAGACATATAACGCAAGGGGAAGCAGGGCCGACTTCATCTACTCAATAATGGCCCCTACCAAATACCACTAAGCTAAACCCATTTCTTTCGGATGCTGATACTGACGGATGGTCAAGTAGCCATTTGTAAGAAGGTCGTCCAAATTATGATAATACACAATTCACTCTTGCTGCTATCAGCATTTCCTCGAGATGATAGGAAGAAAGATTAACATACCTCAAGGGTGATGATCCATGCTTTCCAAGCAGTGCCCATGATGGCAATCATCAGCAAGAAAAATGCCATTGCCGATAAATAGTATGAAACGCGGCGGACTTTTGCTCGACCTTCGGTCATTTGGCCGGCCAACCACCAATACCACAAGGTCACGCCCACATAGTCCACAACAAGGATAAACAAACTACCCAGGTGAACACTGCTTAGGTAAAATGTGCCGCCTAACGTCATTGCAATCATTCCTAGTGTTGATGATAAAGCGAAAAGGCAACAGAGGATGATTGATATGCGCGACGGGGTTAAAAGTCGATGTTGTTGAAACCTTATCCGCAAATACTGTAATGGGTCAGCTGACTTCATATATTGTACGAAGGGACAAGACACACCACCTGTAAAGAAGGAAATATTGGTGTGAGACCAAAGATAATCTGACTCCATATAGGCGCTATTCCGCTCCAGAAGAGGGTGACGAGTACTCCAAAAGAAAGACACAATAGGGCAGAAAGAACCATGTCTACCCTGCAGTACGGCCAAGCCTCTTGATATTGAAAGAGAAGATAAATTCG
Organism: Penicillium maclennaniae; assembly: GCF_028827695.1. Taxonomy (NCBI): domain Eukaryota; kingdom Fungi; phylum Ascomycota; class Eurotiomycetes; order Eurotiales; family Aspergillaceae; genus Penicillium; species Penicillium maclennaniae. The sequence continues at coordinate 5,395,048 of NW_026623215.1, read as the reverse complement.
AGCGGGGCTCATAATCAGAAGTAAAGTCATTAAGCATGACTCAGCAACAGCAGATGAAATCATTGTTAGAATTAATTATAGACAAACACAACATCCTGGAGGGTAATCAGATCATTTATCTACAGGACCATGATGGGACTACAGGGCTGAGAATAAGTAACTTGAAGGGAGCTTGATTCCTTGGATCTACAGGTTAGGACTAGGCTCCCAGGAGCAACTTCCAAAATAAGAACCATGGATTCCGATTGTTCCCAAGCTTCAAAGCTCTCTTTTGGTTCCTGATTCAATGACACTTGCTATTCTTCAAACGTGCTTAGTCCTTAAAGAGCCCCCAGATGACATTTGATCTATTTTCTACTTTATTTCCACATCCAGCGGAAAAAAGCATTTGCCAAAGACGGCATTTTGTCAAGTACAAGTTGAAAATCCATATCCTGCATCAGGATTTCCAAATTCCACATTGCATAGTCTCCCATCAACTTTTTGAGGTCTCCCATACCTTCAAACTTTATGTCCCCTATGCTTTCAAACTCCTCAGAATCAACATTCTCAAAGGTGAATTTGAATAGAGTGACAATATCCCCAGTTCGTTCCTCGCAAAGGGTGAAGTTTGCTAGCAGCCCCAGAAGGCGGTAGAGTGATAGATGGCATAGCGCAGTCCACCCCGTTCTGGAAGCGAAACTATAAATTTCAGCATGGCAAAGAAATACATCCGCATAACTGTATTTAGGGTCGGTGCTTGATTCGTCGTTGGCTCGGTAGTTGGGATTCACCTGACCCAATCGTTCACGTAGGTCGGCACAAACAATAGGGAACTTTCCTGGGTGGAAAAAGTTCCAAGAAAGTCCGGCAGGATCCCATCGTCTCACAGATTCTGTGGCTGATTGATTGCGGATGCCGTCGTAGATCGGAGGGGGGACGGAGTAATCACCAGTATACACAAACTCGCAGCAACGGCCAAAGACTACCTCGTCAAACTCCTCCGCTATAGGAGGTTGAAGAATCTGGACTGGAAAGGAGCTAGCTAACTCCGTATGAATTAAGAACCGCTTTTGGTCCTTGCCAACGAAGACCAGAACAACACCAGACTCCATGAGGCTACGTGAAAATCAGCAGTAAGGATCAGTACAATGTGAGAGATGAGGTCTGTAAAATGTACCTATGATATGTAAGAACCATTTTGGCGAAAGAGGGCCTGGTGTCTGTTTCACCAACCTGGGGATATTTTTGTTTGCCGTTAGAAGGGATCCGAAGTAGAAATTGAAGGATAGAATTGCTTCCTAAATATGAGGGACTTTATTTATTGAGTGAGGGCTTCTGAAGAGAGGAAAGATGAAACCATCCGTCGTGGCAAGTGGTGCATTTATATCAAACCCACCAAGTGCTAACCATTCCAGGGCGAGGGGAGAAAGTAATTCACAAGGGCAGCTGTGGTACTGAGGCCTCAAGATGGAATGGGCTGCGGAACTAACCCCGATACGGATTGGCGCCATAACATCTTGCTCCACCCTAGCCCTCAGCACCAAAGCAGGTAGTACAACGAGAAAGATAGAGAAAGTTCTCTTCTTGCCGCAACATATCATCTGATGCTCAGTCCGTTTGAATCACTTTACCAAAATCATACTGTAACCAATGACAATGATGTTATCTAGACAATCGAAGTCAACACTCTGAAAGAAAGAACCAGTTCTCTCTTCGCCCGAACGTCGAGGATTCAAAATGAGAGTATGGGTGTTGATCTTCCCCCTCCTGCTGTTGCTGCTACAGCTACTTCGGTACATTTGAAACGGCTGTAAGAAAGATAATCAGGTCATCTAATTATTTGAACTGAAGGATCTAATAGATTCTATGCACAAAAACTAACACAGCGAGCCGTTATTTAGAAAATGCGCACCATAAAGGTCCGGTCACAGTCGAGTGAGAATCAATAGCATGGCGTTGAAAGTGCATAACTTCCGGAAATTTTTCATCGCAAACGTTGCAAGCAATGACAGTGCTTGATGCAAGGTTCTGTAGATGCTTTCGTTTGATGTGCTTTGAAACATCTCCATGGGATGAGAATTGTTGCACACGCTTATTGAGATCTAGGCCTTGCTGTCCCACACAAATAAAGCAGAACAAGGGCCGATGGTCTTTTGTGACAGATCGAATAGCATTTTTAAGTGGGCTTGCCGACTTAGCCTGGGCCTTAGTCGCTTCGCTTCCCGGCTTCTGATTATCGACGTAACCGCGCTCGGCCACATTGCTTTCAACCCTTTTGTTCTGTGGCAAACGGCATGTAATACCTTCTTCAAATTGACAGTAAGCGGCGACAGCATCAATAGCTTCAGTACGTCGACACATTTCTTGGTCCAATGTCGGCGATAGCAGAGTTAAAAGACGCTTAATCAACCATTTCTGAGGTTCTGGTAGCTCCTCCGTGTGTCGTAGCTTTATCGTTACTGATTCAGCTAGTTTCGTCTCAGATAGCTGCCGCTATACTTCTAATATAGGCTGCTCTTGATCATATTTTTGCTAAAGCTGCAACAGTAATATGTTCCTTGCCCATTCCCTGGCACTATTGATCTCCTAATTTAGCTTTTGATAGCTTTCGTATATCGGACTTCCCCGGTGCTATGAGAGTGGACGGCTTAGTTATTGGCGAATTATATCGCGACGCTAGATAAGGGTAGTAATTTCAGGCCATTCATTGACTGAGGAGGCTTGGGCGGTCGTTAATTCTTGTGGGCGATCGGGGTCAATGGTCCGGCTCATTCGACAAGCTGCATGCATAATGTCGTTATCAGGATTTAGACCTCGGATAATGGCAGGAAGGTTCTTGTTAATCCGTCGGTCGAGGTAGTACTTCAAGAAAGTGCGCGTATCGGCGTGGTGCATGATCAGGTTACGAAGTGAGTCACTCACAGCTCCTAAAACAGAGATAGTTAGGCGCCTGAAAATAAACGTCAAGAATTATATAGAAAGACAATTACCGCTATTATCCAACGCCTTACCAGCCCCGTATCGAAGGCTATAAGGACGGGCAACTTATCGAAAGCCAGTAATGGTGCCAATACTCTTAACCTAGGGAAGAAGAGTTGAGTACGGCAAACATTTATAGGCCGAAATCCCGATTCCTTGCAAGCTTCGCTCGGTCTGTCGAAAAATAGGCACGTCCTCCAGAGCTGGATCAAGCAGCAATAGAAGCTCGTTGCAACTATCCCGGATTTGCAAGCGAGGAAGCTGCTCTGCGCTTATCAGGACCTCCTCTCCTTTAACTCTCTTAAAGGCACGATCCGCAAAAAGGAGCCCTAGCAAGAAGACATAGGGACTGAGAACAAGCGACGGATCAAATATAATCTCCGGCAGGATATATGTATTTCTGTTTCACAGTTAGCGAATAATAGCTAGAGGTAAGAAAACTCGGCCGAGTTAATAGGCTTACTCGTCCTTCGCGCCAAGGAATCCCTTTATGTATTCAAATTTGAATTCGATCAAGATTCTGTGAGGGCCACCCTAGGGATCTCGGAGTAGACTGACTCGGATATAACGATACCTCAGGCTCAGCACTACCCAGGGCGGTTGGCTGTGAGCCCAGCTAATTATAAGAAAAGGCATAGCTCAATACGATGCCGACCATATCCAAACTTTTTCTTCGTAGTGCTAATGGCCGTTTCCACGACCATAGTTAGGTCTTCCACAAATATAGTGGACTTTTCGCGGCCTTTCCAAGACAATTTATGTTTCCGAGCTAACTTACGGATCACCTTTGACATCAATCAGAACTATACATAACAGAGCAAGAGAAGCCCTGGAGGCTGACGGTCAATTTCCTTTCTTACCCGGCGCATTTGACGATTTATCTGGTTCCCGATCTTTTCTGAGGTTGCTCTTTCGAAGACCAGCCGAAAAACCTTCCAGAATGTCTCCAGTGAGCTTTTTCGTTTGATTCCAGGCAACCGTCTTCCATTTTTGCCCCGTCGCAAATTCAACGCCCAGTCAAGAAATGTATGCAGGATAGCGATAGATAACTTCTGGAATTCTTATTTAGGAGCCTTATGGAGACATACGCAAAATCTAACAAAGCTTAGATAATGATAAAAGAAGAAAAGAGCTCTACGGATATAGGACGTACTGTTTCCAACGAGCCTCGACCTGGTCAAGAAGGGCAGTGGTGCCTTTGCTATAATCTTCCTGTGTATACACCGACTCATCAAACTCTGCGAGTTACTGTAGATAATAGTCGGGGAGTGTTCATTGTCTGCAAAAAGTTGCGCAACATCACTAGGATCTTTGAGCTAATCCTCATCGAAATCAGGCTCTGTCGGATCGGTGTCATACTGCTCATCGTTACTGTCGTCGGAGCTATCTTCCCCGATCTGTGAATTATCGTCATACGACTCTGACCACGCCTGTCGTCGAGAACGGGCCATGTTGCGGTGGAATGGAGAGAACTATTGAGGTGCGAGTGGAAGGCAAACGTGGTTGGTAGCCAGCGTGGGTAATAACGGAAGCCAGGAAATCAACATTCATTTAAATAACCCCTTCTCGGAAACCACAGCTCTTGGCCGGAATGGAAATTCTCTCTGGGGAGTAGATGTGGGAATCAGGCTTGACCATCTCGTGCGGTCCCTGAGGCCGCAGGCTGCGGACGGGGCTGGTGTGAGTGGAGACGAGGGCGTAGGGGCGGCAGCCTCCGTAGACACTTAGGCCTTTCGCCTTCGGGGGAGGGGATGGAGGCCATAGCCCCAGGGGGCCCAAATGGGGGGTCAGATGGGTGGGCGTGGGCGGATGTCGTGGTGCGTCGTGGGAAGGTTGGCAGATTGACGGCTTAAAACGGCCTCACTTACGGCCATTTCGGGCAGTCCTTCTGCCGTCTGCTAGTTTATTAGAGTACTATTCCTTTATAAATTATCGGATATAGAGACTAAATCTTCTATAGAATCTAAATAATCCTTATAATATATTTAACCCTATAATATAACTATTACTATTTCTCTCTCTAAATAATTCTATTATAGTGGCTTCCTTAGAGATAAGCGATATTAGCTTAGTATATAGTCTTACTATATCTAAAGCGTAATTTAGTATATCTTAATTAAGAGGTAATTAATTTTTATTAAATTCTCAAGACTTATATTATAGAATAGTATCTCTTAGTAAATTCTGATAGATTAGACTCTTATTAATAAAAAGGCTAAATTAATATAAAGGATTACTAATCTTAAGCGAAAATAAAGGATTTAGGCTCTATAAAAGAGGAGAGAAAAGCTACTTAGTAATATTTAGTAGGTAGTTTAGGAGTTCTTTTAATTATATATATTTAGTATAAGCTTACTTTATTTCTATTATTTTTTTTCTATATATTAAAGATTATAGTATTTAAAATTAAAAATATACTAAAGAAGAATAAAAGCTATATTTAATTAGCCTAAGCTAATTACTATAAAGGAGTAATAGACCTCATAGTTATAAGAGGACTATCTTTATAATTATTAGAAAAGAAAGGGTTAGTTAAGTCTTCTCCCTAAACCCTAATTAATGTGACGCATAACTGTCTTATCGCCTAAGGAAGGCCTGAGGGGGAACGTGGTCTGGAAGGAGGCGTAGGTCTAACCCGATTAGGTTTAGAAGTGGTTTTGTTTCGTAGTTGCTCGTTTCTCTTTTCTCTCTTCTTCTTCTTCTCTAATTTAGTTACTTCTATTAATAATATACGATTTCTTCTTTGTCTTAGTCGGTAATATATAACTAAACTCTTCTTTTCTCTTTCTTATCGCCTTTAGGTATAGTCTAGATATTAGATATCTCGCTATCGTTATCTTGCCCCACTAATAATACCCTTAGATAAATTAGAACTAAATAAATAAACCCTAAACCGAACCTTTACTAAACACTATAATAAAATAATATTATAGTTAAAGGAACTAATACCTATACGAAGTCTAAGTTATATAACTAATATAAGAGATATACCGCGCTAACTAAGAATCTCCTTTTTAAAGAAAAGGAGAATAAGGAAAATATCGAAGAGGAGCTAGCTAAGGAATAGGAGTTACCTAAGTTCTTAATCCTATCTCGGAACCTATTAAGACACCGCGATATAATTAGCTTTAAGGCTAATAACCTAAAGGCTAAAGATCTTATTTATTAGGAGTTTTACTCTAAGGACTAATTCTAAAAGAAAGTCTAAGAGAATATAGATAGCCTATAAAAATAACTAATTATTGGAATATAGACCAATGCTACATAGAAAGATCTATCCTTATATTCAACATATAAGATCAGATATTGAACACGTGACCAGATTTTTCTTCTATCAAAATGATATTTTGACCACTTCCGATTCTGGTCCGCGGCCCTCCCCCGAACGATAGGCGGGACTATTTTCCTTCAGGCATGAATGGTCCGTTCCTTCGGGGGTGCCTTCGGGCATATCTTGCCCGCGGACTTCGACTATGGTCTTTGGACCTCGGTGAACAGACTTCGACCCTCGGTCCCCTCAAGGATAGGTGGACCACTTTCCCTTAGGGATAAAATAGTCCACCTTTGGGCATGCATAACCTGATACTGCGGGGAAGCTTTCGGGGTGGCTTAAACCGTCGATCCTTGACATCATTCTTTTGGCTTTTCTTCGGTTCCCTTCTTTGCCACCTTTATTATGTTGCTGCCTAGTATTTGTATGTCATTCTAGACGTCATTTCTAGGCTATTTTAGCCTATAAATATGTCCTTCTTTTCTAGCAGAAAGAATCAAGTCAGTTCTACTTTCCAAAAGTCATCTCTACCTTCTTCCTTTGAACCTCAGGACTGTGGTTCTGCCTTCGTTTAGGCTATATCTGCTTATAGTCTATCCTACGACCTTTGACCTTTCACCTTTGTCTGGCACCGACTGACCTGGCCGGACTAAGGTTGATCCCACGGACTTAAGGGGCCACGATCTGCTTCGTGGTAGCTTTCCCCTTATATCCCAACACTAATTTAGCGCGAAGCTTATTAGACCTAATAAGACTTATAGACCTTTAGCGATATATATTTAGTAAAACTTCTGGGGGCTAATATTAGGTAACTTAAAGTTATTTTTATTAACCTGACCTAAGAGCGAGATAAGACTACTACTTACTATAATCTTATAGTTAATAAATTAAATAACTTTACTTTTTAGATCCTTTAATTCTTAGTACCGAGCCCTTAGAACCCTTTAAATTATTAAGACCCCTAAGTCCTTAAAATCTATAGTTATCTATTAGCTAAAATACCTAATATATCTATATTAGATAATAGTAAGATAATTTATTTTAATACCTAGGCTATAATAATTAAATATAAGCTAGCTACGAACACTAATTATTATCTTATTACCGAATGTTATATAATCTATATTATAAGCTATTATAAAGGGAAGGTACTTCTTTATATTTACTCTTACCTAAAGGAAGATATCTCGAACCCTTATTAGGACACCCTAAATATTATAGAGTACCTAAAGAGTATTTTTTAGAACCTAAACGATATTATTAAGGCTTACTAAGAATATTAGTGTCTAATAATAAAGCTAAAGGGTAGCTTTAATAATTTTTTTACTAAATCTATTTAATTAGCTAAAGAAGCGAACTAACTAAAGAATTACTAAAAGCGAGACCTTTATAATAAGCTCCTAAACTTATTATAGACTTAGATAATATTATTTATAGATAAGACTTCTATTAATTTTAATAAATTTATCTATATTTATTAGAGTATAGCTTATAATATTACTCTTTAATTTAAGGCTAAGGAATCCCGTAAGCTAATTACCCCCTCTAAAGCTATTATTAGAACCCTAACTTGTCAGCATATTTAAGGACTGTCAGCATTATCTTTGTCAGCATATTCAAGGACTGTCAGCATTACCTTTGTCAGCATTATCAAGGACTGTCAGCATTACCTTTAGTCATCCAAGAAGACTATGATCTTTATAATTGGTCAGGTAAATACGAAAAGCCACCTAATTATAATAGGTCTATTAAAAGGTGTTCTATGGATAGACTATTAATGATGCCTTGATATAGGTCTAGACTATTGATGATACCTTGACATAGGTCTAGACTATTAATGATGCCTTGACAATAGGTCTAGACTAAAAATGATGCCTAGACTATAATTGATTTCAAAGCAAGACAGGCCTAGACTTAAAATAATGCAAGTCTAATATAGGCCTAGAATTTTGTTGATTGGATATAAATATGTCCGCAATTCTCTACAAGAAAAATATAATTCTTCTTCAATCATCATATCATACCCTGAGGTTTCCTATTAAGGAAATATTCTTTTATTCATCGAAGGATAAAAGACTTGATCTCCCATTTGATCTCCCACTGGATCTCCCACATAACTAATATACCTTAGTCCTATATCTTACTATTTTTATTTATAAAGCGCGAGAGTATAAATATCGCTTTATATAAGCCGCTATTAGTTAAGGAATATAATATTTTAATAAAGAAAGGTCGCTACTTTAATTATTATAAGTAAGGATATATAACTCGCGAGTGTCTAAAGAAGAATACTATCTTTATAATCGCTACCACTAAACTTTAGGTACTAGAATAGCCGCCTAACCCCCCTTAGGATAATTAGTTAGGAAAAGCCTAAAGCTAGAAGAAGTCTCCTTTTTAGATAATAAGGAATTATTACTTTATTCTCTAAATTCAACTAAATTATTTAGATTAGGCGAAAGTCTTAGTTTTATCGCTTAGATAGCCTATAATAGATATTCTCTTTTAATTTTAGTACTTAGTGATATTAGAGTAAATAAATATATCTATATTAATTTATCTCTCGCGGTATAGGCCACGAAGGTATTTAGCCTATATACTTTACTCTTACTATACCTAATCCTAACTAAAAGCTATAATAGATACCCCGGAAAGCTAATTATTTATACCCTCGGACTAACCCTAATTATTAATAGCCGGAGACTTCTTTACTTACTAATATTAATTATTAATCTTAGATAATATAACTTAATTCTTAGGTAAATATAATTTAAGGAGTTTAGTGTCCTCCCGGATTATTAGAAAGGATAACTTATCTAGCCTAAGGAGTATAGCCTTAAGAATAATATAACCACAAAGATACCTACTGTCCTCCTTTAGTCTATTCTAAAAAGACTAAAGCTAGATTCTTAGTATTAAGAGGATACTAACTAATAAAATAGATTATTTTAAGACTCTCCCTAACTACATATAGCCTAAAAGCTTCTTCCGTTCGGTAGTGACTAAGTCCGTAAGCTTACGCCTTTATAGCTATTATATAAATCTTAAGAACGCTATCTTAGCCCCTCTAATACTATTATACTTATTAAAAGTACTAGATTTTATTAATATATAGGGAAGGAAAGTAATAAGATTTTCCTTATATCCCTCTATAAGATTAACTATATCCTAGAAGAGAAATATAATATTTAATAGTAGGCTAAAGACTAAGAGATACAGAGCGCGATCCCTAAGGAGTACTATAAGTACGCTTACGTTTTCTTAAAATAGGACTTAAATACCTTATCGCTATATTAAGGTACGACCGATTATCAGATCCTTCTTAATAAAGGAATAACGCCTAAATATTGCCCTCTTTATAAGTAATTTAAGGAAGAACTCTAGGCGATAAAAGCCTATATTACCTAGAACTTTACTTAGGGCTTTATTATACCTAGGGTTTAGGGTTTTAGTCCGGAAGGCTAATAGTAGTCTATAGCTCTATGTAAATTATCAGAAGTTAAACGCGCTTACGAAAAAGGACTATTACCCTCTTTCGCTTATTAATAAGATTCTTTAATAGCTTAGGAAAGCTAAGATATTTATAAGGCTTAATATTTATTAAGGATTCTATTGAATTCGGATATATCCTAACTTAAAGAATCTTACTACTTTCCGAACGCGATATAGATTCTTTAAGTATAAGATAATACCCTTTAGCGTTATAAATAGGCTTACTATATTTTAGAGATTTATTAATCAGACGCTAAGCGATTATCTAAACGATTTCGCTATTATATTTATTAATAATATCTTAATTTATAGTGAGATAATTAAGGAATATATTTAGTACGTAAAAAAGGTACTATAATAACTCTGTAAGGCTAGCCTATAGATAAGCCTAAGTAAAAATAAGTTCTACTAATAGAGTATCTATTTCTTAGGATTTATTATTAGTATCGAAGGGGTCTATATAGATCCTATAAAGATTATTATTATTTAAGACTAATAATAATTTATAATAGTTCGCGATATACGGTTATTCCTTAGCTTCTATAGGTTTTATCGGAGGTTCGTTAAGAACTATAACCGAATCGCGAAATCGCTAAACCGCCTAATAAAAAATAATATACCCTTTAAATAGAGTAAGGCTTACGAAAGTGCCTTCTAGGAGCTTAAGGAGAAGCTTACCTCGGCCCTAATTCTAATATATTATAACCTAACCGCTCCGATAAAGATTAAGGCTAATATATTTAATAAATATATTAGTAAAGTGATATTCTAATTATAGCCTAATAGTTATTAGTACCTAATAAGCTTCTATTCAAACAAGCTTAATTAAGCTTAGTAGCGATATAATATATATAACTATAAGATACTTACGATTGTCCTCGTACTTAAGGAGTATAGGGTAGAGCTAGAAAGCCTTTAGTAAGAGAATTAATTTAATATCTTCTCTAATTATTAAGCCTTATAATATTTTATAACTACTAAGAAACTAAACTCTTAATAGGCTTACTAAGCGAAGTTCCTATCCTAATTTTATTTCCTAATCCGTTACTTTATAGGGAAGCGAAATATTATTATAGAGACCCTCTTTTAAAAGAGTCTTAGTTTAAGGTATAAATAAGAGTAAATTCTTTTTTCTTAGTTATATCTTAAGTATAATATATACCCTACGAATCGCGCTAACCCTAACCTTACCCTAATTAGTACCTCCGAATATATTTTAAACGGCCGCTAATAACTCTAATATTATTATTTAAGTGACCCTTATAAACTAATAATATAAGTCTTAAGAAGTTCTAAGAATAGGCAAAAACTAATTAGGATAAGCCTTAGAAACTATAAGATAGGCTACTATTAAATATAAGTCGCCTAATAATATTAGATAATAGGGACTTATAAGCCTAATTACTTAATAAGATCTATCGGTAGCCCTTAATAGTATATCCTAGATAGGATAAGATAAAGGCTCTCCTATCTATATAATATTTTTGGCCTAGGTAGTCTACTAATATTAAATATTATATAGATAATTATTTAGTCTATAAATATATAAAGATATAAAGAGACTAACTACTAAGTCTATTATAATCTCTTCCCCCGCTAAACTATCTATAGTAATATATTATAATAGATTTCCGATCTTTTCCTAAGGATAAAATAGGGCTTCGATATAATATTTATAATAATTAATTAATTAAGTAAGCGGCCTATCTCCCTTCTTATTATAAGATAATTAGAGTATAAGAGATAGCTTAGTTATTTATCTCTGATATTATATATTATTTTAGCCTACTAAACTTAATTATATTAGACTAAGAAGGCTAATTTATCTTAGAATTCTAGATAGAGGTCTACTAAATCTTAAGAATTAAGAGTAAGCTATTAATAATATATTATTTATAGATAGATAGTTAGAGCGAAATTATAACTAATATATAATATAGTAACTTTATATATTAGTAAATTAACGCTAGGATAATTAGCCTAACTAGCTTCTAATAATAGATTTCGCTACTATAGCTTTATAATAGGATTTTACTAAGTGATCTCCCTTCTTTATTAAGCGAGGATATAAGCTATAAATATCCTTCGACTAAGATATATCTATAAGACTATTTATATCGCCTTAGTTAATATAAGATACTTAGGACTATATTTAGTAACTCTAAGAGGTCTAAAAGGATACCTAAAAAGAGATTAAATAAGCCTGAGAGCGTTAGCGCGCTTAGGCTAATAAATATTACTAAGAAGTAGATTTCGATATTAATAATATAGTCTTTATTATTATTAGGAATCAAAAGCTTAACTAGCTAAGTAGGAAACTCTCTAATTAGTTTAGTGGCCCCTATAAGATCCTCTCAAAGGAAGGTTATAGCTACTAACTCGACTTACCACCCTTTATTAAGGTTAACTTAGTCTTTTCTTTAGATAAGCTCCGCTATACGGCGAGTTCGGATCCGCTTATAGGTTAGATCGCAGACCTAGTATTATTAATAGAAGTTAATAACTAATAGGAATAGGAAATTAATAAAATTATAGATATCTAATTACGCTATCGGAAGCTTTAATATAAGGCTAGGTAGATCGGAATTAAGGATAATAACTAATATTCTATAAGTAATTATCTAGCCTTACCTAGACCGCCTATATAGTTATTAGTGTGATTAGACGTTACCTTAAATAATTACTTTATAAATAATTATCTAGATAATAGAAAACCAGAGCCTCGGGGCGAGCCTCTTTAAAAAAAAGGGACTATATAATATATAACTGTCTTATAGCCTAAGGAAGGCCTAAGGGGGAACGTGGTCTGGAAGGAGCTATAGGTCTAACCTAATTAGGTTTAGAAGTGGTTTTATTTCGTAGTTACTCGTTTTCCTCTTTCTCTTTTCTTCTTCTTCTCCAGTTTAGTTGCTTTTGTTAATGATACACGAATTCTTCTTCGTCCTGGTCGGTAACAATTAAAGTAAAATCGCGGAAGGGAATAAGGTTACTAAGAATAATAGGTCCGCGCTATATAAGTTTAATATATATTTCTCTGATCTAAAATATATAAAAGGTATAAACTTACGCGATATTAATAGTAACTAAAACTTAGGGTTAGTAATAATTTAAATTAATAGAAATAGCTACTATAAATAATAGCGAACTCTAGATCTAATACCCTATATATATTATTAATATATATTAAGTATAAGTAAATAATAACTTATATAATACGCTTTAGCGTATTATACTAAAATCTAATTTAGCTATTATTAGGGCCGTAACTAGGCTTAAGTATATAGTTAGTATTTTATTAACTATACTTAAGGATCTAACGCTTAATAGTATTTTAGCCTATAATTATTTTTATTAAGGTCTTAGAGTAACAATTAGGTATAATAGCTATATTATAGCTATATAGTTAGTATATATTTATTATATAAAGTTTATATATACTTATTAGCTTTAGTATACTCTTAGCGGATATAGCGATATGTAGAAGGCTTATTAAAAAGAACTATTCTATATATCTAGGCTAAGGGATTTACTATAATATTATAGCTATATTAGTTTAGTATATATTTAATATATATAAAAAAGAATAGACTTATATATTAGTATTCTCCTTATTAAGAATTATAGCTATAATAAGGGGCGGATCTTTTAGGATATCTCTTACCTTGATATTATAATTATAGACTCTAATCTTAATAGCTAATTAATATATATTGGAATATAGACCAATGCTACATAGAAAGATCTATCCTTATATTCAACATATAAGACCAGATTGCATTGATCACATGACCTGACCTTTTTTTGTATCAAAATGATGTTTTGACCACTTCTGATTCTGGCCCACGACCCCCCCCCCGAACGATAGGCGGGACCATTTTCCTTTAGGGGTAAATAGTCCGCCTTCAGATATGAATAGTCCGTTCCTTCGGGGGTATCTTCGGGCATACCTTGCCCGCGAACCTCGGCAATAGTCTTCGGACCTTAGTGAACAGACTTCGACCCTCGATCCCCTTAAGGATAGGCGGACCACTTCCCTTAGGGGCAAAATAGTCCACCTTTGCGTATACATAGCCTGATCATACGGGGGTGCCTTCGGGGTGGCTTAGACTGTCGATCCTTGACATCATTCTTTTGGCTTTTCTTCGGTTCCCTTCTTTGCCACCTTTATTATGTTGCTGCCTAGTATTTGTATGTCATTCTAGACGTCATTTCTAGGCTATTTTAGCCTATAAATATGTCCTTCTTTTCTAGCAGAAAGAATCAAGTCAGTTCTACTTTCCAAAAGTCATCTCTACCTTCTTCCTTTGAACCTCAGGACTGTGGTTCTGCCTTCGTTTAGGCTATATCTGCTTATAGTCTATCCTACGACCTTTGACCTTCTTCCTTTGTCTGGCACCGACTGACCTGGCCGGACTAAGGTTGATCCCACGGACTTAAGGGGCCACGATCTGCTTCGTGGTAGCTTTACCCTTATATCCCAACAATATATAGCTAGCTTCTAGCTAAGGTTATTATTAGGGATTAGTCCTAAATATATTTAGTATATATTTAGTATATATTTAGTATATATTGTAGTGGGAGAATTGGTGACATAATGAGCCTATGTGTGGCCTCAGGCATGATTTAATGTCTGCAGTGCATAGTACATCTCCAGACACACTTGGAGGGAGACAAGTTATCTACCTAATTCATTCAGGATTCACCCAATTTCTTCTATCCATAATATAGCATTAAGATTATCCCGCACGGCCGCAACAGGGCATCAGTACGGCCTCATCCAGTATCCTCTACACCAGACAGGCAGTATATATGTGTGTGTTGTCTAGTCTGTATCGCCAGATAGCCATCGAGCCGTTCCCATTTTATATTAGCGTCCCCGGGAAGGCTCTTTTGTTAAGGCATATCACTATACGAAGAAACACACACCTAAAGAGTGGGGATCGCGTTTGACCCTGAAGGCTATAAGACTGTCTAAGACCTTAAGCGGGAGACCATATTCACTAGTGATTGCGACAGTATATAGTCGGTACGGACAAATAAGTGACTAGCCAAGATACAGTGTTCTCCTGAATATACCTAGTTCCTACGAGGAATACTATCGGACTAATATGCGGGAGATATAGCGGTACTTCAGATATTACTAAAGATATAGCCTATCTAATTAAATACGGTGGCCGAGTAGGGGTACCTAGGTATCCGATAGCTATAGTACTCTATTATATGATAATATTAATATAAATAATTCTATATTATAAATTATAAGAAGAGGAAGCGGCCTCGATAAGAAAAAGGGAAGAAGAAGAAAAATTATTAAAGAGATATAATTAAAAATAAAGCGCACAGAGTTAGCATTTCTTTTCGGCCGAAAAGCTATCTCTTTTCTATAAGTAAGTAATAGCGCACAGTACGTAAGGTATAATAGCTCCTAAGCTATCGGACCCTAAGGGTATTCTAACCTTTATAGATTACTATAAACCTATACTAGAAAGATCCGAATCGACCCTAAGTAGTGATAATTATACGAATAATACGGATTATAAGTACTAGCCACTATTATCCTTAGCTAAACCGCCTAGTAGGGTATAGGCTATACCTTATTCTTATATAATTTAAGTGCCTTATTTCTCCGTATTACTAGCTCTAGGATCCCTAGGAGCACTATATTTTAATAAGACCGATATCTCCGAGTTCCTAGAGAAGCTATAGGATACGTATTTTAGATATGGCGTTAAAAGCGATAAAGATATTATAGATATATTGCCTTAGTACTGCGCGAAGGTCACTAAGTCTTAGGTAAAGAGATAAGACTCCTAGCTAAGAAAGGACTAAGATACCTTTAAGAAAGCTTTCTTAGAGCACTTCTATAATAATAATAGCGAGCAGTAAAAGGTATATAAAGATATACCTTTAATCCCTTATATAGGTTAAGCGAATAATATAGGATAATATCCGCTCGTATCTTAATAAGTTTAATAATATCTTTGGCCGTGTTTACTTAAAAGGCGAGGTTAGCGATATAGATAGGGTAAGTCTCCTTATCTAAGGACTTCCGTAGTAGCTTAAGGAGAAGGTTATCAGAAGATATTCTTATAAGTAATTACCGAGAGGGACACTAATTACCTATTCGGAGGTATATATAGTAATTAGGTTATATATTAGAGAGAAAACCGATATTCAGAGAATTCTTTCGACTATTAAATCTTCTCCGAGTAACCCTAAGCGTGACTAATAACTTTATCCCCTATAGTAGTCGCCTACTACTATTATAAAGCCTTAGGAAAATCGGTAACCGATCGCTAGTTAGGTCTAGCGTTAGAATAAATAGGATAGGAAGCTCAGAGAAATATAATTATAGATAGAGGCACTTACTCTTAAGCTATAGGCTAAATAAGATATAAGGAATAACGTTCGGTATGAGCCTAATAGAAGAAACCCTTCGAATAGCCTTAGCGCTAATCCTTTAGTAAAATACTAGATATACAGAGGTACCCACTTCTCTCGACTAGATTAATATCTATCTATCCGCGATATATAAGGCTATAGTATTATATACTATAATACTACGAATCAGATAGTTTTAGGCACTATTAAATAACTAGGCCTAAGACTACGCGTAATCCTAGGATAATTAAATTAAGAAGCCTTCTAAGCGCAATATAATAACTAAAAAAAGCAGGAGTTATACAGAGTATCCGTGTAGCCAAGTAATAATATCGCTTATATTACTTTTCCTACTCCTCCTTATCTTACGAACCTAAATATACCTATCTACTCTATTACTGCTACGCTTCTTAGTACCGCGCCTATATAGGAGAAGCTCGAGGAAAGCGAGAATAAAGAAGTAATTATCCTATTCGGTATCGTTAACGCTATTAAAGGCCGTCCTATAAAGCGCCGCAGAGACTAAGATATTACTAGAATAAGGAACTCCTAGACTAATAGATTCTAACTATATATTACTAATACTAATAACGATAATATATATATAAGACGGATAGCCTAAAGAGACTTAAACTATATAGCCTAAGCAGAAAGCTACTCCGTTATATAGCTAGGTTCTAAGAAGAGTCCGTGGCCTTATTAACCCAGATATTACGTAGCGAAGATCTTAGCTTTCGGATATTATAATATAAAAGATATAGGAAACCGAGATTACCCTTATAATTAGTAAGCTCGCTAGGTCTACTCCGAAGATACGCGCTAGAATAGGTAAAGGTATTAGTATAGATATTATTAACTAGCGTATTAATAAGGTACTCTCGTAAGTATATACTTAGTCGAACTTCGTAGATATCTCTCTCTTAAAGGAAGTAAAAGATAAGATTAACTAAATTATAAGAGATATTACTAAGTATTATCGGGAGACGGGTAGTCCTATTAATATAAAAGATCTAGCCGCGAAAGTAAGCTACCAGAATACCTAAATAGTAAATACCTCGCTTATATCTTCTCCCCGTAAATACTCCAGAGACCTCCTATTTATAATAGTTTCTGTCGGCGGATAAGTAGTTAAGGCGTATATCGATACTAGATTATTAGTTAATATTATCCGCAGAGATATCGCCTAATCTATATAGGCGTAGATATAGCTAAAGCTAAGGCTAAAGCTCGTTCCTATTAACGGTGGTAAGTTCGTAGTTAGTGCTTATATTAAGAATCTACTAATTAATATCGGTGATATTATAACTGAGTTATATACTATAGTTAGGGATAGTTATACGAACGATCTTTACTTAGTAGGATATAGGCGAAAGACGTACTACTATAAACCTCTAAGAAAGATAATAGGAGGGTTATTTATATAATATCGAGCTAGGACAGAAAGAAGCGCGTTAGCTTTAAAGTATATTATCCATAGAATAGGGGATCCTTCTATAAAGACTAACTCTAGCCCAAAGAATATAAGACTTTTAATTTAAAAGCCTAAGTAGGTATTTAGTAGCCGCCTTAATACCTATCTCTGTCCTAGCGGCTGAGTCTACAGAGACTATTTACTTAATAGTATTATCGAATACTATAAATACGATAATCACTAAAGAAGAAACTATAAAAATATATAAAAAGCGAGAAAATATAAAAATATAGCGATAAGAGAAGAAGAATTATGCGGGGAAGTCGAATTACGGGGTAAATAATTTTTCGGCCGAAAAGATCTCTCCTTATCTTAGTGCCTTACAGATCTAATATCTAATAGATCCTCGTTACCGCCAGAAGACTATAGCTAATATTACCTATTTCGATAAAGTTAAGTACTATATATCCTTTTCGGACTTTATTATACTAGAGCTAGGATTCCCTAAGATAAGACTACCTAATATCCTTCGATCGAGAAACTATATCGCCTACCGCGCGTAAGTTAATACCCTTTATAAGAGGAAGGCAAATAAGATATACTTAGTTAATTTATCTGATTCCGATAGGTCGATCCCCGCCGGTAACCCCGACTAATAAAGGATATACCTTAAAAAGTATTACACAAAGTACCGCGCCGCTAATACTTCCTCTGAATTCGATAACTTACTATAACCTCGTATAGTAACTATTACGAGAGGGGCTAGGCTTACGCCTAAGAGAGAGAAAAATACTACTTATTAGTATAGCTCTTCTCCCTAGAGAGAGACTGCTACTATATAAGCTATTATTTAAGAGGGAAAGGGGTACTTATATAGTCTTAGGAATATATAAGTTATATTTATGAAGAAGTTATACCGGCCTAGCGTATTAAGACTGTGCCCTATAAAGCTTAGTAATATCCTAGCTTTAAGATTCCCTAGGCTCTCGCGCCTATTATTAATAAGATACTCCGAGAAAGACTATAGAAGGGTATCCTCGAGCTATATAATAGTCCGTATAGAAATCTATAGTTCCTAGTAAAGAAGAAAGGTATAGGTAAGTATCGGTTAATTAATATTACGATACTAATTAATAAGGTCACAAAGCGAGATGTAAATATACCCCAGATATTAATAAGTTCGCTAAAGAATTTATAGGACTTATATTAGCCTCTTTAGTTAACCTCTATTCTGGATATAATTAGATTACCCTCGCAGAAGAAAATAAGGACCTCACTTGTAAAGGAATACTGAGGACTAGCGGTGAAGGTTTGCCCCGCAGTGGGATAAGCAAGTCTCGGACCCAATTCGTACTTAATCGAGAGGGTTTCCAATTAATCTAGACTTAGCAAGAATCAGTCTTACTTCTATAATACTACACCTAGTCCAGACATCCTTCCTTACCTAACTGACAGGCTTTCTATCCTGAATATATAGATCCTTTACAATTCTAATTCTTCTTTTATCGGTTACCTAAGGAAGTATATCTGTTAACGACCGTATCCTCCGCTCCCGCGTCGCTACCGAAGGCGACGATACGCCTATATCGCACGAGGCTACTGCTACGTCCTAGCGTAGAGACGCTACCGATTCGACCCCGGGACTAAATTAACCTAAGTTAATTTCTCCTGACCCGCTATAATATAAATCACTTCTAGGGGGACCTACGCGGATATTAAGCGACCTATAGAGAACTCCGAAACGATAGCCAAACTATCGAAGATAAAATCGAACGCCTTAATAAGAAAATCCGCCTCCTTAAACGTATTTAGGAGCTTAAAGGGGACCGAACCGTGCTAGTTAAGATAAGGACCTGGCTATAAAATAAAGACGAATCGACCGCGAGTAATAATAAAAAGGGTATTAAAATTAAAGATATCCCTTCCTTTTTAAAGGACTTTAACCTCCGGAAACGTTAAGAGTGGATTCTTAACCTCGAATACTAATTCGAAGCTAACCTAAAATAATACCCTATAGACCGAGAAAAGGTATTCGCTAATATAGTAATAATAGAATATGACTATCGCTAAAGATAGCTATAATATATATATATAAAGCCTATAGAGGAATAATAAGAGCTTAAGAGCTTATGGATAGCTTTTAAAGACTAGATAACTACCCTCCTATATAATATAGCTACCTTATAGGCTAATATAAGTATTAGCCTTAGCTAGGTACGCTAAAGGCTATAAGATAATCCAGATTAATTCTATATTTATTTAGATAGCTTAGAATAATATTTTGAACGGAAAAGCGAAAAGAATAGTATAATATTCTATTACTCTAAGCTTAACCTAGTCCTTCACTATTATATAAGCGAATATCTCCCCAGAGAATAATTACTAAAGACACGCGATACTATAGTAAGTGAAGCGGGACGTTTCTAGAACTTACTCTAAATAGCTAAGAAATATCGCCGATTCGCTAACGAAACCTAAGAGTATTAACGCTTACTAGGACGCCTCGTATAATCCAGATATATATATAATTAGAGAAGGGATAACGCCTCCTAAAGATATAAGGAGTAATAACCCTTAAAGACTTAGCTAGGTTCCTTACGCTTCCGGGAAAGCCACGGCTATTATAACTTAAATAATATATACGGATCGACTACGAACTAAGACCGAAACCTACTACGCTTAGGATCAGGACCCTAATATTACCGATATCACGAATTCGGCTATATCGCCCTAAACTACACTAAAGATAGACTAAATATATACCCCGCGCATATCTAATCCTTAAGGAACTCAGGAAAAGGGAATAAGTCAAAGTAAGCCTTACCCCTACGACTCTAGACCCTAAGATAGGGACTACCTTACGCTTTTATATCCTAATTCGAGTACAGAACGCCCTCGTTATATACGCGGACCTAGATAGTTACGCTAAAGTTAATCTAGTTAGCTACTAATTCACAAAAAAGTATAACCTAGAATATATCTCGGCCACCGCTCTAACTATTTAGGCAATCTCGAACTAAAAGATTATCTTCTATAAGGTATAGAAAGTCCCTATTACCGCTACTGACTCGAGGGGGACACCCTATAGCTTTATAAGATAATATATAGTTATAGATAGGGACCTACGCCTAGAAGGCAGCCTCGTCCTTCTATCGATAACTACGATTTAAGACCTTTAAATCTATTTATTATTAGACCGATAATAGTGGTTCGAGGCAAAAGAGTTCTCCTTACTTAGCCCGTAGTAATTCACTAAGGCCTACTAAAACTATACCTATATTTATACCGCGATCTAAATATTAGAAGATATATAGCTTCTAAAGGATAATAAAGAAATAGAGATTATATCCGAACTAACACTACTAGATAAACTAAAGATATTTTATAATATATTTGTGGCCGATTAGTTAAAGATTCTGCTAATATAAAAGTTAACTAACTATACTATCGAACTTAAGAAAGGGGTATTACCCCCCCTATAGGCTAATATACCCCCTCTCGCAAACCGAACTCGCGGAACTAAGGAGATATCTTAACAAAAACCTCGTAAATAGACGTATCCGACCCTCTAAGAGTCCTATAGGGGCGCCGATCCTCTTTATACCGAAAAAGGACGGTAGTTTATGTCTCTGCGTAGACTACCGAGGATTAAATAAAGTCTTAGTTAAGAATCGCTATCCTTTATCTCTTATTTCGGAGATCCTTAACCGCCTTTTAGGTATAAAATACTTTAGCAAAATCGATATATAGGATATATACTACCGAATCCGAATAAGAGAGGGCGAAGAATAAAAAATAGCCTTCCGGACATAATACGGCCACTATAAATATATAGTGATACTATTTGGACTCACTAACGCACTGACTACCTTTTAAAACTATATTTATACTACGTTACGTAGCCTACTTAATATAATCTGTATCGTATACCTAGACAATATCCTTATCTTCTTATCAGACTATAAGTTATATACGAAATACCTTTAATAAGTCCTTAAAAGGCTAAAGGAAGCATAGCTCTACGCAAAAATATCTAAATATATATTCTACTAAGACTAAGTGGAATTCCTTAGCTTTATAATTAGTAGCTAAGATATCTTAATAGACCTATAATATGTTACCGCTATCGCATCCTAGGAAATACCTAAAATATTCTATAATATCTAAGTATTCCTAGGATTCTGTAACTTCTACCGGCGTTTTATTAAAGGATACTCCCTTATTACGGTCCCTCTTACTAACCTTCTAAAGGGAAGCTAGAACGGTAAGAAATAAGGGAATATAGATCTAAACGATATTAAAAAGGTAGCGTTTTAATAACTAAAAGATACCTTTTAGTAAGCCCCACTCCTTAAATTCTTCGACCTAGTAAGATATATCCGAATTAAAACTAACGTATCTAACCTAGGGATAGCCGGGATAATATTATAACCTAATAATAAAGAGCGATAGCACCCCGTAGCGTTTTAGTTAAGAAAATTTATTGGCGCAGAACTAAACTATAGTACCCTAGACTAGGAACTATTCGCTATCGTATATTTATTTAAGTAATAGCGACACTACCTAGAAAGAAGTAAGTACCCTATCGAGGTCCTCTCTAATTATTCGAACCTCTAAGGCTTTATAAAATAGCTAAAAATTAATAGACGCTAAGCCTGGTAATATTTATTCCTTACCCCCTTTAATTTCGTGATTAAATACTAAGTAAGTAAAATAAATCCCACTAATAGCCTCTTACGATAGCTAAATAAAGATATAGCTCTAAGAATAGAGCTTCTAAACCCTATTCGAGAGCGAATCGTAGGTATTTCGGAGGTTAAACTAAGAGACCTCTTAGCCAGTAAATCCTAGTTAGAGTATAATAACTAGGAAAAACCTAAACTCCGTATACGAATCCCTATTAATACCTAAGTGAATTAAGGCTAGGGCGATATAGAAATAGCTAACTAGGCTATCTGGGAGGAGTTAAGTCGCGCTTAATAGTTACCCTAGAGTATAGTATAGAGTACTAGTGCTAATAAGAACGCTTATACGGAGTACGTAAGCGCTAATTTACGGATCTAGGTTAAGAGAATCTAAGATAACGATCCGGAGACTTAGAGCTAAAAGATAGCTATTTCGCAAGGGAAATAGCGTATAAAAGGATAGTCTATTAACCTCGATAGCCTACTACGCTATAGAATACGCCTTTATATCCCTACAGGGAGTAACCTAAAACAGAAATTACTATAAATTTACTATAATAATCCCTTAGTAGGACACTTTAGGAAATATAGGATAATAGAGCTCCTATAACGGAAATATTATTAGACGAATATATACTAAGATATTATAGAATATATAAAAACCTACTCTATCTACTAAGGAACTATAGTACCTTAGTATAGGCTATACGGTAACCTCGAATCCCTACCGTAACCTTTACGACTATTCGCCAAAATCTCTATAGACTTTATTATAGGTCTACCCTTAGTAATCTATAAGAATAAGCCTTATAATATAATCTTAGTTATTATCTGCCGCTTTACGAAATAGTACCGATTTATCCCTATTTTAATAGCGATTAACGTTAGTTCCCTTACTATTATAATATATTATGAGATCGAACTCTAGTTTAGCTTATTAGAAGGTATCGTATCTGATAGAGGCCCTATCTTTACTAATAAATTCTAGTTAAAACTATATTTTTACTTAAGAATAAAACTCCGATTTTCTACGGCTTTCTACCTATAGATAGATAGCTAAATAGAAAGGATAAATTAAACCCTTAAGTACTACTTACGGTATTTTATAGATACTAAGTAATAAATATAGCCGAATCTGCTACGAATTATAGAGTTTATATATAATAATATTATAAATGCCACTATAGGTGTCTCGCCCTTCTAAGCCCTTATAGGATATTCCCTAAATTTCTAATTACGCTCCGAGGCTAGAGTACTAAAGAAGGAAGTGCTAGCTATAGCAGATCGAATATAAAAGCTATATAATCTCCGTGAAAAAATAAAGAAAATATAGCGAAGAGCTACCGAAACCATAGCGAAGCACTATAATAAACGCTATACCCTAATTAAATTTAAGCGTAAAGATCTTATAGCCCTTTTAACCCGTAACTTAAAGCTAAAGATACCTATAAGAAAACTCTCACTACGCTTTATTAGACTATTCCGCGTACTTATAATAATCGGAATATAAGTATATTGTCTAAGCTTACCTAACTAATACTCCCGGTTATATAATATCTTCCCCTATAATCTTTCTTAAGCCCTAGCACTAGCGTAAATCAGATACGAACCTACTTCTAATACTAAAGCTCGCGGACGATAACGAATAGGAGGTTAAGGAGGTTAAGGACGAGAAAATCTTCCGTAACGAGACACACTTCCTAGTTAAGTGAAAGGGATAGCCCGCAGAATATAATTAGTGGTTACTAGAAGTGGATATAAAGAATACCTAAGAAGTAATATAGAACTATAGGAAAAAGAGAAAAGGTAGAAGAGTTTATTAAAATCCTAAGAAAAGATCCCGACCCAAAGTCGGCCACCATAAAAATAGTAAGAATAAAATTAGGTATTTAAGGTTTTACACACGAAACCTCTACGAAGATATACCGATATATTAAGGAAATAAGACCGAAAGATTAAAGTATAGAAGGAAGATAGGCTACGATATTA
The DNA here is from genome assembly GCF_028827695.1 of Penicillium maclennaniae. Classification (NCBI taxonomy): domain Eukaryota; kingdom Fungi; phylum Ascomycota; class Eurotiomycetes; order Eurotiales; family Aspergillaceae; genus Penicillium; species Penicillium maclennaniae. The sequence goes on along the minus strand of NW_026623215.1, from coordinate 5,370,858 downwards.
TTAATAATTATCGCACTATTAGCGTCTCTATCCGCGTATTAGAGGCGAAGCGTGGCCAAAATATTATCGCGGAAGGTTAGCTTCGTAACCTACTAGGAAATAGATATAATATCTATAGGGGACAAACGAGGGACTAGCGAAGCCTCCTATAAGAGATAGTAAATATTAGATACGCTAGGGCTAAGGTTATTAATAGAAATAGAGAGATAACTAGCTAGATATATCTAGTAAATAGCGAAGTTAACCTATAAAATTGTTAGCGAAACTTATACTAAACGGGCTTCTAACTTATAGGCTTAGTGGCATAAATAGTGCCTAAGTTATAAATACTAGAGTGATAAGATATTAGGTACAGAAAGTTAGTGATAAGGGCGCGAACTACCTCCTCGGCACAGATATAAATAGTATTAGACCAGATAGGGTCACTAATAATAAGCTTACTATCTTCGTCCGCCTCCTTAGCAGACTTAGTGATAATAACCTAAATATCCGCGATATACTTAACTAAATTAACTATATTAATTAAGTTACCCTATATATTAAGGGGAACCTAGATAGGTTAGTAACGAAACGTAACCGAATAGAAAAGGTAAATAAACCGAAGGGTAAGAACGATTAGCACGGAAATATACCTGGCATAGGACAGAACTTAGTGTATCGCGTATATAAACTACCGAGAAGGCGCTCTACCTATCCTAGTCTCGGAGGGAGCGGCGGGCGTAGGGAATACACTAAGTGAGCTCGGGGATCAGAGGTATATCCCGTAGAGGGCGATAGCTAGGGGATAAAGAGATAGATATATTAATTCGCGAGCGAAATAATAACGAAAATAGAGAAAAAGAAAAGAAATAAAGAGGAAGCTAAACTAATAATAAGTTATAGCTAAAGAATAAACAAAAAGAAGTCAAAATAATACTAAATATAAGTACTAAGGAGATAGAAGAGAGTTATTAAAGGGGGAAGAGTAAGGGGAGAGAAATAAGAAAATATATAAGTAAAGATATTAATAATATATATAAGTAAATAATAATAATACGCTAAAAAACCACCGATACGTAACCGGAAAAGACACACGTAAATATATATTACTATTAGCTAAATCAAATATACGACCTCGCGCGGTATAATAATATTATTGCCCTATCGCGCCTAGGTCTGCTACGAAACTAAAGGGAGTCTAATACTATTTATAACTCCTACGTAATATACCTTAAGTATAACGACACCTAGGGCTTATCCCTATCACATAATCCGACCCTAGGGAGTCACGTGCTACCAGATAACGTTATACTAAAGAACGACTAAGAAAAAAAAAAAAAATTTTTTAATTACCTCCGGGCCCGTCGTCTCTAGAAGGGGGAGATAGTTATAAAGGAATACTAAGGACTAGCGGTGAAGGTTTGCCCCGTAGTGGGATAAGCAAGTCTCGGACCCAATTCGTACTTAATCGAGAGGGTTTCCAATTAATCTAGACTTAGCAAGAATCAGTCTTGCTTCTATAATACTACACCTAGTCCAGATATCCTTCCTTACCTAACTGACAGGCTTTCTATCCTGAACACATAGATCCTTTACATCACTACTATTTAAATCTCGCTAAGCCTTCTACGATAGACCACTATCCTATAAGGCGCGGCTAATTCAGTGCTATAATTCTAAAGGGTAATATTATAGATCTTATATTTAATTTTTGGTATTATTACTAGGTTATTTCTGGATAACGTTACGGTTAAAGGGCCGCGGTCCCGATATAACGATAAGTTCGTATTACTAAGAATATATAGGTTTGTCCTTAAGTACCTCCAGAATCTTAATAAGACTTTATATTTTCTTAAGTTAGCTAGTGCTACTATCTCGGCGAAAAAATCTTAATTCGCTATATTAGGCATTAAAGTTATTAGCTAAGTCTGCGATATTAATAGGCGCTATACTATAGAGAGTAAGGTAGCGAAGCTTATTAACTAGCTAACCCCGTCGACTAAAGATAAACTGCGCTCTTTTATTAAACTAACTATCTACTTCTATATTCTAGTGGCCGGGTTTTAGATTATTATAGATAGCCTATACGCCTACCTAAGAAAGAATACCCTATTCTAGTAGGGGGCGAAATAACAGTCCGCTTTCAATTAGGTTAAAGAAGTGCTCTCTATATTCCCTACTATGTTACCTATCGACTATAACTTTAAGCCTCTAATAATTATTGTCGCGATAGATATATCTAAAAAAGGTTAGGGCGCTATCCTAATATAAGAATGAGATAGTGTTAGGAAACCCGCGCGGTATAAATTAGGTATATAGATAGAGATATAGCTTACCTTCGATATAGGCAAACTAGAATATCGCGCTATATTAATAGTATTAAAGAAGTTCCGATATTAGCTATATAGCATCCACTTTATATAAGAAATAAACGCGAAAATATTAGTGTCCTAACTGAATCGCCCTACGGCCGACCTACCTAGTGCACTAGTGACTTAGTGGATAGCATAGATCTAACTCTTTAACTTCGACGTTAAGTATATATTAGGGGGGAAGAATAGCGCGATAGATAGGCTTTTAAGGCGTCCTACTACTAAAGAAGAAATTAGGTAATAATAGTAGGAGGTTAACGTTAATAACTTTATTAATACAGAAGTGTCCTACTTATAGGCGAGCTATTTCCTAGCGCGTGCCGCTATTATAATAGATAAGGACGAGGACGAGGACGAGGCAGAGAATAATAACCCTACCGCTAACGCTACAGTCCTGCCTCTTAGAGAGGGTTATTCGACCGAATTATAAGACATCGCGCGGTACCTAATTACACTAAGAAGACCGCCGGAAATGTCTCGTAGTCAATTCTACCACTTTAAGAAACGCTATATAAAGTTCGTTTACTAAGACGGCCACCTCTTCTATTAATAGAAGGGAAGAACAGAGATCTTACGATATATTCTTAATAATAAGGAAGACTAACAGAATACACTATATAGCGTATACACAGATTTATCCTATAAAGGTCGAGAAGCCACTTACGTATTATTAAAGTACCAATACTATTAGCCACGAATATTTAAAGATACCGCCACATTTATTAGAACCTAAATCGAATACTAAGTATAAGACCTAATACAGATATACGAGCCCGCTATCACCCCGAAGAACCTAAGGCTATTTAATAAGTGGTTTATTAATATTATCTATATACTAAATAAGGATAGCTTTAAAACTATTATCTAAGGGCGAGAGTTAGTTAGCGGCTAGGTAAAAGCATAAGTCCTCACTAGCGTAGATTCTAAAGTAATCTAGAGTTTTATCTATAAAGATATTATCTGCCGCTATAGGTATCTAAGAGAGATTATTATATATAATAGACCTAAAAACCGTAGTAAGACACTAAAATTCCTTAAAGACCGCGATATTAAGAAGGTCACTATTTTAGTATATTATCCTAGCTCAAATAGCCCGGTTAAGCGTTCTATAAGAATATTAAAGGACGCACTCTCTAAGATAACCGGCGGATATCTAATAGGAGACACTTCTACCTAGATAAACTAATAGAGACCTTATTTCTATACTATATTAATAGCAGACCGAGTGACTATTAATACTACTACCGGAATCAGCCTATATTATTTCCTATTTAGGGTATATATAGTCTTACCGGTTAAATTAGAGATACCTATATAGAGTATACTGCTATAAGAGACTATCTAGGACAGACCGAGTCTTATTATAATACACGCACGATAGATCGAAAGATAAGAGAAGGATATTAAGGAAGCTATCCTACGAATAAACCGCCTTAAGAAAAATAATATAGAATACTTTAACGACCAATATCGCACTCGTAATACTCCCTTTAAGAAAGATAACTATATCTTACTATATAATAGTCAAAGGTCTTTAAATATAATATCTATTTAGAAGCTCCGCTTTCGATAGCTTAGACTATATTAGATTAAGTCTATTAAAGGAAATAGATCCTACTCTATTAGGGAACTTAATAGTACTATCCTATACTATATCGGAGATAAGAATATAGATATAATTAACGGCGACAGACTTAAAAGATTCTACCCTTATAGAATAGGAGATTCTAATAGGATATAGGATATTATATAGACTGGCCACCTTCGGAAGCGAAGACTAATTAGTCGACTAAGAGTAATATAATAACTCTTTTATCTTACTATTTAAACGATTATTCTACCAATACTGCGAGATACTTTTTCGGCCGAAAAGATCCTTCGCCTAAGGTACTAAAATACCTTATACCTTACACTTATTTATATCGCTAAGGGACGGCTCTCCTATTATAACGAGGAGGGGAAGGATATTTATTATTATTAGTTATTACTAATTAAATATTTATTATTATAATTTTTCTTTATTTATTATAATTTTATTGCTAGTTTAAAAAGACTATATAGTAAATCCCCTATAAAGTATTAGAATATAAAATACTAAAAGCCCTAAACTTCACTTTAAAAACCTTACTTTATAAAATCTCTCTTTCTAACCCCCTACTATACCCTCGTATACCTTTGTATACGAATTCTGATCGATATAGATAACGATAACCTCCTAAGAGATATTAAGGTATATAGATAGCCTATTAATAGTATCGAGAATGCCCTCTAGCTTCTTCGAAGCTATAAGTAGCTTTAGGCGTACGAGCTCGTATCTTAACTATTTAATAGGCTACTTATAAACTATAGTTATACGGAGCGTACTATTAATTTACTGTACTAGTACGTTAATAAGGAAGAACTATAGAGAGGCTCGGAAGAGTATAAGGAGTTCTAGAGAAGGTAGTCTAAAGGCCAGAGGATATAAGTACGACGCGCCTAGAATAAGTAATATCTTATTATAAATAAGCTAAAAGCTATTAAAGTATAGGGAGAATAGTAAGTAAATATCTTCTTCGGTTACTTAACTACTTATTTAATAATAGAGCTAGCGAGTAAGTTTATTACTATTAGCCTTAGCTACGATTATGTCTGCCTCTCTATTAATAACAAAGTTCTCTCTCGCTTATTATCGCTAGGCAGAGATATCCAAAACACTAAAGGAGTTATTTAAGGGGATCTTTTAAAGGCCCTCCTCCGAAAGTATACCTTAGCCCTTAAATAAGAGGATCTTATTTAGTGTAGACTATAAATAGACTAAGATAGGTACTGCTACGAAGTAGGCTTCGGCTAAGATCTACCTACTATCGAACTAAGAGGCTAGACTACTCTTTTAGGATAGTTTATTTCTATTACTACGGTTAAGACAGAGAATAAGGCCGATACCGATACTAAAGTGATAGATAACTATAATCCTAAGAGTATTATACCTAATAATATATAGGATATAGCGATATAGCTTAAAGAGTTAGATAAGGAATATATAGCTAACCTAATATCTATTAGCGACTTATTTAGTGTGATCTCTAATCTTTCTATAGCCTAGTTACTTCCTAATAACTATTTATTAGAAAGTAATAAGGAACGTAGCCCCTCGTAGGAGAGAAAGGAGACTACTAAATATAGTTATACTACCTAAAGAGTAGCTATAAATAAGACTCTGGCCCTTCCTACGGACACTATAAATAAATAAAAGTTAGTAGTACTTAGGCGTATTAGAAAGCTATCCCTTCCGGAACTAGATTTAACCTTTACTAAGGATATAATCTGTCTGCCTTATACAAAGAGAGTGTTTAAATTATTTAATATACGTAGTATTAGTAAGGACCACGCGGCACTAACGGTACGAATTAATTTTATTTACCGATACACTAAGGACTAAGATATTATAGTAAAGGAGAACCGGACGTAATTTCTATTAGATACCGATAAGTTATAGTCAGATTTCTACCGCTTTAAGTATTAGGCTAATCCTCCTATTATCGCTGACTATCGTAAGGTAATCTAGTTATCCTTCGAAAGCCTCTACCGTAGGGTATCTCCTACTCCCGACCCTACGATACCCCTACTTATTATATTAAAGTTATAAATATAAGAGCGAGGGAGTATAGTTATTCCGTAGTTATTTAGCTAGTTAAAGAAGGACTTCGATAGGTATCACCTAGGTAGCCTTCTTACTCTCGTATATAAGGAGATAGATATATATAACTACCACTATCTACCTTATATAGGTAAGCCTCGCCTTAGGTGATTAAGGAATATATAGTATAGTATTATTTAATAGCTTATCTGTTAGGATCTAGCGTACTATATATACTATATTTCTTCTGGCCAGACCACACTTACCGACTGATCTCCTTCCCGTACTATATAAAGAGTACTATACCTAAGGAATAGACTTATTTTAGGTATATTTATATAAATCTGAATAACCTAGTGCAGACTAGATAAGGCAGCGTAATCCTATAGGGTAATCTAATATTAGATAATAAAGATAAATAGAACTATACTAAGATTCTGCCTAATATATATCGTTATATTCAGAAGTGGTAGGCTCTCGTGCGGGATAGGACAAATACTACGGATAGCTTCGTGCAAAAGATTAATAATTACCTTTGGACCCCAGAAGATACTAAGCGATATAGCACTAACTAGGTAAAGGAGATCTATATAGCTAGTGATATCTAAATTAGTTTATCTAGTATCCCTTATAGGTCGATAGGCCCCGTAACTAAGAGGCGGAGAAAGCATTTTGCTATAGTTTATATATATCAGAGATAACTACTTAACTCTAGATACTTTAGAGTCCGGTACATAAGAAGAAGTATCTGCGGCACACCGAGACCTTATATAAGCTCTAAGAACTCTATTAGGGCTTACGAGCAGTATATATAGCCGTCTACAGTATATATTCCTTATAGCGCTACGATTCCGCGGGGAAGGTTTAATCTCTAAATACTTAGTTAGTCGTAGCCGCTAGACAGACCCTAGTATATTAGCTAAGTTAGATATTCTCTTCGGACCGGATAAAATAGTAGTAACCGCCTATATTATCTTATAAAGGAGGAAGGCGTAATAAATATATACCTAATTATTTAGAGATATAATTAAGGCGGAGAAGCTAGTATTCGGGAAAGATTCCTTCTTTCACCGTAAGATATTAGGGCTATATATTAGTCCCCCTAATCCAGAAGTTGCACCTCCGGAGGACAATAATAATAAGAAAGAGATATGATATCCGCGGCGATAGGGAATAGGTATTCTAGTCCTATCTTTCTTTACTTTTATTAAAGTGGCTTAGGCATTCTAAATTGACTGCGCTCAACTATGGGACGGTTAATTTTATAGGGAGGGGTAGTATGTAGTGGGAGAATTAGTGATATAATAAGCCTATATATAGCCTTAGGCATAATTTAATATCTGTAGTGTATAGTATATCTCTAGACACACTTAGAGGGAGATAAGTCATCTACCTAATTCATTCAGGATTCACCCAATTTCTTCTATCCATAATATAGCATTAAGATTATCCCGCACGGCCGCAATAGGGCATCAGTACGGCCTCATCCAGCATCCTCTACACCAGACAGGCAGTGTGTGTGTGTGTGTTGTCCAGTCTGCATCGCCAGATAGCCATCGAGCCGTTCCCATTTCAATATTTAGTATATATTTAGTATATATTTAGTGTATATTTAGTATATATTTAGTAGCTATATATTATATATATAACCCGTTTCTAGATAAGGATTAGTGATATTTAATACTAAACTATTTATAAATATAGCTTTACTAAGGCCTAAACTAGGGCAGTTAGTAAGATTTACTATAATAATATACTAAAGATTATTAATATATAGTAAATATATATAAAGATATATTAAAAAGGAAAGTGAATATATATTTTTATTTTAATAGAGGGGATAGAGAATAGGGAAGAGAGAAAGAAGAATAGAAGTAAAACTAATAATAATATATTTCTTATTTATTAATATTTCAAAAAATAAGTTAGGCTTCCGCTTTCTTTATATATAATTTATGTTTAGTAAGACAAATTAATTAGAATCTATTGGGATATAAGGGGAAAGCTACCACGAAGCAGATCGTGGCCCCTTAAGTCCGTGGGATCAACCTTAGTCCGGCTGGGTCAGTCGGTGCCAGACAAAGGTGAAAGGTCAAAGGTCGTAGGATAGACTATAAGCAGATATACCCTAAACGAAGGTAGAACCACAGTCCTGAGGTTCAAAGGAAGAAGGTAGAGATGACTTTTGGAAAGTAGAACTGACTTGATTCTTTCTGCTAGAAAAGAAGGACATATTTATAGGCTAAAATAGCCTAGAAATAACGTCTAGAATGACATACAAATACTAGGCAGCAACATAATAAAGGTGGCAAAGAAGGGAACCGAAGAAAAGCCAAAAGAATGATGTCAAGGATCGACAGTCTAAGCCACCCCGAAGGCACCCCCGTATGATCAGGCTATGTATACGCAAAGGTGGACTATTTTGCCCCTAAGGGAAGTGGTCCGCCTATCCTTAAGGGGATCGAGGGTCGAAGTCTGTTCACTAAGGTCCGAAGACTATTGCCGAGGTTCGCGGGCAAGGTATGCCCGAAGATACCCCCGAAGGAACGGACTATTCATATCTGAAGGCGGACTATTTACCCCTAAAGGAAAATGGTCCCGCCTATCGTTCGGGGGGGGGTCGTGGGCCAGAATCAGAAGTGGTCAAAACATCATTTTGATACAAAAAAGGTCAGGTCATGTGATCGATGTTTTTTGGGTCTTATATGTTGAATATAAGGATAGATCTTTTTATGTAGCATTGGTCTATATTCCAATAATATCTAAATTAGGAATAGTTAACTTTCTTTTATCTAAATATGTGGGAGATCCAGTGGGAGATCTAATGGGAGATCAAGTCTTTTATCCTTCGATGAATAAAAGAATATTTCCTTAATAGGAAACCTCAGGGTATGATATGATGATTGAAGAAGAATTATATTTTCTTGTAGAGAATTGCGGACATATTTATATCCAATCAACAAAATTCTAGGCCTATATTAGACTTGCATTATTTTAAGTCTAGGCCTGTCTTGCTTTGAAATCAATCATAGTCTAGGCATCATTTTTAGTCTAGACCTATTGTCAAGGCATCATTAATAGTCTAGACCTATTGTCAAGGCATCATTAATAGTCTAGACCTATGTCAAGGTATCATTAATAGTCTATCCATAGAACACCTTTTAATAGACCTATTATAATTAGGTGGCTTTTCGTATTTACCTGACCAATTATAAAGATCATAGTCTTCTTGGATGACTAAAGGTAATGCTGACAGTCCTTGATAATGCTGACAAAGGTAATGCTGACAGACCTTGAATATGCTGACAAAATAAGGGCAGATAAGGGCGGTTAAGGGCGGTTAAGGGCGGCCCTTATAAGGGTTAAGGGCTAGGTAAGGGTAGGTAAGGACCCGCCCTCCGCCCGCGAGGGTTAGGCGGAGAGCGGGAGATGCCGCCCTGAAAATGTTTTTTATGAGGTCTAATGCAGACCAGGCAACACGAACATAAGAATACACAAAAACATTCCTACTCTGTAACAGACGGGCCCGTGGTTTTTATGATAGATTAAATGTGTATGACCCTCAATGCCGTATCACGAGTCAAAGAATGTGGGGACAACTGGAATGAAGTTGGTAGTGGTCTAATCTATCTCCAACTCTATACTGAATATACAGCCTTTGCCCGAGGCATCTTTAACACCCAAGGCCTTACTTTCGCTATCATTGTCATGTGCTCTACCATTACAATATATAAGCAGCTTGTATACCTACCTATCTATCCGCTTTGTCTAAACTAAAATCCATAATAAACGTGTATTAATTTTGAGCTTAGTAACGTAGGACGCTTGGCGGGACTTAGAAAACATGAACAAGTGATACCAACCATAGGACTAAAGTCTAGTCCCAAGCCCGTGCTATGTTCGGGTGTAGGAGTTGCTCTCTGGGCATTCCTATATGACTACAGATGTCTAATTTTAGCTAGAGAACCTTTCAATCAAAACCGACTTAAAGTGATCGCTCGTTTAGAGTTGCTTGATTCTGAGAGTTATTTCATCGATAAATTCAACCGGATTTCACACCAAAAGATAGACTAGACTGCACTCGCTAACGTCGTTATTCTCCTGAAGTTAAGCGGAAACTCTCACAGGAATACATCACATTCCACCCAACCACATATGGTAGATGACCACCTCCTTCAACCACGTTTTTGGACATGAGGGAAAAAAGTGTTAATATTAAAGACTTATGTTTCATTCATTTTTCCGAACGCGTCCCGTGTGAAGACGCGTGAGATAGAGTCGATAGAAAATAAAGGCAATAATAGGCCGTAGTGATTAGTTGAAAACGCACGGGCGATTTACGTGTAACAGCAGAACAGGTTCCTGCCGTCTACCGGAGACTTTACTATAGGCCCACGGACAAAAAGCGTGGAATAGTATACCATTTCGAAGGGAACAGTACGGTAGAAAGCCCGAAACACTAGAACCCTAAGTAGTCTAATGATCTGTAGTCGCCTTATCTTCCACTTATGGTACTCCCAATTTTAGCTGTTCGACCAGGCTCCTTACCCTACATTCTGAACCCAATCTTCTCGTATTGGTCAATAGTCAACTGTGGGCTAAGTCCCTACCAACAAAGAAAGTGCGTGTTTTCGGGCCATGAAACCGATTTGTTTTATTATAGGGCAGGAGCATCTGCCAATGAAAAAGAGGTGAGAATTCCGGACTATCCCCTGACTCCTCACTCCGAAGTGTGACCCCGCACTTACTTGCGGTTCTCCAGTCGGAAGCTTACTGATTGGAGGACTGGCCGTGCGAAGCCTGTGCGTCCGGTAAGGAGTGGATGTTTTCTTAATCGCGATCCGATTATTCGGGTGTCGGATGAGAGTGTCCTAGCCCAATCAACGCCCTTCATTACCCGCCACTCCAATCGAGAGATAGAAGCCCAGTGAGGCAGTCTTCGAAAGAGTCAAGGTGATACTGTTTGGGTCTGGAGCTTGCATCGAGTCAAATACAGTGCATGATATCGAATGTGAGGCCCGGCCCCTCCCGAGGATATGCATGGGAAGGTGATTTTGGGAGTAAGGAGCTCAGCACCCACGTTTAATGGACCTATCATCACTTTTAGATTTTGTCGTTCTGCTTCATTGTTTTTGATACTATTTCCGGGTGTGCATTCTGTTTAAGTAATAGGGACTCTTTCCACAGGATAGATTTAGATGCATATAGTACACTCACGTCCGGCATCACAGGCGTTCGGGCCATCCGGACGAATATAAGATGGGCATTTCTCCCTTCAGTATATTCTATGAAGGTACGCGTAATGATGTTCTCTTAAGCTAGTAATTGGTGTGCTTAGAAGTTACCCGAGGATCATCAGACTAAGCTAAATAGACAGACCCATCGGCTAGGATCACCACCGATTGGGCCACATCACAATCACGACGTATCGGTCCGAACAGCAAACATGTCACCATTTCCACTCTAGTAACTCTACCCAATATCAATATAGGCAAATGTTGCAAAATCAGCAAAGCTCTATGCATCGTTGCGACCTCTGCATCAACACAGGAAGGCAAGCGGGGCTTCTGGATCTGCGCAGAGACACGCTCGTAACCCTGAATTTAGCGAGTTCTGCGCTGTTCTTCCTCCTTGGGAGGTACTATTGTATCGTAAAAGTTAAAGTACTTCCGATGTTTGCTTTGGTGACCAAGGCATAGATCCGGATTTCTATTTAAGTTGAGACTAAGGTAACCTTGTTGCTTCCGACTTGCCATCCGAAGGGTCTGTTAATCCTGCTTCAGGTTTCATATGGCGGCTTTAGGTCCAGTTCCAGGGATGGACAGACCTATCGCGGCATTGATTAGGTGCGTCAAACATCCCTAGTTCCCTTTTTCTGTGTCATTTCGGAAGTGTTCATTATCCGTGGAATATGGAGGATTCCCGATAGTGGAGATACCCCGCATAATGAGGACAATGCCCTTGGGGTAGCCTTGGGGTTAGCATACGTCTTCCGATACAAAAGGTCAAGCGTTTGCTCGGCTAACGCTGCTTCTCCTGTTTCCAACTTGAATTGATAAATTGCTATTCCAGTTGAGCGTCATGCTTCATACATACCTCCTTGGTGCCTTCCAGCCCAACGTTCTTTTTGTGCTTGTGAGCTTGCTTGCCCTCCGCCTCCTCTGGAGAAGATTCGGGGGTAGATTATCTGGCATCCCAGGGCCAGCTCTTGCTAAATGTACACGACTCTGGAAGCTCCATAGCGTGTGGAAGGGAGACCACCATCGTACAGAAATAAAACTCCATCGGCAACATGGCCCGCTCGTCCGTATTGGCCCTCGCCACGTTTCGGTCGCTGATCCCGCTGCAATCCCCGTGATATATGGGCTGAATAAAGGCTTTACGAAGGTAGGCCGGTCTACCTAAGGCACTCCTACTTGTTCTTGCCTCGATAGCAAACTGACCGATGGGCTGACTGGTGGTACACTATAGACAGGATTCTACCCCATCCAATGTATATCCTGGAACAAGACGCCTCAAATGAACCTCTTCTCTACCCGCGACGAGCAGTTCCATCGAGAGCAGAAGCGACCTGTCGCGAATGCTTATAGCGTGACTTCGCTCCTTGAGCTCGAACCGGCTGTCGATTCCTGCACAGAGATTTTCTGTTCCCAGCTGCAAGATTTCGCGGACAAGAAGAGGCCGATTGACTTGGGCACCTGGCTACAGTACTATGCTTTCGATGTGGTGGGAGAATTCACCTTCGCAAAGAAACTGGGCTTCCTGCAGGAAGGCCGCGATGTCGATGATATGATGAGTGGGATTCAGGGTATCTTGGCGTATGCTAGTCTATGCGGGCAGGTTCCTGAAGCGCATCAACTTCTATTGGGGAATCCGCTTATGCCGATATTCATGCCTACCATGGAGAGCTGGAACCAGGTTCTGCAGTTTACGTTGAAACAAGTGAATTCCCGGGCATCCTTGAAGCGAGATGGGGAATTGGAGAAACGCGACTTAGAAAAAGGGAAGGATATGCTCTCGCGTTGGATGGCAATCCACTACTCAGATCCGGGCAAGATGAGCACGAGGGATGTCATTGTGCATCTTTCGACGAATGTCTTTGCCGGTTCTGATACGACAGCTATTGCGCTTAGGGCAATTGTCTATTTCTTGCTTCGTAACCCGAAGACCATGGATAGGCTCGTTGGAGAGATTGATGAGGCTGATAGATTGGGACGACTTAGTAGTCCCATCTCTTACAAGGAATCGATGTCCCACTTACCCTACTTGGCTGCCGTTATCAAGGAGGCGATGAGACTTCATCCATCTGTGGGGTTCATTCTGGAACGCCATGTGCCCCAAGGTGGAACCATACTTTGTGGCAAGCACATTCCTGCTGGGACGACGGTTGGCATCAATGCTTGGGTCCTGCATCACGATCCAAAGGTGTTTCCGGATCCCGAGTCATTTATTCCGGGCCGTTGGCTGGAGAGTAGCACGGAGGAATTGAAAGTAATGGAGCAGAGCTTTTTTGCGTTTGGTTCTGGATCCCGGACTTGTGTGGGGAAGAATATCTCGCTCATCGAGATGCATAAAATTATTCCACAGCTGTTGCGCGATTTCACCTTTCAGCTGCATAAGCCCGGGAGCGAGTGGAAGACGAAGAATTCGTGGTTCGTCCAGCAGGAGGGTCTAGTGTGTGACTTAATAAGAAGGAGGTAAAAACTATCCAGGGTTGAAGACATGGTATGTGCGAATTTCCGACTCACATGTACCCTTTTTTGTATTCATGGTAGGAATTTCAAGTCGCAGGTCCTAGCTTCCTTGCAAAAGATGAGGTACCGTTTTCTATGTAGGTTGAAAAAGCTTACGTATGCGATGATTGACTGCGATATCAAGAGATACTTCCTTAACCGTGGGTAGATAAAGGATATACCTCGAAAAGTACTACACAAAGTACCGCGCCGCTAATACTTCCTCCGAATTCGATAACTTACTACGACCTCGTATAATAACTATTGCGAGAGGGGCTAGGCTTACGCCTAAGAGAGAGGAAACACTACTTATTAATATAGCTCTTCTCCTTAGAGAGAGACTACTACTATATAAGCTATTATTTAAGAGGGAAAGGGGTACTTATATAGTCTTAGGAATATATAAGTCGTATTCGTGAAGAAGTTATACCGGCCTAGCGTATTAAGACTATGCCCTATAAAGCTTAGTAATATCCTAGCTTTAAGATTCCTTATACTCTCGCGCCTATTATTAATAAGATACTCCGAGAAAGACTGCAAAAGGGTATCCTTAAGCTATATAATAGTCCGTACAGAAACCTATAGTTCCTAGTAAAGAAAAAAGGCGTAGGTAAGTATCGGTTAATTAATACTACGATACTAATTAATAAGGTTATAAAGCGAGACATAAATATACCCCCGGATATTAATAAGTTCGCTAAAGAATTTACGGGACTTATATTAGCCTCTTTAGTTAACCTCTATTCCGGATATAATTAGATTACCCTCGCAGAAGAAAATAGGGACCTCACTACTATTTAAACCCCGCTAGACCTTCTACGACAGACCACTATCCTATAAGGCGCGGCCAATTTAGTACTATAATTCTTAAATATGATATTATAGATCTTATATTTAATTTTTGGTATTATTACTAGGTTATTTCTAGACGACGTTATAGTTAAAGGGCCGCGGTCCCGATATAATAATAAGTTTATATTACTAGGAATATATAGGTTTATCCTCGAGTACCTCTAGAATCTTAACGAGACTTTATATCTTCTTAAGCTAGCTAGTGCTACTGTCTTAGCGGAAAAATCTTAATTTATTATATTAGGTATTAAAGTTATTAGCTAGGTCTGCGATATTAATAGGCGCCGCGCTATAGAGAGTAAGGTAGCGAAGCTTATTAATTAGCTAACCCTATCGACTAAAGATAAATTACGCTCTTTTGTGAGATTAGCTATTTATTTCCGTATTCTAGTAGCCGGGTTTCAGATTATTATAGATAGCCTATATACCTACCTAAGGAAGAATACCCTATTTTAGTAAGGGGCGAAGTAGCAATCCGCTTTCGATTAGGTTAAAGAAGTGCTCTCTATATTCCTTACTGTGTTACCTATTAACTATAACTTTAAGCCTCTGATAATTATTATCGCGGTAGATATATCTAGAAAGGGTTAGGGCGCCGTCCTAATATAAGAATAAGATAGTATTAGGAAACCCGCGCGATATAAATTAGGTATATAAATAGAGACGTAGCTTACCTATAATACGGGCAAACTAGAATATCGCGCTATACTAATAGTATTGAAGAAGTTCCGATATTAGTTATATAGTATCTGTCACAAGCCAGTACGAAAGAAGTCGTGTGCTATTCGAAAAGTTCTAAACTGGAGAAAGAAAGGGAAGAGAGAAAGAGAAAGAGAACAACTACAAACAATACCCTCCCCCGTGTCCCATTCGGGACTAGCTCACCACATGTGACCTCTCCTCGAATTCTCCCTGAACCATGCGTCACAGTATCTACTTTATATTAGAAACAGACGCGAAAATATTAGTGTCCTAACTAAATCGCCCTATAGCCGACCTACCTAGTGCACTAGTAACTCGGTAGATAGTATAGATCTGACTCTTTAACTTTAACGTTAAGTATATATTAGGGAGGAAGAATAGCGCAGCAGATAGGCTTTTAAGGCGTCCTGCTACTAAAGAAGAAATTAGGCAATAATAGTAGGAGGTTAACGTTGATAACTTTATTAATACGGAAGTGTCCTACTTACGGGCGAGCTGTTTCCTAGCGCGTGCCGCTGTTATAATAGATAAGGATAAGGATAATAACCCTACCGCTGACGCTATAGTCCTGCCTCTTAGAGAGGGTTATTCGATCGAATCATAAGTGTGGGAGATCCAGTGGGAGATCAAATGGGAGATCAAGTCTTTTATCCTTCGATGAATAAAAGAATATTTCCTTAATAGGAAACCTCAGGGTATGATATGATGATTGAAGAAGAATTGTATTTTTCTTGTAGGGAATTGCGGACATATTTATATCCAATCAAGAATATTCTAGGCCTATATTAGACTTGCATTGTTTTAAGTCTAGGCCTGTCTTGCTTTGAAATCAATTATAGTCTAGGCATCATTTTTAGTCTAGACCTATTGTCAAGGTATCATCAATAGTCTAGACCTATATCAAGGCATCATTAATGTTCTATCCATAGAACACCTTTTAATAGACCTATTATAATTAGGTGGCTTTTCGTATTTACCTGACCAATTATAAAGATCATAGTCTTCTTGGATGACTAAAGGTAATGCTGACAGTCCTTGAATATGCTGACAATAAGATATCGCGCGGTACCTAATTACACTAAGAAGACCGCCAGAAATGTCTCGTAGTTAATTCTACCACTTTAAGAAACGCTATATAAAGTTCGTTTACTAAGACGGCCACCTCTTCTATTAATAGAAGGGAAGAATAGAGATCTTACGACGTATTCTCGATAATAAGGAAGACTAATAGAATATACTATATAGCGTATATACAGATTTATCCTATAAAGGTCGAGAAGCCACTTATATATTATTAAAGTACTAATACTATTAGCCACGAATATTTAAAGATACCGCCGCATTTATTAGAACCTAAATCGAATACTAAGCACGAGACCTAACACGGATATATAAGCCCGCTATCACCCTAAAGAACCTAAGGCTATTTAATAAGTGATTTATTAATACTACCTATATACTAGATAAGGATAGCTTTAAATCTGTCGTCTAAGGGCGAGAGTTAGTTAGTGGCTAGGTAAAAGCACGAGTCCTCACTAGCGTAGATTCTAAAGTAATCTAGAGTTTTATTTACAAAGATATTATCTACCGCTATAGATATCTAAGAAAGATTATTATAGATAATAGACCTAAAAACCGTAGTAAGACACTAAAATTCCTTAAAGACCGCGATATTAAGAAGGTCACTATTTTAGTATATTATCCTAGCTCAAATAGCCCGGTTAAGCGTTCTATAAGAATATTAAAGGACGCACTCTCTAAGATTAATAGCAGACTAAGTGACTATTAATATTACTACCGGAATTAGCCTATACTATTTCCTATTTAGGGTATATATAGTTTTGTCGGTTAAACTAAAGATACCTATATAGAGTATATTATTATAGGTAACTATCTAGGATAGACCGAGTCTTATTATAATACGCGTACGATAGATTAAAAGACGAGAGAAGGATATTAAGGAAGCTATCCTATAAATAAACCGCCTTAAGGAGAATAATATAAGATACTTTAACGACTATTATCGCACTCGTGACACTCCGCTTAAGAAAGATAACTATATCTTACTATATAATAGTTAAAGGTCTTTAGATATAATATTTATTTAGAAGCTTCGCTTTCGATAGCTTAGATTATACTAGATTAAGTCTATTAAAGGAAATAGATCCTACTCTATTAGGGAACTTAACGGCACTATCCTATATTATATCAGAGATAAGAATACAGATATAATTAATAGTAATAGACTTAAAAGATTCTACCCTTATAAAATAAGAGATTCTGATAGGATATAGGATATTATATAGACTAGCTACCTTCGGAAGCAAAGACTAATTAGTTAACTAAGAGTAATATAATAACTCTTTTATCCTACTATTTAAACGATTATTTTACTGATACTACGAGATACTTTTTCGGCCAAAAAAGATCCTTCGCCTAAGGCACTAAAATACCTTATACCTTACACTTATTTATATCGCTAAGGGACGGCTCTCCTATTATAATAAGAAGGGGAACGATACTTATTACTACTAGTTATTACCGATTAAACGCTTATTACTACGATTTTCCTTTATTTATTATAAGTTTGTTACTAGTTTAAAAAGACTATATAGTAAATCCCCTATAAAGTATTAGAATATAAAATACTAAAAGCCCTAAACTTTACTTTGAAAACCTTACTTTATAAAATCTCTCTTTCTAACCCCCCTACTATACCCTTATATACCTTCGTATATCTTTGTATACGAATTCTGATCGATATAGATAACGATAACCTCCTAAGAGATATCGAGGTATATAGATAGCCTATTAATAGTATCGAGAATACCCTTTAGCTTCTTCGAAGCTATAAGTAGCTTTAGGTATATAAGCTCGTATCTTAACTATTCGATAGGCTACTTATAAATTATAATTATATAGAGCGTGCTATTAATTTACTGTATTAGTATATTAATAAGGAAGAACTATAGAGAGGCTCGGAAGATATAAGGAGTTCCAGAGAAGGTAATCTGAAGGCTAAAGGATATAAGTATAACGCGCCTAGAATAAGTAATATCTTATTACGAATAAGCTAAAAGCTATCGAAGTATAAAGAGAATAGTAAGCGAATACCTTCTTCGGTTACTTAATTACTCGTTCGATAGTAGAGCTAGCGAGTAGGTTTATTATTATTAGCCTTAGCTACGATAACGTCCGCCTCTCTATTAATAATAAAGTTCTCTCTCGCTTATTATCGCTAGGCAGAGATATCCGAAATACTAAAAGAGTTATTTAAGGGGATCTTTTAAAGGCCCTCCTCCCGGAAGTGTACCTTAGCCCTTAGATAAGAGAATCTTATTTAGTATATATTGGAATATAGACCAATGCTACATAGAAAGATCTACTCTTATATTCAACATATAAGACCAGATTGCATTGATCACGTGACCAGATTTTTCTTCTATCAAAATGATATGTTGACCACTTCTGATTCTGGTCCGCGGCCCTCCCCCGAACGATAGGCGGGACCATTTTCCTTTAGGGGTAGATGGTCCGCCTTCAGGCATGAATGGTCCGTTCCTTCGGGGGTGCCTGCGGGCATGCCTTGCCCGCGGACTTCGACCATGGTCTTCGGACCTCGGTGAACAGACTTCGACCCTCAGTCCCCTTAAGGATAGGCGGACCACTTTCCCTTAGGGGTAAAATGGTCTACCTTTGGGCATGCATAGCCTGATCCTACGGGGATGCCTTCGGGGTGGCTTAGACCGTCGATCCTTGATATCATTCTTTTCGCTTCTCTTCGGTTCCCTTCTTTGCCACCTTCATTATGTTGCTGCCTAGTGTTTGTACGTCATTTGTATGTCATTCTAGACGTCATTTCTAGGCTATCCTAGCCTATAAATACGTCCTTCTTTTCTAGCAGATAGAATCAAGTCAGTTCTACTTTCCTGAAGTCATTTCTACTTTCCTGAAGTCATTTTCACTTTCCAAAGTCATCTCTACCTTCTTCTATCCTTCTTCCTTTGATCCTCAGGACTGTGGTTCTGCCTTCGTTTAGGCTATATCTGCTTATAGTCTATCCTACGACCTTTGACCTTCTTCCTTTGTCTGGCACCGACTGACCTGGCCGGACTAAGGTTGATCCCACGGACTTAAGGGGCCACGATCTGCTTCGTGGTAGCTTTACCCTTATATCCCGACAGTATAGACTATAACTAGACTAGGATAGGTACTACTACGAAGTAGGCTTTAGCTAGGATCTACCCACTATCGAATCGGGAGGCTAGACTGCTCTTTTAGGATAGTTTATTTCTATTATTACGGTTAAGACAGAGGATAAGGCCGATACTAATACTAAAGCGATAGATAACTGTGATCCTAAGAGTGTTACACCTAATAATATATAGGATATAGCGATATAGCTTAAAGAGTTAGATAAGGAATATACGGCTAACCTAATATCTATTAGCGACTTAGCTAGTGTGGTCTTTAATCTTTTTATAGCCCAGTCACTTCCTAATAATTTTCTATTAGAAAGTAATAAGGAATATAACCCCTCGTAGGAGAGAAAGGAGACTACTAAATATAATTATACCGCCTAAAGAGTAGCTATAAATAAGACTTTAGCCCTTCTTACGGATACTATAAATAAATAAAAGTTAGTAGCACTTAGGTATATTAGAAAGCTGTCCCTTCCGGAACTAGATTTAACCTTTACTAAGGATATAATCTATCTATCTTATACGAAGAGAGTGTTTAAATTATTTAATATATATAATACTAATAAGGACTACGCGGCACTAATAGTGCGAATTAATTTTATTTACCGACACACTAAGGACTAAGACACTATAATAAAGGAGAACCGGATATAGTTTTTATTAGATATTAATAAGTTATAGTTAGATTTCTATTACTTTAAGTATTAGGCTAATCCTCCTATTATCGCTAACTATCATAGGGTAACCTAGTTATCCTTCGAAAGCCTTTATTATAGGGTATCTCCTACTCCCGACCCTATAACGCCTATACCTATTATATTAAAGTTATAAATATAAGAGCGAGGGAGTATAGTTATTCCGTAGTTATTTAGCTAATTAAAGGAGGACTTCGATAGGTATTATCTAGGTAGCCTTCTTACTCTCACATATAAGGAGATAAATATATATAATTATTACTATTTACCTTATATAGGTAAGCCTCGCCTTAGGTAGTTAAGGAATATATAATATAGTATTATTTAATAGCTTATCCGTTAGGATCTAGCGTACTATATATACTATATTTTCTTCTGGCTAGACCACGCTTACTAACTGATCTCTTTCCCGTACTACGTAAAGAGTACTATACCTAAGGAACAGACTTATTTTAGGTATATTAACGTAAATCTAAATAACCTAGTACAGACTAAATAAGGTAGCGTAATCCTATAAGGTAGTCTAATATTAGATAATAAAGATAAATAGAACTATACTAAGATTTTACCTAATATATATCGCTATATTTAGAAGTAGTAAGCTCTCGTACGGGATAGGACGAATACTACAGATAGCTTTATATAGAAAATTAATAATTAGCTTTAGACCCTAGAAGATACTAAGAGATATAGCACTAACTAAGTAAAGAAGATCTATATAGCTAGTGATATCCGAATTAGCTTACCTAATATCCCCTATAGGTTAACGGGCCCCATAACTAAGAGGCAGAGAAGTATTTTACTATAGTTTATACGTATTAGAGATAACTACTTAACTCTAAATACTCTAAAGTCCAGTATATAGAAAGAAGTATCTGCGGCACACTAAGACCTCACGTAAGCTCTAAAAACTCTATTAGGGCTTATAAGTAATATATATAGCTATTTATAGTATATATTCCCTATAGCGCCACAATTCCGCGGGGAAGGTTTAATCTCTAAATACTTAGTTAGTCGTAGCCACTAAATAGACCTTAGTGTATTAGCTAAGTTAGATATTCTCTTCGGACCGGATAAAGCTATAGTAACTGCCTATATTATCTTATAGAGGAAGAAGGTATAGCAAATATACGCCTAATTATTTAGAGATATAATTATAGCGGAGAAGCTAGCATTCGGGAAAGATTCCTTCTTCTACTATAAGATATTAAGGCTATATATTAGTCCCCCCTAATCCAGAAATTGTACCTCCGGAGGATAATAATAATAAGGAAGAGATATAATATCCGCGGCGATAGGGAATAGGTATTCTGGTCCTATCTTTCTTTACTATTATAAAATTAGCTTAGGTATTCTAAATTGACTGCGCTTAACCACGGGACAGTTAATTTTATAGGGAGGGGTGGTATATAGTGGGAGAATTAGTGATATAATAAGCCTATGTGTGGCCTTAGGCATAATTTAATATCTGCAGTATATAGTATATCTCTAGACACACTTAGAGACAAGTTATCTACCTAATTCATTCAGGATTCACCTAATTTCTTCTATCCATGATACAGTATTAAGATTATCCCGCACGGCCACAACAGGGCATCAGTACGGCCTCATCCAGCATCCTCTACACCAGACAGGCAGTGTGTGTGTGTGTGTTGTCCAGTCTGCATCGCCAGACAGCCATCGAGCCGTTCCCATTTCAATACTTATTAGAATAGTAATATTAAGGCTATATGATTCTTTATCTGGTATAACTAATAATAAGGTGCCCTATTCTATATTAGAAGGGCATTAATACGATAATTATCTTAAAGATTAATATTAAATTAATCTTTGGGGACAATATACTTAATAAAAGTCTTCGAGCTCAGAGTCCCCTATTTATTATTCTAAGTAATAATCGGACCCTTTATATGTGACACCGATTTCCGGAAATACTGTACTACCCCTTTGCCGGATTGGCAGCCCACTCGTCCTCGTGGATTCGTGCAAGATGTTGATGTTTTTGCTGATGCCTAGGATGCACGCCATGCTGGATAAGAACCGTATTCATGTAAGCGCTAATTTTGTGATCAAGTATTTAGGCTGAGACTACATGCTCCTTTAATAGTACTGATAAGCAGCACTTGACTTTGCGTCGCGAGCCCTAGATGGTGGAGGGGGAAATGCGGGCAGCCACAGTAGGATTGGCACCAGATTCAAATCCATGCCGAGGGAATATCCTATCCATCTCAACCCTGTTCAGAGAGATAGCAAGATTTATGGGTGACTGTTTGTGGGAATCTTGACAATTCGGATATGCGCCACGTGAAAGAAGCAACTCCGCCATTTCGGTGTTGCCTTTCTGTACAGCCTTGAAGAGCGGGGTCCGGCGAGGATAGCCGCCCATGTCCATATACTTCTCCTACTTCCACTCCGGTGATGTCTATCATATGTTTCCACGGGAATTGGGAGTGTGTCGGGCTGCCATGTGCCGAATTAAGTGCTTGTCGGTGTCGCTAGACAGCAAGCCTGGCTCTGTCCAAACAGGAATAAGAAAGTCATCTAATGGCGAGGTCATAGTGACCCATGCGTGTTTTGAGGAGTCGTCAATGTCCTGAAGCTCAAATGTGACTGGGACGGGAAGATTTCTTCTTTTTTCTGTCACTACCTCCTTGCTGGACTGGTCGTAATCTTGGGACTTCGCTTGAGATTCAGCTAGAGGGCCCGCGGATGATCGTAACCTATCAATCGGCTCACAAACTTCTGGTGTCGATCTGATATACTTCAGGAGGTCCTCTTAGTCTGCATCTCTTCGAAAAGTGGACAGGATTATATCGCGGTCTCTTGGAAAGATAGCCCGGGTGTAATGCCAGCGTCTTGCAGCTCTTGTTGCAGCTTTTCCCCCGCGCTCTCTTGATCACTGTTTTGATCATTGTGCAAAGAAGAATCATCAAGAGCACAAAGAGACGATCTCAGTCTCACGCTTGCCAATCTTGATATCTTCGATTGATGATATCTTCGATAAAGCTTCGCAAGATACAATTGACATACTTTTGCGACGATCTGGGAATATAGTCAGTAATCCTACCATCTCGCATGTGAAAGAGACGACACACATCATCACACTAACATTCATCACACCGAGTTCAAAGATCAGATCTGAGAATTGCGCGCAAATATCCGAGATCTGACTTAGCGGCCCTTCCCCACTCCCAGTGGCTTGAAGCTTTTGCAAATCCAGTAGCGCATGATGGCAGTTTTGCAGCATTTTCTCCAAATTTTGGGCTGATGCGCTGGCTTAAAAACCACAGTAGCGTCTCAGCAAGTGCCGGCACTATCAAGAGCAAGCTTAGCTCATTTTATGCCTGGTTGATGAGGTCTGTCGAGCTGCAGGTGGAGTCGTAGAGGGAGTCGGCCAAAGCTCGGAGAATGGCTCTTTGGTGTCCTAGTCAGGCAGCTGAAACCTAGGGCAAGGCCATCAAGGCGAAAACTTTGAGAAGAAAGGCTTTTGCCAAGGGCCAAGGCAAGATTAATCTCAAAGGAAAATGGACGCGAATGACATACAGCTGCCATGTTGGGGGAGGCTGAGCGAGGGCTGATCGCCGCCCCCAAGATTCCCCTGTTTTCATCCCTCACACTCGAGCTTATAAGAACTATACTGCTTGAAAAGCACATTCAAAAGATTGTACAGATTAATTTGCGTAATGAAAAAAAAAAATAGAAAGATTATACACAAAGATTGGCACGCTATTCGCTATCGTCACACATGACCATAACTCCTGAACAAAGGGGAGATAAAGATGCCCTTTCAGATGAAGCAACGCGGATATTAACAATTAAAGTACTCCCATGGTTATTGTCCCGAGCACTAGCCCAATTACCGAGACAAGGAATCGGATGTTGGGTAATGGAAGTGTCAGTGGGCCCCCTGATGTGACTGAATCGCTGCCGACAGTGATATTGACATTGGCAAAACCGGCCCCACAGATATCATTGACTTGCCTGGCTGAGGGAAGATAGGTGGTGTCCAGAGGCTGGCCGTCGACCACGGCCCAGTGGGCGAAAGTAGTCATGGTATCCTTCAGGCACTGATTACAAGTCAAGTTGCCTGTACCGATTGTGCTGCCAAGGGGCATGAGATAAACGTTATAGTCATTTGGGGCGGCACTGTTCTGTACAGCATCCACAAAACAGTAGTCACCAGTCGCCACGTTCGTGAGGCATGTGGCAAGATACATAGGTTCATACGCCATCAGGTCCTCGTAGGCACCCTGCACGAATGAGTTGCCTGATTGATAGTCCTGTCCGCAATGACTATCGGAGAGCATCTGGGAGGCCAGGTTGGTCATGATGGTCGAGCATTTGGAGAGGGGCTCCGAGCATGCGGTGTCGAGAACGCGCGAAGTGGCCTGGGCGGAAGTCAAGGTATGGAAAAATGAGTTGGAGTTTTCCATTAGTAAAGATACCGCGTGGCATTCTGTTACTGTTGTGTTGGCGAGGAACGTTTTGAAAAATGATACACAGGTGGCATTGGCAAAATTGGAGGAGACAGTGTCGAACGCGGTGGGCATATCCGAGTTTGTGCTTCGAGGTATTAGAATGCCGCCGTTCACCGAGTCAGAACCAATATGCAACCGCGTTTTCTCCGGGAATGTCGATCTCTCGTGGTGATCGTCGATGATCTCTCCACTTGGAGCCGCAGCCGCTCGTGGAATGTTGGCAACGAGATCTGATACGGCGGTGGTGGGCTGAGCCGAGGACACGGGCAAAAGGCACAAAATAAGCATTAAAATTAGAAGGCTCTGGTAGAAAGAGCCGATGGCGAATATGCACCGGTTGAGTAGGGACCGGCGACTGGATGAACGAGCGTGTGTTGGCATTGAAGAGAGCGACGCGTTTCGGCCGCTTGGGCAGACCGAACGGATGGAAGTGATGCGATTCATGGGGTTGCAGTAACGAACGACGTAGCCACGGCGGGCTTGAAGGAAGAAATTAAGACAGGGCTATGGATTATGCGACATGGCATTCATGAGCCCGGAACACCCAGCTCGACATACGGGTTGGCGCGCGAAAGGATAGAGCAGGGGAAGTTGAGTTTTTAGTGTACCAAGTGAAGCAGGCCGAGCACAGCACAGTTGTTGCGCTAAAGCCCGAATGAGAAGAGGCCGACGGACTAGATCGGTCGGTGGAGACGGCGCTGTGTCTCCCCTGGCCAGAACCTGGTCATTAGGGCCCATTCAAAGCCAATCTTGGTATCTTTGCGGGTACGGGGGTTGATTCGGCTTACTTGGTCGAGACGGAGCACGGAGGAGCTGGGGGAAAGCGGCAGAGTTTGGAGTCTGCGGATTTCATGGTGATAATGAAGAGCCGGGGTTGCCTTCCTCTGCCTCAATGGCGGCCTAGCTCAGGTTCGTGAACATTCATCTTGACTTCGTGCAACCTATCTTGTCTCGTGTTGAAATTAAAGGATGCCCGTAAGCAAGGAGTGCGGGAGCACGAGGGGTAGCTCGTGTCGATCAGACAGAAATGTCTATGATCGATCCTAGGATATGAGAAACTACTCCAGCATGGGTTGCTAGATTCAATCGCAATGCCAATCGCATTCCCTATGATCGAGGAGCAGCGTCCAATGCTTGTTCTCGTCCGCGGTGAACGGAACCAATTAGGTAAGGTAGAATGCCGGGCGGAGTCAATGTCCGATGGTTCCAATCTTCCCCCACGTCAACTTTCTACATTGCAACAATCATGGAGGAATCTCTCGTGCCCGAAACGAGGGTCTTGGCGGTGGCCAGTCATGTCAGTCTATCCCCGTCTAATCACTTTCCAACACTAACGTCTTCCTAGGTGGTGTATGGGTACGTGATCGTCTCGACCGGTGTGGGGTTAGAACTGACAGCCCACTAGCCATGTGGGAAATACCATGGCCACGTTGGTCATGCAGTCGATGGGCTGTGAGGTCGCCGCATTGAACACGGTGCATTTCAGTGCGTCTCACTCCAACGAGAAGCCGTCAATGATCTCAATTGACTTACAGGGTAGGCAACCACACCGGATACCGACAATTCAAGGGCACGCGCGCAACCGCCCCGGAGATTACCGACCTCTACCAGGGTCTTTGCCAAAGTAACCTGACGGACTTTGATGTGATGCTGTCTGGGTACGCCCCCCAGTGCCGCTGCCGTAGAAGCTGTGGGCAACATTGCCATTGACCTGAAGCGGAAGGCCGAGGACAAGCCTGGGTCATTTTTCTGGGGTGAGTTCAAGTCAATGCTTCCAATGATACCCTCTAACCGTCACCTTAGTATTGGATCCTGTCATGGGCGATCAGGGTCGCCTCTATGTCAATGACGATGTCGTCCCTGCTTACAAGGAGATCATTCAACACGCAGACTTAATCCTACCAAACCAATTTGAAGCCGAGTGTGTTACACATCCGTCTCCGAGTATGTGACATCCGTCTCTAACATGAGCCGCAGAGTCCTCTCTGGAATCAAGATTACTTCCCTCGCCACTCTGGCCGAGGCCATGACCGCCATTCACCGCATTTATTCCATCCCCCATGTCATCATCACCTCCGTCCAGCTGTTCAAACTGTCTCAATCGGGCAACACCCCCAGCCCACCCAAGAATTACCTGACTGTCATTGGCTCCACCACGCAGTGTGACGGATCTCCACGTTTATTCCGCATCGACGTGCCAGCCCTCGACTGCTTCTTCAGCGGTACTGGCGACATGTTCGCCGCCCTGATGGTGGCCCGGCTCCGCGAAGCCGTCATCAACGCTGGCGAGGGTCTTCAGAACACCCGTTCCTGGGTGTCACCCGACAGTGTACCAGCCAGTGATTTACCTCTGGCGCGGGCGACCGTCAAGGTGCTCGCTAGCATGCACAGCATCCTTGAGCGGACCATGGAAGCCCGCAATGCGGAATTAGCGGCTGCCGTTCCTGGGCAGAACGGAGATTTGAGCTCTGAAGAGCAGCAGAAACGTGACCATCTGCGCCGAACCAAGGCTGCCGAAGTGCGACTAGTCCGGAACACACGTTTCCTTTGGGATCCCCTCGTCACATTCGAGGTGCAACAGTGGAGCAAAGAAGATCTCCCGACCCAAATGCAATAGCAGCTTATGTTGATAACTTTGGCGAAACGCAACACGATTAGATCATGGGGCGAAGCGAAGAGCAGATATAGATATGAGCGCACCATAATAGCGTCCAAACCACATTTCGGTTCATACATAGATTCATTTTGAATCCAGACAAAGAATCTTTATCTTTCAAATGTTTGGACAGAGTCCTTCTCGAGACGTAAATTCATTAATCTTCGAAGATCCAGTTCTAAGTTATAATTATATTTCGTCTTTTGTGATTGTTTAAATTCCGGTGCTGCCGAACCCACCAGCACCACGGACACTCTCTTCCAACTCCTCAACAACGGTGACTTCGGGGGTGTAGATCTATAAATCGTTAGACAGACCATCAAACCCCTACCAGAACAATAAAAAAAAAATCCTCACCCTCTCCAGAACCAGCTGGGCAATACGGTCACCCTCCTTGACTATTCTAATGTATCAGCAAGTAAACCGCAACCCACGAGTCATCACGACATACCAGGGAAGTCGACATCGGAGTGATTGAACAGAAGGACCTTGACCTCACCACGGTAGTCAGCGTCGATAACACCGGCACCAGTGTCAATGAAGTGCTTTGAAGCGAGACCACTGCGGGGGGCCACGCGACCATCTAATCCAGAGCTCAAGATTAGCTTTTTTTTTTTGTACAAGCACTGCCATTGCCACAGAGATAGGTCAGGCATCCGGTCAACATACAGGTTCCTTCAGGCACAGCAATCGCAATGCCGGTATCAACCATAGCCTTGCCCTTAGCGGGGATGACCGTCTCCTTCGCACTGTACATATCATACCCCGCGGCGAAAGCCGAGCCGCGAGTAGGGGCCTTCGCAGAAGCCACCAGCTTCTTCACAAGAAGCGGGGGCATAGGCTGCTGGATTGAGGTAACCGCGGGGGTAGTGGCAGTCATGGCGTCGGTCTTGGAGCGTTTAGCTAGCGGGGAGGCGGGGAGGGAGGGGGGGCTCGCGTGTGGCAGGGACGGTAGTGGGTGGAGTGGTCTCTTTGGTCATTGCCAGAAATTGACTTGA
This sequence comes from Penicillium maclennaniae, assembly GCF_028827695.1. Classification (NCBI taxonomy): domain Eukaryota; kingdom Fungi; phylum Ascomycota; class Eurotiomycetes; order Eurotiales; family Aspergillaceae; genus Penicillium; species Penicillium maclennaniae. The sequence goes on along the minus strand of NW_026623215.1, from coordinate 5,342,572 downwards.
GTAAAAAGAAAAAAAAACAAAAAGAAAGACTAGGTGAAAGAGTCAGGATTAATTGAGGAAAAAGACCTACGGAATTGCGGTGTGGTTCGCGGTGAGCTTGCAGTCCCTTGCGCGCGCGTCCCGCGCGCGTGTCTCGGCGGTGAGAGCTAGGCTTGATTGTTTGTAATGTTTGCACGTTGCTCTCCCCGCTCAACGGGGTGACCGAGGGTTCACTGGGGCCGAGGTACCCCGGTTGTTCTGAGGTTGAGTTTCGTTTCCATTTCCACCGCTGCTTCAATATATATCCGAGTAGACTCGAATTGAATCCTGATTTCATTTTCTATCTTGACATCATGGCGGGCGAAGTACGACAACCAATAGATCTGCCTTCATTGGAGCGATATGTCGACCAGCATGTTCCCGCGCTCAAGACACCGCTGGGGCTGAAGCAGGTCAGTTTTGTTGCCAACCATGCCCCATGTTCCCGGATCAAGAAATGTACAGCACACTCATTATACATAGTTCGGATTTGGTCAATCCAACCCCACTTACCAGCTTACAAGTGCCGACGGCAAACAATACGTCCTACGCAAGAAGCCTCCAGGCAAGCTGCTCTCGAAGACAGCGCACCGGGTGGATCGAGAGTTCCAAATCATACAGGCACTTGGTCAGACCGACGTACCGGTGCCCGAGGCTTTATGTCTGTGCGAGGACAACAGCGTGATCGGCACACCATTTTACATCATGGAGTTCTTGGACGGGCGACACTTCACTGACCCGGCGATGCCTGGTGTTAGCGCAGATGAGAGGAATGCACTGTATGTGCAGAAATTTTTATTTTTTTTTTGTAGAAAAAGTACCAAGCTCACTGTTTTTTAAAGATGGAAATCAGCCGTGGAAACACTGGCCAAATTCCACCGGGTCATACCCAAGAACCTGGGACTTGAGAAGTTCGGCAAGCCGACAGGTTTCTACGATCGACAGATTGCGACATTCACAACGGTATCCAAGGCACAGGCTCAGGTGGTCGATGCTGACACCAAGGAACCCGTGGGCGAGCTCCCCCCACTTTGAGGACATGGTACGATTCTTCACGCAGAAGACGACGCAGCCGCGCGATCGAGGCACGTTGGTGCACGGAGACTACAAGATCGACAACATGATCTTCCACCGGACGGAGCCGCGAGTCATTGGAATTCTGGATTGGGAAATGGCCACCGTGGGCCATCCGCTCTCGGACTTTTGCAACCTGACCAGCCCGTACGTCATGGAAGGGGCGGACAGCAACACCGAGGCGTTCCAGCCTGGACGAGTGCCGGGGCTGCCGTCGCGCGAGGATTGCATACGCTGGTACAGTGCGGTGGCGGGATACGATCCGACAGAAGACATCCTCTGGGGTGATGCGTTCTTCGCCTTCCGAGGCTCCGTAATCATGCAGGGCATTGCGGCCCGTTTTGCAGGCCGGCAGGCGAGCAGTGCACGGGCGAGTGAGTACGCTAAGCGGGCCAAGCCATTTGCACTGTATGCGTGGGAGCAGGTGAAGCAGGTACAACGGCAATCGCAGCAGAAGGGCAAATTGTAGAGGCTCAGAAGTCGGAGTAGTAGATATTTTCGGTGCCCTGTGTCTTGTCTCGATCGAGGTCTAGGAATGCCCGATCGGGACGACTGTACATAAACCTTTTGAGAGATTAATCTATTTGCCTATGACCTAGGTGACAAGAGCAAACTTATTTTTAGCGACCCGATCCCAGTCTGGTCAAAGTACGTCCTGTCAGCGACGCTCATTCGGTCCACGTTGGTCGAGAACCCGTCGATTCTTCTGCGTGCGCACCATCTCTACGTCAATGCGCCACATTTGCTTTAGCTTCTTTTCGGGGGGAGGTTCTCCCACTGCCTCGTTACCTCTCGTTTTCGCTCCCGTAGAAGGGGGTCATAACGTGTGCCACCCGCGGGATTATCATTGGGTGCAAAGAAAGAGGGGGTTGAGGAATGAGGCTGGTCCTGCGGCTCCGGGTAAAGTGAGGCTGACTGGGCTTGAAGAACCCAACCCAGAAACCAAGAAAAACTTAGGGAACCCACACCGGGACAAATGGGCTCGTCACTAGGGCCACGAAGAGGAGGTGCAGTGTCGCAACGAAATGCTCGGCGCGGGCCGCGTATTGCGAAGAGGGGGGGGAGGGCGCTGACCGGCTTCTCCTGAAACGCGGGCAACGTGGATCTTGTTGCGTCGGCAAATCCTTCTGAAGAGGGGCTCTGTAGGAACTTATGGATCGTGCTGTGTAGACTGTTCGTCCTAATCATGATCATCAGAATCATCCTTCACTCTGTGATCATCGCTGGGGAGGCTGCGAGGGTTCAACGCAATCCCGGTTAATGACTCCGAAGTGCGAAATAGTGGAGCCTTGTGAAGGACAAGAGAATCCTGGGATGTGCGACCGGCCCTCAAAATCCTCCGATTGTCATCTGCGTTGCGTCTGGTGATCCTTCGGTGATATAGTTGGAAGGACAAATCCTTTCCTCAATAACCAGAACTCCCGTAAATTCGAGAGATCCGAAGAATAAGGAAGGGTAGAAAAGAGAAAAAGGAAATACGAAGACAGAGCCTCGGGGAAAAGAGGCCCACTTGACAGAGCCTCAAACCAGTCTTCGTCTCCAATTTTCCCCCTTTTCTTCATGTTCAATTCTGCTTCTCTTTAATTTGAGCCCCTTAATTTTTTTTTCAAGGTCTCTACCTACCTGATTACTGGGTGATCCCGTGTTTTGAGCCTCACCTTTCCCCTCGCGGTAAGTCCTTACGTTGATGTTCCTGTCCTGTTGGGGCTCTGATGCTATGCTCTGTGGTCGTGCTATGCTATCCTGCCCAGCTATCCTGCTGCAACGTTTGATTCCTGTCCTTTCTGAACCTGCTCATGGCTCTCGGCCCGTCTTCTCCTGAGGACATCTTCGCGTTCAGAAGATGATGAGGCTCTAATCGCTATACCACTTCGGGCCGTCAGCTAACAGGTTCACCGACATAGGGCGGTAACGTCACGGTCTACACATGGTGTTCGATCGACTCTCCCTTTAGCATATCACTCTCACCGGCGCAGACGGGCATCTCTATGCTCTTCCAGCCTTCATGACGGCCGACAACTATGACTCGGACGATGCCATGAACCGGTCCCCGCCCCCGAGGCCGCAGACCGTCAAGTACCGCGAGGAAGAGCCCCTCCCACCGTTTGTCTCCGGCGACGACGTCGCAAGCGCCAAGGGAACGCCCAACCGTTCCCGTAAGCCGCACCTGCCGGAATCCCAGACTCAAACACGTCTTGGTGACTCCGTGCTGATCAGTTATCTAGCGCCTGACCGTCCGGACGTCGCGGCCTATGCCCGCAAGTATCCGCTGGCGGACTCGCTCAACCAGGACCGGTCTGAGAGATGTGATGATGGATATCGAGAGAAGCTCGTGCATTCGCAACCACTGCCAAAGGTTGAGGTTGCGGTGCCGGGCGAGGACCTGAAATGTGGGAGTGCAGATGCAGACGCAGACGGACCTGAAGGCGAACGTGATAAGACAGTACCACCACTACCTCCACCCCTCCCACCACCGCGCGAACCTCTCCCCCCCGCCTCCAAGACCTGTCATCACTACCACCTCCGTGTCGCCGAGAGAGTATCCCAGATTGCCTTCGATTCAAGCTCCAGACCGAAGACCTTCCGAAGACCGTCCTGGTTTGTCCCCTCTCAATGACATCAAACCGTCCCCCGAAAAGAACTTCTCGCTTCCTTCCCTTCAATCCTTACAATCCCCTCCCTCCTCATGCGCGGCACCTTCTCCAGACTCTGGTAGCAGCAACAGCCGAGTCCTTCCACCTATCCGGTCTGCCCTTGACGGACTCTCACCCAATGAGTTTCCACAGGCTCGTGGGTTACCTCCTCTATACTCATACCCCGGATCCGCATCATCACGCAATGATTCACCCCACGATCGTCAACTACCTCAATTCCTTCCCCAGCAAGTCCCTCCGAGTCCGTTTTCGCACTTGTCACCCGTCAGCACTAAGGATGTCTCCAACAATCCGTCTCCTGCGTCGACGGCACCATTTTGGCGGGGGCCACCTCCGCCCCCTCCATCCGATTCAACTCATACGGCAACCCCATACGACATGTCACCCATGACCGCGAAGAGTCCCGCAACGGGCTACCCTACACCCACGGAACAGGTCGGTCCTACCCCGGGGTCCGTGGATCGGGCCTCGTTTAGCTCGCAACAATCGGTCAATGGAGTCCATGCTACGGGAAGTTACAAATGCACACACCCAGGATGTACGGCAGCGCCCTTCCAAACCCAATATCTCCTGAAGTAAGTGTAAGACTGCATAGCCCAAGGCCCCCCTTCCTAACATGCAAAACAATAGCTCCCATGCCAACGTGCATTCTCAAGACCGACCCCATTTTTGTCCCGTAGAAGGTTGTCCAAGAGGCGTAGGCGGCAAAGGATTCAAGCGCAAGAATGAAATGATGCGCCATGGCCTGGTGCATAATTCACCAGGCTATGTGTGTCCATTCTGTCCCGACCAACAGCATAAATACCCCCGACCAGATAATCTTCAACGGTGCGTCAATCTTTTTATCCTTCCAAGCCATATTTGACTAACTCCTCTTGGACAGACACGTCCGAGTCCACCACGTCGATAAAAACAAAGATGACCCCATACTCCGAGAAGTCCTCGCCCAGCGACCCGTCGGCAGTTCACGAGGCCGACGGCGGAGAATAAATTCATAAAGTGTACTCGGGTTCTCAAAACCCGCAGCCTTCGTTTATTTGCAAGCAATTTCTAGCGAGCGGAACCATCACCATGCGTAGCTCATGGCCTATATTTTTTTTTGCTATCTCGCCAAGCTTTTCAACTTACGCGTGACGAATTTCCCATCAGTGATACCTTTATCCGTCCTGTCCAGCTGTTCTAGTTCCAGTGTCTATTTCAGCTCTTGTTCCAGTTTCCAGTTCCCGTTCCAGTCTTTTTCTCCTTTTTTCGATGATACCACATGTCAAGTTAGAAGCATGATGATACACGGGCCATTCGTTATTTGTTTGATTTCTGTGGATTGCGTCAAGTAGCGTGTCTTTGGAAATGGTCCACTCATTTTTTTCCTTTCTCTACCAGATGTTTAATTTCTGTTCCATCCTTGGATTTCATCCTGGGTCTTGGTCTCACAAGGTCAATAGCAGCAAACGAGGAGCTGAGCTGTTCTCTCGTATTCGGATTCCTGAGTTGACTTTCATTGTATAGTGGGGGTGACCGCCTCTATGTGTGGACGCGGCTTTAGTCGTGGTAACGGGCCCTCTCGTTCGTAGAGACTGTGCAATCTTCATGCTTACATCAAACACCGAAGAACAGAAAACTTATAAGGAAGAAGAGGTGAATCGGAGTGCCATAAGGGGCTGGGCCTTTTGCCATCAAGAAGCAGCATGCACCAAATCAAAGACCCGGCCAAATGTTTGAGCTGCACAGGTGCGTACCCCGGAAATCAGTGGTGACCCTTGGCGTGAAGATATGGCATCTCTGGGTTCGCCTTAGGCTGGAGTAGAATACTAGCGTATATGAATAAGTTATGCCAATGGCAAGGTTCAAAAAAGGCCGGCGAGACTCACGTCTCGGTGACTCAATGAACGCTGGGAATGGAATTTTCGCCCCGCCAACGTGCCTTCTTCTCGGCCGCATTCCCATTTATCATAAAGATTGCATCCGCTTCTTTCTCAAGAGGACGTTTCTAGGGAGTGAGACTTTACTTTCGATATATCAACGCAGATACTCTCATCGTGCAGATTTCTCTGGACATACGGCAAGCTCAGTGGTTGAATTGATCACTCAAAAGTCCAATTTAGAAGCTGCGAGGGCCCTGTGGCTTGCCTTGAAAGCCACCTCAAATGCATACGGTATCTCTTTCTGCGGTGACCAGTAAGAGATTGATCCACACATCCTGGGGTTTTTGAAACTGGGGATGTGGGAATCAATTGAGCACCACCAAATGGACTTGCATCCATGTCAATAAATGATAGTGTGTATCCCAACAGATTCAAATGCAGCTCTAGTTCTTGAGAGATAAATAGACAAACCAAACAGTTGGCCAACGCAGTACGACTTCACATACGATGGGGATCAGGCTAGATTTTGGTCACAAACATGCAGCGTTTCCGTCGCACGACAGAAACAACTTCCAACAGCTATTGCGCAGCAAATCGACGTGTCTTGAGAGTATTTACGGCGGAGATTTTTTCAGATGCTTCGTACATGATCAGCGAGATCCGATGCAAAGAATGCACCACGTAAAATGGCGCCATGTGCAGGACGTCGGGGTTGTTCGCTCGGGGGGTATTTCTACCTCTCCATAGAGCCCTTACTTCAGAAAAGAACAGAGCGTAGTAAGCTACGATGAAAAGCTCTCATGCATTAATCAACAGTCTTTGAAAGTTCAAGGCTCAATCGAATAGAAGGTATGAGGGTGTTTCCACAACATGGAGGAAGAAACAAGTAAAGCTGTGCGTTGGTTGAACAGCGATCCTTTCGAGGTCCACCTCATGAAATTTGTTCTAAATCGAGGATCAATCTAGTCTAGCGTTCACGTAAATAGTGTTTGAAACAAGCCCTGGATAGCGGCCCAGAAACTCCAAGTCTATACTCAAGTCGGTAATCCGTTCCAATACTAGAACAAAGCGGAGCATCTAGCCATATCGGGAAAGCGTTGCGCACCTGGCTAGCGATCCCAAGTGGACGGATGCCCAAGCTAAAGTCGGGCCGCATTCGCACCAAAATTAGCTCGGTCCGGTATGAATGGAAGGTAGTATTATACGCTAGGATGAAACCAAAGCTTATTGGATCTTCGAGTCGGCAGTGAAAAAAGTAAGAGGCATTGCTTGTGTGCGCCAGGTTGGGAGTTGGACCTGGGGCCGGGTAATGGATCACTTAGATAGGGCGATCATTAGGGCTGTGTCATCGCTATTTTTGTCCTTGGATCTATCTGTTTCTTCACAGAAAAAGAAAATGAGGGGCTGAAATAAGTTTTGCATGTTTCTAATTTGGGGAGAAGAAAAGAAAACGGGGTTCACGAGGTAATTGTTCAGCTGTTACCTGTCTATGGAGTAAATGGTCTCAGATAAGCATTCCAATCTATAGCGCATAGTTATATTCTTTTCGCTTCTTGTCGAATTTGATCATTTCCCGGTCCCCGAGAAAATCTATCTCTTGCTCGCCAGGAGTCAATTTATTCCGTGTTCGCCTTGTTTCACCGTCTTTGCCCTTTGTAGTTATACATCCCAAGAATTCACCAATCAAAATCAAAATCAAAATCGCAATGCAATCCGTATCCTCAGAGCTCGTGTATCCATCAACCATAAAGCGTAATCCATAATTTAGGGTATCAGCGACTGCCACCTCGGCGGTGTATCCGTCGCACATGATCCTTCATGTTGTCGACCCGACTAAACACCCGCCCACATCCGTCCCACTCGCATGCGATACCAGGATTATGCTTTGCCTCGTGGCGGGCACGGTCTTTCTTGCTGGAGAATCCGCCTTGTTTCGACTGCGGACAACCTTCATGTCGGCAGAACAGGTGCTTCCGATGTCGGTTGAAGTGCTTGCGTAGGTCGCAGCCACGACGGAAAAGGGCCTGCGAGGTGCAAGCCGGATAGGCACATCGCCAGACACCCTCTCCAGCCGGCATTCCGTATCTCGTGAGATCGGCGGGATTAGAGGCGGGCGAAGCCGGTCGGTGGCGAGAGGATGGTGACTCGAAATCAGACAGAGTGGGGGCTGGTGAGGTACTCATCGCGGAAGAAGAGGCGACGGAGACTGCCGGTGCAGACGACGGAGAGAGGAATGCATCTGGGGGTGGGCACGGAATGGTGGAAGGGCCGGCAAAGGCAGGAGCAGTAAACCATTCCTCAGAAATGTTCATATGCTCATTCAGAGGGGGAATACGTTCGACGGAGCTTCCGGCGAAGGGATTGCGAACTGGTTCAGGGCCGGAAAAGATGTACTCGGCTGATAGAACCCCAAGGATGGGTCACTTTCCATGCACCATTTGTTGATTTCCTGCGAGGTGTATCTAGAGAGACCTTGATTCGGTGGGCTGACCATATGTTGAGGAGTATCAAAGCTGTAATACGGCTGCAATAAGGGTGACGTCGAGGCAGCGGGAACCATTGATGACGCAGCTGGTCTCAGCATGTCGCTATCAGATGTGCTGGACCATGCGTAAAGAGAACCCATAGCATCGCTCACGGGCGAGGCTCTCCGGTCCGAGAATTGACTTTCCGGGAACAAGAAAGACGACATGTGCTCGGGTTGAGCCTGTACGAAGCCGAGCTGTGGCTGCATAACGGGCATCTGAGCGTTAAATGAAGAGCTGACAGGGACATCGGCCAGGCCTGCCAGCTGGGGTTGCTCTGATCGACCGCGTCCAGCGCTGTCAGGCACCAAGCCATTCATTCCGGTCCCCCAGTCGGTCCTCTTCAATCTGGGCGTGTCTGACATATCGGGTAGAGAGTATACGATCTTGCTGACGAGGTTCTGATGGGATAGCACTGGTGGCGTGCCCGACTCCTCAGAGTGCAACAAGGTGTTTGAAAGGTAGTGCACTCGCATATCAGCCAATGCTCGGAATACTAGGAAGGCTTAAGTCCGAGATTATGAACCCACTGGCCATGTGCTTAGTGTCAGACTAACGATGGGATGACGTTGGGTTGGGAAAAAGACAACAAGGCACGGGATGGTGAGCAAGAGGCGGCATTATAAGGTCCTCGAGTCACGTCCAACAGTGGCCGACATGGACAAGTCAAGGACCATCGGTCCGGGGACGGTAAGTCCGATCTGTATCGTATACCGCAATATCAATGAGGCAGTGCTTCAGATGGAAGTCTCAGGCGTTCCGTACCCAAATGCGACAATCAGGATAGATCTGCACAATTTTGACTCAGATGGTCAAGGCAGGAAAACGTGCGTCCCCGTTCGTCATGAGGCAGGGTTGGGATCCGGGCCCCAGCTGGGACTGAATCATCGTGGAAGATCCGAGATCGGAATGTGAGTGAAGATAGGTGGAAATGAATGTAAATCAATGTAAATGCATAGACCAATGTGGATAGGGCTGAATGCGACAGGACCCGAGTCGAGAAGCGTTGCAGGGGGCGGCCGAACCTCAGTGGCCCACTAGTGGGCCACTAGGGGATGATAGCCTCTGGCGGACGAGTCTAGGACGTGCGGCGACTTGCGGCCCCGAGTTCCTAGAGTCGGTATGCTTCGCGGCATTAAACCGTTTCTAGCCTCGCGCATCCCCGGCTTATTGGGTCGAGTTCCACCAAGCCACACTGTTTTTTTTTGGTATTTAGGGGTGGTCGTGGATAACGTGGATACCGTGGATACGATGACATGGGGCCGTAACTGTGACCCTAACCCTGACCCAGACCTATTGCAGTCAATATTGCGATACGTGGGGACAATGAGCCTCATGTCTGCAGAGCCACCATTCCACTGGCCCCCGTCTTTGTCGTTTTGTCGATCACTAGAAAATACCCGGTAATTGTTTAGTCCCTCCGTTCCGTCATTCATAGTTCTTAGTGTTCCCTAGTTCCCGAATGTCCCCTCTTTTCGAGCTCTCATGGATCCCAATTGCCGAATTCCCCAGGTCTTAGGTCTCAGGTCTCAGGTACGGGTTCTATCTCATTTGGGCGCCTGGCGGTAACGAGGACATAAAGGTAGTATCGCCGACGTGGCCGTGCCTCGAGGGTGGGGTGGTATGGGCCCAGCTGGGGCAATTGGGATCCAGCATCACGTTCGAGACATCCCGCATACCATGGCGATCCTTCCTGAAACAAGATGGAAATGTCAGATCTTCAGGTTCGCATATGGACTGGTATAGCGATTCAGCGCTCGAATTCCCATAGACCGTCACCGACGAGCTCGACACCGACGATTACAACCGAGACAGGATCCCTGTCCGGGCGTGAGTTGGGGTCTTGATTGGCTCGCTCGCTCTTTTTTAGTGCTTAGTTCCGGGATGGACCAGTCATTGTCCATGTTCACGACGGGCGGGTCCTACGCCAGCAAACCCGAGAAGCGGTGTCTTGCTACTATGTAGAATGCTTGTCCAAGCCGCGTGGTGGCGGTCTTTCCCCTCTCTCTCTCTCATGCCTGTTCCCCCTCACCAGCAGCAGGGACAGACCACTCTTCATACCGTCGTCCGGTCAGCTACTGGCGAACGGTTGTACGGCAAGAGGGCATTTGATTTCTAATCCTCGCCCGCACTATGAAGACGTCGATTACAAAAGCCTAACTCCGAGGACAATCTTTAGTCTCACTGCGCTAGTCCCCGCGCACTTCCAACAGCTGTCTATCAAAGGCTCCACTGTCGATCGCTCAGGTGATTGAGGAATGGGGGGAATATCAAAGCTTGAGGAAGGACGATGCTGAACGCACCGATTGGTTATGATTCATGACCAGAGCCCTTCTGTCGCATCCCGCTCGGCTTCCGCCCCCACTGTCCCAAAATAACCGAGATTCCAACCGAGTCTACAAAAATAGCGATCCTCCTCCCCCCCCCAACCACATGTCTCTCATTTGGCCCCAAGGTGCGATACCGGTCTATTGGCATCAACCCTGCTATAATATGGACTACCGAGCTGCGTCGACGAGCAAGGGACGGGTCTCTCCGTCTTGGGGCTTCTTCACATCGAAGGTATCCGGGTACAAGATGTAGTGCTGCACAACGAAGATCAGGTCGAAGAAGATGGTGACGTTGCCTAGAAGAAGCTTCACTGGATTGCCCGTAATGCCGCTCCAGTCGCTCTGGAGGCTTGAGTCAAGCACCAACTGCACCAGTGACAGAATACCGCCGTTCAAGTCTAGAAGCATTGGGATGATGCTCCACCCGTAGGTCGACTTCCGCTTATAATTCAACCATGCCTGCGGCACGTACTTGAGAACCGTGATGACGAGCTTAATATAAGAAACGGCATAGATCTGTCCACTGTGTTAACAGAATCATGCCGTTCTTACACTGATCAAGACCACTTACCACATCGATCCACGCCCATGTCGACGGGTCGTACCCCCCGTCTGGGCTCTTCGCAAGCACGATCCAGATCACGACCACGGGCGCCAAGACACATCCCCAGAATAGGGCGAGCATGGTCTTGCTGTTCTTTTGGAAACGAGATACGTGCAGCCCCCATATGGAGGGCCAGAATTGTGTGTATATGATGAAGCACAAGACCACGGCATGAACAGCGAATGCAAAGTCATTCAAGCGCACGGTAGGCTCCTCGGATGCCGGGTGCCGGGCCGCATACTGCTCACGGATCATGGGCGAATACAAAAAGGTCGCCGTGTAGATCGTGTAACATGCGAACCCCAAGGTATTAATGGTAGGTGTGTCAATCGAAAGTCCTGACGTCGATTGACGTCTGTAGTTGATTACAATCTGAGGGTAGAACGATGCCGACCAGCTCAGCATGCTGAATGAGACGGTCAGTATGTAATATCAAACATCTTGGAATTTTACTCCTCCAGGAAAGGCAGCCAGGATTGGATGCAACATACTATATCCATCCCAAAAGGCTGTCATCGCTTATCAGTATTGTTGACGGGGAAGTCTTGGGGTATGAGCTGCAAGTCTGCAAGGGGGGCTTACCGGGACAAAGCCCGAACAAATATTTCTATCTGAGGCTGAACCATTTTCAAAATGGAATACTCTAAGCATGAGAAACACCTCTTACTCCTCTTTTTCCCGGACCGGGCGTGAAATTGTGACCGAAGAGGAAGAATGACGAGCTGTGATGGTGTCATGGGTCCCGTGGCGATAAGAGTCAGGTGACCCGTCGATCAGAGCACATGATGTTATCTGATCTGTCTGAAGCCAGAAGGCGGTGAGCCCGTTGCTCTGGTTATGCGCTGGCGCACTAAACCCAACACGGTATACAGTTGACAAGGGACTTGCTCAGCCCGTTGTTGATCCTGTACAACCCTTTCATTCTCATCAATTTCGTGGCTACTAGTCGTATTTTCAATCTCTCAGTCTTCCTTCAGTCCAGCCCATTTCGACTCTTTTCTGAGATTGTGCGACTCCCTCCCTTCACGCGTCTCCCAAGTCAACAGTCAACAGTCAAGAGTCCGCTTACACTAATCCCCACTCACCGCCAGACGACCGAGTGAGCCCTCGTACACGCATACACATCTTTCAATAGCCTGGTTTAAAGATCCATACGTCAGGTCGCCCGTCAATTCGCATTCTCTGCAGTCGCCGATCCTATCGCATGGTGCATTCTTCGGAACGGGGGATCTCGATAGATCTCCGTCAGTAAATCCGACATTCCAGAGATTGAACTTCGATATTGCGCAAGTCCTGGACAAGCACCACTAAGATGTCAGACACACTTACTGCTCCCGGGAGCAGTACGTATTCGTCGAACACACTTCATGTCGGCGATGGAACATGGGATTTGACGCGGGACACGTTCCTGCTGCCCAATCTGATGGGCGTAAACTTTGAGACAATGCGATACAATGGTGAGCTCTCAAGGCTCAGCTGATTCATTACGGTCCAACTGACATATATTAGGCATGGGTAACCGATTCAAGGATATGGCTGGGTACCATTCCATCATCATCGCCCATGGTGTGATTGCTACCATTGTTTTCCTGGGTCTCGTCCCTATCTCAACATTGATCATCCGATACTATTCCCGATGGAATCCATACTGGGCATTCAAGCTTCATGCTTGGTTCCAAGTACTGACATTATTGTTGTCAACGGTGGTGTTTATGCTTGGCTGGTTTGCCGTTGGCCCGAAGAGGAGCTTGACTAACCCACACCATGGAATCGGCTTGGCAATCTATGTCATGGTCATATTCCAGATGCTATGGGGCTGGTTCTTACATAAAAAGGAGAGCAAGAGAACTCGGCACCATGTTCCTTTGAAGTTGGTGGTAAGTAAACCATGCTTAACTGGTATCGGTCAAAATTAATTCTTGGGTATAGATTCACCGCTGGCTCGGTCGTGCCTGTGTCTGTTGGGGATCGTTCAGATTCCTCTCGGACTGACGCTCTACGGCTCCCCCAAAGTCCTTTTCATTCTCTTTGCGCTTGCTGCGTTTGCTTATTTGATGTTGTACTTCGTGCTATCCTATCTTTACGACGACGAGGGCTATCACATGGCAAGCGAGCATGGTAGTCGATATTCCGGGCCATCAGTTGTTGCAGAGGAACATCATGGTGGTGGTGGCGGTGGTGGTCTCGGATCAGCCTTGGCTGGAGGTGCTCTAGGAGCAGGATTGGCTTCGATGTTCAAGCGGCGCCAACGAAGCCGCCACTCGAGCCAGGTCTACGAAGAATCGCGCACGTCAATCTCCGATGAGAAGTACTCTGACGAATCATCCCGTCGTCATGAGAGTGGTGGCTGGGGCAAAAAGATCCTTGAGCTGGGGGGCTTTGGCAGGTGCTGGTATGCTCGCGAAGAAATGGTGGGATCGTCGACGAGATCGCGAAGAAGACTCAGAAGTTGGACGTTACAGGCCCGCCCACTCGCGTACGGACAGCTATTCAGAAGAATCTCTTAGTCGACTGGAAGATGGACGACCGGAGCCCGTTCACCCAGCAGCGCCACTCAATCGACCGCCAAGCCGTGTGCCGAGCAGACCCCAGAGCCCCGGTTCGTCTTACTACTACGATAGTACATATCTTACCGAACCTCAGGAAAGGCGTCCGTCGCATGGAGTTCGTGACGCACTTCTCGGTGCCGGTGCCCTTGCTGCGGTGAAGCGAATGTTCAGCCGCAAGGGCAAGGATGACGAAGAAAAGCGTCGGCTTGATGACATCCGCCGTCGAGAAGAAGAAGATGAATATTTGCAAAGAGCGAATAGTAAGCGACGACAGGATAGTCAAGGGTTCTACCCACAGCGACGACGACCGAGCCCTTATACTGAAAGTGATCTCACGCCAACCGATCTTACTCCTCGTCCGCCTAGACCCCCTCATCAACCATCTCATAGCACCCTTCTCACGCCAGAGCCAGTCGCAACAGGCGCTGTCTATCCTTCGCGCTCTGACATTCCTCCCGTTCCTCCAGCGCACCACGAGCTCTCCGGTGATTTAGTACCGCCGCCTCCAACTTCCCATTACTCTCATTCTCATCACGCCGAGGAATTAGCAGCTGGAGCTGCCGCTGGAGCTGCACTGGGAGCTGCATCCAGTCATCGTCGCAGCGATTTGAGTCGACGAGACGACCATGTCGAGTCCCCGCCGGTCTCCGTCAAAGTCAAGATGCACAATGACGGTCGACACGTTACACTACGTCGCCTGACCGAAGAAGAGGCCGCTGCACAACGTGAAGCACGTCGCAGAGAGCGACGACACTCCCGGCGTCGCGGCAGCAGTGCAGGCTCCCTATCCGGTGGTGAACGTGAATCAGACCGCTGGCGTCGCGTTGAAGAGAAGGAGCGTCAGCAAGCTGAACAGATACGACGAGAACAGCAGGCCGCAATGGCCGCTCAACCAGGCAGCATGCCTCCTTCTCCTTTCCCCCAATCTAACTCTCAAATCAGCGTCATGCCGCCGCCGCCTCCTATTCCGCATCCCGCGCCTTCGAGTATGCCCTACGGTGCTGGAAGTGTCACCTCGCCTGGCACATGGACCGGCACCGAAGCAAGCGGATCCTACGCCAATAACCGTCGTCGCCGACGTGCAGAGCGAGCTCGAGCACGTCAGGACAGGCAACAACGGCCTGGCGTGGAATTCGAATAATGATTTCAATCTCAATGCCCTTTTCCTAGTGTCATCTTTTTTTTGTCCGGGATGGACATTGCTACGACCTGTATAAATGAGTTGTGTATTCAGCTTCTTGTTAATATGACTGCTCTGATGTGTGTGATTGTTTTTGTTTGGATGGACATGTTCTGCGATGGAAAATGATTTGAAATGGGAGGTAACCTTGCTTGGAACTGTAATTCGGTTCCGAGTTTCTCTCTGTTATGTTTGTGATACCTAGATACGAGATGGCAACGCATAAATTTTGAGCAGATATTAATATCGGCCGTTTCAATCTTGCTATTTTCATCATTTGGTATTCATGCTTCATGTATCCTACGTTTACCATAATCAGACACTGCCCACATGGCCTGCCGTACGTTAAATCTTGTGAGTAGAAAAGATATCATAGGCTTGAAGAACAAAAAGAATAGACTATCCCAGAGACAAACATCAGTCATAGACAAAGTCAATTCCGATAGACATAGGCTGTAGAGCAAGGATAGTGGGATATAATAGGTGTTCAGGCCGTGCTCATCTGGCCACAAATAAACTGATTTTCAGGTGTCGGTGAGTTTAGAACATGAAGAACATAACCGTAGAGTAATTGAAGCCGGGATCATCATCGGCAGACTAAGCGGGTGTGCAAACTTGGTTCAGGAAACTTTCAAGTTGAGCATCTCTTTTCCTGGCGCGAGGTCATCGGCTCGGAGTGATAGTAAACATCCTGGCCAAGTCGGAGTAACACGTAATAGAAGACTCCTAGTACTATCTTCCAGAGTATTTTCACAGAGTTGGTTGAAGCAATACCAAGTCGCGAATGCTTAAACTGCTTGGCGACTGACACGCCGAGAAAAGGGAGGCGTAGAATGAGAGCCGGCACAATGACATAGGTATGCAATAACAAGTCATCAACAGCCATTCGAGTCACCACCGTCTTGTTCGTCTTCCCTTTTTGAGGTGAAGGCTTCAGCGGGATGATTGTAGAGTTCATTCGGACTTGAAAAACCCCTGCGCGCGATGACCCAGGGCATCGGAAGCGGTACAGCGAGAATGATATCACAGCAAGATCAAATGCCTGTCCTGAAGACGCATATTCATCGGTAGCAGTAGTTTGATCTGTCAGAGCACCGTACATTTCTAGGCCATCCTGGTCCGAGCTGCTTTGGAACCGACTTGTCGACTGTAGTCGATCACCCCCAAAAGGGCACTTCGAAGGGGACAAAAAGCGAATTGTCGGCTGGCCGCTGGAAGGATTGGACGAAGCCTGAGAAGCCCGCGTAGGGCTGCTATTTGGCGAACGTCGATTGCCACGAGTGCGATCTGGACCTCTCCATTTCTCATTCTGCTTTTGCTGCTGGTGAGTGGAGACGTAGTCTTGCTTTCGTCCCACGGGGCGAAGCTGCGGGCTTACTGCACGGGGAGAGCCTGGCGGAGAACGAGCCTGGGACGAGTCCAGGGGTGGGGTGAATCGAACGCATCTCAAAGTCGTGACGGCTCCCTCAATGTCATCTCTCATGGAGTTGACGTCCGCAGCGGCTCGGATATGGACATCCTTTGGTGCAGTGATTGGGGAGGTCGAGCGCGGCTGGTCATCGGCGGAGAAGCGGCGCTTCCGATTCGGGTTCTTGGGACCATCGTCTGCCTCGCCAAGAAGGTAATGCAGACTTTCATCCGGCTGGTCTTCGAACCAGTTGATAGTCAAGGCCGGGGTGATAGGGGCGGAGCTGGTGCGCAGACCCTCGCCGTTGCTTGGTCGATAGACGTCGCCTGAGCTATCGCAACCACTGTTAGAAGCAGGAGTGTTCTGCGGGTTTCCCGGCTCTGCGAGGCCGTCCAGGGTATGATACTTGTCCATGGCAGGATCCAACTCCAGTCGAGAATATCGCCCATCATCATGTTCTTCAGGCCCCTCGTCGAGTTCATCACTGATAATTCGCTGCGGTGATTTTAGCTCATGAGCGTGGGATTCCAGTGGACTGAGAGTGGGCGCTTCATGCTGCAAGTCGTCACCATACGCGATGACGGATGCGAATGATGGGGAAAAGAAATCCGTCCGCGGGAGTGTCAGTCATTGTCATTGTCACACGAGTATCGATGCTACCCAGAGGTTGTCTTATCGAACGCATTCTTGGGAAGAAATGGAGAAGTGAGAAAGTGAAGAATGAAGCGAGGAAGAGAAGAAAGAGAGAACGCGCAACATCAGGCGTGCACCGAGGGAAGGTGCATCCCCGTTTGACCAAAAAGAGGAAAACACGACTGAATCAAAGAATTGCTATAATTCTACAGGTCAAATGACGAAGGCGCGAGTGGATATGTACATCTATTTGACAAGGGCCTGCAGGGTCTCGAGAACCTATTCCAGAAGAGTTAGTCAATGCTTGTGATAGAAATTTAGAAGGAAATGAGAGTCGTACCTCCAGCTCAACCTTAGCCTCAGCAATATCCTGTTCGCTGCCGCTACCGTTGGCAATCTTCTGGGACTCGGCAATCTGGTTGCGGATAGCCTATAATACCCATTAGTATCAATCATACTGTCGCAAAGTCGGACGGGACCTACGTCGGCGCTGAAGTCCTCGAGGGGGTAACCCTCGACGGCGTTGATGCTCAGCTGGGAATCGGGCTGGACGACAGCGAAGCCACCGGAGACTGTCGTTGTGCGACCGTTAGCAATTTGGCTCGACTGAAGAGTTGTCTGTCACGGAACAACTCGGGCGCAAAGATCGAACGTACGGAAGAACTGCTTGGTAGCGCCACCCTCCTCAACGATCTCAACAAGACCGGGCTTGAGCTGCTCAATGGAGGGAACGTGGTTGGCAAGGACACCCATCTCACCGGAGGCGGCGGGGATGTTAACCTGGGTCCTGTAGTCGCGAAGGTTCGTCAGTATCTAAGGAGTGTCGAGGAAGCGCACGAAAAAAGGGGAACGAACACGCCAGTGGAGCGGTAGATTGCCTGTATAGAAAAACAACGTTAGTCCGGGACCCGAGGACTGGGAGGTCATATCAGACGGGTTTGATGTACCTGGTGAGGAAGGGTCAGGGACAGCTTGATCTTGTCGGCAACGGCCTCGGCGTATCCACGGCGCTGGATGGGAGCGCTGAAGAGGGAGGGGCGGGCCCTCAGGGCAGAGCGAGTGAAGCGGAAGGAGCTCATTGTGCAATGGATGGGGATGCAAAGGCTGGAGAGTCCCTATTGAAGGTTGCGTTGCAAAGGTCGAAGTCGGAGCCGGTTGTTCCCTAGTGGCTCGGGTCACGTGTCGAGCCCACCCGGTATGCGCAGTGTTTACGGAGTCCAATTCGCAGCTACACAGATTGATAATGGCATGGGTCCTTGTGATTAATCGAAATCTAAAGTAGCAATTGCAATCATCAAGTCACTTCTGTTATCCTGCTCCCATTTCCTGACCGTCCGCTTAGACAGACATTCTGATTTTCAGGCTTTTCGGGTACCGCATGGATGGTCATTATCAGCAGATATAGTCCATAATATTATTAAAAAGACTCGCGAGCCGCCGTTTGTATCATGTGTCTACATCTGATCTTTATAGAAAGACATGTATGCTGCAGACGCTTCTAATACTTCAAACCCGCACGTGACATCCGATTTTTGTATCAAGTCACGTGATGAGAGATAAAAATCTTGGTAAGCGCGAAGAGAAAAGAGCTGTTGAGTCCCAAAAAAGTAGGGTAATGATTTCCAGTGGCTATAGCATAGCTTCAAGAGCTTGAATAGACAAGGCTAGGCACAACAAGAAGTCGGGGTATCTTGACGTAGGGAAACTGATAGAGTCCGTGCACCGCGGCGGTAAGCGAGATCCCACACAAAGCGAGCCCTAGCCGATCCGCCATTTGGGTCGAGTGCGGAAAGCACCTCCTCTTCTCTCACCATCCCGTCAAACGTCAATCACCGACCACATCCGTCAAGATGGCCAGTACGTGTCACCCTCTACGGCTGCCTTGCCTCAGTCCAAATTTCTTGTCGAAGAAAGTACGGCCACTGACCTTGTCTGCGCTTTACAGAGTCCAAGAACGCCTCCCAGCACCACGCTAGCCAGAAGGCTCACCGTAACGGGTGCGTAACCCCCCTTTTGAACACGAGAATCCCCGCGACCTTCGAATATTATATTCTGGGGCGACAATTGTGCAACGAAAGAGAGAAATGAGCAAAGTCGAAAGGTTGGACTCGAAAAATTGCCTCTCGAAGTGGACATTGGGACAGACAATTCGTCACGACTCAAGACTTTCGACTTGTTCTCTTTTTTCCGCCAATGCCATCTCACCAGCCGGTATCTTGACCAAAACGCTGACGTGATATCTCTCCGTACAGTATCAAGAAGCCCAAGACCAACCGTTACCCCTCCCTCAAGGGTGTTGACCCCAAGTTCCGCCGCAACCACCGTCACGCTCTCCACGGCACCATGAAGGCCCTTGTACGTTGGACCGTCCCAGCCATCCGCTTTCGGTTGGAGAATTTGTCATGAGGAGCAGATATACTAACAACCACACAGAAGGAGCGCAACCAGGGCAAGCGTGAGAACGCTTAGATTTGGACGCCTTCGAAAATGAAAAATTAGGTCTGCGCAAGGACCGGGACCATAACGTGCGATGATCAAAGAACGGTCCGCTGTTTCGAATAGGCCTGGTTTCTGCTAGTGTCCTTGCGCGGCGTGTCTGGTGTTGTTTGAGATACAGAAATCAACAGGCTTAAATTCGATATCCACGCAGCGGTTTCATTCCCATTTGGGAAGCTATTTTTCTCCCGCGTTTCTCCATCCCTTCTGCATAGTCATCCGTGACTTCTGTAGTCGCAGGTCTTGAGGCAGTTCGCTCGCTTGAGCACTGTCTCGGTCTCATTCTCCCATTCCGGCATATGTGTGTACAGCAACGTGCTTTTTTCATGCGCGCTTGCTGAAGGATTTTTTCTATTACGTGCCAAGAACAATGTCCACCCGTATCTACTGCCCTTTCGCGCCTCGTGGTGAAAGGGTTGATCTATGGACGGCGATATTTCCGTAAACCGTAATATGTCGTAACTTGGATACGATTTTGATACCTCAAATCTTCGGTTACCATGTGAATTGCAGATGAATTATAGTCAAATGGAACTTTAACTTTATATACCAAATTCATACTTTCCACAAAATCAACCGTTTATCAAATCCTCCACTCAGGACCCATTCCTCTCGTGTCGTTTCCTCGCCTTCACTCCGTACATCAACATATCCTGCCCAGATAGTGCGCACCTTACAGCCGGGCTCATGGCCATTCTTAAGCGTAGCAACCACTTTTCCTGTCTTTGTCTCAATGCCACGGACCACACCGTCATCTCCATTCACCCACACACCGGATCCATCTGGTCGCCAGGCAACCTGGGGCGTTGAGTATGCCGTCTGTGGTGCAAATGTATTGGACTGTACCAAGATGGCTGCATCCTCGCGGTTCTGCAGCGCCAAAGACTCGAGTGCTTGGGATGCCTGCGTCATGGGTGCCTCCTCGGATGGGTTGCGCGTAGCCAAGGACGCCACTGAAGGGAACAAGAGACGCACGATGATCACCTTCAAGTGTGGTAATGTAGATGTAGCTACCGCCAGCAGACCAGAATCGTGTGGGCTGAGAGCCATGTGCGCCGGGGAAAAGGCGATCCAGGCATTCGAATGAGGTGCCAGATTCTGTTGTCCCAGGAGGTGACATGAAGGGCTGTCCGTTTCATTCTGATCCTGATCCTGATCGTTTGCCTCATTGGATGATCGTGCCACTTGATAATAGTAGATGTGTGTGGAATCGCGGCGCGAAACCAGGAGCATCAAATCATTAGTGTCGATATGGCGCACAAACACCAATGACTCCGGATTCGTGGTGAGCTTGATGTGTGCGACGGGCTCTCCGATCACCGGTGCGTCTCCTCCATTCGGTATGTTGATACGGTACAGGTAGATAGTTGCATCCCAACCGGCGGTGGCAACCCAGAATTGCGGTGATGAGTCGACCTCGCCTTTTTCTTCACAGACAACGACCTTGACAGCGTACTTGGAGTGGTCTTTTCTACTGTCGAGAATGTGTGATCCATGTAAAAGTATCAAGCCTCCGGACATATTTGTCATTAGGACGTATCGTCCCTGGAGGATGGAGACATACGACAGCACAGGCGAGTCTGATACACTCGAGAACGAGGTAATAGAATCATGGCTCTCCGAAGTCTTAGACAAGTGAACCTGTCTATCAGCACCTGTAGCAATGATCACAGGCGCGGCGGTGGCCGCTTCTATGTCATTCTCGGGCACCTGCCACAAGTCGACTGATGCGGCAAGAAGATTTGAAGATGTCGGGGTGTCCAGAATCGTAGCTTTTGATGGTGCTGAGATGCTCGTCAGTGCCGAAAAACACAATGTTGTTGTTCAGACCGGTGAAAAGGTTGAATATTCAACACAAGACACTGTTTTGGCAGCCAACTCACCGGGTACACTCCATGCTTCTGTCTTCTTATTCCCTTGGCCATATCTTTCAAAGTTGGCTGTATGGTCAAATGCCTTTTTCTCCTCCAGTAAGCTCTGGATGGTCCAGTGGTTGGTATCGTCACCCGATGCTTGCCCGCGTCTACAGGCAGACTCGCCTCGCGGATGAAAGCTTGAAGAGATTCGGAGTAGTTGTTCGCCCGTAGGAAGCGAGCAACCAATGCACTTGTCAGCGCATCTATTGTTGTGGAAGATGCCATGGTTTCTGACAGCGACAATGAATTAGTTATAGGAAGCTCTGGGTGGAGTTGGGTCGCGGTCGCAGTTTTCCGACTCGCCTAGCCCCGATACTGATCGCGCGCTGAGGAAACAAATCACTTCCAGCAACTTTGACACATGTCTTCTGGAGTCAGTTGCATTTCGGGGTCTCATTCAGATGAATTGATACCTCTATGCGTTTTAATGATGGCTGCAAGAATAATTTGGTAGCTCAGAATGTATTCATTATATTAATGTGAAATGTTATGACTCTCAAATCAGTGGAGATGCGATTTTTTGTTCAAATCCCCTTCTCCAAGCCCCATTTACATAACGCCATGTTCAACCACGCTATCCAGGATCTATGAAGCCATTGAAAAACGCCCAGTCTCCATTTGTTGCATGTTCAATCTCAGCTGAACATGTCCTCCGCTCTCCGTCGGCGCCCACCACGCCCTTCCAGCGTTTCATCGAATAACTCCTTTCCGGCATTTTTATTTTGGTTGAACTTGTCCGGGAACAGCTCACGGACGGAAGCGCCCCGGCCTTTGATTGACATGCCGTGCGATGCGCCTCGAATCGCAAAGCCTTGGTCTTCTTCATTACGGGAGCTGGAGTCGGGGAAAAGCTCAACCCCACGGTTTCCAGGAACTGTGATCCTTCGTCCAAGATCTGTTGCGTCTTCTGAAGCATCGAATGCGTCCGATCGACGGTGGTTGCTTGCTTTGCTAGGGAAAAGCTCCTTTTTAATGTAGCTGGAGGTTGGCTTGTTGGGGAATAATTCTCGTCCACTAGAGTCCCCACTTCCTGCAAAGAGCTCCTTGCCTTTGTTCCGACGGTCAAGCTGCGGAGATCGCTCGCGGAATCGCCTGCGAGTATCGTTCGATCGATCGACACGTTCTGCTTCATCAAGAGTGTCCCGACCTGGAGAAGCACTACGGTTGCGAAGCCGTCCAGAAGCACGATCATCATCGGGGAATAAGTCCTGTTGGCCACGACGCCTCCGACTCCCACGGCCACGTTCCGAGTCGGAGTGGCTCGCCGGTTGATCGTCGTACATATTGGCACCAAACTGATCCTGGTCGCGGTCCTTGCGCCGGCGCAGTTCGCGATCATCAAATCGGCGGCGTCGATAGCCTTCCTCGTCATCATCTCGTCTTCGGTGTGAGAGTTCATCACGTAGGCGCTCGCGGGGATCGTGCTCAGGGTGCATCAGGTAGAAACGACTCTTTTCATATGCACGCGCTTGTTTGCGGTCGGACTTAACGGCGGATCGTACGAGTAGAACGGACTCCGGATGAGATGCGAGGAGCTTGGCCGACCGTAAGCGTAAAGGTGGCAGGGCTGAGGCGTCTTCCTCCTCTGTGACCTGTGTGAGGGCTGCCAACGCCTGGAGACCGATGTCGGGAGAGGAGTAGATCAAGTTGGCAGAGGTATCGTCGATCCATTCAACACGCGATGGAGTCTCTGTCGCAAAGTGACTGCTGGCGAATTGCTTAATATCATCGGTCAATAATTCGTCGACGCCACGAACGTGGACTTTTTCGTATAACGCCTCCTCGGTGAGCGGGTCAATGGCTGGTTCTTGGGTGATCGCATCCTACCGGAGTCAGTAAATTGGTACATTTTCGCTTTGCCGAACATGAACGCAGTCGAATCATGCCGGGGCGCTCACGGTCTGGATGGGTTCAGCCTCGGGTTCGGGCTCGGGCTCCGGGCCCAGGTCAAGATCCATGTCAATGTCCATTGAAGCGTCGGCAACAGTGTATTGATCGCCTGTGGATACAGCTGTAGCTGCCATGGTGTGGCTAGAGATAGTCGGAAGAATGGAGGGTGATGGCTCAGCGAAGTGAGAGGGGAGATGTTCAGCGTTGGAGGCCGAAAAGCGCCTCGCGAGCTTCTTGCGTCATGCCTATTCAGGTTTAGCGTGTGGGGGGACCTGGCAGCATTGACTTGCCCGCTATTATCTTTTGCTATGGTTTGAACGTCCTAGTAGCTACATTGGAAATTGGCCAAATTGTGTGGCTTGCAAATGTTCATGTTCATGTTTTTTTTTCATGTGAGAACTTATTTGTTGGCTATTTACATATGTATGGCCACTCGGTGCGTATATATATATTGGTTCATGACATATGTTTCACTGCATCTTCGCCAGGAACTCTTGAAACACACTTCATGGAGAGAGAGAGAGAGCCAGACAGACTCAAGGCTCGAGAGATCTTACTTTGGTCTACAATTTTTAGAAGTCTCTTCTCCAAGACCTCTTATTCTTGTGGAAAAAGGGTTACTCTCAATCTCTGAATCATGTTTAATATTATTCATTGCATCGTCTCAGTTCCCCTACGTAGCTAGATCAGGGAGATCCGCAGAAAAATTCATATACCATGCCGAGAGCTAAGTCATGGATCTTAAAAGACTTGCGCTCCGTTGGGCACGTTTGTCACTGTACAGGTTGATTGATTAGGCCATACAACTTCGATCAGAATGTAAACTTTTCGTCGAGCGAACATCGCACCTACTACCCAACATTTCATCAATACTAATGATTGCGAGCCTTACATTCATTGTATTGAACCTGAGGACTGCTGTAGGCTCTGTCTTAGGCCTCACAGCATATACCGAACGGACCGCGCTAGCTATTAATAGTGGAAAGGTAGGAGGGAACATGACGGCATGCCACCCAATGTCAGACGTACCTTTAAAGAAGTCTGCCCCGGGCGTCCGCATTTACTATACGGTATCCTCGTGCCTAATCACCTCAGCAGTGAGGATATGACGAAGAGAAGACGCGTTGAATGACAGGTGTGATGCAAGTCAATCCAGGCCAACCCCGCACGTCAAGTCTCG
This sequence comes from Penicillium maclennaniae, assembly GCF_028827695.1. NCBI lineage: Eukaryota > Fungi > Ascomycota > Eurotiomycetes > Eurotiales > Aspergillaceae > Penicillium > Penicillium maclennaniae. Next base: position 5,318,253 of record NW_026623215.1, on the reverse strand, counting down.
ACTGTTGGACCCTCACCTTAATTCTCCACTAAAAGGACTTACTAATTCAATGGATATCAAGCTATTATTCCCACCAAGGAGAAAAGCGAATCCCTGTCGTATAAGTGCATGGGGCTGAACTTTCCACCTTGACGTTTAGGCTAGGCGTTTAGGCGTCAAGAGGCAACCCCTCCTTGGAACCCCCTCATAACGAACTTCTCAACCGAGCAAAACATATTGACAACCAAAATGATCTTTTCGGAAGAAGATAAGCTTGTATTTCGCTTCGATGACCATCTCCTCTGGATCCAACCCTGGGGCGATAATGCCTTGCGTGTGCGAGCTACGAAGCTCGCATCCATGCCAACAGAGGACTGGGCTCTTCTATCCAAACCCAGCAGTCCTCGTCGTCCCATCATAGATGTCCCTACGGGAGGAGAAGCAAGTATCACGAATGGAAAGATCAAAGCGACTGTTTCACCACTAGGCAAGGTCATTATCTACGATTCGAACGGGACTAAGCTCCTCGAAGAGTATGCCCGGCACCGACGAGACCCGCGCGATCCTAAATGCAGTGCATTGGAAATCGAAGCGCGCGAGCTCAGGCCCATTCTCGGCGGGGATTATCATCTCACCATGCGCTTCGAGTCTTTGGACCCGAATGAGAAGATCTTCGGGATGGGTCAGTACCAGCAGCCGTATCTGAATTTGAAAGGTACGGATCTCGAGCTGGCGCAGCGTAACTCCCAGGCGAGTGTGCCGTTCGCCGTCTCGTCTCGCGGGTATGGATTTCTCTGGAACAATCCTGCCATTGGCCGAGCGATACTGGGCCGGAATGTAATGAGTTTCGAGGCACATTCCACCCGAGCACTGGATTACTGGGTCGTCGCGGGCGATACGCCGGCTGCGATTGAAGAAGCCTATGCAGGTGTAACTGGATACGTTCCCATGATGCCGGAATACGGTCTCGGTTTCTGGCAGTGCAAGCTGCGATATTGGAACCAGGAACAATTACTCAATGTAGCTCGAGAGTACCGGCGTCGGGAAATTCCTCTCGATCTCATTGTGATTGACTTCTTCCACTGGAAGCACCAAGGGGAATGGAGCTTCGATCCGGAATTTTGGCCGGATCCCGGTGAGTACAAGTACTTTCGATCACCTGGCTTCAATACTGACGTTTACACTGTAGCCGGTATGATGAAAGAACTAAAGGAGCTCAAGATCGAGCTCATGGTTTCTATTTGGCCGACCGTGGAAACTGCCTCTGAGAACTATTCCGAGATGCTAGAGCGTGGGCTACTTATACGGCACGACCGTGGAATGCGTATTGCAATGCAGTGCAACAATGATATTACGCACTTTGACGCTACGAATCCCGAAGCCCGCGAGTTTGTCTGGAGCCAAGCCAAAAAGAACTACTATGATCTCGGAATCAAGGTCTTCTGGCTAGACGAAGCTGAGCCCGAGTACTCTATCTATGACTTTGACATCTACCGCTACCATGCAGGAAGTAATATGCAGATTGGCAATATTTTCCCGAAAGAGTATGCTCGCGGTTTCTACGAAGGAATGCAGGCAGAGGGTCAGACGGACATAATCAATCTCCTTCGATGTGCATGGGCCGGATCGCAGAGGTATGGCGCATTAGTATGGAGTGGAGACATCGCATCGAGCTGGGGTTCATTCCGGAACCAGCTCGCAGCAGGCTTGAACATGGGGCTCGCTGGGATTCCTTGGTGGACGACGGATATCGGTGGATTCCATGGTGGTGATCCTAATGACCCAGCATTTCGAGAGTTGTTCACCCGCTGGTTCCAATGGGGTACGTTTTGTCCGGTGATGCGTCTTCACGGAGACCGTGAGCCCAAGCCTGAAGGGCAGCCGACTGCCAGTGGAGCAGATAACGAGGTTTGGTCGTACGGGCCGGAGGTATACGAAATCTGTAAGAAGTTCATTGGGGTGCGAGAGGAGCTGCGGGAGTATGCTCGAAGTTTGATGAAACAGGCTCACGAGAAGGGAACCCCAGTGATGCGTACTTTATTCTATGAGTTCCCTCAGGATCCACGGGCTTGGGAGGTTGAAACGCAGTACATGTTTGGATCTCGATATATGGTTGTGCCAGTCATGGAGCCTGGACAGCGCACTGTCACCGTCTATCTTCCCGCAGGTGCATATTGGACACTCTGGGGTAAGTTGAGCGCGATCTGTGAGGGTGTTCCGATGATCTATCAGGGCGGCAGGGAAGTTCAGGTGGACTGTCCGATTGAAACCCTCCCCGTCTTCTACCGTGTGGGCCATTAATCGTAGATGATGTCTCGATCTCGATAGCAGGGCGAGTCAGCTTGCCGCTCCAAACGGGGCAGGATAATTTAGTTTAATTTTGCTGCATTCGGGCTTTGCCTCTGGGATTCTAATTTCAAGTCTCTGTCAGACCTCATACGAATTCAAGGCCGTACGAGGACTTCCCATACAACTAGTCCATACGAGAGTTTGAATCCATGCAGCTCAGCTCAGACTGGAAAGTCTACGCAGCAAGTGCCGTATCGGCAACGAGACATACAGGAACCATATGGTGCACTGACCCTATGAGACACCGTCCAGCCGTGTGACCCGAGACCGCCAGATGATGAAATCAGAGCACATACCCGAGCTGAGACACGGTGTTCCAGCGTCTCCAAGGACCGAGAAGAAGCATCGAGTCCAGGCCCCCCTGGTAGATCAGCAAACAGAGGGAGACAGGCGAGCAGTGAGTGATGAGCCGTGAGCACGGAGGTGAACACTGCATCTGAAAGGTGCCTGAGACATGCGGAAACCCGTTGCCCGTCCACGCTGCAGGTTCCCAGGTGCAGGCCACATGGTGCTACCCACGGAGTTGGGACTGGCACAAACCTTTCAATAACTGCATTGTATGAGTAGAATTCAAAAGGAAAATCAAAAACAAGAAAGAAACACGGAAAAAGAAAAACATCCGAAGACAAAAAACTAGAATCGAAAACAACAAAGAAGATAATATGGTAAAGGTAGGTGTTGTATGCACAATCCAGCAACCGTGGACCACTTGGGAAGGCAAAAAGTGTTAGGGTGCATGAAGCCGTAAAGAAAAGCAATAACGTCCAGCCATGAAAAGCTAAATCGAGGCCAACCTTGCATATCCACATCCGCTGATCTTCTGATCTTCTGATCGCCTTGATCGTCTGATCTTCCAACCTTCCTATTCCAACCCTTACATCCGGTCTCACTCCACGAGTTACCCTCGGTAAATCATCTCGTCTTCCCCCATGTGTGCTGTATTGTGGCAGTTTCGCCACGAAGTGCCCGTGAGTGGACGGCAGCAAGGGGGCCATTCGTTTGTGCTGCGATCTCACTGGTGTGGCGTACTATGGTGGACGCCACCGGCTATAGTGGTACGGATCGATCGAGAACCCAGTGGGGAGCGCATGAGGCTTGCTGCCAGGTTCTCGAGCTGGTTTTTGAGTTTTCCCGCCGTTTTTCTGGCTCTATTCAGGTGTCCGCATATGTATCGTGTACCCGTGTACCATGTGTTCGCTCTAGACCTTCTGAATCCTAGGAGACAATATATTCCCGTGGTTTCACAGAGAAGGGCGAACACGAGCCGGGGCCACACGAACAGGGTTGAGGGGTTTAGGAAGCAAATACCGACGCAGATTGCTTTTATCGATCGAGAACGACCAGGAGTCTTGCTTACTTCTACTGTCGGTCAAAGGTTCCCAGGTTCCGTATTTTTCCCAAGGTTTTCAAGGTTCTCAAACTTTGCGCCTTAAAACAGCTCATGCCCTACAGTAGACGGGCCCCCCACACCTAACACGCGCTAGTCACGTGTAGTCCCGATTCCTTCCAAAGGGGACAAGCTCGGCTTGTCCGAGTAATTGCATCATAGCGTTTAATGTGGAGAAAGCCGAGCATGGGCGTGGTCCCATTCGGACCTAGCTAGGAGCGCTTCACGAAGGAATCTCACGAGGCGGCGAACCCCCGAGACAGGAAACCTTCAACGAAACATCGTAAACGGTTTAAAAAAAAAAAAAACACCAGAAACCAGAGACCGGACCCAGACTAACGCCCACGATTTCAGTTCACGGACGGAGCTCGCCCTGAAACACCCAAACGGGTCGAAGTGGTACGGCAAAGGTCCAAGTTCAGCAAATGCGAATAACAAATCAGAACGGGTAGCTTGGCCCCTCCCCCCTGACTGCGGCTCAAACGGGCCCACCCCGGCCTCCCTTCCTCTCACGCGGCATCTGTGAGAGGACGGGGCTGAAGGAGACCGACACCATGGATCAGTGTTTGAAATGTCCCGGCTAGAATGGCCATGGCTATGGCGTAAGCCGGCCCCAACTCCACTGTATTGAACCGGGGCCCTAGGGGCCAAGGGTAGGTGGCACCGAGAATACGGTACAAGGAACAGGGCACAAGGACAAAGGGACCAGGGACCGAGGGATAGAAATCAAGAAATGTTACCAGTGACGGCTGACAAGTGACTTGGTCCAAAGTTCGGACTTAGATGGCCCAACGGTCGCCGGTTCAGGATTGAAAAGTACGATTACGGTACAGACCTTTTTCCCCAGTCAGATGTTGAGGACCTTGAGAAGTTCGTGGACAAAGTCCGATTGAGTTTTGAACCGGGTAGATAGGGTTGGGCCGGGAGTGGGAAGCAGTTGTGGTTGGTTGACGCAGCAGCGGCATTCCCATCGATTGACACTTGAATTCCCAGAATGGGAGAATGGGCGTGTCAAACCCAAATAGTCTCGGGGCGGTTTGGGCGTTGTGGCAGCTTAGCGACCGCCTGATAGCAAGTCCGTTTAGGTGTGTAGTCCGATAGAACCTGGTTTGTGCCTCCCCCTTTCTTGGTTTCCTTTGACCGTGTGGCTTTTTGACTTTGGTTCTATTGTCCGGACACTACAGGAATGGATATAGGGGGGGGAAGAAGCGAACTGGTTCGTGGGACCGCTGTCAAACGCATCCCCAGCCAAGGCCAGGTATCGGTGGGGCAAAGGCCCGTTCTCTCGAGTCCAGAAGCTGCTGCCCGCTTTTTCGGGAACTATGTCCCCTTCCAGTCCTGGTCGACGTCACTTGGCCAGACCCCGGTATGGTATGCCTAGGTACAGGCGCAGCAGAACAAAAACAAGTCAAGAACGGATCGGTCAGGCTCGTAATCATGCCTGAAGTTTCAGGGCCCGAATCGACCAAAAGGAGCGTGGTGCGTCAAGACGGTTTCCCACCGCCTCGGGCACCATCATAACGTGATGGTCCCCGACATCTAAACCCCGATGATCGGCCAATCAACATCCACAAAACTGGGCAAACTACCAGTGTTTGTATGCCTAGACTCAATGCTAGTTACGATCGCTTGCTATTGTCAATATATTCGTAGGACTTGCAGGGGTTTTCCGAATCACCCCTCTCCAGATCTCTCTCTGCTTACGGGTTCGAACACAATCACACCCCCCCCCCCGGGGGGGGGTTTCCAGTCAAACCACGTGACACCCGCATACAGTAGGCCCGCGCCACGTAGCGGCGAACCCGACAGTCGGGAAACGGCTGCGAGGCCGTTCGCTCCACCTTTGTTTTACTGTACAGGAATTTATTTTTGGCCCCGCCCCTGTTGATTCTTTGATCGTTTCAGAGCGAAACGCCTCCCGTCACACGGGATATAGTGCATCTAGCGTATTTGATTGTTCTTCTTACCACCCGTTGAGGGTCCAGGGGGGGGAAGAAAGGGAAAAGAGAAACCACCACATTCCAGTCTCAACGTGCACGGGCGCGATCAGCGTTGATCCCTGCATTACGACAGGGATATATCTCAAATACCTTCTGGCATAGTGATTGGCGGAGGGAAGCCATGACCTGTCACATCTCGGGAATACCCTAGTCGATGTTGCATCCCAGGAGGTCGGGTTCATCCTGTTGACAACGGCTTTTTTCCTTCCCAGAGGTATGGAAATCCGATCGGTCCACACGTTCTTGATCCTGACCACATGGGTAATTCGTCATTTAGGAAATCTTCTCCCCCCCTGAACTTCGATTTTTAAAGAAGTTTGCATGACTCGATTTTAACTTGTACCTTGCACTTGCAACGGAACTTTGGAACCTGCCATAGAATTTCAGATTTGGAATTGAAGCACAGGCTCAGCTCCACCGTATATACGCGCTACACCTTCTCCCGGTGGAAGGCTAATAATATCTGCTTCAAACTTCCCCTTAATCTATTCCGAGAGCGCGGGAGCTAGAACTGGGACTGGAACTGGAAATGGAATTGAGACAGAGACTGGAGCATCCCGTCTGGAATTAATGAAGCATCGTGTTGCCAACAGAATCTGTCTCTACCCGTGCATCCTTTCCTGTACCAGTAACCGGATCCAGAGTGACAAATACTGGGGCCAATGACGCGTGGGGACAAAGGTTAAGAGGTTCGTTACGGTGGGGTGGAAGGAATAGGGGGGTGCGAAAAGTGGGTTTGGGAGGGAGGGGGGGGATGGAGGGATGTAAAACACACACCTCCGGGTCAGAAAAAGAAAAAAGTAGGTGTGGCTTGCGACAACATCGCTCAACGGTTTTCACCCAAGTGGAGGGAACAGGGGAGGACGAGGAGGGGTAAACCAATGGACCAGATGCGAGTCTCTCAAAATGGTAATCTCACGGAACGGCGATCTCTCTTAGCCCCGATCGAAGGTGAGGTATCGAGGTATCCCAAGTCCGGTACACCAGGGCGTTAGGGTGGGAATAGTGGGATGAAGGGGAGGGGAAATAGATTGGTTACCAGGGGGGCCCATTGCGCGCAGCCGAGAGACGATCAGATCGGCCTGCAGTCAATACATCCACGTCACGGGGATCGCCCATGGGCTATAGTGACAGGTGGCAGGTGGTCCATGCATTTCGTTTTCACGGTCGTCTTTTTTTTTCTTTGTCTGTTCTATTCGTCCTCTGTTTCTTTGCTTTTATTTGTTGTATGTTTCTTGAGCAGGTTTTTTTTTTTTTCCTAACTTTCTTTTTTCGTTTTTTTCTTTTCTTTTTTTTTTTGCATAAGCAAAGGCAAGATTCTGCAGGTCGAGGAGACGCGGATCCTGTCAAAGGGGAAGACGGGAGGATATCACGGTGACGACGGGATGATTGGATCTCAGAGACAGTCTGCAAGGCACAACGTCCCATCTCAAACATTCCCAGAAGAAAAAATAGTTTTTTTGAAAATAAAGAGACAGAAAAGAGGGCAAAAAGGGAAAAAGAGAAAATGGAAAAAGGTCAAAAAAGGAGTACAACGCTCGATCCACATTCCTGTCGGACTTGCTCGGAGGGGCCCATGTCATTCTCAGCTCCTGACGGAGGTGCCGTTGAGTCAGGGAATTTCCCCATATTTTCAAATTGTCCTTCAGTGTAGGGAATTTGTCACTACGATCCGAGCTCGGGATCCACGGTGGGTTGCCGTGGGAGGTCTGGAAACCGCCGATGGAACCAATGACGAGGCGAGTTAGGCGGATGGTGCGTGGATCGAACACGATCGGACGTGAGTGTCGTGCATGGGCTGGCTGAGAAAGGACTGGGGCAACGACCCTCCTAACCGCTCGCTTGTCAGGCTCGGAAGCCAGATCTGCCCCTGGCTGTGGCTCTGGCTCTGGCTCTGACTCTGGCTCTTTGGGTATAGGGTCAGGGGGTGGGGGGGGGGGCCACTCGCATACGCGTATACTCAGTCTCTCCCTCTGGGTATACTCGGGGCGAGAAGCAGGGGAGTCTGTTACATCTCGTAAAGAGTCACGGTTCAAATGACGTTGGAAAAAAAGAATAAAGAAAGAAAGGGTACACGAAGCGAGACTCCTCTTAGTACCAGGATACCCTGAACAAACTCGATTTCCAGGACCTCCTTTGCTCTTCGCGTTACCGACGCCTTGGGTCTGCACTGAAGATTACTAAAATCTGAGGTGACTAGTGTGGTGAACCGTACAGTCCCGTTTGGGGTTTAAATCGATTTTCTTTTACGCTCGGACGATTTTAAAAAATAGCTTTCTTTACGGCGGGCAGTGATTTGGAATTCCAACAACGGGGCTCAGGGTCGATCCCTCCGATCTTTACGGTATTCCTCAGCCCGGATTCCCGGGTCGTACTGACGATCCCCGGAGCATTTTTGTCTTTGTTCCTAAGATATGGTCAGAACATAGAAAACCCAGGGGGGTGGGAAACACTATAAGTGAATCGGCAGAATATATTTAGATTTTTTATTATTTTATATTTTTTTTCCCACAAATGTTTTGTGGAGCGAGACCGGCGAGAGAGGTCCGATGTTTATTATGATCTCCTGTGAGCCATGGGAACATGGTGGAGCGTACCAGTAAATAATTACACATACGTCAATACGTGTATTGTTCCGAACTGTCAGCTCCGAGATCTTGGATCGTGATCTTCTTCCTATACCGTGTGCGAGTGGAGCTGGCCATTTTTCCTTGGACCCGTCCCCCTGGGTTGCAGATATAATTATCGCCTGCTGCTCTTGGTGGCTGTTCCCTTGTCCTTACTTCACCATTTCACCCGATCCAACCATCCACCTATAACTTCTACCACTTCCACATGGCTCCCGCTCACCGTCGTGGACCTTGGGTCCCCGAAGAAGACCAGCTTCTTCTGCAACTCGTTCGTGAACAAGGCCCCAACAACTGGGTTCGCATCTCCCAGCACATGGCCTACCGGTCGCCCAAGCAATGTCGGGAACGCTTCCACCAAAACCTGAAACCATCGCTCAACCGGGAGCCTATCTCTTCCGACGAGGGGCTGATGATCGAACGCATGGTCAATGAGATGGGCAAGCGCTGGGCGGAGATTGCTCGCCGGCTGGGGAACCGCAGTGACAACGCCGTCAAGAACTGGTGGAACGGCAGCATGAACCGCAAACGCCGTGGTCTGTCCACACCCACCGCCTCGCGCACCTTCAGCGGCCGCATCGAAGCACCTTATGCCCGCGCCTCTGTCGTGAGCCCCTCTCGGCCACGCTTCTCGACTCGTCTTGGGCGGACTCGCCCGTCGAGTCCGAGATCTTCTCCCGCCGCGAGTCCGTTTCCACCACCCGTCAACTCTCTCCGATTTATACGCTGCCCTCGATCAACCGCCCCATTGAAACCCCCTTGACGTCCCCGGCCTTTTCAGAGGTATCCCATGCCACTTCGATCGAACCTCCCTCCATGGTCTCGGACCAGAACTCCGTCTGTTCTTCCTCTCCCCGCACCCTCCCTTCCCCCCAGATGCTTCCGTTGCCGGTTGTCTCCCACTACGACGCCCGACGCCCAAGCACCTCGGTACAGGTAGTCGAGGATTCACCCAGCTACCCGGGTCGTTCGCTCGAATCCCTCTCCGAGATCGCCTCTAAGCGGCGATGGATGGAGCACCAGTCTACGCTCGCCTCCTGGCACCAGCCTCCCGATCTGCCCAAGACCTGGTCCAGACCCGAAACCCCCCGCGATACGCGGATGGGAGTCAACAACCTGCTCAATTAAAACAAGAGCGAAGGCGTTTGTGATGATGTTTACGATTTTCGTTTTGTTCCATGAATTATTCCCCCTCCCGCCCCCGCCCTAGGGCCGATACGATTCGCGTCCTGGCCGTTTGTACATGTGCTTCACCCACACCCTCTCCATCTCTTCCCCCCACGCTCGCTCTCTGCCCTCTCTGGTCCACTCTCCTTTGTACTCTAATGTGTATTATCATGACTCGGAACTCAAAATATGGGTGTTTTTTTTTCTCTTCTCTTCCCCTCTGTTTATTTCGGTCAAGCGGGGTCTATATAATTTGGCTCATTATTTCCGGGCGTTTTGATGAGACTGGCGGGTCCGCCTGGATGTTTCTTTTTGGATCGCATAATACCCTTGTCAGAATCCATTATTTCGACTTGACTCTTCTTTTTTTTTATGAATAAAGTAGCCTAGAGTAGTGCGAATGAGACTCGCATAAGAGGGAAGTCTAGGATCGTACCGTCTGAGAAGTGCAGTGCTACATTCTACAGCAGCACACAAAGACAAGACCGGACCCCTAATAGGACGGTACTCGAGACTACCGACTTGGCTACAAGTATACTCGACTCTACAGCACTGTAGAATAACTCTCATAGTACCCGTACTAGATCCTACAATAGTACAATACTACAATACTACGATACTACACTACTACCAAACCACCCCTCCCGGCCGGGGGAACCACAAAAGGTCCCCATCGTCCATCGCCCATCGCCCATCGCACATCCTCATCTCAGATCCCTCGACTCACGAGGCCTACGCAAGGACCAAAAAAAAAAATCCCCACCCACGACGCACGCTGCCCAAAATCGCACCCTCGGCTGCACCGTGACGAAGACGAGGCGCCAAAGTTTAAACGAGGTTCGTCCGTTGCTGCATCAGGGCCCCCCAAGCTGCAACGGGCGCCACCAACCACTTTAGTGCGATCGCCCTCGCCTCACGACCTGACGAGTCAGAAGCCGGCGTGAACCCCGTTTCGTGCTCGCGCGAAGACCTGCGGGCCAATTGTGATCTGGATCGAGGAACTCGCTGACGGAATGAACGGCGGGGCTGCATCGGACTTTGAATTCCCGTTGCCGATGTGCCTTTTGTGCCTTTGTTTTTTTATCTTGTTCCCTCGTTACCTTCAGTTCAGATCTCCACTGTGGCTGCGATCGAGAGTGCTTTTCCGTTTCCTTTTATCATGAATACAATATAATGATAAAATTTTATCTGTTGTATTGAGATCTCTTTTCTTCTGATTTTACTTGGATCTTCCCTGTTTTTTTTTTTCCTCCTTGATTTTACCCACTCTGGTGGCTTGGGGGTTTTTGCACCATGCACGCTGCATGTACCTCTTTGGACTCAGCTACGCCAACCTTCAGCCCAACCAAATACAAAAACTTCAATAGTGTCGATAAGTGCCCATAGTGTCCATTGTGTCTATTGTGTCGACGTGATATGAAATGACCGTCTGATCGAATCATGATCCTGGAACAGGACTGTCTCAGCAGATCGCAACCAGAGCGGGAAGTGAGTATTTGGAATGTTATGGTAATTGTCCGGTAATCTATCATGTAGCACGGCAAAAGATCAAACACTCGATGCCGTTGAAACGGGACGCAAAAAATATAAGATTATTATGGGTCCACTCCGGTAGACGAGACAGAAACTCAACGAAAATAAGAAAAAGACTTCAAGACGGGTGCGCAGACCAAGAAGTCCAAAGTTGGTCATAGTTCGACCGTCTACTAGCGTCGGCGTCACCAGAACCAGAACCAGAACCAAGACCAGGACGGAAGATCAGGTTCAGGATCAGGACAGGGCTTCTAACGATCTGGGTAAGCAATTTCACCCAGGTAAGTAATATGTAATGTAGCCAACACATCCACACATCCACACACACACACACACACATCCACACACACACACACACACATCCACACACACACACACACGGGGGCCGTTAAGGGGCTGGATCCATGGGTCATCCATGACTGGATCAGGGGGTGACCCGATCTTTGGCTGAGATTGGGTGCAACGGGGAAGCATGGAGAGGGGGGGGGAAAAACAGAGATGGGCGTAAGCGGTGACAATACACGGGGTTCAATTTTCGCCCGTTATGTCCCAAAGCATCGGATCTCCCCCTTCTGTAACCGGATCGAAAGATCGACACTGGCGACGCAGTTAACTTGGTCGCGGGTCAGTTTTTCTTTTCTCACACTCGATACGTCGTAGTTCCTGGGTTTCTTGCTTTCTGTCACATGCAGCGTAACTAGGGCTCGGCATTAGCCTTACCGTAGCCTTGGCTATGGCTTTGAGAGGGTGAGTAAAAGTAGGGTAGCGTGTACCACTAGACCACTATTCTATATTCTCTCTCTCTCCAAAACAAGAATCTGGCCACGACCTGAGACCGTTATATTGGTGTATTTGTATCTCAGAGCGCCCCCTTTTTTTTTTTCTACAATTGACATTTAAGAGAAGAAACTAAGATTCAGCACAAGCCAGGTGGCACTGGCACTAGCACTGACATTGCCACTGTGAGATTTCAAATACAGGGAAACCCCCCCCCGTTGATTGGTCTACGGAGGATCTCGGTGCTATCGGCACGTTATACCCAAACAAGTCTAGCAGAAACGAGGTACCGGCCTGTCGGAATCCACGACGAGAAATTGGTTTTTTTTTTTTTCTGTTTTTCTTAATTTAAGGCTTCCCGATCCGATCGGTAGATCTGATCCATGGCGCCTCGATAAGGGCACTATAGGAGGGGTCAAGACACTAGACGATCAAAGACACTCCAGAGGGACCCACGGCAAATCACAGATTCATAAGCTATCTGACTCGATAGCTGAGCGATGAGGATTCCCCGTGGCGCACAGAGACCCTTGAGACAGTGTGAAATGGGATATTTGGAATTAATCGTAAAGAATAGACCACCGGCGGGCGTGTGCCCTGGCTGGTGCGTACCGTACACTGGAGGCTTCATACTGGCGCCCTAGGTGTCCACTTAGGTCTGTGTGTACTGTGAATGACACCAAATTTAAGAACGTCAAGGGGGGGGGGGGGGGTTAAAAGCTCCGACATTAAGCGTAGGAGAATGGAACCATCCAGTTTCACGGCTTCGATGACGAGTCAGTAAACCAGACCCGCGAGTGGAAACACTGACTAGGAGACCGGTGAGCCTTATCAAGCGGACCCGAAGACTATAACAGGAGAAGTTGAGTTTCTGGAGAGCGTGGCGCTGATATGTGCTCCGCCAGCTTCATTTTTGAGTCTTCCATGCTTTCGATCAAAAGGTTCTAGATGATGAATCCCTCCATCACCTGCTTCTTTGGGGATATCGAGTCGCACTCTGTGACCTATTTTGGATCAAGTGCTGATACCTTACAGGCGGAGATGTTTACGTCAGTAATAGGGAGCGTTGAGCCGGTCGGCAGGAATACACTGCATAGTGTGCTGAGAGTCTCATGGATTCGTGCACCTGGCTCATGGTCGCAGATTTGAGCAATGCGATCTCTTGTCGATCTACTTTCCGCTTTCTATAAAGTCAACCAGGTACGTATACTATGCCGACTTAGGTAAGTGTACAAGTCGTATTGGATCTCATTCTCCGGAAGGAGTCAATACTGGGGGGGCATGGCCTGATACGAAATTCAGTGATCGGCTGAAGTCGAAGAAATTGAGAGGCACGAACCTTTGAGATTCAATCGGAGGTTCGACCCCGCTGGAACTACGCCGAGGAAGGCAGGTGTGTACTCTAGCAGGCTTCCTAGGGCTGGTGATGGCCGTGTGCACATTGCCAGAGATTGATATCGGGCAGAGGTCAAAGGGCCCGGTCGTTTTCACATGCGCAACTACCAAGCGAAAGTGTGAATATACAGACATTCGTCAATGAAAAGTAAATTGATTTCCGGGCTCTCTTAAGACCGACGGAACAACGGAGAGACCCAATCTATATCGAGGAGAGAATCAATTTTTCCCTGCGCTTCCCATGATTTCCTTTCGTATACATCATATCCAACGCCAAAGTCCAAATTTCCAAACCCCCAAATCCGTCATGACCTAGACGAAAAACCATAGTAAACACAAAAGATCGCTCAAGGGGTATAGTTCGCTGTGCAGATCATAACCAGATATCGCCTTCTTCGCCCTTCACCCATTGCGCCCACACCGCTTCGTACGCGTCTTCTAGGTCACGCACCCAACGCGCCGTGTCGAACAGCTTATTGCTGTGTCGCTGCGTAAACAGCATCTGTCGCATATCTGCCAGGCGGCCGTGCGATCGGCCCTCGCCGCCCGGTATGTACTGTAGATCAATGCAAAGTCGGATGGCTTTGTTCTCGTAGTCCTCGTCCGACGAAGCAATCAGCTCCTTGCGCGCTTGTTGCCCGGCTTCGGTTTGGGCAGCGCGCTGCTCAGGATGCTGCTCGCCATACGGGAACACATCTTGTATTTGTATCGTGGCAGGGTCAGCAACGGCGTTCCACTCCAAAGGACGTCGGTCGCTGTCGTGTGTGCATTGCACTCGGGAGTATCGAGGAATAAATCCAAAACTTTCGCTCGCGCAATGTGCGTGTTCTTTGGAGCTACATCGGTGAAGATGATCCGCGAAGCCGTTTCGTCGCCAGCCCACGCCTTGGCAATATCCCGAAGATTCTTCTCGCCGGTCTCAGGGAACCGGAGCAGCCAAAGAACGGCGTTGGGGATTCGCGCCAAAATGCGCAACCACGTTCGAAATGTCGTAGGTTCAATCTGGTGGGGCTTGTTAGCAGCTGAACGTGAACAGTAGATCGTCGAATCTCACCTTGTACAGCTGATTGAAATTGCCGAGAATGATGGTATCATCGCTGAGCTTCGGGAATAACTCTTTTCGCATTTTCCATCGTCGGGTCTGCTCCTCATCCCAAGAGAGCATTCGTTCTCCTGCGTCCGGGGCACTCTGTCGGTGATCACAGCAGAAGAAGGTATCACGAGTATAGACAATCTTCTCCCCATAGACCCAATCATCGAGGTCTTCACCATTATCCGTCTCGAGAATACGATCCTCGATGCGTGTGGTACGTTGCCCGGGGCTCAAAGTCTCGGGTGGGATAGAAATTTGATCCGCCAGAATGTAGTCGCACCACTCGGCGCCAAGAGTCCCGGCAAATCCCATGAACGACATGTGAATGGGTGCAGGCCGGGCGGCAAACACTTCGTTCCGAGCGCCTCGAGTGTAACCGTTCAAGTTGATCAGAATATGAATTCCGTCGTCAACAATCTGCCGCACTAACCGGTCAACCGACCATCCACTCGCATCGTGGAAGACGGGAGCTTCTTTCTCAATCTGCTGGCGGTGAACAGACTTGTCGCTGACTGTAGTGGCATAACAAAATGCCTTCACTCTCTTGGTATTGTGCAATCCAAACACCGATTGCATCAAATGCGCCAGAGGGTGATTGTTGAAGTCCGACGAGATATAGCCAACTTTAAGGAAAGGTTTTGGCGGTGACGGGGGAGGGTAAACTGTGCCTGGGAGCCATGGCAGCCGAAGGGTTGATGAGGAGATTCGGAGACCATTACGCTGCGAGATTTGACGGATTTGTTTGGCAGATAGCGGACAAGTGAAAGTGTGGAAAGGCAAAACCGTCGGCGCGTTAGGCGCAGTGAGTGATGCTGGAAGTTGCGGCCGACGGTATTTGGAGGCAGGGTAGTCTTTGCCGTAGACATAGCGGTCCTGGTACCATTGCCATGTGATGGATCGGGTTGCACGCTCAATGAGTCGGACAATGCGCGATCCCTCCCATTTCTGCCCCGCCCACGACAGGAGAACCTTGACCAATGACGATTGCCGACTTGAAGCAAAGCGGCCAGAGTCCAAAGCCGTCGCCAGTTGGGCGCACAAATGCTCAGCCGTGCTTGGTGTCAGCAGTCCACGACCCCAGTATTCGCCTTCCCGAAGTTGTCGATCGACAATGTCGACAACACGCTTGATCCAGCCGGCACCGGCGTCGTTGCTCTGAGCATCTCGCAACATTCCCTTGTCATCCACATGCCATCTGTCATGGAAGCCCTGCCCATGGACAATACCCCCCCCGACCGACCCAGTTGCAAACTGAGTTCAGCGCATTGGCTAGTCCACACACGGCTTCTGCGAAGTCAGGGTTCACCTTGACGGCGCGCTTGTAGTATGAGATCGCATCATTTACCCGCCCGGCATCCTTGACAGCATTGGCAAGATTTGCGAGTGCGATATCGAAATTGCCGTCGCACTGGACAGCTTGCTCGTACATCTTAATGGCAGCTTGGAGTTGCCCAATGTCCTTGAGCAAACTTCCCAGGTTGGTGTAAAGGTGGGCATGGCGAGAGTCGAGGTGCAAACCATAGTTGTAGTACGCCAGTGCAAGGGAAATGCCACTTCCAGGGATGACGCCAGGAATCTCGGGATGTTGACTCTCGCCATTGGGACGAATCAGTCCTCGCGCAGGTGGATTATTCTGAATTCCAGCAAGTAGAATCCCAACGTTGTTAGCGGTGGACGGACTAGGCTGCAGGGAGAGCGAGAGGTAGTAGAGGGCGAGTATATCCCGGACGCCATGTGCAGATCTCGGCGTACTGGACGAAACAGTCGACATCCCATCCTGATAAATTTTCGCGAGGGAGAGCAGAGAATTGCTGGTAGTTGAGATGGCAGCATTTCTGGAGATTCCCTCGGCCACGTATTGGAGACCAGGCGAGTACCACTGCTAGCCCGGAACACGAGCTTAGCAGTCTGCAGAGCTCTATCCGGGTACAAGAGTACGCTTTCGCCTGAATTTGACTCTGGCTGTTGGTAACCATTACTCGACCCGGGAGAGAAAGCGGCGAAGATCTGTTTGATGAGACTTTGGATACCGTGCCGTCTCCTTCCAGCCGCAATCAAGACAGCATCTTCAAACGCGGTGGCAGCGCCAGCATTATCGCCAAGTGCATAGAGCATATTTCCCTTGGCGTGGGTCAGAGCGAGCATTCTCCCATTATCCGAGCCTGGGATGGCATATCCACTTGAGGCAAAGCCGACAGGCGTGGCACCTGGCGAGCTCAGGTTCAAGATCGGGGCGTGTCCCACGTCGTCTTCATAATCAAAGGACACTTTGTCATGCAGGCAAGCATCAGAAACATTGCTCTCGGCATCGCTCTCAGGTTCGCTAGCATGCTCATCCGTTTTAAAACAATCTCCATCCTTTGGATGACGAAGAGAGGACTGAACAAAGTCAATTATGTTGACAGCTTCTTTGCCACGGTGACTGCTGCACAAAAGACCTATCAAGTGCTCTACAGCCTCGAAGAAACTCGGACGTAGCTTCACGGCACGAAGCCAATGTTGCAAGGCCTCCTCTCGCCTATCCAGGGCCAAGAGTGTAGCAGCAAGGTTAGATATGGCCTCTACATGTCTGCATGTGTCATGTTAGTATCAAAGGAGGGGATGGGGGCTTGATGAAACGCAAATACTCACGTTGAATCGCGTGCGATAATGCGAGAATACCAACGCATGGCTTTGTTGTAATCACCCAAGCCATAAGCCAGACAGCCACCAAGAAGGATCCCATCAGTCCACTCCCAATGGCTTTCCATACACAAATGAGATAGCATTTCCAAAGCAGACGCTGCATTGGTGACTGGAGACCCGTCGTTGAGAAGACTGTTGGGGAATCGCATACCGGACGTGCCTGAAGAGCGCCCACTATCGTACATCTGAGAGTCTGATCCACGATGCGCTTGGTGAAATTGGTTCAATGAAGGACGTCGGCCTTGAGCAATCACTGGGGAATCCGCCATTCGCGAGTTCGCCGAAACACCCATTTTCTGCCTTTGTACATCATATTGACTGGATGGGTAACTATTGTGTCGGTGGAGTTCAGGGCTGGTGTTTTGTGAGAAATCGAGGCCTGGTTGACGCGGAGGCTTGGGGTAGATGCTCGGTTTCAGGAAACGAGGATTTTGACCATCTGCACCTCCATTCGATAGGCTGTTTCGACGAGCCTGGTGGATTGTTGCGAGAAGATCAACATAGACACTGTGTGCCCAAGTCATAATCTTTTCTTTAAACTCCGTGTTTGCAGCGACCGCTACTCCCGAGGGTTTAAATCCGTGGGTTGAAGAGTGAGCAATCCAAGGCGTATGTTCATTGTTTATAGGATTCGGGTAGGATGAGAGGGAACGATTGGCGCGAATATGGAAGGGTAAATGCTCCGAGTGTCGTGGAGGAAATGCTTTCATAAGGGGACCCTGGGGCGAAATTCCAGGTGCATTTTGTCCCCATGCAAGTCCCGAGTCCGCGCGACTGTTCAGTGGGATCTGTGGCTGGTTGTAGGCCTGCTGGTTTATCTCAAAGAGAGGCTGAGGCTGCCCGTTTGGACCAGGTGAGCCGAAACGCGAGTCGCGAAATGCTACGGGGCGGTAGGGAATGTAAGCGCCGTCTGGCCAGTACGGACCATATGGGCCGGTGCCAGCAGACGCTGTCGGGCCAACACATTGCTGCAATGTTGCAGGTAGAACGGTCGGAATATAGGCCCCATTATGCAGAAGAAAGCGCTGGGCCCCATGGAGGGGCAAGCTTTGATTAAGTACCGAGTCGGCCCCCGGGGGGTAGTTGACGGGACGGACCCAGCTGGTGCCGTTCACATCCTGAATCACCTCGCCTGCGGCGATCGGGTTACCGGCTTCGTTTTTGAAGATGGGTGGGAAATTCATGTGTTTTGACGCGGCTTGGTCGAGAGATATTGGCTGCCAGTTGTCTGGCAGCCCTGTCTGCGCATGAAGATAGTGCCCGGACTCAAGCGGCGAAACCAGGATGTGCTTCGTCGCAGGCTGAATCGTAACGTCTCCGGGGGTGCCGTCATAGCCAGCAGCGAGAGTTCCGTTGGGGGTCTTCCTCCTCAGCGCATGTTCCCCGGCGGCGTTTGTGTTCGAATTAGAGCCGGTGGTGTCGCGGGGGTCGAGGCGTTGCACGGGATGAGGCAGTTGGAGGCGCGAGTGAGATATTGAATTAAAATTGGGTACAGAAGGGTCATTATGAGAGTAATAAGCGGGGTCATTCACGTCGTAGGGAGGCTGATGTATGGCATCGTATGCGGGAAGATGGTGAAGATGGTGCGGCTGGACCGTAGGGAAGGTCGCGACGGTCGGAAACATCTTTCTCTCTCTCATTCACCACCTCGACCACCACGGTCCGTCTCCTTCGCGGCCGGGATAGCTGAGGCGATCGAGGAAAAATGATTTGAATTAGTCGAGTAGGTAATCAACAAGCATCCTTAAAGCGTTTCCGACACCTCATTATGGGTATGGCCACACAGTTCTGGGATGAGCACGGTGGCTCACTGTATCGTCTTGAAGGGACCGCAGGGTGATAAGGTCGGGACAGAATAGGGGAGACCACGTCGAACAAGATTCGATATCAGGACGGACGCAAGGGAGGATGGCGGCGCGGTGATCTGCTAGCGGCCGAGACGAGGAGGGGGCAATGATATGCAGGCGATCTTGGCAAGAATTGGGAAAGAAAGGAGAATAGTTACAAGAGAGGGAGAGGGGAGGGGGAGAGAAGGGAGTAGGCGAGGAGAGATTAGAGAGGGGAAGAATACAGCAAAAGATCGAGAGGAAGAAGAGGAAGAGGAAGACGAAGAGGAACAGGAATAGAGGAGTCGCAGAGTAGGTCAAAGACATAGCGGGCCTTTAGCCAAGCCGAGTGGAGGGCATATCATCATCTTCTAAATTACCTACTCGACTCGACTTAAATCAACTCTGCTCTACTCTACTCGTCTCTTCTACTCTTTCTATCTTTCTCTTTTTAGTCTACACTTCAATTCTCCCCGACTCTCTCAGCGTCTGTTCTTAGTACTGAACCTCTCCCCGCCCCCTAATTCGTCTTCATCTTCCATCTCATTCCCTGTCGCACCTTAAGCTCCACTGACCCACTCGATCCAACGGCTGAACCCTCTGGCTAAGTCTCCATTCAGACAACGTCAGTGGATCATAGGTTCCGCCCGGGCGACTAGTCATGGATCGGTGACGCCCCGCTGTGATGATCGAGTCGAGACCTCGTCGCTGATATCTTACCCTATTCACTGCTTGACATGCACATCCTCATCTACGTCCACATCCACTAGGTCAAGATCCGAATCTCATTGCTAGGCGCCCTGCAGCCACCGTCAATTCCTTTTCGGTGACAGGCGCCCCCTATGTGCTCTCCGCCGCATCCTTTGCCTTTTCCCGGTGGATTCTGGGGTTGCAAGGATGCCCCAATCCCTGTCCTTTTAAATTTTCTTCTCAAAAGACTTTTCTTTTCGCCGTATATGACGCCACTTTCCTTGAGCCATCTCGTTTACACACCAGCCCTCCCCAAGCGTGGCTAGGCAGCTATGTTATGGTCATATCGCTCTACGGTCGCACCGAGGAAGAGTGGAATCTTCCATACCACGACTTTTGCTGTCCCAGAGGATCGGCAAACTCAACCTAGCACCATCCCCCACTGAGGTATGGGCCCCAACGTCTGGAACGCTAGTCGGGTGATACAAGGCGCCGAGGGGGATGGAAACAGGTACAGCTAATCAATGAGCCCGGGACGTTAATTTGTCCAACATCGATATTCCCCGGCCTAGTGACCCAGGACGAAGTGTTGTCACTAAATACAGTAAGAGTCACCGTGCACCTCCTGGACCATCAACGATGCAGCACCCGTCCCAGAGTCCCCACCACCCCCAGTAGATGGCCGAACAAGCTGTTTTGCCAGGGTGAGCCGAGCAATGATCGTCCTGGATGTGGAGTCGGTCTCCTGGGTCTGACTGATGCGCTGCGTGGTCTTGCTGACGCTCCACTTTTATCGTTCTGTTTTCCCTCTTTCTTGGCCGGAGGAGCGACCAGGTGCTGCGGACAAGGCCCGGGTACACGGTCCTAGATCCAATCATAACGTCTCGTCAAGCGACCGGATGCTCAAGGCCTGTTTGTCATGAATTGATCAGGTTCTGCGCTGGTTTCTGTTTTCTGTTTGATGGTTTCAGATAACTCTGGCATTCTGTAGTGTGGAAACCTCAGGATGATGGCGCAAATAGGCTCACTGCCGTGCGAGACTGGGATGCTAAGATATATATATATTTCAAATGTGTGGAGGGAATCCTGCGTAGGTGATTATCTTTGAACCATCTATGCAATACATTATTCTCATCCAAAAAGAACTGTCTACTGGACTTATGCAGCCTCGAGTCTTTCGATGGGAGCTTTTTAGCCCAAGTGCTTATCTGGCATGGGTGGACAATCGTGCCTCACGCAGCGATACATGCAGACATCCACCCGCAGACAGCCTTGCAGCACCTGCATTGGAGTAGAAGGCCGTATGTAGCCTCTGAAATTACGTACGATCTCGAAGTGCGAAGTGCGAAGTGCGAAGTGCGAAGTGCGAACCGTGAGCGATGCCTTCATCGAAAAGGTAATGATGGAAAATAAATTCAATATTCATTGGTTGATATTCATTTGGCTGACGGCCAGCTGCCCGAGGCTTGAGGACCAGTTCAGCAGGATGTCCTAAGACGCTTACATTCTACAGAGACCAGAGCGAATCTTGGACTTCGGATGTAGACCCGTATATGGACCACTGTAGCCACCGAGCCCGACCAGAAGGCCGAACTCCGTCTACCGCGGTGAGTAATGGATCATTTGCTCTCCTCCACTTAAAATAAGCCTATACCACGCAGTATAATGTCCAATCCTCGCAAGGAAAGAACGGTAAGGGCCAGAGTGTTGTGGAGGTTCCTTGAAGGAGAGTTGGCTGCATCGGGGCAGTACGACTTCCACCATCCTCGTCGCCATGAGGCTAAAACGAGAGGAGTGAATGGAAGGATCGGGAATGGAAGGAGGTATACAACCGGAAAGGGAGTGCGAATGATCAATCTTCATTCGAAAATTCGCAAGAAACGCGAAGGAAAAAGGTATCAAGGTCATGACTCATGAACAATTTTGCTTTTTTGTTTTGAGGGGACATTCGTATTTCGCAACTACCTCCGCATCAAGGAGACAATGCTGTTACAAAAGCAAATAGCCACCTCTTTCCCAGTTTAGAGGATAATTTACTCTTCGGGGACTGTGAACTTGTCAGACACTGATCAAGAATAGGGAAGGAGAGAACGAAAACTCACCATCAATCTCGCCGGCGTGGATGTCGTCGGAGACGTCCTTGGGGCTGCGACCATCGACCTGGCAGCCAACGGAGAAGGCAGTGCCGAGGATCTCGAGGACGGTACCCTGGAGAGACTTGGCCATGGAGCGGGAGCGCATGGTGCGGGCGATCTCAACAATCTCGTCGAAGGGAACGGACTTGTTGTGCTTGATGTTCTTCTCCTTCTTGCGGTCACGCGGGGGCTCCTTGAGGGCCTTGATGACAAGGGAGGAGGCAGAGGGAACGACGGAGACAGCAGCCTGACGGTTCTGGATGGTGAGGCGGACAGTCACACGGAGACCCTTCCAGTCACCAGTGTTCTTGGCGATGTCCTCACCAATCTTCTTGGGAGACAGACCAAGGGGACCGATCTTGGGAGCCAGAGCGGACTGGGCACCGACCTCACCACCAGTCACACGCAGGTGAATGATCTTCACCTCATTGGGGTCGAACTTGGGAGCTGAATTACAGAAACAAATTAGCCGCCGCCATTAAGGCTGACCAAGGGGATGATACTCACGCATGGCGAGTGCGAGAGGTAGTCGATCTGCCTTGGATTGTCGAAGGGGATGGATGAGTGAGAAGGAAAGGAAAGTCGCGTCAAATTTAATGGGAAGTTCTTCGGGGACCCACCCATTTGCGCTCTAAGCGAAAGACCCGTTAAAGGGGTGCGTTAGGGTAAAGCCCTGATCACATGACCAGACACTACCCGACCGAGTAAGGTGTTTTCAGTGTTGCCTTGGTGCCTTGGTATCAATCCATTCAATCTACTACAAACTATGTTGCAAATATAAAAAATAAGTTTCAAGCACCGCTAAAGATACACAAGACCCGAGGGTGGATGTGAGACCGCCCTTTGCTCTCATGGCTATAGTTTTCATCACAAAACTAGCTAGTACCGGACACCGCAAGTCTAGAGACAGTTAGTAAAGGAAGTAGATTTGACTTCGTTGGACAATGGGGAACTCACTTCATCAGGTGATCCATAAATGTCTGGAGCGACACATCATCAGTAAAGATGGTTTGTGCCGACACGCCGCCACCATATCCACCGGTGGTGTGGGTAGTTGACGGGTTCAACTTGGACAGTAGGAAGCGGGCCTGGGATCCACCAGCGTCACAGACAATGAAACGGGGCAGAGGGAACCGGTCGGCAATGAGTTCCTGCAAAGCTATCAGTAAGAATTCTCGACAGAAGAGGGAAAGGTGGAGTCACGAACCCTGGCATCCTCCTTGGGCTGCTCTAAAAGCAGCTTGAGGTTCTCGTATCCCTCCTGTTCATGGTAACCAGCCTTGCGCCATTCGGCAATGGTCTCGCCGTGGAAAATGAGGATGTGGAAGAAGGTATCAAGAAGGAGAATATGCGCGGGCTGAATGGAAGCAGAGTCGAGCAGCACGGGTTGGCTGCCCTCCACTTCGAGGGAGTAGGAGTCCAGGGTGGGCTGGATCATGACAAGGGAATCACCAGCATCTTCGTGATTCAGAACGTGACGATAGAACGCAGTCTCGTCGGGAGAATTGTTAAACACCTGCAGGAACTGGCTTCGTCGCAAGTGGAACATAAATTGTGGGTACAAAGTGAAATTCTTTTCCAGACGGAACGATGTAGGATCGTCCTTACGGTAGTCGGCAAAGCGAGAGCACAGTCGGATTAACATCCGATCCACCCAGCGCAAGACGTCCGGACCATCGTCAACCTCAGCCTTGAAGACGGCAATCCGGGCCATAAGCACGGCAGCGGCCTCCTGGTCGAAGGATTGTGCCAGAGTCGGGTCGCCTGCAGGTCCGCTGAGGGGACGCGCGATGGTAGTCACCCGAAGGTGGTAATGCCCAGAGGAATGCTGATAGTATGTCAAAAATTGCATCATACCCCTTTGAGGGCCGGGCTGCACAGCAGCGGGGCCACCTTGGTTGGCGATCTCGAAGTATACACCATAGCTGGAAGATGGGTCGATACCACACATCTTCCAGGCACATGTGTTACCAATACCACACTCCGTCTCGCCGACAGAGCTCGATTTCTTGTTCAAAGAGATAGCATGACCAATGAGACCCGTGACCTTCAGCTCCTTCGTCGTGAGAACCTCCAAAGATGCGTTGAAGCCCATGAGGAGGTTGTCGTTGGCATCTTTGTCGAACACGCGAACAAATGATTGCTTAAATTGGGACGATGTGAAGCTATCCGTGAGAAGCATGTGACCACCGGTGTAGTTGGAAAGGTTCTTCATTTCCAGAAGACCGACTTGGTCCAGACATCCGGCGAAAATATCGACAATGTGACCGTTGTTTGCGGCACGCTTGGCAAGGGCGTCGTAGAACTATTGCTCGTCAGATGGAACACACCAAGCTGAAGTTTCAGGACTTTACCTTAACAGCCTTTTTGTAGTACTTGATGTTGTCGCGATCAATGTCGTGGTGCGAACGAATTGGCTCTTTGAGCTCGGGAGAAACCACATTTCCAGGACCCTCGGTAGCTGGGCCACTGACAAAATTCATGATGCGGCCTCCAGCATTTTGGAAAGAAGTTTCTAGCAAGCCAACCGCAACGCTCAGAGCTACACCGGTGCAGCGAAGGGCACGCTTGTCATTGGCGACAGGCCAAGGGTCACGCTGCATTTGCTCGAGGACATTGGTGATCTGGAACTCGGCCTGTTGAACTGGCAGAAGGAAACGGGCAGCTGGAGGGAGGGGAGGGCGCTGCGGTTGCTGAGGAGGCATGCCAGGGCGCACGCCTTGAGCAAGGCCTAGCATCTCCTGAACCTGCTTGGAGGTATAGTCTTTGTTGCCTCGGAAGACATACGACTTGGCGCATTCGGTATATCCGAGCTCGTGAACTTGGGCCTAATGATCAAAGTTAGTATTCGACTGTTGTATCCTGGACAGGGGTTGTTGCTCCTACCATTGTGCCGTAAGTGATCAGACCGACCAGCGCATTCGGTGGCAGCAGGGACAAGCTCATGATGAGCGAGTCCTTGACGGCCTGAAGGCTGTCATCCTCCTGGCAAGTATCGACCACAAACAGGAAGATCGGGGGAGCAGGGGCTGGCCGCGCCAATTGGTACTCGATCGTGGTGCTGGAAGGGTGGAGCTCGGGTGGTATCGTGTTCTCCGTAATGTCCTTATAGTGAGGCGGAAGAGGGTTGCGCATCAAACAGAAAGGGCAGATCCAAATCCGGGCGCGGATGTCGACGGTGCTAGACGGAGATTATCAGTTCACCGCAAGACTGGCGAAGTCAACAACGGCACGTACGCATATGGGTTGAGAACCGCCCGGCAGGGCTGCTTGCAAGTCACCGGTTCATACTGAAGCAGTGGAGACTCTGGCTTCTCTTTCAGGGGGGTGTAGACGGCAGCAATGGGGACGACCAGGCGGGAAGCTTCCTAAAGATACAATGTTAGGGATGACGCGACACTTGGACATCGGGCAGGTGGCCCAGGGAAATACCGCACCATGCGAGAGCTCGGGAAAGTGTTCCAGCTCAGTCGGATACCATCGCGGTCCTCCACATCACTCCATTGATCCTTCAAGGCCTCGAAATCCATCGTAGCGGGTGGCGGTGGAGGTCTCGGTCCAGTGTTGACAAGGGAGGAGGGGTTCTTTACAGCGGACGGTCAAGTCGCAGTAAGATTGGAATCGGACTTCTCCAAAGCACAGACAAAAGAAAGACGGAGCTTGACCCAGTTCCCAGGAAGTAAGCCCCGAATGACTAGGGATCGATCACAAAGGTGGAGTTGGGGCGGTTGTGTGAGGAGATGCCCCCATTAAGGCCAGAGTTGCAACGCTTCTGGTCTCTACCCGTCACCGTATCCGTTGCCCATATAAGTCGTCCCGCTCCCTTCATTTTTTCTTCCATATTTCTTCCACGCCAACGCAGAATATAACATTTATTTGTCAACTTCACTCCTTTCAATGATGAAGTTGTTTCCGCGTCGAGCGAAGAACGACTTGACCCGTTGCTGGGCACCTGGTTTTGAAAGGTCGTTCCGATCCTTTCGGATTCACTGGGAATCAGCTGTGGTCACAGACCCCTTGTAATGTTACGATTTATGGACTGTTTCTGTGCCTGTAATGAACCTGCTATTGCAGAACCTCCTAGTTTCTCTGTGTACAATCCTATTTCCAAACGCCAATCGAATAGCCATCACCCGCGATGGACTTAAAGAAAGAAAAAAAATATTCACATGCTCAAACATCTCGGCTCGGAGCTTTGGCCAGCTGCTTCAACAAGTAGCTGCGCTTAAAGTAGGTATTCGGATGAACGATTGTATCCAAGTCAGCCTGGCTCCACGTCCCATCCTCCTTGACCTTTTTAATCTCATTCTTGTGTGTCGATTCGAAGACACGATTGCACGCAATATGATATCGTTGCTTGCCTATGTCCTCACGCACTCCGCGTAGGACCTCTTTGTCACTGACGCCTGTTGCCTGCAGTAGTCCAACGAGGTTGTCAACGGAGTAGTGGCGGTACGGGCATCCGTGAGTCTGACCAATGCCGGGGTTGCTGTCGCCAAGGATCTTTTGGCAGGAATAGGGCGCGTATCCCCGGCCTCGGCGGTTAACATCACCGCCCACGTCACCGTAGGCGTGACGGATGTTGTATTTGTACTGAGAGTTGAATTCGTCATCGGTCTTTCCCTTGAAGGACTGGCGCCAGAAGAGTATACACTCTTCTAATGAGAGACCAATGCCCTTTAGGAACAAGGTGTATTGAAGTCGTCCGAAGTGCTTCAAGTGGTGATTCTTGCGCAGGTTCATGTGTAGGCTGCGCATGCACAGTGGGAAATGTTGAGAAAGCGCGTCGATAGAGCTTGCTCTAATCTCCGCTCCGTCGACATGCCCTTCGCTTTCAGTGTAAACAGACTCGGCGCTGCCAAAGTTCTTAGAGAGGTGGTTGAGGATGGGGGTGAGCCGGTCGTCCTCGTCTAGACGGGGTAGTGCTCGGCTTGTGAGCTAATCTGTGTTAGAAAAAGGCTATCGGGCTCGTACACTGGCCGAGACATACCTCCAGCGAACGTTCCAGGCGGGCAGTAAATTCCGCCATGATCATGCTTAGCTGTTCTCTTCCAGGAACATAGGCCTTACCCCTCCGCATATACACTGATCTTCTCTCGACGAGTTCGGGAACTTTCTCCCAGTCAACTTTGTACCATGTCTCATCACTCACCCGTTGCAAACCAGGTGTCGCGCTAGCCAAGTGCTCGGCAATTTCATTTCGTTCAAATTCGCTTACTGGATCCCAGTCGAGACTCAAACTTTCAATGAAAGCGCGTCGTTCTCTCGAATCGTCCTTCTGGAAGCGGAAGCGGAAGAGCATGGTCTCGGCGCGGGCAAATCGGCGGCGGAGGTCCTCTGTGGCGGAGAAGGCCAGGCGGAGGATGAAGTGTGAGTAATGGTCCTTTTGGCGTTCATTTTTCAAACGCGTGTCGGCGGCACCATTTGAAGAAGAAGTATTGGCGGATAGAGGGAGATATTTCTGGAGAAGAGGAGTAATGTGTTGTTCAGTCTCCGCGGGGGATTTGTTGCGATAGGAGCAAGCTTCGATCTCGGCGAGGACTGTAACGGTTTCAGTAGCTGCCAAAAAAAAAAAAACAAGAAACGGAATTGCGCCTCGCGTACCTTTCAACCGATCAATGGCCCATTGTTCAAATTGCTCGAGGGTGATCTCGGCCGTCGGCGGCGTGTCGTACAGATTCAGACGGTACGGATAGTCCTGCTGCTTGTAGATAGGTACAGCGAACTGCCTTTTTTTGTGATCGATGGTATTCCTGCGTTTGGGATCGATACGGTGAGCATCCTGTCGAATCATGATGACGAGTTGGAGTCGTGAGATATGCCAAAGTCCGTTGCGCGCTGGGCAACCTTAGAAGATTCCTCGTTATCAAACCGATTGGGGGCGACGCGACACGCGCCGCGCCCCATATCACATGACCTTAATGACTGTTAGCCTTGGGAATCGGGCGACAACACAACAATTGAGATGCATGTGAAGAACTGCCCGTGCTTTCGCCATTACCGAATCTCCATTTCCCCGTTTGTCTATTGTACTTTTGTCTTTTTCTTGCTTGCTTTTCTTGTAGCCGAGACTGTCACTGTAGCTGACCTTGTTGGGCCGTTCACTTCCTTTCCCTCGGACATTCAACATTCCCTCGGAGCTTCTCACCGGAGGCCCAAGCAAGCAACTGCATGCACCCCCACAAAATCGCAAATTGGTAATATGCGCTAGGCATTGGGGCTTACAACGCTTGTACCTGCTATCTCGGCTCCTACTTCTACCATGAATTAGCGAAAGAATATCGCGCTTCAGCTCTGCTTAAAACGTTTGGCCCCCTTCACTACCGCCCCACAAAATTCCCAGGAACGGGTTTACCCGGGGACAATTTTATATCGGGGCCTCTGCAAACGACGTGACGACACACCGACAAGACAACGCCTCAGCATGTCGCACACCACGAGGCAGCTAAAGAAGGCTGCGCGCATCATTCTCGTCGGTGCTCCGGGTGTAGGAAAGGGAACGCAGTCCGAGCGACTGCTCGCGCGCTTCCCCCAGTTGGCATCCATCAGCTCGGGTGATCTTTTGCGAGAGAATGTTCGTCGTAGGACACAGCTTGGTACGTCTCACTGGCTCTAGAACACATAATTATGCGCCGCAAAAGACCCATTGCCTGACTTGAATCACAGGCAAAGAAGCTGAGGCCGCAATGCAGTCTGGCAATCTGGTCCCAGACTCGATGATTCTCAGTCTCATCTCCTCTGAACTGGCATCTAAGGGCTGGCTCAAGCCGTCTTCGTCACTCAATACTTCTTCTACTTCCGCCACATCCACATCCTCCTCGCAGCCCGCCGCTTCATCTCCCCAGATTCTCCCCACTGCCTCCTTCATTCTTGATGGATTTCCCCGCACTGCTGCTCAAGCAACAAGCCTTGACACCTTGGTCCCCGTGAACTTCGTGGTGCAGCTCGTCACTCCACCCTCCGTGATACTGGCACGCATTGCCTCACGCTGGGTTCACGAGCCATCAGGGCGGGTGTACAACACGGACTTCCACGCGCCCAAGGTCCCCGGCAAAGACGACGTCACGGGCGAGACATTGACACAGAGAGAAGACGACTCAATCGAAACATGGCAGCAGCGGCTGCGAAAATTCGAAGAGACCAGCAGAGCTCTTCTTGAGCATTACGAGCGGCGCGGGTGTCTCTGGCGAGTCGAGGGTAATTCGAGTGACGAGATAACCCCCGAAGCTATTCGCGGAATTTGAACGACGATTCTGCTAGGGCTGACTCCTACATATATGCATATCTTTAATTGGGCTCTCATATACTTGGCACATGCGCGATGATTGCCGGTGCTTTTTTATACCCCTGTGATGGTTCAGGGCCGAGGATCTCCGAAGTCGCCTCGGTGCCTTTGTACAGCTATACTCAACGTGATGTACCATATCCTTACAAGCGGAATTAGCTCTAGTGCTTTCCTTGATAGTGCTTCGCTCACTCAGTCATATGATTTTCTTGGGCATACACCTGAAGGGTCAAGCACGCGTGCCGTATATAAATATGGGCCGGGCCATCTTGTACGTTGAGCCTAGAATATAAACATTGATTGATTTTAAGGGAAAGTGTCGCAGCACTATGTTCAGAGACCTGAATGTTTGATTCAATTGACTTCGTTCACTCATGTCGTAATGTGCAATCATGATTTAGACTTCCGTTTTGCGCCATTGTCCTGCGGATCACCCATGCCCATGCGAATCTTATATTCCCTCGGACTTTCCCAACCCGACCCAACACGACGATAATCCTTCCAAAGTCCTTTAGCCCTTTTCTTCGCCCACCACTCGGCACGACGATACTTCTGCTCCATCGCCTCGCCTCCGAATTCCGCGCCCACCTTGGCTTCGTACACGGTTGCCAGACCGCGCTTCAACATCTCATAGGAGACATCGCGCCTGCGGAATGGTGGAAAATCGAATGCGCGTCGGACATATACGCTTCCGACAACGCGCTGGTATTGGTCTTGTCGCCAGACGAAGGCTCGTATGCGTCGGTTAAGGAGGTATGATGTTAGCCAGGCGTGGGAGTCGCGGGCAAATGGTTGTTCGGGGCGACCGAAGTGAGCGAGTTCGGGGGCGTCTATGCCAGCTAGACGGATGTGGATCTGATAATTGTCAACATTATTAGCAATAATAGCTTTTTTTGAGGTAAGTACTGGGAAGCGTGAAAGGTGGAGGTGGTCATGAATGCGAGTGTCAGGAGAGGGTAAATCGAGAGAGACGTACGGTCTTATCCTTTAGCTCCTTTTTAGTGGTAGGGACCTTTTTCCATGGCAGCCAGCCCCATCCAGCAAGTCGGCCCCCAGGTGTGTGGTATATTCTGAAGTTGTCACCATCGCCAACGCTGGTCACTTGGCCGAAGACCGTTCGGCGGCGGAGAAACGAAGGTGAGATGCTGGCGGCATCGGGGAAGCGGCGCAGGTAGCTGCGATGGAAGCGCACTGCGAGTAGAATACCGCTTGTCAAGAGAAGGGTTGGAAGGATTGTTCTGGCCTCGGTGAAAGCAGTCCAGTCGAGAGGGGAGCTGTTGTTTGTTGATGTGGGGTGCGAGGACCAGCTTCCGAGGCTAGACTCCGAATGTTCCTTCTGGTCATCGCTTGACTCGGAGCTCCATGGTGGCCATCTCATGCTGTCCCCTGCCTTTGCTCTGGCAGATGTGGTGTGGAGACTTCCCAAAGTCAGGGAAGAGTGATCGCCGCGTAGGAAGTCGGAGGCCGGCCTATCGTTGCCGAAGATACGCGATTGCAGACCCAGGCATTTCATTTCTAGCCTAACATACAGGTGAGCCCGGTTTTCGTCGTCTAATGATGCTGCTACGAAACTACTAGAATAGTGGCCTCTAGCTTTTTGAATCCGCTAAATTGATATTAGTATTAGATTCGACGACAATTTTATATAGTCGAAACGCCTTAGCTCTACAGCTAGTGATGACGAAGTACGGCCTTTAGTATCCCTATAGATAAGGAGAGCGCCTGTAAACAGAAGCTTGATTTAATCTACCAGGATATGCATCAGCTTTAATACCTAATGAAGGGCAAGCATAAGAATGTATAACATCTGCAGCTGATATAACAATTCTTGTGTGTGTTAATTCAGGAATTATTACTCTATTATCTACTTCTAACATTCTAAATTGACCTTCTTCTAAATCACTTTCAGGTACTATATAAGAATCAAATTCTATAAATTCATCTTCTTCATTAGTAAAATCAGGATATTGGTAACTTCAATATCATTGATGACGGTTGTTTTGCGCTTTGAAACTACGACCCCACGAGCCCACTGGGTTGCTTCTGCTTTCTGATACCAAATCTATTTACAAATTACTTTCAAATGCGTAGAAGGCTGGAAAGTTATCGAATCCTGAGAAGACCGTTTTTACAAGAAAACAAAGGGAACATTGAATATCCTGCTCATATTACGTACATAGTTATCATAAGCTCACTGGTGAGATTCCTTGGCCTCATTTGCTTTTTCTTCTCTCCTTCTCATCAACTCCTGGCGATTCAGTATACTAATCCGGGTCCCACGCCAAAACCCTGTTCTCCATCTCCTCAAGCTTTCTCGTCACTAGCCGTTCCATCTCACCCTTTTGATTTTCGTCCAGCAAGTCCAACCGCTCTTTCCATGCCTCGCTGGGATCGTCGGTCTCCGTAGGCCCAAAGAACCGCTGGTCGATTTTCTGCCAGTAGATCGCTTCAAACGCAAAGCTGTGCAAAATCGCATACGCCACCCAGAATTCTCCGCTTTCCCAGCTCCGTTGCATCTGATCCGAGAGCCGGCGCTGGCTGTGCTGAGCGTCCATATCTTCACAATGCCTCATTGCCGTGAGGAATGTCTTTGGGCGGTGATCGAATACTCGGGCCCAGTCCTCGATACCTTCGGACCAGTATTCGGGCTTCTCGATAAGGAGCCACCATGGTGACGCGTATGAAAACTCCACCGGTGCTGCATATGTGAACTCCCAGTCCACCACACCGGCAATATGCATAACCTCATTGAGAAGAATATTGGCTGGCCCGAAATCATCACACCAGAGTTTGAATGGACCATTCTCGAAACTTGGCAGAGACAGTTTCTTGTCCCTGGCAAGCGTGTAAAATAGCTGTCTTGCAACAAACTTCCGGCGACAGTCATCTGCAGACTGCACCGCATCATTCCTTTGATGCAGTAGATGTTGGATGTTGAGCTGTGCTAGGGCTTCAATGTATGAAGATGCTGTCTTGAAAGTGGCATCTAAGGATGGAAGTTTTGATCGAGGCAGAGTCCCTAAACGGACAAGCTCATTCATATTCATTGACAATGGACGGCTAGTCACTTCCCAGGAAAAGTCATCCACCTGATTAAGGGACCCTATTTTGGGGAATTCATCTGGCCGAGAAAGCTGCAGCAGGATCTTTGCTAGTTGTGTATATAGCATACCAAGTTGATCTTCTTCAATTTTTGGGTCGAGGACTCCCCGCTCTTCATTTGGACATCCTGGTGTGTTGAGAACATCATACATGCTTGTCGTATGTTCTATGTGGCTCATCATAATGCAAGGGCTCAGATTGAGGGGGCTCTCCTCCCGTGTACCCGAGTGAAGAATGAATGGAACTGGAATTGATGTCTGGTCTGAGATATATCGCATCACGGCAACTTCGTTCTGAACTTTTTCCTCGGGAAAAAGAATGGCCCCAGGCTGTGAAAAGCGGATGTTGGTGGCGCTGTACGTGTACTTCATTTGTAATACGATATTGAAAGCCCCCTTTCGAAGGATTGTAAACTCGGGATCGGCACCAGAATCATGCTTCAGGATAAACTTCCCAATCGGTCTCTTGACGTCGATATCAAGAAACTGAAGCAACCAATTGTCGGAGACATCGTCGGATTGTTCCCATGCGACATCGTCGTAACACATCCGGGGCTCCATGTTTTCAGATGCGTTGTGGGGCGATTAGGATGGAAAAGGAAGGTCGTGACTGAAGAGCGGTCACAGGAGTTATAGTGCAGTATGGTCCCTTTATCTGATTGAGTCGACAGAAATACTACTGTAAATAGAGAGCGAGACTTGCAGTCCATCCATAACCTGGAGAAAAAGTGAAACCAGAAACATATGAGCCATGAGAAATCGGGAAAAATCGCGTTGAAGAGGAAAAGGAGCGTCAAGCAAACACCCAAACATAACCTATCCCGCCAATCAGAAATTCACTATGTGAAACTCGAAGCACAGTGGCTGGAACGCTTATCAGCTATAAGTATTGGTTGTTCCTGTTATAGCCCTTCATTCGATGCACTCTGTGGGACTTGGCTCTAGCAGTTCATGCAATGTCAATACTTTATGTCAGGAGCTTCCGGGAGCCTATACGTTTCCACTAGCCACATTAAGTACATTGCTAGAGCGAGGCACGGTGCCTCTTAATGCTAATCATAGGATCATTAGCATGGCAGCCCCTGAAGCGCTTACGTAGAGTCATTAACTGGTCCAAATCCAGACACTGCCTATAATGTCTTGTCGAACTGAAATAGGAGCTAAATAATTTAATAGGCTATGGCTACTCGATTTATAAATATACTCATACAGTTAAGATGGTAAGAGGTGATGTCTCTATAACTGGAAAGGTTTCAAGCCTTTTCGTCGCCGCGTGCGTTAGCCGCGCGCTCTGTGTGAGCTTTGTTTATGGTCGTGTTCTATTTTAGCTTTTACAATGCTGTACTTGAGCTATGTGTTCTGCGACTTCCTTTGCTCAATGTTTTGGTTGTTCTCAAACGTCAAATTGTGACATTCTATTTGGTCTGATACGTTTTCGAGCCCTTTGATTTTTTTCTTGAGCATTGTAGGTCTCCTTATCACGGATGTGACTTGAAAAGGAAATTCAGATGAAGTTGAGCTTGACGGATGGCTTCCTAAGAAGCACAATTTAGAGTTAATATATTTCATGAGGCTCCCTAAAGAAGGAACATCTTCGGGGACATATCCACAGTCATCTCGATGTATGTATTCCTGCTACCTAAATGATTTTGATGCATTGTCACTCTCAACGCCTACGCGAATCAATGACCTAAACTGCATGCATCCACAATCTGTCAACAGAACAACTTCATGTAGCCTAGCGTAGGTCATCAAGTGTCCAAAACCCAGTGTGAAAATTTGAAAGAATAAAATAATCTATTTCCATTTACGGCAGGGTACATCACGCGGCGCCTCCAAATCAGAGAGCCGGGTATGTCTTGACTGTTCAGGAGTATCACAAAAGGGAGTACCGGAAGTACTAACACGCCGACAAATGACACAAGTCAAGTCAAAAGAGAAAATCATAGGCACAGATTAGGTAGAGGTTTCCATAGAACTACCTCATTTCAGGGTGGCGGACAAGCTGGCTTGGGCCGCTGACGCAGCAGTGTCAACTACCTTCTTCAGTCTCTCCTTTCTGATCCTCTGGATGTATGCAAACAGAACGACGAAGAGGAGTTCCATCCTATTAGAATGTTAGTATATGAATATTTGAGTGAATGCACTGCAGATCGTACCTCTCCTTGGTCATCATTAACAGGCCTTGCACCAACAGGCCCTTTGTAATCTGCGGGCCGATACCCTTGAACAAAGACAGGGGGCCTTCGTGCTCGATAATATACTTCATGACTTCACCGAAAGTCTTAAAGGGCTTGCCCTGTCGGCTCGGTGGGGGACGAGACTGCAGACCAACCTTGGCCACGATCAAGGGCTGAGTGGCAATGGTTGCCAGAGCCTTCGACATGGCACCGAGGACTACTGTGGTGTTAGCGAACATAAGGCCCGAGGGCGGAGTATAATTGACTCACAGAATGCCTCCCAGGGCTTGAGGCTATTCTTGCCGGGGAAGAAGACATCCTTCAGACGTTGGTAGGCGCCGTAGGTGATGGCCGGGTTGACGACAAGGATCAAACTGGCCTTGAGACCGCGCCACAGGCCGGACCAGCCGTCCTCGCTCTCGACAACCTCACGACCTGTCTCAATGAGGCCCTTCTTCTCTCCCTTCGGTTGTGTCTGCTGGCGGGTTGTAACGACCGATACGGGAATGGTGAAGATCTGGGCGACCGCGCCGGCGACGGCACCCAGGGACAGCTCGATCGCGGTACCGGGTTGTGTGTTGCTCTTGTTCGAGGCCATGTAAAGGGTCCGGACAATGCTGTACCAGTAAAAGTAGGCAAAGTTGGTAGACGCAACACCTAGCAGACCACCGGCGATTCCCGAGTATAGACCGGTGGGACCTTCCTTTGCGACAATTTTTTTGATGGCGTCCATAGTCGATTCATAGTGTTCGACTTCTTGCACCCCAGCATCTCCCTTTGTCGACTTGACTTGGACTTGCAATTTCGTCTTGACCCTGGCGTGAAGCAAAAGCGGTCAGCGGGTCTGATTCCAAAATGCGGAGTTTATCAGATCAAAGTCTCACAGATCCAGTGGGTATACAATGGCGTTGGCAAGCACGGCGCCCGTCGCACCGGCGACTGCGCTGCCCCATGGTGACAAGCGGACAGGTTTCGATTGACCGGTCATGATTTGTATCGACCAAACACCGGTTCACGAGTCGAGATAGCGACAAATCCGAAAAGCAAGAGGCTAAAGGGGGGAGATCGGAGCGGGGCCTCTGAACGACACTTGCTCCGAAGACGAAGGAGCTATGGATGGTAGTGACAAAGGGTCAATAGAATCCAAGATGACTTGAGAGAAGGAGCACCAGGAGCACTCAAGTCATAGTCATCGATGTCACCCGGGAGAAGGTGACAACCGGCCACAGGCATGAGAAAACGGCCTCGGCGCGGTGATGAAAACGAGCCGAGGTCCACCGCTCCCGCCGACCAGCTGCATATCCGAGCCGATCATAGCGGCTAGGCCAGAGGAGTCGTTATGATATCTGTTATGACTGGCTGTTTCTGTTTATTCCGAGAAGATCTAGCTCAACAGTGTATATGGCGTTGTTGTCATCAAAGTAGATGGTCGTAGAGCCTTCTGGCGGGGCGCGTCGGCTCCAACACATCCGATCGCCAACTTTCACTGGCTTACACCAAACAAGCGCGCCATGTCTAAGACCCCATGGGCAATATGTTGCTCAAGCACTGGTATGTCATAGTCTATCCGACCCCGGAATCTTTGACGATTGGTGAAATTGACCGGCAATTAGCAAGCCGAGGGGGTCATAGCTACCGCGACCACTCAGAAAGCGGCTCTGGATGCTGCGATCGATGCCGCCGAGCACTACATGAAAGCCTTGCGCCTGGCACCCGCAGACGATAAGAAGCAACTCGACTCCAAATGCAAAGAACTTCTGACCCGAGCCGAGAGGATCAAAGCCGCTGCCGATTGGCAATCGGTTGCTCGGCAAATAAATACCAGCTTGCGGCTCCCCGCATCCAAGCGAAAGCTCACCACGCGTGAAGAGATCATCATTCTCGAGGGTGCTAAACTAAACGGCTTCATATTTCCGCCGTGGAATCGCGCCCCTCTGCCTTCAGAGTTCGCTACCATTGATGGCCAGCCTTTCACGTACGTGTTCTCATGGTGCCATGATCGTGCTGTGCGACCATTTTAACTGGGCCTAGGGATGCACCAGATCTCCGCATATCTGAATTGCAGGGCGATATTTTTGCGGGATGGAGACGCCCTTCGGACTTGCTGCGGGCGAGGAAGTTGGACTGGACCCCCGACGAGCAGCCGTTGGTCTCGGTGACAGGGCGAACCGACCTCGTGCAAGATGTGTTGACCGACTGCTCGGTAGTTGCTAGCCTTTGCGCGACTACCTCCAGATCCGAACGTGGGTTGGCAAAGGTACGAATTGTGATATTGTAATGCTAGACTGAAGCTAACCAGCGCAGCATGCCTCGCCGGCAATGTATCCATGTGCGGAGAGTCCCGAGGAACCGACTTTGTCACCTTCAGGGAAATACATTTTCTCCTTCTACTTCAACGGATGCTTTCGAAAAGTGGTCATAGACGACCGTCTGCCATCTTCCAAGACGGCACGGTCGCTCCATGTGATTGACCGCAACCATCCTAATTTCTTATGGCCTGCCCTAGTCGAGAAGGCGTACTTGAAAGTTCGCGGTGGCTATGACTTCCCGGGAAGTAACTCGGGAACAGACTTATGGGTCCTCACTGGCTGGATTCCAGAGCAAGTCTTCTTACATAACGACGATACCACCTCGGACGAGATCTGGGGACGATTGTTCAAGGCCTTCTCATATGGCGATGTGGTTCTGACGATCGGAACTGGCAAGCTGACAGAGCTCGAACAACAAGGCTTGGGCTTGGTAAGTGAGCATGACTACGCGATCCTAGACATGAAGGAAATCAACGGGCGTCGCCAATGTCTTCTGAAAAATCCTTGGGCTGGCGCAGAGCCAAAGATCATGCAGAATCGTGCAACTGAGCACGATCATGATGCACCATCTCTTTCTCCAGGAGTCTTCTGGATGGATTGCGAGCAGGTCTTGCAAAATTTCGAGCACCTTTATCTCAACTGGAATCCGGGTCTGTTCAAGTACCGCGAGGATATTCACTTCACGTGGGACTTATCTCATGGCCGCGTTATTGCGGGATGCTTCGTGAAGAACCCGCAGTTCTCTGTCCGTAGTGAACTGGGAGGAACTGTCTGGCTGTTGCTGGGCAA
Organism: Penicillium maclennaniae; assembly: GCF_028827695.1. NCBI lineage: Eukaryota > Fungi > Ascomycota > Eurotiomycetes > Eurotiales > Aspergillaceae > Penicillium > Penicillium maclennaniae. Next base: position 5,280,946 of record NW_026623215.1, on the reverse strand, counting down.
ACACTTCAAGACGGATCACCATTACTACTTGAAAAACCACGGACCAGAGGCTGGAGTGCTTGGATTCATCAGCATCTACATATTCCAAGCAGACGGCAAACGGGTTTCTCTGAGTGATGGTGCCCTACATCGGGGACCTTATGTGGATTCTCCCAACACTCTCATGAGACTTGAGATGCCCCCACGGACAACCTACACGGCTGTGATCTCAGAACAATCCCTCCCATCATCCAGTCAGAATTTCACCCTCTCCGCATTTTCGACTTCTCCAGTGTCCCTAGCTCCTTCCCTTGACAGCTACCTTTGCTTGAGCAAAGCCAGTGGTTCGTGGACCGCTCTGACTGCCGGCGGGAACGCAGAGTCAGCCCGGTATTCATCCAACCCGCAGTTCAGCCTTCAAGTTTCCGAAAAGACCGATGTTTCCATTCTACTTGAATCCACAGAAGCCGAGCTTGCAACTCATGTGAAGCTTTTCTGGTCTAATGGCCAGCGCATTGCCAGGGTACGAAGCAGAGATATCATCGCAGATAGTGGCGACTACCGTCGAGGATGCGCTCTGGCAGAGGCCCGATCTCTTGATAAGGGGGTGTATACTATCGTCTGCTCTACATTCGCCCCTGACCAAATTGGTCGCTTTACGCTCTGGATTTCCTCTACGATTCCGTGTGTGGTGCGACCATTAGCTTCCGAGTCTGCAGGCCGTCGAGTCACCCTATCTGGAGTGGGCATCCTACCACCCGGAAAAGACCGGATGCTAGCTCCCTTGCAAATATCTCGCCTCACACGCATCAAGCTTATAGCCCGGAATAAGTCATCCATGATCGGCTCTCGGACTGTAGCCTCGTCCCCCGTGTTGATGACCGTGGAGTTGGGACAGGGACCGTATAAGAAGACTCTCGCCGTTTCGGAAGATGGATCACATTGTGATTCCCCGTCGGGAGTCCGAGTGGATGATTTTGACTTGTCACCGAGTCTGGATTCACAGGGCCAAATATGGATTGTTATTGAGCGTATAGGTGGGCCAGGTGGACAAGTAGAAGACCATTTCGAGGTTGAGGCTTTAGCAGAGGAGCGTGTGGACATTGGAGAGTGGATTCTTGAAGACGCATAAGAGCGGTCCATTTATTATATAGCCAATTAATGAACTTTGACCACGTTTCTTTATTCGGTATTTCCAGTACGCGCACCTTGAACGGCGTCCTCCATAGATAAGACTTTATCGTTCTCCGCACGGGCGGAAAGCTCCAAACGTCATCTGGCTTCCCCCTCTGTGAACATCTTCAACAATTCGACCATGGCAAGCAGTGTTCCCGCTGGTCTACGAACGGCCGATATTGGGCGCTTTGCCCTGCGCGCTGCGCAGATCGAGAAGGCTAAACCGGTGGTTGCCTACTGGTGTAAGTGTGCGCACTTCCCCGCGAATGGGACATAAGCTGATCAACCAATGTGGCAGGCAATTTCCATATTGTGAATCAAATCATCGAGCGAGGCCTTCACACCTCAGACGACGAGATCAAGCTCTATACGACTAACCTGGTGGAAAAGCTAGAGCAGGTCCATCGCAATTTCACCCCGCTTCCCCTGGCCGTGACTGACATCAACGAGAACAGGTCAAAATTGAGAACCCGGACAATGAGACGATCACGGATAACGTTGCAGCCAGTGCATACATTGAACAATTTGGATTGGAGGTCTTCGGTCGCGCCGAGGCGGCTATGACGGCCAACAAGGTCACCAAGTGAGTATTTATGCTGCGTTATGATCAAGTCAACAAAGTCTTATAAATTCACGTAGGCAAACAGCAGACACCTTCCAAGCGGCGGCTACATTCCTTGAGCTATGTCAAATCTGGGGAGACCTTGAACCTGAGATTGCTGGAAGAATCAAATTTGCCAAATACCATGCTGTCCGAATTGTGAAAGCAATCAAGGCCGGGGAAGACCCCAATGAGACGAACCCCGTGCCAAAGGAGGATGAGGAGCTTGCTGTCGCCGATCCTGATGTACAGGCGTTCGATGAATCCGTCGCAGAACAAGCGTCCAAGCCGAGACAGGCCTCTGTCGAGGAAATTCCGGATGAGGCCGATCGTCTGGGTCGACAAATGGCTCATCAGTCTTCTCTTGACGCGTCTCTCCACCCGTCTCGTGCATCATCACTTCCAAGACCGCCTACCTCCACAACTCCGGATATCCCCTCTGTTCCACAGAGTGCCCCTGGTTCTTCAGGCCGAATTAACAATGATGCGCCCTCGGGCGGCCTGGAGCTGCCCTCGGCACCAAGCACCTTTGGAGACTCGAGCGGAGTCCTCAATCTACCAGACACACCTGGCTCCCACGCACATCACATTTCACAGCCTTCCAATACTTTCCAGTCTTTCCCACCGCCGGCTAGTCCGTCAGTGCCCGCGCCGGATCCTGCTTCATTCTACGATCCAACTAGTGCCAGTGCCCACCTCCCGCCCCCCTCTGCGCCTGCAGCTCGGACTCCCATTGCTCCCCCTCCTGCTGCGCCGAGTCAGCCCACGCATGGGGTGGATGATAATTCTATTGCTTTAGCTCAGAAGCATGCTCGGTGGGCAGTGTCAGCAATGACGTTTGATGATGTTGACACGGCTATCAAAGAGCTGCGGAACTCTCTGAGATACCTCGGCGCGATTTAATTGTAGCAAACCCCATTTATCTTTGCTCTTAGGATTACTTTTGAAGTCACATATACAATATATTGAAGTTACGGGGTCGGCTTGGTGAAGCTTAGCCTATTTCAAGTTATCTGTTCATGAGAAGTCGATCTATTTCACCGGGAGTTTGTCAAAACACGTTGAGAAAGAGGTCGGAAAAAATAAGAGAACAAGACCTCTAGGCCTTCCCGCACTATCTTCTTCTTCTGGCCACAGAAGGCACATTCTTGTTAATACGTGCTCATTCTTCGTGTTGAAGAAAGAACACAAAAAAGCAGAGTAGTCGTAGAATATTATTCTCAGCAAACAGACGAGCGCATGCACTGTCCTAATGTAAATTGATCTCTCAGCATGCAGCTCATCGACATGCTCACTTGTTCCCTCGTTTAGTATTTTATCTTCATCTGTGCTTTTCTTTTCAATTCTCGTTGCCACTCACCACCATTACATTCCTTTCTCGTCTTGACCTTCGAAGTACGAACAATGCCACCACCAAGCACCCGAAAGACGTGCGCGAATATTAGCGACACAGTGTTCCATGAGCCAGAGACCCCTACAGGTTTATCAAGAATGGTGACAGAATTGTCAATCAAGAGCAAGCTTGATGAATTTCGTTTGTTTTTCGACCTGAAGCAAGGACCATGGGACAGGCTCCGAGGCCAATTGAACACCCACGTCCAGTCAAACTACTCTTGGACAAGTCTTAGGGACAGCAAGACTCTGCGTCTTCTGTGCGCCGAGGAATTTCTTGAGGAATACGCAACCAAGTATTGGGGTGACGAAAATCGAGAGAATAATCTGATTGAAGATCGTCTCGATGGGAAGGATAGCGGTTGCAAATACCCCGATGACGAGACACCGTAAGTAGCCTGCTCCAGATGACCATCGATTGCTACTCACTCGAGACAGGATGATCGATGTCCTTGTGATCCTCCTCGAGAAATCATCCAAGTCCAGGCGCACTTCGACGACGCAGGACGTGAGCTTCCCTAATCTGACGGTTCTGCTACATTTTCACCATTTGAGGTTTACTTTGCTGATTGTTTCAAGGTACCGAACACTCGTTCTGATGAATCTATTGCGACTGGCGCTGTCGCCGGTTCTGTCACCAGAAAGAAAGCCATCAAGCAAATGCTTGATGTCAACCAGCTTGATTCTACCATTTCGACGCCGCTACCGAGCGTCGAGATTACTCAACGATTTCCAAGTCGCCAGAAAGAAACCGCAGGAGGATTGTTCGGTCCTGGGCGTCTTATTACCGGTGGTTATCTTGCTTCTCCGCGCGCTGCTACCGAAGGTCTGATTTCTCGATATGATTTGATGAGCATGTCTCTGCTACGTCCGTCGGTAATCCCTGGTCAATTCAACGCCTCTGCAGGCCTTCTCCGGAAGGATGGTAAGCCAAGCCAAGCCCAAAGAAAAAAAACACCAAAACCGCCAATTGTTGACTAATGCTCACCGATTAACAGATCCTCCAACCACAGAGGTCGTTCAGCGCCCAAAAACGCACCCCGGATCGAACATGTTGGCCACCTACTTCCTGGTGACCTCATCAGAATTCGACAACCCACAGGAGCCCGTATGCGTCCCTTTCGAATTCTACCATGACGCGGACGACTTCCTGAACAAAATGGAGAATAAAGCCGGCGACGCAGTCTCCCAGCAACTACTATCTGAGATGGTCTGCCTGAACCGGTGTTACGCGGTGGTCCATCTAAATTGGAGCGGCGTCTCGTTCGTGATTCGCCGTGGCGGGCAGGATCTGCAAGCACTGGAGAATCGAGTGATCTGTGCTTGGAACGCGAAAGACGAGGGCGCGCTCAACATGATCGAGTTTGAGATTGGGGTGACTCTCAAGCCTGATATTTGAAGATTGCCACGCAGCCTTGCAGAATATTAAGTCAATGAACCCCAGATCGAAGGAAATTCCAGAACCATGGGACACACGGGTGACGAGATGTCTCGCCGCGGGTCCACTGTAGTCCACCATAGCCCACTTAGCCCGAGAGACTATAGATCAACCGCGTTAAGGGGCCTGCGCCATGGGAAATTAGGGAAGGGCGCGGGATAATGTGCTAAAGGATGTCCTAGGGTTGAGGAACGATCCTGGAATTTTCTACGGCGCCGTGTGGAGCATTTCGTGTCACTTGCGTCCTTTGCCTCCCACTTTGAGGCTTTCTATTTCTCCCCCTCTTCCAACCCCCCTTATAATCATTGTCTGTCTCCCCTTCTCTTCCCCTCCTCTCCCTTGTGTCGGGAGGAATTGCTGTTGTCTTCCACAATGGCCGACAAAAAGCCCGCTGTTTTGATCATCGGTGGCCTTGGTGCGTTCCCCTATTTTTCAAATCTCGGGGGTTCCCCGCTAACACTCTAAAAGGCTTCATTGGCCGTCATCTGGCCCTCTACATCCACGAAAACAATCTGGCCTCGGAAGTCCGTATTGTTGATAAGGTCTTGCCCCAACTGGCTTGGTTGGCTCCCGAATTTAAAGAGGCCTGCTCGCAGGAAAAGTTCGTCCAGGCCGATGCCAGCCGAGAACGTAGGCGCCCCGTTTACCCCGACGCTTAACGAATTTGCCCCCTCTAACAAGTGAATGTTTCCTTTCTGCAGAGCATCTTCCGCGCGTCTTCGACCGTGCCAATGGTGAAGAATTCGACTACGTGATCAACTGCGGCGGCGAGACACGACATTCACAACCCGACGACGTCTACGAAGCGCGCTCCTTCGTACTCAGCTATGCCCTCGGCAAGGAGGTCGCTAAGCGTGGAATCCCCGCCTTCATCGAATGTTCGACCGCGCACGTTTACAAGAGCGGATCTTCGCCGCGCAAGGAAAGTGACAAGCTCCAGCCATGGCACAATCTGGCCAAGTGGAAGCTGAAGGCGGCGGACAAGCTGCTCACTATTCCCGGTCTGCAGTTCTGTGCGATGCGTCTGCCCCACGTATACGGTGAATACAATCCGGGCTACTTTGCCATGGGTATCTGTCTGGCGCGCGTGCACCTCGAGTTGAAGCAGGATCTCGAGCTCCTCTACTCCAAGGACGTCAAAGTGAACACTTTGCACGTCAAGGATGCCGCCAGTGCACTTTGGGCCGCGGCCGAATGGCGCGCCGCTAAGGGTCCGCTGGAGGAGTCCAAGGCCTCAGAAACGGTTGCCTTCAACGTCGTCGATCATAATGATACCAGGCAAGAACACTTCGCCAAGGCTTTATCCGAAGTGTTTGGTCTCAAGGTCACATTCACCGGTACCCTGATCTCCCAGTTAGCCAAGATGAACCTAGACGACGTGGTTGACGACATGAACGAGGTCAGCCTGCAGACATGGGCTGAATTGATCGAGAAGAGCAAGATCGAGCGGCCCGGTCCAATTGGACCGTTCTTGGAGCTTGACGTGCTCAAGGATCAGGACATGTCGATCGACGGCTCGCACTTTGAGCAGACAACCGGCTGGAAACCCAAGTACGAGCGTCTTGACGCCGATAGCATCCGCGAGATGGTCGAGAGCTACAAGCGCATGGGCTGGTGGCCCTGAACAAAGTGCGACAAAATACCCCCCCTTTCTTTTCTCATACACGGTCTCTTTGGATCGTTCTCGAAATTCGCATCGCATCGCATTGTGTCCACCAAGAGCATTTCCCCTCCCGTTAACCCCGCCAACACGACCCCCTATGATTCCCGTCTCAACCCTTTCACTTCACTTCTCTTCTCTTATTCTCCCTTCCCACTAGATACCAGACTCCCAGACCTTACGCTCTCCCCCATTCTACATTGTCAAATTTGGGCCTAGCAGCCCAGTACGGACGATTGTACTGTAATACCTCTCCACTGGTCGGGATGTTATTTTTCATGCATATATCTTTGGCCTTTACGTGTACCCTCACGGTCTTACCATTCATTCGAGCATTTTGCATATTGAGCCCATACTTCCAACAATTCCAATCCATTTTCAAGGTTACACCCGCATGTGATAATGTCTTCTAGCGGCGTGCTATAAGCAATTTAGAATTGACTTGAAGTTTGTTTTCAACATGGTGGGTTCCGTGCTGTAGGAGTGGGTAATAACAAGGGAGGGCATGTTTCCCTGGTTCAAGACGGCCACTGGGTGAACGATGCATGATGCACGATGCACGATGACGATGTACGCAGTTCGCGTAGAGGTTCCGCTCCGGGACTGCGTAGTCCTCTTATTCGGAGCTAGGTGCGATTTATTGATTTCTACAATTAGTAATTTACATTGCGATGGTTTGAAATAGAGGTAAAAGTACATTGCGGTCCTTGATCTTTCTTTATAGACATCTATGAACTGACCAGCGTCAGTGCGGAAAGGCAACGGAATTTGCCATGTCAAATGCCACCAAGCTATAGATGCGATGCGTGGTTTCAGGTCTCCTTTTTTTCTTTTTGTCTTTTCTTTTTGGAGTTTGGTATGCGTTGATGTTCCGTTCCAACAGGTGCGACTATCGTAAAGCATGCGATGCGGGTCCAATTGGGTGCATCAGACGAGAAAAAAAAATTGAGAGGGGGATCCACCCTATCTCATGCAAGAAAAAAGAAGCGAAAACATGGGACACAACCCCACTCACCAGATAAGAGGAAATATAAGAAGATAGCAAAGGATTCGGACCCAGTTGAGAACTAGAACTCCCAGTCCTCATCCACAGACTTGATAGCCCACTCAAACTTCTCGCGCAAAGCCTTAGAGAAGAACTTCTCAATGGGCACATTGAACTTCTTGCTGAAGACGACCGTGAGGCGAGGATCAATGTAGTTCTAGAGCGAGTTAGTGAAGGTCGGGTTGCATAGAGAGAAATTACTCACGATTTTCGATGTGCCCAGGGCAACCTCCTTGTTGTCCTCCTTATCTTGGGCCTGAACAGACATTGTGGCCACACGCTGGTCCAGCTTCGTGATCTGAGCTTCAAGTTTCTCAACAGTAGGACCTCGGCCTTCGGCCTCAACCTTGCCGATTTTGTTCTCCTTGTCGAACTTCTTCTTCATCTCCCCGACAACTTCCAGGCGCTCGTTGAGCTCGGAGACCTTCATCTCCTTCTCGCCATCGGCAACTCGCTTTTCGTTGTCTTTCTCAAACTTCTTCTTGATCTTCTGGGTTTGCTCCTCTATCAAGAAGGCCTGATGTTCCTTAATCCATTCCATGTCAAGGTCCTCGTCCCGTTCAAAGAACGCAGCACCCTTCTTTTTCTTGAGGTTGGGTTCAAGATCAAGCATTTGCATCTTCAGACGCCACTTTTGGTAACGGAGACCTTTGATCTGTTGCGTAGGAAATCTGTCAGATTTGAAACTTCGGGGACGGCTTCAGTTCAACTTACCCGCTCACTCATCTTCTCCATGGCATTGGCATGCCCTGCTGTAACTGTGCGCTTGTGGTTACACAGAATGGCAACCCTGCGATTCGCATCGTTATAGGCCTTGACCTTTTCGATAACGGTGCCCGTCGCCTTCAGTTCCTGCAGCAGAGTGCTCATAGTGTAAGAAGCATTGTAAGTACGGAAGACCTTAGCAGTCAGACCAGGCATGTAATTTTGCAGGTGCTTGTTGAGAGCGGATGTCTACGGATGTCAGTGAAATGCCAATAAACAAGATTAAGGATTTGCGCTTACCGTCAAACGATCAAAGATCTCATCACCGTTCTTCTTGGGAGCCTTCTTGAAGATCTTCAAATTCTTGAAGACCTGAGGATCGACTTGGACTTCATCGTAGAAGCGGATGGAATCTTTACCTAAGAAATCGAAGACAACCGTGCAGGGTGGCTTGAGAGAGATGTTCTCGTACTTCAACGAGCAGCAGCCGACAGTCTCGGCCTCGTCCTCGCCCTTCTCATTACCAGCACGCAGAGCGAACTGATCAATGAGATACACAGCTGTCGCCTTCTGACGCTCGACCATGAGGTCATTCTTAAGATTCTTCTGGTAATCTTTCCGAATCTTGTCGATGTACTTCTTCAGTTCTCGGGCTTTCTCAAACTTTTTGAAGTCGCTTTGACCCTTGACATCGGAGTTCGCGGCCAGCATGACGTATTTGTAATTGCCGTTGATGTTCTCCTGCCACATGGCGAGCCAAGTGCCCTCCTGGTCATGTTTGACCTCCTTCCATCTGTGACCTGGGGGCGGGGGTGGCACGGTGGCTTCTTTGCCAATGTTGATAGTAATTTGCTCAGGCTGCACGCGAGTCTTGACATGACCAGTCTTGGGGTGCTCACCACGGCCTCGGAAGAGGGAAGGAGGTTCAACGCGGAAATTGCCCACCTTCTGCTTGCGACCGTCCCATATGCAGTATTGGTACATCGCTTCATCCGCGTCTTTCTTGGCCTTGAGGGCCTTTTTTTCAGCAGCAGGCAGATTCCGCTTCTCCTCACGCTGCGCATCGTAGTATTCAAATATAGGCTTGAAGTCGCATTTGGCAAACTCTTTGATATCGACTTTGTTACCTTGAGGGTCCTTGGCACCGCCAGTCTTCTTGATGATATCCCTGAAGTCTCCAAAGAAGTTCTTCTGGAAGACAGGGTTCTCAACGTTGTGAGTCGAGTTAAGCATACTACCGAAGAACCCAGCAACCTCTTCAGCATCTGGGTGAAGTGTAATCGGAACGCCGTCATACTTCATCTTGACGTTCTCGGGAAGAGGCTCATACGGCGGGGGAAGACCACACCGTTGTGCTCCAAGGTCGTCCACTTTTTGGTTCCGTCACCCTTGGCGGGGTCATCCCACCAGCGGTATTCGTCCTCCTCGTCCTCCGCTTCTGCACTCTCGGCCTTGACCTTGCCTCTGCCTTTCTTCGCACTACCGACATCGGCCTTCACCTTCTGGACCGAGGACTTATCGCCAGTCTGTTCCCTTTTGACACCATTGGCTTGGTTTTTGGCCGCGGCCGGCTTGATGTCTTTCTTTGCGGCTGCTGCTTTGCGCGCAGAGGGAGCCTCCGCCTTAGCCTTGGCCTCGATCTTCTTCTTTTGCGCAGAGAGTTTTCGCTCGATAGGCACGTCGGAATCGGACGACTCGCCGATGGCCGTCTCAGAGGCTTTAGGGAGCTTTCGTCCGTTGAGTGCCAATGGAACGTCGTCGTCAGTTTCGGGGTCTTCGTGTTTGACGGAAGTTCGCCGGCGCTTGCTCTGTCGAATGGTCAGTCGCTGAAACCAATCGCGACCAATGTCGCAAAGGGAAAGGTATCGGGGCTAAATAGGGCGTACCAGAGGTTGATCATCCTCGTCACTGCTGTCAAACTCCGCGTACGACTTCTTCTGGTCGATGCTTGACCGAGACTTGCGTTTGCTCACGCCGCGCGCGTCCTCATCGGCGTCGTCCATCTTCACATCCTCGTCCTGCACAGCACCAAATCGCACAGATACACCAGGATCAAGTTCACTGGTTGTTGATGATTGGCCGTTCGACTTGGCGGACGGGGGTGTAGCTAGACGCGCAAATGGTCGCATGTTAGCAAGTCCGGAAATGAGATGAGAAAGGCAGAGTAAACATTGTGAAGTGAGAGGGAAAGTGATAGAAGGCGGTTTCGATGAAAGATGCCCTCGAAAGAGAATCGAGACGGTGGTGTACATATGGCAGCCGAGTCAACCTGGGGAAGACTTACGATTGGCGCGGCCATTGGCGCGGACGAGAGGAACATCATCCTCAGAAGAACTCATAATCGCGGTTTGAATGCGTGGAAGCAGCCAGAGTGAGCGAGGAGAAAAGAAACGGGTGTTGGTCCGAGGAAATGCCCTCGTGCGCGACTTCGGGCAATACGAGCCGCCTGATAGAACGAAGTCAAGGAAATCCTGGCCAATGGAGAGAGAGTAGAGTTCAAGAAAGCAGAAAAGACATCAATGACGATCAGGCGAAAGGTTGGGTGGGGAAAGGATGTACCCGGGTGGAATAAAGAGGGATGAGAGACCCGAGAACGACAGGCAAAGAGGTAGAGTCTTTGGGGGGAGAATGGAATGGAAAGCGAGGCCTTGAACTCACGGTGATGTGGCCTGAGGCATAAAATTACATAACTGTCCTGAACGGGTTAGTATCTGTTGTGAATTCTTGCCTGAAGACTCAGGCATAAGTAGCAACCGCGGAGTGACATAAGCAATTTTAGCAGAAAATTGATCTTTTCTTTCTTACTCTAGAAATGGTGATGAAACGTAAAGCATATAGACGTTGATTCACGACAGATTAGATAAACGCTAATTATCTTAGCTTCCACTAGCTTTATTTCTATACGCATACTGCAGACAGGTGCCTGTCTTCTGAGGCAGCGAAATGCGCCGGAAGCCGGAACGGCGCACCGTACTATGCCTACCACTTTCGGTTTAGCGCCGCACGGGAGCCTAGGAGGTTGAACTTCGCACTTCCCGACCGTCTAGCAACCAGCAAAGAGAGGCTTCTGCATCCTGCCCTGCTCTTCCCCTCCTTCCCCTCCGCAGTAACCTGCCATCTAGACTCTCGTCATCCCCATCGCAATGTTCTCCCGTGCCGTTCGCCCGGCCATCAGAGCCGGCAGTGCTGCCGTCACCCGGTAAGTCTCCTTCCGATGCCCGCTCGTGGCCGGTTCTCTTCACCCCAACATCCGTCGATTACCACCACGGCCACCACGGCCACCACGGCCAACCGCGCCTCCCGGATCAATTGCATAGGCGAAAGTGAGAGGTGTTGCATTGATTGCTGACTCTAATGAAGCACTGCCCCTCCCAATGCCGCCAACTTCGCGACTCTGCGTGAGATCGAAGGCCGTCTCAAGTCCATCAAGAACATTGAGAAGATCACCAAGACCATGAAGATTGTCGCCTCCACCCGTCTGACTCGCGCTCAGAAGGCTATGGACGACTCCCGCGCCTATGGTCAGACCTCCAACACTGTTTTCGAGCAGGCCGAGACCAAGCCTCTGGAGGAGGGCAAGACTCTTTATGTCATTGCTAGCTCCGACAAGGGTCTTTGCGGTGGTATTCACTCCGGTCTGGCTAAGGCCACTCGTCGCCTCGTGGCCAACGACCCTAACGCCGATATCGTCATCCTCGGCGAGAAGGCCAAGGCTCAGCTCTCCCGGTCCATGCCCGAGAAGATTCTCCTGAGCTTCGCCAACGTTTGCAAGGACATCCCTACCTTTGCCGACGCCCAGGCCATTGCCGACCAGATCACCCTGCTCCCTACCGACTACAGCAGCGTCAAGGTGCTCTACAACTCCTTCATCAACGCCCAGAGCTACGAGCCCACCACCATTGAGGCTTACTCCGAGGAGGCTATCACCCAGTCCGGTAGGCAATGCCCATATGGCGGCTTCCATCCAAGCATACTGACTCTCAAATAGCCAACATCGCCGCTTACGAGATTGATGATGAAGCTCTGGCCGGTCTTCGCGAGTACTCCCTCGCCAACAACCTGTTCTGGGCCATGGCTGAGGGCCACGCCTGTGAGATCTCTGCTCGTCGCAATGCCATGGAGAACGCCTCTAAGAACGCCGGTGAGATGATCAACAAGTATGTTTTAACCCTGATACGTTCGAGGCAGAGTAGTTCTAATATCTCTTCAGGTTCCAGATTCTCTACAACCGTCAGCGTCAAGCCGCCATTACTGGAGAGCTGGTCGAGATTATTACTGGTGCCACCGCCTCCGCGGACATGTAAAAACCTTCTTGAGGTTCTTACTCTACATTGTGTAGACCTGTTGATATCTAGATCGACTCTTCATTTGTAAAATCAGTGTCAATCCATTCCGATTTCATTTGTCCCTTTTAAAGACCGTGACCAGCTCGCTCGCCACGATATGTAGCTACAGCAGCTGCGTGTAAGTAGCTTGCAGTCGCAGCACATCGTAGCTTCCATGCGGCGGAGCACTTCGCTTTCACTCCTCCATTACCAGGTTTCAGGTTTCAGCTCTCTTTTTTCTCTCACTATCTCCCCCGCCCATCTCCGTTACCTTGCTCGCTTCTCGTATTGCTGCACCTGACCTTGTTGCTTACATTCATCCCACGAGGATTCCGCTTCGAAGTGTATTGTGACGTTCAGTTCTCGTCGTTCGAACTCGGTCGAATTTGGTTCGTCTACGGTATGCCTCCCTATTCCCAAGCTTCGCTTCTCTGCATCACCCGAAGCACTTCCTCCTCATTGTCTTTCGTATACCGGTTGAATCCAAACTTGACACCGCGTTGAACAGCCAAGATGTCGGCTGATTCGCACACCAACCACTACACTGTGCTGGGCGTGGCCCGTAATGCGACCCTCCAGGACATTCGCTCTGCTTACAAGAAGCTAGCACTCAAGCTTCATCCCGACAAAGCTGGCGATGGTAAAGAAAGTACTGCGAAATTCCGCAAGGTGAGTAATTCCCCATTCCTGCTTCCTCTCGGCTCACTTCTATGAAAGCCAGAAAGAACAAGATGTAATCATGCTTACATGATCTAGGTTGCAGAAGCAGTGGAAATTCTCTCGAACTCAGGACTCCGCCGCAAGCATGATGAATTACTCGATAGATCGGCGCTTACTGGTCTAGGCCTTGAGAACTTCTGGGATAACTTTGGAATCGGACCTAGCTATGCAAGGCCTGCTGCTACAGATGATGGGTATTGGACAGGCCCCTGGGAAGCCAATAACTGGGGTTCGAGGTCTTGTGAGGCACCTTATACCAGGTCTTGGGAGACCCCTTACGATAAACCCCTTCGGCGGCCGCCACATACCCAGCCTCGCCCCGTTCAGTCCCGCGAGCCATCGCCTCTGAAGAAACATGATATTTGGGAGGCATATTTGTACGGCTCTAGGCTAAATGGAATGGAATATGGCCCCGACACCACGGATGCCTTCCCTGCTTACAATGAATTGCAGCAAGAACTTTTCTTGAAGCAGAAAATTGGGGGAATCTACAGTGAAGAGCGAGACAAAGGAGCTGCAAAGGCTGCAAATTCGAGCCAGCGTAGAGCCCCGAGGCAGAGTGCCACCAGTTCCCATTCGCATGAAGGCATCTCTGATGTCTATATTGAGGTCTTGGAAAGAAGAATCAAGACACGTATGGAGGCACTGAAAGCACTGATGCAGGCGCATGAAGAAGAGTTGAAACATGAAATCTTCTTCGAAAATCATCTCCCAACCAGATATGAGGGCTTTGGCAACATTCCAGCGGTCCCCGACAATGACAAGAGAAGTGTGAACCCAACCCACACGGCTTGTTTCCCAGGAGCCGAGCACGAGCATCATGGACACGCTCCCGATGATGGTTCTTCGATTGATAGTTCAGCTCCTAAGACAGGAGACGGCATGCCCAACGAGGATCTTACTCTCGTCGTCCTTCTGTTCCTTCACAGGGCGACGGCTTCGCGGATGAAAGAACCAATTCACCTAACAACAAGGGGAATTATCCGTCTGATGAGACAGTGATTTTCTCTTGTGTCAATTCTCTCGATTCTCCCAGTTCAGGAGAGTGCGTCGATTCCGCCAAGCTGACGGATGATGACTCGGATGGTGGGATTGTACTGCCAGCTGATGAACCTGTTGAAAACAATATTGGCCACGCTGAAGAAGAATCTGATGACATGTCAGGGGACTACAAGTCATTTGTTCCTTTTATCCCATTCTATCAGATAAAGTTGAGGGAACCACATGGCCGGTATACTTCTAGAGACCTCTACTCAGAGCTCGAAGGTCTTGTCAAGCAGGCTTTTCACAATGCTCGACGACACAAAGAAGAACCTTTGCCGAACCCGAACCCTACCGTGTCGGTTACTCTGAATAGTGCTAAGGTGTGCTCCCACGCCAACATGTGGGTGAGACAACTCAACCGTCCCAGGTGCAAAGTCTGCAGTATCTTCAAGCCACTATATGTCTTGGAATGCTCTGGCTGTGACGCGATGGTTTGCGTCCGGTGCAGGTTTCAGAAGTCTGCATAGTTGATCGTGATCTTTCGACTTGATCAAAGGATCACGGCTATTTGAAGAGATCAATGTGCTCTTGCTGATCTATCAGTTTTTAAAAATGTCCTCTTTGTCTTCAGTACCAATACGACCATTGGTTTTCCCCCTCTTCCATGTTTGCAATCGGGAAATATCTGAATCTATCCACAAGCAGCAGAATGCATTTATCTGTCGATGTTGTATTACTGAGATCTAACCTTAAACAGTATGTTTTGTCTTGACCTCCGTTGCTTGAGAGATTAGTGGAGAATTCACGAGGCCTTTGGCCCAATCTCACATGATATGATGGACGATCAAACCTGCGGATTTGGAAGGTCATTTTTCCAATGGGGGTTTCATTCAGCGATCTATAGTTGGCAATCGTTCACTTGTTTGGGCAAAGTCATGGTTCTCATTCATCAAGTCAGTAACGTTTACGATATCCGTCTGGGTGTCATTAGTGGACTCTGAGTCTGTCGCGGAAGGTTCATCTTTCATCCCAAGGTTGTTCTTGGCCTTGGTGACCAAACTTCGCTGCTCAATCCGTGATATAGCAGGAGAAGGTAGGCTCTGCAGGACTTTTCCCAGGCGAAGATTCTGTCGCCCGCAAAACCGCATCAAAACCTCATCGATCAAAGCGCCAGATCACCAGCTCACGGTTACAGTTCTCGCCCACTAGATAGTAATCGCCACCACAAATTAAACCGCGGCCAGTAAAGTCTAGGTTCTCACGAGAAACCGAACCGTCTCTGGTCTCGAAAGTTAAGTAGATTCTCTGATCTTGAGTCCAATTGATCGGATCAAAGTGCAAGCTGATAGCCACGCCGGTGGATTCGTTGGCTAATTCGGAGAGCATGCCAAACCAAGCCTCTGGCAGGAACTCATCATCTCTCAATTTTGGCGTGTGCAAATTGTGTGTTCCACGATAAGCAGGCAGATTTGGTTCAACGCGCCTCTGGTGGGGTCCATATCCTTGCATAGGTATCACGGTGGTGACGGTGTGAGGATAACCGAACGGCGTCATCACATCCTCGTCGCCAAAGCAGGCCATTTCGGTAAACCTCACGGCATAGCCGTCGTCTGTGATGCCGAGCCTCTGCAAGGCCGGCAGGCCTCGTTGCCGAATATCAAAGAACTCGAGATCCCGAAAGCCGAAACGAGACACGATGGAGGGAGCCTGGTCAACATTGGGACCGCTATGCTGACATGTGGGATCCAGAGACGGCCTGTAAGAAGAAGGTTTCGAGATGTCCCATACGAAAAGAGACTCGATAGGCGCATCCTCATCAGCTGTGTATAGACTGCGGTTTGGCTGCCAGATGTATATCACATAGTGCGTATTGCTATGCGCAGAGAAGAAACGATCACGCTCACTCAGTGGATGACCCAAAAACATGATCTTCCATTCATTTCGAGGGACGATCCTCCATCCACCTTTGTCATCGGACTTGACATCGAAGGACGAGGCGAAATGCCGATGCACGCCGTCGCTGTCATTGAGCCAGTGAAAGGCCTTGGGCTCTGCCCACTCAACGACCAATAATCGCATCTGAATTCGAACTCGGCGGACGACCTTTCCACGGATAATGAATGGTACCATGAACTGGCGATCAGAGCTCAGATCCATCAGCACCAAACACTGGTGATCCGCGCTTGGGTAGACTAGCAGCCCATCCTCGTAGGTCCACAAGGCTTCTGAGAACTGGCGGTCCACAACCTGCCTCATGTGGCTCGCGTGCGACTCCCAAGGCTGAACCTGGAACCATTCGCGGTCGCCCGAGCTGCCGAAGTCGTCACACAGACGGTATTTTTGTACGGAGCGGGGCTTTCCGCGTTGTAGATGGTCATATCGCGCGACGACCTGGTCGTAAACAGTTCGACTTCCAGGGTCCTTGTCGTCCCATTCAAGAGCTTGTGCTTCCCTTGTCCATGGATATCGCCTCTTCAAGGATGGGACCAGGATGGTCGGGTTGCTGAAGGCCTCGTTCCATGCGTGCGAGACACGGCGGCAACGAATCATGTCCACAGGGTCCAAGTATCCCAGCAGAAGCCAGAAAATGTCCCGAGGCAAGTATGCCAGATCATGACAAGTGTCGAGTCGGGGCTGGATGGCCATCACTGTTCGACATTGTAAATAGTGGACGATTGAAGCTTTTAATTGGAGAAGCTTTTTCTCTCCGCATGCCAAGAGCTTCAGGACACCTTGCGTAATCCGCTTCTTGACCAAGCTAAGGCGCCTTCTTCCTTCTGCTTTGATGCTTTGAAGTTGAATTCTTGTGAGCTACTGGCCAAATAGTTCTCTATCACCATGCTTCCCCAAGGCTCGTTCTTGCTCGTTGCTTCGCTGTTGGCGGCTTTGCCTGTCAACGCCGATGGCATCTACACGAAAAAGTCCCCGGTGCTTCAGGTCACTGGGAAAAATTACAACTCGCTGATTGCTAACTCGAACTACACTTCGGTAAGCGCTTTGAACGTTGCCATTGCAACATTGGTGAACTAGCGGGCTAACTTCTAGCTGGTATAGATCGTCGAGTGAGCTCTCCCCGCACGGTTTCCTCGGTCTTCCTGCTAATAGCCCCTGCTTACACTTAGATTTTACGCGCCTTGGTGTGGCCACTGCCAAAACCTTAAGCCCGCATACGAAAAAGCCGCCCAGAACTTGAATGGTCTCGCGAAAGTGGCCGCGATCAACTGCGATGAAGACGAGAACAAGCCTTTCTGCGGCCAGATGGGCGTGCAGGGCTTCCCGACCTTGAAGATCGTGACACCCTCAAAGAAAGCCGGAAAGCCGCGCGTGGAGGACTACCAGGGCGCACGCACCGCAAAGGCCATTGTCGACGCGGTTGTTGAACGCATCCCCAACCATGTGAAGCGCGTAACGGATAAGGACTTGGACAACTGGCTGAACCAGAACGAGGAACGGCCTAAGGTCATTCTCTTCACGGAGAAAGGCACGACCAGTGCGCTGATCCGCGCTGTGGCGGTCGACTTCCTCGGTGCAGCCGATGTTGCTCAGATGCGCAAAAAAGAGTCCGCCTCCGTCGCGAAGTTCGGTGTCGCTCAGTTCCCGGCTCTCGTCGTGGTCCCCACTGGCGACGCGGAGCCCCAGCTGTATGAAGGCGAGCTGAAGAAGCAGCCCATTATCGAATTCTTGAGTGAATTCGCGACACCGAACCCTGACGCCAGTGGAAAGGCGGCATCGTCTACAAGCTCCAAGGCCAATACCAACACCAAGTCCAAGGCTGCCAAATCCCCCTCCAAGCCTTCATCTACTCCAGATGACGAGTCGGCTGCCGAATCCCATGAAGAACCTGAAGTCAAGCCAGCTCCTGTTCCCATTCCAGTGCCTCCACTCCCTACCCTCGCAACCTCCGAGTCCCTGGAGTCTTCTTGCCTGGCACCGAAGTCAGGGACCTGTGTACTCGCCCTTCTACCAGAGCAGGGTGATGCACTCTCCGCATCCGCCACCGATGCACTCTCCAGCTTGGCAGAAATTGCCCACAAGCACGCGCAGCGCGGCACACACCTTTTCCCAATCTATGCCGTCCCAGAGACCAACTCTGGCTCCCAATATCTCCGTACTGCATTGGGTTTGGAGGATAAGCAGAAGGTGGAGGTAATTGCTCTAAATGCTCGCCGTGGATGGTGGCGTCACTACGTGGCCGAAGGCGATTTCTCTGCCATCGCCATTGAGCGTTGGGTGGATGCTATCCGTCTCGGCGAGGGCGAGAAGGAGAAGCTGCCCGGCGGCCTTATTGGCGAGGCTGAGAAGGCGAAGGAAGCAGAACACGATGAACTGTAAAAGTTAGGTCTGAGATTTATTCGAGCCTGTGCTGAGTCTAGCTTGGCTTTTAGTTTTGAAGCCCTTCCATTTTCAAAATGAACCTAGGGGCCTTTGTGTCTAATGAGGTGTATTTTCCAGTAGGGCATTGGAGGTTCAGAATACTAAACGAAATCACAATTTGATGAAAAACATGATAAAAGAAAAGGTAGAAGAGGAGGAAAAGACTTTTGGTCTATCGCCCGTCAGAGGATGTTGACTGCTAGAGCCCTGCTTCGGTTCATAATGGCTTAGCAGTGATATAGGCTGACGTTCATGGGTGCGTGTTCCAAGAGTATTGATACAGTTTCTGGTCGAGTCGCGAGATTCTAGATCTCCAGCTTGATGACAGCATCAACTACTCCCAAAAATGGTCTAGCATCCCGGCTCAGCTCGATTGAAAAGGACATATCAAGTCATTCATATATACAAGAGGCGAGGGACATAGATAGAAGATCTCACAGCTCTTAGAATACATAGAAAAAAGAAGCCACAAAAACACCATTAGAAAATGCAGATCAACGCCAGGAGTATCAAACACAAATCTATTTTTTGCGGCCCTCGGTGCCCTTCTTGATCATCTTTTGCCTCTTGGAGTCAACTTCCTTGTCGAAGATCTCACGAGCAGTCTCTCCCTTCTTGCGCTTGGGTGCCTTCGTCTTCACGCTGACGGTGTTGCTCTTGCCACCACGGATCTGCTTCTCGGCCTCTTCCCAAGATGCGGAACCATTGTCAATTGCGTATCTGGAGACTAATAATCAGTCATTGTTCATTGAAATGCCTCATAAAGAAATGCTTGAAAGAAATCACTCACTTGTCTAGGGGAAGAGCGTCGATGAGGGCACGCTGCTTCTCGCGCATCTCCTCGTCGACCTCCTGGCCGCCCTTGCGAAGTTCATCCTCCAGGCCAGTCTCAAGGGGCTTGAAGCGTTCCTCGACGACGTCGTCATGAGCACCGTCGGAAGGACCGGAGGGAATCTGCTCGGCGGGCAAGGAGACCGCTACGGCGCCCTCGATAAGGCTGCGGAAGTGGGTGGAGACCTTGCGAATGATCTTCAAGAACATGGCGAGGAGCTGGGAAGAGGGTAAATTGAGCTCCTTCTCCAGGTCGTCCAGGCTCTTGCGCTGCGAGCCAATGCCGAGGAGGATCGTCTGCTGAACACCAGAAAGGCTGACCTTGCCGAGACGACCGGCAAGGTAGTACTCGGAGATGGTGGGAACCATATCCAGGATAACGTGGTAATCCAGAAGGTTGTTGGCGTAGCTGTCCAGGCGCTTCAAGTCGAAGGGCGAGAATGTAGCATCGAGGTCCGCCTTCTGTAGAAGACGGGGAACAGACGCATCCAGCTTGGCTCCAGCGTTGGCAGATTCGCAAATGCTGAGGGACAGCACCGAAGGGAATTCACGGAACTGGTAAGACAGCAGAGAGAGGAAGCGGCGGTGGAAGTCCCGTGCGAAGGCGCCCAGCCATTCAGCATCATTGGAACCAGCAGACAAGGTGCGAAGCATGACGCAGGAGTGCTCGCCGGTCAGTTCGTTCGGAGTCTGACGAAGGTAGACGGGGACGAAGGAAGAGCGCTTCCAGAACTTGTGAAGGGTCGGGGTCAGACCGTAGCTGACACCAACGTAGTCGAGGGTATCGGGACGACGCTCAGTCAACTTGCCGAATAGCGGAGGCATGGTGCGAATGTCACGAACGTGAACATCGTCGTCCAAAAGGTTCGAGTTGGTGAGCTCCTCGTCTGTCACACGGACCATCTCCTCCTGGGGAGCCGACATATCCTCGTCCAGGGAAGTGAACTTGCCCTCGAAGAAGTCGACCAAGAGCTCCAAAGCACGCGAACCATATCCCATACCGACGTACTCGGGGTTTGTTGCGATACGGACGACACGAGCACCGGAGAGACCGGCAAAGTCCTCGTCTTGGAACTGCTGGCTCACGAGCCACGGGATCAGGTCACCACCGGCTCGCTGACCACGGCTCAAGCTGTTGAGGACACTCTGCTTGCTGATTCGACCCTCGAGGGCAACCTGAATCACACAGAGGGGTTCCGGCAGCTTGGTAGCCTCTTCGTCGATGGGAGGAACAAGCACGTAGAGCTGGTGAGCAGGAGCATCACTCATGAGCTGAAGGTCATTAGGAGTATTTTTGTAGTGGCTGGCAACGTAAAGCGCCATCATCTGTTGCAAGAACTTCTCGGAAACGGGGTGGAAAGAGAATAGAGTATCACGATTGACCTGAAGCAGCTGGCACTTGGACGGGTGGGGGCAACCTTGGGTATTCATGCGAGACTTGGGCAGCGTAGCATCGAGACACAGGACCTTGTTTAGCCACTTCTCGACGTGATCACCAGGAGCATAACGAATGGGTTCTGCGAGGGTAATCTCCCGAAGAGTTCGACCACCGAGATTCTTGTCTGCGCTCTTAGCGATCTTGCCGGTGCTGCGGTCTGCGACATCGGTGTCGTCGGTCTTTGCGCCACCTCGAGACTGCTCACGGAGCTGCTGAATGAGCTTCAGAGACAAAGAGCGACCGGTTCCTTCGTAACCATTGATGGTAGACGCCATGAAAACCAGGTAGGGGCCCATCAGCTTCCGCACCAGGGGGAGAGGAATGGCGGCAGCCTCATCGATGACCAGAAGCTCTGCTTGACCCAGAACGTGCGCATCCTGGGGCTGGATGTACTGAATGGTTTGACGGTGCTGGCGGTGAATGTTGACTCGGACAATGGCCTTGTTGAAATCAGGGTTGGTAGACTGCAGGATAGTGTAGTCGACGTGATCAAGGTAGCCGAGGGCATCGAAACCCTTGAACACAAATTCGAACAGAGTCTTCAAATTCTCGGGACTGGGGGAGGTGATGAAAATGTTGCTGTAACCGTGGGCAATAGCGGCGGCAATGGCAACACCGAGGGCGGCTGACTTTCCTCGTCCACGGCCTGCGGTCAGGGTAACCGTGCTCTTCAGAGTCTTCTCCGCAATGGCATCAGCAAAGGTCAATAGAGCCTTGGCCTGATCCACAGTGCGGGCCAAGTTCACCAGCGGTCCGATAGGCTTCGCCTCTGCCAAGCTATCCTTGATTTCCTTCAACTCCTTCTTCGGGCCGGACATCGCGTCGTCGGTGGATTCGGGGGGAGGAAGCGGCTTGACATTCTTGCCGCCGGAGATAGGCAGCACGTTCAATTCGTCATCGACAACCAAGCAAGACTCACAGCTTCCCAGAGACAGAATGAAGCGCTCATTGAAGCGGGCAACCACATCATCGTGGGCTTCCGTCCGGTATCGTGAGTGAATATCCATAGACATGGTGTACAGCTGCTTCAAACTATTCATGCTCTTCAGCAGCAAAATCACCATACCACCTCCCTCGACCGTCTCGACGGTGCGTGCCAACAGGTTGGGAGTCATGGCCTCGAAGTCCTGCAAGATACACATGCCGTAAGTGTTACCCAAAATCTTCTCGGTCTCCTTGTAGTACACGTAGCGGATCTGATTGAGGGTGATGAATAGCTCGAAGGGGTCCTCTTGGTTGGGTTCACGAATACCACGCTTGACTTCCTTCTTTATCTTAGCTTCGCGCTTCTTGCGGTGACTTGTGAAGCCCAGAAGATCCTTCTTGTATGCCCACAACACTGACTTGTTCTGTTTCACGTCGACGCTGGACATGATATAGTGAAGGTTGACAATGACATCTTTCGCGCGGTCACCGACGACAACGAAGAAGCTGCGCTTCTTTTCCTGCACTCCATTTCGAATGAGAGCGGGGATGCGCGAGTCAATCGCTTTGCGCGGCATGATGAAGATGCGGAGCTGGCCGCGAGTATCGTCGGACCTTAACACTCCCTATCGAGATATCGGGGAGAAATGATCGAGGTTGCAGAGCGCAGGTCAGGCACTAGAAACTTCGGCCCTCGATTGAATTGCGATAATTTCCAGGTCGCTGATTAGAGAAAATCCCGCCGAGTCTCCAGGTCCTAACTTAGACTAAGGAAAGAAAAAATCATACTGCAAGTCCATACCGCCTGCCGATTTGCCTCTGGGTCCATTCACCGCCTCCGCTCGGATTAACATATCACATGACTCTGAAGGGGGCTCAATATGAGTTACCTCATTGGGACAAGCCCCGCCGCTTTGAGAAACACGTTGCTCCACCTCCCTTGAATGACGCGCTGAGATGGTGCTCGGTGCTCGGACCGTTGCACTACGCCTCAGGATAATTCCTTTTCCAGCCTTCCAGAGAAGCGAGACAGATCAGGAACCCAGATTGAGTGATGCTTTTTGCCGATCTCGTGCGCTGTGACACTCACGATGCGCCAAGTGGAGCGCGCGGGAGATAAGTCTTGATTCTCGATGCTGATCGCCCGGGCATATCTTGCTGGGAGGCGCATTCCTGCCAGGGAGGAATCAAGGCCAAGAAAGATGCCGCAGTGGAAATTATCGTACTTTCCGGGCGTCCCATTGGACGGAGGCCATTTGCTCGTAGAGGGAGAGCCCATGGTTGCGTGGACCGGCGTATCCAAAGCACCCACTATTGACGCAACTTGATCACCGGCGAGCCTGGGTGTGCCCTTTCTGATTAGCTGCATCTTTCGAGCGGTTGGTTCAACCAGTCCTCCGGCCATCCAGACCAGTGTCAATCTCCTTTGAGGTCTCCACTGGGAAGGGTCCCCGTCCCTTTCGGCCATGTCCTGACTATCTTCTTGCGACTGTCACGCCAACGACACGCTCTTCAGCCGGACCGTTGACCCTCTTGCGAAGATTCGCAATGGCCTGGGATACCATTTGCTCAGAAAGATAAAGCTTGGGCGCATGATGGTATCAATCTCCGCCGACACTGGGCTCAAGGTCTGTGTGGGGTAAGTCAACAGCGGACGCTTTCCAACAGGGAAAAACGGCATTTAGTAATGGTCGCGCGTCTTTTAGGATCTTCTTTTTGAGCTCTTTTTTCCTCGCCGCATCTTATAATGCTACATTCGCATTCGGTGAGTCGCGATCAATCTTGTGGAAGCGCGTAGACTGACGATGAACGAGCAAAGACCGCCCAGTTCATACGGCCGTTCTGGTCTGCTTCCTCACCGGAGTCGTCTTCATCACTCTGGGTAGGTTTGCGCCGGCAGCATCTCGGGCATTTTCGCCGAAGCCTCAATGGAGTGCCGTACCCTCATCCGACCAATTTGAACTATCGTCGTCGCCGCGGAGCTCGTCTGCATCATCTCCTATCCTAGGTTTCAACGAACCTGTCCTACCGCGGACTCGCTTCTGGCTATCCCGGTTTTGGTGGAGGGTCGGCCTGTTGTTGACTCTCTGTGGCTTGCGAGTTGAGCTGTTTCGCCGAGTTACTCTCCATTCAGAGTGCGTGCCTGATGGATATTCTGTAAGGATCACCCTGCTCTTCTGTTATTCTTTGGTCAAAATCCTGACCGTCTCCTACCGAAATAGTACGCCATCCCGTTGATAGTCTCAATTTACGACTACTGGCGCAACCAAAGATCCCAACCGCGGGAGGAGTATGTACATTTGCAACGGTTCCAAAGACTACCTGCCCAATTGGCCTACTCTACGTGTCGACGAAGCTTCCACTTCGTGACGAAAAGCCGCGCTCGAGGAATCATCGCTGCAACCTTTCTCTCGATTGCGGGCTATCTAGTCTCTTCCTTGACAAGTGGTAGCCAGTCCACTTACGTTTGCCCGATCATTATCCATGCAGCAGCACGTCTTCGGGTCATCAGAGTTCTTAGCACTTTGATAGATTCAATCCTGCTAATCGGGGTTGCCGATTTAAGTCGCGCCGGTGCTGATCACGAGGGACAGCGGAGAAAGCGAGCATTGGTGTCACTGGGAGTGGGTCTCTTGGTAAGTCTCAATGTGGAGGACTCTTTGACGAGTATATCTGACCATCATTATAGGGCATCGCTTTGGCTTGGAGTTTTATCTCGTACCGGGTTACGAACAGTCGTCCTGAACACAGTGGCCAGCCATTCTTAGATGTGAAATACTCACGCAGTGCTCTCGGCGAGGCTTTATTGATCGTGTTCTTGCTTGCGTCGGCTTCGCAGATGGTGAGGATTTCTCCATCCTCTCCTGTGCATAGAAGCTAAACTTTTATAGTTGCCTCATTACGGCATTCTTGGTCTCTCGATCTTTGGCAGTTTCGTATTCATTTACTTTGCCGCGACGTCGACCTTCCTTCTACAACAGATGCCGTTCCCTTTTATTTCAACGACTCATGCCGTTCTCACTGTGGTGACATCATCTACCGGTGTCGTCCTCTTTCTTCTTGCGCGCATCATTTCCGATGAAGATTCAAAGTCGCTCTCTCGTGTGAACATTACGCTTCAGATAGTGTTCACTATCCTGATGTGCACTTGGCGCCGTCTTCGCCATGGGCAAGCACCAATTCGCGCACTTACACCCAATCGACCTCCTCATTCACAAAGGTTCCAATCATTTCGACGAATACGTCGCCCAGGCTGGCTCCAGCAAAACTCTCGAAGATGCTGTTCTGGAATACCAAAAACGATATACACAGCTTCCGCCTCCTGGTTTCGACAAATGGTGGGAATACGCAACGAATCGATCCTCATTAATTATCGACGAATTTGATCAGATTCACAACGATATCCTTCCTTTCCGAGCTATTCCTCCCGCGCAAATCCGGGATATGACTCAGAAATTGGCGACAAATCCTTTCAACGACCTCGGGGCAATCAGCATTCGCAATGGAAAACCGAAGGTCCAGGACGGCGTTAAGCCAACACATGCATGGATGGTCAAGGGCGCTGCAGATATGATCGAAAATTTTTCCCAGTATCTACCAGACATGGACCTCGTCTTCAACTTGAATGACGAGCCGAGAGTCGCGGTACCTTGGGAGAAGACCATGCGGCTAAAGCGAGCGGCGAGGGCGCGTGAGCCTATTGCCTCGGGAGCCGTGATAGACCGCTGGTCTGCCAACAGAGATCAAGGTTGGGGTTCTATCGAGCCTGCTGATCAGACCCACGAGACTGTCTTCACAGACGGTGCATGGCGAGGTATCTGGGATCCATACGTGAGCGCAGTCTGCCCTCCATCGTCCAGGGCACGCACTCGACGCATCTGGAACCGTCGTGACATCTGCCTGGGCTGTGCAGAGCCTCATACCATGGGACAATTCCCGTTAGATTTTAATCTGGCCTCTGAAATTTGCCATCAGCCCGATTTGGCATTCTTACACGGCCTGTTGATCTCTCCAGCCTCGTTCAAGGTATCCCAAGAGCTGATCCCCGTCTTCAGTCAAAGCGCTCTCACAGGGTTCAACGACATTCTCTACCCTAGTCCATGGAACTACATGGACAAAATGAAGTACCAGCCGTCAAAAGAGTATCCGGACCCGGCATACGAGGAAAAGGATAACTCCCTCTACTGGGTCGGAAGTACATCCGAGGGATACAGCCGCTTCAACGACTGGAAAGGCATCCCTCGACAGCGCTTCGTTCATCTCATTAACAACAACACCGAAAACCAAGTATCCGTCCTTCTCCCCGCCGGCCAAGGCCTCTACAAGTACGAAATCATGGACGGAACCGCACCCACCTCACGCCTCGACCTCCAAACCAACGTCCACCTCGCCGATCCCATCCAACGCTGCGAAGACTGCGACATCCAGTACCAAGAGATGGGCACCATCTCTCACGTCGACTTCCAATCCCACTGGTCACACCGCTTCCTCTTCGACCTTGACGGTGCAGGCTTCAGCGGACGATTCCTCCCCTTCCTACAAAGCCACAGCCTCCCCTTGAGAACAGGCCTTTTCCGCCAATGGTTCGACTCACGCGTCATCTCATGGTTCCACTTCATCCCCGTCGATATCCGACTACACGGCCTGTGGAGCACATTGGCTTATTTCGCCGGCGTGCCGAACCATGACGATCCGCGCCATCCGATGCGCATGCAGGCGCATAGTGAACAGGGGGCGTGGATTGCTGAGCAGGGACGGAAATGGACGGAAGTTGCCTTGAGAAAGGAGGATATGGAGATTTATTTCTTCCGGCTTCTGCTTGAATGGGGGCGTTTGACGGATGATAATAGGGATGTTCTTGCGTTTGCGCCGGCTCCATGAGTTTAGTTTATGGATGTATCTTCAAATGGAGTTGTACATAGTAATGATTTTGATGTATGTTCCTGATTTCTTTTCACGTGGAATCTCTGGAGAACCAAGTCCTAGCCTTGCAGGCTAGTCGTAGCATCTCGAAAAATGACGGGCATAGACTACAAGGTGCCTTGGGCTCAGATGTTATTCAAGATTTGGGATCAAAGTCGCTTTGGGAGTAGAGAACTTCTATTGAACCAATACTTTTCTATTGCATGTGAAGATGCAGTCGTGATGCAAATATGTGCCTTGGTGCAATGCAAATATGTGCTTTGTAGATGAGTGGGAAAACGGGTATACAAACATTGCGCCTCAGAGAAAAAAATTTCAAACCTGCAGATCATGAAACAGAGTAAAAAAAAAATGCAGGTCCATGTGACCATGAACATGACGAGAAAATAAACAAATGTAAATGCCCAGCACACAATCATCAAACATCAAATCATCTGACGAGATCACAGATCTCTTTCTAAAGTTCCAGCCTGCAAGTCAAGTCGTAATACATCATGTGCCAGCTTAGTGGCTGTGACCGTGGCCGTGCTTGAAGGCATTACGGCGATGCTTCCAGGCGGGGCGAGGAGCAGGGCGAACATAGGGAGCTGAACGCTCCACCTTGGGCTCCTCGACGGACTCGTTGGCATCGACGGGGATGGGCACCTTGGCGAGAGGCTCGAGGATAGTGTCACGCTTGGTGGAGCTGCTATCCTGGTAGACCTTTAGGGAGTTGATTTCCCAATAAGTCTGCTCAAAGGCGGAAGGATTGTTGGCGACGTGGTCGTTGCAGGTGCTAGCGTAGGAAGAGCAGGAGCTTGAGGACCACATGTCGCCAGCCCATTTACCGCAGAAAGTGATATCGAAGACAATTTGGAGTTCGCTGAAGTGAGAGTCGATATCACATCCAGTGAAGCTGGCGGCGGGAGTACCCCAGCCCGAGGGGTCGGGTTCACCGCTGGTGATGTCGGATGGGACGCTAGAATTGGAGAAGAAGTAAATGTTGATGGCATCACTGGTCCACTCGGTGGCGTAGACACCGCCGCCAGCCTGGTTGAACCCGTCACCGTAACCCTGGGTGCTGGAGCCCTGGATGGCACAGCCGGAGTTGGGCGACTGACCGGAGGCCTCGACATAGCAGTTGCTGGTGGTGAGGGAACCGCTGAAGCCGGAGTTGTTGATGGAGCAGCCGTCGCTGGTGTGCAGGGCCATTTGGTTGGTGGATGCAGTGCTGACGCCCTCGATGATATCAATCTCGCCATTGTTGGGCCAGTTATTACCGAGCATCCAGAAGGATGGCCATGTACCACAGACACTACCGGGCATGTGCCCGAGATCCAAGATCACCAGACCATGGGTATAGGTCTGGGTGCTCTGCAGACGAACACTCTGGCGGCCGGAGGAGGCGGCGTTGGAGTGATCTACACCAATGTAGACCGAGCCGCTACCGGTGCTGATGAGACCATTGGTAGAAGCGGTCGACTGATCGACATAGCTCACATAGCCGTCCGTGGGATCCTTGTCGGTATAGAAGTCGAACCCGTTAAAGAAGGAATCATCGGTGCCATAATCGGCTTGCAGCGTGTAGCCGGCCGCGCTGAGGTGGGCAAACAGACCCAGACCAGAAAGAACAGTGATCGTGAAGTGCATTGTGTCGCGTGCTAAACTCAAGAGAAAGTGGGGAAAAAAATTGTCAAAGACCGAATGTGCCTCGCAGAGGTCACTAAAAAGGAAAGTAAAGGATGGAAGGCAAGTATACAACCCACGAAAAGGATGTGGGGTATATAGCCTTTCAAGGAATGTAAATAGCACACGAACAAAGGAAGGACAGGTCTAGGATGAAGGAGAAGCGAATGCATCAGGGGAGAAACGAATTCTTTATACAAGGGGGGGCGAAAGAAAGTTATCGACGCGTGGAGCACCCTCCACCAGACCCGATCTTGAGACTCCAGTGGAACATGCATGACAGGGACCCGTTGACCCATGTGAGAGATACGAAACGCGAAATATTTTCACTGCGGCAGGAGGGCAAGTCTGCTACCCTCCGAACGGCGGGTCCCAAACGCTGAAACGCACCGAAGCTGGGGCTGAGGACTCACCCTCCCCCCATCTTCGCCTGGATAAGCCGATGGTTCTAGTTCTTCTCGAGGGAACAATGGAACCTGTCCGGTCGTTGCGAACCAGAACCATTCATCGTCTCGGGCTAGACCATGGCGCCCTCTTTGCAGTCTCTACCCATTGGGGATTGTGACGCCATGGTGAATCACC
This sequence comes from Penicillium maclennaniae, assembly GCF_028827695.1. NCBI lineage: Eukaryota > Fungi > Ascomycota > Eurotiomycetes > Eurotiales > Aspergillaceae > Penicillium > Penicillium maclennaniae. The sequence continues at coordinate 5,252,184 of NW_026623215.1, read as the reverse complement.
CGGTTCAGGGCAGCTCCTGCATCTGATCAGGCACACTGCAACACTGACGATCATCGGGGCAGCTGGACAGAAGCCGATCACATCTGATTGCACTGTTCGCCAGGTCCGAAAGGGTTTAGGTGCACGCCTTCTCCTGTTTCAGCAGGGGGGACTGTACTGTAGCGTCTGGAACCCAGCGGATTAGACAAGCGCTCGGGATGGGGTGTTTCGGAACCGCAGGGTGATCACAGCGGCCTGACTGCTGACTCGCTGGACATGGATTCGAGGTGGAGATTGTGGCGGGCAACCGCCAATGTTGCGCCGAAGAGCGAGTGAGCGGTTGTCTTTTCCCTGAAAAGTCACGAGACAAGTCACTGGGTGGCGAGGAAGATCGACGAATCGTGGGTCGTGACAACTCAATTAAGCTTTTTCTAATTTTCTTTCTTTTTTTTTTTTTATTCCTTTTGCCTATCTTGCTCATTTTTCTATAGTCTTGATTTCCAGGTTCTTTCAACGCCTGCACCCTTGGTTCTTCTTGGCAGATGAGCGAAAGGAAACTCGAAACCCGTGGAAAGGCCAAAGAACTGAAAAATTCCAACAATCAAAAATCTAAAAAATAAAAAATAAAAACCTGAGAATTGAGCCTGGTCCAAGTCGGGCGAGACCATCGGGAATCATCCAGACTTTTCGGTCTTTTCGGTATACTCGGCACCCCCTCGACCCTCATCACTACGGTACTGGTAGTCTCCTGCCGATCCCCCATTTCATCTCTATGCTTATTTCAGATGTCAATTTGAGATTTCTAGTGACATCCGACATCACCGAGAGGTAAGAAGTAGTCTTCGATATACATGCTCGACCCATCACATTGTGGGGGAGGTCGCAGATAGAGAGAGTCGCCCTCGGGACCCATTTCCCTTGTGCCGGGAGCCGGGAGCCGGGCCCCAGCCGCTCATCCACTAGGACCGAGACTACGAAGACCCTCACCTGTGATCGTGCCATTACCTCTATCCCTTCTACACTGGGCTATCCACACCCGATACTTAATAGAACCTGGACAAGAACTAGAACGCTCAAGACCATTGGTGTCGATTCGCAACCCAAGATACAAAGTTTAAAAAATAATAATAAAAAAATGCGAGCGTAGGGATTCGAACCCTAGATTTCTTTCGAAAGAGGGGTTTTAGTATTTAATTTGCTTAAACTGATGGATCGATTAGTATACGAGATGCCGGAGGGAAGAGGTGTGGCAACGTACTCCTCCGCCTTAACCACTCGGCCACACTCGCTTTGGGATCATCGTCCGATCCCCGAGATGACTCTTGGTGTAATTCCCAAATGACAAAAGGAAACAAGAGGTAGCTAATGCCGCAGCGTTGAGAGGTACACGTGTTGCCCATGTACGTATGAGCTTCATCACTGCCAGATTATGGGGGTGAGGAGAAATGAACCAGGGAGATGGTGAAGGAAGTATATAGCACGTTCCTGTCATATTGCAACTGCCACCTATAGAATCTCTTGCATAGGTAAATGAAAAAGAGAAAGGAAAGATAAGAGAAAAAAAAAGGAAGGAAAAGCCGGGGGGGGGGGGTGGAAGAATGGAGGAAGATCGCTATGTGCACGCCGGACAGAATAACTCGACCCCTACCCATTCTTTATCTCGGCGAAGGAATGCGAATGCGAATCCAAATCCGTGGGTCGCTTATGGGTACTGGCATCTAGAACGCACTGCCGGTGGTACAGATGTCGGCACGAGAAAACTACCACCGGCTCAAGGGGAAGATCGCCGGTCGACCCGGTCTCGACCCCTTCCTCCAAGGCATGGTGTTGCGGATTGTCCATCAGGGGCAGCTGGCCCGCGTCTACAGCTGCCGCTTTACCCTTGCCCCGCTCGGCCGGATTATATCCCTCTTCGAGTCGCTTGGCGATACGGCGGTGGTGTTGGTCGCGTTGTCGCTTTTCCCATGCGGTCCAGTGTGATGAGCCCACATTGATGCCCCAGGTTCGTCGTCGGCAGATCTCGCACACTTGGCCACGAGGTCGCCAGCCTTGTTGCCGGAGTCGGGTGACCTCGTCCACGTGCACGAAGAGGTCGCGGTCGAGCATGCCGTTAGCCAGGGCCAGGAGGGATTTCTCATAGGAATACGCGGAGAAGATAGATGCCAAGACGGCTCGCAGCTCAAGGAGGGATGGTGACCAGGTAGCAGCCCGCGTGAGAAACGCGCGGAGAATGCGGAGGAAGGACATGTCGGTGCGTTCACTGCTGGATGAAGTACCACCTTTGACGGTGCTGGCAAGTAATGTCGTGAAGGCCTGCTGGATGAGGGCGCGGAATGATGTAGTCAACCGTCCAGTGTCCCCTCGTGGGGATGCTGGCTGATGCGTCTCCGAGACCTTGGACTGTTGATCCAAGAGTGCAAACACGTTGCTAGCAATGCGCACCACTGCCTCGATAAGGTCAAGCCAGAGATTTTCGTCGAATGTGAGGGCCTGCTCAAGGGGCGACACGCCACGCTGTCCATTCAGGCTCGGTCGACTCGGCTTCGCAGTCTTAGACTGAACCTGGCAGAGCCAGGTTCCGACCCCGGCATACTTATTCAGGGAATCAAGCAGATCATCAATCGCTTCCACTGTAGTCGCCGTGTCTGGAGTCTGGTTGGCGCTTTGCAGTATGCCAATCAGGCCCGACTCCAGCGTGCTCAGGTGTGCAATGAGACGGTCCATAGCTGCTCGCACTTGGCCCTGTCGAGCAAGGAGAATCACGGCGGCATCAATGACCCCACTCTCCTCAATGGCCGGAAGAAGCTCCTCAAGATGAATGTCGCCAACTCGTAAGCCTTCAACAAAGTCTGCCACATGTTGGGGGTTGTATTTGCAAAGAAGCTGCACGTAGCGTTCGATCATTGAGTTCTCGACAGACGGAGGCTTTTCACCACTTGGGCCAGCGGGTTCCACCAAGACTCGAAGATACTGGTATTGTCTGTAGGTGTCGTGTTCCAGCACTTGTAAAAATGTAGAATGGACTTCAGGAGCTAGGATCTGCATTGTCTGAGCAGTCCGCATCACGTCAATATCAGCAATCTCTCTGGCATGCTTTTGAACCACATCCACGACATCTTTCCTCTGCTTCTTGCCTAGCCCGGATCCCGAGCGGAGACAGTCATGTATGGAGGTGAAAATGGCCTCTTTGTCATTTGGATCTTCGAGATATGTCATGATCCATTGCGGATATTGCTTTTCAGAGCGATAGATGGACTTCAAAATCCGGAAAAAGCGAGCTGCCTGAAACAACGGCACCATGCTCTGGATATCCGGTGGATGGTAGAAAGACAGCAAGTACTCAGCACTCAATTCGCAGTCGTCGGCCATGCTCTCGTCCGGGTATTGACACAGGCGGGTCAGGACCTGATGCAGAGTTGTGCCTGAAAGAAGAATGTACTGGGGGTATTTGGGGAGATTGCGTGCAACAAACATGTCCAGGTAAATGGTATCAGCAGGAGTGAAAGAAGACGCATCCATGACTTGGAGCAAAATGCTGATCAGGTACTGTCGATTGATCGACGCTCCTGGAGAAGGGCTTTCTTCGGAGTCGGGCTCGTTGAGGAAGCTGTCCTCGAAAGCTTCGTTGAGCATGCTCATGAAGCTGGACGCATCAAACTTGAGCAGAGCCCGGAGTTGTGAGAATGATTTGGTCTCACTAGAGCCGTCGACAGGCTCTAGATTGCCCGAGAAAAGATATTGATACAGAGATAGCTTGGCCCGTGATGCCTCGGTTTCATCCATCTCATCCCCAGTGGGGTAGATACGTCCAGTGAGCACGAAGGACAGGTAAGCGAAACTTTTCATCGCGTTAGTGTGCTTTGTCACTTCGAGAGCATAGTCTCCATTGACCAGAGGCTCGGTCTGAGTGGGGATCATCTGCAGGAGTTCCTCCAGTGGCCCAATGTAGTCTGCTAGACAACGGTTCCACACATAAATGTACGCATCGAACAGGTTATGTTGTTTGCATAGGGTTGTGACTTGGTCAATATCCATCGTCGTAGTGTTTAGCAGACAGATAATTTCCTCCAGACGGCCAGGCGAGTGGGTTTTGATGAAATGATTGATCAGAGCTTTGACAGCAATCGGGGGAAGTGAGCGAATGGTTCCATCAATGATACGCGGTTCAAGGACCTCGAGGAAAATTCCTGCGGATCCCTGCTCCTCATACCAAGTGAACACTTCTTCCCACAGAAACTCGACATCGTCCATATAGATGCAAGCGGCGATGGAAACTTCAGCGAGTTCCTCAAGCTGTTCGTTCTGTACGCGCCCGTTGTGTGCTTCATCATTACGCCCAAAAGCATACTTGAGAGACGCAGAGATCATCTCAAGGAGCTTTTCTTGGACAATTGGTTGTCTCAAAGCATCCTCTTCGGGAAGGCCAACTGTGAGCTTCTCTGCGGCTCCCGTATAGTAAGATGTCGCCAATCGAATAGCTCCAATAAAATCACCCGCTTCCATGAGAGCAAGGAGTCGGTCAGCCCAGTTGGAGAGGTTACCGACCTGGGCTTCATTGTAGCCAAGCAAGAAAAGCCGGCCTTTATAGGCCCGGAAGCTCATGTAAAACGCATCAGCCACGACGCCATGCATCGACGTATCTTCTTCATCAAGTTGCTCGACAAGATTATGGAGTTGGGATGAGAAAAGGTCGGTATGATAGATGTGGCGGTGGGCAAGATCGATGGACTCTGTGACATGCATAGTGTAATCCTCAAGGATCAGCAGTCGCTGGGTGATCGTAAACACTGCTAGCACAGATCGACTGAGCCATTGAACGGCGACGATAGCCTCCTCGGCCTTCCATCTACTTCGCGCTCTGAAAACAAGGCTAGGCCGCCGATCGCGGTCCAATGGCTCGTCAGTCTCCGCTTCTGTCACGTCCAGCACAGTCAAAACATTGGACCAGCAATAGACGAGCTTGGTGTTCGACGTCTGGCTATCTTTGCCCTTCAGCCGAATGGCGGGGAACCAGGCTAGAGCTCCAGTCATGGCACTGTGCGCCGGGACTTCCTTGGGCCGCGGCGCTTTGTGTTGGGTTTGCGCGACCGGAGTTGTGGACACTATCACTAAAAGGTAAGGTGTCAACATGGCAACAAGACCTAATGAGTCGTACGGTTGCTCAACGTTGCCAAGAGGTAGAGGGGAGAAAGCTAAGACAGAGCTAGGTTTTCGCCGGCGCTCTTCCGGCGCAGTTGCTGGATATCGGCCCAGGATTCGAGTCGTCTTGATGGTTCGACCCAATGATCCCGTGCCTCGTGTTGCCAAATGGGAAAATGCCATTCCTCTGGTATCAGCTGAAACGATTGCAGTGCGCCGGGTGCCAAGGAAGCCGATATGAATGACCGCGGATCCCGCGATATGCCCATCGGATGTTCGAGTATCAACTTGATTTGCTGGAAGTGGGGTTATATGGAGAAAGGGTCGTGCTGATCGAGAGATTTCCCATGTGTAAATATCACCCGTTTCATGTCCTCCGGCCACAGTGGAGTGATCTGCAGACAGTGCTAGAGCTGTGATGGGTCCGCATTCAACAGCTGGCAGATTGTCAGTATGAATCCAGTCTCCGAGGAAATGACGAACGTACCTTTCGTACCAGTCCCGATGATAGTCTTCAAGCTCTGCTGATAATCAAATACCAGAATAATTCCTTTCGAGGTACCGATCACAATGGACGTAGAAACCGCCAGGCATGTGGGCCGCCCAAAGTTGCGCTTCCCAATCTCTGAAAAGGCTTGCCCAGTTATTTTTCGCAGCTTTGTCCATCGTACGACATCCCATGGGCTCTGAGTCGGTTCGTTGTCCGATTCTGGTGTCGGCGAAAGCTGGCTCGTAAAGGATGATTGCCGGGAATGGAGATGGGCAAGGAATGGCGAGCCCTGCCTAGAGGGGCTAAGAGTCGATGAGGATAGCCGGGATTGGAAGCGGAGGTCAAAGGGACGGTGTGCTGGACTGGGGCTGACTCGTGGAGAGCTTCGCAATGCTAGCGCACTGCTGCTTTGGGAGGACAGAACAGATCCCTATTGACAATTAGAAAGCTACCAGTGGCTGAGCGCGCAGGGCATCACTGACATGTAAAGACGGGGTATCATCAGGGGTCGAGGCTGTTTCGTCTACACTTCCCGAAGTGGCGTTGAACTGCGCGTGTTGCGCCGGAGGAGTCTGGGGGAGTTCGGGGCCTGCGGGTGCGACAGTCTTTTCGGAGGCCTGATCTTGTACCTCCACATTGTCTCCTGAGTCCAATTCCTGGTCGACGAACTCCTGCGAGGAGGGCTGACCCTCAAGGGCGAGGGTCTCATGGTCAGCCTGTTGGGGAAAGTCGTCTTCATTGCCCAGATCAAGCTCATCCTCTCGTTCCCTGCCCTCACTGCCCTCGGCCATCGAGCTCATGAGCGAGGTGTCCGAATGATCATTGCTGGAGCCGGATCAGGGAGATAAAGCTTCCTAGTCGGTCAGATAGAAGATGAGATGCAGCTCGTGGTTTCTCTTCCTCGGAAGTGATGCGGGATCAGGACGGAGGCCCATTCAAGCTCGGACATGAACTACGTGAAATGCGCGCTGCCTGGGGCGGAGCCTCGTCTTGGAGCGGGGATTCACCGCCCGGCTCAGTCCACGTTCCATGATAACCGATTTTTTTCCTGGTATTCTTTATTGTGTTGAATCGTGCCTTATATTCCAGTCGTATAGTCGGGTCTTATACTTTGTATTTTGGTTCGAAAGAAGCAGGAACGGGGGACGTGTAGATGTTCCTGGCGGTATATCCATTAGCCGGGTTCCCATCATCGGAGACACGTTTATACCCCAAGTGCTTGGCCTCAATGAAGTGACATTAATCGCGCCTAGAGAATTTATGCCTGATGATTTCATGAATAATTTGGCATCTTGATTGCATTTTCATGCACTTGAGCGTCACCTCTTTGCTATCCGAATAGGAAAGAATTTTGGGATTATCGCTGGGGTTATGTTTACAGCCCGCAAGATATACATAGCTTTCAAGTTCAGGAAGAAGATCCCGAATGTTCGATATTAAGCTCCAAATGTAAGTGATAGTGCTCGAGAGAGCATTGCATATAACCTATCATGTCTTCTGAGCACGTACAATCTTTGACTCTGGCAATCAACACTTCCCGAAGTCTTCAGACAGAGGAACGCCTTATGCATGTCCACGACTTGCCATTGTCAGCAAGCCCACGGGTGCTTTCTGGGCATTTGAATGGTAAGTCAGCTTTTGGCAATAGATTATCTTTGAAGTCATGCGACTCCACGAGAGGCACTACTGTCCAAATAGTCACACACTTGCTCGATTCGAGCATATAACCCGGTTGTCAACAAATCTCCGTACCAAGCCATCTCCGACCGTGCATCAAGCATCCGTCATTGGCGGGACCTGGCCTGAACGCGACCACGAAGCACCCGCAGCTGTACCACTTACGCGGTGGATACAAAGTCCCAGCCCCCTTTAGATACTGGAGGTCTTCTTGCTGTTCCTGACCTAGCGCAGGGTTGCTGTTACATCAAGTCACAGGGGTGCGCTCATGCTGGACGGTGTCCCGGTGCCCTATCATTATGACCGAAGCAGCCATGAGGCCGTGATCTTCGTCATCCGGATCTCGCTGTATGTTTTTCTTGGTGGCTAGGGATCGACAACATGCGGAATGCTGGGGACCTGGTCACTTCCTACGGGCGGCATGACTGCCCGCGAACTTATATAGTCATGATACCTGCCGTGTGCTAGAACAGTGATCACGGTCCTTCTTTGAATGACATTTGATGACAGTGAAAGAGTCCGCTTTCCTTTCCTGGCTGCTTCAAGACCGCTCTCTACTGTCCCTTTTTCTGTAACACGGATACGATGAGTTCTATTCGAAACGGACTGAGCCGAGCTCTGCTCGGTGCACTCTTGCTTTGCCGACATGTACGGGGTATTCCAGGAGACTCGAGGCTGCTATCAAGAGCATCCGCATCCTTGAATATGTCCGCTTCGGCGTCCAAGACAGCTATCGCTGCTGCGACTACCTGCAACGGCCGCCCAGAGTATTGTACGCGCTCATTTTCAAATATCACGTTCATGGGATCGCACGACTCCCCGTTTGTCGGAGAACTCCCCCAACAGAACCAGAACATCGACATCCAGGCCCAGCTGGACATGGGAATCAGGTTCCTTCAGGCCCAGACGCACCATGCAATTCTAGACACCAACGTCCTGGAATTGTGTCATACATCTTGCTGGCTCGAGGATGCAGGAACCCTCGAGGCATTCCTTGTAACAGTCAAAACCTGGCTGGATGAGAATCCAAACGAAGTGGTGACCCTGCTTCTAACCAATGGGGACTCGGTCGCTATTACCGAGTTTCGAGACACGTTCACCAGCAGTGGCATCGATTCCTATGCATTTGTCCCATCTTCGAGTCCTGATACCCTTGCTATCGGCAGCTGGCCCACTCTTGGTGATATGATCTCCAGCGGGAAAAGACTGGTAGTCTTCTTAGGTGAGTTTCCGTCACTGCAAACGAGCATCATGCTAACCATAATCCCGCACAGACTACGGTGCCGACACCAGTAAAGTTGATTACATCCTCAACGAGTTCGATTACTACTTTGAGACGCCTTACGACGTGACCAACTCTTCTTTTCCAGACTGCAGCATCAATCGTCCCAGTGGCGCATCTGCATCAGGCCGCATGTACATTGTCAACCACTTCTTGGACCTGGATATTCTAGGGGTCCTAGTCCCTGACCGTGAGCATGCGGCTATCACAAACGCTGAGACTGGAGAAGGAAGTCTTGGGGCACAAGCAGTTGAATGCGAGGCTCTATATGGCCGTGCTCCGAACGCAATGCTGGCTGATTTTGTGGACATGGGTAATGTTATTGCGTCACAGAATGCACTAAATGGGTTCTAGACCATTTACTAGGATTAGATACGGATAACTTTGATGAATGATTGCGGAATTGACAAAATGAATTCCCATTTTGACACCTGTGATATCTATGCAAGACAACGCTCTTCAATGCATGGCTTAGATGTTAGTCGTTTTTGTCAAAGGTTGCTTAACTCCAAGCCTTCAATTGTGATTTCATTCATCCAATTCAACCTGAAGCTCGCGATCTTGATATGATTCAGCATTAGCGAGTTTCAACACGATGATGAGACTTGTGGAACACATACCCCATATCTTATTCGCAGAGGCAATGATAGTCTCCGCCTTTGTCAACAACTTCGCAGCATATTTCTCTGCTTCCCCAGGATAAAGCTGACTTTTTTGGGCCTTGCGAGGATTGACCTAGCCATTGACGACATGTCAGCACCATCATTCATGACTCGTTATATAGAGATTCCGTACCATCATGAGCACAGGCACCAGTTCCTTGGGATCGGCCTCAGCCAGAGCGCGTAGATTTTTAAACCCATTATCACGAAGCAATCGAGCCGTCCAGCTCTTGACAAAAGTAACTTGCGCCATTTCAAGAAGATCTGCTCGGGCCCCCGACTCAAGTCGATCGCGCATGTGGTCCAACACGGCTGCTAGCATGCCCCATTTCATGCGTTGACAGAACTTGACAATTCCAGCTGCGAATCCGTGGCATTGCTGTGCTAGTGTCTGGACTGTGCCTCGAGGGATCTTGTAACGCTGGGCAATGGTCGAAAGGGGGACCTCATTGCTTAGATCGCGCAGCTGAAAAGCTGTGTATGCTCGTCGGTAGATGCGGGCTTGTTTAATTTGTTCCGGGGTTGTTTCTTTCAAGGAAGCTCCAGATTGGACCCTGTTCAGCGTCTACTTAGCTTGATTTCGTCATCGATATGGGGCTGAAATACCTACATCGTGTTGACAAATCCTGGCTGGACGCCGACAAATTGTAGCGCTCGGAGACCGCTGTCGTCCATATGGTCCAATTGATTGCGAAAGATCTGCCAATCAATTGGCGTGCTCATGGCTACCTGCAGAGGGGTAAACATGTAGAAAATGTGCATATCACCGTCCATGACGAATGCTTGTAATGCTCGCTTGAGCTCTTCATGAACGAATAGACCATCTTCGGGAGAAAACGCCGAAGCCACAACAGCTTGTCCGATGAGCGTTGCTTCGTAGGACTCATCATCTCTAAAAAGCAAGAGCTGTTCGTTAATAAGCTCCTGCAAGGCCGATTGCATGATGCGGTAGGCAATCTTTTTATCGAGCGTCCGATACAGAAGTGTACACCGGACATACTCTTTGATCGCCTCGTTTCCAGATACCAAACCTGTCGCTACGGCTTCCAGTAGTGCCCTTGAGGGTGTTACTTGACACAAACAGCAATTTTTTTTTAGTCGATCATCACGTACCTTTTCAGACCTCTCTTCTCGGGAGCCAAGCAGCTCTCAATTGCTGGCATGTCAGCATCCAACAAGTTGCACACGGCTTCCATGTCAGCTTTGACGCAAATGAGGTAGGTCTCACCAGCCTCGTCTTTGCCTTTGCGTCCTGCCCGTCCACACATTTGACGTCTGCTTCAATTAGTGGGGAATAAATCAGATCCGCTGAACCATGATTTCTTACAGCATTGCCGGGCCGACTAGATCTCGACCCATTCGAGCACCATTAACAATTACTCGCCTAGCGGGGAGATTCACCCCAGCAGCGAGGCTACAAGTGGCCACAAGCACTCTTAGCACACCCTGATCATAAGCTTGTGCAATCAACTCGCGCTCTTCTGTTGTCATCCCGGCATCTTAAAGACAGTTAGCAGCGAAATCATAGCAACACAAGGTGATCAATACTCACGGTGGAAACCTGCGCCTTTGATGACAGTCTTCTGTAAGACTGGGTCTAAACCGCACGCGAGACTCCGCAGCTCAGCAATGAGATCAACACGCTTGTTCATTTCATCCGACCCTACCAACGGCAGAGGCATAGCTTCGCTGATAGTCGCAGCATGTATTTGACATGCTCCTCGACTACCGCAGAATACTAAAGCGCCAAAGCCTGCTGCTGCCGTTTCAACAGCCAATGCTACCATGGAATTGGTCGCAGAATTACTGAGCTCCTGGAAAGATGAAGGCTCGATGATTCGATCAGGAGGTATCGTGTCATGTAAGGAGGAAGATGCGGCGGTCAGTTTGGAAGCCATTTGGAATAACTGTCTCGATGTCGCCGCTGGGTAGATCGCGTTCTCGTAGACTAAGTATTCATCAATGGGAACCGGCCGATAAGTTGAGATATAGAACTTGGCATTCATCCACTGAGCCAGCATTTCCGTGTTCTAGCGCCTTGTTAGTCTTGGACCATATGCAAGTCATATAAATAGACGCACGGAAAGCGTAGCACTCATACCCACAATCTGAATGTCCTGCTGCAGCAAGAGCAGTTTGGTGACCATCAGCTCCAGGAGGTATCCTCGGTGCTCATCATCAAGCATATGTAATTCATCGAGCACTACGACACCCAGATCTCCAATGCTGCAGTCCTCAATTGCACTATTTATCAAAGAGTTTGCCTGAGTGTCATGAATCAGAATTGTGCGTAAAGCACCAAGTTTGGACTCACCTTCTCTATTGTACAAATGGCGACGTCGGTGTCAGCCCAGGTGGCCGTTGATCGGCTTCCACCGAAGAATCCAGTAACTCGGATATTTTTCTGTAGTCGTCTCCATGGCTTACGTGAAAATTGTGATTCGCGGTCATAATCACCATCTTCTTCCTCGGGAACGTTCTTCTCGACGTCTTGCACAACGCGACGCATCCATTTCAATTTCTCTTGGACAAGAGCAACATAGGGCAAGACAAGTATAGCCTTACGGGTAGGATTCTCGATGATCCGCTTGAGCAGTAAGACGTCGGCCACTAATGATTTACCCCCGCCGGTGGGGGCTGTGTAGACCAAGTGCCGCTCGCCCGATAGTAGACCGCGAGCCAACAAGCAAGATGCCTGCCAAGCATAGATCGTGTGAACACCCAAGGCACCAAAGTTGGCGGTCAGTGAGGCGGGCAGACCATACTTTGGATTGGTGAGCGAGAACAGAGGATTCTGGCTGGACCCGAGGGCGACTGACAAGCTCCTTCGTTGTCCAACATGGGGGGCTAATGCTCCCGGACCAGGACGAATCTGACTGGCCGTAAAACGATTAGCGGGAGGGGCCAACGAGGCTCGAGCAAATTCCAAAGGCGATTCCAAGATTTCTTCGGTCTCCTTTAGCCCCCGCAGGTTGAGAGACCTGAGGGATTCAACAGGCTGCTCGCTTGATGGTCGTTTGTGTCCGGCCACTGGAACAACCTGGTAAGTCTGCCGGCGGGCGACATCCGTGGACGTCTCAAACCCGCGAGAATGAAATTTTTGGCCCGATTTCACCGTTCCCGGATTACCGGCCATCATTTTCAAGAGGTCGTCAACATTCATTCATCACTGTTGTCTCGAAAGCAACGCGTTTGACGACGGGATAAAGGCCTCAGGCATTAATATTAAGTAATCGGTTCCTGGATCGGTGCCACGCAGTGGACAAGAGTGCCTTGTCTTGCACGCGGTGATCGATGAGACTACTATTAACCAGTGATCCGTGAGGAGTCCCCTTGCACGCGAGCATGAATATGATGCATGGTTGTACGTGCGGACGTCAGTCCCTCGCTGCGCTACCCCAAGTCATTTCGAGTCATCCCGTGGATGATCCCTCTACGTAGTAGTCCAAGGAACCCTAGAGCAATAAAGGCTCTGCTCGAAGCCTAAATACCTGCATGGTCGGGATTCAGGTTGCTGCGGACTGCTGCCTTTATCTAGCCAGGCTTCCTCAATTTGGGTTGATCGCGCTGTAATCTGAGCCCCGGTCGCGTCGGTGGGCACGGGTCATGAAATGTCCGTAAATGGGAGGTCGGTGGCAATTACCATCGATAGAGCTACGCATAGCTTACAGTAACGAATCCAAAATCAGAGCGAGCGGGTGTAGAGCCAATCTTGTAACATGCAGATCATCAACCGAGAATTCGCCGTACCGCTCTCGTGGAATGCAGGTATACGGCGTTGAACCCCAGAGCTGTATATTTCCCCTTTCCCGGGCCCATTGCCGACTTGATCCCTATAAGGCATCAGCCCACCCGAGCAACTGAGCAACGTGGACCAGCCATATTACAGGTCTTTGCTCATGTCGTGTGCGCAATTATCCAACCGGATTTGCAGACTGATAGACAGGTACTCTTTCCCGGAGGTCTGATCACCCTAGATCACAAGATGGCGTCTCCTTTCAATTCCAAGCGAATGCGGAAAGACTCGAGAGGTACAAAGGGTATGCATCAGCTGCATGTCTTTTTCCTAGGTACCTTTGAAAATTGATGCCGAGTCCACACGTTCTGGAGCTTTGGCCAAGGTGGCGACACGCAACAGCCGCCGGGAGCAAATCATTCTCGGCCAGGTTCTCGGCGGCTCTGATCGTCATTGGACCGAGTGAGCGGTAGAAGTTGAAATGACTCAGGAAAATTATTGTCCTAGATGATTTGGAGCCTGAGTCCAGGGTTCTTTTTCGATAGTGACTAACATTTCTTCCCTTGCTTCCATGTTCGATCTTTTCTTTTCTTAGTTGGGTTGACCCTAAGGTCTCCAAGCTTTCTCCGACTGGCACAATGAGCACAATGAATATGATTCAATAGCGCCGACCTGGCTAGAAACATCCTGGGGATTGCCCCAAATTATGGGTTAATCAGGTTCCGGTGTGCACTTGCCTCCTCGTGCGATAGGACCCATGGATATCACCGTGAATCAACCAGTACCGCGTACATTTCCAGCTAAATTATATCGACAAGCCTAGCACCGGAACGTGCTTCTGGCCAGGCGTCCGATTAAAATAAGCGAGTCGAGAGGCCGGTCTCACTTGTTGGAAAGGATGGTACAAAACAAATCAAAAGGGCCCTAGAGCCCACTACGGGTTTAGGGGAAAAGAGGAAAGGCTATGTGTACCGTCACGTATTTTTTTTTCCTTCCGCAGGGATCGTGGATGGAGTTAAAATGCTTGTGGGGTCCGGCTGCTTAGTGCCCTTTCCCACGCTACCTTTACCACAACCTGACGCCGATATCAGTTGCCACGAACGGTCTAGCATTCCGGTACGGACGTAGAAATTATACCCGTCTACGATATCCCTGGGCCTGTTTCTTTCGCTTTACGCCTGCGGATCTCAGGACAGGAGAGGCCTCACACAAGATTGTTCCAAACTTTAGGACGCAAAATGATCGAAGAGCCGACATGAAGATGCATCCGGGGCTCCCCCTCCCCCCCTGCTGGGGCCACATCCAACACGCAGCCTCCTACGTGACAGCATTCCTCGTCGTCACTCACCTAGATACTTGTTCCCTGGCCTGTTCCCTAGTCCAGTCCCCTCGTAGGCTTTCACCATGGATTTCCACATGTAGCTCGATCTTGCGCGCCCCCGGTAGATCGACGAGCAAGGGGACGAGCATCCAATAACAGGCAATCGGATCTGGACGACCCATTTGGGCCATTTGCACCTTTTCCCTTGGTTCCAAAGTCAGGATCCGTCATATTAACATATCGGGACTAGGGGCACATTCGGGATCCTCGACGCTTTTTTCTCTCTGTGCTTCTCTCTTCTTTTATAACGTCGTCTACTTTGAACGGCCCGTTTCCTTCTTCCGATTCGGTCTCTTCTCTCCCCCGGCTGCGCGCTTGTTTTGTTTCGCACTATTTCCCCCCATCGCGTCTGTGAACATTCGCCTCCCATTCCACTCTTTCCATCTTTCCATTTCCATTTCTATTTCCATTTCCATCCTCCCGTCTTCCCGTCTTCCAATCTTCCCCATCTCTCTAACTCTCTATCTTTCTTTCCTTCCCCTCCCCCTCCGCCCCCCTCCTCCCTTCTTCTACCAACTTGGGCATATTCTCCGTTTCCACTCCCATTCCTTCATTCTAATCCACAGTAAGTCATGATATTTCCTTCTACGGCTACCGCCGTTGGCGCCTCCCCTATCATTGAAGTTCGGACGGTGTCCACCTTGATATCTTTGCCCTCGTCTACCCTTCACCCCTGCAGTTAGATCTGACACGGGTGTGTCTGGTCCACTCCCGGTGCCATTTCTTCTTGTTCCCACACTTCCTCTTTCTCGTCTTCCCCTTCCCGGTGTTCTTTGCTCCCCCAAACTCACATGCCTTGACCTTTTCCATCTACCCGCTTTTTCGGATTTTCGCCTCCCTCTAGTGGTTCCCACATATCATCCGCACTGTCCACGTACATGTATCGCGCCACGACGTGTTTTGCCCCCGGCTGTGACTGACCAGGCCAACAGCATTCTCGCGAGCTTCTCGCTCTCTTCAAACACGCTCTGCTCATGCCGGCTGGCATATAAATAAGAGTGCATGAATCAGAGTCACACTCGATGACAGCGAGCACCTCGCCGGAGCCTGTGGCCGATTCGGCCGGCTCCTCCGCCGCCCCCTATGGGACGCGATCTAGAGGCCGCAATGCCCCTCGGCCCAACTACGCTGAGGACCGTGACATTGATATGGAACTCGACACCGGCCCCGCAAAAGCTGCCAAGCGCAACAGCGGCCTAGCTCTCAATTCCCTCGTCAACGGATCCAACCCTGAGAGTGAGAAATCATCACCTACGCAATCACGAAAGACTCTGACCAACGGCACCGGCGCTACTCCAGTGCCCAGAGATTCCATTCCTGGTACTTCTTCATTTTCATCTCGGCCAGAAGAAGTGAATGGATCTGGCCCCCTAAGGAAACGGAAGGCTACTACCAGCAATCCCGCAGGCCCGAACACTGGGAGTGTTGCAAAGAAGCTCTTCACATCCGCACCGGGAGATTCCGAAGGGGGCCATTTCACTAATATGGTCCACTTTGAATCCTCGGAGCCATTTCTCAAGGATGGTAAAATCACAGCTGATGATGGCACCACATTCGCTGTGAATGGTTGGTTTTGATTTTCTCACAGTCGTGATTGAAAAAGACTAACACTAATTATCCAGATCATGTCTACTTAATTTGCGAGCCTCCTGGTGAGCCGTATTACCTGGCTCGAATCATGGAGCTTTTACCATCAAAGACGAAAGATTCTGGTGTCATCGAAGCGTTACGTGTCAATTGGTACTACCGCCCACGCGACATTCAGCGCCATAGCGCAGACACGCGCTATCTTTATGCATCGATGCACTCAGACACATGTCCGCTATCTTCATTACGAGGCAAATGCCAAATTCGACATGTCACCGAGATCACTGACTTAAATAGCTATAAGAAATCTCGCGACAGTTTCTGGTACGACAAGATGTTTGATCGCTATATTCATCGCCTATACGACGTCATTCCCACCAAGGATGTCGTGAACGTCCCTCCAAATGTCAAGCGAGTTCTTGATGACCGCTGGAAGTTCATTCTGGTAGAGATCGGGAAAGGCAAGGAATTGACCGGTGCTGTCAAGACATGCAAGCGATGTCACCTGTTCGCTGCTAATTCCGAGTCTGTGGATTGTGCCGTGTGCCATTCTACCTATCACATGCATTGTGTCCGGCCCGTGTTGACGAAGAAGCCCGCCCGAGGATTCGCCTGGGCCTGCGCTGCTTGCAGCCGTGCGCAAGAACGCAAACTCGAGGCACGCAACACGCATCTGATTGGAGAAGCCCGAGGAGATGGTGAGGACGAGGTCATCGAGGAGGAAGAAGACGATCATCATGTCAACGGAGTCGCCAATGGAACTTCGGCCAGCACCCCGGCAGGAGTGGAAGAATCGATGCCACTTCCAGAAACGGTAGAGCAGATGGCACAGGTGAGGATGTGGCCTTACCGCTATCTGGGCATGCACTGCAGAGTAGAGGATGCTCTCGACTATGACGACCGGATTTATCCTCGTGCAAGCTCTCGACTCGGACCCCGGCATCAAGCGATTGTTCCTGCTTGGCCAGGTCGGCCAGTGGAATATGTGAAGTCTCTTGATGCTAAAAAGAAGATTGCAAAGGCGACAGGTGGTCCGAAGACCGTTGGGAAACCCTCTGCGGCTGCGCTCGAGGCCGCCAAACTCGAAAAAGCCAACCGGCCAAAATGGGTTCAGGATGAGCCACCAGGCTACATACAGCGCGGCGAGGATGAGCCAGTCACAATGCCCAACGGCAAACAGGCACGCACGGCCGAGCTGCTATTCAAAATGCCAACATCAGAGCAGATCTCCGCTAGAGGTGAAGATGACTCTCCGGGATCTCACTTGAGCGATCAGGACCGGGTCAGATTCATCGACGACTATATGCGCCAGGCGAAAGCACTCGCACCCGATGTTGGAGTCGAGAAGTATTGCACTAATTTCCTGGACAAGGCCCTTCAACTCCTATACTCTGAGAACTTTAACGTCCAGACCGCCCTCGCCAAATTGAAGAAGGTCAACAAGTACAAGGACCTCAAGGAGCCCCATCTTCGACCGGAAGAAGTTAAGCTCTTCGAACAGGGCGTTGCCAAGCATGGCTCGGAGTGGCGCCTCATCATGAAGCATGTGAAAACCGTTCATATCTACCAGATTGTACGATTCTATTACATGTGGAAGAAGACTCCTCGTGGCCGACAGGTCTGGGGAAGCTACGAAGGAAGGCGAGGGAAGAAGGAGATTCGACGGCAGAGCGTTACTTCTTCAAAGCTGCTCGACGACGTGGCTGATGATCACGATGATTCTGCCTTTGATAACGAGAAGGCAGCCACCCAGAAGCGTGGTTTTCAGTGCAAATTTTGCGAAACCCGCCACTCGCGACAATGGCGACGGGCTCCTCTAGTTCCACCGGGCACCACAGTCCCCTCCGATCCTTCTGCAAAAAAAGACAAGGGCACTTTGCTCACAGTCGCTCTCTGTCTCCGCTGTGCATTGCTGTGGCGCAAGTATGCCATCCAGTATGAGGACGTGGATGAGGTTGGGAAGCGAATCGCGGCCACTGGCAACAAATCTTGGAGACGTCGCATTGATGAGGAAATGCTGGCGCAGCTGATACTAGCTACCGAAACACCCTTCACAATCAACAGCACCACGGCTGCGACCGCAACCGCGATGGGAATCTCTGTCGACAGCAACCCCCAACTGCAGCACGAAAGCAAGTCAGACAAGAAGAAGATTCGTTCTGACAACCCTAGCACTGTAACTTCTACGGCCACTTCAGTGGAGCCCGTGCCGGTAAAGAAGAAGCCAGGTATTGAGAAGAGCGATGCGCCTCCAATCATCCCTGATCCGCCTAGGGCCAAGATCCTTCCGTGCGCGGTTTGCAACAGAGTTGACCCCACTGGTGAAGAGCACCTCTCTTGCAGAGATTGCCGCCTTACGGTTCACCGCAATTGCTATGGGGTGAAGGGATCGCGGCCCGGCAACAAGTGGCTATGTGATATGTGCTCTAATGACCGCAGTCCTTCCATCTCTACGACTTATGAATGTGTTTTATGCCCTGTGACATGGACCGAACACGAACTCATGGAGACGCCCAAGAATAACAGCCGGAAAAAGTCAGACCGAGAGAAAGAAAAGGAAAGGTTGGAGAAAGAGATGGTTTCTGAGGCGATCAAGCTTTATCGTCAGCGCCAGGAAGCTGTCGGCAAACCTGTTGGTCCCCGAGAGCCGTTGAAGCGCACCGCTGGCAACAATTGGGCCCACGTTCTGTGCTCATTATGGACACCCGAGATCAGGTATGGAGATGCCGATGAACTGGAGCCTGCTGAGGGGTTCGGATCCATCCCCAAGGAAAGGTGGCGCGAGACTTGCAAGATTTGCAAAACCAACAAGGGCGCATCTGTCTCCTGCAGCTCGCCTGGATGTAACGCGTACTTCCACATCGGCTGTGCATTCCAGGCACATTACCGATTTGGGCTTGATGTTACGCCGGTGAAGAACTCTCGGAGAGACAGTCTACAGACTATTCGCCTGGGTGAGGAAATCGGGACTGCGACGCCGGTGATTTACTGCCCCAGCCACAGCGTGTCAAATCTTCATGAAATCGGCGAGCCGGTTGGTCAAAATGGTCTCAATGCTTTACAACTGTTCGCGCAAACGTACAAGCAGGCCGACCTTACGCTGACCGGGACTTCACGAAAGGCAGCCTACGTCCAACAATCAGTCACTGCTCCACAGTCCCAAGGCCATGTAACTGCGAGCGGCCCTCGACGGGCTTCAACAAGCAACGGGGTGCTCGTCAAAGATATCCCAAAGCCCCAGCCAGTTTTAACCGAAATTGGATTGGATGCGATGGACATCGATACGGAACCTCCAGCAGCCGCGCGACCCGTCTCTGCCGTGACACACCGGAAATGCGTAAGGTGTGCATCCGATTACAGCCCTAGATGGTGGCCCAGCGGACGTCGGGCGCCTTTAGTTAACGGAGGGGGACTCAACTCCGCTAGCCCGTCGTTCCACTCGCGCTACCCTTCACAAAACTCATTCGGGCAGATGAATGGGGACGCAGGAGAGTATGAATGCCACAAGTGCCACATCAAGAACCCACCTGCCGATCCTGTGCCCGACCCCCGACCTTCACCTTATACTGCTCAACGGCCCATGCCGGCCAATCCACCACCGCTTATGCCAGGACATCCTTTTGCATCGCATTCACACCCTGCTCCGGTTGGAGTGCCGCTTGGGCGACCAATGCCTCCTGTTCACTCTCATTCGCACGGTCCTATGCCTCCAGCTTACCCTGGAAGCTACGAGCAGCGGCCCACGCCTGATGTCATGCGCAACGGGATGTCGCCGCCTGTATACGCCGCAGCACCTCCCCCGCCTCATCGCGTTAGCAGTTATCCGCCGCCCCATCCCGGAATGTCGCCATCACCATACCCGAACGCAGGTCCTCCGCCCCCAACCCAGGGATATCCGACTCACCAGAGCCCTTATGGCCCGATGACTGCTCGGTCGCCGCATCTCTCTCAACCTCCACCCCGACCGTATGCAGCTTCCGCGTCTCCACCAATTGTATCAGCGACAGTCAACCGGTCCCCGCAAACCTCACTTAGTGCTTTGAACGGCGGCCCTCCCCCGCGGATGTACGCTGTTGACCGTGGAATGGGAGCACCATCACATTCGCCCCCGGCGGCCCAGGCGCGCCTTGACCCGCGTGGACTCACTGATCCCGCTCCTCCCACTCGGCCAGAGGACACACCACCTCTCCTGGGAGGGCCTTCCAGCGCCAATCGACACGGCGTGAACGGCACTAGCGCAACTTCCGGCGCGAGCGCGAGTCCCTCTCTAAAGAATCTTCTTTCTTAATAATTTTTCCATTACGTGCCAGACCTTGTTCTGAGCTCTTCGGATTGTATGATAGCTGTTTTTGATCCTCTTGTCTGCATATGCGTGGTACCTTGCGAGACAAAAGCGCTGGGGGTCTATTTTATTGGCACTTGCCCAGTGCCCGTACCCATCTGTTTCTTCGTTTCTTTTGTTTCATTTTCTTGGCGTCTTCGATTACGGCAGACCAAAAACCATGGAGTGTTGGGGTCGTCCATGGAAACGGGCATGGATTGCATGGAGTAGGGCGGTTGACTTCTGACGATTACCATATTCCCTTTTGTGCAGGATCAGAAGAATTGGATTGCATTTGCTATAATCAACTATACCGAACTTGTGCACTTGAAAACTTTTGAGGTTACGTCGTAGATCAAGGCAACTGCTTGTGCCGGCTAACCGTCACACGCGGGATCCTCTTCTCTACATCATTTGTCAGCGCACCTTGTCCACTCGACTTCTGACGATTTCCATCCACCACAGGCAGGATATATAACCGATTCCAGCTTGCAACTCCTAAATTTTCATTTTCAACCACTGAGCTTCGCAGCTTTTTTCTGAATCTTCTGACCATCATGAGCTCCACGATGCGCGCCATCGGTAAGTTGACCGCGACCCCGCCATCCCCGCCATTCCCGCAATCTACATTGCGTGCAGCTGGAATACAAGCACAGCTCACGAAGAGCTTGAAACCCCGCTGGAATCTATGCCTGACAATTGGCAAAGCCAATCAAGAATATACCAGATCATGACACTTACATTTTCATAGCTGTCAAGGGCGGCAAAGGTCCCGCCACGTCCCTCTTCGTCGACCAGATCGCCAAGCCCAGTGCCGCTGCCGGCCAAGCCATCGTGAAAATCCACGCGTTCGGTCTCAACCGCATGGACTTGCTGCAGCGCGAGGGTCAGTACCCGCTTCCGCCGCAGGCACCCGAGACCCTGGGCGTCGAGTTCTCCGGCGTGGTGGAGAGCGTGGGCACTGGATCGAAGGATGATTTCAAGGTCGGAGACGAAGTGTTTGGCCTTGCTTATGGTGGTATGTTTCGACACTTCGCTTCTTGCTCTTTCCATCTTTACGGAGTATGCTATCCTGGAGGTTTTTCTTGAACTGATGATGCAATAGGTGCTTACGCGGAGTACATTGCCGTCTCGACCAAGATGCTTGTCCACAAGCCTAAGGAGCTCTCGTGGGAGCAGGCTGCCGGCGTGCCAGAGGTTTGTTCCTTATCTACATTTTTCCCGGTCGGTGGCGTGTACTCATATTCGATAGACCTGGATCACTGCCTCGCAGGCCCTCTTCCTGATCGGCGATTTCCAAGCCGGACAGTCCGTCCTGTTCCACGCCGGCGCGTCATCTGTCTCGATCTCAGGCATCCAGCTCGCCAAAGCCGAAGGAGCCAGAGCGATTTATGCCACTGCCGGATCGCAGGAGAAGATTGATTTCCTCGTGAAGGAGCTCGGTGTGACCGCCGCCTTCAACTACAAGACTCAAGACTGGGCCGCCGAGATTCAGAAGGCGACGGGCGGCGCCGGCGTCAACCTAACTGTTGACTTCATCGGCGCGCCCTACTTCCAGGGCAACCTGGATGTTGCCGCGAAGGATGGTCGCGTGGTGTTGTTGGGACTGATGGGTGGAGTCAAGTTGCCCGAGGGCGTGAACATCGCCCCTCTGCTCTTCAAGCGGGTTCGGGTCGAAGGTAGCACACTGCGTAGCCGGGATGAAGAATACCAGGCCAAGCTTCGAGATACGCTGGTCTCGCACGCGCTGCCCAAGTTCTGTGATGGGACGTTCAAGGTGTTCGTGGAGAAGGTGTTCCCCTTTGAGCAGGTTATGGAGGCGCACCAGTTGTTGGAAAGCAACACGACCAAGGGTAAGATTATCTGCACTGTCTAGAGCTTCGCCAACTCAAGAGGGATCACCGACCGGGGGTGAGCATGGCTGTGCATGGCTGTGCATGGATGTGCATGGGTGTACAGGTATATGAGTAATGTACAAGGGTTCTCTGGGTACATAGCCTGGGAATGAGACGCAAATTGATTCCTCACATTCTTCGCCTGGCCTGGGACTGTGATTGGCTAGTCCTTCGTACGTGATTCGGCCGCAGAACCACGGAGGATGCGCGCATCAGGCACCGTGGAAAGCGGGGAACGACTAAGGGTTAGACCTAGACTGAGACTGAGACTGAGACTGAGAGACCCTAGGATCCTCGCTCGTTAGAGATCCAAGGTCGGGGAGGTAGAAAGCGCGGGTGAGTGATGAGATCATGCAACCCGGAATGGATTCCCCTAGAATCTCGCCCTTCGTCATTTCCCGCGGACTCCCCGGAGCCTCGAACGGGATCCTGCAGCCGGCAGCCAATGATCAGGGCGATTTCGGCGGGCTTAAGTAAGGTGGGCCTTCTAGAAAAACTGTGCGCTCAAATGAGAGGCGTCATGGGTCCACCGGGATCGAGGCTCTAGACGAAGGAGATCATGGTGGACAGGAAGTATAGGGCTATGGAAAATTGACGGAGGAAAAGAGGAGTCCTTTATGATCATAGGCCGAGTGAGTAGGGTTGGGTAGAAGGAAAGTGGCCGAGTCGAGTCCAGTCGAGGATCATCCCGTCCCGCCCCCCTCAAGGGCTTCCAGAAGCAGGACAGAAGCCCCTTCCCCGTGTCCCCCCTCCCCTCCACTTGTTTTCTCTTTCTTCTCGATATCTCAGATCTCGATCCACTATGTCGCCCTATTCACTTTTCCTTTGTATTAAAAATATCATTCTTCCTCCCTTAGGTAAAAACACCCTTCCTACCAGTCATCGTCCAAAGGGAAAAAGGAACAAGGAAAAGGAAGGGAAAAAAAAAAGGAAGGCCCCCTTCCCGTTCCCCCTCACGTGCCGTCATCTGTGGCGTCCAACGTCCAGCACCGACAACCAGCGCGCATTCTCCAACTGCGATCCTGTTGGGTTTGTCTTGGATCTCCCCAGTCTGCTTCGCGACGCCTGAATCGCCACATCACAACTGCATTGTTCACGCGTGAACTCTAGTCCTTCCTTCCCTCCCCTTGCCCTTCGCCGCTCGTTTCTCTGAACCGACTCTCTCGACCTGCCTTGGAATCCTCGCGACGTGGTTGAATTCGCTCTCCTCGCGCATAGACCTCTCCTCTCTCCCATCCAGTATCCGCGCGCTCTCGGTTCAAGGTCATTTGGACCATATGCACATCAGGTCAGGTCGGACCGCCTCGCTTCACTCATATCTCGGTAATTCTCGGTGGCCCTGTGATCACGGTGCTGTGGATCGGTGAAATCCCCCTCCCCCTCTGTGACATTATGGTGGACCGCGTGGAATGCTCGGGCGTCTACATTGATGACCGAGTTCGGTCGGAGAGATGGGTGCGCAGAACCTCCATCGACGCTACCTCAACCGAATCCTCTATCCGCTCCCTCGCCCTACCCGAAGAGCCGGAGGCGCTGCAGACCGATGTCGATCTCCTGTTGGGCGTGTGTAAGAAGATCTATCTGTGCCAGAGTGGAGCCTCCTTCGCCATGAAACTCGCCGAGCTAAGCGATCGGGCCGGTAGCGACTGTACCCCGATCTTCGCCTTCTTCGGTATCGATTTCAGTAGCGACGACCTCAGTGTCGCCCGGCGCAAGGCTAGCCGAGCCTCGTGGATGACCGACGGCGGCCCTCCATCACCCGGTTCCATTCAGCGCACCTTTACCTTTTCCTCCCATTCGGACGAAGCGCCCGGATTATCACTCCTCTCGGGCGTCTCAAACGATATCCAAGTTCAAGGTGGCCCGAAGCTCGTTATTCCGATCGCCATTCTGCGCGCCGCTGGCTCGGATGCGCCTGAGCCGACAAGCGAGCCGCAGAGTAAGCACCCGATCACTCTAGAACACAAGCAGATTGCGCGGTGTCTCGATGCCGGTGCAATCGATGTCCTGATGGCGCCCCTGGATCGCTCTCGAATTCAGGGTCTTGTGGTACATGCTTACCGGTATCATCGGTCCGCCCAGAGGGAGATGTCGCGATTCTTGGCACACAAGAAGAACCGTAAACTCTCCTGGGTGGGCGTTCACGATGAACAGCCGTATGCCTATCTGAGAGAGGCAATGGTCTCAAAACTCATGAAAGGAATATGCAACCCAGAGGAGATTGTTGATGAGTTTCAAGAACGGTATGTCTCATCGTCCCGTCCAGAAGTGGACTCCATTTACTCATCTGTTCACTTTTAGGGAAATCCATGTGGAACCGCACCGGGAAGCTTTCGTTAAAACACAAGTTGGAAGTTGGAGTTTCTGTGCTCACGATTTCTCCGAGGATGAGCTAGTATTCGCAGCCTGCGAGATCATCCAGCACGCTTTCAACTTGCCCGGATTAGAACACTGGCGATTGACGCCCGGTGAACTGCAGACCTTCTTACTTGCCTGTCGCGCCGCTTACAATAATTTCGTCCTCTACCACAACTTCCGTCATGCGATTGATGTCTTGCAGTCAGTATTTTGCTTCCTACTTCGCATCGGCGCTCTCCCTCCTTACGAACCCTCTGGTCAAATCTCTACGCCAAAGGCTTCTATAGCTTCTCTTATCTCTCCTTTTGACGCCCTCACTTTACTGATTTCCGCGATTGGCCACGACGTGGGCCACCCGGGAGTCAACAATTTCTTCCTCATCAAGCTCAATGCCCCCTTAGCGCAACTGTACAACGACAACTCTGTTCTCGAGGCATTCCATTGTGCAGCCTTTTCTCAGATCCTTCGCCGTCACTGGCCTTCAGCCTTCAAAGACAATCAACTCCGCAAGCTCCTGATTAGCTCCATTCTGGCTACTGACATGGGCGTTCACCAGAAGTTCATGCAACGGATGGGATCTCTGCAGGAGAGGTACCATGATAGCCAGAAGTGCGTCGAGGACTGGAAGCCCCAGGATGTTGAACTGTACAAGACCCTCCTTTGTGGGTTATTGATCAAGTGTGCCGATATCAGCAACGTGGCACGGCCTTGGGCGATCGCCGAGAAGTGGACTCGAATCCTACAGGAGGAATTTGCCAACCAAGGTGAGATGGAGAAAGAGGTAGGAATGGAGACTGCGCTCTTTGGCGGGCCGCCTGAGCTGGGCAACATCTACAAGCTGGCCACCGGCCAAATTGGATTCATGTCCATTTTCGCGCTTCCGCTATTTGAGGGTGTTACCGATCTCCTCCCCCAATTGCAGTTTACTGTCGATCACATGCGCCGTAATCAAGCGCAATGGCAGGAGCACGCCAATAATGAGCTACGGACACAGGGACTAGCGGTTGAGGAGCGGGCGGAAAGCGCGATTTCTCCTCGCTCGCAAAGTCCTCAGGGCAAAGCGGACGACGAAGAGAGCACCCCAAAGGCCTCTTTGAAGCCTACAGACAGCACACAATACCCTCCTTCACCAGATTCTGAGACCAGCAGAGCCTCGCCCGATGGAGCCTATAATGAGAATAACATCGAGCCAGTCGTGTCACCTGATACTCCTGGTCCGCAAATCGAGATTACTGGCACGCCTCTGGCTCCGGACGTGCCGTCAAGAAAATCCTCGAGTGCCGTGCCCGGCGCCATGCCGGACTTTTCATACTTTTCCATCCCCGGCGGTCCACAACCTGGCCGAGGATCTGTTGGAACACAATATCATACCCCTCTGACCGATTCGGCCCACTCTCTAGAGGATCCGGCCGCCCTTGCCGCTGCTCATTATGCCAACTCCGCTAATGCCAATTCGTCCAATACTAACTCGGCCAGTGCTGGCACTGCCGTCAATTCCATGACTGCCGCCGAGCACGAATCCATCCCTGAGCCTATCCCGGAGCGACCAAGCAGCTCCCGTCAAGGCCCATCTGGCTCTCATCGTCATCACGCACATCACAGCTCCTCTGTTCGCACCTCTGCCCCGTCAGGATCGAACCGCAACAGCTGCACCCGAACCCATAGTATCAGCGCACACAGCAACAACATGACACCCATCTCACCCGCGACCAATGCCACAAGCTTCTTAGCCGTGGATAGCGGGGATGAGAAGCGGGTGTCAGACGATAGTGCACCTCAGAGCGAGATTGGCGACAATAGCACACGCCCGAGCACATCACATGCTTCTAATGCCGACCGGGATAGCACCTACAGCCGTGGTATTCATAGCTCCGGCGTAGATGCAGCCCAATCACAACCCGAGAATGGTCACCACAAAGACTTCCTCCGGGCCGGGTTTAATGGCACTCGGAGCCCAACTCAGTCCACCACTACCGGCGAGAGCATCAAGAATGATGACACGCAGGACAGCCACCAACACGGGAACGGGGTGGTCTGCACAGGCTCACAAAGCGGCGGAGTCGCCTACGACTTGCCTTCTGGAAGCGTCGCCCTCACCACCAATCCGAGGTGCATGGCGAAAGCTGATTCCTTGCTTTCTCTTCCTAGCTGGTGTTGATAACTCTCCCGGCTGTATATTACGTGATTATGGTTAACGGTGCATTGATGAGCGCTGAGGGTGTCGGTGGCACGATTATGACTTGGCTCGAACGATTCCTTCCCAATTTTCCTACATCTACAAAATTTGGCTCTGTCCGATCTATGGTCCAAATGACGTTGACGAACGGAGCCTTGCTGTCTTGGGCGTATACTTCTGCTCGAAAACTATGTGTGCTCGCCCTCCGTGGGACCCAGTCTAGACGACCGGCGGGCGTATCTCGTTTTCTGAGTCCGTACTACTGCATTGCGCTATTGTGATGATCATGGACATGCTTGACGTTCCTTGCTTTACGTTTCTTTTCTTTTTCTGGTATTTCTTTTTATTGGAGGTTGCATTTGAACTTATGGGTCGGTCATCTTAGATTCGGTTTTTTTGGGGGGGGGGTGGCGTCGTATATTTTTTTTTATATTTCCTTTGGGATTGTGGTCTGGTGAGATGGTCGCTTTTTTTCATTCTCTCCAAATATAAATATTTGCATTTCTTTTTGTCACGATCGGTTCTTGTAGTCTGATCAATCTAGATGCTTAGGTATTGGCTGTAAGAGAGTTGGGTTTCTCCGACATTTCAAGGAATACGTAGTTCTCTAGAGCTACATATTTTCGTCACACGAGTAAATACCTCAATTTCCAAAGGGCTGATGATGATTTTGTTTCTAGTCTATTTACTGACACTCTTCACAATTCTTCTTCCCTCCCCCTAATCTCCTGCTTGTTCTTATCCACCTCTTCCTTGTTTTTTCTCAACGCTCGGTCCGTATGGCCCAAATCCCTCTCGGGAGCAATGACATTTCTCACCAGCGACTTAAGTACCTTGACCTCTGTAATTCCAGGAAAGTGTAAGTGTGAGTTCCCAATTACCAAAAGTACCCAAGAAACATGGAAACAAAGGCGTCCATATCGCAAAAGTGCTACCCACATATATATATATATATGTGTGGAGAGAGAAAGAAAGAGCGCGACAATTCTTAACGTACCAGGGAATCCGCCATCTCTCTTGCGATCCCATAGAATCAGCTCTTGCGTAGTGACCCCGCTCTCACCCCCAGAGGCAGTACCAATACCAGGATCAGAATACCAGATTGTAACCGTAAACACACCCCGGTCTTCGGTACCAGCGCCACTTCCCCGAGGTCCGTGCCAAAAGTGGAGAGAAGTTCCTGCGCGAACTAGAAACCAGTCAGGATGCGTCCGAGTATGTGTTGACAGTTCCCTTGATTAGTGCATGCATATGCAGAAAGGTGTGTTCCGTGTGCATATTAATATCCAATGAAAATGCTCAGATGAGAAGGGGGGGTATAGATCAGACGTACATATGCAGCTCGCAGCATCCACTTGCACTGGGTGCAGAATTGGATTGAGATCCGTGGGAGGGAGACACGCTCTCGCGATGTGAAATCTGTAGGGGGTTTGGGGGTGTGATCTGCTGTGCGACGCTTTGCTCAATTGGTGAGGGTCCGGTCATGGTCTTCCCCGTTGAAGTTGGTTCGGTCATGATGTTGATCTTGGTATCTTGAAAAGAGGGAGCCTCGCGTTTTACTGTACTCTGCAATAAAGCCGGTATCTAAATGTGAGGAGTGATAAGGGTGTGCTTGATCGGGGAGTTTGATGCCGGGAATCGTGCCTGAGGGGAACATTGGAGTGGGTTGGCACTGGATGATGTCAGCGGGGGTGATTTCCTGATTCGGTCTTTTTTGTGCTGCACGTAGCTGGGGACTAATCTGATATGGAATGACACAAAATATTTGCCGAGTGTCTCTAGACGTAAAGTCTAGCATGGCTTTACTACTTAACTCTCCTTGGGTAGAATAGCTCACCCAGAGGCTCAGACCTTTTGAACGCTCACCACGTGACAGCTCTTTGGTGTGAACGACTATAACCTACGTGCAGATTATGCAAGGCATACATATTATTTGCCCGTGTTCCCGGAGGTCATGTAGACCTAGTTAGACAAGCACTTGGTCACTTGAAATGTTGTTCAACCCCATTGACCAGAGGTCCCTTGGTAGGTGACTAAAAAATCAATCTCCCGTACCTTGGCTGGGTGGTAGCAAAAAAGAAAAAAAAAGAATGACTCAATGTTCACATGGTTCCAGAGGGGGTCGAACCCTCGACTTTGGCGTTATTAGCACCACACTCTAACCAACTGAGTTATGGAACCGGTAACCAACTGGGTTATGAACCCATTTGGTATATAAATTTTTTGCTTTTGTGGATTAAGGAGGATTTTGCTGAGATAGGGCGGATATCGTGATGTCTTAGGCAGAATATTGATCCCGACTCCCCAACCACATTGTCCATTTCATTACATCGCTCAAGGACTGCGCGTCACGAATAAGCAACCCTCCTCAATTAAAATCTTAATTGTTTCGTATCTTTGGAGTTGCAAAACTCACGTGGCGAGAAGACCTTTTTCTTCAATACTCGATCCAACGCTAGACTCGTCACATGTTTCGTTGCTCTATAGGGTAGGAGATGCAAGGACGTCGCTACGGCGAGCTTAGTGGGAATTATATGCTGCAACATTGTGTAGAGGAGGGGACGTAGACAACTGCTAGTCGAACGCCATGCCAAGAGCCTAAAGAGTACTCATACCTTGTAAGGATTGAACAATGTTGAAAACGTGACGGCATGATTCAACACGATGCTACTGGTTGTTAAAAGGTACCAATTGAGATATCATCGCACCGGATGACAAGATCAGTGGCTACGCCTGGCATCTGACTATACGCGAAGAAGATTGGACATTCAATTTGGGGTGGTGCGAGGCTGTCTTGAAAGCAGTTTCAAGATTCGCTAGAAGAATGTGCAGGGGCGTCCCCTATTCTGGCTGTCGAAGCTGCAAGCATGAGAGCCTGTGAGCTGGCTCTCGACATCTCCCGAGGGAGCCCGGAAAGACCCACTGAAAAAGGTGAGTGGTGGTTGGATATCGGTCATGACGATCAGCTACACCGTAGCCGAGAAGTGGATGGGTCGATCACGGTGGGGCAACGAGAGACTGATGTTGCTCTACTAGGTTAGATTGATCGCGAAGAGTGTGATATTAGATCGGTATTGTATTGGTCATTGGATGCAAATCGAATCTATGATACACGAATGGCAACCCGACTCTCCTGCACATTGGAGAAAGTTTTTGGAGAACCCAGAGAACAAAGGAAATTGGCTTCAAAACACTGGACGACAAAAGGGGGAATGGTGCATCAGAAGAGAAGAAGTATTGGTAGTAGAAGAAAAAAAAAAAAATGGAACAAGAAATAGAAGAGACAAGGCGAACTCGGCAGCATGCAGCGTCCGGGACACACTGCCGGGTCGAATAGAAACGATAGATCAATAAAGAGAGATAGAGATACCCGCATGGTCCCATTTAGACGTGGAAAGGTCGTGCAGGGCCAGCAGAACGAATCTTCAGGGTCCACGTCTCGCGCCGCGCCCAGCAGGCGAGCGGTGGTTTAGGTTCGGGTCCGAGGGGGTCGAGAAAACGATCATGGGGATCCGGAATTAGGAGAATGGAAATCAAGAAATCGTGTCATGGGGCGATCGAGAAATATTATCGTCATGGGTTGCATTACATGACGGTGCAGCAGCCGCCCTGCTGCTGAGGGGCATAGGGGTCCTCACGCTTGTCGACCTGCGACGAATGTTAGCTGTGCGCGCCTATCTGACGGGAAAGAGATAGCGACATACCTGACCCCAGACCGAGGGAACCATGAAATCGCGAGTATTGTTGCAGTAGCTGATGAGACTGAGAGACAAAGAGCTGATTAGTTCCTGCAGTTGCGGTTGCGGTTGCGGTTGAAACTGAAGCGTGATAGGGGGGGGGAAGAACATACGAGAGCGCAGCTTCAGACACCTTGACCCGCGGGCGATCGAGATCCTCCTTCAGGCGTGCATTGAGCTCAGTCAGACGGCGGTATTTGAGGTCGGCGACACTCTGCTTCTTGTTCTTGACATCACCACCGGAGCGAAGTTCGTAAGCAGGCATGGTGGTCGGCGAATTGAGTTCGGCGCGCGATCGCAGGAAAGGGGGGTTATTTCAGGAGAGAGAGAGAGAGGGGGCAATCACGGCGGGATCAGAAAGGGGGATGAAGTGACGGGGTCGGAGGAATCCCGGTAAGTTTTCGACGGGGGAAGTCGAATAAAGAAAAAAGAGAGTGAAGGGTTTCAAAAGGAAGGGATGCGAGAGTTGGTAGGTTTCGAAAGAGGGATTTTCCCCGTTCTGCTCTGGTGGTACGGAGAGGGCCCGTGTGTTCGATTACATGTACCGGGCACTCGGAGATCAGGAAGGTCATAATAATGAACTTGGGTAGCGGCGACTTTGGCTCATTAGTTCGACCCATCAAAATTGGATAGTTGAGTCGCCGATTTTGGAGGTATTATTTGTGTTCTTTGGTGTCTCGTGAGGCGTCAGCATGACTTTTCATCTTCATCGCTCTTTTCGTCGATTTCTGGGTTTCGATGGGTTCGCATCATATCCCCGGTAATCGTGATACGAGTCATATATAACCACGCCTGAGGCAGACACCAAAAACACGTGACAGCCCCATCGCTTAGCCTGAAGCCAAAGTGGGAATCGGGCAATTTTTGCTGGTTCACGCACAACAGGCCTATCTTCCCCTCCAGGTATAGGTACTTCGCGTGGCAGCCTTTTTAACGACGGTCCCGGACCACTGCCCGTGTGCAAGACGCCTGCTTGCTTTTCTCGATTTCGCTCCGACTTTATCCAACGAAAAAAAAAAATCCTCTTGAAGGGGTGTGATTATCGACAATGCCGCCACCACCGCATATCAAACCTGAGAATGTCCTCAAGGTGCGTCCTTTTCGAGCCGATCCCGACATTCTATGCGACATCATATGCTAACAACTTCCGTGAAGAGGGCCCAGGAACTCATCGCCGTCGGTCAGGCTCCCGCTGCCCTGACCGTCCTCCACGAGCATGTCACTTCTAAGCGCACCCGAAGCAGCCCGATCGCTTCGCTCGAGCCCGTTATGCTCCTCTTCGTGGAACTCGCTGTCGACCTGCGCAAGGGTAAGGCTGCTAAGGATGGTCTGTACCAGTACAAGAACATCGCTCAGAACACCAACGTCGGCACCATCGAGATCGTCCTGAAGAAGTTCATCGAGCTCGCCGAGCAGAAGGTCACTGAGGCCCAGACCAAGGCCGATGAGATTCAGTCTTCCCTCGAGTCCGCCGCTCCCTCCTCCAACATCGAAGATCTGGAGGCCATCGAGACTCCCGAGACCATCCTGCTAGCCACCGTCTCCGGTGAGCAGTCTCGTGACCGCACCGACCGCGCCGTCGTCACTCCCTGGTTGAAGTTCCTATGGGAGACGTACCGTACCGTCCTCGAGATTCTGAAGAACAATGCCCGCCTCGAGATCATGTACCAGTCGACCGCTCTGCAGGCCTTCCAGTTCTGCCTCAAGTATACCCGCAAGACAGAGTTCCGCCGTCTCTGCGAGCTGCTCCGCAACCACGTCCAGAATGCCGCCAAGTACTCTTCCCAGATGCACGCTATCAATCTGAGCGATGCCGATACCCAGCAGCGCCACTTGGATACCCGTTTCCAGCAGCTGAACGTCGCTGTCGAGCTGGAATTCGTGGCAGGAGGCCTTCCGCAGTATTGAGGACATCCACACTCTTCTGAACCTGAGCAAGCGTCCCGCTAAGAACGTTATGATGGCCAACTACTACGAGAAGCTCGCCCGTATCTTCCTTGTCAGCGAGAACTACCTCTTCCACGCCGCCGCCTGGAACCGCTACTACAACCTTCTCCGTCTCTCCACCGTTGCCTTGGCTTCCGGCCAGAGCACCAAGAAGGAAAACCCCTCCGTTACTGATGCCGAGATCACCAAGGCCGCTTCTTTCGTTCTTTTGTCCGCTCTGTCCATCCCCGTCATCAGCACTGACCGCTCCCGTGGCGCTCTGATCGACGTTGATGAGGCCCGCAAGAACAAGAACACCCGCCTCACTAACCTGCTGGGTATGGCCTCTGCCCCCTCTCGCTCCGTTCTGTTCCGGGATGCTCTCAACAAGGGTCTCCTGAAGCGCGTTCGCCCCGAAATTCGCGAACTGTACAACATCCTCGAGGTCGACTTCCACCCGCTCTCGATCTGCAAGAAGATCACACCCATTCTCAAGCAGATCGGTGCCGATCCCGAGATGGAGAAGTACGTTGTGCCTCTGCAGCAGGTCATTCTCACCCGTCTGTTCCAGCAGCTTTCCCAGGTCTACGACTCCGTCAAGCTCCAGTTCGTCTATGAGCTCGCTCAGTTCCCCGATCCCTTCCAGATCACCCCCGCCATGATTGAGAAATTCATCATGAACGGTTGCAAGAAGGGTGATCTCGCCATCCGTGTGGACCACATCTCCGGCACCTTGTCCTTCGACTCTGATGTCTTCTCTTCCTCCAAGGCTATGCATGCCGGTAGCGGTGCTGGATCCGCCGAGAGCGAGTTCGGCTCTGTCCAGCGCCTCCAACACACCCCCGCTGAGATTGCCCGCTTCCAGCTGGCTCGCCTGGCTAAGACTCTTCACATCACCTCCATGTATGTGGATCCCTCCTACAATGAGGCCCGCCTCCAGGCCAAGCAGACCGCCCAGGCCCGTGCTTTGGAGGGTGCCGCTCAGGAGCACGAGGAGACCCTCGCTCGTCGTGTGGTCATCGACAAGAAGAAGGAGGCCGCCAGCGATGCTCTTCAGCGCAAGCAGCGTGAGGAGGAGACCCGCAAGCGCATCCGTACCCAGCAGCTCCAGGAAGCCGAGAAGCAGCGTCTTGCTGATGAGCAGCGTGATCGTGAGCTCAAGCGCATCAAGGATGAGCAGGACCGCATCCGGCAGGAGGAGCTCAAGAAGCAGCTCGAGGAGCTTAAAACCGGCGTCAAGGGTATTGATATCAGCGAGTTCGACATGGATGAGCTGGATGCCAACCGCCTGCGTGCCATCAAGCTGGCTCAGCTTGAAAAGGAGAAGAACGAGCTCAATGACCGTGTGCGCACTACTGCCAAGCGTATTGACCATCTGGAGCGTGCTTTCCGTCGCGAGGAGCTGAAGCACATCACTGCCGATTACGAGAATCAGAAGAAGGCCGATTTGGCCCTTTGGGAGAAGCAGAAGGCCGAGACTCTCAAGGAGTCCAAGCAGAAGCACGTCGAGGCTCTTGCTCTCAAGCATCGCCTGGAGCGTCTGATTCCTCGCTTCTCTACTTTCCGCCAGGAGATCTCGGAGAAGCGTCACGAGGAGTTCGAGAAGCGCCGCAAGGCTGCCGAGCGCGAGCTCGAGGCCAAGAAGAAGCAGCGTGTCAAGGAAGTCCAGGAGCGCCGCCGTCGCGAGAGGCAGGAGCGCGAGGAAGAAGAAGCCCGCCGCCAAGAGGAGGCGGAGCGTGCCCAGCGCGAGGAGGAGGAACGCGCTGCCCGGGACGAGGAGCGTCGCCGTGCTTTGGCAGAGGAGAAGGCCAAGCGCGAGGAGGAGCGAGGGTATGTTTTTGTTCTCCCAGTACAGCAAGAGAAACATATGACTAATTTTCTTTCCGCAGAAAACTGGACGAGATTGCCGCTCGCCAGAAGCAGCGCGAGGAAGAAGCGGAAGCCCGCCGCGCTCTCCGCAAAACTGGTGGTGGTTTCGAGTCCGCCGAACGCTCAGCTCCCCGTCTCAACGTCGCCCCGCGCACTGCTGCCGCTGGTGGTGGCGGCTGGCGTGACCGCCTGGCCGCTAAGGGAGATTCCGCCGGCCCCAGTGCCCCCGAGCCCGCCCCTGCTCGCGAAGAGGCTCCCCGCCGTGGTGGCTATGTTCCTCCCCACCTGCGTGCCGGCGCTGCTGCCAGCTCTGGTTCCGCCCCGCCTCCCCTGCCCCCCGCGAGCCCCGCGAAGCTCCTACCGAGCGCTACGTGCCCCGTCATACTCGCGAGCCCTCCGCCCCCAAGCCCGAGGAGCCTAAGGGTGCCGCCGGCGGCAAGTGGGTGCCCCGCTGGAAGCAACAGCAGAGCTAAGCGCCTTCATAGGTGGTTGACTACATTTTCTTCACATCTCATTACTAGGGAACGAGCAAAAAGTGACCCTTTTCCTATCTGGCGCCTGTTTTCATGACCCCCCTCTGCAATGACTATCATCGGCTCGAGCGAGCTTCATGATCTTGTTGCCCTGCGATTTCTTTGTCCTTTAATTTCCTTGTTTCCGGATAGGCTGTTGTCATCCGTGATGCTTCAAGTGATGCCAATATCTTGTTCAACTCCCATGTTTTGATCCCGTTTTGGGTGGGATTCAGTGAATAGGATCATTTTAGACCTTCAAAACTGTTTGATTTATATCTTCACTTGATGTTCTTTTTACGTAGCGGAGATGTTCGGATTTTATTCTGTTGGAAACAGGCGGACTCAGCATGTCACCAATATCAATGTGATATTATCTACTTATACTGTTCCTAAGGGGTCTGTTCAGCCCATTGTGACTGATAGCGCCCTGTATATTTCCTGTATTCTGCACAGTCAACTCTAAATTGACAGTGTCATGGTCGAAAGGCCAAGTTCAAAGCATCTGCTAAGACGAAGCTTAACACATTTTAGGAAAAGGCCCCTACCACCCCATTCAATCTTTCGTGCGGGCACTCGCGTGGATACAGGTATGATCAGCCATCGAAACCTCAAAACACATAATTATCTACACATGATGAAAGTCGATCCAATACAGTATACATCTTTGGCTATGCGCCAAGTCAGAGGGCGGAGTCAAGAGTGGGGTTTGAAACGGCGTACGAGGGGAACTATACCTAACAAGGTGGAACTAATCGGAACAGGCAATTCACATTGACCGGCTCAAACGTCAGAAACCAGACGAAAGAGATATGCAAGTTCAATGAATGGTATCCAAAAGTGTATAACTATATGCGCGCGAGCTAAATACCCAACATGGCGAAATCGGGATATAAACAGACCAGCTGGGGCCGCAGAAAGGGACGGACAAGAATGGAACCGTGGATATCGGACAAGGAAAGCGAAGAAAAAGCCCATAGCAGTCTAGTGGTGTCCTGGAGGCGCGCCGGCTTCCTAGAGACTCAACGAAAGAAATTGACCATGCAAATTATGCCGCAGCTACTTCGGCGCCAGCCCCGAACAGCTTCTCACGCCACTCACCACACACGGCCTCAAAACCGCCGACAACATCTGCGCACTCCTTGCCGGCTTCACGATCCTTCAATCGGCGATCCCAGTCGCCGCGCTCGAGCCATCGTGAGCCCTCTTCGCGGCTTTCCTCCTCGCGTCGTAGATCGGAGACGAGTTCGCGGGCAGATCTGAGGCGCCGTGAGGCCGTGGAGGTTAACTGGCGAGACTCGTAGAGAGTGTCACTCAGACTGCGGAGAGAAAGGGTGATGTCGGATGTTTGAGAGATAAGAGCTTGCAGGGAGGCAAGTGGGTTGGCTGCAGGTTGAGAGGGTGTGGTTGGTCTTGAATCGCGGCGAGAGTGTTCAGGGAACGGATATGGGAGGTTCGGAAGGAGGCCTTCGTCAATCAGAGGTATAAGGGAGTCAATGGCGTCTTCGGATAGGAGAGGGAATGACGAGAAGAGAATTGGGTGGATGAGAGACTGAAGGGTGCGGGTTTGGTGGGTGAGATGCGATGTAATGGAGGAATGTGCAGTGATGAGTCTGGGATCAAAGTTAGATATCCGTTGGAGGGTTGGGCCTTGTGTTAGATTTGACTTACCGCATTGCACTATTCTCAATCCCGCTCTGTCCACCAAGATCCCGGAGTGACTCGACTGTTCGTTGGATGACATGGTCATTTTCACTACCGTTGTTCTCAATGCCCCGCCGCGCGAGACTTTCGATATCTGCCATTTGGCTTTCCAAAGCGGGGGAGATGTCCGCAGACCCGTCGAGGTCGGAGTCATTTCCATAGTCTGAGCCATCATAGTGTGACTCCGCACGTCGGTGTTGTCGGAGATGAGGAGCTCGCAAACGGTTCCCGGCTGGCGACTCTGACCCTGGTGATCCGGAGTGCATATCGTGAACCGATTGTATATAAGCATCTTCGCTGTCGCTCTGTTCCATCTGCTGGGACCCAGTCCGGGCAGTTTCTTGCCCCGAGGCATAACCGTATCCATCTTCCTCCTGCTCCCATGCATCTGCCAACTCATCGGCAAGGTTTCCTAGACCACCACTGCCGCCTGTTTCAGTAGAGAAATCTACAGACTTCCGGTGAGACTCGTCCATAGCTTCTAGGTTTTGGCGGGGCATGAGTGGTGATGGTGGCGCAGACAAACGAGGAGTCCGTGGGGATCCAGGGCTTTGAAGAGCAAATCCATTGGCACCCTGTGTTCCAGGCGAAACAGGAGAGTCGTCCATGATTGAGGGGTGGCGGTGAACGAGTTTCAGGGGAGACGGAGGGAGGCGCGGCATCGGAAAGAGGGGAGCACTCGGTTCTCCGAAGAGAGACAGCGCGAGGTCGGAAACAAGAAGAACACCGTAAATAAGAATTGAAATGGGGTAAATTAGACCATCAGCTCGCAGTGTTGTTGAACTACCGAAACGGTAATGATGGTAATAGCGGGCAAGTGTGGGAGATTCAAATGGGAAGTCTCCTGATTTTAATGCTTCATGATCCAAAGCCGAGACTAATATGAGATTGGTCAACAAGAGATTGTCGCGAGAAAAATAAAGAAACTGTGATCTTCACGAAAGTAAAGATGATCAACAAAGGCAAAACAAATGCACTGGTGCCGCGACCGCCTCGGCAGAATGATGTCCCACGATAGAACCCCACATTCTGCACTCTTCATTTACTTGATCTCCGGTCACCTTTTTCGTCCGCGAAGATGAGCTCAATCACGCGAATGTCCCCGCTGGACCTACTCAAGCTCAATGCGACTAACCTCGATCCGCTGACCGAGAACTACGATCTCGGATTCTACCTCAACTACATGAGCAAATGGCCGTCGCTGTTTAGCAAAGTCACAGACCGCGATGCCGGCGTGGTGGGTTACAGTAAGGATCTCTCTTAGAGCAGACAATTGAGGCCCGAGCTGACTATTGTAGTTATGGGAAAGACCGAAGAGCAGCACCCTTCAATGCGCCATTCTGAGCACTACACCCCGTGGCATGGTCATATTACCGTCCTAACAGTTGCCCCCGCCTGGCGCCGACTCGGCTACGCCAGCCAGCTGACTGAGGAGCTGGAGCACGGATCTGATAGTGCTAATGCGTGGTTTGTGGACCTTTACGTCCGCTCTGGAAACAAAGTTGCCGTTGACATGTACAAGGGCATGGGGTATGTTTCATTATCGCCGTGGGATCGGGCTCAAAACTAACATGAATGATAGCTATTCCGTGTTCAGGCGAGTGGTCAATTACTACAGCGATGATCCAACCGGCAAGTCCGATTCAGGAGAGGACGCATTCGATATGCGCAAACCCTGCTCCCGAGACAAGAAGCTCGAACACATACGAGAGAAAGGAGAAGATTTCCTAGTGAGCCCCGAGGATGTCTCTTAGGCGCGATAGAACGGGCAATGCATTGATTCACCGGCGCGGGGGTTCTGGCTTATTGCATAGCTTGCAAGGCGGAGTTTTGGGGAGGTTCACTTATATACTTTGAATCTTGAAGAGCAATAGAATACTATGATTTCATTCCTCAGTGAATGGACGTAGACTCGTGACTATGGAAATTTCGGGCTTTTAACACCAATAAACATGAAAGTTCTGTCCACTCTATTCAAGACGCCCGCAAATGCATGATATTAGGTACCAGGTGGTACAGATCGACCCAAGTGTATAACCTGTTCATAGAGCTGCATCACTGAAGCAACTGATGGACCCAGGGGCTGGGCTGTGGTGCGTGAAGCAAATGTGCGGCAAAGCTGCATGTTTGTCCACCTAAACCTCCGCTGATGCAGCAAGTTTTGGTGTAACGACAACCCAAATTGGGTCGTCTAATTAACGAGCGGCATCGGATACCTTTTATCTCACATAAAGACTAATGGATGGAAGTCCTTCAGGTCGCTCAAGTCTTGGATTTCAGGACAGGTCCGGAGCGAACGAAGCGGAGAGTGGCCATTAGAACCGCAGATGTGACAAGGCAGGACGCAGTGAACAGCTGGACACCTAGATACGTGTTGGTATCGGCCAAAATGGCACCACCAATGGGTGTGCCGATCAGCAGGCCAATCGAAGTGATGGCAAAGACCATGCCGAGACGAGTACCCAGATTGCGCACGTCTGGAGTCATGCTGGCCATTACCACCGGGGGCAGAGACACGAAACCACCCGAGAAGAAGCCATAGAAAACGGCCAGAATGATTATACCGGGGACGGTATGAATACCAATCCATACGAATGCAAGGATGGAGGTGATGGTCACAGCGGGCGTGAGCATATTGAGTGGGCCGAGGTGATCAGCAAGGAAATTGGGCAAGATACGGCCGAAGGTTGAGGCGGCATTGAGCATAGACAATAGGTAGAATCCTAGGTTGTTGTCGACGATCCCAGTGTCGATTGCATAGGACTGCACGTAGAAGAGGAAGTTGTAGAACCCCAAGAAACCAAAGAACATGGCCGCACAGAAGATGCAATAGCCCGGGTCTTTGAAAGCAGAGAACTGATAGAGCTTTCGCTTCTCCTTCGGGGGGAATCGAATGCGCATGATACTGAATGAGATGAAGATGGTACCGAAGCAGAGGAAGCCAATAACGCGGGTGGCCCAGGCGAAGCCAATCTGCTTTTGCAGCTGGTTGAATATGATGGGGTAAACAACTCCCCCGATGCTGCTACCACTAGCGGCGAGACCATTGGCAAGGCCTCTCTTGCGACGGAAATATTGCGGCAGGATGGCGACCGAAGGAACGAAGAGACAGCCGGCCGCCAAACCAACACAGATACCCTGCGCTAGAATCAATTGCCAATACTTGGTGGCAAGACTGGTCATCATCAGGCCAAATGGTAGCATGCAGCCTGCAAAAGCAATAAGGCCACGGAAATATCCCGCATCGAAGAGTGGGCCTGTGATGACCCCGATGAGCATCAAGAGGAAGGACTGCAAAGAGCCGATCCAGGCGATTGAGGAAGATGAACTGTCCGATAGCAAGGTTTGTTCATAGTAGGTTTGATATGCACCCCATGTATTGATCACACCCCTGGTCCAATGGTCGTGGTTAGCGCATTCTGATTACATCGAACCACCGAGACGAGTCTGCAGACCATGAATTGAAGAAGAGAAAGAACGACCCTAAGACCTGTAGCCAGGAAAAGAGGCCTGTATCAAAAGTCGGCTCATCCTCCTTCTCGACCGGCGAGTCGTTTGCCTTTTCTTCATCTTGGGCGATTGAAGCATGGGAGATTGGCTCGGCATGAACCTTCTGCTCTACTTCAACAATGGTTGAACCCATCCTTCTAGCGGTGAACTTTCGCAAGAGACAGCCACCGAGAGCCCGGACGAGTCTAACAACAGGGCAGTCTCAGGAGAGAAGTGCGAGAGGTGAATAGATTGCGTGGGTGTTCAAAACCAGAAAAAACTTCACCAAGGATGATTATAAACCAACCACTGTAGGGTAAGCGGGGCACCCCTGAAGCTTTGGGGAGCGGAAAGGCCCGAAAAGATGTGGTTTTGGGGGGACATTGGGGGGGTAGCCATGGCCCACTGGCATCCACTTGCCTCGACCATGGGGAAGTGTGGGATCCATCCTACGAGCGGTAAGATCTCAAGTATAGGGCGCGGCCAATGATCTTCGGAAGGTGTGCCGATTTACCCAGGCGAGAGGGGCTCGAGTGCGACTTTATGCATACCGTGCCTGGGCAGGACTAATGATTAGTGGAGTTGGGGTTATAAGTTGAAGAACTTGCAGGGGCTGTACAAAAGTGGGACTCAAAATTGGAGGTTTCTCCCCGGAGATGATATGCACGGCTCACGTGTTGGACAGCAACAGATCTGGATCTAGATTGCATTGAGAGAAGATGGATTGTTCCTGCCCCGATCTGGCCTTTCTACTGTTTCTATTGCTTCATGCTGAGCCGCTTCAAATCAAGCTCAAGGTACGTGGATGGGTTACTAGAAACCGTTATTATTTTTTCTTTCTTTCTAGTTCATGTACAGTATTGCCTTTTGCCCAGGACAGTGCCTTTTTTCTTTTTGAGCCACGGTTTCGAGACTCCCAAACTCCGAACGCTATGCTGAACCCACCCAAAAAGTATCAAACAATCCCCACAAGCAGGAGAGTACGTGCTCTCAAAGCAGCTCTTCGACAGACCAGTCCTCGTACCTATGCATCGTGTCAACTATTTAGTCATCTCAACAGATTCGTTAGTTCAGCTTACCATCCGTCAGGCAGATACCGCCGCACGATCAAGGGGATCTTCTTCTGGTTCAATTCCTTCATGGCAATCTGCAGAGGGTCGGTTTCACCCTCGAGATCGACGAGTACGGGGGCATTCATGCTGCACAGGACATATGTCAGTAAAAGTGATTTCAAGCTACAGGCTTCGACGATTTTGCAACGCACCTAATCTGCAGAGCTCGGGTGCCGAGCACACGAGCGCGCTCGTACTTGGTCAAATACGGAGTAGTCGTGCGCTGAGCATTGGGAACCTTCTTCTCGCGCGATTGTTCCATCAATTTGCCCGAATATCCGGAATTGGGGTCGCCAGAGACTACCACGTTCTCCCCATTGACGGCCGGCTGGTAGGAATCATCACCCTCGCCGCCCTCATGGTCCTCGAATCCCTCCTGGTCAATAAAGTCTTCGGGCTCATTTTCTTCGAAAACCTCCTCATGAGGCTCGTAGTCGTAGCTGCAAGATAGGTCCAGTTAGCATGGCGCTTCAATCTCGAAATTGTCGGAGCCCAGAGAAGACACAATCTGCAACGATCGCGCGGCTCTAGCCTCCATGGGAAGCTCTTACGTGTCGCCACCAGCGTCGTCGCCGTAATCGGACATTTTGTATCTCAAGGAACGAAGTCAGAGGGATCAAAGAGAGAGAAACCCTGAGCGCGGGATCGATGTGAGGATTCGCGACGCAAAAAAGGCGGAAAATCTTCCACCACGCTAGTCTGTCTTCGGTCTCACCGCCCTTTGGCCGCGGCAAAAACAATTTAGTGCGTCCTACGCTGAATTTCTATCTTTCTTTTTTGCTTCAATGTGAACTCTTCCTTGCTCTGGGGCATTTTCAATGATGGCCTCAAAGCGTAAGGCGTCCCCCGACTGGGTATCGCAGGCCAAAAGGTTACACCAAGCTGCGATGGACAGCGACGGTAAGCATTGAATTGGAATGATAGGGACTGAACAAGGTACTAAGAACCGACTCAAAAGACCGGATCTATGAAGAAGTCCACTCAGATGCCGAGTACTCAGCGCCTGCAACACCGAGTGCCATGGACGAGGATATGCTGGATACACCGACAACCCCCTTCTCGACCACCTCGTCTCGATACCCTTCCGAACTCAAAACCCATCGCTGCCCTTTTGAAGGCTGCGACAAGGCCTTCAATCGCCCTGCTCGACTTCAAGAGCACATCAGGTCTCATAACAACGAGCGGTTATTTCAATGCACCTTCGAAGATTGCGACAAGACCTTCTTACGAGCCTCACATCTCACCCATCATGTAAAGAGTGCCCACACTGGAGTTCGCGACTACGTCTGTGACCGCCCAGGCTGTGGTAAGAGCTTTGTGACTGGATCAAGGCTTCGCCGCCATATCGCTGCGCACGACGGGCGGGACAAGTACCGCTGTACAGAATATCCGCCATGTGAAGAAACCTTCCGAAAGCACACCACACTCCAAAAGCACATTATGACCGTTCATATGAATAAGAAGCCTTTTCCATGTTTGTTCGTTGATCCGGATACTGGGAAGAAATGTCAAATGGCATTTGACACGGCGGGTCATCTCCGAGCCCACGAGAGCCGGGTACACACTGAGAAGCGATTTAGCTGTGAGGAGTGCTCACAACACCTACAAGAGCAAGCATCCGACATGGGAACTTTTGACCCTCACCACGACTATTCCCTCACATTCCCAACATATACCATTCTCCAAGAGCACATTCGAAATGTCCACCCGCCCAAATGCCCCAACTGCCCAATCGTCTGCTCGACGTCTCGAGAACTGCGTCGCCATCTTGAGGTTGCTCACGGTGATGTCAGTCTCGAAGAGAGAAAAGTCTTCCCTTGCACGATCGACGGATGTGATCGCAGCTTTACGAAGAAAGGCAATCTGACCGTTCATATTCGTACCGTGCACCAAGGAGAGAAGCGCTTTGGATGCGGTGAGACAGACCTTTCGGCTTCCAAAAAGGTCGAAGGATGGGACGGCATCGGATGTGGAAAGCGGTATGGCAGTAAGCTTGCACTTGAAGAGCATATTCGCACGGCTCACTTGGGATACCAAAATGCCAAGGCCGAGCGGCGCCAGCGGCTCGGTCTAGATAATTCATCAAGTGCCAGTCATATCTCTACTCTTGCAGCTTTGACTGGTCAAGGTTATGCGGAGGAAACAGGCCGCCACATCCTCTGCTTCTATGACTCTTGTGAACATCGTTTCCATCGTGATTATGACCTATGGGTGCACATGACTGCCAGACATGGTTGCTCCGAAGATGAAGTCCAGGGCCTATTTATGCAGCGTGCTTTGTTGTCCGACCAGACCGGTCCTGGTGGTAATGCACTCGGTATCTACGGTCTGGAGTTTGACCGCTCTGAGCCTTCTCACTCTCATGGAGCCACGCCTCCTAATGGTGTTTCTTCGGACAACAACCTATATTCGCAACTAAATGACCCGTCCGGTTTCCCTGGGCATGGTGGTCTGGATGCTGATTTTCTTATGCAAGATACCTTTTCCGCCAACGCTGAGCGCAATATTGATTCTGTGATACCCAGCCATGACGAGTTGGCGCTGATGGACCCTGTCCTTGCTTATCACTTGATGGAAAGATGAGGGAGGATGTTACGCATTGATTTGTGGTAACTGGCAGAATTATGAGCTGACATGCTTGAAGTGCATGCATGCACGTTACTTTACTCTATCTGAAGTTTTTCAAGCAATCTTACGAATTTACGAAGTGACGAACTTCTCCTAAAAGACATCTGAATTCTTACTAGTGCAATGATAGTCGTCGATGTAATGTCTCGAGATCACCCTTCCCCACAAAACACAAGCTTGATGTCTAGTAAAAAAAAAAAAGGAAAGAAACATGAGTGAAAGAGGGCTCTGGAGGAAAGCACATGTGTAGGGGATACGCATGCCTAAGGATACATCATATCCAAGTGAGCAGCAAGCTCTTCGTCCGAAAAGATCCCAACATAAGCATAGGGGTACTTGCACCGTAGCTCGGGGGAAGAACAGACGAGGTGCCTTGAGCGCAAGAACTCTCTCACCAGCCAACATTCGCCATTCCAGCGTTTGGCGGGTTCGAGCCCGCGAGCCTACTTTGATACGGTGGAATAAGGTGTCGACACTGACAAGGGCTGCCACCATCTTGCGATTTGCATGAATCACACCCTGGATGAAGGTA
Source organism: Penicillium maclennaniae (assembly GCF_028827695.1). Taxonomy (NCBI): domain Eukaryota; kingdom Fungi; phylum Ascomycota; class Eurotiomycetes; order Eurotiales; family Aspergillaceae; genus Penicillium; species Penicillium maclennaniae. The sequence continues at coordinate 5,207,992 of NW_026623215.1, read as the reverse complement.
GGCGAAAATTGATCGATGACACTGGAACTAGCTGAGAAGTTTAGAGGGAGGGGACTGTTCAGGGAATCACAAAGCAACTCAAATCTGGTAAGCTGCTTGCAAATTTCCACCTGTGCCTTGTTAGCAAGGTCGACGCCGCAGGTGCTGAACAAGCGTGCGACGTCACAAAACAAGTGGACCGCAGTGAAGCCGCGGGCTAGGGCAAGCCATTGGGCGATTTGAACTAGTAGACAGAGGATTCTTCCTTCATGACGCATGCAGAGTTCCGCGTTGTCGAATTCAAAGGCCAGGTTAGAAGAGACCTGCACTGGCGGCATCATGTTCTTGATCCGTGTCTTGGTAGACTCCTTGGGTAGCCTTGACACTCGTCGAGCTGGTTACAACGTCGTCGCGATTCAATTTCGCTCGGTGGGAATCGCACCCATTCAAGACTTCCCTTGCAAGAGTCCATGCGGAACTGGTGGAGGCTGGATGTGCGGAGACGCAGCTCCTTGTATGAGGGTGACTCGAGACCTTTGGAGGGGGGGAGGTTGATGACCTCTGATAATGAAGTTAGCACTTTAAAGGGAATATACCAGGGCTCGAAATTCCTACTGTTCTCAGGACCTTGATCCAGTGCCTTCAAAAGACGCGCCTTGAAGTCAATGATGCAGTCTCTCGATGCTTGGAATTGTTGAATCATATCATCTGGCTGCTGCTCGCGGCTGGTGATCCAGATTATCTCTTCATTCTCATCTCGGATGGGAGCCACAAGCAGTCTGATAATGTGCAGTTCTCTCCAAAAGTACATTTCGTCGGCAGTTTGGTCATTCTGGACAATTTGGCCTCGAGGTACCAGAAGGTCCCTGGCCTGGCCTTGACTTCGCCCTTTGCCAACCACATTACGGCGACTGGGCTCTGCATTGACAGTCAGAGTCCCGCTCTGACGGGGATTGATGGCACCTGGAACCCCAGCTTCTCGTAGGGTGGTCTGGAATTGGTTGAAGTCCTTTACATCGTCAAACATGAGTAGCAGAAGGTGTTCGTACGATCCCGGAAGAGCTGCTGCTCTTAGAGTAGGAATCCAATGCTTGATGGTCTGGGGAAATGCGGCGAGGTCGAACCCGATAGTCCATTCCTTGATGTTGTCGTTTAGGTATTCAAGGCTGGCTTTCTTGATATCGTCTTGGCTTCTGTCGCGAAAGACAATGCTCGGGATGGGTACTGGACGCGCGGAACCACTCTCCTCCAAGAAATAAAATTGGTCGTCTCCATCAGTGACTGACACTGTCGGCATCTCATAATCTGAGAACCCATGGAACGAATCGGTAGAGGCACTATCGGAATCAGGGAGTAAGAATTTAACCTTCGGTGGATCAAGGCCATCCTTCACAGTGTGAGCGGGCTTCTTGTGCACATTTTCTTTCTTGCGGCAGTCACTCGATGCTTCTGGCGACGAGGTATCCATCCTGGCGACGCTGATGATTTTCGGAGGAAGTGACAATGGGGGCTTGATAGAAGTGAACGAGATGTCTGGGATTTGGACTGGACAAACTCAAAGCATACAACAGGAAGGAGGGAAAAGGATGTTTATTTGCGCTCACTTCATCTGTATCTCGGGGCACATGCAGTGACTCGTAGGTGCCGATCGAGCTTAGATGCTGAGACCTAGTTGTATTCGTCTGATTCTAAGGGCGTCCACCGGAAAAGTGAATGCAGTATCAAAGCAAGTACTACGCTACCTACACGTCCTGGGGCGTGAATAGATTGTTGACTTTGTTATACTATCTAAGTAATATCGCCTAAACTGAGTACACGCTGAACGCTCTTAAAAATGGGAAGGAAGTCGAATATCTTGTACCATGACTATCAAAATACCTAGCTCACACACATTCCAGTTATCTGGCAATAGATGAACCTGTATAATTGATGGTCAGTGGGCCCTACTTCAAGAATAAGGTCATCTTGATATTAAGTTCAGTATGAAAGAATTCCAGCGACGTGAGTACGCTTCGTAACCACAGACACAAGTAGGATACCAGATTTGGAATAACACTCCTATCAATACTGAAAGAATACCTCGTGAATCGATTTTCCAAAAATCAAATCATGTGGGTCATCGCATGTGTACCGGACCGACCCGCAAAAAGATTTACGAAAAAGATATTGCGTGCTGCAGGATTCGAACCTGCGCCACTTCCGTGACTGGGATTTCCAAACGCCGTTTAACGGAGCTAAGCTGTGCTTGAATCCAGCGCCTTAACCACTCGGCCAAACACGCGGTGATATAAAATTTACAATTAGCACATGGCACTATCAACAATATCAGGATATGCTCTATATATCCTTGTTTATCGGCACCTGATGAATCGCTCAATAGATACGCAATGAATTTCGTGTCCCACACCTTTTTGTTCCCACTCAGATCTACGTTGGCTTCTAGTGTGCCCACAGGGTCTCGAAGCATGAGAAACTGAAGTTGGCATCCTCTCAGTCTTGGCATTTGGACCATTTCTATACCACTGCGCGATGAAAAATTGCATGCAGAGTGGCACGATAGCCATGTAATATCCAGCGATTGACGCATAAGTCGTACCGAGGGGCGAATTAATAGTGTGAATCCCTCAAATTTAGGCTCAGTGAATTCCCAGAACAAGTGACATCTACTAAATGCCTTGAGAAGCACTTCGAGAAATTCAAATACCTCAGAATATTAGTCTCATGTAACATTTCCAGGTGATCATTGTGCATATTGGGCCTTTTGTCATAGATTAAAATTGAATCGAGGTCTCATCGCGTACTAGGGCCGACCCTGGTCATCATCGTGTCAAAATATCAGAGAATATTCTCGGGTTTACTCATTCTGAAGGGTCTCTTGTCCCACCATACTAAATATCCCGGAAATCGAAACCCATATGGGCTTTATAGGCTAGTTAGTCCTTGCAGTGAAAGTCAACGCTACATGCATTAGCCTGGAAGGTAGTGGATGCCAGGCATCACCCTTTCCCCAGATTTACAGGGTGTGCTCTTTGTCGAACTGCAGAGTTCTCCGCTTAGGAAAAGGATATTTTACTTGCTAATTTGATGCTCAATTTCTTAGGCGCGTGGGGCAGTACTGTACGACGGTACCTAGAGCATGGACCATTAGTGTGAATTAGTGCCTCCTAGTTTGTGGCGAATAGGCTAAGAGGTCATTAGGCACAGAGAAATTTCAAGTGATCACTAGGATAGGGGCACGCCCCCCTATTTAACAAAGGGCCATCAGAGGGCCATGTTGCCGTCTTGACATGGATGTATTGCCGCGACACGACCATGTGTTCGATCTTAGCCCACACAGGAAGGGTCTGGCTCTGAAAGAAGCCAAGTCACCAGCCCCACCGACACCGAGGCCACTGTGTCTCAGTCAGACGCAATCAAGAAAGACAATTATTTTCGGACGCCAAACTGAAAAAGGTAGGACAAGTCGCCAAGGGGTTAATTATAGGTGGAACATGCAGGCATAACCCCATGCGCCTGTACATGAACCTGACCGTGACCCTGATCCTGCCTTATAACGGAAGGGTTCAGGGTACAAGAATTAGCCACAGCTGCATCGTGGATCTTTGGGGAGGGGTGAAGGCGGAAATACTGTAGAGGGATCTCAGGGTTCAAGGCCAATCAAGTAATGACAGGGGACCACAATGAGCAAAAGCCGACATTTGTGGACCGAACGCTAAGATGACGCTTTTGCGACTATAATTACAAGGGTGGATCCCTGGTCCTGTGGCTGGAGCTCAGCAGAGATCCGGGTGCGTTGTCACGCGAGTTCCAAAGGTTTGAAAAGGCAATCAGTGGACAGTCATCTCCTCGGGCCATCGCGCCTGTTAAGCATGGAATGCGCCCAGGCTTAGGAAAGCGTCCAGGAGAAGGCGGTGTGGCAGGACCACGCGTCCCCGGCAGAAGGCAAGTGCGGCGTTCATTTGGGCCGCGTTAGACCCGCTGGTCTTTGTCGTAGGGTAAGTATTTGCCATGATTTCAGCGTGTAAAGGGTGTCAAATGTTTGAAGAGTCTAGGTACCCGTCAGTGTAAAAATGAAAGACAATGAAAGAAAACAAACCTATTTAGTAGTTCGACTTGGCCGAGACATGTATGCAGTTCTATATTTGGGCCACACTCTACTGCCGATCTCGACGGATGACGACACATTTGGATGTTCAGAATGACCGAGAGCTGGAACTGGGGTAAAATAGGAGAATTGGGTAAATTAGCAAACAGTCGGTAATATCGTTAGAAGGGAATAGAATACTGTCTATTGGCAACACCAACACTATCTATCGGTACTAGAGTCAAACACGTTAACCTTGTCCCACCAGTCTTGCCGTTGCCGTCTCCAACTTTTTTCTCTCCACACAGTGAGTGACCCACGGTCCTGCTATCGCCTCGTCCCTTTCACTCAGGCACGTTCACTCTTTTCCCGACCTCTCACCATTCTCTCGTTTTTCTCACTTCTTCTGCTCTTTAATCTCCTTTCGCTCCCAGTGCTCGCCACCCTCCGCAAAACCGAACAGTACTAGTCCTGGTGACTAGAGACCTACCTTGGCAATCCGCAACGTCAGCTTCCCGCTTGGCACATATCTAGCGAAGTTCCCCTCGTGCCCTTGACTTTCGCTTCCGTATATACCCCGGGAGAACCCTACTTGGCAGCAGGGACCCTCGATGGATTAGCCTGTCCTGGCGAGAATTCGGTCCCCAGCGGCCTCCCTTTACTTAGCTCCACCAAGCCCGTGCACTGTCGGGTCCTTTTACTTTCACTTCTCTTGTCGTCTCCTTTACCTCCTCGTTTCACAACTCAGCGCTGGTCGAAGGCGGCATTTTTGGTCTGCCGACCCATCCGCCGTCATGGGTGGCTCGCGTGGTAAGTTGATCGGCGTCCGCGTGGCAGGAACACCATTATTGACTCGCCCTTGCGTCCGTCTAGTTCGCTCATTTATATCAAACTTCGGTGGCTCGAAGAACAACGACTCTAAGAGAGAAAGCAAGAGACTGTCGAGGAACGTGGCCCCGTCGGAAATACCGCCCCGCTGGCATACACCTTCCCCCGAAACGCCCTCGCCTCCCTCTGAATTGTCTCCTGCCAACGGTGCCACGCCTAGAAATGATGGCACAGGCTCGCGACCTCCCTCGGTGATCTTCTCGCGTAACCCGCCTCTGATGGAACACGCCGAGGATACCCCACCGGAGCTCTCGCCAATTTTCTCCTTTCTCAATATCCATACCAACAAGGTCTACCAAGAAGGTTATTTCTTGAAGCTGAATGACCAGGATGCATGTAAGTTGTCCATGGCCCGCAATTACGGGCTTTGTCTCATATGCTTCATAAGTGGGGGAACCATGTGGATTAACGCAATGCGCAGACGGGCGGCAGACCGCCGATCGCCAGTGGACAGAATGCTATGCCCAACTGGTTGGAACAGTCCTTTCTCTCTGGGAGGCGGCTGCGCTGGACGCGGCAAACGGAGAAGAACCCCCCCGCGACCTTCATTAACCTGGCTGATGCGTCGATCAAGATGGTGCGTTGCTATTTTGCTTCTCGTTAGAGCCTTTTTTGCCTCAAAAGCTGATTGTGTCATAGATCGAGACACTACCAATTCGCAACGGAGCAGTCGCACCTTTGAAGAATGTCCTCAGTCTTTCCTCTGCCGGAAAGAATCGATACTTGTTACATTTCAGCTCGTTCCATTCAATGATCCAATGGACGGCTGCAATTCGCCTCGCCATGTACGAGCACACATCCTTATATGAAGCTTACACCGGCTCTCTTATCGCTGCCAGAGGCAAAACGCTTCCGGGAATCCAGTCCATTTTGGTACCCACCAAGTTCAAGCACGAGGATTGGGCACGTGTGCGATTTGGCGCGGGAACGCCGTGGAGACGATGCTGGTTTGTGATTAATCCGCCAAATCAGAAGGATCTCCAGAAAGCCCGAAAGGCAATGAAGAAGTCTGCCTATGACCGCTTGTCGATCCCGGTCCTTGGAAACATTCAATTCTTTGAAACCAAGAAGACCAAGAAGGTACAACCAATCGCCACCATCACCGATGTGTACTCAGCCTATGCTATTTACCCGCAGTCCAAAGCCCTCATTGATCAATCGACACTGGTGAAGCTGGAGGGCCGAATCCATATGCACAAGCAACCCGAGTCTTCCGCAGACGGCTTGGTTTTTGTCATGCCTGAGCTGCATGCCGCTGTTTCTGGTTTGGAAACCATGCTTCGTTTCTTATTCCCGACTTTCGATACTTTCAACCTTTATGGCCGCCCAACCCGCCTTCTCGCCGACACAAACCACATCAAAAGCATCATGTTTGCTTTCCCCAAGCAGCGTCGTTATGGTTATCTAGATGTCTTGGATATCACCAACCTTCTCCAGATCGCCGGAAGTCAGGAATGGAGCGAGGCAGAATGGAGGAAACAGTTAAAGGAAGCGACACAAAAGCGTATATCTGCCGGTCGGAGTCGAACAAGCAGTATTCACAGCAGTAGGCCGCGCTACCGCTCGAGTATATCCGTCCGCAACGGTGACGGACCACTCAACCGTCTTCGTCAACCCTTCTCTCCCCTTGAAGGCAAGCCAGAATTTAATCATTCTGCAGAAGCTGTCATTCACGAGGTTCCAAGAAATGAGCCCCCGGTTTATCACTCTCGTGGAATTTCAGACATCACGGGCATGCAGACAGGGCCTAGACTTGGACAGGGCTCGAACGAAAACTCACCTCTCTCATCTGCTCAGGATTTGGTGCAACGTGAGAATGCGCAAGGTGCTGTAGCGCCCATTGCTGAGCGCACTAGCTCGGAGAGTGATCGAACCACTGCCGAACTTGTCCACCCTGTCTTGAATGGAGAACAATTCCCACCTCGCACTCCTCCGTCTCCTATTGCTAGCCCACCGTCTTTTGTCCATGGACCTCGGTCGATGCCCGATAATCGGCCCGAAATGACCCTGGAGCAGAAAAGGGCCAATAACAGAATGTCCCATGCTACTCTGACACAGCTAACGTCTGTTGGCACAATGGGTATGGCCGGTACTTCTGGCGCTTTGCGCAACCAGCATTCCAATTCAAGCCTCAATTATCGGTCACAAGACCAGTATCCTAATAATGGCCTATCTCCAGCGCAGGCTGCATACATGAACCCGAACCTCACGCATTCTTCGAGTGATGAAGGCATCGGTATTACGATTCCTGCGCGATCCCCGCAGACCACAGACCAACGTCCAGCAACTCCCAGTACCAGCGGCACTCCGTCACCCCAGCGACGCGTGAATGTCGAAGTTCCCAAGGCTGTCAAGCGCAAGCCTCTTCCTCAAAGACAGATTCTTGGACAGGAACCCCTCTCGCCCGACGGAGAGCCGAGCTTTGATGATCTTCGGCACACTTTAGATGAAGATGCGTTGAACCGAATCGCCCCTCAATTTCCGTCATCCGCTTCCCATCTCCAACAACAGACTGAGGACGAGAGCGTATACGACGATGCTTCGACTGTTTCTCCGGACTATGCAAGTACACACGAATCTATCTACAGCAAGGAGTCCCAAAATTCGGTGACCAGGCCAAGAATGGGTGTCATGAAGACTGTTGGGATGCCAGCCAAGCAGGATCTTGTCATTGGTGACGCTCATTACTCCACGGAAAGGCCTGCCGAGGCCAACTCCGATATTCCTACTGTCGACTTTGGCCCCACATTGACCTACATGCCTACCACTCGACGTCCGAGCACGGGGGACACTTTGCGCAAGGCTTCAACTCCTCGGAATGACTTGGATGCTGCAGAGCGCTACAAGCTGTCGGTCCCGACAAGCCCAATGGACAGGGGACACCAGCGATCTCCAAGCCAGGAAGAATATCGACGAAGCGTCTTGTGGCAGCCTGGAATGGCCATCAATCGCCCTGTTACTCCTGCCGGAGGCCTTACCCCGGAACAGTATGTCCAGCAGCGAGCAGCACCTAGTCCCCCGGTGCATATGCATCACCGTTCCCCATCTAACAACACGCCGCCACAGCCCCGACCAGTATCTGGTGACTGGGCCAACCAGATGCGGCCCAATTCTCGCATGACCGCTCATCAGGATCCCAACTACCGTCCCTCGTCGCGTGGCACCGGAATTGTGCTGAACAACTACAACGATTTTTCGAACAATCTTTCTGCTCGTGAGCAGGAGCATGTTGCCCGCGTGACTGGCTCTTCATTTTTCAATTTGAGCCACGCCAATAAGACTCCTCAACCTCAAGTTCAAGGCGGGGGTTTAGTCTCGACAATTGACGCCCGTGAACGTGAGAAGCGTGAGATGAGGGAGGGGATGTCGAATCTGATGGTTCAGCATGCCATCGCGCATCGACAGCAGGTTATGAACCAGCAACCCTATGCTCCAGAATACGCCGGTTCAATGTACCATCCCCAGCAACATCTTCCGCAGCCCATGTATAACCTCCCTGGAGCCAGCCATACCTGGGATGCCTTGCACCAAATGAACCGCCTTGATGAGCCCCGAAGAAGCTCTTGGTATGGACAAATTCCCCAGACCGCCGCACAAGTTCCGCCGAGCTACCAACAAAGCCGCCAATATTCTACTGGAGAATTTCCGAACAACTATAACGCCATGCGTTATTGAGCCACGAAGGCTTCTTGCTCTCTCTTGATTCCTTTCATTATTGTCTTGAAACCTCCTGCATAATCCTTCTCAATCGTTCCCTTTATTGTTCAAAGCGCCGCGTCTGCAACTTTACCAACTAGACTAGACTTCGCGGCACTGGCTGATAGCACTTTCTGCTTTTCCTTGACTCTACACACTTTCCTTGTTGTCCTCGCTCGCATTTTGCATCAGTATGGAGTTCCAGATCGGTCTGGCGTGAGTTCTTCTCTTTCGCACGCGAGCTCTCTTTGTTTGGCCCTTACTATCCTTTCGGTTTGTCCTTGATAATGATCAAGTCTTCCAATGTACAGAGATAGCACCGGAGGTTTCGTCCATCAAACGGAACGTGGGATTATCTGTCTTATTGAAATACTGTGAATCGTAGTATTGATGTTTTCCCTTTTGCAAGACATTATGATTGTGTAAAAGAGAAGTACGCTGCCACATAGGAGGACTATGATAGTGATAAGGGTCAAATTGCCATACTTAATAGCCCCGTGGGATTCGACCCCATTTCCGGACCCGCACCAGACGAATCTACAGCGATCCCTCCTCACCTGAAGTTTTTTTGCGACCACGAACACCACCTATGGATACACCTGCCGAGATTCATTTCTTGCCCAGTTGCTAGCGAGATTTGCCTTCCAACATGACAGTCTCCCACTGGCTGTGTTGAAGTAGACTTTACACAACATGTAATACTATTGCTGTAATGATAGATGCATATAGGATGGCCCTGCGAATAAAAAAAAATTAAATTCAATGCATAGGTATCCCTAAAACGCCACGAGTGCCCACTTCCTCGCTTCTCCGGCCCTTCACATGCCGCACAGCGTTCCACGCTAGTATATATGGCATCGCTCAACCATAAAAAAGACACGACAGAAGTAAATCTAGTTAGAGTGCAGCTTCTTAATACGCATACCTCCTTCGTACAAACCACGGTCCAGAGCCGCGGCGACAGTCAGAGTGCCACCGATGATGGCGCAAACACCGGTAAGGAAACCGGTGAAAGTCTTGGGGCGCGTCTCCTTGTTGATGACCTTCATGGGTGAGATGTCATAGTTGAAGAACACACCGGGGATACCACCTGCGGCGTGCATGCGTTCCTTGTGGCCCTCAGCAGCGTCGTCGCCACCCATTAGGGATCGCTTGTGCGAGGTCACGGAATACTGGTGGGCCTCAATGCTTCCCTGGGCTCCGTATGCGAGACCGTGGGTGCCAAGAGGGGCCTTGTCGTAGGCGCTGTGGATCGCAGAAGAGAAGGTTGGGTCCCAGCCCAGAGGAAGGTAAGATGTCGAGACAACTTTGATGAAGTACATGAAGTTGTAGGCGGGCTCGTTGGTAGCTTGCTTAGTATCGTCAAGGGGGTTGGTGTGGTGATGGTCAGTCCACTGCCATCGGTCCGCAAGTTCGGCGGGAAGCTGAGGACCAAAGCGGAGCTCATGGATCTCATGGGTCATGGTGTGCTGGTCCTCGGCGGCGGCGCCGGGCATGAGGTAGTTCTCCAGATCGTGGGCGTGCATGTTCATGTTGGTGAAGCTACGACCCGGGGCGATGTGGAAGTTGCCAACCACCTTATTCACTCGGAGAACACCTTCGATTCGGCAGCCTTCGCGGCGCTGGGCCTGGAGCTTTTCGCCATATCCTTCCCGCTCACACTGCTCGACATTGGTCCCGACACCAAATGCCCATTGCTTTCCGGCATATGCTTCCCGAACTTCGTCGCAAGTGCTGCAACATCCGGGTTTAATCGCATTCTCTGGTGCGATTGCTCCATAGCAATCGCCACAATAATCAGGGTCGAGGTGGGTGGCAGCGTCAGCCGGGGAGTGCCTGGAAGGAGGTAGTGGTGAGCTCATGATCGCTGTTTAGGTGGATTGAATTCAATCTATAGGGAAACTTACAGGTCCAAAGACTGGACATCGATAACCTTGCTTCCCTCAGCAGCAGGGGACAGGCGGACTTTGTTCATACCATGCGCGACACCCACTTGCTGCTCGCCTGAAACGTCCATAACGTCCAAAGTGAGGAGCTCACAAGGGAGCCGAGGGAAGGTCATATTCAAATGAATTTCCATTCTCTCTCCTGTTAAAAACACCTCAAATATTTAGGATCAATAGATTCCATGGGGCGCAAGTTGTTTTGTTTGAGTTCAAATGCGTACCTCTTGACTTGTCAACAATGAGCTCCGGCTCCACGACGATGCGTCGATAGTCAGCCCATTCTCCCCATACGAGCCACAAGACTACCACCAGCGAGACTATCGTGATGATACCACCAGAGTTCGTGCGAATTCGTGCATCTTCGACGGTCTTGGCGAAGGCGTCTAGCCTCGTGAATCGCGACTTTGCCGGCATGTCGCCAGAACAATCATAGAGCGAACTGTATACACGGGAAGGGAATCAAGGACAGTGGCGGCGGCGCAATTGTCTAAAAGAAACAAGTCGGACACATCAGTAGAGCTCTTGACGGAACGCGCAAGCCGGGAGTCAAGCGACCTTGGAGGGGACACGGGCGGAGCAGCGATGGAATGGGGTATGGAAGAGTCCACTTACCCACAAAAAGATCAAGTCAACGCAATTGACTTTGTCGGCCCTAATTTTCCTAGCTGAGCCACCCAAGAATGAGGCCTAGTGCAAGTTGGCCAGATGTACAAGGCTTGAGGGCGTCTATAGATGGACCCGCTGATAGTGAGGACAGATCACAGACGTTGATTGGCAGACGCGACGACTCAGCAGCTGAGTCAGCAGGAGCTCTGCAGAGTCGCGGCCACGTGATCTTCACGTCACTTTTTTGCATCTTTTGGTTATTTTTCGGAGCGCATTGTACCTGCGGCTGCCTGGTCTACGTAAAGACAGGTGCCTGCTTCATTCATTTCTCTGAATTTTCTCTATCCTATACATCGTCTTTCCCCCGTCCTTACTGCATTCCTCCGAAACCCCTCTAGTTGTATGCGAACAACGCTCTCTTGCCTGATATAAGGCGCGCATCGCGCAGTCGACTTCACGAAGGCCCCTCAAATCAACCACCGCGCTTGGATTCTACTTGTCGATCTTGCTTCGCATCACCTTCCCCGAGCCTCATATCGCTCAAGCACACTCCATGAAAACCATGAAATCTTCTCGTCGCGGCGGCACCAGTGGTGGGGGCATCCGCAAGCAGCGGGGTCCGACACGCACCGATCGAGATGGTGATATGGACATGGACCGACCTGGCGCGCGGGGTGGAAAGCGTGGCCGAGGCGACACCGGACGGTCAAGTGGAACCAGCCGACCCCAGGCGCGCGCGAGGAATTTAGATCTCCTTGAGACCGCAGTCTCCGGAGGCGGCAAAGATTCTCAGGCCAACATTCGCCAAGGTCAAGGATCCGGCTCCAGCAACAGCAACCTGGAATCTTTCAGTGTGAGCGGATGGAAGAACAGCAAGGCAGCAAGCAAGCGCGACGGCGGCGTCGAAAGTCTCACCGCATTTCTCGAGAGACGAATGAATTCAATTGTTAAGTCTGGACCCCGCGCTAAAATCACCAAGGTATGTTCAACATTACAAGCGGTTTATCCATCAACGCCAACGCCAACGTCACCCGCACCGGTAATTGCTCGTCACGGATAAGCTCCCACAACGTCGGTCGACACTTCCTGGGCTCCCTGCCGATTCCTCCTTTGGGTGACGGGCGTTCATCAAGGTCCTTTGCACCTTGCTAACGATCGATTAGTCGCGCGTCGAAGGCGACATTCTCATTGTTTTCGTTAAGCGAGAACTAGCAGATCGGATGATCCGAACCAATGGCAATCTGTGGGCAGGCGTCAACATCACCGTCAAACGTTACGATGGGTCTTCGACCGCAGTCCTGGATCACGACTTGGCTACTAGTAACGGCACTTCTGCCGCGACTGCAGACACTAAATCGAAGATGACGGAGATCCTCAGCAAGCGCTACTTTCCGCAATCGAAACTTCTCGACCTTTCAAAGCTCGGAACCGACGAAGGTCTGCGGGCCATGGGAATTTTTAACAGCACCTCCACGGAGTCTAAGTTTTTCCCGGCCCTGATGAAGGTTTGGGAGATGCAGTTCACCAGCTCCACCGAGAGACGCGAGGCGGTCGAAAGTGTCAGTCTGTCTGACAACCAACTTGCCAACATCACAGTCGTTACAACTTTGGCTCAGACCATCCCCGATCTGAAAAATTTGGACCTCAAGAACAATAACTTCAAAGATGCGTCATCGCTGACCGGCTGGCGGTGGAAATTTCGGAACCTGGAATTCTTGGATCTGACTGGGAACCCCATCAGCGCGGTTCCGACATTCAAGGACACCATGCTCAAGTGGTATCCTAAGCTGCGAGTCTTGAACAATGTTGAAGTGCGAACTGCAGAAGAAATCGCTGCCCAGAAAAAGACACCCATTCCAGTCTCAGCACCTGTCTATCACGACGAGTCTCAGATCGCGGAGAACTTCATTCGCGGCTTCTTCGTTGGCTATGACACCAACCGTCCCGAACTCGTCAAAGGGTTTTACGATCAGGAATCTACCTTCTCCATGAACATCAACACGCAGGCTCCCAAGGCTCAGCAAACTGAAACCGCGGGCTGGGACCCCTATATCAAGAGAAGCCGCAACCTTCTCAAAATCAGCCACCTCTCTGCACGCATGTCGCGTGCTTTCACTGGCGCCGAGAAAATCCTCGAGCTGTGGAACGATCTCCCTCAAACCCGCCACCCCGATATCAGCACGCATGCTGACGATTATCTGATTGAATGCCATCAAATGCCTGGACTTCCTGACCCCACTGGACAGAGCCCTACTGGCGTTGGTGGCCTTATCATCATGGTGCACGGAAAGTTCGAGGAAAGCATTGGAGGCAAAGTGGAAACTCGCAGTTTTGACCGCACTTTCATCATTGGGCCTGGTGGTGGTCTCGGCGGTATCCGAGTAGTCAGTGATGTCTTGTGTCTCCGAGCTTACGGTGGCAATGAGGCGTGGAGCCCTGAGAGTCAAGCTATTCCTCAGGCAATTCCTCAGGCAGTTGCTCCCCCCGGCGCCGTGACCCCTATCCCTACCCCGATTCCTGCCGCTCCTGTTTCTCAACTAGCCCTCCCCGCGGGCTACGGAGCCCCTGCCCCCGGCAAAACCGATACTCAAGTCCAGCAAGAGCAACTCATCGCTCAGATGAGCGCCAAATCTGGCATGACCCTCCAATTCTCGGAGATGGCCCTCTCGGGTAATGGTTGGAATCCCGAAGCCGCTTGGAAGAATTTCGAAGAATTGAAGGTAAGTTAAAGCTCGAAAACTCATATAATGAGGATAAGGAAACGCTAACATGGCTCGAATAGGCACAGGGTACTCTCCCCGCTGACGCTTTCCTTCCTACGGCATGAGCGGTCTCTCCAACCTGATCTCCGGTACAGCCTGACCTCACTCCCTAATGTAGTCGCTACCAATCAGCTCCGCTTCTTTGTGACTCGCGACAGGCCAGTGCTCAGTACGCTTTATGCCGGAGATATGATTTATCTGAAGTTGCTTTCCTTATTTGCATGGCTTAGGCGAATGGCAACGGTTTCGTGATTTTATCTTTCACCTCTGTACTTTAAAAATGATCTTAAATAGCCAGGAACAAAAAGGACGAGCTCGAAAGCAGTTTCTATATACATTCAATGTCCTCTGACATGGTAGTTATAGTCTGATGTCCATAGAGCGAGGTTGCGTAAGACGCCAAGCGGTCCTGGTGGCCCCAAGATGCGGCCCGCGCGACTCGCCTGACCTCACCGTCCAACTTCCCCCTCGACCTTTTTCGATTTCCCCTTTAATGTTTGGTGAAGTGCAGCACGAGTCTGGCAAGCTAATGGGATGGCCACTATGACTGTGTCAACTACCGGCTCAATGCCGCCGGCCGAGGAGCCCACGCTCGACGTTTTGGATGCAGGTGCGGACAACTGAATGGTGTGCGCCCAACAGTGTACTGACTTATAAATGTACAGTGGACTATGACCCAATCGACCATTTGAACGCTATATTCTCACATCCCTCCACCCTATCCTCCGTCTCTCAGATCTCCGACGCGCTCCATACCTACGAAGATGAATTGGACTACGACATCAGCACGCTGGTGGAGGAGCAGGTCACATCCAATGCCGAGAGTGTGGAAAGAATCCAGACAGCCAAAGCGGATCTATCGGAGCTATTTAAGAAGATCGATGAGGTGCGAGAGCGCGCGTTGACCACTGAGCAGGCGATCACGGATATGACCGCCGACATCAAGCAATTGGATAATGCAAAGAAGAATCTTACGCTGTCGATGACGGCACTGAAGCGACTACAAATGCTTACGACCGCGTACGATCAGCTGCAAGTGCTCAGTCGCACCCGACAGTACAGCGAATGCGCGCAGCTTCTCCAGGCGGTGATTCAGCTCATGGCCCATTTCAAGTCGTACCGATCGATCGACCAAATCGCCATTTTGAGCCGAAACGTGGCAGACATACAGCGGGATCTTTTGGAGCAAGTTTGTGAGGACTTCGAGATCGCCTTTGCTAAAAACGAGGTGGCTCAGAAGCGAGGGATTCTTTCGGAGGCTTGTTTAGTCGCTGATGCACTAGGCGAGCATGCTCGATCCCGCCTCGTGACTTGGTACTGCAATACCCAGCTCCGAGAGTATCGCCAGGTCTTCCGGAACAATGAAGAGGCTGGATCCTTGGACAACATCTCTCGAAGATACTCGTGGTTCCGACGGATACTGAAGATTTACGACGAAGAGAACGCGTCTATCTTCCCGGCCTCTTGGAGAGTGAATGAAATTCTGGCCAATGTTTTCTGTGAGGGCACACGAGACGATTACAAGGGTATTCTGGCTCGGTCGGTGCGCAGCGGCCAGGCAATTGATGTCAACCTGTTGCTCTCGTGTTTGCAAGAAACACTGGAGTTCGAGCATTCTCTTGAACGCCGCTTTGCACCTTCATCTCGTGCGTCCACAGACACTTTTACTTCGACCGAGATCCCTACGTTTGGACAATCTATCTCCGAGGCATTTGAGCCGTATCTCAGCGCCTGGGTGGAAGCACAGGACAAGCAATTGGCTGCGCTTTTGCCGAAATACCGCCAACAACCCCTGAGGCCCCCGGATGAAGAATTCAACCCCCATACCGTCATCGCATCATCAATCGAGCTCTTTAACTTCTACCGTCACTCTTTGCAACAGTGTGCTAAGCTGTCGACTGGTGGCAGTCTAGCAGAGCTGGCAAAGGTATTTGCGAAATACTTGGATCAATATGCACAGCAGGTTCTCCTCAATTACATCAGCGAACGCCCTTCAGCACACACCCCATCAAAGGTTCCGTCGATAGAGGACTTAGTGTCGGTCCTTAACACAGCCGACTACTGCTACACCACATGCAACCAGTTAGAAGAGAAGATCAAGGGTCGACTTGATGAGTCTCTGAAACAAAGCGTTGACCTGCAAAGCCAGGCAGACTCTTTCATGGGAATTGCATCTGCTGCCGTGCGAGGCCTTGTTCGTCAGGTTGAAGTCCATCTGGAGCCTTGCTGGCGAGAAATGCGCAATACGCCGTGGAGTAAGATTGAAGCTGTGAGCGACCAGAGTTCCTACGTTGCTGAGCTGCTCTCTCATGTTAAAGAGAAAGCATCCGAGATGCTGCAGTTGCTGCAAAAGCAGCAGTATGCGCGAGCCTTTTCCGATCATGTTGTCGAGTTGGTGTCGAGTCTGTTCGTCAGTAATATCTTCCATTGCAAGCCTGTTTCAGAAACAGGCGCCGAACAGGTCTGTAGTATCTTCAACACTTACAATTTTGTCACAACCTAACATTGCTTCAGATGCTCCTTGACTCCTACACCCTCAAGAGCGGACTCTCATCTCTCCTTCCCGCTCCAGCCCCAGCAGGCTTCGTCAAACGGGTCAATACCAGCTTTTTCAGGATCGAGACCCTCCTTAAAACCTTACAAGTCCGACCATCACCTCCCGAGGCTCTTGTACAGGCATACCTAATTCACATTGCGGACCGCAACAACAATAACTTCCGCAAAATCCTTGACATCAAAGGCATTCGCAGCCGTCAAGAACAGAACCACCTCGTCGAGCTATTTCAACTGCACAAAGCATCGGACCGCTATGCTTCCAGCCTCCAACAAAGCAACCCGATTCTCACAGCTTTACAAGGACCTCCTACGGCACCGACGACCGGCTCCGTCTCGCAAGGCCTTAGCCCGTCCCTGCCCTCTCGCTTCGACGCCTCCATGCTCGGGTCAGCCATCATATCAGCTGCCAAAGACGGTGTCGATCGCTTCGGAAACCCCAGTCTGTCATCTGGTGTTGCGGGTATTACAGGGACTACCTCTAACAACAGCGTCCCCCGGGATTCCGGATCTTCGTCGCCCGCCCCTGCTACTGCACAGCAGGCCAGCCACGCGCATACTCCATCCGAGTCCACGGCTGCAGGTAATTTGAACGAAAACTTGAAAAATATAGGAAAATTCTTCCGCCGAGATCTCGGTGGATTTGGAGGTCGTTTCGGGGGCTAGTGATGATGATGTAGAGCTGCCTCATGTTCATAGCATCTCAAGTCGGGGTGCCCATTGTAATCAATAATAGATCGACTGCACGGATACCATAAGTCTTTTGAGTTTGTGCTTGACTATTGGAGACTCATACATCTAAGGTGAAAACTAGAATGCTTTGTTGATCTACGAGGACATGTAGATAGGTTTTGGAAAGTGTCGTGAGCAGTTCATTTGGTTGAATACAAACAAGGACACTCAGTCCACATTCCATGCCATGCGACGGCCAGTCATTTCCAGTCCGCCTGTCTCTACATCGGCTACGAGGACATCAGGACACTACGAGCTGATGGTAGAGAAAACCTGTCGACTTCAAAATGATCAGCAATTGCTTCCTGAACAGTATCAAGGTGACGTGAAGAAGAGATGCAAAACATGGCAAGGCGTCATCAAAAAATTAGAGTGTTGTTGTTGCGTTTTAATCGTCAAAGCCGAAGCTTGGGGTTAAAAATTTATAATCATTCGCCGATGCAGTGCAGGATGTGGAGGGAGTATGAAGCAAAAAGAGTAAACTCACCATTTCAGTCGAGACAGGTAATGGAGCGTACTTCTACGTCCATTGAACAGGTCTGAAAGGTCGTAGCCAGTCATAGTCGTTTTCATTCACCAATCCTTTTCGGGATTGGGTCAAGTAAATCTAATACATGGCATCATGTCCCATCGGATGATGAGGCGCTTAGTCGAACAGACCGAAGCCCATGTCGTCATCAGACTCCTCAGCCTCCTCAGCGGCGGCCTCCTCCTTGGGGGGCGTCACCGGCAGCGGGGGCAGCGGCGGCGGCGGGAGCAGCAGAGGCGTAAGCATCGGGGTTAGCGATGCGGTCCTTGAGCTCCTCAATCTCGGGCCAGGAGTAGTCGGTCTCGACAGCGACGGCGAGGACCTTCTTGTAGGCGTTGATGACGGAGTGGATGGTAGCCGGCAGGGTGGGGATGCTGGTAGCAAGGGACAGGCAGGTGATGGTGGAGATCGCCTGGCTGAAGGCCTTGAGGAGCTGCTCATCGGTGATGTCGAGGACATCGGCGCTGAAGCACTGACCACCATCGTAGACCTGCTGGATGCTCATACCGTAGGTGAAGGGAGAGATGTTCAACAAGTTGAGCAGGGAGGCCTCGGAGGCACCGACCTTGCTACCGGCCTCAACAAGCTTGAGGTCGGAGACAATCTCAATGGTACCACGAGCAATCTTGGTGGGGACACCAAGAGCCTGGAAGAAAGAGGTCTTACCGGGCTCCATACCAGTGTTACCGGCGGGGACCCAGACGTCACCGGGAGCAAAGGCACCGGCACGGGCGGGGGCAGCGACACGGTTGGCAAGGATCTTCTCCTTGACAGCGGAAAGGTCGCCGTTGGTGAAAATGAAACCAACGTTGCCTAAAGCAAATAATATTAGTTCAATTGAACCCGGAAAATAGAAAGATCGAACTGGACGCAAACTCACCCTTAACGTGGGGCAGCAGGCGCTCGAACTCAGGGTTCTCAGTGACGAAACCCTTGAGAGCACGGCGGACCATGGTGTTCTTTCCCATCAGGACGACACCCTCTCCACGGAGGGAGATACGGATCTCGTGCATCTGCTGGGAAGACACATTGTCGACACCGACAATGAAGATGGTGCGGTACTCATCGAGAAGGGCCTTGAGCTTATCGAAGTAAGCGGCCTTGGTAGCGGACTTGCCCCCCATTTCTTCTTGTTGTTATGAAGATAGGTTGTTTAAGGGTATTTGGTGGTTGATGGAGGAAGAGAGTTCCCGAGTGTGGAATTGTGGGAAATTCTTTTTCGGTTCGCTAGTGCGTCACGTGATGATATCTACTGGGACGGGTGAGTAAGCGACGTGGGAGCTCCTCAAGCTCGAGATCAAGATCAAGATCGAGATCCTTGAAGTTCTTTTTTGTTGTTGATTACTGGGCAATTCGACTCGCTTGACTGATATTCCTTTATCATACGAGTTGGACATATTTTATGAAACCGGTTGGTGCACCTATATTGACCTTCTGCAGCGTGGAAATTTTTGCCGAGTCCATTCAAGATCACGTTCGTCATGGCGAGCTTCCAACACCCTTTTCAGTGTCTGGAATATGTCAATCGACAGGCAGACGGCCAGCAGAATGTGCTGATTGCCTCAGCAGGCCGGAAACTATATGTCTATTCCGCAGCCACTGGTCAGCGCCTCGATGTATGGCCCCAAGACATAGACAGCTCGGAGTCTGCTGCTCCTGCTACTTCTATGGAGGGACAGACTCTCTCGGAAGAGAACAAAATTGTCTCCGAAGAAAAAACGGAGCAAAAGAAGGCGCCAAAGAAGAGCGGCAAAAACGAAGCCCTGACATGGACCAATATTCCTCTCATGGTCGTCTCTCGCGACAGCAAATATGTAGCGGCCGTTACCACCGAGGACAAGTGTATCCGTGTTTTCAGCTTGAGTGAAGAGGGCAAGCTGCAGCAGCTCAGCTCTCGGTAAGTGATATCTCTACACATCTGTAGTAGCTGAAAATACTAATATGCTCGCAGAACAATGGCAAAGCGCCTAAGTTCATTGGTACTGACACCTGATGGTCAAACTCTTCTGTGCGGTGATAAGTTCGGAGATGCCTATTCTTTGCCATTGATTCCTGGGGAGTACGTGAAGCGTGCTGAGCCAAAGCCACACCACGTGGGAATTACTGCGGCGACGTCACTCACAGTGCACACAAAGCGCAACCTGGAGTCCTTGGAACAGCAAAAGCGAACAGCCCCTAATCGGCCCGCCCCGCAAGAGAAAGAGGCTCTTAACTTCGAGCATCGGGCTATCCTTGGTCATGTGTCAGTCCTTTTGGATCTGATCTCCGTATCCGTGCCTGGAGATTCGCCTGACAGTCGCGCACGGAACTATGTCCTCACTGCTGACCGCGACGAGCATATTCGTGTCTCTCGCGGAGTTCCTCAAGCACACGTCATTGAGCAGTACTGCTTGGGGCACACCTCGTTTGTTAGCAAGCTCTGCATTCCCTCGTGGGCCCCCCAGGTACTGATCTCTGGTGGGGGCGATGGCTACTTGATTGCCTGGAACTGGACAGCGGGGCAAATAATCCAGAAGGTTTCACTCAAGGAGGCTGTGCAATCCCAAGATGTCATTGTTCGCGGAATCTGGGAAGTGTCTCTTCAACAAGTCAATGGTCCTGTGAATGCCATTTTGGTTGCTTTGGAAGGGTATGTATCGCCCCAGATGAGTCAACGAACCTAGCTAACCTCTACACCAGGTGCCCACAGCTTCTATCCTTCACTCTTGAGGGTGGGATTACCCTCAAGTCTCAGGGTACCGTCCAGCTCTCCGGAAACGTTCTAGACGTGACTGTTATTCCCTCGAAGGGAACCATTTGCGTCTCTGTGGACACTGTCCGGGAACCTGGCTCAACAGAGACGTGGAAATCGAGCCCCGGCGCATCTCAGACATTGATCGAAACGATCCAAGTCAGCTCCTTCCAAGGAAGTCTCACCTGGAGCCCGGCAGATGACTCAATGACGGCTGAAATCAATGCCGCAGGGACTACTGATCTTTCGACGAGTCTTGACGAGAAGGACAAGAAGACATTTGATGATTACTTATACACACTGGTCAATCTTCGGAAGATGAAGTTTGAAGATTGAGCCAAGGCATTTACAATGCAGTAATGTATACCAAGACAAAAAGCTTGGAAAGGCACCTTGAGGGGCGAATGCATGCAATGACCACTTAATTTGACAACTACCACTAAAGCCCTGGAGCATTTGAATGCCGCCTATGTACTATATAATGACAGCTCTCAAACGTCATCGCCTGCCGCACGTCGAATTGCGGCGCTTAACTCGTCGGGCTTGCTGTAAAAGGGACTGTACGACGCATCGACCGTTTCTGTCTTTATGTCGAAGCCCTTAGCCATCTCCTCTACCATCATCACCTGCACGGGCAATGGGATCGCTGCATCCTTCAGACAATAAAGATAGGTACTCGGGACGTGTTTCCACGCTGCATAAGTGCACGGGCTATGGAAGGTTTGGTAGCTGTGTGCCCCGAGAGCAGCTACAGCATTCTTCACCTGTTCATCATCGCAATCGTTGTAGAAAACTTTGTTCGGAGTCGCGGGGTGAACTTCGAGTCGGTCGTCAGATACATTGAACCAAGGCAGGTCGTTCCCGCCAAAGGCACTAATCAGCGATTGTCCCTCGGGGATGATGAAGGAGCAACAGAAGAAGAGGTGCGAGACACCACCTTTCAGCCCTTTGTCTTGTCGTGTCTTTTTGTCTAGTCTTTTGATAGCTTCGTTTGATGGAAGGCTGCCATAAGAGTGAACGACAACCACCACATTTTGACCCGCATCCACTGCGGCTTCGATCTGAGCGCGGATGTGTGATACATCAGCTGAGAAGTCAAGATAATGACTGGGTGGGTTGACAGAGGGTAGATGGACCTTGCAGGTCGCGTAATTGGCTGCCTCGAGTCTTTGAATCACCGTATCGAAGCAGTCAGGACTATGCCATGCGTCGGGGACAAAGAGGACTGTTGTGGATTCAGGCATGACTGGGATGAGCAGAACCTTAGGTAATGAGAGCGATTGAGGAAAATGAATTATTCAATCTTCGCGGGCGAATCTTCAATGATAAGGTCTCTCCTTGCGCTCGGTTCTCCCAATTTATTTCCAAGATAATTATTTATAAATTCACGGGCATTCTCATCTCACCACTTCCTGGTTAAAATCAAATTGAAAAGGCGAAGATGTCAAGGCTAGACTTTCGCGGCATTTTCTCTTTACCGAAGTCAAGCGACGACCCAAGCTACAGAAGCAGCTAAGGCATTTTGTATGATAAGTTAACTGAAAGCCCAAATTGAGACCGACAGGCAGATGGATCCACCGAATTATGCATCCCGGTGGCCCCTCTCAGGGTGATGGAAAGGAACACGAGCCTTCGCTTAGGGCCCTCAACTGGGGTCATTGAGACGCAGATCAGTGGAACAACCTTGTCTCTGCTTATCTGAGGCGATCGCGCTAGACGAGTCATGCACAACACGGTTCGCGGAAGGAATAAGCGAAGTTGTCTGACCATAATTACAGGAGCTTCAGTCTGATTCATACCATTTTCCTGATCCGGTGGTTGTTCCAGCTTCGCGGGTCCTTTGGGTGGGGGCGACTTTAGTCCTGCAGCTTGTCGAACAGCTAGCCCAACTTGACATATAACCGTCATCTCCCCTTCAAGTGTTGACAGACCAACTTCCAATAGACTCAAGGGATCGAGTGCATCGACTACTGCTTACGGTAAGCCCGACCCCCGCGACTCGACTCTCGATGGTGTATCGTGGAAAGCCAAGCAATGCCTGCGAGCGCTGTCGGACTCGTCGCTTGAAGGTACGCTTCAGCCCACATGTACGACAGGGCTGGAGAGTGAGACCCTGATACCGTCTCTTCATAGTGTGATCAAGGAGCTCCAGAATGTACGCAATGTATGAGAGCCCGGGTGGATTGCCCAGGTTATCGAGATCTACTTGATCTAGGCTTCCGCGATCAAAGCCAGGAAGTGATCCGTAAATCGCAACGCCTCACACACAAGCAACAGCGCACGGTGCCCACTATCGCCAGAACGACCGAGGACCCAGTTGATCATACGGTTGCCAGCACTGCTGCATCATCCTTCGAAACTGGCGGTCTTTCTCCCAGACGTGGCCCTGTGTATCCGGAGCAGGAACTTGCGAAGGGCTATCTATTCTCACATTACATGTCCGGCGGTCCTCGTGGCGGCCACATGTCGTATTTAATTCCTTTGATCAATGACCCAGCAAATTCGGCTGTCAATGCTGCCCTGAATGCTGTGGGATTGGCCGCCCTGTCCAACATTCGTTTAGCTCCACAGATGATGTTGAAGGCACGACGCGAATACACCACTGCATTATCGCAGACGAACCATGCCTTGAAAGATGCTGTCATGTCAAAGAGGGATGACATCCTGGCGGCAGTGGTTTTACTGGGCATGTTTGAAGTAAGCAATGCCAGCTGACCATCTCGTATATCGGTGTCTGACTTAGAAAAGGTGATGACCTGCACGGATGACTCATTCATCGAACGTTGGATGAAGCACATGGAGGGCGCCGCGAAGCTAATCGAGTTTCGAGGTCCGGAGCAGCTGACTAGACAGGAAGGATTAGACATGTTTACTCAGTTGCGGGCGCAGATTGTAAGTTGCCATTGGAAGCTGAATACTACGTGTTATCCGAATATTGGACTGATTTGGCTCAGAGCGTTAGCAAAATTTACCGAGAACAGTATAGCTCACCAATACTCGCCCAGCTGACGGAGAGCGCTAAGCTTCATCGGAACTCCGAGGACCAAATCCAGGATGACTTGGGTCTTTTAGTTATCAAGCTCAGCAACTTCTGCGCATCATTGAAAAACAAAACCATAACGGAGCCAAGCGAGATTCTGCGTACTGCCTTGACTATTGATGCAGAACTTATGGCATTATTTCTAAGCGTGCGTCCTCCATGGAACTACCAAACCGTCAAGGTCCCAATAGTTGACGGAGAGCGCATCACTCAAGCTGTCTGGGGGAACAGCTATCACGTGTACAGCAACCTGACTGCAAGCAGCTTGTGGAATAACTACCGTTCTGCTCGAATCCTCATTCACGAACTGATCATTGACACCGTGAATGACATCAACTCTCTAGGGTATGATGACAATGGTTCTCAACAGCGGCTCAACTTGGCTAGCCAGAGCCGTCAGATCGCGCAACAACTCGTGGAAGACATTTGTGCTAGCGTTCCATTTCATTTGGGTGCAGGCATAGAAGGCGGCCACGAGTTTGAGACTTTCAGTCTAGCGGCCGAGGACGTCTCCGATATCAGCTGTTGGGATTTCTTGTCTGGCTCATTTCCGTTTGCCCCGTCACCATGGTCACCGATGACCCAACAAAATTCAGGGCCGTCATCATCTAGCGCTGACTCCACGCACCAATCCTATACTGCTTCCTTCCCAGGCCCCACAATTAGCACGGGATCAGGAGGCATGTGGAAGTCACCTTCTAGTCCGTTCAAGGTGACGGGAGCAGGGGGCGTCACGCTAGTCTGGCCATTATTGATTGCTGCAAATTCGGGCTTGGCCTCCGATGAGCTTCGTAAATGGATCACATTATGTCTTGATAAGATTGGATACTCCATGGGCATCAACCAAGCGCTGGCTATGGCCAAATTACTGCGGAAAGGTATGCATTCTCGGGCCTGGCTGACACCGGAGAACGGTACGCCGAGTTTTGATGGTTAGTACGGGGTCATATTTTGTCCATGCGGAATTTCAAAAGCGTTGCTTACTGCAATCATCAAGGAAAAAGCGTACTAAGTCTTAAGATTAAGATATTGTGAAATGTCGTACAATACATAGCGAATCTACAATCGCACCCTTGAACTTTGTACTCCTTGTAGATAGCAATTCAAATCATGTGAAAACAATGCAGCAAGCAATCTAGTCAAGTCTTCTAATCATTGATGCGCCCCTCGGACAAACTCATATCGTATGCAGGAGATCGGCCCCTAATAGCTTTTCGCGGCATTATAAGCATGCTTGGCCCCAGCGTGAGCATAGGGAACATCATCATAAGGAGAGCTGGAAGCATCCATCGCCCTGGGGTTTACAGTCTCCGTCGCAAGACCATAAGCCTCTTGAGAAACGATCCCACCGCCCACCGCAGGATCAATAGTAGAGCGAGGAGTGATCAGGCCGAGAATCGTGTACATGAGAACCACAATGAACTCCTCAATTGTAGCCATACCGAGCTGGATTGCAGCATCTCCATCGACGAATGAAAATTTGGGGTTGTTGGTGAAATCAGTAATCAGACTATACAGCAAGCGAACGGCGATGAGAGGCAATGCGAGAAGAATGCCGAGGAAGAGACGCCTCTGGCTCAATACCATTCTGCCCAGATCACGGACTGTGATGACCCAGAAGAAGCAGGCAGCGACATAGATTACCAGGAAGAGGATTATGGCAGCTCTAGTCTCTGCCTTGCCGGTCTGGTGGTCAGAAACGTTGGACGAGGCTTGATCGGTGCCACCACTGATGGCTAAGATGAGGGCGATGAGGGCAGGGATGTGGATGAGCTGGATAATTTTGCTTCGGCGGGAAGTGGCGGTCGCTTTGCTGGTATAGATTGATACACTGACCCAGAAGAAATTGTCAATTGACATCTGCATGTTTTTGAACTTTCGTTGTGGAAACTTACAGTCTCCCAATGATGCCAGAATAAGCAGCAAACCCTTGCAGTATGAGATTCCCACCTGAAGTTGGATCCGAGGGAACCCGTTCAGAAGTCTCGTCGATACTGCAAGCCGTTAATGTCAAGTTTAATCGCATCCAAGGGGGAAAAGATCGAACGAACATTCTCTTAAGAAGCCCAAGTGTTGAGAGTAGAAGGGGTGAAAGGCCGACTGATTGGAGAATCGTGGCCCATTCCTTATCACTGGCGTTGTCGGGGCTCTTGGTGCTGAGAATTTCCATGATAGACCCACCAATTCGAATACCACTGAAGATGACGAGATAGATCCATCCTAGCTGCTTGTGAAAGCCGTGGCGGAAGACCACGAACAAGGCACACAGTGCTACTGGAATGTATACTATTAGCTCCGCAATAGCAACGCCTTCTGTAGTGACACCACCCATTGTGAATGCGGATGCTTGAGAAGTTGTGATTTGGAATCTGAAGAGTATAATATAATTATATGGGTGGGTTTTCTTCGAGTGAGCTGAGTGTTGATGGAAACAATATGGACGTGCAAAGACAAAGTCAGTCTTTATATCCCATGTCTACAAAATCTCCCCATTATCCTTCTTTACTTGAGTTACTGATATGGTAACGACAGCGCAGTAGCTAAGCCTTGCAAAAAGCCTTCACGCGAAAATTAAACTCACTGTATTCCCGACTTAGCGAAAGATAAAAGTAAGCTTTTGGAGCCCGTAAGGCCCCGTCACCCGTGCTGGCCCTAGTCTAGCGTGATTCATGATTTTCTCAGGCCGTAAGGCTTGCCGCAATGGGCAAATGGTCTGTGGAAAAGTCATTTGAGATAAATTAATGGTAGATTAATGGTCGCTATGGTTCGATTCAGTGCATGGGAGGCGGTGGCTGCGGAAGATCATTGGTCAGATAGGTGGGTCTCTCCCGCGTAACCGAAAAGAGAAAGTGTTTCGATCGACGACATAAGGATCCATAAGGCTGGAATATCCTAGTGCCATTTGTTGCCATTGAGACAGTTGCTTTCTTGTCAGTCGCGCCATGTCAAGGGACCCTGTTCGTCGTGAATGATACCTCCCCCTCGGAGCCGATCGACTCGCTGCCTGGTCCGCTGGCGGAGAGGAGAGCCTTGGAAAGAACAGTCATGTCGATTACAACGGGCACAGGCCACAACGAGCGGATGCGTGAGATTTCGATGAGAATACCTCTTGGAGTAAGTCAGGGACAGCTGTAAGCAGTTGAGCTGCTGAAAGGAGAAGACTTTGGAGTATATAAGGCGTAGCCATAATACGGGAGAATGGCTTCTCATTGCCCCAATCTCATCCACGGGTTTCAAGATCCAGTATCAATTCGATTGAAACTAGACTCGACATGGTCAATTGGACCTCTCTTGGCCTAGTGGCAGCCTCTGACCCTGGTTACGATTGTCGACCTGGTCGAGAATGCTGGCCGTCCACACACGAATGGCAACAATTCAACGCCAGTATCGGTGGGCATCTCTATGAAACGATTCCTATAGCCGCTCCCTGCTATAGAAACTCACCCTGGTATGACGAGCTTGCCTGCAAAGTTGTCGAGAGCTACTACGGTGACAGTGTTGCTCGTGGAGAGCACTTCGGGCAAACCTATTGGTTAAACTGGGAGACCTGTCGCGATTCCGGCTGCACGCTTCTTGAGAGTAACCCGGAAGAGAAGATGTATGCGACATGTTCTATTGGGAGACTGGCATCCTATTATGTCGATGTTCGTGAACCATCCCACATCTCTGCTGCGCTCAAATTTGCAAAGTCCCATAACATCCCCATCAGTATCAAGAATACTGGTCATGATTTTTATGGTCGATCTTCAGTGCCAAATACCCTTGCCATCTGGACTCACCACCTCGATACCCTCAACTTCTACTCCAATTTCACCGCCAGCAATTGTCCCTCGGCAAATAGACAAAACGTTGGAGAACTTGGAGCCGGTGTCATTGCAGGAGATGCCTATCGTTTCTTCAATGGCCATGGCATGGATATTCCTGGAGGCTATGAGCAGTCAGTTGGCTTGGCGGGGGGATTCGGTCAAGGGGAGGCATCGGGTCTTTTACGACGACCTACGGCTTGATGGTCGACAATGCTGTGGAATTCGAAGAGGTAAGTGCCGACGAAGAGCTACGCGTTATCAACGAATGCAATGATCCAGAACTGTTTTGGGCTATGCGTGGTGGAGGAGGCGGCACTTATGCCATCCTCACCAAGTATCGCATTCAAGTCTATCCCTCGCTACCAATTCATACCTACACCTTTACCGCCAATTTGACAGGTGTTGATTATAGCTCTGATGCGACGAAAAAATGTCGCTCTTCGCGAGATAATAACAGCGCATGCGCAGAATCAAATTGACTGGTCAGCTCAACTGGTGACAGGGCAGATTGATCATTTTCCAGAAAAATTCACCGTCGGCCTGGTGCTAGTCTATGGAGATGATGGCTCCAAGTTGAAGTCTGCCACTGCCTCATTTGCCAATTTCCTCAGCAACAGAACGGACCTTTCAGTTTCAGAAAACAACTACAATTATTACACCAATTATGCAAGCTATCTATCCGTCACTGCCGCCGATGCCAAGGTCACTGAGCCATCTGGCATTTTCTCTCTGCTTAGCTCTCGGCTCATTCCCCGCAAAGTTTTCACTGCCCCGGAAAGCATTGATGAGCTCGTGGATGGTGTATTGCATGGTCTAGCGGTATCTAGGAGTCTCCTCAATCTGACAGGCACCCAGATTGTCCCGGAGACTCCTGTCACCAACCTTGATAGCAACCAAGCATCATCTGCCAATCCAGCCTGGCGCGATGCACTTTGGCATGTAATTCATGTTGGAGAATGGCTGGAGCCCTTGGAGGAAGATGTGCTGCAGAAGACCGCAGTTGGATTCCTGGCATTGCTGGAACCCTTAAAGAAATTGAGTCCGGGTGGCGGAGCGTACCTCAATGAAGCGCACTACCTGGAGCCAGATTCGCAGCAGACCTACTTCGGATCTAATTATGCCAGACTTTTGGAGGTGAAGAATAAGTATGACTCTACTCATATCTTTGATTGTTACAAATGTGTTGGTTGGAGGGGTGAAGAAGAGTGAGTCCTACCATGATGCTGTTCGACGTGTTTCGATGACTGACTTGACGTTCTAGTCCATTCTACTCCTGTTACGAATGATGAGAAGAGAAATTTTACAAGGTTAAGAGAGTCTAGGCAGCCTCATAGACTTGATTATCTGTCCATCAAGGGGTCTCGGTAGATTGAGCGCGCTAGTTTCTGAAGGTTTTTCTAGGCATCTTTTTGCTTCCAATATATGGTTTAACACATCTTGAGGCCATCCTATGTTTCTTCTTGGCCCGGCTCTAGGGCTGTAGACCGTCCACCTGATATTTACTTATGCTGAATTCTCAAGATTCTCCCCATTCTTCAAAAATTGAAAGATGCTTCGGTAATTATATGTCGCGTGACCCTCCATCTCAGCACCATTCCCGTGCTGGGCTGGGGGGCATTGAGGCTCTTCTGAGATGCGCCAAAAAGGTCTGTGTCCATCAATTGAGTAGCAATTGTATGGAGGAGTGTAAGAAAAACAAAAATTGCTGACCGGTGAGCGATTTGAACGCCCGACTTTCTGGACTGGAATCAGATACTCTACCAACTGAGTTAACCAGCCTTGGCAATGGGACCGGAAAGCTCTGATGGTTATATGAGGCATGGTGGGGGAACAGTTTAACCCAATTGGGTCGGCCCGCGGCTCCCCGAGAAATCCCACTTCCCCTCCTCTTGTATTTGACCAGCAACCATGCAAGAACAATTTGAGCCTTTGAAGAACGACCTGCTGCTGCGGGCAGCACGGGGTAAGTCATGAAAGCAGCTCCTGATGAATTGGCGTTGACAGTCACAGGTGAGAAGGTGGAACGTCCTCCGATCTGGATTATGCGACAGGGTAAGCTCGATTCTGCATTCACCTCGGCTTGCAGTCCCAATGAGAGTGTCTAACAGCTACAAAAAAGCCGGTCGCTATCTTCCCGAGTACCATGAAGCCAAGGGTGGTCGTGACTTCTTCGAATGTTGTCGCTCGCCTGAGATCGCCTCGACTTTGACCCTTCAGCCTATTGACCGATATGATGGCCTCATCGATGCGGCCATCATCTTCTCTGATATCCTGGTTATCCCCCAGGCCATGGGAATGGTGGTGGAGATGTTGGATAAGAAGGGCCCTCACTTCCCCGAGCCGCTGCAATCGCCCACGGACGGACAGTACGAGAAGGTCATGGCAAAGAATGTGGACGTGAAGACCGAGCTGGACTACGTGTACAAGGCTATTACGCTCACACGTCTCAAGCTCAAGGGTCGTGTCCCGCTCATTGGTTTCTGTGGTGCGCCTTGGACCCTGTTGTGCTACATGGTTGAGGGCGGTGGTAGCAAGCTTTTCGTCCACTCCAAGACCTGGGTTTACAAGTACGCGAAGGAGTCTCAGGCTCTACTACAGAAGATTGCCGAGGTCTGTGTCGAGTATCTGGCGCTTCAGGTTGCTGCCGGTGCCCAGCTGGTTCAGGTCTTTGACTCGTGGGCCGGCGAGCTTTCCCCAGCCACTTTCGCCTCGCACTCTCTCCCTTACTTGCGTCACATCTCTACCAACCTGCCCAAGCGCCTGAAGGAGATGGGCCTGGAGCCCGTTCCTATGACTGTCTTTGCTAAGGGTGCGTGGTACGCTCTCGACGACCTTTGCGAGTCGGGCTATAATGTTGTCGGTCTGGACTGGCTGCACGACCCCGCTGAGGCGATGCGCGTTGCCAATGGCCGGGTTACAATCCAGGGTAATGCCGATCCCGGCATCCTTTATGGTGGTCCCCAGTCTATTACGCCTACTGTGGAGAAGATGGTTGAGGGCTTCAAGAAGGGCAAGCAGGGTTGGATTTGCAACTTGGGACACGGTACGTGCATGATCTCACCTCTCATGTGTCTAATACTGACTCAAGAACAGGCGTCACTCCTTTTGTTGACCCGGAGAATCTCAAATTCTTCTTCGAAGAGATCCACCGTCTTACAAAATAATCACTATACTCAACGAAAGATGATTTCCAGCCACGAGCCAAATAGCTTTGACGATACACGAGGTCCTAGCGGACTCAGCAATTTGAATATGAACATGAATAAGGTGGAATATGGAGCACCGTTAAGCATTGACTGAGCTACTATATGCAAATCTTCTATTTTTGTGAATTCAAACAGCGATGTCCTCGTTCCTGTACGGCGTCACAATTAGCACGGCGCATACTTTCTCAGCAAAGCCCAGCACGGATACCACTTCTCAGAGATATAACAAAGACAAGCATGACTTACCAAAGCTCCGGCTTCTCCTTCATAAACTTGGCCATCAAGTCCTTGCACTCCTGATTATCCACGACAACAACTTCCTTGCCGCGGTTCTTGAGGAGCTCTTCTCCACCCATGAAGTTCAAATTTTCACCAATGACCACACGTTTCACCTTGTAGAGAAGGCATGCGCCGGTGCACATATCACATGGCGAGAGGGTAGTGTACATAGTAGCGCCCTCATAGGCGGAGGCAGGAAGACGGCCAGAGTTGTCGAGCGCAGACATCTCAGCCTAGGATCTTGTTAGTCTCAATTGGAGCAAAGGAGCCAATATGGACACTGACATGCAGCACGGGGCTACCCTTCTGCACGCGCATATTATGGCCTCGGCCCAAGATCTTGCCGTCCTTGGATACTAGACAGGCGCCAATCGGAACGCCGCCCTCGGCGTAGCCAAGCTTTGCCTCCTCCACAGCTGCGATAAATCCGGGCTCGTCCATGATGGAATTGAGGGTCAATGAGTTTTTTTTCTAACAGATGAGAGGGGGGTTCTACAGCGGAATGAGGGGAAGCAAGTTCATTATCACCTTATCGTCGGCGAGTGCCGACGTTTGCAGAACCTTTCCGCTTATCGATAAGATGTGGCTGTGTTGTGGCGGGGAAAGTTCACTCTCTACTGTATTGATTCGTGATTGTAGAATTTGGGGTTCAGTAGCCTAGTTTCTGGAAGTATTCTGGAAGTATTCTAGAGTGCGGACGTTGGATTCTAGATGCTAGCCTTTCACAAGTTTTGGTCTCTGAGAGTACTAGAACTCCGTTTAAACCCCGGGAGGCGAGCCCTGTTGATGTCAACCTTGGGAACAAACAAACTTAGGAACAGATCCTTCACCTGAATAAGCAGAGTCAATCAATGATCGCTGATCATCATTACTCATCAATACGCGCTTTAATTACTGTACATTATTTACAACCGTGGCACACGGAAGCGCGGAGAACATCAGCGAAAGTCATCGAAGACCGCGGAATCCCGTGGAATCGGCGCTCGGGCCAGTTACACGCCGCCGTGAGGCAGAGAACCCGCCAGAAGGTGAGGCCGAGAAGGTACTAGCAGGCTTTCTTTGACAAAATTTTTTTATTATAGCAAAAACAAAAAGGCAGCCAGGTCGAAGAGAGACGAAGAAAAGTGTTCCAAAAGCCCTGGTAATTTATTGTAACGGGGTTCGTACAGTACCTGGGAAAAAAGTTACTCAGCCTTTTCTCGGCTCCTCTTATCCTTAAGATATTCAACCTTTCCACACCCATCCAACCCCACCACCTCGGGCATCTCTTTCTACGCCCTCTTCGTCGTCTCTTTCTCATTTAATCTTCCACGTTCTTTTGCTTCGTCGCAATGGTCAAGGAGACCAAGTACTACGACCTTTTGGGGGTATGTTTGGGCCAATTCTGAGATTGCTAGGGAGCATACAGCAGAGGAGGATCGACTAACATACCGTTTCGCTTTTTATAGGTTGCCCCCACGGCTACTGAGGCCCAGCTGAAGACTGCCTACAAGAAGGGTGCTCTCCGGTATCACCCTGGTATGTGTCCGATCGTATATTCTACAGACCGCTCGGGATTTTTGCTGACTTCGACTCGCTCCATATAGACAAGAACGCCGACAACCCGGAGGCCGCTGAGAAGTTCAAGGAACTGTCGCACGCTTACGAGATCCTGTCTGATGATCAGAAGCGCAGCATCTACGACCAATATGGCGAGGAAGGCCTGGAGGGTGGCGCCGGTGCTGGTGGCATGAACGCCGAGGACCTGTTCTCTCAGTTCTTCGGCGGCGGTGGTGGTGGCTTCGGCGGCATGTTCGGTGGTGGCATGCGCGATACTGGCCCGAAGAAGGCCCGTACCATTCATCATGTGCACAAGGTCAACCTGGAGGACATCTACAAGGGTAAGGTGTCAAAATTGGCCCTGCAGAAGTCCGTCATCTGCCCCGGCTGTGATGGCCGCGGTGGTAAAGAGGGTGCCGTCAAGGAGTGCACAGGCTGTAACGGTAGCGGTATGAAGACCATGATGCGCCAGATGGGTCCTATGATCCAGCGCTTCCAGACCGTCTGCCCCGACTGTAACGGCGAGGGTGAAATCATCCGCGATAAGGATCGCTGCAAGAAGTGCAACGGTAAGAAGACCATTGTCGAGCGCAAGGTGCTGCACGTCCACGTCGATAAGGGTGTGCGCGACGGCCACAAGATCGAGTTCCGCGGCGAGGGTGACCAGATGCCTGGTGTTATGCCTGGCGATGTTGTCTTCGAGATCGAGCAGAAGCCCCACCCCCGCTTCCAGCGCAAGGGCGACGACCTATTCTACCAGGCTGAGATCGACCTCCTGACTGCCCTTGCCGGTGGTAGCATTCACATCGAGCACCTTGACGAGCGGTGGTTGACTGTTAACATCGCCGCTGGCGAGGTTATCGTTCCCGGTATGTCTTCTTTCGTCCTAACTAATTAATGAGGATCCTTT
The DNA here is from genome assembly GCF_028827695.1 of Penicillium maclennaniae. Classification (NCBI taxonomy): domain Eukaryota; kingdom Fungi; phylum Ascomycota; class Eurotiomycetes; order Eurotiales; family Aspergillaceae; genus Penicillium; species Penicillium maclennaniae. The sequence continues at coordinate 5,174,706 of NW_026623215.1, read as the reverse complement.
GTTTTGCTAATCCTTCTTTCCTCCTAGATGCCATTAAGGTCATCCACGGCCAGGGTATGCCTCGTTCCGCCACCACGACCACGGCAACCTCTATATCAAGTTCGACGTCAAGTTCCCCAAGAAGGATCAGCTGCAGAACCTCGAGCTCCTCGAAAAGGTGCTTCCTCCCCGTGTCCAGCAGCATCAGCCCCCGGCCGATGCCATGGTCGAGGACTTCGAGCTTGAGGACCCGGATGCGAGCGAAGGCTCTCAAGCCCGCGCCCACGGTGCTGCTGGTGCCATGGATGAGGATGATGACGATGTTCCCGCGGGTGCTGAGCGGGTGCAGTGCGCCTCTCAGTAAGCGCGAGAGAGCAACGACGTGATCAGGAAAGGCCCGAGCCGGAGCCACTGATGAAACTTCGCTTATGATACCATGTGAAGGGGCCGGCCGGCATGAAGGCTGGGACCGTTCACTTTCTATTCTGGTCATGTGAACCACTTGCTTTGCGATGGCGTTTGCTCGAATTTCAGAAGATCCATATCTTCTTAATTCTGTTTCTTTTCTCCCCTGTAACTTCCTGTTTGTCTGATGATGCTCATCTCATTGTTCTCATGCGGTTTATACCTTATTTTCGCCATGGGAATTGGACGGGGTGGCAGGACTTGCGATGACGAAGAGAAGCCATGATGAAACGATGAGATCACGAAGCAGCCTCGGATGCGAGGGAATCAAATGGAAGACATTATTCCCTCCATTCGTCTGATTGATGGGTGTGGTGATCGTGGGGTGATCATGATGGGTTTTCTTTTTTCTGCTTTTTTTTTCTAGCCTGCACTGATGACTCTGGATAGACATTGCGTGGTTTTTCGCTTGAATGCATTTTTCGTTGGCAATGACCGATCTTTTGAGAGTAGCTGTAATTGCAGTAGAATGGAGGGTGAAGATTATCAGGAAAGTAGGTGCTTTAAAAGGCTTGCGATCCGGCGGAGTACCTTGTTAGACATGCTTGGGGTGCTTTACCCGGGCTCTCCATTACTGGAGACTGCACATGGGGCCAGGGGTCATCTAATGGAGCCGCAGAGATGAACCACCATTATTTGTTCCTAAAGTCGTGTTCCCAACTTTTGAAGTCAACTGGGGGCCATGACTGATACCGTGGAACCGTTCCTGCTGGGACTTCTAGTACATCGCCTAGTCTTGGGCATATTTCAAGGAGGAGCCAGCACCTGATGGACCACATGACCACATTACCAAGGTCGAGAGCGGTTCTTGGAGAATCAAAGTGAATCCAAGTGACAAGGTTCAGAACGAGCCTTGGAGACAAGATGGCATCATCGCTCATACATGTTTGCCAGCCAAGAGACACGCAGTCATCATGCCATTATGATTTGATCCGATCAGTCATAGTATACGGGGACTCCTGGCAGCTCTGAGAGTTACGAGGTTATTCAGAGAAAGTACAAGAGCTATGCGTGACTCTGGGACCAGCAAGTAGCACCTCGCTGAGCCCTTCAAGCCAAGACTATATTCACTTTTGTCCCAACACGTGTATTGGCAATTAGTGCAGAGTCTAAATCAATTATCGCAGCGACTCCCTGTCTATCATGGGTGTCTAAGAGTATTTCCAGGAAACAGACGCCTATCGGGTGGGATTCTCATCACCCATTACATCCGATGATACCCATCCGCGGTTCCATCAGCCGCAGACCAGCGGTCAACAGACCCATTCGGCAAACACAGCCTCGGACACAGAGCTATCGTGTAACGAGGAAAGTGAGGACAAATCATGACGAATGGGATTGAAGCGATTAGGTTCGCCAAGCACGTTGTTCGTGCCCTGCATATCCATCTCGGATCTGTGCCCAGGAGGGCTGACATCATGCGCACATAGGCTCAGGGAAGGCAATAGTTTCCTCCGGAATAGTCCCTGTATTCTTGTATGGGGAGTGCATCGAGCGGCTGTGCCACAGTATTGTGCTGGAGTCTAGATGGTATCGTGGGCCAGGTCAAATCAGATCATCCGCATGAGAACGCCAAAGTCACCTAAAGGAGGAGGGGGGAAATGGAAGAAGTAACAAGAAAAGAGGATTTTATCAACCACGTTGCGAAGGTGAACAGGGCGACGTGAATGGCACATCGGATCTACAGGTGGTACTGTTCTCCGAGGGACACTCACCCAGTCCTGGATGGAACGTGTTAGACTGGGGATGACAAAAATAGACTAGCTTTACGAAGCAATTTCTCGAAAGAACGGTGGATTCAGAAGTCAAGATCTGATATGCAAAGCTCGGAGACTGTTTTAAAAATTATGGGCCGTGATCAGCTCCATGACGTGATTCTGATCTGGATGGCGTGGCAAGGTACGTGCAGACCACAGCCAGTCCCGTCGTACTTCAGAGGCCCCGTTGGCCTGCCACACCCGTTGCGCAGGCTCCAAAGGATTGCGCACGGAGCGGTGATCCCTCGCTGTGACAGGAAGTGCAAAACTGTGCTGATCACGGCTTCCAAGAACGGACAGTCGCAGGGTGGACCGGTGCAAAGCCGATTCTTCGTATAGCGACACAGTATATGAACGGTATAGGGGACTAACTCTGGCCATTTACCCGCTTAACAGAAAAGAGTAGGGCGCATGAGAAGCCCCTGCCAAGAGCGGACCTGCTGAGTCGACGCGGACTGGGGACGCGGCAGCGGACCTAGAACCGAGTGGAGATGGGAAGGCCAGCGTATACCTTTCCGTCCCTGGGACAGACATACGAGGGGCCCCCGCCTAGGAAGCTGGAAGCCCAAAGCCCGAACCCCGAAGCTAAATGCAGGATTTGAGAGGGAGGCAAAACTTCGAGGGGTTTAGGTAGGAGGGGCCTGGCACCCATAGGCCCAGGTGCAGACCAGAGGGAAGTTGGTTGACTCTGTCACCATCGTCGTGGTCGATTTCACCATCGGGAAGGGATGTGATTGGGGGAGAAGGCGGGTCTGCCCCAGTTTTGCTTTGATCGTCTGTTGCCCGCGTGGAGCGTTGATTCGTCATGCCCTTGGCGGTACGCTTATGCTTATGTCACTGGAGATCCCGGATTTGAGCTTCTTTGATAGTGAAAATATGAAAAAAAAAAAAGGAAAAGTTGGAACAAAAGAAAAAAATAAGGGACGTGGGGAATGGGAAATGCAGGAATAGTGATACGATCACAAGGAGGAATATAGAGAGGTTGTTCGTGAGTCGGAATCATTAGGTTCGACCCTCGGCGTAAACCACTTCCACGTTCGTAATGTTATCGTTTCCAGACTCGTCGTGAAAGGGCCCGGGTGGATCCCGGGGAATATCCTGGAAGTGCGATCATCGGTGGGACACCGTCTGCGTTTCATTCTTATGGCTTCCTACGTCCACTTCACCCTTCCTCTTCCTTAACCTCAGCCCGCTGCACCTGTGCATTTGAAGTTGAGTGAGATCTGGGGAGCTTGCATACTTCGATATCACGCCATATACTCCATATATCACGCACGCCTCCACAGTCCTCTCCCTGTCTTTTTTTTTTTGGCTGGCACAATGGGCTTCGTCTATTAAGCTTCTTTTCACCTCTGTATCTTTGCGTCGTCGCCATCCCGTTTTTGTGCTACCCTCAATTGGAGATCGATTGAAAGCTATCTGTCATTCAACCTCGTCAGACGCGACACTGCAGACCCGCTCGTGATTGATCATGGCGAGTGGAAAGGCCGCCAAAATTGGCAACAGCATCGCCAAGGGCCTTGGTATCAAAGTCGCCTATAGAGATCCCCTTGGCTCCACGGACCCGGTCACTCGCGGCGAGTCCGCCTTCTCTGTCGGCACCGTCGACACTTACTCTTATAATGAACCTGAGCCGACCAGCATCGAATGGATCCGCGAGATCACTCCGTCCGGTCGTCAACTCGTCGACTACCTCATCAGTCTGTTCCCTTTCCTGAACTGGATTGGGCGGTACAATATGCAATGGCTCTTCGGTGATATGGTTGCCGGTATCACCGTCGGTGCCGTCGTCGTACCTCAGGGTATGGCCTACGCCAAGTTGGCCGAGCTGCCCGTACAGTATGGTCTGTATTCGTCCTTTATGGGTGTTTTGGTCTATTGGTTCTTTGCAACATCCAAGGACATTACCATCGGAGTAAGTTTCAGTATCTTTATCTGAATTTCAAATGCAATGTGCTAACCGACCCCAGCCCGTGGCCGTCATGTCTACGCTGACCGGCACAATTGTCCTCCAGGTCCAGGAGCAGTACCCCGAAGTCCCCGGTCATGTCATTGCGTCCTGCCTCGCTGTCATTCTAGGTGGTATTGTCACCGCCATGGGCCTGCTCAGACTCGGTTTCATCGTCGATTTCATTCCTCTTCCCGCCATTTCCGCCTTCATGACCGGCTCTGCGCTCAGCATTTGTTCCGGCCAGGTCTCTACCATGCTGGGTGAGACTGCCAAATTCTCCACCCGTGGTGCGACTTACATGGTGATCATCAATACCTTGAAGTACTTACCCAGCTCGACCATTGATGCCGCCATGGGTGTCACGGCCTGTGCGATGTTGTATATCATCCGTTTTGGATGCACCTACGCCGCGAAGAAGCAACCGCAGCGCGCTAAGATCTGGTTTTTCGCATCGACTCTGCGAACTGTCTTTGTCATACTCTTCTACACCATGATCAGTGCCGCCGTGAACCTACACCGCAAGGACAATCCGATGTTTTCTCTGCTTGGAACCGTGCCGCGTGGTTTCCAGGAGGCCGCTGTGCCGACCATGGACCCCAAGATCATCAAAGCTTTCCTCAGCCAGCTCCCAGCTGCCGTCATTGTTCTTCTAATTGAGCACATTGCTATTGCCAAGTCGTTCGGCCGGGTGAACAACTACACTATCGATCCCTCCCAGGAATTTGTCGGTATCGGTGTTACCAATCTGCTTGGTCCCTTCCTGGGTGCCTATCCCGCGACCGGATCCTTCTCTCGTACTGCCATCAAGTCCAAGGCTGGTGTGCGGACACCTCTGGGTGGTTGCATCACCGCTGTCGTGGTGCTGTTGGCCATCTATGCCCTGCCCGCCCTGTTCTTCTATATTCCCAAGGCCTCTCTCTCCGGTGTTATTATCCACGCCGTGGGTGATCTGATTACCCACCCCAATACCGTTTACCAGTTCTGGCGCGTCTCTCCTTTCGATGCCCTGATCTTTTTCATTGGTGTCATTGTGACCGTCTTCTCCTCAATTGAGGACGGTATCTACTGCACGATCTGTGTGTCCGTGGCCGTCCTCCTCTTCCGTGTGGCCAAGGCCCGCGGTCAGTTCCTTGGACGTGTGACCATCCACTCGGTCGTTGGAGACCACCTTTTGGACAGCGATGGAAAGTACGGTTCTCTCGGAAATCACAAGGATCCTGCTCAGCACGACGATCATGCTCATCGGTCCATATTCTTGCCTATCAACCACACCGATGGCTCCAACCCCGACATTGAGGTTGAGCAGCCCCTTCCTGGAATCTTCATCTACCGATTCTCCGAGGGCTTCAACTATCCCAACGCCAACCATTACACTGATAATTTGGTTCAAACAATCTTCCGCGCCACTCGCCGCACCAATCCCCACGCCTTCAAGAGACGTGGTGATCGTCCTTGGAACGACGCTGGTAGCAAGACTGAAGACGAGACCGTGGACACCCGTCCACTCCTTCAAGCCGTTATTCTCGATTTCTCCTCCGTCAACAACGTGGACGTGACTTCGATTCAAAACCTGATCGATGTGCGGAACCAGCTGGACTTGTACGCTTCGCCTCGAACAGTGCAGTGGCACTTCGCCCATATCAACAATCGCTGGACAAAGCGTGGTCTCGCCGCCGCTGGATTTGGATACCCCACACCTACCTCTAATGACGGTTTCCACCGCTGGAAGCCCATCTTCAGCGTGGCTGAGATCGAGGGCAGCTCGTCCGCTGCCGCCCTGGCCGAGATGGTCAACAACCAGCGCGAGCATAGCCTGCACCACAATGATCAACACGAAGACGTGGAGACCGGCCTGAAGAATGGATCCACTGCCACCGCCCGCGAGTCACATCGCGTCGAGACCACCTCGTCCGACTCCAGCGACTCTATCCACGAGGACAAGCTTTCCCGCGACCTGACAGACAGCAAAGCATACCGCAGCCGACGCAAGGTGGCACTCGTGCAGGGCATGAATCGACCCTTCTTCCACATCGATCTGACGAGCGCTCTGCAAAGTGCAGTCGCCAACTCGTCAGACGAGATCCCACATATGTGAAGCACTCTTCTCTAGCATACGCATATGTTCTTTGATTCCACTGTGGACCGTCCCTGGTTTGGAGGCCACTTGGCATGACCTGATATGACCTGTTGATATAATTATTATTTTTCTTTCTTCCCATTCTTGGTTTCGTCATTCTTGGTTTCGGGAAGTTCACATATACGACCTCGGCGCCCGGGGTTCGGGCCAAATTACATACTGGCTTGCTTGAATCGCTGAGATACCCTCAACCTATATAGATCGCATTGAACATTTTTGACCATCCCTTCTAACCACCGTAATCAACTCCAACTTGAATCTCCTTCATTAGAAAGCCGAAGAAGTCTGCTTCGCTAACAAATGCATGAATTTTACATCATTCAACCATCCTCATCATTTTGACTCGTTACTCATGCAAAGCCTATAAAAGAGTCACAGTCATCGATACAGCCTACCGATGGGAATTCCACCGAGAAATGTAGCTCTGGCATTGATAAATACAGCTAGACATCCCACATGTGCAGAACATAGATAAAGCAATTCACCACCACGAAATCATGCCATGCCACCATGAAGACACCAACAGTATCAACAAATGCCATAAACCCACCCAGTCCATCCAACATCATACCATTCCATACCATGCCACCAAAATCGAGTCGCAAACAAGACAAATCACCTCAAGACACCTCCAACACCAGCCCACCCAAGCACAAACCCACTCAATGCCTCACTAACAACACCACCGCCAAACCAAACATCCCTCCAAGCACCCTTTCTAAGAATATAGCCCCCCTTCCCACCCAATCCCAGATCCATCCTCACAGCCCCACTCCTGCTCATCTGGACCGAGCCCTCGATCTCACCACCCGCGCCAGGGAAGAAGGCACCGGCGCCGGCGCCGCCAGAGCGGGAAAGGAGGACGAGGTGGAAGAGGCCTGATACTAAGACAGTGCCGGCGAAGTAGAAGGCGAAGCCGGCTGTTGATTGGAGGGCGAGAATTCCGGCGGATAGGCCGAGGAGGAAGGCTGTTAGGCTGTGGAGGGAGGAGAGAACCTGTTATTTCTTAGTCTTAGTCTTGGTCTTGGTCTTGGTCTTGGTCTGACGAGTGCAGTTAGGGAGGTGGCGGAGGGGGGGGCCCCCGGGGGGGGGGGGGGGGACGGGAGGAGTTGCTGAGAGGGTGTGGAGAAGAGCAGACGTACGCGGTTGTTGTGCTGGACAGCTTCGGGGACGAGGGGGTGGATGAGCAGGGAGAGCTCCTGCTTTGTTGGTGCCATATTGAAGGTCTGTTTGGCACTGGGCTTGCTTTTGGGGGTTGATTGCTGTCGCAGTCTTCTTTGGTTCGAGTTATACTTCCAAGGACTGTGTGCCTGAATAGGACAGGTAATGCACGGTTGATGTCTCCCCGGGCAACTCTGACAATGGGCAATTGAAGATTGAGAGACGTCGTAGCGAGACTCGTACGACGGGCGGAGAAACGAGGTCGGAGGTTCGGGCGCGGGTTTCTAGAAGGGCACGGACCACATTATGAGCCGATGCCACCTTGAGCTATAGACACATATAGATACTAGACATACCAGGAGAATCTACGAAGTAGAATGATTTGCAATGGGAACATAATTGTGTATATCTACAATTAACCCTTTTCAATGTTCAGTAGCCCGAAGTCGCCTCATGATTCCGTTTCTTGACATCACTGCGTTTGATACATGTCGAATCCCACATCCATCGTATTAAGGTGAACAAAGATCACAGAACGAATGAGGAAGAATGAAGAATGAAAAAGAGAAAAAAAAAAGAAAACCAAATCACACATGATATGTGGAAATTGAAGAAAATTCAATTCCATGAAATCGCTTGGGCAGTGGATTCGCTGATTCGGAAAACCAGCTCGCCATGCCATGCTCACATGCAGACGAGATCAAGATCAAGGGAGATTCTCGAGCTTGCCATCAGCACGGGCTTCTCGAACCTGCTCGAAGACCTAATCGTTTTGTTAGTGATGAAATGACCCGAAATGGTGCGAATCCCTTACCTTTAGCATTTTGTTCCGTGCACCCAGTGCATTGACTCCGCGGTCCTCCAGGGCCTTGTCGTCCAGTTCAACCAGCTCCGTCCACTGGAGATCCTTCAGGTGGTCGGTATACTTGTGCAAACGAAGGGATCGCAGCCAGCTGGGGATGTCCTTCAGAAGAGCCGGGTCGGTGGGATCCTCCGGAGGCTTAGAGCTTCCACGACGACCGCGCGGCGAACGTCCGCGAGTGACCTCCGAATGATCAGACAGATACCCTTCACCACCGAGACCGAACTGGCTGATACCCAGCGAACTCAGTCCGTTGCCCATCAGCGGATTGTTCGGGTCATACGCGGCTAAAAATCCGTTGTTTTGCGGGGACGTGAATCCCATGGGGCCGAGTCCGCCTCCTTGCATGGCAATGCCGGGAGACGCTGGGCGAGATCGCCGACCCACCATGGCTGCCTGCTGCTGAGCCTGCAGAGCGGCAAGTTGCTGAGCATTCAACAGCTGGCCGGCCATGGATCCGGACAGGCCTGGACTAGCCAAGCCCTGGGAAAGGCTGGGGTGACCAGCCGAGTTCTTGCCATGGCCATCGTTGGAGCGGGCACGGCGGTACTTCCGAGCATCATCCAGTGCAATGCGGTTGTTGACCGTGGACAAAGCTGCCAACTTCATTGCGGTCGCATTAGCAACCATATCCGCCTGGGTGTTCTGGTTGTTTTGTTGCTGACCAAAAGTGGCCGTCATTGGAGTGTTGGTCATCGAGGCCCAGCTGTGGTTTCCAACATTGTAAGGCGAGAGAAGCGGAGGCTCGATGTCGGGAGCCGGCATCGTAGCATTCTGAGGAAGAGGGGAACGCATGCCAGAGGACGACTGATTAAATTGGCCCATAGGATGGTGACCCGAAGAAGACTTGGGCCGGGCAATGGGAGGCTGAGTGTCCGAAAGGCCACCGCGCTGAGCCCAAGGAGATGACGGAGGCTGGCCCAGATCGCTATTATCGGGAGCCGAGATGGTGGGGGCAACGAACGAGGTGCGGTCGAAGACGGCACTGTTGCGGTTCGAGGGAGGGGCATTGCCGGTCTGTTGAGTGAATTCCGCCTTCTTCTTCGCAATTGCAGCAGCAGCATCAGGGAACATCGCATTAATTGTAGAGGGATCGAGTCCCGAGTTGCGCTTAGCGCCTGGGGATGGCGGGGGCCGGCCCAAAGAACTCCGTGAGCTGTCCATGTTGAGTTTCGACATGGCATCGCTCAAGCGGCTTGACATGGCATCTAAACGACGAAATTACGTTAGCTGAAGTTGTTGGTACGCAAGGAAAATAAGCAGAGGGCATACCCTTTTCACCAAAGTTAGCCGGGGAAAGAAGCCCCGACATAGGGTGGCCCTGGGACATCTGCTGCAACACCTGGATGAAGAAGCGAATCTGCACTTGGGTTGTCTGCTGCAACAGAGCATACAGGGCCGCGGTCCGCTCCGCCTCGCTCAGGACACGGAACCATTGCTCGATGGCACTGAGTTCATCTTTGAAGTCTTGATCGAGCGTTGCGGCTGCCATCTCCTCCAGCGTTGTCTCGTACTGGTCAATGTCCGCCAGCCACTGCTGAGCTGCCCGATCCATTGCATCCTCCGTACTGTTCTGACCTTGAGTCTGCTGGCTGAAGAAAACCTCTGATGAGGGACGCATGCTGCGGGAGGACAGCGGGGAGGGAAATCCGGACATGTCAGCGGACGCTCGCAGTTGGTGAGAACCGAGATTGCGAGCGGACGAGGGAGGACGCAGAGTGGAGTTCGGGACAGCCTCCGGAGTGCTGTTGCGGTTGCCGATGATATGACTGGCCATGGTTCAAAGGCGAGATAAGTGAAAGGCGAATAGTAAATACAGTGGAGGAAAAGATTACTGCAAAACACCTGCAGCACCTGCTGAGTTTGCGTAACAAAATAGAAGCAAAGAAAACCTGACCAAAGGACCTAGATAAATTTCGGTGCCAGACAACACAGCGAGGCCTAGAATCTCGAGTTTAGGCGTCAACGAAGGCACAGACCAGTCCAGTGGCTGCACCGCGAATTTCGACGAAGACTCGAGGACGAGGGGGCCGCGGCGTATAAGACCCGAACGAAGGAAAGTCAGGACCTGAAGGCAATAGTGTGTCAAACACAACAAGCCGAGAGGATCCCCTAGAAGAAAGGAAAGGGGGGGGGGTAGGGTGGTGGAAGTAGGAGGGGGAAGAAAGAAAAGCAAGTGCGGCCGCGAAGAGGCTTTTCAGTTTCAGGGTCACGGGTTCCGGGAATGAAAGTGAATTCGACTACGACATTCCAGCCTGAACCTCTTTCTGCTATCTGTTCCTGAGCCCAAGCTGGATTCGATTTATCTCTTTAGTCGGTGGAGCTGTTACTATGAATAATTGGGGCTGCATCTGAAACGCGCTTCTTTTCTCTCGCCTAAGACGGTCTGGGCCATGGTCTCAACGGCCTAGTTCGTCACGCAGATAAACCCCGATTGATCATTGTCGACCATTGTAGCGCCCTACTCAGATAAGCGCATTGACTCTTCATGATCTGAGTGGTCTTGCCGACCCTGGCTTTTCATCATGGCAGACTGGGAATTTCCCGTCGACTCGTCCTCAGTGGCGGAGGGATCTGCATACCCCGATATTGATGAGACTCTGCACTACCCATGGCAGGGCCAACAATCAAACACCGTTAGCCTTGATTCATCGGTGATTGATCCTCGTTTGTATGGAGGCTTATTGCCCGAAGACGAACCACAGCCAGAATCCGAAGCCCAGCAAAATTTCTCGGCCGATGAGCTATCAGAAGAGAGTCAAGTCCGACCTCCGGGCCTGAGTGAAGAAAACTCAGATTCTGAATTTGTGTACACGGAAGAAGATAATGAGAGGTGCGCACTTTTGTAGCACAGGAAATTCATGTCAATACTGACGGCGATGCCAGCGGGGATGAGGAAGACGATGAGCCTCCTGAAGATGATGATGAAGATTCAGCTGGGGCGCGGCGGCGTCGCCGACGAGGAGGAGGCCGCTTCTCTGGCCGTTGGGGCGCCCGTGGCGGTAAAGGCATCAAAAGGGGCCCTCGTAAGCCGTTGGAACCCGGTCCAGAATTCAAGATGTATCATTCTGGGGCCACTGAGGCCTTCATCGATGGTGATTACGAGCGTGCCACCGAGTTGGTGATGCAAGCTATTCAAGTCAATCCAGAGATGTTTACGGCTCATTCGTTGCTGTCAGAAATCTTTCTCGCTCAAGGTCAGAAAGACAAAGCCTTGGCGGCTCTGTGGAACGGTGCGCATACTCGACCGAAAGTCCCTTCAGTGTGGATGAAGGTGGCTCGGCTTTTGTTGGAGCGTGCAGGTGAAGATCGGCAAAGCGCTCTGAACGACGTCATTTACTGTTATAGTCGCGTGATTGAAATCAGCCCCAAGAGCTACAATGTCCGATATCAGAGAGCGGCAGTCTATCGCGAGCTCGGGTACAACGGTCGTGCCGCTGCTGAGTATGAGCGGATTCTGAAGGACCAGCCAAACAGTCCTAGGGCCCTTCGATCCTTGGCGGAGATCTATATTGACCTGAACGATGTGCCAAGGGCAATCGAGCATTGGACAGAAAGTGTTGACTACTACTTGACGTGTGATCCGGAGAAAGTACGGGATTTTGGCTGGTCCGATGTCAACATCTACGCCGAACTTTTCGGCTACATTGGCCAACCCGATGAAGGCCTCCATGCTCTAAAAGCACTTGCAAGATGGCTTCTCGGCCGCAAGGATGATGAGATGTGGGATGATTTTGAGGATGACGACCGGGAATGGGACCCGGAAGACTCACCACGTCGTATCAAGACTGATGGATTCATTCCTGGCCAGTGGCCTCGGGATGCCTACGGTCTTGGACTTCCGCTTGAGCTTCGAATCAAGATGGGTCTGTTCCGCTTGAAGATGGGTGAAAGACATCACAATGAAGCTCTGGTGAGTTTCATCATATCATCAGCATTCGCTTGCATCTACTGACCCTCTCGTAGCACCATTTTGAATGGCTGAACCCAGACGATACATCAGAAGGCGCTCGAATCTTTGATTATGGTGACCTGTTCCGCGAGGTCGCAGATGCCCTCAAAGAATTCGGATTGCTGGACGAAGCCCTCCGTTTCTATACCCCGATTCAAGAAACCACCGAATATGCAGACATCAGCTATTTCATGGCCATGGCTGATTGTTATACACAGCTGGGAAAGGTGGAGGATGCAGAGACTTGCTACCTAACTGTTGCCGAGCATGACTCAAAGAATATGGAGTCCCGCGTGGAGCTAGCGAAACTGTATGAGAGCCTCGGGATGAGCGAGCAGGCCTTCAAGTTCGTAAACGAAGCTGTTCTCATTGGGCGTCAAGAGACGAGGACTCGTCGACGAAGAAAGGACAACAGACTTGAGCAGTTGGCTGATGAGTTCAGAATTGGGGCTGTAGCAGCTAGACCGATTGCACCCAGACCTACTGATGGACTTGCATTTACGGCAGCAGCAGCCGGTGGCCGGAGGAGGTCATTCGACGGAGAAGGTAGTCGGACGGAAAATATCCAGTTTCTGTACAACAAAATGCAGCAGCTGGAGCCACTGATCAAGCAAGGCGACACAGAAGCCATTGACGACTGGCTTGATATTGCCGATGCGCTGCTGCGAGATTTCAAAGCCAATCGTAGTTTCTATCCTATCGCGCGCACAATGGAATTTCGAGGATATACCAGCGACGCACAACGAAAATCGGGCAAAGGAAAAGATATGACCATGATGAGCGAAATGGAAGAGATGGCAGGGCGCTTGCAGAAATCCATGGGTGGTAGGTCACGCTCGAAGTTTTTCAATAGGCTTTGAAATGACACAATGGCGCAGGTGAATCGACCGAAGAACCTTTGAATGACATTGTCCCGACCGACTACCATGGGATTTCTTTTGACGAGTGGCTTGACATCTTCCTCCAATATGCTCTCCTTGTGACTGATCAGGGTGAGCACGAGGAAGCATATGAAACCCTCGAAGCTGCTGATCATGCCAATATTTGGCACAATGTCAAAGCCAAAAAGCAGTTGGTCCATGTTTGCTGGTTCAGTAGGTTCTCTCTATCGTGGTTCCGGCAATATCTTGCTAATTCCCGCGCAGCTTGTGCAATCAGAGCTCATGATGAAGAGACACTCTTAGACCAGGCGCGTTGGTTCGTCAAGGAGTACCAATTCATTACCGACACTTATCGGATCTTTGCGATGTTGAGCAGCTTTTCTAACAATCGAAGGAAGACGATCTTCAATAATTCAGCAAGCATGAAATTCATGCTACGCCAGATCAAGGCGATGGATTACACTCTACCAGAATCTTGCGGGCGGCCCAACCATACTCGAAATACTATCTGGAAGGAGCGTGCCTCTCTTTCGACTCGTGACGAAAAAGGCGAACCCATTCCAGCAGGAGAATTGGATGCCGCTCTGCTTGTTCTTTACGGCCACATGCTTTACTCCGGAGGCAGTTTCTACCCTGCTTTGAATTACTTTTTCCGTGCATACGCCTTGGACGACCAGAACCCCGGTGTTCTTCTCTCTATTGCTCTCTCTCTTACTTAAACCACTCGTTCAAGCGACAATCTGAGAATCGGCATTTCCTTATCATGCAGGGTCTTTCTTTTATGGATGAATATCGCCGCGTCCGAGAAAAACCTGGGTCACTTCTTCAAGAGCGCCAAGAGATGGAGTTCAACTTTGCGCGTGTGTACCATGGCCTTGGATTGACTCATCTGGCCATCGAGGCCTACAACAAGGTGCTCAAGCTGGGCGATGATATTCAGAAACATGCCCAACAAAAATTCGATGGCACTGATGTGGTGATGGGCGAAGCAGACCAGGCTCGATTCAGTCAATTTGTCGAGGATTTCTCTCACGAAGCTGCTTTTGCTCTTCAAACTTTGCACGTACTTGCTGGCAATGCAAAGCTTGCAAAAGATGTGACAGACAAGTGGCTTGTCATCTGAAACATACCTAGCACCGAAGGCTTGATTCGGTGCTCTGTATTTTTCGCAAATAATGTGTATGATATTCTCGACTATGATGGGTTCATTTGTACGATATGAACAAAAAAAAAGTTCTCGAAGTAGACTTGCTATCAGATGAAAAAGCTTCATCTTTGGTAGAGCCTATGGGTATGTAGACCAGGCCAAGTACGCAACTATCAACGAGTTCACCGATAGATTCGCTCTGTATCGTCCAAAATTGAGTCTACCTAGAAACTATCGTATATTAGTGCAAAGAGAGGCCCTAGCACGGGCGCAAGTCTGAAGCTATCCACGATTCTAACCTAGGGAGGAATTTCGGTGAATGCTTGAGCCATACAAGAATCCCATCGAACAATATTCTATGAATAAAGAATGATGATGCCGGAGACGTAGGTAGGGTGGAGAACCCAAAGAAAAAAAAAAAAAAAAGAAATTTGTTGTGCATCATCCGTGAATCGAACACGGGCCTCGTCGATGGCAACGACGAATTCTACCACTAGACCAATGATGCTAGTTCATGTTTTATCGTTGAAAATTAAACACTACAAACTATGCAAATTTGAATCTCCAGCCCGCATACTGTAGGGATATAGATCATTTCTTCATCACGACATATGGGAATAGTCTCCCTCTCAAAGTCGCGCATGCCTGCATATCACATTCCGTGATACACCATGGATTGGCACAATCCATGATCGTGTGCATGTTGGTTGACTTAAGCAATCATCAAAGCGGGAGTGTCAGAGACTTCGAGATACAGAACCTCCCTAGAAGTGACCAAATCATTCAGAGCATGCACAAGCTCCGGAACAGACACCGTGTCATCCCACCAATGGATGGTCCAATAGATGGTCTGAAGTTTCCGAAGTGACGCCACCAGCGAGACGTGCGTAGACTTTGTTCCATTTCCACCGAAATCGTCCTGGATTTGACCCTTGTGGTGGTCCTGATAGCCGGTGTATTTGGTGGCAATGACCATCTGATCGCGATTGTTTCTTGAGACCAGCCGTTCACCAAGCCAAGTCTCGCACTGCTTCTCTCGGTGGACATTCGCAGTATCAAGGAAGGTTTCCGCCATGGGCAAAGAATATGCGGTGTCCTTACTGCACTCACCGTATCGCTCTCGAGCGGCGGTCCCGAACGTTATCGTTCCCAAACACAAAGGAGAAACTCTGACCAAAGCCGACGGGGCCAGCAGGCGGTAACGATTAAGTTGGTTGGGAGACAATTGAAATTGTAGTGGCAAGATAAATAGGTGTATTACTTGTGATGACCAATGCAGGGCGTATGAATGATTATTGAGGCCGCGTGATCTAAGTAGCCTTTGAAGGTTCATGCTTTCCACGGTTGGATCCTGTCAATAAACTCATGTAGAAATCTGCGGTAATACCTTCTTTTTAAGTTCCTAGATCTTGGACCAAATAGGGTGACGCGCAATGGCTCCACGACTGAAAAAACACGTCCTCTTCATTATTCAGTCAATCTTCGCAATGTACTCAAATTGGGGCAGAATGCTGACACTGTGGTTCTTCGAATCGCAAATAGTGAAGTATGATTCGAGAGACATGATAATCTTATTTGATGAGAAATATCATGCAGCATACAAATGAGGCATATCAGAAATGGGGAGCTTCTATTTGGGCCAAACTATCGACTTGGTAGTAACTGAGCCCGCTAGTATATGAGAGAGCTAGTATGTTCAAGGTGACGACTAGCGGCACCATGAATTGATTAATTTGCCGTGAGAATGCTGAGTTCTGCAAGGGCCCAAGAACTAGTTCTTCAATATAGTGAATTCCGATTAGACTCCATTGAGCAGATCTATCATGAAGGTTGGCAGTGTCGGACATATTGGGGATTACAAAATTGATTTGTTTATTATAGTCAGCAATAATAACCCGACAAGTCTACCTCGGAGGTCGTATGAAAAATTTCGCGGAGTCTCATTCCTCATGATCATTTTTACCAAAAACCCATGCCTAAAACATTTTTTTTCTAGCTTCTGAAGATTGCAGGTGCATAGAGAGCCTCCAGGATAAGTCCTGTCTGCCTCTTAGATTCAGCTTCGATCACGCCCTCCTCGATGGCCACATCTTCGGGATCCATGCACACGCATCTAAACGACAAAATGTGTCCACACTTGTTGGGATCGGGCTTCTCTCGTTCGAATCATCTAGCGACAGCGATTCTCCACCATCCGTAGTCTTGGTTAGATGATAAAACATTCGAGCAATATACCAATTAAGGACCTGGCCTCACTCAAAGCTTGACCCGGACTTCTCACAAGGTGCGCTGGAGCTGCGTATGGGGAAAATGACAAAAGTAGACCGTCAAATTGGTCAAATGTTGTCGGTGCTCCGCCACATAGAAAGAAAAAGTCAAGGAAGAGAACGCAGGATACGCAGTAATAGACAGACCAAGCAGTGTAGTCAAAGCGAAGTAGCCACCACCAACCTTTCGAGGATCAAACGTTGGAACAAACGCGTCCATAATAGGAACACTTAACCTTCAATTTGCCCGGTCCTAAGATCACCGTCCATATATGAATGACAGCATCTTACATGACAGACTGCATTAGCGGCCCCGGTTAATCTGCTATTAGCTCCCTGTCACATCGGAAGCTGATGTCATCGTGCTGTGGGCGTTGAGATCAGCCCCCGCCCGTTGAATGAACATGTACAATGACGCAGGAAAGCACACGTAGTTGAAAGTTTAAGGAGTCGCTCAAAAATTCATTGTAATCGTACAATCATTAAGGAATATATAATACAAAAACACTGTTCAACGCAATATAGCCAATAAAGCAGTCGGCAGTCGTGAGTGTCGTGATAGGACCCGGGATAGGCAAAATGCGAAACTTGACAAACAAAAGGACAAAATTCAAGACTCGTCAATCAAGCGATGACCAGGTATCTAGGCTAAGGGCAATCCCCTTGACATGCGAATGGAACTTCACGGACTGCGGGGTGGAAGACAAAAGAGTCAAAGAGCGGCTGCGAGGGGATTGTAATCTGAGCGGGGGCCGAGAATCTCCACTCGAGACAAGAGAGATCGGCGAGAGCCGCCTGTCATATCCTAATGTCGCGTCGGGAGGGAGAAGAGATGACGGAGAAGGGAGCTGCATGTGACCGAAAATGGAAAGCACTCAGTGTCATATATTCTGTTAAGTCCCAGTAGCAGAGGCGCTGAAAGCGCCGCAAATGCCTCAGGTGATTACGGCGTCTTCATCACCATAGAGGTCGGAATCGTCAAAGAAGACGGCCGACTGGCGCTGTATCTCCTCTATCACGCTGCCCCTCCGAGAAGTGGGGGTCTGAGGGCGTGAGGAGGTGGAGAAGGTTGATTGGGACATGCTATCGGAGAAGTCGACATAAGGCGACTCATGCTTGTAGCTTGATTCGCTACGTTCTGGTAAACTTTCATCCAATCTCCGCTCCATCACGTCCTCGTTTTCTGAGTTGTGGAGCCGACGAGAGAGGATCGGGGAGAGAGAGCGTCCGCCGGTGGCGGAGCATTGCTGCAGGCCCCTCATGATGGCATTCTCAATCTTGAGTCTGTTCTTGATAAATTGAATTTTGGGAAAAGCGCTTTGCTGACCCATGTGGATCATACGTGCAAGTCGTTCGGGGCTCGGGTCGGAAAGAATATGGTAGAAATCGGATGGAACGCTCTTTGGCCAGATCGTGATCGTGCCACTGAATTTCTGTAACCAGATCTCGCTCCAATCCTGACCCAGTGGTCGAGGAAGAAGTTCCAGGTGTCGGAGGACACGGAGCCATTTGTTCAAGTCAAGTTTGATATATTGCTCAAGAGCAGTGCCCAGGAATCCACCGCGCCAGCCACGGCCCTTGCGGTGGGTAACTGGTCGCCCTACAGTTCCCCGGGAGCTGAAAAAGAACAAGTTCACATGAGGGTTGACCTGAAAATGCGTTAATGAAGCAGAACAACCTGCAGATTCTAAGTTTCTTTACCTGAGACACAATCGTGAAGTTTACGTTGAAATGCAAATTCAAAGCCTTGATCGGGATGTCCGTCCGCAAACTGCCGTCTTTCCACTTGTGACCGAATGAGTAAGGCTTTAGTGTACCATTGCGCGTCTTCGTCATCAAGACGACCGGGTTCAGAATGCCAGGGACGGCAGCGGAAGCAAGCACGGCGCTCCAGATGACGCAGTCCGGGCATGTCAGGTAGTTGGCCAAGATAGAGGGTGAGTGAGGATCTGAGGGCACGCAGGAGACATTCAAGATACGACCAGTCCGTTCATAGGCTTCTCGAAAGGTAGTCGAACCTCTACAGAACCAGCTGCATTGCTTGGCCCAGTCTAATGTATCGAACCGAGCGCCCGTTCTCCACCAACGGAGCATCCACGTTGCAAATCCCTCATGACAAGCGCGGATCCGATGTGCTAGGGCTGGAACGAGCAGCTGCTTCAGCTCCTCATCGGTTCGGGTTGCCACAAGACCGGCCACTAGTGCTCCGCCTGACGTTCCCGTGATGATCTCTGGTAAGACGCCATTGTCTAGCAAGGCCTTAACCACCCCGAAGTGGTAGTAAGCAAAGGTCGCTCCGCCCGAGAGGCAAAGTGCCGTGCGTCCGAAGTTGGTATCGAGGTGTTTGAAATGCTGGTATTTGGTCTCCCGATCAATTTGCTTACTGTCCAGGATCAACTGGATGCAGGCATGCACCTCATCGATGTACTCCTGCGCCAGGTCCTTGGTTCCGGAATAAGCCTCGCTGTACATCCGGGGATTCTCCACTCCAGCAAAATTATTCTTGACGCACGCCTCCAAGAGAGACCGTAGCTCCTCCACGGCAGAAATCTCATTGTCATTGGTCCTCCCGCTCTGAATTTCCCGCTGGGCACCTTCCCTCGCGCTCTTCAATTGTGTCACCACTTTGGTTATTGTGAGGTGGTCGTAGTAGGCATATTCGTCGATCTGCTTCCACTTCTCGTTCCCAAGATGAGCGTCCAACGCCTGTGCCGCCTTCAACCAGTCCTGGTAATTTGTCTGAGCGGACAGTGACAGTCGGAGTCGTTGTCTCTTGCCCCGCCAAGTGACCCACTGCTCATACAGGAAAATATACACTCGAACCAGGACATAGCCACAGCACAGGGCCACGATCCAAGTGAACACGGTCAACAGGAGCGGCCATTTCAGGATGGTGTACAGCACGCCTTCTCTCGTCTCATCTTTGCTTCTTTTCAGGGCTTTGCGACGCCCTCGAGCCTTGCGGACACGTTGGTTGATCGGGCGCCAGTCGTTGATGGCTACCAAAGGAGAAGCTTCCGGAGCGTTGAGCGCTTTTTCGAAACGATGCAGGTCGTCCGGGTCGATAAAGTCACAGTCATAGTCCGGGAGACCGGCCGGATCGAAGCTGTCCTCGTGTGAAGCCTTTCCCTCGGCAGGCATCTTTCAATGCATAGTGTATAAGAAGACAGGAACATGATGGATTCGGTTGAGGGAACTCACGACGTCAGCATCACGTGTACCCCACCGGAAACGGCATCAGCCACCGGGTCAGCCACAACGTGGTGGGCATAAGCGGTGACACATGGCAGTACCACAACAACGTGACAATTGGAACCCGGGAAGATCATCTATCTCCGGTCCCTGATCGATCATTCATTTCTTTACTAAACCCCAACTATGGAAATCTACTACCAATGCGCCATTCGCTACCCCGACGAATAATTGTACGCATGTCATGCAGAGTTCTCTTGATTGACTTCGTGTAACATTCATGACCCCAATAATGCAAAACGCATACGAGCTATGTATCATGGTATGCCGCCCTTGGACCATCCAAGCCATCAATTCTCCGAGATGTACCCCTCCAAGGCGCTAAAATCCTCTATCTGCGGAGACATCGCAGGCGCATCCTGGTAGCGAATGCTCTCCAAGCTCCAGGAGGTGAGCACGGCAGGGCTCACCGCTAGATGCGAGGCCGTTCAGATCTCGAGGCAAAAGTTGGTACAAGTCGGTGATTGGCGGGCCGGGAGAGTTCATTAGCTCTGTCGCATCTAAGATGGAGGTACAGGGAAGCAGCCTATGGGCTGATGCTGGAGAACACTCGTCCCGCCAGCCACATGCCAGGATTAGAGAGACGCGACCTGGGACGATGCAGGAGACGGACGAATTCGGTGTTTGAATTGAATGGACGACAGTACCCCTCAGTCAGGTGACTGGCATCGGAGATGATGTGCAGCAGAGCGTCATTGGTCACTGATTAGGCTCTTCTGGCGCATCGTGGACTGCTTTTTTCAGTTGGTCCTCGGTGGACCTGGACGCTGATCATGCTGATCAGCCCCTCCAAGGATTCGACGCATCCACACATGTTCACGGAGAAGTAAACATTGCCACTTGCGCTTTCGATCTCCATTCAAACTTGAAATCCCTCAATTCACGAGGGCGATCTATAGACTGATCACATTGGGCTTTATACGTCCCGGTTGAATGATCTCAGGGAGTTATTTGCGTTGCGCGATAGCCGCCTCTTCCCCCTTTCCTTTTTTAGAGTTACTGTTGTTGATCTCGCAATCCCGTTCCATGACAACCATCCTGTAAAAAGTGAGAATCATGGCATCATGTCATTACGGATCAAACCCCTTCGGCCGCATAGATTTCCCGATGCAGTCATATGCAGATCGGCGAATCCGAATCTCACGGAGCTAGGACTGTGGCGTCGCCGGTGAAAGCACCAGCCGCGAGGCGAGTACTCTCTCGACAGGACAAGAATAAAAGAGAAACCCCCCCCCGCCCCCCATCACGACGCGATTGAGCGAGCCACGGGCAGGCTTGGCGCATCTGCAAAATGACTGTGTCTCACCCAATAGGCAAGTCGCCCACGATATCATCGTATACATGCTCGTGCTGGATCAGTGGGTCCCGGCCTACGCCCGAGGGCGGTTACTCGTGTCCCGTACTCCTTCTGCGTGCGTACTAGTCCTGAGGGGGCGGCGGGGCCAATTCCCGCGATAGGCACATCATGTGTACTACGCCCTTGATTATCGTTGCAATCGCCCATGTGCGCCCGCATTCCAGCGGTGCCAGGGACTTTATCGCGATTCTGATTAGTGTTTACGGCAAGCTGAGAACCTGGGGAACACAAGATTTGAGTGGAGCAAGGCGGCTGCGAACTCCTTGCAACTGCAGATGCGCTCTGCAGCCGGGATCTGAGGTTGAACCGAGCGTTAGGGATGGGACAAAGACAAGTGCCCCGCGCATCCCATTGCTGGGCAAACAAGGCGAATCGAAGGCAGCGAAGGCCTCCGCAGCTCGCGGTAATCTGCAATGCTGTTTTCCTTCTTCCACGCTCAATAGACGTGTGAAGTGAAACGCGCCGGACTGGCGAGGCGTCCAACTAGACACCGCACACTGGGCACATTGTAGATGAAACGGGAAAGGGATGGTAGTGAACCATGGCTCGGTGTCCTCCGTCTTCCATTTCGGGCCGGGAATGTGGAAGCGGTGTGGCTGACGGCGGGGGTCATGCGATGGAATGTCTGTATACCGGCTCATCGTGGACAAGTGGGATATAAAAAATGAGAGGGAAAGTTTGAGGTCATTTTGGGCCGTATACAGTACAATCCCAAGAAAACCATCGGGATGATCTCCACCATGGAATGTCAGATGTCAGTGCGGGCTGACTGCCCGATAGCGTAATCCAAGGATGTGCTCCTCCACCCGAGCCCCTCAGTGGTTCATAGAAGTCTCCCAGCGCCAAACGGCTCGCTCGCCTGCCTCTTCTACATTTAAACTTCTCATTAATTTCCATGATCATTCCGATGGGGCATGCGCCTCTCTACCAATTACGCGGCTGAAGTTGTATGTATGCAGATGACCTCGGAAGGACAATTCGGGAACACGGCAGCCGGGCTTTGCACTAGGGAAAAAAAAAAGCGGGCCAAGTTAATGAAATAAAAATAAAAAAGAGAAGCACAGACAACAAAAAACACGGCATCCTCAAGCTAACATCGTCATTGCCATTGAGATTGGGCATGGTGTGGTCCTAATGCACAACTACGTAGATTTCACACCTTGCCATCTTTTGTCCCACTGTCGATCGAGGAGGATAGAGGACAACCCTTTTTTCGAAGAGGATCCACAGCGGCGTGATAAGACCTAGGATCCTTGCTCGCGAAGATCGACTCAGAATACCCCATCGAGAATTTCCGACACGGTTTCCAGCCGTGCAGGTAGATCAACCCATCACTGGCAGAAATTCCCCCCCTCTCCCCCCCTAATTCCGTCGGTCCATCCAACCGAAGGGTTTGATAGACGCTGTGAAGCTAACAGGCTGACCCCTCCATGGCGCCTTCGCCACTCCTCTTCGAGCTAGTGGGCACGATAGCTGCAGGAAGAAATTAGCAACCTTTTCTGCTCGGGATCGGCTGGTAATGTTCTCGTCGAAAAACCCTCCAAAAACTAAAAACTGAATAAAAATTGTCAAGGTTTCCCGGATAGTAATGTGAGGGAGGGGCGGAAGCATAAAAGGAAATGAGATAGCGATCAGACCGTCTATCGTTAAATTGAAGGTCATATTTACAGACTCGAGAAAATAAAAATACTGTAAATACCTGAGGTGATATTATACTCCAGGTAACAAAAACCCATAGTATTGTATGTTCCCTTGGTATGGCTATCTCGATCATCAGACGCCATTCTTATTTAGCGGTTACCCCGTGCCACCAACCCTCTCACTTGCCTTTTTTCAACTTTCCCCCTTCACCCTTTACCCTGCACTTGTTTCATCGGAGTTGGACCTGTCAACTCCCCTACCCACGTTGGTGACCCTACTACCCCCCCCCCCCCCAGTCCCTTTCGCGCTGACCTCCTAGACCTCGACCTCTTACTTCGATCTCAAGGTCGCGGCACAATGTCGACCCCCCCCTGACAGCATCTGAGTGTTCATCTTCAGACTTCTCCTGGCTGGGATCCTGCCTAGCAAAAAAAAAAATATCCCTTGCTCTCGTCATGGAGAAGCTCAACACTGAAGATGGACAACTCTTCATAAAGGTGAGTCCCAAAAATTCTTCCTCGACTTGAGGGTCCTCCCCCCGTCGCAAATGTCGATCGTCTACACGAGATAAGATCGAATCAAGACTGACCTTTTTTCCACCCTAGAATTTGGCCAGCTTCGTCCGTACTCACGAAAAAGCACTCGCGAATGCCCTTCAGCTTCGCCGCCAATTTAAGAATGTCGCGACCACCCAAGCACCCTCCCTTACCCCCTCGAGCTCTTTCTCCTCCTCTCTATCGTTGGCGTCCGCGTTGTCCTTTGGGCCATTGAAGTTCACCTCGCAGAACATCAAGCCCGCCAAGCTCACCCTGACTCCTCACCACCTCTTCTATCTTCTTTCGCGCTTCGAGGACCTGTCCATTGCCGTGGGTCCCATGAATGTCCGGTTGGAGAACATCCACACCGAGGTCTCGCAGTCCTACGTTTCTTTCTTGAACAAGCCCCAACGGTCCAAGGGTGATGGCGCATCCATACACTCCGTATCCAGTGTGCGTAGTGTCATGTCTGGCATGAGCGGTCTCTGGTCTTCTTTTGGCATGGGATCCAAGGATTCGGCCTCCAAGTCCGATAAAGCCCGCCTCGCCCTGGAAGCGGACTTGAAGTATCTATACTCTGCCTTCACCAAAATCCCCTGCCTGCGTCTGGCCCCTGACCACAGAGCTCGCTTGATCCGGGGATATGAGGAGTTTCCGTTCGACACGGCTGTGCCGCTACATTCTTTCAAAAATTTGAGCGCTTTAGAGATCATTGACATAGACTATCGTTCTTTCTACGGATGGGATCGACTGTCCGAGCAGTTACGCACCTTGTCCATTAAAAGGGCTCATCTGGATGACCCAGCTGATCTGTTGACGCGTATCGTTCTGGACGATATCGATAAGCGACGACGACGGTCAGCCAAGTCCCAACCGTCTCCGCCGCTTGGATGGACTAGCACCACTAGCTCGCAGCCTGTTCAAGCTCCGGATCATTCCATTTCGGCGCCTGGCTCCCCCATTGCCGAAACAGCATTCGGAAGCAGCACCAGCCCAAAGTCGACCCCGATGATGCGAGCCGGCTCGGAGGGTGCGAAGCTTCGTGCACGAGGTGATAGCATCTCACCCACCCGACCGTCCACCAAGCATGGTCACCGTCACAGCCGGTCTCAGCGGATTCAACGCACCGGCTCGGGCAGTTCGAACTCGAGCGATACCTCGGGCGGATATCGCACTGGCAGCTCGTCAACCCTTCTTGTCGGCGTCCTACCACCTTCCAAGTGGCGGTTTTTGCGACACTTGGGACTTCCAGAGAACGATTTGACGTCCATCTCCGCCGCAAGCCTTGCTCCTGTGGCCAACACCCTAACCTCGCTGGACCTTTCATCGAACCTTCTCACCGAGATTCCGGATAGCCTGGCAACCCTGATGGCACTTCGTGCGCTGAATCTTTCGTACTGCATGATCGAATCCTTGCACTCCATTTCACGAAACCCCCTTCCCGCAATTACTGCGCTCAACCTTCGGGGCAACCGACTTCGTTCTTTGGCCGGCATCGAGCGACTGCTTTCTCTGGAGCGACTAGACCTCCGCGATAACAACCTCATGGATCCGACGGAAATGGCACGACTAACCAGTCTCCCTGAGATACGAGAGATTTGGGTCTCCGGAAACCCCTTTGTGAAAACCCATTCCGCCTACCGCGTGGTCATTATGAATCTCTTCCGTCGGACTCCCGGGTATGCAGAGGATATCATCATCGATGGTCGTGGTCCAGGTTACACGGAAAGAAAGCAACTGGCTGATCGTGTCGCCGAGCCTGAGGCTACACCCGTGGTGCGCTCGAGTGCCGCTGATCAATCAGCAATGGTTCTGAAAGCCACTGCCGCGGTCCAGGCGAATCTCATGGACAAGCCACTTCCCAAGGCACCGGCTGAGGAGCACGAGTCGCCCAGGGCCACACACCGAAACGACGTCGAAGGGGGCTCTAAAAGTCGAAAGAAGGTCCAGCGGCGAAGAATCATCGATCTCTCCGTCGATAACCCTTTCAATCCAGATGGTCTGGGTAGCGCCGAACCAGCAATGGCTGCAGTACTTCCAACCCAGCAACTTCACGCTCCCATCGACCCCATTGGTTTGACTCCCACTGAACACCAATGGAGGCTAGAAAGCAGCATCCATTCCGGCTCTTCCAGCATTCAAAGCCCACTCAAGCAGCCAACCTCCCCCAGTCCGCCTCCGATGCAGCCTACTTTAGTGCAGTCTGGCACGGGAAAAGAATGGGGATTAGATGAGCAGCAGTGTCGGCAGCAGCTCGACGTCCTCCGACAGGAAGTAGGCCATAACTGGCTGAATGTCTTGGGAGATCATGCCTGGGACAACTCCCAGAACCTGGTCGCACAGCTGGCAGCGACAGGCTTGGACCACTCTGTCCTCCCTACTGCACCTCTGGTGCGAGCCAACACCCAGGTCATTCTGAGCGGAGGCCATGCATTAAGTGGCTAAAGAGGGCGTTGGGCGTGTCTGCACACTTCGACACTATTCACGAGTGCTTTTGTCTTCTTGCGCTCCTCCAGTCATATCGGAAGTGCCGCCATCTTTTCGGAGGACTAATATTTTCTAGAGCAAGCCACGTGGGCTGCTCCTCTGCATCTTTTTACGGCGTTTGGATGACTTACGAAATATGGTGGGTTGGATGTATGAACATTTACGGCCTTTTTGCGTGCTTGTGTTTTGGCTTCCACATCGAGACACATGCTTCTGCGTTTCTTTCGCGTCATCTTTGTGGAAGGCATTTTGAGAGAAAATTTCTAGAGCGCGTGTATTGTATCTTTTGCGTGTTGGCGTTGGCGGATTGACTGCTCTATTCCCCTCTTGTTTTGCGTTTATCGGCCTGTCTGTGATTCTGAGCCATGAGTACCTATGAATGTGCAAAACACGATGAGTTCGGAAATAATACCAGCCTTGTCATATACATTGTTTGATGAAGATTCTCTGATAAACGTTCGTTGAGGACGTTGAGGAGGTCGAGTGCTCACGCGTTCAGATGAAGTGGGACGAGATGTCCAAGATAGCAAGTGAGCTAACACCACTCCGTGCTTGTAAAAATTCAAGGCGCGATGTGGACAATGTCACTCACGACGTCTCTGTTCATTTGTCTATCCGAGCTGCAACTAGTCCGTCTTCTTGCTAGCGCTCGGTCTTATGAGGTACAAAGCGCGAGGGTCTCGACCGGCTCCAAAAGGTGCATACCTGCAGCCCCTCGAAAACGCCACGCCTGGATCGATGAAGAACGAAAGAGAAATATAAGACGAGGGAGTAGAAACCGACTAGACGCAGGCTAAGGATTCAAAAAACAACCGCTATAGTGGAGTGACGAAAATAGCCAGGCCGATCTATAACGGGAAGCCAAACACCGCAAACACAAACTCTGGAACTTCCCGCTTTCTCTCCCTGTGCAAGATTCTCTCCTCTCCCCATCCTCCAAAAGGCCCGCTTCATCGTGTCCCCCGTTGCTTTTGGATCCTCGTAACTGTCGCTTGTGTGGCAAGTGTTTTCGTCCCTTGATTGACCTTTCTCCTTTTTTCACTCCTACTGGTCCGACCTCCGGAAAAACTTCGCTCACCCCTCCCTTCGTCCCCTCGAAGCCGCAGCCGAAGCTGAAGCCAACACCTCTCGGTCTCTGAGTTTTCGACTTATCAAGAAGCTGTCATCCCTGTCTCGACTTCCTGTCAGCCTTAAATCTCCCCCAGAGTGCTGCCCCGTCCACCCTATCTGGCATTCCTGCCAGAAACCTCTCAAGAAAGCCGCGGCCGCAAGGCCTCCATATTTCAGAAACTTTTGACTTGATTGAAGTTCTTTCTATTTTGGTAAGTCTTCATCTCGGTCGCTATGCTAGCCTCTATTGCTACCCTGGAGATCCACGAAATGCCGAGGGAAACGTCAGGCGGCAAATCAAAATTATACCAGACGCGCCTGTTTTCCCTCTCTTCTAACCCTGATTCAAAAATTCGGGAATCGGACTGGCACCCTTGCTATCTTTCAGCTCTTTGCTAATCGTCCTTAATGCTTGTAGGACATAAATACCGTCATCAATTTCTCGCCGCCCCGGAAGTCGTTCTCCCTCCCGCGCGTGTGCTTTTCGTCCCGTTCTTTTTCCTTTCTCCGACTCCTCTTTCTCTCTTCTCATTAAAGGTCTCACACTATGGCCGACCAAGAGGTTGATCTGGACTCGATCATCGATCGGCTCCTGGAAGTGAGGGGTAGCCGCCCTGGAAAGCAGGTGCAGCTGCTTGAGTCAGAGATTCGCTTCCTCTGCACCAAGGCCCGTGAGATTTTCATCTCTCAGCCTATTCTGCTCGAACTCGAGGCTCCCATCAAGGTTTGTGATTTTACCCTCAGCCCGGATCACTTCCCGGGCCGCGCGTTCTAACGATTTGGGCACTGCAGATCTGCGGTGATATCCACGGTCAATACTACGATCTCCTGCGTCTTTTCGAATACGGTGGATTCCCCCCCGGAAGCCAACTACCTTTTCCTCGGTGACTATGTCGACCGCGGCAAGCAGTCCCTCGAGACCATCTGCCTGCTCCTCGCCTACAAGATCAAGTACCCCGAGAACTTCTTCATTTTGCGCGGTAACCACGAGTGTGCCTCCATCAACCGTATCTACGGCTTCTACGACGAGTGCAAGCGCCGCTACAACATCAAGCTGTGGAAGACGTTCACCGACTGCTTTAACTGCCTTCCCATTGCGGCCATCATTGACGAGAAGATTTTCACCATGCATGGAGGTCTGAGCCCCGATCTGAACTCGATGGAGCAGATTCGTCGGGTCATGCGTCCCACCGATGTAAGTAATCCCGTTTTTCAGTATCACCTGTGGCACCAGTTATTGTCTTGGTTCCGAGAACTGTAGCATGGAAACAAAACATGCACCATCTCGTGCCAGATATCCTTCGGCTGAAGGCCATGTTCGCTGACTTCTTTAGATCCCCGACTGCGGTCTTCTCTGCGATCTGTTGTGGTCCGATCCGGACAAGGACATTACTGGCTGGAGCGAAAACGATCGCGGTGTCTCCTTCACATTCGGTCCCGACGTGGTCTCGCGATTCCTTCAGAAACACGATATGGACTTGATATGCCGCGCGCATCAGGTCGTCGAAGATGGTTACGAGTTCTTCTCGAAGCGCCAGCTGGTTACACTGTTCAGCGCACCTAACTACTGCGGTGAATTCGACAACGCGGGTGCGATGATGAGTGTCGACGAGAGCTTGCTCTGCTCCTTCCAGGTTGGTGGATCTCTTGAATTTTTACAATTATCCGTCCCAGGCTAACCTGCTCTCTTCATCAGATCCTCAAACCAGCCGAAAAGAAACAAAAGTACGTTTACGGGAGCATGAGCTCCGGCGGATCCGCCGCCACTCCTCCGCGCAAGCAAAAGAAGAAGTAATGGAACAAATACGAGCTTTCCCATGTGCAGCAGGTTCGGGCGGAGATAAGCCATTTCTACACAGCAATCCCCACGTCACGCCAAACACCCATGACATCCCACCCTTTCCTCCAACCACGAGTTCCACCCCTATCAGACCGACGAAGCGATAAACGACGAGGAATCCCTCCAGCCGGGGCAGCCACCTTTCCTCCCTATAACCTCTCCTCCGCTAATCCCTCTCCTTCTATCCGGGCTTCCCCGTGCTCCTCTCGCCATCATTTCCTGGCTGACACGCGACCTCTTGTCAACGTTCGGAGCGGAATTCTTTATTTTTCTTCAACTGATCCTTCTACACATTTTTTTTCTCCATTTTCTTCTCGCGCCTGAAGTTTCTGCTTTGTTTCTTACCATCTGGACGGAATGTTTACTCGAGGCATCCTGGAGAGGGGAGAACCTGGTTTGTCTTATCTTTATCTTGTTTCTGCTTATCGGTTGTCTTGAATTGTAACGCATGTGTTGTCCATTTATGACTGTCCATGGACCCGTAGTGTAGATGTAGCGTGGTGGAAAAGCTGGGTTTCCCACTACTTGTCTTTACGGACAAGACCAGCCTTCACAGATTGTGATTCTCATCTCATGGGTGATATTCGATCGAGTGGCGTCAACCTTGAAAAGGCATCCAATCAGACCAGTCCGTGGGACCCTGTCTCTTCACACGACCTTTGACAACAATCATTGGTTCTCATCTCTGTCCTCAATAGGCACGCTGCAGCATTTGTTGGGGGAAAACGCCACTGATCGACTATACTCAGATCGGTCTCAAACTTACACATCACAAGCTCTTTACGGGGATCAATTCATACCTGAGAAACAAGTTTACTTGGGTTCTTCATAGATACTACATCCAAGGGGAGACATTTCAGCAATTATAAAAGCCAAATTTTAGAACTAAAGTATTCGAAAAGGCACCGGCTAACAGGCTGCAGGTCAAAAATAATAGACGGCAATGGGGAAGACGAAATCAAGGGGCATGGAAGTTGATACAGCATGAAGGGGAGGTAGAGTGGTGGAGCGAGGAGTGGGTAAAGGTAGGAGGGGGATATAGAACAGCGGACTCAAAAGTGAAGCATGGAGAAAGTGGTTGGCAGCAATTTTGATTCGAAATGTTTTGAATCAAATAGCAATTTGGGTCTAATCTGGTTCCATCGTCCAAGTCTAAGCTCGCTTACTTTAGACATACTGGGACAACCAGCGGATACCCTCGCCGTAGCCTGGAGAGTGTTAACGATCACCAATGAATATTGATCTAACGAATGACTTACCCTGTCTCATGACAACACTGCACATGAAGAGTTCAATGGGACGAATGCCCTCAAGCGGGACCTTGCCCTTGCCAGTAGTCTGGTACAGACCCAGCTGGTGGCGGAGTTCATCCTCACTCACGGCGTCGGGGTGATCAATTTTGTTTCCAAGGACGAGGAAGGGAACCTTGGCGAGGTCTTCCATGGCGAGAAGGGCGTCGAGTTCAGCCTTGGATTCCGGGAAGCGCTCGTAGTCCTTGGCATCGACGAGGAAGACAATACCGCTGACTTCCGGGAAGTAGTCCTTCCAGAGACGACGAGCTATGACAAATCCCCTATCAGCTTCCTTTCTTTAGTATTCCCAGTATATATTGACTCACCCTGCTGGTGACCGCCCAGATCGAAGGTCGTGAAACGATTGTTGCCAATAGCAAGCTCCTCGGAGGTAGGGTGGGCGGTGGGGGAGAGGACGGCGACGCGGTCGTTCTATGTATTTCTTGTCAGCGCATGATTCAACAGGTATAGGAATGCGCCCCGGCGGGTACATTTTCCGCCCATGGACGCCGAGTCTGGAACCTCGGTCCAGACCTTGATCACATTGTGTCTTTGACTTATCCACTCACCTTCAACATGTGCAACAGGGTAGTCTTGCCGGCATTATCGAGACCCAGGAAAAGAAGCTTGGCGTGCTTGTTCAGCAGGCCGAGCGAAGCGAGAACGTCGTAGACTGGATGACGGAAATCAGTACAACTAAACGCAGATTTTCACCCCCAGGTCAAAGCCGCAAGCCGCGGATACGGTTCCGAGGGTTACTGAGGGTGTCTGGTAGCTATCAGAGTCACTTGCATAGCCCATGATGTCCGTAGCATGTATGACTGGGACCAAGTGCCCTTGTTCCGGCTGCTTGGATGCGGGTGACTGGGCTAGGTAGATGGGCGGATCAGGTACTTACACCAATTAATGAGCCACATGGCGGAAACAAAGAGCGAGGAGGATAAAGTAAAAGGCGCGGAAAATAGTAGCTTTAAGTGCTGGGGGTCGCGGATAAGAGAGTGGCGACAGTGTGGATGGAGGGGAATCAGAGTAAGAAGACAGGTTGGATGTTGTTTTCGGGGTCCGTGTTGATGCCTTAGGCACAAATATATCCACGATGAGAACTGAGCTGACTAATAATATTATATAGGAGCCCAGGCTTGAACACACATCGTCTCCAGTTCCGTCCTGCCAATTGAGATATCTTGGTCCATGCTACCCACTGCATCTCGCCCGAACAGCTCCTGGTAAGATGAAAAACGGTTCATTCGTGATCAGAGCAGGGGACCGCTGGCCTCTTCTGTTGCCGCATCCATTGGTGATGGTAGTCTCCTGTCTGATTACAGCGGTATTGTTTGCCCAAACCCATCTCCGAAGAACGATATTTTCCGTCGCCCTTTCAAGGCGGATAGTAATTGCGGTAACCTGTCCATTCGATGCTCTCACCCAGCGAGTAGCGTCATCCTCAAGCTTTTGCCCAGACTCAGTCAACGCTGTTTCAATCACCACAGTCGGGAAGGCTCGATCAACGAGATCTATTGGACGAAAGGATTCGTCAGGGCACTTGGCGGATGTATCTAGCATAACGTGAGATGCTCCTTGAGTGAGAATCATAAGACCATCGAGACGCCTGTCGGTATTCGCCGCGGTCAAAATGGCTTGACCCAAAAATCTGCCCGCTGCTTCGTGTGGAGGGAGTGGCATTTTGGCAACGAGCAATTGCAAGTTATAGAAGTATTCTTTCCACGAATTGTCGTCGTTGTTGAAGAAGTCCGTTTCGAATGTGTCTTTGCTGAGATTTGTAACAAGGAAGTATTCACGCCTATCTGGAAGGGTAAACTCATGATTGATCACAGTAACGAAGTCGTCCCTTCCTTTGTATGGATATCGACGGATACCAGGAAAGAGGTCCTCAAATCGGCTGTCCAAAGTGTCGCCCATATTGACGAGAGTGCAAGTCAAGATGATCGATTGTATTTGCTAGCAAGAGATACGTGACCTTAGACCTACGCGAGACTTGTAGTAGTGAAAAAAAGGTCGCTCTCGCCTTGAGGCAGCGAGGGTTATTGCCATGTCATTGTGACAGCTGCAAGTCATATGATGTGACAACACATTAGAGAAGTGATAATGCCCTAGGAATTGTGATTTGGCTTTGTGTTTGTGTTTGTATTTATTGGTATTTTTATTGAGCCAGGTCATGTTTGTATCCACATATGCAGCAAATTGAAATAAGGGGTATACGCACCGCAACTATGCAAAAAATTCCTCAAGAGAAGAACGCGTAGAAGATATGATGCAAAGACAGGTTTCCCCCCCGGGATTATATAGATATATAAATATGAGAAACCAAGTGGATGGCACAAAGTTGGTTAAGTATGTAAAAGTGAATGGTAACCCGGCTCCATGGCGGGCTAACGAAAGGGAAAAAAGTGTATGTACAGAAGGTTTCCGGGGGGGGAATTATGGTGACATTTAAGGTCCCTGGTAGCCTAAACAGATAGGACGAGCTGGGCGTCTTGTCCGACGCCGTAAGCTCTGCACCTCTCAGCAACTTCGAGGCCAAGCTCCTTCATCCGTTCGGCTCCTTTGCCGGGAATTGGCCGGCGTACCGCCTGCTCTTTAGCAACTTTGCGGCAGTGTTGGCGCCAGAACTTTTCCTTTCGTTTCTGGCGCTTCTTTTCAAGACCCTCGACGATATCGACGGGTCCTCGAGTATGGGGCTCATGTGTGCGTGAGCGTTCATGTTCCGGTGATTCGTTCAGGGGCGGAATTCCCTGCCAGTTATGGGCACTTTGCATGCCGGTGAAGAACGGGTTGGGCGTCCGAGGCAGAGACTTGGTGCGAATCATAGGCGGCCGTTGAACTAAGTGGCTAATATTAAGACCTGGGGGCGACTCGATAACGGGCATCTCCCCCGACGGTGTCCACTTTTGTGGAGAGGGGGACTTGGCCCGAACTCGCGGGGGAGGTGATTTAGCTCTGGTGCGAGGAGGGGGAGACTTGAGACGCTTCGGAGAGGTGCGACCAGCACGACGAGGCGGCGCCGGAGAGACCATGCGCTTGGGCGAGTGTTTTGGAGAAGCCTTGCTCAGTCCTTCCGTGCGGCCTCGAGTGGGCTCGAGAACAACAGAGGCAAGTTCCTCAGAAAGGTCTTCCAGGTCTGCTTCATCTTCGGGATCGCTGGTTGGGAAGCTAGGGTCGATGTCTTGCGGGATCAGAACAAGCTTCTCAAGACGCCGTTGTTCCATGCAAGACTTATAAGCAGCCTCGAGAGGGCGGTCCTCATCAAGCGTTCCACAGACAAAGTCGGTACTGTCGGGCAGGTTGGGGGTACCGGGACGCATGCGCAGATTCCTGGAAGGGCGACGACCGGGCATTCGTTGAACGGGCGCAGGTAGCCAGTGCTGGTGATCATCGGTCAAAGAGTCGAAGGAGGTGTTGGAGGCACGACGTTCCAGAACCGGCGAGAAGATGTCGATGGAGGGAACACTGGTCTCTGGCACAGTGATCGCAGGAGCCCAGAACTCGTAGTCGGAGCCATCATCGTCACTCGCATCAGAGTCTGCGAAACCGGCCTCATTATCAGACTCGTTGCCATCATCCGAGGAAAAGTCGTGGACGGTCGAGTCATCGTCGGCCAAATCTTCGATATCGTCCTCCTCATCCTCTTCCTCCTGAGCTTCCTGCTCGGCCTCTTCACCAAGTCGTCGAATGGCGTTCTCCTTTTTCATGCAGTCGTTCAAAGTAATCTTTTGAGAATACTCGGTTGACTTGGTCACCCACTCGTCGTCCTCATCAACGGAGCTAGCAAATTCGTGGAACCGAGTGGCCTCTGATTCCTCAAACTTGCCCAGACCACTGGTAGGGACACCCTTGGGAACGGTGATCGCGGTAATAGCAGTGATCGCAGTGATCTCCGTCACATCCTTCACGTCCTTTTGCTTGAAGCTTCCGGCATCAGAGGATGACTTGCGAGCAACGGGGGCAGGCGAGCCACGGCATTTGGGTCGAAAAGCAGCTTTGTGGGCCGGGGAGCGTTCTCTCTGAATCGAAGACGCGGCCTGGCGTCCAGGACAGGCGAATGTGAGGGTCGACTTGCGTTTGGGGGGCTCAGGGGAAACCTTGACAGTTGAAGGGCTCGGCTGGCGAGCTGGTGGCGCAACGGGTTGAATGGTCGAATCGGCCTTGGGGCGACAGGCGAAGCTGATACAGCGCTTGCGTCCGAGGTTGGCTTCCACCGAGGTCTCGTTGGAGTCTGCAACCTTGACCTTGGGCGTCGTATCTCTCTTTCCAGTCATAGATGCGGGCGCCTTGCCCATCATCTGAGGGGGAAGGGGAGGGCTCGGTGAGTTGGCAATGGACGGACTGGTCATGCCTCCATCACTTGTCAACTCGGCTGTGGAAATGCCACTGATGTTACTATGGGGGTAGGAGCGGGAGTTGTATATGGAATCGTGGAGGGCGGATTGAGGTTCGGTAGGGGACATTTCGGGACTGCTCTTGAGGGCGCGTGTGAGCAAGGATTCTTTGCGGTCGATGAGAGGTCGGGAGAAGGTGATGGTGTCTTCGGTATGTATCGAGGTGGCGTGTAGTTTATGCTGATCCGGGGGTTCATCCAAGTCCTCCGCGACCTCAGCATCGTCATGCGCCAGGCGGGTGGAGGAGTTCGACGAGAGCAACATCTTCAAAAGGTTTTGAAACGAGAAAGTTCGATCTCCACCATGGGATTGTGCCATGTTTCCCAACAAAGAGGTTGGAAAAGATCAAAAGTGGCGAAAGTCAAGTATACTTCGCAACTCTCGAAAATCGATCAGGATCGACCCAGAGGGCATAACACAGTCCCGTTAAGGACGCTTGTCATGATATAAAGCGCATGACTAGGGGGCAGACCAAAAAAGAAGAATGGCGAGAGGGAGTCGCCAAGAGGAATAGTTATTGAAAATGGCGGAGGGTCTGCACGTAGAATACCTCTAGGCTTAGCGCCAAGAAGTCTGTGCTGTTGAGAGTGGAGAGAGTCAACAGGAAAAAGGAAAAGGAATGTTCAAATCATGAGGAAAATATGGAGGGGAGAAAGGATGAAGAGGAAGATCACAGTATAAACCCGCTTCACGAGGGGGGGAAAGAGCGAAAGGCGTGAGTGACGATACGCGGGAAGACGGCACCGCTGTTTTGGGTTTAGCCAATTTCCCTTTTTCCTTCGGGGGCTTGGGGGAATTATTTGATTTTATTTTTTTTCCCTGCATTCAAAATTTCATTTTTTGCATTTTCCCTCGCCACAACCTGCTTCCACGCTTGTTCCAAGGACCCACCTGCAGCTTACAGTACGATGTGGTTCCTGCGCCTCGAGAGAACTAGAGACCGGTTCTTGATTTATTGTATTTTTGATCTTATTCCTTTTTTTTTTCTTTTTTAGAGTAATTCGGAGACCTTTGATGAAACTGGACAGTCATTCATTTGTCCAGAGTATCCATAAATTTATCCGTATTGTACTGACGTAGAGTAAGAGAACATCTATGTGGACGAAAACGGGAGTGATGACCATTGTGTGTCGAGTTGACTAGCTATGAGGCATTTTGTGTCCGCTAAACCCTTTCAGGTCGACCCGTCTTATTACTTCCCTGCACAACGATCGATTGTCACTTTTGTCGTTCATGTAGATGCGGTCGGCAATAGATGCTATATCATATCAAGCATGCCGCTATAATCATCCCAAGAATTCTCCATCTGGCTTTGTCTGCATTCCAATCCCCGGCAGAATGGATGATTGCAGGGCCACGAGGCTGGGTATTGTCACGGTACGGTAATCTGACGATATGACCTCCCCCTTGCCGTGGTGATAGGCGTTACAGAGGGTAACGGGGTCCTAAAGCGGCCTGTTCCTGTACCTGAACCCTCTTTGGTTGGAACCCTAGTCCCACGCCGACCGATCAGACTAAACTCACTACGGTCACACTAAGACCATCATGGCAGGGGCCCTAAAAACTCGAACCTAGTCATAGTCATCCCTCGTAATCGCTCGCGCTGTGCGCGCTTCCTTGATCATCGGGGTTCTCCTCATGTTTCGGATGCTGTGGTCGGCTGCATACTGGAATGCTTGGTAGTCAATGGTTCTTCCCTTGCTCCTGATGCGAATACCTCTCAGGCTCTGACGTATTACTCTTTCGGGCCTCTCCGGGTGGATAGTATTTTGGTAGACACATCACAACCCCCCCCGGGATGTTCTTTGGCTCAGCTGCCCGGTAGATCGGTCTTGGTATACGACGAGTTAGACCCAGCACAGATCCCCCATGCAGCTCCATGCTCCTCAATCGGGTATGCCAAGCCGAAAGACAGTAACGTTCGGCGTGGTGCCAAGCCTCATGATGCCCGGCATCTTTATCTTGCCAATGATCTGTCATCACTCCCAGGGCGAAGTACATCGCAAAGTACATCGTAGTCGCGTGGGCCAGAAAAAATTGGCTTACCATGCTGTACTGCAGTGAAACAGGTGACTAACCTGCCGACTCCACCACGACGGCATTTGGCACTTGGGCAGTTCCCTGAATTGAATGACCTCAACGGGCACCAATCGCCTCTGCTGAGAGCCGTGAGAAAAATGAATGCAGAGAAGCGGTCAGCCGCGATCCGAATACGCCCCGGGATCGGACCCAGTGAGAAGTGTCGGGTACCGTGTACATAGTATATAACGGAGAGTATCCGAGGCCTGAAGAGGTACCCAAGTGGCAAGTACCGAGTATCAAGTACTAAGTTCTCAAGTACTGGGGAGCAGCAATCATGCAATCCTCGAATTGCGCTCGGTGCAGCCCTAGCTCCCACATCGCGACAAGCTTCGTGAATCCCCGATCACCCCACACTCCATCTGCGCGAGCAGGCATGGCCCCAGTTCTGTTGGGAAACGCCCAGTGGTCCCCTTCATTTGCCTACGAACCGGTCAGAGGTTGCCGTCCTCGAGCGCGAAGTTTGTTGCCAAAGGATCCCGACAATTCTGAGAGACTTTTGCAGGGGTTCACGTCTCCAGAGGGGAAGCCTGTTCCTCTATGGACCAGGGACCCCGCGATCGACTGGGTACTTCCTTTGACTACAGTGCAAAAAGTACGCGACTTGCAGTAATTGCGTGTCCCTGGTCATTCTCGGGGCGCAAAGAAAATTCGAAAAATAGCAACATGGCACGGTCTCCACAACGGGACACCCAATCTGGCGACACGATCGGGTTGGGATTGTGGAATAGGCCAAGAAGTCCCCCTCATCTCCCCGAGTACATTTCCAATCCCACAAGAGAACAGCCCCGAATTTTTTTAAGCGCTGCGCTGGCACCAGATATTATCCGGTAGGATCCACACATGAAGAACTGTAGGGGGGCCAGCAGCTGGCACGAGCACACACAAGATGCACTAGATTGGACTCAAAAAGCTGACCGGAACATCAACCGGGGAAGTGGAGCGCCAGCATATGCAAAGGTAGAAACGCGGGAAGACTTGGGTTCAAGAGCTGCCGTGTGGTGCGCATTAGCGCCCGGATTCAGAGTCACTTGTATGAGGCATTTTATCGGCCCTCTCCACTTGTCTGCGATGGACGCCAGAAACAGTTAAGCTGCAACGCTTCACATTGACAGCGACTGTCTCGCTTGGCATGGTCTAATTGAGCCATCAATTGGAAACCGTACCTTAAGGGTAGGGTTTCGGCTTTCTGGGGGATTCCATGGTTGAATCAATGACAAGTACTCCCGTTTGCTATACTCCGCACGATACGAAATTGGAAATCCAATTTCCAGCATTGGACACTGCAGTGTCTACCGTCAACGTTGCAGTGAGACTCGCACACACACACACGAGAACCCTGGCTCAGGCAAGCCACCTACCTTTTTTTTCCAATGCCGCAACAGCAGGAAGCGTTTCATGTTTCGAATTCCCTGTTCAATGCATCAAGGCCAAGGCTGAATGGCAATACTAATACAATACGCCGTGCCGTGTACTCCGTACTGACTCCAGACGGAACCCCCGGTATTACTCGGTTTTCTAGACGACCGAGCTGATCAACGGTGCCCTCCGTATCTAGATCAGACACTCACCATTATCTCCAGCAGATACTACCATCCCATAGGCAGTGATGGAAATCGATCATTCGAGACCACTAGCGAACTCAGATCCAGATCCTCTCTCTCGCCAA
This sequence comes from Penicillium maclennaniae, assembly GCF_028827695.1. Lineage (NCBI taxonomy): Eukaryota > Fungi > Ascomycota > Eurotiomycetes > Eurotiales > Aspergillaceae > Penicillium > Penicillium maclennaniae. The sequence goes on along the minus strand of NW_026623215.1, from coordinate 5,136,487 downwards.
GACTTTCCTCGGGTCATCAACCCCCTCCATGCAACACCGGCGAGGGCAGATGAGAACCCAGGGAGGGCCAGTTTCCGGGCGACACGGGTCCAGCTCATTCCGCCGTGATGCTTGGCGACAACCTTTGGTATTTCGGACTGCCAAGAGGCTCGGCTGATCTTCAGAATGCGACCGGTGTCCCTCTCATTAGAAGCCGAAGCTGTCAATGACCATTATCTGGAGAAATTCCACTCTCCCCGGAGTGTATCCGACCACCTGACTCCCAGACTCAGACTTAGAGTCCAGACTCCACCAGATTCCAGATTCATCCCCCTTTCTTCAAGCTCTTGGCTTGAATTCAAGACCCAGGGGCTGATGGGCTCGGCGCCAAGTCCCTATCGTCACATAAGGCATTAAGCCAGTTCAATTGCAAATGAACTGTGCCAAGGGCGATCATGGGCGATCACGCTACCCCCAGGGCATCAAGATGGTGTCTTGGCACGTATTTATGGGGGACTCCATTGATCTATTGTTTTGCCAAGTCGTCGCGCCGTGCAACCAATGCAATCGAGCCTTGCAGTGGCAGTGGCAGTGCCTACGCTAAAAGCGCTCGAGGGATCGACCGGCTACAGGCTTGGATAGCATTGGCTGCTAGGTTTGGTTTGGTTCGAATCGGTCCGATCTAGGAGTTTGTTGTCGTCGCATCGTGTATTTCGAGCATCTCTACGCAGTACAGTAGACCTAGGGCGGTCGACGCTGCGCCCCTTCTTCAGCCTACAGCCTCTGACCCACAGCCGACAGCCCAACTCGAGAACGCCCAACCTAAACTCCAATCACACCTTGACCCAATAACGCGCAGAGTAGAAATGAATCTGCCTACAGACGGAGTACATTGTATACAAATGGAGCAATCTGACCAGAATCCACAGGAACCCAGCACCCAATAAGGCTCCTGGGGAAACCTAAGCCACCACCACGAAACAAGCCTAGCGGCTTTGCTGCATGGTAAATCCCACACGAACTTGCTGATTAAAACCCAGTACCCCTATTACGAAGTAGCGCAATACACACAATACCGCTATCATAGGGGGGGAAACCCCCCAAAGGGAACAAAGTGCAAAGTGCAAAGTGCCCCGACCAACACATCCAAATATAGTTGGGTCAAGCGCTCAGATCCAAGTCCCCATCACTAGGCCACGATCAGTATACTCACCAATGAATGTCCCGAATCCCCGCACGACCAAATGTGAATGCGCAACTCGCAACTCGCAACTCGCAACGCGGTTCCTGGTACATTTCGAGAGTAGTCATCTGCGCCCGTCAGCGCGCTCTCTCAGCTGAGGCTCTCAGCGTCGTCTCATGCCGTCATGGTAAAAGCCAGGACCCATGGGGCTGGGGTGTTTTGTCATCCCACGGTGGAGCTGATCTTCACTACATACATGGGTGGCTTGGACGTCAGAAATAATAATAGAAGTGGTTGGACGCTGTGATATCATGAGAGTACTGTATAACGGGGGGGGGGCTGAAACATTGCCACTGTGTTTGCATTTACATCCTGGAAGATGATAATCAAAACACCCCTCTATGTTAACCCAAGTGGCTAAATGTACACTTTCACCGTGATATTGTTATCCTACAGTACTAGGGAGTAACATCGCGGATTTCCTCCGAAAAACAGTGACCATGCGAAGATCATCTCAACCCCCCTGAAAGGGTCCTTGACTTCCTAATTTGTCCCGCAGTACCCGGTCTGTCCCCGTACACCTGGACGAATGATCATAGTGAATCAGAGACCCCGAGGCGACGGATCGCCATCGCACCTTGTTATCAAGAATCATTGGAGAGTCATTTATGGCGCGGTCGGACGTTCAAGCGGTCTGGAGTGTAGGATTGCGACCGGTTATCACTACTGTGCGGTCTATGCAAGGATGTCAATATTGAAGAAAAAAACCCTACCATCGTTCGTGATGTCACGTCAGGGCCGTTGTCTAGGTAAATGGTGTAAATTAGGGCTAGAGTGTATATGTTCATTCAAAAGGTATCGTCGGTGACTCCGAGGGTCGAAAAGGGGCAGGCGACTTTGGATACTCAAATGGAAAGCACCATATCAATGGAGTCAGAACATATGTTACACTAAATCACATCTGTGGATCCAAAAACGAATTGTGCTTCTTCGCTGCTCTGCTGGATAGGTAAACCTGGCTGATCAACGAGAAAAGATGTGCAGAGCAAAGCCTTCTTTCCCGTGTACCATTTCTAATCCTCACACGGGATTGCCACGAGAAATGAAGACTCAATTAAAGCTGAGGATACAGCTTTGAACGACCTCCCACTAAATTCAAAACAGGAGCCTGGAGTGTTCTCCGCTGGAAAGCAAGGGTTACAGGGCGTGTCTATATTTTCATCTCGTGAAGACGTATGCACTCTGCCTTGTGGTCATTCACCAGGTATTTTCGTGGTTAATCGACTCCAGTGGACTTCAATTTCATCTTGAATGCACTACTGGTTCAGAGTACCTAGCAATGTATTAAATACGCTTGGGCTTGGAAATCAAATTCATACTATAGTTCGTACTGTGCATTCGGCCCATACAGAGGCGAGAAATTCGCCGCTGGATGCTATCTGAGAAGTTGTTCGTTGCCATTTCAACTGATGATCGAGATTGATATTTGCATCTACAAGACCTGTGCCGTCTCGATGAACAGAGGTAATAGGCTTCGGTCATGGAAGCTCTCCAAGGAATCTTGCAAGACAAGATGGAATGGTTGTTTCAGGGCACTAGACGATGATGGTGATAGACAAAATGCACAGCGAAGCATGTCACATCTGGTCAAATGGGCGTGCCAGATGGGGTATATGTATTGGAAGAAAGTAAAGAAACTTTTCCCTGAGAATGTGCACGGAATGTATTTATACACAACGAAGAAGAAAAAAATTAATACAGCACGTCAAGTATCGCACACCAAATCTTCAGCCGCAGCTTCGGTGTCAATCGCAATCACAGGCGGACTACTTTCTTTATACCTGGACCAGGGCGTCCCCAGCAATACACTAGCGAGCCCAAGGCCATCGGCCTCGAGTGCAACAAAGACCTCCTGGCACCACTGGTACTGGCCATGCAGTTCGTTAATCAGGAAGAACTGAGATGCCATGCTCACCGGGAAGAGCAAGTTATGCCCGCCAAGGATGTGCATGTGGGGCTGGAGGAAGTAGCCCACGCCTAGGCAGATCTGCGTAGCGTAGTACTGTGCTCCTTTGAGGAACGATTCTGCATCTTCGTCGGACGTGTATCCCGGAGAAAGATGCTTTTTATACATCTCCAGTCGATGGAAAAGAGAGTACATTATGAGCATTGCAGTCCAACAGAGCATGTGAGATTCTGCGACTTCAAGGTTGATGAAATGATATCTCTCAGGTAAGATATTTCTGCTGGATTGAGTTCGAGTGACTTTGGTCTCGTCCGGAACTCTGGTGTAGAGCGGTCTTCCATGGATTACTTCGAGCTTGTCGTTCCATGCCAAGGTTTGCGTATTAAGATCCCAGCATTGCTGGGTTAATTGATCGGCGTCATATATAGATTGCAATTCATCTTCTTGCTCGAGTAGACTGGTGCATGCCATGAGGATGTCGATGATTTCGTCGATGGGGTCATCCGAGTCCTTCGGGGATAAAAACCGCCACATCGGACAGAATGCGAGGGCGGATTTGGATTTTCCTATTGCATGGAATATCTGTTTGAATGAGTTCTGGTTCCACGACAGGGGAAGCGTGACTTGGGGGCTCACATTTGATAGTTTCAGCTGGCGAAGTAACATTAGGGATAATTTGTCTCTTTCCAGGAATTGTTGGTGTCGAGCGAGCACAGCGTTAGCACCTTCCATATGCGCTGTCCATCCAGAAAATCCGGATGTACAGTTGATCAGCTAGATGGGTTTTAGATAGGTCCATGGGATTCCAATATCAGGAACGACTCACCTCATATAATTGGAAGACGACATTCGCACACAGAACCTCTTGAACCGGGAGTCCAGATCGTGGTATGAGACGAGCAAATACTTGAATGGCGTTATTATATAGCCCAACGCCATGACGAACCAACTGTTCATCGTCGATCTTATTGCCCACAAAGACCGCCGCAAGTGCTGATATGGCCCGGTCGAGTAACTGGCTATTCTTGCCATTCATGACGGTCGGGAAGACCTCGATCAGATTTGAAGTCTGCTGACATCGGAAGTTGATATGGCCCACGGGCCGCGATGGAATGTATGAGTCGATGAATAAGGAAAACAGCTGGGATCGGATTTGCGTGTTGACGTTGATCGCCGAAAAGCTTGCTTCGTGCTCATGGGGTGGTCGCTTGGCCACCGGAAGGTCCTGGACAGTGTTCTTGGGTGCTGAGAAGGCATGGACGAACTTCCGAGATCGATCGTAACCGTCACAGCGATGGCCACCTCGTAGACATCGCGCGCAGTGGGGTCGTTCCCCGTCGCACTGCGGATGAAGCGGGTTAGCAGCGCCGAGCCGCGGCGATCATGGGTGTGCGCACCTTGACCTTGCGCCTCCTGCAGGTATTACATCCCTGGGATCTCCAAGGAGCCCCGGGCATGGTGTCAGTCCTGAGAGGAATGAAGAACTGAGGTCAAACTGAGATCCATCACCATGTACGGTACGATGATCCTTCCCGTGTTTGGGTTTACCCCAGAGCCTATCGCTCCCCGTTCTGGAGAATACTCGGCAAGTATACAATTTACGATGACGACCTTGGATGACTGTACCGGACGACGGCTGCTTTGTGATAGATCGTGGCAAACATGAGATTCTCATTCTCTTCCCCGCTCCATAGACGCATCTAGGTGCTCGCACAAAGCCACATCCGTCATGCGTCATGGCTTGAGACATTCACATTCACATTCTGCACTTGTTTAAGCTCATGTAGATCCGTTGCGATAAGCTTCTGCACATTCCAGTTACTCATGGGCCGTGCAGCTCGGCTGCGAGGAGCTCAGACGGAAGCATTTCTCTTCTAAGCTCTTTTTTCTTTTTTTTTTTCGCCACTGTGTCTGGATTTGACTGAGCCTCGGATATCCCTGAGCTCAGACTCGGTGCGCCAGCTGATCTCGTGTGTCACTGTCCATGGTTCCGCTCGCTTATATCAGAAACCTCATTTCGGTCAAGTAACCAGATGGACAATGGTGTAGCCAGACTGAAAAACATCATAGAATAGTTTCCAGTAGATTATCATAGCCTATTTTGTGAGTATTTGAGTGATTCAAACGATAACCTGATAATGGAACAAGAGGTCTAGGAAGAGCCCTCAGAAAGATGATTCGAACGAGAACAACCAGGAAATAAGGTAACAAGTGGTCAGGTCTGCTCAGATTATCTTCTCGGTCAGGCCACAGCGCACGCTCTGACGACTATATTGTCTACTATAGAGCGTCAGTTACTATGAAGTGAATTTGGAGCTTCGTCACCATTATTAGCTTCCTAGCAATGTAAAGCACCCTAGGAGAATGGGCAAATTCCAAAAAGATGGTTAGGGGACTAGGCTCCTGACGATTAAGAAAAATGATGAGCCTGTTGTCTCTATCGACCACAGCCATTTAGGACACGAAGAAGGCAAGCCCTGGAAAGTGAGTCTCCATCCACAGCCTCCCACATAGACCGGCGTATAACTTATTCAAGAACATCATTCCCTGGATACAAGAAACAATTTGCTTCGAAAAATATTGTCTATTTGAAGAATATATAAAAAAAATTCCTTAGCTAATAATCGTACACTAGAGCGCAGTGGCCGGGTGTACTCCTCACCAGCCAGGAGGCCCTCCACCAGGAGGACCGGGAGGACCACCAGGGGGACCATCGTCGCCGCAGCAATCCCCACAGCAGAACTCGCAGCATTCAAAGCAGCAAAGTCCAGCGCAGCTAATGAACACAGTCAGCATATCTTAGATCATGACCCAGCATCATTCGTAGAATCCTCACATTCCACAGCAAATGCCACCCTCGCCACCACCCCGTAAATGAACACCATCGGTAACCATCGACTCAGGAGCTCCCTATGACACCGATGAGCTTTCAAATCTACCTCGTTCCATCAAACGCCAAGAGTGGAGGGATATTCGTACCGGCTGCTCCGAAACAGTCTGAGATAAATAATTTCTCGAGGCCATCTATACCTCCCCGATCTTGGGTCCAGAATTCAATTTCGAGTATGGACGTTTGCTATTTGAGTGCCCCTGGAACGCGTAATTCTGCGCCACGTTCTATGCGGAGTGGAGCCTCCGTGATACTGGGCAGCGGGTAGGGCTCACGTTTTGCCGCTTGGCCTTTGCTTGCGTGGACTTTCAAGACGAATGACGCCAATGGTCCGACACGATCGACTTACTTATCCGTTTTGACGATTCCGACTTTACATCATCGTCAAGTGGTGGTGGTATAGATCGTGGGTATGTGGAAGACAAGATGTTTGTATAGAGTGATCAACCTACGTCCGGATAGCTAAAATCATCGACCGAAAAGATGACGCGGCTTGACTAGTCCCGGAGTATGGACAATAGTTTAACTGGATCTAGGCAACCGCTCAATAACCTGAGCTCGAACTGGACTTGGCATTCAATGGTTCCTTGGCACAATCTCAGCTGTACCGATTCAATTGACTACGCAACTAAGGAAGACGCCTCGAAGAGGAGACCCAGCCACAATGATCATCTCGGAGTGGCTACGCGAGAGCTTGACCTCGATGATGACTCAAGTTATTCTTAGAATTGGGGAATCAGGTATTTAAAGAGCTCCAAGCTTCGCTGTTCTCCGGTGTTCCACTTCCTACAATTTGGAAGACTTTCATCTTCAGGCTTACACACACTTTACACACATTCACAATGGGTCTCTTCCATCATCACAACAATCATCACCACGAGCACCCTCAAGGCGGCCCTGGCTCCCAGGGCGGACCGGGCGGTCCTGGTCAGGGCGGATTTGGCGGTCCTCAGGGCGGTCTCCCTGGCGGCGGCCCTCACCACGGTGGTCCCGGCAGTCCCGGCGGTCCTGGAGGACCCGGAGGCCCTGGAGGCTTTGGTGGCCCTCATGAAGGAGGTCCTCACGGCGGACACGGCGGACATGGTGGCCCCCAGGGCGGTCCCGGAGGCCCTGGTCAACATGGCGTTCAACACGGCGGTCCCCATGGTGGTGGTCCTGGTGGCCCCGGTGGTCCTGTAAGTACAACAAGAAGCCAATAATTATGGAAACATTGCTAACAAGTGATATGTAGCAGGGTGGTGGCCGCTGGTAAGCGGATATCGTACGCGGAGGTCTTGTTGGATATAAATTGCTGTAAATAAATTTCACTTGCTGAGGCTTGAAGAATCAACAAACATGCTTTCCTGTCGCGGAATCTCATTTCGAGTGTACGGCTTCGGTAGTCTCATAGCAGAAATATCAGGTTTGTATGGATATCATAAAAATGCACGGGAAATGAGGGTGTGAATGGATTGGGAGTTGTGCCGAATCGCTTCAACGCTCGATCATACAGATACTCCAGAACAGTAGGAGACGGTGATAGAAAACCAAAGAACGACACGCTTTCATTATCGTCATGATTTCACGGATGTGCCAGTGATAGGAGATCCCTGAGACGGCAGGGGCCGATGTAGAGTAGGACGTGTTTCAAAAGCGACGAACAGCGGTGTTCACGCGGGGTGGATTGAAATTGCGAAGACTGGATGTTCGCACACATTTCTGTTGCTGACGAGCCTTATGCAGTCTCCAATAACGTGTTATCACACCTTTCGCCCATAGGATTTCGTCCCGTGTCTGAACAACGGCTGCACAGTGCTCGGCAAGGCTTTTGGCCACAGTGCGACGCAAGCTGTTTTGAGTTGCAAGACGGGCTCGCCAAGCGCGCTGTAGCACCGTGGCTGCTCGGGCACGCTTTGATGCCGAGAGTAATCGAGAACAAAGGAAGGCGAGTGCACCAAGGGTGAACTCGCGGTCGAGGATGTGTGAAGATGTTTTATCAGGGGAGACGAGATAAGCTGCTCATGATTGATTAGTATTTTCTCTGGAGGCGGGTGACGGGTACTTACCAAACTGAGGGCTGCATCCGAGCAGTCGCAGGCGGACTTCCAACGATCGACTAGGCTGCGTGGTTTTTTCCTGACTTTCCTGGTTGCCAGTGGCGTAAGGTTCATACTCATCAACAATGCTCTCATATATCTTTCCATCCGCAAAACTGGTTGTCAAGTTACTGATAGAAAGGCCATTCAGAGTAGCCAATATCGAAGCCCACTGCTGAAGTAGACGGGCATGTTCATCATCATCAACGCTGTCGTCGATGTATTGAGGCTCATCTTGGATATTCCCGGGGCCTAGCTGGGACAGACGCTTTTGTTTCAGTCGAGCAATCTCGTTTCTGACATCGTCCCAATCAACCAGACCAGCCAGGCCCCATTTGCTCACGAGAGCCCAAAGAAGTGCGACGGTCTTCTCGCGATAACCGTCTACGATGTCTTCGGCCCGCAGGCCTTGAAAAATCGTACCCGATCCTGGCACAGAGCTCAATGCAGAGAGCGCAATTTGTACGTTGTAGAGCTTAGTGGCACGGCTGATGCAAGGATATTTCAAGTGCTTGGAGAGGGGGAGGTCTTTTTCGTTACCCAATAGCGAAAGGGCCTCTCCAGTAGACAAGTTGACTACCGTCTGATCTTCAACATCAGGCTGCGCACGTTCTGACATGAAGAAGAGCACCTCGACCATGCGGGTCAGCCGTATACCATCTCTCAAGTCCACAGCGATATTGTCTATTTGATAGTTGTACTCCTGGAGTCGATGCTGCTTGTAAGACAGTTGGCAGCCAAGTTGGCTCAATGACTTCATGATAACCCCGCAGGAAGGAAGCAGCACACGTGCCAATGACTGAAGTACTTCAACTGAAGACTTGAGAGGTGAAGACGCCACAAAAAGGCGACGTGGTAGACTGTTCTTGGGGCTCTGTCTTCCCCTGTCCATGAGAACAACCAAGACAATACTCCGGAGCACTGTTCGACGATAGGCTTTTGCCTGCACCTCTTCTGGAATGCTCTTGGTCCCAGGCACAGGCAATTCCAAGTCGTCATTGCGCAGCAGAAATGTTTCAAGAAAGCCTTCCACTTTACGAACAATCGTATTGTAGCGTTTTGCACTGGCCTCTGGGGCAGTTTCTGTACCAGCCTCAAACAAATTAGCGTCACTTGTGATATTTCGACCAACAACAGTCTCCAGAGCTGCTGTCAAAGCACGGAGATCATACGATTGCACCCAAATGTCAAGGTAATCGCGTCGAAGACCCAGATCGTACCTAAGACGACTGTTGCGGGCAAAGACGTCTTTGGGAATGCTTAAATTTCCACAAGACAATGACGCTTGCAGTCGTGTGTAAAGCTGAGTGAAGTAATCGGTTTGATAGAGTTCAAGCAACTCTCAAGGCGGAGAGCGCTCGGATCATAGTTTGTCGAGTCACCATCGGTGCACTCGAACAAGGCATTGACCAGCTGCGCGATCACACTTTCCTGATGCGATAGCCAATTCTCTTCATAAAGCGCGGGTTTCGAGATGTTGTCGGTGAGCATGGGGTAGTTTTGGTTCAACTGCTTCAACCTCGATATGTTTCCACTTCTCGACGAGCGATTTGTTGACTGCCCAAGACGATCCGACAGGGCAGATGCCCTAGCATTGAGGGATGCCGAGGTTCCGAATGGGGCTTTTGGTCTTCTAAAGACGCTTTTTTCGGGCATGACGAGAGATCGCTGGGATCTCGCATTGTGCTGCTTTTCTCCCAGCACTCCACGCTTTGCCTGATTTTTCTTTGGTGATAACGCAGCAGGCTCTGCAGTCTTTGAAGCGAGTGCTTCAGTTGCAGTGCCACGACGAACAGGCTGAGCAGTCGACACTGTGCCGACCCGCTTGGGTTTCGGTGGCGAACGAGAATTCTCGATGCTCTTCTTTTCAATGTCCACGAAAAAGCCAGGGGGAATATTCTCTTTGCCACCGTTTGGACCGGCAACATCGGCCCTTGTGGCGGCTTCTTGTGCGATTCTCACACTCGGCTGCAGAACAGCCTTGCGAGCGGATGCTGCAAGGGATTTCCTCGCTTGGCGCTTTGCAATCCGTGCTTCCAGAGTGTTGACTTGTGTATCCTCCCAAATATGTGGCATCTCCTCTCCCTGAAGCTTCTTCAGTGGGCTGAACAGTCCCATGAAAACACTAGCTACGGTGGTATCATCCGGCGGGATGTACACAGTATTACGCCGCAGGTTTTTCTTGAGTTCTTCTTCTTTCCCAGTTTGGCGTAGACCTCTCTCGCCTGAGCGTGGGATATGCGAGGTCTTCTCGACGGCCTTCGTTCCGAGTCGAGGCTTCGGCCGTAACTCGCTTTCTTGTTCCACAAGTCGTGATGGTGGACTCAGGCAGAGTTGCCTTTCGGGCGGAATCGCTGGGCCGGCTGAGCAAGTAAGGATGGTTTTCGATCTGAAGACAACCTGGTCACCGTATTTGGTTTTCTTCGAATATCGGCAGGAGCAGCTGGCTTCTTCCCCACATCTTCGAGGATTCGAAAAGTAGAGCCAGATCGATTGGCGCGTCGAGGTCGTACTCCAGTAAGAGTGGGGGTACCATTTTCGGTGGTATATTCGACCTGTCCGGTGGGCTCGTAGCTCAAGTCTCCATCCAGCAAGCTGTTCCACTCGCTACCACTGTTTGCACCAAAGCCCGAGGATCTCGCTCTGGACGGACAGGGTGTGACAGCTTCGTTAAAAATTCCAGACATGCCGTCAAGCTGGCTGAATTGTAGTATTGGGGAACTATGCGGGCATAGATGTGTCGAATGGATATGTTTGAAATGGAGGTTCGTGGTTGCGCCGTCAGTAGAGTTGACCCTTGCAGTTGTTGAACTCAAAGAAGCGGTGAGGTCGTTGGTAAAGGATATCTCAAATGCGCGGGGTGTGGGAGTCAAAAATGAGAGGATTAATCTAAGAGTGCAAGACACGCCCACTTCATCGACGGGCCACGCGCATCCCCCGCGCGTCAACGAAAGTGTACTGGGCCTGTTGACACGCGGTCGTCCGGGGCAACTATACTTACCTAATCAGGAAGAGATCATATCACGTGATTAATGAACAGCGCGCCTTCCCGAAATAGAAACAAGGATGCATAACATTTCTTTGCTTATCTCGTCGGGTCTTCGGAGCACAGCCATCGCCAAAGGTACTCTGACCCTTATTCATCGCTTATTAGCGGGCTGCGGGCTGCACCGCCGCAGGTACCTGACTCCTATCATCCCTGTTCATGTACATCGATGCGCCTTAGACCTCTCTGCACTCTTTAGCCCGGATGATCATAATCTGCTCCTAGCAGATCTCAGGAATTGTTACTTGCATACACCAATCATAGCTGGCAGTTCCACGATTCAATGGCGGACTAGGTGAATTCCGATGTCATAAAAAGGAGGCGAGTGGGTCTTCTGCCCTAAATTAAACTCCCGTGACCTCTCCTTTCCCCGGACGCTCAACGTGGCCGGGTCACTCTTAGACAATTCATAATCACCATAATCACGGGTACCACGACTCAAGAGTACTTGGTCTCTTTGCGATATGTCCATAGGCGCGCGCCTTGCCTAACCCTGTTCCATCCTTGCCACACGCTCCCCCCATTTCACATTTCGTCACCTCCATTTCTCGACTCTCTCCGGAATGATTTTCGGCCATGGAATCCCTCGTATATGAGAATTCACCACTTGCCGACTACCTTCAAGGTACGTCGCTCAAGAAACACAGCCAAGTCATATACTCACGTGTCGTGGTCTTAGGGGAAGGGGAAATGAGGACAACTGGCTTGTCCAGGAGATGCACAGTGAGGATGAAGCTGACCCCCGGTCAACCGACTTTGCTCCGCGGGGAGCCTCCAAGTTCCAGGAGCGCGTACGCAATAAGCTACCGAAGCCTTTGGATCTGACAACTACGCGACACGGAAAGGCCGTTGAGAAGCTGTATGGTGCCTGCTCGGTAATTGTCCCCGTGACCATTGTTGATGAGCCACATTCTGACCGTTAGAATCATTTTAGTCCGCTCTAAATGCGCGCATCGGACGTGGTGACAATGAAAGATTCTTGGAACAATTTGGATACGTTATTGTCGCCTCGCAGCTGTTGAACGAGCACAGTGCCCCCTCCTACACCTCCGCCGCAGACGTTGCCTCCGCTTCCCAACCCGCAGACCTTCCTTCTCTCTCTACGACGTTCGGTCTACACGGTGCCGTCGTTACTACTGCCACCTCCTTTTCGATCGCCTTCTTGCTACACTGGGGTCGGTCTAAATCAGGATCGGGTCTCAACCCACGCAGAATCGGAGTGCTCCTGGTCCTTGTCCCGGTGCTGGGTGCTCTCTTCTATGCTTTCGCAAAAAGACAATGGCTGAAATACTTGCGGCATCAGGCTGTGGAAGCTGCTGGCGCATTTGTTGGAAATGCCCAAGGATTTGACTCCGCTGCGTCCGCTTCGGTGGTCTTCATTCAAGAAGTGGAACTGGTTTCTAGAGGCTATCGGATGTGAGACGCCACCACTATTATCGAGGAGAGTACATGAGCTAAGATTGCCTAACAGAAGTACACCTTTGCCGCCGATTAGTAGACTCGAGGACCAGGTCCAGACCAGACGCTGTCTGAGACTCCGCCGAGCCGTATCGGAATGTTTCTGGTCGATGCTTGAGCGCTATATTCAATCCCAAAATACGCTACGCCCCCTCACAGATGAAGGAAACCTCGCTAAGTACTATGACATTTACGATATTGGACTTGAAGATCTCGAAGCGATTGAGTTGACCTTGGCGAATCGGTCTTTGGAAGACCAGTACTCCTTGCGTTCACTACGAGATTTGTTCGGGAAACTCTATACTGTTAGGAAAAGCGTCCTATCCTGTCTGCTGGCACTGAGTGCCGACGGAGGCGCCTCGGATATCGCTCGATGGAGCTCCGCTGTAGAGGAGATGCGCGAGCTTGCTGCAGTCACTGGAGCGAGCATGACTAAAATGACCAAAATCCTGGATGAGGAAGACCGTGAGTATCTGCGCTTGTTTGCTGCCAAAACAGTGACTGATCTTGTTTTCACAGGGGATGCCATTCCGCCTTCTCCGCTGCCCACTGCTTCCCCAAGCAAGGAGAGTATGCGTGCACAATTTCGCCGGCTCAATTCCCTATTCCAAGGAGTGCGTTCCTTGCATGCCAAAATGCACATAGTCAGTGAGGAGACAAACGCCAATATGGACCGACTGGACAGCGGTGCATTCGAGGCAGCTCTACTTTCACAATACGACTCGATTGGTGGCGACATTCAGTCTCTTCTGCAAGAGTGGGAAGCTGGAAGAGCCGCAATTGTGAATAACCAAGACCGACTAAGTGCATTGGACCGCTCGCGGCCCACCAGTACTGTCCTGCCGTTGTCGCCAACCCCTAGTCTGGGAGGCACTACAGCAGTCGAGGGCAGCCCCACAGATGCCCTCAAAGCCCTGAATGGTGACTCTCGCCCCGACTTGACGCATTGCTTTGATGACGAGGAAATCTTCGAGGCGGTCGTCCTTCCTGCATCCCGGAACAAAAGAGCATCCCTTACCAGAGATGAACGTTTGGCGCGCGTTCGAGAGGAAAGGGTGAGACAGGCCACTGTTCGCGAGAAAGTGGATGCCAATACGAACATGCTCAAAGAACTGGAGATGGTCATCAAGCAGCGACCTCGCACGACGCACTCCAAACGAGTGACCAGCATCTAAGCGGCTGGACTAGTCGCGCGATCCCTTTCGTTCCTCCTCCCATCATTGCCAGCAAATGCTCCACGTATGCATTGGAAGGCACAAACATTGATACGATACCCTGATGTCTATAGACGGATCTGGCGAATACGGCGTTTATCGGGCTCTTTCTTATTTCTCATTCATTGCACATCTCTTTCGTTTGTATAATTTATTGGCACAGAGGTTGAACCTCTTTTCACTGCTCTCTTTGGCTGGACTTGAAGCCTTTCCTTTTCCGCACCATTTTGTATAGTACGCCGTTTCTTCTTATTCAAATGCAACCCCAATAATGTACCTAGCCAGAAGTCTTAGCTCAGGCCGGACATCGCGACACCTTATTGTGCAGGCACCAGACTAGGCCCAATTAGGACATATCGTCAAACGCGCTGCGCGTTTCCCCCGCTAAGACGGACGCGATTTCACGTTATAATCAGACCGCCAACCTTTCTACCTTCGTCAATACCACTTCCATAATACCTACGCCCTTCTCCCCCTCTACATTCTCAATTTTACGTCAATTTCACGCCTTCTTTGTGCTCATTTTCTTCTTTCTCATATCCCACTAATCTACCCCTCGTCATCAGTACGTCCTTACCCAACCCGACCGTGGTGCAAAATCCCGACTAACCCATCGACAGTGTTGGAAGCACGTCTCGAGCAGGCTAGTCTGTTGAAGCGCGTATGTGAACCCGGCACCGCAATCCCTCCCGCGCTTCATTAACTCAAGTGGGAATCTCTAGGTCGTTGACGCCATCAAGGATCTGGTTCAGGACTGCAATTTCGACTGCAATGACTCTGGTATTGCGCTCCAGGCCATGGATAACTCACACGTTGCCCTGGTCTCCATGCTGCTCCGTGCAGAGGGTTTTTCGCCTTACCGTTGCGACCGCAACATTGCTCTCGGCATCAACCTGGTCTCCCTGACCAAGGTCCTGCGTGCCGCCCAAAATGAAGATATTCTGACCCTGAAGGCCGAGGACTCGCCCGATGCCGTCAACTTGATGTTCGAGAGCGCCGAGACTGATCGTCTCAGCGAGTACGACCTCAAGCTCATGGATATTGATCAGGAGCACCTGGCCATCCCCGAGACTGAATACGCCGCCACTGTCGAGATGCCCGCGATGGAGTTCCAGCGTATCTGCAGAGATTTGAACGCTCTGTCCGAGTCTGGTAGGTTATTTGCGCCGCAAGCCCTGAGACTATGTCTAATTGGATCGTTAGTCGTCATCGAGGCCAGCAAGGAGGGTGTCAAGTTCTCCTGCTCCGGTGACATTGGTAACGGCTCCGTCACCATCCGCCAGCACACCAACGTCGACAAGCCCGACCAGAACGTCTCCATCTCCCTCTCCGAACCCGTCGCCCTGACCTTCTCCCTCAAGTACCTCGTCAACTTCTGCAAGGCCTCCAACCTGTCCAGCTCCGTAAAGCTGCACTTGTCCCAGGAGGTGCCTCTGCTTGTCGAGTACGGTCTTGGAAGCGGTCACCTGCGGTTCTACCTCGCCCCCAAGGTATGTCATATTCTTGTAATCTTGTCGGACCATGCTAATGCCATTTGCAGATCGGTGACGAGGAGTAGACTGCTAAATTCATGCAAAACGAAGCCCCTATGATAATGGCGAGAAGCTGACGGAGGCAATGAATTTTTTATTATTTTTTACTACATGTCCCTAAAATAGAAGGGACGGCAATATCATGTTTTTCTGTTGCATCTGATGGATCACCGGTTGTGCTAGATTTGTGTTGCATTACGAGTAAAAGCATTGCCAGAAAAGAAGCATGTAGTATTGGGTCAAGCTGGAATTAAGCATCTCATGATAATCCACATTGACTGAGATAATATATCATATCATTTCAAATGCCAAAGACATATATCAGCTCCCAGTCGTCCACAAGACCATCAATCCAAAGATTCCAAGCCGACACAATCACCTCCACACCAAGTCCAGAAAGAACCTAGAAGGACCTCGGGGACATGGCCACAACCCCACAAATCAGCAGAGTCGCCAAAAAAAAAACAATACTTTTCAGACCCACCCGCCGCACAAAGCAGCCGTCAGAGGGGAAGGTAAACAAAAACTGACCTGAAAAAAAAAGAAGTGAAGCGTCACCCCCCACCAGAATGATCGGAATTGAATGATACCGAGGCCCCCCCTTGTCCCGAAGGAAAGAGAAGGCCCAAGTATGCTGCGTATTGCACTAAAGTGTTCTCACACACAATCTCCGCACCGACTCTCCCATGGGGTATCGGCAAGCCGAGTCCCCCGATGTTTCTGATGCCAAGTGCAGTTGTGAATATCACACCAGGCCCTCACGGGCAGCACCGGCTCCGCACTTCTCGAAAGAAGAGGGGAGCGGGTTGGGTAGTTGAAGATTCCTCCGAATTTCTCATTTGCAAATCTCACGCTGGATGTACCAGGCGAGGACAGAGGCGAACCTTCTGTCGTGTGTAGCAAAGAAACGCAGCATTGGCAGGGGTGACGCTTGAGGAAGGAAAGAAAAGATAGTGAGTCGAAGAAATATGAGGCTGTGGGGCTCACCGCTTTCGGTGGTGCTAGTCGGATTATTCTGCCGCTTGGCTAGTGGGATTTACTTCATTCTCGAAGTTGACAGGAACAGTCATTGGCTGTTTTTATTGCTCATTATTGTTTTGATAGAATTCATGAGACAGGATTGATAAGTTCAATGAACTCTCAAGTAAAACTGTTCGTCGACTCTTGACCCTGTTACTGAATTTCTTCAAATGCTCGAACAATGTACGTCTTGCCCTTCAAGGTCACCTTCTCCCCTGGAACCCTCCAACGTCCATTCTCTAGGCCTTCAATCTCAGCCATTGATGGCAATGACTCCCCTGTTTCTCCATGAACAACCTTCGCACTCCACCCGGAAGCCCACTCTTCCCTCCTAGCACTGACATCGTATCCAGACTTACTCACAATCCAATTGCCAGACGTATCTTTCCGGCGCTTATGAAGTTGAGTCTGCTGCAAAGCCAAGTATGTCCCCCAAATCCGACCCAAAAAAGTCTTGGTCACCAGAACCTCTCCTTCTTCTTCAGTAACCTCATTGTCTGATTCCAGCACCCACGAAATACCCTTCAACGCCCCCTCAGGACCCTCTCGAAAAGAAAGCTCCTTCCAGATCTCGACATATTCCATCTCAGGAGCCCCAGGGAGATCATAATTAGCCATAGACCCTGTCTCCTTATCGACGCCCGGCGAGAGAGGCTCGAACGTTCCACAGTCCACACTTTCAAAGGCATCGTGAGAGTCGAGTTCATGTGTGAACGATACTTTGACTGTAGAATTATTTAGTACCAGTGAGGGAGATCGCGTGTTCTACCACAAACCTGGATCTTGGCTCTCGACAATCCGTTGCCCTGCGATTGCCCAGTCCATTCCTCCCGTTTTCTTCATGCGTAGATCTAAGTACCAGCCGTTCACGGACATGACGAGCGTGTCGGTAGTTTCTTCGCCAGCGGGCTCTGGGAGCCATTGTATCGAGAGGCGCGTGGAGAGACGGCAGGTGGTGAGGGCAGTTAGGTCTGGATTGGCCATACTTGGATATTGGTCTTTGGGGCTTGAAGGGAGACAGTTGGAAGCAAACGAGGGCGATGTTAATTTTTCACGAATGAATCGGTGCGAATAGATTGACTCCAAAATTCCGAGTACGAGAGGTAAGAGGCTGTGATGAATACGAATCGGGTAGTTGGAGGAGATGAATGCGCCTATCAAGCTTGTCGCGAGTCGTGCTCTTATCGGGTTCCCCTCACGCCCCGCACATCGGCTCGAGCAGCTATTTCGAGCGCTTTTCATCTTTGCAGATTCCCTACGACGTTATGACTTGGAGATTATCCCACATTTCATTTAAACGAGACATTCAATCGGGAGATTGCAATTCGCTGCCCCGATGTACCCTCAATTCCACAGAATTCTCCCCCGGAAATCCATCTAAACAGGAGTAAAAATCAACTTGCATGTCTGCCCCTTCGGCCTTGACGAAATAATTTGATCATCGATTTCCATAGACGCATGCATGTCCGGCGCAACAGCAGTCTGAAAGCGCGAATACACCTCCCTTAACAAAGTCTTCATCTCCACCATCGCAAGGCTACGAACATTGAAATTAGCAGTCTGTTCAGATCAAGCGTTTCGTTGAAACTTACTTCTTGCCCGTACATCCTCGACCACCAACAGCGAAAGAGAAGAAATACCTATTCCGCTCCGCATCACCCTTCTCCTCAACCCACCTATCAGGAAAGAACCGATCCGGGTCCGGGAAGACATCCTCATGATACCGATGCATTGTGTAAGGCTGACAACTGACAATTGTATGCGCAGGCATAAAATATGCATCGATCATTCTTCCGCCATCGGGAACATAACGAGGTAATGACATCGGGATAGGCGGCGAGATACGAAGTGCTTCTTTGATGACAGCGTCGAGGTAGACCAGGCTATCCAAAGGGGCATCTGCCGGAGCAGTAATCAGTTCGTGGCGGAGTTTAGTTTGGAAACCAAGGTTTTGAGGCTGGGAAAGCTCCCACATGAGGAAGCAGAGGCCGTCGCCGGTTGTGTCGATCCCTGCGGCCATGTGGTCTTTGCATTCTGCCGCGGCTTGGATGAGCTCGAGGTTTGATTCTTTACGATTTAGTTTCTCCACTAGGGTAAAGTCTTCGACGTTGGGCTGGGAGACCATATCTTGGACGTATTCGTTGGTAAGAGGGGATGGTCGTGGATAGAGGAAGGAGGGGAAGTATGGGGCCAGTGTTGGGAGGTAGTACTCCAGGAGGTTTTCTAGGGTTCTTCAGATCCGGCCTTCTTTAAACGGTGCTAGTTGAGGAACTCACTCTGTAGACTTTGATGATAAGTGAGCTCTTGCATAATGTCAAAGTCTTTCTGAATGTCCAGGGATTTCAATCCGCCGGGACTAAACATAAAGTGGGTGACACAGTCTAGAGCGTAGCAGTGTAGGAGCACATAAACATCGACACTTTTATTGCCGACTTCTGTGCACTGGCTGACAAAGGCCCTGGCACGTTCAGTGATAGCGGCGAGGGGCTTTGCTTTCATGACATTGGTCATGGCGTATCTCTCTGCAAAGATGCGCTTTCTCTTGCTATGCTGTGAAAATTGTCAGACAAAATCTGATACGAACATCAGGAGATCGACTCACTTCGTCCTTACGCAGCGTAGAGAACATAGTCCTATATAATGTCAGCATTTATAGGATCTTTCATCTGCTAAGGAACTCACTTTGTCTTGAACTGCTTGAAAAGAGAATAGAACTCAGTCTTATCGTAGCCACTGCCCCCAGAGGCATATATCTCCTTCATAGCATCAAGGCTTGTAAACGACACTTCATTTGGAGCAAGACGGACAACGGGTCCGTATCTCTTATGAAGAGCATGGATGGATTCTCGTCGACTAGCCGTGAATTCTTGGTACTTGAGCCAAAAACTTGTGAACCGTGTATACCACAGACCAGGTATCTTCGACAAAGGAGATGAAAGTCCCTGGCCGACGAAATATCCAAAAAAAAGAATAAGTCCAACCCAAAGTGACAGCATGGTTGCGTGATGAACCGGTTTCGTCTGACTGAGCAGGATGTTGAGTTCGACTGTTATCTTGATCCACGGAGCCCCCGGGGCTTTTCAAGATTTAATCGTTTATACGACGGTCCAGATTAATTCCCGATTGCCATTAGATAATCCTGGTGTAGAATTTCGGTCCCGAAAGACAAACCGCCGATCCGCCAGTGCTAGCGATATTGTCGCAGGCGATGGGGGGTGCGGGGAAGGCAAGCGGACACGCGGTGACAGGCTTGAGGCTGCCGATAACGATTAGCGCTTTCACGAAATAGGAAGCCAGAGGAGATGACGGCGACTAGTGTCAACAGTATAATCCTCAGAGGCCCTGTTCGTCAGCACGGTCATCTCATCAGGGCTGCCGTCACAAGCTCTGGCGCGGAAAGTACGGCACTGTAGAGACAAGCAGGATGATGACAGAAGCTTATAGTCAGTTGACTCAGAAGTATTTCGCCTGTTCAATGACTTATATTTTGTCTGCTATGATTATGTTCTACATACGCAACTATCATGTCACTCAGCAAATTTCCCGAGACTGAAGAGTCGCTGGCGAAGGTCGAGGCTGGTCAAACCGAACGAATTCGACTCAGTCCATCTGGGAATCTTCTTTACTCAGCCGTGACGGAAGATACCCTGGATCCTCTCAATTAGAACCTCGTTGAAAAATAAACCTGAGTTGTGACTGCATGCTGTGCCTACTGCCTACTCACCTAATTCACCACCGCGCCAGTCCCGTCCTTTACTGAACTCGAAGACCCATTCGACATGACGTATACAAAATCAATTGGTCCTTTGCAGTACCATGTCTTGGCCTCGCTATCGGTCCGCTCATTACTTCGTCCTTGGCTGAGACTTATGGACGTCGTATCGTGTTGATTGCCAGTATCGCTGTTGCGGGCGTGGCGAGCGAGTAAACATCGCTTCATGGAAACTCCCTATTGGGGTACATGGCTGCACGCTTTTTTCAGAGATCGGGTGCCGGTCTGTCTGCCAACATCGGGCTCACGGTCATCAATGATTTGTCTTTCGAGCACGAGAGGGGCTTCCGCGTGGGTCTGTTGGCAATGTCTGCGAATATCGGAACAGTTCGAGCCGTGGGTACGTATGAGAGAAGAGAACCCGGATCAACAAAGTATACTGACTCTTGACAGTGAGTGGCTTTTTTGGCTTCTGTTTCCCAGTACTGGTTAGCTATCACGTTACTATCCTCTTTGGGATCTTGCTTGTCTGCAAATGTGTCTTTCTCCCAGAGACTCATTATCCACGTGCAGTGATATCGCAGCACGAAGCAGGCTTACAAGGATAGGATGTGCCAAGGACACGATGCATGAAGCTCTCATTGATGTCAAACTGACGGAACACCTGAGTTATCTGGTAAGAATTGGCACTCTGTCGAATGATCGGCTTCTCTGGCGACGGCAGCACTTCCGATCAATCCCAGGAGTTAGACATCCCAAGCACTGGGATGCAGTCCTAGAGTTCTGCAAATGGTGGAATTATCCGACAATCTCCATCAGTGTTTGCTACTATGTCTTCTTCCAATACTGCTGGTGAGTGACAGTCCAGACCGCATCGACAACCCATCTGACCCAATAGGATCTGTTCGATCATGACGATAAAGCCACTGGCGTACGAGACCCGCAGCATTCAGGTGCAGGGCCTCCTCTTTATCGGTCTCCTCGTAGGTCTCGTGTTCGCTGAGGTGTTCTGCACCGGACCTCTCAGTGATTTGGCTCGTCACTCGATAAGCTCACAGAAACGACTCTCAACGCATTTCAGAGATGAGACTCAGGCTCGGGTATCCGGCGGCTGTAGTGTCATTGGTGGGTCTTGTGCTTTGGGAGATTTCGATCGATGAAAAATGGCACTGGATGATGGGCCAAGTCGCTTTCTTCCTATGTAAGTGCCGATCGGGGGCGAAGTTCGCAGGTCGTCCAATAACACTAGATCAGATGCCGCAGGCACACAGGTCGGAAACACAGTACTTTCCACGTATATCGTCGACAATTATCCCGAATTTGCCATGGACGTGATCATGTTTTACAGGGTGGTGATCAACGTGAGTTCCACACGAGTGTTCTAGACAGGGCCTGTGGGCTAGCCTGAACCAGTCATCGGCATTTATCAACCCGTGGTTCATTAGTCTTTGGGTGGGGGAATCAGGTACGCGTTGACCCTGACGTTTGTTCTCGGGGAGTTAATACTAACGTAAAAAATTATCCTAGGTTGGAGCTGGACATTTGCCGCGCAGGGCATCATATGCAGCCTGGGACTGATCCCTGCATATGCACTTCTACACCGGTTTGGGTCTCATATGCGAAGGCCGCTACACTCGATAGCAATGAGGGACTAGATCAGGGCCTAGGATCTAGAGCATCTATTAGATCATCGATCAGGGTCGATCACAATCGAGTCACAGATTACAGTAAGGGATGTACATGGGGCCTAGGGCCGAGGCCTAATCCTCAGCCGCAGCCACGCTCCTAGCATTCCAGAGTCCAGCCACCACCAATGCATCTTGGACCCTTTTTGAGCGTGATTTCTTGAAACCACACGGTCGAAGTCTTAGAGGCCATGATGGATTCATTAGTTCAAGGCGTCGGGAGAAGACAAAGTGCATAATAGAGACATCGTAACCTTTGTGAGTCGACGGGCCTCGCCCCACACTAGCCACCTCTCAGGGGAGACGAAGTCTGTCTAGAATTTCGAGCAGGCCAGAGTCGTAGGAGTTAGTGTGTAAGAGTGTGCGACCCGCCCTCTGTTGGCATGTTCCGAAGAATTGTGTTCCCCGGATCCGCCCCTTACCCGTTCGCCGTTGAGTCTGGCCTCTGGACTTTTCCTCTCTTTTTCATCCTACCATCTCCTCGCTCGTTCGTGTGCTCTCCCTCGTTTCGGAGCACCAAGACGTTCCTCTCCACCACGCTCACCCCTCGACGTCTCCCATTCTCAGGCCACTTTGACTCTTGGCAATCGATTCTTTTCTTTACGTCCCTCGTTCACATCGACTGGATCGAGCTGTGCTCTGCAGTCTGATGTTACGACTCCGCCGAGTCCAAATTACGGCCCCCCTAATCACTACGATCCCTGTCCCCGGTCCAACAAGCCCCCCCAAGCCCACCGGGCACACGAGCCTCCCCGTTGTTTTGACTCGCCCACGTATCAGGGACGAGCCCTGCAACAACACCCCCCCCCGGACAACTGACTCTCCTCTGCCCCCAATAAATAAAGGGACACCACCGCCAGGTGGGCAATACCGCCAGTGTGACTTTCCCTAAGATCCCTGCGGACCCGAGCTCCGCCTCGGGCCACCACTTCAGCAAAATTCCTTCCCACGGGTCGCGCGCCTCCTTCTTTGGAGGAGGCTCTTTCGATCCCTCGTTTCGCCCAGATCCTAGAGGATTTCGCGCCCGAGAAGGATATGCAAATATCGCGCCGGTCAAAGCCCCAAGCAGGATTTACATGCCTAATACCACGTGGACGTGGGCTTTTACCATCGTCACGCTCGTGCAAACATTAGTGACGCTCGGCCTGGAATGGTATGTTTTCATGCCCGGGGTCGCCTAAATCTGTTCAGCTAACGACTTTGCTCTTTCAGTTACATCTTTGCAAACTTTCAGATCCAGGAAGAGGAAAACGACAGTCCCTCGTCAAGAACAATTCCCACCTTCCTCGCCCTTTACAGTTTCGGTTTCCTCTACGAGCTAGTTCTTGTTTACGATGCCCTTCGCATGAAAAACACCATTCAGATTATTGGTCTCTGTCTGTGCAATGTCGGACTTCTAATTTACGGCGCTGTTCAAGTGAAGCAGATCCGAAATGCCGTCTCCATCTTGTCCGACAATAATAAAATCAGCCCGTTGGTCTGGGCGGAATCGGAGCCCTTCTTGATCATCATTCCGTGCATTGTGGGGCTTGGAAGCGTTCTGATGACTCTGGTTGCGTGGAAATTGTACGACGAGTTCGCCTGGACAATCTACAAACACATCAGTGCGGACTTGCGTATGAAGCGCCGCTATCTGACCTATCAGGTAGGTCTTCTTCATCCAGCACGTCTTCCGGTTTACCATCTGACATGCTTTTACTAGATTTTCATCGCTCTGCTGAAGTTCGATTTCTTCTTCTTCCTCGGATTCACTGTACAGTTCCTGACCGTTGTCTCTTCGGATAAGCATGATGCTGAATTCTATCTCACCATCGTCGCTGTCCCCGTGACCATTCTTGTCCTGGCCTGCGGTGCCTGGTTCGTTCGACGGGAAAGCACCTTTGGCATGATCGTCATCATTCTGCTGTTCTTCGCCGCTATGGCCTACTTCTGCTTCAAGCTGTACCGCATGTACGACCCGCTTACCTCGCCTTTCTATTTGCCCGCTCGGCCCTCGATGACCTTCTTCGCCATCATCACCCTTGTCCTGATTGTGATCACCATCGTCAACGCATGCATGTGCGCAAACAACTTCAACTGTGGCCTGAAGCCGCACATCAACAAGAAGAGGGGGCCCACCGAGGAGAAAACAACCGAGCTCTCCTCCAATATCGCCGGCCAGGTCCCGTCTCGGATGATGATCGACTGATCTCGAGAGATCAAAAGCGCATTGTATTTCATAGCGTGATCTCCCGCCATTGGACATGAAGCGGTCTTGCATTCTCTTCCCCCTTGTGATTTTCGTCCTTGCACACTGTTTATATAAGCCTGTCATCTGCGTGTCATCTTATGGTCCTTCGACACGATACATTACCTGCGTTGAAGCTGCAAATTTTCCTCCCCTCAACACGACTTTCCTCGCTGTGGGTCCGAAAACTTCTGTGATTTTACTTTCCTTTGGCCTTTACATATCCTTCACGAGAGCACCGGTGGCGTTTTATCTGGATATGATTCCCGGGGTGTTCCCATCCCCATGTCATTTATGACAGTGCAGTGCCCTTCGGCATTTCCCAATGACCTTGAATTTGTTCTGTATTTTAAGAAATTCAAATGCTCAATATATGATCTCAATTCCAATCTCCGTAGTCGGGCAGTGGGTAAGGATGGCGGAGATAGAAGTCTTCAAAAAGTGGAGAATAGTATGATCCAACATTATGACTTAGTCATACGTATGCCCTCAATTTTCCCATATGCCTTCAATGAAGTAGGCTTTTCTCGATGGTTGGTTTGGTCATGACGACCACTAGATTGAAGTCCAATCTTCCTGTGAAGAGAATCCTGAGCAAGGCCAACTGCTGGTGCCCGGGGTGGGATTCACATCGGAGCCCTACTAAAATCGGCTCTAAGATCCCACGACGCAGATCTCAAAGCCCTTTTGAAATTTAATCATTGAAATACTCTATATCCTGAATATCTACCGGAGTCTTTCACCGAGGACTCAATCTTGGTACTGAGCTTGTGGGTGGCTAAACGTCACGGGGTTGGTTTCCCCTCGAGATATGTTTGGGATCTTTCGGGGCTCTGTCCAACTTTTGAGATGTAGTAGGGAATTTGCAAGTAAAATCTTTGGTCATTGTTCTTTTCTCTCATTACTTGAGCCCAACTCCAAATTCTTATAGAAGCTACTGGTCACATGTCCCTGATTGGTGGATCAATGTAACGGTATGGTATTACTGTAATTTCCATCTAAACAGATTCGTGAGTGACCGATTTACGGTATACTTACCGCACCCTGTAACCAAACGGGAAACCGCGATCGTGGCCTCAACTACATCTCCTCCGCAATTTCTCCTTCCCCGAACTTTCTTCCACTCCCTCTCCTTTCCTTTTCTCTTGCAATCTTTTATCTGCATTCAAATACAATGGTAAGCTTGACTCCAGCCCAATTGATCTTTTCACGACACCCCAGTGATCCCACAGATTCTCGCATTTCCCACCACTGCACCTCCTTTCACGAAATTCAACATTCATCTGACTCTCCATCTCCAGGCTTCCCCCCGTCCCGCTTCTCCTCTCACCTCGGGCGCCGAATCCGGCGCTGATTCTAAGGGTGTTGGTGCCGCTGCTGCCGCCTCTGGCTCCTCCGTCAGCCGTCCCTCCTCGCCCACTCCCCCTGGTGGACCTCGCGCTGCCATGCGCCGCCGTGCTGCTGCCGACCACAAGGAGACTCTGCGCAATGCCCGCCCGAGCTCCACCCGCTCTGCTGGTGCCGGTGGTTCCTCCGGTACCATGCTGAAGCTCTACACCGATGAGAGCCCCGGTCTCCGTGTTGACCCCGTCGTTGTTCTGGTGCTGAGTCTGGGCTTCATCTTCTCGGTTGTTGGTCTGCACGGTATGTTTTCCGTTTCCATTTCAGACTTTGAATGGACTGGGGTATTAATTATTGCCATAGTCATCGCCAAGATCACCCGCAAGTTCTCCGCATAAGCGTCTCTCCGCCAATAACTCTCCGCTCTCGCAATCGGTGGCGCGGCCATCTGCTGTCGACGCAGATTGCGGGAACTCAACTGCAAATTCTTTCGACCCAACCTTCCTCTCCTATACCCCGTGACATTTGTCCTTTCCATTGAAGGTGGCCCCTGGATCACCAGCATCGACTACCGTCCCCCGATTTCTCGACATGTGTGGTGTTTTGTTTTGCTGTTTTGCGGTGCTGGGCATGAGCACCGAAGATCTATCTGCCGTATAGGTCATGTCCTGTCGTCTCGGGTTTTCTGGCCGCGGTCTGAGTCCCAGCCTTGTCTTGCTGTCTGTGCAGCGAGAAGGCAGGATTACCGAGGGGGCCAATAGGACATCGAAGCGTCTGTACCATATCAGAGTCAATTGCATTAAATCATTAATGAAGTCCTCATTCGGACCTGGATCATTCACTCCTTCGTTTCGGTGTTAATCCAGATGGGGAATAGCGTTTACGTAGAGCGTTCAAGGACCCTACCACCGAGCCCAGCCCTCGACAGTGAGCACAAGTGCAGAGTCTAGCTTAACCCTAGGGCACAGATCTCGGGGCAATGGCTGGCGGGCCAACCTTTATCCTCGTGAATCCACACATAATCCGCACAGTCATACCAAGGTTGACTGCCGATACCTTAACTAGTGGGGCGGCAGCTCTTGAACTACCGTCTAATCACGAATGACACCAGGCATCGAGTAAGCATATGCTCATCCCTTCATCTTTATCACCCTAATTCTTAGTTCCCCAGTCCCTCGTTCCTAGTTCCCCCGATCCACCTCGATGCACGAATTGGACGTAATGGGCCTGTCTTCAGAAGCCTTATCTCCGGTCTTGGCATCAGGGACTGTGATTGGCTGTCGACTAGAGAGATAACGCAGTCATCTTTATCCGACTGAATTTTCAGCGCAAGATTGGCTGATGGTTTCGGATTTGCGAGTGGTGGAGAACATTCTACCTATGTTCGCCGTCGCCCAGTGCCGTCGGCGCAACCCTGAGGCCATTACGAGAATCCGGTTCTTATCAGACTCGACTTATCTAAACCCGGGGATCAGCATTGTACTTCCTGCCGGGGTAGTTGCCTGCGAATTCGGAGCTTGGGTCTGTGTCTGGGGGATATCTGCACATGCGTGCGTCTTTATAAAGATCGCTGGATCCGGTGGTTCATGTTCATGTTCATGTTCTTGTTCAATTAAGAATTAGGAACTATCAATTTTTACCATTTCATTCTAGTCCCTGTTGAAATATTGTGGATTCTGGGCTTGATTTGAATCGATTTGATTCTTTGGCCCATCCTTTGGCTCGACTACATAAGCATATCGCCTGAACTGGCCGGTTCCGATCCAGTCATGTCGTCTGGGACCGTTACCTTTACGGCGCCTCTATCCCAAGGATTTGGCTACGGCATTATTCTGGGACTGGGATTTGCCTTTGCACTGCTGATGATCTTTATCACCTGGGCGTTGAAGAGGTGAATGGAAGCCACCACCCTATATCAGACATGCCAACTGACATTGTGAAATCTAGATACCAGAATGAAGTTCAGACCTCTGAAATGTTCTCAACGGCCGGACGATCGGTCAAGTCAGGTTTGGTTGCTGCTGCAGTCGTGAGTAGTTGGACATGGGCAGCGACACTGCTTCAGTCTTCAGCAGTGGCATACAAATATGGCATTTCGGGGCCCTTCTTCTATGCTTCGGGTGAGTCGACCACCCAGTATAACACGCAGAATATGACTAACGGGTATCCCTGGAACAGGTGCAACGGTTCAAATTCTCCTCTTCGCAACTCTGGCTATTGAGCTGAAGCGCCGCGCACCCAACGCCCATACCTTCCTTGAAGTGATCCGCGCCCGCTATGGCACCACTGTGCACGTCGTCTTCATAGTCTTCTGCCTCATGACCAATATTCTCGTCACGGCCATGCTACTCACCGGTGGCTCGGCTGTCATGACTTCCTTGACTGGCGTATCTACCCCGGCGGCCTGTTTCTTGCTTCCCATTGGTGTGGTGCTGTATACTATCTTTGGAGGTATCAAGGCAACCTTTATTACCGATTATCTGCACACCGTGGTTATCTTGGTCGTGATCTTCCTCTTCGCCTTCTCGGCATACGCTACCAATGCGGAGCTGGGCTCGCCCGGCAGAGTGTATGATGCTTTGGTGGCGGCTGCAAAGGCTCATCCTGTTGAGGGTAATGCCGAGGGCAGTTATTTGACTATGCGATCTAAGGAAGGTGGCATCTTCTGGGTTATAAACTTGATTGGTGAGTTTGGTACTTTGTTCAAACAAGTACAGAACAATTGCTAACTATGTTTTCAGGTAACTTTGGAACTGTCTTCCTTGATAACGGTTACTACAACAAAGGTAAATTAGCCAAAGCCCTAGCAAGTTCAACCCGGATCTAATTGAGATAGCCATTGCCGCAAGCCCAATTCACGCTTTCCCCGGCTACGTTATCGGCGGACTGTGCTGGTTCGCCATTCCCTGGCTCTGCGCAAGCACCCTCGGCATCTCAGCCTTGGCCCTCGAAGGTTCCCAGCGTCTCAGCAGCGACGACGTGACAGCCGGTCTCGTCCTTCCCTTCGCAGCAGTCAAACTTCTGGGCTACAGTGGAGCCGTCGCAACAACACTCATGATCTTCATGGCCGTCACGTCCGCTTTCTCCGCCCAACTCATTGCTGTCTCCTCCATCTTCACTTACGACATCTACCAAGCCTATATCGAGCCCTCTGCCAAAGGCAAGAAACTCGTTTGGATCTCCCATGTATCCTGCATTGTCTACTCAATCATCATGGCCGGCTTTGCAACAGGCCTCTACTACGCAGGTATCGGAATGGGATACCTCTACCTCCTCATGGGCGTTATCATCTCTTCCGCCGTCTTCCCCGGCGCCATGACTCTCCTCTGGAAAGGCCAGAACTGGATCGCCGCCGCCGCATCCCCACCTCTAGGTCTCGCCGTCTCCTTGATCGCGTGGCTAGTCACAGCCAAGACACAATACGGAATCCTGACTGTGACTACCACCGGAGACAACTACCCCATGCTGGCAGGCAACGTTGCCGCCCTACTAAGCCCTATCGTCTTCGTCCCGATCTTCACCTACGTCTTCGGTCCCCAGAACTACGACTACGAATCCATGCGTGCAATTCGCAAAGTCGACGACACAGAAGTCGCCGTCGCTGCGTCCATCGACCTAGAGCTCGTCCCCGGTGAATCGGGCCCGTCACAAGAACAATCCGAGGAAGAAATGCGCAAGCTGAACAAAGCAGCCTTCTACTCGCGCACATTGACTATCTTCATGGCCTTCGCGATGTTGATTCTCTGGCCGATCCCGATGTACGGAACCTCGTACGTCTTCAGCAAGAAGTTCTTTACTGGCTGGGTTGTTGTTGGGATCCTGTGGCTGTTCTGTACTCTATTTGGGGTCGTGATCTTCCCGCTTTATGAAGGTCGCGAGAGTATCGTTCGGGTTGTGCGTATGATGAGTCTTGATCTTATGGGTAAGAAACCTGGGCTTCACGAGGGGAGGAAAACGTACGACTCGCAACCTTCGGGTGTGGCGACGCCTGCGGAGCAGGTCGAGGAGAAGGGCAAGGACTTGGAGACTTATTGAGCTTGGAAGATGAATCAGTTACTGAATTGGGTTTTTAATGTAGGGGTTTTGGTGGGTTTGTGGCTTTTTATACCCCTGTTATGAGTTTGAAATGAACATTTTCACACATATTCGCTCCCTTTTCCCTTGCTGCAGAGACGAAGGGCATTGCTGGTATCTTGCATTTTGCTAGGAATATTTGAACCGAAACCATAGACCTACGCCACAGAAGAATTCACGAAAAGCGCGAAACACCCATGCTCAACTACATCCCTGGCCACCCACCCCGATCTTGAAGACAAATCCCATGATGAAAAAAGTTAATGCTGCAGAGCAATTTACTTATAGTTCATGGACTCTTGCTGAGGCGGCTGCTGGGGGGGTTGCTGGGGGGGTTGCTGGGGAGGTTGCTGTTTGCTAGGGTCTTGCTGTTGCTGCCAACCTCCGTACGCCTGGGGAGGTGGCTGTGGTCCCCATTGCATGTTTGGCGGTGCTCGAGTGTCCGGCGTGATATCAGGCCGGTCCCTTTTAGTTGTCAGATTTTGGGTAATGGATTATTTTTAGTACAACTTACCGCAGGTCTTGACTGAAGCGGCAGGTGTAGCATACAACCTCCTATTTTGTTTGTTAGAGGGATAAATAAGCACCAACAAAATTGACAGAAGGTAAAAGAAGGCAGTCTCATCAACGAGATGTACCTACCTTGTACTTGTGCGTGGAGAGGGGAATCAGAGGCTAAAAAGGGCACGTCAGTCAGGAGGATCAAATGCCGGGGACCATAGACAAAAACTTACGATAAAGCACACGGTGAAGAAAGGCCTTTTCATCTTGTCAGCCAAAGACTATCCATGGATGAAATTGGAGACACTTACCATCGAGTAACACAGTGGCCGTTCCAGTGCTGGCCTATGACATACGTCAGTATTGTCCACATGAAGGATATCCCTAGAAAGACAATAATCATCAAGGGCAGAACAACTTACAGTTGTAACAATAAGCACGGACATTCTCATAGCCCTCGAGCATGCTCGAGAACTCTGGCGGTCGTGTCAGTCTCCCGTGGTATAGATGGGGCAATGGAGCCACATCGTAAACACGCGACGCCTCAGCTCGGTGAGGCGTCGGGTCCACTCCAGGGTCCAATATATGTAACACTTGGAGGTGCGGCGACTTACCATGAGTTCCAAAGGTTATACAGATCGCCATAATGTCGATGAGATGTCAAGGAGGAAAGGATGCACTAAGATCGATCAAGGCAGCTGTGGCTTGGCTGCTTGGCGGGACGGCACGTGAGGCCCATGTGACATTCTACGAAACAGATGTATTTGCATCATACTCAATGTCGGACATCTTGGACGCCTTGGAAAACATGGGATTTTGGGTGTGGTATCATCAGTATTTGGTTTGATTTTGTATACAGGATGCTGTAATTCTCTCGTATGGAAAGCGCTCTGGCGAAACAGCTGAGAAAGTCATAGCACAAACAAAATTTCGCTGTCAAAGGCAAATGCCAGACGTCTCCCTGAAAGCCCCCAAGCTTATTATTTTGATCCCAATCATCCAATTTACTGGGTCTTGAAGAGGAGGATGGCGCAGTGGCCGAGGTAGAAGTAGATGAAGTGCTTCGTCTCTGCGGAGATGGTCAGCGGTGGATCTCGATCGGAATGAACTGTTGCTGCACTGACCATGAGTGACGAAACTGCCGAAATTCCGGCCGACAACACAGTGCCAGGTAGCACCCTTTCGGGAGTCGAACTAGAGTGGTTATGAGCAGGAGATTCGAGGAGGTAGGGGGCGGGGTGAGGCAGACCTCTTTCTTGATGTACTGTGCGATGTCCTACGAACCATTAGTCACAGTCTAGATCCAGATATTTGCGGGGGAATTGAATCTGCACATACCTTCTCAATGTGGTACTTCTCCATAGCCTCGATCGCTAAGAAATCAGTGGCAATCCCATCTGCGGGGGTTATCCAGGATTCCTACCAAGGGCAATGGCCTCTTGCTGCATATCCTCCGTCTATATCACTATGTAAGAGTCTGACCAGAAAATGCGAATGTCATCGTCTCGTACCATGTCCACGGACTTGATTTGCGCTGTCACAACGGTTAGTCACCAGTCACTAGCCTCGAAATGAGCCGTCTTACCCTCCATCTTGTCCTTCTTCTCAGTGGCCATTGTAGCGGGCAGGTAGTATCACAGGGATCCGGTAATTTCGTAAACAGCGGCCTTTGCAGCGTGAGGGATGTTCGTTGAAACAATCAAGCTGCGCGGCAATCGAGCGCGTCGAGGCTAGCCTTCACCGCTTTTGTCCTTACTGCCCACAATTCCCACATGGCCGCTCTTCTCACCGCCTACGACCATACAAGACGCAAAAAAAAAGTTTTCTCCAAAGCTTTCTACTACTGAACTTGCCTCAAGGCTTTTCCAGCCACAATACACCAAAATGGAGTCAACTCGGGTGTTTGTTAGTGGCCTTCCGCCATCTTGCTCCAATGACCAGCTTCGCAGTCATTTTGCAGGACGATTTCAGGTCACGGATGCCCATGTGTTGCCAAAGCGCCGCATGGGCTTCGTTGGCTTCAAAAGCAATGAAGTTGCCAAGGAAGCTGCACGCTACTTCAACAGGACATACATGAGGATGTCCAAGATCTCGGTAGATCTTGCTCGACCGGTACGTGACAGCTTTATTGTCGCTTCGATCGTTTTTGTGTCTTTTTATTTGCGCCCCCGCTGACCCACTCAGATGGTCTTGAGACTGACCAGTATATTTGTAGATTGATTCCAAGTCGGACAAGGCTCACCCCACACGGAGACTTGATGCACAGGAGACTGCTGACAATGCGCTCAAGCGCAAGAGGGACGCCGAGAAAAAGGCAGATGACCCCAAGCTGAAGGAGTATATGTCTTTGATGGCCAACTCCAAGACCCGTACCTGGGCGAATGATGACATGATCCAGCCGTCAGAGCAGCCTTCACGGGCCATTAACCAAGCAAGTGAGGATAACAGTGTAACTGAGGAGCTACCTTCACATCCGAAGAAAGCCCGGACACAGGAACCTGCTGCCAAAGAGCTACCTCAGCCCATGCCTGTGGATAGCGCTGCGGATGATGGTGAAGCGTCACCTGCTCAGGAAGAGAAGGAGGCACAAGAACAAGAAGCCGGTCCGGTATCGGATGCTGACTGGCTCCGGTCCAAGACAAGCCGCCTCTTGGGTCTTCTTGATGAGGATGAGCAGGCTGATTTCGAAACACATAAGGTTGAGGAACCGGTCGAGCCACCCCGTCGGACCAATATTGAATCCCGCACTGCGGCAATCGAGAACATCGGGTCCGAGGATGTCATGACCGAGCCCGCAACTAATGATGACGATGCAGTCGAAGACATCCCCGATCGGGAAGAGCAGGAACCGATCAATGATCAAAATATTGATTTGATTCGTGCCTCTGCCCGTTTGTTCCTCAGGAACTTGGCCTACGACATCAAAGAGGATGATCTCCAGCCTCTCTTTGCTCCATATGGAAAACTCGAAGAGGTTAGTACCCTTTCTCATCTTTCCACCTTCCCCCTCCCCCCTTCCCCACCCAACTCACCGGTCATCCGGTAGAGTGCTCGTATGATGATCTTCCTGATAGGGACATCTTATGCCAAAGGCAGATGATTTGAACAGGTCAAGAGATTTTAGTAGATGCTTCTTGTTTATCTGAATGAGCAACCCGAATCCATTTACACATTGACTCACAATATTTATTTTGACCGTGTGCTAATTCTAATGGAATGCAGATTCATGTGGCTTTCGATACTCGCACTGAGACAAGCAAGGGTTTTGCCTATGTGCAGTATGCAGATGCGGATGGTGCTATTGATGCCTATAAGGACCTCGATGGCAAGCACTTTCAAGGTCGTATCTTGCACATCCTCCCGGCCTCCGAGAAAAAGACGTACAAGATAGATGAATACGACTTGTCGAAGCTTCCATTGAAGAAGCAAAATCAGATTAAGCGGAAAATGAATGCTACATCTTCCACGTTCAGTTGGAACTCCCTCTACATGAACGTAAGTTGATTTGATCTAGAAGGAAAGTCGAGTCAAGGCTAATATTCATCTAGTCTGATGCCGTCATGTCATCGGTAGCTCAACGACTGGGGGTTTCTAAATCAGAATTGCTGGATCCCACTTCTTCTGACGCCGCTGTGAAGCAGGCACATGCTGAAACGCATGTTATTCAAGAGACAAAGGCATACTTCGCTGCCAACGGAGTAAATATCGATGCTTTCAAGCACCGGGAACGTGGAAACACTGCAATTTTGGTCAAGAACTTCTCCTACGGGGTTAAGAGCGAGGAGCTTCGGAAGCTTTTTGAACCTTATGGCAAGATCATTCGATTGTTGATGCCGCCCAGTGGCACCATCGCCATTGTCGAGTTCGCGAGGCCCGATGAAGCGCAAAAGGCGTTTAAGGGTCTCGCCTACCGCAAGATGGGCGACTCGATTCTCTTTTTGGAAAAAGCTCCCAGGGACCTATTTGATCCAAATGTAGCCCCGAAGGACGTTGCACTTGAGACGAAGGGCAAGGACCAGGGCTTCTCCACCTCCGACACCTTCGCGGCAGACGAAAACGAGGGCGCTTTCACGACCACCCTCTTTGTCAAAAACCTAGCCTTCGCAACTACCAACGAGAAGTTCTTGGAGGTCTTCCAGCCGCTGGACGGCTTCGTTACGGGCCGCATCAAGACCAAGCCTGACCCCAAGAAGCCCGGTCAGACACTCAGCATGGGCTTCGGCTTTGCAGAGTTCAAGACCAAGGCACAAGCCCAGTCAGCATTAGCTGCTATGAATGGGTACAAGTTGGATGGCCACGAGCTGGTGATTCGTGCCTCTCATAAGGGCATGGATGCTGCCGAGGAGCGGAGACGGGAAGATACCGCCAAGAAAATTGCATCGAGAAGAACGAAGATCATCATCAAGAACTTGCCTTTCCAGGTTACCAAGAAGGACATTCGGTCACTGTTCGGGGCCTACGGTCAACTGCGGTCCGTCCGTGTTCCGCAGAAGTTCGATCGCACAGCGCGTGGATTCGGTTTCGCGGACTTTATCAGTGCTCGTGAAGCTGAAAATGCCATGGACGCGTTGAAAAATACGCATCTTCTGGGTCGACGACTCGTGCTGGAATTCGCAAACGAGGAGGCCGTCGATCCCGAGGAGGAGCTCGCGAGGTTAGAAAAGAAGGTAGGGGAACAGGTGGACAGGGTCAGAACCCAACAGCTCACGAGCGGAGGGCGGAAGAAATTCACTGTAGGAGGCCAGGAGGAGGAAGCATGAGAATCCGGCTCCTTTCTCCCTGCAAGAAGGGCGACCGATGGATTAAGATCATTGGGTCATGATATCCCTTGCGTAGGGAAAAAAGTGGACTTTGGCCATATACCTGTACCTGTACTTGTTCTTTTTTGCTTTTTCTTTTCCTATTGTACTTGTCAGAGCAAAGAGATACCCCAACACGTTCCTGCGGCTGCAGTTGCTGAGATTTTCCCGAGGTGCAGGTGTTCCTGCGCCCTTCCCGCACTAGCCCTAAATTCTTGTATCCTCCTTCTGAACCCTCTTTTAAGGGTATTTCTCACCTACACCTTGGATAGGGTCGCGAGTTATTTTGCACTTCCCGAAAGCTGATCTGGGCTCTACATTCCAGTGCTAGTTCTGTTCGCTTTGTTTATTCTCTGATGATGAGCATTCCAGACCGGGTCAACCCGTCAATCACCGACGTCGTTGAACATCCAACATTCCTCATAGCCTGACATTGCCACTGATCGCTCGCAGCTGGATGTCAACACGGGTTACCGCTGGTCCGAGCGGATGCCCTCGACGGTGACTTCGTGCAGCACAAAATCTCCGAACTCCTCATCACTGGATCGTGCTGCCCCAGCATCCCTTGCATCTGGCGACCTTTGCTTCATTATCGTGCCCTTCGGGACTCCTGATTTGCTGCAGGCAAGGACAGCGGGTGTCCTTGTGCTCTCCACACGACTGGACACGGCGCGGGTTGGGACCTGCGTAGGAGTATGGCGTTCGAGGGTCGTGGTGCCAGGCCGAGCGAACCTGGGCAATGCTACTACTGCGGCAACATCCCTCTCCC
The DNA here is from genome assembly GCF_028827695.1 of Penicillium maclennaniae. Taxonomy (NCBI): domain Eukaryota; kingdom Fungi; phylum Ascomycota; class Eurotiomycetes; order Eurotiales; family Aspergillaceae; genus Penicillium; species Penicillium maclennaniae. The sequence goes on along the minus strand of NW_026623215.1, from coordinate 5,101,016 downwards.
AGGGGAGATATGGAGTCCCTATAAACACCATCCAACTCGCTCTCACATTCTCTTTCCCAGGCTCTGACATTCTCTTCCGTCTTCTGCGTTCTTGGGTATCCGTTTGTGACGGTGCTGCGTTCTTTGCCAGGCAGTAAGCATTCGGCGGTGCTTCTCTACTTCCCTCCTCGTTGAATCGTTGGAATCTGTCATTCTTTTCGAGAACCCCGAAGCCTGTCCTTGGTCCCCCATGGCTGCTGACTGGCAACCTGAGTGCCTCATGCCTCAGAGCCAACCGTCACTCGATTCTGTCGGTGCTCATTCTGATCGGGTTTTGCAGAATACATCTGGCAATGTCCAGTCCTATTCTGATGCCTTGGCACACGATCCCACTCGTGAAGAACATCTCCAGCAGTTGGCTTACAAGTATCCCCAATCAATTCCCCACCATGTCCCTGCTGCGAGCATGCACCAGCAAGCCGTGGCTGCTCGGCTTCATGCACGCAAGCTGAGACGTCTTCATTCTGTTGGACCCAATGTAGCCCCCAGACGGGGTCGCAGCTACCTCAAGTCCCAGAAGTACTTGGAATACCGGGCACGTCCTCGACGTGACACGGGCAAGGATGGGGAGCCTGTGTGGTCTGATGAGTTGGAAGATGCCTTCCAGCAGGGTAAGTGATACAAATTCTTTCTTGTGTGGAAATTTTACATGATTCTAACAAAATAGTGTAGCTCTTGAAGCCAACCCTCCCATGGGTCGACGAAAGTGGTCTGAGCGTGGAAAGTCTTATGGACGAAACGAGCTGATCGCCGAGTACATCTTCAAGTTGACCGGCAAGCGAAGAACCCGGAAGCAGGTGTCAAGTCATCTCCAGGTTCTTGACTCGTTCCTCAAGGGAGATCCCGACTGTGAGTGTTGACCGAAAGTATGGCCGCATCCATGTGTTAATACGGACGTATAGGGGAGCGACTGGTCCGAGAATCCACCCCAGAGCGATCTAATAGCCACTCTTCAACAACGGGACCTAAGTGGAGGACATCCTCGATGGACCATCACACTGCCTCTAGCCATTACGGAGCTCACGCACACCCCTCATACCACGATCCCATGAGGTTATCAATGCAATCATATGGAGGCGACCTTCCTCCGCCTCACTATACCTTAGGCTCCAACATGCAGGAGGCCGGCACGAAGAGCATCCATGGCTTCAGCTTCGACATGTGGGTGAGTGCGCCTCAGCAGGCCAATCGCATTGACCAGGCTCTACATGCCTACACGCGGCTGCAAGGTGATCTGCACCACCCATCGCCCCCTATGCCTCTGGAGAACGTCAGTGGATGGCGAACTTCTTTCCCACATGTCTCTTCTCTTATTGATGATCTCAATGGTCCTCTTGATTGTGATATCATCATGCTTGAAGTTAACCTGCAATTGATGACCGACTTTCCCCCTTCGGGCTCTCGACTCGGTATCCAACTCGACCTTGATTTCGGTCATCCCACTGCAGGAGATGTCCTCATGGTGAACCAGATGGACAACTGGACCTGCAGCACTCGCCTTTACGAAGATGGCCGGGAACTTTGGGAGACATACCATGATCTGCCCAAGCCCCAATCAACCAAGGTCAAGCCTCTCTTCGAATCCTCCTGGTGGGCGAAGCTCTTCACTGAGCTAACCCAGGATAAGCGCATTGCCGAGGATTCGGGCCAACCCGAGTCAGTCCATGCCACCGATGAGCGTACTCGCCGCTTCTTCCGCTCCTTGTCTGCAGTACAGGAGATTCGAGCTGCTCCCAGCTCTCGCCGCATGTCGAATCAATTCCAAAGCCACAACGGCGAGGAGAGTGAGCGTATGGCCATTCTCGTCTGGAAATTCCGCCAGACTCGCCCTGGAGAGGTTGGCACTACCACATGGCGCCGTCTGATCCCACCCCCGGACCGCACTACCACTAATAGCCCTCGGCAAAGCTCTGGAGTTGATCTGCCCCCGCTCTCTCTTGATTCTATTCTTCTCAACAAGCCTACTCAGCACGTCTACCAGGCGCCTCAACCCCAAGACCTAATTCACCAGGGCCAGTCTCAGTCTCAATGGCCTCTGTACCAATCTTCCCACGACAACGTGGCTAACATCTTTAATTCGTCGAGTCACCTCGACTTCATGAGTTCCATCACCAAACCTGAGGATGGTCTGGGTGACAAGACTGCTGTCACCTCCGTACTGGACTCCTTCTCTTCCAGCCTGCCCAACGAGTCATCGCAGCCCACCAGCCTCAACGTCTCGAGCAGTGGCCCCATGATGATGAACATGCATGACTTGCCTCTGGCTCATCCAAACCTAGGATACGGCATGGGCCACGACTCAAGTCAATATGTACCATCGCAACAGCACACCGTCAACATCCATGATAGCAACAGTGTGTTGAACGGTTTCTTCCCAGGCACGCAATCCCTCGATGATCTGAGCCATGGCCAGGCATCATGGGGTGCCCATTCTACCTCTATCCCTGGCGATGTTGGCAACGGTGGCTACCACCATATGCCCTTCCAGTCCGAGCACCAGGTGCCTGCCTCGCGCGAGTCGCAGCAGCCACACCACTTCGACGGACTCATGCCGCCGGAGGAGGATTTGATGGACAAGATTGTTGGGCGCATGTCCAACGGATCTAACATGCATGGGGCTGGCCCCGAGCATTCAAACACGGGTTACGCCGATAATGGGCCGGTGGACTCGGTTTGATGTTGACAAAAAACTTTGACATTTATTGGTAATGATAATTATCTGGAAGCCTGTACTCGTTTTATACCTGTGACTTTTTCTTTTTCTTTTTCTTTTTCTTTTCTTTTTTATTTCTTACTATTTTATTCATCTTTTCCTATGGTCGGAGCATGGAGGGCAGGGGCGTGGGAGTTGGGGTGTGGTCTCTAGAGAGCTAGATGTTCGAGTCGATTCTAAATCCATCTACTTTGTACACTTGGATAAATATCTTTCCTTTTAGCCGACCGACCATTTTAACCGGACACGCGGTGGGGCCCCGGAAATCCATAGATTCGTGTGGAGGGGTGACGCCTCGCGCACTTTAGCCTGGAATGATGAAACAGGAAGGTGGCATGCGATAGAACCAGTCTTTAAAAGAATTGGGGAAGCCCGCTAGGACCTGTTTTTTCTGTCAAATTTACACCTCTTGGTCAGTCTGCCCACCCGTTGCTGTTGAACTACCACTGACAGCCTGATAGCGATTCCTCTACCAAAATGTCTACTCCTACCGTTAAGCTTAACTCCGGCTATGAAATGCCCCTCGTGGGCTTCGGTCTGTGGAAGGTGAACAATGACACCTGCGCGGACCAGGTCTACGAGGCCATCAAGGCCGGCTACCGTCTCTTCGACGGCGCCTGCGGTATGTCTTCCCCTTTGGTCTCATCTTTGCCACCCCCGGCGTGCCTTCCATACTGACGACCGAAATTACAGACTATGGCAACGAGCAAGAGGCCGGCCAGGGTGTCGCCCGTGCCATCAAGGAGGGCATCGTGAAGCGCGAGGACCTTTTCATCGTCTCCAAGCTGTGGAACAGCTTCCACGACGGCGAGCGCGTGGCTCCTATCTGCCGTAAGCAGCTGGCTGACTGGGGCGTTGATTACTTCGACCTGTACATTGTGCATTTCCCCATCTCATTGAAGTATGTCGACCCCAGCGTGCGCTACCCGCCCAGCTGGACCAACGCCGAGGACAAGCTTGAGTTGGGTAAGGCTTCCATCCAAGAGACCTGGACCGCCATGGAGAGTCTCGTGGATCAGAAGCTGGCTCGCAGCATCGGTGTCAGCAACTTCAGCGCTCAGCTGTTGATGGATCTCCTCCGTTACGCCCGTATTCGTCCTGCAACTCTCCAGATCGAGCACCACCCCTACCTCACCCAGACCCGCTTGGTGGACTATGCCCAGCGCGAGGGTATTGCCATTACCGCTTACTCGTCCTTCGGACCTTTGAGTTTCCTGGAGTTGGACCTCAAGCATGCACAGGACACTCCTCCTCTCTTTGAGCACAATGTCATCAAGGGTCTGGCTGAGAAGTACAACCGTACCCCGGCACAGATTCTGCTTCGTTGGGCTACGCAGCGCAAGATTGCTGTTATTCCCAAGAGCAACAACCCTACTCGTCTGGCGCAGAACTTGCAGGTCACCGACTTCGACTTGGAGGCTAGTGAGCTTGAGTCTATCAGTGCCCTGGACAAGGGTCTGCGCTTCAATGACCCCATTGCTGTAAGTTGTTCTTGTCTCTGGACCATTGCTTCAAGTGCTAACATTTTCACTAGTATGGCCTCCCTATCCCCATCTTCTAAAGGTAGATACTAGCCGGTTTCGAGTACATAGCTTCGTTGTGGAAAACTCACGTATTTTGACGAATTTGAACATATGACCCGCACGAGTTGCGCGAAATGAAGAAATATCAATGAACATACTTACCAGGTACCATGACCAGCTTGAATAGAAATAGAATCGTAGTGCATGAAACATCAAAAATCAAAAAAAAAAATCAAAAAAAAAAACGTGAGTGGCCAGTGTATATAGCTCGAATGCCAAGAGCGCGGCAAGCATCGACCGCGTCGATCGACACTTTCTCTTCTCCGCATCTCCAACCCTCACCATGGCAGCCCCAGCAAAATCCGGAGCGGCGCTCCTCGAGGCCATGGCCTCTCACGTGCACATCAGCATATCGCCGGGCACCAAGAATCTTCATGAGAGTCGACAAATTCTAGCAGCTTTGCAGAAATTCGGCGAAGTGACAGCCTTCAAGAACGGCAAAGTAAGACACTCCGCGCAGAAAAAGACCACCCGCTAATCTAACGCAGTACAACATTCAAAATCAAAACCCGCACAAAGACAAAACCATCCTTGCCATCTTCGACTCCAGCGACTCGGCTCATCGTGCAATTGCCGCCTCTCCAATTCACATTACAATCACACCGGACTCTTCCATGCCAACCTCGAACTTGAACTTGACCTCAGACTCAACCGCAACCTCGAACTCGGCCACCAACTTCTCACCGAGAACGATAACTTGCACGATCCAAGAATCCAGACATAATCACTGGGTATCTCAGAACCGCAACCCATTCCGCGGGCATGGGGAATTGGAACGGATGTCCGGAAAGGAGCGATATTTCAGGACATGTACCGGAGCGTGCCACTGATAGGATTGGCCGATGTCTTGCAAAGGAGTCGCAAACATTGGATTCGAAATAACTTCCGATCAGAAGAGGAGCAGATCATGCTCGATGATGGGCGCAGCTTGATGAGGCTTTGGAAGGAAGGATTAGAGCGGGAGAATGGGGTCAAGGTGGGAACGGAACAGGCGCAGGAGGGCGAGGAAGAGAAACCGAGGACGGGGCTGAGTAGGGTTTCGAAACAGATGCAGAAGTGGGCGAAGGAGAAAGAAGAGGAGGAGAAGATGAAGGAGGGGTTTGAGAGGATGGGAGAGGAATGGATTGGGCATTTGACGGAGACGAAGAAGGACAGAGGATGATTTTCGTCTGAGGTGTGCAAAGATTTCTCTGCTTCTGAGCCCGAGCGAGAATGTACAGTATTTTGAAGTTTCTCTATGCTATATACCCGAATTTACTTGTACCAATACACTGCTTTTGGTTTTCTGGTTCTGTTTTTTTCAATCCTTTATCTTGTATTAAGGATATCTCGCACATAAGTTATCCTGGCTACAAAGTGTGGTGCAAATGACCGATTTCGTTTCTCATAGAACATACTCCCACCATACAGAGTAGAGAATGATGACAGGATTATTTGAAAACACCGTCATCATCATCTCTCTACAATCATCTTCACGTTATAGATCCGTCTTAAACGCGCACGTAAGCTGGAAAAAGAAGTTAGCATGAAGATCGGGAATGCAATCAAGGGAATACAATACATACTTGCGTCAATCTGGGTGATGTGCGGCAATGCCAACCGGACCTTATTCCGATACACAGCAGGACCATTCATCTGTAGTGGGTTCCCTTCAAAGTAGACGGTTTGCAACTTCTCCTTATCCTTCAGCTCGCGTTCGACTTCCTCGAAGCTGGATAGCTGGTTGTTCGATGCCCACACCTCTTCCAGGTTCCTGAGGGTCGATAGATGCTCGAGGTGCGAGATTTGGTTGTTGGAGAAATCAAGGACGCGCAGAGTGGTGTTCTCTTCAAGGCCGGAGAGATCGGTCACCGCGTTGTGGGAGAAGTAGAGTTCCTCCAGCTTGGGCAGGCCGGAGAGGCCCGTTAGCTTGGTGAGACGGTTCGATTGGATGGAAATGATGCGGAGGTTGGATAGGGCATCGAGGTTCTATCGATTCGTTAGATCTGTTTCTGTCTTTTGCTCTGAGTTTCAAGTGAGTGACATGCCTTCATCTCAGTGATCTTGTTCTTGCCCAGCCAGAGTTCCTCCAATGACTTGAGGGTCTCCAGGTTCTCGATTTCCTGTACGACGTCAGTCCACCTTGTATAAATGATATCCATAGAGCCCATCATACCCTAATACGATTGGCTCCAAGCTCCAGATTCCGCAACTCAGTCAATCCCTCTAACCCTTCGATGCGAGAGATCTTGTTCTGCACGAAGAACAGATCCGTCAACTTTTTCAGATGTGACACATTCTTGATATGCTTAATCTTGTTGAAGCTGAGATCCAAGGTCGTCAAATCGAATTCGTCAAGGTTCTTGATATGCGAAATGAGATTATCGTAGAGGTCGAGTTCTTTTAGCGTCGCGGCGACATTGGATGGAAATTCGATACGAGAGATTTCGTTCTGGCGAAAACATAACCTCTAGAATCTGACCGTCAGCGGCTCTGCGGATCTAGCTCAAGGCTCGCGTCTTGTCCGGACTATGTACCTGAAGTTTAGAGAACCGTTCCAAGCGCAGCGCGGCAAGGGACTTGATACGCATGTGAATGAGATCGATCTCCTAGAAAAGTGCACATGTCAGCCCACCGGATCAAGCAAACAGTGTCGCAGGAATGAACCTCTGTTTCTGGGTCCTCATCTTCCAACAGATCTGTCATTTTATCAGCGATCTGCATCTTGCTGACAAGGCTGCTGAGGCCCGCGAATCCTTACCCTCGTCGGCGTCGATCTCTTCCACAGGCGGCGCCTCCGGGTCCGAGTAGTCGGAGTCCTCCAGGGCCTCAGGGTTCGTGATAACGGCCTGCTTGGCCTCAACCCGTAGCTTGCCGTCCCATCCCTCCTTGTTCTTCATGGTGCGTGTCGTGGGGTGGTGGTATTTTGCAAGTGGCGGGCGGTGGAATGTGATGCGGGGAGCTTTTAACGTGGCCGAGGTCCCGCGATGCCTGAATATTCAGTAAAGCTGCGAGAGATGCTTCGTTGAACCTGTGTTAGAGCGTGTCAAAGAGAATTGCAAGGTCAAGTCATCTTATCAGGTGCCGGGGGTAAACGAGGCTAGGCCATGATCTTACTACATCCATGTCCCAATGCGGGCTAGATAGCTCAATGCGGGTTTCCGCCGCCTCAACTCAATCAAAATACAGATCACGACTATCTACGAGATAAGATCAAGAGACAAAAATCCACGCGCCAAGCTACTGTGACATTCCTGATGAGACATCTTCTCAAAGACTATATACAGCATAGAGGTGCCGTAGCCGATCAACTCGTGTACATTTTGCATGGGGGGAAATCAATCCAGCGAGGGTCCAAATTCCCACGGCAGTGTCGAGGACATTTATTAGGGACGCTGCACGCGGGTATCCTTCGATGGAACTGAAACTTGATGCGAACAAGAACGCACGATCTCTTGCTGGTCAACTGAGTTTGGGCCTGGCAAGGCAAAGCACAGGGAGGGGGGGGGGCAAAGGACAGGGTGGTGGGGGGGGGGGGGAGGATACAGCGGGTACATGATAATCAACAGACGCCTGCATAATGCACTGGAGAATGCGGACTGGGGCAAGAACAACAAGGAGGAGTTGGGGCGTAGCAAAGAAGGGGATTTAGGAAATGGTGGGTGCAAGGCTCTCTCGGAGCGCAGTCAGATAAGTAAGATCACAATGCCGATGGCTGGAAGAAACAGAGAGAAAGAAAAAAAAATATGCCACACTGAGTGGGGGCCATTCGATGGAACAAAAGGAAGACAGATGCAAACAGAGGACCAGGACTCAGGAGGGAACCAGTTCCATTCTGGGTCAAAGGGGCGTCAGAGAAGGCAAAGTGACGAGAGAAATGAAGACAAAGGACGATACCCATCGTAGGGGAAATGCTGTAAAGGAAGAAGCTTTTCTTGCACCAAAAAACACAAAAGAAAGGACTCGCTCAAAGGGGAATCTGGGGAATCTGGAAAATCTCAGGCGTAAGAAAGATCCGGACACGACAATCAAAGCGTGATGTCCAAGACCATGCTGACATCTTGGACTTGCGGCCCAGCAAGATCCTCAAGAACAGGAATGAGGTCCAAGAGTTCATTGTCGTGTGCGTCAGAGAACCAGCTGCTGATGGGTATCGCGTGTTGAGGGTGGAAGATATAGGAAGTTGGGGAGTTGTCAATGATGATGGTTTCCCGAAGGTCACGGCCAACTTGCGAAAGATCCTGAATGAATGTTAGAGATGGGTTGAAAAGCAAAAGGACGGGTGACAGGTAGCCGACCTTGACGTAATTTCCCTGGTGGTTATAGCAGCTCTCCCGGAATAAACGGTGGTGGACAACGTTGTGAATATCCAACTGGTCGAGCAAGGGGTCACCGTACTGTTGTCAACGGGTCAGCGTCTGTTATGTTGAAGCTCAATGGACCGGGAGCTATTCACCTTGGAAACAGATGCGGTAAACACCACAACCTCGTACAGCTCGCCAACTCTCTTCATGAACTGATCCACACCAGGCCGCTTGATGACATAAATGTTGTGATACTGTCCCTCAATCTCGACTGGGATGGTGAAATCGGCACGCTCAAGAACCTGAAAGACAGTGAGTCGACACTTTCAGACGAATGGACCGAGGTTGACTTACCTTGAAGCTACTGTGTACAAGCGTTTCATCGAGATCCAGGACCAGGCATTTCCTGTTCGACAAGTGCGGCAAAGCTCGCGGGAGCAGCCATTGCTGTTCGCCTGCATCGCTGACGATCTCGGGAGCTGGCGGCGGCGGGGAGGAGGCAGCACATTCTGAGTCTGCACGACGTCCTCCTGGTGTGAGGCATCTTGGCTCTCAACGGCCTTGGCCTTATCTGTAATCGGCTCGGGAGCAGGAGTTTCTTCAGTGGCCACAGCCTTCTCATCGGTCTGCTGAGTTTCTTCCGATTTCGATTCGGTAATTACGCCATTGGCCATCGCGTCAGCACCTTCGTGCTCCTTCGAGCTTACTGGTAAAATATCAGAGGATTCAACGGCTCCAGACGCTCCTTCACCCTGCGACTCAGCGACAGCAGTATGCTCCTCTTCCTGCGGGTGAGATTGATCTGCAGTCACCGACATATGCGCCTTCTCGTCCAAATAAGTCGGATCCCTGGATTCGGCTGTGCTGGAATCACCAGCATGGGCTTCCGCTTTGTCGGGTGTTGGCACTTGGTTCGAAGCGGGCGGTCGCATGGAGGTCTTCTTAGGGGGCAAAGCCGAGTCGTCGCCGTCGACATCAGACGAAGAGCAGCAGCTCAGGAAGGAGAGAAGCTTGGAGCTCTTCTTTTTCTCCGGCTTTGAGGGGCCATTCATTTCAGTTGTGCTTGGGGTATTTGTCTCCTGGGCTTTTTCGGCATTCGCCCCGCCCTGCATCCGTCGCGATCGCCGACTACTCGCACGACTGCGCTCTCTTCCAATCCTCAGCATGCTCACCTTGGACCCTCTCCCGAGAGGGTGCCTCGTGCGCCGCTTCTTGAGTCTTCTCGGTAGTCGGTTGATTTTCTGCCTTCGAGGACCTTCGCGATGGGATTGGGATTGAAAGATGGTTTTTCTTCGAGGCACTGGAGCCCCCGGTGGCCTCCGGTTGACTCAAAGCTGGTGCAGCTGAGGAAGAAGCTTGCTGGGAGGATGCGCCAGCGTTTGCTTCCTGGATCTCAGCTGCATCAGTGGCCGGCTGGTCGGGGGCGACTCGAGGCCTGTATTAAACGAAGCAGGGCAGTCAGCGACCGAAGATTTTTGGTTGTCAGATGCAGTACGAGTATGCGCAAAGACTTACCAGCCGATTCGGCTTGATTTGGGGAAGTCATGGGTGCTTTGCCCGCGGACTCGGGAGAAGACGAGGGTGAGATGTCTCGCCCCGTACTCTCTCCACCCATCGAGGATATTTGGACCGATAATAGCTCAAAGGCGAATATATGAATATGGTGCGGCCAAAAGCAGTGATTGCGAGGTGACTAGAGAGCAAAGGAGCCTCCAACAGTAGAGCGCGGCTAATAGCAATGTCAACATGGGCCTCCTAGGTCGGCAAGCGCGGACAAAGATTGCACGTACCACCTTTGGCCCCAACGGAACCAACGAGAATCACCACCAAGGCAGACGGATCCAGCCCAGAGAAGTAGAAAGCGACACGGATGATGCTTGAGGGGGAGAATGTTTAGCTGAGGCGAGAGAGGAGTCGGGGATGTCACGTGGTGCCAATGCAACCGGGGGCCTTTTCCTGCCTGTTTTGCCTGCTGTGATTTCACGCGCTACCGCAAGCCCGGCGGCTATTGTTCTTTCATGACCATCTTCTAGTTTTCTCTCCTTAGTTATGCGTCGTGGTTCATGGTCTACACCTGGGTGCTATTGTCTATGTGCACCTGTGACCTGGTGTCAACTGCTCATTTCCGTTTCAATTCCAATCTCGGGGCATGACCAATTCAAGCACTAGGCACGACCCGAGGGTCACGACTGCCGATAATTCGACTAGCGCAGGGCCTGGACCAAACACTGCACACCTTTCCTGATCACTGCAAGATATTTCAGGGTATCTATTTCCACCCCCACTCGACGATCCGATGTGCCCCTTTTTTCTTCCCTTGTTGTCCTGGGCACGGGAGCTATGGCCTTGAGCCTTGCTGGTACCACCATTGGCTGGGCTAAAATGACTGAGCAGCCAATCCTAAAGTGAGGCGTGATGAGGAGACCCAAATGGGGGGCGAATCGTCAGCATTCGGGGAAGCCTCGGGTGATTAGACCTGACTGGGAATACTTGTCAGTACATGCATATGAGTCCTCTGCAAAGGTAACAAGAACCATGGACCCAGGATCTAAGACCAAAGCTTCCGTTTTCCCGTCCTCCCGTTCTTCCGTAATGCAATGATCTGCCACGTTCCCCTGTGGAAGTGAGGTGTCTACTGTAGCTGGAGTGGGTCCTGGACTGATGTGGTGTGTGGTGTAGTGGTATATGCATGAGCTGCGCTTGGTCCTCGACATCCCCTGGGGCCATCCTCCAGCGCGCTCTTGCCCTGCCATGAATAGCCGGTCAATGTGGAGTTAATCGACAGACCTTTTTGTTACAGCCACTTTTGCTATTCATTAGAGAGAGCCCCATGAGCCTAGTTCTTCTTTCATATCACATACAGTAATCTCAGGATATCGGCTATACACCGACCCTAGGACCACTCACGAATGCGACTACCACGTCGAAAAGCAAGTCCTGGATCCATACATTTGCCGTCTGGCAGCCAGTCTACGTTTATATGACCAACATAGCTGCTCACGACTGGTCAATTCCTTACTCTCCAGATACTCACGTTTCTCCGGCCGTATTGGTTGGTGTGCATGGAGAATTCTCGTGCCTAGGCGTGCATACAGGCTTACCCTTTTTCCATGCAGATACCCTCTCGGTTTAATTTACATTCTGACGTCTTCCGAGCCTAGGTAGCACTGATCTGAAGGTCACCTCGGCAAAAGTGCGAGAGGCAAGAAATGTATATATATTGGGAGGGTTGAATATCCGACTTGCTCATATGTCATACTTCGCCTTTCAGACCAATAGAGGAAAACAAGAAAAATCCGGAAAAAAGACATCAAGTTCATCGAAGAATAAGATGAATACAACGATGTACACAATGGACAGATACAAGATCCTCACTCATGGACTTAAAGAGCCACTTCGCCCAGGTGGCCCTGGGACCCTCATGATCAAACATTGACTAAGCGAACAGCGTGTATATACTATAACAACGTCAAGACTCTCAGAAACAGTATGCAGAATGCCTTAGAAATGAAGGGTAATCGTCGTAGCGCTTTGTCCCATTGTGAGGACTACCTTTTACCTTGTACAGTAAGCTTACCCCGGGCACGTGCCTTCTCCGCAATCCCGAGGTTCACATGCAATGATGCAACGCTCCCTTCGTAGCCCAGGGTTATTCAGTCTTCCTTTGACTTACTTCTCTGCTTAAACTGGTCTGCACCGCTCATGGCCCACGCCCGTCAATAAGCAACTGCCGCCTGGGCAACTCGTGAGACGGAGCCTAGATCGGGCATCACCATGGCCGCCCAGTCGACACTCCGTCGCCCGGAGGACCCGCTCCTGGCGCTCTACCAACACTATTCGGACTTAATACGTTCTCGACTTCATAAGACCTCAAAAGCCACCCGTCTCGTCGCAACAATCTTGTTACTTCTATCGATCGTTGGCTCAGGATACGGAGGATACAGATGGTTCCGAGAGCGCGCGAAAGAACGAGCGCAAGGTCGCCGATTGCTGCGTCGCAACTCGGGCATCCGAGGAAAAGATGGATCTCGAACCATCTATGTACCTTACAAGGGGTCTCGAACCTCGAAGGTGTTGATTCATCCGACCAAGCCCACCACATTCGACGCCCACCGTCGATTATTCCTGAACCCTCCAGCCTCCGCTCGCAGTATGGAAGAGGGCGCAGCGAGCCAAATACCTCCGCCAACAACGAAGCCCGGCTTGAATCTGGCATTTCTACACCAGTTCCTAAGCTTAGGGAGTATCATGGTGCCACGATGGGGAAGCAAGGAAACAGGTCTGCTCATGGGCCATGGCGTATTTCTCCTGCTGAGAACATATTTATCGTTACTTATTGCACGCCTTGATGGCGAAATTGTGAGAGATCTGGTCGCTGGTAAAGGAAAGGCTTTCACCTGGGGCATCCTTAAATGGCTCGGTATTGGCACGCTGGCCTCCTATACCAATGCGATGATCAAATTCCTCCAATCAAAGGTCTCGATCGCCTTCCGAACCCGACTAACAAGATACATTCATGATCTCTATCTCACAGATAATAACAATTATTACAAGCTGATGAACACCGATGGTGGTATTGGCCAGGGTCCCGACCAATTCATCACCCAGGACCTTACTTTGTTCTGCACTGCAGCTGCTTCGCTATACTCTTCCATGGGTAAACCTATGGTGGATCTATTTGTATTCAACTACCAGCTCTACCGCTCTCTTGGTCCTCTTGCTCTGACTGGAATTCTCGCTGGCTATTTCAGCACGGCCGTGGTGCTCCGGAAGTTGTCACCGCCATTCGGAAAATTGAAGGCAGTCGAAGGTAAGAAGGAAGGTGACTTCCGAGGCCTGCACTCTAGGCTCTTGGCAAATGCCGAGGAGATCTCGTTCTATGGCGGTGCCGATACTGAACGACTGTTCTTGGTCCGAAGCTTCAAGGACTTGCAGCGCTGGATGGAAGGCATTTACAGCCTGAAAATCCGCTATAACATGCTTGAGGACATGATTTTGAAGTACTCGTGGTCCGCCTTTGGTTACTTGGTGACCTCTCTGCCCATTTTCCTCCCCGCCTGGGGCGGCACAGGAGGTGTCTCGGAGTTGGCAGATATTCAAGAAGAAGGGGCGGGTCGTGAACGCGGCCGGATGAAGGACTTTATTACCAACAAGCGTCTTATGCTTTCGCTTGCTGATGCAGGTGGCCGTATGATGTACAGTATCAAGGATATCTCGGAGCTTGCAGGCTACACTTCCCGTGTCTACACGCTCATCTCCACCCTCCACCGCGTCCATGCCAACGCTTACTACCCACCGCGGGGCACACACCCTGAGCTCTACTCTCTCGCTGATTCCCAGGGCACCATTCACAATGGATTTGACGGTGTGCGCCTGGAGCAGGTCCCTATTGTGGCACCTTCGATTTATCCAATGGGCGGCGACGAGCTCATTGAGCAGCTGTCGTTCATTGTCCACGCGGGTGACCACCTTCTTATCTCCGGTCCCAATGGCGTCGGCAAGTCTGCCATTCCCCGCATTGTGGCCGGACTGTGGCCCGTCTACCGCGGACTTGTCAGCCGTCCCCGAGGATTCGGACTCGATGGTATCATGTTCCTTCCGCAGCGACCTTACCTGAGCGTGGGTACCCTACGAGATCAGGTTCTTTATCCTCACACTGAAATCGACATGCACGAAGCCGGGGAATCGGACGCTAGCTTACAGAAGATCCTGGATGCTGCGCATCTAGGCTACCTGCCCTCTCGTGAAGGTGGATGGGATGCTCGCAAAGAATGGAAGGACGTTCTGAGTGGGGGAGAGAAGCAGCGCATGGCGATGGCTCGACTCTTCTACCACGAGCCCCGATACGCCTTCATTGACGAAGGCACCTCAGCCGTCTCTTCCGATGTGGAAGGTCTGCTTTATGAGCGGGCAAAGGAGCGTGGCATTACTTTGATAACTATCTCCACTCGTGCATCTCTGAAGAAATACCACACCTTCAATCTCACTTTGGGTATGGGAGCTGAGGGTGAACAGTGGGAGTTTGAGAGAATCGGCACCGAGAAGGAGAAGCTTGGCGTCGAGAAAGAGATACAAGAGCTCCGCAAGCGTCTCGACAAGGTCGATGAATGGAAGCAACGCCGCGAGGAAATTGAGCAGGAGCTGTGTAAGGTTTGGACCACCGATGGCGAAATTGCGCCTCCGCCTTACCAGGAATCGGAGCATGCATCAGTGGAACTGGTTTCTACGGCCTCGGTTGAAGGAACCACGACCTAATGTGATAGGTAGATGCTATTGTGATGTCCATTGATTTTCTCACTTGTATATATGAGCAGCATCCTATCTCTCCCTTCTCAAATTCGGTACCAAATCGTTGACTTCAAATGCTAGAACGTAAATCTGCCGACATACTGTAGCCTCCGATAGTCCCGAGGCAGGGACTTACCGCCTACCAGAAGTTGCCCAAAACTATCACCACGTGATGACATTTCAAGAGCCCCGTCTTAGACCTTTGATTTTACTGTCTGTATACAAATGTCACTATTACTCCTATCACCATTCGAAACGCGCTTCCAGCTCTGTGGCTTCTGTACCTCCGATCTGACTGTGTTGTACTCATTTTTGGGGCGCTAATGCCCCGCTGCGAGGCGCGTTTCACCCAGACCGTGTCCAATATCAACAATGTCTAGCGATGAGGAGAATGAGAATGAGGTCGTCCTCCCCGTCCCGGACTCGATGAGTGACGGGGACGAGACCACATGGAGACTCAATGACCCTCAATTCAAGTACCGGATGATCGATGACACCAGATGGCGACTGGCCCTCGCCCAGATGTGGATCGAGAAGACTGGCGCCATTGAAACGGGTACGCTAATTGTTTCCTTGTTGTCTCCTTTAAATTGTGTGCATTCCACAGCTTGTATTTTGCTTGCCGAAGAGAAGCAAGTCGATACTGCAGAGAGCTTTGTTGCTTGGCCAAATTGATTCAGGCAGCGGCGAAAGACGACCTCTGCGTTCGTATTTGTGTTTGATCTCCAGCTAAACAACCCTGCTTGGTCTACCGTTCCATCCTCACTTGGATGACTCTTTCCTTTTGCCCTCTGGCCCTCATCTGGGAGAAATCACACTAAACATGGATGCCAGGCAAGACTTATATTCTGGAAAAGCTTCCAGAGGGCTATGGTCTCTTCGACCGGCCTCGTGGATCCAATCCCTCGGAGGTGAGTTTTATCAGGCTAAAATCCAAGACCAAATTTCTCATGCCGCATTATAGCGAGACACATTCCTTTTCGGGCACCCTAGCGGATTCTATTTCCAGTCTCGCGTGGCCTTCTTTCCTCACTTCTTCTGGTTGATGTCCAATCGAGAGGGCATTTGCCAATGTGCGAACTGTGCCAGAGCCACGAAATCAACAGGGCCCAGGATAGCAGGGCCTCGAAAGCGTAAGGGCCTACCCTTAACCATGAAAGACCTCCAAACGCTAACAATTAGACAGGTCGTACTAAGGCTGAGATGCTACTGGCTAGGGGCTTACCACCCTCTCAAACGATCCAAGAACTCAATAACAAGTATCCCTCTGATGAAGAGGGCCCTGATTATTGGCGGATACACATCATGGACTTAAAAGAGAAGGGGAAGATCGATGAAGATATCGATCACCGTCTAAATATGGACTGGGCTGTAACCCACGAACAACTTGCTGACTACTTCGTCAGCTTGACTCTGCAGGCCTCATTTGTCCCCCGACGTGGCGAGGTTGTCCTATGGACGCCTGATCTGGATGGCACACTTGAGTACAATACGCCCGCCAAGTGTATTCAGATCAAGGACAAAGATGGCAAATGGCAGGGGATGCCCGAATGGCGAGCCGGAATCGTCACTCAGGTCCCCGAAGAAGAATGCAACTTCATGGACATTATTCAACTCACTAAAAAGAAGAACGATCTGATCACCTACTCCGGCTTCAGGGTGGAGACTTTAGTTGATCCGCTCAGTGACGACAAGGCGTACTCATACCAATATAAATACGTCCCATTGAAACAGATCAAACCTTTCGGCGCCTACGAGCAGTTCCTGTGGCCCTTAGCCCGGGAGAAGCTCCACCCATCCATTGAGTTTGCTCTGACCACGATGGCCTCATGGAGTCTGCTACATTACACAAAGTTCAAGGGAGATTGGCCAAATGCGAAGATCTACTGCAAGGGTATATGGATCGGACACGAACTACTCGCCATTAAAGACGCCGTACGACTCAAGCCGCCCGGACTGACTGCAGACATCATGAACGATAAATTCAACACAACCAAAGACGAAAGGGTAACAGATGTGATGGTCATTGAACAAATCTGGCTCTCGCTAGAAGGGTGCATCGCCGACCCGAAAGACCCCAATTACGCAACATCATACCAGCCCTATGTCGCAGGCAAGGTGTATACCGTGGATCCCAACCGGCTCAACCGACCCATTGGATTCGACCGAGACGAGCTACAGCAGCTGACTGACAACGAAGTCGACACTGCATTCCAATACGTCGGCATGCAGGGCTACGGTCCGTGGTACCGCATTGCAGGCGGACGGACCTGCGCCGTGACGAAGAACATGCTTTTAGGCCGCTGCTACGAGCCCGAAGCAGCGTACCTCCACTTTGGCACATTCAAAGACCTCGGCTACGATCTGCATAGTATGTTAAGCGGTCGGGCCTTTTCAGCGAAGGCCGACGCGCGCGTTCCAGAAGGTGTGAACTGGTTCTGGGGCGATTACCGCGCCGAGACGCTGGGATTAGCTGCTATGAACGGAGTGGAGGTCGGCCCTGCTGCTGAGCAACGTGAGAACATGCCGAGGTGGCAGGCGATCTTACGGATCTTACATGACTGCATGAAGGTGGGTGATTTGAAACTAGCATTCAAGGATCCTAGCGATGAAGAGGTTCGGGGTCCTGGTCGTCCACCAAATAAACATTTCGTGGCTAGTAAGTTTGTGAACACTGGTCTTGCAGGGCTTGGGCAGAAGGATGAAACGAGTGTTGATGAGGAGACGGAGGATTCTATCGAGGGGTTGAGTGGAAATGTCTCGGAGGTGGATCTCCCCAAGGAACTCTTGACTGCGTCAATTCCTTTCCGTTGAAAAGACGATGCAGAGGTCGATGACACGGAGTAGGCTTGAACCCAAAGACTGTCTTTCTAGCAAGGAGGAGAGTCTTACATCTTATCAATTACGCAGGGTAGCAAGAAAAGTAATGTTCATGAATAACGATTCCAATTATCAATCATCAACATACAGGATCTATATGGAACCTAATAATTCTTCGCCACAACTCCCCTCGCAAACTCCGCAAAAGTCAACCCACTATCAACCTCCTCTCCAAGATTCGGCTGCGTAAAAACAGCCAATGTATTCCTCGCAATCTTCCCCTTCCCAGCACACTTCGCCCCCTTTACAAAATGCGGCACAGCTCTAAACTTTCCCCGCGTAATAAGCTGCAACGCCTCTCCCGTCTGGAAAGCAAGACAATCCTTCGGGATGTTCACCTTGACGATATCACCCGTACGAGAACTAATATACAAGCCCGCCTCCGGATCCGGGGACTGCGGAAGTTCCGTGAGAACAAAGTCCGGAGATGACGGGTCTGGAATAGGTAGAGAAGCTTCTTCGTCGAGGAACATGGCTGACGTGAGACCTGTAAGACAGCCGTGGTCGACGTGGGTCGCGCACCAGTCATCGTCGTCACCGTCTTTTCCTTCAGTCTCCGTTGATGGGAAATAATGGAGAAGTCGGGCTTTGGTGGTGAGACTTGTTTTGACGACGCGCTGGAGATAGCCAGGCTTGTAATCGTCGATATTAGCCTCGGCGTAACGATCACAGGCCTGGGCCACGAGCGCTGCGGTGTCGATGATCAGGGTACATAGACTCTCGATGCTGGATCTGAATGTCGGCAGGCGTGCCGGGGATGGCCAAATATTGGGCGCCGTATACTGTGGTAGATCGGAGAAGCCTTCCGCTGGGGCATTTTGCAGAGTTGGATCCCGGTAGAAGGCGCAGTTGACGTAGTAGGAGCCTTTGAGAGTATCGAAGGTTCCTGATTTGAGGGTTTCCTTGCCGCAGGACCAGCCTACCAGGTATTTTGACTCTGGGCTTTCGAGAGCCTCTGTTGTGTGGTTAGACTTCTGCTCTGGAGTGTGGGGTTGGAGGAAGAAGGGGGTTACAGACCGAGCTCAGCCTCAGGAAGGGCAGCGAGGTAGGATGCATTCGAGAGAACCTGCTTGCGTAGCTGTACAAAGTTCTCCGGGAGGTCTTTGACCACGATAATGCCCAGTGAAGAGGGCCCGAAGGCTTCAGTCAGGGTTTCGAAGGAGACGGTGCCTAGGAGTCAATTAGAGGTATGCTACATGGATGTAAGGCTTGCATACCATTCTCGAGCTCTTTCAGACTCACGGTCACCGCCTGGGCCACAGACACCTTGGGCACATTCATCGTGGTGGATGAAGATGGTTTTCTTCCCCCGCTTCTTCGTAAATTCGGACCCTGCCGATAAGCCAGCGGCTAGTCACGGTTACGGTGTCGGCAGAGATAAGAGATTCTATAGATGCTGATGTAGATGCTATTCAGATGCTTCAGTTACTATCGTACACTCAGACTAGATGCAAAGTTACGCGCTTGTTCCATGGCGTCTGGTAACAGCCCTCAAATTACCAAAAGGCAAGACGTCGCCAATGCGTTTCGCGCCCGTAAATAGCATGACGAGGCGATCGATACCACATCCCCAGCCCCCGGTAGCAGGGAGACCCCACTCCAAAGCCTCGAGGTAGCTTTCGTCAATCTCACCAGGCTCATCGGCGGCCTTGGAGAAGCGCAGTTGGTCCTCGAACTTGCGGCGTTGTTCGAAGGGGGAGTTCTCTTCCTCGTAGGTGTTGACGACTTCCTTGCCCTCGATGAAGAGCTCACCGCGCGCGGCGACAATCTGTTTGGTTATAGGATGGACGAAAGATTTGGAGAGTGGGGAGAGGCATTCAGGTGGGTTGATGATGAAGGTTGGGTCTACGCATTGTGGTTCGACGTAGATGCTGCATAGTTCGTCGAGGAGGCGGGGAAGATTAGCGTTCTCGGGGAGTGGGAGGGAGAGGTCATGGAAGATTTGGTAGACTTGAGAAAGAGCGTCTGGAGATGTGAGATCGGGGAGTTTGCGATTGATTCCTGCTTCGATGCCGGTGAGGAAGTCAATCCGACGGAAGGGAGTGGTGAAGTTGACAGAGGTCGGTTTGAGATTGCCTTCTTGATTGAAGTCTCGGATGTGTGAAGCCATTCCAAACAGAAGGTTCTCGGTGGTAGTCATCAAGTCCTCGAGGTTGGCGTATGCTTGATAAAACTCGCAGGTGGTGAACTCGGGGTTGTGCGTCTTGTCCAGTCCTGGCTCGGGTAAGCTTCTGCTCTGTTGATCCCACATATCCTTCCATTCATACCTTCATTTCGGAAAGACGGTCCAATCTCAAAGACCTTGTCGAATCCACCCACAACCAGCCGCTTGAGCCACAGTTCCGGTGCAATGCGCAGAGACAGCTTGCGCTCGGGAAATTCAGTGGCATTAGTGTAGAAAGGACGGGCGATTGCGCCGCCAGCCACAGATCCGACGATAGGAGTGTTGACCTCCATGAACGACCGATCCAAGAAGAATTGGCGCAGATACTGAACCACAGCAGACCTGGCACGGATGATATCCTTGGTCACTGGGTCCGCCAGAAACTGGACATGACGGGGATACGGCGATATTTCGTGCGAAGCATCATAAACAGGGACATCGTGAAGACAGGGCGACAACAGCTTCGGCAGCTCCGTGACGTTGACAGTGAGCTCGCCTCGACCAGTGCGGTGCGGTTGACCAGTTACAGCTAATCTGGTTAGCCATGGCTCCCGCCAGAGAAGAACCAGACATACAAAAAGAATCACCACGTCGTAGCAGACGATACAGCTGCTTGAACTGGGCAGGTTCGACACCTACCAGCTGGCGCTGGTTGCACATCACCTGGAGTTTATGGCCATCTTGGATGATGTCGAAGAAAATCAATTTGCTTCCGGCAAGTCTGTAGGTACGAATTCTACCTAATACTATCTAAGTACAGAGCGTTTGGACAGGCTGGGCGCTACCTACCGGAGACGACCACTGTGTCCTCTACTGATTCATTGTTGGCGAGGCCATTGTATCTCGCGCAAAATTCCGCGCAGCTCAATGTACGCTGATCCACGGCTAGCCGAGGATAAGGCTCGGCACAGACATTTCTGATTTCCTGCACCCGGTCATGGAATGCCTTGCTTGGGGACGCTGAGCTGGCAGCTCGCGTTATCTGGGTTAGTCGGGCCCTGAAGGGGCTCGGTGTTTGTGTGAAACACAGTCCTGCACTGAACATTGGATTAGCAATGGTTCCTCACGATTATATGATTATAATAGAGATGAAAAAATGAAGAGATCAGATATTATTCCAGGTACGTTCATATGCCCGAGAGCATCAACTGCAGCGGTTCTGAAGCAGATGGGAGAATCATCATATAAAGGGATGGGAAGCAAATGCAGAATGAGGATAATTGAAGTAGCTTACCTGCTGAACCCAAGGCCGAAAGCCTTGGAGCGAATCGAATGCATGAGGAGTGAAATCACACTCACATTGCGTGGATGAAAAGGAAAAGAAAAAAAGCGAGTGGGAAAAAGTGGAAAAACTCGGCGTAGGCGGAGAAGGTCCAAGCTCGGCGACCTCAGCATCTTCCGTCCCGTCATCGTCCTAAACTCCCATCATCATCTCTGGTACGTCTTTCTTTGCTTCCCCGGTCAATTCATATTAATTGTTATAGATACACCCTCCATCACATACACAATGTCTTTCCTTTTCGGCGGCCAGCCCAAGATGTCCTCGGAGCAGAAGCTCGCTGCTGCCGAGACCGAAGTTGAAATGATCTCAGACATGTTCAACCGGTAAGCGCTTTCCCCCCCCTACTCGAGCACTTCATCTCTTGGGCCCCTATTGAGCCCCTATACTTAGCGAGCTATGAACCTGACATTTTCCAGCCTGAACGAGTCCTGCGCCAAGAAGTGCATCCCGGCCGACTACCGCGAAGGCGACCTCAACAAGGGCGAGTCCGTCTGTCTCGACCGCTGCGTCTCCAAATTCTTCGACGTCAACATCAAAGTTAGCGAGAAGATGCAGGGTGATGCCGCCCAGAAGCAGGGTGGCAGCATGGGCCTCATGTAAGCGCTTATGTGAACGCTGGATCGGGTTTGTGCTAGCCACGCCCGCGCCATTCAGAGCCACTTGCAATCTATGATTTTTTTTTTGTTTGGTGATGGAACATTGTTTTATACCATCACGAGCTGGGCGGCGAGGAACGCCGCCTATCTTATGTACAATAGGAACAGGGGAAAAAAAAATCAAAAAAGGATATATCGGACAGCCGTTATCACATTACGCTCCGAAGCCAAGAGATCGCCGCACCCATGTTACCCAGGAAATGCTGTGCTCTTCCTCGCCTTGGAGAAGAGCCTTTACCCGCATTTCCACATTGACAATGTGCCGTTCAAAGTCAGTGAGGCCTTCTTCCATATCCTCAACTTTGGATTTGAGGACATGCAGCTCGTAATCCAGCTTGGCACCGAGTAGCTCGACGCGTTTCACGCCGTCGCTGAGATAGGATTGCTCATCGGATAGAAGGTCGCTAGATCGTTCGCGCAGACGCTGGTAATCCCCAAAACGTTCCAGGTAGACTGAATTGAGCTCCTCGTGGCGCTCGTAGAGCTTCATGTTAAGACTGTCGACCGAATCCACTTGCCGCTCGACCCAGGGAACAGTACGCTCACTCAAGTCTAGTATCCGAGTACTGAATATGCGAGCATCCGAGGCAAGCATGTCTTCTTGGTCAATGGCTTCTTCGAGATTGTCGGTGTCTTCGACTACTAGCTGGCCTCCCAGTTGCTTCCAATTGAGTACCACCTCTTCAACATTGCTGAAGGAAAGGTGACGCGGACACCGTTCATCTTGACGCTCATTATCACCGTCCAGAGTTCGCAGATCCTCGCTGCTTTGCGGGCGCCGAAGGGCCATTGAGGCTAGTCCAGATACCGGCCCATCTCGATCGTCCCCCTGATCACTTGAAGCCACGGTGGAGCGAGACATAATACGCTCAATGTCCGACGACTCGTCATCGAACGTTTGAACGGGCTGCAGCTCTGCAAGCTGATCAGTCTCCCTTAGCTCCGTTTCTGCCGGGGCAGATTCGATGTGAATTTCGGGTGGCTTGACGTCGGCCCCATTTTCAGTAGCAACGGCAGTCAGCGCCTCCTCATCATGCTCGTTATGCTTTTCTGTCTCTCTGTCCATTTCAACACCAGAGCCGCTTTTAGATTTAGATACCTCCATGTCGCTGTCAATGTGTGGATTATAGGCCGCATCGTGGGTCAATTCTGAGCCGCCACGAGACTGCTTGTGATGATGTGAACGCAAACCAGGCAAACCGACTGCGTCTTTGAAACGACCGAGACCAGCTCGGGCATCAGAGACTCTTCCGCTAACGCCCTTTTTGCGGTGATCTCTCTCCTCGGCGACCAATGATTCGGGGGCCTTCCATTGTTTGTCAAGGCCAGTGGCGACACGCTCGGCATGTAAGTCTTCGGTCGAAGGCTTCTTCTTACTCGTCCAGACATAACCACCTTGATCATTGGTTGTAAACATCATATCCGCTTCCTTACCGGCGAACCCGGGAGTGGGACCACTCTTGCGCGGTTTCCCAAGCCACAGCCATTTGGCCCTTGATCCATAACAGCACTGAACAAAGACATCGAGATCGAGGGTCTCAATGTCGGCAATGCCACCCTTCTCTCGTCCACGGACCATGCCCATGACC
The DNA here is from genome assembly GCF_028827695.1 of Penicillium maclennaniae. NCBI lineage: Eukaryota > Fungi > Ascomycota > Eurotiomycetes > Eurotiales > Aspergillaceae > Penicillium > Penicillium maclennaniae. The sequence continues at coordinate 5,077,539 of NW_026623215.1, read as the reverse complement.
ATCTCACCTCCTTGGCCACTAAGCTCCGCCATAGTTGACTTGACGGCATCAGTCCAGCCCTCAGCATTCGCAGCCTTGGATGTAGCGCGGTGTAAACGTTCCAGCGTTCGCCGGTCAAGTCTTCGTGACTTGTTCATCTTCTGGGATTTCTGGAACCCGCCAATCCCTCTCTTCAAATTATCGATGTCAAAGGCGTCTTTCCCCACAGGAGCTCCATAGGCATTCAGTCGATTTCGAGCACCCAAAAGCGTGCCCAGAAGAGCAGCCACGCTTGTAGGTCCCAAGATACCATCGCTTGGTTCGACGTTGTATAGATCGGTGCCAATGTCTGTCCACCAGTCACTGATGGCCGCCTCGGTCACATCGCACAGCATGCCGTCCACGAATTCGGGGGCCAGTTTGTCAAATATCATCAAGGCAATTTGGCACTGCTTGACCAGCTCAATGACCGCATTGTAGAGCGGCACTCTCTCGCTCGTCCGATACAGCTGATGGAACTTGGCCTCAGTTGCCGCTGAGGGGGGCTGCAGTTTCAAGCTCGCGCGACCAGCACAGCCGAGCCGTTTCAGGTTCTCGTTCACAAAGAAATCCTCCCTGTGTTTCTTGAGGTCGCCGTCTGGGACAGGAATGACTGTCAAAGCAGAAGGGAACGAGCCCAGGTCTGTGACCAACACAGTTCCTAGGGAGGTCTCTTTCTTCCGAGCATGGTATTGTTTCACTGCATCAAAGTACATTCGCAACCGAGGCGACCACGTTGTCTCGTCCGTCGGCACGCTCAGCACGCCCACAATTACTTTGTGTGACGGGTCACCTGTGTATGTCGAGATGATGAATGTAGGATGGATGCGCGAGCACGCCCACTGTTCAACGATGTAGATCTCGTAGCCTTGAAGGATCGATCGACGGTGGAGGACATCGGTGGAGGGATCCTCTTCGAGGTATCGGAGGGCGACCGGATCGGTGAAGATAAACCTCTGATGACCATGTGGTATCTGGCGATCAGAGCTATTGACGTTGGCGGCGGGAGTTCCCCTGACGCCATCCGAAGGCTTCACGGCGTCGCGACCATCGGGCGCAGAGGCAGCTGAATTATTTGCCTGCATGGCAACTGCGTCGGGTTGTAGAAAACAGTACGTAGCCCAACTGAATTAGTTTTTAACAAGAAAGAAGCATTTGAGCCACATGAGCTAGCTGCCTCCCAGCTTCAACTCGGACCCCCGAGCTTCGGATCTCCTGCGGTGCCTGTCAGGTGGAAAGGACGAGCGCATATCCGGAAAATGACCCTTGAGACATAATCTAGTGACAAGGGATTCAGTTAGACTTTGCGGGCCAGATGCAAGGATGCGCAAGCTCGTCGGACTCTTTTCGACTTGTAGAAGGGCAGACGTCACGGGGAAAGCGGGCGGTGAGTGCAAGGCTTGAGGTTGGAGATCAAGGGTTTCGCATTGACAGTCCAGAATCGTGATATTCAGCTCTTTCTCGTCATTTGTTAGAACATCTCTCAAAACCGGTTTACACAGCTCCTCTAGTTCATTTTCTCGAAGTATCCCCCTAAATGGTTGTTGTTACTTCTGGTAAGCCCTGTCACGGGGTGCCTCTGAGACCAGTTTCGTTCTATCAATAGTTATGCTATGTATACGACGCTAGAATGGCCCGCTCATGGTCAAGCCCAGGAACGCTCGCACGGAGGGGCGAATGCGTGAATGATACAAACACGACTCAAGCGCAAGCTTACCAAAGATCATTTTACGAAAGGGCAAAACTGGGACACACTGGATTCGCAAGTTGAGGAAATGCAAGGACTAAACTCTTCTCTAAAGGCCACCGACCTGGGTGACAACAGTAGTGAAAAGAAGACCGGGCCAGTGCTCGGGCCTGGGGGCACGGCGAGCACCAGACTGACTCGATGACCGAAGTCAAGGAGGTCAGGGCAACTTAATTTGTTCAAAAATTCCCAGACGATCCCGAAGGACCAACTGGAGTGGTCAGTTTGGTAGTTTTCAACTAGCAAAAACACGATCTCGGATAATTCCTCACTGATACGTGTAAAACCCGTGCACTAGGATAAGGAAGAAAAGAAAAAGAAGAGGAAAGGGGAACGGAGAGTGCCGATATTTATAGGCGGGGGCCGCGCTAGTGCAAGCGAGAGCCGACAGTCATGTGACCATGTGATGAGTCATGCCTCCTCTGGGGCCTTCCTCTATTCAGGTCTAGTGTTTTGAGGAGCTCACGGACAGACAGAAAGCGACTATCTGCAATCACCTACGGTGGCAACCCTCCGAACAACTATGTCTACGTAGCTTATATCAAACGAAACAAGCACTAAGATGCCCACAATTCATACCCGCTGTGCTCACACCACACCTGAGGGGTATCTTTAGGTCACGTGCCTATGTCGTAAGAGCGGCGATCACCCGCCGGAATAGCTCAGCATCCGGGTGACCACGGCCATTGTACGTTCGACTCGATACAACACCCTCAGCGTTACCCGGACAGACCCATGCAGCTCCATTTCAGTCTACCAGGGCTCTTGCGTTGTGAATAAAGAGCCCATATTCCGCTCTATCCATATGGGCAACCGCTGGCTTGTCGGGCGGTAACCTCATCGACTCCGCATTTGAGAACCCGCTGCCTGAGCCAGCATGGATCTAGTACAGAAAGAGCACGACAGGCTGCAGAAGAGGCTGAAGGCTTCTCAGGGCGTTAAGAATGTCCAGTCTACCATAGATCTACTGCAGCAGGCTCGAGATGCCATTGCCCAAGGTCGGTGAACCCCATTGACGGGTTGACTATGTCGCACCCGGCGACAGACCCAGACTTACGTTCAACATACATTTACTGATACTTTCATGTCGCCTTAGACCCGAACCAGGCTGCTGTCACGCTTGCGAAACTTCAGAATCCCGTCAAATCATCTTTCGAGGCAATTAACGATAGTCTCAAAGAAACCCATAGTGGCCTTAATAAGTACACGAAGTCGCTCGACAAGGTATTTGCACTCTCCAATACACTCTCTACGGCGAGCAGCTAACATCTTGACTCTCTCAGCTCTTCAAAGACCGGCCCCTTCCTAGTACGGAACACGACGTCCTCTCTGAACAAGAACACCTCATCGACCGTGCGATTGCTATGCACCTCCTCCGTGAGGGTCAATTCTCCGTCGCAGCCACCTTCCTTTCTGAGATTCTTGACAAGAAAGCCGTGGTCCAAACTTCCGAATCGAGTCTCCGCTCGACAGACCAGGCCGCGATTGTATTTGATATTGACGAAGTCCCCTCCGATGAGATTCGCAAGCAGTTCGGCCAGATGTACTACATCTTACACCAACTGAAGGACCAAAAAAAACCTGCTACCGGCCATTGAATGGTCGCGCGAGCACCATGAAGCCCTGGAGGCACGAGGAAGCAATCTGGAGTTTGAGCTGTGCCGGTTGCAGTTTGTCTGGCTTTACCATGGTGAATCACACGAGCATGGCAATAAAGCAGGCAACGTCAAAGCTGCAATGCAGTATGCGCAAGCTGAATTTCAGGGCTTTGCGCCGCGCTACCTACGAGAAGTTCAGCAACTGATCGGCGCCATGGCCTTTTGTCCTAACCTGCGAGACTCGCCGTATGCGAGCATCTTCAACAACCCGTCCGCCTGGGACGATGTTGCCAACTTCTTTACCCGCGAGTTCTGCTCTCTTCTAGGCCTTTCCGCGGACTCACCCCTTTACATTGCGGCGACCGCCGGTGCTATCGCTTTGCCCACTCTGTTAAAGTTGCAGACTATCATGAAGGCCAAGCGCACCGAGTGGACTAGTGAGAACGAGCTTCCTGTATGTGTAGCCTCCACGGATTACCGCAAAACCCACGCTAAATCATTCTTAGGTTGAGATCTCTTTACCGCCCTCCTACTTGTTCCACTCAATCTTTGTCTGCCCGGTTTCCAAGGAACAGGCAACCGATGAGAACCCTCCGATGATGATGCCATGTGGGCACGTCATTGCCGAGGAGTCTCTGCGTCGGCTCAGCAAGGGCAATCGGTTTAAGTGCCCCTACTGCCCTAACGAAAGCTCCCCCAAGGACGCCCGCAAGGTGTTCCTCTAATGACTTCTTTTCTCTTTTCACGACATTTGACCGGGGATCCTCGGGGATTTTGGGATTCACACATGGGATGGCGTTTGAGATGGCGTTTTGCGTGACCAGTCGTACATAGTCGAGACAGATGCACATGCTCAGCTCTTCTTGTTTTTCTTTCTTTTCCTTTCATTCATTTCCCGATCTCCACTTAGGTAGAAATAGCGTGGTGCCCAGCTCCTCCCATTGGGTCCCTGGTCCCGTGACCACGCGCTCATTTGGCGACTCGAAGCGCCCACTTTACGCGTTTCAGACTGCTTTTGTGACGCGTCGACTGCTCTTTCAGGCAAGATTAGGGGCCTGTCACTGTCCGTTACTGTCATGACTATACCACCCGCAACAGGGTCATTTCACTCAGGTCATGTCGCCTTATAAATAGCACCGCCAGCCCCTGAGTCGCATTCTCCTGGCTCTGTAAACTGTTTCCTGCCTCCCAAATAGAAATCACAATGCTGTCTAAAAGACCTCCTCATTCTCCTTCCGATAACTTTACCAGGTACCGCGCCACCAAGGCAGTGGCCCGACCCCGCAGGATCCGAGATAGCTCCAGCTCCGGCTCCTCTCGGCGGTTGGAGCGTCGTCGAAGGCCCATCAACCCCCCCTGACGCATCGTAAGTAGCTCAATGCCTCATAGATCTATTGGAGACGACCATTGACCATAGAAAGGACACCATCGCCATCCACCTCCCCCATCGTGACCCTCCGCGTCGGTCCAGAAAAGCGCCTCTTCGCAGCGCACGAAGCCATCCTGAGCGCATCACCATTCTTCGCAACAAAATGTCAAGCGCAAAGACGCAGTCCGCCCATGAGGACTCATATCACCCAACACTCAGGCAAACCCATTGAACTCCCAGAAGAACAACCCGAGGTCCTCTCCTGCGTCCTGGAATTCCTCTACAAAGGCGATTACTACCCACGTCTTCAAAGAAACTCACAGCGCCAAACCTGGGAACTAGAAGACGGCGCGGTAGACTCCGAAGGCCAGAGTGTTGGCGCGACGGTATACCATCATGCCGCGAGGACAGTGATCCTCCGGGATACGGCAATTTAGTACATCAACTCCGTTTCCCAATGTCTTGAGAAAAATGCTGATCGGGTTCCAGCTGCGCCGCTGAGAAATACAACCTTCCAACCCTCCAACGCCTCGCACTTCGGAAACAGGGGTTACATACAGGTATCCAATGCAACACGATCCTGTCGAGTGCGAGATATGCATACGCCAATACACCGGATACGGACTCCAAACTGCGGGCGCATTACCTGGCGCTAATCATTCGGAGCCGGAGTACATTCAAGCGGAGTGGGACTATGCAAATGGAGATGGAGAGAGGCGGGAAACTGTTCTTTGATTTGTTTGTTGCAATGTGTAACCATATGGTATGTTTTACAGGTTCCCCTTGCCTTGATAAGTGCATTCGATGCTAACGTGGTGACAGGATGATGTTTTCCCGGCAGAATTGTCAATTTGTAGTTCTGTGGCTCAGTCGGTGCGGTAGGTGGGATTCTGATTGTAGGGGTGGCTTGTGCTTCTGGTTTGCGATTGTATTTGGTTTCTATACCCTTGTATAACTAGTAGTAGTCTTTGGTATGGTGTAGAATGGATGTCTCTCGACTCGTGCAACAAAGAATCAGACCATTGGTGGCGATGTAGACTAGACGAAGATCCCAGCTTACTCGACCGCAATTAAATATATAACCTTCTATCCTCTTAAGGTCTTTTTGCCTCAAGCACAGAGTATCGGCAGACCAGACATAGGAACTTATTTAGGAAAGTCGGTAACGATCAACAAACTTGCTAGATCGACTCTTGATTTACAGTTTCAAACTCCGAGATTTGTACGGGGTATCAGATTGTGTATTTCCTCGTCAAGAAAGACGAGACCTTGCTTCCGAGCGATGCTCAACAGATTTTAGATGCCAGTGCCTGGGAAAGCAGAATTGTTCTTGCTCAAAACGACTATGCCTCGCTCACGCGCAATGTAGCCTTTCATCAGTCCCTATAGATTACTTCATTAGTAAAGGATCGGTATGCATCAGCATTACCCCGTGAGACTGACCTTATAGATAAGGTTAGATAAAAGGCACTCCACTTCGTCGATATCAATCCGTGTCCGGCTAGTAGCGTGGGTACCAATTCTCAAGGCAGAAGCAAACTCCACCACGGGGACACGGGTTCTTCGAATGGAAGCTTCACCATCTTTGGCCTCTTCGAAACCTCCGGCAATAAAAACTTTTCGGAACAGGTTTCGCATCGCAATATCACGCCCTCGCTCCAGCGGCAAGTAGATGCGTCTCTTGACGAACTCTTCTTCGCCGGCTGACATAGCTTTGTCGAATCCGACCAAGTCACCTTTCCGAATACAGTTTGACAGAGGACGGAAGAGCTTCTCCAGGCGTGGAAATGGAGCCAGGAGTTGAGCGCTAGGAAGGGTATGTGTTGTGACCAAATGACAAGGGATTAAGTACGTCAAAATCAACCTGGTTCAGTCAGTAGATTTTCTCAAAAATGAGGACATTTACTGACTCTCGATTCTTCGACGCTCCTCGGTGACACATGCTCCAGGCCGTTGCCAGATGTTTCTCGGCCTGTATTCCTGAGATCAACATATGATCCAAAAGACAGACATTTTCACGAACCTCTGCATAATTCTCATCCAAGAAATGGATAACTCCAACGTAGTATTCAAAAGTGACGATATGAGACTTGGGGAATGCTTCCAGCGGAGGCAAATCGGCTGACTGCGCATTAATTGCGCGAAGGAGGTTCTTGGTGAGGCCGACCGAGTTGATCTATACGAGTTAGTAAGTACTCAGCAAGTCACAATTACTGTATGTACCCTGAAGTAAGTTTTGAAAATTAAATTTGTGGTTTGATAGATCCCCCACTTGCGCGATTCCTCTATCGGTGCCCTGAGTTTGTCAGTATAACTGTCACCCGCGAATAGATTGGTTACTCACCGATCACTGAGACACAGAGTGAACATTCGATTAATGATGCGAGCAGCCTCCTCCAGGTGCGCATTCTTCTCAATATCGGCAGCCACATCATCTTGGAAACCAAAACTTGAAGCTCCCTGTGAAGCTGCTTCGATGTCGGCTTTAATCGCGAAGGTGCGCAAGTACTTGCCCACCGTGTACAAGCAAGGTAGAGTCCAGGCGGGGATACCGGCCGATGAAGAATAGCCCCGAATGAGCGCATTGGCAACCTTCTTCCATGCGGTGAATACTGCAACAAGGCTCGCACCACGGCGGCCTTGCTCACACTTCAGCACCTCCCCGACTGCTTCCCAGTATGCGGCAAAGATGTCAACCCACGCGGTTTGTTCGGCTCGGGGTAGTTTCAGACTCTTGCCGTGGAAGAGCGCAAAGGACAGATCTTTCTGCAGGGATGCTGCATTTGTGAAATCATAGAAGGACTGTAAACGGTAGGGTTTTTGTTGGGTTCCGATTGGTGTGAAAACTGCTGCAAGAGCGTCGCCGGATCCAGCAGTGTAAGCGCTCTTAAACTCGCCTGCGAGGGTGCTCATTATGCGTTTCCCATACAGGGTCAATTGAAAAGCGAGGTACAGATGGTTCGAAAGTCGACGGGCACAAACGTATTGGGTGCTTAAGGTGGGTACCAGGCGGGAGTTGTCACTAGCTATGTGAGTAGCAGGTACACTTAGAGCAAGCAACGCAAGCAACAGCAGTGGGGCAGGGCGGTGTGAATGTGGTGGCAGACCCGTGGCGGTGACTTGCTCTGAAACTCATGCCTCAGGTGTCAATTTACATAAGGCACGCCCCACTCGCTTAACCGAAGGGCGGTAGCCCTAAGCACATTGCAACACAATCTTAGATTTCTCTCCCCGACGGCACACTAACGACTCAACCACCACAGCGACAATCACAGTATGTGGCCCCCCAATATCATCACCAACGAATCCATTGCTAACTGACTTGTCTCCAGATGGGTACGTGTCACTTTTTCCCCGGAATCCAGCGCTCTCTCGATACGGTCACGGTGTGTGCGAACGGTCGGACGGAATTTCATGCGAACGATACCTTGCGACTATATCACGACACTGGCACGAAAATTCAAGTACATGGAGGAGAAACGAGAATACAGAAATGATCAGGGCGGTACAGGACGCTGTCAGACAACGCCGTCGGTCGAGAATGCCAAGTCCTTGAAATTTCACTTCGAACCTTTCGCTCCCTTCCGCCTTTCGAGTCTATCACCAACCGCGATCGCACACCGTTTCCCGTCCTCTGAGCAGATCCGGATCAATCTGAAAGCGACAACGAGCCATGACTAATAAATTTCTCACAGGGCGTCTTAATGAGTACCAGGTTATCGGGCGTCACCTGCCCTCCGAGGCGAACCCCACGCCCAAGCTGTACCGCATGCGCATTTTTGCGCCCAACACCGTTGTCGCCAAGTCCCGCTTCTGGTACTTCCTTGCTCAGCTCCGCAAGCTGAAGAAGGCCAACGGCGAGATCGTCAGCTTGAACGTGGTATGTATTGACTGGATCCCACGGTCCTGGAACCACTACTGATATGTTCTTAGATCAACGAGAAGCGTCCCCTCAAGGTCAAGAACTTCGGTATCTGGCTCCGTTACGACTCGCGCTCCGGTACCCACAACATGTACAAGGAGTTCCGCGAGATGTCCCGCACTGAGGCCGTTGAGGCTCTCTACCAGGACATGGCTGCCCGTCACCGTGCCCGCTTCGGCTCCATCCACGTATGTCATCTGTAAATTGTTGCATCCGGAACACATTCTTACTAGTTTTTACAGATCCTGAAGGTTGTTGAGGTTACCGATGCTGACAGCATCCGCCGCCCTTACATCAAGCAGCTCCTCCAGAAGGACCTCAAGTTCCCTCTGCCCCACCGCTCCGCCAACCCCGGCAAGAAGCTGTTCGCCTACTCGCGTCCCTCCACCTTTGCTTAAATGCGATGTTTCTGGGTTCTGTGGATGGAGTGTGTGGATGAATAACTGTGTTACGGCCATGGCATGCATTAAAAAACTGGCCGCTAGGATTCGGCCTGTTTTGTACCCAGTTATGGGAGATGGTTTAGATGTCTCTAATCCCGTGTAGGGGCGTCTGAGGTTTAAATGCAAAAAATCATCGGGTTCAATCTTTCCTTGTAGATGTACTTACACCGCGCACGGAGTACCTTGATGGATGCTGCAGATACGTTTACAAGGTTGCCGGGTCTTTGTCACAAAGTACTCTCCCCGTTCGCGTTCATATGGCATAGATGTGATCAAGTCCAACGTCTGGAATTGTGATATAAAGCCATGTTAATCAATCCTGAAGATAACATTCAATGCACTGCGACCCTGCGCTAAGGAGGTTGGCCAGGCCCCGAGCCCGGGCTAAAAATTGGCCCGAGGAGACGGATTTACAGGCTGGTATCAGAGTAAAGCCCCGGGGCAACATATGGTAACCCCATTTTTAAGTCATTGGAGACCCTTATAATTGGCCCAAGCAATAACCGAGATCAGTGTAGATATATCCGCGAGTTGCGCCAGTGTGCCAGGAACGCTATTGCGTCATACGGGTTCGGGACGTGCTTATTGCCCTTTGTCCGCTTTCGCGTGGGATCCGATTTCTTCCCTTCCCCTTCCCTTCTCTCCCACCCTCATCGATTCAATCAATTTGCAATCATGTTCGCCCGTCAGACTCTCCGCTGCGCGGCTCCTCTGAAGCAGGCAAGCACAAAATTAAAACCCAGAAGTGCTTGCTGGGAACTAGTCTAACTGTTTGTAATAGAGCTTCCGCAAGTACTCAACTGAGGCCCCCAAGGCCGCTGAGGCTGCCGCTTCCCCAAAGTCCAACTTGACCCCGATCTACATCGGTGTCGGCCTTGCTGGCCTCGGTGCCGGTCTGTACCGTTACTACGGCACTAGCGCTCCCATCGAGCTCAAGGACCGTCCCAAGGTCTTCAACGGCGAGGACTGGGTTGACCTCAAGGTTGCCAGCATTGAGACACTTAGCCACAACGTCAAGAAGCTGCGCTTCGAATTTGAGGACAAGGAGGCCGTCTCTGGTCTTCCCGTCGCCTGTTAGTCCGCTTCAGTGAAATGTGCTAGCTCTTTTATTGACCCTGCCAACACAGCTGCTCTTTTGACCCGATTCAAGCCCGCCGGTGCCGAGAAGAACATCCTTCGTCCTTACACCCCTGTGAGCGATGAGGGTGCGTGTCAATACACTTTAAGCCCTGTACAACGCTAATTTGAAAAACCAGATGCTCCCGGCTACCTTGAGCTCGTGGTCAAGGCCTATCCCAACGGACCCATGTCCGAGCATATCCACTCCCTGAACGTCGACCAGCGCCTTTCCTTCAAGGGTCCTCTCCCCAAGTATCCCTGGGAGGCTAACAAGCACGACCACATTGCCCTGATCGCCGGTGGAACCGGTATCACCCCCATGTACCAGCTTGCCCGCCAGATTTTCAAGAACCCCGAGGACCGCACCAAGGTTACCCTTATCTTCGGTAACGTCAACGAGGACGACATTCTTCTGAAGAAGGAGCTCCAGGATCTCGAGAACACCTATCCCCAGCGCTTCCGCGCCTTCTACGTCCTCGACAACCCTCCCAAGGAATGGACCGGCGGCAAGGGCCACATCACCAAGGAGCTGCTGAAGACTGTTCTGCCCGAGCCCAAGGAAGAGAACATCAAGCTATTTGTCTGCGGTCCCCCGGGTATGTACAAGGCCATCTCTGGCGGCAAGGTCAGCCCTAAGGACCAGGGTGAGCTTTCTGGTATCCTGAAGGAGTTGGGCTATGACAAGGAGCAGGTTTTCAAGTTTTAGAGCATTGTAGAATATAGAGTCATATGCGCCGTGGCTGTGTATAATGATGCATTTTTTATCCGCGTTCCCCGTCAAGTCTTAGCCTGGGTATAAGCGATAAGATACCTGATCCCAATATATGTCGAATAAGCTATCATGTGGTCTATTGACATACTCCGTAACTGGTTGTCCAGCAGGGCAGACACACGTATGCATCGACTTCGTGCACAACTTTTTGGGCTCAGGTACGACCGAGATCGTGGAGCGCCCGCCCGTAGGCCCGCACACAGCACCCGGGGTGTGGCATGCCCAGTCTGCGGGATAGGTACGTGCGATCTCTTTTCAGGTCCCAAAGTTGCATCAATACATATCTTAATTGAGAGGTATTAAACATTTCAAAGCTCTCTTTCTGTATGTGAATTGACATCGTGCTTGGTTAGTACTAGACGCTATATACCTGACTGCGAGCAGGTGGCGGGCGCACATTGCATCCATATATGTATCTCTCATCCGCCTCACCAATTTGACAAAAGTCGACTTCGCATCTGAAAGTTCTTGGAGAATAGATCAAAACAAAGGAGGCTGTTGATTCAACAAGATACCAAGTAAGGATTGAATAGTGAAGAAGGGCGAAGACCTGCAGCAGTTAAGCGTGAAGAAGACCGTAACGGGGAGGATTAAGTCAAGGGTAACACACCCAGGCCCTAGAGAGGATGGTTTAAGCAGCCTAAGTGTTGTGCAAGCCCAGGACCTATGACCCGAGGACACCAAAGAAGCACCAGAGCCTAAGCCCAAAGCGGGGCCTCCCAGGCATGCCGGAGCTCTCGGGGGTGAAACCCCCTCGCCCTCCCCATTTCTTAACGAATTTTCTTCACCATCTGCCCCCCCTTCAAACACCCCAATGACTACCAAGGACTCCGAGGCCTCCGTGGCCGTTAGTATCGAAGAGCTTCGTTCTTCTAAAGATGCTGTAAGTTAACTACCTACAGATGCTGTACTTCCTTCTTTTCTTGCAATCGGGTTCATTGCGCGCCTTCTTAACCTTAAGTCGTTGGTGCGGCGCGCGACGCGACGCTCATAAACAGAGCCTTGTTCCCCACGCTACGGGGGTGCCATGAAACCTCGAAGCTTTTGAAGACCTGTACAATGCTTGGATAATTTAGTTGCATGCTCCTTTATGTACCTTTTCGATGTTGCGCGGGTCTGGATGTTATTGTCGCGTCCTGCGCGTCCTCTTCTCTGCAGGAAAGCTTCGAATGGCCTCGCACCCCACCACCCCTGTCATTTGGCATGTCCACGCATCGGAACCCAGCAATTGCCGGGTAACATGAGTGCGTCACACAGAAGCTGACGATTTCACAGATCCTCATGTGGAGCATGTCTATTCAGGCCCAAATTGCCGACTTCAGCAAGGCCTATGTTGAGCATGTCAACAACATAATCAACGGCACCTCTGCGACTATCGATCTCCCGATCGTGCCCGCCGGCCTGAGCCACTTTGACTTTGTTCCTCGCGCCAGTAGTCCCGGCGCCAAGTCCGAAGCTGGCGTTCGCAAGAAGCGCAAGCGCGCGCCCGTTGACCCCAATGCGCCCAAGCGTCCTCTCACTCCGTATTTCTTGTACATGCAGAACAACCGCTCCAAGATCGCCGAGGACCTTGGTTCCGAGGCAAAGCCCAAGGCTATCGCCGACGAAGGAACCCGCCGCTGGCAGGAGATGGATCTGAAGGAGAAGGAGGTATGTCAATCCCGCTAGGTCGTCAATGGAAAAGTGTATCACCCTTATTGACGCGCACGGCCAGATCTGGAAGTCCATTTACGGCGAGAACTACGATCGGTACAAGATCCAAAAGGCCGCATACGACGAGTCCAAGAAGAACCCTGTCGAGGACACCGACCCGGCTGCCTCCCAGCTGCAGCAGGACATTGCCGGTGCTGAGACTCAAGCTTCAGATTCCTCGGACGATGAGGACGAGGAATCTTCTTCAGAGTCTCCTTCGCCTAAGCCGGTAAAGGAGAAGACACCCCCGCGCAGCTCTACTAAGCGCCGTCGCAGTGATGCCAAGGCCATCAAGGAGGTGGCTAAGGAACCTATACCCGCTGTCACTCCCGCCAAGAAGGGACGAGGCAAGGCGGCCGAACCCACTCCACTCCAGGAGAAGCTGCCAGAGAAGCGCAACCGTACCAAGAAGCGCAAGAGCGAGGTTTAATTGATCAAATCGAAGGTTGGTTGAGGGCTCATGTCAATGGTTCAAGTTTTCAAGGTTTCAAGGGCGTCTTTGAAAAGTGTATTCAATAGGAACATATTGCCATAGTATTTGATACGTGATACTTGGAACTTGGTCTTATATATGTGCCATGTTGCACGTACATTTCCCCACCAACGCGATGGAATCTAGTAATCAATAATCCATCCACCTCGAATGACTAACACCGGCTGCGGCCGCCCAACCACACGCCAATCGGCGAACGCGGCACTTGCCTTATCTTCGTTATCGGCGTTGGCCTTCCACTTTTGAACTGTTCTTCACCCCACATTCTTCCCCTTCTCTCCAATTGCCTGGATCTTGACACGGTTGAAAATTCATTCTCATTCTGTAGAAGTTGAAGATTCTTCTATAGGATCTTGTCTGAGACTGTGATCATACGCCAAGCTCCTAGGTCCCGGTTCCACCTGCGTCATGCAGCTGATTCCGAAGGAGGTAGGTCGTACCACCCAAGCCCATCGCCACTGTCACTGATTGTCGGTAGCTCGACAAGCTCACTATTGCGCACCTCGGGTTTTTGGCACAGCGTCGCCTGGCCCGTGGTGTCCGATTGAACCATGCTGAAGCAGTGGTATGTTTTCATTATATCGCAAAGGTTGACTACGCGCTAAAAGTCCAACAGGCCTTGATTTCCTCCGTCCTGCACGAGGTTCGATCTCCACTTTTGTTTCCTTTTTTTTTTTCGCAAATGCCGTTTATCGGCATTGCTAATACTGCTTCCGATAGCTTATCCGTGATGGCCATTATTCAGTTGCCGATTTGATGTCCATCGGCAAGACTATGCTGGGTCGTCGTCATGTCTTACCGTCTGTTGTCGCGACCTTGGTGGAATTGCAGGTCGAGGGTACTTTCCCGAGTGGGACCTACTTGGTGACCGTGCATCATCCCATCAGTAGTGATGAGGGTGATCTCGAGCGTGCGCTATACAGTAGCTTCCTGCCTGTTCCCTCGCACGAGGCTTTCCCCGATCCCGATCCAGAGGACTTCGTGCCCGAGAAGATGCCCGGCGCCGTGATCCCCTTGAAGAGTGCCCGTGTTGCGCTGAATGACGGACGAAAGCGTATTCGCCTCAAGGTGATGAGCAAGGGTGACCGGCCGATCCAGGTACGTATGGGATACCTAATCTACGAGAGGGCAGATGCTGATGAAGAGTGATAGGTTGGATCACACTACCATTTCATCGAGACGAATCCACAATTGCACTTTGATCGCGCCCAGGCATACGGATACCGACTGGATATCGCTGCCGGCACTTCCATTCGCTTCGAGCCTGGTGATACCAAGACCGTCACTCTGGTAGAGATCGGCGGCAAGAGGGTGATTCGCGGAGGCAATTGGCTGGCCAATGGTCCCGTGGATCTGAGTCGTACGGATGAGATCGTGACGAAGCTACAACTTGCAGGGTTTGGGCATGTCCCCGAGCCAACTGCCGATGCTGTTTTGACTACTGGGTTTTCCATGGAGCGTGAAGCCTACTCTCGCATGTTTGGACCGACTACTGGCGATCTGGTGCGCTTGGGCCTGACCAACTTGTGGATTGAAGTAGAAAGAGATATGACCCATCACGGAGATGAGTGTGCTTTTGGTGGAGGCAAGACTCTCCGTGATGGAATGGCGCAGGCATCGGGTCGCTCTGCGGCTGAGTGTTTGGACACGGTCATCACGAATGCGCTGATCATTGATTGGTCGGGTATCTATAAGGCAGATATTGGTATCAAGGATGGTCTCATCTCTGGAATTGGAAAGGCTGGAAATCCGGATACTATGGAAGGTGTGCACCCGGAGATGGTGGTGGGTGCTTCCACGGATGTGATTGCTGGTGAGAATAAAATTGTGACTGCGGGTGGTATTGACACGCATATCCACTTGATTTGCCCGCAACAGGTGGATGAGGCTCTGGCTTCTGGTATCACCACCTTCCTTGGCGGTGGTACTGGTCCTAGCACTGGCTCGAACGCGACGACCTGCACGCCTGGCCCGAACCATCTGCGCCAGATGATGCAGGCTTGCGACAGTCTGCCGATTAACATTGGAATCACTGGCAAGGGTAACGATTGTGGACCCATTAGTATCGTGGAACAGATCAAAGCAGGTGCAGCTGGTCTAAAGCTGCACGAGGATTGGGGCTCCACCCCGGCTGCCATTGACAACTGTCTGGGAGTCTGTGACGACTACGACGTTCAGTGTATGATCCACACTGATACCTTGAATGAGTCTGGCTTCGTTGAGCAGTCGATCGAAGCTTTCAAGGGTCGTACGATCCATACATATCACACCGAAGGTGCTGGCGGTGGCCACGCACCTGACATTATCTCGGTCGTTGAACATCCCAATGTGCTTCCCAGCAGCACAAACCCGACTCGACCCTTCACTCTCAACACCCTCGATGAACACTTGGATATGCTGATGGTGTGCCATCACCTTTCCAAGAACATTCCCGAGGATGTCGCTTTCGCCGAGAGCCGCATCCGAGCAGAGACCATCGCCGCCGAGGACGTTCTTCATGACCTTGGTGCTATCAGTATGATGTCCTCTGACTCGCAAGCCATGGGCCGCTGCGGAGAAGTCATCCTACGTACCTGGCACACTGCGCACAAAAACAAGGAGCAGCGTGGCCAATTGGCCGAGGACCAAGGCACCAAGAACGACAACTTCCGCGTGAAGCGCTATATAAGCAAGTATACCATCAACCCGGCCTTGACGCAGGGTATGGGACACCTCATTGGCAGTGTTGAGGTTGGCAAAATTGCCGATCTCGTTCTTTGGAAACCCAGTTCCTTCGGTACCAAGCCTGTTCAGGTTCTGAAGAGCGGTATGATTGCCGTTGCAGAGATGGTACGTTCCTCTGATGTTATTCCCATCCACCTCACTAACTTTGATCAGGGTGACCCCAATGCTTCCATCCCAACTATCGAGCCGATGGTTATGCGACCAATGTTCGCTGTATGTCTTCCCATCTACTCATTTCCATAGGAACAAACTGATCAAGTTAGGCTCGCGTCCCGAGCACATCAATCATGTGGGTTTCGCAAGCCTCCATCGACGAGGGCATTGTTCAAACCTACGGCCTGCGCAAACGCATTGAAGCCGTCAAGAACTGCCGCACGGTCGGCAAGAAGGACATGAAGTTCAACAATACAATGCCGAAGATGAAGGTCGACCCCGAGAGCTACGTAAGGCAACTCTTCCGCTGAATCAGTCTCCATCACACTAACACAAATACTAGACCGTCGAAGCAGACGGCATGCTGTGCGACGCTGAGCCCGCAAGCGAGTTGCCACTAACGCAGGCCTACTACATCTTCTAGACCTGTGTGATGTAACACCTGTGGAACTGCCTCACTATTACATTCTTGCCCTGCTTTACCTCTACCCTTCCTCCCTGCTATTTCACCCGGGAATCATGTTTGTTATCTTCACCTTTTATATCCCATCCATCTCACTTTGATATCTAGCATTGCCTGCGGCTCAATATCCATCTGGAGCGTCGCTATTTTTGGGTTTGTGTTTATGCACTAGGTAATTAGCTACGAAAATTATGACTTTCTTTCCCCCATGTTACTTTGTAACTCCGGCGAAGAGCCAGCCAACTCTAGAAGTGGACCTAGCGGACTTTGCCGAGCATGTCCCGTCGCTCGCCTCGGCGTGGGTCAGAACTGACCGGTCCAATATTAGGACTCCAGGTATAGGAACGCTACAGTTCCTCGGTCTAGTCATTAGCTTCATTTGTCGAGTGGTTGTGTAAGGAGAGTTAGAACTTTGGAACAAGAATTCCAACCACCGGGTTACTTGCGAATTGTAGCAGAAGACCAACTCATGATCGTTTAAATTGCAAATGGTATATCATAAAAATCATCAATCTCACTATTCGTTTCCATCTCGAGGTCAACCCCTAAGAATGACACCTACAACTCCATCTCCTCCTCGGCATGATTATCCCCTGCCGATACCAGCGAAATATCAGCCCAACTATCGTCTCTCGCAGCAAGGTACGCTGCAACACGAGAACGCCTGCGCGCAATACGATCTCGAGTTCTTTCTTCACCCTGCTTAGACTCCGAGGGAGGCGAGCCGTTGAGATCTGACTCGGTGATTGAGAGACTGAGTAGATCTGTGTGTTGGCTGTCTTTTACTTGAGAAGGTTCGTGTGGAAGAAGCGATGAGGCGTTGTCTCTGACTGAGGAGATGGTGGATTCGTCAAGGCTTGGCCCTGAAGCTGGGATTCTGGTTTGTATTTCTGGCGACGGGGATGGGAGGGGACCTATATCGAGAATTGATGGATCGGCATGTTCTTTGAGGTAGAGGTGTGCTTTTCGAATTTCGGCACGTTTGGCTCTTTCTAGATCGTAGTCTGATGAGGGTTGTGAGGTGGTTGTTGGTTGGCTAGTGTTGAATGGATACTCGACAGTATCGTCTAGAACAACGTGGGTTTGGTGTTCTGAGGTGCCGGTACTCGCATGGTCTTCAATCATGTTGCTGGACTGTGAGGATTCAGTTAGAATGTCTGCTTCATATCGAACCCGCTTCTTAGAGCGTTGAATATCTTCGTCTTCAATTTGGCCGATAGTTTGACGCATAAAGTTGTCGTGTGCAAAGTGACTTCCTGAACATAAGTGACCGAAAAGACGACAGATGGAGATGTCCTCGTTCCAAGTGGATGGATCCACTGTACAAGGATGTATATCTTTAGGGCGAAACGCCGCCACGAGCTCGCATAGCTCGGAATAGGAGGAGTGTCGGGAATAGGGAAACCGCTGATCATGGTCAGAATAGTGTGCACCGAAAGAATGGATGTAACTTACAATAGTGTTTGGCAGATCCTGCTTGGAGTTTAGGTCAGACACACCCTGACCGAGCATATCCACAAGCTTCTCGAGAGACATTTCGCCTTCTTCTTTAACACCATAAACATCAAGTGACAGCGCCTTCTTCCTTGACCGGAATGCCTCTAGGAGTGCCTTTTGCATCTGCGATGAACGTTCCTTATCGTGGATCTGCTGGAGACATAATTTCTCCAACTGAGCAAGCGTAGACTCGTCTGGCAGCTCGAGCTCGTGAACCTGATAAAGGTCACCAAATCCACCACCGGCCCCAAGTTCGGGCATTTCGGCACCGTCCTGGGTTCGAGTGACAATGGGCGTGATGTAAACGGTTTGCGAACCGCGAGCCGCGTGGCATGATACACCAGGCTCGCAGCTGTGAACTCTGCTGGACTCTTTTTCGCTCAGACACCCTGACACAGCCTTGTTGCCTAGGTCAAAGCCACAAAGAGCTGGGCCTTCATTCACACCTTTGCTACTAGAGATATTTGCAAGAGATCGATAAAGTCCCATCTGATAACGGTCCACATGGATCTAATGGAAGTTGTCAGGCTCTTTCTGTGGTCGCCTAACACTTGAGAAGTTTCTACAAACCGTTGTCTCCAGTGCCGCTGAAAGAGCCAACCAGACGTCCTCATAGCCGAAAGTCCATGCTCGGAAATAGAAGACAGTATCGTCCGAGTAGGCCTCGACTTTGCGAAGGAGTTCTGCAAGCCCTTCCGCTTTTGATGGAAATTCTCGGAAAGGATTGGATCTTTGAGCAAATGTGGTGTCAAGATACAGCTTATCCAGCCGTTTGCGACCCAGCGTATACGGTATCAGAAAAGGGTTACGGATCAAGCCATCAACCCACCATTTTTCAGCTATGATATGTCAGCAGTGCTACTTGATTTGGAAACGAAGGGCTCGCCTCGAATGTCGCCGGAGTAGATGATCGCTTTGTCATTTCCCTCGATCAGGAACATCACAGCCCCCGAGCAGTGATTAGCATCAAATAATGTGACCCGAATACGGCGTCGGGGTGTCAGTTCAATCTCTGTTGGGGTATTGAGAGGAATTGGTCGCTAGGGAGGTCGTGAGCAGGATTCATATCACCATGCGGATCCAACACCCACCAGTAATTTGGCCAGATGTCTATAGTGCAGGCGACGAGATTCGAGAATGCCTTTGTGGAAGTTCATCCGATGTGGATACTTCTCAATGCGCAGCAGTAGCTGCGGGTATCAGGATCAGCTGGGGTCATGTTAGATTTGTGAGGCGTGTGAGGTGTCGACATACTTCGCGCGTGGCGGGAGAGCAGTAGATGAACGGAGCCCGAAAGGACTCTAGACCCTGTAGATGGTCGCTATGGACATGGCTCAGGAAGCAGGCCAACGGTTGCCGTTCGGGACTTTTGCGGAAGTAATCGACTATTGATGTCAATGTCCGAGAGAGACCCTTCTTCATGGTGTCATACTTACTCTGAATGTCGGGGAATTCTAGCAGAGTTAGCGGAGATCACCCCTCGGCCAGGATTGACCTACCGGAGACAAATCCGTCAAAGGTGGACATGGAGCAGACTAGAGCCCTGTTATGTAGAGTCGTGTAAGGTCGTGTCGCGTAATGTGGGTTTTAGTGTCAGTGTTAGTGTAGTTGGTGCGTGTGAAGAATCCACTGTTGGTGTTGGCGGTGCAGTTGACAACGCAGTCCACGTTGGCCGTGGTGACATGGTCTTGCAGTTGGCATTTCTCCTGTCTGATCTGACACTTCCCCTTCATTTCCCTCTCATTTCTTAGTCTGCACAGTCTGCACAGTCTGCACAGTCTGCACAGTCTGCACATCCTTCACCTTCAGGGTAATCCTCCTAATGAATCCCCACTCCACCTTCTAGACCCCCACAACTCCTCCAGATCTCCCCCCCCTTCGGGGTTCGCCTCGTTTCACGCTCCGACTGAGGGCCGTCAAGGGCCGTTGAGAGCCTTTGTGACCTCTTTCGTACTCTTCTTCTTCAGTTCTGCACCCTCACCATGCGCAAGCCGTCACTTGCCCAGGCTGTGTATAACGCAACGTTCCCTCACTCGCGCCCGGGCGATCCAGGGACCTTTGCCGCTCACATCACCCGCCATCTTGTCCCTGAGGTTCGCATCGAGACCAGCGTCTTTTACGGTCCTCCTGACTGCATCGAATCCCAGTACCCCGGACTCGACTATTCTTATGGCCCTCATCGCCTACGACTGGGACGCTTCACTTGGCATCGACGGCTATTCAGGGTGTTCGACGCGCTCAAGCTGACCGAGCACGAGATCTCGGAGCTGTGTTGCTGGGAGGGTACCAAGTCGGCTCGTCGGCGCTACGAAATAGAGGAAGGAATCACAGTGCGGGATACGACCGGCCAGGACGTTCAGCCTGCGGCACCAACCCCCCCACCCACTATCCAGACACACACAGGGGTAGAACTCCAGCCAGAGGACGATCAAGATCTGAACATGGATGCCCGGAGCGATGACACTGTTCGTGCGAGCGAGTCTCGTAGCTCCAGTATCGCTTCCGACTACCGCCAGCATGAGTTCGAAGACGAATTCAGTGACGAAGAGGTCGAGAGCTGTGGCGTGGAACTGAACAACCGCCTGCGCGCTGCAATGGTCGCACGCGACCAGGGCGATGATGTGCCGCTTGACGAGGACTGGGAACAGTGGTTCAAGGAGGCTGGCGAGCGAGATGGAGGCTACACCGAGGTTATGCACGCCATTCGTTCAAATCAACCACTGAACATCTTCCCTGAACCTCCAACCGCGAACCTTCGACATGGCGACCGAGGCGTACGAGGCCTTTCAGCCACCACACTAGCTGCAGAAGAATGGCTGCTCGCAAACCCTAGCCCACGCCTTACCTCCAGACCCGTTCTTCCATGACCACACCCTAGCACGCGATGAGCTGCGGTTCTCGCATTGAGGCAAAAAAACAAAAACCTCGATATGACCACATCTGCATTTCCTCGGCGCATTCCCCTCGCATTCTCCCCGACATGGACTGGCTCCTTCTCGGGTGTTCTTCTGTTCACGATTATCCACATTGCTGCACTTACCACTATCATGCCTGGCTACTATCGCAGGAGTCCGAATAGCTTTCTCTGTATAGACCTTTCGGAGATGTTCCCTAGCGATCACTCACGACATTCTGATTCACTTAATACCCTTTGGCTACTTGCTGCAAATTGATTGCTTATGAATGATAGCCAATGTCCTATTTCCGTTCCGCTTACTGTCAGGAGTCAATGAGACCGGTGAAATCTTCTTGATGCCCTTTTTGTGCCGGGATGTAAATTCTGTAATTCCGTATTGATAGTTTTCACTAGAAAGCCTAGAGGCAAAATCGAATTCGTTCCCGTGCGGATGGCCCCAACCCAGACGCATACACTAAGCAGGTAGAGTGAAATAAATTCGTGCCAGTCGAAACTGGCTTGTGCCGATTCAACGTTGGATTGAGGAACCTCCGCGGAGCTATATATTGTGGCAGGACGTGCGACATACTGGACCCACCGATAAGAGCACCTCCGCTGCCCGCATTTTGGTCTTCACAACCTCCGAACACCATACCACAAATTGTTCCTCAATAATGCTGAAGTCTTGATCGCCAGAGCGATGAACAGATAGCTTTCTGTCCGATCTCTAGAGGGTTCCCGTGCTACAGACCTCATCCCTAGCTTCAATGGGCGCAGCTTCACCATGATCAAAGCCATCTTCTACAGCAAGTTCGACACACAGGAGGGTAAGAGGTCATCTAGTAACCCCTGATACTTCAGCAGCTCACTCACACATCTCCAGGCCCGAAGGTCGTCCATCAGGTCCCCGATGGAGCTATTAGCCCTTCATCAACCGCGCCCGCGCAGCCCCTCTTAACTTTCTCCGACATCTCGTTCTTCGTGATCCCGCGCCAGGAGCTTTGCGGCAACCTCCTCCAGGTCTGCACTAATGGTTACCGTATCCTGGGATACCCAATCTGCATGAAATCCCCTCGCTACGACCGCAATGAGTTCATCTTCAACTTCTGCGTGGTGCTGGCTGAGGAGGACGATTTCAGCACCTACAAAAGTGTGGTGCAGAAGCTGGCCGATATGATGCATGCTCTTGAGGAACAAAATGGGTTCCTGTCACGAGATTTCTCGAAAAGTGGTGAAGGCAAGGTATACAGTCTTTGCGAGATGCTGATGGAGGACCTTAATAACTACTGCGAGTGCATGATACCCATTGGTATGTCTTGGCTCGGTCTCGACCTTTGCTCTTACTGACCATTTGAATTCAGATGAACTGAATACACTGAACATCAAGTTGTTCCCTATTTATCCTTCTCCGCCGCCTGTCAAGGCTTGGCAGGTTCCTCTATTCACAGTGCGATACCATGCCTTCATGGATGAGAACTGGGACCTGACCTTGCAACGGGTACGCCCTGATAGTGTGCATGACCCTCTTGGAAGCACAGACTGACCAAATGTCGCAGATCGTACCTCATATCAACGGCGTCAATAGCGTTCGCATTATCTCCATCTTAGCCGATACCGACTTTTCCCTCACCTGCCGCGCAATCCGACACCTATTATACTACGGCTGCCTATTCATCCTAGACATCTTCTCCTTCTCCGCAATCTACGCGCCAACAGCACAATTTAGCTGCACGATAGCCGCAGACGAATCCATGCAACTCGAATGTGCACGCTACGTGAATACCCGCTTCGCACCACATCCCGCCATCGGCCCTCGCACACCCCTTCCCCCAGTACCAGCCGCAGGAACCAGCGGAAACAGCAGTGTCGCCGCCGGTCCCTTAGTAGGCTCCCTCACCGACCAAGCGATAAGCGTATCGCGCGAAGAGTCCCGCTTCGACGCCGAAGAAATCTGGCCCTTACTAGGCGGCGAAGACACGAACGGGCTACCACACACGCCCGAAACACCAGATCACGATATCACGCATGTAGGTCAATTCCCGAAGGTAGTAGATGGCGTAGGCATCGTCGAGCTGTACGCCAGCCTGAAACAAGGCCAGAGCGTCAAGCAATGGTACTCGCAACACAGCCGCGAACTGGCCAACATCGATATCCGGCGCTTCATAACTTTCGGTGTGATCAAGGGCTTCCTTTACCGCGTGCACAAATACGCTTGTGCAACTGGACAACCGGCATCCGCGCCGCGTTCTTCATCTGTCCTTCCTGCTCGTGACTCGACTGGTCCGTCGTCTCGTGCTACAACAGGGACGAATACGCCATACATGACGTCTAGTGTTGGGGAGGAAGCACCGATATCATCGGCAGCTCGGCGTGAAACGAGTCGTGAGCGTGCGCCGTCGTTTCAGAGTGGGGGTCGTGGTGGAGTTGGAGGGAGTGGGCCGTCGGGATTATTTGAGGATGAAGAAGAGGAGATTGATGATCGTACCTTGTCGAAGTATCTTGATGGGACCCATTGTCTTGATCAGATCTGTACGGAGCTGGAGATTAGTGAGCGGGAGTTGACGGCTCGATTGAAGCGATATCCTGGGGAGGTGTTGATTGTGCATCGGTAATTACTTTGTTTGTGAATGTCTTTTGGTTGAGTCAATAGATACCCTAATTATTTGAGTCTATCAATTGCAGTGCTAGAAGCTTGATGAATTATTCTTTTGGTTCATTGATATGATCGGGTGTCTCTAAGAACTACCGAGAATATGAAGAAAAATCTAAACCCTTCACCCACCAAATCGTTTCCATTTTTGTCGGGGTCAAACACATTGCCGATGCAGATAGTCGACCCTCGACCGGAAAGATTTGAAACAAAAAAACTCAATGACGCCGTAAAACCCAGTCGTTTCAGTCGTATCGTATCGTGTGAAAAAAAAAATTGAGTTTACTCCTCATCCCAAGCCTCCAGCTCGGCCTTCTCGTATTCACTCATCACTTGGGGATCGAAGATCGTCTCACCCTCAGACGGGATGGTGGTCTTGATATCTTCGAAGATAGGCAAGAAGGCATCATTCCAACGCTTACGTCGGTCCATGACGATCTTAGCGGCATCGCCGACAGCAGGCCGAGAAATTCCGGCGCCAGCAACGTGGCTACCACCACCAGCACCACCAGGGCGATGCTTGGCCTGCGAGCCCTTCTTGCTCTTACCCATGGTACGGGTGCGCTTGAGATAGGCCTGTTGTACTTGAGAGTCGAGATCATCTTGGATTGTGGTGAACTCGAGGAGAGCCATGTGCTCCTGAGCGATCTTGAGGATGCGCGCCTTGCGCGCGTTGTTGGTGACGATCTGCTTCTTCAGCTCGTTTTGTAGGAGGCGCAAGCGCTCGGCGACTTCGTCGTCATAGTGTGCGTCGTAATCAGGGTTGTCGTCTGCACCGAGGAAGCCAATGTATCGCAGCTCGGCCTTGGCGCGCTCATCGAGCTGTGCGTGGTCGAGTTTGGCCACGGAGGTCTTGAAGCCGTTCGGATCGGCGTCACGAAAGGCTGTCGCGGGTGGCAGGGTCTTGTCTTCGTCCTTGACTTCCACTTCACCATTGGGCTGGTCCAAGTCCATTGCGTCTCCCATCCCCGTGTCGCCGTTCGCGGAGTCCTTGTCCTCTGGGAGAGTACGGTGCTCATAGCGAAGAAGAGAGCACAGACGGCTAAGCAGTGGGCCGATGGAAACCTCACTAGTTTCAGCCTTGTCATCGGTCAAAGTCTCGATGCTGCCTCGTCCTTGGTTCAAGGGTAGTTGGTCCTTATCATCTTGACTCGAGTCGTAAGAAATTCCATCCTCTTCAGCCCAGACTTGACGGTAAAATTTCTTCCCACGGCGTGGGTTGATGAAAGGCGTGACACGGTCTCCTCTCTCCCGAAGCCAAGCGATGTCTTCTTCGGTAAGAGGGCGAACATACGGCTCAATATAGGCCAGGAAGGTATTGGCGCTGACCTGATTGGACGGCTTGGCATTGCTAAAGTCCTTGTCAGGGGGGACACCGGCCATCATGTGAGCAAGATCGCTCTTGGGGAAATGGGCAACACTGTAAATTTCCTTCTTCTCATCGTCGGGCATGTCCGGGGTCACGTCTCGAATGTGGTAAACGGTCGGGTCATCGAACTTGAGCGGGTTTTCTCCAAAGATCTGGACTTGAGGTACGGCGGGCTGGGGTTCAGGCTGGTGAGAGTCTTCGCTGGAATCCGAGCCGGGAGACCCAGGCGCGGCCGCGCCATCTGCCCCGGCAGCGGCACCGTTGGGGGACAACATGGATGGAGGTGAAAGGGAAGAACTGTCATCAGAGCCGGCGTTCTTCGAATGCTTGGAGACTGGAGAAGCCGCTGGATATGGTCAGTCATTTTTGCGAAAGTGAAAATTGAAGGTGGAGCTGTGGGCGGGTGTGGAGTGTGACGGGGCCATGAGTTGCACTTACCTCCTTCGACCTTTGTCTCGGCGCCATCTTGACGAGCCACGTCGTGTGCTCCGTGGCTCAATGGTCGCTCCGCTTTTGCCGCTCGCTCCTTGCGTTTCTTCGTCTTTCCTTTTTGTATTTGCTCATCATCTTCCTCCGTTTCGCGCTTGAGCTTCGCACGTTCTCCAACCTCGCGACTGAGGTCAGGATCCTCCGTCACATTCTTACGCTTCTGGGACATCTCTCGCATACCAGCATTGCATGTATCCCCCCGGATATCCGCCATCTCACTGAGGCTTTTCAGGTGATCCACAAGTGCTTCAAGAGTCCGAGAATCGGGGATGTTCGGCCCAGCTATTAGGTCCAGCATGTCTGTATACTGACTGTTGGCCTGGTCGATGAGCTTCGAAACGTCATTTTCGAGATAATTGATCGCAGACGTTAGGGTCCCTGGTCCACTGCCTGCGTTGGACGGGGTGGTATTGCGGCTGCGCGACTGACGCGCGTCGCGCCCTTTACTCTTGCCCTTGAGTGAAGGCATTGGGTTTGTCTTTCAGTGATAGGCAATGTTATGGGATGAGAGCCGGATAAAGGGAGTGAGTTGGTTCGCGGAATTGTGAATCGGGATGTCAGGGTTTCTAAGGAGCGCCAGCTGCGATCAGGTACCGCATGCTGGTCCGGATCACCACCAAGTCAAGAAGCAATTCAACGAGAGCTAAGTTCGCTCAGTTTACTCCACCATAGGCGAAGCAGCGATGAACAGAGTACGCTTGAGTATCGGTGATAAGTTGAGTGAGCTGTGGTGATCGAGAAATCGCGCGGAGCCGATCAACCTGGGGGTGCTGGCGCACGTGACATCATTTCTGCCAGCACGTGAGACGGTGCGAAGAGCGGTAAAGAAGCTTTGACTTTCGGCGGCTAAAATCGCCCTGAAAGCTGTATACTTGCACTGAAACGCGTCAAGTCGTGAGATCACCTATTGTTCCACGTGGTAAATTTCCTCCAGGTTTTCCGTGGTGAGTCGGATAGGTAAATCCGGGTGCTGAATGTCCCAGGAGGATCTCAGCCATAGCACAGGCTTCTTTGTCATGAGATGTATATTTCCATTGGCAGACGGACAAATATATGAGATCTATCTTGATAATGACTTTATTGGAGATAATAGGAAGGATAGGATCAAGAGGACATTAGAACAGGTGATAGACTTCAAAACAGCAGGAATCACACACCAAAATAGATTTCCTCTTCAAGGAGATGATCTTACTGAAAGCGGCATCCGCAAACGAACTTTCTCAATGCGGACATAGCCGATCAATTCCCGTACAATCTATACGCATCTGTCTGCAATGACGCCCCTTCGATCGATTGCAGTTGCCCATATTTCTTTTCTTCGCTTAACGGAATCAAGGTTTGTAGCCTTTTTGTCGCGTGGCCGGGCTTGCCCGCATTCTTGTGCCGCCCACGATTTGCCCTTGCATACCATCGGCTGCCGCAGAGGCCGAGTTGGCCCTGGTGTCCGTCTTTGGTTATTTCCCTTCGCCGGGATCAAACAAATGCGATGATGGACATAACACCCAAAACGAGGATGTTTTTTCGTTCACTGGTCTTACATTTCTTCAAATCTCTCAATCTAACCATGTGTGTATACCTTTCGAGGTCTCCTATATACTGGTTCTTTGCATCGCTTGCTCCGGCAGACAGAGAATTCAGCATACTTTAGATCGATCACATTATGTCTCGCACCGAGGAGTCCGATTCGCAGGCGTCGGTTGCCACGCTATTTGCGGGGCCGGGCAGCGCCTCAAATTCTACTTCGTCAGTCAGCGTAAGTATAGCCGCCTGATGTATAGCGCTGCCTCGGGGTTTGCTTGCTAATTGCACGTATATATACAGGAAAATGTCGGATTTCGTTTCGTTCTGGACAGAACAGTTCAAACCCTCTCAAGCAACGGTCTTCCTGACTCTGGATCGTTTTCCGGCCTCTTGTTCGTTCCCAATCTTTCACCACAAGATCCGTGCAACTCGATCGTTTCCCAATACGTACCCTCCAACGTGACTCGTCACCAAGACGTGACAGGCTACGGTTACCCGATTATTGGTCTCGCTCCGTGGGTGACCCCAGAGTGTACTCAATCGTTTCTCTCTGCTTCACGTGAAGTCAAAGCAGAGGCACTCGTTTTCTTCCAACCGTCAAGCAACGACTCGGGAATCCCGCCACCTCAAAGCGATCAGCGGTGGGATTTACACGACGGAGACCAGTGGAGAAAGCAAAACAACTATCCGATCTACGCAATTCCTGGTCCAGCTGGCGTGACTCTCATGAACGAGCTTGCATGGTTCTCGGATGGAAGGTCCAACCACAGCAGTAGTGACGACAACACATCAACAGAACCTTCACGTCAAGGAACAAGTCAACGCCTTTTCACAATGCTTGACACCGGTATGTTTTTTTGATGCCAATAGTCTGTATAAAGCAATTGCTGACAAATATGTGTAGAAACCCCCTCTTCTCAACAGCCGGGATTGTGGAGCTTTGTACTCGCAATTCTGGGTACAATTGTTGGCTTGAGCCTCGTCCTTGTGGTACTCTACCGCTTCCTCCAGCGCCGTCGCCGCCAAATCCTCGTACAGCGAATTGAGACTGGCCAGGTCGACGTCGAACGCCTGGCCATGTCCATCCTTCGTGTTCCTCGTGAGCTCGTCGATAAATTGCCCATTTACACCTACACCGGCGAAGCACCTATCATGGTGCCAGTCACTCCTAAGGAAGAGGTTAAAGAGGAAGTGAAAACCAGTGTGACCGAGGTGGATGGCACACCGTCGTTATCCAGCAGCCCGTCCAGCAGCCTGTCCAGTAGCCAGTCTAAAAGCCCGCCCAAGGTCACCGGTATCCGGCATCCAGAGCCAGCAGTAATCAAACCGGAAACGAATCAACCTGCACCCTCGACAAACCAGCACTGGGACTTGCAGACCTCGTGTGCGATCTGCCTCGATGAGTTCGTGATCGGCTCATCTCAACTCCGCGAGCTGCCGTGTGGCCACGTATTTGACCCACCCTGTATCGATCAGTATTTGATTGAGCAGAGTAGTCAGTGCCCTCTCTGTAAGAAGAGCGTTCTGCCGGCGGGATCCTTTCAAATACCGGTGACCAACGCCCTAGTCCGGCGAGAGCATGCAGCGCGGAACCAGGAATGAATTGGCCATGAGAGGCGAATGCGAGAAGATATGAAATATATAAAATATATATTATGTATATAGGCATGAACGATGAGCATACTAGTAATTTAACTATCATTTGCCACTTGTTTTCTTTCCTTTTCACATCCATTCAAATTATTTTAGAGTCTGAATCATGCATTCTGGCAACTATGAAGTACGCAAGATAGCGCAGAATATAAGCTGGCAAAAATTGAACAGATGTAGCTAAAGATGTCCAAAAAGGTCTTCATCATCCAAAACTTGCCTATACTAGTAGCGGTACCCCTGGGCGGTGGCAGGGAACAACAGAGGCGCCGGGGCTCAATTAGCACGTGATGATCAGGTGACAGTCACCTGAGGCTTTCAGGATCCTGAGTGGGGGCCCATCATGATTGGCTCGCTGCAGACTCGGCTAATTGCTAGCGTCCCACACACAACCTCTGTCTTTGATCTTTCTCTCTCGAACTTTTTGCAGTTGCGACAACGACAACCGACGACCGACAAGGTACGCCCAACCGCCATTTCAACTCCCGTTCTCAACCTGACAGAATCACTGACTTTCAATTGCCTCAGATGGGTGCCCTCAAGTACGTCGAAGAGATCCAGAAGAAGAAGCAGTCCGATGTCATTCGGTTCTTGCTCCGCGTTCGCTGCTGGGAGGTGAGATAAAACCCCCCAACCCCCGATTGCCTAACATCTCTCCGCCGAGCGCTCGTGAGTGTAGCCATAGGAACGCCTGAGAACAATCTGGTGTGACCGGCTCAATCAAACGAAATTTGATTCGGCGGAAATGGATGTGGCACTTGAAGAGACTCATTCTGAGGCTCCTGTGTCTTGCTATACACTCGTTGAACTTTGCTGAGAGTGCATCAATATAGCTCCGCCAGCTGAACGCCATCCACCGTGCTTCGCGTCCCTCCCGCCCTGACAAGGCCCGCCGTCTCGGCTACAAGGCCAAGCAGGGTTACGTCGTCTACCGCATCCGTGTCCGCCGCGGTGGTCGCAAGCGCCCTGCCCGCAAGGGTGCCACTTACGGCAAGCCCACCAACCAGGGTATCAACCAGCTCAAGTACCAGCGTGCTCTGCGCGCCACTGCTGAGGAGCGTGTTGGTCGCCGCTGCGCTAACCTGCGCGTCCTGAACTCCTACTGGGTCAACCAGGACTCCACCTACAAGTACTTTGAGGTTATCCTCGTTGATCCCCAGCACAAGGCCATCCGCCGTGATGCCCGCATCAACTGGATCTGCAACTCCGTCCACAAGGTGAGTTTTGACTCCAGAAAACCCTTCGCTACAAATGAGCCAGCCATACTGATGAAAATCTTCTACAGCACCGTGAGAGCCGTGGTCTCACCGCCACTGGCAAGAAGTCTCGTGGTATGAACAAGGGCCACCGCTACAACAACACCAAGGCCGGTCGCCGTCACACCTGGAAGCGCCAGAACACCCAGAGCTACTGGCGTTACCGTTAAGTGCACTAATGCACTTGATTGGTGGACTGGGCTGGATATTGGCTGCATGTGGTTATCTCTTCGATCAGTGCTCGCCCGGACAGTGTCATTCACACTGGGCCAGAGTATAATGCAGACCGGCAGGATCTGTATTTAGCCAAAAAGCCATCTTGTTTTATGTTGAATTCCCCCTTATTAACGAAGTATGACTGGTTCACTTCTCGGCACTACGGACCTGTAGACCTGCTAGAGGTAGCGTTTAGATTGTAGTCTCACTAATGTCTCGTGTCTCGCAAAGTGGCTTCGTGTTCGTACTCGGGTAACAACGTGTATGTGTGTGCGTGTTGGTTCCACCCCCTTCCACTAGTATGATGGGAAAATGCGTCGAATCAAGGTATTGGCATAGTACATCGCAACATCTAGACCACGCATCTACAATTATTTGTTGCAGAATTCTCGGTTCTGGCGATAATCAAACTTTTGCCAGGAAATTCAGGCATCCAGGGCCAAAAATAACCAACATCGCGGCCTTAGGCGTGAAGCCGGGCCCGCCCCTGCCCCGTTAGCCGCTTTCCCAATCCGTCCAAGACGACTATGAGTTGCTGCAACGATACCCATTGCTACGTTTCTTTGCGGACTCATTCATATTCCCCTTCTACTGGGACTGCCTGCATATATCATCCTTTTGATTAGTGAACAAAGGAACGAAGTTTCCGCCCCGTTTATTGTGAACTTGCCCACGATCGACTCGCGTGCCATTAGCGCGAGGACCAAGCTCCGTGAACTTGCGCCCTGTCTTGATCACCTCAATCTGCGACCTAGTCATCTTCTCAGCTCTAGCTGAACAAATGCGCCCATATGCCGTCCTGGTCTGGACGTAATCCACCGATCCCTCCGATCGCAAGCCCTGGCACTGCCCTTCCCTCGAACCCTCACGCAGTCCCTGCCTCGGATCACCCCCGAAGACGCCCGTCACATACTCACGATGCTCCAAGTATGGCCCCGCTGAATACCGGCCTGCCCACGGGCTCACACCGACACGGACACAATCGCTCGATCAGTCACCAGTTTGCTTCCCCATTCACCGGGATGGGGAAGAAGCGTGATAAAGTTGGACCTAAGTACACTACGTGGGAGTCTGACTCCGACTCCGACGTCACAGTCCCCACGCAGCCTACCTCATCGAGTCCTCATAAAGAAACGAGTGCTGTACAAGGCAATGAGTTGACTGAGGGGAAATGTCAGACCTGCAACTCGACTGTACGGTGGCCACGCAAGGCTCATGTTTTTCGCTGCACCTCTTGTTTAATGGTCACCGATCTCGAAGCAGAGCCCGCCAAGAATTTCAAGAGCCCAGGCGGCCTTGAATATGAAGAGCGAGCGCGAGGGGCTCGGAAATGGGACCCTCCTGAGCGGGACTCAGTACTGTCGCCTTATGAGCCAAAATCAGGTATTTGATGCCCCTCATCCTGACTCGAGAAGTGGTTCTGACTTACTCGCAGATCTTATTTTGTCAGCCAACAGTGTCAGGCGCATGATTGATGGATGTCTCTCTGTGTATTTCGATAGACTTTTAGAAAGCCCAAAGTCGCAGTTGACACCGGACGACGATCGCAATGGTCGACACTACGACCCTCAGACGGAGAGTTCCTTGTCGCCTCCTGTACGCAGCCCCGAACATGGCCATCTCTCGGTTCCACGGCCCCTTCACAGTCGTAGTGTGTCTGCATCAAGTGAACGGGAACGTGCTACGGGTACGAACGAGAGTTCCTCCTTGAAGCCACAGTCGATTCAAAGGGAAGCCAAGAATACCCCTATCCGACCTCGCGCCAATTCGAACATACAATCGGATTCCATGACAGACCAACGCTCTCAGCCAACCGCACGGCCTACAGACACGGAGACTAAGAACGGCGAGCGACAGCCGTTGATTTTCAAGCGTCTGGAAAACTACATTATCGCTGCTTTCAAAGGCACTAGTGTACTCAATATGTCCTTCTCTACTTACCAGCCTGCAGTCCGGTCTGCTAGCAGTGGCAATCTTCCCAAGATGACCATGGATCCTGCGTCAACACCGGAACAAGGACCCGAAGGACCCGATGCACCCGTCTTCGAAATAGATGCAAAAACACTGCTTCTCGGAGACGTGGCTGAAAATTCATCCTGGTGGATGAATGAATGGGCTCAGAAGGAAGGTCAAGTTCCTTCTTCTGGCAAGGAGAAGCTCTCACATCGGTCTCGTATGGTGTCTTCTAGAAGTCCTCGAATCAATTGGGCTGAAGTCGCCCAGTGGTACCAGCTGGTTCTGACCGCGGGTAGCTCATGGGCTCAGAAGTGGGCTGCAAGGAAGCCTGACGCCAGAGGCTCTGAAGCAGATATTTTTCGCATCAAAAGATGGGAATCAATTGATCCCTCAACACTGGAAAAGGAAATCAGCGAGTCCCGTATACACCTCCAGCGCACATTGATGAAAGCCATTGAAAACCTTCTGAAACGTCCAAGGCGTGTTCTGAAGAGGCCCGAAGATACAAGATTCCTGTTTATATTATTGGAAAACCCCCTTTTGACGTCACCTACTGCCTTTGGTCAACCATCAACAGTACAAGCACCTCACCGTGATGAGCGGCGTCCATCTCACCCGAAGGCCACCCTTCGTCCAACAAACAGGGATGGTAAATCTCCCCGCAAAGATCCACTCCCTGCGATTCCTCGCTACAGCAGCTCAAATCATCATCACGGAATCACCAAGCGTATCCTGGGCCTCATGTCAAATCTGCCCAATGACTGTCATCACTACCTTGTGTCCTGGTTTTCTCGGTTCTCGCACGGTCAATTCGAACGACTGGTGGACTTGGCTGGCGGTTTCATCACCTATCGATTGACTCGGCAGCATGGCCGCAAGCGCAACCAGCCTACCAAAGATGGAGATGACCTGATTCCAAGTTTTGCTAGTGCCTCAGGTAATACTCCGGCCGAGTTACACGCGGCGATTAATCGGCGAGGGCAAAAGCCACCCCCGCAGAACAAGGAAGAGCCTATGGTATACACAGAAGATTGGCAAATTCGAGGAGCAGCAAGGGTGATGTCTTTGCTGTTCACGGCAAACAACACTCACTCCTCACGCAAATCTGACGACACCTTAGTCGAACCAAGAGGGCTGCGCCATGCTGACTCTGCTGTCACCCAATCAGCACGCCAGCAGGGGTACATGGTCCCGATTAGTTCGTTCTACAACACACTGCTCGACTACTCGGATCTGCTAGCTGACTTCGAAACGTGGGAGTCTCGAATTTCAAAGTTCTCATTTTGTCAGTATCCATTTTTGCTCAGCATCTGGGCCAAGATTCATATTCTCGAACATGACGCTCGCCGTCAAATGGAGGTCAAAGCTCGCGAGGCGTTCTTCAACAGTATTTTGAACCATCGCGCTGTTAGTCAGTATCTTGTGCTGAAGGTGCGACGCGAATGCTTGGTTGAAGATAGCCTTCGGAGTGTGAGTGAGGTCGTCGGCACTGGACACGAGGAGATCAAAAAAGGCCTTCGTATCGAATTCATCGGGGAAGAGGGCATTGATGCTGGTGGGTTGCGTAAAGAATGGTTCCTCTTGCTCGTCCGGGAGGTCTTCGATCCGCATCATGGTAAGTCAAACCCCAAGCCCTGTTTTGATATATGGTGTCTCACAAACCACAGGGCTCTTCGTCTACGATGATGACTCGCAATACTGCTATTTTAACCCTCATTGCTTCGAATCCTCTGAGCAATTCTTCCTGGTTGGAGTGTTGCTGGGCCTGGCAATTTACAATTCCACTATCCTCGACATTGACTTGCCGCCATTTGCCTTCAAGAAACTATTGGCCGCCGCGCCGCAGGCTACTGGACCAGCGTCAACCAATGGCTGCCGGCCAAAATTCAAGTGTACACTTGAGGACCTCGCCGAGTATCGACCAGCTCTCGCCAAGGGGCTTCGGATGCTCCTAGACTACGACGGTGATGTAGCCGAAACATTTTGCTATGACTTCGTAGCCCAAGTCGACCGCTACGGGGAGATTGTGAACGTCCCTCTATGCGCAGGTGGGGAGAGTCGTCCGGTGACCAACTCGAATCGGCGCGAGTTTGTGGATCTGTATGTGCACTATTTCCTCGAGTCCTCAGTCACTCGGCAATTCGAGCCGTTTAAACGGGGCTTCTTCACGGTTTGTGGAGGTAATGCGTTGTCACTCTTTCGGCCTGAGGAGATTGAACTACTCATTCGCGGGTCGGATGAAACGCTCGATGTGAATTCTCTACGGGCCGTGGCCACGTACGATAATTGGTCGTCGCCTCGGCCCGAATCACTTCCCGTGGTGCAGTGGTTCTGGGATTTCTTTGAAACGTCCCCACCTCAAGCCCAGCGGAAAATTCTTTCTTTCATTACCGGCAGCGATCGTATTCCCGCCATGGGCGCCACAAGCCTCTCAATCCGGCTGGCCTGTCTTGGAGATGATTGCTTACGCTATCCCATCGCGCGAACTTGTTTCAACACTCTAGGCCTGTACCGTTACGGATCTCAAGCCAAATTCCAGCAACTGCTCTGGGATGCCGTTCTGAACAGCGAAGGCTTTGGCTTGAAATGATCAGCTGAATTTTGTGCTCTGACTGTTCTGCATCAACGCTGGCCGTTGGCTCCTGGAAGGCCATATCGGATTCAAGAAGGTTGGATCTTGTCCTTGTCCTTAGGGTACATTGCATATTCAACCTTCCGGTCTACTCTCGAGACTCACACTGGGCTTGACGCTAGCTCGTTAGTTATGTGAATGATACAATATCCCAATGTGACTCACTTTTCCGGGCCTTTTCCACATAGATTGTATCGCCACTCTGAGTCCCAAGTCTTGACAAATATGATCACAGATCACTTTCAAGGTTTTCAACGTCAGCTCGGCCTTCCCCAAGCCTCCAGATGCCGAGTTATCTGCCTTGTGTCCTCCTGACCTGGTCCCGCAGGTCCGGGCATCTTCTCCATGCGTTGGACCTGGGAACCAATTCGATCACAGCTCAGGTCTTGACTTAGTACAGAATAGCCTAGCAGGCTCCACTCTACGCAGCCAGGTTCTACGGTCCTAGTAGCTTGACACATTATGTCCACATCTTCGAATGTTTGGGGGACTCTCTTGCGGGGTCGGCGTCCGAGGGTAAAGTTGAGGCTAAGCTCCCGTGCCTCGGGCGTCTACTGAGGTTGAACCATGGAATGAAATCCTCTGCGTACCTGAGTCCGTACCTCTCGGCTTCAGGAACGTCCCATAGACACTCGCGTCATGGTATTTGGTTAAATTTGTGTCTATCCCAATCTCTTTCATTTCCGCATAACCCCGTATTTCCAGATGCTATCCCGCGTGCTGCAGCCCCACAAGATCCCCACAAAACCCCCAAACCTGCATATCCGCAGTTCGGCGATTGAGCCGGAACCCTATAGAAGCTCGAGCACGCTAGAGTTTGGACCATCCGATAATTGTCCGGTGCGTTTGCCTCGTCATTTTGGCAGGGCGTCCATGCATCTCTTCGGTGAATGTAAGATCACATATCTATGCACGATAATGATCTATAGACCTGACTTGTCTACCCACCAACCCACGTAGCAAGAGAGATGCCAAAGCCTACCTTGATCTACTGCGAGCACGAGGCCGCGTCAAGCCAAGCATCCGGCGCACCATTGTGGCTTGCGCCTCGACTAAAGAAAGCATTCATCCGAAGTTTAGCCAGCGAAAAGTCAAAAACTTGACTAGTAGCGGCAGAGGTCTCTCCACAACTGCCCTCCATAAATCAATTCCACGGCTTGATTACGTGCGCGGGGCTAGCGCAATGCTTGGAATTATTGGCTTGCCAAGTGTGGGGTACACACGGCTCGTGAACGACTCGGACATTACCTCAACAGGAAAGGAAATGAAGTGGGAAGACCTTGCAACGCAGTCGGCTATGGCATCACCGATGACTACGAGGCGTTACATTACTCTTCGTCTCAGTGCCGAGGAGAGTACCTAGGGAGTATATAGAGCGGGGAAACCCTGCGTCAATAATGCCCTTTCTTCACTGATTCATAGATCGACCCAGGTGTAGACCTCAATATGGTTTCTACAAAGCACCTTGGATTGGCGGTGGCCATTCTCTCCGTGTGTGGACTGGGGTATGCCGAGGAGAATATCACCTCGGACACGTACTTCTATGGCCAGTCTGAGGCCGTCTACCCGTCGCGTAGGTCCATGCATCTTCTAGCTTGGGGTGTGTTGATGTTAATGTTTCATAGCATCTGGCAGGGGCACGGGTGATTGGGCTGAAGCTTACTCCAAAGCTGCGGCTATGGTTGCGAAGATGACACTGGAAGAAAAGGTATTCATGCATCGGGTCCCTTGATATTAGGTGGAGACTTACAGACTGCAGAATAACCTTACCTTCGGTGCTACTAATACAGAGAATGGGTGTTCTGGAATCATTCCGTCTATTCCTCGTCTTGGCTTTACCGGCTTGTGTCTTCAGGATGCTGGCAATGGTGTTCGGAGTACCGACTTCGTCAACAGCTATCCGAGTGGTCTTCACGTCGGCGCCAGGTGAGTAATGTAAGACGTTCAACAGGAAAAGACAGCTGACTTGGTGTGATTCACAGCTGGAACAAGACTCTTGCCCTTGACCGTGGCCATCATATGGGGGCTGAATTCAGGAAAAAGGGTGTCCAGGTGGCTCTCGGTCCTGTTGTTGGGCCTCTGGGACGGACTACCACAGGAGGTCGTAACTGGGAAGGTTGGTCTCCACGGATGTGTCTAGGAACCCGGGCTAACTCTCGAAGGCATGTCCAATGATCCTTATCTGGACGGCGTACTTGGTGCTGCTACCGTGGAGGGTGTGCAAGGCCAGGGTGTGATCACTAGTGTCAAGGTGAGTGACCTGCGTTGGTCTGCAAAGATCATCAAATCGTGGACCGCAATACTCATGGAAACAACGACAGCATTTTATTGCCAACGAACAAGAACTGTACCGCAACCCGACAATCAACTCAAATAATGAGACCGTTGAATCAGTGTCCAGCAACATCGACGATAAGACCATGCACGAGCTGTATCTTTGGCCTTTCCAGGATGCTCTCAAGGCGGGAGCTGGAAATATCATGTTCGAAACGCCTTCAATGACCTGCAATAGAAATAGGCTGACCGGGAACTAGGTGCTCATACAACCGCGTCAATAACTCGTACGCTTGCCAGAACAGCAAGACCCTGAACGGACTCCTCAAGACGGAACTCGGCTTTAACGGTTTCGTCGTGACGGATTGGGACGCCCAGCATTCCGGCGTGGCAGCGGCTCAAGCCGGCCTCGATATGGCGATGCCCAATGGGCAGTCCTTCTGGGGCGACAACCTCACTGAAGCTATCACCAATGGCTCCGTTTCCGAGTCTCGTCTAACCGATATGGCAACCCGGTAAGTATTGAAAACGAGTATAGCAAAGCTCCTCCTAACGTATGAATTAGCATCATCGCAGCCTGGTATCAGATGGGCCAGGACGAGTCGAGTTACCCTGCACCTGGCGTGGGTATGCCGTACAACGTTAGTGAGCCTCACACAATTGTGAATGCTCTCACCCGCGACGCGAAGCCAACGATTTTCGACGGTGCCGTTGAGGGTCACGTCCTGGTCAAAAACACAAAGAATGCTCTGCCTCTGCTGTCGCCGAAGCTCATCTCCGTCTTCGGCTACGACGCCAAAGCTGCCGACATGTACATGCCCGACGGACAGTCACTCACAGGGAACCCCTGGGAAATGGGTTACTCGCCGGCAATCTTCCAGATTGGTGATGCATTTTCTAGCACCGTGCTCAATGAGCCGTACGACTACCAGGTGGCTTTCAATGGTACACTGAGTGTTGGTGGTGGATCCGGGGCCAACAGCGGGCCGTATCTGAGCGCTCCTCTTGATGCGCTTCAGCAGCGAGCTTACGAGGATAACTCGGTGGTGATGTGGGACACGACGAACAACCCGAGCATGATGGGATTGATGGAGGCTTCGGATGCGTGCCTCGTCTTCATCAATGCATTTGCTACCGAAGGCCTGGATCGGTCTGGTCTTCACGATGACTACTCAGATGAGCTTGTCAACAAAGTGGCAAAGACCTGCTCCAACACCATCGTTGTTATTCACAACGCCGGTACTCGTCTGGTGGATCAGTTCGTAGAGAATCCCAATGTCACGGCCATTGTCTTCGCTCACCTTCCAGGCCAGGACTCTGGTCGCGCTCTGGTATCTCTGCTATACGGGGACGAGAACTTCAGCGGCAAGCTTCCCTACACCGTTGCTAAGAACGAGTCTGACTACTATTCCCTCTACCATACCGGGGCTGTCACTCCTTACGGGCTGTTCCCTCAGAGCGACTTCACTGAAGGTGTTTACACCGATTACCGGTACTTCGACAAGCACAACATTGCTCCTCGCTATGAGTTCGGCTTTGGTCTTTCATACACCACCTTCTCCTTCTCTGACCTCCACGTCTCTTCTGTGAAGAACGGCATCGCTGCTTACCCCTCTGGCGCTATCGAGCAGGGTGGTGCCGTTGACCTGTGGGACACTGTCGCTACCGTCACCGCTACTGTGAAAAACACGGGAAGCAAATCAGGCGCTGAAGTCGCCCAGCTCTATGTCGGGATCCCCGGCGGCCCTGTGAAGCAACTCCGTGGATTCGACAAAGTTCAAATCCAAGCCGGCGGCTCCGCCAAGGTAACATTCTCCTTGACTCGTCGTGACCTCAGCAGCTGGGACGTCGTTGCTCAGAAGTGGCAACTTCAGACCGGAGAGTACAAGCTCTACGTTGGATCGTCCAGCAGGAAACTTCCTCTGCAGTCTACTCTGAAGATCGTCAGCAGCTTTTAGAACGATGCAATTAATTTTACACTATATGAGATGTTCGACGACCTGCATATATTCAAAGAGAAGATAATAATCTATTAGAGTCTATATGGGTTACTTCCGCAATTAAATAGCATGTAATCTACCCGCCTTCCAAAGCAACACCAAACAACTCACATTCCCCCACCACCAACATAAGCCTCTCAATTGACTCCAGTTCGGATGATCAATCAGAATATAAACCGCCCCATAACAGATTCTCGCAACAGTATAAGACAATCCCGCCGCATTGATCGTTCCCGGGGACACACCAGCGTGACTAGCAAAAAGCAAACTCGCGACTAAAAGCGAGAAATTCTCCACTGAGTTTGCGTGGGCGGACTCGTTCCGCTTCAGCATGTCGAGTTGTCGCCGTGTGATCTTGCCCTCGCGCACGGCTGCCTCGCCATATTTTGCGAGATCTTCGCGGGGGAGACGTTGTGGTCGATGCCGTACCATTGTTTCAGGGTTCGGGAGGAGAGGATACCGTAGGCGTAGATGAAGTGGAAGCCTACGAATGCAGGGGGCGTAGTTTGGAAGGGCCGTGGCAGGGCCACCTCGGAGCCCGAGGGTCGTAAGAAGGGAGCTCATCTTGGGCACTTTGGGGGGGAAAAGGGAAACGTTGTTTGGGGGAGTCTTCAAGTTGAAAGGTGAGACAGTTGAAAGAGGTTCAGCTGGGCGTTGGCCCCCACTTGGAGCTAAGCTGTCTCGGGTCAGACTCGACGTGATTCCTGAATTGGGAGTAAGGAGTAACAGGATGAGAAATCACAGCCACGGGTGCACTTGGTCGCTCTTCCCGTACTTTCGTAGACGGGACTATGGATGTATCTCCCAGATATGAATGGACAATTGATTCTGGTCATCCAGTCCATTTGATGGAAGATTCCAAGAATTCACGAAGACACTCGGCCAAAGGCTATCTGTAGTCCGGGATCCTGGGTAGCTAAGAATAGTACATGTAGTTTGAAACGTTTTAACACTTGAAGTGGTTGATTTTGAAAAGTAGGCGTTAGGCCTTGTGACTCCCCCAAAGATGTCAAATGTTCAAACTGCAACAAAGTCATGACCAGACTGCGAATAAGAAAGGAACCAAATATCCTGCAGCTCGGAATCAAACCTAGCCAGATCGGCGATGAGGAGCCACAATTGTCTAGTCTCGACTCGTCGAGTTTTCCATATTATTTGATTTAAAGCCATGCAGATGCAGCTCTGCCCATCCCCAGAGAAGTCTTGGAGGGGTTTCCCAGGGTGAGCCCGTAGAGGTGGAATTCAGCGGTGAGCCCTAGACTAGTGGAAATGGGTGCTAATTGGACCCAGTCGAATTTTGATCGCGTTGTCGTCCAGTCGGAGATTTCAGAAGACTTGAAAAGCTTTGCGAGTAATGGAGGAGATGCAAGTGAGCCCAGGATCTCAAATGACCGGCAGACCTCTCTTAGATCCTGGGCTGGGAAGGGCTTGAAGTTGAGGAATGAAGCCATGACCGCCGTTATTGCAATTGAGACCGTACCTTATCCTTATCCGGCGAAAATCTCTCAGTTGAATATATGAGGCATGAAGATATGGCTTAAGGTAAGGATGGATGTCCCTTGAATCCTAATATTGCACTAGGTCAATTGCCATGCGATCACAAAGTAACGGTAGTCGTGAGATTATTAGAGTCGGTTGAGGTCGGTCACGTATTTCTTAGCTGTAGTCT
This sequence comes from Penicillium maclennaniae, assembly GCF_028827695.1. NCBI lineage: Eukaryota > Fungi > Ascomycota > Eurotiomycetes > Eurotiales > Aspergillaceae > Penicillium > Penicillium maclennaniae. Next base: position 5,036,951 of record NW_026623215.1, on the reverse strand, counting down.
GTATTCTGAAGATGTTGTACAATTTCCATAGAGACTAGTCTATGCAACTTGCTGAGGTTGGAGGTTTGATGTATGGTGGAGCCGTATGTTCGGAGTGGAAAGGACATACCTGACCTGACAGCGCCGATACAATGCCCACTGCCCGTCAATTTCAAAGTCGACAAAAGCCCGAATAGTCTCGGTCGTCTGTGGCAATCGAGACCAGTTTGACTGTCTCTCCCTTTAGTCTTGTTGAGAGGTATTTAACTTCTTTGAAATGCCACCGTCCATTCGATTTACTTAGTCCTTCCAGCCCTCCTGTCCAAGATACTTTACCTATTACCTTTTCTTGTTCCCAAAAGGTGCTTCCTGCTAGTTTGCTGAATCCAATTGTTCTGCCTGCGAGCGATAATTGATAAGCGAACACAGTTGATAGGATACCATTATGGCAATGACGGCCGTCGAACTCCCTCCGACCATGCGGGCTCTTAAGTATTCCAAGCCACTGGAATATGCCATCGTCGAGCTCCCCCTGCCCGAATTGCGCGATAATGATGTTCTTATCAAGGTCAAGGCTTGCGGTGTCTGTGGTACTGACCTTCACATCCATGAAGGTGAATTCATCGCCAAGGTAAGAGCCTCCATGGCAATAAGAACACAAATCCCTAAGCTAACAAGCTGGATAGTTCCCTCTCGTCCCCGGGCATGAAACTGTCGGTGTAGTTGCTGCTGTGGGCCCCAAGGTTGAAGGATTCCAGGTTGGTGAGCGTGTGGTCGCCGATAACTCTGAGCTCTGCGGCGTCTGCTTCTACTGCCGTCGCGGCGATGAGCTGTTCTGTGAGGACTTCCAGGCCCATGGTGTCACCATGAACGGAGGTTTTGCTGAGTACTGCGCCTACCCTGCTGGCCGTGTCTTCAAGATAAAAAAGCTTTCTGACATCGATGCGACTCTCCTTGAGCCTGCTTCTTGCGCTGCTCATGGTCTTGACAAGATTGCCCCTAAGATGGGCTCTTCCGTTCTTATATTCGGTGCCGGCCCCACTGGCCTTATTTTGGCCCAGATGCTTCGTCAGTGTGGAGGTTGCCGTGTCGTCATTGCTGCTCCAGGTGGATTGAAGATGGAAATGGCTAAGAACCTCGGTGCTGGAGATGAATACGTTGAGCTTTCCCGCACAGACGCTTCTGCCCAGTATGCCAAGCTGAAGAACGAAAATCCGTACGGGTTTGACATCGTCGTTGAAGCTACCGGCAGCGTCAAGATTCTTGAGGACTCGATCCACTATGTTCGTCGCGGCGGAAAGCTGGTCGTGTATGGCGTGTACTCGGGCAAGGACCGTGTCTCCTGGCCCCCGTCCAAGATCTGTAAGCTCCTCGCCTCCTCTTGGACATACCCAGTACTGATACTTGTCAGTTGGTGACGAGATCACTGTTATAGGCTCCTTTTCTGAGACCTACAAGTTCCCCGCAGCTGTTGATTACCTCGACTCCGGCAAGGTCAAGGTCGACGGCATCGTCAACAAGACCTTCAAAATTGAGCAGTGGGCCGAATGCCTTGAGTCGATGCGTAACAAGACCGCCATCAAGGCTGCCATCACCTTCGACTAAAAGGATATCGACAATTGTGCTTAAAAGTCATGACTTCTGAAGGGAGATGCGAGCCATGTTCATAACCCCTTGTCTGGTAGATAGGTTGATCAGACCAAAAAATGAACAGGACTCCGCTGCCATTTATAAGTAAATAATTGAGGACCTTGTAGCACCTCTAAGGCACTTTTGACCCGGTGTGACAAGCCAAGAACCAAAGCTTCATGCAGTCGCGTAAACAAACAATGAGACCTGAAGGTCAACGTACCAGAGATAAGAGATAAGCCTTCCGACCTCAATCTCCGCAGTTCGTCCGCAACTCCCTCCAACTCATATCCACCATGGTCAAACCCCTCACATTTAAAGGCGACAAACCTAAAAAGCGCAAGCAGCGCGATCCAGACAGCGAAAAGGCGCCCAAGACTCGCAAAACAGACGCGCCTGAAGCCGACGACAACCCGGAAGACCAAAGCTGGGTCTCGGCCGACGCACCCAGCGACATTGCTGGTCCGATCGTGCTAGTCCTGCCTTCCGACGAACCAACATGCGTTGCAAGTGATGCGAACGGAGTGGTCTTTGCTAGCGTTCTCGAAAATCTGGTCGAAGGTGACCCTGGGACAGCGGAACCGCACGATGTGCGACAGGTATGGGTTGCGACGAAGGTTGCGGGCACGGAGTCATTTAGCTTCAAGGGACATCATGGGAAGTAAGTACTTTACTTCCTACCGTTCTTATGTGGATCAATTGCCTTATTCGTGCTAGGTACTTGAGCTGCGATAGCCACGGTCTTTTCAGCGCGACGGCCGCCGCCGTGAGCCATTACGAATCCTTCATTGCGATCCCGTCCCCTGATATCCCCGGCACATTTTCTTTACAAACACGCGGCGGTGACTCCGAGACTTTCTTGTGTGTCAAGGAGAGTGCGAAGGCGTCGGGGGGTGTTGAAATACGTGGTGATGCGACTGCGATCTCCTTTGACACGACTTTGCGAGTTCGGATGCAGGCGCGGTTTAAGCCGAAGCTGAGGGCAAATAAGGAATCCAAGGCATATGAGAAAATCAGTAAGAAGGAGTTGGAAGGGATTGTCGGGAGGACCTTGAATGAGGATGAGGTGAGGAGGTTACGAAAGGCAAGGAAAGAGGGCAATTTCCATGAAGAGATGCTTGACATCAAGGTCAAGGGCAAGCACGATAAATTTGCTTGAGGTGGGTTGCCTCCATGATGTCACTGGGAGAGTGCTAAAGGTGAAGCGTGATGCTTGTAGGCCGTGGAGGTGATGTACAAAAGGGACAGCTTCTTCAGTATGCCATTTTTCGAAACGCGAATCTCAATGACGTTATATCCCTGTTCGTAGGCAAAGGCGCCCCATTAAACGCCACAATGCATCAGGACGGACATATACTTTGATGCGATTCAGGCCTATGAGCCTGGGGACCCCTTTGCTTATAGCAGCAGAGCTCGGGAAAACGGATTCAATTCGTCATTTGGTCAACCTCGGAGCAGATTCTAGCATCAAGGACGCGCGCAGTCGTACCGTTGCGGAGTGGGCACAAGAGTTGAATCAAATGGGAAGTGGGCTGTGGATTGGATGTCAACTGCGAAGGAAAGCTCCCCGCAGATTTCGATTCCCTGCTACGCAAAGCAGAATCCGCAGGTCACCAGTGTTTCAAAGTACCCGAGGGTATCGATCAATTTGAGTATAACATGTTGACTCTCCTTGCTCCCAATGAGACTGACGGTCAGGATGACACTTCGGAGTGGAACCGATTCAAGGAATACCTTGACTCAACTGCGCAGGCGTTGGATAACCCACATGACTTTAGCGCCATGCTCTGACGCCGGCAGACTGACGTGGTAAGACAACTAAACATTCCAAAGATCTTTATCCAGCACTCCGATGACTGACTGAGCTTGTTTATGAAAGGCGCTCGCCGCTGAAGACGAAAGAAAATTAAATGAATTTTAAAGGGAAGCAAAAAAGGGCAACTCGATCACTTACACGGTTGTGGGGCATTCCAATGCCAAACATACAATTTTGGTTCCTTGGAAAGCGATTCAATTGAAACTATAGTACTTGATATGAATCTCTTCCGTTCAGTTAAATGGAGAAGGGTGACTTTGATGGTCTGAGCCTGCCTAGTGGCCTCGCACAGAGTCTAGGCGTCAATCAAATGCTATTGTAGCACTGCGCGCTCCGTGGTGCAAAACACACTGTTCGCTCGCACAGCTATCATCTGGTTCGCTTGCCTTTTGGGTTAAAACTGGCATATTGGATGGCATATTGGTAAGCTAATCTTGTGCTTTTGATGGTCGTTTACGCACTTCACCACGTACCCAGATTTCGGTGATGCGTTGACGGGGGCTCAGTCCCTATGTTTCAGTTAAGTCTCATTCGCTGTACTCTTAAACCCCATCGAAGTGGGATCCATGCTGTGAAAGATACCGAAGTGGCCTTTTGTGGGTCAAGATGGGCTTGAAACTTTTCCTTCGCAGTTGACATCCAATCCACCTCGCTTGTCAGCCCACTTCCCATGGGCTGCTTTCCATTCTAGAGCAAGACGCTCTACTTATGCAGAGACCAGGTAGTTGCCGTCCAGGACGCCTCCGAATAGGAGGCCACTGTGGAACCCGCTTCTTCAGTAACAAACAGGCCAATCCTCTGTCAGCGGGTTATTTTCTTGGAAACAGATAAAGTAACCCACCAACAATTGGAACGCAATCATAGGGCGCTACGCGAAAAAATGGGAATCACTTTGATACGCCCAAGTAAGTAAAAAAGAAGAGAGAAATCAACACGTCAATTAAAAGTCAATGACAAGCTATAGACCGAAGCCTATGATATAAAGTCCACGAAAATTTTAGTCAACCATAGAAGATGCTAACTTCCAAAGAGGAAGCAAGGCGACGAAGAAACCGCCTACGGTCCATGCTGTATCCCAGCTGAAAACGAAGTGAGCAGCTATGACCACCACTAAAGATATGGCTGCTAAAAGCGAAAAGACCAAGAGCCTATCTAGTGTCCAATCCTCCTTAATGAAGATACCCGTGAACTGGAGTTCTATCAGGCTTGGACGGTGTGAAATGTACCAAGGGTTGAAACAACTCAAGATATCCCTATGAGACATAGATCAGGGTATATTCCAATTTGTATATCTTGGTTTACCTGCTTACTGGTGGCTGTATACCAGGTGTTTGTTCTTGAGAAAGTCATTTGATGCGGCAAGGCTCGGGTTGGAGAAGACATGTCTCATGGTAGCGGATGTTGTCAAGAGTGAAAGCTTCCGTCTAGCATCATGTAGTATTTTGGCTGGGCAATCGCCGGCATAATCAAGGCCTGGAAAGCACTCATAACACATGCAAGAACAATCTGCTGTATTATAACAGTCTGCTGTATCTGTGTAACAATTGTAAAAACAGCCGGATGTGGCATCACAATTGTCTATAATAGTAGTTTCCAGTCTTCTCTTCTCCGAAGATATGTCAGTCTCAGAAAATGCTCCGACATATTCGCATTGCTCTGCTTTTCTCATGGTATCCTTTAGCCCCAGTATCAAGAGCTAAAACTGTTAATGATTGAACTTCTTTGGAAGAATTATATCGTCAATCTTACCTCAAACGCTGTCAACTCGTGCAACTCTCAATCCAGGTATGATTTTTCTCCAATTACCTCTGCGATTGTACCAGGCCTTATTGATCTCGCTCCATGTACTCACTTCATCTTCCGAACTGGAGACACGCACAGGCAAGATTGAGCAATGGGATGGCTTACCCCAGCACATTAAAACCATGGCAGATCCACTTTCTGGGAAAATATATTTCAGCTTTTCTTTCAAATCTTCTATTCGGCGCTTGTGTTCATTCGTCCGGATATCAAAAGCGGAAGAAATTGGTGTATCATCGACTCTACTGTTATCGTTATGATTTTCAGATGCATGGAGTGATTGGATACGGGACCTGCCATCTCGTGCACCATTCGACCGTTTTCTGGTTGGGACGGTATATGGTAGCAAAGAAGTTTCAACGCGGGGCGGTGATGTGTCATCATTAAGGAAATATCGTATCGCAGGAAACAAGGAAAATGGTCTAGTCATCCGATTTGGCGCATGTATCAAGCGTTGTAGACGTTCGAGATCATTGAGGAAGATACGTTGATCTACTTCGATTTGCGATTCGTCTTCCGCGGAACCCAGTATTCGAGCTGGAGGAAGAGGGCGAGGTTGAGACATGGTTTCTGAGAAGGAGGTTTGAGATGTTATTAGACGTGAACAGCTTAGCACTAATCGTTACCTGTCATGTTAAGTCGAGAGGTCTTGTCGCTGATGTTGTAGTTGTAATTTCTGTTGGCAGTAAATGCTCTACGGCTCATGCACTGACACCTAAACCCTGCATTTATACACGTCCATTCGATTGAGGCTCTACAACCTGCCACTCAACCAGCGCCTTGCTATATTCAGAAGGCCAATCAGCTCATGCCATGGGCCACCCGCATGTGCTCCGCGTCATGTCCGTGCTCGGTCAATGAAGGCAGGGAGCGCGTGTAGAACATTATCAAACACTTTCGAGTAGCCGCCCTAACCGTCCTAGCACTGGGCCTTTCGGCCTGGGAGTGTTTTCTGTCTCAGGATCCCACCGAGTCCGCCAAAGTTTTACGTCCCGACTATTCGGACACAAAATTTTCGCAGTCCGTAAGACTAGACATGACAGCGCCGCAGTTGTACTTGGGAAAAAGCGGTGTCTTGTCTTGCGCGGAAAAGATCACCGAATCAAGGCCACTGCGGAGACCCACTCCTTCAGCAGGCTGATAAGCTAATGAAGTCAATCCTGGGCAGCGCTGGCTGTCGTCTCTAGGCTACTGGTTTGGCCTTAAAATAATTGGGTTAAGATGGACATAGCTCGAAGAGCCAGCTCATATGACGTGTAACCCCCTGTGTCGCCTATGCTCCTCAGCAGGCCGTACTGTGACTGATTCCCTCTCAAGAAAATTCTCTCAAGAGCCATTATATCTCGGAAGGAAGTTTTTAGTTGCAAAATCCCAAGCATAATGACTTTCTGAGACAATTGATCTGGAATAACCTGATCGTCAGAGAGCCGAGGAATAAAATAATCTGGCTCGCTCCCAGGAGTGACAGGCACAATTTCTAGGAGACATTTAGCTCTCAAAGGTTGTGAGCATCATCCCAGAAGCGATGATCAAATATAGCTCTCACACGACAACTTGAGCTAGAAAGATCTAACAATGAACAACCAACACTCGCCACTACTGGGTTATGTAAATCTTGAAAAATAGTCCATTTATTTTTGCCCCACATGATTCTTGCTTCTCTCAACAATTTGGGTTTACCGAATGGCTGCCTTTTTAATTTTCCCCGTCGACTGACGCCTTTTTCAGCCATTATCTGGTAACACGTGATAGTATAATATAGGACAATCAAAAGCACAAAATTACAAAGAAAGGAAAGCATTTCCCAAGAGACGACCTTTCAGTTGAACCCTCAGCAAAGAGAAAAAAAAGAACGATGAAAAGAAAAAAAGAAACAATATCATTGACTAAAACCAGATAGGAAAGGATCTTTTGACGCAAAAATTTGTGTAACATCAAACCCAGCGCACAGCGCAACACATTCTTGTATTATTCACACCATGCGATCTTCCTCGTCTATCAGGATGAAAAACGAGAAAAGAAAAAATCAGAAACAGTAAAGAACGTGCGAGCCTGTGGAAGGCTCGGGTATGGATCTAACTTGAGTAGTACACGGGATTCACAGCGCAGGAGAAGGTGGAAGTAAACAGAAACAGATTTCAGAGCCCAGGGGAAAACATTCTTTCGCGAAAAGCAGATTGGGAGAATAAGAAATAAGAAAATTCAATGAGTCGGTCTAGATCTCATTCGTGAAGAGGGTAAGTAAAGGTTTGGGGTGAAGGGTGTGAGGGGAAAGGGAGGGTAGAAGGTATTCGATTGTACAGAGGAGAGGATGAATTAGGAATTGAGCGAGAGGCCCTGGAATCGGCCAACCCATTCCGTTTGTGTCGGGTGCATGCGGGCGCCGTTGGTGCCGGCGCCACCTGAGAATTCAGAGAAGCCTGTCTCCAGAGGACCGTAGCTGGTGGGCGAGTACGGGGCAAATGGGTCAGGCTGCGCGTCTTGATGGGTAGGTTGGGCGAATGGTTGGTATGAATCTGTGAACGGGGTGCGAAGCACGCCGGGGTTGGCCATTCCCTCGAGGCCGGCATCAGCGCCGTCTCGCCCGCCATAAGGACGGCCGTCAGGCTGGTGGCGGCGCTCAGAGGGCGGTGCGTCCTGACTGTAGAGCGGATTGCTGATAGCACCCGCACCTTGCAGGGCAGCAGTTGGCGGTGTCACAAAGGAAGCGGGGTTAATTGCGGACATCCAGATTCTGGTCTTGTAGATCTTAAACAAGTCCGTGACCAACGAGTTGAAGTTGATGTAAGAGTCCGCGAAATAGTAGAAAGTAAGCTTCTTCCAGTCCCTGTTTCGCAGTTAGTTTGATATTTCTCAAACATGTATCAGCGATCAAAACGTACATTTGGAACTCGGCATCAAGAATCTCCATATTCAACCGATGCTCAGCGACCTTCTGCTGACAAACTCTCTTCGCTTTGGCCTCATTGCCCTCCTTGTCGCGCAAAGTCAGAATCTCATGGTTCTGAGCGAGACGCTTGATAAGCTTGGGTTTTATCTCTGTCGCGGGGTCTTGTGCCCCATGAGCATGAGGACCCATGCCGCCTGTTGCGCTGCGGCTGTTAATACCCGAAGGAGTCACATTCGATCCTTCCATTTGCCCTTGCCGGGAGAACATCATAAGCCATCTGTAGTGTTCGTCTGCATACTTCTGTTTGAGCTCTCGCGCCTTCTGGAGTGAGATATTTGCATGCTCGACGGTGCCCAGATCCGTACCACGATCAGCCTCGACAATGACGAGATCGCCTGCCTTCACCTGCAGTCCGGTATCCTCTTGAATGTAGAATACATCGGCACGGTGGCATTTGAATGTCACAATGTACAGTAACTGATTTTGATGGGCATGGGACAGAGCTGGGGGTTGACGGCCATAGGCTCCAGACATCGCATATTGACTGAGGGAAGCCGGCAGACCAGACGATCCATCACCACGGAGTGTTTGCTCGCGGGAATAATATTCTGAGTAATAATCAGAGGTGTGCAACAAGGAAGGTTGACAGTGAGACTTACGGGCTTGCGCCGACGGGTTCTGGTTAGAGTAGTCGATGTTGCCATAGCCATCATCGTGATCTCCGAGCCCAGCCCGAGGAGTAGCCGTAGAATGCGACTCAATGGAGCCAACAGAAGCATGGCGCATCGGAATATCGGCAAATGAATGACGACGGCTCTGAGGCATATCTGCGACGCCGCTGAATCCTAGGGATGTTTGCCAATGAGCTTTGCGGACATTCTCAAGTGCACGATTCTCCAACGGGGACGGGAAAGATTGGAATTGTTGCTCAAGGTTCGCCGAGTGCTCAGAAAATCGTCGTCTTGTGTTGCTGCGCATGTTACTGTAACCAGGGATATCGCGCAATTCGTCCAAATCATCAACGCCCAATTGCTCCTCTGGAACACCACCTCGGATACGATGAAGCGAGTGGGTTCCAGTGGCAGAAGCGGAAGAATTTGCTCGATCACGATACCGGTTGTCCATCTGGCCTGCAGCAGCAGCTTGACGAAGAAGTGCGTTCTCGCGCGCCAGCTGCTCGATGGTCCGGGCTTGGGTAGCGGCGTAGTTCATATCACCATCAGAGCCATTCAAACTTTCGTCACCGTCCTCATCTTCACGTACGCGGCCGAGCATAGCAGGATCATGTCCAAGCTCGCCAAGCACACTCGGTCGTGACGCTCTCGGCTGACCAGAAGACAACTGTCCCGGACCACGAGAGCGACCGCCCGGATACGCAGCGCCCGCGCCGGGCTTGTTCGCCATCATACTTAGGTACTCGGGATCCAGTTGACCGACAGAGTAGGACTGGGAGCGGTATGTTTTAGGAGTTGGCTGCAGTGGAATCTGAAATGGAATCGCTGATTCTCCCGAGATAGTCCGAGTGATAGGACTCGGCATTTCTTCGCCGATAGAACCAGGCGCGGGAGGAGGGTTGGTCATGGTCGGAGAGGGCACTATTTCGGAAAGACGGGGCGGTGGTTCCTTGCGAGAATCAGGGTTGTTCCAAATTCCCGTGCTCCATGGGAAAGAGCTGTTCCCGGGTTGATTCCAATTAAAAGACCCGCTCAGCCCAGGGCTTGGGTTTGTTGCCCAAGGAGGCTGATCAGTTGACGGGCTTGCAGGGTTCGACGGGCTACCAGTCAGAGGGCCTCCTGACAGAGAGTGCTTACGTTGGACTGCAAGTGGTACCTCGTTGAGCCATGATGTCCGACGAGCTGGTTTTGTTGGAGGTGCGGTGATGGTATGGAGTTGCGCATGCTCTCCGTCATCGTCTGAAGAAGCCAGCGCTTCCGAGTCGGGCGTGGAACGGCGTACTCCGGGGTGGCTTCTCTCAAGCCTGGCGGTAGCATTCGTTGCAGTTACAGGAGGGGTATTTGACTGCATTGCGGAGGTTTGCGTGGTAGATGGCGTAGCCGTGCTTTTGATGTGAGAACTGATATGGTCAGCGCACGTCCAGCAAAGTGTCAAAGAGAAATGATCTTCATGAGAGCAACTAATATAACCCATCGCATCTTTTTCTGTCAAGATATAATCCCTGCTGGAAATGTGATGTGTGCGGGAAAAGAGGTGAACATGAGGAAGACCCAAAGCGCAGACTTACTAGTAATGCAAATCAAGGTGTAAGAAGGCGTTTTATGAGCCAATCGGGCTATGTTAAACACACGCGACAAAGCACCAGTCTTTGTTTCACGCGCCTGGAGTTGGAGATTAGCAGCCAATCTCAATCTTTCGAAGACACGAGGGACGGCTGGTGAAATGCGGTATGCGCAGCACTGGGTGGAGAGATGTCAGCGGCCACAAAAAAGAAAAAAAATATCAAGTGTCAAGTGTCAGAAGAAAGGCAAAAAAAGAAGCAGGAAAGAACCCTGGTGTCTCGAGGGGGAGCACGTGTGGGTGGCATGACTGAGCCGCATTGTGACAAAGCGGGGGGCTCCGACTATTTCAACGCGCTGCAGTAGCATGGCCTGCCCACATTGTGTCCGGTTACTCGCATAAATCCGAGAGGCATGGAGGGCTAGAGAATGATAAGAGTTTGCAAGTTGCACGCGACAACCTGCCGACCCCATGGGTGGAGCTTTCCTGTCGCATCGCCCGCAGAATGCGGGCCAAGGAGCAGAGAGCATAGAGCAGAGACGCAACAGAGCTCGGAGTATCCTCAACGTACCTTGTAGAGACAATGATCTAGAGTCTACCGTGGCCCGAATCTCACACGCCTTGTATCGGAGTAAACAATTAGAGGGAAAGGAGGTCGTAATCGTAATCGTGTCTGCCAAGATTCCCCAGATGTGAGCAGCTGTCGCAAGGAGGGGAAACCCTGAACGGCGACTCACCACTCTAAAAGATCGCAACAAATCTAACTAGAAGCAGACGTGCGGGATCGTTGGTCTCGTCAGAAGACTCGAGGATAGTCGAAGCGACCGCGGCTTTGGGGCGAACGGATGCGGACTTTTGAGATGGGGACTTTGGTTTGGATTTGGACTTTGCAGTTGTGCGCGAATTCACCAAGAAGAGAAGGATGAACGTGAATCTCGAATCTCTCTAGCTCACGCGACTTGTCTTTTCAGAGTGTCTTCTCACGATTCGCTCTCCGTTTGCTTGTTCCACGCTTCTTGCTTTTCACGTCTCGCGTCTCACGTCTCAACTCTAGAGTGGAAGATGGGCAGTGCAGAGCAACCGAAACCCTTCAAGGGCGGTGCATGTCGATGAATTAAAGAGGAGGGGGGGGGGGGGGTGCGAAGAGGAGAGAATGAAGATTGAGGAGAAGGCGGGGGAAAAGGGTGGAGTGACGGATCTGGCAACGTTGCGCCGAGTTGATGTTCAGGGGACACGGACCACAAGGTGATTCCATGGCGTGCTACAACCGGTACAACTTTGCTTCAACTTTGATTTTACTATAATTTCAGCGGCCCAGTAGCCTGCATTACGGAGGTCATCACTGGTCAAGGCTTTTCACCTCCCCAAGGGACTCCCCAAGGGAGGGTGCCACTACGCCCCAGATAGGGTTAGTCCGGGTCGTGCGGGTCTCTCGAGGGAGGTCGAAGCCGATCGTCTGGCGGGGGTAGTCTGAAGCGAGGGCCATGGGGGATGCAGCCCCTGTCAGCACACGGCCCATGCATCGGGTCGCACACTTGCGGGGTAAAGAGGTCGTGAGTAGACAAGAGAGAGAAAGAGAGTGGGCGGGTGTCATGAAGTCATCCCAGGTCACCTGGATCACGTACCCCGGATTGCCGCATCACTTTATCCTCGTGGGGACGCATCCAATAGGCATGGTTTGCGCGGGGCTCTATGCTGTCGCATTTCATCTCCCCGTGTTTTCGACGTTTTGCGGGGAGAGCTCATGCATCGGCCCCCGCCCGTGGTCGAGGCGTTCAGGGTCGATCGGTGTCTGGAGTCTTCTTCCCTACGACTGAGGAGTGGCTCCCTAACACATTCCGGCCATAAATATCACGGTGCCACAAAAAACCGTGATACACACATAGATAGAGATAAAGACACCCTGGGTGAAATGGGTTTTCCATCCCCCCCCGGCACCAACCTAATTTGACCCTTTGACTCCATCACTTCCATTACTGCCACGGACGCGAATCATCTGCTTCTCCGAGCCTCCGGTACCCTCTGCATCATTCGATGACCACAAGATTCGTGCAGCTCTGGAACTGGTGGTTGACGTAAGTGGGATGATGTCTTGCAAGCGGGCCCCGCCACTCCACTATAGTCTCAATATTGTAGGCCGTGAAGGCAATTCGAGTCGTTTGATGCACATGTGGATGGGCACAAAAGAGGGGCGTTGGAGGCGTTGAAGGCTTCTCACTGGTCCGGGACGAAAATGACGGAAATGGAAGCTCCCCGCCTGATCAAATCCCCGCAATGTGGGCTGTCTACCTGCCTCTCCCCACTGACCAGACTCATCTAGATCGGCGCATATCTACAGTACATGAGGCAAATATCGGTCTAGACCTAATAGACAAGGCCCACATTCGCTACCGTGGCTAAGTCTACAAGTTCATAACGGAGCGATAGCGAACCTCAAGATCCGGCAAAGCCAAGTCAATGAACTAGAGGTATAGCTGGGTGAAAGATATTGTACAGTCTTGAATTGGGAATCCCAATGACGGGAGCCTTAACCCAACACATCAAGTTGGTGTCAGGTAATGGAAAGTGCATCCAGTTTACGGCGCACTGTCTAGCGGAGAGCTAGCAGTAGCCGCAGCGCCTTCTGCTGGCGCAGCTTTTCCTCGAAGCGAGCAAACTCATGCATTGAGATCACCTCTTCCTCATCCATGACCTGCTCAACACCCTTGACTTCCTCAATCTATTCAATCATGATTAGTCCGCAAATTACATACCAGCAGCAATTGAGTTACTCACATAGTGCATCAACATCGACTCGATACCATTCTTGAGCGTCACAGTGCTGGAATCGCAGGTACGGCAAGCACCCCGCAGCTTGAGCATGACGATGCCATCCTCGAATCCCCTCAACTCGATATCTCCGCCATCCTCCTGAATAGCCGGGCGAATGCGCGTCTCCAGGAGCTCCTTGATCATACCAACCACCTCGTCATCGTCTTCATTATAAGCAAGAGAGTCATCCCCGCCGCCTTCAGCGCTGTCAGCGGAAGAACCCTCCACAACAGAGACGATAGTCTCGCCCGAGGTCACGGCCTGCGTGATCAGGCTGAACACCTCGGGCTTAATGTGCGCCCAGTTCGCATCGGGAGCCTTGGTCACAGTGATGAAGTCAGGTCCGTAGAAGACTGATGTGACACCTTCTGAGTCAAGTAGCTTGGCGGCGAGAGGCGACGGGTGCGGCGGAGCGAGAGTAGCGCGGGGAGAAAGATATTCAAGGAAGGAGGTAGGGAAATCCTCGGGCAGGACACGGTGGTTGGGAATGAATTTCAGAGCCTAATAGGAGCCGTTAGAATCGCAGGTCAGTTTCACAGAACGATCAACTCACATCGGGGTTCGGGGTATTTTCGGTCTGGATAAAGATGGTGCGTTTGCTGGAAAGCGACCCAACAACATCACTCTGGCCCATCGGTTGTTGATATGGTCGTACCGTCGGTCGGCGACGTGTCTCTGAGGCGGTGATTGTAGGAAGACGAGCGGCACTGGCCACGGCCCTAGAGGGCGTGAAGGCCACGGGCCTCGTAGCGCGGGCGTAGGATTCGGAGGCGGACGTCAACCGAGTGCCACGTAGTGCGCGCCTGAGCATGTTTGTAGATGTAGAGCTCACAGACATATCTGGTGATTGTAAGTCACAATATGAGACGCAGAGTTCTATGTAGAAATATGTCTATGAGGATTGGAGAGGCGCCGGGGTTTAACTCTGACGCAATTCGATGGTCACGTGTAGATTAATCATCGAGTATGACAAATGCGTTTGGCTGACTTGGCAGCCAATGAAAGTATAGAAGTTTGAGATGTATGCGCCGAAATTCGGAAGCTAAATTGAGCAACATCTGAAACGAAAAGCCCTAGTTGCTGTTGTACCAGATGAGACATAATCAGCTTTTGCGCATACTACGTCGCATGCTGGTGTGATGCTAAAATAGATGGATTAACCAAAAAAACTATGTAGCCAGCTAAGCAATCCGGTAATTGCAAAGTTCTTAGTTATCAAATTTCCTATGGCGATCCTTAGTTAAGTATGTCGATAAATCTCAAAAGATCAGCATTTCCAGCGATCTATCAATTTTAGCAAGTACACATAACCTAGCAGTCACGTTGGTCAAGGTCACGTGCGACACTAGCAGAGATCACGCGGGCATTGATCCCCGAAATATGAGGCATCAACATCCGAGCTCCTCGATTTTTGCTTGATACTGAAGTAGGGCTTCGCTGCAGGACAGAACACTTAATTCCCAGAAACCGGAGGGACAGACTCAACGGGTACAATGGTTGCGACCCGATTGTCAAGTGCTCTGTCTATCTGAAAAAAATGGCCGGCTCCTGTGAAGTGTGTTCTTTGGAGCCATCCAAATATCGCTGTCCAACATGCGCAGTGATGAGGTACGGTTTCCACGTCTAACCTATAAAAACCCTGCTATGTCACTGATGATCACTATTTTGAATTTAGCTGCTCGCTTGCATGCACGCAGTCTCATAAAATCTACTGTGCCCCCAAGGCAGCTCCTGCGCATGAAACTCCCGATGTACCTGCGACCACCGAAACCATTTCGCCGCTGCAGAATGGAGATCACACACAAGAAGCAGTGAACCACGAGACCAACCAATACCAGAGCTTCCCTGGGTCTATGGCTACCTTCCAAGACCTCAAAGAGCTGCTCCTCCGCCACCCTCAGCTCCGCGATCAGCTGCATGAGATATACCGAGGAACACAAGAAGACCAATGGGTAGAGTGGTACACCCCTCCCACGCGAGGACGAGGTCACGGCCGAGGAGGCAGAGCTCCGACTCGCCGTAGTCGAGGCCACTGGACCGCGGAGAAAGGGTTCAATCGCGGCTTAGGCAGGGTACGGAAACTTAGGCAGGACTGCGAAGAGGGAACGGAGACGGGCCCTAACGCAGAGGCGTTTATGCAATTTCTCGCCCTGGTGCACGGCCATCAAGAACAGTTGGAACAGCAACACGCGACATGATTGGGGTGTCTCAAATCTGAGAATCTACGCGGGGATTGGCGCAGAGGTTTGATAATCGCACGGTGTCATTGCAGGACGATGAGACCGAGACTGGGTGTACGATCATACGCTAGATTGAGGCTTAGTGAAATGTCTCTAGAGTAGCGCCAATTGTGGAAATGACACGACTCGAGTATGCGAGATTGGGGTATTCCTTGGACTGTAGTCTGACATCTTCCACTAAACTTCTACGCAACCGAGTCCCGGAGTGGGTGCAGTTTAGCGTACCAGTTCAGCCCTTTCATCCAGTCAACCATACCCCCCCTGGAGCGGAGACCCAGTGCGGCCAGACCACTAGAGACCAACGAGCGGCATGCAAGATCCGAAAAATTGGGTACGGAAGCCTTGCACGGCTGTGAGAATAGAAGAGTCGAAAGTGGTCAGCACGACGAAAGAAATCGCCGTCTCGGAGGATAGTCCGACTCCATGGGGAGTATTAAAAATGAGATGACTCTTAACGTAGAATAGAAGGTTGGAGGCGGTCGAGCACGGTGGATCAGTGACGATCTGCTCGCACGGAGAGGTCTTCCCCTTGGAAAGATCCGGAAGGGGGAAGGAGGGGGGGGGTTTCTTTGCAGGAGCTGTCAAATGGTCAGACGGACGAAAACCACGCCTCGGGGATGCGGCTTCTGGAGTGGTGACCTGCACCAGAGAGCTTCATAAGAGAGGACTCGCTGGATAGATTCAGCACTAAGCGAGTATCGCCGAATGGCCAGAGGAAATTACGTAGATGCGTCCAATCCCCAGCTGAAGCCGTGTGTTCAGGTTCAGCTCTCCTGCCTCAGCGAATGAGTGCATCGGAATGGATAGGTCGACGGGTAAAAGATTGAGAGAATGGGCCACTGACTCTTAAGCCGCTGGCGCTTCAGCTCCCCCCAAAATTAATGGATAAAACATTATTTACTCTCTCTCTCTCATCCCATTGATGAGATTTGGAGGTTGATTCCCGCTGTTTGCTTTCAAGTGTCCGGTTCCCACTTCTGTTCCACGGTTCACCCCCAAGTCAAACGTATTGGAGATCCGGTACGAGCTGCTTCCCCTCCGGTTTCTAGCTCGGGCCTAACTTTCGATTGAGCTTCAGCGACCTCCTATTACCCCCTACCCCCTCCGTACCTCGGATGGCTGTCTCTCGACTCTGATCCTTTAGGCAACAATGGATGCGCTGCAGCGAGAGTTCGAACTGTCGCATTAATCACTTCCGCTTGTTGGCACGATCCGTTCGCCCTAGAGGCGTTGCTCCTCGCCCCCCGCCATGACTTCACAATCCCGCCGCGAGCGGGCTTCTAGTGACAGAGCACAGGCGATGCCCGCAGGAGCTCCGCCACGGCCCGGGATGGGTGACCGCACCGCGTCCACTCCCCACGGCGACCTACACAGACTAGACAATGGGCGAAGGCCGAGTGTGGGGACTATGGGTGGTCAAAGACTGGTCGAGGAAGCCGAGAGTCTCTCTGGAATGTCCGCCAGCACCGGTGCCTTGAGACCATCTCGTTCCCGACACGGTGACGAGGTACGTGGGGAAGAAGAAAACCCGAACATCCCGGGCAATAAATGCGACAGCCCCAAGGAAATCATGGGGAAATACTCAAGAGAATCCAGCTGGTTACTAACAACAGTTCTTCCTGAATCTGTAGGAGCCCCTCAAGACTGGCCTTCCCGAAGTGACCATAGCCGTGGTGGGCGAAGACGATGCCGGGAAGACCAGCTTCATCAAATGCGCGCTGGATATGAAGAGCCCGCCCTCGTCGACCTCGACCCGGAAGAAGATGTCATTGGATGGAGCAGTCTACATTGTGCGTCTGCTGGAGATCGATCTCAAGCAAATTGCCATCGACCAGGATAGACGGATCAGCTGGCCTCGCGTAGGCAAAGATGATTCCGTGCCAACGGTTGATGGAGTACTGCTTCTGTATGACTCGACTCAACCAAACAAGCTCTCCAAACTTACAGCAATGCTCGGTACGTTTCGACTCGGCTAGAAACTCCCCGAAGTTGCCTGGCAAATATCTCGAATGTCTCGCACATGCAACCGAGATCATCTGATGTGCTGACACTGACACTTGGACTGCTCTAGATGCCCTGGACATATCGCCACTTCCATTCTTGCTGGTTGCCTGCAAATGCGATCTTCGCCCGGAGGGTAGCGAACTCAGTGTGGCTCACGAACAGTACGAGATCTACCGAACATCACCCGAGGCCCCACGGTCTCAGCAGATGTGTATTGCATTGGTGTTGCGAAGCGTCATTTCTAATCGAGGTATGTCCCGATCTACGATCCATGAGCCATGAGTAGTATCTATATACGAGACACAATCTAGCCGGGGGGTGATTGTGTGAGCCTTGACCCTGGTGGGCGGACCAAGTGGGTCGCGGCAATCTTCGCTACCCTTTGCCTCTGTCAGAGCCCACTCGATCGACAGAGCCCCAGGAGAATCAGAGGAGTCATCGAGGATTTCGTGGCGTTCAAAGCTAATGTCTGTGTGATTCGCGCCCAGACTTCTCCTCTTCTACACTTTCCCCTCCCCCGCGGACCACGACAAAGTCTTTTCAACCTACCCCTGCTCACAACCGGCAACACGTCCGTGCCAATTCGGAATCCCCCTCCTTGACCGGAGCCGCTGGCGGCTCAACGACGTCAGGTCAAGATCCCAGTGTTCATGGGAACGGGAGCCACCGTCCGCCTACCGACCGGAGCCACTCCAACCTGGCGCAACAGCATGCTTCGAGTTCTTCTCGAAATGCAAGAAGCCATTCCCAACCGGTGCGACCGCAAACTCCTCCGTCTGGGGCAAGCCTGAACGCTCGTCGACCGTCTGTGCAAGGAGACACCAACTCCCCCATCCAGGAACAACCTCGCCAGCAGAAATTGCTGAGTACCTGGCGAAATAGTGGGGGTCCCGACGCCTTTGACAGCCTTTTGAACATGGACGAGGAAATGGAGGACGGTCAACCTATGAGTCCGGGCGCCTTCGTGCGCCCCAAACCGAGCAGTGAAAGCAGTCACAGTGCTGAGACGGGCATGAGCTTTGAGGAGCTTGTCGATCGCCTCGTCGCTTTGCCTATGTCGAAGCAGGATTCGAAATTCTCCGCCATCTTTCTTTGTCTATATCGCAAATTCGCTGCCCCTTCAACTCTCCTTAATGCCTTGATAAGTCGCTTCGAAAAGAATGAATCTGGGAACGCCGACCAATTGGCCCGCATGGCAGATCAGCTCCGGCTGCTGAACGTGATTGCTTCGTGGGCTTCTGACTACCCTGGCGACTTTGCATGGCCCAAGACTCGCAAGCGAATCAATGATTTCGTGAATACGCTTGAGAAAAGTCATTTCTACATGTTTGCGGCCAAGGAGATTGGATCATATCTCGATTCCAACGCCGAAGACGACGACATTGGCTGGGCATTTCAGGATGGTGATGCCGACGACGCTAGTCTTACGGAGACGTTCTTTGACAATTCAGGGCGAAGTTCACCGGCGCCTTTCCTGACCGGAACTTCCGATGATCATGACGACGAGGAAGAAGATCCCATTTACAGCATGAGCGCCTTAGATCTTAGCGACGGACCTCACGATTCGACATCCCGCCTATCGGGGACGTTGTCTATCACTTCTAATACCGATAAACCCTCGAGCACCATCAACCAATCCTTCACCATTCTAAGCCTTGAAGCCGCACAGAAAGAAGCCATGCGTTTAGACCTCACTGGGAGAACTCCATTGAGCAAAATCCAATGGCGTTTCTTCATGGAGACGCCCGAAGAGGACTTTGCTCGAGAGCTGACACGTATTGACTGGATCATGTACAACTCATTCCGGCCACGTGATCTTGTTCGCCATGTGAGCATTTCCGGAGTGGACAAGGACAAAATCCGGAGTCTGCAAAATGTCAACCGGATGATCAAACAGTTCAACCACCTGGCCTTCTTCGTGGCGAGCATGATTCTACTTCGAGACAAACCTAAGCATCGAGCAAGGTGCATGGAGAAATTCATGGGCATCGCAGTGAAACTACGACGCCAGAATAATTACAACGGATTGGGTGCCGTTATTGCCGCTATTAATGGGACTCCTGTCCACAGATTGACACAGACCCGAGAACTGATCCCTGTGCAGACCCAAAAGGAGTTCATGCGGCTTGTCATTCTGATGAGCACCCAACGAAGCCATTTCGCCTACCGCCTGGCCTGGGAGAACTCGTTCTCTGAGCGCATCCCATTCCTTCCTCTGCATCGCCGAGACCTAGTGTCAGCAGAAGAGGGTAACAAGACCTTTGTTGGCGAAAGTAAATCTCGGATTAACTGGAAAAAGTTTGAGGTCATGGGCGAAGTGGTTCTGGGCATTCAGCGGAGCCAGAGATCACCACATCCTCAAGCTCAGAAGTTCGAAGATGTAGAACGACTGATCTTGGACTGCAAACTCTCTGGTGATGAAGAGGTAAGATGATCATTTCCAGATAATGGCCAATCACTAACGGAATACAGGATTTGTATGCCCGCAGTTTACAGGTCGAACCATCCACAGGCGGCGAAGCCGGACGCAAGAAGTTTGGCTGGCTACGCGCATGAGCTTCGCAATTTATTTCAACAGAAAAAAAAGCACAGTCCTATGATCTCCCACCGCAAACCTTCAGCAATCACCTACATTCCCCATGATATTCTTTCCGCTCCCATCTCACGTCGCTACGCCTCAATGATTGATAAATATTGCCCAGTTCTTGTACTCCTTTGGATGAGATCCAAATGAAAGATATGATTCTTGTTCGAGCGGCGATATACCAAAGGCTCATCTACAATATCTCTGTACATATTCTTGTCAATGACTCGCAATCACGCAGCATAATCCCTATGATTTTCCTTCTTGTAACTAGATTAGAAGAAAGTTCGATTCTACCAATATCCATAATTTTGTTCTCATAAAATCACTGTGTCTGTCACGTGATTCGCCCCAAGCATCTTCAAACGCTCCGTTGACCAACTCAACCCCAGACTTCAAACCGAACCCAAACACATATACCAAAATGTCAAACAACTTCACCAACCAAGCGCGCTCCACCTACCGCGCCCTTCTACGCGAGCTTCCCAACCGCCGCCTCTCAACTCCCTCCCCTCTGCACCAACGCATCCGCGCGATCTTCCGCTCCGAGCCCGAAGCCACAAATGCAGACTCCACAGCGCTACCCTTCTCCCTCCCAAAGACCGACGAGGAACGCGCTCTGCGCATACAAGAAGCTGAGCAGATGGCGCAATATGCTCGTGCGCAGCGGACCTACTCGGCTTTGTTGGAGCGGTACAACCCAGGCATGAGCCTTGATGAGGAAGAAAAGGTTAAATTGACGGCCAGACGGGTTGGTATGGACTTGCCTGATCTCTATGTGGTTGAGGAGGGGAAGAGTAAGGAGTAATTGACTTCTCCGCGGGTGGTTTGAATTGTTGCAAATTTGTCTCACCGATTGCGACTACGACAATGATCGCGTTTGAAGCATTGCGACGTTTCGAGGGGCATCTGGAATTGCATTCGATGCGTGAACTCCGGCTTTGAAGGTACTTTCATGCTTGGTTGGGCGTTTTTTTTTTTACCTTTCTGATTTGGCTGTATACTATTCCTTTTGTTACTTGTACAAAATATCATAGATGGAGCGGAAAGATTGTGAATGTGTGTTTGGAATTTGTGTTGTCTATTCTAGTGTCTGATGTATTTGACCTGTCCTGATGGATTACTTTGCGCTTGCCATGCACGCTGGTATAATGTAGTGGCGTAGTCTCCAATTTGCGGAGTTCAAGTCCTTCCATAGCAGGCTCTTTTATGAGGTTTTCAAGCAGCATACTTGGCTGCGGCCAGAGCGAGGACTTTTATGTCACCGAACGGGGACTGGCCTTCGGTGGCTGAGAATAATCTCGAGAAGGATCCCAGGACCGGGGGTGTAGAAAAGGTGGCGGGCATTTGAAAAAAAAAAACAAAGTGCACCCCGGGTCAACATTCAGCTGTTAGTCAACTGAGAATGTTCCATTTGTCTCGCCAAAGTCGAGCTGATCTCTTCATCGTCCATGCTTACACTGACTTCGATAGCAGTCTTGGGTCGATTACGGTTGAGGCCGTCCAGAAGAGTGCACGCCTTGCACACACGCTGACTCGAAATGTAGCCACAGCGTTCACAATGACCCATGACCTGTTTCTTGATAGGCTTCTGGGTCTTCGCAATGACAGGTTTGGGCTGCTGGGGCAATTGTATTTCCCGTCTCTCGCGATTCCGCACTTTCGTTCTCAGCTAGCTGAGTTTCCATCGCGGCCATTTCACCTCCGCTGGATCGACCATTTTGACTTCCACAGCCACCGGCCTCCGCCTCATCGTCTGCTGTCGCCTTTGACCGGCACATCTTGCCATTTGTGTTTGCTTCACCAGGCACAAGCGCTGCCATGTCCTCGCCACTCTTGACAATATCCAGAATCGAACTGGGACGAATCTTCTCTAGATCTTTGATCAGGGTACGGGCGCTGCCACGGAATGCCTCAGGCGAGTAGATACATTCTGTGCTGAAGTAATCGAGCTGACGATGGTGGGCGTAGAGCACAATTTCCTTCTCGTAGGCGTACTTGAGCGGCTTACTGCGCTTGATATCCGACGCGCCGGACGCGGTCACGATACTTGTGCCACGCGAAAGTCGAGGCAAGTCACCCCGAAGCAAATTCATCATCACCGTCTCAGCGACATCATCCGCATTATGTCCGGTGACAACGTGCTTGATCTCCAAGCGCGCCGCACCTCGATCGAGCGCCTGTCGTCGAAACACACCGCAGTAGGTACAATTACCCTTCTTGCCAATCTGTTCCACGACTTGATCCATCGTCCAACCGTAGAGCTCCCCGTATCCCACAATCATGAGCGGCATGTCGTATTGCTTTGCATTGCGCTTGACTGTCTCCAAACTGTCGTCGCGGTATCCGCGGATACCCTCGTCGATCGAGAGCAGACACAGATCCAGCCCGTATCCATATCGCTCGTTAAGTGTTTTGAGGACAGCGGCGAGAACGGTGCTGTCTTTGCCGCCGCTGGCGCCGATCGCCACGCGCTCGCCGGGGTAGAAGAGGTTGGAGGCCGTGATGGTTTCGTGGACTTCGGTTTCAAAAACCTCGAGGAAGCAAGCGCGGCACAGCTTGTGTCGGTTCTTAGGCCGGATAATGAGCGCCCGGGCCTCCTTGCAGTTGAAACACAGGGTCGGGGCCATGGTGGTGATGGTTGGATATTCTTGCGGAGGGGCAAAAAAGGAAAAGAATTTACTTCCCCGCGCCAAGACCAACTGGTGAGTCTAGATTATCTTCATTCCCATTGGTACACTCCATACTTTAATCGTATTTCAAAGTTTCAATTTAACAATGTATGCGATTTGAAGACACAAAAGAACCGAGAAAAGTGCATGACATTCAATATGGACAGTAGGAGAGGACCAAATGACAATTTCGTTCCGAAATCCAGTCAAAGCAATTTTGTTGTCTCTCTCGAATCCCGATTTTACACCTTTTCAGTGAAAGGAAATGGTGATTTCCCTTTCCGAGTCAACAAGCCAACGGAACAATTGGGCCACCGGCTCTTTTTCGCCATCTGTCGTGCCACATGGTGAATGTGATGCCGTCGATGGGCCATCGAGTATGGCTTATCACGCTTAGCGAAGAGTTTAAGATGCTCCAGCTCCTTTGATTCGATCTTTTCCGCCGCCTGAATCGTCTTGTGTTCAGAAAAGGCAAAGGAAGTACCGATGATCTTGAAGTTTCTGGCAATATGGTGGAGATCCGCTGAATGCCAGTCCTCGGAGGTCCAAACAGGCTTGACATTCCAAGGCAGACGACGCTCCTTCTTGAATGCTTCCCACCATTCTTCAAGCCTCAAACGACCTTTCTCTCCGCTGACTGCATGAACGATCCCATTCGTTCCCAGGGCTACATGCACAAGGATTCGCTCAGCTACCACGTCGACGGGAACCTCGTCAATGGTAGCTTCTCGTTCCGGGTTCTTACATCGAGACGCCAGTTGAATCTTTCGTCCAGGGTGCATTGCATACGCAGCTGCACACGCTGTGGACGGCGATGAATACGGGGTCGTGAAGCCGGGATATGGGAACTCTTCGGCCGGGCCAATGACCGAAGGTCGAATAATAAGAATGTTGTCCAATGCACCACACTCTGAGGCCTTGTTCCAGACAAGCCTCTCTGCCAGATGCTTGGCGTAGGCATATGGCCAAGGGAAATCATGGTCGGCGTACTCAGTCGAGGTTCCTGATGCCTGTACTTCTCTCCAGATGTCAGGGGCTGTCTTACATGAACTGTCGTCACCACCGAGTGAGTAAAGGCGCTCCTCTGCCGCGACGTCACAAGAATTGCTGGACCTCCAAAGATGGGCGTTGACGTATGCACTTGAAAGAAATACAAATTTCTCCAGGTTGGGGAACTTCAGGGCGTACTTGGTGAGACATAGAGTGGGTGCAATGACCGTGTACGACAGTTCTCGAAGTGAATTTTTCAGCTCGATTGACGCAGCGGCATGAATCATGATATGTACTCTTTCTTTTAGCATTTGAAGAGTCTCTTCGGGCAAGTCCATGGTTGCAGTATCTCCTAGTTCGCCATCGAGAATTGTCATGCGATTACTTCCAGAGAGAGTGTTCGCAATTGAAGCCGGAAGCATGCTCTCCCATTTTTCCCTCGCTCTCCTATTTTTCCATGTCAGCGTTGCAGATTTAATATCTGGTCTGCTAGGGGTTAGAGGCATACTCATAGCCTCCTCGACAGAGAATGTAGATGTGCCTTGGTGGCGCCTTTGTTAAAAGCCGGTAGAGAACCGCGGTGCCAATGAATCCCGTTCCTCCTGTAATGAACAGGATTTTCCCCTGATAGTAATCCCATATCATGGTTGTCGGCTAGGTTGAATGTCAGCTTCCCTTAGTAAGGAGGGAGCCTGCATATTAGGATCCTACCTTAGAACCTTGAAAGCCAACTCGACAGCGGCTCGTGGTGGACCTTCTGAACGTATGGGACTAAAATAAACTCCCGAGCCAGGGAAAAGCGATGCAATCCGGTTCTTCGTCGAGGAATGTGCCCCCAAGCTAGACAGAAGTAGAGGCTGCAGCTTAGACGAGGAGAGCATGTGGTGTAACGCGCAGCTGCAGAACTGCATGGATCACCCCGGTAGCGCGAACCATTCATGAACCATCCAGCAATCGTCTGCGGCATTCTTTGACCGCAGCATGGCATTAGATTGCCACTTTACGTCGGCTAGAATCGTGGCGAAATCTCCGCGCAGTCTCACTGCTGGCAATCTCTCGTATTCTCAGAGGTTCGATCCTATCTGCTTGTATATTGTGCTACCACCATCCTATAATGATGACTAAATATCCTTGATAAGACGCAGCCCGGGCCTTCGGCCCGGCGGAAGACACATCAGCCAGATAACACGATAAGCGTGTATCTGTGAGTGTTAATTATGTATTGAAATGGGAACGGCTCGATGGCTGTCTGGCGATGCAGACTGGACAACACACACACACACACACTGCCTGTCTGGTGTAGAGGATGCTGGGTGAGGCCGTACTGATGCCCTGTTGCGGCCGTGCGGGATAATCTTAATGCTGCATCATGGATAGAAGAAATTGGGTGAATCCTGAATGAATTGGGTAGATGACTTGTCTCCCTCCAAGTGTGTCTGGAGATGTACTATGCACTGCAGACATTAAATCATGCCTGAGGCCACACATAGGCTCATTATGTCACCAATTCTCCCACTACAGTATATAGAAGAAGATATAGGTCACACCGTACCTTTAGACTAAATAATATATCTAAAGTACCTAGCTAGTTATCGGTCTTCTTTTATAATCTATAGTATAGAGTAACGTACCTTTATGAAAACTAAATACTACTATAAACTAGATGACGGCAGAAAGACGGCCAGAAATGGCCGCAAGTGACGCCGTTTTTGGCCGCCCATCTGCCATTTTTCCTGCCACCCACCCGACCACTGCAGGCACGCACCGTCCCCGACGACCTCAACGCGCCGCAGCCATGTGGATCACACCTCAGCCTCCAGCTCTTTGACTTCCCCTTGGACGGTGGACCCACTCCACTCCACCTCCCATACCTTTCTCGACTCTCCTTGAGCCTTCGGACCCCAATCTTTAAAGGCGCCAAAAATGGCACTCCAAAACTCGTGCCCTTTAAAGGGCAGTGACAGTCGCTCCTTTGCCCTCGTCGTCTCGATCCAGTCGCGCTCCTTGTTCTCCCCAGTCTCAGCGACGAGATTCCTTTCTCGGTCTTTGCCTTGGAAACACCCTTAGCCTTGCAAAATATAGGTCGATCTTGAGAACCTCTGTCAGTCGGTCTCAGTCATCCGTGAGCCATATTCCTTGCTATTATAGTCCGCGGCTCTCGTAAGGCCGACTGTCAGTTATCCAGCGACAGCGAGTATTCCGAGAGAGAAAGTATTGCAGACAGCCGTTCAGATACCGATCTGACGGAGCCTAAGGATGAGGCCGATCAAACATATTATGCTAACGATACGGCCTTACTCTTTGCCGACAATGAACACATACCGGACTACTATATTCAGTAACTTCGAAACTTTGACGAAACGGTCTATACATAGGAAGATTACGGAAAGGGCACTACGGCTCTCCTCGATCGTATTAAGGAGAAATGGTCCCAGTAAGTGCTACCTTATATGCGTTAACTTGCTTACCTAGAATATGTTGATCTCACAAATATATTATAAAGATTCTGCTATTTTATTCAAAAAGACCCTAACGAGGAATATTACCGTATATCGATTCCGATATTGTACAGTTTCCTTGAGTGGGCTCTTAATTTACGACGCGGTAAAAATGGAAGGAGACTCCTAGGTATTAAGTGCAAAAGCTCTCTGGACATATTCTGGAAAGTTTTTCGATTAGTCTACGAAAGATCTACTTTAAATCGGATCGACAACTAAATGAACCGCCGGATGCGTTGAGTATACGGACCCTCTTAACCCTTGCCTAAATGGCCTCGTCTATTATCCGAGATTGATTTGGGTCTGATTCTAGGTAATTTGACGGTTAGCCAAAAAGTATAAATTATCAATTTTAGGGCGAGATAAACCTCCTATAGATATCGAGGACCTAGCGAAAGTCGTAGAGACCACCATTAGTATAACGAAGAAAAAGTTCGGATATAGCCGCTATCGTATTAAGCTTAGACTCTTCTTGTAACTTACGGGGCTTATAATAAACCGGCCGCAAGCTATCCTTAATCTACGGTATCGTTATATCTAAGTGAGCCTCCTCTGTGACCCGTAAGGCGGTCTATATCGAATTATAATTAAGTTCACCTTTAAATTCACTAAGGAGTAGTTGGGTGCTAAGGACTTTTAAGTACGTTGAACTAGTCGCCGTTTCTTCCCGCTAATAAGCTTCCTTAGAAATACGTATATCCTCCCCGAAATTATTTTCGATCCTTCCTTGGTCCTTAGCCTATATATATTCCTGTTAGGACTTCTCTTTATAGACCGGGCCTTTGACCGCGTCGACGGCGAAGAGGTTCTTGTCCTTATAAGTCAACTTCCTCGACTCTAGATTCGCG
Source organism: Penicillium maclennaniae (assembly GCF_028827695.1). NCBI lineage: Eukaryota > Fungi > Ascomycota > Eurotiomycetes > Eurotiales > Aspergillaceae > Penicillium > Penicillium maclennaniae. The sequence continues at coordinate 5,009,955 of NW_026623215.1, read as the reverse complement.
ATAAGTGTAATAAGTTGCGGTTATAGCTTGATCCAGCGATAGATAATATGCCGGTTTTCCGGATATCTGAGCGGACTTTAGATAGAATCGGAATCTTACCTAATAAGATGCTTCCTTACTTAACTTTGGAGCTATAGGTTAAGAAGATAGGTATGATCACAGGGATCCGGTAGGTAATACGCCCCTATAGTTTACGATATAGGGCAGGAATAGCTTTAGATAGTAGTGGTAAGTGACCCTAATTAGTCTTATAAAGTCAATAAACTAAGTGTCCTTTAGGTTCCGTCAGCGATTCACTTCGTAATCTCGTGATATATTATGCCGATACTCGGATATTTTTAAAATTCTACCTTAGTAGAAGAATTAACAAAAACTTACCTACGATTATTCGCGGCCTTAATCCAGAGGAAGATATTATACGCGCGACTTACCAAATAAGCCGAACTATTAATCTAGATCGCCTATAAGAGCTAATAACCGAGCAATCCTCCTCTGTTAATTGCTAATCGCAAATTGCGGATCTAATACGCCGGCGCGATAATATTAGCTATGATCTAGGGCGCCCTCTGTCGAGACACAAAGGAATAACAAAATACGAGATATATAAGAAACTGAACTAGGAGTTAGCCGGAGCCAAGAAGCGCGCACAAAATACGCTACTCACATAAATTCAAAGCAAATATGACTAAGAGCAACTAATGCTTGAGATAAAGCGCCAATTATCCGGTTCTTAGCTAGCGAAGTCTCTAATTAAATCGCTGGAATGCTCCACAGAGGTCCCTTTGCCCTAGCGACGACTAATTAAGAGCCTTTTGACTCTACCTCGCCCTACTATAGAGGAAGAGATGGCTAGACGGACTGAAGCTATCGATACAGTGGCTACTTATTGTTAATTTCAGGAAGGCGATACCTGCCGTTTACTACGGAATAAGCGAGCTAAGAACTAAACTGCTAAGACTAAAATACCTAATAATTAACTTCCGGAAAATGAAGCGATAGAGGTCAGCTCTCAAACAGGAATACCTTTTGAATCCGCCCTACAATCTGTTATAAGGGATCATCGGCCCTTATTTTGCTTTATATGTTTGGGCCAAAAAGATCTGGATATCAGAAAGCGTGTTCAAAAGTTTTTCTCCTATAGAGACGTCACTAAATATATCAAGCGAAAGCATCTGCAAAATCTCGTGTCTAACGCGATGATCGTATATAATATCTGCGATAAGAAGTTTATGGAGATTATATATTTTTAGCGGCATACAAATAATTCTCATAAGACTGTTACGGGACCTCTATGGTGTAGATAGACAGTTATGCAGATATTTGGATAGGTTACTCGAAGCTTAAATAGATTTAATTTCGAATAGAATTAATTTAACGGCTCTGGAAATACATATATCCTGCCGGGGATTTTGTTTGACCCGTCGCTTATTCTCAGTCCTCACGTCTTCTTACTAGGGCTGCTTTTTGCAGACCGTGCCTTAAGAGAGTTAAAGGAGAGGAGGTTCTGACCTTCGCAGAATAGCTTCTTCGCTTGAATATCCGGGATGGTTACAACGAGCCTATATTGCTGCTTGATTTAGCCCTGGACGATATACCCGTTTTCCGGTATACCGAGCGAACTCACTTCGCAACCTAATCATGCACCACGCCAATACTCGCGCTTTTTTGAAGTACTACCTCGACCGACGGACTAATAAGACTCTTCCTGCCGTTATCCGAGGTCTTAATCTAGATAACGATATTATATATATAGCTTATCGAATGAGCCGGCCTATTGACCCCGACCGACCACAAGAATTAACGACTGCCCAAGCCTCCTTAGTTAATGAATAGCCTGGAAGTTCTGTCCCTATCCAGCATCGCGATACACTTCGTTAATAACTAGGCCGCCCACTCTTATAGCACTAGGGAAGTCCGAAATATAAAAGCTATCAAAAGCTAAACCAAGAGCTTAATAGTGCAATAGAACGGGCTAGAAACGTATTACTGTCGCAGCTTCAACTGAAATATGATCAGGAGTAGCCTATGTTAGAAGTACAGCGGCAGCTGTCCGAGATAAAACTGGCCGAGTCGGTGACGACAAAACTACGGCACACGGAGGAGCTACCAGAGCCTCAGAAGCATTTAATTGAGCGTCTTTTAACCCTGCTATCACCGACGTTAGACCAAGAAATGTGTTAATGCACCGAAGCTATTAATGCTATTGCTGCCTATTATTAATATAAGGAAGGTATCACTTATCGTTTGCCACAGAACAAACGAGTTGAGAGCCCCGTGGCCGAGCGCGGTTATCTCGAGGGTCAGAAGCCAGAGGGTGAAGTAGCCGACGTCAAGAGCACACTAGCCAGCCCACCCGAAAGGGCTATTAGATCCGTCACAGTGGACCATCGGCCTTTTTTTTCTTTATTTGTATGGGACAGGAAAGCCTGGCCCCCAAGAAGCGTGTGCAATAGTTCTTATCGCACGGAGACGTTTCGAAGCATATCAAGCGAAAGCATTTGCTGAATCTCGCATCAAGCGCTGGTGTTACTTGCAATGTTTGCGTTAAAGGTTTGCAGAAGTGATGCACTTTCAGCGCCATGCTAATGATTTTCACTCGACGGTGACCGGACCTTTATGGCGCGCAGTCTCTAAGTAATGAGTTGTTATGTTAGCTTTTGTGCATAGAATTTATAGGAGCTTTGGGCTTAGATATCTAGATGACATGATAGCCTCCATACGAGTGGTTTCAAATGGACCGAAGCAGCAGCAGCAGCAGGAGCAGGATGAGATAGATGAGTCAGCCACATACACCTTGAATTTTAGCGCAGTTCTGTGATATCCTCCGGCAAGGAGAAAACTGGTTCTGTCTCTTTTTGAGAGTCGAATCCGATTATTCAGATGACATTATCCATTATAATTTGCAACATGTCTCAACGTACGGAAGCTGTACAGGAGTCTGTGTATGTAGAATCATTTATCCTGACCACTCATGCCCTTGCCGGAGGAAACTGGTTCTGTCTCTTTTTGAGAGTCGAATCCGATTATTCGGATGACATTATCCATTATAATTTGCAACATGTCTCAACGTACGGAAGCTGTACAGGAGTCTGTGTATGTAGAATCATTTATCCTGACCACTCATGAGTTGTAACCCTGGATTGAGGTACAAGTGTGATGATCATTCTCTAACTATGAGAGTAGGCGCAGCTATTTGTAGTCACAGTAGCTGCCTTCTGCCCAGGCTGCCCTCGTGGCGCAAGACTCCGAACCCGTTAGTTATGACGCCTCAGCATGAACTGAAAATGAGGAACTCCATTGAACCATGGCATTGATCTCAGTCGGGGACAATAATAGCAGGCATCAGTTTGACATAGTAGTAGCTTCATTCACGCTGAAATCAATAACCGCCGGGTAACAGAGGAACACGCCGACCAAATACCAGGGATGGGGTTCTGTTCTTTGAGCGCGAGGAATATGACACGACCCGATGAGCAGCCGATCGCGACGGAGGATCCAAATATAGCAAATTTGAATGAAGAGCTTGGCCGGTATTCTATAGGTAACCACAGAATCTTGACTTTGTTGTAGGTTATCCAGGTATAGTCATCATTGAAGCCATACCCATGTTGTTCTGGCAATGTTGAGTTTTGAGCAATGGATCTGCCGAGACCAGTGGAACTTATATCGAATATGCCAATTGTGGTGTGTAGATGATTGACATTGACTTGATCGAATCTTAGGAAGGAAGGGGAACTGATTTGGAGTGTTAATTCGCACCGGCTGATGGCTGGAATCCAGATCCTGACCGTGTTATCAGAAGACGCTGATGCGAGTCGCCTTCCATATTGTGACCAGGCAATTGAGGTGACCGAATCACTATGTCCCTCTAGATTTGAGACACACTGGCCGACAGCCGGATCCCAGATCCTGATGGTCTTATCGTCCGATGCCGATGCAAGTCGGCTTCCATCTTGCGACCAAGCGATTGAGTTAATCGTATTACTATGCCCCTCAAGGGTTAAGATGCATCTGCCGGTGGCTGGATCCCAAATCCTCATAGTACTATCGAAGGACATTGATGTGAGTCGGCTTCTATCTTGTGACTAAGTAATTGAGTTAACCCAATCACTATGCCCCTCGAGGGTTAATGTGCACCGGCCGTTGGCCGGGTCCCCAGATCCTGACCGTATTATCAGACGATGAAGATGCGAGTCGGCTTCCATCTCGCGACCAGGCAACCGAGGTGATCGAATCTCTATGCCCCTCTAGGGTTGAGACGCACTGGCCAGTAGCAAGATCCCAGAGCTTGACGGTCTTGTCGTCCGATGCCGATGCGAGTCTGCTACCATCCTGTAACCAAGCGATCGTGTTGACCGAGTCGCTATGCCCCTTTAGAGTCAAAGTGGACCGTCCGGTGGTAGGATCCCAGATCCTGGCAGTATTATCCCAGGAAGCTGATGCGAGTTGGGTTCTATTTTGCGACCAGGCAATCAAGCGTACAGAATCACTATGCCCCTCGAGGGTTGAGATACACTGGCCGGTGAAAGGGTCCCAGATTCTAACATTCTTATTATCCGACGATGACACGAGTCGGCTTCCACTTTGCGACCAGGCAATCGAGCGGACTGGACCACTGTGCCCCTATAGGAAGTTATAGCGAGGATTTATTCTCGGATTTCACTGCCTTAAAGAATAGACGCGAAGGCTTAGAGACCTAGATCTCTATTAGAGGGTGGTCTTTTTCAGATGCGGGCCTAACTCGCTATATATGGTTATTCATGACCTAGAATAAGGTCTTTCGCAGCAGTTTTATTAAAAATCTGATCTAATTCATAGAAACCTATGGATTTAATAGTGTTAACCTAGATTGGGAATATCCGCAGGCTACCGACCAAGATAGTGTTCCCGCTGATACGAAAAACTATGTGGCGCTAGTCAAGGAAATAAGAGGCGCGTTTGGTCGCAGATTCGGAATCTCAGCAACCTTACCAGCTTCATACTGGTATCTTTAACACTTTGATGTTTAGTCAATGGAACGCTATGTTAACTGGTTCAACCTTATATCTTATAATAGTGAGTACCCTCCGATCAGGAATAAGACTGATCTTCAAATTAATTTGATATATTATTAGTGCACGGAGTTTGGGACAAATACTCCAAAAATATTAGACCGTATGTTGCTCCGTATACTAATGTTTCTGAAATCGATCTCGGATTAGATTTACTATAGCGCGTAAGCATTGACCCTCGCAAAGTCGTTGTGACGCATGAATGTCTTGTGGCCTGAGAGAGGCCTAAGGGGGAACGTGATCGGGAAGGAGCCGTGGGTCTAACCCGATTCGGGATAGAAGTGGGTTTGTTTCGTAGATGCTCGTTTCCCTCTTTCTCTCTTTTTCTTCTTCTCTAGTTTAGTTGCTTCTGTTAATGATACACGAATTCTTCTTCGTCTTGGTCGGTAATATATAACTAAACTTGTCTTTTCTCTTTCTCGTCGCCTCTCAGGTGCAGTCTAGATATTAGATACTTCGCTATCGCTGTCTCGCCCCACTAGTGATACCCTTTAACGAATTAGAACCGAACGAACGAACCCCGAACCTAAATCTTTACCGAACGCCACGACGGAACGACGTTATGGTTAAAGGAACCGACACCTATACGAAGTCTAAGTCACGTGACTAATATAGGAGACGTACCGTACCGACTAAGAACCTCCTCTCCGAGGAGGGGGATAATAAGGAGAATATCTAAGAGAAGCTCGTTAAGGAATAGGAGCTACCTAAGTTCTTGACCCTATCTCGGAACCTATTAAGACGCTATAATATAATTAGCTTCGAGATTAATAACCTAGAGGCTAAGGACCTTATCCGCTATAAGTTTTACTCTAAGGATTAGTTCCGAAAGAAAGTCTAAGAGGATATAGATAGCCTATAGGAATAACTAATCTAGCGCGAGACCTATTAGACCTAATAAGACCTATAGACCTCTAAAGATATATATTTAGTATAACTTCTACGGACTAATAATAGGTAACTTAAGGCTACTATTATTAACCTAACCTAAGAGCGAGATAAGGCTACTGCCTACTAAGATCTTATAGTTAGCGAACGGAATAACCTTACTTTCTAGCTCCTTTAATCCTTAGCGCTAAGCCCTTAAAATACTCTGAACCGTCAAGACCCTTAAGTCCCTAAAGCCTAAGGCTATCTATCGGCTAAAATACCTAATACTCCTATATTAGATAATAGTAAGATAGTTCGATTTAACGCCTAGGCTATAATAATTAAATATAAGCTAGCTACGAACGCTAATTATTATCCTATTACTAAATATTATATAATCTATATTATAAGCTATTACGAAGGGAAGGCACTCCTTTATATCTACCCTTATCTAGAAGAAGATACCTTAAACCCTTATTAGGACGCCTTAGATATTATAGAGTACCTAAAGGGTATCTTCTAGAACCTAAACTATATTACTAAGTATTGGAATATAGACCAATGCTACATAGAAAGATCTATCCTTATATTCAACATATAAGATCAGCATTGCATTAATCACGTGACCAGATTTTTCTTCTATCAAAATGATATTTTGACCACTTCTGATTTTGGTCCGCGGCCCTCTCCCAAATAATAGGCAGGACCATTTTCCTTCAGAGGTAAATGGTCCGCCTTTAGACATGAATGGTCCGTTCCTTCGGAGGTGCCTTCGGGCATATCTTGCCCGCGGACTTCGACCATAGTCTTCGAACCTCGGTAAACAGACTTCGACCCTCAGTCCCCTTAAGGATAGGCGGACCACTTTCCCTTAGGGATAAAATAGTCCACCTTTGGGTATAAATAACCAGATACTGCGGGGAAGCTTACGGGGTGGCTGAAACCGTCGATCCTTGACATCATTCTTTTGGCTTTTCTTCGGTTCCCTTCTTTGCCACCTTTATTATATTACTGTCTAGTATTTGTATGTTATTCTAGACGTTATTTCTAGGCTATTTTAGCCTATAAATATGTCCTTCTTTTCTAGCAGAAAGAATGAAGTCAGTTCTACTTTCCTGAAGTCATTGTCCACTTTCCAAAAGTCATCTCTACCTTCTTCCTTTGATCCTTAGGACGGTGGTTCTGCCTTCGTTTAGGCTATATCTGCTTATAGTCTATCCTACGACCTTTGACCTTCTTCCTTTGTCTGGCACCGACTGACCTGGCCGGACTAAGGTTGATCCCACGGACTTAAGGGGCCACGATCTGCTTCGTGGTAGCTTTATCCTTTTAGTCTATCACTAAGGCTTATTAGGAATACTAATATCTAATAATAAAGCTAAAGGATAACTTCCACGATTTTCTCGCTAAATTTATTTATCTCGCTAAAGAAGTAAACTAACTAAAGGATCGCTAGAAGCGAGACCTTTATAATAAGCTACCGAACTTATTATAGACTTAGATAATATTATTTATAGATAAGACTTCCGTTAATTTTAATAAGTTTATTTATACTTACTAGAGTATAGCTTATAATATTACCCTTTAATTTAAGGCTAAGAAGTCTTATAAACTAATTACTCTCTCTAAAGCTATTATAGGAGCCTTAGCTAATATAATCTATTCTCGTGTCTTATAATTACTATTTATAAAGCGCGAGAGTATAGGCGTCGCTCTATATAAGTTACTATTAGTTAATAAATATAATACTTTAATAAAGGAAGGTCGCTACTTTAACTATCGCGAGTAAGGGTATATAACTTATAAGTGCCTAAAAAAGAATACTATCTCTATAATTATTATTACTAAACTTTAGGCACTTAAATAGCCGCCTAACCCCCCCTTAGGATAATTAGTTAGGAAAAGTTTAAACCTAGAAGAAGTCTCCTTTTTAGGTAATAAGAAGTTATTATTTTATTCTCTAGATTTAACTAAATTATTTAGATTAGGCGAAAAGTCTTAGTTTTATTATTTAGATAGCCTATAATAGATATTCTCTTTTAATTTTAGTACTTAGTAATATTAGAGTAAGTAATTATATCTATATTAATTTATCTCTTACGGTATAAGCTATAAAGATATTTAGTCTATATATTTTACTCTTACCTTACCTAATCCTAACTAAGGGCTATAATAAATACCTAAAAAAACTAATTATTTATACCCTTAAATTAACCCTAATTCTTAATAGCTAGAGACTTTTTCGCTTATCTATATTAATTATTAATCTTAGATAATATAATCTAATTCTTAGATAAATATAGTTTAAGAAATTTAGTATTCTCTTATATTATTAAAAAGAATAACTTATTTAGCCTAAGAAGCTTAGTCTTAAGAATAATATAATTATAAAGATATTTATTATTCTCTCTTAGGCTATTTTAAAAAGATTAAAGCTAGATTCTTAATATTAAGAGAATACTAACTAATAAAATAGGTTATTTTATAACTTCTCCTAACTATAAATAGTTAAAAAGCTTTTTCTATTTAGGGGGTAACTAAGTCTATAACTTAGAGCCTCTATAGTAATTATAAAAATCTTAAAAATATTATATTAGTCCCTTAAATATAATTATATTTATTAGAGATATTAGATTTTATTAATATATTAGAAAGGAAGATAATAATATCTTTTTTATTTCTCTTTATAAGATTAATTATATCCTAAAAGAGAAGCGACATACCTAATAATAGGCTAAAGACTAAGAGATATAGAGTATAATCTTAGAGAAATACTATAAGTATATTAATTATTTCTTAAAATAGGATTTAAATATCTTACCGCTATACTAAGATATAACTAATTATTAGATCTTTCTTAATAAGAGAATAATACCTAAATATTACTCTCTTTATAAGTAGTCTAAGAAAGAACTTTAGGTAATAAAAGCTTATATTACTTAGAACCTTACCTAAGGCTTTATTATACTTAGTAAGGCCTCTTATATATCTTTTATCCTAATAGTTAGGAAAACTAATAGTAGTCTATAGCTCTATATAGATTATCGGAAGCTTAACGTATTTATAAAGAAAGACTATTACCCTTTATTACTTATTAATAAAATTCTTTAATAGCTTAGGAAGGCTAAGATACTTATAAGACTTAATATTTATTAAGGGTTCTATTAAATCCGAATATATCCTAACTTAGAGGATCTTACTACCTTTCGAATATATTATAGATTCTTTAAGTATAAGGTAATACCCTTTAGTATTATAAATAGGCCTACTATATTCTAAAGATTTATTAATAAGACACTAGGCGATTACCTAGATAATATCGCTATTATATTTATTAATAATATCCTAATTTATAGCGAGATAATTAAGGAATATATTTAGTATATAAAGAAGGTCCTATAATAACTCTATAAGGCTAGCCTATAGGCGAGCTTAGATAAATATAAGTTTTATTAGCAGAGTATCTATTTTCTAAGGTTTATTATTAGTACTAAAGGGGTCTATATAGATCTTACTAAGACTATTATTATTTAAGATTAATAATAATTTATAATAATTCGCGATATATAATTATTCCTTAGCTTCTGCGATTTTTATCAGAGGTTCGTTAAGAACTATAGCTAAATCGCGAAATTATTAAATTGCCTAATAAAAAATAATATACTCTTCAAATAAAGTAAGGCTTATAAAAGTGCCTTCTAGGAACTTAAGGAGAAGCTTACTTTAGCCTTAATCCTAATATATTATAATCTAATTATTCCGACTAAGATTAAAATTAATATATCCGATAAATATATTAGTAGAGTAATATCCTAATTATAACTTAATAAATATTAGTATTTAGTAAGCTTTTATTCGAAGAAGCTCGATTAAGCCTAATAATAGTATAATATATATAATTATAAAATACTTATAATTATCCTTATACTTAAGGAGTAAAGGGCAGAGCTTAAAGGCCTTTAGCGAGAGGATTAGTTTAGTATTTTCTCTAATTATTAAGCCTTATAATATTTTATAACTATTAAGAAACTAAATTTATATTAGGCTTATTAGGCTAAGTTCCTATTCTAATTTTATTTCTTAATCTATTATTTTATAGGGAAGCGAAATATTATTATAGATATCCTCTCCTAAAAAGATCTTAGTTTAGGAAATAGATAAGAATAGATTTTTCTCCCTTAATTATATCTTAAGTATAGCGTATACCCTAAAGATCGTGATAACCTTACCCCTACCTTAATTAGTATCTCCGAATATATTTTAATAGTTATTAGTAGCTCTAATATTATTACCTAAATAACGCTTATAAACTAATAATATAAGAGTCTTAAGAAATAATAAGAATTAATAAGAACTAATCTAAATAGACCTTAGAAACTATAAGATAGGCTATTATTAAATATAGGTTACTTAGTAATATTAGATAATAAGGACTTATAGGCCTAATTACTTAATAAGATCTATTAATAGCCCTTAATAATATATCCTAGATAAGATAAGATAAAGGCTCTCTTATTTATATAATATTTTTAGCTTAGATAGTCTACTAATATTAAATATTATATAGATAACTATTTAGTCTATAAGCATATAAAGATATAAAGAGACTAGCCCTTAGATCTATTATAATCTCTTCCCCCGCTAAACTATCTATAATAATATATTATAATAGATTTCTAATTATTCCTTAAAGATAAATAAGATTTTAATATAATATTTATAGTAATTAACTAATTAAATAAGCGGCTAGTCTCTCTTTTATATTATAAGATAATTAAAGCTTTAGAGATAGCCTAGTTATTTATCTCTAATATTATATAGTATTTTAGCCTATTAGACTTAATTATATTAGACTAAGGAAGCTAATTTATCTTAGAATTCTAAATAGAGGTCTACTAAGTCCTAAGAATTAAGCGTAAGCTATTAATAATATATTACCCTTAGATAGATAGCTAAAGCGAGATTATAAACTAATATATAATATAATAACTTTATATATTAGTAAATTAACGCTAAAATAATTAGTCTAATTAGCTTTTGGTAATAGATTTCGCTATTATAGCTCTATAGTAAGATTTTACTAAGAGGTCTCCCTTCTTTATTAAGTAAAGATATAAGCCCTAAATATCCTTTAACTAAGATATACCTATAGAACTATCTACGCCGCCTTAGTTAATATAAGATACTTAGGACTATATTTAGCGACTTTAAGAGGTCTAAAAAGATACCTAAAAAGAGATTAAATAAGCCTAAGAGCGTTAGCGCGCCTAGGCTAATAAATATCGCTAAGAAGTAGATTTTAATATTAGTAATCTTATCTTTATTATTACTAGGAATTAGAAACTTAACTAGCTAAGTAAAAAACTCTCTAATTAATTTAGTGGCCCCTATAAAATCCTCTTAAAGGAAGATTATAGCTATTAGCTTAACTTACTATTTTCTATTAAGATTAACCTAGTCTTTTCTCTAAATAAGCTCCGCTATATAGTAAGTTCCGATCCGCTTATAGGTTAGATTATAGACCTAGCTTTACTAATAGAAATTAACGACTAATAGAAATAGGAAGTCGATAAAATTATAGATATCCGATTATGTTATCGGAAGCTTTAATATAAGGCTAGGTGAATCGGAATTAAGGACGATAACTAATATCTCGTAGGGGATTTTAAAAATACTCCGAATAAGTTAATAGCTTTCTATAAGCGTTACCTAGCCCTACCCGGACCGTCTATATAGTTATTAGTGTGGTTAGACGCTACTTTAAATAATTACTTTGTGGATAATTATCCAGATAATAGAAGACCAGAGCCTCGGGGCGAGCCTCTTTAAATAGGGGGGACTATATAACGCATAAATATCTTATAGCCTGAGAGAGGCCTAAGGGGGAACGTGATCTGGAAGGAGCCATAGGTCTAACCCGATTTGGGATAGAAGTGGGTTTGTTTCGTAGATGCTCGTTTCCCTCTTTCTCTCTTCTTCTTCTTCTCTAGTTTAGTTGCTTCTGTTAATGATACACGAATTCTTCTTCGTCTTGGTCGGTAACAGTCGTTATAGGACTAGCGCTTATAGGTTCTCTATTATGCTCCTCTTAGATAGGATTATAAGCTAACGAGATTAAACTCAGTACGGTCGCAGTTTTAAACTAGCAGAATCTTCCTGTACCACTCCAAATGGAATTTGCCAATTCATCTATAAAGGTGGCGTAGGTGCTGATCCGGGCGGCTATTCCGATACTTCGGGAATCCTTAATCTGGCAGAGATCATCGATATAATTAATAGTAAGGATTTGTCAAAGGACGTTATTTTCGATAAGAAGGCAGCCGTCAAATAGGTGACATAGAACACCGACCAGTGGGTATCCTTTGATAACAGCGAAACGCTCGATATAAAGAGAAGCTTTGCAATGAGCCGATGCTTGGGCGGCACAATAGTATAAGTTGAATTTAACAGAAATCGGAATGAAAGAATCTGCATCTGACTCAATAGTTAGGTCTGGGCCATAGATCAAGTTGAACAAAATCCTAAAGAGGCTCAAGTTACGCAGCCAGTAAAGCTGAACAACAATCAGATACAATTAAAGAGTTATCTGGAACGCAATAATACAGCTCAGTCGGCATACTTTCTGTCAGACTGTGGCGAGAAGTGCCCAAGCGGAACCAACCCTATCGTGGATATATCAGGCGCACAGAGCATAGTCGGCATGTCATTAAATGAATGTGAGGAATTCAAAGAGCGGACTCTGTGCTGTGCAGATAGTACTATAGTTGGAAATTGTCAATGGCGAGGAGGCAGGGGACTAGGAATACCTTATTTCAGCGGATGCGAGATTGACGAGACAGAACTCATCCAAAGCACTCGCTACCGCCTAGACATGAAGTCTGGAGAGCTCGACTGTTCAGGAACACTTATGCTAGTTTTTGCTGCTCCGCCTTCTCAGCTCCTCCTAGTGGGGTCAGCTCCCAAGTAGACAGCAACCCGGATAGCGAAGAAAGCGACGATAACGACGACCCGATCATAGCTCAATTTGGTGACCAGGCCAAAGCTATTGCAGAGGCGGGTGCCGAACAAGTCGGATTAGATATTGCTACAAAATCACTCTGTACGCTGATTGTGACTGGCATTGAGGCCCTCCTTAACGGGGTAGAACTGGCGATTCCTCTTTTTAGTAAGTCGTCGTTCTTTTCTTTTTCGATTAAACTAATCTTGCAGCGCTAATTTCAATTTAGGGGAGATTACAATCGGCCTTGAAAGCTTGGCAGAAGTGTTTGCCAACCGATTTATCATCAAAGCATACAGCGACCTGGTCGAGAAGGAGGGCAAAGCTGCAATCAAAGCCACCGAAAACAAGCTCGAGCCCAAGAGAGTGACCAAGAGACCAACCAACACACGACCTCCGAAATCATCGCATACGTCAGCGAGAACACGAACTACAGATCAATATGGCATAAAGAGAGCCGACAATCCCAATTGCAAGCGACGAAAGAGGTCTGCCCGCACGACAACGGAAATCTCGGATCAGCTTCAAGGGCGCATAACAAGGACTATCACGCTAGACTGCGATAGATACCCTCAGCCGTGCTGGCACTACTCCTCGGTGATCAGTAATAACCCACACTCTGCGTATGTGACGTGCCCATACCGCCCTCAGCCGTTGACACAGCGTGGTGCGGTGGACGAGTGGAATAATAAGCATGATCGGGACCTCGTTGACGCAGATGTTGAATGTGAGGCGGATGAGTGGCCCGCTACAAAGTACATTGAGGTAAATAACGGCTACAAATATTTGGAGGGACATGGGAACCGAGTTCCAAAAGTTAAAAAACAATTTATTCGCCTTCTGTCTCAGGCCCAAAACGGAGCCGCTAGTCAAAAATTCAAAGGTTGCCCGAAAATGGCCAGAAGAGAAGATATTCAAACTGAGATCAGTTTGGAGGCTCCGGCGCACGAAGGACTGTATACTGAATAGACAAAGGTCAAGGCGGTCTACACCCGGGACGTTTTCTCAGTTTTGTTTAACAATTATATCGCTGCAGCGGACGGTGATAATGGCCTGACCCTCAATAAATATGCAAATCTGAAGGGCGTTAGTGACAAAATCAATTACCCTGGTTATCCGCTTCTCAACCGAGATCCGTAGTTTGAAACCGAGCAAGGAGAAGAAGAGGTACAATACGAAGAGCTCTACGATCTGGCAAATAAAATAAGAAAACGAGACTTCGTGCTCAACCCCCCCCGAGATCGTGGTAGTTGGAACTAATTCAAGCCGGAGACCCACGGACGAAGAGCTCCGCAAAAATTTTGGATTTATTCGATGTAAAGATAACTGTGGACAGGAGATTGCCAACCTTAAACAGGTTAAGCCTAATCTGAGAGTTCTGCGTCCTTCAAGCTCCAATTCGATGCCCGCACCTGTTATTGCCTCAACAACGTCTGTATCAGCCTCTATGACGGACGATATGACGACGAGTGAGCGACTCAGCAACTTCGATAATACAAATTTTCCCTAACACACGCTAGCCTAGAGAGCTATTGCGACTCAAAATGAAAATTGGCACTATAGCCAATATGCGATTTTTACAGTTGATATTGTAGACATAATTCGCGGAGTATTTGACATAATATCAATCTACACTCGATTGAGCTCCCTACAATCTACCTTTTTCGTCTATTTTTCCTGTGATCGTAGTAGAATTTCTCTAGTGCCTGCTGGCACGCCTCTCGATCGAAGAAATCCGGCCACCCATACTCGAGATAAATATCGCGTATCATCTGCAGATTGTGTTAAATCGGTGCGAACGCCGGGTCTGTCGCGAGAAGAAAAAAACAATACGACAAATCACCTACCTTTCCTTTATCATCGCCATATGAACCAGTTGGCTCCTCGTACCATTCATAGACTCTTGGCCAGGATCCAACCTTCTGCACCTCTGGGATCCAATTAAGTTTTTGAAATCTCTGCTTATAATATCCCAAGCGATCAACCAGTGGCTCAGTGTCTGGTTCACATTCAACGCGCCAATATCGCGGATCGTCCTCAGCGTAATCTGGCTTATATATAAACCCGTCGAGTGCGTATTCTGTTGCGGTACCTGGAACATAGATTAGAAACCTGACATCGAAGATACTTCGGGGGCGGAAGTGAGTTCGCGTACCGTCTGATGTGTCAAATATAAGCGATTTTCCGTATCTCCCCGAATCCGTGATATTAATCACCCATGGTGGGAACTTAAATTCATCGGGCACGACAGACACATACTTGCGAGGATCTTTGTTCACATAATCACATATAGTGCTCCATGGTCTGATATACCACGCATTGCGCCTGGAATCTAGGTATGGTAAGTGGCGAAGCAGTTCGATAACCTCGTCTGTTTTATTGAGAGAGGCAAACGCCTCATTTTCCTGGGTGATGTGCGGCCATCCTCCGGGTGGAGGATAGAGAATGTCGGTTGGCTCCACGTACAGCAGGGTGGTAAGAGATTCGTAAAGATCCGTTATAGCGGAAGTGGCCGCCTCACGATTGTATGTCGACGGCTTTTTAAGCCGAGGGTCTGAAGGATGCTGCATTCCTATGAAGGTGAAGGTGAAAAGGACAGACTTCAAGAATTTCCAAGATTATCATGTTCCTGGCGTACAATAGTTACGATACAAAAGATCTGTATTGATCGATACACCGTTTTAGCGGGTCGGATGGATACAAACAGTCCAGTGGTGTAACATAAGTATTTGACCTCGAGTACTTCGGCCTAGGGCCCACTTTTTAATACTGCCTGGCAGAAACCTCCGAAATTCAACCTATTTTAATAGCTAGTATGCCACCCTTTATATTTAATAATATTAGCCACCCTATGAGGCATAGTCTCTGATAGATACTTAATTATCTCAATATCTAGGCTTTCCCAAGCTTCCTGCGTAGCTTCTAGCAATAGATCTAGCGTAGATACGCTGTTTGGTAGGTGCATAAGTGTAAAGGAATACTGAGGACTAGCGGTGAAGGTTTGCCCCGCAGTGGGATAAGCAAGTCTCGGACCCAATTCGTACTTAAATCGAGAGGGTTTCCAATTAATCTAGACTTAGCAAGAATCAGTCTTGCTTCTACAATACTACACCTAGTCCAGACATCCTTCCTTACCTAACCGATAGGCTTTCTATCCTGAACACATAGATCCTTTATAATTCTGATTCTTCTTTTATCGGTTACCTAAGGAAGTATATCTATTAACGACTATATCCTCCGCTCCCGCGTCGCTACCGAAGGCGATAACACGCCTATATCGCACGAGGCTACTGCTACGTCCTAGCATAGAGACGCTACCGATTTAACCCCGGGACTAAACTAACCCGAGTTAATTTCTCCTAACCCGCTATAATACGAATCACTTCTAGGGGACCTACGCGGATATTAAGCGACCCATAGAGAACTCCGAAATAATAGCCAAACTATCGAAGATAAAATCGAACGCCTTAATAAGAAAATCCGCCTTCTTAAATGTATTCGGGAGCTTAAAGGGGACCGAACCGTGCCAGTTAAGATAAGGACCCGGCTACAAAATAAAGATAAATCGACCGCGAGTAACGATAAAAAGGGTATTAAAATCAAAGATATCCCTTCCTTTTTAAAGGACTTTAACCTCCGGAAACGTTAAGAGTGAATTCTTAACCTTAAATACTAATTCGAAGCCGACCTAAAATAATACCTTATAGACCGAGAAAAGGTATTCGCTAATATAGTAATAATAGAATATGACTATCGCTAAAGATAGCTATAATATATATATATAAAGCCTATAGAGGAATAATAAGAGCTTAAGAGCTTATAGATAACTTTTAAAGACTAAACGACTACCCTCCTATATAATATAGCTACCTTATAGGCTAATATAAGTGTTAGCCTTAGCTAAGTACGCTAAAGGCTATAAGATAATCCGGATTAATTCTATACTTATCTAGATAGCCTAGAATAATATTTTAAACGGAAAAGCGAAAAGGATAGTATAATATTCTATTACTCTAAGCTTAACTTAGCCCTTCGCTATTATATAAGCGAATATCTCCCTAGAGGATAACTACTAAAGATATACGATACTATAGTAAGTGAAGCGGGATATTTCTAGAACCTACTCTAAATAGCTAAGAAACGTCGCCGATTCGCCGACAAAACCAAGAGTATCGATACCTACTAGGACGCCTCGTATAATCCAGATATATATATAACTAGAGAAGGGATAACGCCTCCTAAAGATATAAGGAATAATAACCCTTAAAGACTTAGCTAGGTTCCTTACGCTTTCGGGAAAGCCACGGCTATCATAACTTAAATAATATATATAGATTAACCACGAACTAAGACTAAAACCTACTACGCTTAGGATTAGAACCCTAATATTATTAATATTACGAATTCGGCTATATCGCCCTAAATTACACTAAAGATAGACTAAATATATACCCCGCGCGTATCTAATCCTTAAGGAACTCGGGAAAAGAGAATAAGTCGAAGTGAGCCCTACCCTTATAACTCTAGACCCTAAGATAGGGACTACCTTACGCTTTTATATCCTAATTCGAGTACGGAACGCCCTCGTTATATACGCGGACTTAGACAGTTACGCTAAAGTTAATCTAGTTAGCTATTAATTCGTAAAAAAGTATAACCTAGAATATACCTTAGCTACCGCTCTAACTATTTAGGTAATCTCGAACCAAAAGATTATCTTCTATAGGGTATAGAAAGTCCCTATTACTATTACTAACTCGAGGGGGATACCCTATAGCTTTATAAGATAATATATAGCTATAGATAAGGACTTACGCCTAGAAGGTAGCCCCGTCCTTTTATCGATAACTATAATTTAAGACCTTTAAATCTATTTATTATTAGACCGATAATAGTGATTTAAGGCAAAAGAGTTCTTCTTATTTAGCCCGTAGTAATTCACTAAGGCCTACTAAAACTATACCTATATTTATACCGCGATTTAAATACCAGAAGATATATAGCTTCTAGAGAATAATAAAGAAATAGAGACTATATCCGAACTAACACTATTAGATAAACTAGAGATATTTCGTAATATATTCGCGGCTAATTAATTAAAGATTTTACTAATATAAAAGTTAACTAACTATACTATCGAACTTAAGGAAGGGGTATTACCCCCCCTATAAGCTAATATACCCCCTCTCGCAAACCGAACTCACGGAATTAAGGAGATATCTTAATAAAAACCTTATAAATAGATATATCCGACCCTCTAAGAGTCCCGTAGGGGCACTAATCCTCTTCGTGCCAAAAAAGGATAGTAATTTATATCTCTATATAGACTACCGAGGATTAAATAAAGTCTTAGTTAAGAATCGCTATTCTTTACCCCTTATTTCGGAGATCATTAACCGCCTTTCGGGTATAAAATACTTTAGCAAAATCGATATATAGGATATATATTACTGAATCCGAATAAGAGAGGGCGAAGAATAGAAAATAGCCTTCCGGATATAATATAGCCACTATAAATATATAGTAATACTATTTAGACTCACTAACGCACTAACTACCTTTTAAAATTATATTTATACCGCGTTACGTGGCCTACTTAATATAATCTATATTATATACCTAGATAATATCCTTATCTTCTTATTAGATTATAAGTTATATACGAAATACCTTCGATAAGTCCTCGAAAGGCTAAAGGAAGTATAGCTCTACGCAAAAATATCTAAATATATATTTTACTAAGACTAAATAGAATTCCTTGGCTTTATAATTAGTAGCTAAGGTATCTTAATAGACCTATAACGCGTTATCGCTATCGCGTCCTAGGAAATACCTAAAATATTCTATAATATCTAAGTATTCCTAGGATTCTATAACTTCTACTAGCGTTTTATTAAAGGATACTCCCTTATTATAGTCCCTCTTACTAACCTTCTAAAGGGAAGCCAGAATAGTAAGAAATAAGGGAATATAGATCTAAACGATATCGAAAAGATAATATTTTAATAACTAAAAGATACCTTTTAGTAAGCCCCACTCCTTAAATTCTTCGACTTAGTAAGATATATCCGAATTAAAACTAATATATCTAACTTAGGGATAGCTAGGATAATATTATAACCTAATAATAAAGAGCGATAGCACCCTATAGCGTTCTGATTAAGAAAATTTACTAGCGCAGAACTAAACTATAGTACCTCGGACTAGGAACTATTCGCTATTATATATTTATTTAAGTAATAGCGATATTACTTAGAAGAAAGTAAGTACCCTATTAAGGTTCTCTCTAATTATTTAAACCTCTAGGGCTTTATAAAATAGCTAAAAATTAATAGACGCTAAGCCTAATAATATTTATTCTTTACCTCCTTTAATTTTATAATTAAATACCGAGTAGGTAAAATAAATCCCGCTAATAGCCTCTCACGATAGCTAAATAAAGATATAGCTCTAAGAATAAAGCTTCTAAACCCTATTCGAGAGCGAATCGTAAGTATTCTCGGAGGTTAAACTAAGAGACCTCTTAGCCGGCAAATCCTAGTTAGAGTATAATAACTAGGAAGAACCTAAACTCCGTATACGAATCCCTATTAATACCTAAGTGAATCGAGGCTAAGGCAATATAGAAATAGCTAACTAAGCTATCTAAGAGGAGTTAAGTCACGCTTAATAGTTACCCTAGAGTATAGTATAGAGTGCTAATACTAGTAAGAACGCTTATATAGAGTATATAAGCGCTAATCTACGAATTTAGGTTAAGAGAATCTAGAATAACGATTCAGAGACTTAGAGCTAAAAGATAGCTATTTCGTAAGGGAAATAATATATAAAAGAATAGTCTATTAATCTCGATAGCCTACTACGCTATAGAATACGCCTTTATATCCCTACAGGGAGTAACCTAAAACAGAAATTACTATAAATCTACTACGATAATCCCTTAGTAAGACACTTTAGGAAATATAGGATAACAGAGCTCCTATAACAGAAATATTATTAGACGAATATATACTAAGATATTATAGAATATATAAAAACCTACTCTATCTACTAAGGAACTATAGTACCTTAGTATAGGCTATATAGTAACCTCGAATCCCTACTATAACCTTTATGACTATTCGCTAAAATCTCTATAGACTTTATTATAGGTCTACCCTTAGTGATCTATAAGAATAAGCCTTATAATATAATCTTAGTTATTATCTGCCGCTTTACGAAATAGTGCCGATTTATCCCCGTTTTAATAGTGATTAACGCTAGTTCCCTTACTATTATAATATATTATAAGATTAAACTCTAGTTTAGCCTATTAGAAGGTATTATATCCGATAGAGGCCCTATCTTTACTAGTAAATTCTGGTTAAAACTATATTTCTACTTAAGGATAAAACTCCGATTTTCTACGGCTTTTTACCCACAGACAGATAGCTAAATAGAAAGGATAAATTAAACCCTTAAGTATTACTTATAGTATTTTATAGATACCGAGTAATAAATATAGCCGAATCTACTACGAATTATAGAGTTTATATATAATAATACTATAAATGCTATTATAGGTATCTCGCCCTTCTAAGCCCTTATAGGATATTCCCTAAATTTCTAATTACGCTCTGAGTGTCACGGGCCCATGCCCGGTATGGGTCACATAAACCACGTGACCCTAGCATGTTGACAGAACGAACGCACGGAGGGAACATCCCTTCTTTAAGCTTTTTGTACACAGTTCGTGGCCTAGTTAGATTAAATCTAAGTCTCGCTTTAGCCCTTCATATATAAAAAGCTTCCGATTCACTATCGTTAAACCGACGAAACACGACCGTTTCCCCTACGAAGCCATACCCCTAGCGAGGATGCAGCACCAGGAAGCGATAAGCCCACTATTATAGGCACAGACGCTGCTACAGTAAATAGTATAGACCTAAGCTATGCAGAACGAAGAACGAGAGCGACGCAACTAATAAGACGCCGTTTAAGAAGAACGAATCCGGCGCCTCGAAGTAATATTAGACTAACAGGTCCTACTTACCACGACGACGACCACAGAAGAATAAGCGACACCGTCACAAATCGCTACTAAAGTAATAGCGGAACACCCACGAAACGAAAGGCCTTATCGTCTAAAGGCACGACTACCGGACCCTATCCTATTTGGTGATAATATAAATAATTAGCCAACCTAGCGTGTGACGATCGAGAACAAACTAAGCGTTAATAGATAAGCTATTAGTTCGCCCTAGGACTAATTTATATATATTTTCTCTAGGCTAGAGAAACTCGCCTAAAAGAATAGCGGAATATTTGTGAAACTACGCCGAGACACCGGCGACCCTTAGGTACTATTAAACTACCTCGAGAATATCTATAGAGACCTAAATATTAAGGCACGCGTAGCGAGACGGTTATATTAGATCCGATAACCCGATAGAATAACCTTTTCGAAGTTCCTACTACGACTAAAGAAGGAGTTTACGGACGCAGACGCCCTAGACTAGTATAACGAAGCTAAGAGGCAGATTCTCCTTAGGGCACTTAATAAAATAATAACTAATTTACTTATAAATCGTGGTATTCCCGCTACCTTTTCTAAACTAATCTCTAGACTCCACGAAATTAGTATAGATATAGATACCCTTAATATTAATAAAGCTAAGCGAATAGGTCATCTACGCTTACTAAGAGCGAGCGATAATATAGATTGGACTCCGACACTTATAGTAAACCGCGCTAAACCACGCACGAAAACCTAATAACTAGGTAGCGATACCCTTAGACGAGCCTAGTAGGTAAGTCCCGATAAGTTAGATAGACAGTAAGCTAAAGAGAAGTGCCTATAATATAGTAAAGCGGGCTATTATATTACTAAGTGTATATTCTTACTCGCCTAGCGACCGAATTATCTACGAATTATAACCGATTTAGGATAGAAAAGAAAGAAATATAGTACCCGCGTAAATAAGGCGAGACTAGTAAGCGATAGCGAAGTAACGCTCATAGATAATAATAATATAGCTATAGAGGAAGATTCGGGAAAAGAGTAGCTCCTATCCTTAGCCGCGAATAGGAGCAAAAGGGGGTCAAAAAGCTACTAAAATAAGAGACACTACTATTCTTAGTCGACGCTAGAGTAAACGGAATTTAATTTATATAAGCTTTAGTTAATAATAGTTACCGTTACTATACTATGGTAAACGAGCCTCTAGTCTAGTTACTTCACCTCCCGCGTATTAAGATATAACCACAAATCCTCGATAGAGTGGTACCGAATTAGTACTAAATCACCTACGCTATATATTTCGACCTTAATATCTATAGCCACTAATAAGGCTAGGTATTTATATATATTATCGGACTATAGGATAATAGTATAATACTTAGGGACCTATAGCTATATAACGTGAACGGACGCTATTTAGCCAGAAAGGGATACCTAGATATCTTTATAAGGTCCGGGGAATAAATAAAATATTAGAACCGCGTAGACCGTATAATCGGACCTACCAGAGCGAAGGCGCTATATATTATATAGGCTATAGCACTAATAATTAAAGAGCTCTTACGGAACGTATTAAGCATAGAACGCGTACGAATCGGCAGGGTTTCGCTAGATAATATCGAGAAAGCGCTACGACCTAAGGAGTATATTAACCTAAAGGATAAGCTACCAAAATATTATTAGCGATAGTTAGAGGTCTTTAGCTAATAGCTAGCCAATAAATTATTACCCTATTAGCCTAGAGTCGATCACAAAATTCCCCTAAAACGTAACCGAAATAGCGTTAAAGAGTTACCGCTATACGGACCCCTTTACGGTATAAATAAGGAAGAACTACTCTATCTACGGAAGACACTAACAGACCTACTCGGGAAGAACTTTATATAGATAAGCTAACCCCCGGTAGCCGCACTTATTCTATTAGTTTGGAAGCCCGGGGGAGGCGTACGATTCTATATTAATTATAGGGGGTTAAATAAGCGAACGGTAAAAGACCGATACCCCCTCTTACTGATCCGCGAGACGCTACGGAATATTAGCTAAGCCCAATAGTTTACGAAGCTTAATATTATTGTAGCTTTCTATAAAATCCGCGTATAATTAGGAGAGGAATAGAAAATAGCCTTCCGGATATAATATAGACTCTACGAATAGAACGTTATACTATTTAGGCTAATAGGCGCACTAGCGATATTCTAAAGATATATTAACTAGACCTTATAAGAGTACCTAGATGACTTTATGTTAGCGTATATCGATAATATAATTATCTACTCTAGCGGAACGCTATCGGATTACTGACGGAAAGTTAGTGAGGTGCTATAGAAGCTAATAGACGCGGGTCTTTAATATAATATTACGAAGTTAGAATTCGAGTAAGACTTAGTGAAGTACCTCGGTTTTATTATCTAAGCCAGAAAGGGCATCTATATAGATCTAAAGAAGGTAGAGGCAATCAGAGTATAGGAGAGGCTAGAGTCTATTTAAGATATACGGAGCTTTATCGGATTCGCGAACTTTTATTAGCTATTTATACTACGTTTCGCCGACCTTTCGGCACCGTTAATATAACTAATAAGGAAGAACGCTACGTTCTAATAGGACAATAACTATTAATAGGCCTTCACAGAGCTAAAGGATCTTTTTGTTAACATACCGATCCTAGCGCACTTCGAAGAAGGCCGCAAAATAGTAGTTGAAGCTAACGCCTCTGGCTAGGCCACTAGGGTAGTCTTATTATAATATAGACCCGATAGCTACCTATAACTATATACCTATCTATCGCAGAAGCTATCCCCGGTAAAGTTAAATTACGAGATTTACGATAAGGAGCTCCTAGCTATCGTGCGAGCCCTATATAAATAGAGGCCGGAGCTAAAGATAGTACCCTAATTCACTATCGTAACGGACTATAAAAACCTATAATACTTTAGTAAGGTATAGTACCTTAATAAATAGCAGATAAGGTAGGCTGACCTTTTAACGGAGTTTAACTTTAACCTATAATACTATCTAGGTAAGCTAGTAGCACGGCCGGACGCTCTCTCTTATCGAAACTAAGATATACCTAAGGGTATCTCCGATAAAAGGCTATCGAATCGCTTCTGAGTCCTACTTAAAAGGGTCTCGGTTAAGATAAGGTAAGCAGATAACGACTAAGCCTAGGGAGAGACGGATTTTAAAAGAAATATCCCGTTATTTGAGGAACCGGAGCTATAGGTAGAGTAAATAAAGATAAGGAGTTCCAATATAATATATTAACGAATCTCTTACGCTTTACTAAAGGGAGACCGTCGAATCGCGGCTAAAACGAATATAAAGATAAGCCTATCGGAGTGCTATTTAGATAATCGAGGGTTACTCTATTTTAGATAATAAATATAGATCCTAGATAATAAGACCCTACGAACGGGTATTATCCAGAAGATCTATAACTTATATATAATAGCGTACCCTAGACGAGACGCGATATATTCGATACTATCTCGATGATTCTTCTGGCCCGAAGCCGCGAAGGATATATAATAATTTCTACGGAACTGTACCGTCTACGGACGTAGCTCAGTATAGCGTGACATAAAATATAGGCTATTAAGATTACTGCCGATTCCCTAATGAATCTAGGCTAAAATATTAGTAGACTTTATTATTGGCCTACCGCTATCCGGATCTATAGGAGTAACGAATTATATAGTAATTACGGACCGGCTAACGAAAGGCGTGATCCTTATTAGAATAAAGGATATAATAGTAAAAGATATAGCGGAAGTATTCCTTACGCACTTCTATATATATTATAGCGTCCTATTAGCGATTGTGAGTGACCGCGGTCCTTAGTTCGTTAGCGTATTTTAGGGAAAAGTATGCGAAACACTATTAATTTAATAACGATTATCGATCGCCTTCTACCTATAGACTAACGGTATAATAGAGCGGGCTAACTAAGAAATTAAATAGATCCTACGCGTCTTTTTTACTTACGTATAGGATAATTAGAAGAAGCTTCTACCGATAGTTACTATCGCGATTAATAACCGCGATATAATATTAATAGGGATCTCCCCCTTCTTCTTTACCTACGGATATTACGTTAACCCGATCGGGATAGATAAGTCAAACTAGTTACCGGACGCCCTAATATAGCTAGGAAAAGTAGGCGAAACGTTTATGAATCGCCTACGAGAAGCTACCGATTAGGCCTAAGCCGCTATTACTTCGGTATAGGCACTATAGGAGGAGCAGATAAATCGACGATACTAGGCCGCCCCTATCTATAAGAAAGATAACTAGGTATAGTTAAACCTTCGGAATATATATATGTAACGACTATCGAAGAAGCTAGACTAGCTATACGCCCGGTATAGAGTCGTAGACGTACCGTCACTATATACTGTTAAGCTTAATATACTCACAGGCGTACACTTAGTCTTCTATATCGAATTAGTTAGGCCTATAATAGCGGACCCCTTCCTATTATAAATTGTGGACGATACGTAGCCGCCTCCGATTATAGTTAATAGCGAAGAAGAGTACGAAGTTCAGAAAATCCTTACCGTTCGGCGTAAGAAGGTCGGACGGGACACCGCGACGAAGCGCTAGTATAATAGATAGGGTAGGCAGAATAAACGTAGGAAACCTTAGACTCCGTCTAGGATTGCGCCGTATTAGAAGCCTTTAAGGAACGAAATGGCCCCATTTCGGACGTGATACGACGTTAAATCGACACCGATACGCACGTTATCGCGACCCCCGGGAGGTTTAGGTTAGAGGGGGGGTATTATCACGGGCCTATACCCGGTATAGGTCACATAAACCACGTGACCCTAGCATATTAACAGAACGAACGCACGGAGGGAACATCCCTTCTTTAAGCTTTTTATACACAGTTCGTGGCCTAGTCAGATTGAATCTAAGTCTCGCTTCAGCCCTTCACACTGAGGCTAGAGTATTAGAGGAGAAAATGCTAGCCATAGCAGATTAAATATAAAAGCTATATAATCTCTGTAAAAAAATAAAGAAAATATAGCGAAGAGCTACCGAAACTATAGCGAAGCACTATAATAAACGCTATACCCTAATTAAATTTAAGCGTAAAGATCTTATAGCCCTTTTAACCCATAACTTAAAGCTAAAGACACCTATAAGAAAACTCTTACTACGCTTTATTAGACTATTCCGCGTACTTATAATAGTCGGAATATAAGCGTATCGTCTAAGCTTACCTAACTAATACTCCCGGTTATATAATATCTTCCCTATAACCTTCCTCGAGCCCTAGCACTAGCGTAAATTAGACGCGAACCTACTTCTAATATTAGAGCTCGCGGACGATAACGAATAGGAGATTAAGAAGGTTAAGGACGAGAAAATCTTCCGTAACGAGATATACTTCCTAGTTAAGTGGAAGGGATAGCCCGCAGAATATAACTAATAGTTACTAGAAGTAGATATAAAGAATACCTAAGAAGTAATATAGGACTATAGGAAAAAGAGAAAAGGCAAAAGAGTTTATTAAAATCCTAAGAAAAGATCCCGACCCAAAGTCGGTCACCACAAAAACAGTAAGAATAAAATTAGGTATTTAAGGTTTCACACACGAAAACCTTTACAAAGATATACCGATATATTAAGGAAATAAGACCGAAAGATTAAAGTATAAGAGGAAGATAGGCTATAATATTATTAATAATCGCCGCACTATTAGCGTCTCTATCCGCGTACTAGAGGCGAAGCGCGGCTAAAATATTATCGCGGAAGGTTAGCTTCGTAACCCACTAAGAAGCAAATATAATATCTATAAGGGATAAACGAGGGACTAGCGAAGCCTCCTATAAGAGATAGTAAATATTAGATACACTAAGGCTAAGATTATTAATAGGAATAGGGAGATAACCGGCTAAATATATCTAATAAATAATAAAGTTAACCTATAGAATCGTTAGCGAAACTTATACTAAATAGGCTTCTAACTTATAGGCTTAGTAGTATATATAGTGCCTAGGTTATAAATATTAGAGTGACGAGACACTAAGTACAGAAAATTAATAATAAGGGCGCGAACTGCCTCCTCGGTACGAACACGAATAGTACCAGACTAGATAGGGTCACTAATAATAAGCTTACTATCTTTGTCCGCCTCCTTAGCAGACTTAGTAACGATAGCCTAAATATCCGCGATATACTTAACTAAATTAACTATATTAATTAAGTTACCCTATATACTAAGGGGAACCTAGATAGATTAGTAATAAAATATAACCGAATAAAAAAGGTAAATAAACCGAAGGGTAAGGACGATTAGCACAGAAATATACCCAGTATAGGACAGAACTTAGCGTATTATATATATAAATTACTAAGAAGGCGCTCTGCCTATCCTAGTCTCGGAGGGAGCGGCGGGCGTAGGGAATACACTAAGTAAGCTCGGGGATCAGAGATATATTCCGTAGAGGGCGACGGCTAAGGGACAAAAGAGCAGATATATTAATTCGCGAGCGAAATAACGATAAAAATAGAGAAAAAGAAAAGAAATAAAGAGGAAGCTAAACTAATAATAAGTTATGGCCGAAGAACAAATAAAAAGAAGTTAAAATAATACTAAATATAAGCACTAAGGAGATAGAAGAGAGTTATTAAAGGGGGAAGAGTAAGGGGAGAGAAATAAGGAAATATATAAGTAAAGATATTAATAATATATATAAGTAAACAATAATAATACGCTAGAAAACTACCGATACGTAACCAGAAAAGACATATATAAATATATATTACTATTAGCCAAATTAAATACACGACCTCGCGCGATATAATAATATTATTACCCTATCGCGTCTGGGTCTGCCGCGAAACTAGAGGGAGTCTAATACTATTTATAACTCCTATATAATATACCTTAAGTATAACGACACCTAGGGCTTATCCCTATCATATAATCCGACCCTAGGGAGTCACGTGCTACCACATAACGTTATACCAAAGAACGACTAAGAGAAAAAAAAAAAATTTTTCAATTACTTCCGGGGCCCGTCGTCTCTAGAAGGGGAGGTAGTTATAAAGGAATACTAAGGACTAGCGGTGAAGGTTTGCCCCGCAGTGGGATAAGCAAGTCTCGGACCTAATTCGTACTTAAATCGAGAGGGTTTCCAATTAATCTAGACTTAGCAAGAATCAGTCTTGCTTCTACAATACTACACCTAGTCCAGACATCCTTCCTTACCTAACCGACAGGCTTTCTATCCTGAACACATAGATCCTTTACAATAAGCTTAGGATAACGCTTCAAAATTTCGGCTTTTAGTAGCGCCTATAGATTCTCAATCGGATTCAAATCAGGCGAATAGGGAGGCCATTCCATAATCTCATATTTAAGCTTATTAAGAGTATCCTGTACGATATATATAGTATATACTGGCGCGTTATCTTACTAAAAAATAGTATTATAATTAAGGCTATTAAGTAGCGTAGGTAAGACACGCCGATATAGCTCTTTAATCGTACGCGAAGAGACACCACCGCGTCGAGACTTAGGATCTCCGAATAGTGGAATTAGGCCAGATCGACGTAGTAAACCGCAAAAAGCAGCCCAAAATATCTGCTTAATTTACTTCCCTCGCGTAGGAACTATTTAAACCTAAGAACCCTCTTTTGAATACTGAAAAAGCTGATCTTTCGGACGAATAAAAGTCCATTCTTAACGTTAGCCGATTCTACGTTTAACTATATATTCGTCAGACCAATAGACGCGGGCCCAATCCGTAGATATAAAGTGTTGATATCTTAGGGCCCAATTTAGACATTTTTTGGCGTATAAAGGCGTTAATAAAGGCCGCTATATCTTCCTCTACTTCCGAAGGCCTATCTCGTGGTTAGGCGCCAAATTAATATACGGTAGACCTTAAATCGACCTCTGCGAGTAAATCTTCGATCAATATTAATGGCTTTTCTTGGATAGTCTTATATATATAGTCACGATCGTCTTTAGTAAGCTTCTTTGGGGCGCCTGAGCGTGGAAGACTCCGCTACTTTTGACGCTTTGCCTCTTAGGTAAGAGTATATTGAATAGTCGAGCGTGGAATGTCGGGAAAGCGTATCTTCTTAATAGTTGTTGCACCCAGCCATTTGTAGTATGTAATTCGCAGATCTTAGCCCTAGTAAGGCAGTTAAGCTCAGGGCCTCTTTTCGTACGTATAGGAGGCATAATTAAAGCAAATTCAGAAGATAAAAATCCGTTAAACTGCGTTAAATAATAGCGTGTGTGCGCGTTGAAACGCGGCATACTAATAAAGTAGGCGGTATATGAAGCGGTCAGGCTAAAGATTGATCCCGAAGTACTCGAGGTCAAATACTTACGTTACACCACTGTACCATGAAGAGCTTTGGCCTGCGTAGTATCTGGTATCGTATGGTATTAAATACTGTATTATATGACACGTGGCGTAGTGCTTTGGCAACAACACCGGCCGCTATAATTCAGACCAACCATACTTGGCCTAGCACGTGACTAGCCTCTTCAGGATTAGCGCCACGTGAGAAAGTGACTTACGTGATCGCGCACCCGGGTGAAATGAAAACTTCCTGTTCCTCGGGGGATAACGTAGACCCTGAATTCCACGTGACCAAGGGTCACATCAAGGCAGGATACGGGGTTTCACCAGAAACAACTATTTAACTTAAAGCCAGTCAAGCACCCTGGTAAAGATTGCCAGATAGTGGGATTTGCACGCTCTGTACGGTATTCAAGTGCGGTTAATGGTCAAAAAGTGTGTTCATTTCCATCAACGTAACCGCGCTATCAATTTAGCTCACCAGTCTTTAATTCTGCTCAGCTCACAGTATTCAAATGCTCTTGGGGTTCAACGGTCAAAACACTCACTATCTAATTATGTTTGATTACTCTGGCGTCTTTGTCCGTACTTTCGTTAAAGGGCTACAGTATTGATTTCAAGAGTCATAATTTTGTTCTCATGTTAATTGTATACGTGAAAACTATGCTCAGATCGCAGGGTTCAAGTCCTTTCTGGCTGCGTAACTGTCAAAAACGCGAGCTCTAGGCTGCTGATTAATGACGATTCACCATTGCCAACAGACCGATAGAGTTCATATCTAACTGTTAAACCGCAGCAATTAATTGAGTCTGGAACCACACTGACAGTCATCAAGATTCAGAGGGTTGGCAGATGCTAGCATTTTCTAGATATCATGATTGACACGGTAGTCAAGCTTTGCGTGTAGCTACAATGCCATTCGGCAGTTTTACCCTCAGGATTGTAAGGGCATAATTGGGTCTGGCTGGTGATTTGTTTCTCAAGAACCTCATCTACAGTTAGTCAGGAAATTCAAATACAACCATTTTAGCATGCAAAAAGTGATGTAGAATTCACTAGGGCTATTTATGTATTCCGCGATATTCATACTCCTTTGCCCTTTTACGGCCTGAATAGTTCTGATTCATGTAGCAGATGCCTCTCAGGATACTGGACTAAAATGGCCACAATGTCTCGAGGCCATCAGCGTCCTGCGCGCACATCATCCACCTTGTGGCGACGGGCCAATGACAAGCCTTCTCTCGCTAATAAAGCCGCCAATCAGCAGTATCTCACCGTCCCGTCTCCATTGCAAACGCGATGACGGCTCGGACAAACTTGACGTCGAATTTCCATGCTCTACCATTCGATGCACTCGCATCCCCAAAACTTTCAGGTTGCCTCCTAACATCTGCGATAGACTTCCAAAGCTCGGGCCTATAGCATCAATTAGTGCGCGACGTTATTCTTTCCACCTCGTATATCGAAGCAAGAAATGTGAGACTGTCTCTCGCTCGCCGCCACATTCACACCAATCACTGTCAGTCTTGCTTATGCGAAGGGCTTCATCATCTCGCAAAGTATTAATAACTTTTTCGACAAAGTTATCCGAAGTGTCTCGCTCAAGATTTCGAAGCGACGTTTCAGAATAGATCGGGCTGTTCTGAACATTCCTATGACGTAATCGATTCGAATATCGGAAGGAAAGAGTGGGCGCGAGATAAAGTCAGCGGTGCGGTCGAATTTGCTCCAGACTTACTCTTAGAGCTGGGGTAAGTCAGGCCAAGGGACTATATACTTAGGGTAAAGTCGGTTCACTAGGTCAGTCGCGTCACCCTGGGTTGTGAGAGTCGCATCCGTCTCAACTCGCGATCGCTTGAGACAGAGACTCATAGCAACGATCGAGGAGGCGGAACAGGGTGTTGGTTGGAGTCGCCGTTCTGCTTCTCCCTGGAGGCGCTCTGCTTCTTCTCGCGCCAGTCTCTCCTCTTCCTCACAGCGCTCTGCTCCCTCTCGCGCCTGTCTCTCCTCTTCAAGCTAACGTCGCAGCTCTGCGATAGTCTCTTCTATTGCTTGTTTGAATCAGGATTCAGCAGATAATCGAATAATGCAAATCAAAGTCTACATCTTAGGAGTTAGCTATCGTGGAGTGGCCGGTCAGGACGGAATGTTTACTAGCTTACTCACATCTCTGAGTTAGTAAGTACGAGGAGATTCATACCCCAGGCACCACGTACACCAATCGCTTTGACCTTTCGACATTTGGAAGATAAGCCGACCCGATGGTTTGGATTAGTCAGTAAATATATAAATTCAGTCCTTAATATCCTAGCAAGTACAGTCACCGGGCGAGGTCATTCTCTCGAGTACATCGCCCGCAAGACCCCGTTTCTGTTCTTCTGTAAAAGCCGCCTGCTGCGAAGGATATATAGTATGCTCTCGCTGTACGTCTTTTGATGAAGCTAATAGTCAGAATAAACCCTTTTGATACATAGAGAATAGGCTCACATTTCTCATCCTCGCGCCGGTTCTACGGAACACGATTCTGTATGCTCCAAGATCTGGCGATTAGGCGTCACGCAGTCACTCGCCAATATACCTAGAAAGAAATGGTATGTTCCCTGCCTGCGTACTGAAATTTCTCCGGTGGTATAGGCTCTATAAGCGAGACGGATTAGCTGCCTTCGCCGACAAAACCTACAACGGCCATATACTGGAGAATGCTAGGAGAGCTAATATCTAACGGAATATTTATAGGTAAAGGCTATGCGCTCTGATTGAAGTGTCAAATTTAAGCAAGCATCGATAGAAACGTGAATGGGTAGATTCAGGCTTCCCGCAGGAACAAAATTGCGGCTGATAGAGTAATACTGTAACTCTAGCAATAACGTGCGGTTTAATATGTTTAACTGAAGATGAACCTATCTCAGGTCCTCCATAAACTGTCAACCTCAAATCTTGAGGTAAGTAAATTCTCATCATATAACTCAAAATTGCCTTGACGTATTGATCATCTTGTTCCTTCGTTGACCAACATTCACAAGACTTAATTAAAGCCTCGTGCAAGTTCATCAAGTACGGTAGATTATATGCTGAGTTCAACGGTCTGTTTCGCCGAAGCATCTGTGTTCCGAACTGGCAGCGTTTGAGTTAACCCACGTTAGTGGTGAACATAGGCCATCCAATAGGAAAATCTGCAGGAATGGGCGTAATGGTAGACCGTAAAGTCGCCATGTTTCAACACATATATTAGCCCTTGTGTGTAAACATTCTTAAGGGTTTCTGGCCTATTCAGATTGGGAAGTCCTGAATGTCCACTAACCATTCACAAGGCTAAGTGGCGTCATTTTGCCCTAGTTCGATCCCGAACGTAGGCCATCGAACGAGTTTGAAAGTAACGGCTAATGGTCTTGTACCTCTTCTCTATGGGTTAAATACCATTTAGGTACTGTATCAATATTCAGTCTTAATACTTATAGAGTTTTAAAACGAACGGATATCTTTCTTGTTATGGGGCCCCATTTCGATTTTTCTGGTTTAATACTACCGTAGTATCTACGGAAACGTATGGACAAAACAAGTCATGGAAAACAAATATTAACAATATAATAGATTGAAAAGAGCATGGGAAAAGAAATGAAATCAAGGATGGCTGTACCTATACCGCACCTAATAAAATCCCCAAGATAAGCTTTTCACATATGGTCTGTACTGAGCGAAGCCTTATCAGAAGGATTTGGCTTGTACGGTCCACCAAGTCGTTCGAATTTGCCACAGCATGGCTATTTCCAGAGGAAAAATTATCAGATTTTAAACTGGCAATACTTGCTTCGGCCGCTGAGACGTGATCTAGAACTTTTGTCAAAAAGAAGCAAAGAGCACCAAACTATGGGGAAGACGCCAACCTAGAGCGAGTCTCAGCGCGCAGTGGGTATATGTTTTATGAGCAAGTCTTTTGACCCACTTCATTTCAGGCATTATTTCTGGTGCGACAATATCGACGTTGGAAGGGCGCCATACTTACTTTTCTTGAAATTTTTCTGTTAGCGCCCGTGGTCATATCCATATCTTTTCATAGAGTGGAAATATTGTCGACCCACCGTAAGGAAACGTAAATTAGAAATACTTTAAGAAGATACCGTCCACTCCCTCACCTTATTCGTCAGTTGAAGATCCAGAACCAATAAGTGATGCAAAGTAAATCGCAAAGGGGAATCTCTAGCCCGGTTTAAGGGTTTGTACGATCTCTTCGAGAGCCTTAAAACGGTCGACTGTCTCTGTTAGCGATAATTACGCTGAATCGGTAACCCTCCAAATAGCTTTACGAAGACGAATAACTTCTTTGACCTATATCGGTTTCCCGTTACTGACTGGAAAATCATGAAACTCACGAAAATAGGGCTATAGGCGACGCAATCGATTATCCTCGATAAGAGACTGGCCGGAGATTATTTCATATTTACCCTCGATCTTCAGTGACCCTTGTGAAAGGTATTCTCTAAAATAATTCTCGGTTTCGTCACGAAAATATCGTAAGTTCTCCAAATTTTTTCCTGCTCGGTGATTATCGGATTCCCAGAAAGCATCAATCAGGTCTAAGTCACGAAGAAATGCGCCTTTAGGGAACTATTCCGTATCTATCACATATAACTTTATCTGCTCTAAACTCGAGCCATCTTCTTGGCTCAGATATCGGTAGTAGATATACTGAATTGCGAAGAGCAATGAGCTGGTCCATAAGACAAAATTGTCCCTTAGGCCGCGCTTTTCCCACCACCGAAGATGCAGGTTAAGTGTTCGAGCTATGGTCGTCCGCTTCTCAATATTTAAGTCGAAGAAAATATCATCCGTATAGGAGTTTCTGTTCTGGGAGGTTGACTCTGAACGAACCCACGTCTCATTTGTCGTTCCGGCGGATTTGGGGGAGGCGACCCGAAACAGGTAGCGGGGAATTTGATCAAAAGCCGTCAACGCCAATCCACTATCTGCTTAAGGTCTAAATAACAAGTGCTCTGAATCTTCAAGCGCATCACTCAAGCCAAAGTTTCTCAGCGTCTCAGTCAGACTTTCCACATGAGAAGGTTGGTTCATTTCGCTGGCACTTAAGGATATGGAGTAATGGTTACATATATAGTAAAACAAGCCTTGTAAGATATAGTTCAGACAATTCAGCTTTAAGAGAAAGGAGAGGAAAGGAAGAGAAACAAGATACTAAGCGGGGTCGATGTCAGATCACTTAATCTTTCTTCCCCTAACACCCTATACTGTCTCGGGCTGGCTTATCTAGGCAACCACTAACGAATAGAAAGCCACTGCGGTCTGCAGTGTATCGCATCACTGCTGCAGCGGCCCCCGTATTTAGCTGCAATTCATAGCAAACTCAGAGGATTTGCTCCGTTTAACCATAACAGTCTAATACCGCTTATCTCTCGTTAAGTACTTAGATAACACTATTAGTGTTACTATCATCGACTTAAAAGGTGACGTGTAACCTAATATAAGAAAAGGGGTAAGTAAGGCATATTATTAAAGGGTAGTAGTATTCCTGCTCACCGGAAATAGGTAAGTGAAATCCAGATAGGTCCGATCCGTCTCCAGAGCAGACTAAGACTAGGACGACCGTTAGAGGATAGGTGCAGTACAAAGAGGGGTTCTATATGACTTAGCCCCTCTTATCTGGCTGTTACTCTCCGGTCGGGACTTATAGGTCTAATTTCCTCTTAAGAGGATTCTCTTAGGAGGGTTAAGCTCTCAGAGCAAAGGCTTTATTCCGGGGTTTACAAGTACACCACCTTCCCAAAAAAATATACCCAGAACAATATTTATATATAAGTATTTCTCCAGCTAGGCCTACAAGAAGAGCTGTATATTTCAAAGATAAATATAAGATATACTGCTTAGTCCAACGAATTTTCTAAGAGCTTTCTCTCGAGGTGGCATCGCTTATAGCTCTAACGGCCTCTTATTACGAGCTATATAGTACCTATATCTGCTTAAAATAGCCTTTATAATATTCTCGGCTTCACAGAACGACCGGGCGTGACCGGTTCTGTTTCCTCTTCTATCCTACCTGTCACGGGCCCATGCCCGGTATGGGTCACATAAACCACGTGACCCTAGCATGTTGACAGAACGAACGCACGGAGGGAACATCCCTTCTTTAAGCTTTTTGTACACAGTTCGTGGCCTAGTCAGATTGAATCTAAGTCTCGCTTTAGCCCTTTATATACAAAAAGCTTCTGTTTCACTATCGTTAAACTGACAAAGCACCGACAAAACACGACCGTTTCCCCCACAAAGCCGTACCCCTAGCGAGGATACAGCACCAGGAAGCGACAAGCCCACTATTATAGGCACAGACGCTACTATAGCAAATAGCACAGACCTAAGCTATATAAAACGAAGAACGAGAGCGACGTAACTAATAAGACGCTATTCAAGAAGAATAAATCCGGCGCCTTAAAGTAATACTAGACTAATAGGTCCTACTTACCACGATAACGACCACGGAAGAACAAGCGACACTGTCATAAATCGCTACTAAAGTAATAGCGAAACACCTACGAAACAAAAGGCCTTACCGTCTAAAGGCACGACTACCGGACCCTATCCTATTCGGTGGTAACATAAACGACTAGCTAACCTAGCGTATAACGATTGAGAATAAACTAAGCGTTAATAAATAAGCTATTAGTTCGCCCCAGGACCAATTTATATATATATTCTCTAGGCTAGAGAAACTCGCCTAGAAGAATAGCGGAACGTTCGTGAAACTACGCTAAGACACCGGCGACCCTTAGGCACTATTAAATTACCTCGAGAATATCTATAGAGACCTAAATATTAAGGTATATATAGCGAGACAGTTACACTAGATCCGATAACCTAATAAAATAACCTTTTCGAAGTTCCTACTACGACTAAAGAAGGAGTTTACGGACACAGACGCCCTAGACTAATATAATAAAGCTAAGAGGCAAATCCTCCTCGGGGCACTTAATAAAATAATAACTAATTTACTTATAAATCATAATATTCCCGCTACCTTTTCTGAACTAATCTCCAGACTCCACGAAATTAGCATAGATATAGATACCCTTAATATTAATAAAGCTAAGCGAATAGGTCGTCCACGCTTACTAAGAGCGAGCGATAATATAGATTAGACTCCAATACTCATAGTAAACCACGCTAAACTATATATAAAAACCTAATAACTAAGTAGCGATACCCCTAAATAAGCCTAATAGGTAAGTCCTAATAAGTTAGACAGATAATAAGCTAAAGGGAAGTACCTATAATATAGTAGAGCGGGCTATTATATTACTGAGTATATACTCCTATCCGCCTAGCGACCGAATTATCTACGAATTATAACCGATTTAGGATAGAAGGGGAAGAAGTATAGTACCTATATAAATAAGGCGAGACCGGTAAGTAATAGCGAAGTAACGCCCACAGATAATAATAATACGGCCACAGAGAAAGATTTAGGAAAAGAGTAACTTCTATTCTTAGCCGCGAATAGGAGCAAAAGGGGATCGAAAAGCTACTAAAATAAGAGATATTATTATTCTTAGTTAACGCTAAAGTAAACAGAATTTAATTTATATAAGCTCTAGTCGATAATAGTTACCGTTACTATACTATAGTAAACGAGCCTTTAGTCTAGTTACTTCACCTCCCGCGTATTAAGATACGACCGCGAATCCTCGACGGAGTAGTGCCGAATCAGTACCGAATCACCTACGCTATGTATTTCGACCTCGACGTCTATAACCACTAATAAGGCCGGGTATTTATATATATTATTGGACTATAGGATAATAGTATAATACTTAGGGACCTATAGCTACACGATATAAACAGACGCTATTCGGCCAGAAAGGGATACCTAGATATCTTTATAAGGTCCGGGGAACGAATAAGATATTAGAATTACGCAGACTATATAATCAGACTTACTAGAGCGAAGGCGCTATATATCGCATAGGCTATAGCACTAATAATTAAAGAGCTCTTACGGAACGTATTAAGTATAGAATATATACGAATTAGTAGGGTTTCGCTAGATAATATTAAGAAAGCGCTACGACCTAAGGAGTATATTAACCTAAAGGATAAGCTACTAAAATATTACTAGCGATAGTTAGAGGTCTTTAGCTAATAGCTAGCTAATAAATTATTACCCTATCGGCTTAGGGTCAATCACAAAATTCCCCTAAAATATAACTAAAATAGCGTCGAAGAGTTACCGCTATACGGACCCCTTTATAGTATAAATAAGGAAGAACTACTCTATCTACGGAAGACACTAACGGACCTACTTAGGAAGAACTTTATATAGGTAAGCTAATCCCTAGTAGCTATACCTATTTTACTAGTTCGGAAGCCTAGGGGAGATATATAATTCTATATCGATTATAGGGGGTTAAATAAGCGAACAGTAAAAGACCGATACCCCCTCTTACTAATCCGCGAGACACTACGGAATATTAGCTAAGCCTAATAGTTTACGAAGCTCAATATTATTATAGCTTTCTATAAAATTCGCGTATAATTAGGAGAGGAATAGAAAATAGCCTTCCGGACGCGATATAGACTTTACGAATAGAACGTTATACTATTTAGGCTAATAGGCGCACTAACGATATTCTAAAGGTATATTAACTAGACCTTATAAGAGTACCTAGACGACTTTATCTTAGCGTATATCGATAATATAATTATCTACTCTAGCGGAACGCTATCGGATCACTAACGGAAAGTTAGTGAGGTGCTACAGAAGCTAATAGACGCGGGTCTTTAATATAATATTACGAAGTTAGAATTCGAGTAAGACTTAGTGAAGTACCTTAGTTTTATTATCTAAGCCAAAAAGGGTATCTATATAGATCTAAAGAAGGTAGAGGTAATTAGAGTATAAGAGAGGCTAGAGTCTATTTAAGATATATAGAGCTTTATCGGATTCGCGAACTTTTACCGGCTATTTATATTACGTTTCGCCGACCTTTCGGCACCGTTAATACGACTAATAAAGAAGAACACTATATTCTAATAGGATAATAACTATTAATAGGCCTTTACGGAGCTAAAGGATCTTTTCGTTAACGTACCGATCCTAGCGCACTTTAAAGAAGATCGTAAAATAGTAGTCGAAGCCAACGCCTCTGGCTAGGCCACTAAGGCAGTCTTATCATAATATAGACCTAATAGCTATCTATAACTATATACCTATCTATTATAGAAGCTATCCCTAGCAGAGTTAAACTACGAGATCTACGATAAGAAGCTCCTAGCTATTATACGAGCCCTATATAAATAGAGGCCGGAGCTAAAGATAGTACCCTAATTCACTATTGTAACAAACTATAAAAACCTACGATACTTTAGTAAGATATAGTACCTTAATAAATAGCAGATAAGGTAGGCTAACCTTTTAATAGAGTTTAACTTTAACCTATAATACTGTCCGGGTAAGCTAATAGTATAGTTAGATACTCTCTCTTATTAAAACTAAGATATACCTAAGGGTATCTCTGACGAAAGGCTATTAAATCGCTTCTGAGTCCTACTTAAAAGGGTCTTAGTTAAGATAAGGTAAGCAGACGATAACTAAGCCTAGGGAGAGATAGATTTCAAAAGAAATATCCTATTATTTAAGGAACCGGAGCTATAGGCAGAGTAAACGAAGGTAAAGAGTTCTAATATAATATACTAATAAATCTCCTACACTTTACTAAAGGGAGACTATTAAATCGCGGCTAAAACGAATATAAAGATAAGCCTATCGGAGTGCTATTTAGATAATCGAGGATTACTCTATTTTAGGTAACGAATATAGATCCCAGATAACGAGACCTTATGAACGGGTATTATCCAAAAGATCTATAACTTAT
This sequence comes from Penicillium maclennaniae, assembly GCF_028827695.1. Lineage (NCBI taxonomy): Eukaryota > Fungi > Ascomycota > Eurotiomycetes > Eurotiales > Aspergillaceae > Penicillium > Penicillium maclennaniae. The sequence continues at coordinate 4,970,836 of NW_026623215.1, read as the reverse complement.
ATATAATAGCGCACCCCGGACGAGACGCAATATATTTAATACTATCTCGACGATTCTTCTGGCTCGGAGCTATAAAAGATATATAATAATTTCTACGGAACTATACTATCTACGGATATAGCTCGGTATAGCGTAATACAAAGTATAGGCTATTAAGACTACTGCCGATTCCCTAACGAATCTAAGCTAAAATATTAGTAGACTTTATTATTAGCCTATCGCTATCCGGATCTATAGGAGTAATAAATTATATAGTAATTACGGACTAGCTAACGAAAGGAGTAATCCTTATTAGAATAAGGGATATAATAGTAAAAGATATAGCGGAAGCATTCCTTACGCACTTCTATATATATTATAGCGTCCTATTAACGATCGTAAGTGACCGCGGCCCTTAGTTCGTTAGCGTATTTTAGGGAAAAGTGTACGAAATACTATCGATTTAATAATAATTATTGACCGCCTTCTACCCGTAGACCGATAGTATAACGGAGCGGGCTAACTAAGAAATTAAATAGATCCTATACGTCTTTTCTACTTACGTATAGGATAATTAGAAGAAGCTTTTACTAATAGTCGCTACCGCGATTAATAACCGCGACGTAATTAATAGGGATCTCCCCCTTCTTCTTTACCCACGGATATTATATCGACCTAATCGGGATAGATAAGTCGAACTAGTTACCGGATACCCTAATATAGCTAGGAAGAGTAGGCGAAACGTTTATAAATCGCCTATAAGAAGCTACCGATTAGGCCTAAGCCGTTATTACTTCGGTATAGGCACTATAGGAGGAGCAGATAAATCGATAACGCTAGGCCACCCCTATCTATAAGAAAGATAACTAGGTATAGTTAAACCTTCGGAATATACGTACGTAATAACTATTAAAGAAGCTAGACTAGCTATACGCCCGGTATAGAGTTATAGACGTACCGTTACCGCATATTATTAAGCTTAATATACCTATAGGCGTATACTTAGTCTTCTATATCGAATTAGTTAGGCCTATAGTAGCGGACCCCTTCCTATTATAAATTATGGATAATACGTAGCCGCCTCCGATTATAGTCGATAGCGAAGAAGAGTACGAAGTTCAGAAAATCCTTACCGTTCGGCGTAAGAAGGTCAGACGGGGACACCGCGACGAAGCGCTAGTATAATAGACGGGGTAGGCAGAATAAATATAAGAAACCTTAGACTCCGTCTAGGATTACGCTATATTAGAAGCCTTTAAGGAACGAAACGGCCCCGTTTCGGACGTAATACGACGTTAAATCAACACCGATACGCACGTTGTCGCGACCCCCGGGAGGTTCAGGTTAGAGGGGGGGGTATTATCACGGGCCTATGCCCGGTATAGGTCACATAAACTACGTGACCCTAGTATGTTAACAGAACGAACGCACGGAGGGAACATCCCTTCTTTAAGCTTTTTGTACACAGTTCGTGGCCTAGTCAGATTGAATCTAAGTCTCGCTTCAGCCCTTCACACTACCTAGGGCTCGGGAAGTTATTGTTAGAAGTTACCTCTCCTTAATAAGTCGCCCTATAGCGATAAGTTCCCGCTCTTTATACTCGGAAATCATAAATATAGAATTTTCGCTATCGATAGTAGCCGCCCGGAAACATTAGGCCGGCCTAAGATTTTAAAGATATATATCGTATAGTGAGTATCCTTTCCGTAAATATTTTCGCGTAAGTCGCTCTAGCGGCGATATATCTAACGGATCTACGACGAGACAATCTGACTGCCTCCACTATTCTCTTTTAAGAGCTAAGAACTAGATCTTGTTGGGATATAAGGGGAAAGCTACCACGAAGCAGATCGTGGCCCCTTAAGTCCGTGGGATCAACCTTAGTCCGGCTGGGTCAGTCGGTGCCAGACAAAGGTGGAAGGTCAAAGGTCGTAGGATAGACTATAAGCAGATATAGCCTAAACGAAGACAGAACCACAGTCCTGAGGATCAAAGGAAGAAGGTAGAGATGACTTTTGGAAAGTGGAAAATGACTTCAGGAAAGTAGAACTGACTTGATTCTTTCTGCTAGAAAGGAGGGACATATTTATAGGCTAGGATAGCCTAGAAATGATGTCTAGAATGACATACAAATACTAGGCAGCAACATAATGAAGGTGGCAAAGAAGGGAACCGAAGAAAAGCCAAAAGAATGATGTCAAGGATCGACGGTTTAAGCCACCCTGTAAAGGAATACTGAGGACTAGCGGTGAAGGTTTGCCCCGCAGTGGGATAAGCAAGTCTCGGACCTAATTCGTACTTAAATCGAGAGGGTTTCCAATTAATCTAGACTTAGCAAGAATTAGTCTTACTTCTATAATATTATACCTAGTCCAGATATCCTTCCTTACCTAACTAACAGGCTTTCTATCCTAAATATATAGATCCTTTATAATTCTGATTCTTCTTTTATCGGTTACCTAAGGAAGTATATCTGTTAATAACTATATCCTCCGCTCCCGCGTCGCTACCGAAGGCGATAATACACCTATATCGCACGAGGCTACTACTATGTCCTAGCGTAGAGACGCTACCGATTTAACCTTAGGACTAAACTAACCCGAGTTAATTTCTCCTAACCCGCTATAATACGAATCACTTCTAGGGGACCTACGCGGATATTAAGCGACCCGTAGAGAACTCCGAAATAATAGCTAAACTATCGAAGATAAAATCGAACGCCTTAATAAGAAAATCCGCCTTCTTAAATATATTCGGGAGCTTAAAGGGGACCGAACCGTACTAATTAAGATAAGGACCTAGCTATAAAATAAAGACAAATCGACCGCGAGTAACGATAAAAAGGGTATTAAAATTAAAGATATCCCTTCCTTTTTAAAGGACTTTAACCTCCGGAAACGTTAAGAGTGAATTCTTAATCTTAAATACTAATTCGAAGCCGACCTAAAATAATACCCTATAGACCGAGAAAAGATATTCGCTAATATAATAATAATAGAATATGACTATCGCTAAAGATAGCTATAATATATATATATAAAGCCTATAGAGAAATAATAAGAGCTTAAGAGCTTATAGATAGCTTTTAAAGACTAGATAACTACCCTCCTATATAATATAGCTACCTTACGGGCTAATATAAGTATTAGCCTTAGCTAGGCACGCTAAAGGCTATAAGATAATCCGGATTAATTCTATACCTATCTAGATAGCCTAAAATAATATTTTGAACGGAAAAGCGAAAAGGATAGTATAATATTCTATTACTCTAAGCTTAACCTAGCCCTTCGCTATTATATAAGCGAATATCTCCCTAAAGAATAATTACTAAAGATACGCGATACTATAGTAAGTAAAGCGAGATATTTCTAGAACCTACTCTAAATAGCTAAGAAACGTCGCTAATTCGCTAATAAAACCTAAGAGTATTAACGCCCACTAAGACGCCTCGCATAATCTAGATATATATATAACTAGAGAAGGGATAACGCCTCCTAAAGATATAAGAAGTAATAACCCTTAAAGACCTAGCTAGGTTCCTTACACTTCCGGGAAAGCCATAGCTATTATAACTTAAATAATATATACAGATTAATTACGAACTAAGACCGAAACCTACTACGCTTAGGATTAAGACCCTAATACTACCGATACCACGAATTCGGCTATATCGCCCTAAACTACACTAAAGACAGACTAAATATATATCTCGCGCGTATCTAATCCTTAAGGAACTTAGAAAAAAGGGAATAAGTTAAAGTAAGCTCTACCCCTATAACTCTAGACCCTAAGATAGGGCCTTCCTTACGCTTTTATATCTTAATTCAAGTACGGAACGCCCTTATCATACACGCGGACCTAGATAGTTACGCCGAAGTTAATTTAGTTAGCTACTAATTCGCAAAAAAGTATAACCTAGAATATACCCTGACTACCGCTCTAACTATTTAGGTAATCTCGAACTAAAAGATTGTCTCTTATAAGGTATAGAAAGTCCCTATTACCGCTACTAACTTAAGGGGGATACCTTATAGCTTTATAAGATAATATATAGCTATAGATAGGGACCTACGCCTAGAAGGTAGCCCTATCCTTCTATTAATAACTATAATTTAAGACCTTTAAATCTATTTATTATTAGACTAATAATAGTAGTTCGAGGCAAAAGAGTTCTTCTTATTTAGCCTATAGTAATTTACTAAGGCCTACTAAAACTATACCTATATTTATATCGCGATCTAAATACTAGAAGATATATAGCTTCTAAAGGATAATAAAGAAATAGAGACTATATCCGAACTAATACTACTAAATAAACTAGAGATATTTCATAATATATTCGCGGCCAATTAGTTAAAGATTCTGCTAATACAAAAGTTAATTAACTACACTATCGAACTTAAGGAAGGGGTATTACCCCCCTATAAGCTAATATACCCCCTCTCGCAAACTAAACTCGCGGAATTAAGGAGATATCTTAACGAAAACCTCGTAAATAGATATATCCGACCCTCTAAGAGTCCTATAGGGGCGCTAATCCTCTTTATACTAAAAAAAGATAGTAATTTATGTCTCTGCGTAGATTACCGAGGATTAAATAAAGTCTTAGTTAAGAATCGCTATTCTTTATCCCTTATTTCAGAGATCCTTAACCGCCTTTCGGGTATAAAATACTTTAGCAAAATCGATATATAGGATATATATTACTAAATCTAAATAAGAGAGGGCGAAGAATAGAAAATAGCCTTTCGGACATAATACGGCCACTATAAATATATAGTAATACTATTTGGACTTACTAACGTACCGACTACCTTTTAAAACTATATTTATATCGCGTTATATAGCCTACTTAATATAATCTATATTATATACCTAGACGATATTCTTATCTTCTTATTAGACTATAAGTTATATATAAAATACCTTTAATAAGTCCTCGAAAGACTAAAGGAAGTATAGCTTTACGCAAAAATATCTAAATATATATTCTACTAAGACTAAGTAGAATTCCTCGGCTTTATAATTAGTAGCTAAGGTATCTTAATAGACCTATAACGCGTTACCGCTATCGCGTCCTAGGAAATACCTAAAATATTCTATAATATCTAAGTATTCCTAGGATTCTATAACTTCTACCGGTATTTTATTAAAGGATACTCCCTTATTATAGTCCCTCTTACTAACCTTCTAAAGGGAAGCCAGAATAGTAAGAAATAAGGGAATATAGATCTAAACGATATCGAAAAGGTAATATTTTAATAACTAAAAGATACCTTTTAGTAAGCCCCACTCCTTAAATTCTTCGACTTAGTAAGATATATCCAAATTAAAACTAATATATCTAACTTAGGGATAGCTAGGATAATATTATAACCTAATAATAAAGAGCGATAGTACCTCGTAGCGTTTTAGTTAAGAAAATTTACTGGCGCAGAACTAAACTATAGTACCCCGGACCAGGAACTATTCGCTATTATATATTTATTTAAGTAATAGCGATATTACTTAGAAGGAAGTAAGTACCTTATTAAGGTCCTCTCTGATTATTCGAATCTCTAGGGCTTTATTAAATAGCTAAAAATTAATAGACGCTAAGCCTAGTAGTATTTATTTCTTACCCCCTTTAATTTTATAATTAAATACTAAGTAAATAAAATAAATCCCGCCGATAGCCTCTTACGATAGCTAAATAAAGATATAGCTCTAAAGAATAGAGCTTCTAAACCCTATTTAAGAGCGAATCGTGGGTATTTCGGAGGTCAAACTAAGAGACCTCCTAGCTAGTAAATCCTAGTTAGAGTATAATAACTAAGAAGAACCTAAACTCTATATATGAATCCCTATTAATACCTAAGTGAATTGAGGCTAAGGTAATATAGAAATAGCTAACTAGGCTATCTAGGAGGAGTTAAGTCGCGCTTAATAGTTACCCTAAAGTATAGTATAGAGTACTAGTGCTAGTAAGAACGCTTATACGGAGTACGTAAGCGCTAATCTACGGATCTAGGTTAAGAGAATCTAGGATAACGATCCAGAGACTTAGAGCTAAAAGATAGCTATTTCGTAAGGGAAATAGCGTATAAAAGAATAGTCTATTAACCTCGATAGCCTATTACGCTACAGAATACGCCTTTATATCCCTATAGGGAGTAACCTAAAATAGAAATTACTATAAATCTATTACGATAATCCCTTAGTAAGACACTTTAGGAAATATAGGATAATAGAGCTCCTATAACGGAAATATTATTAGATAAATATATACTAAGATATTATAGAATATATAAAAACTTACTCTATCTACTAAGGAACTATAGTACCTTAGTATAGGCTATATAGTAACCTCGAATCCCTACTATAACCTTTATAACTATTCGCTAAAATCTCTATAGACTTTATTATAGGTCTACCCTTAGTGATCTATAAGAACGAGCCTTATAATATAATCTTAGTTATTATCTGCCGCTTTACGAAATAGTGCCGATTTATCCCTATTTTAATAGTGATTAACGCTAGTTCCCTTACCGTTATAATATATTATAAGATCGAACTTTAGTTTAGCCTACCAGAAGATATTATATCCGACAGAGGCCCTATCTTTATTAATAAATTCTAGTTAAAACTATATTTTTACTTAAGGATAAAACTCCGATTTTCTATGGCTTTCTACTTATAGATAGATAGCTAAATAGAAAGGATAAATTAAACCCTTAAGCACTACTTATAGTATTTTATAGATACCGAGTAATAAATATAGCCGAATCTGCTATAAATTACAGAGTTTATATATAATAATACTATAAATACTACTATAGGTATCTCGCCCTTCTAAGCCCTTATAGGATATTCCCTAAATTTCTAATTACGCTCCGAGGCTAGAGCACTAAAGGAGGAAGTGCTAGCTATAGTAGATCGAATATAAAAGCTATATAATCTCCGTAAAAAAAATAAAGAAAATATAGCGAAGAGCTACCGAAACTATAGCGAAGCACTATAATAAATACTATACCCTAATTAAATTTAAGCGTAGAGATCTTATAGCCCTTTTAACCCGTAACTTAAAGCTAAAGATACCTATAAGAAAACTCTTACCACACTTTATTAGACTATTCCGCGTACTTATAATAGTCGGAATATAAGTGTATCGTCTAAGCTTACCTAATTAATACTCCTAATTATATAATATCTTCCCTATAACCTTCCTCGAGCCCTAGCACTAACGTAAATTAGACGCGAACCCACTTCTAATATCAGAGCTCGCGGATAATAACGAATAGGAGGTTAAGGAGGTTAAGGATAAGAAAATCTTCCGTAATAAGATACACTTCTTAGTTAAGTGAAAGGGATAGCCCGCAGAATATAATTAGTAATTACTAGAAGTAGATATAAAGAATACCTAAGAAGTAATATAGGACTATAGGAAAAAGAGAAAAGGCAGAAGAGTTTATTAAAATCCTAAAAAAAGATCCCGACCTAAAGTTAGCTACTATAAAAACAGTAAGAATAAAATTAGGTATTTAAGGTTTTATATATAAAACCTCTACGAAGATACACTAATATATTAAGGAAATAAGACTAAAAAGTTAAAGTATAGGAGGAAGATAGGCTATAATATTATTAATAATTACCGTACTATTAGCGTCTTTATCCGTGTACTAAAGGCGAAGCGCGGCCAAAATATTATCGCGGAAGGTTAGCTTCGTAACCCACTAGGAAGCAGATATAATATCTTTAGGGGATAAATAAGGGACTAGCGAAGCCTTCTATAAGAGATAATAAATATTAGATATACTAAGGCTAGGGTTATCGATAGTAATAAGGAGATAACTAGCTAAATATATTTAGTAAATAATAAAGTTAACCTATAGAATTATTAGCGAAACTTATACTAAATAGGCTTCTAACTTATAGGCTTAGTAATATATATAGTGCCTAGGTTATAAATACTAGAGTGATAAGACACTAAGTGTAGAAAGTTAGTAATAAAGGCGCGAATTACCTCCTTAGCATAAATATAAATAGCACTAAATTAGATAGGGTCACTAGCAATAAGCTTACTATCTTTATCCGCCTCCTTAGCAGACTTAGTAATAATAGCCTAAATATCCGTGATATACTTAACTAAATTAACTATATTAATTAAGTTACCCTATATACTAAGGGGAACCTAGATAAGTTAGTAATAAAATATAACTAAATAGAAAAGATAAATAAACCGAAGGGTAAGGACGATTAGCACGGAAATATACCTAATATAAGACAGAACTTAGCGTATCGCGTATATAAATTACTAAAAAGGCGCTCTGCCTATCTTAGTCTCAGAGGGAGCGGCGGGTATAAGGAATATACTAAGTAAGCTCGGGAATCAGAGATATATCCCGTAAAGAGCGATAGCTAAGGGACGAAGGGGCAGATATATTAATTCGCGAGCGAAATAATGATAAAAATAGAGAAAAAAAAGAAATAAAGAGGAAGCTAAATTAGCAATAAGTTATAGCCAAAGAACGAACGAAAAGAAGTCAAAATAATACTAAATATAAGTATTAAGGAGATAAAAGAGAGTTATTAAAGAGGGAAGAGTAAGGGGAGAGAAATAAGAAAATATATAAGTAAAGATATTAATAATATATATAAGTAAATAATAATAATATACTAGAAAACCACCAATATATAACCGGAAAAGACACACGTAAACATATATTACTATTAGCTAAATCAAATACACGACCTCGCGCGATATAATAATATTATTGCCCTATCGCGCCTAGGTCTGCCGCGAAACTGGAGGGAGTCTAATACTATTTATAACTCTCACGTAACACACCTTAAGTATAACGACACCTAGGGCTCATCCCTATTATATAATCCGACCCGGGAGTCACGTGCTATCAGATAATATTATACCAAAGAACGACTAAGAGAAAAAAAAAAATTTTTAATTACCTCCGGGGCCCGTCGTCTCTAGAAGGGGGGGTAGTTATAAAGGAATACTAAGGACTAACGGTGAAGGTTTGCCCCGCAGTGGGATAAGCAAGTCTCGGACCCAATTCGTACTTAAATCGAGAGGGTTTCTAATTAATCTAGACTTAGCAAGAATCAGTCTTGCTTCTATAATACTACACCTAGTCCAGACATCCTTCCTTACCTAACCGACAGGCTTTCTATCCTGAACACATAGATCCTTTACACACCCCGAAAGCTTCCCCGCAGTATCAGGTTATGTATGCCCAAAGGTGGACCATTTTATCCTTGAGGGAAAGTGGTCCGCCTATCCATAAGGGGACCGAGGGTCGAAGTCTGTTCACCGAGGTCCGAAGACCATGGTCGAAGTCCGCAGGCAAGATATGCCCGAAGGCACCTCCGAAGGAACGGACCATTCATGCCTGAAGGCGGACCATTTACCTCTGAAGGAAAATGGTCCCGCCTATCGTTCGGGGGAGGGCCGCGGACCAGAATCAGAAGTGGTCAAAATATCATTTTGATAGAAGAAAAATCTGGTCACGTGATCAATACAATCTGGTCTTATATGTTGAATATAAGGATAGATCTTTCTATGTAGCATTGGTCTATATTCCAATAAATCTTAATAGGCCCTTACTATAATTAAGGCGAGACCGCTGCTCCAAGCCTAGTATTATTAGCGGCAGAGGTATGACTAGAGGGCTTTCTAATAACGTTAGGGGAACTAGGCCTTATCTAATCCGTGTTCTTTACCGTGGATTCTGGCTGCCCTTCACGGAGGGAAACTAGCGATATATCGTGACTAGTGATATTTAGAGCAGAAGTTAGGTGCTCGATATCTGCGTATACTAGTGCTGCTAACTCGTTACCAGAAGCTAGTGGGGGTGAAGATTGTCTATCCCTAAATCGAGGTGAGTCCTTGGGAGGCAGTTACCCTTAGTTAGATAGGCCGAGCTCTTCACTAAGCCGCTTACGCTCTAGTTTCTCTTCTAATAGTTCCTGCTCTTCCTAGGCTCTCCGTAATTAGGCAAGGTATATATCTAACGCTAGCTATCTGGGAGAGCTATCGGAATTTGACGAATTGTCTGCCTCGGACTCTGGCGAGGCAGGCTAAAGTGCATTATTAGCTATCGTCTAATTATCGAGGGCATTTTATTATATAACGATCAAAGGTCCTTCGTCCGGATCTTGCTTAGGCCTATCTGCTTTAAGGGAGATCCTTATATAGTCACTGATAGCATCTGTATCGCTAGGACCAGAAGAGCCGTTAGAATTATATATAGGAGCCATTACCGAGATAATCGGCGCTAGTTCGATATTCGATCCCCTAAGAGAAAGGCTTTTATCACGAGGGCTACTTTAGTCTAATATATCTTTATCCGGGGTTTCTATGCTCGGTAAGTTCCACTTAATAGGTTCTTATTCCCTCTCGCTCGCCTAGCGTGAAGTAAGCCCGTATATCTGAGCTTTACGCCTTCGCCGACGCCTTAGATAACCCTATTTATTCTCGCTCCTCGATAGTTACTAGGGTGCTATGCCTTACGCCTCCCTCGGTTAGGCTCTATCCCCTCGTAACTCCTCTTTTCTTTCTCGAGTTAGCACACTTAAAGAAGCTATAGCTAGGGTCGGCACATAGCTATCAGATAGCTCGTCCTCTTCGATAAATAGCGGCGACTAAGGCAAATCCCCTATAGGTAGGTCTCTATCAGGAGCCAGTTTATTCTGTTTAGGCTTTCCGAAAAATACAAAATAAATATAACGGCGGACGAAGAAGCTAGTGATAGTGTCGGCAACCTTAACGTCCGCGTACAGATAATCTAGGGAGAGCAAGCCGTTATCTTACTTCTAAGTGCGTGTCTGCGGTACCCCAGCACGAACCCGCGGCTTCACAACACTATCCGCGAGAAGATCTGGTGGCCGGTCGGGCTAGTCAGGAATAGCTTATCTAAAATAACCGACGATCTAATTAATCAGGATATCGAAGTGCTCGCGGTTATATCGATACCGATCTAGTTTTCGGGCCTATAACAGAGCCGACCGCGCGATCTAATAATTAGGAGAACTCTTAATTAACCTATCGATTTCCGTGGACTTAAACCTAAGACGGCGAGTAAGTTCAGCTATCTCGTAGATTACTCTCTGATCTGCCTTTACACGAGATAGTTTTGCTAATAGGTCATCCTCCTTCTTTGGGTCCGGGGGTATCAGAGTATAGTGTCGTATAGCATATAGCTATACCTATAAGTAGCCTATCTCGAGGCGCTCTATATCGGTCGCTCGCTAACGCCGAAAAGTAGACTCCGAAGTCTGAATAATACTTTGGCCTATATCTGGATAACTATCTTCAGAATCTGACTATGGAACAAACATCGAACTTATGGTTTCCCAGATCGATATTGACGGGCCGAAAAGTCGCTTAACGCAATAAGCGCAGCTCTCTAGGTATTTAAAATCTTCGAAAAAGGTATATAAATGTTACCGACCAAGACGAAGAAGAATTCGTGTATCATTAACAGAAGCAACTAAACTGGAGAAGAAGAAGAAGAGAGAAAGAGGAAACGAGCATCTACGAAACAAACCCACTTCTATCCCGAATCGGGTTAGACCCACGGCTCCTTCTAGATTATGTTCCCCTTAGGCCTCTCTCAGGCCACATATAAGATATTTATACGTTATATATTCCCCCTATTTAAAGAGGCTCGCCCTAAGGCTCTGGTCTTCTATTATCTGGATAATTATCCATAAAGTAATTATTTAAAGTAGCGTCTAACCACACTAATAACTATATAGGCGGTCTAGGTAGGGCTAGGTAACACTTATAGAAAGCTATTAACTTATCCGGAGCATTTTTAGAATCCCTTATAGGATATTAGTTATTATCCTTAATTCCGATCTACCTAGCCTTATATTAAAGCTTCCGATAGCGTAGTCAGACGTTTACGATTTTATCGACTTCCTATTCTTATTAGTTATTAATTTCTATTAGTAAAGCTAGGTCTGCGATCTAATCTATAAGTAGATCGGAACTCGCCGTATAGCGGAGCTTATCTAGAGAAAAGACTAAGTTAACCTTAATAGAAGATAGTAAGTTAAGCTAATAGCTATAATCTTTCTTTAAGAGAATTTTATAGAGGCCACTAAACTAATTAGAGAGTTTTTTACTTAGCTAATTAAGTTTCTAATTCCTAATAGTAATAAAGATAAGATTATTAATATTAAAATCTACTTCTTAGCGATATTTATTAGCCTAGGCGCGCTAACGCTCCTAGGCTTATTTAATCTTCTTTTAGGTATCTTTTTAGACCTCTTAAAGTCACTAAATATAGTCCTAAGTATCCTATATTAACTAAGGCGACGTAAATAGTTCTACGTATATATCTTAGTTAAAGGATATTTAGGGCTTATATTCTCGCTTAATTAAGAAAGAAGACCTCTTAGTAAAATCTTATTATAGAGCTATAGTAGAGAAATATATTATCGGAAGCTAGTTAGACTAATTATCTTAATATTAATTTACTAATATATAAAGTTACTATATTATATATTAGTTTATAATCTTACTTTAGCTATCTATTTAGAGATAATATATTATTAATAGCTTACGCTTAATTCTTAGGACTTAGTAAATCTCTATTTAGAATTCTAAGATAAATTAGTCTCCCTAATCTAATATAATAAAGTCTAATAGGCTAAAGTATTATATAATATTAGAGATAAATAACTAAGCTATCTCTAAAGCTCTAATTATCTTATAATATAGAAGGGAGACTAGCTACTTACTTAACTAATTAATTATTATAAATATTATATTAAAACCCTATTTATTTTTAGGGAATAATCAGAAATCTATTATAATATATTATTATAGATAGTCTAGCGAGAGAAGAGATTATAATAGACTTAGGGGCTAATCTCTCTATATCTTTATACGCTTATAGACTAAATAGTTATCTATATAATATTTAATATTAGTAAACTATCTAGGCCAAAAATACTATATAATTAAGAGAGCCTTTATCTTATCCTATCTAAGATATATTATTAAGGGCTACTAATAGATCTTATTAAGTAACTAAGCCTATAAGTCCCTATTATTTAGTATTACTAAGCGACCTATATTTAATAATAGCTTATCTTATAGTTTTTAAGGTCTATTTAGATTAATTTTTACTAATTCTTAGTATTTCTTAAGACTCTTATATTATTAGTTTATAAGGGTTACTTAGATAATAATATTAAAGTTATTAGTAGCTATTAAAATATATTTAGAGATACTTATTAGGGTAGGGGTAGGGTTATCGCGATCCTTAAGGTATATATTATACTTAAGATATAACTAAGAGAGAAGAATCTATTCTTATTTATTTCCTAAACTAAGATCTTTTTAGGAGAGAGTATCTATAATAATATTTTATTTCCCTATAAAGTAATAAATTAAGAAATAGAATTAAGATAAGAATTTAGCTTAGCGAGCCTAATATAAATTTAGTTTCTTAGTAGTTATAAAATATTATAAGGCTTAATAATTATAAAAGATACTAAACCGATCCTCTCGCTAAAGGTCTTTAAGCTCCGCCCTTTACTCCTTAAAAGTAAGAATAATTATAAATATTTTATAATTATATATATTATATCGCTACTAAGCTTAATTAAGCTTCTTTAAATAGAAGCTTACTAGGTACTAATATCTATTAAGTTATAATTAGGATATTACTTTACTAATATATTTATTAGATATATTAGTCTTAATCTTAGTTAGAGTAATTAGGTTATAATATATTAGGATTAAGGCTAAAGTAAGCTTCGCCTTAAGTCCTTAGAAGGTACTTTCGTAAGCCTTACTTTATTTAAAGGATATATTATTTTTTATTAAGTAATTTAATAATTTTATACTTAAGCTATAGTTCTTAACGAACCTTTAATAAAAATCGCAGAAGCTAAGGAATAATTATATATCGCGAACTATTATAGGTTATTATTAATCTTAAATAATAATAATTTTAGTAAGATCTATATAGACCCCTTTAGTATTAATAATAAATCTTAGGAAATAGATACTTTACTAATAGAACTTATACTTACTTAGGCTCGCTTATAGGCTAGCCTTATAGAGTTATTATAGGACCTTCTTTATATACTAAATATATTTCTTAATTATCTTACTATAAATTAGGATATTATTAATAAATATAATAGCGATATTATTTAAATAATCGCTTAATATCTTATTAATAAATCTCTAAAATATAATAAGCCTATTTCTAATATTAAAGGGTATTATCTTATACTTAAAGGATCTATAGCGTATTTAAAAGGTAATAAGATCCTCTAAGTTAGGATATATTTAGATTTAATAAAACCCTTAATAAATATTAAGTCTTATAAGTATCTTAGCCTTCCTAAGCTATTAAAGAATCTTATTAATAAGTAATAAAGGGTAATAATCTTTCTTTATAAATATATTAAGCTTCTAATAATCTATATAGAGCTATAGACTATTATTAACTTTCTTAACTATTAGGATAGAAGATATATAGAGGGCCTTACTAAGTATAATAAAGCCTTAGGTAAGATTCTAAGTAATATAGGCTTTTATCGCCTAGAGTTCTTTCTTAGACTATTTATAAAGAGGGTAATATTTAGATATTATTCCCTTATTAAGAAAAATCTAATAATTAGTTATATCTTAGTATAGCGATAAGGTATTTAAATCCTATTTTAAGAAAATATTAGTATACTTATAGTACTTCTCTAAGATTATACTCTATATCTCTTAGTCTTTAGCCTATTATTAAGTATTTTACTTCTTTTCTAAGATATAATTAATCTTATAAAGAGAAGTAAAAAAGATCTTATTATCTTTTTTCCTAATATATTAATAAAACTTAGTATCTTTAATAAATATAATTATATCTAAGAGACTAATATAATATTCTTAAGATTTTTATAGTTATTATAAAGGCTCTAGGTTATAGACTTAGTTACCCCTAAATAAAAGAAGCTTTTTAGCTATTTATAGTTAGGGGAAGTTATAAAATAACCTATTTTATTAGTTAGTATTCTCTTAATATTAAGAATTTAACTTTAGTCTTTTTAAAATAGCCTAAAAGAGAATAATAAATATCTTTATAGTTATATTATTCTTAAGACTAAGCTTCTTAGGCTAAATAAGTTATTCTTTTTAATAATCTAAGAGAATACTAAACTCCTTAAATTATATTCGCCTAAGAATTAGATTATGTTGGGATATAAGGGGAAAGCTACCACGAAGCAGATCGTGGCCCCTTAAGTCCGTGGGATCAACCTTAGTCCGGCTGGGTCAGTCAGTGCCAGACAAAGGTGGAAGGTCAAAGGTCGTAGGATAGACTATAAGCAGATATAGCCTAAACGAAGGCAGAACCACAGTCCTGAGGATCAAAGGAAGAAGGATAGAAGAAGGTAGAGATGACTTTTGAAAGTGGACAATGACTTAAGGAAAGTAGAACTGACTTCAGGAAAGTAGAACTGACTTGATTCTATCTGCTAGACAAGAAGGACGTATTTATAGGCTAGGATAGCCTAGAAATGACGTCTAGAATAACATACAAATGACGTACAAACACTAGGCAGCAACATAATGAAGGTGGCAAAGAAGGGAACCGAAGAGAAGCGAAAAGAATGATGTCAAGGATCGACGGTCTAAGCCACCCCGAAAGCACCCCCGCAGGATCAGGCTATGCATGCCTAAAGGTGGACCATTTTACCCCTAAGGGAAAGTGGTCCGCCTATCCTTAAGGGGACCGAGGGTCGAAGTCTGTTCACCGGGGTCCGAAGACCATGGTCGAAGTCCGCGGGCAAGGCATGCCCGAAAGCACCCCCGAAGGAACGGACCATTCATGCCTGAAGGCGGACCATTTACCCCTAAAGGAATATGGTCCCGCCTATCGTTCGGGGGAGGGCCGCGGACCAGAATCAGAAGTGGTCAACACATCATTTTGATAGAAGAAAAATCTGGTCACGTGATCAATGCAATCTGGTCTTATCTGTTGAATATAAGGATAGATCTTTCTATGTAGCATTGGTCTATATTCCAATAGATTATATTATCTAAGATTAATAATTAATATAGGTAAGTAAAGAAGTCTTTAGCTATTAAAAATTAAGATTAATTTAAAGATATAAATAATTAATTTTTTTAGATATTTATTATAGCCCTTAATTAGGATTAAATAAGATAAAAATAAAGTATATAGGCTAAATATCTTCGCGGCCTATATCGCGAGAGATAAATTAATATAGATATAATTACTTACTCTAATATTATTAAGTACTAAAATTAAAAAAGAATATTTATTATAGGCTATTTAAGTAATAAAACTAAGACTTTTATATAATCTAAATAATTTAGTTAAATCTAAAGAATAAAATAATAATTTCTTATTACTTAGAAAGAAAACTTCTTCTAAGTTTAAACTTTTCCTAACTAATTATCCTAAGAGGGGTTAAGCAGTTATTTAAGTACTTAAAGTTTAATAATAGCGATTATAGAGATAGTATTCTTCTTTAGGTACTTATAAATTATATACCCTTACTTACGATAATTAAAGTAGCGACCTTCCTTTATTAAAGTATTATATCTATTAACCGATAGTAGCTTATATAAAGCGGCGCCTATACTCTTATATTTTATAAATAATAATTATAAGATATAGGAATAAGTTATATTAGCTAAGGCTCCTATAGTAGCTTTAGAGAGAGTAGTTAGTTTATAGGACTTCTTAGCCTTAAATTAAAGGGTAATATTATAAGCTACGCTTTAGTAGGTATAGATAAACTTATTAAAATTAACGGAAGTCTTATCTATAAGTAATATTATTTAGGTCTATAGTAAGTTCGGTAGCTTATTATAAAGGTCTCGCTTCTAGCGATCCTTTAGTTAGTTTACTTCTTTAGCGAGATAAATAAATTCGGTAAAAAAATTATAGAAGTTATCCTTTAGCTTTATTATTAGACGCTAATATTCCTAATAAGCCTTAGTAATATAGTTTAGGTTCTAGAAGATACCCTTTAGGTACTCTATAATATTTAGGGCGTCCTAATAAGGGTTTAAGGTATCTTCTTTTAGATAAAAATAAATATAAAGGAGTGCCTTCCCTTCGTAATAGCTTATAATATAGATTATATAATATTTAGTAGTAAGATAATAATTAGCGTTCGTTTCATACTCGTTATGATAGCTCACCGCATCTGTCTGAACAGGGCCTTCCATTTCGTGTGTTATAGGGACTCCACGCAGGAAGACAAATGAACGGACCAGAGCCATCTTTTAACGTTCGAGGACTTTCCCCCGACGTGCGGAGAAGCTCACAGCTGTTATCTTAGGTCGTCAAAGCACCAGTGCGGGGAGCGTTATAGAGGACGATGGCTTCAGAGCCAATAACATGGCTTAAAACAGGCCGGCTTGGCATTCAGCAATTGGGTATCACACGCTTTCCTCCTCAAATGTGGCTAAACACTACTCTCAGTTCGCTTATCTCGTCCGAAAATCGGTGCTCGTTATGGAGACTGACAATAATCTTGTGATAATTTCCGCCTTCATCGTCAACACTGGTGGACTTTAGTCCGCTAGGCTTAATGCTTGCCTCTCAATCATGAGCACCAGGACTCGCCTAGGAAAAAGCTATCGACAAAGATTTTGTTTTCTTTATCAATTCAATAACCTAGTCGGAAATTATGAAGGCGTTATCTTGCATCGTATAGTTGGTGTGGAAATAAAAAACGCCTCTGCTTTTCACTCGTTGCCATTGCCTTGACCACATCTTCTGGCGTTCTTCATGTCCAATCTGTTGTCATGCGGATTCGTCAGTCCTTTGATAGAGGATGTTATCTTCTTCAGTCGAATCTCAAGAATTCCTGCCTCTGTTCCTCCGAGCTCTCGAACGTAGCAACCCCGATCATCATCATAACACTCAGCGAGGCAAATCAACATGTTCTAATAGATTCCGTAGCAAAAACAACGTCTTCTATATTTTGAAGCGGAGACCGCAGTCCAATAACAGAGAGTGACAGTCAACGGATACGTAGAAATGAGAGCCTAATCAATTATATTCACCTGCCCAGCCAAATTTTGTCGCTGCATAACGTCTGATTAAGAATTCATCAATTGCTACTTTTAGATCAATAAGAAAATCGACACTGATGCTAGAAATGGGTATTCGAAAATGGCAGGTAAACCGTCAGCTGCGACCTGGATGTAAATTGCGACAGGTTGACGATTGGTGATGCCTTAGATACACCAATGAAGGCCGCCTCTGCATATAACCTGGGCATTTGGTTTACTAATTCAACATATATGTGCTGAAGTTCGCCTTCCCATTTTGATCATAGATATTGAACGCTTGAAAGTCAAGGCCAATTGTTCCATGGAAGATGTTGAGGAGAATCTATTCAAAGGTCCCGTTGGCACTTGGCTTGGAATAGGCCCCTTGTTTCCGTAGACGTCAACGCATAGTCTGTGGGGACTGTCAGGTCCCCGCGGCCACAGACTTCACGGGACTACCAACAAACGCTCGCGTTCTCCTCGCTACTCAACTTTACCAATCCCCAATTGAAAATAATGGAGAGAATCGATATTCATGCCCATTGCGTTCCGCCCACTTATCGGGAGTATTGTCTCAAGAATGACTTTGCGGGAAGGGGCCACCCTGACGGGATGGGATGCCCGCCATTCCTTTTGGTACTGAAAGATCCAAATTGAAAGCTAGATACTGATTTTAACTCTTAGGAATGGGACGCCAAGTCTTATATCCAGCTGCTGAAGGAACTGAACATTACAAAGTCCGTCCTTAGCATGTCCTCGCCGGGTACACACTTGACCCCTGGCAATGACGAGGAAGCGCGGTCGCTCACCCGCAGTATGAATGAAGACATGGCAAAGATCTGCGCTGAGAACAAGGACCAGTTCTTGTTCTTCGCATCACTCCCACTCCCAGATGTGAAAGGATCTCTCACCGAGATCAACTACGCACTTGACCACCTGGGCGCAGTAGGGTTCCAGATCCTGACCAACTCTCATGGAATTTACCCAGGAGATCCGCAATTTAGTCGAGTCTTTGATAAGCTCAGTGAGCGCAAAACAATCGTCTTTCTGCACCCAACCACCTGTCATACTCGGAATCCCCAGACTGGCTCCGTGGAGAAGGTGGCACCTCTGAGCGAGGTTCCTAGTCCAATCATGGAATTCATGTTTGACACCACCCGATCGCTGGCAGGTCTCTTCACATCTGGAACAGTGACAAGATGCTCTGGAATCACATTTCTGGTCTGTCACTGCGGTGCGACGTTCCCACCAATCATGCAGCGAATTGCGGAATTTTCCACCTTCATGGCTAAAGGTGGCGACGCAGTCTCCGGCAATGATATCAAAGAGCTGCTGAATACCCGCTTTTATATCGATCTGGCGGGTCTTCCTTTCCCTGATCAGATTCATGGGCTTTTGAGACTTGTTGATTCGTCTAGACTGCTGTATGGAAGTGACTATCCATATACCCCAGCAAAACTGGTAACATCTCTAGCTGAGAGGGTGGATGGTGGAATGGAAAGTCTCTTTGGGACTGAAACCACCAAACGGGTTCCTACTTGATAATGCGGAGAGAATGCTCTCTAACGCACAGTCATAATACTAGACACTTGACCTATCTGATTACTATTTCGACAGTTCCCCGCGCTCTGTTCGTAAGATTAATAGACCCCACAAACTCGCCATTTCAGCGTGAATACTCGGAGGCGGGAACTTCTCCGCGTGATCTGCATGACTGAATGCGGGGGAACAAGTCCTTAGGTCCTGAGGTAATTTTTAAAGGAATGGCCGTTGTATCATAATCTGGCTTGTAACCCATATTCCTACCATCTCTGGCTGAGTCATCATGGGTCTCTTATTAACATTGCAAGGCCAACAGAACGACTGGTTCTCGATCTAAGTCTTTATTGTTGCCTTCCTGATTGGCATTTTATTCATCGCAACCGCCCGTGAGAGATCTGGCCGCCCATCAAGCTCTCAGACGTCCGGTTGCTCAGAGATTCTCTATGTCTTCGATAAAATGCCTCGAGCCATTCGCAGATGAGTGTAGTAAGGTCTTCATTGACGCCATGAAAGACATGGCAGGCCAGATTATCGATCTTGGAGCCTGGCTTCAGTGGTATGCTTTTGATGTAATTGGGGCAATTACATTCCAGCGCCGATTCGGGTTCATGGAGAAGCGAGAGGATGTGATCGGTATGATCGCCGGTCTTGAGGCTGGATTGCGTTACGCAGGTGTTGTCAGCCAGATCCCGAGGCTTCATCACTGGTTTTTAGGTAATATATGGGTTGCCAAATTTATGGCAGCGCAACCTTTCGTGAAAATGCCGGATCCGCTAAGAACGATGGTTCGGGTAAGTATCGTTCTAAACTGGAGAGGATTGCAAGTCCACCACCTGAC
Organism: Penicillium maclennaniae; assembly: GCF_028827695.1. Lineage (NCBI taxonomy): Eukaryota > Fungi > Ascomycota > Eurotiomycetes > Eurotiales > Aspergillaceae > Penicillium > Penicillium maclennaniae. The sequence goes on along the minus strand of NW_026623215.1, from coordinate 4,950,434 downwards.
GTAGAAAAGTTCACTCAAGAATGCATTGATAATTACGATCGCGGGACGCCAGGGAAACATGGAGATCGGCCTGACTTTCTGGCTTGGCTTCGAAGTGAAGAAGCTAAGGGCAGGCCCATGTCTAATCGCGATATGATGAACCACCACAGCAATAATCTGTAAGATCGGAAACAGCATCTCTTGGTTCGAATGAGCGACTCACGTCTCTCGACCGGAACTAGCCTCGCAGGAAGTGACACAACTGCAATTTCCCTTCGTGCAATGATTTATTACCTCGTCCAAAATTATCACGTTTACATGACCCTTCAGAAAGAGATTGATGATGCAAATCGAGCTGACCAGCTGTCGGACTATGCCACCTACGCGGAGTGCCTTGAGCTCCCTTGCCTGTAAGAGACAGAGACATCAGATATAACCTTGCCATATTTAGATATTGACATGTCGTGGACAAGCAGTCATGAAAGAAGCCAGGCGATGCCACCCCGGTGTGTCCTTCGCACTGGAACGAGTTGTCCCAGCAGGGGAATTGTTCTCTGTGGGGTCCCCCTCTCTGCAGGGACTATCGTGGGAATGAATCCAGCGGTGGTGCACCACGACAAGACAATCTACGGTGATGATGCGAGGCATTCCGGCCCGAGCGGTGGATCAAGTCAGGTCAAGAGCAGATCAAGCTCATGGACCGCCATTGGATGACTGTAAGTCCACTGGAATGTCATTGTCATGCATGTTCGCATTGACGAGAGAATCGGAAGTTTGGCAATGGCTCCCGGACTTGCATCGGTAAAAACATTTCAATTATGGAAATGGGCACGTTGCTTCCTCAGTTGAGGCGGCATTTTGAGATCGAGTGGGCGTCAGATGAGCCTGAGTGGCGTGTTGAGACATTTTGGTTTGCCAAGCAGCACGGTTTAGCGGGTGGGCTCAAATCGCGTCGCTAAGTTACGGGATTTGTCTTGCGATCTTGAGATGCCAAGACGCCTACTTGTATGAGAATAGATAATAGGAAGTTGTAATGCCTGCCCTGCATGAGTTAGTGTAGCTTATTGCAAGATGTTTTGTCACGGTACACCTCGGATCGGGAGACCCACATCAACACGCGACGCAACATCTCGTATCTACAAGGCAACTGTATTGTTACTTGAGCCCAGAGATTGTACCCCGATGTCCTTCTCAGTCCCGATTGGAAGTCCACGGACAGTGCATCCTCGAGTGGAGTCTGAGGACTGGGCAGAAGCTTGAAAAAGGTCAAGCTTCTTCTGACCCCGGCGGAGCTCCGCGATTGGGCCTAAGCGAGGCCGATCGTCATCTCCGGCTCAATTCCGACATTGACTGAAGATGGAAGTTCATGAGGTGGCGATGGAAGTGTTGCTACGGAGTGGTGTAGGGGCAGGCCTTGCATTCTTCCCTGGATTGACACCTTGAGGCATCAATTTCCGTCATCAACATCCCGATGTGCATCCAGGCACGGATCAAGGCAGCGCTCCCAAGAGGCTGTTCCCCCGCCGATAACAGCTCACAGACCAATAATGTAACCCCAAGTCATTGGATCTCCTTAAATGCCGTGCTCCGTGCACTGGGCAAGGTTGGGAATAGCGCGAAGAGAGTCTGGGTGGGGTTTGCATGATTAGGCATTATTGTCGCTATTGACGGGCCCCTGGTGCCATGCGCAATTGCATGGCAACGAGGATAAATAGCACCGCCGATCCCTCCCACTTTGCAACTTGCAGCTCTTCGAGAAGTTCAAGTCAAGATGCACACGTCCGTCTACACTGGGTTGCTCTGCACCCTCGCCGCCCCTGCGCTGGGTGTTGTGCTGGAGAGTCTGGCTGGAGGTGCTCCTAGCACTTGGTCGCTGGTTGATAAGCCCTCGGCGGACTCGACCATGTCCCTGTCCATTGCTTTGACCCGCCAAAATCTGGATCAGCTGGAGAGCAAAGTGACCAAGCTTGCGACCCCCGGTCAGGCCGAGTATGGGCAGTGGCTCGACAAGACTGACATTGAGACACAATTCCCCGTTTTTGACGACACTGCTGTCGTCAACTGGTTGAAGAGTGCCGGTATCTCCAGTATCTCTCGTGATGGGGCCACTCTGAGCTTCTCCGGCAGCGTGGAGACCGTCGAGAAACTGCTTGACACTGATTTTGCCTACTACAAGAATGGTGATACCACGAAGCTGCGGACCACCCAGTACTCCATTCCGGACGATCTGACCGATTACATCGATGTGATCTCGCCCACTGTCTATTTTGGCGGCCTTCGCAAGTTTGCACCCATGCCTTCGTTGGCTAAGAAGCAGGTCCGCCGTGATTCTAAAATCTCGGCCTCGTGCAACGACTACATTACTCCTTCCTGCCTCAAGGAAATGTACAACGTTGGTGACTACACCCCCAAGCCCTCTGCTGGCAGCCGTATCGGCTTTGGAAGTTTTCTGAACCAGTCTGCTTCGGAATCGGATCTGGCGGAATATGAAACGCTTTTCAACATTCCCCAGCAGAGCTTCTCTGTGGAGCTGATCAATGGTGGTGTCAACGACCAGTCAGCTCCTGTGGCTGATATTGGCGAGGCAAACTTGGATGTGCAGCTGATTGTTGCTGTTTCTCACCCCCTGCCTGTCCATGAGTTCATCACTGGAGGTGTTGCGTATGTGCTCCATTGTCTTTTTCCTATGCCTGCCAATTAACAACTTCTAGTCCCTTCATCCCCAATGCTGATGAGCCCACTATTGCCAATGACGAGAATGAGCCCTACTCTGTCTACTATGAGTATCTGCTCTCCAAGACCAACGCCGAGCTCCCTCAGGTTATCTCCAACTCTTATGGCGATGACGAGCAAGTAAGCTTTCCTGAACCTCAGCTTTGTTTTTTTTCACTTTCTTGGTTATGGCTCACCATATACTAGACCGTTCCTGAGAAGTATGCCAAGCTCGTCTGTAACCTGATCGGCCTGAACACTATCCGCGGACTGACTATCCTCCACTCCTCCGGCGATGAAGGTAAGATCTCAATCCTCGTCACCCTCAATTGACTCATCTAATGTAAAACAGGCGTTGGCTCGGCTTGCCAGGCCAGCGATGGCGTGACTCCCCAGTTCAACCCTATTTTCCCTGCCACCTGCCCCTACGTTACTGCCGTGGGAGGAACCTCCGCGGTGAGCCCCGAGGTCGCCTGGAATGCTTCATCCGGTGGTTTCTCCTACTACTGGCCTCGTCCCTTGTACCAGGAGTCCGCCGTCCAGAAGTACCTGACCCACGTCAGCGCCGAGACCAAGGAGTACTACGGCAAGTATACCGACTTCGAGGGCCGTGGATTCCCCGATGTCTCCGCCCACAGTTTGTACCCTTAGTACGTATGCCCATATTTAAAACGCTGAAGATTTTCAATCTGACGATCTGCAGTTATGAGGTTATCTATGCTGGCCAGAAGTCCGGTTCCGGTGGTACCTCCGCCGCCGCACCTACCTTCGCTGGTATTATCGGTCTCCTTAACGATGCTCGTCTGCGCGCCGGCAAGCCCACTCTGGGCTTCTTGAATCCCTTCTTGTACTCAGAGGGATACAAGGCCTTGAACGATATCACCGAGGGTAGCTCCTACGGCTGCGGTGGTATTGATCCCCAAAGCGATGAGGAGGTTCCCGGCGCTTTGATTATCCCCGGAGCCCACTGGAATGCTACGAAGGGTTGGGATCCTGTTACTGGCCTTGGTACTCCTGACTTCCAGAAGTTGAAGAAGTTGGTTCTGTCTCTCTAGTTTTATTTGGGATAGACACGAGTCCACCCCCTTGGAGATTCCCCATGCCATTCATGAGATCGGATGTACAAAAATACGACATATACCTAACTGTATTTAAACTCATTCCGAAAATTAAACTCTTTCCATTGATCTCCGTGACAGTCTTTTTCGCCTTTGCGCGAAGGCGATGATTCGGGGGCTCGTCGGGTGGCCGAAGCACCCCGTCAAAGCTCATTGAGTGGTGAGATGGATGCTATTTGCATGGGTCTGAGCGGTCTTGAGAGTCCCCTCGCTGATGCTACCATATAGACTGTTTCCTCTACTGTAGACTCGTTTATGCACGGAATTTCAAACATCTCCGCCACGGAATCTTCTCTACTGCTTTAAAATAACAACCAAGGTACAACGTAGGGTGATCGGAGCCGACGGAAGACTCCCCGTCATTGTCACGTGCTGTGGGGCATTTACGTGACAGGAAACTTGTTTTGCGGCCGGGGCATTGTTTTACCACACCTTCATATCTGATGGAGAGAGAGAGTGCTAATCCCTTCGACAATGACCGCCAGTCATGGGCACCGGGTCCCCTTTTTCCCCAAGGCAGATGCGGCGGTTTTGACATCCAAACGTGCGTCGCCGCTGACTCGTCCGAAGAGCGTGGGGCCTGTCCTCGATCCCGATAATATCGATCAGCCGATCGGGCGGTGGCCCTCGAATACCGAGACAGCCTTCTATCCAAAGACAGAGCCTTATGCGGCAGCGGCTATCCCTGACAAGCCGATTACTTCTCCTACAAAGTATCTGCGGGCTTTCCTGGCCGAGAATGAGAGACTGAGATTGTCGATGCTTTGGTACTATACCCGCGATATATCGAAAGAAGAGGAATTCCTCTCTGGCCTCCAGGAGAAAGCTTATCTTGCCCAAGAGTCCACCGGCTGGGAATTTGCCGTCATTGGCATTCTCGACGTAAATGTGTATATTCGATTAGCCACAGTAGGGCTGGAGCTGGGCATCTTGCCGCGTGGTGAAACTATTTGCGCGCACACGGTGACTCAACCACCTGGTGTATGTTGCGGTCCTCCACTCTCACCACTTCCACTAACTGATGATTCCACAGAGTGTCTTTCTATTACCAAATCTTATGGAAGACTGGAGGTTTCAAAAATCACCATACCTTGAACGTGGCGGGCTTCGAGCATACGCCGGCGCACCACTTCGCTTGCAAAATGAATTTGGAGAGTGTGTCGGTCTTGGATCATTATGCGTTGCCTCAAGTACAAGTGAAGAGCCTTTGACCAAAGAACAACAACAGGCGCTGGTTCGCCTGGCCGATTGGGTCGTCTCTGATCTCGTCCAATGCGCCAGAGCGAGACGCCAGCGAGAACGCCGCCAAATGTCTGAGCTCATTTCCATGGCCCAAAAGGAAACAGAGGATGTAGTCTCCGAAGAGCCTGTTCTGAGAATACTGAAAAACACATTTCCCGACGCGAATGTCAGCATTCAATCAGCCAAGGCAACCCACCTTGAGGTTGAAGGACGAGAGCCGGTACCAATTTCTGACTTTGAAGCTGATCTTTGGGAAGACATTGACTATCTCAACGACTTCATTAGAGAATTAAACCATCTGGAGCTTCCTTCCAGTAGGACAGTGCGCATCATTACCGCCCCATGCGAAAGTGCTTTGGGACCATCATTACTCGTGGTGGAAGCGAAAGACTTCCATCACGTGTTTGACGATGTAGATTCCTGGTTTGTGCAGACTTGCGCTGGCATGTTTTCTCAGTTATGGCGCAAGCGTCTTTTGATAGAAGCCATGAAAGCAAAGGAAAAGTTTCTCCGGGGATTCTCTCACCAACTTCGCACTCCCATTCATGGTATTCTTGGCTCCGTGGAACTCCTCGCGGAGGAATTACAGTCGCGGAACTTGGGCGAATTCGTCCTACCGATGGTGAAGGGAAATTCGATGGACTCGCGCCAACCCTCCATGTACCTCAACCTGATCAAGATGGCGGGTCGAGATCTTACTGCCATCGTCAACAACATGATCACTCTGAACAGATGGTCCGATATCGCAGTTCAAGATCGTCAACTAGCTATGCATACCTTTGAAGAGCTTGAGACAGAGATAGGAAATGAGATTCTCAAATTGATGTCGGGAGACGCACGCTACAAGACATCTATTTTCTTCACTCGTGACTTTCCGCCTGGTTGTGAGAGCTTCCAGACCGATCTTAATGTGCTCCGAGACACTCTGCTTCCACTAATCATCAACGCGATTCAACATACGCCGCTAGGCACTGTTTCAATCACTGCGGCGATTAATCTAGATCGCAAACAACTTACTTTCGATATTAAAGATACCGGCATTGGTATCCACCCCGATCATCAAGCCCGCATTTTTGAACCCTACGAAAAGATTGATGTGCACTCGACGGGGGCCGGCTTGGGCCTCACACTCGCATCTAAATTTGCGACCTTACTTCACGGTTCCGTCGACCTAATCTCATCAGATATCGACCGCGGTTCCCACTTCAGAGCCGTTTTCCGAAAAGTCGAATGTATTTGCTTAACCCAACCCTCACAGTCATTGGCGTCAAGTTTGAATGACTTACCTTCACAATTCTTTATCCTGGCAACTGGCTCTGAGAACAAATCATTATGTGACCACTTTTCCACCTTTCTCTGTCGCAATGGCTTTACTGCCTCGAATGACCTTGCAAACTCCTTTATCGTTCTTGATATGGTGCCCGACATCGAACAACATCGCACACACCTATCTCAGATCCTAACGGAGCAAGTCGCTATCTGTCTTGTCCCGGCTTCAGACACAGAAACTGCTCTCGAAAACACGAGAAACAATGCTATTTACACCAGCGGCCCGTTCACGACCACTCACATGAGATCCTTACTTGAAAGAGCACAGACCAAGCTCATAGAGATCAAAGCCTCCAGGCTACCCCCACAACAATCAGATACCCACTCAGTCACGCTCACGCGTATGACTGAAGCACCAAATCCAGACGAAACTTCCTCGTCTCACTCACTTACCTCTCAATCAGACACAGCGGCTTCTGTCAAAAGCGCAAGAACAAACCCCATCATGCCCATCCTCACACCATCTTCAAACCCCACAGTTCTAATCGTCGACGACAACGCCGTCAACCTGCGCATCGTGGAAATGTACTGTCGCAAACGTGGCCTGCAATCCTACTCCGCATCAGACGGCCTACAAGCCGTCAAGATCTTCTCTCACCAACAAGCATTAGCCGCCTCCGGGGCCGGCACCGCAATCGAGCTTGTCTTCATGGATTTGCAAATGCCAGTCTGCGATGGTATAGAAGCCATGCAACAGATTCGGTCCCTGGAGAAACATAATCAATGGGGCACCACTTTGATATTCGTCATGACTGGGCAGGATAGTCCGTCGGATAGAATCGCTGCAAATGGTGCTGGGGCTGACGAGTTCTTTGTCAAGCCTGTTGTTATTAAACAATTAGATCGCGTTATCAAGCGGTATTTTCCTGCCTTTGAGCCGAGCTAGATCTCGTCGGGTATGTATTATTTGATGAGATGATTTGTGATGATGAATGTTGTTATGTCAAGTTTGGTGTTGTAGGAAGAAGTCAGTGTTGGATTGCAGTGTAACAGTTGGAGAAGCAGTCGGCTCTGTACATAGACGAATGGAGAATCTGTATATGGTATTCTACATTGCTTTAGGAGTCCGAGGCTTTGGATCACAGAACACTCAATGCAAGATCTGAGTGAAGTGAATTTTGAGATGAATCGTCTACGAAGGAAACTAAAAAACAGGAACAAGAGAAATTCAAATCTTTGATTCTGGTTCTTGGATTACATTTACGATCTTTCATGGACTCGAGAGCAAAAATCATGTTCATTTGTTTGTATAAAGAAGCTAGCTATTCACAGTGCACAAGAAATCCATTTCTGAGTCCGATGCATTTTCCTTGTCACCTTGGGTACCTGTCTATCGTAGATTACTTGAGAAATCCCGGAGAGCCAATTTGGGCCTTGTGTGCACTAATAAAAGCACCAGCCATACCTAGCCCAGGCAGAGTATTGTTTAGCCAGTTCTCAGCCTTGTCATGAACAAGCTCCCATACGCTTCTTGAGTCAGCATGCTTGTTTTCCAGGAATCCCATTACCATAAGAGTAGCGAGAGCATTGGTGAGATCGGTGGTGGCATGATCTCTCTGAATGAGGCCGAGAAACTTGTTGTACACGATGTTCAGGTCGCAGCCTAGAAGGGTACAGAGTTCCTGGTTGAGCTCCCAATTACCTTGGAAGGTTTGCAAGTCAATCATAGAGGAGACTTGGGATTGGTTAGTGCCAATATCTGCATTATTCGGCTGAATAGCGCCGAATAGGCCACTCGGAGACTGTGCGGGAGACGGAGCTGGTCTGTTGAAAGGACTATGTGGGGTTGAGCTACCTGAGAAAGGTGCAGGGGCACTTTCGCTGAAACGAGTAGCTGCTAGAGCGAAATCGGCTGATAACCCTCCGCCAGAATCAATGGCTGTTGAAAGGGCACTGAAGCCCATAGGTTCCCGAGGCTTACTTGAAACAGCAGCACAAGCGTTTGAGGGATATAAGTGAGGTGCTTGACCAAACAGGCTACCTGAAGATCGTGGCGGGGGTGGCCTACTGGCAGACGGCAGGGGAATTGGCCTCCGCTGTGCTCCACCAAAAAGGCCTCCCGATTGTGCCGCGGAAGCTGCACTGCCAAAAGCAGGTGCAAAGCCTGTTTGCAATGAGGCGCACCCAAATTGAGGTTGACTTCCCGTCGTATTTACGGTCGTGTTCTGCGGCACGATACGTCTAGCCATCATCGGCGCCTGTGGTCTAGACTGCAGAGCAACACTACTACCTCCGGAGAACGAGCCGAACGGTCGATGACGATGGCGCTCGTACGCACCCCGGTGAATAGTTTCGGCTTCGAACTCCTTTGGCTGCTTCTTGTCATCATTCTCAGAGGTATGACTATCTTCCAAAGCCACGAAGGAACAGTGTTTGCCCGTGACCTGGTATTTGACTCCCAGGGCTTGGCATTCGCGAATGGCGAGTCGTTCTTGTGTATCAGAGTGAAGTTGCGTGAAGGGATTTCCCTTTGAGTCCTTCGAATCCTTCAGCCAGCCGTGTAGTTCCTCGAGTTCGATGACTGCTTTGCGAGATGCAAGTTGGTGAATGGTCTCGCCCTTACCGAAGTCACTGATGGGGATGCGTAGCTGTAGTGGGCCCTGTTTGGAGGTGGCGCTGAAGGTGAGCGATTGGGGAACAGAATCGACAGACTGAGGGTCCAGGAGTAAGTAGACTGTGCTCCGGATGAAAGGGTAAAGAGGTGGGATCTTGTATGGAGCCTGAAGAACCTTAGGCGGTGCCAGCTTGGGAAGAGCAATGTCAGCTGGGGTCCGGGTAGCTCCAAGCTCGGCGTCAGATTCCTTGTAATTGCCATCAAATAGAGAGATTGGTGTCGCGGGGGCTTGTGCTTTAGGGTGTTCATCCTCAATCTCGGTCTCCGAGTCCTGCATGGGGTGATCGATGTTCTCCACAACCTCGAAATCGTCACCAACCACGGTATCATACTCCACATGAAGCTTATAGTCGTAGATGTGAGGCGTGAGAGCTCCCTTCAGCATTCTAACCAACTTTCGATCAAGTTCTTCGCCCTTCAGGACTGATTGCGAGAATCCGTTGCCAGATCTAGCAACCCCTTCAATGAGGGAGTGGGAGGCTGCATCCCCAAGACCGAGGGAAAAGAAGCGCGTAGAGTTGTCGGCGGCGGTGTTACGCACAAATTTGAAGAGGGATTGCTGATCTATGATCTGCCCATCAGTGAGTAGGAGAACTTCCAGATCTTTGTCCTTGACACGATTTTCCACGACAGCCCGCACGGCCGGCTCCATCACTGTACCATTCATGTTAGCGCTCACACTGGCGACATAGAGTAGAGCCTCTTGCAAGCTCGAGTTGTCATAGATTTTACTGTTTGGCCACAGGAAGGAATGGTACGTTCCAAATGAGCAAATGTTAAAGCAGATCCCAAGCGGCAGGGACTTCAACAAAATCTTCAGAGCGGACTGAAGGGTGCTGATTTTGTCGTGCATGCTGCCACTTCGGTCAATCAAGAAGACGACTTCTGGCTGGGCAGGGGGCAGGTTGAACTTTGGTACAATGGTAGCCATCAACGCACGCTGTCCTGGGAGAGTTGGATGAGTCTCCAGCACTGCACGAGGATTATTGAGTCCATCGGCTTTGACAACCAGAACAAAGTCGCGCTCTAGCAAAGGCTTGTTGTCCTGTTCGAGTTGAAGAGTGGCAGATGCACGAGATGGCTCAAACGAAGAGCTATCTTTGGGCGTAGAAGATATCCGACCGAAGAACGTTCTGATCGAGTGACTTGAAGACTGCAATTCCCGGATGATAGAATTTTTTTCCATTTGTACATCGACCGTGATGGAAATTCCTTGAAGCTGGGCCGGAGACCTACCAGTGAAGAGCCAAGAAAAGTCTTGTTCAGAGGCAATCAGACCATCGGAGTAACGAGGTGCGATAGAGTTGGGCAGTGTGTAGCGAACTCCATCGGTCTGAGCGTCCTGCTTGAGCTCGCCAATGAAGGTTATATCCACAGTGACTATCTCCTTGGCATGCACATTACCGATCCGAATGCTAAAGACATCGTTTTCCTGAACCATGTGCTCCATGATCGCTGCTGACTGCTTATTTTCCAGTGCATGGTCGTAATCAGCGTTGGCCTGCTCCTTCGACTTCACTTTGCTGTGGAGGAGTCGGTCGCCGACTCGACACTGGAAACCCACAACACTCACGCCATCATAGAGAGGAAATCTGTAGGAGACCTCCCGAAGGTCTTGATCTGTGTTATTCGTAAATGTCTGGGTGAGAATCGTTCGTGCAGCAGAGGATAAGATCGTCGCATGGGCTTTCAGGGCAACTTGAGGCAGATACTGCCATGTGTGATTCACAAAATAACAGCAACCACAGAGTGCCGACATGGTCGCTGATGAGAATGAATCTTATGGAAACAAGAGAGGATGATTGACAAAAGAAGAGACACACAGAGAGAGAGAGAGAGAGAGAGAGCGTAATAATTTTATAGAGGTTTTTGCTAGGCAGCACAGCCGACACGGAGGAATCCGCTCCGTCAGACGAGCTAGCTTATTAATGACTCTGCTGCCTGGGGCTTACCTCAATGGACGAGAGACAAGACCATTTCCTCTCATACGCTATCACGCAGCGTTACTGTTGACGAGATTCGGAGCTGGATAAGTAAATGGCTCCACAGCCAAGAAGTGATCGAGTCCACAAATCACAATCCACAATCCACCAACTCCCACAGTTCAGGATCAGATCGGATTGCCCCCACTCTCCCCTATACTCAACACATCATTGGTCATCCGGAGTGGATGTCCACTGCGCACGACAATGTCAGATCGACCGGATACTAGGTCGGTCTTTGGGACGAATTTCATTATGCATCAAGGCCAACAGAAAGTAAAAGATTGAGACGATCAATTGTACAGATGAAGCGAAGACTCAGTATTGTCTCAAAGGACGGAACAAGCAGAATAGCTAGCCTGCAGTGCCTCACTTGACTCTCTGAGACTCACACCGGCTAGTTCAATCCTTCGCCCTCGCTTTGGAAATGACCTGTAAGATTGTGCTTCACGAATCTCCATAAACGCTGGAATTCCACTGGGTACGCTCAAAATGGGCATTGGCGATGGCAGGCTCACTAAGTAAACATCAAGGGTGACTGCTTGATTCTGTTTCATTTCGCTCTCGTTTATTCTGCTATGTCGGTGTGGTGTATTACTTGTGCCCTGCATTCCTCGATGCCTCTAGTTGAGCGGGTCGGAGACAACCGGGTCCTCACATGCAGACTGGAAAGGCCGGCTGGTGTGTTTCAATGGGTATCAGGTGTCATCAGCCAGGTCAGCAAATGTTCTAAAGACAATCCAGGTGGTTAGATTCACCAAGCTGAAGTGCCAAGTTGTCCCCCCCCCCGGCGGAAACTCCCAGGATCTGCAAGACGCGATTGCACAAGCGGGAGCGAATCAGCAAGGCATGCGCACCATTGAATTCTATTCCGCCCGGGGAATTTGGACAAAAGTACGATGGAAAAAAGTTTCACATGTATGAATTTTCATTATAGGTACGTCCAACGCCGGGACTTTGGGAAATAAAGGGATAAATACATCCGTAAGATACAGCAAAGGTCTAGAGAGCATCCCTTCCCAACCTGAGTCCGACACCAGAACCAAGAGTCAAAGACAGAAAAGCCAAAAGACCAGAAACGCCAATGCCGCCATGTGCCAATGCAGTAGTAAAGAGTGTGAGAATAAGAAACATGTCTATTTCGCGGACATGGAGATCAATAGATAAGAAAAAGGCGGTAGCGTAAACGAAGGGTATTGTCACAGAAGATGCGTATCAACGGTTGAATGCTTTTTTTTTGTCAGGAAAGCGGAAAAATTGGGTTGTAGATAAAAGGTAATAAAATAGGGTAGTCAGGAGGTGGAATCCAAAGAGAACGGTCACATGGCGAGACCGGCTCGACTTATGCGTGGGGACGACCGATACGGCTGCCCATGTAGGAACCGGTGGCGGAGGCCAAGAAGCGTGCCACGAAGCCTCCGCTGTGGGAGTGGCCGGTGACTTTCAATTTCTTGGAAGGTTGGCGAGTGGGTTCGAAGGCTTGCTTTGAATCCATGGGGCCGACGGTGACATAGCCGTATGTCAGGGAGACGGAGGGGCTGGAGCTCGGGTCGTTGAGCATCACATCGTCAGTTCCGTGAGATGAGCATGTACTAATACTGGCAGGAGTGCCGCGGGAGCTGGGGGCTGTGCTGGATGAGCGGGAGCACAGCGAATTAAACGTCTCTGCGTGAGATAGACCGGGGACATCTCGGATGGAGGGGGGCGAGATGGAACGGCCAGGGCGGTTGGGGGATGAGCGTGCGCGAGGATAAGGATTGTAGCGTTCCTGTTCAGTGACGAACTGAAGCGAGCTGTCTGGGTTGTGGATGGCAGGGCAGGAGACATGGCTGGGCAGACGACGGAGAGAGTTGTCGACGGCTCTGCGGTTGTCACTACGGGCATCAATCTTCTGACGACGAAGGCGGTTGGCCAGCATGTCCGCAGATTGGTGGAGACGGCGCCTAATTTTCATTAGCCTTTGATCAAAACCAGGCGAGCATGCATTCTGAGGGAGGTACTAACCATTCACGGTGCTGTTGCTTGCGCTGAAGTTCCTCTTCTTCGGCCTTGCGTTGGCGCTCAACAGCCTGTAGACGCTGACGAATAGGAGCCAGGAAAGGTTCCAAAGAAGTGAACAGATCCTCCTCGGTCACGCGAGTCTCCCAGTCGAGTAAGAAGAGCAACTGACGCTCCATCAAGTTCACCTCAGGCAGGGAGAATCCGAAGCCCTGGTATCCCTTCACCACGGTATAGCGAGCCCAGTGCTTGTTCTTAGGGCTGGAGTCATTCAGATTCTTTGCGGCCAGGATGAGCGAGGCGAGGAAGATGCGGTGAACAGTACAACGCATGCCCTTGGCGACTGGGGGAAGACGGGCACGCAGACGGCCGAGGTAGACGAGGGAGCTCATGAGGGTGGGCACCTGGACCTGGGAGCGGGCGACCAGAGAGGCAATAAACTCTTCGATGGAAGGAAGGGGGGGGCAGCTGGTCGGCCGGGTCCAGAGGAGGAGTCGAAGGAGGTGTGGGTTGGCCGTGCTGATTGACGGTGTTGGTCACATGGGCCTCACATCGGATGACCTGCGAGGCCTGCTGTGCCAGATATGTCACCATCTCCCGCGAGACTCGTTGAGTGACGAAGGAATCGAGCGCTGCTCGGTTCAATGCTTGATAATTCATGTTGCCTGTGTTCACTGTGACCACTGGATAAAGAAAAAATGGTGGAAGGAGGCGGAGGATTGGCTGCTTTAAAAGGGTCCCACAATGTAGGACTTAAGAAAGGCAGATCAAAGAGGTCAAGGTCAAGCTCAATCTCAAGAGAGAGTTGCAGGTTGACTATGAAAACAATTAAAGATAATGAGCTTTGCTTTGTGTCAGGTATCGATGAAACAAAAAGAACAAGGCAAAAGTAGAGGTCGAAGCAGATGACAGTCAAGATAATGAAAAAGTCAACGTGCACGCCAAATTCCTGAACCAGCAGGACGAATGGACGATGTCAAGTAGTTGGAGGAAAAAGAATGTTGCGGTAAGGATAGTTGAGGTTGTCGTGTCAACCCTGTTATCGAGCGATAGCCCTAACTGACTTTCTCCCGGATAGTGAGACCTGCCGAAGCGGAGAATTTCAGCCGAGAGACAGCGTCCACAGAAATTTGGGTACTATGGCAATAGGTCGAAGAAACTGGAACGGTGGGACAATTATTGATGTGTGTCTTGATGGGTTAGGGAGCGGGTTCAAACGACGGTATTAAAGGGAACGGAAATGATGGGTGACGACGTTGGGCATGTGAAGGAATCCCGTGAAGAATCTGAGGGAGGGAATACTGGGGGGATAGATATAGCTCCGGTATGCGCCATTCAGAGGGCGGCTGGAGGGGGGCACACAGGAGCTGCAAGGTCTGCATGGTCCAGTTAGAAGTCCTGGACAGGCCGGGGGCTAAGGGGCACGTCGCGGAGGAGCGCGAGTAAACCTGCATAGTTGGATCTGAGATGCTCGAACCCTTTTGCCTAGAAAGGAGGGGCTTTGGTCTGTCCTTTTGGAATGTAGTGGAGCGCGAGTCTACGGTTCGAGCCTCCGCAAAAGAAAGTGCAAGACTAGTACGCGGGTATGTAACTATTCGCGATCAAACTTGTCTGTGCTGCATCCCTAGATTCAACCCGCCTCCCGATAGCACTTCATCGGGCAAGGTCTGACCATATTCACCCATCTATCGCATATAGAACATCTCCTCAAATCCAATGCTTTTCCCAATAATAGAAGTCCCTGGAAGCGCTGGGGGAAGAATGGGGCAAAAGGCCACAATTGACACCACTCCACCGCCGCGAGGAGATCAACGCTAGGCCCACCCGGTGGAGCAGGCCTATGCTGGACTTGGAGCCAGCCTCCTACCCATCTAATCCTTCGCTCGACTATGGAACTATTGATGAAACCCGCGACCGTCTCGGGAGTGAGACGCGGGGGTAAAAGCAGGACTGGATTCCATCCCATCTGCCATACTTTCAACTCCTACCTCAACTCCTACCTAGGTACCTAAACAGAGGATAAGAAAAAAAAAGGTACTCGTACGCGCCCCCTCCAGGGCACGAAACACTTAACTATAGAATGAAACCCCCCCCCCGTCCGGATTAGGGACAAGTGGAAGGGGGTAATTTGGGGATCCAGCTGGAAAAAAAACGATCAAAAGACCCAAAGGAGAAGCCTAGTGGACAGAGCAAAGATGACCTATGGGGCTGGAAGGTTCACCAGCTCGCAACAATGTGGCAAGTCGCGTTTCAATTTGGCGCCCGCGAACTCCCAATAATAATGGCGAACGACTCGACCTGACAGATTCGTCTGTGCGGGATCGGATCCCTGCCTTCATGCCAAATGACCCCTGTCACACAATAGTCGAATGCCTGACATGTCAGAAAGGGTGAATAGTGCGTGCACCTCGCATGAGATCAATTCTGGTCCAAGGCACGCTGCCTCTCTCTAGAAATGGAGGACATGGAGCCAAGGTTGGATGTGTCGCGGTCGCGCCCAACTTTTTTTTTTCCAGCTTTCTTCAGATGCATGCACCTGCACTCCCGGATGTTCCGACCTGCGCCGACCTGCATCGGGGGTCTAAAAAAAAGCACTCGCGGAGGCTTTTTTCGGCCATGTTCTCTGCGACTTCTATATAAGCGCCCGTCCCCAACGCCTACAGTCCCCACCCACCCGCCCAGCGCTTATCCTGCTGTTTCTCTAGGGGCGAGCGCTTCTATGTGAAATGGATGGCGGAATCTATTCACAAGGCAGGGTCGATTATTATTAGAGCTTACGCGCTCGATTCTGGCGCCTTTTGACGTCTCCACATCCGCGCTACGGAGTAATGAGCACAATACGGGCATGTCCTACCCCGGGCGTCATCGCGAAATGACCGAAGATATCGCATTGATTTGATTTCATATTAACGAGCGATGTTACTTAGAGCAACTAGTGTCCCTTCAGGAACTCGGCGTCTCGCTCGACTTTGTTTGACTCGTGTCTTCTCCGCTCGTTCCGACCGTTGCGAGCATAGACCAATAGTCCAACTAATGACGAACGTCGTTACAGCGAACTTGAAACAAGATCACGTTTCAAGATGGCATAGCGTTCTAATTCAGTCCCACTAGCGATAAGCGGAGAACCCGCGGACGAGCTGAAACAGCGTGCCAAAACGTATTATGGATCAAGCAGAAACTTGCTTCAGCACTCTAATCGGAATCCCAATGAATTGGTCGAGATAACAGATGTCACATCTTTCACTATGAATATGACTAAGACTATAAGGATAACTATTTATACAAGGCGAAACGGACTAAGTCCTCAATCGCATGATTCAGTCTCTTAAACAACTGCGACAGAGAACTCGGAGACGGTCAGGTCGGCAGTGCCAGTGAAGGGCTCAGTACCGGCCTGAACATCGACGAGGTAGAGGCTGGAGCTCAGGCCCTCGTGTTGAATCAAGTAAGTGAAGAACTTGAGCATGTCACCGGAGAAGTTCTCGGTGACGGACTCGGCGACGAAGCTGTACACGGTCATGGAGCCGTTGAGGCCCTTGTACAGCTTGAAGGTCACGCCGTTGATGGTGGTGGTGGCGATGGCAGAGCCAGTGGAGGAGATGGGGCCTGCGCCGCCCAGGGCAGCGAGCCAGACCATGATCTCGTACTCCTCGGAGCCGGACGCGCTGGAGCTCAGGAACATGTCATAGGAGACATCGGCCACGATATTGGTGTTGGAGTAGCTGTGAAAGAGTCAGAAAAGCCGATTGTCCTTTGAAAGGGGTATCTCTTACCTCCATTTCCAGACTGATTTGATGCTCTTGATGCTGCTCAGGGTCTTGGCTGTGAAATCCAGAGAAACGTCGGCGAAGCTCTTGACCTGGCTGCTAGCACCGGACCAGGACCACGAGGTGGACCACGAGATGGTGTTGCCGCTGAGGGAGTTGACAGTGGTGCACTGTTTGCCGGCCTCATCGTAGCTCTGGCCCCAGAGGTTGTTGTAAACTTTGTAGCTGCCGGTTTCGATAGTACCCCACTGGTGGCAGGTTTCGGTGCTACGGCTATTCAAGCTCCTGGTAGGAACGGTAGAGGCAGTGCCGAGGCTAGCGAGGCTGAGGGAGAGGAGCGACAAAGGAGTGATGAAGGTCTTCATGGTGATGGTCTGGAGGTAAACAGTGGGCTAGCCAGCAATAAAGAAGGAGCGAATTCCCGAGGTGGTCTTGACGATGGTTCAACGATCCGACAAACACGGCATCTACATGACTTTATATCCTGCGATCGAGTCCCACCGCGGAGCATTGGGTGCTTGTTCCATATAGAGTACGGAGCAATCCTGTCTCATCTCAATCCGCCGGGACTCCACCGGGTATTCTGACAGTCGCTAGGACAAATAGAATAACTCTAAGCTTTGAGACATCCCGAGCCCAAGGAAATGATCATCGAATCCACCGACAATTTCTTGAATCGAGTCTACCGTGCATATTTCTCCGCGACTGGGGTTTAATCCACGAACGTAACACTCTGCTGGAGCTTCTATGCAGTTTCCGGAAGATCTCCGTGTGTAAACAGCGAATCTGAGACGACGGCGTCGGCCCGCTCAGCGGAGCCCTCTGGATCGAGAACACGGCCAGAACATCTCTTTTGGATATCATGCCGAAGATCCTCCGAACATCTTCAGAGGTTTTAAATTTTAATTCAATTTAATTAAGAAGTCGAGCGATCGAGACCTGTCACTGGGGCCATGTGCTTCAGGGGCGTCTGCCTTTGTGTCGAGCTTTTAACCCCCCTGAACCTCGAGATCAGAAGGGGTGAGAAAGTCCGAGAACCAGGAGTTCAGGTCATATGCATCGTCAGGCCATTATTGAGAATGATGTTTGGCTGATCATCGTCAGGGAACGTCAAGCTTTCCCGACATTGGCGGAACATTTGTATCAAAGCCTCAGCCACGTCGCTATAGTCCCGGCCTATGAACCCTGCGTGTATGCACCCCGCATCCGGTTTTAGCAGAGTATTGACCCCTATGTTTGCATGATATGAAAGGCTTCCAGGATCGATGCATTGCTTCCTGCATCAGTTCGGAGGAAGGGCCGCTATGGAGTCAGTGATGATCAGCGTCTATCGAATACGCGAACACCTCGCCAGATGAACTGCCCAAGTTGGATCACCAAACGAGCCGAGGTATATTGATTCCTTCAAGATGTTTTCTTTTTGAGCCACAATATAAATCTGAGACAGATGTTGCCATGAGAAATGAAAATGCTGGAGCCTATGAATCCTTTTTAGGAACTTATTAACGCGAGTGAGCGATTCAAAATATACATTTGCGACATGGGTACGGAGAGATATATTGATACGCAAATGCTTCTCTCACTTGAATCTGATTCTATATTATCCCCAACTACTGGCTTTGACCAAATACAAAAAGAACAACAAGTAGCCTTTTTTCGAAATACAGTATATAGGTGGGATCCCCAGGTCTTCACACCCGGCTTGCACAGGTCTGGTACTGGTCCAGGTGGATTTGCCAACGACGAAAGATCAAGAGTCCAGCAGTCCCCCAAATGATGGAATAGAAATAGACAGGTAGGGTCATCAGAAAAACATCATGTCCTGAGGTATTATTCACAGATATTATTGAAACCAAGGCCACTCCAAGCGGGTTACGAGTCGGATTGGGGCGATCCGACATGGCGTGTGGGCTGCAGATGCACCCGCGGACACCGAACTTCATCCCAGCTTCACGACAAGACAGATTTAAAGGACAGAGATAGACACTCAAGAGACGAATCCAATCGAGCGCCACTGGTTACCTTTCAACTCATTGTCGTTCTATTCCTCCATCTCGTTCTTTTCAATCGCCAAAAATAAGGGTGTTCATCGAGGGCTGGAAAAGAGCCCCACAAAGCGGAACACCGGGGATCGTGCTAGGGATATTTTCATTCTGGGATTTCGACCTTCGCTTCATAACAAACCCCAAGATGCCTTCCAAGTCCTCGAAGAAGCCTTCGGGCTGCGGCTGTTGCTGCTTCTCCCTCCGCAACCTGAGCATCCTCGCCGTCTTCCTGGCCCTTTTCTCTGCCGTCTATAGCTTTCTCGACGCGCGCCTGGACCAGTTCTACATCTTCGACCCAGAGCACTTGCACGACCTGTCCCAGCGCGCCATCGAGGCCCATGGCGAAGATACCAATTCAGTCGTCAACTTCATTGTCTCCGAGCTCGAGACTACGGTCGGCACGGATCACCTGAATCTCGAGCAGGAGTGGGTGTTCAACAACGCGGGTGGTGCCATGGGTGCCATGTACATTATCCACGCCAGTACGTCTTCCTCCCTTCCGCATCAACGCCAATTGACTAACGTCTCCTAGGTATCACCGAGTATTTGATCATCTTCGGTACCGCCGTCGGAACCGAGGGTCACACCGGCCGACACACCGCGGACGACTACTTCAACATTCTGCACGGCACCCAGCTCGCCTACGTCCCTGGGTCCTACGAAGCCGAGGCTTACCCGGCTGGTACCGTACACCACCTCCGACGTGGCGAGGTGAAGCAGTACAAGATGGAGTCGTCGTGCTTCGCGCTCGAGTACGCCCGTGGCTGGATCCCTCCCATGCTCTTCTTCGGCTACGCCGATACCTTCTCCTCCACCCTGGACTTCCCTACTCTCTGGGCGACCACCCGCATTACCGGTCGTGAGATGATCTCCAACTTGCTCAAGTCCAAGTTGTAGATTGCTTGTCTATAATTGGATGGTACAAAGCGGAGGATGTATACTACTTGGAACGTGGCGGTGTGTATGTTAGGATGCGATGCATTGGCATCGAGAAAAAGGGATGTATATAGTGGATTTCGGATCTGAGATCATCAAAAGGTTTGGATTTGTTCATAATGCATGATATGAAAGAACATCGAAGTATATCAAATTCAAGACCTCTTCCCCTTACCTTTGAAAAAACGCACCCATCATCGTGCTCGGTTCCGTCTCTCCTGCGCATCCGCCACAAAAGACTCTCCAAAGGCATCAATCCCGGCCCGAATAGCCCGATCCAGCGACTCATTCTCCCAAATCCTCATCAAAGCCTTCTGCTTCCGCACAGCCAAAGGTCCATTCCCATCCAAGAGACCCAACCACCCCTCTACAGCACCATCCAATTCCTCCACCTCAACAACCTTCTCCACAAGCCCCCATCTCAGCGCCTCCTCAGCATCAATATTCTCCCCAAGCATGAGAAGTCGTCTCGCCCGGCCCCATCCAATCAGTCCAGGAAGTAACGCCGCCTCGACAACACTAGGAATGCCAACGCGAACCTTCTTCGTCAGCTTTGAAAAAGGTAGCGTGAATAGAAACTTCTCCCTGAAACATAGAACAGAGAAAATATAACTAGAGTTACCTACCTTGGGCATCCCAAAGACCGCATTTCGACTCGCAACCCTAAAATCACAACACGCGGCGATCTCTAATCCCGCGCCGAGTGCGTACCCGTTTACGCGCGCGATGACGGGGACCGGACATTCGCGCACTGCGCTACAAGCATCAGAGACCTTGGTGATGAATTCCCGTGCTGCGGAGGGTGAGGCTAGAGAGGCCATTTCGGCGATGTCGGCGCCGCCGATGAATGCTTTGGGTCCGGCGCCGGTGAGGACCACGGCGAGAAGGTCTCTGTTGCTTGATGCTATGGATTTGAGAGTTGAGGGGAGGGAGAGGAGGAGGGGGGTGTTTAGGGCGTTTAGTTTGGACGGGCGGGATATTGTAAGGTGGGCTATTGTGCCTGATGGGCGGCGAGTTATGGTTTTCAGGATTTGGGAGGTCATCTTGGATCATTTGAAATGAATTGATGGCGGAGGTGTGATTTTCGAGATGAAAGCCCAGAACGGATGTAATTAGATTGAAGTATGGAAATTTGTGGCTGGCGGCCGAGAAACACCGACTCCAGGCGCGGGGAAGACCCCCGCAAGTACCTCGAAGGCTGATCGGTTGATTTCAGGGTTGATGTGGAGAGTAGCCGATGAACACATCTGAGTTGATTAGGCTATGTAGATTAAGACACAAAGTGTAGTCATCTCACCAGCCATGATGACGCACAATAACCGCCCCATCCAGAGGGTAACATTCAATAGAAGAGAATGAAAAAAAAATCAAAAAATCAAAATTCAAGCAGTTCATTACTCGTCATGTACATAATTGACATATAAGAGCTCCCATCTACAGAGCTGGAGCTTCCCAGAACTCGCGCTTGATCTTCATCACAGCGGATCGCTTGTGCGGGAAGCTCACTTCGCCCTCTTTGAAGAAGCCTGCGTCTTGGAGGTAGCCGATGAGCCTGGACAGACATTAGTATCTAATATTGTTTTGAATATTTCTCAGCACTCACTTCGTGTTATCCACCCGGGGTTCAAGGTATACCGCCTCAGTCCTCATATCCGACACAAAGCAGTGGTGCACCAAGGCACTCAGCCAAATGGCAACGCGGTGCGAACCCCGGAACTCCTGTTCACCAATAAGAAGATGAATACCGCGATCATAGTTATGGACATGATCCAATAACCGTCCCAGTCCATCCTCTTTTACCCAGTAGATCTCAAAGTATCCAAACGGCTTTCCATCCCAGCATCCAATCACAGGGAAACTATGCCGGCTTGTCAAATTCTGTAGCAGGAACTTCTCCTGAACCGAGCGCTCTCCGCCAACACCCCACGCCGCGTCAACTCGAGGATCGTTCATCCACCGATGCAAGGTGTCCAAATCAGAAGGGACATTTAGAGAGAGATGCTGCTCGATCCCTGTGACCGAGGAACTCACAGCCTTGGGCGTCGGCGGTCGACTGCCACTGCTAGACCCAGAAGCTGGCGCAGGTGTAGTCATAGGAAGGTACGGTACTCGGAACGATAGCCACTGGGCCACGCTGGGTATATAGCGCACGTAGAAGACCTCGCCTTGGTGTGGCGGCTTGGATCGAATGGGGTGGCGGACTCCATTGGTGAATGTATATTGCGTAGGTGCAGGTGGATAATACGTAGGCAAGTGGCTCGCCGACGTGAAAGGACCATTCGAGCTGAATGGCGGGACATTCGTAGTATGGAAAACTGCTTCCGTTGGTGGCAGCATCCCAGGGTTGGGCAGGACATCGCGGGCCGGAGAAGCATGCCGAGATTGGAGGGGGGTCAAAGAGGGAGAAGAAGGTGCACGAGGTGTGAGAGTAAATAGGAAAAGGCGCGGATCGAGCTGCCAGAAGCTGCGACGGCTCACGAACATGTTGGACCAGCTGCTCGAGTCGCGTGTCTCGACGGGTTGAAGACCGACGGAAGAGTCCTCGCTGCACATCAGGCCCATTCGCTCGAGCTTCTGGAGCAGATTTCGGCCTTTGAAGATTCCCTCACGCTTGATGTTCACTCGCCAATCCCCCGTTGGCTTTCCCGAGTGTGGTGTCGCGCTCGATGCTGCCGTGTCCAGGTGCAGGTCCGGTTCGGGCTCGTGGAAGTACCAACACATTGTGGCCCAGAGCATCATGGCGATCTGACGTGTCGGGGAGGTGACGGGCTTGAATTCGCTAGAAGGTGGGTTGACTATGTAGGAGATGTAGAGGCAGTCGCGATTCAAGGTGGGTTTGGTGAAGCGATAGAAGTTTTGGTCGTCATTTTCCGCAGCGGGGAGGCCTTTGTCAGAGCCTGTTCTACCGCGTTCTTCGGGGGATTTCCCAGCAGTTTTCTCACTGTGGATGATAATCGTCCAACCTGGTGGAAAGGTGGAGTTGTGAGCGCTCGCGTCGTTGGATTTAAAGGTGACCCCACCAAAAACGGGCGACACGGTGAAAGTGAGTCCATTGGGGAGGAAACAGGTTGTGTTTCGCATGGTGTCAAGCAAGACGTCTGCTCCTGATCTTTGGGGTAGTGTCTTCACCTTGACAAAGGGAAAGAAAAAATACAAAAATTTAAAGTTAAGACGGAAAAAGCTCGTTTTGCCTCAGAAAGGGCTGCCCCTCACTGATGCGGGGATACGCCAATGGCCGTCTCGTAGAAGATGAGGGTAGTATCAAGGAAAAATGGTGTAGAGCTTGGTACAATTATGCCGATCGAATTTCAATGAATAATGACCTCTGGGGGCCACATTCTCCTTTGAAGAAATCAAATGCGACGAGGTGTACCTTTTGACTGTATGATGTTAGCAATGACGCAGACTCCCGCACATCATGCCACACGCCATACAAAAGTCACCGTTTGGTCAGCGACTTCAACAACTTCATTTCCATTCGATAACAGCATAGTAGTGTGGATCTTGGAAGAGGTGGTGAGCCCTATCTAGGGGTGGCTTTTTTTTTAAAAAAAAAAAAGCCTGGAAAGACAAAGGTACGAGGGATAATGAATGAGGTTTCAGGGTCAAGGGCGCATTGATGGTAAAGAGATAAATTAGGGTATACAACAGATACAGAGAAGCAATACAAGTAAACAGTCCACAAGAGCTTCTCTAGAAATCTTCTACGGTGGTTCCCAATTTGCGATCGCGCGCCAAGCGCACCAGATCTCCGCCGGTGACCAGATCCATCAGGCCTAGCCCGACGCTCTTGTAGATAACGTTCCCTCGCTCCACCCATTCGCGCAGACTCTTCTCTTCCTCAGCGGCCTCTTCTTCACTCAAGTTGTGAGTTGCATAACGGACCATCATAAGCTCACCCAATTCGACGACTTGCGTAGGCTTGATTCCGGCCTGGATTATCTCGCCAGCTTCCTTCATGGCGGCGTCTAGACTGTCGACAACCACGACTCCGCTTCGTCGGGTATGCTTGTGGAAGTGGCGGTGGGGAGGTGTCACATTAACCTCGTCTCGAAGAATATCAGGATGCACTTCGGCCATGTGAGCTTTGTAGGAACCGACTGCACCGATCAGCCGGCCCTTTTGGCGGCCCTCGCGAGAGGTGAGGTATTCTGCTGGGAAAAGAGGCTCGGCGGAAGGAGTACAGCAGAAAATCACGTCTGCTTTGCGGACATGTTCCTTCAGAATTCGACTGTACTCGCCAAAGTCAGTGCTCATGGCGGAGAACTTAGCATCCCCGCGCCAATCCGCATTCTCAGCCTGATAGATATCACGTAGAAGCTCAGCAGCACGGTCGAATGATCGATTCACGATGTAAACCCGTCGGATCTCGTCGCCGCGGAGAATCATCGCCAAGCGAATATGCCAGTAAGCCTGGGTACCAGCACCAAAGACTAGAAGGGTGCGGACCTTCTTGCGCTTGTTGAAAATCATCAGCGAAGCCAGTGCAGTGCGAAAGGCTGTCAGCTCGTGGGCATTTATAAGCCCAAAGGGTAGACTTTGGCTATCCAAGAGTGTAACACTGCCTTTTGGTGACATATCTCGCATGCCCACACCAGGCCAAGCGCCCATCGTCTTTGAAAAACTCGGACTGTTGACTGGTAGCTGATTGACACATCCTGAGAGTAGAGTCGAGTCGTCAGTGCTATCTCCAGTCCCGCTGGTCCCAGTGGTTGTAGAATTGTTGTCTTCCACCGACGATCCCACAGACAGGTCACTCATCTCCGAAGAGAGCGACGCCACCGAGTTGCGGACGGAGCTCCGTGACCGCTTAGAAGGTGCGTCGCTATCGCTGAATTCCACGGCACTGCGTTCCACGGCACACCCCGCAGTTCCTCCGTCCTGCAACGAGATCATCTTGATACCGAGTGTCTGGCCCGTGGTGGCGGGCATGAAAAGGGTAGTGCAGCCATTGTGACGAGTGATGGCTGTGCGCTGGGGCTGATAAGTCGCTGAGCAGCCTTCTTCCTGTGATCCGGTGGAGTATTCGCGCAAGGCATCAGCGAGGTTTCGTTGCAGAGTAACGATCTCATCACGGTTGAGGGAGAGCAGCAGAGCGCGAAGCTGCGACCCGGAGAGGATAGTGAGGGGCATGGGGATGATTCAGAGGTAGGGTGATTGAAGAGGGAGGGGAAAGAACGAGGAAAAAAAGAAGGCTTTATGATCTTTGTCAACAGTGTTCAGTTAACACGCCACCCGCAGAAGCCAAGATACCAAGATAAGGACACGGAGCAGTAAAATCCACCGCGTCGTAATATGAAACCGCGCAGCGATGCCAAGGGCGAGTCCACGCTCGGAGCACGAAGTATTTTGGAGAGGCTCCAATTTAAATCAACTCGGGCGATGTGAGATGCCCGCAGATGACGACAGCCGTGGATTCCGGAGTGGGGAGCGGGGCCGATCAGCACATCTCGGTCAATCAGGGACTGAGTGAGAGGTCTCAGAGCTGTCCAGCTGTTCAAGAGTTTGAATGTCGAGTCATAAATCCAATGAAAATGAGAAAAAAAGAAAAACGAAGAGGAAGATCAACTCTGTGACGCCCGCCAGACTACGATCATTGCCGTTTTCGGCGCCGCCAAAAGCGGAACAATGTTGATCAGCGGCCTGAGGCCTCACAGGGCTTCAACTAGACCGCATTAGGTCTACGCTCCTTTCCTTCCTGCGGACGAGGACCCTTCTGGAGCTCGCATTCTGTTTGACTGCACTCCAGTCTTACCATACTAACTCCAAATCCAACACTGACTTTTGAACAAGATTCAAAGCAAGCTAGGGTATGAGTGTTGCCTCAACAACCAACACACTCGACCTTTGAGTCAATCGAACTTCCATAAAGCCCACTAACAGGGAAGGACTGATCTCGAAGACGTAGACCAACATAACATGTGGCTTGAACGGACGCGGTCTACCGAATATTGGAGCTCTATACCTTGGAGGGCTTGCTTTTCCTGAACCATTTACAAAGGCGAGGGGCAATGGGCCAGTGTGTCTGCGAAGCGCGGGTTCCGCGGACATTCGGTGCTGCACTGGGTGACTCTAACTTTGGGGGTCAAAAACAAGGGTCACCAGCGTTTGACTTGAATTCTTTGTAGTTGTTGCCAGAGGTTTCAGAGGTTTGTTGACCAGTCAGTATCGCTACTTAATGATAACCCTGGGTGGCTAACCTGGCTCTGTAATACTTCCTCTTCAGCTATGACAAAACTATGGAGAATCCAATGAAGCTCTGCACAGTATCTAGATCAGTCAATACAATTTTGCTGGCTCGAATGAAATGTCGAACTATCCAGTAGCTTCTATCTTACGAGTAAGCGGTCCCGAATGTCTCATCCAGCATTTGGGGGCCAAGGAAATGAAATTGCCGCATATTCCTCGAGAAAACAGGAGACTGATACCTTATCTCCAATCAAATTAAGTAGCTATGGCTTAACAGAGAGTTGGTTCTAACTTCATCTGCCCTACTGAACCTCCCATCCTTGACTGACTTTCATGTCCGCGTACCATTCCTTCACGTAGTCCAACCCCACATGTGGACCATAGGGATCTGCTTCCCACTGAGGCCGAGGGGCTTCCAGTCCAGTTTCCTCAAGACAAGTCTTCCTTAGGGTCTCAATATCTCCGCCCCTATCGTAAACCAGAGATTCTTCAAGCGGGGTGCGCTCAAGACGCATCTGTGCTCTCAGGCTCTCAGTCTCGAACTCATTTACCGTGAAGTCGTCGTTGATAACCACACCATAACCATCACGAGCTCCCTTGAATGTGACGAGCTTACGGTGAACTTCGAGAGCAACCTTTAAAGCTGGACGCGTTAACGGATCGCCGAGTCCACCACCACCCCAGGTAATCCATTCCAAGAGGTCACCGGGTTCCACACAAATATGATCACA
Organism: Penicillium maclennaniae; assembly: GCF_028827695.1. NCBI lineage: Eukaryota > Fungi > Ascomycota > Eurotiomycetes > Eurotiales > Aspergillaceae > Penicillium > Penicillium maclennaniae. Next base: position 4,923,792 of record NW_026623215.1, on the reverse strand, counting down.
CTTCGATGGTAAGACTTCCGCCGGTGGATCCGCTGATTTGGAGTGACGATAAAGCAGCTTTCGAGATCTCTGGCCGGGCTTGCCTCCCTTCAGTCCCCACGGCTTGGTGAACCAACGATCATCGTGGACGCTGAATTCTCCTTTGGCCAAGAATCTGTACAGAGTGCGTTGCGCGTTGCCTCCACGATAAAAGCCCGGTCCACCGCTGTCAGCCACACTTTCGTTCGCCTCAATGCGCAGTGGGTAGTCCAATTCGATACTTTCTGTTGGGATGGACTTAATTGCTGGGAAGAGGCAGTGGCAGTCAGGGCCATCGCCGGCTTGACGAGCAGGAACACCTCCAAAACCAATCTGGTAGAGCTGGTACCACTCTCCGTTCGGCTTGAATCCCGAATAGAAGAAGTGAGGCGAGTCGCTGAAGCCAGCTGCTGCCTGGTAAGTGTCGTCTTTTTGGCCGATGAGGGCTTGTACGATATTCAATGTGCGCCCGAGAAGATGTGTACGGCATGAAATTGGAGCAGGCCGAACTGGCTTGAGAACACTTCCCTTGGGAATATGAACATCGATCAGATCGTGGAATCCATCGTTGATCACTGTACCCGGAGCAGCAGCCGCAATCAGATAGTACCCGATGAACATCTTGAACATGGTCTCCGATAAATAGAAATTGATGCTATGTTGACTCTGAGGAGAAGTGCCACTCCAGTCAAACTTCAGACGGTTGCCATCCACCTTCTTCATGGAGCAACTGAGTGCCCAGGGACCCACACCATGACCATCATCATCCACAACATTTGTGAAGTTGCTTTCCTTATCATCAAATTGTCTCTCGACGATTTTCGCTAGGCCAGTGCGATTTCGGTATAGCAGCTCGTCACAGGAAGCTAGATACACTTCTTGACCGAACCGATTGACTAGCTCGCGCACTCTGTTCTCGGCCATAGAGCATGCAGCGACGATGGCAGTCAAATCAGAGCGATACCACGCCGGCTGTCTCGAGTTGCGACACAGAAGCTCCACAATGTCAGATTTCATAGCTCCTTTCGAGTAGAGCTTGATGCACGGAATCTGAACACCATCATCAAATACCGAGGTGGCATTGATTGACATGCTACCAGGAACGATACCGCCGACGTCGGTCAAGTGTCCAAATTGAGAAGCATATCCAACGAGACGATGCTCATGGAAAATGGGCAGAAAGACGATTGCATCGTTGAGGTGACTGATGGCACCTTCTCCCTGATAGGTGTCATTGGTGATGAATACATCACCTTCCTCGATTGTGCCGGTCCATATCTTAAGGAATTCGGTGATGAAGCTACCAAATTGAGCTACCAACATTTTCCCCTTGGCATCAGTAATGACGTTGAATTCATCTTGTTGTTCTCGAATTGCCGGTGACATACTGCAACGCAGCATCATCTGATCCATCTCGCCTCGGATGGAGCCCAAGGTGGAAGAGATCAAAGTTGGAATTAAAGGACTGGACTTGACAAGGTTGTTCGCCGATTCAGCTATATGGCTTGTGGCAGCAGCTGACGCACCATTTTGAGGATTAATCAGAATGTTTCCGATAGAGTCGATTTCGCCATAATAGCCGGGTAGAACCAGAGTGTTGCTATCCATTTCTGAGATGATGCAGGGACCCAAAACCTTAGTCCCCTCTTTGCTAATTTTTTGGGCGATCCCATATTGTGGCGAGTTGCTCTTGCCCTTGAACAATAATATTCTGCTCGCCGATCTTTGCCTCCATAGATGGCTCGCAAATTGTCATTTTAGAAACTCGAGGTATATTGATGACTGGCGAAGCATCTTCAAGGACCACTCCAAGACGCATCAACTCGAGCTCAAAGTCGGGCAAGGTATAGATAAAGAGCTGCTCATTTTGCTGGTCAAAACTTCTGTCGCAGCAAATTATGCCAATTGGCTGTATCAGCAACCAAGTCATCGGCTGTCAGATCGACTGTGATTGTGAGAGCTTGTCCCTTATAGCGGAGGTCCGCCTGATATGCAGCCTTCCAGGTGACGGGCCAGTTTTCACCAGATGATTTTTGCAAAGTCCCTTGGCACTGTTTTTCAAGTCCTTCATATAAACCCCGGATTTGATCGGCAGTGATTTCAGAGACAAGGTGAATAAAGGTGGCCAACTGCTCATGGCGAAGCTTGGTGGTAACGTCTCCTTGCGCACAGAGGATACCAGGAGAGGGAGGGATGATGACAGGCCATGCTCCAAGAAGCTGTCCCATAGCATTGGCATGCAAAGGACCAGCCCCTCCAAACGCTACGAGTGCAAACTCGCGAGGATCATATCCTTGCTCCACAGAAACTAAACGCAGAGCACCATACATGGTCTCGTTGATGATCGTGATGATATCTTCGGCTGTTTGGGTAACAGGGAGCTTCATTTGAGACGCAATAGCCTCCACGGCGGACATAGATGCCGCCACATCCAGGGCGAAATCGCCCCGAAGCGTTTTGGGCAAGTAACCGAGTACCAAGTTTGCGTCTGTCACTATCGCCTGACGTCCACCTTTCCCATAACATGCGGGTCCTGGGACCGCACCAGTACTTCCGGGCCCGACACGGAGAGTCTCAGTCAATTCCTTATACGTGGTGATGGAGCCACCTCCCGCGCCGACCGTCTTGATGTCGACGGCCGGGGAACGAACCGACAGATTCCCGACGACTGTCTCTCGTCGTAGCTGAGGCTTACCGTCATAAATCAGTGCGCAGTCTGTCGAGGTTCCACCCATATCCAAAGTAATCAGATTCTTGTATGGAGTGTTTCGAGAAACAACGTCGGCCACTCCCTTGACACCGCCAGCCGGTCCCGACATCAGAATATTCACTGGTAGCTCAGAAGCAAGGTTTAAGCTTGTTAATACACCATCGCTTTTCAAAACTCGGATCGTCTCGCTCTCAGCAGCAAGTGCCTCTGAGAGATTGCGGAGATAAGTCTGCACAACAGGCTTCACGAGAGTGTTCGTGCATGTGGTCACTGTGCGCTCATGCCCACTTCACGAAGAACATCCGCTGAACAGATGATGGCGATATCTGAGCCTAGCTCTTCGCGCACGACCTCGCTAACCACACGCTCATGCTCGTGGTTGCTGTGGGAGTTCAGGAGTGAAATAGCGACAGGTTCTGGCTTTTGCTTCGCCAGCTCACGCAGCTCATTTCGTAAATCGTCAATATCCACAGGGGTGACTTCTTCACCGTAGACTGACATGCGCTCTTTGCACTGTACGACTCGTTCCAAGGGAACAATGGGATCCGGTGGTGTCCAATGTAGCCAAGCACCTGAGACCACCTGGAATCTGCGAGCGCCGTAGCGCCAGGATATCCTTATGGCCGGCAGTCACCACAAGCGCAGTGCCGGCGCCCTTTCCCTCCAGAACAGCATTGGTGGCGGTCGTTGTACCATGATGGATGGACTGAAAAACGCCCGACCATCCAGTCTCCTCTTCAAGTATCTTTCTGGCTTTCGCGATGCCATTCTGGATCCCAATGCTTTGATCCAGGATGGTGGTCGGGACTTTGGCTCGAACGGTTTTCCCGTGCGGGGTGAGGACGTAAACATCAGTGAATGTACCGCCGACATCCACACCCAGCTGATACCCTTGGTCGATGTATGGATCCGTCATGATTAAAGATGATGAGGTGTGAATTTGGCACTATGGTGAGAGCTCCCTACGACCTCGCTGCAAAATTAACATGGAGACAAGGCTATGCGTAGACCAAAGTATCCACCTTCGCATATCAATCAAAAGTCTGATTATTATCTATCACAGAGTGACGTTGGGCGACTCATGCCTCGTTCAGCACCGGCAAGTGTCCCCGTGGGGCTATCGGTGCCAATGAAATGTCGCCCGCCGTGCTGATCTATGCACCAATGTGGGACTAATAATAGGTGAGAGAGGTTGTGCTCCGAGGCTGTTTATTCAGCTGCACTGTAAGACCTGGAAGCATGGTCTGGATTCCATTGATAAACTGACGCTGGTTCAGTTTTCTAATTGTCTTTGAAGCTCGTTTGTTTACTCTGAGGTTTTGGGCCCGAATACAGAAGCCCGGAGTAAGGAATACGAACACGACATGTATCTTGAAAATTAGACCCCAGCCGATATCATAAGAACCCAAATTGTATTTGGCGTGGGGATCCGATAAGGCTATCTCTTATGCTCAAACTTCGATTGCAGCACTCGGTTTCGGATACCCATAGTTAGTCTAGCCTTGCAATAGCCACAATGCCAAGCCCCCAAAGATCAATCTGGATTTCTATAACCCATAAACCGTTCACTACGTCTCAATTAGTCGTCCCCTAGCCATAGAACTGAGATATTCGATCGAGATTCCAAGTCAATTTTTATATTCTCTGTCTATATTAGCGCCCTGCCTCTGCCGACTTTTATGAGTGAGGTAGTATGATTAATCCAGTTCGTCCAATGAAAGTCTTGAGCCACATGCTTATTGCCGGACCCAAGCTCACCACAGTCTCTTGAATAGTCGACCGAGCACGAGGGCAAGAGTCTATTCGAAGAGAATACTCAGAAAGCTTTTGCCTCTGGTGCTTTCGGTCTGACGTGGTTTGAATATACTAACGCCGAAGGTAAGAAAGAGGCATATTGGGGTATTGACCACCTCGGTCGCGTGGCTGATTTCTTGCGCTTGGACACGACTGTTGACCTGTTGTGCAAAGTGTTGCTTTATGGGGATGGAAGAAAATACGTTGATTCATGGATTGAATTATTTGGCATAGTTGTAGTAATAGATAGACGACAAACTGCATGTATGTACTAGGAATGTAACAAGCGAGATCATTCGCTAAGCCCGATGTTTTTAAACGTGGACTTGCCACTGACCACTCAGACTTCCGTTCGAATACCCGTCGAGTGTCTTATTGACCGCATCTAGATCAAATCTAACGGCCTGGTAGCCCAGAGGCTTGATCTTTCCCTGTTCAATCCAGCCAGTTACCCTCTCCCATAGTGGAATCCCGGTATCGGGTCTCCCATTCGATGAACCGAACACATTGAGAACCTCAAAGCCCGCAGACTTCTTAGAAAGCTTTGTCTCATCGAACGGGCCAGTTGGCAGCAACCGAGCAAGCTTTCCAGTCTTTGAATTCGACAAAGCTTCAACGCCAATGAATTGGCTTTCAGGTGGGTTGATCATGTCGATTGCATAGATCAAATTATCTCTGGTAATTTCACGCACTTCTGCAGCAATCTCTGCCGGGCTTTTGGTTCTGTCGATAACATGAGTAGCACCTAGAGCTTTCAGGTCCGCTGCGCCCCTCAACCCGGCAACGGTGATGATGGTTCCGATACCTGCCAAATCAGCGAGCTGGATACCATATTTCCCGCAGTTCGAACCACCTCCGAGAATCAGCAAGGAAGTCGACTTATAGTCAAAGCTCTTCGCTGCAAAATCCCACGGCGCCGGGAGCCCTAGGCAGGTTTTATCAAAGAGGGCGACTGCAGCAGTCACATAATTGGTCGGTAGCGAAGCCGCTTGAGCATCAGTGAAGCCCGAAGGAACTTTGGCTGAGAATCTTGCATCGAGGATTGCATATTCTTGAAGACCTGCGCTATCTGAATTAGGCAGCAAGGCTTGTCCGAAGATATGATCTCCTTCCTTAAACTGAGTCACATTTTGACCGACGCGGGTCACAACACCAGCGATATCTGCGGCTAGCACGGTTGGTAGGACATCTTTGATGAACAGACCCCAGTCACGACATTTGGCATCGTGTGGATTCAGGCCTGCAACAGTAACTTGGACCAAGACTTCCCCATCCTTTGGTTTTGGGATTGGACGGGAAGCTTTAAGTAGTGGCTGACCGATCTCGGTAACGAGGAAGGCGGTTTGGGTTGACATTTGGAACTTTTTGGCATATCACAGATAATGGTTTTTGAGCGTCGTTCGCTTGCTTCTTTTTGTACCTCGAGCTCCGGACTAAAAAGCTGGCATACGCGAGACCCCGGGTGGTGATTATCAATCAGCGGTGCTTGGCTTCATCACGTCATGAAACTCGATTACCAACAGGGCCACGTGAGAGTACATAAAGATTGCTTGAATAAGATTGTCGGGATTCGGAGAGGCAAGTCCCCCGAACGATCCTGGTATAAAGCTGCGAGAAAGGTGGGGTGGCTCTGGCCAAACATTTGCCTGAATTTCCAGGCGTTAGAAGCTCTCAATCATTTATAGCTGCCTTGCAGCCGTCAGGGCCGGCCACTAGGTCGCTATGACTATTATATCGCTCGAGGATAGTGTCGCTGGCTTACAGGCCTTCTGGCTTATTTGTAGAATGCTTCGATGAGGCTGTCGCTGAAACCTTGTGTCCAATATTTGACAAAGTTCGCTAAGCATGGACAGGAAGACTTGGACACTTCTTTCGTCATTCGTGAATCCACATAGCTCCTTAAGCTAACGATCCTGGGAGACGATCCTGGGAGGTTGTCTCTGCAATGCAGCTTTACTAAGACTCAAATGGAAGCTTGTGGCTCATGAAGCATCAACCCAATCTTCCCTAACGGCAATTTGAATCAAATCAAATGAAAATCTATTAACCTGATCGAGCCTGATTAAGTGCGTCGAGGCTATTCAGGCACTTCGTCCGAATCCGAAGCAGATTTGGTGTCTGCGTTATTTCGGTCGGGCTTTTGAACCGGGATGATCAAACTCCCCGAAATCCATTTCAAGCGTAGAGCTTACAGGGTGACCAAGGAATAAAGGTTACTTTTGGTCACCTCCTTTTCCCTCTCCTGTCATACCGCCCACCTAATTTACTATACGTAACGAATCCGACTTTTTCCCTCTTCAACCATAGCTACGCGGTATTGAGGGAATGAAACAGGCTAGATACGTTGATTATTCATATAAAACTGGCAGAATCGAAGTGGAGAAGTAACCTTTATTCCTTGGTCATCCTGTATGATAAGCAATTGTCGAATGTGCATTGACCGATCATAAAACCCAAATTCAGGAAACTCTCAATATTATGACTCACATCGGCAGACTTTAGCGGATCCATTCCTCGCAAAACAGATAAATGGAGCAAAAATGGAGTAAATAAGATTTAAAGGACAAAAAAGATATTAGCACGACCAGGTTTCGATCCTGGGATCTCCGGTTATGAGCCCGGCGCGATTCCTCTTCGCTATCGTGCTGATTGGTGATAATAAGTCTTGACTAATTGGTTGTTAATCGCTGTGAATTCAACAGGCGACTCCAAGACATGTGAGTAAGGATTTCATTCCACTCCAGGGCTAAGTACCTGCATTCCAAATGCTTTGATTCCACTTCCCGAATTCTCGCATCTCCTCCGACTTTCCAAAAAAGCCGTCTTCATCGGCGCAAACCTCTGGTATGGGCGAATACACAATCAAATGCCCCACGAAACGAGCCTCCAGTCCACGCGTGTATATATATTATATATCGCGGATTGCCGCTGAACGGATCGTGAATAAAAGCAAAGCTTTGACTCCTAATGGCAATGTCAATTCCATTCACGCGGATGCCAGGCTTCTCAAAGAGGTAGATGATGTCTGTCAGCCGGCTAAGCAAAAAAAAAAACAGTCTACGACTTAAAGCGATTCGCAAATACTCAGAGATCCCACGTTTCATAGTGTTGCTCAATTGGAAAGCTCGGTTTGATCAACCGGTGGTCGGATGCTCGCCCCGACTACTGTATTAAGTCCACGATTTGGCATTTCGCATCACATCTCGAACAATTGCCCAACCCGGACCTGAATCCAATTCATATGATGCAAGAGATCAAACTTTGCGCTATGGCTCGGGAATGCACCGTCGCATTTATCGGATGCGGTAAATACGCCCACCCCGCCATCCAAATCCACTGACTTGCCATCGCAGGAAACATGGGCGGTGCAATTCTCCACGGCATCCTCGACGCAGCTTTCTCTACTGAATCTTCACAATCACACCCTGTCGCTCGCTTTGTCGCGTGTACGAAGAGTGCCGCTTCGGCCGAGCGCTTGGCATCTTCTTTGTCCCCGGGCCAGGAACCATTTGTTCATGTGACTTCGTCGCAGGATGTTCCTATACAGATCATGGCCGATGCCGATATCATTGTCTTGGGGTTTCAACCGTTCATGGCCGATGATGTCCTCGTTACGAAGGGTGTGCGCCAGGCACTGGCCGGCAAATTGGTGATCAGTCTGTTGGCGGGGCAGACGCCGCAGAACCTGGCGCGGATCATTCGCGAGGGAACTGACGGGGAGATTGCAGAGCCAGTAATTATCAAGGTGATGCCGAATATGGGTGCTCAGTTCCGTCAATCGATGACGATTATCGAGACGCCGGAGCGGGAAGTACCTGTCCATATGACCGAGGTGGTAGAGTGGATGTTTCAGCAGGTGGGCACGATTAAGTATTTACCTCAGAGTCAGATGGATCTTGGGTCTGTGCTGGTTGGGGCGGCGCTGGCTGCTATGACAGTTCCTATTGAGGGCATTCTGGATGGATATGTGGCAGAGGGATTGAAGAGACCGGATGCGATGGAGATGGTGCTGCAGGGCCTGAGGGGATTATCGGCGGCGTTAGAGTCCGGAATCCATCTCGCTGTTTTGAGAGAGAGTATCTCGTCGCCGCGTGGATGTACGATCCAGGCGCTGTTGACTCTTGAGAAGGCAGAGAGTCGGCCGGATTATGCGGAGGCGATGATCAACGGTACACAACATTTGAAGAAGGTTGATAAATAGATGGGACATTTTATGCAGGATAGACCTTTGATGAGAAATAGATACAACCAGTGTATTTCAATTTGCGAAACTAAGACAAAATTGACCCCCGTCATGAAACGCCCGATCCGATCACCATTTGATCATGATCCACCAAGTATACAATCATCCCCACACGTCGTCATCATCTTTGACTAGGTCATCTTCATTCAAGACTCGGAGACCATTCTCCTTCTCCTCGCGTCTGCGTTGACGCTTTGTGACTGTTCGGCCGGGTGTGAACGGTGTCACAGGAGTGAATGGCATGTATGCACTATACGGTGTTGGTACGCCGGTTATGGGTCCATGCGAATTCTTCACGGGCCTCTCCAGGATGGTCGTCTTGGTGGCTGGAGCACTACGCAAAGGATATGCATCACGGAACGGGAGATTTGATGCTGCCTGGTTGATGGTAGACAAGTTCAAGGGCGCAGGTGCCCTTGAACGTCCGGTGGGAGGCATAATTGGAGGCGTGTTCTGCCCAAAACCTAGTTCTGGGCGAGTTGAGGGGATCGAAGGAGGTGGGCCAGGATTATAGATCCGTGGGGAGAGAGGTGGCTGTTCAGGGACATAAGGCTGGGGTGAACGGATCTCTGGAGAGCCAAGAGGACCTGGAGAACCAATTGGAGATGAAATCTGTTGCTTGCGAATGCTAAACCGTGGAGACTTCAATTTGCCTGCATCCGGATTTGATCGAGCGTTGGAGCTGAACAACTTCGATAAGCGAGACGGCTTGGGAGACTTCAAGGGAGCATTTAGAAGAGCCGAGGAAGAGAATCCGGAGTTTTGTGAGGCATGGCGATCGGTGAATGGGTTGCTGTACTGGCTAGCCGGTGAATTACTCTGAGAGTCCGAGTTCCTTGCAGTGACATCAATGTCGACTCCAGCGGATTTCTGAGCATCATGCTCCAAGACCGCTGCGTATAACATCTCCATTTCATCCTGAGCCCGCTGGCGGTCCGAAGCGACCACGGACTCGTCGACTGTCACCATGCTGCCGTTGAAAGAGGTCTGCGAGGGCCTACCACCTCGATGCAGAGAAGGGATATTCTGTGACATGGGCGAAATTGGGCTCGGATCCATATCCAGTGTGGGTTTGACAGGCCTCAAGATTTGCATTTGCAAAGAGTAGTTGGAAGAGTGGACTGTGCGTCGCAGGCGTCGTCCAACGGAGAGAAGTAGGGCAAGAAGAACGGCAACAAACACCACGTAGGCACCAGCGATACTTCCCAGTTGGATAGCAAGTAGCGATCTGTTCAGCGACGAGGGAGCATCAACACTTCCAGAGCGTTTCATGTGTAACCCCTTCGAAGCGGAGACCGGAACCGTATACACCAGCAAGAGGCGGAAGATAGACGATAACGGAGTCAGGGCGACCGAAGCTGAAGGCATGGCCAGCACCTATGACTGGGATCGCGCAGGGCAAGAGATTTAAGTGCAGCCAGGATCCCTCGATCACTGCTGATCGGTCTCGGCATTGAGGACGAATCTCGAGGGCAAATCTACTCTGTGTTCCCAGGGTGGGGCGAGAGGGTCGGTATATGAGCATGAGAGGCATCGGGTGTGACGGTGTGAAGAGCAGCGAGTGTGAGGAAGTCGAGGCCATCTCTGCCTGTCGTTGGTTGCCATTACGCGCCCACCTGCAGGATCATCACCCCCGTCACGGCCCAGTCACATCATGTAGATTCACAGGATCAGACCTCGCCGGGTCTCCACTCGAGTCGTGAGTAGACTATACATCTTCTTGTTTCTATATTTCTACAGATGTACGGGGAATAGAGTCATGTTTTCTGTTGTTTAGTCCGAGTTGCCTGTCGAGTCGCACCTTCCTTCCCTGCACTTACTTGACGGTCGCCTTCTCTTTCGCCATGTCTTTGCTCTTCCTGACTCTCCTTCTGTATCCTCTTCAAATCGTCAATTTGTTCTTTCAATTAATTCTATTACATCCTCATGGGCCACAAAGTCTCGGTCGTCGGCGGTGTCAAGTCGGACAACTTCTATCAACAAGGCAACGCCATCAACGAGATCTGGCTCGGCGACGTCGAACTTATTTCGCGCCTTCCGTTCGGTGATTCAGACCTCGAGCAAGCTGGCTGGCCTGCCGGGAGCTGGCCCAAGATCCCCTGGCATCAGTTCATCATCCCACTCAAACGTGATCTTCACCCTATCCCCTACTCAACCATGTCCCGTAACAGCTCTCGGGACTGCTATGTGGCGCTTCTGGCAGAGTATGAAATGCCTCTTCACTGTCGAGAAACTTTGTGGAACAAGAATCTGATCTCGTTCTTGGGCGCGCATCTCACCGTACTTGGATTCGTCATGGCCTTCATCGCTGCGAAGAAACTATCTGAAGCCTCCAAAGAATTATCTAGGTGGTGGAAAGTTCGCGTACAGGTCATCCCCCGAGAGCATCTTCCCAGGATCGTGAAACGTTTCGTCAGCGTGTATGCGGGACTCAGTGGTATGCTTACAATCATCGGACTCGTCAGCATCTTCATGGGGATTCCGATGATGAGGTACGGTCTACGTGGAATGAGTGCCAATATACTCATTACCATGGCTGCGTTTTCATTACTCATGATCGTGAGCATGTGGTTGATCCTCAATTTGATCTCCCTTCTGATAAATTTGAGACGGATTCTTGCGGCTCTCCATCGACCAAGGATTCTTGAGGACTCGGATGAGAAACCTGGTCCGGCTTTGAATATTATCTCTGCCGACAAGTTCGACGACCGCGACTCAGCTCGGCATCACTGTCCTGAGTGTGAGAAGCGCTCGCTCTTCGGTTGAAATGTTAGAGTCAATCTGGTCGAGCTTCAATCATCATTGTGCTGAAGTGCAAGATCGCTTTGAGTGGAATGAATATCAGAGATCATATTCTTATCGAGACGGGGCGGAGATGAAAGGTCCCTGGCTACATCCATGAGATGAGCGTTGATTATGAAGATAACCAAGTTTATTCCTGTTATTATCACTCAACAATGACTTTGACAAGTTCACAGTCAACTAATCCGGTCCTGTACTTCAACTTCTAGCGAAAGTAGATAGTCTACTTCTGTCCGTCTTTGGAGAACATGTCTCGCCACATCTCCTTGAGACCATAAGACTTTGTCTTGTCCTCTTCGTAGACGCGCACATTGTTTGCTGTCCCAATTGACCCAAACATACCGGATGATGGGCCACTGAGGGATGCAGACGGGCGGGCGCGCTCAGTCGCCCGACGGCGGATTTCTTCTGCAAGCTGTGGCGCAACCTCAGCAAAGCAATTATTCAACTCGCGATCCAGGTTGATATATGGCTTTTGGGCTGAGCGGGGTGCTTGGAGGTTATAAGACCGGGCAATCTTATTGATATGCTTCACGGCCAGCTCATGGTACGAGCGTTCAATCCCCAGATAGGCCTCGTCTCGCAAGGGAGGAAGATGCGGAATATCGCCAGGGGCATCTTTCTCCTCTCCATGAGACTCGATAGCTTCCGGTGTCTCCACGCGAGCGACAATCCGACCATCGGTATTAATCTCGCTGACTTGCTCATCACGCCCTTTGAACGCGGCCTCCGCCTTCCTTCTCTCAACCAAACGCGCCTCAGCAGCAGCATGTCCTCTTGCCCGCCTCATCTGCTCATCCAGAGATCCACCCTGACTAGCAATCAACATCGCCGCATGCCTCCTCCACTCCGCTCGAATCCGCTGCCTGAATCGGCTAATCTCCGAAGCAAGTTCCTGCTGCTTCTCAATCCATGGCGGCACAATCTCCTGCTTCTGAATAATCTTATTCATGAAGTACTCCGTCGTATCGATATATGCGCTATTCGCATTATAGTCTGTTTCTGTATTGATGCCTTTCCCACGCTTAATCTGTCGGAATTGACCGCGGGCAATGGCGTCTTCGATTCTTTCGTTCGCGAGCGATGTAAGACCCTGTATAGATATCGGCATTGATTGCGCTCCTGGGGATAACTTCTCTCTCATTTCGCGGCGCATGGCCTCACGCTCTTCTTCGGAGAAGCCAGGAGCTTGCCTTAATGTGTAATTTGAGGTCAGTTCTTTAGCTGCGGCGAGGCGCTCGCCTGGAGAGCGAATGGGTTTCGGGGCGGGCTTGAGGTTCACGGGTTGCGGGATCTTGAATGCGGTGCGCATGGGTTTGCTGGCGTCGTCGAGCATGCGCAGCACCGAGTCGGCTGCGGTCTCTGACCCTGTCCATGCAGAAGCTGCGGCGGTCTCTCGTGTTCCTTGGCCTGCGCTAGCCTGTAGATTGTTCAGATGCATAGGTGAGTAGCTGCATCATAGCTCGAGTCGGAGAATGTTTCGTACCGGCATGTTGAGGATAGAGTGCTCAGCAGCATATTCGCTTTTGAATGCAGCTGCTTTGACTCGCTCCTCGAGTTGCTTTTTCAGATCTTCAGAGAATCCCGCAGCTTCCATGCTGCGTTGCGCCGACCGTCCACCTTCCAGCACCGCATCCTCGGTCATCTGTGACAGACGGCGAGCCATGGCTCCCTTCTCCTCTTCTTCATGTTTTTTATCAACCTCTCCATCTTCCTCCGTCTTTGTATCTGTCGACCGCGCATTCTGTCGCCGTTGACAAACCGCTGAGAACTGACGTGGTGTAGGAGCTGCAGTATGTAACGAGGGCCGAGCAGCCACAAGGCCGATATGTGAACGCCAGAGCTGTGTGCTGTTCATTGCCAGTCTCTTTTCAAAAGTTTCAGGGTAGATGAAATAATTCAAGACTTAAAAACACATCGTTTCACTAGAAAATAAAGCAGCAAGTGGCAATCATCTTCGCGACCTTCGCCCGATCGATCTGCTTAGTCATGCACCTCCGCGGAGCCAAAACTTCCAGGGATTTTGCGAACCTCCATCTCGCAGGTGCCAAACTCCCCCTCGCTGTCCACGGAGCCCGACATCTCGATTTTCCACCGTCCCGATACAGTCCTCGTCCTCTGAATCTCTCCGGCTTTCGCAATGGCTGGCAAGGGCAACGTCTCCACCCGGCTCAACCCGCTCCGGTTGAACACCATCAACCACCTTCGCGTCCGTCGCCCCAACCAGCATGAGCAGAACCCTTGCGTCACTGTCATGTCGTCGATGCTGAGTACGTCTTTTCTTTTATCGCCGCGTATACCGAGTTAATTCGCCGCGTACTTCGGATCTCTACGGAAAAACATTAGAGGATCTTGAATCACAGAGTACTAACGAATGTCTAGACTGCTGGGCATCGCAAGGATACGGTTTCGAAGGCTGCGCTGGTCTCGAGGCACAATTGCGCAAGTGCATGGACTCATCGGTTCGTTTTCCCTATTCATCTTTGCTGTTCCAGTCCATCTCATCCTATCGACCAATATCGACCAACTGACACCTATAATCCTGTCTAGAAATCGCAAGAGAAGAAGAAGAACACCGTCAACTACCACCTGATGAGAATGTATCCCAAGGTCGTGGGCCCACGGAAGAAGGACGGCGTGTTGGGCTAAATCGAGTCGCATCATCACTGGGAGTTTTATTGTCCGTTTGATCCGCAGATCGCGAATTCGACGGATCTGCGGGTTGATGGGCACAGGAGTTTGTTTTTGCATTGTACAGTATATACCTACGTGACAGCGCGTGAAAAGAATTGATGTATCATTATCTTGGCTTCATATCATTTGATTTGATCTGAATATCGATGTGGGTATTTAGACGGCGTGGAATTTCAAGATTAATTTCTCGGCTTTGGGATGCACAGTATAAGCATCTATTTCTTGAATGTCTTCATCGTTGATGATGGTGGTTCGGAAATTCGTGTATACCGCCGCGGCGACGAGTTTGGATTCTAGTCAAGTGAGCACATAATAGTCTACTTGGCAGGTTCGGTGAAACGTACCTTGCAAGGCGAGATTACTACCAACGCACATCCGACCTCCGCTGCCAAAGGCCCAGAACCAGCGACGTCTTTCTTCGAGTTCGGCGGGCGAGTTCTCTTCCTTGAGCCAGCGGTTCGGCTGCCAGCTTTCGGGATTGGGGAAAACGTCCGAGTTTCGATGTAGCGAATAGGCTTGCGCATTGACTCGGATGTTGGGAGGAATATTATCATAACCCGCCAAAGAACAAGATGGAGAAGGAGTGATTCGGGGTTGGATGCCTGGAATTGGCGCATGAAGTCGCAATGTCTCCGTGACAATAGCTTCCAGAATAGGCAGATTGTCAATCGCTTTTGCCGAAGGGAGATCTGCGCATTTGGGGAACACGATCGACGGGTTGAGGGTCAATAATTCCTGTCGAAGCTTCTCCTGCCATTCTGGATGCTTGGATAACTCCCAGAAAAGGTAAGTCAGACCAACGGCACTAGTCTCAAAGCCAGCTGTAAGTTGATCGTACATCTCACAAGCGATATCGATTTGCTGCTGTTTTGGATCCTGTTTGGAGCCTGTCTCTTTTATAGATTGTTTGTCGAGGCTTTGTTTCAACTGCTTATAGACGATAGGCTCAACAGCAGGATCGGTTGAATCTAGACAATTGGCAGCCCTGCCGCAGAGATCTAGCGCCCATGCATCGAGAACTTCGTTCGCCTCGTCACAGTACTTCGGAATCACGCGGAGTCCCACACAGCTAAGCCATCCCTGTAGCTTCGGCGTCTCTTGGTGATAAAACTCGAAAGGCTTACGGCAGAAGTACATATGAAGCCATTTCCTGCGGTAATCGTGATCCTGGAGATGATTTGTACCGTTCTTCAAGCCGAACAAGTAGCATGAGACGAAGTCCATGGTCAATCCCATATTTAGATCATGCACATCGAGGGACTTGTTTGAATTGACGGACTCTTGAATGATAGGCAGCAAGCAATCGAATATTACTGCATTGGAGACCAAGCGTAGATGAGGTGATGTCTGCAGCGTGGACTTGGAGTAGATATTGGATAGCATTCTCTTACGGGTGGAATGAGTCTTTGTTCCGACCATTGTGAACATGCTCACCGTTCTACACGGATTAGTCCTCTTCCAACAATACCGACGGTGGGAATGAGCTCACCCGAGCGATCCAAAGACCCGTGGATACCAATCATGTTTCTCGAACCCGCCCGTATAAACCGTTTTGATGCCCTCATCGACACAATTGATCGAGAGCTCCTGAGGGGCCAAGTCTCACGAGCGGACCGAGACGCTCATGAGCAGCCTGGATAGTCCGGTTATTTGTCATGCGAAAACGTCTCCAGAGCATCCAGGCAGGAGAGATGGGGACACTCCAGTGAGCATTGGGGATCTTCGCCAATGGCGAGATGAAAGCAGGGTAGATGATCCCCTTGTAGAGGATCAAGGCCACCACGGCGATGGCCAGCGTTGTGACCGAGAGAGCCATGACAGACTGAGGAAGTTCGCAATCTTCCAAAGGGTGTGAAGATTGGTAGCCAAACTTATATAGGTACCTGGCGTTTACTCCGGATCCGTGGCCGTCCCCACTTAGGCTTGGAGAGAGCACTAAATCGGTAAGTCGAGGAGACACGGGGGCTTCTTTGGGGCTGATGTGTCCAACCAGATGCCCGATAACTTCCCCGCGCTGATAAGAGTCCCGATAAGCGGCAAAATGACGAAGCTAGAGACACTTCTCCGAGGTCAGTTACCGAGAGTATAGAGATAGAGACTGTTTGAAAATTGACATTGAAATTGACATTGGGAATTGAGGTTCTGACAGAGCTATACAGACATTTAATTTTCTTTAAAGTACACAAGCAGGCTATTCCAACGGGAGGTGGGAACTCGCTCACGCGACACGAACACATCAAGTTAGTGGAAGAGGCGATGAAAAAATATAGACAAGCTATGGTAGTTCTCAAATCAGTTGACAAGCTTGCTCAAAATACCGACACCATCGCCGGCATCATCGGGGTAGACGTAGAACGCAAGGGCCAGGATCATGTACCTGCGAGAACGTTAGAAAGAGACCAAGAAAGGTGAATAGCAAGGGGACACGTACATTCCGAGACACATGCCACCCTCCAGGTAATTCGACTTGCCATCCTGGATCAACAGGGTGACAACCAATCCGGAAATAAAGAAGGCGACGGTCTCGAAGGTCTGGAAGTGCAGGGTCATCTCGATATTCATGATCCAGCCTAGGATCACCAGGAAGGGGGTGACGAAGAGAGCAATCTGCAAGCTGCTGCCGATCGCAACCCCGATCGCAAGGTCCATCTTATCCTTGTAAGCCACCACGACGGCTGTGACATGCTCGGCGGCATTGCCGACGATCGGGATCAGCACCAGACCAATGAACGTCTTGCTCATGCCTGTCTTCTGCACGATACTGTCAATGCTGCCCACGAGGTAATCGGCGCAGATGGCCACGAGAATGGTGACGACAATCAGCGCGACGGTGGCTGCCCAGGGGCTAAGGATGCGCTCTTCCGCTTCCGCTTCCTCCTCGGCGCCGCCAGCAGTCTCAGAATCGCTGCCATTGCTCTCCTCGAACAGCTGGGCGTGGGAGCGCAATTGGAAGTAGAGGTACATCACGTAGAGGACGAGCAGAATGATGGCGGTACCGTGGGACAACACGAGGATATTGGCTTGGGAGTCCTGCTTGGAAGTGGAAAGGGCAGCGTAGAGAGTCGCGGGGATAATCAGGGATGCGGATGCGACCGCCATTAAGGAGGACATGGTTGAAGCCACGGTGCTGTTGAACGACTGCTCTGAGAAGCGGAGACCGCCGACGAAGAAGCAGCAGCCCAGAACCAAGAGGATGTTGGAAAGAATGCTACCCAGCATACTGGCCTGGACGACGCGGATCTGCTTATCCTTTAGCGCAATGACACTGACCTAGTCACCCCCGATTGTTAGCGATACAAGATAATGCCATGATAGAACTTGATATTGGGAATCCAGATCTTACAATCAGCTCGACTGCATTGCCGAAAGTCGCGTTCATCAAGCCACCGAGAGCCTGACCCATGGTGGCGGCCAACTCCTCGGTAGCGAAGCTCAGCATGGACGCTAGCGGGATAATGGCGAAGAAGTTCAACACGAAAATAGCGGTAGAGTCCCAGCCCAGGGCACCGGCGATAATACCTAGCGGAACAAAGATGAGGAGTACATTGACATAGTCACGAATCAGCGTCAACCACGCGAGACGCACGACATGCATAGGCCATCGCACCCAGACTCGATTGTCCTTGGGGTGGTGATGATGATGTCCATGCTCCGTCTGTTCATGAGGAGAAAGGGCTTGGAAGGAATGAGAACGAGATTCACTGAGCAGAGCAGTGCGCTCGCCCGGGTCAACTGTGCCATTGCCGCTCATTTTTCTGCTGGGGCCGAAGCTGTGGCTTCGCACTTGGGAGCGAAATTGAACGGAAGCTGTCGGGAGTCAGTTGGAGGGATGAAACATTGACAGGCGAAGGGGTAAGGAAAGGGCTCCGTACACATCTTTTTGCTACGCGAGAGAGCCAAGCTTCGTTACTTGCAACAGGAAATAATGGCGGGAAATTCCAGCCACACAAACCGTGGTCGAGACTACCAGAAGAAGGGGGGGGGAGATCGTGATGCAATGGGCGCAATGGCCGTTTCGAAAGGAATAACCCGCACAGCCTCGATGGTACACGCTACACAGTGGAGAACTCTGGACCTGTTCCGGCTGCAGGGGGAAGCTTGGACTTAGTTTTCTGATGGTTGAGGATCTCCACCTCTTTTGGAGTCCAGATTGCCATTTGATTCGCGTGTTGGTTCTCGACGGAGCCAAGACTGGGCCAAGACTTGCACTGCCACATTTCCACAACTGCGTGTCACCCTTGGTTGGAGGACTCGGTACTAGTCTCGGATCTCGTCTCGGTTTCGTTTAGACCGTGCAACTTCGGTTTGGTATTTGGTATAAAATATACTGGAGCTAGTATATAGCACATGGTATCTCCTCAACACCGTCCAAGCAGGAAAAATCAGAAACAAGGAAAAATTACAGTAGGAAGTCACATCAAGGAGAAGAAGAAGACGAAGAAAATGATCGGAGAGATCAAGTTAAAAGGGAGAAAGATGAAAGATGAATGATGATGGATGAGAGATGGTAGGTGAAAGGGAAATAGAAAGGAAAGATTACTCCTCAAGTAGCGCGCCGTTCGCTTCGAAATCCATCCGGCTGTTCTTGCGGCCGACGCCCTTGAAAAGACTGAATCGTCGGAATACTGAATCGCGCATCCCGCTATTGGTGTTGTAGCTGGTCGGCTGGGAGGGGACTTGGGCACTATTCGGGCCAATGTTACCATTGGTACCATTGATACCGTTCGTAAGGGTCACTTCCCGTCCTCCATTTGTGCTTTCACGCGTTACCGGACGAGAATAATCGCGCGTCGGCGGAAGAGTGGACCACCCGCCGCTCGAGACGGGTGCAGGTCGCTCAGGGGGGACTACCCACTGCGCCGCTGGCTGCCGGACCACGATGCTGGGATCCGGCGCGACTGCGACCATCGTGTGACTGACCGCCCGTGTCGCGTGATGCACTGCGAGAAGGCCGCTTCTTCAGGGTCTCATCGCCGGCACCAGCGATGGACGGGGAAGAGCCATGCTTGCCTTGGGCGCCGAACCAGCTTCGCCGTTTGTCACTTTTCCCACCCCGGGAGTGGTCGGTGGCCCGACTATGGATGGTGGCTGCATCGTCTTCTTCCTCGCGCTCCTCGAGATTCTTTTCTTTGCTGCCCGACGGCTGGATGGTGAAGATCGAGTTCGATTGGCCGTGAGATCGCTTGAAAGGATTGATGATGCTGATGCGATGGCTGACCGATTGCCTGTCCGAGCGCTTACGCGTGTGGCTATGTCCTCGGGTGGCTCGGATAAGCTCTTGCTCGGGGCTGACGGAGCGCTGCACAGCCTGATTTCGACGCTCTGATGTGGAGGATTGGCGGGGTTGGGTCGGTGTCGGGCTCGAATGCTCGGGTGGGGATGTCATGAGGGATGCCAATTCGGGCTCAAAAACGTTCTCATAGCGACGCAGGAGCTCCGCCTGCGTGGCTAGATGCGCTGGGCGCTGGTAGAGGGACAGCGCATGCTTAATCGCCAAGGCATGGTCGATAAGGGCAACAGCGAGGGCGTTCTCCATCGGATCCATCGTCTCCGCTTCCTCGGGTTCCTCTGGCTCTTCATCTTCATACTCGAATTCCTCAACCTTGTTCTTCGTACCCTGAGCACCGCCAAGGAAGTCGCGGTACAAGGCCACACAGTTGGAGGTGGATCCCCGCATCTCAAGCAGTTGTTCCAGTGCCTCGGTCAAATTCGACAAGCCATTGTCTTCGCCCGCTGCAGCTCGGCGTTCCAGGAGTTGCAACTCCTGTGTCTTGCGGCACGTTCGCTCAATGGCTGTGTGAAGGGGCGAGAGAGCGACCTCCTGAACAGAAACAATCTCACTGCGACGAAGGATGTTCGGGAAGGCCTCCGCAACAGTAAAGATGAGCTTCTCAACATACTGCTCACGCACGTCCGAGCTACTCGTGTGCCTCCGGGAAGTAGCTGAGAAACGAGAAGGTTCTGAGATCAACAGATGTTCACGAACGGAGTGTGGCACCTTAGAGCGCTGGAAGACAGGATGAGAAACATCACGGTGGGCAGTGACTCCACTGATCTGGAGAAATTGGCCCTCGTAGTCGGGGATCTCGCCGGACGACATGATCTGTGCGGTGGGATGCTCCCGCTGCATGCGATCCACAAACGATGCCATGCGCTCTGTCGGGGACCCCTCGAAGACAAACTCCTTATCACGCAGGGCGGGAGGGAATCCAAGACCCTTGTAGACGACCCGGAAGTAACGGGGGAACTGTTTGTCACCCTTGGCAATGATGTCGTATATCCGAGCCATGGAGCTCTGAGCCCGAGAGAGCTTGGCAAAGTCCATCGTGGTAGCTTCGTAGTGGGCCGCAAGCTCCTTGTAACATGCAAGTGCTGGAGCCCAGGCCAACGCATTCTCGAAATGCTGGATCATGGAGAAATACAGGGCCTCCTTCCGCTCGAAAGCGCTTTGTGCGATGAAAGGTGGTGACATGATCTCCGAAACAGGTTTGTTGAGATCCCATTCGTAGAGGTCGGCATGGAATTGCAGAGCAAGACCAGCCTCGGTGAAATTGCCAGCGGCGGCTTGGGCATCGGCCAATTCATGGACATAACGAATGAAGATGTCTTCCCGGCCCATGTCTTTCATGTATTCCATAAGCTTCAGGGCGTGGAGACTTTGAATGGACGCGCTGCTCTGCGAGGCCACCAGCAGGTCAAGAAGCTCATCGACAGTTGCAATGAGACCTTTCATAGCGCTGAATAGGTCTTCATCAGACTCCGCATCACCTTCGAACAGGTCCAGAAGCTCACCGACAAAGATCTTCTGACTGACGCTCTCACTCATCTGCTTAGACTTGAAGAGAGAATCCAGGCTAGAGATGATCTCTGTCTCGATGATCGAGATATCTTGATTGAGATCCCACTCGCTCAGAATCATTGTGCGAAGAATGTGAACAGCAACATGTCGCAGGCCCTCATGCACACTGAGACAAAGACCTATAATCGGAGGAACCAGGTTCGGAACGTACTGAACCTGGTAACCCCCCAACTTTTTCAAACCATAACGTTCCTGCTCCTCATCGGTAGTA
This sequence comes from Penicillium maclennaniae, assembly GCF_028827695.1. Classification (NCBI taxonomy): domain Eukaryota; kingdom Fungi; phylum Ascomycota; class Eurotiomycetes; order Eurotiales; family Aspergillaceae; genus Penicillium; species Penicillium maclennaniae. The sequence continues at coordinate 4,902,461 of NW_026623215.1, read as the reverse complement.
TCCCAGCCGATCGCTTCCCAGGTGGAATGAAGCAGATCCGCGCCTTGCTCGCGAACATCGCCAGCGATCTTCCAGACAGCACGACGCTTCTGTTCAGGGAATGTCTCCAGGGCAAGAACATCGCTCGAGATCACCTTCAGCAGCGTCGTAAAGAAAGATTCCCATAGCCTAGTATCAAAGGTATCGGCATCGTCGGGGTTGGGAAGGAATTTGTCAATCAGGAGCAACCCGAGATGCTCGAGACTCTTGATGGCAGCCCGATGATTGTAAACATGAATGCTGAACCAGTTTTCAGGATACGCCTCACAATCTATGATGGAATTGTGGGCTTCAAGCGCTTGTGAAACGAATGTAGCAAGCTCCATTTCTCTCAAAGCGGGCATCTTGGGTGTCACGATCTTGGCTATGGCGGCCATGATGGCTGACAGTTCTACCAGCGACTCGTCAAACTTCTGCGGGATCGTAGAAGTCTTAACCTGGAAGGGGAAAGCCTTGCTGAACAGTAAGGACAGGTACTCAGTCTCGTCCACACCCTCAGTTGCTATAGCACAATATGAAGCGACAATACTCGGCATAAATTCGTACAGCTGAGGATCCGGATGAGAGAGCAATTGAGCGACAATTGCACTGTTAAGTCGGACCTGATCTCGGTACTGATCCGAAACGGTTCCATTGGAACCCCAGTAAGGCGCCAGCCAACCAATACAGCTGGAAATCAAAGTCCTTCTCTCGTCGCCGGTTGCAAAGATCTCGAACTGGGTGTAGTTTTGGATAAGCACCAATTTGTAGAGAACTAACATTCCCGTAACATCCTTGCATGAATCCATGAAACTCAAAGCGATCATTATCATTTCATCCCGCCCGAGGACATTAGAAAGCTCGGGGAGCCATGAGTGGAAGTGCTGGACGATCAAGGTCTTGCTTCCCACCAAACTCGGTGAGGGGTTCTTCATCAATGTTTCCATGGACTTGAAAATTGTATGCAAGTCTCGGTTGAAAGTGGACTGCACAGTGGTAATTCCAATGCCTTCTTCCTTGGCCTTTTGCTGCTCGCGGGCTTTGATGATGAACTTGAGCAAGTGGCGTCCCACCTTGAAAGCGGCACGGAGATTGCGAGACTGATGGAGCTCGGTCGCGGCGTTCAAAAGGCGCAAGTAGCTGCGGATAAGGCACGGGGTGACAAAGGGGAAGTTGAATTGCGAGTCAGCGTAATTATCGACCAAGGGGCTGAGGTTGAACCTCCGGTCGTGAACAATCCCCAGCACGGTGACCAGGTTGTTGAAGATTAAATCTTCATATTCTTCGTTTCCAGCGTTCTCAGCAAGAATACCGAACAGTGCATCAAACACACTGCGGAGCTGCTTGACAATCTCAATCTCTGGGACGAAGAGGAGACGCTTCAGGGTATCGAGGACCTCGTCGACGGGGCGTTCCTTCCAGTTCAGCAGACTCAAGATGACCTGATCCTGTGAGTACTCGGTACTGCACAGATGGGTTTCAAGACGCAGTGTTGCTAGAGGGCCGGTGACTGCTTCGTCCTTGGCAGCTTCGTTCTTGCCAAGTGCACTCCATGGGAGGCTGAGATAGGCGCCCTTGCCATTCTCAATACTAGAGGTCTGCTTATCGTAAGCATAAAGCAGAAGTGAGTGTTGACCATCTCGAATGAACGCATTCTGATCCCAAAGAGGCATCCATGCAAGAGCGAAGGGGAATTCCGGTGCATCCGCAACACTCATAATGATATGAGAGCCAGGAATGCGGTTTGTAGGGATTTTCAGGCGAATTGTCTGATTCCACGGAAAGCCGCGATCAGCGATGGTCGTACGCCAAGCTGTCACAGAGGTCGGAGCAGAGGATGGGAAGACACATCTGTCCACACGTGTGCCAGATGCATCGCGAACCTCTAAGGTCAGTTGAAGATTGCGGAGACCAGTATTCGTTTGGAGGGAAATCTGGCCAGCAGACGGATGAGATAGCAGCGCATCGGTAGGGAGCACGGCCTGTGAAAGTGTAACATAGATGTCGGATCGAGGCTTCGCAGGTGCCTTGGAAAAACCGATGCGCCTCGTCTGTATAACATCGTGTAAAATCGTGGGATTTTGACGGACAAGGGTTTCGGTATCGGTACTGGTGAATGGATGCAGATGGAGATGTAGACGTGCGGCCGATTGAGATCGCACATATCGACCGTTAGCGTTCGGAAGCAGCATTTGAAGTAACTTCTCAAAGCCTTCCGCGTAAGCCTCGCCTTCCTCGCCCTCTTGAGGAGTCGACCAGATATTGATCACCTGCTCGGCATCTTTGTCTTGTCGGAGAACAGGGGATACCTCCAAGATGCCAACTCCCACAGTGCGAATGGCCATCGATTCTTTCATGGGCGCCGGTTGAGGAGATGTTGTTTCCTGGGTATTGGACGAGCTGCTCGATGACCGTGGGACCGCTTGGGCAGGAGACTTGACTGATTGATCAAGGGTCGGACTACCCCGTGCCTTGGGAGACCACATCATACTGCGCCGTGTCCTCAAGCTTCCCTTAACTGATGGCTGCACGCCTCCGGCGCTGGGTGTCCGTGTAGTAATCGGGCCTTCTCTCGACATAGAAGCCCTCGACGGCGTGATTTCAGCAGCAGACCGGGACTCTACCGTCCGAACGAAAGCAACCAGATAAAGTTGTCGTCCATTGGCGCTGCCATCGCCGATATCAGTGGCAGCAAGTTCAGTGAATAATGTTTTCAGCTTGTTACTGTGTGTCAAGCTAATGAATTTGTCGGGAGATGGAATGTCCAAGCTATACGTCTCGGACAGCGGATGATACGCACCGGCGTCTGATCGAGAGTATAGCTGCATTCCAAGGGTCACAGGGCCTGGAACAGTTCCCGATACAGCATTTATTTCCAACAGCATATGATGCAAAGCCGTGGTGTCGGATGTGGTTGTAGGACGATCATCGAGCATGCTCATTTCGGATTGTAGCTTGGCCAGCTGAATTGCGGAGTCTTCGCCTGTCAACAATCGGCCTCTTTGTTCTGAATCGCGCACAATGATATCTCCACTAAGCATCTTGTTGGCGCGAACAAGCTTCCACACTGTCTCATCGCGCAGTACTTCCTTCTCTTTCCCAGTCAACACATTATGAAGCAATTGGCGTCGCGAAAAGTCCAATTCTTGGACAAGTCTTGACACCTCCTCCAGTACATCATATTGACGAGCGAGAAGTAGCTCGTGTAGGTTGGTCGAATGCCATTCGCGGAGACATGATGCGATCTCGTCGACGAGCGGTTCTGTCAGAGAAGTTGGGGTCTCATCGCCAATTTTCAACATGGGCACAGGCGCAGCAGGTTTAGGCGCACTGGGATCTCGAGGAGCGAAGGACATAGGCGTGTGCGGGATCGATCCGGTTCGATAGGTGTGGACAGATCGCGGGCTCGAAAGGTCCGAATCATCGGTCTTATTGATCACAATCTGTGCAGGCCTTCCCTTTTTTGCGAGGACTACATCCGTCACCTCGCCGACTGTCGTCGACTCGCCTATGGAGAAGGCCAAGCTGCTTCGAGACACATAGTCTGTGTCAAGGCCAGGCAGGGTCAATCGGTCCAAGCTCTTCCGATCGCCGTTGAGCATGGCCTTGTAACCATCACCGTCCCCCAGTACCTCACGGATCTCAACGCAGTTCCGGGGAAAGATGCCGGAGAAAACGCGGGCCTCGAGAGTTTGACCCTTGGTACTCGTCAATCCCGCCAACAGTGACGGCGGTGCAACTAGATAACCACGACACCATTCTCCGTCCGATCCGCCTTGTTCTATAATGTATAATTCATCGCCGAGTTCGAGGGGGAGGTCGGCCGGGGAGGAGGGGTGAAACGGGTAGATGGCCACAGCAAAAGCAATGCGAGGCAGCGGCCGCCAGGGCATAGCTGCGGCGAGCTCTGTTCACCGAGCGCGAGTAGGGATTCCCAAGAATAAGCTCAAGGTTGTACCGGCTCTCCCCGCACAATGTGGTTGACGTTCCGATCGCAAGAATTTCGAGGCAAGGGAGGCAGCGATTCACGGGGAATGTTCGTCTCGAAGGACCGCGACATGCAGTCAATGATCCAAGATGCCGGGTCGAGGGGGAGGAGAACCGAGATGAATGCGATTGCGGATACGATATGCGACAGATAGGAAAGATTCTAGAGGGTCATGATCGTGATTAGGAGGACGGATCATGGAACAATTGAGAAAGCTTTTGCGCAACTGGCCTTGGGGGCCGACAGTCCCGATGTGCAACGGCGCAAGCTAGCTGTTCAGAGCAGGGCGAGTCCTCTCCGAGTCGCACTCGCTGTCCGTGGTCCCCCTTGCGAGGGAAACCTCTCGCGTAGTGGAGACTCCCTGACCCTTTGGCCGTAACAGTGGGGAAATCAGGAGGGGTGAAAAGAGGGACTCACCGTGGAATAGAAATACAAATGAGAGGAGAAGGTCGAGTTGACGAGAAGATCTCCAGGCCACGATCCAGGGCAAGAATCAAAATCACCTTAAGTTTCTCCCCACACACCGTACAAAGCTTGGGAAGGCAGCCCGATTGGCACTCCGCCGAGGCAGGTTTCAGCGGACAAGGACAGCTACAGAGTGGGCAGTTGATACAGACGGCATTGGAACGGGTCTATTTGTTGTGGCTTTTTCTAATCTCTTTATCTCTTCAATTCCCACCATCGTTCACTGAAGCAGAGCTCAAGCCTTGGGAGTAAGAGCTATATATGGCCCACGCATCATAGCTCTGGAGTTCCCTTGGAGAACTCTGGAAGTTACTACTAGAAAACTACTTCACCCAAGCGCAATGGGTTCTCCAATGTCTCGATCCACCGTGTATCCCAGCTTGAAAGCAACAATTGCGAATCGCAAGCACGGACCAGAGCGTGCCCCTGAGCCGTGAAATGAGGTAAAATGCGATGGCCTCGAACAGGTGGACCCGGGGCGGCCTATCCACACCAATCATCGCTCAACAGATGGGCTAAATTGTGGGCATTCGATTCCACGAAGATCAGAAGGGATTTAACCTCACTGCATTCATGTATCTAAAACAAAGTTAATTGGGACGTTGGAAGAATCTCGTGCAGAAAGGAGAGGGCGAGTTATATCGTTCACGACCATGACTACTAACCCTGGGGTACCTTACGAAGACTGAAGCCGAATACCTGCACACTTGACACAGATACCCCTAGTTGGAAACTATGATGAAACTGTGTCGCGATGGACTTGCTTTCAAAGGCTTTGTATGTAACGGGAGCCATGAAACCAATTGCGCCCAGCTGATGACCCAACGCTCCATAATCCTAGATATGGTAAAACGAGAAAAAGAAAAAAAAATTCAAGACGCTCATTTCCGGAACATTGCCAGGGCGTCTTCCTTGCGCCATTCCAGCTCCAATTGTCCATCGTACACCGTGTCGATGATCCGTCGCGTGCGGTCATATGCCTCTTCGTAGCGGATCTCACATTCCCGGAGAACCTTGATCACCAGGCTGCGACTGAGGCCCGGGTCATCAGCATCACCAAAGTGCTTCTCGACACGCTTCTTGAGCATGTCGACGCCACGCTTGATTTCCTTCGTGTCGTAAGATGAGAGGACCTTCTTGGCGACCATGCGGGAGTGGCTGGCCCGGCTTGCAATGTCGGCTGCATTGCCGTTTGCCTGCAGGTTTTCGATGCTCTGCACAAAGTCCAGCAGCTTGCCCAAGGGTCGATGGATGACGGCATCGAGGTAGAGTTTCATGTGCTCATCAAAGTCGTGGTGTGCCCGATCAAACCACCGCTGTAGTACTGGGAGGTTGTGTACCTGAACCTCCTCAAGGTAATGGTTCATGTTCTCGATCAGGAGGATGTGGTAGTTCAAGACCTCCTTGTCTTCGGGGTCACCGGCACTCGCTGCTACGCCCGGTGGTTGGCCGGGTGCTTCCTTGGCAATAAACTTGAGTGACTCCCACATGGCTCGATTGATGCGCTCGTACGCCTCGTTCACGCTAATGCGAATGTCACAGAACTCGCCATTCGCCAGCATATTTTCTATGGCTGCGGAGAAGTGGGGAAACACACGGATAAAGGAGATGACACCCTTTCTCTTGTTGACCTTGACTTTGGTGTCCTCAATCCCGCGAATCTGTTCATCGACGAATCGATTGAACATTCCCATCAGGCGAGAGTGGACTTTCTGTAGAGTGTGGATGATAAATTCTTGGTTGGTATCATCAAGGTCGGCCATGGCGGTCTCCAAGGCGAATAAAATTCCGATTCCTTGCATAGGGTCGGCCTGCAGCGCCCAATCGACACTGCTCTGTAGATCGTTTGGCCAGAAAGAAAAGACTTCATCCATGATCGCTTCCACTCTCTTCGCCATTGAGCGATCAGGATCATGGGGCTGCTGAATGGAAAAGCTTGGGCATGTGCGTACATCGGGAAGTGGCAGCGGCCACCAGGTCGGAGAAATCGGCAGTGGCCAGAGAGTTGAGGTGGAAATATTCCACCACGAAGTTCTGTTCTTCACTAATCATGTTCAAGGTCTCACGCAGGGTTCCGGCAAATGCTTCGCAAGCCTCAAGTTTGCCCTGTTTCTTTTCACTGGAAGCCAATCGGAAGCCAACTGCGGCGCGAACAGTCTTGCCTCGTCGGACAGTGAGCTTGCGGGCCGCCATGGTAATACCCTCGCCCTCTTTCTCTTTCTCCTGGTGAGTGAAGAGAAGTTCCGACTCGTCCCCAGTTGGCTTCTTGGCGGTCTTCTTCCACGCTGTACTATTCTCTCGGAAGTCATTCTGGTAGGATGGCTTTGATGTTTGTTCATAGAGGTTGACTAGGGCCTGCCATTCGGACATACTGACCTCCCGGGCAAACAGCATAAGTGGGTGGTACATCCAGACTTCACTCCGGAATTGCTGCCGCGCGGCGCTGTCCAGCTTCATTGGATCTCTGATCGTAGATGCAATCGCATCGATCCATTTTTGGTCCGCCATTTTGAAAGCTACTGCCATGTGTTGCTCCAGCCGCTGCAAGAATACCAAGGCGGCAGAGCGGTACTCCTCTTTCTTCTCCTGGATGGCACGCATTTGGCCAAATTCGGTGTTGGCGTAGACTCCCACACTAGCATCGGCCTGCCGCTTCTTATTTTGACCAATGTCAGCATCGATCATGAGCATGGCCTTGTATAACGTTGACAGGGCGGTCTCAGTGTCTCTTAGGGCATGAGGATTGCTTAAAGAAGCTTCCTTGAGAGGACGCATCTCGTTGTCCGAGATTGACAATGTCTTTAGCAGATTCTGGAGCTCAGTCTGAAGGAGTTTTTGATTTGCCGTTTGCACCTGCAAACCTTGAGATCGAGTTTCAATATACGCCACATCATCGTTCAGAGTCTGTCACAAAGTGGTCAGCGTCGTGTTCAGTGGGAATCCGGATCATATCACTTACATTCAATTCGTGGGAGTAAAGAGTTAGCAGTCCTTCCATTTCTTCACACTCTTCAATTGTCTTGTCAATGAGGACTGCAAGCTGCTCAACCTTGCCTTCTTGTTGTTCGAGGTTGCCAAGCCAGCTCGTCGCCTCGACACGACCAATCTCACGACGAATATCAGCTTCCAGATCTTCAATCTTCTGCTCGTCCCCTAGACGGCCATTCCATCCCAAATCAGTGAGGATGTCGTCAAACTCGATGCCGCGTCCATCGAGCACACCGGGATCAATGCCAAGGGCTTGACAGTATTTGATAGTATGATCCTCGCGTCGCCTCCGGTTTCGGACCTGTGCTGCCGGAGACGGTGTCCGTGAGCGATCTTTCACCTTTACAATGTCTGTCAAAGAAGTATTCGACTCTTCCTTAGCAATAGCCGGAGACAATGGGGTCTCTTCAACGGCAGCCTGCGTAATTTCGACAGTTGGAGTGGTAGGATCACTAGGGGCAGGAGGTGCTGCTGCCGTGGCAGCAGTGGTGGCGGCAGCAGCGGTAGATGCAGTAGACGGCACAATAGCTGGAGGCTCTCGAGGAGATGTTGCGTCCACAGGACTCTTCGGGGGCTCGTTGCCTGGTCGTGCGAGAGATGGAGCAGGAAAAACGCCGGTGACGCCATCAGATCCAGCTTCTTCGGCCTGCTGTTTCTTCGCTGCGGCAAGAAGTCTCTCACCGGCTCCACCAGGCCGAGGCTTGAAACCGCCATACGCATTGGCCGCCTTTCGGAAAGCGCCTGCAACATCCTTTGCAGATGCCTTTTTCTTGATCATGGGACCCAGTCCCGGACGGTGTGCGTCATCGTCTTCCTCAGATGGCTCGCCAGGGATGCTTGGCGCTTGTGTTGCTTCTGTCTGTGATTTCTCTGCCAGTGGTGTTTCTGTTGGCAGTGGTTTCGGTGCTTGCGATAGTTGCGATAGTTGCGATGCTGCTGCCTTCGGTTCTTCCTCGACTGCCTTGGGTGGCTCTTCAGCTGCAATGACGGTAGCTGCGATTTCGGGCTCAATCACAATTGGCGATGAAGGTATTTCTACTCTCGCAGGCGAGTATGCGACGTATTCAGTTTTCGTTGCCAAAGGAGACAGGGCGTCTGAGCCAATCCTGTCCTGAGAGGGACGGGGTCCCTGGTCCAACGGAGAACCTTTCTCAAAACCTTCGCCATAGGGTGACTTTGGTCCAATACTACTTCCAGGGCTAGGAGGATAGCCACGATTATCGCTAGTAGCTGAGCCGGCAGTAGTAGGTCGCAGTCCATCAGTACTGATCTTCGGGACCAATGTTCTTGGATCGGAGGCATGGGCTGTGAGTGCTGCACCTTCCTCTGAGGTATTGAGGAAAGTAGACAAAGCATCTTGGCTCTTCGGCTCAGGCCGTGGAGGCACAATTGGTTGCTTCATAGGAGATGTGCTGAATGGAGACGGGGCAGGCTTGGACGCAGTGGACGGGCGGGACAACTGTTCACGGCTCTTCTGACTTCGAAGCATAGGTTCCTCTGAGGGCTTCCGTCTAATATCTTGTGGTGCATCGCGGCTGTGGTCGCGACTGCTGTAAGCCGACTGCGCTGGTACTGGCGGCTCTGGTGGAGCGCCAGCAGGAGGGCCGGCAGGAGGACCAGAAGGAAGGCCCGGGGGAGGGCCTCGTCCTGGTAGCGCTGCAGGTGCAGCAGAGCCAGATGCTGCAAGTAATTGTCGTTCCCTCTCATCGAATCCAATTAGTTCCGGAACCTTGCCTCCGGTGTACTTCTTGAAGATCTTGACCAGACTGCCAATGAAGAACTCTTTCTCCTTGGCTGTACGGGCATGCCAATAATATGGCTTTCCCACGGTAACGACGAAGCCAACATTTCCTGCCCATTCCTTATGCTTTTGCTCAATCGGTGACTTCGGGACGAAGGCGCTGTATGATTGAATGGCGGACAGATCGTCGAGCATCCAAGTTTTGCCAATGGAGAATGACCCGTCATTGTTTTCACGGGCTTTGTGCATTCGTACCCGGCCAGATCTTCGAACTGAAACGATGATAGCGCGGGGTTTCTTGTTCTTGGGATTCGAGTCTGGCGGAGCAGGGGCGGATGGATGCGCTGCATCCTCCACGATGCGAACATGTGTGATATATGATTCGACCACTGTGAAGGCATTAGCTGGTAGTCAGCGATTTCAAATCAATTTGAAACCAGTGCGCAGGATAGCAGACTATAGTCGCAGGACGACTATGTGGCCGCAGTCTGAAACGTCACAGGAACCATGCAGTGCTATCCCCTGGAGAGGAGAGAGTATGTATTTCCTTGAGCGCAGAGAGGGGTGGGCATTTTCTCACATACAAGTTCCATCGGCATCTTTCTTCGAGTAGCAACTCTGGATAATGCGTTTCTTTTCGTCCTCAAACTTCTCCGCTCTGGACATAGAGCCATCGCTGCCATTACGTTCTCCCCACGCCGAGCATCGCTCGGCGGAGGCGGACGGGGACGATCTCGGCCATTCATTATCGCGGCGCTGCCCAAGTGGGGTGACCCTTGTATTGCTTATTAGAGCCCCAAGATCAAGGGGACATGGTCGAGAGGTCGGGGTCGGAATGAGCGAGAAGCGCCGAGCGCACCGTGCCCAAAGTCCGAATTGACGTGGAATAGCAACACAGACACGGCGATCAATCGTATAGAGCACAGGGCAGGAAGAAAGGGACGGGGATGCAATTCCGAATGGGCGTTGAACTAGATCACCACTTGTTTGGGGTTGCGGGCAGCGGGCGGAGAGCTCGTGGGAGCGGGTAATCGAGTTGATCCGGCTACTACGGCTGCATGCCACAGCTATTCATCGAGCTAGGGATGACTTGCATCTTTGAATTGAAGGCTCCTTATGCTGGTCCCGAGTCCTAGCTACAGCTTTGATTCTCATCTCATGAGCCACATAACCAATCTGCCCCTCATGCGTAGGCTATTTCAATATGTCTTCATGCCTTGATGCCTGAGCTGGCGGTAGCTCGAAGTCACATGGTCATGCGGGAGACGCGCTAGTCCGGTTTGGTGGTGTTCGCCGCCGCCAATCACTGATGAGCAATTTTTTCACCGCCCCCATTCTATACTTTTTTTTTATCGGTTCCTGGAAAGGCCCTTGCGAAACAGACAAATTTGCATCGACAGCGCTTTTCACCTGCTTGTTCCAGCTCTCCTTCGTCCCTGCGATACTGGAAAATCCTCAGTCTCAATCATGGCCAAGACCTCAGCTGACACGAAGAAGGCTTCGCCGAAGAAGGTAAATACAGATCCTTTCACTCTGCGACGCATAATCAACAAGAAACTTAGTTAACGGGTTCTCTCATTCATAGGACAAGACTAGCCCCCTTCCTCCTCAGCTTCTTGCCGCTGTCTCTTCCTTCTTGTTCGACAATGGCTTTGCCGGTGCCAGCGCCTCCCTTGCGAAGGACTTGAAGAAGGCTGGTCAGGCTCAGGCCGAGGCGAAGAATGTCCCGTCTCTCTTAGACATCTACCAGTCGTGGGAGAAATCCGCCTCGAAGGATTCTTCTAGCTCCGACAGTGATAGCAGCGATTCCGACAGCGACAGCAGCTCCAGTTCCGACAGCGATGCTAGCGACTCGGACATTGAGATGGAAGACGCGCCCAAGAAGGATATCAAGGCTGCTCGCGCCGCCTCACCCGCTTCGTCTTCTTCTTCTTCTAGCTCTAGCTCTAGCTCTGAAAGCGACGCCGACGACGAGAGCGAGGACGAGGCCGTTCGCATTCCTTCCCCCGCTGTGAAGAAACAGACTGGCACTAAGCGCAAGGCTGAGTCCAGCAGTGAGTCGTCTTCTGACTCTAGCTCCGACTCTGACTCTTCTGAGGACGAGGCCCCCAAGTCCAAGAAGGTCAAGGTCTCCAGCTCTGACTCCAATTCCTCTGATTCCTCGAGCTCTAGTGACTCTAGTGACTCTAGCGACTCTAGTGACTCTAGTGACTCTAGCGACTCTAGCGACTCATCTGATTCCTCTGACTCGGACTCTGACTCTGACTCTGGATCTTCTGAGTCCGAGGAGTCCGCCAAAAAGGCCGATGCCAAGGCCCTGAAGCAGGCGAAGAAGACTCCTCTTCCCGAATCCAGCAGCTCGGCTTCCTCTTCGTCTTCTGATAGCTCTGATAGCTCTGATGATGAGAAGACTGGCGGTGTTTCCGTTTCAAAGAACGATTCTGACACGAGTGCTACCCTGTCTGCTCCCGCTGAACAGACTTCCTCCTCCAGCGCCAGCCCTGCCCCTGGCAACGGCCCGGCTAAGAAGAAGCACGTCGGTGCTCGCCCTACGCCCCTCGCTCTTCTGAGCCAGGAGCCCTTCGATGGCCCCGTCAATGACTACGTTTCCTACGCCTATGCCGATCGTGCCTACGCCGACCTCTCGGTCACCCGTGGCAAGGGCTTCACCAAGGAAAAGAATAAGAAGAAGCGCGGCTCTTACCGTGGCGGCCCCATCGATATTTCCGGCGGCAAGTCCTTCAAGTTCGACGACTAAATGCAATCCTTCTGGAACTCTTTTAAAACGACAAAATTGCTTCGTCGTTTCTCAAGTTCCACATCGCTCATACGAAGACTACACGGCTCTCTCTCAACATTATGATTCGGGTATGAGACTTTCTTTCGACGCAATCGAGTTTATTCATCCTGCTCGAATTGCTTTCTACTACTAGTCTCGCGTTCACCTCAAGGCTGCTGATCCAACCGTGGACGCTTCACACCCATTTTACTCAGCATGGCGCTTAAGGAGCTCTGGATAAATTTGCTCACCGCATTGTTTGCTTGTTAATATTTGCTCACTTCATAGAATATCACAAAAGTTATGAGGATTCTATTTGCTTCTCTGTAGGTCTAGTGGTTCGGAAATCTCTTAAACGACAGCGTTGCGTGATGGTGAGAACGTCTAATCTAGCCATCTCTTCGTCTCCAGGCACCAGGTTCACTAAGTGGTTGCCACCGCCAATCCCAACCTGTGTCCTCCATCTTTTCCAATTGGCTTTCAGGATCGAGACACCACTCCTCAGTCTGCGTTCTCAATTTGGACGTCGTAGTCAGATCATCCGGATCTGGACGCTCGAACCCGGCTAGTCTGAGCACTGAGCTGGGATCGGACATTGCTGATGAACTCATCTCGGTTTTATGGGGAAGGTTGAGGTCGAGGACACTTTCGTACCACTCCTTTCTGGGTCCAGCTAGGTCGTCCATCGATGCAAAGTCGAGACGTACGACACCGTCCACAATACCAGTGTATACGGTTTGCGAAGAAGGGGACGGCGTGGACATTGTATATATCGGACCTCGGTATGGGCCTCTCCTGCGATTGCGACCGTTCTGCTGGGGGAGGAGTGGAGGCGGTGGCGACGAAAGGAAAATGGAAAAGTTTTTGCGAGGTCGTTTCCCTCCTTCCTCTTCGTGATGATGAGATAATGTGTGTAGGGTTTGGGCCTCAAGATAGTCATACGTTTTGTCCATCCGAAGGTCGAAAATTTTGACTAAGGCGTCCCCGCTAGAGCCCGCGAGAAATCTGTCATGGCCAAATGGGTGAACACTGTACGTGAGATTTGGGTCAGTAGTATCTATGTATGTTGTTTCGTAAGAATGTGGAGACCGAACATCGTGGAGTCTAGTTTTTACGTTAGAGGCTCTGTGGTTACAGACAAAGCGTGACACACTAACCTGACTGTTCGATCACCCCAAGCGGCGAGGAAGACATCGCCCGGATTCCCGGCAAGTCTGTGCAAATTTAAAGGTGCAATAGCAGACACAGTGCTATGCGCTGAATGACCAAGTTGATCTTCGATGTCCAATGTTTCCACTCCGATTTGTCGTACGGGAAAGACGCCATCCGGAGAGATTGTTGAAATTGACAACGTATCCTCCAATCTCCCAGTGGCCACAGCAATTCGTGTCAATGAGAGCAATTTTGAATATCGGCTCCGTGACAAGCGGTTTGGCTCGATCCATGTAAACGGCTCGACCTCTTTTGCATTGTCGGTTGTATGGTACAATGCGATGGATCCATTATCAAAGTGACCAGAAAGGATGGGCCCTTTGCCATCACTTAAGTCTGTTCGATCAAGAGTCATCCCTTTGGTCATGAACCTCTGCTTCGTCTCAAAGGCCGTGTCACTGGTAGAGAGAGCAAGGCGAACAATGTCGCCGCGAATGCGACCAAGGATCAAGTGTTCAACGTCCACCATTTTGCCGCCATATTCGGGCTCAAGGAGATGCAGGCCACAGATATCATCATAACTGCTAACACGGTGCCGGTCATTAAACACAATCCAATTTTCCTGTGGATGGGTTCCAAATTGCTTGATGCGCATTAACAGCTGGTGACCTGCACCCCAGGCGAGGACTTCCTTCTTGTCAGCCCAGAAATTGCCATACCAGCTCTCATAAGAGTCAATTGGAGGTCGGTATCCAAGGGTGGGGTTGTCGTCTCTGGTTTCTTCATGGTACCCGATCCGGGTTATGTTCTCAGCTGGCAGGACGAAACGGCCAATAATGCCCAATCTGTCAAGGGCGCGCGAGCGAGAGGTAAGAGCGCATGCAGCATCTTTCCAAAATGGTGGTGTCTTTGTTGAAGGAAATTTTTGTTTTACGAATGCCCGAAAGAAGGCTGCTTCCTCGGATGTAACAATTTTATATAATCGACGACAGGTTTGTGCCAAGTGCGTCAATGAGCTGACAGTTGGCAGATGGATTGCGATATGAAATATTATCTCCGAGGGGAGATCAGGAAGCATGACGATACCAAGGGAGGACTTTCGAAGGATCGTCATAGGATTCTGAATTTCATGGCCACAAGTTTACTTCGGCGGTGCGGCACGTCAGAATTCAGCCTGAGGAATCTTCTCCGAATCTTCTCCGCGACGTCGCTCATAACCGCATGACCCATAACTGCTACAACCAATTGGAAAAGGATGCCGTGAGATTAAACATAACAGCATGGATCGTCCAATTATATGACTATGAATCAGGTTCTCACCGCGATTGTGGCTTTATCTGGTTTTCGATACGTGGTGATGATATAATGACTAAGCAGGTCCAGAAAACTTGCAGGCCACACCTCGGCGAGTCACCGCCAACATTTAATCACATCTATACCCCAGTTGCAGTTTTGTGGGGTTACTACGCACAATATGCCGCCCCGGTTGAATCTATTCTCAGCAAATAAGGCTGTCTTGGCCCTCCGCCAGTCGACCGTCCCTTCCGTGGCCTCGCCGAGTATCGCTCTCCCTCTTCGATTCGGTGTCGAGCAGACGACCTTGGCCCAAAAACGATGGAACTCGTCCAAGAAGGAACCCAATCCGGATGAGCAGGTATTCCCGACGCAAGACCAACTGCCTCATGTCAGTGAAGAGGCTGCCGAGATCGACCGAATCATGAGTAAGGAGAAGAGCTGCGATGGCCAGCTAACACAGCCGGAATTGGATCAAGGAACTCCAGTTGAGGAGGTGAGTAGTGCCATGGAACGCCTCGCAGTGTATACTCTGGATTGTCTTTAACCAACATTCTTCACGAGCAGATTCTCCAGCGCGACGAAAAGGCGATGAAGCACATGCCCAAGATTATGCAGCAGCAATTGAAGAAGTCTGGTGGCACTCGCTCCTTTTCTACCTCTGCCCGCAGTAACCAGCCGGGCGTGGAGGATTCTCTCCATGCCGATGCGTCCGCTGCGATGCTTGCCGATATGATTCAGCAGGTCAACTCGCAAGCGCTCGAGCGCAACCCAGGCTTGAAGTTCGATGCGCCAGAGATACCTGCCAAGACCATGAACTTCCGGAAACGCTACGACTCGCTACAGGAGCAGTTCACTAAAATGCTGATGCAAGATGGAAAACTGGCCCGGGCTCAGAATGTATGCCTTGTCCTACCCCGCAACTTAGTTGTTCTGATCATCGGGACTAACACGCTTCATTTAGAACATGTCTATCATTCTGGACCACCTTCGCACTTCTTCTGCTCCCAATCCCAACCCGCGCCGTCCTCTCATTGGCGGACCCCCGGCTCCTCAGCTGCCTCTCGACCCTGTTCTCTACCTGACCCTGATCGTTGATTCAGTGGCTCCTCTTTTCCGTATTCGTCAGGTGAAGGGTATTGCCGGTGGTGGTACTGCCGTGCAGATTCCTCACCCATTGAACCTGCGCCAGCGCCGCCGTGCGGCCATCAAGTGGATCATCGATGCCTCGGAGAAGCGACGTGACGCGCAACTGGCCCACCGGGTTGCCAACGAGTTGGTTGCGGTTGCAGAGGGCCGAAGCGGTGTTTGGGACCGACGAGACGGTCAGCACAAGATGGGTATTTCTGGCCGTGCGAACCTGGGTCTTGCTCCTCGTCGCCGCTAATTTGGGCCCCCTTGTTGTATTATTTCTGGGTTGGAGGTTCATTTCAGCATCTGCGCATGTAAAATATCAAGTTCATTCAACAAAGCAAATTTGAATTCAGAAGCTAGCATGAGTCTTTCTAATTGTGTATATCCATAGATCTCTTCCAAAGGCTTTAACACTGAGGGTTTTTAGATGTGAACCCTCTCGGTATTCCGCGTGTCTGATAGGATCGCTACTCGCTTACCTCAGCGGCGCCCGAGTTATGCCTAATCAGGTAATCAACGGTCCTTGAAGTCATCGCGAAAGAGCTCAGGTGCCAATAGCTATCTTAAATGCTGTCACGGCTCGCGTGCCTCGGAGAATAGGATACCAGCGCCGAACCTGGAACCTGGTATCCGATCATCGCACACCATCATTTACAGCCTGACCATTAGTGCAACCCACGGAACCTGGGCCCAGCTGACATTGATTGATCGGTTTGGGCGCCCCGCTTAACTATCCATTTTCTCCAGCGGACCCCTCTTTCCAGTTGGACAATTGTTCGCTCCGGTCGATCTCCTTCGGTACCAACTCGACGGTGGCTCCTCCATCGAGTAACGAATCCTTCGAGCTTGCCAACTTCCAAACTGCCAGAGACCCTGCCTCGAGAGCGCCCGCGTCCACATCGGCTAGTGCGCAAGTACTGAGAAGCATACAACGGTCATTTGAGCCTGCCAGCAGCTCACAGTCGCTTGCCGGGCTCTGGATTTGGACAAGAGGCGGACCAGGAGAAGGCAACCTCGTCGGAACATCGCCCTCGGGCAACCCGCTTCACTCGACTCAGGTACTGGGCTGAGACCCTTCGACGCCGGGCTCAAAACGCAAGTCTCCCCCAGGCTGACCGTGATCCAGAGATCTCAGCCAAGATGAAGTTCTCGCACAGCATTCAGTTCAATGCGGTGCCGGATTGGAGTTCCAACTACATCGCATACAGCAATCTTAAGAAACTGTAAGTCAATCTTCGCTCTCGTCTCGTGTGTGTCTCGCATGACTACTTACTGGTTTGGGTCTGTGGTCGTGGACGTGGGCATCTTGACATGCACATTGGCGCGGGTGTCACATTGCACAGGCCTGGGTGGATGCATGAGCTGGGAATGCGGAAGTCGAGTTTCATTTAGTCGGCTAATTCAGTGATTCAACGGTCAGGATTTATACTCTCGAGAAGCTCAACAACCGGCATGAGGGTCAGAATGGCGCGGATGTCGAGTCCGCTCCGCTGCTTGGCGCGCATCAAGTGACCAACCCCGATGGCATCTTTAAACGCGCCCTGGATGCAGAGCTAGATAAGATCTGCAGCTTCTATGAGCAGAAACAGGAGGAAATCTTTCATTCCACAGATGACCTAATTCGGGAGGCCATGGTCTATCTGTCCGAAAACGGACGGCTTCAACATGGATCCGGTCAGCGAGACTATCGTCAAAGCCAGAACCTTGAATTCGAATTCTCGTCGGAGCACTGTTTCCGGTAGTCAGAACTATGGTCTGAATCAGCGTCGTCCGTCTAGTGGCGGCAGTGAAGATAGTGATGAAGATCCGGGCCATGAAATGAACAACTCTCGCATGAGGATGATGCAATCGACTGATGGGGAGTCTACAGCGGAGGACGGTCACCCAGGTGACATGGTGGACTCGTCTTTCTTTGGCCTAGCCAGCAGTCGAGCGCCCCATGATACCGACTTGAGTGATCAGGATTTTCTTGCTCTCTACAGTGCCGGAGTATCACTAAAAAAGCGACTCATTGAGGCCTACGTTTCTCTCTGTGAGCTGAGATCATTCATTGAGCTCAACAAGACTGGTTTTTCGAAGGCACTGAAGAAGTACGACAAGACTCTGTTCCGCTCTCTCCGTCGTGACTATATGTCCTCGGTCGTCCAACCGGCGATGCCTTTCACCGAGGAAACCATGGAAGCAGTGGATAGTTACATCAGCAAAGTGGAGGGCGCCTATGCTGATATCGTTACCAAGGGTAATCGATCTTTAGCTAGCCGTGAACTGCGCCTCCACCTGCGTGAGCACGTCGTCTGGGAACGAAACACTGTTTGGCGCGAAATGATCGAGATCGAACGTCGTGCTCAGGCCGCCAATGTTGGTATTCGTCAAACTCTTCTAGGGGCGATGAAGACCCCGCTACTGCGCGACGCCAGGGTGACAAGCAAGAGATTCGTACGAAAGAGATTTCTACTCCGCTGGGCAAACTGCATTTCCCGCTGTGGCTTTGCAGTTTGAGCTTTGGTACATTGATCTTCAGTATTTCCGTCTTTGGTGCCCTTCTTTCGTTGCAGATCATGGAGACTCCAGAGCAACAGAACTGTTTGGCGATGTTAGTTCTGGTCAGCATTCTTTGGGCTACCGAGGTAAAAGAAGACCTTCCCTCAATTCTGTCTCAGCTCTTTCTGACAATTTCGCAGGCTATTCCTCTGTTTGTGACATCACTTTTGATTCCGTTCTTAGTTGTTGTCTTGGGCATCATGCGTTCCGAAGATAAACCTCATAAGCGATTGGGTCCTAAGGAGGCAACGAGCGTGGTGTTTGCATCTATGTGGACTCCTGTGATCATGCTGCTGCTTGGCGGCTTCACAATTGCGGCAGCATTGTCAAAGTATGATATTGCTCGTCGGATGGCCATGTTCGTGCTCAGCAAAGCCGGATCAAAGCCTAGCGCCGTGCTGTTAACCAACATGTTCGTGAGCATGTTCCTGAGTATGTGGATTAGTAACGTCGCCTCTCCTGTGCTGTGTTACTCGATCATCCAGCCTCTGCTGCGAAACCTCTCTCCGGATTCCAACTTCGCCAAGGCCCTCGTTTTGGGTATCGCGCTGGCCGCCAACGTTGGCGGTGCGGCGTCCCCGATTGCATCGCCACAAAATATCATTGCGCTGCAGAACATGTACCCGAGCATCAGCTGGGGCACTTGGTTCTTCATTTCGCTGCCGGTCTGCATCATCTCGATCTTCTTGATCTGGGGGCTCCTGATCGTGACATTCCACCCTGGACGCAATGCGACTGTTGTTCCCATGCGTCCCGTCAATGACCGCTTCACAGGCACTCAGTACTTCATCAGTGCCGTGACCCTCGTAACGATCGCTCTCTGGTGTGTCAGCCACCAGCTCGAACACGTGTTTGGCGACATGGGTGTCATTGCCATCATTCCTCTCGTGTTGTTCTTCGGCACTGGCATTCTCAATAAGGAAGACTTCAACAATTTCCTATGGACAATCATCATTCTTGCTGCGGGTGGTCTGTGCCTGGGCAAAGCTGTCACTTCATCCGGGTTGTTGCACACCATCGCTAGCGGAATCACAGCCCGTGTCGAACACCTCAGTCTGTATAGTCTACTTCTCGTCTTCTCGGCTTTGATCCTTGTCATTGCAACTTTTATCTCTCACACCGTTGCGGCCCTGATCATGTTACCCTTGGTTCGCCAAATCGGCGTTAACATGGAGAATCCGCACCCCAATCTGCTGGTCATGGCCAGTGCGCTGATGTGCTCTGTCGCGATGGCACTGCCCACTAGTGGCTTCCCCAACATGAGTCAGTTACATCTAACCGTCAATACACCCGAGACACTTTGCTAACAACTTGAACAGCCGCCATCATGACCGAAGTGCCCACGACCGGCCAGCGCTACCTTCAGGTACGCCATTTCCTCACTCGTGGTATCCCAGCCAGTCTCATGGCCTTTGTGGTGATCGTCACCCTTGGGTATGGTCTGATGTATATCGCGGGATTGTAAATCATACTGTTCTTGTCATTGGATCTGGCGGAGGAGAATCCCCGTTCAACTGAGAACATAGTCCGCAGACCCGGCCGCGATGTTGGCGTCATATTCATTTCGTTTGGTCCTTCAGCGGCTACTCGGTTTATCTAGTAAACCTGCTGCTTTCCTGGGACGTTTGGTCGTACGAATAGACTGGTGGATGGGACAAGTCCGTTATACTGCATTCAACTTAGGCAACCTTCCTTGATTACCGATGAAGACGGACACATTGGTCACTAAAAAATTCGCTTTGCGTACGCTCGAACCCATGTAGAAGTTATAGAGACCTCGGGATACGTCACACATGTGCAACTGACGCAATTTGCGCGACCTTTCTCTACCAATCCTGCCAAGTAAGCCACCGATTTCACAGACAGTTTGTCTTGATACGGATCAGCAAGAAAAAAAATTGAGCATGTAAAGTGTTCATTAAGTCGTTCGCCGATCCCAGCTGCTATACGCAGAAAGACTTAAAGTACAGTACATTTCCAATGATCCGACACCCAGATCAGACACCAGAGCAGCCGAAGCAGGTCTAGGGAAATGAACAGCCTAGACAAATTACCAGAAAACAATATACCAAGCCATGCTCCAGCATTTTGCATCGCCGTAATCGGAAGTCGGAAAATCATTAACGAATAACCCGGGCGCGTGGCTAAAAGAACAGAGCATTGCGGACATCACAAAATAGGCAAAAAGGACTCTTTCTAGCCACTGCAGGCCAAAAACAAATTAGTTACTAAAAGGTCAGTCAGTGGAACTGTACATTAGAAAGAAATAAAAAGTGGGGGACGAGGAGGGGGTTCATGAAAAGGATGAAAGGTATCAACGAGATCAAGAAAAGGGTAATACTGACAGCAATCCTAGCGTCAAGTCACCGTGAATCTTGGCCTTCAGCTGGATCTCAATATCCAGATTCAAATCCAGTCGCAAGCGAAGCTGCTCGTCGCGGCCACCGCCATCATCCTTCTCTTCCTTCTGGCCTCCGCCCAGAATACCACCGACGGCCTTGCCGGCCGACCCGGTGACTCCGTTCAAGGCGTTACCAGCTGTGTTCTGCACGAGCTGACCGGCCTGGTCTACACCACCGAGGCCACCAAGGGGACCTGCATCGCCAGCTTGTTCCTGTTGGGGCCGGCGTGTGCGACGAGTGCGCTGACGTTGCTGTGGTTCACCATCCATGTTGCGGGGGATAGACTCAACGTCTGATTCTTGTTGGCGACGAGGGCGTCTGCGACGACGTTCAGGTTGACGCTGGGGCTCCGGTTCTGGTTCGGGCTCGGGCTCTTGCTCTGGCTCTTGCTCTGGCTCTGGCTCTTGCTCTTGCTCTTGCTCTTGCTCTTGCTGATCTTCGTCTTGGTCTTGATCTTCGTTCTCAGAGTCAGGCTCTTGCTTGTGAGGCTCCGGCTCTTGCTTCTCTTCTTTATCTTGGTTCTCCGAGCTTTCTTCCTGACCTTGCTCTGAAGGCGGCGGGGTCTGTTCTTGCTTGGCAGGGGACTTCTTGCCTAGCTTGGGAGGGGCACGCTTGGGCTTGTTGGGGGTAGTAGTTGACTCCGGGTTTGGGGTGGAGGGTTCTTGATCGGCCATGGTGGAAAGAAAAGACAGAGTTGGAGGAGGGGACGAGGGTCAATATGAAGAAATCCGATGGTGATGGACAAAGCGTCACCTGGTGCGAGGGGAGGGGTTATGAAGAAGTCATGTAATTGCACCGTATGGTAAATGATGTATGGAAGGTTACGGACACGGTCACGCCAGTGCGGTTTATATCATGGAGCCACCGGATCAACTCCAAAAACCGGCGTAGATGGGCACATTGAGCGCCGCCTCCGACGTCAGACGAACTGGTATCGTGAGCAATTCGGGCCAGGTACGCCGGGCTCGGGGATCCTTGCAATGGTTCACCATAGAGGTGGACGCGGAGTCGCTCAGCGGAGAAACTTTTTTTGATGTGGGGCGGGAGATATGACGTTAGTCGATGGCAAGGACCCAAGACGTGAAACGCCCATCCAGCGCAGGGCCGACGAAAGACTCGAAAGGGCGGTAACCTTGAACCAGGGGCCAATGTGGACACATCCTGGCGAGAGACAAAGAGATTGTATAGTTTAGACCAGCATTGGGGACAATCCACGCCACGGAGATTTCCCGCACTGACATGCACCAACCAGCCTTCGTCCCGCTCCACTTTTATAGATTAAACGGACGTAAGAGCTCGTTGCACGGCACATCAACCAGGCCGATGACGACACGGTCCGTTCAAATTTCAGGACACCCTTGGACTTGACTTTGCCTTGTGGGAAAATCTGGGAAATTTGTGCGACTACATGGGTTAGCCACGGTTGCCAACTATAGCCCTGCGTTGCCTGGTTTGGTCCACGAGGCGCCACTCTTTTCCACGGTCCAGCCAGCCCTCGGCCAGTGTCAATTCTGACCTCTAACTGGGGGATTCATACCCCAGCCTGCAACGGGAATAGAAACGCCATGAAAATTTGTAACACGCTTACACGTCGGTATTATCGGGCCCGGTATGACAATGGTATCGCATGACGCCGGTCAGACAGTGACGAAGCGTCCTCGATGTAGGGTGGAGATGCGACACCTCCGCCCCAGACGTCATCCCAGTCCTGTCTATCATCCGGGTCCTCGTAAAACGGCGTAGGGTCTGAACTCAAACCAGATCATATCATATCACCACTCTCCGGTCTTTCCTTATTTTCTACCACACAGTCTGGACCTTTCTGAGCATCTCATATACCATATATCACATACACTTCATCGCCCACTCTATAAGCCTTTCCAATAAGGCTTGTCCGAAAAGGCTCTAATTAAAAGAGTGTCCAACAATCATCATGGCTACTGTCGAAAAACCCCAAACCAAGCAGAAGCAGTTCGAAGTGCCTGACTATTCCGACGAAGATTACGACAGCGCCGATGATTATTCTGACGAAGAAGAAGAAGTCCCCGTCCAGAAGAAGCAGCTCCAGCGCCGACGACAACAGCCTCAACAGCAAGATGAAATCGAGGAATACTCGGACGAGGATGACTACTCGGATGAATACGATGACGAATACTCCGATGATGAGATGACCCAGGGCAAATCCATGCAGCCCTACAGTGACAGCGTCAGTCCGGGGACATGGATCTCAAGGGCGGCATGAACGTAATTGACGAGAAGAAGAAGAGCATCGATGACGAGGAGGGCATGAAACTGAAGCTAGAATTGAATCTGGAGATTGAAATTGAGCTGAAGGCACATATCCATGGTGACCTGACCATTGCTCTGATGTAAGTGGTCCCCCTTTCGGTCCCATCGAGGACACCGCTTATGCCCGGAACTAGGAGTTGATTTGAGTCGCTTGCAGCGCATGAGCCATGGTGCTCCGTCCTTGTTCCTATCTCTTTTTTTGAGTCACCCAGACCTGTCAATGTTCGCATGGACTGTCCGTCCCGGACCTACACTCTTGGCTACGATGATCATGATTCCTTTCAGTTATTCCGGTTGTGTCGTTTCGCATGTTCCGCCGCTCAGCGTCCCTTTTCCATAGAGCGCGTTCTTTGGTCACTATAATACTGTCGTCTTTCGTGCATTGTTTTGTTGTGGATATCTCGGTGCTCTGGCGTGGTCATGATCGGCGTCGGCGTGGAAATACACTGGCCTACTGAATGTATATTACTCCTTCCCGAGCAGTCAAATATCCATGAATGTCAAAAAGCCATCCAATCATGTAGATTCCTAGACATTGAATTCCAGACCGGGTGCAGTCTCGATCACCATGATCATGCACAGGTGCGCATCAGGGAAAAAAAGCACGAGGCGGAAGGCCGAGGTTCGGGCCTTGGCGCCGATCCATGAGTTTACTTTGGACTCTTAACTCTCTGGATTCTGTGCCCCTCATTATTTTACTCGGCGACCGAACGTGGGCAACTCTTGCACCCTGATATCTCCTCAATCGCAACAATGTCGGGCAGAGACTTCATCATCAAGCACATGAATGCCGACCACGGCGACTCACTCCAGTTGTACCTGCAAGCTTTCTGCGGTATCACCACTAGTGAAGCCAATGAAGCCTCCCTCGAAGACCTCGGGCTCGATCACTTGGTCCTACGCGCCCAGGGTACACGCTACGTCGTCCCCATCGACCCGCCGATGGAGAACTTCACCGAGGCGCGCGGCCGCCTAGTCGCTTTGCACAAGGAGAGTCTGAAGCGACTGGGTCGCTCCGACGTCATGCTCACCGAGTACCGCGCGCCTCGAGGCTTCCAAATCGTCATCTTCGGTCTTTGCCTGTTCACCTATGTCAGCTGCTTCAAGCGCAGCAACCTCCTGCCGGGCTCGTTCGTCTATGAGAACTTGGGTTACAAGTATGTTCCCGACTTTGCCCATTTTGTCTACAATATCCAGCCGCTCCTTTTCCCGGCGGTTGTGGGTATTCACATCTTCGAGTCAGTCTTGTTGGCAGTCCTTCGATTGAAGCCGCTCGGTGTGCCCCTCATGTCGGGACTGTGGTGCACTTGGATGGTTTCGTGCTTCATTGAGGGGTTCGGAACGTTCCAGCGGATCGGGCAGATCGTTAAGAAGGAGAGAGCGAAGAGAGGCGATAAGAGCCAGTGATTGCTGTGTTTGGTTATAAGGATAGAAGAAGCAACAGAAAGTGCAAAACTTTGAGCCGTCGACCACATGTACATATTGCCAAGAGAGCTGAATCAACACTCCGTGGGTGCCTTCTCAAAGTGGCGAAAACAATGAGTCAGCATAATGGTCAGGTGACCTGAAGCGTAGCACACTAATCCGGTTTGAGACTAGTGCAAGTTAGGGCAACCGCACAAGCGAGCGACACAGTGCGCCCTGCGAAATTCAACGGACTCCACGACCGCAACTTCCAACGACACCCATCGACAACCGTTCTGCTTTTGGTGAAGGGCTGCACGGCTAGAGGTGAGTTCCCCTCGCACACCTCCTTATATACTGCATCCTCTCTCTCTCTGCTTCGTTCGAGTCGACAATCGAGGCCATTTGTGCGAACAAGTTACGTCGGGGGAATATTGAATTCGATATTGCTTCGCTCATCCTCGACCCTCTCCCGCACCTCGTCTACATCTTCAGCAAACGAATTTCTTTTCGCATTCTCGCTCGAACGATTCAGAAGCGTTTGGATTCTGCAGGAGCTTCACATCAACCGATCGAGTTCTAATTTTTCTGTGCCTATACCAGACCCCTCCATCAACCGCAAATATGGGTATCTCTCGTGATTCGCGCCACAAGCGCAGCGCCACTGGTGCTAAGCGTGCTTTCTACCGCAAGAAGAGGTACGATTCCCGTCAATTGACTCCTGGATGATTTTTTTCGTTTTGTGTGCCGGGTGGGGAGACTGTGTGCCGTGTGTATCGTGTGAGATCACGATGAGGGAACCAAAAAAAAAAAAAGCTTCGTGACCATTGGCCAACATATTCTGACCGGTGATTTCTATTTAACAGAGCCTTCGAGAAGGGCCGCCAGCCCTCCAACACCCGTATCGGTACCAAGCGTATTCACCTGGTCCGCACCCGTGGTGGTAACCAGAAGTTCCGTGCCCTCCGTCTCGAGTCCGGTAACTTCTCCTGGGGCTCCGAGGGTATCTCCCGCAAGACCCGTGTCATCGGTGTCTCCTTCCACCCCTCCAACAACGAGCTGGTCCGCACAAACACCTTGACCAAGTCCGCTGTCGTCCAGATTGACGCTGCTCCCTTCCGTCAATGGTACGAGGCCCACTACGGCCAGGCCGTTGGCCGCAGACGCCAGGGTGGCAAGTCTGAGGTCGCCGAGGAGAAGAAGAGCAAGTCCGTCGAGAAGAAGCAGGCTGCCCGCTTCGCCGACCAGGGCAAGGTCGAGGGTGCCATCGAGCGCCAGTTCGAGTCCGGTCGTCTGTACGCCGTTGTGGCTTCCCGCCCCGGCCAGTCCGGCCGTGTCGACGGCTACATCCTCGAGGGTGAGGAGCTGGCTTTCTACCAGAAGGCTATCCGCAAGTAAACGAAAAACAAAAAGGGAAAACCATTCGGTTAGGTGGCCGCGTGGGTTGTCGTTGCACGGGTGGTTATCGGAGTTTCAGCTATGTTTGCCAGAAAACTTTCATGATCTGGGCATCCACGGATGCGAATGTCTGTAGAGCTCTGAGCCGTCAATTCCAAGGAAATGATTCCTGTTTATGTTACTTGTCTCATGTGTTCTTTGTAGATTTTCTGGCGCGGGGATGACTCGTCTCCCCGCCGTTAGGCCGCTTCCTCATTTCCACTTCACTTGACCTTACTTCCCCTCCCTCATCTACTCATTTCAACTTAACCTTCTCCAACAGGTCTCTTCAATGTTCTCGTACCTGGTTCTCCTCTCCAATCACCTCTCTTCAGTCCTAGTCCTCTCCCGATATGCCTCAA
The DNA here is from genome assembly GCF_028827695.1 of Penicillium maclennaniae. NCBI lineage: Eukaryota > Fungi > Ascomycota > Eurotiomycetes > Eurotiales > Aspergillaceae > Penicillium > Penicillium maclennaniae. Next base: position 4,876,468 of record NW_026623215.1, on the reverse strand, counting down.
TCACCCGGGATTAAAACCCGCATCTGCATGATCTCCGACACCCACACCTTCTCTCCGAGTCCCCCGCAACAGACCAACAACCCATACCGCAACCCCCTCCCCAAAGCCGATGTTCTCCTTCACGCCGGTGACCTCACCAAGGTCGGCTACCTCATTGAGCACGAAGAAACCGTGGCAATGCTCAAAGCTGCCCCGGCCGAGCTCAAACTTGTCATCGCCGGCAACCACGACCTAACACTAGACGAAGAACACTTCACAAGTTTTGGCTACTTCCGCCACCGCCGCCCAGAACGTTTGGGTGGACAAGACACATACCTAGAGGAAGACGAAAAACCAAAAACTCTCTTGCAAAGCATCCGCTCCCCCAATACACCCCTACTCGATGACATGAAGTCCTACTGCAAACTCGCCAAAGACCTCTACACCGATGAATCCGCGTATGCTGCAGGCATTCGATACCTTGAAGAAGGAACGCACTCTTTTACTCTATCTACCGGCGCTAAACTCACCATCTACGCCTCCCCGTACCAGCCCGAATTCTGCAACTGGGCCTTCGGCTATAACCGCTCTGAAGATCGTTTCAACCCCCCATTACCCGGAAATGATACCCCCGCTCCTCAAAACCCAGTCCCTTCCTTCCCAGCCGTCGACATCATGCTCACGCACGGTCCACCCGCAAATGTTTTGGACTTTGTCCCACCAGACAGTCACGTTGGATGTGAACACCTCTTCCGCGCAGCCGAGCGCGCTCGGCCCCGTGTCTATCTATTCGGTCATATTCACGAGGGATGGGGCGCTATTCGCGGAGTGTGGAATGAAGATGCCGAGAATGGAATTAAGCAGGAGGTTGTGCGCAGTGATATGGAGGATATGCTAGAGCGGCGTGGGGCGTACTATGATGTTAGCGGGGAGAGTGGACGGCCGTTGAGAGTTGGAGAGGAGACGCTTTTCGTGAATGCGAGTATCTGTACGGTAAAGTACGAGCCGAGAAATGCGCCTTGGGTGGTGGATTTGGATCTTCCCGGATTATAGTGCATCGTTGCATGGTTCTAGGAATGGATTTCATGGGCTTACTGCCCACGTAAGGATAAGATATGTTTTCCAGCGAATTGACAGACTAAGGAGCAAGTAATGAAAATGATCACTTTGAAACTATGTATCTTTTACTCTAGAATGTATGTAGGAGGGGCATATGGATGTGGACATGTCACTTTCCAGCTTGCGAATTCAATGGGGCTCTAGGGCGCACAGACGGGTCGATTTTCTTTACACCAAGGGCCCTCTCTTCAAAGTAGCGGCCTATCAATTATGCCGGGAGGACTGAAACCCCAATTTCCATTTCTCATTTCCGAAAGCCTGATTGAAATCAACAAAAAAGACACGGAGGTGCTCCATCGCGGGATCTATTGTGATGAAAGTTGCGGTATGTTTATATTTATATAGTGCCTACATATCCTGCTTTAGCTACGGTGCATCAACATGGGACATTAGAAAACCAAAGGCTGGGAATTCAGGTGTCAGCCTACCAGTATCTAGATACCAAGGCCTCAGTTGGCCTTTGCTACTGCCTGGATGGATTTGGTCAGAACATTGTATTGGTGACTTTTTCGTTAGCCAGATTCACAGACGTGCGTGACTATTTCGATCGGCGTCGAATCCCCAGGTCTGCTACATAGCTATATAGACAATCTTAGCGTCTTCAAGAATTCAAAGCGCAATGATTAGTGAAACATGTGCAGACCCGTTTCGAGTCTAATACTTTATCGCGTCTCGCCACTCGCGCGCACCGAGATCGCGTACTCCGATAAAGTTATCCGTCTACACCATCCACGTTTCGCCCAGCCACTATTCACATGGCCCGGGAGTGTCGTCACTTGCAAGGTGATGTCTGATGACGAGGCGAAGGGCAAAATGGCCAGCCTCGACCGGGAACTGGAATGTAACCATCGGCAGTCTCTGATACGGGAAACTAGGTGAGCCAGCCCGTTGATCAAGTCATGCCGGAGTTCATCCCAATGGCCCTGACTGAATCGACTTCTCGATTCTCGATCCCTTGTGAACCCTGTCAATTCACATCAAAGCGATTATGAGAAAAGGTACCGCTGTTGACGTGGAGCTCCACACCTTGGCACCGCCCACAACGCAGTTGCCCTCATCAACTATTCTACACTCCTCTCTGGATTGTTATATCTCTGGACTCTACAGTCTATTCGCCAATTAATAGACTACTCTAATTTCCGAGCAAGGGCCACCGCGTGAAGTCAACACTAGTCAAATCGGGGAACATTCCAGGAGTAGTGGGGACAACAACAGAGCGTGCACATTCAGGAACATCGCGGCCGCCCTACATTGCTGGACCTGCATCCCATGGGGTTTGATTATCCCAAAGTTTCAACTTAGCTCGCGGCTGAGGATTTCTTTGCAGATCTGCAGTCCTGGAATTCTTTCTGCGCGCCATTCTTAACAATCCAGCCCGTGTCTTGTCCTAATTTGGAATTGAGGCCCTGAGACAGGTGAAGCTTGGATCTGCCTCCTGGAATTTATAGCATACTTGTACGTCCCTCCCCGCGAGTCTTTCTTCTCCTGCCCCCTTCAGCTTGATTTCGAAACGATTTCAATAAATCGGCTGCCCTGTGCTTTCTGGTCCATTGTACACGTTGGACATTCTGAAAGCATTCGGCTTGCTGTTCATCCGATCTTGTGGTCGCTCAATTGGTCATTTGTTTGGCATTTGGGATTCATCATGGGTTCAAAATGGATGGCTACAGCCATGCTAACATGGCTGCTTGCTGCAGATTCAGTCCACGGTCTTCCGAGGTTCGACGGTACTGCCACTGACATCTTGAAGCTGTCTGCGACTCAGCCCGAAACTGCGTTCAAGACTCAATACCCGCCCAAGAACGAGAGAGTAGCAATCGCTCCTGATCGCCCGGTGAGTATTTCATTGTTGAAATAGACGTGGAATCATCAAAAAGACTAATGGTTACAAAGATCTATCGTACGGCGTTGCAAAATCAGGGTCATTCTTCGCAACCTCCTTTACCGCAGGTTGCACCCCTAGCGTATGAGGAGCCTAAGTTCGACATTGGCAGCTACCTCAGTGGTCTCAAAGATTTCTTGGACTCTGGTTCTAGCTCTGCCTCAGTGCCTGTTGAGCAGCCTAAGAATTCGCCAGCTGCATCTGCCGTATCGACATCATCGGCAGTGCCAGTTGCGCCCTCGGAGACATCGAGCCCTAATCCCGAACCAGGGACTACTACAGAGCCTGTGACTACTTCTGTTGAACCAGTCGCCCCTGTCGGGCCTGTCAGTACGTCAGTTGAACCTATCGAGCCGGTCACCACGCCTGCCGAGTCGGCAATCACGCCCATAGAATCAATCACGACGCCTACAGAGTCGGCTACGACGCTTGAAGAGTTGACCACTTCTCCTACAGAGTCGACCACTTCTCCTATAGAGTCGACTACTTCTCCTGCAGAGTCGACTACTTCTCCTACAGAGTCAACCACTTCTCCTGCAGAGTTAGCTACGACGCCTATAGAGTCGACCACTTCTCCTATAGAGTCGGCTATTCCTACAGAGTTAACCACTTCTCCTATAGAGTCGACCACTTCTCCTATAGAGTCGACCACTTCTCCTATAGAGTCGACCACTTCTCCTATAGAGTCGACCACTTCTCCTATAGAGTCGACCACTTCTCCTACAGAGTCGACCACTTCTCCTATAGAGTCGACCACTTCTCCTACAGAGTCGACCACTTCTCCTACAGAGTCGACCAATTCTCCTATAGAGTCGGCTATTCCTATAGAGTTAACCAGTTCTCCTACAGAGTCGACCACTTCTCCTACAGAGTCGACCACTTCTCCTACAGACTCGACCACTTCTCCTACAGAGTCGACCACTTCTCCTACAGAGTCGACCAATTCTCCTATAGAGTTGACCACTACCCCTATAGAGTCGACCACCACGCCTGTGGAGTCGACCACTACGCCTCTGGAGCCGAGTTCGTCTTCCGCAATCGGTGGGTTTCCGAAGAATAGTACCAAGCAGCGAACATAAAGGCTTACCATCAACAGAAACAGATCTCCCCACAGCAGGGGCTACAGCAGATCAACCACAAAGCATGAACAGCCAGGATATCTTCCAGCCTGTTGCGACTAACGCTCCACCGGCGAACATCATGGTCCGCCATGACCACCCGGTCCAGAACCAGCATGTAAGGAAACTTTACACTTGGTTCAAGAATCAAAGCTAATCAAGTCAACAGGCCAACACCACGGCTCCTATCGAAACCAACAAGTTCTATGCAGGATTTATTCTGGGATCGCAGACCAATGCTAGTTTCACTCAGCCTTACTCCATTGCCTGGTCTCGCGGAGCTGGAACTCTGAATAGCTGGGGCATGTCAGTCTCCCACCTCGAAGAGAACTTGTTGGCTTTTGGCCCCAAGAACGATAAGGTACCCGGTGAACCTGTTGAGTACTACATCAACCCTGTCGGTCTTCAGCACATCATTCTGTCAGCAACTGAACTCGATGAGTCAAGCACCATGAGCGTCGATGACCCCAAGGCATTCTCCGCCCATGCAGTTTTAAGGCGCTCTGGTGGATCTGTCCAGGAGATAAGATTCCCCGTGGTTCAGGGCATGGGCTACGTGACCGGTGTCTACACAGACCTTCAACCCGTCATCGAGAGTGGTGTCTTCTTCCGACAGGTCGTCAATGCTGACTCCCCTAAGCCGGGTATTTACAAATATGTAGCAACTCTTGAAGACGACACTGTCTGGATCCTCTATGTCGCACCCAATGATGGGGAAGATCCTGAAATGAAGCTTGTCTCCTCAACTGCTCTCCGTGGTCCACATGGATTCTCTGGATCAATCCAGGTTGCCAAGAATCCCGCTAGTGAGTCGGGCGAAAAAATTCTATGACAACTCTGCTGGTGTCTATGCCATTGCTGGCCAGGTCGAGGGCTCCGTCACTGGTGATGTTGGTACTTACAGCCTGTCGTGGACCAAGGCTGGAACCCACGCCGATGACTCTCCTCTCATCATGTTCGCGCTGCCTCACCACGTTGACTCGTTCGACGGCGACACGGCTGATCGCAAGACTGACATCCACTTGCGGACTACCACCAAGGGTACCGCAACCGCCGTGATTGGAGAGACTTGGACCATGACTGAGCCCAATCTCCCCATCGACATGGGCTTCGCACCATGGACCACCACTGAGGGCAGCGTGCACACGCTCTCTCCAGCCGTCCAACAGGCTATCCTTGAAATCGCCCCGACTGAACTCGAGCAGGACATTGAAGAACAAAGCAATTTGAATAGCATGTACTACAGTGGCAAGGCGCTGAGCAAGTTCGCTACCCTAATCTACACTGTCAACCAGCTTGGTAACAATGTCGACATGGGTATCGAGGCCTTCCATAATCTCAAAACATCCTATGCTCGCTTTACGGAAAACCAGCAGCAATACCCGCTAGCCTACGACTCCGTCTGGAAAGGTGTCGTCTCCACTGCCGGTTACGACGGCGATTTGAACCAGGATTTCGGAAACACTGCTTACAACGACCACCACTTTCATTACGGCTACTTCATCCACGCGGCTGCCATCATCGGAGCCCTCGATTCCGATTGGCTCGAGGATAACAAAGACTATGTGAATATGCTCGTCCGTGATGCCGGAAACTCCATCGAGAATGACGCATATTTCCCCTTCTCTCGTGGCTTTGACTGGTACAACGGCCACTCCTGGGCCAAGGGTCTCTTCGAGTCGTACGATGGCAAGGATCAAGAGTCCACTTCCGAGGATACTATGTTCGCCTATGCCATCAAGATGTGGGGTCAAACTACTGGAGATACCAGCATGGAAGCTCGAGGAAACATGATGCTGGGCATTCTTCGCCGCTCCCTTGATAGTTACTTCCTCATGCAGGATAACAACCAGAACCAGCCCGCGAACTTTGTTGGCAATCGGGTTACTGGTATCGTGAGTACCTCAAAACCTATACTGCTGTATCTCGAGCACCATACTGACTTCTTTTCAGCTCTTCGAGAACAAGGTCGACCACACCACTTACTTCGGTAACAACCCTGAATTCATCCAAGGGTATGTGATCTTATTCAAGGAAGGATAATTCTCCATTCGAATACTTTACTAACTTGACATAGAATCCACATGCTACCTCTTCTTCCCCACACTGCGTACACCCGCCAGAAGGAGTTCGTGCGCCAGGAGTGGGAATCCTACTTCTCCGCTGACGCCTCCTCCCCTGCTGCCAACGTCGATGGTGGGTGGAGGGGTATTCTTTACGCCAATCTTGCCCTGATCGATCCTCAAGCCGCGTGGGATTTCTTCGCCGCCGATGATTTCGATTACAATTTCGTCGATGGCGGTGCCACGAGAACCTGGTACATGGCTTTCGCAGCAGGTCTTGGCGGAGGCTCTCTCAGCAGTGATTAGTACAATTGAACATTGTGTTCTGTGTTCGGCATTGGAGGCTTTTCTTGATATTCGGCTATTTTCATCGCTGATTTGATTCGGCGTTCGCTAGTTTAAGGTTCCTGGGTGTAGCGGATTATTCTAGTAGCTATTTTATGAGATTGGGTATATAGTAGAAATATCATGGCAATTGTCTGAACTATTTTTGATACTAGGAATTGTTATGTGCTTAACCCTCCTGGCTCGAAACGAGTGTGCGAGTAAGTAGATCACAATCTCAAATGGTATTTTTCATGGGCTGAAGATCTATAGCCCATGGTAGGTATAGACGACTAATCGAATGTACATTTTCTCCAACTCGTAATTCCATGCTTAGTACATGGGCTTCTCCATAGGCTTGATGATGCCCTGCTTGACCATAACGCGAGGCTTGGTGCCGCTCTGGAATGTCTCCTTGGTCGACCACTCCGGACCCAGCGGCATGCGCAAAGAGCGCTCGTACTGGGTCTTGTTCTCAAACTCATGAGGAAGTTGGCTGGCCATGTACTTGGCATTCTATTGAATAGGTTAGATAGGACCCAATCGAAAGGCAAAATTGAACGGAAATCTTACCTTCTTGACTCGCTTCTCGTTGATAATTACTCGAGAAAGCTTAGCATCCTTGCGCTGCTCGGGCTTCACTCCCTCCACCTTGGTCAAGACGCGCTTTTGCTTCTTCTGCTGTCTCTTGCTGATACCGTCACCGGCCCAGCTGCCCCATCCGGCAAGTGTCTCGTCGACAACTTTGTCACCTTCGTCTTCGATGGTGTCTAGTTTCTCTTGCTCGAAGTCTTGCACGACGTCGTCACCGGCGAAAGCTCGCTGCACCAGGTCGTGATTCTTCAGCAAAACGGGGACGTTGTCCTCGTCGTCACTTTCGTTTTGATGCGTAACCTGCTTAGCTGGTGCCTTGGTAGCTTTGTTCTTCTTGGAGGAAATGCTGGCCTGTGCGGCTTGAGGTTGCGGGTCGTTGAGTGAGATGTCAATGTCCTCCGAAGCATCTGCAGCTGTTCGTTGGCGATTGGTGCGCCCTGTTTGCACCAGCCATGGGTTCTCTACCTCTGAAGGAGACTCCTGCACAGCAACTGGCTTGGTGGTCGATCGAGAGGCGGTCTTCGGCCCGGAGGAGCCAGATTTTTGCTTCGTAGAGCGGTCGACCACGATCTCAACATCCGAAGTGGGCTCAGCATCTGAATCGGCAGCTTCCTCGAACTCGTTCTTTGGTAAAACCTTAGATTTAGTCTTGGTTTCGGCCTTCTTGGACTGGCCGAACTTGCGTCGACCGACTTCGGATTCGGCTTCAGACTGAGATTCCTCGCCGTGCAACTCTCGGTGGATGCGACGGAGCTCAGCATCATTTTCCTCCTTGCGAGCGGCATCGGCATTCTGCATGAACTTCATGGCGAAAAAGACCTGAGTGGGGCCCCTTGTCGCCGTCCTCAACCTGGTCGTTTTCCAGAGCACTGAGCTTTTTCTGCATCTTACGCTTCTCGTTATCGGAAGCATCCTCAGCCCAGGGGTCCTCCTCCTCTGACTCTGAGCTGGAAGAGCCGAGGTAGTCGTCATCACCGCGAGACACACTCTTGCCTTCAATACGCTTCCGCAACTCATCTTCCCGCAAGGCCAGATCGTTCGCATTGTTGCGAGCATCCTCGTCCCAGGCAGTACGGCCGGTCTGCTTCAGACTCTTGGCCCATTTGCTCTCGCGGTGCTTCGAGCCCATACGAGCCTCGGCCCTCTTGCGCTCGTTCTCACCACGCTCCTGCTCATCCAGATCCACGCCAGCTTCCAAAAGTGCCTGGCGTTCCTGCTGCTCGAGCTTTTCGCGCTCCTTGCGGTGGACACGGCGGTAGGACTTGCTTTTGATTTTCTTGATGCGTTTGGCGCGCACTTCCTCCCGGAAAAGCAGATCACGACGCTTGCGTAGCTCCGCTCGTCGGGCTTGGATCTCCTCGATAGGGAGTGTACGACCTTGTAATTCCTCGAAACCCTGGATCTCTTCTTCGGCAGATTTGCCGTTGGTCTCGGCTAGTCCGCTCTCCACCAGAATATTCTGAATGGTGCTTTCTAGATTGTTGACTGGCTTAGCCACATCCATGCGGTGGACCTGTTCATTGTCGGGATCAGGGAGAGGGAAAACGAGATGCTCGGCGCGGCGGTTGTTCTTGACTGTCTCAAGCCAACGATCCAAAGTTTCCTTACTCTTCTCGTAGGCTGCAGCTCGATCAATCTTGTCTTGCTGGCGCTTTGCCAGAGGAGCATCAAGCTTGCCTGGGATGCCCGATTTCGATGCTTGAGCAGTAGCGTCAACGTGCTTGAGAGAGCTTTTCAGGCGCGAGTCCGTAATTGAAGGCAAGAGGTCGGCAACGGTCAATTTGTGAGAGGATGTTAAGCCGTACTCTGACGGCTTGCCCTGCTCTTGTGACTTTTGACCAGATTTTTTAGTTGTCTTGTTGGTCTGCATCGAATTGACAAAATCCTGTAGCTTGGCCAATCCGTCCTCCTTAGCATCATCGTCATCCGAAATCGAGAGATCGGAGTCGTCATCACTGTCTTCGCTGTCTGCCTCTTCACTGTCCCCTTCGGAGCCAGAATCCTGCTCGCTATCATCGCCTGCAGCAGCCTTCTTGGCTTTAGCGGCAGCCCTTTTGGCATCTTCTTCTTCCTCTGCCGCATTCATGTCCCAAGCAGTAAGAAGGTCCACAGCGTCCTCTCCAAGGTCGTCGTCATCTTCATCCTCTTCTTCGTCGGCTTCTTCAGACTCATCTTCGGACTCGGATAAGGTGATCTTCTTTTGCTTGACGGCTTTCTTCGATTTCGGCTTGGATTTAGTCGTAGAGCTTCCGCGGAATGTAAAGCCTTCAAATCGCTCCTCGTCGCTTTCTCCTAGAGCTTCGTCACTGTCTAGCTCCTCGTCGTCGTCGCTATCCACTTGTCCGAGCTTCCATTCGTGACCGTCACTATCGCTTCCACCGTCGACGCTGCCAAGGTCGTCACCATCGGTTCGGCGGCGTTTCCAGACTGGTTGCTCTTCTTCCTCTTCGTCGTCGTCCTCATCGCGGCGCGAGTGCTTTTTGTAGTTGGTTCCGTCGTCGTAAAAACCTAGACGGTTACGACGCACGCCAAGTTTCTTCGGAATTTGTTTCTCTGCGATAGAGAGAGCATCGAGACCTCGTCTGCTCTTGGTTTGCTGAGACTTGTGCTTCGGTGCTTTCTGCGCAGACCGATCTTCCGGGGCGCGCTGCTGGGTCTGCTGGCGAGGCATGGCTGTAGAGAGATTTGTATCTTGATGAGAGAAAACAGAAGTTATTTCCGTCCACGAGGGCACTTAAAAGACCCTATCCTTGCGTGGAGGAGGGGTTTGTGTCGGTCGGTCAACTTTTTTGCTTGCAGAAAAAAAGTTCTCGGCGCGGCGATTAGCGCGATCCGACCACCCGAACTTTTGCCCTGAACCTCGACTGCGACACTCCTCTCCTTCCCTAACGTCAGTTCATCGAAATGTTCAAGTCAACGAACCCTATGATGGCGCGCCTGCGCTTGACGACCAAGGCGATCAACGGCGGTTACTACAAGGGTAATCGGACAGGCTCAATGGGTCGCTTCGACAAACATGGCAACTACGTGATCGACTACAAGAAAGTCCGCACCTACGTGGTTCCGGAAGACCTGAAAGACTTCAAGGTAAACATAAATTTTAATAGCAGACAACGTCGTGACCGGCAGTCCACTGACACCTGTCTAGCTTACACCCTTTGTCACCAAACGCGCGGAGGCAAAGCGAAGCATTTACAACAAGGAGATTGAGCAGAATGGGCGCACATACACCGTGGTCGACAAGATGACGGGCCGAAACTACCTCGAGCTATGGGCTGAGCGCAATGGTGAAGAAGTCTACGAGCGCGAGTTGATCGAGAACCCCGTCGAGGAAATCAAGACGGCCGAGATTCCGGACAAGATGCCGGAAGAGATGCCAGCGAAGAGCCACTAAGCCAAATACTTTGTGAAATACAGAGTGTTTGCTTTCTGAGACCGGATGCCTGGCAACATTGTGAGTACCCGTACTATTCGTCTTTCTGTATAGCCTCTAACCGCCTAGGGATTGAACCATCCCGAGCACCCTGTCCACCCCGACGGTTTCCCCAAATCTACCGTCGTACCTTTCTACCGCTCGCTGGACGACCGCATCCTCCATGTATTATATGTACAGCATACTTGATTCAAAATGGGCCGATACTGGACCCATCGGCATGAAGCGCCCATGGATTTCCCCCCCATGTGTACGCTGCAGTACCAGGCTGCTCGGATGAATTGGAATGGGAACTGCGAAAGAATCTCTCGTTTGCATATAGAAAGTACCGTTTCGAATAATATCCAAATCTCCAATTCCTTTCCTGTTTCTCCGTGAAGACGCAGGCGGAAGATCTTTGCCGAGGGCGTTCCCAGAGCGTGGCATTAGTAGAGACACCGCTTTCAAAGTGCGTGCACCGTGTGTCTACCACCGATAAGCTCGCCATTTCGCGCTCATATCGGAGGCGGCGTATGTCATAGCTCTTTTCTCATTTGCATTGGCGAGATGGGCCTTCGTCTCTTTTGTTTGCATCACCAGCGTTCGTACTGTGCATAGACAGATACCCGTCAGATCATTTCTCCTCAGGGAGCCCTCACGATGCATCACACTTTCACTGGCAACTCTCGTCGGCCGCGGCAGGTGAACCTGAGCGGCCGCATCAACGATCCCTTCGCTGCATTTTCGCCCGGTAGACAAACGCCGCATGCTTCCAATCCACAGCTCGCCGTCGCAATAGCACGCCAGGAGCGAATCCAAAGAGAGAAGGAAAGAGAGAAGCAGAGTGCTGCCCGTGTCGTACAGCGCGTGTGGCGGGGCTACAGCAGCAGGAAGGCAACACATGGAAGATGGCGCTCTGAATGGGATGCGGTGGAACAAAATCTGGCGGACGCTTTCGAGGTTTCTCCCGCCACGCCGTCAAGCGAAAGTTGGTCATCGTCAGCACGGCGTCCTGCACCCTATGCTACAGCAGACCAGTGCTTCTCACAGCTTCAGCTGCTCGTTCAGTTTGTGTCTGCACAGAAGAGTGATGATGTCCTCCGCCTCGTATACTTCGTTGATGCTTTTGAGCAAACCTTCCGGCGCCTGCCTACGATCGCTACCGAGGGCGAGTGGACGACCCTGCTCAAACGGTTGAGCAGAGCTATTCTGAATGTTCTCAGTTCAGCTTCGAAACCTGCTGTTCCGTTCGGGGCAGTCGAGCCTCTTCTCCAAGCCTTGGTTTTCTTGGCCGGTTTGATTCCGAAGCAGATGGCTAAGATCGCAGACACATACTATCATGCTCTGGCACTTCTCACTACGAATTCCTCCAATTTGCATCTACCAGATATTGACGCAAACGAACTCCGACGAGATCAGGGTATCAACCCGGCCAAGATAAAAGAAGCTGTTCTTGCAATTTTGCGCCCAATTACTTCGGAGACAATGACGGCCTACGAGGCCTTCGCTACATTCTACCTCACCATTCCAAGTCTTGAGACCTATCTGGGCGCCCTGGATGGACTGGCTAGCGAGATCAACTATAGAATGTTGGCCTTGGCGGTATCTGCTCGCTTAGCCTCAAACTCCAAGGGCGTCTTGGAAGATGCACAAGCTCGTTCATGGCTTCTTTCTTACCTGATTTTCTTCCAAAAATATGCTCTTGGCAGTCAAGCCAAGTATCATGCTCCAGAATTGGATTTTGTAACGGTAGTATCGGATTTATTGAACTCAACAGCGACACATCTCATGCAAGGCTTAGATGCAGACGAAACGAATGACCTGGACGAGCCAAATCTGTCGCGCTCTCTTCCTCCGTTCATAAGAAATCAGGTTACAGGTCTCGTCAATCAGAATAGCGTCACCGGACTTCTTTCCAGGATTCGAACGTCCCGTCTACCTCAGGCGATTTCAACACAAAGTGACTCTGATGCTTCTAAAGAGGCCAGGGTTCTTGCTACATATGCCTTGAGCCTGCTCCGGATCTTCCCCAGGCGTGGTGATGATATTAGAATGTGGCTGTACCTCGGCTCCGCACCCTCAGGGGGACCAAGCGTCCGGCCTACCTGCGATCAAATATTTCTGGCAGGCCTCTAGATCTAGCCGGGTGTTTGATATAATCAGCAGGGACTCAACGAAGGTCCTTCCTCTGTTGCAATTACCAGAGCAGGCTCAGGAACAGGTTGACGTGCCCCAAGACCAACGAGAGCAGGAGTGGACAACCATTCTTCTTTTCTTGGAGCTCTATACCTTTGTCTTAAAAGTCACAGATGATGATGAGTTTTTTTTCCAGCGCCTCTTCTTTTGCATCCTCCAAGTTTAGCAAGACATCATGGACGCGAGAAAGCGCATTGCCATTGGAAGATGTCAAGGATATGACGATCTTCCTCAAGAACCTTGCTTTCACCCTTTACTGGAATGCGGTCGACTTGAGTGAGCCTGCACTTCGGCCGACGGCAGTAAGCCTCAGCAGCTACTTCAACAACACGACCAATGCATCTTCGGAAGCGCTTCCCAGCACAAATGATTTGGAAACGAAAAACCAGTCTAACAATCTCCCTGGAGTGACGGGCATTCCTCTCGAATACTTCAAGGGACTTGTCACTGGATTGCTTCGGATGCTGCATGAAAGAGAGTAAGTCGAAAAAAGAAAATAGGAATAAGCATGCATTCTAACGTTATCTTTCAGTTCGCGACGGAAATTCCTGCCCAAAGATCACTGGCTTATGACCAGTCGTTTTGACATGGAAGGATTCATTCCCTCTGTCGTCGCAGAAGAAGAGAAACGACACGAGTTCCAAGCTCGGGCCGAGGACAATGACGAAGCCGAGCCTATGGAAGAAGAAGAAACGAACATGCCTCTCGGTCTAGCTGGAGCTGGGCACGCGCAGCAGACCATCAGGGTCGAGGCCATGCGTCGCCAACAGCAGCGAGTTGCTCGCGGTAGGATTCTGGCTGCCATTGCACCTGGATTGGAGATCCTGCGAAACATGCCCTTCTTCATCCCGTTCGCCACCCGAGTGCAGATTTTTCGCGAATTTATCTATCATGACCAGCATCGCCGCCGACGAGGATTTGTTGACGCTGATCTTTGGCGCGCATCCGTTGCACAAGCTGCAATGGGGCAGATGATCGATGGCCACCCTGCCGTGCAAGCCGTTCTTGCGCGGCACCAAGCTGAAATTCGCCGAGAACACGTCTTTGACGATGCCCTCGAACAGTTTTACCAGCTTGGAGACGGCCTCAAGGAACCAATTCAAATCAGTTTTATTGATAAATTCGGGACCATGGAGGCAGGTATTGATGGTGGTGGAGTGACCAAGGAGTTTTTGACTAGCATCACTTCCGAAGCATTCAAGACCGAAAGTGAATCCAGCAGCATGTTTGCCGAGAATGACCAACACCTGCTTTACCCGAACCCAACAGCACTTGAACAGTGTAAGGAACAGCTACGAGCAAGTGGTGTGAGCGAGTCTAGTCCCGAATGGCAAGGGAGTATCCGAGATCTTCTCCGCCGCTATGAATTTCTTGGACGGGTAATTGGAAAGTGTCTTTACGAGGGTATTCTGGTCGATGTCAACTTTGCACCGTTCTTTTTACTGAAATGGGCTTTGACTGGAGGGACGGGGTCTGCAATGAAGGAGTCATCCTATCGGGCTAACTTGAATGATCTGAAGGATCTTGATGCGGGGTCTATCAAGGCCTTGTGAGTGCACGAACCCTTCTGGAACTGAGTATCGCTAACTGGTACGATCTAGTTGCAACTAAAGAACTATCCCGGAGACGTTGAAGACTTTGCCCTGGACTTCACAGTGGCCGATACGATCTCGATACCTGGACCAGGCCACCGTACAGTGACGCGCACAATAATGAAAGAGCTGAGGCCTGGTGGCTCGTCTATTCCGGTCACCAACCAGAATCGACTGGTGTATATATCCTACATTGCCCGATACCGATTACAACTGCAACCACAATACCAGACCAATGCTTTCCTGCAGGGTCTCGGGCAAATGATTCAGCCCGCATGGCTGTCTATGTTCAACCAAGCCGAGTTGCAAACTCTGGTGAGCGGCGAGAATGCCGATATCGACGTGGAAGATCTTCGGCGAAACACACAATACGGTGGTGTATATACCATTGGTGACGACAATCAGGAGCACGAGACGGTGAAGCTGTTTTGGAAGGTGATGCATGACATGAGCAACGAAGAGCGCCAGAAGGTCCTCCGCTTCGTGACCTCAACACCTCGAGCCCCGCTACTTGGGTTCAGCCACCTCAACCCACGATTCAGCATTCGGGACTCGAGTGAGGATCAGGAGCGCCTACCGAGCACAAGTACCTGTGTCAACCTCCTGAAGCTGCCGCGCTACTCGAATGCGGAGACCTTGCGGAGCAAGTTGCTGTATGCAGTGAGCTCAGGAGCTGGATTTGACCTAAGTTAAGGGTGTCATCTCTTATGTTTCCTACACCCTCTCCTCGGTAATTTATTTTTCTCTTTGTGCATGTAGCCACATAGTGGATGGCCTCCTTGGAGAATGCATAGCATCGGCGTCGAAATCACGGGCCGCTCATTGGGCCGAGGGCGAACAATCGCATCGGCATATAGCCAGGCGACTATTGTCCAGTTCTCACCGCAGCAAGAAATAGCGACTAGCATTTACATAGTGAATATCTAGAAATGCCTCTAAGTTTCATTTCCTTATCCTTCTGCCCCCCTTTTCTTTTCTTTTTCCCAAGTTGTGCTGGAATTACATGAGCAGCAATGCATGGAATAGAAAATTAAGACGAATCTCGTGACTAGCACAAAGCCCTTGAAGCGGCGACATTAGTCATCCGATTATGGACGGTAACTAAAGCGGCAAGAAGAACACCAAAACAGGACTAGTGGAATACTCCTCTTTCTCTCTGAGTTTTCGAGAAGGCGTTTCGCGGGTCAACTTTTTTTTTCTTCTTCATCCCTCGTCTATCCACCCCTCTCTTTCCAAGGGAACTCTTTTTTTCCTTTCGAATCTTTCTCGAAAGCCTAAAAAAAACCCTCAAAAAAACACGAAAAACCCCCTTCAAAAAAACCCATTTATCTTATCTCCAATCCCCTCCATTGTGCGGTGTGTGGAAGATTTTCCTTCAACCGCCTCTTTCCACGTTCCAGGTTAGTTGCGTCCTCGTTCTACCCTCGTTTTGCCTCGCTCTCCGTCTGCTCGAGATTATCGTCACTCCGACCTATTTTTGGGTTGTCGCCGTGCAATTTCCTTTGAGCCCTTTGCTTTGTCGATTCATCCGTGGAAGTCATTATTTTCCATTTGGTGATTGTCTACCCCTCGCCTCCATTCACTGTTAGCATTTGTCTCTGCCTACTTACCAAAGAGACTACATGATCTACGATGGTCCTTTTACTTCGCCCCTCGTTTCCTTCTCATCCCACTCGCAATTTTGGAGAGAGTCTTTGCTAAACCATGCTTAGTAACAACAGCTATCCAAAATGTCTGCTGAAACCGCCACCAACCCCCCCGGCCGCTGAGCCCACGGCCACCTCGCCCGAGGCTAACGGCTCTCCGGCTCCTGCTGCTGCTCCCGAGACCGCCGGCGAGGGCGCTGCTGCCAACAACCAGCCCCACTCCGCATCCCTCTATGTCGGCGAGCTCGACCCCTCCGTGACTGAGGCCATGCTCTACGAGCTGTTCTCCTCCATCGGCCAGGTTGCTTCCATCCGAGTTTGCCGTGATGCAGTCACCCGCCGCTCTCTCGGCTATGCCTACGTCAACTACAACAACACCGCCGACGGTGAACGCGCCCTCGAGGACTTGAACTACACTTTGATCAAGGGTAAGCCCTGCCGCATCATGTGGTCTCAGCGTGACCCCGCTCTGCGCAAGACTGGCCAGGGCAATGTCTTCATCAAGAACCTTGACAATGCCATTGACAACAAGGCTCTTCACGATACCTTCGCTGCCTTTGGTAACATTCTCTCCTGCAAGGTCGCCCAGGATGAGTTCGCCAACTCCAAGGGTTACGGTTTCGTCCACTACGAGACTGCCGAGGCTGCCAACAACGCTATCAAGCATGTTAACGGTATGCTTCTTAACGACAAGAAGGTGTTTGTTGGTCACCACATCTCCAAGAAGGACCGCCAGAGCAAGTTCGAGGAGATGAAGGCCAACTACACCAACATCTACGTGAAGAACCTCGAGCTCGAGATCACCGATGACGAGTTCCGCACTATGTTCGAGGCATTCGGTGAAATCACCTCCGCCACTCTCAGCCACGACCAGGATGGCAAGAGCCGCGGATTCGGTTTCGTCAACTACTCTACCCATGAGAGCGCGCAGGCCGCCGTGGAGGAGATGAACGACAAGGACGTCAAGGGCCAGAAGCTCTATGTCGGCCGTGCTCAGAAGAAGCACGAGCGTGAGGAGGAGCTGCGCAAGCAGTACGAGGCTGCTCGTATGGAGAAGGCCTCCAAGTACCAGGGTGTCAACCTCTACGTCAAGAACCTGACTGACGACGTTGATGATGAGAAGCTCCGCGACCTCTTCACTCCCTACGGCACCATTACCTCTGCTAAGGTCATGCGCGACTCCGTCGGCGACGAGAGCCCCGCCTCCGAGGGTGAGGAGAAGACTGAGGAGAACAAGGAGGCTGAGACCAAGGAGGAGGAAAAGAAGTCCGAGGAGAAGCCCGAGGAGGAGAAGAAGAAGGAGGAGGACAGCGAGGAGCAGGAGGAGGGCGAGAAGTCCGACAAGAAGGGCCTCGGCAAGAGCAAGGGCTTCGGCTTTGTCTGCTTCAGCAGCCCCGATGAGGCCTCCAAGGCTGTCACCGAGATGAACCAGCGCATGGTTAACGGCAAGCCCCTCTATGTCGCTCTCGCCCAGCGCAAGGATGTCCGCCGCAGCCAGCTCGAGGCTAGCATCCAGGCTCGCAACACCATCCGCCAGCAGCAGGCCGCCGCTGCCGCTGGTATGCCCCAGCCTTACATGCAGCCCGCCGTCTTCTACGGCCCCGGCCAGCAGGGCTTCATCCCCGCCGCTCAGCGCGGTATGGGCTTCCCTCCCCAGGGTGGTATGGTCATGCCCGGCATGCCCGGTGGTCGCCCCGGTCAGTTCCCCGGTCCCTTCCCTCAGCAGGGTGGTCGCGGCATGGTCCCCGGCCAGCAGATGCCCCCCAACTTCCAGGGCATGCCCATGGGCATGCAGGGCCCCGGTATGCCTAACGGTATGGGTTACCCCATGCAGGGCCCCGCTTTCGGCCGCGGTGCTGGTGGCCGCGGTCAGGTTCCTGGTATGCCTATGGGTCAGGGTATGCGTGGTGGTCCCGGCTACGGTCGTGGTGGTCCCCAGATGGGCCGTGGTCAAGGTCGTGGTCAGGCTCCTGCCGGCCAGCCTGGTCAGGAGCAGCCCGCCTCCAGCAACCCCGCTCTCGCCAACGCTCCTCCTGCCCAGCAAAAGCAGATGCTCGGTGAGGCTTTGTACCCCAAGATCCAGGCCCAGCAGCCTGAGCTTGCCGGCAAGATCACTGGTATGCTTCTGGAGATGGATAACGCTGAGCTTCTTGGCCTGTAAGTTTTTGGCTCCCAATCTTCACACCCCCGCCCCCGCAACACGATGCTAATATTACTATTTTAGGCTTGATGATGAGGAGGCACTCCGCGCCAAGGTCGATGAGGCCCTCAGCGTTTATGACGAGTACATGAAGAACAAGGGTACCGAGGGCGAGGCGGCTGGCGAGGCCAAGCCTCAGGAGGCCGAGAAGGAGGCTTCCTCGGAGGAGAACAAGTCTTGAATGACTGTCTTGTCTAGCTCCGTGCAGAAGTTGTGAACTAGACTCGGCTCACGATGAATCTGCCCGCGCTCGGAAATCTTGGAACGCACGTTTTTTGATGACCATTTCCTTTTTCGTTTTTCATTTTTTTGTCTACTACCGTGTGACCCTTTCTCGCTTTTCCCCTCTTCCTCCCGATCTCGATATCCCTCGGTTTGAAAAGTTCCTGTGTTAGTGTCACCTATTTCTGGTGTTTAGTGAACGCGGCACGACATTTTTTTTCCAATTTCCTCCCGCCTCTCTAGTACACTCCTGCGTGGACTTTTCTCTCGTCTCCTTTACCCTGGATTCTTGAGGAGGGACAAATGCCCAAGCTCGCAATGGGGGACAGCTTCGTGTCCTCGGGTCGGTAAAAGTTCTTCTCTTTGGGCGCTGGATGTGGGTTTGTCTTATGATCTACCTTACTTTCTTTATTGTTTGCCGGGAGGGAGTTGTGACGTCTTTCTCTTCCTGTCCCCCAACCCTTTACTCTCTACCTTTCCCCCCTTTGCCTCGTACCTCCCCCTTTTAATCCTTCACGAGTGTAACATAGAGTTATGACTTCCTCGCGGAAGGGTCTAGCGTGCAGTCCCTTTATGTGCCTGAGTTCGAGAGCACAGGCTTCCAAATTTAATGGGATGGCCACGGGCCCGATTGCTTATTTAACATTCGTTCTATCTCAAATGTTTTTGATAGATGTAACCCTTAGGAGCAGAGATTGGTGAATTTCAATTCTTGCCAACTTCGGAATGAAGCGATGACTAAGCACGATGACTGCGACTCCAATCGCCCTCAAGAGCAGGACTCACGACTACTTCCATTGCTAGCTGTCTCTACATTGCCGCAGAATGTGCATTCAAGCATGGAGCCACCAGAGTATCATCCTGGAACATCAGAAATTGGTTCCCTCACGGCACATTCCAACGAGGATAGCCAGTTCGTCGGTAGCTCCAGCGGCGTCTACTTCATCAATACCGTGAAGCGTGCATTCTCCGCTGGGCTAGATGCATCGGGATCCCCAGAGACAGAGTTCCCAACTGCTGAAGATACCCTTGTGGGTGCAGAAGACTCACCCCGGAAGCGACAATGTACGGCATCATCCAAGCTTGACTCGGCCACACCCATCGAGGCCGAGTCACCAGCACCATGGAAGTACGACCCCACGATTGCGGATTACATGGGCAGCGCACCACCGTTGGAGGCTTCGAAAGAATTTATGATGATGTACTTCAAAGTTTGGCATCCTCTGTTTCCCTTCCTACATGGTCCCACTTTCCTGCAGGCCATGGAAAAGTTATACTCCAGCACCGGAGACAATACTCCAGTCCTCGATAAGAGCTCGAATCATCGAAATACATGCTGGACGGTGATTCTGCAATGTATCTTTAATCTAGGAAGTATGCTTCGTCCAGACCTTGAACTTCCACCTACCTGTCGAATTCAATCGCCTAGCAGTGTAACATCACTACTCGGATGTCTATTAGCAAAACATGACATTGCTTCACTTCAAGCCCTTCTAGCCGTCCAGGTTTACCTGGTTGCAAAAATGTCCCTACGCCTGGCATCTACGTTCGGTGGATGCGTTTTACGATCCATGATGCATGCTGGCCTCCACCGATGTCCGTTCCGATATGCGCAGCTCTCATCGCATGATCGACAATTGCGCAAACGAATTTTCTGGTGTGCATATGCGATTGATAGATACCTGAGCCAAGCACTGGGGTTGCCGCTTGGGATCCAGGATTCGGACATCGATGTGTGCCTACCTGCTGCGCCGGAAATCCACTCTCCTCGACGACTGAGGGATTTACAGTCCAGTGTCTCATATAGGAACCCAGTATCGCACGATAATCGAAAATATAGAGAGCATTCGCCGTTGGATGCAGGCGCAGATCACCGCAAAAAGGAACGGGTGCTTGCCAGCTATGTTGATTCCGGAACACTCACCGGCCGTGCACTTGAACTGTTACATAAGTCCATTTTGGTGCGTTCGGTGCGCCGCAGTTCCGTGCTTTTCTTAGTGACAGACGTTCATAAGTGGTGGAATAGTCTTCCTCTTGAACTCCAAGGGAAGTCATCTGAGGCCGGCAAACGGGTGCTAGCTTCAGATTCAGGCAGTTCGTTTGACTTTGGCCCTTTCTTTACCGTCCTCTACCAGCATCTCATCCTTATTCTCCACCGACCCTCCTTGTCATTGGACCCATCAACAGCAGAATTTTGTTCAGGGCTGCAGACCTGCATTGGCGCTGCACGATCCATTCTCGCGGCGTTGAGATTGCAAGTGGATAGTTGCCAAGCACTCTTCTGGCCGGGCTTTGTCTCTGCAGCTTGGATGTCAGGCTTGGTGTTGGCTTTTGCTTGCCAACTCAAACAATACGTTGTGAAGAAGGGTTTGCAGTGAGTTTCGATCTTAAATTCAAGGTCCGCGAAATGAACTTAGGACTGAATGTCAAAAGGGAAATCGACTTTTGTTCCGAATTTCTGAAGCGCATGTCTCTCCAGTGGGAGACAGCCAAACATTGCCAGATAGCATTGTCCTTACTGTCTACGAAAATCAAACAAATCGAGCGTCATGCCAACAGCACGAATTCTCATGCTTATACCCAGCGGCGCCCCGGCGAAATTCATCCAATTGACTCGACTACCTTGCGGTGCAACGACTCAAGGTTGGCTCAAATTGTCGGTTTGCAAATGAAACCGAACCCCATTGCCGAAGTGCAAATGGAGCAACCCGATGGAGTGCTTGAAGACACTCATTTCCGCGAGACACGACCTGGGTCAGTCTCACCAGAATTGTTCCAGCCAAGCAGTCTCCACGGAGAGGCGGCACTGGCCGATAATACGACGCCGTCATCAGAGCTTCACTTCCAAAGTGTAGACTCTGGTCACCTTGGTGGGTCGAATTTCGACTTAGATATTGCTGATCTGCTTCAAGGGGCGGATTTCAATTCTCTGTTTGATATAGTCGGACAGCAATACCCCAGTTTCTGAATGAAAGGACTAATGATTTATGCTATCAATTGACCATCGATGTGAGTATGTCTAGATCATTCACGGGTCTCTACAAATCGTCAAATCCTATGGTTGGCGCCCAAATATGGGTCAGACAACCACCGAAAATTAGAACAATGAGCCAGAGTAAACACCCAGTCTGATCATTTTCTACTTAGTCCTGGGCCATGAAGTCAATTGTAGAAAATGAGTCAACAAACCGAAATTACGGTGTTGTGCTGATGTGAAGAATCGGGATTGCGCCACTTTCAATAGTTGGGGGCGCTTTTGCGGCGCTTGGCATTCTCCTCTTCCACATTGCTGACGCGAATGCGAACGCAGCGATGGAGACGCCGCAGGCACGCAAAAGACCGCGGCCAGTTGTTTCCTGTCTTCGATGCAGGGAAAAGAAATTGAAATGCCACCGTGTCGTGCCTTGCCAGAACTGTATCAAGTCGGGCTGCCGTCCGGACTGCACCTACAATCAACAGCCTACCGAGTCGCATCTCAGGCCGAAGAGAGTTCAATTATCAAATTCTAATGGTTCTGATCAGAATCAAGATCACCTCGCCGCTCCAGTGACAGCGGGTGTTGGCGTCATTGAAGATTTACAGATGCGAGTCGCCAAGCTTGAGGAACTCCTTGCGCTGCATTCCCAAGGGGCCTTCAGGCCGATCAAAGATGCCCCTGTTCAGTGTGCACGGTAGGAAGACAACCCCTTATTAGTGCGCAAAATCTGAACGTCAAAGCAGGCCACAGGTTGATACAACTCGGTCGAGTTCTGGTTTTCTTGGGACACTTGTAGCCAAGGGATCTCGTTCCCGCTACCATGGACAAAACAACAGAATCACACTACTCAATCAAGTATGTCTATCAACTCGGCCTCTCCTCCATAAAAGGTCAGACACAAAGAGTCCTCCAGTTTGCGGACGCGAAGGAATTCATCAATCAATGCTCCAGTGACTCGGCTCTCGTGGGATTGGCCAAAGAAGTGCAATTCCTTCAGTCCAAGTCTCAATTGACGAGTTCTTCGCCGGAGTCAGTCTCTTGCCTGGATGCCTTACCGGAGACGCAGCATCTCTTGGAGTCTCTACCCCCAAAGCCTGTCTGTGACCGTTTGCTTGAGGTCTACACGAAGAACTTTGAGAAGACGCTCAGAATTGTTCATATCCCTTCACTTTTGCGTCAGTATGAGGTCTTCTGGCAACATTTAGACCCTGAGAGCTCTACTTCTTCGGCATCATCCTTTATGCCACTTCTTGTCTCAATATTAAACGTGGCTGCTTGGTCTGAGTCACCTCCAACCGCATCGGAGCACTCGGCATCATCGAACAAATTGAAGCAAGTCGCACCTGGGCTCATTCAAGATTGGCTGAAGCGACTCCCGCGCAAAAAAATGTTGAGCTCTCTTCACTTCAGGTGCAAACTCTGCACCTTCTCTCCTTTCAGCTGCGCCTCGTCTCGGTGGAAGAACAATGGAAGACAAGCGGTGCCCTCGTTCGATCTGCCATGACAATGGGTCTTCATGCCAATCTATCCCAAGCCACGAATCTTTCGTTTTCCAAGCGGAGGTCCGACGCCGACTCTGGATTACAATCATTGAGATGGATCTCCAAGCGTCTATTGCCGCGGGGATGCCTACCCTGATACCAGATCTTGTCCTTGACCATCTATATCCCAGCAATCTCAATGATGAAGACTTTGACGAGTCGACGCTCGGCTTACCACTGTGCAAGCTCTTATATGAGAAAACCGATTCATCTTCTCAAATTGCCTTGGCTACTTCTTTGTCTCATAGAACTAGGGCTATGAACACTGCCCAACGTAAACTGCGCGTGACAGTCTTGCAGAACGCCTTAAACAGGGGCGTGAACTTGAACAAATTTTGCATGGAATTCCATCCTACTTGAAGCCGGATTCCGAAGTGGGAAGCCAGGACCCATCAATCGTCCTACAGAGTGTTATTCTCGATCTCTATCTCCGCCGTCCTCTTCTCTGCCTCTACCGTCCTGTTATCAATAATCCCCCCAGCAATCACGACGACCCGTCGTTTCGCGAGTTACGAAGAACATGTCTTGAATCCTCACTGGCAATCCTGTCCTACCAAGATCATTTCGATCCCAGCATTTCCGATTTTGATACCTTCAGTTTAAACAGCTACTGGAACGCGTTCGACACGCTTTTCCAGAATGACATCCTCTTGTCTGCTCTTAGCATCTGCAAACACATGAAGCTCTCCAAACAAGACTCAGCTATACATTCGCCATCCAAGGAACCAGGAAGCCCAGCCTATGACCCGATGCATAGCAAAGCTAGATTGATACGCGCTGTTGAAAATACGCTTGCCACTTTGACTCGTCGAACCGGCGAGAAACCCTGTGACATTAAAAGACATTCTTCTGTTATCAGTTGTTCTGCATTCAGTACGCGCTCGAGGTACTACCGAGCAAAAAGATCGAACCATCTCTCAAGGAGCCAAAAAGGCTCTATCTGCCTGTCGGCAACACTTACTTACCTCGGCTGCGGAGCAATCAATTGAGCTGCAGCTGGCAGACTTGGCAAAAGTGGTATGAATCCGTATATCCGATACGTGTGAACTTGCTGACAAGTCAACAGACTCAGTCCCACGAGGCTATTTTGTCATCGGACAGCCAGCTGCAGTTCTCGTCTTCGAACCCTCAGATGTCTAATCTGTCACAGTCATCTCTACTCGCACCCGAATTTACTAATTTTGAGACCGATCTGTTTTCATTCGATGATGGGTCATTCATGTGGAATTTGTGACGGAGAATTACACGACAAGCCCAGTGTAGGGGAAAGGAGCACAAGCGGTGGAGCAGCAATGGTACAAGGGCCAATTCAGAGTGACCACCATCAATATCTCGTAAATATATGGGATGTATCATTATACTTATCAATCATTCTACTTACTAGATTCATACATTCGTCGGCTATACATCTTTCTTGGTATAGTATTGAGTCATATCATGCTGCAGCACATTCAACCCCTACCGAATGCATCAGGATACCATGTTTCAGGAATGAATATAGAGAGAGTACTCACCAGAGCAAACTCTTTTGCAAGATCTTCATCCTTCTCAGCTTTGATCAGTGTTTGGAAAAAGGCATCATTGTCCCGCGCTTTATCCGGGTCCTGATCATGAAGCCGCCGGAAATTCTCACGAGACATGGGATCAATGACCTCCTCCCACATACGCTTCCGAATTTCGGCATATTTGTCAAGGATAGTTTCGTCTGCCACCCCCTTGTGGATGCCCATCAGCGCATCGAAAAGGTTTCCAACGTCGACGATGCCGCCCGTAAGGCCAAGACCACCACTACAACGAATCAATCTTCAATGCACATCCAGTCAGCCTTCATGTCTGTACTCACAATGGATTGCAAAGATGTGCCGCATCTGCCGCAAGAAGCATCCTCCCAACCCGAAAACTCGGCGCACACCGTTGCTGTAGTTTATACGGGTTCAGATTGACAACCTTGTATTGATCCGGCTTCGGGTTCCCGGGCAAAATTTCTTCCCACCGCTGAGGTTGACGCGCAATATACTCTTCTTTGGTGAGACCCGGTATATCTCCATACGATACACGATATAGCCCGTCCGCAGTGATGCGAGCTGCCATGTACCAGTTCGTGGGATGGACGATAAAGTTGCTATCCCAGTAACCGAAGCGTTCGAAGTCGTAGTAAACCTATTCATTGCAAGTGAGGAAACGTTCAAATAAGAATGAAAGAATGATACCGACATTCGTGGCAACGATCTGTGCATTCAAAGTCTCACCCGGGAATTCGGGACCAAAAAGTTCCCTCCGCACGGTACTACTCGCCCCATCACACCCAACAACATAGTCTGCCTCGGATCGCACTGTGCCATCCGGCGTCTCAATGTCGACCCATGCTTTGTCTTGATCTTGACCGATCTTTACGACCCGATGAGACCATTTCACATGTGCGGTAGGCTGGCGCTGAATATGCTCGTACAATAGAGCTCCGAGGCGATCCAGCGGAAGAACTTGCATCTTGTAGGGATAGTCATCTGGCAACACATCGAGCCTCATGCCTGCAACGAATGTGGTGTCCATCTTTCGCCAGGCGAATCCCTTGGGTGTTATGCCGCGTGCTTTAACATCGTCCAGAACACCGGCTCGTTCAAGCTCATAGGCCGCCGGGGAGGCATAATGTGCTGCGCGGGGCTGGTCGTTCAGCTGGGCGCCAGCGTCGAGGAGTTCGACTTCAATGCCTTGTTTCGCGAGTAGAAGACCAAGGATTAGGCCTGAAGGGCCTGCTCCAACGACGATCACCTGTGACAAATGTTATTAAGTGACTGATGCGAAGTTTATTGGATGTATTACCTTCTTGATCGCCATACTTTAGTGTATAGTCAATGTCTGAGAGGGTAGCAGGCTCATTGATGCGATTAAATCGTAACCACGAAGACCCTCTGAGTAAGGAAGCCCCCACCCCCACCGTGGGGCCAGGACCTCTTAGCCAGGAATATTTCCATTGAATTTCACGACAGAGGGCGATTGGAAGGTTGAATGATTGCGGGGAAGCAGGTGTTCAAACTGCGGGGCGGCTCCCCGGGGTAATTCCGAGCTTGCCATCGCATTGCATTTTCCCCCGGTTCTATTGCACCCTTAAGTTGGCTTTGTTTACCACATAAATTGCTCTTGGAAGCTAATAGACGGTGCTCCATCCCAAGAGCTGCGGGTCTGCATGGTATTGACATCCCGGGGGTCGTCGGACCCTGCAACTCCATGATCCGAGCGGCCTGGTGATTGAGATCCTATCTCTGCAAAGGTAGCTCGGTGGCCAGGCCCAGATAGTGGACGTCCACTTGGAGAGTTCCCAGAGGTCATTTGTATTGACGAAGAGAACTGCTCTTGCTTGTGGGTGTCCATTATGTTTTGCTTCATTCCCCCCTGGACTTTCGTGGATGAAGGTCCAGGCTCAACGGATTGACAACCAATTCCATCGCTTCCTTGGTCTGTACATATCCGCTGCCATTTCCTGATGCTCTGTATCGAATTAAGGGGAAATCGAGACCATTCTTCAATGCCTTTCTTTTCAAGTCTTGCCAATGGTGCGTAGCCGGTGCCCTCGCCGGGTATCGAGTCTGTAGGGAATATCTTGGACAGCTCGGGATCGGAGACTTGAGAGAGTAGTCTTAGGAGAACACCCTCTGTCACTTGTAGCCGATGCTCCAGTGCTTCAATGTATCCCTTTGCGGGTCCCCTAATGATTGCATTAGCGAGCCTGTGGGTGTCTACCTAGATCTCATACGTACCGTCGTAACTGTTCGGGCCAGTTACACGGCCGGTTATACTCGTAGCACTGCTCACAAACAGGCCTGATTCCAATCAGCGGAGAGATTTCAATGCTTCCAAATTATGAACTCCTTACTTCTTGCCGCTGCACTTGAGTCGACCCTTGTCAGTTCTGCAATTAATGGGGTTGTTGGATATTCAACCCACCTTCTGTTTGCGTGATCGACAGGCATTACACGCAGTAGTGATTCTTGATGGCTTCTTTGCTTTCATACTTGTCGTTTGGCGTTGCTGGATGGGTTGGAGATGATGGAAAGAGAGATGGCGGGGGGAAATCGCCTGAAAGTTCTGCCGACCGTGGGATGAACCATCAGCCAGAGTCCACCTAGAGTGGGCGAGACAGACGTCAGGTATAAAACACAGGGAATTCCCACTTCTGTAAACGAATGGATTAGATATAAATTCTCGCAAACATGGTGCACTTATATCGTATAGCGTCTATCCCGGGCGATGGCATCGGGCCCGAAGTGGTCAGCGCCACGATCGAAGTGGTCGAGAAGCTCGCCCAAACTCTCGGGAGCTTCAAAATTGATTTCACTCATATTCCATGGGGAACAGGATATTACAAAGAGCATGGCAAATACGTCTCCGACGATTGTCTTGACACGTTACGCAAGTTCGACGCCGGACTCTTTGGAGCAGTGGGCGCCCCAGGTACGATCCTACGAGTTTGCTTGTGAAGCGCTGTCTAACATTCAAAAGACGTGCCAGACCACATCTCACTGTGGGGACTCCTACTCGCCATCAGAGGCCCCCTTCAACTCTACGCCAATGTGAGACCAGTGCGGACATTCCCAGGCACCAAGTGCCCCCTCAACACCGCCACTGAGGGGATTGACTGGATGCTTATTCGTGAAAACTCCGAAGGCGAGTATGCTGGTCAGGGTGGACGTTCACACGTCGGTCAGCCTTGGGAAGTCGCGACGGAAGTTGCCATTTTTACGCGCGTAGGCATTGAGCGCATCATGCGCTTCGCATTCGAGACAGCCCAGTCTCGACCGCGCAAGCAGCTGACAGTCGTGACGAAGAGTAATTCCATGCGTAATGGACTAGTCCTCTGGGACGAGGTCGCGGCGTCGGTTGCGAAGGATTTCCCCGATGTGACATGGGATAAGATGCTTGTGGATGCGATGACTGTCCGCATGGTGGGAAAGCCGCAGTCTATCGATACCATTGTCGGCACAAACTTGCACATGGATATTTTGTCAGACCTTGCAGCTGCTCTGGCGGGGTCGATTGGGGTGGCTCCTTCGGCGAATCTGGACCCGACGCGCAAGAATCCATCCTTGTTCGAGCCTGTTCATGGTAGCGCGTTTGATATCACTGGAAAGGGCATCGCGAACCCTGTCGCTACCTTCTGGTCAGCAGCCGAGATGCTGACTTGGATTGGTGAGAAGGATGCGGCAGATAAGCTGATGGGATGTGTCGAGAGGGTTTGTGCTGCGGGTGTGTTGACGCCCGACTTAGGGGGGCACGTCAAATACCCAAGAGGTGGTCAATGCCGTGTGCAGCGAGATCGAGAATTTGAGAATATAGATTGAAAATTCAATTCAGCCTGATCGTGATTCTTGGAGTACGTTTCTCATGTGCGACTAGAATTTCAAAAGAAGCTCGAGAAATATACAAGCCCCCAGCATATCCCCCCACAATATAAAAACATATATGTTGGGAGAACGCTTTCTTTTGATCAATGTAACCAGACCG
Organism: Penicillium maclennaniae; assembly: GCF_028827695.1. Classification (NCBI taxonomy): domain Eukaryota; kingdom Fungi; phylum Ascomycota; class Eurotiomycetes; order Eurotiales; family Aspergillaceae; genus Penicillium; species Penicillium maclennaniae. Next base: position 4,848,104 of record NW_026623215.1, on the reverse strand, counting down.
ACTTATTCCTAACTAAGACACAAAGCTTAACTCAATTCGAGATAACGGGGCCACTGTCATCCCATGTATCCTTCGTCGCCGCATCCACCAAGAATTTAGCCACGCTTTTACGGCTAGCAGTAGCCATCAGGGGAATCCCCTTGCCATCGTACGGCCATTCTCGAGTCGACAGAACATCAGTATCCACCAGCCTAGCAGGACGAACCAGAACATATGTGACGCCGCTAGTTCGAATCGCCCTGTCTGTTTTGTTGTGATCATCATACTGATAGCTCATGTTGGATTTGCTCATCAGCAAACGAAGTATGCATGACATGTTTGGCCACGATGTACCAACGCCAAAAGCTTGTAGAATGACCACCTTCTTCACGCCAAATTCTGTCATCACGGTTACAACGTTGGTGTTGCAGTCGGCCATGAGCCGTGGAGGGGAAATGGGTGCGGCGAATGGGCTGTCGCTGGCTCGGGAGCGCTGAGGGCCACGATCACCACATCTGGAATTTGAATTCGAAAAGCATAGCGAATGTCCGATACACTTGTAGGTGTTCCTCAAGGGTATGTGTTAGATTGAGAATTCGACATTGTGGAGCGGGGAAAGCTTACCTTTGACGATGCTCAAGCCATCTCGCATCTCGATCACTGCAGGATTTCGAACGAGGGCAGTGATATGATTCTCTTGTAGAAGTTAGTTGATATCTCAGATCCCTGCTTTGTACAGTATAACCGAGTGTATCGTACCTTTTCGAAGCAGCTCCTCCACGACGAGCTTTCCAGTGCGACCACTGCCTCCGATGACTAAAGCGTGCATTTTGAAATCGTGATGATCGCGGACTGAGATTCAGCATAGAGAATCAGAATACAGAATGGTGCTGAGTATGATTGTTAGAAGTATAGAAAGGGTGCGGCCTTCATTCTTATACATGAGTGGCTCAGTGCACACTCAGCCGAATCCGGGCTCGGATCCGAGACACATAAACACTGGCCCGAGAGAGAAGGCCAAACAAATGAGCAAAAACTAGATGTCCATTTATGAAGAGAGTAAAGAACTTGATAAATGAAGCATCCAGTTCTCTCAGACTATCATGATCAGAGCAATATACGCAGCGCAACGGTTTCGCCAACAGCATCGGTCGTTGTATATATCGAATGAAACTCTTCACTGTGGGCGGAGCGTATGCCGGATTGACCTCAAAGGAGCGGCAACAAGTAGATAGTTGCGCAGAGTATAACTTGAGAGGCCCAATCCCCAAGGACCCCGCGGCGCAGAGGCGCTGATTACATTGAAGTCGACTGAGGCCCACTTGACTGACCGACCAACCCACAGATAAGCCTGCCAGGGTGTGAAGTTATAATTATTGCCCTGCATTGGCATTGCAAATTGTGGCTATAATATCATTGAGGGCTGGCTGAGGAGAATATGTATCATCTACATACAGTGGAAAGAATTTCGAGAATTAACGCAGAGGGGCAACCCAGAAGCCAGAAGATCTTGAACATAAATACTACCAAAGATGACTGTGGAGCTCTAGTAAAGATGATACCACTACGACACCGTGCAGTTGGACCTGTTAGAAGCCTTGCCCCGGCAGCTATGTGGGAGCATCATAGGATAGAAGGCGACTGTTTATCTGATAACAAAATACCAAAACTCCTCCGTCTTGTCTCCTGACATGACAATTCCGCGTGGGATGTGCACCATGTCAACGAGGGTTGTCTAGTACTGCACTAGCTCCAAGATAAAGTGTCCCTGGCCCTCTGCCACACCATCGTAGACCCGGCGAAGCCGAAGAGATGATGTTTTGATTCTGCTTCGGGTTTGCTAGAGCATCCTCACCATTTCAACAAGAACGATCGCGGTCGAGTGGAAGAATTCAGTAGACTTCAACTAGATTGAGTATCACGACCAGGCAGGCGAGAGAATGATACTTGCGTGTTGCCCAAATTCCGGAAAGAATGTCAAGGTGCCGCATAATGATCGTCGCCCTCAGAGGGTTGCTTTGCTACGAGGTGAATTGGAGAAGCTTTGTCCCAGGAATGATGTGTCAAATTACGATGTTGCAGCAAGTGCCGGAAGGCGAAGTAGTAAGACAACAAACTGAGTGGCATTGGCTTCCTACATTCGAGGGAAGCCATGAAATAAAATTAGTTGGATCCCTTCTGTCTGGAGCACCTTTTCCATAGCTGGCACATTGTCCGCGATCAATATAACCTGTTCCTCTTTTCTCATAGCACGAATATCATCGATGAACAATACCCGACTACTCAGGTGATTTAAAGATGGTCTTTGAGGGTTTCTGGCGGACATTCCCAGTTTGAAAGGTCTTTCCAGTCTAGGAAACAATCTACACGCTTGAGCAAGTCATAGTAATTAGTGAAAAATATGGGGAATGTGTCTCACAGCGTCCAAATATGCTTCGAATCTATTTCCGTTTCAAAATATGCCCGAACGAGTAAATGCACCTTTGCTAAGAAGATAATTCCGAGATCTACACCAACAAAGGTGGGACTACTCTGGGTCTGTCATACAAATGCTTGTTAGATGTTAGCATTATTATTGATTGTTACCGACTTGGAATGTGGTATGGAGGGGCTGGGATACATAGTGCCTCTCTGTTAGACCCCTTGAATGCACCATCGAGAATTGCCAAGTCTTTTATTGCCAAGGGTGTCCGAACGCCCAAACATTCAATATTCATTGGCCAAAACATGCAAAGTGTCGAGCGATGTGGTTAGCTTCCAGCAATGTCGCATAAAGAATTTAGTTTCATCTTTATGAAATGTGGTGAATGAAACGGCAACATTGTGTACCAATTTAAACTTCTTGCCCTAGTGATCGAGAACATGACAGGCGGTCCATTGGGACGAATCAACAGCCATATGGGCACCACATTCCCTTACATCCAAATATTTCCCCCTCAAGTGAATGAGGCAAAGTATGCAGTTGCAAGTCATGATCTCCATTCGAAGCATTCAACGCCCCTTAACCGATCATTCTGACGGTGGTGAAAGGAACGCTGCATGTTGACAACACTGAATACCGTAAAAAAAAGGGGAACTGAAGCTCCAATCATGGCAAGAACTGGCGAAGCTCTTTTTGCCAAACAAAATGGCTCACATAATTTTTGGAATATTTAAGAAGCCAGAGGTTAGCCCGCTGACACCGGATTCTTTAATCACCACCAGTCATCTGCCTTTCCAATACTTTGACATTGCTACCCCGGAATCTCCATCTCAAATCTTGATTTTAGAGAAGAAACCAGGTATATTTGAGACACAATTGAGCTTTGTCTATTACGCCTACTGACTTTAAGTCGCCCTAGTCGAAATCATGCAGCTCACCTACCACTCCATTACCGCCTTTGTGGCCTTTGCGCTTTTCAGCTGTGCTACTGCCGCACCAGCCTCCGAGGCTGCCGCTCGCGCCGCTGCATGGGCTGATCCCTCGGACTGCCATCGATTCTGGGAATGTCCCGCTGGTGGAGCCCCAGTTCTGAAGACCTGTGGCCCAGGCACCGCGTACCAGGAAGCGACCCAGGTCTGTGACTTCGAGCACTTGGTGGCTAGCTGCTGGCGCCACTAGGAAATATCTGTGTCTCCAGATTTCATGTTGGATCAAGTGCTTGGAGTAACGGGGGAAAGTAAAGCGAAGTAGGTTAGATCCAATGAATTCAACAATTTACACCACGACATTACATTCCGAGTTTCTATCAGTACAAAGGCATTGGTAGTAGCTGCAATGAGTATCTCTCAAATTTTGCGGCAGAGGAGCTTCCCGGGGCGTTATTTCGCAAGCTTTTCATGCATTGCTGGTCTGTAAGTGCTACTGGACCTGCAAACGACCCGTGTAATGTAAAGTGCGATGATGAGCATGCATTCTCTTGTGCTCTGATGCTGTCAATTTGAATTGAAAGTTGGCTTAGTTGTCAAATCTTGGGACGAAACCAGCTACCAGACAGGCAGAATATCGGCCTCCGTCGCTTATACGGGCTCGATGATCCCTGTTCGCATTGAATTGGGGATATTGCCCCTTCTCATCGCACCCTTGCCTCAGCCTCCATGGTATCTAGATCCATAGCTTCATCTCTAGGTTTTATCATTAATCATCATCATCACTCTCATCATTCATATTCCATCTTCATAATCCCCAAATATACTATCAGCACACTCACCCTAGGGTAGCTTATATTGCAGCTCTGGAAAAACAAGACCAGTGGCTCCAGCGAATCTTTCCAAGTGGCCATATAGAATATAGCCTGCATACGGCTCGGCGGACAAGAGGTCCTGTTCTCCACCAGCAGTGTCTATTTTGCGACCGCATTTGGACTCCTCATGACGGGTCAGATCACCTTGCGCCACCATCGTTGGGATTGGGATCAACAAATGGCCTGCGACTGGTCAGTTCACCTTCCAGTGCCACTGAGGCGCAAACCGGAATTTCCGACTCCTAATCGGGGTCCAGGCAAGATCGCTTAAAAGAACCATCGATCTCACGGCCGATTGATGTTTGAGGGGTCGAGACCAGCCGTGAGGGGCCACCTGACGTCATGGGTGGAGCCCGTCAGCATCGTGTACGTACCTTGCTCTGCCGACCCTGCGACCGAGTCAAGATTTTCTATCGCTTTGTGTCTTGCGCGCCATTAACCCTTCACAGACGAGGAACGGCCGAGACGTGATCAACGAGTCCCGACGTCGGGTGATTATCGCCGTTGGCAGGGGCTTTCTACGCAAGATTCTTCAAAATGGAGAGTTCTGCGCGAGAACTTCGAGATGGCGAACGCCGCGCACGCGAACTATACCATTACTTTCAACCCGACAATCCAGCGCTGCTTCCGACCGAAAAGCCGACGGGAAAATGCGTCGACACCTCGCTGAAGTCTCCGGGAAAGGCCAGTCCCAATCTGGTGTTGACGGCCCTCGCTCAATTGGCGGCGATGAGGCTTGGTGTTCAACGGGCGATAATCAGGTACACCACACCCACCTCAACGGTCATACGGGGCAATATGCGCAGCTTTCGTTGCCTTCGATTGATGAAATGGCCCGGGAAACCACTTTGAGGTTGACGCATAGAAAATGGTTGCTAAACGATTGAATTTCTCCAGTTTGATTGATCGCGAAACGCTTTACGTGGTAGCAGAGGCTTCAAAATCGCTCAATTTGGACAAAAATGATCTGTATGACGATGATGGCGACGGTCTCTGGATGGGCTGTGCGCGCGGTCCTGTTTCGGGGACTCTCTGTGAGGTAAGCGACGAATTCCATGCAAGCATCATCGGGGCACCAGGTTCCTAGTTGCACTTCACGTGGAACGTCTCGTCTTTATTCCAACTTGAAGGACTGCGCTGAGTCTATGTCATGCACAGAAAACCATCACCCTACGATCCTCTAGCGAAGAAAGATTCCCATTCTTTATTGTGGACGATTTGCAACACCACCCGACATTTTGCAATATCCCTTGTGTTGCTGCAGCTCCCTACTTCCGGTACTACGCAGGCACACCCTTGATCACAAGCAACGACATCACCATTGGAAGTCTATATGTGATCGATCCTCGACCGAACCTATCTTTGACGGAATCCCACAAAGAAACTCTCGGGACTATAGCGAATGCCGTTATGGAGTACATGGAAACGTCACGTCAATCGCTAGAAGCGGATCGCTTGGCCAAAGTGCTCTCAGGCCTCAATTCCTTTGTGCAAGGTGCCGTCACTTCGGAAACCTCCAGCAAAGCAACATACCAGAGTGCCGGCCTTTGGGACCAGGACTTATCTCATACCCAGAGCCCGTATCAGACTCCTTGTTCGACCACCGAGTATGAATCAGACTCGTATTTCAAAGATTTTGCACAGATTCGCTCAAAATCTTCAATAAATCAAACAATGAGTGCCGATAATTCCGATACTCCTCGGTTTACTCGCTCTTCCCGTTCTCCCCGATCTGCCCGGTCAAGTCGCTCTGGTCGCTCCCCTCGATGCACTCCTTCTCCGCCTATTCCTCCTTCCCCTCCTTCCCTCCCTTTAGATCGCGAGCATAAAAGCCAAGGAGCCCTGAATTCACCAGCGTATCCCAGTAGCCATGGGATGAGGCAGACTTTTCAACGCGCCGCCGACACCATCCGTCAAAGCCTGAATCTGGGTAAAGATGGAGGTGTCGTGATTTTCGGCAACAACGCTCGCATAGAACTTCCAACAACCCTTGATATGGAACAAGACTCAGAGTCAAAGCGAAAATTTGCCACAATATGGGCCATGTCGGATACGGAAGCTCAATCTGACCGAAATCGCGGGGTGTTACAGTCCCACCCGGCTGCAGAATTGGATCTACATTTCGCTCGCCGATTCTTGCGGCGTTATCGGCGTGGTGGTCTTTGGCACTTTCACCAAGATGGAACAGCCTTTTCTTCTGATGAGGACGACACTGCCAGCTCCGGGACTCAACAAGGACCCCCTGATCTTCCATCTTCGCCGCCATTTTCAATGAACCCGCAGTCATTCGGTGCATTGCGTGAGAAAGACCAGCAGGCACTGAAGAAATACTTTCCCAATGCAAAGAGAATAATGTTCGTTCCACTTTGGGATTCATTCAATTCTCGGTGGTTTGGAGGCTGTTTCAGTTGGAGCTGTCTTGAGACTCGCGTCTTTAGCGCCCACGTTGAGCTTGGCGGGATTTTTGGATTTGGGTCTTCTTTGATGGTCGAGTACAGTCGCATCCAGAGTCAAGAGTCGGACAAGAAAAAGGACGACTTCATTAGTACCATATCGTATGTACTACGTTTCAACCCACTTTTCGTTGCAATCTTGAGTGGTAATCTCGAAGATTTCATACTAATTGCTCTGCAGACACGAATTGCGCAGTCCCCTGCATGGTATCCTGGCAGCCAACGAGTTTCTTGCCGAGTATGTCGAATCGGAATTTGCTAAAAGACTGCTTGACACAATCCGTGCTTGTGGTCAAACTCTACTTGATACCTTTGAGCAGATTCTAGATTTCGCCAAGATCAACTCTTTTGCAAGCAAACGCCAGCACGTGGAATCTAGCTCCCCATCTGATTCCAGTCGACAGGCTGCAGGAAATGGTGCTTCTCCAGCACAGCCACTGCGCATTCTCAAGCTAGTCGATGTCGTTGCGATCATTGAAGATGTCGTCGAAAGTGTCTACTCGGGTCGCATTCTATCAGGTGCAATGAATCCAGGCAATAGTGCACTTGGAAGATGGTCTTTGGGCACAGAAGGCAATAATGGATCCACGGAATCTACTGATACTGGGGGTATCGACGTTTTTATCAATGCTGAACCTCGAGACTGGGAGTTCCTCCTGGAACCTGGGGCATTGCGACGTGTCGTCATGAATGTCTTTGGAAATGCACTGAAGTACACTCAAAAAGGAACCATCTCGGTTCGCCTGGAGGTCCTCCAAGCCAAAGGAAGCTGCAGCCCGACGTCGTCCGAAGCCGTTGGCTCTCTAGAACTTCTTTTAACAATCTCCGACACCGGTAAAGGCATTTCGAGTCAATATCTTCGATCCGATATTTTTACGCCATTCTCCCAAGAAGATGTCTTATCACAAGGCACAGGGCTTGGTCTCTCACTTGTTCGTGACATTCTCCAGTCACTGAATGGCGATATTACAATCGAAAGTCAGGTCGGAGTGGGCACTACTGTGAAGATGACATTCCCACTGGGGCAACCTGGAGAGCAGAAAGTCCTTGATCACTCTCCCGCGATTGTCGACTCGGTGCCTGTTACATCGAATCTTATCAGGCAACTGAAGGCAGGGCTTCAAGGAAAGGTTCTGCATTTCGTCACCGCCCCGGATTCACCATACACTATTCCAACTTCGAACCATGTGATCAAAAATTATCTGACCGAATGGTTTGGAATGAAGTTTAAAGATCCAGAGACCCCTAAATTCGTCGACTTGCTAGTTGTTGATGAGCGTGAATTGGATCTCATCGGAAATCCACATCCTGAAACGTCACTTCTGATCCTATGCCATCGCAGACCTTCGTGGTCAAACATGATGGAATCGACCAAGCAGCCTCCAAATGCCATCTGGCTTACACTTCCCTGTGGTCCTCATCAACTCGCTCGAACCTTAATGGGGTCCCTCAAGTGCTTGAAGCCAAGCCAACGATACCAGCTAGACGAGCCATCGCCAGTTGGATTCACCGAGCAACTTTCCGAGCTCAACAATATCTTGAAGAACCACAGCTTATCGGATCAGCAAACGATGAGACTCGCTTTGGCGCCTGATGCCCCACATATTCAACCAGCACCAAACACCACCACCACACACATTGGACTTGTTTCTAAAGCCAAACCAGCTTCGCATGATTTACAAGCCGATCAACCCGGTATCAATCTTTATAAGCAACCGCTGACTGAGCCCGGAGCTGGCATCCGGATTCTTTTGGTGGAAGACAACGCAATCAATCTCGCTCTCCTCGAGAAATATCTCGCACGAACAAACCCCGAGATCTTACACACAGCTGTCAACGGACAAGAAGCTGTCAAAGCAGTCCAGGCGATGGCCAGTGGTTATAAGTACATCTTCATGGGTAAGTAAACATTCTTATTGACTTTGATTTCTCTTGGACAACATCCTGACCTGAGTATGACTAGACTTGTCAATGCCCATAGTGGACGGTTTCGAAGCAACTCGGTCCATTCGATCAATCGAACGGGCACGACAAACGGACCCGTCTGCCAAAATCGTCGCGCTCACTGGCTTGGGATCCGACGAACATATTGTGAAAGCGTATGCCGCTGGCGTCGACGTCTTTCTAACAAAACCTATCTCTTTCAAGGACATTTTGAGGTTACTGGATGAGCGAATAGATCATCCACCTGGACATAGGCAATGATTTTTGGAAATACATGTTCAATTCTGATACCCATTAATTACGAGTGTTTGCTCATGACTCTTAAAATTCATTTCTACGTACATTCTTGCTTTTTCTCTTAGGCTTTCCAAGAACTTTGGCAATTTTGCTCGATCTAGTCTCGACGGATGAAAAACGTGTAAGGGGATACGCCAAATTCGTGTGCATCGGTCCTTTCGATGCGCCATGTGTCTTTGGTTAAAGATATGGCTAAAGTGGCCATTGAACGAGTCGTGGAAGTGAACGCTTTCGGAGTTTGTAGATCTCCTTTTAGTCCACGTATAGGAGGTTGATGCTGGAGGCTCAAGACTAAGATTTTGTGTTTCTGTGGCGGTTGAGTTTCTTTGGCTGAACTTTGAAGCGCCCAGGGGCATGTGGCTGCCCCAGGGTGGTACAAACCAGTGGAAAGAGGAAGGGAGTGGCGCAGTACGTAAACTGCGGAGTGGAAATTGGTAAGAGTCCAACCCGAGGAATGTTTCCCAGAGAAGATATCCCGAAGTAACCCGCGAGACCGGCGAAGACAGTGTACAAGGCCACACCAGGGCTAAAGTCCCAGTTAGCTTTTTCTTGACTAGTGGGGTTGGAAAGGGAGACGCAACACTTACCCCCAGCCCATGGTGGCAAAGGCATATGGCAAGCCAAAGGGACCCAGGATGATCAGCTGTGATCAGCTAGGAGATAGCGCCTCGACTGGCGGTGCGAAGGGCACGAGATGCATTGATCCACTCCTCGTCGGTAATGAATCTTCGATTCTCCACGTTGCTGGTGTTCATAGTCGAGGCATCTCGGGTTACGTTTTTGGTTTCAAGCTGGACGCCCGTATCATTCTTGGAAGGGAAGAATAATCGACAGAACGCCAATTTCCTTTTCAGTCAACAAGTCTTCCTCAGCACGAGTCCGTTGAGCATAATAATGGTACTCTTCAAACGTCACGCTACGATCATGGAGCTTGCGATGTTGGGGGCGAAGGGTGACATCCGAAGCTTGCCTCCGAAACAAGCGTATCTTCAGAAGCCGGGGATCACCCCGATCGAGAGCCAGATTCGCAACCTGGACCATTGTTCGAGTTAACAGTCGACAGTTGACAGTAGATGACGGATGAAGCAGCGGCAGCGGCAAGAGGGAGAATTTTTCGGGGGCGTGTAATAAGAAGCTATATGATTCATAGTGGGTCGAGCCAATGGTGAAGAATATATCTCAGGGCTTCATTTCCAAGCGAATAAGAGGCCAACTCAGGTAATGGAGCACTTGAGATTGACTGCAAGTATTGGCCAATGCGCCACAGATCTGTCGAACAATGATCCAAGCATTGAGCGGGCGAGTATGTCTATCATGGGTCTGCCTGTCATTTCATCTTCTTGGTGCCGAAATTGCTGATCATTGTCATTCGGTAGTTACTGAAGCTTGCCGCAATCACCTCTTTTGGTCCAAAGGTGGCGATCTCGGGATCTTAGGAACTTAGTATGGATTGTCGCATCGACATGAATGGTTGTAATATCTGCATGTTGGCAGCAGCTTTTCAGACTTCTCAAGTTCCTTTCTTCGCTGATGGACATTAAACCCAGTGCTCGTCTCTTTTCGGGTGCATCTTTCAAAAATCATTCCCCTGCTGGAGCTGCGAGGTCCTCGATGCTGTTTTTGATAAATGCCTGAAGTATAGCTGTCTGTCGTTTGCCAAGGTGTTCTGGAATTTTGCGCCAATTTTAATTGGTAAGCTTTCTATCAATATAGAGGACCAAAGCATCAATTTCTTCAAAAGCTTCTCTCGCAACGTCTCGTGGACTCTTGCTCAAAGAAGGAATGTGGGCCACACGCCACAATGTGACAGTGGCGAATTGGCACGCCCCGTCATCCTCGAAATACCCCACAATAGCCTATCCCCATCAAGTTGAAGATTTGCAGAATATCGACCAGACTTCCGCAGATTTGATAGTCAATATGAGGAAAGGGACTGACACAGTCTCTCAGCCTAAGACAAAGGTGGCGAAATAATACAATTGATGAGGTGAAACACGAAGGGATCAATCAGTAAGGGATAAAGCTGAACTGCACTGCACCTCACTCATAATGACCGGCCAATGATGGGCCTCGCTCAAATATCTTGGTGAGACTAGTTAATTTCACTGAATATTTCTATTCAGATGTGGTCGGTAAGTAGACTATGGATCTAGACCGTTCACACGATGATCCTTTTTTCACAAGGATGGACCTTCAACTAATGACAGCTTTACGGTGCCGGGAAACCACAGATTACAATGCTAGGCAGTCAGTACAATATGAAATCAATGCTGTACAGCCAATGTATTCCTCATGTACACATTAGAACGCGAAAATAGATTTTGAACCGAAATGGGAGGCATATATCATAGTATTAACGGTTGCTGAATTCAGGACAGGCGGACCCATCAAGAATGGAAAATAAATATAAGAAAGACTCATCTGTCTAACACGAATGGAAGGATCACCGTCAACAGTAGCCGAAGACTAGGAAATGGTACCAGTGGTCGCCATAGCCTGCTGCCTTCTACTTCCAAGGAGAGTAAACTACTTAGAATTGCATGGCAGCAGCGAAGATGGCGCCGAAGACCACGGCAACACCGGAGAAGGTGGTGCGACCGGCAGCGTTGAAGACCGGGAGGGAGGACGGCTTGACCATGCTGATGCTGGAGGCAGCGGGGCTGGAGCCAGAGCCAGAGCCAGAGCCAGAGCCAGAGCCAGCGGAGGCACCAGCGGGAGCAGTGGGCATGCGGCGCATGGAGGTCATGGAGGCACCGGAGGGAGCAGAGTAGATGGAGGTACCGGCAACGGGAACAACAGGCTTGGAGACGGAAGACTGTTCAGCGGAGACACCGGGAGCACCAGATGAACCGGACATGCTGGGGGCCGCAGGACCGGTCATGCCAGGGCCAGAGGGGCCGGTCATGGAAGCAGCGGGCATAGTAGGCATGGAGGCGGCGGGCATGGAAGCAGCGGGCATAGTACCAGCGGGCATAGTAGGCATGGAGGCGGCGGGCATGGAAGCAGCAGGCATAGTACCAGCGGGCATAGTAGGCATGGGACCAGCGGGCATGGTACCGGCAGGCTGAGTGGCACCCGGGATGACGGTCGATTCAACGATGGCGGAAGTCTCGGTTTCACAAGGAGTAGTGGTGGCCATGGCAGGAGGGGGGTTGGAGATGACCGTGGAAACCACAATGGCGGAAGTCTCAGTGTCACAAGGAGTAGTGGCAGCAGCAGGGATACCGGATCCAGCATCCTTGCAATCAGCCTCACCCAGAACAGCCAGGCACAGGTTGACGGGGATGTTGACCAAGCCACCGGAAGTGGAAGACTTCTGCTGGCAGTGGGCCTCGCCGAGGACAGCCAGGCAAATATTGACGGGAACATTGATCAAGGAGCCGCTGTCGCTGGAGGAAGTCGAAGCCTGGTCACACTTGGCCTGGCCGAGGACAGCGAGGCAGGCGTTGACGGGAACATTGATCAAGCCGTTGGTGGTGCTGGTCTGCTTGCACTCCACCTCTCCAAGAATGGCAGTGCAGAGGCCCACGGGGACACTGATCAGGCTCTCAGTGGCCTGGACGCTCGAGGCAGAAGCCGCGAGGGCAACGAGGGAAGTGATCATAGACTGCTTCATTTTGATGGGATTAACGTAGAATACTGAGAAATTCAAGGCGTGATATGTGAAGGGCGAAGGGAAAGAATGGACGCTGATGACAGCAAAAGAAGAGTGACAGACAAGAAGATCGAACGAGAGAATGAAGCAGTTAGTGTGTAGAGAAAGAAGACCCCGATGGTGGAGGTGAAGAGCCTTATACCTCCCGGACAGAGCCCTCTAAGCTCCATCTCCGTCCTCTCGCAAAAGGGGGCGTCCCGGTCGATCTGCAGGGCTAAGTCGCCGCCAAGCAGAAAAAGGGTACCTGAATAAGACCAGACTGGTCGATTGACCAGCACTGCAGCATCTAATTGGCATACCCCTTTCAGTGGCCGCATGAACCAGGTTTGGCTGCGTTGGTCTACATGGGGAACGATTCATGGTCATCAAACTCTATGTCTACTGCGCGTCTCCACCCCGAGCCCTTAGTTGCAGTAGCGCTGCTTTTGATTGCTGGTGCGCCCACCCGGTGCAACTAGTGCATCCACGCATCACCCGTCTCTTTCTTCGTTGCGCTCGTGGCATCTGCCGCTCAGGGGTTGCCTTGAACCGGATTTCTTTTACCAAGAATATGCAATCTCGAACTATCCGAGTCTGGAGCTGATGTTCGAGACATTCGAAATTTTGGAAGGCATATTTCCAAGGGGGGTTTTCGTTCCCGAAGCTTTCGGGGGAAATTGCACTCATGCAATGAGGTGCAGAGTGTGCATTGTCTGCCATGTCTTACACACTCACAAAAAGACACCTCCGATTCAGCCACGATGCAATTCAAGACTAAGATCAGGCCACCAGCTTATCGTTTCCCCCCCTTTCTAGTTTTTCAGGGAAATTGACTTGCGATCGCACTATCGTGTATCCCGTAGCAGGCGGATGCAAAATGCGGAGATCACACAGCATAATTGAAGAAGACCCATCTTCTAGACACGGTGGCTGACGCCACTGAATAGGAAGCAAACTGTGGGACCTCGGGCCATGATGCGCGCCGAGCACAAGATGCAGACCCCGGTTCGATTTTACAGTCCCCAACCTCAGCTTCCACATGTCAGGCCAATATCGGTAATCCTTGCGTCGCTGAACACCCTGCAGCTGGGATTCTGAACCCTCGGCTTCGTTCCGGATCTGCTGGCGTGGACATCAATAGCGCCGCGCGTTACCTATGGGACTCGTTGTGCACGAGCATCGCCTTCACATTTTGCAGGGTGATAGGTACACTACCGCATTTTGCTTGTCGGGAGGCGATGGGTCAGATCCCGCTCAGGGTCGAATGTGCGCCTTGGCGGTGGAGCGTATTTCGTTGCTCCACTATGAATCTAGGCACATGATGATCAAGGGATAAAGGTCGCCTCGGCGCATCTTAACAAGATCGGTATTCAAGGTTTACGGAACTATGAATGTTTCAAATTTCAATGAAGGCTTTTTAACGAGAATTCTATTGGCGAGAGTAGTAAAAGGGCGCATACGTGAATTTTTTACACTTGGGCGGGGGAAAACAACAAAGCGAGGGAACGCGTTGCGACACCACAGAGGCCAGACATAAGCAAGGTCCGAGGACGCGATGGATCACGAACATCCGAGACATCCATTGGATGGGTTCTAGTGCTACATCTCCACTCGATCGATTCGATCCTTGATTGATTTGTTATTTTTGGATTCTGCTTTGGCTACTTTGGCAGCTCACATGCCACGGAGCCAGCCGGATCTACGGCATGACCTGCTCCAAGTCCCTCATATAGTTCATCGCTCTGATCCATCCAGTATGGGATGAGGCGGCTGTGACACCAATTTCTCAGATTTCATTGTGATATGGGACCCTACTCGAAAGCTGAGGACTCAAATGATTTTTTTCAACGCCTTGTGGGGGCAGGTCTTCAGCGCCACCTACATTGTGGATGCACCCACCAATTGTATATACTTCGCAGTACTTCCTACTTGTGAAAGTAGTCAATAGACAAAGTCCCAATTCCTGGTCGATTACGATCGTATATTTTCTGAGAGTTTGGTCGGCGAGCTCGCTTAGAATGCCACTAGTTAGAATTAACTTTTGGAAATCAGCCTCCCTATGGAACATCTCCATTAGCGCCTGAAGCCGCGTTCAGGCGGAGTGTATTGATGCTTCAACGATACATCCAAGGTGTTCTCCACGATTCGCCGACTCGAAGCATTCTACCGGCTATCTTGGTTTCAAACAGCCATTCTGTACCATGAGCGAGTGCCATGAGCGGCGAACTTCGACTCAAGTGCTGGCTTTGGTGTTGCACAGGAAGGCCAATTTTGGTATATCATCAGTGTCCTAGTGCAAGGTTTCTTGTTAGGACGAGAATTCCAAGCTCTCGGAGGTGCCACGCGGGCAACACGACTACATTTGCCTGCGGGGAAACTATGGCATTGTAGCCCATGAAAAGTCAATCCTCGGTCGACCAGCGACTTCTTTAATGAGCGATAATTAAGCTTTTCTTTGTAGGTCAAACGGGCCGACACATACTTGGGCAAGTGTTCTGTAGCAGGATCAAAGTTCAAATAGCTCAGACTATCCACATCCCCGGGTTAGTGGTGATCTGGAAAGAATGGATAACTAGTTCGTCCGTGAAGAAACTCACCTCCTCATTGACACACTGAACATGACCTAAAAATTGGGGCAAATCACGTTGAAGCGTCATTTCTAGTTGATGTGAAGCCTTCATTTCCTTTGTTTCGGTTGAATTGAGTCGCGAGACTGCTTAGTAATGCAGGAGTAAAGTGACCTTGAACGAGCCTGTCGCTACGGCCTGATGAAAGCCTTATCTGAAGTCTAGCCGGATTTATGTAGTTGCAAAAACATAATTGCAATTATGTTTTCTGACTAACCTTGGGTTTGAAAATTAGCCTAGATTCCTGCTTTTGCCCAACCTCAACCTAGGCATTTTCCTCGGAAATACTCTGAGCTTGGGGTGATACGGGGAGAGATCGATGAGGATAGAAATATATATTCCCCATAGAAGTGCCATCATCAACCCTTCCGACACGCACCCCACGTACTTAGGTCTTCATTGCAATATCAATCATCCTCAAGTGATGTTGGACAAAATCAAAACCCACGATTGATCTCCTCTTGATAATAATTCCATCGAAAGACAAGGCCGCCGACAACACAGGGCCTCTGACGGTACCCGCTTGGAACTGATAGCCATCGCTCCTTTTAATGATATAATCGCTTTCTCGACGGTGTCTAAAAGCGCTCGCAAAGGAGCACCAGACTTAAGTAAAGCGAATCGAGTAAAACATAGTGGAATACCTGTTCAACCGGCCTAATTAGGGCATATGTCACGTGCAGTCGACACTCCGTAACGTGGAAAGTCAGCGCCCTAGACGTCTTATTTGATAGTGTACCTGAGATTTTCTGCTAGCTGCAGCGTTTTAGAGAGAGTCCGCGATGAGCGTGGTATATCTCAGCGAGAAAACTATCGCTCGAACTGGAGAGATCGCCGCCGATCTCAGCGAGCACGACCAGTGCGCGGCTGAAAAGCGATAGGGAAGCTGTGGCCGATCAGATGCACTATATCTCGCCATAACCTGAGACCGTCGTTTCCACACATTATCCGGAGTGAGGCTATATAGCGTGCAGAAAGATTGCCATTCGGTGCTGCTTTTCTCGTAGCGCTCTGTGACTACCATAGCATCGGATCGCACATCACCGCCGTGGATAATAACCCTGTTGAGCCTGCGCATTTCCTCCTTGCGGCGTTCTGTATCTGTGTTCAAGACATTTCACACCTATGTGGAAACGGCCCTTTGACGGACATCCAGATAGCTCTAGCGAAGAGATTCGAAATTTTGATCTTATCGTTTATCTTTACTATCTCTGCACGAATGTCACGTATTCTTGCAAGAATGCCGAAAGCCCGCCTTCGTTAGCAGCTGTTCTCTGCTTAGCGTCGTATTGCAGCAACGGCGGCAATTGCTCGAACGGTGTTGGGCGAAGAAACACCATCTTGGATGTCAAAATCCTTCTTGTTGAATGAGGATCGCCTAGCCGCATTTGCAAAGGACGACCAGAGCTTGCCGCACAAATTCATGAGCAATTTTGGTGTTACACTGAGAAGGGTTTATTGCAGTATGTGATTTGGCCAAAATGCACGCGAATAAAGACACTCGGTATTTGTTGTGCCACAAGGTAAACTAATAGTAAACTAATTTTTACTTACTTTACTAGTTACAAATTACCATTTTGGGAGTCCGCCTGCTCCAGTGTGAACAAAAAGCGTAGAACGCTCTTAGCAAGATATCAGCATTTTCTCAATTAAGTGCAAAGTGCGTATATCGGACCCTATCATTCCAAAGAGCTTTCGGTGTTCTTCCTAACCTCGAACTTTTGATGCTCTCACGTCTCGGCCATGATGTCGGAAATCTTCATCTGATCCCGGCCTTTCTACTCAGCCTCACAACAAGACCCTTGAGCATACATGAAATGGCGCCGGGCGGAATCTCGCTTAAATTAAACCAATATCACGATTTTAGCCATCGCCCCTTCTTCCATTAACTGATGAGCTTCCACAATGCTCTCAATGGGAAATGTTTTGATGGGCAAAGGTATTGTTCCATTGACAACATCCCGGGCAATTGCTTCAATGGGAGTTTGAAGCAGGGCATCCGTGGTGCTTGCGTATGTGGTCAACTTCACAGATGTTGGGATAGATTCCATGGGAGTGAACTGGTCGAAGGTCCATTTATTGCCCGCGATACCGGCCATACAGACGGTGCCACCAGGCGCCACGCATCGCAAAGAGTCTTCCAGAGTGGTAACCCCGACAAGCTCAAGGACTTTACTAAATGGAGCCCGCTTCAAGACCTCTTCGAGAATCGATCCTCGATCAACAATGATATCGTCAATTCCGAGAGCACGCAAAAAATCAATGCGAGCTGGATTTCGAGTCGTTACCGTGACTGAGGCTCCATGGGATCGAGCGAGGAATGCGGCGGCCAATCCCACGCTGGTAGTTCCTCCACGAACTAACAGACGATCACTAGGCTCTAGCTGAAGACTGGTCATCAACGATCCCCATGCCGTCTGCATGAGCTCCGGGAGGGCCCCAAGGAGGTCCCACCTCACAGGGCGGTCAGGCCCAAATGCCTCAGTTGTTTTGACAAGTCGCACCTGGGAGGCAGGCACTACCGTGTATTCAGCGTATCCGCCATCAAACACACGACCCATGCCTCCCATAGCAGTAACAACAACGTCACCTGTTTGAAAGCCAGATTCTGCCGAGGTGACATCAATGACTCCGGCTGCCTCTATGCCGAGAATGCGGGGAAAGCTCACCCCGGGAGAATGGCCTTGGCGAGTGAACATCTCCGATCGGTTGAGGCCAAACGCCTTGACACGGATACGGACCTCTCCGGCAGCAGGACTTGGCTTGGGCACGGTTTGGAGCTTTAAGACCCCAGGACCCCCAATTTGATGCATGACCACAGCGCGCATCATGTCGGTCGACATGATAAAGCTCGATAGGATAAATGGAGTGGTGTCAGCGACAAGAGGTAAATAGTGGCTGCGAAAAGTATAGAATAAGATGATCAGTAGCTAATGTGATACTGGTGAAGAGACCCATAAAAAAGATCCCGAGTCTTAGGAAGAGACGATAGTATACGAGCCGCTCGATGAGTCAAAGGGCTCTCGGTCAGATAAATCCGCGGCGTCATATTGCGGTTTCCGCCCCCTAAGTCCGGAAACCCCGTCTGACGACCCGATTTCTCAAGCACTGTTAGATACGTTTTCATGGGGCAAGTATATATTACGAAAGACTGAAAAAGGTCATTCATTCTGCATAGTAGCGTTGCGACTGGTATACTAAACAGCAACCACCGATATTTCGCGACGAGCTGAGCTACGACATTCTATTTGCGGATCACACGTGTTTCCCCTCATGGTTGTCCATTTCCTCGAGCCCAAGACAACCACAAATGCGCCCTTTGGGATCCCATTTACGCCTGATTTCTAGGATACTGGTCTGCTGCGATTCTTGCCAGTATTTCGACTTCCGAACTCTGAAATCAAGCTCTCCCAAATAGGAGCCAACGGAGTACTTTTCAACCTTCGACATGATTTCACTGATCACCGACTGGCAATGATGGTCATCATTCTCATCCTCCCATATCCCGTAGAAGGCGAAGTAGTTATCAGATTGCATGCTTAGTGCCATCTCAGGAAGCTTGCGTCGACTGCAGGGGACCATTGATTGCCACAGGACCATTGACTTGTTGTTGGGTAATGCCGTAAAGGCTGTCTCAAGTACGGCAGCAACATCGATATCACTCTGAAGCCACGAATTTTCAACAAAGTATCTGTGGCCATGGGGAAAGGCCCGGTCCTTTTTATCGAGCTCTTGCTGTATGCTAGTCTCTTCACAAAACCAGTGAGCCACCTTACCCTTGGGATGAGATTCTTCTATTCTTTGCAAAACATCTCGGAGAAGATTTTCTTGGTCACCATACGCGGTAAAAGCAATCATGATGCATGGCTCCTTAATATCCGGGTGATAACTACCGACGGCGACGATCTCGAGGCCGTCAGTGAGGTAAGAGGGTATCTGATATCTAGGTTAAAAAGAGTCTGCAGAAAGAAATGGTGTACCCGCGAGTACCTTCAGCGCCCAATGAAAGGCGGTCTTGTAATGTCTCATGGGGTAAACATATCCGGAGGAGAACATCCACTTGGATGCTGGCCTAGTTTGAAGATAAAAGTACGAGACGACACCGGGGAAGGCCGGCCCACCGCCTCTTGCTGCCCAGAAGAGATCACTGTTTTGCTGAGCATCGGCGCGGAGAAGTGAACCGTTCGCTGTAACAACATCGATTGCCTTGACCTGTTCGCATGCCCAGCCCCAATTCTTAGGATTGTCCGTTCAGCAGCTGTCTCGTGGAATCTTCAACTGAAGCTGAGAAAAAGACTTCACACTGACATTGCAGTTCCACCCCATTCCGCCACCGAGAAGAAATCCTCCGAGGCCGACGCCCGGACAATGCCCGACCGGGAAGAACCGATTTCTTCCGGCAAGGTAACTTGCTAGTTCCTGTCCTGTTGTATTAGGAGTCACACGAACGATACCAGTGTTGTCATCAAAGATTGGGTCCTTGAAAAGGCCTCCCAAGTCCACGAGAATAGCATCATCCCGGACGCTCCAACTTGCATAGCTGTGTCCACCAGCGCGAACGGAGATTCGGCAGCCTTTCTCGATTGAGAGTTTGACTGTCCTTACAATGTCCGAAGTATTCCGTACATATACAACTGCAATGGGAAATCGTCTCGGCGACTGGGCGTTGAAGAGATTCCTGGTCCGTGCTTCTTCATACGTCGCAGGGTCGGCCTGGTCCCGCCAAATGATAGTAAGCGGCTTGTTTTGGTCTTGAGGGTGAGCAGGTGTGGAGATCGTTGACGCCATATCTGTGCTTTGAGAGATCTGAGTGATTGATGTACCAATTCAGTGATGGATATACTTCTTGACCATGCTCATGAGGCCAAGCTGAGGTCACGTTTGGAAGCTGCCGTTTCCCGTGATATGATGCAAAACAATCGAACTTGCGCTAGTCCTAATTTGAGATAGTCTCCGCTCGGCGAATAGTTTGAACACGACACTCAACAAGTTGACACCAGGCTCGTGTGACCGCCTTCCTAATTAGGCATACCGGCCAAGTCTGGTGGTATCCACTTTGATACCTAGGCACACATCTTACTACTGGTCTTCCCTTTTTTCACGCCCTACTCCCCTCCTAGCGATAAAGATCCATGTAGGTCCCTTTTATTAATCTAATAGAGAGTTTCTAGGTGTCTGAGAGGCTTCATTTTCAAGAATACCTTGTTGACTCTTTCTTTTCCCTGATATATCACATGGAGAGACTCTATGGCCGCTTCATTTGGCGGTCAGATCAATCAACCCAGATGAAAGAGTCTGCCATTCCTACCAAGAGCACCGTCGATCGGTATAGACAGTTCTGGCTTTGGTAAAAGCCTAAATGGATCGTTGCAATTCAACTCATCCGAGAAGTTTCCCAGAAGACTTGTTCGCTAAAGATTGACAACTGGTCAAGACTTGAGGGTATCTTTAATTGCTCTTTCTAGGCGAAGGCATTTCAATTTGTTAAAAGTTGGTCAGCTGCTCATGCAAAAGCAACGGTCTGGAGTCTGCTTGGATTTCTTGGGGATTTCGGCCTTCCAATCGGATGGTCTTGAAGTGATAGTCTCCACTGAATCCCTGGCAATCGACCGGCTGAAAATGAACCTACGCCCATAGATGTGGGGCCAGTATGTACCAGTGTGCGGAGTCAATTACCTTTCATTGCAAGAACGTATAAGTCCTCAACATTTGATAAGGAAGAAGCGCAGCTTCTGGTGTTACCTAGGAGAAATCTAAATTTGGTGTAACAGACCTAGTTCTTGCTATCAAGAAGAACGCAGCCTTCCAAGGAAGGACTCATGACGAGATTAATTGACAACACTCTGCGTACTTCGACTCGCGACTTGAGGACTTAAGATAAATTAAAGTACGATTTCCCCGCACCGGGAGACTCCTATACTTCCCCACATAGTGGCTGATCTGCATTTTTCTGGGCCCGGAACTACCTTGCTTCAATGCCACGTAAAAAGTACAATCCATCCTCGGCCACATGATGTATTCTCCCTCCAATCATTACGGTCATTTGGATTTTATTCATGCGTAACCCATCTTCCCTCTCACGCCTGATGCACAACCTACGGAAATAAGCAGCCGAGATTCATCCGAAAGCCGGCTACTGTGCTTTGAATTCTCTAGTCATGGTTGGACAACGGATCTTATTTGATCGATGACATTTGGCTGTGACCTGAAAATAGTAGGATATTCCACCAATTGCTCATGAATTTAGCCGGATATCGTCAGCGGGTTCTTGGCAACATGAGGATGACGTGTAGCGTGCATAC
This sequence comes from Penicillium maclennaniae, assembly GCF_028827695.1. Lineage (NCBI taxonomy): Eukaryota > Fungi > Ascomycota > Eurotiomycetes > Eurotiales > Aspergillaceae > Penicillium > Penicillium maclennaniae. The sequence goes on along the minus strand of NW_026623215.1, from coordinate 4,826,645 downwards.
CATTTGCGAAATTTTCCCAGGTCAGAATATTCTCCTATCAGAAATTCCAATGTACAATTGTCAAGACCAGAATATGAGATTGTTCATGTCAAAGCCAATTTGGACCTGAAAGCATGTTTTATCCGACGAAAGCCGTCTTTTAATGGCGAGAAAATGAACTATCAGCCGCGGATCGGAGGAGATACTTATGAAAAGAAGAACCCTCAGTAACTTTACGAGTACGTGACCCTGTACGCTCAATGATAGTTGAGCCTATGGTGCTAACTATTTCCTGAGTATACGTGGGGCCCGGAGTTGGGCCGACCAGGCAACAGGACGAGACTATTGTTACTGGCTGCCTTTTTGAACATGGCTATGATTCTGTCTCAGATCCGAAGGATTCCAGCTCCGCACGCGGGGTAAAACCTTGCTGGATGTGCAGATCTAGAGGAACCTCTTAGCTATTTTTCATGGCTGTCCTGTGAGAGGGGTTCCAGGGACACCATGAAAGACGTATAAAGGCAACAGAAAGCCGTATCCAATGTTCTAATCCAGCTACATTTGACTCTGACTCAACCAATTCAGATCATCTCAAGAGTATTACCTACCACCTTCTTCGTTAGCCATGACAGTCCCAGAAGAAGTCGACATCATTATATGTGGAGGTGGCAGCTCAGGCTGCGTTCCCGCCGGCCGCCTCGCCAACCTTGATCATAATCTGTCTGTTTTGCTGATTGAGGCGGGGGAGAACAATCTGAATAATCCATGGTGCGAGTTTCTCTCGGTGATTTAAGTCTTGTGCTACATGTTTACACCATGTTAGGGTCTATCGTCCTGGTATTTATCCAGTGAATATGAAACTCGACTCGAAGACCGCGTCATTCTATCACTCCCGCCCCTCGGAGCATCTGGATGGCCGTCGCGCCATCGTTCCATGTGCCAACATCCTTGGGGGCGGAAGCTCAATTAACTTCATGGTAAGTAATTCTACGTCAATGGAGTAGCTGGCCCCAATGCTGAACGTCACGAAGATGTATACTAGAGCATCTGCCTCAGACTACGATGACTTTCAAGCGAAAGGCTGGACTACTAAAGAGCTGCTCCCTCTCATGCAAAAGCATGAAACATACCAGCGTGCCTGCAATAACCCCGAGCTGCATGGATTTGATGGCCCCATCAAAGTATCTTTCGGAAATCATACGTATCCTATTGCACAAGACTTTCTCCGCGCTGCTGAATCTCAAGGAATTCCAGCCACTGACGATCTTCAAGATTTAAAGACCGCGTATGGATCCCCTGTATCGATAAAGGTGAGATGATACTAATAGATTCTTGAATTTTAGCCATGGGGCTGAACACTGGCTCAAGTGGATCAATCGTGACACTGGTAAGCAATAATGTTCATCTTGGCAATTCGGTGCTGACCTTTCACAAATAGGACGACGAAGTGATGCGGCCCATGCCTACGTGCATAGCACTGAGATCAAAGCATTCCAATCTTCACCTTCAGTGCAATACCAAAGTGGAAAAAGTGATCATCGAGAATGGTCGTGCAGTTGGGGTCGTTACAGTCCCCACAAAGCCTCTCAATGGAGGGCAGCCAATTCGCAGAATATTTCGGGCGCGCAAACAAATCATTATAAGCGGCGGAACACTCAGCTCCCCGCTGATTCTGCAGCGGTCAGGAGTCGGTGATCCAGAAAAGCTTCGCCGTGCTGGGGTCAAGCCCTTGGTGGACTTGCCCGGAGTGGGGCGCAACTTCCAGGATCATTATCTCACCTTTTCGGTTTACAGAGCCAAACCGGACGTGGAGACCTTTGATGACTTCGTTCGAGGGGATCCAAAGGTGCAAAAGAAAGTGTTTCAGGAATGGAACACGAAGGGGACCGGTCCTTGGCAACCAACGGCATCGATGCCGGAGTCAAGATTCGACCCACGCCAGAGGAGCTGAACGAGATGAAGAAGTGGCCGACCCCTGAGTTTGAAAGTGGGTGGGAGTCATACTTCAAGAACAAGCCGGACAAGCCGGTGATGCACTACTCGGTCATCTCTGGGTAAGTCGGGACGTTGTTCATCTTCCTTGAAATACCTTACCTGACGTGCTCGCAGCTGGTTCGGAGACCATATGCTCATGCCACCGGGCAAATTCTTCACCATGTTCCATTTCTTGGTAAGTGGAATAAGCAGAGTGCGATAACCAAAGAGAACCACCGTTATTCTGACAACCAAATAAAGGAGTACCCATTCTCTCGTGGTTTCACCCACATTCAATCGCCGGATCCCTATGAGGCGCCCGACTTTGATGCAGGATTCATGAACGACAAGCGCGATATGGCACCCATGGTATGGGGCTATATCAAATCCCGTGAGACGGCCCGAAGAATGGAGGCATACGCCGGAGAAGTGACTGGAATGCACCCTCAGTTCGCTTTTAATTCCCCTGCTAGTGCTCGTGATCTCGATCTTGCAACTACCAAGGCCTATGCTGGACCAAATCATATTTCCGCAGGCATCCAGCATGGTAATAGCTCATTCCGACTCTTGACTTTACTCATTTCGTCGACGAGAAGCTGACCTCATCATAGGTTCTTGGTCACAGCCTTTGGAGCCTGGGAAACAGCCAGCAGCCTCTATTCTGAGCTCGAACAGGCACGAAGACCGTGGCTCTCTTGAATACACGAAAGAAGATATTGCACACATAGAGAAATGGGGTAAGGCTTGGATGATTCCATGTTTCTCTTGAACTCGACTGACTAAAGCTTTTACAGTTCAACGTCATGTCGAGACCACTTGGCACTCTTTAGGTACTTGCAGCATGGCACCACGGGAAGGAAGCTCCATTGCGCCCCACGGAGGTGTGGTGGACGAGCGTCTGAATGTCCATGGAGTGAAAGGTCTGAAAGTCTGTGATCTTTCGATCTGCCCAGATAATGTGGGTTGCAACACTTTCAGCGTAAGTAATCTTGCCTCGATCATCCGTAAGCGAAGGATTAATTAAGAAAATTTTAGACCGCTCTCCTTATTGGAGAAAAGTGTGCGGTTTTGACCGCCGAAGACCTCGGGTATTCAGGAGAGGCTTTGCAGATGAAGGTGCCGACCTACCATGCCCCAGGAGAAGTTGTCAATCTCGCCCGGCTATAAATGATAGGATTCAAATTGTGTATCTTCCTTAAGGCATATTCTCTGAGTTCTCAGTACTATTGATCATTGTGTCTAGCTCGACATACCAGAATGATATGGAGAAAATTATTCTATGCTTCTTGGTCAACGAAAAATCAGAATCAGAATGAATAATGTAACCAAATGACGTGGTCGATTTCTTTTTAACTCCCAAACATAAATATGATTGATAAATATCAGAGCCGACGATTTCAAGGATATAATGCAATGAGATGCGAAATAGACATTGAGCTTAAATGTTGTCTTGAGTTGTCGATCGGCGACTTCGAAAAATTGCTTCTCATTCTACGAATCCTCCGTAGAACCTTCCTTGGACAGAATCGCATTCGTGTATTTTTTTTTTATTAAGGCGATCATGACTGCTGAACATTCAGGAAAAGCTGTATTCTACTATATATGACCATAGGGTGCGGGGAAGCGGGATTCCTCTCCGCTCAGCAGCACTTAAGCCACTCGCCTAATGCCTATGTTGGGCAGGATTCTAGTATAGCTCGGTGGGAAAAGTACCAGAATTGTCCCCATTGTCCACATCTCGGCTGACCCTTCCAGTGAACTTGTTGAGCTCATGCAACCCAACAAAACCAACGCACTCGAGTATATTGATCGTGGTGGCAAAGCTCCGGCTCGATATGCCCACGTCTTAATTGACCATCGAGCGTCAGTTGAGCCATACTACGCGGGTATTCTGGTCGGTCCTCTGCCGATTGTGAATGGAACCACCCAGTGGACGCCTCTCGAATATCCGTACACTCGTAAGACCAACGGAAGAGTCCGCAATATCGAAGCAGATGAAGATTTGATTTCTAGAGACTGGCTTTTAGAAATATCTCGGTCAGTGTCTGATATCACTCTCAGTCTCTGGAACGCAACATACTTAGGTCTGGACAATGATACGATCGGCATCCGGGGGATCGACCCCTTATCGCAGGAACAAGATCGAGTTACTCGAAGGGATCAATTCTGGAATGTACCAACCAGTGACTTTGACGACTCGACCTTGCTACCCTTGGGGCTTTATGTGCACTCAGATGTGACAGGCCGAGACCCGTCCAAATGGAAACTTCTGGGTTGGCCGAACAATGACATTTTCTACAGCAAAACCGAGGAGTTCCGACATCCAATGTCTTCACGAAGTCATTTTCTCCCGAGGAAATGAGGTTACCCTTGACGACATGTCCAACGCTGGCCTCAACGAGGAGTCTGATCGGTTCTTACTTGGTGGTGATCAGGACAATGACCAGACTGCTGCTGGGTTCATACATGCCTTTTCCACGATCAACATTGTGCGCAACGTTAGCTTCGCTAATCAATACAATCGACTGGTCGGAAACTTCGACCAGTTTGACAAATTGGTTGGTCAAGTAGCAGTTCGGGAAAATTCCTGCGATGACCCGACTCCATTCTGGTTCCATTGCGGCAAGACACCAGGTTGCACATATAAGTCTTCAACTTCTCACAACCTACCACTGCATGAGACTTCTTGCGACCCATCAACCGCCGAACAGAGACGGGCGAAGGAACGTTCTACTATGAATCATATCGAGATTGAGGTCGATGGAAGGATCTTTTTGCAGTGCACCGTGACGCCTGGTTGCCCGTACAAGACCGAGCCTCGGTATCGATATGTCCTTGAGACCCACAAAACCAACTGCACACCAGCGCTCGTGAAGAGGAATCTGAAACTCGCTGACCCGCACGTGCCACGACCATTCAAGTGTACGGCGACAGTCGGTTGTGGGTATGGATCAGCATCCCAGCACAACAGAGACTCGCACGAAAAAACGTTGCACACCACAGCTTGTGGAACAAAAGCACAAGCGCGAGCACCCAGAGCTACATGAATCAAAATTCAAATGTTCTGTGACGGCCGGCTGCACATACTAGGTTGACAAACGCACCTCTCTCAGGAAACACGAAGGTCGCTGCACCCCATCGCTTGCCGCAGCTCGCGGGCGCCGGGAAAGCCGCAAGCCTACTACGATCGCCTGCCCTGAAAACGATTGCACTTGTACTTTTACCCAAGAGATTCAGTTTGACAACCACATGAGAGACAAACATAAGTGGAAGCCCAAAGCCTGCGAGTATGGCTGCCACGTCGGCCGATCCGCTGGATCTTGGTACCTTGCATATCACCGTCATATGCAAGAGAATCACAGTGGTCGCTGGCCGGCTACATGCACCTACGAATGTTGTGGCAGCCACGAACCTTTTTGCAGCGAGAGTATCCTCTCTCGCCATTTAGCACAGGTCCACAATATTCATGACTCGGCGATGCAACGCCCTTACCTTTATCCCAGCAACAACGCTAGCGACGCGAGTTGATCCCTTCTGACGCAACTTTCCTGGCTACAATATCTTTACCCTCTACCAACGCCATCGACCCACTATCGATATATACTCACTCTGTCAGCAATAGCGATACAGCTCAATATATTATGACCCCAACAACGGGTACAAGGGAACTTAACGATGAATGATATTACTGAAGGTACATCCAGGGTTCTAGCTATATATCCAATTCTATTATCACAAATGAAATGATGATCATAATAATCTATTCACTTCCAATGAGACCAGACCATAAATAACCGTTTGAGGGATGAGAATTGCAACTTGTAGCGAGAGGAAGCGGCTGCAGATCGCCGCACCGGTGTGAGTTTGTGTCCTGGGCGGGGAGAACCTCTTGAGTGAGATGATCGCGAGTGTCGAGACAAAACTCGAACTTCGTTTAATACCATGGAGTTGGTTCATCAAGTACCCACTACTCAGACATTTGCATGAACCAATCAAACTCGAAATACTATGAAGCTAGAACGTTCACACATCAAGAATGAGAAGGAGAGCCGATTCAACTGGGCTGCAAATGCTGCCAGGTCAAAGTGATCAACATGAATGAGAAGACTCCCTATGGCGAGTATCGCGGCTACCGTATCTTGCCCTCGACAGGCACCGTCCCTTTGACGGTGGAGAACTCCAATCTTCGCAATGCCGGACAGTGGGCGGGTTACGACGTTCAAGTCACTCAACACCATGATACAGAGTCTCGGTCCGCTCATGCCAAGAACAATCAAGATGTGGAGAATTCACCCATCAACTTCGACCAATTCTTCAACGGGGAGAATCTTACCCAACAAGATCTAGTTGTGTGGCTGAATCTGGGCATGCACCACATTCCACACACGGGTAATCTTCCCAACTCAGTCTTCACTACAGCGCATTCTGGGGTGCAATTTATGCCGCTCAACTTTTTGCTGGGTGATCCAGGCCGGGAAACGGTGAATATGGTCAGAATTTATTATGACGATGGCAACGTTTCGGCGGTTCAAACCTTCGGACAACACGGCGATACATGTGAATTGGACTTTACGCCGGCGGAGTTCAGCTTGTGGGACTATGTCGGAGATGTTGTGGTGAGGAAGTTCCCTTATGATCCTAATGATCCCTATGATGAGACAGATAGTATTTCTTGAGTGGATAGGGGCAACAAAATTCCAATTTCCCTATCGATAGGGATTTGGTAGCTGTAGAGGACCATTGGCGGTCTATGGAGCTTCTCTATTGAAAATCGAACATGCCTCTTCGTTGTCAACAAATGAAGAATAGCCAAAAAGATGCTAGAGACAGTTCACTTCTAATAGATTCATGTCAAGCAAATGATCTCGAGATTAAGACGACAAGTTGCTACCGCTAGTCCTTTAGTCTAGTATGCCATTAATGCAAGCAAAACTCCAAAAACAGACAACAGACACATGTCAGAAAACAATAAGAACTTGTAAATCTATGTTTCAATTATACATTCTTGACGCTTATGCAACAACACCCTTGCCTCGCAGCTCCTCAACCTGCTCAGTAGTCATACCAATGTTGCAAAGTACCTCATCCGTGTGTTCCCCGAGCAAAGGAGGCGGGCTACGGATGCTGGGATCCGCATTTGAATACTTCACCGGTGGACTAATTACCTTGATCGGACCACAAGCCGGGTGATCAATAGTCTGGACCATACCACGAGCCTGCACATGCTCATGGTTCATAGTTCCTTGGATATCATTCACGGCGGCATATGGCAGCCCACTTCCCTCGAAGATCTCCTGCCACCGCTTCGTCGTGCGCTTGACCAGTTCAGCTTCAATCAAAGGCTCTAACACGGCTCGATTATTGACGCGTTCATTGTTGGTCACGAAGCGGGGATCAGTCTTCCACTCTGGCTTGCCGACCTTATCACACAGAATCCCAAATAGACGATCATTAGCACCGCCAACGAAGATATCTCCATCCGCAGTTTTAAACCCCTGGTAGGGTACAACAGAAGCTAGACAATTTATTAGTCCCCCGTGATCCCCAGATTGTTCGCGTCGCACTCACGATGAGCAGTCCCCCACCTCCCAGAGTCCTTCTTCCCACTAATCAACACCGACTCTCCCATATTCGCGAGTGTCGCGACCTGACAATCACTCAGACAAACATCAAGATGCTGACCCTCTCCGGTGTTTGCACGCGCCAACAACGCCGCCATAATCGAGTTGCACGCGTATAGTCCCGTTGTCAAATCAGTTACCGCAACGCCAACCTTGACCGGCGGACCATCGCGCGTACCAGTCAAATGCATGAGTCCGAACTCAGCCTCCACCATCACGTCAAATCCAGGCCGATTGCTATAAGGGCCTGTTTGTCCATAGCCTGTAATACTTGTATAGATGAGACGTGGGTTTATCTTGCGTATCGATTCGTAGTCCAGGTTGTATTTCTTGAGGGAGTTAGGGAGGTAGTTTTCGACCAGAACGTCGCAGTCGCGGGCAAGTTGGTGCAAGATCTCGACGCCTTCTGGGTGGGCAAAGGATAGGCCGAGTGACTTCTTATTGCGATTGACCTTGAATATTGTCAATATAAGTGCATACGGCATAAGGCGCCTGGGGGTTCCTACGGAGAGGTAATATGCGCTTTCGCCATCACCCTTTCGACCGTCATTGTAAGGTGCGAAGGGCGGGCCCCACGCGCGCGTATCATCGCCACGAACGGGGTGTTCGACTTTGATAATCTCTGCTCTATTACAAGTAACACAATTAGCATTCTACTTCAACACGGATCAAATATGCCATGTTGCAAGACATACCCCAGATCGCCCAGGATTTGTGTGCAATATGGCTGTCGAGGATGTTAGCGCGTTCCCCATAATCGTTCCATAAGCCATTGGCATGTCAGACACATACCCCAGCCAATACCCGACTCATATCTAACACGCGAACTCCTGCCAATGGCAATTTCTTCACATTCGTAGTCGTTGCTAGTCCTCGGATGAACTCGGTCCTGCCTGGACGTGCCAATACAGGAGCGGCTCGCATTGCCGAAGTACATGGCGATAAACAGGGCCTTTTCATAAGAAATGCCATTGTGACAGTCCCCTTTGATCGCGAATCATTTTCTGGGGCAGAAGACGCTTGCTTCTGCTTTATTCCGCGCGCTGTTCGTGGAGAGAGCCCCACCGCTCGACCTACAGGTGGGTTCGACCCCACATAGACGCAGTTGCAAATGAGGCAGCATGAATATGAAATGTCTGCAAGGAACAGGCAATTACGCTGGGATACAGAGTCGGTATGCATTTCGGTGTACGAAAGTAAAGGTGGATAACTTTCAAAAGGGGACTTAATTTTCAGTCTATACAGTATTGACCATTGCAAAGAAAAAAATGACACCGTATCCGATCCCAACTCTACTTGGTATAATGAATTTACAGTTGCATGGGCTTCAGGTCCTCGGAGACCTTGAAGGGAGCAGCAGTCTTGCTGCGAATTTCCTCGACAGTGACGCCCTCGGCGTGCTCAATCAAAGTCAGACCCTCGGTGGGGCTGACATCGAACACGGCCAGGTCGGTGATGATGGTTGAGACACACTTGGGGCCGGTCAGGGGAAGGAGCACTCGGCCAGAATCTTGGGGTTGCCCTTCTTGTCGGTGTGTTCCATGGTAACAACGACCTTGGTCTTCTCGGGGTTGGCGACCAAGTCCATGGCACCACCGACACCCTTGACCTTACCGGGAAGCATGAAGTTGGCGAGGTCTGAAGATGAATTAGTACCAATCAACAAGTCCAATGTTGGGAGATAGACATACCGCCATACTGGCTAACCTGGAGAGCACCAAGCATAGTAAGATCAATCTTTCCAGCGCGAATCATACCGAAGCTCTCGTGAGAGCCGAACAGGGAAGCACCACGGCTGAGGGTGACGGTCTCCTTGCCGGGGTTGATCAGATCAGGGTCCTCCTCACCGGGCTGGGGGTAGCCACCCAGACCCAGGATACCGTTCTCGGCCTGCAGAACAACCTCAACACCTTCGGGAAGGTAGGAGGGGGCGATCAGGGGAATTCCAATACCAAGGTTGACGTACATGCCATCCTTGAACTCCTTGGCGGCACGCTTGACGATACGCTCACGGCGAGCGGTAGCCTCACCGGAACCAGCAGCGAGCATCTCACTGGGGTCCTTGGCGTAGGTAACCTTCTCAATCTGAGTCTTTCCGTTGCTCTGGATGATAGCGTCGACGTAGATGCCCTGCAGGTGGATGTCCTCGGGAGCAATCTCGCCAACCTCGACAATGTGATCAGCCTCGACGAGAGTAATCTTAGCGTTCTTGGCCATGGCCTCGTTGAAGTTGTTCATAGCCTTGCGGAACTGACAGTTGCCCAGACGATCGGCCTTGTGGACCTTGATCAGAGCGTAGTCACCGTAGATCGATTCTTCCAAAAGGTATTCCTTGCCGTTGAAAACACGGGTTTCTTTGGGCTTGGACATCTCGGCCACAGAGCCATCCTTGTTGTAACGAACGGGGAGTTCACCGGTTTGAACTGTCAAAGTCGATCTGTTAGCGACGTCCCACGACGCTAGGACCCGAGTAACTTACTGATAGTACCAAAAGCAGCAGGGGTGTAGAAAGCAGGAACGCCAGCAGCTCCAGCAGCGCACTTCTCGGCGATAGTGCCCTGGGGAGTCAGCTCCAGAGAAAGTTCACCAGTGAGATACATCTTCTCAAAGACCTTGTTCTCGCCGATGAAAGAAGCAATCATCTTGGTGATCTGCTTCGACTCGAGCAATTGACCTGTGGGGAAGCAGACCTGTCAGCGCATGTTCAATCAAAATCAATTGTCTGAATCGCAATGGCAATTCCATACCGAGACCAGCGCCGGGCATGCCAGCATTGTTGGAAACAACGGTCAGGTCCTTGATGTCGGGACGGTCGCGAACAGCATCAATTAGGGTGTTGGGGACACCGGAGAAGCCGAAACCACCAACCAGCACGGTGGCCGGTCCCTTCATGTTCTTAACGGCCTCGCTGGCGGAGGCACATCGCTTGTCGATAGCTCTCTTAGTGGTGGAAGCCGAGAAGTTCCGCCGCCAAATGGGGCGGAACACCGACACCATAGGAACAGGTCGCGACATGGTCGAGCTCTGAATGACTATGGTACTTTCTGAGCCAGCAGAAAGAAGAAGAAGAAAAGCAAGTCGATCGCGAAGACGGCATTCCCCATGTTCGCAGCCTTCGGCTAGGGACTCAGCCAGAGAAGCCGAGAAAACGCTTACCCGGCAGTGGCCAACGTCGTCTTCCCCACACATCGGATTGTGAGTGCGGCGATGCCCCAAAGGTTTTTGCCGGCATCGGAAGCCGACCCCACAACTTTACCCGGCCTCCGTCAGGGCTAATTTTCGGAGGCTTTGGATATTCTCCATATTCGTGCGGGGTGAGCTCAGGGTGATAGCAAGATGTGGAGAGTATTCTCGTCAAGGGTGTGTCAGACCTGATGCAGATGAAAGCACACCAACAGACAGCGGTCGAAGCACGGCTGAGAGTTTCGCCGTGGTAATAATCGGGTATCGTAACAGGTAATTTACAGTCGGGACTGACATCGGCAGAGACCGCGATGCTTCGGAAGCTGCATTCCTACGGTCACGGGGACACCGTCTCGTCGCGACTTGCTCCTGATCTTCGGGCGGGGCTGTCCTTGCCCGCTCACTTCTCTGCTCTGCGTGCATCACCTCGCATTTGAGCTGCAGCTTCTTCCCCGCAACGAGGTAACCCCGCTTCGCTGCCGGGCTGGGACGGTCGTCACTGTTCGTGTTCTATGCAGTGACCATTCTCCGCCGACCCCGCGAGTCTCAGGTAGAGCATCCAATCAAGAGATAACAGTCAATCGTATCTCCAATGTCAAGTGAAGCGAGACGGAATAACCCCTGGCACGGCGTACATAAGATTGGAATATCTCGCTGGTGGCTTGCAACAAAAATTGATGCAAAACATTCACTATCGTGATTCTTTGATAGCTCCTCTTTCAAACTTGTAATTCTGTCCTGTCAAAATGAGTGCTAAATCATCTATTCCCGCGACGCCTCTGCTATCGGAAAAACATAACGGAATCCCCACACGACTCTTCGACAAGGCCCAGGAGGCCAAAATTGCTATTTCCGCAATCGCCACAAAAGCCCAGAGTAATCGATGTGAGATTGCACTTCCTCAGGGTGTCGAAGAAAGTACATTCAATCGGGCGATTGACGAGCTTCGTGGACATGTGGGTAAAGAACATGTAGAACTTGTCACGAAACTGAATGATGGATGGTAAGAATTATAATGCCTACACTGAGAATTAAACCTAACCAAATGTCATACCAGGTATATGGAAAGTCAGTCAATACACAATGACCCTTGTATTTTGTTCGTCACTCATCCAATCTCCAACAGACCCCAATACGCACGATGCAATGCATGTCGCAGAAGAAGACGCCCTGGTTGCTTCGGCCATAGTCTATCCAAGTACCACAGAAGAAGTACAAAAGATCGTACACTGGGCTAACAAGTACCGGATGCCTATTTCACCCATCTCCATTGGCCGAAACTGTATGTCCGAACATATCCGTTCAGTCTAAACAAGCTAATTGATACAAACAGATGGCTATGGAGGCGCTGCTCCTCGAGTCCGGGGTGCAGTGGTCATCGACCTCGGGAGGCGAATGAATCGAGTCTTGGATCTCAATCCCGATGACTGTACGTGTCTGGTCGAGCCAGGTGTCACATATTTCGCCCTTTACGAAGAGATTCAGGCTCGGGGTTTCAATCATCTATGGGTCGATGTGCCTGATATTGGAGGTGGCTCAGTCCTAGGTAATGCACTTGATAGAGGAGTGGGCTATACCCCATATGGAGACCATTGGATGATGCACTCTGGGATGGAGGTTGTGCTTCCGACTGGAGAGGTCATCAGAACAGGCATGGGGGCGCTACCGGGCAACAACAGCTGGCAACTGTTTCCCTATGGCTTTGGGCCAACTCCTGAGTATGTGTTTATCCTCCCACGATTTACTATGTGGAAAGCTGACTCTTAGTTTCAGTGGGCTCTTCTCCCAGTCAAATTTAGGCATTGTGACAAAGATGGGATTCGGATTGATGCCAAACCCTGGCGGATATGAGAGTTATGTGTGTAATCAATTCCCCGCATGGCATTTCCATTGCTGACCTTGTCATAGCTCTATACATTCCCGAAAGACGAGGATTTGAGCCAGCTGGTAAGATATGCAGTCCATCTCATCTTCGACGGCAGCCGTCGCTGAAAAATATCCCAGATAGAGATCATTCGCCCATTGCGAATCGCCATGATCCTCGAAAACGTCGCTCAGCTGCGTCACATCAGTATGCAGGTTGGTCTCGAAGGCAAATCTCGAAGCTCTTATTACACCGGGAAAGGCAGAGTTCCCGACAACATCATTCATGAAGCAGCCAAAAAGCTATCCTCAGGGGATTGCTCCTGGCTGTACTACGGCATGGCCTACGGACCTCAAGAGATTCGGAAGTACAAGCTTGAGATCATCCACAAAGAGTTCATGAAAATCCCAGGTGCCCAACGCGTTGATCCCAATACTCTCCCAGCAACCGACTATTTCTGGGTACGCGACCGTATTGCCTCCGGCGTCCCTGATATCGAGGAACTGCGCTGGGTTAATTGGCATCCGAACGGCGGACATGCTGCATTTAGTCCTGTCTCGCCGGTGCGGGGACACGACGCCACGGCTCTTTGGAACATTGCGCGAAAACGCTGTGAGGAGTTTGATCTTGACTTGTTCCCCACTTTCGTGGTGGGTCTACGCGAGATGCATCTGATCGTTGAGATTGTATTCAACCGCGATGAGCCTGTCATGCGCAACAATGTGCGAGCCTGTCTACGGGCTATGATTGACGATGCTGCGAAGCTTGGTTATGGTGAATATCGGACCCATCTAGCTTTTATGGATCAGATTGCTGGGACTTATAACTGGAACGATGGTGCGCTTATGAAGTTTAATGAGAAGATCAAGGACTGCTTGGACCCAAATGGTATCATGGCTCCAGGCAAATCTGGCGTTTGGCCTGCGCGATATCGTGGACGTGGATGGGAGATGTCGGCGAAAGACGAGGCTCCTGAAGGCTTGGGAGTAAGTCCGGCTCCGGTTTCAACAAAGCTGTGATCGATGTGTAACTAGTCAGAGACAAGTGCAGGCTTCAAAGATGAAGTAGTAGGAAATGGAAAGACCCAATGTGATAACGCGTGCTCCAGTTGCTATCACTCAAAGATTTGTTGACACTCCTGTGTTCTGTGTAAATGCATATTTTGTCCACTATCGACCCAGATCTATGTCCGACCGCAGGACTTCTCGACTCACCGAACCGTTGTGTGGCGACCTTCTCATAGAGCGCGACCGCTAAGGTGACAATGCAACCTGGTTCCGACAAGCGGCAACCCAACCGTGCCCGTCCCATGTAACACCATTAGCGCATCCTTGTACGCCCGCAAAACCAAAATAACAACGATCGTCACGGTGTGGGAGCGCCCCACCATGAGGAACAGGATCGGAGCTCCATGATGCAACAGGAGCCACGTCCACATTCTGCAGATTGAACGTGCTTTACACTTTAGGTTTTTCACTTCGCGGAGAAACAATCAGTCCACGACAAGATGTTGAGAAGGACCGCAGGAGAAGTATTGAAGAAGAGCCCGAAAGATGTGGTTGTGCTTTCCGCAGTGCGGAGTCCCATCGCACGTGCGTTCAAGGGAGGGTTCAAAGATGCTTATCCAGAGGAGATTCTGATGCCGGTGAGTGCAGTTGGGTATTTGTCGAAAGTATTCTGACAGTTCAAGGTTATGCAAGCTGCCATCCAACGAGCTAAAATCGAGCCGGGCCAAGTGAACGACGCTCTCATCGGCAATGTCCTCGCCGAGCTGGGATTCGCAAAGACTGGACGTATGGCGCTCAATGCAGCAGGTTTTCCTAACTCCACGACTTTCCACACAGTGAACCGACAATGCTCGAGTAGTCTACAGGCCATTACCCATATTTCACATTCGATTCTGGCTGGGCAGATCGATGTTGGCCTCGGCGGTGGAGTCGAGAGTATGTCTCGAAATTATGCGACCAGGGGAATCCCAGTCGATGTTTCTCCCGATCTGAAAGATTCGGAAGTCAAGGACGCACGCGACTGTATTCTTCCTATGCTGCAGACGTCGGAAAATGTTGCCTCGCGATATGGTATCACTCGCCATGAGCAGGACGAGTTTGCAGCGGAGAGCCAGAGGCGGGCAAGCGAGGCCCAGAAGTCCGGCAGATTCCTTGCGGAGATCGTACCGGTCCGAGTGAGGCATATCAGCGAGGGAATTGACGAGGAGAGCTTTCATGTGGTTGAGCGGGACGAGGGTATTCGCCACGGCGTTACCGTCGATAAGTTGGCGACTCTCAAGCCTGTACTCGAGAATGGATTCAGTACGGCTGGCAATTCGTAAGTCTGCCGGTTCTGTCTACGAGTGCGCCTTGCTAACCCATCTTGTTACTCAACAGGTCTCAAATTTCTGACGGTGCGTCAAGCACCATCCTTGCTCGCCGGTCCTGGGCTGAAGCTCATGGTCTGAGACCCATTGCCCGATTTGCGGGCACTCAGGTGGCTGGATGTGCTCCGGACGAGATGGGCATTGGGCCCATTTTTGCTATCCAAAACTTGTACAAGTACCTGGGTGTTGAAAACAAGGACGTTGACATTGTTGAGATGAATGAGGCATTTGCAAGCCAGTCAATTTATTGTCTCCGAGAGTTAGGCCTTGACCTGGACAAAGTCAATCCCAATGGTGGTGCTATTGCCCTGGGTCACCCCGTTGGAGCCACTGGAGCCAGGCAAGTTGCGACTCTGCTGGCTGAATTACAGAGGCAGGACAAGGAGATGGGTATTGTGAGCATGTGTGCTAGGTGAGGCCTTTCACCCTTCAGACTCAATACTTGATTAACATTCATTTTAGCACTGGTATGGGAGTTGCATCTCTTTTCATTCGAGAATAGACACTTGCGAGTGTTGACATACACATTTGAGGAGTATCAAATCTACAGCATTGTACATAGGATGAGATATCTAATCATACTCAGTCGACATATATCAAGTAGAGCTCTTTGCAACCACCTACAATCCTCGTATAGCTACACATCCTCATGTTTCTGAGTCCGTCTGCGTATGGCTTCCATTGCCCCACATGCTCTATGTGGGGCTGGAGCTTGTCCGCACGGCAGAGCAATCGCCCCCAGTCACCCCAGACGGGGCTGCTGTTTCAATGAGTTGTGTAATTGTCAAAGTACTGTTTCAAATTGCTCTCGTTCAATTGTTTTCAATTTTCAAGTATATATCTTCTTACTTCTGAGCAATGTCGATGTTCATACGTGCCGTACGTCCTCTGTCGCGGACGACAGCTAGGCCTGTCACCATCATCGGGCGGAGATCGATTGGCTCCGTCAGTGCTATCGACTCCAGCATTTTCCGCACGCTATTTGGCACGGAAGAAATTCGAAAGGTACGTACCACTCATTGCAATTGTCGATTTGATGCTGAACCGTGTTAGGTTTTCGACGACGAAGCATACATTCGGCGTTGCGTGGATGCGGAAGCTGCTCTGGCTAGAGCGCAGTCACTTTGCAATGTGATTCCGTCCGAGATTGGGGCCCTGGTAACACAGAGAGTCAAAGAATCCAAACTCGATCTGGAAAGACTGCGACATGAGACTGAAATTGTCGGCTACCCAATCTTGCCTCTGGTTCGTCAACTTTCAGCCATTTGCGGTGAGGAAGCTGGTAAATATGTGCATTGGGGTGCCACGACTCAGGACATTATGGACCTTGCCAGTGTACTTCAAATGAAGGAAGGCCTGGATATCGTTGAAAGACTTCTCAAGGACGTCATCAAGACCTTGCGCGAACTATCAGAGAAATACAGGGATACCCCGATGGCCGGACGGACTCACTTGCAACATGCCCTGCCGGTGACTTTTGGATATAAGTGCGCTGTGTGGCTTTCTGGTTTCCAACGGCATTTGCAGCGCCTGGAGCAACTCCGGGAACGCACTTTGTTAGTGCAATTCGGCGGCGCGGCAGGCTCACTTGCTTCGTTGGGTTCTGGTGATGATGGTCTTCGAGTAAGGAAGGCATTGGCAAAGGAACTTGGCCTGAATGACCCGTCAATTACATGGCATGTTGCACGAGACGGTGTCGCAGAAATTGCGAATTTCCTGGCCCTCATGGGTGGCTCAATGGGCAAGGTGGCTTTGGATGTGATGATCATGTCATCCAACGAGCTGAGCGAGGTCTCAGAGCCCTTCGTTCCTCACCGCGGTGCCTCTTCAACTATGCCACAGAAGCGCAACCCGATCTCTAGTGAGGTCATTCTGGCCGCGTCTAAAATTCTTCGGTCCAATGCGGGCCTTGTCCTCGATGGGATGGTGGCTGACTTTGAGCGTGCCTCTGGTCCATGGCACTTGGAGTGGGTTGCCGTCCCAGAAAGTTTCGTCATTGCGGTTGGGGCACTTTCACAGACTCATTTCGCGCTCTCGGGTCTCTCTGTCAACACTGGCCAGATGCTGGAGAACCTTCATTCAACCAAGGGCCTGATTGTAGGAGAGGCAGTGATGATGGGCATGGCGCCACATGTGGGCCGTCAAAGAGCTCATGATATTGTTTACGAGGCTTGCAAAGAGAGTATTGAAAGGAAACGGACTTTACTTGAATGTCTCATGGAGAAGGAAGAGGTTACATCAAAGATGAGCCAAGAGAGACTGGCCCAGCTGTGTGACCCGGTCAATTACCTAGGTGCTTCGTCGCGAATGGTGGACGATGTGCTAGCGATCAATTAGAGCTATTGTGCATATGAGCTGAGCATAGACTCATCCCAAGCTACTACATTGTACATAGCATCATTAATAGTCACTCACTCGCCATTTTCAGCCGATCAAACCAGCATATACTAGTTCAACCCACCTGGCTAAGCCGATACAGTCTACCTAACCATGGCCTCCCAGCATTGCACATTGATTGATCGGGCGGTGTTAAGTTGCTCCACATTCAAACGGCCCCGCAAGAAGCCGTGTTTCGGTCCTGATCCACAGAACCCGAGATCTCGAGGAGTGAGGTCAATGTGGGTCCAGCCCTATGTGGAGGACTCTTCACCTGAGCTCCATATGGGTCTTGATGGGACTGATGACCGAGGTTTAAAGAAACTTTCTGCAGCGACATTCTTCTTATTTTCTTATACTTTTGACCATATTTCCAAAAGACACTCTCGGCGCGACTCACCAGTCACGAAAAAATGTCTGCTCCACCAATGCAGGAAAGAAAGCCGGTGAAGGACCTACAGACGGTCTTCCACTATACGGATACCATGACTCGCAAACCGACAAGAGACAACGATCCCTACGAATATCAAGCCGGCTTTGGTAACCGACACCAATCCGAAGTCATTCCCGGCACTTTGCCCGCGGGTCAAAACAATCCCCAAGAAGCGCGGTTTGGCCTTTACACGGAGGGTATCACTTATTCTGCCTTTGCAGCCCCACGTCACGCCAACTTCAGCACTTATATGTATCGGGTACGACCAGCTGCCGCTCACAGTAAGTTTCAGCTCAGCTAGAAACAGGACATAGAGAAGACTTTGTATTGACAATTTGAAGATGGCTACAAGGCAAATATCCCAAACAAAGCAGATATCGAAAACTGCTTCTTGACGCTCAACCCTAAAGTTGCGACGCTAGCAGAACAGGGCGAATGGGCACCATTTCCCTTGCCCAAGGAAGATGAGAAGATTGACTTTGTCGACGGACTGCACACACTTGGCGGAAGTGGAGACCCTAATCTGCGCGAAGGAATTGCCCTCTACGTGTTCATGATCAACACGGACATGGATCACCGGGCATTCTGCAACACTGACGGTGACTTCCTGATCGTCGCTCAGCTGGGAAATTTGGATATCCAGACCGAGCTGGGCAAGTTGTTCCTGCAACCGGGTGAGGTTTGTGTCATTCCTCGCGGCATCCGTTTTGCTGTTCGCCTTGGTCCTGGTCACAATGTTGCCCGTGGCTATATCACTGAAATTTGGGGATCTCGCTGGGAATTGCCCGACTTAGGCCCCCTTGGAGGCCACGGACTGGCCAACCCGAGAGACTTCTTGCATCCCGTTGCTTACATCGACGAAAACCTTCATGAGGACTGGTCCATTGTGAACAAGGCAAACGGCTTGTACAATGCCATTGAGCAGGACCATACCCCATTCGACTTGGTCGCCTGGCATGGTAATGTTGTTCCCTATAAGGTGAGTCTTTCACACTCTGCGCTGCATCGAGAGACGATGGATACTGACCGGCTTATCAGTATGACTTGACCAAGTTCTCGTCGCAAAATGCCACGTCGATCGACCATACCGACCCTTCGGTCAATTGTGTTCTGACAGCTGCCTCTCGAGACCCGGTCACGCCATTGGCTGATTTCCTGTGGTTTGGACCGCGGTGGGATGTCGCATCCAACACCTTCCGTTTGCCTTACTTCCATCGTAACTCAGCCACAGAGTTCCTCGCCAGTTTGTATGGAAATGGACTTGGTCGCTCTGACGATTTTCTGCCCGGAGGAGGTAGCGTGGAGATTAGCCACACCCCGCATGGCAACTTCAGCGACGCCTATGTATGGGAGATGCGGAACCAGGTGAACGAGCCTCGCAAGATCCTCGAAGGTTAGTCGATGATCTCAAACTGCAAATTGATATTGTTGCTGACCACCAAAGATCAAATGACTATCATGATTGAGAGCAGCCGAACGTTCTTGTTTACGGAATATGCCCGCTCCGGCTGCGGGACATTCAAAGACCAAGGCACGGACCCTAAGGTGTGGGACGCACTGCCGGTAGGTTCCCGTTACATTACATTAACATTGGCTCGACGCTGATCGTTGCAGGACAAATTTTCCGCATATCCCAATATCCAGGGGATTCTCAAGCAAGTCAAGGCGGACAACGAGGCTCGCAGGGAGAGGCTAGAGACCTTCTACGATGACGATCGTCTGGCAGAGCTTGTTCGTCGGTGAGAAGCATGTATATTATATCTAGAGAAAATCTGGAAGTTTGTTCGTCAGTGATGGATGCCATCATTGTCGATATGAAAGGCGTGACCAATGAGAGGCCCGGCAACCCGGCTGAATCAGCCCATGTTGACTCTCCTTCACAATTACTTCTTTCTCTTCGCTGAATCGTAGCTCCCTTGAGCTCATTTAGAGCCGACCTCGTAAACATATTCGCAATTGAGTCGTGCTGATCTGCGGAGCCACTGGAGCTGAGCCACTTAGGGCTCGGGGACGGCTTCCTGCTCTCCCCATGGGGATTGTCCAGTGGCTTGCGCTAGGGGTCTAGGCGGCATGCTGGTCGTCAGCCCGTTCCCCCTCCCTCGTCCATGACTCGTAGAGACACTTGGAACTAACTCCGAGCTAGCTTCATCGGATGGCATATATTCGGTAGAATCGAGCCAAAGTAGTTTTCCAAGTCCAGAAATGCGGCGTCGCGAAACAATCGGCTTAACCCCGGAGCTGACTAACCCGATCTTCGGGGACCCCCTCCTCCACCTCTGTCGAAGCTTCTCTTTTCGAACCATCTAAAATCATGACCCATGTTCTGTAATGATTTTCCGTGCGCTTCGTCATGGTCCTTCGAAAGTGCACCATCTGTGACCGCCGGTTCAAGAAGACGGAGCATTTCAAGCGTCATGAACGGTCTCGTCAGTCATCCGCGTCCCGATGAAGTCCATGTTTGGATGCTGATCTGCAGGTAGACACCAAAGAGCGCCCCTACGAATGCAATGTGTGTCACAAAAGCTTTTCGAGGAGGTAAGATCATTGAAGACGCGCGGAAACGCGCAGGCGCAGACGGTGGAGCTTGCTATCGCGCTATCGCAGAAAAAACTAATTCAACCGCAGTGATGTTCTGAGTCGGCACGCCAAAGGCCACAATCAAGCCGCGACAACTGCAGGGGTGGCGAAAGCTTCGACGGCAGAGAAAGCGCAAACTCGCCGCCCCTCCGCGATAATCGGCGCATCACCAATGCTGGGCGGGCCTGAAAATGGGACACCTTTTCTGCCCAGCATCGGCACGGATCCGCAGCAAATCTCCAATCTTCAAACACCGCGCGAAATGACGCTCTCAGCTACCGGGATTCCCCTTTCGAGTCTAGACTTCCTTGCGGATATCTCAGCGCACCATGGTCGAATAGAACCGGACATCAATTCGATGCTTATGGACGATCAACAACAGTATTTCAGCTGGAATGAACCAACTCCCATCGATCACACTCAACGGAATGGCATGGGATTTGAAAGTGTTCCAAATGATATGCTACAATTATGGCTCGAGCCTCGCACGGACACCGGATCCAATCATGGCTCGCTCGATATGTTGCGTGACACTCATTTCCCTTTGATGAGCGAGAGTAATGTGGTGGTTGCACCAGATCAGCCAAAACGCCATTCCGTCGATGGGAACTCTGGTGGTGACAACATTCCCATTGAGCGTTTCACCAAGGTCCAGCGGTTCTGGCTTGCTCCGCCAAATCACACGGGTCGTCTCATGAATAGCCTGTGGCGTGACATTGTCCACGCGGACGTTGACAATATCTTCTCCCTTTATCCCCTTAAAACCTCACCCGACAGCGGTCAGCTTCAGGGGTCACGGTGTGGTGTGGACGAGGACTGCAGACGACGGCTTCAAGCTGCGTTTGGTCAGACATACGCATATTCGCAGATGCAGTCGCCGAGAAACGGCGTTGCGTCTCCTACTCCCACTGGCTCAGCTTCCACACCTTTCCCAGGCTTTCCTCCGGCAGAGATCTTAGATATGGCGTTGGATCTTTACTTTCGCACTTTCCATCCTCTCGTTCCATTCGTCCACCTCCCGACCTTCTCTGCCAAGAAGACCCGCCTACCACTACTCTACGTAATGTCTCTTATTGGGATGATGTTGCTGGGCACTAAAGGCACTGCCAGCTTCGTGTCAAGGAATTTTACAGTGAGTCGTTCGACGAGGTACCATGCCTTAGTCAAGTAATTAACAAGATCCAGTTCGTCCTAGAAAAGATAACCGCTGATCTGGCAAGGTGCACTATGGGGGTGGAATCCCCAGCGAGTGCCATGTCAATCTTTGCAACAGCTTTCTTGTTTCTAAATCTAGCGGTTCTGACAGAGGTTTGTATTCTTGGATCTGCACTTGCAATACCTGATGCTAATTTCATGGCAGGAGAAAGCCCATCTGGAACAATGTCAGATGCTATACGTCAACCTCATGTCTGTGAGTCAAACTTCATCGATACTTTATAATCACGATTCCCATATTGATTTTCTTCATAGATCACTCAACGACATGGGCTATTTGCAGCGACCGAGGGCCAAATACTCGACATGAGTCTATTCGAGGCAGTGCCCGACATCGACATGAGATGGAAGGCATGGAGCAAAGTGGAATCCGCAAAACGAGTGATCATCGGCCTCCTCCTCGTGGACTCCTGGTATTCCTCGCTTCTTTCAACGAGTCCGGTCATTGTCCCAGAGTCCGTCCAAATCATTATGCCCTGCAGCGAAGCCCTCTTTCGCGCCCACTCATCGATGCGATGGACGCAGCTTATTCGTAGCGGCAAGCGGATCTTGATACCAACGGTGCTGGCACCGTCTGAGAACATCAACATCCCGGCACTTGATGGGCCCATGGATGAATTCTGCATCCAAGCAGTACTGGCGATGGTTCAACTCCGCCAGTCAGAGGCCTACCACCGCCTCCTTTCAAATCGTGCAGGGTATCCCTTCGCACCCTGTCATACCTACGCAATGGATGGTCGCGCGAGATGCCTTCCATCACTCCAATCGCAGATCATATCCAGCTATGGTGAAACGATGGACCGGCTTAACCCTAATGCTCTCATCATGTGGCACCACATGTGTATGATGCTTACAGCCGACATCCAGATCTTCGACTTCGCAGCAGGCCGCGCTGGTCCAGCTCCTGCTCGGAAAGCGCTCGACGACATCACAGAATGGTCCCAACCCCGGCAGCTCGACGTGCCTGTCTTCATGCAGCGCACATCTATAAAGCGATGACCAATCGCAAAGCTTCTGACCATCCCACCTTCCACTCCGTTTTCTCCCTCTTCTCCGCGGCCCTGGTTCTGGGTCTTTACACCTTCATGGTACCCAACTCGGCCGGCACGCCTTCCAGTGTCGGCTCGATCGAACTCTTGGATGAGATCGATTGGCAGCAGGTTGGCACTGAAGGTTTCACGAGCTTCATGGAGCCAAGAGGCAGCCAATCATTTTCCCCAACTGATGACCCGGCCTCGAACTTCATTCGCAATGGCGCCACGATTTACCTGCGCGGTGTACCTTTCCAGGGCGGATACCAGTCCGCCAGGCGGATCCTGCTGGACTACGCTAATCTGCTCAAGGATTCTGGAAAGTGGAGCGTCAAGAAGTTTTCATACGTGCTGCACATCATGAGTGATGTGCTGATGGACGTGGAGTAAATCTACCCCTGTTTTGGACTATGACGATGGCTCTAGTCTTAGATTCGTGTTCTCGTGTATCATTATTATCATGGTTTGTTGGAATCGGGCTGCAATTATCTCAAGCGGACTAGAATCTCATGAATATGACCTTAACGACGCATGATTCACCATAAAAGAGTGCTTTCTTATCCAGGTTCTGTGGGATGCTTGTCGTAGGTGCTTATGAAGAGGATGACCTTGGGAGTGAGGAGATCAGAGTTATCAACAGACTTTTGGACTTGAGAATTTTATCTCTATCGTCGAACTTCGTCCGTAGCACTCGTCAATGCGCTTTCATATTTTGCTTCACTTTTTTCAATGCCATCTATGTACAACGGGTATAGTACAAAATATTCACACTCTGCTATGCAAGGACACAATGACTTATTTGTAAAGTATGCCATCAACCATTTCTCCAATAGCCAGCGAGCTCGTAAGCCCAGGACTTTCAATGCCCAACAGATTAACAAATCCAGGGAAGCCTTCCTCTTCCTGAATCACAAAGTCCTGGAACGTCTTCCCAACATTGACACCCGCACCCGGGCTCAACTTGGGCCGGATTCCACAATAATCCAACGCAATGGCCGAGGGATCCACGCCTGGCATGTATGCCAGAATTTCTGGGATAGCCTGCTCCAGCCGTGCAGGGCTGGGCTTCAGATCCGTCGGATCGTCAACCCACTCCACATCAGGCCCAAAGCGAATACGCCCACCCATATCGAGCGTCAAATGCGTTCCTAATCCACCGTGGCCGGGTAATGTGGCGGGGTAGACAAGCACGGACGTACGAGGCCGCGAGGCGCCATAGGAGAAATACGTGCCCTTGGCATAGTACGGCACGCGATGACGCTCGGGTGGGAGGATCAGGTTATTGATAGCACAGGCTCCGTGTCCAGCACTATTGACAAGCGTTTCGGTGGTGATAGTTGTCTCGGAACCGTCCTCGTCGGAGACGGCGGTGATCTTGAATTCGCCATTGACAGCCTCAACATTCGTCACGCGGGTCTTGAACACAGTGTCGCCGCCGCGGTTCTCAAAGTCACCATGTAAATAGGTCATCAGCGAGTGACTATCGATGATTCCGGTTGTCTCGCTCTCCACGATGCCGGCATCGGCTTTCACATCAGGTTCACGACGGGCTGCTTCGTCGCTGCCGACTAGCCGGGTTGGGGCGTCACCCAGTCCCTGTGCATGTCTATGCACTTTGAGGCAGGCTTCCCATTGATCCGGTGTCTGGGCAACAATCCATTTCTTGGTGTTGCGGTGGGGGATGTTGTGTTTGGCGCAAAGGTCGTAGAGCATGTTCCGGCCGCGGATGCAGAGCTGCGTTTTGAGCGAATCGGCTGGGTAATAGAGACCTGCGTGAATGACCTGTCTTTCAATCAGTTGTGCTATCCTGGGTACTCAATCTCGATTGCCGTTCAAGAAATCCGTGCCAGACCGATTTCCCGCGAATTCTTACCTCGGAGTTGCGGCTGCTAGTCTCGGTGCCGGGGGCATCGTGCCGTTCAAAGAGGATCGTCGAGGTACCCTCGCGTGCAGCAAGCTGTCGTGCGACTGCTAGTCCAACGACGCCTGCGCCGATGACCTGTTCTGCGTCAATGGGGACTCTCTGGTGTTGCTTTGCAGCTCAAGGTTTTATCCACGGAGCCGGAGCAACCCAAGGGAGCACTCACCGCATGGGTAAAGTCGGCTCGCGAAGCCGGTGTGGAGGAAAAGCAGCGGCGCAGAGCTGGTGCTCCCTTCAGAGTTTCATGTGCGAGCGCGAGCATTATGCCAGAGGGGAATTGTGTGCAGCGATTTGAAGCTGTAGAGATAAAGCAGGCCCCGCAATTGCGCGATGACGGGCTCCGCTGATGCGGGCGGAGCTTGTCCGAGATCAACCATAAAGCAACTACAACAACTACAACTACAATGATGGAATTCGATGACTCATTATAAATTTGTATTACCTTCTCATGATCAGAACGCTTGAGAATGCCATAGATGCCCAATTTACGAAATGTACATGACCGCAAATGCCATGCGATCGTTAACGCTTGCTACAGTTCTTAAGCATCTCGTCCATATGCTGCAGCCCAGGTTAGTATGAAGCGTTTTTATGCAATTGTTGAAGAACTGACCTGTCTCTGCTCAACTGCCAGTTTACCTTGGGTATCCTGTTTCCAATTAGCATTGGTATTTGCGCCGGGTATCCTTGATCGTTTGAAGACATACACTAATGATGGTTAAGATCAATGAATAATTGTTGAAAAGGAATCGCTCTCTGCGCTTTGCATCCGTGCCGTTTCGACTCAGTTTGGCCAACATAGCATCAAACTCGGTGCTTAACCGGGCGAGACTGTTCGACACAGGCTCATCGTCTCCGGCATCGCTACTCAGGACCAAAATACCATGCATAAGTTGACCAAATCGTTGCGTGAGGAAATGCGGTGCCGAGGAGTTCTTCAAATCATCTCCGCCTGCGATTGATAAGGCTGAGACCGCACTGCGACCGGTATTGGAGCCAACTCGTTTTAGTGACTCTGAGTGTAGATCCATAATGACCTGGAAGCGAGGCCACAACTGCATGTTGATCCCATTCACGTATGAATCGGCGACAGGTACCTTGCGCCGCTGAAGCTCGAATGCAGATCTTTGGTTTAAGCGAACACACATGAGAACACCCAAAGAATCCGTAGTATTCTCGATAAGTTTCTTGGTCAGATTTTGGCCCAGTGCAAAGATTGGTTCAAATATCTCTACGGCCTTGCGCGAGATTTGGTGGAATGTCAGGGGAGAGAAAAATTCTGTCATAAAAGAATACTCAGCAGATATGTTGTCCACGAGGGCGACATTGAAGTTTCGGAATGGCGCTTCGATTCCATGATACGAGCTATCTTCCTCGGCCAGATAAGAGGGTAACGCCTGGTGATTTCCAGTTCGAAGAATATCAATGCGTCGACCCAATGAGAACGGATCATGTGCGGCAGAGCCAGCTCGGCTGCCAGGGAGAATGTTTCCTGTCGATCATTAGCGGGTGTTAAAAAATTAATGTCAACAGGGAAAGCCAACCGGTTCGTTGCGAATGATCACCTCCGAGGACTTCATTTCGATCACTTGGGTAGATCTTGATCTTGTCGAGTGCTTGGAGATAACGAGTGAAGTTGGAGTTATAATACCAGCGCATTGTGTTGATGTATGCTTGGGAGATTTCTCCGGCAAGTTTAGGGTGAGCTTTTGATAGATAACTGTATAAGTCTTTGAACCTCAGTAGTCGCTGCTGCTGAATTATTTGCGAGTTGATGTTTGGTGATCGCATTGCTCTAATCTGCAACACCAAGTAATCACGTATGCGTTCGATTGCCTGTTTACGTGATTAATTGCAGCCCAGCCCAATGCCATGTTTCTTAGCCGTCGCTTACCTTGTCCTTTAAGTCAATCAACAGTGGACGCACATCCTCAATGGCCTTGAACCCATTAGATGAAGCTGCTTTGGCTTCGATGCTCATTGTTCGAGCATCGATTTCGTTTAGGGCGCGCACCCAGCTCTCATCCATGGGCCCCTCGGCGATAGTACGCACGGCCTTTGGTGAGATACTGATCTCCTCCACAGCTGGGCCCAGTAGCTTTTCCACATTGCGCCTGTTCTCCAACATGGCATTTAATTGCGTCGAGCGGGTCTGCAACGTTTCAATCTCCGCCGACACCGCCCCCAGCTCGGTCTGGAAGTCATTCAAATACAGCTCCACTGACTTGGACACATCGTCACAGCCGGCAATAGACGTGTGCAGCTCCTCAAACTTGTCTCGCTCCTGTTCGAACTGCTGGACCGTCTGGGCGTTGATCTCGTTGCCCGGGGCCTCTCGAGTCGGTATCGGATCGGCTGAGACCGCAAACTCCTCCAGGCTCAGTCCCTCAAAATTGATGGCCTCAACCAGCTCTGCTGGTCTTTCCAGCAGGGTTGACAATTGTGGAATGTCCTTTTCCTGTTTCTCCTTGCCAATGATCCCGTTCAATACCTCTAACGGGTCAGGTACAACAGCCGGGCGCAATCGCTGCGCACTTGTTTGCTTAGTCCTACGCCATTGGAAGGTCTTCCCGTTCCCGGAAGAGATGTCGTCGAGTCGCTAGGAGTTAACAACAGAGAAGTGGACGAGTTTCTGGAGGCGGCTCTAGGGCGGTTGTAGGGGTCGCGGGAGGGCTGAGAGGAGGATCGTCGAGGTAACGAAGGATTTCTAGGAGCACCCGAAGGAGTCGATTGGCCTGACACGCGATCACGCCACATTGTTCGCAAGAAAGTAGCAAAAGGAACGGAAAGCCGGGGGATCGCGTAGAATACACGTACAATACAATCGAGACTTGGAAGCCAAAGCGGCCCCGGAGACACTAAACCCAAATCGGACGTAGCGACCAAACCCCCCCACCACAAATGCTTTTTCTGGCGAGAAAACTTCTCTTTCCTTCCTCCATCTCGACTTTGACTCCCTTAAACAAATTACCTCACCCTCCAAACTACCATCACAATGGCTGACGACCGGGTATGCTGCCTTTCCCTATTACCCTCTTGTTCTACACCCTTCTTCTTGACCCATTTGACTCCTTGGGCTCTCTGAGCCCCGCATCTTTTGCGACTCCCCTCTTTTACACCACGCAACCCCTCTCGCCCACTGTTCGGCCACCAACTAACTTTAAAATAGGACTTCGAGTTCGACTCTGCCGATGCCGGCGCCTCGACCACCTACCCCACTCAGTGTTCTGCTCTGCGCCAGGGTGGTCACGTCGTTATCAAGGGTCGCCCCTGCAAGATTGTCGCCATGTCCACCTCCAAGACTGGCAAGCACGGTCACGCCAAGGTTAACATCACCGCCATCGATATCTTCACTGGCAAGAAGCTCGAGGATCTGTCCCCCTCCACCCACAACATGGACGTCCCCGTTGTTCGCCGTACTGAGTACCAGCTGGTGAGTTCCTCGAAACCCTCTGCGCTTTTTCCCACAAGCGTGTACTAAGGACATTCGTTTTCCAGCTCGACATTACCGATGATGGTTACCTTTCCCTGATGAAGGAGGACGGTGACACCAAGGATGATGTCAAGCTTCCCGACAACGAGATTGGCCAGCGTATCACCAAGCTCTTCAAGGAGGAGGAGAAGGACACCAGTAAGTACAATCGGCGATTTTCCCCGACTTGGTAAATTCTAATCATCCAATTCTAGACGTCATCATCCAGACCGCCATGGGTGAGGAGGCTGCCGTTGACGCCAAGGAGGCTCCCCAGGGCAAATAAATGCAATCCCTCGGGTCTCCAACATGTAATGTCAACCTTTATGTTCCAAATGGGGCTTCTGTCCCCCAAAAAATTCATCTTCAATGGTTCCATGGAGGATGTGAATCCTTGGCAACTGACGACTTCGTCTACTTTGCTTCCCGACTTCGTCTACTTTGTTTCCAACGATCTGTCCATCATCTAGCCTTGGATGTAGGCTGTACCGACCAGAAGGATTGCTTTGGTTGACATTATACATGTTGGCCGAAGACCAGTTCTGAGTCCCAGCATCTCATGATAGTGTGACGAACGAATAAATACGTAAACCTTGCTTATTATCATTTTCGTCTTCTCTATAATTTTCAAATGTGGTGTCCCTCTGTAACTATGTCCCAGTCACTTTCAATACCGAATTCTAGAGCTTAGTTTCATATTTTATGGCCTCCAAAAAGTTTACTCTCCAGCGCTGAAGTGCTCCCTAAATAACTTGGAAGTGATCACGAAAAACGCAAAATCTTCAAAGTCAAGAAAAACATTCACATCACACGATGCAAATTCCTCATGGTCTTCAGGAATTTTTTCTCTAAAACTTCCCGTTGAAGGCCCGGGCACATGTGTTAAGGGAGCATCGGCGGTCGCTGGGCAGAAAAAATATGTTCCGGATCGCAACATTTACTGACGGGCCAACATTCCTGCCATAACAGCATGCTCATATTGGCTCGGCATGGACTATGTCACCCGTGGGGTCTGCGGCCAGGAGGGATGCCGCGAGAGACGTTATTATCTCGACAATGGCCTCTGGTTTTGTCGGCGCGGTCACTTGCAGGAGGTATGCATGTCTCTTTCTGCCCTCTGAATACCCCATCCCCGCACCATGACTAGTCACAAAGCGGGGAACCCTGCTAGTTGTTGAAATCGATGGCTGAGACAGTATACAGGGTCGGCAAATTGAAGAGGACCCGGACGATTTCGGTACTCAGGGTCAAAGGCATCGAGTAAAGAAGGAAAGGGAGGAGAGGTCTCGGAGGAGTATGTCGGATCCGTTTGACATTATTCAACACTAACGTGAGAAATAGCCTATCGTGGTCGACAAGCTGCTACTTTATACCTACAGGCGTATCAGTTGATACTATGGAAGCAATGCGATGCCTTGGTGAATGATCATGGATTCCCTGAGGAATTCGAGGTGAGCCTCCCGCAAGCTTTGATTTCAAACTTAGAACAATTCGCGGAATTAACACCATTCAGGCTGTTGTCCGAGATCTCTGGGCTTTAAAGCTTCAGGGGTTTACCCTACGAATAAATGCATCTGCAGATGACGAAGATGATGAGAGCGAACGCGAAGTCTTCAGCTCTCAGGCCGCTGACACCGACGATTCCGAGGATCTAGGTTTCAAGGCAGGAGGTCAATATCTTCAATGGCCTCGCATGCTCGATACAGTCGGTCTCTGCTACCTGGCAGCCCTGTTAATGCGACTTCCTATCTGTGTTAGTGACTTTTATCAGTATGTACCATTCACAGAGTTTCTATTTGGCGTCCTGGATCATGTGGCTTCTTGCTCTATGAGTGATGTTCTAACGGAAGTGCATCATTTGCAGCCTAATTCTACGTCAAGATATTCCCTATATCAGAGCGGTCCGATGTGTACCCCGAGACATGCGAGATAGACTCCCTCCCGAGCTAATCTCACTTATCGACCTGGTTGTAAGTGATTCACTCTGCGTAGCTTGACGAAGTCAAACATTTGCTGACCTAGGTAAAGCATCTCCCAAAAGCGGAACAAATCCATACTGGGTGTAGAGACTTGGTGATATACTACCAACGCCGCTTTGAAATTGCGCTTCCACCAATAAACTCGCCTCTGATTCTTTATCGACACATCAAGCGGTTGGCCATTCCAAGTATGCCTATCTCACCTATACATCCTGTACAGTGATAATACTGACAATATCTAGTCGATGTTTACGACACAGTCAAGACGCTACAACAGCTCATTGACTTCAATTTCACCTATCCGAGCGTGCTTGAAAGTCAAAAACGAAGGAACTCCCTTCAGCTACCAGAAGTGCAGCTGGTGGTACTTCTTGTAATCTCTACAAAGCTTATTTTCCCCTTCGATGACCTGAAACGGTATGCGGCTTCACATAGAGAGCCTGCCACCCAGATCATGGATTGGTCCAGGTGGGCATACAACCAGAAATGGTTCGAGCACCTCTCCATGGCTCAAGACGACAAACTCGACAAAGAGACGCTGATTCGAATCAACGACCACGACATCTTTCAAATGGAGCCCGATCAGCTGGACCAGTATATGGACTGGTACGAGAGTAGCTGGTTAGACAACTCCAGATCAAAGCACCCCGTTGCCGACCTGTTCTCACCCAGTCGATCGGAACTTCAGAAGCAACCAGAGAGCGAGTCTTGCGACCCCAATGAGGCTCTCGAGCGGGTCCTCAAATCCGTCATGGTTGCACTTAAACCCGCACCTGTCAATCCAAGCGAAGAGGCAGACCGAATGCGGCCAGGATCATGGTACCGTCGGTATAGATGGGAGTCGCAACTTCCTGAGACAGCGCGCAAATTTTATGAAATTGCAGCGGATTTGGCATCCATATCGTTGCTTACCCTTGTGCGAGCCGTTTCTGTGACTGAATGGAGAATTGCCAAATGGCTGGAAGACGAGCGCCGCGAGGCATATATGACTAAGTGGGGCATGGCAGAAGTTGATGACGGCGATGGCATCGAGATGGATGAGACGGATGACGAGAAGTTTGAACCTGAGATGAAAGGGAGTGCATAGTTCAGGCGCAGGGTTACTTTGAGCACGGTTTTCATTCGTATGGGCGTTAGGTATTGATTTTGAGCAATTAATCGATTCAAATTACAAACTCAACAAGAATGCAGCAGCCTTTTCCCCCTATAAAGTTGCATAAGTGCGATTATCGATGAATTGCTCAAGGAGGTAGAAATGACCGAAATCTACGCTGAACAATGTTCTGTTTTTCGCAAGACTAGTGTATAGTCCGGAATGACGTCGACCCAAAAATGGAAGCCGGGGCATGTCACGTGACAGACACGGAAGCGGAAAGAGGACTAGGGCTTAGGGCACTCCCCGTCGGTCCACCTTTGCTAAGCGAGAAATCCTCAAATGTGCATCGCCTCCTCCGCCTCGAACTCAGCGACCGACTGCCGACACCAACGAAAACTCGCAACGAGTACGTGCCCTACAAACCGTGCCAACGCATTCCCGAGACCCGTGTGATCATGACGAGCTAACACATTCTTCTTCCCGCGCTTTCAGTGCAGATGTATGTTTACCCTAATGTCCGATCACTTCGTTGCCCGCGAACCGCCCTTCGACCGTTCCCTACACGCACTTGGAGGAATTAATGAACATGGACTAATACGGCTCAACAGTTTCGTCAAGACCCTGACGGGTAAGACCATTACCCTCGACGTCGAGTCGAGCGACACCATCGACAACGTCAAGACCAAGATCCAGGACAAGGAGGGCATTCCCCCGGACCAGCAGCGTCTGATCTTCGCCGGCAAGCAGCTTGAGGATGGCCGCACTCTGAGCGACTACAACATCCAGAAGGTACGAGACTTTGGATCCGATACTCGACCATGGTGGGACCGGGCTTGAGGCATATGATTTGTTTTCAAGATGGAATGAGGTTTCGACATGCGCCGACTTTTACGACATCACCTGCGACGTGGAAGAGGAGGATCAAGCCCGGGCTCTTACTCTGATCGCGAGTACCTTCAGTGGAATAGTGACTGACATGGCACCAACTACAGGAGTCCACCCTTCACCTCGTCCTGCGCCTGCGTGGTGGTATCATTGAGCCCTCCCTGAAGGCCCTTGCCTCCAAGTACAACTGCGAGAAGTCCATCTGCCGCAAGTGCTACGTACGTCTACTCCCTCAGATATGCCGATCAAGTTGTGAAATGTTCAATGAACCGAGACCATCGTGGCATATTGCGACTGCCATCAGAAAATCAAACTAACACGAACTCTGTACAGGCTCGTCTTCCTCCCCGTGCCACCAACTGCCGCAAGAAGAAGTGCGGTCACACCAACCAGCTCCGCCCCAAGAAGAAGCTCAAATAGATGACTCGCTTATTGGTGTTATGCTCGGTGTGCTGTGGTCAGGAATCCAGGTCTGGGGTATGGCTGGGACGCGACATGGAGAGGTTTACACATGGCGTTAAAGAAATGATGAAACAATCACAGCCACAGTCATACTTTTGTTAGTTGGCTCCTCTCGGCTTCCAAGCCCGGTGTCCATGAATTTAAGTAAAAGTTCAAAACATTCCCACACTGCCGGGGCTTTGCCTTTGTTTTGTATAACAGCTATCTGGTACACGTATGCTCTGTGGTCACCCAATCAAGGTTAGCTATCAAGTGTCTTGTTTCTACTGTCGCGGGGTACCTCCAATATTGGGTCCAGGTTGGGGCTTTTGATTAAAGGCATATCTCGGCGCGTCGCGGACATCCAATCTACGTGACAGCTAGAGGCTATGCTCGAATGCCAGTGCAATATTCATTGAAACTATTTGAGCCGCCGAAAGCATGTAGTGCACATACAATACAGATGCATGATCGAGCCCCAAAGACCACGCTATAGGAAGACACAAGGAAACAATTGCTGCCGGAGCAAAAATCGCTGCAGTTTCCATCATCGCAACCCCGCCAAAATGTTGCACTCTTTTAGTCCTTACTTTAGAGCATTATCCGCTGGTTGTCGTCATCAGAGTTGCCCGTTTGCTTATTCTTCTTCGAGACCGGGCTTCCGTGGCTGTGAAAGTAAATTAGTCGCAAGTCAAATGCAGGGGAGGAAAAAGCTTACGCGAAGAAGAGGATCTTAATGGCAATAGCCAGACCCGCATGCAGCGCAACAACCAGAATCAAGAGAATTTTGCTGGCCTTAGCATCCGTGGCATTCAGGACCGGATAGAGGTTGCGCAGCAGGAAGAACACACTCCAAGCAAAGCCAACACCAACAAGTGCCCAATTGAGCGCAGTCAACGGGCTCCAGCTAACGAGCGCCACTGCGATCCAGACTAGGTTGGAATATCCGTAAAGAGCCCAGCACTCAATCAAGTCAGCCGTTGAGCTCCCGAACCAGCGCAGAGCCCCCCCACAGCGCAATAGGCAAGATACCCGTGTAGCCATAAATCAAGCCTGCCGCTCCAGACAGCAGCGTGAAGTCATACGCAAAGTGCTTCTCGTCATTATTCGACAGCCACTGGGAGATGGTACCTGTCAAAAACAGGATGACCACGACGGTGGTCGCAATCCAGACAGGTCCATAAAGGTCGGCATTACCTTCCAGTACGTCCAGGAAGTTTGATCGTGGGTACAGGGTTGCCATACAGCGGCGCAATACTTCGTTTGTGTCGACATCAAAGAACCGCTCATAGTAGTGGATTGACCACCAGGTGTGCTTTGTTGGCGTGCCGCCAGGGGACCGGTCACGGCGGCGCGAGGAGCTGCCGCCTAGGAACGGGGCGGAATCGGCTTGTGCTTTTGCGGTACGTTGGTCGCTTTCAAAGTCTGAGGAACGATGAGAGTCCAAAGTTTAGTAGTTTGGATTGAGGAGGGGATCTGCTGCCTGAAGGGGACTCACTCGACGGGTGGAATTCAAGGTCCTCTTGCAGGTCGGTGTGTCCGAGGTCGCCCTGCTGCCGTGTTAGAAATGGATGGCAGAAGAACAGAGCACGTAATTACTTACCTCGGCGTCCACGTCGACAACAACGTCGTAGCCCCGGTTCGCCATGATGGTGGATTGAGTTGGGAAGTTGTTATCGGGAGTTGGGAAGTGTACACATCAGCTTTCCCCGAGCGGGAGGGCGCCACACTGAGCCACTCCGCTCCCATAGCTCCCACCTTTACTTATTTGAAAATCTACTTCTCCTTTTGAGTAGAGTCTTGATTGATGAAAATTAATTTTTGATTTCGATCATAATAGTACTGAGCCTTCGGAAACCGTTTCTATATGTTTTAAGCACAGATAAGGAGGTGCAAGCGGTCGGACAAAAATCTAGCCCTTGAAGACGCCCCGGAGCCAACCGAAGTAGGACCAAATGGATGTATCGAGGCCCTTCCTGCGAATGTAGATCGACGCAGCACCGACAAGGATGGCCAAGGCCACAGACCCGACAGCCCGGCGGTGTTTTCGTGCAAAATCGAGCGCTTTTTGACGGCGCTCCTCATTCTGAAGCTGTCGCGTCTGCTGCTTGAATAATTGTTCAGCCTCTTCCACAGTGTACTTGTGGTATGGATCTCGCGTCGTCTTGAGAACGCTACAGCTAGGAACATGCTTCCATGCGCCGAAGGGTAGGGTTTCTGGAGGATGATCCTCGAAGAGCCGCTCTGCGCTCGAGATGTGACCATCCAAGTCAAGCGGGTATGGTAATTTCGAGAGCTTGAAGTGGAGCATTTCTGGTTCGTCCAAAGGAATGTCAAGAAGCTCTTCCTTCCTAGAAAGAATGATTGCCGCGAACAGGTAGATCGCGACTACTGGTTCACGAGCCAAAAGGTAGTCAAAGAGTCGGGCGATGTCACTGTACTCCTGGATGTCGTGAGCATAGAGTGTGAGAGTTGCTGCGAGGGCGAAGAATGGCTGTATTGTAGAGAGGTGACGCCTTAATACTGGGTCGACGGTTTCGATGATGGCTGGAATGAGTTGCAGGTGCTTGACGGCCGGTGAGAGGGACGGCAACATGTAGTCCCTGATGCGGAAGAGAGACAGTTGTGTCATAGCTGGTAGAGCTCTGTGCTTGCCTAAAACCAAGAGAAGGACCTGCACGATATCGTGGTAGCCCTGGAAATAGCATAGCATCGGGTGATTCCTTAGAATTTGAGTGATCAAAGCTGATAATTGTTTTTTCTTTTCGGATAGCTCTTCTGCAGGGACTGGAAATCATCAGTCAGTCAAATTCAATACCATGTAAAATTGTACCGCAACTGACCATTTGGGTAGTATACAAAGGATCGATCAACGTCCAACTGCACCTGGTCCTCGTCGACATGTCGCGACTGCTCTTTCAGTGGCTTTGAATCATCCAATATTGTGCTTTCATCACAGTGTAGGAGAATTGGCCCTGGCACATATTGTTAGCAGTATCCTTCGGGAGGCTAGAGAAAATAGGACATACAGGCTCTTTGACGTAGCGCATCATCAAGGAGCCCGCCTTCGGTGATGGCAGAGGATATCAATGTCTCTATATCGTGCGCGTCGCATGCTCGGCGAATGGCCTCGGCCTTTTCCGCTCTAGCTTTGGCTTTTTGCTGAGACTCCAGTGACTCTGCTGGTTGATCTGCAAACAAATTGGTGGAATTTTCATCGGCGGTGGAGACCGATGCCTCTGAAGTGCTGTTATTGCGCTGCTCTATGTTGGATGAATCCATTGCCGCGTTTCATGCAACAGTGTTTCAGCGTGTTCCTCAAAGTCTAGGGCGTACTTTTTCAAAACGAAGCATGTGCGAGAAGTTTCGCAATTAGAATCCAGGAAAGCTACCCCGGTGCTAGTTGAAAGTCTTCTCTGGGACTCAGCAGAGTATCACAGACGTTGATTGACGTCAACTTCTGAAAGGGGGTACAACAACAATATTGCTGGCTATATTGCTAGCTTTGAAGCCCAGCAGCTCCAGATGCAAGGCTGCGCCGTCCGGAAGTATTTGAGGGCGCCAGAGAGTGACCGAACCGTTTTCTTCCTGCACCACTTGTTGATGATAATACGTATTGGAAAGAGAGATAGCGTGCTGCGCGGTCCCGTTGTGTGGCCTGAGGCAACAACAACGTGATTCCCTCCACTCTGCAAAAACACGGCAGCTTCACTTCCTAAGCACTTGTGCATCCACCGTTGATTTGGTTAAGAAGATCGCGAAACAGGATATGAAGGACACGTGTTATTGCCTCGAAAATTGATCATTAGGTCGGTCCTCCATCTCCGAGGTCTACAGTCATCAGTGAGCACCCCGCAAGTGGTGCACGTAGCTCCGGTCAAGCTACTTTATACAACGATCAAGCAGGGCTCGGTCCCTAGCTTTCGCACCTGAGGATCTTTGCTGATTGATGGTCTTGTTTGACTTGCAAGAGGTCTCTCACGTGCGCATATTCTAGAGTCCCGCCTCAAAGCTGTATGTCTCCGGGTGTCTCCCTCTGGCTCTCGCTTCCATCTTTCAGATTGTGTGTTGACGTGGTACACTCAGGGCTATTCGAGAACCCTCGTTATTTATTTCACTATAATTCATAACTCGGTCTATATCCAGGAAACTTCCCAATTGGCAAGTCCCGAGGATAGATCAGCCGACATCTGCATCACATGCCAGCAAAGCGACAAATGCTTCACTAAGAGTGCTTCATATCTGTTAAGGATGGCTTGACAAGACTTGCCATAGATCAACATTTTTTCGCAATCAAGTCCTAGACCTGAGTTTTCGACATCTTTTGCCGGGAAAAGCGATATCCTGAACTGGAGAGTCGTACAGCCTCCCAGTTAGTACTCAACCGAGCGACGGGGTATCTTGTAAAATCATATCCTGTCCACGCTTTATACCCAAAATTATCCGGTCTTGCAGGGATCTCATCGAGCCTTATCCATCTCCTGGACTCGTCCATTCCCAACGAGATATCCCTTCTTCCCCAAGTTAAATCTTGATCTTGACGTCTAGAAACGATGAATCCGCGAGCATCAGAACGCCTCTTGGATGCGTCTTCTAAGGGGCAACAGTCACGAGAACTCACCGGGTTCCTCGGCGTCTTCACTCAGACTCTTCTACCTAGTCCCGTCACGCAATGGATACTCCCAGCGAGGCTCCGAAACAGGAATCACAACGATGTTGTCTTTGTGGGACAGCGACGTGTCCAGATCAAACAGGCTACCGTGGGTGGGTTCCTCGAAGATGTGCTTGAAAAGACCGACTTTACCGGCTCCATTGTCGGGGCCAAAGTCCTTAATGTCAGCACCCAGCTACCCTGGGAGTCACAACTACAAACTCGTGATCCATCCGCCAGAAATTACATCACTCCGGAAGTCCTAGAAATGCTCCCTTCTCAAATCCTTGTTCTCTCGCTGGAAATGAAACAACTTGTTTTCCTGTGCTGTTCGCCTTCTTCGCCAGGGGAGTTCATCACCTATCGTCGACCACTTCCAATTGATGTCAACTTACCCGAGAAATTCGGAAAGCACATTGCTGTCGATCCAAAGTATGAGCCGTCTCTAGTCACGCTTGGTAGATGAGCTTACTAAATAATATGCAGGTCTCGTGCTATCGCAATCAGTGCTTCAAGCAATTACTTCGGATTTTTGCGGCTCAAATCCTCTCGAGAAATTCAACTTCAGCTCGCTCAAGACCGTTTAGACCCAATTCAAAAAGTACGTTGGAACATGTGTACCGCCTTAGCATGTGCTGACCGAAGTATTATTCAGGAAACCTTCTACAGGTGTGAGGGAATCATCATGTTTATGGAGTTTCTCTATCCAAAGAGTGTGACCGATAAGCAAATTATCTTGCTTATCATTCTGGTCAGGTCGGGGGTAACTTATGGCTCAGTCTATGAATGGCAGGAGGATCAAGACCATGCAATCGACCCACCACAGCACTTCGAGTTCAAGCTGCCCAGACCCGATAGAATGCCAGCCATGATCGCACCTCTGACCAAGGAGTCTTCGTTCTTGGTCATTACCACGACCGGCATGGCGGTTTACTCTGTGAACAACTATGTTCGACCCGCACGGTATCCCCTGATTGCCCCAAGTAAGGAAGTGGCAGAAGCACCTCTATGGACTCGCTGGGCGAGACCTGCACGCAACTGGCTTTATAGTCAGAAATACGACGGAATTTACCTTTGCCGCGAAGACGGCTGGACGTACTATCTCGAATTTTCCAACGAGGGCGAACTTGAACTCACAACCAGCCTGGGCCAACTTCATTTCCATGTTGACCTGGCATTTGATGTCCTTGATATGGGCCATGAGGGTGGCGATTTCATCATGGCGGCGGGGAGTATGGGTGACGGCGGTCTATACAAATTGGAGGCGAGGAAACCACCCATATGCGAACAACGATTTCTCAACTGGGCCCCAGTCACCGATGCAGTCATGATACGCTCGGATGCCCAATCTACGCCACGTCAACAGGTCTCTCGAGATCGTCTATTCGTTTGCTCTGCGTCCTCTTCCTCCCACGGAGCACTCCACGAACTCCGACATGGCATTGAGGCTCAAATCGGGTTTCAGGCTCCCCCTTGAACAGTTCACAGGCATTAGAAACCTGTGGGCAATAACGGACGACCTTAATGGCGGTGTTTACATTCTGATTACCGATCCTGTGTTTACCTTGCTTCTCTATCTGACTCCAGAAGGAGACATCGGCGCCCTTGATGAGAGTGAGACGGGGCTGGATACTACTGAGACGCTAGCAACTGGCTGCACCCCTGAGGGTGTTATTGTCCAGGTCACTGAAAATGCGACACATCTGTTCGTGCCTCCAAATCTGGCATTGAATTCCCGGCTCCCGCACAAGGCTGGCACTTCTATTCTGGCAGTCGATGTCGACGGTCCGAACTCATCCATGGTAACTGCCTTACGACGGAATGGCATTCTAAGCCTCTCTTTTGCGAAAGTAATTGTGAAGGACGACGAAGTCTACCCAGAAGTTGGGCCGGCACTCAATATTGAATTTGAGCCCATTTGTCTATCGCTTGAAAAATTTGGAGACATGATGTTTGTCTTCGTGGGTTCTGGGTGTGGTACATTGAGGGTCTTCCGCGTTGAGAATGGGCTCATCACATTCTTCTGCCAGACGACAGTCAATGTGGGCGACAGTGATGACATCTCGCGAGCAATTGACAGTCTTGCTGCCATTCGCGTGACCTTGGATGGCACCCTGCACGCTTTCTTGCTGTGCGGTCTACGAAGTGGAATTCTTGTCCCTTTCCAAGTAGATTTTGAGGGTTCTTCCCTGATCAGTAAGTGAAAGACTCCTTCTTTACAATGTCTTTGCTCATCTAACACACGTCATAGCCCTCGTCCAACAAGAGCCCAAACGAATTGGAACCACATCTCTCCGGGTACAGAGCAAAGATACATTCGCGCTACTCGTGTGTGGAGACGAGCTTTGGCGGGTTACATATCCCCTCGACGGGCCTCCATGGGGTTGCATTTTACATAGGGTCTGGATCACAGAACAGAACAATGTGAGTTGGCGATACTACTTCTCTTCTGTGCGACGAAATCTGATTGTTGCCAGCCTGCGTACTTCCCCATCAAGCTCTATGGCTGTGGACTCCTTAGCTCGCAAGCTTCAGCACTGGGGAACCTTTTCTGTTTCGCAGACGGAGAGCTTTTGATCTGCCATTTGTACAAGGGGCCTAAGATGATTCCTCGGCGCATTGGCTTGCCTGGCACCGCCACCAAAATGACGTATTCAGAACATCTTCGAAGACTCCTTGTATCCTACAGTATCAGCAATGTGGAGGATCCTTCGGCCCCAAACCACGTCACAACACGTTCGTACATTGAATGTGTGGATCCCGATTCACAGCATGCTGTCGTACATTGGGAAGACTCGAATCCGATGAACCCCGGAAATCCTCAGAGCGCCCCAGGCGAGACAATCAGTTCCATCCTGGACTGGTCGTTTGAAAAGAATGGTCATAAGTACCATCTCATAGTGCTTGGCACCTCACTCCCAGCACTGGATGCAGAAGGTGCTCAGGGTCGGGTCATCATCATGAACGCGAATCGTGATCCATCTGACCCATCCCGTAGAAAGTTCACAACTAAGTATGTACACGATGTGAGCGGCCCCGATTATGGCCCTGTGCGTGCAATAGCACCTTTCCGAGACAGTCTGATTGTCGGGGCAGGGAAGATGATATTTCCAGTGACAGCTCGCAGTGCGGAGACTAGATGGGTTCGCGATACCTCCAAAAAGCTCCCTTCTGCAGCAGTCGCAATCACCGTCTATGGGTCATTCGTGTTCGTGACCACCGCACGCCACGGATTCATGATCTTTGAAGTGATTGATGGGACGTTGAAGACGCGCGAATGGGACGACATGCAGCGCGATGGCATAGCCCACTACATTTGCCCGGGTCGCACACCTTTGGCATTCATGGCCAGCCGTGGCGGAGGTGTCCGCGTCTCCAAGCTAGGAAAAGATCCCGATGGCATGGGCTCTGTCTCCCATCCGGCAGAGATCCGCCTATCAGATACGATCATTCGCTTCGTTCTCGACTCCATGAACGAGCTTACACCAATGACACCCTGGCAACGAGGATCGTCCATGTTCGGATTTGCACTCAATGGTGCAGTGTACAGATTCTCTTTACTAAGGAAGAACGAGCTACAGCTCCTTTGGCTGTTGCAGAACATGTGTCTCAGAGACCCAGTTCTATGTCCATCTGCACTTCCGCGTGAGAGGCGCACCAATTCTCTGTGGGGAGAGGCCCACGGTAACAACCGCCATATTGATGGAGACATCCTTGCCCGTCTTGCCCAGCATGATCCGGGATATCTTGAGCAAATGATTTTAAGGCTTGACACTGCTCGTAAGGCGGAGTTCTTTGGTTCCCACGTTCGGGAACTAGCCCAGGAGGTGCTTGGAGAGTCATGGAATTATGACCGATACATTGTGCATTGGCTCCGTACCCTGCTGCAGGTGCAGTTTTGATCTATCACTTGAACGACTCAACTTCTGGCGATGTTGGTTCGCATGTATGTACTCGAAACACAGAGTGACTTTGAGTGAATGGGCAGTGACTTCTCATGCTAATAGGTAGCCCTGCTCAGATGAGAACTCATTTGTAAGATAGTTGTCAAGAAATCCATTGAGAAATTTCTTTTTACAAGGAATTTAAGCAGACAGTAGACTGTTTCATTTTGCCCTCAAGTGCTAGTGGCTCACGTAGCAGTGGCAACCAAATGGAAGTCAGACTACATTGTTCCCCACCATTGATTCTTCCCGAAATTCTTTTTCACTCCCACCCCTCCCCTAGGTCCACCTACCCATTCTTTTCCGGGGACCTGAGTTCGACTTGATCGATCTCTTTTATAAAATTCGAGTTTTGCGTGATCGCAAAATTTCAATCGACCCGCCCGTGAACGGTTAGCTCCGTTTGTGCGCTCACGATACACCGATCGACCCTCGATTCGGATCCCGAACCCCCCAGCAAACCAAATACAAAATACCGACACAATGCCTCCTAAGAAGAAGGGTAACAAGCGGCAAGAGGAAGACTGGGAAGCCGACCTCGGCGAGTCCGCCCCCGCCGGCGATGCTCCCACCGACCAGCCCCAGGATGCCGAAGAGGAGGAAGCCGCGGGCGGCGGTGGCCTCATGGCTGCTCTGAGGAAGAACAAGGAGAAGAAGAAGAAGAAGGGCAAAACCAACGACTTCGTCGAGGGTGAAGACCCTGCCGCCGATCTCGCCAGCAAGGCTCCCGAAGAGGGCACTTTCGATGACGATGATGTCTTCGCCGGCAAGGCTGCGAAGAAGCCTATCAAGGACATTCCTGTTCCCAAGGCCGACGAACCCGAGGAAGGCGAGTTCCGCGTAAAGTCCAAGAAGGAGAAGGAGAAGGAAAGGAAGGAGCGTGAGAAGGCGCGTAAGAAGGAACAGGTACGTTTGAGAAAATTTCTTGCCATCTCTTAAGCCTGTGCTGATCTCATACTCTACTTTCTAGGCCGCCCTAAAGAAGAAGACTGTTCCCGCGCCTAAGGCCGATGCCGCTAAACAAGCTGCCGAGATCAAGATGGATGAGCCCGCCCCGGCCCCCGCCACAGAAGCCACCGGTGGCAAGAAGAAGAAGCTTCCTCCTCATTTGGCAGCTCTCCAGAAGCAGCAGGAGCTGCTCCGCCAACAGCGTGAGGAGGAGGAGCGCTTGGCCGCCGAAGAGAAGGCCCGCGAAGAGGAGCAGAAGCGCATCGAGGCCGAGGAAGAGGCTAAGCGCGAAGAGGCCCGTCAAAGGAAGCGTGAGCGTGAGCGTGAAAAGAAGGAGCAGCTTCGCAAGGAGGGCAAGCTTCTGACCAAGGCTCAGCGCGAAGCTCAGCTGCGTAATGAGATGCGTATGAAGCAGATGCTCGAAGCTGGTGTGGGCACTGTTGCCGGTCTGCAAGAGGGTGGTGCAGAGAAAAAGCGCCCCGTCTACGAGAACCGCCGGAAGAAGGCCGGCAAGAAGCAAGAAGAGGATCTTGAGGCTGCTGCCGAGCGTGCCCGTCTCCAGCGTGAGGCTGAAGATGAACGCCGCCGCAAGGAAGCTGAGGAAAAGGCCAAGGCTGAGGCTGAGGCTGAGGCCGCGAAGAACGGTGCTCCTGCTTCCGAGGACATTGATGCCGTGGATGACTGGGAGGCTGCTGCTGATGATGACGTTAAGGACAGCTGGGATGCTCCCTCTGAGGATGAGAAGCCCACTGCCAATGGCGACGCTAACGATGCCGACTCGAAGGAGGAAGAAGACTCCGAAGAGGAGTCCGACGACGATGACTCTTCTGAGGAAGACTCAGAGGATGAGGAGCAGTCTGCCAACCAGAGGGCTGTCGCACTGAGAAAGGCCGAGGCCGCCGAGCGGAGGAAGAAGCAGCACGAGGAGGCCCTCGCTGCTCGTTCCAAGGACAACCTGCGCTCGCCCATTTGCTGTATTCTCGGTCACGTCGATACTGGAAAGACCAAGCTTCTTGACAAGATTCGTCAGACCAACG
The DNA here is from genome assembly GCF_028827695.1 of Penicillium maclennaniae. Lineage (NCBI taxonomy): Eukaryota > Fungi > Ascomycota > Eurotiomycetes > Eurotiales > Aspergillaceae > Penicillium > Penicillium maclennaniae. The sequence continues at coordinate 4,783,644 of NW_026623215.1, read as the reverse complement.
TACAGGAAGGCGAAGCCGGTGGTATCACTCAGCAGATTGGTGCTACTTACTTCCCCGTTGAGGCTCTCCAGCAGAAGACGTCTGTCGTGAACAAGGACGGCAAGTTCGAGTTCAAGGTTCCTGGTTTGCTCATCATTGATACCCCTGGTCACGAGTCTTTCTCCAACCTGCGTTCCAGAGGTTCTTCTCTTTGCAACATCGCCATTCTGGTCGTCGATATCATGCACGGTCTTGAGCCTCAAACTCTCGAGTCTATGCGCTTGCTGCGTGACCGCAAGACTCCTTTCATCGTGGCGCTGAACAAGATCGATCGTCTGTATGGCTGGAAGAAGATCGATAACAACGGCTTCGAGGACAGTCTGAACATGCAGAACAAAGGTGTTCAGAATGAGTTCCGCTCTCGTCTGGAGGCTACTAAGCTCGCTTTCGCCGAGCAGGGTTTCAACTCCGAGCTCTTCTACGAGAACAAGTCTATGGCCCGTAATGTGTCCTTGGTCCCCACTTCCGCCCACACCGGTGAGGGTGTTCCCGACATGCTGAAGCTTCTCACTGAGCTGAGTCAGGAGCGTATGACCAACTCCCTGATGTACCTGTCCGAGGTTGAGTGTACCGTCCTGGAAGTCAAGGTCATCGAGGGTCTCGGTACCACCATTGACGTTATCCTGTCCAACGGTATTTTGCGTGAGGGTGATCGAATTGTCATGTGCGGTCTCAATGGACCTATAACAACCAATATTCGAGCACTTTTGACGCCCGCGCCGCTCAAGGAATTGCGTCTCAAGTCCGCATATGTCCACAATAAGGAGGTCAAGGCAGCTCTCGGTGTCAAGATTGCTGCCAACGATCTCGAGCACGCCATTGCTGGTTCCCGTTTGATGGTTGTTGGCCCTGACGATGATGAGGAGGACCTCGAGGAGGAGGTGATGTCTGATCTGGAGAATCTTCTGAGCAAGGTCTCTACCGATTCTCGCGGTGTCAGTGTCCAGGCCTCCACTCTGGGTTCCCTTGAGGCCCTTCTGGAGTTCCTGAGGGTCTCCAAGATCCCCGTGGCCAACATCTCCATCGGTCCCGTCTACAAGCGCGATGTCATGATGGCTGGTGCCATGTTGGAGAAGGCCAAGGAATATGCTGTCATGCTTTGCTTCGATGTCAAGGTTGATAAGGAAGCGGCCGCATACGCTGCTGACGTCGGCGTCAAGATTTTCACTGCGGACATCATTTACCACCTGTTCGACGACTTCACCAAGCACATGGCTGAGCTTACTGAGCAGCGTAAGGAGGAGAGCAAGCTTCTTGCCATCTTCCCTTGTGTGATCCAACCTGTTGCTGTCTTCAACAAGAAGGACCCTATTGTCATCGGTATTGATGTCATTGAGGGAAGCTTGCGGATGCACACCCCGCTGGCGGCTATCGTCACCAATGGCGCCGGTGTGAGAGAGGTCATTGATATTGGCAGAGTGTACGTTTACCCGATGTTTCCGTTCTATACTCTCTCGATCTCATTCTAACATCTTGATAGGACATCCATCGAGCGTGATCACAAGGCCATCCAGGTCTGCAAGAAGGGTCAGCCCTCTGTCGCCATCAAGGTCGAGGGTCCTAACCAGCCCATGTACGGTCGCCATCTGGAAGAGAAGGACCTTCTTTACTCGCACATCTCGCGTGCTAGTATCGATACCCTCAAGGAGTTCTACCGCTCCGAGGTCACCATGGAGGAGTGGGGTCTGGTCAAGAAGCTCAAGCCCGTCTTCGACATTCCTTGAGCAGACCACCCAGTTATCAAATGAGATGCTCGGCATCTCACACGGAGTGGGTAGAAGAAGCTTTCACCCATCTTGTCAGGTCCCGCTTTCGTCCCGAGCGCATGACGATGGTGACCTTCCCATGCATATGGGGATTCCACAACATAACAACTGCCATCAAGTGAAAATAAAAGTTACTGTTTTGATTGCGATGTGGACATACCATGAACGATTACGACTTGAATGGAATGCACAGGACACCAAGGAACGTTTCAGCTGTACATGCTGGTTTAAAGGAAAGGGGGAAAGGGAAACCTGGCCTACACCAGGATTTTTGTTATATTTGCTTTGAATCAATGTTGTTAGATCTGGTTCCTATCCTCACGTACAGTACTCATCTTGTCCCGGCACGGACCATTGACGGTAATATCTACAGCATCACGAGTTACCTCGTTCCTCACTTGAGTTGAACCTTTCAACAACACACCACTTAATCATCGTCCCCATCCCACCGCTCAACCTTGCCTCCATTCCTTTCCCAATCCAACCAACTCCCCTCATAAACCCCAATCTGCTCCGGATTATACCCCGCCTGCACAGCCAACTGCGCCGCCGCCCGAGCCCTGACACCAGCCTTGCAATAAAACACAAGCGTCCCGTCAAAATCAGCCTGCGGCTTGGGGAATCCAAATCGATCCTCGAACTCGTCGGGGGTCAGATACATAGCGTCGGGCTGGGAAGCGAGCGGTATACTGATGGCTGAGGGTATAATGCCTGTTCCTTTAAGTTCGGCAGGTTCGCGGACGTCGATGAGGATTACGGGTTTGTGAGTTGGAGAGGTGGAGGATGAAGGGAGGGCAGTGTTTATCTGGGATAGTTAGTTATTTGCTTTCATATGTCGGGGGGCTTTGGAAGAGGGGATGTACTTCTTCAAATCCCCATTCGCGGAGAGAAGGTGGCTCGTCGTTGAATCGACGAATTTGGTTCTGGCCGTTGACTTTACATTGTGATTGGGGCTTGTAGCTGTGTGATCCTGCCAATGTTCCTCGTCGTTGTGAGAGCGCGAGTCCCCGGGTGACTGCAGAGAGGTATCGGCGCTGAAAGACTGGGCTAGCTGAGATTGTTTGCCGGAGAGGGACCTTGGCGGCTGAAGATAATCTGGCGGTAGACTGCCGGATCGCGGATGGTAATTGCGAGGCCATATTTGTTTCTTTGGTCTTGGTCGGAGGCCTTGGAAGTGAGAGAGCTCGTTGGTGGGAGAGCTGGGTGATGTCAGTGCCGATGGTGACCGCCTGCTGGAAATGGCATCCCCGAATTGGAGATCTCTCTAAGGTTTTGCTCCCTCAGATGTATAGATAAATGAATATGACTCGGGTGTATATGAGACCAATCTAGATCTCTTCTAGTAATCTGCCTACCAAGTCAGACCTTGTGTGTTTGCTTTGGTAAATTACTTGGAAGTGAAGAGGTGTAGATATATTGTGGTTGAGCCATGATGGAGAGAGACACAATAATGCGCCCAAAAGACTTGTTTTGGACAAAGGTCTGGATGAACTTTCAGAGTGTATGATGAGGAGGCTGTTCCGAAGCGCCGAGAATTGGGGCGTCTTCTTCGCTCGCAATGACCGTACGAGTAACTTGCGACTGTCCAGCGTGAAATAACTAATCCTTTCTCTTGTGGCGAACCAACCATTTGACTCCTAGTCCAAAGGAGAGTGGGATCCAGTCCAAAAGAGAATAGTCCACCAAGCTATGGCACGCTATGGCACGGCCACAATGGACTTGTGCCCGCTGCGGAGACTTCAGATAACTTGGGAAGATTGTCTTGATACACGAATCTGTAGCGAGAGCACTATGTAGTCCATACGGATCATGGTGTCGCTTTATATTGATACGGCCTGAGTGAATGTACAAGCGCCATTACGCTCCGCCTTATACCCTTCGTCATAGGTCTGCCGTGCCCATAGATCCTTGTTAACTCTACGCCGGGCCGATCCGGGTCAGGTCTATGTTACGCCCTGTCTATCCTGTTATAATCGGTATTACTACCGTTATACGAGAGCTATACGAGGATCTTCAATACATGACAGTCTGTGCCAGGCCAATCACTGTTATTACTTCTCATTTCATTCAACACACGCAAACTATATCCAAAGCCTCCTTATATGCAATCAGCGCCGGCTTTCTTTGAGGACCACTGATATGTCCCTTTCCTATGTGGGATAATACCTGTAATTGCAGATGCCACATGATACCAGTTCTAAGCAGTGTGGGCGGTATCCGTTCTCCTTCGGCTCGTATCAATCAGTCCCGATATATATCTTTGCAGAGCATATTTTTTGGACCCCTAATTTCGATTTGATAGGCCTCTGATACACAACATACCACCCCGACTCAGCATGAAAGAAATGAAGCTGGGTGCAAAAATTTCATGAAGTACGAGCCTCCTAAGTCAGCCACTGACCCTGATGTGTGCTCTAAATATGATTCAAGAGATCTGCAAAGATAGGATCAAGGATGGATCTCCATCAGCCTGAGCTTGGGCAGGCATTCTCACTATGTGGAGACTTCTCTTTGGCCTTTTCACTAAGCCGAATCAAATTTCCTGAGAATTAAGTTGCATCCATCGAAAAAGAAGCCCAAGAACATATAAATCTGACATTGGAAGAGAGAAAAGAAGGCATTAATATTATCTAGGGTGCGTGGCTCAAAGAATGCCTCGAATAAAGAAGGAAAATGACCGAAACCCCTAGGAATGCTCGCGATCCCCACATGGATCGCATCCATGTGAATTGTCCCTCTGTACAATAGACAAGGGCTAAGGGCTTCAAGGTAACCTTTGCGTCAGAAATTGGCGGGACCTTGTTCCAAGTGGTTCATCATAAAGAGTCCCGCCAGAAAAGAAGAGAAGAGAAAGTTCGAAATCGGCCCCTCCATCTCCAGGATAGAAAGGCCGTGCATATTCATGAGACCAAGGCCATCTTTCCGGAGGGTGGGGCCAGGGTTCCAGTTTCATTGCTTTTGAATCGTGAGAAATGAAAAACTTAAGCGCGAGGGCGGAAAGTGAGCAGGCAATCGTCCTGGAAGATTATTAGCTTACGGCTAAAAAAAATACCGTGGGAAGAGAACACATACCTGAGGGAAGATCGTGGCGAACACTTTGATATCCTCGGACTCGGGAGTGGGGGTGTGCTCCCAGTCCATCTCCATACTGGCCTTGCCGATCATGGCCATCAGAGACAGCTGGGCGTAGGTCTGACCCAGACAATAGTGGGGACCCGTGCCAAAGACCAGCCAATTCTTGGACTGCGCCTCAGCGTCACCGGTAATCCAGCGCTCGGGCTCAAATGAGTCAGCATTGGGGTATGCCTCCTCGTCGTGAGTAGCAGGCCAGACCGAGGGGATGATCATAGAGCCCTTGGAAACGGTGATCTTGTCGGTGATAGGGAAGTCCTTCTTGACAAGGTAGGGAACCATGATGACGGGGGGACGGTAGCGGAGGGTTTCCTTGACGACGGCACGAGTGTAGGGCAGGTTGTCGAGCAGGTCCATAGAGATGGGGACGGAGCGGTCACCATTGCGGACCTTGAGGTTCTCCTCGCGGACCTGGTCCAGGATCTCGGGGCGGTCAGCCATGAGCTGGAAGAGCCAAGTGGAAGCAGCGCTAGTAGCATCTTGCGAGGCAAACAGGAAGGTGAAGATGGTCTGAGCGATCTCGAAGTCGCTGAAGTCACGCAGAACCTGGGGAGGCTTCTCAGACGAATCAACCTGGATACCCTTGGCAATCTTCTCACGGTACTTGGCAGAGTCTTGCTGCGCCTTGACCCATGCGTCCATGATACACGAAACCTCACCACCGGCAGCCATGCGAGCCTTGCTCTTGGCGGCACACTTGGTGAACTCCTCGAGCACCATATCAGCAGCCTTCTTTCCGTACCAAGTCTTGGTGTAGGGCAGGATAATGGGGAAATTGACAAGCTCCAGAGCAGCGGTAATCAGGTAGTAGTCGTCGGCAACCTTCTGGACGGCCTCATCGGACATATAGTAACCGACAAAGGTACGGCAAGAGAGAGCGCACATCAGCTCACGGAAGTCGGACATCCAGGGAGTCGGGGTGTGCTTGGTGGCCTCGGACTTCTCGAGGAACTTCTTGTAGTATTCGTTGAAGACCTCCTCGGCGCGGGGCAAGTAGCAGGCTAGAGCTTGGCGAGTGAAGAGACCATTGAGACCCTTGCGGTACTCAACGTGATCCTTACCGTCCAGGAAGACCCAGTTGGTCTTACCGAGAAGCTTGTGCGCGGCATCCACGACACATGGCTTCACGTAGCCGGGAGAGTTGAAAATCTTGCGGGACATGTCACGAGTCGACGCGATAACAACGAATCTTCAGACTGTCAGTTTCTCGCGAATATAAATCTTTCCAAGAATGTCCGGTGGGTCACCAGTAAAGTCATTGGAAAGGTGGGACTTGGGAAATGGCTCACTTGTGGAAGACGGAGACACAGCTCAGATCTCCGCTGTCCCATTTCGCCTTGTACTCGGTGAACTTGGGGTTGACGGATTGCAGGAATGGGCCCATGAAAGGGATCTTGTAGGCGGGACCGACGATTGAGCCCTTGTAATAGTGGTACATGACTGTGAATAGGGGAACCCTTTGTAAGTAAACTCCCTTCAAGTCACTTTCGCAAAGCCCCGTGGGAGCATTTCGAGATTAATTGGACTTACACTGATCATAAACGACAGCCGCAAGGAACAGGGTCAGAATCAGCTTCCAGATCGTGAATCCATCAAGCACGGAGGCAAGAATTCCGGCCGGCGCGAAAAGTTGAGGAGTGACCGTCGCATCCGCGGACGGGGAGACAAAGCTCCCAGTGATGTTGACCATTGTGAATCAACCGAAATAAAAGGAGAGGAAAAGTCCAATGACCGAAAGGACCGGACACAAAAGAGAGTGGAGAGGGGAACCCTTTAAGAGAAAAGGAAATGAAATTGGTCAGGGGCGGGTACGCCAGTTCCCGCGCTCCGGATGCTCGGCGCGCCGCAATCAAATCTTGCATTGCATGATAGGGCCTGATCGGTCGTACCAGTCTAATCTAATCTACTCCTAGCTTTACACGCCAGACTCACAGAAATGACTCCCCCCTCCTCAAAAGAGATAACTGTAGAATTGTTTGAGAAATTCCGCAACAGAGGAATGTACCAGGCGCTACGCAGTAGTTGTCGGTCTAGGTGCAGGATAAGGTGCATGCAACGAAAGTATACTCAATTCACTCCGCAGTACAAAGTGTATACCGCGTTTTACTATGCGTCCTACAAATGCAAGGAGGTATCATTCAGGTACTTTCATACTTGCTAATCAGAATAGCGTGACTCGGCTACGGACTTTCCGCTGTGCCTGATTGGCGTTTTTCAACAAAAGGGTTTTCTTGAAGGCACGTGCGCAGGTGAGGTAAGCAGCTTCACTGACTAAGTCCGGCCGCATTGGGGTATTCCTTCATATAACCATTGGATTTCCGACTGGGAGTCTGCTGCACTAACGATCATGCCTATGATCGTCCAAGCCGAACCAGCCACGGCCCTTCTTTTCTTCGGGCTCCGCGGCAGTAGTTTGTTCCTCTGCGAGGTGTGGGTAGTCGATATAGTTCCAAGCCACATCCAGGAAGAGCGGCTTCACAGGGACCGGCTGCATCTGGGGCGGGTAAGGCACCAGGTTGTTGAGATCGGTGCCCGCCTGGTACTGCTGCAGCCGTTCAACGATGGGTCGCTGCTGAGTGGAGCCAGACTCGGACCCCAGTCGCTCCAGGGTGACCAGGCCGCGATACTGAGCAACCAATCCACGAAGGGTAGAGCCCAAGGCATTCACCTGAGCACGGGACACATCAAGCTGGGGAGGACCCTCCACTTGTGCGGAGGCCTGGGAGGTTGCCGAACTGGCAAGATCCAGGGCGTGTGCAAAGAGGGCGAGAGCTTCGGTAGGCTTGCCCAGAAGACCGTGAGACCGTCCCAAGGTCAAACATCTAGACGTGAAAGTGTAAGTAACACGGCGCGGAAGGAAAAATTACAAGGGAGTAATGTACCTGAGAGCCCGGAAATAACGGCGCTTGGCCTCGAGGTCTTGAACAAAGGTCGAATCGGCCGCGACACCTGGCAGCTCGAGAATGAAATCGAGACTCTGCAGGGTGGAGTCGTAAAGCACCAGACGCTCGCGGAGCTGGGTCAGTTTCTTTCCATTGCCTCCACGGCGCTTCGTTTCCTTGCCGCTCTTGGCTTGTTCGTCCTCAAAGACCAGCCCGTCCTGCTCACCGCACAACACACGGTTGCGCCCCACGCGCCATCCAACTAGACTGTAGTTGACCGCGGTCCGGGTAATCTGCAGCGCCTGCATTCTCTTGTCACCGGCATCCACCCCTCGCTAGTCAGGTCATCGATAGCGGTCTTGGTAGCATCGACGGCATCCTGACTAGCAATGATGACGCTGTCGTACGCAGCAGCTTGGTCTTTTGCTGCAGCTGATTCTCCTTCGCTAGCCAACCAAGCGGCGAGACCAGTCTCTGCAGCTGACGCAGCAGCCAAGGCCTGAGAGATAGAGGCATCATCCAGCGCAACAGTACGCGACCTCCACGTCACGGACTCCGGCAACTTTTGAACTTCACCCTCCGCAGTTCTCCGTGTGCCGGCTGGCTCCTGCGCGAGGCATGATGGGTCAACCTTCTCCACTTCCGAGCGGATATCCGAGTCCGACGGGAAATATTCAATTGCCAAAGAGGACGTCGGCTTGGAGCGGGGAAGCTTCATTTGATAAGCGGCATATCGCATGCTGGGATCGACGGTCCCAGTGAGCAGGTCTCGGAAGGCACCCTTCTTAACTCTCTGGCTCAGAGCCGTATAAATCACTCGTGCAATAGCATAGTCGTGGAGACATTGCTCCCACTTGCGCTTCTCCAGCCAGAGCGCACCCGAAATTGTAGCCAGATAAGCTCGTGCTTCAAGAATATCAAGATCGCTCGCCCCCGAGCTCGACTGTTCATGCAGTAGCGAAACCAGATGTTTAGCGTAACCGGTCGCCTTATTCAGACGAGAAATGATATGGCGGCGAGCAGCCCCAGAGATACCTTTGGCGGATGGATCGGCGGAATGTGTCGACTTCATGTGCATGGCTTGTGCCCACGCGCGTTCAGATGCGAGAAGCAATAGATGGACAAACCTAGTAATGACAAAGTCAGCTTTTGACCGGGATGATTCGAAAGAAGTGAAACGTACGAAACATTAGTTGCCACATTTTCAGAAGTTACTGGCGCCTTCGCAGTGTACTTGCGGCCTTTGGGGGTTGTCTGCCCCAGCTTCTTGCGAAGTTTGTGCATTCTGCGAGTGGCATGCGCCCGGTAGGCATTGTAGTCACCGACAAGGAGCACCTCCTCTCGCTCCTTGAAGATATAATCGGTAATCTCCATACCGTGTTGAATGGAGGGAATTGGGGCTCAAGTGAACAGGGTGACTTGAGTTGGTGGGTTGCGACGTAAAGGCGGTGCCCCGTTTCGGCCAACCGAGTGGTCCGATGTGCCCGGCAATTTCCAACCTCCGATTCTTTTGCGTGTTTTCCCCCAAGCTTATTGTTTCTCATACCTGGAGAGGGCAGGAAAATCGACACTTACCGGACCTGCCTTGCAGTTGGAATACTTGCTTCTGGTCGATCACTCGTCACTATCCCAAGATCGCGTGCATCACCTTTTTTTCCTCTTCGGTACGGATGGCACCATCCTCCCCAAACAGCTTGTTCGAGCATCTCCCAAAACATCGGATTCTAACTCATCCTCGCGCTCAATAGGCCTTTGTGTCTCGCTATAATGCAGAAAGGAGATCGTTATAGGTGATTCAAGTGTTCGACACCGCGACGATCGGGGGTAATGCTCGAACGGGCAGCCGGCTGCTTCGAAAGCGCGGGTCGGCGTTTCCTTCGAGATCCCAATGGCGCGATTCAGAGTAGGAGGTCGCTCTCTCGACACTTTTGGAAGCATAAAGCCACCGGAGGAGACGCCCCCAGCTGGTTTCTCGCCCTAGTGCACTCATCAAGCCAACGCCCGGCCGCTGTTTCTAGTCTACCGGATAGTCTTCCAGCCTACGATCGAGGCCCACCGGTTCTGGACTTCCTCTACCCAAATAAAACACAAGACTTTGCAGCGTTGCGGCTTTCGCGCCCCTCGAGGAGGCTCGGTCTTCGACGAAGGAAGAAGCCACTCGCCGGCTTCTCGAGATCATATACCACAGAAGCCTCAACTTTGCAGCAAACTCTTGTCAATGATGCCCATGAAAACCATTCATTTACTGAAGGAGATAGCACTCATATTCCAAAGGAGGCTACGGAGGAGCTCACACAGTTGTTAAAAGACCAGGGAGATGAGTTTGACAGAGCTTGGGTGTTTTACCTCGCTGCTAGACAACCGCAGAAATTTCGCTCCTCACTTTGCGCCTATCTCAGCCGATCGCCCCATGCCGTTGATCAAGATCGTGCTTGGCAACTGTTTCAAGAACTTCCGCCCGAGAACCGATCCGCCAATGATTTCCTCCACATCACTCAGTCACAGCTTCGTCCCGAGAACCATTCGAAGATTAGATCAATATGTGAAGAAGCCTCCTCAAGAGGCTTTGAAAACTCTTGTTGCGCACTCGCCTGCGCGTATTACATCAAGAAGAACGAATGGACCAATGCCCTGGACATTTGCCGGCTGGGAAAGGGCGGAAGCAACCGTCCCAAGTTTTTCAAACAAATAATTTCTCATCTCGATCACCTCGCCCTTCCCGAGAGCACCGTTCAACTTGGAGATTTTCTCGCAATTCACCCCGACAACAAGATCGCCCTCAGCCTCGCGCGATTCCTCATCGAATATGTATCAAAATCTTTCGGGCTCCTCGAAAGCACATCACTAGAGCTTCTTCTTCAGATGTTGCGGACACATCAACGACTGGGTTTACTGAAGGGAGAACATTATTTTACCATGCTGCGAACTCTTCAGTCTTCGAGCAAAAGGTCAAATATTGTTCGCGCCGTTGTTCTTTACCGACACATGCGCTGGCAATTACCCGAGGTGAAACCGCCTGCGCCACTACTCAGCAAACAAATAAGCGTCTTGGCGTCTTTCGACATCACAAATGGCATCCAATTATTCCTGGATGATCTGTCAAATTTCCATCGGAAGCCTTCCGCGGAGGTATACAGACAGGCAATGATGGTATATTCCCGTGCCGGAAAGGTAGCAAAGGTGAAGTCTCTTTTTGAGAGACGTGTTGCAGACCATGGGCCACCTCGCAGTCTCTATTCATTAACTCCACTCCTGGACGTTCATGCGCAGATTGGCAATGTGCAGGAAACGCACCATCAGTTTCAAAAAATCGCGGAGGATTTTCAGCTCACTCCGAATACAGTGTGCTGGAACATTCTTCTCAAAGCTCATGCCAAGGCGGTTGATCTATCAGGCGCCTTTTCCGTATTTTCTGAGATGCTCAAAGATGGCGTGCGGCCTGACTCTCATACATTTGGTACACTGATGGACATTTGTGCTAGCCGCGGGGACATTGGGAATACACGCTGGCTGCTGAGGGAGGCGCAAAACTGTCAGGTTCAGATCACCATACCAATGCTTGATAGCGTTGTTCGAGTTTACTGCAACAACGGACGATTGGATCTGGCCGAGAAATTTGCCAAGGCAGCTTTACGTGTGAAAGTCGAAGAATCTCCCATCAGAATGTGGAATACGCTCCTGCTACATCACGCATTGAGGATGGACGTGGAAGCTTTCCGTCGAGTCAAAAGAACGGTGGAAAGGGCTAAATTGTCACCTGATGCTTCAACGTGCTCTGCTAGTTTGCTCAGTCTGGTTTTGATGAACAGGCCGGATCAAGCGCGAAAGCTTCTTCGAAACCTCCACAAGAAAGAAATTATTCACGCCACGCAGCATCACTATGCCATTATTTTGTACGGATATCTCCGGGTGGGCAACCGTGACATGGTTCACATCATTTTCAATGAGATTACCGAGAGATTCGGTCGAGCCGAGACCAAGTTGAGTCTCTTGAAACTCAAGTCAGATATTGAGCGTGACTTGCAGATCATGAAAGATGAGGGCCTCAGACCTTATGGTGAAAGCCTACACTTGGAAACTGCAGAACGTTTCTTGATGTCAGCCATGTCTCAAGCGGACACCGAAAGGTCTTCATCCAAACCCTCGTTACTTGGTATTTCAAGAGATTCATCCGCCAGTACATTTTCAACCTTGCACTATGAGTATCTCATCAAGCAATATGGCAAGGGAGGTGCAGTTGGACGGGCCCGTGAATTGTTTCACCAGTATCTCAATTCCGAGCTGCCTGGAGGTTCGTCAGACGACGGACTTGAGAATGGCCCATTCGGAATTGTCAACGCGTTGATGGTTGCTCATTTGAGAGCTGAAGACTACGAGAGCGTGATTAAGTGCTGGCAGATTCAACTGCCTCGCGCTATCAAAATGGCAAGCCGTGTCGACATACGGGATGTGCTTGACTTGGAGCCAAAACGTTCAACTGACTTAATTTCGTCAAGCCCACCTCGACAAGTATCAATTCTGGAATCTTTGACGCAAGCCAGTAATAGCTCAGATGCTGCACTTGGTGACCGTGCCGAAGGACAGGCTAAGCGCAAGATTCTTTCTAGCCAGCGCTTCATTTTGTCGAAGCCATTTTCGCTCTACATACGCGCTTTGGCCTATCAGAATGAGACTGAAAAGATCATCACGGCCAAGGCAGAACTTCAGGCTGCCGGCTTCCAGCTGACCACTTTCAATTGGTCAACTTACGTGCAGATGATGGCAGCTTCAGACCGAATGTCCGACATCGTTGAGGCTTTTATGACCAATGAACGTATGTTCATGCCAAGGTTCCCTGGATGGGGCCCGCTTCGGCGAGGATACATGTTGAAGACCAAAAAGTCTTCAAAATTCGCACACAAGCTCGAAGATCCTCGACAAGATCCGCGCTCCACCTATCGACAAAGCCAGAAATTCCTTGGAAAAGCTGCCCGAAAGCACTTCAATCAAATTCGGCCTGACCTGCTCTCGCCGACCTATCTCACCATGGTGTACCTCTCTGCGTCACTAAACCGCGTCCGAGAAGATAGTATTCTAAGTGGTAGCAACGATTTGCAAATCCTTCTCCAAAAAGCACCAGAGACTATGAAGGCCCTCGGAGACATGCCTTACTGGCGTGAGAAATACCAGGGAGTGCTGGTACGCGGCCGAGAAGTCGGACCCGATTTGGAAGGGGACCCCATCGACCAACAAGTCGCTCTTGGCGGAGTCCTCGGCCCTGGCGTCAAAGCCAAACCGAGACGACTTCCTCACCTTGATCATGCAGTGGACCAGAAGTACTCATACATGGATGTTTCAGCCACAGATGAAGCCCCCAATGCTCTTGCCGAGCTGCTCACATCTGGTGATCTTGAAGACCCGCATGAAGGCCCTGTTTCTCGTGAGGATTTGCTCGATATTGAGAATGACATTCGTCATCATCGCCGCATAGCGAAAGCTCAAGAGAAAATGCGCCGCAGGGAGCTGAACAGCAAGGTCCAACGGGCTTCACATGGGACTGGGAAGGTGAGTAGACCAGTCGAACTTGATGGAGGAAGTGATGAGGTTTTCGGTGAGGTCAATGGATTAGATGGTGCAGTTGAGCCAGTTGAGCCAGTTGAGCCCGAAACTCTGAATGAAAGTGGTCGAGTGGGTTAAGTGGCATGAATGCCCGACGTTGAGCACTTGGAGGTGCCCCCGTGACCATAAGGGACATAATGAGAGTCTCTCATGTACATTGTTTTGTTCAATTAGCCTCTTGCGTATATCCTGTCTATATAGAAGCCAATGTACTATTATTTCCGTTTCTGAAGCTGTCCAGTCCAATTTTCCTTCGCGACTAGTCTGCTCATGGAGTGTCCGATAGACCGTGCTTATGTAATCACACGCGTTCACGCGTTCACGCGTCCCAATGTTACCCGATCGGGCGAGCGCCCATCTGCCCGTCTTTGCACCGCTTCTTCCTCCCCCTCGACCGCCATCTCAACAACCCAAAAACCTTCAATCTCGCAACCATGGATATTCAGTTGCGTGATGAGGCCGCGCAGGATCGCGTGCGGGCCGCCACCGAGTTTCTTGATCCCGGTAAGTCTTGCGATCGTTGTGATCAACAGGATCTCACTAACATGGCGTTTTTCTCTAGGCGATGCACGGGCACGCAGGTTCGTCGATAAGACTTTCTTGGTGCCGCAATGACTCTAACCACATAAAAAAGTTATCGTGCCGAGATCGTGGTTATGCTAAATCGGGGATTGCGACGTCTCACTGTACGTCATCTCCTGCGTGCAATGGTTGGTGAAATTGCTGACGACTCTACAGGTTAGCATCGATGAAATCCGAGCACACAATCGCGAACTTGCCGAAGGGTATGCAAACATATGTTTACACGGGCTTCCAAAGCCTATTACTAATCCATTCAATTGTGTAGTCTTCTCACCCTCCCTTTCGATTACTCGCAGGCCTTCGATCGGGCCCTGAAAGATGTTGTCAAATCTCTGCCGAACCGGCCAAGCAAGGAGACAGCAGATGAAGTGGTATGTCTCTCAGGAATTGATGCCAATGAAGACAAGATGGGTACTAAAACTACAATAGGCCTACTATTGTGCCTACGTTGGTGCCTTTGGTGAATTTTCTTGCAACCCTCGTACATTGGGATCTGAACACTTGAACCGCATGGTCTCACTTGAAGGCATTGTGACCAAATGCTCTTTAGTTCGCCCAAAGGTTATCCAGAGTGTGCACTACAGCGAGAAGAAGGACCGTTTTCTGTCAAGAAAATACCGGGACCAGACCATGACTGCGAGCGGTGCTACCAGTCTGAACGTCTACCCCCAGGAAGACGATGAGAAGAACCCGGTCGGTACAGCTTCAAGGGAGAAGATTATTGCAGTGATTCTCTAACATCTTTTAAAGCTCATTACCGAGTACGGCTACTCGACCTACATGGATCATCAAAGTATCTCGATCCAAGAAATGCCCGAACGGGCCCCAGCCGGTCAGCTGCCCCGCAGTGTCGACGTTATTCTTGATGATGATCTGGTCGATAAAGCCAAGCCCGGTGACAGGATTCAGCTGGTCGGTATCTATCGCACGCTGGGTAACCGTAATGCCGGTTCTGGATCTTCCACCTTCCGTACTGTCGTGATGGCCAACAACATTATTCAACTGTCCTCTAAGTCCGGCGGTGGTATCGCGCAGGCCACTATCACCGACACCGATATTCGAAACATTAACAAGGTCGCCAAGAAGAAGAACGTCTTCGAGCTACTTTCCACGTCGCTGGCACCCAGTATTTACGGGCATGATCATATCAAGAAGGCTATTCTTCTCATGTTGCTAGGTGGTATGGAGAAAAATCTGGACAACGGTACTCACCTTCGCGGTGACATTAATATTCTCATGGTTGGTGACCCGTCCACCGCCAAGTCTCAATTGCTTCGGTTCGTGTTGAACACTGCTCCGCTGGCCATTGCCACGACCGGTCGAGGATCTTCCGGTGTTGGTTTGACTGCTGCTGTGACCTCTGACAAAGAGACTGGCGAGCGCCGTTTGGAAGCTGGTGCTATGGTACTAGGTGACCGTGGCGTAGTGTGTATTGATGAGTTCGACAAGATGAGCGATGTTGACCGTGTCGCAATCCACGAAGTTATGGAACAGCAGACCGTCACAATTGCTAAGGCTGGTATCCACACAAGTCTGAACGCCCGATGCAGTGTCCTCGCTGCCGCCAATCCTGTCTATGGACAATACGATCCGCACAAGGACCCACACAAGAACATTGCTCTTCCCGATTCTCTTCTCTCACGTTTTGATTTGCTCTTTGTTGTGACCGATGACATCGAAGATGCCAAGGATCGTACTATCTCGGAGCATGTTCTGCGCATGCACCGTTACCGCCAGCCCGGAACCGAGGAAGGTGCACCTGTTCGAGAGCAGCTTAATCAGACCTTGGGGGTGGGTATTGAGGATCGGCAAGATGCCAACCAGCCCACAGAGGTCTTTGAAAAATTCAACGTCATGCTTCACGGCGGCATGGTCCCCGCTGGTCGCAGCACTGGGCGTAACAAGAACGTGGAGATTATCAGCATTCCCTTCATCAAGAAGTACATCCAGTACGCCAAGTCTCGAGTCAAGCCTGTCCTGACCAAGGGTGCCGCGGACCATATCATCGCCACTTACTCGGCTCTGCGAAACGACGACCTCTCGGGCAACCAGCGCCGCACTTCTCCCATCACACCGCGTACACTCGAGACGCTGATTCGACTATCCACTGCCCATGCGAAGGCCCGTCTGTCGAACCGTGTCGATGAGAAAGATGCCAAGCACGCTGAGGCTATTTTGCGCTTCGCCATGTTCAAGGAAGTTGTTGAGGTTGGCCGTCGCAAGAGACGTAAGGTTACAACCTTCGATGAGGACTCTGATGACGAGAGCGATCCTGATCTCGACGACGAGGAAGAAGAAGATGAAGAGAGCACAGCGCGCGGTACATCAACCGCCACCCCTGCTCGGGCAGGGACACGATCACGAGCTGCCGCCAGCTCTACAATTCCGGACGACGACCCGGACAGCCTGTACACAGCCAGTCCGCGTGCCCAACGCACACGGTCCAGCCAGAATACCCGGACTCAAACACAGAGCGAGTCCCAGATGTCCGTAGCATCATCTCAACCAGCCTCGCAACTCGTGCAGTCCCAAACAGACGACTCGCAGTCTACAGCTGCATCGGCTCACCCCATCACTCCAGCTCGAATGACGGTCTTCCGCCAGACTCTGGGTCCCCTGATGACTCGTGTCTTCAGCGAGGGTGACCAGGTCCCTGCCAACGATCTGATCGAAGCTGTCAACACAGCCATCCGCGCATCCCCTCCTCTAGGTGCAGCACACGTCTTCTCACAGCCTGAGGCTCTTCAAGCCCTGACCGTGATGAATGAAGAGAACCTTTTGATGTGAGTGAACTATATCACTCCCTACCTTTCTACATAATTATGACTGACTTGATTATCAGGTACCTGGGAGGCGAAGACGACAGTGTCTATCGGATTTAAGGTTATGTTTCGCCTCTGCCTTCATCTTTGGAAGGATTCGACAAATTGCGAGGATTGGGGTCCTTTTTATGAGCATGCTTCTGAAGTCGTTGCATTGGGATGATATCATGTTTCTCTTCTGTGTTTTGGAGTACGGAGTCGACGAATGGAAGATATGCATTGGGCACAATGCGTCCGGGATTTACGCATGTTTAGATTTGACAGCGGGAAAATTTGCCCGTGATCGAACTTCTCATACAAAATTGTTATGCCAGATACCGCGAAGCTTGAGTAGATCCTGGAGGGATGTGGCTGGCATGGTCAATAAGCTTACGTTGGCAATTAAGATGAAGGGCAGGTCATACGAGGACGATCTTCTTAGCTGCAAACACAGCCTGTGGTATCTATAGACGGGGAAGGATGCAGTGCAGAGCAAAATTTGATAGCACCATGACATGCGGGGTAGCGCAGCAAGACGAAAGAAATGAACAGCAGGTGTACCTGGTGATTTGATTCAAACAGCGCCAGGCACTGAGCCTGGCATAGAGTCCCTCTCCTTCTCGCTCATAGGTAAAATCCCAGAATCATCAGACGAGAATGACGGTGTCCGTACACCTTCACGAATCTGCGCCTGTGTCAGAGGCGATAGACCACGACGCAGACTCTTCGATCCCTTGCGTTTCCGCTGCTGCGGACTAGCTTCTAGACCAGACACCGAGGGAGTAGTGCTTCCACGTCGCGGACGGCCAGATGTTGAGGATCTCGAAGGCGGTCGGTCCTCGACATCAATCGGGGTGGTGCTGCGAGAGGAGGTGCGAGAATGGGTTGAATCAGACCGAGTACCGCGCCGGATAGAAGGGGCACGATGCTCCTGGCTAAGTTTGGAGGAGACGGATGGGTGATGTTGGTGGTGAGGATGAATTCTGTGCTTGGTTTCTGGCTCAAGAGACCGATTGTATGTAGCTGCCACCAAACGGCGGCGCTGAGAAGCGCGCCAGCCTAATCCAATCCGCCAGAGCCAACCCCCTTCGGCCTGGGCAATCTGACGATCACGTTCGCGCATTCTATGGCGTAGTTGAGTTCGGCGCTCATTTTCCTTCTCCCAGAAGTCGGTCCGATAGTCGTCCCAGTTCTCGCGGAACTCTGGGGAGAACGACTTCGGTAGCAAGAGCAGACGAATGTAGTCGCCACCTGGACTCAAGTCTTCCTCTACCAGTCCGGACTCGGTGTCGCTGCCGTTATAGTACTGTTGGTAGTGCTGCCGACTACCGCGTTTCTCGGAGGAATGGCGCTCGACGAAGTGGAAGTTGCCGGTTGGAGAGGGAAAGAACGGTAAAGAGAAGGGAAATAGAAATGAGATGTAGGACAACAACTCCTGCCACCAAGGACCACGAATGACAATAATCTTGGTGTTCATGACGCGGAGGCCGCGATTCGAGATCGCGAGCCAGCGCCTGGGCCAGCGAATCCCACGCTCCCATTGTCCAGTGCCCCAGACCAACAGAGCTGTCACCACTCCTCCTAACAAGGCGACCTTTTCTCCCATCTCAATCACCCAATACACAGAGCCGCCGACGCCGCGGCCATCTTCTCGCGGGCGGAGGAACAGCGCGTATGCAAAGTAGGCGATCCAGGCAGCCAAAAGGAGCAGGAAAAAAGTATTTTGACGACGACGCTCCCGTAGAGCTAAATATTGTGCTCGAAGTGATGCTTCAAGAATCAACAGGTTCAGGTAGATCTGGGGAGGGGATGATGGTAGCGTGGCAAGCGGATCTGATGTTGAGGGCTGTAGCGGGGAGGCAGATGAAGCATGCAATGGCTCTGGCGTGGGCGTCCGGGCTTCAGGCACGGTACCCTTGACAGCCTGGTCTAAGGGTGAAATCATAGTGTAGATGGTCAGATCTCAACGGCCAACGCGGCCCGGTGTGATCGTCATGGTGAAGGAGGAAATCGGAATTCGGAAGGGGGAATTGAAGACGTGCAGATCGGCGACATCATCTTCCGCCTTCACCCACCTTTGGCCTGGTATAGTCTTCCTCGGCTTCGTTCTTCTTCCTATAAAGGCCGCTACGCCTTTTATGCTATACTTGAATTGCACATTACATCCTGTTGGATCGTCTTTGTGCTTCTCTTATCTTCCACGGATTTTGCATATGCTGTCGGTTGCCTACCGGGGTTAAGCCACGCCGCTTGTCTCCGTGTCTTAAAGCGCGCAATTCGTGAGCCTCGCCTCCCAACTTCTGCTTTCTACATCCATCAACCTGCCCGACTCTCGCACAGTCAACATTTCCCGTCTCGCTCTTCTCCCAGTCTCACGAGGCCGGGCGCATAGTTCGCGCCCCGTCCTCTTCGCCACCTACGCTTGTAAGCGTCGACAATCCTCAACAATGGCGTCAGAATCGTTGAATTCGTCCGAGTCGGACCAAGAACACCATCAGCGCAGAAGTAACACGCAGGGCCGAGAAGGGACCCCGTACGCTGCGCGCGCCGCTGCAGGCGCTGCAGCCGCCAGTTCGTTCTTCCCGTTGGGGTACCGTGAAGGCTTCAGCCAATGGGTAAGCATTCCAGACCATGTGCCTGGATGCTCTGCTAACCAAAAGCCCAGTGGGCTCGTCTTCCGGCTGCAGCTGCAGAGCATAAGGTCCTGACCTATCTTCCCTATCTGCATCACCAACCCCCGACCCACCTCCAAACCGGTAAAACAGCGGATTTCCCCAACGGTTCAACGCCGAGCAGTTTGAAGTCTGCGGACCACAACCAAGAAGGCGCGATCTCGACCAACTCCCTGAATGATCCCTATGGCCCTCGTCGATGGAGCTCTAGCATGGTGGAACTGAGTGGAAAAGATCGAGCTCTCAATGAATTCTCGGTTGAGCGCGTTGGCGAAGATGCAGATCAACATTTGGTTATGCTTCACGGCTACGGCGCCGGTCTTGGCTTCTTCTACAAGAATTTCGAGCCTCTTAGTCGATTGAAAGGTTGGCAGCTGCATGCTTTGGACATGCTGGGCATGGGTCGTAGCACCCGGCCGCCCTTCAAGATCAAGGCCAAAGAAAGAGAAGATGCCATCCGAGAGGCCGAGGCTTGGTTTGTTGATGCGCTTGAGGAATGGCGTATCAAGCGCAAGATCGACCGCTTTACTCTGCTCGGTCACAGCCTGGGCGGTTATATGGCCGTCGCCTACGCCCTCAAATATCCCGGCCATCTCAACAAGCTTATCCTGGCGTCCCCGGTGGGTATCCCCGAGGACCCATATGCGGTGACAGCGGGTGTCCCCAAACCTAACGAGTCAACCCTCGCCAACGAGCTCACCCAGGACCAGAATGAGATTACCTCTGGCGCTATGCCAGAAACCGCACCGAAAACCAGCGATGGCAGCTTCATCACGGGTCGCAACCCCGACCCCCAGGCCCAAAACCAGCCGCCGCGCCGGAACATGCCTAAATGGTTCGCCTATCTGTGGGATGCCAACATCTCCCCTTTCAGTCTGGTGCGATGGACCGGTCCTCTGGGTCCCCGGATCGTGTCTGGGTGGACTTCTCGCCGCTTCTCCCACCTCCCAGCAGACGAGGCCAAAGCACTCCACGACTACTCCTATTCAATCTTTAGTCAGCGTGGCAGCGGCGAGTATGCCCTGGCATATATCCTCGCCCCCGGCGCATTCGCCCGCAGTCCCCTGATCCGCCGCATACACGGCGTCGGCCGACAGATGATTCAGCCGAGCTCTTCATATTCTCTCCCTCACCCGACCACGTCCACCAACACTTCATGCTCGATCCTCGGCAAGTCCGCAGCAGCGGCAGCTACACCAGATGATGCGCCGGGCACGCACCCAATTCCCTCATCCGACGCCCCCGTCCCTGAACAAGAACCCCGTCGCGAAAACGGCCTCCCAGTAGTCTTCATGTATGGTGATCACGACTGGATGGATGTCTCAGGCGGCCATGCCGCTGCGAAGCGCCTTGCAGAAGAGAAAGAGCGCGTTCTAGCCAACGCCACGCCAGAAGAGCGCCGTAATGATCAAGGTTCCGCCAAGGTGGTCGTCATTAAGCGAGCCGGCCACCACTTGTACCTTGACGGATGGGAGGACTTCAACAAGGTTGTCCTTTCCGAAATGGAAGAAGTCAGTAAACGTGAGAGGGCGTCATGAAGTTGAGCCCGTCGTGGCACTTGTCCATTTGTAATGGTGTACGAGATTTTCGAGCGTGCCAGGAGCCGTCTATACTGTCCTTGGTTTTGTGACTTGCCCGATACCCGTGGTTGCAACGGTAGGGCTATCCTATTTAATTTTACTTGGTATATATCGTTAGACATAGACTTCGAACATTGTATGAAAAAGATTTCGGTTATTCTGCAATTGTCATGAGTCATTATCATAAGTGCACTCTGTCGCGAACATATGCAGGCCATGTATGTGATCTTTCAATAAGTCATCCTCGTTCTGCAAGTCCAGGTGCTCGCGCATGAGGTCCCGAGATACTCCGCCTTCGGTGCCTGACGCTGGCAGGATAGTGCGCCATCAAACGGGTCAAATGCAACGGCTCTTCTCCTGGCAACCCCATTCCAGGTGTCGTGTACCCACTCGTGCTGGGCGTCTCCCTCCCCGAAAGCGAAGGCATATACCATGATCCAAGACGCGGGATAGCGAAGTACCCACCGCCATTTCCGCCGGTACCATCAAACGAGCCATCTCTAGACAAGTTTCCATTTACATGAGTCCCATTCACAGATCGGGTAAGAGATCGTGGCTGCACATGCGAGTAAGGCTGTGGAGTCACAAAGGGAGCAGCACGCGATACTGATGGCGAGATAGAATGGCCAGAATCTCGAGACTGATCTAGTCTTTTGGCAAGGCCGAGAAAAAGACCGCTTCCCGTTTGACGGTGAGATGTAGTCAACGACGACGTCGTATGTGAGCGATGATGGTGTCGCTGCTCAGGCTGGGCATGGTGGAATCTCGAAGACACAGGCATGAATGCGTGAATATTGTTGACGCTGCGTGGACTGAGGATCGGACTATGTATATTTGATCCTGTGGTGGATCCTACAGCAATGACTTGAGAAGGCAATTCGAGTCTATGGTTCAACGAGAGCCATGCGACTTCATCGTCAATTTCATCGTCAATGTCGACTTCACCTGCGATGCTCGGCGCTGAGGATGAGTGAGAACTCAATGGCTTTTCATTTGTGTGAGACCCACGCCGTTTCGAGTCGTGAAACGAGCGCCAGCCACCGACACCTTCAAAGTCTCGACTTTCGTCGATGAACGGAGTCGGGGGCAAATGCGCCTCGGCCATGCTACGCGCATAGCTTTTCTGCCTGGGTTTCGAGCTCTCATCGTGGGTAAGTCCCAATGTTAAAAGAGAGTCATTGCTTCTGCGAGACTGGATGGGCCCATGCCCCGAGTTTCTCCTTGATGCGATTGGTGTCGGGGGTTCAGATGAAGCGAATGTCAGAAATGATGTAGATGATGCTGGCAACGTGAAGAAATTGACCAGAAATGCCGAGACTAGCTCGATGTACACGATGCCCAGCCGAACACATAGAGTGAGCAGGGCAATGGAGATGGTCACCCATGCAGAGAGAAGGAGCGGGATCGAGACGAGGCCCAAGACCGGGAGCGCCAACGCGGTCTTCACGAGGGCACACATCGAGGGACGAGCCCGAAGAAAGAGCGGAAGGGCCACGATGTTGAAGTCTCACGTCTTGAGCTTTATTGACTTGCCATTGCGGAGATGCATGTGACACCCCCACTTACATCATCCGGGGACCGAGGATTCATCGACTTCTGCTTCTCGTATTCATCATGTCTCGAGATGACTTCCCCTGGGACATTGGCGTCTACGATGCCCATTGTCACCCCACTGATACCATGGCTGCGGTGGCCAGCATCGCCGCCATGAAAGCCACGACGTTGACTGTCATGGCCACGCGCGGAGAAGACCAAGAGCTCGTGCGCCAGATAGCCCAGTCACTTAATGGCGACGGAGCTCACAAGGTACTACCTTGCTTCGGATGGCATCCGTGGTTCTCCCACCAGATCATGGATGACTCTCAATCAACCCCGGTGCACAAAGATTCCCACTACAAAGCCGTGCTCTCGCCGACCCCCGATGATCCCGAGTTCATCAAGCACCTCCCAACACCAAAGGTACTGTCGGATCTAATATCGGAAACAAGAGACCGCCTACAGCAGTTTCCCAATGCCCTCGTAGGGGAGATCGGACTGGACAAATCATTCAGATTACCCGGCATCTGGACACCGCAAGACCTGGAAAGCCGAGACGGCCAGCTCACGCCAGGATCACGCGAAGGACGTCGTCTATCACCGTACAAGGTGAAAATGGAGCATCAGCGAGCCGTGCTAGGCGCGCAGCTCCGTCTTGCTGGAGAATTGGGCCGCGCAGTCTCAGTACACAGCGTCCAAGCGCACGGTGCGGTCCTAGAGATCTTGAAAGAACTTTGGGTCGGCCACGAACGAAAAGTGATGTCCCGACGAGAAAGAGAGCGACAAAGAGACGCAGAGGGAGCCATTTCCGATGACGAGAAAGAAATAGAGAAGGAACATACACCCAGAAACCCCTTACCTGCTCCATTTCCTCCACGGATCTGCATGCATTCTTACTCCGGGCCTGTCGAGACGATCCGTCAGTTCCTGAACAGGGCGAATCCGTCGGATGTATATTTCTCTTTTTCGGCGGTGATTAACTTTAGTGGCGTGCAGGCAAAGAAGGCCTGTGATGTGATTAGGGCATTGCCGGATGATCGCATCCTGGTTGAAAGTGACTTGCATGTGGCCGGGCCGCAAATGGATCAATTGTTGGAGGAAGTGACGCGGCAGATCTGTGATTTGCGAGGGTGGGAGTTACGGCACGGGGTGCAGCTGCTAGCTGATAATTGGAAGCGGTTTGTTTTCGGCTGATGGGAAATTAAATGCGAAGCTCTACGGTCTAGCGATGGTGCATTTACATGGATGGCTCCAATGTCCGCATTGGCTGCATGGTGTCCGGCTTGGTTTTGAGCTAAAGACGGAATCAACGATGATCAATGATGAATGAAATCCTTATATGAATGCTTGCAATTATAGAACGATGTATATCTCTATAGATGGGTGTAGTCGTTGACGACATGGTATCATGTGGGAAGCCTTTCTGTAGAGCCTCGTGCAAGTCTGTGCTCTGCGTATCTCGTCTCGTCGTGGGGCTCACAGAAGCGTCCTGGGAGCACAATATAGTGTAAGGGAAGGCCTCAAGCCTTTTGACGTCCCAGGAGTGTTCGTGTCAGAAATTATAAAGTCAAGTCTTCGGATGATTACTGAAGACAGCGTCAGGTATGTACAACGGAGAGTCTAGCCAGGAATCCAGCCACCGTCCTGCATAATATCCGCCATTGGCGTATCTTGCCAATAAATCTGCCGCCATTCGTCTTCTAATTCCATAAGTCCCTCCATGGGCATGGGTGCGGGAAGGTCGGAATCTGCAAAGGAGAAGAGCTGGCGCCAATCTGGATAGTCGCGGCTTTGCTCCATGGAATCCACCTGCATTGTATTGGCATATGGGTCATTTCGCTCCAGTGGGCCAACATTGAGTCGGAGTGGCGCAGTGATCCAGTTATCAAACTGCGGCTGTGGTGGTTGCGGTGACAATGTTGCTTGCATCGGTGTATGAGTAGACTCTGGAGTGGGAACGCCATAGGAAAGTGGCCGTGGTGTCTGTACAGCCTGCATAGCCGCTGTCGGATCGGGAGTTGTGACTGGTATTTTAGGAGCACCGTTATACGGCTTAGATCGATCGCTGGTAGCTGTGCGCAAGTCTTCCTGGAGACGCTTGGAGTCCTCGAAGAGTCGCAGAATCGTACCTGCATGGACCCAGTACTGAGCTAGTTCCCGGAGCGAATAAGATGCCGAATCGAAACGACGCAAGGCATTGATCGCCAGGACCGGGTTTGAAAATCGTAGCTCGACCCGGACTTGAATCATGGCTGTGAATAGAGTGTGAACGCCCGTGTACCAAAGGAACTTGAGCCGGTCGTTGAGTCTAAGCTCCTCGAAGATAGAAGCGATAACTCCAGCGGCAGCACTACAAATCTCCGCGTCGTGGGGACCGTAATCGTCCGAGTATGCAGAGGCTCGTGGATGAGGCCGATGCAGCAGAATCAGGAAATTGTTATAGGTAAGATGAAGCATAGCAGACCAAGGGTCCATGTCAGAGGCTCGAAGACGGAGGTTATCGGGAAGCTTTAATGACCAATTTGCTAGGGACTCATCGGCTTCTTGAAGGACAGCTTTCCGTCGTTCATCATTGGCACGTAATCCGAATCGATCACGAATGAGGTACGAGATCATCGTGCAAAGCTCCGTAAAATGGATTACAAACTCTGATTGCACACGAGGCCCGCAATTTTCAAAGTCGGCAAGCGTCAAAGGAGACACATCAGAGTCGTCCAAGTTGATAGCCTGAGGACGGCCGTATGAAAGCGACACCATGACATCGAATTGCACCATGATGAACCAGACCCGTCTCCACATGCGCCTGTCTCGCGTCACAAAGCTACTAGACACAGGATTGCGATGCATTCCAAGTCCGGTGGCGATTCGTGCAGCCACACCAACCCAAAAGTGAGCATCTGCCGCCACATCGTCGTCGGCACTGTCCGAATGCCATGTCAGGAGCAGGGCCGCTTGAACGAGAATATCTCGATTGCGCTCGATACGATTATCAAAAAAGATACTTCGTACGACGGAAGAAAATCTCTTTGAGAGCATCCCGCTCAACTTTCGGGCGGGTGACGTGTGCTCCTACAAGCAAAATAGCTTGAAGCAGCAAGACGGGCGGTGGATCCGACGGGTCGCGGTTGCGGTATTGTGTCATGAAGAGGTCTTCGTCAACGATAGGATATCCGGGGTTGACGCAGGAGAAGTATGCCTGTACCAGTTCATCTGCCAGAGCCGGCTCGGGTAGAGTCAACGCATCCATCAATAGCTGATCCTGAACAGTTTTTGTCTGTCGTCGCGGTATCTCATTGCTTGCAAAGTGGTATACATTATCGTCCTGATCCCGTTGTTGGCGAATCAGGAAGGACATATTCGAATGCTCATGTCCTACATAGAATGCGCGCACGCCTCTCTGGATTTCTCTTCGGCCAGATTCTTCCTCATCAATAAGCTTGACGAGGTGTTGCTCCATCTCCGTATGTGCCTCGCGGGCATGCGACAGATCCGGGCCTTGGCGCCCGAAATTCTCCGGCGCGGCATTGGACAAGAATGTTTGTGGCGGTAAATTGTTTGTAAGAGGTGTGATCGCCGGGCCACCTTGAAACGTAGAGGGAAAGCTTGGCGGCTGTGGGGTGCCGGCCGTCGTTGGGGGAATGGCGCTCTGATCAGAAGTCGGGAAAGGCCGAGATCGGATCGGAACGGGGTCGAGGATCGAACGCACTGCCAGGCGCTTCTTCTTTTCGTGAATACGGCAGTCGCTTTTTCCAGATGTGCGACAGTTTGTACAGGGCGTTCCGACCATACGGGCATCGCAGCGGACCTTGCGCCGGTGGCAGTGGACACAGGCGGCGGAGCCTATTTTAGAGTCACCTTGTCAGCCATCTGGAGATGTACAACGGCGGAAACCCCCCCCAAGCAATTGCAGAAAGTGTCTTCGAACACCCTGGCGCCGTTGATTGAGGCTCGAGTAGATCACAAAGGACTTACCTTGCTTGCGCTTGCTCACCCCATCGCCCGCGAGCGGCGAGGAGGCGTTATCGTTGACGGAGGACATTGCAGGAGGACCATCGACATCATTCCATGTGCGATTTGGCCACGGCTCTGCATTATTTTCAATCGGTTCAGGTTCAGGGCATCGTGTCAAACGGTTACCGAGGGTAAAGGGGCAGTCAATGCGACTGGGGACAGCGAAAAAGTTCGGGAAGTCGAGGATTGCGGGATCGGGTGTGGAGTCTCGGGCTCACGTGGATGCGGAGAAGATCGATTATGTAACGCGACAAGTACGATCGTTCGCAAGTTGCAGTTGTCATAGATAAATTTACATGAGAGCGAGAAATCCTGGATCTCCCAGATATCCTAGATGCCCTTACATTGTTGATCTGCAACGTGTGGACAATCCCGGTGGCGTTGATAACGGGCTTATCGCGCCTCAAAAGCGGAAAGTTTGAAGTGTAGTTGTAGACCTCTCTTGCTAGACGGTCCTAAGTACAGATTTGCCTAGATCATTTATCCGCCCATTTCCCAAAACTCCAGATCTGTCGAGTGTCGATCTCGTAAAGGTATAACGCAAAAAGGACGAGAGTCCATACATCCCTCGAACAAAGTATCAATGAAATCGCCGAGCCCGCATTCGTCAAATCACCGAAAGATCAGGACATGACGCCAGTAGACATGGAAGAAAGAAAACAAGGACGCCTGCACGCCTCACGATTTCATTCTTGGACCCGGTAATGTTGGATTGGCTTCAGTAAGAATCTCCCCCCGGCACCATTGTGGGGCTGGCCAACCATGGCGGGATAGCCATACGCAGAAGTGTCCTGCTCAGAGGGGTCCATGTTTGGGTTCATGATGGTGTTGGCACCCTCGGCGCCTTCGGGAAATCGACCCTGACCGCCTCCGACGGGACCTCCAGCACCGTAGCCGCTGCTTGGGGGTCGGTTCTGGTTCTCGCCTCGCGCAGACTGGGTCTAACCTAGAGTCAGCAAGGGGCAGTAAAAGGTTGTGATATGACGCGACTGACCTCGCGATACTTGGAGAGATAGATCTTAAGAGCCTCGGCATAGTTCTCGAAACCGAGCGAAGTCATCGCAAACAAAATATCCTCGCCATTGACAGTTTTGCGCTTTTCTTGCTGGCACTTCTCCGAAGCTAGTCAAGTGAGTAGTCGATCTTCTAGAAACAAAATGGGAAACCCACCTTCACTGGTGATGAACGAGATAAATTCGCTCACGCATTCTTGCATGCACTCCTTGGCTTCTTTTGCTATTTTCGCATTGTCGGGTAGAGCCAACTTCATGATACGGGCAACTGTATAGTGTTGTCATTAGTAAGGCTAGTCCAAATCACCGTTTGCTTGAAAGTGATTGAGATTCATGTAGGGGTCATGCGACAGCCATGAGAGCAAGGAGATATAAATGCGCCCAAGAAAAGCTCCTTCGTATTTTCGTCCAAAAGAGGCAGCACATTCAAGAAAAAAAAAGCATACAGAGGACATTGTAGGACAGTCGATCAAAAAGCTTCTGGAAAGGAGGGAGAGGCGGGGCCGGCGAGAGAGAATAAACGGCAGTGGCCAGCCAGAAACCAGGTACGCGCAAATCAGATCAACAGAAAGGCTGCAAGGGGACGCAACTAACCATTTGCAATCGGGAGCCACCGATCTTGTTCCTTCACCTCGAACTCGCCCTGTCCATGTATCTGGTCTTGCTGATCTTTGTCCATTTGCTCCTGGTCTTCACCCGATTGCACCTCGGGTTCAACCTCCGGCTCCTTCGAGGGAGAGGTCGACGACATGATTATGAGTGGTTCGGATTTTGCGCAGG
The DNA here is from genome assembly GCF_028827695.1 of Penicillium maclennaniae. NCBI lineage: Eukaryota > Fungi > Ascomycota > Eurotiomycetes > Eurotiales > Aspergillaceae > Penicillium > Penicillium maclennaniae. Next base: position 4,755,252 of record NW_026623215.1, on the reverse strand, counting down.
TCCTTTGGGCGACAAGGCTGGTTCGCTCTGCTGGGCAGGACCACGTCAGATCTCTGAACTGGCGCGCGATCGGGTCCGATGCAGAAGCCCAAGATTCGCTGGGGTCAAAGGAGGGGAATGCAGTGGCTGGGTACGAACCGCTTCACAACAGCCTCGGACAGTTGATAGCGTCAGCCGAGTGGGGGGATTTGGCAATAAGGCGTGAGCTGTATTTGCGACGCGCGCAATGACCCGGTCAGTCTGGGGTTCTGGAGCTTTGGGAATAGACCGAATCGGAAGGGCGTGAAACATAGTCGCGTCGCACTGCAGTGCGAATAACAATGCGCGCCTCACAAGTTGGGTCGAGTGCACACTCGTGAGCTTTCATGACGCGGAAAGCAACGAGGGTGGGTCGGTGAATGGGGGGTGAGGGGGAAGCCCAACAGTCGCACGCGCTGGGTGATATTCCGGGGGTAAGTATATACTTACAGTTCACTGGGATATAGATGGACGGAAGAAGTAAATTTCAAGTTCTCCGATTCGTTCTGAGGGGAAAATGGTCAGAGCGGAGTTGCAAGTGGTTGGAGGGTCCGCGTTCATCCAGCTTGAGGTCAATTGGCGAACCAGATCTCCCTCAGCACAGGAGGCTTTCGGTTGGCTCCTTACCATGTAGGTATTAAGAGCTCGAGAAAAACAATGTTTACCACAGTAAGAGGCCGGTGCAAAGCTTCAGTGGGCTTAGATATCAACACAGATCAAACGGCAGTAGTCAACAAGTTCGAAAAGAATGAGGGCAAAGGCAAAGACGAGGTTCCGATCGCGGAAGGCCTCAGGCAGGAGTTTCGGTACTTAGTCTTACGTTACACACTCAAAATCTACACCACACTTCATGTAATCAACCGTTATCTGATTACAAAAATGAGCACTCAGGTGCCTGTCATAGATACGACTCATCGATTGTTTGAAGATAGCAAACCGGTAATACCTACGCCGATAGTCTTTTCCGATGGTGCTCAGCAAGCTGGATTATCTAGGGCCTGACAATCCTGGTCTGCAACTTCAGGCTCTCGGGCTTGCATCATGTAGCGTGCATATACAACTCATCCCGTTTTGACCAATTGTGAAAGCAACCATCAAGCCGAGTACTTGGGCTCTGAAAGCACTGGTGTATACCTCGTCACTGGATTCATAGAGTGCGTCATGCCTCATGGTGATGCTAACAAGCTGATACCTAAGCTTGATATATACTAGACCTTGTACTGAATGCCGTCGATGAAATCCACGTCAACTGGTATTATTTTCGGAAATTTCAGCCACCTATGATGGAAAGAGACCATGCTAGATTCTGTCAAGTTTTGTACCATTCCCACAAACGCCAAAAGTATCTTGCTCACACGCTCAGACAGTCCCCTCCCCCCCGAGAAAGCCGGGAATCAAGATGTACAAGGGTGGCTCTGCTCAGGGCTGCACAACCTGGATGTTGTTCTTCTTCTATAATATACGCAAGATGGTCAATCTCCGGTCATGATCTCTTCAAGGAGATACAGGAGGGCCTTGCCCAGGTTGGGGCTCCAAGCCCTCACGATCGGGAATGCGCTTACCTTCCAGGTATCCAGCTCAGTCTGCTTTGACTTGTACTGCTTTAGCATCTCCTCCAACACCTGCTTCAATCCGTCCGAATTTGTCTTGAGTGTGGGGAGGACATCCTTCACAGTCCCCTCGACCAAAACTCCGTTCACCATGCGGAAGCATTTCCGGTCACCGGCCAGAGGATCCAGTGTCTCGATAACGAGCCTGTACATATGACAAATTAGCCTCCATCATCACGCAAAGCACTGAGTCCAGTATCCTCATGTGCGGGTCCCTCGTGGAATGTGAAGCCCCCTCCTAAGAACCTGTATTCGCCAGCATGTGGGTCTCTGAGACTCACTTGTGTTCCTCAGCCTCCTGTTCAATATCGCCAATCTTTTGCGCGAGTTGTTGAAGGGTGTTCTTGAAGTTTCCGTACTGGAGCTGCAGCTCTGTTGTGAGGGAGGTTAGCTATCGCGCCGTGACATTGCCCAATTAGCCGGAGAGGGCTTACCCTGCTGCTTCTTTGGATCCACTTGCTGTTGACTAGCCATGACGGAGGTGTGAGGGTTCAAGGCAGCTGCAACGTAAAGAGCTTAAATGTTGAGATGACGAGGCGGGGCGCTTGCTTAATTTCGCGGGCTCGGAGGCCGCTATGGGAAGGCCGCCTACAGGTCACTATTTACGGTACAAAACTCTTCTAGGTGATAATGCTTTGAAGTTTTCTACTCTAGTAATAAGCCCTCACATTATTTTATACAATTCAGAACAAAGTACAGCGCAAATATCCTCTGCAAAGTGACTGACCAGAAGAAAGTAGATAGCACGTGACTGATAACCGTTTGCATTGTTTGCTCAAGATTCCAACTACCGGGCGTTTGCCATGCGAACTCGACCTCGCCGACACATCAACTCGCTTCGATTTCGGTGAGACTGGCCTACGGACTGGGTCGTATATCCCAAGATGGCGCGCGACGAAATGGGGCCGCCAGCCAAAAGGCAGAAGAGCTCTGGGAACCTCCCACCTCAACTGCGAGACGCGAAACGCAAGGACATTGACAACTGGGAAACGAATCGTATGCTCACGTCAGGTGTTGCACAGCGGCGAGACTTTGATGGCGACTTCATGCCCGAGGATGAGGAGGCCACTCGAGTTCATTTATTGGTTCACGACCTCCGACCACCCTTTCTCGACGGCCGTACGATCTTCACCAAACAGCTCGAGCCGATCTCTGCCATTCGAGACCCCCAAAGCGACATGGCTGTCTTCAGCCGAAAGGGGAGTAAGGTCGTTCGAGAACGCCGGCAACAGCGCGAGCGACAGAAGCAGGCCCAGCAGGCTACGTCTATGGTTGGCACAGCTTTGGGCAACTTGACGGGCGTGAACGAGGACGAAGGCGATAGTGCTGTTGCGGCGCCGGTTGAAGACGTCTACAAGGGTGGTGGAAATAAATTCGCCCAGCATATGAAAAAAGATGAGGGCGGGGCCAGCGCATTCAGTAAAAGCAAAACTTTGCGCGAGCAGCGAGAGTTCTTACCTGCATTTGCAGTTCGTGAAGATCTACTGAGAGTTATTCGCGATAACCAGGTCGTGGTGGTAGTTGGCGAAACGGGCTCTGGAAAGACTACCCAGTTGACCCAATTCCTCGCCGAAGACGGTTACTCGAAATTCGGCATGATTGGATGCACGCAGCCCCGCCGTGTGGCGGCAATGAGTGTCGCAAAGCGTGTCAGTGAGGAGATGGAGGTTGATCTCGGAGCAGAGGTCGGCTATGCTATTCGTTTCGAAGATTGCACCAGTGACAAGACCATGATCAAATGTGAGTGCATGGACAAGCTTCTGAGATACCAACAAGCCACTTACATGCCTTTGAACAGATATGACTGACGGTGTACTTCTGCGAGAGTCTTTGACCCAGCAAGACCTTGATAAATACTCATGTATTATCATGGACGAAGCACACGAAAGGGCCTTGAATACTGATGTCTTGATGGGTCTTCTTAAAAAGGTGCTAGCTCGGCGCAGAGATCTTAAGCTGATTGTCACATCCGCGACGATGAATGCAGAGCGCTTTTCCCGGTTCTATGGTGGTGCCCCCGAATTCATCATCCCGGGTAGAACTTTTCCTGTGGATCTTCACTTCTCGCGCACGCCTTGTGAGGATTACGTCGATAGTGCAGTCAAGCAGGTCTTGGCGATTCATGTTTCGCAAGGGCCGGGCGATATTCTTGTGTTCATGACGGGACAAGAGGATATTGAGTCCACCTGCGAATTAGTCGAAGAGCGATTGAAAATGCTGAATGATCCACCAAAACTCAGCATTCTACCTATTTACAGTCAAATGCCTGCAGAACAACAGGCAAGAATCTTCGAGAGAGCAGACGCCGGTGTACGCAAAGTCATCGTCGCCACGAATATTGCCGAGACTAGTTTGACTGTTGATGGTATTATGTACGTTGTGGATTCAGGATACTCGAAGCTCAAGGTGTACAACCCGCGCATGGGCATGGACACTCTCCAGATCACACCGATCTCCCAAGCCAATGCCAATCAGCGATCTGGACGAGCTGGGCGAACCGGCCCTGGAAAGGCTTATCGTCTGTACACGGAGACTGCTTATAAGAATGAGCTTTACATACAGACGATTCCTGAAATCCAGCGCACCAGCCTCGCCAATACCGTGCTGCTGCTGAAGTCTCTGGGTGTCAAAGATCTTATGGACTTTGACTTTATGGACCCTCCACCCCAAGAGACTATTAGCACATCCCTTTTCGAACTCTGGGCACTCGGAGCTCTGGACAACCTGGGTGAACTCACACACCTGGGTCGTCGCATGACGCCGTTCCCCATGGATCCCCCCCTGGCCAAGCTCCTCATCACTGCTTCCGAGGAATACGACTGCGGCGAAGAGATGCTTACCATCGTCTCCATGCTCTCTGTCCCAAGTGTTTTTTATCGTCCTAAGGAACGCCAGGAAGAGTCCGACTCGGCGCGTGAAAAATTCTTCGTGCCCGAATCAGACCATTTGACTCTGCTGCATGTTTATACACAGTGGAAGTCAAACGGCTATTCCGACGCCTGGTGTATCAGGCACTTCCTCCATGCCAAATCCCTTCGACGCGCCAAGGAGGTCCGTGACCAGCTGCACGATATCATGACCGTTCAGAAAATGCCACTGTCCAGTTGTGGCACAGATTGGGACGTCATCCGTAAATGTATCTGCTCCGGCTTTTACCACCAAGCCGCGCGCGTTAAGGGAATCGGCGAGTTCATCAATCTCCGCACCAGTGTGACCATGGCTTTGCACCCAACCAGTGCATTGTACGGTCTCGGCTACGTACCAGAGTACGTAGTCTACCACGAATTGATCTTGACAGCCAAGGAGTACATGTCGACCGTGACGGCCGTCGATCCACACGTAAGTCTTCGCTCCCATCATATCTGTGTAAATCCCAGCTAATTCATCTCCAGTGGCTCGCCGAACTCGGAGGTGTCTTCTACTCGGTCAAAGAAAAGGGTTATTCAAAGCGTGATCGACGTGTGACGGAATTGGAATTCAACAAGCGCATGGACATTGAAGAGCAAATGGCCGTGGATCGTCAACGCGCCGCGGCTCAGAAACAACGCGAGGAGGAACGCATGGATCCCGCTCGCCGCAAGACAGAGGTCGAAGTTGGAGGAAAATCAGCAGTGCGGCGTCCTGTTGTCAAACGGCCTGGCAAAGTTGGTGGTCTGACTGCTTCGTCTTCGCCTCGGCCTGGTGGTGGAAGTGGTAGCGTTGTCAAGAAACCCACGATACCACGCCGGCCAGGACGGACGTTCTAATCCCGAGCATACGCGCACTCTCTTGTACAGTACCAAAGCACGCCTATATACATGATCCTGGAAGGCTTATACAGGGTCATTCAATTATGGAATAAGATACCCGAACTGGAACAATTTTCCATAATTAGAATTCCGACAGAAGCAAGTTACCTCATGTTTGAACAAGTCATGGATATGCATATATTGATTCTTTTCAAACACGTGCAATAACATGGAACCCACTCCATAGTGCTGTGTCATTTAAACTATATCAAGACAGCCTTCGACACCTATGGAACCAAGCGTCGCGGGTCTTGGCCGGAGCTGTACAACAATTTCCACTTCGCGTATTCGCGAGCAGTAGAACCAAGCCCAGCACCAAAAACCAGGACCAGGAATATCCAGCTCTCCATCACGGACCAGCGCCAGAGAAAGCGATTGAGTATCTTGATGCAAGGCATTTAAACGCGCCGTCGATGGCTTAGTTGATGAAGTTGATGCAGAAGAAGTGTAGGATCAAGCTTCCAAAGACGTAATCGGCGAAAGCCCTGTGGAAATCATGGTTCAGTAAATGAATCATTGCTTTTAATAGGCAGATTCCTGATAATCGAAGGAAACTTGTAAAACTCACCTCTCATGCGAAATGCCAGTTGCCTCTTCCTCGCCATCTTCGTCTGCGAACCGGGCATTCTTTCCTTTGGAACTAGGCTTGCTCGTAGGAGCTCGGGAATCATCACTTGTCTGCATGCGGAGACTAGCAGTAAGCACGAATTGGCCAACAGCGGCACAGAAGCCACTCAGGAAAGCGTTGAAGGGCTATAGATTGGACCAGTCCAGTCAGCATACATTTGGTTCAGACATAATGAGGAGCTGGTAGGAGCCTCATCAAAGCTTCAGGAGAAGACGTACGTAATTTCCGGCCAGCACACAGTACAAGAACTGCAAGCCGCCGACGAGAACTAGGAAAGCCATGAAAGCGTCGAGGAGCATTGTGCGCTGTGGCGTCGTCGTGGTATACTGCTGCCACACATGCTGGGCGATTTCAGCGGCCGAAGCATTGGTTTTCAGGGTAGCAGGGCCGGAGGAGAGCGTGACGGGTGCCGACGCTGTTGTTGCGGAGGTAGTTGAGGCCGCGTGTCGTTTGGCAGGCATGGTAGCGGGGATTGAGGGTGCGGAGTTGGGCGGGTGAGGTGGTCGTGGGAGTTTGGTCTCCGGACTATGAGATTAGGCGCTGGTATCTCCCGGGAGTTCGACGTCGCTGGCGGATACAATGGCGTGGGGAAAGGGAAGATCAAATGATGCCAGCTTGGAGCTTCGTTATCGCAGGTCACGTGGTTGATACAGTCCACCCGCGGAGTATACTTCAATTCTTGGGGCTACGGGGTACAAGGATGATATTGTGTTAAGCCGGTGAGACGATCTAAGAAAGTGGCTTTTAGATCCTGATTTTTTTTTTCGGTCTTGTGTGTACTAGGTGGATATCAGCCTGCATAGCCCATCCAGATGGCTTAAGGACTATCATCTGCGTCATATGTAGATAGCAAAACTTCGGAATTCACCAATCCGTGACATTTGCATTGTTTGTTATACTACATCAGAGAACCAAGCTAGATCCGACTGTGAAGAGGCAATTAAGCCAACTAGCTTGTGTGAACATTACTTTCAAATTTATGATCAAGAAGCTCTGCACAAGCAGTAGCCAGTTTCACACAAGAACTTCGCAGAGAGAAGAGGTATATTTAAACATTGAGTGGAGGAATAAGTGAAAGTGTAAGACCCATTCCATAAGCACCGTAGATCATCACATCGTTTAAAAAAAGTCACAGAAGCAATAGCGCGAAGCAGAGCAAGAGTGACACCGTGCAGGTCTTCAGTCAAAGACAGGATTATGCGAACCATTCCGTAACGTGGGTTCCATTCGCAGGGCCAGCATCATGTTCTCTTTCAACGTCCATTTGGAAATCGCGCATGACTTTGTCCCATTCTTCCCAGCTCAGAGAGTTTGTCTCGGGGATGTTTTCCTGGGACATGAAGGTGTTGCCCAAGGGGGCGTTGAACAATGGTAATCCACTCGGAATATTGACTGCAGGGACTTGGTCTTGTATTGGGGGGGGCATCCAGGGTTACTGGAGCCAGGAAGTTTGTATCGGGGAAGATGTTCTGCAAGGTATTCCATAGTCCGTTGGTGAGATCGACGTTCATCGGATCCGGTGGGGCAGTTTGGTTGGGTTGCGCGTCTGAAGCAGTCGGCATATGGATTTGTGGGAGGGTATGGTGATGGCTGGCGGCGAAGTCGTCGGGGGTAGATTTGTAAGCTATGGGGTTCGGTCCAAATTTGTTTCTCAGTTCCTCCTGTTGCTTGGACCGTGTCGCTGCTGCTCGCTTCATCAAAGCAGCTAGGGGTCGCCAGAGCATGCCTCTCTTATTAGTGGGCTGACGAGTCCAATCTGAATATAGTGAGTTGATGGCGTTCCAGGCTCTGTCGGTAACAGGACAGATCGGACGAACGCATACTTCGGATAGAACGAACGCGACTCCGTGCCACTGCATATTGGTGTGGAATAGCCAACCCCACTTAGCAGTCCTGGGATCGGATTCAAGCAGGCGTCCGAACTCGAGAACTTCAATTGCGGTGAGGAATAGACTTTCGCGAGTTGCCTGAGATACATTGGTGATGCGGTCTTTGCGAGTCATCGGGTGATGGACAATCAGCCAGAGCTTTGCGAGGATTAAGCGGGCAACTGTCGCAGATGCCCAATGGATGGGGATGTCCATATCGCAATGCTTGATGTACCGTTCCTCGACACGACTGCTGATAATCTGTATCATTTTCTCACAGTGTTCAATGGATGGTCCGGCGCCCACCATTCTGAATACACGACTTCCCGGGCAAGAGTAGTTAGCGCGCCGCAACGCGCAAGTGATCTCACAGCGAACCAGACAGAACGTCACGTCTGTACAACCCTCCCGTTCCGTGGGAGTCTCCGTCATCTCTGGATAGATGTCGTCATCATTGACATTCAGCGGAAGACGAGTATCATACATGCTGTCATTAATGAGCGGATCAGTCCCATGGTCCTCCGAGGAGCGAATGTCCATGAGACAAATATGCCACCACAGCCGTCGGCGCATCTCCGTCTCAAATGGCTTTAAAGCGAAATTCGTGCCATCACGATGCAGACCTAGACCTTGAGCGAGGCGGAGGATCACGGAATTCATAGACCACACGAATTTGGAATCATCCTCTCTGCGTATACAGATCAGGAAAAGAACCGCTGCTTGCAAGAGTACTAGACTTTGGGTGTTTAGCAAGTTGGCTTTCGCCAGTGCCTGTTCTACTGCAAAGCGGTACCGTTTGACAGCAAGGGTGCGAACTTCTCCGATGTGTGCAAGACATTCGGCGGGGCTCAGAGCCACAATGACGGACAGGTATATCGAAAACACCAAAGCCTCTGAATTCTTATCCAAGGAATCAGGGTTTTGCGCCGCGTCAACCAACAACTTCCTTGCGGTTGGCTTATGAATAATGGTGATCAAGGGAGCAACATTTTCTTTGTAGATTTCCCAAAAAGTGGACACCTTGGTCAACGGTGGATGATACTCTCGAAGAGAGTGCGACAAGGAGTAAAAGCCGAATAGGAATCCATCATGAGAGCCGGAATGAGAGGATTCTGGAGATGGATAGTCCTCTTCCTCGGATTCAGAGTTGTCTAAAATATCCTGTAGCTCTTCGACCTTGAACGATGTTAGATTGACCTCGCACCTGTCAAAAGGGTATTTTCTGATTCCTTACCTCATCTCCCAAACTGGCCCAAAGTCGATTGCTGACATATCGACTCCTCCTTCATCGATAACCAATCTTCCAAACTCGTTTTCAAATTTCCCAGTATTCAACTTTGTAGGGTCGTTTTCGAACGGACATTCAGTCGCCTCTTTTGACTCCGCGGGGGTTACAGCTGATTGTGGAGCTGTCGCAGTCGACGTCGCAACCGTAGCACCAGAGACAGCAGACGAGAACCCCGACGACGTAGCCTGCGACGGCGAAACAGAGGTCGAGGCGGCCTCTGCATTCTTCCCGCTCAAATGCTCGATGACGCCCTCGAGGCGACGAAGGCGGGAAAGAAGCTCTGCATCGGGCGGGCGTTTGGACTTGCGCGGGGCACGACCGGGCGGGGGAAAGATACAGTCAGTCCCAGCTTTAATACAATTGGAACACGGCGACCGCTTGTTACAGCGGACCTTGCGACGGCGACAAGTGACGCAGCTCCGCGAGCTGGCATCTGGGCCAGGGCGGGGGCGGTGGGTGCGTGGAGGATCGGAGAATTATCACTGGCAGTGGGGGAGGCGTTCAACCCCTCCGGAGAAGCTGAGTTATACATGGCGCAGGGATCGCCTCATTCTTTCATTAAATTATGAGACTTGGAAGCGCGAGGAACTCGGATTTGAACGAGCCTGTCAGGATTTCGTAGGGGCCACACCCCAAGCCCACATGTGACCTTTCGTGAGTCAGCTCGGTCTGGACCTTTTACTCCTTTTGGACTCTGCTTATACCCGACTCCGCCCCGAGGATCTTATCGGCAACAGTGTTTGTACCTAACCAAATCTTTCTCGGGTGTACAAGGTTCATTACTCCTGAAATTCAGATTGTGCAACGCCGGAAACTATATCCGCAGGCTTTTTGCTAAAAGCCCACCTTTAGATTATATCAAGCACCCCAGCCCAGGAGTTCAACAAATATACGGATTCTCATGAATACTTATACACAGCATGAAATCATGGATAAACGAAAGAACAGACAAAGATGCCCGGGAGTATGTAAAGTCCAACGCCGTCTTAATGCAAAAGGGAAAGAGCAGAAGAAAACCCCGAGCTCCTTACGCTCACAAACAAAGCTCAAGATGCACCCTAAATGCAAAACATATGTCCACAGACATGCCATTCAAACTTCGTCCATGCGAATGAGAGGCTCAATACCCGGCGATCGAGTGGGCACGTTATTGCCGCGCCAACCTCGTCGGAGGAAGCGTTTCGCCATTTTGCTTTAGATACGTGTCAGCCCAAGGATCCAAGGAACATGAAATGAGAAACCACGGAAACTTACATTGACCGCTCCCAGAGCTTGGAATCTTCGTTGAATTCGTGTCTAGAAATGTTTAGTACTCATTATGAAGTTGGAAGCAGGGCGGAAAAGAACTCACCCTTGGAAGTTCTTGTTCGACAGAGATCTTGAACCGTACTCCTCCACAAGAAGATCCGTATAGGCATAGGGGATCTTGACGGGCACATCTTCAAAGTAACTCTGACGCAGCGGGAAGATCTGGTCCTCCTCGTAGTGATGGCGGTCTTTGCACATCAGGGCACCCTTCTGGCCGTTGGCCCGCTTAGCGTCGTCTTTTCGCACGGCGGTGATGTCGATGAACAGGCCAGAGGACATATCGATCCATCGCGCGTCGATCACGTTCAGTCGATCTTTGGTGCTGCGGACAACGTAGTTGGGGTTGATCTCTAAGAGGTATGTACGCCCGTCCGTGACGCCGGGAAGGTCGAAGTGGTGCTCCGTCATATTATAGTATTCGGCCAGGAAATGTATCGTCGGCTCTGAAATCTGGACATCGAGGTCATTGTCCCAGGGGAAAAGCTGTTCAGCTCGTCAGCAAATACAATGGCCCGAGCGCGCTCGGATTCTTCCCACCTTCTGGTTCCACCACCACGATAGAAGTGAGCCATGCATAATCCAGGTTTCCGCACCGATGGAGTCCATGGTTGAGAGGTACGTTTGTATCAAGGCGGAGAGATGGGGCGTGACATCTTTGTCCGGCAATTGTTTGGTCGCAAAACTGCGACACCATTAGCACAGGCCACGGCAGGATCGAGATAGTGATCAACATGGTCGCACATACCGGCCATCATAGTGATAGTGGAAGCTAAGATGTTCAGGTCAGTATCATATATCGAGCTCATTCTTCCAGGTATGACATACGAAGATTCCGCTGGGACCCACAGATCAGTTTAAATTCCTTGAATTTCGGGCAGTGGGGATTATGGATCATCGACAGATCACAATTAGAAACTTACTGAAATATTTCGTCGTGGGAATGGTGTCCTCGGATTCATAGTCTTTCGCAACGTCCTCCCGCACATTCATGAAGGTGGTGTTGGTCTCTCCGCGAACCAGGGTGAAGGCGCTGGTCGAAAGCAACCCGTAGAGCCCCAAGAGAATTGATGAAGAGAATCGCATGGCTAGATCCAACTCAAGACAATCGCATATGTTCGAGGTCGTATGTACAAAAATGCAAGCGGTCGTACCGGGACCGGAGGGTGCGGCGTTTAGGGATAGCGGTACGAAAAGGGGCGGAGAGGGAAGGAGAAACGAGTGTGATGATGAGGTGGGAGAGGGTATATACACTATACAAGGAAATGGAGAGAGGAGATGTGAGGAGATGAAGAAGCAGGGTTAAGGGGAGGTCAGGGCGGTTTTCGGAGTGGAAACGCAATCAGCCACTGACCTCGTGTGGTCAGTTGCCCAATCTAGTAACCCCAGACTCTTCCGCGATCAACTCAAATAGAACTGTGGCGTACTCTGTGTGATAGGGCTGAGCTTAGCCTGGATGAATGTTCTATTCAAAACCCTTATGGTACATCTTGAATATGACTTGAATTCAATCTTAGAAATTCTAACAGGAGCGGAGAGCACGGCGGAATTTGGGGAGGGACTCGTATTCGCCAAGGCGTCGTCAGCGTGAAGGAAATCGGGATAAAAACTCGTTTCCCGCCACTTTGACCCACTATGAGGCTCGTCACTGATCGGGTTGCGTGTACGGGTTTCTTGGCATTCTTCGTAACTTCTATACTCGCATTCATTCTTCATTTTCTCACAATATAAAGTCAGGCAAAAGACAGAACAAAATGCGCCGGGAACCTGGTGTCTGATTGAACTCGTCATGTGCGCTGCAGCCAAAGATCACGGAAGACCTGATCCCGAATTACCCGGATTAAGCGAGCGTACGCGTCCTCCCATGTTGACATCTGAGCCCGTGTGCGCCATCGCCTAAGCTTCGACCCCACCCCTATTCAATTCTTAAATTGTGGATTCTAAGACCCGAGCTTCAAGTAAAGCGGGCTGTTCAGCTTGGGGTGTTGGACGCCCGTCGGGTAGCCAGACCTGGACGAGCTGGAACCCGGCTGCTTCCAGCAGTGCCTGCCATTGCTGTTGGGTCCGCTCTAACGAAGCGAACGAGCCCATCATCTGCATATCGGATACGACCGAGGGCAAAGGCACCCCACAGTCCGGTAGCATGGTCTCGCTGATTAGCAAAACAGATTCCCGACTCATTGCATCGCCGATGTTTCTCAGAATCTGGGTGGCCTGTTTGTTTGGCCAGTCATGCAAAACGGTCCGTAGGAAGTACACCTTCGCGTTCTGCACCGGTTGTTTCTGGAAAAAGTCATGACTTTGTACTTCGATGCCCGGTGATCAGTGACACCCTCGATCACACTAGGCAAATCTTGGAGAATGAGTTTCCCTGGCAAATCAGGAAAGTGTTCCTGGAATTTCTTGAGATCTTCGCCTTGGCCCCCGCCAACATCGACGATCAGTGTATCACTGCGCCTTGAAACTCGCAGCCGTTCTTCGACTGGGAAGAATTCGAACCAGTCCTTCCCACGTCGGCGAAATGACATGCTCATTACCGTGTTAAATGCCTGCCCGTAATAAGGGTGCGTACCCAAAATGTCAAAGTAGTGGGCATCAGTTCCTAGTGCAAATTGGAAAGGACCATCGAGACCGTCTCCGGGATTCTTCCATCCATTGACCTGAAAATACTCGGGCAATCTCGACAGGACGGTGAGGAAATGCGTGCTGGGTTCGATTAGCTGACAGTATACAGCCGAAGAGGGGCCGAGCCAGGGCCGAGTTACCTATGGATCACCGCCGCCGAAAGAAGAGAGTTTGACACATAGGCCGCGGCTAGTGGCGTCTGAATATAAGAATCGCGGTCTATCTCCTGGACTACTCCCATGGCGGCAAGGAATCGAGTTATGCGTTCTGTCACTTGTAAATACAAGCCCGGATGAAGGGTCACGGCCGCATCACTTACTCACTAGCAATGGGTCCGATCCAGTCTCTTCACACTAGTCCTGTACGTTGAAGGGTTCCTCGGCTGACTTGCTTGCTTTGGCCATGGCATCGAATAGCTTCATATCGATCCCAAGCCTCAGTGCCATGGCTTGGTGAGCCTATGTACTTTGTCAGCACTATCGCTGCTATTCTTTCTTCCCTTCTTGCATCTTTCTATGACCTACCGAAAAGACCAGACGAGCCATGGTATCCATGGGCGTCTCCAGCTTGGCTTTCAGTCGATCACATGCTTGCAGTACTTGGCGTCGCTCGGTTTCATCTCAGGGCCGAGACCAAGTCGATGTTCAATCGCTGGATCAGATCCGCTGCACTCATAGTTGCAGGTTATCACTCAATGGGAACGTTTGGACCAAAGTGGATTCTTCACGGGCTATTGAACTCTCTAACCTAGGCAAACTTTATATGAATGTGACACCGAAAAGAGCGAAATCTACGAATTCACCGCGTGAATATCCCGATCGTGTGAACACCTAGAGTGGGACTTTCTTTCCCACAATTCGCAGACATGACCTAGATAAAGATTAAAACAAGGAGAAAAAAAAAGCCAAATATGCACAATCAAAAGCGCGAGATTAAGAATATAATCAAGAATAGAGAAAGAACTTCCAAACCCTCAAAGACCGAACAACGCCGGGACACTCTGGGGGGGAAAAAACAGGCAGCCCACCGCGAGCCATGACTAACAACCAAATTGATTAAGACTGATTTGGGCAGTCGGTCGATTCCGTTCGGCTGCGATCCCCTCGCTCACATTGGTTCCAATTCACGAAATGGCCCCAGTCGGGTCGGTGGAGAACGCCGTGGATGATTCGCCATGTTTAAGTTTAGGGTTCATCGTCGCCGTAGCCATCTGTCGACGCTCGTTTCATTCGCGCCCGACTATCGACAATCACCGTTTCGTCGGTCGGTGCCTGTTCCTCCCTAATTCAGCCACCGGCCCGTTGGACCCTTTTTTCTTTCTTTTTCTTTTAATTTTTTTTTTTCAATATTATTATTGTTTCCTTGGGTCTCATGCGTTATTGTGAGGTGTTGTTCTTGGGCTATTGCTGGAACCACTGGGAAAAATCGAATCCACAAGGGACTGCCACCCGGTTGCTACCCCATGTTGAAACGATCCAACCGAGTGACAGCAGTGGAGAGGTGCCTCTCTATGCCCGACTTCATCCCACTTACCTAACTGCAAGGTTTCTGCTGAATTTCACGCATTAAGCTTCGACATCGTCGAAACACATGACTGCTGCCAAGTCTGACCTTTTTTTCGGACGAGGCCGTACTTTAATCTCCATTAACAGTACGATCTGGGCGTCGATCTTGGATCAGCGTAATCTCATGTCATATCGCATGTCCCCTCGATACGATGAGAGTCAATCCCCCCGGCTTAGCGACTTTTGCATATTTTTCGTTCCTGACGTCCCACCCCGGTGATCATGTCGGAGGTTTCCTCCACTTCTCTGGGTGATCTCAGCATAGGCCAGCCAACGCCCCAGCTGAACCGATCCTGCGAATCTTGCAGGAGTTTAAAAGTCCGCTGTCTGCCTAACCTTTCCACGCCAAACCAGTGTCAGCGATGTGCAAAGGGCCAAAAACCCTGTGTGTTCGTGGCGCCGCAACGACGGCGGCCTCGCAAGAGGACTGACTCGCGAGTGGCCCAGCTCGAGAAAGAGATGCGTATGATGCGCTCTCTTCTCAAAGATCGAATCCGGGAAGAGAGTGAGCCCGAGTCGCCTGAGGGTAGCGAGGGTTCACGGGAGGGTTCTGGTGAAATGGACTTTCAGGACCAACTCGGCACCATCTCAGAGGCGCCGGCCAGCACGGCCGACTCTGCTCGCTACATGGATTATTCTCCTGATTTTGTCAACTCGTCCCATCCAGGGATGCAGGGGACTAGGCCTCTTCCAGCTCCACCATCATTCTCCGGGCTGCATTTGAATTTCTCCCACGATCCGATCAGGCTTCCTGTGGAGGATGTTATTGATCGAGGCATCATCACGCTTGACGATGCAGAGCAGTTGGTGGCCTTTTTCATCCATGAGCTTGCCTCGTTCTTTCCTCTCGTGGTTCTGCCGACCAGTACCACGGCGGCACAGATGCGACAGTCGAAACCCGTTCTCTTTCTCTCTGTGCTTGCTGCAGCATCTTTATCCATCGATGCAGGACTGGCGGGTGTTTTGAATCGCGAAATAGTTCGTTTGTATGCCGATCAATTCTTTGTCGAGGGTGAGAAATCGTTGGAATTGGTGCAGGCACTGTTGCTCATGATCATCTTCTATTTCCCGCCGGGTTCGCCTCTGAAGTTGCAGTTTTATCAGTACACACACATCGCTTCGACGATGGCTTTGGAGATCGGATTGGCCACCAAACGACGGGTCTCGAAGAAGCCCGACCGGAAGAACAAGCACGAGCCGCATGATGAGCATTTGGCGGAGCAGGCGAGGGCCGTTCTGGGGTGCTACCATCTAGGATCAACGTAAGCAACTCTAGAACTTCCGGTGCGAGATTCCCCACGACTGATTGGTACCGATAGTGTAGCCATGAAAACACGCCGTCCAAATTTGCTGCAGTTCAACGACTGGATGATCGAGTGTGTAAGTCAATTGGAACGGTCGCCGCACCGAACAGATCAGCATTTGGCCGTTTGGTTTGAAATCCAGCGAATCACCGATGAAGCCATGTCTTCATTTGGTCTAGACGACACCAGTGCCTCATCTCCATTGACTGAATCTCGTGTTCAAGCCGTGCTGCGGTGGTTTGACAAGCGAATGGAGATGTGGAAGAAGAGCACCCCAACCGACATGCTCACAGGTAAGGATAGTTTCTTTCGAAACCGTCTCATAGTCTGCTCACATGTCCCGTTGCAGTGCCAATGATCCTCGAATACCGATCCGCCGTTCTCGCCATGTATGAGTTGGGCGTTGGAGAAGGGTATCGAGAACCCGATGCCATCAAGCGCCGCTATTTCACTCTCCCAACGTTAGACGAAGACGGCAACACAAAACTCGCAGAACCCCCTCTCAGCGCAATCCGTATCGACATCAATGTGAAATGGATGAGTGCAGCACAGGAGCTGTTGGACGCGGTATTTGCCTGCAGCACGGAGACAATGCGACGACTACCGAACCTCATGTATACAAGGTTCGGATCAGCAGTAACATCACTGCTGAAAATCCATTTCTCCGTACGCACCGGTGCCTTGGGCGAAGTAGTCACAGCCGAAACGGTAAATGTAGGCTACTACCTCGACATGATGGCCAACAAG
Source organism: Penicillium maclennaniae (assembly GCF_028827695.1). Lineage (NCBI taxonomy): Eukaryota > Fungi > Ascomycota > Eurotiomycetes > Eurotiales > Aspergillaceae > Penicillium > Penicillium maclennaniae. The sequence continues at coordinate 4,738,506 of NW_026623215.1, read as the reverse complement.
CTGGGCGAGGCGAGCGGTGGGGGCCAATATAAGATTCCAAGCCGGTGGTATCAAGTGGTAGGCGTTCGCGGGCGTCACTGGCTCGACCGGTTAGAGAAACAGTATTCAGGATCCGGTGATGCCGGGTCTGCTATGATGTCCGAGACTCCGTCCACGGCCACAGATCCACTTTCGTCTTCCCAGCTCTCTCAGGAACGGCCTGTACCCTTGAACACAATGAATACGCCGGTCGAGTCATTCCATCCACCAGGCGTTCCACATATGCCTTCTGGCATGGATGGTATGCGAGATGGATACGTCGCTATGAGCGGCGCTGGGATGTGGTCCATGGATGGCCATGGTCAAAGCCAATTCTTCCAGTCCATACCTGGGGGCTATCAAGCTTCTCATCCACAGAATCCCCTTCCTCCTCAGTTTGCGTATGATCCGCAGAGAATGCCTCCTCAGGGACGACAGGTTGGAGCTGGAATGGAACTGGATGGGTGGCTTCCGGACGGGAGCATCTTCGGTATGCCTCCTTTGCCTGAATTTTAATCCTTGATTGGTAGTTGAGGAGAGCTTGCAAGTTTGACAACTCGCATCAAAGAGAGTCGAAAGGGCGAAAGTGGGAGAAGCTGTCTCATTCTGTTCGAGTATATAAGCATCTTTGCGCGTGTGTGCATTGGAAAGAGTACATCAAAAGTCAAAAGACAAACTTAAGAGAGAAAAATGAATGTCAGGAATACAATGCAGACTTACCTCCAGTAGAAATCCCCTCAAAGCGAATACACCGACGAAGCTCTGAATGCTTTCAAAGTATAAACATCGAGCCGTAGCTGAGCAAGTCCGAACAAGATCGAGGTCAAAAAGCGCAGAGCCAAAAAGCAAAGAAGAAGTGAAGAAGAGAAAAGTGAGACCCCACAGCACAAATCCGCGATGTTCAAATCACATTTGAGATAAAATCCCTCTACCCATCCATACAATTCCCCAACTACCCCATTCAGCCAAAGTGTATGTAATGGCGTGCTGGCGTTGAATCGGAGCGTCGGTAGAAACGGAACTTCCGCTCTCGCGACGTTTGATCGGGCTCATCATCCACCCCGACACCAAAAAACGGGAATCAGCCTAAAATCAACCGTCTATGACTGAACGGTGGGGACTTTAGGTTTTTGGCTATTAGGCCCGGATTTTACTTGCGGGCGTCATTTGCGGAGGATTCAATTCGAGTAATTGAGGGTTGTAAGTGTTCTCGGTTCGATTTCGAAGACAGGAACGCGGGGGTTGGGCAGAGTGTACAAAGTGTATCGGATTGATTACGCCAATTAGTTGTTCGAGATTCGAAAAGTTCAATTTGAAAAAAAGGTTGAATTGGATGGGACTGAGTCACGTAAGCATCAGTCATCAGGATACGACTATACGACGAAATAGGGTGGAGCCCGTTGTGGTTACAATTCATGCCATTCGTTAGTCTTCAGTCATAATGGGACGCCCGTTCCCGTCAATGAAATGTACAGGGCCTAGGAAATGAGGTCCGATGGGAATGTGATATCCAAGTCAAAATGAGAAAGGAGGAAACAGGGAACCCAAAAATGCTTTGTTTGGGGGAGATAAAAATCATAAATTAAAGGATTGAGAATGCCTCCAGCGCATCCATAAATCCAGCTATGGCTCCCAGTCCAACCAATCCTCGGGTTGCGTTGCGTTTGCGCCGTTCCCTGGTTTCTTGTCGGTTTTCCTCTTCCCGTGAGGATCGACTATGGCGGGATGGCGATCGCTGCGCCGAGCGTGGCGGTGATGGCCGGAGACTGGTCTCTGGGGAGGATGTTGACAGCTGGTACGCTGAGGCGCTGTGATGTGGTTGACGTGAGTTGTAGGCTTGAGGTCGGCCCCAGGGGTTGTCGAGTTGACCTGGTAGGGTGCATGTTATGTTCGGAATTGCGGTTGGGTTAGGTTTCTTCAGGATCGAGCGTGGAATTGTGTTCACGTAGCTTTCTGGTGGACTGCATTTGTACTGCGGAGGTCCCGGGATGGGAGACGGCGGCGTTTGTAATCGCGGCGGTGCTGGGGCACGAGGGACAGGCTGGTTGGCTGGATAGCTCGCAGCTGGTCTGCCGCTAGGGTTCGACGTCGGAGGGTATTGGGAGGGAACGCTATTAGAATGGGCGCGGTGGTGCATGGGAATGCTGATAGGTGGCTGGCGGTCATTGGACCTTTGCTCGACTTCATCATTTGAGACCGTTGATCGTGGCTTTTCTGGATACACTTCTTTACGACGAGGCACTTCGATTTCAGGGTCGCTTTCCACGTGCGCTTGATACTCAGAGTATTGTCGACGTCGCTGCGCTGCTTCTTGCCGAGCCTCTTGAGAATGGGGCTTGCGCCAGTCCATAGTAGTTCCCTCTAGATAGTGACCACCAGAGTGGAAGTTCTCAAAGTCCAGGCTCTCAGCGTCGTCTTCGGTGTCTGAAGATACAGACGGCTGGGGATGGACTCGCCTTCCAGCATTGTGGATCTTCGTAGGATCAAATGACGGAATCCACATCAGTAAGAGGCGGTTCAAGGCTTTCTCAGACAGTAGCACCATATCCTTTGGAGACCGTTCAATGTCCCCTAAATCGGAATCACTCTCTCCAAAAGTCACAGTGCGTAGTTTTGTAAGACTGGCAGCTTGGGTTGTGACCGCCTGGCTTGTTGATATACTATTGGCGTCCCGCGCCTCTTGCTCGCAGCATCCCACAAACGATTAAGACGCTTCACGGTCCAGTACCGCACAATAACCACGTTCTGAATCTCCGCTTTCCGTTCGGCAATTTCATCTCCTCCATTCATCGTGGTGGAGACTGGCGCAGTAGTCCCTGGTTTGGCCAAATTGCCCAGCTGTAGCACTTGAAGCATTACAATCAGGCTGAGCTTGAGGGATTCCAATTGTGCCAGTAAATACGTGACGTATTGTCTCCGAAAACACCACTTGAGCCGTTCTTGCATAGGTGTATGCTTGAAGTCATCATCTGAGTCGTTGTTCTGTAATTTGTCGAGCATTCGTTCAATCTCGACGAAGGCTACCTGCCCCTGACGAGCAATCTCCCGAGCCTTTTCTGTAGCCTCGGGGAGCACTCCAAGTCCATGCTCTGGAGGGCTCTACCTAAATTCTTGAGAGCCAATGCAAAGAGTGTAATCCCCCCTAGCGATGCTGTGAATTTCAATGCCGTACTGCGCGAGTTGACATGCCGCTGCGTTCAGCACCAGAGACAGGCGAGTTCCAGCGTCCCCGATTCCAACCAAGGAAGCATCGGAGCCTGTGCGGAGACTCTGCATCAAAGGGATATTCAAGTCTGCTGGTACGTGGAAGAAGCCTTACCTTGTGCTTTGAACATTGTGACCTGGTGCACCAGAAATGAAGTATAGGAGAGTAAGAGGTTGGGTGTCTTTAAGAACCAAAGAGATGACTGGGAAATAGTCCGGCATCCACTTGAACTTCGGATTCAGATGCGGGGATAGAGCCTCAAGCGAAGTCGCCTATCAAGTGACTCAAGCCCGTCAGCGCGCCCCGAGGCCCCCGTTCATGACGCCATGGTATGAGCCCCGGGCTCTCTCAGTGGCTTGAAACTGGTGAAAGAAGCCGATCAACAACTGATTTTGCGCTAGTGCGGACCATTTCATCAGGTTCCCCGTCGATGAGAAAACCCGGGCACACTTTAGTGCCGGGGTGCACAGCCTCAAACAGGGAACTATGATCTGCATGACGCCCCGTCCTTCACTCCTCGTATCCGTCTGCACCTTTATCATGACTGCCTTATCCTGTGTGCTCTGTTCACTGCATCAGATTGGAGGTGAGATGGTGAGATCCTGCGACTCGGCTCGTGTGCGTTGCAGCCCTATCACCCGTGAAGCTCTTGCACTGCCCTTCGGCGTGTGTTGGCCGAAGGTCTTCTGGTGCGGCAGGTGAAAGCCGAAGACTCGAGACTTGAGACTTGAGAATTTTCATGATAACGAGTTATGAACACTATTCGTAGTGCGCTGGCTGTTTTCATACTTGTCATTCGGAGGGAACAACGGATGTTTGTAGAAACATACCTGGCCCCGACACACCTTCCGCTTCCGGCATTTCCGTAAAACTTTCTTAATCTCTCTCTTTTGAGAGCTCAGGAGCTCCCAATTCGTATCAATCTGTGTCAAATTACATCGATTGTGCTTGAAAACTATCCAGATTACATTTTGGAAGTGGTATTGCAGTTGTGTACTCCCCGCCGCATTGTCCGCCCCGCGCGACCTCCTTTTCGAGGATCGTCAACTGCGGAGACTCCCCCCCCCAAGTCCAATGACAACAACTGGTTCCACCAGGCAACAGACGATCGAGGGTCTCTCTTTGGGTATCTCTGGTCCGAATGGGTGAGCGGTCGAGACTATCGAATTGTGCCGATTCTCCAAACTCTGCAACCACCAGCTCGCAAGGGCCTCCTGTCCATGTGAAATAATGCCCGCCGCAGGTGTCACCGTCGGCGGCACCTCCGGTCAGCCCACAGATTCTCCTTCCAATACGCCACAGCCGTCGAATACGTGTACCCCTGACGACAGCAGCGAGAATGATGAGGGGAGCTTGAAGCAGGGTACGGCGACCACGTTGCAACAAGATACAAGTGTGCGGCAACCCAAGGAAGCACCCCCGGAGCTCGATGATTTTGGCCTACCTATTCGACCACGCCTGACGCCCGAACGACTCGCTAGCGATTTGCTGGCACAAAAAACCCGTGCCGAACCTGAAGATACAGCTACCAGCCCCGAAGCCGAGCAGCAACCCAAGAAAGATGTGGTGATAACCAGAGAACCACTCCAGGATTCGGAAAAGCCAGAGAGGAAGGAAACTGGGAATATAGACAAGGCGCCAGAACAAATACCGCAGCCGGTTATGAAGCTGCAATTGCAAGATTCTCAACCCGAGCCTGCGTCCACTGACCCCTCTGAGCCCACCGATCCTCCGCCTCCTTATAAAAAATCCACCACAAGATCGCAAAATGCCGAAATCTCGGAATGGTCACACATGCGATTGGCTCAAGCTCATGACACACACAACGAGAGTGAAGAGGAGGAAGATCATGGAGATTGGAAGGCAATGCCTGCTCTCGGGGAATTCGACTATTACGACGACTATGGACGGCTGATTGCCAAAGGCGGCCAGGCAGAAGACAATGAGGCCGTATACCAGGGACTAGGCGGCGCAGGGCGAGGCTATACCCGAGTTCAGCTTGACGAAGATGCTCAATCTGCCACCAGTATGGATGAAGACACGAGCTATCTTTTTCGAGAGACGGGCGATAACCAGGCTGGCCTAGAAGGCGAGGAACTTCGTGATTCCGTTAGCCAGCTCCAAGCCACAAAGGACTTTCTCAACGAGACGCAAAAGATTGCCTACGTGGGCGTGGTCCGCCTTGCGATCCACGAGATGAACCAAGAGGTGGTTAAAATTCCTATGACCAAGTCCAAGTCCACGAAGAAAACTGTCCATAAAGCTGTGGACGGCATGCGAAAATGGGGTCAGGCCATGATGGGCCGCTTATATATGCATATGGATATCAGTACCGCTGAGCAAATCATGATCGAACAACTTGCCGAACATGGCGTGCAGCCTGGTGATCTCATCCGTCCTTTGATGCAAAACGCTCGCGTCAAGAATCCGATGGCGGAGGAGGAATCGAAGGCATCCACGTCTGCTGTCTCGTCCCCGACACCAAAAAATGAAGCTCGGTCGAGGTTTTCTACCGAGACAAATGTATCTGAACCCGGATCGCCTCCTCCATACGAGGTCCACAAAGGCGAAGAACTCCCAGAGGTCCGAACGCCGTCTCAAATGCCTACTTCTGACCGAATCGATATTGATCTTCGATGGACCGTTCTGTGTGATTTGTTTCTTGTGCTTATTGCCGACTCGGCTTACGATGCTCGGTCAAGAGTACTTCTGGAACGGGTCGGAGCAGCCATGGATGTAACTTGGCTTCAGATCTCCCGATTTGAGAAGCGCGTTACCGATGCCCTTGAAATGCAAGAGCAGACGGAGAAGGAGACCTGGGATGAGTCCGATCACATGGAGAAGCGCCGGAAGATGGCCCTCAAACGCAGATATATGGTTATGGGGCTGGCAACTGTCGGTGGTGGACTTGTCATCGGTCTATCTGCGGGTCTCTTAGCCCCTGTCATTGGCGCTGGTCTCGCAGCCGGATTGACGACCGTGGGAATATCTGGAACGAGCGCGTTCCTGGGAGGTGCTGGTGGCACGGCCATGATCGCCTCCACTGCTTCATTGAGCGGAAGTGTCATTGGTATGAGGGCCTCGAAGCGACGAACAGGCGCAATTCAAACATTCGAGTACCGTCCTTTACACAATAATAAGAAGCTGAACCTTATCGTCACGGTATCCGGCTGGATGACTGGTAAGGTTGACGATGTTCGACTTCCGTACAGTACGGTGGATCCAATCATGGGTGATATCTACTCTGTTCTGTGGGAGCCTGAAATGCTTCGCAGCATGGGTGACACGATTAACATTCTTGCAACAGAAGTGAGTCTGCCATAATTTGAATAAGTAACCGAAGATTGACTATTTTCTTCAGGCATTAACTCAGGGTCTGCAACAAGTGCTTGGCAGTACCATTTTGATGGCTTTAATGGCCTCTCTCCAGCTACCTTTGGTCCTTACTAAACTCGCCTATTTGATTGACAACCCGTGGAACGTATCTCTCGCCCGCGCCCATGCTGCGGGTCTAATTTTGGCCGATTCTTTGATCGATCGAAATCTCGGGCACCGCCCTGTAACATTGCTTGGCTTCTCTCTCGGTGCACGGGTCATTTTCTCCTGCTTGAAGGAACTGGCTGAAAGGGGTGCCCATGGCCTGGTTCAGAATGTGTATCTGTTTGGATCACCTGTCGTGGCAAATAAGGATGACTACCTGAAGCTTCGCAGCGTGGTAGCTGGGCGATTCGTGAATGGGTACTCCAAGAACGATTGGATTCTTGGATATCTCTTTCGAGCAACCGGTGGTGGTATCATGCGGGTGTCTGGGTTGGCGCCAATTGAGGGCATTCCTGGCCTCGAGAATTACGACCTGACAAATTTGGTGAATGGCCACATGGACTACCGTGCTGCCATGCCTCGTATCCTGAAAGCGGTGGGCTGGGAAGTCCTTGAGGATGAGTTTGCTGAAATCGAAGATCCAGACCCAGATAACCATGCCGAGCGTCAGCGCGAGCTGATTCGTGAAATCGACGAAGCTCGCCGGGAGGCGGAGTTGAAGCCGGAGAAGAAGCGATTCGGTCTCTTCAAACGTGGCAGGATGGCCGAGAAGAAGTCGTGGGAGACGTACGACGTTGACAGAAGCAGCGCGTCGCGTGACTCTAATGACCCAGCAAGTGCTCCGGGCTCTGTACTGTTCGATATTGAAGCCATTCGAGCTGAGTTGGCATCGGAGGCGATCGAAGTGAAGCAGCTTGAATCAACTCTTCCTCCGATGAAGCTCGATTTGAATCCTCCAGCCAAGTCGACGCCTGCAACTCCAACCGAGAGGGATCCAATGGATTCGAAAGACCCGAAGGACTCAAAAGCTACCGAGTCCTCCTCTGTGGCTCGAACTGCATCGGAGCCTCGGCTCAAAACGGGCCAGATGTCCCCTTTTGAAACCAAGGAATCGAACGCTTCACCGAAAGAGGATCCGGTTGAAATGACTTTCGATACCTCCTTCCATGAACCAGAACCTCGGTCTCACCAACCTGTCCGACCAGAATTGCGGTCTTCTTCTACGATGCCTCCGAACATTGGCTCTACTGTTGGAGCCATGGCTCTGGAGCCTAATGCCTGGGCCGATGATGAGCACGGAGAGATTTCCATGACGTTTGAATAATGACCGGATTTGCTCTGGTGCCTCTTACCGTTCTTTGCTTAACGTTAGAAAGCACTGCTGTGGACAGGTTGAAAGTCACATAGTATATAATTGTCGAATGTATAGAAAGACATCAAATAAAAATATCAAATATGAAATACGGCATCAAATAATTCAAGTGAAGTCAAGTGTGGGGCCCTCAACAGCCTCGCGTCACGCGTTTCCCCTCACGCCTTGTCTCTGTCCGTCCATTTGGCAATCCCACGCAATCGCGATCGCTTCGGGGTTGTTTCGTTCTCGGCGATCTCACTCTCGACTGTACCACATTGCGGCATTGTTCTTTTCCCGGCGCGACGTGGATTTCGCGTTGGCCACGACTCTCACCTTCGTGAACATCCCGAACCTCTCGACACCACATTATAATGAGAGCTCAGCCGAAGCGCGATTCGAGCTTTGCGTCGAACCGTATAACCCGAGAAGATCTGCCGAACGGGAAGCACCTGCTCTCTACGTTCAATAAGTCGCGGACCGCGAAGCGCTGCTCAACCTGCGACAGGATTCAAGTCCAGGCCTGAGCAGCCTGATGCAGATGATGAGCTCCAGAGCGATTCCGATGATGTTCTCAGCACAATGAGCTCCAACGCAATTGATGAACTTGACGTGACATCGGAAACTGCGTCGAAGGGACAGTCAAGTGCGCATGAGACGGATGTCGAGATCCCTTCCATCGAGAATGACTTTAATTTCGACGATGACGACTTCATGGACGTTCAACCGAGGTCCCATTCGAAGGGCATATTAGATGAGCCTGGGACGGATGATGAACCGGTGAGCTCTAGCGAGTCCGAGTCAGATGACGATGCGGCAACCAAAACAAAGAAGACATTGCAGGAAAAGCTCGACGCGGAGAAGCTCAAGGACAGCGTCAATAAAGCTCCTAGAAGGACATATAGCGAAAGGAAGAGTGAAGATGAGTCTGAGAATGGGATATTCTCTTCTTGGAGGGAAAATTCGAAGCGTACGAAGAGGACCCATGGCTATTCAAGAACGAAATCGGGCTCATCGTTTCCCGGTTCCAGCGCACGCTCTGCCGCTGCTACGCCGGACAAACGCTCACAGCAAGTCAAAAAGAAAAAGGGCGATAGCCCAGAGAAGCCAACATTTCCAGCATTCAGAATGCCCACGCAAATCGACATTACTAGGCCTTCAAATACCCCCAGTGGAGAAACCAAGGATTCAGGCGATGTCGCTATCCCACATGCCTCTAATTCGGTTTCCTCGCTGGGTACAGTATGCGCAATTGAAACTCAGCCCATGTTATTAGATGATACGTCCGATTCGCCCCTCAGCTCCGCGCCTAGCTCTCTAGACTCTCCAGGGCCTCGTCCGTCACTTTGCCCGATGTGCAAGAAAGCAGTCGATCGAGAGCTGCTCATGCGATTTGAGACACAGCCAAAGCAGCGCATTCGCGAACAACAGCAATTCTGTGCCTCGCATCAGCAAAACAGCGCCGAGAAAGAATGGGAGGCTTCGGGTTACCCAGAAATTGACTGGGATACATTCGACGAGCGCGTGCAGAATAAATTCACGGATCTGGAGAAGCTCTTGGTTCCAGACTGCACGTCTTATTACCGCAACATTTTAGACACAACGTTGAAATCCGGACAAGCCAAGAATTTCCGCCTCACACTCACTGGCGAGGGAATTGAGACGATCTCTTGTGGGTACTATGGGACCAAAGGAGCTGCAAGGATGTAGGCATCTCTCGATCTTGATTCATTGCTATACCAAAACTAAGTTGATTCACAGGTTACAAGCGATTGTGGATCGCTTCTCTTTGAAACTGCGTCGACTAGCTGTATCTGACCACATTGTCAAGGCAGCTGGCGTAGCAGGCTACGCGCAATCGGTCCTTGTACCCGAGCTCGCGGTCCGTCTGGTGATGGAAGATATGGCTGTGGGTGATGAGGATGCGCGTGAAATCCTGCGGGAGAGCATTCAAATTGGTCAGAAGCTTAATCCTGCTGCAGATGATGTTGTGCCGGTTCCTGTTGATTCCGAGAACGAACCTTAGGCCGACTGACTCCATCTTTCCGATAAATGTTCACTGCCTCGGCCCGTTCTTCGAAAGGCTGGTCTTTTGTGTTTTTTCCATCGGTCTTAGCCATTGTATATGATACCATGATACCTTTTGTTTTATAGTAACCTATCTATGATCTGACATGTTCTGGTCCCATGAAGCAGTGTGCAATCAAATGTTACTTCACTCATCAAAATGTTCTTTGACGGCTAGCTGTAAGTCAGGTACCTTTGGACGCCATCACGACTAATAAAGTGGCACCTAGATTCGACACCACAACACCCACTAACGCAGCAAGGTAGTTGACGAGTTTGGTTTTATGATACGGCTAGTTCTATCAGTGATAAAGCGATAAAGCAATAAAGCGGATCTGTCCCGGTGTCTAGATACTCGAAAGGGAAGGTGACGTTGGACCCCACCGCTAATCGGTTAGTCATCTGATAACGCGATAAAGTGCGGAGACATTGGAAAAACAACACTTCTCGTCCCTCTTTCATTCAGCAAAGATGAGGGAAAAGAACATGCCATTCTCAGAGACCACCCCTTTGCTGGAGGTCCATGTCGCACCCCCACGGCATCGGTACCCTCACCATAACATCCGTCGAGCTTGTACATTCATCCTCAGCACCCTACTTGTAATTGTCGTCATACTTTTCCTGATCCCAACAGCCATCCTCCCCCGTGAACACGGCTCGATCTGGTCTTACCTACCATGGGCCAATCCATTCCCCCACAGTGCCTGGCCCCAGGCCTATGGCCTTCCATACGACCAGCTTCAGCAGGTCCTCCTTGAAACTCCGTCGGCTGCCAAGGCTCGTGAGTGGAGTGAGTACTATACCGCTGGTCCCCACCTGGCTGGCAAGAACTTGAGCCAGGCCCTGTGGACGATGGAGAAATGGAAGGAGTTTGGTGTCGAGGATACTACCATTGCTACGTATGATATCTATCTCAATTACCCCCTAGAGCACCGCCTGGCTCTCCTCAAGAAGTCTGGCGATAAGACCGAGGTTACCTTCGAGGCGACCCTGGAGGAAGATATTCTGGAAGAGGATCCTACTTCCGGTCTGTCGGACCGAATTCCTGTTTTCCACGGCTATTCAGCTACCGGTAATGTCACCGCTCAATACGTGTATGCCAACTTTGGCACCTTCAAGGATTATGAGGACCTGGTGAAGGCCGGCATCGATCTTGAGGGAAAGATTGCTATTGTCAAGTATGGCGGAATATTCCGTGGCTTGAAGGTTAAGCGCGCACAGGAGCTTGGTATGGTCGGTGTTCTCATCTACAGCGATCCCCAGGAGGACGGTGAGATCACCGAGGAGAACGGTTACAAGGCCTACCCTGATGGACCGGCCCGTAACCCCAGTGCCATCCAAAGAGGTAGCACGCAATTCTTGAGTATGCAGTTTCCTTTTCCAAGGCTACATCGCAGCCCAATCTAACCATGTAATCAGGTTTCCTCCCCGGCGACCCCACGACACCTGGATATCCATCCAAGCCTGGCTGCGAGCGGCAAGAACCAAACTCAATCCCGTCTATCCCTTCTCTGCCCATCTCTTATAAAGAAGTTCTGCCGTTCCTCAAGGCCCTCAATGGTCATGGGCCCAAAGCCTCGGATTTCAACAAATACTGGCAGGGTGGTCGTCTTGGCCACAAGGGCGTTGAGTACAACATCGGACCTTCACCGGAGGACGTAGTCATCAACCTTAACAACCAGCAAGAGTATGTGACCACCCCGCTGTGGAATGTCATCGGTATCGTCAAGGGACATATCCCCGACGAGGTTATTATTCTGGGCAATCACCGAGACGCCTGGATTGCCGGTGGTGCCGTTGATCCAAACAGTGGTTCTGCCGCCCTGAATGAAGTCATTCGTAGCTTCGGTGAAGCTATGAAGGCCGGGTGGAAGCCGCTGCGTACCATTGTGTTTGCCAGCTGGGATGGCGAAGAGTACGGTTTGCTCGGTTCGACTGAATGGGTAGAGGAGTACCTGCCTTGGCTCTCCAAGGCCAACGTTGCCTATCTCAACGTTGATGTCGCTGCTGCTGGCACCGAGTTCGGTCCTCGGGCTGCTCCTCTGCTCAACAAGGTCATCAGGGATGTGGCTGGCCTGGTGCAGTCTCCTAATCAGACTGTCCCTGGACAGACAGTCGGAGATGTTTGGGATGGTAAAATTGCTACCATGGGAAGTGGCAGTGATTTCACTGCTTTCCAGGACTTTGCCGGTGTTGCCAGTCTGGACTTCGGATTTGGTCGTGGAGAGAACGACCCAGTATACCACTATCACTCCAATTATGACAGCTTCGCCTGGATGGAGAAATACGGCGACCCAACCTGGTCTTATCACACTGCATGCACCAAGCTCTGGGCGCTTGCCGCCGCGCAACTCATTGAGACACCCGTGATCGCTTTCAGCGCTGCGGATTATGCTCGGGGTCTCGCAGATTACCTTGCGCGAGCGAAACCCGCCGCAGAGAACGTGCCCGGGGCACACTTCGACTTCCACGGTCTGGATCTTGCGATTGATAGATTTGGCGCAGCCGCGATCTTGTTCGACAAATACGCCGAAGACCTTGCGGCACAGCTAGGCGAGCACATCCCTTGGTATCTCTGGTGGAAGAAGGTCCGGCTTCTTTTCCAAATTCGTGTCGCGAACGATAAGTACAAGGGTATCGAACGAGCCTTCCTCTATGAGCCCGGCCTGGACGGACGGAACTGGTTCAAACACGTTGTGTTTGCACCGGGGATCTGGACAGGATACTCGGGTGCAACATACCCCGGACTGGTAGAGAGTCTTGAGGCTGAGGATGTGGAGAATGCCAAGGTATGTCCATCGAGTATGGTTCTGAGTTCGCACTTACTGATACCGCCCTTAGAAATGGGGTAAGATTATCGAAGAGCGGATTGATGCGGCCACCAAGTTACTGCAGTAGAGCTGGATCCTTGTCCCAGGGAGTTGCAGGAATATTAGTGGACGTTCAGATTGAAAAAAGGCGCGTGATGAGAATTGGATTGACCCAATCTGACTGCATTCGGCAAAGGCGGCAGTAAAAGGCGTATCATAGTACCCAGAGTACCCTAGTACTAGCTCGGACGTAGCAGCGCAACAGCTCGGGCCCATAAAAGAGTGGAGTCGCCTCCACCGCAACACTCGGCTGTTTATTTTATCTTCATCTATTTTTCTTCTTTCTTTCGTTGTCGAGTATAGACGGTTCTCACGCCGAAATGATGCAGAAACCCAAGCTGCCTGTGAGGCAACTTTTAATATTGTGTACGTTGCGATGTCTCCCTCTCCGGACTTTTATACAGCCCGCGAACCTATGAAAATACTAATCGGATTACGCAGCGATATGCCGATTCGCAGAACCCCGTAGGTTGCCGCCTTATCCCTGTTAATCAGTATAGAGCTGGAGCCTCAGCTAAATTGTTAATCCGCCTAGTTGTGTTTACATCCATTTTGCCCTATCTTGTGAGTTCAAGTCTACGTTTTAGTTTAAGCTGGTCGCCCCCCAAAACCCACCCGATCTCGGCCATCACGCCGATCTCAACCCCCCCCCCCCCCCTTCACAGCTTGCATATCGAAAAAGCCAAAAACCTAACACTTTCCAGCCCGAGCTTATTGAACATGTGGGCGTCCCCAAGCCCGAAGTCGCCAAATGGGCTGGTATTGCCTCCGCGGTCGCATCCGTGAGTCAAGCCATCATGGCCGTGCCCTGGGGTACATTATCCGACCATATCGGGCGCAAGCCGATTATCATCTCCGGCCTGACTTGTACCATGCTCTTGTCGATAATGCTAGGCATGTCTCAGACGCTCGGCATGGTGCTTGCATCGCGGGCCTTGATCGGTCTAATGAACGGGAATGTCGGTATTATCCGAACCATGGTCGCAGAGATCGTCCCTGAGCGGGAACTGCAGCCTCGTGCGTTTAGTATCATGCCTATGGTCTGGACGATTGGGAGTATCTTTGGCCCCGCGTTTGGAGGTGCATTGGCACGACCAGCGGAAAAATATCCTGGGCTTTTCGGGGATTCGGTCTTTTTGAGACGGTTTCCTTTTGCGTTACCGAATTTATTGTCCGCGGTGTTCTTTATTGTTGGTATTACGACGGGCATTTTGTTCTTGCAGGAGACCTTGGAAACGAAAAAGGATCGATATGATCCCGGTCTTGCGCTGGGTCAGGCACTTACTAGCTCGTGCGTTTCGAGGAAGCGTCAGGTTGGATCTAAAGATCTGGATGAAGAACGGACGGTTTTACTTCCTCGCAAGCACCCGAGGACGAAAGCTGTTGAGAAGCCGGTTAGCTGGTCCCAGGTCTTTACTCCACAGTCAAATATTGTGCTGGTGTCTTACACTTTGATGTCGGGCCTCGGCATGGCGTTCGATTCGGTGTTTCCAGTCTTTTTGCATTATCCTGTGCAAGATATTCACAATAATCCTGATGTGAAGCTGCCCTTCAAGTTTGCAAGTGGATTCGGAATTGGTGAGTCCTCCTCTTTAGTCAACATTCAACACCAAACACTGTACTAATGCCCAATCAGATGCACAAACCATCGGCCTGTACTATACTGTGATCGGAATCGCAGGAATGCTAATTCAATTCCTCTGTTTTCCTCCATTGGCTCAGCGCTACGGTGTGCTGAACTGCTACAAGGCCGCAACGATCTCCTTGCCAATAATCTTCTTCCTGACTCCCTTCACAGCTCTTGTGCCCGAAGCATTTCGTCTTGCAGCCGTCCTACTGATCATGCTAGCCAAATTGGGAGCCGTTGTATTTGGGATTCCCAGCTGCACTATCCTCCTCACTAATTCTGCGGCGAGTATGACTGTGCTTGGGACGCTGAACGGCGTAGGAACCAGTGTAAGTGCTCTAGGCCGTGCCGCCGGACCAGCTCTGATTGGGGCTGCCTTTTCGTGGGGGGTCAAAAGAGGCTCCGTGGTGGTGCCGTGGTGGCTCTTGGGCACTTTGAGTCTCTTTGCTATTATCCCGTCATTTTGGATTGTGGAGCAAGACGGCCCCAATCGAGGGAAAACTGTCGAAGAAGAGGATACCGAGCAAGATCAGGATGGAAGCAGTCAGGGCTCAGGATATGGCGGTGTAGACATCTCTACGGGCGCCGGAAATATTGCAAAGTAATTGAGACCCGGGCATTGCAGGAGGTTGATGACGGCTGGGTCGATATGGGGTTGAGTTAGTCGATGACTGATTAAAATTGCATCAAGTACGAGTGACACGACAGCATTTGAGTTATATTAGAATTTAGCATCTTATAGCATATTTACTAGAATGATGAATGACATTGATCTGCGATTGCTGGTCAAAGACCGCCTTGGAAAACAAAGACTCTAGATCACCTCGATCAGGGCACACAACCATAAATCAGTGAAGGTTTAACCGTTGGTATCCCAGATATAAGGAATTGACGGCATGCGAGAGCACGAATAGTGTTATTTAGGTATTTTGTATAACAATCACATATAGCTTTAGTAAGGCTATCTCCAGGAAAAAAAAAACATGCTTCCTCGCTAATTCAGTTATCTTCCTGTAGCCATATTCTCGTGTGATCTCAGTAGCTTTATTATCAAGTTGTGTGTTGCGGATAGTGACTTAAAATCATAGATCTCTATACTTCAGGTCCGCTCTCAGATCTCCGCCGTAGCTCAAGGCAAAGCTTCACATCATATACCTCAATTCTGAACATCCCAGTGTCCATCTGCCTTCAACTCGATCCAGTTCAGTGTATCATTTATACCTCTCAATTCAGGAAAGTGAAAACAAGCTTCATCATACCAGACACCCCGACCTCCGGACTGTAGAACCCAAGGTCCACCCACCTCTTAGTAATCCCCGCCTTGACAGCTCTCAGCTTCATCATCACTTCACTTCAACCTCCAAGCATTCAACAAGCCATCAAAATGGTAAGCACGCCCTTAATTCCCCTTGACTCTCTCATTGATTTTACAGAAGAAATACTAACAACATATCAAGTCTAACCAAAACCCCCTCCCCACCAACTCCGCCCTCGCCCTCTCCATCCTTACCTCCCTCGGCGGTGCAATCGGCTACGCACGCACTGGCTCAATCCCCTCAATCGCCGCCGGTCTCTCTGTCGGTGCCTGTACCTTCTGTCCTTCTCGCGCCTGCGCTCCGGTGAGACATATGGCGAGGAAATCGGTCTTCTAGCCTCGGCTGTTCTTGGCGGAAGCTCCATTCCCCGTGTTATCAAGACTGGAGGAAAGCCTGTGCCGCTGGGACTTTCGGTCCTTGCGACTTATGGAATTGTCGTTTTTGGGCTTGCTTTCAAGGAGAAGAGGGCTTAAATGGAGGTGTTGAACACCAGGCTTGGCGGTCCCGGGTATACTAGATGCTTTATGGCATGATGTTTGGGTAGGGGAATCTAGGAGACGGGACTGGGCCTGGGCAGCTATGTCCTCTTTGCTGTGTTTCTAGCGAGGATATTTCGGTTGAATTGAGTCTCCGTCCTTGGAATTTTGCTTTATCATCTGTTGTCCGTAGTCCGGGGTTTCAAATCGTGCGATATGGTGTAACTTGCAGTTGACTACTGTTGTATCCGAGAAATTAGGGTATAGCACGAAAAATGCAAACTACAATTAACTTTACAACCAAGTTGCGATCAAATTGCGACCAAAATTGGGCATCATGATATATTCCCTACCT
Organism: Penicillium maclennaniae; assembly: GCF_028827695.1. Taxonomy (NCBI): domain Eukaryota; kingdom Fungi; phylum Ascomycota; class Eurotiomycetes; order Eurotiales; family Aspergillaceae; genus Penicillium; species Penicillium maclennaniae. The sequence goes on along the minus strand of NW_026623215.1, from coordinate 4,721,900 downwards.
CGAAAACGCTCATGATAAACTTACATTGGAGTTGATGGTGTCGTCAAATCTGAACCAAGGAATTCCCTCACATCCAGACCGTAAAACGTGGAAAAACAACAAAAATCAAAAAAAGGGCAGAAAGAGAGTGACACGTACGGTGCTATCCTTCAGCGCCACCCGCGAATCCCGATTAGTGAAAGGGAGAAAACTATCGACCCAGACTCACCGAGACTCGTCGAAATCCATTTCTCTGTTCAAGATCATTCGGAGGGCTTGTCTTTCGCCGGAACTACTGATTGATATCAGGGCAGGTACAAAGCCAGCCAGCCAGCCAGATAGAATGCTCAAATGTTGCCAGAGTATGTGTCGAACTTAGCTGAGGTCTGTGGTCCGTCACTTAGACACCCATTGAGTCTGTTTCATGATCGCGGAGAAGGGAAGACCGGGCGTAGTGTCGTTTGTCTTCTGCTAGTGCGCCGGATCGAGCACCGTATCCGAATCGCGGACCCTTCCCGCTACCGTGGCGTCAGGGCCGTTGTCGAGCACTGTTTCCTGTGGGAATTTTTGGCGGTCGAAGGCGTACCGTGGGAGTTGAGACATTTTCTCTTCGGGACTGATTGTGTCGTGGAGGTATACCATTCTCGTGGCCTTGGATTTATCCTTCTTGGTCGGCTTCTCTGTCGCATCCTTCGCCGCGTTCGCCGCATCCGAGATTAGATCATTGACCAACGAGGAGACCTCTCCAGCAGTGTCTCCATTTGCGTGGCCAGTTGCCGGTGGCACAGTGTGGCCCATGTGCATCTGCTGCATCTGTTGCGCATTGACTGCAGGTGCACCAAAGGCTGGGCGTTGTGGGAGGCCAGAGGGAGTAGGGATACTACCGGGTCGTGAGGGTGGGGTTGAATCAGCGGATATAGGGTGCTGGGGGAAAGGAGGAGCTCCATAGACGGGAGCAGGAGGGTATGCAGGCATCTGAGGAGGGTATCCGGCGGGAGGATAAGGCGCAGCAATACCGGGAACCTGCCCGCTAGCGGGCGAGAACGTCGGGTAAACCGGGCTAGCAATACTTTGGTATGAAGTGGCGGGTGCGCCTCCATACGGTGGGGGGGTAAGAATATGGTTGCGCAGCCACAGAAGGTGCAGGAACAGCCGCAGGTGCAACGGGAGATTGTCCCTAGTCCAGACACGTCAGTTCTAGGGTTCAGACCTGCACAAGACATGAAAGATGGCGACAACTTACATATGCATCCTCGGTCTTAGTGGCCTGTGGAGCAGGCGGTCCAGAGCTTGCAGGGGTCGCTGATCCGCTACTGCCACCAGCAGCGCCCTCTGCCTTCTTTGCTCGATGTTCCGCCAATCGCCTCTTCATTTCCGACATGTCCTCCAGCTTTGGCTTTTTCGCCGGTTGTCCACCTCCGCTGCCTGAAGGTGGGTTACCGGTAGCTGCCTGGCGCTCGGCCTCAGCCTGGGCAAATTGCGCGGCAACGCGCTGCTGATGAGCGTGCAGCACATCGTCAGGAACTCCCTCCATACCGAAGATCTCCACATCAAGACCTGCCCGATTCGGCAGTGCATTCTCAATCTCAATGAGCTGCTCCTTGTGGACTTGGCTCATGTGAACTGACAATCCTAAGAGGCGCGCAATCGATTAGGTTCTGCTTTCCCGAAACAGTTGTCATCAGCATGCGCAGGATATGCTTACCTCCAGCGGTATTAAGTCGGCGACCACACTTGTCGCATTTAAAATGCTTCGCTTTTTGATGCAGTGTGAGAATCTTCAAGTCATCGAAATCGCGCTCGCAGTAATAGCACCATGGACGAGCCAGGAGCTCGTCCAGGGAAGGGCCACGTCTCTTTTTACCCATTGTGAATTTGTATAAAATCTGAAAGACAGCTGAGTAGAAAGGTCTGAAGACAAATTGGAGGAATGGCGAATGCAGAGACGTAGGAAAGATAGGTGAAAGCTACGATGTGACGCAGATTACCTCAAGACGAGAGCGGTGACGGACAAGGCTAAGCACGTGACTCATGATTCACGTGACCTCGTGGTTAGCGCCTCATGCACCGCCTATGTTTGTCCTCAAAGTAAACTAAAGTCAATTTCAATTGCGCTGGTTTTTCAGTAGGCAAGGAGGACAAACTTAGTAGATTATCGCTTTGCAACTCAGTCGGGCTGCTAAGCATGCGTCATGTAATCCTCCGATGAATGGCAAGTCATGAGTTCGACGGCTATACTTCTCCTTGCGAGCCGTGCTATCAAGGACAGATAAATCGACTCGGACTCTGAGATAGAGCCGTTTCGAAGGTACAGAGGAAACAGAACCAGAACATGGAGAAAGCGGTCGTCTAGTGTATACAGCTAGGTATCTATGACTCAGTACGTGCTATTGTAATCCAACCTACAAAGCTCGCAAATAATCCCGCAAACAAAAATCTTCGAGACGAAGTTTGGAATAGTAAATGTAACTCAGAGATTAATGAGAATTTACAACCCTGTATCGCCTTAGTAAACAGGAAGGTCTCATACTATATAGAAACCAGGCCAGTAGGGATTTTGTACATTGTCGTCCGCAGAACCTGATGGTGTAGATGAGTAACCGGGTTACCGCGCTCTGTTCAAGCGGAAACAAAACAAGGGACCATAGTAGCGCGTTCTCAGGTGGTAATGAAAATAATTGTCATGTAGTGAACTGTGAAGCATCATCTATGAGTCCTCTTGAGTCATGTCCTCTCACTGTGTCTCAGCCTCGATCTTTTTTCTTTTACCTGGACTCCCTACAGGTATGCAACGAGATACAAACGATGCTGAGTTTATCCAAGTGAATTTTGCAAGAGATGTGAACAATTCGAATAGCGAAAAAGCTTTATTGCGGAATAATTTGTGTTTGCAAAGATCGACCAACAAGCCAAGTGGCAAAGTAAGGACGCTGCGTGTAATGTTATCGTACAGATTTAGAAGTAGAATACAAGGCGCTGTAGTTATCAAACTGATTTGTGAAGACCATTTTCATCGGGAATGATCTTTGTTTTTGGATCACACTCATCGGGGATGATGGTGGTCAGGATTGGGGGGGAGGAGGTAGGCCGCCCATGGGTGGGTAGGTTACATAAGGGAATGGAGCGTATTGAGCAGCAGGCGGCATAGGCTGGCCAAGGTGAGCATGGGGAGGAAGAGGGGGTGCGTTGTAGGGATTTGAGGCGTAGTGTGCCATGCCAATGGGCGGTAGAGTAGGACCAGGGCCCATGTGGGGAGGTTGACCGGCCATGGGGGCCATGGGAGGCATAGTGTTGGGGGCCTTGGGTGCGAGATTTCCCGTGGGGATAGGAGCAAGGGAAGGAGAGCGGCGGCGGCGACCAGGAGGCCGAGAGACTTCCTTGACTTTCCGGACATCTTCATGCACGCGATCCTGCTCAATTTGGGCCTTGGATCGCTTGGGGTTTCGGATACGTCCTTCGCGGTTGAAGCGCTCCCAGTGGTCGAGCATGGCCTTCGTTCGCTTGGGATTCTTGGAATTCATGATCTTTAAGCGGCGAGCTTCTTCAATCTCCTCTTGGGTAGCATCACGCCTCAGAGAAGTTGTGGCCTTGGACGAAGAGTTTGGTTCCGGAGCTGGAGAATCAGCAGGCATTGATGCAGTCTCCTCGGTCGAGCGTGAGACAATGGGAGTAGCGGCAACCACGGTGCTTGCACCGCGTCGGCCTCGGCCTCGACCAGAGGTAGGAGTGTAGACGACAGGTTGATTTGAATCCAAAGAAGCCCGAGTCAAGGGAGGGCGGCCAACGCCTCGGCCACGGCCACGACCACGGCCTCGTCCGCGGCCGCGAGGTGTACTGACAGGGGGATCGACTGGCTGGTATGCCTCAAAGGTAGCACGTCGACCACCACGGCCTCTGGTACGACGCTTCGCGGAATGGATCTCCTCCTCTTCGGTCTCTTCTGCCGAGTCATTTTGAGTCTCAGTGTCAGTCTTTGATGTATCGACTTCTACGGCCTTGCGCTTGCGAGTATGCTTTGGTGGCAGTGGCTCCTTCCGAATCTCGTACAGCTTAGGTATGAACTCAGTGCCATCTCTAATGACAGGAACCCAACCGTCGGGGTTTCGATCGCCGGGTGCGACTTTGGCAGCCATCTTCCTTCCCTGTGCTGTAGTTGGAACAAAGCCGCCCTGAGTAAACGGATTTTGCGGGTTCCAGACGACAGCAGTGCTGACATTCTGATTGTGGAAGATATGCTTGTACCCATACAATTGCGCTTCTTTCCTATCCTCGTGGTCACGAGGGTCCTCTGGTACTCGGGCGAGTGGGTGACTGGTCTTTTTCTTGTTACCCATGTTCAAGTCTCGCTTGGCATCCGCTGGAAGTGCGCTCCGATGATGGCGATGAGCCTGGAGGTAGAGCTGGTCGAGAGCGAGATATTCATCTTGCCAAACTTTCATTGCGAACGCCACAGCCTCGGTGGCAGCGTACAGTTCTTCAGGTGATAAATTCTCAGGCTTGCGAAGCACTTCCAACAAATCATCCATTGAGTTCAGATCAAGGAACTGACCGTTTTCAGTCTTGGTCTTTTTGTACGGATCAGGTCGGACCAAAGGCTCAGATGCATCGCGTTTCTTTGGCTTTGCATCGTGAAAGACGTGTTGCCATGTGTTGTCCACTCTGGCCAGGTCATGTTCGTAAGTGGGACAAAAGTTGCTGACATCGTTGACTGTCCAGATTTTGGAAAGACGATCGTTCATCTGCGGGCCTTGCCACTCAGCCACGCGTCGTTTGTAATCCTCTGCAAAGGTACTTCGAGGATTTGAGAGCCACTCAATGAGGTCACGTTTTCCAGACGTGTCTTGGGCGGTTTTAATGGGAATGAAAGAAATTTTGCCGGTTTCATGCTCTGCGTCGCTGTGCTCGCCATTCATAGATGGAGCAGCAGTCACAGGCTCTTCTTCGCCATGCACGCCTTTGGACTGAGTGATACCATTCACGATTTCATCGCCGTTGATGTCGAGTTGTTCATGTTCTTCACCGTCAACCTCGGCCTCGGCTTCGGCCTCTTCACCTTCAACATCGTCTTCGCCATCTTCGACATCAACATCTTCACCTTCTTCGAGTTCATCAGCATCTTCATCGACCTCATCTTCCTCATAACCGTATTGGTCATGTGAAGGATGTTCTTCAGCCACATGGGCATTGAGTATCTCTTCTTCAGAGATGGAACCATCTTGCGGATACTCTAAAAGTTTGCCACACCAGTCGCATTTTAAGTTGCGCGCAAATGGTTCGGGTGACTGAGAAATTTGGGTGGAAGTTGACTGTGGCCGGAAAGGCTCGGAGAACTGTCGGCGCAGCGGCGAATCCTGACTGTCGCCCACATCAGAGGACGGATTGTCCATATCTAGATCAGGCCTTGTGAGGTGGGCCATGATAAGATATTAAAAGATGCCCGCTAGAGCTGGCAACAAGAAATAGAGAATTAAAAAAGGACAAAAGGAAAGACCTGACTAGTCAGATCGGGAGAAGTGAGGCGAAGAGGTTCTGTATAGTTTGTTAGCTTCGGGCGGTTCGCTTGCGGTGCCAAGACCGCGCGAAGTAATCGCAGTGCAGGTTTGACGCCCGGAGGCAAGGAAACAACAAGGGAAGTAAGAGGGGGGAAACGCGGATAGATAGAAGTGCAAAGGTGCATCCTCCATTCATGCAGGAATGAAATATGGTTTGAACTTGCTGTTTAGGGTACAGACGGGGGAAAGCAGAGATGCAGACACGGTCGCGGCAAATTGTGTGGATCAGGATGCGACCCGAAGTGTAGGTCATAGTACAGGGAAATTTCAAAATCGCGCACTTACCATGAGATGGGATGTCTGAGAACTTCCGTGTTCGAGATCGAGGTCCAGTTGAGACCCGATCGCGCCAATTACGGAGACTGGAACCGCCAGGTCGCGAGCGGCTGCCAGGGATGTGTAGAGGCTGGGACCGATGGCGAAGCTTTCTCGCCCGCGGCAACAACTCCCGAAGAGAGTAGAGATGAAAGAGAAAATGAAAGAGGGAGAAGAGATGAGTCAAGGGCCATCTGCTGAAAGGCAACAATGCTGGGGATTGGTACACGCAGCGTGGTCGCGAGTCCGGAGTATGTAGAAAAAAAAAAAGAATCTTACAGCAGGAGAGCGGGAAAGGGGAGAATGAAAAATTGAACCAGGGCGATGGATGAAACCACAACCGAGGAATCAAGATCAGTTGGTAAACGGAAGAAATGAAGCCAGGCGAAGGCTCAGGATGATGGGAAAGCAGCTGAGCGCGACAGAAAAGAGATTGAGATTGAGAGGGAGTAGTTTAGTTTGTGAACTTAGTGACCATTACAGCTGCGACCCACTTAATGTGGCCCACCGCGCCAATCATCGTGCGTGAATCTACTAGCCACTTTCGTGGCCCCGGATACGTAGGGGAGAGATGTCCTGCTTTCCTGTCGAGAAAGACCTAGGTCCTAGGTCCTGTCCCTGTTCCTGTTGCGTCGTTCAGGTCGCCTCGCCCTTCTGTGATACACTAATATGCTAACACCATTTCAACACATCTGCCTCGGCTCTTTCTTCTCCCCCCCTCTCCCTTTAATATTCCCCAATCTGACTATCTGACCTTTTGCCCACCTGCTGATCATAGGCCTCGCCGCATGATGTCTAGGACTTCAGTGTCACACATGATAATTCTTTCTAAATCATCCGGTCAGCATTGGTGATATATTTGATAGACCTAGAAATTCAGAGTCGCGCCCTGAAGGCGACTGGGTATCCCTCACGCCCGCCATGGACCACGCAGGCTATAACCCACTCTCAATACAAAACGAGAACAATACTTCGGCGACATCTCGATTTCAGTCAATTAGATACCATTATACCGTGGAATCCAACCTGACAATATAGATCGTTTCCCTTCCGAGCTCCTTTGTTCGCCCCTTAGTTCCGATCGTCGCATGTCGCAAGCCGCGAAGCACAGACCTCACAGATTTGCTTCACATTTTTCCGACTTTTCGCGACCTCATAGATCGCGCTTTGAAGCTTTGTCTGGTCGAAAAATGAGCAACATCACTGATGATGATTCCATGTCCATCCAAGTCCGCAGGTTTCCTTGATAGCTTTTCAGTTTTGTGCATCTACGAATGTCTGATGCTTGACTGATCACACAAGGGATGTCTATAGAACCGTTATCGCCTACACATTGCTGAGAGATCTACAAGTGTGCATTATCAATACTGCATTTTGAATATATCGAAATTAATCAATGTTCTTCCTGATCATCCGCGTACCTTGGTGGCGTAAGATGAGGTTGCCACATGCTGTACGTGCGAAGAACGTTATGATACTTGAAAATGGGACTACTAAGCATTCTAGTGACAGTGTAGCAATCAATCGTTCTTCTCCCCGACATCGAGCGCTACCAAAAACCTACTCACACAGTTGTATGCAGCCACAGTGGCCGTGATCTCAACAACCTCCTTCTCGTTGAAGCACCCCTTCAATGCCTGGAACACCTCATCTGGAACATTCACAGTCTTTGTCATTGCATCAGTATACTTCAACACCGCCCTTTGTTCCCGAGTCAGCACCTTCTCTGCAATTGTATCGGAGAAATCCGTCCGCGCATCCCCAACTACCTGGAGAGCCTCCTCGCTCAATCCGCCTTCCTGAAGCAATGGCGCATGCTGCTCCCACTCGAACAATGCGCCATTGACCACTGCAACACGACAGATGGCAAGCTCCCGAACCACAGTCGACAGGCTGGTGCGAGTGCGAATGGCTCCGATAAATAAGTTCCATCCGTCCGCGACGGGGAAAGAGTGTAGAAGCGCTAGGTCGAGAGGCAGGAGGGGCTTGGGAGCTCGTCGCGCCTGTACACTAGCCAGAATCTTCGCTTCATCCTCTGTGGTTGTTGGTGGGGGGTCTGGCACGTAAGGGAGCCGCATAGTAGCGATTCTATCTTCGGTCTTTTATGCGTGTAGATCTGGGACGGAAGGTTAGCGTAGGGTCACTCGATGGAAGTGGTTTCGATGGCATGTACTCGCCTCGGTATGGATATCTGAAGACGACAGACCAGCTACCGTGACAGAAATACTTTCTTTCCAATTCCAATTCCAGGGCTGTGTTTGGGGGTAACAGGTAGGGTGAGCCTATTTATGCCTTTATCGTTAACCCCGCGTGGTCCCGCAGACGGAACGGGCCCGATAATTAAGCCGCGGGAGTCGGATCTTCCGCTTCCTTCAAGGCAGGGCCGAGTCGGTTACACTTGTGGTCTGGCAGAAGCTATCTAGACTGTATGCGAGGGCCTCTGGTTACATTTCCGAAGTTTGATGTTGTACTAGCATCATTGCAGGAACATATATCTTATAGAAACAAATGACCAAGGAAGATGTGAGCAGCCACATACATGCACCTTCACTTATAAAGATTCCACGTTGTTAAATTTAGCATACATATGAAAAGTCCTTGATAGCAACAGGGACACATAGGTATAGACACCATTCTGAAGCCCCTTAATGCAACTGCGCCTTCGTAGTCGTGAGTAGAGTTAGAGAACGCAGACTGCGGGTCTTGGCAGGTCTCCACAGCCGCTTCGGGAGCTACAAACAACGAAGCCAGTGTCGTCACCTCTCCTAAACTCCCCTATTGATCTAAAGCGAACATGCCGCCCAAGGCAGCCAAACCCACGAGCGATGAGCTACTTGCTCAGTTCGACAATCTTGACGTCAAGCCGTCCGACAAGCCCAAGCCCGCAACCGCCCCCGACCATGCGAAGGCGGACGAGGAAGACCCCCTCGCCGAGCTCGGTCGTCTCAGCTACACAGCGACCCAGCAGTGGCCCCGGTACTCCGCGGCTGTCTTCTGACCGGGCGCGCCCATCAACGCGGTCTCCTCGACCCAGTGCGACGCTTGATCGACCAAATGAGGAGAAGACGTCCGCTCGTCAGTCGGGGGAGACAGGTCGCACTTCTCGCACGGGTGCTAAGCAGGAGCAGCCCAAGCCAGAGCCGGAGATCTCAGAGCAACAAGAGTCTCAGGGTGGTGGATGGTGGGGAGGATTATTTGCTACGGCTAGTGCAGCCATGAAGCAGGCTGAGGCCGCAGTCAAGGAAATCCAGAATAACGAGGAAGCTCAACGATGGGCTCAGCAAGTAAAGGGCAACGTTGGAGCCCTCAAAGACTTTGGTACGCTTCAACCTATCTCTAATCCATGGATAATCACGCTAATCAGTTTGGCGCAGGCGGCGAGCTTCGCAACATGGCGATTCCGACATTCACAAATCTCATCCACACTCTTGCCCCTCCCATTTCATCCCACGAACGTCTCCAAATCCATGTCACCCACGACCTCTCTGGTTATCCCGGTGTTGACCCGCTGGTGTATGCCGTTTTCTCGCGTGTGATGTCCCAAGTCGAGGGTGGTGACCTACTAGTGATTCAGCGGGGTCAGGAATCAGCCCCGAAGCGCGGACTCGATGTCGGCGGCTACATTTCCAGTGCGGGCTGGAGCGACGGCCCCTGGTGGAGGACAGTCACTCCCGGCACCCCGCGGACCGTTAATGCAGTGCGCGGTGCCGTTGAGGCGTCCAAATTGGCCCGTGCTAGTGCTGAGAGCTACGCGACAGAGTATTTTTCGGCGAAAGGTGGTATTGAAGAAGCGGCAAAGCTGGCGACCGAGGTGCTGAGCGAGTCCAACCCGGTCCGCAGCAGTGACATCTTCCTCGCGATTCAGGCCATCAGCCAGACCGTCCCGGCCGATATGTTCCAGGCCGGCGCATCAGGCGAGAAGGAATCCTCCGGCGCTGTTGAGCCTACGGAGCAAGATGAGGAGATCACATTCGCTCTGTACCTCCACGATCCTATCCACGGCATTGCCTTCCATACCATTTCCCAGGCAATTCCCCAGAAGTGGATTGAGTGGCTTGATGCATCTGCACCAGCTGTCGAGGATGCGGAGTTTGAAGAAGCACAGGTGCCTCGCACAACAGTTCCCGAGGCCATCGCCGAGATCATCGAGAGCGGCGGTGTGGACCCGCGCGAATGGGTTGCAGAGTGGATCGAAGAGACACTGTCGTTGGCGGCAGGAGTCGTCGCTCAGCGCTACGTCGCCCGCCGTATGGGCGTTGGCGAAGGTGGAGTTGGCAAGGGCAAGATGCGCGCTGAGCAGGCGACTACAGTTGAAAGCGGTGCTGGCGAGGCCGCGCGCGCGATTTGATACTCCAAAGCGGATTTGAGTTTATGAGATACACCCTTTCTTAAGCTTTATGGCCTTTTATTACCTTGTGCCTACCTCAGGCTGTTCAACGATAGTCATGCGTAAATGATGTCCCTGGTGTATGCAATTCACGTATATACAACAAAGAGCCTCGGACATTGCTCCTCAATTACCCCCTCCGAATGATCGTGATGCTCCTAATGCAAGATCGAAAAGCAGACGCCTGGAGAAACCCAAGATGACAGGAAAGAGAAATATCATATACTTTCATCATGTTCGGACATTTATTGGTCCAGATCCAAAGGTCCTTCGAGACCGGGGACATGCCAGAAGTTGGCGCGGAGAGCAGTGACACTGACTCAAGTTAGCAAGAAAAATCCAGTAGGTCGGCAAAAAGCTTACCTCGTTGCGCCGTTCAAAACAGTATGCGCATCTGTACCTTCCTCACTCTCCTGTAGTCTCTTCTTCATATCCGACAGATCGGCGGACCACTTGAAATAGCGCTCTTTACGCTTCGGTTGCTCCGCATGACCATTCACTCCATTAACCTGACCATTGCGATGCTCCTCCGAATCACCGTTAACATTGTTGACACCATTCGTCAACCCATTGACCATCTTGCTCTTAGCCTCCCCAGCCTCGGCATACAAACAGCCTCGAGACCAGTAATAAGGCAAAGTGCGCGTATATAGAATAGGCTGAGTCTCAACATCAATGCGCATAGGTACATTGATATTGTACAACTCTACCCTCTCATCCCAATTTCGCCACAGATGATCAACAGTCCTAACCGCAAGACGCGCCGCAGCCTCAATGATGTCCATCGGCTGCGGATCCTTGCTACCAAAAGAGATAGCAATACCGCGCTTTCCACAGAAAACAGCCTCTAGCGCACCACCCACAGTCCCGGACGACAAGTTATAGATAGTCGAAGCATTACGGCCATGATTGGGACCTGAAATCACCAGATCGAAAGGCGGCCGATCCGGAAAAAGGTTGTACAGACCTAGCTGGGCGCAGCTGGCGGGTGTCCCGTTTTCAATTACTACCCAGTCGTTCTCGGATGATTCATGGCTTTCTTCCCAAGTGCCGTCGTCGTTGAAGGAGTCCGGGTGGACGGAGTGCGCGGTCAATGCGGCTTCGATTATATGTGCTTTACCGATCCAAGAGCGCGAGGCGGCCGGGATGGCGACGCTGACTAGGTGGCCTGCGCGTTGGAGTTCGTCGACGAGAGGGCGCACATAGGGTGAGAGCCGTTTATTCGGCGGGCCGTCGTCATTGACTACCTATTTGAGGCGTTAATAATCATCCGTTTCTTGCAACGCTCTTATAGGTGAATCATTTGAATTCAATAATAATAAAGCAAATGACATTTCAAGACTATCCAGACTATGATAGGGAATGCGACAGCCGGGAAGGTTTTCTTTTTTCGAAGTCCCAAATGTTCCCGAGGAAAGCGCGAAGGGAACCAAAAAAAAAAAAGAAAAAAAGATGGCGCGTGAACTGACAATCTCGACTTACCAGAATATGCATCGCCACTGTTCTGCGCCAAGGGTGGCCTCGGGATATGCTTTCTTTCTTAGTTTTCTTTTAGTTTTCTTACTCCGGGGAGTACAGACCGCACTCTGGTCTGAATGTATATCTTGGACAAAATAAGTACAGAAATGAAAAGATAAAAAAGAAAAAGATCAGGTACCACAAACCCCCCACGTTGGGGTCCAGGGTTGAGTTATATGGGATAACGGAAACCGCGTAAGGGTTGAGCCATTAGCATGACCGACGAGCCGAATAGGGAATCCGGGCTCACGGTGAAGCTGTGAAGGCTGCGGGGAGCGGCAATGCAAGCCCCGGATGGAGTCTGCGGTGAACCGATCCGTCAGGAATCATTCTCGTGACAGCCGTCGAATTGCGGAGGGAAGTATGTTAGATCCTAATTCTTCCGTAGTATGGTCTAGACTTGATTATGAACTGCCGAGGTATAGTTTAACTGCTGGTCAACGTCTACTATAGATATCGTCCCTTGTCCCACAGTCTACTAGCCCCAAACTTTTTTTTCCTATATTTTTTGCATGCACGTACTTTTTGAGTGCTGAATAATGACGCCAAGATTCAAGCCTCAGAGTTCAGGCCACAATACAAAACCTGCAAGTGTGCTCGATGCTACGGACGACTCAGTACACTGTGGACTGCAATTTTTTTTTTCCCCTTTCAACTCGAGAACCGTGGGACGACTCAGGCCTTTTTTCTAAGGTTTATCAGGGGTCATTAGCTGATCGACTCGCGTAAGGTCATTCCACCTCGTGCGCTCGGTGATCTCTAATCCGGTGTCTGTACCCTGAACATCCTAATTGTGGCTTGTATGGTGGGTGTAGGGTGGCATTCTTGGACTTTTCGGACACCGTAGCCAGATAGCTAATCAATAACGCATTCGAAAATCAACTAGGCGTGCTCTATTGTCTGCCGTACTCGCGAAAGAAAAATAATTGCATAGTCCCAACGGCGGTCTGTGCGGACCCAAGACACGCTAGAGACGATCGCAGCAAAACTTTGGTGGTGGGGAATCCCGTCACAGTCATCTTCTTCCCTCGTCCATCATCCATCTACATCTCTCCCAACTCTCATCGGATTAACTTACGGTCGTAATTTGCGACCCGTCATTCTCGCTTCTCGCAAAGTCGCAAAAAGCTCCGCCTTTTTGCGATCTTTGCTCGGCTCGGTCGACTCCGCCAACTCCATTCCTGCATACCCTGTATGGACTGTGGAAGCGTGGGAACAGCTGCGGGTATCGACCCCAAAATTCTAGATAATTGGCAAACAGACGGCGCATTTTCCGTCGCGTCGTGGGAACACATCGCATACGAACAATCGCCTGAGTGGGACACGTCCCAGGATTCTAGCCAGTGTGCCGATGTCGCGGACCTGGGTGCTTTCCACGACCCTCTGACGGGCTCTTTGTTGGATCGCTCTGGTGATCGGCAGAACAGGTGCGCATCATCTCGCCCGGAGTCTAAGCCCAGATCGCTGACGGTTAGCTTTTCTAGGAAACGCGATGTAACTTCTGAGAATTTCAACTACGCCGACGGCGGCGTCGAGGGCACTTGTAGTGGTACTATCAGCCCTCGCACGATCCCGTCCTCCTCTGACGATAACTTCCATGGCGAAGAAGCATGGCCGCACTTCCAGCTGTACAACTCCGTCGCGGCCGGCTTGCCTCTGGAAGCCCCGATGCTCTACCCTTACGGCAAAGCGCCGGCCAACTCGACCGGCGCTGTTATCGTGGAGGACGCCGGTGAATTGTCACAAGGTCAAGGATATCCGGATGCTCCGGGCGAGGCTATCATGTTCCAGCAGGTCCAGCCATCATTCCCGATGATGGACCAGTGGCATGAATATCCGAATGGCCTTCCCGTGGAGAATATATCCGCGCATGGATCCGTTACGTTGGCCATGAATTCGCAGAATGACGCGAAGGATCCTTCTTTGCGCGAATATCAGCCTCTGGCACCTCCGGCACGTCCACTCGAGTCCCGTTGGCTCGATAACCTGGAGTCGCAATTACCTGCCTCGCAATTGCCATCTGCATCTGCCATCGCCGCTCAAGCGGCTCAGAAGAACGGTCAAAATGGACATGACGGCTCTCACCACTTCAAGTCCGAAAGTTCATCTGTCTCAGGCGACGTGTCTGGGATCTACGAGTGCTCGTACTCTTCGACCAATGAAGAAGTGTCAAACTTCGCTGAGCGCCAGCGTCATGATGATCCTCACTGGAAAATTTGTACGCCGGACGGTGGCTCTCCCACGGAGACACCCGGTCCCAAGACCACCGCCTTCATGGTCAGCGAGACCCCATCTGAGTCTCTTATTAGCACAATCCCATCTCAATCGAGAGATTCCTCGTCCGCTGGGCGTAATTCAGGCCGTCCTTTGGCTCTTGCGATGCAGTCTGTGGCTACCGTGCGAAAGCGCAAGAATCGTAGCGGCCAAGGCTCTATGAATAAGGGCCAACCCAAGCCTTTGCAGATTGTCCAAGAAGATGGACAGGGTGGTTCGATCGCGTCTGCAGACTTTGTCTCCCCTCCTCGCGGTGCTCGTCGCAAGGGTCCGCTGAGCATGGTTGGCAGAGCCAATGCTGGCATGCGCCGAAAGAATAAGGATACTTGTGTTCAATGTCGACTGAACAAGCGCAAGTGCGATGGAAGCTCGCCATGCGATGCTTGTCGCCCGACCCTTCACGAGCAACCGTGTGCTCGCGCTTGCTTTTCTAGCATTGTTGAATTCGGCACGTGCAACTACATATCTCAACGAGCTGCGAATCACCCAACCCTGGATGGCAGTGGCAGAGTTCGAATGGCCATACCATCTGAATTTGATCTTAATCAACTATTGTCGGTCCTCTCGGAGCGTCAAGGCCATTTCAATATCCGCGCCAGTCAAGCCTGGGGTTCTCTATATGTGCTCGACCTTGGAGAGACCTACAAGTTCCTGAAGAGCTTGAGCGAATACAATGGCAATAACAAGTCGACCTTCCTGGAATTCATTGACCGTCGGATAGTGGAATCCAAAGACAAGTCGAAGAACTGGTTGACTTGTGTCAAAGACTGCGATCCCATGAACCAAGCATACGTGAGTTACCATATCGTCCTCAACTCATACACAATGAGTTAACCCCCCCCCCTCTTTAGACCCTCCTATCCCAGTGGAACAATATGCCTAGTCGTGCACAGTACTCCATTGTGCCCCTCGACTCTAATGGCCAAGAACGTCCAATGGACGTCAACAACCCAGAAGACCGCCGTGACATCCTTCTCGCAGCGCAGCTCTCCCGCATTATCTGCCGCATGATGGAAGTCGAAGGCTTCCGCAAACTGGAGCGTGACTTCTACAACATCAAATGGAAGCAGATCTCCCACGAGACACACATCCGCTTCCTCAACGAACTAGGCCACATCCTCCTCTCCCTCCGCTGGCGCGTTTCATGGTGGAAGATGCTCGGCGACGGAGGCCACAACCCTGACCCTAGCCAACAGCACTATATTGACCGGGTCGAGCTCCTCTGCCGTATCCTCTACGTCTACTACACGTGTGTCCTCGCCAAACTGCCTTCATGGTCAACCAGCGATGTACCCAAGGGTACCTGGTCCTCCTACCCAGACTCAGACAACCCCGTCTGGGATGACTTCCCCTCGGACGCATCAGACGCAGGCTTCCAGACCTGGATGACGCACGGTAGGGGACCTCATCGAGCAAGCCGGTGTTCCAGGCCGCATCTCGAAGAGGTAGGAGTAATTGAATATGGCATGGACTGGGACAGGAGTTGGCACGATAGATACCCCTTTTTTTTTGGATCATCCCCCCCTTAATTATATTCTTTCTTTTATTGAGTTCTTTTTCAATGTTGTTTGCGCTGGACGATTACGACTCATACATTAGATATTTCCCCTTATACTTTCCACACTCACACTTACACCTGTTCATGATTGATGAATACCGCATTCCCTAGCGGTTTGTACATAGCCCCCCCATCATCCCCTGTTCATACATTTGCGCGTTCCAATTTCCTAGAGCTTAGAAATGCATATGAATTTAAAATTGACTTTGCCTGACCACAATTTTCCAACGGGGGTATCGAGTATCTTCATGAAAATCGTATCGCCAACGCGAACGCGATAGGGGGTTAATGAGCTACACGAAGTAGCCTAAGAAATCCTAAATTCCCCAGCCAAAGAAAAAAGACCCTCTTTTCCACGACCTAGTAACTGGACCTTTGCAAATTCCCCTCTCCTTCATTTCTTCTTTCCGCCCTTATCCTTCTTGCCACCAGCCAACAATTCCAAATGACCCGCCTTTTGCGCCAGACTGCGTTCCGTTCTCCCGACGAGACCGGATGTAAGTTTCTATAGAGTATGAGATACTGTTCAAAAGGAAAGTAGGGAAAAAGGGAAATCCTCGATGGAGCTGAGAACATGAACATACTTTAGTCAACTTGGCTTGTTTGATGAGGGCGGCCTTCTTCGGCGCGATCTGTTTGACACCGGGCCTTGTGCGAGCGTTGGTTCTGGATTCCCTGTTCGGTGCGTTAGTTTGGGGGTGTGTTCCGGGTCGAATCTGAGAGGGCGAAAGCGGGAAAGCACATACCGCTGGGCGGTGGCGGTGACCTTTTTGTTCTTCTTGAGGGCTCCTTGGGCCATTGTGGTGGTGATGATGACGATGATGATGTTTTGAGGAGTGGTGTGGATAAGGGAGGGTGTGAAGTACTGCCTGCAGCACAGATGAGTTTGCAGGTTGAGGAGGGATCGGGAAAAATCCTTATCGAGGTTTATCGGGGGTCACGTGGGATAAGAATGGGTGGGGCTTTGTTTTGGGGTTAACTTTTTGGTTCTTGGGCGGGTATAGTCTTTTCTTTCTGTAGAGGTCCAGTCTATGAGAAGTTTGAGAAGTTTCAAAATTGAAAATTCGAAAGAAAAAAATCAATTTTAATTTTGGATTTGTTATCGGTTTGTGGCATTCAGATTTGGTGGTGTTGATGAGATGGGGCGTACGAAGTTGAATCAAGGGCTTCGATCTAGGGTTACGCTTTTCAAATTGTTTCTGGTTCTGGATGGGGACATTGGAACTTGACTTCTGTATTGTTGTATTTAAACAAAGGTAAATATATGCTCAGCAAGGGCATATCTTTTCAAAGTATGATGCAAAGTCTCGAGGTCGGACTAAAGATTCAAGTCCATGTGGAATTGCTTTATTGAATTGCCATTCGTGTTACACTAGCTCGCTAGTTCAAGGTGAGCGTAACTTAAGGCGCTGCTTATCTGATACTATTCTTTCCTAGATGACCATCTGAGATCAGGAAATGAGTGTAGGGGGATAATTTGCGCCTTGATCTCGTGGAAGAACGCATGGAAGAAAATTAGAAGTGCAAAGGAATCTACGACACCAAACGCGACCGTCGCGTTCCCGTTTTGGAGAGGCCTCCCCTCAAATCAAATAAGCAAATAAGCAAATAAAGAAGTGAACTGAAGTGAAGTACTTGTTGGTGTTCCGACTGCCAGGATTGCCGCAGTGCTACATACAATCATTTGATCTGCCAGAAGATCGCATGGATCGCGGGTGTGGCGCGTGAGTGATTCCAGATGAATGAAGTTGTGGAAATGTTGACAACGACGCATTCAGGAATGTACAAGCCAACGACTCAAGTGCTCCACAGATCTACGAAAACGGGGAAAAACCTTGGGAACATTTAGGCATGGCATTACAAACATACATGACTGGCTTGGATTTCCTTGAACGTACACAGAAAGAAAACATTAACATATCCGCAACGCGCCAAGTCCAACTCAGACAAGAGAAAAAAAAGATCAAAGTAAGAACAGAATTTCCGTGTCAAAATATTGGTATCAAATTCCTTGTGAATCACTAGTGACTCAGATCGGAGGTTCATAGAGAAAGTAAGATGAAAAAGAGGTTGGCGGGGCTGAGTCCCCCCAGCCTCCCCGAGCTCATTAATGGCGACTCATTTAGAGGGCGAAGACGGCGAAGGCAGCGGCGACAACAGCGCCGAAGGAGATGGCGTTGCGGCCAGCACCGTTGAAGACGGGGGTGCTGGAGGGGGCAGCGGCGGTTCCAGTGGGGGCGGCACCGCTGGGGGCAGCAGAGCTGCGCATGGTGGAGCGGATGGGCACACGGGTGGAGTAAGGGGGAACGGGCACGCCGGTGACGGGGACAGTGGTAGCGGCAGCAGTGGTCTCAGTCTCCGGGCAGATGGTGGTGGTCGACTCGAAAGTGGCCCAGATGGTGGAGTAAGAGGAAGCAGCAGCAGACTCGGTGGTGGCAGCGGACACGGCAGCAGACTCGGTGGTGGCAGTGGACACGGCAGCAGTCTCGGTGGTGGCAGCGGACACGGCAGCAGTGGAGCTGGCCTCCTCGGGGCAGTAGGTGGTGGTAACATCGTCAATGACGGTCACGATGGTGTCCTTGGTGGAAGGAGCAGCGGTGGTCTCAGTCATGGCGCTGGTAGTGGTGGTGGTGGTGGTGGTGGTGGCAGCAGCGACGGAGCTGGAGCTGGAGCTGGAGGTATCGGCACCAGCAGAAATACCGAACTGAGTGAGACCACTGGTAGGCACCAGTGCCCTCAACAACGAGGAGAATTCCATAGCGGGTGGTGTCAACGTCGAGGTTGGCGGGAGGGGTCCAGGTGTAGGAACCGGTGTTGTCGATGTTCTCAACAATAGTCTCCAGCGGCACGACGTTGGAGCTGGGGCCGCGGAGGAGAACCAGGGAGACCTTGGACCCGAGGTCGTTATCCCAGGTGATGTCGAAGGGAACACCCTTGGGGACCTGCTCCTGCAGGGAAGGAGTGTAAATGGCGTTACCCTGAGGGGGCTTGTTGTAGTCGGGCTGGGTGTAGGCGGCAGCAAAGGCCATCAGGGCCGAGAAGACGGTAGCGGTAGAGAAACGCATGTTGACTGATTTTGACAAAGAGTGACTGGTGGTGAGATACAAAAAACCAGCAAGATGCTAGATGCTAGAGAGCAACGAGTGACTGGGGGGTGGGAAAAGGAACGAATGTGTTTGAAGAGAAAGGAAAGAAAAAAAGGGTCGCAGGAGAGAGGGGGGGGGGAATATGAAGTACATTTCTTTAGCCGCACTGGCCCTTGTCCCTGAGATGTCTAAGATGTCTATGGTGGAGATGCATTTCCAGAGCCCCATCCGGGCCCCCGTCAAGCATGTGCAGGACCACTCATTGCCTGCTCCTGCGAACATTACGGGTCTTAGCTTAAAGCCTACTTTTCCAAGCGAGCTCGGATTCGAGGCGCAGCAGGGTCATCACATTGGAAAACCGAATATCGAAAATAGAACATAGAACATCAATTCACACGCCACTGATCCTGCAGTTCGCCAGGTCTCAAAACGCCAACGCCGAGGAAAAAGGGGTGGAATCCGACGGTGCCATGTTCCTCGTGGGGCGGTAGCTCGTGGACGTACTAATCTACTAATCTACTAGTACCGTCATGGAAATAACAGGGTATCGCAAGGCTGTGTGCCTAATTCCCACCGAACTGAGACCTTGGGGGCCAAAGGAGAATGTTCGAAATGAACACATTTACCCAAGATTGACCCCAGGATCAAAAAAATGAGGAAAGGTCAGATCCTTCCACCCCCCCCCCCCCCCCTCCCCCCCTTAAAGCCCTCGGGGCTCAGAGCACGGGATAAAACTATCGATAAGGGAAGACCGTGGCCCCGGAGAATATCCGTCTTTCGTTCTGTATAGAGACGTATGGACCTGGTTGAGCCAAGCACCAATGAAACCTCTGTCTTCGGACAGTCGAGATCTCATTTCCTTTTGGGGGCTTTTTTCTGTCCATACAGAGCACCAGAGTCCTCGGCGCGCCCCCCCTTCTCGGCACCTCCGGACCCGTTATATTGGGTAAACATAACAGACGCTTAGACGAGTCAAGTCCAGGCACCTGCATCGCTCCAGTATCCCGTATCCCGTATCCCGTATCCAGTCGAAAGTTAGTGTCAAATGATCATGCTGTTATCCACCATGAGGAAACCCATCGCCAGGCTCCCTGTTGCACCTGGTCGATCCCACTGGTTCATCGGGTGTCCATCGGGTGTCCATCGGAAAAGGATCAACGGTTGATCAGGGGAAACGTTGAGGGGCTTGCGTGCTTAGACAGTCTCCGTACCGCGGTTAGTCCGGGTACGGTTTGCGGGGACGTGGGCAGGAATTGGGAATTTGAGAATTTGGGAGTTTGCGAAAATGGGAAATTAGGATGGTCTCACTGCGCGGTAAATTGCTGGATTTCCGGTTCCTGGTTTTTTTTTTGTTTTGGTTCCTGGGCGGGGGCGCCGGTCGCAGAATCTCATCCCGGCACTATTGGGCTGAGTCCGTGGATCTGACTCTCTTTGACTCTGACCGTTGACTCAAACTAGCTCTGTGGTTGGCTTGAGATTGACACTCGACTGTCTCCATTCGAGCAGAGACCGATGCGAGCGCACGGAAGATGTGTTTACATCATACCGTACCTGGAAAGATCCTGGTTTGGGTTAGACTCGACCGCCCTTGTGGGTCATGGTCGATTGGGCCTGGTTTTGTTTTGTTATGGTTGATTTCGGTGCCTCTTTTGGCGAGCTAGTTTGTTGATCTCGTGGTTTTCTTGGAATTCTACTCCCACACTGCCGGAGCAGTCTCCGAGAGCCAAGACCCTGAGAGATTGGCAATGGCGAGTCATTTGGTCCAAGCCCCGGTGGAAAGACAACAGGTCACTTCGCGTGGACGCCACCAATTCGGCGTCTGGAAGCTCAGGGTTCATTCGAGGCTCTGGCGTGGCAAAGATGTGACCCTCTACGCGCCCGTCTGACCGTGGCGTCGCTCGTGGAGATGAGTCCAGGCATCTATGGGACTCAGACTGCATTGCATATGATTCCCTCGAGATACTGTATCGAATTCTCCGAGTCTCAAATCTCTACTGGATCCGATGAGTCGTGTTCAACACGTCGCAGCGTTCACGCAAGCCATGTATGACGTTCGAATACTTCAGCAGACTATACGAGGATAATAAGGAGTCGTTAGGATCGCACACGGAAGAGCTGAGTATCAAATCCTGGGACGTGGCTTACATCTAGGCCCTTCCTGGTCAGCCCAATGCAGGAACAGCCGAGCTGGACGGAGTACGCCGAATTGATCTTCCCATCGCCATGAACCACTTGATTCACAAGAGCCAAGATTTGTATGTACACATGAAGCTGATCTAGGAATCTGGAACCTGGATTTGCTGACTACATCGTAGACAGACGTGGAGCCATTGGATCCCGGGAGTAATCAACCCCCCCACTTGAAAACCGAAGGATGGTGCACTAGACGAGGCATGAGGTAATCAAACCCAGGAGATGAGGTCTTGGGTGCTAGGGGGGAAGAATAATAAATTCACAATGAAGACACTAGACCAATTTCCTATATCATTCCAGTCCCGTCCCGTACCTGAAAGGATCCGCCAGTTCAACGGCTCATCAACCCCAAACACCCAGATCGACGCGCTAGAACGAAACTCGTTAGTCAGGGCACGTTGAGTTGACACCCCCACCTAGCCACTTGATCGGCCATGTATAAATTACAACATTTGAATGTTCCAAAGTTTTGCATTCAACCTACACGGGGCATCTCAAGTCCCCAATCGGAAGCCGATCAACTGACCAACAGACAAAAGCCAAGCCAGCTCAGCATCAAATAAACATATATCCTCCCAATATCCCATATTCCATATACAGATCCACATTCTCAACCTTCTTCCTAGAAGAAAAACTTTACGCCAAAGGCAACTACCCCAGATGTCTATGTTTATTCCATCCAGGTCACTGTCTTGGTCTGCAGGAACTCGTCGTAGCCGCGGATACCTCCGAAGCGTCCGAATCCACTGCTCTTCCAGCCACCGTGGGCAGGACGGGCTCATCGTGGACGGTCAGAGCGTTGATGTGCACGGCACTACATCACGTCAGTATAGAGACCTGGCAGTTCCAGTGGAGTTAAAAAAATACTCACCCAGACTCAATCTGCTTGGCGACGCGCAGTCCGCGGAACAGGTTGCTCGTGAAGACAGCGGAGGTAAGACCGTAATCGGTGTCGTTGGCCAGAGCCACGGCTTCCTCTTCGGTGTCGACAACCATCAGGGAGACGGTGGGGCCGAAGGACTCTGTCGCGTACAGGTCCATCTCCTTGGTGACGCCCTCGACGACGATAGGGCGCATGTGTGCGTTGGCAGTCTCGTTGGCACTCGCATCGCCGAAGATGACGTTGGCACCGCGCGAGACGGCGTCAGAGACTAGCTTCTTGTTCTTGGAGACGGCCGCAGAGTTGACGCACACCAGGGCCGGGGCGTCCTTGCCGAAGAGCTTCTCAGCGGTCTCAGCCAGCTTCTCACGGAACTGGTCGGCAATGCCTCGCTGCACGACGATGCGCTCAGTAGACATGCAAATTTGCCCAGACTAAATCAAATCTTTAGCACTGCTCCCCTGCTGCCGGCTCTCTGCCCCCCCCCCTGAGATGATGGTAGTGGTCACTTACGTGCATGAACGAACCAAGTGCGCAGTTCATCGCCGCCTTATCCAAGTTTGCATCATCCAAGACAATCGCCGACGCCTTACCACCCAGCTCCAGCAGCACGGGCTTGATGTACTTTCCAGCAGTGGAGGCAATGATCGCACCGACATTGGTACTACCAGTGAAGTTGATCTTGCGAACAGCCGGGTGGGCAATCAGCGCAGTGGTGACAGCCACCGCATCAGAAGTCTGATGATAAATGACATTCAAGCAGCCAGCAGGAAGACCAGCCTGACGGAAAATATCGCCAAGAGCCCAGAAGCACTTGGGCGAGAGCTCAGAGCCCTTGAGCACGACTGTGTTACCTGCCGCGAGCGGGAGCGCAATTGCGCGTGTGCCCAGGATAAAGGGGGCGTTCCTGCATACCGTTAGTTACACGATTCCGAGTCCATTCAAATAACTCTAGATAGCCTGAGAGCACAATGCGGGGGTTGGCCTTACCAGGGAGCAATGCCCAGAATGACACCATACGGCTCCTTGAAGACCATTGCGCCCTCGCCGTCCAAAGTGACATTGGGCACGATGCCCTCGATAGTCGGGATGCGGCCCGCAAAGTCCTTGATGAAATTGACGCCCATGTTGAAAGTGTGCTCGACGAATGGACGACCAGCACCGGTTTCCTCGCGCTGGTACTGGATCAGCTCCTCTTTACGCGAAGCCATGATTTCAGCCGCCTTAAGCAGAATGTCGCGACGATCATAGGCCTTGGTCTTGGCCCAAGCTGGGAACGCGGCTTTTGCGACGTCCGCGGCGCGAATTGCATCCTCCACAGAAGCCCCGGCGCAGTGGCCGGACAGCTCGCCGGTGGCCGGGGCGTGGACCTCGAATTTGATGTCCGTCAGGACGGACTCACCGTTGATGATGAGCGGGGTCACCGCCTTCTCGCCGTTCTGAGTCATTTTCTAGGCCTAGGATTGTGCAAATGCGCGATTATGTGCAAGATGAGAATGCTGCAAAGGGCGAGAAAATAACAAGGAGGTTATATTTAAGATGGGAAGGCAAATGTGTCGACTGTGAATGAGGGGATGTGGGGACGGGAGGCGATAGTCAGTGATAGTCCACCGTCGATCGGGAACCGCACTCATTAACTCCGGCTGCCCTTGAACCAGAACTTGTAAAGCCGTACCAGCGACGGACTTAGAGAGGCCCCAATTGCCTCGAGTACGGGCCGAATGTGGGGGAAGCTTCCCGGATCTTTCTCCGATCTTTCCCCCCCCCCCCCCATCCTCATGGACTGAGAGGGCGCCTTCTTGGAAACGCTGACAAACTGGACGGCTGATGCTCGGGGGGATTTCCGCCCTCCACTCTGCCTACAAAACGAATAACCTCACATGTGAACAGAAAAAGAATGGATTTATAAAACACCTTCAATGCATGGAAAATTAGCCGGATATCATATATAGCTACCTGACACCCCGTCCCTCTCCCGCGCCTGTAATGCGTCTATGTAACCCTATCAATTGGCCCAAATTTTCGTCGACGTTCCGGCATTCTTTGCCAGGTCCGCAAAGGGGCAAATCGAGGTCTCTGAATCCACACTATACGCAGACCGAGTGGTGTGGTTCGTGTTACCACTGTCCTTGGTGTGTGCTGTTTGTGTCGAGGGGGCCACACTATGTGATGATGGAGCCGCGGTGCCCACGAAGCTAGCCCCGTCGTCATCGACAGAGCTGTCGTCAGTGCTACCCAGAATCTTCTTACCATTCACCCACCCCTCCGTGGAGAAACTGTATTCTGACATCTCGTCGGCATACTCTTCGCCATCGCGGATGCGGTGTCTGGCAAAGAGGTCGTTCTGGATCATGATGATCTTGTTGATGGCGCGGACGAGGGCGATTTTTCGGTGAAGGGAGAGCTGGGGGTGAGACATCAGGGCTTCGATGAAGATGTCTTGGATGTACGCAATGCACACATTAATGTGGATGAATTCGATGTTCAGAGAATGTAGGCGCTCTTGGCCACTGTGCATGATTCTATAAGTTGAATTAGCGAACCGCAATAGACACTTTCAATGTTCTTTTTTCTGTATAAAGAAGAGAGACCTAAAAAGAAGATAGAGAAAGAGTTGAACCTACCCAACTTTGTTCAAATATCTCCAGAAATCCATGGATGTAGGATCCTGGCATAGCTTGATGAGGTACCAACGAAGGAACATTTTGCGTCGTTTGATTTGAGGGGTCTCCTCGTGTAGAAAATCTTGCTCAAGCTCAGTCTCGTCGGCCGTGTTCTGAGTGTGGAAGGCACGTGAGGTGATGTCGTACTGCAAGAGTTTCTTATACACTAGGTTGACCACGGCAGGGATGAGTTGCTTGAGGTATTTGCTTCCACTGTGGAGGGCTTCAACATCGTCTAGGTGGGTCATGATTAGCTTGGCTCAAGCAGGTAGCAAAGGAATCAGAAACTCAACACATACCGGCATTGAAGTCAAGGAAGTGGTGCAAGTACTTAATTCTCTCCTCGAGACTAGTGTATAGAGATTTGCGATCAATGTGCTTTGGCTCGGGGCCAAGATCCAAGTCGTACGGATCCATGGCAAGAAGTGAGTAAAAATAAGGTAGTCAGACCCTTTGCAAAGCTCACGAACACGCAGAGCTTGAAAAAAAAAAAAACTAAAAGAAAAAGGATCGATCAGATCGAGTGAGAAGGAGATGAATACTGGGGTGCCTCATGGCCTCCGCATGGCCAGGACAGACGATTTATCCTTATATACTCTTAGCCCCCTCGAGCCGATTATCGGCTCACTTCACGAGATGCGAGCACTATTCCGGGACAGATGCATAATGAACCCGATGAAGAAACCCACAGTAATGCCAGGCGTGGGCCTCCTTCCAAGGATGTACATAGGTCCCGATTTTCCACGAGAGCTCACGCCAGAAGGAGCGGGGGGGGGGGGGGCATATCAAACCCAGTTCCGCGCCCAAACACACTAAGCCATGCTAATATGGAGTATTTCTCCGATGAACAGTGGCATCGGCAGATATGGGCCGATCCCTGTAATCTCCTCCAGTACCTCCACTGGATGACTCCATATATCACGCGACGTTCGAAACCATAGTATGGGAGCAACGGGCGGACCTGTCGTGTAAAGCTCTGAAACAAGCGACCACGTGGAAAACACGGAGATGAGGGGGACCACGCGGCGTTGATAGTTGGGATCGTGCTCTACCTGCTACGCCGTGGCGCTATGATCGCGCACCATTGCCTTCCAAAGGCCTCGAGGGCACTTTCCCTAACTCGAAATACTCGAAAAACAAAGAGATCGAGAGCGGGATTCCTTCTACGGACACGCCAATGGACGTCGTCCAGGCTGCCAACCAAGGACTGGCTGTTGACGTGATCTAAGACTCCGCTGTGGTCCCAACGGTTATGCCTGCGAGTCCACTTCTATCGGAGCCGACGGCTCGGCGCGGAGGGCAATTCTATGTCTGTGTTGCTCTCGAGTCACCCTCCCCCTCTTGGATCAGACAATCTAACATCTCATTCCGGAGTATGTACGGGGACATATTTGAAAGACCGCTTGGCTCCATGTTCTGCATGTCAGATCTGCGCGGAGCCACCGAGAGACCGTGGAAGAGATTCTTATTCTATGCCCGGTGGGTCCCTAGAGGAACAAGGCCATGTCAGGAAAAGCGGAAGGATGACACGCTAGTTAAAATTAGCTTTTTAGGTCGCCAGTCCAAAACAACTCGCCCATGTACCAATCGGAATCCTCGTGAAAACATTTCTCATTTGATGCTGTGGCATGATCGACATCATGATCGCGACGATGGGCTGATGAACGAAAATCCTCCGGTTGGAGAGTTCCCACGGAGTTCCGGACCTCGCTCAATGTGAAAAGGGGCATAAAAAGTCGGTGAAGAATAATGAGTGATGAAATGTGAAAATTTTGACGTGTCAATGCTTCTTTTCTTTTCTTTTCTCTGCTTGACAGCTCCAACCCGTCGAACGGCTCGATCTTTATTTTAATTTCATCGACCCCAGCAGCCAATGACCTCATCCCGTGGATGTTTCAACCTGAGACGCTCTACCGTGCTTCTCAAACAGCCGCGATAAAGGATCTACATTAATTGTGTTGATCATTCTCCCATGAGGCGGTCCAGACACTGTTTCTGACTGGACGCTCCCGGTGTCTAGACTATCTGAGCGTTGGCCTGCCCCGCGTTCTGACACCCCGAAAAGCTGAGCCATCACGATCCATAGGACTCCTGTGCCAAGCTCATCTAATTAAGTTTGCGTGAAGAAAGTGACAGCTGCAGCCATACCTTGATGCAAAAACCCCCCCAGTCATCTATTGATCGGCAACGAGTCGGCACGGTCTCATTCTTTGGATATGAATTGGACGGGTCAGAAATGGACGTGTCAGATTTCATTCAAACCGCTGGATAATTTAACTTCATTTCAGCAACTCGCTATCGTGGCCCAAAGGTCAAACGGGGCTTAGTAGTTGGTGGTAAAAAGAAAGTTAAACTGGAGGTTTTCGGCAGGTGAAAAATGGAAGAGAGGTCTGTTCACGCATAACAGACTACGCTATCTATGACCCCGCTTCGGAGGGACTCGACATGGTGGCATTGCTACGCCCAGCTGCCGCCTTGTATAGTGCCTGGATATCAGACTTCCATTGGTTCTCGTCAACACGCTTGAAACGACGGTCGTAGGTCATCAAGCCGTTGACTTCTCCCTCGACATCAGTAGTCTGGGTCCAGACGCCACCGCTGCAAGCGAAGCGCTTCACCTGGTCCTCCAATTCACCAAGGAGAAGGTGGCTACGGTAATTCCAAGCATCAACAGTTGTATCGATCTCATAGGTCTGGTTGATGGTGTTGATAGCAGCTTGGTTGTTCCAGAGGCTAATGTTATCAGTAAGTCACTCCAGCTCTATCTGGAGAAGGACTTACTGCTCGATCGAGACATTATTTCCGATTCCACCGAACTCGCCCTGGAAACCAATACGGGTATCGTCATAGGGGCTTGAGTCGATCGAATAGAAGGGGGTCCCGCATTGAGGATTGGCGTAGTGATGGTTATCCTGTATTCAAATGAGCTAAGTGGTCCTTTCCAGTTTATGACCGGCGGCACTCACGCTAAAGTCACCGGCGCCATGATCGTGCCAACCTGTAGTCGAATCGATCAGCCGAGTGGGATCTAGCTGCTTAACCAGCTCGGTAAGCTCGAATTCAGGGTAATAAGTGGTAATCTGGCCCCAGCCCTCATTATAGATAACCTAGTGAAAAGGTTAGCAGACGTAGGTGCTAGCACTTGGCGGGTCTCATACCCATGTTGAAATACTAGGGAAACTCTTGCGCTGGTTGATCAACAGCTCTAGCTGACGTGTAAACTCTTTCTGCTGCGGGGGGTCCGGCAGAATGGTCTCGGTAGTACAATTCGCCAGAGTCTTACTCTGCAGGGGACGTAATGATGGCATGTCCTGAATCACCAAAAGACCGAGCTCGTCGCATGCTTGGTAAAACAGCTCATTCTCGACTTTGATCTGCAGAAGTTCAGCGACCACTTCTGACGAATTTGCAATCCACGCTTACATGCTTGCGGATCATGTTGAATCCAAGGTTCTTCAGCACTTGCAGATCATACACCATGGCTTCCTTTGTGGGAGGTGTGTAGATACCATCGGGCCAGAAGCCCTGATCGAGGGTGCCAAACATGAAAATGAACTCGCCATTTAGCAGTGGCCGAACGACACCGTCTACGGTGCCCTTGGAAATAGTTCGAAACCCAGTATAGCTCTGCACTAGATCTTTGCCCATTTTGACGGTCACATTGTACAGGTTCGGAGAGTCAGGAGACCACAACTTGGGCGAGTCGACATTGAACTGGAAAGGTTGGTTGGAAGGACCGCTGTGGGTCGCCACAACGTCTCCATTGTCGTGCACAATTACTTGCACATTGGTGGTGACGTTCGTGTTGGTTGTATGAACAGTCACATTCACTGCAAGCAATCAGTGCCCTAGTAATATGATTAGGGGAAATGAACACGCACCTTGACCATGCATGTCACCATCCAGATCAACTCTGGTGATGTGGTTTGCCTGAACAGGCTCAATGAAAACGCTCTGCCAGATTCCACTACAGGGCGTATAGAAGATGTGACTCGGGTGAAGAGTCTGTTTGCCAATAGGGATGACATAGTCGCCATCATCAGTTGGGTCGTGAACAAACACAAGTCTACGAATATCAGCATGCTGTCTCTCTTTGTCAACAGGAACTCACAATTCATTTTCCTGGCCCTCTTTCAGGTACGATGTCACGTCCAGAGTGAAACGGAAATATCCTCCGCGGTGGAAACCGGCCTTCTTGCCATTGACGAAGACAGTAGCTTCATAATCGATAGCTCCGAAGTTGAGCAGAACATTATTGCCATTCCACTCGGAAGGAACCTTGAAAGAGGTGGAAAACCACGAGTAAAGGGTATATGTTCCCTGAATCCCTGCAACACAATGTGTCAAATCGAAAACCTAGAGATACTTCATCCTCCATTTGCACCTACCAGACAGTCCGCTCTCCAAACAAGATGGAATCAGGACCTCTTGTCCAAGATCCTGACCAAATGGCGGGCTCTGTACAGCACTCAGACTTGAAGCATTCCGATACTGCCAAACACCATTCAGATTCTGCCATTGAGATCTCTGCATCTGCGGCCGCGGATACTCAGGCCAAGGATCAACGCCCACTTTATCAGTCCAAGGGGTAGTCAATGGCGGCTGTTTCAGCGCATATTTGACACTTCGAGCCTGGACAACCGCTCCATGTCTACTATCCCTGCCAGGACGAGCCAGAGCCGTAGCCGCCAGGAGCGAGCAAACAACACTCCGCAACAGCTGCATGGTTCAAACTGAAAATCCCAAATCTCGTGAGAACCCTGGAAACAATCGGAGGAATTCACATATCCCCCAAGTGTATCCTTGCTTTATGTACATATCCCATCGGGTAAAAGAAAACCGAAATAGACCGAATCGTCGTGCCGTCTACTGGGCCCCTACAGGGGTCAAAGGCAACCTAAGGACTCTAAGACCCCCTACACGATGCATGTATGCATCTGGGCATTGACTCATAGCCCCAGCCCTGCCTTCCGAACTCCACTAGAACGTGCCAACCCCGCAAAATACAGCGCACAGAAACTCCGATCCAGCAAAGGATTTGTGTCCAAGACTGAAGGAAAAGCATGGCTGTGCCAAGAAAGGCTGCTACTTGGCAGATTCATGGTGGAGTTGATGCCGAGATTCTTGCGCAGTCATTTTCAGTGCTTTTGTTTCCCACGTCACAGTGCATACTTCCAGTGGAGGCGTAACAGTCTCGCCCTCTATAATCTTGGAAATAGACTGTGCTACACCTCCGATGTGGAATTGACCGATGACAAGGATAATCAACAACTAACTTGGATTATCAAATTATATCTGTGACCGGAGTTCAAAATCAAAAGATAGAGAAATAAATCGTCCGAATTATGCGGGAGGTGTGATTCCAGCAAATCAGACACGCACGT
Source organism: Penicillium maclennaniae (assembly GCF_028827695.1). NCBI lineage: Eukaryota > Fungi > Ascomycota > Eurotiomycetes > Eurotiales > Aspergillaceae > Penicillium > Penicillium maclennaniae. The sequence continues at coordinate 4,692,111 of NW_026623215.1, read as the reverse complement.
AAAGTCCTGTTCTTGAAGACTATCGAAAAAGGGGGTAAAAGTCCAAGGGTTCCAGGTTTTCTAGCGGGGAATCATCGGCGATCGGAATGACACTCGCAGACTGATCTGAGTAGTGGGGAATTGAGACCAAGTCAAACCACATCATGCATTGGTCTTGGAATCCCTTGCATCTGCGCAGGTCCAACTAGCCGTGCCCAAGAATTACATGAATCAACCCGAGAAAGCAGAATCCCCCCCCCCCCCAAAACCACGTCGGAAGGGCCACTTACTACAGGTAAAGTGGTACCTCAAGGTCTCATCAAAGCAGAATAAGAATACGAACAGTCGACGCCTTCCCCTCAACCTTCCGTGGCGCGACGATCGGTCTGTTGTGATTGGGGGGGGACTTCCGGGTTCTGATTATCTCCGCAATGAAGCGTGCTCGAAATTCCCCTTTTTGTTCCTTGGTTTCGGGCTTCGTCTTCTACCCCGCGAGTCATTGGGTCCACGTTATGACGCTTGTCTAGCGGTGTGTCCTGCTTCGTGGGGGGTGCGGGGTGGAGGCTGGGATGGGGGATACTCAAGGGATGGGTGTAAACGATCTCGGGATTCTACTTGAATTAATCAACGGTGTGGAGGCCTGGAAAGCTTCAGAGACTGGAACACTTGGCATTGAGAGGGATAAGTCAGGATGTCTTGAAGTTTGAAACATGAAATTCTTTAATTTTAAGAAGGGATTGTATCCAAGTCTTTAGATCTATTCTAGTACTGTACAAAAAACTACTTCTTCAAGTTTGGCATGAAAATCCAAGACCATCTAAGAAGCGGGAACACCGTTCAGTACTGTGCCCCAGCCACCGTAGGTCCAGTTCCCGTAGCAGGCATGTTGGTACTCAGCCTTAACAAGCATGGTCTTTTGCACCTTCAAGAAGGTGGACAACTCACACCAGCCATCCTCACGATACTCACAAGCGTCGAAGCTAGCATGCAGCGGGACAGTGCGCTGGTTCTGGATAAAGTGCACATACTGCGTCTCACCCGTACCGGAGATATAATCGGCCTTGGTAGCCTTCGACGAGCGCCTGGTGGAAACCTTGTGCGGCGCTTTGATGATCTCGATATTCAGTCGGCCAGCGAAAGGCACCAGTCGGCTGGTATGGAACTTCTGATTGGCGGGGGGACCGGTGACAGGCAGGAAACCGGAAAATTGCGTCAGGCCAAACGCGGTAATGACGGAGATGAGGTTCGCGTCGTGGGTGAACTCGAGGTACAAGTTCTGGTCCAGAGGGAAAGTGACCGGGTTCGTGTCTCAGGGTCATGTTGGCTCCAGTCTCACTGGCGGGGACGTTGACGTAGTGGCCCTCGACACGGGCGAGGAACTCTTCCCACCCAGGCAATACCCTGGGCTCGGCCAGTGGGGCTCAGGAAGCCAGAATAACCGGCGAACTCGATGTCTTGGAGATACTCATAGTGCTCCCAGTCCTCAAAAGTGAACAGGCTGCAGAAGTTGCTGTAGCCAAGACCAATAGTCTCATAGGGACAGAGAGTCTGGGCATGGTATGTATCCGTGAGGGTCCAGTTGTAGCTTCTAGAGAGTTTCTTCAGCTGAGCAGTTCTCTCCTTCAGGTAGGTTGCCATCCAGATTCCGACGGGCTCTTCGATGACCTCCTCAATAGTAGTAAACTCGTTGGTACAGTTGGAGACCCCGGTTGTAGCGGGATCAATAGTGGCCAAGAGGTTGGCATAGTCTTTCCAGTTCAGACCGAAAAAGCCAGCGAGGAAGTTCTCCGCGCTTTGCATCATGCGCGCCATCAAGGTCGTGCGAACCACGAGCTTGTGAGAAGCAGTGTTGTTGTTATATAGATGACCATAGTTGTAGTAGTTCAAGACTCCACTATCGAACAACTCCTGTCGACCCGTGGGAACGAGAAGTTCCTTACCCAATTGGTAAGACCAGTCGTTTAGGAAAGCGAGCTCGCCCGTGAAGACTGTTCCTGCTTTGGTGGCGTTGGTAATCTTCTCCCCCCATGTACCCTGGGCTTCCGTGGCCGAAGGGTATCTAGAGCCATGGCGCTGAAGCAGATGCATCTGCGTGATGTTGGCTCCTTTGGGCAGAGGGTACTCATCGACGCCAAAGCCTTCCACTGGAGAGAAGTAGGGACTGTTGGCAGTCAGTAGGCAGCGGAAAACATAGAGATAGAGTAGGCTCACCTCAAGTCTCCCATGAGATGGAAGATGTTTCTACCTTTCGCACCACTGATCGGCTCTCCAGTCTCCAAGGGGTCATTAGGGATGTCAGTCTTTGAGCCAAAAGGTGCCGGGTTGATCTGCCCCAGGTAGGGTTCCGCACCCTTCTCCATGACACCTGATTGTACGAGATATTAGCTTTTGTGCCATGTCAGACGATATTTGATGTGTTCATGGGGCATACCGGCATAGAGGTCGGGCGAGGTCTTGAACCAGTCGGGGTGGGTTGTACTGGCTCTCTGGAGGATCGTCCCTGCTTCCACAGCAGTAGCCAGAGCCAAGGAAAACACCATAGACTTGATTGTGTCCATTTCGATCTGTTTGAATTCAATGACCCCCCTACCGCATGCAAATAGGCCTTTTATACACTATTTTCCATCACGCTACCTCCTCTGACCTCCCTTTCCCATTTGTGATACCATTGGCTCGCCTACAGCTCGGCAACGATGTTCTCTGCATGAGTTAAAATGGCCGCTATCTGACCAGATGTTCAAGAACCCGGGGATATTAAAGGCTTGTAGCTTCAATCACCATTGTGCTGTTCACCACGTGCAGAGCGGACAATCTTATCATGACGCCTTGCGGGGGCACATCTGGACACGGAACCAGTCAGCGTGGCTACTTCCTGCAAGCGAAGGGGCTAGTGTCCGCGCTACGTTCTCGGATAACCCGTCATTCAACTTCACCTGGACTGAAGACCATCTGACCGGCAACTGCGCCGTTTTTCCAAGGCTGGATTTTCCATTTTTGAAAGGGTCGTTTAGAGTGACGCCGGGATGGCTAACTGTTCTCCGACTCCCGTGGAAACGATTCGCCGGAGTCACTTGAGTTCGGGGGTGCTTGTGTTGGGAGACGACCTTCAGACTAAGTCAAGTGACAAGTGTAGATTCTGTTTTTCTTCCGCATTTATCATCTTTTCCTCGGTCACTAAGACTGAGAAATCCTGAAATCTTGTACATTGTCAATGACCGCATGCTCGACCACCGCTACCGTACAAGGGGCTCCTCCCACTTTGCCATGGCCTATTCACAGGGTCGAGTCTTCAAGTGTGGAGCTGGGTAGGACACGTGCATTCCTGACCACATTCCTCGCGATCGCGGCGTTCCCAAACATATTGCGGCACCTACGCCACCCTTGTCTGGGCCATGGAAGTCGCGCAGAATGGCAGTTCGAGGCAACGACCGTGGATACAGCCCCTGCTTCACCCATGGTTCATAGACTAGTCCGCGTGATGTGAGGGGTCTTCCAGCGCAATCTCATTCTTACCCACCATGGGGCTTTGTCGCTGAGAACGGAAACAGAACTCGTTTACTCGGTACGGGAGGAGCCGAGCGACCCGGTTTTCTGGCCACAGCACCATGGAACACGACGATGCTGGGGGTCTCGAGTTATGCCTCGGTAGGTGGATCAATAGCTGGAGTGGCGGAGAATCGGCGAGACCGGGGATGATCCTAGTCTGTGTAGAGTGACTGTGCTGTTCAAATCGGTACCACACTGAATTGACTCCCAAGGGGCTGTACATCATGTTGGCCTGACTCACCCCTTCGGCCAGTCACTTCGGAAGCACTACGCGATCCACTCAGGAAGTTCGATCGGAATCTGGAATCAAGAACCCTCACATTCCGCCAGGTCCCACCTTCCACGTGTGGCCAATCTTCAGGGCGCGGAATGTTCGCAAACAGCACGCATCTCGATCTCGCACATCACGGCGTACAAGGCCATCGTTCATCATTCAGGTCCGAATGAACCTGGTCAAAACAGCAATTCCGGTAACTGGACCGAATGACTACGGGGAAGATGTAGAGAGATGCCCTGATGGAGCGCGTAGAGCAGGAGCTTGGGCGGAGGAACGCTCTTGCCATCGACACTCGACACCTTCCAACGTAACTCGTGTGCGAGATCTGCCCCCGAACAGACAACTTGACTCCTGCTTACTCTTCCATCATCGTTGTATCTCCATCTTTCTCCATCCGATTGCCATTATCACCTATTTTTCGGCTCCAACAGGTCTTCCGTTTTATTGTGACCAAATCCCGGTGATATCCACCACCGCGTCAGATTCAAAACCTCACGGCTGCACTGACCGGAGTGAGAGATCCCGCCGCCCCCAGATTTACCACTGACGTAGCGAGAAGGCCATTGTTTCATTTATCAACCCCAGACCCCGAACTATCAGGCTCCACTCTATCCGCTTTCGGCCAAGCCGACTTCCTTTCCCGGAGCTGTCAATTGTTGATCGGCGCTGTCAAAATACAAGATCTGCGGGGGTTTTGCGAAAGGTGCGTGGATTGTGGCTCTCAAAAGCCTCGAGGCTTCCGTTTCCATGCACATCACTTGCCTATTTCCTGCATCCGGCTATCTTCAACCCCAAGCATCGACTTGAGTTTACTTATAGCAGCCGATCGCCATGCTATTTGACACAATTATTCATTAGCTCATTCCTGAAGTCCAGCCACCTGGATTCTTGGATTGATTCGTCTTAGTGATTTTTCAACATGTCGTTCAGAATGTCGCAACAGGCCCTTCTCGGCCTCCTTATGATCGGGTCGTCCGCCCTGGCCCAGAAGATGGAAGCTCCTGAAGTGTAAGTGGACAGTTCACTAATCTTGCGTTGCCGGTACAAGGCGGAGACTAACATTGGATCAGGGGTCTTACATTTAACTACGGTTCTGACAAGGTCCGTGGTGTTAACCTTGGTGGCTGGCTTGTGCTGGAGCCCTGGATCACCCCATCAATTTTTGATGCCGCTGGTGATGCTGCTGTTGACGAGTGGTCTCTGTGTAAAATCTACGGTGCTGATCAGTGCCGTACTGTTTTGCAAAAGCACTGGAGCACCTTCATCACACAAGATGACTTCCACCAGATTGCCGCTGTCGGCATGAACCATGTCCGTATCCCTGTCGGCTACTGGGCCCTAACACCCCTGGAGGGTGATCCGTACGTCAATGGCCAGCTGGCCTATCTTGACCAGGCTGTTGATTGGGCTCGTGGTGCCGGTCTCAAGGTGATGGTTGATCTACACGGAGGTAAGGAATCCACAGTTCGCAATTACGGCCCATGGCGCATTTTGCTAATACACCATAGCTCCTGGCTCTCAGAATGGTTTCGACAATAGCGGTAAACGTGGCGCTATTCAGTGGCAGACCGGCGACAATGTAAACCTTACCCGCTTTGCTTTCGAAACTCTGGCTGCCCGCTACGGTGGTGATGCCGATGTCGTGACTGCTGTTGAGGCCCTGAACGAGCCTAGCATTCCCGGTGGAGTGAATGAGGATGGCTTGAAGCAGTACTACTATGATTCCTGGGGTGTTGCCCGTAAGGCTAGCCAGAACACCACCGTTGTTCTTCACGACGGTTTCATGCCCACTGAGTCCTGGAACGGATTCATGAGCGAGTCGACTGGTTTCTTTTACGTCATGATGGACACTCACCACTACGAAGTCTTTGATTACGGCCTGCTCGCCTTGGACCCCGCCTCCCACGTGAGCACTGCTTGCGGTTTCGTCAGCGACCACGTCCTGCACTCCGATAAGTGGACGGTTGTTGGTGAGTGGACCGGTGCCATGACTGATTGCGCCAAATATTTGAACGGCAAGGGTATCGGTGCTCGCTACAACGGTACCTTTGACGCCAGCCAGGGCGCCATTGGCAGCTGTGATGGCAAGTCCGTTGGCAAAACGGCCAACCTTTCTGACGAGGACCGTACCAACATCCGCCGCTTCATTGAGGGGCAACTTGACGCGTATGAGAAGGGCAGTGGCTGGCTCTACTGGACCTGGACCACAGAGGGCGCCCCTGAGTGGGACATGAAGCAGCAGCTTGCCGCCGGTGTATTCCCTAACCCCGTCACCAGCCGCCAATTCCCCGGCCAGTGCTAAATGGTGTCACTTGGATACTTGTCACTCCTTTCTCCCACTCGCATACTGGTTATACGTTTTAGGGTTGCTTGTTTGGAGCTCTTTCTTTTTTTCTTTCTCTGTAATTGACTGCTGGGGTTTCGCGCATGTTGCAGGCTTTTCGATGCCGGGTGTTTTGAATGTTGATGCTTTAGGATTAAACAGGAGTTGATCAAAGCAATCCAATGGTTTTATTTTTTCGTTGAATTGAATTCAAAAAACGTATATCGTAAACTGGGAGCCTTGGAGGAAACTTCTAACCTTCGTCTTCCCGCTGTCGAGCTAAATTGGATCCAAGTGATACTATTGATCCCTAGGTGAAAGAGCTCGGTAACTGTATGGCTTGCCGCAATAGTAAAACCCGATGATCTCAATCTCTGGATCATATAGCATGTATGAGGGTGTTTCTCGTCTGATCTTCATCTTCGGGCAGAGCGGCAAAACCCACACCATCAAAGTAAATGCGCCTCCTGCACTCCATGCACAGTACCTTGTCGATTACCAATGCTGGAGGCACCAGTCTATGACCGAGAACAGTGATGCGTATGCATTTACCAAGTGTTGAAGAAAGGTCCGGCTATATCGGGCTCTGGTCTCCGAGCGACACAGGCGCTGATGGCTGCTAGGGTTCTCGTGAGCTACCCGTATGCGCGCAATGTCTCCAAATGGCACCTGCGTTGCTTGTATGAGAAGCCGATGCAAAAGTCCATTGCATGCTGATGCGAGGTAATGGTGGTAATCAACATTATTATCTATTCAACCAGTTGGGGTATGTAGGTAAACTTCTAGTACATCGAAAGATGTATGCAGTGACCATCCGATGAAATTAGGCAAATGTAGTGACCATAAGCTAGGTGCATCCTCGCTTTTTTGGGTGTTCTGATAATCAGATCAGTCCCAAGGCACCGAACGCGGACACTACATCAGTATCGACATTCGCCAACCACTCCGCCTGGAAGGTCTCCGGGCCACCACAAGCAACGATCAGTTGCTGCAGACGCTCGCGCACAAAGTCACGAATTGGGAAACGGTGGATGATATCCGAGTTCTCCCAATCGCGGCGACGGTGGTTCTCTGGAGGTTCGATTTCGTCCGAGGCTTCAGGGACGGCGGTTGCGGAGCCAGAGGGTGCACCCCAGAAGACTAGATAATCAGCATTGGAGTCTTGACCGCCTTCTGCCAGCTCGAGGATGAGGTCTGTCCAGACAGTCAGGTAGGACTGCAGGAATGGGCGGAGGAAGTCGGCTGGGAGGTCAGGGGCGGCCGGGTTAGGTGGGTTTTGTTTGAGGCCGAGGAGTTGGGTGAGGGCAAGGACGTGCAGCTTCTTCTGGTTGGCGCTGCTGATATTATCATAATGAGAGAACCACTCCTTCATTAGCCAAGGAAGATCTTTATAAGGGGATTGAATGTTATCACCCTGGACAGCAGTGGCGATGGCGGAGGCAAGGATCGTGGGACTAGCGAGGGCCAGACGAGCGATGACGGAGTAATATTCGGTTTCGACGACACCGATCACATTGGAGGTTTTCCGGTTGGGACCTGTTGTTTCGCTGGCTTCGTAGGCGGAATGGAGGCCCTCAAGAATGGAGCGTAGGAATGAGCTTTCGATGAGACTTTGGGAAATGGAGTTGTAAGTCTCTTCGCTACCACCGTCGATGGCTTCGCCACTGCGGATCAACATTTCGACCAGACGGGGCACGACGCCAATGCGTTGTCTAGTCGTGTGAGAGAGAAGTTCCTGTAGCGCAAGCAGAAGAGGGGTGCGGTATTCATTTTTGAAAACGTCTTGTGGTGCCAGAAGAATATAAGACTCGACGATCTGGAGGGCCTGGGGTGCGCTGTCGGTTCCCGAGTGAAGGATCGGGAACACAGAGGGAAGAAGCGCCAGAATGTCGGGGGAGGGAGTGGGAGATTGTTGAATTATAGCAGTCCAGAGATCCAGAGCTTCATCCAAGAGGTAAACCAAGGTTTCCTAAAATCAACAATTAGTATCAAATTGGAAGTCCTGTATGTAAAACATTTGATATGGAGACTCACGGATTCAGGGTGCACTGAGCTTTGAATGAGGGGAAGGATAAGTGAATGGTACCGAACGGACTCCTGCTTCAACGAGTTGATTAATGAAGATAAAAGTGTGAGGATGGCCTGCTTCATGAGATGCTCATCTCCAGACTCCTCCCATAGAGGTGGAAGCAAAGAGAGGATTTGATCAGTGAATGGAGCAATCTGCGATATTTTTTAGTTCCAAAACAAACCATAGTACACAAGTAACTTACGTGGTGCTCCATCTTGACAACTGCCACGCGAACCGTCTCCAACAGTCCCATTTTCGTTTCAGGCATCTCGACCTCTTGAACAAGGGACATGAGGTTGCCAAGTATCGACTGGGCAAACGGCATGAAATGGGCCGCCTGGAATTCGTAAGGATCGAGGACCTGGCTCAATTGGCGTCCAGCAGTGATACGAACGACAAGGTCATTGAGCGGATCATCCTTGTTGAGCAAGTGCTGGAAGATTTGAAAGATTGCCTCAGTGTTCAATTCACTGTACTTGACTGGGACCCATTGACCAAGCACAAGTGCAATGCGTCTGCGCAAGAGTCTGTACTGTTGATCTTGAATCTGAACTTCGGTGACCATGGTTCCTTGCAAGAATTCGTTGAAGTTCAAGTGTTGCTCGAGGCTGGCTGCGGCCAAGCCAATAGCAGAGTAAAGAGAGTCCTTTAAAACCACGTCGCGGTTTTCGGTATCTGTGCGGCCAAATTAGAACTGACTTCAAATTCCAATAACAAGCTTGACCATGAAACTTACTCGCAAAGTTGTGGAACACACTCAGCAGACGTGGGATGAGCAGGTCTTTGAAGTGAATGACCAGGTCCAAAAACAGCTTCTCGGAACAGGACCGGATGGAGAATTCCCAGGCTTCGCTGCTGACTTCCTCTCGCTGAACCCAGGATTCAGGCTCGGCTTCCCATTCCTGAAAGTCGACATTTCGGAACCTGAAGAATTGGGTCACAAGAAGCTCCATGACGCCAAGCACGAGATCGTGGGTGAACAATTCAGTCTTGATCCGTTCCACGGCCTGCTTTCTCTCTTCCTTGTCTTGAGGTGTTTGGTATTTGAAAGTCTGGACAGGGTTGAAGGCCATTCTCGCGCAAGCCCTAAACAAAAGCAACGCCCGAAGGCCTGTCTTCTCAGGTAAAGATTGCCCTTCTGCATCGGGATCCGCTCCGAGACTGACGTAGCTTTCACTGAGCCGGACAACCAATGTCCAGTATGAATTGACGAGCGAGATACTGTTGGGAAACAGTGCGAAAGAGGCTGGGTGTATCTTTGCCATCTCCACATGCAATTTGGAAAGTTGAAGGGTGTGCTTTTCAATGGCCTTGGCCATAGGTTCTGGTAATTGAGCAGCCTGCTCTCCAAAGACAGAGAACCTGGCAAAGTGTTCGAAGCTCAACTGCCAGAAATCCTTGACCTCCGAGTGGCGACCTGGGTGTTCATAGCCAGAGATAATGAGGCGGCGCAGAACTTTAAGACACATCAAGCTCTGATCCATTGCCTCTAGAGATGAATCATTCGCGCTGCCTTGGTCTAGTACAGCGATCCATTGACTGATCTTCTCCATATAGATGTTTCCCATCACTTGGAAGAGCTCGGGTGAGATTGATTGCAGGTGTACTCGTGTTCTTTGAATCCGCGCCGTAGACAATTCTTTAATGATCTGGAGGAGCATGAGAAGGGTTCGAGGAAGCTCTAAGGAGTTCGCGCCGGGACGGGTGGCGGAGCGGAGGAAAGAGAGTAGAGTGGTAATCGCATCAGGCCTTCAAAAGGCAAGTCAGAGAAGTTTGTACAAGTGAAAGCTCTTGAAAACATACCAATCATGGGGGAACTCGTAACGAAGGATCTTGGCAACCATCAACGCATTTTGAAGAGCAAGCTGACGCTCTGGCTCATGAATGCCGGCCTCCAAGGCTCTTAATTTAATCTGTTCTTTTTCCTCTTTTGAGATTGCACTTAGACTTGTCAGCACGACCCTCATAGAGAAAGATCTGACGACTTGGCTCGTAAACGTACTTGGCTGCAGTCTTGCGCCAAAATCTATCGATGCCATGCTTCAGCTGAATGATCGCAAGATATCGGACCTCGGTCGGGACGGTATAGTCGACAAAGATATTCTATGAATCAAAGTCGTCAGCTATGGCGCGTGCCATCGCGTGGTGAATGGCGTCAAGGTACCTGAAGGGTGGGGTAATAGAGCTTCTGCTTCTCCCAGTACTGTAGTTGCTTGGTACCCGTCTGCACCTGCTGCTGGGTGGAGCTTGCCGCGAGAACCAAGGCATTAAGCACATTTGCCTGGCTCATCGGGCTAGCCTCGCCCAGCACTTCGATCATGTCGGGCATGGTGAATGATTTCTCGTCGCGGACGCAAGATAGGTGAAAGGACTGGTGGCAGCGGGAGCAGACCGTCTATCAAAAGGTGGGGCTCTTAAGATCACAGATATTCCATCGAGATCGCAGCTGAATCGTATGAGTGATCTGCAATGTCAACAAAGCCCCGGACGGTCTGCAATCGACATCCGCTGCTCCCCTCAATGGGATCGGAGAATGGTTGATCCGGATCAGCTCAAGCCCTAGGGCTAGACCCTGGTATGCGGCCAAATCTGGAACTCAACTTAGGGCTTGTTCGGTGGAGATCATGAAGTCACCGCTGTGGATCCCTGATCAGGGTCCGTAGTATACGATATCATAGCTTATCATAACTGGCAAACTTGATTCCAAGAATCCAAACTTTGGTAGTTCCGACTCCACGCGCCTGCCTGCCTTCTCCGGTCATTCCCAATGGTAGTGACATAGCTATGATGTTCCATGATGCAAAGTCGGTCTCAGTAGCTGGGTCTGAGATATTGCTAGGGTAGTATTTAGGTCAGTGTCAGAACTTGTCCTTTCTATCATTCATTGCAATTTCTCATCTCAATTTTCTCCAACACTTCATCCTTTTTCCACAACCACCAATCATTCATCATATCTAGTCATCATGGCTCACTTTGAAGATCTGCGCAAAGCTGCATTCAACGCCGAGAATGACCTGAACTCCTATGAAGCCAAGCAGGGCCTTGGCAAGAAAAGTGACTCAAGTATGTTAACCTACTAACTTTAGTCACCCAATACTAATGATCTGGCAGCTCTCGAGTCTGGTGTCAATGAGATGGTCGAGAAGAAGTTCGAAGAGCCCACTAGCGTCAAGTATGGCCCTGGCTCCACTGCCTCGGGCAGTGACCACCGCAAGATCCCCGAGGATGAAGGTGGTACTCGTGATGACCGTGGCCGGTAAGCTTGATGCCCATATTTGCAATGAAACCATTAAATGCTAATTATTTCACCATTCATTAGTCTCCCTTCAGCGAAGCACTTCCAAGGCACGGGTGGCCCCGAGGATGATACCAAGATCGCTTTCGAGCAGCGCGGAGGTGACCAGGAGGTTCCCACTCTGCAGGACTTGAAGCGCCGGGGTCTCGCCAACTAAATTGTATTATAGCACAAAGTCTTAATGATCTATACGATGAATGTGACAATATATGAACATTGCACCTTGCGTTACAATTAGAGACTGTCAATTAGTCTGTGCACCAGGTTCGCGTAATCCGAATTATGTCCGAGGATTTTCATTTTCTATGTAGTCGCCCAGACATTTAATTGGTGGGTCAGATTGCGTCGTGGTGAGTGTGATGGCACATGGAATGATTCGTGGCCGGAGCAACATCGAATATTTGGCCCGCTCAAGATCTACGTACGCGTGTTGCTCTTTGGATTCAACATTAGTCCAAATGAGTGCATCCGGACACAAATTTAGCCCAGGACAGTGGCTTGGGCGTATCTTGTCGACGCTTAGTTATCCGAGTCATGGATGTGGCTTTCAGATTTCTATGCGACGTACATTGTAATGTTGGCTTGGAAATACTCCTATAAGAGCATATGCATCTTTGCGTCGACATTATGAGAGAGTCAGCACTCAAGCAGTGATAATCAGGACTTATGTGTGCTGATGGCAGCCTAATAATCATTGCTTGTGTGACAATGTCGTCCGTGGATGCCATGGCTTACAGTCCGGTCCATTTGAAACGAAGCTGAGGAGTCTACTTCACTCCTCTCGAGATTTGGTATATGCTTAAGGTGCTCACGTTCTAGAGTAAAGAACATTTTCAGGTGTCATAGGCGAGGGCGCTAGAGGCTGGTGCTGGTGCTGTTACTGTCAATTGTACTAGTCCTACCTTTGCTAAAAAGGTGGCTTTGGGAGGGTTTAAAATAGGGGAACTGGTAGGTAGGGACTTTTCCATAGTATTGAGAATTCCGTACAGACGAAACGTTGTGATCAAATGGGGTAAGATAGGGGTTTGGGCGGCTGAGGTTGTTCTTGAACAGGGTTAATTCGCAACATTGACGAGTTTTACTCAAAATTACTTGAAAACATAGTCTTGTGAATTTGCGTAATAAGCTCGTGGGCTGCATTGGAGAATCGTTGCTAAGACATAAAGCATAGTGCTAGAAATTAAACCACCTTCCATCCTTTTTGGTCAACCATGAAAAGGGAGAGAACCCATGTCAATCAGCTTATCGGGGCAGAGACTGCGAGTTACAATCAAGGAGCCCTCAATAACCTGAACTGAGGAAGTTCAAACTACTACAGGTTAGATTAGATCAGGTAGGCAAGAAGAGCCACCATAGCGCCGGTCATAGCGACGTTTGGAACGGTGGCAGCAACTGCAGCACCCTTGGCGGTAGTGGAAGAGCCCGAGGCGCTTGAAGTAGTGTTGGAAGCCGACTTGCGAGTAATGGTGACCTTGGTGTTGTAGTCGTTCTTCTCGTCTACCGGAAAGGGGGTGGTGTAGTTGTGAGTGGGCGCCAGGCCGGCATAGGTCTTCTTGACAGCGTCAAGAATACCCTGACCAGCAGAGCAGCTGAGGTTGGTAGCCGGGATGGGCCAGGCAGCGGAGAACTTGGCGTAGTCACCGTCGGCCATAGGGCCAGGGTAGGTCTCGTTGAGGCGCAGATTGGTCATATCAACGTCGTAGTTGACATAGCCGGTCTTGTTAGCGACCATCTCGAGAATGTTGGCACCACAGTCCTAAAGATCGATTGTCAGGATTGAACTACGAGTTGGGGAGAAATAACTTGGCTTACCCAGCGACCCAGAGAAGGAAGACCCCAGTTGGCGGAGACAGAGGCAATGGCAGAGTAGTGAGTGTAGAAAGTGTCGTCCTTGGTACCCTTCAGGTGGTCGGGAATAGCACCACCAACAAGGATACTGAAGATCCGGTTGGTCTTGTTGTAAGTGTCATCCTCATCGAAGGTCAGGAGAATGACGGTGTTGTTCATGAAATAATCGTTCTTGAACAGAGTGGACATCCAGCTACGCTCCCACTTGGCGGCGAAAGTGATGTTGGTATCGTGGGCATCATTGGTCATGTTGGGGGTGATGAAAGCCCACTGAGGAAGCTTCTTGTCATTTAGATCATCGAAGAAAGCGTCAAAGCTCTTGATCTGACGAGCACGGGTATCATTCTTGACGACGGAATCATACAAGACGAGGGGGTTGTGCTTGCGAACGTAGTCATTGGCATAGGTCTCCTGGTTGGAGTAGTTGTAGCCCTGGAAGCCGGCATAAGGAATGTGCTCCTGGTACTCGCCCCACGAGATACCCTTGGTGTCGAGAAGATCAGCCACAGTGGAGACGTTGACAGGGATCTGGTTGAAGTTGTCATTGTCCATGCCGAAGGTGTCACCACCAGCGGCCGCACAGTAGTTAGGTTCCGACGGGTGGGTGACAGCATAGTAATTGGTCCTAGGTGAGGATTAGAATTGCCAAGTGTGTTACAGACAAGTGAAGTGAACACTCACAGCAAAATACCCTGAGAGGCCAACCACTGCATGTTGGAGTCGGAGGCGGCATCTTCGTAATCCTAGGCGCAAGTCAGCACAAGCAGTCAGATATAAGACTGGGAGTATCACTCACAATGTTCTCCAGCCAGACCTGGTAGAAGCGGTCAAAGGCCAGACCCTTGACATCGGAGGTGGGGGACTCGGGTTTGGTAGTCGCAGCCGCCGCAGTGATCTGAGCAATGGCAGGCTCAGAGGTAGTAGCAATCTGAGCACGCGCCAGAACGGCAGCAGCCAGCAGGGATGCGAGAGAACCCTTCATCGTGAATGTACTGGGAAAGTGGTCACGCGATTAAAGAGTGATGCTGTGATGCTAGCTACGGAAAGCTTTGAACGAGAGTGAAGAAAGAGGAAACGATCAGAGGGAGAAAAGATGTTTATGTATGGAGAAGCCCTCACTCCCCCATGCACGTGGTAGATCTCGCATGGACAGACCTCACAGGTAACATCGCGTCACTGCTTACTTCTCTGTTAGGCAACGGCGACTGTACACCCCGGACCTAATTCTGAGTGCTCCAAGGTGCCTTGGAAGGTTGTACTCGCAATGATCGTCACGACTGCTCCCACGATGTGCAAGCTACCTATATGATTGGCCGGGTTCCCCTGCCACGCCGGGGCACATCCGATGCCAAGAGGATTACTAACTTCCAATTCCCATCAAGGCGTTTGGACGGCAGCTTGGTTGCGCCAGGCACGTGTGCGGATCTTGGCTTCTTATGGCTGGGGCTTCAGGATGTATAGCCCCAGGTTCATGGAAAAAGTCACCTTGCTCCAGGATCTAGAAGGGTTCATTCGGGTAACATGGCCAAGCGAGGTGGAGTCTGCGGAAACAGCCGATATCAACCCGTGGAGTATATGCTTCCAATCCGCTCGAGCCTTACGGGTACCTCATTCTGAATTTGTCCCATTGTCCAATGAATGCAAGCGTATGCCCATTCATTTGACTACCACTGGCTGCGTGGTTAGGGAATCTGACGCTCCTTGCGAGTGGACCATCGCCACTATAGATTGCACACCACGGAGACTTCTTATGGTCCGACTCTCACATTTAGCGTGATACCAAACCAAATTGAGGGGTTCTAGTCGATATCATGCGAGGACTAGTGACACAGCAAAGAATGTGTGTCAAATCAAGTAATTCCCACTAAAAGCGATCTAGAGATCCGTGAGAACCTTGAGGCATAATCCGGCCGAGTTAGTTTTCTGTCGTACATTGTCACGCCGCTTTGGTTCGTCTAGAGTTCTGATGCTCCTACTCCCCGTCCCCGGACGGTAGCCTGTCGATGGAAATTTCACGCATGAAGTTCACGAACCCTGCTTAATTTGAGGACTTCATCGATTTCTTCAAATGGGGCAGTCACGTGGGACTAACCTCGGCTCCGCGTCTGGGGAACCGACGCCCTGACCGTTTCCCGTCACCGTCCTCCGCATTCCTTCATCTTCTTTCTTCCTATCCAGTCACCGCACGATGATCATACGATGAGCTCGACAAACTTCGCCGCTGCACAAGAGCGGGTTCTCGAGCGCCGGCGTCTTCGTCAGGCAGAAGCGCGTGCCCGCTTGGCCGAACAACAGCGGACATCGCCAATCAACTCTGCTACCGTTGAACGCCTTCCGTATCCGCTCAATCGACTACCAGGAGCGGGATGGATGACATGGAATTCTATCAAAGGTCGGGATGGTACGCGCCCGGCATTTCGGGTTGGTCAGGTGGACGCCGAGCTGCTGGATGAGGAGCTGCTAGGCCTGATGAAGGGTCAGGTTGGGGATGCTCTCAAATATTTTGGAGTACGCACTGCTGGAGATACTTGATTCGCCATTGACATATGCTAACCGATCAGTAGCCTCAAATGAGGGAAGACTGGTCACATGAGATTCTATTGGCGCTTCGCGCCATCCTCTTCAAACTCTCCATATGGGATCATAATGCGTCATATGGAGCGGCGCTGCAGGGTCTCCGATACACTGATAGCCGCAGCAAGGGACCTGTGCATTCGGCTCCAACGAAATGGCAGAAGTCCGCATATGGCCTGCTGACCGTGGGTGGTCGATATGCGTGGGATAAATGGGAGAGTTGGTTGATTGGGCAGGAAGGTGGCTACGAAGAGGTTGGTCATTTGCTATCTTGAAGATTGATTCAACTCTAACATCCATCCGAAGCCGTCGCAGGATATTCGCATGCTGTCCCGCTTGACAGACTTCATCTCCACGTCGCACTCGATTGCCGCCTTCGTTTCGTTCCTCGTATTCTTGGTCAATGGTCGCTACCGAACGTTAGTTGATCGACTTCTCCGTATTCGCCTCACACCACCCTCTGCCCAAGCCAGTCGAGAGGTCTCTTTTGAATATTTGAATCGACAACTGGTCTGGCATGCGTTTACCGAATTCCTCCTGTTCTTGCTTCCTCTTGTTGGAATTGGTCGCTGGAAACGCTGGATATCTCGCGCCTGGCGGAAGGCCGTTCATGCCCTTAAGTCTGGTGGGAACGAAGAAGAGGCTACGGAGAAGCAAGGAGAGCTTGCTTTCCTCCCGGAACGGACTTGCGCCATCTGTTATCGCGATCAGAATCCCGCAGCGGCGACAGAAAGCGATGTCATCGCAGCGTCGGCGTCGGGTGGTATCTCGGGCTCGGCACAAACAGACATCACGAATCCCTATGAGACCATTCCATGCGGGTGTATCTATTGCTTTGTCTGCATTGTGCAGAAAGTGGAGGCCGAAGAAGGCCAGGGCTGGGTCTGTCTCCGATGTGGTGAGATTGTCAAGAAGTGTCAACCGTGGAATGGCGACGTGCTGGAAGAAGCGAGGTCGCTGCCCGGCACGGGCAAGATTGTCGGGTTTGCCATGGACGAAGAAGGGGACGAGCCCACTCAAACAGACCGAATCAAGGAGAATTCGAGCCCTCTAGAGGAAATCTCCGCCGACGAAGCCTTACAGCATTCAAACCAATGGTCCAGCGAGGAGAAGCAATCTTCAGATGAAACTGCGACAGAAGAGGATTCCGGCTACCACTCTGAGAACCAATCCGAGCATACGTGAACGCCTCCTGCTCTGAAAAGTATCGGCTTTCTCATCTCGTTACCCTTCATCACCGATATTCCTGCAGGCATCCATTTCTGGTCCATTAGAGATTTAAATTATCACGATACCCACTCAATTTGGAGTCATTCTGTACATAGCAGCATAAATCATTCCAAGTCAAACCCACCCAAGCATGTGCTTTATTTCATCCAAACAACCCCACAAAACCCAATCAGCGCCCCAGCCACAGTAAACAGAGACCGATAAAAGTTCAACTCCCCCCATTTCTTCAGCAAAGCAGGAACATCTTCATCGTCCCTCGCCCTTTTTGCCTTCTCCTGATCACTAACCACCATCTCCTCCATCCCATCCGCCACCGCTGCATCATCCCGCGCAGCATGCGCTTTCAGCTTCATGTTGATGGGCCACATCACAATGAAAGTCCAAGGAACGATTCCCATCGTAGTAACCGCAGCTGTGATATAGAGACTGCTCCAACTACAGTTGACGGCAGTTGGGCCAGGAGCATTCCGCAGAGCCCATGCCAAGTAGCAATTCGCCAACGAAGAAATGACTGCGGTCGTGGGGTAAAGGCGTATTCCGCGATCGTAGGCATTGTTCCATTGGTGAGAGAGGTGTGCGATCGGGGTCCCTGGGGTCTGGCGCGTGCCTGTTGCCGATGGATGCCGTGCTGCCATTCCGAGGGTTGGCATCGTTACTAAGGAGAGACCCATCATGCCTCCTGTTTTTTTTTATTAGCTCTTTGTACTGGAGATATGTCGTTGAGCTGTACTTACCAGCTGCGTAGCCGCAGCCGAGTGTTCCGATCATCTGCGCTACCACGATGTCGGTCATGGTGCATATGCTGTATAGATAGTGGTATAGGTTGGGATATATATGTGATGTTGATGGATTTTGGTAGGAGTGAGAGTATCTCAGATAAGCTCAGAGTTCGAGACAGCGAACAGGTGAGAAGGGACAAAGATAGATGAAAGCAATAAGAGGGGAAGGGGCAAAGTTCATGAAGTCGCTGACTCGTCGATGACGTTTTGGTCCAGTGAATACGACACTCGGGCTTCTCTTCGGTGATATATTTTCTTATCTTGATGCTCGATCGACGAATCCCGCTCAGATACTGGAAAGTAGATTCAGTTGGATATACCTAGCTATCAGAAGCTATACTGAGCACCCCCACTAAACCGGGAAAAAGACTCCGATCTGAGCAATGCGCGAGTCTTGACTGGTTCCCGATGTTCCCGACGCGGGGTCCACCGTCGGTCACAACTGCGAGCTCAGTTTCCCCGCGATTGTATTTGGTTGTGTTTGTCCCTCCCAACTATTCGATTCAACGCAATCATGGATTCTACCGAGTCATCCGTTACTACCGGGGAAGCGAAGTACATTAACTTCCCTTGTCTGCCTGCCGATGCCAGACACGCCGATGGATCGCTAGCGCTCAATCGCTATTCATCAACCATCACCCGAGGGCATGACTTCCCCGGTGCTCGAGTATGAGGAAATTGATGAACTACGCATTAAATGTTGCTGATGATGCTACAGGCAATGCTTTTCGCCGCTGGCGTCCCGGACAAGGAAGCGATGGCCAAAAGCCCCCATGTCGGTATTGCATCCGTCTGGTGGGAGGGCAACCCATGCAATATGCATTTGATGGACCTGGCCAAGACAGTCAAGAAAGGTGTTTCGGACCTGGACATGATCGGGTGGCAATACAATACCATTGGTGTTTCAGATGCCATCACAATGGGGAGCGATGGTATGCGGTTCTCGCTTCAAACACGTGAAATAATCGCCGACAGCGTTGAGACTGTGACCTGTGCCCAATATCACGATGCCTGCATTGCTATTCCCGGATGTGACAAAAACATGCCCGGTGTCGTGATGGGTATGGCCCGGCATAACCGCCCGTCTATTATGATCTACGGCGGTACTATTGGCATTGGGTATTCGGAGCAACTCCGAAAACCCGTAAACATTTCGACCTGTTTCGAGGCTGCTGGTGCTTATGCGTATGGTACGCTTCGCCAGCCAGATGATGGTGGTGATACTAGCAAGACGCAGGATGAGATTATGGACGACCTCGAGAAGCACGCTTGTCCGGGGGCGGGTGCCTGTGGTGGTATGTTCACTGCGAACACAATGGCCACAGCCATTGAATCAATGGGACTGTCTCTGCCCGGGTCCTCATCCACCCCCGCAGCTTCGCCTTCCAAGATGCGAGAGTGCGTGCGTGCTGCGGAGGCCATTAAGGTTTGCATGGAAAAGAATATCCGACCTCGGGATCTGCTCACCAAGCGCTCCTTTGAGAACGCGCTGGTGATGACCATGGCCCTGGGTGGTAGCACCAACGGTGTTCTGCACTTCTTGGCCATGGCGCGGACCGCGGGAGTGGACTTGACGATCGATGACTTCCAGCGGGTGAGCAACAAGATTCCCTTCATTGCCAACCTGTCCCCTAGTGGCAAGTACTATATGGCCGATCTCTACGAAATCGGAGGTATTCCGTCCGTCCAGAAGCTCCTGATTGCCGCCGGTCTCCTTGACGGGGACATCCCTACCGTGACGGGTAAGACACTGGCCGAGAACGTCGCATCTCACCCTTCACTGCCACAGGACCAGGATCTCATTCGCACGTTGGACAATCCAATCAAGTCGACCGGTCATATCCAAATTCTGCGCGGGAACCTGGCCCCTGGCGGTGCCGTCGCCAAGATTACAGGCAAGGAAGGACTACGATTTACCGGCAAGGCCCGGTGTTTCGAGAAGGAGGCCCAGCTCAATGACGCCCTTACCGAGGGACGGATCCCACGTGGGGAGAATCTGGTGCTGATTGTCCGCTACGAAGGACCCAAAGGTGGACCCGGAATGCCGGAACAGCTCAAGGCGAGTGCGGCACTCATGGGAGCCAAGTTGAACAACGTCGCCTTGATTACGGATGGTCGGTACTCCGGAGCCAGTCATGGCTTCATTGTGGGCCACATCACCCCTGAGGCGGCCGTGGGCGGCCCCATCGGTCTGGTTCGCGATGGAGACATGATCACCATCAGCGCAGAGACCAACGAACTGACGATGGATGTGTCGGATGAAGAGCTAGAGACGCGACGACGCCAATGGACGCCACCGACGCCGCAGATCACCCGGGGCGTGTTGGCTAAATACGCACGGCTAGTAGGTGATGCGTCTCATGGAGCCATGACGGATCTGTTTTGAATTTACGATGCATATTTCCATTAGTGTTATAGTTTCACAAAAATAGTAACTTGATAGAAGCAAAGAAGGGGGCGAAAGAACAAAGTAAAGTACGGTAGAAGGACAAGTGCGTCATGGTCAAACCAAGTGGAACCCCGTTGAGTCACGTTGTTTCCTCCACGCTGAGCCTCCCGACATTCTCACTGGTCGAGTCTATTGCCTTTTTTTCCCAGTTTCCTTTTTCTTCCTCACATCTTACTCAACTATTCCCGGCCCCGTTGACGATCTCAATCCTCTCATTGGCGTCCCGCCCCCTATACGGTGTACTATCATCCAAACAGAGTCGGTCGCGCCATAGCGTGGTCTTGGACGAGAACCCTGAAGTCTAGATCCCTGAAGTCAAGATCCCTAGAGGGATCGGAAATAGGACCTTGAGCCTCGCTCAAGGTACTTAAACAACCACCTTCAACCATGGGGAATGATGGTGCTCCTAATTCATTGTCAACAATCTACGGCGTCTTCTCATCCCAATTACTTGATCGCTCGGGCCTCTCGGCTGTCTGGCACTTCTGCAACGAAGCGCGTGTGGCGGCCCAACGGTCGACTTTGAGTGACGTCGCAAACTACCTACAATTCCTTTATCGCGATGAGTCTGTGAATCGCGGCCAGATTGTGTTTTTGACAACTCTTGCGATTGCAATGGCTGGCTGTGGATTTCTTTCTTGCCTCGTGAGGCGCAGGCGGTCCGATAGGACTCGATTGTCGCGCTTCTCGATCCGCAACATCACATCCAAGTCGTCCACCAGGACTCTCACTTCCTCGTCGGATGATGACTACGAGGACGACGAGTATGATAGCAACGGCTCTCTGCGGCATGCCACCAATCCTCAGCAGAAAGCTCCGGAGTGGTCGATGCAGTCGCAGCAGCAAACTGCTGATGGTAGGATTCCTGCGCTTCCTGACCTGACACGCAAAACTCTAACAAGCTTTCAGCCTTCAAATCGGACCCAGGTCTGCTGAAGAAGTACACCACCTACAACTCATACACCACCTCTGTGGCGACCTACCCGGCTATCCGAACGTTCTTCTGCCCACACCCGAATCAGAGCCGCCTTCCGACCAAACCAACCCCCCTTCCTTTGCTAGTCGTCGTACACGGCTTGGGAGGATCACTTGCACAATTCCATCACTTGCTGAAGTCTCTTTCCAATGTTGGATCGTGCTTCGGTATCGATTTACCGGGCTGTGGCTTGTCCAAATTTGCGCCGACCGAGTGGGACGCATACACGGTGGGGGCGCTGGCTGAACTTCTGGCTGTTGCCATCGAACGGCACCGTGATCAGGAGAATGGCCAAGAAGTGATCTTGATTGGTCACAGTTTGGGCTGTTCGCTATCGGCTCTGCTTGCCTCCTCGACTTCGTCGATCGGAAAGAGTTTGAAACCGCATATTTGCGGACTTATCGCCGTCTGTCCGCGAGCCGATCCACCGTCTGCCCATGAGGTCACGACGTACCGCAGACTGCTCCACATTCCGGGTCCGATCTTCGACCTGTGGCGTTTGTGGGACCGACGTGGCGGAATAGAGAGCGCTAGCGTGATGAGAATGGTAGGCAGCAATGCCGATGCCGCAACGCGAGACCTTCAAGTTCGTTTCAACAAGCAGAGTCAAACTCCGGTTTGGCGTCGCATGGCCTGGGGGTCTTTCCCGACCTACAACGGAAATGAGCCTGTTGGCGGCATGCCTGGTGAGAAAGTCTGGGCTGGGATCAACATGCCGATATTGTTGGTAGCAGGCGAGGCCGACGCAGTCACGAAGCCGGTAGAAATCCAAAAATTGCTGAAATTCTTCGGTGACTCTTCGGCCCCTGTCACCATCGCCACCGACGGGAGTAGTGTTATTCCTGATGCCTCGCGAGTTCGTGATCAGATCTCAACATCGTCTAATTTGCTGTCTCACGATGAGAAATATGGTATCAAACCTACTCAGGAAGAAAAGCAGATCGATGAAGTCAATCTTTCCGGCACTGACCGGAAGCGACTGGTCAAGTCGGCCATTCTGCCCTCGCCTGCTTCCCACGCACTCCTCTACGATCGTGCGACGTATCGCACTCTCGCCGGGATCATCCAAGATTTCCTTTCGCACCACATCGACAAACGTTTGGCCTTAGGGTGGCAATTGCAATACATGAACACCTCAGGTAAATGGGACGTGAAGAACCTCGCCAAGTGGCAGAAGGTGGCCCCAGTTTCCGAGCCAATTGCCAACACCTTCGCCGCGCTCAAGATGCTTCGTGAAGTAGACGAGCAGCACAACCCAGTACTCTTCTCTCAGAAGTACCGCGACCGCATCTACGCTGTGATTGATATCAGCCACGAATGCCCAGTCTACAACCCGGCCACAATGGAAGCAGGCGGCATTCGCTACTGTAAACACCCTACGGTTTCTAAGATCCCCCCGACCCCTGATGAGACCCGCGACTTCATCGACTTAGTCGATCGTCTCCAAGGTGAAATCGACGTGAAGATGGAGAAACGTGAGGACCCTTCGCAGCCGCGTCCGCTGGTCGGCGTCCACTGCCACTACGGCTACAACCGTACTGGGTTCCTCATCGTCTGCTACCTGATCGAGCGACTGGGGTTT
Organism: Penicillium maclennaniae; assembly: GCF_028827695.1. Lineage (NCBI taxonomy): Eukaryota > Fungi > Ascomycota > Eurotiomycetes > Eurotiales > Aspergillaceae > Penicillium > Penicillium maclennaniae. The sequence goes on along the minus strand of NW_026623215.1, from coordinate 4,669,182 downwards.
GGTGTCCAAGAAGCCATTGATGAGTTCAACCGGTGCCGGGCGCCTGGTATTCGTCATGAACATTTCATCGATACTCTTTTTGTACGCTATTGCGTAGGTTTGAAGAGGGCACCTACGCTGTAATTTTGTTTTTATGGCGTTCATGGTTAGAAGGGACTTTCTTTTGGCATTGGTTATGCTTATTATTATTTCCAGGTTGTGAGATACGATTACTTTATTCTTCTTCAGCGATAGATATGTGTTATTAGGATTATGAGATATTACGAATTGTATCAGCACGGGAGGCTGCTCTTCTTGCATGAATTGATCTTTCAAACTACATTCATTGGGTGAATGATACTGCTTTGTTCTTCATACATACGGTCCAACGCAAAGGCCGAAAAGATTTTTGTACACGATCAGCGTCTTTTCACGACTGTTGTCGACTCTGCGTAAGGTACATATCCAGTCTCTTAGATCGCAGTTCTCGCGGCGTCATCCGCGTCCGATTCGGCTGGGTCTCAGGAATATTACATAGTCTTGATGTCTTTGCCATTGATTCACTTTGTTTGTCCTGCCCCTTTCATGAGTAATCTCTCGAGCCTACTTTGGTCTCAGTCTTGAAACGAGACCAAGTACATTATCCTCCTTGGCTATAACCAAAGTTCGAAGCTTACGAGACAAACTCGACGATCATGAATCTATGTTTCGGGCCAGGTTATAAATATGCAAGAACATCCCAACTCTGCATCCCGTCAATCTCAACAACACCGCTGACATCCGTTTCAAGTCTATACAGCTTGCTCTACTACTTTCACCACCCAGGTGCATTCCACATTCAAAATGGCTGACCTTACGGAACGGCGACGAGGCATCCTTAGATCCATCGCGGTGGTCGAAGGATTGTTTGGTTCGAACGCTCACACTCTTTTCGCAGGGCTTGCTACCACCCTCCTATCTAAATGTGAGCCACAGCCCGACGAGGACTCAGATATTCCAGAGGAGGTTTGGCAAGTTCAGGAACTCATTGACTGTCTTTTCCCCGGAGCCGACACATCTAACCCAAGTTTTCAGCGCCGCTATAGCGGTTTGTCAGTTGCTGACTTGACACTTCTAGGTTCTCACATTAAGCTGCGCCAGAGGAACTTAGTTCCCCCTGGTCATATAGCAAACATCCCTCTTGATTTAGAATCCCAGATCTCTTCTATCACGGCTGAAGAGTTGCAAACCACTAGTCTTACCCCAGAAGAGGTTATTTGGGTGGCAGAGCGGACATCGACATTGTTTAATTTTCACAATCTCGAGGCTTTGGAAGTTACTACTGACCCACTGCCCGAGGAGTTTCAGCAGTGTAACGGCGGTGAGTGTGGCATTTGTTACGAGTCGCCTACTATTGGTATGGTTCTAGTGATCCTTCCCTGTCAACATTGGTACTGTGGGGAATGTATCTTGAGGTGGCTTTTTACCAACCCTACATGTCCGGCATGTCGTCAAGATGCCCTACCCACGCAGTCCCAGCAGATGTGAGATTCGAAAATTTGGCTTTATTCTAGCTTGGTCCTGAGTTCTACCAGTACTATCGTCCGTTCATATGAACTAAGAATATTGAAAGGGATTCCATTCGTCTTCGCTTAGAGATTTCTTTGTTCAAGATTTTCTTTCAAAGGGTCAATGTGTAGATGAGTGTCTGAGATTAATGTAGCTTCCGACGAGAAGGTCGTGTATGCTATGAGTCGTCTATTCTATGTGAACTTCTCGTAGCCCTTTCCGGAAGGACTAGAATCCTGCTCTAGATCAATAGATTGTCACTGATTCTTCAACTGCCTGGGTGCAACAGGCTAGCTACGATGTGGTTGGTTGATCGTGCCCATAGATTGAATGGATAGACCGTGTAGACAAGGAAATTCCAAGACTGTTTCAGGGTTCAGGAATCCAGGTCATCAAAATTTCAGAGATCCCTCGATGATACTTTGGGCGAACAGGTGGCGTATGGATTTCGGGCCGATTGAGGACATGGTCAAATCTGCCTTGATGCCTGAATATACTGATGCCTTAGGTGCCAGGCTCTAAACCAGTCGGGTAGCCACGTGATCCTGCCTCAGGCAACCTTAGGGTACGGCTAACCCGAACAGGCTAAGCGAACCACACACAGGCCCAAGGCAACCAAACGGGGGCGAGTTTGTGTGTCTCGAAATTTTGGACTTCGACTTCGACCCTCCACTCCGACTTCCGACCTCTCTCATCCCCTACGCCCTTTCGAGCCCTCAGTCGCCAATATGGGTGGTGTTACCGTTCGCGATGTGGACGTAAGTGTCCTTCGATTCTCGCCGACTGAGCCAGGCCGCCTGGTCGCGGTGTGTGACTTTTGTGGATATCGTGAAGGGATTCGTTTCTGGGGCTTTGCATTGGCAGACACATTTCTGCAGTGCTTTGGATACTGCGAGCAGTGATCTGCACTGGAAATTCAGCCTGCAAGAATGATACTGGTCTTGTCGGGGAGGATTGACGGTGGGAGCATGTGTGATCTGCTCGGTTCAGACTTGATGGAGTTTTCTGTCATTTCGAATCCTCTGGTGAAGCAGTGAAAGCATTTTCATGTGAAAAAAAATCTGCTCCGCGACGCCAGATGGAACTGCCTCAGAAACGAACCTGACACGATCCGCAAATTTGCACCCTGACTGGCCATGCAATTCCTTCCGATCAACAACGCTAACAATCTTCTAACCTACAGGCGCAGAAGTTCATTGCTGCCTACTCTGCTTTCCTGAAGCGTCAGGGTAAGCTCCCCATTCCCGGCTGGGTCGACACTGTCAAGACCTCTGCCTCCAACGAGCTCCCTCCCCAGGACCAGGACTGGTAAGCACACTTCCGAAAACCGACCTCGAATGTCCCAGTAAACCTAACACCTTCCCAAGGTTCTACGTCCGCGCTGCCGCCGTCGCCCGCCACATCTACATGCGCAAGACCGTCGGTGTTGGCCGCCTTCGCAAGGTCCACGGCTCCACCAAGAACCGTGGTGCCCGCCCCGCCCACCACGTTGACGCCTCCGGCTCCGTTGACCGCAAGGCCATGCAGGCTCTTGAGAAGATCGGTGTCCTCGAGATCGATGAGGACAAGGGTGGCCGCCGCATCACCCAGAGCGGCCAGCGTGACTTGGACCGTATCGCCAAGACCACTGTCGACGATGAGGAGGAGTCTGATGATGAGTAAACGTGTCGCCTAGGGCAGAATTCGAAGGTCGTTTTGGTTTGCTCGGTTTCGTTGAGAGACTAGCAGGTGGAATGATTGATACCTAAAAAAAAAAATCGGAGCTCGGTCCCGGCGATTTTTTACGTTTGTTCATCTTATTATTTTTCCCTTTATCCTGACGACCAGACGGGGCTAGCGGAGAGACGCGGAAGTGTGCATGAGGAGGCATTCCCGAGAGCGAGAGCGAGAGAAAGAGGACGAGACAGGCATCCCGGCTTTCCCTTGTTCTGAGCTGGGTAATGCTGTCCGGGGGATGTTTCTTATTTCCTTAACATTTTGATCTCCTCCTCTTTGACCCGACCCACCCCACGGCGTCTTCGTTCCTGTTTTTCTCTCGCGGTCTCCTGGAAATAAAGAGCATGTCTGACTAAACACGTTAAAACTGTTCATCTGTGTGTAGTTTCAGCTGCGCGATTGCGTAAGCACGTAGGTTGGAGTTGTAGGCCCGCTCTATACTTCCATTGCATCCCGAGAAGTGTCGACCTCTTGATGCTAGGTGTAGTGCCCCTGTTTCTCCTTCAGCATGAATGTCTGTATGCATTCTGGTCTAGTTGATCTATCCTGAACCCTATCACCTCAAACATCCCCATCAAAGGATAGATTCTGTTTCAAAAAAAAAAAAAAAAAAAGCCATAATACCACTTCCCACTGTGATGGTCAGATTCTCCGTGCCTCCAATCCCTAATGCTCTACGTATCTTTGCCATGGTGTGCTTGACGCGATCGTTTCCCGTATTTGCCAGTCCCAGATCGGGCCTACCTCCATCTTGTCACCAAAGTTGCTGTTCCCAGATCTATTTCTAGTGGATTCAACGTCGTCTCTTCAGACAATTTGGAATATGGTCGCCATCTGTGGGAATGCCATCTCGATCCCAGGCGATGGGGATGTGAGACCGGAAACTCGGTTCCTAGAGTTTTGTCGTCCAAGTCCCATGGAAGAATCAGGTTCTTACATAGATCTCGAGATAGTCGATTTGTGCTTAGCTCGTGAGGTGAGAGGATCTTGCGCTCCACCTTGAAAAAGTCCGCACATCTCAACTCCTGTCCACTCTTCATGCAGCCACCAAGTTTAATAGTTTTCATTATTTGCATGCTCGGGTCCAGGTCTACAGCGTGGTTGAACCAGATAGTCATACCACACGTAGCATGTCCAGGCTTCCAACATGTACGATGCTACTACGGTAGTCAATGATAGTATGATATAACCTTTCGAATAGGATAGACGAAACTCGGCATATCGCTGGGCTAATTTTGGATTGTAATTGGGAAAAGTCTCAGACACAGATGACGCGATCGTGTTCAGTAGTCAGAGCTATGGAAATCTTTATCATAATGTTTGCACCTCTTATTTCTTACCCGACTGCGCCGAGGGATCCTACATCAAGTTAGCTTAGCCCCTCACACAAGGCCCGAATAGATAAAAACAGAAGATGGAATGGTGTACTAACCAGATATACCTGATAGAATTGCATCTTCACTGCCTCGCCCTCCTTCGCCGGCTCAAATACCACTCGTCCAGCCCAAGGCACATACACATCGTTCTCCGGGTTCGCCTTGAGTCTATAGTTGACTCCCCCGTAGAGCATGATCTCGTCATCACCGCTGAAAAAGATGCGCTGTGGGGTGTGCTTCCGCGATGCAACGTGTGCCCAAAGTCCGTGTCGGAGAGGCAAGATCTCTACCAATTCGTGTTAATATCATGTCTTCGGAGCTCCAGCGCGGGGGAACTAGGAGATAGCTGCGATTACACGGCCATGTAGAGTGCTGCGAAAAGTCGAACATACCACTGGCGCCCTTGGCTTCCTTCGGTCCCATAATTAGCGTCGCGTCTTCGGTGAAGCTCTGGACGTATTTCTCGTGCAGGGACTCGGTGTCGCTGGTGCGGTAGAAGTCCTCCATGAACGCGACGATGGCGGCGCCACGGGCTGGCGCGCGGGCTTTGTCGTAGGCAATTTGGTAAGACATGGTGTTACTGTAAATGTCAAGAATGTTTGTAGAGGAAAAGATTATCTGTAGACTAAGAATTGGGAGAATTAGTTTGATATGTAATCCACGTCGATTTCATCATTGAGGGGCCGTCGGACCGATGGTTCTGGTCCGTATCCGATCTGATCAACCTTGCGCTTTGAGGACTTTTCGACTGACTGCTACGTTCCTTTTATTTGACTGACCGTCTCATTCTCTTTACTATATCCTTGTGTGACGCTCTACATTGGTGTGAAGACATTCAAGTGCAACATCCGATTTCACTCCAGATCGGAGATCAATGTCCCTCCGCGGCTTCCGACGGTCGCAGATGCCGACGTCAAATGTCCACCGATGAAATCGAAGTCAATGAAATTGTAAAGCTTGCCGAGGTATCTTCGGCTACATGGCTCTTGATTGTGTCGCCCAAGGTTCTCGCTGAGCTAACTTGTTTCGTATTTCATGAACTCGTTGACGAGGGCTTCCGAATTCCACGGAAGATGCTGTCTATGTACAATGTAAAGGTTCCGTACTGGAGACAATCAACACTTCTTCACATCACCCTCGCCCTCGCCATTGATCTTGAAATCCTCCCATGAAGCCCGATCGGCTCCATTAGGCCGGCTAGCCCTGACGAACTGGTTGTCAACACCTTCAATAGCAGCAACTGGCTTTACAACCTCAATGTCCGCATTGTAAGCACGTGAGAACCACTTCTCTACCAACGGCTGGCGACCCTCGCGCTGCTCCCCAGCAGCCGCATACAGATGCGGGAATCGCTGGTGCATGCCCTTGAGCACGGTCGATGAGATACGATCGACACTGTCGCAGTGACGCAACTTGAAGAACTCGGGCGGCTGCGACGCGCGTAGTTCTTCTTGCACCTCGGCGGAATACTGGCCCATTGCGAAGAGGAGGAGATCGTAGTGCATAAGGGAGGCTTTGCCGTGGTACGAGCCGCCGGACTTTGCTCGGTGGTATAGACCAGACAGGGCGGCGATGGCGCCCATGCAGCCTGTGCCGTAGTCGGAGATGGGGAATGGGGGAACGACTGGTGTGGAAAGACCCATGAATTGACCTTGGGCCCAGGCAATACCAGTGACCTGATTTTCAGGTTAGCTATGGAGACGCATCGGGCCGGGGAATTAGCTTGGGGAAACCTACACAGTCTGCGATCTGTTGCCAACCAGCACGATCAGCCCATTCGCCCTCATAGCCGAAACAGTTCTCGTTCACGTAGACGATGCCTTTTCCCCGCTTCTCAGCCATGGCAGCCATGGCCTGGGGCCCGTATCCGAGCTTCTCCAAGGCACCAGGACGGTATCCGTCCACGATAACATCCACGTCGGCTAACAGCTTCTCGAACTCGGCTTTTCCAGCCGCGGTCTTCAGATCGAGATCTGCGGCGTGCTTGCCCATGTTGCCGTCGACCTGGAAGAAAGGTACGTCCGACAGGTTCGGGCTGGTGATCTTCAGCACGTCGGCACCGTACTCGGCCAGAATGCGGGTGACGGTGGGACCGGCAATGATACGGCACATCTCCAGGACTTTGACACCTTCGAGGATCTTCTTGCTGCCGCTACGGTTGGCGGGGAATGGAGTTGGGGGCAAGTTGCCCTGGAGTTGAGTGACCTTCCATGCAGGCTCTTGCACGTTGACTTTGCCCTAGAGTCGCTGTAAGTGATCTGATGCCGTCTGCACGAGGAACACAGAAACATACATGAGGGGTCTTAATGAAGTCGTCGTGCTTCAGCGCCGGGACACCGGCTTGGCGTCTCTCCTTGTTCATCACCTCCAGCTCAGAAACGGAATACTTTTGCACCTGACCCTCAATCACCTTGATGATGTCCTCATAGTCCGTCAAATCAGGGCGGTGGCCCTCCAGGCCGATCATGTTCAAGGTTGTTGTGGCCTCCAAGGAGCCGTGAATGTGATAGAATTCTCCAGGGTTCTTCGTCTTGTATAAGTTGGCCGACATGCGTCGATAGCCATTTGATTGAGCAGCCAGCAGATCCGTGTCTTTTCGAGTATTAGTATCTCTCACTCAACAGTACGTATCACCATAGCATACCCTTCAGTTTAGACTTCACGTTGGGATCCAGCTTCGACAGTCCGTCCAGCTTGGCCATGTAGGCCTGACATCCAAAGGCCGTGGCACCTTCGAGACTGACCTGGACACCGCGTGGCTGCGCATTCTGGCCGAAACGCAGGTCCGCAATAGCAGCAGCTACAGAGCCCTCGATACCCTTGAGCGCTGCCAAAGTCTCCGTCTCTTTGAACGGGATCGGGAAGTATATTTCGTTATGGCTGGTGGAAAAGGAAACCCGATCTTTATTGGCCAGGACCGGAGAGGGCAGGCCAAGGCGATCCGATTGATCACACAGATCAGAGTAAATGCGGCTGGTCTCAAGGACGGGTGAGTAGCGCGAGCCGCTGAATTCCTTGTTGCTCGCCATGGTCTCTTGTCTTTCCCGTCGTGATGGAATTGAGATAAGTGTGATGTGCAATTATGTGCACGCGCGGGAGATTACGCGTGTATGCGGAGAAAGAAATTCTTCTTCGTCCCTCCGTTCCGGCTAATTTGTTGCCCGCAGGAAGGTTTGTTGGCTGAAGTTTTTGATCGGCAGTGGCGAGTAACACTGAAAGAGCCGAGATGAAGAGGAGTGATTAAATGGACACCATTAGCCTATATAACACGGGAAAAGGCTCGGGAACAAAAGTGACTCTGTCCGTCGGGTCGATAGCCGCCTATTTCGGCCGTCGGCTCAGTCCAAAGGCGGATATGGGTATTTACTATGATGAAATGCTAGAAAACCGAACTAGACCCCGCAATACTGATCCGAAAGAGAAATGTCCGGCTCGGGGAGGCTGTCGGAAGCGATAAGATCGGATACGGAAGTCACGTGACTGGGCTGGATCTATACTGTTCCATGTAGAGCATTGGGTAAGTTGTACTCTGCATGGACGTGGCCGTGGCGGACATTCAATTTCAGATATCAGAGCTAGATTCCTACTAAACTCCAAACTTTGTCATTTAGTTGATCTGGAAATTGTATATGCTTCATTCTAAGCCCGATGCCTCGGTTTGTGGCGAGATCACAGCTTTTAAAACTCTACCGATTAAAGCCAAAAAGAAATCTACGATTGGCAAAAAATTCTTACGTGGCCAATTCTAAAGCAACTAGATGATACGGAGCCAGCTGATCCGGGTGGTGGGAATCTTTTGTGACGTTCATGAATTCCAACGGTTGCAAAAGTTGGGACGAGTATATCTGCTATATACTGTGGCTCAAGTGGGAGAGCACCCATAGCTATGTCTGATTGGATACATTTCTCACAGTCAGGTGTCATAGTAGCTAAGTGGTAAATTCAAGGCCCGGCACTGCTCTGTCTCATCCAAGTCCACCATTTCCGAGGGCCACTGCAATCGTCGAAGCCGGTAGTCACCATGTCTAAAAGGTGTCCATGGTCCTGTCGTCTCGACCTGTCTGGTGGTATTCACATACCCTCTTGCCTTCAAAAATCCCTGATCTGGATTTGGATTGGCTGATCGAGCAAAACTGGCCCAAGAATCAAGCACATATTGCTCAAACGGCAGGTCAAATTCATCTCTGAATGGAAGACTCTGGCGCAGGACATTCCCAAAGACATAGTATAGCTCCCCAGAGTGGCATTTGAAGTACTCCTGACTAGGATCACCATTTGGGAACTCGGGTGTGATTGGTGCATTGCAGAGCGGAGGATTCGGTGACCAGCCCGGCATCTGATATGTACGGTTAAATTCGTAGAAGAAAATCTCTGGGAAAATCCTGTTGTTGATCCCGGCATACGCAGTTGCCTGGTCGATGCAGCGGAACATGCCATCGGTAGCAACTCGAGCCGTGGTGTTGAAGATGTCCAGTGTGTGGTTGGAGCCTGACGGTTCTGGGAACAGCTGGCTCGGGGCGATAGACATTGGAAGACCGGACTCATTCAGAAATGTCTTCAGAGTGTCGCCCGCTGTAGGATATCCGAGCATGGCCGCTCCGTCATCTCGCGTAGTACCGATCAGTAGAGGCACATTCGCGGTGGATGCCGGGTTGGTCAAGTCCAGCTCGGAGGACTGGAGATACTCCCCATCCACTACGAGATAGCGTGCTGTGTCGCTTAGACCCGTGATGGTCATTGCAGGAAGGCCTCGGAGACACTTTACCGGTGAGATCTCTTTGGAGCAATTTGCCTCTTTCACAATGGCATTGCCTACCACTTCCATCTCTTGCGAGATAGTGTAGTATTTTGAGTAAGTTGTCCCGTAAGCAAGACCTCCTAGATTGCTCTCCATGATCGCACTAGCAAACATTCCTCGAGCCTTGGGAGATGCAAGCAGTGCTCGCACGGATCCAGCACCAGCCGATTGTCCAAAGATAGTAATGCGATGGGGGTCGCCTCCAAAGTCTTGTATGTTTCGACGAACCCATTCAAGTGCGGTGATTTGGTCGGCCAGCCCGTAATTTCCCTTTGTCTGTCCGTCATCAAGAGCCAGGAACCCCAACGTGCCCAATCGGTAGTTGATAGCGACAACCACTACATCGCCTCTTGAGGCTAGATTCCCTCCATCAAATGTGGGGTCACTACCCATACCACTCGTGAATGCGCCTCCATGAATCCAAAACATTACCGGTTTGAGATTTTTCTGACCAATTTTAGGACCTGGAAGATATGGTGTCCAGACATTCAAGAAGAAGCAATCTTCTGAGCCAGTTGAACCCTGAGCGCATGACGATCCGTAGTCTAAAGCAGATGCTCTTCTCCCTTGTCCTTCGTATACGTGAGAATAAGTCCATCGCTTTGCAGGTGGAGCGTATCGGAGTCCAAAGAATCTAAAGCTGAAGCGGTCCCGAAATCTAGTTCTGTTAGCTAAATTCGCATGCCGAGATCCCAATCTTACTTACCCGGTGATGTGCTCATTATTTGACTGAATATTGATTTGCCACGTCGAGTTCGTATCTTTTGTGTCAGCAGTAGAGTATGGTGCACTTTGAGTACAGAGCACTGGCAAGTGCTTGCTTGGAGAGGACTCTCTAATCTCCCCATTTGCGTTGACAGTGGACGGCACACCGCGAATAGGGGCAATCCAATATTGCTGACTGCGACTGACTTTGTGCTCGAAGACGAGATAATCCAAGCCACTCTGGATGGTTGAGACTTTAGAATGACTTGTCCATAGGCTCTCGCCGAGACTTTGGCAGGCCTCGGTGGCTTTCAGTAGGGGCATTTCACCCAGGACGATAACGCCTGATTTGGACCAGGGACTCGAAGTTTCTATGTCATGCGACATCAATTACCGAGACCGATGTCTGGGAAAAGTCTGGCGTCTTCTCCTCACCTTGTAAGTCATTGTGGATGAGAATTGACACATCCGAGTCTAATGAAGCTGGGCTTGCAACGGCGAATACGGTAGTTGCTAAACAAACAGCAGCTCCGACGGTCATGGGAAACATCCTGAGAGCCTCCCTGATATACAGAATTAAGCATTCTTATCATGCTCCTCGTCTGCTTTAAAAAGGGATCCTGGCAAAACACACGTTGAGTATTTAGCCATCCTCTCTCAACCCCGCGCCGGGAAAATAGCATTCACCAAGAAATAGCCAGCAATCCCATTCGTCCAGTGAGAGAGAAGGCAAGCTCTTGAACATCATTCATTTCTCGTGCTCTTCGGTCGAAGGGAGCTTGGCTTTAGGCGTTAATTCTCAATTGTGAGCTGAAGAGAGAAGAAAGTCCCAGTCAGGATTGCGGCTCTCAAAAAGCCAAAACGCTGCACTTGCCATGGACCTTCAAAGGACCAAGCTGATGGAGAAGAAACAAGTCCCTCAGACTGCAAATCTGGACTACAAAAGCACATGATTTTTGCACTGCGACTTTCTGACCACTAGGTGGTATTTTTCTCGAGTCAATTGACCGATCTCATGGGGCCAGTTTTCCGAGCTTAGCAGCTGAGGAGTGATTTTCCCCGCCTTAAGCCCAACAGCCTTAATTGAGATTAATTTACCCAGCAAAAAACTCCATGCAAATGCGCACAACATCCTATGACCAAATACTACCATTGACGTCTCTCATAGCCGAAAGCAAATCAACAAACTATACCAGTGCTGCCCCCACACCCGCTGCGATTCCCACGCCCGTGAGTGAAGCTAGAAAGTACTCACCTCGCAAAACTGCCACGCCTCCAAAGCCCGAATGGTATGACTAGCAGAGCTCTACTTCTTGCAAGGGCCCTATCAGGGAAGGGGGCGCCTGACATGCTCGTTGGAATCCCTGGGACTGAACACGGAACCGGAAGTTCGGCCAGCGTACCTGGGAGAGGGGGTAGGATGCAAACTGTGGGGTCAGTAGCCAGCTTTCGTGGAAAGGCCAGACACGTTCGGAGAAGGAGTGTGTCATGTACAGGCTGTGGCGGCTGCACAGAATCTGGCCGACTTTGAAACCCGGAGTAACCCAACCGGTCCGCGATATCCGCTGCACGGGTGGACAGTCTCCCGCGGAGCAGAGAGATGCATTCCTGTTCATTGGAATTTCTTTTGATCTCCGGGTATGTATGAGACACAGGGTGAAGTGACAGGCAGCATTGGACAAATTGCATAATCGAAAATCAGGGCAAGAAATTATCAGCCACTGACGAGATATCAAGGACTTCATGCGCGCTATTTCAAGTTCAAGTTCAAACTTGCAACTTGCAACTCAGGTTTATGTTGATCTATGAGATGTGGCCTCGGAGTGGAGCCAATTGAGTAAATTGGCATCGCGAGTCAGAGTACGTAGAATGGTCCTCGCACACTCGGGCATCGATGCGATGAAACACAGCAGCCGAGAATGGACGGAAGTAATAATCCCTCGTAGTGAAGCTGAACATGGTATACCGCATAGTGGGTTCTATACTAGATACTATCAGGGCGGAACCCTACGCTAAGACCGGAGACAGTCTAATCTCCCCCCCCCCCCACAACTGGTCTATATTCTATATTCTCGCGCGTCATGTATCCCAAGTGGTTATCTGGGCCGAGAAAATGTTACCCCCATTGCCAGGATAGGCATGGAGGGGTCAATCCGCCGAGTCCCTCTTTCCAGAGGTGGCCCAAGCCATTACCCATCACACGGCATTCCCTCGGACTCCTCGGTCCACGGGGCAACCAATGAGGGGTTCAGTCCAGGGAAAATGCAGCACCGCATTCCAGAGAGGTCCATGCAGGAAGAGTACTCTCTTTCCAGGCATCACTGATAGATCGTGGACACGCGTCAGGAGGCTTAGGTGTTTTAGTGGGGAGGTAGAAAGCACAGGGTTGCCGCAAAGAGTAAGTGCCAAGTGTATGTATCCGGTACTCACGGGTGACGTCAATGCACTGCCCGAGTCCAGATTTCCATCAGGCCCCGCTGAGTATAGAGGAGCAGGGAGGGGCAGGTGGTACATCAGGACTGTGCGAAGGATGTCACATCACCGTAAGAGTTGGGAAAGAGAAAGAAAAAGTTAGATTGGCGAGAGAATGATCATCATCGGGACAACGCAACACGTGCCCGGAGGAGTGGCTTATCATTGAGGAATGTGCAATGTACCGGATACTTTCAACGGAGACGTGGGTTTCCCCATAAGGGTTGCGCCCTCAGAACGTTTGCAGGGCAATGAGCACGAGCACCCGCATTCGTTCTAAGTGGCCGATAAGGAGGGGGCGGCGATCTCGGACTCAGCACGGGACCCCTGGGTCTGAGGGGAAATCCCCTAAGTCTATCATGTACATAGTATGACTCTAGTGTAAGAGACCGGGTTACTAGGGTCCCCTGAGGATCCCTTCAGGGATTATCGATTCCATCTGGACGGGAAGAGAGAGAGAGGAGAAGAGAGACAGCGAGACGGATCCGTCATTCTCGAGTCTCGAGAAGATGAGAATCTATAAACGTCGAGCATAGATCATCGAAGTCCAGCCTCAGCCGGAAGCACCCGGCGATCCACGAGGCGCCAATCAACCCGCCCACGCGCACCGGCTGCGTTGCGCCTGCGGAGTCCCATACTTTCCCCTTCCAAGGCTGTATAGTCGCTGAATACCCCGTCGCACAATCACCCCTCCTTTTTTAATGTACTCCTCGAACCTCTTTTTTGTCTTGCAAACTACTATTCTTCTCTGACTATTCTCGCTACGCTTGCACCCCCTTAAGACTAATCGCCGATCTGTCTTCTAGTCGCGTTCCCCTTGCCGCGTCGCAATCTCCAACTATACGTGGACGTCTCCGCATATCTCCCCCTACCTTTCCCCCAACGCACATCCACATCCTTTGAGTCTCTTTGTCACTGTTAAAAGAGGTAAGTCTCACTTTCTGTCATCCCTAAGGCACCCGAGTCGCCACCGATTCCTGCCCCCAATCGCGTGCCGTGGCTGCGCATTGTTTGGAACGCCCGTCTGACTCATCTCTCCTGGCGCGAAATCAGACACTCGTGGAATCTTTCTTCAAACTCTTCATCATGGCTTCTCAGACCAACTCCAGCATCGCTATGGCTCTTGCTGGCAAGACCGCTTCGGTCGATATCCCTCGGCCCCGTATAAGCGCCGGAAAGCCCGCTGCTCACGGTCAACCCGCCATGCTTCCCACGCCACCCAACTCCATCTCGCCCACGCTTCCTCCTCAAGCCTTCAAACAGCGCCACGTACTGTCGTCCGGCTCGCCACTATCCGCGGTGCCACAGTTGGACTCCGACATCGACTTGCAGGACGATGACGGCCTCAGCCTCAACCAGCGGTCCGCGCACACGCTGGAACTGGACCACGATAGCGCCGGCGATATCACTCCCGCCATGCTAGCCAAGCATCATCTGCCCGACATCCTGCTCCAGCAGGGTCCGTTGGCTATCCGCCACGTTATGGGCTTCCTGACGACCTCCGTGCCAGGCTTCTCCCGCATCCCGCCTGCCAAAGCGCGTCGACTCGTGGTATCTGCACTCGAAGGCCGAGGCAACGGCGGTGAAGCAGGAGGTGTAGACGGCGACGTGGTCTTTGAAAAGGTTGGCTGGGGTCGATGGGACGCGCGACGAGACGGAGATCCTGCCCGAGAGCGCTCCTTCAACGCGTCGTCGCCACCATCCAGCCTCGCCGGATCCTTTCACCAGCGCGGTTTGCAGATCGAGGGTCACTCGGGGTGGGCTCGAGGACGCGATCCGTATGCGAGCAGTGTGCGCGACTCGGTGGCATTCTCGTACACCGCTGAAGACATGGGCTTCGGCGCCCGGGACTTGGACATGCTCGAGCACGAGGCTGACAAAATGTCGCTCGACGGCGACGAGTACTGCTCTTCTTCCGAGGCGCCGGACGACCTCCAGGAGAACGATTGGAATGAAGGCGACGTGACCGATGAAGAAGATTGGGCGCAAATTGGGGCGGACGCCCTGCGTGCACGCTCGCTTAATAACACCGGTGGGATCATGAAAAGCAACGTTGCGGCTCGCGCGCAGCCTCTTTTTGGTGTCGGCAACAGCCCCACTGTGGCCAAATCGGCGCCCCGCACCTTTGATACCCAGGAACGCGCTGCGGTAGAGGCGCTTCTTCGTCTGGGCTCTATGTAAAGCTCTACCTTCATGATCGGCGTTCTTCTTTTGCTTTTTTTGTCTGGAGTCCCCTCTTTGGGATTCAAACGTTTACTCCATAATATGGTCGTCAAGGCTGGTCCGGACCGCTTTTGACGTGCTTCTCCCTGAATTTCTGTCATGAGTCATCAAGAAATGAATGAGCTATTCCTTCGGGAAGTGCTTTGCAACATGATCACGTTGATGTGGATTACCGGCGTTGGGATTTGTCTTTTTTTATTTATTTTTCTTTACATGTTGGCGTCCCAAGGTGTTCTAATTTCGTTGTGTTCATCGAGACGATGCTGGATTTGCAGTGGCATCTTCTGGAACCGGATTTCCTCTGCGACAATCATCAATACCCCCCAGTGTCTGTCTTGATTCACAATCTTCTCTCTATGGCATGCTGTTCTTCGCATCGAGTCTCGGGCTTCAACCATACCCGCAGATTCGCAATTTTCTTACCTTTTACACGTTTCCTAATCTCTGATCTTCTATGGCGCCTGCTCTGGCTACCATACTCACGATGGCCCTCGCCTTGTCACTGGAAATATGCTTTGTCGGTCGTCTTTACTGTTCTGCACTGACCTGCATGGTTCCTTGCTTTGGCTGCTGTCGTGATTGTGCTCTCGGTCATCTTCGTTGATTTCACTGAGAGCTTATGGGTCAGGGCTTTATATGTTTGTGTGGGTCCTCCCTCTTCACGACATAAGGGTGGATCGGGTTTCGTTGGAAGTACATATCTTCTTTTAGGTAGTTGTGGGTTCTTCGCTTAGCGTTGGGCCCCACTGATACTCTTCTCAATCAAATTTCGAAAGATTCATCTTCTCGAATCCAAGAGTATATGCTGTCTCTTATTTTCCGATATACTGAACTGTATTCGAGATAGTTGCAACTAAAAAGATTATATTGGAAGTTGAGGCCTATAAAATGTAGCTACTGGGCTGTCTAGGTATCTACCAGGTTTCCGTAGTTTTGGGTGACACCTAAATCAGTTTCGCTTGAAATACGAAATATAACAAAATACTCGACGGGAACCCTGCCTCGTTTCTCTTTGGATTTGCTGCTGCACAGTACATGGACACCCGAATGGTGAAAACTCTACCATATAATACATGGTTCTGCCCTCGAGTGTTTGAAGGTCATGTCTAGAATAGAATTACAGACAAATTCGGCTCCCAACTATGAGTCCCGTAATCAAAAAAAAAAATCAGGTTAGTCCAGGATGCACATTTATATTTCACATTAACCTAATGATCCGAAAACATGAATGAATACCATTCTGTAAACTCATCAAACCTTCCTCTCCGATAAATAATGACCTTTGAAAAGAAATAAAACCCCCAAAACCAATTTAGATATAATTCCTAACAATGCACTCTCAATTTACTCAACCTACTCATCATGAGCATTATTGATCCGCTTCCAGACCTCCGCCTCGACCTCCGCCAGCTTCGTCCCAGCAGTCTGCCACCACGACTTAGCCGTATTCATAAACGAAGGCTCGTCATTGAAGATATCATTCGCGCCTCCGCCTCCACCGCTCGAAGAGTGCAACGGGAGACCCTGGGTACGAGAGCTTGCACCGGCGTGCGTTTGGTAGACTGAGGAGTAAGGGGTTGATGTTGAATTTGGGATAGAAGAAGCAGGCTGGTAAGAATAGGATTGAGTGAATGTGGCTGGAGGGTGTGACGGATGTTGAGTGACGGTCTCGCCTACTTTCGGCGGAGGGGGTACTGGAGAGCCTGTTGCTTTGGTTGGAGGCTGTGGCACTGCGCCTGGCTGGGGAGCCGGCGGGGAGTATGTAGATATCGATGTTGCGGTTGGAAAGGTGGTTGTCGGTGTTGCTGTGAGGTTGCTTGAAGCGGCGCCTGTTGGGACGGGCAGACTTGGTGCTGTGCCGGGTTGGGCTGGAGGAGCTTCTGGTTGCGCAGTTGCGTAGATGGGGGAGTAGGAAGGCGCTGTAGCAGTTGCAGTCGCAGTGGTGGTTGCGGGTTGCGAGGGCGCTGTGATTGATGACTCGATTGCGGTGGCGGGTTCTGGATGCGAGGTGGACGCCTGTGTGCTTTCTTCCTTGTTTCCATTGACAGGCGCAGAAGTGTAGGTTGGTATACCTCCGGAGGCAGACATGATTGCGGAGTAGAAGTGCTGAAGAAGAAGTTCGAGTGAGTAGCTGGGAAGTCAAGAAGCTCCAGCCCCAGACGTCATGCGCTTTCAACTGTGGGGCGACCACTTTGAGCTGCGCAGTGATGAGCTTTGAGGTATGCTTTTCCCAGTTCAGGATAGCGCCGGTTGGATGAGATCGTGGATCCGGGTCACAAAGACAAGTGGTCTGTCCTGAGGATTTCCTGATAGCTCTCACGTCGGTGGGCCCCTAGCTGATACTTGCCACCCAAGCTTGGAGCTTGTCGCCACGTATCAACATACCAACTAGGAAAATTTGTAAAGGGGGCCTAAACTTGAAGCAGAGCCAGTTGAGGGCTTGCGACATGGCCATCAATGTATGAACACTTGTGTGAGCCCTTAAGAGGGTCACGGCGAGGTAAGAGAAATCTTCACCAGCCTCACCAGTTCAGAAAACTCCATGGGACACATAATGTAACTCTACTCGTGGACTACGGAGTATGGAGAGAGAGAGAGAGATGATACGTAGAAGAAAATACAGTTTTCGAAGAAATGAAAAAGAGCTTGCAGGCAGTAAAATACATCGGGTACAAAAAGGGAAGAATCACACCTTTCTATGCTTCAAGATCCCCCAGAACCCATTTCTTGACGCATCTATCTTTTGCAGTCCCACAACCTCTGCTTCCCATCGCCTAGCGGTTACACCAGGCAGGGAACCAACCCCGACTCCAGTATAACTACAGGTGGCAAATGATCGCTTAGGGGCGAATCATTTATTTGAACTTCTTGCCGAAGAGGATGAGCTGGACCTGGTCGTAGATGGACAGGACACCGGCACCGGCAACACCACGGAGGATGTTGGCACCAGCACCCTTGAAGAGAGACTTGACACCCTCAGCGGCGACGATCTGGCGGGCAGCATCCATGGAGGACTTGTACTTGACGGCCTCACCAGAGGTCATCATCATGCGGCGACGGACGGTATCCAGAGGGTAGGAGGCAACACCGGCAGCGGTGGTGACGGTCCAGCCGAGCAGGAAGGAGGCAAGGAAGTTGCCCTCAAGGGAGCCAACAAGGAGAACGGGCTTGAGGGAGTCGTACATGCCGAAGTAGAGACCACGGTAAACAACGATACCGAAAACGGAGGGACCGAAACCACGGTAGAGACCGGCAATACCGTCGGAGGCGATGGTCTTGCGGTAAACATCAACGAGACCGTTGAACTGGCGCTCACCGGAGCCCTTGGCGGACTTGGCGTCGTTGGCCAGACGGGTACGGGCGTAGTCCAGGGAGTAGACGAAGAGGAGGGAAGTGGCACCGGCAGCACCACCGGAGGCAAGGTTACCCATCATCCACTTGGCGTATCCATCACGTTCCTTCTTGTAGGCGAACATGGACTTGTAGGTGTCACGGAAGGCAAAGTTAAGAGCCTGGGTGGGGAAGTAACGGATAACGTTGGCGGTGTTACCACGCCACAGGGAGGCCATACCCTCAGCAGCAGCGGTACGCTTGAAGCAGTCGGCGATACCGTTGTACTTGCGGTCGAGACGACCGGCCTTGAGCATCTCATCCTATGAGAGGAAAAACCAAGATTAGATGTCGACTCTAAGATAAACAAATAGATGCCCCCTTTGCGGATCGTCACGGGAGAGGAAAAATTTTCAGTCGAGCAGTGACCACGACAAGAACCACGAAAGAAGTTGATTCAAGTTCGCAATTGCTGCTCTAGTAAATTTCGCCCTCCTTTGATTGACGCCGACGGGTCAAATTGATGGAAAGGGATGACCAACCTGGTTCTGGATCAGGAGCTTGATACGCTCAATGGGGGCAGCGGCGGTCTTGGAGACAGCGGCGGAGACACCACCCACTGGAAACCTGTTAGTATTCATTCATGGTGTTGTGATTGGGAGAATCCAGCCCAAGGCTGGAAAGTTGAGACGTGGCACATACTCAAGAAGTCGACGACGAATCCCTGTGAAAAATTTTGTTAGCGCGTTTGTTCCAGCCAATTCATCATCGAAACCAAGCTTGCCCGTCTCTTCTCTGTGTTGGCAATGGCCCTGGTCGCATCGAGACGGACAAAGTCCTATCAAGATGCATCCAGGTCCATTGTCGCGACGAGTCGAGAATGGAAGTTGGCGAGCTCAGCAGGAGGAAAGACTTACGGGCATGCCGAAGACGGACTTGTCGCCCTGGTTAACATCACCCTTAGACATGATGAAGGTTGTGCAAGAAATAGATGCAACAACGGGAAGAAGAGAGGAGATGGAGAAGTGTCAAGAAGGAACACCGGGGATGAGAAGAAAAAGGAAGAGAAGGGGCGGAAGGGGGCAGAAAAATAAAATACTGCCGTACGCGGGTGGAAGCGAACGCAGGAGACTAACACCCAATCAGGTAGGCCAGGGGTCCGTATTTACCGAAATATCCAGGTATTGCCTCCTGGCCTTGCCGATATCTCCCGAGCCTGAAAATTTCTGCATCTATTTTCATCAGCTGTCCTCTGCTTTTACAGGGCCAAATGGCTCGTATTCGACGATAAATCTAGTAGGATCGATTCATTTATGCCTCTTGTATCCCCGGACTCTCTTTGCTCCCTTCCTTATCTGTCTGGAATCCGTCTATATGGAATACTGGCCAGAATCGTAGTCGGAGCAACGAGAGTCCAAGCGCCCAGTGGACACCGTATCCAGCCCGTACCGCGTATCTGGCCCCGTCCAATGCCGGACCTCCACACCTACGGGGCGAGGACCTCCTTTTTTCCTTGCCCCCCGAGTATCCGAAAGCCCAAAACCCTGTGGCAAGCAGAAAACTGCTGGTCCAGCATAGGCACATACACGTAGTATTGATCGCATTTGGATTGGACACTCTCTATTTGCGGTTCGCGTGATTAACTTCATCTTGTGCTGTGCAGAGACCACGGAAGAATTCAAAGTTGACTCGAGCAATGGTCTCGTACTCCCTGACTATAGCTGAGACCTTTTCTTGGCATAATCCTCTACATGGCGCAGCAACACGATAGTACATCTTAGGCTACTGGTGATCGACTCGCGCGACGAAATACCTATTCGGGGAGAAGCCGGCTATGAGCCATTTTCTCGGTGTTATCTAGGTAACGGGTACAGACTTTGATGTGGAGGTCAGCCGCATGTGCGATGTACCTGGACAACGCTAGGCACAGGCCAATCATGATCCCCCTAGGGCCCACTTGTCTACGCATCGGCCTGGGTTAACTAGGAAATATGAGAGACACAGCTCACCTGCAGAATTGCAGGAAACTGGGACGCTGATACCATAAGGTTATGAAGGAACTAGGATAGGTCTGTGGGCTAATTTGCTGTGTCGTTCTCATGTGCATGATCTATAAGTTTTTACTTACATGGTTGGGCCAAATAGACGGTTCATGCATCAAAATATATCCACACATGTCCTTTGGCCACATACATAATATTGCATATGACACAGACTCCGGACAATTAGTTGACGCACCAGAACTTGGCTGTTCAGCTGTAATTTGACATTTTCGAATATTTGCCACCAAGAGTGAATGATGATGGGCATCAGGGGGCGAGGGCTGAGTGTGATTTCCACCGGGCGGTAGTAATTTTCGGCGACTTTTCAAGGAAGGGCGGGTGGAAATGGATATATTTGGGTCCGGACGAGTGAGAAGCCCCAAATGGACAATTATACGAGCCAAGCAAAAGGCTTATCTTAACGTCTACAAAGTCAAAACATCGAAATGCAAGAACCTTGAATGCAAATAAATAGATTTAACTCCATGCCCGGTCCCCAAAACTTGTTCACATCCATAGATGCCAAGGTTGTCTTATACACGACACCGGCTTTTAATTTGCGCCTGCGCTTAGTTCTTCTTCGACCGCTTTCTCTTCTTCCTCTGTCCATCACCTTCGCGGATATCCAGCTTGGTTTCGTTCTCAGCCTCCTTCTCGACAGGCGCATCTCCACCGAACTTGAACTCGGGACCTTCCTCATTACCAAAGGTATCCTTGCGCCACTGGCGGAGTCGGGCCTTCTTGCCCAGCTTCCTCTGATCCTTCTCCTTCTTCTCGGCTTCACGGAAGGAAGCAAGCTTCTTCAGACCAGCAAATTGGTTGAGCTGCTGGTCGTCTGCCATGAGGATATCGCGGGCTGTCAAACCGAAGCTCTGAGGAGAAGTCTCACGATAGCGGAAACGGGTCGCGTTCTTCTTGGTGGCACCAGGAAGAAGAGTGATATCGAGGTCAAGGTTCCGCTCGACGGCTTCATCAATGCGCATTTTGTCCTTGCGAACCTCGCGCTTCTGTTCACGCTTCTCCTGGGCCTTGCTCTTCTTCTTGGAACCAGAAGCTTCGTCATCTTCCTCATCCTCGTCATCAGAGCTCAATAGAGGCTTGGTGGGTTCTTCATCCTCGTAGTCGGGAATCAAGTCCTTGATATCAATATCGTCGTCCCACTCAGGCTTTTGAGGGTGTTTCTTGCCCGAAATATCCTGGTCTTCGTAGTAGTCTTCGCCAAATCGCTTGGCCATCTCGTTGGACCACTCCTTGTCATCCCAGGCGTCGTCGAGGAAGCGGGCCCAATCCTCATCAGTGAACTCAGCAGCCCGCAAGCCAGCAACTTCCTTGATCTGGTTGACCTTGTTCTGAAGCTCTTCTGCCTTGAGCTTGCGCAAACGGTTCTTCTCGGTCTCGCGCTGCTTTTTCTCCTCCTCCTTGCGCTGACGCTCGGCATCGCGGATCTTCTTACGCGCGCTCTTCTCTTCTCTGCGAACAGACTGGTCGTTGGTCATGTCACGGGCATGGGTCATAATCTTCTCGTTGAGCTTGCTAGGATCCTCAAAGCGGAAGTTGTAGGCCTCCTCGAAAGCATCTGCCCGATCCACCTCATCATCATCATCTGAGTCAAAGGGTTGGAGTTCATTGGCACGGCCTTCGGGAATCCATGCTCGCGAGGTCAAGAAGTTGGAAAGGAAGGTTTCGGGGTCCTTGTCTGCATTCTCAATGTCCAGCTTGACTTCCGCCTTAGGCGCAGAGTCAACCGGTCCAGATTTGCGAACTAAAAAGTTGTCTTCCGCGTCGTCCATCTCCTCGTCAGAATCGGCACCGTGCATCGCCTTGACAACTGCATCTTTCAGGTCTGCCTGTTCCTGTGCAAAGGTCTTGGGAGCATCTTCATCCGCATCCTCCGCGGGGTCGATACCGGCCAAAAGGTTCTGGCGATGGTAGTCGCGCAGAGTCATAGATTTCTCTTGCTTTTCTTTGGGAGTAACGTTGGCATCATCGTCGAACTTGGTGTAGAAGGTAACGTTGTTGTCGTACACGGCAGGGTCCTTAGAACGAATGGCCTTGAGAGTAGCCATAATCTCTGCATCGAGGGCTTCCGTGGCCAACTCTCCATTCTCATCTTCATCCTCATCAGAAGAGGATTCCTCGTCCTCCTCTGGCTCATCGGCGCGGCCCTTTCCCATGTTGGTCTTGCCATACTTCGCTTCCACTGTAAAGAGACAACTGTCAGCATTAAGTTACTCTATAATAGTTGTCCAGATTCGAAAGAGTTGCAACTTACATCTTGCGACCTCTTCTCTCTTCTTATTGTACTCGAATCGCTTGGCAAAATCTTCGTTGATCTTGAAGCTCGACTCGGCAGACTGGCCTCAGGGGTACCCCACCAGCATCATCTCCAGAATCGGAGCTATCGTCATCCATCAGAGTGCGCATCTTCTTGGAAGGGGGCTCCATTGTTGCGCTGGGCGTATGCACTGTCTCCAGAAGATCACCAGTTGCGGCGCCGACTTTGTGGCAGAAAAAAAAATTCTCACACCGCCTTTCACCGTGGAAACCGCCCAGAGTTGACGCCGAGACACCTGAGGCCACCAAGCCGGGGAACTGCCTGACGTAGCCAATTATAGCAAGAAGTCTCTCAGAGAGCGAGGTCCAGGTCACTAGCACGTGGACTCTCTCAAGGCTTCTTGAACATCATCTTCACCATTGAGCCTGTGTTCTCGTGACAGCAGAGGATCTCATTGACCTTACTCCTCTCTTGTGTCTATTTTGCAGTGTGCGAGTGTAGGGAGGCATGCGCTAGATGTCGACCCAAGCGCACACCCCGTTACCCCAAGTCGGGCAGCTGGTGAGCGTGGTGTGAGTGCTCTCATACTGTCTCTACTTCCAATGCTGATGTTTGCCTGATCCTGCAGTCCTGTGGGCCTCAAAGAAGCTGCTCTCGACTCGCCAACCTTTCGCGCCACGACCCACCACTTCTGTGACCAGATAGAATTCATCGAGAAATGGCTCGACGGCTACGCCCGAGCTGCGACGAAACTCTCATCTGAGTTGGCTAGTCTGGAGAGTGTAGTCAGCAGCTTCCTTACCTACTCAAATCACCCTCTGGTCGTCTCCGAAGCTGTGGTTGATCATGACTATACACTGTTGGCCATGAGGAGGTGTGGAGATGGCTCGAAAGATCTGTGGAACGGATTGGTAGCTTCGACGAAGAAAATGGAGGCTATGATTGCCGAACCCATCCGAGTATTCATGAACGAGGACTTGCGGCATTTCAAGGTATCGGTTGACTAGACCTCATTGTTTACGTTTCCGTCTGACACCACATAATCTTCTTATAGGATGTCCGGCGCGCTCTCGAACAATCCCAAAAACAGTACGACTATTTACAATCCCGATACTCTTCGCAGTCGAAATCCAAAGAACCCTCGGCTTTGAGGGAAGAGGCATTCCAGCTCCACGAAGCCCGCAAGGCCTATCTGCGGGCGTCCATGGACTTCTCTGTTGAGTCGCCTCAAGTCCGAAATGCGCTCGATCGACTCTTGGTGCGAATTTCCTTCGATCAATGGCGGGAGTTTCGCAGCTTCCACAACAACAATAGCGGCACGTTCTCGAAATGGTCCAATGAAATGGATCGGATCAAGGGCTGGGTTCATGAGATGGAAGCAAGCGACAGGTCTTCCAAAAAAGAGCTTTTTTCGACTCGGAAACAAATCGAAGAGGCTGCTGAGATCGTGGCTAGGCCTTCTCGCGAATTGGAGGATTATTCCATTTCTACCTTTCCCTACCTCGGTTCTCGTCCTCTGTCAACAATGAACATGGGCAAGGATGTCAGACCAGAAAAGCAAGGGTGGGTTTTTCTTCGAACAATCTCCGGAAAGCCGAGCCGCACGACCTGGGTCCGCCGCTGGGCTTTCCTGAAGCACGGCATCTTTGGCTGCCTTGTGCAAGGTGCCCGTACTGGCGGTGTCGAGGAAAGTGAGCGGATTGGTGTGCTCTTGTGCAGTGTTCGGCCCGCTTTCCAAGAGGAGCGGCGCTTCTGTTTCCAAGTCAAGACCACGAACAACACCATTATGCTGCAGGCAGAGAACCAGAAGGAGCTGATGGAATGGATTGGAACTTTTGAGTCTGCCAAACAGAAAGCTTTGGAGAATCCTACCAGCACGGGTTTGTCGGTATCTGGAAAAGTGACTGTTCAAGACCCTGCTTTCGCCATATCTCAACCTCCTGCCCCAGAATTTACCGCAGACCCTAGTGATTCGTTCACCCCGCATCACCATGAGGAAACGACCCCAATCGAAAGTCGAAGCTCAACTTTGCCTGTACCGGACAACGGACTTGCCTATCGGGCCAGTTCTGATATAAGCCGAAGGTTAACTGGATTGGACAGCGAAAGCTCTGCCCGAGAGCACGCATCTCGTCTCAAGCAGAAGCTTGACCTCCACCGGAAGTCAAACCTTGCTGCCCCCGCATCTCCTACTGTCCCAGGCCCGGCTGGTGGTATAGCTAGTCTCATCTCTGCCAGTCATAATATCCTTCCATACGGTGGAAATACACCTCTAAATGTGAGCGAGGGAGCCGGAAGCCGAGGTCGCAGTTTGAGCAACATTGATGAACCTGGAGCAAATCTTGCCCCTCCTACACTTGCCAACCCACCTGCTCCCACCAGTATGAGTAAGGCTGCAGTTGTTGTGAATCAGGAAAGAGGCATTGGATTAGGCTCTGTTGATAGCACAGATAGTATGCCCAGTGGTATGATGGCGAATCTCTGGGGCTCTTCAAATTGGGGTTTTATCAACAAGCTTCAACTGGAAAAGCATTATCATACTACCAACGGAGATCGAGACATCTCACCAGAAGGCCGACCTCCATCTGTCATGAGCGATTCCGAGAAGCAGAGTATTGCGGCCCAGACTGATCTACCAGATGCGGCAAACAAGCATACCTCAGGACCACGCCACAGACAGACAGTGAGCCTTGATGGAGACGCATCCAAGATCCAACGAGCGGTGATTGGTGCTGCCGAATACGAATATCCCAGTATCTATCCGCAGCAATTGCGGATCCAGGATTCTCAGTTCCGACTGCTTTTTCCCGATGTTAAGAGAGAAGAACCTTTGGTCTTGGTGTTCAGGGCAACCTGGAGTCCAAATGATCAACAAGAGTTCCCCGGTAGAGCCTATGTCACTACTCGGAACATCTACTTCTACAGCCATCACTTTGGATTAGTTCTGACGACGAGCGTCTCCTTGGAAAGTATCAAAGAGGTGACAGCTGCCCCCGGCAGAGATTCTGATTTCCTCTTCCTTCACACTATTCCTCCCCTTGGTAGCGATATGCCTGGTCGAATCACCATCAAAACCTGGCTTGAGCCTCTTCGACTCCTTCAAAAGCGACTGAATTTCTTGATCCAAGGATCAATCGCCGTTCAACCCATGTCCCTCGAAAACGTCCTCAAAGAACTGATCAAGATGGATATTGGCTCTCCTAGAAGGGGTGCCAGTGCCGATAGCTGGGAGGATATTTCGTCGGGAGTCGATAATGCAGACCCAAGCCTCATGGCCCATGGCCGTGCCAAAGACCTGCGGGTTCCAATCTACATTGACAAAGATCTTGATCTTGACGGAAGCAAGAATGGCCGCGGGCGGGACCTGGGGAAGTTTAGACTTCCTACCCAGCCAGTGGAGTATGTTCCTCAAGGAGACCTTGTTTTGGCGACTGAAAAGGTGCTTAATATTAGTCCGAAGGCACTCTTCCATATCTTATTTGGAGATAAGAGTGCTGTTTGGCAGCTTCTGCTCCACGAACGACAGGCCAAGGGTGAGTGATGTGAGATCACCAAATATTTATTTGAACTAACAAATCGTCGCACAGACATCAAACAAGGGCCATGGGCTGCCACAGAGTCAAAACACCTCAGACGAGACTTCTCGTACCAGATCGCAACGACTGACATGTTGGGTAAGTCTCCATCCCCCTCACGACTTGAACAAAAGGATGAATTAACATACTATAGGAGGAACCCATGACAATGCAATCTCCGACTATCAAATCATCGACGTCCTCAATGATCACCTATGCTACGTGATTACCGACAAGAGGACCCCTTGGCACCTCCCCTTCCGACGATCCTTCCGACTGGTCAGCAAGATCGTCATTACTTTCGTGGCTAAGTCAAAGAGCAAGCTTGCTGTCTACACCAAAGTCGAATGGCTGAAGGCTCCTTATGGCCTGCAGAGTAAGTCGACAATAAATTCTCAACAGGCAAATATGTGTTTGGTATTCATTTTCTATTTTAGGTATTATCAACAAAAGAGCAAGGGACGACCTGGAGGAAGACGCCCTGGACCTTGTCGACCTTGTGAGCGACCAGGTGCGTCGCCTAGGAGCACATAGCCGTACCAAGAAAGCCGTCACCATCTTCGGCCATGTTGGACGGCAGAGCAATACTTCTCATTTCAACGGCGTGGGCGTCAACGTAAAAATTGAGCCTCGCAAGCCCCGTGTCCAGCGGACTATGGTTCAGCTCCTCCGGGAGACTTGCTTATCCCTTCTGGAAACCACTCTTTCGATGGTCATGCAGTGGATTATTGGTATTGTCACTTGGTGCGTGAAGACTGTGAGCGCCCACAAGGTCATTCTGGTCTTGTTGGTCTTTAGCGGGCTTTTGAATAGCTTCTACTCTACGCGGGATACATGGGACTGGTGGCATGAGAGACATGCAAGCAATTTCATGGCAAGGCTGGGAATTCAGCCGAACATGGTCATGAGCAAGGCAATCTATATCCGCGACATCGACGAGGCTGTCGCCAACACAACTATTTGGAACACTACTGGTAACGCAAGCAACTGCTTTAGTGCTTTCCACGAGAACACGATGCGATACGCAGAGCTACCGCTTTCCCTCAGCGCCTCCGGGCCTCGGGACGCGATGACCAAGAGTGCAGCGAAGCGATTCCAGCAGACGCGTGAACGTCTCGGATCATATCGACACAACCTTTTGGTTGCGCTGCGCGTTGTGAATAGCATCGAGAAGGAGGTCATTCAAAACGAATGGGAGCGCTGGCTCCGCGAAGAACTTCGACGGTGTCGTCAGGTTGAAATCCTGCTTGGCGGCAACGCATCTGGGAACGATGAAGAAGCACAAGCTGCTCAGACAGCCCAGGCGGGACGTATTTTCGCAGAGAATGCAGATAGCGTGAAGCAGTGGTATGATCGCTACTGCACAAGCTGTCTGCTGGAGCAAGACCAGATGCTGAAGAACGACCGCGAGAACTTGCTGCTGTGAGTCTCGCCCCAAATCATCCGAGTCATTTTTGTACCATTGCAACACCTTTTGTACCCAACCGAATATTTGGCCCTTGCTCGTTTGTGCATTTGCACGAAGTATACCCGGTGGCCGCATGTATGGATTTTGTGAATAATCTCGTCTCGGCGTATACATGTAAGCCGACTTTTCGATTGATCAGTGAGCTGAATGGAGAGCATGCCTCTCCAGCCCTTTCAAACTTTTGTTGTACGCGTAGAACGATCCTTCCAAGGTTACTCAGTTCTGTCGCGGCTTGACTTCGCCTTCTTGCACAACATAGTAAACCACCGTCCCCTCTCCACCCATACCCTTATCCACCATTGCCAACAAGACTCTCTTCGCACCCCATTCCGATGTCTCGCGGGCCTTCTCCCGCCTCTTGTAGTACTTTGCCAGCTGCTCTGCCTTGGCGGTGTTGCCTTCCCCCATGCTCTCATCCGCCTGAACTTCCGACATCGCATCAAAGACAGCAGCCATACGCCGTAAACTCCACGCCTGACCCTGTGCAGTGGGGATCACGAAAAGTCGCTCTGGCTTCAGGTCATCTTCACGGAGTCCTTGTTCCAGCATGTAAAGTTGCTCATCCGGATGCGTGTACACACGGTGTGGAGGAATGCCGGAAATCAAAGTTGGTGTAGTATCGTCCGGCGAAGATGTAATTGGGCCTTTCGAGGAATCTTTCGAGGCATCCAAGGCCGTGGAGATGTCGTGAATTTGCAAAGAGGTCCAGAGATGCTGGTATTGGAGATTGTGCAGGATTTGAAGGGTAGTTGCTGAGAAAGGGTTGCCACATGCATCGGCAGCTTCTATCAGTTTGCTGAGTGCAGAGGGTTCAGGGCAAGGTTGTTCAAATCGTCTGGTAGACATGTTTGCTTTGAATTCTTGAGGTGGGAGCTGTTTGAGTCTTTTGCGGCTTTTAGATGGAAAATGGCCTGTTGATTTGGCAATTTACTCGCTCACCGCCTAGTATTTTGAAAACACAGGCTACACCGCTTGCCTGAAAAGAGAGAGAGAGTGTGATGAATCGCCGAGTCAGTCCTTCAAGATATTTCGAGAAGCTTTTTTTGAAAATACAAATATCTCATATATACCAGGGCTACTTGGTCTCATACCAGACCCTCTTAGCCTTCTTCAGGGTTTGGAGGTGGGGCTCGGGCGATCATCGATTGTTGATAAGCTTCGCGACCTAAGAACACATGGCATCATCTTTCTTTTTTTTAAAGTCCGGATTTAAGGGTGGCATTTTCTCCATACTCCCCTGACCGGATCGCAACCTTCAGATCCCTCTTTTGATCCGATCTCAGTTCATCTTGAGTCCTACTCTTGTCTCTGACACTGTTACAATGGGCCGTCAAAAGCAAACAAACCCGCTACAGCGAACTCCCTCACAGTCAATGCGCAATGAAGCCGAAGCCGCCGCCCAAGTTGCTGAGAAGCATGTCAATGGACGCGCTACAAATCCAGTGAATGTTCAAGAGGCCGGCCCGACAAAGGTAGCTGCGACCCTGGAGACAGTCGCCGACACTCCTGGATTGATGCAGCTGCTCATCTGCGTGCTCGGTATTTACGCGGCATTGTATGTCGATTCCTCGAGGATCATGCGATCGAACACTAACAGATGAAAGCCTCTCATGGGGTGTCCTACAGGAAGCAATTACCACAACGAGCTACGCCATTCATCCTGCAAGCGCTGCCGACCCTGAGCCTGAGACAGAGCGCTTCACCTACTCTCTAGTCCTGAATACCATTCAGTCGTCCTTTGCCGCCATCACTGGCTTCCTCTACCTCTACCTCTCTACACCCAAGGGCCAGAGCATGCCCTCAATCTTCCCTACGCGCAGCATAATCTTCCCGTTGCTTCTGGTCAGCATTTCCTCGTCACTCGCGTCTCCATTCGGGTACGCCAGTCTCGCGCATATCGACTACCTCACCTTTATTCTTGCAAAATCATGCAAGCTCCTCCCAGTCATGCTCCTACATTTGACTATATTCCGCAAGAAGTACCCGCTATACAAGTATGGTGTTGTGCTCTTAGTCACTCTCGGCGTTGCTACCTTCACCCTACACCACCCAGGAACGAGTAAAAAGGTTGCTGCATCGGCAGAGAAGCAGTCCGGCTCTTCCATGTGGGGTATCTTCCTGCTGTCTATCAACCTGCTGCTTGACGGCCTGACAAATACGACGCAAGATCATGTCTTCACCTCTCCCAAGAGGTACACCCGCTTTTCTGGTCCCCAGATGATGGTTGCGCAAAATGTCCTCTCTACGCTTCTGACCTCTGCATATCTTTTGATCATGCCCCATGTGTCTCAGAGCGGTATTCTGCACAACTTGCTACCTATTCCCATCCCTCCCTCCACTGAGACGGAGCTGTTCTCGGCCATCTCCTTCCTCACTCGTCACCCCGAAGCGTTGAAACACGTACTCGGATTCGCGGCTTGTGGCGCTGTCGGCCAATTGTTCATCTTCTACACCCTGTCGCACTTCTCATCTCTGCTGCTGGTCACTGTGACCGTCACCCGCAAGATGTTGACCATGCTCTTGAGCGTGTTCTGGTTTGGTCACTCCCTTTCCGCCGGACAATGGCTAGGCATTGGCCTAGTGTTCGGTGGCATTGGCGCCGAAGCCGTGGTGCAAAGATCAGAGAAGAAGGCCAAGGAGAAGGCCAAGCTTGAAAATGCCAAGAAGGCGCAGTAGTTTCAAGCAGCTTCAATTCATTGGTGGAATTGGTCTCAGGTACAGAATCAACTGTCATTAGAGGTTTTAGAGGTCAGAAAGAACATGAAGCATTTCACGAAAGCAGCATCCCTTGAGGGTTATCGAATGGGGAATCAACGCAAATGTATACATCAGTTCATGTGAGCGTCACAATTGTCTTTACTTCCGACCTTCGACCATGATGATATGATAGCCATGACCTGTCTTCGCTTCTCCCCATTTTGGCTTAGCAGTCGTGCTGGACTCTAGCTCAAAAGCCACAGACTCGAACGCGGGCTCCAGGTCTGCTCGGGTCTTCCAGCCAAGCGCACCTCCTGGGTCACATCAGTAACATATTGCATGATCTCGATTATCCGACAGCAACACCACTTACCTAGCCTAGCCTTATCCTCCGAGAACTCGCGCGCAACCTCGTCAAACTTGGACCCATTGCGCAGCTTCTCCAGGGCCTCTTCCTTCTTTGCATGCTTCTCACACTGGATCTGCATTAGTGATTTGTCTCTAGACTGTAGCAGGCTACATTCGCACTGCAAGCTATGCAGCCAAATCTAAGACCAGAGTTGAAGGAAAAGAAATGTGAAACATACAAGAATGTGCCGCACTTGAATTGTCTGCGCGCCCTTCACGGCACCCTTGCCTTTACCCTTCTCCTCACCGGCATCTTTGCCTTTGCCCTTAGCGGCACCCTTGGCGTTGTTCTTGGGGGCCATGGCTGTAGTATGGGTCTGGAGATAGCTGATTTGTATATCGCGATGAGGAAGTTGAATTGTTTGCTCGGTTGGATGTGGGGCCGGTGGCCTGAGGCACGATGTGACGTGGGGATTCAACCAAGCTCACGGCTCACTCTCTACTCGTCCGATCTCTTGTCTCTTTATCCCCTTGACGCTGATGAGGATACCTTGAAGGATCAAGGGAGCCCATGGTCGAGGAGATGATCTGCAATCTAGAGGCAGCGCGCATCACCACGTTGCCAGCTGAATCATTCTACATATCTGACTTCATCTCTGAGGACGAAGAAGCCTGGCTCTTGCAGAAGGTGAGCGTGATAGGTGATTCACTTGCATAGATAACAGGCTTCATACATTTATAGCCCATAATTTATGATATATCAATCCGTTCTTGAATTTTTGGATGCAGCTCTGGCGTTTGCATTCATGCACTAATTCCTTCCTAGGTAGCATCGGCGCCTCTGCCGCGCTGGACAAAGTTGTCACATCGCAGACTCCAGACATGGCCCTCCTCGCTCATGAAGAACAACACACTGCTTGATTCTCCATTACCGAGCTGGTTGGTCTCCCCTGTGATCGAACCGCGATTGCGAAG
Organism: Penicillium maclennaniae; assembly: GCF_028827695.1. Classification (NCBI taxonomy): domain Eukaryota; kingdom Fungi; phylum Ascomycota; class Eurotiomycetes; order Eurotiales; family Aspergillaceae; genus Penicillium; species Penicillium maclennaniae. The sequence goes on along the minus strand of NW_026623215.1, from coordinate 4,637,655 downwards.
TCTTGGGATTTTCAACGATGCGCCACATGGTGCACCAAATCACGTACTCGTAAACGAGTATCATCCTGGTCAGGGAATCATGCCACATGAAGACGGGGCTGCGTACTATCCAGTGGTAGCAACTGTGAGCCTCGGTGCCCCCATCGTGCTCGATGTGTACACGAAAAGCAGTCGAGACGACGAGAAAGTCGATAGAGATACAAATCGTATTCAAAAGCCGCAATACCGGATTCTACAAGAGAGACGAAGTCTGCTGATTATAGGGGCTGATCTCTACACGAAATATCTCCATGGCATCGCTGAAACGACCATGGACGAAGACCTGAGCACAGATACGATCTGTAACTGGGATCTTCTGCGCGAGAAGGAGTTGTACCGTGCTGGCTGGTATAAGCGAGAAACACGGACGAGTCTCACATACAGAGATGTCCTAAAAGTCGCGAAGATGGGAAATTCCCTCAAGTTCCTTGGTGGACGATGAAGACCCAATCAAGGACGCGATTGATGGAATAGTCTATGGTATATTTCCCGTCCAAATTGATTGGTGGGCGTTCAGTAAACGTACGGAATCATCAACCACCGACGTTGCACTGCCTCCTTGTCGAACTTCTGCATATACCACTGCTTGGTTGTCCGAGCAGTCAGGCCAAGGTTGACTGCCACGAAGGCCAAGCAAGACAGCATGGTCTTATTCACCCACTGGCCCGGCGGAGCAGCCAGTACCGCGAGGGACATATAGATAATGCACTCAGCCCCGTAGTGCGGGCACACAATACCACGAAAAATAGGGTGGTCTGGAAGGGAGTACTTCTTTAATGAGAAGAGGAAGTGGTGGCAGTCGTGCTGCATACCAGAGGCTACTAGGAAAAGCGGAACACAGAGAAAAGTGCGCACACTCGGGGCAGTGGTGATCTTGACATGGTCGATGGTGAGAGGTTGCGTCAGGATAGTTCCTGCAGGCCGACTTGTTAGCAATGGTACACCGGTCATGTACAATGTATCCTTACCCGAACCCTCAATCCAGATGGCCACCCCAGCAGCCAGGTAGAACCCAAGACCTAGCGCCCAATGAACGAACCACATCTTCGATGTAGATGGCTTTGCGAAAATCACGCATTCCCAAAGTCGTCGAGATCCCTGCATGGCGAGGAGCAGCCAGCAGATCATGATTTGATTCAAGGACATAGACTCCAACTGGTGCTCTTCGCTCACCCGCGACGCGATTGCCTGGAACACGCGCCCCCGAAAGAAAAGCTGTAACCCCCAGAAGACGGACGATAGCACAGAGGCGATGTAGAATTGGGTGAAATAGCTGTGTGGCACCTGCCATGTCGCGAGGTAGTCGAGCAGACCGGAGAAATTCCCAGCAGCAAGGCGGGACCCGGAGGCCTTCGAGGTCGCACGCGGGCCATAGACGAGGAAGCGATCGCGCAGGGAGGACGGGATGCTGACAGAGAAGGTCTGCGAAGTGTGTAAGCTCCTTGGACTCGCGAAGTGAGGATGCAGGCCGTGAGAATGAGATCCTTCAGGAACTAGCGTACCGTGGCGGCGGCGAGGAGGAAAAAGGCGCGTAGGAGGTCTACCACGTCCATACCAGCTGCATGGAGGGCGCTATCGATATCAAGACGAAGCATGGTGATTGGTGTGCGAGACAAGCTGTGTCATGGCCAACATGCAGTGCAAGGTGCGAGCTGAAGGTGGAGAAAGGGAAAGGGATTCTCCCCCCGCCGATTTGCACTTTACGTGATACTCATTTTCAGTATTCTCATCATCCTTAGGGGAGCTAGGAGGCCGAGGCCGAGGCCGAGGGCGTGGCTAAGGACGAGGACATGGGCTCGGATAACTACAGCTCGAGGGTTCGACTCGACTATCTAAGGTGCCAGCGCTGAGCTGCGGAACAGAGATGAATGGCCGCATCGAGCAGATTGCCACGAAAGTGGAGTCGCGCTGGGTTTGTTTCCGGAATGGTACTGTGTTACGTCCGTGCCGTACACGCAGGCGGCAACGAGCGAAATAGGAGGAGATAGAAGATAGTAGCTAGCAGTTCGAAGCTCGAAGCTCGGAGCTAGTAACTAGACGCTAGATTGCAAGCGATAGAAGGAATGTCGGGGGTGGGTTGGGGGAAAAGTGGATGATGCACAGTGTGTGGCCACTGAAGCTCGACCCATCTCTCCCTCTCTCCTTAGCCACTTTGTGCCCCCATTCCTCCCGTCTCTTCTTTTTCCCTTCTTCCCTCTTTCCCCCCAGTCGCTTTTCTTCACCTTTCTTCCTTTTTGTCTCGTTTAGCTCTATACCAACCCTTTATCATTATCATCTTGTAATTGCCCTCGGCTTTTCTCGACTTCCCGTCTACCCACCTCTTGGGTCTCGCTCTTTCGCCATCAACGCGCACCGTCGCTGGCGTTGCCGACCACGGTCGTCTAGCCTGTCGCGTACTCCCAAAATGACGAGCGGGAACCTGACACATCGAGTGCTATCGCTATGAGTGATGTCGAGGCAGTTTCCCTCCCAGCTGCCCTGGATGTCAGTCCCAATGCCATCGCCACGGTGAAGGCGGACTCGGGACCTTCGTCGCCTGGCAAGCCCGTTCAACCACCACGACTGAGCGATGAACACCCCGTGGAATCGGAGGAGGAAGGTCCTCCCAGTCCTGAGGGCTGATTCAGAAGCCGAGACGATTATTCAGTCGGGCCGAGAGTCCTTATCACCGGAAAAGAAGAGGAAACATATCCGTCACGATCCACAACGCCGACCGATGGATGGTGTCGATGGCAACCAACGAAAGAAACCTAGAATTAATGGCGACCGAGTCGAGCCAGACAATCGACACTCTCGATCTTCTCGATCGCCTCATCCGTCTGAAAGACCTGCGTCGCCATCGTCCGTTGTTAAAGTTGAGAAGGTTGACGATGTACCTTCCGTCACGCCTGGTGTGTTAGAGGAAAAGACCCTCAATGACGCAGACAGGCCACGTCTCTACCGAAAGAGAAGTTTCAGCGACAGCGTCGAGGAAAAGCGGGAACGACGACGCGACTCGGCCGCCCATCTGAACCTCAAACAAGTCAACAACCACCGTCTCCCACGACCATCCTCCAGTGCTCGCTCGGTATCCCCTACTCGTCATTCTCACCAGCGATCTGTTTCTGGCTCTCACCTCCCTAATAAGAAGAAGGCTCCTACACCCCATCTCTCCGGTTTCCAACGGCAGGCCTCGGAAGACCGACTTTCCACCTCTTCGTCCGCCAGCGGATCTCCGCTTCCTAGTGCTCATTTGAGGAGACTTGGGTCTGGCATGGGCGCTTCGGCATCGCCCGCGAAGCAAATCGGACCCAAGAAGCTCAAAGACAAGAGCGGCCGTACCCCTTTGGCTAGAGCCTGCGCGGATGGAAAATATGAGCAAGTGGTTCAGCGTTACGAAGAACGCCCTGAAGATCTGAATGTCCCCGACAACGCCGGAAACACTCCATTGCAAATCGCGTCGCTCAATGGCGAGGCACCGATTGTTGAGTTCCTCTTAAAGGCCGGCTGTGACATCGACACCCATAATATCGACAAAGACACGCCCCTCATTGATGCTGTGGAAAATGGTCATATTGAAGTTATAAAGCTCTTGCTCGATGCAGGTGCAAATCCTCGAACCTTGAATGCCTCTGGTGATGAGCCCTATGAATTAGTCCCCACTGATCTGAGGGATGATGAATACGACGAGATCCGCAAAGCAATTGCCGATGCCAAGGCCAGCTCGCGACCAAGCCGGCGCTCAGAAGAGCATACCAGGCTTGATAGCAAAAACTCTTTGTCGCGACGCGCATCAGTGGCCAGTCCTTCACGCAGTCCCCCGCCCATGAGCGGTGCAGCAAGCCGTCGCAAGACTGGCCGAAGCGAAGCTACGAGAAATGAGTTTTTATGGACACAGGCGACACCGGAGAAACTGCGCGAATACGCGGCGAAGGGTGATGAACAAGGTGTTGTCAGTGTTTTGAATATCTTGCAGAAAGCAGACAATGTGTCGTTGATTGCTGCCGCCAAGGGTGGTCACGAAGACGTGTTATCCCTCATGTACGCTATGGGCGATGCTGATGCGGATCCAAATCCAGTGAAGGGACATGGCCAGAAATCAGGTTACAACACTCCCATGCTCGCTGCTATTGGTCGTGGCAAACCTGCCATCATTCAACTTATACTCAACCAGCCTGGCTTCGACCCTACACGTCGCCTGTACGAAGGTGCCACCTATTACGAGCTCTCCAAGGCTCGACAAGGCGAGAATTGGGAAGAAGAGCACGAGATCTTGAAATCTGCTTTCGAGAAGTGTGGAGGCTCCCGCAAATCCAACAAAGACCTCTCTTCCCCCCGTCGTGCTCGCAAAGAAAAGGATGACAAACGATCCGCCCGCAGAGAGTCCTCCTCGCCGGCTCGCCCCAAGAAGCTCAGTGACAGCCCCAATCGTCAACGTGCACCTAAGGACATCGACGCATTGAAACAGAAGCGACGTGAGAAGGAAAAGGCCAAGGCCATCAGTCGCCCAAAAGTGCCCCGGGAGATCAACGACTGTGCTCTCGCTAGCTCCGATCAGGATTCAGCCCGGGCTGAATCCGTGAAGCCCAAAATGCCCACGGCAAGAAGAGGTAGTGAGTCCAGTGGTATGGCTCGGCCTGACGAAATTCGAAAGCGACGGCTTATCGCTGGGCGACGTCCCCAAGATCAAGAACGTGACCACGAAGGCGAGCGAAGATCGAGCTTTTTTTCATCCGATTCTGGTCGTGAGGAAGGTCCCAAGTCTCGCAACGATTCCGCACCCGAACCTATCTCATCCTTGAAACGCATTCGTAACGACAACTCTCCCGAAAGATCTCGTTCGCGCGATACAGATAGCGATCGACTGTCGCCTGAGTCACGAAAGAAGAAACGGCGGGTCCTCGCTGATGAGAAGTTATCCGGTGCTGTGAATGGTGCCCCTCGAAAGACAGATGAAGCTATAGATGGTGAAAAGTCTCACCGTCGACCTCAAGAGCCACCTTCGCGACCCGCCGAAAGCATGCCACACAACTCCACTGAGACCTTGAAGAAATCGATTCCTTTCCAACACTCTTTCGCCGATCACGATTCTGCCAAGAAAAACGGAGACTTCAAAACAGAACCCCGCGAGGCCAACACCAATTTTGTTCCTGAGGCTCCCACTAATGAGAAGCGAGCTGAGATTGAAAGTGAGCAACGTCGCCAGGCGGAAGCCAAGAAGACCGAACAAGATCGTCTAGCGGCAGAGAAACGAGCTGCGGAAGAAGCAGAACGTGATCGTCTTGCCAAGGAAGAAGAGGAACGAGTTGCCCGACTTGCCCGTGAAAAGGCCGAGGAAGATGAGCGCAAGCGCAAAGAAGCCGAGCAACGAAAGGCTAAGCAAGCAGAAGACGAAAAGATCAAGCGAATTGAGTTGGAGCGCGCTCGGGTCATGAAGATGCGTCGCGATCAGGAGGCTCAAGAAAAACGCCGCCGTGAAGCTCTCCCTGGCCGCCTCCGTGTTTCCGCCAAGTACGTGGGTAACAACGATTCTCGCGCCCGGAGCCACACATGGCTGAAAAACTTCATGCCTCTCGTCACTGCGGTCACCCGTCAGCTCGAACCTACTTGTGCTGCAGATATTGCGGATGAGAAATGGATTCCGAACTACTTGGTTGCCCCTCTGCTGGCTACGAATGACCTCCAACTGTCTCAGTATGCCTCATGGGAGAAACGGAAAGCGACACCTACCCAGCGGAGCAATCTCTGGCGATGCACTCGCCGGATGCTTGTACATACGGACGATCCTCGATACCGCAACGCATCGTTCGGGGAGATCATGCAGCTGGTTGATCAGACCCGACCCAAATACGAAGAGATGGAGCATGTCTTTTGGATCAGAGTAAGTTTTGCCATTCCTTGATAATCTTAACTATAATATCATTGCTAACAAATGTCCAGCTTTCTGATTTCATGGACCTCGAACCGCACATCCCTCACCTCAACGGATTCGAGCTCGAGTTCATGAGCATGCACATTGACCCAGAGCCCTCCGCCGGCCCTGGTCCTCACACAAATGGACATGCTCACAGTACTCTCGCTGAGACGAATGGTTCTCCCGTTCCCAACGGTCATGGCTATCCTCGGACCGGTACATACTTCTAGTTATTTTTGCAGTTACAGCGTCCTCGCTATTTTGTTGGCGCGATTGGCAGAATTTCAGCGGTTTGCGGTGTACAGAGCTGATTCTGATTGTACGATTATGATACCTCTTGCGTTAGTGTAACGAATCCACTTTTGTTCACCACCATCAAACTGGAAGGCTTGTAAATGTCCGAGATCTTTGTCTAGATGGCGACATCGTTGCAGTTCTGAGCAATTGGAAATGATCACGTGACACACATGACAGAAAGGCGGTGACTAAGCGTAGGGCACACAGACGAAAATCCGAAACCCACCAAATTTTTGCCCGCGCTACCCCATCCAAACTTCATCACCAAAAATACTCTTCGAGGATCATTCGACATTCTTGAACATACAACCAACAACATGGTACGTTTTGCACCATCGCCGACCTTCAATGCTGTAGACAAAGTGAAGAATTGGCCTTGGACGAATCTGGAGAGCGCAATGCCCCGCGCACGTCGCCGCCGCACCCATCCCGGCGACTTGAACTCTGCATTGGAGCTATGAATCCTCCAAGAGAAGTCCATATCCAGTCCTTCGCCTGTCGCAGCAGTCCGCTCGAAACCCACAACGAAGACAGAATAACTAACACGCTTTACAGTCGGACGGAGAAGAGACCATGTCCAACCCCCCCCGTCGCTGCCGACGAGGTCGAGGTTTCCGCTGACGCTGGCTCCGGCCAGATGTCCGTCCTCGACGCTCTGAAGGGTGTCCTGCGCATCTCCCTGATCCACGACGGTCTTGCCCGTGGTCTGCGTGAGGCTGCTAAGGCCCTCGACCGCCGTGAGGCCCACATGTGTGTCCTCAACGAGGGCTGCGAGGAGGAGGCTTACAAGAAGCTCGTTGTCGCTCTGTGCTCTGAGCACAAGATCCCCCTCATCAAGGTTCCCGATGGAAAGATGCTCGGCGAGTGGGTCGGCCTCTGTATGTATCCCCGGCTCAAAACTTCATGGGACGTTGTTGGCTAATATCTCTTCTACAGGCACTCTCGACCGTGAGGGTAACGCCCGCAAGGTCGTTAACTGCTCTTGCGTCGTCGTTAAGGATTGGGGTGAGGAGTCCCAGGAGCGCTCCGTCCTCCTCAACTACTTCCAGACTGAGCAGTAGATTAGTCCTTTTGGGCTGGTCGTGCTGATTGTCTAGGAGGAAGGGATATCCTGGTTGCTACGTGATGGATCAATGGGCGGTTGATTAAGCTGACACGACTCGCTGTTTTTGTGTCGGTGGGATGGATCATGTCTTGTTCGATCAAGCCTGTTATGTCTTTCGAGTGCTGTGCCCCGTTTGCTCGGGTTTGTGGTGCTGTAGCACTGGGTATTCAATTGCCAGGACAAAATTACACGATGGTGTGATGTCAATCTTTCTTGCCCGTAGAGTCATTGTAAGATAATCGTAGAACTATGAGTGTGTAATTGTTGAGGTCGTCTCAGCCACATCATGGCAGTGAATGGCATTGTCAGTCTGAGATTGAAGGGTCTACAACGCGGGTGTTCATCACTCCCTAGATACTTTCATTCCGGGATGGGTCCAATAGTTCATCAAACTCGTCAACTCCAATCCTAAATTATAGCATGATATGACTCGCACGGATCGATACAGCAGTCAAAACTCGCGCGTCCGCCGGCAAGTTGCTTCAATAACGACAGGCTTAGAAATTGATCAGAACCTTATTCCTCGATGCTACACAACAAGGAGAACACTTGACTTGCAGCTGATCATCAAATATTATGTGATTTGGGATTTGATTCAACGGATATTCACATTCATATGAACGGTGTCGTCACGTCCTGGCCGGCCACATGGCGCAGGCTGCTCAATCATAGCTTATGCTGTACTGAAACAATCTTCAAGCACGGCCAAAAGGCCAGCGAGGAGCGAGAGCAGCATGCACATTGCTCCCTTTCAAGGCATTATAGAGCAAAGCTTTGATCTTGGCAAATTCGTAAAAGGTCAAAGACTCGTGACCTCGTAACTTAAAGAGCTGCATTTGCGCACGTAAAAGCAGGCGTGATGGCTCCCGAATAATCCGCGATAATGGCCTTCACAGCTGCATACAGACCCGGGCCGAGAATGAACAGACCAACAACCATGATGAAAGCATGAATGATGGTCATGGCTGTCCTGCCCAGACCGTTGAAAAGACGTCCACGGTAAAGCTGCCAGTAGGCGATGGCAAAAAAGATGAAGCCAAAGAACGAGTCAAACGCGGCACTGAGGAGGGAGAGGAAATCTCCCATGCTGGGAACGACTTCGGCGAAAACGAATGCGAGCATCCAGATAACGGCCATAATGGCGCCCCAGACCCCCCCCATCCAATCAATGTGTTACTGTGAGCGTGTCGAGACTTGCCCATTGCGAGCGTATAGACCAGCTTCGCCGTCACATTCGCGTAAATGACTCCGATAATGAGAGTAGGCACGATGACGAATCCGAAAGAAGCCTTCTTGTATGCGTCGACTCCCAGACTACCAAAAGCAGGAGCGGTGGCGTACTGCCCCAGATATCGGAATCCAATGGCCGGAGGAATGATGAAGAGGATGGCAGAGATTCCAGCGAGAACGGCCAATGATTTGGGGAAGTCTTGCGGCTTCTCCATCTCGGCGATAAAGGTGGGAAACAGGATCTGGGGAACCCAGAGGAATGTGATGTTCAGCACGGCGTTCATGCATGCAACCCAGGTAGTGCCTGGAAGAGGGAATGCGTAGGTCTTGACTGCTCCATCGGTTGGGTAATCACCATTGTACCCGTAGAGAGGGGCCTTTTCAATACCGGCGAAAATGAGAAAGAGAAGGATTGCGATTCCCATGCAGGCGGCTAATATGCGCATCGTGTCATAAGTACCTGCCTAGGGCTCAATGCAGGCCATAGGGGCAAGTCACTTACAAGAAAACATGGACATCAAACTAATATGTTGGAGAGTTCGCGGGGCAGACATCACAATTCCCATGAGAGTCACAATGACAGCGAAGACAGCTGTGCACAATGTGTGACCTGACAGGGTGTTTAAAACTTTCGCGCCGGTCAGAATGTGGAACCCGATGAGCAAGATGTTGTTGGCAAGCAGCATGAACGCGGAGAAAATATAGGCAGCTCGGTTCCTGCCAAAGATATAGTAGCCAAAATCGCCTATCCAGGATCAGCTCATCAGTACCGGGTGGAAAGCGGATCAAACAAGGCTTCTCCACTCACAGATATCTTTGATCTGGGGATTCTTCATGATGTACTTGTGCATGGTAATCGAGGTGATCCAGAAAATGATTCCCGAGAGAACCATGGTGATGATGCCGGGAACCCATCCCAGAACCCTACACACATCTATTTGAGTAGGTTCGCAACGGAGAATGGGAGTTCCGACTCACGAGAGAGACCATGACTGGGCCATGATGGCCAGGCACACCTGGTCCCCAGCGAGTAAGCAGGCGGTCTTCTGCCAGGACATAGTTCGGAGCTTGATGTCATGTTCGTGGTCTGTCACAAAGAAGAATCCAGTCCATGTCAGTCAAGTCACGCAGATCTTGGAGGAACTTCCGACCTTCTGCTACCAAGGCTATGATGGTATCGAATGAGCTGGACCCATCGCTATCTGTTCCGAGGACATAGCTCGATTGATGCTTCTCGTCTTTCTCCTTGGACATGGCGAGAATCGACGATCGAGTTTTTCTGACGCTACCGATAATGAATAGAGAGACTGAAGAGACCAGAGAAGTGGGAGAGCGAAAGAAAGATCTGCGAACCCTGCAGCTTTGTGGAAAAAAATAAAACAAAATAAGATGCACGTGGGAAGGAGCACACAAGTCTTCATCTGGCGCCATAGCGGCATAGAGGCATAGCGGCATAGAGGCATAGCGGCATAGAGGCATAGCGGCATAGAGGCATAGCGGCATAGCGGCATAGCGGCATAGCGCCAGAGCCCCGTAGCCCGCACTAATAATCATCCCAGATGACGTGATAATTAAGGATATCGCGATAGTCACAACCTATGGATACGACGATAGAAAACACGAATCCTTAGAGAGACTAGTTGCCGTAGCGCTATCGCTTTATCGGCGATTCCGTGGGTCTGGGCCCCCCAGACGCCTCCAATGGACACCCGGGCCGCCCCTTCTTGGCCCCTCATTGGCGGGCACAGGCATTGCCCAAGCCGGGCGCGGGCTTTAGCGTCTATTGCTCCCAGGAGGGGCAACCCCCAAAGTAGGGCAGCTGATGGCAGAATAGGAGCATAGGGAAGAAACTTAAGCCGAGCAACATAGCCCGACATACTCTCGATCTGATTTAGACTTTCATTGACTCTATATGTACGATATATCTTGTAGTATGCGCTAAAGATTGCCCGTAATCCGGGGTTTCTATCAAGGAGGGGAGAAGGTCAAAGTGTCCCTCGCGTCAAACTGGCCCCGTAGGTTTCTTTTTCCGAACATCCTTCCACCCCATGCCGAGAGCAAAAACCATCCCCACAATGCCAAGGCTGGCAGACATGTAGAAGACATGGTCGACGCTTTTCGCATAGGCCTTCAACACGCCCGGAAGATTGTCACTCGACACCACAGCCCGGATACCGGTGGCACCTGCCGCAATAACGATTTCTGGACTCATGTTGGGGGCATCTATTGGAATGAGGGTCTTCAAACCGGTCGAGAAAATCACATCCGCGAATGTGAGGAAGACCGCGCCGGACAGCGTCTGAGTGAACATGAGAATAGACATGCCAACGGAGACCTGACTCGGCGGAAGTGTATTTTGAATTGCGATGATGGGCTGTTGAGTGTAGCCGTTAGTCAAACCTTTTCCAAGCTTTAAAAAGAACTCACGGTTTGAAATCCGGCTCCTCGGCCTGCTCCCAAAATGATCTGATAACCCACCCATTTACCCACTGGAGTAGAGGCCGTAAATGTCGAGGTCAGACCACTTCCGATGGCAGTAGCGATTCCGCTGAAAACAGCCCACGGAAGATAGTACCCGAATTTTCCAACTGCATTCACGATCAGCACCGAGTTGTCGGCTGTTATGGGGGAAGAATCTTACTCAGAGCCCCAGAAGTCACCGCGAACGCCAACTGTGACAGAATACTGGGCAGAATGTACACGCCACTCATCAAGGGCGATGCATTCTTGATAGCCTGGAAGTAGACGGGGAGATAGTAGGAAGCGCAAAGCACGATAGCGAACAGGGTAAGCATGACCAGGCAGCTTGCCCATACAGTTCGCTGCCCGATCATCGCCAAGGGAATCATGGCTCGGTCACCTTGACGATACTCCCAGTACAAAAAAAGGGCAAATGTACCGGCGGCACCGCAGAAAAGGCCAATGACGGTCGCGCTTCCCCACGGATATTTATTGCCACCGTATTCAAGCGCCAGGAGAAGTTGGATGGCGGCAGGAGCGAATAGAACGAATCCGATGAGGTCGAGCTTGTGCATGGTCGTCTGCATGGCTGCTTTGATAGGGGGCTTTTCTGCTTGATCCGGAATCTCGACGAAGAGGAGCATCACCGCAACCAGAGCACCGATTGGAAGGTTGATGTAGAAACCTGGGGGAAATATTAGATCTTGTTCAATGAAAGATGGGTAGTAAGTGGGTACCTACACCATCTCCAGGTCGTATATTCGGTGAATGCACCCCCTAGCAGGGGACCGAACGCGACACCAAGTTGACAGACTAACGAGCTTTATTAGCAGATTGTAAATTGACCAATGTATGTCGGCTACTCACAGCCCATTATAATTCCAATGAGAGCTGTTAGACTGATTAGTGCCAACTTCAAACGAAGAAGCATGTAGTTACTTACTAGGGGACCTGTGCAGGGGGACAGATGATGCGATAATGGTCAACCCTCCATTCATCAAGCCGGATGAACCAAGACCTGCCACTGCTCGAGCAACAATCAACATTTTTGAAGATGTTGCGAGGCCGCAGAGAAGCGATCCCAGCTCAAAAATGAAGAAGAAGACAAGGTATGTCCACTTTAATACAGTCAAATTTTGCATTTTCTCAGGAATTGAAATTGAACAAGCAACAGTACCTTCGACTTGAAATTGGTGTATACTCTACCTGCCAGAGGTTGCAAGCACGCACTGGTGGGGATGTTAGTGAGAGTCGTTCAAGCGAGAAGAGACAAGGCGTACCTGGCAATTTGATACGAGCTACCGTACCATCCTAAATCCTCGAGAGAATGGAATTGGGTCGTAATCCTCGGAATCGCCTGTGAGGTGTCAGCCATATCTACATAGCATAGGGCACAGACAACCCACGGTCACAATGATTGAAGTATCGAGCAGTACCAAGAAGCTCACCAAGGTCACCGCAGTGGTGACCATGGCAAGCTTGACGCCGGTAAGATAGATCCTCTCGCCATCTTTGGAAGACTTCTGGACCCCTTGAAATTTCCTATCTAGATCATCTGCCGCAGCTCGCGACGATGCATCGGAGCCAATCTCTTGGGATAATTCTTGAGATTTCACTTCTTGTTGAAAATCAGCTGTGTCATAGGTTTGGACACTTGCGGGGACCTTCTCCATCTTTTAGGTGGCTAGCGATGGAAATGACTCGATTATCCTTTGGAGTGGAATTGGATTCAAAGAAGCCTTATATGTTACCTGTAACTCCTAAACATTTCCAACACCCTTATACACAATCGAGTGATCGGTGAACCTGGCCTCTGCATGACAGGGTATGCCATCAAGGGGGGCCCAGTGTTTGGGCATGTTTCTGTAGACATAGACCGGGATTCGCGCGACAGTTGAACCCCGAAATCCGATGTCCGCAAAGTCCGGCCCCTTGTTGGCGCGGCTCTAACACGGTGATAGCAGCCTCGATCTTTCTCAATAGCCGGCTGTGAACCAAGTTAAAGCCACAAGGATGTACTAGTCTGAGACCTTGACAGGTTATGACCCCATTCAGCATGTTAGACCTAAAACAGAATTGCGCAGGCAGAGATGAGATGTGTCTCCTACCGCCAAAAATTAACCCCGAGTGCCGTAGAATCTTAGTCAGCGCAATAACTGTTCTGCCTCAGCCGGATTTCAATGCTCCAACTCCGACCGACTCATCAAATCATGACCTGATGGGTACTGAGGATTCTTCAATTCTTCTTTCTGCATCAGCTTATATTAACACGAATATCTTGTGGCGAGCGAGTCTCTTGAATCCCACTCAGCCTTGATTGATCTTGGGCACGTCTTCATTCCCGAATCCCTATCACGTTCGGACATCGGAATGGAGTCGAGCGAACCCCAAAGTGGAACCCCTGCACCTTACGGCCGGGCTTGCATCAACTGTTCCCGTGCGAAGAGCAAGTGTATTTTGATTGGCGTTGGAAATGGCTGTGAAAGGTTGGCATCGTCGAAGATGATGTATATTGCATAGGCTAATGGCCCGTAGATGCCAGCGACTAAAGAAGGACTGTAGGCCATCGCCAACAGTTCGAAAGCGAAGTGATCGCTCCTCTGCTTCAAGAACAGCTCAACTTGAAGCAAAGCTTGATAATATTGTATCTTTGCTCCAGACAACTGGGTCATCTACTCTGCCCGTAGACTGGGAATCCACCTCGGCAAAATCGCAATCAGGCATCGAACGTGGCCCACCAGGTCCAACTGGCGCACCAGTGGGTGCTCCAGTGGGTGCTTCGACTGGGGCTTATGCCTCACCGAGAATATCAACACCATCAACAGCAGCTGGCTCACCCTCATCAAATGATTTCACAGTTCATGACATCTGCTCGGCACTGCCGATTACCCCAGATCAAGCCGAGAAGACTCTCAACATGATGCGCACTGAGAACCTGAAATTTCTCCCTTTTGTCTACATTCCCCCCCCATGTCACCGCTGATATGCTCCGTCAAGAGAAGCCATTCTTCTGGCTTTGCATTATGGCGGTAACGACTCCAATGAACATACACAGAGAGACATTGTTTCAAAAAATCACGATGCTCATTCAACAAAAGCTGCTTATCGAAGTTGCGCCGAGTATAGATATGCTCCTTGGCATTATGACATTCATATCTTGGTGAGTCTCCCTAACGGGTTGCTAAACACACATCGAAACCCGTGAATCTAACCCATGAAACACTTGCAGGACGACTTACTCTCGGAGGCCATTTCTGAACTTCTACGCGCATGTGCTGATGGGGTTGGTGTGCGACCTTGGTATCAACCAACCAGTCGCGCAAGAGCCTTCTACGATGCAGACTTTCAAGTGCGCGGTCGGTTGGAAACAGCAAATTCCCACCATCAGAACTTTGGAAGAGCGACGGGCAGTTCTGGGATGCTTTCTGCTCACTTCGAGGCATGTTTCAAGCCCAACATCCTAGATCCACAAGACTAACAGCCCTTTAGTATCGCATTGACCATGTCCAAAATCGACGCTTTGAGATGGAACCCTCACATGGAGGAGAGTCTGACCGTCCTCATGGACGCCAAGGAATGCCCGGAAGACGAACTCTTAGTCACGCTCGTCAAAATTCAGTTGATCATGGACAAAGTTTACCACATGCGACGGGACGGCGAGAACAACACATATTCGCTGCTGTATACCAAGGCATTCCAGTCGCAGCTTGACTCGGTGAAGTCTCAAATTCCCCAGCGCTTACAACAAGATAGTATGTTCGCGCATCCTGATTATTACTTCCAACAGCTGCTGACTGAATCAACAGAAGCTGTTCTCTTATACCTTGCCAATGCTGAAATCGTGATTCACGAGGTCGCCATTGCGACTCCCTCATTACCCAACTCCCCCGAAATGCACCGCCTCGAAAGTCTATGCACATGCCTCCAGGCGTGCAAGTTCTGGCTGGACACCTGGCTTGAAATATCTCCAGATCATCACATTGGAATTTCATTCACGGTATTCTACCAATTCTCAAGGGCTTTGGTCAGCTTGTACAAGCTCTCCACCTTGGAAGATCCAGCCTGGGACAGAAACATGGTACGAAATACGGCCAATGTCCTTGAAATTCTCGATCGCATTCTCTATAACCTGAAAAGGAGTTCTCGCATCATGTCCGATCCCGATCACTTGGAATACAATGTCTATGAGAAGGGTGTGAAGATGTTACAAGCCATCAAACAGGGTTGGGAGCCAAAGCTGATGGAGGTCTGGTTTCCCAATTTGCCAACAGACGTAATCAGCAACCAATATGTCCCGACTTCTCCGCTGCCTGAAGTGTTGCCGATGCCTGGGTTCGACGATGCGTGGATGCTGGAGGTTTTTGGTTCAATGTGAGACAATATTATTAACAACGGCTTGTGCTTTAGCTTTAGACGGTTGGGTTCGCTTGCGACGATATTAGCATAATCCTACTCCATGTAATTATATGAGTGACCTGCAACAATCTAATAGAAGAATTCATTATTCAACGATGGTTGACTCAATGAATTGCAGATGTCTTTTATCGCATGAGACACATCAAAAGATCCTCAACCCGACAGGGCAGCTTCGAAGACCAACTAAGCTAGGCGGAGAAGACTTTAGCCAGCAATCTAGTTGACTTTTTTTTTTTTCAAGTTTCAGTCGGATACTGTTCGAGACTCCCGTGAGTAGACAAATGGAATATTGGGCTATAGTGTCATTACCGACCAGTGCGTGACCGACTGACTGCTCCAGCCCAAGTATCTAGTCTGCCCAATCATCAAAACCACAACTTGTAGAGGCTGAGAGGTCAAACTTTTCATTACCTACAACCAATGTATTTTCGGAGGTTTCGTTTTTCAAATGGTGTCTTGTACATTGGGAGACTGCATTTCCCTGTTTTCCATTACTTTTGGTCAACCTTTCGCTTTAGATCACTCATAGAGTTAAGCCCGTGGAATGCACGTGAATACGGCGCTCAGCTGCCAATGCCGGGGCTTGTCATGATCCAACCGTAACATCCCCAATAGTCAGGTCCTCTTCTGTAGCTGATATGCATCCAAGGCGCTACATTCTAAACTAAATTCAACGTGGGATGAATATCTTTTCGGGGCTCTAGGCACAAAGGACCATACATTCTTTTGACCTATGTTAATCTCAGCATTTCTTTTTCTAGGATATGCAGGTTGACTCCAAGGCCCTCAAGTTGATGCTTGAAAAACCCTTTGAGCTTTAGAAAATTAAGCTATGGTAAGCTCACATCAGATTGGAATTCAGGAGGCAACCTTGATTGATTGAAGGCGGCTGAGAGCATCCCTTTGCGCATCTCGAACTATGGTTTCCGCCGCTGCCACTTCATGAATAAGTCCTATAGAGGCCCCTGCATAGGTAGCCAATCTGCCCTCCGGCCCCCCAGCCACTGTCACCCATTTCTGATGCCTCATCGTGAAGCTTTTTGAGCTCTTCGAAAGAGGTTCCTTGTTGATGTTCCAGAAATGATCTGTTGATGATTGTTCTTGGGCTATATCCAGCCGGCCACCCGAACGTGCCCCTGAGGTGATTGTAAAGTAATGTACGGGTAGTGTTGACTGCACCATCAGAGGCTCGTACAACCTCATTCTGGTACCCTTGGCTAATACGTGCTTCCTTTGCAGCCAAGAATCGTGTTCCCATCACCACGCCTGAAGCGCCCAGACACAGTGCTGCGGCGACTCCTCGTCCATCGGCAATGCCACCTGCGGCTAGTAAGGGAATACCACTGTCTGCCATGGCATCTGCTACTTCTGGGAACAGTGACATGATGCCCATCCCATCTGTTGCCCGACCGTGGCCGCCGGATTCCAATCCCTGGACAACGACAACATCTGGCTTGTGCAGGCTTTGCAGAAGCTGCTTTGACTCCCCTAAGGTACCTATCTGAATCCATATCTGTGTTTGAGGAGATACTCCGCGGATTCTTTGAGACCATACGTCGAATTCCGTGAGGCTTTCACGTGGTGCATACAGCCAGGCGGCGCATGGCTTGAATTTCTCGATGGTGGCAACAGCTATGTCGATATCGTCGGCCCATAGCTGGAAGCCAACACCGACCGGGAGAACTGGATGCGCTAACGGGATCGCGCTAAACGCTAATGACCCGCGTGCCTTGTTGATTAAAGTTGAGGCTTCCTCGAGATCGGATTCCATATGCTGAGTCTTGACGCCGGGACCAATGAATCCTAAACCGCCTGCGTGCGAGACCGCGACGGCAAGAGAGGCGCCCGACATAACGCGCATAGGAGCGCCCACAATGAAGGGATGAGAAGCCCATGGGTAGCGGGATAACAGCTTAGCAGTCATATTTGATAATGGTTAGGAAGCAGCTTGATGGTTGAGGAAGAAGAACGTGTTGCGTTTCTTGTAGCACGTGGGGATACTGAGATACTAGTAAGCTACTGAAAAGGCGAGGCTTCGAAACAAAAATGATCGAGTTCAACGTCGATGGCGACCCTGGCGTTGTTTTGACGTCGCCATTGACATCACCGCCATTCCCGTAACTCCCGCAACACCCGTAGCACCCGCAACAACCTTCGCGAAAACGCATCTCCCGCTCGCCCGCATCAGCCATCACCATCCGACTCACCGATATGGACTCATCTAAACGCAAGCGGGCTCGGAAAGCATGTCAACCGTGCCACGAGCGTAAACGGAAGTGCGATGGAGGCGAACCCTGCACCACCTGCATTGAATGGGACTATGAATGCTACTACGAGGATCGACCACAAAGGAAGTCTAGAGCAATTAGACAACCATCGCTGCGATCTCAAACAGCGAGGTCCTCGCAGCAATCGACTCTCGACCCTAGTCCTGTAGAATCAGATCACTTTGGACTCGTCCGGCGCATGGAGGCCAATTCAGGAGCGGCATTTGTAAGAAAGCTTGGTCTCAAAATCGATCCGGCAAAGGCACCCAAGCTGAACCTTTTCGGATGGAATATCGGTACAAGACAACTTTCCTCTGAATTGAGTGCCGGTCCTGCACTGGCCATTTTTGAAATCACCTCGTGGGAACACTTCAAAGCCTTGGCGCAAGTGTATTTTGAGAAAGTGGATCCTTGCTATGGATTCATCGAACAGTCTCACTTTTTCGAGCGGCTCAATGCACGCTGGCAAACATCTCCGAGCCCCGAGGTGTACGACAGCGTCATATGCGGTATAGCGGCAATTGGCTGTTTGTTCTCGCAACGGAATGCCACGATCACAGAGCTGCATCTCATTCGTACGGCTAAATCCTGTTTGGAAATGCACCACCTCACTGCTCCCCCTTGTCTAGATCTTCTTACGGGATGGACACTTCGATCAATGTACCTTCGAATGACAGATTCTCCGCATTCAACATGGATGGCCAGCTCTACATTGATGCATCTCATTGAAGCGTCAGGCCTTCACCCAGAGAAACAATATGATTCTGTTCTTCCACTCCCGCTCGAGTGTGATCAACGTGCACAGCCTGACATTCACAGAAGACTTGTGGGTGTGGCATATCACTTGAATTTGTGGAGCTCTTATGACCTTGGGCTTTCTCGGGTGTTGTTTCGCACAGACGATTTGCCATTGCCCCCTTCACCCAAGTTGGGCGATTACACAGGCGAAGTTCTTGGTCTCTTACCGATATCAGTCTGCATGGATCCAGGAAAGACGAAAGATGAGACTGATCTCGAGCCCACACTCTCCAAGCTTTTGGAAAGCAGCCATACTCAACCTCCATCAGTCATGGCGCAGTGCAATTTGGTACTTTGCATTCTTCGACGAATTCACACCCAAAACCTCGACCTATCTCCTAAGCTCGCGGAAAAGACCTTGGCGCTACTGAAAAAGGCACTCGGTTGTGCAAGGAGCATGGTCTTAGATTGTTCACCATGGCACCAGGTTGCAAATGTACCGTTTCAAATCACCTGTGTCCTGCTTGTGATGGATACAAGGTCATCGCTTGCGATGCTCCCCGAAGCAATGCAGACACTTAACTTGGTTGCAACTACCTACAACACAGAGACTATGAGAGAGGCCTGCAGTGCAGCTTATCTGCTAGTCTTGCTACATCAGCAGCGTCGAAAGGACGATGTTGCTATCTTCGGCGAGGCGCTCCACAACCACCAGAGAGAACAATCTGTGGATTTCTCCCAACAATTCAATCCTAGTACCGAAGAATACAACTGGCTGGGGGCATTAGTCGCTGATTTACCCGGATTACAGCGAGTCGATCTAGATCAGTTCTTGAATGCTGATATGATGGACGGTTCTCTTATAGATGGGTCTGGAGGGAATTTTCGTTCCGAAGGTCGCTAATCTAAAAAAGCTTATTTCATGTGAAGCGAGACAGTCTCTATGAGATATCCAACAGATTGTTGTTTTGTTGGCCATGCTCCCATTAATATAACAGCGGGAAGCGCTCGTAGGCGCTGTGTCTGCGTCTTTGAGAAATTCGAGGAGTTTTTCAGGACGCATCCTCTCCAAGGCTGCTTTTGGTGGAAGACCGCTGTTCTGCTCAATTACTGTCATCGCCCCCGCTGAGTGGGTACGGAAACATCTCAACGCGCGATCCCGCTAATGCCGCAAGAGCCGTTCACCGCCGAGTCAACAGTTCCAATCTAACAAAGTTGGAGGAATATCAATGCTATGACTCCCTGGACATTTGTATTTGTACTTGAAACTCTGTCAGCTCACCTGAGCATCTCAATTTGAAAGATTATTATCAGTCGCACTGAATGCACATTTAACTACATTTCCACAGACTGCCCTCCTTTTACTGTCAACACCTGCAAAGCCTGTGTCACCCGCAGTGGTGAGCTAACATGATGATGGACGAAAAACTGTCAATTGGGAATGGTCGAGCTTTGCCGCCACAACTACCTCATCCCTCCGACTATGTTGTCGACTTCGATGGACCTGAGGATCCTACTCATCCATACAACTGGAAGCTCTCTGCTAAGTATGCCGCTATAACCAACCATACATTGGAATGCCGAATTCTAATATCACTTCAGGCTTTTCGCCTCTTTTCTTGTATGCTTCGGAACTTTCATAGTCTCCTTTACCAGTGCCGTCTTTGCCCGGGAATCGACTATGCCAGCAAAGAATTCGGCGTCTCCCCTGAAGTTGGAACTCTTGGTACAACACTGTACGTCCTTGGCTTCAGCTCCGGTCCGATGATCTGGGCCCCGGTCTCAGAGCTTCAAGGCCGGAAGTGGCCCCTTACTATCGCCATGCTGGGCGGTGGGATCTTCACCATCGGCAGTGCGGTTGCGAAAGATATCCAAACACTCATTATCTGTCGCTTCTTTGCTGGGATGTGCGCTGCAAGTCAGCTCACTGTTGTGCCAGGGGTGTTATCGGATGTCTTCGATAATAGGTTCCGCGGAGTGGCGATCACGCTGTACGCACTGACGGTTTTTGTTGGACCGTTTTGTGCGCCATTCACGGGTGGATTCATCGCGACCAGTTATCTTGGTTGGCGATGGACTCTCTATATTCCTGCAATTCTGAGCCTGGTCAATGGAGCCTTCTCTCTTTTGTTCCTACGAGAGACGTATGCGCCGGTCATTCTTGTAGATAAGGCTTTTCATCTGCGCCGACAGACCGGGAATTGGGGCATCCATGCCAAGCAAGAGAAGATCGAGGTTGAATTTCAAGAAATGATGGAGAAATACTTCACTCGACCATTGAGGATGCTTGTCACGGAACCTATCATCCTATGCGTGTCGATGTACATGTCATTTATCTACGGAATCGTTTATGCGCTGCTCGAAGCGTATCCTTACGTCTTTGAGGAGATCCATGGCATGACGCCAGGCATCGGTGGTCTTCCATTTATTGGACTTATTGTTGGCCAAATTCTCGGTTGTGGCTTTATGCTTTCGCAACAGGGGGCTTATGTCAAAAGACTAGATGAGAACAAAGGCGTGCCGGTGCCAGAATGGCGTTTGAGGCCCACTCTTTTCGGAGCTCCTCTGTTTACGATGGGTATATTTTGGTGAGTGAACGATCAACCGACGGCCATAAATGTTTTCTGACCTTTACGATCTCAGGTTTGGCTGGACTGGGTTTACTGAGAAGATCCACTGGGCTGCGCCCTCAGTGGCTGGTGTATTCATCGGATTCGGGGTTATATGTGTTTTCCTGCCGTGCTTCGCCTATCTCATCGACGCATATTTGCCACTGTAAGTCCATAACCCCTCTCCTTGCCAATTCGAGATGTCTGATTTTGAATCGACAGAGCCGCATCAGCGGTCGCAGCAAACATCATTCTCCGATCGGCAGTCGCTGCAGGATTCCCTCTCTTTGCCAAGCAAATGTTCAAAAATATGGGGGTCCAATGGGCTGGAACTCTGCTTGGGTGCCTGGCTGCAATCATGATACCTATTCCATTCCTATTTCGATCTTACGGGCCATTGCTTAGGAGGAGAAGCAAGCTCTTTCAATAGGAGCGAGCGGGGACTCGAGTCAGTCAGAAAACAATTCCACCAAAAGAGGTAGGAAGAATGATGAATTGAGGAGGAAATAGTAAGATAGAATAGATAAGATCGTCTTATTCTATGTCAAGATGAGCACATAAAATAATATTCGCATAAAGCTACCATTCCTTCAAGCCAATTGGGCCAGTGCATGTCCAATGCTTGTGCGTCAAGTTTTTGTTCTCGACTTCGTCAACTATAGCCACGGCCATGTCTTCGTTGTAAATTCCATTGTGAATACCGGTCTCGGCCGATCCGGCAGAATCATCCACGAAAAGCTCATATTGACCGGTTCTCGTGCCTTCATACTGTCATTTTAGGAACAGAAACCTTCAAAAAATCTAGTAGACTCACCTTTATCACGTAGCTGCCAGGGAGGAGACAAGAAGCTCCATTGTGCATCTTTTACTCCTTCCCACATGGTCAAGGCTGCTCGGGAACAGAAGATGAGGCCGAGGGCATCTGGATTTGTAAGTGTGGATTTTGCAGTTCGCAACAAGTACCATGCCAAAGGCCTAGTCATCCATGAGAACCCTTAAAGCGGACATCTGTCAGCATTCTGAGAATCGGAATATACGAGCGCTTCAGTTACTAACAGCCAGGGTTCTCGCAATTGCCTCTAGCCCATTTGAATCCACGTATAAACACCCCAAATGCACGCTGGCCATGATCGAACATGCGTGTCGCCATGTAATCCAAATGAACATCGGGCCATTGATACCTAGAAGCCATCCGTTCCAGTCAGACATTCGAATAAGACACATGCCTTGAAGCTTACCAGTGGTGGTATGCGAAGAGATTGTCATCGCACAGCTGCACCCCTTTTTTGTAGTACAGTGAGCCCGCGCCACCCGAAAATAAATCCGTGATTAGAAGGCTCGATCTTGAAGGAAACTTCTGAACTGAGGTGACTTGCCAATAATTATCAATGGGCCCCGATAGGAAGATTTCATGACTGCCATCTTGATGTTGCCGTGGCCTTCAACTCCCACTCGATAGACATCCTTGAAATCATGCAATGGAGGACCAAAAGCAGAGACAACAGCGCCGAATCTACCTTCAGAGAGAACGGTACTAAACATCTTAATGTCGCTGAAATCAACTGCAATCGATTCAAAGTTCCCTGGTTTAGACCACGTCCTGGGCGGTGATCGGGATATGCCAACCACCGAGTGACCCCTGGATAGAAGCTCGTCGACGACACATTGTCCACATTGCCCCTTGGGGCCAAGAACTGCAACTCTCATGATGAAAACTTGAAAAGGCAGTATACGTGAGTGGTTTGTCGAAATCACATTGAAGGTTTAAATGGTGATAACCCGGTAGAGGTCTCAAGTACATGGATCAACCCACTTTTATATTTCAGCCTTCAATTTACTAATAGTCAGAATTCAGCGGTATGAGATGCTCGCGGTCAGCTGAAGCCCTGAAGAGCTCCAAGGTCTATAAGTCCGTGTTAAATTTCCTTATGAAGCAAGAGCATTTCCACCCCCGCAGACCTTCACCTCTTAGTGCCCCGTCGGAACCCCACATATTCCGCTGGACTGGACCCCGCAAATGACCACTGGATTCAAGCTAGCTGGATGAGGAATCAAGTCATTTACACCAAAGTCTACCTTTTTATTTATTCAAAGTGATCCATGGAAATTTGTTCGAATGTAGTTTTATAGCCAACACATCTCTCCGCTGTCCAATCTTCACCATGTCTGAAGAGCAATCATACGCCTTCTTCGTGGAGGAGTGCATGAAAACCAGAAAGGAAGCGGAACGATTTCTCGAATTTCGCGATGCAGTCTCACCTGATAACCCCAAAGCCCGCTTCCCGGGATTCTATCAGCGTGTGACACTGTTTAAAAAGGAACAGCAAGTCAAGCCAGGCGCCAGGCCCTTACCGATTGATATCGTCATGCACGAGAGCGTGCCGATGATTCTGTCGGACGGAGTCAAGATCTATTGCGACATTTTCCTTCCAGCCAAGCTTCCACGGGATCTAAAGAAACAGTTCGAGGAAAGAGATAGGGTGCCTGCATTGGTGGCGTGGTATTTTGTGCTCTCCAAGACTTTCAGGAATATGTCGGACTAATAATTCCAAATCATAGGAGTCCGTATGGAAAGCAAATGGGCACAACAATGTTGGATGACTTCCCATTCCGTGCAGGTGTCCCAAAGAAGTGGCTATCCGGGCTTGAAAAGTGGGAAGGTCCCGACCCTGCATTTTGGTGCCCAGAAGGTTACGCTGTGATCAACGTTGACACTCGGGGCGCATTTACTTCGGAAGGCAAACTCCTCATTTTGGGACACCAGGAAGCTCAGGATGGCGCAGAATTTGTCACCTGGATATCTGAACAAGCCTGGTGCAATGGCAAGGTGGCTTTGACTGGAAACAGTTGGCTGGCTATGGCTCAGTGGAAAATAGGCAGCCTGAGGCCCAAAGGGCTTGCTGCACTGGCGCCGTGGTATGATATCCCTCTGAAGAACTTTTTTTAGATTGAATTCAGATTTACTGATATCTATCGTCAGGGAGGGCCTTCAAGATCACTATCGTGATGCCGTATGCCAGGGAGGTATTCCGTCGTCGAACTTCCACGATTCCGTCGTTGGTAAGAGAGAGCTCCGCTGCGTGGACTCTGAGCCGCCTAGTCTTGTGTGAGGCTCCTTCAGAACCAATACTAATGTGGGTTTAGAGCCATTCGCAAGCTACAGTGAGCTCGAAGATCTGTCTACTACGCTGAAGAAGACAGGCGGCCTGTGGAACCCCTACTGGGAAGACAAAAAGTCAAATCCAGATCAAATCAACGTACCAATTTACGTTGTTGCTTCCTGGACTAACCCAGTCCATACACCTGGGACCTTTCGAGCTTTCAGAATGATTCCGGATAGTACTCCCAAATGGCTTCGGGTGAACAATTCTCAAGAATGGCCCGATTACTACGCAGATTCCAGTTGTCGTGATCTGAAACGGTTCTTCGACCACTATTTGAAGGGATACACGGAAAATGGCTGGCTGGAAACCCCAAAAGTTCGCCTCAGCATCCTTAATTTTGGGTTGTCTGGACTCGATGACACGGTGAATAGAGCCGAGCGGGAATGGCCACTGGCTCGGACCCGATATGAAAGGCTTTATTTGTCTTCCAATGGCGTGATGGGCCCTTTTACACCTCAGCAGGGATCATCTTTGGCGAAGTACAACTCGGCAAGTGGAAGAGTGACATTCCGTTATGTCATTCCTGACGAAATGGAAACGACTGGGCATTTCACAGCGCGGCTCGTTGTGTCATGCCCTTCTCACTCAGATATGGATTTGTTCATCCAAGTTTGTTGCCTCGATGGAAGCACACTCTATAGGCGAGGAATCATGACTATAAGACCTAATAATATAGTAGTTTTAGCCTTGCTAAAGTTACTTCATGATTGGCACTTCGGAGTTTCGAAGGTGGGCATGCTTTTCCACTGGGGCCCCGGTGGCCAAATGCGAGTCAGTCATTCAACCCAGAAGACCCAATCCTCCACATCATTTGAGCCAATTTATGAGCACAAAAAAGGAAATACCCCTAGTCAGGGGAGAAAAGCGAGTGGTTGAAATTCCTCTCAGGCCGTATGGAATGTACTGGAAGGTAAGTTGAACTACTGACACGGCTAGAGTTTGCCTTGATCGCTAATTTCGTTTTACAGAAAGGCAACGTTATTGAGCTTACAGTGTCTGGCAATCCGGTGATCCCTTTCCCTATTCCTGGGGTCAAACCATTGTATGGGAGGAACGTTGGTGATCACATCATTCATTGCTTTGATAGAGGAGAAGATAGCTCCTGTCTTGTTGTGCCTAGAGTTTAGTTGCACACCAGCTTTCGTTTATGGTCGTTCCTAGTCCTTCGTCTGCGAGAGCATCACTACATCCTTTATTTAATACCTTGGTAGTTTTGTGATGTACTATTTGTTCTCTTCAAATCAAAATTTGGTTTTTTTGGATCTAAGATTCGTAGTGTCCCAGCAGCCTTCATGGCAACGTAAGAGTATCTACCTCAAGGTGGGACATGACAATCACTTCTCGGATCCATTGTGAGAGAAAACATCATAATCGAAACAGAAAGGAAATTCAATTACTTGGATCGAGGGGAATGTAGATTCCGCAATTACGTACAACAGCTAGACGACGGGGCCGACGGGCAGACGGGGCCGACGGGGCCGGCCGGGTCGATCGCTAGGCCATTTCCAGAAGGTGCATGATGGTTTCTCGAGGTCCAAGGTGACAATTGCTCGCTTCGTACTTGATCTAGGCGTCTGAAACAGCCCTTTTTTCTCTTTGCGTTCAGAAAGTTGAGACCCCATGTAGGCCCACTGTCTTATCCGCAGATTTGAAAGGACGCAAGGTATAAAATCAGGAAGGTTGCTCAATTGGGCTCCGTTCCACGATGTTTCCACATCGCAGTTGTTTTCTGCATATCGAACAAGACACATTTAAGACCCAGGCATGCTGCATTACGGGCTATTGAGCAGTGTCTGCGCTGGGGCGCCACAGGATATGGGAATGACTCTTGTAGTCATTTTCGGCACTTTCCTTGCTAGCTTTTTCACTTGGAAGGAGCTTACAGCATTCTACAATACTAAGCTCCACCCTCTGTGCAAATTTCCAGGTCCGGCTGCAGCGGCTCGATCAGAGACTTGGTTGTACAGAATGACCAAAAGCGACTTCCAGGAAGAAGAATTTGAGAAACTTCACAGAGAATACAGTGCGTATGAGAGCTTTGAACTTGGAATTTGTAACTAATGAAGTGAATCTTTGTCAGATACCCAGGCCCTTCGCATCGGACCTAACGAACTCCACATCAGTGACGTTAACCTGTACAAGGTTATTTACAATCAGTCCAGCCCGTTTCCCAAATACGCTCCATTCTATAACGGATTCAACACGCCACACACTGTATTTGCTGAATGTGACCCTGTGCTGCACAAAGAACGCCGACGAATGCTGAATCCCCTCTTCTCTCGCGTTGGATTGTTCAAGTTGGAGCCTATCATTCAAGAAAAGATCAAAATGCTAGTGGGAAAGATCCAATTCCTGGCAGGAAATGGAACCGTCAACGTTTATGATGCTTTTAGGTATGACATACAAAGGATTTTCATTCGCTCATTGCTCACAGAATACTATGCCAGGCTAATGACGACTGAGGTCATCCTGCAATTTGCATTTGGAAGGAACGGGGGCCTTATTGCTGAGGATCAGAACGGCTTCAAGTCCTGGTTTCTGAAAGGGTTTGACGCAGCTTCAAAAAGCATCCCCGACCTGCAGTATAAACCATGGCTTCGACACCTTACCAATATCATTCCGCAGGCGATTGTGTATAAATTAAATCCAGAAATCGGAAACTTGCTGGATATAGCAAAGGTAAAATTCTGTGCGCCAGAAAACCCGTGTAGCTTACTTTTAGCTAATGAAATCCGAAGTTCGCTGAAGACTCTGTGCGTTTTTGGCAGAAGTCTGATTCTAAACCCGACCACCCAGTGGTGTTCGAGAGATTAGACACGGTCAACGATGCTGACCTGGCGACCGAGGCGGTGGATATCTTGATTGCTGGTGCCGACACTACGGCATCTACGTTGACAACCGGGTTGATCCATATTCTGTCCGACCGTGAGATTGAGTGCCGATTGGTGGAGGAAGTTGATTCACTCCAAGTTAACGGAGATGGCCAACTTCCCCTTCAAGCTTTAGAAAAGTCGGAATACTTGGTAGGTCATCTTGAGCTTTTGATGTGACTTGAACAATCTTAACAATTTTGCCGCAGAATGCTACTGTCAAAGAAGCACTTCGAGTTGGCATGGCCGTTCCGGGTCGGCTTCCTCGTGTTGTACCAAATTCTCTCACGGAGCCCTTCAGGGTCGATGGCAAAGTCGTGCCGCCGGGTACAACCGTCTCCATATCGACCTATACCATGCACACAGATACTTCAGTTTGGGGCCCGGATGCCCGCGAGTTTCGACCTGACCGGTGGACCGGTCCTGAGAGCAAAGGCCTGGATCAATACCTCTGTACCTTTTCAAAGGGCGCCAGGATGTGTATTGGCCAAAAGTGAGTGTCAGCGCCATCTGTTTCAACAAAGGAAATATGTTAATCGTTCCTCTCAGTCTGGCGCCTGCCGAGATCATCATTGCGCTGGCCTATCTCCTGCGCAACTTCAAGATGAGCCTGTCATCGGAAAGTCATATTGGAGCGCGGAAAGATCGGTTTACATTGCAGTATGAAGATCCTGGGCTTCAGGTCACATTCACGCCGCGTAATTGATTTCCAAGTTACGATGGCTGTTTGCTTCCCTAGATGACTCAGGGCTTTGCTCGCGGTTGATAATTTGCGCATATATAGACTTTTTGAATGGGCGGATTGTAAGGAGATATCTTGAAGAGGTCAAGGAATGCATGCAAGGTTCAGAAAGCGGGGTGGGATCCAACGCCTCCCAATTGATCACAGAATAGAAAGGACGTCTGTCTCTGAGGCCATGACTAAGCGGGACTTTGGCCCCAGGAACCTCACGGAACTCCAAGTTCCGAAGTCCGACCTCAAACCTGGACTCCGCATGTATACAAAGGGTAATGATCGACATGAAGCGAAACATCCCAACATACACCAGAGCTGGCCTAGCGAGATTGCATCTTAGCTTCATCTCTCTTCGTACCTAGGTAACATAGTCCTCGTGAATATTCCAACTTCATGTGTCATTCCTGATCCCCAGACTCGTATTCCAATGTGAATGACGATGCAATCGGCTTCCCCTCAACAAGTCTTATTTGGATGTGAACACTGCGGAAACACGTTCCAACGGAGGGAGCATCTCAACCGCCATGTTCGTCGCCACCTCCAAGTGAAACCTTTCTTATGTCACCATTGCGGTAAATACTTTTCAAGACAGTGCGACGACCAGTAACTTCATTGCCAGTGTTCTGCTAATGTGGTCCGAATAGGGACACTCTGAAGCGACACACAGTGACGCATGACCAGCATCACGATGGCTTGAGTAGACGGGCTTTGAAGGCTTGTAGTGAATGTACCCGTTCCAAGCAACGATGTAGCGGAACTGAACCATGCGATCGCTGCAATCACCGAGGCCTGCCTTGTCACACTGGCAAGTATTTTGTGGAGCCAACGAATGACAACGCGAGTGAAACCCAGAATGAGCGTCTAGAAAGCTCTAAAATCGAGGATGGTGCTTTATCTGGCCACCTCCATTCATCTTACCTAGGCTCGAATGCGGCCATCATCGGTGGCAATTATTCACAAACTCAGTATGAATTTCCCTGGATACCCCAGGATTGTGCCTTTCCATTTTCCTCGCCTTTCGAAATCGAGTCCAATAATACCAGCGATATGATGTTTCATTGGGACCGTACTGCTTTCTCTTCTGAAGAAAATCCAAGCTTTTGCATTTACGATCAAGTTGCATCGATGCCTCCGCAGATGAAGAACAGTGGCTCAATAAGTACACTTGAGCGATTTTCGGATGAGCCCTCGAGACAAGGAGACCCGGCGATCCCTATGAGGCAGCAGAGTGACCAGTCAGAAATCTCCTTCCCTGGCTTTCCCCAGTTCTCTCCAGATGATATCGACTTACTTGTTTCAGACGACTATTGCCATGTGTCAGAACTGTCCGAGTCGGAATATGATGCACTCGTCACACTCTACCATGAGTCAGTCCTGGCCTCAGATTCAGAGAACCAAGGCGATTTCCCACGCCGCGAAATCATCAATGCGTTTGTGCAGCTGTACTTTGAGTTCTTCCATTTAGGCTTCCACCTTCTGCATCAAGACGCCTTTCAACGCCAACAGAGGTCCTCTTGTCTCTACCTCGCTGTTGCTGCAATAGGCGCCCAATACTCGAGGGTCACATCTCGCGGGCAATGCAGCCTTGCTCTCTTGGAGATCTTACGGCGCGCCTTACTTAACAATGTAGGTTTTCTCGTCAGTTCCTCCTTTCATCTCTTTTGCCCTAGTCCGGGTTTGTAAAATGACAGATTTGCCAGATGAAGCTGGATTGCTCTCCTCAACATGATCTTCAAATGGTTCAGACAACAATTTTGTGCACATTCTCTTTGTCATTCTGTGGAAGGCATCATACACTGGCTCAGGCACAGCATATGCGTAGCCTTCTGGTGACTATGTGTCGCCCATTCATGACCCAGTCTATACTTCACCGCGGATGGACTCCTCAGAAGGCCTACCCATTCAAGGAAAGCTTATCTGATTGGATGGCACGAGAATCTTGGGCCAGAGTGATATATTTCACTTGGTGTAGGTTCATAAACCCTAGGCTCGGCATCTTCCATTTCAGCTACTGATCATTTACTGGAGAAGACATTGAATACCAACATTGGACCTTCTTTGATCTTGCTCCTTTGATATCGATTTCGGAACTACGTGCCTGTACGCCCTGCGACGATGAGCTCTGGCAAAGCTTCCATCTTAATGAAAAAGGGGACTTGATGCAAGCATTTACTTGTAAGTTTGTTGTTGCATTGCCATCCAAATCTGGATGCGTCAATTAACTTTGCCAGTGACACCTCATTCACCCAGTGTTTTGGATGTCCTCAGTGAAAGGAACTCGGGTAATGAACTCACCTGTTTCTTAGGAAGCTCGGCATCTTTGATTGTCATGGTTTCGGCGTACGCAAAGGAGCGAAGTCTCTTCCAACTTCTGAGACCAGCAGCTATGGGTGGCACCAAAAATAATTCAGACACTGCTCTTGATGCTATGTGCGCGGTTCATTCTCACCAAACAACTATGCTCGCAGAGCAGGCAATATCAAACGTTGCTGGAAAGCTCCAAGAACAGCGACTGGCACCGGATGAAACTTCTTCCGCATTCGTGATTTTCTCTGCTATGAAAAAGATTTACTCTATATCCAGGATCTTGGATCATATTCCATATACGCTGTTGTATGTCTCCTCTGGTTGGATGTCATCAAAAAAGGATACCGAAACCAGTCTGGCAAATCTGACAACACGACTACGAGATGATCCTCGAAATTCCAGAAGAACACTGACTTATGCGGCCCAATTATTCCGCCGCGTCCGAAACCAAAAGTGGCTTGAGGCATGTGATCCGCTTTATGTGCTCCTCGCAACGCTATATATATGGTTCTATGGAAGCACATTTGATACGTCATCGGAGGACCCTGACAGCGCAACCTGGCCACCATTGAAGATTGATGATGAGTCCATTGATGAGACTGCCTGGCTGCAATGGGTGGACACTGGCGATAAGAGAAGACCTCACATTGGCGGCATAGGCTTTTTGAATGGCAAAGCGAACGGTCATCGTGTACTGAAAGAGGCCATTCGGATTCTTGCTAAAGATCAAGGCTGGCAGCACTTTGCTCATGCAGTCGCGGGCTCGCTTCAACGAATATTGTCTGGTCTTGCTCCTTCCTTCAAGGATATTTAGCTGCTACCTTACGTTGAGTAATTCCAAAAGTATACCTATCGATTTTGTATGTATCGAATCGCCATTGGAGGAACAGAAAACAGAATTTCGATCTCATTTAGTGATTTGCCATGCCACGCCAGAGGAGAAGATGCAATTGAACTCCCACTTCTGGCCGTAGGCCAAACATATTTCAGGGACTATCTTACAATTTACGCAAGTGAGTTGTTTGTGCAATTTGTTCTCAAGCTACACTATCTTTGCGGCATAGTCGTGGCTCCTATGATATATGAAAAGCCACATTACCATTAGGCCCTCGAACACGGGTTTGTAGAAACTCTATCTCTTTGAAATAGTCCAAGGAATGGTCTCGAGTAGATATACCTACAAACTCCAATAATTGACAACGACGACACGGTGGCTATATTCATGTACCTAACCACTTATCGAAATTGAAAATAACCCGTTCCTACAAGGCTAAGTGCTTTTTGGTATTTTGATTCTGTGGTAAAACTAAAAATAGGGCTTATGTATCAGCCATACATATTAGACTTTTGCAGATTCAGACCTGGCACTCAACCGCGGGTGACCCTCCGGGACCCTCCACCTGCACCGCCCCACGGCGGGTGGAGGGTCCCACATCTTGACCCTATGGGTTGGACATCTCTTTGTCCGTCCCCGAGGGTCTATGTGATCAGTATAAATAGTAAAAAACGTGACCTTTTCTAATGAGGTTAGGGTTTCAAGGAAGTAGCCTAATTATAAGATGGGTGATTGATAAGTTCAACAGTAAACTTAGATCAAATCTGCTGGGATGTTACAGAAGGACGGAGTGTATGTTGCGTATCGAACCCTCGCCACACATATGTGAGGTCATTCAATCAAATCAACCAGAGGTGAAGAGGATAGTAGGATTTGCTTTGTCTTGGGAAGGCCGATCCAACCAAGCCACGAAGGTGAAATGTTGGTCGGGTACTACAATTTGCATGTTCACGGCAGAAACTAGACTGTACTCCCTTCTGACTTGTTGCATATTACAGGCACTTTGATTCTGGTGAATTTTGACTTCTCGGGAAAATCTGTGATTGCGATCCAGCAATTATTTAAAGATGAATCCATAAGAAACTTATATCTCAGAACTCCCTACTCTCCCCAATATTGCACACGTCAAATACCCCAGTCTCAGGAAGTCCGCTTTTAGCGAGTGCTTTCCTCAGTAAATGTGGTGGTTCCATCGCATCCTCTTCCGCCACGGCCCAAGTCCCCCAGTGAATTCCAATCGCCTTTTTACATTGAGTATCCTTGAAAATCTCAACGGAGTCATACGGATTCGAGTGCACGGAACTTAGAACATGTCGTGGCTTATACGCTCCTATTGGTATCAGGCCCAGATCAAATGGTCCTCGTAATTCGCCAATTTGTTTGAAAGCAGGACAGACGGCCAGATGAGCGAAATCTGATCCCCAGTCATCAACGTCTTTAGGCAAATGCGGGACCGCGCGATAGCCAGTGTCACCTGCGAAGTACACTGACTTGCCACCTGAAGAAACAGACCAAGAAGCCCACAATGTGGCTGCTTTATCAAAAGGAGTACGCGCAGATGTATGTTGACAAGGGAGGCATGAGATTCTAGCCTCAACAACATCCTCTCTGGTTGATTTGAGCAACTTGAGGTTGACGTCCTCCCACCAGTCGAGCTCGATAGCGTCCTTGATACCGCAGTCTGCGAACCATTTTCTGAGACCCTTTGGGACACAGAATTGGGCCGAAGGGTGAATTTTTCGGATTTCAAGGATAGTGGGATGCGAAAGATGATCGTAATGAGAGTGGCTTATGATAACCTACTCATCATACATATATCAGCGATCAGTGAAAGCAGTAGCGCAAGAATGACTTACACAATCAATGGTCGGAATATCGGAGATGTCGCAGGGCTTGGGTGTGAGCCTTTTATGGCCTATCCAGGAGAACGGAGAACAGCGTTCTTCGAATACGGGATCAAAGAGAAACCGTAGGCCAGATGGGAACTCAACGAAGTAACAGGCATGACCTAGCCATGTTGCACGAAGAGCTTGGCATCCATTTCTAGAAGAGAGGAAGTTTGGTTTGACGACAGGTACAGTTGATGAGGTAGTATCAGGCCTCTGGCTGTCTCCAGAGAAGAATTTGTGCCTATAGGTTCATGTTAGCAATTCAACTTCTGTTGATGTGAATAGAGGGCCGGACTAGGAAAGCACAAACTGGATCATGGCCCTGAATAGTGCTGGAAAAGACAATACGCGAGAGCTTTCCCATGGATTAACAAAGCCCGTCGCTTCCCCGTTACCTCCCTCATCTCTCACCCAGTGGCTTTTATCGCCCGCGCTCTTTGGTATCGCGCTTGATGCGGTTGGCGTACTGAATTTCACGTCGTAATCACTCCCAGAACTCATCCTTTCAAATCTTCGTAACGCGGTGTTCGTTAATTGCCGGGTGCGTTGATTCAAGAATACTGTTCGGAAGCTATTCCACATGTGGCACTTAACAGCAGTTCGTCACGACCTAGCCCTTGGGAAAGTAGGCGTTATAAGAAATGAAAGTGCCTTACTTTATTTCAGAAGGCGGCCAGTTCTAGTCGTTATGGCCAATGAGATATAAAGTAAAGATCAGCAATTAAACGCGCTCAAGCCTCCTCGCAATTTTGTACTAAATGGGGTTTAGTATTAGGCGTACCAACCCTTCGCGCAGATGTAGTCACAGCAACTCCAAAGAGTACGGATGCAAGACAAATGAATGCTTTGCTGCTTATCGTGGATCAACGGGCTCAAGATAGTTTATCGCGAATACGAACGAGCCGGGTTTAGTATTTGATTGTTATGCATTGGTGTGGTTTCGGATACATACGAGTGTCTAGGGGGTACTGATTAGACACTAAGCGACTATAAGTAATCACTAAGCACTCACCAACTAATGAGCATCCACTAACCACTTGCTGGTTATCCACCAAGCATCCGCTAAGCAATCACCGAGAAACCGCTGGGTAACCAGTGAGCCTCCACTAAACACTCATGAAGCACTCACTGGGCATCAGAGATCGGTCACAAGACACGACTAAGCACAACCAATGGGCCTGATTCCGTGATGAGGATGACTCACTAAGCCTAAGCCTGCGCGCTTTCACAGACGCGGCGAATGCTAGATCAGGAAAGCTCCGCTTGGCAGGGAAAATCCAGCTTCTAGACTTCACTTAATGATAACCAAAGTTCTAGTATAGTGTACGGGCAGCAATATGGGCCCAGCGTCCAGAGAAACAGTCACTAGCTTGAATACGCCTTAGCTCTGAGCTTAGCGCTATAGTACCAGATCACCAAAGGGGCAGGAATCCCATGAAGAAGCCCGATCAAACCAATAGTAGTATTCCCCCATCCATACCCAAGAGCTTGGTACATCCGTGGCGCGAACAGAGAGAACAGAAAAGCAGTCAAGCTGCGCAAGAACCGGGTCGCACCGCCCGCACGACTGGTATGCTCAGGGTACGCCTCTGTGACATACGCCTGCAATGGCATACTCAGGATATACATGCCAAGCATGGTAATACATACGCCAATGTCAACCACGTTCAATGCAAGCGATAAGTCGCAGCCCAGCCATAAAAGAATAAACCGAGAGGCACGAGGAGAGCATCGGGGAAGATGGCCGGTGTGCGCAGCTCAGGACTGTGTTCTCCATTGGCACGTGCTTTGAGACGGTGGAAAAGACTGTCCATCAACTTGGCGCAGATCTGGCTGCTGGCTATGTCGCCCAGAGCAGCGGCAATGTAGTGAAGGCCACTGATCTCGATAGACTCCTGGTAATGCTGGGTCCATAGGTCAGAGAGAGTAGACAGAACGATGTACAGAATACTATAAGAGAATACAGAGATCACCGACGCAATTTGGATGATTTGGTGGAAGGTGAGCAGACGGACTGGTCGGATCAGAGCTCTTCCCTGGATTCGGATCGCTAACTTGTGGCCGTGAATACGCTCATCTGCGGGATAGTCTCGCGAATTTCCCGTGTCTTTTCGATCCTCTCTGCTCGTCCTCGAAGAATCAGTGGCTCATGTGTTTCCCAGAAGGAAAAAAATGAGACCACGACCATAACTGCTTGGAAAATTGAAGTCGACCAAAACATCCACCGCCAAGTCGTTCGCTCTGCCATGAACCTACCAATGATAGGACCTGAAGGCGATTTCTCATTATCAGCACTTGCACCTCCAAAATGAAAAGTCCATGAACATCGATTTGAAACAAACCTACAGCTGCGCCCAGCAATGGAATCAACAAATAAACACCAAGGGAGCAACCTCGCTGCTTCGGTCGCCACACGTCGGCCAAAACGCCTTTAGCAAGCGCATTAACCACACTGGCACCAAAGCCCGCAAAGAAACGAGATGTAATCAAGACTCCTTTGTTAGGGGCAAAGCCGCAGACAACGTTTCAAATCAGGAACCAGACATTCGAGGCATGAAGCATCGGCTTCCGACCGTACACCTCCGACAATGACCCTATCACTAGGGGCCCGAATGCCGTCGCCAGAAACGATAGATTGACAAAGCCATGGCGGACTCTGTGACATCCATGCCGAACTCTTTCGCGATTGTCGACAAGGTTGGTGCCATGATGGTCGACACCATGACGCGGTTGAATGTGGCGGAGAGCACGTCGGTAACAGCCCATTTCTGATTACTTCGCCAATCTTTGGGGTTATCTGGATTGAAGGGCTCTGCAGATGCAACTAAGCACGGGTTATCTTGTTTGCTGGCGATTTGGATCGGTTCTAGTTCCACGTCTGAGATTGCGTCGGGATTAGGTTGGGTAGGGCCATTGAAAGTCATGGTTATTGTTCGTTTGGGATGAATCCACTTCAACATGTAACGGAAAGGAGTTGACTGTCAATATTGTTGTAATTGGTTTGACTCGGGGGAATATGTTCCAACTCCGAACCTTAGCCCGAGCAGGGAAGTTACTGGGTCGGTTCCTGCCGCGCTGCCCTGAAGAGACCCCAGCGTGGAAGCTGATTCGGTGGAAGTTTCGAGAGAACGTAGGTGAAGTCGTTCAGTTTAACGTCCGCTCCGATGTTCCGAACCTATCCTGTACATTGACCTACGACATAGATTTACGATACTGGCAAAGGGACGATCCTAGTCTTGGCTAGCTACAAATGCAGGTACGTGTTGACGCCCGTGCCCTTGAGCTTTATTAGGTCCCTAATAGTGGTATCGTTTCAACAGTATAGACGAGGCACGTGCCTTTCTAAATAAATAACTTGCATCTATATATCCACCATACTCTAATCAGTATTGCTATCATAGAAACTGTTTGCAGTCCATCCATTCACCGCCGTATAATCCGCCAACGGCGAAGTGCCCTTCAGCGTCTCATAATGCCTACGAGGCCCACACTCCCTCAATTTGGACTCTTTAACATTGACACACCGGTTCTGCATGATAGCTGCGATATTGCGACCGGCGTCTTGGCCCTCAAACCATGCTCCGTGCAAGAACCCAAAGTAAGTGGGACTGGTGGCCTCGCCTGCGTACCAGAGACGATCGTTGTTTGCGCGCAGGTTCTCGTGCATCTCTAGGGTCGTCGAAGGCGGCCAGTTAGAGTAGCTTCCGTAGGACCAGGGCTCCGTGCTCCAGCGCGGGAAGAGGAAGGAGGTTGGCTCGGGGATGTTCTTGTCAGGCCACATCTTGCGGAGGACCTCCATGATCTCGGCTTTGGTTCTTTCGTCGCCTTGGCGTTCAGCGCGCCAGGAGAATTCGTTGGTCACCGTTACGAACATGATATTCGAGTTAGGGAGGAATTCTGGCATCGAAAGGGATTGGAAGATTGGGTACCAGCCGCGAGTAGTCGGGTCGGCGTAGAGGAAGTACTGAGTATCTGTAGGCCAAAAGGTCTCGTTGAATTGCATGAAGATCTTAGTGTATGTGCCCATCGTGAACTTCTGAATGGCTTCTTGTTTCCAGTCTGGGAGCTTTGGGGTGAATTTGACGGCATCGTTCTGCAGGACACCGAGGGAGAAGGTGCAGATGGCGTATGCTGCACTGACACAGCTGCCATCACTGTTGTGGATGGTGACGCCATCTTCGGAATATTCGATCTCTTCGACTTGGGTGTTGAGATTCAGGCGCGGGTCATTCTTTTTCAAAAATGTGGATGCCATTTCCTTGATGAGGATGTTAAAGCCACGCTGGTCGGTGACGAAGTTATCGTGGTCGCTGAATGTGTTTGAAGTCAAATTGTCTCCTGCACAGCCAAACACGAGAGAGCTTTCCAGCGGAGTGAAGTTATCTTCAAAGTCTATGATAAATAGATTAGCAAACAGTAAGCCCTGCGCTGTAGAAGTATAGCCCACCCCATTTCCACCAGTCCACAGCCTGAGCCTCCATGTCATGCTTCTTCGGATTCCATCCAGCTAGCGCCAGACCACTCTGAGCAGACTGATCCTGCAGGTTCTGGGACAGGATTTCACCAGCCCTCATGTTGGCAATATCATAGGCATCATCATACTTCTCGAGCAGATGGCTATAGTCCTTATAGCCATGCTCGTTGTAAGTGGAGATGTTATCATAATCTGAGTAGTGAGTTTTCAGATGATACTTCTGGGCCTGTGCGACAAATTGTGTTAGAAATCATTGCACAACGCATGAACACACTCAACACCTACCAAGGTCCAAATAGGGTTCTGGGGCCCGCCCGGGTTTCCTAGGCCCTGAACCCAGTTGGCACCCATCTCAATGGTATATGGCTTGCCATCTTGATCCTCGCCGAAAGGAACGTGCCATGCGCGACCACCGATAGTATCTCGATACTCGAGAATGGCAAAGTCATGGACCGAGGCATTATGCAACGCTTGCTATTAAATAGTAAGATCACGGCCAATGCACATAGCCCTAGAGCACACGACCACTTACAGCGGTGGAAATACCAGCCATTCCACCTCCCCTGCGTGTCGTCAGGTCCGAACTATAGAGCACACCTTCTTCATTGAACCAATACTCACAGAATAGCAACAGTTGTCTTCTTGCATTGCCCCTCCGCAGCCTTCGGGGAGGGAGGCACGGCCATAACAGGCTGAACAGCCCCAGCCAAGGCCGCCAAGAAAGAGAGTCGGTGCAGATGCATTACGTCGAAAAAGTGATCCCTAAGGGAGAGACTAAGAATGTAGGAGCTACGACCCTCATTAAATACTGTGAGATCTGCATAACTTACAAGAATCAGATTGTGCAGCCATGATCGATAAGCGAAAAAGGCCAAGAGGCAACATCGGCATCGAGGTGATCGACAGGGTCATTGTAACCTCTGCAGCATCTAAATCCCAAGGCGTTCCGCGATCGGGTAGGTACAACCGGCGTGGAGCTCAGTTTGCTTATCGCGGGAAATCTGGGAAATGCATGTGTCCACTATGACGAGTGTAATTTAATTGTGGTGAGGATGTTTACTGGGGAGAAGGGCCTTTTATCCTCGCATCCTCGGATTGTGAAATGTTGATTGTGATTGGGACTCGGTGGCAACCGAAACGCAACTTCATACACGCGTGCCAAGAATTCTTTAGCTCCACGCGTCAATTATAATGGCCTTGCACCAGCTAAGTGCGGAAAAAAATTGGTAAGTGGCTGTTCATAGATACCTAGAAAAGATATAAACCAACCGATGAACCAGGAGTATCCGTGGCTCCCTAAAAATGTACAAATGAGTTGAATAGATAATGAACTCCGCCCAGCTATGCATGATAAAAACCAATTGATCTGATGGAATGCCACGCCGAAGATTACCCAAATGCCAAGATGAGGCGCAAACCTTCTGCGCACAGGGCCCACACGGGTTGGGGACCGGAAGCAACTTTGACGCCGATATACAGGGAAACAAGAAGAGGCTTTTTCTGTACACAAATCGCTTACGACTACCGGAAAGTGTAGGAAGGACGAACCATCTTCACAGTTTCCGGTTTAAGTGACAGTTGCTGATAGGGCGAGCTGCCGGGATCGTAATAGAGCCCCTCAACCTGACCGTCATCACGACGGAGAGAAATATAGTAAAACCCGGAGATGGTGAGACCCTGACGCGAGTCGGTGGGGGTGATGAAGCACCGTTCTGGAATAGTGTCAGTGAAAACGCGGGGAGGATTGATGAACGTGCTGCTTTGGGCGTGGACTTACCCTTCCAACGCATCAAGATCCACCCTTTGGCCAGTTTCTCGGTGATCCATTTCCTGCTGACGAGATTCTTGGAAATCTCGGTATCTGTGAGATCTTTGAAAGGCTGCAATTCTCGCCAGTATGTGCTGTCGATATCTGCGTCCGCTTTAAAATTCTTTGTCTCCAATGTGTGCTTATTGAAATCGATGATTTCACCTTCCAGGAATGTCACGATGTGCGCATCATGGGTGGGTGATGTCTTGTCGGGAATGTTGTAGGCCTCCATGGTACCCGACAGAGTCATGTCATCGTAGTTGATGTTGTGAATAGTGACTTTGACAGGCCAATTCTCGTCCCGTGTACTTGCCAGGTATCGTCGCCTGGAGCTGGTATGTACGCTGATACGTGCGCTACTATCGCTGCTGTTGACAATCACGGGTTCACTGGGGCCATGGGGCACTTGAAACCCGCTGGGAGAGTACCGGGCCAGTGGCATTCGCTGCCCGTTGACAACCAGAAAAAATTGCTCCAGGTCGGAGCCAGGAGCAGCTCGCTGGCGGTGCGATGCTATTAGTGTCAAGAATAAAGTCACTGTCCTTCCATGAAAAGTTGTCTAATGATATGAATCCGGTTGCGGCGGCCGAGCTGATACTCTCCTCGAAGGAGTTTGAGTAGCGGAGTCGATCGAGATAGTTGATAGTGTTTTTCAACATGGAGTCCACAGAACCTGCTGAGTGAAGTTGGCGATGTGCAGCAGCTCGAGCCCGCAAGTCGCTGTGGGTGAGAACGCGCTGGGAGTCGCCCCGACTGGAGGGACGGTATCGATATGCCCTGGACGAGGACGAGCCACTAGTTCGCTCGCTTTCTTCGGCGTTATCACTTGAACGAGTATACCGATCCAGCAGATAACTCTCCAGGGTTCTATTCCGCGGTAACCTGGGCTGTGGCCTCATAGACTGCAACAGGGCTTCCATGGTCGGGATAGGCGAATTCCGAGACCGAGTGCTTCCTTCCATCGGTTCATCTCCATTTATGATCGGCGGCGTGCGACCGGTGGGCAAGGATTCACGTGCTCGAGTTGACGATACGTTATGGGATGAGTATCCGTGAGGAAACGGTTGGAGTTGTAGTTGGTCGTCCTCCGACTCTTCAGGGCGCCGGGTGTCTTCATCTTCGTCATCGGAGCCGGGGGGCCCAGCCATACAGGGACCGGGGATTCGTTCGGCGGCCTTCGTAGTTCGGCATGTTGTGTGAGTGGGGAGGATCGCGCTGGTGACGAACGATAGGGATGCGACGGTTGATTTCAACGGAAAGGCGAAGATCAGGGTCGTCGAGGTCCATGCGATCCCATGGATCCTCGTCTTCCATGGGCTGATGTGATTGATAGCGCCGACGGCGGTGTCGGCTGAGTGATGGTAATAGGGGATTGTAGAGAAGGGAGCGAGAGCGGAGAAAGTTCACATTCTCGTCATGAGCGTTATCGATTTCCGCAGAGCCGGAGGCAAAGGATCTCGATTGATCAGACGCAGGCGATAAGGCAGGAGTTCCGTGCTAGAACAAAAAGCATTAGTTCGCGCGAAAAAGGTCAGACGACCAGGAGATCGGGGATTGAAGACCCGGAGACCGGGACAGAACAAGAGAACAAGCGACCAGGTCTTCACGCACAGAAGCCGAGTTGGGAGGTGGCATCCTCAAAGGGTCACAAAATCGCAGGAAGGCGCTCAGATCGAGGCATGCGAACACAACTCAAAAGAGTGAGAAGGCGTTAGAGATCAGATCTTCAATCGGGAGCCGAGGCGAATCTTGAAGGGGCGGATCCTGGATTCTGGATCCTTGAACGGGGGTGTGGAGAAAGCCCGACATGACGTTTTCCCTATAACCGGGCTGATTTCTCTTTCAACCACTATTTCTCTACGACAGTGAGCTAGTAATGGAAAGGGACAAGCACGATCGACTCCATTCGTCACAGCCCAGGCCTTCTTTTCTTCTCCTGCAGGGAAGTTCTTGCACTAACACTCAACACTAACCGGCTTCAGGTACATCGGTCCAGCCAGAATCATCCGAGCGTCCAGTCCATACCTAGAGGATTCGAGGACATGAGGACCACATCAGCCTCTGAATCTACACTACACTTCATGCACTACATCTCGGGGAGTGCTGGAGGCGACATTCCCGGACTACGTCCCGAAAGCCCCTGTGCACCAGTGACAGCAGCCCTCGCGCTGTTTGTTTCGTCAATTCGTGTGTCTATTGCCAATCCTTGATGAATTACTCCGACTGTCTCGGTCATTGCTGCGTCCGACTGAAATGACGGATTTCTTGCCCTTCCTCTTCGTGGAGGCATGCAAAGTCTCGAAACTTGAGAGCAATAAAAATGATTAGGATCAAGAGCATCGTGAGCACACTTGGCAAATGGCATGGCGCCTGGCATCTATCGTGGTGGATTACTTTTCATATTTGCTATCTCTAGTAACGACATTGCTCTCTACAATTTGAGGGGCCGCCGTCCTAGTGCTACAGTCTACGAGCTATTGTGTGCAAGCTCTCCAATCGCCTTGACTGGCGGTGACCACACTGGAGACTTTGAAGCTGTTGGTCAAGCCCGTTTGACACAAGGCTTCAAAGCTAGTGTAATGAATGCCACCGAGGATGTCAAGTGGCTCGACTCTTCCAGTATCGTGATCGAAGACTTGAAGAAGCCGCTCAATGATTCCAGCGGGGCCAAGTCAAAGACCTTTGACGAAAGGTTTGTTTTTGTTCCAAGATCCCAAGGCTAGGGCATCCTGTCGCAGGTTTTCAATCATTTTTATTTTTATTTCTCACAACTTGTGCCTCGCAACATGATCTATTACTGCGAATGTATCGGAGTGCCAAGCCACCTGGACATTTCCGTCGAGCATCACGACGGTTGCTTCCGACCTGTAACCTGGCTATGGTCAAAGTAGAAAAGCACCTTGGAAGCATATTCTTCAGCGAAAGCGCTTCCAAATGATGTGTGCTTCTAGCCCAAGCACCTCGGATCCCGGAATCTAGCAGAGTCTATTATAATGAAGGATCCATGTGCTCAAGCTTGTTTGGCACGGGCTGCATTGCAGTCATCAGCCAATTGAACACAATCGCTGATCAAGGTCCAGAATGCCTCCACATCGACACTCCTGGGAATAGCTACACCAGGCCCGTCGAGCGGTGCAGCGATGGAGCGTCCCAGCTGACCAGTCGTGGAGACATCCGTACCGTGGTCGCCATCCGTAACGATACTAAGAGCAAATCGCTCCCCACCCTTATCATCGAAGTAGATTGTCTGATCAGGGTGAGCCTTTGCAAATGTAGGGTTCAAATTGGACAAGACCACAGCAACGGCAAGCGGATCATGGAGCGGAGGACCAGCCGTAAGCCCAAAGACCTCTTCATATGTGCCCGCAAAGAAGATGAGCAAAGCATGCAGAATCCGGCGAACGACCGTTGGTTCCTTTGACGCGTCTCTAGCACCGTAGAGGATTCGGTTTTGCACTTCTTTCGATGCGAAGACTTGATGCGTAAGATCCAAAGCAGCAATGGTAGTCTTGGGTGCAACGATAGGGTTGCTGAAAATTGACTGCGCGGCTTCGGGATCGCACTTCAAATAAAGCTGGTTAGATCTGTTCGAGGTCAATGTTTCCGGGCAATACAAACATAAAAATTGAACTCGGCCCAAGGTGTTGTATTCCCGATGCGTGATTTTTCGCCGGGCAGTTTGCTCATTGGAGCATCTGTAAAGCCGTCCCCAATGGCCCCGCCCATAATGCTCAGACCTTGAATATGCTCCGCAACTTCGGGGAATGTTGCAAAAAGCAGGGCAACATTGGTCAAAGTTCCTGTCGCAACCACCCAAGAGGTCCCTTTGGGCTGTGCTAAAAGAGCATCCCGCATAGCTAGGATTGGATTCACATCTCTGACCACAGGTCTGTAGACCTGGGGGAGAAGGTCGGTGCCATCGAGGCCAGTTTCACCTTTTGAATTTCAGTCAAATGTCACTGCTTCCTGAATAACCACGAGATTTGTGGTGAGAATTCTAACCATGTATATCCGGAGCATATAGAGCAGGTCGTGAGAAAGGTTTCCCGCTTCCAGGATAGACGGGAACCTCCGGTCTGCCGATGGCTTCTAATATGCTTCCGGCATTGTTGGTTGTATTATCTAAGGAAGCATTTCCATGGACGGTTGTAATTCCAAGGAGGTTTAATGATGGATGGTGAGCCGCAATTAAAATAGCAAAAGCGTCCTAAGTCAAGTCTTAGTACCTCTCGACTCTTGATAAGAGTATCAAACTCGTACATCATGACCTACATCAAGTTAGAAAATTATGTATAGGCTCGAGGGATAACAATAGAGAGCGCACCAGGATCACAGTCCAGCCACACAGGAGTAGGTGTTGTATTAGGAGCCAACATTGTGAGAGTGTGATGAACAAGACACCGGGAAAACAGGAGAGTCCGGTTAACAAGGCATTGGAGTATCCCCGCATCGCGATAAGCCCCTTATCTATGCCCTAAGCCCTACATTCCCAATCGGGTGGTCCCATGTCATCAACTTCGCGGTCAACGCGACAGTTCCTTTGTTGAACGAACTGGAAAGGGTGAATCCCTTGACCTGTGCGCTCCCAATAACATTCACTCCTGCTGAGTCTCTGCTCTCTTGTGATGCCATGACCGAGTCTCTTCGCCCCGGCTTGCAGCCGGTGTCTCACCTGAAGGCAG
Source organism: Penicillium maclennaniae (assembly GCF_028827695.1). NCBI lineage: Eukaryota > Fungi > Ascomycota > Eurotiomycetes > Eurotiales > Aspergillaceae > Penicillium > Penicillium maclennaniae. Next base: position 4,593,834 of record NW_026623215.1, on the reverse strand, counting down.
GGCCGACCACATCAAGCTCCAGATCAACCGCGCTGCCTTCTCCAACCAAACACTTCATTTCACGACCTTCCTCACGACTTCGCATGCAAAAGTCTTCCACTCGAGATGATCCACTTGATACGACAAGCGAAAAGGCCACCCAAGCCCTGATCCGACGCGTCCTTTGTCCTTCGACAAGCAGCCACGGCGCATCTTCTCCACAGCCTTTGGAAGAGCTACTACCCCCTCTCACGAGCTCTAATGACGTTGACCGTCAACTATACGCCCTACTCGCTTTAATAATTAAGGACTTCGTCTACTCTTGGTATTCGAAGATCACCCCGGACCAAGCCTTCGTCAACGAGGTTCTACATGTCGTTGCACACTGCACCCGAGCTCTGGAACAACGCCTGCGCCAAACTGATGTTGCACAGCTGGCCTTGGATGAAGTCCCGGCTTTGGTGGAAGCACATATACGTTGTAAGACCCGACTGCCTCATTTTTTTTTTCCCGGCGGCTAGAGTCCGAGTGGTATGGAGAGCACTGGCTAACTAACAGGGAAATCAGCATACAGATTAGCCAAAAAGAACTCTGATCTTTCCGGACTCTCAACGTCACATCGTACACTTTACCACGAACTCAACCCTCACCCTGGCCTATCGCCTGTCCCGGATTCTCATGATCCTGATACAATCACCGCGCAGAGTGAAAATGAAGCTGCGTACCGCAAGCTACTTGCCAGCGGCGTCTTAGCAGTCCTTCTGCCCACTGAAGATCTAGAGAACAGCAGTCTGCGCACGCTGGTGGGGGACATTCTTTCAGATCTGATACTGGGGAACCAAGTGTCCGGCAGAATGTGCCAAGGGATGTTCTTCTGGGAGGTCATCACCAAACTTGCTACTCTAGCGAAAGAGCGTAAAGAGGGAGTCAAGAAAGCAGAAACCACGAGTGATACTCCACCGAGTCAATTAGAGCGATTCGGCCTACTTGGAAAAGACGACTCGACAACCCATCAGCCTTCCCAGTCGCAACTCACCGTCTGGATATGGAACATTCTACAAAGCGTCTATCTTGGTTACGTTGCGTTGCGTTTCATTGCAACGGCCTTGTTCCGGGTCGCATCGAATCCCAGGCCGGAGCCCTCGCACGGAGCTGGTGTTTCATTTCCCGCTGCAACGCCAGGCTCCAAGAAGGAGGGTGTCGAGTCGTCGTCATACGGCATCACAGGTAAGCGCCCGGTCGTCGACTACCGCCCTTTCTCGATGGCATCCACTCTACTTGACATATCGCAACGGATGCCGTGGTTTTTTGGGCTAGTATCTCTTCCCAGCACCTGATCCTGGCAGGACCCGGTAGAGTCGGTGACACGGACGGAGTCTTTGACAGGTGAGTCCCTTTCATATCTTTGAAGCGTTCTTACCTACGGGCTCGGGCCTCCTGAGACCGCATGAACTCTCGACTGTGGAGAAACGGTGCGATCTCCGAATCGCAATCTAGAGGTCAAGTGTCACTGGTGCGAGTTATGGTGAGACGAGGAAGCGTCTTGCTCGCATGCCGCATCGATCACTTGATCACCGTGGTACACGCGTTATATCATGGCATTGCCCGGGAATATTACGAGTACGGTCATCTTACGGGACCCGTCATACGTACGGTCATTACAGTTATGTTGACGGGTCGATTCTGGCCCCAGATTGGCTGCCCAACTTGGTCCGAGCGAGGAGCAGGAGCAGGGAAGTCGAAGCAGGGGTCTTTTGTGTCGTTTTCTAGCTGATAGCGCCGGGACCCGGCCCTTTCCGTGCCGTGTCTCTTTTGGTCAACTCATGTCATCGACACTTCACCAGAGTGAGAAGAAGACAAACGCAAAAAAAAACTAAGGCCAAAGAAAGAGAGCCTTTGGTCCAATGTGTGCAAGGCTGCCGAACCAAATATCAAACTCTACCAGGCAAATCGCGCACGAGCAGAAAGTCTTCTGATGCCGATCCATGATGACCATGCCCTTTTGGGCACTTGCATGAAAGAAGAAAAAAGCTCTCGCTGAGACTGGAGATTTACCACCGGGGTCCTATCAGCAAAATTCCTGGAAGCGAAATTTGGATTCGCATTCGCATTTTGACCGAGGTTGGCGCATGATGCCGGCTTCTGTGCGCCAGGCACCGCTGGGATGTTACCCGCCTCGAGAGGGGAAATGCAATGAACGCAGGGCTAGGGCCCGCCCCATTCATTCTCTTGAAGGAGTAACATCCTTGTTGCACCAATAGCTGGCCCAAGCTCCTCGCTATCCACATCTGGGCCGATCGCGCCCCTCTTGGCTCTCCACTTCCGGCCCTAAATTGGTGAAAGGGAAAGCTCTTGTCGAAAGGTCAAAGAAAGATAGCAAAACGTTGCCGGGAAGCTCCACAGTCGAGGGATTTTCGCCTCTATATTTCCCCTTTGCTATTCGCTCAGTCTATCCGATGTCAATGATTTGAGATCTTGCTGACTCCACAGATTCCTCCGAGAGACCATAGAGGAGTACGTCCTACCCCCCCACTTTGTTGCCCAACCTTCTTCTCGCATCAAGGTCAGCCCTCTTCCCGGCCAATGCCCGCCCATCATCCCTGGGAGCGCCCGTGACCACTGGAGCCCTAGCTTCGACTCCGCAGATATCCGTGCAGTCTCCACCCAGTGGGAAAGCTCTTGCCAGTGCAACCATTCTGGAAGAAGCCCGGGCCCCCGTGGGTGCTAGCGACGCAAGTGGTAAGAGTAGTACCGCAAGTAATAGCATCACCGGTGGCGGTGATCAGCCGTCCCCGTTGTCAGATCCATCTCTTGAGACGATCAGCTCCAATGCCGCCCCGGGCTCGGAGCAAAGCTTCCGCTCCACGGAGATCGCCTCTATCAAGCGGCGATGTGCAGCCAGCCTACTCGCCGTCATCTCGCCCAGCGTCGCACGAACCTTTTTCGGCTTGGATCCGAGCTGCGGCAGTGATCGTACCTGCAGCGCCGCCACTGGAATTTCGCCTTCCCTCACCATGACCTCGCCCCCACCCTTATCGAACGAAAAGGCCGTGGGCCACTCGGGATCTTCATTTCGAGCTGAACAGTCCCAGTCCACGTCGACGTCACAGCCTTCAGCTGCAGTAATTTGCGGCAATGGCGCTGATGGGCGCGTGGCCGGAGTTGATGCCGAAGTCGATCCGGACGAGAGTACCTCCTTCAGACCATCGAAAATGATCTACCAGATCTGTGGTCTGACGAGTATTGCAACAAACACCTTGTCTACTCCATAATAGAGACCGTGCTGGCCAAGGTCCTTCCCGAAATGGCAGAGCGCGGTGTTGCTGAGCTGATGGAAGATCGTGGGGTGGCCCCCGTACCTAGCGGTTTCTAAAGAACTTAGAATGAGGGCGTTCCTGCAGGATATATCTAACTTTCCATGATGATAACTTTAATGACAAATACCTTGGCTACGAAGTAAATATCCTATCAGACTTATCTAAGTTTCTTCTTAGATTTGGCAGACTTGACGTAGAGAAAATAGTGTTTGCAAGACACAGAAGAAAATATACTGTAAGACCAAATTTCTTTTCTCTCGCCGAAAACAATACCCGGAGTAGTCTATACTCCATTGACTAGTAGGGAAGCAAAGCAGAATGACAGAAAAGCTGAGCCCGTATACAAAGGCCCCAGCCTATTATGTTCTTTCCGCGCGAGCGGGCCCAGTTTAAAGACACTGAATAAGAACCGAGAGATGAACGAGAGCGAGGAGTGAAAGGAAGAAAAAAAAACCAAATAAGAAGAAAAACCCCCAACATACAAGCAAAGGGATGAGAAGAGTGCATAATAAGAACAAGGATTGTGTGGGTATGCGGACGTTAATCAAGATTCAAAAACAAAAAGGAAAGCAAAAACCGAACAAGTCACAAGTCAACTCCACAGACCGACCCTCAAGGCCGATGATCCCATTCCCCGTCCCAAGTTCGTGCTATACCCTCATTCCGCGAGTGTCGCCGGGACACTTGACGATTTCGGGCCCAGTCATATGCGTATACCATTGTCGAGATTCGAGAACCCGAGCGTCAAAAAACAAAAAAAGAAATAAAAATTGAAAATTGAAAACAAAAGATTCGAGGTCGCCCTCTGATATGGTGTATGTTGGTATTTGGTTTTGGAGTGTCGCCGCTTGAATTGGGAAATGGTGACTGGTCGTACAGATACGATGGGAAAAAGAAAATAAATGAAAATGGAGAATGAACAATAGAAAGTGGAAAACAAAAATACAGTACCGCCCAGGTGAGAAACGAGACATAACGATAAAGGGGGAATCACAAAATTGCAAGATGAAAAAGGTAATGAAAGCGTTCAGTGCAGGGCATGGTGCAGAGGGGGAAAAAAGGAGAGATGAATAAGGGGATTTAACGCAAATTATCTCTGTCGAGATTGGGGGTATCAACCTAGGTTGTGAATACTCCTCTTCTTGCTTACGCGCGGAACATCGTCGTGCTCGTCGATCCGAGTCAGACCTCCTAGCAGCGTACTCTGGTGGCTCTTGGCTAACTCGAGACGTTCCATGAGTTTGCCGATGGAGATGAATTCTTGAGCTTCGAGACCAGCCGGTTGGTGCTGGAAGTAGGTCATGACAAGTTCGAGGGCACTTCGGACTTCATCCTGAGTCGGGGAATTAGGAGTGCCTCCTGCGCTGATGGGTGAGGTGGTCGTAGACTTGGAGACCGATGGAGGTGGCTGCATGGAGGTGGTTTTGATCTCTGGATTGCTGCGGTTGCGTTTGATGACGGTCGGCGGGTGAACGCCCTTGATGGTGCGAGCTTGGTGGTCGTCCATTTCTAGCGGTGACTCTAAGATGGCGACACCGAGGTGGGCATCGCCTTCGGTCTTGGTGCATTGCGAGTCCATCGACTCGTCTGCAGTAAGTAGGTTTGGGTCGATGGGGATCCCCAGGGTGAACGTTTGACTGCGTGGTCGGCTCATATTGTGTCCAGTTGGCAGGCGTGCTTGACTGGTCGGCGTGAATGGGCTGTCAGAGACCATTGTTGATGTCGGACTGGTCATTCCCGTCGATGTGTCCAGCGCGGTGGTGCTTTTGGGATGCCCGTGTTGATAGCCTCCCGTCAGATCCGGCACTGCATCTGCCTCCTTCTTGATGTGGTGGCTTTGACCGGGAGATAGAGGTGAGGCAAGTCCATTCGGAGGGGAGCAAGGCGAGTGGCTAGCTGATGAAGCACAGTCGGTGTTGATGCGAGTTGGGCTATTTGAGCCGCTTCTGATGCCGGTGGAGCCCTTCCGAACCTTTGCGCCGAGAAGACCGTTTTTCTGTTTGAATTTCTCGAGCCAGCTGGCTGTCAATACCTTCTCTTTGCCTTCAGGACAGCCACAGTTGCTAGCAAAAAACAGGGCTTTCTCCCGGATCATCTCGTCGTTCAAGGGTTGTCCAAGGCGCTGGTAGTTCCTCGCCCAGTTGACTAGGGCTTTTTCGATATCAGGGACCCGACCCTTTGTGCGCTTGATGGGCGACCGACCTCCATCGTCAGGGTTGAGATACTTTTCCTTCTGGCGCAGGACCTTGGAAACCGTACTAAAAGGATACGTTAGGACATATGACGGGAAGTTTTGCCCAAGTTCGTGGTTACCTTCGTTCGACTCCAAATAGCGCTGAGGCACACTAAGTCAATATACTTCCAATGAAAAATAGCCTGCTGGGTATATTTTGCCTTACCTCCGATGTCAGTCTGTTTGGCAGTCTTGTTCTCTTCGTGGTATAGACACATGTTTCGACGGTCTTCATCGGTCAGCGTCCTTCGGGGGGTAGAGCCACCGGTAGACGACTTTCGGACCGGCATCGGGGCCGAGGGCGAAACGGAAGTCGGGACAGACGCAGGTGGCATACCATTTTCGTGAAATGGGGATTGGTTGGTAAGCATGCTGGGCCACGAATGCGAGGGCATGGGTAGTGGCATCGAGGCGTAAGGCGGGGGGGATTGACATGTTGTACGGACCGTCCACCGCCATCATCGACGGATGGTAGTCAAACCCGCTATATTCGGGCATGGGCGGCGAATGTTGCGGTGAGGTGAATGCGCCCAGCTCTACCCAGGGCGAATGTGGGAATTCGCCTTCATGACGGGATTCGGTTTCCATGGTGGATGAGTCCTCCATTGGATTATAGCAGGTACCTAGGGACTCGATAGGCCCGAGCGGGACAAAGTCCAGGTATACTCGAGGATTTCGTTCAAGAGAACAATGCGACGGTTTGTTAGAGGTGAGACAATGGGGGATGATGCATGTTCCACCGCACCGAGACCACGAATATAAGCAAGAAGAGAAAACAAAAAAAAGAAAACAAAAAGCAAAGACCGGTTTTTGACAATCGAAGTCGAGTGACAAGCAACAAGTGGGCTCAGTGGGTGACAAGCTCCCTAGGAAGGGTACCTGGGGAAGGGAAGAGTATACGATATGCAAGAAGTGATCGAAGGGGAGCACGCATGCGGGTAAGGCCCCAGAGTTAAATGGGAAAATCAGGGCCACCGACACACGGCGATCTAAACCGCGTGGATTGACAGAACGAGTTGAATCTCGATTGCAACTGGCACGAGAAGGGCTCAGTCCGGAGAAAACCATGATAACCTTCTGCTTCCAGGGGGGGGGTCCCTCTAATCCCGGCCTTGATTGGTTCGTATACTCGAAAAAGCCGGCGAGGGAATGAACGGGAGCAGTTTCTTTTTTTGGAGAAAAAAATATAATAATTTCAGATTTACGCAGAGCAATCATTCGATAAACACCCCAGTCCATGGAGGGGAAGCCGGCGTATGGTTGGTCCAAAGCGCGATATATTGCGGCAGGGGTTGCATTTCATCAGGCCCCGATGGTCGTGTCCTGGTATTACCCAGGCACTGTACCGTATCGAAAGCCTTCGTTCTGTAGGCAAACGCGGGATTTCGATTTGCTTCTGGGGGGTAGTAAGATACGATAAGTAGACACTCGTTATTGTCTGCTATTTGCTTTTTTTGTTTTCCAGTCTCTTTTTCCTTTCCACTAAATCATCATTTGCCATATCACTTTGCTCGCAGTCTGGGTAGATTACTCCAACCCATTCTCTCGCATGGGGTATAGTTTTGCGAGCATTGGGTACCCAAAGAAGTGACCCCTTGGTAGCTGGGATGGACCGGTCCTTCCGCGTACCATGGTTCAGCTGTGTTTGGTTTCGGTACTTTCACTAGGGCGACGTTCACGGTCCGTTTTGACGGCTGTCGGACGCTTCAGCATGACAGGTGGGCAAGAGCAATCGCCTTGAAAAAATTTGGTCCAAGACCACTGAAGCAGAGTCGATCATCCGGCGCACCGAACAGGCAGGAGTTCACTCTCGAGAGGCAACGAGAATAGGGTCTAAGAAAAATGATTTGCTGGGGGCTGTAGAGCGGATCGATAACCCGCTGAACTTAAAGATCGCATGACATCCGTGGTGTAGGTCTGGAGCCGATCAAGTGGACCGAAAGCCTCTGAGCAATTGCGGCGGTGCTGACAATAGCTTCATCGCCTCCTCCATATTTAGATGCTCCAACGGTCCATTTACCAAAGCGGCCAAAGAGAGCATGGCATCCATGTTCTGGCCCATCTCCGTGTGATGTCGCAAGGGGGACTGGGCTGAAGGAGGGCACGGTGCACCGCCTCGTGAAGATGCGAATAAGAAGACCGAGGGCCCGATCTTCGTCATGACTGGCCTCCGAATCAAACGCAAAAAGTAGATGGCCTCTACCCCAACTGGGCGAGGGGGGCGGAGGGACTATTGCCACATTGAGGCAGATGGATTGTTGAAGGAGGTGCCGATCTCCCTCGTTGAGTCGAGTTGCGACGACAGGACCCGGCTAAAAGACAAATGAAGCGCCGCATGGATGCAGTCCATCTGGACGAATAGCTCCCGACGATTCGCTCATCCATGAATACCAAGAATACAAGGGCCGAACATGGAGCCCGAGGCTGGCCCTATCACCGGACGGAAAGGGAGTCTGGGCGAAGAGGGGAACTCCTTTAGTCGCCCCAATGGTGCGATCATGCTTTTTCTTTCGGCGCTAATTCAGCCCTTACTCGACCCACTGCGGTCCTCGCCGGGCCGGAAACCTTCAGTAAGCAATGTAGCCTGATTGTGTGCAGAAGAGCCGACTCATGGAAAAATCGGGGGAGCCAGAGGGGGTGCGGAGGGGAACCAAAAATCGGATTCGGGGCTCCGTCCTCACCGACTATAGCAGTGCGCATTATCAACCCGGATTCCTAGGTTCCAGGTTTTGTAGGCCGTCCTGCATTCAACATGACCATACGACAAGCAATTATGATCATGGTGAGTATTGTCACGATGATGGAAAAAGACCCCCCCGCTTGTTCGACCAAAACCACGAGGTATTGCATGTAACATTGGACCACGGACTGGACCTTCATTTCTTAACGAGCGAATGAAGGACTGAATCCGAGGGGCCCAGTCGACGGCACAGCAAGCCAAGGTCTGACAAATAATGCATCCAAATGCTACTCCAGAGGATGTTTGATGGTCAGGGGCGTGAAATCAACCACGCCGCTGACGGTCCTGATTCGACCGGTGCCAATCTTCCTGCTTGAAGCCGTCGATTTTATTGCGACTTTTGCACCAGTCAGATCGCGCATGACAGATAAAAAAAAAAAGGAACCAAGTTCGCCCATTATTTCCCTTCCGGGTGAGGTTGGTTGCAATCGCTCCCGAACAGCGCAGATGCGTCAATTGTAAAGTTGACGCCATCCAGTCTTTAATCTTCAATACTTCTCTTCGTCAGGAGGAGGAGGAGTTCTTACAGCTGATTGCTATTAAGCCAGCGACAGCCTTTCTGCCCTTCTTCGACTATCGTCTCCCGGGAGATCTATACTCCGTATGTGGTTTTGACTTTGGTAACGAGACCGGCGTTCCCCTCTCTGCGAATTCGGAGAAGAGGAAGGAATCAGTCTAGACCGGTCAGGATCAAAACTTGCTGGTATCCTATGGGCACCTCGTGCTTCCATGGCTGCTTCTTCCTGCTTGATCTCATCCACATTGTACTGAATTCGTGGAGTTTCGCCCGCGTTGGGTGACAATATCCGGGAGTACATGCGTAATCCCTGTTCAACTCAGGAACGGGAAGCTGAGGGAGGGGTAGACAAGGATAGCAGCAGGGTTGATGGTTGCACTCAGTCAGGTACCGATCGACATGAATATTCCAATGGTGCACGAGACGAAGTTTTCCTTGCAATCTCGGCCGGTTTTTCTACGGCTCTGTCGATCGAAGGATACGAAGTGGGGATGAGGCACGAACCGGCCCTAATCAGCATTGTGGAATGTCTCATGTATCCCATGGCTTTCTAGTTTTCGGGAACACAAAACGTGCCCATGACTCCGGGGGAGAGTATTGCATCCCCGCCTAATGCAATGCAATGCGCCGAGGGTGCCCGACGGATCCCACGAGAGGGGCATGTACAGACTCGGTGCCGTGACAGTCACCTGATGACTTGAATTCTCAGAATCCTCAGCATCATGAAGGGTTCAGGACAGTGATCCTAGCGATCTAGTATCTGCCCACGGACCAGATCGTGAACAGGTCTAGGCGAGATCGGCGATGGTGTGTGGGAGGTCTCCACTTGCCTTCAGCGTTTCCGAGATGTGAAATGATTTGAATAATCATCCTCCTCATACCATTGGATCTAAATAATTCGCAGACCTAGTCCATGCCTGTGGTGCCACCCGCATCCCAGTGGATGCCCCCAATACATCCAGATCCCGGGTGTGGAGAGCAAGCTGATCAGATTATGATTGTCAACCGAACCGAGATTCACCGCTTGTTGACATCGAGCATCTGAGCTTTCCTCCAGTCTTCGCTATAGCTTGCCCAAATTGCCTTGTAATTCTTCATGTTTTTTTTTTTCATTTTTCAAGGATTTCCCCCTCCCAGTTGATCCTGCGGGAACGAACGTGCAGATCCGAGCTCGAGCACCGAGCTGCAACGGTACTTTTGGTAGACGATACGAATTTTGGTACCGACCGTGGACACGGACATCAAGAAAACGTGCGCCTGAGTTGACTGATCATATTCGCTTCGCCCCGACGGCTCCATACCCTATCGGATGGGGCCATCATCATCGGAATCATTAGCCCTGCCCTTAATGCGGAGCTTGCGGGTATACGCATCCCCCCAAAATGGAGTTCCATCATGATCACCATTGCCGAGTCAGCCCGGCGATAGAACCTCAGAAAAGTCGATTTCTCCGTACTAGCGAAGAGCTGTGATTAGCACCGGGTCAGTGCACCGGGGTCGCGGCCCTTCTCTGCACCGCATGCACACCATAATTACCTTTCCAGACCCGTTAGAGCTGTCGAGTGTCGCGGAGTTTGAGACACGGAAGCTGTCGAGCTCAGACCGTGGCCGCCGGCAGATCGGCCAAAGGGGAAATCGAGGGCCCTGTTCTAGACGGCTCTGGGCTCGGGGCTTGACAAGGGGGGGGGTATCCACGCTGACCTTGACTCGCTACAGATCTAGCCACAAGGCTGACTGGAATGACAGGAGTCAATCGGTGGCAAGACTTCAATTTCCGATATTAAAATATCAGCAAGGATGTTTCGCGCTGGACGGCACGGAAAGGGACCTTGCTGACATGGAATGCATGATGCGTATCGTGGTCATCGGGATTCGGTTTCTGGGATCGATAAGAGTAGCGGCGATGCCAAGTACTTATTTGAAGTAGTATCCAGAGTCATCGTCAACTATATACCGGGGGCTTTATTGGTCGTATACCGGCATATCCATGCCGGTTGCATCTTGTCGTTGTGGAGGGAAAAGTGCGGCGTGCTTGATTCTTTGTCTCAACTGCAGGTAGATATTGGGTGGGATCAAGAGACCTGCTTGGGCAGAAAAAGCAAGTAGGAACTATGATCTAATTCTTTTGCGACCACCTGGGGTTGAATGCGCCAGCGGACTCATTCAAAATGGAAAGCCTCAATCTAGAACTTTTGTTTTACGTTTTTCTTCGTTGGCTCATCGACAGAAACAATAAATATTCCCAACAAGGATGTGAATGGGTGATCATAATGACAATATGAACCGGTCGCTTCAAAGGACATCGGGAGTAACGAGAAGAACAAGAAAAAAAAAGAAACAAACAAACAAACCTGGCACCTGCCAAGGCTATCAAAAACAAGTCATGACATCCTCACACCGTGTGCTGCCTCTGAGAAATTGGCGTATCATCTCATTTGGTATACGATATCTCCAACTCAACGAGACCCTCCACAATTCAGCCCATGCTGGACCGGCCAAGACATCGCGAAATAGGACCGAAAATCACAATCAGCAAGTAGCGCACACGCGGCCTAGACAAGGCCCGCCTAACCCCAGGGATCGAGCCTTCGTAAGCCCTGGGACTTTTGATGTCCCATTCATGAGCGGAAACGATCATCGCGGTCCACTCACACTCGGTGTCGTGGCGTCTTACCGGTCCTGTATCCCACGAGCCGTACCTGTCAGCAAGGCAGGGGTAGAGGCACTCGGGCACAGGCCACCTGCCACCCAGCGTAATTTGGAGCAGCTTGTCGCGTTCCCCGCGGGCTGAGACGTTCAAGAATTCGTCTCTGGTTCTTTACCGCTTCACAATGGATACTAGAGAAATGTCAGCCTCGGACTAACTTCGATATCATCAAGAAATAGATCAAGGCACGTCACGTACCAATATCTTCGTCGGCAAGCTCGTGCGAGAGACCGACACGCTGGGGCTGATGCTTGACGGAGCGGCCGTACACAATGGCGTGCTTGAATTGATCTTTGATCGTGCGGTGAATGGCGTTACACTGCGAGTTGTTAGCGAGCATTTCACAGTATCAGGAACACGTCCTTACGAAGTCTTCCACCGTGCATCCGGAGGCACGGAGCACAACGGGTGCTGAGTAGTCAGGAGCCTTGCCCTTGGGCTTGGTATAGATTCTTCGCAAGCTGAGCTTCTCCCACATCATCTCGAGCAACTCATCAATGTTCCAGCCGTGCTCGGAACTGATGGGAACGGCATTGGGAATACGGTATAGAAGATCCAACTCCTCGATGGAGATGGCATCGATCTTGTTGAGCGCATAGACAACAGGAATGTAGCTGCGGCTCTTAGCCTCCAGAACATCGATCAGGTCATCGATGGTCGCGTCGCAACGGATAGCAATATCGGCAGACGAGATCTTGTACTCGTTCATCACGGCTTTGATTTCCTATCCCTGGAGTCAGCCATTGTCTGCAAGAAATAATGGGAACCAATCTTACCTCTTGACTGATGTTGGTCAAGGGAACAGTGCTCGTGATGGCAATACCACCCTTGTCCTTCTTCTTGAAGTTGATGTTGGGCGGAGACTTGTTGATACGAATACCGAAGCCCTCCAATTCGTTCTCAATGACGCGTTTGTCGACCAGGGGCTTGTTCACGTCGAGAACAATGAAGATGAGATGGCAGGTCTTGGCCACAGCAATGACCTGACGACCACGACCCTTTCCGTCCTTGGCACCTTCAATAATTCCCGGAAGATCAAGAATCTGAATCTTAGCACCATTGTACATGACCTGGCCGGGGACAGTGGTCAGGGTTGTGAACTCGTAAGCGGCAGCTATAAAAGCATGTCAGAGATAAATTCAGCCCAGGAAATAAGGCTTCAAACGGACCTTCGGAGTGCTGGCCGGTCAGTTTGCTCATGAGAGTACTCTTTCCGACGGAGGGGAAACCAATGAAACCACTGTACAGCTTCTTATGAGTATATCGCAAATTGTATATGAAGATGGAGCGCCATGCGAGTTTGACTTACACACTGGCAACACCAGTACGAGCAACATCGAATCCGGCTAAAAAATGTCGTTAGCGACTGAACGGGCCATGCGCAGTGTTTCGATAGAGATACTCACCACCACCGCCGCCACCACCTCCTCCAGTGGGGGTCAATAGCTCGCGCTTCAGCTTAGCAAGCTTTGCCTTCAATTGTCCTTGACCGGTTGTTAGCCGTGTTCGTCCATAGTCGAAATGCTCGTTCGGGGGGGTTTTGTACCCAAATGGAAAGAAGTGTTCTTATTCTTCTGGGTCTTGGCCATCTCGGCCTCAATGTCCTTGATCTATAAGCAAACATGAAGCTGTTAGCGGTTTTTGTTCAGACAATCAAATGCGCGCCGAGCGCACTAACCTTGTCCATGGTGGTCGCCATGATTGCGGTTGGGGGACTCGACGGTCACAAAAGAATGAGAAGGGTATAAATATTCGACAAAACTCAGAAAACGCCTCGATGCGACTCCCTTCGCAGTGCAAGTGCAGAACAAAGGTTTGAATTGGCGGAGACACAATCTTTGAATTGTGGCACTCCTCCTTACTAAGACAGGCGGGGTGTTAGCCTCAGGCAAGAAACTATGTCATCGGTCTAGTTTTTCTTTCTCAGGCTGCAAGGCATCAATATATTCTTATCGCTTATCGGAGGCAGGCACGCATGGCTCTATTTCGCCATTTCGGCTCTTCAATAATCAATGTTCAATTTACTGTTGACTCGGTCTTTGTAAGACCCGCAGTTTCCTTCAGTCATCAATACTGGTGGTTCAGTCGCTTCAAGAACCACGTTCTTTCATTAATGCATATTGTTATTTTTTATCCCAATTTGCCTCCGATAACGCTCTTGCGTCCCGATTCCACCGGGGTGTTGACAGTACATCCTTTCACACGGATCAGCTGCATTCAGTGTCAACCATGCCGTTTCTCAGAGATGGTCTTGGTTCATTCACCGAGTCCGAGAAGGGCTCTGATGCATTTGAAAAGCTTGTGGAGGACCTTAGCTTGGCCCTGGGTCCAAGCTCCGGTCTCGACTCCGATGATGTTGACCCGATGAACATCCAACTATTAATGGAGAAATACATTTCCAAGCCGTCAGAATGGGAGCTATATGCTTTAGGTGATGCCAGTCGATCTTACACAAGAAATCTCATTGATGAAGGAAATGGCAAGAGTAACCTGGTGAGTCAATCAATACTCCAAATCGGTTCACGGGATAATGAAACATATTGGGAACCTTCTGTATTAACGCAACCTTTGATAGCTTATTCTTGTGTGGTCTCCAAATAAGGGAAGTGCAATTCATGACCACGCCAACGCACACTGTGTTATGAAGGTAAACACACATGAGCCGGTTACTTGGATCTGAACGCTGCGACTAATTGCCTAGCAGATCCTTAAAGGGAAACTTCAAGAAACACTCTATTCTTGGCCAGATAAACAGAAGATTGGAAGTGGGCAATCGTCTCCACCACAGGTCATCCGGCAGACAGTCTACGGCGAGAACCAAGTCACCTACATATCGGACAAGGTCAGCCTTCGCTCTGTGCCTAACGATCTCTAGCAGTATACTCATACACTATCAACAGCTCGGTCTTCACAGAATTTACAATCCGGACCCGGATGAGTTTGCAATTTCTCTCCATCGTATGTACAGCCTTTCCTCTTTCGTTGTTCTTGCTTTCAAAGTCAAATGGTCTATATTGTGGCTGGGTACTCATTCATTTTCAGTCTACACTCCCCCACATGCTGCAACCCATGGCTTCTGCTTGTTTAACGAGACAACCGGCAAAGCAAATCACATCAAGCAAACCAAATACTTCTCGGTCCGTGGAAAGCGGCTGGACGTGGACTTCGTCAGTAGCGAAGATCGCTCCCTTGTGCAGTCTGCGTCTTGATTGTATCTTTAGACTAAAGAGGATTTTCTCTCTTTTCTTATGAACATGAGCCGTTCATTCTTCCCACGGCCCGCCATTGGTTATTATGCTCACGTTTTTTTCGTTGACGTTGCCACAGCGCCTTCCCATTAGCATTCACGAATTTATTGTATTCCTTTTTCCATTTCCCTCCCCTTAGTAAACGAGTGACTTGTACCGAGGCCTTCCCAGCATAAAGTCGGGCTTTTGGATACGGTACGTTCCAAGTGAACGGTGTTGAAACATTGTCTCATCAAGAGCGGGCCTCGTCCTCTTTTCGTGCAATTTCGACATTACATCAAACGACCAGAAACTAAACGTCCTACACTGAGGACAAGCCTGGTGAGACGGCAAGGCTTTTTGCAAGCAACATTACCCCGACATGTCAAACCCTAACTAACTGGTAATCATCAAGTAGCATCGATCTTGTCATGGGTGGTCAAACTGACAGGCAAGCGCGATTCGCACCTAGCAGAACGGTCTTGACATTCCCCGCCCAGGAAAAGAGTGGCTTCAAAACGACACAGACACTTTGCAGTTTATTATTCGACTAGCATTCCTTTTGCAACTGTGTACGGGATTCTTGAGATAGACGAATCATTCTTCTTAATCACGGAATGTATTTGACACTCACCTAGGGGATATTATGGCCAGGTGCGTAGTTGACGGAGCCAGCTTCGGCGAAGCAGATTTGCTGGAATGCAAGGTGATGTCTCGGTGACTCCAAGGCTGCGTCTCCGCTCTGATACTCAGTGCGGATGAAGCGAAAGTTCAGTCCATCCGCTATGTTGTCTGTGAGCAGAGTTTTCCTCCTATGCAGCGAATTGTCACCGGACTGCCTAGTGGTAGTCGTATCTGCGATCGCAACGATTTGCATGGTGATTACTCCTTGAGAGCCTTAGGAGAGAACGAAGTTGAGCCAAGGAATTGGTAGGCGGCTTGATTGATTGCCTATCAGGATGGTAAGGTGGTTTCTGACTCTTTTGGAGAACTCGTCATTATTTAAAAATATTCTTTTCTAACCAGATTACGTCGGAAGTCACTAGATCCTGTGTCTGTAAGTGACGCAGTATGCCGATATGAGTGCCCGCTAACCGAACCATCGCTCTCTCCCCAAGATGTCCGCCGCCATGGTTAATTCCCCGATGCAGAATCCAGTTTTAGTGGACACCGACTGGGGCTCAAAGATCCTGATCCCGTCAACGGCGCCTTGGTAAACTCTCCGGTGAGCCAGTGCCAGTTGGAGAAAATCGTTGGACCCGTTTTGTTGACTAGGCGAATTTCCGTTCACGAGATCGTGATGGTTTACAAACTTACGGTACGAGCAGTTGTTTCTAGCCTGTTCCATGAATACCCTCACTCTACGCAGATGGGAAGTTATCGGAATTGACTGAGTAAACTTAGAAACTGAGGTCCATGAACTAATGCTTGGAAGAACTCCAAATGATGCTCACCAAATAACAAAGGTTCTTCAAAGTTGCTGATAAATGAATTTAGGATTCGACCTTGCTTAATAAGTTTCAATATAGAACTATTGCTAGCACTGGAGGCCTGCGATTTTTTTTTTCATTTATAGCAAAGAGGACGTGAAAATACTCCCTAGCCATCTATCATAAATAACTATTCGGCCTAATCACCGACTCGGAGTCAGTGCTGATATCGACTCAGTGAGCTGGACCCGAATCCAGAGCGCCCGCATAACATCGGCAACCCAGATTGAAAAGGACCCGGCCGACATTATCCTATTGATCCATGTACATAGTCTCAGACTTTTCGAACTGATTGCCCCCGCTCATGGATCCAGCAAAGAGTAGATGATTAGTTTTACCTCTGTCGCAAAAGAGTTGGGGGTCATGCCTTACCCCTTATGCCAGTTCCTGCCAAGCAGGATTATTTTGCCCTCTGGGACTAGCGCTTATTATTTCGCACTTATGCTTTGGGATGTATAGTCGACTTTGCATGAGAGATCTATCAGAAATCTGCATTAAATTTCGATTTTCCAAGTAATTATGATATATCTTCAACCACCACTATTCTTCTTAATTGGTCCCATCCAAGCGGCTCTTTGGCCCGGGCTTATCCAATAGCCGCCGACTAGCCACAGAGTTCGCTCGCCTCGCCTATCCTCACCCAAGACGGAAACGAGTGGGACTTCCTCCACACATGGTGGTTCCTGGTCGAATCCAGAACTCAAGATCCCATCCACGAATAGAAATTGGACCAAATTGGCCGAGCCACGTTCCCTGCTGGCCATATGATTGCTCCCAAACCAGTTAGCACTAGCCTAAGATGGTAGCGTTCGCCTCGGCTCTCTTGTTTTTTGTATGGTCGCGGGTCCCGGTCATCAAGATCGTGTGCCTTTTTTTTTGGGCTCAGGGGCCACGCGAAGTGGCAAAGTGCTGTTCTGGGCGATAGCCTCCTTCAAGATCGTTCATCTATTTACCTTGTCCTTCCTCTATTTCGTATTGTCCTCTCTTATTCGTAATCTCTTCTCTTTTCGTATTTTTTCCGCTCTCTTGGTACTGATTTCATCTCCTTGAGGCCGATCACTCTTTCAGCGTCTCATAGGTCACAGCGGCATGTTTTCCTTTTTTTCTTTCCTCTTTCCTTTTCATTTCTGGCGTTACAGCAACAACACATCCTTTCCAATTTAGCGATGATGATTACATCCAATATCGCACTGTGAGTCTCCTTTGAACTTGAGTTGGTCAGTCTATAAGCTGATGAAACCTTTCCACCCCAGTTACCCGATTATCGCATAGTAAAATGGAACATCACCCACTACGATCGCTCTGCCGTCGCTCCTGGTTATTTGTTCACGGCGCCTTATTGGACACATGATGGCGATGCGGAAACAGGCCAGTGGGTCCCGTACCAGATGGGACCTCATATCTTCGATCAGGATGGTGTTCGTGTTTCTCTCTGCGCTTCTTTGATCGTTTCGTGCACTGACACTATCGCATTCAGGTCTTAGTATGGGCTGGCTCCGCAGAGAGCGACAACAGACCTTCCTTCGATTTTCGAGTGATTGATCTAGCGAACCCAGCCAATCCTGGTTCCCAACCACAGCAAGCTCTAGCTTGGATGCTGTTTCACGAGCACCAGGCCCCGGAAACCAATGGCTCCGTTATAATTTTTGACAACAACTACAACCACAAGCGTACCCTCTCTATCCCGTCTGCAGAAATTGACACCCATGATTTTAATGTGATCGACAATGGGTCGAAAGCCCTAATGATCCGAGTCAGTCGTGATGTACAAGCTCTTACCGATTTCGGCCAGCCAGAAAAGGCCGCGCGAATCGATAACAATGGCTTCATCGAGATCGACCTCCTGGCAAAAGGTAACACAACAGCCAAGGCGCGAGTAGTGGACTGGCAAAGTAGGGGCAGAGTGGGCTTGGATGAAAGCTTCGTCACGAATCTCACCTCCCTCCACGCGGACTTCATGCACGCCAATGCTATCGATAAAAACCAGTATGGTGACTATTTGCTCTCGGCCCGACATACAAGCACGATCTACCTTATCTCTGGTCGAGATGGCCATATCATATGGCGTCTTGGAGGAAAGAAGAATAACTTTGTCAAGGACTTTGACTTTTTCGGTCAACATGATGCTAGGTTCATCGCTGTGAACGAGACACATTACGTGATTTCATTCTTACAGAACGGGGCTATCGACGCAGATGTGCAAGAACCAGTTTCGTCCGCCCTGTATGTCGAATTGGACGTTGTGGCTATGAAAGCGACTGTCCTTCGTCGGTACATGCGCCCAGACGGAGGAAGCACCGAACGCCGGGGGAATATGCAAACGCTTCCTAACACCAACGTCTTCGTCGGTTGGTCTTGGGACAGCTATGTTTCCGAGTTCTCGGCAGATGGGCGGTTACTTATGGAGGCGAAGTTCAATTCTGACAGACATGATACCTATCGAGCATATAAATTCCCTTGGGTTGGTCGTCCTTCATATCCACCGACGCTTTTGTCTGAATCCTTTGGTGTCAATGGGTCCGAGCTATCCACAGTCTTCCACGTCAGTTGGAACGGAGCCACTGATATCGCATATTGGCGATTCTTCGCGCAAGCAAACTCGACCAGCAACAGGACAGAAATTGGCACTGTTCAAAAGAAAGGATTCGAGACTTCATTCATTGCTCGGGGCTTCATGGACTGGGTTTCTGTCGAAGCATTGGATTCCAGCATGGAGGTACTCGGTGTAACTTCTAACCTGCGTACTGCTAGTCCAAAGTACTGGACTGGTGAAACTCCACCCAAGCCTGATGATCCCGAACTCTTCTTGGTGGACCACTCAATCGAGACTTCAGCCCCTAGAGATACCGGACGACTCATTGGGCTTTTCATTGCCGGTGTCTTTTCAAGCGCGGCAGTCTGGACCTTGTTTTACTACAGACACGTGCTTAAACGGTATGGCCTTCGCTGCTATTCCAATATGATTTCGGCTTCGACGGGTTATTTGCCGATATCGACATCGGGATTGAACAGCCCAAATCCAGGGGAAGAGCTGACTTTCCTGGTGGAAAAAGTTGAATGACCAGCCCTTGCACAGCGCAACTTGCATAATTTTCTAGCATTTGTATCTATCCGCATAACATTCACTTCTTACAAGTCAAAACATCCAATTACTTGTAGCTTATAGTAGGTGTATTCGTCGGCGTTGGCGTCGTTTCCGAGAGTTATCTAGGTACGCTTATCCTTGGCTAATGAGACTGTAGAAGGGGCGCTGAGCTTCACCTATAGTTTTGATATTATACCGAACTTACGCAAAAAGGCTAGGTATTTCTTGTTATCGTCAAGATAGATAACTTCTAGTTTGTCCTTATTACTATAGCTAGTGTACAGCCGTATGAATTCGTCATAGAGTTTCGAAATAACAGTCGGATAAAGGAAGCAAGGCGGTGCAGATTTGAGGATAACCTCTTTGATAATCATTAAAAGGTGGTCGGCGCTTCTCATTGACCATAGGCTATCGGGGATCTCTTGAATGATCCGATAACTGCCTTGAGGAATTCAAGCTACATATTACAGTTAAACAAGTTCACTAAGATATGCTGTTGATTTCAGCCAACAGGAGGACCAACTTGGGCATATCAACGAGTCTCATCACGTCATCGTGTGGATCTTCCACTGAGTCTCCATAGCTCGTCAAATCCTATGTGAAAGAGAAGTACCGGTGTCATTCCCTCTATTTTCACTGGTTTGACTGGTCAGAAGAGACATTAGTATTGATGGTCATAGTTGATTCACTTTAGGTTCAAGATAAACTCATCTCAATCTCTCCGCTCGCATTGGTCATTTGATCCCCATGAATTGATAGTGGCAAGGTTTCGACACTCGTTGACACATAACGCTCAGGCCACCCCCGCAGAGCTCAGGCCTCTCGATTGAGCCGCATGAACTGACGACATTCGACTACGAGACACTCAACAAACAAGAATTAGATCATCATGAATAATTCGATTAGCCAGTAATCTATTTATAGGGCTCTATTCCATAGACCCACAGCCATGCAATGCTCATAATGCACATGCAAATGCAAAATATACGCAAAACCATCCCAAGCATAAAAAATATAAAAGCAAGACCCTCTAGACATCTAAGAGTCATTCGCGCAGGTGAAACTGGCGCTGCCCGTATCATTGTGAATGGCAGTGCCAGAGGCATACAAGCCAAGCACACACAAAATCAGACCGAACAGAACAATGAACATGTTGAGGACGGTGAGCGCAATCTTCTTGGGCGAAGACCACCACTGGCCAGCGTTCAGGTGCAGCCAGTAGACACCGGAGAGACCGTAGCTGAACCAACTGGCGAAGAGGGCACTGATGAGAGAGTTCAAGTCACTGAAGACGGGGATAGCCTCGGCGATGATCCAGGCAACGACCCAGCAGGAGACGCCCAGAGCGAGCCACAGACTGACAGACTTCCAGCCACGGGAGTGAAGGAGGTCGGACTTGGCGGTCAGGCGGAAGTAGATGTACTTCAGACCGATGTGGCCGTTGACGACACCGGCACCGACGATGGTGGGGATGGCGACGCCATAGGCGACCTTCTTCATGAGGGGACCAGCAGAGCTCAAGGCGGGAGACTGGACGTCGGTACCGACAAAGTAGTAGATGACAACAGCGGCGGTGAGGTACAAGGAAATCTCAAAGCCCTGAAGCATGAAGAGGGACTTCTTGAAGTCCTTGGGGGTCTCCATCTCGGCGATCAGACCGAAGAAAGCAACGTGCGCGCAGTAGGCGAAGACGATGTTGGAGACAGCCTGGAAGGCAGTGTACAGATCGTTGGGGACAGTAGCCTCGATAATGCGACCAGGGTGCTCCTCGACACCGACGGAGATCATGGTGATCATGACGGCGCTGAAGATACTGACGAAGGAGCAGAAGGAGATCAAGGTCATGCCGCGCATCGTACGGGGAATGGACAGGACCAGCGAGATGAGCATGCCAACCAAAGCGAACACAATGGAGCAAGTACCGTGGTCGGTGATGGTGTTCAACATGACGCGGAACGTCAAGATGTGGCTACCCATGACGAAGATACAGAACAGGAATTGACCCAGGCCGAAGAGCTCACGGCCAATAGGACCCAACAGGATCTCACCGGCATCACCGAGGTTCTGAATGTGGGGATACCGTTCACGCATCAGGCCAATGTTGTACCCAGTATAGGTAGCGAGGAGACCGAGGCCCACGATCAGAATGACACCGGGGACAAACCCCAGGGTAGCCATAGCCGAAGGCAGCGACAGGACACCAAGAGAGACAGACTCGCAAATCATCAAGAGACCACATTGCCTGCGGACCCCAATTAGCATTCACTCATTTGACTCTTTCCGCGAAACAAAGCGTTGGATACATACCACCACTTCAGCGTCTTGTATTTGATCTCAGCAAACTCCTCGTTACCAAAGGCATCCTGCACCTCGCCGTGCTTGAGACCACCTTCCTCTTCAAAGGTAGGCTCCCACTTATCCTCACGAGCCTCAATCTTGTCATTGCGATAGGCCGGGGCTGGGGCGTCACAGACTCCATATCTTCTCTCGCTACGTTATATAGATTGCAACAGTCCAAAAAAAAAAATCCCCGGGGGTAAAAGGCAAGAGACAAGGCCACAGACAAGAACGAGGAAGCGAGTGAATAAATACGTTCCACCTGGAGAAAGTAGAAAAGAGGGGGGGAAAAGGTGAAAGAACTGGGGTAGGTAGTTTCTCTTATTAAACAGAACCTCGTTTTGAGTTTGCGGATCCACACTCTACTCCGCGCCGACTTTTGCCCCGGAGGCAAAATCTGGATCAACCCAAAAGACAGCGTTCATGGAAGACCCGCCGAACATTTTCTCACCGAGAAGGCCATTAGACTCTACCCGTCTCCGCCCAGCCGATCTTCGGACGGTGGTCCAATCGTCGTGTCCCTCGGCGCCTCCCTTGACTAATTCTCGTTCTTCATAGATATTCGATCTCGTGGCGTCACCAAAGCCTTCTGAGGCCCACTCCGGCCGTATGACTGGATCTTGCGACTACTGTACTGTAGTCCAGGGAATAGGCTAGGCCCAGCATGCGCATCACCAATGTGGCTAGGTACTGTTAGACATAATGTTACATCATCTGTATGCAAGGCAACTCGGGGAGAAGAGTCAACCTCCGGTCCACAATTGACTTTCACCTACCTAATAAGGAACTCCCCCATGTGGCTTAGTCTTTAAAAGGTTCTTTGATCGTCCTTCGGTGGGTTCACATCAACTACGTAACTGTGCTTCTGAAAAGGCTATGGACATGCAGTAACTTTCCCCAGGCCCAGCAATGGCCAACCTTCCGATACTCACATCCAGAAGTGCATCAGTTATAAGCTTTGCCGTTTTTAGCTTTTAGCTTTGACTTTGTGGCGGCGGCTTTTTTCTTTTTCTTTGGACTTTAGGCTCACCAGTGTCCCTTTCTACCCCAAAACACCGCCCTAGGAAAATGTACCCGGCGACTTCGCATCCCTCAACCCACCACTTGCTCTGTAGATTCCCCTATCCAAAGATTGCCACGCATGGCAAGAGGAGTTGCATTGCAACAGGACTCGAAAAATCGGGAATCGTTCTTTCTCGCGTAAGCCGGACTACTGGACTCCGACCATTTCGCGTTCACCGGTCCGGCCCCGAGGTTAGCTCCACTCTGAGGCGAAAATCAACCTTACCTTAAACATATGATTCCGGGCTCATCGATTGGTTCCATGGCCGCCCCCATCAGGCAGGTAACATGTTCCCTGCAGCGACTTCCCCGGGTTGTCCCTGGCCTCGTCAGCGCGTGTCAGGAGATCGGGGTTAGAGTCGAGATAAGTCTGATACATTGTTATCTCATGTTATTCACTAGTATGACATATTTTCGACCCTTCTACTTGCTGACGTGGAGCTGTGCACGGCCCGACGAGACTTTCTGCGCGCTATGACCCGATGGACGGATTGGAGACAGTCACAATAAAGCCGTGATGACAAAAAGGTATTCCCGATATTTGAAAGTCGGGCTTTGAATCATTTGGCAGATTCAGCCGAGTGTGGGGTGGGGCAAAGTTAAGTCATCGTGGAGACTTCCGTCAAGGATTGGTAACTCCGCCGTAGCCTCCATCGATCTATTTTCTTCTCTGTGGTTCGACCAGGCGTGCAAGATTGTCATTGTATTAGTGCACCAATAGACTCAAAATGCAGCTCAATTTTCGACCCAATGCAAATGCAATATACAAAAGCGCGCCTCAAGACTGGGTCGCTGACTTAATACAGGTGAAAAACGCATGCAAAGAACAGGATTCTGTTCGCTGAATTATCAAACCAAGGGTCGATCAAGTTCCAAATTGCCCAAACCAGAACCCCACCGCTACCGAGACGGGTTACCTGTAGCACCGGGCGCACCTTCACGCCCGGTTGAGGTTGGATGCTGAGAAAGTCGACTCAGCAAATGCTCTGGATTCTCCAAGACAGCGGATTGCCGTCGGCGCAGCTCTTCCAGCCGAGCCAGTGGATTCTGTAAATTGCCAGAATAAGTACATTGCTCTGAGAATTTGTGAAAACGCATCAACCGTGACACCCACCCAGTCCTCCTGGTCCGGTACACCCTCGGCCGTTGGAAGGGCGGCCTCGGTGGAGGCTTCGTCTTCGTAGGTCCCACGCTGGATCGGCGCAGGCGTTACGGGGAGGCTAGGACGCTCAACTTCCGTTGGGAAGTCGGTCAGCTTGAGGCTGGGCCGGTGCCCACTAAGGCTGCTGGGTGGTGAGTCCTGCGTCGTGCTGGACTGGCTGGAGCCGGAGATGACTTGGGTACGGCCTCGACGGGCTTTTTGCAATGAGTCCATGTATTGTTGGATATGTGGGTCTTCGTCCCAGGCATTGGAGCGTGTGTAAGAGTCCCAGGACTCGGTGGAGGGCTCGTGCATTGCTCGTGGGGTGGGTGTTTGTGAGGATGGGGTAACTTCCTTGACTTGGGTTGGGGTGGCTTGCTCGTCCTGTGACTCGGTGGGGACGGACTGCTCCTGTGCAAAGACGCGAGTAGGTTTAGGAGCGTGGCTCTCCCAAGGAAACAGCTTTGTAAGCTTCTGTGGCTCGGGTCTCACCGCAGGAACCTGGTAGTACATGTTCTTCGGGGCTTCAGGGTAGGATGGGGGAGGTTGGAACAGATTTGTATCTTCGGACATTGAGTATGTCTTCTCTTGTAAACTAATTCCTTCGGGCTTTGAGTTCAATGGGGGTGGTCCTCTAGGTAACATTAGCAGCTTATTCGAGTGGTCGGGTTCTGAGATCATGACGCACCGTGAAGCATCCCATTCTGCCTGTGGTGCCTCAAAGGTTGCGGGCTCTGGAGAAGGAGAACGAGGCGACTGCTCCAGCTGGGCGAACGGCGGCGTGGGCACGATGGGCTGCGGTTGATAGATATGACCCGCATCATCGGAATGTTGATGTTCTTGATGATGATGATGTTCCTGATTATGATGATGATCATGGTCCGGGTGATGGTCTTGGTGATGGTCCTGGTGATGGTCCTGGTGATGGTCCTGGTGATGGTCCTGGTGATGGTCCTGGTGATGGTCCTGGTGATGGTCCTGGTGATGGTCCTGGTGATGGTCCTGGTGATGGTCCTGGTGATGGTCCTGGTGATGATATTCCTGTGGAGCTTGAGGCTGTTCTTCGCGTCCCTGCTGGGGTGCGAAGATAGAGGCAGACATATGAGGCAAGGGAGGAATAAATGTCGAGACATGCTCTTCTCCACGCACATACTGCGGAACTGCACTCAGGATCGGCACTGCGACTGCGGTAGCTGGGGCCTGCTCCGGATTTTGAGACGGCTGCCAAACCTGAGGCTGTTCGTGCACCACTGATACAAGTGATGGCACACCTTTATCCCGATGGTCTTCTCCGGAGTGGAAGCTTACAGGTGCATGCTGTTCGGCATGGTCAATTTCATAAGGCTCGGGCCATTGCTCGTGAGTCGGAGCTCCTGTGTGATACGTTTCCTGTCTGTGCTGGGACGGTGGCCGGGGGATTGATACCTTCATAGGGATTAGATCAAATCTTGACAGAGTGCGGAAGTACTAACAAAAGGTGGTTGGTAGTGTTGATCGTAAACAGCCCACCATTTCCCAAGCAGCTGATCATAAGGCGACTCCAGTGGCACCCCCTGCCTTGGCAAACTCCAGGGCTTCTGCGATCCGATGAAATGAATCAGGCTGATAGTACTCTGGAAGTGCTTGTACGCAGGTATGTACTGATAGTTGGCGCTGGGTGTGCAATTGTACGTAAAGCTTAGCCTATGCCAGTCACGGAAATGCATATTCAGCAGACCCTGATCAGCTCCATCAAAGCTGATACCGCGCTCAGCAAGCGCCTTCAATGCATAATAATCTTGCATATTAGGTCGGAGAACCATGAGTCCACTGTTGAAGATATCCGGCCAGCCCACATCTGGCGCGGCCGCAAAATCTACATCCAGGGCTAACAGCTCGTCCGGGGCTCTCAGGGCCAAGATATCGCAGTCGATGTAGACGATTCGGTCGAATTGAGTCAGACGCCAGAGCTCAATCTTGGTGAATGTGGCTATCAGGTCAGGTCGGTCCATGAGCCATAGATTGGCGGGGGTGCCGTTCACAAATTCGCGCACTGGGATCAGCTCATCATAGACGGTCTCCGAGGGACAAGTTAGTATTCGCAGTGATGAAGTTATTTCCTTCCAGTCAACATAAAGCATACCTGTAATTCAGTAACCGTGGCTGCCCGTAATGTGTCCGGTGTGTAGAGGATGACCAACTTTGCATTCGTGCCATTGTCGCGCAAAGAATGCGCCAGGATCATAGCACCTGTGGACAAGTCAGAATAGTTAAAGATCCATTGGATGACTCAAATGCTTACCAGGCAAATAGTTGTCGCTGAGCAACAGCTGTTGAAGTCATCAGGAACATCCATCTCCCGGAACCGGAACATAAGGGGCCGCAAACGCACCGTGCAATAAACTGCCCTCCGCTCGGATGCCATCGCGGATTGGGTCTCTCAACGCTCTGTGAACCGGGAAAGAAACAAGGATTCACCGAAGAAAAGCAGCACGGGCAGAGAGAGTAAACGGAATCCAAAGAAATGAGTCGGGCCGGGGCTATATGTAACCCTTGAATCGACCCGCTGTTGAGAATTCGCAGTTCGGACTGGCCCGGTAGACGTCAGGTACGGAGCAGCGGGGACCCAGAGAACTGTGATACCGGAACCGGACGCAGGTTCAAGCGGACGAAAAGCTGCTCACTGGTGCATTGCGTCGTGCGAGGTGACTCTCAGTCGATGTGGCAATCAGGGGAGGCGTTGATAGGAGAAGACAAAAAAGATTTAAGATGAAAAGAGGGGAGCTTGGAAGTGGCGGGAAATTAAAAGCAAGTTCAAGTTCGAGTGAGACCAAACAGGAGCTGTCCCCGGATGAAGATCTCGAGGGGAAAGTGGAGGCGGCTGCTCCTATGTCTTCCCCCCTCACCGGCCGAATCCTTGGTCTCCGCGGTATCCGAGCTTCTTGACTAGCTAAATCACTACCCCCCGTCCACCTAGTTCTTCTGTTCTAGCGTATCATCTACGGCTCGAGGAGATTATCTCGCAGTCAATCACATCGGATGCATTTCCTCAACCTCTCTGAAACCAAGGAAATCATGACCCGCGCCCCCTAAGGGGCCGAAGCGTTAGCTGGGGCGCTAGGGCGCCATGGTGATACACGAACAAGAACAGCTCCGTGGGAAATAGTCTAAGGCGGTACAAGTCCATACCAATGCATCCGCTAGCTCCGTCATCTACGCACAACCACCTTCGCATCTTCATACCTGCGCTGCACAGCAACGCCGATATCCTCCTTCTCACCCTGTACGGCCCAATGCACGGCTGTTTCCAACGCCGCGCGGCTCTCCACCTCGATCGGAGTGAAATGGCCCGATCGAGGAAGCAGCACGACCTGACTGTCACCGACGAGGTAGTCGGCCATACCATCGAGACAGATCGCCGAGTCCAGCGCAATGTCCAGCTTGCCCCAGAATACGGTTGAGCTTGCTCTGAGCACACCCGGAGCTCCTTCATCGAATAGGCCTGCGCCGCTGCTAGTCCGGCGGAGCTCGTTACCACCTGCGAGGTGGTGGAGGGCAGCGACAGTCTCGAGGGACTTGTGCCAGCGCGAAAGCGCCGCGCCGTCGCGATAGTAGCCGGCCATATTCATCACGTTTGCAAACTCGCGCGAGTACTTGATTGTGCTCGGATATGAGTCTCCGTTGGGGGTCTGCGTCTTCGATTCGGAGAGAGAAGGACCCATGCTGCTGGCCATGGACTCGGCCGCGTCACGGGCCGTGTATTCGGCCATGCCATGAGAACCCTTGTGCACGGCTCTCATGAGCGATTGATTACCGCCGATTAGGAAGAATTCAACCAGCGGAACAGGCAACTGCATCGCGAAGATATAGCCTGACAGGGTGAGTTGGCGGAACAGAGGCTTGAGAGTTCGCACAGCCTGGAGCAGTGACGGGCGTGATGAGCTCGGACCATTACGTGCATCCTTGTGAATCTTCCGCGCCGAGTTCACGATGCGCGCCACGTTGGACTTGACCAGGTCGATCTAAAAAGGGGTCAGCTTCCGTCTCAATGAAAGTAGACTTGGGTCTCTTACCAATGGCCCGTTGGATAAAATGAACCGATCCGCAAGTGATGGAGCCTCGGCCGCAAGGCGCATCGAGATGACGCAGCCCCAGTCATGGGCAACGATAATGGTCTTTTTTTTGCGTGTCGCGAAATCATCGTCCACGCCATATTGAAGCCGCAGGGTGACGATAAGCTCTGTCATCTTCTCAAGCACTCCGGTAGCAGAGTACTTCTCTAATCCCTCGCTACCTCCGTAGCCAGGCAGGTCAATTGCGACCAAGTTCGCGGATTCTTGGAGGGAAGGCGAGCTGACAATGTGGCGCCAGATGGCCCAGCTGTCAGGAAACCCATGAACGAAGATGACCAGCGGCTTGTCAGATTTCAGGGCAGCGGGTGAGCCAGGCACTTCGTTGCTGAGGAAGTGGAATTTGAAACCACTAGCTAGAGTAATGATGTGGTGGGAGAGACCAGCAAAGTCCTTTGAGAGGTCCCACAGACGATCGCGGGCTAAGATGCATGATTAATGACAATTCTGTTGCAAACGAAGCATTCTCGATGGAATTGAGTGCCATAAGGGTTTGGGTGTTTTTGATGAGCACTGTGGTGGAGACCTACCAAGTTGCAGCTCCAGGTTCTCCTTTTCAGTCCTGCGAGTAAAGAAGGTCCCTTTTTTAATCGAAATACAGGCGTACAGAATAATTGTGAAAACGCCATAGACAAAGACAAGCGTCAAGAAGACGGCTTTTTTAATCAAGCCCATGTTGCATGTCACTTCCAATCAAACAAAAAAAAATGAGACCGGAAGTGGGGAGAGGCATGCATAAGGAGCGTTGCGCATTTCATCAAAGCTCTTTTAGCGGAGAACCTCGGAGCTGATCCAATGTCGCGTCACCTTCAGGGATTCCTTAGTCATCGCCGCGCAAACTTGGACCAAGTTGTTGTTTGGTTGATATTGAAATTACGGGATTTTGTACCTACGTATCTTGCTTGTTTCTAATTAAGGCTGTGTAAGAAATTGCGGTGGTGGCACAAGATTACTTTAATAGTGAATGACAGCGATGCTCAGCCCTAATGGCTTCAACCCCGAGAACGCCAACTTCCATCTCCACATGCAGTTTAGAGCGATGTATCACGCCAGAAATAAGTCCCGCAGGATCGTAAAGGAACATTTGAGGATGGGTATTAAGACATGATGGGTGGAAGGGAAATGCAGCGGCCATGTGAAAAAAAGAAAATCCAAGCAAGGAAACGGCCGTTATCTCGTCGAGTCCCCATGCAAAGCTGTATCGCGTTTAGCGAGTAGAACAGTAGGAAATAAGGGTATATGTACAAAAGATCGACAGCTAGAAATAGAAGAAGTGGAAGTCAATTAGACAGAGAAGCCAATCTGGTCTCTGTTGTCGTCAACCAGACGTCCGTACCTGGAAATGAGGGTCAGTAAAAGGCATAGAAAGAAGATGGACTAGAAACTCACTCCAGGAGTAGACGGAAGAACCAGACCTCCATGTCTTCATTACGCAGCACCCTCTGCGCCCAGTCCTGTCCCTGGGCAGCAATCTGAGGGGCCGCCTTCTTACCCTCCTCCTCAGACACGAAGTACCGCATGCTCTCGGTGTACTCGTTGCCTTTAAGGCTGAGCGGCACATAGTGCACCCAAGGCTTTAGCCACTCGTCATGCCATTCGCGGAAGAGGGCCATCTTAAAGACGAAGCTGTTGCTCAGCAAAAACGCGTAGAATCGGCCACTGAAGGCATTGCCATCAATGTCAACTAGGTACTTGTGAGCCCAGGCATCTTGCTGTCCAGCAGGCTTGACCACTTCAAAGTACTCTTCCTGGGCGTGGCAGTCATCGGGATCACATTGCCCAATGAAGGTGAACTTCACATCGAATTGCTGGCGATACTCCTCTTGATTGACCTCTTGCGAAGCCCATGAGTCGTCTGGCTGTCTCACAAGGATTTTGGTCTGACCCAGGGAGTTCACATTGTCGACAAACTGCTGTCGGTGTTGTCGACGCCAGCCGCCTGCACGCGAGAAACCACCAGTTGTGGACCCACGCCAATACATGCGGTTGGACTTAGCCTCCCAGGCATAATCCTTGCGGTGGTCGTACGGCACCTTGTCGACCCAGTACCACGGGCTAGGGTAGAGAATGTCTTGGAAACTAGAGACCTTGCTCTGCGAAAAGACGGGGAATAGGTCATGAACGACATCGAAAGCGTTTGGTCGGTCAAAAAATCCATAGGTGTAGCGGAGGGAGGGGGTGTTGCAGATATCCGAGAAAGCGGTGGTATTGTAGATGAAGCCCAACTCGCCATACGCGTATGGGTCGACATTATCCGGGGGATCATCCGACAAGGATCGTGCAGGGCTATCGACCGGGCAAGATTGGCGGGAATTGGTCCAGGTAGGCTGGTGCGCGAAACGATTGAAGCGAGTCGTGCGCACCTCGTCGATGCGATCACCCTTGTTCAAATCAGGAGCGCGAGGCGACCATACATTCGTCGGTATCTGTCTGTTGAACGCGGCCGGAATGGCCTTGTCCGTCGCTATTTGCACCAATCGCTGGAGGTCTTCGCCAGGGATGACGACGCGGGGCTCGTCGTGAGTGTTGAAGACCAGGTCCATGTCCGGCAGGTACTGGACAAAGTCTTTCATCATGCCGACCGTGGCTTCGCGCTGCCACTGGCGACCATCACCGCCACCCTCGGTGAGAGTCACCTTGCCATCGCGAATCAAGAGTCCGATCACCGCGTTGTCGAATCCCAGTGTCTCGCGAGCACGCGAGCGAATCAACCCCGGCTCCAGCGCCCAAAAGGGTAGCAACGAATGGTAGATAGAATCAAACTCATCTATCAGCTCGACACCCTTGGACTGGGCAAAGTGGAACCACTTGTCGAAGTGAGGCGGCGGATGCATCTTGTAGCGACGCTTGTACTCCTGCACGGCCTCACCCAGGGTCTTTGACTGCCGCGTCCGCACATGATCAAACTGCTGTTGTGCATTGTGAATCAATCTGGAGATGGGATGGACCTTCTCGGGAGGGTAGGAGCCCTGGCCTGCGTGGAGTTGAGGATGTCTGATCGGTTCGGGAGGGGGGATCTCAACAGGTCGAGCCGGGAGATTCGAGGGGCGGAGGTAGACGATAGAGAAACAGGCGATCAGGACTAAGGCCATCAGGACGGTCAATCGCTGACTCCTCATCCTGCCATGTGCTACAGCCATGTTGAAGGGGAGGAAACCTTGAAAGTTCAGCACGAGGCGAAAAAGGGTCCTGAGGAGGATGCTCCATTCGGTAAAGTGTAAGTACAAGTGCAAAGACTCCAGGCCCAGTTCTTGGGGGGGGGGGACCGCCAAGCCTCGAGCCGCGACTAATGTATCGTCCACGTAAGGCTAACGTGGTCGCATTTCCCTGTTCTTGGTTCGCTTCACGCCAGGCTTGATCCTTTCTCAATCTATATTCCTAGTGACTACAGGGGCCATGGTTTTTTTTTATTTGGTTCACCCAATTACAGCCTGTTGTCGTGATGAAATTACACCACTCTTGAAATCTGGGGAACATGAATCCTCAACTCTAAACAATTGCATTGTTTTTGTCCAGCATCTTATTTTAGAAAGCCTAAATAAGATTCCATCTGGCTCTACATCGTTTTACCTATATATCTGCGTATTCACAGGCGTGACGAGTCCCTGCCGGCTTAAGCAAAATGACCACCAGAAATGGACATTCCAGCACTGCGCATCGAACATTCAGAGATGAACCCCGCTCGGACACTTCACTTCGAACACGGTAACCATTCATCCTCTACCTCCCCGTCGGACCATAACCATAGAGCAAATCCCATTGATCACTGAAGCCCCCAGCGCCTGAAGCATGTACCTCCGCGCATGGGTGACATGCCAATAAGCCGCAGCACACAAAATAGTCACCGACAAAACATGGCCAATGTAGAATGACTGTCTCCGTTCCTTGATAGACGGATTTGGCTGAGTGTCCCTCTTTCGCGCCACACCGCGAGGCCGGACAAAAAACAGGAGTGAGACCGCCGCAGACAGTGCAAGAAGACCGCATTGCACGTCGAAATCACGGACTCGCTTGTTGAGAAGGGAGCCAAACTCCGGGTGGCTTGATTGCACGAAGAATAGCAGGTAAAGAGAGGCGTGTCCCATGAGGAGAGGCGAGATAACTACGCGACCAAAGAGCCGGTGGTAGGGTGTTATGGTTGCCTGTGGGATGGAGGTAATGAAGGAGAAGATGGATGCTGCAGATGGTTTGGTGGTTGAGATGTACGCTGCCGGAGATATCAGGACTTGAAGGGGTACTTGGGACAGGGCGATATGGCCCAGGGCTTTGGTTAGATGGAGATAGTCTGTGGAGGGTGAGTATGGTATTGCTCGACTTGATCGTTGGAGTTCTATGCCTATCGATGGGGACAAAGAGGACATACCATCTCCACTGTTCCACACAGCAAGGCCAACGAGCCAGGATAACCACACGCCACAGACAAGATACTGTCTCCGGGTTTCAAGCCATCCAGTGATTAACGGACGATCCCACCACGAGATTGGGCGCCGCGGCTTCGGAGCACCTCCAGGTATCTGGGCCGTGGCCCAAGCTTGGTACACTCGAAGTACGATAATCACCACGAGGATTGACCCCTGCGCGATGACACCGCGCAAGTCAAGCAAGTCCCTGCGATGAGATTTCTCCTCTTCGGAGACCGTGATGAAATGCCAAGGCCAAGCGGATGACATAGTGCCTGTAATCTCAAT
The DNA here is from genome assembly GCF_028827695.1 of Penicillium maclennaniae. Classification (NCBI taxonomy): domain Eukaryota; kingdom Fungi; phylum Ascomycota; class Eurotiomycetes; order Eurotiales; family Aspergillaceae; genus Penicillium; species Penicillium maclennaniae. The sequence goes on along the minus strand of NW_026623215.1, from coordinate 4,561,202 downwards.
CTATAATTTCCTGACAGGTCGAATTGAGACTTGAGTATGCGCACAGGGCAAGAGATAGCCAAGGATGTTGTGCATGGACGGTGTGCAGCAATGTCGGAATGGAAAAGTCTAGTTGGCAGCAACCATGGCAGATGGAAATGATCCGAATATAAGGTGACTGATTTGAGCTTCAAGAGCTTTAGACTGACTTTTAAGCATCCGACTATGCAAGAAGTGTCGCAAAGTGTGGCTGACGCGTGTTTAAGTGGTCGTCTCTGGCTCGCTGACAAATGATGCGAGTTGACTCGCCCACGCGGAATATCCCCTTCCCATGGCGTTCAATGTTGACTACTTGAGCTTTCTACGATTCCCCGGAAAAATCATATGGCGTGATTGCTTTTTTGTGACTACCTGTTCTGGGTAGACCGGGTTATGCGTGGAACAAAAACAAAACCTCTACATTAAATAACGCCATCGAGACATCATCCCAGAGCTGGCTACCTTATTCTTCTAAAAGTGACAGGATGCCCAGACCCCTGTGTAATATGGGAAGTTTCTGTCGTCAACCCTCTCCATAAATAAGGCGTTGCGACGAGTAATGTGCCATCCTGGGCTATCTTATTCACGGGGAGGTCTGCATGACCTCGTCCTGGTTGCCACCCGCAGTCGTAGCGAAGTAGCGGACATCAACATCGTCATCCTCCTGCAACTTCTCCAACATGGGCAAAATCTTCTGCTGGATCAAGTCCTGGCTCTTGGGCGAGGGGTTAATGGTCTCTCCGGACTTCTCAACCTCAACCAGAGTCTTATCCTCCGGCAAACGGCGCAGGGTGTCAATCAGGACGGCATAGGACTTGGCGACGTTGAAGCGGATGTTGGGGATTTCGTCTGTCACAAGGCGGTCCAGGATGGGAATGATGGAGCTTTCGAGGATATCGAGAGTGACGACGGGCGCGAGGGTCTGACATGGTTAGAATCCTTGGGTCGAATTGTAACGAAAAGGGGCAGACTCACGGAAACAGCAAAGCATGTCGTCATACGGTAAAGGTAGTTAGGATGTTGTCCCATGGCGATCACCTTGGGAATGATAGACTCCTTGGACCAGTCCACGCCGAATACCTCGGTAAGCTTCTTCAGGTTCTGGGTAGCAGCCTCTCGGATCGAGAAGACAGTATCGCCGAGCCAGCCCATGCAAAGGTCACTCAATTGCTCGTCAAAGAATTTGACACCCAACTGACTGGCAAGAAGAGGAATGTATTCAATAATGGCAAGACGCACACGCCACTGCTTGTCTTCGGCCAGCTGGACAATAGCAGGAAGAAGAGACTGAGAAAGAAGATCGATGCCAATGACTGAAGATGAGTTAGTCGAGACCATATTGAGATTCACAGATGAATTGGCGTCTCACCTTTGTTAACTTGCTCAAGCTTGGAGATGATGTGAAGGCGAACATCTGGGAAGTCATCCTTCAGCATTTGCAGGAACATGGGAAGGAGGTGGGCAATAGTCCTGCAATATAGTCAGTCATTGATGTTTTCAGGACGTGGACCCTGATAACTTACTCATCCTTTCCAAGGATAGGTGCCAGACCACTGATCTGAGTGCCCAGAGCCGCCCGAACGTGCTGGGATTGATCAGAGACCAGATCCTCCACACTAGTCATGATCTCATTAAGCAGAGTGTCGCGGTCGATCAAAGTGCAGAAGCCTAGCCATCAATTAGACTACGTTCCACAGGGGTGGGCCCGACAAAACATACCCGGAATTTGGCCAGCAATTGCAGTGCGCACTTCAGCCTCGGTATCCTTCAACAGTTTCACAAAAGCGGGCACCATATCGCGTGTAATCACTTCCTCGTGCACAGCCTTGGCAATCTGTGGCAAACATTATTAGCGCTCCAGAGCTTAACTATGTTGGGCCAAGACTAAGCGACACACCTTCTCATATCTATCGGCAACCATGTATCGGACTCTCCAGCTCTTGTCTTCGAAGAGAGCGCGCAGTGATGTCAGCAACACTCCGTGGCTGGGCTGCTGCTCCTTGGGGATTTCCTCCGCGATCGAGATAAGAATATCCACTGTCAACAGGCGCACACTGTCCTGGTCATCGCTCGCGAGGTACTGGAAAAGGGGTATCATTTCGTCAATAATCACTGGCGTATCCATCTCCTTGACAAATTTGGCCAGGTTGTTGGCGGCTTGGCGTCGGACCATGGGGGTCTCATCGTGTACCAAAGCTCCGAACTGCTGGCGAAGACTCTGTTGCATGGCCGGCGTGGCCTTTTTGTATGGTGTAGAGTACAGGCCCGTGGCGGAGACCTTGGAAGTAAACCAGTCGGCTTTGGAGAGGTGGAGGACAAGGGGGACAAAGTGCTCTTCGACTTGGCTCTCGTTCAACTGCTCGCAGACTTTGTTGAGGGACTCGACGGCCTGGTTTCACGTAATTAGCATAGATCCTACAGATACGACAGAATATACAACCCACCTTCTCCCGGACCAAGGGCTCCTCAATCGCTGCCAGATTCTCCAGCGGAGACAGGAGCACGTGCGCATGTTCCGGTCCTCCGACATACTCTGTGAAGTTGCCTAGCTCCTCGCTCAGAGCAGTTAAAACCTCATCCTCGTCTTCAACGGAATCTAGTAGCGGTCTATGTTAGTTGGGTCTCTGGGTCCAAGCGGCAGGGAGGTGGGGGTAAGGAACAAACCATCAAGAAATGGGATGAGCTCCTCTCGGGTTCTCTCAGGCCCTAACGCCAGTGCGATAGTCGAGAGACGGTGGATGGCATTGAGTCTGAGGAGGACATCATCGTGCTATGTCATTGACGTGTGAGCTTGGACCAGTGGAGGGGAAACAGGTGAAAGGCGGAGTATCAGCGCACCTTCAGTTCATCAATGAGCACCGCGATAGGGTAGAGCTCGTCGTTTTCGTTTTGACCCTCCATCGCTGGATGTGGTATATGTATTAGAGCGGAGGGAGGCGTGGGAGGGCAAGGTGTGGCAGGTCCCAGTCCTGGAGGAAAGAGCTGATATCAGGACGGATGTAGATATTGCACCCGGGTAAGAAAGATTATTGGAGAAAGATGCAAGCGGTCATGAAATCGGGGACGATTAGAGGAGCTGATGGGGGGGCAGGTTAGCGACTGCGGAGGGGGTTCAATAAGGAAGAGGAGGATCGAGGTTTCGTGGGGTTTTGGGCCGCAGGGCTAATGGCGCAGGGAAAGCATACCTCGGAACAATTGGAGATCCTCAACCCACGAGTTCGTAGGGAGACAAATGTGGGAGATAAAGGGATCAAGCGGTCGCTATTTGGAAACAGGATCGATGGCAGTGACGGGGAAGTCTTTCGGGCTCTGAGCTTTCACCAACACAGCTGGCGAGTCATGTAAGTTACATACAGCGAAACACCCGCACGAGCCGCCCCCAAGAGGTGTGCCGTGACAATACAAATACCGCGGTCACAATGGAGGGGAGAGGCGTGGCGGTGGTGGCTTGTGGGCAGAATTTCCATCGGAGATTGGAGTCATAACTTGTACTTTCGAGTCGCACTCTCTGTGGATTTGGTACGTTCCCTCTCAACTCAGCCCTGTGGGATATATTGCCACGGCTGCCCTGGTCTTTCTCACCTAGCTCACTAACAATCCTCGGTGTCTCCCGCAGATTTGCTTCGCATTGTGATCCCCCGCCATGCCCACTATCTCGGTCGACAAGGCCGCCCTCTTCAAGGAGCTGGGTCGGGAGTATGTGCTTCTGTGATCTTGATTTCACTTCACATCACTAACCACCTCTGGCGCATCTGTTTAGCTATACCACGGAGGAGTTCGATGAGTTGTGTTTTGAGTTCGGTGCGTTGTGCTGCTGCGACCATTGGCGGGGCATGGGCTAACTGAGATCATGCAGGCATTGAGCTCGATGAAGATGTACGCTAGCTCACCCCTATTGAAATATACGAATCTCCGCTGAGACTTCCAAGACCACAGACCAGCCCCGCCCGATCGTCGATGGCGTCCAGGAGCCCCCGCAGCTTAAGATTGAGATCCCCGCCAACCGGTATGCCCGAATACTCTGCGAAGATACGAAGAATCGCGCACTAAGACGAACTTTAGATACGACTTGCTCTGCTTTGAGGGTATCGCGCTGATGCTGAACATCTTCCTCGGCCGGAAGCCCCTGCCCGAGTACAAGTTGACCAAGCCCGCTCAACTTCAAGAGATCATTGTCAAGGAAGATGTAGGTCTCTCTCTGCGTATACACCGAGGCTCGTATACTGAACAAGCTTCTAGACCACCAAGATCCGACCCTACGTGTCTGGCGCCATTCTCCGTGGTGTCAAGTTCGACAAGGCTCGCTATGAGTCCTTCATTGCCCTTCAAGATAAGCTGCACCAGAACTTGGCGCGCCAACGTACTCTGGTCTCCATCGGTACTCACGATTTGGATAAAGTCAAGGGACCCTTCACCTACGAGGCTCAGGCCCCCAAGGATATCAAATTCACTCCCTTGAACCAGTCCCAGGAGATGAACGGTGAAGAGTTGATGACCTTCTACGAGGTATGGCCCACTCCATCCTCAACTAGACCTATAGAGATCCTCACCACTTTGAACAGAAACACCTGCAATTGAGCAAGTACCTGCATATTATCCGGGACTCCCCAGTCTACCCGGTCATCTATGACTCAAACCGGACTGTCTGCTCTCTTCCCCCTATCATTAACGGCGACCACTCGAAGATCACAATGGATACCACCAATATCTTCATTGAGATCACTGCTCTCGACCGTACGAAGCTCGAGATCGTGAACCGCATGATGGTCACCATGTTCTCACAGTACACCTCGGAGCCATTCACGTACGTACCCTTGGAACAATCGAAGACGCGCAAATTAATCCAATGACAGCATCGAACCCGTCAAGATTGTGTCGGAGCACAACGGAGAGACCCGTATCACCCCTGACCTCTCTTCCCGTGTCGCCCAGGCGGAGGTTTCCTACATCAACCAATGCTGTGGATTGAATCTCACTGCCCTTGAGATCAGCGACTACTTGAGGAAGATGGCTTACCGTGCCAAGCCCTCGACTACCCAGCCCGACGTTGTTGATGTCGAGATTCCTCCGACCCGCGCCGATGTTTTGCACCAGTGCGATATCATGGAGGACGTTGCCATCGCCTACGGCTTCAACAACCTTCCTCGCTCTTTCCCTAGCAAGTCTGGCACCATTGCTCAGCCTCTGCCCGTCAACAAACTCACCGACATTATTCGTATGGAAACTGCCATGGCCGGTTGGTCCGAGGTCTTGCCTCTGATCCTGTGCTCTCACGACGAGAATTTCGCCTGGTTGAACCGCAAGGATGATGGCAACACCGCCGTCAAGCTGGCCAACCCCAAGACCCAGGAGTTCCAGGTTGTTCGCACCAGCTTGCTCCCCGGTCTGCTGAAGACCCTCCGTGAGAACAAGGCCCACAGTGTGCCTATGAAGATCTTCGAGGTCAGCGATGTCGCCTTCAAGGACTTGTCTCTGGAGCGAAAGAGTCGCAACGAGCGTCACTACGCTGCCGCCTATTATGGCAAGAGCAGTGGTTTCGAGATCGTTCACGGTCTCATGGACCGTGTGATGGCCATGCTGAAGACCGCTTTCATCACCTCTGAGGAGGGTTTGACTAACCCTGCTGCCAGCGAGTCGCAATACTACATCAAAGAGCTGAATGGTATGTTCTTTGTTCTTACCTTCATGGTCCCGTCTCAACATGCTAACCTTCTTCCTATAGATCCCACCTACTTCCCCGGCCACGCCGCCTCGATCCACCTCCGTATTGGCGGCACGGACCAGGTCATTGGCAGCTTTGGTGCTTTGCATCCCGAGGTCTTAGAGAAGTACGAGCTTAAGTATCCCGTTAGCACTCTGGAGCTCAATATCGAGCCCTTCCTGTAGAGGGTTTCATGCGCACGAACATTTTCCCTTGCTTTGTGACGCAGATAGATGATGACATGACGTGGAGAGCTCATTTTTTTGATATGCCAGCACGTTTCGATTAGAGCTATGCTGACGCTGATGCTGATGCTAAAAAAGCAATAAAAACGCAATTTTTTACCTAAAAATATCCTTCCAGGCCTTTACATACGAGGAAATAGTTGCAAAACGCGGCGATACAAGATGGTCTCTTGAAGAAAGTCTGAGCTCAACTCATGTAGTGAGATTTCGGAGCCAAGAAGTCTCGACTATATCGTGGACGTTGGGTTGCGTGGTGTCCAGCCGAGATCAAGCTCGAAAAGCAATCCAAATTCTCCACATAAAAAACCTTGGTGGTCAAAAGGCTGCAGGCAGAGTGGGGTTTCTCAGCGCTATATGGGTCCAATCAATGGATTTGTTCGAGATCTTGAAAGTAGCTACGTGAAGATTGTCGGAACCTTGATCATCAGCTCTTGGCCAGCATCATGTACATATCCCATTCAAATGTCAAGCAAGACTAAGCTAGCAAGAATTATTGCGACATATATCTCAGCGATAAATGCAGGAAAATTTGAGTCAACCTTTTTAAGTCTTCATGTAATTTTGATTGCGTGAGGTAGAGAGTATATGAGGTTAGGACAGGACGAGAGAAAAGGGCTTAATTTGGAAAAAACAAGTTTACTCCTGAGCGTAACCCTCGGTAGCACCCTCAGCCTCAGCGGCCTGCTGCTCAGCCAGACGCTGCTGCTCAGCAGCCTGCTGGGCAGCGATAGCCTTGGCACCGTAATCCTGGGACATGGGCTGGAGAACGGGCTGCTCCTCCTTGGGCTCGATGATGGTGACCGAGTCGGGGAGGGTCTTCTGGGGGCCGGACTTGCCCTCGGGGTCGGAGCCGCGCATGATCTTGACCTTGATACCAAGAACACCCTGGCGGAGGAGGACGTGACGGGTGGCGGAGTCAATGAACTCCTTGGCGGGCTGACCGGAGTGGATCATGAAGCCGTCCTAATATGATTGTTAGCAGCTGTTTTCTCGCGCGTTTTTGGTAGAGCAAAGAGGTTGCGAATTGGCGCAAGGATAATCAGAGATCCACCAGTATCAATTTCCGACTATCAAAACGCTTTCTTCTACACCCTCCGACGGTGTAGACGTACGGTGAACTTCATAGACTTGGCACGGGCGGCACGGAGCTTGCCGGAAACGACAACCTCGCAACCCTTGGCGCCGGACTCCATGATGAAACGGAGGACACCGTAGCAGGCACGGCGGACGGCGAGACCGTTCAGGAGCTTGTAGCGGAGGGACTCGCACTGAGCGACAGCGGAGAGACCGCGGTTCTGGACCTTGGCGGCATAGAGGGAGACGGAGTTCTCGGGGAACTTGAAGCGCTTCTGGATGAGCGAGGTGAGCTCACGAATGCGGCGGCCCTGCTCGCCAAGAACCTCCTGGGTGTGGGTGGCACGGATGACTAGAAAGAAGAAAAGCATCCGTTAGCATCGTCGATCCCAACTATTGTTCACGCATGTCGAAGCCATCGCCGCTATTCAAGAATTCTCCAAACTCCTGCGACACTTCCATCTCTTCCCTTCGGCACGGTCCAACTCAGATCTCGGGGGCGAACGTACTGATGTCGGTGACGGTGGGAGTGACACGGACTTCGACACCGGAGTAGCCCTCCTCAGCAAGCTCGCGCTGGAAGAACTCGTTGAGCTCGGCGTAGAAAACACCGTCAGCGACGAACTTTCTGCGCTTGGAGATAGCACCCTGGACAGCGGCCATTTTTGCGTTCCTGGTTGTTGGAATTGGAGGTTGTCGACGAGGAGGCGGGATCGAGGTCGAAGTTCCTTGTGCACAGGTTAGTGGGGATTTTTCGGGCGTAGGGCTTCTCTTGCCCGTTTGGGCTAGGGCTCAACCCTCGCTTGCCCTTCACGGGAGCTAGGCCTATATTGGGCTAGTGCGTCCCGTCTCAGGCTACAAGGCATCCAGGCACCAAGGCATCAAGGACATGATTGTCGTTGGGACTGTCTCTTTTGGCCCTAACTACTTCTTTCGCTGAATGACTCGCTGGTGAATCTAACAAAATTGGATCTCACTATTTCAAAGGGCCCATGTAGAACTCCTCTCTCCATCTTCATTACCTCTTGGTAGTCACCTCTTGGTAGTCCTTTCTCCGCAAACTACAATGCAAATGTCTTCGAAGCATACATTGTAAATCGTGAATCTGAGCACCCGTCCTGTCACTGCATCTCCACATTCATCTCTTGCTCCTTGTCTGCCTTTGTTTCGGGTTCATGACCCTTGATGACTGACAGGTTGGGCAATCCAGCCTGCACAGCAGCCATTCCGGAGGCCGCGACATTCTGAATGTTTTGCCCAGAGCCCTCAGAACTAGAAGGACTATGAGCAGTCTCAACCCCAGTCAGCACAGGTTCACGATTTCCTCCAGGGCTGTCGCTTCCAACACCGACCGGGGCTCCTGCCGGAACAGGCCCATTCATCTCTGCATCTGAACGCCCAAAAACTTCATTCCACCAACGCGTCTCCTTAACGCGAGGAAATATCAGTCGTTCCTTGCCGCGTTGGTGATCATCGATTTCGGGATCATATTGCGGGTTGGTGAATTGTTCCCGTCGGGCAAGGAAATAATCCCACACGCTCCTAGTGCGCTCACGGGCGTTTGTGTCAACTCGCTCCTTTTCGTTGTTGAATAAGAACGTTCCAAACTGGCAAGAATATAGGTGATAGAGCAGTCGTCGCAAGAAGCGCTCATTGAACTCAAAGCGCGTTGGGTACTGGTACAGAAGCTGATAGGTTGCGTCGAGGAACTGATGAAAAACGGGGCTTGTCTCCTTCACCTTGGTCATCTCTTTCTCGGAAACACTCGAACGAGGGGCGGCGGAGCTGGGTTTCTTGGCCGGGCTGTCAGAATCATAGCTCTTGAGTTCTCCATCCGAGTCAGGCAAAGAATCACGGCTATTGTTGTCACGACCAAAGAAACCTTTCGCACTTAGGAATGCATTTTCAATGGCCTTTCCGGCACCACCGCCGTCACCAAAACCACGGTTAGCCTCCCCACCGATGCGCTCATTCTCGATCTGGAACCATTTCTCACTGTTCAAATGGCCGGATCTTTGTCGGAACATGTGACCAAACGACAGCCAATCCTTTTCCACGAGGACCATGAAGCCTTCCATTGTTCGGAAGTAAGGATCTAGGCAAATTTGACTCAAAGCACTAAGCTGACTTGTCCGGTCCCAGCCGTCAGAGCAGTGGATCAGAACGTGAGAGTGCTGCAGGCCAACCTGACGGGTGATGAGACCAGCTCCGTCTAAAATCCCACCAATGTGCTTTAGCCAGCCACTTCGTGCCAACAAATCGCGATTTGGCCCTAGTGGAGTAACATCCGTCTCTTTCAGGGCATCAATAACCTTACTCAACGAATCACGCATGACATGAATATTGTCAATGCCGAGGTATGCCTTGGTTGCAAACTTATAGTTGTCCATGTTCTCAGAGCCAAGTCCAACGGCTTGCATAGCAAAAGCGTTGACTGTTGGCCGGGCATCGACAATCAGATTCTGCTGCTGAGCACCATAAATTGCCTTTTGCTCATCAGAAGCACCGCGAGCAGCGGCAATCATTTCGTCCTCTATCTCCTCTGCATTTGACAGATCGGTGTCAATTTGACTAGCCTCGGGACTGTCGTAGCCTTGGCTTGAGTCGGACGCCTCCCTATCTAGTTGAGATTGAGCAAAGCTAGCCAAAGGCCTTTCGGATCGTGAAGTAGAGAATATGGCAGCTAGCAGCTTCTCGTCTTGAATGCTGCGATTCTGGCGCACCCCGACCAGCGGTTGCGAGCTTCTGGTAATGCTGCATTTGTTCACTGGGTGAAGGTATGTGAGGGCTGGGATTCTCGCTCGTGAACGATATCTCCCCGCATAGTTGATAGTATTGTCAGAGATGGCAGAGGGCACGGGAATGAGTGCAGGGTAAGTTGGAGAAAACTGTAGCTCGCCGTCAGCATGCGACCCCGCTTCTAAGACTGCCTGTGGGCAGTCCTTAGATACTTACTCCATAATCAGTATTTATTTCGGAGACACGCCATCCTGAGTTCTCCTTGAATACGCCCTGACGCTCCCATTCCTTGCGTGGATCATACAGGTTCCAACCGTTTAATTCCTTCTCCGGCGGTGGCGGCTGGTAGGCAAAGGCATACAGCTTATCTAGCCGACCAGATTTGCAGGTCCATTGCTTGATAGCATCGTAGACCTCGCGAGCTTTCTGCTCGTTGATGAAGTAGAAGCAGACAAATGTGAAGTCTCGGCAGCGGAGGCGAATGGAGGAGAGCTGGCGGGAGGCAGCGGGAGCCGGGCGCAGAGTACAAAAGGCGATGATCGGGTAGGTGAACCAGAGTTCCCTTGGTCTAATTGTAACACCTTTTGCTTGATCCTCGCTGGAGATCAGGGGGACGTGCGAAAAGATTAGGTGGTGAGGGGTGAGGTGGAGCGTGCCGTCGACCTGCTCACCACGGCGAGCCAAGGTCACATTTTCAACCTGCAGTGATAGGTACAATTAGCGCGTTGTAGATATAAGTATGACTTGGCGGAACGAACCTTTGCCACCCGTGTTCTCTCCATACCGTAAATCGTTGATCACTGTGCGCGCATGATGTTCATATCGAGAGGGGAAGAAGTCGGAGGGCGCTTGCCGGTGTCGCCGTGTGCGGAATTACCACAGCTAAAAGACGACAGCGAATTTATCCCTAGATAGATTGTACACGGAAGTTCTCTGGGGCAGGAGCGCGGAGTGTAGGTGAGAAGTTGGACCCGAAGGAGTTACACGTAGAGGCCGCTCCGTCACTTGTCACTTTGTGGGGCTCACGCCCCGGGTGTTCACGAGGCCCGATGTACTATCATAGCGAAGTCCACCACAACGCCAATACATATGTTATTTCTCAACCTTAAGCATGGACCTCAATCAGTCTGAGAATAGATGAAGGGCAAAATTGAATCAAGATTTACTTGTGCCAGGGCATCAAACTGGCTGATTTGGCATCGTATTAATACAAACCAAGCACTCACTCTGTCGGTTCGCCAAACAGCCCCTAAAAGCGCTAACTTCCTGATTCCAACAGTGCCATACTTTTTTCATTTAGGTACAGGATATGGATTTACGGTAAGACTTGCGGGGTTTCTTCGTACGTCAAATTAGATACATGCAAATCTCGATCGGTAGATGCCCAGGAGTAATTTGCCAGGTTGCGTTCATACTTCGATAGATGTTAGGCATTAATGAAAATTATTGTTCAAGTTAAATAGATTAAAAATAAACTCGCAAGCCACATTCACAGGAGAATACCCTCGTCCGAGGGGTCCAAGTGGAACGTCAATTAGAAATGCTGTCCATTGCCGGTTACATCGACATCTGGCAAATTCGCAACTTTTGAGTCATGTTGACGCTCAATCATTAAGCCAAGCAAATTCACAGCATCAAGGAACACAATGAAATATCATGAGAGTTTTAAGTAAGTAGAGCATGTCAAGTGGGGTGTTCACAAGAAGTTGTTCAAGGAACGCTCGTTCTTTCATTTCTCAGGTGAAAAACAGGTACAAAGGAAAGCTTCATATATCGTCTTGGGGGCACACTCATAAGGCTGTGCTACTAATATTGTGTTCCAAGAAGAGTCCGATTTGGAAAGGAGGAAAAAAATCTCCATAAACACAAGGATCGTTGGGGCAAAAAGCATTTGCTCGCACTCGGATTTGAACCGAGGATCTCGTGATTACTAGTCACGCGCTTTACCAACTAAGCCATGCGAGCTGATTGGTGGAGAGAGCTGAGAACTTTGACATTATGTTGAGAAAAACATCAACTGATTTGACAATCCTTCTAACATCTCCCAACATACAGTCTCACCAAAAGCCGAGCGCCTATTTGCGAGGCCACGTAGGTTTGCTTCAACCTCAACTGACGCCTTGGGCAGATATACAATACAGTGGGCGCCAAAAACTCTAATATTTCGATGGTTTACAAGCCGATCAGATAGTGTGATTCCGTAGAAAAAGTGCAAAAAGAACATCTCCAACGCTAGATTTCTAAGCCCAGGTGGTAGGTTCGACGATTTCTCGATATTTTGTGTGCCATCTTTGCAACCGATGCCTTTCCAATTGTGTCGTGGGACAAGTTCCTCAAAAGGTTTCAGAGTATTTGAAATACGTCTTCTTGCGGGCTCAATTCAAAGCATCTTTTGAGGTGATTGAGAATCCCCCAAAGGATCGTGGGGCAGAATACAGAGACCTCCGGTTATACTTCCAGGGTGCTAGATGTCATGGGATGCAAGCCAGAGACAAGAAAACTTCTTCTGTTCAATTCTAACCTGGAGTCATGCAAGAAGAGTTTGAGTGAATTGAAAGATATGAAAATGACGTTTTGAGATCACACTTATTATAAAGCACCTCCTTCCGTGTAAAAGAGATAGGAGGAAACGGAAAAAGCGGAAGGAAACTACGAGAGGCAACCTTCAAGTGTTATACAAACAAATGAAGCAATTTCAAAAGCGATCAAAACTCCTCAAGCTGTAAATAGTTCCAGAGATTCATATGCCTTAATCACAGCAGATGATCTAGACTCAAATCATGTGCTCTGTTTATCACTCCTTCCAATCTACATTATACTAGGATATCGATCATGACTGAACGGCGTCGATTGAGTGTGAAATCCTTACTTTGTGGGAACCTCAAACGAGAATATGCAACTCATTTGGCCTAATACATTAAGGCTTAGATTTTCCTGTGTCGAGGACCCTCCGATAGTACCAACAATCGCTCCTTATTGTCATATCTCTATGGCTATGCATTTTAGGACTAAGATCGAGGGATGGACACAGGGGCTTCCTGTTTTACAATCTCACCTCTTTTTTTGAAATGCAGGTTCCTCTTCATTGCCGCAGCAAACGACTCCAGCTAGCGGAAGAGCAATGGACTAACACCAATCTGGAATTCCAGAAGAGAATAAATTCTCATGTTAGTTGACTATTGTGGATGGCAGTTATACTGGGTTGAGAGGATTTGGTAACGTCTCTGTACCACTTCAATGATTTAAATTGAGTCTGGAGCTGACGGACTAAACAATGTAGGCCTCATGCTCAGACAAGTCTCACGCCTGGTGGTTGAGGAATGTTCACAGTGCAAAATGCAACAAAAAGAAGATTGCTCGCACTCGGATTTGAACCGAGGATCTCGTGATTACTAGTCACGCGCTTTACCAACTAAGCCATGCGAGCTAATTGTTGTACAGGCCTCTTGGAAGTGGAGTCATCAGAATTACGAGTCTTTTACGAGGGAAAGATCAAAACCAAAAAGAGAATGCTCGCACTCGGATTTGAACCGAGGATCTCGTGATTACTAGTCACGCGCTTTACCAACTAAGCCATGCGAGCTGATTGGTGGATACTAATTGCAGTTTTGACATAATCATCCCCTGGCTTCTGGCCTTCCAAGATTGCAGATGCGGAGAATGTACCCGGTGCCCATGCTCCAGGATAGTAGAAAGGAATCTTGGACCGAAGCGGCACTGCGAGAAAATTTATTATTATCTCATGACATTTGCATTCTATCCTATGTACCAGGGCCATTGAACCGGTCCAAAAGGTGAAAGAAACTTGAAGCGAAGAATGAGCGTCAAGAAGAGGACTCAGACGAAAGTGGACGCCACTAAGACTAGTTAGTTGGCAAGATATTCGCCCGACAAAGAATATAGGCAGGGCTTGAATGTCTTGCTTTATCTTCATGATTGACAAAAGTCCAGATTTTTATGCCAATGTAGCTTGGAGAGAGCCTTTCGTACCAAAAACATTTAGGTTGACTTTACCGAGCGATTCAAATTGAAAATATCAAATGATAGGAACAAACCTCGGGGCTCTCCATCGCCTACCTCCCAAAGTTTCAGCATCTGGAATTTTGCAGTATCTGACTAAGTCTTTCGGGCCAATAGTTAACGTGGACCTCTGTAAGGATGATAGTAGTAGTAGTAGTAGTAGTAGCAGTATCCTTACTCGGTAAGGCTTGCTTGAATACATGCCGCTACACGAGAGTGGAATACCAGAGCGGGTTAAACCAGACCAACGCTACCGGTGTTCAGGACATTGTACCGTAGGGGACTTTTCACAAAAGTCCTTTTTTCGCGCTTTTTGCTGGAATCTGTGAATTCACTTCGTTTCGCACTAGAGGCCGTCACATGGGGGGGATCTTCTAGTGAGCGTGTGGGCGCTCCCTAAAGAGTATATCATAGAGTGATGCCAGCTTTTCCCCGCCCACCAGACCTATAATAGCTCACACCTATTATAGGCTACACGTAAGTAGACAAATATCTTTCAATTGTCCTCTTTCAATTGTCCTCTTTCAATTGTCCTCTTTCAATTGTCCTCTTTCAATTGTCCTCTTTCAATTGTCCTCTTTCGATTGTCCTCTTTCAATTGTCCTCTTTCAATAGTCCTCTTTCAATAGTCCTCTACAAGGTAGGGTGCTGGATATAGATACATGAGGTGACGGAAATCGACACCGTAGGCCTTAGGTTCCGTCACTATGTGATTATATATGCGTCCCCGAGCGCTGTGAATAAGAAAAAGGGGCCAGCCAAGTTGCTTTCTTTCACTGGGCCTTTCACCCTCTTCCTATAAGGATGATGGTGCGGATAACGTGGTGAACAAACTGAGAAGTGTTCATCTTGGCATATAGGGTGAAGGTACCCACGAAGTAGCTCGCATGGCTTAGTTGGTAAAGCGCGTGACTAGTAATCACGAGATCCTCGGTTCAAATCCGAGTGCGAGCATTCTTTTTGCTCCGTCAAGATCCGCCCAATGAGTAGGGAAGGTCATCCATCCTTCTGATAGCGGAGCTGATTTCGGGTTTTTCGGTCGAACTCCATAAGCAGCATTTTCTCCTTTTGGCTGGCTGATTGTGATAATAATGAATGTATTCGAGTGAAAAAAAGAATTGAATTTTCTTCAGTGACTTATAGCCGCAAGACACAATTTCCGCCGTATACAAGCTCGCATGGCTTAGTTGGTAAAGCGCGTGACTAGTAATCACGAGATCCTCGGTTCAAATCCGAGTGCGAGCAATTCTTTTTTGCTCTTGTTCAGTCTTTTTGTTTGACATCAATCCTTATTACTTATTTTTGGTCCCTTTTTTTCTAACCCAATATGACCGAGAGTTGCATTTTGTTCACGGATGATCCTTTCTGCGTGTTTCTTCCGACCTTATTATGGTAGAGGGGGTGTCATTGCTTGGAGCTCTGTGATATATATCTGCTTCAAATCCCACGGTCAAAAACCACCACTAGATTAATGCCACTGTCCGACACTGAATGAACCGATTAATGGGTAAAATGAAACATTCATATATTGTTATTTACCCAGGCACATTCAAATCTCTGTACTACCCGTGCCATGCACCTGCCTCAACGATCACCTGAGGGACAGCTCTCATCTCTCGATTCCGAACATCGGTGTAACCTCAGCCTTGCGTGTCGGACACAGATTTAAGAACGGAGAGACATTGCCTTGTAGAAGTTCAGGATTGGAACTCTAGTGTGTAGGAAAGATGGATGTGCAATTGGAGGTGCATAGGAACCCCGGAACAGAATAAACATCGAATGGAAACCAGGCACTTGTAGATATGATTATTTAAAAATATTAGAAGCTATTGATTGGTGACTCGGATGGCCGGTTCATTACTCATGTACCGTCACCTCCCAGCTTCGCAAATCTTCACGAACATCGAACTCACACCTTTCGCTGTCGGCATTCTGGCTCTTCCACCCACGACCCTTTATCCCATCATACAACTGCTGCTCGATACTACCGTCCTCTCGATGATGTCCATTTGAGGAAAATGTGTCGGGGGTTCTGCTGCTACTATGGGAACGATTGCTCGAAGAGCTCTTGGAACGACGGCTCTCGAAACTGGGCGATAAACCTTTTCCAGAGCGAGTTTGTTTCATTGCCGAATCAACACCAAGGAAAGGTGATCCCTGTTCGCTCCCTGAAAGGTCGGGGCTGTTATAAGTGTTTTTGGTCCAGCAAGGACTTCCAGTAAACAGCTCTTCGACTAATTTGTCTGCTGGAAGATCGCACGGTCGAGATGTCCAGGAGGCTGCCAGGGTGCGGCGATAAATATCTTGCATATCCGCTAATTCCCTGCTCTTAGTGGTGATTGACGGCATATGACCCATCTCCTCAGTATCTCCGGGGTCAGCCGAGTGCACAACTCTTGCAATTCCCCCAAACACAGTGGCAGATTTCAGTGGAGGCCTATGCATCAATGGTTAGGAGCGACGCAGAGTCTTGAAATGCGTTGTGGGAGGACATACGTCGTGAAATTGCGATCTCCATCCAGCTGACGCATAGCAATGCCAATCTTCACAGTGCTGTTGACTTTGCTGTCTAACAGCAGATATCGTCTAACGACACCCTCATCCTCTTCGACCTTATCCACATATTCGGCAAGATTGAGCTTGATCTTGCCCAATGTGATTTTTTCATTGGTCGGGGATGAGTGGAACTCCTGAATAACTTCAAAAACAATTTCGCATTCCTGGAGCATTGAAGATCTGTCGATGGTAAGCCTGACTTGAAGAGCTTTTTCGTAGTTCCAGTAAGCACGATGGTCTGAAAGGGTTGCCTTCTCGGTGTGACCTTGGTGCTCTGATATAGCACTTGATGATGGCAAACGCCATCGTACCCAAGCAGTGCCGTTGCCCAAAGGGACGTTGTTGATGTCGCTGATCTTTGAACAAAATTCAGTAAAATCGCCATATCATAGAGTCAGAGCTTGACTCACTCTTAAGACTAGCTCAAATCTGGGCTAGATGCCTGTGTTAGTGGGTAGCTGATCTTGACACAGGACGTTCAAGGCTTACCCTTCTATTTTTGGGGACTGCCGTGAAGAAATTGTGTTAGAAAATGATTTAAGACCGAACCAACAACTAGATTGTTCGCCTAGGGAAGACCCGTGACTTACCGAAAGCCTGCATTGTGGCTCAGCTGTATGCGATACGATCACTGAAGTGATGCTGCAACCGTCCGAGCACCGGCTATCAACTGCCAGAACCTGTTTCCTGCCAAAGATAATTGAGAGCTTTAAAGCCTCAGATTCGATCAGAGCTTGAAATGGTTTCGCCACGAGAAGTCCAGCAGCCTTCCCGCATACGAAGCCGTTTTGGCGGTGACAGCAGAGCACGGCAGAATATTGAAGTCCGCAGAGCAAGACAATGGAAATGTAAGAAATCAATATGTATTTGACGTGGCAACGAATATGGAGAAGAAGAACAATACAATCAAACGTCTGTGAATACACAGCAGGACGTCTCAGCTCCTGGTCCATCATTGACGTTGGTGTCACATGATTATCGACCACGTGACATGCTGTTACTGTCAGATGGAAAGCGGTCAACTAATCAATAATATTGCCAACTGTGCTTAAGTCTGTCCACAAAAGATCGGAATAGACATGGTAAATACGCGGATTAATGTTTTTTCCATTCTAGCAAGCGACATGTATATCGATATACCCTCTTAGTAGCCGAAGCTCTTAGTAGCCTAAGAGTCTTCTTGCAGCTATCAAAACCCTAAAACTCTTTGAATCCGATATCTTGAAAACATAGAGACTAATTTCCCCACTAGGACTTGTCTCTTCGGTATCTAATATTTAAACTACCGGCGCCCGACCTAGAGGGGAGAGCTTTCAGTCTCCTTTACAGTGCAGATTGTACTACGTGCATAACTGAGGCTTCTATTTCGCTTATCTATTCACCCTAGAGATACTGCGTGGTCTCAAAAACCAGTACAAGAAAGTACTAACGTTCACAAATGCGCCCTCGGGATAAGATTTGCTATGCGCCAACTCCATATACTGCAGCAGGGAGTATGTTCCAGGGGCCTCAAAAGATGTCATGCCAAAGTACATGCTGGCAAATTGCCGCAGATGGGTTGATTAGGACAATAGCTCAAATTTGCGTAGTTCTCTGCTGGACGGGCTGAGGCTTTGACGGGCCGGTCATGTCGCAGCGATGAAAGGACGCAGCCTATGGTCACAATCTTCGCTTAATACTAACAATGGTACGAGCATGAAAGACTCAAACCGCAGGTTCAAGTTTAAGCAAAGCTTCTTTGTGACATTGTCAAGAGATCTAGAATGAGAATTGTCGAGTACACCCTCGGACTGCACCTTGGGGGACTGGCCCACTCTCTTTAACCTGCATCATCAACGTTCTACCTCCTTCCACGTCTTCGTGCCTGGGTTCACGCCAATACACTCATTAGCGAAACCTGATTCCGCCCCGAACTCTTTGAATTATCATAAGTGTCCTACTACCAAGCCCTTAGCGGGTGGGTTCTAATCCACGGTCACTTTCAATGAATGGTTTCATCACAATGACAATACGGAGTCCGCGTGATACATTCAGCTAGCAATACTGTAGATCCTATCTTTTAGATGCGCCGATTATGTGGCGTTCTAGGGCAGGAACTTGCTTTCAGCTGCCCGGGCTAGAGCCGTTTCTATTGGTGAAACAACCTTACATGTTTCTGCAATAACCCCACACGTACGATGTATCTGTTCTGAGGTGATCCACTCGCGTGCGAGTCACGTTATAATACGGAAAGCCCCCAGGAAAATAAATACTGACAACCGCCCAGCAGGCAAAACGAGGACACAACTTTCATTCAAAGCCAGTATGTCGAGCAACGGGTATCTGACAAAAGAGAGTATACTCGCACTGGGAGTTAAAGAGTAAGTCGCCTTTTTGATCTCCAAATTCAAGTACCGAAGAAAACAAAAAAGTCATTCTGACCAAATGCGATCAAGCCCAGAGTATGCAGAATGGCAAAAGGCCAATCCTGAAGACGATGAGATGGATTGGTCCAACATCAAAAGTGCTCGTGCCGCTGTGGACGAATGGAGCCGTGAGCAATGCGCGTCATTGCCTGACCAGGGCATTCTCATGAATATCTCCATGCGCGATGGCTACCAGTCCTCACTACGTATTTTCAAACCCACTTCTTCTGAATATTCTTCCACCTCCCACCCATCATCTCCGGTTATCGTCCTCATTTACGGTGGAGCATTTTGTTGTGGCGACAATTCCAATTTTGCTGCCCAAGCCCTCGCTCTTCGTGCTTTATATGGCGCAACCGTTGTACTTACATCTCACCGGCTCGTGCCCGAACATCCCTTCCCCGTCGGTCAACAAGACATTTGGGATTCGCTAGTATGGCTTGCGGAAAATGCGGAGAGTGTGCTGGGAGCAGACATGAACGCTGGCTTTATAGTAGGAGGTGTGAGCTCTGGTGGTAATACTGCCGCAACAGTGGGACAGATGTGGGTGGATGAGTATGCGAATGAGTACAGCAGCCCACAAGGTAGCGGTCGACCAAAGCTCACGGGAATGTGGCTGTCGGTTCCATTCCTCTTTTCTTCCAAGGATCACGTTCCCCAGGAATACCAGGATTCATTTCTCAGCCGTGAACAGTTCAAAGGGGATAGCACGAGCGGGGAAATACCCGCCGCAGTCGTCAAGATGCAACAGTGGGATACTCGGAGTCGATGGTATAGCCCAATCAACTCACCAAACCCCGAGCCTCATAAGAGTCTAGCGAAGCATGGGGCAAGAGTGTACTTCCAGGCCGCTGGGCGGTGCTTTGCTCGCGATGATTCTCTCATCTACGAGCGTATGCTGGCCCAAAATGGAGTGGAAACCAAGTTAGACATATACCCAGGGGTGAGTCTTGAGCATGAACCATACATACACTATCCAACAAAAGCACATACAAAAGCCATGCCATTTTTGATTCTAATACGCGTCAAACAGTGCCCCCATGCTCATTTCGCGGGGATAGAGATAAGTGAATCCCGCCGGTGCAATCTGGAGACGTTCAAGGGATTTGCATGGCTACTCAGGAAAGACGTACCCTCACAGGAGCACATCGAATCAACGGTTCGCAGTGTTGCCCCTTCTATCATTATTTGAACACGCAAGGCCTTTCCATGACTCTTTCTGTGCTGTGTCTATTCAAGCGCATATTGTCGTTCAGATTACGAATGCCGATTTAGATCAAGATTCTATCCTCAAGTATTTTACAAATTATTATTATGTTGAGTAATACATTGGACGGAGAAGCCGACGTATAAGACATTGAAAAGCAAAACCAACATCAAGCACGTCATGAATATCTAGCACAGCCAATAGCCGCGCGATTTTAGCTCGAGGGATGAAGTCGAACATGTCTCCCAATCAAACCTCAACATGATTGTCAGTAGACTGCTCATCTTCCACTTTGGGTCTAGAAGATCCAGTGTAGCGTGCAACAGGAACTGCGACTAAGAAGCAGAGTATAGCACTGGTCAAAGTCATTCCTGCCCAGCCCACGTGAATGCGAACGAGGCCCCCAACAAGAGGACCAGTGAGCTGCCCAGTGGCCGTAGCCATGTTGAAGAGAGCATAGGCCTGCGCCATTGGGCTCTTGTCACCAAATATACCGGGGGGTTTTCTCCTCACACACTTGAATGGCCTGGAACACCTCGGTCATAGAAATGATTTGGATCATCAGGACGGTGAAGCCAATCACGACGAGTAATGCCACCAGGAGAGCCTTATCGGTATCGCTGTCATGCTGGACGAAGCGAAGGAAGAAGAGGGCAATTCCAGTTACAACCAAGGAGCCGAATCCAGAGCCGCGGCTGCCTATGCGATCCAGCATCCTTCCCACCCAGCCTCCAGTTAGACTGGGAATTGAAAGAGCTAGGAAAATCAAACCTGCGCCTTTGGAAGACCAATGAAACTTCTCCATGACGAACAATGGAATTGTCTATAGTCAGAGTCGAATTAGCGTGACTGGAAGCAAAGAATTGGAGCTTGGGACTTTGACGGGATCAGTGGCTTACTGTCTCTACAACCCCGAGTGTGAATCCGACCGTAGCAGTGATGAGCAATGAGGTGAGCAAGCGCGCAGAGCCCAGAAGGTGTAATATAGGGGCTTTGCTGCCATTTCTGATGCCTTCAGAGCTGCTGCTGGTAGATGACTCGCCCAAGAGAGGTGACTGCTCGTTTCCAGGATCCGCACGAGGTAAACCATCACGAAAGGTCTCGTAAGAAGTATTCTTCGATCCGATTAGATTATCGTCCCACTTCTTGGCCGCTGTCTCGAAAGTCAGTAGTGTGCAAGTATTGTGAAGTGAGCAGCATCACCGAACGTACTAGATTTCTCAATCATAGTCAGTCTC
This sequence comes from Penicillium maclennaniae, assembly GCF_028827695.1. NCBI lineage: Eukaryota > Fungi > Ascomycota > Eurotiomycetes > Eurotiales > Aspergillaceae > Penicillium > Penicillium maclennaniae. Next base: position 4,539,999 of record NW_026623215.1, on the reverse strand, counting down.
AACAAGATTTCCAGGACGATCATCAAAGAAGGCAGAATGAAAACGCCATAGTATCCAAACTCCTCATATCTGGAGACATTTCAGCCACTTTGTTCACCGCAGAAGAGTCAGATAACGATCAATAATCGTGGCAACATACGTTACACCACCAAGCATCGGGCCGAGGAGGGAACCCAGCGTCATGCCAGTACTCGTGTTGCCCATTGCTTCACCCATACGTTCCGGAGCAACGTTATCAACAAGCATGGCCAGACCGACCACCCATACAGTGGCGGCCGATAGACCTTGACACGCTCGCGCGATGACGAGAGTTGCAGGAGAGTTCGCGAGAGCAAACAGGCCAGTCGATACAGCTAGAGCTGCCAGACCAAGAACAAAGGGAATCTGACGCGACCGTACGCGATCTGCTACATACCCGATCACGGCTTGAAAGGTGTTAATTAGAGTCGATTGGCGAAGGTTGAGAGTTCAAGAATAGAAAGGGACTCACGAGATCCAATCAAAAGGGCGCAGGCGTAAACCGCAAGCAAAATCGAGATCCAATATTGAGCTACGTATATTCGTCAGTAGGTATAAGGAAGATAATCAATCAAGAGCTCCACATGGGGAATGGAGGGGGAAGGGGAAATTCACCATCTTCTTCCGGAACGCCTGCGTGTGCGACCAAAGACTTGGGAATAATCGGGATGATCTCCGACGAAGTTCAGCTTTTCCGACTAGGGGTTTTCTTGAAACCGAATGCACTCACCAGACTGTACAGAAGCACATCCTATAGATTCAAAATATTAGTTCACCGTGTTCATTGTGATCTCAGAGAGCAATGTGCTGTTAACTTACAGTAGTCATGGCCATGGTCACAACTATAACAATGAAACGCTCGGACGACCGAATAGACAGAAGCCATGGCTTCTTTGAGATTGTCTCTGCCATCTTGAAATACGAGATAGCACTCAGTCTTCTTGAAACCACCAGATATATTATGCTGGACCTCTGGATGATGATGCTATGAAGCTGAAAGATAGAATGATCGAACAAGTACGGACCCCTCAGTACCCCTTTCCTTCCCCGCTAATATTTTTCTTTGCACTCTTTTTTTTTGTGGAATATTTTCTTTTTCTCGGGGGATGGCTCTAGGGATGGCTCTAGGGATGGATCTAGTGGATAGAGATGATCAAGAAAATCCGTTCATGCCGCTAAACATAGGCCCACTTGCGAACTCACGAATGGCAATCGATGCTTAGCCCGGAGCAGCGGCATGAACCCGATTTTGGGCGAAAATCCATGCAGGGAGCCAAACTTGTTCAGCTCTCAGAAGTACCATTTTAATTCTTGCTGTGGTCCGGGAGCTGATCTCGAGCTCGAGCTCACAGACGGGAAGAAAGTCATGCTGCATGTAACCTTTCTCCGAAGTACCATTTTGCCGGCAGGTCTCGACAAGGTGTTTTCGACACCTAATCGACTAGCTCGAAGGGACGAGATGAGGGTGGCGGATAGTCAAATCAATATGATCTCACCAGAACGGACTTATTCGGCGTCCACTTGTTAGCTTCAAATTCTGGTATGAAAATCCGGCTATATTGTGAGATAAGGCGTCATAACACGCTCTTACAACCTCTGGCGGTCCCAACAGGATCTCACAATCAACGATCAACACATGTTCAATTGGGTGGCCTTAATACAAAGTCAGTACGCTGGCTTGACATCATTTCATCCTCCTTTCGACTGGCACCGTACTGGTATCGTACTGGTATCGGACATGGGAACCGGCACAGCATGTATTCATTCGGCTCCGTGTACGACTCCCCTATGTCAGCGGGCCGTGTGAATCTCGTACCCGAGGTGCCAAGATTTGGGAAACTTTCATCCGAGGAGTTCAAGGTCATTGGTTTCCCCTTACACACCATTACATATCAGCTCCCATTCAGAACAACTATGACGATCTCAGATGAAAATCATTCACACCGCCTCATCGAAGAATAATGTCTGCAAGTTCCCCCGAATTGAACTCATCTCTAGTCAGTACGGCGTACGCCAAGACAGCTCCACTAAAGGGGACGAACATGCGATCGGAGATGAAACCCAGATCGTGACGAACATGTTCGTTGATCAGCTCGTATCCTTTCCAGCCATCCGTGGTGGTGGAGCTGGTGGCTGGCCCCGGCTGTGTAAGTTCGGGTTCGTAGGTGAACTCTAAAGAGTAGAGCAGAAAGTGCTGCACCGATCACAAAAGCCTGCTGCCAATACAGATCCCAACATGCAGATCTTACCCATAATGAGGAAAAGATCGCCCGTCACCCGAGGTGCTTTTCAGCTGAGGTGGAGTTCATCTTGGATCCAACTTTCCGATGAACTCATGCAGACTTTCTCCACTGCTGCAGGGAAGAGAAAAGAGAGCTGAATGGCTAGCTAGGATAGTGGAAAAGAAATTCGCATGAAACTGCCCTAGTCAACGTCACCGTACTGTGATCCGCAGTGGGGCTGTCATTTCGATGAGATCCACCAGTAGATCGGAATCTAGACGAATCTTGGTAACGGGATGTTTCCTTACGGGGTATATATTACATGTTCGGGTATGTTTCTGGTTTCAGGGACCGTATCCGAGCTTTGTATTGTATCACATCGGGTCAGCTTTGATGGAGTCAGCCTTTCAATGATTTGTCGGAAAACTCTATACTTTACCTCTCCCACGCTGGAGATATGGGCCTTACATTGCAGATGTTCAATATGTTCCAAGTCATCAGTGAGAAGGCAATTCTATACATATGAGAATCTGGGTTTCAGGGTTGGTTTCAAATGTGATATAAATGTTGCTATATTTTCGAAAACATTGCTAGGTTGAAAATTGAAAGCGAATATCTAAAGTTCCCCTTAGGATTATCCTCGACGTTTCCAAGAACCCTCCTCTCTGGCATCGGAAAACACCTCATTTGTCATCTACAACATCCCTCAGGCCAGAGAAGCCAAAAGGCTCATTTTCTCAACCATCGTCGCGAGCATATCATCCGCCCTCTTCTGATCCACGTAGACACTTGTCGTACAAATCTGCAACTCATGCTCTTGCCCCTTTGGAGTGGAAACCAAGACGAACTCCCGCACTGCCTTCGAAATCAGAGGATTGTAAGCCATGCTGGTGCTGACCTTCACACCGCCCATACTCGGCGTTTCCCCCAGATATTCATTGTCTTGATGCAGGATATAAGTTCCATATTGTGTGTCCCGTGGCCATGAGGTGCAGTGGTCTACCAGGTTCTGGAAGTCAATCAGGTCGTGTGCCATGGTCTCTAGGTGTTGTCTCTGCACCTGGTCTAAAAGACCTGGCAGCTCAGTCTCGGTATCCTGGCAGTTGGCCACCCGCACAGGAATGATCTTGGCCAGGTGACCAGCAATTCGCTCCTCGCCAGCATGTGCGTGGGCCCGACCGTGGACAAGTTGTCCGAAAACCACATCGGTTTTCCCGGTATACTTTGCAAGTGTCAATGCCCAGGCTAATTTTACGAGCGTCGCGCGCGTGATGGCCCCGGGAGGAGGGAAAAGAGGGATGTTTTGCATCGAGAAAATGAAATCTTCCTCAGGAAGATCAATGGTCGCATCGCATAGGTGTGTCATGGAAGAACCATGCAAAATTTGGCGCCAGAATGCGTAAGTCGTTTCATTTTGCTGGGCGATATATTGAGATGCCCACGCAGCAAAGGGAAGTGGTGCTGGAAGGGGACATTGAGCCTCATATATTGCCATCCAGTCCTGGAGAAGGAGAATCCATGACTCGCCATCACACAATGGCAATGGAAGGCGAATAATTAGGCTATGTTCTGTCTCACTTCGAGATACAAGCACAAAAGAGAGTCCCAAGACACTCGTGGGGACCTTCACGGTCCCATCATATTTGCAAAATGCTTCTTCGAATGCAGAGATGGCCATGTCGGTCTCAAAGTACTGGAAGAGAAGATCCGCTTTGCCCAGAACAACTTGTAACAATTGATCATTATGAGAAGCAAACACTGTCCGGAGAACAGCGTGGCGTTGGACCAGCTGATCACATGCCATTTTGATTCTCAATGGGTCAATCTTCCCGTGTAGTCGTATAAGAGGGTAGTGTGGAGGGAAGCGTTCAACATAGAACTGCATGTCGGTGGCAGGAAGAATGTCGACAATCTCCTCTGGTCGAGTAAATGGCAGCTGTGGAGCAATAATGTCGCGTACAAATGATTCAGTGTCCTCAATCCCTGGTACGAGAGCAAAAGGGCTTGGCTCTACGAGCTGGACCTGAGCCTCGGGGGCTGTATCTTCAATGACAGAAATGAGCCTTGATAGCTGCGAATAAGCGAATATGTCGACCACGGTGAACCAGAGGCCGCTTTCTCGACCAAGGCTGACGAGCTTCATGGCAGTGAGTGAGTTCCCTCCGAGCGCGAAGAAGTCGTCATCCATTCCAATCCGTTCAGGAGAAATTGCTAATGCCTGAGCCACAGCTCCATGTAGCCGCTGCTCACGCTCAGTCGATGGGCTGCGCTTGTCCCGGTTACCAATGTAGCCATCTAGCGCATCGACCGATAAGCCCTGCACAAGGGACCGCAAGTAATGGCGATCAATCTTTCCAGTGGCTGTTAGAGGCATAGCAGCGATTGGGAGAAAGAGAGTAGGAATCATGTATCCCGGCAGCGAGGCCTTGACGTCCTCTCTCAATTTGCAACAAGAATTGGAGAAGGTATCGCTTGGTGGTAATAGTCCTTGACTGTGGCTTTCAGAGGGAGTATGGAGAAATGCCACCACAAGCGCGTCTCCTTCAGCGTGTTGCACCACATCAACGATGACGTCGCGAGCGTGTTGAAGCTTACTAGACAGCTGAACTTCGATCTCTCCCAGCTCAATGCGTTGTCCTCTAATCTTGACTTGCGAATCCTTGCGACCAAGTAGATGGATCGATCCATCCTCGTTGTATCGTCCAAGGTCACCTGTCTTGTAGACCCGACTGTGAAGTCTTTGGGTCATTGATAGCCATGGCAGATCACGGAAAAAGGTGGCACGGGTTTGATCGGGCGCGTTCAGATATCCGCGACCGACTATGGGTCCTTCAATACAGATTTCACCGACTTCTCCTACGGGCACCAAGCGATTGATATCGCTGGGATCAACGAGCCAGAGATGACATCCCATTGGTCGCCCTAGGTTTCTCGGATCTGAGAGTTTGGATACATGCTCCTGAACAGCACACGCGACAGAGCATTCAGTTGGTCCGTAGGTGATTGTCATCTGAACCTGATCCGCCCACCGATCTAGTTCTTGCTGCGGCGTAAGCTCCCCAGTAACAAGAAGATTCTTCAATGTTGGTAGATCCCGAGGGTGGAGGGATTTAAGAACCGAGGGCGTCAAACAAATAAAATTGGCCTGGAAGCTAGTAAAAGCCTGCACAAGCCGATTTTGCCGATCCTCTTCACCGGGAATACACACGCATCCCCCCTCCATCAATGTTGTCAACATCTCCATGATCGATCCATCGAAGGCGTACGATGCAAATTGGAAAACCCGTGACTCTGCACCAATAGACCAGGCCTTCGCATGGGCGGCAGCCGAGCTACAGTACTGGCCATGCTCGATCTGAATTCCTTTGGGTTTGCCAGTAGACCCTGAAGTAAATGCGACGTACGCGATGTTTGTGAATTGCACGGTAGAGTTGACCTCGTTAGGTTCGTGCTGCCAAATGGCCTCCTCACTGTTGAGATCAATGACACAGACAGGCACGTTTAGTTGTCCTGCAGTTTCTGTATCCTCTTTGAAACAGAGTACCATAGTCGCATTTGTATCTGCGCACATGCCCTTCAAGCGATCCAGTGGATGCGACGGGTCTAGCAGCACAAATGCGCCGCCCGCCCGGAGTACCGCCAGAATGAGCACTGGTGACCATCGCGACCGACGTAGATAGAGAGCAATCTTGGTTTCCGGAACAGTTCCCTTTGCCTGGAGATGGTTTGCAAGCTGTGCAGAACGCAGATCCAGATCTCCGTAGGTGAAGTCACCATCCCAGGCGCATACTGCTGTTGACGCAGGGCGATTCTGGTATTGTTGTTTGATCAGGTCATGAATACACGCATCTACCGAGGGAATGGCGTTTTGATTCCATCGTTGAATTTTAGCCAGATCAGCAGGCGAAGGTGTCCCCGTGGGAGTCATGGTGATTGAAGGGATATTGCTGTGTCTCTGCTTAGTCGAAGGAAGCAACAAACACCGATCACATAAATACCGACTCTGTACATCTTCCGTACCTGGCTAACCGAAGCTTGGTATTGTGACCTTGTAAGCCGTATTCTTGGCGGTGAATCCGAGAAACGAAGAGTCGATCAATGCGATCAGTCAACAACTAAGAGTGGGGAAGACAAACTTATGTTTCCCCACCTACTTCCTTCAGCTGAGACTTGTCATGTATCCACTTGGGCCTGCTCATCACATTTGGATGTACAGTAAAACGGTACAGGATACAGAGTACAGAGTAAGCGGCACGTCTGGCTAAGTTCACCTCAGCTTCATTCCACCTCGCTCAATATTGACGATTGCCGTTGATCTGATTACATTTGTCTAGTATCCCATTGAAGCTCCGGAATCACAATGCTTTTGGCATTGGCGGCATTGTTTTGGACCGTCATTGGCTGTGTTGGTGATACCCTGTGCGTGTCTCTTTGCTTCTATATATTGCTAATTAAGTGTCTAGTGGGTGGCCTTCCATGCAGCGCTCTTCTTGTATCACTTGTTTATCAACCCATTGAGACATTTCCCTGGCCCCAAACGCGACGCTCTTTCCCAGCTAATTGGGTCATACCACCTGGTTAAAGGTGACTCGTGTAAATATATTGCCAAACTGCATGAGAAATACGGTGATGCCGTTCGTACCGCTTCAAATGAGATCTCATTCACAACCCCGACGGCATGGCAGGAAATATACGGCGTGAAGACCGACTGGGACGATACGTATGAGAAAAATCCCATTCTCTACGTCCTTGGTCCCCAACCGGTATCGAATATTTTCTTCTGTCCGGGCAAAGAGCATGCCCGAATCCGCAGGCACATCATGCCGGCTTTTTCGGGTCGTGCACTGCATGAACAGGAGCCGCTAATGCGTGGAACTCTGGATCAACTCATCGATGCTCTACGAAATCGCTCGGGAAAGGCAAACTTCCCCAACCAGGACGGTGTCGTCAATATGGCTGCCTGGGCAGTTTTTCAGGTGACAGATGTTCTTACCCTTTTAGCCTTGGGGCAAAGCTGGGACACTTTGAAGACTGGAGAGTATCCGGGATTTATTAATGATCTCTATGGAACATTGAAGGATTCTACGAAGGTTCGCGCCGCGCATCGGCTGAAGCCCTATCATCTCATCATCAAGCGCTTCGTTTCAAATGATTTCGGGACAGCATTCCTGGAATACTTCACTCAGGCCCAAAACGCGTTGACCGCACAACGGGCCGAGAAAGACTCGGATAAGAAAGACTTTGTCCAGTACGTCACCCATGGTTTGACGGATGAGGAGATGTTTGAGAACCTCAATATGTTGGTTGTGGCTGGGCTCGACTCCACAGCTGCCATTCTCAGTGCGGTCATATATTACATCACCCAAAATCCGGACAGCTATGAAAAATTGGTCCATGAGATCCATACCACATTCAAGAGTGATGCAGATATCACCATTGCGAGTGTGTCGGGGTTGAAATATCTCAAGGCTGTGATAGATGAGACCATGCGTCTGCATCCCAGTGTGCCTGTGGGTCTACCGCGCTTGGTTCCCAAAGGTGGCCGCTTCATTGACGGGTATTGGGTCCCTGAAGGTGTATGTTGCTCCAGAAACTTCTAATCTATCGGTGCTAGCAGATACTTACTTCCTGCCTCTATAGACTTGGGTATCCGTGGCACAATATAGTGCTTATCGCTCTCCAAAGTACTTCGTCAAGCCCCATCAGTTCATTCCTGAACGATGGACGGATAGCACGACTTATGCGACCGACAACCACTTCGTGTTTCGACCTTTCTCAACTGGGACGCGTGGATGCATTGGTAAAACGTTCGTTATACCCTCAATATGCTTTTTGCTTGAAAAAAACTTTACTGATTTGATTCAAAGCTTCGCGTATGCCAACATTCGTATGGCATTGGCTCTACTTCTCTGGAATTTTGATCTTACAGCACAACCAGGCAATATCGACCCAGATTCACTGAAGGAATTCGGGCTGTGGGAGCATCATCCCGTCTATGTTCAAGTGAAGGAGCGAGTTTGACCGAAGTAATTTCGCTGTAGTCCAATCAGATCAGCTATGTTACACAATGCCCTATTCGCATGGCCCTTCGCCGTGCAGCATGCACGTGCACCACTCTCTCGATGGCGCCAGATTATCTAGCGTAAAATACGGATGAATATCCTATAGGAATCTGCGTTCAGGATGCCCGAATTTGGTAGCTGAAGAGAACCCCCCACAAGTGGAAATTGTAGCCTATAGCCCCCACTGCGCGATTTTTCAGGATCTACAAGTTAAGTCTGCAGAGACCAGGTGGCGTAGATGGCGCTGCGTCGCGATACTGCAATGTTTGGTAAATTCGGTACAGATACGTGAAAAATGGGCGTTGTTCACACCGTACGGAGGGTTACAAATACATTAATACCGAGCGTATTGTTTGTATCGGTTGATGAGTCAGCTTTGTCGCTTCTGCGCATGTGGGAGCAAATCATACTTCTTGCAGTTGCAGGCAAATGAGTTGACTATCACAAACAATGGTTTATAGCACACTGCTCTTTGGAGCCTTGGCCCTCTATCTAGTATGGACTGGGGCAAGCTGGATTCGACAAATTCGCCGAGCCACTGCGACCAGCCTGCGGTGGACAATCTTTCCCTATGCTGAGCTGAGTACCTTTTGGATGACACTTTGCTCCTTCGATTCTGTGCTTCATATCATCAACCTCTGGCTTCCTGCTTGGTTGACAGACGTCGTCAACGACAATGTCATGACTCATCATTTCTGGGTCAAGGATCGCCGTACAAAACAACTTGGCAAGCTCTACGTGGTAGCGACTCCAGATAATCTGTGCTGCCATGTTGCAGATGCGGCGGTGGTCTCCCAAATATGTAGCTCCCGGTCCGGCTTTCCGAAGCCGTTAGAGATTTATGGTACGTGTTCTGAATTAATCACGATCTGTCAATCACCTTGTTCTTGCGCACCATTCTCACAACTTGCAATGCAGGATCAATGATGCTGTATGGACCTAATGTGGTTGCTGTATGTATTTCCTCTCCCTTTTTTACATGGCCCCAAAATTTACCTTCTATTTCTTTTCGAAAAGACTTTACTCACATATCTCCAGACTGAAGGGAAAGAATGGACTCGCCATCGGCGACATACGATTGCTGCCTTTGGTGAAAAGACCATCACGACTGTTTGGCAGGAGACCGTTCGACAGACGACGCAAATGTTAGACCACTGGTGCGAAAAACATACTGTGGGGACCAATCTTGAGCTAGGTCCAAAGGAAGATATCCTGAAGCTCACATTGAATGTGCTCTGTGCAGCCGGTTTTGGGGTGCAGTTGCCTTTTCAAGCAACTTCGAATGCTAATGATAGCAGTGTGTCAGCCATGTTCCGCGACACCGTACACCCACTTCCAGGCTTTCACTTCACGTTGCGTGCCGTCATGGAGTACATGATGGGTCACTGGAATTCGATTTTCATGGCCAATACAATGCTCCCTACATGGATGCCTCGCGCACTGGTTCCTTTCTTCAAGGATGACTTTGCCGCCTACGATGACCTGGGGAAGTACATGAAAGCCATGATCGCACAGGCCAATCGAGATGTACCCAAGGAAGGGCTCAGTGCACGAGGACAGAATGTGCTGCAGGGCCTCGTTCGAGCGCAACACCTGGAAGATGATGAAGATGCATCGAAGAAGAGCTCGCTAAGCGAGATTGAAGTGTTAGGGAATACTCACATCATGATGCTAGCCCACGAAAGCACTGGGGCAACCATTCGTTTTGCTCTGGTATTGTTGGCCCTGCACCAAGATGTACAGGAATGGATGTACCGAGCGATTTGCGACGCCATAAGGGGCAATTCTACCAACCCAAATGAATGGGACTACGCAACCGTGTATCCTAAGTTGGTGGCACCTCTATGTGTGATGCTCGAGACAATGCGAATGTATCCGCCCGCACCGGTCATTCTCAGAACGACTGCGCATGATGCTGAGCCGCTGCAGCATGAAGGGGAACCGTCATGCTCCCTCCAGGCAGCCACGTCTGTTTGAACATCACCAGTCTTCATTACACTACCGAATACTGGGGTCATGATGCTTCAACGTTTGACCCTTCTCGCTGGGACCGACAGAATCGGGATAGCTTCCTGGCACGGAATGAGGATCAACTTGGAAATGTTGCCGCTGGCCTGGAGTATCCAACGATCCACAAACCAACCCGTGGATCATACGTCCCCTTCAGCGACGGCCTGCGTGCGTGCTTGGGCAAGAAATTCGCCCAAGTTGAGTTTGTTGCCTTCCTCGCTGTGATATTTTCTCGATACAAGGTGGATTTTGCTTCTGCGGCTGGACAGAAGAAGGAAGCACATGAAAAAGCAAAGAAGGCGTTGGAGGAGAGTATTTGCGCTGCTTTGGCATTAGACATGACGGTTGATATTCCTCTGGCTTTCATCCCAAGAGATGAGGTGAGGGGTTGAGAGATGGAATAAATGCACGCTTTATGCTATAAACATGTCCATTTACAGATACACTGTAGCTTTTCAAACAATTGCCTTGATTTGGATCCTACACTCATGATTTAACTGCCACTATTGGTTGGGTGTCAAGTCCCTTCAAGGCTCAGCCCCTAAACATACAACCCCAAATAGCAATCCTACCCCGAGCACAAGGGCGGTGATTGGCATAGTCAACAATGCCGAGAGATTGACCGCCAGTGGCATGGGCTCGATAAGCGCAATGTAGGCCATATCGTATGAATAGAATGCACCGAGGCCCGTCAACCAGCCAGTAACCCAGACGTACCCGACTAATTTCTTCCAGACGGCAGTGTTTGTATCCTTCGAGGTATCCTTTTCGTTGCTGGGACTAGAAACAAGTCGTGACCAGAGCTCTTGAACTCCATCTTCAATAATTATACCCAGCGCAAATGAGGTGAAAAATTCAACAGCGCCCGGTTTTTCCAAGGTGGATCCTTTATATTGCGCTGCAAGATGAATGAAACCCGAAAGCAAAAATGACAAGAAAATATTCGAGTATCGTTCCAGTATGGATGGCCGAGGCATGTGGAGGATGCTGCGGAGGAGGAACGCACTGGTCGCTGTCAACGGCCAACGGAGCTGTTGGTGCCAGTATTTTCTGTAACAAAGTTGCTCAGTCAGCAAATTGACATATCTTCACATCTCCAACAGAGACTTACCCCCAGAAATTCCGGATTGTGTACGCCTCCAAACTACTCCCAAACATTGGGGGCCAGCTCGCAGGTTCGGAGATCCCCAAGCCAACCGCCACAATCGACGTGGCGCGCCATTTAATGTCCAGAGATAAACGAGCGATAAGAAACCAAATCACAATGTTGATAGTAGCTTCCAAAAGCCAAGAGTGCTTCGCCGTAGTGGTGGGTTCAAGCAGCACCGCAATGATTTCATTCCAAATGAACTCATCCTCACGAATCATCCGCTGCAGGAAGTCCAGAGCGAGATACTGCCAGCTTGCGACTGCCACCTGACGCATAAGAAACCGAGTGCGTGTGGGACTAGTACCAAGCCAAGCAGGCATCTTTGGCACATTGCGCACTTGCCAGCGCGTCCCAACAGCAGAGTAGTCCATAGTCACCCGTATAGCGGCCCATATGTTCGCCATCCGCGACCCTTGGTCCTTAGGTTTGTGCTGTGCTTGCAGATCCCGGTAGTCGATCCCCTTGAGTAGCACGATGGTGTGTAACAGTACTGGGAGAGGACTGATACGCTGCATCACATCATCCGGCGTACTCATACTTATCAGGTGTATATACTTTCCATGTATGACGACCAAGACTATAAGAATGAGGACATTCAGCCATCGGAGCGGGTGACCCTTTTTGGTCGTGCAGAGCAAGAGGACGGTCGTAAGTGGCTGGAGGTTGGTGACAACCCATGAAGCCAATGTGGGAGAGAGATCCATGGTAGTGGTGGGGTTGATTTGTTGAGAAGGATACAAATACTTATACCGGTCGCATATTGACAAAGAACTTTTCACTAGTTCCATGATGTAGCACAGAACGGTAATATTGGCGTACGGTGACCAAAACTAAAATTACTTCCCTCGAAAATTGCCCGCCCTTCTCCAACTCCGTTACCCCTTGGTCAACAATTCGGAATGAAACCCGTTGACAACATGGCACCAATTAACATGATCCATAAAACTGCCTATGCTGGTATCGATGCTGCTTTGCCATTGCAATCCCAGCGTGGGAAGACGGTCTTGATCACTGGTGGCGCTGGCGGAATCGGGTTCGCTATAGCCCGTGCATTTGCAGTCGCAAATGCCTCGCATTTGATCTTGTTGGGACGTGACGAGCCTCGCCTAATTCGAGCAACACAACGTTTGAAACACGAAGTTCCGTCATTCTCGGGTCAGGTTACAACTCAAGTTGCAGAGCTAGTGGATCCCGATAGCCTGGAACATGTCTGGAAAAATGTCCTTGAAACTGCCTCGGCAGTCGATGTGCTTATTCTCAACGCAGCATACATGGGCGAGAGCATGAAGACTCTACAGAATGGCTGGCGCCAAGTATGGGAGCAGTATGAGGTGAATGTGCGGGGAAACCTGACGCTGGTCGACAAGTTCGTACAGCAGACACAAATCCAGGGCAGAGGCAAAAAGGTGAGTGAAATGAACTTATATTGTCAGAGATCCTAGTTAATTTCCTTTCATTCTCAGTTTATTGTCAATGTAACTTCAGATGCAATCAACAACTATGAAGCTATGGAAGGCCAACGACCTTATGCCGCCACAAAAGCAGCCTGGACTTGCCTTCTGCAACATATTGCGTTGGAGATCCCAGTATCAAACGTCCAGATCATCAATATGCATCCTGGTGGCGTTTACACAGAGACTATCGCCCAAATGCTGCCGCGGGATTGCTACGAGTGGGATAGTGGTGCGATGCGTCTCTTCAACCCAATGGATTATATTTCTGCTAACATGAATCCTCTCACAGACACTCTGCCTGGAAACTTTGCTGTGTGGGCGGCAACAAACGAGGCAGCCTTCCTTCATGGGCGGTATTGTTGGGCAGGATGGGATGTAGAGGAGATGCGAAAGAAACTGGGCGAAAACGAGTTGAGAAATCAGCAATTTTTGAGGGTCGGAGTGATTGGAATGGAAGACGCCATGGTCCAGGAGTGAAATGAAGGAAGAGAGCTATATTTGTCTATATATTTGGATCATTGGTAGTTTCCATACAGATCGCGGCTAAATACTGTACAGAGATTCCAAGTTACTCAAACGCGGCGATGTTCTCAGACAACCAGCTCATCAATGGCTTCTGCAGTTTACCAGTCCGTAGCGCTTCATAGATGATTGAAATCCAGCTACCCACCGTCTTCTTTGCTCTTCCGTCAAGTCGGTCACTCTCCACCGTGGGATGCTCAGTAAATCCTTGGTGGAAGGGGACTTGCAGATCCTTCCGAACAGAATTATAGATTAATTTGGATCCCATACCCAGCAGCTCTTCCGTGTGCTGGTGAGCAAAAAACGCATCCTTGTTGTCATGATAGGCACTGACCAGAGCATTCAAAGTCTGGGTTTTCCAAGCTCCCAGAACAGCGGTCGTGTTACAAGGCTCTTGAGGGGCAGGGGTCTTGCTTTGGACGAGTGCCTGGAGAATGATTGCCAAGGAGGAGTCAACCAGGATTTGGCAACGGGCCGTCGCCTCCAACTTGGATGTTGTTTTCCAATTGCTAACCATGTGGCGCTCCAGGGCATTGGCCAACATGATCCGCTCCTCGGAGGACAAAACTGGGGCAAAGCCACTCAGCGTGGGAGGAATGATTGAAGATAGCCTAGACAAGAAGCCCAGATGCATGGCTCGGAGATCAAGAGCCTGGCAAGCAATATAGATAAAGGCGGCGGACATAAGGGAGACAAGTTCGGCGGATTGCAGCGTGTAGCGTGCTGAGACAAACGCCATCGAGTTGACCGACTGGTTCTGCATCTCAGCAGATTGCACATGGGAGCTGACCGGGTTGGCAAGATATCCCAGTTCAGCCATATAAGCAGCCATACTGATGTCGACGCCCTTCATCGTAAAGGAGCAGTTTGGATCATCCGCAACAAGGTTGGTGGGTAATCCATTGCTCAAGTCTGGGTTCATCATCTCTGTGGACTGAGCGAACAGCAGCTTTCCCATCATCTGTAGTGACAAACGTGACTTCTCCATTGCAGAAGTCATGGCAGCCGCCTGGAAGTTACATCCGTAGTAGATCTCACCATTCTCACTATCGACCAAGGGGTTGTCTGCTGTAGAGTTCAGCTCTACTTCAACCTGTTTGTGCGCAAGGAGAAGGTCTTCTAGCTGCGGGCCAATCCACTGTGGTGCACTGCGTAGGGCGTATCGATCTTGCTCCAGTCCCTGCTCGTGGTGGTTCTTCTTGCTGAGAATGCCCTTAGCGAGAGAAGATCCTTGCAACATGGCCATCATGTTTCTCGAGGCCTCGATCTGTCCAGCATGAGGCCGAACGGCAGAAATGAAGCGATGGAAGCTCTCCGAGTTACCCTGGAGAGCCTCTACTGCCATCGTTCCCAGTACCTGTGTCAGCACCGCCAGCTGGTGTGTTTCAAACATGACCAGACTAGCCAGAGCGGTCGAAGAAGCGGTACCATTCACTAGGCCCAGTCCCTCCTTCGGTCCCAATTGAGCAGGGTTCACGCCCGCAGCCTTCAATGCGTCCAACGCGGTAGTGACTCTCACACCAGTTGCGGGCGAAGCATTCGGCGTCTGCACATGAATATCAGGGCTACCCTGAATCGCGCCGGCGATATAGGCCAGGGGCATCAAATCTCCGGAAGCTGAGACTGATCCCCGAAGAGGAACCACGGGCGTAATTCGCATCTCTAGTAGCTTTAAGACCGATTGGATCACAGGAATCGTGACGGCGGAATGACCGCGTGCTGAATGGTTGGATCGAACCACCATCGTGGCACGCACCCATGATCCGGGCATAGCATGGGCCCCAAAGCTACTTGAGCTATCCAGGGAGCCAGGGTCCTTGTCGGCATTAACCAAAACACCCGCTTGCGTGAGCTGCAGCAGTGCTGCTTGCAATGAGGCCCACTTGTCCGTTCGGGAGTCAGCGCTTCCGCCAAATCCAGTGTTGACACCTAGAACATTGATTAGAAAGAAAATCTCCCATAAGTCAAATTGGAAATGATTTACTCACCGTAAACATTGTGGCCTTTTGTGAGATGATCCATTAGGACATCCACGCTGGCAGTGATACGATTTTGCACTGAAGGATCATTGGTAAGCACCGGGGTGCAGTCGTGGCTACATTTGATAGTCAGAGAAATGTTCAGGAGATTAAAGGATTCAAGTGCTTCTAACTATGAAGCTGCCACGACGGCCGCCAAATCCAAAGTAGTACCATCAATGGCAATAGGCTCACCCGCAATATATTTTTGCAGGTTGTTCCATGCTGCGCATGTCACAGCGAGGTGCGATTGAGCAGCAGGCTTATTCAAGGTAGACCGCATGATGAATTTTGGAATGAATAAATGAACAGTTGTCGAAGGTAGGGAGAGAACCAAGTATTATAAAAAAGGATTCGAAGACAGGAACTCGGGTGGGAATTCAACTTGTTTGGGACCTTGAATGTTTACAATCTCGGGATGTTCCAGTGTTCCCGTTTTGATACATACGAGGTATTAATAGTAATTACAGCCTAATGTATTACAATACGGGATTTTAGATTCTCCAAACCTCGAAATATACGCCTTCGCTGATTGCGAATTGCATATCCCACGTCTCATCACATGGTAATAATCAGCTATCTCAACAATAGCATCATCTCGTGAACCCCACTGCCTAGTTTTTTTTTCCTGGCGGAGGCTATGCCGTGTGTGCCTTCTCACGATGACGATGAATCGAATCGAGACATAAAGTCCTTGATTGGTGTGATGAGACCAAGTGGGGCTTGAAAAGGGTCAAAATATTTCAAGATGCAGATCAAGACCCCTTTTAGTACCAATCTTCTAATCGGTGGCTTAGATCGGGAGCTGAGACTTAGCACGATCCATTTTCTTCCGCCAGCGCTAATTCTCCCGTCTCAACAATATCCGCTAGTTCTATCCACATGTGAAATCGATAGGTGTACACTTCGAATTGCCAAGTGTACTAACATAGGTGGATGCGGATGCGTTGATCTCTCACCGCATATCTCACGACTTCGTTGTCGATTGGTGACGGTAGCATCAAGTTAATTACGGCCCCTCTCGCCACTTAAGCTCTGGATCTACTCCTTCTCTCCACCACGAAGCTGAGGATTTGAGATAGCTATGACCAGTCTTACGCCAACAATCCACACGGGTCCGTACGACGCCATCAGCGCCGCTCAAGCCGACCATTCCCAAGTTGGTCGTACTGTGCTGATCACAGGTGGCTCCAAGGGGATCGGGTTTGCCATTGCCCGTGCCTTCGCGATCGCCGGAGCTGCTCGGATAGTTCTCGTTGCTCGAGGTGGCGCCGCGCTGGATCTGGCCGTGCTTAGATTGGAATCGGAGTTCCAGGCGACTGTGATCCCCATTACGTGCGATCTCGGCGACCCGACCAATATTGAGACGCTATGGGCGCAGCTGGATGATCGACAAATTGTCGTAGACGTGCTCGTTCTGAACGCTGCGCGTGTGCAGGCCAAAGAATCTTCTATGCTTAGTCTTGGGTGGCAACAAACCTGGAAGATGTTTGAGACTAATGTTCGAGGAAACATGATTTTGGTGGAGAAGACCATGAGCCAAGCAGACACAAAACAGAAAGTAAGGCAGAATATTGGATATGTCTTTGAAGCAATGGTTTTGATAATAGTTGGATTCCCTAGGTAATTTTAAACGTTTCCAGCCCATTCGTCCACGATCAGGACATGGCCGCTGGATTCCAGGCATATGCAAGCTCGAAATCTGCCTTTGCTGGTGCGCTACAGCACTTGGCTACAGAGACGCCCCTAGAGCGGGCCCAAATCATCAGCTTTCATCCTGGATTCATTTACAGTGATGGCATGAAGTCCATGGGCTGCACCCCTGAAGATTTGGATTGGGATGACGGTAAGTCCAGCTGGTTGTTTGGAAATTTACATCGAGGCTTATTAGACAATCAGAAAATCTCCCGGCTAATTTTGCTGTTTGGGCCGCTTCTTCTAAAGCTGCTTTTTTGCACGGACGGTTCGCATGGGCGAAGTGGAACGTGGAGGAACTGACAGAAGCTGTACAGACCGGTAATGCCGACATCCTCAAGATAGGCGTTCATGGCCTGTGAAAGTGATGTTATTGTAAATAAGGAATTCTGAAGTTATTAGTCTCCCACCAGTGCAGACTACATGAAAGAAGCATTGAAGAATTTAAGCGCGGATTGAGCGGTTGATCTGCAACTGCTCTATTTCTTAATATGACTTTATACCGAATGAATCCCCGTGGGCCGTCTAGGTAACTGCCAGAATTATTCAAAGCTCATGGTGTGGTTCTTGAACCAGGCTGGAGCTGTTGCCAGATTCTGTTCAGCCACTGGGCGACCCAATGCCTGTGCTGTAGCTTTCTTCAACTGAGCCGCAGTGTCAGTCTCGCTTGGGGTAGCAAAATACAAGCCACCAGTAGTTTGAGTGAACCCAAACATCAGTTTCACATCCTGGAGCTCATGAATACCATGAGTCTCGAAAGCTTCCCACGAAGGAAGAACTGGAATAAAACGAGATGGATGTCCAGTAGCTACAAGATGCGGTCAGTTGATTAGTTCGGCGCGTCCGATAAAGACTAGAGGCAGTGCATACCTTGCTGGAAATCTTGGACTAACTGATCAAAGCTGCATATAGTGCTGATTCCATGGACAAAATGACCATTCCAGCGACTGGGATCCAGGAATATGCCATGAACGATATCTCCCCAGTCCTCTACCACACTCAAGAAAGGTACGCGCTCTTCGCCACCCCAGTAAGGAACACGGAAGGTTCGAATACCCTGGTCGTCAGGGAAATGGGGAAATCCGCCGAAGATGGGGGCAACCTCCTTGCCGAGGAAGTTTTCAAAGAACCATGCGGCGCCAATGGGGATAACTGTCTCGAAGCTTCCGAGATTTTGAGCATATTTTTCAATCTGATATTTCACTAGAGAAGATAAGTGAGTTGACACGATAGATGACTAAGAATGATGGGAAAAGCCGTACTGTCCATGGCTTTCATGCGGACCTTGCCTTCCGTCATTTCAGTGCATGGCGGCCCTGAGCTGAAGACAAAGTGTTTCACTCCGGCATCAGTCGCCGCATCGACAATTGTCTTGCCCAGGTCAAACTCGGTTGGACCATCTGGATTTGCAAACACCTTGTCGTCCGAATTAATGTTGACAAAGGCGCCCCAGCTCCCCTCAAACGCAGCCCGAATTTCTTCCGCTCTAAAACCATCAGCTTGAACAACCTCGGCTCCCGCAGCAACTAGCGCTTGACTTGCAGGAGATGAGGGATTGCGGGTGATGGCTCGGACGCGGAAGGATGGGTTTTGGAGAAGGGACCTGACAACGGAGCTCCCTTGATTACCAGTCGCGCCAAAAACCGTGATAAGGCTCATTTTAAGAACAAAATTTATCAGGAATTGAAGTAAAAACAAAAGGATATAGCAACAATTGAATTTTAATGAACATTGGTGTACTGAGGAAGAGACGGGTGTCTGCTTAGGATCTCGGGCGTATTCGGTATTGGTTTACAACCTGCACCTAACCAAGCACCCTGCAGCTGCGGAGTACACTAGCTCAGAAATTAGCGGAGAATCAGCTCTGTACGCATCTGATGCCTGAGTGATCGGCTAGAGGGGTTTCTAGGACTTCAATACAATGATACAGGTGGGTATTTTACATATTACGTCTTTCGTGTAATTGTGTATTTGCGCATTCCTTACACGGTATAGAAGAGCGATGTATGTACTTTTATAATATGGTCGACTCTCCATTTTTCATCCAACTATGCCAACATCACCTAGCAACATCACTTCCCACACACCATCATGATATATAACCCTTCCGATGAATATGACCTCATGGTGGCCCAGAACTTGGGGTTGGGCCAGCTCTTGCACAACCAAGTCCTGCGAACCCCCGATGCCGTTGCAGTGGTCGACGGCCCTTTGAGCCTAACCTACCATGAACTCCATATCAAATCCCTCGATATCGCCAATGAGCTTCAAAAAAATCGCAACTTTGTCCGAGAAGAGCCGGTGGGCATTGTTGTGCGCCACGGCATTTGGGACGTCGTTGCCCAGATCGCGATCATCTATGCGGGTGGCACTTGTGCAACTATGGATCCCACGCTTCCTGCAAGTCAAATCCAAGCTCGTCTTCAACGCGTGCGCGCTCAATGTGTCCTGGTGGACACTGCCAATTCATACCACACCGAGCTTCAATTCTCCTTCCGCCAGATTATTGTGAACACTCAGCAACACCCACCGTCTACATTTGAGGTTTCGACAACTTTGGCACAACAAACAACGGAAATAAACATCGACTCTCCGCTTCCTACTCTCACTGATATCGAGCACCGATCGCATATCATACATACGTCAGGAACAACAAGCGAACCCAAGGCGGTTGAGATAGTTACCCGCTCCGTTCTGGAGGTGGTGTATCATGCACCGTTCGAGCCTCTGCACTCAACGGATGTTGTTGCACACGTCAACAACACCACCTTTGATGTGGCTCTCTTTGACATCTGGGCTCCTTTGCTTCGAGGTGCTCGAATTGCTGTACTTCCCAAGACAGTGCTCCTGGATATGCCAGTTATGGCAGAGCAGATAGACAAACTGGGAATCACCGTCATGGCCACAACTACAGCGTTGCTCAATCTGGCGGCGACCACATTCCCCCAAGCCTTTGCGAAACTGCGCATGTGTTGGATCGGTGGCGAGGCGGCGAATATGAAGGCTGTAAAGCAAATTTTCGATCATGGTCCCCCAGAAATTCTGATCAACGCCTATGGACCCACTGAGTGCTGTGTTCTTTGCCTCGCTCATCAGATCACGATTGATGATGTCAATGCTGGAAGAGTCAGCATCGGCAAGCCAATCGGAAAAACGACAGCATATATATGCTCTCCTGAGACTGGCGAGGCTGTAGCTGACGGCGAACCAGGGGAACTTTGGATCGCTGGCCCTGGAGTCTCTTCTGGGTATTTGAACCAAACCGAGAAAAACTCTAAAGCCTTCGTGTATGTAGATATGGTTGGCAACGATGGTACAGCAATCCAGCTCCGCATGTATCGCACCGGTGACCTGGTTCGACGATCACCAGAGAATGGGCAGATTGATTTCCTCGGCCGGGCGGACAATCAAGTCAAGATCCGTGGATATCGAATCGAGCTGGAAGCTGTGGAGGCAGCTCTCAGGAAAACAGGACAGTTTTCTGATGTTGCAGCTCTCAAAGTCGACGCGTCCCAAGACGGAGCCAGCTCATTGCTCGCTGCGTATGCGGTTCCCGTCTCACCCGAGCTCGTGTCGATTCAACAGGCAACCGATGTGATGCGGAGTCTTCTGCCAGAGTATATGGTCCCTCGGATTGAGCTTATCGAACGGATGCCCTTGAACTCACATGCCAAGGTTGACCGCAAGCAATTGGCAGATCATTATCGCCAACGGTGGAATGAGCGGAAACCTACACAAACTGTCGCCGAATCCAATCTCAATTTTCCAGCGGGTGAGGATGTCAAGGCCAGCAGCACTCGCAACCGCTTGGAAGGTCTTTGGGCCAACATTCTGGGCTCACCAGATGCCAGTATCTATCGTGATTCTGACCATTTCTTTGAGCTGGGAGGCACCTCCCTGCAAGCGTCGCTTCTGATAAGTCAGATCCGTGCCGTGTTTAAGTGCGAAATCTCTTTGTTGGCACTATATGATAACCCTACCCTGAGCGCTCTGTCTGCCACAATCGACAAAGCACAGGTGAAGGCCCTGACAGCTGTTCGAAATGAGCGTGATATTTGGGTTGCCGATACGTATATTGCAGATCATCTGGCCATCCCTGTGTCGGCGCGGGTTGTGGACTGGCGCCGAGATACTGAGGGCCGGGTTTTCCTCACCGGTGCGACTGGATTTGTCGGCGCATTCATGCTCGTCGATTTGCTCAAGATGAAGGAGGTTCGCCAAGTTGGTTGTCTCGTTCGGGCATCAAGCCCTGCTGTTGGGCTACAGCGAATTAAGGCTGGCATGGAGAAGTATGGACTTTGGGAGGATCACTTCCAAGACAAACTGCTAGCACTGCCTGGACTGTTGGAGGAGCCATGCTTGGGCTTGGGTGCTGAGCGATTTGAAGAAATTGCGAACTGGGCGAGTGTAATCTTCCACCTCGGTGCTCGCGTCAACTACACCCAGCCCTACTCGTTGCATCGCCCAGCCAATACCCTCGGCACGCTCCATATAATGAAGCTTGCCATCACTGGTCGTCTGAAGGCAATGCACTATGTCTCTAGTATCTCGTGTTTTGGCCCAACAGGAATGTTCGTTGGGACTCAACGGGTATTGGAGGATGAATGTTTGATGAAGCATTTGGATGCCTTGCCGTACGATCACGGCTATGCACAGAGCCAATGGGTTGTGGAGCAACTCCTGCGTCGATTGATTGAACGGGGATTCCCAATTGCAGTTTACCGCCCTGGCTTTATTACTGGACACAGTCAGACGGGAGTCTGCAATCCAGACGATTTTTTCAGTCGACTGATACTGGCCTGTGAGCAGATGGGCTGTTATCCTCGATTGCCAAACCAGCGGAAGGAGTTTGTACCCGTCGACTATGTCAACGCCATCATTTTGCAAGTAGCCAAATTGTCCTCCTCACCGTCCATGACCAGCCAATTGCTTGGACATGCGTATCATATCGTCCCTCCGAGCCCAGATGTATCTATTGACATGGATGATACTATGGAACTTGTTGGTCACGCTACCGATACGGGGCCTATCATCGGAGTTGGCTACCAAGACTGGATTGAGAACCTGGCCACCGCACCACCGCTGCCTCTGCAGCCGTTGCAGCCTATGCTTGCTGAAATCGTCTACAAGGGAATGACCCGGTGGGAGCTATATGAGAACATGCCAATCTACGACCAAACGAATGTTGAGCAGGCCTTGGCAATGACTGCCCCTCAGTTCCCTGCGCTGGATGGGACATTAATGGCTAAGTACATGCATCATTTGAAGATGTCCGCTTGAATGATCCATTATTTTCTAGATGCACTCTACGTTTGCAAGGAACAAATGGACATAGACTCATCGATAATTTACTTTCGCATTTGGCTTCTACATTCAATCAATATGATTTCGTGCTTTTCCTTCTTGCTCGATCTCTTTCCCAATTTGTCTCGCTCCAAACCCTTAGCCTATGTCGACTTACCACATTCTTGGCTAAGGTCTTACAACTCTTAATGCGCGGATAAATTCCTAAATTCGTATGATGGCAAATCTATCAAAAATGATGCCCGACATAGCCGATTGAGTGTGATAAGGGATTTCGATTTTCACGAAACAACGAGGTGAACCCGCGCCACGATATTGCACAGGTGTTGATTCTCTGTATCAACCTGCAGCTATCACATTCTTTGACCATATACAACATAACTGTCAAAAACTCAGTAATCTGCAAACAAACTCGCACAGAACCAGATACAGACTTACATAGGCCACCAGGCATGGATATTCTCATCCTCCATCTCCTTCCACACATCTTGAAGCTTTGTATCCACCTTCTCCGGAGATAAGTTCAAGTGCGGCACTAAGAAATCATGCCCCAGTCGCTCATGTCCAAATTTATGCACGGGGAGGGCAATTTTACCGAGTGCCTTCTCCTGATCATCAGAAGGCCATGCATTCTGAGGCAGCTTCTTCTCAACAACAGTGACATTTTTAAAGCCGACTTGTCGCATCATCTGCTCAAATTTCTCAGCGACGGTGAGTTCCCGTCCCGATATCGAAGCTGCCTGGATCAGCAGAGCATTCCATGCCACAAGGTGGCTGTCCTGGCGCAAGGTCTCATCTGACGAGCGCGCTGGGAAGCCTATATCAAGGATTTCAAACCAGCCGCCTTCCGTGAGGTGATCGTAGCACTGCTGGAAGAATTTGGGCCAGTCAAAGATGCATCCAACCAGCCACCGCGTGTGTATATAGTCAAAAGTGGTAGTGACTGGCCATTTCAGCTCCAAATCGGCTTCCAGTGTGATGCAGCCTTTAGGTAATCTAATTCAATTGATCAGTTGGTCGCTGCTTCCTCTTATTCTTTGGTTTGCTTTTCTGTTGCCTACCTTGATTGATCTGCTATCTCAAGATCTAATCCAGTGATCTGAGTTTGTTGAGCGTACTGAATGCGCATTGAGAAGATTTTGATGACGTACCTGAGCAGAAGGGTTCCTCTGTGAGTACTCCTGCATCCATGTCCCTTGGAAAAGCTGTTAGCTAAATTAATACCCTCTATCCAGAGTGTTGGTCTTACCAGTTCCACATCCTAGGTCCAAGACAGTGGTTGGAGCCTTGACTGGAGCCCACCCCAGACCTCCGTTTGCCAGCATCGAGCATATAACATGCAAATCATCTACAGATTGGTGATGTCAGAAGAAAGTCATTTGCTGGAGACAGTGTCTCCAGTCTCCACCTGACACACCTAGCCTCTCCATCTCATCCTGGGCATCTTGTAAGCAGTGATTCCTGCGGCAATTTTCTCAGAACGCACCTCTCTCATAATAAATGGCTCTTCAGCGGGATATGGTTAGCAAAACAACATTACTGTGAAAAGGGAGGTTCCATACTCGCTGTATCTTTCGCCATGATGGTAGGTGTAGCGTAAAATATTGAGACTTTTCCTGTCAAGCAACCGGTAGCTGGGTAAGTCCGCTAACACGGGCAGCTAGATTTAAGAAACCTCGCTTGGGGGACCATCAACGGGGAGTCCCGTACGTATACCTCAATACACCCGTCATAGGTAATCAGTATTATGATCCATCGACAAGCACTGATCGAATTCAATAGTCTTGCGAAGAGTGGGGATAGTGGGACTGTAGTGGAGCTCAAGCACAGTGGACCTTTGCCCAGATAAAGGACGAGTACGGTCAGAGACGATCACCCATACACACGTTCGTCGGTATCTGTATGGTACGGTTACATTGTACAGACACACAACCAGCGCAGTGCATTCAATCAAGAATCTGCCATTAATACTTATCCAACCGTATTACGTAGTTCTGGCTGCAGTAATAGATTTGGTCGTCTACTGATCTCCCTTGTCTGATTTTTTGTATCTCACAGTTCACAGCTCGCAGGAATGTTGAGTATTCTGCTACAAGTCGCTGGGGCCATCCTCGGTTTGGTATCTACTGCACCTCCAAGTATTGATCACCACCATCTAACACGAAATAGCTCCTCTGCTTCCACATTTCTTTGGCATTATATCACCTCTTCATCAACCCTCTCCGCCGCTTCCCTGGTCCGAAGCTGGATGCCCTGTCCCAGCTCATCTGGTCATACCATCTCGCCAAGGGCGATTCGACAAAATATATCACCAAATTACATGAAAAATACGGCCCTGTCGTCCGCACCGCCTCCAATGAGCTGTCCTTCATCAGCGCGACCGCTTGGCAGGAAATCTACGGCACTACAGGTGTGGGCAAAGTCTATGAAAAAAATGGAGTCGCATACTTGCAGGGGTCTCGGGATATCACCAACATCTTCTTTGCGCACAGTCAGGAACATGCCGCAGTGCGCAAGTTGATGTCTCCAGCATTCTCAGACCGTGCGATTCGTGACCAGGAATCTCTTATCCAACAGTCTATCGACCAGATGATGAGCTCATTACACAAGCGCACGGGTGAAGCCTGTTTTCCTGCCGCAGATGGCGTGGTGAACTTGGCTGCATGGTTCAATTTTGAAGTCTTTGACGTGCTGAGCTCGCTGTGCTTTGGTGCTAGCATTGACTCTCTCTCTAAAGGTGAATATCACCCATGGATCTCGGTGATCTATACTGCTATCAAGCACTCGACCTTGATCCAGTCAGCTCATCGCCTGAAGCCTTACCACTGGCTGTTGGAGAAACTCATCCCCTCCGATATTGAGAGCCAATATATATTCCACCTGGAGAACTGCACCAAAGCACTCACTGAACGCTTGAACAAGCCTGATAATGAGCGTCCCGATATCTTGTCTTACCTGCTGGATAAGATGTCGCATGACGAACTGCTGGATAATGTGAATATTCTGGTTACGGCGGGCGGTGATTCCACGGCCACCACTATGACCTCGGTGGTCTACTATATCACACAAAATCCACGTAGCTACGAAGCACTCGTGAAAGAGATTCGGGACGCTTTCCCAACTGAGAACTCAATTACTATTCCCGAAGTGATGAAGCTGAAATACTTGAAAGCGGTTATTGACGAGGCAATGCGAATTCACCCCAGTGTGCCAGTCGGACTACCGCGAATTGTTCCCAAGGGTGGCCGATTCATCGACGGACATTTTGTTCCTGGTGGTGTTCGTTCTCCTGATTCACTCCTCTAGTTTACTCTTTACTGACCGGGCCCCGCCCTGCTTTAGACATGGGTTTCCGTGACTCAATTGACGTCTTATCGCTGGCCTGACTACTTCAAGGACCCCGAATCCTTCCACCCGGAGCGATGGCTGGGAGATTCGAGATTTGACTCGGATAACCGAGCAGTTTTTCACCCTTTTTCGATTGGAACGAGGAATTGCATTGGTCAAAAGTAAGTTTTGCAACTCATGCACATGCCGATGTTTGACATTGACATTCGCATAGCTTGGCTAGCTCGAACATGCGCCTAACCCTGGCGCGCCTGCTGTGGAACTTCGATTTGGAGTCGCAGCCTGATAACATCGATCCTCATGACTCTTTGGAGTTTGGTCTCTGGGAGCACCGACCTTTGAACATAAAGCTAATTAACGTGGCCCGAAATTGAACGAGTTCATGTATCGTTAGTTTTGGAGAACCGAAATTGACTCAGCTTCGAATAAATGTAATTTTTGGCTCTTGATGTGGCTGCCAAGTCCGCGGAAACTACTACGTATTGTCTAGTAACGCCTCTCAAGAAAAGTTTCCCCACTGTAAATAAAATTAAAAACACGGAAACGAACACGGGAGAATACGGAAAGGGATACATCGCTCAGGTGGCCTACGCAGATCAATTTTACAGTACGTCGCTATACATCTGATTATTTGCCATAAAGCCCCAGTGTCAGCTCGTCCCAAAGATAACACCAAAAAGTTCAACATGAGACTGGAAGACCCCGCGGAAGCCATGAAAGGAGATATCCTCAGCTCGGCTGGAATTGATGATTTGACTGTCCAAGACATTCAGCAATTGGAACAATGGAATGGTCACTTTCCAGACGCTGTCGATTCTTGTGTCCCAAAGGTCATCCATGATAGGATTCGAACTCAACCTAATGCACCTGCGGTTTGCAGTTGGGATGGCGAGTTTACCTACGCCGAGGTTGGAGCATTGTCTACGAGACTAGCTCTTGGGCTTCTCAGTGGCCCCCATAAAGATGACATTCAGCCAGGAAATTTTATTCCAATTTGCATGGAGAAATCACGATGGGTTCCTGTTGCAATTCTCGGCATTCTTAAGGCTGGGGCTGCATTTGTCATTCTCGATTGCAATCATCCGCCAGAACGGTTGCAGTCTATATGTCAGGATGTCAAAGCAGCTCTGGTACTTACATTGGCCAATCAGTCAGAAATAGCCTCGACACTTGCGCCCGCCTCTTTGATTGTTGGGCAAAACCTATTCCAAGAGGAAAGTAGCGAAGATCTATATGAGCAGTCACCGTGTCCCAACATCTCATCGAGTAGCCCCTTTTGGGCGGTATTCACATCGGGGTCGACGGGAAAGCCCAAGGGCGCGATAATTTCGCATTCGGCATTCGTAACAGGAGCATTGCCGAACATAGAGCTACTCGAGCTTGGGCCGAAAGTTCGCGTGTTTCAATTCGCCTCCTATGCGTTTGACGTCGGGGTCATGGACATGCTCTTCACTTTGATCGGCGGTGGTTGTATCTGCATTCCATCCGAGTGGCAGCGACAAAATGAGCTTTCCAAAACGCTCACCAATTTACAAGCAAATTGGGTCTCATTCACGCCCTCTTTGGCACGCATTCTGAGCCCAAAGAGCCTGCCAACTCTCGATTGTCTTCTCCTGGCGGGAGAGGCGGTGACACAGAGTGAGATCGACCTGTGGAGTTCGCATGTTAAGCTGAAAGTCGCATACGGCCCATGCGAGGCAGGTGGATGCAACACGACCATTGTACCCGATTTGGCTCAAGCGCCTGGTCCAGCGAACCTTGGGCAGTCGCCGGCCTTGTGCTGCTGGGTGGTGGACCCTCAGGACCATCACAAGCTCATGCCAGTGGGTGTGGAAGGAGAGCTGTTACTCGAAGGCCATGCACTTTCAGAGGGCTATATAAATCAGCCACAGCTGACAGCAGCGACTTATATCGATCCCCCCCGCTTGGATGGCCCAGGTCAGACGCTCAAAGACTGGGAGGAAGCTGTACAAGTGTGGTGACCTGGTCCGGTACAACAACCGATTGGATGGCTCGCTTGATTTTCTTGGTCGAAAGGATACACAGGTGAAGATTCGCGGTCAGCGGGTGGAGCTTGGGGAGATTGAGGTGAAGGTGAAATCCAGTTTCTCACTGGCAAGAGACGTGATTGCGGAGGTGGTAGCAATCAAAGATAAAGCCCCGCAACTGTGTGTCTTTCTGAATTGTCCCGGTGTTGAGGCCATCAGGGAGGGAAACAGCTGTCAGTCCTATTCGATATGCGGTTATCCGACGCCGTCATTTGAGGAACAAACTCAAGGGCTGAAGTTGGAGCTTCAGAGCCAACTGCCCGCATATATGATCCCGGATCGTTTCATCCCTGTCACGCATGTACCGATGACCACGTCAGTAAAGACGGATCGAAAGCGTCTCAGAGAAGATGCGATAGCCTATTTGGGAGAAACTGGTCTCCTCTGTCGGAATCAGCCCAGGACATCGAACACGAAAGATCTAGCCACGATCAATGAACAGACTTTGCAGAAGTTGTGGGCTGCCATCCTGGATATCTCGTCAGATATGATTGATTCTCAGAGTAACTGGATTGACCTTGGTGCAGATTCATTGTTGACCATCAAGCTTGTCGACTGTGCATCTCAGGAGGGTTTGTTGATAAGCATCCAAGACGTGCTCCAAAATCCAAATCTAGCCGCCCTGGCAACTGTCGCGAAGCTTGGTAGTGTCCCCACCCGACAGGAAGCCTTGGAGCCCTTTACATTGCTAGGCGATGATCAAATCGCACGACAGAAGATCATACAAAACGTCTTGAGCCAATATGACCACCTGGGAACTCCAATCACAGCCATTCAAGACATATATCGCTGCATCGATGATCAAGCCCAATCAATCCATCTTTCGGCCAACAGGAAGGGCAATCTTACAATGCAAATTGAATTTACGGAATCGGACCCGGAGCAGTTCTGCAACGCATGGTGCATGATGGTGCAAGATACCCCCATTCTCCGCACTGAGATAGTGGAGATTGAGGACCATTACTTCCAGGTGGTTATGAAGACTGAGGCACCCGTCATTGTTTGTCCGTCTAGGCCCCCACACGGGACTGATATCTGGGGTTTCAAGAAACCACTGGTGCAGTTGATCTGGGAAGCGGATTCCGATCGTTTTACGATCTTGTTTCACCACGTCCTTCATGATGGCTTCTCACTTGAGCTTTTCTTACAGCGGCTAGAAGCGGCATACGAGGGAAACCGCTCTCCTTCAACTTATCCATATAATTTGTTTCTGAAATGGACATCGGAAATCGGCCCATGTGTCGACGAGTTCTGGAAAAAGAGATTTGCGACCTACGATGCTTCACGCGACATTTTCCCCCCATTGCCCTGTCCTGAGTATGAACCCCGAGGCTCGAGCATGCTTGAAAAGAAAGTCAAAATGCCCCAACACTCGACGCACCGGACAACCGTCGAATCTAAGCTTCGACTAGCTCTGGCAGCCGCAGTTGCTTATGCGACGAATGACCAGGACGTTGTTTTTGGTATCCATATTGCCAGACGTGATGCGCCTCTGCCAGGGATTGCACACATTTCCGGTCCTACATCGGCGTCACTACCTGTGCGCATCCAGCTGCATGAGGGGGAGACTTTGCAGGAGGCACTAGATGCAGTGCACACCCAAGCTCTGGAAAGCATTCCTTACCAATGCGCAGAGCCGAGTCATATTAGCACTCTCAGCTCGGGAACCAAAGCAGCTTGTCAGTTCCGAACGAGCCTTATGCTCCTGCCGGAGTATAGCAACACTAGATCTGATCGTATCGCCAAATGGCAATTTCACGAGCCGGGATTCTACTACTGGAGTCTCTGCTTTGTGGCTCAAGTTGAACGTGGGGGCATTGTCATTTGGGCATTTTTTGATGACGAGATGGTAGCCGCTTCGCAAGTCCAGGGTATGCTTGATCGCATGGGGACAGTTCTTGATCTTATTGAGCAAAAGCCGGAAACCCGCATTGGCGGAATCAGCTAAAGCGAATTAGTTGTGCAAAATGAATACATGCATTACTCAGTCATAAGAATACAGTGTAAGCGTCTGGCTAAAGCACGATATACGTACCAATTTGTCTGAGAGCTTGTTTACTGGGGAGGTAGTACGAGCGCGGTCATCTGGATGTGTTCGAGCTCTTCCTGGCCACAGGAGTTGATATCAATACACAACCTACAAATTTGTCAGGACCTTGTCGGATTGACGGAGGCCTAAGGCACTATTATATGCCTCAGGAGCGAAGGCAGAAGGAAAGCCTTATCGCATTCGGCAGGGGCAATCTGTGTATTTGAACCACCCACGGTGGTTCTGGAAGGGGCAGCGTTCAGTCTCTTCTACAAGATAGGAGTTATTACACTACAAGAACGATCAAGGCTTCTACCTCGCTTACCTATAGACCCGAGAGACTACTGCGTAGTCTCACAGTGGCCCACTCGTTCACCGATCACATTGTAGAATTAGATGCGCAAACATAACAAACAGACGGAATAACACTTTTTCCTTCATGCCGGGGGATTTCCATGCCGACGAACATGTAGCCGACTGACACCTTAATTCTACTACTTCCCCCTCCTGACACCAAATACAGAATCTCGGAGCTATATTCGGCTCTTTGTCAGCAATTAGCCCGGCTCTGCGATCATGGTGAAGACCGAGGCATCCTTACCGTCCCCTCCATCCGAGTCGGCTTCAGTAGTGCCTCTTGATTCCTCTATCCGCACTTCCCCCATCCATCCAGACCTCACGGAGATCCAAGTTCCAGGGGGGCCTCTACCGGTTTATCGCTACCATCCAGTCACCTGCCAGCCGATTGAGGTACAAGATGTCCAAGCTGAGCTAGAGAAGCTGCGCGAGTTATTCCCTACGAAAGAAACCGCTCTGAGGGCCCAGGAGCAGGCTGTTAAAGAAGTGAAAAGGACACTGGAGGAAGCCGATAAGAGCAGAGGGGACATACAAAGGGCTATGGACAAGAAGACCAAGGAACGCGACACCGAAATGAAGGTCTTGTCCAAGTATCAGGAAGTCAAGGCGTCAGATATTCCGGCCTGAAGGAGAGAAACATATTTATGCTAGAAGCTTTGAACCGCCAACCTCGGAGGAAGTGTCTCAAACCAAATATCTGATCGATATTCTCTGCGGCCAACATCATTGAGGGCTCTTGCAATGGATGGTAGAAGCACCGTTGCAGCACAACATGCTACACCATTTTTCTCTTCTTGGGCTTCGATTGAACTTGAAGCGGTCAAAAGACCTGCCTGCTGCTCATAAATTACCAGCCAGGCTCTTTTGCATGAAATCGGTTTGAATCACATCCGACATGCGAAATTCGAGCTCGCCTTCCCCTCATCATGGAAACCCCGGGTCAGCACATCGTGTATTCTGATATTCATGATGATTCCAGTTTGCGACCGTGGATGCGAAAAGCGCCATTCCTAATCTGGAAGCCAGAATTATATGACTTTTTGGAACAAATCATGGCATGCACCAATACTTAGGCTATGCTGAAGCATTATGAGATAGCCATCCATCCTGGGCCTTCTTCTACAATTCATTCATGTCCCTGAAACATCGCCATGATTGAACGATGTCCAGATAATGTTTGGTCAGAAATATGTTCGACTAGTCGTATTCAACATTTTCGAATATGAACCATGAAATGCCATGAATTTCTCGTGCCAAACTAACAAAGCGCCTCACAACGACCCATTTATATTCATTACCAGCGGGAGAACCTCTAGAAAAGTCAGCAAGGTACACAATATATTCGAGGGAACTGAAGTCACATCCACATTATCCTCGAACCAAGTTCAAGTTTCATTGATGAACTTTTTGAGAGAAGCTCGTCTACAATATTGAGCAAGCCTCACCTGTGCCAGAAGGCCATGATTGATGATCGGCGATACATCCTTGACTAGCCCACGAGTATCAGCCACGAAGCTTAGAATGGGCAGGATCGTCCCCTTGCTGATCATGTATGCTGTGTTTTTCATGAACTTGTCTGTCAAAAAACTACTGGCCGTGTCAACTGGCCGTGTCATAAAGACCGCCGACCTTGGCGAGCAGCGCCGGCGTGATGACAGGCGTGATGCTCTCAATAAGGCCAGTGAAATCCTTGACAAGTTGAAGAATCAGCAGGGCGTTGGTGTTTGACAGCAGAAGATCGACTTCCTCGACCGAGTCGTTGGTCAATTGCGAGTTGGTGTTGGACAACATGTTGCTGAGTTTCTTGAGGACGGCGACATTGCTCATCAAGACGTTGATCACATAAAGCCGCTATCAATGTTTCGGGCAACTCCAATCCGACTTGCGAAAGATCTGATAGACCTGAATGTGTGATCAGAGAACTCTCATCCACCTCCCTTCGATGCGGTGTTGGTCTCAGGCTACCTTTGCACTTGACATCTACCGAAAGCTCAACTAAACCTCATTGTCGGAGAAGATGCTTCTGTCACTCTCTCTTCAGAGTCTGTAGCTATGACTTGTGACTGGATAGTAGAAATGGGAATGGGCAGTCATCGAAAGACAAGTGTTTGGCCTTTTGAAAACTATCGCATGCTCTTGATGGCAGCAGCATCTGCTTTAAGTGGATCGTCGACCTTGTGGAACACAACTGGGACAAGTGTTGAAAATGTTCGGAGCTGTTCTAGTATGAGATCTGCCATACAGAAATGTCAAAATTCAAGGGAATACATACCCTACTCTTCACAACATACCAATGATGCCGGGGCATCGGAGTGCCCCTAGGTCGGTACACATCTAGCGATTCCAAACAATTACTTTCGCACCAGATATCAAGAAGCGGCAAGACGAAGTTTTTGCTAGCACTATCCAGCCTCAAAACACCGTGGTGAATCTGCTGAAGTAAATGCTCACTGAGAAATTCCGTAATGTCCATCTGGCGCATGGTGAAGTATGTGTTTGGTGTTCCATAAAGGTTGAGTGGTATCCTATACAGAACATGCAGTGCCTCCATTGTGATTTGCCGATTTATTAAAAGAATCGATGGCGTATAACGTTTCACATGAGGTCGGGCGTATGTGCACATCGGACCGCGAGTTCGATCTGTCTCGGCCGCGAGAAGATCTTCTATCTTTCTGTAGCCACTCACATACTCATTTGGATCAAGTGAATATGCATATATAATGAGCCGGATCTCACCCGGCAGATCGAGGAAGGAAATCATCGATTATGTGTGATGTATAATTTGATTGACAAAAGGCTTGGAGTCTTTTTCTGATTCACTGCATAGTAGAGGTTTCTACCCCTCCTTTTCAAAATTGCCACTCGCCCCTCTCGTCATCTATTTTCCGCGGGAAGAACATATTGCTATTTTTCCACTCTCACCCGCTCCTAAGCTGATGGTTGCGATATGATACGTGCCTCGGGCTTTAAAGGGGTAGGTTTGTCCTGATCTGGTAGGTCTCTGGAAAAGGTGAAGCTTATCTTTTATTGTATCTGCAACGCCTGGAGAGTTCCAATTCTCTTGTGGGTGGAGATAATGAGTCCTCTTTCAGACGGAAAACATCAATCACTAGTAATTGTAGGACTCTCCGTAATTGGTCCGTGTATTGAAGCAATAGCCCGCAAACTTGGTCGGAAAATGGAGGTTAAAACGTCCCATACAAGTAGAACCGAACGCTTCAAAAAAACTTCGACATAATCTCGACTAGAGCCATATATTCTTTTGAGTCATTGAGTGCGTCATTTATATACCCATTGATGACACTAGGTCAGAATTCGGCCGATCGCAGCTAGTAACGTATTCCACCACCTTCCCGCCCACACCACCCACCTACTTCTATATTTATGAAGCAATTAAATAACCACAACGCCTTTATATTCAATTTAAACCTTCTCTGTACAGAAATTAGCCCTATGGCCAGGCCTTCTGCATACGCTGCATGCATATTGACGTCTGTTGGTCTGACTATTGGTGGTTAAAGCCTTCCGGGTGGGCATTGTAGAGACCACCCCGTCATCTTCTATATTGCTTAATAGACCAATGCCTTGCTCATGGGCTTCAGATATAGCCATACCTTTAGCGCGTTCTATCTGCCGTTTGGATAGAGATCTTTTCTGTATTTGCTTCTTGTTCGCAGCGCGTAGATCTCTGACTTCCTTCTCTAATAGAAGTATACTTTGCATTACCGTTTCGCATACTTTATATGCTTGATTGATAATGTCTTTGGTAGGTGTTAGTGGGCTTTCCGACCGATATTTCAATAGCTTCTTAGCCGGTTTAGCATGCTTCGATAGCTGGGTAATATTCCTTGGTGTCTTAGGGCAATAATTGCTTAATTTGCTAGTAGGTCGTTCCGCATTTAGTGTAGGTGACCGAATTAGAATATTAAGCTTCGATAGCACTGGTTCTAGATCTAACGGCATAATACCAGTCGCTTTAAAGGTATTCATAATAATATTAACCTGGAAGGTATCCTAGCGCGCGCGTAGGTATGCCGTAAGAAAATCAAGCTTATCAATAAGGTTGATTCCTAGACGCATTTGCTGGTCGACTAAGCGACTATATAATCGCTTTAGAACAGCGAAACAGCCAATATCTAGTGGCTATAATAGATACGAGCTATAGGCAGGCATACAAAGAGGTATAATATCGTTCTTCGTGTATAGTTAATCAAATTCGGGCGTAAGGTGGCTGCCATGACTATCGAGAATTAATAGCCTACATCGCCTATATCGCCGGCTATTTATTAAAGGAATAAATAGCTTTTCAAGCCATCGAAGACTAATTATATCAGTAGTCTACCTATTATCGCTGACCTCGACACGCCAGTCACCAGGGATATCGGCACAGAACCAGGATTCGATAAAATATTTGCCTTTAAATATAATTATCGGCGGTAAAGACCAGCCCGTAGCATTAACTGTTTCGATTATAGTCACCCACTCACGATTACCTGGCTGCAGAATAAATCTACGGCCATAGTATTCAGCTCTGGTGACTACCTTTGCGGTAGAAATAAGGCCCATTGCGAAGCCTGTTTCGTCAAAGTTATAGATATCATCAGGTTAGATACCATAGCGCGAAATAGTCTCTTACAATAGGCGAAACCATACACGTATAATCCGGGGATCTTCTTATTCCGCACGTCGATAGTCATACCGACGCGAGAAGCGTGATTGAATGGCCGGTGTCCGGCTAATATATCGAGTAACCCAATTTAGGCCAATTGCATCAACACCGCGGGCTGCAAGCAATAAGTTAGCCATATCTTCCACCGTAGAGTGCCTCAGGGGCTGCGCCGCGAGTATCCATAGAGAGGATCCACTGGGTAAGCGTATCCTCTTCTGTTTGGGTCATTTTATAGGATGTTACGCGTCTGGTTGACCGAAATGAGTGGCCTGCGAGGCGGTCGCGTAGCGTGGAACGCGGTACGTCATATGTCTGCGCAGCAGCCCTAATAGACGGAATTGATTTTTTCTGAATAGCTTATATTGCAAGCTCGATCCTACCCTCTTAGTGGAGAGATTCTTGCTTGGTTTTAGAACGAATTAGTGGCATTGTAGGTGATCAAAGTGGTTGGGGATACGCGGAGACGCGAAATTTGGTTGGGTGGGCGGGAAGGTGGTGTGGGCGGGAAGGTGGTGGAATACGTTAGCGCCGGCGCGAAAGAATAACTGGAGGGGTCCAGTTTGTCCACTCTCACGGTGAATTTTCTCAAAATGTCCTCTATAGCCTCTCCTGTTTGAACAGTACTCTCTAGAATATGGTCAAAAGAGTTGACTTCTATCGTAGAGACTACCAAAGCATCGATAGGCTTATCGGCCCAGAACACGAAAAAGCCCAGAACGGCGAGGTCATTGACTTCGCCCATGGTACTTCGTTGATGGGCGTCTTCGTCTGACTAGAGGTGATACTGCCTATTTTGACAATTGCAGACCGTTAGGTCTTCAATTATGTGTGGAACATAACCTCAATGCCGGAATCTCGAGGCATGGATGTCAATATGGCTCTGCCCCAGAATACCTCCTAAGCCTCTTGTTGCACAATCTGACTGTAGTCCCTCGCCGTCTATCTTGCTCGATGACGCAACCAATCCCGTAAGTCGACCTCGACCAAATTCGATAACACAATCTTACTACGTGCTTTTCGACAACATCTTTGCCCGCACTCACGGGTGCGAGTCTTCGACGTTTGATGAGAAAAATCCGCACGTGCATCTACGTTAGCTTGCAAAGTAATGATTTAATAGCAATTGGGAGTGCTCTGGTCATTGTCAATTAGCGATGCCGAGAAGAACAGAAGTCGTTTTATAAAGAAGCAGGTAAGAATGATTTTGGGTGGTTTTGTGCAAAAGACAATTTAATTACATGCAATTTTATTATTCTGCACTTACGAAATTACCTGTTCAGGAGAGAATCATGTACGCCATATCTTCATACGGATTGGCATGATAACGGGGCATGGGCCAGAAAAAGAAAAGTGTGAGTGCGTTGAGGGTATTATGTCACAGAATTCTACTCTAGCTACTATGCAGGCTCCAATTACACTTACATGCTTCAGGACTCCCCATCCTCTTCCATGTATACAATGCAGTGTTTTCAAAGCGACCTTATACTAATTGGCATCGTTTTGAAACGGGCGAGAAATCAAGTGTGAATGCCGTGGCGGGGGAAATGAGTTCGACTCTACTGTACGACTGGAGGAGACAAGTGGGATATTCTGAAGAACGCGTGAATTTGAATTTCAACTAGCGCTTGGAACAATGTACTGGCCGCCGATATCAAATAGGTGCATCACTCTACTACCCAGTACCTCTAGAAAGGCATCCACGTTAGGTCATAGAAACTGCTGTCCAGCGAAGACAGTGACTCGTGCGTAATTTCAAGACATCTGAGACGTCATCGAAATCGCCCACGTAAGTAGACAGGCATCGCTTCCAATTCTTCACCACAATCTTGGCGGTGTAGGCGCCAGCGACTCAATTCCTATTTAGCGCCGTCGGCCAAATGACTCATAGCGAGCGGAATTATACAGATATAAGGCTATAGATACTGCTGAATTTAATCTCATGGAATCATCCCACTGTGACCCAAGTCCCATGATCATAGGCATTCCTGATATCGCACGGCTCGGTTAGAACTCGGCTGGGCTAAATAGCTCATGCATCTCGCCTTATTCTTATTTGAAAACAAGTTTTTGAGTCTTGTCGATTGAATACCGAGGCCAACCGGCACACGGTAAAGTCTGTTAGCCGCTTAAAGACCGTTGGGCAAGTTTGGAACATGAATAGAAGCATGGACCGTGCCACGGCACCGCCACGGTGGCGAGTGACGTGGCGCTAGTGAGGCGCAGTGCGTTCAAGTTCCTATTTTAGGCAGACAAGAAACATCATCCTCTGGCCCGAGACTCCACGACCCCATGGTCAAAAATTTCCATCAATACTGACGTACTCCTATATTCCGTGAGCATTGCAATATCCTACTTCTATAACCGACTGCAAGCGAATACCAAGGCTATCCCCCTTGCGCAGACCACATGACCGAACTCATATGCCGCCATGCTCCAGGGTTTGTGAACCAGGGACTGTGATTGCACGAGAGCAAGCCCTGTGGTGCATGAATGCACGATATAGGAATCGTCAGACGTGAGATGAGATCACTCGGGAAATCATGTGGCCCGGTGGGATTCACAGTAAAAAAAAAAGGGAAAAAAGAAAAACATACTCAAAACGCGGTACAGGTATTCCAAACGGTACCGTGATGCTGAGTGGGCGCCTCCACAAAGTCAGACCATGATGGTCGACGAGGCTCAGCCCAATGGTAGATCGTAGCAGGGATCTCAGCGTGGTGCGCGACGGCCGGACTCGGTGGTCCCCCGGCGAATCCGGGTGCAGAAGCGGCCCAAGACCTGCTTGAAGCCCCACGTCTAGTCGTCTCTCAGCTGAGCTCAATACATTTCGTCTGTTCTGGACTCGAGTTTCAGGTAATATTGACTGTAACTCTCCCCCTTTTGATCTCTATCCCCTGTGAGTCGTGAGACTGTGGAATGTGAGATATCAAATTTGGAATTGAATTCAAAAATTAAAAAAAAACCCCCCGAGTAAAACGTGGGAGGTGGGAGAGGCATCCCACTTGTTGTGCGATAGGGCCGCTATCCGGGTATAGGGTTGGTGGAGTCGTCTAAGTACATCGACTTTCCCTCATGGAAAATATCATAGACATGCATGATTCCATTTGACAAGCCTAGCTGAGCTTCCGACGTGGCTCTCCGCTACGTCTTGCCGTGACGAGTAGTTATGCAGCTCAGAAATTCTCTGGGTCGATCGGAGGTTTTCTGGTCGTTGCGCAGCGCGGATCATCGGGGCTTAGCTTTTGCAGTTTGGGGCATCCTGCATATAGGCTCTGGCCAAATGGAGGTGCAACGTGCAAGGTCGATATGAGACTGGACGAGAGCAGAGTTTGGTATAGGTCGATGAAACACCCCCGGTTGGACATGGCAGCGGTTTCAATTCCCGCCCTGCACTTTCCACATTCTATGCGAGAGAGTCTTTGCCACCCGAGAAGTCGAGTCAAGTCGAGAGTTGCGTCGAAGCCCTGGGAATGCCGGCAGATCGGGGAGTCCGAGAAGTGGCCAAAACACTGCGCTTGTACGGTACACCCGACCCCATCAGGCCGCATACACCCAGATACGAGCCCTAGGTACAGTTTCTTCTATAGAGAGAATTCTAATCCCCACTACATTGCCTATTCCGTCCTGCCCGTCTTTCTTATTCTCTATCCTTTTCCAAGATTCTTTCCTTTCCTTTTAACCCATCGGTCTCCGATGTCCTTTCCTTCTATATAATATTTTCTTTTCTTGAACCCCGCGCATTCGCCCGCACATTTTTTTAATTAGACTACGCCCCACACATCTCTCGGAGTATTGGAACAGTCTCTCCTAGAACTGCCAACATTTCAAACACCCAGCCTATCTCTTTAGGAACTGTGTGGGCGAATGTCGCCTTTTATGACCTTGTTTTCCGCTCATTACACTCTTTAACAAAAAGCTCAACCGAAACAACACGCCGGACGTATCCTTATTCGCACAGAGTCATAATGCCAACCGTCTTACTCCCATCTTCGGCCGCTGCCTTTGCGCCGCGATCCTCGCCCAATGTCGTTTTGAACAGCAAGGTCGCGCCCTGGTTGACGGCGACTTTGAAACGAGTCAACCGGGTGAAGCGCCCTCTGAACAACGTCACCCAACATACCCGGTGTTTGACAGAGACGCTCTCATCAACAAATGCGATCTGGACCTTATGCTCGATGATGTTCTCCAAGGCCCCCAAAGCTGAGCTGCGCAAGGATGATAACCCCTTGGTGGAAGGCCTCTTCAACTTCCAGATGGTCCATATCGAGGCCTATGTCGTACACGTCGACATGGTCTCACGGAACGAGGTGGCGTTCAAGCTGACCCCGGAGACGATCGAAGCCTTGGTGGATTTTCATAAAGACATCTACTCGGTCGACGCTGCCGCCAACACTTGGGAATGGTCTGGAAAGCAAGCTCAGCTGAAGAAGCTGCAGGAGGAGTTTGTCCAAGCTGCTAACAGATTCGTATACCGGGCCAACGCCGAGGCTCTGGAGGGACTTGAGGAGGATGGTGCAGGAGAGTTGCTCAGTGGCCGGAGTGAGGAGGCCAAAGCAGCCATCACAGGCTTGTTTGTGCCGCTTTTGCCTCCTCCACCTCGCGTGGTTGACATTCTGCGCCCGGTGCCTCTCCTGCCTAGCTCGACCGGCCCTGAAACCTGGTGGCATAATCCTATCCCACCGTCGGCGCCTCTCGATTCGTGGAAGGTACTGCCGCCCAGCCCATCCCCGGCTAGCACGGGTGATTCTAATCCGAATCTTTGGGCCAGTATTGGTTTCAGTGAGGCCCAGCTACCTTCACCGACCCCCTCCTACAGCCAACCCTATACCACCGCCCCGTACCAGACATACGACTGCATGGTGACGACCTCGGCGGCCATGTCATCTCTTCCCCTCCCCAGCATGCTCTGCAGCACGACAGCCAACATAGGCATGGGAATGGGAATCGGTATGGGCATGGGCTTCGGCTGGGATAGCTTCGCCGCCCCGTTACCATACGGCACGACCATATAGCTCCCAGGCCGGAGTAGACTCGATGGTGTCGACTCCACCAGCCAGCCAGCGGCGCATTCGCGGCCCGATGTCGACCCTGATTACCCGACGTAGATCGTCCGGATCAGGATCGTCATTCCTCATCGATCTCACTTGGCGATGCAAGCAAACAGCATTGCGTCCAAGTACCGACTAATTGGCATTCTCGATGGCGTTCTTCGATCGACTCTGTGCATTCGTGATACTCCCCCCCTTCGTCTGATTTTTTGCATCATATATTTCAGGATAATCCGTCGACGATTCGCGTGTTTGGTGACTTTTAACTCAGCCAGCGTTTGCCATTTTCTTGTTCCTTTTTGCATCGATAAGCGGCGGGTCGGCTTTTTTGTTCTTTGTCTTTCGTTTCCCAACATATATGTCATGAAGACCAGGTCTGCCTCGCGGCACGGGATATGAATTTGGATGTGATATGTCCATCATTATGTTTTCGATTCTTCGTTGCGGTTTGACGGGACTGGCATTTGGGACTCAATCACTGACCGGATTGGTGGTTGTCGGTTCTTCTGCCAATTTCTCTTGAGGACGGTCTTTTGGGTACGGGATACCCAACTGGCAAAGCCCTTGATTGGGTTATTTGGAGACGTCTACGCGACTGTATGGTTTACTGTCATCTGTGACACAGTATTCCATGCCTTTTTGGCCATCTATGATTTGAGATAGGGACAAACGAGTGCTGGAGAGGAGAAGCATGTCATCGCGTTTGTCAGAGCCGGAGATTCGCCTGCGGCGGTCTTTGGACGCGAAGGGCTGGACCGGATCCTGGAGTCTGTGACCTGGAGATTCACATCCCGCCCCAAGCAACGACCGACTTGACTGGCAAGTTATCTTCTTCCTGTGCTTCGATTCTCACTGTCAAATATCGCAGATGGTCTATAGGTACATCCCCTACGTGTATCCAGGCTGGAATTGTTTCCTGGATATGCTCGGATAGTTGGGGGCTCGGTCACTGGTTGATCGGGTCATTTTCGTTTTCTTTTTTTTTTTGGTTCCCAACACCGAGAATAGATGCTGGTCACTCTGCTTCGTTGTCTGCGTTCTGGGGGGCTAGACTCCCTTGCGCTGGCTGACATTTCCTTGTGATTTTCTCTTCAATCTGTTAGCTTAGTCTCAATCTGTATGTATCTTTGAGTATCATAAGACGCATACAAACCAAAGCTCTTCCAGTAGACAACATTATAAATAGAGAGTAGGGAGCACTGAATAGGATTCATGGAGGAAGCGACGTCCACATAAAAGTATCGATTCCATCTATTTGTTGCTGAACAGGTGGATAGCCTCATTCGTGTCCCTGCAAGGACATTCCTCCTTCCTGGAGTCTTGGGCTCGGGGTTTTTTTGCCTCGTCCAAGAAGCCTAGCACTAATGTCCATAGAACACTACCACGTCTAGACCCCAAAACAAGTCACTCATGCACAGAGAATCAGGTACAAGACAAAGTCTCCACTCGACAACAAACTGGGGAAAGTAGAGCTATCTGCATATGACGTCAGGGCCCTGCCCAGCAAGGTTCCGCTTCGGCTTTCAATGCTTCCTACTCTCAGTCTTTCTTGTCGAGGAAGAATAGTCAGACTGTCTTTTGCCTGTGAGACGTACCGCTGTCCTGCATAATCAAATTGGCTTTTTTCTGGGTGATACTTCTTGCCGCCGCTCCGCTCTTTTACCTGCGTCGCTGGACATCCGCCCCCTCCTCAGTCTACCGTTCTGTGGCTTGATTTCCGCGGTTTGACGTCCCGACTGGAGAACACCGGAACTTTCGATCTTTGGTATGATTTTCTCGATTCTCTCTGTTCTTGCCAAGCCGAACACTATTAAAGCTTTCTGTGTGCTTTGCTGTACCCCGCACCCAGCAAAGCCAGCAAAGCGTCTCCGACCATTGCTGACAGCCTCTTAAAGGTACAGACAGTCCACTGCCGAACACTGCATAGTACACTTCACACCTGTGTCATCAGCCTTGCGTAACCTCGGTCGCTCCAATGACTACCCTACACGAGGCCCTCCAGTGCCTCAAACCGACATCATGGGAGGAAGTTCCCCAATCCCCCGATGGGCTACGAGAATACGTACGCGACATCTTCAGAGAAGGTCGTTTAGTCGCAGAGTCTCTCCCGGATCCTCCGCCGTACGAGCACGAAGAACAATATATCGTGGAATCAGAGACCGCAGCATCCGGGCGGCGAGTCATTCCATCATCAGTCCGAGTGAGGGAAACGGATCCTGATATTACATCGCTGCAGAAACAGTGGGGGAAGCCCATTAAAATGGGCGGGGCGAAAGATAATCCGCTCGGTGTACACGTGTGGAAGTTGAATGCGAACGATCATGGTGGGCAGTGGTTTGGGAGACGCAGTGTGCACGAGGGTCTGCCTTTTTCACAATGGCAGAAGAAGCTTTCCTCCGAGTACGATGAGACACTGAAGGTGAATCGGAAAAAGATCGAGAAGGGACGAACACCTGACCATAGTATTCGTGGTATCGGTGCTGAAGAGAAGGTTGAGAACGTGGAGGTTATGGATGAGGATGGCTCGGTTATGGGCCAGGTTACGCTATATCATGTCTCTGCACAGTTTCCCAAGCCGACTGCCCCTCGGGACTTCGTAACTTTGATTATCACGTCTGAGCATGGGCTGCGCATAGGCGGCACGAAACACCCGGGTCGGAGCTGGATGATGGTGTCCAAGCCTTGCGAGCATCCTGGTATTCCGCCGAAGACTGGTTACACTCGAGGAGAGTATGAGTCTGTCGAACTTATTCGGGAGATTCCCAAGAGAGGTACTGAGAGCTCATCTGCCTCCGTCAGCTCTGGGAAGAAATCACAGAAGCAGAGCCCTGACGAGCCCAAGACCCAGAGTCCAGATGCAGTTGCTGCTTTGGACGAGGAGGATATGAACCCCGTCGAATGGATCATGGTTACCCGAAGCGATCCTGGAGGCAAC
This sequence comes from Penicillium maclennaniae, assembly GCF_028827695.1. Taxonomy (NCBI): domain Eukaryota; kingdom Fungi; phylum Ascomycota; class Eurotiomycetes; order Eurotiales; family Aspergillaceae; genus Penicillium; species Penicillium maclennaniae. The sequence continues at coordinate 4,497,110 of NW_026623215.1, read as the reverse complement.
ATTCCCAAATGGATGGTTAACAAGGGCACTCCCGGAAGCGTTGGGGCAGATGCAGCCAAATTTGTCAAATGGGCTATCAAGGATGAGAATACTCCGAACAAGAATAGTAGCCAGAGTGGCGGCGCTTCATCCCATAATTCTGAGCCAAACTCGGGCGAACCGGACGACGATCAGCATTCTGAAGATGAAGATACCGACTTGACGGACACAGACGACCGATCTCATCATGGCTTGATTGCCAGCGTGACAGGTTTGCTCAACACTGGCCTCGAACGATATGCTCCTCAAGCATTCCTCGACTATATCCCGCACTACCACCACGACATACCAGGCTCTTTCCCACAAGCACATGATGATGATTCCGCATCCCAAAGCACTGAAGCTTCCAGCGACAAGCATGGCCGAAGCGCCGAGTACTTCGCAAACCAAGACCCAGACCATGCCTCCCTTTCCTCTGTCCGCTCCGAAGGAGCCACACCAGCGATGGAACTAGGACCGAATAACCTCCCACCGAAAGAACTGATGGAAATGACAAAAGATGGCAAGTTGAGTTCGCACGAGAAAGAACTCGCAAAGCTAGCCCTCCGCAAACGCGAAATCGATGCCAAATTGGACACAATCCGCTCCGAGCTAGACAAGCTCCACGTGCCATCTCAAAGCGCTCTTGTATCACTGTCGAAAAGCTCCCTCAACGATGTCGATAGCGATACAAGTGGCATGCTCAAACGCGCAGCTGAGAATCGATCCTCTACCCCAGTTAGCAGTCACCACGGTGGAGATAGTAGTGAGGGCCAGTCATCACAGACTCAAACGCCTGAGCCACCGGCGCATGTTCACAAGGTTGCCTCGCATCTCTTCCATGAGGAGTCCAAGCTTCTGAAACAACTTCGCAAGGTCGAGGCTAGCCAGCTCAAGGTTGCGTCGAAGATTGAGGCGAAGCAGAAGAAAGAGGCTGAGCGTTCAGAGAAGATGAAATTTAAGTCCGAGGTGGAGGGTTTGAGGAGTGAAGTCAAGACCTTGAAAACGGAGGTTGGCAAGTTGCGCGCAGAGAGACAAAAGTGGCTGGATCTTGTTGCTACGTTGCAGGCCGAGAATACGAAATTGGCCGCGGCGAGTACGGATATTAGATCTGGGAAAATTTAAGAGAGGCCGTGGATGCTTCTCAACATATGAATGCTTTTCCTGCGATTTTCTGCGGCTCGTGATATTATTAGGCGTCAGTTTGCTACTTCTTTTCAATTTTGGGTATTGTGGGTCAGCTAGAGCCGCAGCGTCTGTAGAATTCTGAACAGATTGAGCATGAACTCGCCATTTCAATAGTTGTATTCAGAAACCTGGTCTGTAACGCTATGTATGTGGCCAAAAAAACTCGCGCGGGAATTTACATGCGATCCGACCTTTCTGAAAATGCAGGACTGGTTTAAGAGACAGCCAAGAGCATTGGTGATTGATTTGGACTCTCCTACTTCCTTCTGCTGGGATCAACCGAAGAAGATATGACGACATCTTTCTAAGGGAATGGCCTCCACGCAACAATAGGTCTTTCAGACCAATTTGTCCGAGGAGCGCATATTGCGGATATGAGGAATGCAACATTGCAACGAAACGACACAATGTCATATACGCTTGCATTTTCGCTCATCAGAGCCCGTAATCGAGGTGAGTATGGGGATGAAATTCGCGATGCATTCCAAAATGCCTTGTTCAAGGCGGATATCATTATTGTTTCGGGAGGGGATGTGGTGGGACAAAGACGATGAGAATTCCCCAAGGTTGTTGGTAGTAGGGATCAAGGCTCAGCCGATTAGATCAAGACAGTCAAAGGTCCTGTTTTGGACACCGTCTATTCTTGCGTCTGAGAAAGCAACGGCTGTTAGTGAACCACTCGCGCCACCAGCAACCTGAGTTTCGCATACCTCTGGAGGATTACCAGCACCGCGGACCATCTTCTCAAGCATCATCACGCGAACCTTTTCTTTGGGTTCGCCCATACCGACGGACATGTATGAGAGTAGCGGGTTGTGGCCGACGTAAGAGGCGTAGCTGTCGCGAAGGATGTTGGAAGTCCACTCGTGCTTGGTGGTGTCGGCGTGACCAGTACCAATATAGCGCGCCTGGAGAGCCTCGAGATTTTGCAGGGTGCGCAGCTTATCGGCCATTTTGAAGGATTGCTTGGGGGTGTATAGGTTGTATGTAGATAAAATCGGCAAGCTGCGAAGTTTGGAGCCGAGTTGGGAAAGATCATCACGTGACCGGGTATCAATGGCACATTTTGATCACCTTCGTTCACGAGATTAAACCTGACCAGAGTTTCTTTCAAGCCCGGAAAGAGCGTTCATATTTTCGGGCTCCATGGGGTAATGTTTGAAGCTAATTTAATGGCCCCTTTGCCGTCGCGCATAGCGTCGCTGGTTCATTCACATTTCGACGCTCTGCCCACCCGCAGTAAGCCAAGCATCTTTCCAGATGGCTCGCGGGAGTGGATTCCAATGACTGGCATTGTTGCTGTCAAGGGTATGGTATAATTGTTACTTGGGTGATGACCACAGTAGCCTTGCTGATACCTTTAAGGAGAGAATACATCTTATGAGAGCCTGCACTGCATAGCTGTCACGTAAGTTGTTCTCAAGCTATGGACGTCGAAACGATATCTTCTCAACATTTCACATGATACTCAGATTACATTCGACCGTTCCAATGCTAATAAATGGATAGAACTGGCGCAAAATGTCTGTCCGCTTCTCAAATCCCCCGCTGTCGGGGTCTCGTGCTCCACGACTGCCACGCCGAGATATTAGCCCTTCGCGCCTTCAATTACTGGCTTCTGACTGAATGTCATGGCTTTATAGCCGAAGAATTGAAGTGCAAGAATACTGTCGATGAAATTCCCAATATTGAGAACCAGAGTACTCCAACATCCGCATTCATCCGCAAAAGAAATCAGTCATATCAAGACCCTGCACCAGCCCCGTCAATAGATTGGCCGCGTTTTGAACTTCAACCTGATGTCAAAATCTATATGTATTGCACCTGTGCACCTTGTGGCGATGCAAGCATGGAGCTCTGCATGGCTGCCCAGGAAGATGACACCCCATGGGAGGTAACACGCGAAACCAACATTGGCTCGAATACAGAAAGCGCCGAAGATGCCATGCTTGACGGACGAGCTCATTTCTCCCTCCTGGGAATTGTTCGTCGAAAACCAGCGCGCACAGACGCAGAAGCTACTCGAAGCAAGTCCTGTTCCGACAAAATTGCTTTGAAGCAGGTATCGTCTCTGTTATCGTGTGAGACTACTCATCTCGTCGCACCTACTGCGAACACGTACTTGGCTGGCTTGATTCTCCCAGAGGATGAGATTAGTCGCGTTGGATGCGATCGATCGTTTGGACCAAATGGGCGGATGGCAGCTTTGGCAGGACGGTCGTGGCCGAGTATTCAGGATTCCGCAGAGAATCAGATTGGGTTCCGATTTCGACCATTTGACATTCTGTCGGTACCTGCAGAAGAAGTTCATGCGATGTGGCAGTTTTCGAAACCCAAGCCTGCAGAGGTCCTGCCTAAGAAGAGCAAGCCAGGGAATGCGAGTGCAGTATGGACAGCGGCGCCATCATATTCGCATTCATGCAGGATAATACCGGAGACGGGGAGCAAGACTTTGCCTGCTTTGCGACGCTCTAGAACGGGAATCTATGAAACTCTTGTCAACGGAGTGAAGCAGGGGAACAAGGCATCTGCGCCTGGTCCGCGGGGTGCTTCATCGCTTTCTAGAGCTAAAATGTGGGCTCTTTTCCACGATATTGTCACTCTGAGAGCTTGCCATACCAGTCTTGAAACCGACACAGACTTGAATCGGCAGTCAGAGAGTGCTATGACTGAGCAATCTTTGGGAACACCTCGGAAAAATATTCAACGAATCAAGACGTATGAAGACCTGAAGAGAGTTGGTGATCGCCTGGAGGACCCGCTACGAGTTCGTGAAGAAGCTATTCGAGAAGCTAAGAAGGTCCTCAAAGGCTGGATCCCCAACGCAAAGGACGATGACTGGGGATTAGATGTACTGGTTGATCCTAAGAAGCGAAAGCGTTGAGATACCCGATAATGAATTATATTAATTTTTTGATTAAATAGCAATAGGCTAATTCTTAGGCAAACCTGTAAAAGCAGTAATATGTAAAGAAGTAACCCGTTGCTTTTGTGGGAATTTCAATAGTACTGTACACAGCGCATTTTTCATGGCTCGTGGCCAGCCCTGAAGACTAGTGGTCTCGGGGTTAGAGTCGGTGATGTTGAGAAACAGTGGTCGCGAGAACACTGTAGAGAAGTTGGTGATATACTGATGGTCCATGCTGGACCGCCTCAGTAGATACCAGGAATGATCTTGCTACGGACCATGGAGGTGTAGCGGTCCCAGTCAGCTCCGTACTTCTTTTTGCACTTTTCCTCGTCGCGCATCTCGCGGTGAATTAGCAGGACACCAAAGTAGAGCATGTAGAAGTAGGTGAAAATCATGCCCCAGCCACGAGTCTCGGGGGTCTGAACAGCCTGCTTCTCAAGTCTGCCAGTGACTGGGCTGATGCCCTCAATCATGGCATAGCCCGCGATGCCAGTGGGCAAGCAATAAGCCCACGACATGACCCAGTCGCCGAGGTAGTTGATGTGACGCGCTAGACCCCACCATCCGGAGGTCATCAACCTCGAGCCAGAGGCGGTCTCGATGTACTTGATGTGCTTCACGCGGGGATCATTTGGGTCGGTGCGGAATCGGTTCTTCTGGTTGTTGGCACCGCGGAAGATGAAGTATCCAACAGCAGTGACACCCAGCACGAGCGCGATTCCAGTCCACCCCAGTTGAAGAGGGAAGACGGCGAGATACCGGCTCTGGATACTGTACACGTGGGGGACCCACACTACGTCGCCGAAAGACAGCATGAAGCCGAATCCATCCATGATGATGTCCATGGTAGTCATGACAGCTGGCTCCATGTAGACTGCGTCCAGGATGTAGAATCCTTGGAAGATGGTAACCAGAATGATTGAGTCGGTCACGTAGCCATAGGTTCGATACTGGTGGGCCACATTGGAGAGGTTCAGAATGGTCCATCCCAGCAGGCCAGGTCTCAATTCCATGAACAACTTGATATCGATTGTACGCGACGCTTCATCGACGAAAGGAATGGGTAGGCGGATACGGGGGTTGAGTTCGCGGCCGATAAAGAAGTCGTACAGTGGGTTGCCAGTGTGACCACCGGGCGCCAACTCCCGCAGCTCCGGATTCGGCTTGCCAGCTTTAGGAACGGAGAAGCTGCGAATGTAGACAAATATGGCGATCACCGAGGCGATGAGGAGGTTGGCGGTGATGACCTGGATGTAGTTGTCCCACAAGAAGGTCCAAACCACGAATTCCGCTCCGTCCATGTAGGTCCCCGCAGCCAAGCCGCCGAGAATGACGAGAGCAGAGGGGAAGGCTATTAGATGAGAAAGTTTTAGCAATGTTGTAGAATGCATGCTTTTCCTAGCATTTCGACCAGAGCTTCATACCGTTGAGCTTGTACTTGTGTCGGCCTCCGCATGCCAGAGTGACACCCTCGACCACCTGGCCGGGGAGGAACACCTGCAAGAACAGACTGAAGAGATAGTAGCTGAGAGTCCAGAGGGTCGCTTCAATACTGAAGAGCCCTGCCACTCCCTCCTCGGGCCATCCCACCTCGCTCTTCAACTGATCGAGGGTTAGGGTCGGGGGGCTCAGAAGCCCCGGCGCGGGGCAGCCCGACACATCGTTGCAGACAAAGGTGAAGACATAGACGAGGATGGGGAGACCGAAGACGATTCCGGCAGCTCCTAGTCTGAGTGGGTGGTCAGTCAAAGAGCTTCACGTGGAATGGAAGCTCGAGCAATGACATACGGTCCACCGAACTCATAACCGCGCTTCTCAGGGACCGGCTGAATAAGGACCGATCTCACGGATTTCGACTTGTCGGACTTGGCAGATTTGGGCGTCATTGTGACAGACCAAAGAGTTGTTGCTCGGACGCAGCAACAATCGCGGACTCTTAAGTAAGGATGCGAGCTCCGCGTACGATCCCGGAAGCCGTGGGTCCGGCCCAGTTCCAATCGCTGGAGATGTAACGTAAGCTCCGACTTTGGTGAAACTCCACTTTCAACAGCAATCTTTCGATTATGCTCACATTGGTTGACCATGAAGTTAATAGGCTCTCACTATGTGCTTCTGCTTTTATCATCCCTCGGATTGTCCGCCGCGGAGACTTCTCGCCTGAAAGATGACGCCCCTTGTGTCGTCCGCTCGCCCACCAGTGGCATGTACTTCGACCTGAGCGCCATCTCATTATCGGCGCCGCAACTGAAGGATGGGAAACGAGTGAATAAAGATGCGCGCGACGAGAGCTGGCATGCCAGGGGTCACGATTACCCGGCCAACTTTACGCTAAACATTTGCTCGCCGGTCCTGGAGACGGTCGAGGACGTGGTGGGAGTGGAGTCGTCGCTATGGAAGAACATCAGCGCATACTACGTGCGCGATAATAAGACATATTCAATTGGGTACGGCGGTTCAGATGATTTGTGTTTGCCATGCTAACTCCTCCATCTCGGGAAACAGACAAGCGGCCGCCAATCCGATCTTCCGCGGTCGTAAACTCGTCCTAAACTACACGAATGGTTCGCCGTGCGAGGATGATTGGAAGATCGCCAGCTCGAATACCTCCATCCGAAGAAAGTCCACGATCATGTCCTTCCTCTGCGATCGCGATGCTTCGCCTTACCAGGCGACCCCCTCCTTTGTCGGTACCATGGATTCCTGTACCTACTTCTTCGAGGTGCGCAGCTCCGCCGCCTGTGGTGGGATCGCAGTCGATCCGAACTCCGGTGGGATGGGCCCGGGCGGTGTCTTTGGTGTGATGTGAGTTTGCCGCGCCCGAAACAAATGTCGCGAGCAATACTAATCCTCCTTTCCAGTATGCTTGTCGCCGTGGTCGTCTACATGGTTGGCGGTTGTGCTTATCAACGAACCGTCATGCACCAGCGCGGCTGGCGCCAGTGCCCGAACTTCAGTCTCTGGGCTGGGATGTTCGATTTCGTTAAAGTAAGTATTTTGTTTTTCGTTCCTTGTCGATCTCGAGGGACCAGGTCTAGCAACACGACGTTACATTCGCACAAGAATTCCAGCATAGCCGGATTGCCGGTCTCACGATTAGATTGAAATGGCTTCAGCTGGTTTGAAATCCCATTTGCATCTATAGAAGCGCTTGTTTTCTGTGTTGTCCTTGCCTCTCTTTCCCGTTTCTATCGGCAATTTCTGCCCCGGCACCGTCTATGTTGATCACAGCGTGTATTTTTCAAGAGTCATGACTTTCGAGTGATTTTCCGATTTTCATACCTCATTGAAACGTCTATCTGGTAATGTCCAGTGAACTTACTTCCTCTCATACTTGGTTGTTTGCTTTTGGATGTTGCTAGATAAACAACAGCTCCAAGGACTCGTATGCCTCGCGCTACACCTCTTGTTTTCTCTGACCTATCCTGGGGCTTGCTTCCATTTTCTCAAATTTCGCCATGGGACAGGGTGCTGACTTATCCCTTGCAGGATATGTTCGTCATTCTCTTCTCGTTTCTCGGACGATGCTTCCGTTCCAACCGACCTTCGCACGGCGGCTACACTCGTGCGGACGGTAACGATCGTGGTGGTTTTATCAGCGCAATTGGTGGCCGTGGAGGCCATGGAGGAAGGAGGGATGTGGATGCAGAGAATCGGTTGATTGATCAACTTGATGAGGAATGGGATGATTAAATTTGATTTTTTTCTTATTTTTTTTTTTCCTTGAAATATACCACGTTGAGAGACATCGTGTGCTCGCTGTGGGAGCCCTCTCAATATAGAACTTTCGGATACGCAAATATGAAACGCTAGCACATACCATTCAACCCCAAGGTCCATTATTCCTAGCCAGTCAGCACCGTCTACATTGTTTATATCCGCTCCTCGGGGCAAAGCTGCTGCCTGGAATAATTCGGAACGAACTCTCGCCGAAGGTTCCCGGCGTCTGGAAGTTTGCGCTGATGCCTTTTCAGATTGGGCCAATAATAATAAATCCGCTAGAGATCTAGCATCATTGGGCTTTATTTGTACATGTGTGCACGCTTAGATTGGTCTCATTTGAGTTAAGCGCGTTGGGTAATCCTACCATATCATGTATCCAGAGCACAAGCAAATCAACTTCCCATGAAGTTATGTTGGGGGTCCTGGGAATTTGTAGATGATTCCGACTTGATTCCCACCAGGCATATATATTTTGCGTCACTACCTGAATTTATTACCCGATGACTGAGCTCAAGGTCTCGAGGTAAGCTCAATCTATATCAGCTGAGATAGAATGATTGATTCGAAGTTAGCAATCAAGCAAATTCCACCTTACCAAGAATAAACGATGATCCGCAGTTAAAGACAAACCATTTGATCGACCTTAAATGTTGACAGCCGCGATGAACAAAATATTGCTTCATACAGCCAATTTTGCCAAGAGGTTCCATCAACTAGCATCATTGGTCTAGTGGTAGAATTCGTCGTTGCCATCGACGAGGCCCGTGTTCGATTCACGGATGATGCATCTGTCTAGTCTTCCTGACTTGGTTTGAGGAAATATTTTTTGAGCTTTTTTTCTTCTTTAGTCTTTAAATTTTCCTTATGGTAGCTACTATCCACAAATTTACATCAATCAGCATCATTGGTCTAGTGGTAGAATTCGTCGTTGCCATCGACGAGGCCCGTGTTCGATTCACGGATGATGCAAACAAGAAGATTCTCTCTAGAAAACTAGAGTGAAGTATTTTTGCCATTGCTTGCCATTTCTCTTCTTTTTTCTTCCTCGCTCCCTTTAAACATGACCAACCAAGCCCCCGTACCACCGAATTACGCTTCACTGGCACAAGGGAATACGCATAGATCATCTAACCTATTACGTAAATTATTCTCGTGACACTCCAGACGAAAGATTAGTTGGAAGCCTTTCAAACAGACTGAAAGTCCAGGCCGTAGCCAAAAGCTACATTGCTCACAAGCACCAGACTGGAATCATGAACATACTTCATTCAACAGCTCACCCAGAGGGCTACGGATATACAAGTTGGAGACACTAGTCAAGACATATGTGCGGAATCACAAAAAAACGCAATACTGCTGGCTTTTCACAAAAGACAGCGCAGAGAGGAAGGAGGGAATACACCACCAACTGAACCAACCTAAGCGCTACCAATGAAAACAGGAAACATCTCGGTCATGAAGGCACGAGGCAAGTCATCACACCTATCGTCGAGAGTCCTGGCTCATGCCGGGCCCAATGCCCAGCTCAAAGGCACTGAGTGGCCCGCCAAAGCCCGGAATATCATCACTACCTACATCTGGGACAGAGCCTGGGGTTGGGCCTGAGGGTGGTTGACCGCCTGAGGCTGGATCGAGGGGTGGGTTTGCTACTCCGACTGGGTCAAGGTTGAAGGGTAAGAACCATGCGCTTGGCTGGTAGAACTCGCCCGCTCCAGCCGGTGCGCCCGGATCTGGTTGACCAGTGAAGAGGGATTGGTCGGGACTCTGCTCGACGCCATTGGTGGGGTCCATAGGAGGATTGTTTGGGAGAAAGGTGTTCGGATCGAATTCGCTGATTGAGCCGTAAACAAATTGGCGGTCGAGCTGGGGTAGCTGATCCGGTGAAATGCTGAAATCAAAAGGGGGCTGACCGAAGGGCATAGAGCGCGACTGAGAAAACATTGAGGGTTGGGGGAACGCGCTGCCGGGGACGCCCGGGGTGTTTGCCATTGTTATGTCCATTTGCGATGGAGAGGTTTGGTCCATGCCGGGAGTGCTGTCGGAGAGCTTGCTGCCTTTGCGCGAGCGTGACCTGCGAGGGACGGCTGGCTGTGGTGTTGGGGATAGGCCGGCGAAGAAGTCTTCGACACTCTGGAGGTCGGGCTTTTGTCCCATGACAGCATCATCGCCAGTCTCTTTGTGTCGGGTGTCTGGGTCTTCCCAGTGTAGTCGGGACACACCGTGAGGATACTTGTCAAACCAGTCACCGTACTGGAACATCGGGGCCAGCGTGGTGCCATTTTGGTTCGCCACAGATCCTTTGATGGCTGCATCGGCAAATTGCCTATACCTATCCTTGGCGCTTTCAACCATGTAATGAAACATGCCCCAATACTTCTTCATCTTGTTGAGGTAGCGGTACGTATGTCGGAGATTCTCTTTGGATCGAGCCTCCAACTGCACATTTTTGGAGAAGATACCCCAGATATGAACTGTGCTAGCTGTATAGGCACAATAGCCAGCAAAGGGTACTGTAAGAGGATAGGCGGAGGCCCGATCGAAGAGCACGGAGATGTTATGGGCAGCCTCCACCGCAGCTCGACCGGCGTTGCTGAGGAACGGCTTAGGCATGTCCCTGGGAGGTCGCCCTCCAGGCGAGAGGGGAATGGCGAACTGGTTCAGGAATAGCGTATTCTGATGAATGATGATGTGAAGGAATAGGAATTGATTTGCAATTTTCTCCGCGGCGTGGATCTGGAGATTCTCGTAGGTGAATACAAGGGAGTTTGGTAATGAGGCCGAGAATTCATCGATTTGTCGCTTCATACGCGTATATTCAGAATCCGGGTGCCAAAGAGGGTGAGGGTCCTTTCGTTTACCCCCAAGGTTCAGATAGTCGACAATACGACCCCAGATGACGATGGCGCGAATGATATACGCTGATACTCCCATGTTATCCCTGGCATTGGATAATTGGCCGAGATTTTCTGGAGTAGGATTGGGAATATTCCCGTCCAAGTCTTCCGTAGGCCCTGGTATCTCCATTTGAAAGTGGGTCTCTTTAATTGGAAGTTGAATGTGAAGGAACTTCTCGTTTCCAATAGGTGGACGCTGGCTTCCCGACGAGTTGTATCGGTCCATCAAGTAACATGCCCACATGGTTCGCCGTCGGATTTCTCGATCTGTGAAGCTCAACTGCGACTTTGTTTTATTTTGACCTGCCAATGGATCCTGCTCGAGTTCTTGGTGGAGCTGTAAGGCGTATGCCATCCTTAATGCCTGACCTCCGAAGGACCAGCTTCTTCCACCGTGGCACGTGCCAAACTCATGAAGTCCAAGAAGTAAGAAAACAGTAAGAATAGTGATATTGGGCTCGTCGTGTCGACTAAGAGCAATCGCCGCGGCGGGATTGGCCCAGTTCTCTCCACGCAAGAACGGAGGATCGGAGTTAAGCTGTGGATGTGTGGAGAATCGGGTCGATACAGCGCAGACGGCGAGAATGAGGACAGGGGGAACTGTGCCAGCCTTGAGCCGGCGCATGAAGCTCGGTTTGTGTAACAGGAGGTACGACTGCCCATAAACACAGTCGAAGAAGACTTCAGCTAAATGTTCCTGTATCTCCAATGAAGGTAAGAACTCCGCGCCTTCGGTCAAAAGCCCCGTGCCATCGGTTGACTTGATTTCGCGATTCATTGGGAGCGTTTCATGGGGCGGTCGACGGCCTCCTCGAGTCCAATCGTCCAGTTCCGCGGCAAATGCCTCCTCTGCACTTCGTTTCTTCTGCGCCTTGGTCGGTTGGGCTTGAGAGGGCTTCACTATTGACCTGCCGATTGAAACCATATCTCTCGCCTCGTCTTTAGGAATAGTCTTGATCACGCGATCTTCCATTCGCTTGAGTCGCTTGTCCAGCATAGCCATGTAATCTGTTCGCGGCGCCGCTTTCCTTGTGGTCACTTTATATACGCAAGGGATCCTCGAGCGAGTACAGTGCTTGCAAGCGGGCTTCTCGCCTGAACATCGGATCTTCTTCCTGCGGCAGGCAATGCAGGCTAGCGGCAGCCTCTTCCTTTCTTTGCCCGCCTTGGTCTTCATTTCACTCCAGACCGGCTTGTCATCATTGTCATTATCGGCGTGTGCCGAGTCAAGGGCTTCACCGCTGTCATTTTGATTGAAGTGGTGGTGGTCATCTTGCCCGCCGTGGTCGGGGCCATTCGCGGGGTCGCCTGTGTGTGTGCTATCGGGGCCGCGGGAACTTGCATGGCTTTGCGTATCAAAGTCGTCTGGGAATGCCGCCGATTCCTCCTGGCCCAGCCGAAGCTTGCACCAGAGGTTCTCAATGGCGAATCGTCGGAGTCGGGAGGGATCATGACGGGTGCGGATACCCCAGGATCGAAGCCCGAAGCATCGTTTGGCGCGGTCGTGAGGGTAGAGGAAGGGTCAGATGACAGCGAAATCCAGGATCGGGTCTTGAAGGGTCTTGAAGGGTTGAGGCGGGCTAAGTCGGGGTCGGACGGGGAAAGTGAGGAGATTGATGGAATATGAGAATATGGGGAAAGGTTCGGCGAATGGCGGCTTGGCACGAGCGTCCACTGGCGGCGCAAAGATTACGGAGCTCGCTTCACTTGGGATTTAATAACGAATGACTAGGCCTGTAACTCCAGCCACATAGTACTCGCCTGATCACGTAGGCGCCAAAAAAGAAGAGAGGAGCAGTGCAAGGACCCACGGAAGCGAGATTCTCATGTTACATGCTGTCCGGACTCGGCTACGATCACATCACTAACGTTGACCCAAGGCATCTTGACAAGCTTTCGGGTGCCGTGACAGTGCCGTTGATTACTTACACTTATCATCTTGGAGCTACGGCGGAGCTGTAAAGAACAATAGACCGTGGCGATATCGATAGTCCGGTCGTTAGTCGTTACCCCCTTCTCGCAAAATTCCCTGCGGGTGGTCCTCTCGGGCCGAACTATTGGTGTGGGACAATCGATCGGTGAGTCGATAATTTTTCGGACTAGCGATGACTCCGAGGCCTAAACACATAACAAGGGACAAGGATGACCCTGGCTCTCCAAGACTTGAATGGCTAAGTCTCCATATATCTCTTCGTAGCGCATTAAGAAGCCCTCTCCACCATCAGATACCGCCGACTCTATATGTCATGACCGCAATGCTCTGCCATTAACTCATCAAGTGCTCCACGAAAGGCAATCCCGGTTCATTGGCTGCTATTGGACTTATGTGGATTTCGGGCGGCCGGGCTTCCCGCGCGGTGTCGCCTGTTCAAGTGCATTCAAGATCTCCAGGCCAAGACAATACACGTTGTAGGTAGGGAAGACGATCCAGAGTCCACTGCAATAACTCGATTAGATCCAAGATACCTATGAAAAAGGGTGCGACAGGCTATGTGCCAGGTCAGACTCACTTGGGAATGATCCACAGGAAGATTATAGCCGACATATCATTGTGACCAATGTTGTCGAAGCCCGAGAAGATCTCATTCAGCCCTAGATCTGTTAGCGCATGCTTATGCGACACAGAAGGTAGCACACAGCATACAGTAAAGCATGGTCTTGCTCAGAGTCATCGCCGAGGCAGTGTATGCGACCAGGAGCGCAATCGCGCCAATACGACCAGGGACGACTTTGTCGCCAGTCAACATCCACACAAGGCCCTTCTCCGTCTTGCGCGCATTACGACCGCTCGTGACCGTGGAGCCATAGAAGTATACGATCCACAAGTAGTAGAGGTAGCCGATGGTCTCAACAATGTTCATCACAGTCTGCGCAGCTGTGAAACCATTGCGCGCATTGTAGGCAGGCCAGCCATAGATATAATCGACCGTACCGTAGAGCGCATAGGGGGGTCCAGATGGGCGAGTGCAGTCGGCCTCCCGGCATACTATGTGGGCGCAATAGAACATAGCCCGCATCCCATGCGACCAAGGGCACGGAAATGACAAGCCAGATTGTGAGCGCAACGGAAGGTGTATGTACCCATTTGCGCGAGCTGCCGTTGGTCGTGGTGGCGGGTGAAGACTTGACCAGTTCCTTCGATGCCTTTTCAGGTGAGGGAAACTCCCTAGGGTGGTGTCGCGTGGAGACCATAGTGAATAAGTCACGATGAATGTGACAAGAGCAGTCAAGGCATAAGTCGCGCGATCGCGCGCGTTTGAGTATACGGGGAATGTCGAGGGAGCATTGAAGGGAGCGCTAAGCTCAGCTGGGGAGGAAAAGGCTGGGGCATATTACACCTGGGGCAGTTACGGCCAGTGACGTCGGCCTGCTGCTTGCGGGCAACATATGCAGGCGCGATCACGTTTTGGGCCAAGATTTGCCTTCATGCGCTCCGCTGCTCATTGGCTTAGGGTTAGGCCCATTTTTGAGTCTCCAAGACCGAGTTTACAGAACGTCTTGGCTGGTACTCCCTTGTGTGTGTACTCCGGGGGACTACAGCTTTACCCCACGATGGGCTCGTGCATCACCAGAGTCGACGCCAATCGGCGTAATCTCCCCTTTTCTCCCCTTGCGCAGATTGCACGGACTACGCCAGGCACATTCCATCTCTGGTCTTCCGGGAATCATTCCCAGCTCCAATCTGTACTCCGATGGATTTGCATGATGTTTGAATTCCAGTGGTGCCTGATAAGTAAGGCGTCAAAGAAAGGTTGATACAGTTCACGTGATTGAAGGGACGATTCAGATAGGCGGAAAGCTATTTGCGGGAGGCGATCGTAGCCTAAATTACATTCTTTCGCGATGCGCTCCCTTTCTCTCCCCAAAGGATAAATTGTGCAGTCGTGATGGATGACAAGAGCCAAAAGGTTGGTATCTACTCGTTGAGCTCACTTCACGAAGCATGGTCTGATGTCTGACTGCCTGCATAGGATCTTCAGCGCTTGGCGCGGGTTCGCGACAACCAGCGAAAGAGCCGTGCTCGGAAGCAAGAGTATACGCGGGACCTGGAGCAGCAGCTGGCGGTGTACAAGAAAGAAGCGCAGCAGAAGGACATTGAGCACAGGCTCACCCTCCAAAGACTGGACTCCGAGAACCGGAATCTCCGGTCCCTTTTGGTTTCACTGGGGGTGTCAGTCGATTTGATCCAGCAGTATGTGGATTTGGCTGATCAAGGCGTTGTGGCGGCCCGTAAGGTCGCAATCCCTGCCATGCAGCGTCCCAATAAACCAGGTCCCTCCTCATCTCCGACACGTGCCTCTACAGCCTCTCAAAGTACCAATGGGGGCCCAAGAATAGATGAAGCTGCAAACCCAAAGGTTTCTGACGGATGCACCTCGGTAGAGGCGAGACCGACGGAGGGGCAACCTAAAAACTTGGAAAACCCAAGCCCTCCTCTATGCTGCGCCAATTCGGGGCAAGGGAGCTCAAAGCTCTGGCCCGCTATATCTAATGACGATTTGATGAACACGACCATGTGTGCCATTGCGGACGAATTGATTGATCAGTACAACACAAGTGGAGCTGACATTGAAGAGATCCGGCGGAGACTTTGGTCTGGCTTCAGATCAGAAAAATCTGGCGACGGCTGTCGCGTACAAAATCAAATTTTATTTCAAGTGTTGGATGAAATCAGCAATAACATGTAATCGATCAGCTGAGAATATGGGTCTGACAAACTACCAATTATGTCGCTTGCCAAACCACTTGACTACATACACCAACCCTAATAACACGGGCACTTCCACCAGAGGCCCAACAGTGGCCGCCAAAGCCTGGTCGCTATCTACGCCGAATACGGCGATGGCGACCGCAATAGCC
Organism: Penicillium maclennaniae; assembly: GCF_028827695.1. NCBI lineage: Eukaryota > Fungi > Ascomycota > Eurotiomycetes > Eurotiales > Aspergillaceae > Penicillium > Penicillium maclennaniae. The sequence goes on along the minus strand of NW_026623215.1, from coordinate 4,481,519 downwards.
AACTCAAAGTTGTTACTCGCAGCAGTGAAGCTCTGGGTACAGGAAAGCTCGTACCCAAAGCCAAGTCGCCGGGTCACCAGCAGCGTCGTTAGAAAGATCACAGCAAAATAAACGATCAACGGGGCAGCAACCCGAACCACGGAGACAATCTGATGCACCACGTGCCGGCCTTGCGAGGCAAACAATACCAGGATTGTGAAAAGCAGGCCGATCAGTGACAGTGGACTGATCCATTTCAGGAACTTTTCTTGATACCATTTCTCCCTGCCAAGCTACGCAACCCGAATCGAGTCACGATGGCGGCGCCCAGTGGAATTCCGAGAAAGACACCGACACTTTGGGCCACTAAGGAATAGTGTAACCCCGAGATATCCTCGTTGCTTATGACCTCGATGAAGAAGATGGCCATGGGTGCAAAGAGCACCATCTGCAAGACAGAATTGATCGCCACAAGGATCGCGCAATATTCACTGTCTCCACCGGCAAGACCTGTCCAGATGAGAACCTACTTTAGTTAGCGGAATGTATCCCATTTCAGTAAGAATGAACCTACCATTGCAATGCACCGGGCTATCCCCACTATTATCAATCCTTCCCTTAGTCCCCTTTCATCAGGAAGAAATGCCCACGATAGAGCTAGCTGCATTTGCGGTCAATATAGATAGGAAATGACTCCGTGTGGAAGACCTACCATGAAGAAAGGTGCCACGAGCCAATTTACCACCACGCTAAAAGCGACCTGGATCCAAAGCTTCTTGGAACGGAATGTTCGGTGCAGAGTTTCATATCGCACTTTGCATAGGATCGGATACATCATAACCAGCAGTCCGACGGCTGTAAAATTAATCAGTCAGAGAACTCTCACGAAATGTTACGTTCGTGAAAGAAACAGATGAACGCACCGATTGGTACAGACACGCCAACAAATTGTCCCCTTTGTAGCGCCGGACCTGTACTAGGGACGAAGTTCCCAAGAATAATTCCTATTGCCATAGCCAGGAAAATCCACACAGCGAGGAAGCGATCAAGAATCCCGAGTTGTTTGAATGCGGATGTGTGTCTGGCCGCATGGTCGTGGATCTCTTCATCTTTGTCACTGACTCCGGGTTTAGAGACGTAATGATGGTCGTTGGGGATAGATGTGGGAGGGTTAGCCTCCAAGTCCGACATGTTGGATTGTACTTTTCTCAAATAAAATATGCAAATCAAATAGCAGAAAACATGATCATCATGTTCTGGATTTTATGCAAAAAGTCTACTAGATGTTGTCTTTTGGAATCGCTTCGGCCAATCAGGGGGTAGTAGTGACATGCGCCGTCCGTATCACGTGACCAACCCGACTCACGCTGAGGATGGACTCGCCACGCAGAGAAAGGCAATGAGGTGGTAAGTTTATGGGCTGGAGGGCAAGGCGACGGAGACAACGTCTCGAGATGAGGCTATCCAAATGGACTGCATTTGACTTTGACAGTTTGACTTCTTTCCATATTGTCCGGTCCGGATAACTGAGAAAATGAGGACTTGCCATGGATCTTTTTCAGGAATCCAAAAGATCTCACCTTCTAAGCTAAGCATAGAAATAATACTACGAGGGGCAGTTGTCCTAAATGTTTTGTCCAAAGTCAAGTGGTCGAAGCCCGGATAAAGATTGAAGTGGATTGAAACTAAGGGAAAATTTTTTTGAATGGGAAATGACAAACCATAAACAATTTGCCGACGATTAGCCGTGCATAAAAGCAAGTCCAGCCTATGAAGTTGTAACGCCTAGCAAGGAAAAAAGAAATTGGGCAGGGATCGACTCAGTCTCCATAATGAACACCGCCGTCAAGAAGCGTTTGAAGTTTGTTGGGACAAGAGTCCGGCCGGTAACTTCCCGAAATTTCCTGGTTCCCAATCTCCACAGTCCCCAAACTCTGCACTCCAGAAACTGGAGTAAAGTTGAAGATGGTCTGGGTCAATTGTGTATGAGCTCAATTTCAGAGTCCCCACCGAGGGACGACATCGGACAGGCGCCGAGCAACAGCGATAAATGGGATTCCATTGTAGTGCGACGGCTCCTGGTAGTCTTCAAGACTGTATATACAGCTTGAATTCATGATGTCCCATGAACTGATGGCTCCGGGTTCGCATGCTTCCCGTTGACCTTCGGGGACCGATGAAGCGGCACTCACCCGCTCGAGGCCGGTGTATAGCGTGGGGTGAACACTCGGTGCGAATGCCGGAACACCGTGGTCTTGACAGACAGCAGGATTTGACCGGCAGCCAACTTTGAGAGACCAAGACTCGGCCGGCAGGCTTAGTCGGCATGAGCTTCGTTGAGCGGCATCGGACCAGTCCGACATCAGGCGTTGGGTCGGGTGAGATGGCACGTGAGTAGGCGGATCCTCTCCCATAGGAAGCCGCGCCAGAAGGGCCGAGTAATCAAGCCTCTCTTAGAGGGAGTAATGCTGCATGAAGCTAGGACCTGGAGTACATCGGCATCCTGGAGCCCCGCACTCTCTCCTCCCACGCCTACACCGCAGTGGCTCCCGTGATCCACTTTTTACCCCAAGGTCGTGTTGAGCGCGAACTTTCCAAAGACATGATAGTCTTGATCAGGGACTCGTAGCTAAGGCGAACCAAATAACTCGGGTGGCCATTGGAAGCGTATATATTGCTGAAGCCCAAGTGTTCGGTCTAGAATCCATGGATCGGGCAAACAAAAGCATAAGCCATGTGGGATCGAGAGCGCCACTCATATCCATTTGCCCCCACTTTAGGGACGGAAAGGACCAAGTTATTCTTGCGGGAAAGCATCATCCGGGTAGGACCTGGGTAGTGTTTTACCACTTTCTCAACGAGGAGTTTCCCCATCGGGCAAGAAAGATGGAGATCGCCTGCACCGAGTATCTCCAAATCTCCCGCTCCTCCTTTCTCTGCGCGTTTGCCATGAGATCTACATTATGTTTTGCATCATCTCCTGCAGGATACTTACTTTTGGATGTTTAATTATGCTAGATGAACGCCAGAACGCACTCTTCTAGAGAGTCTCAGCTGCTGCATTCCTCGAACGGAGAATTAGCGGGCGAAGTACAGTACCGCTGGAGCGGGCACGGACGTGGGGTGTGGTAGAAATGGCTTACGGCGCCGAAGTTTAGGCGGCTGCCGTGTTCGGCGTGTGCGAAGTAGAATTGTTAAGTTTGTTTTACATTGTAATCGCACTGATCATGTTACGCGAGGGTGCTAGGTTCCAGATCCCCTTGAATCTCAGGACAACAGGGGGTCCATGTATCCCGCCTCCCTCACATTGCCAGCCTCTCACAGTTGCACATTCCCTTCCCTAAGGGAGGGGGGGCTTTTCTATGCTTAGAGTACAGATTGTAATGGAGTGCCAAGGCCAAAACAGAGAGACAAAACGCGTGTCTGAATGTCACGTAGTTTGGAGGCTTTCCGGCTATATGCCGATCGTTGCTACATTCTCCACATCTCCAAGCTTCCCCGTGTAATGATATTTAATGGAGAATTGCGACATGCACTAGCATCCCTGTTGGTCCCTTCCTTGGTCCTCGAACATTTAAATCGACGTGGATTCCCACAATATCCCTGATTCCTGTCAATCCTCCACCACTTCCACAGCTGCGAGATTCGGCTCTCTTATATTCAGAGAGTCCCTGAAGCAGTCCAGCCTTTCACTACCCTGCAATCATGAAGCTCGGGTGGTTGGAAGCTGTCGCCCTGACGGCCTCGGTCGCCGGTGCCAGTGTAAGTAATCTGCTTTTGGTGTCTGATTGGGTTGAATAGAACTGACGTGCCGCGCCGACAGGAATTGGCATACTCTCCCCCCTTTCTATCCGTCACCCTGGTCAACTGGTGCAGAGGACTGGGCTGAAGCCCACAGGCGCGCTGTTGACTTCGTGTCGAACCTGACTCTCGATGAGAAGGTCAACTTGACTACTGGTGCTGGGTAAGCATACTTCCTAATCCGGAAATCAGATGTGGGACTAACAATCACAGTTGGGAACAAGAACGATGTGTCGGTGAAACCGGTGGTATTCCCAGGTGAGTCGGCGCACGATATCAAAAGATTTCTGTGAGTCAGAGTCATTGACAGAAATCGCGTGAACAGACTTGGAATGTGGGGAATGTGTATGCAGGATTCACCCCTCGGTGTTCGTGACAGTACGATAATACCCTTTGTTGGTGATCGACGCGAGATGCTAACCATGAACAGCTGACTACAATTCGGGTTTCCCTGCCGGTATCAACGTTGCTGCGACATGGGACAAGAGACTCGCCTACCAACGTGGTGTGGCGATGGGTGAGGAACACCGCGATAAAGGTGTCGATGTTCAGCTGGGCCCCGTTGCTGGACCCTTGGGTGAGAACCCCGACGGAGGTCGTGTCTGGGAGGGATTCTCTCCGGATCCCGTTCTCACCGGTGTGATGATGGCCGAGACTATCAAGGGTATCCAAGATGCGGGTGTCATTGCCTGTGCCAAGCACTACATCGGTAACGAGCAGGAGCATTTCCGCCAGGCGGGCGAGGCTCAGGGCTACGGATACAACATCACTCAGAGTATCAGCGCCAACATTGACGACAAGAGCATGCACGAGCTGTATCTCTGGCCCTTCGTCGACTCGGTCCGTGCCGGCGTAGGCTCCATCATGTGCTCCTACAACCAGATCAACAACAGCTACGGTTGCTCCAACAGCTACACTTTGAACAAATTGCTCAAGAGCGAGCTTGGCTTCCAGGGCTTCGTCATGAGTGACTGGGGTGCGCACCACAGTGGTGTCAGCGATGCTCTTGCTGGCTTGGACATGTCTATGCCCGGTGACGTTATTCTGGGTAGCCCTTACTCATACTGGGGTACCAACCTGACCATCTCCGTGCTGAATGGCACCGTACCCGAGTGGCGTCTGGATGATATGGCTGTCCGTATCATGGCTGCCTACTACAAGGTTGGCCGTGATCGTTACCGCACTCCCCCTAACTTCAGCTCTTGGACCCGCGACGAGTATGGCTACGAGCACTTCATTGTGAGCGAGAACTACGTCAAGCTCAACGAGCGCGTCAATGTTCAACGCGACCACGCTGATGTGATTCGCAAGATCGGCTCCGACAGCACTGTTCTGCTGAAGAATACTGGCGGTCTGCCTCTGACACACCAGGAGGCCATGGTTGGAATCATTGGCGAAGATGCTGGCTCCAACGCCTACGGTGCAAACGGCTGCTCTGATCGCGGTTGTGATAATGGTACTTTGGCTATGGGCTGGGGCAGTGGTACTGCCAACTTCCCTTACCTGATCACGCCGGAGCAGGCTATCCAGAATGAGGCTTTGACCTACAGCGCTGGCAAGACCAACGTCTTCTCTGTTACCGATAACGGCGCCCTGGCACAGATCGCCGACATTGCGTCGCAGTCTACCGTCGCCTTGGTCTTCGTCAATGCTGACTCTGGCGAGGGCTACATCAGTGTCGATGGCAACGAGGGTGACCGCAAGAACATGACTCTCTGGAAGAACGGCGAGCAGGTCATCAAAACTGCCTCCGAGAACTGCAACAACACCATCGTCATCATGCACACCCCCAGTGCTGTTCTCATTGGTGACTGGTACGAGAACCCTAACATCACCGCGATTCTCTGGGCTGGTCTGCCTGGACAGGAAAGCGGACGCAGCTTGGTCGACATCCTGTACGGCCGCGTCAATCCCGGCGGTAAGACTCCTTTCACTTGGGGCAAGAGCCGCAAGGACTACGGTGAGGCTATTCTCACTGAACCCAACAACGGCATTGAAGCTCCTCAGGACGACTTCACCGACGGTGTCTTCATTGACTACCGCCGCTTCGACAAGGATGGCGAAGAGCCCATCTACGAATTTGGACACGGTCTGAGCTACACTAGCTTCGAGTTCTCCGACTTGGAGATCACCGTCTTGGATGCCGACAAGTACCGTGCCACCACCGGCAAGACCAAGAAGGCCCCTGTTCTCGGCAAAGCCGGCCAGGCATCTGACTACTTGTTCCCTAGCGGCATCAAGCGTGTCACGCAGTACCTTTACCCGTGGCTCAACTCGACCAACCTCAAAGAGTCTTCCGGGGACCCTGACTACGGCATGAAGACCGAGGACTATATTCCCGCTGGCGCCACCAACGGCAACCCCCAGGAGCTTCTGCCTGCCAGTGGCCCCTCGGGAGGCAACTCTGGTCTCTTCGACGAGCTGATCCAGGTCCGTGCCACCATTACCAACACTGGCTCTGTCACCGGTGATGAAGTCCCCCAGCTCTATGTGGCCCTCGGTGGTGACGAAGACCCTGTTCGCGTCCTCCGTGCCTTCGACCGTGTCACCATCGCCCCCGGCCGGCAGCTTCAATGGACAGCCACCCTCACTCGACGCGATCTTTCCAACTGGGACGTCTCTGAGCAGAACTGGGTTGTCAGCAGTGCCCAGAAGAAGGTTTATGTCGGTAGCTCATCGCGCAAGCTGCCTCTCTCTGCCGACCTGCCTACGGTGCAGTAAATGCTCTTCGAAAATCCTCCAAGAGTTGTCTGAAAATTAGCTTCACGCCTATTTTTTTTTTTGACTTTACAGATATTACTGCTTTTTGCACATAGCTTTGTTGGCGTTTCATTGCCATGATTATTGGACTTTCATTCCCAAATGACCAGCGATTTCAATTACTTCTGGCAAGGTGTAATCCGCTTCTAGTATCTCCCGCATCTCGTTTGGTGTCCGATGACTCCACAGCCGCGATTCCAACTCACCTCTCCTCATCCATTTCATACGATCATGTCCAAGCTTTTCTTTCTTGGCCCTGTATAGCAGCACATTTCTTGCTCCTTCGAGATTGGCCCAGAAACTTGAAATCCTCTGTGAAGGAGGGCGTTCTAACGGGTCGGACAAGCGGTGCATATGATTATGCGCACTGTCGGCGCCCCGGTCGGGACAAAGATGTGCTTATGATGTGATACTCGGAGTTGAATCAAAAGCCGATTTTCTCCGACTTCTTGGCTTCTTGGCTTCTTGGCTTCATGGCTTCATTTTCCCGGGTTGGAACGTGTGAGCTTCTGAATTGGTAACTGCGATGTAGATAATTTATGACTCTTCCCTAGTTCTTTGGTGATACTCAATATCTACATAAAGACCGATTTTATCATCACGCCGCTAAGGTCTTTGGCCAGGGTAGTCTATTCTGTGATGGGAAAATTGTCAATGGAGACTAGATAGTTTGCTGCTTCATGGATAGAAAAAGGGTGTCAGATGATTTGGAACCCAGCACTTTCTACTTTCCTTTCGTTAGGAAAAACGACTCCATGCCGCACACTGAATTCCAACAAGGATTGTCCAACAGGTAAACCTCAGCATCGTAGAACTTAGCTGCCGGGCATCATTCCTTTCACTGCCTGATTCAAGTCACGGTCCTAGTGTTCGAAAATACCCCAATCCTGGTGAATAACCACAGTGGCTGCCGCGAATGGCTGTGAAAGCCAAGGAAAGGCGCAGTTCGCGTGCCCTATCGTGGAACAAGCGCCGGTGCAAGGTCTTGGCATGCTAGATCAGTAAGGCCGCGCGAGGCAGTCTCAGGCGCATGTAGTTGAACCGGGATACCAGCTGACACAATATAATGACGTTCGTGACATTTAGTTGTTGCTCGACCAAATTGTCAAATTGAAGCGGTTCTTTGTCTGCGAACGGCATATTGAACGACTCTTGGCGGCGTCATCTACTGCTTGTCGGAGCTATCAGCGCAGTGGCAGTGCTATACTTGCACCAAAAACCTCGGCCCTGGACACATATTCGGCTAACAGCAGCATGGGAAGACCCAATTGATACATAAAAGGCAGTTCTTTAACCCAAGCCGCCAACGTGTGCCATGCCACCGCCAAGATGGCCTAAACCGGCCAAGAGATGCTATACCTCGCCGAGAGTCCGCCAAGTTGTTACATGCTCTGCCCAGGGGTTTCTCCCGGAGGTACAGAGCGGAAATTATTCTTTCGAAACCTTTTTTGACCATTTACAGCCTTCCCAACGAGCCGCCCCCAACTCCCAATAACCGTGGAAACCCCCCCCGGTCCCCCGCCTCGCTCGATGGCTTCCCCGTATCTTGGCCATCCCCATGCATTAGGAATAACCGACAGAGTTCGGATTACCAAGTTTGGTTATCCGGTAGCCTGGGCTAGTATGATTGTGCATGTGGTATATAATCGGCTGGCCGTCATGGGCCCGCTTGCCATCCTTCAGTGCTTCGTTTGATACGAGCTGTTCGCGCCGTGTCTGGACAACATGTTCGGTATCCCGAAGTTCTTTGGTTGGAGAGGCAGGTCTCTCAACCTGGCTATTAGTTCTCTTGGAAGTCTTGATTTTCTGTACATGATTATCGTTTGGCTTTTATTGATTTCTCGAGAGATAAACTGACTATGACTAGACTTTTCGGTTATGACCAAGGTGTAACAGGTGGTCTTCTAGATCTACCATCCTTTATCAAATACTTCCCCGAAATCAATACCACCGATGACACTATCGATAAAGCAACAAGATCACAGCGCAGCTTGAACCAGGGCATTTCGGTTGCCTCGTACAATTTGGGTTGTTTTTTCGGCTCCATTTTGACCATCTTTATTGGCAATCCGCTTGGCAGACGACGGACTATCTTTTGCGGCTGCTTGACTATGGCCACCGGAGCTTTGTTGCAAGCGACTGCGTATTCCCTGCCTCATCTGATTGTGGGCCGCATCGTCACTGGGATTGGGAATGGCATGAACACAAGTACCGTACCGACATGGCAGTCAGAATCCTCCAAGGCCCACGATCGTGGAAAGATGGTTATGATTGAGGGTATGCTCATCACGGCTGGTATTACTCTCAGCTATTGGATAAATTATGGTAGGTGGTATAAGCTGGACACCCGTTCGAATCTCGTGCTGACGAACCCGTAGGTTTCTCGTTCATTGGGGATCAGGAGGTAGCCTGGCGCTTCCCACTTGCGATTCAGATTCTCTTCGCCGTGGTCATTTTCACCTCAATTCTCAACCTGCCTGAGTCTCCACGATGGCTTGTGATGCAAGGTCGGAACGACGAGGCTCTGGAGATTCTCGAATGCCTCAATGAGAAACCTCGAGATGACCCCTATATTGTCAATGAACTCATTTCCATCCAGGCAACCGTCCAGGAAATGTCCAAGGGCTCTTACAGAAGTCTCTTTGATATGAGTGAATATCGTGAATTTCATCGCGTGGCACTCGCCTACATCAATCAGATGTTCCAGCAAATCTCTGGAATCAATCTGATCACGTATTATGTGAGCTTCTCAAACTGTGCTTATATCTCTGGCCCCGTCTTACCATGATGAATCAGGCACCTGTACTGTATAGTGAGATCGGACTTGGACAAGGCAATTATCCGAAGTTGTTAGCAGCTTGCAACGGTACGGAGTACCTGATGGCTGCGTTTATTCCCATTTTTATTATTGAAAAAGTCGGACGTCGCCCTCTGATGCTTTTCGGAGTAAGTTCATCATCATGGGCATCGTCAAACCTGGGTCGGCTAATGAATAAATTTTGTATTTCAGGCCGCAGGCATGTCCGTCTCGATGGCTGTTCTTGCTGGCACTAACTACCGTCTAACGCACTTGAACGATAGCCGGGCCGGCATTGGACAAGCTGTCTTTCTTTTTGTCTTCAATACCTTCTTCGCCATCGGTTGGCTTGGCATGACCTGGTTATACCCAGCCGAGATCGTGCCACTGCGAATCCGTGCACCAACGAATGCATTGGCTACCAGCGCCAACTGGATCTTCAATTTCATGGTGGTGATGATCACGCCAGTTGCGTTCGACAGCATTGGATACAAAACGTACATTATCTTCGCTGTTATGTATGTTGACACTGTCCAATAATTCCTGGACCTGGAACTCGGGCTGACTATTACAGAAATGCATTCATCTTCCCCTTCGTGTACTTTTTCTTCCCAGAGACGCGCTATCGCTCCTTGGAAGAGATGGATACCATATTCAAAAAGTCGACAAATGTGTTCAACGTCGTGTCTATCTCCGTCAAGGAGCCTTACCGCTACGATAAGCACGGCCAGCTTAAGCCCGAGTATCTCGAAGAGGCCATTCGCCGTGAGAGCATCCGTCATGATGGGATTGATGTACACGTCGCCGGTGAGAAGCTTGACAGTGATGACAGTGGGAATGAAGTCAAAGCCTGACAAATTGAGATTATATGCGGCCAATTTGGACCGAGTTTCATAGAATGAATGTATGTGTCAGGTTTAGATATTTTCCGTTAGCCAGATAGGGCTGCATCTATCCACTTGAGACTGGAAGATTGACTTGAGTAGCCGGACCTGTATGAAAGGCCATGTAAGATATGCTCGGTGATGGTGTAATACGATTCACTCTATTCACACCTTCAACATGGTGCCGCGCCCTGACCGCCGTAAATATTTCATGTCAGGCCGTTACTGATAGTTCATCATGCAGATACACGAATTGACTTCAAGAATTAAGATCGGATAAGGGCTATCTTGATGATTTTCATTCGCTATTCCCTCCTGACTATTTGGGAGGAGCCAAAAATCCGTTGGCCGGTGACCGACGAGGGTGGACCCAAGGTAGACATGTAACCACTGTACCCATCAGAACCGAACAGTTGTGTATACTGTACGATGAAGGGACGATATCCAGGGACAGGTAGCAATCATGTACTAATCTCGTTCATGATCTATTCTGTCTTTCTTGACCGGTCGTCGTCGCTGGAGGAAAGGGAGAGTGAGGACGAAAGGCGAAGAGAGCTTTTGGTGACAAAGTTACATCCAACGACCACGACTGCATTAAGCTCAGAGAAACCTAGGAAGTGTATGAACTTCTCATTGATCCAAATCAGGCTTATCTTGAAGGTCAGAGGTCGAGTCTGGTCTGGTCTGAATATTTGGGAAAGGGGGTACCTAATCCGGCCGCCAAGAAAAGTCATCATCTTCACAGCAATCCCAGTTTTAATTTTTTCCCCCTATCGAATCTCTTCGTGTCAGCAAGAAGCAAAGAATTCCATTTGTGATCGACCATCGATCCCCAGCCGGTGATGTCAGGGACTTTTTCAACCACCAACCAGCCACGAGCCTCACACGCCTAAAGCAATAGTTTTCCCGAACTTGTCCCGAACCCGAGATCCCTCAGAACTTTAACTGCGCCCATTCGTCTATTTAGGCAGGTCTTCAAGCCCAAAGGCTCTTAGTGCATATAATTGTCGACGGCATTTCGCTGGGAATCATTATATGTCACCATTTCCCCCCCAGAAGCCTCCTCCCGGAATTGACTCCTGTCAACCCAGGATACCAGTCAATAGCATCTTATCACAGCTACAGCCCGTCCCTTATGAACGTCAAGATGGGTTGAAACACGAGCTCGCCCGTCAATCCTTTGTGCGGTGAATCAGAAAGCCACCTGAGGCAGTTCATTTTGCGCCCCCTATTTGCTTGGGAATCACAGTCAGAATGGTTGGCGAAACCGGCCCAATCCATGTGTCGCGGGCGATAGCCATGGTGATGGCAGGATTGTTCGCGCTCTCCTGCTACAATGTCTTGGAAATCACCATCTCGATTTTTGCCACATTTCGACGCCGCAGCGGTCTGTACTTCTGGAGTATGGTGATCACGACGTTTGGAATCCTGCTACACGCCATTTCTTCGTTCCTTCGCTACTTCGACCTCGCCCCTAATTTTGCAATGGCGGTCCTGGTTATCCTTGGCTGGTATGCCATGGTGACCGGTCAGTCCGTGGTACTTTATTCACGACTCCACCTGGTTACTACCCATGCGCGATACTCCCGCTGGGTTCTCTACATGATCATCTTCAACGTCTTCGCCTTGCACATTCCCACCACGATCCTTTGGCTCGGAAGTAACCACGGTGTGGCCAAATTTGTCGTGCCATTCAACATCTACGAGCGCGTGCAATTGACCGGCTTCTCGGTCCAAGAGACCATCATCAGCGGTCTCTACATCTGGGAGACCATGACTGGATTACGATCTCTATGGGCTATGAAAGGCCCCACGGGTCAACGAGTCATTGTGAACATCGTCCTCATTAATATCATCGCCGTTTTGCTAGATGGGTCTCTTCTAGCGACCGAGTATACCGGAAATTTCGATATACAGACGACCTATAAACCCTTCGTTTACAGCATCAAGCTGAAAATGGAATTCACAGTGCTCAACAGTCTACTCGCTGTGGTCCGCACGAACCCATCAACCATCGAGGATATTCAATCCTTACGCAGAGATGATCTTCACATAGAGCCGAAATGGAGTGGCGACCGTTCCGACCGCGCAGCTACGGTCAATACCGCTCTTGGCGTTGACGATCAAAGCCATCGGCGAAAAGCAGACAAAGCCTCCTCTACCCAAACACATCACTCGTGGCTTTCTGGCAGCCATCGAATAGAATCTGCGTGAGACCTCCAGCTCTCTGTGCATTACTTCATTCTTTCCAACGCTGGCTTTACATGATACCCCTTCTGTCATCCTTCTTTTTTCTTTCTTGTGTTCTCCTGGAGCAGCTTCATTGTACACTTAGACCATATTGTAATTCCCAAACCATCAAATTCACTCAAAGTATCAAATGAGAAAAACAAAAGGTCTTGTCAAGACAAAAAAAGTTCGGGCATGATGCACACTGCGACCTCACTACTCGCAGCTAGGAAGCAGAGCTGAAGAAAACCCCTTAATCAATTCTATCACCCTCATCACCCTTCCACCATACCCACGCATGTTCACCCCAGATCAAAGTCTCGATGACAGCAGATGTCCCCAACATGACAAGCACAAGAAGCTTGAGTTTCTTGCGAAAGGCCAAACTCTCGAAATTCATGGCCAGTTGAGAGTCAAAGGGCTTCGAGCCCAGATCTGAGCCCCGTTTAGGCTGTTCGTGTGTTTCGTTCATGCGGCTGGCATGTGTTGTGAATGTGGATGACGCCGACGGTAGTGCGCATTGTCGGTGTGGAGTGCGGGGAATAGCAGATAGTGTGCGGGTGGGGAGTGGAGGCTGGCTCTGGGCCCGCGCCAACAAGCTGCTCTTGGAGCATCCGAGGGATAAGCGGAGTGGGCTAATGGATACACTCATTGTTTAAAAAAGGGGACTTGGTAAGTGTCTGTAGGAGAGAGAGAGAGAGAGAGAGAGAAAGGCGTCAAGTGCTTGCGACTAATGTTCATGCGATGTGGCGGGGGCCTGAGGTGTCAGCGTCGTGTGACACGCTAGTCTGGACTTGTGACTGCACTGCAATACCCGATAGGTCGGACTTGCTTAGAAGATCTGGGAGAAGAAAAATAAATGGGACTAGAGAACAATATAAGAAATATAACCTCACGAATTCACTATGAAGCTTGAACACGGTGCCTAGGTATCAATCATCCCCTTGATTTCCACCTTTTACTCTGAGGAGGGTTAAGGCAGAGAAGGCAATGCTATTTGTTAAGGTAGAGCTTTCATGAGCCTGAGAAAGTAGAATGTAGACCCCAAAGCCAAAGACCGGGGCCAGAGCCGTAGATACCCAAGCTATGACACACCAGTCAGAAAGGCCACGAAAGGTTGGAAACCTCGAACTCACAAACAGTTGTAATGATCACGCCATACAATCGAAACAAAAATGATGCTTGGATTTCTTGCGACCGCAGATCTCGAATGTTGCTGGCAATTGTCTCTGTCAGTCCTGTCATCTTGATACTCTTCATCACGCCAAGAGCTCTGGAGGTCACAGCAACGCCTTCCTCGACAGCTTCAAGCCACGTGCCCTGCGCATTAGCGGAAGCAAGTGCAAGTGGAATCCCAGCAATCAAACACACTGTTGAGTCAGTCCATGAGATACCTTTTTTAGCTCGTGATATTTACTTACAGACGATCACGACCGTTGCCGCGATCGTTGCGACATTCAACAGACGGGCAAGCAGCCCGAGGGCAATCACAACCTCGATGAAGTTTCCATAAACCTCGTGAATGTCAAGCAGACCATCTCCAATGCGCTCAATGTCGGTGCTCATCAAAGTTACGGCTGTTGCATCCGAAATGGCCGAGGTACTCAACCGAAGCGTCTTGTCGAAGATCATGGTGACTAAACTTCCCCTGACCATGGTAATGAGTCGAAATACTTTGTGTGTATAGACAGCGTATGAGATCTTAAAGAGGTGTTATGAGTTTTTTTATTCCTCTGAAGCCATTGTTGGTGGAAATTTTTGACCTACCGCAATGCCAACGTACACGATTGCATACGCTGCGATGAGACCGCGAGCATACTTGTCTGAATTAACGTGCTCAGGCTCAGTCATAAAGTCTAATACCCGCTCAACAAGAAAAGGCTGCGCAAACGTGAAGACAGTATAGCCAAGTCGAGGTAGTATACCTGCCATAGAGGCCCATTTGTAATGAGACGCGAAGGTCCACAACAAAGCATTTGATCGGTACTTGTCAGCTTTGGACTATCAGTTTCTCATCATGTCATGTCCATAAGCTTCGAACGTACCCCTCTCCCAATCTTGAAACAGGCCTTGAGGGTTTGATGCCTGCTTAATGTCTTCATCCAGGTCGGGCAAGGTCTCCACGGTGAGGGCTGTCCTTGACCCCTTCCACAACAGGCCATTCAGCCACCAGAACAAGCTGCGACTGAAGACACCGCTCGTGGTCTCGAAAGAGCTTTCCTCAAACGGCTTTTTTAACAACGGTCTCTTCTCTATTGACTCAAGAACAAGAACTATAACCTTGCCGAGCCATCCCACGGCGAACAGAATCGTCACTGGGCGATTATGTGGCATGAAGGAGAGCGTTCGCATACGCGCAAGGTCAAGAAGCGAACTTGTCCCTAAAAAGAGACAGAGAACTGTTGACGGGCGCAGGGACCGTAGATGCTCCAAGTGTGACAAATAGATGGCCAAGAAGGAAGTGAAAAGTGTGACCAGAGCTGTTGGTACGGTAGCTCTCGTCTTGGGCGTAGGTGATTGGGCCCAAATAATCAACAAGCTGAGTTGAAGAGCTACATATAGTAGCATAGAAATCTAGTTGTGTTCAAAATCAATTGATTGTTGGCGTCACGCCAAGAACAGAAGTCATACCTCCTTCGCTGCATACAGCCATGATCGATTGACCTTCTCCGAGGCGCGACGAAGAACCCAAATCCGAATAGAGGCTGCCAAGAGGAAAAAGGACATTGGAATTAGAGTTAGAACTAATTTCTCGAACAACAAGGTGAAGTCGAAACCATTGCGACAAGACGCGTCGACTACTGGGCCGAAGAGGTCCTCATCAGCGACAGAACATGGAAGCTCTAGGGAAGCGAGCTTCATGGTGATGGCAACGATGGCAAGAAAAATGCAGATCGCTCGCAGCACATGGAGAAAAGAACATGATTTTATTGAATCAGGTGAAGCAGGGGCTGAATTGAAGGATATCGTTAAGCGGATGCCTGATCCCAGGTGGGTCAACAGTGGAGCAACGTGAGTGGTAGATCCCTGGTCGATCATTCCAACCTGAGAGCCCGACTCGCCCTGGAGCAATGGGGTACATGTATGGGCATCGACGAAATTCGTCACTACATGAGCAAAATAAAACCGTTGATTATGCGGAGGACATCTCAGAAGAGGACAACCTAGTTGATTCCCCTATTTTGCGTATTTTAGACGCCTGAAACCGGGCCTTCAACCTCGTCAAAAATGACAAATCATGAGTCATGAGTGATCTAACGGTCTACCTATTGCATATTCGGCACTGCAAAGTTACACACCTGTACAGCAGCCGATAAATACCACGGACTCATCGTGTTATTGACCGACAGATTCCCTGTCACCTCCTTCCTACCTTGAGCGATACTATATTCGCCCCAGTGAGCGGAGAACTAATGGAGAAAAAGGTGGGAAAATAAGTATTCTCAATAATAAACCTTGCTGGAAAAATTATGAATTCAATATTTTCAATTAGTGATAGGTGAATTTGACCTATACAGCAGGAGCCCAGCTATCACATGATGGTTCATTCATACATATTTTACATGGCTGTGTAACCTGTGCTATGAGCAGGAGGCGCAACGGAGTGGAAGGTCGTGTTATAGCTCGGGTCTGAGATGGAGGGACAGGCCGTGTTGTCCTTTTCCAACCAGTCGCGAGGCAGGTTCCGAGTTACAATTCCGGCATGAAGGTAGGTACTCATGACCAGGAAATTCTGGCAAGGTGCCAAAGATGACTTACACGGGCAAGGAAGCTTTAGATGAATATCCGTATTCGAATTCCGTTACAACGAAATAGACAACTCGCATCCCGAGAATCGGTGCAGCAATAATGAGAGCAAGAAGCAACTGTGAAGAGATGAGCTGGAAGATCACAAAAGCAGCGAAGAGGTGAGATTCTAAACCTTCTTCTCTCCCGAAATTCGGTCGCTGTGTATGCTTGCCCTGAAAGACAGAAGAGTCATGCCAGTGATTATAAACCAGCCCATGGTCACAATGGTCATGCCGGCTTTCAGTATATTGAGATTTTTGCCACTGGCGGCTGTCAGACCGATTCCAGCGCCTATAACGAGGTGAGGAATGAGCATGGCGGCATATTCGAGAAAGGGAGTAAGGGATGACTGGATAGAGGTATTTCTACACTAATGTCCTAAATAGGATTTGAGATATTGAGAAATGTATAGAATGAGATCTTATGACTCGTGCCAAAGGCCCAGAGCTGCGAAAAGAAGAGGAGAGAGGCCAATTCCTACGATGATGGATGCAGCGCCATTGGGCTTGTCGGTTGTGGAGGGCTCATGGTAGGACATTCCATTACCAGCTAGGCGTAACCCACACATGAGTATTACATAGAGCCAGCCAACAATCCCAGGCTTGCCGTGCTTGATAAAGCAGTAGATCGCAGGGAGAACAGCTAGAGCGTAGAAAGCAATGTTGGCCAATTCAAGAGATTCCGTTGGTGATGTCGTTAGGAAATACTATGGCAAACTTGAGATTGTTAGAAGAGAGTATAAAAGTGAAATAGTTCTTTGGAAAAGCTTGGTTGCCTAGGTAAGTTGAAAGAATTGAAATTCATGATATCGGGGGAACTCACAGCGATTATATGTCTACATGGATAGTAAATCTGTGAAATTTTTTCGATCTACTCCTTGGCGCCACCGAGTCTATCTTGGGGGCTGTGTGCAAAAGGAACGCTGAATGTACGGATCAAATCGGTGTAGGCATCTTGTCAGATGTAGAACTCTACGGGAGAACATGGAAATGGGACCGAAACCGAGCCTTAGCGCAGGGTTGACGCATGTCAGATCTGCTTTTGCCTGTTAACAGAAGGACGTACTTCACAAAAAGTTTGTGCTCTGTGTTTGAAATTTCCTTTTCTAATAGTCTGAAATCGATTAAGCCCGATGGTATGAAACGAGCTGAGCAGTCGTCAAACATGCTTTCATGTAGGCAATAATCAACCTTTGACTAAAGTTTTAGGTCCTCTCCGACCTGCTGTCAATGGAATTGTCCCTAATGAGTGAAATTCATTCGAAGGGCATCGCAATTATGGTATTATTGTTTCGTCTCACTCAATATAAAGCGTCTATCATACTCTGGTTTAGCCGAGGAACGATAAGGCCATTCTTCGATGCCTCTTTCTCGTCGGCAACCAGATTGAGGGCCCAAACCATAGTCCACTTCCAATCAGGGGGCATGATACTGTTGATGCCACGCACCTCGCGCTCAGGGATTCCACGAAGCCACCAAACACTATCAATCTTTTTCGTCAATGCAAATAAGTACGCCAGAATCACCAGAGCCCGTGGTCGTTTCTCATAGACAAAATCGAGGAACTCGCCAGGTACTACTGGTGGAAACCCGGTGAATAGCTTGCGAATGACCCAGTCTGGTTCTCCATTTCGTATGGACACGTACAAGCGCTCTAGATAGTCAATTGTATCACGGTATGCCTTTTCTATTTTTTCATTCATATTCTCTTCCTCGCGATGATACTCAAGGAGAAAGTGGAATGTTTTGTCCGGGCCCGTGTACGGTCCTTGGAACCACACCATTGGTTGAGCTAGCAGTAAAGGACACAGACGTGACTTTGACTGTACCAAATTATGATAAACTTCCTTCAAGACAGTTCGAATGCCACGTGCCATTGAGAGCCATAATAACGGGGGCTCATACGGTTCTGTGGAAGGCTCCGACCGTAGAAACAGCGTGTACAGCGAGATCAACACAGCATTCAAGCAAACCGATTCGCTTATACTGCCGTCAAGCTTGGCGGTCACCGGGCGGTGTCGCTGAAGAGCAGAATCGATGTAAGAATGATAAACGGGGCGCAATAAGCTTGCTTCGTCTGGAAGGAGCGTGGCGCGATGCGCCGCACCAAGGGCAAGTAATGTGTGAAGAAGAGGCTCGTACTCAAAGGCCATTTGAGGAACTGAGACACCCCACATTTCACGAACGCCCGCTAGGTGGGCCGAGCTCATCGTTTCTGCGGTGGCAGCCACCCAGTGATGCATGAGGCGTAACTCAAGGACCCGCATTCCAAGCCCCGAAGAAGGTAATGAGGGCTTGAGTATTTTTCGCGACAGGATGCTGGATGTTTTGGACTGAATAGGATCGTAAACATGAGTTGCAAATGAAGGGTACTCGCATGCTACCCCGTGGCGGGCGCAGTGAATGCATCGGGGCCGCGTTTCATCGCACTGTTGACATGTCGGCATTTCCAGCAAATTAAGAAGCCCCCTCGCCTGATCTTACCTTGACTTTTCGTGATTTGCAACGCAGACATCCTCTGGTAGATTTCCGATGGTTCAACCGGGGTGGCATGGCTCTGTAGTCGATCTCACCGGAAGAAGATGGATGATTCCTGTTCGGTTTCGGATTCGGCTATGTAATATCAGGTCGGTTTCGTTCACACTTGGTTCTTTTCGGTGAAGGTGCCAGCAGCAACTTTATCACTCGGGGAGGCGCAAGATTTAGGCCACCAATTCAGCTCGCTTTCGATCTCGGGTTGTTGCATAGTTTAGGGAATAGCGTGGGGAATGCCGACCATCAATTGGGTCAGAATACGGCCTAGACCCACAAGGCTGTGCGGGACCAGTCACTTGAGAAAGCTTGACATTTTGGTATTGAAGAGAGTTGGCTATTTGCAGAATCATGCTACCTAATGAGAGATCTCGCACTGCCTCGAGAATTCAAATATATTTTAGAGATCGTTCAGCGTAAATACGCTCTCAATTTTTTAGTCTTGATATCAGCCCATTCGATTCAACGAGCGCCATCCAGCTAGGAAAGCTTTGTGACCTCTATCTCGTCTTCAATCTCCTTCAACTTAAAATCAATTGTCATGGGTCTCATCAAGACTGGTCTTTTCTTGGCTGGCGGCTATGGCCTTATCAAGGCCGCCTCCAAGTGAGTTCATTCCACTCGATCCTTTCAAGGCTATATCTCCTAACAGGGTCATTCGATAGAGCTGCACATGAACACCAAGATAGAAAAGACAAAAGCCACGACAAAAACCAGCCTCATTCCTATCACAATCAGCAAGATCAAGCTGGTCATGATCAACAACTGGGATACTGGTACCAAAACCAAATGAGTAATATCGACCCGCGGTCACAATCTCGCGCCGTTGTGCCTCAAACGAAGGATGGGCGGGGTGCCCCTCCCCCGTACTACCAGCACGGGTCAGCTCAGGAATACTATTCTGGAAAATTGAACTAGGGGGGATCATTTGGAGATGACTGAAGTGATTGCAATGAATGTTTGAATTTTCCACTGCGGAATTACTGTTCTGAGCAAAGGTGTTTTACATGCGCATACGTAGATTGATCATTTCTTTCGAGGTTCCATTCCAAGTCCCTAATGGATCAAGCGTTGGGTAGAATTGTTGGATGATAGTGTATCCGTTTGCAATGATACATAGTAGCAGAATCTGTGGTCTAACTTGACCTCTTCGTGGTCACAGCCTCGCCCGAAAAATAAACCACCGAGTTGGCTCGAATAAGATGATCTAAGGCCCGCGTGGCTCTCATTTGAGACAGTATGGGGAAATGTCAAGCAATCACATTGCAAGCCAAGTACGATGCGAATACGACACATCAAATCGAGTTCAGGGTTATGATCAGCCCTGCGGGGGTGTAACAAAAATAGTAACCTGACATGAACATGGGAAATACGTGATTTTCACAGTTGGAACGATACGAAGAGGCCAATCGGGTATTCTTCATGGCAGAGATGTTTTGGCCCCAGACTTCGCCCCGACAACTCAACCAATCTCGAACGAAGAATCAGCCAGGCCACCATGTTTTTTTTTCCCGCAGTCATCACTCGATACGGTCTAAGCCCCCCAAGTTGCGCCCCACTTGCATCTTATAACGC
This sequence comes from Penicillium maclennaniae, assembly GCF_028827695.1. Lineage (NCBI taxonomy): Eukaryota > Fungi > Ascomycota > Eurotiomycetes > Eurotiales > Aspergillaceae > Penicillium > Penicillium maclennaniae. The sequence goes on along the minus strand of NW_026623215.1, from coordinate 4,461,174 downwards.
GAGGCAGATTCAATCTTGCAATGTCCATAACAAGCTTAAGGGAGGGGCCCCCGGGAATTCGATTTCCACCTTCTCTAGTACCTGCTCAACTAAGGGCGCCCAATTCCCCATCTCTTGTCGTGTCAGACCCCAGCACAGGCTTTCAAAACGTGCACTGGAACTAGCAATCAAGTGACAAGATGTGCTCCTCTCCTGCGCAAGTCCGACCGGCGGAATTATTGCAGCAATCCACGCAGAAATGGCAGCAGTCAAGTATAGCACTGTGGCGTCGATCGACAACGGTGTTATCCCACTCGAGGAACAAATGCCATCAGACCACTGTGGAAGCCTGGCATCGATCAGCAGATACATGGGTAAACTCCAAGACTCGATGCCGCCAGTCAACGGCAGACGTGTTGGTCAAGTCTGCGAATAAATGGCATCAGACGGCCGAGCGATTCTATCAGAACTCAATCCATGCAGAGGCGAAGAATGAGGGAAAGCTCGTCGAACAGCCATCTGAAGAGAGAGCATCACCCACATCAACTCGTCCAACACCCTCTCCAACATCCTCTCACTCATCTCAGTCTCCAACGTCTCCAACATCACCATCTTCGTCATCGCCCATCAGACAATCTCAACAAGCACCATCTCCGTCTAAAATGGACGTATCCATGAGTCACATGGTGGAGACCAAAAAGTCGATAGATGTCTCGGAGATAACACTGGAGAAGCAAGTGCTCGAGACCATCAACTTGACGGATCAAATCCTGTACCGAGCAGCGTCCGCAAAGCAATTAAAAGAATTCAAGCCCGAGCTCCTCGGCGAAATCGAATACAACTGGATATTCGCCACAATTTCCGACGCAGGCAACGCAGCACGAGATCTGGCCAAGTTCGTGGAACCCTACCGACTCGAGCTCCTGAAGCACAAAGGCAAGCTCAAGTCCAGCACTCGGAAGCGCTGGATACTCAAGGATTCGCAACTCGCTCTCGAAAGGAGATCCAGACTTGATCTGTTCCAGGAGAGACTAGAGCGATCCATCAACCATCTCACCGGTGATATCACTCCGCCGATGTCCCCGCGACGAAGCAACGACGCTGTTCTGGCCGAGCTTCCTCAGGAATCCCGCAGTGCTCGTATGAGTAGCACCGAGGTTCCAAATGAGACTCGAGTTACCTCGTCATCCTACGCCGAGCTCCCCGCTCGCTCGTCCCACGACTCCGACCCTGCATCGGGCGTTGCAGAACTTCCCGGCGACGGGCCCCAGACTCAATTGATGCCTTTGAATCCAGTGCCCAGGATCATTGTCACACAAGCTCCTGGTGAAATGATGCTTGACCGCGCTGAGCTCCCCGACCACGAACAGTACATGTATGAAGCGTATGAACTTGATGGGACGCTGCACTGGGATGAGACGCGCGACAATATTCGAATGCAGCAATCTGAATCTCTAGCGAATATTGTTGCGAAGATGGACCTCAATCGAACCCGGTGATGGATGGAATTGGGCTGTACCCTTTTTTTCCGTATCATGATGCATATGAATGACAATGAGCGATTTTGCGAAGCAGACGGATGGCGTTATATTTAGGGAATATAAAGGCAACATGAACCATAAATATTCTTTTTTTTTTCAATTTTCTCAATCTCAATATGTCGATTCCACAGTAGCCATCGTATCTGACTAGAGACCGAAAGGTCATCTGCCCAGAGGGTTTGACGGGTCGACTCCGAAGGTACGTTTCAATTCGCACAGGACACATTACATCTGACAAAGGCTCGCAAGAGAGTGCTGGGCATGGAGAGAGAGAGAGGTATCAAGTTCACAATTCGCGTATATTGGTAGTGGGATATTGGCATGGCTTATCATTACTTTCTATTTACATAACCGTGCGCGACCCCGGCTTATTCAGGCTTTTGTCCGTATACCATGTATACTCGTGTATACAAATGGATCGAGAGGTCTTTCAACTCACGTCGAACACCTGCCAGCAGGGCTTCGATTTCATGGCGGGGCCATCCAAGCATGCGAGTGAACAATGCGTACGTGTATGGCGGCATTGCTTCGAGCATGTTGAGCTGGTGGTATCTTCCCAATTCTTTGTATTTGGCATCTTTCGGCCAGGGACTTTGGGGTAGCTGTCGGAAGAATTAGCATTTGGTGACATCTGGTGACAAGTGAGATTGGGAGGGAGGGAACTTGCCTTATAGACCACTTCATGAACGTTAATAAATCCGGCTTTTTCCATGATCCCCTTCCATGAAGATGCTGCGTCTGATTCCTTCCCGAACATCCGTGATGACAGTTGAATGTACTTGACGGCCTCCATGAGACACGTTGCTTTGAGATGAGTGCCGTCATCCGAGAAGGTGGCGGGTTCCATGGTAGCCATCTCGAACCAGCCGTTTGGTTTGAGATTTTCAAAAGCTTGCGCGAATAATGTTTCATGGTCTCGAATGGCCCCTGCTAATTCACGGCCGTGGATGTAGTCGAATGGTTTGCTGAAGGACCATGGCTGTTCAAAGTCATCGATTTCAAATCGACAATTTGGTGGTACCCTTGGGGACTTAGTAATTATGTCTCATTGGTTTTTCTGAATGGGATTCTTACCAAGACGGTTGAATAGGACTCAAGTCAACCCCTACCCAAGTTGAGTCCATATTTTAGCGGCGATGTAACTTGAAGACTGAGAATACTCACCGATTACTTCTGCTTCGGGGTTCTCACTTTCATCAGTTAGCGAGGTAGCTTTGTGACTGTCTTGCAAAGAAACTTACTCTGCAAATTCAATGGCCCAGATCCCGGTACCCGTTCCAATATCGAGCACACGTCCTGATTTTTTGATAGGCGCTAGATGTAAAACACCTTTGAGAAGCATCAAATAAATATGATGGCTCTGCTCTTGTCAGAATTCTTCAGGGCAATGGTCAGAGGAATCAGCACTAACCAGATCGAGACGATCTTGTTCCTGTTCATCGTTTGGCTGGGCGGGAAACAGATTAGATCAGATCAAATCAAATCAGATCGAATCAGGTGATCGATCACGCATTGATAGAGATCACATACCAGAAAATATTCGCCCTCGTGGTATGAATGGTACCGGCGACCGTTCTAAGTAAATGGTAAGCAAGGGTTTCATTTCCATGACAGGGCCATGCCCAAGAGCCCTCACCTCATATCTAATGTATAATTAGCGACATTTCAATCACGAAGACACAAATAAGATATCATTCTAATCGGTCAGACTTACTGGTAATTCAAGGCACTCGAAGTGAGACTCTCGGTGTACGTCGTAGAGTCGCCGCTAATCGTAAAGTCAACACTATACACATGAACATCCAAAACCATGAGAACTTACGAGCCGGGATAAGACGAATCAGCATCCGATAGCTACAGCGTGTCAGTGATATTTCGCTAGGACCTGAATTCTCAAAGTGACGAACATCGGGTTCGATTGGGTTTGAGTTGAGAGCCATATCGGCATGCAGCACCAAAGCCCGGGGGTTTGGAGTGGACTCGAAAGTATAAAAGGGGAAGGGGATAAACTAGAATAGAGAAAAAGAGAAAGAAAAGAGCCACCGCGGGCGTCTTAAAACCCCGTCCTCACGGCAGACTCTGAATGACCCAAGCTGTCGGGTTCGCACACTCTTCAGCTCTCAGTCGCACTTTTGTTCGACTGGCGCTGGCACAAAAGGACGTCCCAGCAGTCTGGTGCGGACTGAAAAGGGCTCGGGATGTCGCAGTCTCAGAAGGAGTTGACTGCTAGTGTAATCAATGCGTTGCACTGATTAGCCCGTCCGACTCGACCGTCGTGCAGGACCTGAAAAGGGTGGGCCACGCCCAATCAGCAGCCGTGGTGGGTCGTGCCAAGTTGAGTACGCTGTGATACACCGTTTTTTTACATACTCTCCGATTCCCACCGCCAGTCCCTCGACGCTAGCCTCCTTTTTTTTGGTTGGGGGGGGGGGGGCGGAGGAAGAACTTCTTTCGCCCGAGATGCTATAGAGATGGTTGATAGGGGGTGAACGGGAGTAACGGGATGATCACGGGGAAGAAGCGTTTTAGGGTGCTAATAAGGAGACGTGCCCCAAATGAGAAATTCTCCGGCTTAAGACGGTGTGTGCCCTAGTCGCCTCGTTATGCAGTGATAGACCCTGTAGCCTAGGAGGGAGGGAAGGGGGGGGGGGGAGGATTTGCCACTAAAAGCGGAGATGGAATAGGCGCTCAAGTTGCCTATCACCGTAGGGATAGCCAACAATCCGGACTTGGAGGCCTTTGCACCTTGATCGATACCACAGAAGCCACGCAGTTCGGGGTCAGAGCAACTCTTATCTGTAAAAGGCACTAGTCCATGTCTGCCGTCTACCCTTTACAATCGTGACCTACGGTCCGCGTGCGAAATAGGCACCATCACGTGGGCGGTTGGGTCTCGCTTAGCCTTAGCTGTGAAAGGTCTAATTCGTCATTACTGATCAAGACACCTACGTGTCATGCACCGGGTCATAAACCCGCCTCCCGCGGAACGGCTCAACGGAAATGCATGCGAAGATCCGCAGTGGGCGGTTCAGACCAAGGGTTTATGGCTGACACCGTCCGACCACCAAGCCTAGCAGATTCACTACTTAGGCACCTAGGAAGGATCCAGAAGGAGTTAGTCCGCACTTAAGTCCCCCACTTGTTCACAGTAACAGAGTAACCCGCCGATAATGCTAAAAGCGGAATCTTACGATTTTGATATGGGAAAGCGCCGAGGCGTTGCAGACATGACATAATACACGGTCTTGGAGAGCGGCATCGAGACGATGATGGATCGGCAAGGACCAAGCTCAGTGTCCTGGTCAACAATGGTACCTTTCCAAGCCACCAGCACTTACCTGGCCACAAGACCTGAAGACACTTTTCTCAGGTGTTGGCCATGTGCAAAGGCCATGAAGCTGAATTGAATAAGAACATTGACATCATGATTGCTGAAGCAGACCAATATTTCTTTTTTTCTGTTGTCATTCATGACTGCGCTGTGGAAAATTGAAGAGGCGTGGAAGGTTGAATGCCTGAGACCTAAGGCGCCACTTAGTGCCTCGGCAGGTGAAGGTTGATGTCATTCCTCCAACTGTGGTGGCTTTCAACTTCCCACTTTACTTCACCCCCGGTCTTTGCAATTGTGACCGGGTGTGTTCTATAGCTGGTTACTCTTCTGATATCTGCGTCCTTCTACTCCACACAAGCCCACAGCTTATCGCAAGAACCGGTACGAATTCGGTCTCCGGGACCACCAAAATGCCTGCGCCCGCCCGACATGCTCCCTCCCCAGTTGTCCTCCTGGTATACCCAGTGACGCTACTACTGGGATCTGTATTCTCAGTCATTTCGCCCATCGCTCGCTCAACGAGGAGTTTTTCATCCAACCCGGCTGCACCAATGGCACCCTCCCTCGCCGCCGATCTTCATCTCGCCGAGAGCCCAGTCAACTACTTCGCGCGCAAGAATAACATCTTCAATCTCTACTTCGTGAAGATCGGCTGGGTATGGCTGACTGTCGCCTTTGCATCCCTGGTCCTCTTCCAACCTGCATACAACCTTCCCTCCGCTTCGCACGCCCAGCAAGAAATTCGCTTCCGCCGCTCCATCCAAGCTTTCCTTCGCTGGTGCCTTGCCACAGTCGTATGGTATCTGTTGACACAATGGTTTTTTGGCCCGGCTCTTATTGATCGCAGCTTTATCATCACTGGTGGAAAATGCGGACAGGCCATGGACCAGCTGGCACAGGCCAACTCCGAAAGCTCGTCTGTGGAGCTGGAGACGGTGTTTACGGCCGCTGCCTGCAAAGCGGCCGGTGGTGCTTGGAAGGGAGGACATGATATCAGTGGACACGTGTTCATGCTTGTACTGGTTACAGCACTTCTCACTTTCGAGGCGGTCGGCGCCGGTGCCGTTGCTGCGTCTCCCAGCGCTGCACCTGAAAGCGACAGTCGTGAGCGCAAAGCTAGTGACCCTTATACCCTCTCCAACGAGGAACAGGATGTTAGTGTTGGAGCAGGGAGGACTTGGTCGATGCGCTTGGCCTGGGGTGTAATAATTCTGGGTTGGTGGATGCTCTTCATGACAGCTATATGGTTCCACACCTGGCTAGAAAAGGTATTTCGACTTCAAGACCTTTCTACATTGAATATGCTTCCCTTCTTCATGCTTGAAACTAACTATAATACTCTTTAGTGGTCTGGTCTGGCCATTGCTCTGAGCACGATATACGTCATTTACATCCTTCCGAGGAGACTTCCCCCATGGAGGGATATCATTGGCCTACCGGGCATATAGACATGCATCCACCAGCCGATTATCTCTCTGTGACCATATATTCCCCGATAGATTCCAAAGCTGCTTTGCCTCTGCACCTGCCGACTATGTTGTACAATAAAGTTGCATACAGAAGACACCGTGCATCGTCACATTACTCCACTTTTACCGAATGAACCCTGTGTTGAACAGGATGTATGATACTTATTTCTCCAAAGGCTTAGGCTCAGGGCCCAAGTATCCCGAACAGAAAGCTGCAAGAAAAAAGGACCCGTCAGTGTCGACATGGCAAGGGTCTTTCCTTATAAATAGGGGTCACATACCACCTGGAATCAATGCTGATGCATACATCACGCGTGTGATAGGTCGCATATCCTCCGGTGTCAGGTCCTCGGAGATGGAGAGTTCCATGTACGGATCCCATTCCGCAATAATGCAGTCAGCCCAGTTCTTCAGATCAACACTTCGCTCTTTGTCCGTAGTCCATTCCGCCTCGCATTGAAGACCCATCGCAGTACCGAACTCGCGGAAAGCCAACCGGAATTTGATATTTCGCAGGAGATATTGATCTATCTCAAAGAGATTATCTGCTCGGAATGTAAGCATGGTCTGGAGATGGACCTGTCCGAGAACCCGATACTAACACAAAAGGTCAAAGCATCTCGTCGTAAGATTCGAAGCCCAAGCCTCCTTGTCGGAGAACCAATGCGCTGTCCACAAGGTCATACCCAAATCCAACGGATCACTCGAGACAAAGTGCTCTCCCTTACGATTCATAATTCGTCTATAATCTGCTATTTCCTCAGACAAGACTTCGCCATCGCCGGCCTTCATAGCAGTCGCTTGAAGGAGCCGAAATACCACAAACCCATCGATCGGATCAAGGTTTCCCTCCGATTTTACCAGCGGTGCGGATAGATCCATAGACATCTTCCAAACTAAACGCGGACGTGACGTCGAGCCATCATGGAGGAATTTTGGATGGATAGCCCGTGCAAGCTGCACAGCTAGCCGGTTATAATCCATATCACCGGATGCTATCGCCATACGGTTCAGCGCAAACATCCATATAGTCAAGTAGTGATGATATTGCCCATCGCCGTCCGGACCATGCTCATCTGTTTTACCAATTCGTAATCCTCCACCGAGTGGGTTGTCATCTGTTGCTCCCGGTAGTCGGGCGCGATTATCCCGTGTACGACCCAAAACGTCGTGAACAGTCTCGATGAGTCGGCGGGCTAGTGCTAGGTATCGCGTATCATCGCTGCCTCCACCTGCAGCTGTGTATTCTTTGTGCATGGTCAATAGGTTGAGTACGCCGAACGCATCTGTCCATAAATATCGGCCGCGGTGGCCGCCAGATCGGAGTGGCGGGGACCAGTTCTCTGGATCTCGAATATTGGCGAATCTACCGTAGAGGGATTCCATCGCTTGTTGGAAACGGTCTACCTTTGGGGATGGACTGCTGATCGGGAGGGCCATGTCTGTAACGATTGTCGCGTGTACTGAATGAGCGTTGCTTGTTCGGGGAAGGGGCCGGGGGATGTTTTTGGAGAGGAGCTGTGACCAAGTTGGTTTGAATCTTTTCATAGACAAGACTAAGCTATGATTACTTGTTTCCACCAGTGGTATTTGCTCCAGATGATGTCGCTAAAAGGTTACAATCGCGTGGTTTAACGTGAGATCATCATGACTGGTCGGTTACTCGGGTGTGATCTCATCTAAAACAAATGTCTAAAAAATGTCTGTATGTGACGCGGGCAACCATGAAGATCAAATTCTCAGTCATTGCTAGGAGATATCCTCATCGCTTGTTCTCGTGTTCAAAAATTTCTTGCCGTCCGATAACATCCATGGCAGACCTTCAGGAGCTGTTCAATGATGCTATAGAGCCCCTTCCGCCCATCGATGATGAGAAGTTCGCGCCTCACTTCGATAGCTTTGCAAGTAGACAAGTAGTTCTCCTAGGCGATGGGACACACGGCACATCTGAATTCTATCGCGCACGCGCCGAGATCACCAAGCGTCTCATCAAGGTTCACGGCTATACCATCGTCGCCGTTGAGACTGATTGGCCTGACGCGGAGGCCGTTGACCGTTATGTGAGGATGCGACCAGGCCCCAAAGCCAGGATCGGAGGCACGGCATATGGACAGGAAAAACATGAGCCCTTTAAGCGATTTCCAACCTGGATGTGGCGCAATCGCGAGATGCAGGAACTGGTGGAGTGGATGCGTGAATGGAACAAGGATCAACCAGAAGAGAGCCGAGCGGGTTTCTATGGCCTGGATCTCTACAGCATGGGCTCATCGATGAAAGCGGTTATCGAGTATCTTGACCGAGTAGATCCTGCAGCAGGCAAACAAGCTCGGGTACTATACGGATGTCTGGACCCATGGGCTGACGACCCGGTAGCCTACGGTCTGGCCAACATGCAAGGTATGCGAGATTGTGAAGCTCAAGTCGTGCAGATTTTGCGGGACTTTCTGAAAAATCGGCTGGAATACATGCAGAGCGACATTCTCGATGGCGAGGAATTCCAGAGTGGCAAGCAAAATGCCTACCTTGTTCGTGACGCAGAAAGATATTACAAGGCTATGTACTGGAGCTCCACCAGCTCATGGTCTTTGCGCGATACACACATGTTCGAGACATTGGCTCGTATACTGCAAGCCCGCCCTCCGCCTCGCGATAAAGCAGTGGTATGGGCGCACAATTCGCACGTTGGAGATGCTCGCTTTACCAGCATGGGATCTCGTCGCAATGAAATTAATATTGGCCAGCTTTGCCGGGAACGTCTGAGTCCTGGCAATGTCTCAATCATTGGATGTGGTACTCATACCGGCACAGTCGCCGCGGCACGCGAGTGGGACGAGGATATGGAAATCATGAACGTGCGACCTTCGAGAGATGATAGCTGGGAAAAAGTGGCACACGATACTGGTGTCGAACGCTTTCTTCTTGACCTTCGACAGGCTCATCATGATCCTGAGCTGTATGATGCTTTGTCGAAAGAGGATCGTCTGCAACGCTTCATTGGCGTGATCTACAAGCCCAAGACTGAGAAGACTTCTCACTACTCCCACGCAGTTCTTCATGAACAATTTGACGGTTTCATATTTTTTGATCGTACCGAGGCTGTGAAACCATTGGAGACAATACAGCCTGCAACACCTTTGGGGAAAGGAGAGACTTATCCGTTCGGGCTTTAGCAGAAGTCCGTGCAGATCCTACAGGAGTACTTCAAGCTATCTTGAAGTATATTTAACAGACAAGGACGTAAAGACCTTTATTAGAGCGCTAAAGAAGTACTCAGGGGTATTCTGAGAATAAGCTAGGGAGCTGAGGGTGGAAAACTCAAGATTTTCCTCTCAGGAGGGTTATAGATGAAAGCCATTTGAAGTATAGACTAGATTGCCAATTGGAAGATTATGAAAGATCATTACCACGACTAGTGATCCCGTTGAGAAGAGCCCGTGTTACCCTGTTTGTCACTCGTCATTGCCATGTGTCTCTGATGGCTGATCGGATCAGGGTATGTGATGTTCAATTGTACTTGAGTACATAAAAGCTGGACATCACAATCATCACATCACATTGAAGCCTCGTGTGAGGAAGGAGATGGCCCAGCTCTCCTAGTCCCGCGATCATTTGCTTCAGTCAACCACACTAGTGTCCTGGGGGACGCATCAACTATCTTTTGAACCCATATTTGCTTATTGATATTAGAAACAGGTTGTGTGCATGTATGCATAAAATTTCTGTCAAACGAGCAGCATGCACTCTGATTCGGATAGTCTGTCTCAATTCGGAGGCATGTGCCATTGATCACCCACTCTAAAGCCCTGCGGGAAAGGATCGGTTGAATCAAGAAGCACTTGCTTGAAGCTGGTAATCCAAGCCCTTCCTTTTACAGCGGCGAGAACCGCAGGGTAATCACCGACAGTGGTTGTCCCGCGTATGCGACTGACAAATTCAGTGCCGATGATACTTCTATGCCTGAAAATCTCCCCCTCTTTGATCTGACCTCGGGCATGCATTGTGGCCAGTCGCGCGCATGTTCCTGTGCCGCAGGGGCTACGGTCAAATCGCCCCGGCGAGACAACCACAGCATTACTTGCGACTTTGCACCCATCTTCGATTTGCAAAGGCTCGGTAAATTCAATCACACTGAAACCCGTGATACCGGAGTTCTCAGGATGAAGAGGAGTGTAAATTGCCTCCACCGCTCGCTTGATGCGCTCCCCGACCTCGATGAGCTGACGGGAATGCTGATTGCTGACTGTCAATCCCAGCGAGGCCACCTCAACCAGAACGTACATCATTCCGCCATATGCTATGTCGACTGAAATATCCCCGATCCCGGGAACCATCACTTTAAAATCGAGTTCAAGCACGAAAGAAGGCACATTGTTGAACTCAACACTCTTGCACTTTCCTGATTCGCACTCAGCAGTCACAGTGACCAGGCCCGCGGCGGTATCTAAAGTCACTTCAGTGATAGGCTCCTTAATTGGGATCATTCCAGTCTCCAATAGTGCGGTGGTGGTACAGATTGTGTTTGATCCTGACATTGGCGCATACTCCTCGCTTTCCATTGTCAAGAAGCCGGCATCTGCGCGTGGATCGCAGGGTGGGAGAACAAGATTGATGTTCATCGATGCGCGCCCTCGAGGCTCATTCAACAGTAGTTGGCGGATGTTATCCATCTTCGTTGAAATGTGAACGAGCTTATCGTGCATAGTTTTGCCTGGAACGTCCAGAACTCCCCCGGTAATGACATCGCCTACTTCACCTTCCGAGTGGCATTCAACAACGGTGATCGAGCGTGAGAAAGGCATGACCGGTCAAGCAAGAGATTTAAATCAAGTTAATAATACGAGAATAATTATTTCAAGTACGACAAGACTGTATCAGCGTCACGTGTTTGGACTGGGATGTGTATGTCTGTATTTCGTGGTGCATCTGTGTTTTGACTTCTTTATAAGTCATGATGTCGGGAATTATTTCCGACTTCAACAGGAAAAGAGGGTCCAGTCCTTTTGCTCTGATTTTTGAATTTTGCCTCCTAGGTCACTTTGAAATGATGGCGCTATAAGCGCTTAGGTAGCGTTGATCCTGCACAGGGCCAAACCTGGTTCCCCGCAATTGAATCTTGTGGTTCGGTTGTCCCCTGGATCGTTCCAGGCCCGGGGCAATCAAGTTCAGATGAACGGTATGTGTCTTATTTGGGGGAAACACCGGCGATAGGAACAACGCACCCTTGAAACTGTCAGATGCATGGTCCGATGGTCGTGGCGAGGGTCAGGTGAAGAGGGCAACTTATCAAGTCACCCGTGCATGAACTGTTTCGTTTTTGACTCGTACAAAACAAACTTCTCGAAGCTCATATATCCTCAAATCCAGGATTTTAACCATCTTTTATGATTATTTTATTCAACTGAAGGCCACGCAGGCCGATCACGTGCTTGGTTTTGCACAGACGAGGCGAGTGTAAACGGGCTACCATCGAAAGGCACGCCCAGGCGTCATTTGAATATTTGACCGATTTATCAATTTCTATAATTAAGGATATATGGTGCTATATCATCCCATAATAGTCTCGAGATTTCGATCGATCATAGTATCCAGCCAATATTGAATCATCCCACAGTCCGCCAGATCCCAAGTCGCATGCACATTCTTTGATACACGCTCCAGTCGTAGCATAGGAAGTACCAAACTGAGTTCTCATAACCAAAAGCTAGTTTTCTCCTAGCCTGCGCTATCTCAACGTCCACAGTATTAAGGCAAGAAATGACATTCGCAGCGGGTCCAACTAGAGACTGGTTTGAAAACATAAGATCGCTAGAAATGCAAGCGAGGAGAATCGGGCGTAAACATCAAGTCCCTGATGACGCAGGAAGTTGGTCCAGAAGTGAAACAATGTGGAGCGCTAGAATGCGACGAGCTTCCTCTACTGATCGGACCTAATTTTCGTCGGCTATAAGAAAGAGGAGGACAAATAATGCTGGGAGTTCGACCCTAGGTCTCTCATTTAGTCGTAGTCGCTCAACGAGAATATTGAGAAAGACTCGGTATATCTGCTGCAGAAGTGCAGCACAACGGTATACCTCTGCTAAGGTGATGAAAATGCGCAGGAGGCGCGTCCGTATCGCCTGTATCGACGGGCCCACAGAATGATGAACGACCAGTGAACAGAATCTCATCTTCCAACTGCGCCGCATTCTTTTGCAGATCAAGCTCCTCAACCAGGGAGTCTAAATCAAAAGGAGAGCCAGAAAGAACTTGTCGTCTTGATTGTCGCGATACAAAGAATTACTCTTGGATTGTTCCGGAGACAGGCGATTGCTTACTGCTACGTCTGGATACCGATCGCTCTCATTCCGGGGATGTCGTTAGTTAGCGATGCTGCTGCCATACTTTGAATGGCGTACTATATAGCCGCATTTTGACTCCAAAGACGACTGACTATAGCTCTGAGCGGGATCAATGGTGAATAAAACGATGACCATGATATGCACACATAATCGAAGTAATATTGCACTAGAATAGATGGGATTACGGTATTTGCTAGGCGACGGTGCAGTATTGCTAGGCTGTTCGTTCGAGTTCTATCCTTCATAGTTGACGGACCATTTGACGTAGTCCTGGTCTTTGGACAAAATGTTCACGGAGGCATCAAAGCTAGGTAAGTGGTTGCATAGTGTCGATTTGGTCTCATCCCAATGGTCTTGTACGTGGTCAACTTGATCTTCACATTGTGTTGGAGTCTTGGCTTCGGGCTGTCCAGTTGAAAGGGATTCTTGTTCTGGCGAAGCCTCTTCCTCGCTTTCTTGAAACACGTATCGCCACTAAAGGGGTTTTCTCTGATAACCATAATAGTTCCAGGCAACAAAGTAGGCCCCTAATCTTATTAGACAAAGAGCATTGTGGTTTTGATTAGCAGCACATACCTGAGACAAATAAGACACAATTTCAAATATATTGAAAATCATGTCATCAGCGGAGCCTTCTTGCATAATCATCCGTTAAGGTATGTGCGCAGTTGCAGAACAGAGGGATACGGGATTTGATTGGACGAAACAATGCATGTCCCGAGAGGGCAGAAACCATCCTGATCAAATCAGTTTGGTTTTGCAAATGAGGGGCCGGACTCTACAACTATACCATTCCATTCGCGTAAGACCATTGCGAGGCCTTCTCTTGATGTTTGCGGGCAGTCACATCATTCGCAACAGAACAGCCCAGGACGTAGTTGCTAGCATCACCTACTGAGACATTCTTGCACAGTCTCCCGATGACTATTGCAAGCTCAACTTCATAGTCAGCTTCGTCATAATCCACGGTAGAAGGCAAGATGATTGGCTCTGATGCTGACGCGATGCAAGTGCTTGCCTTGAGAAAGACCCTATGTCCGATTAGCTCAAAGCTTTAGCATCTATGAGTTGATTCTATTGAGTAATTGGCAATGCCACCTGCATTTCAGCAGTATGCTCCTTGTAATTAAGTCCAATGCATCGAATTGACCTAGCCTCGGCTCATGAAACCGGTGACAAAAGCTCATCAACGAACTTCACTTCCCAAGTAAAAGAAGCATCGTAGTCCAATACCGATGCTCCAGTAAAGACGTTCACAGCAATTTGACCCTTTTCTGCAAGAAAAAGTCCCACTAAGCTCCTGTATCAGCTTCCGCGTCCGAAGACGAACAATGGACATTACCATCAACCTCAGTATCTACAGGCTCGCCGCCATATAAGTTACCGCCAGCAGCCTTGAATCAGACCCATCTTTCCCAAACCTGCCCAATGTCAGCTTCTATCTTGATACAAATATCCGTCGACCTTACTGGATAAGCCGATCCGAGCGTCAGCCTAGGACCTGTTGTGGTGTCACCAAAGCCGTTTCAAATTCTCCATTCTGAATTGTAATTCAAATTAGGAGTGATTTGATCAATGATGCTTCTTCGTCTTCCTTTGCCTTTTCTGGGGAAAGGGGATCTCGGGGCCATCTAAGAGGACGCTAAAGGCAAGGCTTCTGAACAGTAGAGTTAGCCAGCGGCGATCGACACCAGCCATCTCGTTAAACCCAAATTTCCTGCCCCAGAACTCTGCAAACTGAGACCTGAACGTTTCCGGGTGAACCGTATCGATCACCTAATTGATATCGCTCGGAAATCTTTCGATCAATCGGTCAACGGTCGAATTGTTCCGGGGAAGAAGGCCATGAAAGTCCCAGACTTAAGAAAATGGCGCCGAGTCATTTCTGAATGATTGTAAAGAGTTCTTGGTGGATAGCAAGCTCATCCCTGGCAGGTCAGGGGCAGATTCATGAATCATGCGTGCCGTGACCTGGTGCCCTAAATATGAATTGCCAAAGAATGACGGAGCTCCTCGGGCGAGATAGAGCTGTCCGAGCTCCGTTACTTGAGATTTTGCTTCAAATACTGTTCGTCAACGATGTCCCTTCGAGGAGTAGGATAGCTTACCTGTATTTGACCCTCCCTCTTGAGTCATCACTCTGGGCACTTTTCCATCACCTGGCCACCCTCATAAATTGGGTATTCCGCGTTGAATGCAACGGGGGCGTGGCATCTCTTTATTGCATTTTTGCTTCCGGGAATGACATTCAGAGCAGGAGGTCGTTTTTCTTCCGCGCTTTCGTGCAGTTGACCGGGCTTCCGGTGGAAACCGGGCCCTCTTTAACACCTCAAGGGTTCATCCTCCGGCCACATATACATATTTGTGCATTGATGTAGGACAAACAAATCAATCAATGATCTTAGATTGTCAGATTGATAGGTTGAGGGGCGGGTGACTGTGGCCTTAGAAATCAGGGTTTGAGCCCGCCCCAAGTCTCATCGACTTGAAATTCTAGTTTTTTCACGACCTCTATCTTTTTCCGTTTCCATGGAATGAGCCTAGTACGACGGAGATACATCCAAAACATCCAAAAAATTGACCGACGCAGGGGTCGAACCTGCAATCTCTTGATTCGTAGTCAAGCGCCTTGCCATTGGGCCAGCCGGCCTTGTTGTGGATCACAGGTAATTTTTTCCCACATGTTCCAAAACACTTGTTTGCTATTCCTCTGATGCTTGCCGCTGAATGAACTCGACAACGTATTCTATGCCCTCCGGCTGCTTGATCCAGTGGCCTTCTGCCTCCGCACCGACGAACTCCTTCCATTCTGTAGAAAAGCCGACATCTCTTAGGACATGGAGAGCCCGGCGGAAATGTCTAACAGAAACTAGTCGGTCATCTGAGCCGTGGCTGAGAAATACTGGGGTTGATAGCACAGACTTGTCCGTTTCTTCGGTGACTTGATGGATGTTGGGCCCGGCAATAGTATCTAGAAAGAGCTTCGAAAGCTGGAGTCGTTTGTCAAGCATACTGGATTGACTTCGAATCTTGCTGCTGCTGATTGAGTATTGCCGTAGCAGGTCCTCCGCATGTTGGCGCCGAACCAAGGTCTCGGCCTGCTCAACGAACGGCAGCCAGCCACAAAATCCCACCACACCCCCGAGGGGACCTTTGATGCGGCCAGGTGCACAAAGGAAGGTACACAAGGCCGTGGCCATACCCTGACTGATGCCTCCGAGAAAGACACGTGTTGGGTCACCAATAAGGTCGATTTCGTCTTTCAGAATATCCAGGATCTTCAGGACAGAGTTCCTCAGGCCACGCACTTGAAGCTCTTGCTGAGCGTCGGTGTTCGTCAGGGAACAGATATCAAACCAAGATGATTCCTGCTGCTGCGACATAGCACTGTAGCATGTCTCTGAGCTTGAAAATACCCAGCGGAAGCTGGGTAGGTTTTCGGGTAAGTTCTTCATCTGTGAGGTGACAGACCAAAACAGCTGCTCGCAAAACTCAGACCCAGTGCCGTCACGTCCATGTAACATGATGAAGGTGTGCGTGTGTTGGCCCCGTGGGGGGTAGACGTAAGGGCTTTCGGGCTTCATGGTTGCAGACTTCGAGGAATCAGGTTTGGACTAGCACTCCAGGGATTAGAGCAAAGCAAAGATGCGCGGTGGCATGTCAGCATAGGAGTCGAGTTAAACTAAGGATGAGTTGCGGGGTACACGGCCACAACGAGGCTCCGCAACGGTCATCTGCGACACCAACGAGAACATTGGCCAGAGCCCAACAAATTTAAGTATTTCAGGATATGTTTTGATTCGTAAGAAGCAGGGGATAGATAATGCAGATCCAAAGATCGAAACCAATGTGCACATCCAAATCTCCAGGCCATACATCGGATTAGTCATGTGACGTCAAGCGCGTATGGTTTGTTTACGTTCTTCGCATAACATCGCTGAATCACCCTCTCCACTTTTCGACTCCTTGACTACTCGACTCGACTCGACCCGACTTAACTCTCTACGCACTTTAAACCCCTCCATTCACGTTACATCCCATCCCCAACAATGGCGGTTCGCCGCTCCGCTCGACTCCGTAGCGTCAGCTCTCAGCCCGAGGTGAGTGGCCTAGCAACGCCCGTGATAAGAGGGGTTCAGAACGTCACCGTGGTGGGTTTCATTATTGATATCATCTAACATCAGCCCAAGGGATCACCCTCTCAGCCCGAAACGAATTCTCGCCTCGCTTCGGTCGCAGAACGCGACGAACCTGCTCGCGATGTTTACCCCTACTGTCCACACCCCAGTGACCAAGAAAACACCACAAAAGACTCCAATTACCGCCGCCAGGATGACAGAGGCACGCACTCCTACCACCGGGTCTGCCGCGCGTCCTCCCCGCTCCGAAATGCACCCCAGCAAAACACATCAAAGTACCACCAAGCAGCCCGACTCTGGCCTGATCCTTGGTTTCAACCCTATCAAGAAAGACGCCAATGGTAACCCAATTGGCGCGTTTGATGGCACTCCTTCGAAGTCTAAGGCTTCCCCGGTTCCCTCACAATTCGGCACTCCTGGATATGAGTTCAAGTTCGGTCAGGACTCGCAACTCAGCGAGGAAGCCAGAAGACTCATGGATAGCGTTCGAGGTGAAGTCACACGCATCAAATCCCAAATGATCTTCGACAAGTCAAAGGCCGGCGAGGAGGGCCAGCAAACTGGACAGAACATTGGCGACCGGAAGATCGCCATGCCCAAGGGTCGGGCAAGCCGCTTCAGCGATGTGCACATGGCTGAGTTCAAGAAGATGGACTCCATTGCCAACCATCCTTCTTCTTTCCGGGCGACGCCTGGTCGCTCCCAGCCTGTTACCACTGGTAAGTCTCTGAAACGGACTAAGTCCAAGGCCCAGCTAGACGACCGTGGTTCTTCGACCTCGTCCCTGTCATGCTCTCCCTCGAAGTCCTCTGCTGTCACATCCTCGCCTGCTGCTACCACCAAGCGCGCGAAGCATAAAGCATCTGAAGATGCATCGATCAGCCGGCTTGACGTCCCGAAGAATGCTCCTGCTCTGAAAGTTGTTGGGACTCGTCCCCGCTCGAATATCCGCAGTTCCCTCATGACTCCGACCAGAGCATCTGAGGCGCGCATCGTGTCGACCAGCATCAAGGCACCCAAGACGACCTTGATTCCCTCCTTGGCGCGCTCTCCCTCAACCAAGGCTGTGGCTTCTCCACGAACCCCGCGTACGGATTTCAATCCGAGACTCAAAGGCAACTTGCCCAGCTTCAGCAACCTCAAATCCATCCTACGCCGGCGACAGCCCTTGTTCTCTCGTGATCCAAGCAAGATTGCTTCTGGTACTCATGTGGCTGCTCCCGACTTCAATCCCGACGCGCTGTTTGCCAAAGATGAACTGGACGACTCCGCCCCGACTCCATCGCCCCAAAAGCACGTTGAGTTCACCCCCAGTGTGAAGTCGCGCTACGAGCTCGTCAATTCACCCTCGCGTTCCAAGATCCCCACCACTCCCTCGCGCTCCAACGTGCCAGATGTCATTTATCCCACTCTTCCTACCCTCACTCCGGACCGCAATACAGTTTCGGCCGGCAAAAGCCCTGCTCCGCCCAAGTCGCCAAGCATTCGCCACGTTCGCAAGTCAGATGCGGATACGAAGAGGCCCGATTATCCTGACCTGCCTGTCTTGGCCAACGGCATTGCCCACGGAATTGTTAACAAAAAGAGACATCGTGATGAGGTTGACGACGAGTCCGGTGCTGATAGCGAGAATGTGCCTCCGGTTGATGCGCACGCCGATGAGCGTGGCACCAAGCGCTTGAAGGCAAACCCGCCACCCACTCCCAGTCCGATCAAGAACCGCCCTATCAAGACTCCTAGTCGCTCCATCTCCGGGCGTCTGGGTACTCCTACCAGTACTACTGCTAGTGCGAAACAAAAGTCTCGTCGGGTCCTTAGCCTGAGTCGTTTGAACATGCTCTCCAAGCCCAAGAGCCGCACTGGTGCTTGAATCTGATCCGGTTGAAGCACGCCAGGTGCGTTGAAACAAGGATCAATAACACAAGATGCTGATGAAATCTCTTCAACGAGTATAGTGATATTAAAACTTGTGTCTCGCTTGTATCGTTGTTATTTTCTTTTCCGCTCTCCGGTGGCTATTTACCTTGCACTGGGACCGGCTCGCCTTGACTTCTTTCATGTACCTACACTTTGTCCTCGCTTTTTTATTCCCCTTTCCAGTTTTCATTGTCTGATCTTCTTCTCACCTCTCAGTCTGACATGTTACTGCTATGTTTTCCAGACTGTCTGGTGGATATCCTTGGCGCCTGGGATGCATCGATGGGGTGTTTTATCGGGGCGCGATTGCGGTGTTTGTCTGTATTCTTTGCTTTGAAGCCTTTGCCGGCTGCTTGAGGTGGCTATTGCCTTCGTCATGCTCTTTAATGGTCACTTGCTATCTCGCTCGAGATTTCCTTCCAATGTTAACAAGGGGCCGGACTAGATGCAGTTAGCGCCTCTTTGAGGCTTGGCTGCCTTTCCAGGCCCATATTATGAATGAATGACTCAAGAATGTCTACTTTTCTATCTCCTGTTTCTCAATATGATTCATATGCACATACACGAACTATGGTTGGTAGAATGGGAAACGGTCTCATAGTCTATTGCGAGGCTCTCTTGAGATAGCCCATCCTCTATTGACCTTGAAGAAGCTTGCTTCTGGGTATTGATAGCGATGGATTACGTGGTGAACACCATAATGAAAGCGTGAGAAATCCCTTTCTCTATTTACATGCAAAGTATCGTTCGTCATGGGAAAAGTCAAGCTAGAAATACATGAAGGTGTTGAAGAAAAAGATTAAAAAAAACAAAAACGGGGGAGGAACCAGATAACCACCCATTTAAAAATCCGGGGAAGATGAAGAAATGAAGTATTAGTCGCTGATGCACGAAGTAATTTCCTTTTCCTTCCTAGGAAAAGAAACGAAGAAGCATAGAACGTGAAACGTTACAATCATGGGAGGGTAAATAGGAGGATGGGTTGATGCGAGAGTAGAAATGAAGATGAGGTTTTCGGGCGTAGTGGAAAGACTTCATACCACATCAGGAAATCGACTTGGTAGACAGGATCACCCTTTCATTGACTCCAGGAATGAGTCCAGGTTGTATTCCTCCTGGTACTGACGGTCGTCCCAGAGTTCGCCTAAGTCGTCAAGCCAGCCCTTCTTGCCCTTCTCCTTGACTTCACCGTCTATGTCGACCATGTCGACTTCATTGCCGGCTTGTTCGCCAGGTTTCTCGGCTGTTTCGGCTGTTTCGCTGAGATTGAAAAGGTCTAGTAACTGGTCTGTGTCCATTGTGCCTAGGCCGGCGTTTTGTTGATTGACCACTGTTGAGGCGACGTCTATCTTGAATCGTTGTAGGCTGTAGAGAGTTGATTGTTAGTGTCTTGGTTATAGCACTTGGTGAATTGAGATGGAACTTACTTCAAGATCTTCTCCTCTAAGGTACCTCTCGTGATCAGACGGTACACATTAACGACCTTCTTCTGGCCAATACGATGAGCGCGGTCCATGGCCTGAATATCCTTCTGCGGGTTCCAGTCATGCTCAACGAAGATGACCGTGTCGGCTCCAGTCAAGTTGAGACCCAATCCACCAACGCTAGTGGTTAGAAGGAGCACATCATAACTGGGATCGGTGTTGAAACGATTGACGATGTCTTGACGCTTGGTAGCCTCGACACCACCATCCAGACGCAAGTATTGGACGGATGGAAGGAGCTTCTTAAGCACGTCATTTTGAACAATGTCCAGCATCTCTTTCATTTGACAGAACACAAGAGCACGGTGCGGGCTAACGTAGCTGGCGCCTGTATCCAGCTCGCCCTCGGCTGAATGGTCAAGGCCAATGCCGCAGTCGACGAGAAGATCACGGAGGGCAGTAAGCTTGGGTGCGTGCGATACATCCCTGATGTTCGAGCGCTTGTTAGTCAAGTAGGTTTGAACTTCATTGTACTGCTTATGTCCTTCCTTAACAACCAGTGCAGGCGAGTTGCACAAACGACGCATGTACTGCAGAGCTTGGAAGATGTGCTCCTTGTCGGAACGCTCTCCACTGCCCACCTTGTCTTGCAGCTCTTTTTGCTCCTTTTTGGTGAAGTCTTCGAAGAGCTTCTTCTGCAAGTCACTTGGGTCGCAGTAGTAGTTCTGGATGATCTTCGGAGGCAAGTCATTCAACACCTCCTCCTTGAGACGACGGAGCAAGAATGGCAACACTTGCTTGTGCAGAGCTTCGATGGCCAAAGCACCGGCCTCTTGCTCCTTTGACGAGGATTTGCTAAAGCGACTGGCTGCGATAGGCTTGGCGAAACGGTCCAGGAAGACTTTCTCGGTACCCAGGAAGCCAGGCATTAAGAAATCAAACAAAGACCAGAGCTCGAGAACGTTGTTTTGAATAGGTGTACCAGAGAGAATCAAGCGGTGGTTGCTGAGCAGCCGCTTGACTGAAGTCGTAATCTTTGCCTTTGGGTTCTTGATCAGATGGCCTTCGTCAAGAACACAGTAGTTCCAGTTGATCGGGCTGAGGACATCATTGTCGTTGCGACAGACATCGTAAGATGTGACAACAATATCTGACTCGGCGATTTGGGCCTGGAGCCTTGCTCGTTCCGCCGGAGGACCGACGTAGGCAATGCACTTGAGGAAAGGAGCATATTGCTTGACTTCTTGCTGCCAATGTCCCGAGAGCGAGGGCGGGCAGATGATCAAGGACGGAAGTTTGCGAGAATCCGGAGCTTGACTCTTGGCAAACTCCTCCGCTCGAATGTGATGATCACTGGCGACGATGCAAATGGTCTGTAGAGTCTTTCCAAGACCCATGTCGTCGCAAAGAATACCGTGAAGATTATACCTGTTAAGGAAAGCAAGCCAATTGACACCATCTTGCTGATAAGGTCGAAGTTCGGCCTTGATGGCGACCGGAATTTCAAATGCCTCCACTTTGCGTGCATCCAGCATCTGGGCCATGAACTTCCTTTCTCGGTCACGACCCTTGAGCAGCTCCTCAGAGAAGCCAGGGGGGGTCAGGAATACCGGCTTCGAGAGGTACCAGCTTGACAAGAGTTGCAAAGGAGGTAGTTGCAAGAAGACGGACATCGTTATCGGAGTCACTCATGCGACCGAGTACGGGAACAACAAGGAAGATAACATAGGGCAGAATGCCATCTTCCATCACATGTATCAGATGATAAATGCACTCGATAGCACCTTGGCGGTGATGAACATCCAACTGGTGATTTATTGTCGGCAAAACCTTCTCCACCAACATCGTCATGCCATCAACGGTAATAACGCTGCAGATAGTAGCGAAGCACTTTGCGGCGGCGTAGCGAATAACTGAGAGACGACATTGCAGGGCTTTCGCAATAATTGGCATGAGACCGACAACCCAAGAATACAGACCGGGATCAAATTTGGGAAGAAGAGCCCGTAATGTAGACAACCCATCGACGACTTCTTGGCCAAGTTCGTTCTCTGGGTTGGTGATGTCCTCCGGCAGATCGCCCTCCAAAGCGGTTTTTAGCGGTTGCTCGACCACTGACGCAAGGTTGGGCACTTTCTCGAGCAGGTCGGCACCGAATTTCACAGCCAGCTGCTCCAGTGCGTCCTTTGCACCACGGCGCATGATCCTGGCCTCCTTAGCCTCCCGCTCGAACTTGGCTGCATCGGGGTGATCTCGTCGATCCTCTTCCTTGCGAAGTGACAAGATAGATTGCTCCAGTTGTGCATTGTGGGGGAATTCAGGTGTCTCGGATGTGTCCACACAGCAATATTTGACCAAATTACCAATTATCTTATCAACTGGTCCACGTTTGGTAGCCGCTGTGTAGTGTTCAATGAGATTTGCAACCGCTGTTGCAGAGCGTTGCTGAAGTTCAAAGTTCTCTTCTTTCTTAACGCTGTCCATCATGCCCTTAATAATGTGGCCAGGTCGTTTGGGAATGTCCTGCAGAGCGACTAGTGCACCAGCAGCGGCTGCCAGGACTCGCATATTCCGCTGTTCTCTGATCATGTTGGCCTCGTTCACAGCAGATTGCGCTGTGGCGCGCGTGTCATTCAAAACTTGTGTGGCAGTGATCCGCTGCGCCGGGGTCAGATTCTTCTTCAGGCGATCGAAGTCGGGACCAACAATTTTCTCGGCATCTGCCAGAGAGAATGCGTTCGGCCCCGCCTCGGCATCGCCCTGGACAACAACGGCCAGTGTTGGAAGTCTAGATGGTGGGACATGCGCATGGTCTCGGAAAGTATTGAGCAATGAATGGCACTGCGCGCGCGCGACTGCTAGATAGCACGAAATATCGGAATACCATGGTGGACGTTCGCCTTCGACAATTGGGCGAAGTTTTTCGCATAGGGAAGAGGCGTGCTTACTTTCTGGTCCAGAAAGACGAGCATATTCTTCCATGACCATGGCAGAGGCAAGCTGAGACGTCGAGGCTGGGAGGTTGAGGCCATCCAAAATCTCTGGCCAGAAACTTTGAAGACCGTGCTTATCCAGACACACAGCAACTCGCCCAGCGCTTTTGACGCATAGATCTTGGATCTCAGCATGGTGTCTGCACCGACAAGATCGATGTCCCCGACAACATATGTCCATCCACATTGTGTGCTGAAGGCAGGGGCGATGCTTCTTTCTTATCCGACTTGCGTCTGCGACCGGGTTTGGAGGCTTCGGCACCGCCGGGACTAGGAGCTGATGGTGAAGATTTGGCAAGAGGCGGGACAGGAGCAGTGGCGAATGGTACGCCAGAGGGCTTGATAAAGAGCGTGGCGTTCATGGGAATGGGGAAACGGGGCACACCGAACGCGCCCAGTGTCAGAGTGACAAGAGGCTGAACAGAGGTTGGAAGTTCCTGATCTGATATAAAAGCGCCACGGTTATCAATTGCTCTGAGCAATTCAGACCATACTTGAAGAGACAGCTTAAGAACACCCTCGTTGCGCTCTACCAGCAGGTTTTGGAAGATCAATCTGAGAGCTTTGCCATCCACCCAGTCTGTACTTCCCTCCCCCTCCAGCTTCAAGAAGGTCATGAGGGCACGGAGAACCGCAGATCGAACGCTGGTGATGGTGTGTCGCAGGAAAGGATATAGACGAGGGACCAATTTGCCGAATGAAGCTTCGGGATCGTCGGCGGCGTTTGCTTTCATTGCGTCCAATACTTGGTTGAAGGTACACAACTTTGCAAGGAGATCCATGACTGATCCAGTACTGGCGCTAAGGTCATCTTGTAAGTTGGAAAGACAATCCCAAACAATGTTCATCAGTGGACCAAGAGTGGCAGTCCGCGATGTCACAAACTCTTCCGCGATCGGGACGAGAGTTGCAGCGCTGACAGCCCGCACATCGTCGTCGAAATCAGCCAGGCCCTTCATCACAGCCTCGAGAACACCATCCATCATGCCAGAGTCTTTGATCAGTAGATCTTTTCGTACTGCAACCAAATACCGCAGACCAATCATACCCCCATGGCAGACTTCCCATACTGGTCGTTCAAGGCCGAGGTCAGTCTGCATGATGATCCGGTAGAGGCACCGGTATACTTGCCGTACGGCCTTGGGCGACAAGTGAGATAACAGAGCACCCAGGGTCTGACCAACAGTCTCTCGAATCGGGGCAACAACATTGTCTGAAATATAGTCACCAAATCGGTCCAGCATGAGAACAGAAAGTAACCTGCATGCCATATCATTCAACCAACGGCGATTCAAGCAGTCGTTTTCCTCTCGGCTTTTGCCTTCGACTCGCCCAGCTGCCGCCCCCTGAACCCTAACTACTTCACGAAGAGCCATCGCTGCACCGTGTCGGACCTCCCAATTTGAATCAAAGATATCCATAGAAAGGAATTCGCACATGCATTCCAAGGGCCATCCGGAGCCCTGGTCGACAAGTTCAGGTTGAATGATGGGCTTTTGGGGCGCGATGGGGCCTTTGAATTCGGTGACAAGCTTCGAGTCATCATCTTCCGCGGATGGCTTGAGCGAGAAATAATCAGGCTTGGTATCGCCATTCTTTTCGTCGCCGTTCTCGGCTTTGATGGGATGAGGGGTAGCCACAGGTGTAGTGACGTTCTCCGATGTCCGTCGTGACGACAAGTCTACAACACGGACTTTGTTAGCGCCCATCTTCGCATTTTGCTTGTTTTTCCGCTTGAGCTGGTTCAATTGGCGTTTGCTCAAGCCCGATTCATCCTTCGCGGTATCGCCAGGCGAAGATGGCCGCCGAGCTGCCAGATCCTGTAATGCGTTTTCGCGTGAGATGACCGTAGTCGTAACTTCCTTCTTCGGAGCTGGTGTTTCGGGCTTTGGAGCTGGCTCCGTGATATCGATCAACTCCTCCTCCACATACTCGCCAGCCAGGCCAAGTCGACCCATCAGAGTCTTCTTCTGGTGCTGGAGGCGTGCTGCTGGTTCCATCGAAGCCAGTGAGTATTCATACTCTTTTCCGGCACTACCGAGAAGTCGCTTGCCGTATTTCAAGATGGAGGCGATGTCTAGCGTATCCAGGCGGAGAAACCCGTCGACTAACGGGGTGTGATCTTCCGATTTGATCTCGGACTTGATCTCCACTTCATCTTCATCTGCGGCCGACGTGATCTGTAGGCCATCATCTACATTGGGATCGTATACATCAGCATTAGAGACGATCAAGCCAATGGCCCGGGCGGAGGCAGTTCTCGTGTCCCATGATTTTGACCGGAGATAGGGGAGAATTCGGCCCAGCAGGTTGAAGAGCTCATCTGGATGTTGCTTCTGTACATCCCCGAGTTGTTGAGCGGCAGTATTTCGAATTAATTGAGTACTGCCAGTCTCGAGTAATCTGCCATGAACATTAGTATGATGACTGGGAAAGTCGACGATCTATATTACTCACGTGACCAGGCGGTCGAGTCTAGAATCGGGTCAGTTTCACGTGACAAACGCGTGATGATTGGGTGATGGGACTTACCGGGAGGTCATGGCGGGCCGTCACTCTGATGCCGAGTGAACAGCACCGCCAAAATTTGGTGAGAAAACAGAAAAAGGAAGAAAGGGACGCGAGCATTCGTGTCACTG
Source organism: Penicillium maclennaniae (assembly GCF_028827695.1). Classification (NCBI taxonomy): domain Eukaryota; kingdom Fungi; phylum Ascomycota; class Eurotiomycetes; order Eurotiales; family Aspergillaceae; genus Penicillium; species Penicillium maclennaniae. Next base: position 4,435,404 of record NW_026623215.1, on the reverse strand, counting down.
CAAGCGACTCGAAGAATGCCGGTCCGAAATCGAAAAACGCCCAACACCACCGAGAGAGGATCCGATGCTGAGTCAGCAGAAGAGGATTAGATTCAGTACACAAGAGCAGATTCTCGAGGTCACGCAGCCGGGTTTATATCATTCGGGGCTTCTGCCCGGCGCGCCGGCGCCATGTTTGGGTGTGTGCCGCTAGGCCGCATGGGGCTTAGCGGGCTTGGGCCTCCACTCGCGGGTTTTTCAGATCATGTGACCTACGCGTTTCCCGGATCTCGTGATTTCGGGCCAAATGAGCTGGAGTGTAGCGTCTGTGACTCTCAATGAATCTGAACCACATCCTTTGACATGTCTTGTGTAGCGAATGGTCTGGTGCAGAATTTCTCGGGGCTGAGTGTCTTTTTCAGAGTCCAGCCAGGAGTACCGCCAAGACATGCCAGATGGCCTCATCAGAGACAAGGCCTTACTCTCACGATGATCAGAAGGGATCGCCGAGTATGTAGTCAATAGCCATCGCTAGAAGCCTCGACGTCATTTCACACTACGTTCAGTATTCGCTCTCATTGTCAGCCGGAAGTGAAGTGAGAGCCAGAAGTATTTAATTCACCAATGAATTGGTCTCCATTACAAATTAGCGGAAACTATATATCCACATCGAGTTGGTGGCCGTTCGTCACGCACTTGTATTCAACGCAATCTGATCACTTTCAATGGATATCTGGGATGCCATGGAAAAATCAAGAGACAGTGAAAGATAAGAAGTAATGCCCATAACATACACAAATAATCCAAATTAAGGACCGTGAAGTAATTAATCGATTGACGGATTCTACCGACAAATCTCCTGCATGAATGATGGAATTTCAACCTCGATATTATCAGACGAACCAGCGAGAAGAGTACTTGTCTAACCTCAATCATACTTCAACTATAGAGCCCTTCGAGGCCAAACGCAAATTACCAGCCCGTTCTTACAGTAACAGGTTGCCCCAACAAATCGAGAGCTCCATGCTCGGTAGTACTGCAGACACTTGTCATGTAACTGGAGTATCATTTTCAAAGACAAGGCCTCAAGGCCAACAAACTGAGCGTTTCTATACAGTCACAGGCTCCCAGAAGAATGGTCCGGGGCAGACACAAGGATCACACGTATTGAAACAAAAAGAAACACCGCGCCCTGGATTTATTCCCTTATCGTCTTTCATTGTTGCCCCAGCTGGGTCAAAACCGCGGCAGCTTCCTCCTCCTTCCCAAGCAATCCCAGGCTGCGGATCTGCTCGGCCTTGGGTTCGTTCTCACGGGGATGAGCAGCCTCAGCCTTGCGGTAGGCGGCTTGCATCTTCATCGTGCGGAGAGCCTGTAATTCAGGTCCAAAGGTCAGATGTGTTCCTCAAAGACTCGATGTTCAAAGCCTTTTCAATCGACTTCGAACCAGGTCCAAAAACATACCTCTTTGCGGTGGTGGAGGCACTCGTAGTAATCTTCAAGAGCTGGGGTGCATTGCTTCTTGCCGGTCTCGCCCTCGCCAGCGTTCACGGCGTAACATCCAAGAACCTCCTGCCAGAAGGGGTAGCAACGGCCGGGGCCTAGAAAGAGCACAAATAAGTCAGTCAATCAACCGGGGGACGATCGTTGGGGGAGGGGACTGGTCTGCGCAAGATGTGACCCGGCGAGTGACACCCCGCAGACCACCCCAACATTGCGGAAAAGCTGCTAGCGAGACACGTACCGCCCTTGAGACCGAAACCGGAAGCCATTGTCGACGAACAGGGAGGGAAATTGACAGGGTGGTGAGCTGAGAGGCAGCAAGAAAGTGGTGAAGTTGCCGGCGGATGCGACGCATTCCCTTTCGTTTCCGACCTGGTCCGTGCGCCCCGCCGTATGCGACTTGGGTTGACGTCGCTAGTATGAGGACACCTTACAACCGTGCCTTTCTCTGCTCGACCGCCATGGCGCCTCTGGAGGGGCTATCGGACGCTCATGCGATTCTTTTAGCGACCTGTCTATGTGCAAGAGGTGAAGTGGCCGATTTGCCTGCTCTCCATGCGCAATATCCCCATTGTTTTCCACTCGAACGACTTCTACGCATCATCTTAACATTCCTGCCCGAGAGCACCGAACCCTCTATATATGTTCCAGTGCTCCAGGAAATCATTGGTGGCTCTTCTCGCGTACCGTCGGACCGAGACGTCGATACCACTGCGGTTAGAGACCTATCCGAGGCGGCAGCCAGGAAACGTGTGCGCAAGCTTTGTTTACGGCCACTGCGGCGCGACGGCGAGGAAGAAGAAGAAGTAGAGGCATCAGACGCCCTAACTCAATTCATAGTACACCGGTCACACCTTATTGACGCTGAAACTTCTCTTCAACCTCTCATTTTGGAGCTGGTCCTTCCCTTCTACCAACATTCCCCGTTCATTCGAACCTGGCTGATCTCAAGCCTACTGCCTGCACTCCGTCTCAATTACGAATATTATCCCAACCGCGACGAGGTCATATCACTGGACACCCTGGAGTTGATGGGTGATCAGGCAGCTGTCAACGTACTCTTGTCTATTGGAGGTCCTGAAAGAAGCAACATGGATCTGGTCAACAACTTGAGAGGACTAATTGGCCCTTGGCTCTACGGTAGCAACCGGTCCAAGCGGAGGAGACTCAACGAAGCGGCGCGACGGAACTCGATCTCCTACATTCAAGGCACCCCAAAACCGGAGCCCTCTGAAATGGCCGGATGGGAATATGTGAACGAGTGGCTTTTGTCACGAAGTCTTGTGGACCACCAAAGTGTCGTGCATGCTTTCAGCAACTGGAATGGCCCAGAAGACACCGATCTGGGTGGATACGAAGAGACAGACAAGAAGATATCGTCCGACCAGGCGAAGGAGTTGCTGTCAAGGTACTGCCAGTCGGGTCTAGCTGTAGTTTACGCTCACGCGGACTCATCAAACGCGGCAATTGAGGGGTCATACCAAGTGTTGGATCGTGTTGCCAGGCTACTTGGCCTTGAGGATTGTTCATACCTAGGTTCGTTCGAGTCAGCGCTTCCATCGGTGCACTATGATGCAAAGTTGATCTCCTCGACAAACCGGGTGTCCCTCCTTCAAAACTCTCTCCTTGCTCGAGATAATCCACTGACACAGCCTTCGCCATCTTCGATTTCTTTCTTGAGTGCTGTACTCCTTTCTCTGCGCATACTGACCGGTCTTGGCCATGTTGTTCCATGCCGACTCGTGGCGAACACGTGCTTGCATAATACGGAAGAGATGCAAATAGCGGAATTGAATAACTTGATCGCCTCTATTGTCAAACAACCTCGGTCCAAAGAGGAGTGGCAGAAGGTACGAGAACAACTGCTTTGGCTTCGCGAATGGCAAGCAGAGCATCCTGACAATGGCTGGGATGAGCCATCGACCCACCATGGTCTTTTCTGGAGAGTCTCGAAAGAAGCAATTGAGACAGAGATCCTGAAAGCTCTACTCGGCGCACGAGGTAAGACACCGACCTCTCATGTATTGTGCTTAGTGCTAATTCTACGCAGAATACCAACTTGCAGTGGATTTATACAGTCCGTCAGAGCCAGCTCCCTTGACTAGGAAGCAGGTAGAAGATGCGGTTGTCGAGGCTATCTATGCGGCCTACGACAATGCCAGCAATGGCAATCGGTCCCGAGGTGGGATAAAGAGAGCCTATGATATGTGAGTTTCAGCCGAACCAAAAGTCTGATTCGAATATTAACAGCCCTGAAGCGTGCAAGCTTTCCAACCGCACTTCCCGGATTCTGCCTCGTTCAAACAGATCCACTCACTCATAGCCGCCACACATGCACTGTCATTCTACGCATTAACCCTCCAACACGGCGTCCCGTTCCAACCAGTGAGCATCCGTGTGCACCACGACCCCCTGTCCCTAGTCGAGAAAGTCCTCGACCAAAACGCCAAAAGCTACACCAAACTAGACGACCTTCTCTCAATTGGCCGCAATCTGGTTCTTGCCGGTCTGTTCACAAAGCCTGACCCCAACGAAACCACCCCCCAGACATCAGAGCCCCTCTCCGAACAAGACGCCCTCGTCACAGCGGAGCGCCGCATAATATCCCTCGCCATATCCTCCGCTCTGAGCTCCAACGACTTCGGCACGGCCTACTCCTACATCCTCACCCGTCTCACACCACCCTCCCTCCTCTCAACCTCATCTCCACTCCTCAACACCCCAAGCGTCCCAGATGACATCTCCTGGCGCGCAGTCTATAATGCAGGCCGCTACCGCTCAACAACACCAAACCCCTCCATCCCCCTCCAATCTCAAATCAGCCACCTCTCTCAACGAATGGAACTTCTCTCCCTGGCCCTAGCCCTAGTCCCATCCCCAGACCCTCTTCCCGAAATATTAGGTGCTTGGCGCCGATGTGATGAAGAAATGACTTCCCTGCGCGCTCGCGAACTCTCAGAAGAAGATGCCTGGGATACAAAGGGGGATACCCTCTCTAGTGTACCTGGCGGGTTCGGCCCGTCGGATTCAGAGCGTGACGCCTTTGACACGGAGCGGCAGCGCGCAGCAAGACGAGCTCGGGCCCGTGCCACAAATTCGCATTCTCATGAGGCGCCGATGGGGTTGTTTGAGGTTGCACGGGCGCGGCTATGGCGTTGCATAAGAATGCGTTCCCATTGCGCGCTGCAGCAGCTGGTCATGGCGGTTCTCGTGGCGATGAGCGGCCGCTTTCACCCGAAGGGGAGGGAAGAGTCAGAAAGAGAGATATGGTTAGCAATATGGTGACGGGTGGATTGGCAAGTGGACTTGGGTGGGTTCTTGGTGCTGAGCCGGTGAATCGATAATTCGGACGGTGGAAAAGCACTTTAGATGTGTATCATGTGAGCGATGACTATATAAGCAATGATTCTATTTTGACATGCGATTCTTTACTGTAAATTTCCTTCACCTGTTTGCGGCACATTATGAGTCTCTTTTCTCAGCTTACAGTTACAAGCGAAAGAGTACACTAGACAACAGCGCTAGTATTGAGTACCTGGGTATGTGCCAGCTTGGGCTCCAATGCGTTGCGTACACTCTGCAGAGCAGGACCCAAAAAAAGTGGGGGGAGAAACCCTAAAAAGATTGGCTATACATGAACGAACAAAATGATATATGAATGGATATGTCCAGGCTCAAAATGTGACAATGAGGTGGGAAGCGCACGAGAGGATTGAGGGAATGTCGCGAGTTTGCAGGAAATTGGGCTGAAGGGATCGGATAAAGTATGAAAAATGCGAAAGGGGATATCAGGCCGTAAGGATCGTGTGGGTAAGTAGCCAGACAAGAGGTCGTAGTCGCTAATATGGACAATGACAGGGTATGATGATTGATGCATGCCGAGTTCCGGCCCGGCGGGCATCTCATGGCAATGAAAACTTGTAGTGCGCCACAACATGAAATCAACAGATGTAAAGAAGTGTCTTGATGGGTGGCCGTGTGATCTGAGTGTTGACAGCCAGGTCAAGTCTTGGGGTCCAGCCACGCAGACTCAAAATTCGAGGACTCGGCGGGTATAGAAAAGAAGAACGAGGTCAGGGGAGAAATATTGCTTCCTTTTTATTCTTCCCACCCCCACACCTGCTTCACGAAATTCGCCATGTTGACCTTCTTGTTCTTCATATCCTGCATCCACGGATGTTCCTGCATCCGCCAAGGAGTTGCCCGTCGAGGAGGTTCCTTCTCAAGACTGGATAAAATTGGTTAGCTTGGACTTGTGGTGATCGACTCGGCAATTACATACCAGCACTCGATGAAGTACTTGAAGTTATCCGACCAGCGAATGCCATTTTCAGGCTCGTCCTTCAGTTTGGGAATGGGCTGGCGCACGATGTAGGTGAGCAGATCTATTAACCCGGCGCGAGGTTGCATCTCGGTCCCGTCGGCAGGGAAGGGGAAGCGGTGCTGAGCGACTTCCAGCAATGTCACGCCGAGGGACCAGACGTCGGATGTGATGGTATAAGATTGGCCCGTAATGCGTTCAGGGGCCATGTAGTAGGATGTTCCGATGAAGGTGTTTGCATCGCCCTTGGTGCCGAATTCGCCGCTGACACCGAAATCACAGAGTTTGACTTGGCCATCACGGCACAGAAGAATATTGGAAGGTTTGATATCTGATGGGGGGGTTAGCCTTTTTTGGGCATTTCAAGAGAAGGATGGGCCATACCTCGGTGGATGATCTTGCGACTGTGGAGGTAGGTGAGGCCATTCAGCACACCCTCGGCAACTTTTCCAAGGACTTTCTCTCCAGTACGACCGCCAAGCTTCTTGACTTCCTTGTAAATGCTGTCAAGACTTCCGCCTTCACAAAATTCCATAGCGATAGAAATTGTGCCCGTTGACTTGTCCATGAAGGCGCCGTAGTAACGACAGATGTGGTCCGAGGCGCAGTCCTTGTTGAAGTTGAGTTCGCGAACGATCTGCTTCTTGACATCGGGATTGGGGTCTGTAGTGATGATCTGCGCGAATTGTTAGCTTTCATCAAAACTTTGACCAAGTGTGATATCACGTAAAGCCCATGATAAGGTCTTACCTTTAAAGCGAACACAGTCTTGCCATCCTTGAGTTTGCATCGGGTGACAGCACCACCAGCGCCCTCACCCAAGCTTCCCAACTCATCAATCTTCTTTTGTTCGCTGGCCGCATGCCAGCCCTCGTCATCCAAATCCTCCACATCCAGAGGTCGACCCTTCTCCAGGCTCAGCTTATCAAGATCAGGAAGTAGTCCGTTCACGCCGTTCTCTCCCTCTAATTGCGAACCACCATCGCGTTCTGAGTACACGGATCCGATGGCCGATGAAGGGTCTGAGTTGCCGTTTCCGGGTTGGCGGAGGCCCATGGCAAAGTTGAGGGCGGAGTATTGAGAGTTCGCCGACGCCGGATCATTGCCTTTGCCATGCGAGCCGTTTTGTCCATTTACGCCGAGTCCATTCGTGGCCAGACCTAACGACGGCCGACCAGCCGGTTTCATGGTTGTCTGCGGTGGGACATTTTGACTGCTGCCCATGGGAGTCGCGAGCTGCAGGCGGGGCGGGGTAGGACGGCTGGTCTGGAGAGGTTGTGGTTGCGCTTGTGTCACAAGCTGTGGCAACGACAGCGGCTGCGGGGCATCGACAGTAGCATTGCCATTGACGGGTTTGGCGTTAGGTGACGGAGGGATACCCAGGGTGAGTTTGGGAGCACGAGGACTGCCGGCGTTGGTGCGATTGCCAGGGACCGGCGGTCGAAGAAGCGGAACGGAAGACATGGCGAGATTGTTCTGCCTATCCCGGGCAAGAACAACTCGTTAGGATCAGCCAGAGTAGCCACAGCGTCGATGGAGCCTCGTCCACTGAACAGTAGGATCTGGACAGATAAGAGAGTGCTAAAGATCGGGACCCCGAAACGAATGTGGAAGGGGGAAGTTGAAGATGGAGGAGGTTAAAGAGCAGGTGACTCGGGTAACGGTTCCACCTGCCAACGCTTAAGCCTCGACGGATTTGAATCGAGCAAGACTCTCATGAATATTAATAGACAACACAGCCGCCGAGTGGGACGGAATGAGAGGAGAAAGAGATCGGGTGGTCGCGATGGTGGGGCTGTTTCAGAAGGCGCTTCAGCTGAAACACGGCGATCGCACTGACTTGCTCCCGTAAGGCTGGCCTTGACACTTCTTTTATGTCTACTTGATGTCTATTTGAATTGCAGGTCTTGCGCTGTTGTTCGATGCTCTGGCCGCGAATCTCATGCTGAATTCTCACGGGTGAACCACGGTTGCGATTGAGATCCAGATTTGTTGTCGTACCTTAGGTAATAAGCACTTAGGTACACACACACACACACACACACACACTTGGCCTTTTCTCATCACATCCTGCCAATTCGAATTTCTCGAAGGTGGCCCAATACTCCTTAGCTGCCAATGGTACTACTTACTTATTACGTATTGTCCAATCTACATCATCTTCATCGCCCGGGGAAATATATTGTTGCCTTGGAGCCGCAAACATCCTTCTCCGAGACTCCACTTTCGCCAACCAAGTGTCGCCAGAATGTTAGTGGCGCTCGTCGACATCATTGCCAACTCATATCCAAGGCGCAATATCCCCCACCGGCCATAATACGCGGTCTGGACCATACAGATATCATGGTGCTTAGGGGGCGATCCCATGTGTGATGTATCAGACTCTAATGATAATTCCTTGTGGTTGTGGCGTTGAATTGGTGTGATGGGAGCGATGTCATCAGCGTGTAGAATACATGGACTGTCGATCACTGGAAAGTTGGAACTCGGGACTCACGTGGCTAGTGTCCTCTTCAAATGTCTCAAAGTAACGATCGATTCGGCTACGGCAAGGGCGCTCTCCATGGTCCCTTGTGGCTGTGCCATCCATATTCTGGGTCGGCTATCATCACCCTCAAGTGGGCAGTGCACTCAGGAAGCTGGTACCAACCGCCACAGATCGCGAGCCACATTTGAGGGGAAACCCTTGCAGAATGGTAGGCTCCATCAGAGCATATCGACGTCATCGTTCCTCCGCCCGTGCCTGGATGGACTCGCGCGATAAGGCAGTGACATGCCTGAGACAACCCACAGCCTACCAAACCCAGGAGAGATTTGGAGTCGAGGTCACTTTTGTTTTGCGCCAGAGTAGGTCAAGTCAGACCCTGGCTTCAAGTGTCCATCTCTTCAATTCGTTACTTTCACGGAGATTGTTCCATCGCCAGAAGTTTTGTCGTCCCACGTAACCCGCGTTCAAGATTTGCAGGAATGGACCGTGTAGGTGGTCGCGGTTGGATCAATAATTTACTAATCCTGACCGCCAATAGTCCTCATGGCGCCGAAGTGGTTTCGATTTTGACTGACGCGTTGTCGCTGATCTTTGATCCATAATTCCCAGGCGATTCTCGGCATTACCACGTAATGAACAGGTCTAAAGTCAAGACATAGAGCGGAGACGTTGACGACAAACACGATCAAACACGCGAATAAAACTGGTCCGTCATGATTGCCAAGTTATGGTCACTGGTATTCATTCTTCAACCGATCAGTGTATTTTGTGACACACTGTAGGATGACGATGGATCGGCAGGGCGTCGGATGCTTCACTTCATACCCGATCTGCAGGTCATGTGTCCTCGTTGCGCACTCTGCAAAGTAACTGCCATAAAGATGAGATGCGGAGCTGGCAGGTCTCGTTTAATAGTGAGTGGCCGGGGGAGGTTGGGTAGTGTACGGAATAGAGAGGCTGGCGGTCTCAGGTGGGCGCCCCTCGATATAATCGACACGATTCATGGACTTGGCTGGACGGACAAGCCCCTTTTTCCCACCAGCTGAGATAGGCTTCACAGAGTCAATGGCTATAGGGGGAGACACGAAATACAGAATTCCAATCCACCGTTATCTGGTGAGCAAGAAAATCCCCCTTTTTTCTCAATATCGGTGTGAACGGGTTCCACAAATAAATCAAAGTCAAGTCTAAGTATAGCATGCAGCAAAGATTATGGGGTATAATACAATCTTGACTCAAAAAAGGCCGATTCATTGAAGTAGCGAGAAGAGAAACAAGCAAACCAGATCCAAGTAAGAATCAATAGTTGCACGAAATGTGGAGTCTCGGGAGGACCATGGCACGAGGTCATTCGTCCTACTGTCTGACTTGTGAAGCGGACCCCTATCATGGAGCCCCTAACCATCAGAGACAAAGTGCACAGTTCGCATCATTAGTCCATCAGAAACAAAGATGTCACTGAGACTAGCGATGAAGCACCGCTTGAAGTGTCTCCCCCGAGGCCGAGACTCACGAACTGCAGGTCAAGAAATGGGGATCAACAAATACCGGACTATGACGGTTACGGTCATGCCCTGGTGTATCAGCGCTGTAAATTATTACCAGACATTCACAGGCGAGATCAATCACGCGCACAGGGTTCAAATGCGCAGCCACTTTCCTCAATCAATTGTTAAATATGACGGTGTAGCACTCAGGGACCAAAGCTCAAGCCCGGCCCCCGCTCATGGCTCGCTCCGTGGCTAAGCTCCCCCAAGCAATGTAAAACGGGAGACCGGCCGTTAGGGAGGTGCAGATGGCGCTGAAACCGAGGGCTAGCGCCTTGTTCGCAGCGGGGACCGAGTTTGTTTCGCTTGCAATCAAATCAGACGCTAGCATTATAGTGCACTACTTTTCTCAGGTAAGATTGAAGGAGACTCTCGACCTGTGGAAGCATTCATCCAGCTCACAGAAAATTTACACCAAAAGGGACATGGTCATAACAAGGACTCGATTCTACTCGGATGAGGCGGATGATACAGTAAACTCTATACTGGTATTCGCTGCCGAGAGTCATGGTGAGGAGAATAGAACTGACACCCTGAAGGCGATTCGCTAGGGCGGGTAGTGCCAGTCCACCAGTGACGATATGTATCGCCTGGGGAACAAGTGCTCGGTTCTCAATTTGAGGTCCGCCGTAAGGATGCCCGTGAAAAAAAGAAAAAGACTTAAGCCCGTGGCCAGAAAGTGTAATCAATCGGCGGGTTGTTCAGGGGTAAAGTGGAGCACATGGGACCCACGGGGAAACACACACAGTGGCGGCCGCCGTCAGGAACGGGCGGTGGATCGGCGGTGGATTGGCTGGTCGAGGCCCAGGCTGAAACGCCGAGAATTGGTTCATTCTATTCTGTTTATTTGATTTTTGGTGAGTATCGTCGGATTGAGAATCCGACACACTGACCGGAAGTGACCTTGGATTCTTCAACATCTGCTGCACTGCTAGGATTGTTGACGTAGTCTGGAAAATAGAAAGTAACCATGTCGAGTTAATCAAAACACCGCGGCAAGGCGCAAGTAAGGTCGTGTCTCACACTTCACCTTCCGAATCCGCTCGATCGGCACAGTTCCTGCGCTAACTCATTTAGTGGCAAGTAATATTACATGCTAAGTGGTGGTCACGGACGAAACGGCTCATCCCACGCGCCCACTCGGGCCAATGAATAGATACGAGGATGTACCGATAACCAAGTGCGAGCGGCACCTTCACCGCGACTTCTATGTACCTGGTACGAAACAAGTCGACTCCGCAATGCACATCGAGCTCGATTTCCCCTTTTTTCGAGGGGGGCCCGAAGACGCGAGTGGACTATCAGACAGACCAAGACTAATCTCCCCGTTCATACAAAGGGCCCTGGTCTCCCCCCCGTGCTACTTCTTGTTTCTTTCCCTTCTTCAAGTACTATCTTCGTTGCCTTGCATCAGTCACTCTTTCGACTTCGGTCATCCACTCTTTAACCAACTACTCTCACTCTCTACAAAAAGCTACGCTTTTTCAAACCCTACTCTTCAAAACCACCTTTCGGTTATCCTTCTCATATCAATCAAAATGCGTTTCACCGCTGCTACCGTTGCCTTCTTCGCCGGCCTGGCTGCCGCTATGCCCAACGGCGCCGACACCACTGTCTACCAGACTGAGGAGGTCACCATCATCTCCTGCGGCCCCGAGGTTACCAACTGCCCCGGCCGCGCTACCTCCACCATTCCCTCTGGTGCTGCTGCCACTGAGACCTCCGTCATGACCACTGCTGTTCCCACCACCCCCGCTGGCGGTGCTCAGCCCGTCTCCTCCGGCTCTGCTCCCTCCTGGTCCAGCTCTGCTTCCGCTCCCGCTGTCACCTCCGCCACCTCTGCCACCACCGCCACCACCGTTGCTCCCGTTGTCCCTGTCGTGACCCCCTCGGTCATTGCCCACACCTCGTGCTCTACCTGGTACGAGACTGTCACTCCCTCCGCTGGTGGTGCTGGCTCCGTTCCCTCCGGCTCCTCCCCCGTCGGCTCTGGCTCTAGCTCTGGCTCCGGCTCTGGTTCTGGCTCTGGCTCCGGTGTTCCCCACGTTCCCTCCACCTCCAAGGGCTCGGCGTAAGTTAAAATCCTGTCCTTCCAGCTCGAAGAAAGACAAACTAATCCATCTCTAGTCCCGGTAGCGCCTCCGCTTCCCCCTCTTCCACCCCCGTCTTCAACGGTGCTGGTGCCGTCTCCGGCTCGCTCACCTTCGCTGGTGTCGCCGCTGCCGCCGCCTTCTTCCTGGCTTAAATGACTCCATTCGTAATGGGCGTCTTCAACTAAGCTGGTCTTAGGGCCTGGTTGGTATGTTGCCGTTGCAAAGGAATGGAAAGGGGACGGAAAGAGAGAAGGTTCTTGTTATTTAACTTGGGTCTGGTAATACCTGACAAATATTGTTACTTGCTTCTGATTGGATACGCTTTATCCTTTTTTCCTGATGCTTTTTTGATATACATATTTTTTTTCTTTCCATTTCTTGGGCTTCCTGGATAGCTTCGGAGTTGTGTGAAGCGCTTGGTGGCTTGAGCACGACTTTAATGTAAACCATGACAGCTTTCACCATTTCCCTACTTTTCAGTGAACCCCCGTAACTTTTTTTGGACAATGTATTCATATCACGTTGCTATCTATCTTTAAGTAGATATGTCAATGCTACCATACATTTGAACTTGATTTTCCTATCAGCTGTGATTTCGTCCGAACGCTCTTCCTTTGCCAGGTCCGGCTGAAACACTGATGATGCACAGATGTATGACACATTACTGTTGGTTCCTGGAAATAGATTACACTGGCTGATCGAGTTCCAGCATCCTGGTTCCATTGTTCTACATTCAGCAGGCGTAGTTGCAAGCTGAGCGAGCATTGGGAACCGACAGAAACATATGCTCCTGTCGCCTTGAGTCTCGCAACAAAGCTGTCTTTCGCAAGTCTTCGACTTTGTTCAATTTTTTTTTCGAACATAGAATCCATTGCCATTGGAATTGTGTCCTTCATTTTACATTTTATTTGGAAGCAAAGTAAATGTTTCAGAGCCGCGTTACATCCATGGATCCGAGGAATGTGGACCGTGGTGTCAAACTCCGCGTGCTCTCAGGAACGTAATTACCCAGCGAATGAAACAAGCTTGTTCACGCTGCTCCATCGTGCAGCAGTTCCAGGGATGAGAGAGACACCTGGGTATCCGTGGGCTTGATATAAATTCAATTACGCTTCGCTCTGGTCAATTACCCTGCTTGAAGTATATATTGCCGAACGGTGACCTCGCGCCATTGGGATCCTGAGCCCAGAGATCCAAGCCCCCAAATTTAACAGATCCCGGCGATAAAGTTGGACAGACACAGCCCTGAGTATACCCGGATCGCACTTGTTGACTCGTATAGTGTGATCAAAATCTTGCCGCGCGACATAGAAATCGACGACACTAAAGATAACGGCCCCCACCGTTACCAGTGGCTATGTAAATCCCCCCTCCAATGGTTCGCTCGGTGTTTGGGCTCGGTAGGTATCCTGAGAGCTCCATACCTCCAGGTGGAGATACCACCCGCAGCCTCTCTTTTTGCAGTCGCATTCCGATGTGTTGGCTTGATCACGATGGGTGCGAAGGAAGGGGCCGAACCACCGCCCCGGCTCAGGTTCAGAGTGACTCCGGCGATATTTTCACGGCATACCAACGCAATATTTATGGCGTAGAAATTATGGCGGAGAACATTTGCTTCCATTCGCAGTGAATATGCTAATCTCTTCGGGAACTATCGTTTTGCCCGTAGATGACACTGATGGTGTGTACAATCTCCAAGATTTAGGAATCTGGCCCCCAAGAGGAGGCCTCTTCGAAAGGAGAAGGACAAATCATCATGCGAAGGAGTAATGCCCCGGGCCCCAAAGAGGGCCAGGGCCGGGCTACTCGCTTCGGCGGACAGCCTTGGAATTCTCCAAGTTGGGCCCCTAAACTATATACAGTAGCGGGCATTCCTTCCTAGTAAGCCCGATAATTCCCCCCATTGTTGACGGCCTCAATTACCGAGAAGCAATTTCCCTGCCAAATCCAGTTGAGAACTGTGATGTTATCGTCTTCAGCTTCCCAACGAGCACTCGTAGAACCACAATCCACTCTCGTCAGCTCTGTCCTTGTGTCCAAGACTTGGCTCCATCATTGACACTACATGTTCTGACTCCACCATGCCATGTGAGATTCGGCTGTGCAAATTCCTCCACAAGATCCAGAATGCTCGCCAGACATCACAGCCAGAATCTGAAGCGCCCGAGCCGACACTGCGGGCGTTTCATATATCAGCTTATTCTCCCCAACAATGCATTGATACCACGCAGACACATCTTCGCTCAATGTCATCACAGAAGAGTCCCTTTGTTCCCCGTCGAGGACCTCTACCAGATCCTCTCAAATTTCAGCAAGCCACAAGCTCTAGGCGAGACCCTCCAAAGTCTCACCGACCACCGCGCCCCCTCGTGGACCTATCTTCCCTCGAGGGCCCTCCCTTCGACGACGTGAGGGGCACGAGTCCGCGTAATGCAACGATTCCTCGCACTCAGGTGGACCATGTATTCCCAACCAATGCACGCCCGGACCTCCTCTGGAAGCCTCTTCCCCCACGACCTGCTTCTACAGAGGCTACATACCTGCGACAGCAGCCAATGTCCTGCAGACCATACTCTCATCCGAACAGGATTGGCCCTCAATCAAGAGACGACACCATGTTCACTCAATATTCTGCCCAACGAGGAAGGCCAATCAACATTGAAGAGCGCCAGCCAAGCAGACTATCATCAGCTTCCGCAGGGTTGAGATCAACAAGCACCGTAATACCGCGGCAGACACAATGTCTGCGATCACAAAGCTTTGGTTCAATCGTCTGGCACGAGAGCAGGGCGCAATGGGTAGTGGTTGATTCATCTGCGGCGCGCTCTTCTCAATCCCGGATCCACTGTCTGCCCACCAGACTACGCAATGCAACGAGTCCCGCACTGGAGATACACCGCAATTATGAGGATGAAGTAGAGGATCACAACCCTCCTGATTATGAAAGTCACGGCTTTAGTCCGACTCATATTATGCGTCATACACTTGGACCGGCTTCAAGGACAAGGGCACGTGAGCGTGGGAATCCATAGTCTGTCCGAGATGAGCTGTGGGCAATGGTCAAGATGCGTGCCGGAATATATCCTGGGTTCCGGCGAGTGGATGATCTTGCTGCCTGCGTCCATATACCCTGGCGTTTCTAGCACATCAATGGAATTTATTTGTGCCGTGACACTTCTTCCCAGCGCCTTGGCGATTTTTGAACTCGTGGACGTGCCTTTGATCAGTATCTAGACACTTGAACTCGTACCTGCGGTTTGTGCTCACAATAAGTCGTAAGGATGATCTGTGTAATGACAATGTAACGCCCGCCTAGGGTTCCTTAATAGGCCATCTTTGAGAAGGATTCGGCTGTCCGAGATTCGCTCGACTAACTCTTCTTGAAATGATTCCATGCTCTTGGAGAATTTCCTGCGTTTGAGCATTTTGAGGAAAGTGGTAATTACAAGCGTTGAAAGGTGGAAGATCAAGATGACCGAACCATGGGTTGTGCACAATCCGGCACTCGAGAGCGGATGCTAATCCTAATATGGCAGGCGCCCGCTTAGTGACAAACTCTACCGACGGATGACATTTCGTAGTTTAAATTCCCCAGGTCTTGTGATCAAATAAACAAACCAAGAGAGGTCAGAGGACTATTCAATCAGAGTCATGTCTGGACCTGGCACTGGGCCATAAGCAGATAGGTATCCATGTCCCACGGTCGCCATGATCATCCATTGAAATGCTCTGTATCTCTATGTGATCTGTATAGATAAGGCGTCATGACACCATTGATAGTACATTGAAACATGAAATCAAAATTCCAATCAAAAGTTTCCTCGGAATTGAGCTTTCTAATTGGCGCAGGGCTGAGATCGGTGATACGCATTTTAGCCTGACATGGCCTGCAGGACCTGTCTCATATCAGAGGAAGCCATGGCATTAGAGAACTATTGGCACAACAGTTGATCTCACTGTGATCATTCCTGCAGTTCTCGTATCTAGTACAGACCAGTTGCTCCCGTCACAAGTAGTTGCGCGTCCTGCGCAGCAAGTAACATTGAACCCAGAAAGATAAATCAAGAACGAGGCCATGTTTTGAAGATCACCAAGACGACAGATATTCCTCTGACAAATGACTATTGCGCAGGAAGTCTCCTCTCCCTAGGGCCAAAACACCCCCGGCCTAGCACCTCGGGTTACGATTCGAGCAAACTGCATATTGGATCCACCGCTCCACTGCACGAAAGGCTCAGGGACTTTTGCACTCGTATGGGGCCATCCTCTGATTATACTGTAGACAGACATGCGGCCAATTGTAGGGAAGTTCTCGGTGATGACAGAACCTAGGAAGCTTCTCGAATAGAGTCAGTGATGTCTTGAAGCGCAGTCGTCATCCTGACAGGATTCGGTGACTCGCTCCAGTTCTGTCGCGCGCTAACACAGACCAGCAGCTCTCCAGCCTCTGAATTATTGCCTACGTTCCCACCAGTAGCAGGAAAAGAGAAATCTGTTAGTCAAATAGATAAGTTATAAAGTACTCCGGTCTAATCTCTTCCTAGGATCTCCTTCTCGGTCCTTTGCCCTCGCATCTCATACCTGGAGATACCCCGGACCGTGGACATTGCGCCTGATGACGCTGAATAACTAGACCTATACTGATCATGGCTGCATTTCTGTGAAGAAAACAGAATACATTCTAACCCAATTTCCGTGGTTGAAACCCTTCGCTCCGAACCGGTGATTCTGGTGATTCTGGCGATTCTACCGCCTTCGCTGTCCTTCGATCCCCAGGGAAAAAAAATTACCAGTACCAGGGAAAACGGAAAACCCTAACGCCCCCCAATGGTCCAACTCGCCCACATATTCAAAAAGGATAAGGACAAGGAGAAGCAAACCCCCGAAAGTACCCAAGTCCCCAAGAACGAGAAAGAGAACGAGAGGGAATCCAAGAGTCCCGCTTCTTCACCCCGAACGTCCTACTCCACCGCGCGCAAGTCGCCCTCCAAACCTTCTAAACCTTCGAAACCTTCTCTCTCCAAGTCTCCCACCAAGAACCGCTTCTCCCACAGTCGGTCTTCTTCCTCCACTTCCCTCCCAACTGCCTCCTTCCGGTTCGGCAAGTCTTCCAAAGAGAAAGAAACCCACCCACTCAATCTCCCGCCCGACGAGCTGCGCCGTCGACTGTCGGCCATGGCGGCATCCCGAGACGACCAACGGAGCTCCATGGAAATCGATCCTCAGGAGGCTCAGCAGACGAATGGCGTGAACGGCACCGAGGAACGGAGTCCTACCCCGCCTCCCCACCGGTCCAACTCTTCTTCTACTGACGAGGCCGACAACTTCAAGTTGGCCGGTAACAAATTCTTCAAGGATGGCGACTACCGTCGCGCTATCGAGGAGTACAACAAGGGTATGCTTCCCCGGAGTCCATGCCGATTCCAAGACACAAGGTTGGAGAACAAGCGCTAAACTTTCCTTCTCACTGCAGCGATTGAGATTAACCCCAACTGCTCGGCTTACCTGTCCAACCGCGCGGCAGCCAACATCTCCGCCAAGCAATTCCTTAATGCGCTCGAGGACATTGAGCGTGCCCACGAACTCGACCCTACAAACCCCAAGATCTTCCATCGCTGGGCTAAGATCTTAACGAGCTTGGGCCGGCCGAAGAAGGCTCTCGACGTATTGTCACGTGTGGACCCCCCCGCGACAGCGACCGACCGGGCAGCAGCGGAGAAAATGCAGCGCTTCATCACACAGGCGGAGCAGACCATCGCCGAAGACCGAGGTGGCTCTATGGCCGTTTTCTGCCTCGATCAGGCCCGGCAAGGTCTGGGTGCTGGCGTGAAGGAGCCGCGCAAGTGGACCTTGCTGGCGGCCGAGGCACAGCTGAAGATGAACAACAGCAACTCGTTGGGTAAGGCACAGGACATTGCGATTGGTCTGCTCCGTGAAAATAGCCAGGACCCGGATGCGATGATGATCCGTGCACGGGCGTACTATGCCTCTGGTGAGACGGAGCAAGCGCTGAAGCTCCTGAAGATGTGCATCGGGCTGGACCCGGATATGAAGGCGGCCATCAAGCTGTTGCGCATGGTTCAGAAGCTCAACCGTACCAAGGAAGAGGGTAACAATGCCTTCAAGGCCAAGGACTACCAGCGCGCCATTGAACTCTACAGCCAGGCTCTGGAGATCGACCCCACCAACAAGGATATGAATGCCAAGATCCTGGGTAATCGTGCCCAGGCCCACTCCAACCTGAAGCAGTGGGATGAGGCTGTCGCGGACTGCACTGAAGCCCTGCGTTTAGATCCCGGTTATGTCAAGGCCTACAAGACCCGTGCTAAGGCGCATGCGGGTGCTGACAACTGGGAGGAGGCTATCCGTGATTACAAGAGCGTTGCAGAGAACAACCCGTCTGAGCCGCGCATCGCGGAGGATATTCGCAAGGCTGAGTTCGAGCTTAAGAAGTCTCAGCGCAAGGACTACTACAAGATCCTTGGGGTTGGTAAGGACGCTAGCGATCAAGAGATCAAGAAGGCCTACCGCAAGATGGCTATTCAGTACCATCCGGATAAGAACCGTGATGGTGAGGCTGGTGACGAGAAATTCAAGGAAGTTGGCGAGGCCTATGAAACTCTGATCGATCCTCAGTAAGTGCATTCGTTTATTGTCTCACATTGAAAAAAAAGCCGACTAACCCTCCTATTAGGAAGCGTGCTGCTTACGACAACGGAGACGACCTGATGGACCCGTCCGACATGTTCGGTGGCGGTGGTGGCTTCGGCGGCATGGGTGGCATGGGTGGCATGGGTGGAATGGGCGGCATGGGAGGTATGGGAGGCATGGGTGGTATGGGCGGCTCACACATCAACATCGACCCTAACATCCTGTTTAACATGATGAACGGTGGAGGTGGCGGCGGCTTCGCCTCTGCTGGCGGTCACCCCTTCGGCGGTCAGTCTCGTGGCGGCGCCCAAGGATTCCCCGGCGGCTTCCCCTTTCTAGATGGCCCAACCATCTGCACGGCTTCCAACTACCACCTCCCCAGCCAGCCAGTGTACAACGAAAGCCAAGCATCACGGGCCTGGTATCATCGGGGAAAGACTTCCTGATACCTGCCTCGATCATGCCGTTGTTTCCGCCCCCTTTATGCTGGAGTCGCTTGCTGTTTCGGTTGTACTCTGATGTTTTCTTTGATCTGGACTCGATGGCACCGCCCGGCACTGCAAAAAGGCGTTGTTCGTCTGCTTTCAGCCATGTCTTCTCCATATATGCGATGCTTCCACGGGTATACGGAAGCAGGATGATTCCCATATGATAGACCCTGATTTTGACCTCACCTTTTCTTCTTTTTTTAATCTTGTTTTATGTTGATGTGTCTATATGAATGCTGGATGGGAATGAACAAATGAGCGGTGCATCTTCATGGACTGAGTTTTTCCATGTACTCGACAGGGCATACACCAGACATCATTGGCGTTTTTTTCTCATAACAAATGAATGGAATTGCATACTCTTTTCATGTAAATGGAGACAAAACGGTGAAAGTGAGCTTGAGGTTATTTCAGAATGAAGACTGAATCTCATAAGAAAGGCCTGTCTTTTCCTCTAAGCTTCGATAGGGCCAATTACTTGCAGCTGCCTTTGATAGCGCTAAAGAGTTGAGTGGACTCAGACCATATCAGCCAGTGTATGTCAACAGACGCTCACGACCACGGCGCGAAAGTCTCCTTGAACCTCTTGTCATCCGCAAAACGAGAACGAGAAACAAGCCGTCTAGAGTGGTGACACCGCGCCCAGATTGCTTCGCAGTATTGCTTTTCTGAGACGAAGGACCAATTCTTCGAGGTGCATGAATCGACTCCTGGAGGTCTTATTCTCTTATCGAGGGAGAACTGGTTTGACAGTGGTTGCCGTGTTGCCTCCATAGCAAGTGCTGGTAGAAAGTTGAATGTATAGGTAGAGGCGGTGCAATGACTGCTAAAACAGGGATTTCGACAATCTGGCCCAAATTGAAGATTAGGGGCTGATTCTTAAATGAAGAAAGAAATTGCGGAATATAAATATCATTCACCTGGCTCATTAACTGTCTACTAAGGCGGCCCTTTATGCACTATCGATGTCACATTGGTCTGGTCGTAAAGAAAGATTTTAGAATACGCTCCCAAATAGTCGAATACAAGGTAAAAGTGTCATCGCTAATTCACTTCGGTAATAGTGTGCTATGTACGTCCCCAATCAAACTTATCATCCATATGCTCGTCAACTGTACTTGAATCAAAAACAATAAATCACTATATAGGTAAGGGGGGAATCTCAAGAGCTATGAGCTATAGCCAAAAAAAAAGCGAATGAATGTACCGAGAGAACAAGAGTATGCAGCAAACTCCGCCGCTGATGACAATTGAAAGCGCGAGGCCGAGAACGCAGCAAAAGCAGATAACGCTCAGGAGGGAAAGGTCACTGGGGAATAGCGCAGTTTGTAGAAGCTATACTTGCTTCTGCGCTGCACGATCGTTTCCATATATCTTATAACCCAGTTCTCAAATATAGCCAAGCCCACCCAGAATGGTCTTGCATTCTGGGGCTGGCATGGGCGCAACACCGAGGGCACGGACCAAAGCACCAGCGCGGAGACGTTGTAGTCCAAGAGCGACTTTCCAGGCTTCTGTGTCCTGCACGACAAAAACATATCGTTTACCCTCCTGGTCACGGATGCTGGCGCGGAGGATGTGAAGGCCACGGAACTCTGCCTGGGAAGGACCACTGCCGCTGACACCACTCGCCGCAGCGCTACGGGCAAAAGATGCCGCCGGGGACGCCAGACGGCAGGTGTTCTTACACACTTTGAGGAAGGCCGCCTGGAAGGCATCGGATTCCTCGGTAGTGGGTACTGAGTGCGCGGAGTTGCCTCGGCGGAAGGAGAACGGATTGCCGGAGCCCTGCTTTGAGGATGGGACTTTGCCCATTTGGGGACACCATACCTCAGCTAGCTTGAGGGTCCAGGCTTTGACGTCCCATTCGCGCTGTCCGACGCCTCGGAGGTCGTCATCGATAAAGAGACCTTCCGTGGTGATGCGTAGCACGAGTCCATCAGTCACCATTCCTTGACCGGAGACAAGCTGCGCGACTGGGGTCTTGTTGAAAGCATTCGTGAATTGGTACACACCCTGGATCACAATCTTGTCTGGATCCTTGGTGGAATAGCCACCGCGATGTGAGGGGGGAGGCGTAGTGCGAGCCGTGGACTGAGACGGAGCATAAGAAGATTCAGAGTATGCCGATCCAGACCCGGACGCAGCGCCATACGGCCGACGTGGGCGGTCGTAGGGCCGAAAAGGAATATGCATCATCTTCCTCGACAGCCGACCTAGCTATCGGAAAGGGCGGTGGTTTCTTGGGTGAAGGTGTCCGAGGTGCGCTTGTTGTACTGGCAGGCGGTTTAATGCTAGACTCCTTCTCTTTCTTGGCGTCTGCAGCCTTCTTCTCTGCATATCTTTTCGCAGCAGCTTCTTTGAGAGCGGCGAATTTGGCCATGGCGTCTTTCTGAGCCTGTGCCTTTGCTGCAGCCTCCTTCTCAGCAGCTTCCTTGGCTGCTTTGTCCTTCGCCTCGGCTGCGAGCCTCTGGGCCTCTGCCTTAGCTTCGGTGGCAGCCTTGATTTCTTTGGCGAGCCTTTCAGCGGCTTCTTTTTCGGCTTTTTCTCGAGCCTCTGCAGCCTCTTTCTCGGCCTTTGCACGAGCTTCGGCCGCTTCCTTCTGAGCCTTTTCACGGGCTTCTCTCTCCGCTTTCTCCCTTGCAGCAGCCATCTCTCTCTCGAGCTGCTCGCGGCGCTCCTTCAGTTCTTTCTCCATTGCTTCCCGTTCGCGCTTCCTCTCCTTCTCTTTGGCTTCTGCCTCACGCTTGCGTTTGAATTCTTCCATCTTTCGACGCAACTCCTCCTTGCGCTTTGTTTCTTCTCGCGCCTTCTCCCATTCGGCCCCATCCGGTCCATGATTATTCGAGTCCTGCTTTGGTGGAGGCTCAGAGCGAGGAGACTCGGCGCCGTGTTGGTCGCCGGCATACTGGTTGCCACGATGCTGCCCTCCGCCAAAGCTTCCTCCTTGCTGTTGTTGCTGTCCCGAACCACCAGCGCCTCCGTATTGTTGTTGTCCTGGTCCGCCACCATAATGGGCGCCGGAAGATTGGCCATGGGCATTTGAACCGCCAGCTCCAGGCCGGGCCCTCCGCCGAATCCTCTTCCCCCACCCGTATTGCCGTTACTACCATTATTACCCTTGAAGCCGTTCGATTGCGACAGTCCAAAGGCCCAACCAGCCACACCTACTCCAAGTGCTACCACAACAATACCCATGCTATTGCCATTGGAAACGGCAGCAATATACCATGTCCTGATGACCGGCGAAATTATAGTCCAAACCAGGCCAACGAGAAGTGTGCTTGCGACGCCCGCGAGGAAACTGTTTCGATTGCATTGCAATGAGGGCAGGTAAAGGAAGCCTCCGCCGGCGGAATGCGGAGGCACGATGAAGATATCGTAGTTACCCTGTGGTAGGTCCGAGGATTTGCGATATTCGCCGTCGGTTGTATGAGGGTTTTCGCCATGCGGCGGCGGTGGAGGCGGTGGTCCATCCATCGCGACGTGAGGAAAGTGTCAAAAGCGCGATCGTATGATTATAAAATTATGCGATGAATCGAAAGTGAAAGGAATCCCAAGTCCTCGTTCTCGATTTCCAGGGGCCTGTCCCGTTATACCAGGCGAATCTCCCAACTGAGAACAGACGACTAGACCCTAGTTGAACAGGTTTGCGCAAATGTGACTTGAAAGCCAGATCATGTTCAGTGGAAGATGATGCACTGAGGCCCTGGGCCACTCAGTGCTAGGCAACGAAGCCAGTGGCAATCGCGAAATAACGGGGATGCAAGAACCGCGCAATTTCGACCCTGAACCCCAGAGAAAAGCGGAGGGAGTGGAAGAAGTGAGGCGGATCGTTCGGGGGAAAGTTTGTTTAGGAGAAGTGGGAGCCGCTAAGGATCGGCGGTTCCATGCAGAGCAGACGTGGCCATCACACACAAACAGTGGGCGCGTCCAATAGATGCCAGCTAACTTGGGCCCTTCATCGATCTTGAATTCTTCTACGCTCAGATCAGAGCCTGCTTCTTGTTAAAGGACCCGAGAAGCCACGCGAGCGCAAGCCCTATGGCTACTGGGCAGGATGGCATCCGTGGTACAGCATCCAGGGATATCAGACTGGTCTGACACTTGCTTGCGCCCGCAACCCCTCCTGCGGCAGTCATATCTGTTTTTTCGAATTTTCATCAAGATCTATAGATTGTCAAGTATTGATTCTTGGACATTGCAGAACACACTGGCTACACCGAATGCTTCGCAAGTGCGAGGTAAGATGTTTGTTTACGTTTTTCCCTTTAGGGAAGGTGATTTATGTCAGCAACTGTTGCCTGAAAGAAGCCGATGTTGGCCTCAGGCAGTGAAAATGACGACAGAGGCCACGCCAGGACTACACAGCTGTTTTCCCTGGAGCTGAGAATTGCGCTGGTAATACATGGGGCCTCTAGTCTCTGTCTGGAGATTATAGTACTTTATTCATGACCGTTCACTACGAATCACCTGAACCTGAAGCTACGTCAATTGTCAAGAAAATGGAGAGTGTGGCTCCATTTCAACGTGTGGCCCCTCGATAGCCCGGTATAGTGTAGCGTAGACGAGAGCCCGTGTTGATGTTGCGGTCAAGCGGTTGGGGGACGATGGTTCGAGCGTGGTGGGTCCGTCGTAATCTTCGAGGTCAACGGGGCACTCAGGAGCCACGGAGTCCGTATGCGAGGATGGCCTCATTGAGAGGACGACCATCATGTGTGAGGTTGTCAGAGACAATCTAGGAAGCATCTCTTATCATAAGTAAGCAGCCACGGGCATCGAGGGTTGGACCTCAAGTCGTCGGGATAGTGGAATGCCCCATGATCCGGCCATGAGATGCGGGACCATGATCAGGGTGGCACTCAACACTCGCAAGCCTTGAGTCACGGTCCACTCAAGAGGTTTCTTGAAAAAGACCAAGGCAAGAACGGTGTAGAGACGAAAACTGCGAGAGGACATCATAAGTGGGAGGTCCATTTTTGATTCTTGAGGCGGCTCTTAGAAGAACGAATCCCCAGGAACGTGACTCGCACTCGTTGATTGGATCGTATTCCGCCTCAAGATTCCCATCCTTCTCCTCCATCTGTCTTGAGACTTGAGCCTTCCGTCCTCCGTGGAGGATTTCCCTTGTTTCTCTTCTGCTTTGCCTTCGCGGTAGTCAGGCACTACCCCCGTCCTACTCCGCTCCCCGCCAACCTGTCCTCTCGGCCCCATTCCCAGGCATTCATCTCCCCTCCCCTACTCCTATGCCGCGTCGATAGCCCAGGACCTCCTCGAAACAACTCTTCTGCCCCTTCAAGGCATGAACCACAACATGTCCTCCTTCCAAACTCCCCCCTCAAGGATATCAGGGCCAGTCTGCACCGCGCCACCTCCCCGCGTACAACCCTGTCGCCCCTGTGACCGCGCCCGCGGGGACTTTCCTCCCCGGGACCAAGGTCCAGGTGGGCAGTCACCGTGTCGTGGTTGAGAAATACTTGTCTGAAGGTGGCTTTGCTCATGTCTACGTCGTACGGCTGCCACAGCCGATTAATGGCACGCCGACTGCGGTTCTGAAGCGTGTCGCCGTACCTGATAAGTCGGCACTCGCGAGCATGCGCACCGAGGTAGAGACGATGAAGAAACTCAAAGGTCATCGACATATCGTCAAATATTTTGATTCGCATGCGTCGCAGCTGAACGGGGGCGGATACGAGGTGTTCTTGCTGATGGAATTTTGCGGGGGGTGGTCTGATTGACTTCATGAACACCCGGCTTCAGAACCGTTTGACGGAGCCTGAGGTCATCAAAATATTCTCGGATGTCGCCGAGGGTGTGGCCTGCATGCACTATCTCAAGCCGCCCTTGCTGCATCGGGACCTGAAAGTGGAGAATGTCTTGATCTCACGTTCCGGAGGCTCATCTGTTTACAAGCTGTGTGATTTTGGCTCTACGGCGCCTCCTCGTCCAGCTGCTACGTCTGCTGCGGAAGGCCGACTCATTGAAGATGACGTACAGCGACACACGACTCTGCAGTACCGCAGTCCGGAGATGATCGACGTGTATCGCAAACAACCAATTGACGAGAAGAGCGATATATGGGCACTCGGTGTGCTACTGTACAAACTATGCTACTACACGACTCCATTTGAAGAAGTTGGACAGATGGCGATTCTTAATGCGAGCTTCAAATTCCCATCCTACCCCCAATTTTCGGATCGATTGAAGAAGTTGATTGGTATGTACAGTGGATGATATGCATGCCATTGGATGTTTATGTCTAACTGTTTCCCCAGCCTCAATGCTCAAAGAGAACCCTCAGAAGCGCCCGAATATATACGAGGTGGTTCAGGAAGTGTGTAAAATGCAGGGCAAAGAAGTCCCCATTCGAGACGTTCGTCCTAACACGCTTCTAATGCCCTGTGTCAAAATAACTGATCGTGAACTAGATTTACTCCAACCGGTCTGTGTCCGAAGCGCGAAAATTCCAAGAGCTTCCGCCTACGCCAACGGAAGCTCCCAAGGCTGGAGCCACTTTCTCGCCCCCTATGCAAGAGACCGCAATCATTCCCGAAATCGCACCAATGCGAAGAGGACGTCCTGGAAAATCCCAGTCATCCACGCATAGCTCAGCCAGGCCGAGTCCTCCTCCGTACAGGGGTGACACCAAGAGCTCGGCCAGTGACCCGTTCGCAGCTCTGGATGGAGATTCTCGCAGCAAGACTGCGGAAGAGCTTTCACAGCGGTTTCCGTCGCTGGACCAGTTCAATATTTTGCATGAGAAGGGCGACAAGTTCGACTTTGAGCCGGCCCAGGAGGCCAAATCGGAAGACGAGGATCTGTCGCAAAGACTTACCAATGCTCTGGCGGATGATGCCTTCCGACAGGCTTCGCCTGAGCGGCGGGGTGTTCGGCAGTCTCAAACGTCGCCTGTGCGCCCACAGACCCCTCGAGAAACCAGCATCAAGCCAACGGCGCCGCTGTACCAACCTACCCCCAAGCGGCCCACCATGATCTCCACAGGGACCATGACATCGCCTGCACAAACTCCGCGCTTGCAGGAACCGAAGATTTCTAGTCGTCCAATCTACCGATTTCCGCCATCAGATGAGCAGCGACCTTCGAGCCAGCGATGGGCCGAAGATGAGAGGAACAAGGAGCCGTCGCCTCCATCGTCTGGGTTAAGAACGGAAGTCAGTACGCGCATATCATCTGATAGATTCTCAAACCAGTCGAGCTCAGCACGAACCTCCATGGAAACACTGCGACGGCCGTCTGGGTTAGAGAGCGAGCCCATGGGGCGATCCAAATCCGCCATCCCAAAGGCCCGCCCTGTCTCCGTCCACGCCGGACCTCGGTACGATTTGTCGCACAATGAGCACTCGCGCTCCTCGCTAGACTTGTCTGTGCAATATGAGGATGGTGCACCGTTGCGAACAGTGCGCACGGAGGTAGAACGTGAAGATCAGCAGAGCAAAATCTCTGAACTTGATTATCTTCGCGCTAAGGAAGAAGAAGAAAGTAACCGCAAGCGTGAGAAACGCTCCAGCACTGGCGCTAAGCATTCTAAGCGCAGCAGTCTTTCCTCGCTTTCATTTTCAGGAGGCAGAAACCTCCTTGCGGGTCGGTTTGGCGAGGCGTTTCGCCGCTTCGAAAGCAGCAACCCGGATAAGCCCTCGACTTCCTCAGCCGAAGATCCACCACAACTGCAAAAGGCCCTTGTTAGTGACTCGGAGGCCTATGAGGAAGCCAACGCGAGTCCTACGCAATTTGTATACGCCGACTTAGACGATGTCGCTCGCGACGATATCCCACCCGAAATGCGTCGCGAGCTAGAGCGCCGCCGACTCTCCCAGGAGGAGAAGCGAGTTGCCACTGCTGCCGCTGAGTACCGGCGCAGGGTCGCCGAGAAAGAAGGTGGAAGAGCAGGCCCGGATCGGTCTCGAGCCATCCAGAACAGGGTGCAAACACTGCTCGGCGAGTCAAATAAGCCACCACATCCTCCCAAGACCGCCTCCGGCTACGGGAAATACACTGATACATCTGCTTTGCCGGCAAAGCAAAACGACGTGCAAGCTCCCACCCCCGAAAAATTGCCCATCTCGCGCACACCGGGCCCCATTTATGGCACTCGCGAAGGGAATGCAGTTCTATTAGACCGCTTGGAAGGAGCCAGCGCCCCTGCGGCGCTCCCACAACCCACTGTCTCCAGCTCCGCTGGGTATATGACTACTACCTCTCGCCCAGCTGGTCGCCCCACAGCCCCTCCGAAGCCCAAGAACCTGAGGGTAGGAACTGGGGACACCTCCCGACCTGGCACTGGCCACGAACCCAGCTCATCAACACAAGCGACGCCCAGTGGGGAAGATTGGGAGGCCAACTTCAGCCGTCGTTTCCCGAGTCTCTCAGGCTTGGAGATGGAGACAGAGATTGAGATTCCCAAGTACGCCAAGTTGCGGACTCGGGAAGTGTAGAGCATTTGAGAGCATTTGTTATGCTGTCAAGCTGTTTTTAGCGTGTATCGTTTGTGGAAGGGACCTTGAGGGTCCCTCGTTGGAGGTTGTACATATATCTCGAAAGACTTGCATTGCGGTCTTGTTGGGTTGATGTGAGTGTGGTTATAGACTTGTTTATTGATTTATCTCACAAGCAGTCAATATACCCCGTGGCAATTATTGAGAGAGTGATGTCAAAGCTTCAGTTCATTGCAACCTAGGACAACCTTCAAGATATCCGTAGGCACTTCTCAAATCAGCTCTCCCGCTGGAAACAAGCCCTGTTCAGCAACCCCAGGCATCATTTGGGTCAAGGTACAGATGTAATCCCTATGTCAATGAGGAAAGCAAGTATACCTACTGGGATATTTCTAAAGATCAATGGAAGACTATATTTGCCATCTTTGAAAGCATAGCCAGCCTTTGGGAGCGCTTGAGCTATGTAAGACATCACCAATGCTCGGCTAGTCTTTTCTATTTCCCCATTGTCACTGTTAATAGCTTTTTGCGAGGATTGGCCGTTCACAATATGTTTGTATTTGTGCACGAGACAATCGGGATGGGCTCGAGTGGCTCACTCTGACTCAAAAGGTAGATTTTGTGGGTCTGAGCAAACACGTCCGATCTGATGAATCATTTAGCTAGTGCAATCTTGGAATAGGCAATATCGGGTATTGACCTATAGAAGTAACAGCTTACGTGAGAGTGACAGATAAGCCGCAGTTCAGGTTTGCGAAGCATCTCACTCATCAGGCTGACGTAGGCACGTACTCGTGCAATGGCGCGCTCATTTTTGCTCGGTGATCAAAAGGCCGCGAGACGTGAGCACTGAAACGTAAGCGAAATCTATGAATTGCCAACTAGGATCCTGTATACGCCCCGGACTCTGGCCCTCAGCCTTCGTCTATTTAGATGTCTCGCTGGTTTTTGTTTCCTCATAGGTCTGACTTTCAGCGATTTTAAGATCGTTTTCTGACGGAACAGCGAACTGCTTACCAATATCCTCTAATTCCATGCGCTTTGTCTCAGGGATGAACAATAGTCCAAAGACGAGAGCCAAAAAAGAGATCGAGCCGTAGATAAACCCGAGCTTTCCACCTAGATAGACATGGCCTGGCGTGTCATGTACGGATAGGAGAAAGTCACTGCAAATCTATCAAAAGAGTTAGGGGGGGGTTTCATCGCATATCTCAGAAAGTGAATACCTACTCAGTAACCAATTTGATGGTATACGCGATTTGCAGCGTCATCTCCCGCAAAGGCGCCGAGGGAAGCTCTGCACCAATCA
This sequence comes from Penicillium maclennaniae, assembly GCF_028827695.1. NCBI lineage: Eukaryota > Fungi > Ascomycota > Eurotiomycetes > Eurotiales > Aspergillaceae > Penicillium > Penicillium maclennaniae. Next base: position 4,406,572 of record NW_026623215.1, on the reverse strand, counting down.
CGTAGGTGAGGGGCGCCGCCCATCCGAGCGACTAACTGAAGCTGTATAGAAGTAATATAGCCACGATTCCCTTCTTGGCGTCGATGTTACTTGCATCGGTAGTTCCAAGGCCGCCTATTGTCATTAGGAAGGCTGTCTGCATGGTTGAGCAGACCGAGAATATGATTCTGTATTAATAAGCATTATGCTCTGTCAAAATAATAGAAGGGAACCTGTGCACTGACCTGCGTCCGACTTGATCAATGAGCATGGCCGAAATTATAACAGCTCTAATATCAACCGCATTGGTCCCGAGCGTGACACTGAACGGATTGATAGTGTTCAACTGTTTCACGAAGAGAGTTCCGTACTGCAACGCAAATACTTAACCAGTCGCTTGCTGGAAAAAGTTACAAGCGGCGACGACGAAAGTGCGCTGGCGGGTCTCCTTGGTGAAGAGATCTTTGAAACCGCGCTTCTGGAGCCGCTAAGATACCTTGTAGGCGAGAATATCAAACTCGTGGCGGAGCTTCTCCTCGGATATGTTTGGCTTAAGGCGTCTGAGAGCCTGGAATGCTTCCTCCGGACGATCTTAAAAGAGATCCCATCTCGGCGGCTTAACGATGAACCAGACCAAAAGAGAAACCACGGAGGGTATGATAAGGATAAGGCCGAAGGGTATTCTCTAGGCGTTGGTTGGGATATTTTCGGTTCCACGAGTAATGCCTGTCACGAAAAGGCCGCCGCACTTGATGCACCACGAATTTTGGCAGGGGCGAGCTCGCCAAGAGCGGTGGAAATTACGGCCATTTGCATACCAAGATAGATATCTAGGATCGATACCGTTGGTATTCCCGAACCATTGCAAATTGGGCAAAGGGATTACTCACAGTGCAAGGCTCTGCCAATTTGAATCTGAGTTTCTGTGGAAGAGCTGACTACGACAGATGCACTACCAAGAGCATATATACTCATAACGAAGATGCACATCCCACGTCCATAGGTGTTGCTCATATATCCATCAAGAAAGACACCTACAGAAAACGAGAGAATGTCAGCGATCAGTGCGAGTTGGATCGCAGAAAGAAAAGAAAAGTACCGAGAATCTGTCCGCCAGCTTTGCAACTATTATAAAGAGGTTTGAAAAGCGGCCTCAGCGCCCACTTGTCCTTTGCCGCATCAAAGTAACCAAACTAGTGCTCAAAAGAGTTCATAGCTTGACCCGTGGAAAAAGCCTGGTCACTAAAGCCATAAAAGAAATGCCAACAATACTAAGACACCAACAGAGAACATCAGCATAGGGCTGATATCCCTGCCCTTGAATGCCATGTTTGGGAAGGATCAAATGGCGGACCCAAGAGGATTTATCAATCAAATCTGATGGCAATCAGATATGATTAGGACGAGATAAAAAAAAAAATCAAACCGGGGAACATGGGAAGCTGCAGCCGAGTCATGGAACGATTTCCCCTCGGGCCCACTATAATTACGAAGTTCCTAGCTTCGAAGCCTTCCAGCCCTATGAGAAGACAAGCTTCGCGTAAGCTTTGCCGGCCTCTCGGCAAATTCCACTTCGCCATTTTGATTTCCTAGCCATTTGGCTCCACAATCGATACCAAAGAAACAGGCAACAGTGTTTCGTGCAATCCTGACTAGCAACTGTTCAAGTACAGGGGAGTCTCATGTCAACATACGAGCACTGCAAAATCAAGCTATACTTCTATTGGTATGCACACAAAGATCCATGGATGGCAAAAGTCAACTTTACCCCCACAAACCCAAATCTAATCCCAAAAGCTAGACATCAGTGGATGTCGGATCCAGCCCTGTAAATACTTTGTACAAGCGCTTACTGGCGGCGGGGCCCACACGAGCATCGGTAAGAGCGCCATTCTTGTTCGCCGATTTCTAGACCACTAATGTTAGCTGTGCCCAAGGAACGTCAGGGGGTAGTTAAGAGGGCAAGGAACAGCAGCAGTAGCAGACAAGGCACGTACTTTGACATCTTCTAGCATCGTGGGCCCATGGATGCGCATGCCCCTCACGAGATTGGTGACGCTGGGGTATTGGTTCGTGATCCCGTACGCCATTGAAGCCGTGACACGGTTCACTTCCTGAAGCATCTTCACGAACGTATCGAGCTTATCCTCGCCAGATTTGACCTGACCTACATCCATGCAGAATGCGGCGTCGTTGCCTTCCATGCGTTCGCGACGATACGGAATGGTGGAAATGTGTTCCGTGAAGTTCTTGATCCACTCGGCCGACTCAGCCGGTGCGTTGCTGTGATGAATAAGACAAGAGTGCGTTACCTGTAGGGCCAGAAGGGCGTCCTCAATCGTATCATCGTCGACGGGTGGAGTGGTCTCTGGTTTCTTCTTGGTCTTTTTATTGCGACCACGGGACGTGGTGGGGTCCTCCGTACTGAGGTTGCTCGTACTGTCGCAACACCTCAGCCTGGTACGCCCTATTACGAGAGTTTTGGTTCTTGCGCATCCAGACAGTCAAGCCTTCGATCAAGTAGATGACCGTATGATTTGGATAAGCACTTTTGAGTCGGAGAACGTGCAACTCTAAGGTGTCTCGATCCTCGCCATCTGGCGCTGGAATCACCATGTCAACAAAGTTTTGTGCGGGAACCAAACACAAGACATGTTTCTCTTCTTGAATGTGGAATGCGCATGGTTCCCAGTGACCTGCAGCTTCGTTGTATCTCGCGTTCCTTTTTCGGCGCCATTTGACCACATTAGAGATCGACCCCGGGACGAAATTGTGATCAACTCCCAGCCGCTTCATGAATTCGATCGTTTGGTTGCCAACGTTAGTGCCTTCCATGGAGCTGGCCATGTCTATGATCATCTCCGGCGTAGAATCTTTCTTATCTACCTTTGCCTTGTTCACCTCCGAAATGTCCGCTGCCAATTGCTTTTCCTTAGCCTTCTCTTCTTTGAGCTTCTGCTTTCGCTTCTTCTCCTGCTCCCGGTCCAACTCTTTTTGCACTTTGGCTTCAGCTCTTGCCCTAGCCCTGGCCTCTTTCACTTCGGGTGGGAGTTTCGTCGACTTCTTTGGAGCCCGTCGTGGCTCCACAGGTTCCTCCAATTCGACGCCGTCCGAGAAATCAGATAACGACATGCCTCCCACTGTGCCGGCTTGGGACTTCTGGGACCGAGATGTAGACTTTGGCCTTGATTTTGCGTTGTTTGCTCTCAGACCGGAAAGCAGCTTAGCAGTCTTACTAGAAAAGACGGTATTGGAGGTTGGCGGCTCTGGCTCGTCGTCAACATCAAGAATGTCCGAAAATCCCGGAAGTGCAAACGGATCGCTAAACTCCTCAATCGTGTCCTGTGTATTTCCGGGCCTACTAGGGTTTTTGTTGTTCTTAGAGGGTTTCAAGAAAGGATCGTTATCGTCGTCGTCATCAAGTGCAATCACATTATGATCCTCGTGAGTTGATTTCCGCGGTGTAGGTGGCTTGGGCTTAGATCCTGGCTGCGGGGCAGATGATGTGAAGACAATTGAATCTGATTCTTCTGTTTCGCGCCCAACTGGGCGTTTCAGCATGGCGGGGTTCGAAGGTGGGAGGCCAAAGTCATCATCGGAGAACAGCCATGACGGGCGTCGCTCTGGCGCGGCCATTTCGCGAGCCGTACTTGTCTGTCTGAGAGGCGACGGATTCTCGTTGCTGCGCCTCCGCTTTTTTGCAGGCTCGTCGAAGATGTCATCGTGATTGAAGAACGAAACGTCCAAAGAATCAGACGAAAATATCCCCAAATTGGAGAGTCGCGTGGGGATCTGACGCGACGGCCGCTGTACCGGCTGCAGTTGCGGCTGTGACCGTGACTCATCTGGCAGCGGCGGGTCTGAGGAGATCAGGTCAATAACATCGGGCATCTTGCCCAGGTGTAAAGCGACAGAAATTCGATGTGACGCGGAGACGAACGCGACGTCACGAAGTCAGGTGACCTTTGACGCGAATCTACAAGTTGAAGTCAAATTGACAGAATGAAAGGAGAAGTACTCCAGGGGGTATTTGGTGATCAAAATAGCTATATTACACTGCACGAAATAAGAATGCAGCAATCACTGCTAGGAAAGCGCCGGCAAGAGCCAGCAAGACCAGGACCTGCTGCCAACCGCGGAAGGGACGTCTCTCGGCTGTCAACATGGCCGAGATCTCCTCCTCCAGTCTGCCGCCCATGGCAGTGAGCGAAAATTCCTGCTCCGCTCTCGCCTTGCCAGCCTTAGCCATCCTTTGGACATCTTTTTGACTCAATCCGTACAGCACCTTGTCCATAACGGCTGTCCACTCTTCAATTGCGTGTGCATCACGGAGCCAGCCCGTTTCACCTTCGACAATTGTTTCCAAGGGACCACCGGTATTGGACGCTAGAACAGGAAGACCCGCGAGCATCGCCTCGACAGGTACGATCCCAAAATGTTCGTTAATTGGAGTGTAAAGAAGAAGCTTGGACTGTGCCAAGAGTGTGTTCTTGAAGGTAGTCGGGACTGAGAGGAGAAAGAGGACGTCAATGTTATCGGGGATAGCAAGCGCTGATGGGACCGTCTTCGCCGTTGCAATCTCAAGGCCGAAGCTCATCGCGAGATCCTGGAGCTCCTGGTGATATTGGACATTCTCTTGGACTCGATTGTCGTAACCGCCTTTGAAAGATCAGAAATGATACAGAAGTCACAATCACATATCTTTGACTTACCAGCGATCACCAAACGTGTCCCTTTCCTCTTTTCCGCGCCAAGTCCATTGTAAGCGCGAATCGCCAATGCCATATCCTTCTTGCGCTCGAAGCGATTGACACTCAGCAAAATCTTCTTCCCACCCCAGAGCGCCTCCGCGGGTTTGGTCTCCGGTGTCGCAAGACCAGTGTTCGTATCGACACACGGGTAGACGACCTCCACATCACCAAGCTTCTCAGTCCCAAACACCGATTTCACGACGCCTTTTGAGAAGTTGGAGTTCGCAACGACACGATCGGACGCACTCATCGCCCATCCCTCGAACCAATCAAATGGAAACCGGTATAGTAGCTTCGCAAGCCGGAGGAGAGAACCGCCTTCATTGCGGCGCGCGAGCAATTGATCGGGGAAGTGGCAGTAGAAGAGGATTCGTTGGGTCCGAGATTTTTGCGGCCGCGCAAAGGTCTTGATGATTGGTACGCAGGCGGGCAGCTGGTCAACAATGAAGATATCATCACGAACATCCTCCGATTGGTCCTTCAACTGACTTGGTTCATTGCGGGACTCGAGCTCTGTAAGAAGCGACCATGTTAAATGTAGCTGGCGCAGTGATGCCATGAGGATGTGTAGGCGACCGAAGACATGGGCAGGGAAGATGGTATTCCCACGAACACGGACGTCGAGGGTGCCATCGCGCGCCTCTTCGAAGCAGTGGGCCTTGTCGCGGTAAGAGGTGTAGATTGTCACACGGTGGCCGCGATTCTGCAGGGCCAGGGCGACATCAATAATCAATCGCTCAGCACCACCAATACCAAGATCAGGGTGAATGATCACGACATTGGAGGGCGCGAGACCCGACATGGTGCATGAGTAGACAACAATCGTCCACCGATTTACGACATTGTGTTGACTGCGATAAAAGACACGTGGGGTACGTCATCACATGACGAGGTGCCATTCCTATACAACCTGAGGCCTCAATTATCCTTGGCTCATTTACTGATCTATGGTTTATAAGAATCAGCGTGATCAACATTAAAAGCCGATGGACCTCTTTTTACTCTGGTTGTCCCATTATCATTGCTGTTTCCACTCGGATACCGGCACAGAACATATCTGCCGGGGGGGTATTCTCTAAGCCGGATTGACCCCGACGGTCACAATTCTACACTGCCGTCAGTGCATGCAATGTAGACACACCAAAGTGGCCGAGGGCGAGATTTCAGAATTCTTGTTTTTAAAAAGAACCATTCCATGGACACACGTACCATTACTACGTGAGAATCTGGGGCAATTGAATCAAAAAAAAAAGCTGCGGGGAACCCGAACCGCGACCATCCACTCCGCTCGACGGACAAAAGCCCCGTGAACGCTGTGAGGTTTTCGTTCTCTGCCAAGCAAAATTCCTTACATCGCTCTCTAATGCAAATCACCCACAGTCTGAAGAAATGGAAGACAAACGAAAGGGGCCCAAAGCCAGCATCCCGGGTGAACGCGAGGTCGCCCAGGCGCCATCATCTGAAGATGAGTTCCCAAAGCCAACAGTACTGTAAGTCCAATATCTGGAAAGACCAAAGATCAACACAATGCATAATTCAAAACTAAAACCACAATCTAGCCGCCAGGTGATTATCGTTGCAGCGGGCTTCATGACTATGTTTATGACCTGCGCCATCATCTTTACATACGGTGCATACCAAGCCATCTATGAAGAAATGGCCAAAGAATCCAACACCCCGTTCACGGGAACCTCATCCTCAGTTATCAGTCTAATTGGCACGCTATCGATAGCAATCATGTCGATGGGCGGACCCTTCATCATGACCTGGGCGAAAATCTACGGTCCCCAACCCGTCATCATGGCCGGTGGTATAGTCTTTGGACTAGGCTGCATTCTCGCCAGTTTAAGCGAGTATGTGTGGGAATTTGTTCTGACGCAGGGTCTTCTCGTCGGCCTGGGTACGTGTATGGCATACGTGCCGACGATGTCTGTGGCCCCAACGTGGTTCGATAAGCGCCGTGGTCTAGCGATGGGGATTGTGATTTCTGGCTCGGCGTGCGGAGCTATGATCTGGCCGCCTGTATTAAGAGCGATTACCTCGTCGCTCGGGTTCCGGAATGCGTTGCGGATCTCAGGTTGTTTGGTGGTATTGTTTGTGCCGTTGTCGGGATTCGCATTGAGATGGGAGCCGAACTTCAAGGCGAAGGTGCGTGGACAGGTTGCTGGGTTGTCGAGAACTACGGGGTGGCTCAAGGCGCCGCTGGTGAATTGGCAGGTGGCCAAGTCGGAGAAATTTGTCGCGCAGGCGCTGGGTTGTTTTTTGCAGTCGGCTGGATATTCGACGCCCTTGTTTTTTTACGCGGCGTTTGCGAGGTCGTTGGGTTATAGTGCTTCCATGGGGGATAACTTCATTACAATTAGCAATGCGTCGAACTTTGTATCGCGCATTGCTGTGGGTTATGCGGCGGATAAGCTTGGGAGGTTGAACGTGCTGTTTTTCACGACCATGATGAGTTCGGTAGCGGTGTTTGCGTTTTGGTTACCTGCGACTTATGCGGGAATGACCGTCTCTCAAAATTCAGCTGACGGCTTGTTTATTATGTTCACGATCGCCTATGGGTGCTTTGGTAGTGCCTATATTGCTTTGTTCCCTGCGAGCCTGATTGAGTTGTTCGGCGTCCAGCATTTCACTTCGGTGAACGGCGCTCTGTATCTCATTCGAGGTATTGGTGCGCTCGTTGGAACACCATTGACCGGACTGTTATTGCCCGGGCAATCAGCTCTGTCTGCTCCTTTCAACTACGAGAGAGCAACCATCACAGTTGGAGTGTTGCTCGTCGCAGCTAGCATGGCAACTCTGTGGGTGAGAATCACCGGCGCAGCAGGGAAAGCTTGGACATGGAAGCTGTGATATGACTTTGCGCGAGACATTTCGTTTTCATGTCTTTGCCATGTTTTTGAGCATAGCTACGTCTTTCAAATTCAAATAAAATTGTATCTCAATGGATTTACATAAATCGTTGAGCATGTAGGATAGGCATCCAGGTCGACCGGACCCGCTACTGAAAAGTCGGAAGAACAATTCTAAGGTTGCAGTCAATTACGGACAAAGGAGGTAAAGATGAAGAGACTTTCACAGGGGTAAACATTTGCACCAATCTGGAGAAGGCCAAGGGGAAAATGTACAGTGGAGAGTTCAAAAGAGATACCGAATCTCCGAGTCATCAAGGGGTTTGTTCGTGCTGTGGCAGGAGTAAGAAACCCAAGAATATGTGAAAAAAAGGAACTTGTGCATAACTGAATGGCTGTAGCGCAAATGGAGAAAGGCAAAAGAGGTATTGAAGAGTCGACAAAGGGTAACAAGCGTGTCATAATACAGGAGTTTTGGGGCAGTGCATGGGCGTAAAGTGAAAGAGAAAAAGGGTATGAAACAAGTAGCTAGAAAAAGTCAACAGACAAAAGTGTACAAATCGAGGGGAAACGGTAGCGACAGCGACACGCCTTTTGTGGAGAATTCGCAATTGATCACAGGTCTAGAAGCAATTGAGCGTGCTCTTCTTCTTCTTCTTGTTGAGGGCGTTCATCCGCTCTTCTAGCTGGGCGCGAGCGGCCTCGGCTTCTTTACGGGCACTGCGCTCCTCCTCAACGGCCTGGAGAGATAGTCGGGCAGAGTTGCGCTCTTTGCGGAGAGTAGTCAATTCGTCCTCAAATTGCCAAGCCTTCTTCTTCCAGGTCTCGCAGTCAGTCTTGACCTTGCTGCTTTGGGCCTCCAGATCGCCGAGTGCCTCTTCGAGGGTGGCGGTCAGCTGCTTCTCAGCGTAAAGGTGCTTCTCAATAGTGCGAATACGAGCTTCTTGGTCTTCGACAATCTGGGCATTGACAAGCTCCTTGCTAGCGTGGCGAGAGCTTGGTGGAGACACACTTCCGTTGGAAGCGATGGTTGGGAGAGGAGGAAGTGGAATGGCCGGGGGCGGCGATGGGAGAGATGCGGCGGAGGAGCTTTTGCGGAGGTTCGATGTCAACGAACTGCTACGGTCGTGGGAGCCATCTTGCCCTCCACTGTTCTTAAGTTGAAGTTCGAGTTGCTCGATCCGCATCTGATAAGTCTCAATCTCCGACTCGAGGGCGATGATCCTGGCCTTCGCATCCTCGAGGGCTTGATCACGTTCTTGCTGGATGACAGAGAGACGGTTATGGTGCTGATCAAAGCTGCTGGTGATTTGCTCCTCAAGCTCCTCGACCAAGCGGATACTCTTCTCCTTCTCGGCGGTGATCTCGTCCACCAAAGCTTCCTTCTTCTTCACCTGCTCATCCTTTTGACGCAGAGAATCCTCCAAGGTCGCAACCAAGAGAGCCAGCTCGTTGACCTTGGCGTCCTGGATGGAGCTCTTCTTCGCCAATTCCTCCACGTTTGCATATTCGAGTTGCTTGCGCAAATCCTCGTTGGTGTCCATCAGCTCCGCATACTTCTCGGAGAAGTGTTGCTTTTGGGCCAAAATGTCCTGGATCTGGTCTGCCATAGTCTCGGCAGTGACATCAGAGTTGAGAATAGTCGAGACTGCACTAAGTAGCTTCACCAATTCATCGCGAGACTCGGCAATGTCTTTTTGCAATGCAGTAATCGTCTTATCGTGCTCAGCATCCTTCTCGGCAAGAAGGGACTCCTGCTCAGCGTGAACAGCCGCCTTAGTGCGCGCCTCCAGCTCAGCTAGCTCTCGCTTGTGAGTATCTTGAAGCGAACTCAAGTCTGTCTTGTGTGCGTCAATGGCGGCCCTGTGAGTCGCGATCTCCTGCTCGAGCTCAGCAATGCGGGCGCTGTGGGTGTCAGCGGAATCGCTGCCAAAGTCCTTGGAAGTGAGCTGTGCAGAGTGCTGCTCTTTAGCCTCCGAATGAGACTTCTCAAGACCAGCAATCGTTGCAAGCTGAGCCGCAATAGTCGACTTGTGCTCATCGATGTCCTTCTTCAGGCCATCAACGAGCTCTTGCTGCTTGGCGCGCTCACTCTCGAGAGCCACTGCAGCGGCCCCTTTATCAGCCGAAGCATCGCCCGAAATCGCCCGCTCTGCGCGCATGGCCTCAACAGACGCGAGCGCACTTTCAAGCTCAATAAGGGTGGTGGTGAGTTGCTTCTCCGATGTTTGCACAGACTCCAAAGCGCTTTGATGCTTGCTCTTCCATTGGTCAAGCTCGCCTTGCAGGGCGTTAATCTTCTTGTCCTGCTCCTCAGCGCCAGCATCCATGGCCTTCGTAGCAATCTCCTGGGTCTTCAAAAGACTGTTCAGGTTCTCAATTGCAGCCAAGAGCTGGTTCTCGCGGGCCTCGTGAGCAGCGCGGAGCTCATTCATCTGGATCTCCTGGCCGACGACCTGGTCACGCAGTTGGGACACCATAGCCATGTCCATAGAAGATGCGCCTTGCATACTGGATCGTTCGCGAGTGAGACCGGAGATAATGGTGGCTTTCATCTCCATCTCTTTCTTCACCGCCTGGTTCTCGGCCTCCAGCGACTGGAGGCGCTCCATGCGAGTTGACAATTCGTGCATGGTGGCATCCAGATGAATCTCAAAGTTATGAAGAATTTCGGGACGGCTGGCGAGCTCCTCGTTCGCCAGATTGCGTAATGCGGTAAGCGAACGGTGAGCGCGGTCGACGCCAGAAAGGAGATTCTGACTAGTCATACGGCGAATCACCTTGAAACCAGGAGTGGTGGGAGAGCTAGTCCTCGTGCGATGGACCTCAGCTTCTGCCTTGAGCTTCTCAACAATGCCAAGGATAGCCTCGTGCTCACTTTGAAGTTCGGCATATTTCTGGGTCATACGATCGGCGCTTTCCTGGTGTCCAGCAAGGGCCTTGCGCATCTGCTCGATGTCCTCATTAGACTGGACAGGAGTAGAGGAAGCAACAGGGGTGATGGGAGTCTCTGCCTGAATTTCAGAGGAGTCGTGCAATACAGCTGATTCCCCGGCCGAGGACAATTCCGAGGAGAGCGACTGCGAGAATGAGTGTTGTGCTCCAGACCTCGTATTCAGAGCGATGCCTTGGTCTAAAAAAGACACGGGTCGGGAAGCAGTGTTCTGGGTATCAAGAGCCGGGTGGTAGGCCTCATCCACTTTGTCCTGTCGTAACTCGGCCAGGGCTTTCAACGCTTCTTCGTATTTGGCCTCGAGGGTTTCAAATTCATTAAGAGTAGTCTCGTGGTTCATACGTAGGTCGAAGAGCTCCTGGGTAACAGTCTCAAGTTTGTCGGCAACAAACTTGGACTGGGCCGGGCTGTGAAGCGGTTCTTCATACATAGCTTGAGATCGCCGAGCCTCAAGCTTGCTGGTAACATTCTGCAGCACCTGCAGATCATCACCAGGTCCACCAGTAGCTTTCTCGGCAACTTCGATAACCTCATCTTCCTCTTCTGGGATCGGCTCTCCGAAGTCTTCGTCCGTTTCAGGGATGGCGGTCTCCGTGGCTTCGTTCAGGACATCCAAGGAGGGAGTGTGTCGGTGGAATTGCGGGGGCCTGATGGGAGTCGGGGAAGATGGATCAACTCCATTGGTGCCATCGTGGTCGTCGCCATTTTGGCGACGCTGGTCCAGGTCATGGAGTAGGTGGTCAAGAGTCCCAAGGCCTCGTTGGCGCTGAATGACATGCTCCAGACGGAGGACCTCGCGCTGCATCAGCTCCATATCCTGATCGGCCTCGGCAAGTCGGTCTTCTAATGTGGAAATGTATTCCTCACAGCCCGTCTCGTTCTCGCGAGCACGGCTAAGCTCCTTGCGCAGCTCGGTCACAATAGCCGCATGCTTTCTCTTCGCCGGTAGACGCACCGTCAAGTTTTGACTCCAGCTCGTGTAGGTAAGTCTCATTGCTGGCGTCGCGATCCAGCAGTTTCTGCACACGAGCTTGGAGTTGCTGGTTAACTGCCTCGACGTAAGCGCACTTAGTCTCACGCTCCAACAGGGTGCTCTCCGAGGTGGCCAGGGACGAGCGGGTGTCAGACAAGGAAGCCTCAAGGCTTTGAATAGTCTTTTCATATTCAATGACCACCTGCTCCACAGACTCCGCAAACGACTTTGATCGCTGCATTCGCTCAATAGAGCTCACACCCACTTCAGCAGCCGCATCGTCCGTGACACTATTGGCCGTCTCAGAGTCATTGGCGAGCGTCGAGATCAGCTTCGTATGACGTTGGCTGAGAGCATTATAGCTCTCCTGAGCATCCAATAGCTGGTTCTGAAGCTTGATTTCGCGTTCGTTCTTGCGCTCATTGCGCTCAGCGGAAGAGGCGTCGCGGCGTTCTAAGCCTTCGGAGTTGCGGATCTGCTGTCGGAGAAAGGCCACTTCGGCCTTGAGTCGTTCAATCAAGGCTTGCTTATCGCCTTCATCGGCCACCTGCTGGATTCGTGGTTTACTCTGGATCGCTCGAGCTCGCTGAGCATACTGAACAGTGTTGAGAGTTTCACTCAGATGAAACTCGGCAGGGGTCACACAAGCAATCATATATGTAATGGCATTACCGCCCAGAGAATCTTGAAGCAGACGAGTGAGTCTCGAGTCACGGTAAGAGACGTGTGAACCGGACTGTCGGGATGAGAGTTGCGAAATGACTTTGCCGAGTGCTGCAAGACCGGCGTTGATAGAAATACCCTCACGTGCGCGCTCACCGGAAGCTCCGGTGTTTTTTCATACGTTCGCTACCTGCCAAATCCACGAAGTGCAGCTTGCTATCAACGGTAAATGAGTCGCCGCCCGAGAACGAGTCCACAGGCATGGACATGCGCTTTTCTTTGGGGAAGAAGCTGCCGGGCCGGAAGATTTACGCTGGACAAGGTTCAAGCTGAAGACTGCATGGGAACGAGATGACTTGGCATTGATGGCGGTCGAGTCGGTCTGACGAATGGCAGAACCAAAGTTCAGGGCCCCAACCAGGTCCTCGTAGGAGTTGATGTTGACTTGATGGAGACCGGTCAAAAGGATGCGTCCCTTGGTATCTTCGCGGATGGTAACACTACCGCGATCGCTGATTGGGGTGGAGTCGGGAAGCAGCAAATCCCGAAGCTGCTCGTTGTAAATCTGGGGAAAGAATGTCAGATCTTCCGCCACAGCTATCTGAGACTCTGCATACCTCAACGTAGGTCGCCTTCATTTGCCAGTTCTTTTCGGCGCCTTGTTTGTTGAAACTAGATGCCGAGCTCATAGAGTATCTCTGGGGTGTTCGAAGACCAGTCGAGGTCGACCCATTGCGGTTGTGTTTGACGCCGTCTAGCTTATCAAACAAGGCCTGAGCAGCGCGGGGATGATACCTTGTTATTGCAGACCGCGATTAGGTCAAAATCTTTTAGCAAGATTGAGCGGGTAAAACTCACCATTCGCCTCGGAATGACCCTGCTCGTTGGGGCCAGCCGTGCCCATGGTATATGATTTTCCCGCACCGGACTGGCCGTAGGCGAGAATGGAAACATTGTATCCTTGCACAAACGAGTTGACACTGTCGCTCAGGTATTCCCAAATTCCATCCTGATCCACAGTCTCAGGGAAAACGCGATCGAAAACAAAGAGTTTGCGGCCCTGGGGAACATCCACGGCCAAGCTAGTCGGGGCTGTGACGTGAACCATGGATCGTTGAAATCGCTGGGGAATTAATTCGTAACCGGGGTCAGTGGGCTTTAGGGGTGGTCGCACTCGAACAGCTATTGCGCCAGTCAGTAGTCCATCTTTGCTCATTCAATGAACAGGCATAGCGATATGTATGTCCCGTCGGACGGTATCCCGGCATGCGCGCATCCAACCCGTCCGGATGTATTGGGAAAGGAACCACGTACCGACTTTGACTGCGGTCTTGCCATCTTCATCAGAGGCTCGGCTGCCACCTTGTCTGCTGCTCATACTCAATCGACTATTGCTGCGCGGCGTGCGCATCACCGCGCTGATGGGTCGCGGGGCAGGCCCCGAGGGCGACGCTGGCGGTGAGACGGTCATCTCCCTAGGAGAAACCACGCCTGGTGGGAGAAAGGACGATGATCAGGGAAAGCGAGGGATGGTTGAGAAGCGCATGTGTGATGGCGAAGCAATTGTCTAGAATTGTGGAGAGCGCGATAGTCAGTTTTCTCGGACCCCTTTTAATTTTATTTTTTTAATTTTTTTTTCCACCCTTCTTTTCCTTTCGCGGGTAAAGTGATAGGTCACAACACCGATAAGGGAATCCCATTGCACATACCTGGAGATCGATGACTCTCCGACAAGTCAAGCGGTGATGACAATGAGGTTCCAGGGGAAAAAAAGGGAGAACAACGTCCGGAGTAGAGCCCGTGCACCCTAAGCCCGAGTTTGGCTTAGCAGCGACTAAGATGAAGGAGCATTCGGTGCTGTTCTCAGTGGAACCCAATGGGGCCCATGGGCCAAGCGAGGGGCTCAGGGGCCCTTTTTGACTACTTTTTGACTACTTGTGCCCTCCTTTTGGTTGTCTCTGATTCTATCGGTCCACGCTTTGTTGAACCTATCAATTTTTGTCAATTATCCGTGCCATTTGGTCTCGGACAATATTCCATCTTTTCGAACTCTCCACGCGTTCCAACCGCTTACTCACACCCAGCCGTTTTAATCGTTCGTTTCAGATTGGACGGATTTAGGTTATCAAGAGTGGATCAATCAAATGGAATTGTGGTCTCCGCTACAACATACCCTGTCGGTTTTGTACTTCACTTGCCAGGTCGCGAAGGGCTTGCGAACGTCGATCGTTGCCTGTGGATGGAGGCAGTCAGAACGGGGTTGCTCGAAAATAGCAATTTCTCCTGAGACCCACCCGGGACTGATTCAGTGCTCGTCTAACCCACGTCGATATGGCCTAGATTCCCCTGTCGTCGAGGGGTGGGCACATCAAAAAGGGGGTCCGATGTCCCACATGGCCCAAAAATTGCGGTACATTGTACCTTGGAAGCTGTGCGCCCCAGATCTCATGGTGATCCTCTCCAGCTTAAGGATCCGACATACCGACAGCCGAACGTGAGTTCATGCATGATGTATGTACGGAGTCAAATGTCTGAGATGAGTAATATTCCGGCCTATCATCTGCAACCCGGTAGATGCCTTGCGACCCGGCTCGACAATCCAGGACCTGTGCCGTATAGGGCGTAGGAATTGAAGTAACAATCGCAACTCTCCACGACTCCACTTCTAAATACTCCGGACTCGTCTCACGCGCGAATATCTAATGGACTTAAGGCTCATCAAACGTATGGCTCTTCTCGTGACTTACAAAGACGGTGAACTGTTTCATACTTCAACCACACCTTGAACTTGAATCTATTACTATGGTGCAATTCCAGCTCGCCCACTGCTTAATTCTAGATGCCCGCTCTAGCGTCTTGTGTCGCCACAAAATGCTCCACTCCAGCCCGGCCAGCTAGCGGATCTAATACGGTTCGATTCGAATGCCGAGACTTGCCCATCGAGCCATTCTCGAATTCCTTGGCGGTCCGGGCCCGCCAGTTCGTAATCATTTTCTAAAAGATGTTTTCTGGCTGGTGCGTATTAACTCTATTTTCAATTAAAAGCGTCCCTATTGAAACGAATCATTGAAAAAGAAGATCAGGTAAAATAAGTTTAAGATTGAGGTGAGGACGGAGCGAAGGCTCCATGTACCTCTGGCGATGTGGGGCTCGATCGAAGGCCACATTCTTTCAGTTCTCCCATACTTCGAAGATCTCGCCACCTTGAGCCTAAAAGTATGTGTGCAACACGCGATTTTTCGGCCCTTTTTGCTGCTATGACTCTGAATCTTACCGCTCGAATAAGCATCAAGTGCCTGCGTACTCATTCTTCGTTTCATCAATTTCACACATCATTCTTCAATATTCCATTGTGATCCGCTTCTCATGTACTGCGTGGGGTGGCTACTCCATGCATGAACCTATGGAATTTAATTCGATCACTCCAACCCAAATCAACCGAATGCCTCAATTTGGTCCCAGCTATGCATGTTCCTCAACCAGCATCTCCTCCACCCACTTCATTCGAATACCCATCAAGCGCCACGGAATGCGGAAGCAATTACATCCTAAAATCTCATTCAGAAGGAATAGAGTTTACAGCTCATGTGTCTCGCCAGTAGAAAGCGGGCCCATCTTCACCATCATGGTAAGAACTTCATACAAAACATCGGCAGCCGCCCTGCAGCCCGTTAGCCAAGCTCCGCCACATTCCTTCCACATTCTGATATGAAAGTATAAAATCACTTACATAGTTGAGAGCTCAGCATTGGTGTCGTAAGCCGGAGCGACTTCGACAATATCTGCGCCAATGAAATTCAACCCGTCAAGGCCGCGAATGATGGCCCGTAGCTCGCGTGTAGACCAGCCGCCGGTCTCGGGGGTTCCAGTGGCTGGGGCGACTTTTGCAATGCGCTATGAGTAAACGAAACCCCGAAAAGGTATGGTGAGTCACTTACAAGCTGGATCCAGAGTGTCGATATCGATGGAGAGATAGACCGGGTGTTCAGTTCCAACACGGTCCCGAATCTTCTTGATGATACCATCCGTACCTATATCAGCCGTGTTAGTTGGTCACAACGAGAAGATACAAAGCTCTACCAATTGTATCAATCTCACGAGCCTCGACAATCTCGAATCCACAATATCCATCATTTTCATAGTCCGAAGGACCGGACAAGGTCGTGCGAATACCAGCGTGAATGTTGGTGTCGTTTCTCAACAGGCCCTCCATAGCCGCATGGTAGAAGTAAGTACCGTGGTTGATAGCAGCAACCTGGCTCGGAGAACCACCGAAGACTTTGGGTTTCCAAGTGTCCCTGGACATCAAAATCATCAGTCACCGTAGCACACAGCTAAAGTTCATCATAACTCACAAATGACTATCGAAATGAATCACTGTCACAAGGCCATAAGCCTTGTTGATGCTCCGCAGCAGAGGCAACGTGATGGTATGGTCTCCTCCCAAAGTAATGACGCGAGGCAGCGTCTTGCCAGCCCGTGAAAGGCCAACCTTGTCTGCGTTGGTGAAAGGTTTACGCATGAGAATACTGTTATGTCCTTCCTCGATCTGTTGAATCGCCCAAGTGTTATCGTAGGATGTCACGGGAACATCACCGCAGTCCATGATTCTGAGATCGCTGGTGAAGGGGTTCGATTCGAGGGGTACATTGTAACCGCCACTATCGTTCAAGAGTCAGTATGAATCATGGACGCTACCATGACAGTTATACAAGCGTTGAGCTTAGTTGACACATACTAGAGATTGAGGCGACGAGAGCCTTGTCTGATCCCACTTGGTCCGAAACGTGCACCGGGCCGGTAGGAAGTACCAGTATCGAAGGGAGCACCTGTAAATAAATAAGCTCTATGCGCAATAGGTAGGTCATAGATTCGATGTGGTTACCTAGGAAGGCAATGTCGTATCTCTCGGATTCGCTCGAGAGGCATGGAAAGTAAGGCAGACGACCAAAAGTTGAGATACCGGAGAACACTGAATCAGCCTAGACACGTTGAAAGAATGATCAGCGTTTCGTCGGTGGATGGTGGCGGTCCGTTTCACACTTGTGTGCCTCCATCACCAGGAAGGGTGTTATACCACAGCCCTTGGTGTGGCCCAGCCAAAGGGGTCTGGCTGTGGTCTCCATGCGCCACTACCAGGCTCGAGAGAGCAAGGAAGCCAAGAGTAGAAGTAATCATTGCAGTCGGTCCGATACTTGATGGAAGGTTCAAGAGGATCAAATCAACTACCGGCTTACTTTGAGCTATATGTAATTATTTCTCTCAGACTCAATTCAGATTTTGCAAGAGAATTTCAGATGCAGGAAGGAAATCTTTGTCCCTCGTACGACCTCAGGATTGCATCATTTCAAAGGCCTAATATCTCCCCACTCCCTCCAACATCCAAATCCGGCGATTGACTGATGATCACAGAACCTAAAGTATTTGACGAAAGATACAAATACCCAAATACCAACAGTCTTGCAAATTTACACCGCGCGAGCGTTGTGGGGTTGATATGCTGCTCTATCTTACTTCCCAATCGAGAACCCCCGCGAGAATCGCACATGGCGGGGAATAACTGATAGGATGCACGTCATATATAAGAATAGCCTGAAACTCAATTCAACTTACGAAAAGGGAAGGAACGGGAGAAGCTCTGAGCAAGTCTCGGGGATAAGATAGCATGTATTTTGGTGTGTTGTTCGTGGCTTATCGGTGCTCCTTCGTGACGAACCATCTTTCAGTCTTTTATCAGTACGCTAAGACCCAGAAGCGGAGTACACGTTGTAGATCACGACAAACCGATCGGTACATTAAATGGCACAAGAATTACACGATACGGAAGATGATACGCAGCCACAGCATTTGATTAGCGTTCGGGTAAATGAGTCGAGAATGCTCTCTTCTATGCATCTTGAACTTGGTTGGCCAAACTATGCCAACCACTAACAGGCGCGCAGTTTGTCTACATTCGTCCGCGTATGTCCTACATCATTCATTATCATATAGCTAGAGTCGTACAGACGTCAAACATAAAATATTCGAAGTTTGCAATGAAGGAAAGAAGAGTGAAGAATAGACTCGATTTATGAAACACTAAGCATAGATATGTCAAATGAAAAACAAATACGAATCATCTGAACTCTCATATGAAACAGAGACGGCCTGGAGGTGGAAAAGCAAGGATAGATGCCTAATGTCCAGCCTTGGCCGACATTATGCTTTCTTCTCGGACTTCATCGTGAAGGGACAGAACGCAGGAGTTGCCCGGTGATTATCACTGAAATTAGTGGGAAACCTTCGATCCAGGTCTCTTTTTTGAGCATCGAATTTTGCTTTCTCGTCCGCTGTTCTAAGCTGGATGGACTCCTGGTAGCTGATTTTCGGATCAAGAAAGAATGTTTCCATGAACCACATGAATGTTCCAATCACAAAAATGATAATTCTTGCTAGAATAGGGTTGACTGGGCGAATTCGGTGCGCCTTCAAAGTTTGTGGAAGCGAAAGACTAATGGGAAATGCTCGACCCAGAGAGCGAAGACTAGCTGGGAAGAACCGATATGCAAATTGATCCGATAAAGCTTCAGCAATCAGATGACCTTTCTCTGTTTGGTCCAAGTGATTTTTCTCAACATTTTCACAGAACTGATACATGGCGTTCCAGTCCTCAGGGAATTCTGTGAGAGGTAAGTAACCATTCTTCGAGAGGTTTTCCAGGGACTTCGACGGAAAACAGGTGGGACATCTCTTTCCAGAACCGATGGGCTGCAATCTTCTGCTTCTCACTGAAGCCAGAAAGACGTAGTCTTCGTCGAAGCCGATGCACCGAGATGGCAGAGAAGCATAAAAAATATGTATAGTCAATCGCGTGGGTAAAGTTTCCAGGATATTTTTTTGCGTAGTACGCGTGTCGCTTGTTGATCGCATGAGTGGATTTCTTAGTCTCAGCATGATGTGGTCCGTAAACCAACCATACAGAGTTATGATATTATGTTTCGTTGACCCTGTCGGTAGCGCGATTGAGGACTTTGCCTCCGTCATCACGCCAGACGACATCAGCCCCCCCCGTCGTTAGCGATGAAGTTTGGAAACGTTAAGGCATAGATCAGGTTTTGAATGAAGTCGCCGCCACCAGTGTACTCGATCGACAGTCTCCAAATCTTTTGATAATCTTTCTCAGGATCTGAAACTTCAATCTCTTGCTTGACCTACTTATAGGGTTTCTTCATGGAAAGCGGCATTGACATGTTTCCAGACATGAAGGATCATGAGCACACAGTCCAGTCGGTTGAAGACTCTGTCAATCATATATGTGTAGAAAAACTGAGTCCTCGAAGAATGACGAAATCAGAGGAATAAATTGGGGTGAATACATTTGGGCGATCCGGTTTCTTCTTAAATGCGCGTTTTGCAAAATTCATAGAACTGGAAGTCCAGGAATACATCGCCGGCTTTCCTTACATGAAGGGGCAAAGAACCAATAGAAGCAATAGAAGCACTGCTAGGGAGCTCTCCGAGAGCCTGTTGAGGCAAGCCTGGGAGTAAAGACCCCCATATCCGCTTAGTCATTAGTTGTTTGTGTGCAGTGGGACAAGAATTCGAATATTCGGGCTTCATACCCGCTCTCTCCCCTAAGAATCCGTTATGTCCCCGACGCATGAAGTCCACTTCCCGAGTCGATTACCTCTCTCATAAGTCATTTTTTCAAAATATAATTGTTGTTGCTTTCAGACTCATCCTGCCAAATTCACGCAATTTCAGCGAGTGACAAGAAGCGGAAGAGAAAAGAGGCGAGCAGTGGAGGAGGACTTTGAGGACACCAAAGAAACAAAAGCGTAGTACACTATTGGAACCGGACCTGTTCTTCCCAATACTGTTATATTGCCCCGTTATATATGTACCGACTAAGCCCTTGTATCATACTCTGGATTGACCCATGATGGCTGCGGTGCCTTCGCTCTCATATGTGCGCCGTATATATGCAAAACTCCAAATACTAGACCGCCTCCAACAAGAACAATCAACGCCTGCATGGTAAACGTCCAGGTCCAGCCAACCGATGCTTCCCAAGAAGCGATGAAAAACTGTTGAGCAGGTTAATTTTAGCAATGCCGTCCAGCTCTCGAAAGCCTAAGACGAAGACAACATACCGGATTGATAAAGGCACTCAAGTTCAGAAACACGGCATAGAAAGTGATCACACTGGTCGATTGAAATGGGTAGCAATCGACAATATAGCTGCTGATGACTGTGTTGCCAACCTGGACACCTGCAGCAACTGAAATGTTCGTTAGTCAACACTAGTACTTGTCTCTTCGAGAATTCCATACTCACAGAGGAAGAATGCAACTTGGCCAACCATCCAATGATAGTTTTTATCGAGACTGACACCCCAAAGAATTGATCCGACTGAAATTTTGTCAGAATGTGGACACATTCCTGGAGGAACTTGTGACTGCACTCACCTGCAGTGACCAATATAGCAGGATAAGCCAACCATAATCGCATTTCTGCGACGCGAACGCCCCCATTTCTCTTTGCCAGTCTTTCCACAATGTAATCACTCAGCCGCCCCGAGCAGCATATTTCCGAGACGATTGTCCCCAGAAATAGACCTAAGAAAAACAAGCCTTGTATGAGAGGAGAGTAGTTCTCATAGGCTGCGGGTACCATGGTGATAATAGAGAGAATCCACCAGTACCAAACAAATGAATACCCGAGAACTCCAATCACGACCACAGGGAATTGAAATGTGAGCACGAATCGAGTTATCGAGTCCCAGGGTTTTGGATGACGCATCCCAGGGACTGGCATGAAGTTTACAAATGGAAGGTTCTTCGTCCTCGGTAGATCATCAGAGGCAAGCTCTACTGTTGAACTCGGTTGAGGTGTGGGGCTTTGATCTGCCACTTGCTTCTCAATGTTCGGAACACAAGGCGGTTTCCCTTCCACAACATGCGATCGAAGAAGCATATTTTGCCGAGGGTATAATGTCTCGGGCATGAATATTACCTGCAAAACCAAGAGGACTGCGAACAAAATGGCATTGAACCAGTTGATCCATGCCGCACTGACGAGATTCATAAAGCCACCAACTGAGAAGTTACATTAATTAGAATCTGAAATCAAATGTTGACTGTTGCTGAAACCCACAGGTAGGGCCGAGTAGAAGTCCAGAATCAATGGCCAACACCCACAAACCGAGCTTTTGTCCGCGTTCATATTCGAAAAATAGATCGTTCACTAGTGATTTCATCAATCGGGTGCAAAGGACAATGAAAAAAGCCTGGATACATACCAATAGCCATGCCGACGGTTGAGGCAGGGCTCACGCCAAGTCCTTGAAAAAATCGAGCTGCCATATAGCCTGCGTATGTGTCCGCCACTGCCGCGCCGACTGTAGAAACTAAGGCAATAATCGTGCCAATTAAGAAAATAATCCGGCGACCATAAATATCACTCAGCGAAGTCCATATCAAAGGACCAACAGATAAACCCAATGCCGGGATGGCAACAGTCCAATTGACTTGGGAATAGCTGATGGAATATTGACTTTGGATCTCTGGGAAGGATGGAACCGTGGTCGTGGTCAGGTACGTGAACAGAAAATAGCTAGAATTCAAGAATACAGGTAAGCACTCCATTTACAAGCCTGAGAATGATTGTAAAATCTTACTTGAGCATGACAATCGATAAGATCCCATGTTTTTGGAGGCTCGACCAGTTCAAAGGGTCCAGCGGATCAGATGTAGGTTGCGGATGAAGTCTGATCCCATTCCTGTCGACGGCCTCTTCGCCAGCAAGCTGAATACCATTTTCAATAGATGTCGGTAACAAATCAATTGTGCCATTGGTGCTATGGCCTGGGCAACCTTTGTAGATCTGCTTTTCGTTCATGATTGACCAACACGCGACCTCACGATAAGGTCAGGGCTGGACTTTAGAAATAGGAAAAAGGCGACACAGAACTCAACTCCAATATTTTAATTATCTAATCTATTCAACCACAATTATATTGCTTATCTTAAATCTCCGTTTGAAGGCTTGTAGAAGCGGAAAATCTCAAGCCGGGGTCGGAGGGTAGAGAATAGGTACCTGGGCTCCCCTATCAGTGACGTCTGCTAGCTGCATGTTTTGCGCTAAACATTAAACGGGATTGAACGAATCACGACGCACACACTAATCATCAAGCCATGTGAAAATTGCACTTCTCAGTAACTTCTACCCCAAGTTGGGCGAAATCAAGATTCAAACTCCCATCAAGGGTTCCACTCCCGTTAATTTCCGTTTTGGGTAAGCTCAGTCTCTCCCCCCGTTGCCCTTCGCACTCTATCTTCTTTTCTCTTAGATATGAATGGACAAAGTGAGAGCTTGCGGCCGATGAATGCAGCCAGTAGAGAGCTTGGGTGGTCCTTATCGGTCGAAGGAAGCAAAGTGGCCCGAGTAAACATTCACGAATTGCTAAACATTACGCATTGTGCTCAAGATAGTGGTATCACCCAGAGACCAGGTATAGCGCTCAGACAAGTTTCTGTAAATGGTTGCTTTGTATTTTACTAAGACCTTTGCTATTTAGATGCATTCCAGGTCGCCATTGTGCAATGTCTCGATCAATTGGTGCAAGTGCCTCAAGTTTACGAAACTTCTGCGCAGTCCATAATGATAGAACTAGGACAACATGTATTCGATACTGCGTATTCCTTTAAATGCACTAATTTTGGCCCTGAATCCGAATCCGAATAACAGAATAATACATATCAGGGCCCAAGAGTGATTTCAATAGAGTCAAGGAGAGTATCCGCCACATAAACCGCTTATTCATACATCTATGCAATAAACCAGTCAAGAAGCTCGGCAGGTCGTCTTCTTTTCTAGAGTATATCGGGCAGCTTTGAATCATTCAGGCAATTCCAGCGCCTCCTCTATCCGACCCGAAGGAGCGACCAGGCGAATCTAAGGAGCTGTCACTTGAAAATGAAAAAGCAAGTCCGAGAATCCCAAGCAAGAAATAGCTCATACATTGAACCTGAGTACTACAACACATTAATTCATGTTGACTAGCAATCTCAGACGCATATGCTGTGTAATTCGCGCGTACATTGGAGTATCATCTTGATCGGTAGACTACCGCTCAACAGGACAGACTGAAATTGAGCGGGAACATGCTCACCGTTTCACGCGAACCGATAGTTACACAACGCCGGCATGTATAAGTCGACTTCGGCTCAAAGCATGGATCTCTCCACCTTCCAAGTTTGAAGAAAGTCTCGAGAATGAAGCCCACAACGCCCCACTCTCGGATAATGTCCCTCGTTGTTTTTGAAGGCTTGGATCTTTCAAAATCACCATTCGGAGCGCCTAGACTGCTCTTTGTAACTTATTTTCTTATCTTTCGGACATCTTGCGGACGGGGATAGGCAAAAGTTGGCTCGTTCTCCGAGGTCGGGATCAATCACAGGAGCTTGTTGACGTGTCCAAAGCGACTAGTGAACTTGTATGCAGGCAGCTCTCCACCGCGGCAGCCGATCCGTCGTCATAAAAGTGGTATTTTCACCGTGTAGATCGAGTCCTCGTCAGCCTGTACCGCTACTCCATGAAGCATTCCTGAAAGTTTCAGATCTTAGCTCAGCCCGGTACGGGTTTTGATGTTTGGTTTTCAATGCCTTTGCTGCTCGCAAAGCAATCCACTTCTTCACGTCGAGGGTCCCACTATGTACACTTCATACATCTTTACATAAAGCTCATTCCCCTCTAGCGAGTCCTCGGAACCGATTCTTGATTCTTTGCTTTGAATCTGCCGCGAACATGCATGTCAGTAGCAACGTGAGCAACAGCGACGTCACTGTTTCGAATGCCTCTGTCTCTTTCTCTGAATCGAACACCTCGACACCAAATGAGTACACTAGGCTCCTTCCAAAATTAACCCCAAAGCCCATTGAGGATGAGTGTACCTGGGATGATGAGGTTGACAAGGATGCTTCGAAGCTTCCGCGAGGCAAGCGAATTCTGACAGAATTCTTGGAGCTGTTCAAGGGCTCAGTCCCTGTCATCATGGCATACATGTTGCAGATGAGTTTGCAGACTATTCCAGTCATCATTGTCGGTCACTTATCCCCAATGTACCTCGCCGTCAGCGCTTTCTCATTGATGTTCGCCCTGGTCACTGGATGGATGATTGCATTGGGAGGAACTACGGCGATGGACACATTGGCCTCGTCGACCTTTACCGGAAGTGAAAATAAACACGACCTAGGCATCCTTCTTCAACGTGCTTTCTTAGTTCTTGGAGCCTTTTATACCCCAGTCGCTGTCATCTGGGCTTGTTCCAACCCTATCTTTCAGGCTCTTGGCCAAGATCCAGAGCTCTCGTACTTGAGCTCTCAGTTTTAACGGCCTTGATCCCTGGCGGGCTCGGTTATATCTACTTTGAAACAATGAAGAAGTACTTACAGGCGCAAGGTAAGAGACTGTCACATGCGACTATGTCTGAACAGTTGCTATCACTCAACCGACAGGAATTATGCGAGCCGGAACGTACGTGCTGCTCATTACTTCGCCTCTCAATGCTGGACTGTGTTATCTGTTTTGTTACACACTAGACATAGGGCTACTTGGTGCTCCCTTAGCAGCCAACATCTCATACTGGACCTCTTTCATCATGTTGGTCCTATATGCCAAATTCGTCGCCGGCTCCGAATGCTGGGGTGGCTGGACTCGAGCGGCGCTCACAAATCTATGGACCTTCGCTCGCCTGGCAATCCTTGGAATCTTGCACGTCGGAACTGAATGGTGGGCCTTCGAGATCGTGGCTCTAGTGGCAGGTCGCCTGGGCACGACTTCCTTGGCATCTCAGAGCGTGATCATGACCGCAGATCAAATCATGAACACCATCCCATTCGGTCTAGGTGTTGCTACTTCTTCCCGCGTTGGTAACTTGCTTGGCGCACGGAAATCCAAGGGCGCTTCACTCGCTGCTCACTCGTCTGCGATTCTTGCCGTGGGTTTCGGTGCTGTTGTGTTGGCTATTCTCATAGGCACAAGAAACAATTTCGCGAAGATCTTCAACAATGACCCGGAGGTTATTGAGCTTACCGCAGAGATTATGCCGTTCGTTGCACTTTTTCAAATTGCAGATGGTATGAATGGTAGCTGTGGTGGAAGTCTTCGAGGGATGGGCCGACAGCACGTAGGAGCCGCTATCAATTTGGTGAGCTATTATTGCTTTGCTCTGCCACTAGGTGTTTATCTTGCTTTCCATGGCTGGGGACTCAAAGGTCTCTGGGTCGGCCAATGTGTTGCACTTTACTGTGCAGGTGTTTTGGAGTGGGTTCTCGTCGCTTGCACACGGTGGGAAACTGAAGTTCGCAAAGCGTTCAAGCGTATGGACGGCCATGGTACCTTGGAATCCGGTGCTGGACCTGAGATAGCAGGCAATGAGTGAGAAGATATCCAAATAGATTAAACAAGTGCATTGGAGTCAAAAAAAATAATCCGAACCGCGCAGAGTTCTAATGGCCATAATCTAAGACCAAAGAAGATTTGACCGGCCACATGATTTTCAGCTAACCTTCATCATTTACCCGTCAGACAAAAAAAATTCAAAGACACTTTTGCTCTGCTGTTTCAACGGAGAGATCATGTTTCACAAGAGCGAACATGAACGCTGTCATGATTTCAGATGTATTTCCGGATCCATTCATGTTAAAAAACAATGTCTCCCCCTACAATACTGCAAATCCTTGTTGCATGCTGTCGTCATATTCTACTTTATTGACTATTGAGTTCGAATGTAAAAATGGAAGATCGAGGTATAAGAAGACTTCAGACTTGTGAATTCTATCGGTTAGAGAGCTGCATACGCCAGACCAGTTCTATTAACAAAGAGCAAACAAAATGGTATGTATCAGTTAAACTGTATCTAGAGAAGTTGGAGCAAGGTTGGTGTATATATGAGCCGAAAATGCTAGAAAACGACAGTGGGAATATTAACGTTGCCGCAAAAAGGGAACCAATAACAATGCCGCAAAAATGGAACCAAGCGATTATTTTATGCCTGTTCTGTAACAGACGCCTGAGTCTGGGACACGCTTGGGATGTCCTCGCCCTTGAGGTAATTCTCGAATTCGCCAATCTGCTTGCCGCCTTGGATCCAGCGCTCACGGATCAAGTTGCGTCGATTCTCGGCTAACTTGTTCAGCGCGGGCCAGTAAATAGAATGGTCATAGCGGAACTCAACATCACCACCCACAGACTTCATGAGCTGCGCGGCCGGGACATGTTGGCTCAGATCCTCATTGAACTTCAATTTTTCACGAGTCTGGGGATCAATGAAGGGCGTGATCAACTTGAAAAAGCCCGAGATGATCCAAGGTACTATGAGCGAGAAGATGTTAGAGAGTCGTGTCAACCGCAACCGCTATCGATTCACTTACCATTAAGCACAAGGGCACGTCCCAATCGCTCCGGGTAATGGTTTTGCAAAATGTTCAAGGTCTCCTTTGCTTGTCCAATGGACGCATTCTGGCCAGATTTCGTGGAACTGAAGTCGACAATGAGCGCCAGCGTCTCTTGGTCAGGGCCCATGAGATCAATGACTCGCTCAAGCATGAAGACGAGATGTTGAATTTGGCGTTCGCTCTTCTCGGTGTTCTGGTTTGAGGGGATCAGATAAAGGCATGGACGGCCGTGGATGTCAAACCCCAAGATGACCTGCTTTCCGGTCTCGTTTTCAATCGAGATGTGGTCGGGTGTCAACTTCTCCATTCCGTATTCCCGACGCCACGTCAGGGTGCCCTGAAGGCGCTGTTCGGCCTGGGCAACATTCCACTTGGATGCGCGGAGATAGCGGAGAAGACACTCGCGAGTTAACCACATGCGTTCATCATCGGTGATCGGGTCTGTCGGGGCATTACGCGCGGACGTGTTGGGGACGGTCGTCCAGGACGAAACGGTTTTCAGGACAGCCTCGTACTTGGATTGTTGGTCCGCGGTGAGCTCTGCGGGCTTCGTGGGCTTGGCGCTCTCGAGCGGCCTAGGGAATGGCTTCTGGATCAGGCCTTCGGCGGCGGAGGTTGGGTAGTCCTGGTCATTTTGCATCTGGGTAGAGGCCGGGACAGCCTCGGGCTTCACAGCCTCGCCATTGACGGGTAAAGGCGCCGCAGCAACCACTGGGGCAGAGCCATTGACGGTCATGATGTAAGGGAATGCCTAATGCACGGAGTACAAAAGGAGAAATAAGTCAATCGACGATCGACCAAGACCCGCCTTCCAAACTCGGGAATTCGATATTACTTATCTGGGCGCTGAGTCAGCTTCACGTCCCACGCGTCTGCGGCGCGTCTTTTGCGGAGTTTCACTGTTTGTAACTCGACAAGTGACAATCGACTGTTCACTCCACCACCACCATGGACGCCACGGCGGAGCTCAATGAGCTATTTGTCGCATCTTTCCCGGAAGGTCTTCCCCAAGATGTCCTCGCCGAATTACAATCTATCCTTCGAATCCATTCAATCACCGCAGAGGAGCTCTTTTACAAATGGGAGTCCTATAGTATCAAGATGGGCGATGAGGTGAAATTGAGCATGGATACGGTACGCGGTTTCAAGCAAGATGTGCAAGAAGCCCTTGAGCGCGAGACTCGGGGCAAGCCTGGACGACAAAATGAGAAGAGGAACGCCGTCACCGCGACCCCGCGTGCTGCAGCCGGCGCAGATATGTTCGGAATGTAAGAATGGAAAATTTAGGACGAACATGGATATCTAGACTAATTGTGTTTGTTTCGCAGGTTGGATGACTTGACCCCCAATGCCGCAAATGGCCGGTCCCTGCACAGTGTTACTGGCTCCGTCAAACGCAAGAACAATTTCTCATCGCCTGTCGCACCCAAGCTGGGCCGAATTGAGCAGAATGGATCACCTATGGCAAAGGGTCAAGCTCTCATGGCAAATGGAGGCGGCACTCCTAGCGGCACACAGTATGTGACACATTCGCCTGTCTATGGTAGCAACGCGGCAACACATCATGGACGCTGACTTGGATGATAGATCGGTTTCATTTTCTGAGCGACAGAATCCCGGTCAAACACTCGAATCACTCAACTCTCAATTGTCGCTGCCAGAGACCCCGATGGCACCCTTTTCCGAAGCGCGCATCAAGCCCACGGCCAATACGGATCTGAAAAAGTTCGGCTATAAGCCCATGGGAATGCGACTGTCGGAGGCTTCAGAGATATTGGACGATCGAATTGATGAATTTGCCGCGATCTTCCAGAAGCACTACGACTCGGACGAACTCACTTTTGGCAGCGCGGCTACCCAAAGCACCAGCGAAATTATTGCTATTGGACGAATTGCCTCAGATTCACTAGAGGGAAAGCTCAACCCAGCTTCCCTTGTTCTCGAGACGTCGCGCCGGACAGGTGCTGGAAGACGAGTACCCCTAAAGGTTGACTCTGTTCCGGGCTTGAACTTTTTCCCCGGCCAAATCGTCGCTCTCCGAGGCATCAATCCCTCTGGTGATTACTTTACCGTAAAAGAGATCCTGCCCATACCTCTCTTGCCTCCTGCTGCGTCCACGGCGGTGGCTCTCGATAACATTAATGAACGTCTCAACAATGGAGATGCCAACCCCCCCCTCAATGTCATGGTGGCAGCAGGTCCCTTCACAGCGGATGATAATTTGGAATTCGAGCCTCTGCAAGAACTGTGTCAGAAAGCCGCAGATAACTATGCCGACGGACTTGTTCTGTTGGGACCATTCCTGGATATTGAGCACCCCCTGCTTGCATCTGGGGATTTTGACTTACCGGACATAAAGGGTCTCGATCCGGACACTGCGACACTTACTACAGTCTTCCGCCACTGTATATCTGCTCCTCTCGCCCGTCTTGCAGCAGCAGTTCCCAGTATCACCATTGTATTGTTACCGTCAGTGCGGGATGCTTTAAGTCGGCACGTTTCATGGCCTCAAGAGCAGCTTCCCAAGAAGGAACTTGGCCTCCCAAAACAAGTCCGGATGGTCTCCAATCCCGTGACATTGTCCTTCAATGAGGCTGTTTTCGGCATGTGCTCCCATGATGTACTTTCCGAACTCCGCCGTGAGGAGGTTCTTCACGGCAGGCTCGCCGAGGGCAACTTGCTAAGCCGACTGCCAAAGTATCTCCTTGAGCAGCGTCACTTCTTTCCACTTTTCCCTCCCACAGCACGTGCAAATCTTCCCAAGCCCGGGTCCGAGGGTGGCCTAGCGACGGGAGCCATGCTGGATTTGCCCTATATGAAGCTGGGCGAGTGGTGGAACGTGCGACCCGACGTGCTGATTCTACCTAGCATGCTTCCACCTTTTGTCAAGGTAAGCCGATACGCCCTGTTCTTCTTCTTCTTCTTCTTCTTCTTCTGCGTGATAGTCTTGTTGTTAGCATTACTGATTACATGTCTCATCTCAGGTCGTCGATAGTGTCCTCGTCATCAACCCCGGCACTTTATCCAAGCGCCGTGCCGCAGGCACCTACGCCCAGATGGCCATCCACCAGCGAAGCATCACAGACGAGGAGCGCGAGCAGAAGCAACTTGACCACAAGCTCTACGAGCGAGCCCGCGTAGACATCAACAGGATCTAAGGAACAACGCCTTGTACAATCAATTCGCATTTACTTGCTTGGTGTTAGAGGCGCATATAAGGTGCAAATAGCGGAACTTGACCCGACAGGATTTGATAATTCTCAAGAAAGGACACCAACGAAATGAATCAATGAAGCAAAAAAGCACATAATCGCGCAAAAACATCTAAAAGAACCTAGTGGATATCATTCCCATGCTCAACGCCAAACAACTCCAGTAAGATAGACCCATACTCAATCACCCAATGCCACCCTTAAACTCAGAACAATCGATCTCACCGCAAACAAACAACCCTCCTCCCACCCATCTTCCTCCCAGCACTCTTAACCCTAACAGCCGGCGCCGCCGCTGAAGCCGCTCCCCGGCACTCCCTCGAAGCGTCGCCCCAGGGCCCGATCCAGCCCCAACACTAGGCCCCACAGCCATAGCACTCCCACCATGTCCCTGTCCACTCACCAGCGCCTCGAGACCGAGATCCCTCCAAACAGCATCCCTGCGCCGGTCCATCGCGCGCGTGATCCCAAATGCAGCATGCTGATCCGGCACGACGTCGTCCTCGTCTTCCGGGTTCGGCGGCTGGTACTGTGGAGCGACGTAGATGTCTTCAATGGGGAGGAAAGATGGGATTGACGCGGGTGAGGACGCGCCGTAGGTTATGGCGTTGGAGCCTTGGGTTGGTTGATTGAGAGCTTGGGAGTTGCTGGCGGCGGTTGATGTGTGCGGGCGAGTGAACTCTTCGAAGAGGTCTGCTAGGCGTGGTTGGTGCATGTGTAGATGCGTTGCGGAGGAGTCTTTGCTCTTCGAGGGGTGTTAGCGGGGGTGTCTGGAAATGAGAGGAGTTGTTCAATTGGAGAATTTTACCATTTTGGATATAGAGGATTGGGAGCCCTTTGGAGCTGGAGGTAAGAGAGGTCTGCTAATTTGGAAAATTGTATGTGCCGGGTTAAAATGGATTGGAGTCGCGGTGAAGCTGATCTTGAAGCTCATGCATAGTATCTACTGATTGGATGTGATAACGTGGTCGGTAAGCGAGTGGCGCATGTAAGCGAGCGGCGCACCCGCCCACTTTTTTCTATATCTTGACACTTTTATCGACCACAACGCCTTTATATTGATTAATCTCTAGCTTTACATGTATTCCTCTTATGTCCGATCTGTCCGCAATTAGTACATTGGGGTGGACGCCGCGTCTTCGGTGCTGGTGTGTCCTGCGGTAGTAGGCTTGGTGGAGCTAGAATTGCCTGAGAGGGCTCCTCATGAGCTTCCTCGAGCTCTAATGCTTCTCGTACGGATAGACCGTCATCGTGGGCTATCCATCTAGTCTTACGAGCACGCTTTCGCCTTTGCGTAGCGTTTGCGGCACGTAGCTGCTTATTTTCGTGCTCGAGAAGTATACCGTTCTGCATTGCGATCTGACAGCCTTTAATAAGCTGGTTTAACGCGGTTTGCGAAGGCGATGGCGGACTTTTTGAGCGTCGCTTTAAGAAAGCTTTGATTGAGGATGCTTGCTTTAAAAGCTCATCGATATTCGCGGGCGTATGTGGGTAAAAAGCGCTTGATTGACTACCGCGGCTTATGGGAGGTGTCGGCGTCCGAAGTTGAATATTAAGCTTTGATAGCACTTGTTGAGGATCAATCGGCACTAATCCTGCTGCTCGGAAGCTATTTTGTATTGTAGTTGGTTTATAAGCGTCGACGCGAGCTTGTGGGTATGTAAAAAGGAAGTTAAGTTTGTCGATATGGTTGATCCCGAGCCGCATCTTTTGGTCGATTAGACCGCCGTATGAACGCTTTAAAATAGCAAAACATCCGATATCAAGAGGCTGAAGTAAATGCGAGGAATGCGGTGGCATACAGATTGGGATAATTTCATGATCCGCGCAGATTTGATCGAACTCTGGTGTTAGATGACTCCCGTGTCCGTCGAGGACTAGAAGTCGATATCTTCCACGCGTACGATAATTTGTTGACGGAATAAATTGTTTTTGAAGCCAGCGAAGGCCTATCTCGTCGGTTGTCCATCCATTTGCACTAACTTCGAAGCGCCAGTCGGGTGGAAGGTCTTCAAACCATGCTTGATTATATTTTTGGCCTTTAAAAATAAGCGTCGGCGGAAGCACCCACCCCGAAGCGTTAATTGACTCAATTACAGTTACCCACTCGCGGTTTCCTGGCTGTAAAACTGATCTCCGACCGTAGTATTCTGATCGGGTAATCACCTTTTGGGCCGTACAGAGGCCCATTGCGAAGCCAGTCTCGTCAAAGTTATAGATATCGTCCGGTAAGATACCATATTGCTGAATTGTGGCTTGTACGAGGTCAAACCACGCTCGAATGATCTTTGGATCCTCTTGTTCTGCCCGTTGGTAATTATAGCGTCGAGAAAAGCGAGCTTTAAGCTCTGGACGGCGCTGGGTGAAGTTATATACCCATTTTTCGCCGACGGTCTGGATGGGGGTAGAACCGCGCTTCGCAAGTAGAATATTCGCCATTTCTCGTACGTGAGCTTGCGTAGGGGCTGCACCGCGTGAATCTAGCGATAATATCCGTTGCTGGAGTATATCCTCTTCGATTTGGGTCAATTTATGACCATTTGCGCGACGTTCAGCGCGGTTTGTAGTACCGCGTAGTCGACGGCGGAGCGTGGTTCCAGGCACATTAAATCGACGTGCCGTCTCGCGTATAGACGTGATTTCCTTATTTTGAATGGCTTGTATAGCAATTGATAAACGGCCCTCTTGCTGGACAGAATCCTGGCTTGATCCGACACGAATTGGAGGCATAGTGCTTGATGGAAGATAAATGGACGCGCGGAGATGCGAAAAAGTGGGCGGGTGCGCCGCTCGCTTACATGCGCCACTCGCTTACCGACCACGTTATTCTATTGTTATTATGTAAGCGAATTGCTTCCACGACTGTGCCTCACATTGGACCACGATTTACCTTCAGATCTGTAAAGCTAGAGGAATGATAGAGCATCAGAGAGTCTCATATAATGTACAGCTATGTTATTGGGGATCTCTACGTCCGTGTGATCTTCATTATTTCATTGGATTTTACTAGGCTAGCTAGCTGTAACCGTCGCATTTTGTATCAATGCCAAGTGCACCCAAAAACTTGAATACTAGTCTGTGTGGAGGGGAAGTGCGCTACCTCAAATTGTAAAGGAAGCAATCTTGAAGATGCCACTAAGCTTCTCAGCATGCGCATGGATTAAATCGAGAAGGACAGGTTGCAGAACTCCTCTTTATCACATACCGGGCTACCATCCCACGGTCACCTATCAATTACATCTTGGAAAATGAATCAAATGTAGATCTGAGCAAAATCTAGGAAAGATGGACCCATAAAACCAACAAAAACCTTGATATCAAGAAGTCAAGGAATCCCCAACTTTTGCAGTATGCCAAAAAGAAAAAAAAAAATAGAACCGATAAATTCGTATCTCACATGTTCGTACTCATCCGATGTACGATAGGAACCGCACTCGGTGGCAAGCTACCCATTTCTGTGATAACCATGTCGACATATTCAGCAGGGGTGACATCGTACATGATGTTCAACAACTGCAAGTTGGAAGTATCTTTCCATTCAGTGAGAGGCGAGGCGGCTGGGGCGCGGGAGGAGGCAGAAGGAGCGGGTGTAGGTTCTTTAGATGCGGCGGCTTTGCCACCTTTTTTGGGATCGACAGGCGCAGGAGTGTGTGCACCGGGGTCTGCCAGGCCGGTGACTTGCTGGGGGAGTTGGTTCGTGACCAACTCATCAGCGTCGGCGATTTCGTTGACGACGATACTATCGAGAGCAACGCGGTCGGTGAATTTGACTGTTTCGCAGCATACAATGACTGGGACTTCAACGCCGCCTGCGCGCTCTTTGGCGGACATGGCTACCAGGGCGGTTCCGACGCGCGAGTACAATCGGCCGTTACTGGTCATGGCGTGTGCACCAAGGAAGACCTTTGTCGCGTCCTTGATGACGTGGCTGACGCCATGCATGAGTGAATACTGCACGTCAAGTCCAGCATTGGCGAGCGCACGAGCGAGATTCTTACCCTCGAAGAGCGGGCGCGAGTCAATGATCGATACGCGGAAGCGTTTTCCTTCATTGTGTGCCAGCAGGAGGGTCTGCTTGACGATGGAGCTGCCGGCGAAAGTCACAATCACGTCGCCATCTTGAATCTTTTGCGCGGCACTGGCGGCAATGACCTGGTCGGCAACAGTAATTTTCTCCCGGATGTATCCATCAATGAACTCGCAGAGCGTCGCTTTGGCGGATGCTTCGGGAGTGGAGGGGTCGATAGAGGAGATGGTCAGCTTCAACTGACGAATGGCATTACCCTGGCTGATGGAGAGTGGGCGACACGTGGACAGATAGGTGATTTGGTGGGAGAGGACGGTGGTCAAGTGACGCGACAAAGAGTTGTTCGGGGGCGTATCGTAGGATTCAATGACCTGGGAGATTCTCATTTAGCATGCGCCAAGGAGCAAAATCTTGAGGAAGCACAAAACTCACCCGCTTGAAAGCAAGCAGAGTCGCAACGCAACGCGCGCTGCTACCGCAGACAACGTAATCCCTCAACTGCAAGCCCAACGCCAGGACGGCTGGATGAACTTCCTTGGCAGCGCCAGCAACAGTAGTTCTCCGTTGCTGTCCATACAAGTGCCCGAAAACAGCGACCTTTTTGTCGTCCTTCTTCTTCTTTTGTTCCACAACTGGTGTATGAGAAACAATTCCGGGTCCTGAACCACGACGCGGCGGAGGAGCCTTCTGTCCCTTCTGAGATGCGCCTCCAGCGGCGTCCTTCTTCGGTGTCGCCGGAGGACGACCTTGACCACCTCCAGGAGCCGAACTGCCAGCAGCAACAGCTCCACCCTCTCTTTCAAGTTTTTCTCTAGCGCGGCGAGCAGCTTTCTCCTCTTTGGCCTTCTTCTTCAATTCCGCCGGAGTGAGAGCCTTCTCACCACTGGCAGAAACAGCGTCACCAGAGGCAGAGGCAGCAACAGGCGCAGCAGGCTTGCCCTTTGATTTCTTGTCTTGCTGTGCGGGGTCCGTTGCGGACTTGGAGTCGCGGATCGGGAGGGTTTGCGAAGGGGTCGCGGTAGGCTGGGATGGAGTCGGGGCAGACGCGGGAGCCGAAGACGCTGGCGCCGAGTCAACTGGGTCGGTCATCTTGTATGACTCAAACTCGGGTTGCGAGGGGCTTGTTGCTGGACCTTTGAACTTGGTGGGGAGGCAGAGTTGACTCACGGAAAAAGTGATGCCATAAGCGGCCCACCAGGTCCCGCAGCCCTAATCGGCGCCAGTGCAGTGTCATCGCAAAGTGAAGGAATCTTGGGCTGTAGAATAAGCCAAATGTACCATTATGGGCGGCTTTGAAACAGTTCGCCTCTGGAACATATCTTTGCTCGTTTCTACTAGATGAACATATGTTTCCTCAAGGAGATAGATACTAGAAGGAAACCGACGACAGTCGGTTTGGAAACATGAACTCGTAAAGTTCCTCATAATTCATCGCAAAGGGGTAATCACGCTACCATGGAGATAGACAAAAAGAAGAAGAGACACGGATGATCCATGCACAGCCGATTCTAGGCTTCTGCCCAAAGGAAAGGCTTCTGCCCAAACAAAGAGCTGACAGAAAGATCGCCGCCAACACCGAGTCTATACGCCAATTATCACACAAAGAAAAGTATCAATGAAGGCAAAGGAGTTAGCGAATGTTGCCAGGAATAGTCCCGAGGGCACGACGTTTCCGTGATTTCATGTGTTCATTACGTCGGAATCGTTCGTGGTCTGTTGCAAGCTTGCGTTTGAACATGCTAAGATCGCCAAGGAGATCTTGCATACGGCTTTGCATCAGGTGGTGCACCTCATCGTCCTCGTCATTATCATCATCGGACGTTATGGTTTCATCTTCCTCCCAAACTTCGGCTTCGGAGTCAGAAGGATCAATGGGTGAGCCTTCGCGGTTATCTCGGCCATCACCAGGAGGGGGCAAGCTCTCTTCCGTTAATGAGGTCAAACTTGGCTGTCGCTTTTCGATCGTGATTGCCGGTATGGGGTTCTTGAGACTCTCTAGAGCGAGTTTCAGATGCATACGCAGAGCCTCATTCTCGGTCTGCAGTTGACGGATCTTGCACTCGCTGACCATTTTGGTCTCCTCCATCAGCCGCTGCATCTTTTCGACCTTCTGCTGGTACTCGTCCAACTTTTCATCCTGCGCCTCACTTGCACGCTGGTGCACAGTCGCCTGGCTAACGCTGAGTTGTAAGGCGCGAATAGTCTCCGCCATTTCAGCAATCTGCGCATCACGTTCAGCGGCAGAGACGTGATCTTGGTTGACACGAGCACGGGTCCGGATGTGCTTGGCCTGATCGGCATATCGTAGCGTGGAGAGGGTTTCTTCATAGTCCGCTGGTGAAATGCAGGCAATCATCGCAGTCTTCGAGTTGCCACCAAGACTGTCTTTCAGAAGCCAGGTAAGAATCGAATCACGGTATGGAACCAGCTCTTTGCCTTTTCTTCCCCCGCGCGTCTTTTTCGGGTCTGCCAAGGCCGCAATCACTCGACCAAGCGTAGTGAGCGATTTGTTGATATTCGAACCTTCGCGGAGCCGGGCACCTGTTGCTTCAGTAGCTTTGGCACGCTCCGAACCTGCAAGATCGACCAACCGAATGCGAGCAGTGCGCTCCGTTGTCTCGTCCGTAGAAAGGTCGTGGTGGATCTGTTTCAAAGTAATTGTAAAAACGGCATGAGACCGAGACGAAGTATCGTTCATCTTAGTACTGGCAGTGGTTCGGGAAATATCACCCTTCCGCATGAACTTCATGAGTTCTGTGTAGTTCCTGGCAGTGACCTCCGTTAGGTCTTTGACATACGGACCTTCTGATGGAGACTCGCGAATACGCAGGTAGTGCGGAGGATCCGTGCGTGGTACCAAGAGATCGCGCACATGCTCGTTGTAAACTTCAAAATAGGATACCCGGACGTTGTAGCTAATATCGGGAGATGGCGAGGTCTCGATGCGCTGGAAAAGATCTTCGCAGGTACGTGGAATCAAGCCCGGCTGTTCAGGTGTGCCCATCATAGTGTAACTCTTGCCAGAACCAGTCTGTCCGTAGGCGAATATGCAGGTATGATATCCTTCAAAATTGTGGTCGAGAAACTCCTCACCCAGGCAGTTGTAAACATCTTCCTGGTGGGCATAATGATCATCTTTGTCGTCGTGCGACCAGAAAGAGTTATCGAATGTGAAGGACTTGTCGTCAAGTACTTTGCCACGGGCTTGTGATTTCGGTTTCCCCAGATCGCCAGGACTCCGCTTCGGAGCTTTCAGCTGCGTCATTTGAGTATGTGGGTCCATCGCGATGAGACACTCTGCCTTGCGTTCGATCTCTATGACAAGACATTAGATGCCCGACCCGAATCGAATATATTTTGCGTAGCTCCATCGGTACATACCTCTTGGGAGGAATTTGCGAACGCGCACCACGACGCGAACATTACCACCGCCGCCGGGTGACGGGCTCGCGTTTCCATCTTGACGCAATGGTACTATCACACTCTCGCGAGCGCGAAGTGATGGACTGGAGGCTGTAGAAACGAAGTTGCCGGCGGAGGCGGAGGTCGAGATCACACTAGGGGAGGTAATGCCGGTAACAGCGGAGGAGTCGGAGGAGGTTGCGGACGAGATTGAGCCAGGCCCGGTGGCCTGGCCGATGTGTCGAAAGAAGCGCGAGTCCAACGCCATTTTCCTGCTATGGTCTCTCAATAGCTGCACACAAGCGTTGACGGCCTCGCGACGTCGATGAAGAAGATGATTGTACATGCACTAGATTGATGGAATACAGGAAAAGGGATTCAAGGGAAGGTGTGTTGCAAGTTTTGACTCATTGGACTTGAAGAGAAAGGGTAACGAATGAATAGGAATGGGGGGTCGGTACTGTTGCGCGTTGTTTCCTTGAAGTTCAAGTTTCAAGTTGGGCGTTTCGATGATTCGTCCCCGCGGGGAATTGCTGGATGTAAACAGACCTGAGCGCGGCCTTTATCACGCGAGCATTTCGTGCAATGCAATGCGAAAAACGAAGATATGGACAGAAAAAAAAAATAGCAGAGAAAGAAAGCGATTATATGGATCGGAAAGACAATGTCTTGATCGCAACATGGGAGCTGGGAAGTATCGCGGTGTGTTGGGCGTTGCCAGGGCAATGCCAGCACTAGCACGAACTGTACCCGGTGTACTAGCTTATCTTCGAACTATGACCAGCAATTGATGCTCTATGTCGAATATGATCCACTTAACAATATCCATGGGTCTGAATTCAATATTACTTAACAATCTGGGAACTACCTGGTTCCTTCCAACTTGCCCTAGTCAAAGTCCGCCGTCATAGCCTCGAACACGTCAGCGTCGTCGTCAAAGTCCTTGGACTTCTGGCCCTTGCTCTCGAGGACGGGGTCCGGCACGGGATGACCGGTAGCGTCCATGTGTGTAGATAGGGTCTGATTGGGCGACCAGCTGTCTTCGTCCGACTTTTGACTCGAGGTCTGCGCCTGGGCTGGGCCCGACTTAGATTCCTGACTCTGCGTGAAGCGCGAGATGTCTGCTTTTGAAGTAGGTGCCATAATGAATAGCTTGGACTGCAATGTTTAGCACGAGCTCATCCGCCCAGATAGCTCACCGACTTCTCTCATGCCTCTCCGGGCTAGAAGAATCAAAGTGAAGACGTACTGCCTTTAATAGTGTGTCAATGATTGTTCACAATCCGATTGTTCGGAAACAAGAAGTAGGACATGTGCACATTATCTATATTTATGAGCTGGCAGGGTGGCGCGGATGATTCCATGGTGACGACAACATTTACCACCACTGTGGTCGCTTCTCCGCACTTGCCATTGTTGTGACTTGTTTGGTGCCACTGATTTTGTCGTATTCTCCCAAGTAATCTGGGGCTATGGTTGGGTAGCCAGCTCTGGATCCGTGGTAAACCGGACAAGCATCATGATGTGATGCTCGCCACATAGCTGTCGTGTTGGCTCCCCATGCGGCCAATTCCCATTCACTGGACTCGTAGTTAACAAGCATACAGTGGCAATGGAACTCGGCGGCTGTCATTAAATCGCTCAGTGACGCTTCCTTGAAGGTTCACTTCCGGGATGCTGGGGATTTTGGATGCCCTGATGAGTGTCATGGTTCTGGCGCTAGCGTAGACACCAACGCAGCAATATGTCTACCAGCATAGCTTAGACCGTGTTTGAGTATGATCACTCTAGTGCCTGGAAGAAGCTGCTTTGCATGTGCTAATAAACACATCATAGAGCCTGTCCATATGGCTCAGTGGAAACAACAGTTGGCACGTCTTCTCAGCAAATGGCTGACGAGTAAACTTCCAGGAATAACTCAGCCACCCCGCCATGTCGGGACCCTTCGACAAAGCAG
Source organism: Penicillium maclennaniae (assembly GCF_028827695.1). Classification (NCBI taxonomy): domain Eukaryota; kingdom Fungi; phylum Ascomycota; class Eurotiomycetes; order Eurotiales; family Aspergillaceae; genus Penicillium; species Penicillium maclennaniae. The sequence goes on along the minus strand of NW_026623215.1, from coordinate 4,367,365 downwards.
GATCATCACAGCTTCCCAGATTTCCCTGTCGATGCCTACTTGCCCGTGCGAGACTCTCAGGTTCGTTGAACATGACCATCCACAACAAGACGTAGAGGGTGGACTTCAAGTCATGATACTCCTATCTTTCATCAATTCCAATGAACATGAAGGGCCTAGTACCGGTCACTTTCCATGGCATCACGTAAAAACTCTTCTGTTATCAATCTGGACATTGCCCTGAATGATGGCTCGGTTGAAGTTGACCGGCCTGTCAGTTCCCTTCATAATAACTGAAAGCTGACTCTGCGCATCTACTATCCGGTCAGCGCTTCAGATTGACAGCGTACTCTGTTGATCCTTAGCTAAGTTGGAGGTCTCGGGTTCAATTGCAGGGTAGCGACATACACGCCATACGTCTCTCGGATGCTTGAGAGCTTCTGTGGAGGAGTTTCTGAAAGCGTTTGCAGAGAACCTTGAAGTGATAGAGTAAAAGAATGTTGCTAACGGGCAAAATCTTCCCCAATCATTAGATTGAATGCTTTCACGGGGTCAATTCACCGAAACGACCCAAGATATATCCGTATATGGGGTCATTTTTGCCTCGATCTCCAGATTCTCTGAAAGATCTTGTGCTGGAATTGCCACTACATTGGATACTTGGTTCATATCCAAAAACCATTACCTGTGATCGCTCAAAGTTGGTACCGCACTGAGCTAGGGGGGCATGAACATATTCTCATAATCTGTGAGGTCTTCAGATAATGGCTTTAGATTACCTGTAAGCTCCTGTCTGATGAATATAGGGATTCAAGGCAGTGGACTATGAAAGTTGTAAGATGTTTAGCCCACTGGTCTTCTGGTGGGATTATCTTTAGTAAGCAAATAGATGTAAGCCGTGATCCCTGATGGGGTCTGTTCGGCTCTGTCGATGCTCAACCTCTGTACAAAGAGGCCTTTCTCCCTTAAGTAGTATTCTGTCATTCTATCTCCTAGTATCGCCTGCCAGCATTGTCTTTCAAGTGACCTGTAAAAATGTCTCTTCCACACAGACCATAGAATATCACATCTAGTATAGGCGGTATCAGGAGATACAAGATCAAGGAATGCGACTTCTTATCTAACACAAGTCTATTCATCTATACTCACGATGTAAGCTTACCGTGCCCCTCTTCCAGTTCAAGATAAAGTCTTCTCCTGGTTCATAAACAGAAAGAAACAACTCAGGATCCAACAACAGAGTGTCAAAATGAATGACTGTTGCACCAAGGGCTTCAGATGGGACGGAGAGCCCACAGGCAACGCAACATACGTAACCGGCACCAATGCCGAGGTTGCCATCCTCGTCATCCACGACGATTTGGATGGACATTTCCGAATATACGACTTCTGGCAGACGCATATGCCGAAGAGGCCAACGCGACTACGTTCCAGACTTGTACGCAACCTCATACTCTATGTATTCTTTGCTAACCAGGTCCAGCTTCGGCGGCGAAGTCCTCCCTGCCGAGATCCTCGTCAAGGACCCCTCGGAATGGGGCCCGATCGATCTTCCCGGCTTTCTGGCCCGCAACAGTAAAGCCACCCGAGAGCCTGAGATCATGGCCTTCGCTAGATCCCTTCGTGAAAAATACAAACGCGTTGGCGCGATCGGTTTCTGTTACGGCGGCTGGGCCGTGTTCCGTCTTGGAGCCAAAGAAAATAATGGTATGGTAGATTGTATCTCAACAGCGCACCCTTCTCTGCTCACCAAGGAGGGGATCCAGGAAGTTGGTGTGCCAGTCTATATCATGGCGGCGGAGGTCGACCCCATGTTCACGTCAGAACTCAAGGAGTTCAGTAATCGAGTCATCCCCTCACTCGAGGTAGATTATGATTATCAGTACTTCCCAGGCTTGGTGCATGCGTTTGCAGTCAGAGGCAATCGGGCGGATGAGGCTGAGATGAAAGGGCTGGAGAGGGCGAAGAATGCGGCAGTGCATTGGTTTAAGCAGTGGTTGCACTAATCGTAAGAGATCGAACTTGCATTTCTCAATTCATGACAATGTAATCTCGGTGACGGTTAAATTGGCGCCTCGGAAGTGATAGGCTCCCGGAGCGAACATGAGCAGCTCCATAAGTGACCTGAACACTCACCCTGATGCTCGGGTTAATCGGCCTAATTTGATCTCACTTTGCCTCTCATTGTGTAGGGTCCTCCGACGCTAAACGTACGGCTTACTGCCTGCTTTGAGTGTTCCTAGGAGCGAAGGCTAGGACATGATTTACTCTCACGTTGCCATTGTAACTTCTCTCTCCTTTCCCACCAGCTGTTGGTCGACTTAACCTGTCTTTCAACCTGGGTAAGGATTCGAGCGCCTCACCCTCTGTACGTTGTATTATTCAATTTTTCTTTCATCATACAGCAACGAGTGACCCAGATCAACTGTCCTTCCGAATCCGTCATCTATGAGCCGCTCAGTTGTAACACGCTCCTTCCCTACACAAGTTCTTCAACTCTGCTTTCCCTACTCTTCTCTTCTCCCATTTTCTCTCACTTCTGTCCCCTTGCCGTCGTCATGTCAACTCTTTCCTTAACTCTCTCGAGCGTCTCATCGAGGACTGTGGTCTCCGCAGATCGGTTCAACACACAACCACAGTTTGAGGAGGCTATTCACAATACTCTTCACGAGGCTAGGAGCTTTCACGAGCTCGTCATTACCAACATGCCGCCATGGTGAGAGGATTTTCTCTGGAAAATCGAGGAGGATCTCCCTTCTATTCGAAAAACCTATGACTCGGAGAGCCGTTGTTTACGGCTTAAAATCATGCCCACTTATGCCCACAATTGCATTGCCGAGTGGATTTCAGTCTCAATTTCCAGAGCCGTCGGGATGGGTTTCCTGAATTTAGCAGAGGTAGACCTTCTCCTTTTACAACAAGGCACAAGTGAGTTCCACTGACGACTTTGATCGTGCCCTTACTTATAACATGTCTAAAGCACTGTCATTCACAAATGGTCCATATCACGATTTCCGAAAGGAGCCAGATGCTCTTCTCCACACCCCATCGCAGCACTTTCCAACTCTTATCGCAGATGTTGGATGGAGCGAGTCGTATGATGGCCTACTTGATGACATGAATCGGTTACTCATTAGTGGTAACGGGGCGATCAAAATCGTCATTCTTGTTAAAGCATGCAAATAACTCAGTCAGCGGAGTTCTTGAACTTTACAGAAATGACCGACAAGGGATCCCAAGACGCACACAGACTGAGATTATTTTCCCCATGCCTGCTGGTGACCCGCCTCAGCCCCTTGACATTCGACGTTGCGACTTGTACCCTGTCCAGTCTCCTCGCAATCCAAACGAGAATTTTCCTCTTTTGATTAGCCGCTTACGCTTTCAGGCTCAGATCAGTCTTGAGAAGGAGGGCTACGTGCCTGCCTAACCGCTAGATTTGTCTCTTTATCATTCTGGCTTTGTTGCACCCTGGCTTTGTATCGTTAGATGGGTGGAAGGGTAGCTATCATCGACTCTATTCATTATGATACACATGGAGCAAGTACGTACACATGCCGAGTTCGTGGACAATAAGGAACGTAAAACAAGGATGAGAAGCTGAATGCACTTCGTCCCTATAATTTACCGTTTCCTAAGGATGTGGTGTAATCGCATGCATTGATTCAGAGACAATAGCTTCAAAACAACAAATTGGGTAAAACATCGCATACGTATTGATCAGACCTAGATCCGACATGATATCGAAATTGACCCACATGCACACCAAAACACGCAAATGAAATGAGGATGACTCCATCGTTTCGTCTTGGCCGATTTTACTCAGTAACCAGATAACTAAAAGGGGCGACGTATTGGATCAAAATCAAAGCTTCTCATTGCAATGATCATCAACAGAATCTGTCGCACAAACTAGTCACTATTTACCAATTGATCTATCATTCCAAGTAGACGAGACATCATCGCAAATCTTCTCAATAGTATCCCACTGCAACGAACTCCACACCTCAGGCCTCTCAACCGCATCCACAAATTGCCTCATCGCCATCACCGTCTGAGCCGCCCAGCGCTCCTTGCTCACCTTCCCAATACCCGCCGCCAATGGGGCCATGAGAACCGTCGCAATCTGCTCAGACGAGCGTCGATTGTGACCTTCAATTTGACACAATAAACTCCAGATACACTCATACACCACCTCGCGATCCCAATTCACATCCTGCGGCTCCCGCATCGTCGGACACATCGCTACCCATTTACAGCCCGGTTCGTTTGCCTTGAGTGCCTCGGGGAATTCAACCAAGGTGCATGTACCAGGCGGTGCGAACCCTCTCCATTTGTCGTAAAGAACTAGCTGCGCCGCGCGAGTGAGAGCATGGTAATCATTGCGCGGGCTGAATGTTTTCGAGATGGCGTGGTCAAAGCCGCCATCTAGACGGCCGTAAGAGTTTGCCGGGGAGACGATTAGGTCGAATTTTGTTGCGGGTGGGAGGCTGTTCAGGCGCTCGTTGAGTGTGGTGAATTTGATCTTGTCTGGATGGTGGCTCGGCCAGAGTTGGCTGAGGGCTTCGTTGAAGGCTGTGATGAAGGCTTCATCTTGGCATACGAGAATGAAGTCGGGGATATTAGAAGTCATTTTTGGCTTTGTGCTTCCTTTCTGGTGGGCGAGATGGTGTGCTATTTGCAGGGGTTCAAATAGTCTTAAGATGAGGAGGCTCTGGGTAGCTGCGGCGGTAGGCTGAAATGAGGGGGGAGTGGAGCTCGTGTACCGCCCCAAGTGCACCGCCCCCTAAATCTAGTACGTAGCAAGTTGAGCGTCCGAGTATTCCTGTATGAAACTCGATGACCTGGCTAGGCATTAGTGACAAATTGGGATATGCGAGAGGTGCTGAAAAATACACGGTAGAGTATATTCCTAAATTGAAAAAGAAATGGTGAAACACATCTAGAGTCTCATGGATTACTTTGAAGATGAGAAACATGAGAAACATGAGAATTTTACTCATCAAGCAAAGTTCGCTTGTATGCATTCTAGGGCAAATATGTACTGTGCACACAGGTATAATAAAGAGAGAAAAAAAAAAAGGCTACCTGGACACTGGCAATCCCAGATACATCCGATATGTTCAAGACTCATCAATACCAAGATCTCTCTCTTTCTTCAGCGTTGGCTCTTCGGACAGGTCATCAATCTGACCGCCCACCGCAGCTCGAGCCTGTTCCTGAGTACACACATAACGAATCAAGCTCTCACAGAGTCGATCTAGGATCCACTCCGGCTCAGTCATATGTGCTAACATGGGACTATTCTCTCCAATCCAGTCCCAGTTGAGAACTCCGAATTTATCCGTATCCACTGAAAGACTACCATCTCCAATACGGTTCTTTGCAGCTCCAGACGATGTTGGTCCTGATCTTGGATCGGTAAATTGGATCAAGCGAGTAAATTCGACCCATTCCTCATACTTGTAGCGCTTTCGTTTACCTTCGCGCACATCTTGTGTGGTGCGACGGATGGCAAAAGCGAGTTGTTGTGCAAGTTCAAAGGGCGACGGGTTCGGTTCGCGAGCCAATTCTTCGATCGTTCTGGTTGGACGCTCTTCCGTGGATCGTCTGCGTGGTGCAAGCGGTGCCGTTTTTTCTGCATCTTGGGCTGATGATGGCCCATCTTCTGGTTCAGCAACATCTCCTACTTGGGCGCCGATTGGAAACCCGAGCTTCACCCGCCGATTCTCCTCGCGTCTTTGCAGCATCCGCATAATACACGGGAAATGGGCGAAGAAGGAACGGTATGATTCTGACTGAGGCAAGACGAAGTAATCAGCGAACTTATCTGTAGAATGCTTGACGCCGGCAACAATAGTGTCGCTCATTTGCGAGATGAGCATTGTCATTGTTGGAATGGCAATGAGAGACCAGGCCACGAAGAAAGGCCGTCCTGCATTTGACTTGGGTGTGAAGTCGCCATAGCCGATGGTAAGCAGAGAACAGAAACAAAAGTGTAAACTCTCGAAATAATCCATTTCGTTCTCCAATTTCCAGAATACGACCGCTCCACAACTCCACACAATACCAAACGCGACGATACTAATGACTAGATCATTCCATCGGCGGAACCGCATAGTCTCATATTGAATGGCTCGCATGGCATCAAATCGGTCTTTTCTTCTCTCATTACATGGAGTCTAGGCCGACGATTATTAGCCAAGGCATGGATGGTGTTCCGAATGGGCTGGCGTGGATGGTGGCGAGGATGGGTGAGCGGCGGCAGAACAAGCTCTATCCCTTGCTCATGCGCTTCTTCGCGGGCGTCGTCAAGCTCCTGCCTTGTGATTGTTTGTTCATACGTCGACTGTCGCTTATGTTCGATGTGTTTCCGGATGACGTTGTCATAGTGGACTTCTTTCGCGAATCGATGGATACTTCCAACCACCAAGCCTAGCTGAATGATTCCAATCACAGCATATGGCCAGACCAAGCCTCTGCCTACAGATGTCGCTGGAACCACGTCACCGAAGCCCAAAGTCAAGACCGTGATGTCGCTAAAGTACAAAGCATCTGCAAAGGAGATTCCCAGTACCTTTTGAAAGATGGCAGCACCGACAAGCAGCCAGACCATGAAGGCTGTCATTTGCAAGATGAGAGTTCGCTGATCATCTGTCAAAGAGAAGTGCTGCGGATATCTCCCCAAAAAGTACCCGAGCATGTTGATCATCAAGAGAGAAGCGAGAATAAAATAAAGGCTCGCCGCGATGACAGCACTCCAGTAGCCTTGCGAGTAGACGTGATCTGGGGCAATCGGTGGACTGTATATCGACAGCGACGCCGTCAGGCCACACAACTAGGAATAGGTATTAGATCTTGATTCAAAGGTATTAAGACAATTCACTTACCATACCAGTAGCGAGAAACCACAAAATGATGGTCACCGGCAACGCTATAATGTATCGAATGGTGGTAGTAAAGTTAAAGAGCAGAAAGACATTGCCAACAACACCGCAGAAGAGCGAAACAGCGTTCATCGCAGTGACCCTATTGCAGTCAGCAATGACCATAAGACCTCGAAGGCCGAGCATCTTTACCAGTGAGGGTCAGGGTAACCGTTCTGAATCAAATTTCCAGCCGGCCCGTCGGTGTACGAAGTGATATGACTCCTCCATGGCATAATTAGAGCAACAATCGACATGACGTTGGCCAGCGGTCCGGCCGCTGCTGCTACCAGCGGGATGGCAGTCGAGGCGAACCACCAAGACTGAGGTTCGTCATCTTCCGGGGGTCTCATGTGAAATTGGCTGCAGAAGCGTTCCCATGCCGACGGTCGTGCGGCACGATCGACCTTGAGTTTCTGGAGCGGAGGAGATCCATGTTGCATCGTTCATGCGGCGGGGCCATGCACGAATATTAGGGGAGCGAGGCGCAGGGTATCCCCCAGGGCCTGGAAAAGGCTCGTATGCTGCGGATAGCAGAGGCGGTAAGGAGCGAAAGGAAGTTTCAAGCTAATCGTGGTGGAGATGGATAAGGATTCATGCCTCGTGGTCCGCTTCGTCCCCGTTACTCGGCAGATCGCAATCTTACCCGTTTTGGAGATGCGCTGAGCTTCGGATGACTCCGGAAGACTTGAGATGAAGGAGTAACTCTGTATTGGATAAAAGGAGAAGAATTTAACTGAGAGATAAGACAGTCTTTAAACTCACGCGTGGACTCGCATTGTCGGCATGATGTCAGTGTCAAAAAGCCCCGGCCTTCAATCAGCGGTCCAGGTCCAGGTCCCGTGACTTCCCCACACAGGTCCATGGGTCTTGAGTTGACGTTGACAGATATCTAGTTGATGTAAACATGGGATAATCTATATGGGAAAGTTCAGAGTGTGTTGTTCTGTGGGTAGTAAGATCTGAACTTGATGGAGAGTAGTTTGAAGTGGATGCGAGGCCAAGAGCTAACGAATTTACAGTTTACTGTAGTGTTACAGTCGCGAGAGACAACCCCACTAGACCCGATTCTGAACGATTAATTATCTGATGGTACCATTGTTTAATGATCCTTTGGCACTGATGATGCGAAGACCAATCCTTACGGATTGAAGAATGCGATGAGCAATGAGTCTAGCGCTAATGACATCACACAGACCAACAACGATAGGACAAAGCGGATCTATCACCTAGCAAGGCACAGCGATCACGACACATTGCCTTGTTCGTTATAGACCCCTAGCATTCCACAATGACTGAAGAAGTCGGGCCTAGAGGGGGATTTCACCTGTGTGACAACGGCTATAGTCACCGTCTCAGCGCCAACCAGCCTCGCCAAGGCAAAAGCAACCATGAACGCCCGCATGGGGCAACTGGGCTAAGCGCTAATCATAAGCCACATGGCCAACACGAGCACAGTCACAATCGCGTATAAAGTCCCATCCTGCCGCGCAGGATGGAAGCTACAATCGCACCCCGCACTATAGCACACACTAGAGATCACCCCGCTCGACATAATAGGGTCGCCACACACCAACCCCTCGGGTGCGAGCCAGCGAGGAGACACCAGTGACAGGCATCATCACCTGCACACATGCACTGCATAGGTCCCCCGGCACTTTCTGGTATGAACGCATTGGTTGGTGACATCAGCCTTTGGTGTCATCCCAGCGAGGTACCTGCTTTTTGGGCGTACAGGGAAGCATAATCTAGAATGCGGACGTAGGTACTGTGCAGCGCTACGCGCCGCAGCCCGCGCTTTCTCACATCACTGCCTATCTGGGTAACTATGGTAAAAGCAGGGAGGGAGGAAGGGGGGGGGGTGGGTCTACGTGGAAATAATGGCGATACGGGAATATCTTGATTCGTGATTAAAAAGAAATGGGTTCGGAAACAGGAAAGACATGGAAACGAAACAGGCAAAATAAATGAGTGTAACATGTGGTTCTATTAAATGCTGAGGCCGTGGTTCTATCTACAACCCGGTTCCTCCTCGGACCCAACATTAAAATCAAGACAGGACTAGAGCTGGGAGCACAGCATACTGGGCTCAACAATCACACGGGAATCAACAGTAGGAAATGAACAAAGGAAATGAATGGTAAGATAGGAAATCGCAAGATGGTATCATCGAAGCAGAATGACACAAACATCAACGACGCATGGAAAAGCACATAACTCGACAACAGGCATCACAGCCAACGCCGGAAATAGAGTAGACGCCGCCCCCAAGGACGGAAACGAAGTCAGAGGTATAACAAAGAGGCGCCAAAATCAGAAATTCTTTTGGGGGGTTCGTCTCGCACATAATCGTGGGACGAAAAAAAGAAAAAGACACCGTTGGGAATCCAAAACAGAGTGACCACGTAACGAGTATAGCCAGCCGAAGCCAAACCCAACGCGCTGCAAATGCATATCAGAATGATCCCGTAATAACACCAAAAATAAAACGATCCAATCTCTGTCGGGATAGCTCCCTCTCGGTGTGGGATATCAATTCTTCCTCTATCTTTTTTTTGTCTTTTCTCTTCTTTTTTGAGTGAACTGCCTATTTGGCAGACGGTCGCGAAGGATGTCTTCGCAGTTGGCATCGAATCGCATATTCCACAGTCGAATACTGTTCATCAACTTTTCGGTATTTTCAAGCTCCCGGTCACGACCAAAGATTGAGTCGACGAATTCACAACCCGCGTTGCGGCCCATCGAGACTGGGCCCTTGCCACCTTCCCGCTTGGCAGCCTTCCACATGAACATCTCACACGCTTTTAGAAGCTTCTTGAACCGGTTCCAGAGTCGATCGCCGCTTTCTAAGAAATCTTCAACCACCTCCGCTGCATCTTGTCGTTGAATACGAGGAGGCATTCGTCGGCTCGCTTAACTTTGCCCGCGAGTTTGATCAAGAGAAGCCAAAGATCGCCCGCCACGTCGGCCATGGGGGTTGATGCGCCATGGTGAAAAACGGTCCAATCGTAGATCCACTTGCCGAGAGAGTTGGCGTCGAATACACTACCGAGGAGAATGATGGGGGCTTCGGTCGGGTCCCAGTTCTTGATCGAGTAGCCGGGTGGGATACCAGCGCGCTCGGCGTCCTCCTCGGTAGCGACGGGTGGAGGTTTTGAGGCGGGGGGTGGTTTGGTCTTGGGAGTGCGAGTGGAAGTGGACTGGCGACGAGCGTGCTGACGACGGGCTGCTTCGATATCCTCGGAGTTAGGAACCTGATTGAAGTAAAAGTGAGAATCAGCGGGTGGGTTCGATTTGCGATGAGAAGTCGAAGCGGTGCGACGATGGCCTTGGGGGGCATCTCGTTTGGGAGTCGTGGCCGGGGGACGGCCAGGGCGTCTGGGCTGCTCGCGCGAAGCGTAGCGCGGAACATCGAATGCATCGTCAACCACATCAAAGATGGGCTGCTGCTGCCATTGCGAGCTGAATCCGGTGCCGGTACCGGGGCCGAGGCCATCCCCCGCAGGATGACCAGTCGTGTGGGTGCGACGGTGTTTGGGCGAGCCCGCGAAAGAAGCACTTACATGATCGTGCTTGCGCGGCATGCCATATTCAGGCGTCGCCTCATAGTAAGGCTGCGAGTAACCTGAGTAATAGCTGGGGTCCTTGGTGGCCGTATAGCTGGCCTTGCGAGTGTGTCGTCGCGTGCCCGTACCCGTGCCCGTGCCGCGAGGCGAGGTGTATGTGTTGGCGTATTGAGATGCGTAGTACGCGTAGTGAGGCGAGGTAGGTGGCGACTGGGAGTAGTCGTAGGTGGACCATCCCGGTGGTGGACTGGTGTAATGATACATGATCGACCACGCATAAGCCGAATATCAGGATGCTGGAGAGGGGAGAATCGCGAAGAATAGAAGACTAAGACGGATAAAACAAAGACCCGAGTATATTATACAGGATATCGTGCGCAATAGCAGAAAAAGAGAGACGCCGACAGACAAAACTGGAGGTTAAAAAAAAAGGGTCGAGTAGGACCGTCACCGTGGTACGGTTTCCGATCGGAGAGAGGAGGGTTGACACTGAATGTGCTGAGAGTGCATTTGAACGTCGGTATTCGGTATCCCGAAGGAGCTGGCGGTGCCAAAGAGTTTGAAGATCCCAGAGAGGACTAGAAGCCCAGGTAAGTGTAAGAAGAAGATGGTCCCAGGGGGGGGGAAGTTTGTGTATATGGAGCCGAGAAAGGGTGGAGATGGGAAAAATTCAACCCAAGATGAAAGGGAAATAGATTACGCCCACGCCCAATCACTTCGGTGGGCGCGTGCGAGTTGGCGCAGTGGAGCGTGGCGTTTATGTGGGTTTTAGTTTTTGTTACGTGGTATGCGGATTTCGTCTATACTCCCTTTTCCCTTGCCGATCTTATATCTCTCTACAGAAACACCCTACACACGGAACTTGTGACTCACAATGAAGGATCTTCCTCAACTTGGTATGTCTTGTCTAATTACGATTATTGTTGGCTCCCATTTCCTGGCTTTGATGTAGACGGCAAAAGACGAGTCTAAAGTACCTCCAAAGGCTACCCCTCATACTAGCCCAGATGGAGACTTCCAGCTACTGCACTATCTGCAACTGCGCTGACAAGCCCCCTCCAGTGTCGGGCGACAACTCGAATGCTGCCTTTGCAACCCTCCGCAGCTTATTATGACTCTTGCTAACACCGATGCCTCGTTTCTCTGAGAATGTGGGCGGCTGATGTCGCCACCGTGAGTATATTCGGTGCAGGTTGGGCTGTGACTGGCTGAGTGGGCCGGAGATTTGGATTTTAGAACTAGATAGCAGCGCTGGCGCGGTATGTCAAGCGTGTCAAGCCTCTGTTGGATGGACCGCCATGTGCTTGCTAGGCTTCGAGAATTAGGGCTGCCTCGTCTCGTTTGTGCACTTCATCTGCATGAACACCTAGATGGACATTATCTCCTTCTACTATTCGGTGATAGGATCCCATTGTGATATGGGCTGCCTACAATGCATGCCCTTTTAAACAGCCCAAGTACCCGTGATAATGCCAGTGTCCGGTTCCATGGTTGGCTCGCGGGTATTCGATCGCTGCGCCGGACTTTTGACGGATCATCCCGTCTCGTCCAGCGGTTCGACTCCACAGACTCCATCCAACAGACTAACCCACCGATGTTGCCATGGCAAGTTTCTTAGTTTTCAAAGTAGAACTAGATGCCCCTCCCAAGAGGGTCTCTTGCTCACAAGGATTGTATCCGGCTTGTTGGGCGACATCACGGACCACGCATGGGCTTTACCGCTGCGTCGCTGGGCAGCAACTGCTTAATTGGGCCAAAACGGAGACAGGAAGACGAGCTTCGCAGACCGCAACTTGCATCTTCCACCAGTCCTATGGCTGCCGAGAGGGCTGAATAACACATACATAGGGCGTCTGTCTGTGGGTTCGAAATACTCCGCCTCTTTTGCAAAAATAGCGTATACATGGTGCGGAATGCCGACATCGGGCTACGTTGATGCAGCCCTATGATTTAAGCGATGAAGAACGAGGCACAGAGAGGGGTTTAAATAAAAATGACATAATTGAACAAACATATAATAGCAAAGACCAAGTATCATTTCCAGCAATGGCAAGCAATATAAATGAGCATTGTGTTGTGAGTGAATATCAAGTGCGACCGCTGAAGCCCTAAGACTGCCCTGATGCAGACCAGGCTCCATCATAACCTTGGAATCCACTTGACCTCAGAAACAACCAGACTATGACGTCCAGTCCACTTCTCACCAACGGGATCTGCTGAAACCCTCTCCGTACCAACAACCCTAGGAGCGTATAAATGGAAAATCTCTGCTGACCGTAAATACCACAACCCCCCAACCATCCAGCATTATGTTCACGCACCAACTGCAGGGATAGAATCAACAATGAGAGAAAAAAAAGAAAAAGGGAGAAAAATACCAAAGACCAAATCAAAAGACCGCATATCCTTACAGAGCATACACCGAAAATGCCACAAGACCCAACGAATCAAGGGTTTTTCACAATGGCTGGTTCTAGATGAGTCAACACCCTTCTCGAAAGCCCCCTTCTCGCCCAGCCCGGAGCACAATCCTGCGCCACCAGCAGGCACCGCCGATCGTTCAGCGTCGCACATGGCGTTTACTCGTTTCGTGTCGTGCATCTTCTGATCTCGGCTGGTCCAGTCATCACACCGGGGTCGAACTCGATCATCTTTCGTGGCGACTCATCTCCTATTGGTTTTTTTTTTTTAGTCATTAGGCAGATATAAGCTGAGAGCTTCAGCTGGGAGGCAGTGATCGCCTTCTGGAAACAAGGAACGGAAATAGGACCAACAGGAAGCAACACCGGTAAACAGGGGGGGCTCCCCCCGAACCTTGGGCAGTGGGGCAAACGGGGTACATGCGCATATCAACCGGCCTCTCTCTCGAACACCGATCTGGACAGGCTATCTGTTCGGTCTCCTTTTGCTCCATTCTTTGCATAGCTATTTCTCTTTCTTGTGTGCGGTTTTGTGGGATTTTAAGTTTTATCTCTTTCGTGATAGGGCGAGAATCTCATAGACTGAATTATTCAGGGACATTCAACACATCCATACCGTGCGTGAATAACAAGGTGACAGTCCTAGCATATTTCATATGGAACTTCCTCGTTTTAAGGGGGCGGCGCTCGCGCGTGCGAATATACATATGGTCCTTGCACGCTTGTTCCTCCCATTTCATGTAATTTTTCACCAGACTTGATTATGGTCGAGACAGTGGAAATTAAATGGATTCATAACCTCCATAATTAATTGAAAACCCTCGGGTGCCTAGTCCAATAACAAATAGATCAATCGGTGTGTTGCCGATCTGATGGATCATTCTACCCCCTTGCTCGAGCTCGATCTGAGCATCACAACATCCACGCGCTGGCGGCGGCGCCTACGTGCTAGGGGCATCTGGTGCATCCATGGACGGTCTGGCTCATTTCTTATTTGTTTTTAATTTTTTATGGGCTTGGGAGTCAAATTTCTGATACAGTGCGTTGTGTGCGCATTGATCACATAGGGTTCTGTGGTTGCCCTTGCCCTGAGCCCTATCGTCCAGGCTTTGTTGTCACGAATACGAGCTATACGCTCGACTTCCCGTGTCCAAGGGGCTAGGTCCTTTATGCGACTGGGTTCGAGGTGTGGCGGTGACGTTTCTCTGTGAGCGGCTTCCCCGTCCCGCCACGGCCCGAAGGTTCAACGTGCGCTCCACCGGTTTGCAGGTTGATAGAGCTTAATAATACAGGGTTGGCGTTCAAATGTATTTGAAAACTCAAGAATGGTATTGGAGGGTTGTTACTTGAAAGATATACAGGGCAAGACTACCCGGTTGAGCAATGGGTGATAGGTCAGTGTACAAGGGCACAGAAATTAGTCAATGGTATGTACAATGCAACCCCGGCTCACGTTCAGCTTCGCTGCGGATGACAGTCGATGAGCAGATTCTAGGAACAAAATATATATATATATATATATATATAAAGACGAAAAGAAATAACCATTAAGTGTGCAGGTATCCCAAGTCGCCAATATCCAAATCAACCCCGTCCTCCCAAATAGATGCCCTAACATGAAGTCTTCACCCGCACCCGCACGCGGTAAGCCATGTGATGAACTTTGCAAGATTAACGGAGGCCAGACTATCATTATGCCACCATGTATTCTCCATCGCCCCGTTTGGCCTGCATGACTCGAGACCAGCGAAAGGCTTGGGAAGTCATGGTCTTGCCGCTTCCATCCAGCGGTGGCGGAGGACCTAATTCGGAGGGATATACAGGGTATGAGGACTCCTCGGAATGTTCTGCCCAAATCTTTTCGAGCAGTTCCAAACAGGAAATGTTATTCACGAATCCAGAGTCCTTGGAGATATCTCGGCAGCGATTTCGAATGGCGGAACGATGATCCTCTTGAACGCATTCTGATCCCACGATGAAAAGCGGCCACAGAAGGTAGACATCTGACTGGACAGCGAAGAGGCAATGCATAGCAAGACGAACCAGGTGCTGGATGCGAGGATGTTGGGATGGGAGACTTGGCTCTGCAAGTCGCTCGCAGTAAAGAAGCGCTGCGTGGCGGAAGCATTCAGAGATCTGGTAGACATCTTGAAGATTCTCGCTGGCCACTCGGTATGATGGCGAGGTCGGAGGAGTTGGGGTCAAGTTGGAGGGATTGAAGGACAGGGTGGATGCAGACAGAGTTGGCGAGGGAATGAGGTCTCAACGGGTGGCCCAGTTGGTGGGTCGAATCGCCAGGATTCGAGCCGTTGCCGTAATGAGTACCATTCGGTCCAGAATGCCGGGGATGAAGGCCGTCGAGCCTGGTCGCTGCTTTGTGGAGGAGTGGGCATAGAGTATCCATAATCACCCGTCATGGCTCCTGATCCAGAAGCTAACGGAACACTATCCCAGCCAGGGAAGATCATGGATGGGGGTAATGATGCGGTAGGGATCGTCACATCTGCTGGTCGAGATTCGTTGGGCTGTTGGTCTTGACTCAGTAGGTTTAGACGACCTAGCTGAGATATCATCTTGAAGAGACGCCCATCACAACCAGCCAAATTCTCTAGGCCCCATTCCCCATCTGTGATCGAGCTGATCTCCAGGCATTTGCCGCGAAGCTGTACATCACGGTCATTGGTCGTCGCAGTGAGGGTGTCAAACCACGAGAACATGCGGATGAACCACTTGACATCATCCGTTAAGACGGGAGAATGCCGCATTCGAATGGCGAGGAGCCTGGTGACACCAGCAAACTGTGTTCGAAATTCAGCAACACCAGTGTCACAGCCATGGAACAAACAAAGCACCAGCAATGTGGCTAGTACCGAATCCGACAACCTGCGACGTGGATCTGCCAAGTCGGCATTCAAAGCCTTAACGGCCATTCCACGGTGGTGATTCTCTTCCCGTAAATAACCCTCCGACATGGAAATTCCGTATCTATCTTGAAAGTCCTCATCGGTTAGAGCACGATGCGCCATAGACGACATACGTGCCGGGAGGGTTCTTTCGGTGGACATATGGTTCTTCTCTCGCCGCTGTCGTAGATTGCTTGTGGCCAAAGTCGCAATTGCCTCTTGGAGGGCCTCGCTGCCTTGCGCCAGGCGAAGGACTTGAGTGCGGAACGGATTTGTTGGGGTATCAAAAGCAACAATCATGGGGGCAATTACTTCGGCGAAATAACTGATGAGATACCGCAGACGGGGTGTGCGTCCTACGGATCTTGCTAGAAGCAGCTGAGAATACGAGGGCGAGTGACCAGCATCCCACAGCATCGAATACTGCGGGTTTTTCCTGTCAACCTCCTCATCCGCATCTTGAGGGGATGTTGAATTTGGAACCGGCCAATTCCTCGCCACTGGCCACACTGGTGTGGCGAAACTGGCACCCGGGCTTAACAAGGGTGCGTAACCAAGCGATACTTCGGAGGATATGCTTGGGCTCGAGCGGCTGCCCATCGCTGGTCGGGTTGGTAATGGAAGCCCGGAGATCTGCGGAGGCGCAGCAGACATGCTGGACCACGTCTGGGGATCCGGCATGTCCATTGTCCACGCCATGCCATTCGACATATCAGGAATAATTGACGCGACTGACGGCCTGCGCGAGTCTGAGTCGAACGAGTTGAAAGATCCTGCATCAAATGAACTAAAGCCCAGGCCAGAAGTGGGCGCCGCCGGAGGAGTGGTCGAGGTCCGTTGTGATGAGGATTGGGCTTGACCCTGGCTGCTGGGCGGCGACCGCTGCTGTGCATGAGAGGTCTTGTTGGAAGATTCCAAAAGCCCTTCGTCCATGACGGGGAGCTTCTGACCTCGCAGCTTGCCTCTGCTGGCAACTCCCACCCCCCAGGTCAGGGTTGTCTTGTATCCAGAACATTCGCGGCCGAGCTCGAGGCACTGGGAACAGTATGGGCGTCGCCGATCACATCGAGCTCCTCGCTTGGAGCACGTGAAGCAGTCATCCGGAGCACCGCTCACAACTGTTCTCTTCCGTCGTTTCCGAATCGGCGCATTCGGGTCAGTTTTGCGGGATTTGCTTTTGGCCGGTTCCCGCGTCGGCTCGCGTGGGCGACCTGCAGTCTCGGACATTATGTGCGAGTATCGCGATAGGCACCAAGTCGGGTTCCCATGAGGCTATTTTCAGGGAAGGCCTGTGGTGGCCACGGGGTAACGAACTTGTCGACCAGGAAGATCTGAGAATTGACCAAGTCGGGGCACGGGTCGAAAAGTGGGCCCTGAAACGGCAGGATCTGATAGGGTTCGAGGGGGGAGGGCGGAGGGCGGAGGGCGGAGTAGGTTCAAGAGGCCATCGCCTGGGAGAGTGAGACGAGGGTATTCAGAGAGTCAAAAGGGTCAGAGAGGGAGAAAGGGAAAACTGGGGGGTGGATATGGGATCTTCCCGGGAGGATATGATCCGCGCCTTAGTGTCGAAATGCGAGAAAGTCAGAACCTAGGACGGGGGAAATCGCTCAAAAGTCTCCACCGGCCCAGGATGATCCAGGATCGCCTGGTTTCTTCTAGCCGCTTACGGTGATACACTACGGGGGATATTTCCACCATTGCGTCCAACTTATTCCTGATCGGAGATTGCTAGACCGAGTCTCTGTGGAATACGAAGGCGACTCATAAGTTAGCAATAGCATGCCGATCACAAATTGAGGCCGAGGCTGACCAAATGTGGTGCAGTAGTGCGGTACAGGGTGGGTTTGCAGTTGCAGTTGAGGTTGCCTTGGGAATTCAGAGGTGAAATGGGTTTCATGGGTTTCGTTGCCCATGTGTTCACCCCCATCTGATCACACCTGGAACAATGTCGAAGTGGTTGCCTGAGTCCCTCAACCAAGTCGGTATGATAACATCGCCAAGCCTAGCGCGGGCCGCCCACACCTATCTTTATCTTCATCGTCAACTACATCTCGCTACCCCTGGACCTTTACTTCCTTCTGACTACACATCGCTCAAGGTAATTTCAGTCTGCCTGAAATCCATACTTTGTCAATCAATGCCCGTGCGCCCCGAGGCTCCCTCAAATCCACCCCTGCACCTCCGTCTTGCATCGGCTCCGTGACGCCAACACAAGCCACGCCCTCCTGTTTCCAGGCCTCGGCCGCGGCCGCCCTTCGACCATGGGCGTCTTCAGGCCGGGCCGAGCGAGGTCCATCTTCCTCGCCATGCTAGCTACCCTGCTCGTATGCACGGTGTATCTCTACTGGACTCCGACTACCGCCTCATCTACGGTCTCCGTGGTACCGAGCACAGCATTCGAAGTTCCTCTGGTCGAACGCCAAAAAGACTTTTGGAAAGCCTTCCATCCTCTCATCACCAAGTACGATCCTCTTTGCCCTCCGCCAACGAATCTGGGCAGTGCGCGCGCAGTCCATTTCAATCCCAATGAAAGTATCCCACGACCCGATCTATCCAGGGTGACGGAGGAGTGTTTGTGGCTATTGGAAGGAGCGCATGACCAATTTGTGAAAGAGATCACTCAACCGGCTCGAGACTTAAAGCCGGTTCACAGCCATACTCCGGGTACGCGAGGAATCGTAACCACGGCTGGTTCGACTTACATGCCAGTCGTGATCAACTCGCTGCGCATGCTTCGCCGCTCCGGGTCCACGCTTCCCGTCGAGGTATATATGAAAGATACCGAGGAGTGGGAGAAACGGATCTGTAATGAGGTGCTTCCGGAGATGAACGCAAAATGCTTGGTGATCGGTGACGTCGTGGGTAAGGAGCCCATCGCGCACTATCAACTCAAGATTTTCGCCATGCTCTTCTCCTCCTTTGAAGAAGTGATTTGGATGGACGCGGATTGTTTCCCGCTGCATAAACCCGAGGAGCTTCTGGACTCGGAGCCATATACTTCAACCGGCATGGTCACCTGGCCAGACTTCTGGTTCTCCTCGGCATCCCCTCTATACTACCAGGTCTCAAATCAGCCAGTTCCACCCATGACGAGCCGTCAGTCTACAGAAGCGGGTGTGATTCTCGTGTCTAAGAAGACCCATTTCACGCCTCTCTTACTTGCCGCCTATTACAATTTCCACGGTCCTTCCATGTACTTCCGACTTTTGACCCAGGGAGGCCCCGGAGAAGGAGACAAGGAGACATTCACCGCCGCTGCCGCAGCACTCCAAGCTCCTTACTATACGGTGAGTGAGAAAGTGCAGCCGATCGGGCATTTCGATTCGATCAAACACTCGGGATCTGCTATGGTTCAGTCAGATCCACGAGAGGATTACGCCCTTACCTCGCAGGGCAAATGGAGAATCAATGACCCATCGGTGGCACCTCCTCCCGCTATCTTCTTCATTCATGCGAACTTCCCCAAGTTCAATCCTGGAGACAATCTCTTCGGTATGGGCTGGGAGACCACCCCCACAATCGATGAAAATGGTACGGATGTGCGGGCATGGTCAGGTCCCCTTGACGTTGTCGACCGGTTCGGTTTCGATGCTGAAAAGGCCTTCTGGGAGGAGATCAAGTGGGTCACTTGCAAGTATGAAACCGTCTTTGAATCGTGGAAAGACAAGGCAGGCCTTTGTCGGAAGGTTGAGGACTACTGGAACAACGTCTTTGCGGAATCGCATGACGATGACCCGAAATTCACCCGAGAAGGTTGAGCCTTGTGCTCCGTTGATAATCGAAAACTCTGGTTGCCGAACTTCAAATACCAGGTGTGCCTGGTCGATGGTTGAAGTGCTCAGCCCCAACAGCAGTGCCTTCAAGTGAGCCCCCATTTTGATGGTTGGATCGAAGCTCGGGACAGCTGTGCTTTTCCTTTGGGCAGTGGGGCACCTCATTTGTCCTAGAGAGAATCACTTATCCACTACCTCCCAATATGGGCCTCTTCGAAGGGCACTGCATATATATGGGCTTGACCCATGCTGCACATTAATTATTTGCGTTTCCATGTCGCACATATGGCATCTAATACGAAAAGAGTGACGAGAAATACCTTAATATAAATGTCAAAATACCTCAAGTTTTTTACGATACGATGGTCTTTACGGTGGTCATACAAGTTGATTTCAATCATATCATTCAAGACCTCAACTATCAAAGCGAGGATTCAAATCGTTATATCGTACATGAATAACTTCCCCAAACGCCTTCCTGATCGAATCCGAGCAGACAATGCCAAACGGGGGTATGGAATTTTATAGCATCATCAAGCACCTTATTTCTTGATGCCCTTCTGGCGCAGACGCTCCTCATCTTCAGCCTGGAGCTCTGCGTCGATCTGGGCACCCTTGGAGGGGGCATTGCCGTGCATCTTGGCCTGTGAAGCAGTCATATTAGCATGTAGAATAAATAAATAATGAATCTGGATTGCAACATACGGGCTTGGTAGGATCCTGCTTGCTCAGCTCGGCCTCCTGATCGTACTCGTTGTTGTGGTGGTGAGAAGGGTCGTCCTTGCGACCCTGGGAAGCAAGCTTGTTGGCAATGGAACGCTCGTCCTTGGAGTCGAGGTTCTTGTGGCTGCCCTTCTGGCCCTCCTTGTAGGGGGTGGCCTGCTGCTCAGATCGGGGAGCGTTGCGCTGGTCACCGGCTTCGTAGATGGCACGGGAGCCGACAGAGGATTGGGCAGCGCTGGATGACATTATGTAAAGAGGAATTGAAAATTTGAAGGTATCAAAGCGGTTGGGAAGAGTTTGAGAGATGAGAATGTGAGTGAATTGAGTATGGTCGTAGCTGTCGTTGAAAGCGCTCGAACTTATACTTGATGGACGAGAGAAGACCGGTGATGTCACTCTGAAGTCACTGAGATCATATATGTGGGTCGAGAACCAGAATACTTCGACTTCGACGATCACTGCTTGATGGTCGTGTGCACTGGACCCTATTTTTTCTCTTCGGGTTTGCGTCAGGGCTCCTCTTTAATCAGGGTTGTTGGGGGGCGGTGACATCGTTGATGCACCGCTTCGATTCCATCGCTCCGCTTTGTATACTCCACTCGGCCTCTCATTTCATCAGTGGCAGTATTAGTTTTGGTGGTCATTGCGATAGTCAATTACTGAAAGAATTCTTCTATCACTGGAAACAAGCAGAGTCAAATTCCATTGAATTCTCCATATCCTTAGATGTGATTTTTTTTTTTTATATTACTTCGTGGTGTGGTATGTAGGGTCGAAGTGGTTGACCGCATTGAGGACCGGTGAGAGCTACCGTGGAGTAGGAGCAGATGGCCAAGTCAAACGAGTTTCTAATTCCTGCATATTCGACGCTATTCTCACATAGTGGATATCGCAATTGGATACGAATGGGGATTCAAATCATCATTGCCCCTAATGTACTCTATCCCATTCTTGCGCACGGCCCACTCCGGCCATCGGAGTCCATTACGACGATTATGCATACTGCAATCAATCAACATTGCCCCTGGTGCCCTGATCAAGTCTCCCCGATTTAGTAGGGAATCATTCCTCCCACCGATCAACCCCATCAAGCATACACCATCCGTATCTTACAGCACAAGGAGTCCACCCGCCGTCATGCCGGAAATCCAGCCCCGCTTCCAACAGCTATTCACAGAGCTGAAGAACCGCTTCAGCACCACCACCTTAGGCAGCGACAAGTGGTATATCCTTGCCACAGCCACTCTAGCCGCAAGCCCAGATCCTGAGCGTGCGGACCAGCTCTGCTTGTACCTCTGCAGCCAGCCAGAGTATGCGACCTCGCCCGCCCGCCAGGCACTAGTCCGCCGTCTCCGCGAAGCACTGATCAAAGCCGTCCCGATTGTCGGCGTCTGCAAGCCCATTGAAGCAATCCTTTCCATTAGCAAAGTTGAGCGCGATGAAGACAAAGATTATACATTCACGCGCGAAGGCTGGCAATGCGACCAGGCCAACCATGACCGCGGCACCGAATGGATGCAGAAGTTGTACTCGCGTAACACGGGTAGTACGTTGAATTTGTTTGCTGCGCACAAGGATTTCTCTTGGCTTTCGGAGGAGATTACCTATGGGCTGTTCTTGTCGGATCGTCAGGTGCTGGATGATGTGGATACTCAGCTAGTTGTGTTGCCGGGTATCATGAGCCAGAATCTGCCGAACGAGACGCACTGGCATATTCGTGGTACGAGGCGCTTGGGTCTTCCTCAGCAGGAGGTCCAGGTCATCTGGGACTGTGTGCAGCTTGTGGCGCAGTTCTTCGATGTCAAGTTGAATAAGGTGCCTACTGTTGAGCAGGTGGAGTATGATGTGTAGCATTCACATAGAGGACATTTAGCGTAGCATGTGGCATATCTACTATTTTCAGCAGATTCCTATCATCTCCAGATCTTGAATACTAAAGTTGGCGCCTAGTGACTGACAGTACTTGAGAGATCAACACAAAAGCACCCTTGCACGGTTGATGGCTATGTCGGGTATATATATTCGATTCGACTGGTTTGACCATGAACTCTGCTTGAGAATGTGCGTCGCCTTATGAGCAATACTAACTGGAGAGGTGATCGCAGCTTCAGTCGCTTTCAAAACTACACATTTCAAACTGGGTTGTACTTACTCATCTCTAATTGCTCAATACACGCAGAAAGCCGAACATCATAGATCGGGCCGATAAGAATCGATAAGGAAAAAGTTCGCAAGCGGCCGAGGGCGGAGCGCCGTCAAAAGTGTCTGTTTCGCTCGACCATTCAAGGAACACCAGAAATTACACAATCATGGGTAAACGCAAGCAGGATCTCGGTGACGTGCCCATGGGTGGTACCAAGGGCGACGATGAGTCCGACGATGTGAGCACCCCGCGCTGCACTTTGCCGGACAACCTCTAACCCGCTACAGGACGTTGAAATGGTCAATGTCGACTTTGAATGGTTCGATCCGCAGCCCGCTATCGATTTCCACGGCCTGAAGAACCTCCTCCGCCAGCTGTTCGACAATGACGCTCAAATGTTCGATTTGTCCGCTCTGGCCGACCTGATTCTCTCGCAGCCAACACTGGGCTCGACTGTCAAGACCGACGGTAACGAGTCGGATCCTTACGCTTTCCTGACGGTCTTGAACCTCCAAGAGCACAAGGTACATTGGATTGAACGTGACAATCTTGATGGTTCCCTGCTAAAATCCCTATAGGACAAGCCCGTCATCCAGGAATTGACCAAGTACATCAAGACCAAAGCCGCCGCCAACCCTGCCCTCTCCGCCCTTCACGAGCTCATTTCTCAGACCCCAGTGCCCCCAATCGGCCTAATTCTGACCGAGCGAGTAATCAACATGCCCTCCGAGGTCATTCCGCCGATGTACAACATGCTGCTTGAGGAGATGGCCTGGGCCATCCAGGATAATGAGCCGTACAACTTCTCGCACTATGTGATCATCTCGAAAAATTACCAGGAAGTCGAATCTAAGCTCGACCTCGAAGAGGCGAGGCCTCAAAAGAAAAGAAGAAGGCCGGCGAGACTGCTCAGCAATTCTTCTTCCACCCCGAGGACGAGGTGCTCCAGCGCAATGCCGTGTGCTCCGGTACCCTGGAATACACACACCAGCAGGATGACGGGCATTCCGACTCCAAGCGTGCATTCCAAGAAGTCGGTATCCGCACCAACGGGAGCTTGACCCTGATCGATGGATCCAAGTTCGAGGCTGCTGTCAAGGCAGTTACGGAGTACTTGAACCCACAGTGAAGGGATCATTGTTCATTACATTTCATGTCCCGTTTACGAAAAACCTTCTCTATATATATTTGGTTTCTTTTGCTTGCTTGCTCTAGTACCCTTCAAATCAGCGGCATGATTCCATAGATCCCCAAACCAAAAGTTCATAACTTCATGATATAAGTGCTGTTTACTCCCATTGGGTACCCTTGAGGCGCTGCATAAGATATTCGACCTCGACAACCTTGGTCAGAGGGATGACGCATTCCTATAATTGGTACATGTCAATAGCTGCCTTTCAAAGATCAATCCCTAGACAGTCAATTTCTTACCTTGTACATTGCGACCACAGCATCGATGTTGATCTTCAGACCCTTCTCCTCAGGAAATGCAGGATCAGTGCCATAAGTCTTAGCCTTCAGACCCAAACGCTCCAGAACCTTCCGCTCAACCTTTGCATCTGTAATTGCAGCATCAATGCCCTCCCGATCCTCAGCCTTGATCAAACGCACAAAAGTCTCGGGGTCTTTCCGGAACTTCGACTCAGCAACAAACTTGCCAAAGTGAATTCGGCGCGACAGCGCCTGCAAACAAGCAACATCGCACGTCGCCGCCGACCCGTAGTTCTCCTGGGTCTCGCCACGGTCTTCCCGACCGAACTTCGGGCACACAGCGGGTAGAATCTCGTCGATGTAGCGCTGCTTGATCACGTCATTGACGTTCACATCGTTGGGGTGCAGGATGCGCGGGTACTGCAGTGGTTGCAGAATCGGCTTCTCGAGCACATCAGGGAAAAAGGGGTATTCGTCAGGAGACTCGTAGCGACGCACACGCGATTGCAGGCGTTCTTGTTCGCGGAGGAGGTAGTCGGCGAGACTAAGCTCGCTGGAAGGAATTTTGACTCCGCCGGGAACATAGATGGTCTTGTTGAGGGGGAATTGGACTCGTTCGATCAAATGAAAGGTGATTGTGTCCTCTAGTCGACTAGTGATCTGATATGTTAGTAGCGGTTCTTATGAAATGTGCGTTCATATGTGCGAGCTCTGGTTGCTCCGATCGAAGTATCTCGCGGCGGGCATGCACCGCGGGGCCGCGGGGCATGACGAGGTAAAGGCTTGTCTTCTCAGGACTTGAAGATTGGAGAAAGCTCACATAAGCTGGAAGCGGATGTTGGCAAGGTCCAGTGCCTTGGATGCATCGGACAAATCAATAGCTGTGTCCATGGCTGTGGTGGTGAAGTTGAATGAGGAGAGAAGTAGCGGGTCTGCGATGTCGGGATCGACTTCTTGGGCGCCGCAGCCCTGCCGTTATTTATGTTGCACACCAGCAAGTGAAAGGTTTTCAAGGGGTGGTCATGCTTTCAATGTCTCTAATCGAGGCGATCTGCTCTCTTCACTGAATGTAAAAAGCCTATTTACTTTACAGAAACTCGTCTGTGCAGTATATCGGATCTTTGGTACTTGACCAGTACCAAGCTTCCTGCCGGGCACCCTACACAAGCTGGGGTACCAAATAGGTGAAAACACCCAAAGTGGAGGTACCTTGCACATTGCTAGGCTCTGGATCATAACAAAGTAAATAATGATATGTCAATTGAAAGCGAGACCGAGTCTCAGACTGTTTCGGAAGGTACCGTACATACCCGGGAACGCGGTAAATCATCGCGTGGACACATGACGATTACCTCTCTGCATCTACCGAGCTCCCTTCTCTCCAACACATGGGTCTTGGTTGAACCCTCCACAACTCCAGGCTATGGAGAATCACCGTCGCGATGATTCGCCTTCCGGTCTGTCCGATTATGCCGAGGGCGATGGCTTGCTAGGCACCGGCATCACGGTAAGCTTTTTTCGCCGCCCGCGACATGCCCCTCAACACCGCGGGCTAACACACCCGATATAGACCCGTCATCTAGAGGCATTTGGTCGAACGGTTACATCAACGGCTGGACACTTGATAGGACCGGCCGACCAGAACCAGCCGGCCCATTATCAGAATGCCATGACCGACATCCACCGCGAACTGCGCCGGCCGAAGGCGCAGCGCAATGTGTTCGCCCTTACCCAGACGACTCCGACCGATCTGATGCGATCTAGGTTGTCGACCACTGAGATCAGGTCTCGTGCCATCTCCTCTCTCCCCGACGAACTCCTCGCCGATATACCCGAAGACAACAGCTCCTACTCCTTGTTCCAAGGCTTCCAGGCCTCCATACCCGAAGAAGAACGTGGTCAAAAAAAGCACCGGAGGCGGCCATCTAAGGGTGGAAAACATCTCAAGGATAGCGAGAAAGCTGGAGCTTTGACAGCGGGACCGGCTGCGCTCAAGGAGGAGCGAAAAACGCTCAGTAAGAAGTTGGATCTGATGGGCGTTCGCAAGAACATGTGCAGCGCCGAGATTCATGAGATCGATAAGAAGATCGCCAATTTGCACAAGATGCGCCAAATCGTCCTCGATCGACTAGCGGGCTTGGAGATGGACGAGGCTGCATTGGAGCACGATCGTAGGTTACCCTACCACATATGTCATTGACAAGAGAACAGCAATTCTAACCTTCATCGTACAGTGACCGAACTCGACAACAAGCTTGAAGACCTACAGCCGGAGGAGACACCCGACACATCTGCCACAACCGAGACACCAAAGTCTTCTGAAGCCCCGGACGATTCAATCACTTCTGCCGGCGTCCCTGCCATGGACGCTTCGTTTATGTCGGAGTCGATATATGAGAAGTTGCCCACCCGTCGCCAAAAAGCTTAAGACATAGATCTATAAGTATGGAGCTCTGAATTCTCGCGGACTGGAGATGATCGCTTACAATGAAATCTAGGAAAACGTTCGATGCCGATTTTACACGAGCATTTCGCTCCAGGGTCATTGATCAAGGAAATCGAAGCGCATACCGATATGATCACTGCGATTGACTTCGACTTCCCCTTCGGCACTATGATCAGTGCCGCACTGGACGACACTGTACGAGTATGGGACATGAATGTTGGCCGATGCTCGGGCCTGCTCGAGGGTCACCACGCCTCAGTCCGATGCTTGCAGGTGGAAGATAACATTGTGGCGACGGGGTCTATGGATGCTTCCGTTAGACTTTGGGATTTGAGTCGCGCTCGGCCCACAACTCGTGATGGCCGCTTGAACAAGCACGAGCGTCACGAGCAGGAGGATGCCTTGGAGCATGCCTCCCCTGTGCCTCCCTCGTCCAACCTGGAAGACTGCCATGTGTTCACCCTGGACGCACACGTCGACGAAGTCACTGCCCTCCACTTCAAGGGCAACACACTCATCTCAGGCTCTGCAGACAAGACACTGCGACAATGGGATTTGGTCAAGGGACGATGCGTCCAGACACTTGACATTTTATGGGCCGCGACCCAAGCCTCGTCTACAACCACCATCGATGGGACTTGGCGCCCGTCGGGCCGTCTTCCAGACGCGTCTGCCGACTTCGTTGGAGCAGTCCAATGCTTTGACGCTGCCCTAGCCTGCGGAACGGCTGACGGTATGGTCCGCCTGTGGGATCTCCGCAGTGGTCAGGTTCACCGCAGCCTCGTGGGCCACACTGGCCCTGTGACCTGCCTGCAGTTTGACGACGTGCACCTTGTAACGGGCAGTCTGGACCGTAGTATTCGGATTTGGGACCTGCGCATGGGCTCCATCTACGATGCCTACGCATACGAGAAGCCCATCACCAGCATGATGTTCGACTCCAAGCGCATCGTAGCTGCTGCAGGCGAGAATGTGGTTAAGGTCTACGACAAGGCTGATGCCCACCACTGGGATTGCGGCCCCGGCGTTGGAATTGATGACGACGAGGGTCCAGCCCCTGCAATTGTGGAGCGCGTTCGCCTCAAGGACGGATATCTGGTGGAAGGCCGCAAGGACGGCACGCTGGCCGCCTGGACGTGTTAAATGCAATGTTACTATTCTCCCGCCCCTAGTACATCCTTGCACCGGCATTTCGCCACCTTCCCTCTCTCTCTTCCCCCCCCTCACCTGTGCCCTATGTATAGTATTTCATCTCATGTCTAGAGAGCTGGATGTAGCAAGCTGGCGCAAACGGAGTGACGGGACTTTGGAATCGCGATTCTTATGTGCAAGTCACCATGGTTCATGCACAATTCACTCGCTTGAAAAGAAAGCATTCAAACTGCATTCGTAGGGATCGTAGAAGAAAAAAACACATTGCCAAGAGACTTAAAAATAGCTGGAAAATAGGGACTCGACAAAGCGACAAAGAATGGTACCGTCGAGGGCCTGGAGGGTTGGGAACAAAGCGAGAATTAATTTCACCCGAAATGCAAACTGCAAGTTACTCATCTTTGTCACGGTGTGAGCATAGCAACTTCGAGATACTTAATCATAATGTTCTCCCCTCTTATGAAAGTGTAAGAAGTATGTAGTAATGAGGTTTGAAGGTGGAAGGTTAAAGGTTGACCAGATACGGCTCTGATTCGCGACGATCACGGCTCCACATCTTTTCTGCTCACGTTTCGCGCGTCTGCGCGTCTCGACACTGAGATTCAGGGTTCGTCTTTCAGACTCACTTCAACTCAACTGACATTATACCTTCTGCTTCAATCGTAAGTCTTTGTCACCTTCCGTCGCGGACCGTTCTTCGGAGACTCGGTGTCCCCTGCCAGGACCCCTTTTGGTGCTGGTACTCTGGGATGACTTATACCTCGTTACGACCATGCAGCTCGTTCAAGCTGCTTTTTAAACCGTGTCTAATACGATCGCAGCTCCTTGATTCCTGTGTGAAATTGTATTCACGAGCAGAGACTTCTGTCTGGTGACCAGAGCCTGTGTCAAGGCTCGGTCCTTCGCGACAGAGTGGTGTAAGTTCGAATTCCTACTTTTCCCTCCAAGATCCGTGCACTGCCCGAATCCCCTGTCATTCATTCTCTGGCATACCCATAAACTACTCTTATATACCCTCGATGTGCATGAACCTCAAAATCAGCCCTTTGTATTCCCTTCAACATTCCTGTCTGCAAAAGTCTCACCATCCTCGAATCGCTGGGCACTTGACTCCGCCGAGTTGCTCATCGTATCGCTCTGTAATGACTGCTTTTCTTCAAATTTGACTTTGGTCTGTTTTTTTTTTTAAGTCCGTCCCTTGATTTGAAGTTTTTACGGGTTGGCAGAGAGAACATAAGTGCGACATGAAATGAACCAAAAGAGCCACAACTAATGCGCGCAGATGCCTCGCAAAGCCGCGAGCAAACTCAGTAAGGGGTATTCTTATGCCTCTTCTGGAGACGAGTTCGAGACATTACTTGGTAACTCCCCAGGTGTAGCCTTACCTGCTGTTCCAATCGCAAACTCTTGGAATTATGGGGCCCAAACAACATCTGCTTTGCCCACGCAGACTCCAGTGGATCCAAACATCAGTCCGGCCCACATCGCCAAAAAGATTGAGGCAGGTATCCAGATTGCACAGAGACGAGATTCGCCAAGTCAACAAAGAAGAAATCCCGAAAGGCGGACTCGGCGAAAAAGGGAGCCAACCCCCGATCAAGCTCAGCTCCAGCAGGATCTTGACGGTTTCGCATCACCTACTCCTTCGCCTCCTGTCCGAAATTCAGTATCTACAGACTCAAGTTCTGGAGAGGAACCTCCACGTCAACGTCGCTTGTCAGTCATGTCGAACGAGCCATTGTATCCGTCACCGCTTCAGCGCGCTGGGGACCGTCTGAATGGTGCTTCTGTTCAGGAGTAGCCCGGATCGGGAAAGTTCGGTTGACAATGTATCTGAATTGTCATGGGATCTGGAGCGTGATATCCACGGGGATGATCTGCAACGAACACGGCCAAGCAAATACCGTGGTGAACGCCACGGCAAGAACATCACTAAGCCTCCTCGTCGTCCTTCTGGACTTGGCCTGGCCATGACCCAGGAAACAATTGAAGAGGAGGAAGAGCCTTCCTCGGAGGAGGAAGATGCAGCAGAATCAGATGCAGGAAAGGACGATGAAGAGGACAAGAAAGCCGAAGCAGTCGAGGAGGTTGCCGTGGAACAAGAGGCTGAGCCCGTTACCAGCTCGTGGACCGCACCCGTGCGGACGATTATTCCATCAATGTTCCGACGCTCTCAATCTGCTGAAGCCGGGTTTGAGATGAATTCACCCCAGCCGCCCAAGGACAGTCTTTCTCGACAATGGTTCCCATCAATCAGACCGACGAGTCGCGATGGCCAGCCCCATACCTCAATGCCAAAGCCGAATCGTACCAACTGGATCAGAGCTGGTCTCATCTTGTTGCTCTCGCTGGCTCTTGCATTTGCATTACAAGGGGGTCTTTGGGCTGCGCTTCCACATGACAAGATGTCGAAACTGCGCTGGCCTATTCCTTTCCGCCAACCCCGAATCAATCTACCTCCAAATATCACCGAATCCGAAATATTCCACGGTTTCACAGACCAGGTTTCAAAGATGAACTCTCAA
Organism: Penicillium maclennaniae; assembly: GCF_028827695.1. Lineage (NCBI taxonomy): Eukaryota > Fungi > Ascomycota > Eurotiomycetes > Eurotiales > Aspergillaceae > Penicillium > Penicillium maclennaniae. The sequence goes on along the minus strand of NW_026623215.1, from coordinate 4,337,378 downwards.
ATGTCATCCATGTCTCGCGAGCTCAGCAGTGTTCTGGCAGAGAATGCCAACGCCCCCCGTCCTACCGACATTCATGTCCCAGTCGTCGTGGGCCCGCGGCATCCACCCAGAATCAACTTCCTGTCCCCAGCCATGGGAGCGATAGTCGACCCAGCCAACACCGCCCCCACCGCAAGCGAAAACCATCCGTCCTACTTTAAGCGTGTGGTGATGAGAATGTTCCGGCTCGGGGCCAACTTTGGGCGAGGTCCTCTTCCTCCCGTGGCTGCTCTTTCACCATGGGAAGAAACAGGAGATTGCTGGTGCAGTACACCCCGTGAAGGAGTTACCCAGCTCGCGGTCCTACTTGGCCGTGACATCGTCCCTGAAGAGGTAATTGTCGAACACGTCCCCGCCGGCACTACCCTCCATCCAGACTCAGCTCCTAAGGAAATCGAAATGTGGGCGCGCTTCCGCGTCATTCCTCTAGACCAAGAAGATAACAATAATACCGAGCAATCTTGGTGGCCGTGGTCTTCAAAGAAAAAAATTCGGTCCGCGGAGCCCCCATCCGCCCGAGAAGCAGGACTCGGTGGCTATAATATTCCGGGCGAGAAATCGCTGCATGATGTGCTCATGAGCTCCCTTCGCATCTCCAACGCCTTTGAACCCGAAAGCAGCTACTCAGACGACCCTGTCCTCGGCGCGAACTTCTACCGCATTGGGAAGATGGAGTATGATATTCACCGCGAGAACAATATCCAGCGGTTCGCGCTTAACGCCATCGTTGATATTCCGACTGTCCGGGTGGACAAGGTGGTCTTCCGAGTCAAATCGAATTGGGGCTCGGATATTACTTGTATCTATCGCATTCGGCTGCATGGACATCTTTGATGTGAGATCCTTGGTGGTCCGTTACGATTTGCTCCTACGGAAGTGCTCTGTCGGAGGAGATAAGCGTGGTTTCGGGCGATACTTTGCATTTAGCGAGTTGTGGTGGCGTTTGAGGAATTCATATTGGTATTCGGATTGGATTGATTGGGTAGTTTGTAATCAATAGATATTTTAATGAAGGTTGAAAATTTGAAGCGGGCTATCCTGGTTCACTTGAGGTAGATTATCTGTCGAGGGAGCCCTACTTCGGTCGAAGTCTCGATACATGCCTGATGAATCAGGCGGCAGCAGCATTGGCCCGTCGGAGTTGAGAAGAAGAGGTGCAGAGAGGCCATGATTGGCATCTTTTTGCAAAAGGTCTCGTAGAGATAGATATATAGTGCAGAAGGAGGCCGTTCCAACCCAGTTGCTCGTGGATGCCTTCTCCCATTTCCGGACTCCACTCATTTCCCCCACCTCGACATGACGAAGGCGGACACCCGCCCTCCTCTCGGGACCTTCACCTCCCTCGGTCACGCGCCTTTCGTGCAGCCATCCTCGTACCTTCTCCCTCCAATGACCTCCCAACCCGAGAGACCAATCGATCGGGAAGAGCGACATGGCCTGGTCAGTTTGCTTCCTTGACCCGTCTTAGGTGACGGGGGGGGAAATCCACGAACTCTCCCCGTGTCCCCCCCCCCTCCTCGCGGCTCGTGGTTCATATCCAGATTTCGACTAACTCAGCCTCACAGCGTGCCATTCGTAACTTCCTGAAGGTGCGCACCAGTTACGACGTCCTCCCTCTCAGTTTCCGACTCATCATCTTCGACACCTCGCTTTCCGTCAAGGAAAGCTTGAACATTCTCATTCAAAATGGCACGACTCCCTTCGTGAACGCAGAAACCGTCGGCTGACTGGGCAATCGGGAAGTACAGGCATCGTTTCAGCCCCGTTGTGGGACTCCAAAGCGTCCAAGTTCGCGGGTCTTCTGACCACCTCCGACTACATCAACGTCATCCAATACTGCTTCCAGAACCCCGCCGCCCTTGATCAGATTGACCAATTCCGGCTAGACAGCCTTCGCGGTGCGTTCACAACTTTCCTCCTGCGTAGGGACCGTTCCTTATTGACCTGAGAATCGGAGTGAACAGACGTCGAGAAAGCCCTAGGCGTTGCGCCGCCCGAGACCATCTCCATTGACCCCGAGAGACCTTTGTACGAAGCCTGTCGACGTATGCTCGAGTCTCGCGCGCGCAGAATCCCCCTCGTCACGAACGATAGTCAAACCGATCGATCTCATGTGCTCAGTGTGATTACGCAGTACCGCATTCTCAAGTTCGTCGCTGTCAATGTGAACGATACGCAGAAGCTGCGCCGTCCGCTCGGTGAGCTGTTGATTGGAACATATGATAATATCGCCACGGCCTCCATGGACACGCCTGTTATTGACGTGATTCACATTCTGGTCGAGCGCAGCATATCCAGCGTGCCTATCTTGAACTCGGAGGGTAGGCGCCATTTTCCCTTTCCAAGATAACCGGGGGAAATTTCACTAATCTGCGTCTGTTCTAGGTGTTGTGTACAATGTATTCGAGTCAGTTGATGTCATTGCGCTCATTCGGGGCGGTGTCTACGATGATTTGAGCCTCACGGTGGGAGAGGTTCTCAAGAAGCGTTCGCCGGTAAGTTGCAGGTAATAGCCATTTCACTGGGCTACAAGCTAACTCATTCACCGCAGGAATTCCCGGGGATCTACACCTGCTCGCTGAATGACGGACTGGACACGATCTTCGACACCATTCGCAAGTCTCGCGTTCACCGCTTAGTGGTTGTGGATGAGTACTTTAAGCTCAAGGGTGTTCTCACCTTGAGTGATATCCTCCAGTACATCCTCCTCGAGGGAGAAACCGAAGAATGACCTCCTACGAAAGCATTGCGCATAGGTCGGACCGGGTGGTCCACTGCGAAGAAAATGACGAAGTATGATCAAGTCTGGCTTGGGTCTTCTACCAACTATACATATTCCCGAGGTTTTGCATGATACCGGCGTTTGCGATTCTATATTTGTTTACCCCAAAGCTGAAAATACCCGACGGGCTCTGCTACTTTGTGGGTTGTTGTTTGTACAAAGGTAATATGGCCCCTGAAAGCCTCAGCCTCGGGCACACGGCACAAATAGATCTCCTTGAACTATGTGATACTCTTTAGCCATATGCTCGGTTCAATTGATCTAGGCGAAACTCAATACCAATGCGACAACTTGGAAGTTGCGCGTAGACCGCAGCTTCTCTTTTCGATGCGCTTTCCCATACATGCAACCTTCGAGTCCCGCTGTGTTTGTGTTTCTCTTTCTGCAATGACTTGACCTAAGATCCAGATCGCGCCTCCATTCTTATTACCATGCCGTTTCTTAAAAAGCTATTTCGTCCGTCCAGTGCTCCCCAAGCTACCCGTTCGACTCGTCGCGCCTGGCCCCTATTGCGGCTTTCGAGAAGCGCACCGCTGCCAAACCAGCCTGGGCACAATGTGAACAGCATTGATGAGCCAGGGTGGTCTCTGATCGACCACGAAGAAACGTCCACTTCGCTTGCTGGCAATGCAACATCGAGCTCAGCTGACGATCATATCTCGCCTTCCCATACTGAATTCAATGCGCAAATTAGTATCAGCGCGGCATCTGCTCACAGGAGCAGTGATTCTAATGAAGTTTCCCGGTCTCAGCATGGCTCCAAGCGCCTCAAGAACTTTGTGCACCGCCTGCGCGGAAGCAAATATCAAGAACGAGTTTCTGTGCTGTCGATGAGGGAAGCTCTTCAGCAGACTGGGCCTGGCGATGACGGGCCCCAGGCGACCACCGATCCTGTCAAGAGAGACCTGAATCCTTCAAATACCCCACTTGATCTCGAAGGCACAGAGACAAACCGCCATGTCAGCGCCCAGACAGCTGACTCCCATGAATCCAAGGACACTGCCTTGACCGTTCGTCGATACCCATCCCAGATCCCTCTCCAGGAACTGGAAGAAGGCTGGCTGAAGAACGTGATGAACTTCCACCCGCACTCTGACGGATCAGAGCATGCATCACATTGCTCCTTCTCGGAGCATCCTTCCCCGGGATTCCCTCTTTCAGACTACCCCGTCCTGGAGCAGCATCCGCCCCACCCCCTCTCAGAGCACCCTCTTGCAGCATCGGATCCTTTCTCTGATGGCAAAGCTACGGAAAGCTCGTTCCCAAGCCGTGAGTCCTCCAAATACAGCGACAAACATGGGGCAAGGTCGGTTGGGAATTCGCTGGAACAACTGGAATCCGCGAAAACCAAGAGCACACTAAATCCATCAACCAAGTCGCATGCCGGCACACGTCAGGCTTCTACGCAAAGTCATGCCTCCGCTGCCAGTCAAGCCAGTCGAGGCAGTCGACTGAGCCACCTCGACCCAACAAAGGCGAGTGTCGCATTCAATGCACTGACTGCGGAGTTGAATCTTCAGTTTCATATTCATCCTGCTGTTGCTGAGGACATTAATCCTGGCTGTGAGTCAATCCAACCTGCTGTTACGAGTCATACCTGACAAATGTCTATAGCCGACGCTGACGAGAAGCCAAGAGCAGACGAGGAGAACGTATCCCGCCGACACCGATTGTTTCATCGAGTTCGCCCCGTGCAGTCGAGCCTGACCCTGGAAGTTGATTCTCAGCCGCGGGCCCCGAGACTTCGACGAGCCAGGACATTTGCTAGCCTCGGACGCCGGACCGATCCCATGAGTTCTCTGCAAGGCCGATCTATCGAGACTCTGGCGCGTTTGGGAGGCCATAGCTTTATCGTTCTGCCTTCACACCTGGCACCTTCTCCGCTGCAGCTACCTGCATGTATTGTGATGTGCGTGATGTACTTGCGAAAACGAGGTTTGCGATCGACCAGTTCTACGTCATGATGTGGCCAATTAACTCCGGTTCCTGCAGGTGCCAGTACTTCGGCCAGGCTTTTCCTCGACCCGGGAAACATCAAGAGGGCCATCGGCCTGTACGACGAATTTGCCAAGCATGTTCTCTCCGCCGAGAAAGACAACAGTCAGATCGCCCTCACCATGCGTGTGATCACCATGCCCCCAAATGAAACCGACGCCTCGCCGCACTATGCACTGGTCGTGGCCTGGGCGCTCAAGGCCTTGCTGGAAGGACTGCCAGGCGGCATTCTCGGCTCTGCTCGACTCTACGAGGCTCTGAAATCTATTTATTTTTCCGAAACCTCTACAAGTCATCGAGTGCGTCTGATCTCGCTCGCTATTATCGCGCTGACTAGCGAGATGCAATGTGCGCTCATCTGCGCAATTTTCGGACTGCTCACTGGTATGCTCCAAGAGATGAGTCGCCTCGCACAGCAGGAACTCTCCGGGAATGTCCCCCGGCCGATGGCAAGCGTGACTGATGCCGATCGGCTGGGCCGGGTATTCGGTCCGCTGCTGATAGGAAGGAACATTCGAGATACTGGACAGGAGAAAGTGGAACGGGAGATCGAGGAGCAACGTGTGGCGGGGCTGCTCCTTGAACATTGGAGCGGCGTAAGCCGGAAGATGCGTGAATGGGCTCGCGGACCAGGCCATCGGGGCTGAGATTCATGCGGGTTATTTATCTTTACTATGATGAAGGCAGAGACTCTGTAACAATTCCCATTGGGGAAATGTTATGTTTAAGCTACAGAGCTGGGCATAGCTCTCTCAACCAAGTGTATACATACTGCCAGACCCGGTGCCCCTCTTTTTTTCTCCACTTTGCCCACTTCTATCTCCCAACCCGGTTTAGATCCTCGTCTAGACCTTCATGACTGGGCGGCTTGAGATCCCGTATTCATGGTGTCTCTCCTCAGTGATGTCAGGACCGTAGACTCTAGCTTCACTTTTAACAAGATGTGCCTTGGTGCTGGGGATGGCAGATCAACCGTGGCTGGCCTTGGTATTAAGTATGCCACTCGTCCTGTACAATCAGCTCAGCCTGACTCTGTGCCACCGGATTCCAAACCGCGTTCTGCACGGGCATTCGTTCGGAACTGCTGGACCGCTGGAAGTCTTGTCCGACCGTGGCTCCCACCGACCGATACCTGGGCCTACACTTCTTCAGGCACCGGCCGACTCATCGACCGTGGTTCTCCTCTTCTGTTTTGCCCAAACCCTGAGTCAAAAAGTCAGGTCTGTAACGAGACTCCATGATTGGGGGGAGGTGAACTGAGCTGTACCTGGCCTGATCACCGAAACAAAGACTTGCCAAAAACTACCAAACTACCTAAATTTCAAAAGGCTACCAAGGCTCCCAAGGCAAGGAAGCTACTCAATCCGAGAGACAAAGTCCCAGCTTCGCGACTGTTGCACCTTCCTCCATTTGAAACCCTGCCATGTCAACGGGGAATTTGAACCTGCCGAGCGGCCTTCACCTCCCCGACACTGGAAGCACTGTCGGACCCTCCCCTTTCACAGCGCCAAACGCCTTCTCCGGCGAGTTTCTGGGATTGCCAATCAACGAAGACGAACCACAATTCTGGGGCCTCAGTCCCATCTCTCCAACAATGGGCATGGCATGGGATACCAAACCCGATGCAACGGCCTTTGCCAGCTCAACCCTCGAACGAGACCTCAAGAATGCTCAGGTCCGCAATGGTCAACCTACACCGCCCCCCTACGACGACCACGCCCGCGACTTATCTAGCCTCGAATTCGAGAGCGCCAGCAAGCGCCGCCGCCTGTGCGAGTCCAAAACCGCAGCAGATAGTCTGAGCCCAGACCTCGACGACCTCCCTCCTCAAGAGCGAGCGAAACGGGCCAAGTTCCTCGAGCGCAATCGTCTCGCGGCGAGCAAGTGTCGACAGAAGAAGAAAGAGCATACACAGAAGCTGGAGTATCGCTTTAAAGAACAGTCGGAGAAAAAAGAGCGATTGCAGGGAGAAATCGCTAGTCTGCGGTCACAGATCCTGAGCCTCAAGAATGAAGTCCTGAAGCATGCCCAGTGCGGCGATGAGCCCATTAAGCTTCATCTTGCACAGATGGTGAAGAAGATCACTGATAGCGACGGCCCGCCCCCGGCCCCAGCGCCCGCCCCAGCTCCAGTGGACCCACCACTCAATATCGTGGACCACATCCCCGTCTCGCCGCCCCGAGCTCCTCCCACGCTTCCACCGACCAAAACACCGATGACCAGCCAGGCTGCAACAACTTCGAATCTCTCTTTCGGATTCGATCCACTGCAGCTGGAACCCGCTGCGGTGGCAGCGGCAGAGGCCTTTGAACAACAGCTTCGTCGTAATTCAGAGGCATCGCTAGTTTCCGAGTCCTCGTACACCTTTTCGGCAGACGATACCTTCGATGATCTGATCAACGTTTAACATGATAATGAATGGGAGATGTGCGTCGGATGGAGATGGCTTCTGTCGGAGTGATGGACAAAACGTCACCCAAAAAAGAAAAAGCTTACCCGGATGGAAACTTTCGTTTTGCAACTTTTTTACTTGCGATCCAGTCGGAATGGCTGGAGGGTGTTCGGAGTTTATAAAGGTGGCAATTGATAGCTAATGCGAGTTCATTGGACTTGGCGGTCTTTCTTTCTCCATTTGCTTCCATGCGTGGTAGAGTGAGTAGGTCTTGAAATGGGTGTCATCACTTTCACATTCATTCGATTGTTTCTTGTCTATTCCTCTGGAGAACCTCTGGAGAACCTCTAGTGCTTCAGCAATATCCCGGAATATTCATAGCCCTGTAGCGTATTGTATGCTTCCATTGGGAGAGAGGAGAATTGTTTACCAAGAGCAGGAGCACCTTATCCTTGAGGAACCTGACGATATTGTGCTCATGCAGGTATCCTTGACTTATCCATACCTAGGTACCTTTTTAAACACGTCTCACTCCTCTGTGCAGTATAGTCCTAACTTGATGTACCGGAGTCAGGTCCGTCCAGCGGTCGACTCGAGGTGAGCGGTATACTTGTTCGCGGTATCTACAGTGTCTGCCGTCTCCATGCGGTCCAGATCATCTTGCTCATTCGAGCCCGTGGCCACATTCAGGTCAGAACTCTTCCGGCTATGTTCACTATCCGGATCAATGCCATCGAACAGATCGTTGATCTCCTCGAGCGTCTTTCCGGCAGTCTCCTTGAGACAGAGGAAAGTAAACGCCACAATGAGAATATCAAGCACTCCGAACAATAGGAACGTCCCCCACCCAATACTAGCCATGATATAAGGCGTCGAGAAGCTCCAAACAAAGTTGAACAACCACTGCGATCCAACACCAAGGGCAACACCAGGCTCCCGGGTTCGTGTCGGGAAGATCTCACTAGTGCATGGCCACGGCAGTGGGCCCCAGCTAAAGTTATACGCGATGATATTGAGATAGATCAGCGCGATGGTCACAATGCCGGCCGAACTAACGACTCCATCTTGTGGCGGATAGGTTTTAACAACACCCGCCGTGGCAAGCATACAAATGGCCATGAATGAAGCCCCTGCAGCCAGCACCGGGCGCCGTCCGAATCGATCGGACATGAAAAGCACAAAGATCAGACAAGCTGCCACCTTGATAGCGCCAAAGATACCCGTCAGCAGTAGGTTCTGGTCCCCTGGCCCGACGAGCAGGGAAAAGAATTGCGGACCGAAATAAGCCAGTGCCGTCGAGCCCGTTGATTGCTGCGCTAAGAAGAGACCGGCACCGAGAAGCAGACGGTGCATGTTCGGCCATTCAAGGAGTTCACGGGGTCTGAAGCCCGCTGTAGCGTGGCGCTCTTCTTCGAGGCCCCGGCGCATCTCGGCAAATTCATCGCTTACGGCGGGACCATCACCGGCTCGGATCCAGACTAGACTGCGCCATGCTTCATCTGTTTTGCCGTGTGCTAGGAGCCAGCGGACACTTTCGTCGAGCGTGAACATTCCCAGACCCATTAATGCACCAGGGACGAGTTGGAGTCCAACAGGGAGCTGCCATTGGGTAGCGGTGGAAGGCATGGATTTGACGCCGTAGTCTATCCAGTAAGAGACTAGGATTCCAATAGTGTAGGTGAGCTGGTAACAGCTACCCAGTTGGCCGCGGATTTCTTTCGGGCTCATCTCGGACATGTAGATTGGGATGACGGTTGCTGAGCCGCCGACGCCGAGTCCACAGACTACTCGACCGACGTAGAAGAGTGGTAGCGAATGGGCATCTATGATCTCTAGGATAACGCCGATACAGAAGACCACAGAGCAGGACATCATGGCGATCTTGCGACCCCAGTGGTTGGTAACAGGCCAGATGATGAAACAGCCGGCGAGGGCGCCGGCTTGTTGGATGCCGACGGCGATGGAGCTTACGCTAGTTTCATTTGCGCTGCTGAATTCAAATGACGATTGGAATGATTTGAAGGTGAGCACACCACCTTGATTGGGTTAGGATGAAGTCAACTGATGTATGAAGTGCACTCTACCGATAACACCAGAGTCATATCCAAATAGTGCACCGCCGCAGCATAACACGACAGCTAGCCAATATGTGCGCCACCGAGCCTTGGAGAGACGTAACGGCTCCATTCCGAGATCGAGCTGATCCAATTGATTTTCGTCGTAGGCCTGAGGAAGCTGGGAGTATGAAGCAATTGAAGTCGAAGTACCGTTCCACCAGCTATCCAAGCGAGCCCGCCAAGTAGAGACAATGGGTCCAGGAGTTGGAGCGAGGGTGGCGGTTCCTGATGGACCAGCGCTCACATTGTCCGACATAATTGCGGAGAAGAGAGAATCGAGCTAGCTCATCTGAGAGGAATGGATAGGCACTGTCGAAGTATAGCGACTCCTCGAACGTCTGGTTCACGCTGGTTCTGCTTCTGTTGATTCTCCGGATTTGCATGTATTATGTCATGGACTGCCGACAGCCGATGCGCAATGAGGTGGCTGGATCACGCAATCTTGTCATGTATTGTGTTAGTGTGGTATAAGACTTGAGACTTGTGACAATTATACACCATTATGGACTGTGGTTCTTTGGACTCACGAAGATGATCGTGGCCTTTTTTCCCAGCATGGAATCCAGGGCTCCCGCGAATCAGCTGAGGTCTTTACATAGTGGAACGACAATACCGGCACTCAACACACGTTGCGATAGCTTCCCCGCATGTAATATTACAGCCGATTACATGACCGATTGAATCCACATGGCGCGTGTTGGCGCCTTCTCGTTATCCACTCAGGAATGTACTCAACTGCTTCCTGGCCAATCTGTAGCCGACAGCCGACTAGCGATTCATGCCAACAGAGCACGATATGGAGGTGCCTTAGCTATAGAGATCGGGAGTAACTCCGATGTTGGTCGGCGGGGATATAAGACTCGCGTGCAGTTACCCCTCCTTGAATTCCCTTGTTCATTCTCTTTTCTCAATCAGTGTCAATTCTTTGCCCGTGTTGATCATGGCCAAACGTCCTAATTTCCTTGTCATCGTCGCCGATGACCTTGGTTTCTCCGACGTGGGCTGCTTCGGCGGCGAGATTCGCACGCCCAACATTGACAACATTGCGAAGGAGGGTTTACGATTCACAGATTTCCACGCTGCGGCGGCATGCTCGTAAGTTACGTTGAATGAAACGGGACTTGAAATCACAAAGTTAATCGTCCAACTCCAAAACTAGACCGACCCGCGCCATGATTATGACCGGTACAGACCATCACATCGCCGGTCTGGGTAACCTGATTGAATGGACCAATATCTCCGGCCAGAACGGTCCCAAGGGCTCCGCTATGAGTACAGCTCCCCAGCGTGGTATGCCTGGCTACGAGGGATACCTGAATGAGCGCGTAGTAGCTCTGCCCGAGGTGCTGCGTGATGCAGGCTATCACACAGTGATGTCGGGTAAATGGCACTTGGGATTGACACCGGAGCGATCACCTCACAAGCGTGGGTTTGTGCGATCGTTCGCCCACTTGCCCGCCTGCTCAAACCACTATGCTTACGAGCCGGAGCTGCGTGACAAGGACCAGATTCCTACCTTCATTGAGGCTTCATATATTGCTCTACATATGGAAGATGGCGAATATGTACGCAAGCTCCCCGAGGGTTGGTACTCGTCTGATGGATATGGCGATAAAATGGTTGATTACCTGAAAGAATGGAAGGAAAGCGGTGGTAGCGAAGGTCCTGATGGTAAAGGAGACCGCCCTTTCTTTGCATACTTGCCCTTTACGGCGCCCCACTGGCCTCTTCAGGCACCTAAGGAATACATCGATCACTACCGTGGTGTTTACGACGAAGGTCCCGATGTTCTGCGTGAAAAACGTCTGCAGCGCCTGAAGGAACTGGGTATGATCAGCGAGGACGTCGAGCCTCACGAGGTGAACGCCGAAGAGGTCAAGTCCTGGAACGAGTTCACATCTGAGGAGAAGAAGAAGTCCACCACAGCCATGGAGGTTTTCGCCGGAATGGTCGAGTGTATTGATACCAACGTCGGTAAGGTGGTTGATTACCTGCGATCAATTGACGAGCTGGACAACACGTTTGTCTGTTTCATGTCCGACAACGGTGCCGAGGGCGCCGCTTATGAGGCCTACCCCATGGTGCAGAACGGTGTGATGCCGCATCTGCAAAAGTACTATGACAACAGTCTCGAGAACCTCGGCGCCGGCAACTCTTTCATCTGGTATGGTCCGCGCTGGGCGCAGGCCGCCACCGCTCCCTCGCGTCTGTACAAAGCCTACACCACTGAAGGTGGCGTCCGCGTCCCATTCACCTGTCGCTTCCCTAAGAACATGAATATCCAGCCCGGCGACGCAACTGCCGCTGCCGGCGGCATTACCGACCAATTCTCGACCGTCATGGACCTTGCACCTTCCATCTTAGACATGGCTGGCGTCAAGCATCCAGCGCCAAATTACCAAGGCCGCGAAGTCGTTTCCATGCGTGGTGTCAGCTTCCACCCGTGGGCCACCGGCGAAGCGGAGCGCATCCATCCGAAGGACTTCATCCAAGGCTGGGAGACCTGCGGCCGAGCCGCACTTCGCTGTGGTGACTGGAAGATCGTCTTCATTCCCAAGCCCAAAGGCCCCGAGAAGTGGCAATTGTACAACCTTGTCAAGGACCCTGGCGAAGTGCACGATCTTGCTGATGCCCATCCTGAGCATCTCAAGAGACTTCTCAAGCTTTGGGATCAGTACGTTCTTGAGACTGGCGTTATACCTCTGTGTCCTGATCTCGGTGATTTCTTGGAAGCTACCGAGGCCCAAATGCCCGAGAATGCCTGGATGGAGTTTGATTACTGGAAGGATGGGGCAAGAGATACGCCTGAGAAGTTCACACGCGAGCCACCGCGCTTCCAGCGTACTGAGAGGCCTTTCTAGGATTCCAAGGCTGGGACGCTGGCCCAGGTCGTTGATATTGTGGTTGGTGTATTGATACCTGGCATGATTTATGATATCATGAGAAAATAGAACTTGACTTTCTTCTCCGTACTGTTCTAACTGTACTCATGATTCGCTTTGATCTTCCAAGTAAGCCTGCGTTCGCTAGCTACATGCATTATAGCTTGCGGCCCTGGAATTCAGATCGAACGTCTCTGCATTAATACTGCACATGGATAGTATAAGATTCTCTAACGATCAAAAGCTATATCATGACGAAAAAGTCTGGGAAGAGCTCTCGCCGCACAAATCGTGAGTCTGCCCATGTGCGCGAGGCATCCTGTCGGCGTGTCATTTCCTCTAACAATATCATGACCTTATCCGCAGCTGGGTGACGAGTCATCGAGGCAGAGGGTTCAGTGTCTTCGGTAGCCGCCATGCGCTGCATTTCTTGTACAATCCACTGGCGTTGCTCAGGTGAGCCTTCTAGACCGGCAACGAATAAAGGCCATAGGAAGCTAACGGGAAGATGAATAGTACCTGCTTCTGCAGACTCGACGGTGGCTAGGTGGATGATCTGATCGACGGCACCGTTGACGCGATCTGTACGGGGGTAAATGGCAAATGCAACTCGATGCAAGTAGATAAAATTTGCGAGAAAGTTGACCACGTATTGCCTGAATGTGCGGCATACTTCGCGGGCCATGGGAGCGCAGAGCGTGTCGGTCAATGCTTCTGGTTGTTCATATACATCAATCACAGATGGCCGTTGATGCCATAGTGCTTCGAGATCTGCACCAACTTTATGGGCTATTTGGAGGACTTCGAACTCATCGCTAAGTGTGCCACGACTGCGATGGTGTAGATCTATGCAGACTATTCGTCGTACGACTTGTTGTGCCTGCACAAAGAAACGGAAAGCTGGGCCCACGATCGCCTCGTGGATCAGATAGCTGGGGCTGCGGAATAGGTCTTCGGTCTTATCATCATCGGTCAAAGGTATTCGAGACGATTGGGGGGGGTTTGGTCTCGGAAGGCTGAGTGGTCGATGATTTATTGCCCGACAAATTGCCAAGTTCAGGTAAAGGGTCACCTTCACGGCCTGCGATCAATGCTTTGACATCGAGAAGGGATATCCATGACACTAGTAGATTTCCAAGTCCCGTCCAATGTCGCGTACGATCGTTGAACCGTTGTAATAGAAGATATGATGAATGGAGAAAGGATGTGCTTGGCGAAAACAACTCGGGAGAAGAGGAGAGCTAGATCGAAAGCTTGTGAGCTGACAGCACTTCGAGACGGAGAAACCCACACCTTACCTCGGATAACATCAGGAAAAACACAGTCGCAAAGGCCTTGACCAGAGTCGAGTCATTCACATCTCCAAGTAAGCAAGCCTGCATTTCAGAACTAGCAACTCGGTAATATGTGGGAGCCCAGCGCCAGCGCTTTCCCTCCAACAGAGCTTTATGAACATCTGAATAGCATTGCAACGCATTCAGCAGGGGACTAAAGTCTTGTGCATGGACCAGCACGGAAGGCCGTACGTACTTCCATTCCATCGAAACAGGTCCAAAGATAGCCGCCGGAGGGTCCATGGCTAGAAAATGCTGAAGCAACTGCTCTTCATATGTAATACTACCGGGGTCGGACCAACTCCCACGTGTAGTGGCAGCGTCCGAAGTGCTCCCAATCGACATTCCGTCCGCTAGCGACGATGTACCGTCAGGACTGAGAGGCGTGCGTGTTTCAGCAGTAATCTGCCCATCATCCGTGACACTCGTAGTCATGCTTGCAGATAGTGACTGTGTGGACGGCGTGGTCGTGAACGCCGACAACCCGCTTGTCAAGTCGAGATGTTTCTGCTCCAACTCCGATGTAATCCCTCCCATAAACCCAAGCATATCAAATGGGCCCCCCTAGTTCGGTCGGGTATGACTCTGTGTCGCCGAGCGATCGTCGTATCGACGATGTAGGTGCGGGAATGACCCGGTGTTGGTTGTCCGAGCGAAGCACAGTTCCGAAGAAGTTCAGATCCGGCGAGCGCTGCGACGCAGCCGCGACTGCAGACGCCGCCGTAGCAGGGCCCAAGGCAGGCGTGGGAGCCGTCTGTGTCATACGATGCGCAAGCGTTGCAGGCGACTCAACAGAGCGATGAGACGAAGCCCAGGAACCCAGCGCAATGGGCGGTTTGTAGACGCATCGCAAACGCAGTCGATCGCAGTTGGCGCAGCTTGGTTTGGTCTCGTCGCAGCGCACTTTACGAGCTCTGCATGTCAAGCAGCCCGTCCGGCGACGGGGGCCTGACCGACCTGCTCCCCGGGCTTTGGGCACCTATGAGCGCAGCGCATGCGTTAGTCTGGGCAGGTACAATGTACTGAGTGATCGGTCTTCAGATACCTCCATGATCGAACTCGGCCCTGGGGGCGTGGGGCATAGTCGACAGTGACTTCTCGACGTGTGCGTGGCTCGCCTTCCCCGCAATTGCGAACCACGACTTGCGGATAGTGGAGAGCTCGGGGCTCGGCTTTCACACGATTTATATGGTCGAATATGGTCGAATGCGGCACTTCGTCTGTCAAAAAAAAGTACCTTATTGATTGTCCTTCTGGCCCTCTGAATCCAATGCTGCCAACTATATACAATACTTGGGGCTCCTAAATCGAGTCAGGAACCATTCAGGTACGCTCATGTACCTTACGCTGCCGACTCAACCCGTCGGTATACCACCTTGTCGCCTCCTAAGCACTTGGATCTGTGCAAAAGATGACCACGTTCTTTGCGCACATACGCTGCGAAGCATATGGCAGCCAGCGCAACTGCTCCGTTGCTAATCATCACTGGATACTGGAATTGGCTCGGCAGATGAAAGACTATAGTAGACGCAAAAGAGAGCATCTCAAAGATATTCTGCAGTGCCATCTCAGTGGCAGAAAAACGTGCCCGAGCATGTTCCGGGACATTCTGTAGATCGCACGTCAGTCTTGGTTCAGATACGCGAAGAAATGAATGACTTACATCCTGCACCAGAAACTGTACCGACAAATCAAAGCCCCAAAGACCAATTCGGCTCAAAGCGACGCCTACAACCAAGCTGCCTGCAACTAATTTGAAGCTCGAGTCCCAAATCAGAAAGGTAGCTGTCACGCCAGCGACACAGCAAAGCTG
This sequence comes from Penicillium maclennaniae, assembly GCF_028827695.1. Taxonomy (NCBI): domain Eukaryota; kingdom Fungi; phylum Ascomycota; class Eurotiomycetes; order Eurotiales; family Aspergillaceae; genus Penicillium; species Penicillium maclennaniae. The sequence continues at coordinate 4,322,024 of NW_026623215.1, read as the reverse complement.
CCAGTTCAGGAACCACAGTCCAGATCGGATGGGTCCAATCTTGTTCATAATCAGTGGCGCAGTCCAAGTACCCGATAGCTCGGCTGCCACAGATCCAATACGCATGAAACTGACCTCCAGCGAACTGAATCCGCTTTCGAGAAGGTATGTGACCATTGTAGCGCCAAAAGAGAGCACTGTAAGGTAAAGCAGGCTTAATGCGAACGACGCGAGGAACACAGGACTTCCGATATACTCGAAACATGGCTCAGATACCTTTCGCAAGTGATTTAAAATGCTTTGACGTTGCTGGGAGTGATCCCTCGTGGCTTCGTCAGTGTCATCTCCGCGGAGCACGGGCGTGGCCCTCTTCAAGGCGGGGACTGATTGATAAACCTGGGCAATGGCAAAATACTCGATCAGGACTGATGCCATGTTCAGACCAAAGATTGTCCAAATGGCGACTTGAGTAGAGTAGCTTTGGACAAATGAGATGAACAGAGGTCCAAGTAACTTGCAAAAGAGATCGATTCGCCTCATCGATGCATTGAGGTCTGTAGTCGTTGCCATTAGAAGAAGTGGAATATGTGGTTTTTTCAACTAGTCTCACCTTGCCGAGGCTCATTAATACTCTCAGAAATGACTATAGCCTAGTGGTGTGTTGACATTAGCAAAACCCGATACCGTCGTGCTGTGCCCACATACCCAATCTCTCTCCACGGCCACAGTGTTAGCTGTGGAAGCCAACTTCTCTAGACAGGCCAGAAAGCCAACCACAACAAATAAAAGAGACGTAGTGATCCATGAGTCCGTACATCTCAGAAGAACGACAAAGCACAAGCAAGACGCCGCAACGGGGACTCTCTGCCATACTGTAATCGGTTAATTAGCAGTTTCTCTTGTCCTTGTCCACACCCTAGCACATACCAATTGAATGTCTCACGGCTACTAGGCGATCAAGACTGTCCACTCGTGCACCAAGCCAAGATGATAGCGCAACAGCCGATAGAGCCCGAACGAGGGCATATATCGACGCGTAAAGCAGGGTGCCGGGAAAGATAGACGCCAGAAAGAGCACCGCGCCGAATTCGAACATCCGGGAGTTCCATGCTGAGAGAGTATGCGAAATATACAGTCGCATTAATACAGATCGAGATCCTGTGGCTGAGCCGTCAGGTACGAGTGCGGCATCGTCTGCAGAGGACAAGGGTGGTTCGGACTGGTGAGAGTCGTTCTCGGGTATCCGACTTGGCCCCGAGAGCCTCTCCTCAGCATACATATTGCTCTTTCAGCTACTTGTCTCTCACTATCATTGCAAGGTTGCAAGGTCGACGTGACGCAGATTTAACCAAAGAGCCGCGGAAAGTTGAAGCTAAAAATCGGTCGGCAAGTGCGGGTGCGCAGAGGCGCGGGTGGGCTGACCGAACAGGTACCTGAAGTATTGATTCCACTTTTCCAGCGGCAGATGTACCAATTACTTCTACTGTACGATCTAAGGCCAGCCTAAATAAAGCTGTATGGAAGACGATTGAGGTAATCCAAATCCGGGGGTGAATTCTAGTACATACGGACAGCAAATTGCCATCGGGACAATAAAAATTACATGCATCGTGCTAAAAAGCTCACTCTTTATACCCACTTGTAGCCTGTATCATCAGTTTTTGTCCGTCGGCTCAAAACCTCAGAAACCTTCTCCTCGACACCCTCCTTCTGGTTGGACCGGTGGACGAAGTACTTTAGAACCTGCTTGCTGGACTCGGCACCGTTGCGCACATATTTCTCAATCTCGGCCTCCGAAGGGAGAGAGAAACGCTCGTGTGGGTAGCGGTTGTAGTCCTTCTTATTCTCCAGAGGCAAGCGGGTTTCGCCTTCGGGAATCGTGAAGAAGCGGTCGACGGTCTCCTGGGTGACCTCGGCCAGAGTGGCGGGCTGCCACTCGGCCTGGCGAGGAGGTTTGGACATCAGACGGGCCTTGACACCCTCCACGAAATCGGGGTGGCGCATGAAGTTGGCGGCAACTTCGTGCTCACGCTGGAAGGTCTCTGAGATGCTCCACTTCTTGCCGAGACGCAACTGGCGGAGAGTGACCTTGAGCGAGGTAGGAGAGCGGACGGAAAGAGTCTCTAGGGTCTTCTTAGCCCATTCCTGCTGGGTGGACTCCTGGTTCTGGGCCTCGGCCTCAAGAGCCTGGAAGATCTCCTCAACGGTGTTGTACTTGAAGCAGCGGTCAATGACGTTGCGAAGTTCACCTGCCAACAAGATAGGCTCCTCATTAAGAGAAGGCAGACCAAGCGAGAACTCGGCCATAGTCTTGTTCACGGTATCGAGGCGCTCGGGAAGACCAACATCGTCAGGGAACACCAACTCGGAAAGACGTTGGGTAACGCTGGCGAGAACACTTGAATGCAGGAAGTGTGTAGCAATACCAGTGTACAGGGCCTGGACACCGTTCAGACGCTCTGAGGTCAAAGCCAGGTATGTGCCAACCTCGCCATCCAGTCGAGGAAGGAAGAACGAGCCACCAACGTCGGGAAAGAATCCGATTGTAGTCTCGGGCATGGCGAAAACGGTCTTCTCGGTCGCAATGCGGAAAGGAGCGTGCATGCTGAGGCCGACGCCGCCACCCATGGTGATTCCGTCCATGAAGGAAATAACGGGCTTCGAGTATGTTGCGATCAGGTGGTCGAGGCGGTATTCGAGTCCAAAGAAATCTGTCGATGCACGCTGTCCGTCCTCGCCCTTCTCGTTCTGGAGTGCCAGAGCTGCGACATCACCTCCTGCGCAAAGAGCTTTCTCGCCGGCGCCAGAGATGAGAACGATGTTTGCGAGATGCGATTTTTCCCATTCCTGTTTCACCAATCCTTTAGTATCCTGCTTTCTCCGCGCGTCTCGCGTATACTGACCTTCAAACGGGGGAGAATCTTGCGTGCCATCGAGCCATTGAGTGAGTTCAGCTTCTTAGGACGGTTGAGCTCAACGCTACGAAGACCGTAGATGGAGTTGAAAAGGACGTCATCAGGCTCGTCGCCGGGGAGCTCCTTGGAAGTTTCGGGAGAGGTCGACATCTAATGAAGGTAAGCAGATTTCCCAAACTTGATCCATCTTCAATGGTGTCATACTGAAGCAGTTGCACGAAAGGCAGGGTTAGTCACTTTGGCGCGCAGAGGCATGGCGGCTGAAGGGAACCGCGAGATCCAGCTCGGCGGCGATGGTAACCGTGAAAATGAGTGCCGGAGCAACATGAAGACAGGTGGAGAGAAAAGAATGAGGGGAAACAGGATTAGAAAGGACAATCAGATGTTCTTCTCCGCTTAACCGTCGACCTCGGGAAGTTTTCTAGATTTTCTCCGGTCCGAGGCCACCGCCGCAGCTTCTCCGCCCGACGATAACCATGTCTTCGAAGCAGACACGTTGCTATGTCATCGGCTAGCATTTACGTATAAAAAGTCATAATATACATGTAAACATTCATGACTATTACGCGATCGGACTTTTCCCAAAGCTGTCAGGTATTCTACATCTAGCGTGCCTGTAAACCAGACATATCAGAGGTCGAAGGTAGATCATGTTCTATTTGTACAGATGGCCAGAATACAACGAAGAAAGAGATATCAATGCACAATACACCCAGGGACTTCAAATTTGAGTCCGTTTAGTAAGTCGCCTTCGCAGGTCGGCTCTTCAGATCCCGCGAGTGTTGGCTCAGAATCCGGTCCAGCGCAACCCGTTCGATAATCAACCTCTGGGTCTCGAGCAGGTTCTTCACATCCACGTCGCTGCGGTCCATGATTGACGCGTAACGCTCCATCTTCTCCACCTTGTCAAACAACTCCTCGTCCACCTGCTCCGTGATGAGTGTCGACCGGCCCTTCTTGGTATCCCATCCGTTTTGGCGGAAGATGGACTCGAGCATATAGGGTGTCGAGCCAGAGGGAAGCGAGATCTTATTATCGATGACGATCAGCTCACCGCGCTGGTAGCGGTAGCTGAGGGCAATGCGCCAAGCTTGATCGTAGATCTTCTTAGGCAAATCGGTCGAGAAATCGCGAGGATGAGGACCGTGAGCAACACCACCACCCCTTCGAACCGGAGACTGCTTGTCACCGGCACGAGCACGGCCGGATCCCTTCTGCGCATAAAGCTTCCGGTGGCTACCGTGCACATCATCCCTCCACTTCGTGCTGGCGGTTCCCTGTCGGGTGTTATCACCCTCGTATACAATTGCGCGGTGGAGGAGGTCTCTTCGCAGAGGCATTGAAAGGTGTTTTGGCGAGTATTCCACGAACCGAGCAGGTTCCATCGTAGGGAAGTTGTAGGTCATGACTGTGACTGGGGCATCCCAGGGTGCGGGCGCCGCTCGCGTGATATCTGGGGAGGAGTTGATGACCTGAGCCTCGGTGGCCATGGAGCGTGAGATACATCGTTGCTACAGCCAAAGGAAAAAGCGTTCAGTGATTGCGTCGATGTAGTTGACTTCAGAAATGAATCGTCCCCGAGCAGATGAAAGGTTCGTACCGTGACTTTTTGTGACCCCGACAGAAGTCCGCCAGAGCTGCGTGACAGCAGTCTCAGCGCCCGGAGAGTCTCACTTCCAGGCATTTTTAAAAAAGCACTTCAATGCGTTTGTCGAGTGCTTCTGATATGATGTGCTGGCGTTGAGATGGGAAGAGCAAAAGTTGATTCCGGGGAGGCGGTGGGCGCTAGCAAAAGTCTTGGCTTGGAGCAGAAAAAGTTCCCCCGAGGACAACAAGATCACCTTGGACACTCAACCCCATCTCAAACCCCCGGAAAGTCTTCAACATGGCTCATTGCGAGCGGGCATCTAAGCCGCTGCTTCAATGCCTTCGCAACACATATACTAGAGGCCTGCCGGCCATTCAACTCTCTGCACGCGGCTTCCACTCCACGGCAGCCGTCGGAGAGGCTCAACCAGACAGCCAACCATTCTACAAGTCTCCGGATCCGGAACTCGTCTCAAGTCCCCGGTTGGAGAGACGTTTGATGCGACAGGGAACCACCCCCGTCGGATCTCGTCGTCGCCGTGCTGCGCTGCAGGGTTCTGCCAACCTCCCCTTCGAGCAATTGCCCTACCAATGTTTCCAGGAAGCGCGACAAATTCTGCTTGCCGATCGTGCAGAGAAATTGGAAGAGATCGAGAAGATGAGGCAAAGAATTGCAAGAGTGGAGGCTTTGTCTCCTGAAGAGGCTGGAGGCGAGAACTCGAAGAAGTCCCGCGTGCACGCGATGCAACAGCATTTGGAGCAGCTCAAGATTCATGCCGACATCAATGATCCGTTGGTCAAGCGCAAATTTGAAGATGGTCAAGGTATGTTCCATCTTCCAATGCACAAAATGGAAGATTGATGCTGACATCTCTGATAGGCGATATGAGCAAGCCTATCTACCGCTTCCTGGCCGACCGCAAGTGGCGCGAGTATCGCCGCAAGATTCTGGTGCAGCGTATTACACAGATGAAGGTTGTTCCTGACGTCTTGCCCCATTGCGAACCTACGGTCGATACCAAGCTGTACTTTAACTATCGCCAAGTCCAACCTGGAGATTTCGTTGAGGCGAAGAACAGCATTAGCGCACCTAAGTTGGATGTGCAGCTTTTCGAGCGTGGAGAGAAGCTAGTCACCATCGCGGTCGTCGACTCTGATGTTCCTAATGTTGAGACGGACAGCTTCGATTATAAGACACACTACCTTGCCGTCAACGTGCCCATCTCGGCCGTCAACACTAAGGTCGATCTCTCAAAGCTTTCCGAAGAGTCTCAGGTTGTCCTCCCCTGGCTTCCCCCTGTTGCCCAGAAGGGTAGCCCTTACCACCGTCTCTCCTTGTTCATTATGGAGCAGAAGGACTCCCAGCCGCTTGACTTCGCGGCCGTTAAGGCCAAGGAGACCGACCGGGACAACACTCTTCTCCGCACCCTCCAGGCCCGCTATCACCTCAAGGCCATTGGTGCGCACCTGTTCCGTACCCAGTGGGACGACACTACTTTGGAGGTAATGAAGCAGATCGGATTCAACGAAGCCGACGTCGAGTTGCGCCGGAAGAAGGTCGAGCCTCTCCCTTACAAGCGGAGAAACCCTTCTTCCTTCCGGTAGACACATTCAGTCTCCCAGGCGTCCTTCGAGTCAAGATTTGTATTGTACAATTGAATATGTATGAATATGCACAGTAGACCAAATTTCTTTCAGTGTCCAAGTCTCCCAAACTCCGTATAGATGCTCGTATGATCGCCAAATTCCCGAATCAGTCGCGACAGCGTTAGTCCAATTGCGCGGGTCGCAGAGTATTCTCCACCCATTCCAACTTCGGCCAGAGTCTTGCAACGACTTTGCCATTGATCAGTCCCAGAGGCACCGGGCCGAATTGTCGCGAATCTCTTGACCAGGGAAGGTTGTCTCCGACAAGGAATACATGACCCTCAGGAACCTAGTTGCAGTATGAGCAAATTGCGTTCAACAAAGAGTTCTCAAGAGAGGTACATACCCGGATCATATCCATTTGTTTCCCAGCTTCCTCACTAAAAGCTTGGTCACGACAGACGAAGTCCCCAGGCATTCCCACAACCCGCTTAGCTGCGTGTGTGCCGAGGAACGTCGGATGATTGAAGCGCACTACATCGCCAACTTTGATCCCTTTGCCATTGGTGTGCAGTCGCGAGATGACGAGCCAGTCGCCCCGAGGATTGAAGGTCGGATACATCGAAGGACCCTCGCTGAGCTGCACGGTCACGACGTGCTCCCAGAACAAAGAAATGGCGCAGAACAAGCCTGTGCCATTGAGGGCGTACCGCGCAATAGTACCCCGCTGAAGCCTCAGCGTTGATCGTAAAAGACGGTCCATGAAGAGTTCCTCGAGCGCATGCTCCGAGCTCCGAGAGACTTGTTGCTATCGATTATCGTGAATGTCATGTGATCCGCGGCCCGTTTATAAGCAGTCTGAATTTTCCAAATTCCTCTCGGCTCTTTCCCTCCTTCATAATGTACAGACAAGTCAACAACCTCTTCTTTTGAGGCAAAGACGCAAAACCTGCGTGACTCCAATTGTATCGCAATGATACTGCTGGTCGGCTAAGCTGCCCATTAATGTGTGGGTGCGAGGTCAAGCAGCATCAGCAGTCTTTCATTGCAAACTTGGTGTCTCCGCGGCCTGAAACTCTGCCTACCAATTGGTGTATATTATACTTACTACCCCTCCTTGCAGTCCATAACTGCTGGGAACAACCGCTTCTAAAATTGCTAGAGCTTGCCGTCGCCGAAATTAAACACCAGGACGAGCAAGTGTGGACAGTGAAGCAATATTAATCATGCCAGTCTGGGCCTTCTCCCAGGCTGGTCCTCCGTCCAGACTCGATCTTGACCTCATTTCATTATGGGACTGAGATTTTGAGGCTGGTACAGTGGGGATAAATTCCGTACTCATGAATATATATCTGCAATTGAAAGATGTTTGAACATTCATAAATTGTCCCTCATTCCATCGCGGTCTAGCAAACATCTTACGGTTTAGGCAACCTGATCATCGGCGTCTGTCAATATTGAAGCACGTAAGGTCAGCTTCATTCTGCACTGATTTATGTAGTGCAGAGACTTACCAGGATGTTTATCAACGGGTGAGATATCCTCTCGTTTCTTCGCTTTTTCACGATGATCGACCCCAAACCTCTCATTCCGATCTTTAAGCAGACCATCCAAACCGTCTGGGTGAGCAAGCTTCACACTGTCCGGTGTCGTAAAGCTACCCATTAACTGCGGTGGACCCATAGGTACTGGATCTCCACGATCGACCTGCCAGAAATGATATGTCTTCCCATATATCGGGGCAATATCTGCCATCTCGGCTGTCTCTGCAGCTTCCCACGCCGCGTTGGGCATGCCTGCAGGGGCGGGCATAATGAGCATACCGCTTTTAACTTCAAATTCATGCGTATGCCATAGCTTGCGCTCTTCTGATGGAAGCGTAGCAAAAATGCGTGGCGAGACCATGTATTCGACGCCGATCAGACGAGCGTTGGATTTAGGGGAATCATAGATCAGGCATTGTCGGATATCTGTCAGAATCATTCAACCAATTGAGTATGTCAACTTCCACAGTGAGCACTTGAAGGGTATTCTACATACCTTCTGTCAGATGCGTGCAATAGTGGTTGGCTTCGACGCATCGAGTTGGGTCATTGGCATAGATATGATACGCATTGAGATGAGCACATATCTGCTTGACCGGTGTGAAGTCTTGTACCATCGAAGCGCCAGCTTCAAGGACTCGACTCTTCATCGTACGAGGACTGCCTGGCATATCGCCAGCTTGGGCGGAGCCTGGGTTACCTGGGCAGTGCGACATTTCGAGATGTTGGCGGCGGTGACTCACTTCAATATGTGCTCTTCGTCCGAAGTTTGAAAGTTCAAAAACAAGAGACAATTGAGAGAGATTGAGGCTGAGTCTCTCAATAAGTTCAAGTTTCTGGAGTTCTTATACCTATAATATTGACGTCACTATGATTGTTCATGCATGTCTTGTCCAGGTCATTTTCTTGAATGGTTCAATTTATAGGATTTCTTGCTGCCGAGGTCTATCCATAAGAAATATGGTGTTCAGCCATTTGCACTATGTCTAGGGCCGAATATAATCAGCGTAGAGTGGATTGACCCAAGGTTTCGAGATGGCAGGACTATTCCCATGCAGGTCACCGACATGAATCATGTCCTGATCAGAGATAAGAGCGAGGTCGAAGCTCACATTCCTGAAGCGGCCATCTAGCTCCGTCATTGGTTGACTGATGCAGCGGAATCGACCGAGGAATGTAACCCATCTGGTTGGAATGTGATCCCGGAGAGCCTGAAGATCTAGAAGCAGTGCTTGGCCTTCTACGCAAATTCTAGCTCACGGCCGCGAGCTGATACGGAGAAGAGACAGATATGGCTATGGTCTCTTATTCGATTGCAAGTGTGGACGAGGTATATGAATCTTAAAATATGATTGCCCGGAAGACCCAATGGATCTCGAGTAAATAGTTGACTCGATCATAGTCCGTTTCCGGAATCCTCGGCAACTTACTCATCATAAACGTGGTCAACCTTGGATCGAATCTAAGCCACCTATGGTACCCGGGTACTGAACCCCTGAGTAGGGCCCTGGGGTGTCTTTGTGACTCCCTGTCAAGTTCTCTCTTGCTATTGTGCTGCCCAGAATAGACACAACTCACCTAGAAGGGAACTAGAACCTTGGAACCCTTCAGGGTGCCCTTCTTATCTCTAGATAGATGTAACGTTCACGCTCTGATTGTTGGAAATCATGGCCATATATTCTTTCCTTCTGATCCGACATGAATCTTCTTTTTGAGTCTTGGATCTTTTTGCGTGTCATAGTGCATATTCTACACATTTTTCCTCCTATTGTCCTTCCACACTGACCTATTTTATCGTCCAAATGCGCTTCATTCCAGCAAATCTTTCTTTACTGCTCGCTGCATCGGTCAGTCTCGTTGTTGCTCAGGATCTAGCACCTACCCCCTCCTCAAGTGCAGTAGCCAACGGGCTTTGCGCTGACCAAAGGTAAGGAAGGCACTTCAGGAACTCAAAATGATGATTTCTTTTCTGACGAGTGATAGTATCGTCGATACATGTGTCGCAGCTATGAAAAGGGGACTTGCAAAGTGTTCTGACGATAATTGGGATTGCAAGTGCTCCGCTCAGGCTAATATTGCCAAGTGAGTATACCTGTCACTCATTTGTACTCATGCACCTCGAGTTGCTTGGCCCTAACCTCAACTCAATACGCATACTCTTGAATTCTGAATATTGACTTGACGAAAAAGCTGCTACGTCGATTGTCCCAATGTCCCGGATGCATTTTCTGCCCAGCTAGCGAGCGCACAGGATTGCGCCACCGCGAATCACTACGACAAGGGTATTACGGATGTGCCTCAGACTTGGACTACCCCAGGCCCCCAAACCACCACGGTTACGCCTGCAGATGTCTCTGTTCCCGGGGAGAGTGAGTCGGCAGCTCAAGTTCATGGGACAGCGACAGCGACAGCGACAGCAACCGCAACCGCAACCGCAACTGGGACAATGAATAAGACCGAAGAAACCGCCAAGTCAGGGGCCGCTGCTGGAATCGCGTCCGGTAGCTGGCTGGCTCTGGTAGGCCTGGGCCTCGGAGTTATTTTCTAGAAGAATGGCGGGTTTAGTTCAATAGATCATCGCATTACATCAGTGAGCTACGACTTTAATACTTCAAAAGGCGTATTACGATCAATTGATTTCATGTTGCATTATCATCTTTGCTTGTGAGCTCACGCGCGTGCTCAGCCTGTTTCATTACTCCAGCGAGTGTCTGGAGATCTTAGAGTCATTCTAGTGTAGCAACCTCTGTTTTAAGCTCCATGGTATCAGCTGCAGAGAAACATACCGCTCGGGCTTGGAAACCAACTGGGCAAGGCGCCTTGAGAGCTTCATGTCCACAGTGAACTATCTCGGTTTGTACATTATTTATTGAAACAGCAGTAATAACATAAGTGAATGGAACAGTCAAGCTATGTGAAGTCTTCGGCACAGAACTTCTCATCGCCTGAGAAGGCTACGAGGTAATTGCCCGTGCACTCACTTTTTCTCGCGACGGCACGCATCTAGCATCCGAAGCTTATGACCTGAAAGTTATGACTAAAAGAAAAGGCAGCAGCAATCTGTTTGCAGCTTCTGAATCAGAAGTACGGCGGTGAAGGTTTTCGTGAACTTTTCAACGGCCCCATATTTGCCGGCAGAGACCCTGTATTCAGTACGGCGAAAGACTGAAATTGGGATATGGCGCCCACTTGCCTTGCTAGAACCTGCGCGCAAAGGGTGTGGATCGCAGATACTAGCTTCGCAGTCTACTAATTCCCGCTTTGACTGCATGCTTGAAATTAGGGTGCTAGCTGCTACCATAGATTGATTGTATGCAAAAGGGAATTAGTCAAGTTGCTAGCGTGGTGAAATAGAAAAATATTCATTTTTGGAGCTTTATTCATTGAGTAAAAATGCAGATCAGTCTGATGTCTCTTTAAGACCACCTTCTTCTACCTTCGAAACGAAATAAATGTCACTTACACAGAAGGTCGGAGAAGACTGATATTTTGACTACCATGTAACCACGGAGGTGGGTCAACTTTGGTATGGCTGTAGCCATGGTTGACCGCCAATGTACATTTCCGAGAACAACAGCCCGATCCCCGTCAAAATCCGCTTTCACCTTACTAAAAAAAGGAACTAGCACGACGTAAAACTCTGCCAGAGAGATGGAATATGAACAGACTTCCTACGTAGCCAAAGCCAGCGTAAGCCTAACCTCGAACAAGCACATGACCCAACGATCGGCCGATAATGCTAAAGGAAAAATCGACTATTTTCCCGATGCGGCCGGGCTCGCAATAGACTAGGCACTATGGACGCACTACTCGCCTAACAGTGCGAGGCCGAAACAGCAGTGCATCGCGGGGCGAAAAAGACTTCAAATTTTGCCAATGTTCTACCGCAAGGGAAGACTAGAGGCGAAAAAAATTTGATCGGGCGTGGCTTCAGGACCCCATCGCGGCCCAAAGTATACGAGTCGGCAAAATTGGCACGAGGGGGCTTCACCTCTAATTCAGGGAGCGGAGACGACGGAGTCGACGGGATGATCGGTAGGGGAGGGATTACACTATCTACTTTAGACTTGGGGCTTTGGCAAAGGGGCAAGTGATGAACAGGGTGGAGCCGTGGAGAGAGTCGGGAGGATGTTTCCACCTTGGAATTGGCTGCAGAATTGATGATCGTTTGCGTTCTCGGCTGTGATTGACTTGAGGGTGTGCAAGGCGATCTCCGTGGGATCCGTTGGGTTCCCATGGTGTAAATGGTCGAGGCGGTTGATGCACTACTCCTTTTTGCGTTTGTCACCGGGCGTACGTGTTTTGATGTGGGACGTCTTAGCTGAGTCGCCGGGCGCAGTGCCGTAGACCCGTGAGCCATGAGCCCTTGGACCTTGAGCCTCGAGCCGTGAAAGGCGAACGGTGAATGATGAACGGTGAATGGTGAATGGTGAATGGTGAATGGTGAAGGCGGTTCGGGATCTACCCAATCACTAATACTGGGACAGACATCCGGGGCTTGTTTTCATTATTGGTCACTGTTGGGCAATCTCGGATCCTGCCTATAGGCTTCAATTATTGGAATCCTCCTGCGCAGCTGACTCAAAAGCGCTGAGCTGTAAGCAGCCCCGGTGCCGGACTCCGCCGTGTCGAAGCTAGACATTCAAGTTTCTCCATCACACGCATGACAAGGATCTGATTATCAGATGCCTTGCGGGAGAGTGTGCCATCTCACTGCGTCGCTGCAGATACCCTTGCCTCCAGCTGCACTGATCGTCCTTTTGGGGACGGTTGGGCAAGTGGAGGCTGTGAGAATGGTACGTCCGATTGTCACAGTATGGTTTCCAAGGATCGGCCCCTGCAGGACGGAAACCGGGAATTTTGGCGCATGGGCCAGAAAACCCCAAAATAGCGGTTAAGCAACGGGAGACAGAGAATCCTGGGGGGCCCGAAGCGCTGTTGCAGGTAGATTGAGCGCTGTGAGAGGCTGGCGCCTCAGCATGCAGCTTTGGCGAGGGGGAGCTCGATGTGATGCTATTGGTGGTGGCTCCATGTTCCTTGTTTATCCTCCTCGTACTCCTCATTCTCCTCCTGACCGCTTCCTTTTCCCCCCCCCCCTCTTCTGACGTGCTTCCTTACGCTCCGCCACCAGGCGTCGTGTGTATGACTCTTTTTCATGCCTGAAATTGCTCGTTTCCCGACCCACTTGCACCTGGACCTTATGTGGCGTCACGCCCCAGGCGGACCCAGCAGGGCTCTGGTACTCGGTAGTCGACTCCTGAAGATGGCCGCCTGCATGAAGCCCGGACTGCGCCTGACGCAGAGCACGGCCGAAACCGATAGACTTGGAACTCTATACCTAGCTTTAAGCTGAGAACTATGACGACACTGAGGCTGCCTCGCGTCTTATCAGCACCTACAGCCTGCGGTACTGGTTGTGTACGTATCTATCAGACCCGGGCGTCGTGTCACACTCTGATAGAGGGCCTGGACTGGGAACCGATGATGCCAATGTGAAAGACCAGAAGACTTTTGTTCCGTTGCAGCCGGGGAACGGCAGGCTCCATGGTTGCAATCCACTGTTGATTTTCAATTCTGCCGCGTGCGTTGTACTTGTTGCTCAAAGCCAGATTTTTACGAAGAAAGGGGGAAAGCGCCTCATCCTACGGTACACCGTTGGGAGTAGAGAGGAAGGGGGGGGGGGCCGCAAAGACGCTCGGAGAGGATATGGATCCTTGTATGGATTGCCTCAGATCGTCCGAGTCAAATGCACCAAAGGGGAAGAAGGGGGGCCATTCCAAGCGACTAGGGAGAATCTGACCGAGGCAAAGACTACTGTAGTGTGCCCCTCCCACCATCTTACCTTCGAGTTTATCTCATCGCGGGCATGGGACGAGGACCTATCATGGGGGCCAACCGCAAATCGCAGGATTCGAGGCCGACGCTACACCGTAAGAAGTTGATGACATGTCGCTAACGCAGGCCAAATTGGAAAGACCCGCAGTTGCTCCCGCTGCACTTGATGGGGCTGGGTCCCGAAGCAATCAGGAAGGCCGAGTGAAACGTCTGGAAGACTAGGGAAGGCTGGATCGGCTCCGTCTAGCTCGGGGTTGGCAGAGTTCAAGAACTTCGCGTCGAGTGGGGTGGGCGCCAACGCAAAAAGAGGCTCGCAACCAAAGGGGGCTGATGCGCCCCCGATCTGGGCCCGCGGGTTTCGGAGAGTGACCGTCGTACTATGCAGGGTTGCTTGAGTATGTCTTGTGTAGAATCCTATGTCGGTCCAGGATCGTCATTTGTTTGTATTAGACTCTGAGATTTTCCCAGGTTCGGAATCACAAAGTTTCTAACTTCTGGCTTGTAATACCAAGAGCCAAGATGCGCCCAGGGAAGGACAAGAGACCTATGGAGTACAGTGACATTACAGTAGAACCGGTGTGCTCACATACTCCAGAGATCGGCAAAATTTTCAGCGTCAGAAGATCCACATTGATGGCAGGGAAAATTGGTGTTATTACAAAATATGTGTTCCGTGTACGGTAGCCCCCCCTGAGCTTCTGGAAATGCGAGAAGGACACAGTCTCCAATTTTTCACTTTGCAGAGTGGCCCCTGCAGTGCAGTAAGTGGGTCACTGTAAATGCGTTCCGAATACAGACTAAGAGGCCTTGGATCGATGTAATGATGTGGTGGATTGTGGATGAGGGATCTGCCTGGCCCATTTGAGGTGCCCCCTTTGTTCTAGGCGAAGTACCTTTCACGAGGAGACAAGGGATCCATATAGCATCCGGTCGACTACGGAGGATGATTGCACCGTTAATAGACCGTCAAACCTGTTCTTCCTGTTCTTCCTGTTCTTCCGGCGGGCCGGGCCCTTCCAAGGAACCCGGTCGAGGCAGGGCTGGCTTTTTTTGCAGAGCGCTAAGCACGATCAGATCCGCCCGGCCACGTTGTGAATGGTGGCTCAACCGCCCTTTTCCTAATCGGGGACCACTTTCGTTTGTATTTGGCTTTTCTTTTTCCTTTTTCTTTTCTTTTTTCTTTTTTACTTTTTTACTCTGGAATTCTGTTCACAGACCACGCGGGCCACACTTATTGAACACCCGTCTTTAGTTCCCCGCTAGTGCCATCCGGGAACTGGCAACAGTTAAGCACCTTGGTCCCGAACATGACCCTCTTACCTAGGCGAATCGTAATTTGCAGTCCTGTCGGGTGACGGCGCCGGGGGGAGGAACTGGTCACATTCAAAGCCTTGTTTGCCGAACTCTAATGAAGAGCTGGTTCTCAGATGCAAAAGAGATGAAAGATAAGAATGGAAAGTATTGGAGATTCGGTCAATCAGAATGCTCTAGCCAAAGCATTTTGAGGTAAAATGATGGAAGCTCCACGTTGACTTGCCGAACTTCCCGCCCCAAGCCAGTTAAACACGAACGCTCGGTGGCGCTACACGACCGGTCTTGCGATGAAACAGGTCCACCGTACCATGCCTCCTCGGGTAATGCAGCTACGCTCAGGTGATACTAGAGAATGACAAGGAGAATCCCGATCAGATCAGAAATGCGCCATGCAAAGTGCGCAATGCAGGTAGCCTGCGGAGCATACTTCCAGTTGGTGCGCTCGAGGGCGTCTGATTGGCCCAATCAAGAGCCGAGATGAGGAGGGGCTCATCGGAAAGAAAAATTAGCGACAAATAAGAAAGATTGGTGGCGATGATGCATCGTCTGCATCATGTACTCCGGAATGGAGGGCGCATGCAGCGGAGAATAGAAACCTCACCGGGTATGCACGGTCGTCTCAGGTAATCAACTTGTCTAGACCAAGCTGGACTATTGACCATTTGGAAAGGCTGTGACCATAGTACTGTAGCCTTGGGGGAGCTCCACCTCTTAGAGGATCCGAAAGAATGGAAATAACTACGTGGGTGGAAAGTCGATCTCGTACCCCCATCACATTCCCTTGCGTAACCCGTTACCGGGTCCCCCGTCAAATGTGAACCAGGGCTCCCCTCTTCAAACAAAGGCAGCATTGAATACTACTCCCGATGTGAAATGCCTGCATTCTTATTGCAGGGCTGATCATCTCCGTGAAACCGGAGGCACCAAAGACAAAAAAGAAAGCAGTCAAGGCGGGCACATCACCCAAGCAGGAAGTTATGACCGTCGACCTAGATGAGATGACATTCCGCGGGCGGTGAAAGGGCCAAGGTTCCTGACTCTTGGGTCCTTGTTGTGGAAGGGAGGGGCACAAGGCTCAACCTATCATGATTCGGGGTTCGGGTGACTGATGCACTGGAAAAAACCCAACTAGACTACCTGTATCCGAAACGAGGATGTAGTTATGTACTTGTACCGATTAAGACGATCTTAAATGGAGAGAAAGAGCGACTAAAAGGGGAAAGAAAAAAGAGAAAATAATAATAGAAAGAATATAAGATAAAATTAAAAAAAAAAAGGAAAAGACGGAAGTGTAGCCCCAGACTGGGCCCGTGTGAGGGTCTGCGTCCATTTGGTCGGAGCCCAGCTGTGGATCACCATCTTTCCCCATGTTCGCCTCCAAAAGCATGTTCCATGTCTCCATCAGACGCGCTACGACGTATAGGTCCGATCATCGTGGCCTGTACACTCCGGAGGATTTCCCTTTGTACCCTTCTGGGTCCTGGCCGAAACGGTGGGACCGCGACCAGTGATTGATCAGTCTTTTATTTGGTTCCTTCTAGTCCACTAGTGTCAACGTCGTGTCATCTTAGCATGTGCGGTGGGATCGTGGAGCTGGGGCGGGTGGTAGATCGCCAGGCTCCTTGGATTCCCTGGATTCCCTTATAACGTTGGGACCCTTGCCCGCTGACCCTGGATATCAAACAACTCATTACCTTGCTGCTGTTCCTTTGGAACATCGGCTCTTACTATCATCTAATCTATATCTATTCCTGCCTCTCCTTACTGTTCTCGCCCCACCTTCTCGTGCGTCTTCTCCCTTGTCATCAACTGCGTCCCACTGACCGTACTTTAAGATCTTTTTTTTGCTGTGACCTTAGTCTCTAAGGTATTGCGGCTCTGCTTTTATGGCCGAGTACTGCTATCAACAACCTGCCTCTTCAACGGGCTCTCCATGGCTTCCGGGCGGATCTTATAGCCAGCTCAACAACATGAATCTTCAAGACTGGGCTCGTGCTTTCCCTCGGCCCCGACAGGCTCGCGTCATGAAGCCCCGCAGTGCGGGAAACAGTCCCTCGTCGGCGATGGCACGGAGAAGGGCGACCGTCGTTCAAAGTGCTATGCACGGCTCTTCAAATCAGTATCAGTCCTGGGAGGCCGCTCTTCTCGCCTCTGCGGCCCGGAACTCACGCCCGATCAGCTGGCACCCTTCCTCAGCTCGCGCTCGAGGCCTGTCGAACCCGACATGTGCCCCTGACTTTACCTCGGAGAATCATGCCGCCATGGGTGCCTTCCCGGATCAACTGATGACTGGCTATCCGGTCTACGCCAACGACAACATGATGTCTTATCCCGTCTCCGCTGGCCCTGCCTACTCGCCTGATTATCTTTCGATGTACTCCGAGATGCATAACCCCCTGCCTCTACCCCAACAGACCCCGGCAATGTCCATGTCAGACTCGCAGGTCGAGCCTATGGCATGGGATGTCGCTACCACCAATATGGACATGTCCAACATGGCCCAGACTACATCTGATGGCTGGTCGCTGGATATGTTGACCATGGCAAACATTCCTCCGGCCGCAACAGCGTGCCCCAGTTATGCCAGTGTGCCTTCACCCGGCGAGCTAAGCGGCCCATCAACTCCCGACTTTCTGCCTATTCAGCAATTTGATTCATCGGCTTCCCAAGAGCAGAAGAAACCGAAGAGCGAAGAGGAGCTTGTTGGAATGGGCCTGTACAGCCATCCGGATGGATCCCGGGCTCAAACCCAGCAGACATCACTTGGAAAGGGGCTCAAGCTTGAAGAAACATTTTCGCCATCCGACGACGAAAATGAGGATGGGGATGAGATCACCACCGAACAAATACAACCCACTGCCCAAGAGACAGTGCCCATGTCCCAGACTTCGAATTTCTCGCTACCCAAGCAGCCATCCAAGCATGCTCTCAATCTTCTTCACAAGTCTTTCTTCTTCGACCATGACGACATGGACCAGCAGACGATGACCACGGCGCAGCCTTTCGTCCACCTCAACCAGCCCTGTATGAACTATGGCTACGGCTGGATTTGATTCCGCTGCCTCACAAAAATCCCTTCCTCCTACTTTATTTTCTTTGTGATCAATAGCGGCATAGCACGGAGTTTTTTTTTTTTCGGGGGAATGGAGTTGGACACACCACCGGATACCCTAGGACCAGAACACTTTAGAGGCATGCATAACATGGCCTTTTCATCATTAGCATATCATAGCATAGACACTCAATCACAATCAAGAGATTCCAGATACGGATCGTGTTTCCAAATTTGTACATTTCCTGATACTTCCGAGACAAGAAGCCGAACTTTTGATTGGGCCCCGGATGAGCTTCGCGGAAAAACCAGCCTAATGGATTAACTATCACCCGAAAATATTTCTCGCGAGACACCGATCCAACACGACGAGTGTGGTACCACGAAAGGCCAGCATTCAATTCAAAAGCCCGCGTGGAAATGTCTAAGCTCGTATTCACTCCGTGGAAGACCAAAAGCCAGTTGCTCGAGGTGCGGAGCGAGTTTTATCCACCGCCCTCCTATGATGGGCCGGACATGCGCGCTCACGCCTGCGCAACGGTACGTTACCCTACGATATTGGATATTTTGATTAATCTCATGGAAGAAATAGGTTGAGGCGTGGAAACTCCGTGGAAATCTGCCGCACCATGTCGAAGCAACTGCGTTGTTGACGGATGCTATTCTCCACGATGATGCGCAGAGAAATTCCATCTTTTCTATCCGAGCGACTTACTCGGCTGCTTTCTGCCGGTATGATTCTCTTTTCATCTCATCTGATTTCCGTGTCAGGCACAAGGCATAATGCTTGTCTGATACCCGTAATATCTACTGCTTAGCTTTTTGTCCTCAAACTGATCACACATCACAGCTTCGTTACGGGTCTCGTCGACACCAAGATCCATGGACAGCGCAGAACCATGTTTCAGCGCGCTATGGACTTAGGGCTGCCTGCCTCTTTTGTTGAGTTGCGTCACGAGGCAACTCACCGCGAGCCGCCGTCGCTGGTAGTGCTCCGAAAGGCTTCACAGCGGTCCCTTGAGTGGCTTTGGGATAATTACTGGGTCAGTGTCGAAGACCTAGGTGATTTTTCTGCAATTCAGCTTGACAACAGTGAGTCGGTCAAGAAGGCCTTCCGCGACACTTTGCGGCAATTCTCAACCGAGTCTGCCTCAGATACGCCCTCAAAGAAGCGGAAGAGAGACCACGAAGTCTCCATTGCGGCTAAGCTTGTTTCTATCTGTGATGCGTCGAGTGAGGGTGTGCGGTCTTTGCCTGCTGCTTTACTAGAGCGGGCCACGTTGATTGATTCTGCGCGAGAGTAAGTCCTACTGCTCTGGGGTTGCTGATGCAAAATACTAATAGTTCTTTTCAGACCTGGAGAATCCCTGGATGAAAAGTTCGAGACCTGGGATGTTGTTCTGCAGAAGATCGCAGAGAGCCATCCTTCCGTTGTAGTTTACCTGGCCGAGGAGCTGGTTCACAGCTTGGTCTTCAACCCCGCGAACGAATCTTCCGAGAGTGCCTACGCCGAAGCACTATTCCTTTGGCTTCTACATCTGTTGACATCCCCAGAGTGGGAGTCACATCAGTCATTCTTCCCTCGCAGCTACATTCTTGCAGCCTGCAGTGAAAGCCCCAATCACTGGGCTCAGCTCCTCAGTGATAGATTACGGGAGATTCCCTCGAGGGCGGCACCTTCTAAAGCAAAGCTTGCTGCCCAGAAATTGTCCAAGAAAGGGTCATCCCAGAACGGTAACGCTAGCGTGTCAGATGTCGACCAGAAACTCCGAGAACATGGGTGGGGTCCCGTTGAGGCATGGGACAGTCGTCCATTGGGCATTGCATCTATCTAGATAATTGTAATATGCCATAGACACCGTGCTGCTGGCAGCACAAAAAAAAACATATTTACTATCAACTACACTCTATTGAGAGTATCCAATTGGACACCATGTCATTACTAAGGAACTCGGGAAAACCAATGTTCCGCATGACGTTTGATATGTCATCCCAAGCTGCCGCCGCTATACACAGCTATGTCCCCGCACTACTGCCTTCATCTTGTCTTGTGATGAATTTTACAAGAAATATTCGATCCTTTGGTATTCGTCAGCTTCGCACCCCGAACGTCCGAGCCATGCATATTCAGTCAATTCCTATGTGTAAGTGCATCTTGCATGGGCGATGACACCAGAGGATATGTTGAGCTTACGTTCACCTACGTTAGGGACGGGGAAGGGCAATAACTATGCCTACCTTGTCACCGACGAACCGACAAAAAAGTCGGTTATCATCGACCCCGCCAACCCCCCGAGTAAGTTCGAGTTATATCATTGGCTATCGAATGCCAAGTTGATTGTGGTAATCAGAGTGGCACCCGGGTTGAAGTCTCAGATCGATGCTGGGAAGATTGAATTGACAGCAATTGTCAACACTCACCAGTAAGTGCCTGAATCATTCTTAATTCTCGATCGAGAGAGAGAGATAGAGAGAGAGTGAGTGTGTGTGTGTGTGCGCGTTGTTAACATACCGGGCTAGCCACTGGGACCATGCTGGAGGCAACGATGAGATGGTAAGCATCTTTCAGCTTCAGTTGTGGATTCTGTACTGATTCTTCCCAGTTGAAGCAATTTGGTAAGCTTCCCGTCATTGGAGGCAAAGAAAGCCAGTCTGTCACTAGGACCCCGGCACACGGCGAAGAGTTCAAGATTGGAGACCGTATCTCCGTCAAGGCATTGCATACCCCATGCCACACTCAAGACAGCATCTGTTACTATATGCAAGACGGTGACCAACGTGTGGTGTTCACCGGTGATACCTTGTTCATTGGAGGTATGATTTTCATTCTTTTTGCAATTCTTCTCGTCACGGCTATTTACAATCGAACTCTAACCAATCGACTCAGGTTGCGGCCGTTTCTTTGAGGGTAACGCCGCAGAGATGCACAAGGCACTGAACGAGACGCTGGCATCCTTGCCAGACGACACCAAGGTTTATGTATGTTACATCATCCTTTGTTTTCCAAGTCTTGACTGACACTTCAAAGCCCGGCCACGAGTACACCAAGGCGAACGTGAAGTTCTGCATCCATGTGTCCCAGACGGAGCCCATCAAGAAGCTTCAGGCTTTTGCGGAAGCCAACAAAGAGACGCAGGGAAAGTTTACCATCGGCGATGAGAAGGTATGTCTGACATGGCAAATTTTGAAAGGACAAAGACTGACTCAAATTTCTAGCTCCACAATGTGTTCATGCGCGTTCATGTAAGTATTATTCGCCGGCATCGACCATTCCCGGATACTGACCCAAAGACTTTAGGACCCAGAGGTCCAGAAAGTGACTGGAAAGACCGACCCAGTAGATGTGATGGATGCTCTGCGAACCATGAAGAACAACATGTAGTTATAACAGAGTACAAAAATGAGTGTAGAGGTTCTTCCTGGGGATCTGCATTGCTCAACTAATGCCTAGAAGGCCCCAAGTTACAATCTAGACTCAGCCAAGATCAAGACAGACTTCATATTTTTGACGTATAGAATTATCGAGTACGCAAATTTCACGAAAATGTACATGCTTTAGAAAGATGCAAGATGGAAGTCGAGATCGCGAGAAATTAGCGGGCCGACGTCATACCCGGTTCTCCCATTTCCAAGCCGTTCGCAAACCACCACACTGCGGCCAAGTTGGTATCGCAACTCAAAACTCGCTATGATTGCTTGAGCTACGAAATAAGAAGTCCAGAATCTTTGCGCCATGGACCACGGTGACCGAGAGGCATCCTCAGCTGCCGTGGACGAGGTACGTGGACCGAGGCGGGGCACTCGCAGCGACACTGACCAGCTCATTAGATTCACGGGGGAACCAGCGATAGCGAGACGCGGGACCAGCTGGAGGTATGGGGAGCCATTGTTTCTCGGTTTATGGGCTTCAACTAATAATTGTTACCTTTGCAGGTCGTCTTCTATCCCGATTCGAACCACCGCCGCAAGTCCTCGCTTGTTACAATGGAGAAACCGCGAGTCGGCTCTCATATTGAGGCGTTTGACAAGAGTACAGCCTGCTATGTCCATTCTTTGATAGCTGGCGAATGGAAGACACCTTTGAGCAAGTCCAACGAGGCGGAAGACGTGGTTCGTACCCTCAGCGAAGAAGACGAGCCTACCGTTGATACGAAAGGCCTCGGCGAGGACCAAGTAGTGTCGGTGGTCGACAGCGATAACAAGATCTTGAAGCCGGTTCCGGCTGTCATTCAATCGCGACACTTGACGAAGCGACAGCTGTCAGACATGGCTTGGAACGTGCGCAAATTGTCTAAAAAACTGGGCAGCATCAAGCTCAAGCTCACCGTCAAGAACGTGTTTGTCGTGAGCAAGGCATATGATGAATCTCTCGTCAGCTTGACCAGGAAGGTCACAAGATGGTTGCTTTCCAAGGATCGCGACACGCCGTACACCGTCTACGTGGAGCGACGTTTGGAGACACATCCGGACTTTGGAACATTGCAGCTGCTGCAAGAGGAGCCGAGTGCCCAGAGCCGGCTCAAATTTTGGGATCCTAAGCTTGTCCAGGAGCAGCCACACCTTTTTGATTTTGTAATCACTCTCGGCGGCGACGGAACCGTTCTCTATACTAGCTGGCTGTTCCAGCGCATCGTGCCACCCGTTTTATCCTTCTCACTGGGCTCATTAGGCTTCCTGACCCATTTCGACTTCTCAGATTACCAGAACATTCTTGAAAATGCATTCAGAGACGGAGTCACCGTCAGTCTGCGGCTACGATTCGAATGCACCATAATGAGAAGCAAAGCGCGATTGAAAGATCCGCATGCACGAGGCCTCTCCAGCCGAGACCTGGTAGAGGAACTCATCGGAGAAGAAGGCGAGGACACATTAACTCACACCCCGGATCGAGTCTACGAGATCCTGAACGATGTGGTTCTGGACCGCGGGCCAAACCCAAGTGAGCACCCGCAATCGAAGTCCTGCATATGCATTTCCTAACTCCCTCACCAGCTATGTCTCAAATCGAGCTGTTTGGCGACGATGAGCATTTCACTACCCTACTTGCAGACGGAATCTGCATTGCGACCCCGACCGGTTCGACGGCGTACAACCTTGCAGCTGGCGGATCCTTGTCGCACCCTGAGAACCCTGTTATTCTTGTAACCGCTATTTGCGCGCACACCCTTTCCTTCCGCCCGATTATTCTCCCAGACACCATTGTGTTACGCATGGGAGTACCCTACGATGCCCGTACAAGCTCATGGGCCAGTTTTGATGGTCGCGAGAGGTATGTCACCTCCTAGCAACGATATCAATGCTTTCGTGGATGGAAAAAAACTAACATCTCCTCGCAGAGTTGAATTGCTTCCCGGTGACTACGTGACCGTGTCGGCGTCGCGGTATCCCTTTGCCAATGTGCTGCCTGAAGGACAGCGCAGCGAGGACTGGGTGCATAGTATCTCGAAGACCTTGAACTGGAACTCGCGTACGAAACAGAAGGCGTTCATCAAATAAACTTGCGGGTGTTCCTGGAGTGCAGGTGGCGCAGTTCGACGCATGGAATTTTCCGTTCCTATTCAGTTAAATCGCAACGGCCGCTCGATGGCCGAGCTTGAAGATACTCAATGGATCCATAAAATGGAAAGCTATGAATGATTTCAACATGCCAAAGCCTCTTAGCATCGAGATTAACCTTAAGGCAGAATCGAGCCTGAGCTGGGACTGTGTCGTGGTTCTAGGCCTCTACATTGACCATCAGAGAGTACTGTCCAATTCTATTAAGTAAAAAAGAAATGTTTACAACCCCATCAGGTAAATAACGGCTCAAATTTTCCAAGTGGATAGTCGCTAGAAGCTTCGGGTCGAACTGGGTCCTGTGTCCGTTTCCAGGGCAGCTCTTGGCCGCCCTATAAAAAGCCTCCCGCCCCAAAAAATTTTTCTTTCCTCAATCCCTCTTCACACTTCGCCCGGGCTGCGAGTTTAATGTTGCTCTCCCCGGGTTGACTTGAAGTCGCCGTGATCTTTCCTCCATTTTCTTCTCTCACTAACTGGTAAGTTTTATCGACACTTTTTTTTTTCTCTTCCAGTACCAGCGAAAGGCTTCTCGGCCTTTTATGATGAAAATTTTTTCCTACATTCGCAGTTTCCACGCTAGTCATCGCTTGAACCCAAATCAAGATGGCACTGTGCGCAATATCTTCCTTGGATGTCTGATTATTTCGCTGGTCTTATTTTTAATGACTTCATTTTTATCATTTGTGATTTCGTGAAGCACCTTGCTAACATTGCATGGTTTCAGAACAGAACTTGCTCTTCGGCATCGCCGTGAAACTATCTATACATTCGATTGCCTTTTATACTCAGCGTGTGCGGCGCTTTCCTCGCCTCGTACTTTGCGGATCCGTCGGCCTGCGGGAAAAATCGAGCCTGTCGGGTCTATGGATTTTCAGGGAGACTGGGCGGGACTGCACTACACACTGCTTATTTAGATCATATAATGAACATGACTATATCTTCAAAGACATCAATATCTTGTCAAATTAGAGTAGAAATTTCCGGATTCCCTAGGACTGCACCCACGGGTGATGTGCTCCACCGTAGATCGCATCTCAGCTCAACCTCCGAACATCTTCCCCCTCGTCTGGAATGTTCACGAACTACATCATGAACATCTGAAGTCGATACCGCTTTGCCTGTACCCTTCCACTCTCCTTAACTCCCCTCGCGACTGTCCTAGTTCGATCCCGGCAATTCATCCCCGGTGCCCTCTCCACCTAGACATTATGGCCGCGCCGCCCAGACATTTGTCAATGATGTCCACCAACAACGCAGGTGCGCCTCAACCAGGCGCTAGCGATAGACAGCAGATCTCGCAACAGGCCTTGACACCGCAGCCAACACAGGGTCTCCGAGTACCCTCGAATCGAAAGACCATCTACGACCGACACCTCAATCGGAGCCGCCATGCAGAGTCCAGTCGGGCGAGCTTCGCCTACCTATTCGGCGAGATGGTGACATACGCCCAACGGCGCGTAACAGGAATCCAAGATCTAGAGAAACGGTGCGCTCTCCTCAACTCACAGCCAGAGTCCACCTCTACTAACGGATAGCTCAGATTAAACGAACAAGGATACCCCCTAGGCCTACGCCTCCTCGACCTCCTCTTCTACCGCTCCACGTCCACATCATCCTCAGCACTCTCCAGCTCATCTACCTCTTCATCCCCGCCAAATCGCCCCCTACGCATCATCACTCTCCTCCATTTGATCCATGGCCCGCTCTGGCGCCTGCTCTTTCAACGCTCCGCCGATGCCCTCGAGCACTCCGTTTCACCAGACACCCCAAATGAATACATGATCACCGACAATGACCCCCCTAGTCAACACATACATCAGCGTGCCGCGCGAGATGAGCATGCTCAATTGCGCCGCTTTCGTGGCCGGTATCATCGAGGGTGTGTGCGACGGGTGCGGCTTCGAAGCCAAGGTCTCAGCCCATAACCAGCCGACGGAGATGTGGCCCAGCCGCACCGTGTTCCTCGTTCGGTTCGGGGATAGTGTGATGGAGCGTGAAAAGGTTCTGGAGCGAAATGGTGTCAAATAAAAAACAGACCAACCTCCGATCGGTTAATCCTACGGTTGCGTCTCAGACTTGCTAGTCAAAGCAGACCTCACGCCTCGTGCAAAACTTGTGCCGTTTCAAGTTTCAAGGTCTACGTCTGGGAATTTGCGGCTATTACGCCGATTTTTCCACTTCCCATCCCGGCGGAGACTGTTCAACGAAGTCTCAAAGGGCATCGTGGTCGGGATGTCACATCTAATCCCCCATTCCATGGAGTTCTATGTACAAAGTTTTTACTCTTTGGTATAACAGACATCACTTTCAAACAATGATACGCCCTCCAGGTGAGGGGCATATGCTACATTCCACAAAAGTTCCGAACCAGGGAGTATCAGTTGCTCGAAATGCCAGGATATCATCACATAAAGTAGGAAATCTGCCCCACGCAATTTTGGATCAGACTCCGCGCCAACGCCAGAAAGAAATGTATGGAAGCTACGCTTCGGTCGTAAGGCTGATCATTAACTGTCCACCCGTCGGCGCTTGTCTCTGTCTTCGTACGGTGAAGGGCTGCGTTTCCGACGCTCTCGAGACCGACTGCGCTCGTCGCGGCGGTCTCGGCGAGGAGAACGAGTCCTTGATCTCCGTCGAGGCTGAACAGCACTGGCATTGGCTCCCGTAGGACCCCGAGGCTGATCATCTCTCCGGTCAGGCATGAATCGCTCATCTGTAATACCAATTGGCGGCGCATTTTCTCGCCGCCGGTTCTGATACCCTTCGCCGAAACGACCGGTATCCTCCGTCTTGAGATCGCGATAGCGAGTCCGGCCCTTCTTGCCGAGCTTGGTCATATCGCGAACCTGCATATACTCAGGCAAGGTCTCGCGCGATGTCTCATCCACAAACTGTCGTCCCATGAGGTTGCGCTGATCCAATCCCTCACGCTCCAAATCGTCCCGGAAGAATGCTCCCTTGTGGAAGTATCGCTGCATGAACCCAGTCTGTCCACGCGTCGCCTCGCGCTCTTCCTTCTGGTTCGCGATGAACTCGCGATCTTCGCGGTCTCGTTCCTCTGCAGTGAGGTTGCGACGGCGCTCGATCTCCTCGCGCTCTTTTTCCGCTTCTTCGATCGCTTCACGCTCGCGCTTGATTCGCTTCAGCTCGCGCAGCTTCCAGGCTGCATACTCGGCATCTGGGTCTATGCCGTCGCGGTCGTCGATTTCGCCTTCTTCGTCCGCTTCTACTAACTCGTCGTAGTCCCAGGCTCGATTTCCGGCTGAACGGGCGATTGCTTCTTTCTCGAGTTGGTCACGGACAAGCTGGTCTGCTTTTTCTTGTCGTTGCGCGCGTCGCGCTTCCTCTTCGGCTGCTTCTTTTTGGGCTTCGTCTTGCACTGCGGTGTTGCCTCTCTTGTCTTTCTTGATAAAAGTAGGCCGTATCAGCATCCTCCGGGGCGCTTCGTCCTCGGAGCTGCTCTCTTCTTCAGAACTTTCCTCCTCGCTTTCCTCTTCGCTCTCTTCGGAGGCTGCTACCGGAGCAGGTTTGTGTGCTGTAGGTTCTGATTCATCTGAGTCAGGCTGCGTAGACCTAGCTTTTGGTGCTGCCGGGGCTTGATCCTCGTCTTCCTCGGTCTCGAATCCCTCCTCATCCTCCTCGGGCTCTTCCTGAGCTTTTCGAGCTGCGGCGGCTGGAAATGAGCTCGCCTTGGGCGCTTGCTGTCTTTTGCGCTGCGCTTCGATTCGTCGGAGTCGTTCTTGTTCTTTTTGCGCCTCAATATCATCTTCCTCTTCCTCTTCTGATGACGAGAGATCTTCTGCGACTGGTTTCCCAGGTCGGTACCGGCTCACTGGCTTGAGCGGGTTCGCGGTCATTCCCCGGTGCTGCGAGGGGAGTGGAGGAGGCATTTTGGTCAAATTGCTTGCCCAGTTGTCGCGGGAATTTTTCAGCAATGTTTTGGGCGCCTGTTTTGAAGATAACTCAAGGTGAATACGCCGTGCCCATTTGTCTGGTCTCTGGAGTCGACTGGCTCGAAGCTGGAGGCGTTGACGTATGAAGAGAGCTCCGGGTTGAAATTGATAATGTCACGTGATGATTTACTAGAATAGCTTATTAGAAATATGAGCTTTTGGATTATAAGACGATTGCATAGTGGAAGAAATTGCTGCAAGTTATTGAGTTAATTTAAAATACGAGAAGAATATCTCGTAGGTCTGGAAATATCTTGAATCGCCGCAGAAATCCACGGTCTCGAGCTATTAAGCTCTTTATGGACCCTCACGTGACCACGCGTTCCGCGCACCGCGTCGGCCCAAGAAGCCTGGATGTCCAGTTCAACTCGACGAACTCAATCATTTCGAGCAGCTCTCTGTGACAGTCTTTCCAGCGAGTATCAGCTCAAGCAGCAAATCAATCATCACAATGTCTCTCCAGACCCCCCCGCATTCTTCCCGCCCACCTGCACGCCTTCCACCCTTCGAGCTCCGGCTCGCGTTCAACACACACTGTCCGCCTGCTGGGCACCGTGTCCGCTCTCCACGGCGATACTGCGACAATTACATGTGGTGGCAATGGCGACGTTACACTCATCCTCAAGCCGGACTCCCACCTGCAGATGGGGAAACTTGTTGAAGTGATCGGGAAGGTTGCGGATCTCGAGGGTGGACAGGTATGCATTCGAAGTTCCTTATTCTTCACAAACTCAGATGGGTCTCAGAAATGAATGAGTTCAATCCTGAAGCGTGGTCGCGTGCAACTTGCTTGGACAACAGACTAACAGGATTTCTAGGGACTCGGCATTCGAGTGCTTGGAACGACGGACTGGGGCAACCCCGCCGACTGTGGTGAGTCTCTCTTGATAAGCTCAGGACAAGTGGTTTTTCTAACATGATTCATTTCGAACTCAGATTACAAGATCTATGAGCAAGTCGTCGAGGCTACGCACCGTTTCAAGAGCGTCTTCTACGATGCTGAGTAACTGATACCCGCGAGACTGGGGTCGAATTGACATGCTACATACCTCTCTGGCGAACTCTTCCTACGCAAGAGTAGTCCAGAAGCAGACTTGAAAGGAGGTTTCTGTAGTATTCTAGCATCATTTCGCTTGGTTGCAGCAGCTCGGTGTACAGAATAGCCACGAGTGGATTGAAGGGATTATCCACGGGTGCAACTATGGAAAGCACATGGAATATCAGAGAAACGGGGAAACCACTGTCCGCTGAGAGCCTGTACTTATCAGACCTGCATATTTAACACGATGTTATGATCATAGCTCGTCGATGGCAGAATTATATCATGCTATCCATGAGCATCTCATTGCTTTGCGTCCAGTAGATTATGTAAATGCAACTAGGCAACCCCGAGCTGTGCACCAACTTATCTGTACTGTTTTTGCTCAAGGTGACGATTGATCAAGGTGTGAGTCTCCCCAGCAAATGCTACAAATACTACTCCTCCGATGACTCTCCACGAATGGGCAGTTTGCCAGTCAACCTTAGAATCTACCTAATGGCCTGGATCTCAGCGCCTCCGGATACAAGATGAAAAGTCTGGCTACCGATACTGCCTACGTTCAATGTAACTTTGCAAGACCATTTGAGAATGATTTTTTTTGAATTAGAGATTTTCTCGTTTATATTGTTTGTCGTTTATCATAATTTGCTGCTCGGTGACAGCAATGGCCATATGAGTGCAGCCACAGGCTTATACATAAGGGACAAAGATTGTGGAGAAGACCAACAAGGTACTTCTGATCATCGTAGAAACATGATGCAGAATATCATCAGATGAAAGCTTAAAGCTGCTTCCACTCAGAGGTCAGGATGCAATAAAGAGAACAAGCCACCCAACCAAGACGCCGTCGCTCAAAATCAGACAGAGATAGAACAAAAAGTGAAACTTGCTATTAGACGTTGCTTCACGCTGTAGGGGAGGTTGCCTGTTGGCCGTGACTCTGCTCGCTGGCAGGCTGGCTTTTTGATGCTCGACCTATGGGGTCTGTGTTGAGAGCATCGGAGCTGAAGAAGCCCGAATCGGGCATCTCCGAGTCACCGAAGTTGAAAAGGTGGTATTGAGAGTCGTGCATGTTGTCTTTCATGACGGTCGAGTCGGAGAGGATTGCATTCATTAGGTCCCCCGAAGGACCGGGGCCCTCTTCCGAGCCAGAAGGAGAGACGTAGTCGTTAGGGAGCCAGTCAGCCCAGTTCTCATCTAACTTGGCGTCCTCCAAGTCAAAGTCAGATTGGTCAGGAGCCTCATCGAAGATATCGAGAATCATGCCATCGAGGGATTGGAAAGCTTCCGAGTGAAGACCCGCGTTTACAAGCGTGGGCCCACCATGCTTGTTAGGTGAACGATGCTGGCGGGGAGTGGTCCGCCCGTGGCCCTCCTGGATACGTTGCAGGCGCTCCGCAGTTAGACGGGTCGGGCTCTGGTTCATGTTTGAACGAATCTCCTTGCGCCGGTTAGCAGTAGGCGAGTGGCCGGGCAATGAGTGACGGCGCTCGTGCACTGCGTTGATGCGGTGGTTGCGGCGGCGAGGGGTAGGGCTGATTGGCATATCGAAGTCCATGGAAGGACTCTCGAAGAGGCCATCAATATCATCATGAGGGGTAGGCTCCGAATTCTCCTTATCCTCGTGGGCCGCTTTTTCTCCACGAGAAGCGATGCGGGGGCTGCGTCGGGGAGAACAGCTGTTGACAAAGGAGGCATCCAAGTCTTTCAACGCGCCATCATTGTGAGAAGAAGGGAAAAGGGCTCGTCGCACAGGCTTAGGAGTAAGGTGAGTAGTATCCTCAGGCGTAGGAGCAATTCGCTTCTCCAGGTTCCTAGCTGGACTAGACTGAATGGCTCGGCGGAGAGCCTCCACAGCATCCTGGTCAGCCCAGCGCTGCTTGGCAGTTTCCGAAGATTGTAGGGGCTCTGCACTGTTCGCCCGACGCTTCTTGTTGGGGTGGTCGCCTGAATAGTCCCGATCATTGACCGCTTGAGGAGTGGTGCCTTCTTCATTTTGTACGGAGGAGGCCTCGGTAGGAGCCGGAGAAGATGCTGCAGTGGAAGTAGGCGGGCCATTACTGCGAGCCCGGGTACTAGGCTTAGAAAGCGGGCCACCACTCTGCTTGCGATTCCTTGAGGAACGCTTTTTCGTGTTGCTGCCGGTCTTATCTGCAGGTTGCTTGTTCCACTTGTTCTCGGGACGCATTTGCTTGAACTTGTGAAGCCACAAACCACAGGGGTTACAAAGCAGGTCCTGTGTCCAACCCTTGTCCGCATTGGCTAGACTCTTCTTCACGATCTTGAATCGGGTAACCTCGCCCTGGTCATTCCGTTCCTGAACTTCCCAGAATAACATGTTGAGGCCATTCATCATCTCAGTTGCGAGTTGTTCACTGCCGCAAACCTCCATCGACCAGGCTCGACGCCACGTCGGGGTTTCCACAGAGCCACAGTTCTCGCAGTAAGGAGGAACTTCACCGGCTTTGACAGCCTGCTCTAAGCGGACCTGCACTTGCTTCGATCGTTTGGCACCTGTTCCACTGCGAGGCTTGCTAATTGCAGTCGGAGGCCTTGGAGTCTCGACGAAAGTGAAATCACTCATCGGGCCATTCCAGGTATGTGAGTGATGAAGGGAAGGCGGCTGACTAGGAGCAATTGGATCGCTGGCAGGGATGGCATTCATCAAGTGCACAAGCTCAGTATGCGAAATTGGTGCTGGTGCTAGCGGTTTCGGAGCAAGTCGAACGCCAGCACGCGAAGACGGCCTCGACTCAGCGGATGTGGTCGGACGGGTGGGTGGCTTACTGCAGCTCTGCTCTGCCAAGCCATCGTTCATCACAATTGAATCATTAGCGTTTTCTGACATGAGACCGATGGCACTAGCAGGAGAGTTGGCTTGGACTGCAGATCGAACAGGGCGAGAACGCTTCTCAGAGGGGACTTCGCGCGACTCAATCCTTTGTCCCTCCTCTACAGGGGTAGGAGCCCCGTCATCCAGGAGATCATCGAAACCACCACTCAGGAAGCCCGAATCAGTGTCCAGGGACATAGCAGGAAGGACGGGACTGGACCTTTGCGCGAACCGGTGACCATCCAAAATGGGAGGGGACGATGGCATATTGAACCCAGGCTCAAAAAGACCCTGGTAGCGTGAATCATCTGGAGATTGCGCACTCTGGTCCGTTGCGACTATATCATCGCTGTTGTAATATGGTGAAGCGTATGAGGAGACACTGTTGGTCGAGGATTCTCGAAGCAAGCTGGATTGGAGTCGGCCCCGACGCTGCATATCTCCAGGTCGGGAGATGGGGGTAGGTGGGCGAACAGGCTCCTCATGAGACTGCTCCACAGCAAGAGCAGGGTTGACTGGGGTAGGGCGATGGATTCGGACCGAGGCAGCAGTGCTGGCCATGACACGCAACGAGCTGGGTTGCCGCTCGATATTCATATCAGACTTGCCAGGCCAGCCCGCTTGGACAAGCTTGGCTCTCTTCCGAGGCTGTGGCTCTGCGACATCATCGGCACCACTTCCATAACCAGACTGCATAGAATCCCGTCTGGGCCGGCCGCTGAAACTTTGATGTTGGAAGTCAATGTCCTGCATAGAGGCACTGGATGAAGGGCGTATCATATCACTCTGACCAAAGTTGTGTTTCGATTGAGACTGCTGGTGCTGGGCTGAGGGGCGGGATCCAGCGGGTGTTGACATCCGACTAGGAGGACCGAATGAATGTGTAGGCGACGATGATCGAACGGATTCACTGTGGTAATTGGAGAACTCGCGTGGAGTAGCACCTTCACTCAAGAGCTGGTGGAATCGCTCAATCCCAGATTGGGTCACCGGGGAAGAATTTTGGTCGTTCTGTCGAGCAGCTTCTAGCAGAGCGGGATTTTGGCGGACGAAGTTGCTCCATGTTTGGGCATCAAAGTCGTGGGGAATGACATTGCTCAGCTCCCTGTATTTTTGCATACTATCAAGATATTCGCTTTGCATGACAGTTGGCACAGGAACTAGTCGTAATTTCACCTCCAATGTCTCCTGAGCACCGGCACCCCTCGAGAAAAGACCTTGCGGATTTTTGCACACACGACCAGTGACCATAGTCTTGGACTGGTGAGCCGGAGCGTCCGGTGTTGGCGAGGCAGAAGCGAGGACCCATGATAGCATTCCCTGTCCGACGAGAGGAGTTTCGTATTCGGAGTAGTCGTAAGCGTAAACGGTATAATCTTTTCCTAATTGAGCTACCAATTCGGGACTATATGAAAACCTGGTGAGCATTCGATAGACAGGCGTTGAACCCAAAACGGAGGCACAAACCTCGCTGAAACGATCGCCTGGATACATGTCTTCAATTCGATCACGCCGACCGGGGTTTGCTCATCCAGATAGGCAGTTTGTATGTCGAGGACATTCGGCCAGCGTGCCAGGCAATTCGTCTTATTCTCGTTGTCGAATGTGTATAAGACCTTCACTGTAGCACGACTGATTTTAGCTTCAGTCCTCATAAACAATCACGGGGAAGTCCATACGCCTCATGGGGCGAACAGTGATTCCGTCTTGAGAATCCATCTCGAATCACGCTTCGCTTGACCCTCATGCACTAAAGGTCACCAAGTGTTCATGGAGTGAAAAGGAGAGGGGAATGGCGGTGGTCGAGTGTATAAAAGGAGGCAAGGGTAGCGGTCCGAAGGGAGGAAGAGTGGATGTCGAATTTGACAAGAAAAGGAACCAAATCGACTTGGCTGCACTCCACGCAGCACTCAGCAGGGGTGAGGTAGCAACAGAGCCGATCTACCAGCCAAGCATATCGATAAGGGATCTGGTCGACCGGGAGAATCGGTAGATTACGCAGCAGGGTGGTGGAGCAGGTTCTGCAGGACTGGAATGTTAGCCGGGCAATGGGCGTGGATCTTCACAGGAGAGAAACGATAGATCGCTGCATACCTTAGGAATTAACCAAAAAGGGTTAAATTGAAAAAGAGAGGAAGTAACCCTGCAGCTGCTGGAGAGTAGGGGGAGGGGGGAGGTTGGGGGAGTTTAAGAAGCCTTGCATGCGCGAGCGTGAAGCTATCGACGATCACAAAACAAGCGTGTACGCGACGTGAGGCGTGACGCTCCACTTGGGGCCTGATATTTAAGGCGACAGTTTAGAAGCACGTGACCAATCGAACTTCGCGCGACGTCGAAGCTCGGCGGGCTTTCACGGCCCTTTTATATCCTCACCTATCGCCCATCATGTCGACAGCTCCGGACCCCAAGATTCAGTACGTTGTCAATGACTCATCTTGCTCTCATGATGATTCTCCCAGCTGACCTAAGTCCAGAGACCTGCTCAACAAGCCCAAGAACGAGCTCACGTATGTCACTCATCCCCTCCCATCTAGACCCAAAATCCCCGGTCGCTCCGATAGACATCATTGCATTGCTGTTCTTCAAGTGTCTGCCTGGAAGTGCGGGGCTACGAAAAATGAAAAAAGGCCCGCACCTTCAACAATCCTCAACATCCCCCATGCATGCCATCAAAACCCCTACAGGAAGCATGAAAACTAATCGTGCATTGCGCATTACAGTGAATATGAGGTCGCTCAGGTCGAAGAGCACGAGCTCACCGCCGGCCCGCTGTCTCTTCTGCAGACCGCCACCCGCACACACACCCAGGTCCTGATTTCCTGCCGTAACAACCGCAAGCTCCTGGCCCGCGTCAAGGCCTTTGACCGACACTGCAACATGGTTCTCGAGAACGTCAAGGAGATGTGGACCGAGAAGCCCAAGGGCAACAAGGGCAAGGGTGTGAACAAGGATCGCTTCATCAGCAAGATGTACGTTCGGGCCTCCGCTGCTATCTGCTATCGATACCGCACACCTGTTGATTCTTTATTTTATGTGCTACTGTGAGACTGACTTTTGATCTCCTCTAGGTTCCTGCGCGGCGACTCCGTCATCCTTGTCTTGCTGAGCTGAGCGCTCTTACCACATCATCTTATCTCGCGCATGCCCATCCCGCCCAAGAATTCACTTTCTTGAATCTGCAGGATGGTTGATCTCTCCTGCTGGCACCGCACATCGTACCCACTGAAATATCGGTGGGGCGAAAAATTCATCATGTAATCGATCTCGATACCCTTTTTTTTTGATTTCTGCTCCACGAGATGTCTCACCTTTGCTTCTGGTCGTCACCGCCGCGGCGTACTTGTCACTTGTTCCTGTGAGGTAACATTCGTGTGCAACGATGACCCCGAGAGTGCGTTGATCTTCGATATTGTTTTTTTCTCATCGTTCTGGTGGACGTTAAAAACATATGTTCCGGCGTTCTAGTTTTAGGGTTGATGAGTTCGCTCTTTGAAGAGCGTCCGGCGGCGTCTTACCTGGATCAGAGCGGTTAGCAATGGATTTTCGGGAGATCATAAAATTGGCCTCGATTGTTTTGGCGTAGCGTTCTAAGTGTTTCCATCTTTAAAGCTTGTGGAATCTTGTCTCCCGTATGCAGGTCAACCGAGGGTCCAAGAATCTATAAGATGAAGATATTTACACCGGCTTCAAGTTCCAAGGTCCACGATCCAAGGATTAAGACAAATCAAAGATAACTCAATTTTATTGTCATCACCATCGTCAAATTATAGTAACAAGACCACCGAACATCAACCCCGGTGGTCAGGTATC
The DNA here is from genome assembly GCF_028827695.1 of Penicillium maclennaniae. Lineage (NCBI taxonomy): Eukaryota > Fungi > Ascomycota > Eurotiomycetes > Eurotiales > Aspergillaceae > Penicillium > Penicillium maclennaniae. The sequence goes on along the minus strand of NW_026623215.1, from coordinate 4,287,017 downwards.
ACGCTAGTCATCTATCAGGTAGGAAAAGACGTCAAAGCCAGTCCTTACACTGACTCGGCAAGTCCAGTCAAGAACTCAGTGAGACCATAAGCACCAGGATCCGGCACCTTGCCAATCCATTCCGACTCGCCGCCCACATAAACAGAGCGACCGAGACTAGCCTTCATGCTCTTGGTGGACTCGGTACCCTGCTGAGCAGCCGCCGCGGCGACTCGGACATCGTGAGTCTCGAAGAGAGTATCACAGAAAGGAACGAGTGCATCCATCAAGGTGCGGTCACCAGGCTTTGCAGGTGTGTATTTTCCGAGGGCAGTCACGGAGTGCTTGAGAGCGTTGGCCCAAACCTCGGTGGAAGCCTGAAGGGCCGAACCCGTGTCCTGCTCGCGCAAGCCGTGGGCCAACGCGTTCAGGAATATCGCATAAATCGCGCCGGACGTACCGTCCATCACGTTCTCTACCACGTCCACGATCCGGCTCACGGTGACCACCACGTCATCGGTCAATGGCTTCTCGAGCAGAGCTTGAATGGCTTCGGCGCCGCGCTTCAAGCCCACACCGCAATCACCGTCACCGACGATCGTATCAAACCGGGTCACCTCGGGCTCAGCCTTGATCACGCTCGCCAGGCCGGCGCCGAGAACCTTCTTGATCACGGCAGGATCCACTATCGTAATTTTAGCAATGCGTCACTTGTTTCAAGTGCTGGGGCCAGACGTACATTTGAGGTTACTGGGGGCGCTTTCGGCCAAGTCAGAATTTTGAACTTGGGGATAGGTGTCGACCCGATTCTCCCAGACGGAAGTGGGAATTGGGGCAAACCAGCCTAGAGCCTCGGCCGGAGCATCAATGAGTTCAAGCATAGACTTGCCCGGGCCAAGGCCAGTATCAGCCAATCTCAAAAGCGAGATGCTGAAGCCCAGGCCATTCAGACTGGTCAGGAAAGTGCCCTGGATCACCCGGACAGGCTTGATCTTATAGTCTCGGACAAGTTGGCGGTGGACCTCGTCAAGGATCCCGGACAGCTCGAGAGGGCTGACACCGCCAAGGTTGTTGATCAACAGGACAAAGTCATCTCCGGACTTGCGGGAGACATAGGCACGGTCCGGGTCCGTCTCGTCAAGCATCTGGGTCAGCATGGTCGAGACGACCGTGACGAGCTCATTCTTGTCGCGATGCGAACCGGGCTCGTTATGAATACCCATGCCAATCTCAATCTGGTCCGGCGGGATAGTGTCCTCGGGCACTCCACGGCCGGGAATATGGACGTGCTCCAGAGAAGAGCCAATGGTGAGCATGTTATCGTTGACCAGCTGGGCCAGAGCATAGACTTCATCTAAAGAGCCACTGGATTCGTTCCATTAGCACGCATCATTCCTCTCAAGCAGACATAGCTAACAACTCACCCAGCTTCAGCCAAAGCACCAATTGACTTCAAGATCAGCACACCACCACTCAAACCACGACGACCAACCTTGCCGCTCTTCTTCCGCCCCACGCTTACATCGTCATTGATCGCAAAGAACTCCGTGCGGATACCCGCAGCACGGGACTTTTCCGTGGCCATACCGAAGTTGAGCACATCGCCGGTATAGTTGTTGGGAATGATCAAAACACCAGCCTCGGTGGGCACACGGTCAATTGCAGCTCGGCGAATCTGCTCCGCAGAGGGAGAAGCGAAAACAGTGCCGGCAACCGCAGCATCACAGAGACCCTGACCGACGTAGCCGGCAAATGCGGGCTCGTGGCCAGATCCACCACCGGTGACGATGGAGACTTTCTTAGCCTTGCGGGGCGCATCTGGACGGCGGAAAACGATCTTGTGCTCGGCGTCGAATGCAAGCGAGGGGTTGGTGAGAGTAATCGAATTCAGTGCGGTCATGACCAAATGGGTCGGATCGGTGAAGAAGTGCTTGGCTAGTCCGTGTCAGCAAGCGATTCTTAGCTATTCAAGAAATACATACTCTGCATTGTGAGTGACTTTTCGTTATACTTCTCTGTTCATGCTTTTTCTCTTCTCTCCAGAGTGTGAGATTCAGTTGGTGAATCTCGCTGGATATGGTGACAACAACGACTCTCAAATGATACGCCTGTTTGAATAACCAGAGAACCCCGAAATGCGCTTTGTGCAGGGTGGCGAGCTGCGGATCTACTTCGAGCGGCGAAGGCGGGGAAAAAAGTGGGGGATGGACGCAGACTGGGGATTCCGTTAGTTGAGAGCCATTGCGGATTCAATCGTCCTTTCTGCCTCTTGAGATTGAAGTTGGGCAGCATGGCAGATGTGAACGGTAACAGGGTTGCACCGATGGACTCGTTGGGAACCGGGAGTAAATGGACTGGAACTCACTTTGAAGCTGTCTCGAGGGTGAAGAAGCCGCAAAGTATTCCGCAGATGTGACCAAGAAATCACTACGAGCTCGGAAGGAGCTCTCTCTCTCGCTCTATATATACTCGGACATACCCAATGATTTCATGAATCCACAATTCGATTTCCGGAGCGCATATGAACCACAATTGCTCATCGTGCTGCCTCCTCGTTGGTCTAGCACGGGAGCAGCTCGGATTACCTTGTGCGGACATCCCGCCAGGCACAGTCTTATCGCCCGAGTGGCTACACACCGTCATTCACTCGAAGCAATTGAGTCCCCGCGCTATTCACGAGAAAGCAGCAAACGCTACCAACGGTCTCGATCACTACGAGAGATCGTGCACCCTACCGTCACGTTCTTCGCATTGCCGTTCTTCATTCACCCTCCCCTCGAACCGGCAACCTAAAGGCTGGGCGACAGGAAGTTTTGGCCAGAGCTACACAGCAAGGGTCAGGGCCTGGGCAAAAGTGGAGGCACGCATCATGGGACCTAGCAATTATGATGTGGGGGTTCAGCGCAGAATCCTCTAGCTTCCCGGCAATGGGGCTTCGTTTGAATCGACAATTGAACGTAAATTGGCATCAATTGACTTTGGACAATTATTCATCACTTTCCTATTATGTCTCAATGAGCCTAAACACCGGGTAAACCAGAGATCAATAATGCAAAAAGGACCACATCAGTAACTTGTACATCACCCCATTTCCCGGCGCCAAGCGGGCAATCCGGGGCTTGAACACGCTATGGGCCCGGAGCTGCCCCGACAATTCTTGGTCTTCCCGTAGTCCGTAGTGAACATATTTTGGGAAAATATTGGAAGCATATGTCTAGGTGGGCCAGGCTGGTGTTGATGGGGACTTCTCCATTGTCAAGTGCTTGGAAAGATGGAAAGCGTGGTTCAACTAGGACTAGGCTGTGGCGGTAATCACTACGAAGGTTGTGATCGCGCGGCAATTGCAGACACTCGCCTGAGGGGGTGAATCGGTAAATGCTGCTAGATACACTAGATCTATGCCACATAGCTGTACTTATTACCCTCGACACGTTCCATGTAGTCCTTCTCAATCAGTCTGCGGGAAGGCAAGGTCAGAAAAAAGAGCTCGCAAGATGCGTGAACAGAGAGACATACTTTTCGATATTGGTCTTAATGTCGGCCGGTTGGAGTGCGCCGCGGTGCTGGGTCGCCTTGATGACATCTGCAATGAGCTGAGGGTGCGTAATCGGCTCCTTGGTACCCTTCATGATCCGCACAATGGCCGCCTGCGTCTCGTAATGCCGGTCTGCCGCTACCCGCTCATGCGTTGTCTTGTTCTCCTCTTTGGTCTCCTTCAGCTGGATTTGATTGATCTTGATGCGCCGCTTTTCATCGGTAAAACCTGCATTCCACAAGAACTGATCTGTGGTGTTGACTTCTTTGCCCTTGGGGTTTTTGGTCAGGACTCGATACTTGGCGCAGGCGAGCGATTGCAGAGTGCGCTTCAACTCCGGATCCGCTGTCGATGGAAATTAGCTGTTGTTGGTTTGAAGCAGATCGGAAAAAAAAAAAACTTACAAAGCCCAACCGCTTCCTTGATGTCAGCATAGCTCATGCTGTCGCCCTCGGCAACATCATTGAATAACAGCAGCACGATGGCTTGGAAGGAGCTGACGACCAGATCTTTCGGGACCTTCTCCTTGGGGAAGCGAGCACGTAGTTGACAATGCGCTAACTGGTGCTTCCATTGAAGCTTGCGACCGGTGTGCTTTTTGCTGTAGAATTTCTCAAAGTCGCCGAGAGCCGATGCAACGATCGGTGGAATCGTCACCGGGACGTCCGGGTACGATGGCCACGCAGAAGCAGAGATTACGCTGACATGCAAATCAATCGACGACCGTCCTCTCATAATTTTATCCTCATTGAAAGCTGCCATCTCATCACGCGCCACATCCATGTCCTTGAACATCGATTCCAGATTGTGAGTGAAGCTTGAGCCGCATTCTGGGAGAGTTAGAACCATCACTATTGAAGGAGACATAATGATGCACCAACCTTTCTTGAGTCGCACGAGCATGCTCTTTTCCGCGTCGTCGTTGGCGCTTTTGCCCATTAATAAACGCCTAGCAAGGTCGTTCTTGTAAAATGCTTCAAACACCGCCTTTCCTTGCACAAATCGGAATAGATCGAGGACTTGGTCAAGTTGCCGGTCAATCTCGGCATCTTCATCCGCCATTGTAACGTCCTCCTGGCCGACCACGCCGGTGGTCATTACCTTCAACCCGCCTTTCAGCAGTCGATCGACGTGCTTGGCAATCATCTCACCAGTCTTCGTATTGTCCGTGCCACCGCTAGATTCGGACTTCTTTCCAATGTTCATAAACTTGGCAAAGGCCTCACGAAGAGCGTGGCTGAGGTCGTCATCTCGATCAAACGCTTCTGCCCAGGTAGCATCTAGCTGTTGTTTGAACTGGAGTAAGCGTACGACCATTTCTGATTCATTGGCTTCATCGAATACGATGCTGGACCCTTCTTCCACAATAAAGGTATTGAAAGCCGGTTTCAATTTGTTGGTCAAGCCTCTCCGGCTGAGAAGAGAGTAGAGCTGCTTCAAAGCGCTCTTATTACTTGATCGCATCAAGCCAAGGACATCATTCATTGCAAGAAGATCATCCTCCTGCTCAGAAACCAGAACTCGGTCCAGAAGCTCCGATAGCTTCTGCTTTGTGCTCTGGTTGAAAGAGAACAGCGCACAGCGCTCGATCTCACGCTCAATCAATCCGTGGCTATTGGCAACATACGATGCCAGGTCCCCTTCAGCCTCCTGCTGAGCCCAAGTAGCCACGAACTTTTCGGTTTCGTTTATGAACAAAGGCTCGAAATCATTATTGTAGACATCGAGGTTGTGAAAGAGATCGATAGAAGCCCGCAGTAACGCAGGATCAGGCATTCCACCTCCTTCCCCACCTCTGTCCGCGGTAATGAGATCACAGGCACCTTGTAATATCTTGGGCTTGAGGCTTCGATCGGCGAAAATGTAGGAGCGGAATTGGATTAATCCCATTTCCCGGATCACGGGAAATTCCTTGGAGTGCAGAAGAAAGGATTGATCGAGGTAATAAAATACCCAGCGAACAGTGACCTTTTCACATGTTAGTCCTCAATCGATGTTTCTGACAAATGACGAATGCCAGCCACTTACTAGTCGTGAATGCCACGCCGACCATGCTTCGATCACTGCCCGTAATGTATCAACATTGGTCCCGCCACCTGCTCTTTTCACCAGATTGTCTCGCAGGGTTCCAGCAACGTAGTCTTTGCACCTTTCTTGGACTTTCTTAGCCAGTAGGGCGGCCCGCTCTTGCCGACAGATGTTCTCGGCGCCCTTGTATAGTTCTTCCAAAGAGATATCCGGCTTCTTGCCCTCGAATATGGCCGACAGGGCCGCATCGAGCTGCGCCCAGATCTTGTCAAAATATGGCTCCTGGCTGACCCGAGGTCCGGTGCGCAGGTTCTTGACGACGAGCTTCTTGGCACCAGCTTGGGGACTGAAGTTATTCTGTCGCGCATTCGGGTTCGACGCCGGCTTCTTGATTGATGAGGGATTCATAGCTGGAATGCTTCGTCCAAAGGCAGCGCCGTTCTTGGGTGGCGAACCGGAGAAGTTATACATCTTGGTGGGCGAGACTGGGTGAGCCGAAGAGCGCGAGGGAGAGAGGGACAAACGGGACCGTTTGGAGACTGGGGAGGTAGTTGACGGCAGGCTATCCCGAGGGAGGTTCTTTGACAGAAGTTCAGAGATAGTCCTCTGGGACTGCGGCTGCGATGGCTCTCCGTGATCAGAAAGCTTCCTCTTGCCAATCGATTTGCGCTTACCGCTCCTCTCGGTGTCGCCGCTCGAGTGCTGCTGCATCTACCCGGTTCAGTCCGACTCTAGTTGATGAGCTCTTTGCGAAGGGTAAATGGCAAGTATTGATCGAGCATCACCACCAAGGCAGGGAAGGAAGGGCAGAGTCCGGGAGTTGTTGAGGGGAATTGACGTTGCTCTCCCTTGGAACTTGGCTCCGCACGGCGATAAGATAGGAGCTCCGGCCCTTCACGATTACTAGACAGAAGATGATGGAGACTGGGTCAACATTGGATATCCTTGGTTTCAATGGGCCATGATTTGCCTACATATTCAGTGAGACCTACATCTATGTGTTAAACCGCTGTGGGTAAGAGACTTCCAAAGCCCCCCTGACTTGAACGCTCAATATCCCGGAGACCACCGGAATATATATCCCACGTGTTTGGAACAAATGCGTGAAATAACCCACGTTTCTATCCAGCGATGTAAGCTCTACGATATCAGAACTTTGACACTGGTTGAAACGTTAAACCTTGCAAGGCTATAGCCTGGCCTGGAATGCATTCATGATAGAGACTGCCAATCGCTCAACCTCCCACAAGAAGCCTACACCCCGCATCTATGTTACACGCCATGCCACCCAAACGGACCCGAATCCAAAAGCTCATGAGAATAGCGTAGGCCGAGCGCTTTGCTGCAATTCCTGATCCTCGAACTATGCCAATGTCAGTGAGAACGACCTTATGAAAGCACGTGAGGAACACACACATCTAGGTAGTCGGTAGCGGCCACAAGAGCCATGAAAGACTTGACGAGCTCGCACAAGGTGCCCTGATGATCGGAGGGGGCGCTTCCTCCAATTTTTGCAAATCGCTTGAAGACTCCCACCATGCATGGCCGGTTCTCAGCGATGAAAGTAACTGTCTGAGCCTTAATCTGTTCATTGTGGGCCCCACGGGAGAAGACTGCCGAAACTATGACGCGAATCACGGACAGGAGAAGACCATAATACTTTCGAAGGGCATCGGGGTTATCAATATCTGTTCATGTCAGCAAAAGTATAGTAGCAGGATGAAATCGAAAGTGAGAACGGACCGATGCCAATATCCGGGTCAGCAGCGAAAAGCTGCGAGTCACGAACCGACTCGAAAAGACCAGATTTGAGAACTGAGATGGCTCCGTTCTTGGTCTGGCACAACTGTTGAAGGAGAGCGAGTAAAGACTCGTAGTATGCCAGCAAAACGATTGTGTCTGGAAGTAAAAAGGATCAGCAATGTGGAGACCGTGAACGGCAAGAGACGTAACATACCTGCTGCTTCGGCGTTTCGCAACTCGAGGGGCAGTGATCGGACTGCATCTAAGAACAGACTGAGATAGTTGGACTGTGAGATCGCCTCAGCCAGGACGCAGTCAGTCCGACTGTCCAGGATCGCAAGACAGTTTAACAGGAGCAGAGCCGCAGCTCGACACGTTTCTTGGCCAGTGTATGCATCATCACAGATGGTCTCAATGAGGCCAGGACCGGATGCCTTGACAACTCGCTGGCTATGACGTCGCAGGCCGTCGTGAGTCTCATTCGACGATGTAATGCGGGTGATGTAGAGCGAGCAAATGCTGTACAAGATTTCTCTCAGTTCCACGTTGCCAGTGGCCAGCGTGATACCACGAGAAGCGACTTGGAAAAGTTGATGAAGTTTCTCATCAATGACATCTCCACTGCGAGAAGCGGGGATTGTAGAGATATCGGAAGCGAGCTTGCCAACCAATGTCTCCGCCAACCGTGCCAATTCGATGGCTTCCGGCGAATCATTGTCAATTGCTGTTTCGATCTTGGGGAGAACCATTTGAATAGCGTGAAGGATGAAAGTTGGTCGGCTTGACTCATCAATGATCGAGCAGGTAATAACTGTAGTGATGAGCTCAGCCCATGATCGTAGGGCAAGGTATCGATTACGTTGAATTTGGCGGCTTTGGTTAGTGGCGATAAGGAAAATCTTCAAGTTCTCTGCCTCTACCAGGAACTGCTCCTCGTCCTGTGGGCGGAATGGGCCACTGGCCGATAGCTCCTGTCTCCGAATCTTTATTAACTCTTCGACCTCGGCACTACTGTAGAGGATCAAAGAGTCGCCTTCTTCCTTGGCACATGCCTCAACGGCAAGTTGATCCAGCAGAGCAAGCTCAGGTACAGGAATTTCGCGACCAACATCTAGATCCGCAAAGTCGAATAGATCAAACACAGAAGGGTTGTTAACAGAATCTCCATTACCCAGGATGGAATTTCCGAGCAAAGTTGACAGGACTTCCGTCTGAAGTGTTGGAGAGCCAGTCTTGGCCGCTGAGCGAATCTCGGTTGCAGCGTACGCAAATAAATGGCTGCGATAAAGTAGGAATTCCGACAGTGCCGAGGTAGCATCGCAGAACCAGAAATCGTTCGATGTGATTGACAAACCATTCCAAGCGGTGTTCGGACCCACGATGGGCTGTCCTGCAAACATATTCATTAGGAAACCCTGAGCACGCATTTCTCCGAGGGTGAAATAGGTCGCCAGCTTCGAGGACCAAAGATGCTTTAGAACCTCAAAAGCCATACGTTTGAGGTGCACAGTCCATGAAGTGATGCTACCACCAATCTCGTCGGGATATCTTTGCAAAAATTCAACAATGGCATGTAACAAAGACATTTGGTTCGCAAACAATCCCTCTGATGGGATATCGAGAATATTGCCGACACAGCTGAAGCCGAGAAGGAGATGAGCCACAGTAGGACGATCTGTGATCATTGAGAGACAGCTATTCAAAAGAGCCAGAAGGCTTTCCCGAATGACATAACCTGCTGCTTCCGCGCCGTACTCCAGCTCTCTCGGGTCTGGATCCATTTGTGAGACAAGAGAGCGGGACACACTGTCAACATCCACCTCACTGGCAAGTACCTCAACAATTTTGTTCGAGGATTGCCATTTGAGCAGTTCCGGCGATGACATCTTGTTCAACTTGCGAGAACTTGTGAGCTTCTCGAGCAACGCCATGGAGGTGACAGTCAGTTGCTCATGACCCGTTCCACAATATAAGCAAAGAGCGGGCACCAGTGTCAAGTTGTTTAGTACACTGTCTTCAAAAGAAGCAAGTGATGAGTTTGCAACGTTTGTTCTGTTGGACCCAGCATGGGCCTTAATCAAAGGCTTGACAACGTTGAAATATGTCGACTGAAGATCCATGATCAGATTCATCACCTCGATACTTCGAAGCAAGGTCAGGACCAGAACAGAGTCGGAAGGTGCTTGAGCAACCTCGGCGATATCCTGCTGGCTGATTGCAAACAGAGCCTTCAAGACATCCTCGTTGAAAAGCCACTCCATGACCCGAGCAAATGGATGCAGACGAACGTAGCCAACGAGGACTGATGCAGCCGGCGATAATTCTGCGAGGGAAGGTTGGCTAAGAACAGCGACAAGGTCTTCACTAAAACTTTTCAGACTCGCCAGAACGAATTCTAAACAGTTGTACGTCAGACGACGAGATTGATATTCATTGAGATCCTGGACCTTGCGAGACAAAGCATGGCCCAAAACGAAGTCGACATAAGGCTCGATACCAGGCATGCGATAAGTTGCTCCTAAGGTCTCCGGGAATGGCAGAGCCAAGTTGTTGCCTGCAATATCGGAAGCGGGCATGATCAGAGTGTTGATCAGGAGAATGAATGCATTAGATTGGTCAAAACTCTCCCCGATCTTCTGCAGAGTCTGCTGCTCGTGCCACACCATTTGTTGGGGAGACGGTGCTTTATTATTGCCCTGAACAGAAACCAGCGCACCAGACAGATACTGATCAATGGCGTTCCACATCTCGTTGCCGTGGGCGGATGTCTTGTCGGCCACCAAGGCTGAAAGCGCGGTAAACGTGGTGGCTCGGAGATGAGTGGGTATCGGCCCCTTGCACAGCGTCAAGAGATTTTCAACCACCTTGAAAGATTCATTTTGCAACATCCATTCCCTGATGGCCCCACTTTGTTTACAGAGATGCCCCATGAGGCGAAGATAGCAGGTCAGCATGACTGGACTCTCTGGCTCGCTCATATCGACTGGCTCTGGCTTTCGGCTGCGCATCATTCCTTGAGAGGCACTGCTTGTGGTAGATTTCTCAGCAGTGACACGGCCCGCATAGAGTTTGACTTCGGCAAACATCTGAGTCCAGTTCATTGTCGTCGAACGCTTTAGCTTGGACCCCATGAATTTGTCTTCCTCAGACAAAAATCTGTTTGCCGCTGCAGCATTTTCTTCACCTTCTGAGATAGAGCAGAGCATCTCACAAAAGGCACTAACTCTAGGGACAGTTTGACGCTTTGAAGCCCACTGAAGGAATCCGTAAAGATTTCCATCAGGATCGGCCCAGAATTCCTGCGCGGCTTCTTGTCGACGCTCGAAAGCGAAAGAAATGATCATCAAGAGTGATTCAAGATGAGTTCGAGCCTCTACCAGGCCGCGATGAACATTGGTTGTCAGACCGTCTCTCAGAGCAGTGATTTGCTCCAATCGTTGGGTGTCCTCTTCGGACTTGAGCTTGCGAACTGCGTCAGGCATGTTCGCAATGCATGATTCCACAAAGACCTCAAAGTTTTCCATTAAAAGCTCCTTCATGTAAAGGGCGCACGAGTTGGCCTCGGGTAAGGAGATGACGCTCTCTCTCAGAAGAAGCGCCACAAGCTCACTTCGCGCGGGATCAGCCCACTCTTCACTGTTCACACATGAACAAACAGCGAGCATGAAGTCAAGCGCACCGTCATCGAGTGCAGTCATAAATGACTTTGTTCGCTCGTCAGCCTCTTTCTCAAGATCGACACCGGGAATCGGGCCGTCATCGAAATACCATCCACTGTATACCGACAGCCACAGGGCAATGATGGCAGCATGGAAGGCTGGGAGCTTCCAAGTAAGACCATCTTTACCGGTGGTAATGACGGAATTCAAGTCCCTTGCTTCTTTCTGTGAACCATTGCCCTCCGGAGAACCATGCTGAACAAAGGAAGCAATTGTGACGGGAAGATAGTGCATCAACAAACCATCAAATCGCTCCATTTTCTTCAATTGGGTGATGAGTACCCGGAAATCTTCCTGACTTGTGTATGTGCCCTTAAACATGTAGAAGAGAATAGCGCCAAGTGACTCATGCTGTTGCTGCAGACTTTGTCGTTGATACTCGATGGCCTCCATGACGTCGCGGTCTCCTTCTTCCCCAACGATGGAGGCTTTCTGGACCTGATCGCCAAGAAGTGAGAGCCATTTCTCGATGTCTTCCATTGATTTGAGGCCCTTCCTTGCGAACTCCGATGCGTTTCGGAGAGGGCTGTCCTTGATTTCCAAAATATAGGCGAGAGTTTCTTGCATAATGCCTTGTGTGACCTCGCGTTCGACTTCGTAGGACTCGCGGAAGATAAGGCGCAAACACTCGAGAAGGAAATGACGACGTTCGTGGAATCGCATGATGGCGGTAATCACAGGAGGTCTGTCCAGCACCTGAGAATCTTCTTGAGCCGCGAGAAACATCATTGCAGCATCCAATTCGTTGAGATTGAGCGCGTCGGCCAGCTGTAACGCGCCCTGCTGGAAATCCTGATTGATCTCATATTCAACGTCCTCGACCGTAATCTTCCCTACATTATTATGTTCTAGGTCAGCGTGCTCCCTGTGCGCAATGAACAAAGCCGGAACAAATTTAGTAGATACGAACCCGAGAGGACCTTCTGGCGACTGTCGTTGGCCTTAGGGGGGTTTGTCTCAGGAGTTTTCGGAAGTCGTGAATATGGGTCTCCAATTCGATACAGAGCCGTTCGATGCTTGGAAAGGGAGAATCCGTGATGGCAGAGAGATCCTGATACAGGCCACGCAGACCTGCCAGGTTATCGTGCAGCTCTGCCATGTCGGCGCGGGGTGAGAGAAGTGAGAAGGCTAGCTTTAAGCTCTGTTTGTTCCAGAAAGGCGGAGCGCGATCAAAATTCCGGGCGGTCATCATCTGGGCAATACTGCCGCTCCACAAAACAACTGCGTCAACAACGATCAACGCGCGAATTTGCCGATTCAACATGGCTGATTGAAGTCTGATTTACGAATGGTTGGATTATCGTTGCCGTGGAAGGTCGACGACTTTCGCTCCGCTCACTCCAATGACGGAGATATTTCTTGACCGAGCACTCGGGCTTCTGGCATCAGAGAAGCAAAAAGATCGAAGTGATGGGCTCGCAGGTCGGTTGAGACTAGATTACTTGGGAAATCCAGACTAAGTGGACACATCAGACCTGAAACATATTCTGCAACAGAACAAACAGAGCTCTAAACTGTAAGATATTAACGCATCGATGAGGTTCAGCAGCTAACGTCTGACTGGGGGGTTTTTTTAGTTTGGATCTCAATGATAAAGCCTGCTTCAAGATTTTTGAGACGCTCTTCCGACTGGTCGCCTCTGAAAAATCCGGTTACGCCCGAGCCCAACGGTCGAACTCCAAGAGCCCTTCTACAACACGTCTATCAGCATGCGCGTCGGTCATTCGGATAGCGGTCGACACTTTCCTGCAAAACATCAGAATCAAGACCGTCCGTGCCGTCATTGAACACATTCTCGAGACCATACCGATCCCCGGGGAAGGCCTTTGGGAGCTCATGAGCGTGGACTATACCAAATGCCTGACATCTCTACTTCGCTACCCACCCCACACGGAGCATCTTGGAGATGCAGATTGGGAGAAGCTCATTGAGTTCTGCCTAACGGCATTGAGACTCCCAGTGGACGATGAGAGTCAATTTAGTATCCGCAGTGGATATCGATCCGCTGCCGAGGATACAAGCGATGGCCATTCGACTCCAGCAAGGATGACACCCGCTCCAGCAGCTAGAGAAAGATCCGTGGGCGATAGAACTGCCATCGGAGAGGTTGTAGAGTCTATCCAATTACTGACTGCAAGCCCAAGTGCCCCTACTCAGCTTGCTGCGGAGAACATCCTCCACGGGCTTGTAGAATATGTCAAATCCTCATCAACGGTGGCTGGAAATGCACACCAGCTTGCATTCAATAGCATCAATACAGTGGTGGCAAGGGTCATGTTTGATCAGTCTCAAATGGTTCAGTCAGCTCTTTTGCGCCTCATTCCGGTAATTCGACGCATATGGGTCACTAAGCTTCAAAGCTTGAAGGACGAACTACTCGTCACTTTGATGCACTGCACAGCTCTCCTCGCCGACGCAGCTCAAAAAGATCCTTCCGAGCCGCTGGAGCGCTCTATTGAGGGACTTATCAGCTCCCTGTTCTCAGAGTATGTGAGGCGTCCCGAGAAAGAGCTGTTGCAGGTCGATGATGTGGTATTCCACGAGGCAGCGGAGATGGAGAATCGACAGCTGTATGGACCTCGCTTGGGATACTCTCGATCTGAACACAATTGGTCTCTAATCTGGGTTATCGCAAGCTTCCTGAAGCTGTTGGAAGACATTTCAGCTCGTCCAAGAGACCCGGACTCACTTCGCGAGGCCTCGGGTAAAAGGCAGCGTTTACATTCTCGCATCGAGGATATCTTTCTAGACGCAATTTCAGCTATAGGAGCGCGGAAGATATGTGCCCTTCAGCTGGTTCCGTTTCTTGAACAAAGAATCGATTTGGAAAGAAAAGAATCTTTCATCCGGCGACTTACACCCAACATCATGGATGACAATGGCGCTGTTTCTTCTTGGACGATGATTGCATTGGCAAGGTTTGTCGAACATACTACTGAGGTTTCCCTTTCATTTTGAGCTAATTGATTGATCTGAGTAGCATTGCGACTGGTCCTGACTCGAAAGCGACTGCGTTTAAGGGCCATTGGCCGAGGGCTGTGGACCTCGCAGCCCGTGCATTCTCTTCTTCAGTCACATCTAGAGCCGCTTGCAAGCTCATGAGTGCAGTCATAGAAGCTGAACTACTGAATTATTCCACTTTGACCGAAATTACACGGTCCATGCTGTCTTCTGCAGGCCTGAACGGCCCCTCCGCAGTCTCAGACACCTCTCTGGGCCTTTGGGCACTGATAGCACGGAAGAGATCCCAAATATGCCCCGGATCAGCACAGAACGCTTCAAAGCAAATTTGTAGTTGGCTGAGGGAAGCTTGGACTATCGGTATCATCTTCTACTATCTCCCATTTGACGCTTCGAATCACTAATCATGAACTCTGCAGGCTCTGTTACTGATCGTTTCCAAACAGCTCAGGTAGCTCTCTATGCGCGCCCATTCGACTTGCTCAACCTCTTCATGGCCTGCACCAATCGATCTTTCAGTCCTCCTCGCCTTCAAGAGACAGGGCCTACAGGACCCGTAGCAAGGGCGTGGCTTTTCTTATATGAGAACCAAGGCCTATTAGAGTACCTTTTCAACATCACACCTGACCTCCGTAACTCCAATCCATGGAGCAGGGAAAGCTCATGGCGCCTTGAGTCTTCAACACGGCAAGACGCCGATGATCTGGTGATCATTGACTTGTTACGATTGAAGTCCGACATTTTTCTTCAAAACTGGAATTCATGCACAGAAAACAGATCGCTTCATGTTACTACAGACATCCTGCAAATTCTCACTTCTTTCTGTACTGTTTCTACTCTATTCGGGGCATGTCTCCCTCTGCAACTGGAACCACGGATGATAGAAATCCGCAAGAATTGCCTCCTCATATGGAATGGTATCTGTGAATTTTTTGCGGCCCACGGATCGCATTTGATACAACCTTGTCTTGAGACAATAATGCCATTCATTTCCTCGGCACCAAAGGCCTGTACCGTCGCGTGGACTGGAGTTTTGCCGCTCGCCGCTCCACTTGCCAAAGTGCTCGAGGGGTTTCGCAAGAATTCAAAACAAGACAGTACCGAAATACATGATTTGATGGATTCGGATGATCGGCTGACGGCTCAGGGCGATCAATTATCCACTGACCAGAGCATCATTTCTATGAATCGGGAATTCATTGCTCTATTTCGAGACACAGTCACTTTCCAGCGGTGTATCACTATTCAGCTTTCAATCTTGTTAAAAGTACAACCCGGGGCTGGCTCGCAGGTGAATTATTCTCCGGACATCATTGAGTACCTAACGAGCTTCAATGAAGCAGACCTTTTGTCAGCTAAGCACATATTACCCGATGTTTATCGCAGCATCTCGAGAATGGATCAGGAGGGTTTACTTTGTGTCCTGGAAGATCTGGGCGAACGATGTCTTCAGTCGTATGAAATGGAGCGATGTGAAGCTTCTCACGGCATCTGTATCAGCATGATGAGCGGGTTTGTTGCTTCTTGGACAGATGAACAAAATCGAATCCTGGGTGATTCAGCCATGGACTTATACAGTTGGTTCATGGAAGCCTTGCTGGCTAGAAAGAGAGCCTCACCGAGAACCTACATCGTCTTGTCCGAGCTCATTGAAGCTGTGCTTGATGCTCGCCCTTCATACGGCAGTGAACAATCGCTCCCATCGCCCCGTACGAGCCTATTCACAATCCTCCATGAAGGCGATATCCAGGTCAAGTTCAGCGTTGCGGGCTTCATACCTTCCTTGTTTCAACGGTTTCTGCTCAAGGACCATGATGCTATCTTCGACGATGTTCTGGGAAGTTTGCCTAGGGATCCGGATTGGGTTGAAGGCATTGCTCTTCGCCTTTTTGTCCTGTCCAAACTAGCATCTGACTGGCACACTCTACTTCGCAGGTGTATTTATCACATGTTCGAAACACCAGCTCAGGTGCCAGCCTCTCTCGAATACGCTCAAAAGTGCATGAGATCCGTGTCGAACGCGCTTGGCTTGCGAGACGCGACTGAATTATTTCGACTTTTCGCGTCTCAAATACTCTACACTTGGACGGAAACACAGACGGTTACTTCAATGCCATTCAGTATCTTTGAATATGAGAATCTCAAAGAACTGCTGCTCGACGTGAAGGACGAGGTCGTTGGGCAAATCATGATGCGGGCCAAAGAGTCGGAACTGCAGGAACTTGCAAGTTATCTCCAAATCCCTTTTGCTGAACTTCTGGAAACGTCGTTCCACAAAGCAGAGGCCTATTGTATCGCGCGGGACATCACCACCCCACCTGAACCAGGTAGCCAGCCCAAAGGCGTGGAGGTTCGGATGAGAAAGCTACTGGGTGCCGACAGTTTTATGAAACATGCTGAGATGCGCTTCCCTGAAATCATAGCTATATTCTTCAAATCCCTGGATCGTCATGATCAGGTTGAAAGAGCATTTTCAAAACGGCCAAATTTTCAATATGCATTGATCATTCATAAAAAAATCGTTGGCAAAGGCGCGGCTCAAAGTTCGTTGCCAGCGAATCAGCAGCCCTCATTCAGGGCCCGCTACCTCCTGGATGAGCTGGATTTCCTTTGCAAACGAGTAGGATTTGAATTGGAATCAATCTGGACTCCTGTACTAGCATCATTTGTTAGTCGGTCGCTACTGGAAACTATACATCCGGCCTTGGGATCTCTTCACACGTGTTCCGCTATTCGGAAAATCAGAATTTTGGTCTGCTTGTGTGGCCCTGTGATGCTGGAGGGCTATCCTTTCGAGATGCTGCTTCATGCTCTTCGCCCATTCTTGAGCGATATTCACTGCTCGGAAGATGCCTTGGGAATTTTCTGGTACTTGTTAGAGGCCGGCAAGGGGTACTTGATGGGTAAGCCCGAGTTGGTGGCAGGAATCTGTATTACGACTTTCTTGACGCTTCGCAAGTTTTATTCGTCATCCCTGTCAAGCACCACGCAACACAGCCAATTCGAGTCGGCCCTTACAAATGCGGAAAAATTTCATCCGTGGCTCTGTCAATTTGCTGAAGAATGCCGTAGTTCAGACTGGGATCACGAAACCCAGGAGCCCTACTCTCGAATGTTGAACCTTGCTGAAGACTTGTCAGCACCCGATCGGCCAAGAAGTGGTCCAAGCGAGAAGGACTTGGTCCTTGAAGTGCTTGAAGACCAAGCCGCTAAAGTCCCTTTGCTTCAGAAGCCGATAGCGGATCTTGTGCTCTCGTTACTATGTCCCGAGTTCAAACAAGTCAAGGATGACGCCGTCAGGTCCTCTGACAAGGCTCTTGACGCGGATTTTCTCACCGTGTCGTTGTGGCGTACCCTGCATAAGTTCAACGGCGGACTCGAGTACCGCTTATGGGCTGCTAGAGTCATCGGGCGCTCCTTTGCGTCGTCGGGCAAGATTAACGAAAGTTTGCTTCGAGAGCAGGACCTTTGGCTTTTCAACGATCCAGTTTCAATTGCACCATATGATGCGTTTTGTTTCTCCAAGACCAAGATTCTACAAGTGCTGTGTGACAAACTGCAAATTCAAGATCATCTTGAGACAGGTCTCATCGAACGCACTTTGCAAGTCGTTCTCAGCAACATCACCGATTTCCCAGACGTCCAAGGCTGTGCTGAGATCATCCCTGAATCAATATTACCTGCTTTTATTTGGAATCCCTATGCCTGCCCTCAGATCCCACTCTCAGCAACCGAACTTGAACTGTTCAAAAAGTCCAAATTGGATGCGTCTGGCTTGCCCGTTACTGAATGGGCTCGTGGGGTTTCTCTATCCTTGTCCAGTGCTAACCTGGATGATCCTGTTCTTGGTCCATTGCGCAAGGTTCTTGCTGTCATTCCAGATCTGGCTGTACAGATGCTTCCCTACATAGTTCATGACGCTTTGTTAGTTGAGAGCGACAAGAATGGGCCGATTCGTCAATCAGTTTCTAATCTCTTCAAGAGAATCCTCTCCGAAGCCAATGAAGAGACGATTGCACATGCTCAGCTTGTCATCAGCTGCATCTTGTATCTGCGCAATCAGCCCATGCGGGAGGAATCTACCATCGTGGACCGTGACCGATGGCTCGATATCGACTACGGAGAAGCATCTTCAGCCGCACATCGCTGCGGCCTACAGAAAACCTCGCTTCTTTTCCTCGAGATAGAGGCCTCCAGAATCGTTTCAGGGTCTCGTCGCTCATCTGTTGCAAAATACGAGCCACCCATAGAGCTGCTCCATGATATTTTCAAGAATATTGATGACCCAGATCTTTTCTACGGCATTCAACAAAGCTCATCTCTGATTACGGTGATGGAAAGGCTGGAGTACGAGAGCTCTGGCTTCAAGAATCTTCTTTTTCAAAGCGCCCAATATGACAGTGAGGTCCAATTATACGAAAGAGCGAATCCATACGAAGTACTGAAAGCTCTAAACTCGACGAATTTGCGAGGAATTGCCAATACGATGCGATCCGCTGCAGGAATTTCTGGTGAAACGCCTCTTTCCTTTGATAGCACCTTGCAAGCGGCGACAAGTCTTCAACAGTGGGAGGTTCCCGTGTCGCCGTCGAGTTCCTCACCGTCAGCAACAGTCTTTCGTGTGTTCCAAAGCTTAGCTTCATCATCTTCCCTGTCGGAAGTCAATCACTGTATCGATGAATGCTTGCTTAGCACTCTCAACAGTGTGGTCGAGACCGGTCAGTCAGCAATCAAGCTACGAACTTCCATGCGAGCATTGGGAATCATGACTGAAATAAGAGATATCCTCGACTCATCATCGCCCGAGGCAATGCAAGAAGCCTGGGAGACTATCACAGCAAGGAGCAGTTGGCTAAAGACTGAGAGGTATGCACCAATCGCATTGTCTTCGTGTTTGACGCGGATACTGATCAATGTAGTTATCATGAAGTTGGCGATATCCTCAGCTGGCACGAGGCTCTGTTCTCCTCCATTAGGAAACATGACTTCCTGAGATCGAAGCCAGGACTGAGCGCCGGTGAATCGCGACTTCTAGAAGCCAATGTCTTCCGGCAATCGCTGGAGATTACGAGGAATCATGGTGTCTCTCAGGCATCGCTCAAATCTGCAATAACACTGTCAAAGCTCGCTGAATCGTGCGCAGAGCTCGGTGTGGATATTGAAGGGGCAGCAAAATTTGACCTTGCCAATGTTCTCTGGGACCAAGGCGAAATGACAGCCTCGATTCGTATGCTACAGCACCTCAAAGGACAGGGTGACTTGCACAGACAAGCGATCCCCATCAGTCGTGCCGAGCTACTCGTTACTTTGGTAAGCCAGGAAATATGTTTAATCGTGTTCTATTGACTGACATTCTGCTCTTCAGGGTGATCATGTGGCCGAAGCACGTCTAGAAAAACCCGAATCGATCCTTCAAGACTACCTGTACCCGGCGGTCAAGGAGCTAAAGGGGACTGGCAAGGGAGAAGAGGCCGGAAGAGTCTACCATGGGTTTGCCACATTTTGTGATCAGCAACTTCTAAACCCAGATGGACTTGAAGATTTCAAACGAGTTGAACAGCTGCGAGACCGAAAAGAAAAAGAAATGCAGGGTTTAGAAGATATGATGAAGACTGCCGAGGGCCGAGAAAGAGAATCTTTGAAAATTTTTCGCGCCAAAACCAAGCAGTGGTTTGATCTTGACGATCGCGAATATCAACGTTTGCTCCGGAGTCGGGAAGCCTTTCTGCAGCAATGTCTTGAAAATTATCTACTGGCTCTGAGGGAGAGTGATGCTTACAACAATGATGCTCTGCGATTTTGCGCGCTCTGGCTTGATAAATCAGACAGCAACACCGCAAATATGGCCGTCAAGCGATATCTGAGTGAAGTGCCCAGTCGGAAATTTGCGCCTCTGATGAACCAGCTCTCCTCGCGTCTGCTAGATGTCTCAGATGAGTTCCAGTCGCTACTTACAGGGTTAGTATTCAAGATTTGTGCGGAGCATCCGTTCCATGGCATGTATCAAATATTTGCCAGCAGCAAGTCCAAAGGAGGCAAAGATCCTTCTTCTCATTCTCGATTCAGAGCTGCCAATAAGCTCGTTGACAAGTTGAAGAACGACAAGGAAATAGGGGCCACCTGGATTGCAGTTCACAATATGAACATCACATTCGTCCGCTTCGCGATCGATAAGCCGGACAGCAAATACAAGACGGGCGCAAAGATCCCCTTGAAAAAGCTTTCGACAGGAAATCGTCTTTCAAAAGACGTAGAAACTTACAAGCTTCCTCCGCCGACCATGAAAATTGACCTGCGCGTTGATTGTGACTACAGTGAAGTCCCCCTCGATCCAAAAGTTCCTTTCCGAATTTACAATCGCTTCGGGTGTGAGCGCTCCCAAAATTGTGACTTGCATTGCCACCAATGGCGAGCGCTATAAACAGCTGGTAGGTCATTCTCCTCTGCTGAAAGAGACGGGACGTTGCTTATACGTCTATAGTACAAAGGAGGAAATGACGATCTACGCCAGGACGCAATCATGGAGCAAGTCTTTGAGCAAGTCAGCAGTCTTCTTAAAGATCATCAACCTACACGACAGCGAAAGCTAGGGATCAGAACGTATAAAGTTCTTCCCTTGACTCTCAATGCCGGAATCATTGAATTCGTACCAAACACCATTCCTCTTCACGACTATCTGATGCCGGCACACCAACGATACTTCCCCAAGGATATGAAGCCAAATGCCTGCAGAAAGCACATCGCTGATGTGCAGACCAGATCGTTCGAGCAACGAGTCAGGACCTATCGCCAGGTGACTGAGCATTTCCATCCTGTGATGAGGTATTTCTTCATGGAGAAGTTCAACAATCCAGACGATTGGTTTAGCAAAAGATTGTCATACACCCGCAGTACCGCAGCAATTTCCATACTCGGCCATGTGCTCGGCTTGGGTGATCGACATGGACACAATATCTTGCTGGATGAAAGAACTGGGGAAGTTGTGCACATTGATCTCGGTGTTGCCTTTGAGCAGGGTCGCATCCTGCCGATTCCAGAAGTAGTGCCTTTCAGACTCACGCGAGACCTAGTTGACGGCTTCGGAATTACGAAGACCGAGGGCGTGTTCCGCCGCTGTTGCGAGTTCACATTGGAGGCACTTCGACAAGAGTCGTACAGTATCATGACTATCCTTGACGTGCTCCGTTACGATCCGCTGTACAGCTGGACCGTTTCTCCCTGAGAATGAAGAAGATGCAAGACAACCAGGGAACGAGCGAAGGGCCGCCCGTTTTGCCTGGAGCAGCCGACAAGTCCTCAACGAACGAACCTAGCGAGGCTGATCGAGCTTTGACGGTGGTAGCTAAGAAGTTAAGCAAGACGCTGAGTGTCACTGCTACTGTCAACGAGTTGATTCAGCAGGCAACTGACGAGAAGAACCTTGCTGTTCTGTATTGTGGTATGTATTCTCGATCAACGTTGAATTGTGCTAGTGATCTAATATTGTCACAGGTTGGGCAGCTTATGCATAACGGAAGTTTACTTGGCCTTTTTTTTCATGTAAGTCTTGCATTAATGCACATATGAGGGGTTCCATGTGTCTTGTGCATCACTGCCATTCTTCAGGCGGGGTGACCATGATGAGCGCCACCACTGTAGAATTACACGGGCTCGATAGACATAATTCTCGCTTGTACTTTCCCTTGAGTCCTACACTGGCGCTTACATTCATTAACGCCAAGACGGCTCGGGTCTATCCCACTAGCCGACGCAGCCATTTAAGGGGCTACGCCGCTCTTCCCACAGAGGAAGGGATAGCTCGGTCATATTTCGAGAAAAGTAGACACAATGATGGTTCTCATTGTAGACCAATAATGACATGATATCCATCAACATGCTTGTCGGATAGTTTGTTCTATTGGAGCCTGCTCACTGGTTCCCTCAGAACTTCTACACACGTACTTAGGTAAAAACCCCCGGCTCTAGCGAGCGTGGCTCTGGAAAACACTGCGCCTTCATTCCGTGAAAGTGGAGCCAATTGAATTATATTTAGATTCCTCACTAGATTAGGTGCAAGAGTAAAGGTGGCTCTCTTGAAACATGAGTCACGCTATTTGATTGTGTACTCGGGGAATTTAGCCTTGGCACTTGAAGTATATAGGAAACCCCTATGCATCAACTGCACAGCCCCATCAGAACTTTTTGTTCTAGAACCCCGGGCTGCGCGATACAATACAGTGGTCACGGTAGTCAGAATGTCTCTGACTATCTCGGAGGACAACCCTTTTCAAGTCTTGATTACAGAGACGAATAACGATGTGGTGAGTGGTCGGGTTCTGCACTTTTTTCCGGAGCCGCGAACCAAGATACGATCCTTCTTAGGCTGAATTGCAATCGCGCTACGAGAAACACCGAACTACTAGAAATGAGCAACAGAGAGACAAGACCCTAAGGGAAGACTTTCCCGGCTGGACTGTGGATAATATCCTTACGCGACTCGATGGCGCCGCTAAAGAGGAAGGATTTCTGGATCCCCGCAATTGCCTTGTCATTTGGGCTAGGCCTCCTTCGCACATCTGCGACCTGATATCTGCTGTGCAAACCGAATTGAAGGCAGTTGCCCCATGTAAGCTTACGGAGACATTGCAGACACCCGTCACTATTGCAGTACCAGTCCACTAATCTCAATCGCCGAAAGCACTATGGCTCATGCCTCTCGAAAATATGCACACCACGGTCTTGGAAGTGGCTCATTCTTTGACGGAAGCGCAAATTGAAGACCTTGTCCAGACTCTCAAGTCTTCGACAAAGATCACTCAAGCGCAGATCGCAGAGCATCCACTAAGTCACCGATCCCGTCTTTTGAAGCCTATGGTGAGCTTCGACTCATCTGCCATGGCGCTGAGCTTTGCGCCCGCCGCAGGTGAGGCTTCGACTGTGCAGTCCCATGGCCATGATCATCAATATACGTACCATCATCTCCGTCGGGATATATTTGAAAAGGTTCGACAGACTGGTATTCCCGTTGCCTCGCGCTACATCGTTCCGTCGGCACATATCACTATCGCTCGCTTCATCACCCAGGAAGGGTTCCAGGTCACCGGAAAAGACTCCTCAGTACAAGTGGACCACTCCCGTGTGAAGCTGCTTGTTGATAAAATTACTGATATCAATGAGAGAATGAAAAGCATGTACTGGCCTCAGCCTGATGGCACTCAGCCTGAAGAGGGTGAATGGGTGGTTGGGCAGAATAAGCTGGTGATTCGCAGGGACGACTTTGGTATGGAGGAGGTGAAGATGTTTAGTTCACTTCAGATGTTTAGTTGCTTTGAAGATAGTTCCAGAATTAGGGGGAACCAGGCGTGGAGTGTGGAAGGCTTCGCGTTGATCAATCAAACTTCACGGTCGGCTCGTACGGCATTAAAATCAATTGTGCTTTTTGAAGCGATTATAATGCCGAGATCAAAGAAATGGCAATAGCTCATTTCTGTGAGCATAACCGGCTGTCAACATGCCGGAGTGTGAAAGATAACGCGTGCACCGCCCACTGTGTCTCTTTAATTTCCCCCATCTGCCAGGCCGTTCTCGCCAGGTGTCATCTAGTGACTTGGTTCTTTTCTTCAATCACCTAGCAGAGCGACTCTCTATCCTCGGTTAGTCTGGCGCTCAACGTGGCGTTTTCAGAGTTGCACTGTGGCGGGTGCGGGCCGACATACCAGCGTGGAAAACATCCATTTTGTGGTCCTCGATAACTAGACCTCCAGAAAGAGCTTTCCCTCTCTTCACAAGTGAATAGTAAAACCCAGATCTGTGATTTGGACACGGTCATCCACCATGGATACCGCAGCTAACAGGGGGATTGTGGTCATCTCCGGTGGAAGCGCCGCCAACAACCTCGTCGATGTTTTCGACACTCTACGAGAAAGCAAGGATTGCCTGCTGAGCTATATCATACCCATCAGCGACAATGGAGGCTCTTCCTCAGAACTCATCAGAATATTCGGAGGCCCTGGAATCGGTGATGTTCGAAGTAAGCGAGTCCTTTCCGCGACAACATCATTTTAAGCTGATCATTCGCGATAGGTCGACTGGTCCGGTTGATTCCTGACTCGCCCATCAACTCGGAGCGTACAGCGATCAAGACTCTCTTCAACTATCGTCTTCCTGCCGAGGAGTAGCCGCTTCAAATGAATGGCAGTCCATCGTGGACGGCACTTCTGGCCTGTGGAAGTCCATTGCCCCGGCTAAAAAAGAGTTAATCCGCTCATTCTTCAACATGCTCAATTTAGAGATCTTGAAACGCGCTCGGCCACCATCATCAACATTTGACTTCACTTCTGCCAGCGTGGGAAACCTGTTCTTGACAGGAGCGCGGCTCTTCAGCGGATCCTTCGAGAGCGCCATCTATCTCATTAGGCAGCATTTGTGGAGTACAATCAGATGCTGTGCGTGTCATTCCCGCAATCAACTCTAATTTCTCTCACCATATTTCCGCCACTCTTTCCGACGGAACAGTCATTGTCGGACAGAACAGTATATCTCATCCTAGCGAAGTCACAGCGCTGCAGCCGGACCGTGGCTCGCGGCCCAGACGTCCTAGCTTACTGCTTGCTGATGGCGATGACTTGGACGATACAGAGCCATCTGATATGTCGGACGCCGTCTCATACGAGGAAGATCATCTCCCTGGCTCTCTTGCCACACTCCGCAACAAGAACATATCTTTCAGCAAAACCGAGAACGAAGATCTACCGAGCCGAATCGATCGCATTTGGTATATCAACCCCTACGGTCAAGAGATCAGGCCAGCCGCCAACCCACGTGTGCTTGAAGCGTTGAATGACGCCCAAGCTATTATCTACAGTATCGGTTCTCTCTACACCTCGATCATTCCCGCAATTATTCTCCGCGGCGTTGGCAAGAGCATCATGAAAAGCCCAGCACGCCACAAGATTCTGATTCTCAATGGGTCGTTGGATCGCGAAACTGGGCCGCCGTCCGAGCCCTTTGCTGCATCTGACTTTGTTGAAGCGATCGCGCGCGCTGGAGAGGAAAGCCGTGGACGGCGTCATCGTAGAACCACTGATCACGGATCAACTACCACACCCTCCTCACCCGAGACTATCAAACCACATACGCCTCTGCCATATACCGCATATGTGACCCACATTTTGCATTTGGATGGTCCTGGTACACCTCACGTAGACCGGGAACGGTTGGCGGACATGGGTATCGAGACTCTTCGTTTGTATGGTCGGAAGATCACAGCCATGGGTGGCGACAAGGAAGTCGTAATCGGCATGAGATACGATTCCAATGCTCTGATCCAAGCTCTCGAGGTCGTCTTAGGAAAGAAAGGGGATGCCATGGTCCGTGGAGGTGTCGGCAGTGGTCTCGGTCGGAGGAACACACTTGATCCTCGGCGGGAGAAGAGGGCCGGGTAATGGCACAATCTGGCTTGGGAGTCATGCTTAATTAGCATCTCACCAAACTACGCAATGGTCAACTAGAAACCGTCCTGAGGAAATCATTTCATTCGTAAAATAAGCATAAAGAAACATCGATCCGGCCCAGATGCAATGCGAACGCCACAAGATGAATGCTCCGATATGCAATGCTTGAAGATTGGGAAATATACAGGCACAAAGAGGCGGTTGTTGGGACTCATGCTTCGGGACCTGCAATGAGGTTCCGCTTCTTCGTCGTCAACTTAAGGGTCAGGGGAATAAGACTCCTCCTCGGCCCACTCACGTCAACTTTTGTGATGGGCTTTCGGCATATCGGACAGGTGCCCCGAGCTTGCTTGCTCGAGTCTACTCTTTGATCGGCCGAGTTAAGGTACTCCATAATGCAACGGTGGCAGAAGAGATGGCCTGTAGAGAGATGATTGATTAGAGACTGACAAATTACTGAAGGGCGACTGATGTCGCTTAGTTTCGAACTAACCACAAGAAGTGCTTGTTGCATCTTCCGGCGTGTCCATACACACCGGGCACTTATATGCACTTAGTAGAGAGCCACTGCCTTTCTTGTCTTCGGTTGACTGCTGAGCCTTAATTGCATCTTCCCGTTGTTTGGCAAGCGCCTTGGAAAGCGATGTCTCGGGTTCTGTTAAGTCAATAGACTCAACGGCGTCTTCGTATTGCTGCTCTCCATCTTGAGCACTATCTGAATCTTCTGGGCTCCAGAAGCCATCGTCTTCTCGTCGACGCTTTATTCCGCGGGGTGTTGCTGGGCTCCCCGCTTGATCCGGCGCGGATTGGTGATTGTGATCAGATGAGGTCGAAGACCGGCGCTGAGACCTTCAGATGAGCAGAGGTCAGGTCCACGACAGACAGCCTTCGACTCATTGTGAAAATTGCGAGTTTTAATATGCGCAAGGAATCAGAAGTTGGGTACTTTGCAAGCGCATAGCTTAGGAGATCCGAGGAGGGTGTGGTTGCAGCGATCTTTTGTTCCGTGTTTCGGATGCGATATGGCTCATTCGTGCGACGAAAGTTCAAAAACCGGGGATATTTTACCGCAATATCTTGCGCAAGCCCCAATCTGGAAATGCAAAGGCGAGAGAGTGAATAATGCAAAGAACAGTAGCTGCGATAGACTGATTGCCACCGATAAGCGACATATACGGAAGGCGGTCAGCCCTGAGGATAAATGGATTTGCCGAATACCGGCATGACGCCGAGATGCGATAGGCAATGATATGGAAATTGCTCCCATGATATTTAGTCCCCTCGCCTTGTCCGTCCAAGAAGTGCGCAGCCCCTGTCTGGCTGCAATCGCATTTGCTATCATGACCTGATGTCACAATCATTTTAACTATATGATGATATCTTGGAAATCATCTTGCGCTCCTTGTTCCAGGGGTGCCGTGAGGTCTGCGCGCCTGCGCCTGCGACCAGCACCTATCTTGCACGCGCACCCATGGCACTTCTCTGCAAGAAACCCTGCGCAATGCTACTCAACAGTAGCTAAAGATAGAATTACTCCCAAACGATCCCTTTCAGGTATGCTCAACGCAACGAGGCCCTGTTGCAGACTAAAGAATACGCCTGTACTCATCTCAGATAGTTCCTGCTTCCTCTAGGTTCAACGAAATCGGAGTCCAGCAACTGAGCGACTATGTTCACCCCCAGGTTTTTCCGGACAAACACCGGACCCCTGATCCGGAGCTGGTCGCCCTGGCACGAGATCACCTCGCTCGACACGATCTCCTTGGAAAATCCCAGAGTGGTGCCGAGCCGATTGCTTTTGACCTGCCTCCGCTCCAAGGAAAGACACTAGACGAGCATTTCTACAAGCTTGGAATGGATGCATCCGAACCATACTTGACTTACGCCAAATCATATGCCGCAGTGACTTGTCCAACGAAACCGCGCAGATGGGCCAGACGCAGTGGGTGGACGAAATACCATCCCAACGGCTCCTCTGAGCCAGTAGATGCTCCAAATGAGGAGATGATCACTTTCGACACCGAAGTTATGTACAAGGAACACCCCTATGCGGTCATGGCTTGCGCAGTGAGCCCGACCGCATGGTATGCGTGGATATCTCCTTGGCTTTTAGGGGAAACGGAAATTCAATGTCACCTTATCCCGCTAGGGGATCCCTCTCAACCAAGAATCGTCGTAGGCCATAACATTGGATACGATCGAGCCCGTATACGAGAGGAGTACGACATGCAACAAACACACAACTTTTTTGTGGATACAATGTCTCTTCACGTGGCCGTAAACGGCATGTGTTCGCAGCAAAGACCGACTTGGATGCGACACAAGAAAAACAAGGATCTCCGGGACAAGATCGCAAGCGAGCATAACTCCGCGGAACTGGCTTCGTTGCTCGAGAACAACATGCTGAGAGAAGAGGAGGAAGAACTCTGGGTAGGACGAAGCTCTGTTAATTCCCTGCGAGACGTGGCCAAGTTTCACTGCGATGTCACAATAGACAAGGCACAGAGAGATTTCTTCGGCGAGCTTGACCGAGAGACTCTTCTGACGAAACTCGATGAGCTCCTTGATTACTGTGCCGCTGATGTCGCTATCACTCACCGTGTCTATCGAAAAGTCTTTCCCAATTTCCTCGAGACTTGTCCGCACCCCGTCAGTTTTGGTGCCCTCCGACACCTATCCTCGGTCATTCTTCCAGTAAATCAAAGCTGGCAGGAGTACTTGACCATGGCCGAGGAAACCTACCATAAACGACTTGACGATGTGCAACGGAAATTGGTTGAACTATGTAACGAAGCTTTGAAAGTGAAAGAGCAACCTGACGTGTACAAAAACGACCCTTGGTTACGACAGCTGGACTGGTCCGGCCAGGAGGTGAAGATGGTGAAAGGGAAGAAAAAGGGAGATCCCCCGCGCCCTGCGGCAAGACAAAAGAAACCTGGCATGCCGAAGTGGTATAAGGATCTATTCCCCTCGAGCACCTCCGACATAAACCTCACAGTTCGCACTCGGATTGCACCTATCCTGTTGAAATTGTCTTGGGCTGGGTATCCTCTCGTTTGGTCTGACAAGTATGGATGGACTTTCCGGGTTCCCCGTGAGCAAGTCCAACAATTTGAAAATCAACCAGTTGTTCTTTGCGACATGAGCGAAGAGACGAATGAACAGCTGCAAAATGACCGGAAGAACACATACTTCAAAATTCCCCACAAAGATGGGCCACAAGCGAGGTGTACGAATCCATTAGCCAAGGGCTACATGGGATATTTTGAGCGCGGAATTCTGTCATCGCAGTTCGAACTTGCAAAGGAAGCTTTGGATATGAACGCCTCATGCTCCTATTGGATCAGTGCTCGAGACCGCATCATGAGCCAAATGGTGGTTTACGAGGACCAGGTTGAAAAGAACGGTCGAGAAACCAAAAAGACTGAGAACCGCGTGGGCTTCATTCTGCCGCAGATTATTCCTATGGGCACTATCACTCGCCGTGCGGTGGAGAACACATGGCTCACTGCGAGCAACGCAAAAGCGAATCGCGTTGGCTCCGAGCTAAAGGCTATGATTAAGGCCCCCCCCTGGCTACGCCTTCGTTGGCGCTGATGTAGACTCCCAAGAACTGTGGATTGCCAGTCTTGTCGGAGATGCGCCATTCCAAATCCACGGAGGAAACGCCATTGGCTTCATGACTCTTGAAGGTTCCAAAGCTGAAGGAACCGACTTGCATTCTCGAAGTGCGCAGATTCTGGGAATATCCCGCAACGATGCCAAGGTGTTCAATTACGGACGTATTTATGGAGCTGGTGTCAAATTCGCGGCGACTCTTCTTCGGCAGTTCAACCCGTCCTTGTCTGAGAAGGAAACCCAGCAGACTGCGGTTAATCTCTACAAGGAGACTAAGGGCACTCGTACCACACGTCGCTTGTTGAGTGCGACTCCTTTCTGGCGCGGCGGAACGGAATCCTTTGTGTTCAACAAGCTGGAAGAGTTTGCAGACCAGGAAAGACCTAGAACCCCTGCCCTCGGTGCTGGAATTACTGAGGCACTCATGAGGCGCTTCATCAACAAGGGCAGCTTCATGACGTCTCGCATCAACTGGGCTATCCAATCATCTGGTGTTGATTATCTCCATCTGCTCATTGTTAGCATGGACTACCTCATTCGGCGATTCAATGTTCAGGCTCGTCTTGCTATCACAGTGCACGATGAAATTCGCTACCTGGTGAAGGATGAAGACAAGTACCGTGCGGCGATGGCTTTGCAGATTGCCAATGTCTGGACGCGTGCCATCTTCTCCCAGCAAGTAGGCATTGATGACCTCCCTCAATCATGCGCCTATTTCTCGGCAGTTGACATCGACCACGTTCTTCGAAAAGAGGTTGATATGGATTGCGTTACTCCCTCGCACCCTCACAAGATCCCGCATGGCGAAACTTTGGATATTTCTAAGCTGCTCGACATGGGTCAAAAAGCCTTCCTGGACCCCTCCATCACATCCACATCTCAACCAACACCAGAAAAGTACTCGTACACTCCGCGGGAGTCGGTCATGTCCACTCTTCAGGCGTCCAATGATCCGGCTTTTATCAGGGCCCAGATTACAAAAGACGACAAAGAGCTTCGTGAAATCATCAGAGAAAAGACTGCAATCGTCAATGCCTCGAAACCATCTCCATCAAGCCTCACCTCAAGCAAAACTCGGGGTAAGTCCACAGGCTGGGCATCGGCAGAATCACAACGGGCAGTCCTTATGGACATGGAATCCGGTCTATACCCTGACTTCCGAACCCCGCCTCGCGCTGCCTCGAATGGAAATAAACAGTCGCAAACAGGCTTCTACAACAGATCTACCTGGAAACCTCGGCCTACCGCTCGGGCTTAAACTGATGCATCTCTCCTTCCTGACCTTGCTTCTCGCTTCGAATTTCCTTCTGTCTTCTGTTCTCTGTGTTATACTATCTCGCCATTTGTTCAAATTATTGGGCGGCTGTATGTCTTACGAGGAGTGATTATGGCACTGCATTGGGACGGCGTTGAAGAGGCACTGTGACTATAGTGTACAAACATCATAATTACTTGAAGTTTTTTGAGTCATAATCCATGTCATTAGCATTTGCATAGTCACAAGAATGCAAAGTAAAATGAAAGTCGAACTTAAACGAATCTTAGTTAGGTTGCTGAACAAAGTAAGGCTCAAGTCTCTTTCCACATTGATGGGACCCTGGTCAGATTAGCACAACGCCACTGGCAAGTCGATCTCTTCAGTATCACTCACGCGACCTCTATAACCGCACACTTCCTTCCCTGAACAATTTGGGTTCCTTCTTTGATGGCCAAATCGACTTCGCTCTGTTGAATGACCGTAGCATTCCATGCATTGCCAGCTGCTGTCGTAATACGGGATAATCAGGAGAAGGTTCAAAAGAGATATTAAGATCTGATCAGTAGATGTTTTTTAGCAACGGGTGTCGCGGAATCTCCGCGAATGGATATACAATATCTTAGAAATATATGCGATGAGGACCTGGTGACTCGGAGACGATCTCCACTTGATAGCGCTTGCATGTTCAAAGCACTAGTACCCCGGTCAACTGCTCGTCCACATCATGCTTGGTGCGATTTCAAACTCTATACATTATGCTATGCAAGAATGTGGCACAACGACTCGAGGAGAGGGGCGACTCCGACTGATAAACAGGTGGCTCCAGCTTATTTGGCCCTACAGAAGCAAAGAGGGCCACTGAAGTTTTCAAAGCGACGTTTACTATTTCACATGGAAAGCAGACAACTTTTCAAGCAAATACAAAAAAACACGGGGCTGTGAGCTATCAGTAGTATTTACATTGTTTTATTCCTAAGATCTTGAATGGACTTCTGTTCCCGAAGAGGCAAGCTCAGTGGACGGTTCGATTTTTCAAATAGCAATGCTACCCTATACAAGGCTGAATTCCCTCCCTTCGCATGAACTCCCAAATCCCGTAAGGCCCATAGTACCTGTCATCTTCCTGAGCGGATTGCCACAGCTTGAACAGGACTGAGATAGAGACGGTGCAGCTGCGGACTTTGTTCTCCATGCTGGGTATTAGTGACACATAGTCTTCTTGCTCCTTTTTGGATGTTATGCACGATCCAATATGAGCAAGAGGCCATAGAAGCATTGCCCATGCCATACTTGATGGCGACAATTCTTTCAGCAACAGGAGGGCTTCGCATAAAGTAACATCGATTTGCCTTCGAATGCTGGGCTCAGGCATTCCAGGACCACTCAGGGCACATTGAAGAGTGATGATCAGTGCCATCTGCAGGAAAAGAGCTGCTGTTATTTCATCCCTGTCCGGTGCTGGCCAGGCATGCGTTCTGTAAGCCAATGGTTCTGGCACCTCCCATGACAAGATCTCTTGTTCGATGGTATGAAATTCATTCAGAATGGCGTGGTCAAGATGTCTGGGGTGAGAGAACGGTACCCTTCGCGCAAAGATAGAGATTTGTGGAATCATCTCGAATAAACCATATGCGCACGAAGAGGATCGGCCATGATAGTATGACGACAGATCCAGGGATTGATTTGCCATACCATTGATTTCAAGACCGAAATGATGATTCATGATATGAAAAGCCATGTATTGCTCTGCGATAAAGCACGCACAATTTTCATCAATCTTGCTCAGAAGGTCGTTGTGTGAAACCAGTAGAGTGGAACACGGCAATATGTGCTGCATCACTGCGCCTTCCATGTTTCCGTCGACGACCTACATCAGTTCAGAAATCATTGAGTGAAATCATTGAGATATGTTCTTTATTGGCTACATACCTCGTAATTACAGAGAACCAAGAGCATCATGATGATCTCTATGGGGTTCTTTCTGAATCCACTTCCAAAATCTGTGATCAAGTACTTTGCGGCTCGCAAGGCAATTCCGTAGTGCGTAAGGGCAACAACGTGTGATTTTGTATTATCATAGGACAAGTGAGAAGCACTTATAGCCAAGGCAGCATGAAGAAAGCCTTCGTTTTGCTGGGCAAGAGGCAAAAGATAGACGAGGAACGGATTCTCGACACTGTTTTTGACCA
Source organism: Penicillium maclennaniae (assembly GCF_028827695.1). Taxonomy (NCBI): domain Eukaryota; kingdom Fungi; phylum Ascomycota; class Eurotiomycetes; order Eurotiales; family Aspergillaceae; genus Penicillium; species Penicillium maclennaniae. The sequence goes on along the minus strand of NW_026623215.1, from coordinate 4,254,555 downwards.
CGAGACGTTTCACCGATCTCTCAATGTAGTGATGGAGAAGCCTCTGCTCAGTGGGTCTTTTTTTCAGGCGAGGCCATTGTGAGAGTGCATACTCTGGACTAGAGATTTGCAGCTGATATGAAGAAGTAGTGTGCTGAGTAAGGGCTAGATCCTTGGCTGTTTCGGGACCCAAGGGACAGTTCACCCTTGAACTTGCAGGCCAAGAACAAAGTAGATGATTGCGTACGCAACCACCACAGATTGGCTTCAGTTCATCGCATTTGGTATGGCGGGTGCGACAGCTCAGGCAACCGGATTTTGTTCTTCTGGCACTTCGTCTATAAGGACGGAAAAGTCCTTCGCCAGGAGTGGCTTTGAACTCTATCACGCCATGCATCTTAACCCCCAGCCATTGTTTATCGGCAAACAACAGATCAGGCACGAGAGAAGGGGAGATGTCAAGCTTGAAAGTTGCAGGGTTCCGGTTCATGCTTCGTCAGGCCATGGATCCACCGATAAGGTCGGCTATCCTTTTCTGGACTAGCGTAGTCATCCCAAACAGGAAACACGAGTGTATGTCTTCGAAGAGCTGGCAAGATATCCGTTCATCTGGGCATTTTCCGGGCCTTGATCCACAGCGATATGAAATATTGACGGTTTACCCTCGCCTTATTCTCTTAGTCAGGTGGATCCCAATCAAATAAAACTCAGTGGCTTACATTCTTCCGCACAGTATAAATCCTACCATTCTCCTTTCATCTAGAGACAAGGTCCTCAATATTTCTCCGCGCTAAGAATTGAATCGTCAAATTCAGAGCGATCTATGATTCAATTATGCCTAAAAAACACCCCGAGTCACCTTCCTCCTTCGAGTTCATCGTGACTCCAGACGCTTCACAGAGTGCCCCCAAGGAGAATTACGGAGTTCGAACGACAACTGTGAGACCATTGTCACCTTATTGATCGGATTATACTCTTGATTGAGATGAATCTGACATTTTTCTGTGATTGTGTAGTCTCCTGCCATCAAAAATGCTCCTTTGCCAGCCGATGGTGCTGGAAACGATTCTTGGAACAATGCCATGCTACTGTTCCTCTTGGTATCTATCCCGTGGTTCATATCGTTCCATCTCGGTGGTGGCCTTTTCTTCACAGTCTTCATTGGGATATGCACCGCCATTCCAATTCTCATGGCATTCTGGACCGCTTGCTCCTTCATGTCCCCACGCATGAATGAAAAAGCAACCCTTCCGGGTCGACCAGTTGAGCATTATCTCAACTTTCGCACTCAAAGTGATCGTGCAAAATACCAGGGCAAGAGGAAGATCCCTATTGAGGTGTTCTATGAAAAGTATTTTCGCGGTGAAGTTACTTTCAACAGTGGAGATTGTTTAGAGAATCTGGAGTACCGACACGATTGGGCGAGTTTCAGATTTACTTGGGGGGTTTTCAGACATTTCCTGTTTGGATTCGTTCCCGAACTTGTTGTGCACTCTCGATCTCAAGGTAAGTAAAAATTCAGGCTCGTTGCTCTGAGCCAACGTTGAGGACAACAAGAAAACTAATGACCAATGGCCCATGTAACCCAGACGAGGAACAAGTCAGTGGGACTTATGACCGTGGCGACGATTTCTATGCATGGTTCCTAGGCCCTCGTATGGTATATACCTCCGGTTTGATTGGGGATGTCACTAGAGAAGAGTCCTTGGAGCAGTTACAGGACAACAAATTGACAGTGGTTTGCGAGAAGATTGGATTGCAGCCTGGCGATACGATGCTGGATATTGGTTGCGGCTGGGGAACTCTGGCAACTTTTGCGAGCGTCCACTACAAGGCGCTTGTAACTGGGGTTACGCTTGGCCGCAACCAGACCGAATGGGGCAATACTACCCTCGAAAGCGCTGGAATTCCCCAGACTCAAAGCCGAATTCTTCGCATGGACTATCGTGACTCGCCTAGGGTTCCTGGGGGATACAAAAAGATCACAAGCCTGGAGATGTCGGAACATGTTGGTGTTCGTCACTTCCGTGGTTTCCTTCAACAAGTCTATGATATGCTGGACGATGATGGTGTGTTCTATTTGCAGTATTCTGGGCTTCGGAAATATTGGCAATACGAAGATCTCATATGGGGGCTGTTCATGAATAAATATGTGTTCCCAGGCGCCGATGCCAGTACCCCCCTTGGGATGGGTGATTGATAAACTGGAGGGAACCGGCTTCGAGGTCAGAGGCATTGACACTGTTGGAGTACACTACTCAGCAACTCTGTGGCGTTGGTACCGCAATTGGCTTGCCAATCGACAGAACGTGGAGGCAAAGTACGGAGCAAAGTGGTATAGGGTAAGCATTCATGACCCGCAATAAGTACATAGTGCTAACAAAGATTCAGATTTGGGAAATCTTCCTTGCCTGGTCCACTATCGTTTCCCGTCAAGGCGGTGCAACTTGCTATCAAATTATTCTCGTCAAGAATCTTAACTCTACTCACCGTGTTGAGGGCGTGCCGAGCCAGTTTGGAATCACCGAAGCACTCAGGTCGGCGGTTGAGAAGATTGGAGGAATTCCAAGTGCCTTCCTATCTTAAATAAATTCGTTTCGGGAAAGTTTAGTTGGATATTTGTGAAAGCTTTTGTATGGAAGATGGAGATGACGGTCAAGGCCAAAACATAGTTGATTCTCGCTCTCCGAGAAATATTGAGGCAAAATGATTCACTGCTGGGAAATAGTCTCCGTGGCGATATTCACCTTACTACTTTTGAAGTCGCGCGCTTTCACCTTATTCTTGAACAAAATATCCATCTCAGCAAAAGTTCGGTTCTTAGTCTCGGGGAGTCGGAAATACGCCCAGATAAGACCAAGCCCCATGAAACCGCCGTAGAAGAACCCAGACTTCGCTCCCCAGTTCCACGCAACTGTGTGCATCATCCGAGGAACCAGTTGACCATACACCAGAACAGCTACGTTATAGACTGCTCGGGCGAGCCCAACAGTCTTGTTTCGAAGGTAGTTCGAAGGTAGTTCGGTGACAATAGTGTAGATAATCGGACCGATTGTGATGAAGAAGACAAAGTACTCGATCAGCAGGATAGTACCAATTCCATATCCGATGTTTGGATGTGTTGTTATGCTTGGAATCCCCATTAAACCGATGACAAATGTGGTCACAGTCATGAATGCTGTGCCGTAGAGGAGCAAGGTGCGCCGACCAACCATTGGCACCAGGTACCATGCGATAAATACACCGACGATAGCCAGTGCATATTCTCCCATGCCAAAGTCAAATGAAGCAGTTGATGGAAGGCCTGCTTGCTCTAGGAAATATACAATATAAGAAATAAGAGGGGCACAAAGCTGTTGAATCAGCCACGCGAAAACTGCAATCTCCGATCGACGCAAATCGACGCCCTTAAACAAGTCCCAGTAGGTACTGGAAGCCTTCATCTCGTTTTCAATCTTGATAGTGTGTTCCATCATGGCGACAGTATCTGCAATCTGGTCTTCAGTGTCATCTTTAGACCGCAGTCGTTTCAGCACGACACCAGTTTCAGCAATACGTCCCTTGCGGACAAGCCACCATGGAGACTCGGGTGCAAGGAATATACCGAATGCGAGTGGAATCGGCAATACCCATTGCAGAGCAAATGGAATTCAGTAGGCCCATTGCCCTTTCGACGATAAGAAAGCATGAAGAACTCCAGTACCGAGTAGATAGCCAATACTCCAGCACAAAGAGACCAGCATGGTCAGATAGGGTCGGAGGACATTCGGGCAGACTTCAGCTGCGTAGGTAGTTGTCAGGGTCTGGAAGACACCCAATGGGACACCCAAGAGGATTTCAGGTCCCAGATACATGTATATGCTAGTCGCAAAGAATTGCAAGAAAATAAAACACATCATCAAAAATAAAGAGCCGATCATGACTCATCTCTGCCCGATCAAATCTGCAATAATACCATTGAGGAGTAAACCAATGATTTCACCAGCGTTGACACCATTGCTCACAGCGGACTGAAGATTGGCCGGTACTTGGTATTTCCCGTCGCTTTGGAGCTCTCCAAATCTCTCTTAAAATGCGGGGAAGGCGAAGAATCCACTGACAAACGCGTGGTCGAATCCCTCCATTATGAGAGCCGATGAAAATAGTATAGACCAAAACACTGCTTTGGGGTATTTGCGGATACCGTCCCGCAGGCTCATCCAGTGTTCCTCTTCTGTAGCCCTTTGCGCGCCTTTCAAGGTGTCGCTAGCAGACACGTAATGTTCCTCAACCCTCTCATGAACGACCGTTGTAGTCGCCTCATCGGCGATATCTTCTTGGTGCTCTACCATGCTGAAGGCAGTCCCCTATGTAAATTTCAGATATATGGATGTCACAGATCTCTGTAATGTAGGAATCATAAATCAAGCATCTTGAACACACTGGGCACTTGGCTCCCCTTCGTATCGGTCCCACAACATCTCCGCTTCCCAAGAATGTGGCGTGGGATTTTCCGGGGTAAAAATCTGATGGGGTAACCTCCGTGCTCTGCCCAGCAGTCTGGGAAAGTAGTGACCGAAAGTAAAAGACATACACGCCTATCTGGGAGGTCAATAACCCGAGCTTTGGCTGTCTGTGTGTATTGAGGCAGTGGAGAGAGCCCCCGTGCAGTCGTATACATCCCAGATGGCGGGGAATGGGGAATCCCAGTTGGTGGAACCTTATAATTGAGTTGTGGCTGGATTGCCTTGTGCTCCTCTCCTCCATGGCCTGATGGTGCCGCGTATAACTATCCATCTTTGATCGGATTCAACTTCCTGCCAAGGCCATCTCTCCTCTGCCACCACTTGGCTTTTCTTGTCCCGGTTTGCTTGATCAATATTGGAAGTCTGAGCGCTGAAAGGATTGCAATCCTCTGTCTTGGCGAGATGGTGTTTCCTTTGGAGTGTCGTGGGAGCGGGATATGCATCAATCAGGCCAAGCCTTCGTTCTAGAGGCCGATCATGGAGAGTGGCCCGTCGAATCTCGTGAGATTGCTTACTGGGCTGATGGATCTCTCAAGTGGACGGCTCACTCCATCAGCGGTAACGTTCCTTATAGCAAGGAGTATGCGGTCAAAGCTGCACCAGCGCAGGAGAGAACAGCCGGTATCAGAGTTCAGCGAGATGGCACCTCCATTTCGATCACCTCGAATCAAGGGCTCCATCTCCAATTTAAACAGACTGGAGGTTCCTCAATACTTGAGCGACTGGATATCGATGAGAACACCGTCTGCTGTGGTGCCACGGTCATTGCATCCATCAACGGAACTGCGGTCGAAATCGAAAAATCAGACTTTTAGCCGAGTTGTTGTAAAAATAAGTGGTGTAGTAGAAGCGGCAGAATCTGAAGGTCGCCTTCCTTTCGATGTACGAGTCTACGTGCATTCGAATTCTTCTTCAATCAAAACAATTCACTCATTCGTGCACGACCTGGACGCCAAAGAGCCACTCACATCACTTCGCCTACAACTTGCTGTTCCCCTCGAGGAGACTGAGTTGTACAACAGACATATTCGCCTCGGTGGCTCAGCAGGAGCCATTCTGGAAGAAGAGGTGAAGGGGCTATCCGGGTTGAGACATGGACCCACAAACCAACTAAAGGATCAGTGGTCACTCTACATGAAGAATGGGCAAAAACCAGTCTCAAAAAGGGTCTTTCCTACATTCCTCCATGGGACTCTTACTCGCTCACGCAACTCTCATCAGATGGCTTCACAATCAAGAAACGAACAAATCCAGGATGCTCTTGGGTCAAGATCACTGGAGGTGGACGAGCAGTTGGAATTGAATATATTGGATCTGCACAGAATGGCGGACTTGCCGTCGGCATGTCGGACTTCTGGGAGCGCTATCCAACACAGATCGAACTCGACAAACTGAGCTCTGGTACTGGTGTCATGATAGTGTGGCTGTACTCGCCTCTCGCCGAGCCATTGGAGACGGCACCATACCATGATGGTCTCGGTTTGGACTCATACAAAAAGCAGCTAGAAGCCCCTCGACGTGACATACGAGGACTTCGAGCCAGGGTTTGCAACAGCGAATGGTATCGGAAGAACAAATCAATTCTTCTTGAAGCCATTCCAAAAAAACTCCCTCCAATGAGGAACTGAATGCTTTTTCAGCTCTGGTTCGTGACCCACCAAGACTAGTCGCGACAGCAGAGCACATGTATGCAGCAGGCGTGTTTCATGGATGTTGGTCTCCTATTTCGCTCAATGGACATTGGGGCCAAGCTGCAAGAGCAGCTGAAGTTGAAAGAAATCTGGAAACTTTGTTCAATTTCTACAAGGGCCAGGTTGAACAACATCGATGGTATGGATTCTGGGATTATGGTGATGTGCAGCATACGTACGATTCTTGTCGACATGCGTGGAGATATGATGTTGGTGGTTTTGCTTGGGTTAACTCTGAGCTCTCTACGGACCTGTGGCTTTGGCTCTATTTCCTTCATACCGGCCGATCAGATGTCTTCAAAATGGCCGAAGCCATGACAAGGCACACTGGTGAGGTAGTGATTTATCACTCAGGGAGATACAAAGGATTTGGAACCCGACATGGTGTTCAACATTTTAGCGACAGTTCCAAACAACTTCGAATCTCGAATGTTCTCTATCGCCGCGTTTACTTCTACCTTACCGGAGATGAGCGCGTTGGTGACTTGATTTCTGAGCTTCAAGACTGCCAGAAGTCTCTCCTGGTAGTCGATTCCCACCGCAAGGTACAAAGTCACGCTGAGATTCCAGAAGGGTTTGCCATGACGAACATAGGCCTGGACTGCGGACCTCTTGCTGCTGCCTGGCTGACAGCTTGGAAAAGACGGAGTGACGGCTGGCAGACCTGCAAGGACCTCCTCATCAATCTTCTAGACGGCATTGCTGACTTGAAACATGGCATTGGAAACAACGCAATTTTATTTAATCCAACAAGTGGTGAAGTGCGAGAATGTCCCCGGCCAACGCCAGAGTGGGCAATCTCTCATCTTTCTATGCTATTCGACTTCCCTGAGATCATGGCTGAGCTTTTTCATTACGCGCAAGAGGAGTATCCTTTGGTGATACAGAAATTCAACAAAGTGTATTTAGCATACTGCCGAGCCTACAATGGTGGACCAAAAGTACAACGCAACGAGTTCGGCTTCGAGTTTCCTTCACATGCGACATGGAGACAAATTCTTCAACTCTCACTGCTTTCGCGGCAGCTGATTCAGAACCAATCGATGAGGATCTTGCAACTGCTGCCTGCAAACAGTTCCTCAACACTGATGGCTACACCGCGAAGCAGGACTGGAGGATTCTGCAGACTTCGCCTCCGGAATATTTCAGTCACGGTGAGGAAGCTTCCTGGATCAGTACAAATGAGGTTGCTCGCTATGGAGTTTCTGCTTTAGTCAACTTGGCAACCCTTGGACAGAGGTTTCGGTAAGTCAGTGTTGTTCATGACATATGAAACTTGCAAGTCCGATTGTCCTAAAGCGAGGTATGGCTTGAATCTGCTACAAGATTGCGAGACGTCGTTTCCACGGCCAACCACGGCCACTTGAAGGAGGTCGTCAACATTGTGAAGGGTACCTCGATATTCAAATCTTGAATGGGAGAGACGATAGAGAGATTGAGCTCATTCCGGGCCTAGGATAGCCGGAGGAAATGATAGAAAGTTAAGAAAAGTGGTGCCCAAGTACTTGATACCCGGTAGTTCACAGTAATGAGATGAAACTTATGCATCGAGTGCAAGTCTCAGGACCTCACTTGAACCCGTTCAGAGATGAAGGCACCACCGCCTGCCCAGTGACTTTGGTCATGATACTGACGCTAACGATCGGTGTCGATCCTCAAATCAGGTATCGCTTTCGGATCATAGTCACCAGCAACCCAAGCACGCTCTCTAGGCGGGAGTGGGCAGGGTCGAATGGAACAATGAGATGAGGCATAAGTCGATCGGTCAATCAAATAGCGCAGCATAAACTTCCTATGTAAAGTTCGAAACAAGCCATGGCTATTGATGGAAAATCAGACTTGGCAGCTTCCTGAAGGCACATCGGTTCTCCCCGGAAGGGCAATTGTTGGCTGGCGAGGGTTCACCATGTCCATCTGCATGCCAAAGATGGTTTTCAAAAATCGTTTACCTTCCTCCTGAGATTTTCGCTAATTGATTTCACGTTTTCTTTCATCTCAATTCTCTAGGCATTTTTACCTGTGACGCATCAAACTATGGCCCCAACAAGATATGCCAAAATGATAGGCACCGGGGGACGCGCCGCCTTCTTCTATAGCGCCATCGTACGCGATTTCACGGACACAGCGACGCTTGTCGCCTTCTGCGATACTAATCAAACACGAATGGATGTCGCCAATAGCCGCACTCGAGATTTAGGCAAATCACAATTACCAACTTACAAAGCCATCGACTTCGATCGAATGATTCAAGAGACAAAGCCAGATACAAGAATTGTGACCACGATTGATCGGACACACCACACCTACATCATTCGAGCCATGGAACTTGGCTGCAACGTACTCAGCGAAAAGCCGATGACGATTGACGAGAACAAATGCCAAATGATTCTTGCTACTGTCAAGGCGACGAATCGCCAATTGCGAGCCGCCTTCAACTACCGATATGCGCCTCATAACAGCAAAGTCCGCCAGCTTCTAATGGACGGTGTAATTGGGAAAGTGACCTCTGTTGTTGATGGAGCTATGTCTATCTTGACGGGCATCGCAGCTAACAAGGCCATTCGGACCGGGCAGGTGGTGCAAGTGAAAGATTTGTTACACTTCTGAGCAGGTCCAGTCAATGAGATTTCCAGTCATGGACCTTCAAGTTCAAATGGTAATTTTCACCTAGTAAGATATCTATCAAATATGTTTCTACTTATCGTCTGTCCTTCCGGGCTTCTTGCAGTCTGCGCAAGGGTCTCGAATTGTGTAAACGCTTCGGTGGATCCTGTCATGGACGTCCACTCAGCGATGCAATCAGTGGAGACCTGACCCTAGTCGGATTCGTCAAACCAAACAAAGGTTTGAAGAATAAGCTGTTGTCAATGACCCACGTGGTGGATCATGGTAGAATTCATCACGAATTCCTTTGGTTCGTACCAAAGTTGAAAATACAATCGAACTGGCTGGGTTGGTACAAGCCGTGCCCGTGCGCCTGCATTTCTTGGTCCGATCCCAACTTCCCCGCCGCTCTCGCCCCTTTGCCGTCTATAAGCCTCTCGACTAAGCTGCACGTTCAATTGAGCTGTTTCAAGTTGCTGCCGATGATTATCCTGGCACGTCAATTACCCGCAGAGTGCAGCATGCCGGCTTTGCCATGATAAGGATTTCGCCCGACACCGCTCGCGCATGCGCTCCTTTGCCTCTAAAAGGGCTGTGAACAAATTTTGTCGCAAACTGACAATCTCCTTGCAATTGGCTGCCTTGCATTGTCCATGATTGTACGCCGTTCAGCCAAAAGAACACGGTGCTCGCAGCCGTTCGATCTTCAACATGAGCGTCCACGAGATGGACTACGCGCAGCCCGACGCGATTCGATCCGATCCGAATCACCTCCCCGACCTTGAGGCGGGGCGCATATCGTCGAATTCTCCGGTTTCTCCGCAGCAACGAGAAGAAATTGTCCTTGACACATTCACCACCGCAGCAAGAGTCAACTCCACCGATACTGCGAAACGTCGCAGACGACGTTCGAACACTGCCCGCTCCTACCACCCAGATGGCTTTGGCGAGCCCCACTGGCAGCCCGGTACAGAGCCTGGTATTGATCCTACGAAACCTCTCCCGCCGTACAGCTCTGAGTGGGCGTCAAATGTACCAGGCGACCTGCAGAGACAATGTGAAATCACAGTGGTGGACTTCTCGCAGAATGAGATGCGACAGTACGAGCTTGATAATGACACTCTCGAACAATTCCTGAGTCGTGAGCGAGAATCCTGGGTACAATGTCGATGGATCAATGTTAACGGATTGAGCTGGGATGTGATCAAGATCCTTGGAAACCACAAGCGACTCCACCGTCTGGCGATTGAAGACGTCGTACATACAACCAATCGTACCAAGGCAGATTGGTATTCTGACCATGCATTTATTGTTCTCACTTTGCAGAAGCTTGTGAAACTGCAACAAGAGAGCAGCGACTCCGAGGATGAAGATGAGGATAGGCCTGGTACCTTTGATTCCAAAGAAAGAAAAGACTCGGTCGTGAGTGATAAAAGTTCAATTTCTATGAAACGACCCACCCAGCGGCATATCATTTGGGAAGCCGTAAAGGATATTTTCCGTTCCAAACGGCCAACGAGTCGGCATGGGAAAGAAAAAGCGACACTAGGAGCGAGTGTCCGCCCTGGCCCAGGCCGGCCTTCATCTAAACGAGCCTCTCAATTCGGAGATGTGGCTAATGCTGCATCAGCAACGGCTCGATCGCTTCAGCGATATCGCGGAGGGCCAAACGAGGATCGCATCGAGTTCATGGAACGCCATGCCGCACTTGCGGGTAAAGGTTTATGTGTTACTTTGGAACAGGTCTCACTCTTCCTCCATGCTGACAACACCGTCACATCCTTCTTCGAGACCAGTGCAGATGACATAGAAGCACCCATCGTGCGACGCCTGAGTTCACCAGAGACAATCCTTCGACAGTCATGCGATGCCAGTATGCTCCTACAAGCCATTATCGACGCGGTCATTGATCTTGCAATTCCTGTCACCATGGCCTACCAAGACGCTATTGGAGATCTGGAGCTTGAGGTCCTGACAGACCCAGACATTGATCAATCGAAGAGCCTATACATCCTGACCTCTGAGATCGCGGTCCTTCGAAATTCCATGCAGCCGATGGTAGCTGTCATCAATGCTTTGCGTGATCACCGAGGTGCGCCTATCGGCACGCCCGGTTTCGGGACTCTGCGAAATGGCGCATTTAGTCCATCTACCAACCCGGCTGACTTTGATTCGGGAGCTCATATCGGAACTATGACGCCCAACTTGAAGAGTCTTGGAGGCTCGAGCGTCACTATCAGTACCATGTGTCATACGTATCTCGGTGATGTGCTGGATCATTGTATTACTATAGTGGAAGGCTACGATCAGATGAGACGTGCTGCAGACAACATGATTGATCTCATCTTCAACACTATTGGTGAGTGGACAAAAGTATTTTCAAGAAGGCAACTAACACCACGCAGGTGCATATCAGAACGAGAGCATGAAGCAACTCACGATCGTCACCTGTCTGTATCTTCCTATGACGTTCTTGACGGTATGCAGACACTTCCTTAATGACTGAAAATACATCTTCTAATGAGGCCCTAGGGTTACTTTGGAATGAACTTCACGGACTTTGCTGGTATCAAAAACAGCGATTCATATTTCTGGAAGATTGCAGTACCATTCGTGGTAGTGACCACTCTCTTATTGATGTGAGTTCTGAACATGCTTTCAGCTTGAATTAGACAAGGCTAACAAACGAATCTTAGGCGTGACAAAATCCAGCGTTACGCTGTCATGCTTGCTCAGAGACGTCTTATCACCAGTTCGAGGAAGCAGAGAAGAGAAAGGAAGGTCAAATGACCTGACTTGTTTGCACAGTATACCATTCTTTGCATATTTGAAGATACTGCAGTGTGGAAATTGCTTCTTGTACATTATTAGATCACCCATCATGCGGTCTTGCATCAGTATTATACAAGTTATCATACACAGCCTACTGTGATTGTTCAAATAGCCTTCCGATTGAAAGCCATGTAAGCCTTCCACGGGAACTTCCAATCAGATCGAAGCAGCTCCGGGCGGAAGACGTCGAAATCATACTGCTGCAGCCGATCCAGCCACATGCGCGTAGATACAGCCGGCATAAAGACACCAAAGGCCCGATTGATCTCATCAATAGGTGACTCGCGGGTCTGCGCACCTAGTACATCATGCCCATACTCATGACCCTCTTCACCCTCATGCTCGAAGTCGTGTCCGACATCTTTACCAGCTCGGAGATTGTTTAACATCTGCTCGACAGTGATCAAGTGATCACTCGCCCGTGTAGCGACAGCGAAAACAGCATCTCGCAAGCCCTCAGCATCAGCTCCACGCCGCAAAACCTCTTCCTCCTTTACCCCGGCCTGCGCCATGATATCCAAGGGCAACATAACGGCCCCTTGCTTAGGGCCAGCACTGACTGAGCTTCCACTGGGCGATCTCGCTGCCGGTGCGGGAAATGCGACAAGCGGCAACCCACGCAAGACAGCCGCAATGCCTGCCGCCTTTCCAATATGAGAAGCAACATGGTCTGCCGTGACAGAAGCCATCGGCAATGCCGACAGTGTCAAATACATAAGCGTAGAATATGTGTTCTCGGCATATTGTTCGAGCGCCGCGATATTCGGGTACGGATCATTTGTGAGCGTCTGTTCTCTAGCATTGATCAGGCGAGTCAACCAGCCCTTGCTTATCCGCGCACGGCCTTGCGTGCGCTCGTTCAACTCGGAGATGGCGGAGGCAAGTAGGATGGCGACGGGTTCTTTCGGTGGCGAGCCGGCGAGGATTTTGTTGACGGCATCGCGCCAGAATTGGAGGCGCATCAGGCCAATTGTTGGCGAGGAAGTTGTGTCGGGGATCATGGAGAGTGAAACGTTCAGGGCACGAAGGGCGATGTAAAATGATCTGGCGTGGGGTGGGATGAAGGTGCTCAAAGTATAGGAGGGTCGATCGTATTTTCTGAGAGCGATAGAGTTAATGAATATTGCGGAGTCATATGGACAGACTGTGTTCAGTCCAAGCGCGCAAAGAATACAGAGAGGCGTACGAGAGTAGAGCGACGCAGTATTTGTGCGCGCCGTTGATTTCCTCGGCAGTGGCGGCGGAGAATCCAGCTCGACTTTGGCTAAAAAGCCTTTTCTGCGGTCGGAATTGTTGCTGGCATTGTCGCGAATATGAACGCCAAGCTGATGTCGCCCGGCATGGGCGAGCGGCCTCTTTGAATAGGGCCATGAGCAGGATCAAAGGATGTGGAGGAGGGCAAGTTCCAGTTGAGCGCAGATGTAATCCACTTAATCTCGTTGGCCGAAAGCGCCTGGTGTGTCAGCGTAATGAACTAACGCAAAATGGAGCTAATATGTCGAGTAATAGCTAACAGTATGATTATGAAGTTGAATTTCAAGAGTGTGTTCAGCTTGAAGTGACCAAAAAGTATCAAGTTAATTTTGTACTTGCTTTTTTTTCGATCGCTGACGTATTCGTCAGATTTCGCGTTTCCCGGCGCGTCTCCCCAACTCTTCTTTCCTTCTCTCCGCAGAAGCTCTATGTCGAAACCACGAGTATGAGCGAGGACCTGGATCAGAGACCAAAAAAGCGTCAACGGTTTTTTACCGAGGATTCTGCTGCTCTGTCCGATTCGAATACGGGGGCTATCGACGCGTCCTTACCTCGCCACTGCCCCGGCTTAGAACACGCTCCGCAAGATAGAAATGGCGACATCCCCCGGATCCCTCCCCTCGCGGAAACCGAAACCATTCGAGACGCTCCTTATCAGCCTCAAATAAGTCCATCGACGACGGGGAGCATAGACCCTGTCCTCTCGGGTGGCCCAGTCACGACTTCTCCCCAGATTGGACCGGCCGAACCAGCAGTCCCGGATACCCCAACCAGGCTTCCAACATTGGATGGTTTCGATGTCGAACTGTTCACTGGTATAATTGGAGAGCAGCTCCCTCTGGAGTCTCTCAAAGCCATTCAAGCTGCTTCGTCCAGCAATGTCGAACGTGCTGTCAACATTTACTTCGACGGGTCGTGGAAGAAACCGATGAAAACCGCTGTCCGTGCGAAATCATCTCCCTTCCGATGCAGTATACCAGTAAAGCCCGAAGTAGGTGAAGAAACATCCACCTTGCCTTCCCGAGGAGATAACGAAGGTACACCTATCGAGCAACAGAGTCTCCTACGAAAACTACCTTCTTCGAGATATATAGGGAGCCTTTGGCGTGGGTGCTTGGGCAACGCGCAGTGGGCCGGCTATATTGAAACATGGAGACACTGTCAAGATTGAACGTGCCAGGTCACAGCCAGTAGCGAAACGCGGCCGGAACGGGAAGATGTTCACCAACAACAAGAGCGACGTATTAACGCGCTTCACAAACGTCGAGGGTCAAGAAATCGGACGACTACCCCATGATATCGCTGGCTGGGTCTCAACTTTGATTGATCAAAAGATTTGCGAATTTGAGGGTGTCTGCGTATACATCCCCGACAGGGTTCGCGTCAACGATACCATCTATTTACAATTGCGATGCATGTTCCGGCAAGAAGCTTTTCAACGCAGCACCTTCGTTGACTCGGTTGGTGATGACAACAGATCGATGGGTTTGTTCGAGGAAAAGGAAAGCACAGAGGAGAAAAACCTCAGACTTCGACAGGTTGCCCTTGTTAAACTATTCCATGAGATTGGCCTCCAGCCAACTTCAATAAATCCTACTACGGAAAAGCATAAAAAAGACGGGCTTCTACGGGCCGCCGAGATGGCCGAGCAATATGACGGCGTCAAAAAGGAGAAAACCAGAGCGGGCAAAGACTCGAACAAAGATGCGAATGACTCCTCCTCTGAAGACGAAGGCGCTGAGCTTGAAGAGGACCAGCTAGATACACTCTATCGCAAAGCACAATCCTTTGACTTCAATATGCCCGAGACACAGCCACCTTCTAGCTTCACCATGGACCTCCGCAAATATCAAAAGCAAGCTCTCTACTGGATGCTGTCGAAAGAGAAAGACAAGAAGCAAGCTCGAGAACGCTCAATGCATCCGCTATGGGAGGAGTACAATTGGCCGACCAAGGATGTCGACGACAGGGATTTGCCAGTCTTTGAAGGGATCGACCACTTCTACGTCAACCCTTACTCTGGTGACCTGAGCGTCGATTTCCCTGCGCAGGAGCAACATTGCCTGGGCGGTATCCTGGCAGATGAAATGGGACTTGGAAAAACAATCGAGATGATGAGTCTCATCCATTCTCACAAGACTGAACCCAGTCCAAACATGTCGAATGGAATCAGCTCTGTCAATGATCTGGCCAGACTACCCAGCTCAACGAGTATCGTTCCTGCGCCATACACCACCTTGGTTGTTGCCCCGACGTCACTACTCTCACAGTGGGAGAGCGAGGCATTGAAGGCATCTGAACCTGGAACAATGCGGACTCTCCTGTACTATGGTGCGGACAAAGCAGTGAATCTTCGGGATATCTGCTGTGAAGCAAGACACGCGACGGCGCCCAATGTTATCGTGACTAGCTACGGTGTCGTTCTATCCGAGTTCCGTCAACTTGCTCAGTCAACTGTAATGGCGAATCATAATGGGTTGTTTTCCGTCGACTTCTTCCGCATCATCCTCGATGAGGCACATTTGATCAAGAATCGACGTTCCAAGTCCGCCAGGGCATGTTACGAGCTGAAGGCGCAGCATCGATGGGTCCTCACGGGCACACCCATTGTCAACCGACTCGAAGATCTGTTCAGCTTGGTACGATTCTTGAAAGTTGAACCATGGAGTAACTTCTCTTTCTGGAAGACTTTCATCACAGTGCCGTTTGAGTCGAAAGAGTTCGTGCGCGCTCTCAACGTTGTGCAGAGTGTTCTGGAGCCACTTGTCCTTCGAAGAACCAAATCGATGCAAACCCCAGAAGGCGAACCTCTGGTTCCTTTGCCAAAGAAAACGGTAACCATCGAAGAAGTCGAGCTTTCTGAACAAGAGCGAGAAATTTACGACTGCATCTATACACGGGCTAAGAGGACCTACAACGACAATGTCGAAGCTGGCACTCTTCTCTCGTCGTACTCGACTATCTTTGCCCAACTCCTGCGGCTTCGGCAGACATGCTGCCATCCAATCCTCACACGAAAGAAAGAGATTGTTGCGGATGAAGAGATTGCGGCGGCTGCTCTAGATGCAGCCAATGAAATGAAGGACGACATGGATCTTCAAGACCTCATCAATCAATTCACCACCTCAAACGAAAACGCGGAGACAGAAGACCGCTCTGTCAAATTCACAGCTCATGCTCTTCGGCAAATTCAGACTGAATCGAGTGGAGAATGCCCGATTTGCTGTGAAGAACCAATGATCGATCCCGCAGTCACCGCATGTTGGCACAGTGCCTGTAAGAAATGCCTCGACGACTTTGTCCGGCACCATATCAACAAGGGTAATCAGCCGCGATGCTTTTCGTGCCGTGCCGATATAGATGCCAAGGACATATTCGAAGTCGTCAAACACCCATCAACACACGCTCTTCCCCATGAGGGACCTGAAGAGTCGCCGACCAATTCACAACCGGCACCACGTATCTCTCTTCGTCGTATCAACCCTCTATCCCCATCAGCACACACCTCCGCCAAGATCCACGCGTTGATCAACGGTCTTTCCCGCGTCCCACCAGGAACCAAAACAGTCGTCTTCTCTCAGTTCACCTCTTTCCTTGACCTCATTGGCCCACAGCTAACCAAAGTGGGTATAAACTACCTTCGTCTTGATGGTACAATGCAGCAAAAGGCGCGCGCCGCTGTGCTCACCGAATTCACCAAGACCGAGGAGACGTATGATGACGACATCATCGACGAGGAAGACGAAAGACACACCAGAAATGGCCCGTCCTCTTCCACGGTGCATCAATCACGACCTGCAGTGCTCCTCATATCCCTCCGCGCCGGCGGTGTGGGTCTTAACCTGACCACAGCGAGCAATGTCTTCCTCATGGACCCATGGTGGAGTTTTGCCATTGAAGCCCAAGCGATCGACCGCGTCCACCGTATGGGTCAAATGCGCGACGTTCAAGTTACGAGATTTGTTGTGAAAGATTCCATCGAGGGTCGGATGCTCCGCATTCAAGAGCGCAAGATGAACATTGCGGGTTCGCTCGGTTTGCGTGTTGGTGGCGATGAATCAGAAGAAGATAAGAAGAAGGACAGAATTGCGGAGTTGAAGTTGCTCTTTGAGTAAAAATGTGTTTCGAATATCGGTTGAATGTCACCTTTTGCTTGATACCCGGCTGTCTGTCGAATATGGGACTGTGCTGGCACTTTGTATAGGCCTTGTTTTGTTATTCTTTTTTTAGACTTCATGAGGTATCACCATGCGATCCTCTGCTCCCCCTAAAACAGAAACGTCCTTCGATTTAATTTCGTCTTGACACGCGTTCGCTTTTATGATGTAAAGAGCCCTCGTATATCTTGCTGAAGTTGTGTGTACTCGAAACTTCTCCTCTACTTCAATACACGATCATCAGACAGAATTACGCTGGGCGTTATATGTAGAGATTCTTCATCGGCAAGTCACAAATGAACAGCCGAGACAGTTAGAATCACAAAGTGTAATACAATTTCAATTGGGTACTAGTATACAGTGCAAATTGATACCGAGAGGGAATTGAACATCAATCATCAGAAAAAAATCACAGCTTAAACGAAGACAAATAAAGGCAACCATCCAGATGTAACGCCTACTGGCTGGACTGCTTGCTGCTGTGAGGGTGAACAACCTTCTTCAAACCCTCCTTCATCTTCGACATAGCACCCTGCTTGCCACTTCCAGACGACTTATCGCTACTCTTGGACGTAGTAGACTTGCCAGATTCGCCCTCTGTACTATGGTTAGCACCGTCCATAAAGCGCGCCCGATTGATATAATGAGGGAACAAAAACTCACTCGACTCGGTAGACAGGTCCTTCGCTCCATGTTTCCCCTCCTTCTCAAACTCGGTGGCACTATGCGCCGCTTGACCATCTTGAGGCCCCTTCAGCGCCTCCTTACTAACGCCGTGATCGTGCATGATCGCAGCCGTTCCGCGACGACCAGCTTCCATCTGCTGCTTAGTCTTCTCGGGGTCCTCGGGCTCGCGCTGCTCCTTGTTCTCGGTCTTGGAGGTAGCGCTGGTGTCTTCGGCCGGGGTGGCCGATGAGCCGGCGGCAGCAGTAGTCGAAGACGAATGAGTAGCGGTGGAGGCAGAGGGTTCAGCTGGGGTGGCCGATGAGTCGGCGGCAGCAGTAGTCGAAGAGGAATGAGTGGCGGCGGAGGCGGAGGGTTCAGCTGGGGTGGCCGATGAGTCGGCGGCAGCAGTAGTCGAAGACGAATGAGTAGCGGCGGAGGCGGAGGGTGCAGCTGCTGTGGCGGCGACAGAAGGAGCATCAGTAGTGGCGATGGTTGAAGGAGCATCGGTGGTATAGGTTGGGGCGAAAGTGGTGCTAGCGGTGGGCTGGGAGACGCTCGTCTGGGGTTGACCGTCTAGCTTGGGCTCTTTGGGAGAGGTATCCATGTCTGTGACGGGGGCATTGGGTTGTTCTGGAGGTTGGCTTATTAGCTCTTTCGATTCTTGCCATATGATTCTATGTGAAGAGGCTTGGAAGATGGACGTACCATCTCGGTTACCAGCATCATAGGGGTCAGTGGCAGAGCCCTTGCCCTGTACGCCAGAGATGGGCTCGTCGTGCGATTGCTGGGCCTGTTGAGATTGAGCGTCATTGTCGCCCCAAATGGCGTGGGATGCGGTGTTGATAACCTTGTTAACTGCTTCCATAGTCTCTTAAAACGTATGGTGGACGAGAGGTGATGGTGATGGTATAGTCTCGGAACAAAAGGTAGAGAGAGCGGGGAAGAAGACGGATATAATCGATGAGGTCAAGAGAGAACTATGGGGCGGGAAATGAGAAACCTTGGGTCAAGAGAGTTTAATGTACAGGTTAAAAAGATCAAGGTCTACGGAGGTTGAGCTTTCTTTAAGGGCTGATTGATTGACTACGTCAGTGGAACACACATGGCATCACAGCGCTTGAGCGGTGTTGTGGATGGAATCATTCTGAATGGCTGATAACGGCATTGAGTGAAACGTGGAATTCGAGCGTCGATCATGGCATCATCTGACGTCATGTCACGTGCTATGGAAAGGTGTATTGTACATGACCCCCGCGAATTAATAGCGACGCCAGACGAGCTCTCACGTAGTATGACCTTTGGTGGCGCTCAGGGGTTGTGCGGGGTCGTAGCCAATGCTCTTCACGATGCCAAGCCCTTTCGTCTTGCCCTCTCGGAAGAGGACTCGGTCGCCAGGGGCTAAGAACTCGGGGCGTTGGATAAAGCGGAAGGCGACAAGAGCCCGATCGCCAGTCCGAATGAAAGGGCGGTCGATGTCGATCACAGCACAGGTTTGGCTGACAGCTCCCACGTGGAGCATGGCCTGGTATCGAGGTTTGATGGTGGTTGCGTGTGAAAGAATCAGGACTAAATCCATGTCAACAAACATTATCCCTGTACATAGAAACGTGACGGACCTTCGGCGACAAACTCCCGGTATACCTTTGGGGGGGGTTTCCATCTTCCTTAAGACCACCATACCCTTGCGAACTTCTTTTCGACGAACGCGCTTCAGCGCAAAGGAACCGGACTGACCGGCAGAGCAGGCATTCACCTGAATGCGTTTTCGTTCGATAGTTTTGATCGTCGTAGTGGTGAACTGGCCCAGGGAGTCAGGTCCAACGACCACTGAGTCGCCGGCATGGATGACGCCCGACTTCACCACACCCGACACTACAGTGCCGACGTGCGGGACGGAGAAGGTGTCGTTGATAAGGAACTCAAAGGGCCCATCCTGATCGTAGTGTCCGCGGTGAGGAAGGATATTTAAAAACGTTCGGACGAGTTCCAGGTTCTCGCCAGTAACGTTGGAAACCTGGAAAATTGGGCAGATCCGCTGGCTGACGAATTGGGTGGCCGTGTTGATGGTTTCCTCCATATCCTTCACGAAAATGGGGATCTTCCGCGCACCGGGCGACTTGAGGATCTTGGACAATTGAGACAGAGTTTCCTGGAGAATCTGGGGCGGGCAGATGTCAATTTTGGTGACAATAACCATGACGGGGACATTCAACGCCAGCGCAATTCCCAGATGCTCACGACTCATCCCAATGAGCCCATTGTTGGCAGCCACCATGAGCAGACAGTAGTTGGGGCTGCTGCTGAGCATGCCAAACACGGTTGTGCGCAGGTAGCGTTCGTGACCAGCCAGGTCAGAAAAGGATATTACTTTCGCGGACCGTTTCCCAATCTCCTCCCAAGAGAGCTTTCGCCCTTGGGCATTCGTGACAATCTCACCGTGGCTGTCAAACCCCATGATTTCCATACCAACGGAGCTGGTCCGGCCGCTCTCAATTTCGTGCTTGTGTCGGAAAAGGTTGACTCGTGCACGACCACGTCCATCGTCAAGTCCGCCTTTGACCAGGACACCGAGCATGGTACTCTTGCCCGCGTCGACATTGCCCACGACCGCAATGCGAACCTCCCCCACTTCCTCCACATTGGTAGCATTCTGGCGGATGAGGATCTTGCCCCAGGCGCCCGTTATACGATCGTTGGCTACTGGCGCCTCCTTCTCGCCGCCCACGTTGTAAGTCATGAGCACGCGGCAATGTGCGGGGATAGCCTCGGTGGCCTCATTGAGGCGCCGGAGTGCCGTTTCCCATTGGGGTATGTCGAAGCCCATTGTGTCTCCGCCATCCTCCAGTCCCAGATCAAAGAGCGTCTCACCATGACCTTCGTCCATTCGTAGTTGTATTGTTTCGGCCAGATCCTTCAGACTATCTTCGGGGGCGTCCCCGGTTCCGAGCAGAAGGTCCTTTAACTTGACAGTGCGCGGGGTATCGGACAGACCGAGGGAGTCCAGTATGTCGAGTTCGGCATGCTCCTCGACATCATGCGATGCTTCAGCGGTACCGGTAGAGCTTGCGCTGTCGTGCGGCGCGGTGTACGCGGAGCGCTGCGCTTGTTGCTTATCGGCATACTCGGCGAACTCGCTGAGAGCCTGGGCGAGATGTGAGTGAGAAAAGTAATCCGGCCTGATGAGTACATACGATCTCGCCTCGTTTCCTTTCTTCGGCGTTTAACTTTGTGTCGTTCGGCATGGTTGGGTGTAGTGGACGGTTCGGGGTTGAAGAACGGTGAGTCGCGTTCTCGGAGTAGTGACGTTACGGTTGGGGATAGATTGGATCGCCTTCTTTTCGGCGCAACTCAGAACTCAGACTGATATTCGAGTGATCATCTCTTGTTCCATCAGGGGGAAAAGGAAAAAAAGACGGAAATTGATATTGAAGGGAAGTTTGAAGATGAAGTGAGGAAGTACAAAGAAGGGAGACCGGGGCAGCTTTATCGATAACCGTAGCTCGAGATCGAGTCACTTGCTTGAGTCATAGATGCGCTTCGCTCCTCTACGCATCATCTGCCTCGATCATGCTGCGCCCCCAGATGTCTCGCTCTAGAATCGCCTGGAGATTATAAGAAGCGCTATGACTCAGGTACTAGTTCTAATCCTAGGATCAGCTTTGCGGCTCCGGGAAGGAGGGGCTACGGGACATAATCTGGGTGGATGGGTTCATCGCCATTTCATGGTCTCATATCTATGCGACTGGTATTCGGATGGTATCTCAATTTTTCCTTCGCAGTAACTGCTCGCCAGACGCCGTTTCATCTATACAATTCGTGGGCCGATCAAGCCTGGGGGGAGATCAAAACGACAGAATCACCTGGAAATCATCAGTGAAGATCCTGCAGTGGGATAGCCTCAAAATATGACTCACCTCGCACAAACAACATTTCTTCCTGCTTCTTGATTGTCTGTCCATACACATCCTGAGTTAGCGCCCAGAGCTCTCTAGATCGCCGAAAGTTCCTTACCCTTGTGGTCTCTTGCTCGTTCTCATCCTCCTCTACCACGTAGATGGTCTCTTCCACGTCGCCGAGGACAAGGTTGCAGTGGCTATCATATGCCTATAAAGTCGTTTTGGTCAGTAGACAGGTCATGCAATTGCGTGACAGGGTGGGCTCACGTGGAGGCGGCCCTTGAGTTCACGGTCGCCGCGCAGCTTCACGAAGACAATCTCGTCGAGTGAAAGGCGCACAAGGTCCAAGGGTTCTGAAACGGATGTGCCTGCGTCCTCGGTGTCGGCCATCTTGAGTTGTGGAGTTTGGAATCACAATGTCGATTCAGACACAAGCAGACGCGGGCGGAGTGAAATCAGCGCGAGCTCTGCCGGTTGCTCAATCGGGCCTAGCACAGACTAGATGAGTCAGCACTGTTACCCCGGCTTATGCCTCAGGCATAATATGTCAAAACTGGGGTTACCCGCACCTCCACTTCTTTAATGTATACTCTGGGCCTAGAGATCGTCTCGACCGAAGTGCCAAAATGCTACTCCTCTCACTCGCGGTAGACTCAATAGTCACCACAGTATAGACTTATGGAACTAGAAAAAGATCCAGCTCTAGTCCCCGGTAACCCAGACTTTCTGTAGGTCACTGCTACCTGAGGGAAGGTCTGACCGTCGCCCGCCGCCCCCTCACCAGATAATGTGACCAGAAGTACCAACTACAGACCGGGGTCAATGTGCCACCCCTCCTCTGCCAGCCCCTGTTCACTTTCCTCTCTGCATCTTACGATCTCATACTCGCTCTATCCATCATGCGGACAATTACAGTTGCTCGTGAGCGATTGTCTTCCTACAGTCTTTATTCTCGACCGTTAGGATCCGAACAATGCCTTACTAACCGCCCAAGGCTCCTGAGGCTTGGTCGCACTGGTCTTAGACAAATCTCGTCTGCAAGTCAGTCATCTCAATTGCTCGTGTGTCAATTTGATGGCTCTCGTTCCCACCCAAAATACTTTCGACGACACCTTCTCCTTCATGAGTTTACTACCACAGGCCGATTATGGAACTCATCCCCAGAGTCAATCGAGACGACACGCAAGGCAGACAACGTGATTCTTCCGTCCTGGAATTCGCCAGGAGAAGAGGCAGAATACGCAGCCAAGTTCTTTCAGGTGCTTCAAGATGGTCAGCCGGACCAGATGATGACAGCCATGACTGATCCACGGTCGGCGGGTCTGGTCGGAAGTTTACCCCAGGCCATGTTCATCGAGGCGTTCAACCAACTGTCTCCCGCCCATTTTGTGGAGCCGTTCCGCGACCTCCACCATCCACTACACACCTGGTCCACTCTATTGAATGGTTTAAAACGGGTCGAAGAGATCTTTGATGATTTTGTCAGAAAACTCTTGACAATCACTCATTATCGAATTGCTGGAGAAAACCTGCTTGGCCTCGCGGAATACACACACCTCTTGGACTGCGCCCGCTCCATGGGGAATGGACCACTTGCGGATGATATTTGGAAGTCCATGGAGGAAGTGGGTGTTAGTCCGGACGTACAGTGCTACAATCACTACATGGAAGCGCTCGTCTGGGACCACTGTTATACTGGCCAGGAGGCTTTCAGGCTGCGCATTCTTCCCCGCCACTATTACAAACGGCGCATGGAGAGTCGTGGTGTCGGATGGCAGGGCTATGGCACGGGTGGACTGAGCGTAAGAAAGAGAGTGATGAACTTATTCAGCGAAATGCTCGAAAGTGGGCATACTGCCGACGAGCGCAGCTACATTAACCTCATGCTTGCAAGTGCTCGTGTTGGTCACGGCCCGGGCTTTAGACAAATTTTGACCCAGATTTGGAATCTCCAAGTCAAGCTTATCAAGCGCGAGGATCATTCGGAAGTACGAATGCCGCCAACGCGGTATGAGCCATGGTCTGCTCTGCACCCGACCGAGAATCTCCTCTTCGCAATTGCCCATGTCTTTGGCACCAACAATGATATTCCTGGCGCTGTTCAGACGATACAATTTATCGCCGAAAAATACGACATTCCCATTACACCACGAGTCTGGCACGAATTATTCGAGCGAGCATACGTGTTGAGCCGAGTCAGAACCACTAAGACGACGCAAGAGCAGCAAGCCAACGATATAGGACGAGTATCGATGCAGGTGGTACAATCAATATTCAATACAATGACTTCCGAGCCCTACAACGTCAAGCCAACTGTCCAGACACACCGCTTCATGATCAATATCGCCATTGACAAAGGTAACCTAAAAGCATGCAAAGTCCACTTGGCTGCCGCCTACAACATCTTGAGCGAAACCCGACGTAAACAACGCCAAGCACGCACCGTCGTGATGAGATGTCTCAACCCAGTTCTCGACGCTGCCAAAAAACAACGACAAAGGGGACTCCCCATCGACCAAAACCTTTTCCAATCACCAATCCTCGCCGACGCAATACATGCCTACGACCTCCTCCGTCTCGAGGTCTACCAACAGGCATACCTCATCCGCCGCGCAGTATGGCTCATCGCCCGCGTGTCTCAGTGGAAAGACACACCCGACGATAAATGGTTCTACCAAGAGCGGCCCAAGATCATGGAAGAATGGCGAGACTTCCTACCGAATCGGAAACGAATCTTCTACGACGAAACTTCCGGCTTCATGGATATGAAAGGGTCCACGGGGTTCAAAGACCGACACTGGCATGACGAATCGCATACTCCCATCCGCCGAATGACAGACCATGAGGTTTTGTTCAAGCGCACTGAGCCATTTGCATTTTCTGAGGCCACGGAGTGGCGTGGCATCCTCAAAAGGTTTTCTGGGGTGGATACGACTCGCGCACCGCTGAATCGCCTGTTTGAATTTGAGCGGCCGAGTTCTCCCAAATTAAAAGCTATGCTGAAGGAATTGCGAGAAAATTGGGTGGAGTATCCCGAAGATCATCAGCTTTCTCCGAAGAAGAACCCGAACGCTGGGTTTTATGGAAAGCTTGCTGCGTTGGGGTTGTTGAAATCGAAGGAACGCGGCATCTTTCTCTTGGATGATAACTCCTGGGTTTGAGAACAGCGCGAGTTGAATGACTTGTGACATAAACATTCTGTTTAGTTGATTCGTTTGATACCCTTCGTATTGATATCGGCCTGCATTCTCCTATGTTGCATTTGCATCGTCTGAAATATACATAGTACGAGGCATATCATCATGAGGTAATACATTTTTGACGATATGATCGAGACCAAACCTAGGAGGCTAAAGTTTGTTCAATATTTCCGAAAAGATCTTCTCGAATATGGGTACACGTTCATGGGGGCTATCTGTCATTTCATATACAAGTGAAAACGTACGAAGGGTCAAGACAATAGATCGCTCATAGCAAAATGATTCCCGACCCTCTCAAGCCGAGATCGGCCTAGATCTTCTCCCTCTTCAAGTCATTCACAGTCATATACCGACCGATAGTAATCCACCCCCACCGGAACCAGACCATTTGACTCTGATGCCCCTTCACCATGGCCGATTGAGCAGTCATCCACTCCCCGATTGAACTAACAAAAAGGAGCCTCGCCGGGCCAACATCCGCTTTCTTCTTTGTCGTCAGTCCAGTCCAAAGATTACTCCAAGCCCCTTGTAGCATGGAAAG
Source organism: Penicillium maclennaniae (assembly GCF_028827695.1). Lineage (NCBI taxonomy): Eukaryota > Fungi > Ascomycota > Eurotiomycetes > Eurotiales > Aspergillaceae > Penicillium > Penicillium maclennaniae. The sequence goes on along the minus strand of NW_026623215.1, from coordinate 4,229,230 downwards.
TGGCGCATCAAGAATACCGGCGTATTTCCGCCAAATCGGAAGCGAAGTTAACGTGTACAATGTGATCGGGCTCGCAAAGCCTGCTTTATCCTTCATTAATGCGCGCAGGAAATGTACCGAACCGTGGTATAGAGAGCGGTGGTTCGGATGGTTGCTGACACCGTGTTTGTCGAATGTGAGGAGGACGTCGATGGTTGCTGTGGGTGCTTTGTTGGGGTTAGCTTTGCTGCCTTTCAGGCTAGCGGCGAGGTCAGGCGCGAAGGCGGATGCGAGAAGGGAGGTGATATCTTCTTCTTTCCAGTATTCTTTCATGCCGTCTGGGAAGCGATTTGTGTCTTCGACGACGAAGACGTCGGATTCATCCCGGACGCCGAGGTGGAGGGCGCTTTTCTGTAGTTCCTTTTTGCGTGTCTCGCCGAGGCCATCAGCGTCGCCTGAAGAGAGATGCTTTGTTAGTTTTGTTTTAGGATTTGCAATGTCTCCACGAAAGGTGTGGATTTTCGATGGAGACTTGATGTCCACGCCGCATGCGCTTTCTTCGGTTTATCTTTGTGACGTACCTGTGCTAAAGCAAAGAATCTTTAGGTGGTTTCCTAACTCTGGTTGGGTAAGGGCGAGAACCGTGGGCGCGAAGAACATGGCCTCGTCATCTGGATGGGCGATCAATAGACAGATGCGCTTGTTGACGAGTTTAGGGAAGGAGCGGGTGAAAGGTGAGATCGAGGTCGAGGACATGGTCCAGAAGGCAACGACTGCGGCAATGGCCACAGCGAGTGAAATCAAATTGGAAAACATGGTGGATAGATATGCGATAGAGAGCCCAGTGTCGTGCCAGTTCGAATTGAATACCAAGGCCCTCGCTGGTCGCGAAGCTAGGGTCTTGGCAATTTGGTCCCCGTATTGTTGTGAGTGTATACGCGCTAGGTTCGTGCAGGCTCGGGCAGATGTCAGGATTGAATTGTGGATCAGAGCGTGCAGAAAGTCAAGACATAGCACAGTGGGGAATGCGCGGGCATCCCACTTCGGCCTTGGATGAATGCGCCGAGGTCGGAACGATCGAGGATAGGGAGATGATAGTAGGATTTCAACTGACTGGGCACCAGACCCATGACCTTGACTCTCAGGAGTCCATAGAAAAATGACACGGTGGCAGGACGCTCCTTCGGAAAAGGGGAAGCTCAGATTTGAGATTCTGCTGCCGGGCGATCCCCCGGATCACGTGTCAGGGGTTCATGCATCGACTTGTCCCTTATCAGCATTGTCCAAAGCTATTAAATTTCGCGAAGATTTACTGATTGAGAATTTGATACTTTGATCTACAATGAGCTTGTTACGTTGTCCATTTAAGCTTCGCGATAGGAGATATGAAGCCCGAGCTTTTATCAAAAAGACCCCAAACCCTAGACGATGGTCTCAAGACAGGTTGAAGTGGGCGCGTTGAGGTAAATCAGCAGAACAATCTGGTGACGTGAATCATGCCTTGCACATTTGCAAAACTAGAACTAACGAATCGAGTCCCCGTGGTCATCTGCTCCAGACAGGAAAGGGACTTGCTTGGACAACCCAACAAGGTACTCGATCCAACCTGTGTCACGATGAGGCTCACAAAACTTTTAGGTCAGACTCATCCGATGACACCTCACCTGTTGTCGGCAGTACCTTCCAAATCAGTCGAACTGCCAGAGTCCTATGGATTTGGAACGTGGAAATGTGGAACATGGTATAAATTCTGGTATGACAGCCATGTGGAGCACACAATTGGAGAGGGTGAAATCTCTGCCGGGCCCCCTGAATAGCCCCTAACAAGTCGATGGTACCAACTTCGGGGCAACACTAAACACAATTACCTACAGGAAATACAAACGTACTCTCAATGACCTAAGATATTCATCTAAGACGGAATTCCAGGGTTCTAGAATGCCAGCACCTACCACCTAAGACGAAAAAAGATCCTCCCGAAAAAAAAAACTCTCCACCCGGTAAACCGACTAGAACCGGGCCGGAGGTCTTTTGAAACCATCACAAAGCCCAGGTTTCCCGACGGGCAAGTGAAAAAATAAAAATTGGAAGAAAAAATAGAAAATCGCCGAACGGGGCTCAGCGGCGACTTTCAATGGCTAGGGCGGCCCCATCGCGGGTGGTTAGCCACACCCACCGACGAAGCGGTCAACTTTCCACAGAATAGACCAGGCCCGACTGTGGCAGAGCGGGCCAGTGGCATCAATTTTAAGCATCACGCTGCCCGGGCCGAGTATAAAGTTTCGAGGTGGGTATACCACATCAGAAAATTACTGCTTTGGGAGACTCGGCAGGTTTCCTTGATTCTATGAGTCAAGGCACAATGTGCAACTTGCAAATTGCAAATAGACTACAATTTTCCTTACACATGGCGTAGTCAATCATTTAAGTACTAGGCAGATGACGCGACACATTGTCTAACAGTCACGTAAGTTGAGAGTCAGGGCTGATCCAGAGGAGTTCTCCAAGATCGACCCGAATTTGGAAGTCCGCTGGAGGACCCAACGTGCCCCTAGCACCCCATCCATTGGCTACCACTCCCGATCTTAAGCGGTATAGCCTCTTAAGCCTCTAGTCGTCCATAGTCATCTCTAGTCTCGCCTATTCTACATAGCGTGGATTTGAGTGATATTCATGCTACTATACGCGACAATGAAAACGGTAGGGAGGGGCCACGGGGATCGACAGATCGAGTCGAGAGGTCCGGGGCGGGCGGCACCGTATCCTTACAATGGGCCGGTGCTGTTTCGCATCATGGCGTGATCGGAGCCATATACCTTTGGACCTGCAGTCTTCACCGCGGGATATTGTGTCTTTCGTCGGGGGCATGACTCAATGGCGGTCGAACCTTGAGGAATCAAGGCGGGGAGTTTCTTCAGAACGTGTTTTGTATGGGTGTCAATGCAGGGATTGTATGGAATGCAGTGTGCATGGGCCATGCGATGTGATGCGACAGCTGTAGAGGCACCTGGATCAAGGTACCTGACGATGGAAACTGTTAGGTAATTAGTGCGAGTAGGGAGTTTGATGATTCGTGGAACGCAGCGGGGACGAGCACGGTGCATATCTTGACAGCTCCTAGGGTTACGATGGTATGTTTGATCACGGAGCTTCTGCCATAGCAATGTCTATACTCGCACCACAAAGGGGACAAAACTCTGCATCGTGAAGCCCATCGGTGCCCCGCAGAAATCAGTGTGGGGTCATGAGAGATCTCCTTAACCCAAACAGGACAACGGAGTGCAGACGAAGCCGGCGAGCAAAAATTTTCCAGTGGAGCGCGCGCAGGGTCTTTTGCACGCGTTTGTATTGCCCGAAGCGGAAAAGCGGTAGAGAAATGATCTGCCACTAACTAAATCGGGTCTTGTATCCTGCGGTAATGGGTGTTGTATTGACGAGGTATTGTACCAAACACAGCTCGTGAGCCTTCGGCTCGCTGCTGTTTGCGCCACGTGATGCTTCCAAGTGGCAGCGGACGCATTCTCCATGTCGCTCGGCGCCGGCTCTCACGGCCAGCTAGGCTTTTTTTTTATCAGAGCGCGGAATATGCTCGAAGGCTCTTCCACCTCGGCAGGCTAAACGGCACACCCAGGGCTCACCTGACCGGTTACGACGCCGTCGCAGTGATCATCCGGGGTAAAGCACTATGACCATCTCCGTGTAGGGCCGATGTAGTCCCCGCCGTATACCCCGCCAACGGGCACATGCGAAGGCCGAGTACCTACGGAGCATGGGATGGGAGATCTCTCACCGGGGAGATAGCCGACCGTGACTCATTCAAAAGGTTGCGCACGGCCGGATGGCATCAACTTTCGCTTGAGAGTCTAGAGCGGTGATGGCAAGACGATGCCCGCATGAAACTTTGATGTGGGGAACAGCTGGGCTCGCGTCAGGCGATCCCCGATCGATGCTCATCCATGACCATTCGTGTTTGTTGTGCTCGGGCGAGATCCTGTTGGTTCACGGGCCCAGTGCCGGTGCCGAAAAGCCGACGTGGTCTAACATGAGACACGGAGTAGAATAAGACTATGAGGGATTTGTAAAGGAAAAAGCATATAAGACTATAGACAACATATCGGACGGCCAAAATACATCGGGCAAAGGACATACGTATGGAAACAGGTTTCAGAAGCTCCAGGTGATGGTCTCGCTGGGAGAAGATCTATAATAAGGACGAAGGACCTTGTGTGTGTGTGTGTGTATGTGATACGGTGTAATTGGCCGTAAACATGAATGTAACAGTACTGTGCGCATCCACAATGACGCTTCTCTGCCCCACCGGAACCTCCATTTTTTTTTTTCTAAAAAAAAATCGAAGTTTCTTGCAATGTCAATTTCCGTGTCTAGAACAACGAATAGCGGAGCCGTACCTGGTCTTGCTTTGGGACAAAGTGGACACCGTACTGAAAATTTTCTTAGTTTCTTAGAAGTTTTCCACGGGTTAGGCCCCATTTAGGCTTGTGGCACCTGATGGAGGGTTCATAAGGAACGGTCGCTCCTGTTACATTCTCTACTTGAGCTTCATACTATGTTCTACGTCGCTTTTACTCTGTATCATCGTACTGCGTCTCGAATTACACCTCATATTACATCGTGAACTACATCTTGGGCTACATCATCATTTACATCATTCAACGCTCACATCCACGGATCAAACTACATTCAAGATGCCGGGCCGTTTAATCCCCAACTTTGTTCGGGGCTCTGGCTCCCTGCACTCATCTCTCGCCTCGACACCGGCTCACTCCAATTCCTCCTCAACTACTTCCGTCAACGAAATTCCAGCACACCCAGTAGGCAAGAAGTCTGCGCATGCCACCCCGGATCGTGCCCGCTCCCCAGAGCGTCGCCTCTCATTCTCCATGGACCATTTAATCCACCCTTACCGGGACCACAGCAAGGACAAGGAAAAGCGTCGCAGCCTCGGCCGCGCCGGTCGATCCAAGGAACGCATCAGCAAGGAAGAGATGGCTCTGCCTTCAGCCAAGCTTGACGTTCTGGTGGAATCCCCACCTCTGGTCTGCTACGGCAACCCCTCCACCTCCACCGGCGCTTTGTTCTCGGGCCGTCTGCGTATCGCCGTGGCAGAACTGGCTCATGAGGTGACTTTGGACCAATTCGACGTGCGTCTCGTTTGCAAGACATCGACAAAGAAGCCCGTGTCCAGCCACTGTTCCAACTGCGCCACTCGCACTGATGAGCTTACTCGCTGGAACTTTCTTACCGAGAAACTCAAGCTCGCCCACGGTGACCACGACTTCCCCTTCAGCTATCTCTTCCCCGGCCACTCGCCCGCTTCGTGCGATGGCGCTCTTGGCAAGGTGGAGTACTTCCTGCTCGCCCATGCTCGCAGCACTACCGGCGAGGAGTTCAGCATCAAGCTGCCTTTGAACCTCCGCCGCGCTCTACTTGCCGGAAACGACAAGTCCTCCATTCGCATTTTCCCTCCCACCAATCTGACGGGCCGCATCGTCTTGCCCTCAGTGGTGCACCCTTATCGGCAAGTTCCCGGTGGAGATGACCCTGAGTGGGGTCGTCGACAAGGGCGATGAGACTCAGACTCGCTGGCGTCTGCGCAAGATGATGTGGCGCATCGAGGAGCACCAGAAGATTGTCTCCACCGCCTGCCCGAAGCACTCTCACAAGATCGGCGGCGAGAACAAGGGGGTACTCCATCAGGAGACCCGTATCATCGGCCACAACGAAGAGAAGACTGGCTGGAAGACCGACTTTGACACCGCGGGCGGTGAAATCGGTATGCAGTTCGAGGCTAGCATTAACCCCACCACCAACCCGGTATGCGACATGGAGGCCCCTGGTGGCCTCGAAGTCAAGCACAATCTCGTCATTGAGCTCATCGTGGCTGAGGAATTCTGCCCCAACCGCAACACCCGTCTGATCACCCCGACTGGTGCCGCCCGCGTGCTCCGTATGCAGTTCAACCTCCACGTCACGGAGCGCGGTGGTCTCGGTATCAGCTGGGACGAGGAGATGCCCCCAGTTTACGAGGACGTCCCCGCCAGCCCTCCCGGCTACACTAAACTCGACGACACCGCCAGTGTCATGGAAGACTACCAAGGCTCCCCTCTGCCTCTGCCAGAGTACGATGAGCTGGAGCGATTGGATTCGCTACGCCTGGACAGTGACTCGACTCACTCGTCCGCCCCGTCCTCCTCCCGCGGACGTGTCCGCTTCACAGTCGACGATCTTGTTACCGACCACACCCCTCCTCCCTCTGAACCCGCTTCTCGCGCTCCCTCTCGCACTCCCTCCGTCGACTCATCGCGCCAATAAAACTTTCCACTTGATGGTCTGAAAATCATCGTTCCACATGACTTTACGATCTCCACGACCCAAAGAAAGACTTTTCCTTATCAATTTCTAATAATTCAAGATTCAACGGTCATCACCTTCACGGAGGATGATGCCTCATGAACCTCTAATTCCTTGAACTTCAGCGGCGTTATGATACTTGAACGGAGAAGAAAAAAATAATACCTCCATGGTTGAAGGAAACAAGAAACAGAATTCCCGGCTTGGTCGCATTTTCTTCTTCGCTTGGACGGACCAATTTCGATCCACCCTTTGCATTATACCCATCATTCGCTTCAACTGTGAATTTCTTTTCCTTTTTTCTCCCTATCTTCCTATGGATTTTTCCGGATTTTTATTCCCCCTCCTGTTTTAGAAAATTGGTTCATTCCGTCAAGGAAGAATTCTCAACCCTTATCTGATATTTAATGCAATGACTTCAAATGTCCATCCTCCTCTTCACATATAGTAGGACTTTCTCGATACACTGCTTCTGAAACTTGACATCCAGCAGGCCATGTCATGGGAGGGGTGATAACAACCTCGTCGCCACCGACCCCGCCCCACACTACTCAGACCAGGAAAAAGTACAAATGCAGCCACAACCTTATCACCGCTTGGCCCTATGCCATCGCCAAGGCAGCCGCGCATTGATAGTTAAGTAGATGAGGGCGGCGGAAACCTCAAACACGGACCAAGAATAGTGATATCGAGATAGGGGCACAATTGAGATTTGTCCTGCCTTGTAGATACATCGGCGGTTAACTCTACCAGGTCCAAGTCGTATCGAGAGTGCTGGAAGTTTACGTGCTCAGTAAAGAGTGGGTGCGCGTAGAGTTGGTAGAGTGAAAGAGATAAGAGAGAGAGAGAGAACCGTGTCCCACACTCAGCCCCTATTTTCTAAGATTGAACTCTATTCATCCTTGGCTATTCTGGAGGGTTCTTCACCGGGTAATGTGTGAAGTCTAAGTGAAATCTTGATAATTTCACATCCTCCCAATACTTCCTAGCATCTAATTCCTAGCATCTACTTCTGAAGCATCTTCAGCTGTCATTTATTAAGGTGTGACAGTCTGAATCTATTATAATCCCCACCATTAGCAACATCTTATTCCCGCGCTTTGAGCCACTTCCATTGTGGCTCTAGAGTTGAGCAACATATTTAAGAACGATAGGATATGGACGTGGGTCACGAGAGTAGGCATGGTCATCTGAACCGATCATGAATTGAAACTAGCAGGGGCATTCGTTGAGCGGATGTTCTAGTCCTGTGAAGCATCTGGCTCGAAGCATTGCAGCATAAAAGAAACTTATCAATTCAATGAAAATTAGGTTCCAAGCATCAATATCGGATGTCCCTGCAAGCATGGTATTATATCGAGGGATTAGGACGGTTAATTTCTCACTTTCTGAATAGTAGACACAATTTAAGGGCGAAGAGAACATTACAGGAATTGAACGCAAAGCATAGAAAGTAAAATCACAGCGTCACCTCGTCAATATCATAGACCAAGTGACTTTGTCTCGCCCCCTTCAAGTCCAATCCTAAGACCCACACCATGCTTAATGCCATGGACACTTTGATTTCCTTCAACCAAAGTCCCCATGAAGTAGACTTCTTTCGCATCTCGCCATTGTCCTTGGCCATCTCGAAGATCTCGTCAACACGTGGTCTGCGAATGGCATCATATTTCTCAAGAACCTCACTTAGAGGGCGTGCGTCATCTTCGAGGAGCCGGGAAAGCAAAAAGACATCCTCGAGCGCCATCGAAACTCCCTGTCCAGCATGCGGCGACATGGCATGGGCTGCATCGCCGACCAAGACGCAACGGCCTTTGGACCACGCCTTGCCGAGAGGCAGACGGTAAATGGGATAGAACTTGACCACAGAGGTGCTGCTGACAACCCTCTTCAGCGTGCTTCCCCAATCTCCCTGCGCATTTTTCAAGACTTCAAGAAGCATGTCTTTGAATCCTTGTACCTCCCCCTTCCCATGCACCTCCCATCCATCGCGACTATCCCCAGACTCGGGAAGCGGGACCTCCTTGGTAAAGAACCAGAATAACTCATCCTTAGTAGCTGTGCATGGGTTCAATGCCATCATTCCTTCCTCCGTCATCGTTGCCTCAAGCCCAGAGATCTGGTCCATGACCTCCAACGAAACAGTCTCAGCCGGAACAATGGACATGATCCCCGACAATCCCGAGTACTCCGCCATCTGACTTGGGTCGATATATTTTCTTCGAACAAAGGAATGAATCCCATCACACCCAAGTAACAGATCCGCCACATCTGTCTCCCCATCTTCAAACACCACACTCACCTCGTCAACACGATCATCAATCTTCACCAACTTCTTCCCAAACCGAACAGGAATCCCCGCTTTCTCAACCTCCTCAAGCAAAATTTGCTGTAAATCTCTCCTCTTAATTCGCAGATATCCGAACCCCGTCTTCTCCCGTGCCCAACCAACATGATCGATCGACCCAAGTACATGACCTCGCAACGAGTGTATCGTCAGATTGCGTCCACCGTAGCCCCTGCTTACGGCTGCATCGTAGACGCCAAGTCGGTGTAGGAGGCGGAGACCATTGGGCTGGATTCCAATCGCCCCACCTAGCGTCGAGGGCGAAGAACGGAGCTCGTAGACCGTACATTTTATGTTTGTCTGTTGGTGGAGACGCAGTGCTGCTGCAAGGCCAGCGGGGCCGGCGCCAATGATGATTGCCTGCAGATTGGACTGGTTGGCACCTGGGGCTGTGGGAAAATGGGTTGGTCTTACCTTTCGAATTTCCGGCATAGTCTCTTTCGTTTACCCTCGGTTCTGGTGCAGATGATATGGTTGATTGATTCTGATGATCCTTTCAATCCGGAACTATTAGAATTCATATACTTTCGTCCTGCCTCTGGGCTCCGCGGACACTAGTCCAGTTTAGGTATTTTAGCCCGCGGAGCGGAAATCTCATATTCTAGGACGTGGAAATCTTGCAATGGTCTGGTCTAGGCTTCGACCGGGATATTCCGAATATTTAGATTCTCAAAATGAACAGAGATTGTACATCTTTCGTCACGTGGGACTAAATACATTATCATTCGGTCGCATCAGTAATCTGAATGTTGAAGGTTTAGAACATTTACAATTGGGATCTGGCGAGCAGGGCATCGGGACGTCTAAATACACTTCAACAAGGCCGTTGGGCGCGCGCAGAGTGCGCGCCTATCTGAATTGTCCCCAATTTGCTAGTTAGTCTCACGACTTATGCATTTAAAATTAAGTTTTTATATCCAAAATTCTAGTTTATATATAGGTAAATAGAAATAGTATAGAGTGCCCAGAAGGCCCTGCTCTAACTAGGGGGTAGCTTAGGGCTTTCTGGGCGATAGACCTAATATATCGGTCAATAGCTTAGTTAGGCTTATTTATTCTGTGGCGGCTTCTCTTATATTACTTTTATCTAACTAATATAATATAGGTAATAATAGTTTAGCCTTCTTACTCTTTCGCTTCTCCCTATTAGCCCGCTTTCTCTTCTTCCGGTTCTTCTTATCTTAAGACTATATAGTCTCTATGTGGGAGATCCAGTGGGAGATCTAATGGGAGATCAAGTCTTTTATCCTTCGATGAATAAAAGAATATTTCCTTAATAGGAAACCTCAGGGTATGATATGATGATTGAAGAAGAATTATATTTTTCTTGTAGAGAATTGCGGACATATTTATATCCAATCAACAAAATTCTAGGCCTATATTAGACTTGCATTATTTTAAGTCTAGGCCTGTCTTGCTTTGAAATCAATTATAGTCTAGGCATCATTTTTAGTCTAGACCTATTGTCAAGGTATCATTAATAGTCTAGACCTATTGTCAAGGTATCATTAATAGTCTAGACCTATGTCAAGGCATCATTAATAGTCTAGACCTATAGAACACCTTTTAATAGACCTATTATAATTAGGTGGTGTTGGGATATAAGGGGAAAGCTACCACGAAGCAGATCGTGGCCCCTTAAGTCCGTGGGATCAACCTTAGTCCGGCTGGGTCAGTCAGTGCCAGACAAAGGTGGAAGGTCAAAGGTCGTAGGATAGACTATAAGCAGATATAGCCTAAACGAAGGCAGAACCACAGTCCTGTGGATCAAAGGAAGAAGGTAGAGATGACTTTTGGAAAGTGGACAATGACTTCAGGAAAGTAGAAATGACTTCAGGAAAGTAGAACTGACTTGATTCTATCTGCTAGACAAGAAGGACGTATTTATAGGCTAGGATAGCCTAGAAATGACGTCTAGAATAACATATAAATGACGTACAAACACTAGGTAGCAACATAATGAAGGTGGCAAAGAAGGGAACCGAAGAGAAGCGAAAAGAATGATGTTAAGGATCGACGGTCTAAGCCACCCCGAAAGCACCCCCGCAGGATCAGACCATTCATGCCTGAAGGCAGACCATTTACCCCTAAAGAAAATGGTCCTGCCTATCGTTCGGGGGAGGGCCGCGGACCAGAATCAGAAGTGGTCAAAACATCATTTTGATAGAAGAAAAATCTGGTCACGTGATCAATGCAATCTGGTCTTATATGTTGAATATAAGGATAGATCTTTCTATGTAGCATTGGTCTATATTCCAATAGGTGGCTTTTCGTATTTTCCTGACTAATTATAAAGATCATAGTCTTCTTGGATGACTAAAGGTAATGCTGACAGTCCTTGATAATGCTGACAAAGATAATGCTGACAGTCCTTAAATATGCTGACAGGAGGGGTAATATATAGTGGGAGAATTAGTGATATAATAAGCTTATATATAGCCTTAGGCATAATTTAATATCTGTAGTGCATAGTATATCTCCAGACACACTTAGAGGGAGAGAAGTTATCTACCTAATTCATTTAGGATTCACCCAATTTCTTCTATCTATAATACAGCATTAAGATTATCCCGCACGGCCGCAACAGGGCATCAGTACGGCCTCACCCAGCATCCTCTACACCAGACAGGCAGTGTGTGTGTGTGTGTGTGTGTGTTGTCCAGTCTGCATCGCCAGACAGCCATCGAGCCGTTCCCATTTTAGTAGATAACTTATCTATCTCTAAGTGTGTCTTAAAGGTACGCTATGCACTACAGATATTGAATTATGCCTAAGGCCACACATAGGCTATTATGTCACCGGTTCTCCCACTACACTATCTTTAATTATATATATTTTATATAGCTAACTTACCCCTTTCTATCTCTACTAAGGCACTAATATTAGTAGGTTTATTTATCTATAAGTATTTTTCTTTTTGCTAATTAGTAATTTTATCTTATAATATAAGATTCTTTCGGTAAGACTTTACTAATAACTTATATTTAAGAGAGCCCGAGTACCCGCGATATAATATTAATTTATTTACCGACCGACCGGACTTAGAATTTAGGTATAAGTAATAGGTCTACGGAGCTACTTAGCTTTATATAGCGCCTAAAGATAGAGTGTCAGCATATTTAAGGACTGTCAGCATTATCTTTGTCAGCATTATCAAGGACTGTCAGCATTACCTTTAGTCATCCAAGAAGACTATGATCTTTATAATTGGTCAGGAAAATACGAAAAGCCACCTAATTATAATAGGTCTATTAAAAGGTGTTCTATAGGTCTAGACTATTAATGATGCCTTGACATAGGTCTAGACTATTAATGATGCCTTGACAATAGGTCTAGACTAAAAATGATGCCTAGACTATAATTGATTTCAAAGCAAGACAGGCCTAGACTTAAAACAATGCAAGTCTAATATAGGCCTAGAATATTGTTGATTGGATATAAATATGTCCGCAATTCTCTACAAAAAAAAATAGTTCTTCTTCAATCATCATATCATACCCTAAGGTTTCCTATTAAGGAAATATTCTTTTATTCATCGAAGGATAAAAGACTTGATCTCTTATTGGATCTCCCACTGGATCTCCCACAAAGTCTCTTTAGGCTATCTATCTTATATTATATTATTATTATTAGTATTGATAATATATAGTTAGAATTTACTAGTCTAGGAGTTCCTTATTCTAATAATATCTTAGTCTTTATAGCGCTTTATAGGATAGCCTTTAATAGCGTTAATAGCACTAAATAGGATAATTACTTTCTTATCCTTACTTTCCTTAAGCTTCTCCTATATAGGCGCGGTACTAAGAAGTATAGTAATAATAGAGTAGATAGATATATTTAGGTTCGTAAGATAAAGGGGAGCAAGAAGAGTAATATAAGTAATATTATTACTTAGCTATACGGATACTCTATATAACTCCTACTTCTTTTAGTTATTATATTACGCTTAGAAGGCTTCTTAGTTTAATTATCCTAGGATTACGCGTAGTCTTAGGCCTAGTTATTTAATAGTGCCTAAAACTATCTAATTTATAATATTATAGTATATAATATCACGGCCTTATATATCGCAGATAGATAGATATTAATTTAGTTAAGAGAAGTAGGTACCTCCGTATATCTAATATTTTACTAAAGGATTAGCGCCGAGGCTATTTAAAGGGTTTTTTCTATTAGGCTCGTACCGAATATTATTTCTTATATCTTATTTAGCCTATAGCTTAAGAGTAAGTGCCTCTATCTATAATTATATTTCTCTAAGTTTCTTATCCTATTTATCTTAATATTAGACCTAACTAATAATTAGTTACCGATTTTCCTAAGGCTTTATAATAGTAGTAGGTAACTACTATAAGGGATAAAGTTATTAGTTACGCTTAGGGTTACTTAGAGAAGATTTAATAGTTAAAAGAATTCTCTAAATATCGGTTTTCTCTCTAATATATAACCTAATTACTATATATACCTCCGAATAGATAATTAGTGTCCCTTTTAGTAACTACTTATAAGAATACCTTTTAATAACCTTCTCCTTAAGCTACTATAAAAGTCCTTAGATAAGGAGACTTACCCTATCTATATCGCTAACCTCGCCTTTTAAGTAGATATAGCTAAAGATATTATCGAACTTATTAAGATATAAGCGAATATTATCCTATATTATTCGCTTAACCTATATAAGAGATTAAAGGTATATCTTTATATACCTTTATTACTCGCTATCGTTATTATAGAAATACTCTAAGAAAGCTTCCTTAAAGGTATCTTAGTCTTTTCTTAGCTAGGAGTCTTATCTCTTTACCTAAGACTTAGTAATCTTCGCGTAGTACTAAGGTAATATACCTATAATATCTTTATCGCTTTTAACGCTATATCTAAAATATATATCCTATAGCTTCTCTAGGAACTTAGAGATATCGGTCTTATTAAAGTATAGTGCTCCTAGGGATCCTAGAGCTAGTAATACAGAGAAATAAGGCACTTAAACTATATAAGGATAAGTGTTGGGATATAAGGGGAAAGCTACCACGAAGCAGATCGTGGCCCCTTAAGTCCGTGGGATCAACCTTAGTCCGGCTGGGTCAGTCAGTGCCAGACAAAGGTGGAAGGTCAAAGGTCGTAGGATAGACTATAAGCAGATATAGCCTAAACGAAGGCAGAACCACAGTCCTGAGGATCAAAGGAAGAAGGATAGAAGAAGGTAGAGATGACTTTTGAAAGTGGACAATGACTTAAGGAAAGTAGAACTGACTTCAGGAAAGTAGAACTGACTTGATTCTATCTGCTAGACAAGAAGGACGTATTTATAGGCTAGGATAGCCTAGAAATGACGTCTAGAATAACATACAAATGACGTACAAACACTAGGCAGCAACATAATGAAGGTGGCAAAGAAGGGAACCGAAGAGAAGCGAAAAGAATGATGTCAAGGATCGACGGTCTAAGCCACCCCGAAAGCACCCCCGCAGGATCAGGCTATGCATGCCTAAAGGTGGACCATTTTACCCCTAAGGGAAAGTGGTCCGCCTATCCTTAAGGGGACCGAGGGTCGAAGTCTGTTCACCGGGGTCCGAAGACCATGGTCGAAGTCCGCGGGCAAGGCATGCCCGAAAGCACCCCCGAAGGAACGGACCATTCATGCCTGAAGGCGGACCATTTACCCCTAAAGGAATATGGTCCCGCCTATCGTTCGGGGGAGGGCCGCGGACCAGAATCAGAAGTGGTCAACACATCATTTTGATAGAAGAAAAATCTGGTCACGTGATCAATGCAATCTGGTCTTATATGTTGAATATAAGGATAGATCTTTCTATGTAGCATTGGTCTATATTCCAATAATAAGATATAGCTTATACCTTACTAGGCGGTTCGGCTAAGGACAATAGTAACTAATACTTATAATCTATATTATCCGTATAATTATTACCACTTACGGTTAATTCGGATCTTTCTAGTATAGGTTTACGATAATCTATAAAGGTTAGAATACCCTTAAGGTCTGATAGCTTAGGAGCTATTATACCTTATATATTATACGCTATTACTTACTTATAAAAAAGAGATAGCTTTTTAGCTAAAAAGAAATACTAACTCTGTACGCTTTACTTTTAATCATATCTCTTTAATAATTCTTTTTTTTTTTTTTTTTCTTATTAAGGCTACTTCCTTTTCTTATAATTTATAATATAGAATTATTTATATTAATATTATCTGTGTGTTGGAGTACTATAGCTATCGGATACCTAGGTACCCCTGCTCGGCCACCGTATTTAATTAGATAGGCTATATCTTTAGTAGTATCTAAAGTACCGCTATATCTCCCGTATATTAGTCCGATAGCATTCCTCGTAGGAACTAGATATATTTAGGAGAATACTATATCTCGGCTAGTCACTTATTTGTCCGCACCGACTATATACCGTCGCAATCACTGGTGAATATAGTCTCCCGCTTAAGGTCTTAGATAGTCTTATAGCCTTTAGGGTCAAACGCGATCCCCACCCTTTAGGTATGTGTTTCTTCGTATAGTGATATGCCTTAACAAAAGAGCCTTCCCGGGGACGCCAATATAAAATAGGAACGGCTCAATAGCTATCTGGCGATACAGACTAAACAACACACACACACACACATACACACTGCCTATCTGGTATAAAGGATGCTAGGTGAGGCCGTACTGATGCCCTATTGCGGCCGTGCGGGATAATCTTAATACTGCATTATGGATAGAAGAAATTGGGTGAATCCTGAATGAATTGGGTAGATGACTTCTCTCCCTCTAAGTGTGTCTGGAGATGTACTATGCACTGCAGACATTAAATCATGCCTGAGGCCACACATAGGCTCATTATGTCACCAATTCTCCCACTACACTACCTAATTCATTTAGGTTCACCCTATTTCTTCTATTTATAATATAGTATTAAGGTTATCCCGTACGGCCGTAACAGGGTATCAGTACGGCCCGTCCAGCGTCCTCTACACTAGACAGGCAGTGTATATATGTGTGTTGTCCAGTCTGCATCGCCAGACAGCCGTCGAGCCGTTCCTATTTCAATATGTAATTTGCGGAGTATTTGACATATTATCAATCTATAATCGATTGAGCTCCCTGTAATCTACTTTTTCGTCTATTTTTCAAGTGATCGTAGTAGGATTTCTCCAGTGCCTGCTGGCACGCCTCTCGATCGAAGGAATCCGGCCACCCATGCTCGAGATAAATATCGCGCATCACCTGCAGATTGTGTTAAATTAATGCGAACGCCGGGTCTTTTGCAAAAAAAAAACAATGCGACAAGTGACCTACCTTTCCCTTATCATCGCCATATGAACGAGTTGGCTCCTCGTACCATTCGTAGACTCTTGGCCAGGATCCAACCTTCTGGACGTGCGGGATCCAATTGAGATTTTGAAATCTCTGTTTAAAAAATTCCAAGCGATCAACCAGTGGCTCAGTCTCTGGTTCACATTTAACGCGCCAATATCGCGGATCCTCCTCAGCGTAATCTGGCTTATATATTAACCTATCGGGTGCATATTCTGTTGCGGTACCTGGAACATAGATTAAAAACCGGATATCGAAGATGCTTCGGGGCCGGGAGTGAGTTCGCGTACCATCTGATGTGTCAAATATAAGTGATTGGCCGTATCTCCCCGAATCCGTGAGATTAATCACCCATAGTGGGAACTCAAATTCATCGGGCACGACAGGCAGATACTTGCGAGGATCTTTGTTCCCATAATCACATACAGTGCTCCATGGTCTGATATACCACTGGCTGCGCCTGGAGTCTAGGTATGGCAAGTGGCGAAGCAGTTTGATAACTTCCTCTGTTTTATTGAGAGAGGCAAATGCCTCATTTTCCTGGGTGATGTGCGGCCATCCTCCGGGTGGAGGATAGAGAATGTCGGTTGGCTCCACGTACAGCAGAGTGGTAAGAGATTCGTAAAGATCCGTTATAGCGGAGATGGCCGCCTCACGACTGTATGTCGACGGCTTTTTAAGCCGAGGGTCTGAAGGATGCTGCATTCCTATGAAGGTGAAGGTGAAACGGACAGACTTAGGAAATTCCAAGGTTGTCATATTCCTGGCGTACAATGGTTACGATACACAAGATCGGTATTGATCGATACATCGTGTTAGCGGGTCGGATGGATACAGACAGTCCACTGTCTGTATCCATACAGTACATGTATGATTTATCGCAACAATCCTTTACCGTTTGACAACCGGAAAATTGATCCCGTTGGAACGAGCGAAATGAATCAGATATCCAGAATGAGGCAAAGCCAGAAACCCATGACTGATCTGATGATCAGCCAGAACATACTTCTATCGGATTTGATTTGAGACATGGCACCCATGTCTCAAATTTTATGTTTTTATACATGATCACCATGAGAAGGGCTTCTTCTCAAGAGTGACCCGGATCTTGAGAACGTCCGTGTTAGCAAGAGGGGTTAGCCAAGTGAGATTCGAGCACACTTTATACCCGTCGCTTGCTGCAAGCAGCTGCTATAGCCATATGAAATATTGTCAAAAATCTGTTGCTGATTCTATCGCGGAAGCTGTGCGAGTGGAGGAGGCAATATTACTCGTGTCGCATCGTCGTCCGAAGAAGGAGTGAAGTGGCCAAACGCATCCGGCGACGAGGGTCTGGCTAGTACGATTCGGCCCGTTAGTAATCGTTGCCCGTAGTCGAGTACATGAGGTATGATAGATTGAAGCCAAGTATAAAATTCTTCCTGCTGCCCAATAGAGAGTAGAGGAAACCGGCCGCAGCTCGGCGATCTCCGGGAAAGTGTGAGTATTCGGTTGCGACCAATGATGATGTCGACTTCTAACTGCAAGTAGCCTCTGTTGCCATTCCGTGAAGTAAACAACGAAAAATCGTAATGTTCAATGCATGGTCAAGTGGTCCTGAGGGTCCAGCCCTGCTGATAGACAAAAACGTGATTATTGCGTGGATGCGGGGTGGCGGCGCTCTTAATCTCACACAATGCAGCAACCCCTGGCGACGATATTACTGTACTCAGACGCTGTTACCTTCGTCTCCGAACTACGCACACGACGTCTGCAGCGCGTGCGCTTTCTTTACCGCACCTTAATCCCTTCTAACAACCGAGCGAAAGCGCGATCCTGCAGATACGGAAGTCATTTGTGAAATATGGTGCCGTTCGGGTATCAGCGGACAAGTTTGATTGCAAGAACGTATTCTCAGAGGTCAGTGATATGACTCCAGTTGCAGCTTCGACCCTAATCTCCTGACATAGCTCTAGGCGGAAGCCTTCTTCCAAGAAAGTAATAACACCAAGAACTTAACTACAGGGTTCTCGCCGTTCCTATCTGAGCGTGTCCGGAACAAAGAAGATATTCCCAAGCAAAGCTTCTATTATCCATTGTTTTTGGAGGAAAATCTCAACGGGTCAAGGAGCCCACCAGAAAAACTTCACGAGTCTATAGGACTTTTGCATCAGGTAAGACTGCTCTGTCGGTCACAAGACGCAAATCTGATGCATGCCTGAAGGCTTGGACGCTATTCCGGAAGGATTTACTTCGCGTTTATTTCTCCATCATACAGGGCCAAGATTCCGAGTGTGAACCAACAGCCGAATGACACTCGCGATACCTTAGGTATCCATCTCTACGGATCGCAGCGGCTTCGTGATCACGATAAATATTTTAACCCCCCACATATCGATAGTGGCTTTTTACGCTCTTATTTCATGCGCCTGGGGACAAGAGCGATCTCCTCGAGATCGCAAATCTCGAGTCCACAAACAAGGTTGGCAGCGAGGCAATCGGGGCAGAAAATGATATATTTCAAAAAGTCACCTTAGAGGAGGGAGAGGCCATTTTATTGATCGGTAGTAAGTCAGAACAGAAATTTGGTCCAGCCCGTGCTCGTGCTTCTGTACACAGAGTACAAAGACCCAATTCGTCAGTTCAGACGAGAAGACTCAGTCTGGCCTTCTTTTGTCGCCCTGAAGAGAAAAGCCTGAATGGCACCGATCCGGCACTTTTCACGCTGCTGCTACTGCGGCTGCCGCTGCTTGGCAGTTGCGACCCCGCCTGATATGTTGGTCCTTGACCTCTTCATTGAGCCAACCTTACGGTACTAGCTTGTGTTATTGCGCTCTTCCATGTCGTGATCCCGTTATGGTCTTGATTAGATCATAGGTTAACTAGCATCCGCGAGAGCGATGTCCAAGGTTTGCTCACGAAGGACATAGTTGGTTGGTAATGATTCTGAGCGATTTTGAACTTGACGGTTATGTATATGGTATATATAAGTTTAGTCTGGCGTACCCGTGTGAAGGAACCGCGGCATGACGAAAGAGTATCGTTACCTGCCTTCAGCGCAATATTTATGCGAAAGATCGCGTGAGCTTTTTCTTATAGTTAGGCATATTCACTGAATTGGATTTCACGCGGGGCGTACAGTGGGGCTTCGTAAGTTTGAATCCCCATTTTCAACGCTACAATGTCTCTTATTCGATCAGCAAGGGCTCCAACAGCGCTTCCGTATCTGTAGAAAATTCAATGGTTAGGGGGACCTATAAGCACGAAGAATTCAGAAATTTCTATACGGCAGAAAATATGGCAGAATTTGAGGCGGCAAAATCAGTATTTCTGACTTATGAACAACAACTGTATGTGCCTGTATTGCAAATACAATTTGTCTGTAGTTCAATCATCCTTGAAACAATGGCTTCCGGTAGATCAGCTATCTACAGCCGGTGGCCTGCATGCGACCGACCAGGATTCAGGCAGCCACTTAAAATTTCTTAGATGCTGGAAACGAATTGCTTGAAGTTGGTGCAGATAATACGATTGCTCAGGACTGGCAACCGTCGGCAGGTATAGTTCCGCTACCCCAAGCCATGAAATCAATCAAGTTTCGATAAATCAAAGTCAGGTGCAACACGAGCCGGTCTGTTCGCACTCGACCCCACCATCCCACCACTCTAGTTGCAAACAAAAATCCTCTCTTCTGGATGGTTTTTGTCATGGACGAGGCTGCCAGAAGGCTACCACGAGGCTACTACTCAAACGAGCGACCCACGGACTAATCCAGAAACCAAGAATTTGTCTGGTCCGTTCGGACAGTTTTCTGCATCTAAGAACGCGGAAAAATTTGCGGAACTAACAGTTAGCGACTCGGTCGTATGAATCAAAGCTCGGCCCTCGGGGGCGATCTCTCGCGGCCGACCTAGCAGGAGCATCTTTTCCCTCATACCATATCTCTTGGAAAATTCCCAGATTCGGAAAAGAAAGGTATCCATGAAAATGTCCAGTTCTAGGCCATTTTCATACTCTGACGCCTGTTCGACATTCTAGGCATGCCCCGCTGCGAATGATGAGACCCCACCAGGTGGATTCGACCTATTTGGAATTCTATGGACGGAGTCATCGCGTATAGCTTATAGAACCCTTTTTAGTGCATCCGCGTCCTACACGCTGTCCTAGTGGGGTATTGATCTTCCTAAACTTTATGCGGCAGCAACGACCCTCTCCGGAACCCCTGGATGGAAAAAGGAGGACAAGCCCCTGAGATGACTTTTTGACCTGAATGATCTTAGATGCTCAAATAACTCAATAAGGGCAGACAACGCTGAAAGGTGGTATCGAGCTATATACAGAAGCAACAACCAAACGCCCGGCCAGGATCCAGGGCCCAAACAAAATGCACAACGAATAGCGGGAACAAAGAAATCAGGAATCAAAAATCGGACCAAACGCCGGGATCCCTCGCGACTCGAGTTCATACACAATCTTCGCGGTCAGCACAGGGTTACTGATCACGCACACCGCTTCGGCCTCAAACTCTTGGATCTGTCGCTGCACGATAGGCACCATGTTCACGCGGCCTGTGACATTAGTGTCCATGATGATTGGATTGGCATCCATCTTGTGGACCAGATCCAGCACCCCTTGACCGTACGTCTTCAGCGGCGCCCGCGTCTGCCAGAGGACACGCAGAGCTGGTCGGTTGTCGTCACCCAAGAACGAAAGACAGGGACCGATGCCAGACCCTGTTGTCACCACGATCACTCGCTTGAAGACTCGCATGGCATACGCAAAACCATAAATCAGTACTCCGCGCTTATACAGACGGCTGGGAGGGTTATTGATTGTGTCAGAGGTCCAATCTCCGGCCTTGGATACCAAGACGGAGAACGATGGCTTTCCATTTGCACCGGCCGGGGCAGGGTCCGGGAACGTTGCAAACCCATGCCAGTCGCGCAGCGGATGCTTGGACAGGGAAGTGCCCTTGCCAAAGGTGGTGGTGGTGTGGTCGAAGTGCAGACGCACCGCATGGGTGGAGAGGGGCTCGGCCCGCACCGTGACTTTCCGCAACAGCAACCATGGATGAATGATGGCGGCAACGACGACCATCAAGAACCAAAAGGCCGGGAGCTCGACAACAAAGCGACCCATTGATTGGCCCTGGGCTCGGCTGATCTCGTGAGCGAAGAGCATCAAAAGGACTACAAACAACGCAATAACGAGCCACCCGAGGAAACGGTGGGTGAGTTCGAAATAGTCATGAAGCTTCATGCGGAACTTGGGGTGGGCCACAACGGCTATCGTCGTCAACAGAACAAGGATGATGTAGGCGACTGCAACAGGTGCGGCTGAGAATTTAATGGCTGCTGATGGTGACCAGTACTGATGCGACATCAGACCGACAAAACCGATGTACCACACCAACGCCGTAATACCACAGCCGCTATGCACCCCACCATAGTGATAGACCTTGGACAGCCATTTGCGCAGAGCGTATGGTGCCGATCTTGGCACCGAGAGCACAACTTTGAAGATCGTGTTCACCACCAGTGGCTGGCGGGCCAGACCGCAGGCTAGCAAATTGGCCGCAGCTGCATTCACCAAGGCAGTAAGTTTGCGGTTAGAAATCATCACATACACGAACACACCAATGTTGGCCAAGAAAACCAAGCTGAAAAGTCGTCTATAGATTGTCATGATGGCATACCGCAACCACGCCAAGCGCTTGGGCTTTGGTAAAGGTGTCTGGGCCTCGAGGTCGTCCGGAGACTCGAGGTCAGACGACAACATCGCCTTCGAGGACTTCTCGAGCACCAATGGAGACTCGCCATTGATCAAAGTTACTTCGCTGGGCCGGGAAGAGTGATTGATCACTCTTGCGACAGCAGCTGGCCGAGCTATTTGTTCATCGATGAGGGTAGCCTCGCTGGGCTTGTGAGCATGGCCTTTCTTTTCAAGGAAAACCTCGTTATCGACGAGTGTAGCCTCACTAGGCTTGTGAGAATGAGAGGCCATCTTGGTAGGGGCCACGGACGACGGCTTGGCTATAGGGTTTTTCTCCGAGTCCGACATGGTTGATGGACTTGCAGGAGAAAGAGTTTAGAAGGGGACCGAACGGGCGAAGCAGGTTGGAAAATTGACGAGGATAGCGTGCCTCTTGGGGCCAGGCATGTGGTTTTGAGGTGATAAGGGCTGAGGGCATCCAACTACCAAGCACGGGCTACCTGTTCGGTCTGTCGTGTCCCCACCGCGGATCTGACAATGATCTGACTTGTTGTGGACTTCGATGCCACTTGCTTGATTCTACCACAGGCCCTCCTTCCAAAATCGCGCACTACGACTAATATCACAAAACCCAAACCGGAAACCTTTTGGCCGGTCACAGCTTGGCGGTTCCCCATTTCAGGGGACCGCCCCGAGGATCCATTTTTCTCAACGCAAGGTTCGAAGGAGTGTATGACACTACCATCCGGGGCCTAAAATTCCGAAAGTCTAGTGAGACGCATTGGTTGCCAATGGAGTCACGGACTCGACCTCCTCCACTCCCTCGCTCAGCTCCGGATGACCGCCCACAAAGGGACATGGCGTTCGGATGGAGACTTGATGGGGCTGTGAAGCCGTGTTCTAAGATAGTGCATGAGCTGGGTGGTGGGCACACCCATTCATGGAGACGGGATAGACCGGAAGAGGAAGCATGGCAACGAACGGTCTGGTGTTCATCGAGATGTAACCCAATCACTGGGCCAGCTCCAAAGGATCGGCCGAGGTCAAGAAGCTAAACAGGTGATTTCTTTCGACCATGCCACTGACTCGCCACTAGAATGAGGTTCCTATGGAGCCATTCTGAGCATCCAAGCGAGGGCCTGGAAGGATCAGCCAAGGTTGCATGGAGACCCAATAAATGCACACTAACGAAATAGACACTTCCCGCTACCGGGCCATCGGAGCGAAGTGATAAGACCGACAATACAAGCGGAAAAACAGAACAATAACCAGCCAGCAGCTGATGAGAACGCCACCTACGGAGAACAATAAAGGCTGTTCCTGAAAGTGGCCGTTGGCTTTGTCTTGCAGCTAAGGAACCCTGCACCCGTGCTTTGGGGGGGAATGCTTAGCAGCTTTTTTATTCATTATTAATCTTTATTGTCTTTTCGAACCCCGTGCAGCCGATCATTACTCGCAGCGGGGTACGGAGCGTCTCCACCAGGCGTATTTTACTCTATGGAGACAGGTGCGCGAACCCCGAGGGGACCGGAGTGGATCCAGACCTCAGAGACTTGGGCCGTCCAGAACAGAGGGAAGTGTACTGTACCGCCTGTACGTGGCCGTCTATTCACTAGTCAATCGAGATCTAGGGCTGGCCCCGCGCGCAGACAGGATTTTTGCGTTTTGGCACCGGGCAGAGGGAGTGGAGGAATGATTTATCGGAGCTCCACTCATTGCGGGACAGAAGGACTGGGATATGCACCTCGCTCAGTTGGAGGGAATCAGAATTGACCGTCGGAGATCGGACAGGGCTAAGGGAAAGAGGGGCACAAACAGTCCCGATGGGATGTCAGGCCGGCCTGACATGAGTGGAGAATGAGGGTGTCAAGCGTTCTGGGGGGGAGAGATTGCCATGCGCTTGACATACGATTGGCAGGTGAGGGACGAGCGTCAGCCGTGGCTCCTCGACTCCCTGGCTACATCATCAACCAGGCCCGGGGGTGCGCCGGTCTGAACATCCCTGTTCGGTGCGAGTGCGAGAAATCATCCTCAGCTCGTGGGGATCAACAAAAGTGTTGGGACCAATGGGGTTCCGCAGCGACATATCAGGATCGAGGTTTCGATTTTGCAAATGACAGACTGGCGGTACTGATTCGCCACAAAAATGGGGTTTAAGTTATGGAGACGAGCTGTAGACGATCAAGTGTCGATCCGATTCACCTTGATAGATGGCCCGCACAAAGAGATGTAAGAAGACGGGATCCGAGCTTGTGGCTGAGCTGTGATCAATCCATTGGAGGGAGTACCGCTAGTGGTTCCCGCATTGGCGCGAAACTAGTTTAGCGCTGCTGTGCTTTTTGAACCTGTTCGGTGGAGACGGTGCGAACAGGTTGTCCATCATCACATCATAGCGTCCATGACACTTGCATTTTGGGTAGGATCTCTGCTTGCGGATCAGGCGTGCGAAAATTGAACCACCGGGTACTTTTGTCAAGTTCTAGGATGCATGATGGCTGATGGATCAGATACCGGCTCGATGCGGTGTTATCAACCTCTCATCAAGCCAATCAGCCGCGTGGTAGTGGAGTCCTTCCTGTGATTAGCTCAGCATGTATTCCAAATCAGCTCCTAAGCTTGCTTCAGGAATTCAAATCAATGCAAATCAAATCAAATCATCTCGCAGTGTACTTAGCACGTAGGAATATGGAGAATTCTCTCTATTAATTTTCCTTATATAACTCCCCCAACGCCGGGGTCCCCCTTCTCTCTAACTTGATCTCTTCTTTCCCCTCCAATCTATATTTGCCTGACCCTTTTATCCCTACGCCTTCTATCCCCAATCATCTCCCCAACCATGGGGTCTTGGAATCCCTTGATGGTGGTGCCCGGCACGATGGATCCTCTTCTTCATGAAGATCTATATACCGACCTGTTGACCTTTACCTTTTGTGGTCCGACCCCGTACGATCAATTTCAGCCGCTGTTTATTGATGCCGAGGATCCCTCGCGGTCGTTTACCGCCGCCCAGTTCCGCCAGCTAGTCCGGACTCTGATCGCAGGTTTCAAAGCAAATAACATCCAGCAGGGAGATTGTGTACTATTACATTTGGGGAACAGCGTCAGTTCGCTTTCCTGGAGTTGGCCTGGGTTGAAATTTTTTTTTTTTGGTTTCATTCTAGTACTGACTCGGACTGGTTTCTTATAGATCCTATACCCTGCCCTCTTCTTCGGTATTATTGGGGCCGGCGGCGTCTACATGGGATCTAATCCCAAGAGCCAGCCGGCCGAACTAGACCATATCATTTCCCTTGCCGAACCCAAGATGATCCTGACGACTCGCGATGCGCTGCCCATGGTGATGGAAGTGGCCACGGCGCGGGGGATCCACCCGGGCCAGGTGTGTTTGGTTGATGAGCAGGCCGTCGACCATTGTGCTCAGCTGTTCCTGTGGTACGAACTAGGGTTCCCGGCCGGAGCGGAGTTCCTCACTATGGACAATTCTCAGCTCAATCTGGCCCACCTGCTCTGCTACGGTGAAAGTGACTGGCTCCTCTTCACCGACCCCGTCATGGCCCAGAATACACCCGCGGCCATGTTTTCGACCAGTGGTACTGGAGGCCTCCCCAAAGCCGCAGTGCTGTCTCACCATGCGATTGTGTCGCATCATCGCGCCATTCATTACGAGGTGCCATATCCTACGAGCCGGTTGATGTCGCTGCCCATGTTCCATTTATTCGGTGCATTGTGGACCCATTTGTTCCCGGTCCGGTACGGCCACCCATTATTTGTGCTGCAACGATTTGAGATCACCCAATTCTTGGCTACGGTCCACCAGTTCCAGATTTCGGAGACGTACCTGGTTCCTGCCATTATTCACTCCATTAATCGCTCCACTCTGCCCGTGGCGGAGTACCTCACCTCACTGCGTTATGTCGGTGTAGCTGGTGCCCCAGTTGATGCTATGACCATGACGCAATTTCGAGAGTGCCTATCGCCCTTGGCATACGCTTGTCAATTGTGGGGTATGACCGAGGTGGGCGTTATTTTCCAGACGCGATACGGTCAGCGTGGGGACCCCGGTAGCATTGGGACTCGATTGAAGGGCTATGAAGTACGCCTCATTGACCACGAGGGCAAGATTGTCCAAAATGATGAGCGGGCTGGAGAGCTCTATGTTCGGGGACCCGGTCTCCTCCTATCCTATAAGGGCCGTGAGGATGCCAAGGATGCGCAAGGATGGTTCCGAACTGGGGATGTGGCTTATGTGAAGAATGGCTTTTACTTCATTGTCGGACGGACCAAGGAACTCATCAAAGTGCGGGGGTATGTATATCGGACCCAGTATGCTCCTCTTAATACCTCACTAACCCCTCATATCGCTGGACAGCTGGCAGGTTGCTCCGGCTGAAATCGAGGCCGTATTGCTTCAACACCCCGGAATCAGCGATGCTGCGGTGACCGGCATGAACCTGAAGGACGGCACTGGCGAAGTTCCGCGCGCATTCATTGTGCGCACCCGCGACTCCACAGTTCCCCGAGTGACGGCCGACGAAGTTTACAAATACGCGCGCCAACGCCTGGCTAGTTACAAAGCCATCGACGGCGGCATCCTATTCGTCGAAGAAATCCCACGCACCGCCAGCGGCAAGATCCAACGCTTCAAACTCTCACAGATGAATTCTTACAGAGAAATGGTCGCATCGTTATTGTCTGGATTTGAAGGAAAGAGTCACCCGGGACGAGCCCTACCGTCCAGCGCCGACGTCCCCTTGGGAGTTGCGCCGGAAGGCCGAGTCACAGTATGAGCTGCACCCTCAGGCGTTTTTCTTTTCTTTTCTTTTTTTTTTTGCATTATGATTTTCGGGAGGCTTATCAGGATATTCTGGGTAGAATGGTTTCGGCGTTCTCTTTAGGTATACATGGCGTTTTGGGGTCGTGGTATGCCTGGGTGCATTCGCGCGGTACGCATACGATTCGTTCAATTTGGTCTCGGCAGGCATCCTTCCATCACTGGCTTTCCCTCTACTTCGACAACCGGCATGAGTGGCGATATTACGGATTTTTGACTTTTGAGATTGACTGCTTTGTGGATTTTTCACTTAACGACTCTCTTCCGTTCGATGTGGTCACATACCCAATTTATGCACACAAGGACTTCACATCGGAGTCACGTCTCGGATTTTACGAATATATGACCCATAATTTTTTTTCTACTCGCAAAAGCAAGTCTGAATCACTTCAGACTAGTAGATCTTCTCACGTCCTGGCTTTTGTCAGGTGTCACCAACAAATTGTAAAACCGGTTCTGATTCCCATCTGAACTCCATAAGCTCGACAAAAAAAAAGATCAGAAAAAAAAAAAAGAAAAAGAACGGATCTTCATGCACACCGACTATCCACAGTATACACTAACACACGTGCTTGGACCTGCAGCCCCCTCACGCCTTCCCACGCGGCCCAAGACTTTGGTTCTTGACCCGCCAAAACTGGGGCGCTTTTGTGCAACTCAAGGTGCAGCAACCCCTGCCATAAACCCCCTGTTCAATTCCCTGGCTCGGCCCGTGTCTACTTTGGACCTCGCTTATGCACTCTCCAGGGCGTGATAGTAATCAAACAAATCTAGCGTAAGCGCCAGAGTGCCAGTCGGCAAAAAACACTTTGATGTTGACAGCTGTCAAGAATCGGCCTACCAGTGATCTCAGCGTTTGATGGCTGGGTGCCGTGCTTCTACAGCATTCCAACCTCCCCACCCCCCGAGGTCTGCCGACCCTGCCGTGTTCAAATCGATCCTCGCGCCCATTCGTGAACTAATGGGCCGGGCCTGCATGAGAATGCCTTTTTAGTCGTCTATGAGCGGGGTTTCCCTCGCCCCGTGGTTCCATGGTCTGAGGCTCTTGACGATGGAAGAGGCGTTTCGGAGAGAGAATAGCGAGAACCTGTGGGCCGATCGCAGTTCAAACCTTGCGGGCCAGGGAGCGGGGTTTCCAACCTACGATTGTTGCTCACCGCAGTCTCACCGATACTCGCACAAAGTCTAGTTCTCGACCAGAAGCACTCTAATCAAGGCATTTGTTGTGATCCCCACATTTTGAACTTTTTTTTTTTTTTGAACTTTTTTCTTCTCTTTGCTGGTACTTAATTTTGTCTTTCAATAGCTCGGAGCACTTGCCCTAATTCTGAGACTAGCTTTTAATCTAGAGATGTCAATTGAGGGGAATCCTTGGCCTGGTTGCGTTAGAGAGGTGGTATCAACAACGCCCCTCGGTTGGTGCTATTCATCCTGCGCCTGGGAGTGGTTTGGTAGACGCCTTTCAATTTGGGCTTAATTTAATCCGCGCCTTCATTTGAAAGTGCAATATAGCAATGGACGTGAGCCCAGAACGTTCCGTTGGATCCCAGACGGACGCTATAGCCCGTGTAAATGGCGATGATAAGGGCCTAGATGAAGCTCGGCTGGTCTCGGACGGAGGCCTTTTTGAGACCGATCGCCGATATGAGCGCATTGGAAGCCATTGAGTGACGGAATCCATCGTACAAGCATTGTTAGAAAGAAAGAAGAGAAATTGCACAAGATCCATTTACTCAATCGCAATATTATAGAAAATTAAAAAAGTGACTTGCTATGGGTAAATAGACGATGGATTAAAGATCACGTGCTGTACTGGGCAAAATTCGCACATTTGTATTCCGACGTCGGATCAAAAAAGTCCGAAGAATGAGGCAAGCACTATGGAGACAGACACCATCGCGGCTTCCTCGGCAAAGAGACAAAAATTATTGGCATGCCAGAGATGTCGCTCACGAAAGCAGAGAGTAAGTCCATCTCACGTCTCTGGAGATTAAGTCCACAGTGCTCAGATCTCTTCAGTGCAGTGATCAGAGGCCCTGCGAGAATTGTACTAGTGCGGGTAAAGGTATGGAGTACATCGATCGTTCTTGCTTGCATCTAATACATCAACTTACTAGTTTAATAGAATGTTGCATGAGTGAGCGTGTCCCACGCAAATCATACGCACATGATGAGTGGGTATTTGACTCCTCTTGTATGATTTGTGGCTCATTTGTGTTCGCAGGTATACTCGATCTCTAGAGGCGAAGATTGCTGCCCTCGAATCTAGAGTCTCAAGTGAGACGAGAAACTCCTCTGTGGAGGGCGTGACAAATTCGGCCCATGACGACGCAAATGAATATGCTCGCTCTGAGCACGAAGTCACGTCTTACGTGGACCGAAGAGAACCAGAGGATCGAGATACACAGTCTCTCGTGATTCCTGCAAGTGAGACGCCGGCCGTCAGTTTTTCCTCGTCATCTTATCCCGCCATCGCAAACGTGTCTCCAATTGTTGAAGATCAATGCGGCCATTCGAGTCTTCTAATCGGTATCTTGGCCACGCTTACTAGTGGAAATCCTTGTGGCATTGCTTCTCGGCGAAGTGATGCGTGGCATGGAATCAACTTATCTGCGTCGATCGTAGAAGGAGCTCTCAAGCCAAGCTCCCGGACTAAACTTTCATCTAATGCTCAGGATACGCTTGTGCAAGTCTACTTGGAGAGGGTCAATCCGCGGTATCCATTTCTACATGTTGAAACGTTTTCGGGCTGGTATGAGTCCTGGAAATCACGTAGTCATTCAGGGCTCATTACTGACCCCAAGGACCGATGGGCGGACTTTATCGTCACGATGGTGCGTAGATGAAGATGTTGGCTTGCGTTGAGAAATTTGTTAATCGTTTGTTGCTTTAGGTACATGCAGTGAGTATACTTCTGACGCCTCAAGTGTCACAGAACGATATTGTCACCTCTCAGGTGAGTTTGAAGATCCAAAGCTCCACAAGAAATGCTTTCTGATTGTATAGGCTCTGTATAATGATGCGATGAAATACGCGCCCTTTGTCTTTGCCCGGCCCGATCCAATATTGCACGCGCAGGCTTATCTTCTGCTCACGCTACATGCACTTCATTCGCCATCATCGCAGATGATCATTCATATGGCATCTATCACAATGCGCCACTGTGCAATTCATAATTTACATCTCGCCGAATGCGAAAGACAAGAGCGATTTCCTGCATTCTCACGAACACTCCAGATCCGCCGAAGGGTGTTCTGGTCCGCGTACGCTTTGGACCGGTTGATCAGTTGGATCTATCATATCCCTAATAATCTACCTGATGAGCATGTCACCGTTGAAGTAGGCGTTTGCTCCTCATCTAGAAGTCGTCTGGGTATTGACAATAAAGATGTTTTCAACTGTCGAGGATGCAAGTCTCTATTATGACACTGCGGACATTAGCCAGCCTCCACCGGACTTGCCTCAAAGAACACGGCTTTCTCCGACGCTACATCTCATACGATGCAGAAGAATCCAGTCTCGCATTTTGAACACGATGATGCGATCGGATTTTCATAAGATCAACGCCACCTCGGCATGGAGAGAACACATGCTGGAGGAGCTTGAGTCCTGGCGAACCCAGATCGAGCGATTGAGCCATAATACGAACCGAGGCTACCTCAGCGACCGATGGGTAGGGATGGCCTACAACTATACGGTACTCATTCTATTCCAACCAAATAAAATAAATGTGCTCGCTGGGTTCGGCGACCGATCAGTGCAAGCCTGCGCCCAACTTGCGTTGACTTTCAGAGCCTTTCAAAAAGATCGGCAAACAGCTCAATTATGGCCTGGAGTAAGTCGCTTTTCTTCATCGATGCGAGCTGTACATGACTAACGAATTGCTGCGACTAGCTACTGAGTCAGTTTGCCGTAGGTGTCACCCTTCTCTACTGCTTCTGGGCAACCCCACCTTCATATCGTACACCCGCCTACCGGTCGCCAGAGGTAGTAGAAGCTCTACGAGCGTGCTCAATAGCTCTGGCAATACTATCTGAACGGTGGGTACAGGCTGAACCTCTTAGGGACGTGTTCGATATACTGGCAAAAGAAATTCCGATTTATGAAACGTCAGGAATTGGACATTCACCACGATGCATTTCTACTCAATCGGTTTCCCTTATTCAATCGCAAATGCAATTCATGCGTGATGTTGTCCGCAACCGAGGAGTTTTGCGAATGGTGCAGGAAATGATCTCGGAGAATTTCCCCGTGAGTCCAGTGGGGAGAATCCAGACAGCTCCCACTGCGGATCTTGAGAGTGGCGGAGCTCATAGCAGCCACCTCTGCTCTGAGCACTGTGCATTGTTTGACTCCACGACATTCTTTGATCCCACTCATATTATCGAGCCGGATTCGATGACGGACGGGGGCTCGAATGAACCGTACGGTGACTTTGAGGATTCAGTAATGTTCCCAGCTTTCTTTGGCTCAGCTGAATTTTAAATAGACATTATATACGTACAATCAGTGTAATGTTTAATGTTTTGAATAATTTAGGACAACTTTGGGAAAAGCCAGAATGGTTGTTTCGGAATTTCGCCCCCGAAAATCAAAGTTATCGGAACAGCAAACTCCGATGAATGATCGCTAGGACCTGTACCTGACTCATTTCGAATTTATTCTTCAAACCTTTCAAGATCAAAATCATTGCTGCCTCTCAATCATCTTTTTCAAAAGTTCGAATTTTCCCGGGAAATGGCTCAGAAGCTAAAGGTTGCCGTGGCGCAAGCGCGGACTCGCTCCTCTCTGGAGTCGACCCTTGCCGCCCTAAAGCAAATCACCCAACACGCATCTTCTCAAGGTGTGAAGCTTTTACTTTTCCCCGAAGCCTACCTGGGCGGGTATCCTCGCACTTGTGATTTTGGAACTGCTGTTGGGGCTCGCGCTCCCTATGGTCGTGAACAATTCCTCCAGTACTTCAAGGATGCAGTGGATCTCGGTGATACGCCTGCTGGGGCCGGTGATGACTGGGTTGATCGCAAGCTCCCAACAGCGAAGGGCTCTGATCGTCGTGGGGATGGTACAAGGGAGTTCCTCGAACAGCTGTCGAAGGAAACGGGTGTCTTTCTCGTCACCGGGTTGATTGAGAAGGCGGGGGCAGCCTATATTGCTCCGCCCTTTACGTGGACCCGTCATCTGGGGTTCTGGGGAAAAGACGCAAAGTCATGCCCGTAGGTCAAGCCCTAGTATCGAGACCGGTTGTTGTTAAACAAGACTAACTCGACTTTGAACTCGGCACAGACTGCCTCCGAGCGTCTTATTTGGGCCCAGGGTTCGCCGGCAAGTCTCAAGGCTGTCACCACGGAGATTGATGGTGTGAGGCTCACCATTGCGGCAGCTATTTGCTGGGAGAATTTCATGCCTCTTCTCCGTCACAGTCTGTACTCGCAGAACGTGAACATTTATCTTGCACCCACGGCTGACAGTCGAGATACCTGGCTGCCCCTCATGCGGACTATCGGTGGCGAAGGCCGCACGTTTGTATTGTCATGCAACCAGTGCGTACGGTATAATGAATTGCCTTCTTGGATCACCGATCAAGCCGAAGATGCCTCGGAAGGTACGACGCTCAAGACATCTGTCGTCCTCTGAATTACCACCGCTTGGCGCGATGACTGACACATTTACAGAAGAAGCGAAGAGATACATTTCCCGTGGAGGATCTTGCATTGTTGGTCCCCTAGGCGAGGTCCTCGCAGGCCCTATCTGGGAGACATCTCTCGATGATGCGCTCAACGGATCAGGTATCAGTGAGGACTCTGAGAAGGATGGCTTGTTGATCCACGAGATTGACGTGGAAGATTGTCAACGTGCCAAACTTGATATGGATGTCACGGGACACTATTCAAGAGACGACTCCTTCAAGTTGACCGTCGCAGGGCTGGATCTGAACCCCCCCGCCTTTTTGAGCGAAACAGGATAGCTTCCAAGTGCTGCATATAGAATCAATTCAATACGAATGTTATTTGAATCACTTACAATATGGCGGTAGGAAGCAGATAATTGCTGCAAGTTTCAGATCTTTCACCAGTTCATTCACTGAATAGTCTATGTAAACGACAACAAGGTGATAACGGGGCCTTTTTTCTTCTCCAGGTGTTTCCCGTCTTCTTCCCTCCATTTTTATGATCTTCTTTTCTCTGGCATTTTTACATTTCACTTCCGACTTCATCTGAACATTTACAATAACCTTCTAGCACATGAGTCTTTCCAACGTTTCCAAGTTTTCCTTTGAAAGTGGAAAATGAAAGAGGTCTGTTGTGTCAAGACGACGATACTTATTATGAAAGAAGAACAAATTGCATCATGACCTTGTTTCGAGGAATCTAACCCAAAGCCTGAAAATGCCTACGAATGGCTATCATACGATTTCGCCTTGTAATAGAAGCCAAGCCAGTAGTGGATTGTATGAGGACGGAATCATGTACCTGCGACAACTATGCATGCATGTAGATATGCATAACTTGACTCTTCGTCGTTATTTCGTAGTCTTACCCCCTATGCTCGCGGCGTAAGTGTCAAACCCCGTTGACAGTAGACCTTGACGCGGAACCGACGAGCGTCGGAGCCGATCCCCGCATGTTGACCAATGAGAGCAGATGGCACCGCGGATCTACGTCCGCCTTTAAGAACAGGAGGCCAAATCTCCTATTTAAACGAGCTGCGTTCCTGCTTTTTTCTTGTCTTTGTTCGCAAGCATCATTCCGACAGGGTGATCATAATGGCCAAACCAGTGATTGTTATCGTGCCCGGCGCCTGGCACCGGCCTCAGCATTTCAAGCATCTCATTGAACGACTGAACAAAGTCGGCTATGAAGCTGTGGGTGTGACGCTTCCATCTGTCGACTCCAGTCCACCACATAAGACATGGGAGCAAGATGCGCAAGCAGTTCGCCAAGTGATCCTGGAACACCTTGATGCCGGCAAAGATATCATTGCCCTCGCTCACTCCTTCGGCGGGATTCCTATGTCTGAGGCTGTCAAAGGACTAGGAAAAGAGGCCCGAAACAATCAAGGGTTAAAGTCCGGCGTTGTGCGACTGGTCTATATGTGTGCGATGGCGATTCCAGCAGGGCAGAATTACGCCGCGCAGATCGTGCCAGTCACCCCCGAAGAAGAGGAAATTGAGCGACGCCGCCAGGAATTAATTGAAAATCAAAGAGCTATGAGGTTCACGGAGGTATTTCTATCAGATGAATACCCGTTGGCGTCATGTCACCGTAAGTAGAACTTAGTGGGGCTGACTGTCTCTAGGAGGGAGCAATGCTGCTGGACAAAGTGGGCATCCGTGATATCTTCTACAATCGGTGTGATCCTGGAGACGTGGATGAGGCAGTCGAACTGCTTGGTTCATTCCCTACGGGCCCTCTGGCGGTTCCTGCCACGTACTCGGCCTTTTGTGATATTCCAAGCACTTATATCGTGACACGAAACGATCTCGCTTTGCCGGCATCTTTCCAAGAAAGAATGATTGCCCAAGCAGAGGGTGCTTTTACTGTTGAACGATGCGATGAGGGACATTCGCCATTCCTAAGCAACCCAGACTTGATGGTTCATTACATTCGCCGGGCAGCTGGAGAAATTGTATAGAGAAATGAGCTCTGCAGCATTCTGGTAGACCTTTACGTACATCAATACTATGTTCCGGAGAAACCTCAACCTAGAGACTTATTGACCATTAACTTTGTAAATGGCGGATCAATTAATTACTATATTTACCAATTTTGTCGCTTCCGGCTGAACTCCCACATGCTGTCCTGCACCTACATTTTCAGTCACCTTGACTTTGACAGCCAGTCTCGAGATGTTTTTTGGATCAAAGTGTAGTGGTCAAATAGGCCTTCAGCTCCTCAGTACATTCTCATTCCAGTGCGAGGGATCTCCCTGCAGCGGCAGATCGATCGAAAAGTACAGCCTGGTCCGTAGAATGATAGAGCTATTACCCGGTTGTATTGCGTCCTGTACAGTAGCTGGCTGAGTGCGTGAGAGCCGTTTTGAAGGAAGCTCAATGATGACGCGCGAGACGATGTCCTCGGTCCTTGTGGTCCGAACATCTACTGCAGTCGTCAATCTACCCTTACGGTCTGGTCGGCCTAAGATAGTCTGCCGCATTACACAGGAGACGCCCAATCTTTTGCATCGATAACAGGGCGTCTGAGCCGTCCGAAGCTCTCCCGGGTTTGAGATCTCAACTTCGCCGGGTAAGTCACATCGAATGCGCCTATTGCGACATTCCAAGGCAGATCACACGGGAATATCTGTCTCTTGGTCTCTTATGGCATGCTGGGCGTAGCTCTGCGTAACTCACAAGGGTTTGCACATTACCACGGATCATGAAGCGAGGCGGAAAGTATATCTAGAGGAATGACTCGCAATCATTTTTTGAAGAGCTAGAGATGCTATCTTCGTAAGCTCCTGCCCAGTCGGGCTACGGGGCATGGTATGTAATGAGTCGGGCACATTAGTGAAGCTCTCACTGGCCGTCGCTTGTCCTTGGTATATTTTTTTTGACATCAGAGAGACCGAGCCGCCTGAAATCCCAAGATCGCCGGTTCACGGCGGGTTGCTCGGGCCTCATATTAACAGGCTTCTGGGCTGCACTTGAGGTGAGGGCCGTTCAGCGCGGAACTACGATTCGCGCTGGGGCTCAGCTCGGTTGGTTTGTAAATAAATCACTCATCCATAGTGCCCCGTTGCGTGTATATACGATGGAGCATCACGTACGAGTCGCCCAGTATATAGTCCCTGATCTGCTGCCAGATAGCCTATTTTGCTCTTCTGTAAAGATTCTACCAGTACGACTATTATCTCACGTACATTGACTCGCCTTGGTCCGAACTTGTTCTATCATATTGAGGCTCTTTCTGCGTGGACAGGAAACAACGCACGGCAGTCGTTTGGCTCCACTGCTCCAATCCACTGTCGAGTCTGACGCCTGAGTCTGCACAACGAGGCGTGTAGATATGCAATCCATACTTTCAATTCTTCTCCTCTGGCTCGCCATCACGACTACAGGGTACCTCGTCCCAGAACCGCCTGGTAAATACAATGTCACATTGACGACTGGGACCCTTGTCGACTACACCCGTGATGACCCTTATGCCGCAGAACCAACGCCTCGGGCACTGATGCTGTCAGTGTTTCAACCTGCGACATGCGTATCTACTGTGCCGGTCCGTGACATGCCCACGGAGACCGCTGAGTACCAAGGGCCATTGCTCAAAACGACCTTCAATATCTCCGTCAATCTCTCACCCCTCTTCCTGGAAGCTCGTCTGCCAGTGTGTTCGGATCATCCCGAAAGCCGCTCACTCACACATGACCACCCTATCCTGCTCTTCGCCCCGGGCTACGGCATCCCTCGAGTCTATTACAATGTCCTCGCCTCAGCTATCGCCAGCGAGGGCTTCATAGTCATCACCATTGATCACCAAGAGGACGCGAACATTATTGTCTATCCAGATGGCCACGCGGTCTACACAAATGCCTCCATACTGAACAGCCCTACCTGGGACGAGTACCCTCGTGCCGCCGACGCATCCTCCATTATCGACCAGCTGAGCAACGAAACTGCCATGGCGAAGCTACTTCCCCAACGTGGACCCCGACCATTCCGAACCGACCGCGTCGCCATGCTAGGACACTCGGTAGGCGGCGCCTCCGCCATCGTGGCCGCCAGCCGTGATCACCGCATTCGTGGGGCCATCAATTGGGACGGTACCATTTTCGTATCGCCACCTCTATCATTGTTTCAGCCAGTGCTTTTCATGAACCATCAGAATACTATTGATCCCACTTGGTTGGCGGCGTGGCCGCAACTGAAGGGCCCGAAGCTAGTCGTCCATGTCGCGAACTCGACCCACCAGACCTTCACAGACGTGGCCACTCTATTCCAGGCGGCTGGGTTGAGCACGGCGCCATTCGCGGATCTTTTGGGCACAATTGCGCCGGTCCAGATGGTGCAGATCCTGGCAACGTATACGACCGCGTGGAGGAACGGGGCGTTTGTGGGCAAGGAAGGCGGGGCGGTGCTTGAAGGACAGGAGTTGAGCAAGTTTCCGGAGGTCTCAATTATGATGAAAAGCAACTGTTAACATGATGAGAGACGTCTCGCAAGATATACACAACTTGCTATCTTGGATGGCCCAACAGCGCGTCATGTAGGTGCTCTCAACCTTGTTTAGATCGCTTTATTATTTGAAAAGAGGATAGCCCAAATCGTCCCCGCTCAATTACATGCAATTTCTATTCTCTCTCGTCATTCCCTTGCCCTATAGCTTTCCAGAACGAATCTTCACTTCCTTCCGCTAGTACCATTTAGTGACTGGTATACCTAGCAGCGTCGTAAGCTTGGATTCCAGAGGGAGCCATTTCGAACGGTAGACTTGTTCTAGTCTCGCTCAACACTCCTCGTCAAGAATAGAACTGGCCTAGTTCTAGTGGTCATTAGCATGAGTCAGGTGTAAGGATGTAGATGCCGCAGCCATCTCTGGCGCTAAAGATTGTCATTCTCGGCGTCCGTTCCATAATTCCCCAGATGCCATATGTGATCTGTCAGCCTCAACAGCATCAAGTTTCTCATCTTATCATTTCATCTACAGGAATCCTCGTTCGTCAGCATATAGAAAAACATATAGATCAAGCTAAAGAATCGCCATAGGAGACCACGAAAGAGTGAGGTTTCCCTGATATTTGCATCATCTGCATTTGTGTATCACATGAAAAAGGTTCTCAGGGACTAGCTAGATGACGTTAATTAAAAATTACTTGGTTTCAATCTGTTGGTTTTTCTTTTGATCATATTCAATATCTGACACCCCGCATTATCAAGAGAATCAGGCAACAGGAGCTTGGCGTAAGCAAGTCACTTAAAAGGCCAGTCCCGTCCGTTGAGTACCTTGCAAGACCACTACTATCTCGAGTCAATATGTCCTTTTTTCCCCACTCCGACCGGTGAGAGTAGCTCACACTCGGGCAACTGCCATTGCGGAGCCGTACGATTCAAGTTCACTATTTCCCCACCCCTGCATGAGTACCCCACCACCCAGTGCAACTGCTCCATCTGCACGAAGAACGGCTATTTGCTTGTCTACCCGTTGACCGAGAACTTCACGATTGAGACGGGCGAAGATAAACTGAAAGAATATCAATTTGCTCGGCGCATATCAACGCACCAGTTCTGTGGGGAGTGTGGAAGCAGTTGCTTCATTCGTCTTCCGGAGGAGGGCCATCCACCGATTACCGTCGTCAATGTAAGCGATGTACTCCCGTTTGATTTGCAGATATTGAATTTTTCTTGGACTCTTTAGGTGCGGATGCTGCGAGACTTTGACATTGATAGATTGAACATCAGAAAGGTAGATGGAAAGTCCATGGGGGAAGAATACAAGGTATAGATGGCCTGTTCAGGATCATCAAACTTTTCTCGTTTGAAAAGTTAGGGTCGTGATTTTGATAAAGTATTCCACTCAAAGAATCTCATTCACAATTCATGAGAGTCTCCTAGTCGGTAGAAATAGAATGATTGAAATCGAGTGGATGATTGCGTCTAATGGCGGCCTGAGAAATGAGCGTGGCAGTATTTGAAATCATCAGGCAACAAGGCACTCACCTACCCGAGACGATCCTCGAGACAGTCCAAGTAGTTCCATTCGATATTGATGCACATCCACACGCATTCCGCATCTAAATAATTTATCGGAAGATTGCTTTTCTTTGGTGTGATTTCATGGCGATAGGATGTCTGGTCAATTGACCACCGAGGTGGCTTTCAGATCCTCTTCCCAGCCGCGGCGGCGACAGAACACCAGTTGCGATCCTTGCCGACGGTCCAAGCGACGGTGCTTCTTCTCTTTAGATGGGCTGGAAGACTTGAATGACACTTGTGCACATTGCAGACGCCTGGGCCATGCGTGCACGTTCGAATTTGCTGCGTCTCAACAGACTCTGAGGCCACAGAAGAGACAGCGGCGCAATTCACCGAGATCTGATCGCAATGGGGACCATAACGAATCATTCAATCTGCCCGTGTACTCTACCGAACAGATATCTCGAACTGGCTTCTTGGACGCACAAGATGACTTTGCTGCTTGGTTCAACTTTGATAACGAGCAGTCCTTCAGCCAAGCTGCCGCATCCCCCTTGAATGGTGATCTCAGTGTAAGAGAACCTACCACATCGTGTTTAGAACCAACAGGAATGTCTGGATGTGGGAATGAACGCCAAATAGCTCTTCTGCCTAACCGCTTGTTTGGGATGCGGTCATTCCAGTGTAGAGCAGATGCCATTCTTGGGAGCACCATAAGAAGTCCAGTCCATCTCCTGAACTCCAAAATGGATGCTAGGATGCTTGATGAAAGTTCTATCCGAATATTTGACACTATTGTGACTGGATCAGCGAATAGATTCCTCGACTATGAGTGCAATCTATATGCAGCTGGGGCTCGTTATCAGATCGAGAACAGCAGCTCAGAAAACTCTCAAGGAACTTCACCTGCAAATTGGGAAGCCATAAATGACGGACTAGCAACGGTATCTGCGATCACATCACCAAAATCCGCAGAACTTTCGATCATTCCTCAACAAGACTCGACAGAAGCAATGACGCGTACTCGGGTGCCGCAAGAAGAGGACAATTTGAAGATGACCTTACTCGGTTGCGCCAGATTCTTGGATCATTTTGGGTGCTTATATGGCAATCAGCTGAGCCGATCTGATCGGAAGAAATCAGATATAGCCTTAACATCAGCGTTGCGCGCATTCTCGTTCCAATGGTTATCAAAAGAGAAGATCGGATGGGGCAGACGGCACGGAATGCTTCCTTGGATATCTATACTGATGCGTGGCATCGAGCACGATCGTCACTCAATGACGCACACTCGGTTCGCTCATTCCGGGTTGTTTTTGCTTCCTTCATGTTCAATGGCATTGCCACGCCGATATCAGCACAGCCACACTTTAAAGCCCATGAGTATCTGGATTCGGGCTTACAAAAGCTTGGTGATCTCGAAGGGCTTGTCAAGCAATATTGTACGACTTTGGGACCTTTATCAAGATATGCAGCCCTAATAGAGGCCAGCTTGAGTCTTATCCGTTGGTGTGGGTACCTACGCGAAACTGGGGCAGCTCTCTTTGGCGACTATCAGTGCAAGACACCCTACCCTCTTGTTGATTTGGATAGTAAGTTGCCTCTTTGATCTTCATGGCGGCTTGAAACTACGGAACCTGATCTGTCGTAGCAATTACAGGCGATAATTCGACTCCACATTACTCAAACTATTGCACTATGGAAGATCTAGATATGAAGATTCCAGCTATATGTCGAAAAGCATCAGCGGAAGCATTCTACATTTGGGCAAAGATGATAGCTGTGAAAGAAGCTCTGCCCAAAGCCACGGATTCTTGCCTCCGTCCTAGTCCGAAACTATCTGAGTCAATCGCCGATACAATGCTCGCCATTGAAAGGTTTGAGAAGAGTTTCAGACATTTTCTTAACAAATGCAGAGAGACATTTCATGATTTCTCCATTCCATCGAGAATTGCTTCAGGTAAGACTATAAATATCTCATGGCCAGCGATTTTAGTTCACTGACAATGTCTACCAGTATCTCTCATGGCGTTCTGGAACCTCGGAGTCCTCACGTTTGCTGAAATATTACAGCCGCTTGAGAATACCGCGATCCCAGACCTTCTCCCAACTATGCAAAGCTATCGACAAGTTGCGACATATTCCATGGCAGAGTTCATCGAATGCGTCTTACAGCTACCAGTCGAAGAAGCTTTCAACCTGCAAAATGGATTGGGTGCCGATGTTCCCCTCATCGCATACCACGTCACACCGAGCTTGATGGTTACTGCGTTGGAGAAGACCGTAGAGCATATTATTGATATGCAAACTTCTCATAATGAAAAGGAGATGCCATTTGAAATTTTATGGGACTTTCGTGATGAGACATGGACGCGGCACATTGACTGCCTAATGAAAGGACTTCTTTCTCTGGATGTAACCGTCGGTGGATCTCAGACCGCCGGTGTCGCTTTTCAATCGCTCATGCGAAAGCACGGTGATATTATCTCGGAATGTTGGACCTCGGACTTTGAGACATAGTTGCCGTGGGAGTTTTGTACAAATTTCATGAATTCAGAGATGGAAACTTATTGCTTACTCTTCATTTCAAATTACGCGAACGTGCATGAAGCAACCAGGTCCTCTAAGCCACGTGAAGATGAAGAGCATGACAGAAGTATAAAGACGAATATTACGTTCAGGGATCGCAGCCAAAGGATAAGGGATGCATACCTGTTCATGAAGTAACCGGAAACTTGAAAAAGACTGCCTAGTGAACGTCAAGTTGTACTTTCAACCACACTAACCCGTAATAGGTTACCATTGGATATAACCCCTCATATGCTATGTTCGTATGAGAATTGAGCGTGCAATGAGTCATTGTCAATTTCCGAGCGCATCTCAAGCTAACCCATCAACATTCCCTGATGGAAATTTTCCCTCGCATTCACACGCAGACGTCTTGTTTCCAACCAGACTTGAGATTTCAGCATCCCCAATCAAAAATCAAATTCAACCTCGTCAAAATGTCCGAGCCTGTTGAAAGCCATCAAATCAAGGACGATATACAAAAAGCTTATGATGACATTGCCGACGTTTACTTGAGCTGGACACAACCTTCTCACGCAGTACGTCTTTCCTATCTGGAAAAGATGCTTCGATCCCTCGATCCCGCAAAGGCAAAGAGGAGAATGAACATCCTCGAGCTAGGCTGTGGCGCCGGAGTGCCGTGTACTCAACATTTGGCATCCCATGAATCTATTAGCGTCACCGCAAATGACATATCCAACGCACAAATCGCCCTGGCAAAAGAGTCACTGCCTGAGTCTGTCAACCTGATACAGGGGGACATGATGGAATTGGACTTCACTCCGGAGCATTTCGATGCAGTCACGGCCATGTACTCTATTTTCCATCTGCCACGCGATGAACAAAGTGTGATTCTTCGTCGCATTTTTACTTGGTTGAGGCCTGGGGGACGGCTCCTCGCGAATTTCCCTGAGACTGGATTTGAGAGTTCTTCTGATCGGTCATGGTTAGGCGGTACTAAGGGGGCAATGCATTGAAGTGGGTGGGGTCGAGAAGAGATGAGAAGACTTCTTAAAGTTATTGGCTTTGAGGTGGAGATTGATGAGGTTGTCGTGGATTCGGAAGAAAAAAATGGGGTTTCGCACAGTGTTGCGTTTCATTGGATCTTGGCTAAGAAATGAATCTTCGTGCGATTTCAGCTTTTGTGACATTGTGGCGCTATAAAAGAGGAAAAGAGTTTGGTGGTATTCTATCTTCACAGCTATAGAGCTGCAGCAGAAGAGCCATTATTGTTGCAGACATGATACTCAAACAATCCCATAGCCCATCCACCACACACCCCAAGCCAGTGGTGCCAAAGCCCCGATGAGAGCCGCGCCAAAAGACATTTCCAATATGCACCAAATCCAGATTGTCCCAAATGCGGGCGCTTTCTTCATGACGCCGTAGTACGGCTCCCCATTCGTCACACTTATGAGGTGCGCACCCAGCAAGAGCGCCGCTGGAAGGAACACAATTGTTCGTAAACTTGGCGGAAAGATCAAACGGCGCAGAAACGAGAATGTGAATTTGTCGGGCGTGAGTGGGAGGATAGATATGGGCTGCGGGGCGAGGAAGCTTAGACGTTTACTTAATCTGAAGCGAATGATATGACCGTGGGCGAAGTGGATGAAGAATGTCAGGAATGGAAGCGTGATTGTGAATGATTCTTTAAGGAGGCGTGGGAGGTCGATCCGTTCAGCGTATTGGTGGGCGGCGACGTAAGCCAGGGTGAGGTGGAGAGTTGTGAGGGGCACGGAGAGTAGGACTGTGTCGATAAATGGAGGCAAGGGCTTATCTGGTTCGTCTGGAGCTGACCCTGTGTCTTCGGTCGAGATCTTTCTTGCGCCGTTATTCATCGGTACTTGGTCGCTGGCGTTGGCGTCAACGACATTCCCAGACGCGTCGACGGTCACATATCGTGGCCCCTTTGACTTTGATTTATGCCCTTTGGCAAGTTCTGCGTCTAGCGCAGCCTGTGAGACGGCCTGTTGTCCCAAGAGCTCATTTTGGCGCTCTGCGATGATGTCGTACAATGTTCGTTCGCTTTTTTTTGCGGACTGGTTGCGGGGCGGGATTGCGAGGGGAATTGAAGGTTCAGGAGATGAGGAAGTTGCAGCTGCAGCACGACGCTGCTTTCGATTCCTGGGAACGTCCATGGGTAGCTTTCTCCAGGTGGTTCACAAGGTTGGAGATGTGGAATAGCTGGCGGATAGCAAAAAGCTGCGGATGTGGATTTCGGCGATAAATCGGGGTTAAGGTTCAGGGGATCACCCGCTACGGGAACATGGAAATCTCCCCAGACATGTGTATTTTACTATCAATGACAT
The DNA here is from genome assembly GCF_028827695.1 of Penicillium maclennaniae. NCBI lineage: Eukaryota > Fungi > Ascomycota > Eurotiomycetes > Eurotiales > Aspergillaceae > Penicillium > Penicillium maclennaniae. The sequence goes on along the minus strand of NW_026623215.1, from coordinate 4,186,177 downwards.
CAATTTCTAAACCAATTTATACCACTTAAAACGTCCAGTCACATCTTCGAAAATGATGTTTTCACATAGCCACTTTACTTGGTTGTTCTCATCTTTTTATGATAATTCGACAACTGTTTTATCCAGCCTGGTACAAAGCAGGTCCAGCAACGACATGTGAGTTGATCATGCTCAAGTTGAATGGGGTCAAGAAGGGGTCGGAATCAGTGATAGCGATGAACATGGTGCCGTTGATAGCAGGGTCACCTTGGTAGGTCTCCAGGTCGGGCTGAGTGGTAAAGCCAGTATTACCGGAAACATTCAAAGGCGTGTAGGTCACGTTCAGCTGCGACACCCAAGCAACGTACTTGGGACTGCCAGCCTGGGTAGAGGTCACATAGCTATTGTTCGGACCAACCGACTTGCCGGGTGTCTCCCACTTCAAAGAGACCGTGCGACCGGGGAACGAGAGAGGAGTATACTTGTTAGGAGTAACAAGTGCTCCAGCATCACTATTCCAGTTAGTAGAATTGGTGGCTGAACTGGAATTGGCAACATTCACGCCAGGTCCCAAAGTATTGCCCTGTCCGGTAGTAGAGTTGAGTCCGGTTGCGTTACTCTTGGTGGTCCCACCAACCCCAGAAAGACTGGGCTGGTTAAGAATGGTCAGGCCCGGGAAATTAGCCCACGCCAGGCGAGTCTGATTGGCAGGACAAGAACTGATGAACGGAGCCAGTAGAGTCCAGGCCCAGGACTGCGGCACACCGACCTCAAACCACACTGGCATAGGGAAGAGACCCTGGAACTGGCGGAAGATCATTTGCTGCCGTGCCTCGGTCGTGATGGATTGGGTGAGAAGAGTAGCAGCCTCTCTCGAATCGAGGTGGGCCAAGAATCCATAGACACCGGATTCGCCGAAGCGAGTTAACTTCTGGCAGAAATCGAGATACTCCCTCACGTTGGTGTACGGGTAGTTGTACTGGCACTGTTGAGGAGCTTGGGCACCGAGCATGTTGCTAATCAGGGTCGCATGTCCAACCTCTTGCTCGGCCATGAAAGCAATGAGATCACGGTCGGCTTGGTTGAGACCAGCATCCTTGAAATCTTGAGCGGAAAAGCGTCTCAGTCCATCATTGAACAGGTCCAGCTCAATCCATTCTTGATAAAGAGCAAGTGCCTATCGGTTCGAGTTAGCACTGATTGGAAATTGCATCAGAAAGTCAGGGATCATGTACCAAAGACTCATAATCAAAGTCACTCTTGGCGTTATAAACAGGAATGGAGCCATTGGTGCCAACCCCTCCGGCTGGGACATACGGAGCAGGTTCAGCGTTTTGAAGTTGACCATTAGAGCGGTAGGTAGTTTCCGCCGCGGCGATCGTGGATGACGCAACGATGCCTGTTCCAATCGAGGTGGCAGTTAAAGCTCCAGTAGTCGATGGAGTTCCGGAGAACGGGGTATGTGGCTGGGAAGTAGGAAAGGTATGAGTGGGTGGTCCCACAATAGTCGAGACCGACATCGACAGGGGAGGGCCCTGACGAGCGACCACCGGGTTTGCAGAGGCTAAGGGCATCGAGCCCAGCATGCTCAGCATCCACACACTGTTCCACATCATATCCACGAGGATAGCACAGTGCTCTTCTTTCTGGAACTACTCTCGCTCTATAAGTGCCGGGGAAATGAAGGAAATCGCTATGAGACTCAAAAACCCAAATGGAAGTAATGGTTACCTCTCGTCAATATATATTTCCCACACATCAGGGTTTGTCATCCTGGACCAATTCGCCGGTCTATGGAAGTCATCATTGACCCAATCTATCAGGTTTCGGAGCCCTTTGGAAACCTGGCATCGAAGGTGCTCTGACGGCATCAATACACTGCGATCCCATTCAAGAATGCTACGGCAGTAAACGGGCTCAATTAGTCAGATACACGATTTGAGACGATCACTATGACAGATGATCAGAATCTCAGGTACATGCTGCAGCTTCCCCATCGAGAAGGCGAGCGACAGTGATGGATGAGGTCAGCCTCCGGTCATTCCATGACGCGCGAGCGGACGATATTCCGATTCGGTCCCAAAGGCCGCGTCCTTCAGTTCCGTTGTGCTGTTACTGTCGAGCGATCGCATCGCTCTTCAACGATGACCGATGAAGTCCAGCTGCGCTATTGGTCAATGGAGATCGGGGAGAAACGATGCTGTCATGGACAGGATCTGCCCAGCAAGTCGGCCGTACCATGGCGCTAGGCGAATCACAACGGGTGCCTGCGGGGCCTGGGGGATTTCTGTCGATGAAGCTTGTTTCTCTGCCTCGGATATGGGTGACCCGAGCCAACTGATCATCTAGCTTGGAGTCGCTGATTGATAATCTTGTATGCATCAAGGTCGATAGACTCGCGGAACAAGTACCGAGATCGTTGCTTTCTCCCGCTAATATTGACCTGGAATGTGGATGGATGTCCACTCTTGTTTACTTGTCACAATGCCTGTTTTCTCGCGTACCTCAAAAGCGGATTGTTGCAAGAATGACGTCGAACATCATCCATGTTTCGTAGACAGGGAATCAACTCCGCCATCGGATGTACCGGAGGTTTTTCCCGATTTACCCATGAGCAACCAGTGAGCGGAATAAGTGGGCAACCCTGACGATGATCTTGGCTGCAGCAAACTGGATTTTGTTGTTGGAGATGCTATATCCGTCCATCCTGCTGCATTTTCTAAGCTTCACGGTCGCCGGCTCGGCCTTTTCGCCGATGTGGGATACACACATCCTCTTGTACGTGGGTAGATCATTTTGACCAGGCGTGATTGAACATTCGAACATATTATTTCAATTGGTTTTTCAATCGGCTGTCTACAAGGAATATCCAACTTGCTCGAGCTCACGGAGATAATGATCGGAAATATGATGTATCCACAGTAGGCAATACGCCCTTAATGGGGAGATTGAGTCAAGGTGCGGGGAAGAGTCAGCTTTCGCGCCTTCTTCGTTCAAACTTGAGATTCAACACTCAATTCAACACTCAACCTCATCTAGCGCATCATGTCGAATCTGCAAGCTTCAAATCTGTTCTCTGTTCAGGATCGCGTGGCGGTAATCACTGGTGGAGGGAGCGGTAAGTAAAAAGACTCCAACTTCGCGTGAACTGCAGCTGATCGTGAAACTCAGGACTGGGTCGCATCATCGCCCGCGCCTTGGCAATCAATGGTGCCTCGAAGGTCTTTGTCCTCGGCCGACGTGAAGACGCTCTTCGCGAGACTGTCGCCCAGGCCCCGTCCGGTATCGTCATTCCCATTCAATGCGATGTCACTTCGAAAGAGTCGCTGGAGGCAGCATACTCCGCGGTCACAGCACAAACAAGCCATGTGGATGTCCTGTTCGCCAACAGCGGCATCATGGGTCCGATGATGCGTCACACTTCGAAGCCAGACGGATCTCTTCCGACCCTGTCGGAAGTCCGTGATGAGTTATTTTCCATCCCGATGGAGGAGTTCACCAAGGTGCTGGATGTCAATGTGACTGGGGCCTATTACACTGCTCTGGCATTCCTGCCCCTTCTTGAGGCTGCCAACAAGAGACGCCCCGCTCCGCAGGTTGGTGTCACGACTCCCCCGACTGCCCAAGTGATCTTCACCAGCTCCATTGCGGGTTTCAACCGCAAGGTGCCGTTTAGCTATGCATACAACGCCTCTAAGGCTGCAGTAACGCACGTCGTCAAGACACTATCAACTAGTCTCTTGCCTTATCATATTCGAGTCAATGGTATTGCCCCTGGGTTGTATTTTTCTGAAATGGCAAGCCAGATTTTTGATGACCGCGATGTCTCGGGTGGTGGTATCTCGGAGGGCTCGCACCCTGCTTCCTTGATCCCTCTGACTCGCAGTGGAAGTGAAGAGGATTTTGCTGGTCTGGTGATTTGGATGTCGAGTGCCTCTGGTGGCTATGTCAACGGTGCCATGATGCTGACTGATGGTGGCCGCGTTGCCGCGGCACCATCTACTTACTGAGCCATCACGGAGTGACTTTCAACGGGCTTGGGGGGGGATTACTGCTAGATAAGATAGGATAGATACACAAAGATGACTGGTGATCGGTGAGCACATATCCCTCGAATACAGCCAAGCATTAAAGAAACGCGACTCAAAATGCAAACCAAGTGGCGGTGACAAAGTGGGTATAACTCAAAACTTGCTCAAGTCCACTATAGATAATGACAGCTTACAATTTACATCGTCGCAGTCAATCGTTGAACTAGATAGTCTCCAGCGGTGATTTCGGAGTATTTCTTGGTCACCTGGATATCGTTTCCCCAGGTCCCGGGCAGTGCTTCGATGACCTTGTTGGTATTAGGGTTGCAGAAGTAAGCGATGCTGTACCTGGCAGGATATATGTCTGGTGAATCACCCTCAGTTTCGTGGTCTGTCGGTCGGGGGGGGCTCAACAACTCGGTGACGGGTGCTTTTAATGGTGTCGTTTGACCAACGCGCCAGAAGGTCCCCAGCATTCACAACAATCGAATCTGCGATAGGCGTCGCATCCACAAAGGTTCCTTTAGGGCTGCGCACCTGCAGACCACCATGCTGATCTTGGAACAGCAACGTGACGGAGCCATAGTCACTATGTTCCCCAGCCCGAACCTGATTCGGATTATTCTGGAAGGTCTGTTTGCGCACAGCGGGATAGTGTAGCAAACGAAGATTATTATCCCCTTCATTGACAAACTCATCGAAAAAGTGCTCGGGCAAATTCATGCCCAATGCGATCGCACGCATGATCTGCTTGTGCAAATCCTTGCACATCTCGAAGAAGGAAATCATAGTTTCTTTAAAGTCTTTTCCTTCGTCATCAAGATGATCTGGCCATTGATTTGCCAAGCCGTCGACGCCTTCGCGACCAATTTCCATGGTCTCTTTCAGGTCGGGTATAGATTCCCGACGAGTGTCGATCTCTTGTGTCTCGTTCAGGGTAGCCAGCTTCTCCCGGCCGATGGCAACATAACCACGGTTCGACTGTGGAGTCGTCCAGCCTAAGCCGTCCTTTTGACTTTGGGGTCGGGCGAAGAAGCGACTTGATGAGGCGAAGACTCGAGACACTACGGAGGGCGGGATGCCATGTGCCTTGAGGAATAGAAACCCAGAGGTCTTGAATGCGTCGGTGATGGCAAGAGCGACAGCATGTTTATCGGAGGGCGTTCCGGAGGAAAAATGGGCCAAAATCGATAATCTAGACACTCTTCCTGTCAGTTCCGATCGATAAGACTATCCAGGACGAGAAAGCAGAAGTGGAACTCACGGGTATCACCAAGTCGTCCTTCTCCACAGCGGTGGCGGATGGGTGGAGCTCTTGAGCTTTGTTTGCCATCTTGAACCGAATCCAGCTCGAGCTTACTGATTATGATGGTAGCACTTTCAAGTGTTACTCAAGGTGAATCTGAAGCAGTAGAGGGTTGATCACAGAGTCAAATGAAAGATGAAGAGTTGAAAGGCTGGGGAAGAAGAGGGGAAGCAAAGCATATAGATAAGCGTGGGAGATAAGCTCAAGCTCAGGCCTCGTGCCTCATGAGACAGTCAGAGACTCCTTTATCTTTAGGCTTGACTTGATGCCCTGATATGACAGAAGATTCATGTGTGGGAAGGGTGCTATGCAACCGCCGTATACTATATGTTCATGCACATGAACAATGTACGCGTCCAAATTTCACGGCCTGTATCGAAACATACCCTAGCACGCACCTTATATGTCATGCTGACAGTCACAATCATCTAGGAATCCATAATGACAAAGTCGCTTCGCTTTTCTCTTTGTTCAAATAGTAGCTCTCTTCTTTTGCAGGACCACCTCAGAATTGGAGGAGTACGCATGGAATCCAGTGTGGCGGCGAGCCCCGGATTTCGAAGATTGCTATTTGTTCGCGATCTGATATAACACCCGTATTGTTCATATTACAAACGAGACCCTTGAAGGGACTATCGAAGCTATCCACGCAGAGCCTTGGCGCCTTGGAGACGCATAGATGCGAAAGGGGCGGATCTAAGCGACCTCAGAAGTCGTCGACGCCAATGGCGATCGGACTTTCCCCTTAATGAACTCTAGGTCCTCGAAATTCCTGGAAAACAACTTGGCAAGACAGGTTCCGTTTTATGTTCTTACAGAGGCACTGGTCCAAATGGACGCTACTAGGTGGGACAATACCGTTCAATAGAAAATGGAGACTGCGTGCGCGAGGGTTGGTCCGTAAGCAGAACCAAGCACTACCAGTCAGCCCGATTCGCATACATCAAACTATACGAACGCCACAGAGATCAGCTTCTCCCAAAAGAACAATAGCGTGGACTGTGGCCGACCTTAGCCCTTGTGAGCTTTCTCCTAGCCATAAATTGTAAACACTCCCCACTGTTCTATCCAGTACTTACTGATCTAAAATTCTCAATCCAATGGAATTGATTATTGTTGATAACACTTTGCAGAAGCAGCAATAGCAGCCACAACAGTCAAATGGGGACTTGGACATTCTAGCACGTTTGAACCTTTTCAAACCAGCGCCAAGGTCTTCCAGCCTCGAAAGATCTACAAGGCTGAGCTACCGGAGGGCTTATGCTGTCGCCAATGTATACGATAAATATTGCAAACTCGCTTTCCACTGCGTCTGGGTGCTGGAAATGACAGAATCTATTCTCGATGATGTTCTGTATCTCACGCCCAATTTCTGAAGCTGCACAGGGAGCCCATTGTGGCGCTTGCTGGCGCGGTTTTTACTCTTCTAAGCATCCAGACCAATCGTTTGGTTGGAACCTTGGACTCCTTTGCCAGATCTGCTGTCTAAGCTCTGATGACAAAGAATTATTACTTTCCAAGTCATCTCAATGAAGAATTTCAGGGCCAGACACGGGAGACTGATTTGCCTACTTCACCCACACCCGGAAATAAAGGAGACTGTCTTCATCTATGGCTGACCACCTCTGTACTTGCATCATACCCAGACCAGGCTCAACTCCCAATTCGGATTTTATCTCGGAAAATAAGCGGGATATCTGAGCATTCTACCACTATGTTTAGTACACAAACAATACGGGGAAGATATCTTCCATGCCTGTACGTAGTGTTGAAATGAAAATACCTTGTCACCTTCCGCGCCATGTCTACGCAAATGATCTCTTAGCTTCTTCGAACATACCGGGCACTCTTTCTGAAATCTCGGGGATATTTTTATGATATCGAGGTGATGACCAAGCCCATGCTGCAAACCGGACCGGGCAGTGCTGTGATCCGTGTCCTCGCAGCGAATGTTTTAACGTATAGCGGCCAAATCAACATGGGTAGTCGACCTTACCCTTACCCGACACCCTTTACACGAGGTTGCTCTGCTGTTGGTCGCGATCTCAGCGTTGGGCCGGATGCAGCGACACTTCAGCCAGGCCAGCTAGTTTTCTTTGACCTTTTTATCCGTGGTCGGGACAATTCGGAGTTATGCATCCTCTCTGGCGTTTTCCACAGTCTAGATGCTGCAAGGAAGAAGCTGATGGCCGCAATTGGCACGACAGTACAGATGCCGAGAACGCCAAGGTTCTGTTGGAGAATTGCTTCCTAAATTGAAAGGCTGTTGCTGGTGAGTCTAGCCGAGGGAGGTCTTGGTTACCAGCGGTGAAATTCGGAGGGCTCAGGGATGTCGATGTCAGAGCTGGTGAGACAGTCGTGATTGTGCCAAGGACAGGGGTGTTTGGTGGCGCACCTGTGCTTGCGGCCCTGGCAATGGGCGCACAGGTCATCGCAATGGGGCCAAACCAGGAGGTCTGGAAAGAAGTGGAAGCGCTTGGCTCGAACGGCCGAACTCGGACCCTCTGCAACAGCGGTGATGATGAGAAAGATATCCAAAATTGACCAGATACGGTCCGGAGGACGTTGTCCTCGACATCTCCCCAGAAAGTGCATCAGACAGCACGCCTGCAAGAGTTGCATTCAATCCCTGCGTCGGGGAGGGGGGGCGGGGGAGGGGGGTCAATATAGTATGATGGGAGCTCTTAAAGAGCTTTCTCTGTCGGTCTCGATCTGATGTTCAATGATATTACCTTCAAGGGTTATCTATACCCCTGATGATATCTGCTTTGTGATTGGACTAGTTGAGAGTGGCTTTGTCAAGCTCGGGGAGACCGGGGAATTCCAACGGTGGGCGAATTTGCTTTAGAATAGTTTGCCGATGCATTTTCTGCGGGCGCTGATATGAGTGGTCCTTGGCTACAGACCGTGATTGTCCCGTAGGCCAGTATCACCGGGACCTCGGCCATATGCCTGAATGCGTTCCTTTATGTGCTGGCCAATATCCCTGTATTTCAGAAAATTGGATGACGCAGTTTAAGAAAGCGCTAAGAAACGATTTTTGCTAAAAGAAGCGGACCACCGAACCCAATTGGGTATCAGATCTAAGATCCCTCCGGAAATGCACGAGCCCCTTGGGAATCATAGAACAACCAGCTTTAGAAAAGGGAAGCATTATTCCATCTACAATGCTCCCTGATCTCGTATCTTTAAGGAAAACATAATCTCATCCCCTATGTCCTTCAAACCGTTCGCAGAAGGACCAGATCGTCCGAAGCAGGTCATATCGCTCGGATTCTATCGTACGGGCTCTCATTCACTCAGACACGCCCTGACAATACTTGGCTACCAAGATGTTTTCCACTCCTCTGCTATGGCAAAGGATACCGATAGATGGGTAGGCCTTGGTGCTGCAGCAGATGACAACATTCCATGTCTGCCGACGTATACCGGGCGTACCTGGACAAGAAAAGACTGGAACGCCTATGTGGGACCCTGTGAAGCCCTGACAGACATCGCACCCTTTGCCTACCCCTTACTTCGTGAATTTCCAGAAGCCAAAGTAATCCTTGTGCAACGAGACTTCGACTCGTGGGCACGAAGCTTCGAACAAACACTCATTCTTCCTTCTTCGCAAACCTTCTTAGCTTGGCTGAGTGGCAACATCATGGAACCGTTCATTGGAATTCAAATCAGCCAGACCGCCTGGAAGATGTACATGGGTCTTTTGGGAGTGTGCAGCATGGAGAAAACCAAGGACCGTAAAATCATGCGGGCTGCGTATCAGCGTCATTATGATCAAGTTCGAAGCCTGGTGACTTCAGATCGCCTTTTGGAAATCGATCTCGGGGATCTAGGATGGGAACCCCTGTGCAACTTCCTGGGTAAGAGTATCCCAGACGTTCCTTTCCCGCGCTTGAATGAATCGCGGGTCTTTAGGGATGAATTGCGGAGGTTGCATTGGATAAGCCTCCGCGCAGGTGGTTTGAAGGCTCTGGCTCCCGCTTTTGGGGTATTGTGCGTGCTTTTAGCATTCAGGCTTCTATGGAGTTAGCATATGCTTTTCCTTTCTTTCAATTACTCTTTTTCAGATCTTTCGAAGTTATCTGACTTGGTGGAGTGTGGATCCGTAATTTCCCTCAAACTTGCGTACAGGTTCTTTAAATGATAGATGGGAAATGCTTTGAGCTCTTTCGGGGCTATCCTGAGTGCATGTACTGATGAGCTAAATTCCCCCGATGGAATATTGTGGAACAACGATTCACTTTTCAAACTTGTAAGGTGTTATTGATTATGTTGAGCGACTCTTCCGCGCTGCTCTTCTTCACTTCTCCTTCTTTCTGTCTCTTGTGATAATAACGTGCAATTACATGCCGAAATTGCGATGAAAGTGATGTCTAAACATTCAATGCCAGTACGATAAGGGTAAGAAAACATCCACCCATGAGCTGCAAGCCGGGATTTGTATGCCTTGCTAGCACCGTGGACGGTCGCTATTACCGACAGACCGTGTCATACATAGAAACCAGCCTGTTTGTCCCGCAATAAGACTCCCGGCGCTACCAGTTCGGGCCCCTTCAACAAGAATCAGTCTAGTACCGATCGAGTAAAATATTCCATACAAGGGGTAATTTGTATGTCATAAGCTGCATCTCCGACTCGACGCAGTTTCAAGAAAAATCGAGACAAAGTGAACTTTCCTACACGAAAGTAATTTCGCCCAAGAACGAACATCTATAAAGACTACCAAATCTTGTAACCTTTCTGGAAGATTGTCGAGTGTCATTACCGCCCTATCATAATCTTATCCGGATATCTCAGTCTGAGCTCATCAGCTTTCGGCATGTGATGTTGAGGAATCGGGCCGAAAGCTTAGATGACTACCTGATTGGCTTACATGAAGCTATTCAAAAGTTGTGCTTGTCTCGAGTGACTCTCTGAATTAGACTACCTATCTTGATGTCGGTTCTACAGCACTTTAAGAGTACTCCTACTGTTGCCGCGTTGTTTACTTCGTATAGATTGGCCTATCCGCTTGAAATTTCAGCGCTCAAACACATCAAAATTTATAGTGAATGCTCTGTTGCATATCGATCCCTGGCATCCTATTTGTTTGGTCAGAGGACTGCTAAGCGGTAGCGGCTGGCCAACAGAGAGATTATTCGCTAATTACGAGAACCAAAAAAAGACTGTGGGACCACGTTATTTTCTTTCTCGCTCATTATTATAACCGGGCACTCTCGGATATGAGTCTCACATGGTCCTTGCCATCAGATGAATGCTCTATCACCCAACCCAAGATGCTTATCAAAGCATCATCCGGTTCATTGCCCGTATATCCGATTGGGTCTCAGCAGATGCATCACTTAGGATTATTGTTTCCATTTATGGTGAACCTAAAAGCCGGGGGTGGAAACAGTTTTAACCCGAACCGGGTGCAGATCTATCTTGGGACTCGAGATGCATCCCAAACTTTGGGGACTCGATGATGCAGGAGCTGATAGCTGCCCGTCTTGCCACGACAAAACCTGGGCAGGAGTTAATTGCGCTTTACGGGGATGGTCAACTATCTTTAAGCCATTCGGGCCGGTTGTGTACCTACCGGTCAGGTGATCGGTCCCCAAATATCATCGCCCGTCGAAATTGGCCACCTGATTGCGATGATATCCCAGATTGTCATCGATATCGGGTGTGAAAGGTAAATTACCGAAGGTTGGTCCGGATGGGGCGTGGGACGCCCCGTGTCGGTGGTCACCGCAAAGGCTATTAAAAAGAATGGGTGTCTTTGAGCCAAAATAGATAACGACTCCAAAGCAATCAGTCTTTAGACTATCAAGCCTTTAATTATCACAAAGACCTTCAGCTCTTGGATTAACATTTGCGATGTCATTCTTGAGGAATTTCTTCGGCACCTCTGCCACTGCCGCCGCCGCCGTTGAGGCAAAGGACGAGCTGAAGCCGGTTCGTGCCTTGCCTGCTTCATGGTATACTTCCCAGAGCATGTACGAGCTTGAACAACGATCGATCTTCTCCCGCAAGTGGCTCCTTACAACACATAAGCACCGCATTGCCAACCCTGGCGACTGGGTTCACTATGACGCTGCTGGTTACGAGTTCGTTGTCATGAAGGATCAGGAAGGAAACATCACTGGTTTCCACAATGACGACTTCTACCCCATCCATATCCACCTCGACCGTAACGGCTTCGTGTGGGTCAACTTGGACACCAGTGAGATTCCCGAAGTTGCCTGGAAGGACGACTTCGAGGGTGTTGATGAGCAGCCCCGATTCAGTCACTACAACTTCGAGGAATACAGCTTCGACCACACGTGGGACATGGAGGGCGAGTTCAACTGGAAAATTCTGGCCGACAACTACAACGAATGCTATCACTGCCAAGTTGCTCATCCCGATATTCCTAAGATCGCTGATCTGAACTCCTACTACGTGAAGACCAAGGCCGGTCACATTCAACATTATGGTGCCCAGCGACAGGACCAGATCGATAAGGGCTTCCGAATTGCCACCACCTACTTCTGGCCTAATGCCTCGTTCAATATCTCGTAGGTTGACCCTGTGATCAAGCTATCAATTTTGGCAGCATCGTTAATCTTCTTTCAGCCCTCACTTCTTCTTCATGCAGCGATTCACTCCCCTTGGACCGAAGAAATGTGTGATGCGCTACGAGGTCTACCGGCACAAGGATGCCAGCGACGCGGACTTCAATCTCATCAGCGATATGTACAAGCGAATCATGTCCGAGGACAAGTACCTTTGCATTCTTTCCCAAAAGAATCTTAATGCCGGCGTTTTCGTCAACGGACAGCTCCACCCTGAGTTGGAGAAGGGTCCTCTCCACTTCCAAAAGACCGTGCGCGAGGTCGTCATGGAGCACCACAAGAAGGAGGAAGACTGCGGTCATCAGATTTGGCCCGCTCAAGAACGTATTCCCAGGAATACTGCCGTCGATGAAGACACCATCGCTTTCCGCACAGGCATGGACGTCTGCAGTGCAGAGAAGAACGATATGACAGACAGTCTAACAAGCAACTTTGCGCCAACCATTGCTGTCTAACAGCATGGAGGGAGATAGAGTGGGAAGAAGTTCCATTTGTGATACACGCTCGCGCTCATATCCTCTTTCAGCGGTGCGCCTGATGATTACTTAGAACTTGGCTCCCTAATGGCATAATTTGACCACGACAGAATGAGCAAATCCATCATTTTATGTTTCAATTTCGTATGAGGAATAATCAAGCATAAGCTTTTAAGTCGAAATAGCAAGTTTACTGTGGAAGTGTCCCAAGATAGTACCACTATTCCACGGTGTTTCCCTGGGCCCTGCCTTTGCCGGAGACATTGATCAACGTTGCCCCACATCGAGACGCGGACCTCGGAAGCAATTAATAAGCTGTTGAAACCGCCAACGCCATGTCCCAGCTACTCGAGCAGGCCCCTCTTCTTCCCTTACATATTCTCAGATACTCATACCTACCGCCACCATGGTTTATCACGCTGCTGTTATGTACCCCAACGAGGCCGATATCCACTTCGACCGCGACTATTACATCAAAAAACACATGCCCCTCGTCGAGAGCATCTGGAAGAAGCACGGATTGACCAGCTGGCAAGTCATCGAATACACCAAGTCCCTCGACGGCTCTCCCGCCAAGTACTTAATTGCTGCTACGCTCGAATGGGAGAGCGAGGAGAGTCTGCAAAATGCGCTGCAGGATTCCGAGACCGCCAAGGTCTTTGCCGATATCGCCAACTTCACCAACGTGCAGCCCATCACTATGGCCGGTGTTGGACTTTGAATCTGAATCTGACTGTGAAGGGCTCAATTTGTATGTATAGATACCGATCTGATGTGTTGGCTCGAAATGCGGGGTACTGATGGTTGTGAGTAGATACTTCCACATACTGCAGATGCTGCAGTTGGAGAAACCAGTTGATAGCACCCTATGACTCAATGAATATCAATGACTGAGCCCCCTTATCAACCACTGTATACAGATAGCTTCGAGACAAGGGCAGACCAGCCATTATCTTACATAAGGGTGTAATGCTCGAGGCGGGTACCTGGAGATCCCCGCATCTGTAGGTCTTATCTCCCTAGCTTTGTAACCCTGACCCTCGTAGCTTTCCTTTCCTCATCACTCATCCACCCTCTGACCATGCCGAATCCTACCGTTGTTGATGTTCATACCCATGTCTACCCTCCGGCGTACATGGCGATGCTTCGCGCTCGCAAAAAGGTACCCTACGTCCATGATCCCGCCAACAGCGCAACACCTCGTCTAATCATTCTGTCATCGGACGACGACTCTTCCATTCCAATTGAGGAGCGAGGCCGTCCTGTGGACTCTTCCTACTATGATATCAATGTCAAGCTTGCATTCATGGAGCAGCATGGTATCGATTGCAGCGTAATCTCTCTCGCCAATCCATGGCTGAGACTTCTTGGCTCCAGACGAGGCTGAAGAATGGGCGAAGCGGATCAATGATGATCTAGATTCTACATGTTCACAGGTGAACGGCGACTCGTCGTCGTCGCAAAAGAAACTCTTCGCTTTCGGCACATTGCCACTGAGCGCGTCTAATCCCGAGGTGATCACCAACGAGATCAAACGGCTCAAGAGCTTGTCTCAGATCCGTGGCGTGATCATGGGTACCTCTGGACTAGGAAATGGCCTTGACGATCCTCTTCTGGATCCAGTATGGGCTGTGCTTGAGGAAACCCAGCAGATGATGTTCCTGCACCCGCATTATGGTCTGCCTGACGAGGCCTTTGGAGGACCCGAGACGACAAATCGGTACGGTCACGTTCTTCCTTTGGCGCTGGGATTCCCCCTGGAGACGACGATCGCAGTGACCCGAATGCTGCTTTCTGGTGTCTTCGACCGGTTCCCTAAGCTAAATATCCTGTTGGCTCATTCTGGTGGGACTCTTCCATTCTTGGCGGGACGGATCGAGAGCTGCATCATGCATGAACGGCATTTTGTCGCAAATGGTGGCTCCACGCCTGGTCCTGTGCGAAGTGTTTGGGATACTTTGCAGACCAATATCTACCTCGATGCGGTAGTTTACGGCACTGCTGGACTGAAAGCGGCTGTCGCAGCAGCTGGAGGGAGTGCAGATCGTCTCATGTTTGGTAAGATCAAGACTACATTCAAGCTCTCGAGATGTAGCATACTAAGCTTTCTTCATGGATAGGCACTGACCATCCCTTCTTCCCACCGCTGAATGAGGAGGATGAGAAATGGGCCAGCGTCACGACAAACTACAAGGCCATCCAGGATTCATTTGGTGATAATAAGGGTTCAGTGGCTGCAGTCCTGGGTGGAAATGCCGCCCGTGTACTGAATCTGATCTAGGAAATGATGACCTTCCTGCTGGCTCCAGGGCTGCATTGGCCTAAAGAACATCATAATATATGCGGCCATTTCACATAGAGTCGTAATCCAGTATCAAGAGTTCAGGCCCCCCCACCCTCAGAAGATAAATCTCACATGAGTATAAAAATAGCAAGAAATAATATAAGCTTTCTCAGCGAGAACAGACCGTTGAGTTTAACAGGTCCCATCCAACTAATCTCCATAGTTCCTCCGTGAACCACTCTGGAAACTCTGAATCTTCCAAATGATGGACATCACGACTCTGGGGAGGTGGAGTGGTCGGGCGCACCAAAGCATCTTGGAACAAAGGGTCCTCAGCGCCGAACACCGTCTGCAACAAAGTCTTTTGAAGGCGATTTCTCATCTTCTGGACAAAACGAGACTGCATGGGCGATTGATGAGCTTTCAGAGGGGATTTGGAGCCCAACACATTTTCCAAAAATACCATCAGGTACTTTGCTTCAATTTGGATGTCTTGAGGTGTTCGATTCTCCCGGCTCAGTGCGGCCAATCCATCCGGGGGTCTTAGTTTTGAGCAAACATCGGTCGCCAAGTGCAAATTCTTGAACGTGAAAAGAGCAAGCATCTTTCCAATACGGTCAAGGACAACAAAAAAGAACCCTTCCATGACCTTCTGCTCTTCTTGACGGCTCACATCAAGTGAAAGCATCATTTCAGAGAGGAGATCGCTCAGGCCCTGGTATGCGGTAGCGTCAGCTTTGAGGAAGACGGCTAGATCCTGATTCTGGGACATTCGTCCACGCAGAGCGGTGCTGCGCTGGGTAAGGGCAGTCATGGTGGACTCGAACAGGCATACAAGGTAGTAGATGATTTGGCCCTGACTCCTATCCTTTGCACCGGCGATGCTTCTGAGTGATCTGTGCACAAGATGGAAAGATACCTCCACGCCTCGAATGACGGCAAGCAGACTGGGGTTTCTCCCATTCTGACTCTTGATCTGACCTGTCTGCTTTGTTATGTGTAATTCCCGTTGGATGGCGCTCAATAGTTCGTGCTCGGCTGTTTTGCACAAAATCACCGCATCAATGGCGAGAGAACTGGCGCCGCGTCTTCTCTGCAGGGCGCGCTGGAGCGCGTACATGGGCCTCATGAGTGAAGGTGCTGAGACTCAATTGTCAAAAGGATCTTCCTCTCTATATCAACAGTCTCACTTACATTCAATATCATCTTCAGTGTCTCCTGCTCCATGCTTAGCTCGTCGAGATTTTTTCCTCGTTGTTGCAGAGCTCTCCATGATGCAGGTCGTACTGCCAACCTTGCGCTTCGTTGAGATTCCATTGATGCCGTCGCCTTCCTGGGCCTTTGCTTTCGATTCGGCAAGTAGACACCGGTTGCTTTGCTCCAACTCGTAGATGTTGTTGAGGAGTTTCGTTAGCTCCGCTTGCGACTCTTCGTACGCCCTCTGCCAGAAGGCGACGCTGTCGAAGAACTTCCCATCTGCAACAACCTCCACATCCTTCTTTCTTTTGAGAAAATGTCGAATCTTCAGCAGGTACTCTGAGTTGACGGTCAAAAAGGCCAGCGGGGGATGTGGAATTTGCATTGATGCTTACCTCGAATGCCTTCGGTTACAGGCTTTTGCTTCACGATTGCCAAAGCAAGAGCCAATTGTGGCCTGCTTGGCTGAGTGACCTCCGCTCTTCTTATCGTCGATGTCATTGGGGTGAAGAGGAGGAATGGCCGGGTGAGTGGTTGACCGAGCTGTCCTAATGTGCACCTGCCTCGATTCCTGAGGCCTACCTTGCCATTAAATTTGCTCTTCCTAAATACCTCCAATGTACTCAAAGTCGATGTCTTAACATAAGTTGCACGTAGTCTATCGATCTATCAAGTATGCTGCAAGCAAAATCTTCCCCCAGGAGATATATTCCTCAAACTCAATTGTTTATGTTGTGAAATATACATCATCATTCTGTGGTACTTCACCGCAAGAAGTGCAAGTTCTCTCATATTGCAGTGTTTCTGGCCATCAATAAGATTGAATCAAAACGTAGATAAGAGTAGGAAATGCGAGTAAGTACTTCTCAACCAGTATGATTACTGAAGCCCCAGGAGATGACATGTAGGGCTAAGCTCGGGGGCGGTGGGGCCGTAACCTCAGGACTTTCTCCAACTCACGATTCTCCCGAGCATCCATTCTCCAAAATCAGTGAACATTCATCGTCTCGGTTCAGCGTGCAAATTGCGCTCTTTTCAAGATGTCCGAGGACCTCAAGGCGCACGCCGCCTCCAGCCAAGACTTCTACGCCCTACTAGACCTCTCGCCAGCCGCCAGCGAGTCCGAAATCCGTCGCGCCTACCGACGAACCGCATTGAAATACCACCCCGATAAAATCTCCAATCCATCCCAGTCAGATTTCGAAAAGTTCCACCTCCTCCAAATCGCCAACGATGTTCTCTCCGACCCGTCGGTGCGGCAGCTCTATAACAATGCGCGCGAGGCGCGCATGCGCAAGCAGCGCGAGCGGGACATGATGGATGCCGCGGAGCGCAAGATGCGCGAGGATCTAGAAGCTGGTGAGCGGGCAGCTGCTGCGGCTTCGAGGAGTGGTCCGCAGGGCGTTAAGAGACCGTGGTCGAGCGCTGCGGACGATGCGACGGAGCTAGAGCTCCAGCGAAAAATCGAACAGATCCAGGAAGATGTGCGTCGCCGACGAGTGGCGATGCAGGAGAAGAGGCAACGGGAGATAGAGGAGGAGAATAAGCAAGCGCAGAAGGTGGAAGAGGAGGAACCATTGGCCCAGCAGCCTGCGCAGCGGACTGGTCGGCCTCACGAAGGCAGTGTTTCGGAGGAAGATCGATCGGTCAAGGTACGCTGGGCTCGTGAAGGGCGGGGAATTGATCTTGATGCACAATGGCTGAAGTCACTGCTTGCGCCATTTGGAAAGGTCGAGAACACTGTGATGCTTAAAGATAAACGAGTGCGCGTCGAGGGCAAGAAGGGCAAGGTTACCCTCGGCACTGGTCTCGCTGTCTTCGCGTCTATCGTTCATGCCCATGCCGCGGTGCTGGATAGCAAGCTGAAGATTCGCCAGGCCGATGGTGACTGGGCTCTCGTTGAATCTGTGTCGTGGGCCTTTGGTAGCGGGCCCGATCTGAAGTCCAGCGCCAACAACGATAGAACGACAACGTTCGAAGAGCCATCATCTACGAAGAACTCAATACCGTCCACTTCCACTCCATCTTTCACATTTCCCGCGTCGAAACCGGCTCCGAAAGATGGCAAAGCCCCTACTTTCGGCTCGTTCGCCTCTGCGGCCGCATCCATGAATGCTCCCAATGCATCATCTTTCAAACCATCTCCTGGTATTGTGCCTAGCTTTGAGGAAGCGACGCTCATGCGTTTAAGAGCTGTACAGCGAGAAAAGGAAGAGCGGAAGGCCCTCGAAGAGCAACTTGCGAGGGAAGATGCAGAGGCCGATGCTGCAGAGGCCAAAGCTAAAGGCTCCTCAAACACAGCCTGAGTTTCATTTTTGACATTTCCATATATTGAAGATACCCCAGCCCATTGGGCATTGCTTAGCATGAATATAAGGACCTTAAGGGATCTTGCTCCATAAACTTATGTACTATCATCAAAAACCTGTATGAGCAACTATTTGACACCAAATCTACTGAGTCTATAATGATCAACCCTGTGGGATTTGATAAATGTACAATGGTGGATGAATAGAGATACATATCTTATTTACAATGAAGCCGTTTCGGTACAACTGGGTATGAGGGCAAACTGCCGACGAAGTCTACTCTCGTCGATGCGCCTCTTCTTCTTCTTCTAATTGCTCAACAAACCCGCGCGCCCGCACACCATCAGTGGCCTGCGGAGTAGGCTTGCGAGCTCCACCAGTGGCAATGAACTCTCTCATCCAAGACGGAAGGAAAGCCTGCAACTTGACTTCCGCCGGCTGTTCGCCCTCCGTCGTCCATGAGACCTTGAATTCGGTTTCGGGTGAGAACTGAGTGCCTTCGCCGGTGAGCGCAATATCGGTCATCATTTCCAAGCGGCATTGTGCCAGACCAATGTTCCCAATACCATTGAGGAATTTGCCGGCACTACGACCACGACGACCTCCAGCTTTGTTGATGTTTGACCCGCTGAGTGGTAAAGGCAGCTTGGCTGAAGGGTCATATACAGGATTGCTCTCAGTACTTGGCACATCACTGTAGAGCTGTACAGGCAAGATTCGCTTCCGGACTACGCCGGTATGGTGCGTGCGGATTGTCAGCTCTTGGCCGACGTAGCAACCCTTGCGGAAATCGATGCCCCGCGCCATATCCATGTTGCACTCCATTGGCAGCGCAGACTCACGGATGATCTCTATTTGACCCTCTGCTACACCATGGAGGAATCTCCGCACGGTGTATGAGTCTAATTCAACCTCTGATCCGGCCACTTGAGATTCATCGGGTAGATGATTGCGCAAGCCCTCCGCGCCGGGTGTAATAATGCGAGATCCGAAGCCCGGGGCTCGGGAATCAGCACACCCAACAATATTCGACGAAGTGGAAAATGGGGACGCTGTATCGGTTTCCAGATTGTATGCAGCCCAGCGGGGTTCGGTGTGGTTCTTCCATGAAGACCAGATGGTGCGCTCACCATCTTCGAGAGCCCGGAGCTTCAGCTTCGCGCGCAGTTTGTGTTTCTTGAGATGTTTCAATAAGGTCGGCACCTCATTCCTGTCCACCTCCACCAGCCATTCTCGCTCAAGATCATTTCCATCGGGGTGAGGGAGCGGGTAGATGAAGGCGTCGTTCAATACGCGGCCCTGAGAATTGAGGAAAGCCGTGTATGTGCCTGTTCGCCGAATACTTTTGCTAGGGTCATTGGCGACTAGCATGTTCTGGGTAATGAGGCCTTGGAGAAAAGTTGCGCTATCCGTGCCGGTTATGGAGATAAGACCGCGATTCGTGAGGCGGGCGTAGCCGGTTTGAGGCGGGACGGTTGCATTTTGTCGAGGTTCAGCCTGTGCTCCTGCTGTCGAAAAGTTGCCGTGCGCTAAGCAGCGGCCGCAGACTGAAAGACGTGGGCGCATCATGGTTGAGGGCGGCCAGAGGAACGACCAATCTGAGTTGAGTTGTTTTATTTCGCCGACGATGACGTTGGGCGGTACTTGATGGCAAAATTGAAGCTGTGTTGTGCCGTCGTGGATACCTGAGGCTAGTAGTCGTTGTCAAGGAGCTGCTATAAAAAAAGAGATCCCAGTTCCATGTCTAGTTCAAACGAACATAGTATATTCAAAATCTACAGTGGATCAATGCTTGATTCCGACTATGCTCTAGAATAACACGCTAACCTTTCAGTTGAAAGAAATGAGATCAGGCTGAAGTACATCACGGGCAAAATGTTTACTTGCTGCCTTTGGCAATTCCTTGCAAGTACTCAAGCAGAAACTCCTTGTTGCTCGGCGAGGCAATGCCGTTCGAACTAGGGGGATTCACATCCCCCTCAATAGCCACAGGTGTACCATGGCGAGAAGAGAGCCTCCACTACCAGGTAAGTGGAAGGATGAAAGAGGGCTGACCACACCGGAAATAGTGGAAGAGTGCTGGTTTGCAGGCCGAGAATCAAGCTGAACGGGCATGGTGGGGGATGGTGAGGCAGCCTTGCCAAACAGAGCAAGAAGCGCACCCTTCTGAGCCGCATTCTGACTGGGGCGACGATCTAAGTTGGACTGAGGCGCCAGATCTGATGCGTTTTTCTGCAAGCCAGCCAGGCTAGTTTTCCGGTCCACGCTTTCCATCTTGGACGAATTCTTCAAGAACTCCTCGTAGTCGACCTTCTCGGAGCGCCGGAGAATCTGTGGATGAAAAGGTTTAACGAGATCGGGGGTCTCAGCTCGAGGCATTTGAGGTTGAGGCTGAGACGGTGCTTTTGGTACAGGTGGTTGGATCATTGAAGTAGATGTCTCTCGCTTTGCTGACTGTGGCCTCGGCAGAATGGTAATAGGCGATGATAGCTGCTGTGGCTGGGAAGGCTCTCGCCGACCTGTATGTATTCCCCGGCTTGACCCATTTGGTCTCTGTTTGGGTGACTGTCTGGGCCCTGTATTGAGATGTTGCATCCCCATATGACTAGGGACCGTGTCCGGTGTCTGAGCAGTTCCAACGGTGGCGTTTGCACGCTGCATATTGCGATTTTGTTTTGGCGACGGTCGTTGAAGAATTTGTTTCTCAGCTGGCGCAACAGGCGGTACAGGATGACCTCCCAACTCTGCCGGCACAGCACGCAGGCCTTTGAATAGATCTAGAAGACCTTCTTGGTGCTGGGATGTCTTGCGAGCCAGAGGCTGGCCTTGTCCTGGAACACTCAGTGGCGCAGCTTGGGGGCTTTTCGCGGCTCCAAGGACATTGCCTTTGAAGACGTCAAGAAGCGCCCGAGACTGGCTCGTGAGCTTGGGCGGTGGCAATTTGCTCGCTGGGGGCACCCTGGCCCCGAGAACCTGAGAGGGCTCCGTTGAACGAGAGAACAGAGGATCTCCCGTAGATTGAAAGGGAGCAGTTTGCTTTGGCGGCGCCGAAGTTAAAAATGGCGACTGATGCGGGTGATTGTAGAAATGGGACCCAGGTGGATGGGTAAATTGAGGAACAGAGGATCCAGAAAGCTCGTGCTGAGCGGTAGAATGGAAGCCCTGGCTGGAGATATTCTGGGCAGGGTCGTTGACAGGCCGTCTATCCGAGTGCGGTTGTCCTTGTGCTATTGTGTGCTGCATGAAACTCGAAGTAGCCATTTGGGGCCGTTGTTGAGGAAATCCAGGGAAGAAGTTCGGCGCAAAAGGAGCTGATTGCGCTACGGGTGGCATGCTGGGATTTGTGGTATTAGAGAAAGCCATAGCCGGATGGTGTACCGCGGGAACCGTCTCCTGCGAGCCACCTCTCAGTAAGCCAAGTAGTGCATCGGACTTGGACTTGTCAACAGCCGATGATTGCAGGGGCTGCGAGGTTGGCATGCTAGGCATGCCACCAATGTTCAACAGCTGCTTCAGGTGAGAAGAAGCATCTTGAGTCGAGGTCACTTCAGGAAGATCACTTGTGGTAGCCGCATACAAGGTCGGGGTGTTACCAGCTTGCTGTCCATTCTCATCCATCGAAGCATAGCCCACCTGGGTCTTAGAGGCGTTTTTCTTCTGTTGCGAGATCCATTTCTTGAGAGGGGTCAGGAAAGGAGCAACCATGTAGAATCTATTGGCATTTGCCGCTAGTCCCTCATCGTGCTGCTTGCTCTTCTTGAATGTAGGAAGTTCCGAGAGCTTGTACCAATCGATTTTGCTGATTTCTTTGCGGGTACGAGGTTCAAAATGAGTGTCCTTGGGCACACCTGGGAATACGTAGAGTCGCATATGCTGCTCTCGCATCGCAATTTCGATGTATTTGACCTTTTCGTCATCCGGCACTAAACCTGCCTGACGAACATCGAACCCGGTTTCCTCGTAGACCTCGCGGATCGCGCAATCTAGATCGGGTTCGCCTTTGTTGATTTTGCCTCGGGGAAAGCTCCAGTTGGCACCTTTCTTCCAACCTTTCACCAGGACCACCTCGTCCATCTCTTTGTTCAACATGATGGCGCCACGGACAGGAACTCGCGTTTTATAAGCCAGAAATTCCGCAAATGCAGCATTGTGGTGATATTCGGACCAATTCGACATCAGAGGGCAATGCCGGAAGATTTTCATGGCGAAGGACTTAAGCGTTAGAGAAGGCAAGGCGGGGTCGAGCGGGCGAATGAAGTCTTCGTAGAACCATTGTGCCTCCTCTACTTGGAAACAAATTCGTTCCACTGATTCAAGCTCTTCGCGAGGTAGATTAATGATGAAACGAACGCATAAATCATCCAGCCCTGTTGCGGCCCAACGACCTCGGTCAATAATGGAACTTCGCCAGTCGCCCTCGCTCATCGACACTCACAGTCTTCTAGTTGCATCTTTGATTCTGTCATGTTGGGCAACGAAGCTTAGCATCTCAGCACGGACTGCCTAAATCAGGTGCTTGCTGAAGTCGCAGAAGCGACAGGACTCCGAGCTGGAGTGGAAGTGGGTTGACAAGAGAGAAGGTGTCGTGGTGGGAAAAGGAAAGCTTGGTCAGGGTGATAAGTACAGGCGCAGTATGTGAGGGATAATATTCAGGGAGACGAAGAGGGGGAAGAAAACACCTGATCGGGGAGCTCTGAGACCAGTTGGACCGAGTTGCCCAAGATGAACTGACGATCGGCTGAGTCAGGTGTGGCGCATGGCTCGTGAGATCGAGCATAAGTGGCAGTGCACCGCCACGATCTGCAGGCGCTTTCCAGGATTTTGGCGTGTAAATAAAGCCCGCGCCAGAGTTATGACGTGGGACCCTCACTTTGTTTCGTATATCCACCCCTGATCTCCCGTTCTTTCTTTGCTGCCGTCGATTCAGCGGTTCATGAAACACTTGACGCCATCTTTTATCTAGGCTCGCTTTGCTACGGTTCTATTTTTGTTCCCTTGCAACGGTGCCCAAGGTATATCTTTCAGCCCTTCTTTCCTAGGGGGAACCTCCTGTTATTCCTTCACAGCTCGGAGACTTCATCTGAATACTACAGCTCGCCACACTCACAATGTCGCAAGCACTCGTCTCCTTAATCGGCAAGCGCATGCTGGCTGAAAATGTCAAGAACAAGTTTGGAACGGAGGTTAGTGGTCTCACAAACACTGGGCATTGACCTGTAGCTAATTGAGAGATTGATACCTAGGACCCCTATTTCGAAGAAGTACCTGCGTCGCGCATCGGCCGTGCCTTTGGCAAGAAAACCACCAAGCGTCGCAAGGCCATTCCCCCGGAATATCTGAGCACGATGCCAAAATCCTTACACGAGTTAAGCGCCGGGCCTACCAGCTAGACTACGCCCTTTTTAACCTCTGCGGTATCCGCTTCGGTTGGGGCAGTGTGATCGGTATCATCCCATTGTGCGTACAACTCTCCCCATTATCCGCTGATCCCCACGCTAACGGGTTCGACTTTAGTATCGGTGACGCAGGCGACGCAGCACTTGCCATGATGGTCGTGAGAAATTGTCAAGAAATCGAAGGTGGCCTACCTTCGTCTTTGCGCATGATGATGGTCATAAATGTTATTATCGACTTTGTTATCGGGCTGGTTCCTTTCATCGGTGATCTTGCAGATGCTGTGTTCAAATGCAACACCAGAAACGCGATTCTTCTCGAGAAGCATTTGCGTGAGAAGGGTGCGAAGGAGGTCAAGAAACAGCATAGGCAACCGCCAACGCATGGTCGTGTGGAGGAGATTCAAGAGGACACAGTCGATCACAGCCTTCCGGCCGAGTGGGACAAGCAAGAAAGCGGTGTCGTGAACAGTTCGCCTCCCGAATATCAGGAGCATAGAGCATCAGGCGGTCGACGAGGAGAGGGTCATGAGACTCGGCAGACCCAGCAACAGCCGCGACCCAACCGTGGCTTTTCCAAGTGGTTCGGCGGTGCCGATCGTCCACAGGGAGACCTGGAGCAAGGCAGATGAGATGTGAAGACGAGGTTATGATTCCAGATACCCCATTTGGTTTGTCGGCAACGGTTATTTGACGCGCATTTGATGTCCCTATTTCTTTAGGTCCGACATGATTGGTAACACTTTTTCATAGCCTTTTTAATTTAAGATCTGGTTTCAGGACGAGACCTTGAGCATCCGTAGCAGAATTGAGAGCCTTCACTATCACCGAATTGACTGGCGACCGTGATTCCAGGATTTCCCTTGACGTTGCCCACGAGGCTTCCACACAATGCGCAGGAGCCGGAATCGTCAGATCCAGCAGCCTGAAGCTTGTTTGCAGTTCTCGACACGTTCGCCATGACACCGGGGTATTTCGCACCCTGGGTCTCTACGTAGCGCATCATCAGCTCATCAATGGACAAATTCTTCGTAAGAACATTGTCTGGAATTGCTTGATCAGGAATGACAATAGCAGAGAGCTCCGGGCAGACACTTTTGTATTGCTGAAGTTCCGGCTTGTTGATATCACGGAGCGGGAACTCAAATCGCACGCCCCATGGGGACATGCCATCGGAGACCTGCCATGTGAGCGACGCTCCACGACCCTTTGCAGCACCCGCGAGGGTCTTCGCTGAGAGGCGGGTGTCTGAGTCACCCCAAAGAATAGTTTCGCAGCCATTCCGCTTGGCAAATGCGACCAGCAGCCTAGTTAGCAGGACCTTGTCCAGATCGTCCCTGGACGTCGCCGATGAAACACAGCCTCTGAAAGTAGCCAGACGAGCCTCGTCCGATAGGGAGCTATCATCGGCGAAGTGTGATCCGGCGTATTCATGTATGAGGTCCTTCATTTCTGGGACGTATTCGAAGACGCTGTGGAATGGCAATCGAGTGAAATGGTGTCGCGGGAAAGTTTTTTGAAGTTCCTCAAAATTCGAGTCGAAT
Source organism: Penicillium maclennaniae (assembly GCF_028827695.1). Lineage (NCBI taxonomy): Eukaryota > Fungi > Ascomycota > Eurotiomycetes > Eurotiales > Aspergillaceae > Penicillium > Penicillium maclennaniae. The sequence continues at coordinate 4,161,059 of NW_026623215.1, read as the reverse complement.
GAAGAGTTGCTTGGTGAGATAGTTGAAGGTTCGATCACAAGGACATGAAGCTGGTAGGCTACTCGGCCGTGTGGGTTGGTACGTTGGCGCTCGAGTTGCCAGTCTCAGGATATGCAATAGGACCGAGGAAGAGACGCCAAGGGACAAGGGTAGGAGTAGCTTTGATGGCGAATATTCCTTGTGATTTTTCGGCGGCGCTTTATGGCCATCCATGCGCCGGAGAATCTTGTATTGAATAAACAGTTTGAAACAGTGACTGGAGGGGTATTAGCAGAAGCACTTGAGACTAAAATTGGAGCGCCCATACCTGCAAAGTGACCTCTTTCGAGTTGTTAGAATTGCTTCGGCATCTTTGCAGTCCATGCAAGGACGAGTCATCTCTTTAGCCGGCATATTTGCGGTGGAAGAATGAAGTGTTGGTGGCCGATCAGGTACATAAAAAAAGTGGCGAGGACGGCTTAGATAATGATCTACGCGCGGCTTCCCCGGTTCTCGAGGCCACGCCTTGAGCTACGACGGTTCCGGAGCTTCGACGGCTCTCTTCATTCTCGCTTCTCTATCGCCCTTGGATGCGGCATACCTCTGAATCAAATTGTCTTTGAAAGAATTGGAGCCTCTTGTGCTTCTGCGTCGACACGATGAAGAGCTGGCTCCGGACGATAGGCCTCACGGCTCTGCTAGCCGGCCATGTGCTTGCTAACGAAGTTGAATTAGTATGACCCATTTGCCTTTACCTTGCGGAGCCTGCATTCTTTATGTCCATTGCAATTTACTGACCTTGACTTGTCCTAGAAATCCGATGAAGCGCACCGTCAGCGATGTTCAGGGATGTACAGCCGCAAAGCATGGGGAGGGAGTGTCGACCCCTTTATCCTGGTCAAGTTTACCAAATCGAACGTACCAGAGGGCGACCCTCTTGCCAGCTTGGTTATCTTTGAATGGAATGATGAGGATTTGATTGGCGAATACCGGAATGATGGCGATGAGGTACGCTTTCGCCCGAGTCGCAGCCTTCAAAACTATCGCGACTAACTCAAGAACTTCAGATCAAGGAAACTATCTGCGATGCAACCAATGTTGATGCAAAGCTTTGTACGGAAGACCAGATTGGCTCTTTCCTCCTTACGAAGAACGCGACCGACGTCTCCAAGAACGCCATCCTCTCCACCGCTGTCCACCTCAACGACCCGAGTGCCGTTAAGTATTCCGTTCGAAAGACCGGTTTCTACTGTGTTAGCACCTACGCATACTCTGGGGAAGATTATGGCGCAGTGGTGACTTTCCGCAACTCGTACGGCGAGCTTCCCGCCGCTCAGATTGCGAAGCTGCCGTTCTACGGAGGTCTGACCATTGTTTACGCTGTCATTGGATGGTATGTGCTCCTTAAGCGCAAGCATTGTTTCAATACTTTGAAGAAGAGACGCTAACTTTGACACAGTTTCTGGGGATTCCTTTACTTCCAAAACCGCTTTGACATCCGTAAGGCAGCAACTTTTCGTTACAAAGCCGAATGCTAACAATGAGTAGTGCCTGTCCAAAACTATATCACCGCCATTGTTGTTTTCCTGGTCATCGAGCAGCTGATGACATGGGGATTCTATGGTACGCCCGCGCATGCCTCTTACTACCTATTTCACCCAATCTAATCTTTTCACAGATTATCAAAACCGTCATGGATTGAATGGCATGGGCAAGGCATTAATGGTCATTGTCGCAATTCTCAATGCAGGCCGCAATGCTTTTTCCTTTTTCCTTCTGCTCATTGTGTGCATGGGCTATGGTGTTGTCAAGCCCTCCCTGGGCCGGACGATGGTCTACGTCCGCATCCTGGCCATTGCACACTTCATTTTTGCAGTCGTCTACTCCATTGCCAGTCTGTCGATCACCCCGGACAGCGCCGGTCCCTTAGTGCTCTTGATTGTACTCCCTCTGGCTGGAACCCTGACGGCGTTCTACGTGTGGACCTTGAACTCGCTCAACGCTACCATGAAGGATCTGATCGATCGCAAGCAGAAGACCAAGGCGCTCATGTACAAGAAGCTCTGGTGGTGCATTCTTGGTAGCATCATCGTCATCTTTGGCTTCTTCTTTATCAACTCCTTCGCCTTCGCTGGCCGCAGTGACGCCAGCTTTGTGCCTGAGCACTGGAAGGCGCGGTGGTTCGTGCTTGACGGCTGGCTGAACTTGGTTTACATGTTTGATATTGTCTTTGTGGCTTATCTGTGGCGCCCGACCGCGAACAACCGACGCTTCGCTATGAGTGATGAGGTAAGAGGCGTAACCCATGGCATTACCTGCGTGAAAGTTGCTAATATCACCTATAGCTTGCTCAAGATGACGACGGCTTTGAGATCCGCTCCTTCGGCAGCGGTCTGGATGAGGAAGATCCTTTGGAGGCTCCCCCGGAGTACCCTGGTAGCTCGAACCGCCGCGATCTGTCGCCCGTTCCTCCTAAGCCTGTGAACTCAGGACAGCGAGAGCGCACGTCTTTGGACGAGGAGACTATTTTCGCCGTGGGCGAGGATGGAGACAAGTGGTCCGATGACGATGAATCCCCTCGCAACTCTAGCGAGAGACAAAGACTTACCCACTGAAGCCTCGTTGAAGGCCATATTCGGAACACATGATCCTGTTCACACGGTTATATGAATTATCTCAACAGTGAAAAACCAAGCTATTTACGTGGATTTAACATAACCTCGTGTCTGTCCGAAGCTCTTCTCGAGGATTACAAGCATGTCATGGCGTTGGTTTTCTATTCTTGTCTAAGTGATCGGCATTCTGGCTTGTATCTTCACCCCGATGTATCTTCTGAATTGCTTGCCGCGCAATGACTGCGAGGCTTTCTAGCTACATCTGCAAATTGCAATGTACTCTACACAAAATACTGACTTAGAATGTCGGTTCAATTGATGAACATCAACTTTTCTGCAACTGAGACATGGGTTCGGCCGAGCCCCACAGAAGCTGCTCGAGCGCGGCCTTGACTCACACAGAGCCTCATCTGTCTCGTCCCGTCTTCCATTATACCGCTCTCGCATCAGTTTCTCATGTCTATAAATTGAATGCTATCTAATCCATATGTAATCCTGAGCTCAATTGTATTCTCAAGTTTTTCGGCCTGAATCATCCCCACTCTGACCAACGTGGCAGAATAAATGTTTTCTCGGCAGGCACCGCAGGATCCAGGAACCGACACGGTTACGAGAATATCAAGCAGCCATACAATTGAGCGAACTGGCTCACGCCTAGAGGTGTCTTCTCCTTGAATGTCCAGCACAAAAAACCTTGATACGCTCCTCCATCTCCCTCTCGACTCGGCATACCACAATGGCACACAACCCCGCAAGTGCATCCCACCACGATGCGGAGTCCACACCCCCAGAGCCAAGCGCACAAGTCTCAACAGGACTCCTACAGCAATGCAATACCCTCCTCGCAGAGCTCGACGAGCTTCAGTCGCTCCTCAAGAGCACGCTACGCAATCCACAGCTAGTGGAAGTGCGACAGTTCCGTTCGAACGTCAATGCAGAATTGAAGATGCTGCAGAAGCTAGAGCAGCGTATGCAGAACAACGCACTTGGAGCCGAGCATGCGGATCCGGAGCTCGAAAAGCGACTGTTACACGCCATGAGGTCGTCTAATTTGCCCTTTTATCAGGCTGTTTGGGACATTGCTAAGATGTCGTGCTCGGGCTTGGTAGCGCTAGGGAAACGATTCTATTGGGATAGGGAGAACAAGGTGCTTGAGAGACAAGAGGGGCCTGAGAAAGGAAAGGAAAAGGGAAAGGGTAAGAGGAAGGATGATGCTGGGGAGAAGCAGCCTAACAAGGACAAGCGCAAGAGCGTGTTTGTGGACATTGTTGCGGGTGATGGGGAGGAGTGGGTGAAGGTGTCCACGATCTCGGAGAGCAGGCTGTTGTTTGACATGGCCAAAAAGGGATGGGAGCGAGACAGTGAGGATGAGTACTCCGAAGGTGAAGGATCGGGAAAACGCACTATCTTGAAAAATTTCGACGGCTCTGATGATGAGGATGATGATGAGGATGAGCTTGAGCTTATCAAATTGGCAAGGGATTTGAGAAAGGCGGCTGATGCTACGCGGGTGCGGTATAAACATCCTCGAATACGAATTGTTCTACCCAAGATCACGGAAGGAGAGATTCTTGAAGTTGATGATATCATCAAGGAGATGCGCAGCTATGGTATCAAGGTAGAGTGCCAGAGCAGCCTGGTTGATTTGGGCGCCTCAAATCTGGCACACCTGCTGCCCCAGCATTTCAAGAATTTCACTCCCACCCTGAATGTCGATTGCACCCTGCTCCTCGCCATGGTCTCTGATCTATCACACATTAAGAATATGGCCCCATCGCCAAGTTTCCATCGAGCTATCGTCCGCCAGATAGAGGTCGAAAAGGAAAAACCTCTGCTTCCTACCGAGCTCTGGCCTGCCATGGGAGATCACGAGCTGGTGAGTACCGAAGAGGCTTCCAAACGCATGCGCGAGATAGTCGACACCATTGGGACGGAGACTGAGCAAACTCGAATGAGGATCATGATGGGCAATGCCCCATATGACCAATTGGACCGCGAATCTCTCATCCAAAAATTTGCGGAACTGTCCGATTATGAAGTACCCAAGAATTGGAGGCTCCCGCTGAAGGTAGTCGAGGCACAATCGGTGATAGACACTGGGAAAGCAGAAGGAAAACTCCCTTCCGTGGCAGACAAGGTCGCAAAAGGCTTGTCGGATATCAATTACAGCGTCTTCATGTATGGATGGGTCACTGGGATGACAACCATATCCAGCAATCGAACCATCGATAAACAGATCGAGGCGACAATTGAGAATAGTCGCCGAGGCGAAGACGACAGTGAAGGTCCCTTTGTCTGGATTTGCGACACAGCGCGAAGCTTGGTGGGCAAAGACAAGGACCGTAAAGAATAAAGATGCCAGGCTTGGCATTGCATAAAGCTAGATGTTTCGTGTTATAGATGCTCGTCATAGAAACCATCAATAATGTGAAGGCCGCCGATGGGACCATTCCCTATTTATCAGAAGGTCGGGGTGGCTCTTCGGGTTGCCAGAAGACTGTCTCCTTGTCGGCACTGGCAATCATGTTGTACCGAGGGTTGTATTCAAGAAGCGCAGTGCGCCCTCGGTATGGCAATCTGCACATGGGCGGCAACATGTTATTTGCTTCCCTTTCCTGTTGCAAGTCCCACACCAGAACGTCAGGCTGATCTCCGTTCCCCCCAATTACGTATCGTCCGTCCGGCGTGAAAGATGCGTCACCTTGTCCCATTGGCTTGCTTGTTGAGGATACTGGGGCAGCGCGACCGGCCGAACCACCCTTACCAGTCAAGAAAGCCTTCACGGTACCTTCAAAGGCATCCAGAATGAAGTGTCCATGGTAATCTGTACCAATCATCAAATATTTTCCATCATTAGAGAACTCAAGTTTAGTCCAGGCGCGTCCTCGAGTGGACGGCGTATACAATTCTTCAATGGGCGCAAGATCAAATGTCGAGAATGGGGGCTTGTCGTAGTTGCGGACATCGTAAAGGAGAACAGAGGAGGTAGACTGTGATGCAATGGCAATGACTGAAGCCGAAGGATCATACGCCACGAGGTACGGAGTCGCAAGCTTCAGCTTGCCTTGGGGGTTGCGGGAGCCGAGATCCCAGAGCGTGACGGTGTCGTCCTTGGAGCATGAGATGAACGAATCGCTGCCCGGAGAGACCGCCAGACATGTGACCTTGTCTGTATGACCTGTGAAATATCGCACGTATCCTTCATTGTGGAGGTCAAGCAAGCGCAAAGAATCTGTAATCGTCAGTCGCGCACCATGAATTGATCATTGACTGGCACGTACGGTCCATCTTGGTACTGGCGTGAAGGACCTGACGAGAGTGATGAGTGAATCTAGCCAGATGCACACCATACTTCTTGCTGGGCACGGTTTTTGTGAGCTTGCCTTCCTTGATATCGAAGACCTGGATAGTCTCATCGTCGCCGGCCGCGACAAGGTAATCGCCCTGGTCATCGAAGTCCAGCGAAGTCACAAAATTGCCATTGTCTGCCTTTGATGCGCGAAACAACTACCATCTTAAAATTAGCATCATCTCGCTTTGTATCTGGCGGAATCTGAAAGTACCTTGCAAGGACGATAACTGCGGATAACGTCCGACAGCTTCTGCGGTACCTGGGGGGCTTGACCAGATGGCTGAGTGGCCGGCGTCGATGACTGGCCCTCTGCCATGATGGAAAGAATGATCGAGTGGAGGGGAGCTTAGGTCGAGAGGGGAGTGAAGGAGAGAGAAGGCTAGACACGCCCGTGCTTACAGGTGAGCTGCGTGCCTTCCCAATTCGGAGCTCCCCACGCGCCTTCTTTTTTCGCGTCGGCAGAATGATAGTCCGCCTCACCGCCCCCGAACCTCGGAGAACGTCAGATTGCATTGACCAATGGACGCCCCCGTGTTTTGGCCATCGATAACCGCGCCTAAGCTTTGATGTGCATCCCAGCGCTGACCATCTCACTCTGGACGCCTAAATTGAGGAGTTGACTTGCTCTGTCGACTACTTTCATAAGCCTGTTCCTGCCCAGCAGAGCATAGCGATCCTCAAAACCCGTCTGATAGAGGCCTGTCCTTTTCCGTCACCTTTGCCGCCACTCCGATCTACCTCCGATCCCCGAGAAACTCGATCAATTCTTCCAAATCCTGCATAGCCTGCTCTCAGATCAGTCATTATGTCTACAACAACAGGGTACGGTTTACATAGGGTCTGCACTTCTACAACATGGTCTTGCGCTAACCCGATCTGTGAAACAGTGCATTCCTTGCTGGAGGTATCGCGGCATGCGGTGCCGTTACCGTCACCCACAGCTTTGAGACAGTTAAGATTCGGTGAGATCGACATCCGAGGCGGTCAGCCATCAATAGTTGCGCTGACTTGTACTCAGCCTACAATTGCAAGGTGAATTGCAAGCGAAGAATGATGGTGTGAAGAAGTATCGCGGTGTCTTGCACGGCGTCAAGGTCATTCTGCAGAATGAAGGCCCGCGCGGCTTGTTCCGAGGCATTGGATCTGCGGTAAGTGCTCAATACCATCTGGAAGTTATTACCTGAAACTGTACTAAGCTCAGTCGCATTTAGTACTTCTACCAGGTCCTGCTCAATGGTTGCCGTTTGGGATTCTACGAACCAATTCGAGCCACCGTCACCAATGCCGTATATAGCGACCCTAAGGTTCAGTCCCTTGCTGTCAATGTCTTTGCTGGTGCTGCATCCGGTGTGATCGGTGCCGCAGCAGGCTCGCCCTTCTTTCTAGTAAAGACGCGCCTGCAATCCTACTCGCCTTTCCTCCCCGTCGGTACCCAGCACAATTACAAGAACTCAATCGACGGCCTCAGCAAGATTTACAAGAGTGAGGGCGTCAAGGGAATCTACCGTGGTGTTGGCGCAGCCATGATTCGCACGAGTTTTGGGAGTGCTGTCCAGCTTCCCACATACTTCTTTGCCAAGCGCCGCTTGACCAAGCACCTTGGCATGGAAGAGGGACCTGCTTTGCATCTTGCCAGTAGTGCATGCTCTGGCTTTGTTGTCTGCTGTTTCATGCACCCTCCTGGTATGATCTCATGCACAGAGTGAACAGTACTAGTTGAGATGCTAACTCTGTTTCTAGACACTATCATGGCTCGCATGTACAACCAGACTGGTAATCTCTACCAGGGAGTGTTTGACTGCTTGTTTAAGACCATTCGGACGGAAGGTTTCCTGGCCATCTACAAGGGCTTCTTCGCCCACCTCGCAAGAATCTTGCCTCATACCGTGAGTTTGTTTCTGATCTGTCACCACTAACAAATATGCTAATTATTATGTAGATCTTGACTCTCAGCCTTGCTGAACAGACTAACAAGCTGATGCGCCGAGTAGAGGACCGGTTCTTGCCCGATTCACTTCGCGACAAGCTTTGAAACGCAGATGAAACATCTGCTCTCACTGCATTTCAGCTGATTTCTGCCCTTGCATTGCTTCTCAAGGCTATCGTTTCCATCGAGCGGTTTTTCTTATTCAATGGCACCGAGCTGTGAGCCATGGACATCAGACTTCCTGTGATACCGATTTTGGATATAGATCTGGCGTTTTGGGGATTGTTGGTCCCGTTCTTTTAGAATTATTTCGTGTATGTACGACCCGGACCCTTCTGCGGTGCCTTTGTAAGGTTCCTAGGGTCCATTTGTGGGTTACCTAGTTCGACAATAGACGGAGCTACCTGCGTATTCAACAAATGCAAAAGTATCTCTATTAACCCTCTATCTTATATTGGGTCTTCGCAGTGGATTTTACACTCTCTCTGTAGCCTGCAGGTATCCCAAAACCTTGCCAACCAGAAACTTCCGAGGCTCAGCCTGATCATCGTTACTCAAAGCATGAGAAGCATTAGGAATGACGGCACTGTGGGCGTCATCCCAGATCTCAGACCCATCCTGGTTTGTGGCCTTCTTCCACTTAGCCAACAGTGCTTCCTTATCAACCCAGTCGGGAACTGCTTGGTCTGCGCCCGAGAACAACACCATCAACTTGTGTCTTAACAGGCCTCCTTTTTTAATCAGCCCGAAGGTCTTACTTAGCTGCTCATCGCCCAAGTCGTGGCTAAACAAGTCATCCTCTCCAGGCGATTGCGGACTCTCGGGACTGACAAGACTCAAGAATCTCCGCGCACTAATCGGGGTATTGGACGGATAGCAGATTGTAGAAGTCATCCACAAAGGCAACAGAGTATCATACTTTGACTCCTTCTGAACGGCCTCCCGGGCCAAGGCCATCGCCTGGTCATAAATCGGCCGGATCTCTTCGGGTGATTTGCCTGCCCAACCCCATTTCAAGACCCATTGGATCGCTTCCCTGTCTGAGACCGGGGCCTGCATAATCGCGCCATCAAGTGCCAATCGATCGACGTGCTCGAGCGCGGAATCAAAGGACGCGGTGGCTGTGTGGGGGTTGGGTCGTGAGAGGTAGTGCACCACACACTGGCTGCCGGTCGAGTGACCCATGAGGACGACCTTGCCGTTTCCATTCCCGAACTTATCTCCCTTGTAATCCTTGATATATCGAATGCACTGAGCGATCTCGTCGGTGTCGCGGTCGAGGTGTCCGAGACCCCAGGATTGGTAAGAGGATGTGAGGTTCAAGGTGAAGAGGGACCATTCTGTTGACTGCAATGCGCGGGCAAGGTCTGCCATGTAGGAGGTAGTCGCAAGGCCATCGCCTAAGCCGCCAACGAAGACAAGACTGTGAGGTTGACGCACGGCGCTGGAGGTGTATTCGAATGTGACAAGGGTTTCAGTCTAATTGCGTCACTTGTTATCTACCCCGTACCAATAAAAAAAGAATAAGTCAGACATACGTAGTGATGCAAGATACCAGGGAGGCCTCCCTTAGGCCAGAATTTGGAGTACATTTCGCGGTGATTGGGTTGTCGTGAGAATTCAATTGGGGGAACGAGGGGCGTTTGTGATCAGACAGCAGCTTATGTACAGAGTGTCTCAGGTAGGACCAAGCGTATCAACCAATTAAAGCCATGTTCGGGTCGAGGGCCCTACATTCCCATTTTGCATGGTAGAGCTCATCGGTGAGGGTTACGTCAGACGCGGGCCACGAGGGGGTGATCCGGGTGTGTCCAAACCGAACTGACACGACCCATCGATAAACCGTGGAATGGGAAATGACGCCAACGTTCAAACTGTCCACATTGTTTTTGCCTAGTATGGATGTATTGGGCTCGACATGATCCACCTTGAGGATGGTTAGCTTGGCAACTTTCCGCCGAAAATTCACCAGGTAGCCGACATTGCCTCTGTTGACGGATCTGATTAGATGTACAGTGGTTGTTCATAAGTTTGAAACCCTTAATTTACCGCCTTTATTTTGCCAGTTTATTTCTGCCGTCCTAAAACCTCATTATTGCCCTCTCTAGGCTATTTAATATTTCGTATACCATCCCTTAGCCTCTATAATAGCCTACACGCGATGAGGCATTGTCTCAGAGAGTCTTTGCATAATATATAGATCTAATGCCTGCTAGGCTTACTGTGCAGTATCGACTAGAAAGGTATGCGTAGTATCATTATTCGGCATATCTTTAAGCTCAGGGAATAGCTTATAGATCTTGGCTTTTAGAAGTGACCAAAGGTTCTTAATAGGATTTAGATCAGGGGATTTAGCTAGCCACCTTATATATTTGAAATACATCGAGGATAGAAGATCACGTACAGTATATATAGTATATGTCGGTATATTATCCTGCTAAAAGATCCTATCGCGGTATTCGATTAATATAGGCAAAACGCGGGTATATAAGTCTCGAATAACAGTTAAATCGATGCCTCTGCGAGCTAATTTAGGGTTAATATATAAAGGAATTAGGCTAGTGCGTCGCGTTAATCCAGAAAAGGCAGCCTAAAATATCTGTTTAACCTAATTTCCTATTATTAATAAAGGTCTTATATCACGCGTAAGGATTTACTTTCTTCGTGGAGTAAATATATACGCCTGACGTTCGCTAATCCTACGCTTAATTAAGTATTTATCTGACCAGAAGACCCGTGCCTATTCTTTAGGTATAAAGTATTTATATTCCCGTGCCTATTAAAGTCGTGCGGCGGTATAGCTAGGCGTTAAACTAGGCCGGTTGAGGACAAGCCACTTCCGACGGCCTTCTTCGTGTAAAAGCCGCTAGATAGAGGTTCGTTTAACCTTATTATCGACTATTACGAGAAGGTCATCGTAGCCGTGGATTAGTATCGATTATATTCAGAAGCTTTGATTTATCGTCCTTATCTAGCTTCCGCGGACGCCCAGATCGAGGTGAGGTTTCATTATTGATCCTCTGGTTCGCACGGCTAACCGTTGTCTTAATTGTGTTAATTGGAATAGACGTATATTCCTCGTGTATTTGCTTGTAGGTCCAGCCGGCGACAGTCTTCAATTCAACGAGCTTTGTACGCATATATGCGTCTAGCTAGCACTTAGGGCGGCGCAGAGGTGCTACTGGTGCCCTTGCTGACCGAATTGGAGGCATTAAATGATTAAATGCGTTGGAAAGTAGGATATTTGGTCTGGTGCGCATTGGAAGGCGTAGGGGGTGGTATAGGCGGTGAGGTGGTGGCAAGGGCGGTGAGGTGTAGGCGGTAAAAAGAGGGTTTCAAACTTATGAAACCCCACTGTAGGTGGCTGTGAAATGTTCCGGTATTGGAATCTGATTAGATGAGCCACCCGTGAAAAATCTGATTAGATTACCCGGCGCGTTTCAGTAGAGAAGCTACCTTTTCGGGTAAAACCTACGAGCATCTGATGCATTTCACTTGATTTCGAACAGAGAGAAGCCTTTATAAAAATTTCCTCGGTATTTCAGGCTCAGCTCGGCATCCATCGTCCCCTGTCAATGTCCCCTCCATGTGCACTCCAACGATTCATAGCGGTGAAAAGCAATGACAACCTGCTTTCTGTTCCGACCTTATCCGGCACAACCTTGGCCGTTACAGGCGGATTCGGTACATATCGCAACACATCGCTTAGACTCGTCTTTCATCCGCACGCAATCTCCCTATCACGGGAACCCCTTAGGCAGGAATACTGATTGGGCAAAGCCCACTCTCATGGTCGGTACTTGCTGCCTAGTGGGGGTGATGATCTATTCCTCATTCTCATTGTGGATGCATTGGGTCGCAGAGATGGAAATCTTTCAGAAGTCTAGCGCAATTCGCAGCTGAATCCGAGACATTAGGTGGGACTTCTTCAAAGGTACCCGAAACGTGCATTTCACCGTTATCGTATTGTCGTAATTACCGTACACGTAACACCCGAACAGAGCCCACAACCGCCGATCTCGGTTTAACTATACCTTGGGCTTGGCCTTTGTGATTGTTGCTTCGCGGCAAGTTCGCCTGTGGGGACTTGATTGAGACTATATAACGTAAACCCTACCTCGTAAGCTAGGGTAGCTCTAGCTCGTACTGGGCACATCTAATCCTACAGTTCTCCAACCATCTCCACGATAACGAGTTGCGCCAGTATCTATCCCAACCCGGGTTGTGGTCACGATGGGATTCATATCTCCTGAGAGCACACAAAGCCTCAATGAGTCAAGAACTGGACATTTGACTAAGCCCGTGGAGACGAATCGCGATGGTCTACGGTCTTTCAAAGTCGTAGGGCTCACGTCGGAGACACCAACATGCACGGGCATGGATGAGAAGATTGTGTTGGCATCCTGGCTGCTAGTCCTTTTGCGCACTCAAGAAGACGGTCGCGCCTCTTTCGAATGGACATATAAGGGCGAAGAGGATGGAGGCGAAATGGAGCCGGTGCACAGTGTTTCCTCAGATCAAGTGATGCCAAGTCTACAAAGTAACATTGGGCAAGTCGCCGCGGCAATTTCCAATCAAATTGAGAGGGTCGCATCGAGCCCGCGAGCTTCTTCTTCACTTGTACTGAGCACCAGCTCTTTTTCGCAAACAACAGAGGGGACGGATCAAGTTAGTACACATCCCAGCGCTCCCCAGAACCAATCGGTAGCTGACAGCGAATTGACAGGACGCTCTGCATCTTGAGGTTCGCTTCAATCGAAATCACCTCAAGATCCGACCAGTATGGCAGAGTAACAGTTTCCTGCCTTATACAGTAACTCGCCACATTGAAACACTGGTCGATACTGTCAAGGCATTCATTTCGAATTCCGATGCCTCCGTCGAAGACAGTATTCGTCCGAGTGAACATGATTTGGACCATCTTTGGGGCTTGAACTATGACCTGCCGCCATACTATGACTTTTGTATGCACGATGTTTTCTCCGGAGTGGCTCGGAAATTTGCCGATAAAGAGGCCATTTCATCTTGGGATGGCAGCTTGACTTATGGCCAAATCGACCGCTATTCGGCATTCTTGGCTAAAGAGCTCCAAGATTCGGGTGTCAAGCTCCACGATTTTATTTCTGTGTGCTTCGAGAAGTCACGCTGGACAATAGTTGCGGTGCTTGCCGTGATGAAGGCAGGAGGAACCCTTGTCATGATGGACCCGACACTCCCGCTGGCGCGTCTCCAGAATATGGCAAAGCAAACCGGTTCAACGACTATGGTGTCATCTCGCAAGCAATATGACCTTTCAGTGGAGATTTTGCCGGACGGAAAGCATTTCGTGGTGGAGGAAGAGGAGCAGGCGAAAATTTCTTCTTCAGAGCCTCTGCCAGAGCTTCCAACAGTCCCGTCCACTGCTTTGATGTACCTCATATTCACATCTGGCAGCACAGGTACTCCCAAGGGCGTCAAGATCTCCCACGGAACCTATACAAGTAGTGCTTTCGCCAGAGCGAAAGCAGTTGGATATACTGAGACTTCACGTGTTCTTGATTTTGCGTCCTATGCCTTCGACGTCAGCATTGACAGCATGCTCTTGACTTTGGCCAACGGTGGTTGCCTATGTATTCCTTCCGATGAAGACCGACTCAACGACATAAACGAAGTGATTCGGAATATGAAAATCAACTACGCAGGTATAACTCCCTCGGTTGCTCGTATCCTCGAGCCGGATGTCATTTCGTCCCTCGAAGGTCTTGGTCTTGGAGGAGAGGCTGCCTCGGCTAGAGATGTCACGCTTTGGGGCAAGGATACCAGAATCATCATTGGATATGGACCTTGCGAGTGCACTATTGGTTGCAATATCAACAGCAGTGCTGCCACTGGAAGAGACTACGTCTCCGTTGGCCCTGGTAATGGAGCTTCCATCTGGATTGTCGACCCTGATGATCATGAGCGACTTATGCCTGTTGGTGCAGTTGGAGAGCTTCTTGTCGAGGGTCCAATTGTCGGTCAGGGATACCTGAATGATGATGAGAAGACTGCCAGTGTTTTCATCCAGAACCCATCATGGCTTGTTGCAGGTCATAAGGGCTTTGCTGGGCGTCGAGGCCGTCTCTACAAGACAGGTGATCTGGGCAGATATGACCCTGATGGCTCAGCAGGGATCATCTTCGCTGGGAGGAAAGACACCCAGGTCAAGCTTCGTGGACAACGTGTTGAGCTGGGGGAAATCGAGAGCCAGCTTCAGTCCCGTCTCCCTTCAGGCACCACCATGATTGCGGAGGTCATTACGCCTCAAGGGTCCGGCGGTCAGGCTACACTGGTGGCATTCGTTGCATCTCAGTCCGCAAAGGGAGATACAAACAAGGAACTTGCCTTTGTTTCGATGGATGACCTGCGCACCGCACTCTCCAAGGCCGACACAGAAGTCACCAAGGTGTTGCCACGATACATGGTTCCCACTGCTTATATCCCGGTGAACTACATACCCACTCTCATCTCAGGGAAGACGGATCGCAAGCGCCTTCGAGCCTTTGGAGCTACGGTTGATCTACGGCAACTAGACCAAGGTTCCACAAGTGCTGCATCCAGGCCACTGAATGACCTCGAGCTGCGATTGCGACAGGCTTGGAGTGAGATTTTGAAGATAGACACCGAGTCAATCCGCCTTGAGGACAATTTCTTCGCTCTGGGAGGTGATTCCCTAGGAGCAATGAAACTGGTGTCTGTCTGCAGAGGCCTAAGGCTTGATCTATCCGTCATTGGCACATTTAACCATCCTACACTTTCTTCAATGGCTGAAGTTGTGAACTCCATTGATTCGGAAGTGCAGACAGACACACCAGCGTTCTGCATGACTTCTCAGCCTCTTGAGAGCGCCTGTCTTGAAGCGGGGCAGATTTGTGGAACAGACCGGTCAGCTGTCGAAGACATCTATCCATGCACACCCACACAGGAGTCCTTATTTACCTTTTCTCTTAAGTCTATCGAGCCCTATGTTGCTCAAAGAGTCTCTATCATTCCATCGCATATCAGCATAGAGGACTGGAAGAAGGCATGGGAGGATGTGGTTGCCACAAGCCCGATCTTGCGCACCCGCGTGGCTCAGCTTCAAGATCCAGGACTCCAGCAGGTCGTTCTGAAGGAGTCCATCTCGTGGAGGAATTCTACTGATCTGGAGCAATATCTGTCAGATGATCGGAACGAGAGGATGCATTTCGGGGAGAGCCTCGCTCGCTATGCCATCGTTAATGATTCAAAAGATGGCAAGCAATATATGGTATGGACCATTCACCATGTTGTATATGATGGGTGGTCAGAACCTGTGATTCTCGAAAAGGTCAAGAAAGCTCTCAGGAACCTACCTGCTGAAATAGAGACACATATGAAAGACTTCGTCAAGTGGTTCCGTGACACGGATGAAATTGCCATGCAAGAATTCTGGCGTCGCGAATTGAAGGGTGCTGTCGGTCCGCAGTTCCCTCGCCTTCCCTTCCGTGACTACTTGCCAACCCCAACGGGATACGCTGAGCACCAGATTCCTTTGAAAACAACCGCTGGATCTCCCTTCACTCTGGCCACGCTGATAAGAGGTGCATGGGCACTAGTGGCGTCGCAGTACACTGGAAGCGACGATGTGGTCTTCGGTGAAACGCTAACAGGTCGGGACATTCAGCTACCTGGTGTCGAGAATGTGCTGGGTCCACTCAATGCGACCATTCCTATTCGTGTTCATGTCAATCGGAAGAAATCCGTTGAGTCATATCTTCAGAGTATCCAGCAAGCCATCTTGGCTCGAACGCCTTACCAACACATGGGTATGCAGTTCATTCGCAAGGTCAGCAGAGATGCCCAACATGCATGCGAGGCCGGTACCGGCCTGGTCATTCAACCTGATCCTGAGTATGAGGTCAGCGAGCTTGGCTTCCAGCAGGGAGATCCTGCACGCGAGGCTCTCCACTTCAACCCCTACCCACTCATGCTGGCATTTGGTATTCGGAAGGGTGGCTTTAGAGTCTGCGCAAGCTTTGATCCAGGTCTGATTAAAGAGTCCCAAATGCAGCGCATTCTAGTTCAGTTGGAGACGGCGTGCTCCCAGTTAAACAAAGATCTTTCCAGAAAAATCGACCAGATCTCATGTTTGCCAGAAGCCGAGTTGAACCAAATTTGGCGATTCAATGAACTCCCACCCTTGTCTTTCAATGAAGAATCTGGAAAGCTCCGTGCCGATCCTACCATCAAACAAGGATCAGTCTATCCTAGAGCAGCAGTGCCCTGGGTATGCGACCCCCGAAATCTAGACCTTCTATTGCCCATTGGCTGTGCCGGCGAGCTCTTGCTCGAATGCTCTTTCTTGGGTCAGACGACCGAGTCACCTCTTTGGCTTTCTTCTGGAAGCTCTGAGGTCGCGGGCCGCTCTGGAAGAATACAAAGGACAGGAGACATCGTTCAGTTGCAAGAAGACGGCAGTCTAACATTCGTTGGCCGCAAAGAAGAGATTGTGCCTGTTCATGGGCATGCAGTGAACATGGCGGAGTTTGAGTCCCAATTTGCACAACACCTCCCGGAATCAACGCGTGCTGCTGCTGTCGTTTCCAAGTCGTCGCTCGAGTCGGAGCTGATCATCTTTATTGAGAAGCAAAATTCCCAAGAAGAGACGGTCAATGTCATGTCGACGAGCCAAGAACTCGTCCATGGCTCAGAATCGCAGCAAATCCAAGCAGTCATCTGCTCCACTATCCCCATTAGTCTTGCAGCAGCAATCAAGAAGCTTGACAAGTACATTCGGGACGATCTTCCGTCACACATGATTCCCTCTGCATATATTGTGATTGCAGAAATGCCAACTTCGAAAGGACAGATTGATCAGAGTGTCTTGAGCCAGATTGCCTCAAAAATCCCCCGGAATGTCCTCTTTGAGCTTCAACAAGGCTTCAAGGACTCATGGAAGAAAGTCTCTGCTCTGAAAAGTCTATCAGCGTCGGAAAGCATTCTCCGGGCTGCCTGGGCTAAAATTCTTGGGCTCAATCAGGACCAGATTGACGTGGATGACAACTTCTTCCGTCTGGGTGGTGACTCCGTTCTTGCAATGAAACTTGTGTCCAGTCTCCGTTCTCAAGGGCACATTTTGTCTGTTGCCGACATTTTCCAGCATATGCGCCTTCGCAATGCAGCGAAGATATTGAAGGTTGGCCAGGCGGCTGCAGCCAAAGTTGAGTCCTACAAACCATTTTCCACCCTGAATTCAATCAACAAGGATCAATTCTTGTCCGAGGTTGTTCTACCCAAGCTTCAAGTATCGTCCTGGTCTGTTCAAGATGTGCTTCCCGTGACAGATTCCCAGGTCATTGATATCAAGGCAACCTTCGAGGCACCTCGTACAGCTGTTCAATACACACTGTTGTACTTCGACGGCGGGATCTATCGCAAGCAACTGCTTCGTGCATGTGGTGATCTCGTCAAGACTCACGACATCCTGCGCACTGTCTTTATTGAGGATAACTCGATCTTCTACCAAGTTGTCTTGAGCGATCCTGATATCCCTATTGCCATGCACAAAACTGATGCAGATCCCGAACACTTCGTCGCTGAGCTCTGCGCCGAACAAACGGACTCAGGGTTCCACCTTGGATCACCTTTCTTCAAGATGCACCATGTCGAGGGCAAAGATGGCCGGGAGTGTCTAGTTCTGGGACTATCTCACGCCCAATACGATGGAATTTCTCTTCCCAGACTACTGCAGGACCTTGAGACCTTGTACACCGGAGGAAAAGTTGCTGACTTCGAGCCTTTCTCCTCTTACGTGGCTTGGACTGCTACTGAAAGCGTCCAGACGAAGGCAATCGCCTACTGGCGCGACCTTCTGAATGGCTCAGCCTTATCAGTTCTCCCCGGCACGACAACGCAACCCGAAGACAAGGGTGAATTTCAGACAAAAGCTGTCGAAAACTTCAAGTCCGTCGAAGAAATCACCACTGCAAATATTCTTACAGCGGCATGGGCCCTTCTGTTGGCTCGCCGTCTCCAGACGATGGACGTCACGTTTGGCAGCGTCACATCTGGCCGCATGATTGATCTGCCCAATGCAGAGAACATCCAAGGGCCATGCTACCAGCTGACCCCGATTCGGGTCCCTTTCCAGAACAACTGGACAGCTATTGACCTCTTGAAATTTGTCCAGAAGCAGAGTGCACACTCTGCTGCTTATGACTTCCTCGGTTACAAGAAGATCTCGAAGGAATGTGCACAGTGGTCGCCAGAGGCTGCCGGCTTTGACTCCCTCGTTCACCACCAAGACTGGGATGATTTCGATAGCATGCCATTTGCTGGTGGCAGCTGCAAGGTTGATATCTCCAGTCCACATGGAGACTCTCCTCGCCCCTTCAAGGTTGTTTCTTTCATGAAAGAGGAAAAACTGCATGTTGGTGTTGTTGGAAGTGAAAGAGATTCAACTTTCGCAGGCTCAGTCCTCGAGGAGCTGGCTGCTATTGTTGAAGAAATTTGTACTCATCGTGAAGTTACTTTGCTCGACGCCTAGTCTTCCTAGATGATCGGCTGCGTGGTCTACGCTTTGAATCAGTTGATCAAGAATTAGTGGGAAAGGAGATCGTGATTATATTTGGCCATTGTGGCAAATTTCAAGTTCTACTTTACTTTTTCACCACAGTTGGTTTGATATCTATTGATGTTCCAGTCATTCAATTCTCCCTTAAGTCAGGTTCATTTGGCGAAGAGACTGTGCTTAGATATGATACGCCAGTTTGAATAATGTATTTCCCGGCAAGCCCGCCACCCCAAAACATAGTAAATGCAATGATTTCTAGCTCTGTATTTCACCACTACTAAGCAAATTTAGGTGCCTTCATATAATAGTATACTATGTCTTACTTACTGTCTAGTACTTGATATTATGAAGTCAATTGCCTTACGCGCTGAGATAGACCATCATATCCAAATATGTTTCGACATCTCGAGTGTATTTTTCCGTAAAAGTGATGTAGGAATAAAGCAATTCCTACGATATCAGATGAGCTTGCCTAAAGCCTAGACCAGTAGCTATAGGCAAAATTTGAATTTTACATCTGAAAGTGTTGTTAAGATACAGAGTTAGAACTTATTGTAGTTACTATGGTGTTTTGGGGGTGGCGGGCTTGCCGGGATGGGGGTCTTACTGGGATTGACGTTAGTCATTCGAACGTTGGAAATGTGTCCAGACATGCATCCATTCTACACGGGCTAGACGACGGAAGAAGTTTTTGTTTTACAGTTATGATAATGTATGGTGAAAGATCAAAATGGCATGTTGGGAATCAAGTTCTAGATTAATTACGAAAAACAATAAGCCAAATCTGCAACAAGCTTTCATCAGGTAGCCACGGTCTGGTGCATAACATTGGCCCGATAACTGTCAGACCTATCGAGCAACTCTTCATGTGTGCCAGAGTCAATACATTTGCCAGCCTCGATCAAGAAGATTGTATCCGCCTTCCGGATGGTATGCAGGCGATGGGCAATGGCGATGACAGTTATGCCACGAGCAGCCTTCTCAAGACCATCCTGCAGCAACTTCTCGGATTCGGCATCCAGGGCACTAGTAGATTCATCAAGAATCAAAAGCTTAGGCTTACGAACAAGCGCGCGAGCGATTGACAGACGCTGCTTTTGACCACCAGAGAATTGGCTGCCATTGGGACCACACATGGTATCGTAACCTTCTGGCAATCCCGCAATGACATCGTGAATATTGGCAAGCTTGCAGGCCTCTTCGATTTCCTCTTGGCTCGCTTCATGGTCAGGCCTAGCACCGAGACCGATATTGAACTTGACGGAGCCCTCGAAGAGTACACTCTCTTGGGGCACCAAGGCAATGGATTCACGGAAGGCCACATCACGGTGCTTGGTTACATCGACACCATCAATGAGAATCGAGCCGGATTCCGGAGTGTACAAGCGCTCAACAAGAGATATGATGGTTGATTTACCGGCGCCACTGGGACCAACTAGGGCACAGAACTTGCCTGGTTTGATATCAACGCTCAAACCAGTCAATACCTTGACATCAGGGCGAGCAGGGTACGCAAATTGCACATCGCGGAACTGGACACTGGATGCAGGACCACTGGACGGTACAATCTTTGGTTCCGTCACGGCCTCAACGTCTTCCTGTGCGGAGGAATTCTTGAATGAGCGCTTGTCAACATGACCGCGCATTCCGTCAGATCCAATTTCGATTAAGCCCAAGATTCTGGCCATTGCGTTTCTGGCACTAGAAAGCTCAGGCGCAAGAGCAAACATTTGACTCCACAGAAGGGCGCTGACGAGGAGTGAGAACACCACAATCAAGAATTGAGTCTGAGTGTAGTTGCCGTTGATGATCTGCTTAGCGCCCCACCAATATGCCAAAGCGTTCACACAGTTACCGAGGAAATAGGTCAGCGCCTGAAACAGACTTGCCTGCAGAGTGACCTTCAGAGTCTCCTGATTAGGACCCTTCAAGGATCGGCGGTAGGTGGTAAGGGTTGACTCTTCCAGAGACAGCGATGCGACGGTCTTAATAGACTTGATCGCCTCAGTGCCAATATCCACTGAGTAGGTATATGCGTTTTCGTGCTTCTCTTCAAACTTTCCAAGAATAATAAGCTCCATCATACCAGCTCCAAGAAGAAGCGGGACCAAAGCCAAGCAAACTAGGGCAATTCTCCAAGCAATAATATGAGTCAAGATAATCGCCGCAACAAGGTTAACGCTAATAGCGAACAGCGAGCCAATCACAGATCCGCTGAGTCCAGCAAGAGCATTCCCGTCACGAGTGATATAAGAAAGAAGAAGAGCTGGGGTTCGGTTCTTCGATTGATGCCATTGAAGATCCTGTTCAAAGAGCGAACGGAATGACAAGACTCGAGCGGTGTACACGACCTTCTCAGAGACCCAGCCAAATCCAGCCCAACTGGCGAGGTTTGCGAAGAATTCGATGATTGCGAGAACAAAGAACATCAAACCAAAGAAGTCACCACGGTTGCGAATACTGGCGGCGCCTTTGCAAGGGTTCAAACTTCCGACAGTGTTTCCGAAAATCACAGCTTCGCCAGAGAATGCACCTCCAACGACCACAGCGCCTAAAATTGCGATCAAAATCATCACCAGGTGCGGCCGTAGGGCTGGCGCGTATCCCTTTGCGAGTGCCCATAAAGACTTCTTGGGGGTCTCAGGTTCCTCCTCATCTGCGGCAGGCTCGTCAGAGTCACCAGCAGGTTGCTCGGTTGTTGAGATCTGGGCCTCAGCTTTTCCAAGGTCGTTTTCTGTAGAAAGACTGGCCTTTTCCCCATCGGTGTCGGTCAGAGAAGCCTGGTCAGACTTGGTAATGCTGTCTGTGCCGGATGCCATGTTGAGTCTCCCAGGTGCAGTTCCAAGGGTTTGCAGCTTGACCAGATCAGCATATGAGCCATCTTTTGCCATCAATGTTGCGTGGTCTCCCTGCTCGATTATTTTGCCCTTGTGCATGACGATAATGTTATCTGCGCTTGTAATAGTGGATAGGCGATGAGCGATCGTGATAACAGTACGTCCGGCTGTGATGTTGTTGATGGCTTTTTGGATGCGCTGTTCGCTTCGAGAATCCAAAGAGGCAGTGGCTTCATCCAAAATGAGGACTGCGGGGTCCTTCACAAGAGCACGAGCGAGAGAAACACGCTGTTTCTGGCCACCGCTGATCAGACGGCCACTTGATCCAACGCTTGTACCGTATCCATGCTGCAAGTTCGCAATGAAGCCGTCGGCATCTGCAAGTTTAGCAGCATGCTGTACCAAGTTGACAATTTCGACGATGATGGGGCCACGTGCTTCAGCTGCAGCCGTGATGTCTCTGCCTTCCCTTAACTCAGCTGCCAGGTCTTCCAGCTCAGTGCCAAGCAGAATCTCCTTCAGGTGTGCGTGATCAGGCTTGCTTGAGTTGAGCAAACCATGAGCGATGTTCTCCAATAGTGAGCGATCAAGCAAAGAAGGCTCCTGCTGAACAAGACTGAGAAATCCTCTCAGATCACGCACGTTGACATCGCGAATATCCTGGCCATCAAAGGTAATTTGACCCTCAGTCGGATCGTACAGTCTGGTGACCAAGCTCGCAATAGTTGACTTGCCGCTTCCAGAAAGGCCAACAAGAGCGGTATGTTTCTTGGCAGGTAGACTCAGACTAATCTTGTCCAGGACGGTAATTTCCGGCCGAGAAGGATAGATGAACGAAACATTCTGAAAGTCGAAGCCGCCCTGGGCTTCAGTGAGGCGAAGGCCGGAATCACCAGTGCCATCGATCAGAGACTTGCGATAAAGATCCTCGCGCAGCTTTTCGTAGGAACCGGTAGCGGCCATAAAAAGATGGATGAAGGGCGCGACTTGACTTAAGGTCAAGGTGGCTGTCATTGTGTTATTGGAAGTTGGGGGCACAGGTCGCGCAGTCAGACATACCTTCTATCAGAACGAAGATCACGGTGAACACCGCACCGACGGTGGTACCAGACGTGCCATTTTGGACGGCGTCGGCGACTTTCTGACTTCCCTGCCAAAATGCAAGACCGTTGGCGCCATAGGCAATGAAGTAAAGGACACCCGATTGGATGCCAATAGCGGTAGCCTTCTTCAAGCCTTGGTGCTCAGACGACTTAAGGGCGTTAGAGAACTTCTCCTCCAAGCGCTTGTTCGCTCCAAAGGCTTGCACAACGATAATGTTGGAGAGACCCTCGGAAGCTATTGAAGCAGCGGAAGCAGCATAATCGGACATGAGCCCAGTATACTTCTCAATGTAATGACTTCCAACAAAGGACATTATGAAGTAGGCCGGGATCAGTGAAAGAAGAATAGCCGCGAGCTCCCAGTTTTTGATGAAAGCCACAATATACGCTGTGACGAAGAAAGAGAAACTGGATAGAACGATGCCCGCCTTCTCAGAGGTGCCGGATCGAATAGTCTGTATGTCACTGCTGAGTCGCGAAGCGACCTCACCAGGAGGGAGCTCGTCAAAGTGCGAGGGTTCCTGTCGAAGCAGATTTGAAAGATACTTCTCACGCAGTCTCTGGGAGAGACGAGCACCGAACATGGTCCAGCATGTCAAATGAATGTAAAACAACACGAATTGGGCAATGGCGAGATAGAAGATCAAAAGAATTTCGTGATTGATACTGTTCTGATAGCTGGCATCAGAGCTTGAAGAGTCTTCACTCGACTCATTGCAAGACACGGCGTTGAAGTTGTTGATGAGTTGACCGAAAATGATTGCAATGATTGGGAACGGAACACCAGACGCAATGGAGCTGGCGATACCGCATATTAGCATGAGATAGTCGGCTTTCTTGGGGTTGGCAGCCAAAAGCAAGCGGGGATAAGCCGCGAGCTTCTTGATCATGGCCATTGTGACGAAGGTGTCAGAACCTTGAGAACCTCAGAGTTTAAAGTTGCGAACAGCCCCGGATGTGTTTGCCCGTCGGGCACTAACTCCTAGATGGCACTGCGCCAGGACTCAGAGGCCGTATTGCCTCGATCAATGCGTCCCTACACTGCCAGAAAGCTTCAGGGAAGTCGGCTATGGGAGCCGTAGGATTGAAACTGACAAGGTGAACATGTGCAGTCTGCATGAAAGAAAAATTGAGACCCCTGGGAAACAGCCAAGAACAGTCTAGGGATCTGCCGACTTCGCTTCTAACCGGAAACTTGGGATCCCGAATCAGATAACATGAGAACCCACTCGCTTGAAGAACAATGAATCATCCAGGAGACCGAACTTTTATCTGATTTCCAACTGCGGGACCGTTTCAAATACACCATGGTTTTACGGTGTATCGTACTGACATGAGATACCTCCGTAAAGTGACAATACGAAGTACCATCAACACGGCTATTGCGAATCGGGTAATTTCCTCGAGCATCGCAGCAATGACTCTGCCTGACTCCAAATTAATTCGGCTAGGATGCATGGAATGGAGCCATTATGACGACTGACGGCGGAGAATATCACTGATGGGGTTGCAGCGCGTCCTACTGTGGGTACGAACCAGCCTTGGCATTATTTGCTCACTTACTTGGCCTTGTATGACCTTTGAAGCTCGTTTAAAAATTGCCCCGTCCGCTAAAGGCGGCGTTGCGTGGCTTTCTGAATGGAACCCGGCGCCTTGGTGGCGACAAAGGACGGATCAGATAAACCTGAAGAGGGGAACCGTTGTTTGTGTGGGACCCACTCGTCCATTCGCTTTTATTTCATAGCCTAATCTCCACACAATGTTACAAAGATTCCGCAAAGGCCCGTCCGCATAATAAGTTTCCCGTGCCCGGAAGAAGCTGCCAAGGGGAGACTTCTGAGGTCCCACTCTGTATTCGCGTCAATTCGGAATCGAGCGAGATACCTAGGATGCAACAGAGGAACTATGCCCTAGATATCCTCGTGGGCCAAGACCGACGGCCTTGGCCGTTGGCGAGGCAAGAGTTTTGCTCATTCTCCTCCCGCTCCTTCCGGTGGCCATTCGGTTGATTTACTGAGGGACTATCGAGGGACCACATCTGGACAAATGAGGTCATGGTCTGTGTTGAATGCACGCGGTCATCTAGGTATATACATTTTGGTCGTTTCTTAGTACAAGCCGAAGCTATCGCCGAGCTTCAGAGCTTGGCATTCCAAGCTGCGCGATCCGCGGATTCCAAGGGTCGTTCTCGTCCGTCCCAGAAGATTGGACAGAGCTGGAACCATTTCTCTCGGCTGCAGATTGAGTGAACTGATCGCTTATGTCCTAGGTCGACGTATTTGCCGATGGTGAGACCTTGGGAATTTTCATAGGAAAGAATGGTGGCGCCGGTGGCTTTGGGCTCGCCGACCACGTTGATTGTCCGCGGGTCATCCAGGAAACAATAGTGGATGCAGCTTGAATACCATGCATTGACCCGGTGCGCTCCCCGGAATGACGCGTCCCCAACAAGCGAGTGACGGCCACGATCGTAGTCGTGGGCATCATAATGGGCGCCGTAGTGATCCTCCTGAAATCGAGTGGTTAGCATATATGAATGCGAGAATTAAACAACCACAGTGGAGATTTACCTTTGCCCAATAAAGCTCGTAGTAAGAGAAACGGGTATTGTCGAAGCGGCCGAACAAGCAAAGCACGTGGGGATCGAAATGTAGTTTTCGCAGGTACGCTCGGTGCTCATCCAGGGTGCCGGTCTCGTTCCACCCTTGGGCAACACGAGGGTCGTTTTGCCATGTGTTGAAGAGCTTCAAGTGTTCCTCATTCTGCCAGTCCACAACTTCGAGGGAGAAGTGCTGATTGATCTCGGGAATATAACGGCTGTATGCAATCGATCCACCATGAGGCTTAGGCCGACGGGTAGGGTGTCGGGTATACACGCGCTCCTCGGGAAATTTGTTTGTGATCTGATATATCTCCGGCATTATTGGGTATTGTGCCAAGGTTTGCCGCAGAGGGCCGTCTGTGCCATCTCCAACAACCCAGATTGGGCGAGGACCGGTTGGGGAGGCCGCACCCTGCCAGAAGGCATTGCGAAGAATCAAGATTTCCTCGGACTCCCATGTCGCCCTCTTCTTTGCATCCCATGGCTTAGGAGGCTCAATTCCGAGACCGGTGACGAGAAGCTCATTTCGGATGATCTCCTTCTCATCGCCGGTCAGGGTTAGTCTGAAGTACTCATACGTCGGATGAGCAAGGTAAATAGCATGGACCACATTCCAAATCTGGCCCAGGGAGGGGGTAGTGCCATTAACCCAGTCAAAGACAGTCGAGGGACTTCGGCAAGCACGTGCCCAGGGGGTATTGTCATTGTCCGGTGGGCAAGTCTCTTTGGACGGAAGAGACAAATCGAGCCACGACAAAGAATCGGAGTGAAGCGGCTGCGGTAGGGGCCTTCCATCCGAGGGCAGGTTCTCCAATTTCAAGACTAGCTTGGAAGGATTCGTCTCAATGGCAGTTTGCACTTGATAGGCCGTCAAATAAGGGTGCGGTAGCTTGACCGGAGGGTACTTCTGCGCAGGTGTGGAAGGCATTGTGAAGTGTGATCCGGTAAGAGCTGCTCTTTATCTGAGGATAGAGTCGACAAGGGGATTTTGCAGCCACAGACGTAGTTTATTTTTGGAGCCACAAGAGGCGGGGAAATGGGGGTGGCGGTAGAACGGTGATTATGTCGAAGGGAATGAGCCCGAAGCTATATAGCTTCCGTGTCTCAGAGTACATGGTGGGTGGAATTACCTGCCTCGGTACCTGCTGCCTAGTGTGACCACCAGCGGGGTGAGCAATATTATTTCCGAGCCGTCTCTTGTCAGATTCAGAAATCAAGGACCGATATGAGAAAAATTTTCTCGGCAAACACAGAAACTTAGAAAGCTGGGGTGGGTCAGGGTCTTCCTTTTACCACTGGGGCCTTCCAGCCAAGGGTGAGGAACCGACCCCGTCATACCAAATTACCGGCGCTAGGCTACAAATGTCTGAGGTGACGGAATGCAGATCCGATACTTTGAATCATTCAATGGCCCACAGGATATAAGGCACGGTATCTATCTGCTTGTCTTGTCCCCTTCGCATTCGACTTGCGGGCCGATTGTACCATGTCTCTACGGTCAAGACCATTGAGCTACGAGCATTTTAGTGTCTCTTTCCCCTACGATCGGGTGGTCCAGGTCACTTTGACCCGAACTGACAAACTCAATTCAATCAACAAAGCTACCAGTCGACAGATCCAGGAGATCTGGGAACTCTTTGACCAGGATGAAAGCCTCTGGGTTGGGATCATCACTGGCACCGGCAGAGCTTTTTGTACCGGGGCTGATCTTCACGGTTTGTGCCACATCGAGCTCGTTCTCTCTCAGGTAATAATTGACGAGTTTTTACAGAGTGGAATGCTATGAACAAAGCCGGCGTCGTCAATAAGATGGACGCTCCAGGTCTCGCCGGACTTCCTCGTCGAAGTGGCAAGAAACCGATTATCGCAGCCGTCAATGGCATTTGCATGGGCGGAGGCTTCGAGATGGTGGCAAACTGCGATCTGGTAATCGCAGCCTCGACCGCTATCTTCTCTCTTCCGGAAATCAAGCGTGGGATCGTGCCGGTAGCGGGATGCCTTCCGCGGCTGACTCGGTCGATTGGATTGCAACGTACCACAGATCTCGTGTTGACAGGAAGGAACGTGAGCGCTCAAACACTCTACGAATGGGGTCTTGTCTCGCAAGTGGTTGATTCGCCCGGGGATGTTGCCAAGGCCGCTTTACAGGTGGCCCAGGAAATGTGCAAGAACAGCCCCGACGCTCTGATAGTCGGCCGCGAAGGAATCCGACTCAGTTGGGAAGCTGGAAGCGTGGAAGATGCCGTCACCGCGTTAGCGAACGACTGGTATCCTCAATTGGTCGCTGGTCGCAACTTCGCCGAGGGTATTCAAGCGTTCGTGGAGAAGCGAGCACCGGTCTGGACCAATTCCAAGCTGTGAACGGAAATTTGCGCACGAAGGTTCGGCATAATCGAAGGAAAATGCGCATCAAATCTGACTGAATGCCCCGCTTGTGGCGTCTCTAGGTAAATTTGTCGCCAGGATATGGTCGGGCTCTTTCCTGTGGAAAGGTCTCAGTTATCAGATGTCGTCCTTGGCGTGTCATCGTAAGCGGGGCGGGTACCTACCATTCTGGGTTACCAGGTCCGAATGAATGACATACCCCATTATCTCCACTAATGCGCGGTCGCTGGTGATTGCAACCTTCCTATGGGCCCCAAATGCAAGAGAAGATACCCAATTGTTCGGGCTCTGCTGGGCGCTGTCCCGCGTGCTCCCCGTTTGGTTCTTGATTCACCGAAGGCCGCATGAGAGTTTTCATAGGAAGGGAAAATTGATCTGATGTCGAACGTTCCAAGGTTCATAATGGATCTAGCAAGGACTCCATAAGTAATAGGATCTGATAATAGCAGACCTCCACCAACACGACCAAGTTCCAAACCGGATCTGTATAACGAGGTGCGGTAAAGTACAGGCGGTATGTATCGTATCAAATACGCGGTAACGTGGTTATCCGGGAATACCTCAGACATCGCTCAGCGTTCCGTTGACGAAGCCCTAAAAAGTCTGGGCATCAAGTACAAATCAGGAGAGTACGTAGCCCTAGCCCTAGTCTTTCATGGTCAACGACCGCGATCACAACTAGTTAGGTAACAGCATCGGATGATTCCGAACGGATCCCTGGGGGTTGATCTGGGCTGATCAAAGTCGGTTGCTCTGACCCGATGTTGGCCGCGGGGGCTAAGAAAGATCTGATAATTTCTGGTATAATCTTGTGATATTATTCTGAAATCAGCGCGGTTTCCTGCCATTTTGCGCGAGAGCCGAGAAAATTCCAGTGCTTGTGGCGGACAAGCTCCACTGGGTATTTCCCGGTCGTGGCCAAGCGAAGCTTGATGTGAGCGAATCCGAAGCTTGATGTGGATGAAGCACCAACGCACTTTACCGATTCAGGTGTAGACTGGACTCGGTTCTCGCTAGATAAGATCATACGGACATCTGATTAGATCGCACTGGCAGCCTAGCCCGGTTTTCTCCCAATCTACTTGTGCCGCCAGTGGAACCCTCTGTGGGTTCGCCGAGTATGGCCGGAGCATCTTACGAGGGAAAAGATTTTCATTATGGTGAAATTAGCAAATCGTTAGCCAAGCCAGGCCCAAGAACCCCCCGTTCTCGTCCGCGTATTTGGGCTGCGTATGCTTGTTTTCTCTTGTTTCTGAACTATCGGTCCAAAACAGCCGATCTCGGTCTTTGCGTTCTATAAGGGCAAAGGCTTACCTGTTTAGCTTCGCTCTATTTGATTTCAACTCTGACTCAACCATAGTCAAATCATCATGGGTTTTCGTCCTTTAATTCGAAGAGGCCGGGCGGTCTTCCGTCGTGTCAAGCTTGACCAGGATGAGGCGGCCACCAGCAGTTCTGTCGATGTGGACATTTCCAGAACGGCCGCTGAGCCAGAGAAGAACCTTGATAGAGAAGCACAGGCTCCTTCCTCTGATTCAGAGTCAGTCGTTGCCACCAACGGTAAAGGAGTGGAGCCCGTTCCCTATGATGAGCTCCAAACTGGTGTCAAGGATGTCGAAGCCCTTGCGGAGACTTGGTCCAAGGGAGCCTTGATTGCTGTCTTCATCAAGTTCGTCAATTCATAGAGAACGATTCATTCTATCAAGTCCACTAACACACCCCGATAGCATCTGGTTCCTTTACTTTGTCTATGCTTTTGTCTCCTCGGTCAACGGCAGCTTGTACAGTTATGTCGCAAGTTCATTCGAGCAACACTCGCTGTCCAACCTTCCCACTCAACTCTCCGATGCTTTCTCGGCTGCCTGTTACATCCCCGTGGCCAAGGTCCTTGATACTTGGGGTCGTCCTCAGGGTTTCGCCCTGATGTCCTGCTGTGCCACAATTGGTATCATCCTCATGGCCGCCTGCAACAGCTTTGCGGCATACTGTGCTGGAAATATCTTCTTCTACATGGGCTTTGGCGGTATGGAATACTGCGTCGATGTTATTACGGCCGACTTGTCCCAGCTGAAGAACCGAGGATTGGCCTACGCCTTCACCTCCTCGCCCTACATCATTACTGCTTTCGCCGGGCCCAAGGTCGCGGACGAGTTCTACACCCAAGTCAGCTGGCGATGGGGCTACGGTTGCTGGGCAATTATCTTCCCGTGCTTCGCTGCTCCTTTGTTCTTCACCCTGAAGTGGAACCTTGACCAGGCGAAGAAGCAAGGCAAGATTGTCCGAGAGGAAAGTGGCCGAACGCTACCTCAGAGCATTTGGCATTGGTTTATCGAGTTTGATTGTGAGTCTACCCGCGTCATCCATTGTCTGATCCGGCATAACTAATTTCGACCTTTCCATCCTTTAGTCATCGGTGTCTTGGTGTTCACTGCCGGTCTCGTCCTATTCGAATTGCCCTTCGACATCGCAAGTGAAGCTCCTAACGGCTGGGGAACTGGTTATATTATCGCTATGATTGTGGTCGGATTCTCCATGCTTTTCTTCTTTGGTATCTGGGAGAAGTACCTTGCGCCGAAGCCTATGATGGACTTCACCTTCCTTACTGACCGGACGGTCGTCGGTGCCTGTCTTCTGGATGCCACCTACCAACTCTCTAACTACTGCTGGAGCATGTACTTCCAGAACTTCCTGCAGGTCGTCAACGACTTGAGCATTACCACGTCCGGATACGTTGTCAACGTCTTCGACGTCGTTTCCGGTCTTCTTCTCCTTGGCGTCGGCTGGGTTATCCGCCGCACTGGCTACTTCAGATGGCTCTTGTACATTGCTGTGCCTCTTTACATCTTTGCCCAAGGTTTGATGATCTACTTCCGCCGTCCTGATCAGAGCGTGGGCTATCAGGTCATGTGTCAGATCTTCATTTCCATTGGCGGTGCGGTGTTCATCATTGTTGAGCAACTCGCTATCTTGGCTGCCGTCGACCACCAATACGTTGCTACTGCACTTGCAATGCTGAATGTTGTGGGCACGATTGGTGACTCTGCCGGTATTACTATTTCTACCGCGATCTGGACCAACACTTTTGAGCCTGCTCTGCAACGCTACCTTCCCGAGGAGGCCTTGTCCAACATTGACAGCATCTACGAAGATATCACCGTCCAGCTCAGCTACCCCGTCGGATCTGCTGCGAGAATCGCCATCCAAAAGGCTTACTCCTACGCTCAGGTCAGAATGCTTGCTGCTGGACTGGGTGTCATGGGTCTCGGACTCATCTGGACGTTTGTGATCAAGGACATTAACCTCAAGAAGATCAAACAGGTTCACGGCAATGTCTGGTAAAAATATTGCCTATCTATGGACTTGCGAAGGATTTTATGGCCTTGTCAGGCTGCAGCTGTCCAGACTTGTGAGCATCTCGTTTTGCTAGGCTCTACATTTTCTAGGTCGACCCAATCAAGGCCATCCTCTCCAGAAACAGTCCGTCCCCTGATTTGATTCTTGTTTGTTCTGTCTCGCCTCATCACGTAGACTGATCTCTGCTTCTGGAATGCTTCACAAAAAGTCCGTAATCATAATTATCATATACCCGTGTTCTTCTTCCTTTCCATTTTCTTGTATCATCGTTCTTCCTTGAAAGTGTTTTACGCCACACTTGGCCACTTGATCATCGCTGAGTTGTTCTGCGTTGTCCTCTTTTTCAGTCTCCGATCACAAGCTCATTACTTTTCATATGCTTGGCATGATTCCAAGCAATGCATAAAGAGTTTCCAACACTTGTCGAGTGGACCATTTCGTAAGACTCATAGCGCATCACGCTTCTACTCATCATCAAACTACGCATTTAGCTCGGTTACAGAGTTGTGACCTTTGGCTAGTGATGACCCCGAGAGTTCTAGGCACTTCGGCAAACCTCCATCGCCACACTGCCTTTATTAAAAGACTGCAATCTTTGATTGCTCTGTTCAATTTCAACCGTTCAAAATCAACCTGGTGCCTGACAACCCTTGCGCCTGCCTGCCTAGCGGGAATTCCTCGATCGTCGCTATTGACCTATCGACTCTAAATGACTCTCAATATGAAAAACATTACCATGGCATGTCAACCAAACTGCCGCCATTGTAGTGTCGAAAGAAGTGCCATCAAAATATGCGACCTATCTTCAATCTACAGAGTTTGCGAAGAGACTGTTGCGATTGCAAGCTGCTTTGCTGTCAATTATTTTGTTCACCTTGGATTGAAGGAACCGCTCAGTATGTTCCGAATTGAATTTCTGAATAAAATCATCCTTCGTAAGTTTGCACCTCTCAACAGTTCTCCTTTCCATCTGTTTCGCTCTTCGGGATAATATGGGTTTCCTCTGAAGCTTCATAGGTCGCTAACAAGTCCTATTATCCAGACCCTTGAGCCAATTTCTCTCTGCAAGCTCACATCTTCTACACGTCAATATCCCACCCACAGATTTAGATACGCTTCCTTGTAACCACAACCACTCAACAAGACGTCTTCAAGTGACTTTCCAGATCGGACTTAGTTGGTTTGTCTCGTCTACTTCCTTCCTTTGATTTGGACCCAATGCTCATGAGACTTTTCAACAGTTTCCGAATTTCATCGACATGGACCTCTGGCCATGCGGGCGTCTCCCTGCAGCATCGGGTAATGATCCTCCTACACCATCCCCGGATCCAACAATCAGTTCCGGTCAAATATCTCATCTTACACAAACGTATGCTGTCGCCGACTTCGATAGAATCCGCACTCTCAGCCATGCGCAGACCGACGAGTTCATGAACTGGCCCTTCCCAGCCGAGAGACGTCTGCCAGATATTGGCGTCTACTTGGCGCTCAAGACTTTATCTGTGGTGGAGCGCTCTGAGCGCTATCCTGTTGATTTCGACTGGCGTGGAAATATCCGAGTGGGCCGCAAACCCTGTGGAGAGCCCGTCATCGTACAGGCTTACGGTCTCTTCTGGATTCCTGTATGGAAAAAGTCAATTATTCTCTGCGGCGAAGAGTTGAGTGAAAGACACGGCTGGGTTATCAGACCCCCACCTTCCTCGGAGCTCTCAGAGCTTGAGCCTGCATTCTACGCGGGGCTTGTGCTCCTCCCCTCGGACTATCAGAAACGGAAGTATGTGGAATTCTTGCGATGGGACTATGGCCGCGCTATCAACGCCAAATGGGATCAGCGGGTTACTGAGCTCAACGCTCATACCGATTTCACACGTGGCTGGGAGCAAAGAGTTCTCGAACTCACCAATGCTCGCAGTCCAAGGTTCAAAGTCATGCGGACCATTCCAGGTTTTCGAATGACCGCTGTCAATCCCATCGTGGACATTGACTGCAGCCATGCTCCTATTTCCTGTATCCCGAATCATGCTACGCTACGCAACCTGCCATGGCAGGCTGATCCCTGGGCTCCGCACCCACGAACTGATAATTGGTCCTTCGATCCGCTCCTCCAGAGACCGTTCAATCCTCTCCCAGTTCAATTAATAGCTACCCGTTACGACTGGACCAACCTTCGTAATAGTCCTGTTTATGATAATTGGCTTGTGCTATTCGCCGAAATCATGTGGCGGGTCAAATCCGAGCCTGAGCAATCGGCGTTCAGGGCATTTAGCAAAGCACTCGTTCATCGTTGTGAGATTTTTAGCTCATTTCCCGATTCGGCAAAGGGTTTCAATATGCTGTCTTTTAAGCAAATCTCCCTTGACGGACCGGGAGGTTTGCGAACCCTTCAATTTATGGAAAGCTGGAATGATGCTCAGCAAAAGGTTCGCAGACTTGGAGACACTCGTCTCACGAATATCTTCACCCATTTCCTTTGTGCCATGCAGGTTCCATGCCTAGCAGTCAGACCCTTGCGTCCTGCCGCAGTGCATGAGCTCTCTAACTATCTACGCGCTTCCTTGTCCTTCAGCTATGAGAGTTTCTTGGAATTTCTGAGAAGTGCCCCTCGCCGTGAACGCTCATAATTGTCAATTCTCATTCGGGCTGCTTAGATGCGGGCATTTATCTATCTGCACTAGCTCTTTACATCTCTGCTGTTGTATTATTATCATCATCTATCTCAGATAATAGAAAAAGATATTCTTCCATCGTGCCCTTATAGTCCTAACCCTCAATGAGAATATGTTCATCATAAGAAAATGCCAAGAGAATCCAACAAAGATGCGTAAAGTAGCATTCAGGGGTTCCATCTTCATTTTTTTTCAAGATATCTTCGAGACTCTTTCAGTATAATGTTTAGCCAGGGTCTGGTTGTGTTAGATGCAGCCTACTAGAACCGTACCTGCACGAGATGCGCATTTGCATTTACGACAAGTAAAGGTAATACTACTTATCTGAGTAAATTCGATCGCAAGGGAACTTCTGAATCGAGCCTCGACATTCGATACCACATTTGGTCCGATGCTGCTATACACTTTACTCGTGTAGCTGATCATTGCTGAAACCTGGCCTACATGATCTTGGCATTTCACTTCCGCCATCATCTCCCAATGACGACTCATTATTCGGCCCATCCACTAGGACTCCCATTTTACTTAATTGGCGGTTTCGACGATCCTAAGCAGAAGCTGGGAAGGAAGTCAACAAGACAGACGATCAAAGCATCAGGCTTTCCAGCTTTACGGTCAGATCGTTATTGCAAACGTAGGCAGTTCAAATAATAACGCATTAGACAAACAAGGATTAGCCTATAGGGGAAGGGCGAAGAAGGATATTGAAAGAAAATTATGGCAAGTGGCCTTGAACACGGATAAGCAGCCCACGGCCACTTCCAAGATTCGATGCCACTAGCGGGGATGTGGGGTTTCAAATTTACCCCCGCAGTTTGAGAGAGACAAAGAGAGATGTAAGATGGCGTGGCGTATCTTGACCAAAACGAGTCTAGTGGAGCAAAACCTGTTCCTTAGCCTAGAGCAATGGTTACTGAAGACTTGGGGAATGACTGCACTGAAACATGGATCTAAATACTCCTCGACATGCAAACTCCGAGGACCGCAAAGCTCTGTCATTTGCTGAGATGATAGACTCCATTTTGCCAGAATGCAGTGCGCTTACCATCTCGGGGCTGTGAGATCCGAGGCGCGCATATGCAGGGTTGCCCGAGCAAGCAGGTGGAGACGCGCAATGGGAAGGGATAAAACGCCGAGACTCTCTGGAACCTGGTCTCCATCGAGACGTCTGCCTAGTGTGAGATCCAGCACGCGAGTTGAATGCGATCGGCACATTTTCCGACGCGAAAGAGCTGTTTGGGATCCACTCTCAGAACCTTCTGAGGCGTCAAGCTCCTTTATTCCTTCTAGAGCCCTGATATCTGTCTGCATCGCCGGTTCTCAGGCTATATGATACAGACTGACTATTTTGCAGTAAATTAATTTTCCAATTGCTGTGACACCGGCTCTTAACTAACATGAAGAGCGCTGGGAAGGAAGAACCGAGAGCAGTCCGGAGTCCGGAGACGCGACTGGGCCTTAGTCCTCTGCACCCCAGTCTAGAGCTCCAACAGGTCCAGACGTGCCAGTTAGATCCGTAAATCCGTGTTGTGTTGCTTAACGCGTCCATCGGCGCATATGATCGACTGCGGGCTTATCTGATCTTTATTCAGCTGCAGTGGCAGTGGAGTCGCTATTACGTCGAGCTGATAAATTAATATTGGTCCGGCACGTCGGCAATAGTGCGTGTCCTTCGTCATCTTTATAAGCGTGTAGCTAGCAGTGATTATACGTGTATCCTAGGGTACCATAATAGCTGGCTCAATTGTTTGTCGGGATGATAGATTGATAGAGAACGCCCGATTCAATAGAAGCTGCATACTAGAAGTCTAGGGAACCATGTCAAATGCCCGTCGAGGGGGCTACCGCAGGCACGGCCATGGATCGACTGCCCTAGCGTCGGATGTTGCTGAAGTTGCGGTGGCATGAAAATTCCAAGCCCACGATATCCCGTTTGGGACGACGCGCCTTGCGTCCTGACTAAGCTCGTCGCGAAGTCACGTGCTACGCGACCGAGTCCGTCGCGCTAAAAGATTCACGTCCGCCAACTACTTAATCAAATCTTCTACCCACCCAGCTCCCACATTCCTCCTCTCTTTCAAGCCTCTTGACTTTTTGTCTATCTTTGTGACTGTCTCGCAAGCAATTGCCCTCTGCCTTCAGTTTGAAACACACTTTCCAATGGCTGCTCAACTTACCCCCTCGAAGCAGGTACGTGATGTCACGACTGTCGCCTCTCGCGATAGACGCGTCGCCATGGACATACACTGACTAGTACCCCTCCATAGGCTGCTTCCTCCCTCGAGAATCTTAAAATGAGCGATTCCCCCGTCAAGAAGCTCGACTTCCAGTCCGCTGGCAAGGAGAACATCGCGGCTTTCAAGCCCACCGACGCGCCTGTCGACAAGATGGGTGACAAGATTGTTGAAGCCCCCAAGGTTGCTCCTGGCATCAAGGAGACCGAGGCCAATGAGCCCCTCCTTCAGGAGAACCCTCACCGTTTCGTCCTCTTCCCTATCAAGTACCATGAGGTAAATCACGTCGTCGACGCGTCCATGCTCACGCGTAAAGTTGCATGGACGCGAAGCACCCACGATCTATGCAATTGCAAGGACTCATGGCTAATCATTATCTTCTATAAATAGATCTGGCAAATGTACAAGAAAGCCGAGGCTTCCTTCTGGACCGCCGAGGAGATTGATCTGTCTAAGGATCTCCACGACTGGCACAACCGCCTGAACGATGACGAGCGTTACTTCATCTCCCACGTGCTTGCCTTCTTCGCTGCCTCCGATGGCATTGTCAATGAGAACCTGGTTGAGCGTTTCAGTGGAGAGGTTCAGGTCCCTGAGGCTCGCTGCTTTTACGGCTTCCAGATCATGATGGAAAACATCCACTCTGAGACATACTCTCTGCTCATTGATACCTACATCAAGGAGCCCAAGCAGCGCGCCTACCTCTTCGACGCCATTGACACCAGTATGTTTATCCACAATCATTCCGGTTGACACAACCTCTGACAGGTCTCCCATAGTTCCCTGCATTGCCAAGAAGGCCGACTGGGCCATCAAATGGATCAATGACCGCAACTCCACCTTCGCTCAGCGTCTGGTTGCCTTCGCTTGTGTTGAGGGTATCTTCTTCTCCGGCTCTTTTGCCTCCATTTTCTGGCTCAAGAAGCGTGGCCTCATGCCCGGCCTGACCTTCTCCAATGAGTTGATCTCTCGTGACGAGGGCATGCACACTGACTTCGCCTGCTTGCTCTTCTCTCATTTGAACAACCGTCCCACGCCCAAGATGGTTGAGGATATCATCGTTGAGGCCGTTGGCATTGAGCAGGAGTTCCTGTCTGACGCTCTTCCCTGCGCTCTCCTTGGCATGAACTCCAAGCTGATGTGTCAGTACATCGAATTCGTCGCTGACCGTCTCCTTGTCGCTCTTGGCAACAAGAAGTACTACAACGCCACCAACCCCTTCGACTTCATGGAGTCCATCTCCCTGGCCGGCAAGACCAACTTCTTCGAGAAGCGTGTCGGTGACTACCAAAAGGCCGGTGTCATGGCGAGCACTAAGAAGGACACCAGCGGTGCCGAGGGCCAGACCAGCTCCGGCAGCGACGGTCTCAACTTCGACGAGGACTTCTAAACAGTTCCTCGTTGCAATCTTCCCTCTCCTCTCCCCCATTTGTTTTATACCCTGAGCTGCGGGGCTCTCCTCGCGCCGTTTCCCACATGATATCACGCTATTCCTTTTCTCTTTGTGCTTTTATTGATTGACGGATCTTTTTCAATGGCTACGCATGGGTTTGGCGTTCGTTGTTTGTTTTTCCTTGCTCTGTCCTAGACTCGCGCTATAGTGTCTGTGTCTGATATGGGATGGATGGCGGATCTGTGTATTTAGATGTTCAAGTCACTTGTTAGTGTATAATCCCCATTTGGCATTGAGCTTGTGTTCGTAACATAGTTCTTATTGTATGCTGATTGATACACCGTATCACATCTTCTCTAACTCCTGTCTGGGCTACAACCCAGCAAATGCCATTCCACACCGGCGCAGCCATCTATGAATAAAAGTCATTATCGAGCGTCCCCTTCAAACCACACGCAACCTTAATTTCCGAATCGACTCGTTCATCGCTTCCCCTTCCCACCCTTCTTCTTGCCCTTCCCTCCTTGCGCCTGTCCCTGCCCCGGTCCCTGTGCGGCCCCCTTACTCTCCTCTACAGCAGGCGCATCAACCATCTCTACATCCGCTGGCCCTGAAACACCCAAACTAGCCACGTCCGCCCCGCTTGCAAGCTTCCCCAGCCCGGTCATCAATCGACTGACCTCGGCGGCCTTGTTCGTGCGGTATTTCAAGCAGATGCCTGATTCGGCATTGAATGTCTTCAGTTCCAATGCTGCGACGGGCGCGGACGGTGTGGACTCGGTTTCGGCTCGGGTGGATTTGGCCCGATGGGCTTTTTCTGAGGGGCGTTCGGTCGGGTAGCTGTATTTTGTTGTGATGCGCTAGATTGGGGAGTTAATTTGGGGAGTTTGGACTGGTAATATGGAGTGGCGTGGGGGCGAAGGGGTGAAGCGATAGAGTGATGGTAGAGTTTGGAGCTCGGCTTACTGAGTCGGGGTACGCTTCAAGGAGGAGAGCAGATTGCTCTAGGTATTCCTGGGAGGTGGTGAGGTAGGGCATGGTGGACGAGAGCCGGTCTCGCGTTGGGGATAGGTCTTGAGTCGGAATGCGGGCTGGTGGGGGCGAACTATAGGTGTTCTTTGGAGAATTATCGATGATTGAAAGAAGTAAGATAGAAGGTCCGGGTCTATCTTGTTGAAAATGAGGAATTGAAACAGGTGGGAGGTGGGTTAGGGAAGTCCGGGGTGCGAACACTCGCGTTTATCAACGGACTTTTCCTAAATGTCTTGGCATCGGCTACTCTCTGATCTAGACAGCACAACTATTACGATGATCATTTCGCATTTTGCGCAGTTACTCACATAAGCTGCTTTTAATCACTGCTTTCGCCGTCTTGTCTGGACTAAGCATTGGATCCACACGAATGCTCTGAAACGCCTTCTCATCTCAGCTAGGAAAGCCTCTCCTTAGCCGCACTATAGTACTAATCACCACGGTCATACTATCAATGAAGTAACCACCTGCGTATTCACATTCTCATTCACTAGTTTTACATTGTAATTTTGTACAAGAGTCGAGCAGAGAATTTTGCTCTGCGTAGAGATACATGCTCCTGCCATGACAAACATCCTGTACAGAAGAAAGAAACCTTTAACTCTCCGAGAATGCCACAATATAACACTGCCAAAACCAAAGCCCCAAATCAAATGGCAAAACGAAAGGCATAAAAGTTCATCAACCCATAAATCATTGCACAAAAGGGAGGGGGCAAACATACTAAGCAACCGTTCGATCGCACTGAACGCAGATCAACTTCTGCTTCCCATCTCGTCCTTTGACACCACGGAAGTTTGTTCCACGACAATTCTCGCACTTAAGAATATCCTCTTCCGCCGAGCCTCCAGTTGATGAGCCATAGTCACTACTGAGCACGCTACCAGTCGCACTCAGCCGGCGATCAAGGATGGAATTCGGGCTGAGGAGATCTTTCGCATTGCGCTGTTTTATTGCCATAGCCTCGTGTGTGATCTTGTTCCAAAACGCGTAGCTGTGGTCTCCCTGTAGCCACAGCGGATTGTCTTTGTCTTTGCCGCTGGCTACAATGTCGGCTGACGATGCAGGCAGCTGTCTTGGATCTGCGTCACGACAAGGCATGGTGCGAGCGTCCTGCTCTCTTGCTTGCTCTCTTGATTGTTCGCTTGTATTGGGGTAAGCAAAAGGTTGCTTTGGAGACGAGGGTGGTGATGTGAAAGCGGAAAAAGATTCGTTGGGCGCTAGACTTGAAGGTCGAGAGGAGGAGAGTCGGAAAGCTGGCGTTTTTCGGTGTGGTGATGGACTGCGGCTACGAAGCCCGGCGCGAGAAGCGTCCATGCTAGGGCGGCCATGGCGGACGACTGAATTGCGCCATGAAATAATTCGCTCAGAGGGTGTCTTGAGAGTCGACTCCTTTCCGGTCGAGGAGGCGACGCTACGGCGGCCGGAAGTGGAACGCCGGAGGATTCGTCGTGAGAAGGTTGAACTATCATGCCAATTCTCGTGCTTGCGCTTCTGATACGCACAATCTTGTCTGAGAATCTTAATCTTTCCAGAGTAGTCGGCGATAACGATGATATTCCCGTCAGGGTGGGTCGACCGGGACAGGTACGAGGGGGACTCCTGCGCCATTTTGCTGACCATAGACAAGCGCGGTGCGGACGGAGTTCGCTTGTGCACGCTCTCCATATCCCGTGAAGAGTCTGCCGGCTTTGCAGATGCTTCTGGACTCACGAGAGCGACCGGTGGCGGGTTACAAATGTCATAGATTGGATCGTCGGATAATCCCAGGGCTTGTTTAGTCGCGGTAGGTGCCGTAATGGCCACAGTTACGATGGCGCCTTGGGTCTCGAAGACTTCGACTGCCCGCGCATCTCCATCCTTTTCAACAGAGCCGATTGGCCAAACGTATGCCTTGCGATCCTCACTGCCACAAATGACATGCTTGCCATCGTCGGTAAAAGTCGCCCGAATCTGGCTGCAGGTATTCTCATTGCCGCGGAACTTAGCCTGCAAAGTTCGATCCTGGAAGTTATAGAGTCGAATGCGGGAATCATTAGTTGTGACTAGCAATTTTATATCGCCATGGATATCATGCGGCATCGTCATCGTATCGATCCCCGTGATTTTGTTGCCTTTGGAGTTGCGTCCTCGCGCCGATCGAACGTGGATTTGTCCCGATACTTTGAGACCCTCAGTGTCATAAATATTGAGCAACCCGTTCAAACATCCCGCCAATGAGTACTTGCCATCGGGTGTGAAGCTAACTGCAGTGATCATGTCGGGAACGCTTGTAACGTATGCGACACTTTTATCAGGAATGCTCCATAAGCGCAGCTTTGTGTCGAGCGACCCAGCCAAAAAGAACCTGTCGTCCTTGGGGTGGAACTGGATTGAAGTGACAAAGTCACTGTGCTGAAAGCAGCATAGACATTCCGGTCGACTCGCATGCCATAGTCGAACAGTCTTGTCCATAGATGAGGAAAGGAGAAAGTTGTTCTGTTCCAGTGATCAGCCTGTATTCTTGATTTGTACTTGTATTCATGCATACTTTACTCCAGCTCAGGTCCAAAATACTACCCTCGTGGCCTTCAAAGACCTGGATGGGCTTCGGTCCAAACACGGGAGCCTTAAGCTCTGGAACATCTTGATCCTCCGTGGCTGCGTCTTTTATATTTCGCATCGCCGCCTCTCGTTCATCAGGTGTAGTAATAGTTGCCCATATCCTGACTTTTCTATCCTGGCCGGCGGCGGCCAGATATTTGCCGTCCTTGGAGAACTCCACCGCCCAAATGGCTCTCCCTGTGGCCTCTCCATCGTTATGGGTGGAGGTTGACGTTCGTCGCTCCGCCTTTGGCAACGGCCCTGTGCCCTCCAACGTTTGGGCCAGGAAAACACGATGAAACTTCTTATCTTTCTTATGATGTACGCGGATCCTCAAGTACCGAGGTGGCGCAGGATGTCGAGGAATGAAACCGATCGGGTGTGAGATATCGATAGACATGCGGCTCGTCTCTGCATCTGAGAGCTCATCTTCTGCCGCTGTGTGAACGTCCTTTTTCTTAGTGCCAATAATTCGACTGAAGAAAGAAACCCCTTTCCTGTGGGAGATGCAAAGAAGAGTCAGCCGGGATGGTCGCTGAGGCCCTCGTCCATGACATTTTATAGTCGACCAGGGACCACAGGCGGGGCACAATGGACTTACTTCTTTTCTTTACCCTTCGATATCAGCGATGCATCGCCGCGAGCCGTGCTATGCTCGTATGGGCCCTCCGAATTGCCCGCCTCGGCCTCGAACGATGCTTGACCCAATAACTTGATGGGGATGGATTTATGGGTATTCGTGCGTTGAATTATATGCTACCACATGTCAGTCTCAGCAATTCATGTCCATCGTCTCAGCCGCAATTCGGCTTTCCCAATCGGAGGCGTCAGCCTTACCTGTGAGAGTGGGTCGATGGCGCTGGCTTCGGTGCGCGTCTCGTGTGTAGAGTTTTTGACCAGAGGGCCTCCAATGGGCGCAGACCGGTACGAATTTCGCTGTCCATCGCTGTTGCTGGACCCTGACGCAGCATTCAAATTGACCGGAGCTATGACTGTCAGCCCATTCTTGATGCGCTCATCGCCAACACGCAGTCATATCACAATGCACTTACCAGGCAAAGTGGAGGATCTGGGCGGCGCGAATTTAGTTTCGTCGCCGATCGCGGGAAATGTCGACGCCCGTGGCAAATCGCTGACCTCCATATCACGCGCGCCCAAGTCGCTGACGAGGAAAAGAGGAGATGATAGATATACAACGGACTCCTTGAGCCATGTCTCAGGACGGAAAAAGAAGAAGGATCCGAGAGGCTGAAGCGGCAACGGCCGGAGTGAATGACATCAAATCGGCATCCGGGGTTTACGGGTGGAGCAGACCCTACTTTTGCGCCGTCTACTATAGGACACTCAATGGCCATCAAGCATCGCTAAGAGATACCATTTTGGTGTGCTAGACTCTTCCCCGAGGGTCTTGGTATATACATATGGGTCCATAGGTTATAGATTATCAGTCATCCGTCGGTTTAAATGCGCGCCTGCAGTTTGCGCACGCGATCCTTCGCAATGTCGCACATGGCCTAAGTCATATTAGTCCCAGTAGCCGACTGCAAGCTGGTCAGGAAATCGCATCTCTCATACCTGGATCGTCTCAGTGATTTCGCGCTCAGTGTCGGCCCGATCAATGCGCTGGCGCATTTCTTCCATGATGACATCTCGGGTGCGGCCGTTGACAAATGTGCTTATCGCGGTCAGAAAGGAGCAAGGATAGGCGTGGGGTTCGGTGCACGTACACAAATCGCAGTCCGGGGAATTGGGCCTCATATTCCGCATTCAATGCGCGTAACTTCTCCGCTTGTTCCTCTGCGCCGTCATTCAATTGCGCCTGTTCCTTCTTGCTCAACTCGCTGAGATGTTCGGGGTTGGCGGGGGCCCGACCGAGCCGGGGATGTGAACCCAGGATGCCGAATAGTACATTCCGGTCGGTGGGCGAATTGACGGCGGAAAGGGCGGACATGCGACCGCCCACGGCATCGATCAGCGAGGCGTAAGAGGTGAAGCTCTGGCCGGCCAGAACCGGCGTCATCAACTGGTGCAGCTCGGGCGACGGTTCGAATAAGGTGTCCAATACCCGCAGCTGGGTTTCCTGGGGCTGCTGGGGCAGTGATGCGAGGCTTGGTAGGCCGGACATGGTTCAGATGGTCTCTGGACTCAAGTTCGAGAATCCAGGGAATGTCCAAGATATATGAATGTACCGTGACGGCTCCCCCGCCTTCGGGGGTCGCCGAGCGTCCATGTTTTCTGGGCGGGGACCGGCGTCGCCTCGAACTCGACCTATATGCCAGGAGATTCCGAACCGATTTCCCGTAGTCAGTCAAAGATTTCCAGCTGGATGTTGGACGTCGGGACGTTCCCAGTCCGTAGTCCTAGGCCATTCCAAGTTTCCTTGATGTGAGGTCGTATTCTGCATAAGTCAACTGTAGAACTCCCCACGTACACGCGTGTCAGGG
The DNA here is from genome assembly GCF_028827695.1 of Penicillium maclennaniae. Classification (NCBI taxonomy): domain Eukaryota; kingdom Fungi; phylum Ascomycota; class Eurotiomycetes; order Eurotiales; family Aspergillaceae; genus Penicillium; species Penicillium maclennaniae. The sequence continues at coordinate 4,118,001 of NW_026623215.1, read as the reverse complement.
GCTAGATCCGAGACCTATGAGATCACAAACATTCCGGAATGGCGCCCCCTCCCATAGACCTAACTAGATAAGATGGCTGGAAGTATGTGACTTGCCCTGGTGCGACCTCGTACTTATGCTAGAGCTATAAAGAGCAGGACCCGGCGTGTCAGATGGGCGGCTTGAATTGGGATAGCCGCGAGTGGAGTCCTCCAACGAATGGAATCGGGTACCCCTGAGCCAGCGGTTCGTGCCTGCGGCCCATTAAACTCCTGTTAGGAGTATTCCTGTCGAACGATCTCAGGACAAGACCCTGGCCCGATTATCCGGGCTCCATCTACGCTCGGTCGTTCTATCGACCCGGTGTCCAGACCTCCCCCTCCTTGCCTCACCCAACCCAGGTCGCTCCTCCGGCCCTTCTCCATGCGGTGCCCGCCATGTCTCTCAATGGGCTAGATAATCCCACCGTGGTTGAAGCCTACCAGAGTGCTCTGGCTGACGCCGGTGGATGGTGAGTTCTCGGTCCCCTTACACCGCGCTGTGCTGATCGCGCGACTAACATGCCCGCAGGATCCTTCTACACTACACCGCTAGGGATGAAGTAGCTCTGCTTGATCGCGGCACCGGCGGGGTGCCCGAGGTACGCAATGCCATAGACAACTACGAGGAGATCTCGCCGTTGTATGGCTTTCTGCAGTATCGACGGCGAAAGGTCATCTTAAGATACATGCCTGAGGGGCTATCGCGCCTCATCCAAGGTGTGTACTTCGAGTGGTGGGGATGATCTGGACTCTGCCGCTAACAGTAAGGCCTCTATTACCACAGCTCGAAGCAACGTTCAATTTCAATCCGTCCTCGACAAGTTTACCCCGAATGACACCGTACTCACCCTGACTCAGGCATCCGAGCTCAATGAGAGCGCTCTATCGTCCGCATGTCTCCTGCACACAGCTTCCGGATCGATAACCTCTTCATCGGGCTCTTTGCGGCGCCGTCGATTGATGGAAATAACCGAAGATGCCGAGGAAAGTGGAACAAAGGAAGAAAAAAGGAGCAGGGGCCAGAGCAGGAGCAGACACAGCTTCCTCCGCCGATCACTGAGACAACGCAGAGCTCCGGCAGCCTAAAGTCAGAGTCTACTGTCGTACCACCAACGGCTTCACCTATAGAACTGTCCTCGCCTGACCTCCGACCCCCGCCCTCTCGAGCCAGTTCCCGAGCACCGTCAATTGGTAGCCCCAGCGAATCGCGCAGCACCATGTCTCCCAAGTCCCCCCGAATCCGGCTCCGAACGTTCCAAATACCGCACTATCTTAGATGAGTTCCCACGGCCGTCAGAAGAAGCGCGAATGTCGACTCAATCTGCCCGACCTTCCTTGCAAGATCTCGAACGAGCCGCCGGAATTCAGCCCAAGGTCAAGTTGGGACCTCGTCCCTCTGTCGACTCTACTGGAAGGCCTCGTACTTCTGGGACGTCAAGGAACGCCGATCAACGCCCCGTCGCCTCACTTCCCTCCGGCATGCGCTCGTCTTCATTACGAAGACCGAATGTTGACGCCCCTCGTCCCCGATCTCAAGGAAGCTCCTTTGCGTCCAAACCAATTAGTCGAGCACCCCCGATCCCCCCCGCTCTTGGTTCCTCCCCCGAACATCCCAATTTCCAGACCGCCATTGTCACCTGGCGCCAAGTCGTTGGGCGCATTGTCAACCTCCTCTGGGATGACGCCAGAGAAAGAGCGCTTGATGAAGGCCCTACAGCAAAGAAAGAAACAGATGGCAAAACGAGCGGAAGCGACCAAGAAGAAGCAGAGTATCGAAGAAGATCAGGAAGCAGAAATCGATAATGTAAACCCCAACGAAGAGAACAAGGAGAATATCAACCTGGTACCTGGACGTGAGGCACAGGGGCTGGAAACTGCGCGAGACGATCAAGAAGAGAACCCAGTTGAGCTGACAGTGCCACCTCTTGAACCTGAGCCTCAATCCGAGCCTCAGGAGGAAGAGATGCTTTCCGCTGCAGTGTTCAGGCCAGAAGCCCCGGCTATGGTAGACTTTGAGGGCAGACGTTCTGCATTTCACAACGACCCTAGCGCCGATAATACGTTCCCTGTCGAGCACGGTGAGACTACCCTGGATACTGTTCAGTCCCAAACGCTGCAGACGGTCTCTGAGGATGAAACTCGCGCCGAGAATACCGACTCCGCAATTCCTGGCCAAAATGAGACTAAGGGTGACCTAGTCCCACCTAGCGCCAATCTCGAGGATCCACTTGACAAGGAGTCGACAGAAACCTCATCCCCGAACCTAGAACTCCAGAATACTTCGCCTTCACATCAACCTATTGTTCCGTTGATGGAGAACGAATCATTGGATGCCCCAATTGTAGTCACCGGTCCGGCAGAGGCCCCTGAGTCCACTCCTCGCCTAGACACGTCACCTGCAGGCGTTCCCCTTAACACTGAGATCGAGCAGTCGGTTACTCCTGTCTTTGTTTCGATTGACCCGGTCCCGACGGTTGAGGCTCTTCCTGAGGCACCATCCGTCGAAAAGACTAACCCCATCCCATTGGACCAAAGAAGGAAGGTCCACCTGGAACCGATTCAAGTTCACACTCCTGAGCACTCAGAAGACGACGACAATCTATCCGACGATTCCTTTATGGAAGAACTGAGATCGGCTACTGTCCAGGAGGCCAGACCAGTCTCTGTCAAGACCCCCCGGTGATCAGTCCTGGCCAGGCTCTCGCACCGTTTCAAGCCCGTATTCGCTGGCTTCTCCTGCCATGCAACCGTTTACCATGGGTAGATCTGTGTCAAGCTCGTATACTGAAAACGGGCCCCCGACTCCATTGCTTGTGGCCAAGAAGGTCAATGTGTCTTCTGGCATCTCGAGTCGTATCAAAGCTTTGGAAAAGTTCCAGAGCCGGGAGGGCACTCCTCCAAGCGGCAACCACACTGTGACGGGGCCTTCCGCATCCTCGTCTTTTGATAGCCTTCGCAAGCGTGCATCTGTCTCTTATGGAAGCCCTGAGAGCTATTCCCGTGCACCAAGCTTAAACCGACAAGACTCGCATTCAAGCCCAAACGTGCGCCGCACCAGCATCTCGGTAACGGCTCGCATTGTCCGTGAAAACGGTGCTTCTCCTGGATCTAATGGTGTCGAGCCCACCGAGACCGACGTTCTTGGTCTCCAGGCTAGTCCCTTGACCGTGCAGCACGGCTCAAGCCAAGAGCCCTTACCTTCCAGTGAACCGGCGGAGTCTATTCCTCAGTCAGAGGACCGCAGCACGTCCATTTCATCTGCCGGGTCAAACATGCGGCCATCCTCAGCGTCTCGCCCTGTAGGCCGCCCCTCGCTATCCTCGCGCCCCAAGACCGATGACAACCTTCATGCGACCTCGCCTACTACCGAAGAGAAGAAGGCATCCCGTGCCTCGCGTATCATGCGTCGCATGTCTTCTATGACAACCACTTCCCGTCGCAGCATTATTGGCGCTCTCAGCCCGCCAGCGAAAGAGCAAGACATCAGTCCGATGAATACTAGGACGGTCTCGGCATCTTCGTCCCGTACTCATGTCTCGGAGCCTATTGACATCGGCGAAGTCAACGTGCAATTCCCCGATACTCTCCTTTGGAAGCGCCGGTTCATGCGGATCGACGAGAACGGATACGTAGTTCTCACGCCCGCTACCAATGATGCAAGTGCTCGCAACATGACCAAGCGGTACCATCTTACCGAGTTTCGAACCCCTTGTCTGCCCGACGAGGACATGCAGGAATTGCCTAACAGCATTCTTCTGGACTTTTCGGATGGCAGTACCCTCCAGTGCGCATGTGAGACGCGGCAGGGACAATCGTCTGCCCTTCAGAGTAAGTTAGCCTCAAAGATCAGTCTCAGAGCACTCATACTAACATGGTAATACAGCTCTTATTGATGCTCACAGCGCACACCAGCAATGATCCGCTCGTTGGTCCATGGCCAGCGGCCTTTTGCATCATCTTCACAGCTGCCATTTCTCATCCTGGGCCACATTCATCAATTAAACCCACCTGACTTTGCATATCCATCTCATGTTCTTCATTTTGCCAGCTAGACTTTTGTGTCTTCTGTATCTTCATACCGGTGCTTTTTATTTTCCTATTTCTTTTCTGACCCTCGTCCTTTCACCCCATCTCTCTTTCTCCATTCCTTGTCTAAATGCGTGATAAATGTGGCATGTTCCGTGGTTATACCCCTCCTTTTCAAGTCAAAAAGCTTTTCTTTTCTTCGAATCTCTCCCACGTACAGGCAAAGATAGGACTCTCCGTCTAGCACCAGCCTCGTTCTGTGGCCCCGGTATTTGTCTTGGCAATCTTTCTTTTTCTTCGCTGCATTGCGTACCGCTCCTTGCTTTGCATCTCTACCTTTTCCCATCACCGTCGGATGAATGCATTTCGGATGGACTCCACGATGAATGTCTCGTATAGCTCAGATGCATGAGGAACAACCCGGCGTGTCATTGTACAGAAGGCCAATTGCCATTCTAAGTGAGACCCATCACTAAACGAGCATAATATCCTTGCGCACTTGTCCATAGTAATTCGCCCGCCCTTTGCGTCAATATGTCACGGTCGCAAGATACTGCCTGAAAATTAAGATTTCCCAACCCAAATGGCAAGTAGCAAGTTGGATGTGTCTCTCTTATGCCCTAGGGTGTGTCCGTTCGAGGATGTTCTGCATTTGGACTGCAGTGAGGCTAAATCAAATAAACATGAAATGGCAGCTTCTATCTTCGTTGGTACTTTTCCTTTGTTGTGAGGGTGTAGTCATCAACATTGTTATGATGTTTGTCCTGCGCGATGTTCGTTGTTTTTCCTCTTGTATCCTTACTTGAGCAGCGCAATTTCATTTCTTCTTACAACCCGTGCTTCTTCGTCCTTTTGCCCAACATTCATCATCTTCCCTGAATTGTGCTACCATGACTGTTACTCTCCGTGGAGGCCCAATCGTTGACAACAAGCTGGTCGCGAGTCTGTGTGAAATCCTGGGTTTTGCTGCTGTACCAAATCTTCTATGGGGCAACTATCTGTTGACTGTTTATGGAGTCCCAACTATTATTAACGTCGGTGTCTTTTCTTCTGCTGATGAAACATTTACTTATCTATTCATAGGACGTGGGATTTGTCATCCCCGATGATAAAATCGGAACAGCCTCGTCTGCCCTTGAAGGAGCAGGATATGTTTTATGTCCCGAGGGCGTGAACTGCCCTTTTGTCTACGGGTGTCTAGCACCCATTCCGTCAGAGCACTTTCACATCAACCAAGACATGATCATATCTTTGTACCGGAAATCCGAAATGCTTTGGAGACTTGAGAACTTTGATTCCTCTGGTCTTAATGATTCCGAGGATATGATTAGCGCTTCAGACCTTCGACTCCCGCCATCAGTCCTAGGCCGAGGTCGATGGACGGTTCTCGCCAGATTTTTCGTGCGTTAAAATTCCAACTGCTGTGAAGCATTTCGAAGCTATGATTCTCTTGCACTGTCGAGACCACGGCACTGTTTACCATTTTACTGGCAGGCTATTCTGTGCTATATCTTGGAATATATCGACGGAACGGATATGCTCGATGGAAAAGACCTAAGTGAAGAATGTCAAGGGTTTTATTGCGCTCTCAGAGATGGCGACCCAGACACGTGGCCTCGTCGGGATAAGCTTCGTCATGACTTAAAGTCTAAGGGTTGGCTTCAAGCATCTTTTTCAGGGGAAGAGGCATGACTGTAGAATTCCATATCAGAAGACCTTAAATTTCAACGATTTTGGCGCAGTCAAACCCCGTAGCCTGAGAAAAGTAGTAACCTCTTTGATTAGACATCACTCTTATGCCATTGCCAGCATCCCGAAAGTCGCAATTGAAGTGCGTATGGCCAAAAGCCCAGAGCCTCACGGCGCCTCGATTCCAGCACTCTTCACTTGACAAGTCGGTCATGAAACCGGAGGAGATCTTGCTGTTATTGTGCAGGGGATTGACAACTTCATCACTGGTCAATGGACAGTAATGAGTTAGTACAACAATTTTGCGCTCAGGCTCCAACAGCGAGATCGACTTGATTTCGTGGTTGAGCCAGTCAAGGTCAGCACGATGCGCTTCGCAATGTGCTTCGATCGACCAATCACCGATAAAGTAAAAATCATTGAGGCCGAAGCTGACGCTCTCTTCCTGCTCTGGTATCACTCGTGAGAACAAGGTGCATCCGAGGATGCTGAGAGTTGGCGAAAGGTCGTAGCGTGTTTTATCGAGCAGAACAAGCTGGCCAAGCTTCTCGCCACATTCGTGAGGCATTACGCTCGCCTTGAAGCGCTCGATCTTTGACTTGGCTTCCGTCCAGTCGGTGTGATATGGCTCGTGGTTCCCCAGAACCAAGAACACGATCTGGAAACTGTCGAGTTGTTTCCGGAGGAAGTGGAAAAAGCCATCGTCCTTGATGTAGCCGATATCGCCCAGTAAGGCCAAGTACGGTGCTTGAGCTTCAACATGGAAAACGTCATATGCGCTAGGCGATTCCAAGTGAAGATCTGACAGGATTTGTAGTTTTGTTTCGGCCATGGCGGCAACTTCAGAGGCGACTTGCTTGAGTTGGCCAGATAATGCGTGCGAAGATGCTGGTGTGTTTCCCCAGCGCGAGGCAACGGCTGTGAGAGAGAAGGATGCTAGGCGGTCAAGCCAGGAGATTGACGCCGTAACAAAGTGAGGAATAGCAATAAGTGACTTGTCAAGGGCAAAGAATGAGAAGAGTGGCTCCGGGCGAAGAAGCTGAGAGATGCAATAGATGCCTTGGCTCTAGCAGATCATCTCACTTCAATCTCACTTCAAAAGGTTGCATTGCACTTTTGGCTTCTTAGAGAAGCGCGGTGCTCCAAGGCCTGGACGATATGGCCCAGATTTCCGAATAAGAGAAAACTTGGTGGAAGGAAAAGCTAAGGCTCAATTAACATGGGCTCGTCATTAGTCTGTTCTGCCATTGCAGCTTGACTCCAATGCTGGGACGATCCGCAACACTCTTATGCTTATTTCATTTCGTTTATCTTTGTCCTTTCTGTCTCCTCCGGATTCCATCCAAAGGCGCGTTCATCAAGTCGCAAAATCATTAGTCAGTTATGAACAAGAATTCGATGCAAGTTGGGTGATGGCACCGTAGGGGATCAGCAGATTCGTAGTACACGACGCTAGAGGCATTGATTGTTTCATTATCATACAGTAGGCAATGGGAAAGCACCATGGACCTCCTCTTTCGTGAAATACGTAATTGTTCGGCATCTCCTGGCTCTATCGAATGTAATATCCTCTTTGATTGTTGTGATCGCTTTGAAGCTGGCTCATATTCCTAAGTAGAATGATCAAAGTCGATGGTTAATCCTCGAGCTCTCCATTCCAAAAAATATTGTCAGGCCGAAGATCTTCATGCAGCCACTCGCTAAGCCCTATATTGGGGGACGAAGACACCAGACTGGAACGGGCAGGGAGTGCCGCGAGCTCTATCCCAATTTCTTATACTTAGTTTGATTTTCTTTTTTGAATCATCACTTTCCTTAATTGTATGGCCCAGAAACGGTCCATCAGCCACAAAGTCCGCCCATCGTCAGCCCACAACACCATGACAGCACACCTGAACTAGACACAAAGTGTAACAGTACACCTTAGCAACAAGCCTATGTAGCAAGCGCAAGTACAAAAGTCGCACAAATCCCAGTCTCTGCCCTAGACATCCCACCTGGGACGCGGACGTTGTACTCCTCTGTACAACAGACCATGCCACGTTCCGACCTTGGTACTTTATAATCTTTCTGCAATAGATATCACACAGAACGCCAGTCTGCCATATCTTGTAACATGTAACACTGACCTTGATGGTGTATGATTTGGTTTAAGCCGGTATCCTGAGACCTCGGTATCTGTTTCGGCCTAGAAAGGACTGTCGAGACAAGTGCTGCTGGGAGGTGCGTCAGTGGTACGTACAACATGTAGAAAAGAAGAGCAGAAATCCCGAGGTCGGACAAAAGGCAAACCTGGAGTATAAATTGAGTATATTGGTGTTCTGTTCCTAGTCGATAGGTATAAATCCAAATCGTGCGTATCGACTTTTCTTCCAAGCTACATAGGTTTTCTGGCTTCATCGATATATCCCCACCATTAGGATTGAATATTGTGCACGATGAAGCTCCTCGCGGCCCTCCAGTTCCTCGCCGTCACAGTCACTTTCGCATTATCTCTTGAACGAACACGAAGCCTTGAGATCAGAGACTTGGCGGCAAATCACTACTCCAACATTACGCTAGCCACGCTGCAATTCACCATCCACGATCCAAGCAGAGATATCACTGACGATTGCAATATAGCTTGGTGAGAACGCTTCACAGTTTCCAATGCCAGACTACCGTCTTAAACCCTGATTCTAGGAATACAAGTAGTGTCACCCAACCTGGCCTGGCACCCTACAAGTGTCAACGCCGACACTTCGAGTTCGGCTTTCGCTATGGCATTGGTGATATCGAGTTCTTTACGCTGGTCGTGCAGCAGATGAATGGGTCTGCTCAGGGCTATTCCGTTGTGACGGCGCATAGTACGAATTCAAGATGGAAATGTGTGCAAGGACCAGAGGAGGGCCTTCGGGAGCATTGTGTGTGGTCGGGGACTTTGAAGATCGAGATGGATTAAATGTGGATGACTATGAAGTGGGCTCGAGCGTTATTCATCTTTAAATATTCTTTTTCGAGTACTTGCTCTCGCGCTGCAGTTACTGGGAAGACTCTGTATAATTCTGGAGTCTGGGTCTGGATTGACCCTCCGCTCTTCATTGTTTCGAATGATCACCAAAATTGCTCTCAATATGGTCTTTCTATTCGGTGGACATGTCGTGCTATCCCTCGGCGTAATTTGCTAGATTATCCACTTCTATGAGATTGGAAAGATGGCTGAGTCTCTCGAGAGAAGCGATATTTCCGCTCAAGCAAAGTACATATATGGTTTTTAAAGCAGAAATAAGATCTGGGAGAACAATGTTTGTGTTCTGCAGCAGTATACCCATGCTAATAAGGGTCGAAGCGTAAGGAGCCAGCTCTCATGCACCATGTTCGTATCTCGTCATCAAAGTTTCATACACCATGATCTGGGAAGGAGCTCAACCATCTCATGTATTGTGTCCATTCATCTGCTCCTGTCTTTGAGCAGACTTTGGCTTCTTCGGAGTAAACATTGACATGGGATCAATGGGTTCACTATGTTCGGGGGGGGTACAGCTCGGGAAAGGCTGCTCGTTTTTGCTTGAGATGTTGGCCGACTAGGTATTTCATGAGGTTGCTCACGGGCATGGTCGAGTGCATACGTCGCTCAGATTCAACGAGCTCGACGCGCATCTGCACTTCCCAGTCATGCTCTCCGGCGTGGTCCTCAATCTCCTGCCTGCGCTCGGGTCCCTTGCTGGCGATAATGGTGGTGCATCCGGGCATTCTACAGGCCCAGGTTTCAGACTCCTCGGGTGCATTGAGTATGCTGACCTCGGAGGCCCATTGGCCTATACTGGGGGTGGTAGATGCTGACGTATTTGTTGTTCCAGCTGACAGTACGCTCTTCAATAAAGAGGCGGCAGCGGTCCGCGGATTGGTAGGTTGGAAGTCGGGTTGAGGTCGGAATGTTTCAGAAGCCAGAGGCGTGCGAATCAGCTCATGCCCGCGGCTTTTGCTGGGTGTTTCAACGTCCTCCATATGGGTGTCGTCATCGTCGTCTGCGTTGTCTTCGTCTACAGACTTCTTAGTTTGCTGGTTCGTGGGTATGCTGCGATTTCGCTTTCCCATGACCTTATTCGAGACTGAAGCATTCTTGGGTCGAAGAACAGACTTTTGTGTCCGCCCCATTTCTTCATCATCGCTAGAATCATCCAATGGTGATAGGGGTATCAGGAGAGAGGGTGGTAGGGATGTGTGTTGTGAGGTTGCCTCTGAAAGTTCACGATGAATGACATAACGAGACCACTTGAATCTTGTCTCGCCTTCTCGGTCTTCGTAATCCAGTTTCTCTAAAACGGCTTTTGATCTGGCGTCGATGATCTTGCGCGCATCGTCCTTGTTGAAGGCGTATCGAGCGGACAGACGCTCGGTCAAAAGATCAAGATTCAATCGACGCTTTGCCAAATGTCCCTCGTCTTTTAATTCATGGATCAAATGACAGATGGCATCAGTTTGTGATTGAGAAATTGTCGCTGCGTCCTGTCGAGGCGTTGAAACCGTAGGCATTTCCTCATCTTCATCATCGTCAGGCTGTGGTGATTGCTTATCAACAAGCTTCTTGTATTCATCCTACAACGACACGGGTTAAAATCAAGACAGGAAACCATCGGCGGTAAACGATGCGGAACTCACGGGGAATTTGCGGCGAAAGTGAACGAAGACATTGGTCTGTTTCCAGTCCACACCTTCATACTCATCTACAATCATACAACGGAGCAAGAAAGGCGCATGTTCTGCAAAAGCATCCGCCGACTGTTCACCGGTCTCGCAATCACCGTGCGTGTGGAAAGTATACTGTCCGGGCTTAGACGAGGGAAAGTCTCGAGTAGGGGAAACAGAGAGGAGCTCACCTGTTGACAAAGGTTCCTAAATGTGGGATTGATCTGTTTCTTTCCTTGCTTGTGCCTGTCAATCAGGAAATATAGCATATCAACAGCCTGGACCATGCGATTGAAGGTATTCAGGTAGCCTTTGGCAGGCGAGATCAGATACCAGCCAGCCTTGCCAGCAACCCAGATCTCGACACTGCGGTCCTCCGTCTGTCCATATGCATAGTGTGTGACATCGTCGATGATAACGCGATTCGAGTGAGAGTCTGGATCGAGGGCTGGAGAATGCGACAGGTTAGCAAGAGCGAGCTCGATAGACCTTTACGACAAGCGTCACGGGCAATCGGGTACGCACCGAGATGTTCTTGGTCCTTCTTGAGCTCCAAGCACCCAATGACTTGTACAGGGTTATCGTCAGAGGCGTCAAGGAGGTTCGCGTAGAGCATCTTGCCGGGTCGCAAGACCTTCACGTCGGTCAACTCGAACTCCCACCAATCATTCTCATCGGTGATGGACGGATCGATGGGAGGCAGAACGGTTTCTTCGCGGGCTGTCATGGTTGCGATCGCGGCATGATGGATTGGGTGGAAGGTCGAAGAAACGAGAGTACAAGTGGACAAGGTCGGAGTCGAAGTCGAAGTCGAAACTAAACTCGGGGCAAAGAGAGAACAACAATGTTGGAATCTCGCAACGTCAACATCGAAGGTCCATGTTCGGTAAAGTTACCGATACCTTGTCGATACCCGCGATCTCCATAAAATTACGTTCTGGAGCTTTTTCTTTTCTCCAAGCGTGCTTCAGATGCCATTCCCCGAGGTTTCAGGCTTTTCCGTACTACTATGTCAGGAGAAAAGATCCTCGAAGGCGTCTTCGGTATGTGACCCTTGAATCCCTCATTGCAATGCAATACTAACTTCACAGCCGTCCACAAGCCCCAGGGCGTGACCTCAGCCGACGTGCTCCGCACCTTACAGAAACATTTCAACCCCTCCAAGACTTTCAAGCCATGGCTCGACGAGGAGAAAGCCCGCCGCGACCGTGAGAGCCAGTTCCAGAAGAAGCGCCGCCGTCATCCCAAACGATGCGAGGTCAAGCTCGGACACGGCGGAACTCTCGATCCGCTTGCGACAGGTGTACTCGTCGCCGGTGTTGGCAAAGGCACAAAGTCACTGCAGGACTTCCTCGGCTGTACCAAGTCCTACGAAACAATCGTGCTCTTCGGTGCCGAGACAGACTCCTACGACCGACTGGGCAAGATTGTGCGCCGGGCGCCGTACGAACACATTACGCGCGAGGCTGTTGAGAAGGCGCTGGAGCAATTCCGTGGAAAGATCATGCAACGACCCCCCTATATTTTCGGCGCTGCGAGTGGAGGGAAAGAAACTCTATGAATATGCGCGGGAAGGCAAGTTACCACCAGTCGAGATTAAGGAGAGACCCGTGGAGGTTATCAGTATGGATATCGTGGAGTGGTACGAGCCTGGGACCCACGACTTCAAGTGGCCCGAGGAGGAAATGACTGGCGATGCCAAGATTGTGGCCGAGAAGCTTCTCGACAAGGAATCTGCATTGTCCACTGCTTCAGAAGGCGAGACTGCCAAGCAAGAGTCGTCAAACAAGCGAAAGTCACCCCCTGCGGCTGATACGACCGAGGATGATCAAGAAGCGGGCAAGAAGCAAAAGGTCTCTGAGGATGGCGCCGCACAGACCGTGTCCACCGAGACTGCCGTCCCGGAGCCAGCTACAAAAGAGGCTCCTACCACAGAAGCTGAACAGCCCAAGCCTCAACCGGCAGCCGTGAAGATTAGTATGACTGTCACATCTGGATTCTACGTCCGCTCGCTGGCACACGATTTGGGCAAGGCTGTTGGCAGCTGCGGCCTTATGAGTGAGCTTGTACGGAGTCGCCAGGCTGACTTTGTACTGGACTCCGACAAAATCCTGGAATATAAGGATCTGGAGGCAGGCGAGGAGGTTTGGGGTCCTAAGGTGCGAAAGTTCTTGGAGGACTGGGAGGCCAAGAGGGCAGCCAAGGCAGAGGCTGAAGGTCAACAATAGCTACATCTGATTGAAAGATGATTGTACGAAGTGTTCAAAGAGGTCCAGAAAGATAAGGCTTGGAATATATAATCATCTGGTTTGTGATGCCTGACTAGGCTCCCTCTGCCTTTAACTATTCCAGACACCCGTTCTTAAGCCTCTATATACTCAGCGCCAAGATGCGCAATACAAGGCAGAGGTCCGTCTTGGGTTGCTTTAGCTTCTGCTTGAATTTTGAGCCGATGTAGCCACGATGGGACGAGTACAAAGGCACTATTGTCATGAAAAAAGGTAACTCAATTGACCATGTGCAAATGCCGGGTAAAGATTCTAGTTATTACAGAAAACAACGGTGAATGCATCACCCTTGGAAATTTTTAGTGCGCCTCTTGCGCCTTCACCCACTCAGATCCTCGTCATCTAAAGACGTCCCTTAGCAGCACGCTTGCTCTTGCCGGGACGCTTGGCGCCGCCAGCCTTCATCTTCTTCTGGGAGAAGCTGCGCATGTCACCACTGGACGCGGCGTCGCCACTCTTCGAGAAGCGCTTCTTGCCGCCGAAGCCGAACTTCGAATCCTTCTTTTGACGCTTCGAGTTGCGGCCTTCGCCGTCACGGCCGCGCTTGCGGCTATCGGGCTTGTCAGTGTCCTCAATAGCGACGTCGAAGAGGTCATTGGCATCGTCGGTGGGGGCGGAAGTGTCAGCCTTGCGTTCTGTGGGACATTGTTAGCGTTTTGTGTGAAACTTCCAAGGATGTTCCGAATACATACTCTTCTTCAAAGCAGTGATCTTATCGAGCGTCTCACGCTTTTCCTTGGCTCTCTGCTGCAGCTTGGCGACCTGCACCTGCTTGCCGAACTTCTTCAGATCACGCTGGCGGCGCGCCTCAGCGGCAGCCTTCTTGCCAGCAGCCTCCTCGTACAGCTTCTTCTTGATCAAGTTCATGTGCTCGTCGTTCTTGACCATCTCCGCAAAGTAATCACCGGGCCGGCTGAAGGAGATACCCTCCTTCTTGAGCAGACCGCGAGCCGTGATAGCGGCAGCCTGGCAGACCTTGTAGAAGGCCAATTCGCGGTTCAAGTCATCATTGGGGTCCTCAACTTCGAAAGGCTCTTTCGAGACTAAGGAGTTGTGCTCGGAGAATGGGGTCTGAGAGGTGATGAAGGAAATGCGCTTGAGAGAGGAGGTAATGGCGGCGGAGTTGTTGATGGTAAGACGCTGGTGGGGGACGACGTCCTCGCGCTCGTCTTCTTCGAGGTCTGAAAGCGGGATATCTTCTTCGTCTTCCTCCTCGTCCTCCTCCTCATCCTCCTCATCAGCCACCTCCTCGGCCTCATCTTCCTCCTGCTCCTCCTCGACTTCCCCAGGTTCGGAGCTGGCGACTTCCTCCTCTTCCTCGGCCACCTTGACGACCTTTTCGGCGACTGGGGCCATCTTCACGCCTTTGCGCTTTTCCGCAGCCTTGACCTGCTTCTTCTGTTTCTCAGCTTCGTAGTCTCGGCCCTTGTGGGCGTCGAGCGCCTGCATGAGCTTGCTTCGTTTGACCATTTTGACTGGTCTGTGGGAAATTGAAGTTCGAGAAACACGGTGAGAAAAGCAGCTGGCAATGCTACGGGATTTTTTTGAACTCGGACCAGTCCCGATATGGTTAGCGTGAGCGATAAGGCACTCTAACTGGTTAGCGCACCTCGGGGCTGGCGATATAGATGATCCGGCCTTATCGGGCTGGCCTGCTCTGCCCTCTCCGCCTCCGTGAGTTTAGTAAACATCTCAAGAATCACTATGGCTGAGGAATCTGCGAATGAAAAGCCTCCTGCTGAAGAATCCTTCCTCTCGCAGCCGGTATGGAGTTATATGACTAGCATAACACTAATTCGCCCGCTAACCCATAGCAGAACTCCAATGCCCAGGGCCAACTCACCGCGGCTGTCGACGAACTCCTAGACCAACTTCAAAGCAAGTTCGACAATGTCTCGAAGGAGGTATTCGGGAAGTGTACGTTCCATTCCCGTTTGGGAAGCGCTCAGAGCACTTACATCGCATGTATACTCGACTCGCGGCTGACTCCTTACAGTGGACGACATGACTCGTCGTTTGGACGAACTGGAGGCTTCTCTGACTTCATCGGGAGGCGGCTCGACTGCGACATCAACGCAATAAAAAGCATACTTCGTAATCGAGGCAATGCGTTGTATCCTGCGTTACACTGTGCAGGGCGACCATTGAACGCCACTTTCGGATCTCATAGTTGCGTACACGGAAGATCCTACACTCATCTTTTACCAGTCAACTTTTTCAAGCTTGGCCTGCGGCTTTTAGTTCATGCATTAATGAAGATACCCTACAATATCAGAAAACCCTCTAATAAGAACAATCTTCTTGTCTAGAACGCATTCTCATATACAGTCAAGGGCTCTGCAACTGGCAGGCCCTGCTCCTCGCTCAGATTCCTCAGTTCGTACAATACAGCATCATGACAAGGTTCTTCATCGAAACGCAGTATTCATCAGTGGGCTTGGGAGGTTTTCAGGTTCCTCGAAAATCACGATCCGCTCAACAAATCACAAAAGACAGAACTAGCTTACAGCTCATCCTTCATAGGTTCCTCGGTCTCCCCAGCAAAGCCACGGAGGATGTTGCTGCGGGAGACAATGTCATCAAGCTTCTCAGGAGCAGAGCCACCCTTCTTCAGAATCTTGATAAGACGAGCGAGCTCCTTCGAGGCATACTCGCCGTTCTCGCTCAGCTTGTTGGCAACCTTGATGTAGTACTCGGCATACTTGTCCTGCAGGCCCTTGGCATTCTTCTTGATCTCGGCAGCGAGCTTTTCGAACTTCTGCGCAGGCACATACTCAGCAACCAGCTTGTCCAGCACTTCGACGGTGCCAGCCTTGCTGTTCAGACCACCGCCGACAGAGCGGCTGGAGCCGGTCTTGCTGTTCAGGAAGTCAACAAAGGCCTGCTCGGTGCGGGCGCCGGCGTAGGCCTCGGGCTCGGTGGAGCCCTTGGGGAAGAACTTGATGGTAGGGTAGCCGGTCACACCCTGCTCCTGGGCCAGGGCCTTAGCATTCTCAGCCTCGGCGTCGACCTTGGCGATCACGATGTTGTTCTCGAGGGCGAAGTCGTTGGCGAGGGTTTCCCAGATGGGAGCAAGGGTCTTGCAGTCTGTAACGAGGATGATGGTTAGAACAAGTGCAGATGGAGTAGAGGATAAGAAGCGACTTACGTCCGCACCACGGCGCAGTAAAAGCAACCAGTACATCCTTGTCACCACCGACAACGGTCTTGAAAGAGGCGTCGTTCAGGAACTCAACCTTGCTGACCTCCTTCTGCGCGGCACGGGGCTTAATGCCAGTCTTCTCGGTGATGAAAGCAGACAAGCTCTCGAGATCACGGCCACCCTTGTACTCCTCCGGCTTGTCACTCTTGCCATCAAAGTACTTGATTGTGGGGAAGCCCTGAATGCCGAAACGCTTGCCCAGGTCGCGGTTCGCATCAGCGTCGACCTTGCCGATGGTGACCTTATCCTCGGCGAAAGCAAAGACACCAGCAAGCTCCTCGTAGACAGGGGCGAGAGTCTTGCAATGACCGCACCAAGGGGCGAAGAACTCAACAAGCGCGGGCTTGCCGGACTTCAGGACGACATTGTCGAAGTTCTTAGGGATGAGGTCGATGACAGCGGAGCTGGCGTCGGCGAAGCCGCTGAGCGCGGTGAGGGTGCTCGCCAGTACGAAACTTAGGCGAACCATTGTGAATATGAATATAATGGGAAGATGTTGAAGGGAGAATCACTCGGAGATCGGGGATGTAATGGCGCCCCCGGGATGATGACAAAACAAAAACAACCAAAAAGGCCACTTGGTGCCTCCACTCCGAAGCTCCGTAGATCATTCGTCCAGTACTACGATTACATATCTCTACCGCTCTGTGTGTCCCCAATGGGCTTTGATCTTTTTTTGGGTTTATTACCAAGTAGTAATACAGTAGATAGAATCCGTGAAATTCCAAGGATAATTCATGCAAATTGATCGGGAGGCTCGTGACCCGCATACATAAAAAGCCCGAAATCCTCTCGATCGTAGAGCGTTAGTTCCTCTATCGTCGTTCCGACAACCACTTGTTCGCATTATCCCACAGCTTCGCATCCTTGACTTCCTTGCCTGCATGCTGTGTTCCCTTGTAGACCTATGCAAATTTGTTAGTCAAGCTCCAAGCTCCATTAGCCGCAGAGAACAGATACATACCGCATCCCAGAGCTTAAATGCCAGCTCCAAATTTCCAGGGAAGCTCTCGCTGTGCTGGAACCACTCCTTTCCCTTCGACTTGACCTCTGCCCGAGCCTCGGGTGAGGTGGGCTTTGCTTGCAGAGGAAGGTCATCCAAGTATGTGCGCACAGCAATGCCGAGGCCGCAGTCATTATCGTCAATGAATGGTAGCCTGGAAGATTAGGTTAGAGACCACGCCTATACCAAAGCATAGAAAGACTTACTTGATACCCAACTCCCGCCAGTCGTTTCGGTCCCGATCGGCATCGCCACTAAGCAACAAACTGGCCAGCACCACCTCCACCAGATTCCGCAGTGCAGATCGCACCTCGGAAATCAAGGAGCGGTAGCACAGCAGTTGTCGGCTTAAAGGTCCGGAATATCCAATTGCCTTATGCTGCAACTTGGCAATACAAGCAACCCGGGAGACAAGCATGTTGAAGGTCTTGTCCTCCTCTGTAATTGGTGTTAGCCTGTCCACTCTATTCGGGTACCTGTCTTGAAACGACTCACCTGATCCCCTCATTGGGCCCCCAGATACGTGTGAGAACCAGTGCGTAGTATTGAGAAGATCCATACGGAGCATTTCAATAGCAATGAAAATAGCCTCTTCGAGGTTATCTGCAGGGTTGACAACCGAAAGTGCAGATTCCAGACACTTGCCCCAAGCAGTGAGCTGGTGCTTATCATCGACATATCCGCGCAGTTGCAAGAATCGCCAAAGCACATTGGACAGGATGTCTTCCTGCGCTGACAAGATCTAGAAACTGATTAGCTAGGCTGGGGCACAGGATAATTTCACATCCAACATACAGGTGTCTCTTTGGTAGCAAATGTCTTTGACACAAAGTCCGAGTTGTTCAAGCTCTGGATCGCAAACTTGATTGAGCCACGAGGAGCATCCAGCCTCTTCATAGTTTCGGGGAATTGGTCGCTGGAAATTTTCCAGGATGAGACTGTATCCTTGACCGACGGGAGGTTCTTCAGGTTGATTGACCGCTCAGGATTGTCGTCAAACCATGGTTGAATCTTGATCACCTTAGTCTGGTAGAATCGATGGAGGCAGTTTGCCAGCAGGCAGATTGACTGTGTACGGATCGGGTTCAGGGTGTCGCCCACAAGCTGGCGGTAGACCTCGGTGTCTTCTGTGCCAAGCGGCAGGGCAATGCGCACCTCGCCAGAGGTCAAGATATCTGGGACTTCGGGACCCAGGATTCCCTTGGACAAATAAAAGTAAAGCTCTTCGGGGAGGCGCTGGCCGATGAGCTCATGCAAATCGGAGGAGGAAGTCTCGGGATGCATGGGGTTTACCCGGCCGTCAATATCCATATATACATGGTGCTTCACAACCATCCATGCTCGCTTGTAGCGGTCTGTGTACTGGAATTCCTGCATGCGACGATCATCTTCGAACTGGGCACACAGGGTCAAAGCATTACGTCCGGCTGCGTTGAACATGGGAAGAGCATCGCGGATGGCAGGGAGCTTTCCAGGGAACCCAGGATTCTCAAAAAGAGGACAGGCGCGCAGGAAGGGAGAGCCCAAAAGCAAGCAGAAGTCGAGGAACTGGTCATTCGTCAAACGTCCCAGTTCCTCTTGGCAGGTCTGTTTGTTGATCCAGAAAAATTGAGCGGGCTCCGTCTCAATCTTGGTCACAAGTTTATCAATGTCGAACATGAGCGTCTCGGAGGGTCCATAAATGGCATCGATAACGGGGTTGGCGCCACGGTGGAGATAGGCGAGCTGTCCGGGCATGGCATGTCAGTTTCCAGTAACCTCCGCTCCATCTTGTTCGTCCTGAATACTGACCTGAGCAGCTGCGCTGTACGGTGCCACCATGAAGGAGACACCGTTTTGGTTCAGGATCCGCTGCAGGAACTTGTAGAGGGTTTCCGGGGGTGGGGTCCCTGTGGTTTCGTTTTGGTCAGCGATCAATGACAAGAGTTGCTGAGGCGCCCAGGCGAAGCTATAAGCTGGCATGTGGTACTGCCAGAGCGATGTCACTTGGATAGTAGAGGATGTGGGCATACCGGCATTGCTGAAGGCATCGACCACCTGGTCGGCTTGCTGCTGATCGTAAAGGTCCCAGGCTTGCTCGAAGGAGCGCACTGACGCCGGCGAGGTACTCGGGCGGTGCTCTTTCTTGCCGAAGTGAAGACCATTGAAGACGAAAATATATCCAACTCCTAGACTCTTGAAGGTCTGGAGCTCCTTCTCGATGTTGTTCTTCAGAGCGAAGGGGAAGCCACCGAGAGCTCCCAGTAGAGCCTCGCGAGTGGACTGATTTGTCAAGTGCTGAGAAATATAGTACGACGCATCAATCCCGACGACGGCGCCCTTCAGAGCGGAGAGGGGGAGGGACTGGCGGCGGCCATTGACCCAGTCGTCGAATGGACGGACTAGTCAGGCGTTAGAGAGGAAGAGCGCTTGGCAGGGAAGGAGGTAACTCACTAGGCATTGTGAAGCTGGGCAAAGAGCGGGGCTATTTGCCGAGCATTGAGGCCCCAAAAGAAAGCCGATGGGAGAAGGTGGGATGAGATGAATCTGGCAGGTTCGCGTTGCGAAATGACCGGGGGGGGGGGTGAAAGCGGAGTCGCAATTGGCCTTTGTTTTTCCTAGAGCGATCCCCTTCACTGCAGTAGCACAACAGCACAACAGCGCGGCGCTGGACGTATGTACTTTGCAATTTCCTGAATGTGATAACTTGCAGTTTATGGTATATTCTGGTACCAAAGAGTTCTTGAGCACCACAAGACCCCAAGCCACACCCTGAGCGCTAAGATTGACTGCTGGCTGATCGCACGATCTGCTGGGACTAGAACATGTTGACTATATATGTAGATGGAGCCTAGTTCATCGCTCTAAAATTCCACACTTTATTTTCAGAGTATTTCACTTCAGAAACCTGCACATGTTTGACAATTCAACTCCATTGAGGGGTAGATGTCCAGCTATGACAACATGACCATCGGAGACTCGGGGATCCAAACTCGCCCGCATCGAGTGTCGAGGGTTGAGTATGGCGGGGAACAATTCTGCACATCGGGTGTCGCCTGTGCGGGCCCAAGGAATGGGTCCAGATGTCTGATAGTGACATTCGGCTAGGTTTTAAGTCTTCGATATGGCAGATACGCGATAGGCCCGAGGACTGTCATCGGGTGTTACCGATATCTTCTTAGCGTCCCAAGTATATATATACGTCCCGCCGGACCCAGCAATTTGTTGGCTTCACTCACACTCAGAATGTCGGACACTACAGCCCCCATTGAACTGCCTGTCATTGACATTTCTGATCCCAATGACCCTGCCGTAGGCAAGGCCATGCTGGATGCGGCTGCCAAGTATGGATTCCTCTATGTGAACAGCAAAGGGTCTGATTTTACAGTGGAGGATGTGGATCGTGGGTTCGCCTTGGTATGTACCGAGGCACTCTCCATGCGATCAAGACCTCTTCTAATCCTCGCTGTAGTCCAAGAAGTTCTTTGCCTCTCCTGCCGCGGAGAAGGAGACATGTCGCATTACGCCCAACGTCAGTAGCTGATAGTAGTTGATTCACCACTGTTCACACTGACTCTTCTATAGAACCGTGGATGGTCCGGCATGCATACCGAGACCCTCGATCCTGAGCATCAGCGGGTAGGTCAAGAGCTACACTCATACACATATACGTAGACTAACATATCAACCAGACCGGAGACTTCAAAGAGTACCAACCCCAAGACATGAACCAGAACCAAAAAACAACCCTCTCGCTAACATCCTCCAGAGCCATGAACTTTGGCGACTTCGTTAACGGCAAAGCCCAGCAACCACTCCCGGCCTCACTGGCCCCCCACGAATCCGAAATCCATGACTTCGCGACCCTCTGCAACAAAACCTGCACCCGGATCCTCAACCTGCTCGCCCTCGGTCTAGAAGTGCCCCAAGACTTCCTCACATCCCGCCATGATGCAAGCAAAGGCCCAACAGGCAGCATCCTGCGGTATCTATACTACCCCTCGATTTTCTCACCAGCAACAGCATCCTACAAGCACGACAAGGATGTGCGCGCAGGCGCACACTCCGACTACGGTAGTATTACATTGCTCTTCCAGCGTCCCGGGCAGCCGGGATTGGAGATTCTGACTCCAGAGGGAACCTGGGCGCCTGTTCCCATTATTCCTGGTCCGCAGCCTGATGCTTTCCCATTCCCACCTATTCTTGTGAATATTGGGGATTTGCTCAGTTATTGGACTGATGGGCTGCTTAAGTCGACCGTGCATCGGGTTGTATTTCCATTGGCGGAACAGCGGAGTCCCAATCCGCAGGATCGGTATACGCTTGTTTACTTCTGCCACCCGGTGGATACGACGGAGCTGGTGCCCGTGCCTAGTAGAGTAGTGACGGAACATCGGGAAAAGAATGGTGGTGTAGGCGTGGTTGGGTTTGGCGGCGGTGCGGGTTCTATGGAGCCCGGGAGGAGGCCGTTAACTGCGGCGGAGCATTTGGAGTCACGGTTGGCAGCGACGTATGGGTTTACAAAGGAGTAATTTAGTGATCATGCTAAAGAGCCAATTATCAGATGCAACAAGTCCATTCATGATGAAACGACGGTGCTAATGACTGAAAAGAAAACGCCGGTGCCGTGGTGGCAAAGTGCAGAGAGCAAAAGACGAATCCTCCGGGACGTAAATAAGCATCGTAGATGGAATCGCGAGAAGGGAAAATGGTGGCAGAGACCGGATGGTCAGAGCGTGGTGTTGTCCATCTACGGACATAGGAAACTCGTGACATAGCGCGATTAGGTATGAGAGCATTGTGGTTCTGGTGGGAACGGAATTTGGAAAAATGGGAAGGGAATCAAGCATGAAGAGACGAGTAAAAGAGGATGTACACTCATCAAGGCCGAAGACACTATGTGAGTTCAAACACATGAGTGCATCAGCCGAGAAGGCCCGACATGATATAAAAAGAAAAGGACCAACGATGAACTGAAGGGGATAAACAATAATGCGCGGGAAGAAGCCAGACGACATGTAAAGAGGTATCTTTCGGGAGGCCGATGGAAACGCCGCCAGACTTTGCAATGCCATGCGCGAGTAGACGTAAGACTTGAACAAAATGTAGGATGGAAGCGTGATGAGATATGACGCTATGCGAGCCAATATGCATGGAAATCAGAAATGGAACACCTTGGGGGTCATCGGGTCGTATCAAGGGGTCGTGTGGCACCAGTGACGGTGGTACACCCACGCGGCCTTCTGGCAGTCTTTGCTGCAGTATTTGGTGCGGCGACAGCGGCGGCACTTGGCGAACTGTCGCTGGAACTCTTCCCACTTGCCACACTTGTAGTAGGCACATTGTCGAATGCCACCCCGCGACTCATCCTTGCGGCAGAGGTTCCGCATGACAACACACGCCCAGTACTGCATATCCTTCGAATGGTGTCGAACCGTGAACTTCTCCACCAGGGGGAAGATGTTGACATCGTCGGGAAGGAGGTACTCGTCCTCGTTCTCGGGCATTTCGACTGGAGAAGATGAATCGGGATTATCATCCAGCAGGTGCAACTCATGATCGATCTTGAGCTTGGGCACCAAGTGAGAGCGCTGGAAGTATGATCGGAGGTTGCAGTACTTAGACACATAGGCTAAGAGCTGCAACGACATCAACACATCTTCATCGCGAGGCATAGTCGTCAGGACGTGTTGCGACACGGGCATATTTCGGTCACGGAGGTACATGGCGTATGGACTGGGGGCAAGAGTTGGAGAATTAGGATGATTAGGGGCTTGAGTGGGGGAAAGACCCAGGCCACCAGCAGTCTGAGGAGTGTTGTTGATGATGCTGCCGTCAACGGCAGAGCGGTGAGCAATATTGAAGGTTTCGGCTTCTTGGCCCTCCTCGGAGGGGTCGGTTACCGTGAGGCCATGGGTCGTGGAAACGTCGTCAATCATGGCCGTCTGTCGCTCATCAACACCATCAATCTCCATTCGATTCGGGAGACCAACGATGGGATCGTCGGTCTGCCCCAAAACATTGTCATCTCCCATGGTCGAGTCTTCGCCATTGGCGTCGTCCGACTCGCCCGATCCAGACTGCTGCTGCCGAATAGCAGGGCGCGATCTGACAGGCGGAGGAGGTGGAGGAACACTTCGAGATTGAGGCTGGAGAGGGCCACTTGGGGTTGTGGGGGAGTCGGGTTGAGAGATGATGCCAGTCTGCAGCCCGGGAAGCATGCTTGGAAGGCGCTCCGCATCACGGACTGGTCGCAGACCAAACGCTTCGGTCCCATCTATGGGAGGGACGGCAGTGGCAAGGGGCTGCATTGTGTGCAAACGGTGATTTGAACGAGAGTACAGGCCATCATGAGACCGATGGGTGTGAGCCTCTGGTCGGAAGGTGCTTCGTTCGGGAGGCGAGGTCATGGGGGCACGAGGCGGAGAGGTAATATCCATCGCATCGGAATCGGTCGGTTGCGTTTCTTGGTAGTAGGTGGCTTGCGGGATTTCGATGCTAGGCGGAGGGGCCTGTCGGCGGGAAGAACGAGTTTCAGCGTGGGCGGCGGACTCGGGTGCAGGTGAGTGGGAAGTGATCTCGCGGGTTGATGTCGTCGATTTGCTGGCCTGGCGACTGGGCGAGTGTTTATGAGGCTCGGTCTCGCCGCGGGCGCGGACCTTGTCCACCACCTTGATGTAGTTGTCTAGGATGGTGGCAATCACCGGAACCATATCGGCTTCCACCACTCTGGTCCGCACACTTTCGGAGCCGCGGACACCGATATTGACTACACACTGAAACGCGAGACTCCATTTCCACATTTCCATGAGGTCCTTGCTCCTGCCCTCCTTCAGGATGCACACGAGTCTTTCGATCCCGCCATCGACGGTAAGGATATCTCGAATGCGAGCGGACGAGGTTGTGAGGTATGCAAGGTGATTGAGCGAGTTGATCAGGGGCAATGTTGATGTGCAGTCAAGGGCACGTCGGTCATAAAGGGTGGTGGTGATGTTGACCGAGGCCTTGTTCACGTTTGGAATGCTGAAGTTGACTTCCCGCATCGTGAATGATTATAGGAGATCACCAAGTCAAGACACTAAAGACAATAAGGGCGTAAAGGATGAAATGGCATCCAGGTAAAGAGGAAAAAAGGGCCAGATGATGAGGACCTTGACGCTGACCGTGCGGAAGGATTTCAGCCCCCTACCAGACTGGGATGGCGCCCACAGCGACAAAATGGAAGAAACTTCACAGACTCGGTCGAGTTCAAGCCAGAGACATCAGGGACTTCCAGATCGGGGACTATACGAGGCCCGATGGATAAGTGGCTGGTGGTCGTGATGACTCCACGGGGGTTGAGGGACAGGGCGAATGGGACGCTGTACGTAGGGCGGGCGTTGGAGGAGGATGTCGGAGGATAATGGAAGTATAAGCTCTTCGACAAGGACCAACTAAAGAATTAAAGATGAGAGTGCAAGAGCGAGGCACGATGGGGGATGGAGAGGAGAGGATGAAAAGCCTTTGAGGGCAAAAGCGGAGAGGCGTCAGGTGCCTCCTTAATATTACGGTACCCGCCCAAGGATTGGTTCCCGCCACCCTGAACTGAAGCCCTCGCTCTATTTTTAACGGTGGCACAGATGCAGGGAATGCAAAGGTCCAAGAAATATCAAGAGCACATCGTCGATAATGGTATTCATATTGTGATGTTGAGGTTGTGAGGTCTCTACATTGCCTCTGGGCTTTTGCCACTATGCAGGACTCTTCCGAAATCCCTCGTGGCGGCAACGGTAGCGGAGTTCCCGAATATGAGGCCCTGAGCGCCCGTAGATGTGAAGAATCAACTATTCTTTGATTCTATCACTTTTGAAGTTCATTTGAGCTAGATTTTTTCCGTAATTGAGTCGATTTGTCTCTTTCCCTGTCTACTTGGTTCCTTTGGCCATTCAATAAGAAGTACGCAACCATAGCAATGATTTGAAACTCCAGTTCACAGCAACCTACCCCGAACATCGTGGTCCGATATAGTGCTGACTCTACCGATGAAATGAGGACACAGCCATCGATACCTTGGGCATTCCATTTCTTCGTAATGATGCTCTAAGGAGTCCTGGTTCCAAATCAAATCAACAATTAGTGGTCTCCTTCAGTACTAGAACAGGGCCTGTTGCCGGTATCGCAATATCGCTCTAAAATCGGGAACATCTATATAGCCCGTGGGTAATCCGCATGGTATAGTTTGATAGTTGAGGTCTCTAGACCGCCAAGTCCATTCACTCTATATCGAACCACGAGAGCACAGACACGGGGCAACCTCGAGCCGAGCCTACTCCGGGCGACACCTACGGCTAGAGAGTCGAGCCAGTTTTTAGAATGATGTCCCTGCGCGGCAAAACCTCAGGCAAGTAGGGGGACATGAGTACGATTTATAATGGGCTAGTCATTCAGACCCTTTGTCTCTATCGCGGACTGAGTCAAATACATATCCACGTAGCCGTCCGAAATTCACGCCTAGTGATGTTTAAAAGAGTCGGCCCGAAGAGGAGTTTGTTGTAATAGGGGCTGCGTTGCGTTCGGCTGACACTGAACACGGTCCCTCCAGCAAATGGGCGATCTGTTTGAGGGCGTACCGATTCTTCGCTTCGCACTTGACTCAGCTTCAGCCCAGCGAGACAGCCACATCAGGCCCAACATCACGTGGATGAGTGCAGGCCAGCATACATGGTCATACGCTAAAGGACAATCGGATAGAAATATCCGATTTATGTATGTATTTTCCAGGGCCTCACTACCGGTCCTCCCGGGGTGGATCATGGATCACGGTGTGGGGAAAGAAGGGGGCAGAGATAGAGAGAGAGAGAAAGAGGGCAAGCTATGGACCTTTGAAAGTAGACATGCACGCAATCCGACTCAGCTCATGAACGAGGTAGTGCTCTGCTGACTGCAGAGATTTCCCAGGACTATTCCAAGGGTTATTTCCAAACGGGACTCCAAGTATCCATAAGGGGAAAACAACAACACTGGAACCCCTTCACGGATCCCGGCTAGGTCTCTGTCAAGTAGTGATCGACCATGACCAATCCGCCGAGATTATCAATTTGGGATGAGTCCGGGTAGGGAAGGAAAATTAAAAGAAAAGGGGGAGACGGTCTTGGATGCAGTGGAGAACTTGGGAGCGGTCCTCATCTTGACGCGCGGGAAACAAGCCCATTCGGCGATGCCCTGGACTCTGAAGGCACGTACCAACGGGCGAGACCCGCCAGTATGGATAACCGGAGCAAGAGTGCCACCTGCGTGCCCTTAAGAGGCTCTCTCTCTCTCTCTGAAGATGGGAGAATATGTAGGTTAGTCAGCGTGGTGGGGTTCAAATGGTTCCCTTCTTTAGCGCCGAGAACCAAAGCTTGGGCCTGGTGGTACAGGAGCTGAGCGATTCCATTCGTATGAAGTACGGAGTACTAAGGTATTGAGGTGAAGTTCTTTACTTCGTAATCCGTACTCCGGACTCCATACCAGGTGATTTCATCCGACCGCACAGTTATAATAGGGACGAAACCAAGAACAGGCCAATCTCCGCTTTGGCGTCTAGCGGCTTAATTTGCCCCGACAGTAATTCCCCCTTTGTCTTCCTACGGACTGTGACGCCCAGACCCTAATTAGCCATTAGCAATACCGGAATAAACGGATCAGGAAAAATATACATAGAGATATGACCGAAGTACACTACTGTAGTATGAGGGAAATAGCCGTGGAGAGGGACAGGGGGTCCGTCTTTGAGGTCCTGACCCATCTGTTCCACACGCAATACTCAATACTCAATACGTGACTCCGTTACAATCGACACTATTAGTATTAGTATTTGACTGTCCCCTATTATGGCTGATTTTTCAGTTTTCCAAGTCATCAATGGGCGCGCTAGGCCGATCCCCAGCGCCACAGTGAAATACTCCGTCAGGAGTCGTATCGTACGGACTGTACTCTGGGCCACAAACTGTACTCTGGGCCGAGTGGACAGACACTGTCCCCCGAACCCAGTCCATGGATATCAATTGATTGAATAGCAAGAAGATGATTGATTGAATAGGATAAGTGTAAATCAGTCCAATGATGCATTGCGCCGGTGAAGGGAACGATGCTCAGGTACCCGGCGAGGAATGACCCCTCTGTATTGACCGTGGATTCTCTCCACGGCCGTCCCGACTCTTACTTCACAATGAAAATCAGAATGAACGAGTCTATGACTGCTGCAGGGGAAAAGCTCAGATAATTGTAATTGTATCCCTATCAAGAGGCGTGCAAGCATAGATGGCCGGGGGTGTCGAAAAAACAGGGCAATGTTATCGAGTTACCACTAGCAGCCGGTAATACCAGGCTGGACTCGCTCACCCCCTGTTCAAAACCTTCGATCGAATCCCTCTTCCTTTCCCCCCAATTCGCGCCGTGGACTCGTACAGAATCCGTCTTCCTCCCCCTTGCTAAGATTATTTGACTGTATTATGATCACAGCGTGAAGACCTCATTCGGTCGCTTCCGCCTTTCTGTCCTCTTTCGCTCCACTTTCAGCCCCCTCTCCTCAACCTCCCCTCCTATCGTTGTTCCCTTCGTCAACTCTCCATTTTCCCCTCACAACTGCTTTCAGGGGCCTTTGGGCAAAATGGCCGACATGACAGGCGAACAGATGCAGGCCAAGATTACTGCGGCCAGGCGCGAAGCCGAGGGTTTGAAGGACAAGATCAAGCGTCGCAAGGATGAACTGGCCGATACCTCTCGTACGAACCTCCCAGCTTTCCTCTGATCCTGAAACAGTCTTCCGGATGAAGCACTCGGCTTCCATTGAAACCATGATCCGGGAACCAGTACTGACCTCATGTCCACAGTTCGACAGGTTGCGCAGGGCCAGACCGATGCCCTCCCCCGAATTGGCATGAAGCCGCGCCGGACGCTGAAGGGCCATCTTGCCAAGATCTACGCTATGCACTGGTCGACCGACCGTCGCCACCTCGTCTCGGCCTCGCAGGACGGAAAGCTCATCATCTGGGATGCCTACACCACCAACAAAGTCCACGCCATCCCCCTGCGATCTTCTTGGGTCATGACCTGTGCCTATGCGCCGAGCGGAAACTATGTGGCCTGCGGTGGTCTGGATAACATTTGTTCCATCTACAATCTGTCTTCGCGTGAGGGTTCCCACCCGTGTCGCACGCGAGCTCTCCGGCCACTCGGGCTACCTGTCCTGCTGCCGTTTCCTCAATGACCGCCGCATCATCACTTCGTCCGGCGACATGACCTGTATGCTGTGGGATATCGAGTCCGGATCCAAGGTCACCGAATTCGCCGACCACCTCGGAGATGTGATGTCGATCAGCATCAACCCGACCAACCAGAACATTTTTGTTTCCGGCGCTTGCGATGCTTTCGCTAAGCTGTGGGATGTGCGTACCGGCAAGGCTGTGCAGACTTTCGCTGGCCACGAGTCCGATATCAACGCCATTCAATTCTTCCCCGATGGCAACGCCTTTGGAACTGGTTCCGATGACACCTCTTGCCGTCTGTTCGATATCCGCGCCGACCGCGAACTTAACATCTACCAGGTTCGTTTATTATTCGTCATGTGGGCCGAGAACAAAGCTAATTAAGTCCTAGAGCGACCAAGTTCTGTGTGGTATCACCTCCGTCGCTTTCTCTGTTTCTGGCCGATTACTGTTTGCTGGTTACGACGACTTTGAGTGCAAGGTATGTACCCGCCCGCTCCTGATGATCGAGACACGCATTGACTGGAATACAGGTGTGGGATGTCCTGCGCGGCGACAAGATCGGTTCCCTGAGCGGCCACGAGAACCGTGTGAGCTGCTTGGGTGTCAGCAATGACGGTATCAGTCTGTGCACTGGATCTTGGGATTCTCTGGTACGTGTCTGTGATCTCTCCCGTCATGAACCACCTACTAATCACACTCCCCTCCACAGCTCAAGGTCTGGGCCTGGTAATCCTAAAAAAGAAAACAAACGCAAGATACCCCGTGTCGATCATTTGCAATGCTCTTATTCGAAATTTTCTTTGGGTCGATGAGTCGAATCTCCGCCATTGTACGATAATAATCAGTTACCGGGAAACTCCTAGGTTTTTCGCGATAATCACGGCGCAGACAATTCGATTCGTCGCATGTGAAGGTAGTGAGCGCGACGGGGCAGAAACGAAAGCGACGACACAATTATTTGGACACGAGAACGAGGTGGAGGTTGCGTTAATCTTCCGACACTGCCTCTTAAAACATTCGTTTCTCCTGTTCCCTTCCCTTGCTGGATGATGCCTTTTCTCTCTGATCTTTTCTATCCCTTTCTTTCTTATTTTTTTTTCTCTTCTCTATTTTCCCCCCCTTTCCCTTTACCCTGTTCTATTTACCCGGTCTTAGTACCGGATTGTCCTTCCTGCATCGGTCTCAGCATGTATTCTTTGGCGGAAAGGAAAGGACCGGTTTGGAAATGGCCATGATCTATCGCTTTATTTTTTTTTTAACCTTGTGCGTCCTTTGCGTCATCTCTCTTCTCTTTACCCTTTATTATCTCCTTGTTTCGAAAGAAAGAGTGTGCCTGTACCTATTGTGTGTTTCTTTTTTTTTCCTTGTGAGGCAGAATCTCTCGTGGGATTCGGATCCGACCCTGTTTTCAGTTCCAATTTTCCATTTGTTTTCACTCTGTGCTTGATCTTGAGGTTTTGGTGATCGTGTGCGCTGGACTTGATTGTCTGTGGGGCGTCTGCGAGCATGGCGTGTTGCGTCAGACATAGGGCATTCATAAAAGATCTCTGGTTCAGCTGCCTGGAGAATTCCCAGTAGAAGAAGTAGACGGGCTGTAGGTGTACAACTGCAACGCGCACCCTTCGTGCTGCCAGTCAGCTTAGAATGCAGTAGATTGGGTCGACGTGTCTGCCACGCAGGAATGAGTTTCAAGCTCGGACTGTCTGGACTCTCTCGTCCGCGGAAAGATTTCACTGGCAGGGAAGAGAGAAGCGCGAGATTCCTCGTCTCAATTGATACCCACGTCTACCATCTACGTGGGCGTGGATTGAGAATGAAGGCAACCCAAGGCACGGCATAGCTCGCCCGATGGTTGAGCAACCGGGCAAACAGGCAACCCCACAAAAGAGGCAAAGAGTTAGTTACAGAAACGGGGCAACCTTGCCCAACACACCTCTCGACACCGGCTCTACCGTGAGCATGAACTGCTGGGTAGGATCTACAACCTATCATCTACGAGGTCTCGAGCCGTATAACTCCAACCGCGTAGACGGCAGTGGAGCCGGACCGTTCCACGTTCGATCGGATCCGAAAATAGTGCAGAGAAATCCCGGGCCTGACGAGGCTGAGTCCGGCACGAGGCGCATCGAACGAGCGTGGCGTGGATTCGAGGCGATGATCAGCGTCATCCCGGTCTTAGTGCGACGGGAGTTTCACGACTCGCCATGGGGAGATATTACCCATTTGAGTAACAGGTGCTAACGACAGGGCTGGACTCGGCGAGTTTATTAGATCGTGGGCTATCACTCGTATTGAGACGCACGATCCTCGAGCCCATGTTGGGTATAATTTGGGGATGATCATCATGGTCATTGTTCGATATGTGGGATTTGACTCGAATCCTGATCCTGATCAGGATCAGGATCAGGATCGAGATCCAGGCCACTGAAGTTGAGTAGAGAATCGAGGATTCGACAATCGAGAGTCGAGAAAAGGCCAGGAAAAACG
This sequence comes from Penicillium maclennaniae, assembly GCF_028827695.1. Classification (NCBI taxonomy): domain Eukaryota; kingdom Fungi; phylum Ascomycota; class Eurotiomycetes; order Eurotiales; family Aspergillaceae; genus Penicillium; species Penicillium maclennaniae. The sequence goes on along the minus strand of NW_026623215.1, from coordinate 4,087,408 downwards.
GAGAATCATGATCATCGAAAGAACCACGAGAATCGGTGGGTCCCGAGGGTCATCGACACCTGAAACGGTGAAAAAGGGGCTTCACCGTTTCACGTCGATCTCTTCCCTGCTTAGCCCCATTTCCGTCCCAGATTTCCTTTTGGCTTCAGGGGTTTTGCTTGAAACTTATCCCCGTTCTCACGCCCAGCGCCTAAATCCTCTTGAGACTTCACACGGCCCCGGCTTTCTATACGCTTTAAAGAGTCCTCTCCCCCAACCTCCGTCACCATGTCCGCCCAAGACGAATTCAATCAGTTGGTGAACAATAACCGCCACCAATTCTCTTCCCACCCCGAAGATCACCAGTATCACGACCGCTCCTCCAGCCCTGACTTCTCCGACTCCTCCCAACCCCGCAATCTGCGCCAGCGCCGTGTCCTCGACTCCGAAGACGAGGACGAGAACCCGGACGACATGATCTCCTCTCGCTCCAATTACCAAATCCCCAATACTGTCTTCGACGCCAATACAGGCCCCAAGGGTGTCATTGCCGATGCCCAGGCCTTCGAGCGGGCCCGCAAGAAGTCCTTCCGGAGAACCCTGCTCAACGCCGCCGGTTTCAACGGCAATGACCCCTTCGGCAAAACACGCGATGACACACCGATCAAGCCAAATGACAGCTCGTCCGGCAGTGAGGATGACGAGGAACGATTCATGCGCAAGTGGCGTGTCTCGCGAATGCAGGAACTGCAAAGCCGCGGTATGCGGCGCCCCTCACCTCGGGGCCGCAGATGGGGTGCCGTGGAGACCGTCGATGCTGCGGGGTACCTCGATGCCATTGAGAAGGTGACGCCGGACACCGTGGTAGTGGTTTGCATCTACGACCCGTCGGTATGTACCCATGATTTGATGCTTTGAAATTACCTTGTCTGACCTCGTTTTTTTTTCCCTCTTCTAGTCTGATGACAGTGCCATTGTCGAGGAATGTCTTGTCACCATTGCTGCTCGTCAACCCAACATCCACTTCGTCAAGCTGCACCAAGAGATTGCCGAGATGGATCACATTAAAGCTCCTGCTTTGCTGGCATACCGCAATGGCGACGTCTTCACCACCATTGTCGACATCATTCGCAACATCCCCAAGGGCCGCAGCTGCAGTGCCGATAGCCTGGAGGACCTGTTGAAGCTGTATGTCTATCAACTCGCTATCGTGAATGATTCCATACTAAACCTCTTGCTAGAAACCACGTTCTCTAAATCCAAAACCTCCTCACATCCACGATTAAACAATTGCAGTGCAATGTTTCCGTCCCCTCCTTCACACTTACACTCACAACTCACCCTTACACTATCCTTCTCTCCTTTCGTCTCATCACCATGCCTTTTACGTCTCCTATCTTCCTAACGTCCCACCTCACTGAACGTTCTTGAATACTTCCCTTGTTTGATCGACCAAAGAAAAAAAAAGAAACGGACTATTGGCGTTGGATCTGAAACTACATAAACCGTGGAACGGGACTTTTGGATCATGGGCTCTTGTTGTGGTTTTTTTATTTGTTTTCTCTGCGCTCCTGGGTTTCCTTCCTTCCTTTCCTTGGTTTTTGCGCTATCCTTCTTTCCGATGTGCTTGGCTGTGCTCTGGCGGGTCGGACGTGTCTTACTCTTACTCTTGATCTTGTGTTTTCTAGCTGTTTCTCGTTGAGATATCCCATGCTGTCTTGTTTTTTTTCCCCAAAGATTTTGTCCTTCTCTTATCATATTTGCCTACATCAGTAATCACCCAGAGCTGATTTATGTCTACTGGTATTCGCAAACGCTTCACAGTGCCCTTTAACTTGAGGACGAAATGTAATTTCTGGACATGTAAGGTTTTTCTCATTCAGCATCCATACCAGAAGTCTATCAATCCCGATAGAATATTAGAAAAAGGAATACATGCATTGCTTTTTCCAAAAAAAAAAAAGCCCAACCCACTTCCAGTGCACATAGCCGATGGTGATCAATATCAGTACCAAGGATCTACGGGAAAGAAGAAAAAGGCACGAAAAGAAAAAGTCCCAGCCAAGTTCCTCTGAGGGCCGCTAACTCCCCAGGATCAAAGTATCAGAAAATAAAAGGAAAAAAGCATGGACAGGAGATCTTAGCCGCATTTCTGCAGATGAAGGAAAAAGGTGAAATCAGAATTAAAACCGAGAACAGAGATGCTGTCTAGGTTTACAGGAAGCCACGCTCCGCCGTGAAGTCCCAGAGCATCTTGATAAGCGCGTCTGGAAGGGTATACAGGTCGACGTGGAATTCGCCCTCTGTCGATGCGTGTTAGGCAAAAGGGAAACGTCTGTTAGGAAGGCAAGGAGGGACTCACGCTCAACGTCGTTCTTGGTGTAAGAGTCCGATGACTTGTTATCATGGACCATCTGCACAACCTGCAACAGGTCGTCCTCGTTGAGCTTTTGCAGACCATCGGCCAACTTGTCCATATCAACCTGAGATGATAGTCAGCTCGAGATCTCATCTTGACGATGAAGGAACCTTACATTCTTGTCAGTGCGCTTCTTCTTCTTGGCGCTTTCTTCGCCAGTCGCGCCACGCTTGTTCTTCATGCCATTCTCATCACCGGGGACAGGACCTGTCTCGCGCAACTTTTCCAGGAGAGCAGGCTTAGGGTTCTTGAAGACCTGTTTGCGAATCACTGGGTCAGGTACGATACTTGGAATGAGTGAGAGGCAGAGACTTACAACGACATGCTTGGACTCATAACGCTCCTGGGCAAAGTTCAGATCGTGCTGAATGATATGGGACTTGTCGGCAACAAATTCAATCTGCATGTCAAACTCACCCCATCCCTCTTCTGAGATGCGGAAAGGTGGCCTAGTAAAGGCTGAATTTCAAATCTGCGTGTCAGCTATCATTCTTCTAGACTACACCTTGCAGGTGCAACCTGAGCGGAGAATCCACGTACTCTGGACAGCGCGACTACCAAAACTCGGGTGAAGATGATAGATGACCTTGTCGAAAAGAGTCGCAGGAACCAGATCGCCCTTCTCGTTAACGGCATAGACCTCGATAGACCACTCTCGTTGAGGGAATCCCTCAACCTCGGAGGGCTTGTCACTGTTTTTGCAATTCACCCCATTAGCTAGTGCACCAATCCTCTCATGTGTGTGTGTGTGTGTGTGTGTGTGTGTGCATGTTATAGTGAGATCGAAGGTGACGCGCGAGCAGTTCAATGTTCACTGTCTCCGAAAGAGCGCATTATGCACTACAGGATCTGACTTATATCTTTTAAAAGAATGCAGGCTCCGAAGCACGGGTACCGATTCGAATCGAGGAAGGAGAATGAGGTTGATCACGTACATGATGTGCTGCGACGTCACGAGACGGACATTGCGCTTAACCTGAACGGCGGAAACCAAGAATCAGCACATGTAAAAGCACAAGTAAAGCTCAGAACAATGTCCAGAGCCAGTGAAAAGTCGCAATCAACAGGGCGCGAAGCGGGTGCGAAGGCCGCCGGGCGCCAGCAATTCGGCACGAGCTTCCACAGAGCCAGCGGCGCCAGCATATGTAACAACGGGAAGTTAAATAAAGACTCACGTCAGGCATCTTGAATGAGCGAGTGACTAGCTTCTCTCAAGGCTCTTTTGGGCGTGGTGTCGGGGGCAGAGGGGGTATGCGCGGAAGGTGGATCGGTTGAGAGAGTTCGCGCGAGGTTCGCGGCGAGGCGGTATGTAAGATTCACTTTGCAGTCGACAATCACTAAAGAAGGGCCGACTTCAAACTTCTCGTGTGTGTTGGAGTCGCCAACAATGGAGGTGGATGAAAGGGACGGGAGTAGGGAAGAATGAGGTCGACGGGGAGACAACTCAGATCAGTCCGCCCATTGACCCTCCACACCGATCGCATTCACTTGATCCTCACTCGGCGGACTAGACGAATTTCGTGGAATTATTCGAGCTACAGTTTTCGCGGCTGACGCTTGAAAGCTGATTTCTGGAGATGGAAATGTTTCCTCGAGAACAAGCTGCCTCGGGATGTCCAGGTATAGCTTTTACTTTGGCTACAACGGCCTATGTACATCCAGAGACACTCCTCAGAGTTCATGAGTGACGTGCAGGGTGTATATTCGAGGGGGTTTCTATCTACTGCCGACTGTAGGACCTGGGAACTGCCCTCCATTTCATAATCACATCACGATGGCTGTGGAAATCAACATCATCGCTGCCTCGTTCATCGCGTCGTCGGGGAAGGGAATTGGGGTAAAAATGGGAATATGGGGTGAAGAGCATAGTTGTTGAATAGTTTGGTGAAGGGATGGCAAGGGATTTCAGGGGAAGCTCCTGTCCTCGGAGACGGCTGGCAACGAGCGCGTCACGGGCGTGAGTCCTCAACCCTCGGTGCAAAGCAAAAGGGTGAGGCTTGTTTCGGGAGAGTGGCCGATTTACTGCTCACTAGCGGCACCGAAGAGCTTCTCATTCTCCTGCTGGGCCTTCTCAAAGGCATCCTTGAAGAGGTTGGCGTCTGGAGCTAGTCAGTAACGCTTTTCATACGACACATGTGATAATGTAGAAACTCACTCTCGCTGTTGGCAAAGCGAATAGCCAGAGTCTGGGCCTCAGGCTCGCCCTCGCTGACATCGGCGGCGGCGTTCCAGACCCAGCTGCGGTCACTGCCAACGTTGGGGCTCAACTTCATGTCGGGGACAACTGATTCCCAGTCAGTAATATGCTTCTAGAAAGCGTCTATGAATATCGACTCACTGTAGTGGTTGGCGCAGACCTTGAGGGTCTTATCCCGGCGCATGACCAGGCGGGTCTTCTCGTTCTCCTTGTGCTTCAAGAGACGAACGTCACCGGTACCACGCTCCTTCCACTCCTTGCTCTCACGGTCGAACTTGAACAGCTTGGCGCGCATTTTGAAGACCTGCTCCTCGAGCTCCTCGTTGGTCTTGGTCTCAACCTTCTCGGTGAGGCGGATGACGGGCTCGAAGTGGACATCGGGGGATTCGGGGGCCTCGTCCTCGGGGTTCTAGAAAGATGCGATGTGAGTCATCTGCCTAACATAACCTTGGAACTTGGGAAGCTCCGATAGATGGTGTAGGTAAGCTCAAGTCTAGCTGAAGAACGACTACACATCATGCAGGGGCCAGAAAAACCTCCCCCCCGCGATATGTTGGTTGCAACAGACACGTCTCATAGCTTTGACCCCGCACCAAACCCATGCCGGATATCATAATTGCTTACCTCGCTTTCCTTCTGGGCCTTGGCAGAGCCAGAGGGCTCATCCGTACCCTCCTCGGTCTCCTCCTTCTTCTCCTTCTTGGGACCGCCTCCGAACATGGAGAAAACGGTATCGGTGGTCTTAGCAGCCGCGTCCTTGGCAGTATCAGCAGCCTCCTTGGCCGTGTCAACAGCAGCCTCAGTCACAGTCTTCTCGCCCTCGCCGGTGGTGGCGGTATCGGGCTTGGTCTCCTCAGGAGCCTGAGTGGTGGGGTCGGGCTTGGTCTCCGCGGCGTCAGACATGGCGGGCGGTGGTTGGGAGGATGTATCAAAGGCAAAAGAATAAAAAGAAGAGGGGAGAGAGGTGGTAGACACCGAGATCTAGGTAGGAATCAGTGGAAGAATTGGCTTTGTTGATCAGAAAATGGGGCAATGAGGGGGGAAAAATTAATGGTTTGGGTGCGCGTGGGCAGAACCGCCACCGCCTTGGGCTGAATGCGAGGGGCGAATTTCCCTTTTTTGCCTTCTATTTACGTGGACATATTTGGACATGACCTGTAAATTACTAAGGTACCTATCTGGGGATCAAATACTATTCATACTTTCAACTGAATTGCATTGCGCCGAAGAGATATTCGCGTGTTTACCCCGTTCCAAAGTATCAGACCCGCCCCTTAGCCCGATCGCCGTAAACAAAAAGGACCCCCACCAGTAGCCAAGATCAAATCGTGAATAAGCAAGGAAAAAAGGCGAACGCTCTCAACACTTGCGGCTATCACCTGAGCAATCAGACTTTGCAGATTGAAGCCCCACAACCTGACGTGCGCGGGTCTGAGCCCGATCGAGCGTGGCATAGTTTGTACTGCGCATTCGGTCTATCATAGAGCGAACATTGACCTTCGCAGCAGAGTTCTCCAAGAAGCTCCTCGCATCGCCGAACAACGTCCTGGCCTCTTGATCAATATAGACCGAGCGGCTGTGTAGGACAGAAGTTGCACTGCGGAGTTGTCCAAGAGCATTGTGGACAAAGGTCGAGAGCTGCGTCGAGCTCGACCGCAGACTTTCTCGAGCATGAAGGCCATCCAGGTGAAGGCACTCAGCATTAGCTCGCAGATGGTGAGATCTCTTGGCGACACTTCCCGCAATGGACTGAAGGTCGGTGGATAGATGCCCATAGAAATCAGTCAGGTCGGTGGTCATGTGGCCATAGATGTCAGTAAGGTCGGTGGTGAGTCGTCCGTAGACCTCGTTAAGATTACTTTGGACGACTCCCAATTCCTTCGTCACCTGCGAAGATATGATGCGGGCTGCCCGTCTCCAATTGGCGATCTTCAGCCATGGAGTACCGAAGTCAACCACTGTAGTTTGTCTGATGGGTATCTTTGACTTGGCAGTGACTGTAACATTGATCAAGCCGTAAGCTTCCTCTCGATCCAATCGTAGTGAGTAGACATCATAAAATAGCCTAGACAATTCATAAGGAAGGGCTTGATCGTATCGTTGAACACTGACGTTGAATCGTGCTTGCTTCTTAGAAGATGCAAGGTTTCGAGGCGGTTTTATCACCACATGGCAATCTCCAACAACTTGGATTTCAAATTTGTCCGGATTTCTGGGTTCTGCAGAGCCTGCAATGCTAAGTCCAGTGATCTGCTCCATGATAGCGTTATCCGAAGATTGGCTTTGAAGTAATCCCACTTGATCATCTGGACGAACGGACAAGGCAGTTTGTCTCACGTTTTCAAAACTCATGGCAGTCGTTGGAATGGGTACAAGGGATGGAGAGGATATGTGAGACAAAGCGGACCCGGCAATACATTGGGCGAGAAAAATAACCACGGTCTTGACGGCGGCATAACCGACTGAGAGGGCGATTGCCGAGATGAGAGTTAGCGTGACCAAACGCAGCATCGGGGCAACATCACAAGCCCTGCTGGCATACGCTGGAGGTATCCAGTTGAGAGGATATTTCTCTGGGTCAGGGTTTGAGCATCGTTGAGCCAGGCTTGGAGTATCGGCGGTTGTCTTGTGCAACTTGTTGGGATAGAGCTCCATAAGAGAAGCTAGGTTTCTATTGAGCTGGCTAGGGGTAATACTCTCGAAAGTCTCCAGATCGATTGGGTAGCGTCGAAGGAGTACTGTTTCTCCGGTCTGAGCGTTTCGAGACTCCAGACACATGTGAAGACTATCCTGGTTCAGCGGAACGGTTTCACCGACACGCTCCCACATCGGCTCCTCAGAGATGACCATTGCGGGTATTCCATGTCGCTCTAAAAAGGCATGAGCAAGCCGTTGGGTTTGCACGACTGAAGCATCATCGTGGCTAGACACAAAAATGATTGCCATGTCGGGAAGAGTCCACTCTGATGCTGATGAAACACAGTATTTGTCTCCATCCCACCATGACCGACAGGATGGTCGATTCTTGAACGTTAAATGCAGGGTTTGGGGTTGGTCCTGCGAGGAGCCCACAGTAGCTTCCATGCACTCGTCTACGACGAGCTGGACATGAATAGGAAGCAACTCGGCGAAGTTTGGCACGGCACCTGCTCCAAACGATGTGGGCACAACATGGTAGCGTGAAGACTCAGCAGAGCTGCTCGGCGATCCAGTAGATGAGCTTGAGACCAGGACATCGCCGATCTTGTCAAGAATGATGTTGCGGTATTCGGGTTGGCCAACGTACAGCACGCGGAAAGGCTTGTCAAGGTCCAGACTGTGCTTGGTCATGGTTTGTTGGACCGTGGCCATGAGTATGGAGTCGGTTGTATTAGATGGCAGCAACATGGCCGGTAGTTGACTCTTTAATGCCGCGGCCATCTTATCGTCGAAGATAAGAGTCGTATGCTTGAACTCAACCCGCTCAGTCTCCGGCCACATCTCGGGCTCCGGGAATTCGATGAGCTCGGATAACTGACGTGGTCTTGTTGTGAGTCCGCTATCGTCGATGCCCGCAGCATGAGTATAGAGCTTGGGAAATAGTTGAGATCCCCGGGTGCTCGGTGCCTCATCGCGATGTGTCTCCTCGCATTCCTGATCACGGCGATATTCCTCATCTGGGCCATCAGCCTCGCTGCTGCTGTACCGCTCGTCGAGACTGGCGACATCGTCGGGTGTGGTTTGGTCGATCAGCGACGCGGTGTCGGTTTGTTCGGACCGGTTACCATCCTCTGAATGCAAGTCGGAAACACTGAGAGTAGCCCAGCTATCACTCAAGGACTTGTGAGGAGGTTCGGAGGGGCGATCAGAGGCCATGTTGTTGGTGGGTCGGGAGTGGGATAGCCACTGCTCTACAGAGGCCGTGAGGGGCGGGAGGGTCGGATACTGAAGATGGGAAGCTGCGGCGCTCGGTGGACGCCTGGGCGACTCCGGAGCATCAGTCATATTGTAGAGACGAGCATCAAGTGAAAATCACGTCAAAGCGAAGAGAGGGGTAGAATAAGAAGCCTTTAGCATACGTTGATGGCCGGGAACTGGAGAGGCATGTGCCCCCGTGGGTCCGCGGGGAGTTCGCTCGTCAGGTGTTTGGGGTGTCTGACTCAGGGCAAGAGAGACACTTCAAAGGGCACCAAAGGTACCAGGCAATTTGAATGTAGGTTGGGCAGATATTTGGGAAAGAGGGGAAACCTTGGAAGCAGTGATGGAGAAGCACTTGGGCCGTTGGAGGTGATAAGCATAGAATACGATCAACGGTAGCGGGGGATCAGCTACATTGTACTTCCCTATGTGCAACGGCTACGGTCATGGTACTTCAGGCCGAAGCTACCAGATCGCATATGCTATTTTGCTTATTTCCACGGCGCTGAATTACGGCTCTGAAGCTCCGACAATACTTACGTCGCCGATAAGAAGGTCACTCCACTCGGCCCCACCGATCTCCCTCTCTGCGGGGCTTTGCCATGTTGACACGCTTTGAGATAGTCTTAACGCGGGTCATACTTGAACAGTCTTCCTTCCATGAACGAGATGATTGACCAGATGTACAAAGTGACGAACATCGTCGCTTGGCCCCAAGGATTGAGATTCCCCTCCTACCGCTGACATTCTTGTCAAAGCTGACGTCACCTGAGCTTAGTTCGTCGATGACTCTAGGAACCCTTCTAGCGCCAACGTATCAGTCATCTTCTACGGGTTCGTAATCGATCCTCCGGCAATAGAGCATGAATGCCCCTAGAAATAGGACTGCCTCGAACTATGCTATATTCACTGGTCCACGTGTGCCATTCTGAGCAAGCGTGCACAGCGAAATATACACCACGGTATTTGAAAACTCAAATATGGAAGTTTTACGGAATACAAAGCTCTGGAATGGACATATCATAGTGCATGAACCTTGAGACATGATATCAGCCAGCCAGCAAGCATATCACATGTTCATGATGATCACCAAGACATACCACCCCTAAGAAGGAAGACCTGCACCCTTTTCCACCAGCAGCCAAACAATGGCACCCAATTCCTGGTGTATCGCCAGTCCGAGCGGAGTCGCCTCCAGATATCGAGACTCATTCTCAACATTGAGATCAACCCGCGTCTCCAGCAACATTTGCACCATGGCAGCATCGCCGTTCTTGATCGCAGGAAACAATGGCGTATCTCCAGATCCATCTTTGCCAGTTGGATCGGCTCCCTATAAGAGAAGAACTTGGACGTATTCTATATGTCCACCATAGGAAGCGACATGGAGTAGTCAGCGCGAAATGTAGCCCACGAGAAATTCGGAGTTTGGATCGGCTCCAAGCTCGAGGAATCGTACACATACCGTGTTGGCATGCCCACAGAATTCCTGTATTTCCGTTCTTCATAGATGTAATCTTTCAGGTTGTGGTACAGACGTCAATTAGCGATCATGAGCTCGATTACCTGCTACTGTGTTGGGATACAATCGGCGATCTCTCAGATGATTTTCTGCTGGCAAAATGTCCGAGGAGAAATTAAGTTTCTGGCTGTACATTCTGGAAGGATTTTCATGATAGTTGCAGCCTTCATGAATGAGTTCAAGATGTTCAACAACAACATAAAAAAAGCGTCCGACATGACGCCCTTATGTAGACGAACATCTATGTGGTCCCGGGTAGAGGCGCATGGAGAGGTGAACGCTACCCGAGCAAGTAACATTCGATCATATCATTTCACAAGGCACTCACAATTTCATATTGTTTACATCTGACATCTACCATGGTGCCCTTGCAGGATTTCAGGTATCTTGTGTAATACTGTTCCCCAATCTGATAATCAATGTAGCACGGGCATGACGCGGGTATGATGCCCTCAGATCCCCACACTAACTGCGTCAGATACTGCCACTTAATTGTTTGTGTATATCCCTACATCCCTACTTGTATAACCTGTTGATGAATTACTGTCGCTTGCTACAGAAAATTTGATATAATGTGTCCCAGTTCAGGTTATCAAGTAAAATTTTGGTCTCAAGTTGGTACAACTAGTGAGCACTTTCTCAGCGTCAACGACTAGGTCAAAACTTCCCACATGACTACATTCATTCTCAAAATGGTCTTGTCTAATACACACTGAGCAATTCTTTTCTGGCCCTGCCTCCAAAGCCTTTGCGCAGATGAATCATTGAGGGGCTGCGGCTAGGTGGGACACCATACGATGCACCAAGTTACCAAAGGGCCCGGCGACGCTCAAAAGTCATAAGTTTATCATGCTTCTTACCACCTCTATACAGGCTGCGGAAGAAACCGAAAATCATAAAAGGTATCGCCTTTACTTGGCTCAAATCAAATCAAATCAAATCAAATTCTATTAAACTGATCGAGCCTATCTAGTTGCTCTATCACTGAAGAGAAGTACCCGCGACTGTGGGCACTTTGGAGAAGTATAAGAGAGAAATGAAGCCATTAATGTGATTTCGTCATATCAAGCTCCATGGAGCAAATAGCACTCCACCAAGGGATCAAGCCTCGAACTCAACAATAATAATATCCGTCTCTAGCGCATGTCCCCCCTTCTTGACGAGCTCACCATTGTCCAGATTCCAGCCTCCCGATCCCCAAAGCACCTCCTGAATGACACTCGCATCACCAGGCAATACGGTCGTCACAGTATTCGACCAAGAAGGCGTCTGGAGAGCCAGGATATTAATCAACATTCTACCCCCAACCATCCAGCTCGAAACATCCATTTTAGAATGCCCTGTCACCCGCAGCGGAACCGTAGCCGCGCCCAACAAGAACCTCGCAGCCCGATCACTCGCAAGAACCTGACTCAACTTGCTTGTAATATTAGACAACTCATCGGTGGTGGATAATCCCACATGACAATCCCTTTTGCATTATGATTCAAGTTCAACATGGTCATGGTCACTTCTTCCGCCGCAGTGGGATACCGCGTCCAGAAGGACTCATTTCCAAAGGCCATGGGTACGCCCCAGAAAGTTTTCGGTGAACTTCCGACCCAGGATTGGTACTCTACGAAGGTATCTAGTCGAGTCGAGATATCTTCCATTTTGCCATGGCAATCATCACAGCCACAGCAGCCATACGTTGTGTTGCAGGCCGTGTCATAGACGGTAGACCAGCTCGTGTTGACGGCAATGGGGTACACATCTGAGAGAACAATATCTGCTCCCGACGAGTACTCTTCGTAATAGAAATTATAGCAGTTCAGACAGAGTGAAACGGGATGCCATGGGTCTAGTGATTTGATCAGGTCGTACGTGATCTTGGTTGCATTCAGTGGGTCCCCCTTGACCATCAGGCTCGTCACCTGCATACCAGAGAAGCATACTCTTGTGTGTTTTGAGTATATCGACTTGATACTGAACCGAAGTGAGGTTCTCGTATGTCCAGCGCATGTCATACATCACCCACAGACCGACCTCGTCGCATTTGTTGAGGAACTTGCCTAGCTCAGTGAAGTTGAAAGCTTCATTTGCAAGGCCTGCGTCGGGTACAATGTGGATGATATTATAGCCTTGATCTTTGAAGCTTTGGATATTGCTTAGGGATTTCTCGAGATAGCCATCCCAGCTGACGTAGTAGGAGTATGGGAGTAGCGGGCTCCATGAAGAGTCATCGGCATAGTCCTGTACCAGAAGTCCGCCATACAGACTGTCGAGCTTCGTGATGCTGCCGCCATCTGTGCGCTCGGGTAAATGGTAGAGATTAGTGGTGGCAGTGTACACACGGCCACCGTCCTGGCGATTGGCTTTGAGATTGACACGGTAGGGCTCGAAGCGGGGAGCGAGACCATACAGGGGGAACTCCAGCTCATTGGAAGAGGTGTTGATAGATACCGAGTGCGTCAGATGTAATTGCGCCTCGTCAATCGCGATTTCGATATTGAGGCTCTGCGAGTCATGGTCTGTGATCTCCCAGGGTTCACCATGAATGTATGAGATCTCCGCATCAACAATAAATGACCCCTTGCCATCACCTGGAGTATAGAGATTCATGCGCGGGCGGAGTTTCAGATCTAAGAGCGGTACAGGAGATTGAGATGGTCTTTCTATCCAGCCTCCAGGCTCGAACGAGGCATTACTGAGGGACCTTTAGCCTGAGTCTCGCAACAAATGGAATCACTTACGTCGATCGATAGGCCTTGCCGCACCAAATGTCTACACCAGCGGGATTGTTAAAGGCTGCTGCCAGCCCAATAAGGAGGAACATCCACATCCTCACAATACCGTTGGAGAAATGTCCGAGATGAAGAAAGGGGTTTGTTGATCGGCATCTTGCCCAGTATTAATTCACTATCAACCCCCTCACCCCAAACCTTCCCCTCTTGGATGTTCCCCTCTTGAATGTCACCTTGCTCTCCAACGTTGAGCGGTACTGATAGTAAATGTCGTACTGATGTTCTCCAGACGAACTTGGGTTACTCCTAACGAATCACGACTGGCATTCAAGACTGTCCGGTCCACTAGTTGAATATCTTCTCGCCTCCGTGATGTGTCTTCAATATCAATAGATAGGCAAGTTGATGGGGCAATGTTAGTTACTTTTGTACTGTCTATGGCCAAGCGTCTTCAGGGCCCACTCTCGAATTCAATGTGGAGAGCATGTCTGTGCTGTTGGCTAAGCAATATAAGCCGTCTTGGCTAAGCACTATAAGCCGTCTTGGCTTGGAGTGGATCAAAATATGTAGGTTCCATTGATTCCACTTGGGTAAATGCAGAATATCTGACGCCAAAGCAGCTGCTATTAAAAAGGCACCGCGCTGTTAGCAGCCTATGGCTATTTCCTCTCTACCTCAGCCACTGAAAATACATAAAGGAATCGCATTATACTGATCTCATTCTCTGCGTAAACCACCGATGATTATTCCATACTCTATAGACAGCCATGCTCGAATCTGGGATTTAGGAGGTTTGGAAACAATGCGACAGGTGAGACCCGTGGGGTTTGCCACGGGGTAAGGGGGGAGAGGAACACAAGGTATGTACATTTCATGGATGCATGCTGGAAGACAAAACCACAGGTGCGACGGCAGGGGAAGGCTGGGAAGAGCCGGGGAAACAAGTGACTGATGGGAAATTAACAAACACGAAACACATAACAACGCAGGAGGGCGAGATTGCTGCCACCTTTCTTCCCGGGTAGATCGACCCCATATCACACCTGCAGCATCACAGAGGCCGGGTATGTATGTCCGTGAATGAACAAGATGACCCCAAAAGAAGTATTTGGAAAGGGAAAGCGGGCAGCCCACGCCAGGGAGCAGGCAAATATAACATCGGCGAACAAAACTTGGGTCTTGGGGTATCACCTGATCCTCCCAGACGATAGCCATCCGTCGAGCAAATAGAAACAGCACACATTTAATCCCAGTGATGGGGGCAGCATGCTACAGGAAGATGTCAACATGGGTGATGAAAAGTCTCGCCATCATCCGAAAAGAAAGCCGTCAAACCCATTGAACGCCGCCCAAAAGGAAATCCCGGTCAACATGACTCGCAGGTTTCAGCAGAAACTCCCGTGGGGCAAGCCCAGGTGATGCTCGTAGCCGAAATAAATAGTATGGAGTCACAGGGAAGAAACGAAGCATACACATGGCCGAGGCGCTCGTGATGGCTTTACGGCGAGGCCCAACCACCGGCGACCTCGACCCATTCGGACAAGCAGCTGCCCTGCTTGCCTTCGACATCGACAATGTCGGTATCGCAGCGGCATCGGCATCCAACACCATTCTCCTTGACCGGGTCAGGTGTAGCCCAGTACTCATCCTCTTCAATCCGCTTTTTCTCATCGTCTGTGGTCCTCTCAAGGTAGGGTTCGCGGGGCAATTGCCGCGCGGGAGCATTGGCGGGGCAGTGTTGAATGGTGGTGTGTCGGTATCCGAAGTCGCGGAAGTAGTGAATATCCTTGACACCGAGAAGAGCACCAGCTGCAAGGGAGTGGATCGGTGCATCACCCCAACGCTCATTCCAGAACCCTCCACTGCGGTCCATCATCTGGAAGAAATCTTCATATTCCTTGCTGCGGAACCAATCCAGGCGGGCAATCTCGAAGTTACTCCAGAAATGACACATGTTGTAGCTCTCACCCTCCATCGCCTCAGGGTCAATGTCATCAAGACCATTGTCACCGACTTCACTTTGAAGAATTTCTTCAGGCAATTTATCTTGCTTCTCTGCCTCTGGCTCGGCGGGCTCTTCCGGACGCTCCAAGAACATCTCCCACAAGCCCTTGGACGGCAGGTTTTTATTGCGCTTGTAGGCTGACGCGTAACGGAAAATGTTCGGAACAGTTTCGCGAAGTTCCTTTACAGCAATGGTGAAACCGTACGTCTTGTTGGCCTCAATCATCTTGAGGAAGGGATCACTGCTTCGGGTGAGTAATTGGACGGAGCATCGAAATGGACAAGGCAGGCTTACTATGTAATGTCACAGAAATACTTAATCTCGGGCTCCAGGCGCCAGTACCATTCGTATTTCATCAGGAGGGGGTGCTTGTAGAAGTGTCTGGACCGCTGTTAGTATTGAGTGCACTCTTGCAGTCGAAAGGGTTACTTACCCGGAGTAGAAACGGCACATGTGGTGATAACTCTCCATGCCACCGTACATAATAGCGGCATCACCCTGTTTCCGAATTCCTTCCTTGGCGACCTCTTCGTCGACCCAGTCGGGATAACCCCACATGGAGTTATCGATCTTGCCGAATTCCACGGGGGCACTGGTGTAGTTCATCACGGTGGCCTTGAAATCATCATCGAAATCACCATCGTTCAGAAAGACGTAAGGATAGTGCCACCAGCGGTTGAAGTGACGCTCGATCGACTTGAGAGACTGGATAACACCTTCCAGCTCCTTGTTTCTCGCAAGAACGACAAAGGCAGCGTTGGCACGAGGGGCTTTCGCAATTTCGGCGGCATCGATGGGCATACAGCCGGTGGCGAAGACTTTGTCGTGCTTTTCGCTGATTTTGCTGGATTGAAGAGACCACGGTTAGCTATTGCAACGCCTGGACTGGGCGAAGAAGGGAGACGTACCGAATGGAGGGCGGAGTGCCCGCTGGAATTAGAATGCCCCCGGAGACGAAGGATGTCGGACAAAAAGAAGTAAAATGAAGACAATTACAAGACATGGAAATAGTAAAACAAATCCCAGGGGTATAGATATAGAAGAATTGCCCTTCAAGCGAATGCGCCGGCGGAAGAAGGCGAACCGCGGCGAACCGTGGCCCTTTTCGCGGGAGATATCTTCTAAGGGGAGGCTAGGCGCACTGGGCAGCCGTTTGGTAATGCGCTGAATGAAACTCATGAGTGCGATGGGGGCACGCGTCCAAGACCCCACGATGATCAAGTGGACGGGACCCAAGCAGCAGGGCCGGAATCGAGTTGTGTCGGACTCAAGACAATACTCCGGGGGGTAACAAGGCCGCACGTTGTCGACGGGTCGAGAGTGGAGGCAGAAGTAGTACCGGAGTGAACGGGTACCTTTTTTTGAGGAGAGTGACGATCAGATCTCACAAGACAAAAACGAATGGCCGGAGGAATGCCTCCTTTCTCCTTCCCCCAACTAACCTTCTCAGACCCAAGATGGAGAAGAGGGCGTCGGGAGCAACACAACGGAGGTGAACGATGAGGGAGATAAGGGGGTGGAGGGCATGAATAGAGTCGAGAGGCTCGAGGTTGTGGAAAGAGAAGGGGAAGGGAGATGGGGATGGGAGAAGTGTCTGCCAAGACCAGGGAGGCGCAAGCGTCTGTGGCCCGTCACACCGAAACCGTTAATTTCGCTCTTTGCCCCCCTATTTCGTGTTGCCGCTCTTGGATGGCGTATTTGCCTTGTAAGCATGGTGTATTTTACTTGGATAGGAGAGTTTTTTTTTTCCTCCTCTCTGTTTTGGGAGGGTGTCTTTTACTTTTCCTGTTTGCCATCTTGGGGTATTCGTGGTTCCATAGTTCGGTCTAATTTGTATTTGTCTGTTGTGTAGTTGGTTATGACTGCCGTGGACCTGTCCCTGCGTAGCGCTGTGATACCCACGCAGTGCGCAGTCAATGTAGGTACACCCAAAGTACAGCAGACTTGGCATTTTCTATAAGGCTTGCTCGTCTATAAATGGGGTTGTGTCTATATGGTTCGGCGTCTACGTGAAAATCGAAGCGATCCTAGCCCCCCGATGTGGCAATGACGCTGGAGACACACTCCATATTGCTTGCCTATCACACGGAATCATATTGATGATCGCGAGGTATTCTCGAAGTACTCGGAACGTATAAGGACTCGTCCACAGATACAGACAGCTGTAGCTCGCAGCAAGGGTTCACTCGTGTGTGATGCGCACCTGAAACTAGCGTATGTCGATCGGGGTCTAGGGGCGTCAGGGACGACCCGGCCGTTACGCCGAGTGCGGCCGGGGCCAATGGCATCGCCGGTCCATACAAAGGACGATTGTGTCGTTGAAAAGTCGATCCCAAGCTTCGTCAACGTAGAAGGGAAAGGAGCCATGTACCGGTACCTGTATCGGCAGTATTGTGCAGCCGGGAAATGAAGTAGACAGTACCGGGGTCTAGCAATTGCGGCTCCACTCTCTACGGGCGATGTGGCCTGAACAGTGGATGGTCTGGACTCGCGACTCTGGACCCTGTTCGTGTGCCTGCTTACTCGAAGGGATCATAGGCATGTAGACGGGGCAATGGAGTTGGACTCCATCTTTGTGCTAAGTGCTGAGTGTCTCAGGCAGCCAAATTGGTTCCCCGATTATATAACTGCCGGACTCCTGGGTAAGTACTTAAGTATTTCGATCGGGATTGACCCGCGGTCAGCCTTGGACTGGATCTGAGCATGACTCGTCCCCGCTCTCAGGTTGACATCAGACCATAAGTATATAATGTGACCCTCGCCTGGTTAACCGGGTCACACCTGATGGTCTTTTCTTCCTCGGACAGGCCTCGTCGTGGGCAACGATCGTCCCAACGCCGCGGGGTTCCCCCCCCCTTTCCTGAAACACTAGAAACAGCGAACCTTGCTCTAGACCTCTCTCCCTCTCCTTCGTACATGTCTTCACGGCCATCATGAATCAGGTACTGGCTCGTCCCTCGCTGTCGGAGGGACAGAGCAGATCCTCCGCGATTCAAGTGCCCGACCATTCCGTTCACTTTCGCGCGCCGCCCTCCCGCAACGGTCAGGTCAACTTGGATACCTTCTCTCCCGTCAACGAGAACGGGAGCTTCGAGTTCGATCGTGTCTTGAAGTCCGGAAAGGTTTTCCGACGCGTCAAGCACAAGCATGTCTTCCGCGCCTCCTGGAAGCCCGCCTACCTCGTCCTGCGGCCCAATCTCCTCTCCGTATACAAGGACGAGGAGGCCACCCGCATCCGCGTCTCCATCAATCTCTCCGAAGTGACAGCCGTGGCCCCAGTGAAATCTCCCCGCTCCAATCGCCAGCACGTCTTCGGTGTCTTCACCCCTTCCAAAAACTACCGGTTTGAGGTGCTCTCGGAGCGCGACGCTGATGACTGGATCGATCGCATCCGCGCCGAAGTTCCCGGCAATGAGGACGAAGCTGCTTTTATGGCCCTATCCAAGATACGCGCACTCCCCGCAATCAGTAAACAGCTGATTGAAGACACGACCGACCACTCCGATTTCGATGTCGCCGGCCGTGCCAGCTCCCCCGAGCTAGGCCGGACTCGATCTCCGGGCCCGTCAGCCCGCAAACCTTCCTGCCTTCAGGAATATTCGGGAAATGAAATCACTTCCTACTCGGAGCTTTCAGACGCTCCCTCGCCAGCCCGGGGAAGCCGCCTGCGCTCCATGCCGTCAATTCATACTCTATCTCTTTCTGCCCCGGAGGATAAACCCATGTCTTTACCGCGCGACATGGGCTTGCCGCGTGACCTGGGCATACCACGCGACACGAGTAGACAGTCCGAACTCATCTTACGCGATCCCGAACGGGTAGTGTGCCAAGGGTACCTACAAGGACTGCGGATCAAGGGAACCGTACGACAGTGGAAGCGGCTCTGGGTGGTGCTACGACCGAAGAGTTTGGCTTTCTACAAGGACGAGCAAGAGTATTCCGCGCTCAAGATCATCTCCATGTCGCAAGTGATTGATGCCGCCGAAGTCGACCCAGTGTCACGGTCCAAGACATTCTGTCTGCAGATCATCGCCGAAGAGAAAACCTACCGGCTTTGCGCTCCGGACGAAGAGTCCCTCGCACGATGGCTGGGCGCGTTGAAGAGCGTCATCGTTTTCCGCAAGAAACTCGGCACTACCCCTGCCGTTGCGACGTAGGCATTGTATATCTACCTGAATGGACTTTCGTCCCTCGCCCTTTCCACAATTCCTACCGATTGCCATTCTACTGACCCTGTCTTTCTCCCACCGGTTGATCCTGATACCCGTCTCCTGGCCCAATCATTTCATTCGAATATCTCATTCAAATTCACATCTCTCAATTGAATATACCCAGGTTTCTTGTGTCGAGGGAGAAGACCGGCGTTGAATCTTCTGTATTGTTCAGCAAGGATCTATTTTATTTGCATTTGTTGATCTCTTCACTAGTGTTTCCATTATCTCCTTGACCCTTGACAATCGATTGAAGGTCCGAGGAAGATGTTTGGGTATTCAACTCATCCCTTGGATGTGAAGGTCTTTCTCTTTCTATTGTTGATAAGTAGGTGCGCACGTAATTATGAGTCTACTGGGCCTTAGGATGCACGAAGAGTAATTTGAATCAATCAAAGGCCTGGATCCTATTCACTCTGCACTGTCTCAATCAATGCCGTACTGACTCTGGTATATCTGAACATGCTTAGTTGGAAAAAATCTAAGACGGCACCGGCCACGCGGCGCAAAAAGGACAAACCGAAAATCATAAAGGTGGACATGTGCTAGAGAACACACTGTATAGCGGAAGAAAATGTGTCTACCTCACATCATCGCGAGGAATGCTTTCATACTCACCAGAGGACGGTCGGGACTATCTCAGCCGAATTTTCGTCCTCTATCTTGCTTTCGTGGTTGACAATCAAGAAGGACAGGAATACAATAGCAGCACCGACCCAATAGAGTGGACTGGCATATTGTGATTGAAGCACAATTTGGCCGACCAAAGACAATGGGATGTTCAGACTGAGGCCGACGGTCACGACGAGAGGAGTCGTGAGGAGCATGGCGTACGCCCATGCTATATCAGAGACGAATGAAGAAACGGCATTCACCAGAATAATCGTCCAGACCCGCTTCGTATCCGGAAGCGAGAATGGTTCCACGCCCGTCCAGTGCAGAATGAAGAACCCAGGCCATAGCATTACGAGGTTGAAGAAGCCGACGAGACCGAAGAATAATTGCATATTGACCTTCGACTCGTCGCCAACCTGCTTCTTCATGACGATCGTGTAGATGCCGTACAAGATTGAGCTGAATGCAGCCATGGCGTCTCCAAGCGCGATCTCCGCAGTCGTCTTGTGCAGGAACGAGCCTTGGCTGCCATCTGCGGTGGTATTGGCATCCTCTGGTTTTGTGAGGTCCACGCGCGAGATCAGGATGATACCGATCAAGGATGCGACTACGCCGAGGAATTTGCGGACTGTAAATCTCTCGACGCCAATGATGGCACCGAAGACGAGGGTCCAGACTCCTGTGTAATGGTCAGTTGCTGTTTGCTTCAACTCCATAGAGTCGAATGACGCTCACCGCTAGTGGATGTTAAGATGGTCGTGCTTCCCACAGTCGTGTACTGCAGACACCCCATAGCAAAGTAGTTCGCCTATTCAATATCACGTCAGATTCGTAGCCCGGAGAACGCGATATTAGCAAATGACATACAGTAAACTGCGCCGCGTTAGCACAAGCCCTGTACCCGGACATGCAGGATATATACCCAAAGTAAACAGAACTGGAAACTCAGCTTAGCCGTCGCCTTTAACCCCAGCTTTCCTTCACCCGCCTGCGGTCCCAGGTCCCGCTCATCACCACCAGATTCATAGTCCTCCAAGGACCCGTTACGCAGATAATCGCGCTCCTCGCTATGTTTTGGATCATCTGAGTCCAAATGATGCAGCAGGCTCCGGAGGGAGTCCACGCGGGAGATACGATTGGTGCGCCAGAGGCTCCATGTGCGACTGATCAGGATGGTAACGAGGGGCATTGTGAACAGCGAGGTGTTAAGGTAGGTCACGAAGAAGGGCTTGGCATATGTCTTATCGGCAAAGATCGTCTGTGTAGTATTCTGCTGTCAGTCTTCGTTGTATAGCGGGCTGAATGGTGCTGGTATGGGCACGCGTACGCTTCCGAGGAAATTTGATGCTGTCCATAAGAAAACCACGACTAGCAAAAGGGCTATTCCTAGGGTTCGTCGGGTTCGTCGGGCTATGCCAAAGACCTCTGGGCTCGGCGCATCGGCGATGGGTGCCATGGTCGCTGACTTGGAGTGGCACGAGAGCGATGGCGGGGACGGTGGCTACGGGAGCAGAAGTCCGCCGGGTCGGCCTAGGTGTTTATGGGGGGCAAGCCACGACCATCAGTCAGCTGACTGAGAGGCAGGTGAGACGAGAAGGTGAGGAGTTGAGGAAATGTCGTGGTGAGAAACGTGGAGAGGAAATGCCAAGCCCCGTGGGATGGGGAGCGATAAGAACGGCCAGGGTCCCATCAACGGTCAACTGTTCCGAGTAATGCATAGATGAATGCAAAGATGCTCATACTTCTTTGAAGCCTTGAGTCTCATTCTCAAAGCAACAGGATGAATCGTGAAATGGGGATTGAGTATACAAGCACATATATTCCCATAATAGAAAATGATCGGTATTGCAGTAGACAAGAAATTAAATCTGACCATCAAAGCAAGAGCAGTCCAACGGTGAGGTCCCGCGGTAAGGTCCGACCGCTTTATAACAAACCGAAAGAATCTACAAGGCAGTATCCACAACAGATCGAAGACCTTCTCTACAAATGGAAACCACCGGAAACCGAGGACCACCAGCAACGGTTCGACACAAGAAAGGACGCAGAAAAGAGGATATCGCTGAAACGTCATGAGTATCGGACAGGGGTATCAACAGGCACAGCCATCGCGCTCATTGTCCAGATGAATGTTGATAGGGTCACTAAACTCGCCACTGAACTCCTCGGCCTCTTCCTGTGCGAGCGCGCTGCGGGCGATGACTAGTGATAGATTAGCGTTGGTGAACACAATGCAACGGGTTGGGTGTTTTCTCACCCTCGAATGCCTGCTCAACGTTGACTGCCTCCTTGGCACTGGTTTCGAAGTAGGGAATGTTGCCCTTGGACTGGCAGAATGTCATGGCCCGTTTCCCAGAGATCATGCGCTTGTTCTCTTCCACGTCAATCTTGTTTCCAATCACCACCTGCGAATGTCCATTAGTGCTGGGTTCTCATTCTGCATATTTATCATCCTGAGAGGACTCACAAATGGGAAGTTTTCCGGATCCCGGGGGCTAGCCTGGATCAGGAACTCGTCCCGCCAGCTGTCGAGTGCCTCGAAACTCTTGGAGTTATTTACGTCGTAGACCAAGACACAGCAGTCAGCTCCTCGATAGAAGGCAACACCCAATGATTGGAATCGCTCTTGGCCAGCGGTATCCCAAATCTATTCGTGACAAGTTAGTTAAACTGCTCAAGCTTGTCGGATACCCGAGCAGCCTTTACCTGCATGGTGACTAGTCGGTCATCGACGAGGACTTCTTTGGTGAGGAAATCAGCTCCAATAGTGGCCTTATAGCTCCCACTGAATTTCTTGTTGACCTGATGACCGCAAAAAGCGGTTCGTTAGCGTTGTGAAAAAGGCAAGCTGTCGACGGGCGCTAGCTGAATGGGCCGGGAAGAAAAGAAACGCACATATTGGTTCATCAGACTGGTCTTTCCAACACCACTGTCACCAAGGATGATCACCTATAACACAAAGACGGCACGTTAGCCAAGAACTAAATTAAAGCATCGCGTGCCGGAGCTGCTGCGGAGACCGTACCTTCAGGAGGACCTTCTTCCGTGACGCCATGACAACGGTGTGAATAGGAAACTGGACAAGCGATATTAAAGCACCAGATCAGGGCCCGAATGCGAATTCGAGCAGTAGGTAAAGCCGAGGTTGAGGGTGTTGAAGATTGCAGGAGAGTTGGAGTTGGGTTGCAGCGGGTGATGATGCATGGCCGGGCGGTCGAGGGGGGGCGGTGGAGGCTGATAACAGATAGCGCCGACATCATCGCATTCGACACATTCCTCACTCCGATCTTTCGTTCTTGGCCGATGACCCTGTGGAGAGAGGAGTATTTGGCTGCCTTGGCAGTGCGAGATTCAAGGGAAAAGGCCAACTCCGCACTCTACGATGCCTGTCCGTTCCATCTCAGTACGACCCCGTCTAAATGTTTCTGACAGCTCCATAGATTCCCGGCTCGCAGATCGCACTGCCAAGCTCACCACACCACTTGAGATCAGCGCTGGCCCAGGTCAAGTTAAGTCATCTGGCCATGAAATTCACACCGCTTCGACTACGGTAGCGCCCTCTAAAAAGCAGCGGACCGAGGGTTCTTCTGCGACGGAGCTACTTAACACTACCCGTGCAGAACTATCAGCGGCACAACGATCCCGGGCAGAACTACAAGACCGCTTGGACAAGGTGAATGCGGAATACGAAAAACTTCGCAAGAGAAGTGCTCAAGAAGGCCGGCGCCTCAACACCCTCGATCATGAAAGAGCCCATTTCCAGATGCGTCTGAAAGATAGAGACGAAGAGTTACGTCAGAAAGCCAAATTACTTGAGGTAGGCAGATTTTATAAGGCACAGACTTTACACAAAAGGGCTATTCAAGAGCGCAGGTGGCAATTGAGATTGATACGATCTGACCGATTCACCACAGGATTTCCAAGACGAGATCGCGACACTTAACCTACAGCTCAATATGGCCGATGATAAGACAAGCCAACTTCAGCGCGAGAATCAAGATCTTGTTGACCGCTGGATGGCACGGATGGGCCAGGAAGCCGATGCCATGAATAATGCATCGAAGTTTACATGAACTTGAGGACCCCTGTCGAGGCATCGGAAGTTCTCAATAGCCAACCCATAGATGTACATTGACCAGAACAGGGATTTACTAGCTCACAGAATAGTCTATTTTTGTACAATTCGAAATGGTATGATACAATAGACCAGATATATGTCCAGTGGGAAACGTGAAAATATACACAAACCAAGAAGAAGGTCCATTTACAACACGACCTTCAGATCCAAGTGATCAGTCGATATCTAGAGCGTATCATCCATAAAGCGTTTCAGTCGAGAGCTGTCTTTGGTGGCAATGAAGTAGGTGCCACCAACGTCGGTCCAGCTGACGTTGTTGGACCAGTAGTTCTTCTGCTGGACCTGAAGAAGGTTGATGGGAGAGTTGAGGTTGCGCGACTGAATCTTGTGCCCGGCTGGAACAAACGACTTGAGGGAGACAATCTTGCAGCCTTCTTTCATGTCGAGGAAGTGATTAATCAGCTCATTATTGAGCTGGGGTGTGAATGCTTGATTGTTGATAAGCACCACGTCTGCTCGCTTGAGTACGTCAATGATGCTCTCCTGCTCGAGGAAGTCACCACGCACAAGGTGTGTCTTGCCTGGCGCGATTCCCCAGAGACGACAGCGAGCCTTGAACTCAGATTGCTGCAGGTCAGCCAAGTCGCATGCGTTATTCATCATTTCGCAGCCCCAGCTCTCGCAGCCAATCTCAAGTGCCGCTTGGAGAACGACGTTGCCCACACCCGAGCCAAGATCAACAAAGACCTGACCTGACTTCAATTTGGTCTCCTTGAAGATGTTGCTGATAAATCTGGGAAGAAGTTCGCCGTACACATTGTCCGTGCCGTTCTCGTACTGCCGGAGGGATTCGACGCGGGGAGACACCGTCCGCGCATAAATCTGTGTCAGAATGCGCTCCACCCAAGGTAGACTTATGCGCTGGATTGTGTCCAAATGCTTCGCAAGGCTACCGCTCTCTCTCAGCCTAGTGATGGCCATGTTATAATCTTCGACCGCCTCGCGGAACTGGGTCTCCGACGTCACAGCCAAAGCACGCCGCAATCGCCGTCTGATCCCAGTAGTTTCATTATTAAACTCGTCCGCCTCTTCAGCCGGTATATAGTTGTCGGAGACGGTCTCGATGACCTGCATGATGTCGTCGATTGGCCGAAAAGTCCTCGTTGTCTTTGGGGACCATGAAGTCGAATCTAGTCGTCAAATATCAGCCATCCCCCTTTTCAAAGTTATGGTCACAATTAGAAGCGCATACCTTTCTTTTGGCGAAGCACTGGGATACTGCAAGAGGATCTCCGCAGGCTTACCGGCGACTCCAAAGGCCGGTTTAAACTTCCCAGCCTTTTGGCCAGACGTAATATCCGCTGCATGGACCATCTTAAACGGCCGACGTCCTTCATCTGAAAATGCCTTCACCGAGCGAATCCGTCTGTCGGGGTCGGGTTCTGCACTGGCGCTCGTGCGCACACGCTTGCGCACTTCGAACGAGGTATCACTGTCGCTAGCATCATCGTCACTGGAAAGCCGTGTCTCGGGGGTAGTCCGCTTTCGTATGCGATTAGGCGTGTTTTGTCGGTTAGCAGGGCGGGCGTCTGCGTCACTCGAGACCGATCGGGCTTTGAGCGCGTGCGTCTTGCGGCTCCGCTCCGTCGAAGACTGGACTCGAGATGACCGACAGTCCGGATTTTTTGTCGTCAATCGTGCCGGGGCTGGGGCTTTTTGAACGACCTTGCGGATCTGAGTCTTCTGAGGCCGTAGAGAGAAGGCCCCTCCTTTCTGAAGATGGTCGAAAAAGCCCATGGGGAGTAGTGGGGCGGGAGATAATGCTATATAAGACAATAAAAGGAAGAATAAATGATATGCAACAGAAAGGAGAGCAAAAGAGCAAAAAATACACAAAAAAATCAATGAAGACCGTTCAGGCCGATGGGGAAAAGAGGAACAATCGATAAGCCGCCACTCGAAGTTCGAGATTTAGGAACCCGCGGTCTGCGGCGGTGGTTCGGAGCTCTTGGCGAACCTAAGCTGTTCCGATCTTTGGTCGTGTACACCGGTCTTATCGACTTTCTACCTCTACAGATGGTCCGGAAATCCTATGGTTCTTGAGAAGTATGGGTATCTCCCTTGACTATGTAAGCGCTCTCTATTCACAAATGGTACCTTTACGCCTTCATCTTCTTCTTCAGTCTCTTTTGTGCCCGGATATCCTTCTTCATACGCGAATCGACAATCTTGTACTTGCCCTTGACACCCTTGGGACGGCCAGAGATACCACGATTGGCACCACGAGCAACAACCAGCTTGACCTGCTGCTTGGGTTTCTTTTTGGTGGCCTTGCTCATCAGCTTGGAGATGGCCTGGGACTTGTCACGTTCACTGAGCGCCTCGTCGTCAGCTAGGAGGGCAGACTTCTTGCGCAGCTTCTCCAGCTTCTGTGCGGCCTTGAACTTCTTACGGCCCTTGGCTTCCATCACCTTCTTGATCGGACGGGCATTGATAGCTCGCAGCTTTTCCTTGATGGCAGCGGCGGCGGCCTTAGTGATCGGGCGTTGTATCTTGCTGTGTTGACCCTCGTCGTCCATAAACCACTCCGGCACGCCGTCCACGTCACGGAAGGAGTAGCGGTTGAAGGCGTCGTCGACAACGTCTGAGGACTTCTTCTCGCCAGTCACCATCGATTGAGCCAAAGCCATAGCCTCTGCAGTGATGATATCGATGTCTGCGTTCATGTTAGAATCATCTGTGAGATCATTCACAGTAGATTGTAATTGCAACTTACCAAGCTGGCCGTTGGGCTTGCGAGGATCTTGTTCCTCCGGCTCTTCGTCAGAATCAATCCACTCAGAATCCTCCTTCTTTGCCTCCTTTTTGTTCTTCTTTTGCTTCGGCGCGGGAGCAGGGGCTTCCTCCATCTCAACGTCGCTATCTTCTTCCTCTTCTTCCTCCTCTTCTTCCTCTTCTTCTTCCTCTTCTTCTTCCTCCTCCTCCTCTTCCTCGTCGCCAACACCCTGGAAGATATCTTGGTCGAAGAACATAGCGGCGTTGTTCGAGAGGTTGCCAGCCTGAAGGGGCACACTGTTAGTCTCCTGCTCTTCGTCCTCTTCTTCTTCCTCTTCCTCTTCCTCATTATCGCTCTTGTTCTCGTCGGAGAAACCGTCCCAGGCCTCAGACTCGTATTCCTTGCGAGCCTTCTTTGCGCGCAGTTTGGAGTCTCTATCCTCCTTTTGCTCTTGATAATGCTCGTACATGGCGTCAAGTTCACGCTCAAGGCGATCGCCATCGTCGTCGTCGTCTTCCGACTCGGATTCAGATTCGTCTTCGCTGTCGCTCTCAGGTGCCAGATCACGGGCGTTGACAACTGCATCACGAGCACCCGCTCGATCCACTCGCTTGAGAGAGA
This sequence comes from Penicillium maclennaniae, assembly GCF_028827695.1. Classification (NCBI taxonomy): domain Eukaryota; kingdom Fungi; phylum Ascomycota; class Eurotiomycetes; order Eurotiales; family Aspergillaceae; genus Penicillium; species Penicillium maclennaniae. The sequence continues at coordinate 4,060,365 of NW_026623215.1, read as the reverse complement.
ACGTGGCGTCTTCGCCTCCTGGGCCATGCTGCTCCATGCCAATATCCATGGGGGTGGTCATGTGCATCTGCATGCGAACAATCTCCTTTCTCTTCTTTTCATTCTCCTTGCGGCGCTCCTTCTTGTCGCGGGCGCTCTCTTTTTCGCGCATGCGCAGCAGCTGCTCTTGGATCGCTAATTCCTCGTCCATCGGGGCAATCTCGGCGACTTCCTCGGGCTCTTCCTCCTGGGCCGACTTCTTAACAACGAGACCAAACTTCTCGCGAACCTTCAGGCGCCATCGCAACAGGTTGCGAAACTCCTTCCTACCAAGGACCTTCAGATCCTCGGCGCAAGTTTTGATTTCTTCCGTAGTCTCCTCGAGTCGATTGATGGTAGATAAAGCAATGTCTCCACCTGGCGGTTCAACAAAACTGAGTTTGTTGTAGGAACCTAAAATGGCGATGGGATCCGTGGTGTTGATGAATTCGGAAGCTGGAATTTCCTTGAATTGGGTGTAGTCTCCCTCCTCATAACCTTCACGTCTACGCTTCTTCACCTCCGGATTGAAGACCTTTGCCTCGTTGTTGGGTGTGGGAGCTGCAAGTTCGGCGAAGACATGTTTGGGGTCGAGGAACTTCGGGTCGAGGCGCTTGGGGGCCTTGTATCCACGGCAGACGACGAAGATTTCGGCAGAGACATTACGCGATGAAGGAGGCTTGGTCGCCTCCACAGATGTGAACAGCTGCTTGAAAACCCACAGAAGCGGGTTGTAATCCTTTGAACGGAAGACCTTTGTGACAAAGTTTCCACCCTCCGCCAAGAACTCTGTAGCCAATCTCAAAGACTCCAACACCAACTCTGCTTGCGAGAAAGCGTCTTGAACCCAAGCGGTACCGACATTGGGAGCACCGTCGTGAAGGACAGTATCAGCCTTGAAGTGCTTCAGGTGACCTCGAATTGTAGCGCGACACTTGTCGGTAGTGATATCGCTCTGGAAGGTAATTGCTCGGGGAATAGGTTTAATCGGAGCGAGATCGACACCGATAATGAGACTCTGGGCGGGCATGCATTCCGCAGCGACTTGACACCATGACTAGGTGGGTGTTAGAATCGAAATCCCCCAGGAGAGAAAATCCGGGATAAAAAGAGACTTACACCAGGCGCAGCACAGAGATCAAGAAGAACTCTACTCTTCTCCAAGAACCCATACTTCTTGTTCAACTGGATCAGCTTGAAAGCAGCACGGGCACGATAGCCTTTCTCCTTCGCAAGCCGATACCACTTATCCAACCGACCTTTTCCGTGCTTGAGGGAGTTAGTACAAACGCTGTGGGACATGCACCGACCGACATACCTTTTTCTGGATCGCCATCTTGAATCGCGGGCGGTCTTTCTGGAGACCTAATGCCCTGAATGCAAGAGGAGAAAATGAGTGACAGAGGTTGTATACCCTTGGTCCTCATCGGCTCCGCCGAAAAAAAAAAGTCGACTTATCGCTCACCGCCTTCAGGCACGAGACTTGTGCCTCAGGCGACAATCGCAATCACCAGGCACCAAAGAGGAGCATGTGACATGATATCAGCGATCCTAACTCGTGGCGCTTTGAGTTTCTAGATCATTTCATTCGTGTGGGTTGATTGATGGGACTTCATGATACTCTCCTCGCGTCCATGTCATCAAAGAGATCCCGCAAGAGAGTGAAGCCTAGCCCTGGCGCGGACTCATCGTCCCCCACATCCCCGGACAATGCTGCCCGAGATCGCTCGGACTCTCAGCCTCAGCGGCCTGGAGTAAGTCTAGAGGCTCCAGAAGCTCCATCTGGGACATATCACTAACCACTGGGTATCTTCTATAGAGCTGGTATCCTGGAAACTGGTCGGGCATATCGCGGGTCTCCAAGGCGGCTCCAGTTACCGAGGTTGCCCGTGAGAGCATATCGGTCGCTCAAAACGTAGCTTCCAGCGTTGCAAACACCTCGGCCTCCCTCCTTGACAGCTCGAAACAATACAGAAATCCGTCAATTAAACTGACCCGAAAGGCGGGCGCCTCAACTAGATCGCTACCCGCCAATGTGACAACGACCCGGGTCAACATAGTATCGGACGCATCGGCCTCTACAACGGCCCTGGACAAACTTGAGGACCCGGCAGCCCCAGAACTTCGACACCCAAGAGAGAGACTATCGAGGAAGAAACACCAAAATCCATAGAAAAACCAAAAGAAGCGCAAGAGATCATTCCTGATAAAGCTGGCCCCGCGCCCGAGCCCAATACGTCGCAAGCAGATCAGACTGAGCAAGCTGGCGGTTGGTTTTCTTGGTTGTATCGCTCCGGGAATACTGAAAAGAGCACTGGTAGCGACCCGGCTCCTCCAGAAACGACAGGAACGCAGCCAGAGCAGGACGAAGCTACGAAGCAAACCGATACACAACCAGTCACCTGGGACTCGCCTGCACAAATGCAAGAACAATCACAGCCAGATCAGGAATCACAACCAACAAATAACACAACGGAGCCAGGTTCCAAGGCGCAAAAGCGTTCTTGGTTGCAAATGTGGTACGGTTCGGCTTCATCGAGCAAGCAGGGAGAACAATCTACAATGGAACCAAGCAAGGCGTCTCCGGCTGGGCCTCAAATCTCTTTGAACGAAGAAGTTAATATGTCACCTAAAGATTTATCGGGAGAATCTGACGAGTCAGTGGGTCAGACCAAGCCTCCCACCGGGAACACCAGATCCTCCGGGTGGTCATTCTGGTCCAAAGAGTCGAAAGACCCGTCTGTTTCACAACCCCAAGAAGTCGAAGGGGTTGAAGGAACAATTGATCAAAGCTCACCAGTACGAGCGACGTCACTTGAGCCGGACCCAGACACGAATGTCAATATTACCAAGAACGACAGTGTCAAAATCAAACTGCCAAAGGACAAGTACGCTAAAGATGAGTCTGCGTCCGCGTCCGTTGCGGCCGCAACTTCTACCTCCGCACCATTTGCCGAGCCTCGCCCAGCCGATGTTACCGCGTCAAAGCAACTGCAGAAAATCCTTCCCAATCAAGTGCTTCCGCGCTTCGAAGACACTTATACTCTGGAAGAAGCGCCCTCCATTCTGCAATCTCTTGGACGAATTCTCCATTATTCTAAAAGTCCCGAGCACAAGCACGTATCTCGAATCAGAGAGCCTCCGCGTATCAAGCGAGCCTTGGCCATTGGTGTTCATGGCTATTTCCCCGCGCCTTTGATCCGAAGTGTACTGGGGCAGCCCACGGGTACATCCATTCGATTCTCAAACATGGCGGCGGAGTCGATCCGAAAATACACAGAAGATCATGGCTACTCTTGTGACATTGAAAAGATTGCCTTGGAAGGCGAAGGTCGTATCTCAGAACGAGTCGACCTGCTATGGAAGCTACTTCTCAACTGGATGGAGGAGATTCGCAAGGCTGATTTCATCATACTTGCTTGCCATAGTCAAGGAGTCCCCGTCACAATTATGTTGGTCGCCAAGTTGATAGCTTTTGGCTGCGTCAACGCATCGCGTGTGGGTATCTGCGCTATGGCAGGTGTGAATATGGGCCCCTTCTCTGCATATCGTTCTAGGTGGATTAGTGGCTCGGCCGGTGAGCTCTTTGAATTTGAGCTTCCCTTCAGCCAAGTCTCTAAAGACTATGAGGCTGCCTTGAAGTGCTGTCTTGACTTTGGAGTTCGCATATCATATGTTGGAAGTATCGATGATCAACTAGTCTCACTTGAGGTATGTTCACCTGTTGTCCCAACCATGAAACCCCTTTTCACTAAATGTCGTTCATAGTCGGCCTTGTTCTCCCCAATTTCTCACCCATACATCTATCGATCCGTCTTTGTAGACGGTAGAGTCCATGCTCCAAGCTTGTAAGCCTGCTCGCCACTGAAAGATTTCTCGAAATGTATGCTGACTCTAGCCTAAGCCTTTCTCATCTCGTCGGATTTGCCCTCAAGCTTCGAAATCTCGGCGTCCAAGATCATGGCCTCATCCGCGAACTCAGCAGCCCACTGGCCGGCAGTCTTTACACTGGGGAAGGACATTCTCGTTTGTACGATGACGAAGCCGTATACTAGTATGTGTCACCATACTTATCCTCAACGACAATTCACTGATCATTTGTTTCTATCTAATAGCATGGCTATCCAGTTCGCGCTGGAAACCACAACCATCCCAAACACCAACCTACACATTAAACGGTCCGCTCCAGCCATACCCAATCCTTATATTCTACCATTCGCCATGCGCGGTATTCTCGAGGAAGAACACGTTCGACGCGAGCTTCACGAAGAAATGATGGAGCTTCTCCGCCAATTCGACGACTGGAAGCCATCAAGCAAAGTTTTAAAGGATGTTAAGTTCCGCCTCGAGGGGGATACGATCAAAGCTGTAGATACCCTTATTCAAGATTTCCCTTGCTCTCGCTTTAGCGTTCCTTTCAGCGACTACATAAAAGGAAACACATTTCCTTGCGCCATATTTTACTTACGCAATACTATTCCTTTGCTTTCAACCATTGAAACTGGGAACGATCCTTCGTTTATCGGGTATTATATAGAACTTTCCAAGATACCTTAAGAATTCATGTATCATAACCATAAGAAACCCGAGACATAGCCTCGTTGCTCGAACATCATAACAGTTCGACATGTCGCCAGTGGAGAAGAGGAGGGGGGAGATCGCAAGAAATGCAAAATACGCTTGAGAAGATTGGGCTTTAATCAAACAGATATGGGAAACGCCGTGTGGAATGCACCTTGGATTTCATCTGCGGTTGTCAGTCAACTTAACTTAAACTCGGAGGCTCAAAAAGAAAGCCGGGCTTACCTCTCATCCCATCCAACGCCTCAAAAGCAATCGAATAGTTCGAAAGTGCCCCAATGATCCGCTGCAGTCCCTGTCGTAGCTCCTCGACTAATCGGTCGGTCGAATCGCTTGCAATTTCATTCTCCGAGTCCGGGGAAAACTGCTTCGCCACGCGAGCTTTGTAGAAAATCATAAACATCGCATAGCTACTCTGCATAAGGCAGCATGCGAAAGATGGCATTGTTCGGGGAAGCTGGGGCCTTTGCTGATTCTGCTGCTGTTGGTTACCAGGGAGCGGCTGCGGGAAAGGCAAATTCTCGAACGTGCGAGATATAACAAGGGCGGCACGGAGGCATATTTTCGCAGAATGCTGCGGACTATATGGAAAGCCGGATGCGAATGGGTAATGTGGATAATGTGGGACGTAGGGGTGGACGTCGGAGGAAGTTGAGGAGTCGGATGGGGTCATGTATTCAGTGGAAGATGCGCGTTGGAACGAGTTAAGGTTGCTGCATGAACAAGACACGGGATTGATTCCTGATGCTGACATTGGGGACTTGTTGCTTAGATCGGCCGGAGTGGTGCTTGGGCTTGCGGAGGTTAGGTCGCAGTGTCTTTTAATGAAAAGAGGTATGTCGCTGAATGCTCTGAAGCGGTGTATTTTAATTTGGGCACTGCTGAAATGTTAGATGGAAGATAAGATATTGCTGAGACATTGGAAAATACCTGGACAATTTGATGCGTGATATTGAGCGTATACTCTGGGCGGTGATAGTTTCATGTTGATCACCAAAGCCGGCATCATGCGAGACAATGGGAAGAATTTCTGTCTGCGCAAGCACAGAGTTGGTCCAGGAGTCTGGTTGGTGCATGCGTTCGAACATGTAGTGCATGCCAGATTGCGACGAGAGGCACTTGTTCAGATCGTGGATGAACTGAGTCGCAGACATCAAAACTTGCTGTGCTTGAATTAAAATCGACCAGCCCTGATGAAGTTGTCAGTTGAGTGATCAAAACGATCTACGGCGATAACAGGCACCGTAACGAGATACTGACCTCGGCATCTGCGGAAAACCGTGGATAGGGCGTTGTAAATTGAGGGTCATTGACAACAATAGTCGGCGGCTGTGGATTTTATAAGCGCCTCGTGTCCAACCTTAAGATCCAACACTACTTACAGTCGTGCTCACAATGGAGCCTTGCACAACGCAGTAGTACTGGATTTAGCATTAGAAGCAACACACGGCAGACGGGAGAGGTCAACAAACCGTCATCCACCATGCTCTCCTTCGGGCTTCAGAGGATTCATCCTCCTTTAAGTCGGCATGAAGGGATTTATCCAAAGCTAGAGCCAAGGCCTGACCTGCACGATATCTCATTTTAAGAAGGTTGCCTCTTTGGGTATATTCGTATGCGGAAAGAAGTAATAAAGCAAGTAGTGTCTCCAGATCCTCAGGAACTCGCGGGTGTAGTCTCTCTCGGCTGATTGAGGGTCGCGAACTTGATAAGGCCTGGCCGGGATCGGTTGATGACAGCTCAAGATCACATTCGGCCTCGATTATAGAGTTAGCCAGTTGCGCAAACGTATGCGCGTACGTCCTTCGCTGTAAGACGGACGTCGGGGAAGACGGCTCCGGGTCATCAGGATGCGGAATGAGCGCGAGGACAGCGGCAATAGCAAGACTTAGAGGCGACCGAGGGCGGTACATCATTAATGGCTCCACGGGCGGGCTCGAACAAGAAACTGGGCATTGCAGTGGTCGATCCCGGCACGGGGGTGACGCTCGAGGTGGTAAGATGGGGAAATATGTGTGAATAAAGTCGTAGTAGGCGTTAAGACTGGATCTCGTGTGAGAATGGCAATGCGAACGGCATCATTATCGCAATCCACTTACATCTCTGGCTCGCTACCATAGGTTCTCACGAAGCTCTGCGTGGTGTTCAAGGGCGAAGGCACTGGGTCCAACTGAACCGAAGACGAGCTCCCATCTGGGAAGTAGGCCTGGAGCAAGGGAGACAGTGTGAAATCCAGATGTCGCAATCCCGCGCCCGGTGCAGAGAGCACATCGATCTGGCTGAACATGCCAGCCGCTAGGAGGTCATTAGCAACATGAAACAACCACCGTTGTTCCATACATACGCTCTTCAAAATCGGGCACCACGGCATACTGGGCGTCGTCCGGCGAGTCCTCGGACGACGGCGAGGCCTTCTGCTTCTTCTTGCGAGGACCACCTCGTTTGCTGGGCAAGTACGAACATTTGCGACCCTTGGAGACACACTAGACAAATTAGAATGCATGGCTTTAGGCATGGAACCGAGTGCGCGACATAATTGGGGACGTACATTGGAGCAGGGCTCCTGCCCTCCGCAACGAGTCCTTGAGGAGCGACTAGAATGAGATTTAGCGGGGGCGCATCCACCAAAGCATCGGGAGGGGCTTACCAAGGCAAACAGGCTACTTTGACGGGCGGTTTGGCGAATTTCTTGCGTATCGGCCGTGCCGGCGCAAAGTCGTGAAAAGCTTCGACCATGGCGAATCACGCCGGGACTCTAAGATGTCATGAAGAACGCCCAACTCCTTTTTAGGAACTTTCAGAGTTCAGAAAACCGAGTTCTATGTGGATGCTTAGTGGTTGAATTGGGAATTAGGGAAAGTGAGGAGCTGTGATATAGAAAGACCGCTGATTGATGGCTCTGAAATGCAAATCCCGAGCGTGGAGATTCGGGGTTTGCTTGCGGTTCCATAGACGCCCGCAATTTGTCACCACGGGGGGGCGCCTCGTGCTCGCCGCAAGGAATGGAAAACTAGGTATGGCGGTGATGAGCTATTGTCTCCGCTATGTATGTGATTGCGAAGAGGTTGTAATCCTTGGCCCCAGGAAATTCCCCTCAGGAATGAAAGACGGGTCGTGCGAGTACTGAAGTACTGAAGTACTGAAGTACTAAGTACTTCGGGATGGAAACCCCGAGCATTCGATGGTCACGTGCAATGGATTGCCTCACTTTTGAGAGTGTCGCGTTTCGGTTTCCCAGTCGCACCAGCGAGGATCCTTTGAGTGCTGGCCAAGGGCCGATCCTTGAACCATGTAGATCCAGTTGTATGCTTCCTTTGATTGACCGGAAGTGCCCCTCCCCCCCCGGGCAGGATCCCGAGGGGGAGGCCAAGGGGGGGGGAGGGAAAAAGCATATGCACAGTAACGAGAGATGAGCCATTTGGAGGCAAAGTATGGGATACGCGTGCATCACGCATAGTTCCGTCTATTTAAAGTATGTTCCAAATCTTTTCTAGGATTTCGTTTCCGGCTTCGATGTATGTAGGGCCCCGCAAGAGCGAACCCGCGCATCGAGGGCGGCCTACGCTCATATTACACCTTGATTTGCACTCATTGTGTCCTGCCCACTGTTGAAAGTTTGATGCCCGTCACATACCGCACGCTGTCCCAGACACTGTCCGGAACCTTGACGGGGAGTTTTCGGCCCTTGAGCAGCTGGTCGATCAACCACATTCCAACCACGAATTCCTCTTTCGTCAAGAGTCCGATCTGTTGCTGATCTACCAGATCCCACACCTGTTCTAAGGACGCAGCGGGCAACCGACTCCGAGACCAAATCTCACGAGCCACCAGGTTAAGCACCATCTCCGAGGCGGGTGGCCATGTTTCGGATCCATTGGGACCGCGCGCCTGGCCTCGCTCGGGAGGGATGAGCAACCCCTTGTTGGAAGCCCACACGCCTTCATAGCGCTTCCGCTCCTTCTCAGTAACCTCCTGCCTCCACCGTTTACGATCTCCTTCGTGGTGTTTGTGGGGATGCTTATGGAGTAACCGGTGCCGTCGGCCACTATCACTATCAACCTCGTCGGCCTTCGGCATGCCGCGAAGAGTCATCGGCATCGCCTTGGACGGGCTCGGGGTACGTGACAGGTCACTCTTGGGTGAATGCGCCAAATGGAGGATCGAAAGCGAGCGGGCCCGCCGTCGTTGTGGAGGTGGTGGAGGTACTTTGGTCACGGGCGATGCCCGCGCAGATGCGAGAGAGGAGGCCACAATGGCATTGGAGAGGGCTTCTGACCCATCCTGGGCGCTGGAGCTACTGGTATGAGATAGACCTGATATGGAGGCCATGCTGGGTGTTGATGCCCGTAATGGGGTCGCTGGAGCGACCGGTTTTCTTAAAGTGCCCTGTGAAGGGTTTGTAGACCGTGGCGGAAGCTTCGGCTTCGAGTCATCGGATGGTGTTGAGGACATTGGCGAGCTAGAAGAGGGATGGGGACTCGGGGCCTGCCCACGACTTCCGGCTCTAGATCGTGATGATGAGATGCGCGCTACCGGGGGCACTGGTTCAAAGCGTGGATCATCGTCCAAGAGCATTCGAAACACACAATCTCTGGGCGGCAATGGCCGGACAGGGGTAGGAGAGCGTAGCTCCCTTCCCTCCGTCGGAGCTTGGGCCTGCATCCTGTTCGCACTTCGCATTGCACCGAGTCTGGGGGCATCGGATGCCGGTTCTTGTTTTCTGGAGGATGACCTGGAGGCAGCGAGACGTGCGGCGATCTGTTCTGGGGGATGTGATAAGGTAGGGACCGGAGACCGTCCACGGTCCGAGGTGCTTGCCGGTGAGCGCTGGTTGGCGTTCAGCTTCCCGATCAACTCCTTGACGGAGTGGACTTCTTGTTCTGACTCAGATCCCGCGGTCGGGCGTCTAGCACCTGCATTGCGATTCATTGAAGTAGCCACTGCGGCGGCGGCTGCAGCGGAAAGCTGGGGATTTACGTGTGGTGCCTTTCGCGGAGGTTGGTTGAAGGCGATGGTTGCACCTCGTAAAGCGGGATCGTCTCGGGACGCGGAAGCCAACCGCTGGGTCGCGGCGATCTCGCCATTCATGGAACCGATCAACTGGATCTGGCCAGGTCGTGTGATAAACTTGAGGTTCTGGGGCTGAGCTGAAGATCAAGATGAAGATGAAATAAATTGTCAACGCAGGCCCGGTCAGCGCCCGTGCGCTGAACGACCCACGTACCTGCTTCGTCGGTAGGGAAGGAGGATTTGATGTGTCCCTAAACATCTGGCGGGCTCTCCACCTAGTAACACTCGACCTAACAACAGAGCTACCAGAAAACAACGACCGAGTGACGAGGAAGCTAGTAGGAATGGGGAAATCCTCGTGGCAATCCTGGAGAAACCCCAGATCCAAGAATTAACCGAGCCCGTTTAATTCCCTAGGCCCAATCGCTATGCATAACCCCGTTCCCCGCATGTAGTGGGCCGATGAAAGTCGACCTTTAATACGCCTCGCTCTGCCCCTTCTCCCGGGTTCCCCTCATTTGGAAATCTGGTATGAATGACCAACATCTGGAGATGCGCATAGCCTCAATATACTTCCGTCGGCATGCTCTCGGAGACCGACAATGCCTGTCCGGAGATCGTGATGCACGATACCTATTCGCCCGATCGGGGACCCAGCGCAAATCAGTCTGGGGATCGAGATGCATCCTCGGGTCACGTTCAATGCTCGGTCTGTAGCAGTACCTTTCGACGACCAGAGCATCTGAAGCGCCATTTGCGCAGTCATACCAAGGAGAAACCCTTTGAATGCGCCCGGTGTGGCCGTCATTTTTCACGAACGTATGTTGATGCTTGATCTGGGCCAGGGGAAACTGACTAACAAGTAGCCTTAATGCGCAGCGATACACTTCACCGACACGAGCTAAGCCATCATACTGCGGGAGGTCAAGGCGGCAAAGACCGAGCCCATCGCATCACCGTGAAGACATTCCGCGCTTGCTATGGCTGTGCCACGGCGAGAGTACGCTGCAGTGGTGGAACTCCATGTGGGCGCTGTGACACCCGTTCGCTTGAATGCCAATATCCTACGGAGAGACGATCGAAAGGCAAAATTCGAATGGGCGCCTCTAAAGAATTTTCTGGGACAGAAATGCACGAAAACGGAGTCCAGACCCCTGTATCATCTTCAAACCAAGCCAACGGCGATGACGAAGAGCCCATACTAATTGAACATTCACCATCCAAGCAAATGGGCAGAGTGTCAAAGAATGAAACTAATGGAATAAGTTCACCGAAAGGAAGACATGAATGTTCAAGTCGAGCGGAAACTCTCACAGAGAGTACTTCGTCGAATGGAAGGGCCTCCATCATGGGCGCTTCCAACTTTTCGCTATATTTGGCCTCACATTCAGTACCTCCGGAGCGGTTACCGTTGGAAACATATTCGGGAGAAATCCAACAGTCACACAATGAAATGACAACTTCTCATATGCCGAAAATGTTCTCAGTCGATCCAACTCCTGGTCTCGGCCCCAACATGAGGAATCTTCAGCCAGACATGATGGGTGCGGAGGTGGATATGGAAATGGACATGAGCGGCAGCGGGGAGATCAACCTGGAGTTTGACCCTTCTTTATTCGATCAGTCTATGCTTTCCACCATCAATTGGCTACCCAATGAATTCTTCACAAATGCATCTCATGAATCACCCCAGCTATCTGGGGTTCCTTTCGCAGCAACCTCAACCTACAGTTTCAGATTCATGTGCAACCCGCATGCCATGGCATCCGCCCGTCATCACGACAGGTCAAGTGAGTCCTTCGATGGCGGAGAATCTCCCTCATACCCCCTCTGAGCGTATTTCACTGGGAACAGACATGAGAAGCCCCCGCCAGTATTCGCATGTCGGCAGCGAGGTATCTCCGCATTCCGAGTCAGTGGATTCCGCTAAGAGATCATCCGATTATTATGTCGATGGTGGTGGTGCTCGTCTTCCAAGATACAGGAAAAAGCAAGCCTCATGGTCCGCGCCTGCAGCTGATGCAGCTGGTTTAGCTGGGCGATCAGCCGCGAGAGACGACATACGACGGCACGAATTCCCAGGCAATCATGCGATCAATCTCGATAGGATTTCAGAAGCGGCCCGTTCAGTGCGGCCGATCGATACAAACACCCATCATGAGCTATACCGCAACTTCCTACGACTTTGTCGTACCGACAATCCATTCTTCGAGATGTTTGAAACTGACAATTTTCCCACCGAGGAAGAGTGCAGTCATTATCTGGCATGCTACTTTGATGTATTACACGACGTTTACCCCATAGTGCATCTCCCCACTTTCGACCCAAATCGATGTCATTGGCTGTTGGTATTAGCCATTGTGGCAATCGGTTCTCATACTTCAGATACTCAAGAGAAAGACCAGTGTAGAGATGCCTTTCATGAGATGATACGACGGGCTATATACACTGAGGTAAGCATTTCTTTCCACTCAGAGCATGGCTCAATATACTTATACATGTCCCTCAATAGAAAGAAAAGGCTCCGAATGGCCCATTCCTACTTGATTTTATGCAAGCCATATTGCTCAATTGCATCGGGCTTCTTCACAGTGGCAACGAGCAAGATAAGCTGTCGGCTTTGACCTTGTTTAAAGGTCTGGTGACATTTGCAAACTATGAGAAGTTGCTTCGCCCATCGCATACGGAAATCACCCGAGTTTCAAAGGAAGCCACATGGGTGAAGTGGGCGCAAGAAGAAGCTCGGCGACGAACTGGCTACTGTATTTGGGTAAGCATGCCTTATTTGCCAATGATACGTTTTCAACTGACCTTTTCATACCCGAAGCTCCTGGACTGTACACTTGCATATTCTTTCGAAGACCGACCGCTTTTGTCCCTTGATGACGGGCAAGCTGCGCTGCCTGCTCATGAGAAACTTTGGCAGACTGGCTCTGCCGAAGAGTGGAAGCAGTTATGGGATAATTCAAGCGGTATTTTGCATCTCTCCTCTTTTCCCTTGCAGACCCGCTAACCTCCACAGTAAACGAGTCATTATATGATACAGTGCACATCTTATACATAGAAAAGAGGCTTGTCTCCGGGATCGGAGAATTCAGCCACATCCTACTCATTCACGCCCTGTATCACCGTATGTGGGAAGTTGGCGATTACTTTCGCCGACCATTATCCTTTTGGAATCCAACTGCCAAAAAGCAATCTCGGGAGACCGCAATTCCGACCGGTTCGGTATGGCTACCAGGGATCCCCTCCTACTCCAAGTGGCGCAACAGCGCATGTGATTGCCTGGACATACTGCATTGGACCGCGAATAGCACTATCGCTAAAGCTGCTGGAATGGAACACCCTACTGTGCTTCACCTACATGTAGCAAGACTGGTACTCCTCACGCCATTTCGTGAAATTCGCTCACTTGCAACCTCCGTGGCAACAGACCAGATGCAGTGGAGCAAGCGTCACCAGGCAATCGAATGGCAGTATATCTGGCGTTGGGTCAAGCATGACCAATACAAGGCCCGACTTTCAATCATTCACGCTGGTGTCACTCTCTGGCATGTTCGGCGATACTCCACGAATGCATTTCACGAACCGGTGGCGGCATTTCTTGCCGTGTTAACACTATGGGCGTACGGTTCATGCCACGCCCCTAGAACCCATGACTCCAGCCCGAATATGCATATGTCTGGCAGAGAGCCCCTGCAAGAGCCGAGTTTTATTCACTTGGACAGGCCATGCGACGATGAGCTGGTGCAGCTTTTCGTACGAGAAGGTCACTCCATGCGGGGCAACATAACTGGGGTTGGAGATATCTGTGGCCCCGAGGGACCGGAGAAGATTCTACGCGTCGGCTGCGAGACGCTGTGTAGCTTGACTGCGTGGGGCATCTCGAAGCGATTTGTTGCGATACTCACGCGTCTGGCTGACGTGATGGCGCAGCGTCGGGGCGCTGAGCATATTCGCAACGCAAGTGTGGGTTCTTGACTTCGCTTCTATTTGAACATAATATCACAATACCCTACTTTGTACAGTATTATTGACATTTAATGTGCCGAAGATTGTTCTTTGAGTAACTGCCTATTCTGTATTTCGTATTGTGGTCCCCAAGACACTGAGGCAAGACACTAAGACACTGAGACTGAGACTGAGGCATCCTCAGTGTCTTAGGGACCACAGTATACTTCGCGTGATGTCACATGCGCGCTATCTTATCGTTGCCTAAATCCATCTGGGGAAACTTCAACACTCTTGAAGTTCGACTCACTATGGATTCTGACGAGATTTTGCCTGAACCACGGCATCTGGAGGAGGACCTGGACGAGAAGTAATGAAGTCGTTCTTCATTTTCAGCTCTATGCTGACAGCTGAAAACAGATATCCGAACCGCCCCCGCAACAATTCCCCGACTCTCCCATTCCACGAGCTGTACCTGAACCTGTTCCACCCCCTCAGCCAGATCAAGAAGAAACCAGCCACTACTGCACCTTCAAGACGCAAGATCGGGCCTCACAATAAAGCCGCGGCTCAATTAAGCCCATACGAGCTCCGTCGCGACGTCATCGCCCGCTTCATATCACGATGGCGCAAAGAGGTTGGTAACGACATTTATCCAGCCTTTCGGCTAATTTTACCCGACAAGGATAGAGATCGACCTATGTACGGTATGAAGGAAAAGGTTATTGGAAAGATGCTCGTGAAGATCATGAAGATCAACAAGGAATCAGAAGATGGTTCCAATCTGTTGAATTGGAAACTACCAGGCCAGTCCTCGACACGCATGGCTGGAGATTTTGCAGGAGATGTTATGATGTCTTATCCAAACGGCCGATGAGGACGGGACAGGGGACATGTCCATTGAGGAGGTAAATGACAAGTTGGACAAGTTAGCCGCGACTTCGAAGGAAGACGAGCAGACTCCCATCCTAGCTGAGTTCTATCGGCGCATGAACCCGGAAGAGCTAATGTGGCTCATTCGAATCATTCTGCGTCAGATGAAAGTTGGTGCGTCGGAGCGCACGCTGTTTCATATGTGGCACCCCGACGCCGAGAATTTGTACACCGTCTCCAGCAGCTTGCGGCGAGTGTGCTGGGAGCTATATGACCCAAATATCCGACTGGAGGCAGCGGATCGTGGTATTACACTCATGCAGTGCTTCCAACCTCAGCTGGCTCAATTCCAGATGCACTCATTCGACAAAATGATCATGCGAATGCAACCTACGGAGGAGGATCCTGTTTTCTGGATCGAAGAGAAACTGGATGGCGAAAGGATGCAGCTCCACATGGCGCCAGACGACTCGATCCCTGGTGGTCGAAGATTTGCTTTCTGGTCTCGAAAAGCGAAGGAATACACATACCTTTACGGAGAGGGGATCTACGATGAAAAGGGAGCTTTGACGAGACATTTGAAAGATGCCTTTGTGGATGGGGTGCAAAGCGTCATTTTGGACGGCGAGATGGTTACCTGGGATCCTGAGCAAGATGCTCCTGTGGCATTTGGCACGTTAAAAACCGCGGCATTGGCCGAGCAACGAAATCCATTTACAACTGGACCCAGGCCAATGTTCCGTGTCTTTGACATTCTTTACCTGAATGGGAAAGATCTGACGAAATATACACTTCGCGATCGTCGCAACGCTTTAAAGGTCATTCGTCCTGTCCACCGAAGATTCGAGATCCATCCTTATCAAGAGGCGAGTACGACTGCAGAAATCGAGGCATGCTTGCGAAACGTGGTCGCCGAAGCCTCAGAAGGTCTTGTGCTTAAGAACCCTCGATCTCCGTACCGATTGAACGAGCGCCACGACGACTGGATGAAAGTGAAGCCAGAGTACATGACCGAATTTGGCGAATCGCTTGACTTAGTCATCGTGGGCGGATACTACGGGCAGGGCCATCGTGGAGGCTACTTGGGGAGCTTCCTATGTGGGTTGCGCGTTGACGATCCCAAATCTTCCCAGCCGATGAAATGCTGGTCATTCTGCAAGGTGGGCGGAGGTTTCACTGCGGCTGATTATCAGGAAATCCGGCATCACACGGACGGCAAGTGGATGAAATGGGATCCAAAGAAACCTCCCACTGATTTCATTGAATTGTCTGGTGGAGATGCTCAAAATGAAAGACCAGACATGTGGATCAGGCCATCTGACTCGGTTGTCATCTGTGTCAAGGCAGCCTCCGTTGGTGCCAGTGACATGTTTCGCATGGGTCAGACGTTGCGATTCCCGCGGTTCAAGAAGCTCCGCAAGGACAAGAACTGGAAGAGCGCGTTGTCTATCCAGGAATTTCTGGATCTCAAGTCCAATGTGGAGCAAGAGCATCAGGAGAAAGCGTTTAACATTGATAATTCGCGAAGGAAGCGTGTCAAGCGGGTAGTGAAAAAGCCTTTGACCATTGCTGGGTATGAGGAGAAGGAGAATGCCCAGTACATTGGGCCTTCTGGTCGTATCTTTGACCAACTTAACTTCTGTACGTGCCGCCACTATCACCTTGCTAAAATATTGCTAACAAATGCACAGTCATAATGACCGACGCAAGTGTTCCAGAGAAGCACTCAAAGGGCGAGCTTGAGCAGCTTGTAAAAGCCAACGGGGGCAAAATCTTTCAGACCAACACCGCTGTTCCAGGCACTATTTGCATTGCTGAGCGAAGTACACATCCCTCCCAAAAAAGAAGTAGAGACTATGCTGACAGTGAAGCAGGAACAGTCAAGGTGGCTTCACTACTGAAAAGCGCAAACTCTAATATTGTGAGGCCATCGTGGTTGATTGACTGTGTCAAGCAGAACGAGAAGGATGTGGGATTACCTGACCTTCTCCTTCCCTTTGAGCCGAGGTAATGCTCAGTAAACAAAAATCACGACATAAGAGCTCTGATTGACTATTGGGTCTCCTCTTATAGGCACATGTTCTTCGTCATGGAAGGTCGAGACGAAGACATCATCATCAACGTTGATCCCTTCGACGACAGCTATGCGCGCGACACGAGCGTCGATGAGCTTAAAGAAGTAAGTCTGTCAAAGTCTGGAGCAGAATTGAACGGAATGTTCACATTATAGATCCTCAATCGAATGGAAACCACCCAACCGCAAAGCAACATCCCTCTCGACCCACACACTCTCCGCAAAGTCGAATCCCACCTGCAGACCAAAATCGACTCAGGCTACACCGCACCTTGTGGCTGGCTCTTCCGTGGCCTGAAATTTTTCTTCTCTTCGGCCGTACCCGTACCAAGGGACACGAGACGTTCGATAAGACCCACACCGAGGACATTGCTCTTTGCCTCGCGCGCAACACCGCCAGATTCGCATCCGCGCACATTGCAACATCATTCAAAGACCCGGACGTAACTCATGTCATTGTTAATCCAGATACTTCGTCGCGCGAGGATATCGCTTCCCTGCGAGGATCACTAGCTGCTAGACCAGGGAAAAAGATCCCACATCTCGTCTCGTTGCACTGGGTCCAGGAGAGCTGGAAGAACGGGACGCTCTTGGATGAGGAAAGTACGTATGATATCTTTACTCCTTTCTGTGTACAATCTCCGTTACCCTCTTGAATGTGTTTTAACATGACTTCTATAGGGTTCTCAGTATCGCTATAATGTCTCATTCTACGAGGTTCCTGGGGTAAACACTACTTTACGCCAAGAGATCCTGACATCGTTGCATATTTTAGCCTGCATAGCACCAATCATGAATCATGAATCCTGAATTACTAAATAGACGAACCCTGCACCTGTCACAAGCACGGATAAACTTGGCATCCGGCGATCGCCCAACCGCATCATGTGATCATGCAAGATTGGACTCAGCTAAATGACATCGGGTTAATTCCCATCATAAATGACAGTATGGTTCAGGATAAGATGATCTATATCGAGGCAGTGTCCACGGCCGCTTGACAGGTCAGGTCCAAGGATGACCGGATGAGAAACGCCACTGTAGGGTCATGACATCGGTATCAAGTGGTCCAAGCACCTCCCTTCCCCGCATGCACACCCCTTTTCCTGATTTTCGAGACACGACAACCAGGCCTAAGATATTCGGCGAGATTCAGAGTAGTTTCGCGATAAGAAGAGGCGTCTGGAAACATTGACTGAGGCTGCTGAAGGCTAAGGTTCGAGATGATCTCATGCCTGCGGGACGATATCACAACGCAGACCGGAAATTAATTGGCTTCGATCGCTTGGGCTACTATTACCGGTACGAGACAAGGAACTGGGTTCGAGTAGGAATACTAAGGTGTTTGATTGGAGATCCTGGGAGTTCCCACCAAGGAAACAAAGTGTGTTATCGAAAATAGAAAGGGTATGTTCACAAATGAAAAAGGGTGTCGGCCAGGACACTTGAATCCTAGTCCAACGCCGCGCTATGATGAAAAAGAGTCAAAAAAGAAAAGGAGAAATATGTACTGGTGGGGTGACCGCGCCCGGCGCTGGTCAGCCCATATCTAGGCTCGGCTGGGTGGGCCGAAACCGCGCTCCCCCTAAGCTTTCTAAGCTGAGATGCCTATCCATCGGGAGGGTACGGTATCATTGTCATCGCCATCTTCATAGTCACCCGACACGCGATAAGGATTGCTCTTGCGCGGTGCAAGCATGATGCGAGCCCGTGGGGGATGTCTTCGCGGAGTTTGCCACTGCGGCGCATGTTCATCTCCAGAACGACCATGCGGAGGAAGTCGCTATTTTCGCGAGGTTCCCGTTGACGCGACATTGGTGGAAGTTCCGGGTCAGATGTATAGTAGTGGTCACGATTCCTGGGACTGATAACATGAAAATTGTTGCGTCGGTGGCCACGGCCACGGGAGCGACGATAGGTTTGCATTTGGATGGAGACCGGACAGGCACGCGCAGACTCGGCAGTCTCGTGAGGATGATCGTGATAAACACACATATCCGCCGGAGACATGGGAGTTGGATTGAGATAACGTCGCAGCGCTGGGGAAGGTGGGGTATGCATGGGTGGGGGTCGACGATCGTCGGTCAACTCCGGGGTGATGGTGAACAACGACCGGGTCAGGAAATCCTCAGGCTGCACAGAGGGTGTCGCGAAGGTGGAAACCGACTGAGCAGCGGACTTGATGGCCCGTAGGGATGCAGTGAGATTGGATTTGAAGGATGATCTTAACCGAGGGAACGATCGCACTACGACCTGCGGCTTCGTGGGGACGTCCTGCGTCACCGGCTCTTCGTAGTCTTGTAGATCGAGAAGCTCGCCTTCCTCGATGTCCGCCTCCAAAAGAGGGTGATCATAGGCGCAGTCCTCGGAAGGGGAGTATCGGAGCTGGCGCCGCTCAGCCGGGCTTCTTTGGCTGCCGGGGGTCAACGGGAGCTGGAAACTAGGTGGGGAGTTCAAATCGTGCGTAAGGGAAGGCATCGAATCACTCGAGATGGACCGAACTGAGAAGGGAGTCTCCAGTTCGGATTCGTTGCCCATGGAGTATTTTTCGTGATCCTCATCCGGAGGGCTGAGGAGAATATCCAATGGAGAGTTGCCAGCACCCTCCATCAGATAATCTTCCTTGGACCGAATTCCCTCCTGCATCATTCGGCTAAATTCCTCCACATAGTTGCCTCGAGGAAGCTTACGAGGTCTCCTGGTGGACCAGCTTCGTCGAGGAATTGTTGTAGCGTCCAGGATTGAGGCCACCGATGGACGGACGGGACGCTCATTTGATGACTCGGAGCAAGAAGAACGACGAGAGGATGTGTGGTGTTTGGCGGGAGTGCGCGAGCGTGTCTCCCGTCGCACCAAGGTGCGGGAGCCTCGTTTCGGCGGAATGACCACCGGGGCAGCATTGCTCACACCATGATTCTTGGTATGGCTGGGGGAGAGATTGCAAGTAGGCTTTCAAAGCTCTGCTTGGTATCATTCATGCAAGGCGGCATTTGCTTCTGTGGCGGCGCCGAACTGAACATAAAGGCTCTCGGGACCATCATCTTATGATTTCATGCCAAGCAGGTTCTGGATGAAGTCTTGGCCGGAAGAAGCACTCTGGTCGAGAGTCTGGACAAGATACATGGGTAGAGAGAATTGTTTCGAGAATCTCCTGGCTGCAACAGGAGATGACTGGTATGACTCGTCGAGCCGATTGGATAGCAAGAATGCCGGATGATAGCGTGAGGAGGCTAGCGTGCTCGAGTCAAGGTATCAGGAGGATGAGATTTGCGAGGGAAGGCAAAGGTGAGGGTGAGTCCGAAAGGTTGTCCGGCCAAGGGGGAAGAGTAGACGAGGCCGAGGGTCGAAGTAGAAGGGAAGGGTGCAGAAGGGAGATAAGAAAGTGGTGATCTCAGGATGTGATAAGTGTATTGGGCAGGTACGCGTGTGACGGTAATCGGGAATCGGAACTTGGGTGGGAAGGCCTTAGCGATTGGCCGATTGGGAAGGCGGGGAACAAAGCCCTGCCGGGGTCCGGTATTTTACAGGGTGACCACGGTGACTCAAACAATGGAGCTAGATGGAACAATCCATGTGACATGGAATGTTCTTCCGGTGGAGTCCGCGGGATTTTCATTACGGGGGCCTGGGGTGGCCCTGCAGCACTAACCCGGGCCCCCCCTATTTTTCTTATCTCCCCTTTTGACAGGTATAGGATGGACAGCCGAGTGCCGCCGTGTCCCATGGTCGGTCACATGTCCAATACTGTCTTCTCCTTGATGAGACATCTCGACCTAATGACGTGTCTACACCATCGGGCTTGTGTGTTGGCAAGCCACGATAAGTGGGCCGTTTAAGGTTACGATTAGTGTGGTGCCTGCAGAAAGACCAGACGCCGTTCGCAGCCAATGTTGTTTCTCATGAAAACAAAAATACTGCCAAATAAGGTCGAACGGTGAGGCCCGGGCGAACCCGCGTTGATGGTTAAATAAAAAAAAAAGGGTGGTCCTCTGCGTGGACTCATGTTGAGTTGTTATGTGTCTATTATTTCTCTTTTGTATTAATTTTGCAATATTGTTTAACGGTAATAGCTCGGACCTAACACACGGTGGCTATCGGAAACCCCCGGCCGATCGAGACGAACCAGTCGGGAGGCGGGTGGCTGCAGAAGACTGAAAAGGTAAAGACTAAGACTCGACGTGGCAGGATGGAGTTGCCCAACCGACTGGCGGTGTATATAGCCTAAGCCTCTTCTCCTATAGTATTCAATAATACGCCCCGTTGGGGTTTTTCTTCTCACATTGTTACCTCCTTTTGTTCCCGCTCCCACAACACGCGTTCTGGCGGTCACAGGGGAACCCCTCGCTTGTTGCGGCTGAGCTGGAACCCGATTAGTCTTAGGGCATAAGCAATCCCACCACGCGGGATTTTGGAACTTGAAAGGAGGTACACATCGTCCGATCACCTCTATCACATACTCGTTGGTTTAGAACCTCGTACATAGATGAATGTAGATCTCAGCATGTACCGGAGAGATGACGAGCACGTGACCTCAGAGGTAGTTGTGCTGAGTCAGCATTCTCCCCCCGGAGGATGGGATTGTGCACAATCCCTGAAAGGGAGCCATCCAGAAGCCAGCGATAAACCTCCTGTCTTCCTCCCGGCATCCAATCACCTCCGGCACATCTCGAGTCGCGGGTCGCTGTGGTGCGGAAGGTCCTGCATCCCTTGAGGCGCCTCCCCGCTTGGTGGGTCGTCGCGGGGTCAAGCATTCATCAAATGCTGTGCCGTGTATAGATCGAATCGCAGATGGAGTGATTCGTTCTGCATAGGGTTGTCTACTGGTCCTGTTCACTATCTTACGGGATTTGGCTAGGACTTTGACGCCGGTGCTTTCCTCACTAGCGATCTAGACGATGGACGTGTTATGCACCGATCTCAATCTAGACAGGACCATTGATCAGCAGCCACGCTGAAGCACGGGATGCCCTTCCGCGGAGAAAGGCCCCTTCGAATCTGAAACTCCCTATCTATAGCAGCTGTCTATCATGGCAGATCGCGATGCTCCCTCGGGCCCGAAAAGGCGCTGTGTCAGCACGGCGTGCATCGCCTGTCGCAGACGGAAGTCCAAGGTAAGATTTTCTACCAAAGGCCCAGGCATTGGCGCCACGTATAACTGGTGTTTATAGTGTGATGGAAATCTCCCTAGCTGTGCTGCCTGTTCCTCTGTCTACCATACGCCATGTTCGTATATTAAATCCAAAAAATGGCCCCTCGCTTACTGACGCGGACTAAAAGGCATCTATGATCCAAGCTCAGACCATCGCCGTAAGGGAGCGTACAAGAAAGAAAACGATACATTTCGGACCAAACATACCACTCTGCAGACCTTGATTCAGGCTTTACTAAATTACGAGGATGAAGACGATGCCATTGACTTGGTGCGCCAGATGCGCTCTTGCGACAGTCTCGAAGATGTCGCAAAATCACTCGTGGCCCGGCAAAAGGGCCTCTTATCTACAGGCCCGAGAGCTCCAGAGCAAACGGCCAGTGAGAGTCCAGAACCCGTGGATCAGTTCGAGACTGAGCTGTCTGGTAAGATGAGTGAGCTCATGTTAGACGGGTCTCGCAAATTCATTGGAGGCACCTCCAACCTCATTTTCCTTCCACCCGGATTCGAGCTACAGGAGTTAGCTTCGATGGCCGATGCCTCAGCCAGCCCTGCCGGCGATGCACAGTCCGTCGTACGCTGGACACAAGTCACAGACGATGCATCATTGATCGGCCATCTCATGACAATGTACTTCACATGGCACTATCCATTCTTCACTATTCTGGCCAAAGATTTGTTTTATCGAGACTATACCCGGGGCGTACCAAGTGCATATTGCTCGTCTTTGTTGGTCAACTCGATGCTGGCTCTCGGCTGCCACTTCAGCTCGTGGCAAGGAGCCTTTTTAGATCCCCAGAATGCTGCAACGGCGGGTGATCATTTCTTCAAAGAGGCCAAGCGGCTCATTTTGGAAAATGACGAACATGAAAGTTCGAAGCTCTGTACGATCCAGGCCTTTGCACTCATGTCTGTGCGTGAAGCCGGCTGCGGTCGCGAAGGTAAAGGCTGGGTCTATAGCGGTCTGAGTTTCCGCATGGCGTTCGATCTCGGGCTGAATGTTGATGCGGCAAATCTCGGGGCGCACAACCTGAGTGACGAAGAAGTCGATGCTCGTCGCATTACCTTCTGGGGTTGCTTCCTTATCGACAAGTATGTGGGCTTGTGGTTTGCGTTGATGTACGCTCGCTGACAGAGAAATAGGTGCTGGTCGAATTATCTCGGTCGTCAACCCCAACTGATCTCAGCGAATACCAATGTGCCTAAATTCGATGTTCTGCCAAAGGAAGAGATGGAAGCCTGGGCGCCGTACAGCGATGACGGCGTGAGCCAGGATAATGTTCAACCTTCGCGAACCAGGACTGTTGCTTTGCAATTATCAAAATTATGCAAGATCAGCGGTGATCTTCTCGTGTTCTTCTATCATCCTTCCGAGATGGAAAAATCCCAACAGAAGCAATCGGAGCTCAAGAAACTCAGCGATGTTCACACACGCCTTGAAGCATGGAAAAAAGAACTCCCCAGGGAGCTCGAACCTAAGGACGGACAACTGCCCCAGGTCCTCGTCATGCAGTAAGTAAAATCGTGAAGGAGACGTTGGCGACTTCAAACTTATCGGGTCACAGCATGTTTAATCATCTCCTTCTGATCCACCTCTACCGGCCGTTCTTGAAGTACAACAAGACCAACACAACATTACCTTCACACGTGTCGCCACGCAAGATCTGCACACAGGCTGCCTCGGCAATCTCAAAGCTGATGCGCATGTACAAACGCACCTATGGTCTTAAACAGATCTGTAATATTGTCGTTTACATAGCCCACACTGCATGCACTATTCATCTCCTCAATCTGCCTGAGAAGAACGCCCAACGGGATATAATACACGGTCTCAAAAACCTCGAAGAGATGGCCGAAGGCTGGCTCTGTGCTCGTCGAACACTACGCATTCTCGATATTTCTGCCAACAAATGGCAAGTCGAATTGCCTTCCGAAGCCAGTGCTCTCTTCGAGCGTACCCATGCCAAATGGGGCTCCTGGGGCTCATGGGATCAAGCGACATCTCCGTCCACCTCCGTTGAATCTCCAATTACCCACGCAACACTGCAATCCGCCGTCACTAGTCCGAGCCGCTTTCCCCCCCTCTACAAACCTTATCCCGGCTCAGCGCACAGAACAATTCCCTCTCAACTCTGTTCCCGTTATGGGCGTCTCAATGGGCCCTCAATATCCTTCCACAATGACCTCAATGCCCCCGATGCAGGCCGCACCGCGTCCAGCAGTACCGGGACCTGACTTAGCACCACCAGAACCAACATATCTCCGCCCAATATCACAAGTCCAATATCAAATGCCGGCACTTGCATCTTCCGGTCCATCCACCGATCCGAGTCCAAATGCCTGGTACGATACATCCGGCGCCCCAGTCGCACCCCGCAATACAACTCCGGTATCAACCGCATCACCTGTCAGTGGATTCGATGGCACTGAAAACCTAGTCGAACAGAGTCATGACTGGTGGAGCCGAAATGCCACTGCGCTAGGCTTGGGCATGGAGAATTGGGGTGGACCGTGGAGTCCAGATGTCTCCAACCCCCATCTCCAATATGAAAATAATCCTAGCCAGTTCATGCCGATGGGTCGGCGTTCCAGTCCAGGCTCTGTTTCTGACTATCAGCCGCATGTTGGCATGCCAATGCCGAACATGAGCTCTCCGGTGGAGAGTCATGTAACACCCGGATTTGAGGAACGCTGGCAATGAGAGATACACATACGTTTGTCCACATTTTTGATGTTTTTCACCTCCTGAAAGCTCCTGAGAGGGCATTTATTTCTTGTGGTTGAGGCGATATAGGAGATTTTGGTCTTTTCTTTTTCATTTTCGCATTCTATGATACCAGAATATGGAGCTATACTGCATTCCGGAGCAGGTGTGTCTTGTTGCTTTCACAAGATATGAATGGGAATTTCAAATTCACATTGATGTCCAATGATCGAACTCGAGAAAATTCATATGACCTGGAGCGAGTGGTAGATTCACCCAGCCGTGAACAAAGCGGACTTTCGAGGAGGCTTACAATTGCAACGTACTCGAAAAGACAGAGAATCTACACCTCGGGAGAGGTCCGAGCTGGAGTTCGCGAAGCGAAAAATCTCCGTGCAGATATGAGCGCCCTACTGAGAACAAGGCACAACGTATGATTTAGAAATACTTATCAAAAGCTCACCATGAGAGCATATTGAGTATTTTTTTCTCTTAACTCCAATCACAGCTGCAGCTTGTGATTACCAACAGATACCTAGAATGGAAAATAGGTGTCACCGCAACATGATTCAACAGAATCATGGAAAGTAAGATTGGCAAAGAGAAAATCAAGTGGAAAAATCCGTCATCAATGATCATTAGGTTCGCAGGAAATACATGAACACCAAGACACGAAATGCTAGGCCAATCGAAAGGCTTCAAGAACCCGTACAGACGAGACATAAAAGCATGCAGTGGGTGGTATCACTGAGTCAGCAGTTAGTTGCAGTTCAAAAGAGCCGCATTCGGAAGGATAGAGCACTTACCAGGAAATAGTCAGCGACGGGCTTCTTTGCAGGCATGCCCCTTGTATCCTGGGCCGCGGCCTCAAAGACACGGTATCTTCTCCCAGGACTGACAACTGTGTTGGCGTCCGTCACGCCATTGCTTCGACCGTATTCTCCATTACTGCGTGCCACACAGCCCCCATTACTAGCATCTTCACCGAGCTCCAGGATCGCAGCAACGTTACCGCATCGGTAGCAGTAGTTCGGAGCAGACCACACCGTGACGATGCCACCATCGAACATCTCTTTATAACCTTCCATAACAAGCTGATGCGCGCGCGCAACCAGCGATAGTCCGTTCAGGTGGTTAAACTGTTTAACAATATCACTACCAAAGAGGAATCCAGCGCCGCGCGGGCTCAGACCCCACCCTTCGATCTCGTCGGGGTCAGACCAGAGAAGATCGCACATGGCGCCCTCATGGGGCACTTCTTGTTTGCGATCGATCAGTCGGATCTTGTCCACGGAATCTATCAGGGGCGATAGTCCGCCGTGCACACAGAGCACAGCGCCCGTCCGAGTAGTCGTTGCGCTTCCGTTTCCATCCCCACTGGCGCCTGTGCCGGGCGCACCAGTACGAGATGGGGTAGTCTGACCTGGTGCAGCGGAGATATCTCGCAGGGGTGATATAGCCCGCGAGTCTGTAGATGTATCAGAAGAGGCGCGCTGTCGCTGGCGGTATGTGCTGAACGTGACTTCGCCTTGCGAATTCAGGACTTCAGTTTCCAACTCGCCATCGTCAATCGGAATGGTTGATTGGGTTGTCTCATTAGCATAGGATGTGGTAGGCTCGAGACCCGAGCTGGCACCGAGCACTATCGCGCCCAACGCCAGGTAGTCGAACACTTCGCAGCAGTATCGCCATACGTTGGCGCTACCGTACTTTCGAATGCACTCGTCGTAGAATCCGTAGACGGTTGTAATCTGTCGCGACTCGTGGTTGCCGCGAATGAGGGTGATGCGATCAGGATAGCGCACTTTGAGACAGAGAAGGAGGAGGAAAGATTCAAGTGAATAGAACCCGCGGTCGACGAAATCGCCCATGAATAGGTAATTGGTATCGGGGACGTCACCGCCGACACGGAACAACTCCATCAGGTCATGAAATTGTCCATGGATATCTCCGCAGATAGTGACTGGTGCATCGACAGACACGACATTGCCCTCTTCGATTAATAGCTCCCGCGCCTTGTAGCACAGTTCGCGCACTTGTGATTCGGGGATCAGGCGGCATGCCCGCAGCTGCTCGATCGCCCTGAGGAAAATATGTTAGTGACCAAACCAACAGGGTTCTCAGGGGCAGACGCTTTACCGATCGAGGTCGCTCATGGTGGATGAGGAGTGGGATGGGGGGTGGAGAAGGAGACGCAGACGGAGAGGGAGAAGGGGTGGCGGGGGGGAGAGAGAGAGAGAGGGAAAGAGGGAGAGAGAGAGAGAGGCCTCCCCTAGTAGAGGGGGACAAAGATCAGATAATCAAGTCAGGGTATGAAAGGTATAGACACATCATTGCGAACAGGGTACGCGAGAAAAGGGCGGAGTGAAGCGTCGGACTGACTCTGCGCGACCGAAGATCCAATCACGACGGCGGAAGATAAGATTAGAAGATCGGACACCAGAACCTTCAATCTTTGCTCCTCCAACCCTCCACTGACCCCGGATTCTCGCGACTCGCCTGCTCTCAGGTATTGGCATTGATTCAATTGACCTTTGGACCGTTCCTATTCATCCCGCGGTCTCTCCTCTCCGTCCCCACCCTGAGCATTTCGATGGCCAGGTAAAAAAAAAAGAACGAAGCCGGCCACGCCTACCCTCCTTCAAGTCGCACCCACCCGAGACCTCCTCCACTCTCTATACGAATCACACATCTCGTCACAATGCCACCGCATCTTCATCCGCGGTCGCGGTCAACAACAGGCCTGTTCGCCGGCACCTTGCTGGCATCGTTGCTGGTCGTCGGCATTCCGCACGTCTTTCCCTGTCCGTCCCCGCGACGTACCTTCGCCGACTCAGAAATGATCATCACAGCCGATGGGCAACAAGTGCCACGAATCCGACGCCGGCGGAGGAAAGACGTTGAGATGGGGGCAGATGCGCCTCCACCTGACCAACCGACACCTTCCGGATCCACCGACGAGGAAGTGTCTACCTTCTTCCAGATGGAGGAGGAGGCTGAGAAACTTGCACAGGTCGGCCACGAGTGCCCTGTACCAAAGCCTAAAGGTGTTCTTGGTCAGTTGCTGGGATTCCGTGATGCGCCGAGCCAGCAGCCCCAGTCACTGGGATCGTCTGATGAAGGCCACTAAGACCGAACGATAGGCTCCGTGTCGTCGTTCAATCGCGATGCTATTTGATAACGGCATACTTTCTTTGTTCTTTTGTTTAATGATACCATGGAATTGGCAGTGTGGGTGGATTGAGTTGGATACAGTGGTTGTTGGGACGCTTGGATAGACGTGCTAGTCGTGTCACCGCGAGCCCCAGGTCCTCATCATGTATAAAATGTATAAAAAGGGAAACTATCACAGAACTCAAAATCAAGTATTTTAAAATCAGACATCATTACCGGCTACTATGAATTGTGTTGTAGACGGGTGTGCTTGCGCGTCACACTCAATCTAGGAAGCGGCTCCTCAGGCCACATTGATCTCCTCCGTCAACCACCACGCCGCAATGGCATTGACAGCATTCATACGCGACGTGCTGACCCATCCACGGCACACACAATGGATCGCTCCCCTTCTTGTCCTGGGTGATGCAGTCCTCTGCGCTCTTGTAATTTCGAAGATCTCCTGTGAGCCGGCGGCCTATCCCATCTAGACAAGCCCGAGCTAATCGCAGCCGCAGACACCGAGATTGACTGGTCAACCTATATGCAGCAAGTGTCCCTGTATGTCTCTGGCGAACGCGACTATACAGCCATCAAGGGCTCAACAGGCCCCCTCGTCTACCCCGCCGCGCACGTCTACATCTACACCTTCCTCTACCACCTTACCGATGAAGGTCGCGATATCCTCCTCGGCCAGATTCTATTTGCCGCTCTATACCTGGCCACCTTGATTGTCGTTATGGCTTGTTATAGGCAGGTCGGAGCTCCGCCGTACCTCTTCCCGCTCCTGGCCTTGTCCAAACGTCTTCATAGCATCTTCATATTGCGCATGTTCAACGATGGCGTCGCGACTTTTGTCATGTGGATTGCGATCTACCTTTTCATGAAGCGCAAGTGGACTGCTGGTGTCGCGGCGTGGTCTTTGGGTACCGGTATCAAGATGACCCTGGTATTGTTCGCGCCTGCTGTTGGCATCATTCTGCTCCTAAGCGTGGGATTGGCGCGAAGTGTTGGGCTTGGTCTTATGGCCGTCCTCATCCAGGTGAGACCATACTTTCAGCTTCAAAGAAAACTGAATGCTGACGGCACGGAAATCAGGTCTTGCTCGCTATGCCTTTCCTCCAAACCAATCCGATTGGCTACATTTCCAAGTCCTTTGAGCTGTCTAGGCAGTTCTTGTTTAAATGGACGGTGAACTGGAGATTTATAGGCGAGGAGACTTTTCTTTTCGAGAGAATTCTCTTTGGCTTTGCTAGTTCTGCACGTCTCTCTGCTTGCTATCTTCGCTATCGTATGGGTGAGGCCATCAGGAACCAACATGCTCCGCTTTCTTCAGAACGTGATTCGAGGTCGCCAATCGACGGAGACCCTTTCAAAAAGATATATCTTGGCCTCGATGCTGAGCTCGCTAGTTATTGGCTTGCTATGCGCAAGATCCATGCATTACCAGTTTTACGCCTATCTGGCGTGGGCCACTCCGATCGTTCTCTGGCTTAGTCGCATCCACCCAGTTCTCATTCTGAGCGGCTGGGCGATGCAGGAGTGGGCTTGGAACGTTTTCCCCAGTACCGACCTTAGTTCAAAGCTTGTGGTCTCCGTCCTTATCCTGCAGGTCATTGGTATCTGGTTCGGGCTGAACAAAGTTGATACTGAGCGTGGAGGAGCCGCTGGGGGCAGGACAGCACGCCCACAATAACGGGCGGCGTTGTTTCAGCTCGCTTCGTGATTGTAAATAATTCAATCAAGCATCGGATTCTTCATCCGAGGAAGGCATCCTGCCGACCCGAGATTCTTCCTCCTCGCTGTCGGAATCGGCGGCGACAACTGCCTGCTTGGGGAATTCCTTCGGCCTGTGAGTAGAGATGAATTAGCACACCGATCAAGTAGATTCTCATGAGCAAACTTCAAAGTTGCCTACCAGAAGGAAGCCTTCCTCCAGGCCTTCTCGTCCCGCACGATGTTGATAATTTCTCCGCCGATCTTGTTATCCCGCTCCTCCGACGTGGAGGTGTCGACCACAACGAAAGAGCCGCGCTTAATCCAGAAAGTCGACCGGAAGCGAGCAGGTAGCTCGACCAGCATCTGCTTCTTGTCCGGCAGCTCAATGAGATAGATGTTGTTGCCGGTAGCCTTAATCGCACGTGCGATCAAGTGTGTGTCGGCGAGTTCGTCCGGAGGGAACATGGTTTCCTCGGCCGTAGCCAGGACCTTGCGGCGAGGAGGGGCCATCTCGTAGGCTGACTGATTGCTTTGGAAAAAAGCGTGGTGGAGGAGCAATGGCTCACAAGGTAAATGTGTGGGAGAAATTTTGAGCTTATCGGCGGGGCTTTCTCCGCACTATTTTCCGCGTTACCGCCGTTGATGACAAAAGACCCCCAGTTGCCTCCACAGCGCACACGAAGTTGATGATTTGAGGGGTTCGTGGGTGTCATAGGTCTACTGAGAGGCGGGATTCATTCAATATGGCAAGCATTCGACATTTGGCTTTTTCTTGATTATCCATGCATGGGAGAGCTCACTGCGTCCGCACTGTACCTTTATGAAGCCAGTTTTCCATCTACTTCTACTCACCTTATTTACCATACCCTGTTATTCAGTCTTGCGGGTCTTCTGAGATCCGTCCGGACTCCCCACGATGACATCTTCGAGTTTCAGAGCTTTCATAGAGATCGAAAGCTCTCCGCATGTCTCTACGCCACCTCCCGCAGTACAGAAGGACAATCAAGGCATTGCACTATGTCCGCCGGGGTATGAAATGAATGAAGTCTCGCCACAAAAGTCTTCTCATTTGCCTTCTGATCTAGTGACACAACTGCGTACAGGGGCATCATCACCCACACCTAGCGTACTGGAGAGCCACTCACCAGAGGCCATTGCAGACGAAGCCTCAGAATGGGCTCCAGATCGCACCTCGGCCTCATGGAGAACCAAATGGCGGCTATTGAGCTGCTGTCTGATCAATTTTGGAAACGGCATGAACGACAGTGCGCCCGGTGCCTTGATCCCATATATTGAGAAGCACTATAGCATCGGATATGCGGTTGTCTCGCTCATCTTCGTGGCTAATGCCTTGGGATTCATTTCTGCGGCGCCCATCACTCATACTATTGAGAACAAATTGGGTCGCTCGAAAAGCTATGCATTTGCCATGTCTCTTTTGGCTATTAGCTATATCGTGATCATATGCCAGCCCCCGTTCCCTGTTGTCGTGGCCTGCTTCTTGCCACTCGGCTTTGGTATCGCGCTTGGCCTGGCACTGAGTAATGTTTATTGTGCCAACTTGGCCAAATCCACCACGGCCTTGGGCTGTTTCCATGGCAGCTATGGTATAGGTGGCACAGTGGCCCCATTATTTGCAACCGCCATGGTCTCGCATGGCATCCGATGGTCGTTCTTCTATGCTGTCTCTTTGACATTTTCCCTCATTAATCTAGGCTACTCTACTTGGGCATTCCTCAACTATGAGCATGATACGCCCGAGGAGCCGCACAGAGCGGTGCAGCCTACTACTCCCCGTCCTGAGGGTGCAGGTGAAATTCCGACCCGAGCGCAGCTCTTCAAAAGAGCCATTCGGAACCGCACCACGCTCCTCGGTGCTATGTTCATCTTCGCCTATCAGGGTGCAGAGGTCTCTGTATCTGGCTGGATTGTTTCTTTCCTGATTAGTTATCGACATGGGGACCCTTCCCGGGTCGGATACGTCAGTGCAGGTTTCTGGGCCGGCATCACCGTCGGCCGGTTCCTGTTGACACACCCTGCAGCCAAGATAGGACATAAGATTGCCGTGGTGGTAATGATAGCCGGAGCTGTCGCTTTCCAATTGTTGACCTGGTTAGTCCCAAATGTCATCGGAGAAGCAGTATCAGTGGCTATCTTGGGTCTCTTGCTGGGTCCAGTTTACCCATCTGCCACCGCCGTCTTCACCAAATTGCTGCCACGCAGCATGCATATTTCCAGCCTGAGTTTCATCAGTGCCCTTGGCAGCAGTGGAGGTGCGTTCTCGCCTTTCGTGACCGGTATTCTAGCACAGAATGTAGGGACAATGGTGCTGCATCCAATCTGTATTGGGTTGTATGGTGTCATGGCGGCAAGCTGGTTGTTGCTGCCGAAGATCTCGAAGAGATCGGAGTAAAGTTGATGTATTTCCCGATATGATACACCCGAGCAGGGATTGGAGACGGGCATTGCTGCAGGGCTGTATTTGCTTATAGGCTCCGAAGATTGGGCCTTTTACACCTGGAGCCCCCTCGATCCTCTGGATCCAGATGGTCTAGACCGGAGGCCGAAAGTAGGTCGATGGATTTGCAGTGTACAACTTACATGTCCAACCTTGCAAGGCAGGATTATCCGCTGTACGAGAAAGAACCGGCGTGATTCTCCTCATGAGCACGTCTCCGAACCAAATCGGGGTTTTGGTCAGTACTGCCATTCTTCGTCAATTCCATGTCGATTCCATCATCGGTGCTCAATGTAGACACGTGCCCACAAAGGATCGGAACCACACAAACCCCGGTGGACAAGTCATGCAGCGAAAAGAATGTGTGCAATGTAACGGAGATCAGCAAACTCGGTCCCTCCACGTAAGGAGAGTCGCACTAGGATGACTTCGGCGTGTGTCGTTCGATGTATTGACGCTAGTTAGGCCCCCGCCTAGCCCGCCTAGGGCACCCCTCGTAAAGATTGAGATCAGCCCGGGTGAGCAGAGTGTCTCAGACAGGGCTAGCCACACGTGTAGATGTCATTGTAGATTTTTGCCACAAACACTTTTGGCCTAAGATTGCTTTATTCTGGGCTTATCTTGTGTGGCCCGATCCTCTCGCATTTTCTGAAGTGGCCTACCGTCTACCGTTGGCCCCCCCCCCCCTGTCAACAAGAGCCCCGCGAAACCCTTTCACTCCTCCACCTCTCCCCGTCTTGCCTTGTCCACTCCAACCCACCCCCCCCCCCAAAACCCGACCTGCCTGCCCATCATGGACGGCGACGAGGTTATTGCCTCGGTCTACCGAAAGATCGAGCGGGAGAAGGCCCTCATCGCCGCCGCCAGCAACATGCGGCAGTCTACCGACAATCCCCTCGTGCAACAACGTGTCGATGCCAACATCCGTGATGGCCGCAAAAATATCGCTTACCTCGAAGAGAAAATGCGAGAGCTCCAGGTCCGTTATACATCCAATGAGGGTGGCTCGCCCCATGGTCAACGCCATGCGCCCGGCTCTGGTCCTCTTCCCCGCCCAAAGACGGCAGCGGATACTTGGGCGATGGCGATGGTGATGCCTACGGATACACTCAGGGAGGTACCGGCTCGATGCCTTCCGGCGCTCCATTCCCAGACCCCCGGCCTTACGCTCCCATTCCGAAGGCGCGGCCCAACTACACAAAGCTTGGTACGTTCGGTTGATCCCCATCGTCCTGATCTGGACTATATTACTCTACGTCGCGGAGGAATCTGAGCCCTTGGAATGCTGACTGACGTGAATGTCTCAGATCTTATCAAATATGATACTCCGTATCTCGGCCCGAAGATTCAGCTCATGCTTTCTCAGCTCGAGTTCAAATTGAGTGTGGAGAAGCAATACAAGGCTGGCATCGAGAAAATGGTCCGCTTGTACCAGGATGAGGGCGATCGCAAGAGTCGTGCCGATGCAGAGGGTCGCCGCATTGAAAGTAACCAGAAGATTCAGTTGCTCAAGCAGGCTCTGAAGCGATACGAGGATCTCCACGTTGATATTGAGTCTTCCGATGCTAATGATGGTATGTCGAGTTAAATTTTCTGATGGAGGTCGTGCTTTGTTCGTCAGAGACTAATAACAGTACAGACGAGAGTCTAAGCAGTCCCGACATGCGCAAACCACTGACCGGTCTTCTCACTATGCGCATTCACGCGGTGAAGGATGTCGATCACGCCGCCAGCTCCCGCTTCTCCCGTGGCCCCGAGACATATGTCATTGTCAAGGTGGAAGATACGATTAAGGCGAGGACAAAAGCGACTAGGACCGACAAATGGCTGGACGAATCGTTCTCCATCGATATCGATAAGGCGAACGAGATCGAGCTTACTGTTTACGACAAATCTGGAGATCGCCCCACCCCTATCGGTATGCTGTGGGTGCGCATTTCCGATATTGCGGAGGAGATGCGTCGCAAGAAGATTGAGACAGAGTTGAACGCTTCTGGATGGGTGTCTGCCGACAAGATGGAGAACTCTGGCGGCAATCGATCTGACCATCTCGGATCCCCTCAAGGCTCCTCTCACGGTGCCAGCCACGGGGCAATGGGGCCCACTTCAGGGCCTCAGGGGAGGAGACAACCCGAATGCGCCCCCGACTGTAATGATCGACTCTTGGTTTGCATTGGAACCTTTTGGCCGTATTAATCTCTCGATGAGCTTTGGTAGAGTGCAAATCACCTATAGAAGCACTACGAAACATGCTGACATCTCATATAGCCAAGCAACTCAAGGATCGTCGGCCCTTCGACATTGGTCTCAACCGTCAGGGTGCCGTGCGCCAGAAGAAGGAAGAGGTTCACGAGAAGCAGGGTCACAAATTCGTCACCCAGCAGTTCTACAACATCATGCGCTGCGCTCTTTGTGGAGAGTTCCTCAAGTACGCTACGGGCATGCAATGTGCGGACTGCAAATATACCTGCCATCGCAAATGCTACCCCAAGGTGGTCACCAAATGTATCAGTAAAGCCAATTACGAGACCGACCCCGACGAAGAGAAGATTAACCACCGCATTCCTCATCGATTCGAGGGTTTCTCCAATCTTTCCGCCAACTGGTGCTGCCACTGCGGCTACCTGCTCCCCTTCGGGCGCAAGAACGCAAAGCGATGTACCGGTAAGCGAAGATTTCATATTCAGTTATTCTAGCCTGGCAGACCTCTAACATTTTTCTTAATTTTATAGAATGTGGGCTTACTTCTCACGCTCATTGCACGCATCTGGTGCCCGATTTCTGTGGCATGTCGATGGAGGCGGCGAATCAGATCCTGGAGACCCTAATTCGCACGAGGCATCACATCAATACAACTTCTGTCAGTACCGGTCTCAGCAACCGTACCCTTCGACCAGGCGGTCCGCCGCAACCCCCGCAAGACAATGCCGCCCCTTCCTACCCCCCAAAACCCAAAGAAGGTCCCTATGGGGCACTTCCCAGACAACCCTCTGCAGATGCGATAAGCGCTGCGACTAACTCCTTAAAGACTTCACAGTCACCAACGGCTGGGCAACAAGCTGCTCGCCACGCATTGCCTCCGAAGCCAGCTCTCGGACCCGCAGAGACGGCGGCTGAAGTGGCAATTAACCTGCGTAGCCCTACACAGCAGACATCGGGTATGTACTCTCTGCGATGCGGTTTTTTCCAGGCACTAACATTCACGATCTAGCGGAAGTGACTCGTCCCCCGGCGCAGGCTCCACCGCCCCTGCTGGTTATGCCCACTATGACCCAGCTGCCTATGCCGATTTCCAGAAACCTCCTCCGCCACAGGCAGTGCCCCAGCAGCCGGTTGGTCCGCCTGCTCACTACGGCATGCCTCCGCCCCAGCAACCGATGCAGCCCATGCAACACCAGATAGCTCCCGTCAAGGAGGAACCGGTTGCCAAGCCCCAGACCCGCATTGGATTGGATCACTTCAACTTCCTTGCTGTGCTTGGAAAGGGTAACTTCGGAAAGGTCATGCTGGCGGAGACCAAGAGCACTCGCAAGCTGTATGCCATCAAGGTGCTGAAGAAGGAGTTCATTATTGAGAACGATGAGGTGGAGAGCACCAAGTCCGAGAAGCGTGTCTTCTTGATTGCCAACAAGGAGCGCCACCCGTTTTTGCTTACCTTGCACGCCTGTTTCCAGACAGAGACTCGTGTTTACTTTGTCATGGAATACATCAGCGGTGGTGACCTGATGCTGCATATTCAGCGTGGCCAGTTCGGTTTGAAGAGGGCTCAGTAAGTTCTCTCGACTTTCGTTTTGTACATTTGGTTACTGACTGATCTACCAGGTTCTATGCCGCTGAGGTTTGCTTGGCTCTGAAGTACTTCCACGAAAACGGTGTCATTTACCGTGATCTGAAGCTGGACAACATTCTCTTGACTCTCGACGGTCACATTAAGATTGCCGATTACGGTCTCTGCAAGGAGGACATGTGGTACGGCAGCACGACTAGCACATTCTGTGGTACTCCCGAATTCATGGCCCCAGAGGTACGTGTTGCTTGCTGAAACGTCAACACTTGAACCCGAATTGCTAACATTTTGATCAGATATTGCTTGATAAGAAGTATGGCCGAGCGGTTGATTGGTGGGCGTTTGGTGTCCTCATCTACCAGATGCTTTTGCAGCAGTCTCCCTTCCGTGGTGAAGACGAGGATGAAATTTACGATGCCATTCTAGCAGATGAGCCTCTCTACCCTATTCACATGCCTCGCGACTCGGTTTCTATTCTGCAGAAGCTGCTGACCCGCGAGCCGGAACTGCGTCTCGGGTCCGGTCCTACTGATGCGCAAGAGGTCATGTCGCACGCATTCTTCCGCAACATCAACTGGGACGATATCTACCACAAGCGTGTTCCTCCTCCGTTCATTCCCACTATCACCAGCCCGACGGATACCAGCAACTTTGACCAGGAGTTCACCAGCGTTACCCCTGTCTTGACCCCTGTTCAATCCGGTATGAGTTCACTGATTGCCCGTTCCAAGCCACTATTGCTAATTTTCTTCTACTCCAGTACTATCGCAAGCCATGCAGGAAGAATTCCGCGGCTTCTCCTACACCGCCGACTTTGCTTGAACTCGGGATACCTCATATAAAACACTCTTTCTTGCTTGAGCAAGTGCCGCCATCCGGCTGTGAGACGAGTCGACAATCGACTTTGCACATTGAGTCAGGCTTCCCCACAATCGATTTCACTCGAGCTCCAGGTGCTTCCCACCTTCTTCTCTTCAAATTGCTCTACATACCCATCGCAGTTTTGTTTGGTTGCGAGCCGGCGTAGACGCCAGCTACGAATCGCTTCGCTATGCATGCTTCGTTCGCCAAGTGTCGTAAGGAACGGGGCGACGACATTGCGTTTGCGGTTGAGTTTCTTCTTGCTTATCTAAATTGCTCTTATTTATTTATTTTTTTTTTTGCTGGCGAATTTTCGATGACTGTTCCACGCCATGCCGGGTCATGAATGTTCAGGGATGCGTTCTTGAGCGTGGGCAGGGTGGATTATGATCGCATGAATGGGGACGAGGTGTTTTCTCAAAAGCATGAGATGATGGTTGGTGGTTGATGGTTGATGGATTTCGAGTTAATAGGACTGCGCATTCTGGCGTGGGCTCGGCGCGGGGCCTTAGGGGGCGTGTTTCGCAGTCATATTGCTGGAGTGGATGAGATTCCCATGTGATCAGGAAATGCAAATACGAACTAATAACATCCCGCGCTGGGAAAACCCTTGTAATGTATGATGATGAGTTCAAAAGGCGCTATTCTGATAATTGGGAACTGAACGACCTCACTTGTTACCATGTAGTTGAAATAAGCACGTTATAGACTATGGCTTCTCGACTGTTGAGTCTCGACTGTTCGATCCCAATTATTCTCTATTTTTATCGTCCCACCCTTCTCGCTTTCACATCTATTTTCACACCTTTGTTTGCACTCTTCTTTCATGGATCTCGACCATGTTCAGCCCGACGAGAACTTTCAAGTCGAGTCTCTCCGCGGGGGACTCGTCTCCTAACTTACCACACCTTCCGATGGAAAGGTTTACCGCCGAGCTCTTTGTAACGAGAAATGCGGCCGCTTCTTTGTCGTCCGACTGGTAACATTCGTCTTTCCTCCAATCTCGTCCAGCCTTTGTCGAGTGGCTTCTCTTCTTTCTTGGTGTCTCAT
Organism: Penicillium maclennaniae; assembly: GCF_028827695.1. Classification (NCBI taxonomy): domain Eukaryota; kingdom Fungi; phylum Ascomycota; class Eurotiomycetes; order Eurotiales; family Aspergillaceae; genus Penicillium; species Penicillium maclennaniae. Next base: position 4,022,977 of record NW_026623215.1, on the reverse strand, counting down.
CTCAACCGTATTAATTTCTTGTGCTTCCTTCATCTTCTCAATACTCACCTGGTGATCATCTCGGGGTATAGGTTGCATGATTCGTCGCAGACGTCGATGTGAATCTACCGCCAGTTGCTACCTCCAGCTTCCATGCGCCAACTCATGCAAACTATCGTCAACTACTGGACCTATCTTCGATTTTGACCAATTTTGGTCGCCGGATACTTTCAGCTCATACGCCCAACACTCGCCATACTGTTTCGTTTTCATTTTGTACATCCTAGATTGATTGCATTTCCCCAAACTCCGGCTTCCCGACACCGACTACTTCTGAGATCATCAACTTTGACCGCTTCGGTCGACAGCCTTTAACAGATCATACGTGCAACATCTGTCGCCCCTCTCTTCTCTCCTTCAGCCTCTTCTACGTGGGCCAACTCGATGCCACGCAAGCGAGCTTCTCCTGCGGACAATGAGTCCGATGCTCAGGCCACACTGAAGCGTATCAAGATTGAGAGAACGACGACCGGAAAGACCAAAAGAGGGAAACTCCAAGCCGAGGCTTCTATGCTCTCTCCAACTCTTGAACAAAACCCTCCGACTTGTGGCAGTTCCACTGAGACTTTCCAAAGCTTGTCCGTGAAGCGGGCTTGCACTATTGACGACCCCAGTACTCAGGGCGCAGCGAAGCGCGTAAAGCTAAATCCAAGTCCAACACATGGCTTTTCTCCATTTGGTTCGTATTCCAATTCAACTGAAAGTCTGCGCGCTGCATCCGGTCCCGAAAAACACAACGCTCCTGAAGTTGACAGAGAGATCAAAGATGAAGATGGTGAAGACATGTTCTACAGCACACCCTCCGATCTTCCAAAGACACAGATCACTAATTCAAGGAAAGGCAACTGGAAGCTTTCCACTTCAACATCGCCAAAGTACTCCTTTAGAAGATCCAGAAGAGACTTTTCAGAAAAGGATTATCATGTTGATGATCTTTCTGTCTACAGCGGGTCAAGCTCCGGAGAAGAAAACGAAGATCACTTTCTTGACCGTGAGGACATCGAGAATATTCTTACACGAGAGAAAGCCCGTCGGCTGGCTACAGCTGTGAAAGTGCCGGATGATAGCAAAATGTCGGAGGAAGAAACGAACTTGTATCTCGGCCTAGCCCTTCGCGGAATCAAACCAGTTATGTCGTTCACATGGTCAATGGACTTCAGCACACTACCTGAATCGCTATTCGCTGTTCCAGATATCAGTGATGAGGAGGAAAAGAAATTGCCTTTCCACACGCACAAAGGCACCGATTTTGCGGCAATTCGTGCCTTCCGAGAACTTCTTAAAGTTGGTGGTTTCGTTCGAGACTGCAGACTGCTTACTCTCCAGCCTCAAGTGGTGATTCGAAGATACATCGAGAAGTATATGCGTTGGGCTATTACAGATGCAGCCTTGAGAGTCACGTCAAAGTCACTTCCTGTCCATATTATCTACACCCAGAAGTCAACTCTTACTGCCCTTTCTGCGATCCATGGAATTTCTAACAAGATGGAGTCGCTGGCCAATCAACATCAAAAAATGCATACTGAGTCCCACCAGGACAGATTTTCGATAGTTTTGCAGCGCCTGGCTAGCCGTGGTCGGTCAAAGCAGCCTGAACCCTTCAAGTACTGGCCTACACTGATTGGTTTTCTCATTTGTGGTCCCATATTGAGCATCGTGTCTCTGGATACAAATCCCAACTCCATCATCTGGATTGAAGACTCGGAACCTCGAGTGAAATACCTTGGTCAATTTGACATGTTGGAGATAGATCAGGATGTCTGGAATTCTCTCGCGATTGCAATTGCAGTAATCAATATAAGAAACACCATGTCAAGGCTTGCCGACTCCTATGAGGGGCCCCTCATACCTCGCCTTCGCCTTCATGGCGAAGATACTGATGATGATGACTTATGAGAGTTTGTATGAAATCGGTCATCTCTGCCTCTATGTCAATTGACGACTTAGCCTGCCTTAGAAGACGAAAAGACGGAAATGCACAGGAGTGTTAAGTCTCTGATAAGTAACAATGTTATCAAAGCTACAGAATCAATGCTTAGCATCCGATTGCTGTCCGTGTCTCCTTCTTTTGCGTTCTCTATCTGAGTATCTTCCATTGAACTGAAGGATATATAGTTGTATGTCACTATGTAATCTGGTTCGTGACGTCTTTACCTATTGTTTATTATGTTGAAGACCAATCTCAAATTCACCATCTTGTTTAGGTGATTTATAGAAATACAATCTACTAACGCACCTTCGCTGATTTACTGCCCCGTATCGATCTGTTGATGTCACATGACCCGTCCCGCCGTTGACGCTTTTCCCGATCCTTCGAGTCTCAAAAAAGGCCAAATTCCAAGCTCCGCGATGGATGCAGCCGATGACCGGGAAGTTAAACTTCAACGGGCTTCTAGTGATTTGGTGACGGAGTTTTCGACAAAGCTGCCATCGCTGCTGTGGAGAGTTCACAATGGGACCCCTCTCCGTACCCCACGCAAATGGGCGCCAGTAGCCAAGACAGAGAAGCTTGTCGGCCTTGTACGCTTATCACATACTCACTGAAATCATTAATGAGAATGGAAAGTGAATGCTAATTGAATGCAACAGCTCGAACCTTTTCAAGAATGGCCCCAGCTGCTAGACCCGCATCTTCACAAGCTGCTACCTCCTTTAGTAGATGCCTTCCTGGCTTACTTGCTGAAGCACCGTGGCCAGTATGCTTCGAAAACGGCGAGAAATTCACAGGGTGCTGCTCTTTATCCGCTTCCAAGAGCCATCTGCAGATTGCTCTATACTTTCTGCAAAGTCCGTGGTGTCAAGGTCATCAGCCGGTTCTTGAACAATGAGCCCAAGTACCTCGATTCAATGCTGCGTGCTTTTATCGAATGGGACTCACTGGGCAGCACAGATACAGCAGAAGATCTGATAGATGACGAGCCTCAGACTTTAAAATGGGAAGAGCGTTATATGATGCTAGTTTGGCTGTCGCATCTTCTTCTCGCACCGTTCGATCTTTCTTCGCTGTCATCAGAAGATATTCCAGTCCCTTATAAAAATCCGAGCCAACTGGGTGAGCTTTCTCCACAGACTCCGATGCTTGCGAAGTCAATCTTGTCGCTGGCGTTGCATTACATCAATACCTCCGGCAAGGAGCGCGAGGCGGGAACCGCCCTTCTGGCACGGCTTATCCTGCGTGGGGACATGCAAAGACTTGGACTTCTCAGCAGGCTAACGAGATGGGCTTTCGATACAATGCAACCCGAGGAGAACGCGGAAGTACCATCTGTCTACTCTTGCATCGGTGTTCTTTCTTTCATTGCCCGCCTAGCCGGCTCCGGTCAGGTTGAAGATTTTGCTCCTATGCTAAAAAGTGTCTTTGAGCAGACACTTAGCGTCTCACAAAGACAATCAAAGGTGTCCTCAATCATTAAGTCATCCGCCCTTGCGAGAAAGACCGTGATCAAGATCCTTCGCAATATCGCAGTCATGGCTTTGTCGCTGAGCGAGCGTAAAGACAACAGCATGACAGATGATCAATTGACGAGCATCCTAGAAGAGGTCATTGACCATTTCCTGGTCTCCTTGGCGGACAAGGATACGCCTGTGCGACTCGCTTCGAGCAAAGCTCTCAGTGTGATCACCTTAAAGTTGGATCTAGAAATGGGCGCTGAGATTATCGAAGCTGTCATTGGCTCGCTGGGAGAGAACATCCTCTATGAAAAAGAGAACGGTTCTTTGGTGACGCCACTAGAGGCACTCAAAACTGGCATTGAAACTTTCAAGCGTAATCTTAGCGCTGTTGATGCACAGCGATGGCATGGCCTAGTCCTTACTCTGTCCCACCTACTTTTCCGGCGTGCGCCTCCACTCCGGCAACTTCCGGATATTCTTCATTCTCTTGTTCTGGGTCTCGTATTCGAGCAGAGATCATCGACAGGCAGTTCCGTGGGAACGGGCGTGCGGGATGCTGCCTGCTTTGGTGTCTGGGCCATGTCTCGGAAGTACACCACTTCGGAGTTGCAAGCGTTGCCGGCGCAAGTCATTCCTTCAATTTCTGGCATTAGCGAGGTTGGGGTTCTACAGAAGTTGGCTGTTGAACTCGTCTGCTCTGCTTGTACGGACCCCTCTGGCAACATTCGACGCGGTGCTTCTGCCGCCTTACAAGAGTTGATCGGCCGTCACCCAAACACCATTACCGAAGGCATTCCTTTGGTGCAGATTGTCGACTACCATGCCGTTGCGCGGCGCTCACGCGCTATGATTGATGTGGCGAAAGCAACAGTCTCTCTAGATTCCATGTACTGGAGTCCGCTTTTGGAGGCTTTGATGAATTGGCGAGGTATCGGTTCTCCTGATGCTGAGTCCAGGAGACAAGCAGCTCAATCAATCGGAACATTGAGTGCACAGGAAAGTCTTGAGACGATGGCTGTGGTTTTACGACGTCTTTTGCTGAGACTTCCTTGTATTCCTCGAAGTGATGTGGAGTCGCGACATGGCTGTTTCCTGTCTATCGCAGCTGCAATTGATGCTTTTGTTCTTGAAGTAGAAGCATCACCAACCAGGAGGGAAACACCTGAAGGGAAAGAGGTCTTGTCTCAGATATCCAAGATATGGAACATTTTCGGGTCTCCGACTGGCCCTACCGACAATGACCTAACCTTCCAGAATTCTCGCCCTGAATTGACATCAGAGGCATCATGCTGTCTGATTGCCTCGATTTCTCGTTCAGCCGTCTCTGTCGGCCATGGCCAGCCCTCGGATGCTGTGCTCGATAGGGTCTTGCGCGTTCTGTCACTTTGTGTCTCTCGAAGTGACGATATTTCAATTGAGAGGTCGTCGGACGCTTTATCCACAATTTTCCCGCTCTTAACACCGCTCAAGCAGCGGGAGACGGTGCAGGAGTGGATTTCTTATCTGCATATTTCGTCAAGGTCACCAAGCGGTCGTGGCCAAATTCTAGCACTCGGTGCAGTTTTCAAGCAGCTTCAAGGATCACATGATCTGCAAAATAGTATCATTGAGGAAGTACTTCGGTGCGCAGAGAAGGAGGAGTTGATTGAAAAGCGAGTAGCTGCTGTAAAATGTTTGGCTGCCAATATTTTGCCATACACAAGCAAGTCCCTCCCCGCTTCTGGCTACGGAGGACTCAGGACTAACCTTCCATCAGCTTCTACCGAATTGATGGCCACTGGCGTGATCAGCTTCCTCAACGACTACACCACGGATAGACGAGGTGACGTCGGATCTCTTATTCGAGTGGAAGCAATTCAGGCTGCAGGTATTATCTTACAGCAAGAATCTTACACAGCTTTACACTCGGAACTGGCCAAAAAACTGGTTGGTTGTATTTGTCGCCTTGCATCTGAGAAGCTTGACAAGGTCAGACTTCAGGCATGGCTCTGCTTGCAAAGTTTTTGGCAATTTGCGGATTTCCCAGTTGCCTTGAAAAAGTATTTTATCCTTGCTTATCTATGCTGCCAGTGCTGACGGAAGCAGTAAATATGAGCATTTCAGTCACGTTTCGTCGCAAAAATACTTTGATCAATTGATCACACTCTACAACGTCCAATGGTTACGTTTGCCACTGTTACAAGGACTGGTAACTTCTGCGGTCGCAGGCACTGAGGGTCTTATCCGAGCATCGCGCTCGGCTTTGATCCAATTTATCAATTCTTATGGAGCGACGCAACGCCAGGCTGTCTTGATTGAGATGTTACGAGTGCTATCGACCATCCTAAGTGATAACGTCCAAGATGATCGCTATGCCATTCCCACCATCGAGCTCCTTGCATTCGTGATAGACAGCTTTGCTGTCCCTGGAATGAGCTTGATCCAGTTTTCCGAAGTGTCTTTGTTCTGGTTCAAAAAGCGCACTTCCGGTCGTCGAACATCGCACGTCTGGAAGCTGGTGTCAAGGTTTATGGGGCCCTCGCGAGGCTTGGGCCTTTGCGTAATGGTGTCCTGAAGAAATTGATTGGGTTGTTGGTACATCCTTTTCCAAGGGTATGTTTGTCAAGCGGTCTATATGCGATGAAACTTTGCTAATCTACATACCAGGTTCGGGCCAGCGCTGCAGACTATCTCTTTACTGTAACGGGCTCTGAGATGGTCAAGTATGAGGATTGGTCTGCACAGCCCAACCAATTAAAGGACAGGATGGAAAGTGTGAAGGTTGAGCTGGCCGTTAAGTAGATCTGACTGATCTCACGGATGCCAATTGTAACAAATAATTCGAATCAATAAATCTTGACCCAAACAATAATTCTGCGACAAAGGCTCGAAGTCTTTCGGTGCGCAAGAGAAACGAACCCTTGATGAAGAATAGTTAAATGAGTACATGGAGTAGAATTGGCAAAGGGTAAGGGGAAAAAGTTGACAAAAAAGCATTGCATCATCCGTGAATCGAACACGGGCCTCGTCGATGGCAACGACGAATTCTACCACTAGACCAATGATGCTGGTTGATGTAAAGTCAGGGCTTTAAATGCCTGATGTCCAGTCAAACTTACGTTCACCAGCTGCAGAGCTCAACCTCGTCTCCAGATCATTCCGGGAGCTGCAACTGTCGCAACCATGGCAGCCGCAGGTGTATCGGCTGGTGTTCCTCCAAATTCCACGTATGTGCTTGCTCCCTTGATATTGACGCAGCCAACCCGCTAACTCGGCCTTTCAGTGTCTACGTACGCTGTTCCTTCCCCTTCCTGCCTGCAATAATGCTCGCGCCGGCCGACTAACCGTGACACTTTTCCAATCCCACAGGTCAAGAATTTAGAGGAACGGATCAAGGTTGAGCAGCTCAAGGTCGCACTGGAAGAGATCTTCTCGGAATTCGGCAATGTGCTCGAGATTGTCGCGAAGACCAACCTGAAGGCCAAGGGCCAGGCGTTTATCGTCTTTGACAGCGTCGATGCCGCAACCCGCGCCATTGACGAGGTGAACGGCTTCGAGCTCTTTGACAAGCCAATGGTTCTGGATTACGCGAAGACTCGAAGCGATGCTACAGTTCTCCGCGAAGGTGGCTCCGAGGAGCTGGAGGCTCACAAGCGGAAACGCTTAGCTGAGAAAGGTGGGCTACAACGAATTCATCCCCCTGTTATGCAGACTGTGTCGGAGGAATCTTATACTAACTACTGTCGATTCCACCTGCAGAACGCCAACAAGCGCACGATGCCCTCGAGGCCCAGAAGAAGCTCAAGCGTCCGGCCGCCGCGCCTATCGACACCACACGCCCGGCAAAGACCACGAAGGGCGCCGGTCTCAAGCCTACCTCCGGTGCTACGACTGCTGTTATTCCCGATGAGTATCTGCCTCCCAACAAGATTCTCTTCCTGCGGGATCTGCCCGACGACGCTAGCCAGGAGGGTCTTGCGGCGGTCTTTGGTCGTTTCGAAGGATTCCAGGAAGTCAGAATGGTACCCGGCCGCAAGGGCATTGCATTCGTCGAGTATGAGACCGAGTCAGGTGCTATTAGTGCGAAGGAGGCTACGGCAGGTATGCCCATGGGAGAGCAGAGCAAGCCAATTCGTGTCACGTTCCAGCGGCAGTAAATATGGCTGTGGTTCGCGCAGCTCCAAATATCCCTGTCTTGTTCATTTGGCGTTTGGAGGGGGTTCTAGCTCGCTTTATGTATCTGCGATATGACCTTGCGAAGAGACTCGTTGATACCACCTTGGTCTATCTACATTAACATAAGAACGGTACGTAGACATGGCACATACGACTCCGGTAGTAGGATTTCCAAGATAATATGTATATACTCGGTAGCTGAGCCACTAGGCTGGAGTACGTGATGAAACAAGTGGAAGGTTGGCACAGATGTCAAAAATATGCAAAGGACGCTTGTCCAAAGTAAGAGGAAGCGATAAAGAAATTTCACTAGAAGATGACATCGTTGTCTTCTTGCTCACCGAGAACATCGGGTATCTCGGTTTCGTCTGTAGATGGAGCCGCAACAGCTGGAGTGTCGTTCGCTGCCTCCTTCTCCGCTGCCTTCTGACGGGCTGCGAGGATCTCGGCGTCTGCCTCGGCAACGTCTCTCTGCTTCTTACCAGAGACCTTTTTGAGCCGGTAGAACTCCTCTCGATCGAGTTCATCGAGTTCGGAGTTGATGTCTGTCTTTGGATCAGAAGGTGCAACATTTGGTGATGAGGAATGGTAGTACGAACATTTGATGGTGTTTTCAGTTCGGGGAATAATGACGTGCTCACTGGAGGTGATGCTGTTAGTTTCGAGGCTTTCCATATCTAAGCATAATTAAGTAGACAACGACTTACATAGCGTTAACTAGATGATACATGTTAGCAACTATACAATACGAGGATGCCGAATAGATACTGCTTACCTCTTCGGTTCACAACCTTGATCACCTCATCAAGAATCAAAAATGCAGTCTGAGGAGTATTAGTGAGACTTCCATATCTAATGTCTATAATTCCGTCATTCATACCTGTAGACTAGCCAGCTCCACCAAGGTCTCCACGGCCCGCGCGTATGTCTCCCGGCAGCGTTGGATCTGCTGTCCACCCTTTCCAAGGCCAGTCAAGCCAAAATCGTTGATGGTAGTTTCGGTATGACTTTCAAATTGGGGGAGGAAGACACCCGAGACGTTCTCGTGCTTGGCTCGCACACGGAAGCGGGCCTGTTTGGCGGATTCCTGAATCTGGTATCCGATGTCTCCGCCCACGGCATAGCTCACTTCGGCAAGAGAGAAGGCTGCAATCTGCATGACCCGCCCCATCTTCTGCTTGGCCTCATCTATGCGTCGTGTGATTTCTGCCAGCTGTGATTAGTTTCCGTAAAGTGTGGGGGGTATGGACGCGCGTTGTTGCGGCATCGTACCTCGGAAACGTCTGTTTGCAGAAGTTAATTGTCAGTCAAGCACTCAAGCCATTGATAGTCGAGGGAACATACTTTGTCAAGGCCTCACTCTTTCGCTTCAACAAGCTATGTCCGATCTCAGCCCCCTTCAGTTTGCTCTTCATCAATCCCAGCGACTGACGAGTCGGGAAGACTGGCTCTCGGCCCTGTAAAGAGACATAATTAGTGTCTGTAGATGTCACCGATAGAATATACTCACCACAGCACCCGACATGACGGCAGCTTAAAGATACAAACGTAGACGATCAGCTCAGATGCCACTTCGATATGACGCCGATAAGTGAAGCTCCACCGCCCACTCGATACGGCTGCCATCACGTGATGGACATACGACTTCGTCGCCAGTTTCATCCTTCGCGCGCCTGTGTCACTTGCTTGCGCCAACATCCTATGCTGTTCTGTTGAACCGTGTGATTCGATCCCGCTCGAACCGAGTGGCGCAATGCCAGGGACGCTTCTGCCCCCGAGATCACACCGGCAGCACGCACAGATGGACCGATCATCGGCGTCCCGGCCGGACTTTTACCTGATCGTAAGCTCCCATTGAGTCCAACTGCTACTATTTGTGCTGATCTTTTCCCCCAAAAGACTGATCAAGATACTGTGTACGAACAAGATCTGCTTCGCGATGCCGGCAGTGTCAAGCCATGGCTTGCCTACATCGAATGGAAGCAGCAACATGGCACCCTCTATGAACAAGCCTTTGTATGTTTCTGCCAAACCTACGGCCTTTCAAATACAAGGGCGATCGCTGACATTCAATTACCATAGATCATGGAGCGCGCCTGCCGACAATTGCCCCGGTCGTACAAACTGTGGAAGATGGTGAGATTCTTTCCCGTGAGGTTCTTGTACTGGCTGGAAGTTGACTAATTAACGATTGATGTAGTATTTGGATTTCCGAACTAAACATCTGAAGGGGCGCAATCCCACGGTCTATCGCGCCGAATACCTCAAGGTCAATGCTCTCTTCGAACGAGCTTTGATTCTTCTGAATAAAATGCCTCGTATCTGGGAGATGTATTTGTCATTTTTACTCCAGCAACCGCTCGTGACCCAGACCCGGCGCACTTTCGATCGCGCCCTGCGTGCCCTGCCGGTCACCCAGCATAACCGAATTTGGAGACTCTATAAGAGCTTTGCGCGTTCCGCATCAGGACAGACTGCCGTCAAGATCTGGGCGCGCTACATGCAGATTCATCCAGAGAATGCAGAGGAGTACATTGAACTCTTGGTGGAGATGGGTCACTACACAGAGGCTGTCAAAGTCTACATGGACGTTCTTGACAACTCGCGCTTCCAATCCAAGAATGGTAAAAGCAATTTCCAGTTGTGGACCGAGATGGTCGACCTTTTGGTCTCCAAGGCCAAGAAGATCGAGACCGGTCCGCAGGTGGGAATTGATGTTGATGCCATTCTGCGAAGCGGTATAGATCGATTCGCCGACCAGCGAGGAAAACTCTGGACTGGCTTGGCGACCTACTGGATCACCAAGGGCAATTTTGAGAAGGCAAGAGATGTTTTCGAGGAGGGTATCATGACTGTCATGACGGTTCGTGATTTCACTCTGATCTTCGACTCCTACGTTGAGTTTGAAGAGTCAGTCATCGGTAGTTTGATGGAGGCTGCGGCTGTCCGTTCAGAGAAAGGCAAGCTTGACGAAGATGCGGACTTCGACCTTGATCTACGCATGCTGCGCTTTGAGCAATTGATGGACCGACGCCCATTCTTAGTGAATGATGTTCTGCTTCGCCAGAACCCTCACAACGTCATTGAATGGGAAAAGCGGGTGGCTCTGTGGGGAGATAATAAGCAAGAAGCTGTCAACACCTACACAGCTGCTATTGCGGCCATCAGCCCGAAGAAAGCTCATGGTAAGTTTTCTGAGCTATGGGTCAACTATGCCAAGCTCTATGAGAGTGGCGGAGACTTGGAGACCGCCAGGGTCATATTCGACAAGGCCGTCAAGGTTCCCTTCAAGTCGGTTGCTGAGCTTGCTGAGACCTGGTGCGAATGGGCGGAGATGGAGCTTCGTGCAGAGAACTTTGACCAGGCCGTCAGCATTATGGTCAAGGCGACTCAAGCACCCAAAAAGTCCACCGTGGATTACTTTGACGAGGACTTGTCACCGCAACAGCGCGTGCACAAAAGTTGGAAGCTGTGGAGTTTCTACGTTGATCTCGTCGAGAGTGTTGCCTCCCTTGATGAGACACGAAAAGTCTATGAACGGATCTTTGAGCTGCGTATTGCGACACCCCAGACAGTCGTCAACTTTGCAAACCTTTTGGAAGAGAACAACTACTACGAAGACTCATTCAAGGTGTACGAGCGCGGCTTGGATCTTTTCAGCTATCCAGTTGCGTTTGAGCTTTGGAATCTCTATTTGACCAAAGCCGTTGATCGCAAAATTGGCATTGAGAGGCTGCGTGATCTCTTTGAACAAGCCTTGGACGGATGTCCCCCCAAGTTCGCCAAGCCGCTATACTTGATGTATGGTAATTTAGAAGAAGAACGAGGCCTGGCACGTCATGCTATGCGGATTTACGAGCGAGCAACTCGTTCCGTCTCCGACGAGGATCGTTTCGAAATGTTCGAATTCTACATTACCAAGTCTGCTTCAAACTTTGGTTTGACCTCTGCAAGACCCATTTACGAGCGAGCCATTGCCGCTCTGCCAGACCAGGAGGCTAAGGAAATGTGTCTGAAGTTCGCGGAGATGGAGCGACGCCTGGGGGAGATCGACCGTGCCCGTGCCATTTACGGCCACGCTTCCCAGTTCTGCGATCCCCGAACCAACGCGGCCTTCTGGTCGAAATGGGAATCTTTCGAAGTTCAGCACGGCAACGAGGACACATTCAAAGAGATGCTGCGCGTCAAAAGAAGTGTCCAGGCTCAATACAAGTATGTCTACCCTTACGCGTGACCTTACGGACCTCTTGCTAACTTTCACAGTACCGATGTCAGTTTCATTGCATCGCAGGCCATTGCACGCAGCCAACAACGTCCCAAGGACGGCGAAGGCCAGGATGGCGAGGAAGACGCAGACCGTGCCGATGCCATGGCCGCCCTTGAACGCCAGGCGCGTGCCCCCGTGGGCTTCGTCGCTGCCAGTACCGGCCCCGAGGGCGGCAACCGGCCTAAGCCAGCTGGCGAAGCACCGGCAGCCCCAGCCAACCCAGACGCCATTGATCTCGACGACGACATGGATGCCGAGTAAGACACGAGGGTTCTTCCCCATTGCTCACGAATTGAACAATCAACTCATGGCTGTGCTCGACTGACTACTCCTTTTTGATCTTCTTTACACGGCTTGTGTGCCCAGTGTCATTTCTCTTCTTCCTAGTTTCAGTACCATTGCGATGGATGTTGCCTTCATCTCATTTTTTCTGGTGTTGCTTTCCGCATCTTCCTGTCTGGTTCAAATTCTTCTTTTCTCTGCTTCGAGCAATCTTTTGCTCGAGAATGAAATCTCTTATCATTCTGTTGTTCCATTGCCTGCGATACCTGCCCTTCCCACGGCTCTCATTGTTGTATACTTCTGTTCCCTTTCGTATTGGGATGTGTCGAGTCTTCTTATCAAACGAGGCTATTGTGGCTCATAGACACGTGTAGATTGTGAAACAAACCGACATCTGTTGAACAACGGCTGTAAATTGATTAAATGAAGATTCACAAAATTATACTCATAGAATCGACGGGTTTTTGTTATCGGCTTCAACGCTTCCTTGACGTCAGAGGGAAAGCAGACCAAGACTCATCCCTGCATTCAGTCAAGTTCGCCATGATATCATCGGAGGTACCCCGGCGATATGGAAGTACCGATTTGCATCCAGCTCTTTAGTTATAGTTGAAGCCGGCATCACTGAACAATCCGATTGTCTTACCTCACGGTGACTTAGCTTCATCCTATGGGCCTATCCACCATGGTTCGCATATTCATTACCGGCTCCAGCGACGGCATCGGCCAAGCTGCCGCCAAAGCCCTCGCAGACCAAGGCCATTCAGTAGTCCTCCACGCGCGAAACGCAGACCGCGCAACCGCTGCCCACAAAGCCATTCCGCAGGCCGAAGCAGTACTAGTCGGCGACCTGAGCTCAATCGCCCAAACCAAGAAACTTGCGGAAGAAGCCAATTCCCTAGGTTCGGGGACCTTCGATACCGTCATTCACAACGCAGGAATCGGCTATGGCGGTACATCCAGCCGTGAGATCACAGCGGACAATATCTCGGCTGTCTTCGCTGTGAACACGCTTGCGCCGTACATCCTGACATGTCTCATGAAGAGGCCGTCGTCGCGACTTCTCTTTATGAGCTCTGATAGTCATTATGGGGGTGATGAGAATCTGCGGAATATTACGCAGTCTCATTCCTACAGTGACAGCAAGTTGCATGATACCATGCTTGCCAATGCTTTTGCGAGGCGGTGGGGCGATGAGATTCAGGTTGTTAGCATGCACCCTGGCTGGGTGAGGACAAAGATGGGAGGAATGGCTGCTCCAGAGGGGTTGGATAAACCGACGAAGGTGCTTTCTGAATGGGCTGTGGGCAAAGGGAAGATGGCTGCTCTCAAAAGTGGTGCCTTTTTCACCACGAAAGGCGAGGAGTCGGCGCACCCTGGTGCGGGAAATGTGAGCAAGCAGGAAGAGTTGTTGAAGATTTGCAAGGAAGTCTCCGGGGTTGACATTCCCGAGTAGAACTCCTTGGGGAAGAGAAAATGAAGCTGTAATGAGTCGGCTCCTCAGGAGCCTGAACGTGTACCATAGTGGTGGTTCGGGTGTAGTTGCCATCTAGTCTAGCTCTCAACGCATTGAATCAAGAGTCTCAAAAAGTCACGTTTCTCTAAGTACATCACCTCCTTGAGTACTGATTTGCGCAGGTGAGCATTCGGTTCGATTTAATGCAAAGTTTCAACACCACTTTGGAATCACCTTGTATTACGACATAGCGTCAATAAGTCGACTTATCTACATGGACGTGGGACGGGGACAATGATGGGGGAATTAATAGCAAGCCTGCACCCCAGCGCTATTCTAGATGGAAATGCAAAAGGGCAAAGAAGGAAAGAAGATCGCGGCGAAATCGGTGAGTGTTTTGGCTTCTACGAAGTGGCATCAACCTGGGAGGCTGCTTGACCATCAGAATTGCTGGTATCTTTCTCCTCCACGATATCGTCAGATGGGGCTTCAGTCTCTTCGCTTTTCTTGTCCGCATCGCTAGCAAGCTGGACAGGAGAGTTGACAAGAGAAGCCGGCTGGGATTTCTCTGCGTCCTTGCCAGACTCGGGGAAAATCTCGGCAAAGAGATCTGGCAGGAATCGGCCAAGACGTTTGCGAGTCTCGTTCCACATTTCTTCTTTGTTGGGATCCTGCGACGGAGGCACAAGGTAGCCGCCGTCGGCCATGACCAGAAGAATATTCTTCAGACTCTCAGGGATCGCCTCTTCCAAGCTGTCGGTCTGGCCACTGTTCATCATGCGATCAAGGATGTCCAGGATCCTGAGCCAGAGAGGGAGCATACCCTCGCGGTTGGGAAGCTGGTCCAAGAACCGCAGGAAGATCTTACAGACTAATGTCGCGGCCTGAACTCGCGTTTCACCCATGCCGTGAGGGTCCGAATGGTAGACCTCTGGCTTCAGAAGACGAAGAACGAGAGGGAAGAGAACTTCATCAAATATAGCGGACCACTCCTTGTCGTCACTAGAGACAAGATCGGCTGAGAGGAGAGCTCGCTGCAAGGTGGAGATTGCGTGGTGGCGGATGTCGCGGCAGGGGTTGACACACTGGCTGGTCAAGGATTGGAAAATGGGGGACCAGTAGGCAGCCCATGCTTCCCGTTCCTCAAGATGAGACTGCTTGATCAATGCGGGGACCCTTCCAGTCAAATTATAGATTAATCCGATAGCCTTGATTCCGCGCACGACGATGGGGTTTTCTATAGGTTTCGGCTGCTTAACACCCTTAGTCCGGCGAGCCTGGACATCTCTCTGACGTTCGTTAATTGACCCGACGTGTCCAGCACTGACGAAGTCGTTCGCAAGGTTCACAGCAGATTCGTAGTTGTCGGGCGTTACAATGTCAGGCATAGATTCGGCGATGCTTTGAAGCAAATCAAACACCATGGGTGCGGCCTCTTCGTGCTGGTGCAGCCTCTGCAGAATTGACCAGAAGTCCGGAGAAATGGTGATCTCGTTCCCAAGGCGACGTGTGTAACTAACACAACGAGCAAGACCCTTCACTATCGGTACAGCAACTGTCTCCAGGATATCTTGGTCGTAACCCGAGATGGTATGTAGCACGACGGGTACTCTCATAAAATCTTGGTCCTTTTAAACGGTTAGCTGCACTGAACCTGACATAACAAGGTTTCAAGAGAACGTACATGGCTGCGTCGCAGAAGGCTGAGCAGATATGAAACGATGCGAGAGAGGCCCAGCGGATGCAAGTTCTTCGCATCGCGCACCATGGTCTGGAGAGTCGTAGCTAGCCTCTCACCAAGTGCACTCAGAGTCTTCTCATCTCGGAGAGTGAGAACAGTTGCCAACTCCAGATCAAATACCATAGAGGGATCATATTTAGGTTGGTTGGGATCGATGCGAGCATTGGGGAATCTCGAAACAGGGCTTGGCCGCTCGGGCTTGACCACAATGACCGCCGGGGCGTTCTCTTCGGGAAGCTGAGACAATAGAGCTTCAACCAGCATCGAGAGAGATGAAAGAGGAAGCGACCTTCGAATGTGTCAATAATTGAATCAAAATCGTCGCAACGATTGAGGACTTACTTGATATTATTCAAGATGTCAGGTATCGCGCACGCGGTCACGCAGTCGACCGTGCACAGCGTGTTGTCCAGCTCTTCGTCGGACGGCTCCGGGGGGGTCATCGGCGGCATAACTGGAGAGATAAGAAGTGAATGCGGACAGCAGACCGCTCTCGTTGCCACTTCTATCACGGTCGATAACTTGGGACGGAGGTTGCAGCGGAATTGGAGAGATATCAAGCTCGGCCGTAATCTTGGAATCCAGTGGCGGAATCAATGAGTTGATAAACAAATTACTGAGGATGCGAACAATATGCTCCCAGCCTTGCTGGGGCGTGGACTCGTTGCCAGCGAGAACTTTGAATAGCACCACAGTAGCAAGCTGTGCTCGGAAATCCCTCCCAAACTTCACAGCAAGCTCGCTCACCATGACACTCTTCTTACCTACCTGTACCTCAGTGTTAAGCGCGGTGCTTGGAGGCTTGGCCGTCGCTAAGGTACTGATAGAAGAAAGGGATGAGATGATCCGATCAAATGCCTCGGTCAAGCCGTAACGAGCAGCAATCTGGGCACACTGGTCGAAGCCATTGACCACGCGGGAGTAAACTGCGTCGTCTGAAGCAGACATGAAGACATAGGATAGAGTTGCCACCACAGGCTTCCAGGTAGCTTCGAACATCTCGGCATCATAGAGGTTGGTCTCGCCCACAATCATCTCGCCAGCTCCGGATGATTTGAGAAGCATCTCTTTCCAGGCATAGTCAAAACCTGATTTATTGTCATGCTCTTCGGGTAAAATGATCTCATTCTGAGAACCAGGTCAGCTCTTTTCCAGTAATCAGCTTACACAGGCTATCCTTACCGCTGCAATAGAGTCATAAACATCCTGGAGGAATTCTTCGGTAAAGTCACCGCCTCCATTAACCCCTCGCAAATTTCTCGCGAAGGCAGGGAATGACATGCGGTTTTGTGGCTTTACGTTAGGATTGAAAAGATCCGTATTCTCGAGGAGTGTTAGCTTCCCCAGTCGCTGTTTCATGCCGAGAAACTTACCAGCATGATTATGGCATAGGTCAATACGTAGAGTGCGTCGCAATTGGCAATTTTGTCAGGCTTCGCCTTCTCCGTATAATGCTCAGAGAAGGTCGTCACAATTCGTTCAATAAGCGCTGATTCGCCAGGCAGGCGGAATGAACTCAGCAGCTCTCGTAGAGCTTCGACCACATCCCTTCCTGAAAAGTCTAGGAGATCCACAAATGCGCCCAACAACTCCTCATTATCACGTTTGGAGATAAATTCACCTAGCACCTTCTTTGATAAGCGCGCCGACCCTTTCAAGAATCGGGCAACCTGCACCGGGTTTTTGGGGTCCTCAATGATGCCATGCTCCGCGAGATAGGCAATACCGCGCTTAGGGCTCTCGTTAAACAGCTGTGCTCCTTTGATTATGAGCTTTTTGGTTTTTCGTTGGCTGCGAAGGAGGTCTTGGGGAGGGTAGTCTCCTTGCACAGGCTCATCATCTAGTCGATCATATATGAACTGCACGTAGCCTAGCAGAGCGTCCAAGCATAGTGGAGGAACGTTTGTAGTGCTCCATGTCGCAGAGTCTGGGAAAGCGTTCCGAGAGAGCAATCCGATCATATCCTCACACAGATCTCCTCGGTCCACCTCACAGTCGTAGTTAACAAACAGCTCGGTCATAAAGCTAGGTATGCGCGATAGGACACCTATGCTCTCAACCATTGCTTCCCGGGCTTCGGGCTTTCGTGAGCCGCCCTCGAGGCCTAGCTTTTGTCGATCTTTCACGGGGACTGGGGTAGATCTGCCACTGTTACTCTGCGATGATGGTTGTTTCACGAGCTTAGGTGCATGGGGAACACCCTCGTAAAGCGATGGGTCGATACCAGCCTCACGGGGAATCTCGACGCGGGGGTGAAGACATGCCACCAGGTATGAGAGATAAAGTTCTTGTTGAAGCTTCAGCACAGGCCGACACGTCGAAAGCAAGGTACCCGCGACTCTGAGAGATGCGGTGAGAATGGCTAATTGCTCTGAACGGACCAACTGGAAAAGATACCGGCAAAGGTCATCTCTGGCCAGAGCAGCCAAGCTAGGGTGCCGAGCGATAGATGGACCAGCCACTTCCAGGGCAACATCAATGATTCTAAGGGCCATGACGCGCATGGTATCTGTGTGTTGTCGATTGTGAGGATCCAAAAGATCAATCAGCACGCGAAACAATTCTCGGATAGACGGTAAAGAATACGGCTTGACCTCGGTCTCAGTGTCATCTTCCGGGTTCGGAGGTGCAGCAGCAGCGGCTGTACTACCTAAGTTTTCGGGAGACCCTTCCCGACTGGTGCTGCCACGTTCAGCGGCGGCTGTGTCTGATCCCATGGCGGACTGGTGTTGCGATGTCACAGTATCGCCATTGACAGAGGGATCCATTTTCAACTTTTTTATCTCGTGTTTGACATTCTCATCCGCAAATGAAGCTGGTCCTGGTGTGACCGCTTGATCTAGGTGCGACAGACGCATGAAAATGACCTGACACATGTTGACCATGGCCATCTCGGCAGATCTGCGGAGCACCTCTGATAAGCGGCCTTGACAGCACATGCTCAATCCCGTTTCCATCATCTCACAGACACTTTCGTCACCCAGCAGTTCTCCCTCTGGCCGAGAGAGCATGCTCTCCATTAACTTCAGAATCCTGAGCAGCACGATCTCGTCCGCCGAAGAGTCACTCGCCTCAAATCGACAGTGTGTAATTGCGGCGGAGAGGAGCTGCATCGCCATTGGTAGTCGAGGCGAGTCTCGATTTATGATGTTATAGGAGAAGAACTTGGTGATGGCGACCAAGGCGAGAGAAGTAATGACGGCGGAAGTCGAAGAGGAGCGAATAACCTGGAGGAACGGATGAAGGAGGGCTGGGGTATCAAAAGTGCGAATGTCTTTACAGCCCTTGAGGTCATTCCGCAGGCGCGTGAAGGCCGATATCAACGGGTTGTCCTGCATGCTCTTTCCCTTTTTCCCACGTAGGCCCCATCGATTTGCCAGAGCATGGTCATCATCGACCCGGGGTGATTGGCTGCTCTTGCGCGGGCTGGAGGGTGCAGAAGTATCCCGCTCATAGACACGAGACGCTCCATTGCCGCCCAGGATGGCGGAGACGGAGGAGTGCGCCCATCGGGCATGCTTCCGCATAGACGAGGTGACGGTGATGCATTCTGTGGTCACCAGGGCCACGGGATCGATGGCTATGGATAGAGGTTCGGACATGGTGGAATCGAGCATCTCGAGCGGGCGATGCGCTCTGTGGTGTCACCGTGTTCTCGCGAACAAACAGCTGGTCTCTCGATCGTTGCTGCTTGCCTGTTGCGGCTTAGCGTCTTCCCCGCCTAGTCACCGCCTTCATCAGGGGTCAATACGTGTGAGTACGTATGATACGGTCGTTTTGCGCCTGCTGTAATGTAATACTCGAAATGTGGTTACACCACTAGTTTCTAATGCGCTGCCCCCCAACTTGCCCAGACGCTAGACAATGTGCATCATTGAGCTGTACATGCAGTAGCATCGATCTATAGAGCTGCCAAAAGGGTCTATTTTGCCATTATTAGACAAATTATCGAATCATGGTCCCATTGCTCAGAAGCCTCCAAGCTAAAACGTATCTGGGTACGCAAAAACAGGATCGGATGGTGCAAACTCCGAAATCGTATGTTGACATATATCTGCTTTGGGGGTAATCACGCCAGGCTGACAATGCGAACAATTGCTTTCTTCTTTTTCCTATCTTTGAACATGGCTTTGTCTGGTACAATGTTAAGGTTCAAGATGCTTAAAATCAAATTGCTTAATTCGAGACCGAAGCTCCTCTGAATTCTAGGTTGTCGATCTGCGTGGGATACATAGATGATCGGCTCCCTAGCACCAGGGTTGCCACGAAGGCGGCAAACTTTAGTACAGATAAGCTAGGAGTATCTAGGTCTGAATACGGTTGAATATGACTTGTCAGATCTGAGCCTTGCAGGGTAGACGAGGTGACCCGCGTTGGCCCGACAAAAGTAAACAAAGATCTCCCGATGAGCCGCTGGCGCTAAGACGCCCCAGTTATCGCGCTATCGCGCTATCATCCATCCCCGCGCCAAAACATTCTATCCTACGACTTCCCCGATTTTTGTTGTCTTCGTATTTCCCGCTCCATGTATCTGCCCTTCGATTGAGCGCTGCCAACGAGACTGTTTCATGGAGGGGGCCTACGACCGTCACGCTCTTTATCAGTCCACCACAATCTCCCCTCACATGGGTTGTTGACACCCTCACCACGACCCGAACCTTCTTAAACTAGGTCCTTCGCCGTCGCCAAATCGATTCTTCCGTCTGTGGACCCCGGCGCATTCTATTTGCGCCATTTCCCTACAAACGAAACCCACTGTTGCGGCAAGCGTGGTTGCGCCATGGCAGTGAACGCAGCAGCGCCTGCGGGCACCGCACTGTCGGACCTGCCGTTGGAATACCTCAGCCTCTACCATACGGTCGATCCATATCTCTCCTCTGTTCTCGTCTTCTACGGCCCTGTTGCGACTGCAAATGCCACCATAAGCAGCTCACGCATTCAGGCGCACATCTTTACTCCTGCTGGGTTTCAGAGCTATCCGCGCTTCACCATATCCCCCGCCGCTTCAGTGTATACCGCAGTCAATCACCTACCCCGTGATAAACAAGGCAACGAAGTGGCCCGTGGTCTCGCTGTCAGCATGTTGAAATACTTCACTGAGCTGTCAGACCCGCTCAAAGATTACCTAACGGAGACAGCCCTTACGACCAGACAAGGCGGCAAGGTTCTGAAGCCATTCGAAGCGGTCCATGCCGCAGATTTGGCCAATCGCATGACAAAGGTCGATGATTCATCGGAGATTGTTCGCGACATTCGCACTGCGTACCAGAATCGCAAGATTTCCTGGACTGACATCGACGTCGTCTTACCCGCAGGCACAATTAAAAAGTCCGAGCGACGCAACAGCACCAGCTCGGATATCGAGGATGCCCAAGCTTTTGAATATGGTCCGTACACCCCCCTCATATCGGCATTGGGAGATCCGATGTTTTTGCCAACCTCACGCCTCAAGCGTGCCCCTTCACAACCGACCAACGTCAGTAAATCGAGAATTTTCACCCGGGCTCAAAAAGAAGCTCTTCGTCTCACTATGTGCGAGCTTGTGGATACAGAAGAGAGATACGTTGCCAAACTGTATTCTCTTGTACACGAAGTGGCAGACGAGTTCCGAACAAAAGCTCAAACTCGGGGCCCCTCAAGCACCAGCCCCGATGAGGAATCACTGGCTGCTCTTTTCCCACCGTGTCTGAATGAAATCCTGGAAGTCAACTTGGGTTTTCTAGATGTTATTCGGCAAGTGCTTGACGAGACCGAAAAGGACGCAATTGAAGACATCAGCCAAGATACCGAGCTCCAAGGTACAATTCATCATCGGAGGGAGAATCGGGATGCACTTGGTGCTGTGACGTTTGCGAGAACACTGCTCGAATGGCTGCCCCAATTCTCGCAGCCCTATGCGGACTATATGCGGGCCCACAATGGCTTCACGCAAACGCTCAATTCGTTCATGAAAGATAAGACCTCCAGCTTCTCGAAGAGAGTGTATGAGACTGGAGAGCAGAGATTGAGATCTCTGCTGATGGAACCTGTTCAAAGACTTCCTCGTTACAGTTTGTTGATCGATACCATGACTGGCAACTTGCCACTGGTGCATCCTGCCGTGCGGCCACTTCTCAAAGCCCGGGACATTGTCAAGGACATCTGTGCCCTAGACAATTCATCGCCGTCTTCACATGCACAAAGTCTCAAGCGATTGAGAGAGCTCGTGGATGGGTGGCCAGCCAATCAGTTCCCGGATGGTCGTTTGATCACAGCTGTTGATGTTAACGAGATTGCACCTCCCTATCAGCTAGATGCGCAGGCACCGAGCTCGGCCGCGGGTATCATGCTTCTTTACAGGGACTGTCTGGTGCTACTTGCGAAGCCTGCCGAGAGTCGAGCTACTGCGCGTTCAGTATTGGCCGACATTGACAATGCGGGTTCCCCAACAATCGATACATCCTTGTCCCTACCAGCATCAGAGCTCAAGGTTGTGCAGGTCATGGAGCTTCGTGCTGTTCGGTGCATGCAGTCAGCCTGTGGCAGGCTCTTATTTATTTTGCCCGCATCTTACAAACCCAACACTAACTCCATGGATGGCGAGAACGATCTCATTGCGTTGGAGCTGACTGCCATGTACGAAGGAAAGGCCAGCCGTCTTATTGAAGAAGTCACCAAAGCCAAGATTGAGGGCAGGTTTCCTGAGCAAGAGCGGGAAGGAGGCAAATGGACCCTCCGAAGTCCGCCCGCAGTCACAGGAAATACAACTATTTTAGCCTGTGTATGCGAGGACGGTGAAAGTGTCGCACTCAGCGAAGCTCAGGCTTCCCCAATTCGCTTGATTTTCGACACTCCCAGGGCAAAGTGCACACAGATGCTCCAAGGCACCAACTTGGAGATGATAATTTCAATCTCTCCACCTAATGGTGACCAGTTTAGAATGGACATTGACTCTGTTGTCGGCGCTCCGTCCACGGATATTGTCACGGTGGACAATTTCATCTCGACCCTGTCACGTCGTCTGCACACTCTTCTCTCAATTTTGCATAGTCCTCGCAATTCCAAAGTAATGAAGCCTCTTATTCATTCGAATTTCGAGATCCTTCGTTACATTGCAAGCAACTTGATCACGCAAGTCAAATCATCACGAAGCTTCCGCCCGCCTCGCCTACCAAATTGATATCGAACCTTCTGGGAAGTAGTCGTGACAATGTCCCCACCTTAAAGACTCCGAATTCGGCGTCTCTGCTGGGTGAGTACCCAAAGATGCCACCTCCCAGGCCTCAACATTCCAGGTCAAATACTGTACCATCTACTTTCCCTATCAAAGACAAAGAAAGAGAAGAGAGCCCGAGTAAATCACCAGGAGCTGGAGCGACTGCTCTCAAAGGACCTGAAAGCCAGCTTGGATCTCTTGAGCAAACTTTCGCAGCGTACGTGCTTTCCCTCCAATCTCGAAGTGGAAACATACTCGGCCGTATGCTCCGAGCTCGAGACCATGCGGACCGTGCCCCGGTCAACGAGCTTTACAATGTCCTCTTGGAAAACCCAAGCAAGCTGCAATCTGCAGCAGAAGTGCCCGTTGACACTTTATTTGTCGCTTTCGAGACATTCATGAAATACGCCTGGAAGATGAGTATGGGCCCAGTCCTATCAGTGTCAGCATTGAAGTCCCTTCAAAGCCAGTTTGATACCATGTTTCCTCGAGACTTTGATGATCAGTTCAAGAAATTCCTGGTGGATATTAGTCCACAGAATCGCCGTGCCCTGGCCGCCATCATTCGTCTCCTTGCTGAGCTGCTTGATGCCTCCGGCAACGATGGAGATCGAGGAGCTTTGACTATGGCTTTTGCCGAAGTTCTCACTGAGGAAGGAGACCCTGTTCAACATGTGTCGCTCTTGGACCGACTAGTTGAGGACTTTGACAATCTTTTCGAAGACTTCATCCCTGGTGGCGCCTCTGTCGAAGGGACATTGGGCTATGACCAGGGAAAGACTTCCCAAACAAATACCGGATCTGTCGGCTCAAATAGTTCTTCATTCAGAAAGCGCTTTGGATTTGGTCTAACCAGGGAGAATCAGAAGAACGAGGGGGAGAGTAAGGTCGCTTCAATCCTCCGAACTCTCAGCAAACGACAGAGTCCTACGGATTCAGAACCTACTACTCCTAGAGGTACGTTGGTTCGTTCGAAATCCACCGATGTGGACTCTCGCCTTGGATTTCTCCGGCCTGGTTCACGCGATCGCCCCAACGGATTCTCATCCGAGGAACAGATCTCGCGACCAGGCACTGGTTATGACCAGCCGCAGTCCTTGTCGTCAGTTCGTGAGATCGCACAAGACGGGGTAGTCAGGATTCGCAGGAAGCGCAGAAGCTCGCTATCAGATCTACGCCCCCTAACAGCCTCATCTGATACATCACAAATTTCCCCAACCCACCCATTGCGTCCGGTGACCCCATCTAATCTCCCACGCCCGGAAATGACGACGCCGAACAGCCAGCAAAGACCGCGGAGCAGTTACCTAGCGACTTCACCTAGCAGAAGTACATCGCCCGCGAAGGGGTACTCTTCCGTTCGTCTGGGGTCTCCCATTCGACGAATGTCACCCCCGCGGCCTTCCACCCCGAGTAGAAAGGAGAACATTGATCCCAAGATTTCAAAGACGGACCGTGCAGCACAGAACAAGCCAGACATTCCAGAATCGCCCAGCCAGGAAAACAAGAGAAGATCTCGCGCCACCAGCATTCCCCAGCGGACCCCCGGCCTCCGAGATCGATCAATAGCCAACAGCACGGAAGTCAAGCGACCTCAGTCTTCCTCGTCATCTCAAAAGCCGCAGAAACTGCGGATGCAAAGTCCTCAAAAGGTAAATCAGTTCGCGGTTCAGATCAGTTGGAATATGAGCTAAATTTTTCCTGTAGCTTCGTGAGCGTGTCTACCACGAGAAGAGATCTCAAGCCACTGCCCAGATTGGTCTGCGCGACGAGCTTAGGGCACTTGGCGACGAATTGAATGCTCTGAGACTCACACCAAGCAAACAATCTAGTGCGGAGCCGACCATGGGCCCCCTAGATACTCATATCTCTTCAGCTGCTAGTGCTTCCTTTGAAGCTCGTATGCGGAGCCTCGAGGCTCGTTTCGATCAGCTCTCTGGAGAATGTAACGGGCGCACATCAGCATTGGAGAGAGACTTGGAGTCGTCTCTGGTGGTTAGCGAGAAGCGCGTCAAGAAGCTGGACGAGTTGTACCGAGAAGCCAGTGCCGAAAATGAGGCTCTCTACGATCGATTCAATGCCGAGTTGAGTAAGATTTCCAGAGACGTTCGATCTGGAAGTGCAGAAGTCGCTTTGCAAGCCCAATTGTCCAAGGCATTGGAAGAAGTCGGCCGTCTCAAGAAAGAAAACTTCCGACTGAAGAGAGAGGCCGGAGGCCTTCGGGCCCAACAGGCCGCTGTTGCTCTCCTGAAGGCGAGTGAACAATGATCAGCATGTCAACAGCCGTAGCGGCTACATTCCCTTTTTCGCCTTTCACCCCACCGACATCACTTGTCACTTTCTTCTTCTGTGATACCACATATTTCCTTTTCCTTTGTTTTATCTTTCATTTGCATGTACGAGGGGTCTTTTCACATTGTAATAATTGAGACCCTTTTCTTGTTACTTTTCTAAGCCCGCGGAAAGATGGATTTGGGTTATGCATAGCTCCGGAGATCGACTTTGCAGCGTTTCTTATGTGGTCTAGAATTCTGTACCATACTCAGTAGGCTGATCACTTACACTTGGCCCATTCATTAGGCGCACTGCCTCGGTGTCAATCATTTTGTACCTCCAATCCCAGGTCAAATTCCACCAAACTCCGTTCCAGAAGAAACTCATCTCATTGAAGGCCGGGCCCCTCTTCAGACCGGAGAGACACATGCCATAAGTAGGCATCAAAAGTAAGCGCTCAGGAGTCTCTGTCGGTTCAGAGAGACTAGATTCCTCCAATGTCAAGACGGGAATGGTGAACCGAGCTGGACCGTCAGCCTCCAGTGCGAGTATGTCATTGATATATTTCCAGACATCTGCGGCAGCAGGAGCTACCCTTCCGTGTCTCTCTCCCGCTAACGTTCCGTCCTCGTGAAGAATCCTATCAAGATCGGATTTTTCAAATGGGCGAACGACAAGGATGGGCGGCTTCAAACCAGCAGTTGTTTGGAGGTTGGATGTCAATTCGGGTTTCAAGGTAAATCGAAGCCAATGTCGATAGTCCCACAGTGTCCATGTATCTTCTTTGAATTCAATGATTGGCTTCCGGTTTCTCATATATGGCGCGCGAGAGAGTCCCCAGATATTCATGCTGGGTAGGGAAGCCAATAATTCGGGCGTGGCGGTTGCAGGGTTCATCTTGGATTTCGGTTTGAGAGGGCTGAACAATACACCTCCAACAGTAAAAGGTTTTCTGTCCCTGAGGTACTTATTCCAAGTGTCGATGTCCCTAGCATTGGGGAATAGGTTGGGCACAAATGGGTCATAACGGTTCAGAGCATAATTGTGTGCAGGTGCAGCCGATATCAAGTCTGTGACGCGACGTACGACACTTGATAGCATCTTGAGATCAAGGGCGCGGGATTTCCTATCTTGCGCAGCTGCGTCCTTGATTTCGATGGCGAGATTTCCCGCTCTGGGATTAAAGTCGAGGATACGGCATCGGGATGCGAGCATTTCATCAGAAAGATCATTCGTTTTCTGGAGGATTTCCTGGCCGGTCTCAATGAGAGAAAGAATCGATGCAGATTGCAATGCGCGGGGGGGGGCGTTCTTAGAGAGGAGGTGCCGGATAGTATTGCGGGTAGTGAGGGTAGGGTCGAAATTAGTGGGATCGGAGACAAAGGGAATCTTGTTTTCTCTGCAGGTTTGGACCAGCCGAGC
Source organism: Penicillium maclennaniae (assembly GCF_028827695.1). NCBI lineage: Eukaryota > Fungi > Ascomycota > Eurotiomycetes > Eurotiales > Aspergillaceae > Penicillium > Penicillium maclennaniae. The sequence goes on along the minus strand of NW_026623215.1, from coordinate 3,996,753 downwards.
CTTAGGGAAAGAAAGAAGAGGCCGACAGAGAAAAATGCCTCCGGTTGCAGTCAGAAGTGGTGAAGAACTGAATGGAGGTTGTAATGACAACCATGGTGGTTGGTCATTTTCAGACTGCGGTTTTTTCTTTGCATAGATCGGGATTTCTCCTGTGGAATAGAAACTGATTGTACCTCTATTGTTGTCTAGGATGCGAGCCTTGACAGGAAAAGCATCGCTTTTTCGTGTGCCAAGCAGCTTTGCACATGAAGCGCCTTCAGATATGCCCCAGAGCCCGTGACATTCGGGAATTCTCGCCATTTCGGAGATTCCCCCAAGAGCAGCGCCCCGAGCTCCTGTACATAGTCTCGCGATGGCCGTTTCAACGTTGTCATCCTGATGATGGCCAAGGAGGATAGTGTTGATGTCAGCGCGGAGGCAAGCTTTGCCGAGAGCTTGATACCGCAGCATACGAGCATTGGTCTCAAACGCAGACTGCTTCTGCGTTGGATCGGCAGTTGCCGCTTTTGCAGTTAAACGCCAGTCTAGCTTGAGAACCTTGGTTTTGATACCTAACTCTTATTTTTAGGAGAAGACGATCTGAATATGCGAACAGCGACATACCTATGTCACGTAGCCAACCAGCCACCATGTTGGCCTCCTGGCTGCTTTCCGGGCGGGCTCGATGATCCACCAAAAAGGCCGTAAAGGAGACCGTTCCGGGATCAGACATTCTTTCCATCTGTTTGCACAGAAATGCGAGGGCCATGGAATCGGCACCGCCGCTAATTGCGAGACCTGCTCAGATTAGCTGTGATCGGTCCAGATGGAGCCTCGCCATACCGATTTTCCATGGCAGCTTAATTGAGGCAAGGCTTAACGACTTCGGTTCCCCGACTTTTGTGATCCCCCGGGGGTTCATCCATGATTGATAGAACCGCTCGGCGAACTGCGACACGGACACGCCAGTCCGTGAAGCCATGGAGGTTGATACTTAGAGGAGAGGATCCGGGGGCATGTGTCGACTTGCGCGCACTGACCCGAAAATCCGCGGATCATGGTTCGTGGTTCGTGGTTCGACTCCAGGTGGGCGCATTCCTTTCTTTTTTTTCTTTTTTTTTTTTGGAATCGTCCCTCTACGGGGCACAAACGGTATCGTTTGATTGGGAGATGAAAATAGCACATAGTAAATGCAAAGAATTTACAGTCTTCTGATCAACGGGCTCAGTATGTATGACTGCAACGCACGATTCAGGCTGTGTGGCTCCACGTCTTGGTCAAGATGCAAGGCCCCCCCCTATGATCTGCGCTTGATCTTGCTGTGCTGTGTGAGATGAGGAGACTCTGGGTTTCAGGCCAGCCAGGCCCTGAAACAACTCCGCCATGACCTGCGGAGTCTCCTTGTGACCTTCGGAGCATTACAGCTTCTTAGGATGGTACATTCGTGATGGGTTTTAGCGTAGACCTTGGAAATATTGGACGCCTAATAGGCAAGTTCAACTTAACATAGATCCAAGTCGGAATGAAGACGAAGTATAAGAAGGGGTGAACTACCCTACCCAGATCAGACATCACACAAAACACAATACACAACAACTCAACCTTCTACTCGTGAATATCAGTTCAACTTCTTCATCATGCAATTCTCTTTAGCCGTTCTCCTGGTTGCGTCGGTCTCCTCAGCCGCTGCCTGGAATCTTACTACTTTTACCGACGACAAGTGTACCCAATCGACCGGCTGGAAGCTCAGTCTGGCCGGCGGCATTGGCTGTATCTCGCTGCCCGAGACAGTGAGTTCGATTCTGGTCGAGGAAATGTCCGATGAGTTCCGGTTCATTGGCTCGAGCGGATACGCCTGTGATACTTTCCATCAGTCGGGTGGCAATGGCTGCTACACCCAGTCACAGGGATTCCAATCTGTTCAGGTGAATCCAGCGTAAGTATCTACTGGATTCTTGCAATAGAAATACTAATGTAATGTTTTAGCAGCAACTAGAAATGCACTGGGGAAACATTGGAAGAAAGGAGGCGATTGTTTGAGAAGAATTGCCCTACTGAATTCAAAGGAGCCATGTACAAAGTGGAAGAGAATCTCAAACCTAACATATGATATTTTTTTTGAAAGCTCGAATAGTCTTCCAAGAATACCTAACTTGGTCAAATTGAAGAAGCATACTCCACATGGCTCGCCTCCGCCTGTATATTCTCGATATTATCCACTATCCGATCCAAATGATCAGTCTCAAACCTGCCCTTCTTTGCCAACTCTTTACCTGGAAAAAAGGAGGACTGGCCTTGTTAAATAATCACATCAATCTCTTCTAGTCGTTGACCTGTAGTCTTGGGGTGGAACACGTAGATCGAAAGGAAATAGAGTAGGAATTGAAGACAATGAAGATCAAGTATCCTTTCCAACCATTTTCGAACAAGCTCATGACGGGTCAAATAGTGATTCCCCTCAATACGCAATATGAGTCGTATGACGATGACTTTTCCCCTCAGAAACCCGTACCGTCTGGGAAAGCAGCCAGGTAGGCGTGCTCAATCTCCCGCCCCATACTTCCGACACCTTCGAAGATAATATCTGCTTTCATCGACGCCCCGAGAAGTTCTACCCGTGCCGAAGCTCCTCGGTCAATCGCTCTGCATCAGAAACTTCGGTCGCAGGTTTGGGTTTGTTGAAGAGGTGATAGCAAGTTGCCAGACGATCCGTCGCTAGACACGCGCGCACTTGATGCAAAAGCATCAAGAGAGTATAACAACTTTGCATCGCGCAACAAGCAAAGAATGGTATAGTATGCGGAGTTCTGCGTATCGTTCTCACTTCTTCGCGAGATTCGCCCTGTAAATTGGGGTATGGCAGGTTACGAAAAGCTGTGGCAACCACCAGAGACGCTTTGAGGCAGATGTTGGAGGATTCTTGTTCAGTGAATGGGAACGAGGATTCCCGATCTGCAACCCACGTCGGCGAAGGCTCGGAGAGACCGTTGCTGTTTATGGACGGAAGGTGACAATATTTGTCCAAGAATAGGGGGACATTCATAAATGCTCTGAAACGGTGCAGGCGGGTTCGAGCGCTGCAAAGCCATCAGTATGCAATGCTTGTTTGTCCATGAGGAGGACTCACGTAAATATAAGAATTCTACCAATTCTCCACATATTTTCCGCGGTTGATGCTTCGGCTTGTTGGCCAAATGTTACTCGGAGACTGCGATCTGATTCGGTCATCAGGGACACAATCTGGAAGTCAAGGCTCTTGATTTGATCGCTACGACCCGGTTGAGCTGTATCATCCATACGCTCGATGCTGTTGATCATCTGGTTTGACGCAAAGAGATTCTTCTGGGCTTGCATTAAAAATTCCCAAGGCTTGAGAGGCGTTAGAACATCTAGGATTTGATTTGATTGGAGGATTGCACGATACCTCCAACTCCACATTGAATTGTGGGAAAGGGGTCGTAATTCGTAGATCATCTAGCGTAACGACGGGTGGCTTTTGGTCCAATCGTCAGTGGGGAGTATTCTATTGGAGTTTTGGATTGATAGCCATACTGCAAGATGGAGATTTGATGAGAGGTAAGCCACAAACATCTGGTTTTCAGGTTAGCAAGAACGACTTCTGATATATAGATATACGTATTTCGCACCGTAATCCACCACGTCCGTCTTTGTGCTTCTGAGTGCGCTGTGTTTGAAGTTCCTAGATTATGAAGAGAAATGTCCATGGCTGTAGTGATGGCTTGATTGATCCGAGCACGCATTCGTGACACATTACCTCGCTGGCAGTACTCATATATAGAAAGCACGACAAGAGCTAGTGTTGGTTCGAGGTGAGAGGGTAATTGTGAATGCAGTGACGATTTTGCCTGGGACATTTGAGCACCGGGTGTAGCAAAATTCAATCCTGGACCCAGGTCATCGGTATCTCTTTCCACGCATTCTAGCGCGGCCTGCGCAAAAAGCTGTGCATAAGAGCGTCGGACTAAAATGCCCATATCTGACATGGGTGAAGGATCTTGTGAAAGGGGTATCATGACAAGTAATGCTGACAACGCGAGACCTAGAGATGACTTTGGCCAGTAGGGCACATCGGCTCTCGTTGGTTCCATAGCGCCATTTGAAAGTCGAGTCAGGCAACGACAATCTTCACGCAGTGGCATATCTGGAGCTGGAAGTAAGGGTATATATGGGTGAATGTAGATATAGTAGGCATTGATACTAATATGGGCATAAGCAGGCGCTCAGGCTCGAATTTCAGCAGTTTCGTTCCCTTACATGTCGTCTTCACATAGATAGGCTCGAACAGCAGAGCTATCCGAATTCGAAACGGATGCAGACGTAAACGGCCCATCTGTACTGGGCGTAAGTTGACCCCAGGTCTGACCAGATCCAGTTGCGTCTGATGGAGACTCCGGTGTGAGATCAAGATTGTGGACGCCCGCAAAAGGAGAGACCAGGCCGATCATATCATCCAAAAAAGGATCTTTCTATAGTCAGACCTGCCGTGCAAAGTTATCATATACTGGGTCTCACCGATGGCGTCCGTATAGTCTGACGGGGAACATGTAGCGGGAGGGCCATGATGATCAGAATGGGATCGCTGTGCTTCGGCATATCGAACGCCTCTTCGGGGACCACCCCGGCGACTAGGCCGATAAGAACAATCTCGGTCCTTACTGGAGCACTACAACGCGGATTTTTGATCAGCGTGATATTTCATACTTGGGGAGGCAATTTTTGCTTACGGGTCTGCAGGGCTGTTGTCCATCACACCGAGTCTTTGTAGATCGACTGAGAACATAGTCAGCATGTGCCATACATTCTCTGGTTATAGCTTATTCACCATGCAAGACAAGCGGCTTTGACGGGAGGCTTGGATACTCGTGCCATTGTTTGCTCTCGGTCTATTGGTAAACTTCTTGATCAAAGTCTTACCAGCCACTTGAAGGGCTAAACCAACATGAGGCTGAATGTTAGCTAGAGATCTTTGATTAGTTCAAGCACAATCAAGAACAACTCAGAATTATACAACAGGGGTCGAGAATTTGAATTCACAGTGCGTGTCTGAAAGATCATGAAGTTCCCGCTTTCGGCATTTGATCGGACCAAACGCCGATCTCGGCCTAATTATCGCCACCCATTATCGTATGGTTTGAGGGAAGCTATTCACGGTCATTCGGGGTTGATACAAACAATTGGCCGTGAACAGAGGAGGAAACTGGGGAGCTTGGGCAGATCGAATGTACATGTGACCAAGAATGGAACGCAATATGATGAGTTGATCTTTTAAAAGCGACCAAGGCTTATTCCTTCAGGCGTAATCGAAGACTTGAGAAGCACAATCGATTATTCAATAGCGCTCAACATTCCTTATGCTCATGTCGAGTTACAGCTAGATCTCCGCGCACAAGTACGCGACACTAGACTAGACCTCTACATGATTCTGTCAGTATTCAATAACAGCTTTCAGTTGTACGCCCAATCTGGATGTGTATCTCTGAAACCACTTTTGTATCAAACACTTGGGACTAGTGACAAGTTCCCTTCGAGCAAGCATTCTCCAACTCCGGAGCTTGCGAAGTGTCAGTCCGACAGAAACAAGACGACTTGACTGGCACATCAGCCACTGCAACAGCAACCTTTAGTTGCCCCTCGAGAATCTTTGCCTCGTCCACACGACCCAGGCGCACGAGACATTCATGATAACCTTGCAAAGCCCACACATTGTTCGGATGATGGCGTGCACGAATAACAGAATCATCAAGTCCAAGATCCGCGCGATAAACAGCAGCCGCTTCCTCAACGCGGTTTTGCTCGAGCAAAAGTGCAGCATACGCATGGCGAGCAGGCTGCATCCAATTCCACGGCTCAGAATATCCCAGGCCATCATCCAGCTCAATTGATCGGCGGAGATGCGCGAATGCCTTCTCGTAGTTTCCACGGCGGTACTCGATCTCGCCGTCTAACATGGCAGAAGCCACGCCTAGAGAATCCACGCATTTATTGGGAAAATCGAGGCGTGAGTCAGGGACACACTTCGTAGCCTCTTGGTACATTTCTCGCTGGCGCTCAGCCTCAGCAACGTTTCCAGTTGCCGCATACGCGACACCTTTGGAGTAATACGCCATTGCGGTCGTAACACAATACAGAACGGGATCGTTGGGCAGCGGGCTTGCGATGATTTCGTCCCACATGCCGAAGCGGACCATGACGTGGGAGCGGACAGACATATAAACTTCGAGGAAGTCTGGAATCTGCGCGAGGAACTCCTTCGGTAGAGTAGCTTCCATGCGATCGACGGCGTCGAGGGCGACGGCTTTCTGGCCCGCGAACATGGCTGCGTAGATAAGGGTGTGATAGTTGTGCATTCGGTAATTAGTGTAGAAATTGAAGGGCCCTTGATAATTCAAGAACTTTTCGTCTGCGATGGTCGCAAGTTGATTGGCGCCGATGGCGGCGCGGTAGTCTCCCACCTGAACATCCAGATGCGCGGGCATATGACATGCATGCCCAGAATCCGGAACCAAATGACGCAGGTTGTCTGCGGGGACCAGGCCTAATTCAGGCGTAGGTGACATCTCGATAAGGTGGATATACATGTGCAGAATGCCGGGATGTTGGTAGGCCTCTTTCTGGCGAAGAGCTTCCTCTAGGACTGTCTTGGCTTCCAAGGTCCGTGTTCCGGGCATGGGATCTCCTGTTACTAAATTCCATAGTTTCCATGCGGAGAGACTCATCATCGAGTCTGCGTAAAGAGCTGCAACATCTAGATCATCGCCAAAGTCACGATAGGCTACCTTCATGGCGTCGGCATAGGCTCGATTGTGGGCTTTGTAAACTTCCATAGTGGCAGGTTTGTCGCCTTGGAAGCGAGCTTGGATAGCCGCAATCAGAGCCTGCTCCGCTGTTGTCGCCTTGGAGGCGAGAGCCTTGGCCTTCTGAACGGCATCATAAGTGCGTCGTGCGACATCTTGCAAATTGTCGCCGAAAAACTCCCACGGATGATTGTAGTTAGGACCGAGGGCATAAGCCAAGCCCCAATAAGCTATAGCGCAGGACTCATCGTGAGCAATAGCTTGCTCAAAGCAGGCTGCGGCTTCCGTGTGGTTGAAGGTAAAGGCCCAGGTCAAACCGCGATTGAACCAGATCTGGGCCTGGGTGCTTGTTGTAGTTATAGGCCGTCCGAACTTGCCGAGGTCGAATGGATAATCTGTCCGTTTCACAATTTGGTTAGCAACTGTCATGTTGGGGGAAAATTATTAAAGATGGATGAAATGATGAAATGAGGGGTCATGTACGAGGGGATGCCCGATCTTTATACGGTGCCTTTTTGGTCACATCGATCAACTGCGGTACGTACAACCTTTCGTAAGCTTGGGCTCCAACGCTTTGCACCTGGTTCAGGGCTGCGTTTACCGACCCCAGCATTTGGGCTACCCCTGTCTATTTTTATTTTCTCTTTTTCTCGTATTGGTTTACATTGTGTACTGCATTCCTACCGCATTCCTACAATGGAAGTGTGGCGAGGAATACTGAAACCCGTGTATGCATAAAGGTACTTTTCTTAGGTGAGGTGATCGGCAATGCGTGGGGCGTGTCCCATTGATTGAGATTCAGAGTTTACACGGCGCTGAGACTTACCTCCAGCTGCGGTGTTTGATTGGGACCAAGCTCTGGAATACTGGAACGATGATGCAGCAAATAGATATGCCAAAGGTATCTCGGTTCTACATTCAAATGTACGCTTTGCTCATAGGGCTAGAAGCGTTAGCCAACGCACTGTCTGCGCTGACACTCAAGGAAGTGAAGGATGAAGCATCGTAGGTATCAGCCAAAGAAGATCATGAACGTCTCCATATATACCCAGGTCCATGCCTCAAGTATTCAGTCCCAAAGAAAATGATCATACAGATCGTCGCTAGCAATCAAAAAGCCGCACGCAGTAAGAAGACAAGTTTCAAATAGAATCACAGGAAAGAGAGCACTGGAAACTCTCTAGGTAGCGACTGAGCCGGTTACCGAGCCAGAGTTGGCCATGGAATGGATGCTGCCAGGGGAGCCGTGTTTTCGCCGTTAAAAGCGCCGTTGAGGGAGCCTGGTTCACCGACATTGAGATGATGCTCGTGGGTACTGGTCAACGACGGAGGCGGCCGGATTTCTTTCTTTCCGTTCGCCTTGTAATAGAGCATCATGTCACCCGAAGTACGCCAGAGACACGTCCGAATCGTAGCCAAAGTCATGTTCGGAGGGCACAGCTAAGACAGGACAAGAGGGTTAGCAAAAGCAAAGAGCCACTAACTAAGAGAGGCATATTACCTGTTTCTGACAATAGAGCTCAAGATATTCCTCCGGTTGCATCGCGTCTGCCTCGGGCTCATCAGGATTGCTGGGATCGATGCGTTCAGCCACGTAAGCCAGGACCTTCTTGACCCGAAGCATACGATTAGCATTTAGTCGGGAGCTATTGTTATTGCCATTCATATTGGTCGGAGGGACACCATTGATAGTCGGTCTGTATCAAATTAGCTTCCGAATGGTGCTAGACTGTTCTAAACGCAAGGTGGCATGGGTCTTACAGTTCAGGCTTCACAACTGGTGGCAAAGAGTCATCAAAGGGCTTCAAGATGAAAGCAATCTTCACTTGCTCCTTAAACGGAATTTGGTTCTGGCAAGATGGTCAGCGTGGGCTTCTGGAGGTTAAGAAGTATGACTGTAAACTAACCTTGAGTAGCAATTCGCCTAGCCAATGTGGGATGGCCTTCTCAAGTCGCTCAATTTCTTGACCGATGCTTCCAACGCTGCCACGGTATAGATCTGAGGCTACGGCAGTGTCACCCGTTTCTTCTTGGATGAAAACCGCTGTCCGCGGAGGGATATGAAGCCGGGGGGGTCTCGCTCTCTGCGCTGGGAATGATGGCCGTTACCAAGTCACGACTGGGATTTGAAGAAAGGAACTCCTCGTAATCATCGCGAATCCGATCAATAACACCACTGATATTTGCCGCGTACGTCTTTTCTTCCTTGATGGAGGAGATCTCCGATTCTTCGATCTTCTCTTCTTGGATCTGGGGCTTCGTGTCCGTAGAAGTACGTGATCCCCGTACTTTCGGGAACTCCATGCGGAACTTCTTTCCAAACAGGGAACTGCCCTTCTTGCGTTCCTCTTTATCAGGCTCTGCTGGTGATTGTGGCAGCCCTGAAGGAGAGTTCAGGTCAGAAGGTGACATGGGAGTCTTGTCTGTGTCAAGCTGAGAAAGCTGAGAAAGTCCCTGGGGTGGAGGAGCTGACGAGAAATAATCGCTTTTGTCGGAGAATGACCCGGGCACGGCATCCAGGTTGCGGCCCCCAATTGAGCCAGGGGTTTCAGCATCAAATGCTGGGAATGGAGAGGTACTTTGCATGGAGGTGCTGAGATAGTTGGCGGAGGATGGTGTACTGACATGGATACCAAAACCCGACATATTTGGGCTGCCAGGGAAATCCATACTGTGCATACCACGAGCTATGGGTATACCCACGCTGCGAGGAATATCATCTGTAGGAGCAGATGTACCCAATGTAGGGTTGAGCCTAGCGAGCTCTTCCGCTTTAGTGATAGCAGACTCGCGATAATCGTTGTCTCGCCGAATCTGCTCGTCCACCATGGGGGCGAAAAGCCAACGCAAGATCCATTTGCCGAGATTGACTAAGAATTGTGAGTGGTATGAACAACAGAGGGCTTTGATGGATACGAATAAGGAGACATACTTCGTTGGTCTTCTCGGAATTGCGAGAGATCAGTCTCTGATAGACCGGCTTCATCAGCGTAGACCTCAGCATCGAAGCAGCGATTGGGCTCCAAAATAACGGAAAGTCTACCCGTTCTAACATCAATTGTGCACCAGTGAGCAATGCTTTCCATGGTATTCAGTTCATCCGCGACATCATCAATATGACGCTTGCCAAAGTTTTGTACAGGTACACACTGTATTTATGTTAGGTCTTGCCTTTCGAGAGTTTATGACGTTCTTGTAGCTTACCTTGAGCAGATCCCACAAGACCACTTCTCCGGCCGAATCTTGAGTGAGGGTTCGCTTCCGGTCGTTTAGCATCAAGCATTTGATAAGACCATGCTGACCCTCGATAGTTTCTTCTGGCAGCGAGTGAACGGGTACTGTGAGACCAAGACCATTCTCCATGTCCGGCTCAGGTGGTTGCATGCTCGAAGGCGACGAGTTGCCCAATATTATAGATGCAGTAGACAACTGCAAGGCGGCATTGAGTGGAATCTTCTTGGGTACTTGATCGGAGGATTTCTCTGGCGCGGCAGTGGCTTCGATAGTCCGCCCCGATTTGGGCGGCGAGTCAAAGTCCAACGTCGTGTCAACATTTCTCCATCGGTTAATACTAGACTTAGGTGTAGCTGTCCAAATAAAGTCATCGGTAGCAACCACCTTCATGACACCTTCATGTTCTTGTAACGCTGCGACACATTTGCCCTGTTCAAGATCGGGCGAGCCTCGTGTGTCAGTCTTCGCAACCAAACCAGATCGGTCGCTTGAGTAGAAGACGGCAAGATCCGGATGGTCGGAATATAGAGACCACACGCTGTCGTTGTGCATTGTCAGTGTGTTCATACAACGGCCTGCAGTCAACGACCAGATCTTAATGGTCTGGTCGGAAGAGGCGCTCATAATTGTATCTCCAGACTGATTGATCAGAATATCGCGAACGTTATCAGTGTGGCCCACGAACTTGGTGACCAGCTTCCCAGACCTGGGGTCCCATACGCGCACGACATTCTCCGGTCCACCGCTTGCAAGCACCGAAGATGTCGCGTCCAGCGCATAGACGGAGCCTTTCTCGGCCGTGTCATCGCCACTTGCATCGATGCTCAAGATTTCGCCGCCTCCATTCAGATCCCACAGATAGAGCTTATGGTCGAGGCCACCCGACGCAACCCAGCTAGCTTGGCCGTCCGGACTAGCCAGTGCTTTGACATAGTCGGCATGCTTGCCGATACGCTCGGGGACCTCGGTAGACTCCGAGTGCGGACGCCAGAGTCGCACGGTTGTGTCGGACGATGCGGATACGAGGGCGGAGTTACCCTGGGTCAATACGATGTCGTTAATCCAGTGGCTGTGAGCCTGGACCTGGGTTTTAAATTGTGTCGGGCCCGGCTTCCGATTAGAAGGAGAAAACGGATTCTCGGATTGGAGCGATGCCAGAGGGCAGTCGAGATCCCACGAGCAGATGACACCATCGCGGCCTGCGGAATACCTGATGATCAGACGTCACATTAGCTGCCGTGTAACCGACGCGAAGAGAGACGGCGTTTGGGGAATTAACGGATCGTCTGAGTTTTGAAAGCAGACATCTTTGTAGTGCCGTGAGGAGACTCACAAAATGGAGTTTTGACGGTCAACAGTCAGGCCATTGACCCCCAGCCGGTGCCCGCCTGGGGCATCAGGCAGAGGGAGTACTGGAAAAGGTGAGCATGGGAGGATGCGGTCGAGATCTCAATGGGGAACCAAACCATAGGTGACCCTCTGGTGGCTAAGTTTCCGTGCCATACATGCAGGTCGGGGAGTGTGGAAGGTTGAATTGCGGAGGAGATGCGGAGCTTATCTGCCTCAATCGAGGGCCGATCACACGTTTTCGGTGGGGAGGACGACGTCACCAGGCACATAACACACCATACAGAGAAGCATGGAATTGGAAATGGCGCAAGTCAGACGAACAGAAGCAAGAGAGGGGAAGGTTCTAGATGAGGGGAAGATGGGGAACGCGCCAGGGGCACCTTTTCCATAGGGTTTTGGCGCCATGCCGCAACATCGGCCTTGGTCCGCGGATATGAGCCTTGTTCTTCCCTTCGCCAACTCCTTTCTTTGGTCTCTCCTTGTGGTTTGAGCATACTTCTCAGACTGTATTTGAAGACTTCTAAGCGCCTCATAGGACCCGGTGTAAGATCAGTAGCAGGCAGAAGCCTTTCCCAACGTCCCTGTGCCGCTTAAGGACAGTGAACGTTATCAGTTCACCTCGATTATTATCAAATGAGAGAAAAGACATGATCAAACTGGCAAGCATGCACATTTCGAGGAATGGTATATCTCCCATCTCTATACCTTCCAAGCACGGCCAAGAAGATCCATCAATCTCACCCTTCTCGAAACACGTTCGGCAATCAATCCCATCCCGACGTGGTTTTCAACATCAAGATCCATCGCGCATCAGAGCAAGATACGGCCTCATACGGATCATGAAACGGCGGAGAGTCCTCTCGCTTTACATCCATCACGAATTGATATGTCACAACGCCCAGGCCCCTGCTTAGTGTTCTCGGCCGGGGCCAGGGCCGAAGAATTCACGCAAGGCATCACGGATAAGCACAAAACTCCATTATCCAAGCGAATGAAGAGCAGAACAGCAAGAAACGACCATTTACATGAAGTCAAATCTTCGCGTTGAAGCAATTTACCAATGCGGAGAAAGAATGCCATGGGTCGTTGGGGAGAAAAATACGTGGCGAGCCTCTAGTTGCCAAAATTCGCCGGACTTTTGACAACGCCGGTGTCGCGAATGACTACCCAACAGTCGGATTGTTCATGAGTGAGGTAGTCATGCCTGGGTTCAAGATCAAAGAGAAGAAATGCGGAAGCTTTGCGCGACGGAGCAGGGACAAGAAGCTGGATGCTCAAGACCGAGACTACAGCCAAAGAATAATGGACAGAGGATAGATTCATATATCACGATACCAGGGTTCTCTATATAGCAAACAGGATATTGTACAGTAATATATCTCACAGAAAAGGAGCGTTTGGGTTTACTCATCCTGTACCCTCTTCTTATTCTCCAACGTATTCCACGCCCATTGATAACTGCCCAAGAAAACAGCACCACCAATGCCAATCCACGCCACACGCGGCCCAATACCACGCCAGAAAGCACTGAAGCCCTCCTGCGCAATCCCCCTCACGATCTCTTTAACTCGAATCGGGGACGAACCATCACTCCGACGAGCTAACATAACCCGAGTCTTGATGACATCCAGAGGAGTAGTCAACCCAGCCGCAATGGCACCTGCAACACTACCAAACATGGCACTCGTCGACGCAGGGATCTGATCCTGCGTAATGATACCAGATCCAGCCTCTGTCTTGCGGAGATACCGCTGCGCATAGCCCTCCTTCATAGACTCCCACATGGTGAACTGTAGGACAGTGAAAGGAATCTCGCGTGCGATGGTGATTCCCGCCCACGATACAATTCGCGAAGGACTTGTCCGTATCCTCGCTTCACTGATACAGTCGCGGTAGCGGCGCCGGTGGCATTTGTTCTGGCGGCTGGAGAGGGAGGAGGCGCGGCATGGCGCAAGGCTAGGATATCCTTCAGTGCGAGCAGAGTCGATCCGCCGAAAAGGCCTGCCTGGGCACGTTGCTTGACGACTTCTGTTGGCACGCGCACAGCGCATGCGGCGATTTCACCTAGCGAGGAGGCAATGGAGTGTGTGAAGAAGACATGGGCGCGGGTGGGAGGTTCGGAGGGTGCGGAGCCGGTTGTTGGGGGAAGGAGCTGGCGTTTGACGCCATCGTAGACAATGAAGAAAGACGCGGCAGAGGGGGCGGAGCCGAAGAGCACAGAGGGGAGACCGGCGTAGATTCCGCGGACTGTTTGGCGGAGGGAGAGCTTGGGTTGAGGTGCGGTGGTGTCGCGTGCCTTTTGAAGGCGAGTTTTGATCGTGTCGAGGGGGTAGAGGGAGCAGTCAACGGTAAGGCCAGCGACAGCGCCGGACTGAATGGTTTTATATTGGTCAGAATGAGGCTTGGGAAGGTCACTGTGGTTTTCGTACCAGGAGGGACCTCGACCAGAGTGAGGAGACCAACGGTTCCCCGTCGGGTTGCTGGGTCATGTTGAAAGGTGAAAGATATTAGTGATCTACCGCGAGAGCATGCTGTGTCTTCAATGACGGAGAAGAGAAATTGGCAATTGCAGTGGTCTTGGGACTGGTGAAAGACTAGAGGGGAAGCGCCGCGATAGACCGAGCTCCGCAGATCAAAGTTCCGAAGTTTTGCTCCGCGGTCAGGCCATTCCGATGTCGCTGAGCCCTACGTCAGATCCCCGGTGAACATGATAGAACGATCTATATGAAAAAGGAAGACAACAAAACTTATATGTATTTAGAAGTATCTACTGCGATGCCCCTATGTAGACGCAATTGCCCAAGGGAGAAGAAAGATCGCTCCGCTCGAGAACTAAATACCACCTAGCCGTTCCACTTCTAGCAAAGACATCTGACACTGAACAAAAAGGCCTGGGAATTTCCTTCTCGACTCGAGGTACTCCACAACGCCGGGAAAACCGCAATAAAGAAATCACAGGAGAAGACACAAATCATCTAAACCGGTTGACAGGCGCGAGTAGGAAGGAAGAGAAAAAAGAAGGGAAAAGAGGGAAAAAAAGGAAAAAAGGGGTGCGGATTCACTGGACCACAGAGGGAATTATGCACACAAGAAATAAAGATTGATACACAGAAGAGGAATCATTTGCCCTTGTTACCTTTGCTGGCAACGGGAGGACTGTGCGACGGAGGCTCGAGAACGTGAGTGTGGCCTTCTGCGGGTATGATCTCGCCAGTGCCCAGCTGCTCACATGCATGGATGTTGCGCACCCATTCATCGGACATGACCTCGTCGAGGGTCGCGCGCTCCTTCGGATTGACCTTCAGCATGCGGCCAATGATATACCGACTTTCCCGCGGCAGGATGCGGAGAAGTCGCCAAGGACCCTTGATGACTTCCTGTTTGGGAGGCTGGGGCGCTGAGCCCGGTGGAAGGGGTGGTGCCTCTTTGCTAGTGGTCCGAGAAGGCTTTTCGTGGTTGCTGGTCCGGGTGTTGGACTGCTTTGCAGATTCAGTGGGTGATGATGGAAATTGGGAGTCGGAGTCAGCTTTCCCGTTCTGGTCCGATCCAGCGTCAGCCCCATCAGGAAGGCTCGGGGCGGAAGTGGGAGGAAGATGCTTCTGTTCATGGGTAATGGATGGAAGATCGGAGCTAGACTTGGGTCGAATATGACCGCGGGGGTTGCTATCCGGCACCGGAGTGCCGGGGGTCGGATTAGCAACAAACAGACGATAAGAGTTGTCTGTGGTGCGCGGTTGCTTCCATGGGAAACGGCGCAGAGTCATGCAGCAGAAGATGATCGCCAGCGACCAAACATCCGTGGGGCGAGGGTCGTATTTCTTCTCGTCGTAAACCTCAGGGGCAAGGTATGGATCGGAGCCCACGATACCTATTGATATGGTCAGGAAGGTTTCAAATATGCCTGCAGACTGCACAAGTACATACCTGAAGCAGGAACAATATCATTCTCAAATGGATAGCGGAACACAACCGCACTTCCAAAGTCAATCAGTTTCATGATGCCGCGGTCATTTACCACGACATTGTCCAATTTCAAATCTCGGTGGGCCAAACCCATGCCGTGGAGATATGCCACACCACTGAGAATCTGCTTAAACGAACAGGCAATCTCCTCCTTGCTCATCTTGCCGGTCATGACAATCGCAAACAGATCAAATGGCGCATATTCCATCACCTCATACCAGTGGCTACCTTCTTGAATGATGTCCAGGGTCTCGATAATGTTGCCATGGTGCAAGGTGGAACCAATACAGAACTCGGCCGTCACCTTCTTGGAATATTCTTTCAAACTTTCCCAGCTATGACGATCACGGAACTGCTTCACTGCAAAGGTAACTCCGTCGCTGTTTCGCTTCAGTAGTCGAACCGAGCCGCCTGCTCCAGATCCGAGGACCCGCCCCAGCTTGCCGTATTTGGAGTTCAGCCCATGATCATCAGCGAAAGGTACACTATCAGTCGCCATCTGGTACGGTGAGTTCTTGCCCGATGTTCGGCTCGATCGTTTACCAGCTGTAGTTGGTGAGTCGGGTCGCTTGCTCCGGTGACCCATCTTGAAGAACCGCTTCAGCTCGGACATGGAGCCATGATGATGATGATGATGATGGCCTCCAGTTTTTGCCTCATTATGTTCCTTTTTGTTATTTCCAAAGATGCTCTTCCTGTCGCCTGCTTTGGTGACATCACTTGCACTAGCCGACCGAGGGGTTCCAGGACGGAATGAACGCTTTGAGTCACGGCTTCCAAAGATAAATCGTGCATCTAGTTGCGCCAGATTTTTGGATTGTGGCTGCCGCTTGCTGCGGGCGTACGGGTCGTTGGGTTCGCCAATTGGTGTGATAGTACTCGGTGGCGTGTAGGATTCCCTCGGGGTGGCAGGAGGGCTCTCTTCTTGAGAGCTGGTGGCGTCAGTCCCGATAAAGAATTGAGCTCGGTGTCTTGGTACATGGGAAGCATGCGAAGAGGGTTCGGATGCACCGCTTTGTTTTGCGGACAATCGATCAGTGGATGAGGGGCGCGAAGTCGGGGCGCTTCTCTGAGTGCCATTCTTGTCGCCGGATGTGACCGGAGGCGATGTTTCAGGAGTAATAGCCGATGCTTGAGCATTTGCTCGGCCCACGGCGTTGAGTGAAGCCAAGCTATCGCTGGATCGATCTTCGCGGGAGTGGGTGACGGCGGGGGTCAGGAGGGGAGACTGTGTGGCGGAGACGGGGGAGATGCGTGGGGGGAGGTCACATAGGAGCTGCTCCCATCGCGTTGACTACGGTCACTCGATTCTCGAGATCCGACCTGCAAAATGGTGAGTTTCAATCGGCATGACCATTTTCTCCACCACCGGGGCGTGGAGAAAATCGCGAAGTCACTGAGCAACCATCACGAAGTCCTCGCCCGCTGACGCTTGCCGGCATATTTGGAATTGACAAAAACTGAAGCAGCAGAGACTTACTCGTGATGCGGGGAGAGACATTGGGTCGAAGGAGAAGTTGCGCAGACGAGATTCCTGAAGGTCCGTATTCTGCAGGCTCTTAGCCAAGGAACGCAATTCCTCCTCGGAGGTTGGCTTCTTGCGGAGCTCGTCTTGAGTGTGCTCCAGGGTGGGCGACTGCAATGAGGCGGGTTCGATCTCCTGGGTGACGGCGGAGAACCGGACCTGACCAGGCTGAGATCTTGACTTGGCATCGGGGTCATCGGCCCCCGACGCCTGGGCGGACATCTTGGCGGGGTTTTGAAGTGCCTGGGTAGCTGTTGCGTGGAAAATGCAGGGTCAGGCAAGGGCTTTCCGACTTCAACTTCAAAGGGAAGTGACAGGCTAGCCAAGACATACCTGAATCCATAGAGTGGGCAGTTGGGGTCGAATCGGCCGGTTTAGACGTCATACTCATTCGACACCAACTCACGGCCGGGTGGAGCGCATGCCTTGCACAATCTGAACGTTGAATTCGATGGGATCGTCAACCTCGCTCTGCGTTTTGAGGCGTTCAAGAACAGAATGTTGAAAAGCGTATCAATTACGTGGGTGAGGCAAATCTTTTCCTTTAACTTTTCAGTGCCGAATCCGTGCGGATAAAGCCGAACGTCCGCAACGGGCGAGTGGAAACGTCAAGAATGAAGCAAGCCGACCCAACAAGGAATCGGGGAGGGAAAGAGAAGAGGTAAGAGTTAGAGTTGAGGTAGAACGTAAGGTAGGAAAGGCGAGGTTAAGATCAAGGCAAAGGAGGGGAGAGTTTGGGGGTCTGGGCCTGAAGGCAAAACCAGTTGCGAGTGGGGGGGCCTCCCCGTGCTTGCCTCTGGGCTTCCTTTCTACTCTTTTCTGGTCTATTTCTAGCGGTTTTTGCGGCTCTAGGTACTTTTCTCGATTATGAACTCTCCTGGACATGCTGATGCCCTCATGACTGCCCATAGACGTGACTCTGTCGGAAGAGCGCGGAGGGGGAAGAAGTCGGAGGGGAAAAGGCCTATGATGTCGATATCGATTACCCGCGTATCAGCTCGTGCCGACTTCCCGGCCTCTAAACCTGTCCATCTAAACCTCGCCATCTTCGCTGAGAATCTGGAATTTTGCCCCTTCAGGCCTAGCGGACTATCTCATGCATGATTCGCAAGATCATGCCTGCATGATGCCCCCAACTCACCCCTCTTTCCCTCTTTACCTCTCACCGAGTCCGGATTTTCACTCTGATCGTCCTTCCAAAGGTACATATCTAGACGTATCATACTTGCCAAGGGGTTCATCTCTCGTGTATCATCATGATCGTGGCTCTACTGCCAAGCCAGCGGGCATCTGACAAGCCACGTTGTACGGGTTGACATAGACACCTAGTTCTATCTCCTTGGCGCTATACCTTCCTACTCGGGGCTCGGGGCTCGCAGAGGTGCTTTCCCCGCCATGGAATTGTATACGACCCCCGTCGGACATTTACATTGCCTGCATGGTAACACAGGCTTAAGGCTTAACGCAGTGTGGGAGATTTCTGGCACGCACAGGCGATTTCTCGATCAGCAGGCCCAGGCTCTCTGTTCCATAATATCCGATGCCTCCTTCAATTCACCTCATCCAAAGGTTGCGTTGAAGGTTGCGTTGAAATCAAAGTCATGAAGGAAAAGAAATTGCCCCTAAAATTGCTATGCACACATCGCTCGTACGGCATGCATGAGATAATCGGGTATATATTGTACAGTGGGAAGGTAATACCAATTGCCTCCCAGGAACGCCGGCAAAATTCAATATCGAAACACATTCAAACATTCGTCCTCCTCGAGAGGCCCAGATGACCGTAGTGATACAGGAGATCTCCACATTTCTTTAGCTCCATCATGGAACAACCTGGATGCCAATGGACTTGGCCTGCGAGATGACACTCTTGCACAACCCCTGCAGGCTCAATCCCGATAACCGCGTCTCGCTGTGCTTGATCTGGGCGATTTCGTAGACGTGCTTGAGCGAGATCTTGCCGCAAGTTTCGTGGCCGGGATTCATGGCGCCGCGCAGACGGTTCTTCCGGGGCTCTACATTGGCGGCATTGAGCAAGAGATAGGTGGTGGTCGGGGTGCGGAGATCAAAGGTGAAGGACCGATCGGGACGAACAGTGACGCGCGCCGGGATGGGGACTCCAGGGTTGATGTGGGCAGTACGTGCGTTGAATTCCTTCGGCAATTTAGATGCGACTCGATGCTCCAAAGGGCTGAAAAGCGCTCACCTTGCAGAAGTCCATGCTCTTGACACCCTTACTACCCAGAGCAGGACCGACGGGCGGGCTGGGCGAGGCCTGGCCGGCGCCGACAATCAGCTTGACAAACTGGTCCTTGGCCAGGAGGTTCTTAGCCATAATGAATGTAGATTGTTGATGGTGGACGCAGCGGGAAGAAACGAACTGAAGACGGAAGTTTTTCAGGATCTCGGGATCGGCCGCTGATTGGCCCGAGACCGAAGCGAGCTGTAGGAGAGTAACTCAACGTCATCAGGTCTTTCCACTGGAAGCATTTCGTCGGACTTGACTATAGACTATTTATCAAGACTTCCTTGACGTCTCCGCTCTGTTCATTATTTGAGGCTGTTCTGCTTCGTGGATTAGCTCACCCGGCGGGTTCCCATTCGCATCCGAACTAACTCTGGCCCCGCGTCGATCTCCCTCCCTCACCTCCCTTTTCTATTTTTCTGAATCTCTCCAATTTGACAACACCATGAACTGGCTCAAGTCGACGTATGCTCCATTCCTCCACTGATGTGTGTGCGGTGGTAGCTAACTCTTCCACAGCCTGTCCGCGGCCGTGGGCACGCAAGAACCCATCTATGGCCCCGAAGCCATTCAGTCCGTCGCCCAGCAGGCCAGCGAGACTCCCTACACTGTTCTGACCAAGGACGCCTTGAAATGGAAGGCGTACCAGTACACCAATGTCGAGACTGCGACCTTCTACATCATGGCCGACAGTGGCGATTTGGTTATGGTCCAGGTTATCTACAGCAACATTGCGTGAGCATTCCTCTGATCGCACTCTATATCCCGCTTCCTAGGACGGGAAGGGATAATCACCATATAAATTGCGCTGACATGGCATTCTCCTCAAATGACAGTGGTATCCATACCACTGCGCACTTCAATACAAAGATCTTCAATCTCAAGGGCGATGGCCCTCACGTTTGGAACACCAACCCCCTGTCTAACTTCATGTTCGATGAGGGCATGCACTCCTTCGGCGCCGATAACTTGACCATCACTCTCAACGAGGAAGGTGACACATACCACATCAAGTCTACCGTCAACCCCAACAGCATCGTGGACCTCAAGTTCACTCGCAAGGCTCCCGGCTTCGTCGTCGGAAAGAACGGTACCACCTACTTTGGTACCGACCCCAAGAATCCCTGGGGATCCATGTTCCACGGCTTCTGGCCCCGCTGCGCCGTAGAGGGTTCTATTGTCACCAAGGAGAAGACCTACAAACTGGACGGCCGCGGAGTGTTTATCCCCGCTTTGCAGGGCATGAAACCCCACCATGCCGGTAATCACCACTTTCCCAGATGCATATAGAAGCTAAACGCTAATAACGTAATAGCTGCTCGTTGGAACTTCATCAACTTCCAGACCCCCACCTTCTCCGCCATCATGATGGAGTTCACCACTCCCCCTCCTACGGTTCCACCAAGGTCAACGTTGGTGGTATTCTGAGGGACGGCGAGATCATCTATGCCGGTTCTGAGAACACCTGCACCCACACTGCCTCGGAGCAGGATATCGAGAGTCAGTGGCCCGAGCCCACGTCCATCAAGTGGACCTGGACCGGCAAGACCGCCGACGGCCAGGATGTCACCGCCGAGGTCGATGGTCCTCTCGGCAAGCGCCTTGATCGTGTCGACGTGATGGGCGAGGTCCCTGGCTTCATTAAGACCATTGCTGGCAGTGTTGCCGGTACTAGGCCCTATATCTTCCAGGTATGTTCTTCTCCGCACTCTACGTTCTATGCCAGGCACTGACATCTCTCGATAGTTCTCTCCCCAGGAGAAGCTGAAGCTGAAGGTCAAGATTGGTGAGACTGAGACTATTGAGGAGGGCACCATGTTCTCTGAGTCAACTTTCATCTCGTAGACTCGGTTCTTATAAACGTACATAGGACATTTTTCCCGTGCGGGGCCCCGTTGGCGTTTCAATATTGAGTCATTTTACAATATGAGCCGAGGGCAATTGAGATTGACGACCTCTTATGTACCAGATATTCTACAGACTGTTTACTGGATACTTAATGCTATTGACCATGATCCCATCTGATCGATTCTTTGAATATATATGTTCAGTGCTTATTCGAAGCGTGATCTCGTGGCAGAGATCTGCGTTCTTTTTCTGGAATTGAGTTGCATAAGATCATCTTACGTGCTTCGCAACTGGACATACATCATCAGTAAGAAAGAGAAAACTACCGAAAAATACCAGATCCCCGCGTGAGTCAAGCGAAGTGATTCCATGTGCGATTTCGGCATAATGATAACTCTTTGATGGTGTACAATCATATCAATGACCCTTTTTGCCAAATTTATTCGAGCCAATATGACCCCTGACAGATGACTTCTGCGTCCTATAGTTCCAAAGACCACAGGTCTCTCCTGAAAATTAGTAAAAGACAAATGCAATTCACGAACCGCAAAATACAGTGCACCAAGATCGAGATTTATGGACAAGCAAAAAGTGGTCGCGCCCGGGATCGAACCGGGAACCTTCTCGGAGCGCCGAAGCCATCACAGGATGAAGTGTGAGCGAGAAATCATAACCATTAGACCACGCGACCTGATGATATAATCAACAGTGCGATTCAAGATTCATAATGGCCACTCCTCTGGGATGTTTCATGGTGGAAATGTTTTCTTTGGAAGAGACATTCGATCGCTTAAGAGCTATAGCTAGGGCCGTGTATTCTAGTATGTGTATTTTGCGCGGGCGGAAAAGCAAGAGCTCAGGATGCTCTGAAATTCTAAGCACAGAATCTTCAAACTAAACTATATATTATGTGGTGGAAGTGAACCAACACACGATGCTTGACCTAAAAAGATTAAGGCCAACGATCGACTGATCCGCTTCTCCTGTGGTATCCTTTTTTTTTTTGCGGCCAATTTCTGTGGGCCGAGACGACTTTGCTCAATTGTATTGAAAAATGGAGGTCGTTGTATGACCAATGTAATTCTATTGCAATTAACACCGCATATATTTTTTGGAAGGTAACCTACCTAATAATCCAGCACGAATATTACGTTCGGGTATGATCCTTCTCGCGCAACATCCGGCACAGTCTGGCGTTGAAGATTTTCCTTCAGCTTTCTAGTATTCACAAGCGTCTGCACGGCATCCTCATGCCCAGCATGCACAGGATAGAGACTCGCCGTCTGCCCACCACGACCTTGACTATAACCATCAATATCATCACGCATCAACAACTTCTCCACGGCAGCATGATATGCTAGCGCACTCGCATACATAAGCGGAGTCTGCCCACGCCTTGCCCGAACATTCACGTCGATCCGTGGTACAGAGGTCATTGTTTTGGTCCTTTGAATCAGTAAGTGCTCCTTCTGAAGGCGTGAAGATGCTATTTTGGTAGCAGCATGGACCTGTAGATCATCGAAGGCTTCTCCTGCGATGACTTCGCGGGACAGAGAAAAGGACAGGAGGAGCTTTAACTCGCCATCCCGCTGAGCAACCAAATGACCCATTGCAGTCACATAGGATCAGTCACACTCTTGAACACTTCTACCTCATTAACTTCCATACAATAGGCAGATGTTTCCATACGAAAGCGCTCAATATCTACCATAAATCCTACTGTCACAGATTATTACATGCCAAGCAAAATCACATAAACATCGTTATGCGGAAGCATCCACGACATTGTCGCACAAGAATTCACCAATCATTTCGCTCTGCCGCTGTAGAATTGAGGAAATCCTATACACCAACACCGAGAAAGGGCTCAGAAATGGGTTCCTAGAACTAGAAATGGAGGGATGGTCAAATGCTGTAAAACAAAAATAGAGAAACACAGGCCATTGGAAAGAAGGCGAGTCAGAACATCGCACACGACAAACGCCTTCGTCATCCGGCTATGACTGCGATCCCATGGCAGGAGATTGGGCTGCGCCTAGAGCAGGACTCGCACTCGCCGATGCCCTCGCACCAGGTGCCGGACTGGCGCTAGCACTGTGACCGCTGGAGGAGAGGGGAACACCACCAGTCTTCACGATGCGCTCCTCAACGCGCTCCTTATGCTGTCGGTTGCGAAGGTGGACTTCAAAGTTATCAACTGTCATGCCCGGTCCAGGTGTGTAAAGTTTGCCGGGGCAATCATGACAGCGGATGCGAGGAAGATATTGATATTTGATCTTCTGGCCGGAAGATAGGGTGTTGGGATTGGCCACGGGGGCAAGAGTTTCGATATCCACGGCGGAATAGCGCATCACGCCCTCAAACGAGTCATTGGGATGGGACTGTTTCAACTTATTGAGGCCAGCCTGGAGCCAGCTTGGTGGTGGGGGCTGGAATGCGCACATGGGTCAGCCAGGGACCAATAATCTGAGGATTATCTTTCTCAATATCTACTCACACCTGGTACCCCAGCCTGGGGCGGGTTCGGTGCGTCCACGGCTCCGGTTTGTTGAAGTCGGGGGTGGTGCGCAGCTTGTCGAGACTGGGCAGACGGTGGTGCCATGGCGTTCGCTGCATGGGCGGAGGATGGGTGGCCAGCGATGCGCTGTCCATTTCTCAGAGCAACAAGTCTGTCTCGAGAAAGCTTGAACCTCACGATCAACCTTTCGGGCTCTTCAACACTTTCCTCCCTGTACGTTTGCCGCCGAGAAGACATTCGAGGCTCATGAAGGACCGGCTCGGGGGTGGCTGATTGACCCAAACTAGCACGCAGAGCTGCATGAGCAGCCGTGGCAGCGCCTCGCATGCCTCTTGTTCGGGCGGTTCCCTGGGCAAGATGCGGGCCAATCGCGGGGGAACCAACAGAAGAATCGTCACTATCAAATTCGTCTGATTCATCGTCACCACGTGTTGTCACTCCACGACGCCGGCCGGAGCCCGAACGTTTGATCACGTTGCTCTCCTCGATAGTGGCAGCAGAATTTGGAATGACAGACGATAAAGCCAAGGTCCGGATCGTACGTTGACGGTCCTTGAGATCGGGGAGAGCAGGGCCACCGCGACGGTTGATCGACCGCTTCTGGCGACGTAGATCTCGAGAGATTGAGATCTCAGTTCGCTCAAGGTCTGTTTCGTTCAATTCGTAAAGATATGGCGTGTGCTCCTTGGCTGATTGGTAAGGTCGGAAGGCAGATGAAACGGGAGTGGGAAGGAAAGAGGCGCTGAGATCGGGATCTTCAATGGGGCGACCATCGAAGGGATGTGCGACAATGTAAAGAGACTTGGTAAACATTTGAGACTGTTCACGGATAGAATGAGCGATGGCGGTCGTAAATTCACCTGAGAGGGAGAGATCGTTCGTCATGCGCAGAGCGAACTCCTCAGGTGAATTCTGAGGGTCATTGATGTCCCATTCAAACTGATCGATGAGGGTGTGTTGCCCGATCGTGATGTTCAACTTGACTAGTATGCGCATCTCTTCGTTTCTATATGCAGTGAACGGCAGATGCGAGTCCAGGGGTTCCTCATGCATATAGATCTGAGGATAATAATCCACAATCTGGTCTTGAATGCTCTTGGTAATCTCACGAATGAGATGGCCCGATGTCTCCAAAGGGAGACCTAGATCCTCAACAAGCTTCTCGGCGAATAGATCCGGAGACACAACCCGATCATGAAGGTTCCAGGTGAAGGTATCGCGAATCTTGATCTTCTCGTAATCGATGTCGAGCCGAATAGGAACAAGGTCCTCAATCTGCTCACTCTGCACCTTCAGATCCCGGCGGGAGACTCGCAATTCCCGTGTCTTTCGGTTTCCAGGCCGACGTCGGTTGGATGGGTACAAGAGCTGAGGAATTTGACTTCCCCTATCCGTCCGTGGGTTCCCGAATCCCTCATATCCCATTCCGTACAAGACTGCCGGGTTCGCTTGATACTCGCGCCGTAATCGCAAGTAGAAATCACGTTCTGACTGTTTCTGTCGTTGAATCTCCTGGCTTGGATTTTGCCAGGCAGCCGCAGCTGCGTATTCAAATTCGCGGTTCACATACTGCTCCAACAAAATTTTTTCGACTGGTGTTTCGCGTGTACGTACAGCCAGGACTCCGGACACGTCGGAGGCCTGAATGACTGACCCGTCGCGGGATCGCTTTCTACTTTGCGCAGAGCCACTCGTGCCGTTTGAATGGGGCGTGCCATTGATCTCATTGGTTTCCGCCATCCCTGTGGCTGCCATCTTGGCTTTTGCGTTCTGCTTGTCTTCTGAGATGGTATCGGCAGTTGTGGCGGTGTCAAAGGAGTCTGAACCTCGGGCGGTGTTGGACGCGCTCGAGCCGTTCTGTTCGCCTGACTGGGAATCTACTGAAAACTGTTCCGATGGTAGGAAGCCATGTAACGATTCAGGGGATGGCATGATCGATTGAATTTGTGATATGGCGCAGTAAGCGTGATAGTCGAGAGGGAGTGGTGCTCAACGCGATCGAGATAAACCTAATGCGTTTAGAAGAGCATCGTTGTGTGTAATCTGGAGCGCAATTTAATCAATATTAGTGAGAGATTCATAGTACATATGCATAGCTCCCCGATCACGTCGCGACCGCGCGGCGTCAGGCGTCAGGTGCGGACTAGTTATTGCACGGGTCGCGACGGGCGCATGTACCAGACGCGCCAGGGACATCAAGAGCAGCTGCGCGATAGTCTCAAGCCAAACGAGGGTGGAATGGCAAAGCAGCGAATATAGTGTAATGATGGGGAAGTGATAACATACCAAGGTCGAAGGGGGAAGGAGGTGGATCGCGCTGTCGGCTAGGCAGACCGGTAACAGATCCCGATGACTCTTGGGAGATCACGTTGTCACCTGCGTAAAATTGGCAGGGATGGGAGACAATGTTTGGGTGGTCCTGAGAGTCAAGCTTGCGCAAAGGTGAGGCTGGTGGCGGTTCCTCAGGGCGCGCGGGTGTGTGTGAGAAGTTCAGAGGAGATTGGGAGGATTACGAGATGTCCGCTCCCGAGCAAAGCAAGGACAGCCTCGGCGCCCTTTCCATGCCTACCTATGCCCGTTTAGTTCTACAAATTGAGGGAGGAGGCTACTTGGTTATTAATCGTAAAGTTGTCATCGCTACTTTCCTATTCTCTCCCAGCAAGGACACTGCGCCAGGGCCGATTCGACGGCATGCTAGAAATCATGTGATCGTAATATCTGTGGCTTGTTGTATGCCTTGTTGTATGCCTTGTTGTTAAGGCATAAAGGCAGAATCCGGCAACACTCGGTGTCATTCAACACCTTAGACGTTGCACCAAACACACGCACCGGCGATTGAGGTCACTGCGTTCAATGAGGCTTTTTTATTTCAATACAGGTCACGTTGCAAGCTATTGCCGTGGAGCTTCCAATGGCCCAATAGCCACCGTGGCGACGAATTGACCTCTCACCACTCTCCAGAAACGGACCTCAAGGACTTGAAGAGTCCCCGAAAGATAGACAGATTGAAGAAAGACAACAGCCACTAATATTGAACACAGGAGCAACAATGTCGTCTCTGTCGAATGTCTAGGTACGCAATGCCATTGAAGCAGATCTCTAGAATGCTAGGATCCCATGCTAGCCCATGAGAGTAAGGTCTGCAACAACAGCCCGATGATCCGAATTGAACACTCCATCATCGAACCGATTTGGCATTACAGAGTACCCGTCTACTCGCCATGTCTGGTTGCCCTCGGACCCCAGTAGAATGTAGTCAATGCGCTCTGGATGGCCTCCATAACCAAATCCAGTCGCGGTAACGATGTTGCCATATCGTCGCGAGGCATCGACCAGCTTGAATGTATCACGCAAATCTCCAGACCCTGTGAGATCAACATATGCCTCCTGGTTCTCTTGGCTGTTGAGATCACCAGCCAAGAAGGTGCCCGAGATGAAGCCTCCATATTGTCCCCGCTGGTATCCCTGGATCCTGGAGCGAATGATGCGGGCAGCTTCGAGCCGTGAGCGAGGCCCCTGATCATCCAAGTGAGTGTTCAAGGCGAGGACGGTATTTCCACTGGCTCGGTGGGTGAATACGCCGATGGTGACAATGCGAATAGAGGCCGCATCCCAGCTCTTCGACGGCTTGGAAGGTGTCTCGGACAGCCAGACTGTCTCCCAATGCAGTAATTCCCAGACTGCAGGGCGATAGAATATCGGGGAATATTCCCCAGCTTCATGGCCATTGTCTCGACCGACCCCGATATATGCCCATTTCTGAGATTCAGAACCTTGAGTGGGATTCAACCCCGCTCGAATATCCTCAAGCTGATTGTGGAGAACCTCTTGCAGACAAATGAATGACTCCCCTACAGTAGCGAGTATGATATTCGAGTTCATTCAGCATTAACTGCCTGCGCTCAGCCCACAGCCGTTCTCCTTTGAAGGGAGATGTAGTCGCATACCGAATGTTATGAGTAAGTACACGAATCGGGAGCTCTGACGTTGATCTCATTTTAAGCCACGAGCCCAGATAAGATAGAACTAGGATGGAAGATAGACTATTTGAAGAAACGTATCTCAAGACGACATTGAACGGAGGGAGATCTAAGCCAGAGAAGAGACTGGGGGAGGGGAAGCGGATGGAGAAGCCCCGATCCTTGCAGGCTCACGGGACCCTCAGCGGCACGAGGATCACGAATTGAAGGCTTGGACGAGGATTATATGCGGGGTCACCCTGAGAACTTTAGCCACAGCTATGTTTCTGGGGCGTGTCTCAGGTCTGTAACGATCAAGAATGAGGTCAACGAATGACGTCTATTCCGCTCGTAACCCTAGCCGTGCTCCGCCTGAATTGTCAGGCCACAGTGGGAACTCCCCCCACCACCGCTAAACGCTCTCTCGTTCGCTGCACACGACCTGCTCTCGATCCATTCTTCTTTCCCTAAAGATCTACTTCTGAGAACCACCTACATTATCTTATTCTCGCAGAACCGCGAGTTCAATTCAAATCACAATGGCGGAGACCCAAGTGCCCGAGGTTGGTATGTAGACATACTGTGCTCCCGCGAAAGCTCTGACGTTTGTGGGTGTTGTCGGTCAATGGCATGAGCTTCCTTGGGAGGCCTACGCAGACAAACCACCCGATTCGAATTTGGAACTGACTTCCTTGGCTCTGTTTAGACTACACCCTCAACAACCCCGACACCCTGACCAAGTACAAGACCGCTGCCCAAATTTCGCACAAAGTGCTCGAGGCCGTCTCTGGTATGTTGCGCTCCTCTCTGTACTCGACGTCATGCATTCTAATGTCTTATGATAGCTTTGTGCGTCGAGGGCGAGAAGATTGTCGAGATTTGCCAGAAGGGTGACAAGCTCCTCGAGGAGGAAATTGCCAAGGTCTACAAGGGCAAGAAGATTGCCAAGGGTTGGTCTACTTCTATCCACAAGATGATACAGTGCAAAACTAATTTTGCGACTCAAAGGTATCTCCAACCCCACTACCGTCTCTCCTAGCTCCTATGTCACTCCCTACACCCCTCTGGTGTCCGATGCCGCCGAGGCCGAGATTACCTTGAAGGCCGGCGAGATCGCCAAGATCCAGCTTGGTGCTCAGATCGATGGTTTCGGAACAATCGTCTGTGATATGGTTGTTGTCCCCAAGAAGGACGCCGCCAAGGAGCCTGTCACCGGCCGCGAGGCCGACCTGATCCTTGCTACCCACTACGCCAACGAGGTCATGTTGCGTCTCATGGTTCCCCAGGGTCTGCTGGCCCAGGGCACTGACGAGGAAAAGAAGAAGGCCGCCGCTCAGAAGGCTCCTACTCAGGCTCAGCTCTCCTCCTACCTGGAGAAGATCGCTAAGGCCTACGACTGCACCGTCATTGAGAACACCACCAGCTGGCTGTTTGACCGCAACGAGATTGAGGGCACCAAGAAGATCATCGTGAACCCCGGTGACGGCACCCGTGGTGAGGGTGTCCCCGAGGTTGGTGAGGTTTGGGGTATTGAGGTTGGTCTCAGCTTGGGCAACGGCAAGGTCAAGTCTCTTGACCACCGTACTACTCTGCACCGCCGCACCACTACCACCTACCACCTCAAGCGTCCCAGCTCTCGCCAGACCCTCTCCGAAGTCGTCAAGAAGTTCGGTACATTCCCCTTCAGCTTGCGTCAGCTCGAGGATGAGAAGGCCGCTAAGGTCGGTGTTGTCGAGTGTGTTCGCAACGGTGTCTTGCGCGCCTACGAGCCCAGCGGTTCTGCTGACAACACCCCGGTTTCCCGCCTGCTCACTACCATTGGTAAGTTCAGACTTCATCAAGCGGCCAGATGCACTGCTAATTCCAGTGATAGCTATTACCAAGAATGGTATCACCAAGCTTGCTGCCCCCGCCGAGCTCGATCTCACCCAGTACAAGTCCGACAAGAAGATTGAGGATGAGGAAATTCTCAAGATCCTTGAGCAGCCTCTCGCTCGCTCGACTGGTAACAAGAAGAGCAAGAGCAACAAGAAGAAGGTCACCGCCAAGGAGTAAATGCATTGACACTAGCGTTGTCTTCCCTGTGCAATATACTCCGGTCTTGGAACCCTTTCTCGATTTTTCAATCAACAAAAAAAAGATATCCAATGACGAATCCCCCCCATCAACCTACGATTTTACCAGCAATGAAAAGGGAAATAGGTGTTGAATGAGTGGTAAGTATGAGCAGAGGCGGCAATGGCACTCAATGAAGATTCCGGTATTTGTTGGCGGAGTCAATGTTGAAGTGTAAGCCGGGGCATGTGGGCTTTCTGGTATGCCTTTCATGTATTTAGCAGCGCAGCAGAAGTCATGAGCCAAATGGAGACATTGTCAGCCAAAAGCTAGATTATCACCATGCGACAGTGATCGAGAGTAAAATTGTATATCACTTGCATCCCAGTGCTTGATGACCTAATAAATCTTAGGCGAAGTATACTTCCTCTCAATGCTGAGTATAGACAAAGCATCGATCTGAGATGATATAGTTGAATGTCATGCCCACTGGTTCTTGATCAGGATGGTAAGTCGTCAACCTCTAGCGGGCCTGCTGAATTAACGATTACTTTCATCGATCTAACATCCTCCTGTTCCCTCTGCCTATCACACTATCTACACACTAGCAACAGTTAAATACGATGCCAAGTCGCTGTATCTAAGAAAGTTTCTTGTGCTCAATCAGGTTATGCATAAAGAACATTGCCTTCCAAATCTAGAAGTTCTTAGCCTCTCTGAGTACCATCGATCTGAGATCAGCCATATGAAGACAGTGTTACGCTGTTTCCTTTCACTCTATCATCACACAAGATCCCTCATTCTTCTCAGAATTACATTTCAGCCTATAACTTACAGAATGAATGTGAAAGATCGCCAACCATTAGCTTTGTATAGATCACGTTCAGGCAGAGATCCGCGTGGCGCTAACCCTACGCCCGAGGGCGGTCAGCATGCCTTGTCTCCGATCCCAGCAGCGCCGGGCCATTTTCCAACCCGCAGAAGAACCCGCGCAGCGTCGAACGCTTCACGAGCATAATCCGCGTCAAATACGCGTTTCGTCTGATCCAGGCGATGCGCACGTGACCAGATATCTACCGCAGCTGAACGACATCAGTGAATGGGAAGAATCTATCGCGGAACGCGCGCGCCCATCTTGGGCAGATGCCGATCCCATTCGCTTAAAAGAGAACAAATACCTCTGGACCATGAAGCCTATCGGACAGTATCCGTCGCCTGCGGAGTACAAGAGCGTTGGTCTAAACGCCACCTCCAAAACATGTCCTTAAACGCGCCAAGTTGGCGACGCGCGAAGTGCTCGACGATCCCATTACGGGGATGCCTATCACGCCGGTGGCAGAGGAGGCAGCGACGGGAGCTCCGGCAAACGGCCAACTTATGACTCGCATCGAGAAAATGGGTGTCTTGAATGGCTCCATTGAATGCATTGTTGGGGAGACGATCGGAGCTCCTATTGAAGACACAATACTCAGTGAGGACATCGACGGGGACGCTCTCACCACCAATCTTGCGACCCCCGTTTCTGAAACTCTTGAAAAATCTACTGTCCACCCATCTTTCTCTCCTGCAGAAAGTCCACTCGATACTCCTGTAGATGAACTCTTGACTGACTCTGTCATTACTCATCTTAACGCACCCGGAGCCGATACCCCCTTGCACCAGCCTCAGTCTCCTCCTGCTACAGCAGTCACAGACGGTAGGGCTCCCAAGAAGAGGACGGCTGTCACCCGCGACTTTGTCGCTATGCTGAAATCTCTCCCCGATCCGAAGTCCCGCAGATATGATGTCCAACAGCTCAAGCGAGTTGTGGAGCTTGCGATCTCCCACTCTGCCAAGCGTGGCGAGGATGAAGTTGCGTTGAGTCTTGTTTACTACTGGTCCGGTATCTCCAATGACGACTTCAAGTTGTCGCTGATTCACAACATCGGCCGAGACGACGCTGATCATTCTTTACAACTCGCACTGAAAACCATGCTGCGTCACTCCATCGATGATGCGAGCAAGTGGTATGGATCACTCTCTGCAGATCGCGCCCGGGCTCTGACCCATGAGAACAGTGAGTCGGAGCTTTCATCCGCGCAATCTTTCGAAGCTGAGCCCACCGGCCGGACACCATTCAAGACCGCGGACATTTACCGTGACACCAGTGGGCCAAAGCTCGAAGAGGCCTTTGTCAGCGGAAAGACCAACACTGCTCCTCTCAAGCGGCCCAAAAAGCCGTGCCCCATTAATGAAACTTCTTTCAAGCGTCGTCGCGAGTGGGAAGCAGATCCTACTCTTGGCGAGAATCTACAGAAGAAGCGCGCTCGATTTTCCCAGACCATGCCGGCTGAAAATGATGAGGCCGCTCCTAAAAGCAGCTCTCTTCGTCCCAAGCGCGGTGAAGAGATTAACATCATGCAGCCTTATACCATGGGGGGAAGAGCGCGGAATCGACGCAACTCTCTTGCTTCAAGAAGCAGTGCTACTGATGCGGCCGAAGACTCATCCTCGACACCTGATGTACGAGGAGTTATTAATGAGAGGCAGAAGCGCCACCAACCGGCCAAAAGGCCCCAGAGAGCCAATGAGGAACTTGGTGTAGACCCCAATCAAGCCGTTGATTCCGACGTCTCGAACTCTGTTTACTCAGTTTGCGTGAACGACTGGACTGCCGATTATCCTCCTCGGCTCATGCCTGATCAGGTGTAAGTGAAATCTTGGTTTTGCCGGCTACTGGTGTTTCCATGCTAATGGCAGCCCACAGTGAGCCTCCTGAGAATAGCGACAACTGCTACAAGTGCGATCGAGGTGGAAACTTGCTTTGCTGTGACACATGTTCGAACGCATTCCATTTCCGATGTGTCAGACCCGCCATGGACCCCAAAAATCCGCCTAAGGGTGAGTGGCACTGCATGAGCTGCGTAGTCCGCAACTGCGCCACAGAAATGATCCGGCGGGCTCACGACGAGACGAAAACCGAATTCCGCCCGCCCACGGACATCAAGGACTACTTTGCCGGAGTGGGTGAGAGGGTTCAGTACGACTCGGGTCACTTGGGAGAACAACGATACTACGAAACTGTCCCCCACCTGCCCCGGCTGACTAAGGCACCGAAGCAGGCGGGTGTGCCGGCGTACAACGATCCCAACCTGCTGCGGCTGATGGAAAACGGCCAAGTCATTCTTTGCACTCGTTGTGGTCTGTCTAGCGAGAATGTGCGTCCTATCATAAGATGTGATTACTGCCCAAGCCGTTTCCATCTAGACTGCTTGGACCCGCCCCGTGCTAATCCCCCTGACCCTTCCAAGGGTTGGATGTGCCCTAATCACGTTCGATCGGACGAAATGATTGTTTCCAAGATGGTTGAAGGTCGTCTGCAAGAGCGTCGTGTGCGCCGCCCCAAGAATTGCGTTGCTGTTGATGTCGACATTCTTACTACTGATGATCCACGGGAGACCACTTTCGATGAGGACTGGCGCGAGAAGCGAGCGCGCCTCCCTGCTGGCGACATTGTCCTTGACTTTGTTGGCGTTGTGCGCGAGAAGAAGCAGCAGCGCGAACGCGAGTATTTCGATAATGTGGCCAAAACTGCAATCACCATCGCCAGACAGCTCACCAAGGAGCATCTGTCCTCTATGAGTGCCTCAAGCGATGCGGGCGAATTGCCTGTTGAACTCGAGCATCAGATCAAAAATGCCATCGAAAGCATGCGAACTGGTACTGTGCCCGAAGAGCAGTTTGATGCTGCGGCCACCTTCTCGGCCTCCATAATGGAGGCCCGACTTCTATTCCCCCGGTCGGCGAGTCCGCTACTGTTTCGTCTGAGGAAACATTCACCGCCACCAAGCATGATGAGCCTACTGCCCAAGAAGAAGCTCAGGCTACTCTCCCAAATGTTGCTTCTGATCTTCCGGTCGGTGACGAAATCACCGCCTCCACCACTCCCGATGCCGAGACTGGATCTCGCCCGGATGAAACCCCTTCCGTGGCTCCTCGCCATAAATCTCTTCCTCGATCCTCACGCAAGTCGGTCACCCCCAAGGCCGCTCCTCGGACACCTCGAGCTTCCAAGTCTGGCCTTTCCGATGGAGAACTTCTTCCTCGGGCCCGGTCGTCTACGCTGAAGCAGACGGCCCTCAACTTCAAGAAAAAGCGATCTCGGGCTGATGCCGAAGAAGCGACCAAAGATGACCAGGAGCCGGCGCAGAAGCGCCAGCACATCAGTTCCGATTAACTCGCCTGCATTACGAGTTTGTCTGGCTCCATGAGGTTATTCGTGGCCTTGCCTAGGAAAAGTCGGACGCGATCATAGGGGTGCAACCTTCCCGCACGCACACCAATACGCAACATAATTCCTCAATTTTTTCATCATCTTCAGCATACCATTTGCATCAGCACCCTATAAAGAACTTGCAATTCGCAATGGACAGAGGCGTTTTTTTTCTTCTTTTTATCTAGGGAGAGGGATGATACTCGAACCTAGTTTCAGGCTTTCTGTTTTGCGACCGCAAACCTTCGTCGATTCCCAACTTGTCCTTTTCGGATTCTTCGAGTTTTCTGACTAGGAATTCTTTTATTTGCGATGGCCCGGGTATTTTTTTTCTTGTTCTGCATTTTCCTGGTTCTGGACTCTGCGAAATTGACACGAGCATGGGACGGCGCATTCGAGACTCGAAGAATCTTGTTTTGTACGATTATTTTGCATAGGCCGTCAATGGGTTATTTCCATCTTGTTATTTAAATATACCGTGCCGCTGAAGTACGGGGATATTATGTCTGTCAATGAATTGACGGTGCTTACTATCATTTCAGTCTGCTAAAATTATAAGACATTTCACAAGGTGTCTTGATAAAGGGCTTCACCGAAAGACGAGCACATACATGCTCGGGAAGATGTGGAGAGAGCCCGAGAGAACAGAGCGTCCGGGCTTATTTGCGTTATCTTCTTGGCTAGTCCGTACCATACTCATGTGAAAGGCAATAATGAGACCGTAAGAACGAAATCCGTTTCGTACTCTACATCAAGACCCGAAACAAGGGTCAAATGGCTAGGACAAATCAAAGTAATTAACGACACCCAAGAACAGAAGTATCACGCTTTGGTGTGACCAGTCAACGGCGTATCTAGAATTTAGAGAAATTTCTTTGGCATGTTGGCGCGGCGCTTCTTGTAGACGATGTACGAGGCGGCAAGGAGAAGCTGGAAGGCGATGACCAGGAAGATGAAGAAGCCCATGCGAGGAGTTGAGGCAGTGATGGCTGTATATGATGTCAGTTCATTTGTATACTTCTTACTTTGGCAGATGAAAGGTAGACGTACCACTCAGCAGGTGACCCTGCAGGCTCTCAGTCAAGCTGAGGTGCGATGAGCGTAGGGTATCGTGAAGCTGGCTGAAGCTGCCACTATAGTCCCGTCCTTGGATGTCACGTTGAACGCTTTGGAGAAGGGTTTCGATACGCTGAAGGCGAACGTCAAGGGCTGCAAGGTCGCTCTTCGTGGCCAGTTTCTGCTGCAGCTCCGCGTGGCGAGACTCACTCTTGGCGGCCTGGCTTTTCATGTCCTGGATGATGGTGTTGGTGGCCTTGTTGGCAAGCTGGAGGCGGCCGCCCAGGTCGACAAATTGAGCGGCAATACTGGCATCGAGACCCTTTTGGCCGGAAGAGGCAACGGGAGGAGGGTTGGCAGGGGGTGCCTGGTTCTGTATAGGCTGCTGGGGAGCGTTATTCTGATACACGGGGGCACTCTGGCCAGAGGCGGATTCCAAGATGAACTTGAAGATCTCGAAGGAGTCAGGATTCTCTGGGGTGGCAGCAGTGATACCGAAAGTGTTGCCAGCAGGTAGAGCGACCTGGTTAGGGTTAGTAAGGCTGTTCGCGGTGCGACTTGGAAGATCATGGCGTACCTTGTCGGTTGAGAAGCAGACCTTATCGTCCACAGTGACCTCAAGGATCGAGCTGGTGTATTTCAGCTTCAACACGGAGGGCCGGCCCAAATTACGGTAGGCATAGTCACAGTGTCCGAAAGCGAGGCTGTCGACACTACGGTGGCTCTTGTAATCAGTCGTTCCGTCGTTCAAGAAGCCGCGGATGCTTCCACCGCGTCCACCATGCGTATCTATCACCACGGCAAGGCCGTCGAATTGGCCGACAGTGTAGATGCTCGAGGTCCCAACTCGGGCCTGGCCATCCTTGGTATACCATAATTGGAGAATGCCACCCCCTCTTTCGGGACCACTTGCTCGGAATTGGAACTCCGCGGACCATTCTTGTTGCAAAGAACTGTATATCTTTCAGTCTTCGTTTCTTTGTCAGCTCGAACATCAAGGGTAACGTACGGGCTTTGTAACCAGGCGGATCCTCGTGTGTTTCCGGGGTAGGGGGGCGTTAAAATGAGCTTGTCGGAGAGCTAGCTTGGGGGTCAGAATTGGCACATGAAAAAAACCAGGCAACATACGAGGGAAGGGTCATGGCCCTCACCGCCGATATTCCATCCTGGGAGATTGTGACGTGTTGGAGATATCCTAGCGTAGATGTTAATTAAATCTGGCACGGAAAAGAGGGCATGCAACCGGGCTTGTTGGGTACCTTTCACCATAACCAAAGCTCTGGCTCTCAATAACCTGGGCCACAGCACCAATGGCAAGTAGGGCCAGGGAAGAGAAGGTCCTCATTGTGGCAGATCGAGTAAAAGCTTCGTAGTCAATAGAACTAGTAATGGAAAGACCTCAAAAAATCCTTGTGCAATAGAGGCCCCCGATATATTAGTCAGACACAGCGCAGTATCGATCAATCAGCGTTCAAGTCCTTATGCTAGGAATGGGATTTGCAATCGCAGGATGTCCGAGAGGTTTCGCAAAGGCTAGCGACAACGCGAGTAGTGATCCACCCGACGACAATGGCAATGACACACAGGCGGGCCTCCTTGGCGATGGCAGCTGCAGAAGGAGAGATGTCAATGAAGTGGTGCAACTGGACACTGTTGAGAATGGTGTGTCGGACGCCGACGTCCGAGAAGTCCATGCGGAAGGTGGTGCTGTTGATACCTGGCCTTCTCCTGATTTGTTATATTCTCCGCATCCACGTGACCGATATGCGGAGGAGCTTCAACTTTCTGGCTCGACTTGCTTCGGGACTCAGGAATGCCCCTCTGCTCTAATGGCTGAGCTCTACCCGTCATTGGCGCAGTGCGCCATTTTTGCAGGTGCGCTCAAGGTCTTGTTATTCCCCGCATAGTGAGTTTCCATTGTCCCGCACACTTGCTGAGTGCTGATCCTCCCGCCTTTACAGCAAATCCACCGATTTTGAGGTCCATCGCAACTGGCTGGCCATTACCAATTCGCTCCCGGTTCAAGAATGGTATTATGAGGTTGGTCTACTGGGATTCTGGCCTATCTAGTAGGCTCTAACAGCCGTTTAGAAAACCTCGGAATGGACCCTCGATTACCCGCCATTCTTCGCGGCCTTTGAATGGCTCATGTCGCAAGCGGCTGCGTATATTGACCCTGCGATGCTGGCTGTGAAGAACCTGAACTATGATTCTTGGCAAACAATCTACTTCCAAAGAGGCACTGTCATCTTCACCGAGCTAGTTCTGGTCTTCGCGCTCAGCCGGTACGACAACTTCCCTATGGACTGTATGAACAGCGCTGCTCACTAATTGCCGTAGATTCGTTAAGTCGGTTCCCCTTGCAAACAAGCAGGCTGCGCATGTTGCCAGCCTCTCAATTCTCCTCTCACCGGGTCTATTCATCATCGACCACATCCACTTCCAATACAATGGATTCATGTACGGAATCATGATCCTGTCTATTGTCCTGGCGCGCAAGCAATCGACCCTCCTATACAGTGGGATTACATTCGCCGCACTCCTTTGCTTCAAGCATATATACCTCTACCTCTCCCTTGCTTGGTTCGTTTATCTGTTGCGCGCCTACTGTCTCGACCCCAAGAATGTCCTCCGGCCGCGTTTTGGAAATACCATCAAGCTTGGAGTGTGTGTGCTTGGCATCTTTGTCATTGCTTTCGGACCTTTCGTGCAGTGGGGCCAGATTTTTCAACTCAAGGATCGTCTATTCCCCTTCTCGAGAGGGCTATGCCACGCGTACTGGGCGCCTAACATTTGGGCTATGTACTCATTCACTGATCGTGCTTTGATCCCACGTGAGTACTAATTCCAAGAAGGGTCTCGAAGTGTTGCTGATCCGCTTTGAAGTCGCTCCTCGCTTAGGGCTGCCAATGAACCGAGAAGCGCTAACTAGTGTTACTCGTGGCCTCGTGGGAGACACATCATTTGCTATTCTCCCCGAAGTGACCAAGGAGCATACGTTTCTGCTGACCTTCGTCTTCCAGCTGGTATGCACCCATCTCACAATTTTCCATGCCCCTTTCTTACGCTTTTCAGGTTCCCTTGGTAAAGCTATGGTTCCGTCCCGACTGGGACACCTTCGTGGGCGCCATCACTCTCTGTGGATACGCATCTTTCCTCTTCGGCTGGCATGTTCATGAGAAGGCCGTGCTCCTGATCATCATTCCATTCAGTCTGATTGCACTCAAAGACCGCCGCTACTTCAGCGCATTCCGACCGCTCGCAGTAGCAGGCCATGTTTCTCTTTTCCCGCTCCTGTTCACAGCAGCCGAATTCCCGCTCAAGACCGTGTACACCATCTCCTGGCTGGTTCTGTTCCTCTTCGTCTTCGACCGGGTCGCGCCGGTCCCAGAACGGCCGCGCATTTTCGTATTTGACCGACTTTCCTTGCTATATCTGACCATTTCCCTTCCGCTGATTATCTATTGCTCATTGGGGCACTATCTGATTTTCGGATGGGAAAGGCTCCAGTTCCTGCCCTTGATGTTCATGAGCAGCTACTCAGCCCTCGGGGTAGTCGGCAGCTGGATCGGATTTATGGTGGTATACTTTACTGCATAGATAATTTGTCTCAGCCCATGAATCAGCTAATAATTCAAAGCCAAACTTGTTTCAGTTTCCCATTAAGTAAACTCGTTCGACCTACTATGGTGACGTAATCTGTTTGCACCGTTTAGCACACCACGTGGGTCAGACCCACCAAACCATAAAAGTCTATTGCGGCATGCTCCAAACACGGTTAGCGCTACCCGTGATTCCATGCAGCTTGCCGTCTGCGAGATGCGGGCTCGGTACGAATCGCGGGAGTGATACTGATTTGGATGGGTGTGGTGATTTCTGGTAAGATAGTAGGTTTTAGAGATATTGGATCTTTGGTTCTGTTTGCTGGGGGGGGCTCAACTCTGGCAACGGAATGTAGCTCCGCCCGTAGACTATATTTTTGCCCGAGGTGGCGTACTCAAAGTGTAAGAGTTGAACAAGGTCATCCATCTGGATTAAGACATATCCTTTAGCTAGCCCACGCAGCCGTCTTGCCTCCAATTCAGTGTTAATATAAATATAACTCGAATGCTGAATGGAGCTAGCTTACTACTTATATACAGTATTCTACAGGGATAGAACGTCCTCGGTTGCTAGAGACCTCGTCTCCAAAGGCTCTGCAACATGGTTAAATTCATAAAGTGGAGCCCTTTTTTGCACCTCTCATCATTGAATGCATGTTCGGGGGGGGTTTTTTTCCAACCCCACGCGAGAGGTGACATAGTCATATGCCTAATCAGCTCTCCTCATGAATAGCTCCAGCCAGCTGGCTGTTTAACCGCGTGCAAAAAAAGCCGCGTATTTGTAGTATAATTGCGAAATCACTTACTTGCGGTCGTTTCTGCACCAAAGGCCAGAAGAGCCTTCAATTTGGGACGCCACGAGAGTGAGTCGAAACTGATCAAGCTGACTACACTCCTATAAAAGTGACCAAAGGGCTCTTCAACTTACAGATGACAAAAGTCTGATAGATGAAGGTATTACATTGGCAGGCTAAGAAGTTGCGTGTCAATTCGTGTCATAGGTGGGGCTTGACTTCGGGTGGCCGGATGCGAAAAGGGATGACAAGATTTGGATTGGTTATAAAGGGGTTCGTACATCGAGTGAAAGGGTATTTAGGTAGATTATTTCGAATACATTGTCACAGTTTCTGTGAATAGATAAGGTCGGTGTAATGCATAGCAAGAAATTTTCATACCCTCGGACCTGACCGCGTGCCACTGATGCGCCATCTAATTTATATTGAATCTCTATCAAGGTGAAATGCCAAACTGTTTTGAGTACTATATACTGTTTGGAAAGTTTCTGTTGATTTAAGATGAGTATAGTGGAAAAGAATCAGCGATGGTGGGAAGAAGAAGAAGAAGAAGAAGTGGCTCCTTTCCCACTCGCGACATTCTCAAGACACAGTGTTCTCCATAAATTGACCAGATGACAGTAAACAGGAGAGACGAGGTACTGATGCATTCTTTTGACAGTCACAGAGATGGTGGTGGAAATCTATACGATGCCCGATGCACTTAGCGATTGTTCTTGTAAGTCGACACCAGGTGAGTGCACTCCACTCGGGGTAACGTAATTGATAGTCGGAGGAAATAGGTGGGTAATTGAAATTCGAGAGCACAAAACTAACGCCAGCAGATTCTCCGCATTCGGAGGAATCGAATGAGTGCAAAAACTCCTGGCGTTGGTGGGCTAGGAGCGAAAGGGCGGGCGTTGGCAGCTCCGGGCAGGACAAGGAGGGTCCCGGGGGGAGAAAAAGGCGCTCGAGTTTCCCAATCCAAAAGTTCGCTGGCACTGACTCCCGCTGCTCCTCCTCTCCGCCAATCACAGCCCTCGCCCGATTCGCGGTTGATCTACCGCTTCTGCTTTCTGACTTTTGGACTTTGATCTCTGTTTCTCCCCTGTCCTTCTGTTCCCTTCAAACGCGACTTGCGCGTCCACCATCCACCATCCACTACCTATCTCTCCTCTTCAAATCCTGAAATCGTTTGCGACTGTCGCAATACTATTTGGCACGCGTTTAGCCCAGTAAGTCCGCGACGCCGACTCCAGGCCACTCCTGCTTCCTCCGCACCTTATCCGGTTCGGGTCGCTTCGACCACAACCCTCTCGAATGACCGTGCGAGAACCATGCTCGGTCACCTCTAGAGCATCTCTTACCTGGATTGCCCCCATCTCCGATCATTGTTAGCTCGACGTGGCCATGGCCTGATCATTTCCCACATGATGACTTACTTTTGCTAACTGAATCCGCGTGTGCTCTAGTCGTTTCATGTCTGATCTTGTCCGCGGTAGTCTCTTGTAGACTGGTGCGTGCCCGCGATCTATAGAGGATAATGGTATGCGACACCCATCCTGGCGGAGATTTGGCCGCGGAGGCCACCGGAGCTGAAACCCTACGTGTTGCTGAAGAAACGTGGCTGACATCTCTTCAATCCAGGTCCTGTTCAAACGAAAGCCCGTTACATACCTCCCGCAGCCGGTCATCGAAGATGAGAGCTCCGAGGTACGTTGATAGCTACAATGCGCGCCAGGAACGTATCCTTAGTTAAATCTCGTCCTAGGTTTGGGTTATCCCAGAAACCAACGAGGTCTTCACCAGCTATGATCCGTATCTCCAGCGAATGGACTTTTACAAGCAACGCCGATTCATTTGTGAGATCACGGGCCATTCGGGCATGAACTTCTTTGAGGCACTTCGGAGTGAGGTATGTAGCGATTGCGGTATCGGGGTTTCGACTTGAGCTTATCAATCAAATAGACAGAAGAATCACGCGAGGTCAATAATAGCTTCCCTGAGGCTTTGAAGGAGCCAATATTGCGCCGAATCCAGTTCTCGACGGTTTCTCGGGTTGATAACTTGGGTATGTTCGCTCTGCGCGAGATGGTCAATTACACCGAGCTAACAAATCATGATAATGACAGTGGACGAAATTTATGAAGTGAGTCGCCTGCATGCGCATTTACGAATTTCTAATCAATACTGACCCAAATAAGGAATTCAAGTCGGACTTCTATCCCGGAGAAGCTGTTCTTATCCTGCTGGAAGATAACAGTAGACTCCACGGGACCATCAGGGACAAGGCTAATTTTGCTGAACAACTATATGCTGATGGTACCATCAAGACTCCGGCCTTCGCCCGGTACCTTGTGAAGGTTTCAGACCGACCAAACGAAGAGGCCCTGCTGGACCAAAACCACATCACGCGGGACCGAAAAGCTTTCACCAAGTTGATGCTTCGCGGCTTCATCAAAAATAACGTTACTCGAGAGGCCTGGACTGGCGCACCCTGGCTGGTAAAGCCGTCGATCGCGGAGGAGTACAAGATCTCCACCGAGGTCCCGAAGCACTTGCAGTACGGTGCCAAGATTGCTGAGAAGAAGGCAATGAAGAAAGCGGGTGAAGACGGTTTCTTCGGAATTTTCTCTTCGCAACAATTGCCTGAACTGAAGCCCGCCGTGAAGGGTCAAAAGTCCAAGATGTCCGCGCAGGAAATGGCCAAGTCCCGTGAAGCGCAATATCAGGAGTACCAGCGATCCCTCAACGGCAACCCTTCGTTCCTGCCGCCCCATAATCCTCTCCGTCCGTCCAAGTCACCGATGCTTGGCGACAAGAAGATGCATCCGCCATCGGTTGTTATCAAGAACGAGTCACGGCCATCTTCGCCTCCTCCGATTCGGTACCCTATGGAGGATCTGGAGCTGGCTCCTATTCATGAAAGAAAGCCGCGACCCGCTTTGAAGTTCGTGAAGTTAGGCGAGTCGGATGACGACGATACCGAAGATCTCCTACCAGACGACCTGGAGCCTGACTCTGTCGGATTGCTCTTGGAAATATGGACCACTCTTAATGTCTACTGCGAGGTCTATAAGCTAGATTCGTTCACTTTTGACGATTTCCTCCAGGCTATGCGCTTTTCATCAGAAGAGATGGACTGCGAGCTATTCGTGGAAATGCACTGTGCCATTTTGAAGAAGCTTGTGAATGCGGAGGGCAAAGATGGGGGTGCGATCCAAGTCTCCCTTCCTGATTTCCCTGCAGACGACTCGGACGGTTCTGAAGAGGAAGAGGAGGACGAGCAGGAGGAAGATGAGGGAGAGGAAGAGCCGGCGCCCCGGGCTACGAGAATGACCACCCGAGGCAGTCTGGCCAAAAAAGAAGCGAATGAGATCAAATCAAACATTGAAGAGGACGAGCCCGAAGATGAGCGTATCCATCGCGCGGAGGAGATGCTCGAGAAAATCGGCTGGATTGAGCGTCTTCGCCGGCGAGACTTCCGCAATGGGGGCTGGGAAATGGTCATGGTTGGTCTCTTGCACCAGCTGTCTGTTCTTCCCCGGTCGGAGAAGATTTGCAACGAGATTTTGCAGCATCTTGCCCCTCTTGACATGCCTGCCACTCAGAAGACTGCGCGCGAGCAGTACCGCACTCTTGGTATTAACCTGCGGATCAAGGCTCTTCAGATGATCTGCATGCTGAGCTTGGAGACCAAGGCTATCAAAAACTACCTGGAGGAATGCAGTAATCAGATGACGGAGGTCCGCAAAGAGAAGATCGAGCACCAGAAGGGACGCAAGGCCGCGTAAGTTGATCTATTCTGAATATGAGAACCCCCACATACTAAAATCTTCATCAACAGCCTCGCTGAACTCCGCCTGTTGCATCAAGACCGGAAGGCGCTCGCCCCAGAGCCCGAAAAGGGCGCTGTTGCAAAGTCGCCCACACCTATCCCCGAGCTCGAGGATGGTATGGATGACTCCAAGATGACCGGCCTCGACGGTGACTCGGAAATGCCTCTGGATACCGAGGACGAGGATACTCCTCGGCCGCGAGCTCTACGTGGCGGAGTTGATCGTGCTCTGGAGCGGAAACGCAAACAGGAGGTGGAGCGTGAACGCAAGGAACAACTGGCCAAGCAGCCTAAAGGCTCCAAGGCATACCAGAAAGTCCTGAAAAAGATTGAGGAACAAAAGACCTTGATCAAAGAGTTCGAAGCGAAGATTGAAGTATGTGAGAATGACCTGCGTGAGGCGGACTGCCCACGAACGAAATGTCTAGGCCTCGATCGTTTCTGCAACCGCTACTGGTGGTTTGAGCGCAACGCTATGCCCTACGAAGGTATGCCCACTAGCTCTACCGCCGAGGCAAAGTACGCCAACGGCCGGGTCTGGGTTCAGGGTCCAGATGAAATGGAAGTCTCGGGCTTCATCAACTTGACCGACGAGCAACGCAAACAGTACTACAAGCACTTCCAGACTACGCCCGCAGAGCGCAGGAGCCTTGAAGAAGGCCCTACGCATGTCACCAATGCACGAGAGTGGGCCTACTACGAAGATGCCGAGATGATCGAGCAGCTCATAGACTGGCTCGACCCGCGTGGTAACCGCGAATGCAAGTTGCTTAAGGAACTCATGAGCCAACGCGAGGTCATCACCAAGTACATGCAGAATCGCCAGGAATACTTGAACGAGACTCGCGACAGGGCCGAATCCGAGGAGATGCCGACCAAGCGTGTCACTACCCGCACTAAGACCTACGTGGACACCAATGCGCACCGTCTTCGCTGTCTGCGCTGGCGAAACACCACTGCTTTGACCGAACTTGGCCACCTTCACGTGGATCCTGACCGACCCCTCAGACGCAAGCGAGCGTCCTCTGCCGCTGATTTGCGCGAGACCAAGGCAACCCGGGGTAAGCCGTTGACCCGCCGTGGATCGCGGCGCGGACGGGGATAACCTAACGGGGCCATCACGCGACCACGAATCTAATTGTACTATTTTCCTATCTCATCGTTACGCGGCAATTCTTTCTGTATACTGTTCATTTGCACGAGAGGAGTCGGGGCTACATTTGTTTTTCTTTATTACATTTGAATAGAAATGGCACATAGACATTACCGCAAGTGAACAGAGCCGACCCAAGGCTGACAAATCGGCATCTCGGGACTCAGTCAACGAGATTACCCGCCATTCCGGCCCGCATCGTATCCGTACGGTAATCTCGCGGTTACATGCGGGGTGCGGCTGGTATCGGCATGTCAGCTCTTACGCCGAACATTAGTCGAATCGACGTCAGAGTCGAGCTGCGACTTACACAAAAGACATTCTCTTACCTTTTTCTTGTTTTTTTACTTGCCTCGCTTTGACATAGCTGTACAGAAGCTCTCGTAGACTCCTTCGAGAATCTGTATATTCCAACCTCAGCCACCCTTACGCAGCCTGTCCAGGGTGCCGACGAAACTCCGGTAGCCCGAAACTTTTCTTCCAGATAATCGCCGAGTGATCACGAGGGGAATACCGTTCTTCCCCAGACCCTTTCCCCGGTGCCCCTCGGCCACACAACTCCCACTTCTCTGTCGATCAGTCTCTCAGAGCATGCGCAGGGTTCAGTCATAACTTTACTATTCATTTCAGATACACCTGAGTCCCTCGGCGATCGATCACTCTGATGAGTGACCTCGCGGAATCGCGGTCCTCCGGGCCCATTGCCACCGGCGCGGGCGCACAACTTGCTACCAGTAGCAATACAGAGAAGCAAAAAGGCAGCGGAACAAGCATAGTAGTCAAGACTCGCAGTTTAGACTAT
Source organism: Penicillium maclennaniae (assembly GCF_028827695.1). NCBI lineage: Eukaryota > Fungi > Ascomycota > Eurotiomycetes > Eurotiales > Aspergillaceae > Penicillium > Penicillium maclennaniae. The sequence continues at coordinate 3,951,786 of NW_026623215.1, read as the reverse complement.
GTATTACGCAGTGGTCTAGCCGGTGGGTTGGCCGGATGTGCGGTAAGTGCGCGGAAATCATGAGAGATTCCTGGACCTATGCTAATCACAAGGGAATACAGGCCAAAACGGTCGTTGCGCCTCTAGATCGCGTCAAGATTCTTTTCCAGGCATCCAATCCCCAATTTGCCAAGTACACCGGCAGCTGGGCAGGTCTCGTGGCGGCCATTCGCGACATCAAGCGCTTTGAAGGTTCTCGAGGCCTATTTAAGGGCCACTCCGCAACTCTCCTTCGTATCTTCCCCTACGCCGCTATCAAGTTCCTCGCCTACGAGCAAATTCGTGCAGTCGTTATTCCGTCCCCTGACCACGAAACTTCCGTTCGTCGCTTAGTATCCGGCAGCATGGCCGGCATCACCTCCGTATTTTTTACATATCCACTCGAGCTCGTCCGAGTGCGATTGGCCTTTGAGACCAAAAAATCCTCGCGGTCCTCCTTGACGGATATTTGCCGCCAGATCTATAACGAACGCATCACCCCTGCCTCAACAGGCGCCGCAGCACACGCCTCAACCACTGTGGCCGCAGCCGAATCCGTGTCTTCCACTGTCAACAAGGCAGTGCCCCGATCTGGCTTCGCCAACTTCTATCGCGGCTTTGGCCCAACCATTCTCGGCATGCTTCCCTACGCCGGCATGTCTTTCCTCACCCACGACACCGTAGGCGACTGGCTTCGCCACCCCCTCCGTCGCAAAATACACTACCATCCCCGACTCGGAATCCAAACCAAAGAAGGGCTCCCGACATCCTCAACTCACCGCCGCAGCCGAGCTCTCTTCCGGTGCCCTCGCTGGTCTGGTCTCCCAATCATCCTCATATCCACTTGAAGTGATCCGACGACGAATGCAAGTCGGCGGTGCAGTTGGTGACGGCCGTCGTCTCGGCTTAGTTGAAATTGGCAGGAAGATTTACTTGGAGCGAGGATTCCGCGGCTTCTGGGTCGGGTTGACTATTGGCTACATGAAGGTTGTGCCGATGGTGGCCACCAGTTTCTTTGTCTATGAGCGATTGAAGTGGTCCTTGGGCATTTAGACCCGAACCTCGGAACCTCTGACATTTAATCGCATTTCCATTGTCTTTGCCCTTTGTTTGTGATCGCTGCATATGGCGATAGACCATTTTGGTTGGCCGATGCGTCTCGGCATCATTTGATTCCCCTTGGCGTTGTGTGGATAGCTACCTGGGCTTTTTTTTTTTCTCCTCCATATTTCCAGCGCTAGATGGACCACCATGACTTTGTTGAGATACCGAAGACGAACATATACTTGTTTCCTGCATCACTGTCACTATCACTTCGTATTTCTCCCTTGAATGCTTTGTGGGCTTGATTACACCTAGGATTGGATGAACACACATTTGAATGATCGCTGGTTCGTCAGAGAATTTCATAATCGAGGGCACCAGCCCATTGTCAAATGTAATTCGCTGCTATCAGCGGGCGCCACACTTTGGGCTCTTGTGCAATTAAATCTACAGAGAGAGCCCAACACTTGCTGGTATCGGGACAAATATGTAAGGTCGGAGATCAAACGTGCGCCATAGAAATCAACGCTAAACGCGATCAGTCTTGACTAGTTGTGATTAGAGCTCGTCGACCTCAACTGTGGGATCATTCTTACATACTCGACCTTTTGGAAATACCTGATTAAAGGCTGTTCTATAAATGGCATGGTACCAGCAAAAGAAGGACTGTCCGTCCGTAGAATGACCACTCGGACACATAGAACAGATTTAAATACCAGACTGACTTAGACTTTTGATATACTCTCTTTTTCCAAATTACTCAATGCATTTGAAGACTTGATGGATTGAATGAATTGAATGAATTGAATGAATTTATATGAATGTAATTTGGGCTCGGAGATACGCACGGACCACTAATTTCGCCGCAAAAAAAAAGTTGGAGACTTTTTGACATCCTCATTGCACTTCTCGCTCACCACAACACGAAATGACGACTCGCAAGCACAACGAATTCCTCGATATCGTACCGAGCGACGAAGAGTCAGCCAGCGATCGTGGCTACGATTCCGAGGAGGATGTCGCGAAGAGCAAAGCTCGCGCCGTGAAGCGCAGGCGGACCACAACTACCCAGGACTTTTTCGGTGTTGAGTCAGACAACGCCGATTCAGCTGATGAAGACGATGTGGAGGAGGGTGATGATCGCGCAGAAGTGAAAGGCAAGAAAAGCAAGCGATCAAAGGCCTCGCAGCCTGCCTCTGACGACGAGATTGAGAATGAGGACGAAGACGGTGGTGCACTCTTGGAACCTACAAAACCTTCCAAGCCCGTCAAACCACTCAGCACCAAGCCACTGAAGGAGTCTAAGAAGAACAAGACCGGTGTCGTCTATCTATCCTCGCTGCCGCCGTACCTGAAGCCCTTCGCTTTAAAAAATATGATAGAGAAAAGGAATTTCGGTCCGATTACGAAGGTGTTCCTCAGCCCGCGCATGCCAAATAACTCCGGCCCTACCCGACGCTCCAACTCTCGTCAACTCTACAATGATGGCTGGCTGGAATTTCAATCGGTGAGACCCGACAATAACTGTCCTGAATGAAGTAGACTGACATCGCATTCTAGAAAAAAACCGCGAAGATCTGCGCCGAGACTCTGAATGCGCATATTGTTGGGGGTCGCAAGGGTGGATGGTACCATGATGATGTCTGGAATATGAAATATCTCAAGGGTTTCAAATGGGCCGACCTGATGGAACAGGTGCAGCGTGAGAGATCAGAACGAGAGGCCAAACAGCGGATTGAAGATGCCCGTGCCAAGAAGGAGGAGAAGGTCTTCCTGGCTGGTGTCGAAGCTGGGAGAGTTGCGGATGGGATGGCTAGGAAGAACGAGGAAAAGAGGAAGAGGAAGTTGGCTGAGGCTGATCGTGCCGGAGCGGAGGATGCAAAGGCAAAGAAGGCTTCGGAGAAGCCTGCGCCGGTGCGCAGACGTTTTGTGCAGAACGATGTCGTCAAGCGGAAAGACGAGAGTGGGATTGCAGATGATGCTGATACACGCCGCGTGCTTGGGAAGATTTTCTGATCATTTACGCCAGGTGATGGTTGTATGAATTACCTCGAACCATTTACTTTTGATAACCATAATGAAGATATTTGCATCCAATTCATGCAATGAACATGTATCTATTTCCAAAACTTTTTTTTTTGTAGATCCCACAAAAAACAGAGTAAATGAAACGCCAGCCATGATCGTCAAAGATATTGATATCAACTTCAATTGCGGAAAGCTCATTGGTCGTTCATGTTTAGCTCATCAAAGTCATCGAGCAACTCATCCACGTTGATCTTCGGCACCTCGTCGTCACTGTCACTGCCCTCGTCCATCATATCATCACCGCCGGGCTGTTGCACCTTGTTCCGGTTCTTATACAGATCCAGCGTGCTCCGCAGCTCCTGGTCCTCCTCGACATCGCGCAAGAACATCTCAAAGTCGGCTTCGAGGCGCTGCTGCTCCTGATCCTGCTTGCGGCTCTGGGCAGGGGCAGAGGCAGCAGCCATTGCCTCTTCCTCGTGCTCGCGAGCCATGCGGCGAAGGCGCCAGGCACGGTTCTTGGGCTTCTTCTTGCGCGCATAGTGCTTCTTAATCAAAATTACGTCCGGAATCGTATCTCGATATTGGGAGCTGGCTTCGATGGCATCGAAGTTGGGGTCGTTGAAGTTGGTGTCTGTCAGGTGGTAGCCAAGAACAGAGTCACCGACGTGCAGAATAGCGCCGAGGTGAGTGCGCGTGAAATATGTAGTGTCATTAGAGCCAAGGTCGGAGGCACGAGCAACAGTAGCTTCAGCCAGATGGTATCGACCGTTAGACTTGCCGAGGGGCTCGATATCCATGACAATGAATTCTTTGAGTTCAGTCACATTGGCCAGAGAATTGAACGGAGAGCGCCAGTAAACACCGGTGGGAATCTCAGCCGTCTGAAGGGTCTGCGGGTCCATAATGTTCACCGCGGTGCCGACACGGTGGCAAATAGCCAGTGGAGAGATATTGCCGATCTGACGAGCCAACTTGATCGGAATTGCACAGAGATCATCACGGCATATAGGAATAATCTCAACACTGAAGCTGAACTTGTATGACGATGTACCTTTGTACTTAGTTAGTTTCGGTGTTCATGTAAACAACTGTAGATGAAAATCTTACCTGAGTGGGTGTCACTCGAAATAAGCGTCGAACTCTTAGTATAACGGCAGGGAGCAACGCTGCACAAGAAGTCAATCATCTTCTCGGCCTGGTTGCGATGAGCATAGTAAAAATCGAGTCCATTTTTCGCTTCTTTGATGTTAAGGGTGTCTTTGTGGGCGCCAGCTTTCAGGATGAGCTGTTCAAGGTACAAGAATGTCCGCTTATGAGGCACCTTCTGTCGAACCTGAACACTTGCACGGAAGGCATGGTGTGTGAAGCTTTTCGCGCAATCTGCGAATATTTGTTAGACATGCATCAAATAAGTGGGTAGGCGGCGACAATCAAGGAGAACTCCAAGTTGTTCAGAAGGATATCTTACCATTACACTGCTGGTTGTGCACTGTATATTCAACCTCGAACGCTTGTTGGACGATGGTGCCCTCGAAGGCCTCTTGTTGAATTGTGATCTTGACCTTGATACGGCGAGAGTGGGGTTCGGTCCAGATGAAACTGGCGTCGATAATGCGAACTTTGTTGAGACCGGTGAGTTTGCGCAGACAGATAGCCAGAAGTTCTTTCGATTCGAGATTGGCGACGACCCAGCTATTGGGGGGTTGCAGCCATCTTTCGCAGTCTCTGCAAGAGTGGATGACGGCTTCGCGCTGAATTCCTTGAGAAACGTCGACTGTGAGCCTCACGCAGTCGTTGCAAAGTGCACCGGCAGAGGTGGTTCCATCGATGGGGGCACCGCAGTTGCAGCACAAAATACTGTTCCCAAGTTAGTATCAAATCAAAATCTCAATTAAAAAATCCCCGCTGCGATAAGGACTCACGTTGCGATGGTGGGCTCGTCCTGCTGCATGCCCGTCATGTAGACGGGGGCATCCAGATCCATCGACATCTTGAAGCGTGAAGCCAAATGACAAGACTTCAAGAAAAACCAGAAGACTTCAAGAGTCTGTGAGAGACAGGAAACTCCTCGATTTGTAACTTTTTTGCCCCGCTAATCTTTTTTTTGGCTGACTCATGAGTTTGCACCGTTTGCACCACCGATATCATTATCGCGCTCCGCCGGTTTTTTGGGCTTTAACATCATCGCGCCGCCATGAGAGCTTTATTACGAGGGGCCGTGTGCCATTCATGTCGCCATGAGGTACTTAGGTCTTTCATTGCCGTATCAGGTGTACCTATGCCGCGATATTCCTCTGCTCTTCGACCCGTTTTCAACTCGAGAACTTTCTCTGCGATAGGCTCGTTGCGGTCTGATCGCCCCCCTGTCTCACAACACCCTGAGATCAACGAGTCACCGGTGGAAGAAAAACCTAATGAATTGCAGAGTGATTCCTCGGCATCGTCCCACATTCCATGGTATCTCCAGGAAGAATCACCTCCCACCGAAACTCGTCCAGTATCTGGAGATCACATCCCTGAGATACCAGAAAATTCGCCCGAAATCCTGCCCACCCTCCTCGAATATACATACAAGGATCTTGGTCTGGATAGTTTGAAGCTTCATGACCTGCGAGGCCTCGAAATCCCCGCCGCTCTGGGAGCCAATGTTATCATGATCATCGGCACAGCGCGCAGTGTGAAACATTTGAATGTTTCTGCTGATCGTCTCTGCCGCTGGTTGCGGAGCACGTACAAGCTAAGTCCGTATGCGGACGGCTTGTTGGGACGCAACGAGCTCAAGATCAAGCTTCGTCGCAAGGCCAAGCGTGCGCGTGCTGCCAGTGCTGCCGGCGCATTCATTGACGAGAAGGACGATGGGATTACCACCGGCTGGATTTGTGTCAATGCTGGCGTGATTGACAAGAATGCACCAAGGGCGGAGCTCAGTGATATAGGCTTTGAGGGATTCGGTCAAGTCGACACGGGCACCAGTGTCGTAGTCCAGATCTTCACGGAAGAGAAGCGAGCCGAGGTCGATCTCGATGGTCTTTGGAGAAGACTTTCGAACGGGCTGAAAAGAAGCGACTCCAAGATGCACAGAATAATCCTCCAGCTGCTTCTCAATCTTCGGCTACCGGCAGTTCTCCTTTCGGGCCTAGCGGTCAGAAGCGGTACCTTCATTCTGCTCAAGATTTGTCGCCTAACACTAATACTGACGGATCAAGTCTGTCTGATGTTTTGGCTGCCACCTCCGGGTCGCAGATGATACGAGGAAAAGACATGAGCACGGAGTCCTTGCTCAAAATGTTGGTGAATCTCCCTCATGAGAGTGCCCGGAATGAATTGGGGACCGGTCCTGAAGATCGAGAGTCTACACTTTTTCTTCAGCTCCTGTATGCTAGTTTGCCACCGAGCATGGCGGAATCGGAGGTCACCCATCTACGGCTGAATCTGTTCTCGATCGCCGTATCTCGGCAACACCCGGCGTATAGCAAGGAGGAGCTGTTCAGCACGTTCTCCGGTCTTCTCAACGATGGTCATGACCTTTCAGACGACCTCGCATTTGAGGTTCTTGCCGCCCTTCTTACCCCGAGGGTAGAGAACTTTCAGCAACCGTCACCGTATCTCCCGGAATCGGACATTGAACTAGCCTTGCAGGTCCTTGATCGTCTGAGCCTTCGTGGCGTCCCGATTCTCAATTACAAATTGTTCAACATGCTTTATCAAGTCGTTGATATCCCTACAACCCCTTCTTCTGGGCAGCCCCCCCCATAAGTCAGCGTTACGATCCACGAACAGCAAACGATGGACTGACTCCCAGCGACAGAAGCTGGCCCGGCTATCGAAGATAGTGGCGGCCGCAGAGGTTCCCTTCGACGCGCCGGAGGCTCGCAAACTTATGGTGACCCTGTTTCGATGCGAGGATTATGATGGATTTTGGCGTCTGTGGCGCCAGCTACCCTGAAAGGGGCTCGGCGCACGCGAGAGGACTACGCCCAACTGTTTCAGCTCCACGCAGATCTGGGGGACGAACTTCGGGCACGAGACTGTCTCTCGGCGTGGGTGCCCATGATGGCCCGGGAACAAAATCCAATTGTGCTTCAGGGGCCCCTTGTTAATTCGTTGATGCACTGCCTGTTGGTGGCAGATCCGAATATTCACAATCGCTCAGAGGATGCCTCTCCCAGCTATTTCGGGGAGGTTTGGACTCGATGCCAGAGCGCATTGGCCCAGGCTGCAGCGCATGATGACGCTTGGTAAATGGAATTTCAATGCTGTATAATAATCTAGCACATAGCGTGTACCAAAAGGAAGAGCTTTTATACTGTATAAATCGTTGTATCAAATGTCCCAAGGTAAAGCGCTCGGCGCCAGACTTTGGGCCTCGGCTGATGGTCCCTGGATCCGGCGACTCACTCCACACTCTCCGCCTAGTGGACTCCCCGACTCCCCAGCTCTCCGACCTTCATCCATCATTTGGTCGACGATGACCGGTGTTCCTCACCATGGAATACCTTCCTAGTCTTCAACAGGAGTTCGACGAATTCAAGCCATCACTCTTCGGTAAGTCCCATCGCGGGAACAACCCCCGGACACGGAGAACTTGCGCATGTGCGGAGTTGCTAACAAAGCCATCAACGGATTTCAGAACTCCTCGCTGAACAACAACTATCTGATCTACTTCCTCCGTCCTTGAGGTATCTGCTTGCGGTTGCGACACACCGCCACCCACGGTACCTCCTCCGGATCCTCAATTCATACGACGAGGTCTACGCGCTCCTCTCCCTACTCGTCGAGCGATACTACCTACGGACTTTTGGTGGATCTTTCACAGAAAACTTCTATTCCCTGAAGCGCGAGCGTGTCCTTCGCACCAAGAATGGCGAGATTCCGCGCGCCCAGGTTGGCGCCGGTGCCCCCGTACGCGAGGCCCTGAAACTGCACTCAGCAGACGTGTGGAAGAACTTGCTCATCATGGTCGGCATTCCGTACCTGAAGCGCAAGCTCGACGAGGGATACGACATTCATGCTGCGCCGCAGGCGGCCTTAGCACTGGGTGGCGGGCCGCGATACAATCCTAGTGACGACCTACCACACAACCCCACCGTGCGTCAGCGCATCTTCCACTACTACAAGTGGTTCTTGCGAAACGTGTACCCGTCCGTGAATGCGGCGTACTACTTCTCTATTCTGGCATTCAATCTTGCGTACCTTTTCGATAATACCAAATACTCCTCTCCATTCCTCTGGCTCATTGGCTCGCGGATCCGTCGCCTCGGAGCCGCAGACCATCGTGCCATTGCCGAAGTGCTAGATCCGAAGCCTTCACCTGGCGGTGGCCGGTCTCAGCGCCCTGGATCGGGCCTGTTGGGTCTTTTTAGCCCGCAAAACATGCACACACAGCTATTGACTTCCTTGCGCTACTTCCTTCCCGCCTCAATCTTCGCGCTGAAGTTCCTGGAGTGGTGGCATGCAAGTGACTTCTCGCGGCAGTTGGCTCGCAAAGCAACAGAAGTCCTCGACTTGCCTGCCCCGGTCGTCTCGGGACTTACCAACCCCGCGGAGCGCAAGAAGTCTGGCCAAGAAGAGATGGAAAAGAAGCAAGCAGAGCAAGAGAAGAAATCTGGCGACCTCAAATCAGCCCTCAAATCACCTCGCCGACACCAATCACCCATTTCCGCGACCTCATATCTCCCTATCTTCACCGTCCCCTTACCACCGGGCGATACCTCTAGCGCAAACACCTGCCCTGTCTGCTTGAACGCGCTCACCAACCCGACAGCCTGCCAGACAGGATATGTCTTCTGCTATGTATGCATTTTCCACTGGCTGAACGGCGAACACCAGCGGCAATTGGATTTCATGAATGGCGAAGGAGCGGGTGCAGCTTGGGAAGATGAGATCACCGGTGATGATGATGAAACCATGACAAAGCCCCCCGAACGATAACGAAGAGAAGGGCACTCGCAAGCGAGGCGGGAAGTGGGAGAGTGGAAAGGGACGATGTCCTGTTACTGGTCGCAGAGTCCTTGGAGGAACCGAGGGCTTGCGACGAGTCTTGATTTGATCGTGCATCTAAATACTGTACCTTTATACCTATACATATATCTAACCCCAGAGTGGGCGAAATTCATCATGTCGACGAGATCTTCCGATCCTGAGTAATTAGCTCCTAATTTTTGCCATGACTAGTAGACCATCACCTATGGCTAATGAAGCCCTCCCTAGACAGCTTTGTTCGTGTGATACAGACTTCGAGATTCCATAAAAATATTGCGCCAGCAAGAGAACTGACCTGAAAAACAAATTACTTCAAAGAAGTCCGTAAAATTCGATTTCTTCTTTTCCCGGCTTGGGCACGTTTGAGGTAACTAGAAAATTATTTATGCTCCGTTGAGCTTATCGCAGAATCCAACACACTTCAATTTCGCAATCCCACCAGAGGCCGCTGCTGAGCTCATGTATGATAATCCGGTGGCTTTCTAGGTCGTGGGTGGCTGCTCACTACATGTTCAAGTGTGCCCTAATTGGCGACTGGGCCGGGTGGTATCATAGACTTGTAATTGGTTGCTCGTCAACCCTCGACGAGAGTAAGAAAAGGAGGAAAAAAGTGATACATCGGCAAGAATGAAAAATCAATACCACGAAAATGCCAACTTGTGACCAGCCAGATAGACTAGAGAGTACGAAGTAGTATTGCAGCATTCGAGAGATTACGGGTTCCACATACGATGTAAGGTTTACTATCCACTTTTCGGATCTGTCTTGTCTCCGCTGATCGACATTTCCATTAGGGCGTTGGGGGTTAGACAGCGCCTCAGAATTAACGTTTGCCTTCCTGGTGTGAGATAAAGTGCAAAGTTTGGGGGCGTATATTTGTCTTAGTATTGAAATACCCTCAGACACTGGAACAGATATACAAAATATTAATTAAGGCTGAGTTATTCATAATAAAAAAAGGAAAAAGTCCACTGAGTACACGGGACTTTGACGTAACCACATGAAACACTCAAAATTTTACCGAGAACATAGTTTGAGATTATCTGGTTTTGTTATATCCCTTGTGAAACTTATCACGACCGGGAAATTTGTCACCCGTGAGATGAGTCCTACTAGTGGGAATCATTGGAGACGGCGACATCCGTGGTGCGCGTCACCTGCACAGTAGGCATGGGATCATTCGACTGGACACCATCATGCAGACGTGTCTGTGACTCCGACCTAGTCTCCTGCAGGGCGATATGGCCCTCCTCAAGTTTGGACCAGGTAGTGTCGCCAGTAACCCAAGGCTTGGAAGGGGGGGTCGTACTGCGAATCACAACCCGAGTCCGCATTCGAGGGCTCACTGGATCTGGCACTGAAGCCGAGAGAGTGCTTCACTCTACCCGGAAGCCCAGATTCAATGATGAGCTTGGAGAGGCAGGGAACGCTGAAAATGAAGAAACCACAGGTCATTTCAGCGCAGGCCCAGAAAAGAAGAGGGCCGATAAGGTACATGGTGTCGGACTCGCTGGCAAAGGCAATTGTTTTCACAAGTCGCAAGATAGCTGCAATGCAGGCCCTGTTGAAGGTGTTAGCTTTGGATCGATGATGTAGTGGAGAGAGGAGGATGACGTACAGAATACCAACACCGAAGAGGACGGAGACACCGAGCTTCTTTTGCCAGTTCATACCTAAACCCCAGATAATTCGCTGGGGAAGCAGGAACATAGCAATGTCCGACACGACCTGGACGCTTGCCGAGGTGAGCATCACATCAGGTAGGCTGTAGCATTTGCTCGGGAGGTAGAATTTCCAGATGGCTTCATGCGGGTGACACTGCATGTTCAGAAGGATGACACAGAGAAGACCCCAGAGACACTGAAGGGTTATGATGGCCGAGCAGCCCCACCAGAAAGAGTTTCTGGATTTCTCCACGGGAACGAACACTCGACACCAGTCCATCAGGATAGCTGACTTGATCAACGGCAGTGTTGCGGAATAGCAGCAACCGTAAACGAGGATGTACTAAAGGGAAGGTCAGCTACCGGTTACAATGCACCCAAGACCGATGGAATAGATGGAACCCACATAGAGTGGCTTGACCAGGTCTCCATTGCGGAGGTTCCAGGTGTGCACATAATAGCCGGGTGTGAAAATCAACGAGTAGCCTGCATAAGCTGTGCCCCAGTAGGCGCCCTGAAACTTGTTAGGATACTTTCTTCTTGGCGTGTACGAAGGTAACATGAATATCAAAGGTAAGAGGACGCACATATGCCAGAATGACCAACACTAGAGAAGAAAAATTAGTCAAAATGCCTGAGGTGATCAAAAAAATGTTGCGGGTAGCGATTGACTTACTCTCTTCCGCACGGAACTTCTTCTCCAGGTAGAGACGCACGTATAGGCGGAGGAGAAGGCACATAGTCGCCACGACCATACAAAAGGTTGTCACAAACCAAGCCAACCCATTGGCATTGGATGGATTGTCGAAGTTCGGGGTGACACCCTCCGGCGCAGGAAGAGCCGGCGCATTGAGCAGTGCAGCAAGAGCTTCGGGCGACATCTTGATGGCTGAGATCGAACTAAATGAACACTTCCCAAGGGAATCCGGCGCTTTAAGAGCAAGAAAAAAAATCGCCACGGTAGGAAGCTAAGTTGTCAACTCATATGTGCCGTATCAATAGTAGCATTGGGATGATCGACATAGTATGACCGCTCAAAAAGCCTGAAGCGACGATCAAGACCCTTAATCGACTTCCGTGCACGCCTCGCACCAAGTGTGCGGGTGGTGGGATTGGTTTAGCCGTTTTCTGCATAGCATGAAATCCTTCATTTTCTTTTAAATGATAGATGATCGCGGGGACCGGAAGAGGCATCGGGGATGCGGTACGAGTGGACATATCAACAAGACCATTGTCCATTAGCATCAATAGAAGGAATCGGGAGGGCTTTCCCGCCGTGGGTCCCCTCCACCCTCAGTGGGGAAGTCAAGCTGGCGTGGCAAGGAGGCCCTCCAAGCCTCCGATAGTGTGGCTGTCTCAACGCCGGGGAAATGGCCGTGCGGGCGTCGAGTCAACTTAACCTACGACAGCTCAAACCATGGATCACGTATTTGAGAGGCGTCTGGTACCCGCGCTTGACAGCGGACAGCTTCGAATGTCAATAGCGTCAACTTTGGAAGTGGTTGAAACATCCCCGTTTTTGTGATCTGTCAAGTACCACCGATCTCCCTGGGGCTAGTGCTCGGGAGTTTCCACCCCGGCTTTGTGATCCCTCTATAGGGTCGGAAGATCGATTCCCAGATCAAGGAGGCGACACTTCAATTGGATGAATTAGAACCGCGTACATCCATCACGAAGAGGCCCTCGCAGTACTTTTGCACGGTTCGTAAGATCGCAGGCTTGTCGAGGCGCCGATCGCCTTCGTCCCCCCACCAGTTGGGAAAAACCACGCTGGTTCGCAAACTGAACATGAGTGGTAGAGGCCCTTCGAACCCCCTCTTCAGAAGGCAAACTAGTCTCTATAGGTCGTAGTCTAGATCTACCGCGTTTTGACCATGCTGACTGAAGATAGCGAGCGAGCTCCTGTTCTTTTCCTTTTTTCTCTTTTCATACCTCACCCTGCTAGATCGAGTGCCCTTGAACCTCAGCAAGTGAATCATGACTATCAGTAAGAAAACCGGTAGCTTTGGAAATCTGTTTCAGTGGAGTGGAGATTGACAAGGATACCAGACGGCAATGCACCTTTGCAGGAGTACCCCCCGCGGGCTGACCTGCGATCGATGATGGATGAATCGCCACTCCCAACGCTTGCCCCAGGGCTGGTTGACCCTGAACTAATGGCCGGTGATGCAGCCACCAAGCAGGCAAATGTGGTATTGAGTCGCCTCAATGCCGCGCTAGCTAATAACGATGCCGCTGCTCTCGACAGCTGCTTCTATGCTGACCAGGCCTTCTGGAAAGACCAGCTTGCATTGACCTATCATTTGCGCACTTTCAAGGACTCGGCCGTCATTACCGAGAGTCTCTTGGAGACCACGAAGCTCAGAAATGTCTCGAAAGGGATTGCCATGGACGGCGCAGCGCTATTCCTGCCAGCCACCCCAGTCCTTGTAAGTACATGCCTGCAGGGGCGATGCAATGAAGCTCGGGCTTATAATGTATCTCATATAGCAATTCATCGACTGTCCAATTGTGTTCCGAACCGAGTCCCCTGGCGCTATCTGCCGCGGCAAGATTCTCTTTTTGCCGGTCAAGAACGAGCACAATGGAAACGAGGCACTTGAGTGGAAGATCTGGATCCTGAGCACTAGGCTGGAGGACCTGGATATTCAGACCGAGGAAAAGAGCCTACTTCAGGCTGCTCCGAGACAATTTGATGGTCTGAACCTGGAGACTGATGTCTTCATCATCGGAGGCGGAAATGCGTAAGTCGAGCAACTAAAATGCTTCCCAAATGGCTTGCTAATACTCTGTATCAAATAGCGCTGCTGCTCTCTCGGCTCGACTGAAGGCCTTGGGGGTGGATTGTGTCATGGCCGAGCGAAACCCCAAGCCGGGCGACAACTGGGCGCTTCGCTACGACTGCATGCGATTCCATATCCCGACTTCTTTCTGTGACCTGCCGTATATGTGTAAGTAGAAAATAAGCATACTCAGTGAGGGGTACTGTTGACTAACCGCGAGTGAAATCAGGCTACGACAAGGAGCTTCAGACACCTTATCTTCTTTCTCGAAAAGATCTGGCGTCACAGGTCTCACGATATATCGAGACCTTCAACCTCAACATCATAAACTCGGCGAAGATCCAATCCACGCACTATGACCCGTCCACTGAGCGCTGGCAGATCAAGTTCCAGACGCCTACTGGCGAGCGTTCGGCGGTCTCCAAGCATCTTGTCCTGGCGACTGGTATCGGGTCGCAAAAGCCCAACATGCCACAGATCGCAGACAGGCATCTCTACCAGGGAATCAGTGTGCACTCCACACAGTACCAGAATGCGAAAGTGCTGGCTGAGAAGGGAACCAAGGTAAGCCGATCATGTCGTTGAATGGTAACGTATCTGGAGAAAAAAAAGCTCACCAAAAACATAGTCTGTCCTCGTGATAGGATCCGCCAACACTGCATTCGATGTGCTCGAGGATTGTTACTCTGCCGGTCTCAAGTCGACAATGAATGTCCGCTCTCCGACGTACATCATCCCTGTTGACTATGTCTGCCACAAGATGAGTCTCGGTGCATACGACTTTGGCGTCGAGGCTGCTGACAAGCTCTTCTTGTCCCTTCCCTCAACCGTAGATGGCCAGTTGGCTCGTGGGCTGTTCGCGGTGTTCGCCTCCCAGGAGCCGAAGCGATATGCCGCCCTTGAGGCAGCCGGCTTCCCCGTTCTTGACAGTAGCCACCCCACCTCAGCCCTGATGCACAACTTGATTGAGAAGGCGGGCGGTCACTACGTCGATGTGGGCGGTACCAAATTGATCGAGGAAGGTAAGGTCGGGATCAAGGCGGGTGTCGAACCTGTCGCGTACACTGCGACTGGTCTCCGATTCTCAGATGGAAGCACCGTTGACGCGGATGCCATTGTGTGGTGCACTGGCTTCTCTGATGGGAATTTGAGCAGCACTGCGGCCGAGATTCTCGGTGGTGGGCCCGAGCTGGATGGGACTGTGAACGGCGATGGCAAGCACCTTCTCGGTCCGCAGGAAATCGCAAAGCGCGTTGACTCGACCTGGGGCGTTGATTCCGAGGGCGAGATTCGCGGTATGTGGAAGCGTCACTCGCGTCTTGACAACTTCTGGGTGATGGGTGGATATACTCAACAGCACCGCTGGCACTCACGCACCCTAGCGCTGCAAATTAAGGCTGCACTCGCGGGAATTTTGCCGCCTGCCTATCGCGATACTCCTTTAACCAGGGTCAAATAGTCTGTCCATTTATGTCTGTATATGTCTGATGAATTTTTGCCTTACCTGTTTCCAATGTTGTCTGTTGCTAGCATTTGTAAATCGTAACAATGTCGGTCCAAATATCTATATGAGTTTCGCCTCCTGAGTCATATGTGCGCCACTCGTATGTGCGCTTTGACTTGAGTCCTTACGACCGAGTGCAAATGTAGTTGTACACTATGAGCACTTGAATACTTGCCGGAGAGACATGTGTGAACCTACCATGTCGCTCAAGACATGCTTCGCGCGGGAAGCTTCCATGGTATTTACAGCCCTGCTTACCACACTTGCATGAAAGGTGGTGCTTAGATCGATTTAAACTGTTGATCCGGAATAAAAAGTAATTCGGCGGAAATACTCTACAAGTGTGGAACCCACTGAGAACTTATTCATGGTGGCCTGCGGTCTTCAGCATGACTATCTCCAAGCATGGAACGCATCTCTGCAAGGAGATTCAAGGCCGAGGTAAATATTGCCAGACTGACAGGCGGTTATCTTTTGAGACAAACAAGGCTATATTCTTGAGCGTCGTACAGCCCAGCGGAGAGGAATTAGAACGGGCCGTTGAGGTTGGCAGGTATATAACTCTTTTCGATGCACGCAACCCCTGCAAACATAGTCGGTATATCGTCCCTGCGGGTCTTTCCTGGTCTATATGGATAGCTATTGTATCAAGATTGCGTTAGTGGAAAGCACGACAGCAACTCCGAGACGCTGAAGTCGCGATACTCTTTGGAATTGGCCAGGGTCCTGGAACGAAAGATATTTGAGAGAGATGAGAGATTATATCTCCAGCTAAGCACTTCCCTATGGATCTCATGTAGCAAATGTCATTCTGGCCGGACAATTTCCAAGACGATTCAAACTATAACGAGATGCAACCATGATAGGGCCAAGGGAAAACTTGACAATTCAAGTGCCTCGAGGACGACAGGAAGGGCAACATTCTCCCTTTCCATGGCTCGTGTGAGCTAACCGCATGTGATTCTGGAATCGATCCTTGCGGCCAAATGTTTTGTTGCACTGGGAGTCGGGACATTTGAACTCGTCCGGGGATACATGTGTCGACTTGATATGCCGCCACAGACAAGTTTCCCGCGAGAAAGTGCCAGGATACGTGCAGCCTATCCAGTGGCACTTGAAGCGACCATAGTGCTTTAGTCTGAAGTGGGACTCAGGTCAAATTAGACAAGCATCGTATCTCAATGGAACTCATTGATGAGAAACATACTCTGGACTAACGGGTATTCCATGATCAGACGACCGCTCTCGACTACAAACGTGGTGTCGGCAAGGCGTAGTGTCTGCAGTCTGTGGCGGAAGAGTAATCCCAGCACACGTGGGAGAGTCAAACTCAGGACCGCTCATGAGGTTCATCCAGTGAAAGTCATCGGTGCCATTGTTGTTGCTTGAAGAGCACTGACTGGAGCGTGGACTGCACTTCCACGGGAGACTTTGATGGTCTTGTTGTGTGGACGGAGGTTCTATCAAGGTGCTTGATCCAAGCTGTGGAGAAAATTGCACGGTAGCGGAATACGGCAAATGGAGGGAGGCCCTACTTGGTGCTGCGATTGAAGCGGCAGGTGGGTATGGGGTAGATATCCAGGAATCAAGTGCACGATCTGTGCCCCATCTTGTTTGACTGGATGCTGAGTCGGTATCATCGGTCATGATGAGATGAGTTGAAGAAGTCATGATGGATGAGTGAACAAGACTGAGATGCTAGCAAATAGGCTCTTGATACCTTTGAGCTGAGCTTGTCAACCAGCAAGATCTAAGAACACAAAATCTGGGCCCTTTCAGGACAGAATACGGAGCCCTTTAATATGACTCTCATTCAGATAGTAGACTTGCCTTGCAGCATTGAGTTTCCCGATCCGGGAAAGCCCTGAGTCAAGAGGAATGTGGTTTATGCCGTAGGAGCCTCAGCGTTACCTCGGTCGCCGCGACGTCATGGCCCCCTGGTTGGATGCATTCTTGTTGCTTCGGTAGAGATGGTACTTTGGACTAGATCACGATGGTTGCACATCGCTAGGCAAAAGCTCATGCATATGCATGCGAGATGATAGCCTTGGGCAAACGGGTGGGAGAATCCGCGGCCAGGGGCAAAGCATCGGCGATCCCTTATTTCTTGGAGCCACGCGGTTGGCGGGGCCCCCCCATAATACTCATTCAGTCGTATAAAGCATTCTCATGGATTCCTGGTTGCGCACTTCGGTCTTGGCCCAGGCGGACTCCCAGGCTGACTTACCACGTGTTTAGGTGTCGATTAAAATCATCCGATACTTTTCTTTCAGGGACGTGTTAAGCCTGGAGGATTTGGGGAATATCCATATCAATGATGCAGTGCATCTGAAATGAAAAGTGAAATCGACATGTTCTAGACCTTGC
Organism: Penicillium maclennaniae; assembly: GCF_028827695.1. Lineage (NCBI taxonomy): Eukaryota > Fungi > Ascomycota > Eurotiomycetes > Eurotiales > Aspergillaceae > Penicillium > Penicillium maclennaniae. The sequence goes on along the minus strand of NW_026623215.1, from coordinate 3,934,396 downwards.
AGGCATACCACGCACCTGGTAGAAGGGGCTGCACGATAGCACAGCCGACAGTAGCCAACCACTCAGATGCAGATGCGAGGCAGGAGAGAGATCGTTGCCCGGAAATGGACCATCACGAGAGGCTGGCCACTTTAGGTTGTTCGGACAACAGATCTCCAGATCCTAGTTTAGCGCATCGAAGCTTGAACAGGTCCCGAACGGCAAAAGCGGAGCGCCCGCACCCTTAATTGAGACTGCTCCAATCATGGTGTGAGAGGAGGATCCTCTCCTTCCCCTATGTTGCTGGTCACACTCGCTTGAGTCCCCTTGATCGGCGTGCTTCACGCTTGGATCTATGGCTATTATCGGCTTAGTCGAACATTGCGTGCATATTTTGTGTCATGAAGGGTACATAGCATCACACAGTCAGGTAGATGCAAGAAATTTGGTAACGCTGCTTTGGAGAGTGCCATAAAGAGGAAGCTACCCTAGAAGCGTGCAAATGATTTGATTGAATACTTACTTCCAAGACATACCATGGGAATTCGACCTGACGACGGAAACTCGTCAAGTTCTACTTGTAAGCGAACTCCCAGATTCAAAATGCTTGGGCTAACAGGTATAATAGCGTGTTAAGATGTCAGTAGCCGATTGAGAAGACAACCCACAGCTACTGACTCACTTGATCAGAACCCCGTGGTCCGACTCGATGGCTGCCAAGGATGTGCAGATCTTCAATCATGATCTATGAAAATGATCTGACAATTCGAAGTGGTTGCTAGTTTGTACATGAAGGGGCCATTTGTTGCAATGTCGGGTGTATGCCTTGAGCCTTTCAAGATAATATTCTTGGAGAAGATCGATGGCTTGCCAGACTCCTAGGAACCAAGGCTTGCTCGACCGAAGTAAATGTCAACCTCACTTTGAGCTCAGGCTCGTCAGGCATCTCAATTCACAACCACACAACCCACTCACACAGCACGCAGTCCCCGTTCCTCAGAGTAGCAGACAATCATTAGATCGAATTTTTTGATCATTGCCGAGTTCAACTCTGCTTTCAGACCCCTCGTCCTCTCCACGGAGACGCACAAACTCCCAAATCATACCACATCTAGTCTTCGAGCGACCGCAAGGCTACATGTAAGTGAATGGTTGCCATACCTCGTCTTTACCCGGTTGCTTCATTGACGAGGACTAGAAATACCATGTGCCAGCTGGTCATCCACCCGACTGAGTTTCTATGCCATCACCTTTTCGAAACTCCGGGACAACTGATGGAGCTCGACGGCTGCAATAACTGTGGCAACATCAAAGCGACCATTACAATGAGCAAGAACAGGCTAGGGTTCCCGTGTAACTGGTGCGTCAACAGGAAATCTTGGGAGATGAAAGATGGAAAGTGGATCCGAGCTGTGTCTTCAACTCCGAGGAAGGCTTCCCGCTCCTGAGAAACTTGCGAAAAGCTTGCCTCGGTAGATTCATGACCACAAGTGACTTGGTGTCTTCATTCTGGGTTCGAAAAGGGGTTCACGGGATTGATGAAGATGGGAGTTCGTCCTTTCAATTGGATATCTCCACGTTTACGATGCATTGTATCTACCTGCGGACTTTTCTCTCTTGTTATCACAACTATCCCTAAATCTGATGGGTTAACCGACTGTGGACATTATCTATGGCCGTCCATGCATTTCTTTCTAGGCATATAGCCAGGACAGGGCAGGAAGTGGTTTCAACAAAGTGTTTAACGCCTTGCACGGCGAGTGGCAGAAGACCGCTTATTGCTCCAAAACACCCCTAACATCCTACAGGTCCAGATTCTTATCTGACAGAAGCAAATGAAATTAACCTCGTTGATAATGCTATTCATGTACTAATGATCAGTCAACGTCCCCCTATTAAAGACTATACGGCTTCGCATCCTTGCCAAAGATCAGATGCGGGCGCTCTTCGGCAACCTTCAGGATGGTCTCGGCGAATACGGAGTTAGCCCAGGAGAACCAAGAGCGAGTATAAGACTTGATGTTGGTGACGTTGATAGACTCGTGCACGAGTCCGAGTAGACTCGAGTCGCGGACTAAGTTGATACACTCCATAATCTCGGTATCATTATCGGAAGTCTGGGCTTGCACCAGGAGGGACATGGGCCAGGCATTTTCGAGACCGACTGTTGACGTTAGTGTGTTTTGCGTGTCAGTATGAAGCATATCACTTACCATGAGGACCACCGATACCGTGGAAAGCAGGACCCTCGAGGAAGTATGGGTTACCGGACTTGTTGGTAATCATCTTGCGGGTGTTTTGGTAGGTCTGGTCGCTCGCGTCGAGGAAGCCAAGATCAGGCAGAGACAGGAGAGAAGGGATGTTGGCATCATCCATGAAGATACGTGAGCCATAGCCGTCAACCTCGAAGGCATAGACATCGCCGTACTTGGCGTGGTTGAAGATGCCGTTCTCGCGGACAGCTGCGGCGAGTTTTGTGCCACGCTGCTCCAGCTCGTCGGCCAAGTCGTCATGATTACCGGCCTTTTTCAGCACCCTGGCAATGTTCTGAAGCTCAACGGACATCATGGCATTGGGTGGAATGAAGTATCCAAGGATGGTAGCGTCATCGCTAGGGCGGAAGGCGCTGCGGATGAGACCAGTGCCACTGTTGAGCGGGTTGCCAATACCTTGCAGGTTCAAAGTCTCGGTACCGGTGGTAGTCTCACGCTGGAAGGTATACTGGTTAGTGACAAATTGGTTGTCGGAGTTGAAAGTGGGCTGCGACTGGGCGTCAATAGTATCAAGGAGCGTTTGGAGGGCCTTGAACCATCGGTCGGTCAGGAACTCGGTAGAGCCAGTATTTTCATGGAACGCGGCACCCAGCTTCAGGAAATGGGCAAGAGAGTCAAGCTCATACTTGCACTCGTAAACAAAGGACTTCTCATAAGCTGGGTGAACAGTATCGAGCTGAGTGTTGTTCTCAGGCTGGACACCACTGACAGACGGTGGCTGGAAAGCGTTGCAGTAAGGCGATTGGATAACATACTCAGACTGAGTCGCAATTGCTCCAAGAATGAGGTTGTACAGACTCTTGTCACTGGATGCCAGCTTCTGGTAGTTGGTGAGCTGATTTGTCGAGTCTCGCAACCACTCGGCGTTGATGTCGCCAGTTACAATGAATGTCTGCAAGCCAGTCCACACCGAGGTGTCTCGTTTCCTCTGCTTCTTGGGCGAAGGACTTGTGTCATTCTGGTGCCAGCGAATTGTGGTGTCCAGAGTGTTTGGGAAGGCATTACGGAATAATTGCGCAAGGTCCTTATCAACAAGCCGGGATGCCACATCGTCGATGACTTTTTCAACGGAGGGGACGAGAATGTTCGGCAAGCTGGCGCAGGACGCTGGAAGGGAAGGTTTAAGGGACCGCCGCTATAAGGACCACTAGAGGATGTGAGTGGAGCAATTCGCGGTATAGTGGGGGAACACTTACTGCTGGGTCTGAGAATACGATGTGTAGTCAGGGCAGGCCCGGCGTAAGATGGCGGCATTGTCGCGTCCGGGAATAGCACCAGCCTGGAGGGCTAGCAGGGATCCCACCAGCAGTGTAGATAGACGCATAACTGGCGAGTTGATTGAGGCAAGTCCGAGGGGAAAGTCGGGGTAAATAAGAAGGACATAGCTAATGTCGATCCCTCAGTCCACGGCCCAGGGGCGCACATTCCTCAACTGCAGACGGCGCCGCAGGATGCACGACTCCACGACTCCACGACATCCAGTTGCTGGAACTATCACGATTCGCGATCGGGGAAATAGCGGACGCGAGGTGACATCGGCCAAGGCCTGTGTTGCACAGTGTTGCACTCGACTCCGCCATTGCGGAGAAAAGATCGGCGTTGTTTACTTCGCCGCGATTCAGGAACAACTTGTAGATTTAAGATCGGGCTAATTCAATGCGAAGTCATATTAATTTACCCCTAGGGTTGAGTTTACTGTTTCTTGCCGAAGAACGACATGATGTTTCCCTGGCCAGGTTTGGCTCCCTTGCCCTTAGCGACGTTAACTGCTGGCTTCTTCTTGGGAATCGGCTCATCTTCGGAGAAAGATTCCCAGGTCGCTTCTTCCCGAGTAACTGTACGTGATCAGCATAGTTGAGTACTTCAAAGCCATGGAGTACTTACCCAAATAGCCTTCCTCGTCCTTGACTGTCTTCTTCTTCATGACTTGACGCTTGCCTCGTCGGCGACCACCTTGTACAGTCACCTCTTCCTTCAGCTCTACTGGCTTGGAAGGCGGTGGTTGCTCGACGGGAGTCGGCTCGCGCGCCGGCTCTTCATCAGCATCAGGCATGTCCTCGTCTGTCACGCCGTCAGTGGAGGGTCCTGAGCCTTCAAGCAAGATCAAAGGGTCTTACCGTCTGCATCGTCATCTTCCATCATGGCCTTGAGCTTCTCCGCTCGCTCTTTTTTACTTTCGCGGCCGCCTGCCACCGCCGTTTTGTCGTTGCTAGTAGGGAAGAGCTCTTCGGCCTCTTCTTCCTCCTCTGAAGCATCATCCAGTGCAACTACTGATCGTCAGCCATAAATTTGGGGTTCCAATTAAGATAACTTACCATCTTCTGCGCCGCTTGGTGTTGCCTGTATGACGGTTAATTGTTGACCTCAACGTATACATTTGCGTATCTTCCACACTTACCGAGTCTACAGGAGTTGCTGTCTTCGGCTTGGACTTAGCTTTGGCAAACGAGCTGAACAAATTGCTCTTCTCGCGCTTGAGTGCTGGCTTTGCAGCAGCCTTGGAAGACGTTTGAGAGTTGCTCGCTGATGATGGCTGAGATTTCGTCTCCTCGGTTTTAACTTCAGCTTTCGCGACGGGAGCGGATTTCTCGAGAGGTCGTTTAGCAGGAATTGTGGATTCGGTTTTGGTTTTGGGTGCTGGAGCAGCTGCGGGTGGCGGTGGACGAGCTCCCGTTCTTCGCTATAATGTTATGAGAACCTGATAGTTTGAAAGAAACAAAAGAAAGCCAATGGAAGTTACCTTGACATTGCGATTTTGGATCATCCCCCACTCCTTTCCGCACTCCAACGGGTCATCTGGCGCATGTGCTGTGGCGATTTCCCGACACACCCCGTCAACATGTTGAAATCTTGGAGAGCTGTCGGCTGAACGCTGTAGACGTGAATGGCAGAAATTGACTGAAAGGTAGCTTTCGCATCTTCAAAGGTCCATCTGGTATCAGCGAAACCACCTGAGCATAACCGCGAGAGACAACGCCTACCTTCCAGATCTTCCTCCCGAGCTAGTATGATCGAGGCGATGCGCAGGGACTCGGATGCGTCATCCTGCTTTGGCTGTGAGCTAGGCAAATAGGGACTGCTCTGCATTATCTCATCTTCGTCGTTCTTCGCATGGCCATTCGTCGCTGGCGGCTCTGGCGCCTTCTGAATTCCGGAGATGATGTAGGTAGCGTGGACACTCTGGGGCTTCTTCGCGTTTTCTTTGTTGTGAAACTCGAAGAGGATCCTGTAGTCAATTGAATAAGCTATTCGTCTGCCCAGAAGCATGCGAACGACATACTGTTTAGCGCGGTTGGCATGAACCTTCAAGACGCGGCTCAAAGACCGGTAGGTGACCTGAAATCGATCAGTTGCTACCACAGAGCACAGAGCACAAATCTCAACATGGCACATACTGTACGTTGCTCGTTGAGCACTTGCTCCGCGAGATATAATTTGGAGTCCATGATGCCTGAAGCAACAAGTTGATCGACGCGTGCCAAACCACTTAACGCGTATCAGTCAGCGGGTCTTGGCACGGCGCCTCCACTGATCCTCTGCTTCACGCGACTGAACCTCTGTCATTATCGCATCCAGCCTGTGCCTGCGCCCGCGTCATTCTTCGGCTCTACTTATGGCGCAGTCCTTCGATATCCCCGACTCCACGGACTGGCTCAACACGCCGCTTTCATTACTCGCGCCACTGGAGAACTCTCTACGATGTCAGATCTGCAAGGACTTTTTTTGCCAATCCCGTTCTCACTTCCTGCTCGCATACATTCTGCTCACTGTGCATCCGTCGCTGTCTGAGCAATGAGGGAAGATGCCCTACATGTCGTCTTCAAGATCAAGAGCTGAAGCTGAGGAGAAACTGGATTGTGCAGGAATTGGTAGAGCAGTTTCAGAATGCGCGTGAGCCCATGCTCTCTCTTGCGCAGAAGGAAGCGGCACGACTCGCAAACGGAGGAGATGATTCCCAGCAGCCTTCGGCCAAGAAACGGAAGGTCGACCACCCAGAGCAAGATGAAGAGGCTCTAGTAGCGGAGTCAGGTTCGCAGCGCATGCGCACGAGATCACGCGGCGTAAGAGTGGACATGCCAACCCAGGTCGAGGAACCGCAAATTGTAGAGGATAGCCAGGATGACGACGAAGACTTTGTTCCAGGTAGGTCCCGTTCTCCGTCTCGTTTGGCACCTCTAACTTTGTCGCAGAGGACGGACTATACCCTTGTCCTCTCGAATGCGGCATGAGGATGAAGGAGGCGGCGATGTTCTCCCATGTTGGTGTCTGTACTGGCCAAAAACTTCCGAGTCCCGCTAGACCGCAGATAACCCTACGGTACGTGGATCCAGCTGGATAGAGGTTCAAATGATTCAAGTCTCATGGAACACTATTATAGATCTTTACCATCCCAACAACGAGCTACGCAAAATTTCGTTGACCCGCCCGACAGACTCCCCGCCATAAATTATTCATTATTGAAAGATGGACAATTAAAGAAAAAGTTTCGAGAGCTTGGCATCCCGGAATGGGGGAACAGGTCGTTATTACAGAGACGTCATACCGAGTGGATGAACCTATGGAACGCTAATTGCGACTCTCGGAATCCCAAATCAAAGAAGGAACTCCTCAAGGAGCTCACTATCTGGGAGAAGACACAGGGAGGGGCACAAACAGCAATCGCATCGAATGCGGATGAGATCACACGCAAGGATTTTGACAGAGAGAGATGGTCTTCTAGCCATGATGATGATTTCAAACGTCTGATCGCGAATGCGCGGAAGAAGAGTGATGCTCAAATAAGATCCACAATCCCTGGGGCTTCGCAGAATTTCAAGCAGCATGTACCATCGCCGGCAGGACCCATCGAACCTCCGCTAGAGAAAAGTGATCCTGTTGTGGTTGACTCGGATGGTCATTGAACTTGACGCCAGCGCTATGAAACTCCATTGCCTTGCACCTTGAAGGCAACATGATAGTACGAGCTCTCAAAAAGAAGCTCTGGGGACGAAACTCTACTTCTCCGGGATCGGATCCTCAACCGACATGTTGGAGAGCCTGTCTGCCAACGCCTCGTCGGGGTCCTTTCCCGCCTGGGCCTGTTTGATACTGTTGAGCTCCGCAAGCTTCTTCCTCGTTTCCTCCGCTTCCGCATCCTCCTTCGCCTTCTGGTCGCTTTTCTCCAGAGCGTCGAGCTCATCGTCGATTTCGCCCTCATCAATAACAGGCGCGGCTTCGTTCATGATGCCGCCAATCTCGTCGACCTTGGACATTTCCTCCCGCAGTCCTTCTACCACGTCTTCGACTCTTTCGACACCGCCAATCTGCGAATGTAGCCCGCGAAGAACACCCGTGCTCGCTTCCATGACTTGTACGATCTCTATCTGACCGGCAGCCTGTTCGATCTTCGAATAGACCTCCTCAAGCTGTGTCAAAGTGTTCAGTCGCTGCTGGAGGTTATGCTCGACCATCTTCTTAGACTTAATCGCAGCCAGCGCCGAGACACGGTTTTTGTTGGCGAGTGCGGCCTTCGCAGATGCATTCAATCTCTCAATCTTCTCTTCCAGATCCGAAACCTGCTTCGAGATTGTCGTCACAAGGGTTTTGATAGATGCTATGGTCGTGTCCTGCTGCGTGATGTGCGGAGGCTCATTCGCAGATTTGAACTTGATCGTCTGGTCATCCATGGTCAGTACCAATATAGGCCCTGCATATAGAGATCACATTACCTTGCCATCATAAGCAATGGCGCCGCAGTCGCGGGATAGATAGACCAAAAGAACATCAAAATCCGAGTCAGACAATTCTGTCGAATCGTTTAATATTGTTGCGAATGCCTCGACAAAGCTCTCTTTTGAGTAGATTAGATCTAGCTTGGACGAAGTGCCACCAGTGGCCTTCTTGATAGCTAAAGCGGCTGCCTCCTATCAAAAAAAAAAAGCGAATTAGATAAGATTTGCCAGCGATGGAAGAATTGTCACAAACCTTCAGATTCTCGATCAGCACCAATTCCTGGACCTGGATCTTCGGTGCCGAGTCATTAGACCCCACCACCATGCCCTTCAATTGCCGCGCGCCCCAACTCATAACATTCCACGGACTTAACGCGCTGGGATCAATAAGTTTCCATTGACTTTTGCGCAGACATCCCGGGTCAGTTTTGTAGACCGGTAACGGGACCATGGTCCGCTTGCCCATCGCTTCCTCCTACAAATCACATTAGCCATGATCTCGAGCCTCGATAAACGCCTCACTTAGCACATACAAAGACAGCACCAATTGCCACCGGCCTACCCCACTCTGGAATCTCCAGATCACGCAGTAAGGACTCATCGGTACGGAGAATGAGGTGATCGGTCTTCTTTCGACCTGAACCCGCGTTCTTTTGCGACGTTGAAGGCCCAGAGCGTACGCGCACACCGCGGGACGAGGTATATCCGCGTTTGGCGGCACGATTCAAGGCTTGCTCCCAGGCAGCGATGTTGACTGCGTAGCCATCTGGATTTGTCTTCTTCTGGATGGCGAAATCGGAATAGAGAGAGGGAAGGCGGTTCCTATCAGGGTTATCGATCGGTTAGCTTCGCTCAATTTGCGGAGGACAAGTTGTCCGCTTGATTTGTCGAGGACCGCGTACCTTCGGAAGGCATCCTCATTGTTGAGGATGTAGGTGAGAAGTTCACTCATGGCTGGCTTGGTGTCTAGAGGAAGAGGGATGTCGCCGGAGTCAACACCACATGGGAGCTTTATCGATAAGCGCAGGTGACCGATAACGGGTTGCTCGGTGAACCCGAACCCGAACTACTCAGGACTTCATGATGCTATTGTTTTAGAAATTGCTGGAAACTATTTTGGAATATCTCCAGTAGCTTCTGGGCTTAGTTCTAGGCGGTTTTTCTTCCCACCATTGACCAAAGGACACCCAGACCTTTGTGCCTACAGAAGCGCCGGGCTTAGTCTAGAATAAGCAATGCTAAGTGCATGGAGTAACCGGATTTTACCAAACTCGAACATCCAATCTTTTTATGCATTAAATCACTTTAAAAGGACAATGCACGAGGTTACGACCGTATAATCTACAACGCTACAAGATGAAGGAAGAAGGCAGATGCAATAATTTGCATTCACATCATGATCTCTGTATATCTCTGTATTAAAATCTGAATGAGTCCCCGGCAATGACTCTGATTTTTCAGACTACTGAACGGCTGGTTTCTGATGAGAAGACTCAATCAATGTCGCAATCATGAAGCAGGGAGGTATGAAGGTCATGATCGCCATGATAGATGATGGTCGAGGTCCATAAGGATTGGTGGTGATGGAAGGGTGAAACCCGAGGAAAGCAATGAAGCGAATTCGAGGAGAGAGAAGAAAGGGAAAACGCGAGTCACAAAGTTCTAGGCGGGAAGATCAAAAGTAATGATTAATACACACACGAGCGGTTGCGCACAATGAGTGAGAACTTGAAGGCAGTCATCCAGACGGACAGCAAATGGCAACGAATGACCAAATGGACTCGGAGTCATTAAAAAGCTCCCTCGAGATTACCAGAAAAGGGTGACCCTCGAATCAAGACCGTACCTGTCATGTAAAATCCCCTCAAAAAAGACCAAACTTCTTTTTAGTTAAACGTACAGCAAGGAATTGAAGCTCTATTCTTATATGCTATGGAGTATTAATATCATGCCTAAGCTCGTTCAAAGTCATCGTTCGGCGAGGTCTCAGATTCCCTCGCTGTCGTGGTCATTTTGAGGTTCCCTGCATCGAGTTGCCCAGGAAGTCCGATAAGCGAGCGCCGATGATTGCGCTTATCGATTTTCTCGAGCTTCTCGCTGGTCTCCTCGGTGTCAAGGGGGTCTTGCGTAGCTGGGTCATCGCGTGCATCGAATCCTCTTGCCTCAAGATACTCGACCTTCACTGCATGCCTCAAATTGTCGACAAAGGTTTGCATCTCTGGCATTGGGAAGACTCCATCAGTTTCTAGAACTTCGGCATACAGACGCTCGGCTTCCTCGACGCACGTCGATGCCAGGTTGGGTTTCCCGAGCTTGAGCCATTGATCGGCAGCAAATATACTCCACATGCCGGCTTTGCGGCGGCGGGATCCCCATTTGGCGCCACTGACGGGAGTTTTGGATGCATAGCAAGCTGCGACGCGCTCCATGAAGACGACCTGGCCGACTGAGCCGACCAGGCCAAAGTCCATGACCCGCATGGCCCACCTGGCGGCACTCTCGGTAGCAGATCCACCCCGAGACTTGAGAAGCTCGACAGCTAGGGCGAGACATCGAAGAGCGTGAGTTGAGTCCGAGCATCGTGTGAGATAGGAATAGCAGGCAGTTTCGAACATTTGATCAACACTCTCGAGCTTGATCTTGGCTGACATCGCCATGGGATTCAGAAGTGTGCTCACGGCACACATCTCATGAGCTGCGGCGTGGTACTTCCAGGCCTTGTCGTTGCCAAAGTCAGATCGAATCATTTCATAGGTCGAGCCGGACAGCTTCCAATCGCGGAGCATAACTGCAAAATCGGCCATCTTTCGCAAGATGGCCTCTGGGGCATCTGGGCCGTAGAAACTCTGATTCGGGTCATAGTTTCCGCTTCCCCCGCCTGACGACCCTCCAATTCCGGAGCGCGAGCTAGAGCCCAAAGCCGGCCCATCTTCGAGACATAGACATGAACCGGCCACTGATGCCTCGCCTTCGGGATGCTACTTGGTCATTCCAGACGGCCACTCGGTTCTCCATGAAAGGAATCACAGATTGTACGATGAGTTCACGAATGAAGGTTTTGATCGCCGTAACATCGGAATCAAAGAGGTATGGAGTCCCATCTGTACCAAGATCCACTAATGTCTCTGTCTGGGTGTTAAGCTCACTTACAAAAACTTTGGATGGCTGGACATACCTGCTTCGCCTGCCCCGGATAGCCGTTCGTGCGGGGACAACCATTCGCATTGCGGCACTTGGACACTGTCATCATCTGTCACGACACACTGGCTGCTTCGAAGCCTCAAAAGATGACAATGTAAGCCGAAATGTCGTTTCATCTGATCGTATAGCTTTGTGGACTCGGTAATATCATCACGCTCTTCATCGTGTATCAAGACGTAGTATCGGAGATACTCCTGGTTGACCCACTCGGGCAAGCGTTTGTTCCCCGTACTGCTCTCAGCGTAAAGCTGTCTAAGTGTTTCCAACGGTGCAGGATTGCGCGAGCTTATTGTGATCACACTGGCCACGGGGTGACCAAATGTCTCGTGTGGTCCAACAGGAGTAGACGCCAGAAGCTGTCGCAGGAACAGCTTAAACAAGGGAGTCGTAGCAGAGAAGCCCAACACATCTTTCGTTGACACAACCCCGCCCGGTCCTTCTGCAGAGTCCAAGTGCTTCTCCAGCACCTCCTCGATCTGTGTCAAGGGCAACCCTCGGCCTGAGTCTCGACTAACAGGATTCCTCTCAAATTTTTTGAGGTCCACAAAGCGCACTCCAAAGTCCTCCCAGGCACGACTTGATCCCACACTATCTCGAATGACGACTTTTCCTTGCACTGTCTCCCCAAACGGCCGGACCAACTCGCAAAACCCCCCTTTGAACCCCTTATTCCTAATCAATTCTTCGGTGTCATCGGAAGCATGAACGGCGACAGTAGGCGAGAAAGCGCGAATTATTAATGACCTGATATCTTCAGAGCCATCGAACCGTCCGTCAAATGGCGATCCAAGTGACGATCGAGCTAATTGCGGGTGGATGACCTGACTGACCGCTGCGGTGACGCTGATCGGATTGGAAGCTCTGCAGTTGTGGCCGACAAAGGGGGGTCGGAGACGACACTGATCGAGCCTCCGCCAACTCAGTGTCTATGGAGTGTGGTACCTCTTGTCCATCCGGGTAGCGAGACTTGGGTGAGGCTCGCGCTGCGCCAGGGGAGAAAGACGGCGGAGGTTTCACCGGAGTCCCATCTCCGGGCGATGTCATGGACACCAACTGTTTGCTGCGGACCTAGTGGTAAAATAAAATGCCAGGCCCCATCGACTGGGTGCGAGACAAGAGGGACTCGAAGGCTGAATCGGACAGTTCTGGGCGCGGTTCGGAGAATGTTGGGTAAAGAAAGCTAAGTCGTTCGATTCGGGCCGATAAGCTAGGAGCTGGGAGCTGGGAGCTGAGAAGGCACACCGCGCTAGGAGAGCTAGTTGCAGGAATCTGTGGTGGGGTGTTTATGCAGACACAAAGCAAGCTGGAGCCGGTCGTGAAGACAGTAGATCAGAGATCATACTTTACCTCGGGCGCATTCTTAGGACGCGATCATGCAACCACGTGAGGCTTATCGATTACTCACTTTTCGGCTTTTTGTACTTGACTCACACCTTCCTTGATGACTCTACGGGGTTCTTTTGGGGCTGTTATCAATGCCCAGATTGCGCACTCTTAAGTCTGTACTTGAGGCTTGTCGCCCTTACTCCACCTTTCCTGCCCGAGCGAGAAACCTTCAACCACGATCCAACCCTCCCCTCTATACTCTCCAAGCTACCTGGTGCTTTTCCATGCGTGGCCCTGAGTCTGATCCAGACTTCTTAGAACGAGCGACTAAAAGGCGACGACTTTCTACCTCCCCGGAACGGGGTAGGTCCAAAAAAGCAATGGATCAAACTCACCCCGCCATCCACCTTACCCCAATTGAGAGCACGCTTCGAACGCTCCTTCTTGATGTTGCGCAATACATATACGAGAAGGACCAAGAGAACAATGCCTCCGATCGCTCCAAGACCGTTTTGCGATTCACTGGGGGCTGGGTTCGCGACAAGCTTCTCGGAATTGACAGCCACGACATCGATGTGGGGATCAGCAACATGACAGGATACCAATTTGGCAATTTGCTGAAGGAGTACCTTGATCAATCAAAGAATCTCGATAAGTACAGACAAGCGCTTCCCGATGGACAACGTGACGCCATTGTAAGCTTGCACAAAATTGAGGCGAACCCGGAAAAGTCTAAGCATCTGGAGACGGTGACAACGAAAATTTTCGGCATGGATATCGATTTGGTCAATTTGCGCAAAGAGACGTATACAGAAGATAGCCGAAACCCGCAGATGAAATTTGGAACAGCAGTAGAGGATGCGCTGCGGCGAGATGCTACAATCAATGCGCTGTTCTATAACCTGAACGAGTCCCGACTGGAGGATCTTACGAAGCGCGGTCTGGAAGATATGAAGAAGCGCATTATTCGCACACCGATGGACCCATACCAGACCTTCAAAGACGATCCTCTTCGGGTGCTTCGCTTGATTCGATTCGCAAGCAGGCTTGGATACCAAATCGAGTCGGAAACGGAGACCGCAATGCAAAATGAGGATATCGGCATCGCATTGAAGCTTAAGATCAGCAAAGAGCGTGTATGGTCTGAACTGGACAAGATGCTACGTGGTGAGTATTATACGAAACCTCGACTGCACGTACTCAATTGCTGACAAGCTTCCTTTCAGGCCCCGATCCCCGCAGCGCTTTGCAATTTATCGATCGCCTTGGCCTTTACCCTACCATTTTCGCAAATCACCAAGACGACGTCCTTGCCGACACCTCAACCTGGTCTATTGGCTACAACGCGCTGGCGCGGTTCTTGCATTCGACCGAGGGCGGGGAAGAGGCCCAACTCGAGACAGACCGACTCCGCCAGATTCTCTTGCGCGACGCGACTAGCACCTATTATGCTTGGATTATCGCGACCTTTGCTCCCTGGTGCTCAGTGCCCAAGCGAGAAGGGCTCGACCGTAAGAATCGGTCCTTCCCTGAACGTGCAGTCGAGGTTGCCCGAGAAAGCCTCCGGTCCGATAATAAAACCCTCACCCTACTTCGCGATGGAGCCGCTCACTACAAGGACATCATCCAGTGGAAATCTGACCTGCTTGCAAATAATATCAAAGGCACGCCCGCTGAAATCCGACAGAAGGTTGGACTGCAGATTCGGACCTGGAGTAAGGATTGGAAGCTGTGTGTTGTTCTGGCCATGCTTCAAGAAGTCATGCAAGGGCGCGACTTCGCTGAAGGTAAGACTATCTCGTTCAGTCAAACTGATCAATCCTGACCGTTCCTAGTGATCCGAGAGTACGACCAATTCCTGGCATATATCATCGATCAGGACTTAGAAGGCGTCTGCGAGTTGAAGCCCGTTGTAAATGGAGGTGAAATCATGAAGAGCCTGGGCGCCAAGAATGGGCCCTGGATGAGCAAAGCGACCACCATGGTGCTTGAATGGCAGCTGTTAGACCCGGACACAACACCAGAAACGGTGTTGGCGCAGCTTGCGGAACGTCGCGCAGAGTTGGGGTTGTGAAGAAATGAGGGGAACTGAATCAGCAACCTGTAACTAAGAAAAATCAAACCGTAGCTTGAGCAGAAACTCCACCGTGCCTTTTCCCTGTCCCACACCTTCCGCACTGAAAAGCATCCCAACCATGGAGAAATTACGAAAACAGGCCCGCGATGCCCTGCTGCGCGATCCGGGGAATCTTCCATCTTACCTTCCCGCAGCGGGTGCGGCCGCAAAAAAAGATCTTTACCACCTGTGGCAGAACGTCTCGGCCCACGATAGCAGCACCCATCTGAATGTAAGTTCATGGACATGCTAGATTGATACAACACTAACTAGCAACCTAGATATGCGAGTCTCTTCTTACGGCAATTGAATTCCTCTCAGCTTGGGATCAGTTATTGCCGAATGACGGAGGTCCCAAGCCGCTGGAAGGAAACGAAGTCGAGGCTGTGTCCAACTTGTTCAGATGGGCCAGTAGCCTTGCTCTGCCGACACCAGCATTCGCAGTCAACTACGGTGACAATGCAGAGATTACCGACGGTAAGATCTCTCAGTCACGTAGGGAATTCGCAAAGCTCTTCTGACTATTGTTACAGAACTTAAAACAGCCCAAGAAGAATCCCGCCGGAGATCAGAACTGGCCATCACGCTGATTCTCTCGCTCAACAAACCATTGCCAGGTCTACGAGACCGCTCGGTGGCCAGCTCGCCAGATGTCATTCTGGCAGTGGCTAGCTTTACCTCAAGGGAAGATCCATGGACCACGGAAGACTCCTTCATGGAAGCCGACATGCATCTTAGTGTGACCTACCAATCTAAGCGGTGGTCCATCATCGAACGTCTTCTCAAAGAAAAGATTAGGCCTCTCTTTGCCAGACGAAGAACCCTGCTATCACGAGTGAGGGCCGAAAGAATCTTCATCCTGTGCCGCCGACACGCTTTGACGGAAGCAGTCTGGACGACAGCACCCGGCCTTGGAAGAACACCGACATATATGCGGCATCTGTGTTGTCGTGGATTATCTCACAATACGAGGTATGTCTCAAGACTATTCCATCTGATGAAGATACTAACAGCCTCATAGCCCACTGGCAAGGCAGAGCTCGAGGCACACTTCCCTCTCCTTGTGCCAGCCATCCTGGCTATGATAGATGACAGCAGCATCCACTTCAAGACGACTGGCTTGAAACTATTTGCTCAAATTTTGAAGCCAATTCAAGAAAGCGGCTCTGACATTCTCCTGCGCACGAACCTTGCCTCGGTTTTCCGAGACGCCATTACACCATGTCTCCTCTCTCTCCCATCCATCACTCCGGAAGAGAGCTCCTTGAGGATTCTGGGAGCAGCTTATCCAGCACTTCTCGCCCTCTTCAAGACAGCGTACAAAGCTTCCAGGAAACAACTTCAATCCAAGGAAGACGAATACACCACCAGCCTCTCGACCATCCTCCGATCGAACCTCATCTCCTCTTTTCACCACATCAGCTCTTCATCCCCTATCTCCGTGGCTACCTCGGCCTCATTCCCACACCCTCGCCTATCCACCTTCCTTCTCAACTGGATATGCATCTTCGTCCAGGAGCTCGGAATCCACACAATCAAATACCTCCAGGAAATCGTCCCTCTGCTATACCCGACACTTACGAATCCTTTCGGCGCAGCTCGCCCCGAACTTCTTCTTTCCTCGGTATCAGCCACCAAAGCCGTGGTCCTGAACGCCCATCCCAGAATCTGGAAATGGCGTGGTGAGATCTTAGCTGGGCTGACAGCGTGCTGGCTACACGTTGGGACCGAAACTAGGGTTATGACAAGCCCCGTGCCAATCAACGAGCTTTCTAAATTGAAGCGCGAGCTGCAAGCTACTGTGTATTTGTTGAAACATGCTTTGCAGAATCCAGTTGTGATTGAAGGTGTTCAGGACGCTGATCAGCTGGCGGCGAAAGATAATATGGACAGGGAGCTAAATGAGCTTGTTGTTGCTGATGCGGAATTAAAGGATCTCTTACTGGCTGATGCGAAAGCTTGAGCATTGTATAGCTTGAAATTCTGAGATTCGCTCCAAATGAACAAGAATAGAAAGGAATCAAATTCCAAAGATGAAGAATGCATCTGGGTATCAATCTCAAACTGGATTCTAGATCAAAATCTCGAAATACCATGGTCATTACACGTCAACGCGTTGCTTGAACAGACTTTTCCCCCTGAGCCACTGGCGGTAGCGTTTATATCTCTTCTTCTCGTAATCCTCACTCACGACCGTGAGTCCTTCCTCAGAGACATTTAGGAACTCGGCGTAATCATCAATGTTTCCTCCGGCTCTAGCTTCAAGAACCGCCTCTTCCACATTGCAGTTGTTGGCGTAAATAACCATATCCTCGCTGAGGCCGTGGTCCGTATTTTCTGATGAGACGACGAGTGGGACTTTGAGGGGGTGATTGATGTACATTTCATATTCATCAGCCTCATTTGCGGTGACTGAGGGGCTCAGTGAGTCGGTCACAAGCTGTCCGAGAGTCCATTGGGCGATAAGTGCTTTGCTCGGGGTAGACGAAGAAGGCGGTGCGTTAATTGGAGGAATATGGGATCCTTGGTACAACTCAAATGTTGGTTCTTTGATGATACCAGCGGCAGGAGCTTGTTTCGAGGATGATGGTGGCTGGCGAGACCAGTCAAGAGGAATTTCTGGAATCGTAGGGGTGGATGGAGTATAGCGCACGCGGTTGTCCGAAGGTTCCTGGATCTTCACACTCCGCTGAGGTGGGTGGTGACGCTGAATTTGATCATGTGAGATGCGGCGAACGAACGGACTGAGATCTGGAGGAACTTGTCCCGGTCGGAATGGAGCATAGGGGATAGTGGACTTCATCTTATAAGAGAAGACTTTTGAGAGAGTGGATAGGGCAAGGGGTAGGTAGTCCAGCCAGTAGTCGTCAAAATGAGAGAGTGGCTCCTTTGGGCTAATTGGAAGAGGGGGCGCTTCTCGCTCTTTCAAATTCTCAGGCGTGTACCAATTGATGTAATGTGGCTTTTTCTTCTGCAGGTGGGTTCTAGGATTGGTATGATGCAGGTAGTAGTCAGTCGAAAGATCCCAAAGCATGGGAGCACCTTGTGTGAAGATGTAGTTTCCAAGGAAGAGGTTGTATGCCTCCTGGCGTTGGGCATCAAGGAAGGAATTATTGTAGTATCGCTTAAAGCTTTCGACCATGTCGCGCGATTGACTGCTCCACTGGTTGATCTTGCGGTAGGTAGCCATAGTGTTGACTAGGTGGGAGCCTCCATACTGGATGGCAATGGTGTCTCCATGGTCCTGCCACATGTCGTTAAACAGATTGACCGCATCTGTATCGTATTCAACAGTCGTCCCTTCGATGACACCAAGGGCATGAAGCTGGTGACCCAGTGCTCGTTTGCCAATGATAAATTGTGCTGCGTTTGTTCGATCAAGGCAGTCAATGCAATTGGTCCGCGCGACGCCATTCTGAAGCCGCAGACCGGACTCCGCATCTTGCCCATTCTTGAAGAACCCGGTCTTCGGTATGATATCACCAGCGATGCCCTCTAATGTCACAATGACCTCGTCGTGCTCCCGATTCTTCGAAGCTCGGCTCATATCCCAGGCCTTGTATATGAGCTTTTTGTCCTCGGGAAGGAACTGATTCAGATAATTGATGGCGTTGGTAAATTCATGCAAAAGCTTCGATTCACGTGGCGTTCTCTCGCGTTGCTTGACGAGGTTCAGAATGTAAATTGGCGTCCCATATCGCTCGAAAAGATTGTCGAAATGCAGGGCTGCGGCAGAGTAGAACGGGTCGACGAGGTTGAGCTCGATGCTTGGCTTGGGTGACACGCCAGTGCTTTCTTGAGTCCAGTACAGAGGGATGCTGCCCCGGTGTTGCACATATGAAGTGTAGTTTGGATTCGCATACATTGTTGGCCCAGCAGAGTGGAACGAAGTCGTTGTCTGGTCACAAACTATTTGCTCCGTCTCCACATCGTTCGCCACAAATCCCAAATCATTCGCACCCCGCTTGAGAAAGCGTGCCCCCGCGAAAAATCTAGACCGTCGCGCGAATATGGAGATATAGACCGGGCGACCGAACACACTCACCTTCGACTGGTCCACATATCCATGAATTATAGGAAGACACCACTCGAAGGGGTTTTTGAGAGCGCCGAACACCGGAGCAAGCAGATGATGATTCCACACAAACATGGTGTTGTAATCGTCGTGCTGACTCCGTTGAGCTCCATCCCGACGTGCTTTTCGCTCCCGGCAGATATTATGCTGGAGTGTCCGAGTAATATCGTAGGAATAACAGAAGTAGAAGGACCTGGTCAAGTCTAGGTTGTTCAGAATCGCTCTGTACCTCTCCTCCTCTGATTGCTTTTCTGACTTCAGCCGCGTGGATTCCGCCGTTGTCAGTGGGATAAGCTCTGTTCCATCAATTTGATAAACGTTGTGACCACCGAGCATAGCCACTTGACTCCTCTTTGTAACCAATAGCATGTAGTACGCTCCCGTGAATCGAATGAAGCCTAGTAATGCCCACGCACTGCACTTCAATTTCAATCCACCGGTACTTTTATTGCCATCGTCAATAGCGTCGAGCAATTGTACCATCTCTCTTTTGGAATAAATCATGTCATCTTCTGTGATGCTCAGCTCGCCCGACTCCGAGGTGCGGTCGATTTTGAGAATCCGGAAGCGGGTCTCGGCAAGGTTGATGCCAACCATGTAGAATCGAGTGGCAGTCTCATACAGCGTGAATTTGTGTATCCGGTCAATACCTTCCTCCTCTATGTCCAGCCCAGAGCGGTGTTTCTGTGCAGAGACGGGCGATGATTCCCGCTCAAAGGACGTCGCGATGTGTGGCTCTTCGTCGTCATCTTCTGGTGAGAATACCGAAGCCAGTGCAGTATCATGAGCTATCTCCGTGCTGCCCTGAGACGAACGGCCTGCGTCTAAGGGATTCGAGGTCTGGGTGCTTGAATCGATAGACTGTGTGTCGGAGGGCTTTCTTGAATGCTTGGCCTCGCTATTCGATGGGGGAGGTTCATCGTAGAGAGATGGGTCGGATACCACCGTTCCGATCAGGGTCACGTCGTCAAAGCTCTCCATGGAGGGCGATGAGACCCTGAGGCGCGTCAGCTTTGGCGTGGGCGTTGACGAGAAGCGGTGATAGCTCTCCCCACATCCGTGACGCTGCCCCCACTCTTGTGTTTCTGCCTCAGGAATCAGCTTCCCATGCTCAAGTAACTACATCATTCGTGTCATTTTGCCGGGACAATTATTTATTTTGGCTTCTAGGTACTCGTTTGCTTTGTCTGACTTGATCAAAAAGGAATCAAAGCCCCCCTGCACGGTTCTCAATCTATACAAAGGTATCACCTTGGTAAGGTATATAAGTCGCAGTCTAGTGGTTGTAAATTGTCGAGGTGTTGTAATCCCACCAGAACGAAAGATGCTGCGGCACGGTGCTGTTTATTTTGCACTCTGATATAAAGTCAGATAGCATCCTGCCGACCATATCTGTGTAATTCGCCAGCGAACATGAAAAGCCAGGACCTTCCTGGCACGACGTGAAGGAGACGACAGCCTCATTGAGCACGACACGAACTTAGGTTCCCTTCTCTGTAGCGGCTGTTGCATTGCAGCTCATTCTTTCCAGTGTCAAATGGCCACCCATGGGCATGATGTTGCCAATCTCGAAGGTCGACGGAAAGGAATCCTTGTCAAGGGGCAGCTCTTCACTTGGTGTTGCGATCCAAGATTGGCGTGATGTTGGTATCATGAGCACTTGATAATTCTCAAGGAGTTAAACAATCGTCGAAGGAACAACCTTAGGAGAAGATACTCACAAGCTGAAAGAAATGGCGCCAGCTTTCTGCGGTCCCTGATATAGCAAGGTCAAAGAAGCATTTGCGAATACTGATCCAACAGCCTTGTAGTAAGGATCTCCGGGGCTAGGAAAGTGAGAATTTCAATCAAAAATTCTGAATACAAATTTCTTACCGGCACAATAGTAGAAGTTCAAATTTTGGGTATAGCCAAACCATTTCCATTCATCGAGTGTCAAGGCATTAGTCCAGTCAGAGTAGCCTCGGACATTGAGCTCAAAGACCGACATGACTAGGACTTGTTAGCTTAGCTTACTAGATACGAGACCTTTGATTATCATACATATAAGCTGGTAAACATCTGTCGAGTTCAACCTTTTATTTTTATTTTTATTTAAAATATATTCAATAAGACCCGGGTTTTGCTTGTTGAACCGCTCAGCAGCGACGCGGAATTCCCGCATGTCATGGCTAAGGCTGTGGCAATTTTGGGCATCGGTGTTTCCAGGACATTCGGACGTGAGACTGTTAGCACCCATCGCATCGCTCTCTGAGATGATGTTCAGAGCGACTGAGTTGGTGTAGTTCCATCCAAAGAAACCTTCGCCAAATGTTCGGGCAGTCTGTACGACGCGCTCAAATCCACTGGTTCACATTGGAACAGTCTTGGCTGGATCCTGATCCCATAAGTGGCCATAGAGAACACGATACTCTGCACCATGCTTATATGTTGTCAAAAGCCCATTGTAAGGACCGCTGTCTGTCTCTAGCCCGTAAAGACCCTCACTGTCTAGTACTGCCACCAGTTCAGGAAGGTAAGGTCACCCTTCCAGTTCTCCACGTCAAAAGCATACAGCTTCTTGAGAACAGCTTCAATGTCTTCGCCACCACTTTCTTGTGGGTACCGCTCGCCGTGGCGTCTGATCATGTTCACTTGATCTACGGTGCAGGACTCCGGAGGATCTCGTCCAATGCCATATGACATGCGATTGCTACATGATCCAAGTCCGCCAACATGCTTCAGGATTAAGCAGCCCTCCAGGAATGACTGGTCATATAGGGCGGCGAACGTAAAGCGTCCGGCATCGTCAGGCCGATTGCTGTAAGAAGCCGTGACGACCGCGGCCGTACAGACGAGTGTCGCAATCCTTCTGAGTCCCATGTCAAAGATACGAACAAGATCGTTCCCCCCCAAGCCCCCCAGTAGATCCTTGACTTCGGAGGCTTTAGATGCTTGGGAAGCCAGCTGCCGGCCTCTTATTCATTTCCGTACGGCACGAGACCAACTTCCTTGGTGGGAGAGCAAGGTCCCACATTCCCCGCATTGAGGATTGCGACGTCGCATAGGCCGGATGAAAAATGGAGCATCCGAAAAAATTGCCCGCTGGTGCTGAATATTTCTTTCGGGGATCGTCGTCATGAATACCCCAATCAAGTATGGCTCGGCCACATTAGTCGATTCTAAGAGGCACCGCGGCGGAGCTAATTCTGTTCCCCACACGCGGCGGCGTCTTGTCATCTTAGATGTTGTGTAAACATTGGATAAAGCGCGTTTATTGCATCTGATGCTTGTACTTTTCACATACAGGAATGTGCCCTTGGGTAATCAACATTGAAGACATATTACAATTAGAATTGAAAGCTCCCATAGCGCGCTGAGTTGTGCGCCTTCAAACCTTCGACCGTCGCTTCTCAAGTGCCTGTCGTCG
Organism: Penicillium maclennaniae; assembly: GCF_028827695.1. NCBI lineage: Eukaryota > Fungi > Ascomycota > Eurotiomycetes > Eurotiales > Aspergillaceae > Penicillium > Penicillium maclennaniae. The sequence continues at coordinate 3,912,306 of NW_026623215.1, read as the reverse complement.
CGTCTTAAGTGCCTTGGTCTCTTCTTGGAGTGCAAGACCCATCATTATCTCTTCACTTCCACCACCAACAACATGGACACGAGCATCACGGCTGATCTGCTCGACGCGTGCTCCTTTGCCGGCCTTGTTGTATCCCGCACCTCCGAAAATCTGCTGGGCCTCTCGGACACTCTTCTCTAAGGCTCTGGTGGACATCACCTTCAACAGTGCAGTCATACCGCCGATTTTGACATCATCAACGGGTTGGTCTTTGGTGAGCTCGAGAATGTTGACTAGTTGTTCCATGAATGCATAGGCTGGCTCAATCATTAAGCCAAACTTGAAGATTTTGGATTGAATTGCCTGCTTTTGAATTAAAGGAGAGCCGAAGGTCTCGCGCTGGATTGCGTAGTTGAACGCATCTTCAGCGCAGACGCGCGCCAGCCGCAGGGAGGCACATGCTAGGGCCAAACGCTCCGGGTTGAAGTCTTGGTAATATAGTTAGCATTCTCTACTATCTTCAGACGCATCAAGACTCACTAGACATGATCAATGGGAATCCCTTATTTTCCTCTCCGATGCGGTTCTCGACTGGAACGCGGACATCATCCAGTTCAATGAATGTTGAACCTTTCATTATGTTAATAAAAGACTTTTGCAGCTCCCACACTATATACATACCACTAGCATTGACACCAGAGTTGAACATCCGCCGGCGAGTAACGCCGTCCGTCGCCAAAGGAATGACAAGCAAGCTAATGCCTGACCTTCCCGGTCCACCCGTACGCACTGCAGCTGTACAATAATCCGCCCAGAGACCATTTGTTATCCACTTCTTCGCGCCATTGACAATGTAATGATCACCCTCACGCTTGGCAGTAGTCTTGATATTGGCAACATCGGAGCCAGCTATAGTGAAATAGAGACACATCAGCTCATCATACCTTGACTCTCTCAGCAGTAATCTTACCATCCGGCTCCGTAATGCCTAGGCAGAACCTAATGTCACCCTTTGCAACCCCCGGTAACCACCGCTTCTGCTGCTCCGGCGTACCAAATTTAGCGATAGGCGGGCATCCGATTCCATTTCCACCACCCAGACCCCAAACTACACCGACAAATCCGACACGCGTGAGCTCATCACTCACAATAAGCCCACACCATGTGTCCCATTTCTCGTGAGGCACATTACCAGGAAGTGCTAATCCAGCGGCATTCTCATGGGTAGTGAGAGGATGAACAATACTAAAGCCGAGCTCGCAATGGCGTCGTCTTACAGACTCGGGGACTTGTCCAGCAGCTTCCCACTCCTGGGCATAGGGCGCAATGGATGTCTCGACATAATTCCGAACCCAGGCGCGGAGGTTATGGTGTAGGTCGGTGTAGTAGGGGTTGCGTACGTCGAGCTGGGGTAGAAGAGGCTCACTGTAGGGCGCCGTCGGGGCACGGAGAGAATGTGCCATTATGGAATATTTGGATTCTAGAAATTAAGCTTGAGAAGGCTTCAGATGACTTAACATCTTCTGTTCTTCTGTTTGGGAAAGGTGGTAGTTGAATGCGGGGAAGAGAGGCTCGGCCCAGGTGCGTGTGAAGAAGCTCCACCAGACCGAGGCCCGAAGATGTCGATCAGTTGCACACGCGCCATATGGAGATGTGATCCATATAGGCGACTTCTAAGTCTCATATTGAAGGGACTGAGCGATGAAACAATAATATTGAGAGAGGCTAGAACATAATAATCGGTAAAGGAGGAATTTTCAGGGAAGATGAGCCCGATACGCACGGCGGTACACTTAGTGTGAGAGAAGAATATGCATTTTATTTATGCAGGGTATTTACGAGAACTAAATTGTGAAATATGGTCCTTCGATGAGATCAGTTCCGCGGCTGCAATCGCTTGACGGCCTTTTGAGTCTTGCGCAGGTGCTCTTTGACATCCTGACAGCTCCACCGTCTTCGCGACTGAGGCGTCAACATTCCTCGGATGCAGGTCATCAACGTGTCGGCTACTGTATCACCCCCCTCCAACTGCGTCTCACCATAGTCTATCTTGGCTGCGAAATCGTTAGGGAAAGATATAGAACCGCGAGTCAGTTCGTTCAGAACCAATTGACGCTCCATCTTTGTGTTCAATCGATACACAAGCTCGAACAAGATCACCCCCAGGGAATAGACGTCAAGTTTTTCATCGACCTTGTAATCTTCGAAGTAGTCTGAAGCCGGACTGGATGGATCACCAACGGCTGGTGGGCGATAAAATTCGGTTCCCACGACGCGTTGGATCTTAGGACCATTGTGATACGGTGTGACAGCACTATTGACCCCATTCAGGTGAGAGATATCAGCAACAAGGCCAAAGTCTCCGATCCGTGGTCGACAAAATTGCGTTGGAGAATTCTGACGAGCACAGATATCGCAAATATTCCGATCGTTGCTCTCAGGCAGGGATAGGAAGATGTTCGCCGGCTTCAGATCCCGGTGAGCGATCCCTTTGGTATGGAGATACTCAACGCCAGAAACGATATCAAGCATGAGTCTCAATGAAGCCATCATGTGGAAGCAATGTCGTCGAGGAGGAGCATCACCGACGGGACTGGCTGCAGCTTGAGGGTTGAGGTAAGAGTTGAGAGAGATCGGATGAAGCGACATTTGGATGTGAAGAATGACAGCTGGGGGTGGTTGATTATTCGGTTTGTAGCGGCATTGTACCTGTAGCTTCGACTGATCCTGGCTGAATCCGTCGGTGAAAATGTCGTCCGTTTCCCCGAATGTGGATGTTTGGCCACATGAGGGGTCGCGAAAGTTCCGCGGAATGGACTCGATGTCATCATCGTCCTCAAGATCCTGCGCATAGCTTTTCTTCGAGCGGCGAGAAGACGAAGTGGCGTGACTGTCCAAACGGTGTATCCTGTTGTGGAAACCGAACTCATCAGGGACTGAGCCGGGCACGGAACTCATGGGCGATTCCATAGCTGAGCTCTCAGAGCGTTCAAACACAACACCCAAACTAGGTTCATTCGAGCCTTGGCTATGTTGTTCACTGTGCGAGTAATTGTAGCTCTGCGTCTGCTGCTCGAAGGGTACTCGAGTATCACTCTTGAGTCCCTTATGAATACCTTCCACTGGGTACTTCGAGAGATCAACATGTGCCTGCTCCACCCATGCGCCGTAATACCGCACAATATTGGTATGCTCGAGGCGGGCAAGGGTCCGAATCTCTTTCATGATAGTCTCTAGCTGATTTTGTCCGCCATATTGTAATTGATCAAGGCGTCGTTGGCTGACAGGAATTTTCTTGACGGCATAGTCTTGCCCATCGATGTGATTCGTGACGTGGTATACCTCGCCAAACGATCCTCGCCCGAGAACTTTGCGCTCACTGAATTCGACCGCATAGCGCGACATAAGGTTCAAAGATGGGGCGGAAGGCTGATTGAATAATGGCATGCTCACCGGTGAACTGCCGAAGAGGGGCCTGGAAGCTTGCGGCGGTGCCCTTGCAGCAGTGGGAATTCCATCCAGCACATCAACTTTGCCAATCGAAGGAAGATGAGTCCTTCCGGAACCCCAGAACTGGGCACCATTCTCTGTGAGATTGATTCCGTTCTGGTGCCTTGTTACCAATGCCATCTCTTCACCGCCCTCAATTGGAGATCGCGGTTGAGATTCATGCAAATTGAATTCTTCAAGTGCAGAGCGGCCGAGGAAGTCGAGGTTATCGCGGTAGCTCTGTCTTGTAGCGTCAAGCTCTTCACTGTCGATGCCCTCTGCCAGGACACCATGAGATGACAGAAATTGGGACTTATACTTGTACAATTTTTTGCCCAGGTACTGGGCCTCGGGACACTGCCGGGTAAATCTTCTGTTAGACCCTGCTTGGGCATTGAGAATCTCCGCGGCTCGGGTCTGGCAGTAAAACTCTAACAGGGCAGCGGTCACCATGTTCCCATGATGCTCAACATTGATATCCAGCGCATCCTGTGATATAGACAAATCGTCTAGCGAGATTGAAGCATCCACACTGCTGCTAGATGCCAATTTGTCGGCGGATCGGTCCTTGCTAGCACGGCGAGACTCAGAGCTAGGAGCACTCCTTGGAATTGGCGATGGGGCCCCATGATAGTCACTTGAGTCGGATTCCGAATCTGGATCAGACGAAGATATGTCGGCGGCTGACCTGAACATTGACATGCTGCTAGGTATTGATGTTGGCAAGCCAAAGAGAGAAGGATACTCAGATTGAAACCACGACTACGCCATGAACAAAAAATGCAGAGAGGTCGAGTGATTGAGACGTCCCCTCAGAAACACTGCAGTGGTGATTGGGAAGATCAGAAATGGTTCCACCCAATCGTGGTGGGGTATATAGATATGGCGGGCGCGAAGATTAGTAGCGAAGCCAGCACCGAAGTATCAAGGAAATATAGGACGATCAAATATGACTGCCTTGAAGGTTCAAGAGGACACGGTAGGTAAATGTCCAATCAAGTCAGCTGTGAACATGCCCGGGGCCAAGACAGGCGATGATTGACTCAAGTTTCCATGGGATTCCAAGTGTCTCCAACAGGGCATAGGCGGGCTGCGTTTGAGCCCACTGGACACAGGCAACGATGTCCTCCTGAGACCAGATGTAACCAGCAAGGAGGCAGGTCTGGAAACATAGACACAAGGAAATCAGAAGACAATCGAGATCACAGATGGTGATGCCAAGGCGAAGGGGCAAAGCGACGAATCATTCGTTTCTGCCGGCAGAACAGGGCTTCCCGGTCGTTGCCGCAGTGGCATTGACATCGAGACATTGATTAAAAGGAGGAAGGTAGCAAGGACATAATGCTATCAGATGAGAACAGTAAGAAGTGAGAAAATCCAAGTCTGCCTCATACCAGTATTAGTACTAGTACTAGAATAGTTGCTAGCTACTACTTCAAAGTACCGCCGCTTGATACGCACGATAAGCCTATTCATTATCGGCACGTGATACTACACGCGTTAAGAGCGTCACGTCAAAGGCGCGAAGTGCGACACGATGATTATTTGCCCGCCCAACACATTCTCTTCACATTTGCTTCATCTTCCCACGGCTTCTCGAGGGTGTACCCATACACCTTGAGTTGTCATAATGCCTGAAGCTATCATGCCCCAGAAGCGGGCTCTAGCCGACGCTACCAACAAGGAACGCAACATCCTCGCATCTTCCAACGCGATGAAGAAGCGCAAGATTGACAACGAGTCCGGTGGGCTCAAGCCATCTACACAAAGACCCTTCCGAAAAGGATTCGGCTCAACGCAGCCCCAAAAGAGCACTTTCGAGGAAGAGGTTCTGGAGAAGATGACCCAGGATATCAACGATCTTAAAGAAAGCAATGCCGAGAAGGACCAGCAATGGGAACGCCCTCCTGTTGGAGCGTTCGATCCAGCAACAGACAACATTTCTTTTCAGCAGATTGATGCGGAAGAAGGGCGGATGGCTGGAGATAAGATGGCTGTCCGACTCTTTGGTGTTACCGAGGTAAGTTCATCTCTCTATTGATGTTCATGTCGAGTCAGATTGTATCTAACAGCATTCGCAGGCAGGCCAATCAGTTTTGCTCCACGTCACCGGGTTTCAACACTACCTCTACATCGCTGCCCCGGTCGGCTTCACCAAGGAAGATTGCCAGCCCTACAAAGCTTTCCTTGAGACCAAACTGGCACAGAACTCCCCAGCCATCCAACGCGTGGAGGTCACCTTACGAGAGAATATCTATGGGTTTCAGGGTAACCAGAAGAGCTGGTACCTCAAAATTACCGTTACGGACCCGAGGTTCATTGCCAGACTGCGTAGCGCTCTGGAAACTGGCAGTGGTACCATGAACTATAAGGGCTTGTGGAGCAGCTCTGATAGTGGAATCCTCACTTTTGACAATATTCAATATCTATTGAGGTTCATGATCGATACTGGTCTGCACGGCATGTCATGGGTCGAAGCGCCGGCCGGGAAATACCAGCTTATCGCAGAAGACGAGAAGCAGTCAACTTGCCAATTGGAGGCTATCATTGATTATCGCGACATGATCGCCCATGCACCTAATGGTGAATGGGCCAAGATGGCCCCCCTTCGCGTCCTGTCTTTCGACATTGAGTGTGCTGGTCGGCAAGGAATCTTCCCTGAGCCTAACGTCGACCCGGTCATTCAGATCGCCAATGTTGTCTCTCGATACGGTGACAGCAAGCCCTTCGTTCGAAACGTTTTTTGCCTTGATACTACCAGTCTCATTGTGAACACCCAGATCTTGGAATTTGACAAGGAGGAGAGGATGCTCATGGCCTGGAAAGAGTTCGTGCAGAAGGTCGATCCTGATGTGATCATCGGGTACAACATTGCGAATTTCGATTTTCCCTACCTTCTGGATCGGGCGAAACATCTAAAATGCACCAACTTCCCTTACTGGACACGATTGCAGAAGATGAAAACGGAAGCTAAGGAGTCCAGTTTCTCTAGCAAGCAGATGGGCAACCGAGAGACAAAATCTACGAATACCAACGGCCGAATCCAGCTTGATCTTCTCCAATTGGTGCAACGCGATCATCAACTTCGAAGTTACACCCTCAATTCCGTGTCGTACGAGTTCCTCGGCGAGCAAAAGGAAGACGTCCACCACACAATGATTACGGAATTGTTCAATGGTACTCCAGATTCCCGTCGTCGTTTGGCGGTATACTGCCTGAAAGATGCTTATCTGCCACAACGATTAATGGACAAACTGATGTGTCTTGTCAACTACACCGAGATGGCAAGAGTCACGGGTGTTCCATTCATGTACCTGCTCTCTCGCGGCCAACAAGTCAAGTTCATCAGTCAACTATTCCGAAAGGCTCGGGAGGAACAGCTTGTCATTCCCAATTCCAAATCCCAGGACGAGCAGGACTATGAGGGTGCGACCGTTATCGAACCGAAGCGAGGATACTACGGTGTACCAATCGCGACCCTCGATTTCGCATCTCTGTACCCTTCTATCATTCAAGCGCACAACCTCTGCTATACAACCCTTCTCAACAAAAACAGTGTGGAAAAACTCGGTCTCAAGAAAGACGAGGATTATATCGTGACGCCAAACGGAGACATGTTCTGCACCGCCAAAGTCCGAAAGGGTCTTCTGTCTCAAATTCTCGAGGAACTTCTGGGAGCGCGAAAACGCGCGAAGAAGGAGCTGGCCACTGAGAAAGATCCCTTCAAAAAGGCTGTGCTGAACGGTCGTCAGCTTGCTTTGAAGATCAGCGCAAACAGTGTGTATGGTCTAACAGGTGCTACTGTTGGGAAGCTGCCCTGTTTGCCCATTGCCAGTAGTACAACTAGTTATGGTCGTCAGATGATTGAAAAGACCAAGCAGGAAGTGGAGGCTCGCTATACCATCGCCAATGGCTACTCTCACGACGCCCAAGTCATCTACGGTGATACTGATTCAGTCATGGTCAAGTTCGGGGTGACTGAATTGGCAGACGCGATGAAACTCGGCGAGGAAGCCGCCGACTTCGTATCATCCAAGTTCGTCAAACCCATCAAGCTTGAGTTCGAAAAGGTGTACTTCCCTTATTTGTTGATCAACAAGAAGCGGTATGCTGGTCTTTACTGGACCAACACCACAAAGCACGACAAGATGGACACCAAGGGTATTGAGACCGTGCGCCGTGATAATTGTCTGCTTGTCCAAAACGTCATCGAGACGGTTTTAAACAAGATTCTCATTGAAAGAGACGTCGATGGCGCGCAAGAGTAAGCAAGTTATTGTTCAACCCCGTAGTTCACCAGCTGACATTTCCAAATAGTTATGTCAAATCGACCATTTCCGACCTCCTCCAGAACAAGGTCGATATGTCAAAGCTGGTCATCACCAAGGCCCTCTCACAGAAGGAGTACGCTGGCAAGCAGGCCCACGTCGAGCTGGCCAAGCGCATGACCAAACGTGACGCTGGCTCTGCACCTGCTTTGGGTGACCGTGTGGCCTATGTCATGATCAAGGGTGCAGCCAACTCCAAAGGTTACGAGCGGGCCGAAGATCCCATTTACGTCTTGGAAAACAACATCCCCGTCGATACCAAGTACTACTTGGACAACCAGCTTGCCAATCCGCTTGGTCGTATCTTCGAGCCCATTCTGGGCGAGAAGAAGGCCAATCAACTGCTGACGGGTGAACATACTCGATCCATCTCCGTTGCTGCACCCAGCTTGGGTGGCTTGATGAAATTCACCAAGAAGACCCAGACCTGCATGGGCTGCAAGAAGCCGCTCTCAGGCAAGGAGGAGCAGGATGGTGCCGTATGTCAGAACTGCCGGCCACGTCTCGGCGAGCTTTACACCAAGGCCTTAACCAAAACATCCGACCTTGAAGTTCGATTCGGTCGACTCTGGACACAATGTCAGCGCTGCCAGGGCAGTCTTCACTGCGAGGTCATCTGCTCATCACGCGACTGTCCCATCTTCTACATGCGGATGAAGGCTAAGAAGGATGTTGAGGATTCACAGAAAGAGCTAGGTCGGTTTGACAATGATGCTGGCGCATGGTAATTGAAGTAATTGTATGATTCTGGCGGCGGGGTTTAACTGCGCCTTGGGGGCATGGAAGGCGTTCAAGATTCGGGCTGTACACAATAATTCAGAACCATTCACCCCAGGGAGCGAAATGGAGATAGTCATTTGTTCTCTGTCCGAACCACCTGTAGTCTCACTTTTCAAGTCGCACTTGCTTTGAATTGACCGCCGAACTCTTGGCGCGGAGAAGCTCCGTTTTCTCCGCCGATCCTCGCGAGCTTCTTTACATCCTTTGCAGTCTTCGAGGCCTCACAGTATGGGCGCAAACCTCTACTCGAATGGGACCAGTCATGGTCAACCGAACTCACCTTTCAATAATCTTAAAACCAACACTGCTTCAATCCCCTGGGCAGAGGTATGTCGTCATAGCCAAATTTCCGTCGCGTGGGCAAACAGCACCGCAAACAATGCGAAAATGCTAGCGAGGGCCAGCACTTGTCTCTCCTAACAGAAAAGGAGCTTTGCTGACATTTTTCCTCGTTGTTCAGATCTTCTCACGCCACGAAGACGTCCTCTCAGCCCATCTGGGAATGCTAGAATCGGTAAAAGGACATGTCGCACAGGACGGCGAGGCATTTCGCGCTGTCTCCTCGATGGTGAACAAGACAATCCAGGCGATGAACCAATTCAAAGTAGTTAGGAAACACATGGTTTGTCACTCTGCTGCGTTTCTTCCGAGTTTTGTGGCTGCAACTAACACTTGCCTACTAGTTGGCCAGTACGTTCATCGTCATTCCTCTCGAAACACCCACGCCGATCTCTACTGCTCATGGAATCTAACAAATGCTCTTTCAGAGAAACCGCTCGAGAACCCCTTCTCCTCCGTCTCTTCATCGAGTTCCAAGACACATGCTCGGCAAACACCCACCCCACAGTCTACAGATGTTGAGTTTACGGGCCGGAGGAAGCGACCAAGGACCGAGGAAGAGAAAGAAACCACGAGTACGGAGTCAGAAACAACTTCACAACCCGAAATTCCGGTCTTGAAACGAAAGCGCAATATCGTTTCCCGCCCAGTCGCTGAGGAACTCGATACCTCTGGCTCCTTCGAGACGGAAGATATCTCGGCAGAAGTCCAGCGTCGACTACGAATCAAGGATGAATGCCGACGACGAAAAGATGAGGTCAAGCCCGAAAAACGCAAACGAGAAAGTATGGTTTCCAACGAGAGCACATCCCCGGGCAACTCCAAGCACCGGAAGAAGCGCGCCAGGACGAGGCACGACTCGACACGAGACGGCGAGACCGCGACAGAGACGAAGGCGGAATTGAAGACAAGAAGATATATGAAAACCCGCTGAATGACAAAAGCACACAATACCCTATCATTATCCCCCTTGCCTTTTTCTGTGGCTTTATTCATCGGGCCACTTCCGCAGATGACAGTTGGTGCACACAGCACCTATCGTGCTCTACGCCGCTATACCTGATTTGTTCACAGGCTTATTCTGAGATCGGCTCGGGTTCTATTTATCCTGGTGTGCCTTCATTTGAAGAAGCTTCATTCAACGCGGGTCTAATCGAGGCCCAGAGAAGAGCTTCCGCGGGTGCACCACAGGCGTTTAAGGACTAGCCTTTCTTTGATGACGATCACCTTGGACAACAGCCGTATCGGACTGCGGCTCCACTGTACATGTGGGGTAAGATAGCATTAACGCGCTGGCATGGTCCTTTCTTCCACAACGTACTTGAATCCCCGCCTCGAGAGATAGACTCTTGGTCCACGAGACATCGCGAGTCGGCATCAGCCTTCTCTGAGCAAGACGGAACCGGATTGTTCTACTGCGCCGTCTCTTTGGGTTGTGAGCGAGCCCATGCTTTTGATCTTGAACGGGCCCTTCGAAAATTATACCCCGAGATCTATTGAGTACACGAGCATTATCCAAATTGAATTGCGGTCGTCCACTTAGGGCTAAGCTCGGATTGATATGCCTTCTTCGGGACTGAGCTAGAACTACTTCCTCTTATTGTTCGGGCCAATACTTGACACGGTCTAGGAACCCGTTGCGAATCCGTGGTTCGACACACATCATCCACAGCCATGTCGCCGGCGCAAAAGTAGCTAGTCCTCTTCAGGGCATCGGACTTGGACATTGCATCCCGATTCCTCATTCATATCGGAGAAGGCCTGTCCTCAGATCACCTTTATTTCTCGCGTCTCTTTGGGTTCTTTTCTCTTTCTTCTTCACCCTCCCACATAGACTGGGTCATCTTGCATACTCTCTGATAATATCTTTGAGTCCTATATTTCACCGCGCAGCTCTTCTTTCTCTCTCTCTCCGCGTCCAAACATCTGAAGGAACCATTTCCCTGAGCCTCATATTCAGTTTTGATCCAGTGTGCCCAAGTATCTTAGCCTGCTTCCAGTAACTGGACTTGTAGGGGGTCATTATCTTGTGAATTCCTTCTTGCCCGCAAATCGTTCAAATTTGAAACTCCAAACTTCAAAAAATCGTTTAATTCTTTTTAATCGTGCGGATTCACAAGATCGTGGGAGCCCCTGAAGTTGGAAAACCAGTCCTGGATCCCAGGTTTAGAGCTTCTCTTGTTCAATTCTGAGTACTGAGACAGGGTTGACAAAATCATACACTTCGTCCGATATCCAAGAAAGATGGGATATTCCTCTTTCAACGGGCGCCGCCTGGGTCAATACCACCCCCGGGATGGGCCTCGAGCCGATTTCCTTCCACATTCCACAAACGGCTCAGGACCCCGGATCTCTGGAGATGAGCGAGGCTCGCGGTCGAATTCTCACTATCACCAAAACTACACATACAAATCTCAAAGTCAAGATCAAAGAAACAACTACGGGAGTCATCAAAGATACCATGATACCCGCAAGTTCAATTACCGCAGCGGCCCTTATCAGGGTGCCCGATATTCCAATCACGAGGTAATTTGACCATCTTCTTAAGACATCTTCAAGCTGACGATTTCAAAGAATTACCGACCTGGAAACAATTACGGGCGAGTTCCTCCCTCCGGACCCCGTTCCCAGAGCCAGACCCAGGGCTACAACTCCATCCATCGCCCTGGTGTAAATAATGGTCCCCGGAGTACTTTCCAAAGCAACAACATCGTCAAAATGGTTATCAAGTCTCCAATTCTCAATATCATCAGCTTGATTCTTTCAGCCAAGACTCCAACGGCCGATTTCGCGGTGGCCGTTCCCGCGACAACAATCAATCCCTGTCGCCGCAACAGCAACCGCCAGTCCCAGTGACCTCGCTATACTGCTCAGTCGACGGTTCTGATCTTTTCGACGAATCTATGGAGCCCGTTGCTCCTACTTTGGGCTGTGATGGCATGTACTACGATGCTGATGGTGACCTCATCATCGAGGACGCACCCAATGTCGACATCGCGACCATTGTGACTCAAGGCACTATCGAGATGGCCAAGATCACTCAACGCCTCCTCGAGCAAATTGCTACCTTCAGTTGAAGCGTTCCCAAATCTATCCACCAATCATGTTTCTCACCTTCACACATGTCTTTGCATCTATTAGTATATATTCCATCAAACAACTGAGACTGGGCATTTTGTGTAAACACATCCTTGTTAGCTGCGCCTGTTTGTAGAACCCCGTTATAGTTGAACCTTTGCTTGGCCTCAGCGTCGATTATATAGTATCACCGTGCACATATTCGAAGCTACTTATTCACGTCCCAACCTGATGCATAATGTAAATGTCTGACACTCGCACATACTTTCAGTCAAGATGGTACATCAAGATACTCCAAGTAAGCGGGACGCCCCCGGACCTTCCCAAGGTTCTGCGTGGGGCATTTTGGGCGCTCCCACACATGCGCTAAGCGAAACGACCCCTCATTCCCGTCATTTCAATTCCTGTTAATTTGATTTTCCTTTATCTCACCTTCTCAGTCTGGACATTTCTCTTCCATGCCTGATTACTAGGCTATATGGCGAGCTGAGTAGCGAAAATTCTCCCACAGAAATCTGTTGTATCCAACTCCCACCACTCACCGCCCGCATATGTGTACCAGCAATATCCTTAGAAAGCGGTGAGATACTGCCTCCCGACGCTGGTCATATCTCACTTTCGAGGCCAGACTCATGTCCTTCGGGACATTTGGTCAAATGAAAATATACAGAGAAGATTAGCATGGCCCCTGCACTAAGGATGACACGCTCAATCAAAGAGAAGCTACCAGTTTTTTTTTGCTTCCCTTTGCTTCGTTGAGGTGTGAGTCCGTATCAGAGTATGCTCGTGTTTTCTTAATGGTGCGCGTTCGAAACCAGCCACAACTTCTTATTCTTTTCCTTCCAACTAATATCTTGTTGGCCACCCTCAGCACAATTTGAGCTAGAAATAAGCAAAAATACTCCCCATATATTTAAATCAACGTTCTGTAATGAACACGTAGGATCAGAGTTTACACACTCGGAACAGTTGAGATTCCCAGGTGCTCCAAGAGTAGAGATGTATTGATAAAAGATTTAGTCACATGAAAACGCCTGATCCTGATGCTAATCCGAACGAAGTGATGGTACATATATGGAGCCGTAGTAATGACAAGAATGTGCAGCGAAGCAGATGGCGACGGTAATCGGAAGTGAAGATCAGGATAACAAGCCGATCCACCGGAGACGATAGCGGTTGCTAGCGAATATGCAGTCTCACAATGCAGGCGCTCACTCATCGTCATCGTCATCCTCCTCAGTCTTGCGGCCCCAGTTCCATACGTCCCAGATATGATCCATGATCAAATCACCATACCCCTTCCCCTCCTCAATGGCCTTCTGTTCCTCTCTTAGCCGGCGCTCCTTCCAGCCAACCGACTCCCCGCCCATCCACACTCGATCAACAACACCCTGTTCCTGATTCTGGCGAGCCTTGAGTTTTTCCAACTCCTCACCTGCGGCGTTTTGCATTTGCGCATCCCGCGCCGCCCGCAATTTGGACTGAATTTCTTCGGCACGACCGCTCGGCAGGTCGCGCATGATACCAGGGCGTGTGGAGATTCGGGCCTCAATTCGCTCGACGATGCTGCGTCCTGTACGTTCGCGTGTGACATGATTGGCGGAGAAAGCGAAGGCGCTGGCGAGTGCGACGGTGTTCAGGTCAAGTCTGCGTGGTGGGAGGGCGATGATGATAGGTGCCGCGACAAGAAAACCGTAAGCGGTGTAATTTTTGAAGCGCTCGTAGTCGCGTTCGCGCTGGATCTGGGTTTCTGTGGGGTTGGCCATGGCTGCTGAGGTCTCCGGCTATTGATCGTCTTGATGCGCGACTTCTACACGAAAGTGAAATTTACGGGGGACTGGACCTGCCAGGGGTGCAAGTCATGTGACTCAACCCAGGGTTTCAAAAGAAATTGTGGGGTCTCAACATGAATCTGGTACTTGAGGCTAGAGAGAAGAATGGAGTGATAGCCTAATTGAATGGTTTGATCGTAATTGTCTCGGTGTCCATTTCTTGGACCTTGAATGGGGTATGTGTGAAAGGTGCTGAGCCACGGTGCGGGTGCCTAAAAATAAGTGGGATGTGCGCGAATAATGAAGCTTGTCGAAGCTTAGCGCTCCTGGGCCAAGTGCACATGTGGGGGTGTAATCCGCGGATTCTATGTCGCATTTTAGAGTGTTCCTAGGCACCCGCCATTCTCAGGGGGCGCCATCTCCTGCCCCAAGGTTGGCCTTCATTTTTTTGCTTTCGTAAGTTGCCGATACACATCTTCGAAAACAAACCCGTCTTATTGAAATGAGATCATTAGCATCCTCAGGTAGCCACAGTGACGCTGCTAGGCCCAACGTGAATGGCCGGGCGCCAACGTGGCAGGGCTTAGGGTGACGAGTGGACCTTTTAGGGAGGCCCATCGGCCCCGATTACGGTCATTCGTGACGAGGGTGACGACGCCAGGGCCCCGCGGCTTAACCGAGAGTGGCTCAGCACTTGTACTGTATCAGGGACAAGGGTCTGTAAGTGAGACTTGTAGTCGGGGTATTAAAGGAAACTCTGGCCTCCCTCCTTTCCTTCCACTTCACTTTTATCCCCTGGTTTTCAAGCTTTCATCTTCCCAAATCTCTATCCACTTCCACAATGTTCGGCAACATCTCTTCTTGGTTCTCCTCCAAGCAGGAGTCTGCTCCTGCCTGGGATGGCGCCACTGCCTCGGTCCAGACCCAGCAGCCCAGCAGCCCCGACGCTCCCTCCACTGAGCGCGTTGTCACCGAGCAGCCCGTATGTCCCTTATCTCTTATGTGAAAACCCGATTCCTAGGAACTTCTGGACTGACATGCTTCCTTTCAGAACTCCCAGGAGAACATGATGAAGCTTCGCGGTGGTGGTGCCGGCGACGTCTGCTGCGGCGTGTAAGTTATATCCAAAGTTTTACATCCTTTGAACAAACCCAAACTGACATGGCTGTAGCTGTGCTGGTCTTATGTGCTTCGAGTGCTGTGAGGACTGCTGCTAAGCAGCTCGCCCATCCCCCCATAATGTCCCATGCACAAGCGCCGCTAGCCATATGATACCCTCTCACTACTGGTTTCCTTGACACACATCTAGACCGAAATACCTGGCTCGGATGTAGCGGCATGTGGGGAATGCGGTGGGACTAGTCCTGGTGCTCTTTTCTTTTCTTTACGTTTCTATTTCTATTCGAGATGCCTCCTGTTATGATTATGCCTTTTTCGGCCGTTTGCTTGCGGGCGTCTTCCCTCTCATTTTTGGAGTCGGGGGCCCGTCGAATCCATACCCTTTTCTTTTAGCTGAGCAAATATCAGTCTTTCCTGTGGGCATCGAGAGCTATCGTAGATAGTACAAGCTGATATCGAGGTGAGATGTACATGTGAGACCACTGAACTGCTTGTCAGTCTTTTGACGATAACTTGTTGAATGCATCTTGTGTTGCTTTTAGAGATCTGATATGGACTGGCCGTTTCGATTTCTTACAGTGACCTTCAAGGTCACATGTGATATGGGGACCCACCCAGCTCTCTGAGTATCAAAGAACGATAGAATCCAAAGAAGCTTTGGTATCCGTACCAAGGGTAGATACTCGAAGAGAGAACTTGGAGAGAACTTGGAGAATAGCGAACTCGTATTGAAAACTAATCAAATTATGACAGCAGTCAAAGTACATAAGAAAAGCATGTCAAATGCCGTTCGCTCTAGAACCGAGAGAAGGGCAGCCTGCCAATGTCAGTTCGAAGGCTTGTAGCTTGTCCTTCTGCGGAGGTTTCAACTCACCATTTGCCACGCAGCGTAATAACAGCCCAATTATTCCCATCAGCATCTGTTTCCTTCTCGACACTCGTCGAGAACGAGATAGCGCTCATGATACCATCTCCAAACTTCTCATTGAGAATGGCCTTGTAAGCATATCCATAATTCTGCACAATCTCATAAAGACGATAGATCAAAGGCTCCTTGGGCGGCATCTCGACCGACTTGCCGCGATCGGGGAAGCCATTGAGCTGCATTTCCAATTGCGAGTGGTCAATCATGAGCAAATCAGCCAGCCTGTGAATATCCTCTGCAGAGGCCTTGGCCTGGCCGTAGAAGATAGCTGCAGTAGCGACCTCATTGCGACCGATGTGTTGGGCGATCTTCTCGAAGCTCAGTCGCTGGCGGGCCTTGGCGTGAAACAGCGTCTGCGATGTTGCGGGGAGATTGGGGTGTTGGGAAATCTGGGGAAAGTCAGCACTGGATCAGGAAGGGTCCCCTTTGGATAGTGTACATCGAGAGTGGCGAGAGACATGGTGACGGTAGAAATAATCAGGGTCAGATCAGGTTGTGGAATACGTTGACAAGGTGATGTCGGGACCGCTTTATATACCTGCGGGGCTGATATCACTCTTACCTAAGGTGCGGGGAGAGTCCGGTAACGTATATATGCCGTGGCGAGCGGAGGAACCGTAGCGAAATATTGCAGAGGTACTTCCCTTCATGACTAAAGAATATCTATTACCCTTTGCACTTAATTTATTAAACTCCTTAGATATCTGTTTTGCTATCTACTCTTTACTACGGCTCTATCTGTTGCGGGCCGATGCCACTATAGGTCACGAGAATTACGTGACCTGAATATTGATATAAAAAGCGTATATGGAGGATATCTCTTCTAAAGGCTTTTTATATATAGTTCTTAGGCTACTTAGATTGAATTTAGGTCTTACTTTAGCCCTTCATACATAAAAAGCTTCTAATCCGATACCGCTAAACTTACGAAATACTAAGAAAAGATGACTACTCAACTGGACAAAGGCTTTAAGTTTCGACTTCAGAAGATACTGAATGCGACGGCAAGAGCATTTGCGGAGCGTTCACTTCTTTTGCAGCTGATTCAAGTCTTGATTCAGCAGAACAACGAGAAGAAAGGTCGTCAGCGTACAAAGGTCAGCGGCGGTGGAGAAGGCTAAGATTATGACATTTGAGGATATTGTTGTGGCAAAAAAGGAAGCGTGAAGAAAAAGAAACCGCTCGAGAAGGCAAAGAGAAGAAAGGAATCAGCTTCAATGAGTGTAAAAGTCACACTGTGCCTCATACAGAGGGAAACCGTCACTAGGAACCGTTAAGGAGTGTAGAGGAGTATTGCTCGATTGTCCAATTTTGATGGAGTTTGAACAGTTCTTTATTCGTTACATTTATGGTCGAATTAGATTTGACCTTGCAAGCATTTGCACAGTAATTTATTTAAATTACGTGCGACGACGTATAGCTAGCCATATGATAAACGGAAGACTTGATGCTTGGCGTGACCGAATCTCGCTCTTCTTGATAGTATAGGCGGTCGGCTTCACGCATTGTCACTTTGCAAGTGCGAGAACTCTTCCGATGTACATGAAGAGCGAGCGATGACGGAGTGATAAATTTGAAAATAAAATCTTTGTGCTATTTTTTCCAGGTCTACAAGATAAATCTGTTTGGCTTTCTCCCGGATTGACAGCCGCTTGTCGGCGCCATGTCGAACGGTAGATGCTGATTGTCTAGGACAAGTGGTACTTTATATTACCTTTTTACTTCAAAATGGATCAATTACACGCTATCTGTATAATGGCCAAGTTCCGCATTTGCAGGTTTCAATAAAGCGAGCCACTCAAAGTCTAGGATTCTCCAAGCAGGAAAATGTCCCGTGTGATTCGACTGTTTCTTTTTCTGTTTCTTTTTCTTATATCATTAAATGGATATAAAAAAAGAGCCCACAACCCCATAATTGACACTATCCTTACGATCTTTCAAGATCAAGCGGGAACCTGACCTGCTCCAAATCAACAATCATGACTTCACATGTATCACAGAGAAAGAAATTGTCGATTATCATAGGGTATCATTATTAATTGCACATTGTATAGAGAGCAAAATACTGGATCATGCAACCCTTGAATGGTGACATGGATGAGGAACATGTTCAAAGGTGCGGATAGAGAGTATCGAAACAGCGATATTATCGACTACAATGAATATTTCACGACCCGGTCGTCTCCGCCTTCATAAGCGGCTCCAACAGCTGCAAATAGCCCTCAATTGCCGTGTACGGACCGGCCTCATATCTTGGCTTCTGATCCGACGGTGTGACCCCGAGCGCCATATATTGCGTGAACTTATCCGCCACCGGATCCGTTCCGCCCAACGCTTCCTTCTTCACCGCTGCCTCCTCCTCCCCACCCTCCTCCGTCGGCTGCACCTCAAACGGCTGCAACCACGCCCACTTCGCGCTCTTAAGCGTCGGAATCGCCACCGAATGCGTCTCATCCACCTTCTCTGTCCCGTTCGTGGGCGAGTACTGCGGATCAAACAACTGCGGCACGTCCTGCGTCACCAGCAGCGGCCCGTAGTGGAAGAAGGCCGTCATGTTCTCCATGGCCTGCGCAATCGTCCAGTGCGGCAGCTGCAGACTGCCGACGGGGAGGATACCTGGGTACGCGTGTAGCGCGACGAACGGGTCGATGATGCCTGCGAAGACGGAGTAGTGCGAGAGATTGGATCCGATTACGGTTTCGACGAGTTGGGGCGCGAAGATTTGGGAGCCGGGCGTCGTGATGGTGGTCACATCCGGAGAGGTGAAGAACGGGGAGAGTCGCGGGAGGTTTCCGGGGGCGATTTCGACAGTTGTGGGCGCGGTGGGGGCTGTGTGAGTAGCGAGAATTTTGGTGGACGGAGAATTGAATTGCTGGGTAAAGTAGGTGTACAGGTTCGAGAAGTCCGTGTCACCGGGCGAGTCGAGACCAGTGTTCCAGTAGCCGACCAAGCCGTCGTATGCGCGCTCTGCATCGCCGATCTTGATTGGGAATTGATACTGCGTCTGCGATGCATTTGTAGGAGGCAGTAAAGTCATGGGCGGTATGGCGAATGGCGCCGAAGCTTGATTGACAAGCGCGTCCGTTGACAACTCCAGGCTCATGCCAAACGTCGTCAGAGCAAATGGCTTCCCGATAACATTCTGCAGATATGACGCGAACGCACTCGGCGTCGGATTGGGCTTGCTAAGTGCCAACTCGATCATGTGGAAGAATTGCGCAAGGAACGGCGGGCCAGTGTCTTGGGTAGTGAAAACCGCCAGCAGATCGTCGAGTCTCTTAGTGTCGACAGTACGAGTCTTTGGAGGACCGAATGGCTTCCAAGGCGAAGAAATCACATCGCCGTTCAGGCCGCCGAGGCGGACTTCGCGATAGAAGTTACCATCGGCATCGAAGAATTGCAGACCATAGTCCACGTAGTTCAGAAGGACCCAGCCCCAGATCGGGGTGTCGTAGTCACCACAAGGCTCCCAATAACTATTTGGAACCTGCTCTTCTGGTGAATGAATGTTGTGGAACATGAAGTCAAAATTCAACCTGCTGTCTTGGTTTATCCCCGGAGGCAGCTGAACGAATTCGTTATCGCCGAGATTTGGCATCTTTCGATCAACAACGTTTGGCTGGGCTGGGATGCCGGAGTTTGCATCGACGTATTGCTGCGGGGCATACACATCGCTGACAATTGGCTTGATGTGAGGCTTCTTGTCGTCGGGAACGGGATCGGGATTCAGTACGCAGACCGACTGCCCGAATTTATCAATCACATTGATCTGCGTGAAGCGCATCTGACCATGAGTGGCCGGCTTGAAAGGTGACGCAGTGCTATTGTCGCTCAGACGAACCAAATCACCATACGGCGTTTGCTGAGATTCCTGGCCGATCAGTGCGAGCTGATCTGAGGTAAAGGGTTGCTTTGTCTGCTGATTCTTAAGGTCCTGGACTGAAGTGAGCGCGGCGGTCATTGTGGTCGCCTGCGTACCAGCTGGCCTCTGCGATGGCTTGATGTGTGTTCCGCGACAGAGCGTGACGAGGTGATCGGTCAGCCCAGACATTGGAGACGAGAGATACGGTATTGACGGGAGATGGGCGAGCAGGAAGTCGATTTCATCCGGAGCCACTGGAAGCTTTGGTCCCAAGTTATTTTCCAGTCTCTGAATTGCAGTGCCAAGGGAGAAAGACGGTTGGGGCAGCATAAGCATGCGGCCCGAGATGGTCCTCTTGTCGATGCCAGACTGTAGCCAAAGCGGCGGATTGGGCGCGCCTTTGACTTGGTACTCCCATGTCGAAGCATCTGTCGGAGCCAGCTCCCAATCCGCGTAGGGGACATGGAAGTATTCCGCTTGCCACTCCAGAAAAAGCGGCCACCACGGCTGTGTGCCATTCCATTGATCTCTCCATGGACCTGTTGAGGTTGCAAGTGGGCCGTGATCGTGGTAAAGAGGAACAACGTCAGACGGACCTGGGTCTGGCGGCGTAGCTCCACTCAATGAGAAGAATTCGTTGAGAAGGGACGGAACTACAGCTGAAATCCCAGAAGTATTTCCCGGCAATTTGGTGACAATTGCAGCAACCGCTGCCTGAAAAGGCTGGCATTTCGCATCAATTTTAAAAGTGACCTGCGAACTGAGACGGATCTTGAGCTTGTTTAAATAGTCTCCCGCCAACCAGCCGCAACACCGCCGAGGAGTAGAGTTGGATCCTTCCTTGAGTAGAAGGGCTCCGCCGATGCCTCTTGGCCTTTTGTCTTAGTCGGAATTTGGGTCTTGAGCGTATTGACCTCCGCCTGTAGAGAGTTGATGCAAACGGTGTCGGGATATTTGGCATCTGTAGGCCCTCGAAGTTTGTTCAGCCGCGTGATGATGTCTGTCAGATTGTCCTGTGAAGCTTTTCCTACCCCATCCGGGTCATACAGCTTTTCTTGCGAGCTCACATACTTCCACCTGGTCACAATTTCAGTAGGTGCGACGAAAAAATCAAGTACATATTCATCATACCATTCGCTAAACAGCGTCCACTTGAGCTGCTTCTCGGTGCGCAGAGCTTTGTCCAATACTTCTTGTGTATAATTCAGTCTCCGCAACGTCTCAACTTGATCAGTGTTCGGCATTTGCCCCGGATGCGAGTCTGACCCGGTCAGATGCCATTTCTTGCCGCTGTAGACACGCTCGAAATTGTACGAGTAGAGCATATCTTCGGCTTCGGCCTTTTTGTCAACGCCATCGTCTTGGGCAAGCAGCAGAGTCCCGAGGTTCCAGACGTCCGTTTCTAGCCTGACCAAGTCCTTGGAATCCAGATTCATATGCGCATGTACATATGAGAGAACCGTGTCTGAACCGGAATTAGCACCAAAAGCAAATCGGCAAGGACCAGAGACAAACCTGTGGGAGTGGTCCCAATGGCCACGGGCTCGTTGGTCGTTTTGCTCAAATATTGCCCAGTCAGTTGAGCAGGACTCGGAGGCATCTTGTCATACGTCCACTGCACATTGTAGATGGCGCCATGGCATACAGATCGAGCTGATCCGATGAATGAGAGCCAATCCGAAATTGATTTGTCCTTGTTTGGATTTGGGAGGTCGATTGAAAGATTGTTCAGCCTAGTTTGAAGAGTCTGCTTGGCTTGAATTGCAGCGGCCGTCATAAAGAAGGGATCTTCCTCCTCTTTGCTGTGCCATCCGATCACATAGTATGAAGCGGTGGCGCTTTGAAGGATCGCGTTGTTGCCATTCTCATCAGTGTAATTGAAGTTGTCAACGATGCTGAAGACATTGGAATTATGAGGCTGGAAGTCCGCAAAAATTGGATTCGCAGCATTCAAAACAGACAGCTGGGGCCGGCTTCGCATATCGGCCGCGGACACTTCGTTCCATGATTCGTAGTCAATACAGCGGCCCAGGAAGATTTCAGCTTGCTTCAACAACGCCAAATTGTCGTTCTGAGTGGTCGTATTAATAAACGGTGAGAAGTCGACTTGTAGATCTAGGCCCAGTTTGATATCCTCAAGATTCGTGACCAAGTCGCTGTCCACAATCCACGCAGTGAACTCGAGCTTGTCAGCAGTCGTCGCCGGGAGATTTGCAATCGAGCTCTTGTCGATTAATCGGACAACAAGCCATCTCGTCGGAGCAAACCGGAAATCGGGAGATGAGTAGTCACCTTGCAAAGTACCACCTCCACTTGCTCGCTGACTTGAAACTGGTGGAAGGCCTTTTTCCTGGCGAGCCTGGTCCTTGTCGGCATCAGTATCGCCTTGTGAGTTTGGTGTTGCGGCCACTCCGGACCGGTACAGTTTTGGTAAAGTCCAGCTGACGTACGTGCCGATGCTCCTGTCCAGGCGGACATTCCTTCCAATGTCGTAGAGACGAGGATTATTCGTAGCAGGATAGGTGTAGTGCAAGTCAGTGGGATCCTGAGCGTCGTTCTGGATGATGTCTTCCGCCAATCGAAGGAATGAATAATTTGGCTGGGTGATGGGTGCAATTCTTGCATCAGGATCACTTGCAACGGCTTCGTTGAGCACGAAGGCCGATACCACCATGGGCAAGCACGGATTTTGAGGAGCGTATGGGTTCGTCATGCTGGGTCAATTTCCAACTCTGAGATGGATGGATCGATGAAACCGCGGGAGGTTGCCTTAATCGAGATTATGGAGTATCTATCCATCCACACTCAAGGATTACATCGAGGCAAAGCTCATTGCGGGAGGAACTGATGAGCAACGACGATCCATCCCATAAGGAAGCTGGTCCAAGCGGAATCTTCCATCTTGGAACCGGAACTGCCACTTACCTCTCCATGTGAAAAGATTTCTCTAGCGTCGCCAACTTGCTCCACGAATATTCCCAGTATCACGCAAAGCTAACTGGGCCACGCTTTTGGCTAGATAGTGGACATACAGCTTGCAGATACGACGGGTCTGGGCAACCCTGGAAACACTCATGTGCATGAATTAGTCTTTCCGGCTGAGGGTTGACGAGCTGAGAGTTTTGGCACAGGGTTGTTTTCAAATAGCAGCCCGCCGGTTGGCTAGTGGCTCCGGCTACAGTTGCCCTCTCCCCTAAATCCCCTAAAGCTAGGAGCCATGCCCCTCAGCCGGGCTGCAGGAGCTAGTGAGGGTCTTCTGGAGAGTTCGCAGGTGTTGCCGCCCCCGCCAGGTTCTTGCATCCAACCTTCGTACGACTACTGCGGTTTCAATGCACCTCCTGTCGACAATTTGTCTTCTTTGGATTGTAGCGTCGGGGAGCTGCATCCGTCTACCCGTTCCACCGAGGTCCTGAAATCGTCTGTGCCGTCATCTAGATGCTGCTCGTTGCTCGTCGCTTGAAATGGACATGGAACGGCGCCATGTTTCTTGAAATCTTCCTGCGCGGTCTTGGGCGGGACATGGTCTGAATCCACTATGCCTTAGCGAACCGAACATGGCTTGCGCGTCTGCAGCTTCATTTGAAAGAAGGTAGCTGATCTGGGCTAGTGATTTGTGCCTCGGGTCTCCTCTTCTGGAGCCTTAGAATCTGGTCATTCTCATGCCGGACTTCAACAGAAGTACTGTGGTAGAGAACTAACATTGAATTTGGGTCGACACAACGTTTTGGAAGCTCGCTACTGAAGAGCCTGGGAACTTGTAAAGAGGCCTGGCCGTGACAAGTTGCTGCGATGCGGCTCAGAAGACCTGATGAGTTTACGACACATCCGCGTCGTCTAACCCTACGCTCTGGGCGACGACTCTGGAATGCTGCAACCGGCAACGGCAACGATGACCCGCCTCTCCCGCCAGTTGCTGCTTTGGATCCAGGCCAAGTGCAACTCTTCTCATCCTATGTTCCAGGTTTGGAGGCAGGCTTGCATACAATTAAGATCCAGCAAGTCCTCGATACGGATTCGAAAGAAATCAATCGTGCTGCCATTGGGACGAAGACGCTCAACTCCACACAGCATTTCAATGTGATTCAGCCGGAATACAGTCTCTCGAAAGATGCCATCCACTCATTCTACCCCCCGGAAGGCCATGCAGATGAGAATCGTATTCTGCCACACGTCGTCCTCCATGACCCACTTCTTCCATGGGAACGAAAGGGGACCCTCAAAAGAGGATCCAGATGCCTTGAATGAACTTCCCTGGGTGGCACTCCTTGTCTTCCCAGCCGATGAGCTCAAGCTGACGAACGCGGACCTCAATGGACTCAAGCAAGAGCAGACGGGTATTGTTCGAATGGACTTTCAGACACTGGCCAAAATGAACCATCTCGCCACTACACCAGTCGATCTGGCATCGGCCCCTACCCAGGTAGCAGACTTTGTCTTCATCGACACGACAAAACTGCAGAACTTGCTGAGTGCTTATGATTCTGCCGGAAATATCCAGCCTTATAAACAACCAATACTTGAAAGATACAAATATCTCACTCATGTCAAACACGTCAACATGAAAGGCATGGCCTCCTCCACCGGCGGAGATGACGATATCGGGATGTTCTCTGTTGTCGTGGCTCACCAGACTGGCCCATGGGATAACCCCAACACAACCCATATGGCCGCACACCTCGTGTCCATAGAGCGCCTAGATCCAACGGAAAACCCCAATTTTGCTACAACTGCACCGCGTGTTGCACTTTGCTCGCTCTTCTCATGGACTTACACTGTACTTCCCCCACTTTCATTGAACGTTAAGGACGCAATGGAACATCTCCGCACCACCATGAATGTTCTGAGTATCGATCCAAGTGCGAGCGCCGCCTTGATAGGCTCGCAGGATAAAGTACAACAACGAGTCGGTTACCGCATGCAGGATGGGTACACCCTTGCCAGCCATCGCGTTCAAACGGGCGAGTCGACGGTAGCTCTAGTTCGCGGGCCTTTCACGCCCACCGTCCAGAACGGCGAAAACTTAGGATCACATCAGAGTACTTTTGCTACGGATCTACAAGTTCTGGATAGAGAGCTTGGCATCATGGACATTTCCTACAGTTTGGCTTGGCAGCTAGGGAAATCCATGGCGATCGCGGACATGGCCTTCTGCGCCGCTCTTACACGACTGAGGGCCGCGGTCTTGAATGGCAGTTTCAAAGCATCGATGAAAGACGTGCTTTCGAGGTCAAACGGAAAGTACGGGACGACGGCTGAAGAACTGATTTCTTCCATTGGGAAATCAATGGATGTCTTGCGGAACCTTCCCGACATGGCAGATAAATCGAAACCAATGGATCCAAAGCTCAGATGGGAGTTCAAAAAAGAGCCATACACCGAACATGAACTTCTGGAGCAAAGAAATCCGTGAACAATTTGCAGAACATTCCATTCGTGTGGCGAGGCAGCTAAGCTTGAGCACCACGGACCATCCAGACCGACCGGGCGAGCAAATGTTATACAACGAACACAACACCGCCGTGTCGAGCGACTGGGCGATTGTGGTACAGTGGATCATGAATGGCCTATTCTTTATTGGTGTGCCTGCCAGTTACATCTTGCCGGACACTTCGTATCTGCCCCGAGAGAGCCTAAGATTCTTCGCCATCGACGGCAATTGGACCGAGGCTTTCGTTGATGGTGCGCTCTCCGTAGCTAATCATAGCGAGGGAGACGAAGATTTCGTGCGGGCTGCCATTAAGGATGCATTTTACAACGGCTTCCTGAAGGAAATGGATCCTATCCTAGGTTATCAGCCACTTGTCCCAATATTCGGATGTCTGCTGCGATCCGAAATGGTCAAGAAATTCCCCGATCTAAGAATTCAAGCTCCGCGGGCCAACAAGAACGATGTAAGGCCAGAGATTTTGAGGCACGAAATCATTGCAGATGATACCATGATCTTACTCT
Source organism: Penicillium maclennaniae (assembly GCF_028827695.1). Taxonomy (NCBI): domain Eukaryota; kingdom Fungi; phylum Ascomycota; class Eurotiomycetes; order Eurotiales; family Aspergillaceae; genus Penicillium; species Penicillium maclennaniae. The sequence continues at coordinate 3,886,686 of NW_026623215.1, read as the reverse complement.
TCGACCGCACCCCTTCTTCCGCAACCGATCCCCTCACGTCTTTGGTGTTCTCCGAACCCCCACACCAGCAGCGCTTCGCCGCCGCCGACAAAGTTGGTCCCGACGCCAATCAGAACTATGACGTGGTCTTCGAGCTGAGCTACCACCAAGTCTACACGGCGGCGTACTCCCAATGGCCTCCTCTCCAACCTGCCACGGGTGACCTGAAGTTCATGAAGACCGGCGTGTGTCCCTGGTTCGACTGGCAGAACCGCACGCTTATCTTCGACAACTTCTCGAACCAAATCTACACCACCGCTACCCACGCCCCGGCCCCGGGTTATAGCGAGCTTACCCCGAGCTCGGCGTTGATGGCGTTCCAGTTGAGCGACCCGGTAATTGTGTTGACCGTGGGGACCCTGTTGTCGGATAATCCGGTGAAGAAGGCGTTTGCGAATGCGTCATCGGATTCAAAGAGGCATCGCACGCTCACGATGACGAAGTGCAGGAATAGATTTCACACGGGGGAGAAGGTGGAGGCGTGGAGAGCGCATCGTGCTGCGATGCTGAAGAATCGACACAAGATTTCTCATCATGTTGCATCGACTCACCATGGGCGTGGACATGCACGTCCTCAACACGACACGCATGCCTCGGAAAATCAGATCGCGCTGCATCATTCCCTCGATAGCCCGTCTCCTAACTCCCGCGGCGTCCACATGCACAATCACCCCCCTCCACCCAAACCCTCCCGCTCTCTAAATGACGGCGGGAGCGGCCAAGCGCAATACGCCATCCACGTCCGCTCGCGCGACCAACTGCAAGCCAACATCATCGCGCAAGCTGACTACGCTTCGGACCTTCTCTTCTCCGTGGTCCGGCCCTCAGATCCCGCCACCGATGCCTGGCCTCTGGACCACATCAGAATCGAGATCGAAGTCGGTCCGTCCACGGACGACGAGCCGCGACTGATGTCCTCGTACGGCGGCTTCGGCGGACGCATGCTGTCCAACATGCGGTACAACCCGCTTGTCGTACAGTATAAGCAACAGATGAACAAGACCTACAGCACGCTGGTTTTGTCGCTGTACCCGCGCAGCTCGGCGGGTTGGAGCGCAATCGGGAAGAGCCAGGAGTTGGGCTTCGTGCTGAGTGAGGCGAGGATCACGAAGTTTGAGTACTGATACGACGTTCACGTATAATTTCTGGGAAATTTACTATGACCCGAACAATATGAGCAGTGCAGACAGAGCGAAGCTTATGCTAGCTGCGGGGGATCCGCCGCCGGAAGGGAGTTTGCAGGGCCCAATCACGGTGACTGTGAAGGGATCCAAGGGCCCAAGGCCTTAGCACTGGTACAAGCTGGGGGGTTGGAGAATGTTTATCCATTTTAGGTTGGAATTCACTTTTATCCGAGTCACCATATCGCGGTTTTGCTTCTGCCAATATTCCATGCAGCGCTCAATCCTATTCTTGCTCCTCTCGCAGTCTGCGGTAGTCATGATGATATCCCCAATCGAGAAAAGCAAATGGTACCAGCATCACCAGCGCTACAACGCCGAAAAGCCAAGACAAGAACGCGTATGCTACTCCGGGCGTCTTCCATGTCCAGTGGGCGTATCTGGTGCTTTCGGGGTCGGCGGTCCCGTGAGCGATTGAATCTCCATCCCAGCGCACGTCGTTGGTGAGAAGTTGGAGTAGGAACAATGTTCCCACGGCCAGGAAGAGTACTGAGAAGAAAGCGAAGGTTGCGGTCCAGAACGAGATGCCCTTTTCCAACCGACGGAAAGGAAGTCTCGCGGCGTTCGTGCTCTTGCCGCTGGTGATTATGCCGATGTCTGCCCTCTTTCAATGCAGCATCATCAGCCTGCTGGCTCCTTTCCGCATCTCCCCCTTCCTCTGCCTGCTCTCTCTCCACCTGATCGGCTTCCCTCTCCAGCTCCCCTCCTCCTCTCTCTCTCCTCCTCCACGATCACAGTCTCCTCTCCCCTCCCACTCTTCCCTCCACACCCTCCTCAGCACCAGCCAAACCCCCAGCCCCCATCCACAAAGCATGCTCAACCCCGCGAACACCGCCCCCGTCACCAACCACCCCGCCCAGAAGTCGACCTGCTGGCACACGTACGCCGGGTCAATGAACACGCCCCCCTGGTCGCACGTGCGGCGCGCCTCGCACGTTGAGGTCGGGTGTTCGCCGCCTGTATGGATGACGATGCATTGGCCGAAAGGCCCGCGCGAGTACCAGGCGGCCGGATGGACGATGGGGCCGCCGGATAAGTAGGGGCTCTGCACCCATTTGGTGTTGGTGATCGAGACGATGGAGAAGGAGAAGGCGAGGGCGAGGAGGATCAGGAGAAGGGGGAGCGTGGTGAAGGGGTGGCGGGATTGGAGGGTTTGGTACATGATAGTATAGTAGTGTGAGTGTAGGGTCTTGGGGTGCGGTGATGGATTTCTTTGGTGTCGAGTTTGGAGGTTTGGCTTTGTCCCGAAATTCCAGGCTCAAAGGGAATGAATGCAATGCTGCCTTCCTCTGAAATGTCGATCCCTTATCTGGGAGTCCCGGAAACCCCGTCAGGTTCGGAGTAGATGGCCCTGGTGGTCGGCATTGTTTACTTCTCGCTATGGCCTGAATAACAACAGCACATCCAGTCGCTCCCGTGGCATCAACTCACGGTGCATGTCACATGTGTCTCTTGATCCCACCGGGCGTGCAGAAGCGATGCAGCTCTTTGTTGATGAACGACAACTGCCGCACGGAAGGTTTTCTCTGGTCTCGGCGTGTCGATTGGAACGCCACTCCTTTTTCAGCTCATTTTGACGATTGTCCTAGTGCACAGTGATGGACCCTTTCGGGAACCTGGCTGCATTAGCGGACGAAAATGAAGGTTCAAGCCTCCTCGGCCAAAGTTGCCGCGTATCAAGCGAGCTGGAAAGACTGCAAAGGGAGCGGCGTCTTACTCCTCACCCCAAACCATGGAGATGCGTTAGTGCAGTTCCACCTCGGAATGCAAAGGAGAGGAATCAGAGGATGCGGGGGAGTGAGCGTACCCCAGGATGGTGTCTTTCCCCAAGACTGGCTCTGTCGTGGCCTGCCATTGGGAAGGCAGCTCGCTCAACTCATGTCAATTCTGTGTTGGCAACCTCTGCGGATTGTTGCAGACCAGATTCAATCTCGCCCGGGATCGTGACTTATGATAAAGTTGAGCTTCAAATGAAGTATTCTTCTTCGAGGGCCCGTTCAATATATCAAATATTGAAAGAGCTCGGAAGCGGCCCGATATCTCGCCATGAGTACTCCGAATAAAGTCTTCAGCTATCACGTCAACGTGATGGCTGGGGATGCTTCGATCCATCTACGCGTTCAGGATAACGGTGATGGCGCGACTGGAGGAAGGTACACGGTGTTGAATGCCGTGCTGATAGATGCCGGCCATACCATCTATCAATATCACAAGTCCACGCTATGGGATACCATTGTCCACATACAGAACGATCCCGATCTCAACTTAGCGGCCACTGGCAAACCACTGAAATTCGACGCCGTTGTCATAACCCACTGGCATCAAGATCACTACAAAGGCTTATATACCTTGCTCTCATCAAATCTCAAAGCGGATGCTGCCCGTGATGCCTATCCTTTCTTTCACTATGACCTAGACAGCGGCGAACCAAAGACAGTTCTGTATGCCCCGAGATGGTATGCCGAGAAGTTGCCTATAGACGGAGAGCCGAAGAAGAAGAGAACAGTCATCAACGGCCGTCCGTCTTGGCTGCCCAGGACACCAGACAAGCGTAGCAACTCCGGGACGTTGCATTTCTCTCTAAATGGTGAGGTAAAGTACAAGAATATCCTGCTCTGCAAGTTTGGCGATTTGCGGGGTATTGATTTCTTCACGGGGTTAGTCTTCCTGTCTTTTTCGTCCTTCGTGGCGGCCTTGCATGTTTGGAAATTCCGCTGATATCATCCTTTTGACTATAGCGTGGTTGCAACTGCGCCTACGGGATCAACCGTTCCAAACTGGGGGACAGTACCGAACCCGGCAGTTCTGATGGCCTCAGTTCCGCAAGGCGTTCCCCGACTTATGTGTGTAGCAAGTCGAGGCCTGGTGATGGGTACAACCACCATCATCCCAAACGTGATTGAACACGAGATTAAGCCCGCCGTGGGTGCTCCTGAGATCATTGATTCAACAGGAAACTCCAAGACAAACCACGACTCCATTGTTGCGATGGTGATGTGGAATACTGGCTCCGACAACATCAGGATCTCCCACTTCTTAGGCGGAGATGCTGACTGGAGAATCGAGGCCGCTTTGGTCGGCTGGGCCAGCGCCTCAGTTGCTCGGATCGATGCAGTCAAGCTTTCTCATCATGGATCACAGACTTCATCGCCCGCAAACCTTTTCAGTGTACTCCGTCCTATGAGAATTGTCGCTTCTGCTGGTTTTAGCTATGGCCACCCCAGTAAGGTCTATTGAGCTATCGACCGCATCCCACTCACGTTTAATTGCAGGCTATCCACTCCTTCTATGGCTTTCGGCCTTCTACGCAGACATACGAAATTTCCCTGGCACAACCACACCCATTCGACCTTTCTATCCAACCAATTACCCGTACTACTTTGCGCTCAATTCCACCGCGCCCGTGCCCGAGACTCCGTTTCCGCTGTTGGAAATCGGATCCATGACTGACGTTCTATTCAATGGTCCCGACCATTCTCCCAGCGGTCAATTCCGGCAAGAACTAGCAAATGTATTCCGCGAGATCAAGTACTGGCCGCCCAATACTTACATAAATGAGTTTGTCGACTGGCAGAAGGCTGGCAGTGACCTTGAGAAGAGACGAGCCGCTCAAAGGTTCGCCACAATCATATGCATCGGATTCTGGAATAATATTTCGCCCTTAGACTTGGCTTCGAGGCCGTCGACTTGGCCGACTTACTGTCTTCGAGGCGGTACTATAACCTGGCCCACCGACGTTACCGATAGGGTTGGCATCCTTTATCACCGAGTAGAGCAATCGCCAACTGCTGATGCTGATAAACCTATTCCTGTTCTGACCCAGATGTGGGTCCCACTGAGCAGTTCATCTAGTTCATCCAGTTCATCCAGTTCATCATCGGGATTTGCTATCAATCTGGAAGATCTCCAGAACGATCGGCCTCTGTCGCCATTGGAGGTGAAAACACGCGCTGGTGGTAGAATCTACCGCTCATTCTGGTTGAATCCGTGGGCTGCACATCGCCGTGCGGCTGAAGTCCAGCCGTTGTTCGAAACGGGGACGGCATTCGGGGATGGGGGAAACGATGATGCTCAAGACGACGATGACGACGACAACGACTCCATCGCAGTTGGGCAGAGTTTGCCGCTTCATAGCGATGTCAACCCCGCGCCGCTGCAAAGTGGGATTGCCGGCCGGATAGCTCCAATGCCTGCTAGCGGAGATTTCAGTTTCTGGAGCTCTGTGACAAACCCTCCATCAGGAACAGTCGGTATACTCATCAGCGATTCAAGCCTTGATTCCATTGTGTCTGGTCTGGATTCGGGAATGATAAGCCTGGCTTCCGCACCTACAACCGCTGGAGTCGCTTTCGCTCAAGATGATGAGATGACTTCTTGGTTCTCCCAACTGTTCTCTAGTTGTTCTCTCAAGGGATATGGGAGCAGCTCCGTCTTGGATCAAATTTCAACTCAGATGGCCTTCGCTACAGGACTGTTGCAGTACAGCACCAACTACTTCCCAGTCGCTATGGGCGAAGGAAGCGCGCCGATTCTCCCCGTTCCTCCACAGCCCATGCAAGGCATTGTAACAAACAACCTCATCATGGGGCTGTCATCCGCAACAGCACAGGATGGAAAGTCGCCCTTCACCTTGAAATTCCTGAACCTCATCGGCGAGCTATACCGCGAAAGCCCAAACGACATGCCCGCCGGTATGGTTCTCCTCGAAGGCCTCGAGCTTGAGATCGACGTCAGCGAAGGCTCACGCAACGCCATCTGGTTCTCACCCGTCTCGCAGTACAATACAGTGCACCGATCACAGTTCGTCGTGAAGTCCTCCTTCCCAAGCAAGCTCGCCGGCGTCCTACAGGTCAAAGTTGCGGACGGGTCCATGATTGTCATCACCAAGAAGGAGTTCGAGTACCTCACAAATGGGGATGACAATATCACCAACGGCAGTGCCACCATCAAGCGATCGCTCGCATTTGTGTCCAACTCCGTCGCTATCGCCGGCGCACCACCTGACTCGGCGCTCACACTTGTGATGGATGTCAACCAGGACAAATACGAGATCATGCTGACGTATCCGGGCACTCAGCGCTTGGATCCAGGTTATATACTGGACTGGCTGGTCACGATTGTCAGCGGCGGTTTGTTCACGACACCGGTGTTCGCGGATCTTCTACGGTCGAGGGCCATTCCGGGCTTCAGACGCGTAAAGCTTGTTTTGGATTCTGCCCATGATGTTGTGCAGTCTGTGGAGCTCGATCTAGATTGGCAGTTAGATTTTGGAAGCAGCGATGATGATCCGACGGTTTCGGTGCTGCTTACGTATAAGTGGACGAGGTTGAGCGCAAAACAGTCTTCGAACTCGCTGAGGGCGGCGCTGTGGTATCGTAAGTTTTCCAACTATTCTCTCTTCTCCTCTTTGGTGAACCCACATAGAGAGGTCTTTCGCGTTACTCTCAATACCCAGTGTGGACCCATCACTGACGAAGAATTCCTTCAGCGACGCAGCCACTAAGTATGTTGTCGCCCGGCATGACTCCCGCCATGGTCTCATCATACGAGTCTTATGAAGATCTCCGAGTATTGGATCAGCATGCGGCAACCGACATGTCCTTGAAGTACCTTTTACCCGGCAGCGCATCCGGTCTCCCTAGTATGCCAGCGGCTATTGCAAATGCAAGGATCCTCTCGGCTGCTTTTGAGATCGACTCGACATCGTTTTCATTCGAAGGTGCTATCGCATTCGCGCGAAATGATACCACACAAAAAGAACGAGTTTTGAAAGCGATGCAAGATACGGGAAGCTCCGTTCCTCCTGTCACGTTTGACATGCTATACCTCAACGCAGACTACACGTTCGCCTCTGGTGGAACGGGAGGAAATGTGGATCTCTCTCTGGCTTTCCAACTAACTCTGAACCCGAGTGCGCAGCTGCTCGCGGATGGCTTCCTTCCGGGGTATCTTTACGGCGGAATTGGGTACAACGACAAGCCTGGAATCACGAATTCTTCTACTTGGACTATCACGGGCTCTGCCGATAACATCTGGATAGTGACGCTGTACAGCTTCTTTGACTCAGACATTTCGGACTCCGTCATGAGTGTGCTGAAGCAGATCTTCATTCCCAGCTTGAGCCTAGAATACATCTACTCTGAAGGCGCTGGCAGCGAGTTCCATTTCACAGGAAGCATCATGATCGACATCTTTGAACTCGACTTTGACTATCACTATTTCAAGGGTGGCGATGGAAAGTATACCTGGACGTTCGAGGCTACGCTTTCCGACAACGATCCGGGCTCTGATCCTACTTTGAACGCCATCCTTGGAGATTTGACAGATTCTACGCTCAGCCTCCCGGATCTGGTGGGAAATATCGTCGTTCCTTTCTCGAAAGCGATCTTAACCCTGAAACTGCAGAGAACGCTCAACAAGGATCAAAAGCCGGTGATTTTCAGTGTTTTCGAACTTGAGATCGATGAGTTTTCCTTATCATTCGTGCAATTCACGGATACTTCAAATTCCCAAGATGTGACCAGGCTAGTGGTTGCATCGCTTTCCGCACTTCCTGGAGCCGATGTCCCAGTTGTTGGAGCCCTTGAGAAACCTTTCGACGAGCTTTACTTCCTGTACGTTGATTCGGCTGCTGGGGGCCTCACGCAAGACCAAGTGGACATGTTCAACGCCAACGTGGATAAGACGGTACTCGTCCCGAAGCCACTGAAACAGAAGAGTGATATTGTCATCCAAGAAGGCTACCACTTCACCGTTATTGTGAATGAAAACAACAAACCGACAGCGATAATTGACTACATTTTCAACCACCCCGAGAATAATCCCCAACCAAACCCACCGACTGCTCAAGATGCCATTGGGTCTACATCTACCGATGTCGTCCTCCGCCGAGTCGGTAATGATGATTCGGAGGACAACCCACCAGCGAAAGCTCCAATGGAGGTCCATCTCGGCCCGATCACAATATCAAGTATCGGTCTGCAGTTCACCGCAGGATGCCTCGGCATAATGCTAGATGTTAGCGTGATGCTCGGTCCAATCGAGCTGGCATTACTCGGGCTCACGCTCGGAATCGACTTGACCAGTGATGTCACCCTGGCGAATCTCCCTGGATCATTCACGGTGAAAATCGACGGAGTGGGTGTCGCGTTCAACAAACCGCCAGTGGTCATGGCAGGAATGTTCGAGTACCGAGATCCGATGTATATTGGCGGTATTGCGGTCACCATCGATCCATACGTTTTCAAGGCATGCGGGGAGTACGGAGTGATCAGCGTAGGCAACCTCTCGTCGTTCGAAACGGTCAGCTTGTTCGCCGATCTTGTCGGTCCGCTCATCGAGCTCGAGTTTGCAGAGGTCACCACCATCGTCGGCGGCTTCGGATACAATTCCGCGCTGGCGTTCCCGACTGCGGCCACAGTCCCCAATTTCCCGTTCTTCGACCCAAACGTCCTTGGCGGCGATCCGCTGCAGACGATGGAGAAGCTCAGCGCATCACCTTGGATTGCCCCTAAAAAGGGCGAATACTGGCTTGCGGCCGGCCTGACCGTCAATGCGTTGCAGCTGATGTTGATGGAAGCGGTCGTCGTTATCGAGTTCGATCCATCCGTCAAGCTCGGTCTCTTCGCCGACTGCATATCCCAGGTGCCGACCGAGGGAGACTTCAAGCTCATGTGGGTGCAGATGCTTATCGCCGCCGTGGTTGACTTCGGTGCGGGTACCATGGCCATAGACGGCGTTCTCTCTCCGCAGTCTTTCATCCTAGATCCTGACTGCCACCTTGGAGGCGGATTTGGTCTCTACTACTGGTTCGGCAGCAACTTGCACGCGGGAGATTTCGTATTTACCATTGGTGGCTATCACCCGGCGTACACCCCGGAGCCGTATTACCCAAATCCACCGCGGCTCTCCATTTCATGGAACATGGATGATGGCAGCAGCATCACTGGAACTGCATACTTCGCAATCACCCCGCGTGCGTGCATGGTGGGCGGCTCCCTCAACTACACTATGAGTTGTGGGCCGCTGTCTGCGTACTTTGACGCATGGGCTGATCTACTCATCAATTTCAAGCCGTTCTACTACATGGGAGATATTGGAGTGGATGTCGGAGTTCGTTTCACTTTGGATCTGTGAGTATAACACCACACCGTGACGATTGTTGCTGACCAAGAAACAGGTGGATTGTCACCATTCACATATCATGTGATATCAACGCGTATTTGCACATTGAAGGCCCACCAACTCACGGTTATGTACACGTCGATTTCTGGGTGTTTGGCTTCGATATTTACTTTGGTAAGTAATGCGCAGCCCCACAGATTCAATCGCCAACTAACCTCCGCGAAGGATCCAACCCACATCCAACTTTGCCAGTCACAATGGAGACGTTCTACAACTTGCTGCACCAGGATTCGAAGCCTCCAAACAATGATCATGTGCTCAATGTCGAAACGGGGATGTATACTGATCCTACAGATACAACCATCACAGTGCCAGAAACCCACGAGTGGCTGGTCCATGCAAACACATTCTCCTTCAGCATCGGCTGTGTTGCGGCGATTTCAGAGATTGAGGTCGCTGGGGAGCCTAACACCTCAAACCTACCTCTGGTGTACGGGCTTCCGATGCAACTGGCTCTCCCATTAGTCTCTACTCTGTCAATAACAATCACTGAAGACGCCGAGCCCGAGAAACCAAAATTATTTGGCGTTATTCAGCGCGTTAAACAAGTGCCAATGGCTGTATGGGCTCAATGTAAGTAGCCATCCGCATATATCGCCAAGCCGCACTGACGTTTCTCGACAGACAATGACCAACATGATCCATCGAATCAGGGCCTCAAGAACCCAAACCAAATCGGCGACCTCCTGGACGGCACGAAACAAACCCTCATGCCCGCCGTCATGGGCCTGACGCTCACCGCTCCACCACCAACCATCTCCAAGGACAAGCTGCTCAACTTCAACGTAAACGACCGTAACAGGGAACCACTCGATCCCCAGCCCTTCCCCAAAACCGACAACGCCGCGCAAGGCAACTGGCTCCCCGATGGAAAAACACGAACAATCGAGGAACAGTACACCGCCGTGGAGAGCGCGTGGATGGCTCCGGATCTCGGCGCCGACGCGCCCCAAAGGGCGGCGGATCTCTGGGCGCAGACATATGGCTGGGCGCCCAAGAAGTCGAACAAGCCGCCGCCGCCGCCGGCTGCAAAGACGAGTGCATCGGTGTCGAAGAGCGTGCATGCGAAGATTCTGTCAAAGGTGGCGTCGATTCCGGCGACGGCGCCGAGGAATTTGGTGGAGAGTCTGGATCAATTCTATCTTGCTCCGCCGCTCATCACGGTTGGATGATATGGATTAAGATAGTTCGAAATTAATTGAGGCTTAATTCGGTTACTTTTTGACTTCTGACTTGTATGCCGGCCAGATCCAGTTTTTGAACGAAGTCACGGTTGCTGTGATCTTGATACGTTTCAACCCGTACCCATCTCGGTTCTCAAACATCTCCGGATATAGTAGAATTTCCGTGACGAATTGCTTCTAAATACCGCTCCTTGGTTGTTATCCAGGGGATGTATCAGCCAAGTTTTCACCCTGTTTTGCATTGGAGAGGCCCATGGTATCGTGACGATCAGTGGCACTTGTTGGTCAAACCCAGCAACGTAAAGTCCATGAATGACTTGCACTGCAAAACCAGCCTCAAGCGCGGGAACTTTGAAGGATACGTGAATCCGCTTTCTTGTGGAGACCATGCCTTATGAGCACAAGTTGGAGTGCGATACCATTTCAAGTCTCAGTAGGAAAAGACCACATCGCCTTCGCCTCCTTCGCAGATCTCTCTCCGGTCACCTTTTCAATATACAGGGCCATAAGCTCCTTGTTCTGCCTTCTCTTCTCGTTGATATCCAATTACGGTGCAATCCAACCTTCTGCATCAGTATTAAGGCACTCTTCAGCAAGCATTCGAACCTTCTACCAAGCCTGATATTCAGCGAACTGTCGTTCATGCTCGTTCAGTTCTGCTTCGCTAAATGTATAAGGGCACTCCCAGAGAAACCAAGGTTTGCCCAATTTTGACATATTTCTATCAAGCATGCACGAAGTGGAACAATGCTAACTTCAGTAACTTCCCCGCATCGGATGAACAGTTCTCGGAAGACACGAGGTACCTTCATAGCATCATACGCTGCCCTGTCTTCAAGATATGTTGACACTTCGTAAGCCTTACCAGGGACCATTCATGCAAAGCGAAGATCCTGTTCTCTTCATCAAGCTTGTCAAAATCTTTCGGCAGCTGTGGTTGGAATATTCCCATCACGTAATCGTAATTCTGCGGAGGCCGTAGAAATATCGGCCACTGGGCCTGGAGAAATGCAGGAAGCACAGACGTTGACTGGAAATCAATGCGCGAAACTATTTTTGAACAATCGCAAAAATATTTCCCATATGAAGATCAGTGTGCCACAAGGTAGGCTGGGAAAAAAAATTCTCTGATGAGAGAAAGCATTTTACACAACCAGTTTGGATTGTTTTACAATGCCAGCTTGCAGTGTGGTGTCCCAGTGACAATGACATGACGCAGCATGGAAGGTGATGAGGTGCCATGTCGCAGATGTGGGTTGTGCAATACATGGCCCGTTTCCCCGCTATCGATAATGTGGACTGTTTACTTGCGTCATTAGTAATCTAAAGCCAAGATTTATCTAGATTGGCCGAGGATTATGGTGAGATTTTAAGGTAGCTTTACAGATTTCTCTTCTCTACCTGATAATTTCGAAATAGCCTTATGACTAGCAAACTCATTTGAATGATCTATCGCCTGTCAGCGGATGCACACGCGCAGACGTGGAGCGCCGATCTACGGATACTCACGGCTTTTGCAAACAATTCCCCGAATTTATGCATACTGACTTGAGACTTCAGTTGCGCATTAAAAGACAAATTTAGAATATGCTCCATAACGTGCAGAGCTAGGCTAAATAGAGCATGTCAGAAACACAGCCACGTACGTCTCCATCGTGGCTGGGTAGCGGGCATCGGAGCTATTAAAACATCTCCCCACTCTCACCTAGGCATCCATCGGGTGGCCAGCTTCCTCCCTCTTCACCCATTTGTTCCTCATACAATGTCTCGACAAGAAGACGACCTGGCCTATGGCCGTTATTATGAGCCTGAACGTGGCTCTGGTGACGGAAGCAGAGGATTCGGCGATACATTCAACAAGCTTCGCGACACCTACAAGACTCATGGCTCCTCGCGGCCCTCCGACCAAGCTCCGACCCAGCCCGGCTATCAGGGACAAGGGGTACGACTTCCGCTCTTTAAAGACCCTTCCCCCGCTCAAACTAACAAAAACAGAACCAGAACCCTTATGGATACAGTAGCCAAAACCCCGGTGCGACCACGCAACAGCACCAGCCTTATCAACAACAACCTCAGTACCAAGAACATCCACCGAAGAAGGATAAGCTAGGCGGTTTGCTCGATAAGATCCAAGGTACTGTTGCCGAATTCGGTAACGAGTTCGCTCAGAAGGTTGGTACCGCCATTGACCCGCAGGCTTACGCCCAGTATGGTGCCACCAAGCCCACCACCGAGCACCGCTTCGGTAGCTTTGCTCCTTCCCGTGAACACAATGATGTAAAGTGGTACGTGGATGGCTGCAGCTATTTCTGGGCCGTCTCCAGAGCTCTGGAGAATGCGCGCGAATCTATCTGGATTCTGGACTGTAAGTTTGTACTCCTTCGTACCGAACCGCAAAATGTTTATCTGATCCTTACTTTCCGCAGGGTGGCTCTCACCGGAGCTCTATCTAAGAAGACCCCCAACCAAGAACGAGCAGTACCGACTCGATCGAATGCTGCAGGCGGCAGCCCAGCGTGGCGTGCGTGTCAATATCATCGTCTACAAGGAAGTTACGCAAGCCTTGACTCTCTCTTCCCCCATACCAAACATGCACTTGAGAATCTCCACCCCAATATTGCGGTCTTCCGCCACCCCGACCACTTGCCTGATCGCCAAGAGCTGGCTTCGGATATCACCACATCTCTTCAGCACATGTCACTCGACTCCGCTAGCCTTACCAAGATGTCCAAAGATGCCTTGAAAGGGCTCTATGGAATGAACGAGGATGTGATCTTGTACTGGGCCCATCACGAAAAATTGTGCCTCATTGATGGTCAAATTGCTTTCATGGGTGGTTTGGATCTTTGCTTTGGTCGCTGGGACACCCACCAGCACTCCATTGCTGATGCCCACCCCGAGGATATCAATGAAACTGTCTTCCCCGGTCAGGACTATAACAACTCGCGGGTCCTCGATTTCCATGACGTTTCCCACTGGGAACAGAACCAGCTGGACAGGAAGACTAGTTCCAGAATGGGTTGGTCTGATATCTCAGTCAGTCTGCACGGGGCTGTAGTAGAGGATCTGCGGCGACACTTTGTTGAGCGATGGAACTTCATCTACGATTCTAAGTACAAGGTCCGCAATGAGTCGAGGTACGCCAGGCTCGCACTCTACGGAAGACCGAATTCGTTTGGCAGCCAGCAGCAGGGTAATCAGCAGGGAAACCAACAGCAGCAGCAGCAGCAGCAGCCTAGCCCATATCCCTCTGGAACTGCAAGCCCCCAGCAACAGCAGACTCCTGCCTGGCAAAAACCGCAGCAGCAAGGCAATACTTCCACATATCCACCACCTCCAAGTCACGGCTCTGCGACCTCACAACAGCAGACACCGACCTCGCAATATCACCCGGAGCCGCTTGGTAGCGCCTCCGCCCACACACTGACTCCAAGCCAAACATCTGTGAGCCCGCAACCCCAGTCGCAAACTTATCATCACGGAGGCGTTTCACAATATCCTCCTCCTCCTCCGGCGCAGGGCTCTGCCAGCCCACAGCAACAGCAAACACAATCCAATCTATCTTATCAAGCCTATCCATCAGAGGGTACGCAAAGCTACGCACCGCCTCCTAGCCAGGCCTCTACTAGTCCGCACCCGCAGCAGTACCAGCAGCAGCAGCAGCCTGCTGCGTCATACCAGCCCTACCAAGCAGGCAGTAGTCAGACCTACACGCCGCCTGTCAGTCAATCATCGGCAGACCAAAGCTCGCAGCACCAGCAGTATACTTACACCGGCAACTCTTTCCCGCCGCCTCCATCTGGACCTCCCTCGAGCCAGTCGCCTGCAAGTACTTACCAATCGCAGACACAGGGCCAGACGCCTTATTATGCGCCACCACCAACCCATTCGACCGACTCTGCGCATCAGGGCCAGTCTCAAGGTCAAGCGCCTTATTACCCACCTCCGCCAGGCCAGGAAACGTCTCACTCCAGCACTCGCGGAATGGACGATCATCAGTATGAAGGCGAGCGTGGATTTGCTCCTCGCCGATTCCGTGAGGAGTTCTCGCAGTACGGAAATCAAATCCGCGGTCAGTTGGCCGGTCAAATACATCAATATCAGGATAAATTGACAGCATACGGACGCCCCACATCCCAGAGCCGCGGCAATATGTCATGCCAGATCGTGCGCAGCTGTGCCAAATGGAGCAACGGAAGCCCTCTGGAGCACTCTATTGCTGATGCATACTGTGCTGTGATTAAGAACAGCCAGCACTTTGTGTACATTGAGAACCAGTTCTTCATCACTTCCACCGGTGAATCCCAGCACCCTGTGAAGAACAAGATCGGTGCCGCTATTGTGGAGCGCATTTTGCGGGCCGCCCGTGCAGGTCAAAAGTACAAGATCATTGTGGTCATTCCCTCTGTTCCTTGCTTCGCTGGAGATTTGAGGGATGACGAGATGCTGGGCACTCGTGCGATCATGGAGTTCCAATACAACTCGATCAACCGTGGCGGAAACAGTATTATGGAGCTGATTGCCAAGGAGGGCTTCAATCCGATGGACTATATTCGTTTCTACAACCTCCGCAACTATGATCGGATCAACAACGCCGGCCTCATGGCTGCAATTGAGCAACAGAGCGGAGTCAACTATGAGGATGCTCGCAAGCAGTATGACTATAACACAGTTGGCGCCGGTGGCTATCCTCAAAGCACTTCTCGCAGCGCTTTTGATACATCTGCTCCATTCCAGCAATATCAGCAGGCTGCCCACAATGTCCAAGGCGCCCAAGGTGGTAAGTCCGCGGGCCGTTGGGACACTGTCAGCTCATGTTACATGTTGGGTGGGGAAGATATTCGCACTGTGCCGTGGGATGGGCACCCTGATGCTGAGATTGACGCTTTCGTGAGCGAAGAACTCTATGTACACTCGAAGGTTTGTATTGCTTACAAAGTACCATGAGTCTTCTTCTTTTCTAACAAGCCTAGGTTATGATCGCCGACGACCGCATTGTCATTTGCGGTTCTGCAAACTTGAACGACCGCTCACAACTCGGCGACCACGACTCCGAGATTGCAGTCGTTATCGAAGACTTCACGCCAGTGCAATCAACCATGAACGGTCAGCCGTGGACCGCCAGTCGCTTCGCCAGCTCCCTCCGTCGCGAGTTGTTCCGAAAGCACTTGGGCCTTCTGCCCCCACAGGACTACCAGCATCCCAACGCGAACTCTGAGCCTGTCGGAGTCCCCAACCAGTTTGACTTCGACTGCCCTGAGAGCAAGATTGTCTCCGACCCTCTCTCAGACACCATGCAGAGCCTGTGGAACTCGCGCGCACACACCAACACCGAGGTCTTCCGCAAGGTGTTCCATGCCGTCCCTGACGACTGTGTGCGTAATTGGGCCACTTACAAGGAGTTTTTCGAGTATTACTTCCACGGGGCAGATAAGGAGGCTGAAGGCAAGGATGGGCTGCGTCGACCTGCTCGCTTCCAGTGGGGCCATGTGGTCCGCGATGATTTCGCTCCTGGTGCCGAAGGCGCGAAGCAAGTCAAGGAACTGCTGAGCCAGATTAAGGGTACACTGGTCGAGATGCCGCTGATGTTCTTGATTGAGGAGGATATTGCTAAGGAGGGGTTGACACTGAATGACCTGACTGAGCCTATCTACACCTAAATGGGTAAGGCACGATGACGATACGACTGATCTTTTGCGTCCTATCAATTGATGATCGTGTATTCAGTATCCAGTTTGAAATCAAGCAGCTCTTATGTTTTCCTCACTTCCCAGTAGACAGTTCCATCGCTCTTCTCGTCATCACGCATCGCGCTCCTTTGTCATCCTAGCATACATCCCCTCCCAAACGTCTTTTCTTGTGTAAATATCCGCGTGAGTCGCCCCAGAAACATTCACAATTTCTACCTGCACCCTAGTCATATCCTTGGAGATCCGTTCTACACACTTTGGTCCGAAAAAAAACATCTCCATCCGACGTATACCAGGTGATGCGAACAGGACAGTCCCGATAAAGTCCTGCCAGGTAATCAGCATTAATCCCCTCGATGCGCCCATACACAAAGCGATAATCAACATCCGACGCTTCAGCGCGCACCGGGTTAATCGCACGCTCAGCTATAATTCGCTCATGAACAAGCCTCATATTTTCCGAAGAAGAAACATAGAGTCTATCATTATCTTTGCCCCGCTTCTTCGCCATCATGTTGACAAACGTCTTTCCAATAAACGTGTTGGACATGGTAGAGTCTAGATTTGTGATGGGCTTGAATAGAAAATCTGGCATCGAGCACATGGCATTCATGATTTTGGAGTCGGTGTAGGGTCCTGGAATGTGCGATGATATGGGGAAGACGTGCTCCACGCGCTCTGATGCACTTTGCGCGAGGTGGAGTTGTTGGTAGACGCCCGCTGAGTGGGATGCAATACTGAAATGGTCAATTTTCAGCGAGTCCAGGAGCTCTAGGGTGATGGACGTAAGCTCGGATAGCAGGGCTGGCCCGGTGCGGGCGGCATCCTTGCCTTGGGTCCATCGGTCAACACATAGTAATGAGAGGTCTGCATGGGACTCCAGAAAGGTCTCATATAGAGTTGTTGTTAAAGAGTTGCTGGCTGCTCCGTAACAGAATAAAAGCGTGTGTTGAGCTCCTGAGTTCAGATGGGCGTAGGTGATGCTTCGATTTGGGTTTGAGGGGGACTCGAATGTTTGAACGAGGGTGGCCATGTTGGAAGCAGCGATAGAATATGTTTGTCTGATGATGAAAGTCTGCTATTTTGACTTATAGCTTCGCTGTCGCTCAGCTAGTATATGTAATGGGAACAAGTCTTGAAAATGTCGTGATTACGGGAGCTGAGGTTCCTACCAGTGGAAAATTTGGCCCCCAAACTGCAACGCCACAACCTGAGCATTAAAGTCAAAGCACAGCTATTGGGATCTCCGCCAGGGAGCTTAGCTAAAGGAGTTTATTTTTTTTTCAGGATATTTCACTCAATTATCAAGTTCAATACCGCGCGCTATTTAATTTTTTTTGATGAGGATTTGGAAGTACAAAATGCGTTCGTAATGAGGCACAAGCGATTTCCGATGCGCCTGAATTGGCCATCATAGTTATGCCTGGGATCTTTGATTCAGTCTGTGCTTATCAGATAAGCAATGCTAAGAGATTCCCCACACCCTGAATGGATTTGAGTTGTTGGTCGTCCTCATCATCTGAAGCTTCTTCACCCGTTTGACAAGGGTACCAAGGCAAATCGGCCCAACGAGGGTACAAACGGAGATCGCCCAAAACACGACTGGAAGAATCTCAGATATCTCACCTGAGGAGCCATGTGCGAAAATGCCCTTTGCGCAAGTGAAGTAATGAAATATCCGACTTCCCCTCTGGCGGCTATTGCCAGTCCGAGGATGGATGAAGGATGGAGGGATTTCGGCTTGGGAGGGCCTGCGACTGCTATAGACCGACCTGGCGAAGAGATTTGTACATCTTGAAGTTTGATCTGGCTACCGGAATCTCCATCGACAGAAGCCATGACGCTTCTGTTCCCTTGCACTTATGCTTGTATTTTGCACTTTTCCATCGTTCGGGCTTCTTCTGCCCCTTTTGTATGAGGAAAGACATTGTGATTTCAACGATAGCCACCAGAATAATGAGTATTAATCCAACTGGATGACCATTTTCATGCTTGAGTTGTCCATAGTTTCATGAGATGCAGACAGCGTCTTTGTGGCATATGGCCGGGTTTTCCCTCCGTCAATAGAAAGGGTTGAAACGGCAAGATTCGAGGATAGCCACGAGCGCAGGATTTGTGAGTCATCGGGAAAGGAGTATTGGGTGAAGACCGTCCGAGACCAGACCCTGTTAAATGCCAAGACGGACGAAGGGACCAGTTCCCTTTCTCTGACATCGGTGATCTAGAACACTTTCCGCCAATTGTGGCGGATGAAAGCATTCACAATCTTGATGGAGAGAGTCCATATTTACAAACTCAAGTCTTTTCGGCTTGGCTAGAAAATGGCTGTTGTCGACATATATCATTGAGTTTAACAAGTGCAGTCCAAGATAAATGAGAGGAAGTGAAGTCACCACCTCACTATCGGTTTTCTTCCCGCTGCATAAAGCCTGAACCTCGGCGATCACAGACCCACAACCAGTCGTGCCGCTACTTGAATATGGTCGCGAAATTAGCGCATTCTCCATGGTGCAGGCATAATGGCGAACACTACAGTTGTAAGGGTACAGAAAACTCCGCGGGATCTTGTCTTTCAATTGCGGTGATTGAAACCTGAAATGGAGCTATTTAGGCAGTTCCACCAATGACGAGCGACTCTCAATGTCTTTACCCTGTTCATTTCCCTTCGAGAGCTTTGAATCAGGGCCTTCGATAAGTCAATTTTGGCATTGAAGCCAACAGCGGAAGCAGATCAAGGTGTGCCATCACAGTCTGCGTAGAACGTAAGGCCTGCATAAGCAGGATGCGGGCCAGCGCACGGCAATACAGGGGATCCCACACATAATCAGGAACCGCAATTGAAACTTGCATTCGCCACCGATGCTACAAGAATCAAAACCGCGTATGTTGTTTAATGAATATGGTTGAACCTTCTTGCATCATACGAAATCATCATTTCAGTGATGTTTCGTCATTCAGCGCAAGAAAGCAACTTAAAGATACCGAGTAGGCCAGATAGGAACAGACGAAGTAGTGAGTATAAGCTGTCTCCTAAATAGTGTTCTCCTATGACGCACAGCTAGAATCACCCTCAAACTTGTCTTGCAACTTATTTGTGTCTGTCAACATGCTTGAAATCGCCGAGCACCCTAAAGTATCTCTGGTACATGATCGCCCACTCAATGCGACTTTGGATGGCGCCGTGGACTTCATTTTTGATATACGTCAAGATAAAGAGGACTCTGGCTTGTGTCAGGAGTTAAAGGAGAGCATACAGTCCGCGTGCTCAATGAAAACCGCCATGCCCGACCTTCTTCTGTGGGACGAAGAAGGCCTGCGCCGCTTTGAGGACATCACACGCTCGACTAATTATTATTTGACCAATGCAGAAATTCACATTCTGAACGAAAACGGGTATCAGATTGCGAAACAAATTGGATCCGGGGGGGCTTCTTGTTGAACTTGGCAGCGGGTAGGTGGTTCTTTTCTGCACCAGATTCATGGGGCACATGTGAGATTTGATTCTGATACCATACTCCAGCAATCTTCGCAAGACAAACATCATTCTCCAAGCTCTTGATGAATTGGGATATGAAGTCGGCTATTTTGCTCTCGACGTGTCGCTTCCCGAGCTCCGGCGTACGCTGCGACAGTTACCAACTGTGTCATTCAAACATGTTCGATGTTTCGGTCTTTTGGGAACGTATGACGATGGCCGCAGATGGCTACAACAGCCGGCCATTCTTGAACGCCAGAAAACAATCTTGAGCCTGGGTTCCACTCTTGGTAGCTTTTCGAGACGTGGGTGCGCGGAGTTCCTATCAAGCTTCCTTCAGCCGCACTCATCTGGCAAGCATACACAACCTTCATTTCTTGTTGGCTTGGATGGTTGTAAAGACGCTAGGAAGGTATACGAAGCTTACAATGACCCTCAAGGCCTGAATCGAAAATTCATCAAACATGGGCTAGAGAGAGCAAATGAGCTTCTCGGGTCCAATGCCTTCGACCTTAGCAAATGGGATGTTGCTGGCTATTGGGACGAGCACAAAGGCCGTCATGAACAGAACTATATCGCACTCACGACAGTCGAGCTGAATGGTATTCCCATCGTCGCGAATCAGACCTTGCGCGCTACTTGGAGCCACAAATACGATGGGGATGATCTTGCCGCGTTGTGCCGAGACGCGGGGCTCCAAGTCGTCAACAAGTGGTCTTCTGCAGAGCAGTATTCTGTGTGCTATCTGTGTCCAACTGAAGAAGATACGGACAGAGAGGATGTAGGTTTGGGGCATGTTTGAATAACTGATGCCTTTGAGGATTACAATTGCAGGAAAATTGACGGGATTTGAGACGATCTCCCGTTATGATTGAGGTCTGTATTTTGAATGCTTTTCGCATGAACAATTTTTGTAATTTGATTGAATGAACACTTGCGCTGTTCAAAATCGTTACCTTGCAACAGTTCGCTAGATGCGAGGTCGGCTTGATGCGTACGAGGACTGGAAAGATACAAGACCGAAACGACGCACTGCAAACTAAACCGTATAAATTATGGTTCATTGGACAGCATCCTGATATTTGATACATTTTTGAGGTCTTAAGTGTTGAAGTGACCCGGTTTGTATTCCGCATAGTATAATACACAACATTGAAAGGCTTCAGACCAACATCAGATGAGTAATACGACTCATGATAAAAGACCAAATGATTTATTGATGGTCCTCAGGTCCCAAAGGCTTCTGACCGGCCTTCTCAACATTCTCTCGTTTGGCTTCCGCGGACATATTGGGGTCGTTCTTGATCTGTGCATCTGTCGATGTTTGTTCCTCCCCCTCGTGGGCTTCGCTGCCTTTCTCCAATCGATTGCGCCCAGAAATTGGGGACTGTGTGGACCGTGTATCCGCTGTGTCGGAACTCCGATCTTCCAACCCACGGCCCACATTTACGTCTTTTGATTCAGGTGAGCTGGAAATCGGGTTCTTCACGTTAGATGACTGCCCAGGCGTAGCGGAACTGCCATAAGCCCTCGTCATGGTAGCCACTCCTATGTAAGTTAGTACCAGGGATTTTTATTGATTAATGACCAAAGTAACTTACTTGGTGCATTTGGAAGTTGCATGCGCTGCACAGCGCGAAGAGATGAAAACGCTTTGCTCATCATTGTGTTGATCGCCGGGATCAAAATAGTTTGAAAAAGTCGTATGAGTTAGAAAGAGAGTCTTAGCTCTAAAATGTAGTTGGGACTACTTAAATGCTTCCGTGCGCGGTGGGGTTCTTTTAACTGCCACGTACTTGTCGACCGCTGACCCGGCTTGTTTCAGGATCGGAATGGTCGCTCACTATGATGTCAAGTTTTGGTGAAGACTCCAAACTCAGTCCCCAACTCATAAAATCAAGGCTGAAGTTCTTGCGACGAATTCAAGATTTGTAGATAGGATAGATCATCATGACGTTATTAAATACCGGAGTAGTTGATGGCCGACAAGAAAGGCGAGGCGCTGGGATTCCCGCTACTCGTGATACCATTATATGACCCAGATACCCTTACTGCATGATTTAGCATTGCTTATCTCGAGATCCTGAAGATGTTACCATAGACATGGCCCCGCAATTATCGTATACTGATCTCTTAATTGTCGGCGCCGGACCAGCTGGTCTTATGGCTGCCTGCTGGGCATCACAGTATAATATGTCAACAAGAATTATCGACAGAAACCCAGAGCGTACCCAGGCAGGGCATGCAGATGGATTGCAAAGTCGTACGCTTGAAATTCTTCAGAGTTTTGGTCTTGTTGATCCAATTCTGCAACAAGGCGTGACTGCTGCTGACGTTTGCTACTGGGTATGGAGCACAAGTCAAAGCATTGTATTCAGCGGCGCTGACCTCTCAAAAAGGGAGTAAACGAACACACTGGGAACATTGAGCTCCAGGATACCAAAAAAATGCAAAGCAAAGATCTTTCTAGATACGGTCAGATTCTACTCGGCCAAGGACTGATTGAGCAAGTCTTTATCGATCATCTGCGTCGCGGCAGGCGGGTTGAAATCGAGAGAAGCAAGGCGGCCATAGCACTGGAGATACTTCCTTCAGTTAATGGGCAGGTCCCAGATTTTCCAATTGCTGTGAAGGCGGGCACTTGTACAAAGCACAGTGAGTCTTACTACCTGTTACGGGAGCCCTGATGCTCGCCTTTGATGTCATGTTGTGGCCGGATTTGATACCAGCTCAGGCCACGCAGAAGACTCACCGATACATGATGAGACTATATGTGCACGCTATCTCGTGGGCTGCGACGGAGCCCATAGCTGGACACGAGAGCAACTGGGTGTCCCAAGCGAGGCAACATCAAGTGGTTCCACTTGGGGGGTCATCGACTTTGAACCGATCACGGATTTTCGTAAGCTAGCAATCTGTCGCCTTGAGGAGCCTTATTTTACCCAATGTTACAGCAAATATCCGCAAGTCGTGTATGATCCGATCAGGCAGATATGGCAGCATCATGACCGTCCCGAGAGAAAGGAAACTAGTGCGCCTTTATATTGAGCTCCACGATAGGGCAGACACGGAAACGATTAGAAAATCCTCAAAATACTCACTCGAGGACCTCTTCAAAATAGCGGAGAAGATCATGAAGCCATACAAATTGAGCAGCAACTATTGCGACTGGTGGTCAATATATCCGGCAAGTCAAGCTACACTATCCTTACACCTCTGGTGGCTGACCAGAAAAAGATAGGCCAACGTCTCGTCAAAAGTTTTCGGCCTCATGAGCGGTAAGAGAGATACACTGGTTGTGAGCTTTGTGCTGATAAAGTGCAGAGTATTTCTTGCTGGGGATGCAGCGCATACACATTCTCCCAAAGGAGGGCAGGGCATGAATGTATCCATCCAAGACACATACAACCTGACATGGAAGTTGGGCTCTGTAATTACTGGATTCGCGCACCCCTGTATACTCGATACATACGAATCAGAACGACGACCAGTGGCGGAGAAGCTCATGAAGCTGGACCAACAGCTGGTTCAAGCGTATGTTGCAGGAAGCAAGAATCAAAATTTGGTGGAACAGGTCCGCAGTGAGTTCGCTGGTTTCATGACCGGTGTCGACATTACATACCATCCCAACGTCTTGATTCAAAGGGATGATAATGGCGGCAACAATCCCTGTGCAGAGCATGTCCGGCTAGGTATGCGTCTTCCCTCGTTTCCTGTGATGAGTCAACGAGACGAATCCTGTGTACACCTCGGAGATTTGTTGACTAGCGACGGTTCCTGGAAACTTTTGGTCTTCCCAGGAGATATTTCTACACCGAACAAGATGGACGAACTTTCTCAGTTCATTCACACTTTTGCGGGACAATCAAACCTTTTATACAAAACAGCTCACTTTGGAAAAGGACTACCCGCTCTTGAGTTGATGCTCATTCATTCAGCCCGAAGGTGCTCGGTCAAGTGCGTGGATCTCCCATGCCTTTTCCGTACACCAGACAGTGCGTCTTGTCAGGTACCGAATATATTTGCGGACGACAGTGCCTCCGGTGGGGACACAGGCGGAGCTTACAAATGTTATGGGATAAATCAACACAGCGGGTGTCTGATTCTTTGTCGACCTGATCAACACGTGGCATGGACTGGTACAATGAAAGATTTAAATTCACTGGACAGTCACTTCTCTCGGTTCTCTGCTGGGTCCGTGGCAAGTTCATAGGAAAGCGAATCTAAAACGCAGACATAACCATGGGATACATTCTCTAAATTAATTTATCTCGGATTCAAATTCCTCAGATCGACTCAATTAGAGATAAAAAGAATGTCCACGACCTTGCTACATATCTTTGACCAAATTAATTCATTTTCTTTTTACGAACAGAGAGGCCGAATTATCTTTCTTGAAGCTACATGGGCTATGTTTGTAGACACGACCTACAATATTTAGCACTTCGGATTTCGTATCGAGACGAGGCAGAAAGCAGTCAAGTCTTTAGGGCCCTGATTGGATGCTGGCTAAATTTATTCAGCTCTATTAGATGCTAAATCATCCGGGAATGTGAGTGTTTGGCGGCCGCTGGACAGTTGCGGGCACCAATGCGTGGCGGACTGCTAGTGGCGGGACTATACGGTTGCACAACATCAGCCTACTCTACCAATGCGATAAAACATGTGCATTACTCGCCATAAAGGCATCGAAGGAGAAACTTCCATCCCACCAGTTTTTGAGATATATATAACCTCCGCTCGGTCGTATCATCCAGCACTAGGGAGCAGGAGCGGTAGAGCGAAGGTGGTAGGGTACGTGAGGTGCCAGTTGTGACCAGACCTTCAAGCTCTCTGCCCAGTGGTCTACTCAGTTTTTCTATACGTGACTCGAGAGCTCTTACATTACTGTATCCTGCATTTGTATTTCAACGTAATTAGCCTAGCGCTTACATTTCACCATCTACCCCGCCAGACAATCTTCGGAAACTTGTATGTCTTCTTACAAGCTCGTGCCCAGGAATCTCTATCTCAAAGTTACTTTTCTATCTCTTGACCATCTTCAATCTCTTCTCTTGGACATATCGAGCCCCGAACTTGACGAAAGCATGGGACATAGGCCACGCAGGCACAACGCTCGGCGCATACCCCGCCAGAACGAAGGGCGGGAGCCACACGCACAAACCGTACGAGTTGGCCCGAGAAGTACAGTACGGAAGAGCGTCGCCGGAAAAATGGGCCCAATAGACGCTGAGTTGATGCTACGTGAACAGCCGGCAATCGAGGAGGCTGAAATCCCGTAAGGTCAAGACGGAAAGAGAAGGCTCGTCAAGAAATGACCTGACCGACATATATTCCAGTTCTGTATCGTCTCTCAAGTATGAACCAAATTGTCCAATGCTCGCCCTGCTGCAATGCTGATGCTCATGGAGCAATCGAGTTTATGAAGACAGATCCATATCCGCAGAGGAGACGAAAGTCATAGCGCAAGGCATTCTTGCAATCGCCTCTGACATCAAAGACAAGAACTTCGACAAAGATATTGCTAATAAACTTCTCCGCGGTGACCATGCCACTTTGATCGGAGCGCTCGTCGCAGGCGTGAACAACACTGCTGTTGCGGAGCATATGACTACGCATGACACTGCTACGATAAAGGAGACATTAGCTAATATTGGAGAGCTAGATGCAGTGAAACTGGATCAAGAACGTTTCAAGGAGGACAATCCAGATGAAGTCACGGACGATACAGGAACTTTGACGAAAGACGTTGGCGGTTCCACAACTGCCGCTCCTCTCGCTGTCAGACACGAGATCAAGGTACGTATATGGACGAAGAGGCTTCGAACCTACGGAAAAGCAATTTCCATAGCTTGCAAAATACTCAACTGCCCAAGCACTCCTTACCGACATTGGGCGATTGAATATGGAGGAGTGTTCCTTGACTTGCACAAAAATCGCGACGATGGATCTGTCTCTCTCCGAGAAGTTGTTGGCGATATGAAAATGCAATTCGATAGAGCCAAGACGGTTACCCGATCCACACAAAGCGTCTCAGGATTCAAGGAAGCAGGCAAGTGCTCACAAGTTGACCATTCTCGCTTGGTGATACTGACCCGTCGAAGCTGCCCAGGTTATGAAATCAAAGGAGAAGAACTTATACGACTATAAGACAAACAATTGTCAGCAATTTGCTGAGGAAGCAATTGTGAAACTGATGTCTCGAGGAAGTACAGAGGTTCGGGAGAAGTTCAAGGTCTCGATGAGAAATTTCACAAAAAGGGCAATCGAGATAGTTGAATCCTGAAAGGGAAAGTGAAGCGGGTAGTTCCATAGGTTGAAGTACAAGTCGGATGAGCATTCTGTTCGGGCCCACTTAATTTGAAGATCAATCTCGTGTTTCTTCAGATGGAAGCCGTACCCCCGCGTCGGAGGTTATCATTACGCATTATCAAGAACAATTTTCACTTCTCATGATCAAGTCGTAGGGAGAAGTCCCAATTCTACTGGAACGTCTCAGTTTCCTAGACTGGGAACAGACTGCTGGGCTGCAAAACACAAAGCTGGCATAAGCACGGGATGCTGATGTGTCGTCACTCCTGAACCTATCCGTTGCGCCTCCGCCTAGGCGAATAAGACTTTCTGTTGGGCAGACTATCCTGTAATTTTCTCGGCAGGATCTAGAAAGGAGGGGGGAAGAGGAGATTAACGATCTGGCTTGACCCACGCCTAAACTACCCATAACAGTTTCAAGATAAGCGGTGTGCGACGCTTCAGCTAGCCAAGCAGAGAGAGCGGCGAATTTTCAAGACTCTTTGTACATCTTTCCCTCAATGCATTTTGAAGCTGTAGTGACATAAAAATGGAACATTATTCGCTTCGAGGTTTGGATGAACCGCCGACCGTACATTTGAGGGCCCGCTGGTTTGTTGCACCCGATCTCCGGAAATGGAGGGTGTACATACAGTTGCTCAGCATATATAATATAATTTACTAATTCTCATAAGAATACTGTCGAGATCGGGGAGCGCTCCGGGTTTCGTATCGTTGCTTGCCGTTGCGGAGACTAGAGTCAAGTCAATCCTAGTTTCTAATTTATTCAAATATGAGGGGTTAGAATAAATTGCGTCATCTACCCATGCCATAATAACTACGTCCGAATTAAAGCACAGCATACAACGAAAAACGAATGTATCGCGAGTTTCTATCTTGGTTACTTTATCGGTTCTACTTTAAGGGGAAAGAAGTCGGTAGGTGCATCAGATAGCATAGAAAGGCGTTTAGGTAGAATATGTTTTCGATATGTCATAGGCTTCAGCAACCCGCTGCGAGAAACAGGGGCTTCCGTTTTTGTGATGCTGCAGCTAGCTAGAAACCTAGGTCGACTGTTTCAGCTCCGATATTTTCTGTGGCTAGCTGAGTCGTGGTCCTATCCACTTTCAGTGGACATAAATACTAGTCGCCAGTGCCCTCTCATCACATACCAACAACGATTTTACTTTCCCTTTCTGTTCCAGATATCATTCATAATGGAGAGTCTCGACCGTCCCTTCACAATCCAGATTGACGATGAATATGTGACACGTGTTGAGGACGATAGTGAGTATCCAACCCACGCATCAGTTGGCTCCGAACCAGCTGTTTTCACCTTGAAAAACAGTGTCCTAGAATGCGACGGCTGGTATCTTGGCCGGCACGTCATTGAAGACAGATCTTTGATGCCGAAACGAATTCTTTGGTTTAAAGTGGGAGAACAGGATCCTGGGATTATTCAGCCCACCCTCGCCGAGCCAGAAGGGGACTCGTATAAGCTAGTGCTGGGTGGTATGTGATAGTAAAAATACTTTACATATAATGGGAATGATACTGACTTCACTGCTAGGTGCGGGATTTGTAGCGATCAATCAGCTTGTCTGGGCAGATTTACTTCGCGGTAAGAAAACTGGGTCTAAGAAGCATGAGAGAAATGGAGGAACTAATGTTTGTAATTTTGATGCAGAGCATAGTGAGGCCAGAATTTCAATGCAGTGAGGATTGTAGCTAGCCTGGAAAGGGACTTATTTTGAGCAATGGGAGAAAGCTGCTGTGGATCCGTACTCGTGATGGATAACGTATCATTTTCATCGGTCCGACCGAATCAGGCAATTATGTTCCTAAACAGGTGTTAAATTATTAAATCTGCCGCCTCATTCGCCGAATCTTAACCCTATCGAGGAGTTCTTTGCCGAACTTAAGGCTTATCAAGGAAGCTTGGTTAGCATACGAAGAGAATCTCGATCAGGGGTTTCAGAACTTCCTTCGTCGCTGTATTCAACGTGTTGGTGCGAAAGGGGAAAGTGCGAAGGCCGTTTCCGAGATACCGATATAACGGTAGAAGAACATTAGTGATCACCTCATAAAAAAAGCATATGTGTGACAAGCAGTGATTGCCGGATTGCGCATGCAATACGTTGATGAGTTCAGCTATGCCAAATTACGTTGTTTTGAAAGCTCCCGAATCAGTAATACTTGGTATCACGGGTAAGTCTTTGTCTCTGTTCTTAGTAAATGATAAGACAATATGAAATTGGACAAATCAGAAGTTTTCCAAACTCTTCACGAGTTCGATCTCATATTCGCAATAAGCCTTCTCATGATGAATTATATTGCGAGCTCATTATCGCAACATCAAAATCAAACCATATCGTCTTGCCACAAGACAAAAACATGTTCTTTGGGTGAATATTACGTGGGTGGACAAAGGCATTGTGAATCTTTTTGGAGCCTTGGACCGCAAAGAGAACGAGGTCTTGCGAAAAGTTCACACAGTTCAAACTTTCAACATCCAGTAGGTATCCCAGCAGAACAGCCCGTGGCCCAAGCTTATCTTTGCTAGGTGACTTGAACCTCCTATGGGGTTTCGACGGGGACTGGCTCTTGCGGCAGTCTATAAACACCCTGAAACATGCTTGTCAACACACAGGCCATCCCGAATAAGCCTGCGATGCCAGAAACAATCGCAATCTGCAGTCTAGCCGTTAGAATCTTAGTCTTTACTCGAGCCACTCGAACGCCAACCTTTGCGTCTTGATCAAATACTGCAGTTCGTGTGGCCCTCGCCAAGATAATTATTAAGATTGAGACAATCAAGAGGAGAATGCTGAGATTGAGGAGTATCAGCGGCACCGACCAGACGATATCTTGTATTGAATGGTTGCTAAGAAATTGGTGCATTCGTGCCTCGCCTATTTCATATTTGCCGTATCTCAGAATTGCAATGTGCTGCTGGCATCCAGTGTAGACTGAGACAAGGGAAAGCAGCAAAGCTGAGTAAACTGTTGCAGTCGCAGTCCATGGCCAAGTGGGGAAAGTGTTCCAAGAGAGAGCTGCGCTTGCAACGGCTGCTATGATAGCGCCCTGAACCACATTAATAGTGAAACTATCACGCGTATCTTGGGTCAATTTCACATACCGTGATAATAACAACGTCCGTTTCTTCTAACTTTTGTTCAACCCAAGTTTTCACGCCTGAGCGAGAAATCTGGGCCTCTTTGAGTGGCCCTTTCCCGAGGTTCCAGGGGCAAGTTAGGGGTACCATATTGATAACGGGTGGAGAGGGTCAGCGAATCCTCAACCTCGCAAGGTCACTTTGATTGTTGCGACGTTCGCTGAAGATCGGCAAAGAGCATTGAGTAGAGTATCAGGTCCACATTCTGATGCCTGAAGCGGGGTAGACTTGCCTGCATCTCCGAGAACAAATTCACAGGCTTAAGATTTAAGCATGAGACGAGTTCTGTCTACAGGAAGTCCCAATTCCTTCCAGATCCGCAAAGGCAAAATAATTTTCTAGAAATATCTGGGTTCAAGAAAGACATCGTAGGTCTGGCTTTTCCATGTTTCGGCATGCCATTTGGTCTTGAGATATCGATATTGTGCAACGTACCTTTGGTGACTCTCAATATTGAGAAATCTTGTCAGAAGCATGACACCAGATTGAAAAGAGAACAGACTTGTTAGCATCCTACGGTACAATAATAAAAAAGAAGTGGATCAAAAAGAAGCTACGGCTGCACGTGAAGATTTACGAATGTTAAGGTAGCGCGCCTTAAGATATTCTCGTAGACTAACAAATATTTTAGCCATCTTTTCTTTCCCAGAGCGTTGGATGGTTCGTAATGCATAGGCGAGATCTTTAGATGGCAATCGGCGCCATGTGAGGTTGTGCCTCCGAACTGCCACGAGCCTCTGCAGATTGAATTTGAAGCCGGCCATCTGAGGTGTTGAGTTTCTGACTTTATCATAACGCATTTAAGATGCACCTTTGAGGAAGATGTCTCCTAGGCATATAACAATAAGAGATTCGCCCGTAATAACGATTCTGGACTAGTGTTTTCCAAATCATGATTCAGAAATGGAAGTCTAAGAATGTAGAGGTAAATCTGATTTCAAATACTACTGGACGGATGAGCGGCCCACGCGGCAGGACATCCCATCCATAGTTTATCATCCGAAAGGTTTCATGGAACGTGCACGTTGCGAATTTATCACTTCCATTTCTGGCACTATGTTCATTTTAGGGCATTGCAAATGGTAAGCCAATTTCTAACCGGTCATATATTATTTATTCCATTGATATACCGGACACCTCGATGTCCCCAACTTTAAGACTGTCGTTTCTTCTCCGGATAAGCAAAAGTATTTGGTCACCCTAGGATGACACCCCATGTCGTGCATCGGCCTCAAAGCACGCGCTAATTCATAACATAATCATCAGCAGGAACTATTCACACCATAGTTAGTAGGGGCTGTAAGCGAATACCTCTTTCGTTTCATGGTGTTTCCTCAGGCTTGTTTGATCGCTTCCACTTCAATTTCAATTTTCATCGCTGGGAATGCAAGCTGGGGTACAGCAATAGCGGTCCAAATAGGTCGATGAGCCGGAATGCGCTCCTTGAGCTTCTTGACGGTGAGATCATATGAGGAGCCAATATCGACATGATAGCTGATTGAATAAACGTCTTCCCAGCCGCGGAGACCCGAGGCTTGCAGCACCCTGTCTACATTCCTGAAAGCTAGATCCACCTGGCGTGGAATATTTTCGGCATCCAAGGCGCCGGTCTGCTCCCAGCCTCCTTGTCCAGAACATTTGACAACGTCACCCAAAATGACTGCCTGGGAATAATGGCAAAGGTCGCTGTGTTTCTGGCCGGCGCCCTCTTCGTTGATGTAAGTCAGAGAAGACATTGTGATCGCGGGGCGGAATGTTTTGTTGCGGACGATAATCAAACCGGTTGATCAACTAAAACGTCAATGAAGTGAAAGATCAAAATAGTTCAAAAAATTGGGACCCAGCTTGATAGAAACGTTCTTTAATATACCATGGCAGAGGTCCATGTTTGGAGGTATTTGGGGGTGGTTCTCCACAGTCTCCACGCCTTTGCTACATTCGCTGCGGCGATGACGAAATTGCTTTTGACGTGAAGTATCGATGAATAATCACCTCCACATCCACACATCGCTTTTCATCCACCTCCGCCAGCCCTCTCCAAGACTAGCACAGCAAGATCAGCGCATCATACATAGATTTGAGATGGAGGAAAATTCAGCCGCTGAGCCCCCCGAAGTCTCTCAGATGAGCAAAAGAAAACCGCGAGTGTGCCAGTATTGCAAGCGCCTCTTCCGGCGATACGAGCACCTAGAAAGGCATCTTCGAATCCGTGAGTATAGCGTCCTATTACAGTTCTCTCTTACAGACATACAATGGAGATTGCGGATTACAGCTAAAATTGTGTAGACACTAAAGAAAAACCATACAAGTGCGCGTGCGGTTCTTTCTTTAGCCGACGTGATCTCCTTAAGCGTCACGAAAAAAATTGGCCATGCCCCAATTAGCTCGCCAACGCAGCAGCCCTCGCCTGTAATTGGTGACGGTGGTGATGATGCTCATTTACAGAGCAGCCAGATTCATTCGGATCCGCGCACATTCCCCTGGGAGCCTCCGGCCTTTGGGGATACATCAACCATATCGATTAATCAGCTCAACCCACCTACTGATGATCAATTTGGTATGCGATAGTCAAAGCCTCGAGCTTTCTTACCTTCAAACCTTAGTCTTTCTATTCCTAATGTCTAATGCGCATGCTAATACAATGCAGGAAACCACTGGCCCAATGCCCAAGATTCGCTGTTTCTGGAAAGCTTGGAAATGTTCAGTAACAGTATAGGGCTGACTAACGAATGGCACTTACCATCCGAGCCCAGCATCACGCAAATATTTGCTGGGGATTTTACCGTCAAAAATCCATCTTTTGCACAGTCCTCGGGCCCAGATCAAACACTTAGCAAGCTTCCCACCGAGAGGGAATCTGTCGGTAAAATAATTACAAAGGCTTTTCATACGGGAGGTTTTGTCTAATCATCGTCACAGCGGAATTTGGAGCCAGTCGTGCCATTAGGTCCGAAGGTTGGGCGAAAAATACTACCTGCGTCAAGGCCCGAGAGCGCAACCCAAAGCTCTGTGATGAATACTTTCACTATATCTTAGACTTCTAGTCTTATCGGCTAGTCTAGGTGGATGAGTCTGGATGTGATAAAACGATTATCGGGGCCGGATCAGCGATCCCTCGCAGGGCTTCCGTAGGAAGCCGGGCCGAATGCACACTCTCGTGTTACCCCTCTCTCATATTACACAAGTCTGTTTCTGCCCTCAGCTGGGTTCAGCTCGCATTATATGGGAATTGTTACACACACAGCAGCTTTTACTATTAAAATTTATGATGTGTCACTGTATTTGACAACTCTACGGAGTTTTGAGTCACACCAACCTTTCAGCCGCTCGTCCAGGTTCCAGATTGATGACATGCTTGAAAGGAGTAAATATAATTTGCGACCCACAGCCAGAAAACAACAGCATAGAAATGCTATGCCCAAGCACCCAAAGTTCACCAGCGTAAGATCTGTCATCATATGGTCGGAACAAATTATGGGACTGCTTCCACTAAGAAAAATTGAAATTTTACTGTTTCTTGCAGGGAATGCGGGGTTTCTGGGCATTTTTAGCTTCTCTGTCAGCCCACTCAGCCTCGCGAGCGGCCCAACTTCCCAAGGAGTAATAAATGTCCAGGATATGCCCGTCATAACTCGGCCCAGAATGTCCTAATCCTAGTCGCTAGGCTACTAAGTCTCACATTTCGAAGTCACTATGTCGCCTCACCTATTTGTACCTAGGTGGCACTCTATTCGGGCGTATCTACCAAACGGCAAGGTCACGATATGGCTTTCAATTTTCTTGTTCGTCAAAACAGCGCCAGGCGAAGTTCTCCTACAAAGGCTACTCGAAAGCATTTTGCGGCCCCTCGATTTCATCGAAAGCAATATTATTTTCTCGATAATCATGACGAATATTGTTTTGAGGAGAAAAAGACGTGACTTGTCTTTCATAGTATGGCTTGTGTCCATGACAATCGAGGCTAACTGGTTGGCGGTACAATGTCACAATCTTTCGCTGTTCGCATTGCTTCGCTGCTATTGGTTCTATCTCGCCTTGGGTCAAATTTGCCTGATCGTTTGGATTGGCATCTTCATAGAGAATGCTTCGTGTTCGAGATGCTTGAAATGGAAAAATCGACAAAAGTACAATATGCCGGCTCAACCTTCAAATCAAAGGAAAGCCAGACCCATATATTTTGTTTCATCACCAGCGTTTGGACCGCCCTGGTTAATCGTCAGCTTCCAACGTTTCATGGATCAAGTTACAATGGTTGTTGCCAAAAGAGCCGTCCAAATTGTCCCTCAGTGGTTTGGAAAGCAAATGGATGACTGTGAAATAGACATCCTACTCTCACAGCCTGACAACATTTCCAAAATTCAAAACACAACGACCCAACTGATCATTCAGGTCTGGCAACTGAGCCTAAAACTGCGGGAATTCTCTGGCTCTGCATCAGCAAACAACAAAGAAGTTAGTGTAAATAATGTTATCCTTTTTAATTTGTATCTCCTGTTCCTTGGGGACATGGGGAAGCCGATTACATGGTTTTCATGGGACCTTTTCTGCCATCAGGCTCTTGAAGTTGGTGGTGAGTTATACGAACTCAAAAGGACAGGATTTTTGGTGGACTCCATCGATCTTGCGGTACTCTCAAAAGCGGACGACCAAAGAAAGGTTTTACATCGCACATACGCAGGGATGACCCTTTTCATGCCGGATGAGATTCGCCAAAAAGGTAGATATACTCCAGGAAAATTGTTTGCATTGGCTGATTAGTTGAACAGCGAAGGATTTAATCGAGATGTCACCTGGATACGATGCGATCGTATACAATTGTCAAGCCATGCGATATAACCTCTTCCGCCAAATAAAGCTTAATCGAGAAGTCGAAATACGACTCAACAGAGATTATCTAAACCCCAACCGCTCTATTTTTTATGGCTTAGCTCTAATTATCTGGATTTACCACGACTGTGGTCCGAAAGGCTTTCCTACGATATCTCGACTGTCAAGTTCCGTACTGGGTATCGTCCAGATCAACCACTTAATCAGGAGAATAGTTTGGGCCACTTCAACTGCTTATGGACTCCCATTTTGCTTTGGACGAGCCGGCGTTCTAATACTCGGGGCCACCCTATTCATTCGCACCACACATATGACGTTGAGCGTTGGGCATTGTGATCGATCTCCATTAGGACAGGTTCTGGAATTTCTTTTCCAGGTCCAGTTCAGCTTGATATTTCCAGCTGGGCTGCATAATTTTGTTTGGTCTCAACACAGCCCTTAACTGAAGTGCATTGGATTTGGAAACTGGAACATATCGATGGCTGACTCGGTCGATATTCAATGCTTAAAAATCCGACCCTCGGCAGCCCACCCACACTGCTTTGCGGGAAGCGGTGTGGGTGGAAAGTAAGCCACGGATAGTTAAGCGGATGGGAAGCCCATGTTCTAACCTATCAATTCCTGAATATTTTCCTCCGTTCATTTTGACGTACTAGATCAAGGGTGGGATATAGGACGTCAGACCCCTATAGGCACATAAATTGCTCAATCCCCTAATGCTTGACGCGTTACTCGGCATGCTGCTTTGTTTGTTCGGCAATTCACCTGAACGGCGGACCTTTTTCCCCATATACTTCTTGACCCGTGCATTTACGCGTTTCCCAGTCTTTTCCAAAATATACATCACGCTAAAGGGAATAATTGCGATTGCTCCAATGATGACTGACCAGGCAAAAGGAAGGGCTAGGAATGTAACAACAAGCGCTACTGTTGCGATATGAGGCAATTGCTGCTCAGGAACGAAGCCGCAACATCGGAAATTATTCTCTGCCCATATATACAAAGACCAAGTTAGTTTCCACTTAGACTTATAGTGTCCTGTATTCCATCAGAGATTAGAATAATTCAAGCTTCCTTTTACTGGCGCTGAAGTTTGGTGAAACTCATGTACAGCGCAAAGGTTGATAAGCTCTTCTTTTGCTTGTTGGCTAGCTCTAACTTCGATACGAGAATCTTAAAAGGCTGCCGAGAGAACCACCAACAGTTGCGGGTCAGGAGCGTGTTGTCATACACCTCGTCGTGAATTATAACGATGAAATAGGCTAATGGACTAGCCTCGGGGCGATCGACTCAAATTCCACGCGCTTGAAATTCATATTCGTTGAGTTACTGAGGCTCTCTTCGTAAGACGCAAGAGTGACTAGAAAGCCGACGATATTTCTTTCTGCATCATTTTTGATGTCGCAGATATCACGCATTCGCTCAGGTCGGACCCAGGAATGACGACTCTCCCTTAGAAGGGCGAGAGAGCCCAAGATGTAATCGTGCTGTAATGTGCTAGGCTCACATCGCCAGATTAGGTCGGTGATATATCCTGACGGTTCGGGATCGATGATATGATCAATCAGGCCATCGTCGAAACATGTGCCATCACATTCCAACTGGTTTGCAGCACATAGCCAATGAATTATCTCAACTTGAAAGTATCCAGATGCTTGGTGCCTTGCAAGTTTACCTGGGACAACCCCAGGCATCTTCGGACCTTGAAGTCTGGATGCCCCATCCAAGGCCGGCAATCGCATTACGTAAACTCGATACTCTATTTGTTGAAAGACCACGGGGACTTTCCTTAATATCAAGAGCCAGATTGGCCGAAACCGAAACCACAAAGGCTGTTATAGGGATACCTTGTGGAACTATTCGTTGGGATATTTCCATTTCTCAAGAAAAACGCACTGCCAATGGTGTTGTAGCCTTCTCAGCTTTCCCCGTAGCTATTCCTGATTAGGAAAGAATTGACGAGGGCCTGAGGTCTGGGAAATAAGCGAGAGCTGAGGTGCGCACTACTCTGTACTTTCTTTGTATATTACCCGCTTGTCAACTTTTATATTATGTCCCCCCTAACCTAGAATTTCCGCATCTCCGCGAACAGCACCTTTCTTTTATTTCCCTTCGCTTTTGTTTTGCTCCAATAACTTAGATTCAAAAATGTGCGCAAAACAAATCTTAGTTGGGCCTTCGGGCTCAACTACCCAGAAAGATCAGCCCACCATTTCCACACAGCAGCAGGCGGTGGAGGAGAAGGACAAACTAGCACCAAATAGCACTACATCGTCTGTTGCCCCGAGTTCGAATGTTCCTCCGTTCTCTGCATATCTCCAGATAGTATCGTTTACTGCAACGGTCACAGTTTCAGTGTCCATCTCTGCCAGCCAAGGCTTTGCTACGGGAGGAAATTTCTTCGGCATCGCTTTAAATACCGACAATGGTACGGCAACGATGACAGCTATCCAACAAACGGTAGATTCTGCCACCTGGCTTTCATGGTCTGCAGCGGTATCTTCGCTCTCGCTCATGATTACGCTTGTTCTACAGCTTCTCCTAACAGACGAGTTTTTTGTACGCCATTTGACGAAAAAGAAAGGGGTACTTTGGCACAATGGTCCCAGATTGATTGTAGGGATTGGTAGTTGGATTGCTCTGGCTTTACAGGGAGCCGCGTTAGGGTTGATAGGACAAGCCTTGAAAGGGATAAATCGTGCCAGTGGGGTCATGATTCAGGTGAAAACACCTTGTGGAGACCGCCAACATACACTGACACTTGCTCTTAGTGGTGCCTACTTGGAGTGGGACTTTCATCCTTCATCTTGTATATTCTCGTTTTGCGCCAAGAGAGATCGAGAGACACTCAAAAGAGGGCTTTTCCATAGTCATAATAGGGCTGAACTTCCCCCAAATCACGGATCTATCTCTACCCTCCAAGTCTTCTTGCTCATTTTGCGGCTAGTTCATCTTAATAAATGTACCTACTCACAACCACTTTGCTACGACTTACTGTATCAGGAGTCTCATGAACAATGACGGAAGCGGTGAGCTTCGCCAGGTCAGGCTCATTATCTGGCCCTCATTATATAGTCACCTAGCTGTATGATAGATACTGTAGTGGGAGAACCGGTGACGAGGAACCAGGTGATCGCAAGTGCGTGCAGAGGTCGCTGCAAGGGTCACGTGATATTTTGCTCCACTTCTGGCCCGTGCTCATCGCAAGTATGTAATATTGTAGGGTATGCCCTGGTAACCGGTAATTTACCCACACAAATTATTAGTCTCTTTCAATCATCATCCCAATTACCATAGAACGCGCTACGGATCCTACCTGGAGGGCCTTTGAGGATCGTACCTTCTCTAAGCTTCTACAGATTGATACTGAAACCGATACGGATAAGGTAGGCGAGTATGTCGATGAATTTGATGACTGGCAAGAATTCCAAGCTGTAATTCCCGACCTAGATAAGGTAAATATATAATTGCTATAAATAATTTCAAACTAATTCCTAATTAATTACTAACTAATTTATTTATAGCCAATTTATATTCTAACTCTATTAACCTTTATCTAACCTACGCTGTGTTAGCTGCGGTGATTGAATACGTGCTTTTACTCCCAGAGTATCCAGAAACTCATAAGGAAGGGTTTGCCTATATCGTGAATATCGAGAAATCTAGACCGAATAAGCTACGAGCTATAATAAAATCTATAAGTGAATAAGTAGTTATTAACTATTAATAAACTACTTACTAACTAGTTATTAGACACAGTACGCTATAGGTAGGTATAGGCTAAGAGACTTTATATATTCCGTATTCCTTGGCTGCTAAACGGAGCGAAAACGCTTTAAGTGTAATAGCGTTAAGTGCTACGAGTTTCTTAATCCTAGACTCTTATATCTAGTCTATATAAAGGCTAATAAAGATCTATAGACTCTGATCACAAATATACGTAGAGAGATAGTGGAGTCCTCGCTTATAGAGGGCTATAGAGACCTATAACGTACTAATATTAGGTAAGCTAATTAATTCTAAACTAATTTAAAACTAATAAAATAATCTCTATATAGGTTATATAACGTAATTAAAAAAAAATTTATTCGGGGTATCGCTTATAAATCCGCTCGCTAAGGTTATCGACCTATATTTCGCTAGTATAACTATAAAGTAAGTCTTATTTCTATTAGTTTCTAATTAGTTACTAACTAGCTATTAAAATATAGCTAGAGTGCCTAGCTATTATATAGGCTGCGCGAATTTAATATAAGAGAACTATTAAGAATACTTCTATACTTCTCTTATTCCGAAAGAGAGATCCCTTAATATAGAACTTCTACAGAAGCTTCTAGCCTCTACTTATTAGTCTAGACCACTAATATACGGAGTGATTAAACCGGCGGTATAAGAAGGCTATTATACGGTAAGAAATAGTTCTAAATTAGTTATTATCTAGATACTAACTAGTTCTAGGCGTTATCTATCCTTAGGGTTAGGGTAAAATACAGAGCTATGGCACTTATAACGTGATATTCCAGACCTTTATCCCGCTTATACCTGAGAGATACCTATATATAATCTTCTACTCTCGTGGAACGCATTCTTATCCGCCACCGCCACCTACGAAAGCTCTATGGATAATCGCTAGCGAGATCCTTAATCTAATATATAAAAATCTAGACCCGGACATCAAGCTAAGTAAGTGTTTCGCTATTTAGGAACTAGTTCTTTACTATTTACTAACTACTCATCACAGACTAATGACTGCGGAGTACACCGGAAATGCAGTGTAGAAGCACTTGAGGTATAATTTCCGCTCCAAAGATACATTCCGTACACAACGCATATTTTTGGGGCCAAGACCCACATTTAAGGTCGTATTCACTAGGGGATTAGGGCTCCAACAGGCGAGTTGTGGAGCCGATTGTGCCCTGAATCCTCGGGAGTTCGGATGCTCTTGATGAAGAAACCACAAGATCCGGTCTCCACCGGTTGCCTCAATAACTCAATGAATTCTATTTAATCCTTTGTCTGGTCAACCTATGGTGAATTCTGAAGCTAACCAATATAATGGCTTGGGTGGCGCCCGTTTTCCATGTAATCAATTGTTCATTACAAGCTTCTCACGTTTTGCTCAGGCCCTTTAATGACCGTGGGCCAGCTCTAACGCCAAGATCGACTAACGATCTAGTTCGCTACATCTACTCTAGGTCGTGGAACTAGTCGGTGGGTTTTCCGACACTTGTTTCATACTTTATGCTGCTTCAGTCTCTCGGTCAATTACCGCATCTACTAGATCACCATCGTATTCTCTTGCCCCAACGCATTTAGATCGTTTCATCTTTAATTTCCGCGCTTTAGTTTCCGCGAAATCCGAGAACGCATACCGTTCCCTGTTCAGGGTCTAGCTAATTGTCCCAATTGAGGAGAAGTTCA
The DNA here is from genome assembly GCF_028827695.1 of Penicillium maclennaniae. NCBI lineage: Eukaryota > Fungi > Ascomycota > Eurotiomycetes > Eurotiales > Aspergillaceae > Penicillium > Penicillium maclennaniae. The sequence continues at coordinate 3,847,219 of NW_026623215.1, read as the reverse complement.
AGACTGAATGCGTGCGAAGGGAGTTGGTCTCTTACGCTAGTTGTCAAGCATAGTCCAGTCAACTTCTCAAGACCCTCCCACTTTTTCTTCTGTGGTGATGACGGAGTGAAGCCCATTCGATCTCTATATCTTTCATTCGTTCTTTACAACATGGCCAATTCTTTGGCTCTCATTCACTATATTCGGGCGCTTCTCTTCGTCTTTGCCCTTGAGCCGCTCCTTGTCACTGCTAGTTCTCATCACAAGGCAAGTGCTCATGAACACATTCATGCTCGCCGAAATGCTCTTGCTTCTCCTGCGTCTTCGCCCGGTACAGGGCTGCCAAAGGCCACTGGGTATGCTGAATCCCTCGTGGAGACAACTATGGAAGTAACTGGAACGACCCAACTGTTTAATATTTCTGATCTTACGATGTTTTCAACCGACTGTGCCAATGAGTTAGCTGCGACGCTGGAGTGCTCGAGTGGAATCAGAGCACAGAGCCTGGAGTACGGTCTTACAGAAAATGACCTCGATGAACTAGGCACATCCGGCTGCTCGGGCTCGATTGCGACAATTCGAGATTCCGTCATTTCAAATTGTGCTAATGATATTTACACTGACGCCCCAGCGAATGCTACAGGTATGTCTACGGCACTGGTATCTCGGACGATATCTATAATGTCGAGGGGGTGTCAGCCAAACCCATTGCCATCGTTGACTCATTCTTTCTCAACTACAATGTTACTTGCATGACCAATGGGTGAGGATTCTAGCCCTGCAAGTAATACGTATTGAAATGGGAACGGCTCGATGGCTGTCTGGCGATGCAGACTGGACAACACACACACACACACACACTGCCTGTCTGGTGTAGAGGATGCTGGATGAGGCCGTACTGATACCCTGTTGCGGCCGTGCGGGATAATCTTAATACTGTATTATAGATAGAAGAAATTGGGTGAATCCTAAATGAATTAGGTAGATAACTTATCTCCCTCTAAGTGTGTCTAGAGATATACTATACACTGCAGATATTAAATTATGCCTAAGGCTATATATAGGCTTATTATGTTACTAATTCTCTTACTATATATTACCTCTCCCTACAAAATTAACCGTCCTGTGATTAAGCGCAGTTAATTTAGAATGCCTAAGCTACTTTAATAAAAGTAAAGAAAGATAGGACTAGAATACCTATTCCCTATCGCCGCGGATATTATATCTCTTTCTTATTATTATTATCCTCCGGAGGTATAACTTCTGGATTAGGGGGGACTAATATATAGCCCTAATACCTTATAGTAGAAGAAGGAATCTTTCCCGAATACTAACTTCTCCGCCTTAATTATATCTCTAAATAATTAGGCGTATATTTATTATGCCTTCCTCCTCTATAAAATAATATAGGCGGTTACTATAGCTTTATTCGGTCCGAGAGAGAATATCTAACTTAGCTAATATATTAGGGTCTATCTAGTGGCTATAACTAACTAAGTATTTAGAGATTAAACCTTCCCCGCGGAATCGTGGCGCTATAAGGAATATATATTATAGATAGCTATATATATTATTTATAAGCCTTAATAGAGTTCTTAGAGCTTATATAAGGTCTTAGTGTGCCGTAGATACTTCTTTTTATATATTAGACTCTAGAGTATCTAGAGTTAAGTGATTATCTCTAATATATATAAATTATAGTAAAATATTTCTTTGCCTCTTAGTTACGGGGCCTATTAATATATAGGGGATATTAGGTAAACTAACTCGGATATTACTAATTATATAGATCTTCTTTACTTAGTTAGTACTATATCGCTTAATATCTTTTAGGGTCTAAAGCTAATTATTAATTTTTTATATAAAGCTATCTATAATATTTATCCTATCCTATATAAGAGCTTATCACTTCTGAATATAGCGATATATATTAGGTAAAATCTTAATATAGTTCTGTTTATCTTTATTATTTAATATTAGACTACCCTATAGGATTATACTACCTCGTTTAGTCTATACTAGGTTATTTAGATTTATATTAATATACCTAAAATAAGTCTATTCCTTAGGTATAGTACTCTTTATATAATATAGGAAGGAGATCAGTCGGTAAGCGTAATCTGGCTAAAAGAAAATATAGTATATATAGTACGCTAGATCCTAATAGATAAGCTATTAAATAATACTATACTATATATTCCTTAACTACCTAAGGCGAGGCTTATCTATATAAGGTAGATAGTAATAATTATATATATCTATCTCCTTATATATAAGAGTAAGAAGGCTACCTAAGTAATATCTATTAAAGTCCTCCTTTAACTAGCTAAATAACTACGGAATAACTATACTCCCTTACTCTTATATTTATAACTTTAATATAATAGATATAGGCGTCGTAGGGTCGGGAGTAAGAGATACCCTATAGTAGAGGCTTTCGAAGAATAACTAGGTTACCCTATAATAGTCGGCAATAATAGGAGGATTAGCCTAATACTTAAAGCGATAGAAATCTAACTATAACTTATCGATATCTAATAGAAATTATGTCCGGTTCTCCTTTACTATAATATCTTAGTCCTTAGTATATTAGTAAATAAAATTAATTTATACCGTTAGTGCCGCGTAGTTCTTATTAGTATTATATATATTAAATAATTTAAATACTCTCTTTATATAAGATAGATAAATTATATCCTTAGTAAAGGTTAAATCTAGCTCCGGAAGGGATAGCTTTCTAATATATCTAAATACTACTAACTTTTATCTATTTATAGCGTCCGTAAGAAGGGCCAGAGTCTTATTTATAGCTACTCTTTAGGCGGTATAATTATATTTAGTAGTCTCCTTTCTTTTTTATAAGGGGTTTTATTCCTTATTATTTTCTAATAAGTAATTATTAGGAAGTAACTAAGCTATAAAAAGATTAGAGACTATATTAGATAAGTCACTAATAGATATTAGGTTAGCTATATATTCCTTATCTAACTTTTTAAGCTATATCGCTATATCCTATATATTATTAGGTATAATACTCTTAGGATTATAGTTATCTATCGCTTTAGTATCGGTATCGGCCTTATCCTCTATCTTAACTATAATAATAGAAATAAACTATCCTAAAAGAGTAATCTAGCCTCCCGGTTCGATAGTGAGTAAATCTTAGCTAAAGCCTACTTTATAATAATACCTATCTTAGTCTCAGTTATAGTCTATACTAAATAAGATCCTCTTATCTAAGGGCTAAGGTATACTTCCGGAGGAGGGCCTTTAAAAGATCCCCTTAGTTAACTCCTTTAGTATTTTGGATACCTCTGCTTAGCGATAATAAGCGAGAGAGAACTTTATTATTAATAGCGAGGCGGACGTAATCGTAGCTAAGGCCGGTAGTAATAAACCTACTCGCTAGCTCTATTATTAAATAAGTAATTAAGTAACTAAAGAAGGTATTCGCTTACTATTCTCCCTATACTTCGATAGCTTTTAGCTTATTTATAATAAGATATTACTTATTCTAAGTGTGTCGTGCTTATATCCTCTGGCCTTTAGACTACCTTCTCTGGAACTCCTAATACTCTTCTGAGTCTCTCTATAGTTCTTCCTTATTAACGTACTAATATAGTAAATTAATAGCACGCTCCGTATAACTATAGTTTATAAGTAGCCTATCGAATAGTTAAGATACGAGCTCGTACGCCTAAAGCTACTTATAGCTTCGAAGAAGCTAGAGGGTATTCTTAATACTATTAATAGGCTATCTATATACCTTAATATCTCTTAGGAGGTTATTATTATCTATATCGATTAAAATTTGTATACGAAGGTATACGGAGGTATATAAGGGTATAGTAAGGGGTTAGAAAGAGAGATTTTATAAAGTGAGATTTTTAAAGTGAAGTTTAAGGTTTTTAGCATTTTATATTCTAATACTTTATAGGGGATTTACTGTATAGTCTTTTTAAACTAATAATAAAATTATAATATATTGGAATATAGACCAATGCTACATAGAAAGATCTATTCTTATATTCAACATATAAGATCAGCATTGCATTGATCACGTGACCAATTTGGGGCTTTCTATCAAAATGATATTTTGACCACTTCTGATTCTGGTCCGCGGCCCTCTCCCAAATGATAGCCAGGACCATTTTCCTTCAGAGGTAAATGGTCCGCCTTCAGGCATGAATAGTCTGTTCCTTCGGAGGTGCCTTCGGGCATATCTTGCCTGCGGACTTCGACCATAGTCTTCGAACCTCGGTGAACAGACTTCGACCCTCGGTCCCCTTAAGGATAGGCGGACCACTTTCCCTGGCATGCATAGCTTAATACTGCGGGGAAGCTTTCGGGGTGGCTGAAACCATCGATCCTTAATATTATTCTTTTGGCTTTTCTTCGGTTCCCTTCTTTGCCACCTTTAGTATGTTGCTGCCTAGTATTTGTATGACATTCTAGACATCATTTCTAGGCTATTCTAGCCTATAAATATGTCCTTCTTTTTCTAGCAGAAAGAATGAAGTCAGTTCTACTTTCCTAAAGTCATTTTCCACTTTCCAAAAGTCATCTCTACCTTCTTCCTTTGATCCTTAGGACTGTGGTTCTGCCTTCGTTTAGGCTATATCTGCTTATAGTCTATCCTATGACCTTTGACCTTCTACCTTTGTCTAGCACCGACTGACCCAGCCGGACTAAGGTTGATCCTACGGACTTAAGGGGCCACGATCTGCTTCGTGGTAGCTTTCCCCTTATATCCCAACATAATAAATAAAGGAAAATCGTAGTAATAAGCGTTTAATTAATAATAACTAATAATAAGTATCCTTCCCCTCCTTATTATAATAGGAGAGCTATCCCTTAGCGATATAAATAAGTGTAAGGTATAAGGTATTTTAGTATCTTAGGCGAAGGATCTTTTCGGCCAAAAAAGTATCTCGCAGTATCGGTAAAATAATCGTTTAAATAGTAGGATAAAAGAGTTATTATACTACTCTTAGTCGACTAATTAGTCTTCGCTTCCGAAGGTTGCCAATCTATATAATATCCTATATCCTATCAGAATCTCCTATTCTACGAGGGTAGAATTTTTTAAGTCTGTCGCTATTAATTATATCCGTATTCTTATCTCCGATATAGTATAGGATAGTACTATTAAGTTCCCTAATAGAGTAAGATCTATTTTCTTTAATAGACTTAATCTAATATAGTCTAAGCTATTAAAAGCGGAGCTTCTGAATAGATATTATATCTAAAAACCTTTAACTATTATATAGTAAGATATAGTTATCTTTCTTAAGGGGAGTATTATAAGTGCGATAGTGAGTATTAAAGTATTCTATATTATTCTCCTTAAGGCGATTTATTCGTAGGATAGCTTCCTTAATATCCTTCTCTTATCTTTTAATCTATTATATATATATTATAATAAGACTTTGTCTATCCTAGATAGTCTCCTATAGTAGTATACTCTATATAGATATCTTTAGTTTAATTAATAAGACTATATATACCCTAATTAGGAAATAGTATAGGCTAATTCTAATAGTAATATTAATAGTTACTTAGTCTACTATTAATATAATATAGAAATAAGGTCTCTATTAATTTATTTAGGTAGAAGTGTCTCCTATTAGATATCTATTAGTTATCTTAGAGAGTGCGTCCTTTAATATTCTTATAGAACGCTTAACCGGGCTATTTGAGCTAAGATAATATATTAAAATAGTGACCTTCTTAATATTATAGTCTTTAAGGAATTTTAGTGTCTTACTATAATTTTTAGGTCTATTATCTATAATAATCTCTCTTAGATACCTATAGCGGCAGATAATATCTTTATAGATAAAACTCTAGATTACTTTAGAATCTACGCTAATAAGGACTTATACTTCTACTTAGCCACTAACTAACTCTCGCCCTTAGATAATAGATTTAAAGCTATCCTTATTTAGTATATAGATAATTTTAATAAATTACTTATTAAATAGTCTTAGGTTCTTTAGGGTAATAGCGGGCTTATATATTTATATTAGGTCTTATACTTAGTATTTAATATAGGTTCTAATAAATATAGCGGTATCTTTAAATATTCGTAGCTAATAGTATTAGTGCTTTAATAATATATAAGTGGCTTCTTAACCTTTATAAGATAAATCTATATATATACTATATAGTGTATTTTATTAGTTTTCCTTATTATTAAGAATATATTATAAGATCTCTATTCTTCCCTTCTATTAATAGAAGAGGTGGCTATCTTAGTAAACGAACTTTATATAATATTTCTTAAAGTGGTAAAATTAACTACAAGATATTTCTAGCGGTCTTCTTAGTGTAATTAGGTACCGCGCGATATCTTATAATTTAGTTAAATAACCCTCTTTAAGAGGCAGGACTATAGCGTTAGCGATAAGATTATTATCCTTATCCTCGTTATTATTCTTATCTATTATAATAGTAGTATACACTAGGAAATAGCTCGCCTATAAGTAGGATATTTCTATATTAATAAAGTTATTAATATTAACCTCCTACTATTATTATCTAATTTCTTTTTTAGTAGTAAGACACCTTAAAAGCCTATTTACCGCGCTATTCTTCCTCCCTAATATATACTTAATATCGAAGTTAAAGAGTTAGATCTATACTATTTACTAAATTATTAGTATACTAAGTAAGTCGGCCATAAGGTAATTTAGTTAGGACACTAATATTTTTATATCTATTTCTAATATAAAGTAAATATTATATAGCTAATATCGGAAGTTCTTTAATATTATTAATATAGCGCGATATTCTAGTTTGCCTATATCGTAAGTAAGCTATATCTCTGTCTATATATCTAATTTATATCGCGCGGGTTTCCTAATACTATCTTATTTTTATATTAGGATAGCGCCCTAACCCTTCCTAGATATATTTATCGCGATAATAATTACTAAAGGCTTAAAGTTATAGTTAATAGATAATATAGTAGGGAATATAGAGAGCACTTCTTTAACTTAATCGAAAGCGGATTACTACTTCGCCCCTTATTAGAATAGGGTATTCTTCTTTAAGTAGGCGTATAGGCTATCTATAATAATCTAAAACTTAGCCACTAAAATATAGAAATAAATAGCTAATCTAATAAAAGAGCGTAATTTATCTTTAGTTAATAGGGTTAGCTAATTAATAAGCTTTACTACCTTACTCTCTATAACGCGGCGCCTATTAATATCGCAGACCTAGCTAATAACTTTAATACCTAATATAGCGAATTAAGATTTTTTCGCTAAGATAGTAGCACTAGCTAGCTTAAGAAAATATAAAGTCTTATTAAGATTTTAGAGGTACTTAAGGATAAACCTACGTATTCTTAGTGTGGGAGATCCAGTGGGAGATCTAATGGGAGATCAAGTCTTTTATCCTTCGATGAATAAAAGAATATTTCCCTAATAGGAAACCTTAGGGTATGATATGATGATTGAAGAAGAATTATTTTTCTTGTAGAGAATTGCGGACATATTTATATCCAATCAACAATATTCTAGGCCTATATTGGACTTGCATTGTTTTAAGTCTAGGCCTGTCTTGCTTTGAAATCAATCATAGTCTAGGCATCATTTTTAGTTGTCAAGGCATCATTAATAGTCTAGACCTATTGTCAAGGCATCATTAATAGTCTAGACCTATGTCAAGGTATCATCAATAGTCTAGACCTATATCAAGGCATCATTAATAGTCTATCCATAGAACACCTTTTAATAGACCTATTATAATTAGGTGGCTTTTCGTATTTACCTGACCAATTATAAAGATCATAGTCTTCTTGGATGACTAAAGGTAATACTGACAGTCCTTGATAATGCTGACAAAGGTAATGCTGACAGTCCTTGAATATGCTGACACTTAGTAATACGAACTTATTATTATATTAGGACCGCGGCCCTTTAACTATAATATTATCCAGAAATAACCTAGTAATAATACTAAAAATTAAATATAAGATCTATAATATTACTCTTTAGAATTATAGCACTAAATTAGCCGCGCCTTATAAGATAGTGGTCTATTATAGAAGGCCTAATAAGGTTTAAATAGTAGTAAGGTCCCTATTTTCTTCTGCGAGGGTAATCTAATTATATCCGGAATAGAGGTTAACTAAAGAGGCTAATATAAGTCCTATAAATTCTTTAGCGAACTTATCGATATTTAGGGGTATATTTATATCTCGCTTTATAACCTTATTAATTAGTATCGTAGTATTAATTAACCGATACTTACTTACGCCTTTCTTCTTTATTAGGAACTATAGGTTTCTATATAGACTATTATATAGCTTAAGGATACTTTTTTATAGTCTTTCTTAGAGTATCTTATTAATAATAGGCGTAAGAGTATAGGGAATCTTAAAGCTAGGATATTACTAAGCTTTATAGGGTATAGTCTTAATATATTAGGCTAGTATAACTTCTTTATAAATATAACTTATATATTCCTAAGACTATATAAGTACCCTTTCTCTCTTAAATAATAGCTTATATAATAATAGTCTCTCTTTAGAGAGAAAAGCTATACTAATAAGTAGTGCTTCCTCTCTCTTAAGCGTAAGCCTAGCCCCTCTTATAATAGTTACTATATAAGGTTATAATAAGTTATCGAATTCGGAGGAAGTATTAGCGGCGCGGTACTTTATATAGTACTTTTCGAGATAAATTCTTTATTAATTAGGGTTATTAGCGAGAATTAACTTATTAGAATTAGATAAATTAATTAGGTATATCTTATCTGCCTTCCTCTTATAAAGGGTATTAACTTATACGCGGTAGGTAATATAATTCCTTAATTAAAGGGTATTAAATAATCTTATCTTAGGGAATCCTAGCTCTAATATAATAAAGTCCGAAAAGGATATATAGTACTTAACTTTATTAAAATAGGTAATATTAGCTATAGTCTTCTAGCGATAATAAGGATCCGTTAGATATTAGATCTATAAGGCACTAAGATAAGAAGAGATCTTTTTAGCCAAAAATATATCTATCCTATAATTTAACTCCTCTATATAATTTTTTTTTCTCTTATCGCTATATTTTTATTATTTCTTCTTTAGTAATTATTATATTTATAATATTCGATAGTACTATTAAGTAAATAGTCTTAGTAGACTTAGCCGCTAGGATAGAGATAGGTATTAAGGTAGCTATTAAATACTTACTTAGGCTTTTAAACTAAAAGTCTTATATTCTTTAGGCTAGAGTTAGTCTTTATAGAAGGATTCTTTATTCCGTAGATAATATACTTTAAAGCTAACACACTTCCTTTTATCTTAGCTCGATATTATATAGATAACCCTCCTATTACCTTTCTTAGAGATTTATAGTAATACGTCTTTCGCCTATATCCTACTAAGTAGGAGATCGTTCGTATAACTATCCCTAACTATAATATATAACTTAGTTATAATATTATTAATATTAATTAGCAGATTCTTAATATAAGCACTAACTACGAACTTACCGCTATTAATAGGAACAAGCTTTAGCCTTAGCTTTAGCTATATCTACGCCTATATAGATTAGGCGATATCTCTGCGGATAATATTAACTAACGAACTAATATCGATATATATCTTAACTACTTATCCGCTAATAGAAACTATTATAAATAGGAGGTCTCTAAAGTATTTATAAGGAGAAGATATAGGCGAGATATGTATTATCTAGGTATTTTAGTAGCTTACTTTCGCGGCTAGATCTTTTATATTAATAGGACTACCTATCTCCCGATAATACTTAGTAATATTTCTTATAATTTAGTTAATCTTACCTTTTACTTCCTGTTGGGATATAAGGGGAAAGCTACCACGAAGCAGATCGTGGCCCCTTAAGTCCGTGGGATCAACCTCAGTCCGGCTGGGTCAGTCGGTGCCAGACAAAGGTAGAAGGTCAAAGGTCGTAGGATAGACCATAAGCAGATATAGCCTAAACGAAGGCAGAACCACAGTCCTGAGGATTAAAGGAAGAAGGTAGAGATGACTTTTGGAAAGTGGAAAATGACTTCAGGAAAGTAGAACTGACTTCATTCTTTCTGCTAGAAAAGAAGGACATATTTATAGGCTAGAATAGCCTAGAAATGATGTCTAGAATATTATACAAATACTAGGCAGCAACATAATAAAGGTGGCAAAGAAGGGAACCGAAGAAAAGCCAAAAGAATAATGTCAAGGATCGATGGTTTCAGCCACCCCGAAAGCTTCCCCGCAGTATCAAGCTATGCATACCGGGGAAAGTGGTCCGCCTATCCTTAAGGGGACCGAGGGTCGAAGTCTGTTCACCGAGGTCCGAAGACTATGGTCGAAGTCCGCAGGCAAGATATGCCCGAAGGCACCTCCGAAGGAACGGACCATTCATGCCTGAAGGCGGACTATTTACCTCTGAAGGAAAATGGTCCTGGCTATCATTTGGGAGAGGGCCTCGGACCAGAATCAGAAGTGGTCAAAATATCATTTTGATAGAAGGAAAAATCTGGTCACATGATTAATATCATTTTGATAGAAGGCCCCAAATTGGTCACGTGATCAATGCAATGCTGGTCTTATATGTTGAATATAAGAATAGATCTTTCTATGTAGCATTGGTCTATATTCCAATACTTCCTTTAAGAGAGAGATATCTACGAAGTTCGACTAAATATATATTTACGAGAGTACCTTATTAATATACTAATTAATAATATCTATACTAATATCTTTACCTATTTTAGCGCGTATCTTTAGAGTAGACCTAGCGAGCTCACTAATCGTAAGGGTGATCTCGGTTTCCTATATCTTTTATATTATAATATCTAAAAGCTAAGATCTTCGCTATATAATATCTAAGTTAATAAGGCCATAAACTCTTCTCGGAACCTAGCTATATAGCGGAGTAACTTCTTACTAAGGCTATATAATTTAAGTCTCTTTAGGCTATCTATCTTATATTATATTATTATTATTAGTATTAGTAATATATAGTTAGAATCTATTAGTCTAGGAGTTTCTTATTCTAGTAATATTATGGTCTCTGCGGCGCTTTATAGGACGACCTTTAATAACGTTAATAGTACCGAATAGGATAATTACTTCCTTATCCTCGCTTTCCTTAAGCTTCTCCTATATAGGCGCGGTACTAAGAAGCATAATAATAATAATAGAGTAAACAGATATATTTAGGTTCGTAAGATAAGTGGGAGCAAGAAGAGTAACATAAGCGATATTACTACTTAGCTATACGAATACTCTATATAACTCCTATTTCTTTTAGTTATTATATTACGCTTAGAAGGCTTCTTAGTTTAATTATCCTAGGATCACGCGTAGTCTCGGGCCTAGTTATTTAATAGTGCCTAAAATTATCTAATTCCTATTCGAAGGGTTTCTTCTATTAGGCTCGTACTAAATATTATTTCTTATATTTTAGCTAGCCTATAGCTTAAGAGTAAGTGCCTCTATCTATAATTATATTTCTCTGAGCTTCCTATCCTATTTATCTTAACGCTAGACCTAACTAGCGGTTAGTTAACGATTTTCCTAAGACTTTATAATAGTAGTAGGCAATTACTATAGGGGATAAAGTTATTAGTTACGCTTAGGGTTACTCAGAGAAGATTTAATAGTTAAAAGAATTCTCTAAATATCGGTTTCCTCTCTAATATATAACCTAATTACTATATATATCTCCGAATAAGTAATTAGTGTCCCTCTTAGTAACTACTTACAAGAATATCTTTTAATAATCTTCTCCTTAAGCTACTACAGAAGTCCTTAGATAAGGAGGCTGACTTTATTTATATTACTAACCTCGCCTTTTAAATAAATATAGTCAGAGATATTATCGAACTTATTAAGATATAAGCGGATATTATCCTATATTATTCGCTTAACCTATATAAGGGATTAAAGGTATATCTTTATATACCTTTACTACTCGCTATTATTATTATAGAAATACTCTAAGAAAGCTTCCTTAAAGATATCTTAGTCCTTTCTTAGCTAGGAGTCTTATCTCTTTACCTAAGACTTAGCGACCTTCGCGTAGTACTAAGGTAATATACCTATAATATCTTTATCGCTTTTAACGCTATATCTAAAATATATATCCTATAGCTTCTCTAGGAACTCAGAGATATTAGTCTTATTAAAGTATAGTGCTCCTAAGGGTCCTAAAGCTAGTAATACGGAGAAATAAGGCACTTAAACTATATAAGGATAAGGTATAGCCTATACCCTATTAGGCGGTTCGGCTTAGGATAATAGTGACTAATACTTATAATCTATATTATCTATATAATTATTACTACTTAGGGTTAATTCGGATCTTTTTAGTATAGATTTATAGTAATCTATAAAGGTTAGAATACCCTTAGGGTCTAATAGCTTAGGAACTATTATACCTTATATACTATACGCTATTACTTACTTATAGAAAAGAGATAGCTTTTTGGCCGAAAAGAAATACTAACTCTATACGCTTTACTTTTAATTATATCTCTTTAATAATTATTTTTTTCCTCCTTTTTTCTTATTAAGGCCGCTTCCTCTTCTTATAATTTATAATATAGAATTATTTATATTAATATTATCTATATAATAGAGTGCTATAGCTATCGGATACCCGGGTACCCCTACTTAGCTACCGTATTTAATTAGATAGGCTATATCTTTAGTAGTATCTAAAGCACCGCCGTATCTCCCGTATATTAGTCCGATAGTATTCCTCGTAGGAACTAGGTATATTTAGGAGAACACTATATCTCGGCTAGTTACTCTCGTTTGTCCGCACCGACTATATACCGTCGCAATCACTAGTAAATATAGTCTCCCGCTTAGGGTCTCAGATAGTCTTATAGCCTTCAGGGTCAAAGGCGATCTCTACCCTTTAGGTATATATTTCTTCGTATAGTGATATACCTTAATAAAAGAGCCTTCCCGGGGACGCCAATATAAAATAGGAACGGCTCGATAGCTATCTGGCGATACAGACTAGACAACACACACACACACACTGCCTGTCTGGTGTAGAGGATGCTGGATGAGGCCGTACTGATGCCCTATTGCGGCCGTGCGGGATAATCTTAATACTGTATTATGGGTAGAAGAAATTGGGTGAATCCTGAATGAATTAGGTAGATGACTTGTCTCCCTCTAAGTGTGACGCATGGTTCAGGGAGAGTTCGAGGAGAGGTCACATGTGGTGAGCTAGCCCCAAATGGGACACGGGGGAGAGGGTATTGTTTGTAGTTGTTCTCTTTCTCTTTCTCTCTTCCCTTTCTTTCTCCAGTTTAGAACTTTTCGAATAGCATACGACTTCTTTTGTACTAGCTTATAATATAGTTCTAAACTCGTCTTTTTCTCTTTCCCTCGCTTTTAGAGGCCTAGCAGCGTCGATATATTATTATCGATACAAGGCGGCTAAGGAAGACTAATTTATTAAGGATTATCGCGAAGACAGAGTTCCCCGGCCTAGGGGCTAAGCCTATTAAAAAGGGGGGTAATATAATATATAGTTTAGGGAGAGTTCGAGGAGAGGTTATATATAGTGAGCTAGCCCCGAATAGGACACAAGGGGGGGGGTATTATTTATAGTTATTCTCTTTCTCTTTCTCTCTTCCCTTTCTTTCTCTAGTTTAGAACTTTTCGAATAGCACACGACTTCTTTCGTACTGGCTTGTGACAAAGTGTGTCTGGAGATATACTATGCACTGCAGACATTAAATCATGCCTGAGGCCACACATAGGCTCATTATGTCACCAATTCTCCCACTACAGTATGGATATTGCCTAACCTTTGAACTAGAGCCAATCCTTCCACTTTTTGCTATACTTTGCGCACAAATGGAACTTCAAACGGCGCTGAAGTAGATGAATGTGGAGACTGCGGCCTCGGAATCATACGTATGCAATTGCAGAACCCTATGGGTTATATTGATGAGCTTGCCAGCCAATATTCTTCTTCTGCATCTTCGTGTGGTGTCACAGTGGCCCCGATTCCAACTCCAACGCCAGTGTTCATGAGCGATCAAAAGTGAGAATATGGATTTGTGTTAGCTGCGTTTTCCCAACTAACGTTCTTCTGTGATTATTCAGTACTATTATTGCCAATTATTCGAAAACACAGACATGCACTGGATCATATGTTCCAATTCCAACTGGTAGTACCTGCGATGATTTTGCTGAAAGCAACTCCGTGGCCACAGATCAGCTTTTGAGCGTCAATGGCTTGGCTGGCGGGTGTGCGAACTGGCCTGCGGATTTCACTGAGCTCTGTGTCCAGAACACATGCGAGCCATACTTTGTACAACAGAATGATACATCTCTGGGAGTTGCTTCTTCCTTCAACTTAACTCTGACTCAGCTCCTCTCCTGGAATTCGGCGATTGATCCCGTCTGTGCCAATTGGGATAACGAGAAGGGTCACATTATTTGTGTCAGCAACCCTGTCGGATATGTTGAAGCTGACATCGGCAGCACCACTACGGTGGATACAGCTGCTTCTGTTCCGACCAATATTGGCCCGGGGTCAAACACCAACTGTGCACAGTGGTTTAATGTCACCGAGGCAGATAGTAAGTGACGACTGCCTGTACTTCTCTTGAATCCTGCGCTGACATCTTTTAGCCAGTTGCGCACAGATATCAATGCAATTTGGCATCACACTAAGCGATTTCAACTTTTTGAATCCTGAAATCGATGCGAACTGCACAAATCTCTGGCTAGGTGAATATCGACTCCTTCGCCACTGAGCAACCCTAAGCAGGACACGACTAACCGTTATTGCAGACTCCTCCTACTGTGTACAGGCTGTGGGTGACATTTCCACTTATTCTGGATACGGCGGAACGACAACAACTAGCATGGCCACATTCACTGCAGACCCCTCAATGACTTGGGATAGTCTTCCTTCAGCCACGAAACCTTCATATAAGAATATTACCACGACGACCGCTTCCTATCCCTTAGCTAGTGGCTCGTTGACGGGTGCTTCGAAATGTTCGAGAACGACTTTGGGCCTATTCCCTGCTACCAGGCAGCGTCTTTGTTTGGCGTTGACACAACCAATTGGGTGCGCTGGAACCCGAGTGTTCTTAATGGGCAGAACTATACCATGACAGGATGCAAACTCACAAATGAGACTGAGTACTGTGGCTCATTCTACAACCAGTCGTGTGAGTAATGTGTTCAAGAGCCCATGCAGAATATTGCTGCCCAGCAGGAGCTAACTTTGAAACTACCATACAGCTGTTCCCGCCACCACCTTGCCATACGTACCCGCTCCGATTAATTCGACCGCCAATGCTACAACTGAGTGCTATGACTGGTATGACACTGAAGATGGTGAGCTAGACTTTCATCCAACCAAACCGTTATATCAAACGCAAACTAAGTTTTCGTGTTCTCAGGCGACACTTGTGACTTTATTTGCCGTGCCAACAATAATACCGGTTTCTGCTCTCTATGAGTGGAACCCTGCAGTCGGTGCGTGTATTATCATTTCGATCTGTTATAACAGATTTCTCATCAGAATTTCTAGGTCCCGATTGCACCAACCTATGGATTCAGGCTTCGGTTAGTTGATTGTTATCCGTGAAAGGTTTGCGACTGCTAATTTAATCTACTAGTATTGTGTCCAAGGGCCTGGATGGGAAGATGTGGCCTACAACCAAACTTCCAGCGTTACCTCTACAACAGCCACTGGTGGTGCCCCAGGGCCTACACAGACCGGAATAGTCTCAGGCTGTGAAGAGTGGTACGTTGTCAAGGCAAATGACACATGCCCGGGCATTGCAAAGGAGTATTCCATCTCTCAGGCCCAATTCTACGCCTGGAATCCAGCAATTGGAGGTATGTTCTACGATTTCACGAGAGAGGCAACCAAGGAAAATAGACTAATCAATATGCTCATACAGAGGATTGCACTGATCTTGAAATTGATGATGCCTATTGTGTGAAGGCCCCGACGACCATCAGCACAACAACAACTTTTTCAGTCGCCAGCCAGACATCCACCGGGACAAGCATCACTCCACCAGGTCCTACACAGGCAGATATCCCATCAAACTGCGATGCATATGCCTTAGCCCAGACCGATGATGGGTGCCAAACATTCGCCGACCGCAACAAAATCACACTTGCGAATCTATGTCAGTTCTAGTCCAGGATACACGGTTTAGATAGCCGCTAACTTCATAATTTGTTGCAGACAAGTGGAATCCTGCCCTCAACAATGCCTGTGAGAAGTGAGTCTCCCCCTTCCGCTAATCTTTGCTCCACCTCTTCAAGTTGTCACTGATCATTTTCTTCCGCACAAAGCTTTTGGGCAAAGGAGGCCTACTGTATTGGTGTCTCGTCTTAGTTTCTGGTCAAATGGGGTTCTATAATCTCATTCATAGGATCACCTGAGTGTGATATGGCGAAAGTTCTACTCGGGAGAGCTTTCAGTCAGGCCTAGCCTATATAATATGGTAATCGGTCATATATAGTACGCTTCAGGGAAAGGTCGAAAAGGAAGAGACATCTTAGTGTTCTATTTCCTGGAAAATCTAATTGGTGTCGAAATGAGAATCGCATGATCCCGTCGATCCACATCGCCGCTCGAAATTAAAAACAAAAGCCTAGAATGAGAACAGCTGAAATACAATATCATCAACCTTCAAACATTCCCAAAAGGCAACCGGTGATATTCTGGTTCGTCCCTTCTTAATTATCGGTCAATTTGACTGTGAGGGATTGACCGGTATGTTCAGAAGCCACTTGCTTCCACAGGTCCAAAACCCTTTCCTCGGGCTGGAATCCGAGACGGTCAGACCATGTTGCGCATATCTCGCCTTCGGTGGAATATCTGAACCGATGATGGGCTCTTCCCGATTCTGTATCCATACGCAGGTCCTCCAATTTGGGCATACACAATGCTGCCCGGCCCACAGCCATATATAGCTCATTGAAGAGACCTGGCACACTGACTTCTCGGAAGGGCCCGCTGCTGCGATCTTCGAGTGGTGTTCTCACGTAATCCGGCCATTCATCATGTGGATCTGAATCCATGGACTCATATTGATCGTCCTCATCGCGATCAGAACGGTCAACAAAGAGCCATTCCCCGGACGGGGTTGTGGGTATGTAATCAATGCTAATGGTTTTCAGATCAGGCCATGATGGCGGGTTATCGTTTGATTCCGGTGGCCAGAAAAGCTCATTTCCAAATGTCATTCCGTCGATACTGAGTGTCTCTAATTGCTGAGAGAACTCATGTAGTTTCAAGCTGAGAGGATCCACGCCTTCGTCTGTGATCTCATCTGGGGAGAAGTTGTGATTCATAGGTGGCCCATAATTAAAATGAAAGTGTAAATTCTTTATGCTGGGCGGTAAAAGGTGAAAATGAGCAGCCAATTCTAAACACACCATTAGTAAACTGGGAGAATGAACATGCTATGCAGTGAAGAATAGATTATTTAGCTGTAGATAGAACATACCGTCGCGGTTGCGTTTTCTTAGACCCTTATCGCGTTTGCAAGTGTCATTCAACAGCAACTTCAGTGTATGGAGGTTAGGAAATCTCGAGACCAGACGCGCGCACGAAACCGCCTCGATTTGTCGTCTGTCAGCTAAAGCCTCTATTTTGAGATTATGCACAATGCTGATTGGTGCTGTCTGGCTCTCGAATGCATTAAGTCGAAGGTAGTTTCTCTCAAATCTGCGGTTCAAAATATCTGCAGTCCGCTCGCCACGGGCGGCCTTTATTCGCCTCAGTCTATTTGGAGTAGCAACCAGATCACTAGGGGACTGAACTTTGATGGAGAGCGAGATACCTTGCGATGGTCTCCATTTCGCAACGATTTGAAGGACTGAGCGGATTGCTTCGGAGAAGATCTGATTATTGCGCTCATGCTCAGATTCTGTCTCGAAATGAGCTCTGGCAGCTTCATCATAAGGCTCGAGCTCCACGATCAATTCGATATCCCGAATATATGATTGGCGTCGTGGATCCGTTGTCAATCTTTCAAATACGTCTAGATTCAACGGGGTTCCTGTCTTGACTTGGATTTTCGCCCAGCTTCGCTCCTCGATAATAGGCTGCCAGTCGCGATTCACTGAAGCATATTGAGCCAATCCGAGCTTGGTGTCTATACGAGTCAATGGGTTTTCGAGGAGTGACACAATACGGCCAGTTATCTCTGGGGGAAGTGGCCACGCCATTTTCCGTGAGTTGCTAGGAATCAGAAGATAAACCTTGGAACCTTGGAACTTGGAAGTTGAGATGATGTGGGGTCGGGCGGGGATATAATAATAGGGCCTTCTTATTACGGGGAAACGGTTACGTTACCTAACTTTTTCTGCCGTACGGACCCGTATTAGTCCGCACGGCTACCATATATCTACTCCTTCGTACACTTACTGAATGGAACACACTTTCCCACCTCCAGAATCTCAATAGCCTATATAAGAAGTAGTTCGTTCGCTTTCGTACGCGTATTACTTAGATTTTGGATAGTATTAGTGTGTAAGGTTTCTATTTTTAGGCTATTAAATAAATTACTAGGGATTTATAAATAAATACTATATACTAAATAAAATAGACTAAATCCTATAACTAAATATTTATATACTCGCGTAGCAAAAAATACTTAATATAAATAAAGATCCTAAGCTTTTATAAGCTTATTTATTAGATACTCAGTAAGTATCTATCTAAGAATTCTATTTAAATTTTCTATCTTTCTATTTATATAAGGGTAATAGGGAGTTATTATCCTATATTAGGTCTTTAGTAATTTTATAAAGTAATATATAGCTTTAGCTAGGATATTAAGGCTATTATTAGAGATTAGTTCCTTTAGTACACTATAATATATAAAGATCTTTTTAAAAAGAAAATATCCGATAGCTTCTTTAGTAATATCTATTATAGCTTATATAACTAGCTAACTAATAATATAATTAATTATAGTAATTATCTAATAGTTACTATTTAGTATAGTAGGTAGCTATCCGATTAGATTTATTCCCTAATATTTAAATAGCTAAAGTCTTATAGATATAATTAGTTATAAAGCTTCGCGTTCGAGGCTCTTCTATAATTCTTATAAGACTTAATAATTCGGATAAGTTCGCGTAACTTCTTCGATATTATAGTGTATCCCTAGCCACTACGCTCGTAGGCGAATAACTTTATTTAAGCCTAAGTAACTAAGATAGCTAAACTCCTAATATAAGTATTTATTGGAATATAGACCAATGCTACATAGAAAGATCTATTCTTATGTTCAACATATAAGATCAGCATTGCAGTGATCACGTGACCAATTTGGGGCCTTCTATCAAAATGATATTAATCACGTGACCAGATTTTCCTTCTATCAAAATGATATTTTGACCACTTCTGATTCTGGTCCGCGGCCCTCCCCCGAACGATAGGCGGGACCATTTTCCTTCAGAGTGTCATAAGCCAGTACGAAAGAAGTCGTGTGCTATTCGAAAAGTTCTAAACTGGAGAAAGAAAGGGAAGAGAGAAAGAGAAAGAGAATAACTATAAATAATACCCTCCCCCTATATCCTATTTAGGACTAGCTCACTATATATAACCTCTCCTCGAACTCTCCCTAAACTATACGTTATATTACCCCCTTTTTAATAGGCCTAACCCTTAGGCCAGGGAACTCTGTCTTCGCGATAATCCTTAATAAATTAGTCTTCCTTAGCCGCCTTTAGCTATACTAATAGTCTTAAAGGCGGTCCTAGACGGTTAGGATAACGTTCGTAGAACGCCTTTAATTTTAAGGGTATATTCTTAAAATCTTTAGTAGGATACTATTTATCGTCCTTAATACTAATTTATATCGCTTTATACTATAGCTTACGATAATAAAGGCGAATATCTATAATTTTATTAACTTCCTACTCCGGTTAGTTATCGACCTTAATTAGCGTAGCTAGATCTATAATTTAACCGGATAACGGTTTTGTCTTAGCCACTCGACGAAGCTTATTAGGTAATGTTGGGATATAAGGGGAAAGCTACCACGAAGCAGATCGTGGCCCCTTAAGTCCGTGGGATCAACCTTAGTCCGGCTGGGTCAGTCAGTGCCAGACAAAGGTGGAAGGTCAAAGGTCGTAGGATAGACTATAAGCAGATATAGCCTAAACGAAGGCAGAACCACAGTCCTGAGGATCAAAGGAAGAAGGTAGAGATGACTTTGGAAAGTGGACAATGACTTAAGGAAAGTAGAACTGACTTGATTCTATCTGCTAGACAAGAAGGACGTATTTAAAGGCTAGGATAGCCTAGAAATGACGTCTAGAATAACATACAAATGACGTACAAACACTAGGCAGCAACATAATGAAGGTGGCAAAGAAGGGAACCGAAGAGAAGCGAAAAGAATGATGTCAAGGATCGACGGTCTAAGCCACCCCAAAAGCACCCCCGCAGGATCAGGTTATGCATGCCTAAAGGTGGACCATTTTACCTCTAAGGGAAAGTGGTCCGCCTATCCTTAAGGGGACCGAGGGTCGAAGTCTGTTCACCGGGGTACGAAGACCATAGTCGAAGTCCGCGGGCAAGGCATGCCTGAAGGCACCCCCGAAGGAACGGACCATTCATACCTGAAGGCGGACCATTTACCCCTAAAGGAAAATGGTCCCGCCTATCGTTCGGGGGAGGGCCGCGGACCAGAATCAGAAGTGGTCAAAACATCATTTTGATAGAAGAAAAATCTGGTCACGTGATCAATGCAATCTGGTCTTATATGTTGAATATAAGGATAGATCTTTCTATGTAGCATTGGTCTATATTCCAATAGGTAAGAATACTAAATAAACTTATATCGAAGGTAATAATTTAAGTCGATAGGTATTTTTTCCTTTACGCCAATATAATATAGACCGTTAGCTTAGTTAGCGAGCTTCTGGCTTAGGCGACTAATCTTTTAGTTCTATATTATAATAAATACGGAATTACTAATATTAAAATCTTTTTTATAGCGGTATTTATTTACCTACTATCTTTATTATACTTATATATATTCGATTTTATCCTTCGCTTCTTTTAAATACTTTTTATTTAGTAAGCCCACTTCTCTATGTCCTTAGTAGATAGTGTTAAGTTAACTCGCGTAGATAGGATACGCTAATTAAATAAAATATATAGCTTATATTTATACTTAATAAAAAAAGGCGATCTTTTTATTAAGTCCTACTATAAAGTAGTAGCCATAAAGTTATTTATTACGATCTATTCTGACTAATTATCCTAATAATAATTTATATGTAGCCTAAGTCGCTAGGCTATCTATTAGTTCGTGACCTCGCTTTAGCTATCTATCTATAGGTAGTTAATAGTTAAGAGCTTTAGTTTAATTCTTAGGATTTAGTAGAACTTAGTCTAAAATTCAGAAATAAACTATAGGCCTTAATCTAAAATAATTAAGTCTGGCGGGCTAATCTATCGATAGATATTTATAATATATAGATATATTATCTCTTAGGCGGAGATTATCTTATAATATAGAAGAGATACTAAGTATTTTATAAGCCGGTTTATTACTAAAAAAATTATATTATAGCTATTTTTATCTTTAGAGAATAAGCGAAAGTCTATTATAATATACTATTACGAATAATTAGGCGTAGGAAGTAGCTTAAAGAGGCTAAGAGCGCGGTCTCTCTATACTTTTATCTATTTATATATTAGGTAATTATCTCTATAGCGAGTAATATTAGTAGCCTATTTAGGCTAATAAAATCTTACTTTAACTAAGGTCTTTATCTTCTTTTACCTTAGATAGGCTATTAATAATTATTAGTGAATTTTATTAAGAAGCTATAGGCCCATAGGCCCTAAAATCTTTATTATTAGGAATTACTAGCTAACTATTATATAATAATAGTCTATCCTTATTTATTTAGTATTTATCTAGGTCTGTGCTAGCTAGCTTATAATATTCTTTAATTAAGCTATACTTTTAGTTCGTAAGAATTACTTATAGTATAATATTAGTAGGGTAGATTAACCTTATAAGACTAATTATTATAAACTTAACTAAAAAGAGATTATCTATATCCTTAGGATATACTCCCCTTTTCTAAGTATAATTAGGGGAGAAAAGTTTCTCCTTAGTTTATATCACTAATAAGACTTTTCTGAGAGAGTATATCTATAATAATATTCCGCTTACCGATAAAATAATAGATTAAGAAATAGAATCTAGATAGAAACTCCCTTTAGTAAGCTTACTAAGAGTTTAATTTCTTTATTATTATAAAGTACTATAGAGACTAATAATCTATAAAGATATTAAATTAGTCGCTTTACTATAATTCTTTTAGTTCTAGCCGGAACTCCTTTAGGGTAAGTATAATCGCTAATATTTTATAGTTATAGGTATTATACTAAGTCTCTTTAGCCTTTATAGTCTTTAAAAAGAAAGCGATAGGGTACTAAATCTTATTCGCTCTAAGCTAGGATAATATAGCTCCTATATAGCCACTAAAGGCGTCTATCTTAAGTTTAACTAATATCTTAGGATTATAATATATAAGAATTAGAGTAGTCGTTAACTATCGCTTAAGCTCCTAAAATACCTCTTTATACTTCGCTATCTAAAAAAATAGTATATCCTTTATTATTAGGTAATAGAGAGGCTTAGAAATCCGATTATACTTATTAATAAAATAATAATAAAAGTTATAGAAACTAAGAAAAGACTAAATCCCTCAAACTATTATTAGTTATTCCTATTTACGGATTATAGTAGTTATCTTTATATTTATAGAGATTCTCTTAGTGCTTATAATAAAACTAAAGAAATAAATAAATTACTTATAAAAATTATATTTCCCCAAGCTCACTTATAATTTAGCCTCCTATAGCTATTAAAGGACCTTCTAAATATATTAGATATATTTCTTATAGGTCTTACTATAAATTAAAATATTATTTATAAATATAATAGCGAACTTATCTAGATATTCGCTTAGGGTTATATTAATAAACTATTAAAATATTATTAGTCTATTTATTATACTAAAAGGTATTATCTTATACTTAAATAATCCGTATCGCGTTCGGAAGGTAATTAGATCCTTAGAGTCCGGATATATATAGATTTAGTGGAAATCTTAGCGGATATTAAGCTTTGTAAAGAACTTCGCCTTACCTAACCGCTATAAGATCTTATTAATTAAAGATAAGGGATAGCGATCCTTTTTAGTTAGAGTATTAAGCTTTTAGTAATCTATATATACGCGAAGGCCGCTATTAGGCTTCTATACTATTAGAATTAGAGATATAAAAGAAGTATCGCTAAGCTTAATAAACCCCTAAGCGAGGTTCTTTATAATATACTCTTATATTACCTAGAGCTTAACTTTAGATTACTTATATAGTAAGTAATATCTGGGGCTAATACCTTCCTTAAGTAAGATTTAGTAATTAGTAGATCCTTAATAAGGCGATAAGATATCTAAGTCTATCTTAAAGAATATATTAGCGAAGTTATAATACTTAATAGAGATTACCTACTTAGTCTTAGTATCCTTATACTATCTTATATCTCGCTTTTCCTTTAATATCTAGTTAATCTTATAGAGATTTATTATAAAGGCCTTATTTCTCTTATTCTTTAATTATTAATAGAACCTAATCGCCCCTATAATTATAATCTAGGCTAATAGCTATATAGGATTTAGCTTCCCTAGGCTACTTAATAAGGGTTATTATTATAGTTATCCCCTTTAATATATAGTCTATTTTATTTAGGGCTTTAGCTTAGTCTTAACTTTCGGTCCTCTAGGAACCTTAGGTTAACTAAGGGTATAAGAAATTATATTCTAATAAGAGATTATAATAATCTATATCCTTTTGGTGCTTTTAGTTAATAATTAGCCACTATAAAATAGTCTAAGATATTAGCGTTAGTATCTAACTTATTACCTTATCTTATAAGCTTAGTTCACTAAGCTAGATTAAATATTACTTAGTGTAGTCCGGGAGAACCTAATATTCTTTAAATTACCTTTATCCGAGAATAATATTATACTAACTAAGATTAGTAACTAATATCGGAATCTATCACTATATACGCCTATTAATAATTAATATAAGTTTAAGGGTATAAGTAATTATAGGACTTAGATAGCTATCGTAAGCCTAAGTCTTATAGGCCTAAGATAATTATAATATTAGTAGGCAGAGTACTTTCGTAAGTTATATCGCTAAAGATTTATTAATAAAAATAAATTTATTTACCTTAGTATTACTAAGGGCTAAGATTAAGAAAGAATATCTATTTTAAGCTACCTAAGCTATAAAATTAAGGCTTTTATCTATATTAATAAGATCCTTTAAACTTAATATATTTAGTAATAACTTCTTATTACCTAGGAAAGAGACTTCTCCTAGGTCTAGGCTTTTCCTTATTAGACTTTATCGCGAAGCTACTTTATCTCTTATAAATTCTTATTAGCTATCTTAATAGCGATAATAGTAGACTTAGGCTTCTTTAGATATTTATAGCTTAGATAGCTAGATTTATAGTAATAAAAATACTTACCTTTCTTTATAAGAGTAATATATTCTAAGGTTATTAGTAAGGTAGTCCTAGCTCCCTAACGCGAGAGAGTTATAAAAATTAATATTATAGAGGACTTTACACTAATAATAATAATAATTATATATATATAGCTTCGCGAGTTTTATTACTAAGTAATTAGTCTACTAATAATCTAATACTTCTTAATAAATTAGTTAAAGTTAACCTTCTTCTTTATTATATAAATTATTATCTAATTCTATAGAAGCTATAGGAGCTTTTAGTAAAGATTATATTTATATAATTTTATTAGCTAGTCGGATTCCTTAGCGAGATATATAAACTTAGCTAGGAAATTAGTAAAATCTTATTAGGGGTTTATATTTAATATAAGGTACTAATTGTAGGTAACCTATTTATAATTAGGGTTATAAAATATACTTTTAAGGTAATTAAAGATATTATTTATTAATTAATAAGGATTTATAGCGTTAGGCTATATTTAAGGACTAATATAGCGAAAGGCCTTCCTTTTATAATAATTTTAGATATAGATAAGCTAGTAAGCGGCTATTAGATAATAGTCTTTATTTAATAGAAGCTTATTTCGGACCTTAGTTTTCTAAGCCTTAAATTTAATATCTTTACTATTATCTATTATTAAAGCGTTAGGTATTTTAGTAGACTTATATACCTTAGGTATAGAGAATATTACGCGCGAGCTAGCGATAGCTATATTACCTATACTAAGGAAATAGATAGAGACTATAGGGCTATCCTATTCCTTAATTACCTTAAGTAATCGCGCGTTAACCGTATATTTTTCTTTAAGTAATTATTAATATTTAGCTACTAAGTTATTTATATATTTAGGGTCCTTAGCTATAGTTATAGGACGTCTTACGAGCTACTCGCGTAATTCCTAAATAAGATTATTATATTAACTAACTTAGGCCTATAGCTAAGTAATCTTATTAATATACTTAGTATTAAGTTAGTCGATCTCGTTATATCTTTTTACTAATATATTCTAAGTAGTCTAAGGTTCTTAGCGGATCTATTTTATTAGCTATTTTATAATAATTATCTTATTTTATTCCTTCTTTAGGAAAGTTAGTAATTCCCTATAATTAGGGCGACTCCTATATCGCTTAGTTATAGGATCTTCCTATTATTATATATTATTAGTATTAGGAAGATAAGCTACTTCTCTTATAGTACGGTATTTCTCCTAGCTCTTATTTCTGCTAGCTAACTAATCTATATTATCGGATTCGGTTTAGGGTTCGGTTCGCTATCTTAGCGTTATTTATAATTTATTTAATTTGTCGGGTTTTAGGTTATAGGTCTCACTTATAGGATACCTATACGCGTTAATAATAATATATCGACGCTACTAAGCCTCTAAAAGCGAGGGAAAGAGAAAAAGACAAGTTTAGAACTATATTATAAGCTAATACAAAAGAAGTCGTGTGCTATTCGAAAAGTTCTAAAATAGAGAAAGAAAGGGAAGAGAGAAAGAGAAAGAGAATAACTACAAATAATACCCTCCCCCCGTGTCCTATTCGGGACTAGCTCACCACATGTGACCTCTCCTCGAACTCTCCCTGAACCATGCGTCACACAGAGGTATGGTCCGCCTTCAGGCATGAATGGTCCGTTCCTTCGGAGGTGCCTTCGGGCATATCTTGCCCGCGGACTTCGACCATAGTCTTTGGACCTCGGTGAACAGACTTCGACCCTCGGTTCCCTCAAGGATAGGTGGACCACTTTCCCTTAGGGATAAAATGGTCCACCTTTGGGCATGCATAACCTGATACTGCGGGGAAGCTTTCGGGGTGGCTTAAACCGTCCATCCTTGACATCATTCTTTTGGCTTTTCTTCGGTTCCCTTCTTTGCCACCTTTATTATGTTGCTGCCTAGTATTTGTATGTCATTCTAGACATCATTTCTAGGCTATCCTAGCCTATAAATATGTCCCTCCTTTCTAGCAGAAAGAATGAAGTCAGTTCTACTTTCCTGAAGTCATTTTCCACTTTCCAAAAGTCATCTCTACCTTCTTCCTTTGATCCTCAGGACTGTGGTTCTGCCTTCGTTTAGGCTATATCTGCTTATAGTCTATCCTACGACCTTTGACCTTCTACCTTTGTCTGGCACCGACTGACCTAGCCGGACTAAGGTTGATCCCACGGACTTAAGGGGCCACGATCTGCTTCGTGGTAGCTTTCCCCTTATATCCCAACAGTATTTTATCTATTCTTTATATTAATAAGGTTCTAAATAAGGCGCTTAAATCTTATCCCCGTAGGTAAAGATTAATTAGTGAGTAATCGCTACTATATCCTAATTTAGATCCGAAAGCTCTTAATAGCCTAAGTTTCCTATATATTTTAGGATAGCTCTTATAATAGGTTTCTTATCCGGAAGAGTATAATTTTCGAGATATTATTCTATAGCTACTAACCACTTCTCCTCGGGAATACCTATAAATATATATATTATACTTAATAAAGCGTTTTATATTAGTTAGGTCTCCGATATATTAGCTAGGCTATCTCTTAGAAAATCCGGCCGCTAACTAATAGTATTAGGTACGATTGCCTCTGAACCCTTATAGTATTAAATTTCAAGATTATATTCCTAGAATTCGGCGATCTAACGAGCTAAGCGTTTGCTATAGGTCGTAGTTGTCTGTAAGTATTAAAGGCTTGCATAATCCGTGACAATAGTTGTTTTGGTGCCGTTCTCGATATAACGTCCCATACGCGCAGAGCTTCTTGGGTTGAGCGCGGGCATTAGCGTGTGAGATTCCATCAGATCTCTCGGTAACTAGGAATCTAGAGGTTGCCGGTTCGATTCGTGGGGTGCGCAGAGATTTTACCGACCTATCATATAATCATGCCGCTTGATTGCTTATCTGATAGCCTTGCTTATTAATAAGTACGTGACTCTAGTACACCTAGCACGAATCTCATATCATTAGGTTGCACCTTAGGCCTCATCAACCCTAAACCCTAATTCACGTAAGGAAAATTTGAGGGCAATATATATTATGCACTATCCTTTATCCACTTCTTATCATACTGGCTAGGGAAAGGCTACGTCATATCGATTTGGCGGGGTTTACTATGAATAGCCTAAAATTGACTCCTTCGGTATAAGGATCAAGCCTATAAAAATAAGCAATAAGGCTATTGCTATAATTAGACATTGACATGGGTTGTCCATGGGCAGAAGGTTCGACCCATGACCCAACCCATGGGTTGCCCACGCTTGGGCAGCGGAACCTGACCCGTCCATGGGTTGGGTTGGGTTAACCCATGGGCAACCC
The DNA here is from genome assembly GCF_028827695.1 of Penicillium maclennaniae. Lineage (NCBI taxonomy): Eukaryota > Fungi > Ascomycota > Eurotiomycetes > Eurotiales > Aspergillaceae > Penicillium > Penicillium maclennaniae. Next base: position 3,819,365 of record NW_026623215.1, on the reverse strand, counting down.
ATGGACACCTAATCCTGCCTGATTTAGGATTTTCGGCCTGATTTGGCCTGATTTGGCCTGATTCAGCCTGAACTTTTTGCATAATTTTTAGCTTATTTACCGTTTTCTACCTTAGTTCTGGTCTAAACGCATACCATTCCCTCTTTTTTCATCCTTCCCTACTGTATTTATATGAAATATGATCGTTTATACCTAGACTAGTACGTTTTGTATCGGTCGCATAAAGAAGACTAATTATTATCGTCTATAATAGGGTAGTTGTGTCTATGTTAGTGGTGTAGAGCAGAAATATATATTTCCCGTAGATAAGTGTACTACCACTTTCTGTTGGAGATTCTTCTTTAATTTTTAATTCACCCAAATGTCAATATTAAGCTATGATATTTTGTGTACGTATTATCTATATATATCTCTACTTTATCTCCTAGTTTAAGAGCTTATACATTTGATTTGCGTGAGTAGTGAAGATAAAGACTAATCCTTTCACAGCCTTAGAGAGATTGATTCTGCAGAATAGGTGTGTGGGTCCGTGCCTAAGGATTAGACCAATGACATCAGATCAAAAGACCCGCTCAACGCGCGTTATAACCAATTAACGCGTGTATAGTCCTACCCGCTATTTATTCCATGGTTCACTTCCTCCCTACTTCACCCTTACTTTTACGTTCTTTCGCGTTATCATGGCTAGATCCTTATCTGAACACTTTGATTCTATCACGAGTGATAGTATCGACCCTCTTCTATCTGATTGCTGCTTCTCTATCCCACCCTCCTCGGTTCCTAAAAGCCAGTCTACCGCGCCTATTACTACCGAGCCCCCCACCGATCCTTGAACGCGTCGGACCTAAGAGAAACTATATCCTATGGACCGATATGAATAAGGCTATATACATCCAATGGTGGCTTACAACAACATATGGGCAGAAACCACGAGCGGAACATCCCCGGTGGGATAAAAGGGGCTTAATATCCGAGGTTTGGACACACTTTGAACAGGGCGCAGAGATCTCTACTGGTAGACCATGCATTACCTGTAAGGACTGTGGCCAGATCTACGCGCATAGTCCTAAAAATGGGACGAATATTATGACAAGGCATAGAGAAAGATGCCTACCAAAGGGTAAGCTGAAACAGAGAAATATCCAGGCGGCTATCCGTACCCAGGTAAGACAAAGGTGAAAGAGAAGTGAAAGAGAAGTGAAAGAGAAGTGAAAGAGAAGTGAAAGAGAAGTGAAAGAGAAGTGAAAGAGAAGTGAAAGAGAAGTGAAAGAGAAGTGAAAGAGAAGTGAAAGAAAAGTGAAAGAGAAGTAAGACTAATACTCCTTTGTTTGAATCACTAGGCTCTATGCGCTCCCCCGCCCGACGTATGGGATGAAAACGATTAGAAGAAGCAGCTTTTGGTCACAATCACTAGCCTTCGTCTACCATTCCAGATCATCGAAAACCAGCACTTTCGAGACCTTTTACGCTTGACCCAACAAGCCCCTTCCCTCCCTATTATCCAAACGGGTAAAACCCTTGCTCGTCAGCTTCAAAGCACCGTCCAAATCCAACAGCAAGGCATACTAAATATGCTTCCGTCAGACGCAAAGCTATCACTTGCACTTGACTGCTGGACGTCGCCCTTTCATCAGGCGTTTATGGCTATCACTGGGTATTTCCTTGATAAACAGTGGGAATATAGGCAGATCCTACTCGGTTTCGAACCCCTCGAGGGTACACATACTGGGGAGAACCTTGCTTTAGCCCTATGTGCTGTTATTGACAGACATGGGATTAAAGATCAGATTCTGGCTATCACCACTGATAATGCGTCAAACAATAAGACAATGTTTGATAAGGTCCAACGGATCTATCCAGACATCTCTATTGTTTATATTCCGTGTATGGCGCATGTGATTCAGCTTAGCCTTAATGAGCTCCTACATCGGATCAAAGCAAAGCCAAAGAACGACACAGTGAATATAGTGTGGACCGATGAGCTACAGAAGGCTTCTACCCAGCGAGGACAGAAAGGGGATATTGCAAACACCCTCGATAGGGTACGCCGGCTTGCAATATATATTAACGGAAGCCCACAAAGGCGTGCGGAATTCCTTAGGCTTCAATCGATGGAACCTAGTCAATTGGTCCCAATTCAGGACGTCCGAACACGGTGGAATTCCACCTATCTGATGTTACAAAGAGCTAAACGACTACAGCCATACTTTAATAGGTACTGCCATATTGAGTGCCTAGACAACCTGAAGCTTGATTCCGAGGAATGGCGACAGGTTGACTATCTTCTTTGCCTCACAAGACCATTCTTCCTATACACAAGCACATTCTCAAAGACAAAAGACGTGACTATCCATCAGGTGTTTAAGCTTTACAATAAGCTATTTAAACACCTCGAGGCGTCAATCAGTCAGCTCAAAAAGAAGAAGGTACGCTCTCACTTTTCTCTCACTTCTCTCTTACTTTTTATTTACCCTTATACTAACGAATATTAGATTAAATGGAAGCAACAGATGCTTGTCGCTCTTGAAGCAGGCCTACAGAAGCTCCGTGAGTACTACGCAAAGACCGATCAGCCTAAGGCTGGTAATGTGTATGCGCATAGCACTATCCTCGCACCAAAGGATAAGTTACAGTACTTCAAACGCAAGGAATGGTCTGGTGGGCCAGAGGGCTCTACTCAGACATGGGCCGAACACTATCACAGCACCCTTCAAGATCGGATTAAAGCTTATCAATTCGAAGAGAATAACACCCTTCTATCTAAAGCTTATACACAAGGGTCGGAACTTGATCGGTTACTCGAAGATGAAGGTGAATCTAACCTAGACCGGGATGAACTCGCACGGTATCTTCAAGCCGGTAAGCCTCTTTATTTAAGTCTCCTCCACTCCTCTTTTAAGTCAGCTCGACTCCACTTTTAAGTTAGACCGACTCCTCTTTTCAGTTAGGTCGACTCCTCTTTTTAGTTGGGTCGACTCCTCTTATAAGGTTAATCCCTTATATTATTAAGTCTAAGCGACTACTCCCACAAGTCTGATCGACTCCTTCCACGAGTCTGATCGACTCCTCCCCCGAGTCCGATTAACTCCTATTTAAAGGCTTGCTCGCTTATTAAGCCTCTTTACCCTCTTTGCTTACTTCTCTTTCTCTTTAGGTGTTATACGCACTACCCCTCAGGCCTTCTGGAGAGACCATCAATTTGAATATCCTACCCTCGCACGGGTAGCCCGCGATATCTTCTCTATTCCCGCTACTGGTGCGGGGGTAGAGAGGCTATTTAATTCAGCCCGCGATGTTTGTCATTATCGCCGAGGTCGTCTGAACTCAACAACTATCCAGGATCTAATGATGTTCTCTTGCCTTACTCAATTTGAGATAGAAGATGAACAGCTTGAACTAGCTCGGGCTCTAGAGATCCCTGAAGAAGGTGAAAATGAGAAGATTTCACCTTCGTTAGAAGGGATTGATCCAATCAGCGATACTGAGGAAGGTGACGATGAAGTGAGGCTATCTGTGAGGGCAGGGAAGAGACGAAAGAGTGTTTTGTCTGATCATGAAAGTGAGCAAAGTGATAATGATAATAGTGGTTTACCCTTAATGAGCCAAGTACGGCATTCTGGAAGGGTAAGGAAGGCGCCGAGGATACATGAAGGGTTCGAAATTAGTAAATAGTTTAGTATTTAATTAATCTCACTTGATCTTCACTTGATCTTCACTTCCTAAATAAATGCGGTAATATTCTGTCTAAATATTACCACTCTAATACATTAAATACTACATAAATTGTATAACTTATGTCTTACGGTACTATGGGTTGCCAAGAAACCCATGGGTTAACCCGTCCATGGGCAGCCAGACCTGACCCGTCCATGGGTTCGGGGTAGGTGTCCAGGACCCGTCCATGGACGGGTTGGGTTCGACCCATGGACCCAACCCATGGGTTATGTCAATGTCTAGCTATAATTAAGTGGGGGAGGATGTGATAACTGAGGCTTATCACCTAGTATATATACTAATGCAGTCGATCTCTCGTACCGAGAGATCTGGCTATGACCTTTTAGTCTATGGGTTATGCGCGGGCATTAGCGTGTGAGATTCCATCTTTAATGGCCAATAGTTCTTTTTCCTGAACGGAGTAATTTAGCTCTGCACCTTGTAACTTTCTTCCGTCGAAAGCTACTGGGTGAAAGCGTTTATTTGTGTCCGATTAGAGCAGAACTACATTAATAGCCTATTCTAATATATCTGTTTCAATCCGGAAAGGCTTATCGCGGTCCGGTTATTTTAGGATAGGCGCTTATATTAAAGCCTCTTTTAGTTATATAGAGGCACTTTCGCAACTAATTGTCTATTAAATAGGTCGGAACTTATCTTTTCGGATAAATACATCTAGTTCCTTTAATAGTCTATAGAGTAATATATACATTAAAATAAAGCCTTTAATAAAGTGTCGGTAGTAGGTGGCTAGACTAAGGAACTATCGAACTTCGTGGATATTATATAATTATAGCTATTCGCGTATAGCCGCGACCTTTTCCGGTATAGGGCGAAGTTACCTATTCCTAATAATATATCTATAAAACTTAAGTTCTTAGGTTACGAACTAATACTTTTAGGGTTAAGTGTATAGCTCCTGCGCTTCTAATAATAATAATACTTAGTTAATATAATTATAGTATTCTTCTGAGTTATAGGAAAATATTAGGATATTATTAAGATATATAACCGCATACTGTCGGGCTATAAGGGTAAAGCTACCACGAAGCACTTCGTGGCCCCTTTAAGTCCGTGGGATCAACCTTAGTCCGGCTAGGTCAGTCGGTGCCAGACAAAGGAAGAAGGTCAAAGGTCGTAGGAGAGACTATAAGCAGATATAGCCTAAACGAAGGCAGAACCACAGTCCTGAGGATCAAAGGAAGAAGGTAGAGATAACTTTGGAAAGTAGAACTGACTTGATTCTTTCTGCTAGAAAAGAAGGACATATGTATAGGCTAAAATAGCCTAGAAATAATGTCTAGAATAACATACAAATACTAGGCAGCAACATAATAAAGGTGGCAAAGAAGGGAACCGAAGAAAAGCCAAAAGAATGATGTCAAGGATCGACGGTTTCAGCCACCCCGAAAGTTTCCCCGCAGTATCAGGTTATGCATGCCCAAAGGTGGACTATTTTATCCTTAAGAGAAAGTGGTCCGCCTATCCTTAAGGGGACCGAGGGTGGAAGTCTATTCACCGAGGTCCGAAGACCATAGTCGAAGTCCGCAGGCAAGATATACCCGAAGGCACCTCCGAAGGAACGGACCATTCATGCCTGAAGACGGACCATTTACCTCTGAAGGAAAATGGTCCTGCCTATCATTCGGGAGAGGGCCGCGGGCCAGAATCAGAAGTGGTCAAAATATCATTTTGATAGAAGAAAAATCTGGTCACGTGATCAATGCAATGCTGATCTTATATGTTAAATATAAGGATAGATCTTTCTATGTAGCATTGGTCTATATTCCAATAGGTATATATTAGAGGTTTAGGATATAATAAATATATAGGTTATAGAGAGATAGAATAAAAGGACTTATAAAGATTTTAGATAAAAAAAAGCTATTATATAGAGGGAATCCGTTTACCCCGGTCGCGCGAAGACGTAAGTTAATATATTATCCTATAGGCCCCTACTTAGCTAAAATTCTCTTATCTAATTAGGTCGCGGAGAGGGTAACCCTTAAGACCCTTAGGGTGACCCTCTAATTATATAGTCTTAAGTTTCGTGATTAAAAATATCTAAGTCTAATAATCTAGATCTTTAAACTTATTTCGTATAATAACTAGAATACCTACGAGGAATCTAAATTCATAATTATTTAAATAAGTCTCTATTTATTTTATAACCGAAGAAAGATTTCGATTTAGGGCATTTTTGGTATTAAAAAAAAAAGATATATTTACTATTATATAAATATAGCACTCTCACTCTACCTTTAATATATATTTCCGTAACAAAACTCTTAACTTTTTATAACCCCCCTTAAAAACTAGCCACCTACTATATAATTTAAGTCAAATTTCAGAACACTAAGGTAATAATATATAAGTTTTCTATATATAAGCTAATTTCTTTGAATTTCGTAGATATTAGTATATAATTAAGGAATAATAGAAATAGATACCAGAATAGCCATAAATAATAGTATTTTTATAAGCTAAATCATTAATTTTATATATCCGAATTAGGAAAGGCGCGGAGAAATTATATATTTAAGGGTCTGACGGACCCTCCGCGGGTGACCCTCAAGGGACCCTTAGAGGGTCAGGGTCAGGGTTAGGGTCGGTGAGGTCAGACCCTGACCCTCGGAGGTGCGGGTGGAGGTTCCTGATCTTGGACCCGCGGGGCGGGTGAGTGCCAGGTCTAGCAAGAAGGTCGAAATCCAAATACATATTGAAAACTTAGGCGCAGATACATAAGTGCTTATAACACACGCTCGAGGTGTTACTACCACTGTAGAGATTTGTCAAGAATCACTTTTCTCAGAAAGGAGCAAAATTTGGCTTGAGCCAAGGACGTGATCATGCCTCTTCGATATGCCTGCCTGGTATAGGCTCGGCGAGCGCTGCCCGCCACGTAGGTGCACTGAACTTATCAGTGAAGTACTGTGTCTCGTGCACCACAAGCTCGCGAGCAAACTGCATGATGGAGACTGAGTATGTTGGCACTCCGTCATAGGTGATGATGCACTCGCTCACCCATAGATGGCCGTCGCCTGAGATCCGTAGCACCGTAAAATGCCGGTCGGCCGGGTGTCCGCCACGCTGTGCAGAAATTGCCGCACGACCTTTGAAACGCTCCCCTGATTGCGGGTAGTCTAGGATCGCGTCTACGGCATAGATGGCGTGTTCGGCTTCGATGTCACTGTCATCCGATGCCCGCCAATGTTCCTCGATTGCTTTCCTGGTCAAATTCATCGCACTCTCATTTCCGTTCATTGTGACAAACAATAATATATTTTGAGCTGCTCGGGAAGGGGCCACTAGGTCGTATATTCCAGCGGAGTTATGGGACAGAGTATACCAGTTTCTCGCTCGGTGCATGAGCTTGCTGACCAATGCGGCCAATGACACCACGACTTCCCCCAGTACCACACAATATGAGTCCCCAAACGGCCTCGCCGCTTTCGCTGGTGTGGAGCCTTCGACAGTTCAATGCAATTGTACCTTTGAATGTGGTTCTCGACCGCTAGCGGAGCAGCGGCTGAACATTAGTTTTCGGCACAGCGTATGACTGATCAACGACCGAGAAGAAGCGGCAAAAACAAACACTTCCCAATTTGCAGATAGTAGACAAGGCGATTTTACCTCGGTGGGACAGGAGCTACTTCAGCCTCCGACTAAACCATTCGAACGCGTTCAATCACTTCCGCCAGCTGCTGCTCAGTAGCCGATATTTCCACTTCCGCTGCCCAAACGCATGCAGCCTTAGGGGTAGTAGGTGCAGAACGATTAGGCATAGATTAAATCAATGTAAAGGCAGCTACTCACATGTGAACACATCATAGCGTTTGGATCCAAAGATGCTAATTTAGAAAATAGTACAGTAATGAGCGAAGTGGCCGGATCAGCCGGTGGCTAACTCAGCCAGGGATTACGTTATCTGCTGCCTTTGAAACGTCGTGCGTTCATCATTCGACATTCCGACCAATAACGCAAGACTATGCATCATTGAATCGGTTGACTCTAGGTATTGTTCTGGAACCTGCGTAGGATCAACTACTGACCCCCTTTGACCTGCTCGAACCGGACCGACCTCATATTTTGAATCGGTTAGTAGTTGATGTTTCGCCGCCCGGCTGTGCTCAACTCGCTGAAGCACTATTGCAATATGGCGACAATCTTACAGTATGAAGTCATAATTATCGGCTCTGGCCAATCCGGCACGCCCTTGGCCGCCGCATTTGCGAAAGCAGGACAAAAAACAGCACTGATTGAACGCCAGCATATCGGTGGAAGCTGTATTAATGAAGGCTGTACACCGACAAAAACGTTAATTGCATCAGGTCGCATCGCCTATCTAGTTCGTAGGGGACTAGATTATGGTATACACACTTCCGAGCACGAGACCGATGTGAATGTGGCCGCGGTCGACATGCTCAAGGTCCGCCAACGGAAACGCGACGTCGTTGCCTCATTCCGCGGTGGTAGTGAGACTAAGTTAAGAGACGCTGGCGTGGATGTCCTGACAGGTGAAGCGACTTTCGTGGACGAGAAGACACTCAAGTGCAAAGATAGTGGTGGCGACGTGAGAACTGTCCAAGGCCAGAAGATATTCATCAATGTCGGAGCACGACCTGCACCGCCACTCCTCGAAGGGATCGGCTTGCTTGATCAAAAAGCAGTCTTGGATTCCACGTCAATTCAAGAGCTAGACGAGGTTCCTAGCCACCTCGTGGTGATTGGAGGAGGATATGTGGGAGTGGAGTTTGCACAATTGTTTCGCAGACTAGGTGCACAAGTCACCATAATCCAGCGTGGAAAACAACTACTACCGCTCGAGGACGAAGAGATTGCTCACCTGCTGCGAAATATTTTTCAGGAGGATGGACTCACGGTGCACTTGAACTCTGACCCTGTCAGAATTGCGCCGTCTCCTAGCGGGTTTAGTCTTCATTTCCACGCCAATAATGGCGATCGAACCGTCGAAGGAACGCACATCCTATTCGCTTCCGGACGCATTCCAAATACAGACAGGTTGAAGCCAGAAGCTGCAGGTATCGACACCGACAAGAAAGGATATATTGTGACAAACGAATACCTCGAAACTTCGTCTCCTTCTATTTTTGCAATAGGCGACGTGAAAGGACCACCGGCATTCACGCATATCTCGTACGACGACTTTCGCATCATCCGGTCTAACATGCTTTCATTACCACCTACCAAGCTTTCTACCAAAGACCGCATTGTCCCGTACGTGGTGTTCACCGATCCCCAACTCGCGCACGTCGGCCTCCATGAGAGGGAAGCTCGTGTAAAGTTCCCCAACAAGAGGATTCAAACTGCGAAAATGCCAATGGCATACGTCGCCCGCGCACTAGAAACGGACGAGTCGAGAGGCATGATGAAAGCTGTCGTGGACGGTGATACAGGGTTGATTCTAGGGTTTTCCTGCTTGGGCATCGAGGGTGGCGAAATCATGAGCATCGTGGAAACAGCGATGATCGGAAATGTTCCCTACCAAAAATTGCGAGACGCAGTCTTTGCCCATCCCACTCTAGCAGAGAGTCTGAACAACATTTGGGGATTTTTGGAGTGAGTGCAATGTGTTCTGTACATATGCTCTTTACCACCATGCGCAGAACGACCTATTCGAGTTGGGGGTGCATGGAGACTTCCAAATTGCCGCAAATTTGTGCGAATGTTTGTAATCGTACCTTGGCTACATTCAGCTTCTTCAGCCATTTAAGATGTGGTAAGTGACTGGCTCTCTAACATAGCACGGACGAGATGAAGCTTTGGCGAGGGAAGTCTCGGAGCCATTTAGCAAGGTCTAATGTGCCCTCGAGAGTGATGGATGAGTGAAGAAACCTGTGTAAATTCGTGTAGCTGGTTTTGCACTCCTCTGTGAAATCCTCAAAGCCCCACACATTGGCTGAGCCCCAGAACACTTGTGACAGGATGATACCACATGATACCACCCTGGAAGTATGCTGGCGGAATCTGGTATCGCCAATCGCGATGGAATTTGGAGACCTGAACTGGTGCAATGCTGAGGGGTGACCAATATGTTCTCCTGAAGCTGATTTGTTTGTCACACCCAGACCACTAGTCAAGTACCTAGATTCCTGAAACTGACATGAGGTCTTGTTCTGTATCTTTTGTCACGATCCAGTTATTCAGAGTAGCCCTCCACCTGATCTGGCAGTTAATTCCATTTGGAGATTGTTTATCCCACACATTTCTATCTTCCTGTTCAACTACTGGAAGAAATTCTAGTTGATCTAATGGTTGTTAATGCGAGAATGAATGTTCATCAACTATTTCCTCAGGATCAGGGGAAGGGCAGATTATTGATGGCGTGAATTCGCAGTCCAGGTAACTAGGAATGGGAGCACATGGGGGAGTCCGTTCCCATAGATCAGGCAGTTCATGCCAGTAGGTACACATCATCGTCAAAAGGAGTGAAAATCATCATCCCACAGCAGAGAATGTTCCTGAGGAGCCTAGAAACCATGTTGCGTGTTAGCTTATACCAGGAAGGTGTCATGAATTGTAAGAAAAACCGTTGACAGGCTGAGTATAGTGACGAGGAGGGTCGTGAGGATTCTGTAAGTAAGCAAAGCACTGTGAAGTCACTGTTTGCGTTGTCTAGTATTGGGTAAGCCCTGAGATAGTCACTTGGACATCGGAGTGGCAGAGGTAAGTGACACCTTGCCATAATCTCAAGGCCCACTCCAGCTCCTCGTTTGCATTAATTACCATGGAAATGAAAGTTCTAGTTTTCATAGCTTGCACATACTGTGACGGGACATTAGTCATGTGTTGATTGAAGTAAAATACTGTAAAATACTGTGTAGATGGCCATACAGGGATATTGCTATTCCGGCGCTATTCTTAATATAGCACGGTAAATCTTGGCATTAGGGTTCGAGAAACAATCAAAGAGTGTAGGTGGTGACACCGATTTCCGGAAGTACTGAATGTGTTGTTCTACCTAAAAAACTCGGAGCGCGGAATGCTGATTCTGCCGGTAGTATTGTTCCTTAGTATTGTTCCTGGTGTTCCTGGAAGGAACAATACTATGAATTTGTCAAAGAGCGACTCTTTGTTACTTGACTTTGCTAAGCCTCTTTGGGCCTTCCCGCAGGTTCCACTTAATATTGTGACCGAGACATTCGATCCACTGCGGATAGCTCTCGACAGCAACGTCTACTAAACCTGCTCGAAAACTTTCTTGGCCCATTCACTGATGGAGACTTGTGGCCTTGTGCTTCCGTGGTGGCGCAATCATACGAGGAATGTCTTTGAGGAGCCCCTGAACCCCCGTAGATATTGTCCCTGCGAGCAACAATATCAACATATCCGCCATCAAAATCTGGCGACCATCACCGTCAGGGCCTTCTACCAATCTAAGCTAATTAGGGAAAGGCTTCCTAAAAACTTTTTTCGATGCCCTTTGTACTCACCCGACTATAATGATCAATCGCCTGGCCACCAACTTATTGAAGACGTCGCCACGAAAGGCGTGGACTCCTGAGTGACAATATCAAGAAACGCCACCTCGCACCTGAACAATATCATCGGCCCAAATAGATGGAATTCTGTTGCAGATCAATCAACATCAATGGTGCCATGACTTTCTTTACCAATTGACCTCAAGTCGATGCCTTGCAGTGAGAAGTATAAGTACACCGTTCTCTCCCATTAAACACAACTTCTCCTCATCATCCTCTCACAAAACATCATTCCAATCCAACCATTTCAAACCAATCTTCGCTTTTCAAGCAAACCCTCAATCTTCGCAATGGAGTTCCAGACTACCGCTGTTGTTGTTAAGGGTAAGCATCTTGTCCAACTTCCCCAACCCACAACCGCGACGTTGAACATCATACTAACACATAAAAGCCTCCCCCGGTGGTGGCTGCGTTGTTATGTAAACTCCTTACATACACGCCACCCGAGTCAAAGCATCCCACACCATCTCTATGACCCTGTTCGCCGGTCAGAGCGGTTGAATGGGAAACTTCAATGATTCAATCCTCACTACTTACGGCTGAGAAACACCATCAATCTAAACAAAATAAAATTTGACCATCTTTCGAAACACGACCAGCGACTCATCTACTTTGTGTTTGCGGATTCGTCCAGTTCCTTCTTTTTTTCTATCGAGGTCGTGAGGTTGTTTCTTCGTCGAGTACCTTTCGTTCTGCTTCCCAGAGGGCGAGTGGGTAGCTCGATGTCGGGCCGAGTCCGATGCGACCTTTTGCTGACTGTGGGCGAGGGAGTGTGGAATCTACAAAGGAGGCGGGTTTTGTGTTTTCATTTTTGCTTTTCGCGAGATGGTTTCTAAAGTCTACAAAAAAAAACTGTGCCCTTATGGTACGGATTGTTGGTGCGCACTCGGTCGTTTGTGGTCATGATTCTGGTTTTCCCTTTCTCGTGCTGGGAAGTGTCTTGACTCGGGATTCTCTAGTTAAGTTGGTCGTGGCAGCTGAATGAATTACTGAATTCTTCCTCATTCTTTCTGAAATATAGACTTCTGATGGCATGGGCTTGAAGGTGAAAGGAAGGCTGAGCTATCCTATTGGAGATGTGCAGTGAGTGGTATGTACGATTCGCCGAGCCAGCCTCGACTATGCCCTACATACAGATGCTACCCGACGTGGATCGACCTATTGCCAGCCTTCAGTCTCTTTCCGAATCTCAGACGCTCGGGTTTCCTCTTCCTGCGTAAAAGTCTTCAGGTCCGAGTCATCGGTTCCATATGCATCGTGAATCGCCTCTTCAATCTGATCAAGTGTGAGACCAATTAGCCCAACGGACCGAGCATTGCCAACTTGGCACATCTCCTCGCCGACCGCAGACTCGATGATGCCGTCGCCTCCCTTGGCAGTAAGGTCGGATTCGAAGGCACGAAACAGCTTGTATAGAGGTTCGAGCACTTGGCTGCGGAAGAACACCACAGTCTTTTCCAGTTGCAAAGTATCTCTGAGAGAAGGCGATGATAGAAGGAGATAGTACAGATTCAAAGCGGAATGCAAAGCAGGGCCCTGAGTCTGCGTCAGGCACGTCCAACTGTCCAGTATGCTTGCCGAGGAAGCTGCATTCACAGACGTGAAAAGTGACTGGAACAGAATCCAGAAGTGGAGCGGGTCATGGAAGACGGTCTCCGCCGATTCATGAACGTGGCCTATAATTTCCTCTCTCAGCCATGTCACAGCACTATCACGGATAGTTGTCAAATTGGACGCTTCTAGGATAGAGCGAATAAGCTTGAACCGCGTGGAAGAAGACGGGTGGCTATGAACGATGGTCGTCGGTATTTGTCGGACAATGCCATGTGTCTGGCGCGCGGTGCATGCGGTTAAAGCGATGACAAAGTTCTTGAATTCTGTCTCGCTCGAAGGGGTTACAATTGGGTTTTGCATGGCATGCACGGTCAGAGCCAGCAAGGAGTCTAGCAGTGCCTGGGGCTCGCCATAAGTTACTTCATGCACATTCTCGGGTGCTCCCAAGAAATTTGTGAAGATCACGGCTATATCTGGAAAAACAGATAACGGCGGCATCATATTGCCAGATATGAAGAGAGTAGACCCTGCAGCACGGGCTGCAAGAAGCAACAGTGAGCCGTGGCGTTCCAAAGGAATCTCGTCCGGGGAAGCGGGGGGCTCTTCAAAATCCAGCGGAGGCCGGTGTTCATCTGAAGAGCGGGAAACAATTGACAATAGCTCAGTGCTGTCGATTCCGATGTCTCGCGACAGTGCCTAAGACAAAGCAATACATTAGAAAATAACATGGAAAAAAAAAGCACACAGTCGGCGACATACCACGATCTTGCCCATTAGCATGTCCCGCTCCTTGAGCTCTTTTGTGGTGGAGTATGCCTGTGTCTGCGACTGTTCTGGTAACTGCAGAGACGGATGCAAATGTTCTTGCATACGAACGGTCCAAGACATGCCAGGGTCCATTGGGCCCGAGAAGCTCAACAGGTATGACTTGAACAGCTCGATCAACCCAAATTGGATGAACTTCCTCACCAACAAGGTCTCGTTAGTTGCCGACGGAGACGGCACCGCTACCTCTGGTTCGGGATCTGGAGCAGAGGCTTTCGCTGTCCGCAGCACGCTCGACTCGCTCGGGGCTCGTGGAGGTGGGGCCGGTCGCTTGCTGGGAGAGAGGTCGCGAAGGAACTCCAGCAGGGCCAGGGTGGTCTCATCGCAAGGCATGGCTGTGTAGGCCTCGAGTGCTGCCTGGAGCGAGGTTGCGATGAAACGACTGGGAGATTTGGTTTGGATTCTTCCATGAAGCACTGATAGCATGGACAGGAGACAATTGAACTGCAGGATATGTTTCGCCAACGCGTCATCCGCGGCCTCCTCATCCTCCTCGTCCTCCTCGGGTTGGAGCTGCATCAAGGCTTCGGATACACGCAGGATAACTTCTCGTGGGTTTCCAAGTCGAGCGACATCTTGTAGACACTCGGTGGAAGCGGGAAGCATTGGCAAGAGGAGCTTGACGAGATCCCAACCGATGTTGGTGGTAAGGCGCTCATCTTGCAGCAGTTGGTGCAACAGCGGCAGACGTTTAGGGGTCAACTGATATTCCAGCAGCGTGAGGTAGGTGAGATAGTCGGTCGCTGGCGGCAAGGCCTGGACTAGCGGGTCTTCGGGGTCCATGGTTGGTGTAGAGGGTGAGGTTGAAGTCTAGCGCGGGGAAGTCAAAGCGAAACCAGTGACATCACTTCCTCAGCCACCCGGCGGGCATCAATTCTCCAACATGGGCCATGGTGAAATCAAAGATCAACGTAGAAAACTCAAGACTGAACTACTGGCATTTTTAGACAGAGCATCACGACAGTGAACCACATGATGACCCTCTCACAGCTCGCGATAGTCTAATAACAAGGCAAAAAACATAAAAAAAAAAAAATGAAAAAGCAAAAAGTGTTGGCCAAATCTTGGCGCTCTTCCAAATCCTGGGAACGTCGGGCCGATCATGGTTCAGCCTTACCTTCCCTAGCGGAAATATCTTCCGAGTATACCACCCCACTTGGCTTTTCCATGATGCCGAACATCCGGACCGGGTTTCCTGCACTCGATCGAGATGGCAATCAGTTAAGTAACGGGCCATTACTGCTCGCAGCTACGGGGGACTCAACAACGTCATGTCTGGGTCTCGGGCATCGCCCGAGTCATTTTTTTGCCGGACCCGATCTAATTCTTGAGACTTGGATTCCTTGTTTTCGTCTCCTGCTTTCCCCCTTGGAAAGCTTTTAAAGTCTCGGGATGTGACCCTGTCATTCGAGAGTCATCTACTCTGATCCGTGGTCTCTTCTCCCAAGCTCTTTCCCTGGCTCTGGTCTTGACTTCGTGTGGCTCGTGCACTTCCGTCTACTTCCGGATCGACACCTCTGACCTTACAAAATCCAGTTAGCCTCATTACGTTATAAGTCCTTTTTGTTAAATTCATTGCACACCTGCGAAACCCTTTCCCCGGGAAACAAAACGTCCGGATCTATTCCCTGTACACGATCGACGGAATAGTCGCAACGCTCGCGATGACGACCGAAATGCAATCCTTCTATACCCCATCGACCTCTCACATGTCGCGAGCACCGGCGGCCATGGACCATCTCCTCAGCAAATACTCGTCGACCATGGGCTCAAGTGCGACACGGCGCATCCCGCGGCGCAACCCTTTCCAGCGCGTGCTCGACCGCATCCAGCTCGAGTACTATCGCTATGAGGTCACTTTTGGCATCTATGTGATGACTCCCAACGAGAAGATGGTGGCCAATGCCTTTGTGCTCATCACCTTGGCTCTGTTCTTCTGGGCACTGCTATACCTCCCATCGTTGCTATACAAAAAGGCGGGTGGCCTGATTTGGCTACTGACGGGCCACACCGGTCACGAAGTATGCACTGCGCTGAGTACCCTCGACCAATATGAGGAATCTTTCTCATCTGCAGCTGAAAGCGCTTTCGCGTGACCAAGCATCGGGCGTTGTGCCTCCGTGTACACCTACTACTTATCTCACACCCCGAAGCATATCCATCTCGAGGGGTTTTTTGCTCTGGAATTTTTGCTCAGCGGACCGACAGGTCGCATTGCGGACTTCTTCTTGGATTTTGCGGGTTTCCACGCCTTTGACTATTGTTCTTTACATACCTTGGAATGTGTACACATGCGGTGCTTGGAAAGCCCACATCACATTCGTTTCGCGACAGGTCGCGCGATAAATTATAATGACGCGCACCGCCAGCATCACCTGGTGGTCGACGACACCAACACGAGCATCATGAGCATCACAAGCCCTCGGGCACCGGAGAGAAGGAAGATCCGTGTTTTCATGCTATGGGAACTGGACAGTATCGTGGCCTTATTGCTACTACTCATTATATAATTCATTATTAATATCAATGTTTATGGCGCTCGCGGTTTCTTTCTCAAATTGTAAATGCCCCGTAATTATCGTCATCCACGGCCGAGCCAGACTTGGCGCTACCATAGCGCGCCTTGGCGCTGAGGCTAAGGATTCTGCGTCAGAGCCCGGGATCTTGCAGCCGTGGCTGAGGAGTAGCATAGAAGTGGCTAGAATGCTAGGAGAAATAGAAGACCAATTGGACAGGGAGACCTGCCAAGTCAAGATCAAACACTTGCCAAAGTGCCCAAGGCGCAAAGTCGCCGCGCGGCTGTGTTGGTCACCCAAAAATAACCTTGTTCAAACGTGACTGCCTACCTTTCTTTCAACGACTTCTCTTCAACAACACTCCTTCTGCCTTTCACAATCGCTTAAGTCTCTCAAATCTCGCTCTCTTCGTCTCTCACTGAAGCGCGTCTCTCAAATTCACGACCCTGACCAAGCTGTCCGCAACCTCGGTTATCGATTGCTCGCTGCCCAGCATGGCCGCAAGTGGGTATTACCATTCGAACATCCCTGAGCCACCGAGCTACGATCAGGTCACAGGACATTTTGAAGATCGATTGCCCGCTGCAGGCTACCCTTACGGCGCCGGCGCCAATGCACACAACCACGACGACCCCTCCGCTCCTTACCCCTACCACGAAAGTCAACAATCTTTGCAATCAGACAACGGCGCCTACCAGAGCGCGGGGCGGGTCACAGATGGCGATCACTACTCAGAAAATATTCCCCTAAAGGCACAGATGCCTTATGGAAATAATCCGGAATGGATGCACCAGCAGACTCGGTATCCGCCCTCACCAGGGGCCCTGGAGGACCGTCGGCCGCGTGAACACAAGAAGAAGGGATTCTTCAAAAAGAAGCCGGCCTGGGTGACTTACATTTTGACTTTGGCCCAAGTCATTGTCTTCATCGTGGAATTGGTCAAAAGTGGTGAGTGGCGCGAAGGATATGCGAAACCGGCAGAGTGTAAACTAACATTTTCTGTGCTCCAGCTCAATTGACCGGTTCGCCTATTGAGACTAAGCCTACCTTCAACCCCATGATCGGACCCTCGCCTTACGTGCAAATTTACCTTGGCGCTCGATACGACCCATGCATGAAGACTATCCCGAACCTTCAGAACAATACCGTTCCTGTCACCTTCCCCTGCCCGAACACTACTACCAGCGCATCTGAATGCACTTTGTCACAGGCTTGCGGAATGGGCGGCGTACCCAATCCTGTTCCGGGTGGCTCATTGGATGAGAGTCCTGCCCCAAACCAATGGTGGCGGTTCATCACCCCTATCTTCTTGCATGCTGGGTTTGTCCACATTGGATTTAACCTCCTGGTACAAATGACAATGGGCGCGGATATGGAGCGAATGATTGGATTCTGGCGGTACGGCCTGACCTATATGGCCAGTGGTATTTTCGGGTTTGTGTTTGGTGGAAACTACGCCGCCCAGCTACAGCCCAGTGATGGATGCTCAGGCGCTCTGTTCGGTATTCTGGCCCTGCAATTGCTGGATCTGTTGTATGACTGGCCGCAGCGTGAATCTCCGTGGGTGGAACTGATCATCATGGTCTTGGGAGTGGCGGTTTCCTTTGTCCTCGGCCTGCTCCCTGGCCTGGACAACTTCTCCCACATTGGCGGATTCATCATGGGCCTGGCCATTGGCCTTTCAATTCTACGCTCTCCCAACTCTCTGCGGGAACGAATCGGTCTGGCTCGTCAGCCTTACGTCGCCATGTCTGGCGGCGCCAGCGAGGCTGCCCCGGCCGGTGAGAACCGGAAGACAACTAACCCCATGGACTTCTTCAAGAGCAAGAAGGCCATGATTGCGTCGAATGACCAGAATGACCAAAGTAAGGGCCCGCTCCATTTCTTCAAGGGCCGCAAGCCTCTGTGGTGGGCCTGGTGGCTGGTCCGTGCCGGCGCTTTGGTCGCCGTGCTCGTCGGGTTCATTCTTTTGATTGTCGATTTCTACAAATACCACACCTCGAATTGCTCCTGGTGCTACCGTTTGAGTTGCCTGGTAAGTTTGGGTTGCCCATATTCAATCACAGTACTTGTGCTAACATGCCTTATAGCCTGTCAACGGCTGGTGCGATCAGGATACTATCAGCAGCGGTAATAGCTCCTGAGCTCCCTCATTTTGTCTTCCCTCCAATTGGCGTTTCGGGTTATTTGAAGTGATACCACAAGTACGGGGCATCTGTAAATAGAACGTTCTGAAGAGACATATACATATGGCTTTTCGAATCAAACTTAGAGAACATATTAAACCATGTCTCATTCGGCTTCGTACAATAGAAACGCCGCGCTGGTGTACTTGAAATCACAAGGCAGAAATGCTCCAACAAAGCTTCTACCGATTCTGCCCTTGTTCATTGAAGCGTACAAATCATCGAGATTGAGCAATGAAGACTCATTAACACTTGTATCGATGCCTAATCTATTCCCATGGTGATGTGTAGTTTCCGCTAAAACATAAGTGGCTGGAACCGGGTACCTCAAAGTGGCTGAGTCAGTGCCTCCGCTTACGCAGTCTACAGACGACGACACCGCATTTCCAGCTCGTTGGACGATGTCGCTCTTTCTGTGAAGACAACACCTCGATGCCCCTCGCCGTTCTTCCTGTGCGATCGAGTATCCATCATGGCCACCCTGGCCTCGTCATCCCCCATATCGCCATCCTGGCCGAAACGAAGCCCACGCGCCTGGGCGCTCCGTTGTGAGCGGTACTGCTGCGCCGCAGCAAGCTGCTTCCCTCTCGCCTTTGTCTACGGCTTAACCACATGGGCCGTCTACGTCGAAGCTAGTATCGGATTTAAAGAGTCAAGGAACGGCTGGATAGGTATGGAAGGAGTACATGCTCGGGTGGAGATCGAATCGCTAAGGCTTAGTTCGTGACGTCCAGGTATCCCCAGTTCGATCATTGGAGTCATACTCTACGCTTTACTCAATGCTTGCTATACCGTTGCCGTCTTCACCGACCCTGGATCGCCGTTGTCCACGCGCCGCGGCAATAAGCGGCACAACTACAGCGCGCTGCCACTCACTGAATCCGAGTTCCCTGAGTTCACATCCTACACTGTGAGCTCCACAGGCTCATCACGGTACTGCAAGAAATGTCAGTGCCCGAAGCCAGACCGTGCACACCACTGCTCGACGTGTAAACGCTGCGTTCTGAAGATGGACCATCATTGCCCCTGGCTTGCGACATGCGTCGGACTGCATAATTACAAGGCGTTTTTGTTGTTTCTGATCTATACCTGCCTCTTTTGCTGGGTGGATTTCGCGGTCGCAGCTACCTGGACGTGGACTGAGGTCCTCAACGATACACAATACATGGACACATACCTGCCTATTAACGTGGTCCTCCTGGCTATATTAGGCGGTATCATCGGGCTGGTATTGACTGGCTTCACGGCATGGCATATCAGTCTCGCTGTACGAGGTACGACTACGATTGAATGCTTGGAAAAGACGCGGTATGTCTCGCCTTTGCGCAAAGCGCTCGACCGACGATTTGAGCAGCCGCACAATGGCCACAATGTCCACAACGGCGACGCGAATCAGGAGAGTCTGAGCCAGCGTCTTCATGACTACGGAAACCAAATAATAGATGCACACGCGAATGCCATTCCGGGGTTTACTCGCGCTGAGGAAGGCGAGGAGCGTCTCTCTCCGCTACCTCATGCGCCTGGCCACGGGCCGATGCTGGGTGATAATCAGCACCTTACCCCTGCCCAACAAGCTCTTTCACGATCTTACGCCGATAACGAACGACAGCGCGAACGTGAACGTTACCAAGAATATCTCAATGATGAAGATAGCGAGAAGATGCCAAACGCATTTGACCTCGGTTGGCGGCGCAACCTCATTCACCTCTTCGGTGAGCGGCCGCTCTTCTGGGGCATCCCAGTATGTAATACCACTGGTGATGGCTGGCGCTGGGAGCCTAGCGCACACTTCCTCGAGGCACGAGAACGAATGCGCCAGCGCCGCGAACAAGATGCGAACGATGAGCAACAATACTATCGCGATCTGTACCTGCGAAACCAGAATAACGCACACCACTGGATTGGCGGTGCAGGCACCGCTAGCCCGCAACCTACATGGTCGCCCAATCGACGACAGGAAACCCCCGATCGTCCGCCGACCAGCGTATCTATGCAGACACTGGCACCGGCGTCACCACGGCCTCGGCCTGGCGACAGTGATTTTGAAGACGAGCCTGAGGGCAATGGACTACTGGACCCGGAAAGTGGTCGACGTCAAAGACGTCAAGAGGCAGATGATTGGCGCGATTGGGACTGAACTGTATTTCCATTGCATAGATCGGAGTTTCGAAGTCGAGCCGCCGTAAGGCCAGGCTGGCTATTTTCCTGTACGATTAGGCTGAATTCTATGTACATTGAAAGTTATCGGAGAATAGAAGCATAATGAAAGAAACCGTTGAACCAGGTTCTCCAAGGAACAAAGACCCGGACTCCACCGAAAAACACTTTTAAAGAAAGTGACTCGGCGGATCTTATCTTATACCCTTCCACGTCACCAACATCCACCTTTATCACCTTTACCTTTACCTTTCCCTAAAAAACAAACCCAAACAATGACCTCCCCATCCACACGGCGACTTCTCAAAGAATCAACAGATCTCTCTAAAAATCCAAGTCCCTACTTCACCGCCGGTCCCGTCGACGAATCCAACCTCCACGACTGGCACTTTACACTCGCCGGTCCACCCACTCCAAGCCCCTACGCCGGCGGCTTCTATCACGGCCGCATCACCTTCCCCGCAACATACCCCCTCCGCCCTCCAGCCTTCCGCTTCCTCACGCCCTCGGCGCGCTTCGAAGTCAACCGCGAAATATGCCTCAGTATCTCCGGCCATCACGAGGAAACGTGGCAACCGGCCTGGGGCGTCCGGACGGCGTTACTCGCTATTCGAAGTGAGATCTTCGGGTCCGAGAGTAAAGGGCAGGTGGGGGGCATGGAGGGGAGTGAGACCCTAAGGAAGGAGTATGCGCGTCTTTCAAAGCAGTGGGTGTGTCGCGAGTGTGGGGTACAGAATGAGGCGGTGATGAGGGAGCATTGGGCGATGTGTAGGGAGAAGGGCGTGGAGGTTGATGTTGAGGGATCGGATGATGGGAAGGATGCGCAGAAGGAGGAGACAGAGAAGAGGGAGGATGAGGGGATTCAGACTTTGGATGCCGCGCAATCTGCAGAGCTAGCCTCTGCTGCGGTGTCTGTTTTCTTCTCCTGCTCCTGCTTCTGTACCTGTGCCTGATCAAGCGCCCCAATTACAATCACAACCTTCGACCTTAGCGCCAGCTCCAGCTCCAGCATCAGCTCCAGTTCCAGCATCAGCCGTCTCGCGCCCTCGACCGACACCAACTATTCCTGCCCCGGCCACTGAACCGGCGAATAGTCCATGGCTGGATCGAGCGATCATCGGTGTGGTCGTCGCTCTCATTCTTCTAGTCCTGCGCCGAGTGACCGACGCCGACGAGCTATGATCATCACCATCAAGAACATTCATATTTGTAGAGTACAGCACGGCGTTAATGGGGTTTGGAAATCGGCGTTTGGGAAATATTTGGAATAGATACCTTTTACAAGTACATGGAGTTAGAATATATTCAATATTCGAGGAATCTCTTATAGATACACGAAAAATTATAAAAAACTAATTTTTAGTACAGAGTTCAACCCAGAATCATCCACCAGAATTCAAGCACCTTCCAGCCCGTGTACCCTCCAGTCTCTACTCGAGAAACAACACCCACATCAGTCAGCCAACTCAACAGTAACTCGATCTCCCAGGCACCTAAGGCAGGCTTGATCATTCCGCTGATGGTCTCGGCACTAGCGCCCTCTCGTATGGCAACGCAGCCGATGACGGAGGCGATCGCCATATCCCAGATGTGTGGAATTAGGTTCCCATGGATGTCGAACCACAGAGGGACCTTTGGGGGGAGGCTGTCGGTTGGGAATACCGGTGACGGTGGTGGACCGACGGATTGAATCTTAGGTTGCACCGGGTTCCCGTAGATGTATGAAGGGGTCGGGTATATATCAATGGCAAAACGAAGCTTGTTCTTGTCCATCTGCCGGGTGAGGTATCCACTGCCGTCAAGTAGCCCCCATTTGTCTCGGGGCGGGTCGCGGGGCTTGAAAGTGATATGGCCGGCCGCAGAAAGGTTGATAAGCGCGAGAATGTCGCCATCTTCAGCAGTGTAACTGACCTCGGCACTGGCTCCGGTTTGTAGCTGTGGGTCGAGCATGGTTGTTTTGTAATGTACTGCCCGACGGAGGATGGTACATTCGATCGTGCGCTTACGGTTGATTTGCTGAAGGAGATGATCGGTGATATCGTAGTTGCGACCCGGAACGATGCGGCCCCGATTGCCCATGCCGATGACTCGTTCTGTCAGTAAAGACTGTGTGGCAGACTCGACGAGTGGTCCACCGAAGCGACTCAGGGTATTTCTCGCTTCTTCCGGGCGGTACGCCTGTTCCGGTGTGACTATGTTTGCACGAACCCATGATTTGGCGACCTCCAGGCGCGCAAGCTCTTCCTTTCGAGGCCCGGGTGTAGAAGCCTTCTTAGAGTCCATAGGAATGGCGAACGGCACACGGGCTGTGAGAGCACGCTTGTGGACCGTGGTGATCATCGATGTTGTTCCAAATAACTCATCACCATTGGTCACAGGATCCTCGCGGAGTTCGAAAATGCTATCGAATTGCTCGCGGGTCGCTGGTAAAGAAGGAGCCTTCTGAGATGTGGTGACGTCGAGCTCGATGTTGGCCCATTCGACGACTGCCGGCCAGTTGTAAGCCTCGAGATTCGAGTAGTCGATTGAGGGGACTCGGCCCTTTTTGTAAGCCTCGAGGAATCTCTCCTGGAAATCTCGCTGCATTTTGAGGATCTGTAGCCGATTATTGCTAAGAATCGATTTTGCTCGGTCTTGGATGAAAGTTGGGTCTTCGGAGGGAAATGCTGCTGACACAAGATCCCAATCAACCATTCTAGCCTCCCATCCACCGGCCAAAACGCGGACAACGACGATGGCCGCCATAATTTTTCGGTAGAGTGCGTCAGGGACCGCGGCCGTGATCCGTTGTCGGCGAAGTGGCGCCTTAATAGTATCTCGCTGGGTCTCTTTGCGAGCGTCAAGTGATGTGTCCACCGCATCCAGGCGACGTTGTCTTGGCGCAGATTGTTTAAAGGATCGGCGCGCCCTTCTGGGTTCGTTAGGCTGGCGAACTGCTTGAATTGCCTCGACTGGCTGGTCCAACGCAAAGCGAATATCACCCTCGATCGGAGCTGCATGGAAAGTGTTCTGGTCAACGGCCTGGTCAACATATGGTTGATGTTCAAGAACAGCATCAAAGAACTCCTCGTGATTGAGCTCCCACTTAAGGATCCTATCAGATGCTCTCGATGGGTCTTCTGTTTGTCGTGCGAGTTGAGCCAGGTGCTGAACAGAGTTCGTGACCTCAATTGGTAGCATGGGTAGCGGCTTGCTCTTTATTTGTCGACTTCTGGAAAGTCGAGCTCCAGTGGCGAAAGTGCCAGTTTGCGGATGGAAAGTTTGACCCGGGTTCATTAACAAGCTGGTAGACCCAATGGCAGAAATGATTTTCATCGGTCGTTCGATCCTTGGCCTTCCTCTTGGTCGTGGTGCGGGTCGAGAAATCGATGTATGTGTAGAGCCTGATGAATCCGGTGCCGGTCGACGCTGTGTTGTCAAAAGACGCTTAGACTTTCCAGATTCGATGTCGCCCTCCAATTGTTTCATCAGCGCTTTGTTGATCTGGCGCTCCTGTCTCTTCTCTTCATAGAGAGCGAATGCAGGTTTGTGGTGCAATTGGACAGTGGCACTAGCAACGACAGGCAGTTTGAATCTCTGGGTGATAGGCACGTTTGTCCGAATCAAAACAGGGTCCACCTCAACATGAGGTGAATAGGAGATCCTCGGATTGCGGGGGTCAGTTGCCAGTACTTGTTGCTGCATGTCCTTAATTAAAGGATCATTTGGGGACATATCAGGTTTCGCCAAGATAGTCCTGGTGACCATCACGCCCTTGATATCTTTGCCGCTGAAAGTCAATTGGCGAAGCTTGCCGGAATCAACGATATTCTTGATCGCTGTTTTTATGGTCCGCATGTCTGGCCTCTCCTTGCGGTTGAATTTCATCCAGTACGTCACAAACGGATACCAAATCTCATTACCAGATGGATATGCGCCACCGGCCTTCTCCACGAGCTCCATGATGATCTTTCGCCGAATGAGTGAAATAGAGCCGCCTCTATCAGCCGCAGCATGCCGTTTTGCGATCTTTGCCGAGTCTGGTGCAACAGATGATGAAGGCTGCCTAGACAAATCTTCTGAAAGATTCATGAAATCGGCCGACTCCTTTGACTGTTCCACGGAGCCAACTGGCTGTTCCGAAGAGGCAGCTTCGACGTGAAGCCGATCTGGAGATGTGATTCGTCGTCTTTTTGAGATTACTTCCTGACCAACTTCGATGCTCAGTGGGTGTAAAGCGGCACTCTTGTCCCGACCAATTGTCGAAGTTGCTTGTTCTTGCGCCGTTGACTGCTCGGCCTGCAGCAAGGCTTCAGTATCATCAGATTCGCTCTGATCTTTTTCATTGGCATCAGTACGGGATCTTTTGGCATTCCTACCACGATACAGTCCGGCATCGCTTTTCGCCGTTGAAATGGGGGAACTGATTGGCTCCAGAGCGGCCCGGGCTCGCTTGGATCGTCCAGCGATAGATGTTGTGGGCGTCATAGGAGTCATTTCACGAGCAACAGACGCCGGGGCGCTCGCGTCTATTGTCTTGTCGTTGTCAGAGTCATTCAAATCTTCGACAAACCAAGTGAAAGAGGCCAATTTGTCGGATTTGAAAACTGCAATCCGACTCTGTCGCGGGCGACCTTGTTTTCTGCCTGCCGGTCTCCTCTTCCCCTGAGGTGTAACGTAAACACCAGCATTGGGTCTGTCCATGACCAGAACATTGTACTCAGTCCAGGTTTCATCCATGCCTCTGGCCTCGAATCTCTCTTTTTTGGAGAGGCCCTCCACTTGCCACAGCTTGCTTTTGACCGTCCTCGAAGGCGTGAAATCCATCGCCTCGGGAGGCTCTTCAATGACTCGTGTTTCCAAGCTTTGAGGGGTTTGACTTGCCATTTTGATCCGAGTTGATCGGTTCAAAGATCCCTTTGGACGTCCAGCATGGCCAGATGGGATTGGCGACTGGATCAGGTTTCCATTGAGGATTTTTCTTGGGCCAGATTGCACCGCTGTTACATTGTGTCAGCGATAGACTTGTAAATTAAGTTGCCAGTCATCAACTGGAAGTTTGACAGAAAATCTTACCAAAGGTATCATCGGACAGCTTGAATGCCTTGGGGTCAGCGCTTGATAGCAGGTAGTTTGACGGCCTACAAGCTGCGACACATTCGAACAGACTAGCTGCGCCATTCTTTATCAACGGATAGATAGGCTGCACCTTGGGAAGCCCGTATTCATCGAGTTCTGGTTTGGCATCGGGGGGTGGAAGCCTCGCATTGTTTGCTTTGCCCTTTTTGCTGCCCGCAAATTCAACGGCTTCCCATGAAGAATGGCCCGCTTCGACCATCTTGGCGAAATTTCTTGCAGAATAGTTGATGTAGTAAAAAACAGTCCTTTCGATAGCTGTATCTCGCACAACTGCCAAATGACGAATGTGGAGTGGCTGAGAGAGCTGCCAGCAGTCGGTCAGGCGATGCAAAATACTTTCAGAGGGTCTGCGGTAGAAGGATCCAAATAACGACCGGTTGATATTCTGCGCAATCATCAGCTTGGGACTCTGAGATGGTCAGTTCAAACATACCGCATTGGTTATACCGGTCGTTCCAGCCCGGTCAATGAGCTCGAAGAGCTGGTTCCCGACAATACGGTCCGGCGTCCAAGCTGGTATGGTGCGTCCGGCATCCACCAGATTTTCCTCCTGTTTCACAACCACTTCGTCTTCTTCTGCGCCTAAGGGGGCGTTTTGCCCGGCATCGTCCATTTCAATGTCGTCGTCGAGCTCCACTGTATCACCGTCGTCTTTGATAATATCGTTCCGACTGTAGTCATGGAATTTCTCCATATCCCTTTCCGTGGGTTCTCGAAGCAGCATGACACATGGGTGAAGCCGGTCGTACTGAGACTGAGCTCTCACACGCTTGACAACGCCGATGCGCTCAAATTTGCGAAGCGCACGAGAAAGAATTCTCCATCGCCAATTGTCATTAAATTCTAGCTTTCTCTTGAGGTCATTGCGAGTGATAATTGAATATTGTTTGAGAATTCCAAACAGCTTGTTGATAAACTCGGTAAAGTCGATCATGGGCCGATCTTGGGAAGTTTGATCGTTGTTTTCACCGATCACAGACTGTGAAAAACGACGAAGAGTGCAGAGACTTGTCCGTGCCGCTTTGATTTGGATTGCTCGCTTTAGAATGTATCCCTTGCGCACCAATGCATCAGTTCGTTTCGGTACAGAACGTTTGTCTTGGCCACTAAGCTTTACGAGCTCTGTTTGCGCGACGCCATTAACGCCGTGCGACGCAATGATAGAGAGTAAAGCGAACTCTGAGTTTGGGACTTTGTTGTCGTCAGGCTCATGCCCGGCGATCGCAAACCACATCCTCTCGGTGGACACAAAGATTCGGAGGTTTGAAGAGAGCCCTGGGGGGGCGCCATCTTGGAACTCATCGGTATCTCCCGCCTGGGAGGGTTTTTGGGACTGAGCGTCCAGCTCTTCCGCTTCATCGAGACTGAGACGATTCCATTCGCCGTTCTTCCCCACGGACACTTCAGGATTACGCGTCAGCCATGACCAGACCTTCACTTTGAAGGCACGATCTACAGTCTGTTGCAGCTGAGAGTCGCCCGAGTGAGTCTGATAGAAAGTGTCAATGGACTTGAGAACCTCCGACAAGGTCGTGCCTGTATCATAATCAGCATTTTCCCCTTAAATTTAATCGAGAACGCCAAGTTCCGAGCAAACACAGGCGATTGCCCGTTTTGGGCGATGAGATTGGCCCCAGGGCATGCACGATGGGGTATACATCTTGCTGAGTAAAGTGGGTCTGAGAGGCTCTAAAGTGCAGGTATAGAGCACGCACCTTGATTTCCGCAGAGCGCGACCTCGTTGAGTAAGAATTCTATCAGTTCCTGGAGACTTGGCGCCATGGCTAGCCCATGATGGTGCGAAATGTAAATATTAAGGCGAAGAGGGGTTTCAGGGGGTAAAAAGGACTGGCAGAGATGGAATTTAAAAAGTGAAAAGTGTGCTTCGAACTCGCGTCACTTGAATTTCACTTTCCGAGCGCGGGAAATCACGTGTCTGTTGACTTTGTGCGCCTTGGAAATCAGGCCTAAAACTGCAACTAGCAGGCCTGGCTATCCATGAAAGTTTAGCTATTCCAAATCTCATACATGTTGTACGACTAATGATTCGTCTATCCGGCTTCTGCCTCGTCCATTCCACCGCCATTGGAGGAAGTATACAACTTGAGCCTTACATGGCCGTACTTCACTTCTCAGCCTCGGGGAATATACGTCCGAAGTGGCATCAAAATGGGGATTCATTGTCAACAAGACTTTACCAAGATTAGTCTAAATCGATTGTCAACCATGGACTTGAATCGGAGACTGTGTGAATCAGGCGTTGTGTGCTGGGACAGGATTGCTTCATTTACATTCTGAGATTATATACAGGCCAAAGACTCGTCGAATGATTCAAGTAGCACCCATGGGGTTCGTCTGCTAATAGCAATACCTGATTTGCTTCGTCTTCGTCGCTCAAACATTATGGAGGATGTGAAAAGATATACAATCACGCTTGCCAGAGGGTATCTATATACTTAACACAGCCGAGAAAAAAAACAAATTAAGACATCGCTAATGCCAATGCTAAACCGGAAATCTAATTCGCAAATCAGATGGAGTCATCCAAATGTTCAAATAAACTCTGCAAGGTGGATCATCAAGTCATCAACTGTACATATTAGTTTCCTTTCGATTCCGAGTCGTTGCCCTCATTCTGTTCCTTGTTCAAGCTGTCCACGCCGTCCGGCATGTGTTCAAGGTCGTGGGAAACGCTATCGGTCACGTTGGCGGTGCCCTCGGGGCCGTGAGACGCGGTATCCGCGCCATCAGCTGAGGGTGTAGAAGGTGCACTGTGCTTGTCACGCATCCACGGGGTAAAGCGTTCCTGCACGGACGCGAAACGAGTACGCGCAGTAGGCGCCGCAATATCGTCGACCCAGAGAATACCACCCTGGCCACGATTCTCGGCCCAGGCCTTTTTCTCACGGCGGAGGTCACTCTGGACCCAAGGGATGGTGATCAACGTCCAAACGCCGGCCCAGGCAAAAGGGAGGGTCCAGCCCAGCTATGCATATGACGTCAGTTTGATTCAAATCCTGGTACGAACATGCAATAATACTCACCGTAAAGGCCACAGGTTCAGAGACAGTGAAGATCACAGCTGTGATGGCCGCGGCGAAAATGATGGAGCCTCCGCTCCAGAAACAATTCATCTCGAACAGCATCCGTCGGAAGTAAGGACTAGACAGGTATCGTATGCGCAGCGCGTACCGGTAGATCTGACCGCCTCCGCCGTCGACTGCCACTACGTCTTCGATCAGCGCATATAGTGCGGTTGGCATGGCGGAGCCTTTGGGAGTCGAGGAGATTCGGAAGGGCGCTTTGAAGCCGGCCACGCGCAGGATGTCAAGGGAAAGGTGGACGATTCCGAAGTAGAACATGACGGTCGGTAGGATCATGGCGACAAGGCGGACATAGGGTTCCGTAGGAACGGTTCCACTGAATGGTTGTAAACATATGCACCACGGCTCGGACACAATTGCGACTTGGGCTTACACGATGAGCTCAACAGCCAGGAAGAGCCAAACAATGGTGAAATTCCAGTGGAAAAAATCCAGCTAGCAGCGATCAGTAAAGCGACCATGGTAGCTCGAAAAATCCGCATCTTACCCGTGATTTCTTTGCGTTCAGCGGCCGGGCGCGGGAGTCCTTGCGGAACAGGTTGTAGAGACGATAGAAGTATTCAAAGACCGAGACACCCCCCAAACACGCGGTCACGATCGAAAAGACTTTGGTGGCTTGATCAGCAATTGAACGTATGAACCCACGGTGAAGATGTGGTCAGGGCATACCCAAGTTGTGCGATAGATCGGTGAGGTACCATAGCGTCCAGTACAAGATCAGGGGCTGGCCCATCGTATCGATAACGAAGATGGTCCAAAAGATCGCGATGGCCTTCTTTCGCGTGCGCAGCGAGTACGGGAGCGGAGGGGGCTCGGAGGGCAGAGGGCCGGTTCCTTCTTCCATCGGGATGGGCAAGGCGACTTGTGGGGGAAAATCTCAGAGGAGCAGGGTCCAGTTCGAGGGTTTGAAAGATCTAGGCGCAGTTCCGGTGAGGGATTTCAGGACATGACGGGTCTGACAAGTCAAAGGCAACTAGTGGAATGGGAGTCCAGAAAATTAAAGGATTAAAGAAGAGCGAGACGATCAGGGACTACTGAACTAGTTTTTTTTTGGCTAATGCCGGAAACGATGGGGTGCACCGGTATATCAGTGCCCTTACAAATGTGGGCGTGGTCAGGTACCTGACGTAAGGTGAACCTCGTGATGTCATCCTGCCTCAACTTGATTCTTTGTGGTTGTTTATTTCCCCCTTTCCCCGGCTCTGTTGATTCACTCTATAGTCCCAATGATCTTAGGTAGTGACTTGATTCCTTGGTAATATCTCGGCCCCAGCTCTTGTTTCAAGGAGACGCAATGATGCCAAAAGGGTGCTCAGATGGCCGGACCAAATGTGCACTGCCTATTAGATCCGGCACTGATAACTTGGCATGCCACACAGGTATTGGCAAAGTCCAACACGGAAAGGCGCATATTGTATGATAACGCAGTTCCGACTCAACTCAAAAGTGTCCTTGGATGAAGCATGAACGCTTGATCCCCTTTCTCCCAAATAGGCAAGTGCAACGGTTAATTCGGTACATGATTCAACCAGGAAATCGGGATTGAAAGACGTGGAACTCCGAAGCAACTCGGTCGCCGATTCCAGCCAAAGAATCGTTGCCGACCACCCGATCTAGTCACCCGATCTAGCGACTTTGGGTTTATGCGCATAACCGTCGTCAGCTCTGAGATGACTTTTCGTGGATGAATAAGCGGATAAACAAGTTACCGATCATCGCCAAAGCTGAAGATGACCCGAGGCTTTCTGGAGGCGCGCAGATCCATGTACTCGTCCTCAGCCCATGTTATATTGACTTGGACAACCAATGCTCGATGACGTGTGACCACCGCACGGCCATCATCTCACAGGTGCTGATAAGAATGGAGGTGGCTATCAAAGCAGTCGAAGTTCGTAGGGAGTGATTCCTCCATTCTGGTCTACGACAACACGATTCATCGTATAGTTCAGCAGGGAAGTACAGCCGCTGGGAATGAAATGGGATCTGGCAATGGCATCACACCTGACTCAGCGGATAACGGCAAGGGCCGGCATGCTCAAGGGTTGTGTGTACTCTCGGCGGAGTCGGCCCCAAAGTCTCCGACTATATCTGGGCATACGGGTCGAGAGGCCGAGACCAACAGCCGGACCGAGCGATCCGTTTTGCAGTCCCATCACTTGTAAAGTCTGGACAGACATCTTACGGCGTTCATTACGGGGTAAGCAGAATTTTTCATACTCCGTCAAGACGGTGAAAAAAAGATATTTGAAAGATGTAATAAATCAGGAGAAAAAAAGGCCGCCACTCCCTCTTTGTATGCAGACCCAACCGAAATACAATGTCCTCTTTCTCCACCTTCCCAAGACCCGAGCACAAGTAACAAAGTCAGATTTCAACGCCTATTTACGGACCCGCTGGCACATAGAGGGTATCTTGGAGAAGTCACGGGGCCTGGAGACAAATCGCAAACAAAAGGTGCTTTACAGAGGACGTGACCCGGGGGTGGAGGTCACAGAGGGGGGTTCTTCAAACCCGATTGAGGATAAAAAGATTAAAATGAGGTAGATGGTTTTGGGAATTGGTGGGCGGTGATCACTTTCGAGACATTAATCTCCGGCCGAAGCTGCGGATGGTCCTTTTGTTACTGAAAGGGAATGTTAGCTTCGATGCTGATGAATGCTGAGGAGAGTAGATCATGTTTACCTGTCATCTTGTTCAGCCCCATTAGCTTGGACCGACGTCACGGATTGGCCGGAAGTCATGGGTCGGGGAGCATTGGTATTGACAAATCGGCGTGACTCCTCCCATCGAGAATCCACGTCCACTTCACTGGCGGATCGAGAGTCGCCACGAGGGTCCGGATCAGGTTCGTCACGTGTATCCGAGTTCAGAGACGTTGATCTCGCCAACGGTGAAGCGTCCGACTGTAATGACTTTCGTGAAGGCGACGGCGAGTACTCGCTGTTAGAGTCGAAACCTGTCAAAATGGAAGCCTGGCTCTGCTGGGGATTCGGAATGCTGTTGGCGTTGGGAAGGAGTTGCGACGACGATGCAAGCTCGCGGAACTTCCTCTGTTGTTGCTTGGTAGGACGGTGGTGCGAAAATTTGTTGCCGAGAATGGCAGGTGCGTGGGAGATGAGGGCTTTGATCACATCCTTTTTGAGGCGCAGAGCAAGATCCAGGTTTGACCATGTCTTATTGCTGTATTCGAGGACTGGCAGGCGGAAGACGAAGTTGTGAAGGTCTTCCAAATTGTGTTCACCTTTGCCCTTGTAGCTCATGCACAGAACCACGTCATGTACCTTGACCCGTGCCAAAGTCATGTAGTTGGAGGCACGGGACATCATCTGTGAAAGGTCGTCTGTAGGTTCCTTGGATTTGGTGTGTCGGGAGCCCTTGCCTAGGCTAAACTTCTTCTTTTCTTCACCAGCACTTGTACTGTGGGCAGACAAAGATCTTTCGGTAGGCTGCCTTCCCAGCATGCGTAGACTGTCTGCGGATTTCTTTTTCGAGAGACCACCGGTGGTTGCTGGACGGGGTAGTTGTCGAGTGCTGTCCGAGACCCCCAATAGAGCAGTATTACTTCTCTGGATGGGCGTCATGGCAAGGCCCCTGAGCTGACTCGGGCGTCGACTAGACCTGCCCTCTTCAGAGAGGGACAAAGTTGGCTGCAGTCTCAACTCGATGGAGGCCGGACCCTTGGACCCTTGCATGTCATCCATCAACACACTGTCATCATCAGTAGTGATGGACTGAGCCAGTGACGGGTTGTTCGAGCCATCATCATCACTGTCTTCGCCATCGCCACCATCCTCGAGCGGCTTCATGTTCTTGATCATGAAAGGCGAGAAGCCGCCACTTTCGAATGCGCCGGAGCCCATGTTCGGGAAGATGTACTCGAAGAGCCTTTGGCCAAGCTCACGTTCGAGCTGGATCTTAAGTGGGAACAATGACACCTCAAAGTTGTCAACGACAGGAATTCCAGCCACAGCTTCGAGCATGTGCCACTTTACTCGAAGCATGAAGTCGTCCAAAGCTCGCTGCTCTTCATACGGCGAGATGATCTGAGGGTATATAGCCTCTGGAAGCAAGTTCAAGCCATTGATACGTTCAATGGCTACAAAGTTGTGATTGGAGCCATCAGTATTATCTCTACGTTCATACTGAGCATTCTTGAGTTGGAACTCAACCAATGGCGCCGATGCTTCCTTCATCAAATGCCAAACAACTTCGCTCGCAGAAATGCTCCAGCGCAACACCCCATTCGTGGACGAGCTGGGGTCAGCACGACGCTGGGAAGTAGTGATCGCCTTCATCATGAAGAACAACTCATCCTCGCATTGAGAGAGATCGCGCTCGAGAACCAACCGGTCCTCCCAGCCCCGCTTGTCCAGGTATTTGGCATTGATCTGGAAGTAATCCTTGATCTCTTCAAGCTGACGGATGCGCGATTGAAGCTTAAACACGGCTTCTGGAGCACCGCGAAGGTCGCTGAAGTCGGAAGTGAGCATTATCTTCTCGAGGCGTTCGTTCCGGATCTTTTCGAGTGGTTCGCTGTAAAGTAGAAGGTCCAAGACAATGATGTACATGGAATAGTACTCTGCCGAGTCGCAAATGGCTCGGAAGTGGGGGAAGTCGACACTGATCTGATCCATACGAGATTCCTCGCCCGGGTGTGGCCCCTGGTGGCCCTTGGCGACTTCCTCGTTGTATTTCAATCGAAGATTGTTATACTTGTCATAACGGAGACTGGCGGAGGTCTTCTGCACGATGCGAGAGAAGCCAAAAGGATTGAGCTCAAAGTCGAACATGGCCTCCAGATTCAACCAAGGAGGCCACGCGGATCCCGGTGCATTGCCGTACTTGTTGCCAGCATATAATTGTAGGTTGGCCATGAGATTTTTCTGCGTTGCGACAAAGAATTGGGCACCATCCATTTCGAGAGAGAATCGACGCTGCACCAAGCCGCTAACATCGTCCGAGACACGCTCCTTGTCCATAATGGAGACAACCTTGAGCTCCATACCCTTGGCAGCCACCAGTAAGACGGATCTGCGGTTTTTCTCGCTCATGAACTGGATTTGAGGTGCAATGAGTCGGAGGTAGTAGCTATTCTGCGGCGTGAATTCTGACGCGATGTTCTCGCTGGAACCGTCCGAGTTTTCGGGCGTCTGAGTATTCGAGTCTGAGGGCTCGTTCTCATCCGCATTCACATAGCGCTTGGCGTCGTTGAGCAGCTGCTCGATACGGTCATCCACATTCTCTTCATCGTTGTCACTGCGAGTCTGGGTCTTGGACATCTTGCGGTGCTTTCGCTTAATCTTGTTCTGCTCGTCTACGATGTCGAGAATGAACTTAACCGCGCGTCGAGACATGTAGTAGACGAAACCACGCCGCTGGCTGACCTGATGGCTATACCGCAAAATGATGTTTCGAAGTGAGTTGTTCCACTTCAATTGAACATTGTGGATCATGAAACGATTGTTGAAGTCGCTTGAAAAGTCATCGGCGGCTGAGGAATATAGACCGTCAATTCCGGAAGCTCGACCATCCTCCCCATCCATGCCCGTCAAGCCCGTCCGAGACGAAGCATTGCTAGGAGCCGGGTTATCGCCCAGATTGTTGGTCCGTGGAGTTCGCTCATCGCGCGCCAAATGTCTCTCGAGTCGGCTGAGAGTAGAGCTCAAGAATTTTCGTCGCCTCGTCAGGGATTCCATTTGACGGAGGTAGACCTCATGTTGTTCTTTCAATGCCGGATCATGGTCAACATCCATTGTCAGCTTCAACTTTTGCTCGCCAATGATTCGCTCATAGTTGCGGATTTGGCCCTCAATGATTGCAAGGCGGTCCTTGGTCAGTTCAATCTGTACGCGGCGAGGATCGTTGGTCTCTGACATGACGCATTCGTGGGTTGGCTCGTGCCCAAAGGTACTGTAGCCAGTCTGCCCCGGCTCTATATCACCGTGGTCTGTTTGACGGAAGTAGGTGAAACGCGGTGTGAAAGCAAGAGGCAGAATTTGGGTCTTTGGATTTGATTCTTGAGGAAGAATCCAGTCAGGTTCCACGAAATCATCCATGTCAATCCAATCCAAATTCTGATCCGGGATTGTGAACCGGGAGAGATCAACAGATGGCAGCGGATTCTGGAAAGTGGAGATAATATCATCGCTATTCTTCTCAATATCGTCAGCAGAGGTGCCTTCAATAGTGGCGGAGACGGCCCGGAAATCGGCAGATTGCAAATCAATCAGAGCCTCATTCATGCGCATCGCAGTTGTCTGGGTTTGCTTTGTGCGGCCACGAGTGTGGGTCTTGATTATTTCACGTCGCTGATGAATGTCAAGCTTCAAGGAGTCTAGGCGAACCTTGAGGCCAGTAGCAGTCACAGCATTCTCGGAATAGTCCTCGCGGTCTTTGTGCTTGTACATGTGGGCCACAAACAGAGGGGCAAGCAGGATCTTGTATTTGACAGTTGCCAAATGTCGATTGAACTTTTTGCTTGTCTTTGTGATACCAGGGAACAATGGACCCTGGCGAACAGGGAGAGACATAACGCCGGAGAAGAGGGACCACCAGTTGAAAAAGTGGGTGAAGAAGCGAGGAGTAAGGTGGATGGTGTTGTAGCTTGACGATTTTTGGACATCATCGACAGTCCAATTCCGG
Source organism: Penicillium maclennaniae (assembly GCF_028827695.1). Lineage (NCBI taxonomy): Eukaryota > Fungi > Ascomycota > Eurotiomycetes > Eurotiales > Aspergillaceae > Penicillium > Penicillium maclennaniae. The sequence goes on along the minus strand of NW_026623215.1, from coordinate 3,784,047 downwards.
AATTGAGGCGCAACGATCGAAACAGACAGGTGAATATGGTCACTGCGGAAACCACGGAACGCATCGTAATTCTTGCGCTTCTCAATGTTGACGTACTTGGGGTTTTTAAGAACGACATCGTAGTGTGGTCGAAATGAGAAGGACCGTGAATCGTCATCAAAATCACGTTCAAAGACCAATCCAGTTGACCACTTCACGTCACCTGAAAGCTTCATGATAACCTTCTTGAAATGAGCCGCATTCTTCTGCTCGCTGGATGCTGAACTATTGTCCAGATCTTCCGCCGACGTCGATTCGTTGGCCCATCTAGCTTCTGCGCTGTAGTCAGGTATTGCGAGTACATACTCGCCACTGGTGACACTCATGAACTCCATAGGGTCATCGCTGGTATGGATTTCCCATTTGACATCTCTCCGCCAACACATCACAAAGCCGCTTCCGAATCCTGTCACAACGTATGGATCGCGTGAACCCTTCAGGCGCAGATGTACGTCGCCGTCCTCCTTCCAAAGAACCCTGATTCGGGAGTGGAAACTTAGACGGATCTTATCCCAGAAGCCTACCCGCTCAGAAGGGTCGATTTCTGGTTTGGTGAAACCCTCGATGATCTTCATCATGTCTTGAATGACTGGCTGGTATGAGACACCCCATGAGATACTCGTTGGAAGGCTTGTATTGATCTCAATTGTGGGATCCGAATACGTCTTGACCGGTGACACGGAGCGCCAGACCTTGATGTAGAAAGGATCGGTCTTTGACTTATCTGGTAATTCAGCTGAAGGCACAAGTTCCACTTCCACTTGTCTTGCGGATTCGTGGTCTCGAAATTCTTCGGCGATGACAAAGTTTGTCCGTAATGACCAGCTAGGGAGTCTTGGAGACTGTCCAGGTCGCAGGGCTGGAACATGCAGCAGTTCCAGAGGATAATCTCTTAGATTTACTCGGGCTTCGCCCATTTCGAGATTGAAACTCATCGGAATAAGCAAACCATACTTCATATCCAAGGGCATTCCCTTCCCGATGTGGTTGAGGAATGTGGGTAGCTCGTCAATGGGGAACGAAGGCTTGTCGATAATAAGATTCAGATCACTGATGAGGACTGACATCAGACCTGGTCTATTTGGAAGAGCAAGAATGGTCTCCGTCTCTTTCGCGTCGTCGGGTGGCTCATCGGCACCAGAAAACAGGTTGCGCACCTCCTTGATGGATGTTCCCTGGAACTTAAGTGCGGCATCAATCTTCTCCTTCCAAACCTGACTGTTGTGGTGTTGCAGTCGGTTCCATGCCGTCTCGGTGGAAATTTTGTATTCTGAAGACAGGCAGGTCGCACCTTCCGTGTCATATCGGAACTTTCGACCCCGGCCATGATGGTTTTGCGGAGGCTGCTTTTCCTCTTTTGGTCGCGAATCGGCACTTCTGCTTCTCCGGGTGTCTTGGCTCGTTCGTTCACTGCGCAGAGTTCGGTGACTTGATCTAGCACGCAGTCTTGATGCAGAACGCTTTTGATCCGACTCCCTGATCTTTGATGCTTTCAGTGAAAACGCCTCTTCACGAGCAATGCGCTGGGATTGCTCAATCAAGCCGGTCCGATAGATGAGGCCCAGCTTCCATTCGAAAGCATCGTCTTCCATGTCGAAGAGGAGAGCTTTGCTGCGAAGTGAAATTCTGGGCACATTTTTTGGTCCCTCAGGCTCTCGGACGGATCCGAAATCTCTGCACCGTTTCTTGAAGCGGTGGTGCAACTGTTTGAAGGCCTTGGACGTGTTGATCAAATTATCGAAGATGCGGTGCATTACCATGTGGTGAGGAACACCCAGCCGAATGAAGTCAGCTGTCACATCAATGGATCTCTCCTCAGTGAATAGGCCGGACTGCTTCATTTTCATCCTGCGGAAATCAAGCCTTACATTGTTCATGCTTCCGATTCTTGCCCATACACCCTTGAGCTTGGGCGCCTCGGCATGTAGACGGACAAGGTTTGCTTTCATGTGAGGGGTGGAAAGGCGATGGGAGCTACCAGCTAATCCATAAATCTGGAGCATCATGGGAGGGTCATTGGGTAGGTAGGCCTTGAGTTGGACGACTGTCGCCTTGATATCGGCAGTGATCAGCTCCCCCTTTTGAGAGGGAGATGATAGCGGCGGTGGAGGCATCGATATGCTCGGGGGGCCTCTGGATTTCGGTGTAGACTGCGAGACATGCTGGGGCGAAGGCGTAAGGACATCTTGAATCACCGAAATCGCAACGCCCAAACAATAGAATCGATAGAACGAGTATTGAAGATAAATACCCTTGAAAGTGGAAGTTATATGAAGGACTGGTCCCATTCGATCGCTCTGAGTGCTCAATGCGATTTCAAAGCGAGGAAGGGAGAAGAACGGCTCAGACTCAAGGTAATCATCCGATTCGATGACGAATCCGTCAAACCCACGCACATGGAATGCCAGACGTCGACCGTCTGTGGCGCCGCGCTGTGTTTTTCTCGGAGGTGACGTTGGCGTGAATCTAAATGGTGACTCGTCGCCAATTGTGGAATGGCTGGATGTACGTCGCCGGGCGATGCTACCAGTAGCGTGCTCGGTTTTTTGGGCTTTGTATTCGGCTGTCCAAGATTGCAGTTGCAGAGAAACGCCGCGGGAGATTTCGGAGACCGAATTGTCGACACCAGCGACTTCCAAACTAAAGCCTGTGGACTCGAATGTAAATTGAAGTAGCCATGACGGAATTCGCCGCAAGGGGCTCATCTTGCGTTCAAATGGCATTGCAGCCCGCTTTTGCGGCTGCAGATGCGTTCGAAATTGTTCAAGGACTTGGCGAATTCCTCGATTGACATCACCATTGATCATGTGTACTGAGCACTCGTTCAAGCTGCCCGAGGCAATGACACACAATTCCGGGCTCGCATTGAGATGAGCTTTGAGCTCCATGTTTTCAGTTGTCAGCAGATTGTGCTTGTTACCCGCGGGTGTCTGGTAATAGAATTTGTGGGACGCCACTCGATAAACAGCCGAGAGAGAATAGTGTGCACCTCCATCAGAAGAGTGAGAGGATTCGATGTCAAGTGAAATCGAAGAGATGGAAGAGATCAGGAGATTGTAGTCATCAGATTTGCCAGCGTCTTTCTCGATAGGCAAGACAAATCGAAGAACCGGTTCATGGACAGACAGCTTAATGCTTGCCTTTGGCAGCAAACGTGAGATCAGATTGTGGTTGTCCCGCTTCTTCGACCTAGGATGAGACGCCCGCGTCTGTGCCAGTTTCAAGAGTCGAGAGACATGCTGGGGCTGCATGTCGAGAGAAGGTGATGTAATGACGAGATTAGCGAAGAAGACATTGGAGTTGCGCTCTTCTGCATTTGCTTCTTCGAAAGCGCTCACGGTCTTCGCCGGAAGTGTGGTTTTGATGGTCGTTGTGGCCATAGGTATGTAAAGTATGTTGTCGGTCTCTCCGGAGTCGTCGTCCAAGCTGACAGAAAGGGAGATGGCGGCGAGCAGTGCTTGGTGAGCAACGTCATTTCGCTGGAAGTACATGCGATGCTCCGGGCCCTTCTGATCCATTCGGTGAAGATCGACACCAATCTCGTGTGAAACGACGTTAAAATAAACGGGATTTCGGCCAGCGGAAAGGGATTCGAGACCACGGGAGAGACGAAAGAAGCTCAAAGCTACCTGGATCTCCTGGATACCACGAAGAAGAGAGCTTGCAAACTCCTTTGAATCTGCCACCGTCTGAACGATTTTATCATTGCGACTGCCAGGCTTGTCCAGTTCCTCCACAAAGTCCGCGAAGGACATCACGTCGTCCGTCTCGTTGTTCGTGGATCCCTTTTCTGTTGCCTTCTGAGACGACTTGATGCGTTGCATCAGCAATCGGATATCATCGTATGGCACGTGTAGTCGTCCAATTTTGAGAGCCACCGAGGCATCGCGAAGTCCTTCAAGATCCTTGTATAGCAATCCATGGAGATTCACCCCCAACGTTATCCAGAATCTCAATCGGGTCGCGGCCGTCAACGGCAAGAAGGACATTTTGTACATTCATGATCCATTCAGCCGGACGCTGTTCACGAGACATATCCTTCTTGCGACGGAAGAGCTTGCCACGTTCCACCATCTTACTTCGGGTGTCCACGGTTAGCGAGAGTGACCCAACTTGAATCTGACCGGCATCGGAGAAGGCGACGGTGGTATTGACGGCGTTGAGGTCGACTAGAGCAAGCCAATTAATTTGTCTGTGGAGACGCTTGAGACGCTCCTTTATCCGGGTCAGGGTCCTCCATGTTTTGCTCCGCGGGGTGGACGAATCAAAGGCTGCTGTGTCTTCGGGGAAGGGCTGCTCGAAACTGGTGATCCCAGCAAATCTCGAGATGGCTCAGGCTTTCCCTTAGACAGCGTGGCCGTATCTAGCGTCACCTTCAAATCCGTCAACCGAACACTGATCCATGTCGGCTGCGCAAAGGATGGGGGATGTAACGAGAACCCGAGACCGCGGATTTCAATGTGTAGGCCTTCCTTCGGGGTATAAGCGATGCGGCGGAGGGAGAAGTATCCGATGCGCTGGATCGATATTCCGGTTGCAATGCGAACGATAGCGAAGACGAAGAAAGACGAGAGGTAGAGCAGGAGGAATCCCACGAGAATGGAGGTCGGATTGAAAAGGGTCATCGCGGGTCGCGATCAGCAGAGGCTGATCTGTCGAGCTGAAATAAGCAGCACCTCACAAGACATCGAGTGTCACACGATCGAAATCAATTGTTTCCGTTCACTGAGTAAGCTTTCCACTGTCGATCCCAACTTTTGACCTTTGAGGGGGGAGGGGGGAAAGCGAACTGTTGACGTGGACAAAATCCACAAAATCCGGTAGTCGCAATATCAAAAGCTAGAGCCGCACACACCGGAGGGAATGACAGGGTGCAGCTGAAGCATGTCGGAGCTGCCAAGTTCACGACGTGGAGTTTGGAGAAAGACAGATTCATGGTTCGGACGCGCCGGAGAATCACCAGCGGAACGCTAATCTCCCTCCGGCTTTTCTCGGCATTCGTCACTACGTTCTTATCTTTTGTACGCCGTCAACTTTCTTGGGGTTCTTCAGGTATCTGGCTCCCTTTCATTTGGCTTTTCGCTCGCTGAATTGTCCATTTCCCTGCCCTGTTTTGTGTGCAAAGGCCCTCGGGGTAGAGAACCTCCTGATGAACTCACGGTGCAGAGCCGACGTGGGGCCAGCTTTTCTCTTGACTACGATCGGCGCTCCCTGATTCGACCCCCTATATTTATGCAAATAATTCGGTGGAGTAGATTGACAGAATGACGGTATGGGAAATCAGGAGAGATGATAATATTACACTTGGTATCACGAATTGTACAAAATTTGGCCTCGTTGACATGTGCACGTGTGCACATGTGCACGTTAGGTGGTCCTGTTAAGGCGCAGTCTGACACACTGGGGTCAAAAAAGCTCTATGCACGACACTGTCCGTGCACTGCCTAGGCATCCAATTACTCAACTTGTCGAGAGGCAGCGTAGCACTAGGGCCATGGTGGGTAGGGTTTCGAACCCTCCATTATTTGACAGGGGTGTCGGGGTCAGAAGTCTTCGGCGCGGGCCGGGTCTTCTCTAGCTCCTGGATCTTCTCGTCCAAGAGAGCAATTTCAGCCTCAATGCTCAGTAGCTTCTCGCCTAGAATGTCCCGGTAGTCCTCGTCTGACAGATGCCGAAGCGGAATCCATTTGGATTCAGCCATCCGCTGGAGAATCGGCTTTCCCGGGTTCTGGGCCTTTTCCATCTGCCATCTATCAACTCTGTTGAAGGCACTTTGACCGCAGTAGCCAAGTAATGAGAATATGATGAGACCAGGCAGTGGACGGCCTCCTATGCATAAAGTGAGTACTCTGTATTGGGAATGGTTCAGGAAGGAACAGTACCCATGATCCTGGTTACCACTGCACCGGAAATACCACCGGAGAGGGCACTGACATATGCCCGCTCTTGAGGTGAGGCTTGATCATTGAAATAAATATGATCGATACTACTTCGTAAAACTAGATTCAATGCACAATTAGTTTCTTGTGCCAAAAGCACAAAAGGGTGGCCTATTGGACATACACCAAAAGGCCGAACCGGCTACAGTCCAGTGAATACCATGGGCCAGTGAATGCACCAGTGGATGGCGAGATCTGATGACACCAGCAGCTCCTCCGTAGATGATACCCGCAGCTCCTGTGAACCTGATTAGAGATGGCGTTCGCGAAGGTGACCTCAGCCTGGAGAAGAGCCGACTAACCAGTCAGGCCTCCCACTTTAGCCGAAGCCCAGAAAGAGTCCTCGAGGAAGCTTCCGGCACTATTGCCGGAGCTTTCCTGACCGCTCATTTTGCTAATGGTCTGAGGGACGCGTGAGCATTGCTTTAATCAAGAGTGAAGAGTCGAAGCGATTGATGGCAGACACCGGTCATGTGACTGTTTATGTAATGATCTCGAGATGGCCGTGGATGAAATAGTTATTATTCTCTTCAAGGTTTTTTTTTGTTTCGTGGTCTGAAGTAGGCATGAGAAGCATTCTCTATTGCTGCTCGGGATTGTTTCAAGGTCACGGGGTCCAATTATTACATTCGTGTAGGTACTTTGCCCTGAGGATTCCTTAACATATATTGAGCAGGGGCCAGGTAGGCCCCAAGTCACGATTTGCCTGTGTGGCTAGAAAGATCGCACAAACTCAGTTTTCCCACGTCTAGAGCACCAAATCCAACGTATCATGCAATTGGAAAGAGAAAGCCCACAATCTCGGAAGGGCAGGAAAGTTATTGAATCAAGATGGTACAAGATCCTCTCAAGCCAGTATACGCAGCAGAAATGCATGAATGCGAACCACAACTATCAGATTAGATGACCGATGGTTCGGTAATATTGAGACCTTAAAAAGGTTCTCCCAATTGGTAGTAGCTAAAATATCAAACTAAAAAGGCAACGAAATCCGAAGGTTGCAAAACACCAGGAGAATGGCTCACTTCGAAATCATGAAGAGGCCTAAGTGAACTTAGCGCTCAGAACTCATCTCGAAAAAAGAGCCTCGATATCAATTCGCCTTCGAAAACGAAGCCGAGAAAAGGTAGAAAAGAGGTGAAAGATTGGGGGAAAGTGAATATACAAGGGGAGAGGCTCTGATTGGACTAGCGCACTCAACTAAAAATTATCACGGATTAACTAAGGCCGCTTGGTGCAGTCCCGATTGCCGACTTCCCCTCTAACCAACTTTTCCACGGTGGACTGTTATCCTGACTCTTGACCAGAACATCCTTCTGATCCTTTTCTTCCACCTACACCGACTCCTGGCCTTTTTACCGGGTGTCTCCGAATTTTTTTCCTCCTCTATCCTCTCTTCAAACCCGTCTGTGTGAGAAGCGCGCAAGACTCCGCTCGCGCGTTTCTTGACTACTTTTAACCGCAATCATGGGTTCGTCATTGCCTTCTCTTTCTCTAGTCGAGTGCTGCTGGAAGCAGTGACTTCTTGCTTTTCGGCGCATTCGTGGTGGTTGAGCACAGCTGACGAGTTTCCCCCACCAGCGCCCGCTAAGTCTAAGGCCCAGAAGATGTCCCTCGGGAACTTCTTGGCTGATGAGAGTGAGTTGTCGCAGACATCTATAGGCTTCAGAATGATCTCGATACTAACTGCGAAAAGGCCTTGGCTCTTGGGCTGACGAGATGGAGGATATGCCCCTCCCATGTAAGTCAAAGGAATCCCCGCTACGCATGTTGATCATGGCTGACAATCTCTGTAGCCGGTATGTTCTTCGCGCTGAACACGACTCGTGCTCTCCGAGTTCGAGTCTGGAACAATTTGACTGATGCTGAACAGCTCCCGCAACCTCCAGCTTTGGTGCTAGCCGCCCCTCCGGCGGCATGGGCTTCGGTGGCAGTGGTGGTTTCTCCGGTATGGTGATACTCAAAACCCGAAGAATGACATGGCTTCTGTGTGGAAGACAATATCTGACATCTGTGATTTAGACCGTGTTGAGCGCGGTGGTTACGCCGTCCGCGAGCCCCTCGACCTTCCCACCGAGCCTCCCTTCACCTGTCACGTCGGCAACCTGTCATTCGAAGCTACTGCAGATGATATTTCCGATCTCTTCTCCGGATGTGGTGTCACAAACGTTCGAATTGTGGAAGACAAGTTGACCAAGGCCCCGAAGGGCTTCGGCTACGTTGAGTTCGAGACGGTTGAGGGTCTGCAGAAGGCCCTGGATCTGTCTGGTACTTCGCTCCAGGGACGTACCATCCGTACTAGCGTCGCAGAGCCTCGTGAGTCCCCGTGAATCTGTCTGTCAACCCCATCATCTAATTGATTTTGTACAGCCAAGGAGTCTCGCTTTGAAGCCCGTGATGTCGACTGGACCCGCCGCGGTCCCCTCCCCGGCCCGCCTGAGCGCCGCATGCCTGAGCGTTCCAGCTTTGGCCGCAACATGGATGCTGCTTCTGATGCTGGCAGCGACCGTGGTGGCCGTCGCAGCAACTTCGAGAGTGACGGCAAGTTCCGTGACTTTGGCAACTGGGAGCGTAAGGGCCCTCTTTCCCCTTCCGCTGGCCCCGCTCGTGAGGGTGGTCGTCCTCGCGACAATGATGGCCCTGGCTCCTCTGGTTTCCGGAGAGCCTCCCCGGCCTGGGGTGAGGGTCGTTCGCAAGATGAAGGATCTCGTCCCCGCGCCCGGAGCGCGCTCCTCCCGCCCCTACCGCTGCTGATATGGACAACCAGTGGCGCGCTAGAATGCGCCCTGACCAGGCCAATGAGACCAACAACACTGATCCTGCCGCTACTCCCGCTACTCGTCCCAAGCTGAACCTGGCTAAGCGCACTGTTGCCGATGCACCCACCGGGACCACTTCCGGCGGTGACTCCAAGGCTAGCCCCTTCGGTGCCGCTCGTCCGATCGACACTGCTGCTCGTGAGCGCGAGGTTGAGCAAAAGCGCCAGCTTGCTATTCGCCAGAAGAAGGAGAGCGATGAGAAGGCCAAGTCTGAGAAGGCGGAGAAGGCCAAGGCCAAGACCCCTGGCACCGATTCCAACAAGGACGGCGTCGACACTCCCCAGGGGGCCAAGAACTTCGAGATTCTGCGACGGGCTGATGGTGAAGAGACCATGCCTACTGATGAGGAAGCCGCTGAGAAGACTCCTGCCGCTGCCCAGTTACCGAAGAGGCTCCCAAGGAGTCCGCCAACGGCAACTGGAGGGCCGCTGAGCCTTCCGCTGCCGCTCCCGCTCCCGCTGAAGATGAAGATGGATGGAGCACCGTTGGCACGAAGCAGCGCAGCAACCGTCGTGGCCAGGCTGGTCGTGCATAGATCTCTCGATACCCTCCAAGCACCACAATTTTCACCCGAACCACAGCCTCTGATATGCCAATGAACTCGAGGATGCATCTCGCCCATTGATCCCCGGCACACGCCTTTTGGAACTCACAGTCTTTCTTCTGGTGTCACCCTAGGACCATGCCCTCCCTGTATTTGCATTGCACGCTGAGTACGGAAGGTGGTGTTTGTCCTATCCGACCTCTTTCTCAACTTTCACTCCTCTTTTGTCTCTGTTCTGATGATCTTTCCTCCTTCCCCTCGAGCTAGATTTTTCGATTTACATCTAGTCCTCGCTCCTGATGATTTGACAGTCTGAAAAGTTTCTTTCCGCGGTTTATCTTATGTCTTCCTCGTTGCTATCTAGCTCCTATTCCCATGCGTGATTACAGTGATTTGACCATGATCATTACAGCCGATGCGAAATGAAGATTACCCGTTTCTCCTTTCCTTTAATTTCCTCTGTCTTTCTGATCGTCTTTAGGTGATCTTCTTTTGTCCTCTTACCTATTGTGCTTGGGATTTTTGTGGGCCTGGGAGCGTGGAGTCATAATACTTTGTCCACGATTCTCGGTCCTCTTTGGTTCCTCTCGGTCAACGATGCGAATACGAACGAGTCTATGAGAGACGAGGTAGTCACCATGAGCAATTTACATGATCACGCAGCTGTCATGACATGACAATGAATCTCTATGTTCTCTTCCGTTTTTCCTCTCCTCTCAGTGCCCTAAGCCGCGTGATTCTAAAGCCGGTCATGTCATTCGCCCGAGGAGTGATGTAACTATCCATTTAACCCCTTCTGGTCCTTATTCTAGATTGAAATGCAGTCTTCATTGACAGATAATCGCTCTCGCACAGAGACATTTTGCTTGCCGTAGCATTAGAGCTCGTGACTGGACCAAAACTGGCAGGAAAAGAAAAATAGGTAGGGAGATGACTCAAAGTTACGGACGATAGTATCGTTCAAGTTTCAAGGATAAAGCAGAGCGCCTCAATTAAATTCTAGGACATCGCGGCGCTTCCACGAGCATGCACCCCGGACAAGGTACGTGCCCTACCGGTTTCCCGCTGTGGAGTCGCAGCGTCGAGAACACACGCTAGCGCCAGGCCCGTCGTGGACCTAATTACCCCTTGCTAGGACAAGGAGAATAAGGACAGAGGGCGTGAGGAAACTACTGAACTTTGCATATGTCCTCCCCCGCATATCAGTAGTCGATTCATCTTACTCTTGTGTCTTGAAGGGGGTATGGGGATACTTTCCTCAAAGACAGTTGGTCAAGAAATAATTCCAGCAAGGGTGGTATAAATAGCCGTGGAGGGCCCTAAGACCCAGCCATATGCCAATTCGGAATAGTCCAAGATCCACGAGCGTGAAAGTTGTGGTGCATTTGACGTCTGTTGGAATGTCAGTCACCCGAAGGAGGAAGGGGGGGGGCCTGCTCCCACGGCGGGGGTTTGTTATGTTGACGCTAGAACTAGAGAACGTGAGAGTCTGGTCTTTGTGAATCTGATCAATATGGAGCCATGATGGTAATGAACATAATCTCGATGTCAGAATGAGAATTAAAAAAAAAAAAATTAAAGAAAAAAAGATTCCAGGGCCTGAGACACGCAGAGCTGGGCAGCCCAGCCCATTGGGTAAATAAACCGGTGGCGCAGGTATGGAGTTGATGAACCCCTTCACAAACTCGCCCGGCGCTGGAAATGAATCGTGTTTCACGACCACGGTATTCTGACCGCTTATCTGCTGGCTGCTTTGCACCTCAAGTGCTTGTCTCGTCCTTCTCTCAACTCGATCTCACTTCTGAAAGTCGGGGTAATCTCCCCATGTTGTCATGTCGGCTACGACCACCCTCACGACCACCACTCTCGTCGGATCACCCACTGCTATGACGAATGTCTCGAACAAGCTCTGTCCGGCCTGTGGCGGCAGTGGTGACTGCCATGATCCCTCCGAGGTGCAGCAACGGATCCTGGAGCTACAGGGACAAGTCCAGGAGTTAAACGAGCGCGCAGTGCTTACTGGTAAGTGTGCACCATACCTCGATCTTGAAGCGCATCTCCATACCCAAACAACACGACAAAGATAGCAAAGAAAGACGGCGTTTTCAGCCCAATCAAGAACCCTTACTAGACTAGCGGACCCATATTCAGATTGACTAACGCCAAACAGCCGGCAAACTCGCCGACTATGAAGAAGAAGTCCACCGACTACGCTCAGCACACGCCGCTTACGCCTCACCTCGGAGCAGCTCCTCCCAACCACCAACATCCTCCCACACAGACCGCGCCCTCTCACCGACCAGAGTCCCGACCCCCGTGTCCCCCGAGACACCGTTGCATATCTCCCCGCAAGCGCAACAGAGCCGCCTCGCAACTCTCACCTCCTTGCTTCCCTACCGCCGCAGCAGTGCCGCTACCAGCGCGCCTGTCCCGACCACCCCGACCGTGCCCATCACCCCACTCCCGCAGGTGGCGTCCCCAGCCAGCAGCGACAATACCTCCGAGCTGCAGGATGCGTTGACACGCGAGCAGGGACTGCGCAAGGCGGCCGAGACGCAGCTCACGCAGGCGAGCTCGGAGCTGGAGGAGTTGACGGTTCAGTTGTTCAGTCAGGCGAACGAAATGGTGGCGCAGGAGCGGAAGGCGCGCGCAAAATTGGAAGAACGGGTTGCGGTGCTCGAGCGGCGGGATGTCGAGAAGCGGAGTCGGCTCGAGAGGCTGGAGCAGGCAATGGCCCGTGTGGATCGATTACGGGCTCTGGTTAATAACTGAGGGTCCTTGTCGCGTCGATTTGTTTTGCTGCGTTATGACTGCTATGATTGGACTCTTTCATGATGGATATGGGTGGGCGTCTTGGATTCGACAGGCCTTGATTTTTCGATTCCCAGCTTGCGTTGTGGCTTATTTGATTGGCGTGATATATACATGGGGGGGGCTAGGCACCTGTGCTGGATTGTTTTTCTTGTGCTTCGTATTAGCAGGTAACAGTTTCCCGGAATGGAGAAGTGTTTCCCACGGCTTGCAATTAACATTAGCGCCTGCATGGGAAGTAGAACAGTGTCTTTGAATGTTTGAAGCTAAGAGCTTCCAGATATCGTAGAGTTGCTGTAAGAAAGCCATGTAGTCAATTCACGAGGTACATTTATATCCAGCTGCATGCAGATCACCCGGGAGCTCATTGTGAAATTTGCGTCATGCATGAACACCCAATGGTATATTGATGGCCTGAGGCATGACATTCATGACTTATGTCAATGTTCGTACACAACTGATGCATATGTAAAGGAGTTATATGCTGGATTGAGGCCAGTCCAGCAAGTGTTGCATATTCAACAAAGGCCTAGACTTTTGACTCCAAATCTTGGAACTAGGAGACCATGTCTTGGCAGGTCATCAACAGGTCCAATAAATTCATTTCAGTGACAAGAGTATGAGAGGAACGTGAACTGGGACAACTTTTCCACCTTGAACCTCCGATATGGTGGAGTTGAGGATGCCGAGATTCGGGAGTAGGTTGGACCTTCCCAGACCCGGCGAGGGTGGACACGTCGGGTTCCCAGTAGACTCCCCAGTTAACCCCACCACTCTAGGCTAGTCCCTGCATGACGTCTGAGTGAATAATCCTGAACAATCTTGAATCTCTCGTCTTCTAGTTCTCCTGAAGTTCGTTGTACATTTTTGAGCCTCGTCTGAACCATGTCTATCGGCGTAGCAATCATCGGAAGTGGTAAGTGCCTAATCTACAACGTCATGAGCATTTCCAAATAACCAACCGACAGGCCTCTTCGCCCAGGAGCAGCATCTTGTATGTAAAGAATGATCTCTGTTAGTTCGCACCCGACTGACATGCTGTATAGCCTGCTGTTCAAGCGGCCCCGAACTTTGAGCTCAAGGCCATCTACTCGCGGTCTCTTAAATCGGCACAGACTCTTGCAAACGGCACATCCAGTATCGATCTCTATTCGGAGGACGCTGGAGCTGGCAACTCGTTTGACGATCTACTGTCTCGTCCAGATATTGGCGCTGTAATCATTGCGTACGTCATACATTATGGCATTTCAAACGGCTGAAAAGTGATCAAGCTAACGGCCTATAGTCTTCCCATCCTTGTTCAACCCGAATTCATCAAGAAGGCGCTTCTCGCTGGCAAGCATGTCTTGTCTGAAAAGCCCATCGCCAAGGACCTTGCGACTGCCCAAGGACTCCTCAAGTGGTACGGGGCCAATGTTGACACGAAGAAAACATTCTGGGCCGTCGGCGAGAACTTTCGGTACACGACCAAGTATCTGTTCGCGGCTGAGCAGGTGCGAAAGATGGGCAAAGTCAAGCACTTCCGAGTCAATGTCCAGAACTTGGTCAAGGAGGACAATAAGTACTACCGTATGTTTTTTGAAATGTCTCACCAAATGCTTGGATGCAAACATGCTTACATCTGACTAGAAACTGCTTGGCGTAAAGTGCCGGAGTATCAGGGCGGCTTTCTCCTGGATGGAGGAGTGCATATGACTGCTGGGCTTCGTCTGATTTTGGGCTCAGAGCATATCACCACCTTGTCTGCACAGTCCCAGTTGCAGCAAGCCTACCTTCCTCCGGTTGATACAGTGGACGCTGTCGCTCAAACTAGATCTGGTGCTACGGGAATCATTTCTCTCTCCTGGGGATCGCCATTCAGCGATAGCACCTTTGAATTTGCCTGCGAGAAGGGCGTCGTGACATTGAAAGATGACGATGTGACCGTCAATGGTGTGGTGAACCACATTGAATTTGATGGCAGGGGAGTTGGCCCTGAAGTTGCTGAATTTGCCACAGCCATTGTTCACGGACGCCCGGTTGAGAAGAGACAGTCACCCGAGGCTGCATTGGCGGACTTGGAGATTTTAGAGCAGATGCTCAAGAGCGGTGAGCGACAGGGAGAGAAAGTGAGCCTTCACCTGCAGGTATAAATACATTTCTAGCAAGAATATCGAATCAAAGCCATACTTTAGCAGAGTCCTTCCATGTATACCAAGACTACGGCATCCCAAACAGGAAGTCTTGGCAGGGCACACTCCACTCGAGCCCTATGATGACATAAGCATATCTTGTTCGCTTAGAATGCTGGAAGCGCACTAGTGTGGACCGCCCACTCGTCCGCGCCAGTGTGAAGTTTTCGAGATTGATTCCAATCCGACTCGACAACTCTCGAACGCCCGGCGAGACCCTACAACACCGCCAAAGTGAGTCCCGTTACTCTTCCTTCGCTGTCCTCAACTCGCATACTGACAGGTTTCCCAAGATGGTCGCCGCAAAGAAGCACATCCCCATCGTGAAGAAGCGTATGTTACCGATCCCCGACCGACCCCGTTTTCCACCTGGATAGCATCGCCCTTCGACCCGTCAACGAGATAAAGAGCCCAGAAAGAGTCAGAGGAGGAATTTGACATCACCGCGGGGGACTTTCAGCAGGGCGACACACGCTTTTGGGTTGAAGGGCGATTTTATTCACGGACCTCGAAATGAAAAAGAAAAAAACGACGACGACTTAGGATATCCAATCAAGGACTGACAATGACCCCCTACAGGCACCAACCGCTTCACTCGCCACCAGAGTGATCGGTTCATGCGCGTCGGCGCCTCGTGGCGCAAGCCCAAGGGTATCGATAACTGCGTCCGCCGCCGCTTCAAGGGCCAGATTGCCATGCCCTCCGTACGCATCCCTCCCATGCAGAATCTGCGGGACCATCGCTAACGAACCAACAATTAGATCGGTTACGGATCCAACAAGAAGACCCGCCACATGATGCCCTCCGGCCACAAGGCTTTCCTCGTCCACAACCCCAAGGACGTCGAGCTCCTCCTGATGCACAACCGCACCTACGCTGCTGAGTACGTTGTGTCTGCGCAACTACCACTGAGAAACATCTACTAACAATATCACAGGATCGGCCACGCCGTCTCCTCCCGCAAGCGCGTCGACATCCTCGCCAAGGCCAAGGCTCTCGGTGTCAAGGTCACCAACCCCAAGGGCCGTGTCACCACCGAGGCTTAAATGGAATGAACCCAAAAGTTCTGTTTCATTTTTTCGGTGTGATATTTGCAGGTGCACGAGAGGGTCGGGGTTTTTGTACGGTAGTGATAATATCACTCTGGCGATAACGAATTTCAAGGATTGTGCATGGCATGCCATGTGCGGCTTATGTCTGGTCACCGGGCGAAGCAAGAGAACATTTCTCTGGAATGAACAAAAATTCAAAAATCCCGGGATGTCTTTCAAAACGTATCAATTGTTATGATGTTCCATATCTGCCACATGGGTTTGAGGCCTTTGAAGAATGATGCCTCTCTACCTCTCGATGTGTATACCTAGTAAAATAGTGTATCCCCACGCTTTCCACGGCCGGAAATAGACCCAAGCACCTAAAATAAATCACACTAACTACACTAACTACACTAACTACACTCACTAGTCTGACTTGAATGCTACTCGAGAAAGCATGACGACTACTGATCGCCAGCCCCACATCCCAGGGGGGCCCTCGTGGCGTGGTCTACGTAAGACAGGAGAAATCGATGGAGCTAGACTCCGGGACACCAGGACCCAGGACACCGACGGTTGCAATTGCGATTCTTCCAGTCCATGGAAAGCCCATATTCGCGAAGAGATTTCGGTGCCAGAATCAAGTAACGCCCTAGAAAAACCGGGATCTTCTGGATTGACCCATTGATTACTGAACCGAGCGTAGCGGGAGCAGTCGCGCCAGAGATCAGCTTAGACAGGCCGAAACAAGGCCCCCCCCCCCACGGGCCGTCAAGACTTAAAGGGTCTTGGACGACCCTGTCATACCTTGTCATATCTGTCAGATCGATTCTTGATTCTTTTTCAATTCCATATTGAGCATCGGAAATGGGGGTTTAATTCTTTCATATTTCCCATTCTCTTCCCCCGCACGATGCCGACCCTCCCCGCTCGCTATGGGCGCTGGGTGCCCATCCTGATACCACTTGCTCTCATAACTTTGTTTTTGCAATTGAACGCCGGCTTTGGCGATACTACACAGGTTATACTCGAGCCGGCCTCTTTCGGGACTGTCAATGAAACCGAAGCGACTTCTACTGTTGCCGCTACCGAAGCCGCGCCTGCCGAAAAAGCTTCGACATGCCACCCGCTGCCGGGCATGGACGATATCCTCGTCGTGGTCAAGACGGGCATCACAGAAGCGCAACATAAACTCCCAGTGCATATCCGCACGACACTTCGATGCATTCCGAACAAGTTAATCGTATCGGACTTTGAGGAGGAGATTGATGGCCTGCGAACGCTGGACGTCTTCCGCAACGTCTCTCAATCGCTCTACTCCAATACCGATTTTGCTTTGTATAACCGCGCCCGCCAAGGTGGTCGTGCCGCTCTGCTCGATGAGGATCATACCAAAGTGACTAATAGTGCTTTTGGGATGAGCGACAACCCGGGCTGGAAGCTTGACAAGTGGAAGTTCTTGCCGATGATCCAAGAGGCTCGGGCCCACCGGCCCGATGCCAAGTGGTATGTCTTCCTCGAAGCCGACACTTACCCGATCTGGCCGAATCTACTGGCTTGGCTGGAGAACTACGACTCCAACGAAAAGTTGTATCTCGGGAACCAGATGATGATCGGGGATACTACTTTTGCGCATGGCGGATCAGGCTTCGTCATTTCCAATGCCGCAATACATGCCGTCGCTGATTTCTATACCGAGCACGTGGAAGAATGGAACGAGGTCACCGATCGCGAATGGGCCGGCGATTGTGTGTTGGGCATGGCTCTCGCCCAAGCAGGTATCGGATTGACCTGGTCCTGGCCCCATGTCACGACCCAATCGGTCTGGGAGCAGGATGCTCTCGGCGAGGGCTTCGGCATGCCGCAGTGGTGCTATCCACCTTTCACGTTCCACCATATGACGCCAGCCGATGTCGAGGAAATGTGGACATTTGATCAGGAGTGGTTCTCAAATGTAAGATTTGAAATTTTTTTTTTTTCTTAGCTTGGACTGATTCATGTCCTGGTTGCTCACATTTCTAAAATCAGGCCAATCGAACCTTCCTCACCTACGGGGATCTCTTCATCAACTTCGTCCGTCCTATGCTCACAAGCCTCAGCGATGACTGGGATAATAATGCTCCCGATGGAGACAACCACGCCTCCTACTCGGGCCCGTCGACGCCAGCTTCCATGTACGAATGCGCCGAGCACTGCGCCCGCTCTTCAGGCTGCATGCAATATCGCGTCGACGAGCGAGGTCGCTGCACAACGTCCGGCTGGGCCCTCCGTGGACTTCCTAGACCGGGCATCATGTCAGGAACGATGTTGTGGCGAGTCGATGCCGCCATTCAACAGAGAAGTAGGTGTCGCAAGCCAAAGTTCGTCATCAAGTAAGGTCGATTTCTTGCGTGAACTGTTTGCTCTTTATAATTTCTTTTTGGGTTCTACATACACACCATTGGATGGGGCGCACGGCACTGATTGGGATTTTTGGGTCTGGATATTTTGTTCATACAAGGTGCATCTTGGGATAATTTAGAAATTTAGCAGGTAGATACGGCGGAAAATTAATCTTGATTCCATTTATACATCCAATCGTAGAATTTGACCGATCCATGTAATCTCTATCATGCATGCAGGATGCAAGGCTGTTATCGTCAGTTAACTCAGAGGAGCCTGAATTCTCCCATCACGAATAGCCTCGTAGATGATGGAAATCCACGAGCCGATGGTCTTCCGCGGGCGTTGCGGCACATCTGGCGTCTTGCTATCAATGGTAGGATGCTCCAAAAGACCACAGTGGAACGGCACGTTCAGATCACGTCGCACAAAGCAGTAGAGAGATTTCGAAGCCGGCCCGAGCGATGCTTCAGCGTTGAGTTCACCCGACATTGTCCGGCTGCGTGTCTTCTCAAATAGCGACTGTGCATCCTGCGAGATGCGCTTCTGCGCCCATTCGATCATGGCGATTGGGTCTTCGACGTTCAGCTTTTTGGCTTGTGTCAGGAAGACAGGGGCCATGGCATTAGATAACTCTTGAATTCGAATTGCTGAGTCTGCACGTGCGGATTCTTTCCATGATGCTCGGATTGCCTTGATGATACCAGTTTGGAGCAATGCCATGGTCTCCTTGTTGGTTGAGACCAACAGCTCTGGTAGCGTCGTCTGCACCAAACTGTCCAGTTCATTCAGGAACGACTCGTTCAGCAACCGTAGATCAAGAGCTTGGCAAACGACGTACAGCAGAGCTGCACTCATCATTGAAACAAGTTCAACGGCCTGCAGAGTATAGCGCGCAGAGATCAGCGCAAGGGAATTGATCGGCTGGTTATGCATCTCAGCAGACTGGACATGTGATGTGACCGAATTGGCCAAGAATCCAAGTTCCGACATGTATGAAGCCATGGAGATATCGACACCCTTCATCGTGAATGACAGACTTGGATTATCCGCCGCCAGGTTGGGCGGCAAACCCTTGCTCATATCGGGGTTTATAAGCTCGGACGAGTAGCTGAACAAAAGCTTCCCAACCATTTGCAAGCCCTCGCGTACTTTTCCCATGGCCACTGAGACAGACGCCGCCTGGAAATTGGAGCAAGAGTATACCTCCTGAGTCTCTGAATCGATGACCGGGTTATCTTGCGTCGAATTGAGCTCGATCGTGACTTGTTGCACAGCCAATCCAAGATCCTCGACCACGGGCCCGAGCCACTGCGATGCCCCCCGCAACGCATATCGATCTTGGATGAGGCCCGGCCGGAAGCGATCCTTTCTATCGGAAGTTTCAGCGAGTTTCGAACCCTCAAGCCCATGGCGGATATTGGCCGCGACTTCAATCTGGCCTGGATGGGGCCGGATCCGTGCAGGAAACTCGTGATAGTTCTCCGCATTCCCCATCATGGCCTCGCATGTCATCACAGTGAGTGACTGGGCTAGAAGAACAAGTTGACTCGCTTCATGCGTCGCCAAAGAAGCAACAGCTGCAGAGGCAGCTGCTCCATTTACCAGACCCAGTCCTTCCTTCGGTCCGAGCACGAAGGGTTTAATCCCAGTCATCTCCAGAGCAGTGCTTGTTGACACCACTTTAGCCTCTGGCTTGCAATGCCAGTGAACATTGATATCTGGATTCCCTTCCAGCACCGCAACCAGATAGGAAAGAGGCATCAGATCGCCCGAAGCAGAGATTGAGCCTCGCAGGGGTATGATAGGTGTGAAACCCTCTCGGAGCATCTTCAACATTGCTTCGATAATCTCCAGTCGCACACCGGAGTGGCCTCTGAGGAGATGATTACATCGCACGAGCATGGTGGCTCGTACCCATGACACTGGCATCGCGTGAGAACCCAGGTTATAATCTCCCACTGAGGGTTTACAGTCGTTGCTTGTCAGGATGCCTGCTTGAGTGAGCTGAAGAAGGGACTGTTGAAGTCGCATGGTGTCTGTTGTGCGGGTATCTGCGCTACCCCCGAAGCCCGTGTTGACTCCTAGAGATGGATTAGTTTGCTGGCGATGACCGCTGATGCTGTTTGGAACTGACCGTATATCGAGTACCCCTTGGCAAGGTACTCGCTCAGGGTCTGGACACCCGCGAGAACCTTTTCAGCTACCCGGGGCTCATTGGATACTTGGGCACCACAGCCATTCCTTTCCAAAGTCGTCAGCTATCCGCTAGACATGATGTTTTTTTTCTTTTTTTCTTAAGGAGACGCTGATGATTGAATACCGAGCAACTGCAGCCACGCTTGCGATATCGAGGGTTTCTCCGTCCAAGTCCACACAGCCCTTTTGAACAATTGAACCAAGCTTCGTCCACGACCGCAATGTGTCTTCCTTGTGCGAAATCGCGGAAAGAGGAACAGTAGCTCCCGAGCCAGAGTAAAACCGCATGATGGAACGGACAAGTGCAATTCTCAACAACTGGCGGGAAGAAAAAGAAACAATAGTCAGATATCAAATATCTTACCGGATTTCCCTTGCCCCAGGCGTGTTTTATAGGGGAGCAGGGAATCCCGCAAATAACACAGAGACCGTTTACCTAGAGCGTCCCGCATAAATTGGGTCTATCGTCAGCTCCACCTTTTAGTCAGAGATAAAACCCATAAAATGCAGAATCGAACGCTACTCTCAGCCCGGTTCTGGCACACCGCCACTTGATAGCATTCTATTGATTGGACCTGCCATGGTATTCAGATGAGATCGGACAAAAGTACCATCACATTGACTGGCTAGCGCTCGATCAAGAATGTTGAGCTACCACCTCGCCCTCAGCTAAGTGGAGCCGAGGCACGAACCCCAGATCGAATTCTGTTCCTTGCTATGGACGAGGACGACCAAGTATGAATCTCGTGCAGATACTCATGCAGATACTCATGCAGATACTCATGCAGATACTCATGCAGATACTCATGCAGATACTCATGCAGATACTCATGCAGATACTCATGCAGATAACTGCATGCAGTAGCAGGAAACTTGTGACGAAGAATGTGGAGTTCATCTGGGTTTGACTCGTGTGCGACTAACCGAGGACATATGGGGAATACGGGGTGAACCTAATTCCTCGCGTGGTTCCGGTGGTCGATTGATTAGCACTCGGTTCCTGCATTTCCCTGGATCTTTGACGAAAGTGAAGTTTCGAGGTTGAGATGGTTCTGGTCTGGTGACTGAGGACTGCATTGTCATGCACGTAAACCCCTGAATGTACAGGTCATATGTACTTGAAGTGACTACGGCTGTGCAGAGTTGCCTTGCTCATATTGCCTGGGATGCAATCATGGTGGATGCTGATCCTTAGTGCTGCTGAAGAAGAAAAAAAGGAATTAGAATAGGCTCCGCAATCTTCCGAAGGCCTGATATGGAAAGATTTTGCTCCAATTCCTCTACTTGGTGTTCACTGTGGAATTGAGTCTGGCCCATCCCGCAATCATTCCTCGGTCGCGGGGATCTTTGAATCTTGGATCTTCCCATTAAAGGGGACGAGACTCTTTCTGAAAATATGTTTCAGGGCGATGAACTAGTGCTATCGGAGAGGTAGGCTATCAAAGCTACAAACACTTTCCACAGCAGAAAGAACTGGGCAGCCCCCAGGTGTCTGTCGCCGCACTGAATCAACCTTTCATTATCCAGGGCACCGTTCACTTGCAAATCCATTCCATCCTCAAGTAATCCTTGTGAGTTCCAAGAAATGCTTTCGAATTTCCCCACCGGGATGAAGTAGGGGAGTTATTATCAGCTCATGAACGTACTCCTTTCAGAGTCGGTAACATTCCCAGTAGACAAAATGAGAGCTTCTAGAGGGGACTGGATCGAGTTGACTAGATGACAGACTCGTCAGGAAAGCTCCTGAAATTCACGTATAGCTCCATCAGCCAGGAATATGACGGCTCAGAGTCTGCAAGCACGTTTGCAGCCCACGGCAAGGTGCGCGAATGTGCCTCGAAAGTATAGTCGAATCTAAACGCTAGTGCAGTGAGCCTCCTGCTGTTGACGATGACTGTTCTTCCGGGCTCAAACCCGAGAATCAGTCCCAAAACCATCTTGCTCAAAAATGACTACAAATACTTGAAGGGTGTCGATATGAAAAAAAGCATCCCGGGTAACAATTCCATCGGTGTTGTGATGCGAGTAAAAGACGTGGTTGACCCAAGATTCCACGTTCGGCTTTCACTCCACAAAAACTCAATACGAACCCGATGACCTTGATGTTGATGTCATCGTAGACTTTACTTTTTATTCCTCTTCACTTGGACTTCAAAAAAAAAAAGATAACTGGAAACAAAGTCTCGATCATCAGTCAGAGTCCAGATGATTGGCCGACGCACACTTGCGCGTCTCTTCCAAGGGGTACGGGAGGAGTCCGCCATCTCAAGTAGAGCGCTGCTGATCAGTGTATAGCATCATGGCCCTTCCAAAATACAGGTGCGACATTTGAACCTTTTGGAGTATCAGTCGCACAAATTGCTTCGAGATGTGAGCTGGGTTTGGGACACTCAGCCATGATCTGACTTGGCTTACAATTCCATCAGTTCAATATACCTGTGCCCGACGGACGAGTGGTCACCAGCGCCGAGGAGGCTCGTGATGTGGTGTCAGATATCAGTGAGGCGCCTTTCTTTGCCTGTCCGAAACACAGATTGCATCTGCTTACCATGACTAGGTGCACCATCGGTCCTCAAGGCCCAAGTACTTGCTGGAGGGAGAGGCAAAGGAAAGTACGATAGCGACGGGAAAGGAGGGGTTCGAATCGTTACTTGGTTAGCCCCAGACGAATGTAGCCAGTGACCAAAGCTGATGCCGAACCCAGGCCCAGCGAAGCATATGACAATGCCTCTCAGATGCTCGGCTATTATCTCACGACCAAGCAAACACCACCCGGGGGCCTACTTGTGAAGAAACTATACATATACAAAGCCGTCGACGTTGCCGATGAATTCTATCTTGCGCTGACTTTTGATCGCGATCGAGGCATGCCAGTCCTTCTGATTTCAGATGTCGGAGGCACAAACATCGAGTCCAACATTGACAAATTGCAAAAGTTCTGGTTTCATCTGCCGACTGGCCTCACCACAGAAATAATATCGTATATTCAAGCACAACTCGGCTTCTCTGACAAGGAGATGATCGTGGTCAACAAAATTCTCCATCAGATGATCAAACTTTTCCGAGAAAAAGACGCAACGCTCCTGGAACTCAATCCCCTGGTTCGCACTTATGATGGGAAATTTATTTGCCTCGACGCTAAATTCAGCTTTGACAACGCTGCGAGATTCCGACAACAAGAACTCTTTAGTCTGGAAGAAAGGTCCCCGGAGGAAGAAGTCGAGTACCAAGCGTCGAAACTAGGGTTGTCTTATGTTCGACTGGACGGCGATATCGGCAACATCGTCAATGGAGCTGGTCTTGCCATGGCAACCAATGATCTGATCAGTCTATATGGTGGGAAGTGCGCTAATTTCCTCGATGTTGGGGGGAGGGGCGACTAAAGAGACATTGAGCAAGGCGTTTGAAATACTGAACAACGACTCGCGGATCAAGGGGATTCTCGTGAATATCTATGGCGGTGAGCTCTTGTCTGAGTAAGTATGACGACCACCTCACTAATGGAGCTCAAGGTATTGTGCGCTGCGATATGATCGCCGAGTCGATCGTCGCGGCCGCCGAGGCTACCGGTGGCTTCAAAGTCCCCGTTGTAGTCCGTCTACAGGGAACCAATTGCCAACAGGCGCTTCAGCTAGTGAGTCTTCATATATGCTTGGTTCATCAGTATTAGCGGGACTAATGTTCCACCCAGATCGAACACTCGGGCTTGGATAACGTGATTGTCGATGCTGATTTTGAAGCAGCAGCTCAGATGATAGTGGAGCAAGTGGGCCGCATGAAATGAAAAGTGCCCAATTGTACCTTCAAAACATATTGTTGAATTCGATTATCTCTTTCACGTCGAACCGGCGCTACTTACTCCGGGGTGCGTATTCTGGATCAGAACTGGCCAGAGAATAAGCACTCATTACCAGGAGCTTTGCGACGATCAGAGCTAAGCTCACTGGGCCCAGGATGCGTGGATAGCCTCCGACGTATGACGATCGGCGCGAAAGGATTAAACAAGTGGGGCCGAAATGGAGCGTTCATCAGTTGGATCTTAGTCAGAGTACTCTATGAAGAGGACTAGGTTCCCGTCTTTCGGCAACAAAGTTAGAAAAAAAAAGGTGACGTGAGCATGATACTTACCACAGGGGGATTTAGGATAGTGTGAAACATCAAAGGAAGGGATTAGCTTCCAGTAGTCTGCCATGGAGCTCTGTATTGGTCATTTGATGGCTTGACTTGCGTATGTGCTGCGTAGATGCTCCGAGATGAACTGTGTAAATCGCGGATTTGTGAACGACAGATACATAACCAGTATGTTTCAGTAGATTTGTCCTTGATTATTCTGCGTCGTATGTCCATACGACGAAACTCAACAAGACGATGGACAGCGATGACTAGATTTTATTCATCCCAACATAGCGATCCTAATCTCGATGGTCGAGGTTTTACAAGCAAGTTTCCAGGATCTGGAATCGCCTCAAGGGGTTTGATCAATCTGTTTCACAGAAGGTTGATTCTAAAGAACACTTTCTTGTTTGGCCATCAGGAGCATAGCACAGCTGTCGGTGGCCTGAGCAGCGGCTTGACCAGCATTTTGTCTGGCCTTGGTGGGCTGTCTGGGGGCGATGTTGGTGGTGAAGGGGGAGAAGGAAGAAGAAGGAAGAAGAGGAAGAGGAGGAGGCGATGGAGATGGAGATGGAGGCGATGATCATAACTCGTCTAGAGAACTCAGAGTCGTCGATCTCGACCACATCGTCGGAGTCTTTTCACTGATTCCATCTTCATCCTCATCTACCTCAAACCTCACCTTCGTCAAGCTTAGCCTCGACCCCTGAGTCTTCCAGTCACATCACGCTCAACTACTACTCATCTTGCACGTCGTCAAACAATCGAGCGTGAGAAGTCTCATGTTCGTGCTAAACGTAACAGTCATGCTTTCAGTTGTTTCTCTTCTTCGCACAGACTTGAATGAGATAATTCAAGGGTTTTGTTAAGGAATAATGTGTGGTTATTCCTTAATATGCAGGTGTGGGTATATATATATGGATTTGAGGATGTCGACCTTTAAGGGTCGACATAAATGGTCTTTTGGCTAAGCGGAAGGATGTTGCCCTCAAACAACCTCCTTTACAGGTTTCATCTTATATGGAACTTATTTCTTCAGTTCATAGCACGCAGACAGCTCGTATACAACCCGTAAAAGTACATTGGCCATATTATTCAGACTAGCACCCTCCACCACCGCCCATGGCACCCATTCCACCCATTCCTAGACCACCCATTGCACCCACAGTGTACACACTATCCTTCGACCTCACCGCATCAATGGTATGACGCCGCTGTTTCTCTCGCACAGCCATCCCAGTAATCAGCGCCCATCGATCGAATGAGTCCCCGTGATCTTGATACATATCAAGTTGACCGGTGACTATCGAAAAAGGATCCGAAGAGAAGACGGCAAGAACATCGTGACTCTGCTCATTCACCAACTTCATGTTACCATACAGACTGGAGCCCCTGCCCATTGACCGTGTCTTCTTCCACGTGAAAAGCCCCTGCGTATGTCCGGCGGGAATTCGAAAGGTGTATTTCGTCGTCATGAACCCTTTCTTCCTCACAGGTACCCAGTCCTCCGTGGAGAGCTCGTCCACTAATCTGACCTTGCAGTTCTTCGTAACGCGCGGGAACTTGGAGAGTCCAATGAGGGGACCGGTACAGTCATCACCATCGTAGAACGTGAGATCCGCCTTCTCCGAAACCCCTGGGGCATTTTCTATATAGAAATGATGTTCGCCCCCTTGATCGTCGGTCATGACCACACTATAATGGTGACCGAGGGACTCTTCGGAGACTTGAAATTGAGTCGGCATTATGCATGGAGATGTCGATTTTTCATGACTGGTTTGACACCGAACATGACCATGATATACACCTTTACGATCGGCACAAGGCTTAGTAGTTGGCCGGTAGGAGAGTTTCCCCGCAACCTTTTCCCCCCACCGTGAATTCTGAACAGTCTAATGACCTCATCGTATCCTTTTCTAGCAAATGCCCTTTCTCCATTTTCCCCGGTGCTGACTGCCAATAGGGGCGTTACCTATTGCCCAGACAATGGATGAGTTTCGCCCCCAGACTAGATCAATATCGCCACCGCCCAAGAATAGCTTACTTTGACATTTTCCCTATGTGAACCCCGTGTTTCCGATTCATGCAAGGTCCATTCAGCCTTGCTATGGTGACCAGGCGTAACGCAGATAAGAAGACTGCGCCACAGAACCTCGCCATTCCCAATTAGATGAGAGTACGATCAAGCGTCCACTTGACGTTTGGTGTGAGTACAGCTCAAGAAAACAAGACTCGATGGGTAATCTCTACAACACAACATCGGCATCTAGAATACTGGATGTACAGAAAGAAACCGACGAACACATCCACCCGCGATCTACATGAATATATTTCATGACCTGGGCTCACATAAGTGATAGATCTATTCCTCTCCTGGAGTATACTCAGCAACCTGCTCCCAAACCCTCTCATAGAGTCCCTGTTCATTCAACTCCGCCATAATCATCAGTTCCAACTTCTTCGCCGGTTCATCCCCAACCTTCAAAACAAAAACCACCCGGCCAGAGATCTTGTTCCCGTCCTGCGTGAAGAACTTCAACGACGGATCCCATGTGGCATTTGCGCGGAAATACGCAATTTTCGCGACCGCTCTCTCAAAGTCCGTTTTGTCGTCGCCGGCTTGGAGCCGGATGAAGTTGGGGCTGATGGTCCGTTCGCAGAATGCGCGGGCGTCGGCGGGATCTCCGACGAAGGTACCGTTGAGGAAGTCCAGGAGGATGTTGGATGAGGAAGAGTGTGCCATTTGTAACTTAGTTTGTGCAGTGAGGTCTTGAAGAGAAGCTGGTGTGAGAAAAGAGGGTTTTCTATTCACTCAAGAGATGGGCATCTCTAGCGGGACGGTCAGCTTAGAGCTCGGGTTGCGAGCTCAAATCTCACGGAGATTCCTGGCGCCGTGCTGAACCCTGTCATATCACGCC
This sequence comes from Penicillium maclennaniae, assembly GCF_028827695.1. NCBI lineage: Eukaryota > Fungi > Ascomycota > Eurotiomycetes > Eurotiales > Aspergillaceae > Penicillium > Penicillium maclennaniae. The sequence goes on along the minus strand of NW_026623215.1, from coordinate 3,757,078 downwards.
CCATGGAATACTGGTTTTCTATCATTGAAACATTTCGGCTGAGGAATAACGTAATCCACACCAAACCCGCCACCCCATCCAATTCCCTACCTCTTTACCTCCCCCACCACTTTGAAACGCCCACTATGCCACCAATTCGGTCTGAAAAGAAGCAGAATTCTATCCAGCAAGAGGGTAGAATCGAGCTTGCAATCCAGGCTATTCAGAATAAAGATCTTCCTTCTATTGCTGCCGCTGCACGCGTCTATGACGTACCGCGAACCACGCTACGCGACCGGATGAGCGGCCACAGTTCAAAGGCTACCAGACGCGCCCATACCTATAAAATAACCCAATTAGATAAGGATACGCTTACCCAGTGGATTCTATCTATAGATGATCGTGGTGCAGCCCCGAGGCATGCTATGATACGCAGAATGGCTAATATTCTTCTTGCGGCGACCGGATCTAATGCTATCGGTGTGAACTGGGTCGGAAACTATGTGAAGCGTACACCGGCTATTTAAACACGTTTCTCGCGTCGATATAACTATTCACGGGCTGAGCAAGAGGATCCGCGGGTATTAAATGAATGGTTTTGGCTGGTTAGGGAGACTATTACGCGCTATGGTATCCCGCCTGATAATATCTATAATTTCGATGAAACCGGCTTCGCAATGGGCCTAGTTTCTACCGCAAGGGTAGTTACTAGAGCTGAATATTATGGCCGTCGATCAGTATTGCAGCCAGGTAATCGTGAATAGGTGACCGCAGTAAAAATAGTTAATACTTTAGGCTAGGCTTTGCCGCTATTAATTATATTTAAAGGCAAGCGCTATATTAAATTATGGTTCCACGATACCCTAAGGGACTAGCGCTTCGAAGTTAGTCTAAATAGGTGGACTTCTGATGCAATTAGGCTTCGCTGGCTTCGAACGCTTTTTATTCCTTTGACCGCAAGTCGTATACGTGGTCGGTATAGGCTATTAATACTTGATAGTTATGGAAGCCACCTTACGCCTGAATTTGATCGTCTATGCACTGAACACGACGTTATACCTATATGTATGCCACCGCATAGCTCATATCTATTATAGACTCTAGATATAGGCTGTTTCGCAGTTCTAAAGCGATCATACGGTCAGCTGGTGGACCAATAGACGCGTATGGGTATAAACTATATCGATAAGCTTGATTTCCTTGTAGCCTACCCACGCGCGCGCGAAGATGCATTTCAGGCTAGAAGTATCCAGAATGCATTCAAAGCGACCGGTTTGATCCCTTTAAATGCGGCAGAAGTCCTTGAAAGGCTTAATATCCAGCTTCGTCCGCCTACACCAGACCGACCATCAAGCCGATCAAGCATTTATTGCCCCGAAACACTAAGCAATATCAAATAGCTTTCAAAGTATAAGGCATCAGCAAGACGGCTTATCAAATATCGGTCTGATAGCCTACCTACGCCTACAAAAGAGGCATTTGATCAGGCTTATAAGGCATGCGAACAAGTCATGAAGCGTATCCTTCTATTAGAGCAAGAAGTGACAGATCTACGCGCTGCAAACTACAAAAAGATAAAAAGAAAGGCATTGCCTAAACGGAAAATACAGCGCGATGAGGGCTTATTCGTTCATGAAGCCCATGAGCAAGGTATTGGTCTACCAGGTGGAATAGAAGGTGGTGGGGTGGTATCTGCAACACCCACCCAGAGGCCTTCAGTGACCGATAATCACACCAGTAAACGTCAATACGCATGTAGTCTATGCAGAAAGCCAGGCCATAGGGCTTACGCATGTCCGGATAAGGCTTAAATTGAATATAAAGGCGTTGTGGTTTTATAAAAGCTTCATGAATAAAGAATAAGTGGATGGGGTGGCGGGTTTGGTGTGGTGGCGGGTTTGGTGTGGATTACGTTATCATTTGTATACATTGAAGCATCAAAGTCTATCCAGATTCTATAAACTCACAATTTTGATGCACCTGAAATGCTTTTCACTGATTTGAGTCTTCGATGTCCACTTTCAGGAAGGGTATCTTCTTGATGTCAGGCCAATTCTATGGTAGCGGATATTCATGGACCTTTTATCAAAACATAAAAGGAAACGACAGATTTTACGGACCAGAAGCTGCCGTAGATGTTTCAGCCAACGGCACTTCACCAGCCGAACTTCCATTCGTTCCATTCACATGATGTCTCGGGTCATCGAGGTTGACCATGCCGACACCCTCAACCAGAACAGTGCCGTTCACAGCAGGCTTCTTATCACCAGTAGCATCATCGTCATCATCGCGAATATCAGGCACGGTTCCATGGCCGATGACAGTTTCCTCGCCGGGAACCCAATCAGGAACCTCGCGAGGACCATCCATGCCAGGCGGGGGCATTCCCCAATGAGGCATCGGGCTTCGATATCCCCAGTCGCCATTCTTGTCGGAGTAGGCGACCGCATGCAGATAGATACCCAACTCATGGACACCCGGGTCCGAGTACAATTCGGTTCCGCACACGTCACAGACCTCGCCGGACAGACGCTCGCCTTTACGCTTCTCATAATCCTCCGCGGCAGCTTGCTGCTCGCGAGACATGATATTCGCAACGATGGATGGATCAGTATCCACGGGGACATTAGGAGCGGCGGTGAAGTGGTTGCGATAAGTCGCCGTTTCCGCAATCTCAGTCTTGCCCATCCGGTGAAGACGCTCCAGGATTTCCTCATCGCGCTCTCCGGTAGTCTCATTTCGAGCCAAATCGGGACCGAAGACACGGCGATTAGAATAGATGGGGTCGTTGCTGATCGGATGACCCAGGAATTGCAGGTGCACTCGGATCTGGTGGGTTCGGCCAGTGAGAGGGAAGCAGTGCACAACACTGTATCCTTCGTCCTCGTTGGAGACGGCTGGGGGTGGAGTGGCCGCACGAACGGTTTCATGCTCTTCCGCAGAGGCTACTGAAGCCTCTGGGGGATAGTAAGCCAGACGGCGGAACTTGGTTGTGGCAGTCTTGCCAGTAGCGCGCACACGATTCAGACCCAACTTGGGGCTGACTTGCATGATCGGTTGGTCGCAAACGACAATGCCATCGGGGAACTTGCCCTTGACACGCGCCAGATACTCCTTCTGCACAGTTCGCGCCTTCAGTGCCTCTGCCATCTTCTCAGCACCTTTGGGGTCTTTTCCAATGAACATGATGCCCGAAGTCAATCGATCCAACCGGTTGCACGGTCTCGGAATAAAACCCTGGCCACGTTGAGCGCGCATGATCTCAATGACCGAGTTATAGTGGTAGCGGCCGGCGGAATGAACAGGAACACCTGCTGGCTTGTCGATGACGATCAAGTCCTCGCTCTCGTGAATGATACCAATGGGCATCCCCGTCACCGGAGGCTCGTGGCGATGAAGGGTGTGGGAAACGACCTGTCCATTCTTGAGCACGGTATCCCGTCCAGCAGGCTTTCCGTTGACGGCGACGAGACCCTGGTCGAGGGCCCATTTGTAGTATTCTGGCTTTCGGTCACGGAATTCTGAGAGGAAAATCTCCTCCAAATTCCTACCCCGCCATCGCTCCTTGCAGTTGGTGTTATATGTATAGTGATACGGCTTAACACGGCGAAGGCCACCCTCCATGTAGTAAGGTGCAGGCCATGGGTCACAGGGAGTCACCACCACATTTGGAGGCGGCTTGACGGGGTCGGGAGGCGGGGGTTTGTAGGTAACGACGGACATGAGGGGCGGCTGGGGCTGGGGCAATTTGCCTCGCCGTATAAGATATGCCGTTACTCGGGGTGAAGGAGCCAGTGGGAATGGTGTTCAAGGATATCTTTGAAATTGAATTTGGCGGGCAGAAAGTTTGGGCGAGAAAAAATTGGAGCGATTAGCGATAAGCTCAGGCACGGTGGATCTCCCCCACGTTCCCTTTCCAGACCAAACATCTATGTGTACCTACATCCCTTTCATGGGGATCAGATGGGGAAGCTGAAGGTTGAAAGTAGACCCGCTAGGTTATCTCGGCCTTGAAAGGCGTGAACTTGCAAGTGAACGCTGCATCGCCAGCTTACCTAATCACGGCCAGACCTCGGTACTTCGGTTGCGGAGATGCGATGTGGGCAACTCTTCTGATCTCGGGGGGGACCGAAGACTTTCATTGACACTATCTAGCCCTGCTTCCCTTTGAAAATGGCGCCTCCTGACTTTGAAGCCAAAAAGGCTCGCAAACGCAGCGACTATGGCTACCATCAGCTTCACCAGACAAGATGGTAAGTAGCTGCGATCAAGAGTACGCTTCATGGAATGTTGGAGGCTGAACTAATTATACTCTTCAGGTTCGACAATGACATGTACGCGCACTTAAACAACACTGTCTACACGGCTCTTTTCGACACGATTGCCAATTCCTACCTCATCGAGCATTGCGGCATGGACCCCTTCAGTGTGAACAACCCAAGCCCCAAAGAGCTCCGAAGGCCAACCATCCAGCTTGTCAGTCGGCACGGACCAAATCGGACTAATTGTCAATACAAGTTGCGACTTCTTTGCCTCTGTTGCATTCCCAGATATTTTAGAGGTGGGCTTGCGCGTAGCCAAACTAGGCTCCTCGAGTGTCACATGGGAGATTGGCGTGTTCCGAAAGGGCGAGGAGGATGTTAAGATGGTTGGAACATATACGCATGTCTTTGTATTCCGAGAAACCATGCGTGTTGGAAAAGGTGGCATGGCGAGCAACGTGCGAAGTGGGCTGGAGAAATTGCTCAATTCGCCAGGAGCTAAGCTGTGATGCCTCGAGGATGAAGATGTGAATAATATCAACGTACATATGTACCGATATTCCCGTTTTTGATACCTAGATAGCTAAGAAATACTGCAGTTGATCATCACATCTATGTAAAGGTTATGTACAATGTGACGTCAACTTTCATCTCGCCCTAAATGAACACGCGGTCTCTATGAAATCACACCCTCTGCTTTCAACTTGGCAATATCCGCCTCTCCGTATTGCAGCATACTTCCCAATATCTCGTCAGTGTGCTGACCGAGTGTAGGCGGTGGCGTGCGCACTCCGGGAGTCGCCTCAGAATACTTGATAGGAGTGTTGACCAATTTGATCGGGCCACACTCGGGGTGCTCGACCTCCGTGATCATGCCTCGTGCTTTGACTATCGATAGAATTTAGAATGGGTTGAATAAGATGACTGCCAAAAGAAACTCACCATGCTCGTGATTCAAGGTTCCCTGGATATCGTTGACAGCTGCATATGGCATTCCACTTCCCTCAAAGATCTCCAGCCACTCTTGCGTCGTCTTCTGCTGGGTGGTATTCTCGATCAGCCCATCGATATCGGCACGGTGCTTCACACGATCACTATTCGTGACGAAACGCGCATCCGTTTTCCATTCAGGGAATCCGAGTCGATCGGAAAGCACGCCAAATAGTCGGTCGTTGCCGCCACCAAAAAGAATGTCACCGTCAGCGGTCTTGTAGCTTCGGTATGGCACAATGGACGCTAGATAGTTGTTAGCTTTTGCTGCAAATTTTGGGAGATGGTATACTTACGGTGCGCAGTGCCCCAACGTCCAGAATCCTTCTGGCCGCTGATCAGCGCAGAGGAGGCCAGGTTTGACAAGGTAGCAACCTGGCAGTCGCTCAGACAGGCGTCAATATGCTGGCCCCTGCCCGTTCGGCCACGGGCAATCAAAGCAGCCATAATCGCGTTCGAGGTGTACAGTCCAGTGGTGAGGTCTGTAACTGCAACGCCCACTTTCACGGGTGCACCATCTCGCGCACCGGTAATATGCATTAACCCCATCTCTGCTTCCACCATGACATCATATCCAGCGCGGTTACTATACGGGCCTGTTTGACCGTAGCCAGTGATACTTGCGTAGATCAACTTGGGATTGATCTCTTTCAAAGTCTCATAGTCCATTCCGTATTTCTTAAGTCCACCGGGGAGGTAATTCTCAACCAAGACGTCGCATTCCTTTGCAAGCTTGTGCAGGATCTCGACGCCTGACTTGTGCTGAAAGGATAGTCCAAGGGACTTCTTGTTGCGGTTGACCTACAGCCAATCAGTACATAAAGAATTGTTGCTTTTGTCTGGATAGACTTACAGCAAGGTAGTATGCACTTTCGCCAGGGCCTTTCTTGGATGAACCATTCTCATACTGCGCATATGGCGGGCCCCAGGCACGTGTATCGTCACCGCGCACGGGGTGTTCAACCTTGATAACATCGGCTCTGTTGGATATGTGAATTAGTACCTATTGGAACCTCAGACTCTATCCAAATTGGTCAGGCAAAGAGCCTAGTATGAGCTGGAATTGCATCACATACCCCAAGTCACCCAAGATCTGAGTACAATATGGCTGTGAATCAAATCAATTAATCTCGCGCCAAAGAAACAAGAATGCAAAATTTAGCTCACTCCGGCAAGAACTCTTGTCATGTCCAAAACACGAATTCCCGACAACGGCAGCGTGTCATTCAATGTCGACGCGGAGCTCGAGAACCTCCGCCAGGGCGATATGCGCACGGCATTGCGAGGCAAGCTAGGACTCGACCGCTGAGCAATAGCCTGAAATCTGAGTGCAACCGTCATACTAAATCGCTAAATGACTGACACACTTGGAAACAGAAGAACAAAAGGCCCCAGCAAATCCGGGCAAAGTTAAGAAGGCGCTGGAGTAGATCGAAACTCCGCTAAAACGCCGACACCGCTCGGGGCGCCGAGGCCGAGGTCGACCGACCCCAACCTTTGCCTTTCCGCAGATCAATCACCCCGCAGCTATGTTTACTGGACTAGTTGAGACCATTGGGAGTGAGTCTTTCGAAATGATTTTCTTATAAAGCTAGACTGACAATTCTTCCTCATTAGCCGTTACGGCCCTAGAGCCCCTCGATACCTCGTCGAGTGGGGGCGGGGGTACATCTCTCACCATCTCCGACTGCGAGGAGATTCTCTCTGATTGTCACCTGGGCGATAGCATCGCTGTCAACGGTACATCTCCCAGCCAAAAAAAATCCCTGAAACGCTACCTCAAGCTCATTTGAAATGAAGGAACCTGCCTGACGGTCACGGCATTCGATAAAACCTGGTTCAAGGTCGGAGTTGCGCCGGAGACCCTGCGCCGTACGAATCTCGGCGACTTGCAGACTAATTCTCTTGTGAACCTCGAACGCGCTGTCTCTGCAGATACACGGATGGGTGGCCACTTCGTGCAGGGCCATGTCGATACTGTCGCGAAGATTCTGTCCGTCACACCCGACGGGAATGCACTAGTCTTCCGCCTGCAGCCGCGCGATAAGGATGTCCTCCGTTACGTTGTCGAGAAGGGCTACGTTACCCTGGACGGTGCCAGTTTGACTGTGACTAAGGTTGTGGATGGTGAGGATGGATTTTGGGAAGTGATGCTTATTGCCTATACCCAGGAGAAGGTGGTCACAGCTGGAAAGAAGGCGGGTGAGTTAGTCAACGTTGAGATTGACATTGTGGGCAAGTACGTCGAGAAGAGCGTACAAGGCTACTTTGCTGGTACTTCGGGCGGTAATTTCGCGATTCTCGAGAAAATGGTTGGCCGTCTGGTCGAGGCGAAACTCAAGAAATAGACAGAAAGAAATAAGAAAATCGAGTCATGCCATTAATGAGGATCTAAAATCAAGATGAAAGCGCCATGCAGGTTTCCTTGTTCCAAAACTTTTCTTCATATACTCCATGAAAAATGTACAGTTGAACCACCGAGGGTATAAAAGTAGAAATCCGAGAGACCTTACTCTTCCATCTCATCCGAGTCTTCAGCGCCCTCGGCGTCGTCGTCACTGAGCCACTCATCCTCATACATATCGACATCCTCGTCATCTTCCACCTTCTCACCATTAGCCCGGGCCTTAGCCTTGTCCTTCTTCTTCTTCTCGATGTTCTCTCGCTGCAGCTTCTTACGCGCCGCCTTCTCCTTCCTCTTCACAGCCCAGTTCTGATCAAGCTGCCGGATCTCCTTCTCGCTCTTTGTGATGAAGTCGTGCCACATAACCCGGCCATCACAGACACCGTCCTCAACCTTCATCAAACGAAGCTTCATACGGGGTCCAAGTTCGACTAGCTTGACAGCCCGCTTCTCAACGCCGGGAACGGTAGGCTTCTTCTCGGTATTCTCACCAGCCTTCTGGCGCTGGGCTTCACGCTTGTTCAAGACTCGGCGGGTCGTGCTCTCAGCAACCTCCACCTCGGCGTCGGTGTCCAGCTCGGTCTCACTGGCAGATGTGTAACCAGCAGCGGACGGGTCGAGAAGGTAGTCGGCAGCATCCTCGAGCTTGCCAAGGTTTGGCACGGCAGCTTTCTTGTCTCTGTTGCGAATCTCCTTAGGGTCCAAGCGGCGAATACGTTTTGACAGTCCGGTCTTCTTTGTGACGATAGCGTAGTGTCGGAGGCTGATCACGTAGGATTCGTTGTCTTTGTCTTCAGACTTCTCGCGGTTCAAGAGCATGACTCGACGGATGGAAGAGAGGGGCTGGGCCTGAGGATTGATCGGAGGGAAGAGGGATTGGAAGATAGTCGTTGTGAGGGTCTCGAGGCGCTTCGGCACTTTGGAGTCCTCGGTAGCATCGGGCGAATTGAAATTGTTCATCACCAACAGCGGCGGTGTCTTGTGATCCTGACCACCACTTCGGGGACGCTTTTGCGAGCGCTCGATATCTTTGCAAAGGGGAATATTGTTCGACCTTGAAGTAGAGGGTCGGGCCGCGAGGTGTCACAGCGAGTCGCATATTGGTGTTTCCAGTGCTGGATTTGGAGAAAAGCATCAAATGTGTGACACCGAGGGGACCAGCCATCACTGTGTAATCCCGCAGTCTGTTGGATTGACGTTCCTATTTCTAGCGTTAGAAAAGCCCGGAGAACAGAATAAAATTGGTGTATTACCTTCAATCGCACAGCCGTGTCGGGTTCCATCATATGACGAACATCCTTGACGAGCTGGCTGACACTGGTACCGACTTGAGAAGCGCCGACACGAATGACCATGGACTTAGGCGCCTTGCTCTGAATAGCACCGCTGCCCTTGGAAGCAGCTGAAGCATTCTGCGCACGCAAATGAGTGCGCTTCTTGACACGTGCCTTTGCCATTGCGAGATATGCAAAGCAAAATACCACTAAAAATAAAGGGTTTGATTTAATCAAGCTCGATGAGTTGAAACCGAAGTTTTTTTGTCTCCAAAAAATCCAGGCGGAGACGCGGATCAATGATGATGCGGACCCACCTCAAATTATTTCGAGATCGCGAGTAGTGCAACTTTTTCCCAAGTTCGATAAGTTACCAAAAATGCCTCCAGTCAAGAAGCGCAAGGTCGCCAAGGAGGCGCCTGCGTCTGTTCAAGAAAGTGATGCCAGTTCTACCCATTCTCAGTCCGGCGACGAGGCGCCCAAGCCTGATGAAGTCGATGCCGGCGCCGAGGACACAACTACTGCCGCTCCCAAGTCATTCAAAGAGCTAGGAGTTATCGATTCTCTCTGCGAAGCCTGTGAAAACATGGGATACAAGGCGCCAACACCTATCCAAGCGGAGTCCATTCCGCTGGCTCTCCAGGGCCGCGATCTAATCGGTCTGGCCGAGACTGGAAGTGGAAAAACAGCAGCTTTTGCTCTCCCCATCTTGCAGGCTCTCATGGAAAAGCCCCAACCCCTCTTCGGCCTGGTCCTCGCACCAACCCGTGAATTGGCCTACCAGATCTCTCTGTCTTTTGAAACTCTCGGCTCAACTATCGGAGTTCGCACTGCTGTTATCGTCGGAGGAATGGACATGGTGCCGCAATCTATCGCCTTGGGCAAGAAGCCTCACATTATTGTCGCAACACCTGGTCGTCTACTTGATCACCTGGAGAATACGAAGGGATTTAGCCTCCGGGGAATGAAATACTTGTTTGTTCTCCCAGCTTCAAATGGAATTTCTAAGCTAACGGGGACATAGGGTCATGGACGAGGCAGACAGACTGCTAGACATGGACTTCGGTCCAATTCTCGACAAGATCCTCAAGGTTCTCCCTCGCGAGCGTCGCACTTTCTTGTTCTCCGCTACACTCAGTTCCAAGGTCGAGTCTCTTCAGCGTGCGTCTCTGTCGAACCCGATGCGGGTCTCTGTCTCGTCAAAGTACCAGACTGTCTCGACCCTACAGCAATCTTTCCTCCTCCGCCCGCACAAGCACAAGGACATTTACCTTGTCTACCTTCTCAACGAATTTGTTGGCCAGTCCGCCATCGTCTTCACCCGCACCGTGCACGAGACCCAGCGCGTTGCTTTCCTCTTGCGTACCCTCGGATTCGGTGCTATTCCGCTCCACGGTCAACTTTCCCAATCCTCGCGTCTGGGAGCTCTGGGCAAGTTCCGTTCCCGCAGTCGAGACATTCTCGTTGCTACTGATGTTGCTGCTCGTGGTCTGGATATTCCGTCCGTTGATGTCGTGCTCAACTTCGATCTTCCCACTGATAGCAAGACGTACATTCACCGCGTCGGCCGCACGGCCCGTGCAGGAAAGAGTGGTGTTGCGATTAGCTTTGTGACGCAATATGATGTGGAGATCTGGCAGCGTATCGAGGCTGCGTTGGGTAAGCAGCTCGATGAGTATGATGCCACCAAGGATGAGGTTATGGTTCTTGCTGAACGGGTTGGCGAGGCACAGCGCCAGGCTATTATGGAAATGAAGGCCTATGACGAAAAGAAGGGCACGAGAGGCAACAAGTTCGGCAAGGGCAAGCGTGGTCGCGACCAGATGGATCAGGAGGAGGGTTAATGGGCTGGCCCATCCGAGCAGCTTGGCTCTTCATCCTCACTGTGTATGACTTAATGTCCATTGCTCTGAAATAGAAGCAAAAAAAGTTGTCTACTCGAAAATTTGTGTATTGTATTGTATGACTCAAGCTCTAAGGGAGTGAGATAGTGATGATAGTTTCATTACTGCATCAAATGACGTTGAATGTTTTCTGTCGAGATCTTCGGTAGACCCATATGACGGCGCCGAAGCTGTTTAGGCCGAAGGATCAGCGACACCAGCCTCGCTCACGGCGTTGGCAACACGAGTAGCCAGATCATCTGCTTCAGACCGGCTTGCGGCCTCGGCGTAGACACGGACGGCGTCCTCGGTACCACTGGCACGGGCGAAGCTACGGCCCTTGTTGTAGCGAGACATCAAAGACTCAATCTGGCCCTGAAGTCCGGCAGGAGACTCGAGCTTGCGCTCGGCATCGTAGGCCTTGAAGATCGAACGATCCTTGACTTCGACGCGTACAAGGCGAGAAGGCAGATCGGTGTATGTGCCCAGCCATTCCTTGGGGGACCAGCCCTTGTGGGCAAGGATGGCCTCAACAAGAAGCATATCGGAGAGAGCATCGCCGACGGCCTGGTTGATCAGATCAGTCAGAGCTTGGAGGCACTCTAGGGCGTGCTGCTGAGCCGGCGACTGGGGCTCGGCGTTCTTAATAGTCTTCATGGCATTCTCGGAGAAGGTAACAGTGCCGTGGCCGTTAGCTTCAAAGTAGACACCGACGTCGAAGCGGAGAGCGGCGTGATGAAGATGCTTAACACCGGTGTTGGTGCAGATGATGGGGAGCTTGAGCACTTTTTCAATGTAGTCGGTGCTGGCGCCGTTGGCGTAGGCAGTTTGGACCACACCAATCTTGAGCTTCTGGGCGATTCCAGCGTTACGAGCAAGGTCGCCAATGAAAGAAGCAGCAAGAGTGGCAATGCGGTCACCGTCCAACAGACGGAACACGTTACCCTCATCCTGGAAGTAGTAAACCAGACGATCAGCGTCGCCGTCCAGAGAGGCACAGCGATCAAGGACGCCGGCCTTAGAAGAGGGAGGAGCGCGTTGCTTGGTCTTGACGTAGTCTGCACCACACTAGAGAGGAGTCAATTGTTTGATATACGAAATGAGCGTGGAAGATAACTCACGTCGAAGTTTAGGCTATCAGGGTTGATGACATCGTCATTGATGACCTTAATATCAATCCCAGAGAGGACCTTCAGGAGCTCTCTCAACTTGGGGCCACCGACACCGTTGGCGCAGTCAACAGTCAAGCTACCCTGAACCTTGACTCCGCGCATAACCTTCTGGAATGACTGTGCAAGCTTCTCATAGTAGCCCTTCTCGCTGGGCTCGCCATACTCGTACTGTGTTCCGAGAGTGTTCTTGCAACGCACCACGTAGTGGAGCTGGGGAGTGGTCATGTACTTGAAGTCGATGAACTCGACCTCGGTGGCAGTAAGCGCGGCATTGAGCACACCCACCAGGCGGGAGCCAGAGGCACGGGTGTCACGAGCAAAGACGACGCGGGCGGGGTTGGTCATCTTGACATCGATCTCCTTGGCCAATTCGTCGTAAACATCGGCAATGGACTCCAGAGGGGCGTTGGCCAGCTTGGTAGCGTATTGCTCCCACTCAGCCTAGGTTCAATTGTCAGATCGAGGTTGTTTAAATCAAGCGCGTCCTTCTATCTTGATCTTACTTCCAGCATCTCGCCCTAATAACTCCATGTCAGAAAATTGGCCCATGATTCGTGTGGGTGGGGGGTAGTATTTACCATCGGGTCAACCAGCTTAACTCCATTGTCCTCTGCAGGGTTATGACTGGCGGTCACCATAACACCAATCCATTGTCCGCTGAGCTTCTTCGAGCGTAGACCGGCAAGCAGACCGACAGCAAAAACGACTGTGTTGAGTAGGTCACTGTGCGCACAACGTCAGAGCCCACGTCAACAAAAGGACGATCGGGGGGAGGTGTGGAGGCGGCGGCTGATCGAAGCTGAGGAAACTTACGCCTTCATACGGAACTGCAAGCGCAAGAAGGTCAGTTGGTAGAGCTTCGTGGAGAATGCTAGCGCGACTTACCCCGGCGGTGCCATACTCAAACACCTTGCCCACGGGCTTCTCGTACTGCAGCGCAGCCTCGGAGATTGCTTTCTTAACCGCGGGAGACGCCATGGCGCGAATCTGCAGCAATCGAGGATGCTCAGGAGGAGATTACGGCCGGTGCACTCGAAGGAGATCGAGGAAGTTGAAAGAGGGTAAGTTGAAACAGGGAGGGGAGATTAGTTTATTGCGACGGCCCTAGCGGTGAGACGCGCGGGGAAGCAGGAAGTGCAGTTGTTGGGCAGTGGTAGCGAGACGTGGCATTACGGCTCCACCGACATGATCCGAGCGTGGAAATTACAACATCCTTCAAAAGGTGGGGAGGTGTTCAAGTATTATATTTTATTATTAGCAACAGGGTCACCGGGACGCTCTACTGTTATACATGCTCTGAATGTTCTGATCTTGGTCGTGATCTTGATCGCATATGGCACCCTCACAACGGGGAGTGTACGATTCTTCCACCTATGCCTTCAGTCGGTGGCCGGCGATATCGTCCTGTGTGTCCTTGATGAGGAACCTGCCAATCGATTAGTCATGAGAACAGGGATCAAACGTAAAACGGAGTTTGGGGAAGACTCACGAGTACCACCAAGCAGTGGGGACCACAGTGCCCAGGTGCCACAGACTGTGTGCATCAATTAACCCATGCCACGGCGGGAAGTCCAGCAACTCCAAACTCATGGCCAGAATGATCCACGCAACAATCATACCAGGCCAAGCCGTCCATGACTTGAGATATTTCTGGTACCGAACGATACTGAACACTGTCCAGATAAGATTTTGCACGATACCTACGGCGACATTGGCAGCCATATTGTACGTGTAATCCCAAGACCAGAAAGTGAGATAGCAGACATGCAGTGTGTACAGCGTAATACAGATACCTGTCCACAGGCGACGCAGGGTGGGGCGGTACTCTGGGGTCTCCAAGTCCAGGCGCAGGGTGCGCACCACGGACAAATACAGGCCGTAGAGGACGCTGGCCCCGGCCGCCCAATAGTCCAGCTTCTCAGTGAGAGGAAAATCTCTCATATGAAAAACCATACTGAACGTCCAGCTGGCCAGTCCGATGTACCCAAATGTCATGTAGTACTTGCGAAGGGAGTGCCAGGCAGGAATCGATTCTTGGATCCGGGACATGCCGTGCCAATGGGCCATGAAGTTGAAAAAGGAAAAAAGCACCGAAAAAGGTTCCTGCATCCCCAGGATTCTTCGGAAGGGCCATTTGCCATGGAACTGAACGACAGGGTTCAACATCGGAGGGTCACGAGAGACTCGTCGATCGGTAATGACATGTTGGCAGGTATAGTCGCACTCGGCCGGGCAAGTCCATAATAACAGGCGGTGGTGTAATGCTGGACGAGGTTAGCCGGGAAAGCTGAAGAAGCGAAGGTAATAGGTAAACGTACGTAGCACCGAATTGCCGCCCTGACAGTTCTCTGTTTTACAAACCTGGAAGTTTTTAACAAGTGAACGATCTCCTAGGTCTGGGAAAAGCTTACCTGGACACATTCTTTGAAGTCGGGGAGATGATCACCTAAGGATGCAGCCGTGTGGCCAATGAAGAGTCCAAGAAAAATTAGAGCTAGGATAGTGGAAGATCTCACTCTGCCGGCGCCCAAATTCATGATGATCAGCTTCCGGGAAGAGAGGAGGAGGAGCGAACGCGTGAGCAGGAGGAAAGATGGCGGAGCTCCGGGCGGCATCGCGAGGCTCTTGAGGGGGGTCTTGGCAATTCTTGTTGACAGCTCATCTCCCGCGTCAGAGATTCATTCACTCTATTCGTCCCATGTTTGATGCCGTCTAGCATATTTATTCACTGCACAATTGAATTGTGTGTTACCATTAAGGATTGATTTTTCGACCAAGAATTTTTAATTGGGTAGGTACAATGCTTATTTCACTTCTCAGCAGTGACAGACTTCTCAAACCAAAGTCACAGTAGGAGGTGAATCTATTCGGACTTCGGCTTGACTATTAGCGAAGATATATGTATCTCTCAGTGTATCGCGCTTTTCAACAGTTCCTTTCATACTTGTTGACCTGAGAGTACAGTCGTCGTAGCCATGTATACAGGTCAAGAAGTAGCCCTACCATAATCAGGGCTTGAAAAAGCATGTGACGTTCGAATATGGTTTAGTGCGGGCGGGGAATTGGAGTGAAGCTTGGCGCCTGAGGATTCGAAAAAAAAAGTCGCGGGCAAACTCTCTGGGACCTCTCGTCTAATCGTCCTTTTCTTCCTTTATCATCTCTCTTTCAATTTCACTTTTCTCACTCCATATCATTACAAGTGACAAGATGGACGGATCTGGAACCCCCGAGCCTACTGGCGTTATCACTAGCAGTGCTGATCGCATGGTTGGCATGGAGCACTCCGAGGTGCGCTACTTCACCAGGTAAGAAAATCCAACGCCTTATTTCTATTTCAATGTTGTTATTTATCACTAATCAACTCACAGCTACGATCACCACGGTAAATACCCTCAATGCTGCTGTCAAACCTGAGATGTCCCTTGACTAACGAGTTTTCTTCGCCATCGTGCAGGTATCCACGAGGAGATGCTGGTAAGTCCGCTATAGTGAGATGAGATGCGCGGACCGATTTACTGACCGATGTGTTCACTTTCACAGAAAGATGATGTCCGTACCCGTTCCTATCGTGACTCTATCTACCAAAACCGCCACATCTTCAAGGACAAGGTTGTCCTTGATGTTGGCTGCGGTACCGGTATTCTGAGCATGTACGTGCCCATAACCCAATTAAGAGCACATCCAGTGGCTGACATTACCGATCAGGTTCGCTGCTCGCGCCGGTGCCAAGCACGTTATCGGTGTTGACATGTCCTCCATCATCGAGAAGGCCAAGGAGATCGTCGCAACCAACGGCTTGTCCGACAAGATTACCCTCCTTCAGGGTAAGATGGAGGAGGTTCATCTCCCCTCCCCAAGGTTGATATCATCATCTCTGAGTGGATGGGTTACTTCCTTCTCTACGAATCCATGCTGGATACCGTTCTCTACGCCCGCGACACCTACCTCAACCCTGGTGGTTTGATCTTCCCCGACAAGGCCACCATGTACGTCGCTGCCATCGAGGACGGCGATTACAAGGATGACAAGATTGGATGTAAGCATATGCCTGGAGTACCTTGTTCTCTCATTTGGTGCTAATCAATGCATAGTCTGGGACAACGTTTACGGCTTTGACTATTCTCCCATGAAGGAGATTGCTCTCACTGAACCTCTGGTCGACACTGTCGAGATGAAGGCTCTCGTCACTGACCCCTGCCCGATCATTACTTTCGATCTGAACACTGTCACTGTCGCCGACCTTGCCTTCAAGGTTCCCTACGAGCTTACCGCTCGTCGCAGCGACTTTATCCACGCCATGATTGCCTGGTTCGATATTGAGTTCAGCGCCTGCCACAAGCCCATTACCTTCTCCACTGGCCCTCACGCCAAGTACACCCACTGGAAGCAGACCGTTTTCTACCTGCGTGATGTTCTTACCATCGAGGAGGGGAGAAGGTCGCCGGCTGGCTCGAAAACCGTCCCAATGACAAGAACAAGCGTGACTTGGACATCGATCTTTCCTACAAGTTCGAGACCAACGACCCCACCCGCTTCGCTGAGGGCAGCTGCTCTTACCGCATGTGCTGATCTCGTTAATGGGATTTACGACTTGTTCTTCGTGATATGACTTTCCAATGCTGCGCGTCTTTTTTTCCGGGAAAATGGCTCGTACCAAGTGCAATGCAGCATAGCGCGGGCCAAAATGGATTTGCACAGGGACATTGAACATCTATCCGGGCTCGATATCTCTCGGCGTTAACATTTGTTGTTTTTGGGTGGCAGGGAAAAGGCATTACTATACGGCGCGATACGGAGAGATGTTTATGAAGCTCCTCGATTTCCAAATAGATATACCCCGAGTCGATGCTTAGTCTAGCAACTCCGACGCTTCTTATGTCTACACACTTGGTTACAATCCAATCCAATATTAGCTTCGCACTCGGTGTAACAGGGTACGGAAAATGAGGGACTGCCAAGCGTCGTCGGCTAAGACAGTAACAAATCTTTATCAGATCCTCGGCTCAGGGCCGCCCCGCAATCGTTCACTGCTACTTTGGCCTCTTCTCCGCTTCACTTCCCTCGTTTGCTGTTCTGTCTTTGCATAACATTTTGCAATTCACTGTTATATTTGCATATTTACCTTCAATATGTCTTCTCCCGGAGCTGGCCACGAGTTCCCCGCCCAGGAGGTCTCTTGGCAGAAGCGCGACGTTCTATTGTTCGCCAACAGCATCGGTGTCAAGGCCGACGAGCTGCACTTCCTCTACGTAAGCTTCGGTACCCAACGGAATAGCAATGTCGGTCTAACGAGATTTCCCAGGAGCTGCACCCGAACTTCGCAGTTTTCCCCACCTACCCCCTGATTCTTCGTGCGTCACGCGTCAAGGGACTCTAATTGTAAATAATCACTAACATGCACTCAATTGACTAGCCTTCAAGCTCACCGATCAGGAGGTGACCAACTTCTATGCGCGCCAGAAGGCTGTTCACATCCCTGGTGTTCCCGACTTGGATCACCGCTTCGGCGTTGACGGCCAGCGCAAAATTACCGTCCTGA
Organism: Penicillium maclennaniae; assembly: GCF_028827695.1. NCBI lineage: Eukaryota > Fungi > Ascomycota > Eurotiomycetes > Eurotiales > Aspergillaceae > Penicillium > Penicillium maclennaniae. The sequence continues at coordinate 3,739,575 of NW_026623215.1, read as the reverse complement.
AGCCGCTGCCCCCGACCAGTGCGGGTCGCAAGTTCGAGCTACGCAACAAGGTCGTTGGTGTCTATGACAAGGGCAAACCTGGTACGGTCATCGAGACTGAGCAGTCTATTGTCGATAAGGAGAGCGGCGAGGTGTACTCTCAGGTCTTATCCAGCGGTTTCTTAGTTGGCCAGGGTAACTGGGGTGGTCCCAAGGGTGAGCTCATCAGCACGGTACTTTTGCAGGTAAACTGACACGCTATTGAAGGACCTTCCACAGTTAACTTCCCGCCTCCCGGGGGCAAGAAACCTGATGCCATTCACGTTATCCAGACAACCATGGAGACTGCCCATTTGTACCGGTATGTTTAAGCCCATCTGATTTCGTGAAGGGGTTATACTGACTGTTGATACCTAGCCTGAACGGCGACTACAACCCCCTGCATGCTACCCCTGAGCCCGGCCAGAAGATGGGCTTCGGCGGCACGATCATTCACGGCCTCTTCAGTTGGAATTCCGCTGCCCACGGTATCTTGCGTGAGCTCGGTGGTAGCGACCCCGCAAATATGAAGGAGTTCCAGGCTCGCTTTGCTTCTCCAGTGCGCCCAGGGGACAAGCTCACCACTGAGATTTGGCGGATGGGCAATGCTCAGGCCGACGGGTTTGAGGAGGTCCGCTTTACCACTAAAAATCAAAATGGCAAGGTTGTTTTAAGCAACGGTCGCGCTTTGTTGAAGGTGGTCGGGATTAAGAGCAAGCTCTAGTCATTCTCAAATTTAACAAACGAATTTGGAAATGGATCTCTGCCCGGGTGGGTGGCGAGTGTAAAACTTATTGCGGGATATGCCCAAGAATCAACTCATTTGAAGCATCTAAACGGAGCGCTTCTGTTGTGGTTATTCCGATCGATTCAAAGGCCTCGTCATAATTCAAAATATCCGATCAAATGCTTGAAACAAACATGTAGAAGCAATGTCACGCCCCACGTGACACTCGGCGTCCGCTCAGGCCTCTCCCCGGATTCACATGTCCATTCCGCCTTCCAACGTTCAAGTACCAGAAACGCAAGTTTAGCTTCCAAGATCCTATCAATGAGTGTGCGTAGCTTCGTGGTGCTTCGGGGGGCTGCTCTCAAGAGCAATGCCAGGTATGATGCTCAATTGACCCGTAATCGCGAAGCCGAGGCTAATCTGCAAACCAGCTCCCACATTGCACGATACTATGCATCGCACTGCAGCCAATTGGTACGTCCTACATGCGGTTGATCAACTGAAGACTTCATTTATATAAAAAGTTATACCGTATGATCTGACTTCGTTACCGCAAGACTATCCGCCCTCGAGGCGTGGTTCCTTACCCCACTTGGGGAGCCTTCGGCTCGCGGGGTCCTGTTGGTGTCCGCGCGATATCTCATAAAGCAAAAACAAGAGATCCGATGGAGAACCTACCTATCAATAAATTCACAGATGCGAAGGACCAGCGCAACGCCGACAAGGCTCGGTCACAGGGACACGTGGTGATCAAATCCGAAGGTAAATTGGGGCGCAATGCACGGCCCTATTTACAGTTGTCAGTCTCTCGAATAGGTCAAAGTCTTGTCTGAATTTAATTGATACTGACATGGTTTTACAGTGGGCCGTTTTTCCTGAGGTGAGTCTCCAGGAACGATATCTAGAGGGGACTCTGATTGACGAAGTGAAATCAACTAGAGAGAATTGCCAATGCTCCACATGTGTCCATCCGGATACGAAGCAAAGGATCGTCGACACGTTCAAGGTATGATGCCTGGGAAAACATACCAGCTTCGGGGCTTACACGTTTCTAGATCCCCTCGAACGTCAAGGTTCAAGCAGCTGAAGCCAACGAAAAGGACATGATAATTAAATGTGAGTAGTCAAGCCGATCGTGCCGCCAGAGGGGTATTGGGACTAATGCAAATGTAAGGGTCCGATGATCATGAAAGCACCTATTCATGGGACTGGCTTGTCGCGCACCAGCAAAACACGCATCCTCCTTTGAAAATACCAGCGTTTGAAGGATTGCCAAATGTCAGGTAATTACAAAATGTCGTGAAAATGACTTGACACTTTGTTTCTCAACTTTGAATTGCAGATATCACTCCTCTTCTCGCTCGGTGAAGACAACAAGAACAAAGGCTACCCCGAGGTAAACTACAAAGATGTAATGTCGAACGATGCATCTGTGCTGGAGTGGCTAAAGAAGATAGTTAGTCACCACCTGAGACTCACACCAGAAACTTTTTAATGTCAACTTACTGATGAAATCCAGTGGAAATGGGGATTCTGCTTTGTCAAGGGGGTGCCCGTCGACCCCGAGTCAACCAAGACTTTAATTGAAAGGATCGCGTTTATCCGTCACACACACTACGGTATGTTGCAAATTATCGGAGACTTCTGCTTTGCATCAATTAAACAAGAAATATAGGTGGATTTTGGGATTTCACTGCCGATCTTACTTTCAAGGACACCGCATATACTAACGAGTTCTTGGGCGCTCATACTGACAACACATATTTCACGGACCCCGCAAGACTTCAGCTGTTTCATCTTTTGTCTCACACAGATGGAGATGGCGGAGCCAGCCTACTGGTTGATGGATACGCAGCTGCTCGGGAACTTCGTGAAAAAGACCCTCGTTCTTACCAGGTCTTGATACGTTACCGGCACCCCTGGCATGCGAGTGGGAACGAAGATGTCTGTATCCAGCCTTCTTCTCGCGCCCCAGTGCTTTCAGTTCACCCGGATATGAATACTGTCTATCAAATTCGCTGGAACAATTATGATCGGGCACCGAAAGGCGACTGGAATATCAATCAGCAGAAATCGTGGTACAAGGCGGCTGCACGTTACAATAAGATCCTGCATCAGAAGAACCGCCAAATATGGAGGCAACTCGAACCTGGCACTGCACTGAGTGAGTTTGAGTCGATCAGACACTTCTACATAAGCAAATTGACTAACCTTCCAGTCTTTGATAATTGGCGAATGTTGCATGGTCGCTCTGAATTTACCGGGAAGAGAAGGATGTGTGGTGGCTACGGTACGTATCCAACGATGCCTCGTCATCTCTGTTGATGAAACACCAAAGGTCTTACTGACGATATCGAAAAGTCAATAATGACGACTTTGTCTCGCGATTCCGCCTTCTCAAGTACGGGCGAGAGAAGGTGTTGAATAATCTTGGAAACACGTGGGCATCGAGGACGGAAGACAACCCATACTCCATCTATTAAGTCAAGACTAGCAAAGTCCCGTTGGACACAATTTCCAATAAGTGCTTAGCTTGAGTGCTGTACCTTGGAAGCAGATTAGCAAAGATGTAGAATACACTGTTGATATCATCACGTGATGGCTGACGTTGATGGAGCTCGGCCACCGACAGCTCTTCTGCAACCTTCTGCGAGCCCTCTCACTCTCACCAACCCTCTCCAAAGCGTCCATCCGGTTCTCACTAGGACATTTCTGATTCTATCCAATAGTCACTACCTTTTTGAATTACCGCCCATCATGTCCACCCTCGAGGACCTCGACGACCTGGAGCGTGAGACCAGAGACAAGAAGCAGGACCAGGGTGATGACGGCAAGAAGCCCGGCGGCGACGATGACGCCGAAATGGAAGACGCCGAGAAGAAAGATGATGAGGAAGAGCTTTTGGATGAGGAAATCCTGCACTCTAGCACAGCAGACATCGTCAAGCGACGAAGGATGCTGGAGAACGAGATGCGGATCATGAAGAGCGAGTTCCAGCGGTTGACACATGAGCAAAATACGATGAGGGAAAAAGTCAAGGACAACCAAGAAAAAATCGAGAACAACAGGTACGATTCCTATGATGGCTCGGGCGGGTTCTCATCGCGACCTCCACAGAGGGCTCCGCGGAGCTTTGAAAAGCCCGAGCCAAATCAACATCGCAGTCTATCGATGCTAACATCAATTCGCTCCCTACTAGGCAACTACCATATCTTGTTGGAAACGTCGTCGAGCTTCTGGACCTCGACGTGGAGGCCGAAGCCGCAGAGGAAGGGGCTAACATCGACCTGGACGCCACTCGTGTAGGCAAATCCGCCGTCATCAAGACCTCCACCCGTCAAACTATCTTCCTTCCGCTGATTGGCCTGGTTGACCACGAGCTGCTGAAGCCTGGTGACTTGATCGGTGTGAATAAGGACTCATATCTCATCCTGGATACACTACCGGCCGAATATGACAACCGCGTCAAGGCGATGGAGGTCGACGAGAAGCCGACAGAGAAGTACACGGATATTGGTGGTCTGGACAAGCAGATCGAGGAGATCGTTGAGGCTATCGTTTGGCCCATGAAGGAGGCCGAGCGGTTCAAGAAGATTGGCATTAAGGCACCGAAGGGTATGTCAGCCCATCTTTATCACATTGTGTTATATTCCTCGCAAACTAACGAAATTACTTGCATTTTACAGGTGCCCTGATGTACGGACCTCCAGGAACCGGTAAAACACTCCTCGCCCGAGCCTGCGCCGCCGAGACAAACGCAACTTTCCTCAAGCTCGCTGGTCCTCAACTGGTACAAATGTTCATTGGTGACGGAGCCAAGCTTGTGCGCGACTGCTTCGCCTTGGCAAAGGAGAAGGCTCCCTCAATCATCTTTATCGACGAGCTTGACGCCGTCGGCACAAAGCGATTCGACTCCGAGAAGTCCGGTGACCGTGAAGTGCAGCGAACAATGCTGGAGCTCCTGAACCAGTTGGATGGTTTCGCGTCCGACGACCGTATCAAGGTCCTCGCCGCGACTAACCGTGTCGATGTTCTTGACCCTGCTTTGCTGCGCTCCGGTCGTCTGGACCGCAAGATCGAGTTCCCTCTGCCTAACGAGGAAGCCCGTGCCAACATCTTGCAGATCCACTCGCGCAAGATGTCCGTGGAGGACAGTGTCAACTGGGCTGAATTGGCCCGGTCAACGGACGAGTTCGGCGGTGCGCAGTTGAAGGCTGTCTGTGTTGAGGCTGGTATGATTGCCCTGCGGAAGGGAATGAGCAAGGTTGGCCATGAGAACTACGTCGATGCTATCGCCGAGGTCCAGGCCAAGAAGAAGGATACCAACATGGGCATCTATGTCTAGATGTCTCTGGGCATGGGGCCTGTTTGTTTCTCCTTTCTCTATGCTCGTTTCGTATCATGTTCCTTTATTCTGGTCTCGGTCATGTATGTACGTTTCTGCGGCTTGGATAGCCGGTAATTCGCTATGCAGGTGGGCGGTTGCCTCTAAACCAAATGACATGATGATCTTAGACTGGTGATGTCAAGACTTTCTCTGTATTCTCGGATTCTTAGGCCCAAAAGATTCTATAAAGATTCTATAAAGATTCTCTGACATTAGCGCACGAAGACAGCTTGATTGGTGGCCTGAGAGCAAGTAGTTGCACATGGCAGATGCAATGTTCACCATAGAAGAAGATCATGATGGGAAGTAGGTCCATAGGTATTTATCATTCACACTACAGCCTGTACTATCGAGGCTTACAAACTGCCCTGAAGAAATAGAAACGATAAAAGTAATCAATAAGTTCTCCAGAAATGACCTGGTAGAACGTGATATATATGTAGTCTCGATTTTCCGAACCCTAGCTAAAACGAATAAAATGCAATGGTCATGAATCCATGTAAACACCCCCTAACATCGCCTACCTAACCACCAAACCCCAACAAACACCATCTAATTCTTACCCTGGGTATCCTTCAGAGTAACAATACGGTTGAGGATGACCTTGGACAAGTCATCTGAAGACTCACGATCAACAGCATAGTAAGCAGTCCGCATACCCTGGAACCGGATGGAATGCTTGTTATTCTTAACATCACTCTCAGCCGCATCCTTGGGCCAAGGCGCAGACTTGCTGATATCCTCAAAGCCAGTCTCAATCATAGCGCCGTGGTAGATCTGCTCGGAATCGGGATCGATATCGGCAAGGAAACCGCCCGGGTGAGCCGAGGGATCCTCGGACTTGAAGAGTGGGTTGAAAGCGCGGACCTCTGCCTTAATAGGGCTGTTATGGGCGGGGGACTCAGCGACCCAGTGGATGAAGGTCTTGGGACGAATGGCGGGCTCGCCCTCGGCAGGCTTTTCGTATTTGGCGTGCACGACGGTGACGACGCCGTTGGAGTCTTTTTCGAAGGAGGTGGCGGTGATGGGATAGGGGGCCTTGAGGAGACCGACGGTTTTGCCTGGGGCGAGGCGGAAGTAGTCGGCGGAGTCAACTTCACGGAAGTCGGAGCGCTCGATGTACACGGTCTTGGTGAAGGGAACGGTGTGAGTGCCGAATGCGGGGTCCTTGGAGAAGGGAACCTCGCACATCTCGAGGTGGTCGTCGGCAAGGTCGTCGATGATGACCTTGAGAGGCTCAAGAACGACCATCAGACGGGGAACGGTGGTTTCCAGGTACTGGCGGACGCTCTGGTCGAATCTAACCATCTGCACGTTGGTGACGGCTTTGGTGACTCCGAGCTCGTTAACGAAGGAGAGAATAGCACCAGGGGGGACACCACGGCGACGCAAGGCGATGAGAGTATACAGGCGAGGATCATCCCAGTCACGAACGTGACCCTCCTTCACTAGCTGGATAATCTTGCGCTTGGACAGGACAGTTCCGGTGATATTGAGACGACCGTATTCACGCTGCATGGGACGGTAGATATCGAGCTTATTGTTAAGCCATTCGTAAGAAACACGCGAGAGCTCGAACTCGGTTGTGCACAACGAGTGAGTAATTTCCTCGATACTATCGCAAACGCCGTGGGCCATATCGTAGGTAGGGTACATCTTGTACTTCGAACCGGTACGGTGGTGCTCCTTCTCGCCTTCGGGAATGCGCCACGCGAACAAATCCCACATCTGCGGGTTAGGGTCTTCCAAATCCTGTTTCATGCGCAGAGCAGCCTCTCCGGCCTTATATTTGCCATCGCGCATAGCGCGGAACTCCTCAAGAGATTCCTCAATGGGTCGTGTGCGATGGGGGCAAGCAAAACGCTGACCGCCTCGCTGGCCACCCTCACCCTCACCTCGCTGAGCCCTAACCTCGGCCTTAGTGCAGTGGCAGACGTAAGCGCCGTCGCGGCGAATAAGCTCCTCAGAGAGCTCGTAGAGACGGTCAAAGTTGTCACTGGCGTGTGTTTCGCGCACGGGCTTAAAGCCGAGCCAGGACACAATGTCGCGGATAGCATTGTAGTATCGCTCTTCCTCGCCGGCGGGGTTGGTGTCGTCAAAGCGCAGAATGCACTCCCCTCCGTGGTAACGAGCGAAGCCGAAGTTTACAGCAATGGCCTTGCTGTGTCCGATGTGGAGGAACCCATTGGGCTCGGGCGGGAAACGGGTGCGGATTTTGGGATGGGTTTCGGAAATGGGTCTCTCCTGGTAGACGTCGTTCAGGAAGCCGACCTTGAACATGGCATCGGGGTCGCGGGGCGCAGGAGCCTCATTGGCAGCTTTAGGAGCCTTGGGGGCTTTCGGAGCTTTGGGCTTGGGGCCCTCGGCGGCCCTCTTCTCGGCCTTCTCCTTCTCCTTCTGGAGTTTCTTCAAGGCCTTCTTAGACGGACCTGCTTCGGCGGGGGCGCCTTCAGCCGAGGCAGCCACTTTGGGCCGCTCAGGTAGCTCGGTGGGCTTTGCCGGATCCATAATTGATCGATCTGAAGCTCGAAAGGCAATGGTGGGGGTGGAGAGATATTTTCTGAGGGGCAGCGATGCTTATCAGTTCCCATTTCGCTTATCGGGCCGATGAAACCCCGGATGAGTCATATCAACAAAGGATTAATGAAGTATAAGAAGCTTTTGATACGGTGTGATAGGACTTTTCATGTGTAGTGATTCTCGATCAAGTAGGAACGATACATTCTCGGTGCAAGGTTTCAAAGTGATGTACAGTGGTGATACAATTTTTGTACAGATCGTCAACGGACACACAAACACAAAATAGACACAAATCATCTATATACTAGTGCGCCAGACGTACCATCCAAGATATGAGGGACGCAATGAAAAGTAGCCCTGTTCAAAGGGGTGTCATATAGGTACAAGAAAAACTTGAGAAAAAAAAGAAGACAAACAGAATGCATGAATTTGCAGAGAGCCTGTCGTGCTCATTAGAACCAGACGCCGGCCGTCGAGACCCGCCGCATGGGATGTATTGCAAAAAGAGAAGAAACATAAAAACAAAGCATCGTGGAAAGAATCCAAGTGAGGGGTATATGGCGTGAGAATAGAGACGAGAGTAGAGTAAAATGAGAGTTTAGAAGAGCTGCATCGCGTGAATGAGCTCTGTATTTCCTGGGCGATCCCGTTCCATATGGAACCACCAGTCCCGACCCATCTTGTGGTTCCAGGACCCGGTGCAGGTATCTTTATCCCAGGGCAACGCGTAGCTTGAGCCGTTGCTCATGGGTGTGATTGGGGTTGTTGGGGTAGCCGGAGTGCTTGTGGACCGACTGCCCAGGCTGCCCCATCCAAATCGAGAAGTGGTAGAAGTCGGTGACGCGATCTGATCCTCGAGAGGGGGAGGGGGCGGTATGTTGGGCATAGATTTGCTATCGAAGCAATGCACGCCCATTCCAGCCGCATATGACAATGACTGATTGGACGCAAGGAGGTGCTTCCAGCCAATCAAGCCACCATCTGATTCTTGCCCGGAAATATCGGGGCGCAGGAGGAAGCGAGGAATCGATGCTCCAGTGACGGGGTCTTTGACACCAGAACGGCCCATGAAAGCAGGCATTCGGAATTCGTGGACAGTCTTGGGACCGTCGTGCTTGGGTGGGTGGTTCTTATACCGCTCAGATGCAGCCCAAATTCCATAGTCGTCAACCTCGGGCTCGGGATCGTCTTCTTCGTAAGCGGGGGCGTGGTCAGGAACATAATTGTCGGACCAATCCTGAATCAGAACGGGCATACCATGCTCCGTGTCCTTGATAGCCATGTCGATGAAGGTCTGGGCGCGAATCCGAGATGAAGTCAGGTTGTTCCCTGCGGGCAGGGCGAGCGGCCGAGTGCTGACAGACCCGTGTGAGCTGCGAGGGTAGACTATACCTATCTGGCCTGAGCAAAGCCTGGCCGTTCAGGATAGGTCGACAAATTGCTTGCAGAGCACCCGGAGGCTCCACGTCGTTGGGGGCGCGGAGTGTTTCAAGGACAGGGAACCCAGCAGCCAGGATGCTTTGCGCGAGATGAGAGTTGGGGGTATCAGTGTATTTAGGAGGTTTCTGGAACGGAAGACTGCTGAGCTGGGTGAGCGCTGTGCCGGAGTCGGGACAGGCCACATCCCAGTGAAGGAACTTGAGGCTTGATGACGCCAGGATCGGTTGCAGGATCATGTCCTCATCCGGCATGATCGGGCACTTTTCTGCCTGCACGAATTTGAAACGCTCAAGCTGTCTTAAAGAGGAAAGTATCTTGGAAATGACCAGCAAAGACTCAATGTTCTGCTCGACCAGGACAAGTGATTTGAGCGATCGGGACTCGGGTCGCGAGGTGTACTGTGTGAGACCTCTTTCGGTGACGCCGGGCAAATTTTCCAATCTCAATGACTCTAGCGACGGCAGACACAATAAGGTGCTATCCGCAAACGCGTCCTCATTAAAGGAAGTGATACACAAATGTTTTAGTGAGGGCAAGAGATCAAACATGCGTAGGAAGACACTCGGTTCCAGAGCTCCATTTCCGTTCAAGCCATACAGCATCAGGGTTTCCAGGTTTGTCCAAGAGACATGATAGTTCAGAAATTCGAACATCTGGGAGGGCCCCAGGCTTCCAGGGCAGGAAGTGCTGCGGGGAGATACCTCTGCTACTTCGGCGGCTTCGCCCAGGACCCAAGTATGTTCCTTCAAGCGCTTGCGCGTCGAAAGAGCGTAGGTGAGACGATCGAACTCGTGGTGATAAGGAATAGACAGACCCAACAGGCGCTCCAGGTTAGGGCAGACCATGACCACGGACGCGATCAAATCTCGATATTCATCCCATTGCGCGCTGTGCTTTGTAGTTGTGAAGAGCAAGTCCATTTGTGGAACCCTGAGTTCGCGGACGAGGTTGGCTAGCAACTTCCGTTCACGCAAAGTACGGCGCAACAGTTTCAATCGACTGCCTCTCTTGAGACGATACTTCTTTAATTGAGCCGGGGAATCCGTTCCGACGATGTGAATTTGGGTGTAACTGGCAAGATATCGCATGAGTAAATAGCGCTTAGAACGGTGGTGATTCTCGACTTACAGTCGGGCTCGGACAGCCTTTTCCCAGGACCGGCACGTCAAGGACCAGGCGTGAAGGTCTCGTTGGAAACATGTCGTGCAACCTGTCTGGTGCGGTGCCTTGTGCAACGTTTCTAAGCTGCTCAGGATGACATCGTAGACCTCCTGCGGCAGTCGGCGCTGGATAGGTTCAACGTCGATAGGTTTGTCAATGGAGCCGAAAGAATCAAATTGGCGATATGACAAGGTCGGGGAGGAAGGTGAGTACGCGGTGGGTGCGGTGGACGCGCTATAGTTCGTTCGATACGAGGAGACGGAGGATGAGCGCGATGCTGGTTGAGCAGTCACGGCGTATTCTTTGCAATTGGATTCAGGTATAGTGTAAGGCACAGCAGGGCTCGCTGGTCTACTGGCAACAACGCTCATTGCGTCGTTGCTCTAGCATCGGAGTCGTCACGCGATGTAGAGAAAGAATAGGTAGACGGCTGGTTGAGGGGTAAGAATGTAGGGGGGGCTCACAGCCCATAAGACGAGGTGTCGTAATGCAACCGAAGATCGGCGAACGCAAATACCAAGGTCAGTGTCAGATGAGGCAAATGGTGCGGAATTCGTTGATTCTCAAGGTGGCAGTGGACAGTTGAAAGGTGAGAGTTAGGATGTTAGAAGTTCAAAGTCCCAAGTCCCGGTAGGTACAGAATGTCCCGCTCGTACTCTCTCTCTCTCTCCATTGACCTGAGGGTTCCGGAAAGAGACGGCGATCGGACCCCACATCAGGCATGTGTTCTACGGAGAACTTTGACAGGGGCGGTTCAGGGGTTGCGCTACTTTTTCGCGACCCTATACCCAATGTGGCCTGGATCCGCCAGGCTATTTCCGGACTGTCCTGGCGTAAATAGTCCTACAGGCACGCGATGACCGCCCATAGTGACCTCAAATGGACCCATGGCGTTCCTATTGCCATGGGACTCGGAGCTGGCGACATGCAGACATCTCGCTTCCAGTCGCGCGGCCCTACCGTACGTGGAAGAAAGCGGTTCGTGAGATGCAGGGCTAATCCCATGCAGGTCAAGTGTACCTGCGCCAAGTGGGTCAGAGCGGGACTGCCCCTTTTTTTCACTTCTTTTTCTATCTGTTGGATCCTATGGTTTACAATCCTCGATTAGTCCGCTTTGAGTAATACCCTACGGTTTGACCTTGGATTTCCCGACGAGAGTGGTATATATAAAACTGGACTACGCAAGGTGTTTTGTTTCATAGAGGCATCTAGTGAGACGGATCTAAGTAGGGGTTCTACCTATGGTACCCGGATGGTGTCACACGTTCCGGTTTAGTTCGCTCCGTAACACATGGCGTCCCCCAAGGCTACGAGCGCAATGCGCCAGGAACCGCCAGCAGCCGCCACCAGAACGTGCTCCGATCCATGCCACATGGGATTGAACATGTTCGACTATTCTTGCCACTAGCTCTCAAAAGATGGAACATGGCCCCTAGTGAACTCGCTGGCAAAACAACCCCGAGATCGATCGGGATCTGCGCCCGTAGGTTGGATCAAACCTCCATTCCAAAGTCAATACCGCTCTGCTTCAGCAGCCACCTGCATCGTCAGGGAGTCCCAGAGGATCATACTAGAGTTCTCTACAACTATTTCATCTCTTACAATTTTGTGGCTCACGGCATAGGACAGTGGTAATTGGCAGCAAAGACTCTGTCAAGCCATAGGGCTGTTCGGTATCTAAGACCCGATAAACAAAAAGTTCAATTGTGGACAAAACACAGCTGAGACTCGATCTAGTGGAGTCTAGCGGAGTCAGGTGAACTCCATTGTTCCTGGATAATAGCCAATTGCACTATTCAACTCCCTCCTCCTGGCCCCTGCCCTGCAATAATTCCGCTCCGCCGGCATCGCTATCTGAGATTTGGAATTTGTTATGTTCCACACTTGCGTGCTAATGCCGAAATGTGCCCTTCCCAGGGTTCCGCGCGAGGCTGATGCCAAGTTTTATATCCGGAAAAAGAGTCTCCGCTGTTTTATCTCCTTCAAAGTATCGATTGTAGCCGTGGTTCCCTGTTGATCTGCGCCCCTGAGGCCCTGATCGTGTCTGCAAGGACCAAATGTCACCGATGTTCGACCTGTGCAGATAGGTTGACTAAGACCAGGGTCCGAGATCATAGAAGCTTGGAATGAATTGAAGTCGCTAGAGAGCAGGAGACAGAGAGAGATGGCGGCTGATATATGTATAGACCTCAGGCATGTTTTCAATGAATTCTTGGAATGCACGGTCGCACCTGCGTAGCGCTCCAAGACTCTTCAAGACACCATGACAGGCTTCGAACCTGGAATATATCCATTTCAACCGATCATCAAGGTACTGCTAGATCAAACAAAGCACATAAATCAATCGACTCAACCGGATCATGAAAGACCAGGGCCCTCAAATAGACAGAGAACATTACAGCAGCTGTACGTATCTCTTAGCTTCGTGTTCAACGCACTACAGTGAATTGAATACACAATGAATAACAACTCGAGGAAGTCTGTGATTTATTCGATCGACGTATTTAGAAGCGGTGAGAAATTTGCCGGACATACGAGAAAAAAATATTCAAGATACGAAGGAAAATTTTATTGTCATTGCAAGTGCACAGCGATAAAGACCAACACAGGCTATATCCTGACCGTCATTCCGCTAAGTCTATCCCCGACATTATAGAGAAGAAATAGAGAAATCAGGACCTTTCAGACCTCCTCGACACCCACCAGGACCAGCCGACCGAAGTCAGACGCCGAGACCAGGTTAAGATCATCACCACTCCCTGGACCGAACACGCAGACGCTGCAAGCAGCACGCGTGCCAGTCGAGGCGGGAGTCCAAATGGCTTCACTTTAGGGCATCGAGGACATAGCAGTCATCAGCAAGGGTGGAGATTCTGTGGCTCTTTTAAAGAGCTTAATGGTGGGACGTCTACTCTAAAGTGATTCTTTGAACTGTGGCTGTTGTTAGCAAGAATGATTCAAAACGTGTAGGGGAGGAGGTACTAACGTAGAGTCGCTTAAGAAAGAGAAAGAGGATCGGGGGATTTGGCTTTTTTATATCTGCAGCAGCAGGGCGGTGTGCGCTAGCGGCTACCGAGATTTTCTTTTTGCTGCCTCAGGCTCTGCGAGAAGATTTCTCTTACTAATGGTTATTCGAACTAACGTCTGGCTAACCAAGGGCTAGCAAGAGATCATTCAATTATGGTATATTAACATAATATAAATCCGCCACCCCCTCTGATCTCAATTTCCCCAGTAGTCGCTTTTCGCAGGTCCAAGGCTGTACTAGACTCGGCGATGGCGGCCTCTTTTGGTATGAGCACCAAAATGGGACCGAGGATCGGCAGTGCAAGCAATCGAGTTCAGTTGTGGTAGGGAGTCCTGGACTTGGAATTTTAGGTTGATTTAGCCTACATCGACAATGCCATGAATGAGGCGTGGCAATCCCAATGACCGCATTTCATTGCTTCAATCTTCCTCGTCAATGATCTACAAATTTCTCAGATGTCTTGCAGACGTAGCTCATACATCATCAATGGCCATCGACAAAATACAAAATCAATGGTCTTACCAAGTAAAGTTTCAAACTTCCTCCGCATCTTCTCAATACTGCCTATACGAAGCCTTTCCACACCTTTCAAGGCATTCTCAGACTGCTTCGTCTTGCCAGAAGAAGCAAGCGGGAAAGAATGTCAAGGCTGTCTGAAGAGTGGAATCTGAATTGCCAGTCTTCTAATAGCAAGGCATGTAGTGTTCAATATCGCGTCAATAAACAAACCATGATATTAAATTCAAATCTCAGTCGTGGAAGATGCATGCTACCAGTGGAATAGTAAGGAATAAAATGAAGTGCAATGCTACGGCCCACGACCATCGACTTGTGCAAATGCTGGTCTGGACGTGCTGGGAAGTGACTCGGCTGGTCCTTCGCAGAGAAGGTCTCGGTATTGAGGGCGATTTACACGCCGACATGTCTGCCAGATTTATCATCGATCGACCTCTGGACATCTATGGCAAATTGGTCGAGTGGAATCACACTAGAGGCTCTGAGCATTGGATGTGGGATTACTGTCTTGGCATGGTACCTTGACACGACACATTCTGCACGTAATACGCGCAGGATTTGGGAAAACCATGAATACGATTGCAGACAGTTCGCTCAGTGTGATAAGTGAAGAAGAAGATGGGCAAAGAAATTTGTCGAGAAGGGAAGTTGGGTCTTATCTCCGGCGGTCAAAAAACCCGTGAAGCGTTCATATCTCTGCAGTAGAAAGTTGCGAGAGCAAAGACCAACGGCAATAGCCTTGGAAAATCAGTGCAATGAGTTTATGTGTGCAATGGAATCATCTATATACATATCAACGTGATTAAACTTCCGAGCCAAGCGAACTTCCGATCCATGAGAACCAGAGTAGCAAAGCACCAACTTCAAGTTACTTCTTCATTTCATCGTGCTATCAACCAGCTCGCGATATATCTTCTTGAGATCAGCGATATCTGCGTGAAGCTCCTCAACCTGCTCGCTCTTTTCACCGAGCATTTCGAGGGTTGTTTGATACCGCTGGTCGATATCAGCAAGTTTTGCTTCAAGTTCCTGCACACGAGAATCGGAAGTTTTCTTTTCCTCGAGCTCGCGCATGAGGTCAACAACTTGTTGCCTAGCCTCATCGCGCTGGCTGGTGACACGTGCAAGTTCGTCCTTAGATCCAGCACGCTCGCTCTCCAATCGACGAACCGTAGCGCTCATACGCTCGACCAGCTGCACAGACGGGCCTGCACCGATAGTCGACTCGGAAATGATGTCGTTGATACCGCGAGAACCAGCAGCGTGGGTGCCTCCATATGCAGACGGAGTGACGGGAGTAGCAGTCTCAAATTCATCCGGCTCGAAGGTAATGGAAGGCGTCTCCAATATCATTGATGGAGGCCCAGTGTTCAGCGGCGGTGGAGAAAGTGCTCCCGGGTTGATAGACGCGGGTACGAATTCTGGCGCGGTGGAGTGCCAATGTCGGGCGAACCGCAGGGGTATGTGGATGAGCGACGGCTACCCGGGCGATAATCCAAGAGACCAGATGGAATAGCTTCTAGGTTGCTCGACCGGCGGGTAGATGGAACGGGTGACACGGCTCGTGGTTGTTGCAAGCTACTGAGCTGCTCACGCCATTTGGCCCGCTCTTCCTCGAGCTTCTGCGACCATGTCGCATCAGAGACCTTCTTCTGCTCGATCGCGTCCTTCTGTGCCGCAGCGAGGTCCTCGGTTGTTCTCTCGAATTTTTGCTGCATCTTCTGCAACTCCTGCATACGATCTTCGAGTTTGCTCTCGATTTCCCGCTCGGCTTCTTTGGCATTCTCGACATCTTCTTCGAGTTTCTTGGTTTTGAGGTTCTACGATGAATGTTGTTAGTCGACCGTTCCACGAACGTTGGCATTGTTGCAGTGGTCTCACCAGCTCTCGAATCTTCTTGCGCAAATCAGCCTCTCTGCGGCTCGTATCATCTCGTTCCTTCTCCACATTGGCCAAGCGGGCAAGCAGAGAGCCCTCCAAAGCATGCCAGTTCTCGCTGGCAACGGAATACTGAGTCTGAAGGGTCTCGATCTGGCGCAGAAGTTTGGCCTGAGTCTCTCCAGTTGTTCCGGACGAAGCTTCTTCTGCGCGAGACCGAAGGCTCTCCATCTTGCTTTCTAGAACTGACTGCTCACTCTTCAATTCAACCTCAAGCATGCGCGCCCTTTCTCTCTCTTGATCGATCTTCTCTTTCAACTCGTTGATCTCCTTCTTTGACTTCTCTAGGCTGATGTCACGCTCAATCTTGAGAGTAGACAATTCTTCTTCCAGATCATTGGCTCTGCTTTTTTCCTTTTCTAATGCATCAGACGTAGCTTTGGACTCAGCGGCTTCAGCACGGGCGGCGGCCCGGCTCAGCTGACCTTTCATTTCCTGTACTGTCTGAGCGAGGGCGTTGCGTTCATTTGTCACGGCTTCAAGGTCCTTGGCCACCTTGTTTTGGGACGATAAGGAGTCATTCGCTCGCTTCTCCGCGGCCTCGGCTCGCTTTGCTCGAGCCTCAGAGCTATGTAGGTCCCTTTCCAACTTCTCTGTTCTCTTCTTCATTTCAAGTTGAGCCTTCGAACTATCGGCGAGCTGCTGTCGAAGCTTTTTGAGAGCGATGCGGTGGTCCATTTCTGACTTCGACAGCTTCTGGCCCTCTTCAAGAAGGAGCGCAATCTTTTCGTCTTTTTCTAGCAGTTGCTTCTTGGCACTACCTGGGGAAGCAGTAGCCGCAGCATTCTTGGCTGATTCCGCTGCCTCTTTGGCAAGATATTTGAGCTTTGACTGGAGTGCATCAATCCGTTCAATATATCCATGGATTTCTTCCTGTCTCTGAGACTCGAAGTCGTCGCCCGCACGAATCTCCGGAGGCGCATCGAGGCTCGCCCGTTGGCTTTCAACCGACGTACGAGCACTGCGTGCCTCATTTGCTTCGACTGGATCGTGATCAGTGCTCTGCAGCTCCTGATCCCGCTCACCCGCATCTCGAGAAGCCCTGGGATTTGATTCTGTGATACTGATGTCGACAGATGGCCTGGCAGAAACCGACAAGTCTTCACTTGTTCTCGCCGCCGAGCCCTCCATTGCGGGGTTTGCTTCTGTCAATGTCGGAGGTTTAATGGCGTCTGTAACGGCCGTGGAAGTTGCAAGACTGGAATCTATATCCATACTTGAACGCGCATCACTACTCGGTCGCGGGCTAGCCTCAGGAGAGGAGACCTGACCGGGCGAGGATTCTGAAGTCCGATTTGAGGTGCTCTTGTTGACCATGGCTCGCGCCAGACGTTCTTGAAGACGGTCATTCCGGCGCGCAGTTGATGCACTGCGAGAAATTGCTAGATATTACATTAGTCGTTTTCAAGCAAGCAAGTGTTGACGCAAGGCACATACAGCTAGCAGGAGATTTAGTGACAGGTGCTTCAGTACTCTTCGCCTCGGCGGGCTTCGCGTTCGCCGCTTTCTTTCTTTCCTCGTCGTCCAATAAAATGTTGTCTAGGCGTGATTCGACACCGGCCACCGCTTGTTGAAAAAAGTTACCCACGCCCCATTTTGCTTTTTGGGTTTGCGAATTCTGCGCCATGATGAGCAATGCGTTGGATCGAAAATGCGACTCGACGACTAGGCAGCGATTGCCATATGTCTAGTGTGCATGGATTCGGTGGGGGGCCGCGCGGACAAGGCTCGGATCTTGTTCGACTCGCAAATTGCGCGTTTGGGCGGAGGAGGCTCAATGCACTCCAATCGAGAAGGAGTGACAGAATAGAAGACGGGAACGAAGGACTGAGCGTCTTAGATTGTACTTCAGTGCAACGATCACGTTGCAAAATGGACGTCACACAAGAGTATCGTGCCTGAATGAGTGTGAACGAGAAACACACAGCGAGAGAATTACCCGTAGGATACAGTACGTAAAAGAGAAGAGGGGAGATGAAGAATAGAAGAGGCTCAAGATGAAACGGCTTGGGTTGGGGACCACCACGAGTCTTGGCGGTGCTTCCGTCATCCCCCAAGCTCCATGCTTCTCCCTTCTCGACCTTCCACCTTCCAACGGATCTTGTTTCTCTGGCCCGGGGTCTAGTCCGATCATAATGTCGTTGGAGCCGCCCACCTACCTCAGCTCGCTGCAGAATAATATCCGCGCTCGGCCAATTCCGTGGGAGGGCGCTGTCCGCGCGGGCAACATCACCGATGACCACCTCAAGAAGATCAAGGCTGTGGACAAGGTGCGCAAGGAGCAGCGCATTCAAACAATAGAAGCAGATCTACCTGGGTACACAAGCCTTCTCGCTGGTGGTTCCCACGGCAAGAGTGTTTTGGAGTCGGCCTCTCGGAGGACCGATATTGTGCAATACATCTTGGTGCTGGCATCGGACTTGATTCAGGGTACGTCTCGCTGTCAATACAGTGCACTGAGCCCCACAGTACTTAACATATGATACCAGATGTCCCATCGCTCGCCGACTCCCTCATCTCGCACCCTGAACCTTACAAGCCTTTCTTGCCGTTCCTGCACCACTCCACGAACGCTGAAGATCCCATCCCGCTGCTCACATCCACCTTCCTCACGGCACTCGTGTCGCACAGTCTCGTCTCCACCTCTAAACCCGCTCCTCGCGATGATGAAGCTCTCCCACAGCTGTATACCTATCTCTCTACCTTGACCAAGAATCACGATAGTGGACTTCAGGATATTGGTGTCCAGGGATTTTCAGAGCTCCTCAGAAAGACTCGCTCGCGCGAGATCTTCTGGAACCACCGCAAGGAGACATTGGACCCCCTGATCGATACTCTTCGTGCTGCCGCTGGAGTGAAGGAGAATGGTGGCACTTCTGGAAGCAGCACACGTGGCATTGAGCCTGGACTTGCCGGCGGGGTTGGCCTCCAGCTGCTCTACCGAGTGCTACTTGTCATCTGGCAGCTTGCATTTGAGAGTGCACTTGTGGGTGAAGAGCTGCAAGAGTAAGTAACATGCCTTTAGACAGCACCGTGCTCCGCATCTAACCCCTGCCCAGGAACTATGAGATCATTCAACTCTACACCCAACTTCTCCGTCTCTCGCCTAAAGAGAAGACCACTCGCCTGCTTCTTTCAACCCTCTACAACCTTTGCTCGAGCAACCGTACGACCTTGCTTCCCGTGGCTGTTTTTGTTCGCCTGCCTGCACTCCTGACCAACCTGACTGGTCGCCACCTGACCGACCCCGACCTTCTTGAAGATTTGAACGCTCTGTCTTCCATGCTGGAAGAGTACACCAAGACCCAGACCACATTTGACGAATATGCTGCGGAGGTCCAGACTGGCCACTTGCGCTGGTCGCCCCCTCACAGGAACCCTACCTTCTGGAAGGAAAATGCTCGCCGGATCTTGGATGAGTCCAACGGTGCGTTGCCGAAGAAGCTTGCGGAAATCTTGTCGAAGAGCTGGGACAATGATAAGCAGGTTCTAGCCATTGCTTGTAACGACGTGGGGCATCTCGTGAAGGAACTTCCCGAGCGCCGCATGCAACTAGAGCGGATCGGCTTGAAGACGCGAGTGATGGAACTGATGGCCGACAAGGATGAGACAGTACGATGGGAGAGTTTGCGGGCTGTGGGAGAGTGGCTTCGGTACACCTTCGATCAATGAAGGGTCCATTTGGTTCTATGGTACTGATTTCGAGGGTTTCCAGTATGGGATGAACATATACCTCAGCTGGCATTTGTGTATTTATGCCATAGCGCAAATCGATGTATTCTCTCGGATATAAATGCATCTGAACAGTCTAGAGACTTGAAATTAGGTACTCCAACCGGAATTTGAAGTTGCTTTTGGCATACAGGTGACCAAGGAATAAATGTCATTCTCCACTATTATTCTGCCGGTAATATATGAATAATCATTGTATTCAGATGTTTTAATACGGCGTCGCCTTTCCATCTCTATCAATTACCTCCTGAACACGGTGTGGCATAGAATTTACTAGGCCTTCTAGCATATCTGTAGGCAGAGCCTCCTATCCTTCCTGGATTATAGGTATAAGGTTATAATAGCCTATATTGAATGTATACGATACGTATAATGCGTATCTTGAAGACATATAATCCTTAAGCTAATTCTATAGGTTCTCCTATAGATTAAGGTTAGGCGATATAGGGGGGTAGTCTATTTTAGTAATAAAGGTGACGGTAAAACTGCCGCCTCGGGAAGTGATCGGCTCCCGGAGCAAAGGGTGAGTTAGTCACCCCGCCGCCCTGAGCTGCTCACTAAGCAACCCTAAGCTGCTCCCTGAGCGACCCTGATTTACTCCCTGAGCAGCCTAATCGCTTACCCTAATGCTTAGGCCGACCGGCCTATTCGATCTTATTCTATCTCTCCGTTCTTTTATATGCTCCGACAATAACCGCACTGCTACCTACTCGTGCTCCTGGGAGCGGAGCTAGGAAATAACGTATTTTCGCGGTGCTATAGTAACTTTTGGCTTAGTCTTCGAACTTTTAGCTAATTAACCAGTCTTTTAACTTATATAAGATATTAGATATCCTATTATCTACTCTTTCCTTTATAATATAGGCTCTATCCCGCTATCTATCTGATAGACTCTAATATAAATACCTTTATTGCCTTCGAATCTCTATATCCGGGGCTGGCTCGATCCCAGGAATATTAAATACTATCTCTATTAGGTAAATATTCTTAGGTTCCCTATTATGGGCCTTAACTGTATTAATACGTTATGCTACGAAAAGCGGAGATATTAACTAACGTAACTCACAAGCGACCCGCCACCACAAGCAACCCGCCATCTTCAAAACACATAGTAAATGCGATAAATTACCACTTTATATTGGAATATAGACCAATGCTACATAGAAAGATCTATCCTTATATTCAACATATAAGACCAGATTGCATTGATCACGTGACCAGATTTTTCTTCTATCAAAATGATGTTTTGACCACTTCTGATTCTGGTCCACGGCCCTCCCCCAAACGATAGGCGGGACCATTTTCCTTCAGAGGTAAATGGTCCGCCTTTAGGCATGAATAGTCCGTTCCTTCGGGGGTGCCTTCGGGCATGCCTTGCCCGCGGACTTCGACCATGGTCTTCGGACCTCGGTGAACAGACTTTGACCCTTGGTCCCCTTAAGGATAGGCGCACCACTTTCCTTTAGGGGTAAAATGGTCCACCTTCAGGCATGCATAGCCTGATCCTGCGGGGTGCTTTCAGGGTGGCTTAGACCATCAATCCTTGACATCATTCTTTTCGCTTCTCTTCGGTTCCCTTCTTTGCCACCTTCATTATGTTGCTGCCTAGTGTTTGTACGTCATTTGTATGTTATTCTAGACGTCATTTCTAGGCTGTCCTAGCCTATAAATACGTCCTTCTTTTCTAGCAGATAGAATCAAGTCAGTTCTACTTTCCTGAAGTCATTTTCCACTTTGCAAGGTCATCTCTACCTTCTTCCTTTGATCCTCAGGACTGTGGTTCTGCCTTCGTTTAGGCTATATCTGCTTATAGTCTATCCTACGACCTTTGACCTTCTACCTTTGTCTGGCACCGACTGATCCAGCCGGACTAAGGTTGATCCCACGGACTTAAGGGGCCACGATCTGCTTCGTGGTAGCTTTCCCCTTATATCCCAACAACTTTACTAAACCTTATACTAAATATTATTTATTTCTTAAGTTTCTGTCGTAGCTATCCTTAAAATAGTCTTCAATAATATTATATTAAGAGCTAGTATAGGGAAACTCTTACTTTAGAGAAAGATACGATATAGAGATTAGCTATAAGATAGACCGCGAATTAATATCTGTTGGAGCATAAGGGGAAAGCTACCACGAAGCAGATCGTGGCCCCTTAAGTCCGTGGGATCAACCTTAGTCCGGCCAGGTCGGTGCCAGACAAAGGAAGAAGGTCAAAGGTCGTAGAGGAGACTATAAGCAGATATAGCCTAAACGAAGACAGAACCTCAGTCCTGAGGATCAAATGAAGAAGGTAGAGATGACTTTTTGGAAAGTGGAAAATAACTTCAGGAAAGTAAAACTGACTTGATTCTTTCTGCTACAAAAGAAGGACATATTTATAGGCTAGAATAGCCTAGAAATGATGTCTAAAATGTCATACAAATACTAGACAGCAACATAATAAAGGTGGCAAAGAAGGGAACCGAGGAAAAGCCAAAAGAATGATGTCAAGGATCGACGGTTTCAGCCACCCCGAAAGCTTCCCCGCAGTATCTGGTTATGCATACTCAAAGGTGGACCATTTTATCCCTAAGGGAAAGTGGTCCGCCTATCCTTGAGGGGACTGAGGGTCGAAGTCTGTTCACCGAGGTTCGAAGACCATGGTCGAAGTCCGCGGGCAAGACATGCCCGAAGGCACCTCCGAAGGAACGGACCATTCATGCCTAAGGCGGACCATTTACCTCTGAAGGAAAATGGTCCTGCCTATCATTCGGGAGAGGGCCGCGGACCAGAATCAGAAGTGGTCAAAATATCATTTTGATAGAAGGAAACATCTGGTCACGTGATCAATACAATCTGGTCTTATATGTTGAATATAAGGATAGATCTTTCTATGTAGCATTGGTCTATATTCCAATAATATCGGACTAGAGCGAAGTGTGAAGTTAGCGTCGTCGTGCTCTTTTATTATAATTTTGTTTCTATAGGCTTAATATATTTATTACTAGGCTAAATTTAAAAGATCCTACCTACGAGGGTAAATCGATAATTTAACTTAACTAGTGTTACTAAGACTTCTTAGGTAGCCGACCTCGCAAAAGTATTTTTTTTTAGTCCTCCGTATCAGTTAAGAACGCAATAATAGTTATATATTACTAATTAAAGTAGTCAAACTATAGCTAAGTCTAGGAACAAAAACTCTTTCCTAGAGTAACTAGCTCCGCTAATAACGATATATATAGCGTATCGCCGGTAAAGCGCCGCACGGAAGTGACTGTCCCGACTAACATTTTTAACCCCAAGCTATCTCGGTTAAAGTGAAAGCGGACTTCAGAACTATTAATCTTTAATGTCAGCTATTAGTGGAGACCGTCGGATAGTATATATTAAAGGATTTAGTCTCTTCTTAGGAAAATAGATATCCCTAGCCTAGAATCAAAATTATCCTACGAAGAAACGATAGTTTTCTGTCTTAAAGTAAGCTATTTATCGCCGCAGAATAACTTATACTTTAGCCTGTAGAAGGCTAAAAATATACTATTAACTACGACCTTTAGCAATATCCTACGTAGTTATACCTTAAATCTTTAAGTATAATTTTTATATAGAGATACTTAATTAAGTATTTTACGCTTCGAAGATATCCGCCCGCTATAGTATACTAAATAGCCGTTCGTCCGTGATCGTCGACAGATATAGCTTTAAAAATAGATAGATAAAATATTGCTTTTTGGAATAAAGTTAGTCCTAATAGAAAGCTTAGTGGATAGTGTAGCAAAGCTTACAGATCCTTCGCTATTAAAGCCGGCTCTACGCGATATATTACCTTTAACGAAGATTCTTAGGGTGGTTAGGTAGCTTCGCCTAATATATATATCCAAGTTAATAAAAATAGTGCTTTCGCCTTCACTTAGGGCGAGTTCGATTTTGGCTCACGTATAAATTCTAGTAACTCTGGTTTCGATATCTCTGCTATCGTCGCTTAAAACGCAGATTTAGGTGTACAGGGAATAAAAATATATAATATACTTACTCTGGCTTATTTATCTATTACTGCTAATACCTTATCCGTTAATAATACCTACACTCGAGAAAATTTCGATAAAGGTGGCGTTAGCGGTAACCTAGCTCCCGGTCCTATTAGACTTAATATCACTTTAGGTTACTTTTATGAATTATCCAGATAATTTATAGTCCGTGGCTTTGTGTCAAGAAATAGTATACTAGCGTCACTAACGTGTAGTTTTATTTAGAGTTAATCGAATATTTTCAGTAATAATAAATTAAGAAGAAATCAAGAAGAAGACTATTTGACGGGAAGCCCTTACTTAAGTATACTACTTTTTAGGCGCTGAGAACGAAAGATCTGTGGCAAAGAAAGAGCTATAGCAAAGAAAAAGCCATAGCAAAGAAAAAGCCATAGCAAAGAAAAAGCCATAGCAAAGAAAAAGCCATAGCAAAGAAAAAGCCATAGCAAAGAAAAAGCCATAGCAAAGAAAAAGCCATAGCAAAGAAAAAGCAGTAATTCAGAAAAGAAAGTAGGCAAACACTAATATCGCAAAGCCGCTTATATACAAAACTTCAGTTATAAAGAACTTATATACCTCTTTAGCCTAGAATAATTTGGCACCCGTAACAGGGAAAATATTAGGAAGAACTATATTATTTAAGCTCTTTCTCTCTTTTGAAAGCGGTTCGTCGACAGTAAGTAATGCGTTTAATAATATATCTTAGGAACTAGTAGATTCCCCTATAGCTAAACTATAAGAAGAAGATAGCGTTAGGGCGCTACTTTTCGCAAGCTACTTATATAAGGCTGTGATAGGCACTTATATCTAGTTAAGGTCTTTTAGCTTCAGTATTCCGTGGACTTAAAGCTCCCTAACACTAATATAGTAAGATATAGCTATAGTCGACGAGATAACACACGATAATAGAGCAGTTCTTCGTCTATATAGTTAGATTAATATAAAATAAACTATATATTAAGGCTTACCTATCTTTCTTAATAGCACTCATAACTTAAAAAGAGCTTAGCGCGGAGATCGCAGTTATAGTGTTCTCCCTAGATTTTGAAGTTACTAAATCCAGAGTATCCATAATAGAGACTAGATAGGTTTTCGTGCTATTTTCCTTTCTTCTAAGCCAGGATATATAGCCTTTGAAGAGTATATAGGACTTACCTCACTTAGAAGGCCTGCTTATAGTTCCTGATCATGAAACCCTAGCAAAAGAAGATTAACTCCTAGAAAGGCGTCTGTAAGCGACGTAGAGGCTATAATAGCGTAGAATAAGCAAATCATATTTAGAAAGTGTTAGTGATAACTCGAAACTCGCAAAAAAGGCTCCGGTAAGGTCTTAAGAAAGGTAGTGCCTTCAAAAGTGGCTTCGGCTATCCACGTACGTAAGACAATTTCTCAATCACGTTCCGCTAGAAACATTCTAAGATAATTTTGGTGTAAAGTGTTTGAAGTAGACCGTTACGTTTCTGTGGAGAGGCATAAACGTTAAGGCATTTAAACAATTAATAAACAGTAGAAGCCTTAGACCACCAGTATACGGATAATACCAAGATATAACTGGAGTCAAACATATTCTGTAATTAAATATCGCCAAAGATCTTACCAGTCTAATTATGAGAGAACGGTTGCTTCTATCGAGAACCCTTTAACATATTTCCAGAATACCAGTATATGCTTTCACTTTCACTAATTATGCAGAGCCAATGCCATAATCCAGATTACTTTATCTGTTTATCTGTCTCCAAGTACAAACTGCGATCGTAAAGCGGTACTCAGACGACCAATATCGTGTATAATTTAATATATTTAGCTCCAGAAACTATTGGTCTCTTAATTTCATCACACTAAGCGAAACCGCCTTTAGCAATAAATTTAGTCTCTGTAGCATATATCGTGCAGACGCCTTATAATATCCCCAAAAGATAATAGCAAAATATAATTAGGCATCCGCTATTATCTCCTTATCACTATTCCTTAGACTCTCACTATTTTTAAAGATATGACAGAGTGTTTTCTTTTTGCTTTTAAGTATAACCTTTCGCTTATTTATACTCTTCTCTTCGTTGAAGATTTCGAAATTCTGAACTTCGTCCGCGTCGAAAAATCCCGAGAAAAGGTGCTCTTCCGATAGAGTAATAGGAATTTCTACTTAAAGCTGCGTAATAAATATATAATAACCTATCCGAGAGTTCTTATACTAAAACTCGGTTAAGCATAAAAGCGGGAAAATAGCGTGCAGGGGAACTTCGATACCAGTTTCCTCCTTTGTCTCACGTAAAGCAGTGCTTATTATAGTAACGTCTTTGAGGAAGTTAAGTCTACCTCCTGGCCCCTCTAAGGTCTTACCAAATAAACCGTCGTATCTACGCTAGATAAGAAGAATAAAAACCTTAGACAGATATCTTAGGATTTGGCCAAAAATAATAAAGCTAGCGCTGAACCTATCGATTTTGGGGTTCCTCTCTTAGAGAATAGAAATAGGTATATTAATATCTTTAAACCTCACTAAGGAGGTCTTAAAGGATAGTGTATTAAGTAGCATACGTACTATACTTTTAAACTGATTAAGATAAGGAAAGAAGACTTTAAATTAGAAAGGATCGATACTTTAGTAAAGTAAGGAACGATTATAAGAAGCTTACGGCCTTTTATACGTGGATATATAACTCACACGTAATAAGCAATAACGTAGCTATAGGAGCTATAAGAGCGTAACTGGGCCGGAATAGCGCTATTAAGTAATCGAAGGATCTAAGCTATCACGTCTAGCACTTTTGAAAAGATCAGAATAATCCTATATTTAGTCGATTGTCGATCTCTGAGCTAAGTCCTAAAACTTATATATATCCCGGTAAGTTCTAGTTTTTAATATATACCATAGGATTTATAAAAATCTAGACTATTAAACTATAGGCCTTATTGTGGCTTTCTACTTTTCGCGGTTTATAACTAAACTATAAGTGTGACTTTCGCTTTCCTAGGAATAAAGGCCCTATATACTCCGCGATGGGGCTATGCCACAAAGCTACCCTAGCCCGTAGGGGCTTTATGTTACGAAATCTTTATAATATATCGGATAATTATTTTATTACAGTACAAAGGAATCGTCCCAGTAATTCGAGTGAAATATAAGTAGGCTCGGGTTTAAGAAAAATTTGCCCACGAGTTATACTAGTGGATTCTATTTAAGTTTATAATTAATTTTAATTGCGCTAAGAAAATTTTATAGGTATTTCAGCTACGTCCTTAGTAGATACGAAGGGGTGGGCTGGATATTAACGCGGCGTTTACAGACCCTATATCGCTCTTTTTGGGGGCTCAATCGGCCGTATAAGTGCGCACGGCATATCTTTAATGCGTGGATATATCAGAATCTGCAGACTTCGGAAATTTCTATAGAAAGGGAGGAGTCCCGATATCACCCGGGTTAATACAATATATGGTATCCAGTTTCCTAGATACCTTGGTAGGAATATATAAGCGGAAATATATAGCTATATATAAATATACCTCAAATAACGATTTTATTCTCTACCTTCGGATTATATCCTTAATATCCACTACTCTAAATTATACCTAAGATAGGATTCTTGATTTATCGAATATTGTCTTCATTTAACGTTTCTATCCATTTTTTTATAAGCACCAGGCTTGATCATAACTGCTTCGAGTTCACTACTATAAGTATCTCTGGGGAAACCGCTTCTGTTTACAGAAAGGCATATACTGAAAAGTCACCCGAGAGCGATAATGACCCCACAACCATTTTCGAAGCCATAGTGTGTGGAGTGAAAAGACAAACTAGTCTTTCTGTATCCCACGTCCTTAAGTTTATCGGCTTTAACAGCAATAACCGGGTGCTAATGTTATACTTTATGGTTACGCTTAAAGAATCTTCGCCCTCCGGTGAGATGTCCCCACGAGATAATATCTCAGAAGACGCGAGTGAGGCAGAAGGAGTTATATAGAACAAAAAAGAACGCGTCCAGAGGCGCTTTAATAATAGCTCGTGGATAGCGGAAAAGGCTATCGGGATATTGCTCGTATTAAAGGCGTCCTTCAATATCTATAAGGATAATACTTCCCACAAGCCGCCCGAGAAGCTCTTTATTCCCGCTCAAAACAAGTAATCCCAGAGCCTACACTCTCGCTACTTAGATTACAAATTATTTAACCGCGAGACCGAAGGGTTGGATGATTAGTAAGCGGTGGATAGATGTCTTATCGGCGATACTAATGAATGGCCCGCGGATGTCCTTCAGATAGCGGATTCTCTCTCGCCAGAATCCCAGTTATATTATCTTTTGCCTATGCAGAAGAGGTAAGTCAGCCAGTTGCTCACTGACATTAGTGACGAAATACTAACCATAGAATGGAGATGCGTTCATGCTTGGGAGATGAATTGCTTCAGGATAATATTGCGTGTCACACTTTGTGGAAGGCCTTGGCCTACAAAGAAACAAAAATTCCTAAGAAGCGCAATGGGAGAGGTTGTTCACATTCCAGACGACACGGAGATACTGCAACAGCTCTTGGATGCATAGCCTTTCTTTAATTACCTTCCGTCAATCGTCGAGAAAAGCGAGATTTAAGCTCCGGACGGCGCTGGGTGAAGTTATATACCCTTTTTTCGCCGACGGTTTCAATGGGGGTAGAACCGCGCTTCGCAAGTAGAATATTCGCAATTTCTCGTATATGAGCTTGGGTAGCGGCTGCTCTACGTGAATTTAGCGATAGTATGCGTTGCTAGAGTATATTTTCTTCGATTTGTGTCAATTTATGAAGCTTTGCGCGACATTCAGTGCGATTTGTAGGCGACGCGTAGGCGACGCGTGGGCGTATTACGGGGGACCTGGAATTGCTTTGCAGCCTGCCGAATAGTGCTAATAATTTCTTTGCTATTTATAGCCTGAATAGCAAGCATGAGGCGACTTTCTTGCTGGATAGAATCCTGGCTAGATCTGACGCGTATTGGAGGCATGGTGCTTGATAGAAGATAAATGGACGCGCGGAGATGAGAAAATTTGGTTCGGTGGCACACTCGTTTACCGACCACGTTAGTTAACTAATTGCAAACAATACAGATAACTATCAGGAATAACGCTTTTTCCGTCCACCAATCAAGGCTCATGGTGACGAAGCGGAATTGTCACGTGTTCCGCTGCTGCTCGCGAGGGGTCAATCAATTCGGGAAATTTGCCGTCAAAGGCCAACTTGAACGGATAGTCTTGGCACAGATCGAATACGATAACCAGAAGCGACAGATAAAGACATGCACCATGACGGCTAAATCTAACGCTGCACAAAGGAAGATTACATCGCGGGCATGCTCCTTATGCCGGAGCAGGAAGACCCGATGTGATATGGCGCAGCCACGCTGCAAGATGTGCGTCAATCTCAATCGTGAATGTTTATATCAAAACGAAACGCCTAGGAAAAGGTATCCTGCCTCTATACTCCGTCTTTCCCCAAGGCCTGCTGAGCCGAGCCGGAAAATACTAAATAATAACCGCTGATCTAGACCTACTTTTGCTCGGATCAATGATCTTGAACGTGAAATTTCTGTCCTTAAATCTTTCATTACAACTCTGAAGAATGCCCCGGCTGATACTCGAGATACACTGCTGGCATCAACCTCACTCGATGACGGGCAATCTGGGGCATTCCAAGCCGTTACCGAGTTAGGACAAAATAGCAACACTCGCAACAGCGAAGATGTCCAACAAGGGCAGGAAAATGCCTTGACTTTATCAGACTCCGAAATTGATGAGTCGGATGTCACTCCTTTTCTCTCCATTGATGAGTCGGGCAATCCCGGTAATTTTGGCCCGTCATCCGCGTTACACGTTTTCACGAGTTCGGGTCAGTCTCCGAAACTAGCACATATTCAGGACCTAGAGCACAGGCGAAACAGTCTCGTCGCAAATGCCGCTTTGCAAAGACAAGCGGAGCACCATTTATCTACCTTGCCCGAGATTGCTGGTGTGCCCACTGAGGTAGCTTTACATTTGTTGAATGTACATTGGGCTCGACAACACCATACTTTTCTCTTGACATATCGGCCTGTTATCATGCGTGATATACAAGAAGGTGGCTGCTATTCATCTCATTTCCTACTTAATGCAATATTCGCTTGCTCCAGCAAATTTTCGGATCACTCCCGGGGGCAGGAGAACCCGTTTTTCGACATCTGCGAGAAAATCTTAGCGCAGAACTCGCTTCTTATCCGCCCGACTATACCCACTGTGGTCGGCCTCCTTCTCCTGGGGTCAACTCATAATGCGCGCGGGGAAACAACAAAAGGGTGGCTTTTTACTGGTTATGCAGTTCGCATGATATACGATTTAGGGCTTCACCTGGACCCTCAAGGGACGACTGAGGATCCCGAAGAGATTGAGATACGAAGACGAGTTTTTTGGGGGGCTTTTATATGCGATAAACTTCAAAGCCTCTATCTCGGACGGCCAGTGGCAATCAATGTCTATGACCATCAGGTCTCTCGGGAATTACTCGACACCTTTGAAGAAAAAGAAACTTTTTTGTCATCTGCTCCGCTACCGTCGCCTATCTACTCCGTTTCTACTTTCCGACAGCTATGCCTTCTATCGAAAATTATGACTGTGGTGATCAATCGGTTTTATGCAGTCAGAGCGACCTTCTCTAACGCACTTTCAAGCTTACAGATGGTCAAGGCTGCGCTACAAAAATGGAGAAAAAATTTGCCTTCGCAGCTAGAACTGCAGCCATGGAGCGAGAATGCGCAGATTTGTTCCTCGCCGAATGTAATGACTCTACATGGCATATATCACTCTCTCATCATCCTGCTTTATCGACCATTCATTTCTGATGGCCATCTACGCTCTGCAAATGTACCCCAGCACTCTTGGGAACAATGCACTGGAGGGGCAAACCAAATATCGGCGATCGTGCGAGCCTACAAAGATGCACATGGCCTTTCAAAAGCCCCATACCTCATGGCTTATTCTTTATATGTAGCATGCACCATTCATGTGCGGAATGCAGCGGGAGAGCTCAATGGGTTTGGCGAACACACCATGCGCTTGGTTGCAAATCTTGAGTATTTGAGCATGATGTCCATCACTAACCCTGGTGTACAACGACCCATTCAAATCATCAAAAAGCTTGTCGCCTCGAATAATATCAATCTCAATATTGGTAAGTTGTTCCATGCACTGAGGAAAGTCATCAAATTTTAATGAATTAGATCAAACTTTGAAACCTGCCCCATCTACCGAAATTTTTGATTTGGATCTTATTTTCGGCACATTTCCGACTTTTGGCGGTCCAGAATTTTCAGAGATGGGCGAGCATAGCGAGGGTTTAGAACAAGCTCATCCAGTAGATCCATTGTTCGGTTTCATGGACGCTACTATGCTCCCTTCTGGTGATTTCTCCATCTCGGGTCCGATTTTAGGATATGATTCTTTAACTTGAATCTTTAATCTGGCCTCTTTGTGTGTATATATTGCATGTATCTGTCGTATTTCATCCCTCACAACAAAGTAATCATAATAAATCAAGCGCCTTACAAGTAAAGTCTACATAGAAGCACATATGGTGTGCTGATTACACTAACACCCATGGACCGGGAATTAGACCTTCCTTCACGGCATTGAATGGCTTGGAATACATTCAGTACTAAGCAGTGCGGCCAGAAATCTCCACTATTCATCTGAATTATCTCCCTTGTTTTAACGTAACGCCCAGACTGTCCTGAACCAAACAGTGAAACTTGAAGAATATTTTGAATATTGACTACATTTTAAGCATCAAACCCTGTTGACTATTCGGAGTAATTCCAATAACCAAATGGCTACAGAACATGATATCATATTCCGATACCTGCAGCGACAGCTTTGTTTGGACTGGGGATGATCACGGAGCTTTTCTGTCCGTGATAGAGCCAGAAGAATTCACTCCAATTGCGGGGCGGGCCCACCCCACCACGAAGTGCCTGTTTCAATTCATTCCGGGGTTGTGCTTCTCTGGATCGAAAAATATTCCAGAAGTTGATTTCAGGGAAATATCGGGGCACGCATGGAAACTTAGGTCGTGTTCTTCTGTTTTAACTACTGCTGCGTCAGTTTGACTATCTACGCAAATATGAACAACTGGCTAATCGCGCAACCGAACTCGGGGATATTCTCTCCGCGCTCGGAGACACTTCCTCCGCGGACCCCTCCGTCACACCCTAACCCGGACCCGATATTTTTACTAATGCAACTTGACAGGAAGAGTGAAACTACCTCGGCGAACCTGTAGATAGTCTGGCGACCGGCTCTTATTTCCCCGCGTTGCATATTTTGTGGGGAACATGAGGGGCATCGAGCGTGCCGAAGCTTGGAATTGCTATAGTCTTCGTTTATTTCCCCTGACGGAGCCCCAGTCTTCCGTTTTCTATAAACCCAGGTTCTCACATTGTCAGTCGTACCAAAAGTGTTGTTATTTTCCTCCCACAATCTGCAGAATTCAGAAACGATCTAATGGCGCGATTCTGGGGCCTTCGAGGCTCTAAACTGCACTTGGCCATTTGAGCTGAGGCCTGGCTTGGTATAATGATCTTCGGCTACAATCAAGCGTCCGCTGGTGGTGTGCTCGCCGACCTTACCTTCAACAAGCAGTTTCCCAGAATGGATACCTTGACGACAGCGGGCTCTTTGCAGTCATACAACGCGAAGATTCAGGGTAAGCTCTCTATCTACTTATGGAAGATAAGCTAACCTTGAATAGGAACTGTCGTCGCCATGTACACCCTTTTCGGTGTGTTTGGAGCCCTGGGCTGCACTTTTTTCGGTGATGCGTTAGGTCGTCGGAGAACAATCTTCATTGCCAGTATTATTCAAGCCATTGGAGCTACCGTACAATCGTCTTCGTTTGCTTTTGAGCAGTTCATTATTGGCCGAGTTGTCTTGGGACTCGGCACGGGCGGAATGATTGCCACTATCTCTGTCTGGCAGGCCGAAGTCTCGAAAGCTGAAAATCGTGGTGAGCACGTGTCCGCCTTTGGGATATTCTGTGGATCTGGCCTTGCCTTGGCTCTATGGGTTGCCTTTGGAATGAGCTACACACAGCCAAGCTCGGTCTCTTGGCGTTTCACCCTGGTTTTCACCCTTTTCTTGTCGATATTCGTCTGTTACGGCATATTTAACCTACCAGAGAGTCCTCGCTGGTTAAGCAAAAAGGGTCATTGGGAAGAAGCGCGGGAAATCCTCGGGCTTCTGCACGACGAGGAGCCGCACGGAGAAATTGTGAACAAAGAGATCGAAGACATTCAAATCTCCATCGAGCGCACTAGTAAAGGTAGTTTCGGTCCTTTGTTCAAAATGGGACCTCAGCGAACATTCCATCGTGTGGTCATTGCTGCCGTTGCCCAAATGATGCTCCAAATGAGCGGCATCAATTCGATCACATACTATGCCCCTTCAATTTACGAGAACCAATTGCACTTTAGTGGGACAGTCTCCCGTATCCTAGCGGCTTCGTCCCAGATTGCCCTGGTTATAGGAGCATTCTTCTGTGCCTATACGGTCGACAAATTTGGCCGACGCAAACTGATGCTATTTAGCGCAAGCGGGATGAGTATCTGCTTCGCCTGTATGGCTGGTCTCACTTCGAATCCGGAAAATAAGTCCGCTCTCAAAGCTGCTGTGTTTATCTCGTATCTCTACGTCATTGTATACGTTATGGGATTCCTTGGTATTCCGTTTCTATACGCCAGTGAGGTAGCGCCTACCCATCTACGAGCTTCCGTGTGCGGATTGTCTACCGCCATCTCCTGGCTTTTCAATTTTCTTGTCGCTGAGGTGACTCCAACAGCCTTCACCAAGATCGGCTGGAAATACTTCCTCGTCTATTTCACTTTGAATGCCATATTTGTGCTAACTACCTATTTTCTCTTCCCCGAAACATCGGGGCGATCACTGGAAGAGATTGACCAGATTTTCGAGTCTTCAACATCTATCTTCGACACAGTTCTCGTGGCGAAGAAATTGCCCAAGCGTCATCTTGCTGAGCATCTGCAAGAGAGAAAGGGGCCTGAGAGTGACAAGGGAGCTGAGATTGCCATTCCTGAATCCTCTCATATCGACGAGACGGTATAGCCAGTCCGAGTGAAGGTTGGCTGCGTCCTGAGAGACGGTGTAGCGGCTGAGCGAAATTGGTTGCAAATAGAATTATACTTTCTTATGAAATGCTTGTCTGATCAATGTCTTATAATGAATCTATGGTCTTTTCTGCAGTCCCTTCTCAATCGCTGTCGATCACTGGTTGATCTTTCTTATACCGCTCCAGATTTTCACGTATCAAGCGGTTCCGTTGCCGTCCTTTCTCGTTCCGTAAATCCCGCACCGAGAGATCATACCGCTCCTCGGCGCGTTCGAATTTCTCGCGTAGCTTTTCTACAGTCCTCTTCTGAGATTTCCACCTTTTATTGAGCGTCCGTGGATTGCGAGACAATGAACCACTCTGCGAAGGATCATCACCAAATTCTCGTTAAAGAGCAGCTTCGGCATTTTCAAAGGTGATTTTTTCACATCTCGAGCCTGCTCTCGCGCCTTCTTCAACTCTTCCAAAGTAATCACGCACGGAACATGATTCATAGAGCTCAAGTCTTGTAGTCTGTATGGTCTGCGGGGATTAATGGACCGACTCATCGAGCAACCGAAACGCATGGGCTGCTTCTGAACGGGCATACCCGAACAGTGGCCTAAGCATCGACGTAAATGTCGACGCCGTAGTGCCGGACAAGGGTGTCATTACTGACATGCTGCAGCATCACGTTTTGTAATTCATTTGACAGATCCGCTATAGAGGACCATATTAGCTAACAAGTGCTGTAGTTCAGAGGAATGTGTTGTAATTGTACGGTGCATAGCCATGCAGGATATGTCTGCCACAGGCAGCTATTATATACACCCTGGCAATTCCACCTACCTCCACCCATTACTGCTTTGCTGCCTCCTTTCAGCCGATGGGTGGTTTAATCCCCTCGCGCCACCATGGTTCGGGTACATACTGGCGATCTCCAGCACCTTTTAGCGTTCCTGCACGCGCATGATAAGGAGATTGGACCTCGGCACTTGAGTATTGAGGATAGAATATATCACTCCGCAATTCCCTTCATTCTGAAAAGTAGACTTGAACAGTTACATGGAATTCGACTGCATATTCAAGTAGAACCATCGTCATCTTCATCATAGGTATCTTCAATCTGTAACTCAACCCGGGGAGAATACGTTACATATAGCCCGTTACATATCGCCTCACCTATTCTCTCTTCAATGCAATAAGTGAATCATCCCTCTGAACTACAAGAGAATCCATGTCAGAAAATGAAAATGAAAATCAGTTGGATTCTTATCTAACATTATGTCTTGCAATTATTATTCAGGCATCGATAGTGATGCCTTTAATAGCGAAATATTCCTCAGAAGAAGCAATCTTTCCTTCCCATCTCATGCCGCTCTCTCGAACACCTCCAAATGGTTACTCACCAGCAATGGCAAGCCTAAGTTGAGCTTTACTGTAACAATGCCGACTTTGAGTGCTTCACTCCACGCAGAAAATACGCGAGGTGTGTTCTGCGGAGAAAGCGGCGCCCGCCCAGTATCTGAGGCGTGTTCCATATGAATAGCTTCCTACATCGTGGTAAGGAATTCAAGAACGCGGTAGGACCAAGACTATTATCTCGACGAAAGGTTTATTCTGGATATGGCCTCATCACGGCTGTCGGAGAGATAAAGCTAGCATCATAGGCGTTGTCAGCTGCAACGTTGCAATGGACCTTATTTTGATTTTGGATTGCATCCTCCAGGTTTTTTCACCTATCCAATCTTTTTGGCGCCATATAAAGGTCCAGAGTTGATCTTTCGATCACAAACCGAGGCGTAGGTAAATGTCAGGATTGCAGAAAATTGATCAAAGACCTAATAATGACTTAAGACACGGTCTGCACAGAGTAAATAGTCTCATAAGTGTGATCCTATTACCTTAAGCTGCATTTTTCAGATCAGCGTCTTAAAGCCCCAAAATGGGGCATTACGCCAAATTTGAAGACTCGTATTCTTCACTGTTTTGGCGCACTTGGTATTAAGGTACTTACCTAATCTGGGCGAAACCAATAAGGGAGGATGCTTTCATGGCCGTATTTCTAAGTAGAACTTCTTCAGCAGCAGAAGTAGTCTCAAACCTACCTGTAATGATCTTCAATGCCCTTGGGAGTCCCACGGCCCTTCCGAGGAATTTTGGCTAGGGAGAAATTGTGAGATTAAGATTCTGTGAATGATCGCAGGCAAACGCCTTGGGGCTCACGGAATGCCATGATAAAATAATTACCCCGCACAGCAGGGATCGTTTCCCTAGCAGCATGTTCCCCTGAACGCGAGGAAGCTATCTTTCTTTTGCTTCCTCGCGCTACGTCTTGTATCTAGAGTCGACTATAGCTTTCTTTAATATTGATCATTCATCCGAAAGACACGCTCCTCATCAACAGATACGTGAGACCCTCACAGTGGTCCTGGAAGCCATTGATTTCCTAGGAATCCTTAAGGCTTGTGCATGCTTACCTGGCTTTAGTGGTCAAAATACTACGCATTCTCCTGATACAATTGACTAAAGGGCCCTGGCACATATACCCTATCCTATATAGATAACTCTGCAATTTCGGTAAGGAACTGTGAATAGTGTCCCACCGTAGATCTGGCCTAGCTACTATAGCAGAGGAGAAATTTCACGTCACGATCTGCTATATTATACTAAAACCTAAATTCTCCCGGGATAAGTCTCGCACACACTTTCTACTTTAGACTTCTTATATTAGAAATTATAATAGTAGGCTATCTATATTATTATTCTCTGACGCTTTAGACGCTACTATTATCTGAACTAAGGATCTTAGTTTTATTAGTAGAGATACCCTATTTCTTATATTGCCAAGTAAGGTTATCCGTTATTTTTTATATTAATAGTGGGTGATTTAAGGCCTTTCTCGGTTAGTAACTAATAGGTAAATAAAAAAAATATATATAAAGTTTAATATACTAGCTAGTTTATAGAGAGCGGCCACCCTTCCGAGTTAGAAGTTAAAGTAAAGACCTAACCGGTCTTCCTTATCTATATAATAAGCTAAATATTAGTATCGTATTAAATAGAGTATTCGAAAGCTTTTTGAAAAAGAGTTTCTTTTCTCCGCTATACTTTTTGATAAGCCCTTCTCGCGTAACTTATTTTTAAGGCGTACTAAATGGTCGGTGCTAGTGATCTAGGTCTTATTAACGGAGAACCTCCTATTAATAGTCTTCTTACTTAATTTTAAGGTTATAATATAGGAAAAGGTCTTTTATAAGCTAATGCTTTCGCTTTATAGGGACTATTAATTATTTTTGGGGAAAATTATATTAAAAAGTCTTGCTAGCGTCTAGTGGGCCCTCGATTACCTTTAGGTTAGTCATAATTTACTATAGTATAAAGAACATAGCTTATAAATAGTAGTCTATAAAGTGAGGGTAATTCGTTATTCTAGGCCTATATTAGACTTGCATTATTTTAAGTCTAGGCCTGTCTTGCTTTGAAATCAATTATAGTCTAGGCATCATTTTTAGTCTAGACCTATTGTCAAGGCATCATTAATAGTCTATCCATAGAACACCTTTTAATAGACCTATTATAATTAGGTGGCTTTTCGTATTTACCTGACCAATTATAAAGATCATAGTCTTCTTGGATGACTAAAGGTAATGCTGACAGTCCTTGATATGCTGACAAAGGTAATGCTGACAGTCCTTAAATATGCTGACAATTTATAGGTATAATAATAATAAAATATAACTACTATTAAAGATAGCTATAATATATAAGTATAAAATCTATTAAAGAGTAATAAGATCTTAAGAGTTTATAAATAGCTTTTAAAGACTAAATAATTACTCTCCCATATAATATAGCTATCTTATAGGCCAATATAAGTATTAGCCTTAGCTAGGTACACTAAAGACTATAAGATAATCTAAATTAATTCTATATTTATTTAGATAGCCTAAAATAATATTCTAAATAAAAAAGCGAAAAGGATAATATAATATTTTATTACTCTAAGCTTAATTTAGCCTTTTACTATTATATAAGCGAATATCTTCTTAGGAAATAATTATTAGAAATATATAATATAATAATTAGTAAAGTAAGATATTTCTAAAACTTACTTTAAATAGCTAAGAAACGCTACTAATTTATTAATAAAACCTAAGAGTACTAATACCCCTTAGGACGCCTTATATAATCTAAATATATATATAATTAGAGAAGGGATAATACCTCCTAAAGATATAAGGACTAATAATCTTTAAAGACTAAGCTAGGCTCCTTACGCTTCTAGGAAAGCCATAGCTATTATAACTTAAATAATATATATAAATTAATTATAAACTAAGACTAAAATCTATTATACTTAGGATTAAGACCCTAATATTATAGATATTATAAATATAGCTATATCGCCCTAAATTATATTAAAGATAGACTAAATAATTATTTTATATATATTTAATTCCTAAGGAACTTAAAAAAAGGGAATAAGTTAAAGTAAGCCGTATATTTATAACTCTAAACCCTAAGATAAGGACTACCTTATACTTTTATATCCTAATTTAAGTATAAAATACCCTTATTATATATATAGACCTAGATAGTCACGCTAAAGTTGATTTAGTTAGCTACTAATTTATAAAAGAATATAACTTAGAATATATCTTAGCTATTACTCTAACTATTTAGGTAATCTTAAATTAAAAGATTATTTTTTATAGGATATAAAAAGTCCTTATTACCGTTACTAACTTAAGGGGGATACCCTATAGCTTTATAAAATAATATATAGCTATAGATAAGGACTTATACTTAGAAGATAGCCCTATTCTTTTTTATTAATAACTATAATATAAGACCTTTAAATTAATTTATTATTAGACCGATAACAGTAATTTAAGATAAAAGAGTTCTTACTTAGCCCTTAGTGATTTACTAAGGCTTACTAAAACTAAGCCTATATTTATATTATAAAAGATATATAGCTTCTAGAGGATAATAAAGAAATAGGGACTATATCTAAACTAATATTATTAAATAAACTAAAGATATTTTATAATATATTTATAGCTAATTAGTTAAAGATTCTACCTATATAAAAGTTAACTAATTATACTATTAAACTTAAGGAAGGGGTATTACCCCCCCTATAGACTAATATACTCTCTCTTATAAACTAAACTCGCGGAATTAAGGAGATATCTTAATAAAAACCTTATAAATAGATATATTTAACCCTCTAAGAGTTCTATAGGGATATTAGTCCTTTTTATACCTAAAAAGAATAGTAATTTATACTTCTATATAGACTACTAAGGATTAAATAAAGTCTCCGTTAAGAATCGCTATTCTTTATCCCTTATTTTAGAGTTCCTTAACCGCCTTTTAGGTATAAAATACTTTAGCAAAATTAATATATAGGATATATATTACTAAATCTAAATAAACGAGAGCAAAAAATAGAAAATAGTCTTCTAAATATAATATAGCTACTATAAATATATAATAATACTATTTAGACTTACTAATATACTAACTACCTTCTAAAACTATATTTATACTATATTATATAGCTTACTTAATATAATTTATATTATATACCTAGATAATATCCTTATCTTTTTATTAGACTATAAGTTATATATAAAATACTTACGATAAGTCCTTAAAAGGCTAAGGGAAGTATAGCTCTATATAAAAATATCTAAATATATATTTTATTAAGACTAAGTAGAATTTCTTAGCTTTATAATTAGTAGCTAAGATATCTTAATAGACCTATAATATATTATTATTATTGTATCTTAGGAAATACCTAAAATATTCTATAATATCTAAGTATTCTTAGGATTCTATAACTTCTACTAACGCTTTATTAAAGGATACTCTCTTATTATAGTCCCTCTTACTGATCTTTTAAAGAGAAGCTAGAATAGTAAGAAATAAGAGAGTATAAATCTAAATAATATTAAAAAGGTAGTATTTTAATAACTAAAAGATATCTTTTAGTAAGCCTTACTCCTTAGATTCTTCGACCTAATAAGATATATCTAAATTAAAATTAATATATCTAATTTAGGGATAGCTAGGATAATATTATAACCTAATAATAAAGGGTAATAGTATCTTATAGTATTTTAGTTAAGAAAATTTATTAGTGTAAAACTAAATTATAATATTTAGGACTAAGAACTATTTACTATTATATATTTATTTAAATAATAATAATATTATTTAAAAAAAAGTAAGTACCCTATTAAGGTTCTCTCTAATTATTTAAATCTCTAAGACTTTATAAAATAGCTAAAAATAAATAGATATTAAGCCTAATAATATTTATTTTTTACCCCCTTTAATTTTATAATTAAATACTAAGTAAATAAAATAAATCCTATTAATAGCCTCTTATAATAGCTAAATAAAGATACAGCTCTAAGAATAAAGCTTCTAAATCTTATTTAAGAGCGAATTATAAGTATTTTAGAGATTAAACTAAGAGACCTCTTAGCTAGTAAATCTTAGTTAAAGTATAATAATTAGGACCTAAGCTCTATATATAAATCCCTATTAATACCTAAGTAAATTAAAGCTAAGATAATATAGAAATAGCTAACTAAGCTATCTAAGAGAAGTTAAATCGCTTTAATAATTACCCTAAAATATAATATAGAGTACTAATATTAATAAGAGTATATATATAGAGTATATAAGCGCTAATCTATAAATCTAGGTAAAGAGAATCTAAGATAATAATCCGAAGACTTAAAGCTAAAAGATAGCTATTTTATAAGAGAAATAATATATAAAAGAATAGTCTATTAACCTTAATAGCCTATTATATTATAGAATATATCTTTATATTTTTATAAGGAGTAATTGAAGATAGAAATTACTAGAAGTTTACTATAATAATCCCTTAGTAGGATATTTTAGGAAACATAGAATAACAGAGCTCTTATAACAGAAATATTACTAAATAAATATATATCTAAATATTATAGAATATATAAGGATATACTTTATTCACTAAGGGACTATAATACCCTAATATAGGCTATATAGTAGCCTTAAATCCTTACTATAACCCTTATAACTATTTACTGAAATCTCTATAAACTTTATTATAGGTCTACCCTTAGTG
Source organism: Penicillium maclennaniae (assembly GCF_028827695.1). Lineage (NCBI taxonomy): Eukaryota > Fungi > Ascomycota > Eurotiomycetes > Eurotiales > Aspergillaceae > Penicillium > Penicillium maclennaniae. Next base: position 3,698,859 of record NW_026623215.1, on the reverse strand, counting down.
ATTCACAAAAATAAGCCCTTTAATATAATATTAGTTATTATCTATTATTTTATAAAATAATATTAATTTGTCCCTATCTTAATAGTAATTAATATTAGTTCCGTTATTATTATAATATACTATAATATTAAAGTTTAGTTTAGCCTACTAAAAGGAATTATATCCGATAGAGGCCCTATCTTTACCAATAAATTCTAATTAAAATTATATTTTTATTTAAGGAAAAACTCCGATTTTCTATAGCTTTTTACTTATAGATAGATAGCTAAATAGAAAGGATAAATTAAACCCTTAAGTATTACTTATAGTATTTTATAAATACTAAGTAATAAATATAGCTAAATCTGCTACGAATTATAGAGTTTATATATAATAATATTATAAATATTATTTTAGGTATCTTCCCCTTTTAAGCCCTTATAAGATATTCCCTAGATTTCTAATTACGCTCCGAGACTAAAATATTTAAGGGCGAGTATAATAAGACTTTCCGAGAGCGATAGTTTGTACGTTTATCGCGTAGTAACTAGGAGCACTTAGATTAGTTAGATAGTAAGAAAAACCGCTGTATCCGAAGTACTTTTAATAGGTTACTAATAATCCCTAGGCTTTAGCTAGGTAGGATAAGGATTAGTATACTTTATAGGCTAATAGCCTCCGTATATATTAAAGTGAGCCTCAGAGACCTAACTTACTTTTAACGTACTAATTAAGCTCTTCACTGATCCTAGAAATTATAGCTTATCTAAAGTATATCTAAAACTTCTAGTCTTCCTTAGTAGCTTCGGATCACGCTTCGATAAAGAAGATCGACTAGAATACCGTAGAATACCTATAGCTACTAGCGCCTAGCTAGTTACGTACCGATAGAAAAATAGCCTATAGGATAATCTTAAGCGGCTAAGCCTTTACTGAGTTCGGCGACAAAGAGCGACGGATCATATAGTCCCGAATACAGAATTTTAATAGTCTGATCCTATCTTTATATACCTTTTTTAAAGACTTTAAGTACCTAGAGTTATACGCCTACTGTCAGCATATTCAAGGACTGTCAGCATTACCTTTGTCAGCATTATCAAGGACTGTCAGCATTACCTTTAGTCATCCAAGAAGACTATGATCTTTATAATTGGTCAGGTAAATACGAAAAGCCACCTAATTATAATAGGTCTATTAAAAGGTGTTCTATGGATAGACTATTAATGATGCCTTGATATAGGTCTAGACTATTGATGATACCTTGACATAGGTCTAGACTATTGATGATGCCTTGACAATAGGTCTAGACTATTAATGATGCCTTGACAATAGGTCTAGACTAAAAATGATGCCTAGACTATAATTGATTTCAAAGCAAGACAGGCCTAGACTTAAAACAATGCAAGTCTGATATAGGCCTAGAATATTGTTGATTGGATATAAATATGTCCGCAATTCCCTAGAAGAAAAATATAATTCTTCTTCAATCATTATATCATACCCTGAGGTTTCCTATTAAGGAAATATTCTTTTATTCATCAAAGGATAAAAGACTTGATCTCCCATTAGATCTCCCACTGGATCTCCCACACCTACTATATTAAGCGGCTCTGTGGCGCGATCGATATATTAATCTAGAGAATTATAAGTTTAATTTTTCTTCTATCCTTAGAAGAGGGAACCGTGAATCTAAGGGCCTTAGATTCTTTAATCCAGACTTCTAAGTCTACTTTCCGACGCTAGCTAGTAACTAATATAGAATATCTCGAGATAGGTTACTTATAAGTATAGCTATATATAACAAGGCACTATATGTTAATGCCCCCGGACCTAAAGAGCGATAATAATTTGCTAGTAAAATTAACTCAAGCTAAGCCTAATAAGAGGGCGATCTACGAGATAGCTAAACTCGCGCACTAGCTTAGTTTTTAGTCTACGGAGATTAATACGCTAATTCACAGTTCACCTAATTATTAGATCGCACGATCGGCTCTCCTATAAGCCCGAAAGCCTAACTAATATCGATATAATAGCCAGAATTTTGAACTTTTAGTGAGTTAGATCGTAAGCTATTTTGCTAAGGCTATTCCTAACTAACCAGAGTAATACTAGGGTCTTCTAGCGGATAGCGCAATAAAGCTAAAGACTTATATTAGGGAGCCATAAACTCAGACTTATAAATAAGATAGACCTCTGCTATTCTTAGATTATTTGTACGCTAATATTGAGGTTACTAATAATATTACTAGCTTTTTTGTTCGCTATTATATATTCTTTATATTCTTTGGGAAGTCTACATAGCTTATAGCTAGTAATACTAGTTAATCCCAGGATACAGATCCAGATTAAGGAATAGGAGGGATACCTCCTTCGCTAATATTCGTCGAAGAAGATAACTAGCCTATTAACTATACCTTAGTACCAGGCCCCTATTTACCCTACGGAGAATAGGGGGAGCTATAAGAGCAGTTAGCTAAAGTAGTTAAAGAACGATAGGGCAGTGAGATTCAGCAATTAATACGGACGGAGCAACGGAAGATACGAGGCGTCGACAAAGGCGAAATTTTCAAATATACAGACCTATCTTAACCCCGATAGAGGATATAGATCAAAAGTCAATAGAGCTAGAACTACTAAATACGGAGAACCTAGACTAGGCTATATTAGACTAGGGTAGTCCGCCTAAAGAACGTTATATCTCTATCGGGCCTAAAACCTAGCCAGAGCCGCTCGACCTAATAACGCTTACTATGTAATATTCCTAAGTCTCTGTTATGCCGGGGTTTAAAGATAGTAGGAGTGACTATATAAGAGTCTCTCTGGAGGTAGTCCTATTCGCGGAGGACTAGGAAAAAATAAGTAACGGCTAAAGAGTTTGGCGAAGAAAATACTTTTAATAGCTAGTTATAGGTTAATCGTGAAGTACGACGAGCGTCTCCAGAACCAGAGATAAGAAATTCGTCTGTAAATAGCTAACTCCCACAGGGAAGTTTAGATAAGTTCGTTACTAGTTTAAGGAGAGCCTAAGAAGAATAGGAAGAATTAAAAGAGAGATTAAAAAATAAGCGGCTTAATAAAGAACTCTGCTTACCAGAGTAACCGCTTGCTAAGGAAACTTCTCGACTAGCAAACAGACAATATCTATCCTCGTCGAGCTCTAAAAACCGACCGGAGAAGTCTATGCACCGGGATACCTTAGATACCGTAGCTACTCTAGACACCCTTACCTATAAAGCGCTAGTAGAACCTCTCCACCCAGAAATATCTGAACCGGCTATAGAAATTTTGAAAATTTCTCCTCTAATAGCTAGAGAGTTTGCTAAAGATCTCCCTATCTAAATATCCTTTATAGCCAGTTATATATCTTTAAGGACGATTAAGGAGCAGATCCCTTAAAATAAGATTAAGATCTAGCTCTGGTCCCTCGAGCGAGAAGAGTGGAGACGGTCAGACCGTCTCCGTATTAATCCGTCGGATCTATCGCTACTAGAACGAGTGGCGCAAAAGTATTTATAGAAGAATTATCACTGTACGATAAGAATCTGCATAGCCTAAGGCCAACCTAATATTTCCGCGCAGCGACTGCTAATAGCAGTAATGCCTTCTTTGTAGTTTCTGAGCACAAGGTGAAGAAGCTTACGGCACAAGGTCGAGTAAAGGAGAAGGAACTTCTATAGATAGTATCTCAAGTCTTAGATAGGGTAAAAGATAGAAGGGAACCTAGGCGCTTATAAGATAGCCCTTTTAAGATACCTATATACCTATATTCCTTAGAACGAGAGCTAACTACAGATAAGACATATAGCGCCCTAAGAGAAATCTAACAAAGTAAGATTAGGATAAGAGATTACTTTTGTGTCTGCGACAAACCTATATAGAATATCCTATAGGTAGTGATAGGAGAGGACTCTAACGAAATAATAGTGCTAGCTAGCTCTTTTCAAAAGTAAGGGTAACTTAGAAGGCCGAGAATAAGAGACCTCTTTCGAGAGGTCTCTACTTATAGGAGAATCCTCTTAAGAGGAAATCAGTCACAGTATGTCCTACCAGGGAGCACCGGCGACACAGAAGGGTATACGTTATATAAGCTAGCGCTTAGTACTATTTCCCTCCTCTTCTAATCTTTCTAGGCTTAGACTAGTCTTATAATAGTCTAGACAGGGATACGGACGGCGGTTCTTAGCCGGACAGCCACACTATTAATCAACTTACTAAAAACGTAGGTCCCACTATAACCTCCTATTCGGTGGCCCTTTGGCGTGCCCCTCGCAGCTGCAAATCCGTTATTATTTTGAATATCGTCGGAAATCTCGTTAAAGATCCCCCCCCACCTCCCCCCCTTCTTTTTTTGTCAAACTAACAGCAGCCCCAGTGATGCAACCATACTCTATATAACACGTCCTAGCTTAACTGTTCGACATATGCATATAATGACTCGCGTGCACCAAAGCCATATACTCGAGAACACGCTATATGACAGCCCTACAATTATATGCATAAATAGTATTATTTATTCTTTCCCCTTATTATAAGGCTCGGTTTGTTAGCTTCACAACTAGGTGAGCAGGGCGAACGCCTTCGCGAGAGAATAACCAATATATAGTATAAACCCCCTTCTCTGACAGAAATTTGTGGCCGAACAGTTTTTTAAAGCTTCCGGTTCCCCTCTAACCAATTATTAAAGCCTTCTTAGTTATGTCTCCTATCAATCCATCGTCCTTAGATCCGAGCAAAGATAATACCCCGTCTTTGGTCAACAGTAGCAGCCTAGAAGGTTTTATTAAGTATATCGGTATACTAGCGTTAAGCTCTGAATCCCAGTTCGCATCCGCCGTAATTAATAAAATTAAGCAATAGCGAGGGCAAATCCACTCTTAAGATAAAGAGTTAAAGAAGCTTTAAAAGGAGATTCTTCATATTAAGGAGACAAAAAGAACTACTATCGATAATATATATACTGCGAATATAAACGAAAGAGCAAAACAGAGAGACTCCGCCATACAGATCGAAAAGCTTCGTGTAATTCTTAACAAAAAGGAAAGTAAAATTACCGAATACTCGAAGACCCTAGGGGCTCTGCAGCAAAAAGTAGCGAATTTAGAATTGACTTACTTACAGGAGGTCGCTAAAGTCTTATAATCCGCCAAAGACATCAGTACACTGTAAGCTAATCTAAATAAAAAGGACAAAATAATAGACCAATTAAAGACGGCTAGATCGAAATTAAAATTAATATTATTATCGGAGCAGAGACAGAACGAAGAGCTCGAAGCTACTACTGCCTCGATAAACACAGAGCTACAGGCAGTCAGAGCTCATATCCAAAAATTGGAAAACTTCCCTATCCGATTCTCGGACATAAATGACGACTTTGTGTAAGTCATGTCAAATGATTGCAATATTCATAAACTAATTATTCCTACGTTATATCGCAGGACGACAAAATTCACAAGCCTTTGGAACTCTGCTACAAACGAGTTACGCCCATTGCTAGAACAAGATGTCCCGGAAGATATTCTAAAGGTCTGTTCTCGGACACCTTTCGCTACGCTCGTTACTGATAGAATAAAAAGGAGAAGCTCATATAGGAGAAATTAAGAAAGGCAGACAGCATAAATTCTACCACTAAGCTTTCCTCTGATTACCTCAAACTCCCCGGCAGCCAAAGCGATACGGTTTGCATTGATCCTGGCTTTTCTGTTCAGAGAGATTGATCAACACATACAGTAACATTCGAAATCAGATTTACCGCACACTCTTAAGACTTTCATTACCGAACCCTAGCTTGAAACACACTAGTCTAATTTTAGCTTTCCCCAAGTATTCCCTGTGAGACTGTATTGTATCCCTGTAATGGTGGATGAGTCATTGTTATAATACCGTAATTAGCTTTGGAATTCGATAGAATCTTTTATGCAAAGATAACAAAGGGCCAGTCTACAGTAATAAGCTAGCAAGATCCCCTCTATCCTCTTCTCTTGCTGTACGTGTTGATCGTCTCGTCTCGTCACACGCAGTCTTCGCTTACACTCCTTGACATCTAATAGAAGGCTGCAGTGGCTATATAGAGATCTAACCCTAGTAGGCAAAGATGCCTTTTTTTTCCTATAGCTTCTTCGCCTTCTAAGCACGAGACCGAGCATAGGCCGCCCGCTAAAATCTTAAGACTGGCCAGAGCAGTATACGCAGTTCTTTTTTTATGTCTATGATCCGTCAGTTTATAGTATACTACTAAGCTAGTTTCACTGAGGAATCACACGACGCCAAATTTGTCTTTTGTAGAAAGCCACAATATCAGTTACGATATTAATACTAACCTACAGGCGCTAGAGCTTTCTATTTCCCTCTTCTATTATAGGTGGCTATTTGTGAGAGCGTTACTCTATTTTTAGTCTCCGTTATGACCTTCCTAGCCTAAGACGAGGAAATCTTCTGATAATATTATACCTATAGCTTAGGTAGGAATTAAACTTCTTATACACAGTATTCCTTAATTTTATCCGGAAGAGGGCGGACGTTAAATATATTATAGCTCCCCCTATACTTAGGAGCGAATAGTTTCAGCCCCTATTCTTTAGATACTTTCTAACACCGAGTCTTATAAGTCGTAAGACGAGTATCTTTCTCGATATATTTTGCCAGACCGCTAATATATTTTCTCGAATAATAGCGGGTCGCCAATTCTATTAATTAAAGGTTAATAACTCCAGTAAGTTTGATATTGAAATAACTAAATAGAGTATCTAAGTCATTTCGAATATCGAAAAAGACCTTAGGGATATAGGGTAATTCTAATATACCTAGTAGAGTCTAGCCTTTATCAGAAGCCGTCTTCTATAAGAAGGCCTTCTCTTAGAGACTATATATATCGATTAGATACATTTCTTTAAGTGGAAGGATATAGATCTGTAAGATCGAAATACTGCTATATCTTAAGAGATTGACCCCTTCAAGATCAATATATAGAGACAGTGGCTTAGTTGGTAAGTTTTGGAGCCTCCTAATAAGACTCGCAATCTTAGTTTCCGTATTAACGAATTCTAGAGATTGGTCGACCTCGAGGTTAAGATTCTCGAGGGAGACCACGAGGAAGAATTTTCTATAACTTCTACAACAGTACGCCCGCCTGAAGACTCTGTTTCTAGGTATATAATAGGTGGCGTTTCCGATACTATAAAAGTTAATAATATGCTCGGTATACGGACTATAGCTAGCGGACAGGACACACCAGATATCGTAAATATACGGTTCGTGAAGGGTTACTTATGAATTCGCTACCGGTAGAATAGAGAGTCAGATTTCTAGTAGCTAAGTGTGTTATAACGCTAAATTTATGGCCAGATATAGGATCGAAAAACTACGTTCACCTATCCCCATTAAACACATTTCAATGTGTGTGTTGGTACCCTAGACTTAATCAGAACAGTCGAGACCTAGCCACATTCGTAGCCGCCAGTCAACATCCACGCTGACGCGGGGATCCCAGAACACTATAAGATCTAATAGCAATATATAACGAATAATCACTTACCACGTCTTGCCGATTATGTAGTAAGACGTACGCATCTGACACCGGTTTGAGGGGGCAGAATATGTTTGTATTATATGCGTTTTAGTAAAGCTCGATGATTCTAAATGCTTTGAAAGGAGAAACTTCGATCGGCCTCAGTTGAAAATAAAGATATCAGAGCCACAGATAGCCACCAAATACAGTATAAGTACCGAAAGTGTCAAGGTGTGGATTTTCTGGTGCCTATTAAGCGCCTAAACCCGTCACTTGGGTATACAAGTGGATAAGTGTTCCAAAGTGAAGTCCATGATTCACGCTACAGTGCCAGCCGTTATTGCCTTCCATGTCGGGAAACAGAGACACATTCTTTCAAACCCTAATCACGTAACACGCTAATCCTGATATGGCTATTTCCGTATTTAAAAACTTGTTTTGGGTCTGAATGGTAATAATGCAAAACGTATGAAACATGCGTAAGCTGTATACAGTGGCACCGCAAAAGTATTTGACCACCTATAGACCGCCTTATTTTCTGCCATATTTTCTGCCTGCCATAAAACTCCATAAATTCAAGCACCACACCACTAATATTTAGTATACCAGCCATTTGACTTTATAATTGCCTGCACCCGATGCGGCATAGTCTCTGATAGATGCTCAAGCATCCCTAGATCAAGCGCATCCCACGCATCTTGTGCCGTATCGATCAGGATATCAAGCGTTTCGTTATTATTCCGCATATGCAATAGATCGGGCCGAATCTGATATATCTTCTGCTTTAGAAGCGTCCAGAGGTTCTCGATAGGATTAAGATCAGGTGAAATTGGTGGCTAGTCCATTACCTTAATTCCTAGCTCGATTAAAGCCTCGCGTACGATATTGGCAGTATGCGAAGGTGTATTATCTTGCTGAAATATCGTATTCGGTGTCGACGATAATAAAGTAGGTAGGATTCTCCGATAAATATCCTCGATCATAAACCGGTCTACACCCCCTCGTATAGACTACGATATACCGGCGGTAATTAATAGAATAAGGCCAGTCCGTCGGTGCGCACCAGAAAATGAAGCCCAAAATATCTGCTTAATCTACTTCCCTTTCGTAGGCGTAGGCATTATATCGCCTAGTTCGGCTTAATTACAAGGACGAATAAAGGTATATTTAGGTCGAAGACCTTGCCCACGTTCGATAGAATACTTATCAGACCAAAAAACGCGATCCCAATCCTCTTTTATATAGTGTTCGTATCGCCGCGCCCACGAGAGTCGTTTTGCGGCGTGTTCATCCTTTAAATAAGGCCGTTTCATCACTCGCCACTTCTTTAGACCTTCAACAGATAGTAAGCGAGCGATAGAGTCTTTCTTGTATTTATTACTAACTTCTGCAAGAAGGTCTGCGTATTAAACGCGCGGTTCGGCGTGGACTTTATCGATAATCTTCTGTCGATCAGCCTTATCTAGCACTTTTGGGCGGCCAGAACGAGGTAAAGAAATATTCATATTGCGCTCGTTGGCCTTTTTGACCGTATATTTGATCGTCGATAAAGGAATAGAAGGGTATTCCCTATGGATTTGCTTATAAGACCATAGCGCAACCGTTTTCAGTTTAACGATTTTTGTACGTGTCTATACGTCAAGCTCGCATTTAGGCCTGCGTGGAGCGGTAACTGGTGCCCTCCACGGTGTCGGGGTGATGCGGATAGGAGGCATATGCGCGGAGGTATAGGTAGAAATAATAATAATAGCTTCATACGCGGCACGCGTTGCTAGAACACGCTAGTCTAGTAGGTTTTGGAAGGCCTATTATAGTAGGCGGTGGAATGAATCCATAAAAGCGGTGTGAAGGGGTGGTCAAATACTTTTGCGGTGCCACTGTATTTATGTACTGTTACATATCCAAACATAAATCACCCCACCATGGCGTTGTCCGCACGCACTCCTCCCCAACTCCAGCACCTGCAAAAATACAAACCACTTACTAAATGGCAAGAAACATCGATCCCTGGCAGCGTAGCACGATTGTCCATATGATACCCAGCAAGAATAGATTCACTACATCACAAATGGCAAAGGTGGTAAAGTGTAGTGAGCGTTCTATCACTAACATACGCAAGAACTAAGAACATGCGGTTGTTTGGAAGTCCCAGATTCCCCCCCTTTCTCTCTCGGCCGACCACCAATCAGCACTCCTGCGATGCTAGACGCTCTTTGTGACTATCTCGCCCACAAACCCCAGCCTACGTGTCGAAGAGATGGCTGTCATTTCTATGGGATGACTTTAGCGTATCACTATAATCATACAGCATCAGATGTTATCGTTAGAAGCCAGGGTTGATTTGTACAGCTTCCTACGCGCGGGCCCCACTTTATAAGAAACTGCATATTTGTTTTCCACTGGCAGTACTATGTCCGCAGGGTATTTTTAAGTAATAATAATCTGGACTTTTGTCGATAACCTCTGACATCGCTACCAACATCTTACCTAATGGGCTATAACGCGAACCGCACCCGTTCGTTCCACCACAGCAAGGAGCTTGTTGCAATTCCCGCAATAATGTTGGTACTCTTTGCAGTTCGGCAAGATGCAGGGTAAAAGGGCAGCCAATGGGCCAATGCAAAGACAGCATAAGCACGACCAACAACTGTAGGAGGATGTTATCCTACTAATAAATCGGAAAGTGTAGGGGCGATTTACGTAGCTTGCGGTCCAGTAGTCACGTTCATCCGAGTCATCCCCCGTACACGGCAATATGGGCAATCGATTATAGCAGGGCAAGTCGATAAGGCAGCCAAGTGAATCACTTGCGAAGTCTCTCCCGTTGCAGGAGTTTGAGGATGGAGGTATGCCGGTGATGAGACCGACTGAATCGGAGGTGGTGCGCCCGATGACGCTGGGGCCGGTTTTTCTTTCACACTAATAAATTATGAAGTTGTAAGCAGGTTTAGTCTATAGCATAGAAGATAGGAATAGATATTCAAAATTTTCGTTGTCAGCACCTACTTATCATCCCCATTACTAGTCCGGTCAGCAGGAGCTGCTCCAGTCTGTCTGTCTCTGTCCCTATCACCTTCCAGTGTTGATGGCTTTTCGGCCATTGAGATAAGCTGCTATACGTCGATTTTCTTTTGTTTAATGAGGGTGGACTGGCGGAAGTAATTTTTTACCGTTCTTATTCTCCGGGATAGTGCGGAATATAAGTTAAGAGGTTTTCCAAAAATACTGTAAATATCTCTATTATGTATACTCTTCTCCCCTTCTTCCGTTAAATAGAGAATCCGTCATGTGAGTAGGTGCTCCACGGTCTTGGTCCATTGGAAAGTCAAGGTATACCAGGAACCTTGGCTCTGTTCTTATTCTGAATAAGTACTTAAGTGCCAGGACCAATCATATAGCGTACTCAGCCGCATATATGTTGTGACGTAGAAGACTTTCTATGGATTCCGTGTTCGAGACATGAGTGGTGTGATTTGGTCTTAGGCGGCCTAGCCATTTCTCACCTCTGTGGTGGCCATAGGCCCTACACTGAAGAACGTGTGGCGCTACCCTCAAGCGACTCCACGAAGCCATCATAAAATGGGCCAACCAATTTGTATGGCTAGACTTCGCTCTCGCGGCGGGTGAATCCGGCCTGTCATCGAGGCTTCTAGACTATTGTATCTTTCATACTGGTATCGTAAAGGCTTGGTATTATTACCTGGTAATTATAAAACGGGCTATTTACGAGCCAGTCAGATAAAGTTTAGCGTATCATGTGATTAGGGTTGGAAAGAGTGTGCATGTTTCTGACATGGGAAGGCATTAACGGTCGGCACAGTATTTCAAGGGTTAGTTGCAGTAAGAGAAGTGTACATATTGAGCTGTCATTATCATTCAGTCAACGCAGTAACGTGGTCGGTAAGCGAGTGGCCAATGTAAACGAGTGGCCACCCAACCCACTTTTTCGTCTCTTTTATGCATTTATATCAACCACAACGCCTTTATATTGATTAATCTCTAGCTTTACACTTCCTTTTATGTCCGATCTGTCCGCAATTAGTGTATTGGGGTAGACGCCGCGTCTTCGGTGCTTGTGTGTCCCGCGGTGGTAGGCTTGGTGGAGCGAGTATTGCCTGCGAGGACTCCTCATAAGCTTCCTCGAGCTCTAATGCTTCTCGTACGGATAGACCGTTATCGTGGGCTATCTATTTATTCTTACGAGCTCGCTTTTGCTTTTGTGTAGCGTTTGCGGCACGTAGCTACGTATTTTCTTGCTCGAGAAGTATACCGTTTTGCATTGCGATCTGACAGCCTTTAATAAGCTAGTTTAGCGCGGTTTGCGAAGGTAATAGCGGACTTTTTGAGCGTCGCTTTAAGAAAGCTTTAATTAAGGATACTTACTTTAGAAGCTTATCGATATTCGCGGGCGTATATAGGTAAAAAGCGCTTAATTGACTACCGCGGCTTACGGGAGGTGTTAGCGTCCGAAGTTAAATATTAAGCTTCGATAGCACTTATTAAGGATTAATCGGCACTAATCCTACTGCTCGGAAGCTATTTTATATTATAGTTAGTTTATAGGCGTTGACACGAGCTTATGGGTATATAAAAAGGAAGTTAAGTTTATCGATATAGTTAATCCCGAGCCGTATCTTTTAGTCGATTAAACTACTATATAAACGCTTTAATATAGCGAAATATCCGATATTAAGAGGCTAAAGTAGATATAAGGAATACGGCGGTATACAGATTAGAATAATATTATAATCTGCGCAGATTTAATTAAACTCTAGCGTTAGATAACTTCTGTGTCCGTTAAGGACTAGAAGGCGATATCGTCCACGTGTACGGTAATTTATTAACGGAATAAACTATTTTTAAAGCTAGCGAAGGCCTATCTCGTCGGTTATCTATCTATTTGCACTAACTTCGAAGCGCCAATTAGGTAGAAGGTCTTTAAACTATACTTAATTATATAGCTTACCTTTAAAGATAAGCGTTAGTGAAAGCGCCCACCCCAAAGCGTTAATTAACTTAATCGCAGTCACTCACTCGCGGTTTCCTAGCTATAAAACTAATCTCCGACTATAGTATTCTGCTTGGGTAATCACTTTTTATGCTATATATAGGCCTATCGCGAAGCTAGTCTCATTAAAGTTATAGATATCGTCCGCTAGGATACCGTATTCCTAAATTATAACTTATATAAGGTTAAACCACGCCCGAATAATCTTTGGATCCTCTTATTCTACCCACTAATAATTATATCGTCGAGAAAAGCGAGCTTTAAGCTCTGGATAGCGTTAGGTGAAGTTATATACCTATTTTTCGCTAATAGTCTAGATAGGGGTTAAACCGCGCTTCGTAAGCAGAATATTCGCTATTTCTCGTACGTAAGCTTACGTAGGGGCAGCTCCACGCGTATCTAGCGATAATATGCGTTCCTTTAGCACTTCCTCTTTAATTTAGGTTATTTTATGGTTGTTTGCGTGAGTATTCACGCGATTTATAGTGCTAGCGATGCGGCGACGAAGGGTTGTCCGAGGAATATTAAAGCGACGTGTAGCTTCGATAACTGAGCGAATTTCTTTCTTTTGAATCGCTTGTATAGTAAGTAAGAGGCGACCTTCTTGCTGGATAGAATCCTGGCTTGATCCGACGCGAATTGGAGGCATAGTGCTTGATAGAATATAGGTAGGTGCATGGAAAGACGAAAAAGTGGGTTAGGTGGCCACTCGTTTACATTGGCCACTCGCTTACCGACCACGTTATACAATATGCTCTAGTCGTTGCAGCCTTTGTCGTTTGGAGTCGGCAATTTTGAGATAGGCCACTAAGCTCCCAGGAACTGCGCGATCGCCAAATCACGTGAATTTCCTAATCACTTATAATGCCCTAGACCTTTTGCCCAAAATCATTTCGCCCACTGGCTAAGCAGAAGGGTGAGTAAGGGTAAGCAGACAGTTTCGGATTCTATCTCCCCTTAGCGGTTATCGTCCACAGTGCTAAAGAAGCTAAGATAAAAAGTCTTCGAATACAGTGCCATCGGTTACACCACGAAATACACGCGAGAGGACAATCCTATCCTAGGTATACGCAGGTAGTATCTGATATCGCTGGTCGCGGTGGATCTACGATACCTACAAAGGGGCCACGCTAGACGGTGACTAGTCTATGTGCCTAAACCCGGCCCGCTTATCACATCCCGATTCATCCACATAAACTAGATGATACGACTGAAACTCCGACAAATTATAGAGATAAAGTTCGCGTAAGTCGAAATTACGCTCCTTTGCATACTACCGGGCCATTTTTCTAGACCAGCCTTTAGCGACAAGGGCTCTTCTGACGCTAGAGGTTATGATCATCGTGTGAAACTCGTCCCAGAGGAAGACAGCCGTTTCATCACGGTATAGGCCCGGTTTTTCCGATAGGTGGTCGCAGAGTGCGTCGATCATTAGTGAGGTTACGGTTGGCTTCCGACCTATGCGAGTTAGGGGTGCGTGGACGCTGCCAAACTGCTGCAAGTTTCTGCGAATATTTATGATCGTGACCTTGCTGCATTCGGCTTCTTCAGCCACTTAAGCTGTGGTAAGTGACTGACTCTCTATTATATCACGGATAAGATGCAGCTTTGAGGGGACAAGCCTAGGGGCTATATTATAAGCCTACTGTAGGTGAGAGAAAAGGGTGGAGTGGTATAGCGTTTCCTGTAATTTACAAAAGACAAGGTCCCACCCGTGTCATGTAAAATACAGTTTCTATGCTAGGAACAAGGGGATCGACGGATATACCATATCTGGGCTAGCGTGCCCCACATCAGGGCTCAGGAATCAAAGTCGAAGAGTGTAGAGGTAAATCTGATTTCGAATATCACTGTATTCCAGCCCAGCTATTTTCTTTCAGAGGGCAACAAACTTCGTGAAGCTCTCGAACATCTTGCCAGTAGTAATGGCGAGAAAGAAACGTTTTGCCGTCGCGTACTTCTTTCCATTGATCCTGATACCGAACATGACACTCTTAAAGCTGAGATTCGAGACGTGGTCCAGAGAATGTCCTCGTATGCGGGCGGCCTCTTTCCGGAAGCGCAGCACGATTTGTTTTGTACAAAAATCAAGATAGTAGTCCAAAACGCGGCCGAAGTTTGGCTTCCAATTCAGCGATCGCATAAGAAGTTTGAGACAGACTTCGAACCTTTTGATCCCGAGAATAATAAATAGGATCGCTTCCCTTCTGCTAGTGAAAATATAACACCGGTTGCATAGGACCTTCAGGGCCTCTATATTCTCAATATTTTCTCGTGTATTTCCTTAGTAGAGGACGGCGACCATAACCTACTAACTAAGATTATCTAGCTCCGCAGTTCTTAGGAGTTATACTTAGTAGCGCAGCGTAAAGCCACTTGACTAGTAACCTCTGCCGTCACTGGAAGGCATTCGACTCGCCCTAGGAGGCAATCAACCGTAGGCTTAAATAGGAAGCCTTTTTTAGGTGGAAATTCAACCAGTGGCTGACTCTTAGGTTGTGGAGAGGGTTTTCGAAACACTAATAGCTATAGTGACTGAGGAGGAGTATAATATAAATAAGAGCGGTATCTAAGAATTATAGTATTAGCCATAGAACTCCTCGAAAATAGATAGAAATTAGAGTATAACGTAAAGTTAACCAAAACGTGAACCTTCGCTATAATTTTATATATCCTTTTCGGTTTCCTTCATAACACCAAGCTATGAGTGGCGTTAATATATTGGTCAGGAGTTAGGTGACCCGTCACGCGTTTAATTCTCTAAGCGGAACAGATATCTATATAAGCTTGTTAAAATAAGAAATAGGACGATGTGACCTAACATATTTATCTAATAAAGAATAATATAAGGATATATCTTATAATAAACTTTATTTACCCTTCTAGAGGTGACTAAGGGCTACGGGTGGCTAGCTAGCCTCGCTATCTATTAAGGATTAATCTTATTGGCTTATTAGCTTACTTAAAGAGCGGGTCTCTTTAGTGGATTTCCCTAGACAGTAATATAATAGCGGACGCTAGATCGTGACTAAGTGTAGAGCTAGGCCTAAGCCGGTCACTATATAAAGAGCCACGAGAATCCTCTTTTATAAAAGGAATATCAAAGAAAATCTATGCTTTCCTTACTATCCTACCATTAAATTGAATAGCACTGCTACCTTAGATATCTTTTTACTCTTAAATACTCTCTATAAGATATAGCCTATATATCATAACTAAGTTCTTCTCCTTTTAGACAAAAACGATTATAATCACTAACAATTACGCAGAATCCTATAATATAATATTATGTATTTTCTCGTTAGTAAAAATCAAAAGCAGTTCTTAATCCACTAAGTATTAGAAGGATCTTTTCTAAGAAGAGCGCTCGAGCCAGCGATAATCGAGGGTATTAATAAGGAAGTCTTTGGTTATTAATATGAGTTTGTGTACTCTGGAGATTACTCTGCTCTATCTCTTATTCCGGAATCTTCCGGAAGTAATAGCTCGCAGCCTAAAGATATAAAAACGCAATACTAGAAGGAGGCGAAGAGATAGGATCCTTCTAAAATAATTCGGAACCTCTTCTGTCCAGAATCGCTTTCACTTAATTATGATATACTGCTAGGAAAACTCGGCTAGGCTTAACGATCGGAGTTAGACAAAGACTTTAGTAATAACCCTTTTACTAGCTATATAGCAGTATTTTTAAGTCACGCTAAAATCCATCGTTTTGGGGTCAGAACAGGCTAGGTTTCCTTAATTATTCTATTAATATATCGGTTGCTTTAATTGCTTGAGAAAATCACGCTGTTTGAAGAACGGACAGGAGATATCGTTCAACTATTGGAATTTGTGTTCGAGGATAGTGAGTACATAGAGTCTTTGGAAGATATGCTGTAAGATTACATAGTCTGGAATGTGGAGATAATGATGCGAAATGCCGACTTCAAAAGTTTTCTGGAGCGGAACTCGTCGCTAGAACAGACTGTCTTTCGTTCGATGTGGAAGTAAAGGTAATTTTAGAAATTGTATGTGCTCCAGTCTCTATTTCGTCTTTCCGTATATATGTAGACTAGATCTATATCACTGACCATTGTGCTCTAATGCAGTCATAGCCAACGTTTTTGGAGCGTGAGCTATTGGAGCTCCTGTATCGATGGTATTGTCAATATATGTCAGCCTGACTCGCACTACTTCGGTCTACTTTCAATGCCGCCGTGTTCTACCTTGATGAAATCAGGGCACCTGTTTTAAATAAAGATTGCAATTTTGGTAAAAAGAGAAAATCTTTGGTAGTACAGTAAGTCAAGACAAAACACCAATTGAGAGCACTATTACTCACTGAGGTCAAACAAGCTACGGCCAAAGCCTCACCGAGCACCATAAGGCTATAGACACCTCGAATATTCCAGGCAGATATACTTTTCATTCTCCTTTTTTCCAGTCACTTTTTCGTTTTCAGAAACTCGCAAGGAAGAGGCAGTATCGATCGCGAAAACAAAGCACTTGCAGGAATCCAAATAGACTGCTTTCTTTGAATCCTAGTCATTCAATATACTTCATCATAGGCAAATTCGACCTTAGGAGAAAAAGATGTACTCTGCGAGCATTGGCGGGGAAAATTCTCTAAACGTAGTCAAATATTGCAATGGCCCTTGCTAGACCTGGAGGAAATACCGCTCGCCAATTAAAGTCTCCACTTTCGACTGATCCACAACCTAAGTTGCTTGTTGTGCTTACACGAAATGCAGCTATGCCCATAGAACAAATCTGCCGAGTGGATTACTTCGACATTGGCAGCAACTAAGAAGGCCGGGACAGTAAAATCGGTCCTTTTGGCCCTTCCATGCTCATTTTTCCTGGAAATGGGATGCCTTCATTAATATAAGAGGCAGGCAACTCCGCACAAGCTCTACTATCGGTAAGTGAAATAACCCGCCGAGGGTTTGGTTCAATATTTATATTGTATAGGTTCATTTGTATGTACTCATTATGTGTCCTCTCGCGTATATCGTTTTCTCACCTCATTGGAGGACGGATTATGTCTTGCTTCGGCCTAGGAGACTGCTCATCATGATCACCTGGGGACGGGAAAGAGACTCTACTTACTTTAGCTTCAGGTTGGACGAAAGCTCCAAACCGACTGCTATAACGCTTTTCCGTCAAGTGCCGAAGGGCTTCTTCTGTCATCGAGCCAACTAACTGCGCCGAGTTACCCAGAGATAACGCTTTCTTGACATCAAATAGATCCGCCAAGGTATTCACCACAACTTGATCGCTATCGCCGTCTGCAACAACTTCCGGGAAGGATTTGCTTACCTCTATCCTTTAGTCTTTCTATCACTTTGTATGTCTCCTTCTGTGTTAAGGAGTTAAGTTCTTTTCTTATTATTGCGAGGAAACCTTCCTAAAAAGGGTATTTTATAATATTCTTTTAGTGCTTTGGTAGTTCTAGAAGATTATCGCGATAATAGCGGCTATCTAGTTTCTCTATATATAAACCTACTATAAATATATAAAGGAAGGCCGGTGATTCTTCTTTATTATTAATCCTTATTATATATACTATATAGTTATTATCCTATCGTAGCTAATGCGTTCTTTGTCCGCTAATAATATTATCTATATTTATATTACTATTAATATCTCGCCCTTATCCGTATAAGCTCCGCTTATAGCTATTATTTAAGCTTATCCTTAACGCTTATTTCCTGTTATCCTATATTCTCTGGGGTATAGTCCTATATGACCGTCTCTAGGTCGCTTTCTACCCTCTAACTATAGCCTAGAGTCTCTTTATTTAGTGATATTAGTGGTAATAGTAGGAGAACTTTATTAGGGAAAGCACTAAGCACCTTATAATATATCTTATTAATATTTTAATTAGGTATTAGCTTAGGCGTTAGGAACACCCTTTGCGCTAATAGGGAAGAGTCGGTTTTTCGGCTAAAAAGACTATTATAGTCTTCTGTCTCCCCTACCCCCTTATTTTTAGTAGGCTAGTCTATTTTATTATTATTTTGAGAGTCCCTTCGCTCTGGTAGTGTACTCTTAGGTATTATCCTAGTGGTGGTCGATACCTATATCGCCTATTAGACCTCTATTTTGTCTAATTCTTATGATTCCTTAATAAGTGGCAGTGGGATAGGTTAATAGTGCGCGAAATTAGGTGAATACCTATAGATTTTATCGAATATAGTATCGCGAATAAACCGTACCTTACCTAATTATAGGAATTAGATCTTTTATATATTTAAAGCTATATATCTAACTAGGACTCCGACTTCCGCGCGTGGATATATCTTATCTGACTGGATTTATTTCTATATATAATAATATATGAGGCTTCTGTATAATCTGATATTTAATAGGTTAATCTTTGGCATTCAATCACTAGCGAAGTCCTTCTGAACCTCTTCCTGTCGGGCTATAAGGGGAAAGCTACCACGAAGCAGATCGTGGCCCCTTAAGTCCGTGGGATCAACCTTTGTCCGGCTGGGTCAGTCGGTGCTAGACAAAGGTAAAGGGTCAAAGGTCGTAGGATAGGCTATAAGCAGATATAGCCTAAACGAAGGCAGAACCACAGTCCTAAGGATCAAAGGAAGAAGATAGAGATGACTTTGGAAAGTGGAAAATGACTTGATTCTATCTGCTAGAAAGAAGGACGTATTTCTAGGCTAGGATAGCCTAGAAATGACGTCTAGAAAGACATACAAATGACGTACAAACACTAGGCAGCAACATAATAAAGATGGCAAAGAAGGGAACCGAAGAGAAGCGAAAAGAATGATATCAAGGATCGACGGTCTAAGCCACCCCGAAGGCACCCCCGCAGGATCAGGCTATGCATGCCTAAAGGTGGACCATTTTACCCCTAAGGGAAAGTGGTCCGCCTATCCTTAAGGGACCGAGGGCCGAAGTCTGTTCACCGAGGTCCGAAGACTATGGTCGAAGTCTGCGGGCAAGGCATGCCCGAAGGCACCCCCGAAGGAACGGACCATTCATGCCTGAAGGCGGACTATTTGCCCCTAAAGGAAAATGGTCCCGCCTATCGTTTTGGGGGGGGTCGTGGGCCAGAATCAAAAGTGGTCAGAACTTTATTTTGGTGCAGAAAAGGTCAGGTCATGTGATCGATGCGGACTAGTCTTATATGTTGAATATAAGGATAGATCTTTCTATGTAGCATTGGTCTATATTCCAATACTTCCTATAGTGTAATCTAACGATTCTTGGCGGTAATATATATAGGTATTCTGTTTAGGAGCTACACTACTACTTATGTAGCTTTAGGCCAGAGGTCTTTCGGAAGCTTTCCTTCTAGTATTAATACCCTTATTTTAAGGATAATTATACCCCCTAGTCTCTTAGTATACCTATTTATCTCTGGGTATGTAGGTAGGCTATAATATATAACAATACTATCGGAGGTAAGGCTCTATTCTGCGGACTGTCCTATAGCTTTCTTATTATTATATTAGAATACTTTAATCGGTAGGTCCCACTAATTCTTTATAAGCTAGACAAACTAATTAATTATAAGCTAATATTAACTCTTTAGCTTATAGGTAGATATCCAGTGAAACCTAATACCTTAAATTGTGATATCTATCAGTGACTATTATACGCCATTAGTAACTAGATTAAATCAAAATATACTTATTTAAAGCGCCTAAAGGTATGTCTAACTAGCCTTCTTAATATCTGTTAAGGTGTATTACTTAGCTATTATATCTTATATAGTGTCTCTTCTTTGTTTGTGTCCTTAATAGTCACGCTATCGACTATCGAAGCCAATTTGTGCACTGCTTTTAGATTTATATATATAAAATAATAATGCCAGAGATTTATTGATACCCTCGCTTTAAGTGGCTTCTCTAATAATCGCACAGTATATATATAGGGATATATAACTTTTTCTAGTTTGTCAAAAAGCCAGAGATTTATACTATCCTATAGGTATACGCTTAATATAGGTTAGCTATTTATATTAATAATATAGTTTAATTTCTGGCACTATCTTCTACCTTTCTTTAATAATATAGTGTATAACACTAAGTTAGTATAGAAGCCTAGAGAATAGAGTGTGTCGCTTAAGGATATCACTCTTGTGGGAGATCCAGTGGGAGATCTAATGGGAGATCAAGTCTTTTATCCTTCGATGAATAAAAGAATATTTCCTTAATAGGAAACCTCAGGGTATGATATGATGATTGAAGAAGAATTATATTTTTCTTCTAGGGAATTGCGGACATATTTATATCCAATCAACAATATTCTAGGCCTATATCAGACTTGCATTGTTTTAAGTCTAGGCCTGTCTTGCTTTGAAATCAATTATAGTCTAGGCATCATTTTTAGTCTAGACCTATTGTCAAGGCATCATTAATAGTCTAGACCTATGTCAAGGCATCATTAATAGTCTAGACCTAGACCTATTATAATTAGGTGGCTTTTCGTATTTACCTGACCAATTATAAAGATCATAGTCTTCTTGGATGACTAAAGGTAATGCTGACAGTCCTTGATAATGCTGACAAAGATAATGCTGACAGTCCTTAAATATGCTGACAACTCTTTTCTCACCTATCTCGGGGTTTCTTTTAATTAGTTTGACTGTATCTTGTCCGGTAATATCTATATTACTATCTCCTATTATAAGGGTGATTTCGTATAATTTGAGACTAATAAAAAAGACTCTTATTATTATAGATATATCTCGATACTCCTATGTCTAATATCTAATAGTCTTAGATAGTTAACCTAACCTTATAGCTCGCTAAGAATACCTCTGTGCTATAATGTGATAACTACGTTAGGAAATATATATTGACTGAATCTTTTTTTTGGGGTGTCCGTACAGATATAGTTAGTCTATATATTCACTGTATTCGCGGAGTCTTAAAGCTTTTATTTAGCCTCCGCTGCTTCCTTAATAATCTTCTTAACCTATTTCTTCTATATAGGATCTACTATAAGGCTCTTCTTAATCTTCTGAAGTATCTTATTGTCCGGCTTATACTAGGAAGGTCAGATTGCCTTACTTAGGATATAGTATATTATAATATAGTGATAATAGTTTATATATCTGTATAGGCATAGCCACTTATTAAAAGGGATAGACTTTAGTATTAGTGCCTCTTCTAATATTTTCTTATAGTCTTACTAGGTAGAGAATAATCCCTTTAGTTCTAATAATAATAATAATAATTGCTTAGGACCAATCTCCTCATATATAGTATAGAATAATTTAATTAGGTCTCTGATATTATATAGCTTTCTATCTATAATAATCTCTTAATATCTAGCCTACTACTAGATAGGTGATACCTCTTTTATCGCTTATAGGAAATCCCTATTTATACTTTTAACTTCTTTAAGATTAAGGCTAATAGCTTACTCTCTTAGGGTATCCTATATCGATAGCCACTAATCAATATTTCCCTTTAGCTTCTATATAGCGAATAACCTCTATTTTATGCGAATTTCTTCCTTATACGCGCTAGAGCGTACAAAGCGAGACTTTAGGTATATTAGGCGGTTATATAGTATCTTATAATTAATTAGTGTAAGGTAGTAGATAGGATTAAGGAAGGATATAATATATTTATTTATATTATCTAGTCCCTTAATTTGCTTTTCTTACTTCGCATAGGCGACCTTATAGATATCTATATAGTCTTATCACTCCTTCTTTTTGTCTGTGTCCCTATCTTTAGGGTACTCCGGCTTATATAGCTCTCTTAGACCTCTCGGATAGTCTTCTCTCTCGATATCTGGGTTATATAGGTCTTAGACTCACTTTTACTTTATATATAGCTTCACGCGAGCGAACTATATACGCCACTGCGGCGAATCCTTTAGTTTATCGCCCTTTATAGCGGAGAGAATAAATACTACCTCTATAGCTCTATTCTGGCGGAAGGAATACCCTTAGGGAGGGTTCTTATCTAATATTAGTTGGTTCAGGGGTAGAGAGGGTCGAATAT
Source organism: Penicillium maclennaniae (assembly GCF_028827695.1). NCBI lineage: Eukaryota > Fungi > Ascomycota > Eurotiomycetes > Eurotiales > Aspergillaceae > Penicillium > Penicillium maclennaniae. Next base: position 3,676,400 of record NW_026623215.1, on the reverse strand, counting down.
CATTAACAGATATATTTCCTATTGATATCGCAATATTAATTGCTTCCTTTCACCCATAAATGCCTCTTATATAATACGAACCGGGCTTATAACTGTCGGAATATTTTCTATGCAACCAATTAATGATATCTGAAGCTCTATTTCTGTATTACCCCTGATTCTGCCAATTTATAGGGGGATTCTAGATTACATAAGAAATAAACATGAAGGATAATTGTATCTCCGGTCCACCGCGGTATTCGTACTGACAGCTTTTTGATGCCTTAGGCACCAAGATGCAGCAGAGCGACTGGGTGTTGCCTGACATGGGCCGGGGGGGCGTGCCTGCCTAGCTGAGTTCAATTCTGAGCCACTCAATTATTTCATGAATACTAGTTTCGACACGTCACGGAAACATCGCCTAACTACGACGTCAGCTTGAGGAGCAAGAAAAGCTCCGTGCAGCAAGGAAACGGTCGACGTTGGCCGAGTTGAAGATCGACTTCCGTGAGTTTAGGAGTTCTTTCGGGACACTTGCAAGGAACCATTGAAATGTGCCTGTCAGGCCGGTAGGTGAATGAAGGAAGCCCAACACTGGAAATGGCTGGAATAAGGCGTGATTCGCTTCCAGGGTCATAGACAGGTAGAAACTACGATTGCTAGAACTAATAATAAAAGCTGGAAGATGACATGAAAATGAACGAACAGTGCTGGAAAGATGTAGCTGGAATATGGCAGTACCAACAGGGAGAACATCAACAGGACAACATCAACAGGACAACATCAACAGGACAACATCAACAGGACAACATCAACAGGACAACATCAACAGGACAACATCAACAGGACAACATCAACAGGACAACATCAACAGGACAACATCAACAGGACAACATCAACAGGACAACATCAACAGGACAACATCAACAGGACAACATCAACAGGACAACATCAACAGGACAACATCAACAGGACAACATCAACAGGACAACATCAACAGGACAACATCAACAGGACATCAACAGGGCGACCAAATAAACGAGATTGAGCAATTGTCTGTTGATATTCTTTATTGTCTCAGTATTCTGCACTACATAATATGATCTTCGCGATTGGGCTCTCAATATCTGATCCGATTAGAGGATTTTGGTAGGGCGAGCGAGGAAGAGGTTGGATCTTAAAACAGAATGTTTTCATTCATCGTGATAGCACCAGTCACCAGATAATTCCCCTTTGCCAGAAAATGGACACAAGATTGGGTACCAAAAAATAGGGAAAATCTAGAGAAGTGTGAGCGAGAGCAAGGACCGAAGGTCACTCACACCCGGCCTGACGGGTCTGGCCTCTCAGCATTCTCGGCGACTCCATGTGTCTGCGCCGCCGTCTCAATCTTCTCATCCGCACTGTCACGCTTTTCAGCATCCCGGTTGCCGTACAGGCCGATCTTGTACCATGGCAGGGCAAAGAGGCGATCCATGCTCTCTAGCGACTGACCCGCCGTTTCTGGAATACTAAACCATACCCATACACCGCCCAGAATAGTGACAGCACTAAAGCACCAGAATGTACCACTAGGGCTAATTCCTCCTTTTGCCATAGGAAGCAGCATGTTAGGTACTGCGCGCGAGTTACCATATTGATTGGCAAAGTGGAGAGTCATAGCCATCGAAGTAGCTAGAGCACGGATACGCAGAGGGAACAGTTCTGCTGTTAGAAGATACTGCATCGAGTTCCAGCCGAGAGCCCATCCAAATCCAGAGAGATAGATCATCGCAATCGCTCCTTCACTAGCACCCTTTTTGTTGGCTGGGAGCTTGAAGCCGGGGACCACGCCTATTTCCGGAGAAGCAGTGAGGAACCCGGCAATATAGACCATAGAGATAGCCTGTAGGGTAATGCCGAGAAGAAGAGCTCGCTTGCGTCCAATAACGTCCACAAGGAAGAGAGCACAAATAACCGCCGCAATAAGCTTAATGATTCCGAAGACGGCCGTTACCAGCAGATTCGTGTTGTTGCCCGTGATCCCTAGCAACTTGAACAAATCCGTAGCGTAAAGAGTAATACTACCAGCACCCGTCCATTGCGATAGAATCTGGACCATAGAAGTAAGGTAAACTCGGTAGAGATTCGACGGGACCAAGAAGGTTTCCTTAAGAACACCAATAGGACCAGATCCTAAGGAGGCCTCCAGCTCAGCTTCATGCGACGTTTGGATAGCAGTTATCTCGCGCATAATATATTCGTGATCTGCAGGGAGATGACGGATTTTCGAGAGATTGTAGGATGCCTGTTCGAATTGGCCACGCTTGACTAGATATCGAGGAGATTCGTGTTGCAGGAACGAGAGTAGGAAGATCAGGCCAGCGAACATGATATGGAGACTCGTGGGGATCAACTAGATACTATTAGCACTCGTAGTAACTTAGACCAGTGATCTACACATACCCATCGATTGTGGGTTGTATCGCCCAAGTTAACCTATCCCGAGTTGTTAATGCCGTGCATTCTATCCAGCATAAGTCAAACTTACCGCGCAGCCATAGTTAGCAAAGTAAGCAAGTAAAATGCCCAGATAAACAAAACCAGTAAACACACAGGTGCAAATACCACGGATGGAAGCGGGAGCCTGTCATTCTCAGTTAGTCCATGTACAATGCTTGCGACTGGCGAGCCACTCACGATCTCAGCAAGATATACAGGGCCCACTACTACTGTCTGGCCAACACCAAGCCCGGCGATGAAGCGACCAGCGTACACAGCAGCTAAGCTCCCGCCGTTGCCCATATAAATAGCAATTCCTAAAATCCACACTAGGCAAAGCTGACGAGTTGCCCAGATACGGCCGATACGGTCACAGACCAAGAAGGCACTTTATATGAGTCGTATTAGTTTGTCAAAAAGAAGCGGAAGAGTAACTGTGGAACATACAAGAGAGCGCCACCAACAGACCCAATCTGGACCATTGCCGAGACATTTCCTTTAATGTTGGTTCGCTCCACTTCGCTGTAGGACTCGTAATTGATATATTTTTGAAAGTCTTTGGAGTTGAAAGCGCCTGAAATCAAGCCCTCATCGACACCGCGAGCAGCGCCCATCAAGCCGAACGAGATGACCGCAAACCACAGCCGCCAGTTGAAGACCTCCTTGGGCTCATTCAGGTCCTTTAGGCGGAATATATTGACTGGTTTCTTGGCTCCTCCAGTCATGGTGGGCAACAATTGCGTATGTAGTCGAATGCGGTGGTGACATATGTATGAGAGAAAGCTAGGCAGAAGGCGACGAGGCAGCTTGTTCGAGAAAGAAAGAAATTGAATGTAGGAAGAAGGGAGGGTCTATATAGCCATCTAACCCCAGTCACCCATGCGATGCCAAGAGCATGGGCGCAACCTGAGAGTCTGGGGAGATCCGGGGTCTGGGGGTGAGTTTAGGCCGCATTGAAAGATTCGCTTTCGGAGGTTCAGTGACCGTAGTCTGGGCAGACTCGACTTCTGGCTATAAATCCTTTGAAATGTCGCAAAGACATCATTGCTGTGTACGGGAGATGCGATCTCGGGATTGGCCATCGTTGTGACAAGTGAATAGGGGTCATTTCCCCATCGTTTCTCCAAGGAGTGGATTGGCTTAGATTGACACTGTTCCTACTGTTCCTTGTATGTTTGAAGGATGGTTTTGAAAGCCCCGCTCGAGAAGTCAGTGAGCGGGTCTTCGCTCTCCATTGCCAGGCGTCATCGGAGACTCTTTCTCCGGGGAATCAATTATGTTGTAGGCGGTGAAATTCTTGGTAGGCGTCTGTTTCACCGAACGGCCACGCCACAATAGAACTGCAGCTCGAGCCTTTACGATGAGCATGAAGCTCATGGCAGGTAGCCGCAATAGTCCTCGTATAACAACGACCCTGCCCATTGTCTTGTGTACTCCCCGCTTGAGCTTATGCTTGAACGCCATCGCGCTTCCATAACCGTAAGTCTTCAAATATATTGCGCCAGACTATGCCTCAATTTCGCAAAGAAGATGGGCCTAGAAGTGGCACACATGATTGTTGTCCGTCGTCGACGTGGATATCCCAGTCCTACTTCCCATAAGGTCATTGGACGGTAAACCGAATATCCATAGTCTGATCTTTCGGTGCTCAGAAACTAGGAGGTTGTCGTCACGGTCGAAGATAAAGAGATCAGTGGGTCAGAGAAATGCCCACGAACACCAGATTCGCTGGCTAGGGACGTCGCTAGCCTCCTCTAGTAGTAAGAATGGTTTATTAGCGGAGTGTTCGACAAGCAATAGCAAATGGATTTACGCCAACACCAAAGGTATTCCAACTATGAACAAAGAAGAGCAGGCGTACCGTAAGATGATATTGGCTTTCTGCAAGGTCAAATGATGCAACTGAGTGACCATCCATTATTCAGTCTGTCATGATTGGGAGCATAGAACCCTGCATTATGGGAGTACTACACGTCTATTCAAGGAGAGATACGAACATTCACATTGCGAGTTACAGATATATCTCTTTTGATTCGATATACCTATATCAGAGCTGAAGGGGATAGATGTCTGGTTCAACGCGCGTCTTGCTAGCTAACACGCCTACTTCACTATAATGTCACAAATTCTGCTCGCCAGACGTACTTCAAGAAAATAAAAACGCTCTGATCATCAGATTATTCAACCAACCTCACGATTACTCATATTGTTTAGTTGCTTTTTCAATTCCCCGGCAGAAGCACGGTCTGAATCAGAGACAGCGAATGTTCATAGACAGTGAAGACGACACCTCCACCTAGGAGAAGCCTCCCTAGTCGCATTGTGCTACCACGCCAAAAGCCCTTGATACCATAATCAGAGAGTATACCCTTGAATGCCCCGAGTGTTCCTGGGGAGCCCAATGCTTGTGATCGAGTCTTCACACAATCGAAGGGCTGGGTTGAATAGACAGTGATTGTACCGGCCATTGCGCCAGTGATAAATGTGGTGAAGACACTGTTCTTCACACCGTACTTTTCACTCGTTTCCTTGAGGAAATTGTAACTGCCCATACGAACTGCTGAAGTGGAGCCTTGCTTTATTGTCGTCGCGGCAAGGCCTTTGTATAGGCTAGCCACCCCCCCCTGACGGACGATCGAGCGGACTGCATCCAGAGGGCCCCTGAGGCTTTTTTGGCCGCTCTTAGCATCATCAATCAACGTAGTCTTGATGCGCTCGGAAGGCGTCACGGCGAGAACACTCTCAGTAATCCCAGCACACATGCCGGCTAGAATTCCCTCGAAAAGCCCAGCGCGACCATTAGGTCCAGCAAGTCGCTCTTTGATTGAAGTGTACGCGAAGAATCTCACTCCATCCTTCCCCATGTTCCCGATGACCAGCGTGCTGCATCCTGTGTAGAGCGCGGCGGGCCCCTGTCGAGCGATAATTTGGCTTATCACGCGCAGGGGATTATTGGTGTTGAAGTTGTTGCGGAGTTGAACGGTCGTTTTCGCGAACTCGAATGGGTACTAGTTCGGCTTCCATTAGCTTGACAACCTCCTCTGCCTATCAATGGTCATTGATGGGCCCGCCGGCCCATTTGGGGTTTGACTAACCGTGACGAAGCCCTCTGCCGCACCAGCGATGGAACCAGAGACGAAGAAGATGGCAGGATCGAGAGCTGACTAGGGAATTGTGAGCACTTAATTCGGTTATAGAATTCCAGCAAATGAGGTTGAAGTGCTAATGGTAGAGCCATTTCCACCTACCCCTGTGCCAGCCTGTGTCGCAAACTGGCCCATCACGTAATTGGGCAATGAGCGAAGATGTCGAGTCTACTTACAAATCTTTAATATCCAATCTTGGAAAATTTGCTGTGCCTTTATTTAACAAGCATTTCATTCATTGCCCAAGTCGCAATCAAGCGCATCTTGCTAGGCACGGTGCCCGAAGCTCCGTCGATGTGAACGCTCGGATGGTCTTTGGCCGCGAACTCACTTGGGTACGGTCCAAGGTTTCTGCTAGAGTTTGATGACTACTAGTGTGGAGGAAACGACATGCGTTATCAAGCAACAGTTTTTGCGTAGCTCTCACGTCGCTTGAGAATATGCCAAGGGTCACATACATCACAACATTCTATCTACTTAGTTCAATCAATTACTTTGGCTACTTCAAGATTTGTTTCGGGAAACCGTCCATTGTGATTGCAATGAGGCTTCGCAAAATGCTGCGTTTATTTGCGACGTGGAATCCAAAATTCAACCTTCGGTATCAAGGGGAAGAGCCTATGTGAAAGTGACTGAATTCTCTCTAAGGGGACTATTTCCTAGTAGTAAACTTATGGAAACAACGCGGCGGGTCGTTTGCCGTATTGATAGTTTCCCCTGTGCCAAGGGAATCAAGAACGCGATAGGTCCAAGAATCTCATCCGGGGGAAGTTCAATTTCGGACTTGGCCTCATCATATGCAGGCTATGTGGGCACGGGGATGTATTCCCGTTACTAACATCGGAAACTGACTCTCCGAATCTCACTTTTCTACCCCTCCGTACCCACCCGGAATACTTGGTGGCGGAGGGTCCTCTTTGCGAAATTGAGCAATTCGTCTGGCAATTCCTGCCTCCACTAGCTCCGGTGGCGTCTGCTTGTTTTTCTATCGAAGCAAGACCTCCCGAATGTCTCCCTGATGCAGTACAGTACAGTACAAGCCAGGCCGTATTACCAGAACGAGAGGATAATTGGTCTGAATCATCGGAGCCAAGCCCTCCCAATATCTCAGTCAGTAGAACACATGCTGCGTTGTTGACAATCACACTCGTAATCAAGCCCAAAATTGCCCATATTCCTCGTCAGCAGCGTTTGTCAGAATGAATAATAGCTTGCCGACACCGCCGTACTTGGTTGCAGACAGATCATGCAATGAAAGAGTACGGTACGCGGAGACTTACTCTCCGTCGGACAACATGGTCCAGGACATCTCTGCCACCACGAACATGAAATTGCAGAATAAAAGCCGCTGTATATCTCGGACAAGCAAGGAGCAACATTTGGCTTCAACTGTCCGACTGGTCTTTGTCTGTTGCAACAAGTCACCACTCAAGTATTCCGCCTTCATTTGAACCTGTGACCGTTCTCTCCTCGATAGACTCGGCTGCCTTGCTGGCTACGCAAACCTTCCCTGTCTTTTCATTTTTCGATCACCTGTTTTGATTCACCCCACAACATGCCGGTGATTTCCAAGAAAGTTGATGTCCTAGTCGTGGGCAGCGGAAATGCCGGATTCGCATCCGCGATTTCAGCCGCAGAATCGGGTGCTCAGCGAGTCTTGCTGATTGACAAGTGTCCCGAGGAATGGGCGGGTGGAAACACATACTTCACTGCTGGGGCATATCGCACGGCTCACGCAGGCCTCAAGGACCTGTTGCCCATTGTCCGCAATGTCACACCTGGCCAGGCTGAAAAAATCGACCTGGCTCCTTATACTGCGAAGGACTTCATGGCAGATCTCGACAAAGTTTGCATGGGACGGTCGGATCCCGCGCTGGCCAAAACCCTCATCGGGGACTCTAATTCGACCATCAAGTGGCTGGCTGGCCACGGAATTCGCTTCCATCTTTCATTTAATCGCCAAGCTTATGAGGTTGATGGAAGGCTCAAGTTCTGGGGAGGTCTGAGTCTCAAAACGGAGGATGGTGGTAAAGGTCTTATCGCTGACTACCGAGCTGCCGCTCAGAGATGCAAGGTCGAGGTGTCTTGGTCGACTATGCTCGTGGGTATCCAACAGGATCCACACAATGGGACCTCTCTCGTCTCGGTCAAAACCGGAGACAAGGAATATATCATCCAGGCCAGCGCGGTGGTTTTAGCTGCAGGTGGTTTTGAATCAAACGCTCGCATGCGCAGCCAGTTCCTCGGACCTGGCTGGGACCTCGCCATGGTTCGTGGTACGCCCTACAATACCGGTGACGGCCTCGAACTGGCCATTCGACAGCTCGGAGCGCAGCCCATCGGCAACTGGTCCGGATGCCACTCTGTCGCCTGGGATGCCAATGCAGACGCGAATGTCGGCGACCGTGTGGCTTCCAACGAGTATACCAAGTCCGGATACCCTCTCGGCCTGATGTTGAACGTCGAAGGCCAGCGATTTGTCGATGAGGGAATCGACTTGCGGAACTACACCTATGCGAAGTTCGGCCGAGCAATCCTCCAGCAGCCAGAACATCTCGCCTTCCAGGTGTGGGACTCTCAGATGAAGCCCTGGCTTCGATCAGAAGAGTACCGCGAGGAGCGTGTTGAGCACATCACTGCCCAAACTTTGGAAGAACTCGCCGAAAAATGCGGACACCGCGGTCTGCGCGACAAGCAAGCCTTTGTTCGTACCATACAAGAATATAACCAAGCTGTCTATGCTCATCGCCGAGAGAACCCATTAGCCAAATGGGACCCCGCGATCAAGGACGGGCTTTCGACCCAGTCCTCTAAAATAGAATTGGCTCTCGCGAAGTCGAACTGGGCACTTCCACTGGACCAAGCTCCCTACCTTGCTGTCAAGGTTACCTGTGGCATCACCTTTACATTTGGCGGTCTCAAGGTGGACCCGCAGACGGCACAGCTGATAACTGCGTCTACTGGCCATCCGATGCCTGGGATTTTTTGTGTCGGCGAGATGCTTGGTGGCCTCTTTTACTCCAATTATCCAGGTGGAAGTGGACTGACCTCGGGTGCCGTTTTTGGCCGGAGAGCTGGCAAGGCGGCAGCGGCTCTGGCTGGTCGTGCTCAAACCGGAGCGTCGCAGCAAAACAACCCCTCTGATTTTTCCCACATGAGCCTTTCCAGCAGTAAGCTGTAAACTTGACTCTGTGACCTATGTTTATTATTCTGCGTCTGTCCGAAATTCCGAGGACTCCGGCCGTGTTGTTCCCATAAGTTTAGTATCTAGTATATAGTCCCTTTAGAGAGAATCCAATTGTCTACATACCATAATTCTCACCTTATAATGGCTTTTCTCCTTGCGAAATTACCAAAACAAGTTTGAAAGTGGGATTCTGAGTTGCAAATAAATGGAGCATTTTAATAAGCTTCATTTCAAGTATAATGTAGACCTGGCCCTCACCCGCGGGTGACCCTCTGGACCCTCCACCCGCACCTCCTCTTGGCGGGTGGAGAGTCCGACTTCTAGATCTGAGGGTCGGACATAGAGGTGCCCGACCATCAGAGGGTCACCCTCAGGGTCCACAAACAGGACAAACAGGTAGAAAACGTGACTTACTCGCTTTTGCATAATTATTGAAATGGGAACGGCTCGATGGCTGTCTGGCGATGCAGACTGGACACCACACACACACACACTGCCTGTCTGGTGTAGAGGACGCTGGATGAGGCCGTACTGATACCCTAATGCGGCAGTATGGGATAACCTTAATACTATATCCTAAATAGAAGAAATAGGGTGAACCTAAATAAATTAGGTAGATAACTTATCTATCTCTAAGTGTATATTAAAGATATACTATATACTATAGATATTAAATTATAACTAAGGCTATATATAGACTATTATATTATTAGTTCTCTATTATATATTATCCCTCCCTATAAAATTAACTATTCTATAGTTAAGTATAATTAATTTAGAATATCTAAGCCACTTAATAAAAGTAAAGAAAGATAGGACTAAAATATCTATTTCCCTTCATCGCGAATATTATATCTCTTTCTTATTATTATTATTTTCTAAAGATATAATTTTTAGATTAAGAGGACTAATATATAGCCTTAATATCTTATAGTAAAAGAAGGAGTCCTTCCTAAATATTAGCTTCTCTGCCTTAATTATATCTCTAAATAATTAGGTATATATTTATTATACCTCTTTTCTTTATAAGATAATATAAGCGATTACTACAATTTTATTTAGTCCGAAGAGAATATCTAACTTAGCTAATATATTAGAGTCTATCTAATAGCTATAACTAAGTAAGTATTTAGAGATTAAACCTTCCTTATAGAATTATAGCGCTATAAGGAATATATATTATAAATAGCTATAGATATTATTTATAAGCCTTAATAGATTTCTTAGAGCTTATATAAGGTCTTAGTATACTATAAATACTTCTTCTTATATATTAGACTCTAGGGTATCTAGAGTTAAGTGGTTATCTCTTATATATATAAATTATAATAAAATACTTCTCCGCCTCTTACTTATAGGGCTAATTAATCTATATAGGATACTAGGTAGACTAATTCAAAAGTTACTAGCTATATAGATCTTCTTTACTTAGTTAGTGCTATATTTCTTAGTATCTTCTAGGGTCCAGAGCTTATTATTAATCTTCTATATAAAGCTATCCGTATTCGCCCTATCCTATACGTGAGTCTACTACTTCAGAATATAGCGATATATACTAAGTATGTGGGAGATCCAGTGGGAGATCTAATGGGAGATCAAGTCTTTTATCCTTCGATGAATAAAAGAATATTTCCTTAATAGGAAACCTCAGGGTATGATATGATGATTGAAGAAGAATTATATTTTTCTTGTAGAGAATTGCGGACATATTTATATCCAATCAACAATATTCTAGGCCTATATTAGACTTGCATTATTTTAAGTCTAGGCCTGTCTTGCTTTGAAATCAATTATAGTCTAGGCATCATTTTTAGTCTAGACCTATTGTCAAGGCATCATTAATAGTCTAGACCTATGTCAAGGTATCATCAATAGTCTAGACCTATATCAAGGCATCATTAATAGTCTATCCGTAGAACATCTTTTAATAGACCAATTATAATTAGGTGGCTTTTCGTATTTACCTGACCAATTATAAAGATCATAGTCTTCTTGGATGACTAAAGGTAATGCTGACAGTCCTTGATATGCTGACAAAGGTAATGCTGACAGTCCTTAAATATGCTGACAAAGTAGAATCTTAGTATGGTTCTATTTATCTTTATTATCTAATACTAGACTACCCTATAGGATTACGCTGCCTTATCTAGTCTATATTAGGTTATTCAGATTTATATTAATATACCTAAAATAAGTCTATTCCTTAGGTATAGTACTCTTTGCGTAGTACGGGAAGGAGATTAGTCAGTAAGCGTAGTCTGGCCGGAAGAAATCATAGTATATATAGTACGCTAGATCCTAACGGATAAGCTATTAAATAATACTATATTATATATTCCTTAATTACCTAAGGCGAGGCTTACCTACATAAGGTAGATAGTGATAGTTATATATATCTATCTCCTTATATATAAGAGTAAGAAGGTTATCTAGATAATATCTATCGAAGTCTTTCTTTAACTAGCTAAATAACTATAAGATAACTATACTCTCTCGCTCTTATATTTATAATTTTAATATAATAGGTATAGGTATAGGCGTTATAGGGTCGGGAGTAGGAGATATCTTATAGTAGAGGTTTTTAAAGGATAACTAGGTTACTCTATGATAGTTAGCGATAATAGGAGGATTAGCCTAATACTTAAAATAAGAGAAATCTAACTATAATTTATTAATATCTAATAAAAACTATATTTGGTTTTCCTTTAATACTCTATATAGGTATCTCTAATTTAATCGGTAAGACTATATAAACCCTAAATAGGAAATAGTATAGGCTAATTCCAGTAATAATATTAATAGTCACTTAATCTACTATTAATATAGTATAGAAATAAGGTCTCTATCGGTTTATCTAGGTAGAAGTATCTCATATAGGATATTTATTAGTTATCTTAGAAAGTGTGTCCTTTAATATTCTTATCGAATATTTAATAGGCCTATTTAAGCTAGGATGATATATTAAAATAGTGACCTTCTTAATACTGTGTTCTTCTAGGAATTTTAGTATTACGATTCTTAGGTCTATTATCTATAATAATTTCCTAAGGATACCTATAGCGGCAAATAATATCTTTATAGATAAAGGTCTAAATTACTTTAGAATCTATATTAGTGAGGACTTATACTTCTACCTAGCCACTAACTAACTCTCGCCCTTAGATAATAGATTTAAAGCTATCCTTATCCGATATATAGGTAGTATTAATAAACCACTTATTAAATAGCCTTAGGTTCTTTATAGTAATAGCGGGCTTATATATCTGTATTAGGTCTCGCGCTTAGTATTCGATATAGATTCTGATAAATATAGTGTGTCTTTAAATATTTATAGCTAATAGTACCGGTGCTTTAGTAATATATAAGTGGCTTCTCGACCTTTATAGGATAAATCTATATATATACTATATAGTGTATTTTATTAGTCTCCCTTATTCTTAAGGATATTTTATAAGATCTCTATTCTTCCCTTCTATTAATAGAAGAGGTAGCTGTCTTAGTAAATAAACTTTATATAGTGTTTCTTAAAGTAATAGAATTAACTATAAGATACTTTTAGCGGTCTTCTTAGTATTATAAGGTATCGCGTAATATCTTACAATTTAGTTAAATAATCCTCTTTAAGAGGTAGGACTATAGTGTTAGCGATAGGGTTATTATCCTTATCCTTGTCCTCTTTTATTATAATAGCGGCACGCGCTAAGAAATAGCTCGCTTATAAGTAGAAAACTTCTATATTAATAAAGTAATTAATATTAGTCTCTTACTATTATTATCTGATTTCTTTTTGAGTGGCTAGACGCCTTAAAAGCCTATCTGCCATACTATTCTTTCTCCCTAATATATACTTAATATTAAAGTTAAAGAGACAGATCTATACTATCTACTAAATAATTAATATACTAAGTAAGTTAGCTATAAGGCAATTTAGTTAGGATACTAATATTTTCGCGCCTATTTCTAATATAAAGTAGATATTATATAGCTAGTGTCGGAACTTCTTTAGTATTATTAATATAGCGCGATATTCTAGTTTACTTATATTATAGGTAAGCTATATCTCTATCTATATACCTAATTTATATCGCGCGGGCTTCTTAATACTATCTCGCTCTTATATTAGGATAGCGCCTTAACCCTTTCTAGATATATCTATCGCGATAATAATTATTAAAGGCTTAAAGTTATAATTAATAGGTAATATAGTAGGGAATATTAAGAGCACTTCTTTAATCTTATTAAAAGCGGACTACTACTTCGCCCCTTACTAGAATAAGATATTCTTTCTTATATAAAGATATAGACTATCTATAATAATCTAAAATCTAGCTACTAAAATATAGAAGTAGATAGCTAAACTAATAAAAGAGTATAATTTATCTTTAATTAATAGGGTTAGCTAATTAATAAGCTTCGCTATCTTACTCTTTATAGCGCGGCGCTTATTAATATCGCAGACCTAGCTAATAACTTCGATACCTAATATAGTAAATTAAGATTCTTTCGCTAAGATAATAGTATTAGCTAGCTTAAAAAGATATAAAGTCTTATTAAGATTTTAGAGATACTTAAGGATAAACCTATATATTCCTAGTAATATAAACTTTTTATTATATTAGGACCGCAGCCCTTTAACTATAATATTATTTAGAAATAACCTAGTAATAGTAATAAAAATTAAATATAAGATCTATAATATTACTCTTTAGAACTATAGCACTAAAATAGCTACGCCTTATAATATTATAGTCTATTATAAAAGGCCTAGCGAGGTTTAAATAGTAATAAGGTCCCTATTTTATTCTATAAGGGTAATTTAGTTATATCTAGAATAGAGATTAACTAAAGAGGCTAATATAAGTCCTATAAATTCTTTAGCGAATTTATTAATATCTAGGGGTATATTAATATCTTACTTCGTAACCTTATTAATTAGTATTATAGTATTAATTAACTGATATTTACCTATGCCTTTCTTTTTTACTAAGAACTATAGGTTTCTATATAGGCTATTATATAGTTTAAGGATATCCTTCTATAGTCTCTCTCGAAGTATCTTATTAATAATAGATATAAGAATATAGGGAATCTTAAATTTAGGATATTACTAAGCTTTATAAGATATAGTCTTAATATATTAGGCTAATATAACTTCTTCGCGAATATAACTTGTATATTCTTATAACTATATAAGTTCCCCTTCTCTCTTAAATAATAGCTTATATAGTAATAATCTCTCTCTAAGAAGAAGAGCTATATTAATAAAGAGTGTTTCCTCTCTTTTAGGCGTAAGCCTAGCCCCTCTTATAATAGTTACTATATAAGATTATAGTAAGTTATTAAATTCTAAGGGAGTATTAGCGGCGCGATACTTTATATAGTACTCTTTAAGATATATTCTTTATTAGTTAGGGTTATTAATAGGGGTCGACCTATTAGAATTAGATAAATTACTTAGGTATATCTTATCTACCTTTCTCTTATAAAGGGTATTAACTTATACGCGATAAGTGATATAGTTTCTTAATTAAAAGGTCTTAGATAGTCTTATCTTAGGGAGTCCTATCTCTAATATAATAAAGTCTAAAAAGAATATATAGTATTTAACTTTATTAAGATAAGTATTATTAACTTTAGTCTTAAGTAATAATAAGGATCTATTAGGTACTAGATTTATAAGGCACTAAAATAAGGGGAAATCTTTTTAGCTAAAAAAGTATCTACCCCATAATTTAACTTTCCTATATTATTCTTTTTTCCCTATTACTATATTTTTGTATTTTCTTATTTTTTAAATAATTTTGCATTTTTTTTCTTTAGTAATTATTATATTTATAGTATTCAATAATATTATTAAATAAATAGTCTTAGTAGACTTAGCCACTAAGATAGAGATAGATATTAAGGCAGCTACTAAATACTTATTTAGGCTTTTAAATTAATTACTTTATACTTTTTAGGCTAGAGTTAGTCTTTATAGAAAGATCCCTTATTCTATAGATAATATACCCTAAAGCTAACGCGCTTTCTTCTATCTTAGCTTAATATTATGTAAATAACCCTCCTATTATCTTTCTTAGAGATTTATAATAGTGTGTCTTTCGCCTATATCCTACTAAGTAAGAGATTATTTATATAACTATCCCTAATTATAATATATAACTTAATTATAATATTACTAATATTAATTAGTAGATTCTTAATATAAGTACTAACTACGAACTTACCCTTTATCGACTAAAATAAGCTTTAATCTTAGCTTTAGCTATATCTACATTTATATAGATTATACGATCTCTCTGCGAATAATATTAACTAATAATCTAATTTTAATATATATTTTTATTATTTACCTACTAACAGAAACTATTATAAATAAAAGGTCTCTAAAGTATTTATAAGGGGAAGATATAGAAGAGATATTTACTATCTAGGTATTCTAATAACTTACTTTTATAGCTAGATCTCTTATATTAATAGGGCTACCTATCTCCTAATAATACTTAGTAATATCTTTTATATTGGAATATAGACCAATGCTACATAAAAAGATCTATCCTTATATTCAACATATAAGACCAGATTGCATTGATCACGTGACCAGATTTTTTCTTCTATCAAAATGATGTTTTGACCACTTCTGATTCTGGTCCGCGGCCCTCCCCCGAACGATAGGCGGGACCACTTTCCTTTTAGGGGTAAATGGTCCGCCTTCAGGCATGAATGGTCCGTTCCTTCGGGGGTGCTTTCGGGCATGCCTTGCCCGCGGACTTCGACCATGGTCTTCGGACCCCGGTGAACAGACTTCGACCCTCGGTCCCCTTAAGGATAGGCGGACCACTTTCCCTTAGGGGTAAAATGGTCCACCTTTAGGCATGCATAGCCTGATCCTACGGGATGCCTTTAGGGTGGCTTAGACTGTCGATCCTTGATATCATTCTTTTCGCTTCTCTTCGGTTCCCTTCTTTGCCACCTTCATTATGTTGCTGCCTAGTGTTTGTACGTCATTTGTATGTTATTCTAGACGTCATTTCTAGGCTATCCTAGCCTATAAATACGTCCTTCTTCTCTAGCAGATAGAATCAAGTCAGTTCTACTTTCCTCAAGTCATTGTCCACTTTCCAAAGTCATCTCTACCTTCTTCCTTTGATCCTCAGGACTGTGGTTCTGCCTTCGTTTAGGCTATATCTGCTTATAGTCTCTCCTACGACCTTTGACCTTCCACCTTTGTCTGGCACTGACAGACCTAGCCGGACTAAGGTTGATCCCACGGACATAAGGGGCCACGATCTGCTTCGTGGTAGCTTCCCCCTTATATCCCAACATTTTATAATTTTGTTAATCTTATCTTTTACTTCCTTTAAGAGAGAGATATTAGCGAAATTTAAATAGGTATATATTTACCAGAGTACCTTATTAATATATTAATTAATAATATCTATATTAATACCTTTACTTATTCTAGCGCGTATCTTCGGAGTAGACCTAGCGAGCTTATTAATTATAAGGGTAATCTCGGTTTCCTATATCTTTTATATTATAATATCCAAAAGCTAAGATCTTCGCTATATAATATTTAGGTTAATAGGTCCGCGAACTCTTTTAGGAACCTAGCTATATAGCGAAATAGCTTCTTACTAAGATTATATAGTTTAAGTCTCTTTAGGCTATCTATCTTATATTATATTATTAGTATTAGTATTATTAATATATAGTTAGAACCTATTAGTCTAAGAGTTCCTTATCCTAATAATATCTTAGTCTTTATAACGCTTAATAAGATAATCTTTAATAGCGTTAATAGCACTAAATAAGATAATTACTTTCTTATCCTCGCTTTCCTTAAGCTTCTCCTATATAGGCGCGGTACTAAGAAGTATAGCAGTCACAGAATAGACAGAAGTAAGATATAACTTAGGCACTATATTATTAAGATATCCCTATTACTATATTATATTCTGGCTTATAAGATAAGTAAGAGTAGGAAGAGTAATATAAGCGATATTATTGCTTAGCTACGCGAATACTCTATATAACCCCTAATTCTTTTAGTTATTATACTATACTTAGAATACTTCTTAGTTTAGTTATCATAGGATTAAGCGTAGTCTCGGACCTAATTATTTAATAGTGCCTAAAATTATCTAATTTATAGTACTATAATATATAATATTATAGCCTTATATATCGCGAATAGATAGATATTAATCTAGTCAAGAGAAGTGAGTACCTCCGTATATCTAGTATTTAGCTAGAGGATTAGCTCTAAGACTATTCGAAGAACTTCTTCTATTAGGCTCGTACCGAATATTATTCTTTATATCTCAGCTAGCCTATAGCTTAAGAGTAAGTGCCTCTATCTATAATTATATTTCCCTAAGCTTCCTATCCTATTCGTCCTAACGCTAGGTCTAACTAGCGATTAGCTACCGAGGTTCCTAGGTGTCAGCATATTCAAGGACTGTCAGCATTACTTTTATGTCAGCATATTCAAGGACTGTCAGCATTACTTTTAGTCATTCAAGAAGACTATGATCTTTATAATTGGTCAGGCAAATACGAAAAGCCACCTAATTATAATAGGTCTATTTAAAAGGTGTTCTATGGATAGACTATTAATGATGCCTTGACATAGGTCTAGACTATTAATGATGCCTTGACAATAGGTCTAGACTAAAAATGATGCCTAGACTATAATTGATTTTAAAGTAAGGCAGGCCTAGACTATAATTAATTTCAAAGCAAGACAGGCCTAGACTTAAAATAATATAAGTCTAATATAGGCCTAGAATATTGTTGATTGGATATAAATATGTCCGCAATTCTCTACAAGAAAAATATAATTCTTCTTCAATCATCATATCATACCCTGAGGTTTCCTATTAAGGAAATATTCTTTTATTTATCGAAGGATAAAATACTTGATCTCCCATTAGATCTCCCACTGGATCTCCCACATAAATACCTTTTCTTAATTAGTAAGGTACTATTTTAGGTTAGCTTTAAATTAGTATTTAAGATTAAGAGTCTATTCTTAGTATTTCTATAAATCAAAGTCCTTAAAAAAAAAGGGATATCTTTAATCTTAATACCCTTTTTATTATTATTTATAATTAATTTATTCTTATTATATAGCTAATTCCTTATTAAAATAGTTATAGTTCAGTTCTCTTTAAGCTCCTAAATATACTTAAGGAGGTAGATTTTCTTCTTAAGGCGCTTGATCTAGTCTTTAATAATTTAGCTATTATTTTAAAGTTTCTTATAAATCACTTAATATCTGTGTAGGTCTCTTAGAAATAATTTATATTATAGCGGATTAGAAGAGCTCGACTTAGGTTAGTTTAGTTCTAGGGTTAAATTAATAATATCTCTACGCTAAAATATAATAATAGCCTAATATAATATAGATATATTATTATCTTTAGTAGCGATATAGGAGTAAAGGATATAGTTATTAATAAATATAATTCCTTAGGTAACTAATAAAAAAAATTAGAATTGAAAAGAATCTATATATTTAGGGTAGAAAGCCTATTAGTTAGGTAAGAAAGGATATCTAGACTAAGATATAATATTATGAGAAGTAAGATTAATTCTTACTAAGTCTAAGTTGTCTGGGGACCCCCTTATTTTAAGTACGAATCGGGTCCGAGACTTACTTATTACACTGCGGGGTAAACCTTCACCGCTAGTCCTTAGTATTCCTTTACAATAGCTATCTGGCGATATAGACTAGATACCACACACACACACTCTACCTATCTAGTATAAAGGACGCTAGATAAGGCCGTACTGATACCCTAATACGGTAGTACGGGATAACCTTAATACTGTATCCTGAATAGAAGAAATAGGGTGAACCTGAATGAATTGGGTAGATGACTGATCTATCTCCAAGTGTGTGTTCAAGATGCACTATGCACTGCAGACATTGAATCATGCCAGATGTGACGCATGGTTCAGGGAGAGTTCGAGGAGAGGTCACATGTGGTGAGCTAGCCCCAAATGGGACACGGGGGGAGGGTATTGTTTGTAGTTGTTCTCTTTCTCTTTCTCTCTTCCCTTTCTTTCTCCAGTTTAGAACTTTTCGAATAGCACACGACTTCTTTCGTACTAGCTAGTGATATAGTTCTAAACTCTTCTTTTTCTTTTTCCCTCGCTTTCAGAGGCCTAGCAGCGTCGATATATTATTATCGACGCGTATAGGTATCCTATAAGTGAGACCTATAACCCAAAACCCGACGAATCGAACGAATTACGAACGACGCTAAGACGGCGAACCGAACCCTAAACTGAATCCGATAATATAGATTAGTTAGCTAGCAGAAATAAGAGCCGGGAGAAACGCCGCACTATAAGGGAAGCAGCTTATCTTCCCGGTACTAACGATAAAGAATAATAGGAAGATCCTATAACTAAGCGACGCAGAAGTCGCCCTAATCGCAGGGAATCACTAACCTTCCCAGAGGAGGAACAGAATAAGATAACTACTATAGAATAGCTAATAGAATAGATTCGCTAGGAACCTCAGACTACTTAGAATATATTAGTAAAAAGATATAACGAGATCGACCGACTTAATACTAAGTATACTAATAAGGTTACTCGGCTATAGGCCTAAGTCAGTTAATATAATAATCTTATTTAGGAACTACGCGAGTAGCTCGTAGGACGTCCCGTAACTACGGCTAAGGACCCTAAATATATAGATAACTTAGTAGCCGAATACTAACGATTACTTAGAGAAAAGAACGCGATCGACGCGCGGTTACTTAAGGCGATTAAGGAACGGGATAGCCTTACGGTCTTTATCTATTTCCTTAGTACGGGTAATACGGCTACCGTTAGCTCGCGCGTAATATCCTCTGTACCTAAGATATATAAGTCTACTAAAATACCTAACGCTCCGATAATAGATAATAGTAAAGATATTAAATTTAAGGCCTAGAAAACTAAGGTCCGAAGTAAGCTTCTATTAAATAAAGACTATTACCTAACGGCCGCTTACTAGCTTACTTATGTCCGAAGCCACTACGGAGGGAAGGCCCTTTATTATATTAGTCCTTAAATATAGCCTAACACTATAAATCCCTACTAATTAGTAGATAATATCTTTAATTACCTTAAGAGTATATTCTATAACCCTAATTATAAATAGGTTACCTGTGATTAGTACCTTATATTAAATATAAACCCCTAATAGGATTTTACCGATTTCCTAGCTAAGTTCACGTATCTCGCTAAGGAATCCGATTAGCCCGTAAAACTACGCAAACGCGATCTTTACCGAAAGCTCCTATAGCTTCTGTAGAATTAGATAATAATCTACGTAGGAGAGGAGGAGGTTAACTTCGACTAATTTATTAGGAAGTATTAGATTGCTAGCAGACTAATTACTTAGTAGCAGGACTCGCGAAGCCGTACGCGTACGACTACTACTACCGCTAATATAAAGTCCTTTACGATATCGACTTCCACGACTCCCCTACGCTAGGGAGCTAGGACTACCTTACTAATAACCCTAGAATACGTTACCCTTATAAAGGAAGGTAAGTGTTTCCGTTACTATAAACCTAGCTATCTAAGCCGCGAATATCTAAAGAAGCCTAAGTCTACTATCGTCGCTATCGAGATAGCCAATAAAGACTTATAAGAGCTAGAGTAGCCTAACGACGAAGTCTAATAGGGAAAAGCCTAGACCTAGGAGAAGTCTCTTTCCTAGGTAATAAGAAGTTATTACTAAACGCATTAAGTTTAAAGGATCTTATTAATACGGGCGAAAGCCTTAGTTTTATAGCTTAGGTAGCTCAAAATAGACGTTCTTTCTTAATCTTAGCCCTCGGTAATATTAGAGTAAATAGATTTATCTTTATCGATAAACCTCTAGCGGTGCGACTTACGAAGGTACTTTACCTACCGATATTATAACTACCTCGGGCCTATAAGACTTAGGCCTACGATAGCCACCTAGGTCCTATAATTACTTATACCCTTAAACTTATATTAATTATTAATAGGCGCGTATAGCGATAGATTCCGATATTAGTTACTGACCTTAGTTAGTATAATATTATTCTTAGACGAAGATAGTTTAAAGAATATTAGGTTCTCCTAGACTACACTAAGCGGCGTCTAATCTAGCCTAGCGAACCGAGCCTATAAAATAAGGTGGTAAGCTAGATACCGACACTAATATCTCGGACTATTCTATAGCGGCTAGTTATTAACTAAAAGCACTAAAAGGATATAGATCGCCACAACCTCCTATTAGAATATAATTCCTTATACCCCAGTTAACCTAAGGTTCCCAGAGAACCAAAAGTTAAGACCGAGCTAAAGCCCTAAGTAAAATAGACCGCGTATTAAAGGGGGACAACCGCGATAATAATCCCTATTAAGTAGCCTAGGAAGCTAGATCCTTTATAGCTATTAGCCTAAATTACGACTATAGGGGCGATCAGGTTCTATTAATAGTTAAAGGATAAGAGAAATAAGGCCTTCGTAATAAATCTCTATAAGATTAACTAGATATTAGAGAAAAAGCGAGATATAAGGCAGCACGAGGACACTAAGACTAAGTAGGTAATCCCCGCTAAGTATTATAACTTCGCTAACGTATTCTCTAAGATAGACTTAGATATCTTATCGCCTTATTAAGGATCTACTAATCACTAAATCCTACTTAAGGAAGGTATTAGCCCCGGATACTACCCGCTATATAAGTAATCTAAAGACGAGCTCCGGGTAATATAAGAGTATATTATAAAGAACCTCGCCTAGGGGTTTATTAAGCCTAGCGATACTTCTTTCGCGTCTCTAATTCTAATAGTACGGAAGCCTGATAGCGGCCTTCGCGTATATATAGATTACCGAAAAGCTTAATACTCTGACTAAAAAGGATCGCTATCCCTTACCTTTAATCGATAAGATCTTATAGCGGTTAGGTAAGGCGAAGTTCTTCACAAAGCTCGATATCCGCTAAGGTTTCCACTAAATCCATATATATCCGGACTCTAAGGATCTGACTACCTTCCGAATACGGTATAGATTATTTAAGTATAAGATAATACCTTTCGGTATAATAAATAGACTAGTAATGTTTTAACGGTTTATTAATACGACCCTAAGCGAATATCTAGATAAGTTCGCTATTATATTCGTGGACGATATTTTGATTTATAGTAAGACCTATAAGGAATATATCTAATATATTCGGAAGGTCCTCTAACGGCTATAGGAGGCTAGACTATAAGCGAGCTTAGGGAAATACAATTTTTATAAGCAGTCTACCTATTTCCTTAGTTTTATTATAAGTACCGAGGGAATCTCTATAGACACAAAGAAGACTACTATAATCTATAAATAGGAATAACCGACGATAGTTCGAGGGATTTAGTCTTTCCTTAGTTTCTATAACTTCTATTATCGTTTTATCGATAAATATAGTCGGATTTCTAAGCCTCTCTACCGCCTAACAATAAAGGATATACCGTTCCTTTGGATAGCGGAGTATAAGGAGGCGTTTTAGGAGCTTAAGCGACGGTTAACGATTACTCTAATTCTTATATATTACGATCCTAAGGCACTAACTAAACTTAAGACGGACGCCTTTAGCGACTATATAGAAGCTATATTATCCTAGCTTAGAGCGAATAAGGTCTAGTACCCTATCGCCTTCTTTTCGAAGACTATAAAGGCCAAAAAGACCCAGTATAATACCTATAACTATAAAATATTAGCGATCGTACTTACCCTAAAGGAGTTCTGGCCGGAACTAAAAGGATTATAGCGAAGCGACTAATTTAGTATCTTTACGGATTATTAGTCTCTATAGTACTTTATAACGACGAAGAAATTAAACTCCTAGTAGGCTCACTAAGGGGAGTTCCTATCTAGATTCTATTTCTTAATTTATTATTTTATCGGTAAGCGGAATATTATTATAGACACGCTCTCCCGGAAAAGTCTTATTAGTAATATAAACTAAGGAGAAACTCTCCTCCCTCGGTTATACCTAGAAAGGGGGGATATCCTAAGAACACAGATAACCCCCTTTTAGTTAAGTTTATAATAATTAGTCTTACGAGGTCGATCTGCCCTATCAATATTATATTACAGGTAATTCTTACGAACTAAAAGTACGGCTTAATTAAAGAATACCGTAAGCTAGCTAGGACAGACCTAGATAGACATTAGATAAACGAGGACAGACTATTACTATATAATAGCCGGCTAGTAGTTCCTAATAATAGGGATTTAAGGGCCTAGCTTCTCGATAAAATCTACCAATAACCGTTAATAGCCTATTTAGGGCGAGAGAAGATAAAGACTTTAGTTAGAGTAAGGTTTTACTAGCCTAGATAGGCTACTAATATCACTTACTATATAGATAATTACCTAATATATAAACGATTAAAGGTATAGAGGGACCACGCTCCTAGCCTCCTTAAGTCACTTCCCGCGCCTAATCGTCCGTAGTAATATATTATAATAGACTTTCGCTCGTTCCCTAAAGACAAAAATAGCTATAATATAATTTTCTTAGTAGTAGACTAGCTTACGAAACGCCTAATATCCCTTCTATATTATAAGACAATCTCCGCCTAAGAGATAGCATATCTATATATTACGAATATCTACTAATAGGTTAGCCCGCCAGACTTAATCGTTTCGGATCGAGGCTTATAGTTTATTTCTGAATTTTAGACTGAGTTCTGCTAAATCCTAGGAATTAAACTAAAGCTCTCGACCGCTAACCACCCTATAGACAGACGGCTAGAGCGAGGTCGCGAACTAATAGATAGCCTAATAACTTAGGCTATATATAGATCGTTATTAGGATAATTAGTTAGAATAGATCGCAATAAATAACTTTACGGCTACCGCTTTATAGTAGGACTTAACGAAAAGATCGCCTTTTTTTATTAAGCGTAGATATAAGCCGCGTATTTTATTTAATTAGCGTATCCCGTCTACGCGAGTTAACTTTACGCCGTCTACTAAGGACGCAGAGAAGTGGGCTCGCCGAATAAAAAGTATTTAGTAAGAAGTAAAGGACGAAATCGAACGCGTATAAACACAATAAAGATAGTAGGCAAATAAATACCGCTATAAGGAAGATTTTAATATCAGTAATTCCGTATTTATTATAATATGGAACTGGAAGCTTAGTCGCCTAAGCCAGAAGCTCGCTAACTAAGCTAGCGGTCTATATTATATTAGCGCAAAGGAAGGAAATACCTATCGACTTAAATTACCACCTTCGATATAAGTTTATCTAGTATTCTCACCTAATAAGCTTCGTCGAGCGGCTAAGACAGAACCGCTATCCGGTCAAATTATAGATCCGGCTACGCTAATCGAGGTCGATAACTAACCGGAGTAGGAAGTCGACGAAATTATGGATATTCGCCTTTATTATCGCAAGTTACAGTACAAAGCGACATAGATTAGCATTAAGGACGACGAATAGTATCTTACTAGAGATTTTAAGAATACACCCTTAAAATTAAAGGCGTTCCACGAACGTTATCCTGACCGTCCAGGACCGCCTTTAAGACTGCCAGTATAGCTAAAGGCGGCTAAGGAAGACCAATTTATTAAGGATCATCGCGAAGACGGAGTTCCCCGGCCTAGGGGCTAGGCCTATTAAAAAGGGGGGTGATATAACGTATGGTTCAGGGAGAGTTCGAGGAGAGGTCACTTATAGTGAGCTAGCCCCGAATAGGACACGGGGGGAGGGTATTGTTTGTAGTTGTTCTCTTTCTCTTTCTCTCTTCCCTTTCTTTCTCCAGTTTAGAACTTTTCGAAATAGCACACGACTTCTTTCGTACTGGCTGGTGACACCAGAGGCCACACATAGGCTATTATGTCACCAGTTCTCCCACTACACTGTCTAATTCTGACGGGCCCGAGCCTATGCGAGTCGTTTCGAACGGTAAATAGCAAGGATCGGAGGTTTCTACGTAGTAGGATATATAACTATCCCACGAGCCTTAAGGGATATAAGGTCTAGAATTACACATATATTATAGACAGTCATCCAGCGATACGTAAAGGACGCCTGAATCTAAGAGATTATCTTATCTAGACGCTTAGGGGTAAGCGTTAAACGTCAGCCGCACTTTTTCTTTTAAGGCGTCGTTCGTACCGTATCGCAGGCGAATTAAGCTTAGCGTAGGGAACAGCCTATTCGAGAGGCAATAGATATATATATATATAGCCCTCATCTCGAAGGAAACGGCAGTGCGCGGGTTAGCTCCGTACGCTGAACCATAGTTAAAGGAGGAAAAGAATTCGAAGCGTCACGTATAGTAATATAGATGGGTGGTCTGTAAGGAAAAGAAGAAGGCGGTGGATAGACTGACATTTATTCCTTGGTCACCCTGTACATAAATTCCGTCGATCCCGTGGATCCCATGGAGATGAACGAGGTAATTGGCTTTATGAATCTCTTGATCCAACCCTTAATAGTTAAGTCATTCTAAAATAGGAACCGGTCTAGACTTTCGACCTTACCGAAACCTCTTTCTCCTGAACTCAAATAACTTCGAACCCAACTCACTCGAGTTTCATGTCGCCACGCGGGAAGTCGGAGATCGTGGATTTACCCCGCAGAATTTCTGCTTTGCGGGACACTCACCTCTCCACAACACAGCACCCATGTCGAGATCCTTTACCGGATGCACACGATGTAAAGCGCGGCGCCAAAAATGTGACGAGCAGAGACCGATCTGCGGGCGCTGTCAGAGCGCCAACGTGGAATGCAAATTTGCCATGCAGCTGCAGTGGGGTGGGCGAGCATTTTCGCGATCGCGATTCGGGGCATGCGTGGGCTCGAACATGCAAAGACTCGGTACGGGCCTCAAGGTTAGAATAATCTGACAATGTGCGCTGATACTATTAGAATACTCGCCCGGCGAGTTCATTTACACTACCAAGTCCAAGGCTCAGGCGGCTCAGGCTCAGGCTCAGGCTCAGGCTGCGACCCAGGCTCAAGGTCAAGGTCCGAGTCAGCCTGGCTCCGATCTCATATTGACGCAGTCCGTCGATCCCTTTTCTTCGCTCTCAAAGGATCAAAAGGCGCTGCTGCATCATTTCATCAACGATGCCTCCCAAATCACCGCTTGCCACCCCGGCATGCAGCAGGATATCTGCCGCATGATTGTGCCCATGGCACTTCAGACTCCGTCCTTGTTATACGCTACTACCGCTCTCTCCGCAATTCACATCCAAGCCTTACACAACCAGTCCGAGAGTGTCAAAACAGCACCAGATATCGCACGACTGATGGCGCAGAGCCTGGAACATTTCCGACAGGAACTTCAGAACCCATCATCGAAGGACTCAGAGGCGTTGGTGGCGACTGCACGAACGCTTTGTCTAGCGGAGATTCATTCGGGAGCGATCAATCCAAATTCATGGCGTGCACATATCGAAGGAGCAAGGGCTTTGATGAAGTCCTCGGACGCGGCCGGCGAGGACTCAATTAGATCTCAAAGTGGTTTCCGCAGGTACCTGGATCGCTGGTACTGGTCAATTGTGTCACTTACTGCGTTGACGGGGAATGGGCCGCCCATTGGTGATAACTCGGACTTTGCGCCGTCGGATTTGGCCGGTCAACAAGATTTGCCCGATTATTTGGATGATTATTGGGGATTCACAGTCGACCTTGCCGCGGTGTTCAGGCAAATAGGTGCTGCTGCTTGGCGGAATCATCACGCTGAGAAAGATGGACTTGGCTTCATTGAAGGCGAGGTCGATTATGACTTGGATGATGAAGCGGCGACGCTTGAGTCTTCCGTACGGCATCTTATGGACCGAGGTGCCAGTTCGGAGCCGTCATTCTACCCAGGTGTTGCGGAAGGACTTCCGGCTGAAAGTGTACACCAGTTGGCGCTCTGCAACGAGGCCTTCCAGCATAGTGCTCTGATCCAGATTCACAGGCGGCTACGCAAGACCCCGACCATATCAGATGAAGTGCAGTACTCCGTCCATCGGATTCTAGAGTGCACGGCTGAAATCGGGCCATCAGCTGGCCTCAGCCCGTGGGTGATGCTGACTACGCCACTATTTATTGCAGGCTGTGAAGCGCGAGGGGAAGATCGTGATACAGTGCGGCAGTTGCTCGCGTCGTTACACGACACTATTCGGGTTCCCAATGTGCTACAGTCTTTGAAGTTCCTTGAGCAGTACTGGGCTAATCAGCTGAACGAGGAGGATTGGAGTCATTTCCTTGGTATGTTGTCCACTAGCCTCGTTTCTACATGTCTTCGCTAACATGACGTTCAGATCGGATGAATTTTGACTTTATTCCTTACTAGACCTCGAGTCGGAAGGCTCTTGCCTTGACATGCATGATGTGCGACGATTGGCGTTTTTCTTCTCACTTTTTTCTTCTTCTTAGGTTCATCAAGCTACTGGCGCTGTTTCGAAGGACATCCAGGAGTACATAATTGTGAATAAATACTACATACATTAAACTCATACAAATCATCTGGTTCACTTAAACTATCGACCTCGCTACTGAATGTGCTGAATTCCCACTAGATGGTGGCCTGTGTTGCACCAGCTCCTGGCTTCCTTCATGTTCACCTGCAAGTTTCCGGTCCCATTTTGCGAGCACGACATTTAATAGCTCGTTTGCGACCCCGAGCAACAAGAAGATCGCAATGACCTGACCGAATGTCCACCCCCTTTCCTCTGGGTCGAGGTTGTTGCGCTGGATCGTCTGTTCCAGTGACACGATCAAATAGATGCAGAACCCGAAGTAAGCCAGCCTATTCAAGGAGTAATTGCGCAAAGCCTGCCCATGCAACGGTTCATGCTCCTCGGCGTCTTGGCTTTTGGTAGTGTTCCACTGCAAGTACCAGTTCCCGCAGCGCCTTTCCCTCCCATCATCTCGTCGACTTCGTCGGTTGAAATACCATGCACCGCAAAAACACGGGAGCATACATGTGAAAACAAGAACGAAACCCGCAGCAATAGCCCCAAGTGAGCCCAGAATAATATACCGGAAGATGGGCGAAGCAGCCTTGATGCTCACACCAAAGACAACGTACACTGTATCCGGGTTACATGTCGGTTGAGCCCCAAAATGCGGCGCCGTGACCCAGAGATAGACATTAAAGGCGATAAAAGCCGCCAACGATATGATCTGGATCACGGCAAAGAACCATAAGCGCCAAGGCCCGAAGCCGGCGTATCTGCCTTTGCTGATTATGTCCATGCCCAGCAGAGCAAGGAGATGGACCACGCAGATGGCGTGGAAGAGGGTCAGCTCGGTGCGGAAGGTCTGGTAAATTGCTGTGCAAAGAAGCGCTAGACCTTGCATGCCCAGGGCAGAAGAGACGCCACGCGAGAACTCTGCTTCATCTTCTCCTGGTGATAACACGCGAAGGAGATAGCTCACGACTGTTCCACCAAGGCAGAGGGCATAGATGGATGCGCGGATCTACATCGGACAAGTCAATAGACGACCTGGCAAGTAGAGAAGCATCGTGACATACTCCAACACCCGTGACATCTGGATTCGCCTCGATAACACACACTGTCGAGTTCATCATGACAGGAAGATACCACTTCACTGCAAAAGTACACAGCTCATAACACTCATT
The DNA here is from genome assembly GCF_028827695.1 of Penicillium maclennaniae. Lineage (NCBI taxonomy): Eukaryota > Fungi > Ascomycota > Eurotiomycetes > Eurotiales > Aspergillaceae > Penicillium > Penicillium maclennaniae. Next base: position 3,647,988 of record NW_026623215.1, on the reverse strand, counting down.
TCCAACCCTGGGGTACCGCTCCCTGTATATGCCCAAGGCCGAAAGATGCGTCACACCCCAGCATCTCTTGGCCCTGGCGCCTCGTATCCCAAACTCCTGTGAACCCGGGCGAAAGTGGCTAAGTAAAAAGGACCACGCCACATCGCGAGGCATCTGCATCCCGGGCAGGACGGCGAAAGGCGTCCTTAGCGTCCGTCAACCGTACCAAAGAAGTCTCGTTCCGACCCGCGATTGGGTCGCCTATATTCACCATGGGTCTAGTGGCGCAAGACAATGCTCACTGCATGAGCTCGCATCCTCACGAGTTGCACACGGTGAGCTGCTTGAGCCGTGCCCTGACGCTAGTCTCGCCAATTGCGCCCCGTGATTTGTCAATCATAATCTGTACGGCGGTATTGCCTGCAGTGCCCTGTCAGACCCCACGAGACCCTGCGATTGCCTCCGGCTCCGTTGTCCATGACAAGAGTCGAACTTGCCGGACACGAGTTTGGGGAGCCCCCATGTGCTTTCAGCCTCGCTCTTGGCGCGGGATGGGCTGTGCTTGGCGGGTGATGATTCCAATTTGGGAGGGATTTGAGATATGGCGTCGCCGGCGTTTATAATCCTCAACGAAGGGCTGTTCTGCGGTGGTCTTTGGTTGCAATATTTTGGATTCTTCGTCAAGGATTAACTTGGCTATTGCCTCACACATCATTCGACAATGGACAACATCAAGTCACCTCCCATCAATCGTAAGTCACTACTCCTTTGGAGTCGGCTGCTCATCTTCATGCTGCATGATGTGGGCGTGCGGATTTGACCGTCCTTTTAGTATGGACTTTCTTCGCGCTTGCCGCCCTCGATATTGCAGCCAACGGCGCTGCAGGTCCAGCAGCTGTTGCGACAGCCGTTCATGTCAATGGCGGTGTTCTCACGGCGCGAATGTTGCAACTCGGCGCCCTAGCCGGCGTCACCAAGGCCGGAGTGTTGGCATTCGTGGAGTTTCTCGGATATGCAGGGATTCCAACATACGCATGGATACTGTTGATTTTGCTGGCGAGTAGCTTTGGAGTCTGTGTTTTGATTACGGCAGAGATAAGCAACTTGGTGCTTGGCGAATGTAAGGACAAGTCCCATTGGAATCTGGAATTGCCCCAGTCTTCCTTGGATAGACTGTATTGCTACTGAGAGACATACTGATTTCCTCCTTGATTCCAGCGCCGAGTGCTCTACTCGTCGCAGCGATCGTTGCCGCAATTCCATTGGGCGGAGAGTGTATGGGGATCTATCAAAGTGAGTAAGGATGCTCATATCAAGATGCAGCCTCCGGAGAAGAATTATTTCGCTAACTAATAGTCTACAGCGGCTGGAGGTCTCGCTGGGGGCAAGGCTGGGGCTCAACTCTTTGTCATGGGCCTTGACGCCCTTGGTGGATATGTCTTTGCTCGGATGGCGCATAACATGGGTTAGTCATTGAAAATGCTACTTTTGGTCGCTAGTTAGTCTGGCACTGACACGGACATGTCTCGACAGGTTACGATATCTGTCCATACAACGTTGCTGCTGCTGCCGGAGCTGTCTATGGCGCCATCACGGGATTTTTCCACACCATAATCGGTTGTATGGCTGGTTTTACGAGCACAGACAGTACCAACGGGCATTACACGACGACAAATATCTTTGGGACGACAAGTGGCTATAATCCCAATTGGAATCGAGATGCTATGCACATGTGGTAACTGTGTTTACATGTCGTATAATGGTACAATAGGATGTGATGTGTCTATGAACGTTCATTGGGATTGTATTTGCTGCCTCTGGAATTGACATTGGGGTTTCTGGCTACGTGACTGGTATACTTATTTTGCATAATGGTTATATTTAACTTACTCGCTACTTGTTCTGAGCGAGAGCCATCTTCACTGAAGAGATTAAGTACTCGTGAATCGCACTTGATATAGTGAAATATTCTTGTGGGATTCTTCAAGGTACAAGAATTGACAGAGGGCCCAAAGCGCAGTGACAGGATAAAGAGAACCAAGGATGTTGTCGCGAGTCGTAGTGTTTCTCTGGAGGTGGGTGACATAGTTGCAGATTGTCGCTTTGAATTCACGCTCGGAACTCAAGATTCCTCTTGCCAAGGACTCAAAACCAACGATACAGTGGATATAAGATCGAGAGAGGAAGATAGCCAGCTTAATTCTAAGTTATTCCAGATGGAAGGAATTCTGCAGCTTGACTCCTAGGCTGCTAAGTGTGGTGCATGTTCCCGGCTGATCAAATCTCTCCTGGGCGTTGTCCCAGTTTGCTCTTCCCTGTATGACTTGACTTAACTTCTGATCCGTCCTGGTTACAAAAGAAGCCGGTGCTTTGTCAGGAGTTTTGAGGCTCTCGGGTTCTGAGGTTCTGGGTTGATTGTAAGGACCCAGGCATCCCTCACACTCTAAAGAGCCCAAGTGCCACTCTCTCGAGATGGCGAGGGAAAGTAAAAGAAACCTGCGGTCTCAGTCTCAGACTTTTGGATACCAAGGTGAGAATATGGTCTTTTTATCTTCTCCCGCACGCCATCAGACGCCATCGAAGATTCCTGCGTGAACGGCAATGTGTAGATGCAGTAGCGCAGCTATCAAATGAAGTGATAGTTTGGTGGTTTCTACGTGCTGATAGGAGAACACAATCAAGAAGATGTGGGAGTAGTGTTTTTTTTTTTGATAAAAGCGCTTGTTTGAATGTGAATGGACCTAAGGGTTGTACGAACTTCCCAAATCAGTGCCGATAAGGATGGTGGGAGACTACTCCCTTTCCCCAAGTGAATATGCACAATGTGCGTATCATAAAGAGGCACTCGATGTTTTTCTAGGCTTGTCGGACATCTATACATGTGATTGAAGTATTGGAAAGACCTAAAGTACGAGGAGGGCGATCGTGCTTTAGGATGATCTGACTTATTCGACAAGGCCACCTGTTGATTAGGGAAATGCTCAAACCAGCATAGGTATTGAAAGGATTATTAGACGCGATGTTCTCCTCATAAGGGCCAGCATCTCAATTTCTAACGTTCTCAAATAATCTCGAGGCTGTTATACATACGCTTCGTGCTTGTTCACACAGAGCAATATACGAATGAGGTATCAGTCAAAGCCCAACCCCAAGATATATCATTTGAGAATCTTCTCAGTCATAGTAGACCCGACTCTCAGCGTAGTAGCGCCCTAGAGATAGAAAGAAGGACCAGTGTCTCTAGAGAAATTAAACGAAGGTAGTAGTTAGGAGATAGAAAGATGGAGAGGGTACACAGACCTCAGTATATACAAAGACCTAAAAGTCAATGCACCTTGCAGAGTGCCTATAGATAATAAGCGTTAAGCTAGATACAAGAGATGAGTTCATATAGATACTGACCTTTTGGATATCAGACCGGTGCAAAAGCAAGTCACTCCGATGAAAGCAAAAAACGCCGGAGCTTGAGCAGCAGCGTAGACGAACAGCAAAGACGAGAAGACCGAGGGACCGAGAAGGCTTGTATCTGGTGTCCAGGAAATTAAAGCGCAAACAGAACCAAACAGGAAACCGCGCCTCACAAAACCCAGACAGAAGCAAGAGTGAGATAGTCTCGTAGGATTCCCTGTCAATCCTCTCCGTCAGAGGTGCCACCTTAAGACCTTCAGTTCAATTTCATCGTCACAAATGCCCATCATACCTCGCTCTCGCATCACCATCAACATCCTGCAACCAAATCATCCCCCGGTCCTGTATCCCTCATCTCATTAATTCCATCATCAAACAGTAAGTTATCTTCATTATTTCCTCGAGGCCTCCAGCTTACGTTGAGACAAGATTCACCACCAGTCTCAGGACTTTGCTACGCACGATGCCTGATCGCAGCCCCGACAAGCCGAAGCCCAATGTGAGTACAGTGTCTGCCTTGGAAGTTGAGAGACTAACCAGTCTGGTCCACAGTACCTGAAAGGTGATGGCAAGTTCAAGCGTCAAGAGCCTGAGCTAGGCTTTTTCCAGACTAAGCTGCGAGACAAGGAGGGCCTCGAGGCACAGAAGAAGAGACACGTGAAGGACAAGAAGGAGAAGGAAGACGAGAAGGAGATCAAGCCAGACCAGGAGGAGGTGAAGGCAAAGGGCCAGAAACGAAAGGTTTGAGTCTGTCCTGAGATTCCCTCCAGGCGCACGATGGCCGGAGGACTCTCGACGACTCTAATCTGAATTTGCATCGTTCTTTTTGTCGGCATTTGGAAGTTTCCTAATTGCCCCTCCATTCGATCATGAGATAATGAACTTAATTCCGATGAGAACGACCTGGTAATACTTTTTAGAACTTTCGAAAGTTTCAGCAATTGGAGATAAAATGCGGAATATACCTCGCTCTGTGAGCAGTTAGGGAGGAAACAAGCTCTTTGAAACCATTTACTCCAGAGATCTGACGTTTTAGTCTTCATCAAGCAGTACCTCACCTTGATGCTTGATGCTCTCAAATTCTTGAACGCAGCGTCTTTCCAGCAAAAATGACCATGCCAGCAAAGCTCCAAGGGATCGCTGACACTGTCTCCTGGCATGGGTTCCAGCCTTTAGCTCTCAGTATTGAACGATCGATCAGACCAATCTTCTCGTCAAGACATATACTCATTGCGAGGCATGACTGACGTTGGTGCATGTAAGGACCCCACCTGGAACCGACTTTCCAAGAGCAGGCTCCAAGATGCCCGTGAAGCTATGTCCGTCGCACACGCAAGATTTAAGATGGCGACCTCAAAATTCTACCATTGAAGCTGATAGCCAGGGAATTCATTCCTGACCAGCCCGTTATCTGCACGAAACACGATACACTTTGCCGTTTCTTGAGTTCTCGCCGCAGTGAGACTTGGGTTGCGAGTCGAGCGACTAGCCCGATTTGCAAGTGGACCCTTCTCGAGCAGCCCTACGCGCCCTCGATATTCTGGCGTCAATAACACGCATGGTGCGACAATAGCCCAAGCCACCCGACGTCACAGCTATTTATTCTTCAAACCTGCGGTGTAGCGCATATTATGCTATTTGGGGATGTATCAAGACCGAAGTGGATCCCCCCCGATCGCAAAGAAAAATCCAACCAAAGTCGGGGCCACGGGGTCCAGACTTCGGGGCATTGTGCTTTCGGGGGATGTCACGGCTCCCGAGACATGTAATTAATGCATCGGCGCGGCTGTTTGATCTCTGCACATAATCCTCCATGTCTCATATTTGAGTGTTTGATTTCCCGAACCTCAAAAAAAGTCTGGGCCCCGAACTTTATCAGCTGGTTTCTGCCTCTAGATCTAGTTCAGGGGTATCAAAAGTCAAAGCCAGGCCGGGTTCGTGATGGAAGCTGAGGGTGTTCGTGAATTGAGTGGCCCGACTACGTTCGGCCTGCAGGATCAAGCGATACGGCACGGTATCACTGAACACGCAGATTGGCCAGTGCTAGTCAGGATGCTCCGATGCTTAGGTGGGTGAGGTAGAAGCGCCATACCCAAGCGAGTAGCACACGCCGGCCACGCGTTGGCCCGATACTTCGGCGAGACGCCCGAGTGTGATTGGCGTTGAACACGGCACGGCTGGTTGGCTACTGCACAGCTGTTTCGCAGCACACGTTCTCTGGGGGAGGTCCAAAATCATGCACGGGCCGAGAGAGCAAGTGCGGAAAAGGGGTGATCTCCACCCGCCTACGATCCACGGAGGAGTGTACTGTACTCGATCGATATGGAGACATTTCCCCCTTAATCTACGGCCGAAGATCGAAGACAGAGTTCGAGTGATAGCGTGGCTATTCCAATATTTGGGCGAGTGATAGCGTACGGGCCGCTTCGGTATCGGTACCTGAGAAAGAACGATGAAAGGTCAAGAAAGTCAAGCGATGACATAGTATATCTCCGTTCATAGCACAGGCAGGCCTTGCATGGTAAGAAACCTAGATTGAGTTGGTCCCAACAAGTACCTCGCCATACCGGGTTGTATGCAAAGGTACCTGCGAGTACCAAGGGGAACCCCCTGAAAGACGACGGCGCTAGCGGGTCCCGACCCAAACCTCGACTCAAGGGGGACTTTTGTTGTCCCTGCACTATTGAAACCGTGTTACTATTTTCAGTGGCGCAAAGCTTGGCCCGTTCGAGTGTGCTTCCAACACCGAATGTTGCTCGCAAACAGAATGAGACCTACAGACCAGCAATATACACATCGATAAGACCATGGGCAACACGTTCATCTAACGCGATGTCGATCACTTCGGGGCCAGAGCGTTCCTTGGCGGCGCTATCAGCTTCACAGTTTGTATTAAAGTGCCAATGGAATCCAAGCATCTGCAGGTCCGCAACTCCACCAAAGTCATCACGCTTACTTCTCCCGGACGGCGCTAATGCGCCGTGTCTGGAACCACGGGCGGTTTTGCGCCAATCGCCCTAGGCCTGGCGTACCTAACTTTCTCCTTTTCACTTTGACCAGAAGTCCCTGATTATCACTCACCTCTCCTTTCCCCTTTGGTCTTTCAAAGTTGGCGCGTGCCATCCCTCTACCCGTGGCGGAATGAGTGACTGCCGATCGGGGCTATTTTTTGATACGACCAGGGCGTCTCATGGCTTCTCCTCCTCTTTCAGGCGGTCCTCCCGCTTTTGATCTGGACTACTATCAATCTTCCCCGCCCTCGTCTCAGATTCAAAGGAAACCGCTACCGCAGACTGACTCGCTGACGGACTCGGATCACTATCCCCCTTCTCCCACTTCAGACGACGATAAACACGCCTCCATTTCCTCTCCTGCCTTCAGGTCACCCTCCCCTGTGGTGGATGGAGACTCCTATATCTCGGTGCCAAGGAATCCCAACAGGTATGCATTCCACGGGAGGACCCTCTCTTCTTCCACTTCCCCCTGATCGGCGCGCGACTCTGGCCTCTCTCCGACTACACCGGTGGAGGATTGTTGATATGGCCTACACATGATCTCCCGCATCCCCAGCATCTGGAAGACCAATCGTCGCTTACCTGTATCGTACTTCCCCAGATACTCTCGAGGTCGACATCCGGCGAAGCCGCTTCGCATTGATACCGCCGCTTCCGCCGCGTACTTGAGATCGGTGGTTGAGGACGACGACGACTCCGAAGAAGGCGCCGATTTCTATGTTGACGACGAATACGAAACCCAATTCTCGAATGGAATCGGGACTCCCCTGCATAGTCGTCTAGTGAGCGAGCCTTTCATCCCGATTCTCAGATCTCCTCCAACCCAACGACGCGCGACGAGCATGGCTTTGCAGCCACCTATAAACCGGCCACCACCCCTGCATATTGACATTGATCGTCGATCAATGTCGATGAGCAGCGATCCTCGTCAACCGAAGACACCGGGAAACAAGATCAGCTCCTTCTTCGGCTGGAAGGGTAACACGGCTTCCTCTCCTGGCGGCGAGTCTTCAAGTACTGAGATTTCCGACTCTGGCCGTTCACCTATGCCATCTCCAATGCCTCCCTTACACAACGTACCCATGAAACCTCCGTCGCCTTATGACCAGAAGGCGCCTGGAAGCCTCCCGCAACGTACACCCTCATTAGCGAGTGCGCACGAGAAGGTATTCGTGTCGAAGATGGCCGACTTGGAAAATGAACTACGAGAAATTAGCTCCGAACTGGCAGGATCCATCCGCCGTGAAATGGAGCTTGAGGATCTCATTGAACGTCTTCAGCAAGAAGGTCCTGACATCAACCGGCGGACAAGTGACTATTTCTCCGACTCTGGAACCAGTTCCGTCCGATATGCCCCTGAAATCAAAGCCGAAGATATTGAGAAGATTAAAAGAGCTGCAGAGCAGGAACGCGCGCAAATAAAGGTGGAATTGTCACAGAAGCTGCAAGAAGAGCGGATTCAACGAACGGCTTCTGAATCACATGTTCAGATACTGGAGAACCAGGTTCAGCAGGTAAGACAACCGGCCACTATTATTAGTCAAGAGGTTATTAACGTTTTCATCACGCTAGCTTCGACGCGATAGAGTGGATTTGTCCGATCTTTCGTCCAAGACTAGAGAGCTTGAAATTGCTCTCGATGACACTCGCCGCAAACTGCTTGAGGAGCGGCAATCTAAAGATAATTTTGAAGACTTACTCACAGCAATGCGCGTGGAATTGGAACAGCTGCGAAATGAAAGAGATATCTTCAAGGAAGGACAAATAATGCCAGCGCAAACACAGCGTCTGGTCGAAGAGATCGAAGCTCTCAAGATAGAAAATGCCTCTCTGGCTCAACTGCAGGGATCACGCTTCGCCTCTATCGCAGAAGAGGACGGGTTGTCTTCGAAGAGACATTCAGCCTTTGGTGGGGGTCTCACCCGATCAAACTCCATGGCGCGCAAGCCTGCCGGCGGTCTCTCCCGATCGAATTCGGTGTCTCGTACACAGAAGGGAGAAACTAACGAGTCGCTGGTCGACAAGGTGAAGGACATTGAGGGTCAAAGGGATGCTCTCCACCGGACGCTTCGAAGCCTTCTTGACCGCCATGCGTATCAAGCCCGCGAATTCGAAAAGCGTTTCAGACTCATGGAAATTGAGCTTGCACGAGCCCAGGAGGCCGGTCCTCCACGGAAACTTGGCTATGGACGTGAGGTCCGCGGCCTCCGTGACGATGTTAATCATCTCCGCATGCGCGCTGAAGATGCCTTGGATGGCAAGTGGCAGTGTGAGAAGAACTTGGCAGGTCTGAAGATGGATCTTGACCGTGCCGAGCAGGAGACTAGCTCTCTCCGCGTGCTTCTGCAAGAGCACGACAATAATGTTCCCGAAGGACTCGATCCAGACCACGAAAGCTTTGCTGAAGTGATGGCCACATCGTCCTCCTTGGAGGCGGCCTTCCAGCAACTGTTGACAGACCGTCACCAGGCTGAGCTCGCGGGACCATCAGACGATCTCACTGAATCCATCGAACGGATAGACATTCTTCATGGCGATGTCCAGCAACAGCTGTCTATGAATAGCTCACTGCGTAGCCGCTTAGCCAGCGCCATCGACAAGGGTGAGAGAGACCAGCAAATTTCTATCGCGCGCATCAATGATCTGCAAAGCCGCATGAAGGAAATGGAAGATGCTCTTCTGATTGCCCAGCACCATTCCGAAGAAGAAATGAGCAAGCATGAAGACGAAATTCGCCTGCTGAAAGAAAGCCATAACGCCCAGCTGGTACGTATGAAGAATGGTGCTCGCACGCCCGTCGGCCTCTCCCCTCGACCCGCGAATTCACCTTTTGATGCGCGCTCGCCACGCATCGACAAGACCACCAGCGGGGAAGGCGTGCCGCTAGCCGACGTTGTCCAAGCCGAGGTCTTGGAAAAGCGAGTCAAGGACCTGGAGAAGCTCCTCCGTGACGCAGACATGGAGATGGAGGAATGTGTGGGACGTATGAACCGCGTACAGGTTGAAGTGGCCCAACTGCAATCTGATAGGTAAGCTTTTTTTCCCCCGAGAAGTGACAGATCGATATTTGAAACTCAGCCCGGCTAACCCTTCCCCACAGAGACGAAGCTCTTCGGGAAACTCGCCGTCTTCAGGCGGACATTCAGGCCGAGCGGGAGACGCTTCGAGCCCTAATGGCCTAATTATAAACTCGCGCTCATTTTTTGAATTTTGTTCACATATACCACTATGCCATCTGCATCTGCATCCGGATTCATGGACTCTGTTCGAGTACTTGGAGTTACCTTGGGAGTTTGGATTTGGAGTTATCATTTATTGAGGATTTGGACCGGTTTCTTTGCGCGTGGCATCGCGCTCACCGCGCTCATATAGAGCGCTGGTCGGAAACAGATTCGTTTTGTTTCACTGGTCGCCCTGTATATAGACCACCGATTACTTTATGGTTAAATCTCGACTGTACAGTCTGACGAGGATGTCATTCTTTTCTGAAACACTTCTTGGTCGAACCATAATTTCAACTTAGAATCAAGCTTGATCGCTGATCTCGATCTAAGATCGCAACGGAGTTGTTTGTTTGTTTTGCACTCACGTTGTTATCTCGCACCTCACCGGGTCGTACTCCAATCCTCCAAGTCCTGATTCACAACTCCTTACTTGAATATACGGGATCATTTCGTCTACTTTCTGAGTCCGACCCGCAGCCCAAAACAAAGCCTCTTTGAAATCCCCCCAAACGCTAAATATACCTAGCCCTTCTACAAAACACCACACCAGACCACTTTTTCCCAAAAAAGAGAGAACTCACTCGAGTCGACTCTGTAACTTCAACAGTCATGGACATGCTACCAGGTACCATCCGCCAAATGATGTCGCCATCTCCAGCTAACACAAGCATTCACAGAAAACCTTCAAGCGCTCCTCACCAACCCAACAATAACCTACCTGAAATCCCACACCCAAGAAACACTCACCACCCACCTCTCCGGCATCCGTGAGTCATACATCCAACCGTACATCATAGCTCCACTGTCATCTCTACTCGCCTCAACGAGCACATCCGCAATGCCCGACCTCATGCAACTGCTCATCCTAGCGTTGGTCCTGTTCATCTCGCTGAAGGTCCTGGACTACGCGCGCCGCGTCATCATGTTCTGGGTGATGTTGGTCTTCAGGCTTGTTTTCTGGGGATCGGTGCTCGGGCTGGGATTCTATGTTTATCGCGTTGGGGTGGAGAATGCGGGGAGGGATCTGGGGTGGGTTTGGGGTGTTTTGCTTGGGTTTGTGGAGGATTTCCAGACGCGCGCTGCGGCGAGTAATGGTGGTGCTGGGAGTCGAAGTGGATGGGGTGGTGCTGGTGCTGGTGCTGGGGGTGCGAAGAAGGGATATAATCGGTGGTGAAGACGGGTTGATTCAGCCGGTTGTTTGCTAAGATTACGAGGATGGTTGGTTTGGATTAGGGACTACCTTGAGAGAGGGACTTTTTGTGCATGTCATTAATCATGGGTGTATTATTGGAGTCAGATGATTACTTTTTATGCATAGGAGTTTTGTTGCGGGCCTCGGAATCTGGCGGCGAGGCTCGAACCTTGGACTGCAAGTTGATCAGCGGAGTTTTTGGGTCTCGGCGAGTGTGTCCATTCATGTAGCTGAGCTGCTCCCATAAGATTGCTTTGGTAGTATGGTGATGATTGCAGTCGATGCATTGGAGTGTAGCATTCGATGAGTCGTTAGGATTGGACATGAAGTCGTAGACTGGGTTGCCGGAGGCCTGGAGGGCAGATCGCGTTTTGTCTTTGTGAATGTAGATGGTGATCCAAAATGATTTCAGGTTCGCTGACAGCTTCAATCCTCATAATTCACTTCTTGTTCATCCTTAGGTTCCCGGGGTTCCTGGGCTTCGTGGTACTGGATGGCGTCGTCGATGTGGCTCAAGATGGCGGCGACGCTGTCCTCATCCTGTACATCAAGCTGCAGGAAGGAGACCATGCTGAAGTCGTCGATGAGCTGTGCCACAGCACGGTTGAGCTGCTTGAAGGATCCGCCACTCATCAAAGCGTCCGTCGCCATGGGGTTGGCGCGCGCCTTGGGATCGTCCTCGTCATTTTGCAACAACTGAACGTCCACATTTGCGAATCGCCGGAGTTCTCGCTTTGTGACCATCTCGCGCACCTGATCCATCTTGCTGAGGATGTTCACGTGGGGAATCTCCAGCATTAGCATGGCTGACATGGCGCTCAACGTGCCGGCGAAAAACTTCGCTTGTCAACAACGAAGGTACTTTCGAGCAGGTAGGCCGCGCACAAGTTGATATTTAAGGGGCCTTGGCGCGAAAGGTATTGTGTTAAGGACGGAAGCAACGGGATGTGAGTGTAGAGCTCGATCTGGCCGGGCATGTCGAAAATAATGAGGTATTCTTCGCTCAATGGATCAAGAGCTTCGGAGAGGAACTCGAGGTTCTGTAGCAGGAACTCGAAACAGTAGATCAAGCCACCATTCGGACCCAGGCCTAGCTCCTCCATCACATCTTCCAGAGTGATCAACTCGCGGATATCAAGGTCCGGTTGATAGGCGAATTGCTCGGCGGCGGGATCGAGGTTGACGTAGAAGCAGCTGCGGCGATTATTTTGCAGATGCTGGATCAGAGAATTGCTGAAGGTGGTCTTGCCAGCCCCGGCAGGGCCCATGACTAGGAGACCGAATTTCGACATGGTTGCGGGGATTCCCAGGAGCAGTAAGGCTATGAAGGGTGTGACAAGCAAAAAAGATGGAGCTCCTGTATCAGCTTATCGTTTCGGATACGAGAATTTGCACTTGCCGGGAGGGGCAGCGGTATTGCCATCTGCCACCGCCCAAATGGCGCCATCGGTGCAGCAAGGTTCCTTTACTGATTGGGAAGCGGTACCGCGTTCCTGTGCTCAAAGTCTTTATTGGCCCGGCTGAACGCCCCCCCACCAATTTTTCCCCTCTTCCTCACTTCCCTTTTCTTTCCCCCATTCCTCTCTTTTAAATCCTGCCATCCTTTCCCTTCTTTCTCTAATTTCTCAATTCCAGTTTTCACACCCTCCTCTTGCACAATGGGTTCTCTCGCAAACGGCTCCAAGGCCGGTACCTTCCTTTTCACCTCCGAGTCTGTCGGTGAGGGTCACCCCGATAAGATTGCGTGAGTTTTTTTTTTCTTTGCCCCTTGGCGACTTCTGTGTACGGTGCTGACAGCCCCTAAAGTGACCAGGTGTCCGATGCCATTCTCGATGCCTGCCTGGCTGAGGACCCTCTCTCCAAGGTCGCTTGTGAGACCGCTACCAAGACCGGTATGTTGATCCCCGAGCCTTGTCTCACATGCCAAATTCTGACATTGTCCCCTCAGGTATGATCATGGTCTTCGGTGAGATTACCACCAAGGCCCACCTGGACTACCAGAAGATCATTCGTGGTGCCATCAAGGACATCGGTTACGATGCCTCCGAGAAGGGCTTCGACTACAAGACTTGCAATGTCCTCGTTGCCATTGAGCAGCAGTCCCCTGATATTGCTCAGGGTCTCCACTACGAAGAGGCTCTCGAGAAGCTCGGTGCCGGTGACCAGGGTATCATGTTCGGATATGCCACCGACGAGACCCCTGAGCTCCTCCCCCTCACCATTCTGTTCTCCCACAAGCTCAACGCCGCCATGAAGGCTGCCCGTGTTGACGGCTCCATCCCCTGGTTGCTTCCCGATACCAAGACTCAGGTCACTATTGAGTACGCCCACGACAACGGTGCCGTCAAGCCCCTGCGTGTTGACACCGTGGTCATCTCTGCCCAGCACTCTGACGATGTCTCCACTGAGGAGCTCCGTGCTGTCCTCAAGGAGAAGATCGTTAAGAAGGTCATCCCTGCCCATCTGCTCGATGACAAGACTGTCTACCACATGCAGCCCTCTGGCCGCTTCGTCATTGGTGGTCCCCAGGGTGATGCCGGTCTGACTGGCCGTAAGATCATCGTTGACACCTACGGTGGTTGGGGTGCTCACGGTGGTGGTGCTTTCTCCGGAAAGGACTACTCCAAGGTCGACCGCTCGGCCGCCTACGTTGCGCGCTGGATCGCCAAGTCTCTTGTCAACGCCAAGCTGGCCCGCCGTGCTCTCGTCCAGCTGTCGTATGCCATCGGTGTTGCCGAGCCCCTCTCCATCTTCGTCGAGACCTACGGTACTTCCTCTAAGACCTCCGACGAGCTGGTCCAGATCATCCGTAACAACTTTGATCTCCGTCCCGGTGTGATCGTCAAGGACCTTGACCTGGCCAAGCCCATCTACGCCCAGACTGCCAAGAACGGTCACTTCACCAACCAGGAGTTCACCTGGGAGAAGCCCAAGACGCTCAAGCTCTAAGCGAATTCCTCCGTCCATGACATAGGGGACGTTTTGACGACTGTGATGAGAAGGCTTTGTTTTCAACAACTCAAAGCACGTGCATAGACATATAAAAAACGGCAAAAATCTTTTCTACAAAAGTTGATTTTCCGGTCCTTTCTGGAGTCAATCTTTTTCTTTTGTTTCATTATCTTGCATGGTCGCCCACGAAGAGGGCCTTACGGCGAAGACAAAATTCAACATGATACCACTTTCATCGGCTGGGAACGGGAATGCTTTTGGCGTTTATTTGCGGAGCGAAAGTCTTCAACAACCATACCACCTTCACCTCACCCACCCCGGGCCGCCTTGGTTGTTTTCTGGCACGGGATCCGGGGGTAGTCTGCTGACGGGAGATACGACTGTGTCGTACTCTCGCGGCGCGCGGGTCAGCTAATCTAAACATTAGCAATACTTTAATAAGAATACCATCTGAACGATTTACTGGGGAATGTTCTTGCAAAATTTCGAGTGCGTAGATATCTTATAGTGGTCATATAACATCACACAGCATCGTGGAACAAATCTCGCCAGCTGGCATCTAGTCACATCGGATTATTTCTGCATGTCGCCCCACCATGATTGTATCTGGCGATATTCGTCACATCAATTGATACATCGCGTATCCACATCTGATGGGTAATCTATTTATTATGCCCAGTGATAGCCCCCCAGATATAGGCCACCCACCCCCGACAGTCAACAGCGACAATGTTCCAAAGCACACCAACGAAATCCGCTTCGTCTTCTTCGCCTCTGTCACCAAGCTCCGCTCCTTGTTGGCCCCAATGACCTCCGAACCGATCGTCTTGCGCTGAAGCCTTGTCCACTGTAAGGGCGCCAGGTACGGCGTCACATAAGTGCCCATCAGTAGCGCCGCCCCGACGACCGTCGACGCCGCAGACAAGAATAGATACACCTGCACCACGCGGCGATATGAGTTATCATCTGCGTCCTGCAGGGCGCCGGTGATGATACGGATTATGATATTCATTCTGATGATGGGCGGTTAGTGGAGACCTCATTCTGGATCTGCGAATCGGCTTACGCATTATTCATTGTCATTTTGAGAGAGAAAGCTGATCCGAAAACAGATTGGTGCCAGATGGTTGTGCGGATTCCGTCAATGAGCGTGGTTGGGCCTAGTGAGGATGCAACGGCGTAGATACCGAACGATGCGCCGGTTCCAGCCTTGGTTGGGGCGAAATTGACCAGACACATGCTCAGAAGCATGCCGAGACCGCAGACGAAGAGGATTGAGGCGCGTTGGCCGAGAATATCGATGAAAAGGCCTAGAATAGGAACGAGGAGACAACCTAGCCCAGTCAGTATGTCAATGAGGGAATTCCCAAGTCAAGGGTCTCGAATGCTTGAGACATACCTGTATACTGTGACAAAGAGCTATACCAGCCCGCTGTAATGGAATCTACGTCGAATCTCTGCTCCGCGAGCTCCGTCGCGTTTTGGCTAAATGTCAGAGCGGCGCTAGTCTGGAACACGGAGAAACTGAGAATAGCCCAGAACATCCATGGAAGCTGGAAGACTTTCTTGAATTCGAATTTCTTGTTTTTCTCTGTGAGTTGTTCCTTAGTCGCGATGTCGCGGCGTCCTCTGTAGTGCTTGTCGCAGTATTTGTTGAAGAACCAGAATATTGTAGTCGCGGCATTGGTGAAGAGGTTCATGAAGACGGCTGTCCAGAAGACCCAGGCGAAGTTGCCGGTGTTCTGAGATTGTTAGTCTTTCTCGTTTGGGAGGATGTCAGCAACAGTAAAACTAACCTTGACGATGATGTTGGCTGTGGATTTCCCGATGAAGCCGCCAACCTGTTGCTGATCAGCAGTGACCCGGATCATTAAAGGCTGGAACCCAAACTTTTCCGATTGCCAACTCAAAGGCTAATGTAGACGCAAACCCATTGTTCGGAGCAAACCATGAGGAGAACATCTTGTATTGAGCCATCTGTGTAGCGATATCACCGAATGCGAGAATGATCCTGCCGCCAATCATAAACTTGAATGATCGGATAGTCGTAGCAGCAGCGACCAGGATTGACCCAAGGGTGTAAATGATATTTCCGTAGACAATCATCTCTGTCTACTCGTCAGTCGTCTCGCGTGCAATCCCCAGGTTTCTACAAAACATACCGGCGCCACCAACCCGATCGGTGATCAAACCGCTAGGCAGCATCAGGACAGTAGCCATGAAATCCTCACTGGCTTCCAATAGCGAGAATTGCGTATTGTTGATTTTCATACCCTATTGTAGTGAGTAGAGTGGCGGGATTAGTTCAAGGGTCTTGCATTCAATCACCTTCTTTATGGTACTCTTCATAGCCCCGGTCACGCCAGAGCTCCAATGCGAACCAAAACTGATGGACGCGATCAAAGCCACGGCAAAGAATTTGGCAGATAATGGCGGAGGTTTCTTGCCATCGGTAGAATTTGACGAAACCGCATCCGAGCTGGAGTCTTGCTTTTCATCCGTAGGCTCAGATACCTCCTGCAGAGCAGACTTGGCAACGAATGTGTCCGTCATGACAGGGTAAAGGAACCCGGAAAATCTAGATCGAGAGGTTTACAGACAATACACGAGGATGTTCCGGTTACTTATGGATTCCTAGGCCTACGCACATACCCAGGAAAGGATTCCGACCCCGAAAAAAGCCAAGACCTCCGAGGCCAACTTTCCACGATCATCACGTCTGAACGTCTAAACACCCCACCGAGTGGATGGCTCTAGTGGATTCACAGATCAGATAACGGACAGCTTCCGGCCTGAATTGATCAATTTGGAGAATAGCGTGGGGGAAAAAGGGCCTACCCTGGCTGGTAAGTAGCCCATGTGGACTGTGCAGAATTATCTGGAAGAGATCCACTGAAAAATTATCAGATTAGATGCGTTTGCGCTAATTTAGCCGAAAGAAACTTCGGTGATCTGATTAAGAATCCGTGACTCGATACCGGGGCTTTGTCGGCGAAATTATTTGACGCCAAGCACTCTGGGACGGAACGGTCGACGGACCGGTGTTTGTTTTGGTGGCGAGCGTCTCGGAAGCTTGGCTTCCGTAGATGATTGATCACGCCCGAGAGACTCATCGAGGATGGTGTCAAGGTCTCGGGGGAAGTCCTAAATGGTTTTAGTTGGGCCGCGAGAGGTCTTCTGATGGTGCTTTTGTGAGCCCTGAATTGTGTTCCACCGGCTTGGGTCGGCTGGATTGGAAGACGAAAGTGGGCTGCAGAGATGATGCAGAAGGGTCTTACGTAGAAGGCTGCTCATTCTAAGGGTGAGGAGTCGGTGGGCAGGCTTTGCTTGTTATATGAATGAAATTTTGGAAAGGAGGGATGGGAAAGATGACTCCAGGAAATACAAATTGAGAATAGTCACTCATTCAAAAAGTGGTTCAGGGAGTCAAATTATTGTATTTTTGTCTAAAGGCCATTTGCACCCAGCAAAGGCGGACATGTCAGGTAAAGTGGTAAAGTGAGAAAGTGACAAAGTGGGGAGCGGCAAAGATCGCGACGCGTCTCCGCCATCCGCGCCTTCCATCGTCAACTTCAATTGCATGCCGCAGTCCAGCTTGTTGCTCGTCTTGAATCACTTGCATCCATGATTCACAATGCAAACATTTTTCTGAACGTTAACATGACCGCGCGCGCCCTTTCCAGCGCCCTCGATCCCCTCAGTTCTTCCTCGCTGAGCACGCTGCACGAGGCCGCACCACTGTCCAAGAAGTGCAAGGTCGAGTCTAATACCGCTGCTGGACAGCTGTTTACGACCTCGATTGTCATTCGGGTGCGTTCTTCCATGCTCTACGCCCAAATCCGACCTGCTCTAGTTAACACTTCTTTGGTTTAGGCCCATGCTGCTTCATTGTCCGACGAACCACTCGTTCTTGACCCCATCGCCGCAATTCCCCGCTCTCGATTTCCGCTCTCATGGTTAGAAGACGCGTCCTGGTCGCGGTCTGACGCGCAACCCGGTGGTCTGTTCACTGCAGACATACCTGCTTTGGAAAATGACTTGCGCGCGTGTGGGGAGCCGATGGTGCTGGCGGTACGGCTTGCTGCCAACAACGGGTTATATGTGATTGAGCGAGTGAAGCGGGGTATCTACTCACTGTCACGGCTTGCGAGATGGGTGCATGAGGGGGATGTAGTCGTTGCTGTCAAGGGATGGCAGGCACCCCAAGACATGAAAATGGGTGTTGAGGATGACGAGAAATCTCTCGCTATACCGGATGCTTTGAACTGGTGGCAGGCTGCTCAAATTGAGGAACCTCCTTCTGATCTGGGCTTGGGCGAAGACTTTGCAGGTTTGCAGGTGGCCGTGGTATTTGGGTCTGAAGATGCAGGCCAAAATGAACCTACGTTCGTGGATATCCTTGAACACCGGGGCGAGTCACTTGCACCGACTAAACGAGATTTGGAGGCTCCCTTCGGAGTGCTTGGCTCTCAGACTGTTGGTAGCGAGGCTATGGATGTTGACGGTGTCGACTCGACTGCGGTGGACACGAAACAGTCCCCGGAGGAGCTACTCAACGGAATGAGAGATCATTATCTTCAAGCTCTCTACGCGTCGAAGGTGAGCTTCATATCTTCAAGTTGACGGGAACTCTTTCTAACTCTCTTTGTAGACGTCGCTGGCTTACTTCGCCAAAGGACCTTTAACACGCTGTCGCACCGCTTTTCAAAACGTTACCCCCGACCAGCCTCAAAGCCTAGCGGAGCTCATTGAATATTACAGGGAAGCCATCTTGGCCGCAAAGAAGATGGATCTCAAATACCGAGACACTCTGCCGACATCTGTTCGTGACGCCTTATTGACACCCTCCGACGGGGAAATGACCAAGAAACGCAAGAGCAAAAAGCAGAAGCTTGGTAAGAATGGCCTGTATCCCGAGGAAGATGGCTTCGTTCGCAAATGGTGGAAAGACCGGAGCATGGAGTCTTCTGCACCAGAGAACTCGCGAGAAACGGATAGCAAAAAGCATATCTCTGATCTTCGATTGCGTGAGACTCAACTGCAAATTCTGTTGATTCTGGAGGTCATGGCGTTGGAAACGACGTTGAAACAGGATAACCAAAAGCTCAGTGAAAAAGTTCCGGAAGAAGAGCAGGTTTCGCCCACAAAGCCCAGAGCCAAAAAGCCTCAAGATCTAAATGTACTTCTTGAGCTCCACCTTGACCGACTTTGCATCTGGCATGCCGTGAGTCTGGAGGAGTCTACAGCGGCCGACTCGGCGAAGGCTTCATCTTTCACCGACAGCCACATGTCCGGCAAGAAGGTCGAAAGCGATGCAGTGCGCGACTTCTGCACGGAAGTGGTTGTCCCATTCTACGCTGCACGACTTCCCGACAAATGTAAGCTCATCACCCGGAAGTTTGGCGTGTCTGGTGGGATTTCGCCGGCGACAAAGAGAACCCAATCAAGCAAAAAAGACCGCCTGGAGCCTGGGGCCAAAGTCAAGCGACAGGCGCCTGTACAGAAACCGCGTCGCTCACTGCAGCGAGTTTTGACCGATGAGAAGACAGCTGCCGCGGCTCAAAATCGGCACCCGTCATTACATCGATCTAACACAGCGCCGTCAAAGCATGATAACAAGCACGATTTTATGGAGCCCTTGCTACCAACTGTCTTCGGTGGTAGTGTGAGAGGAGGGATTCAGCAGGCGAAACGGGTTGATAACCGCGAGGTGGATCTTAATGCTGTTGCGAGGCAACACGAGAGCAAGCTGCGGAAGGTACAGATGTTGGTAGACCAGAAGAAGGAGCTTGATGCTGCTATTCACGCCCTCCGGAAGCCAAACCGAGAATTGGTTTCCAACGAAATTGCTGATGAATCAGTCAAGCGGTCCACTGGTGGAGGTAGCTCACGAAAGTCAAGGAACCCTGTCCGGAACCCAATGGGCGAGGGTGTACAGGTT
The DNA here is from genome assembly GCF_028827695.1 of Penicillium maclennaniae. Taxonomy (NCBI): domain Eukaryota; kingdom Fungi; phylum Ascomycota; class Eurotiomycetes; order Eurotiales; family Aspergillaceae; genus Penicillium; species Penicillium maclennaniae. The sequence goes on along the minus strand of NW_026623215.1, from coordinate 3,628,278 downwards.
ATGGCTACGCCCCGCGGCAATCGTAGAAAAGACATCATTGGAATGCCACCACTTCCTCGAAGTCTCGCTCCATCACGTTCATTTGCCGGAGAGATGGGAGAACCGTTCACTGGGTGAATCTCCCATCATGATTCCTTCATCATCTTCCATCCGGCGAACAATCTCCTTCTCTGGTCCCGATTCCAACCTATTCAGCTCCCGTCGCCTTTTGAACTCGAGCCCGAGAAAGCGAAAGGAACCACCAACAGATCTTGGCTCGATCCAAGAAACACCCACGCGATCCTCCAAGCTTTTCTTCGATGGAGACCAAAGTCTCGATGCATCAATGGACCGCCGCCCTTCTTCGAGCAAAGGAAGAGGCCTCTTTCGAGTCCCCAACCTCCCTGCACCCAGCTCTACGAACGATCCCACTGAACCTTTGGCACCCTGTACCCCAGTCTCCTCGCGCCAGAAGATTATCCCATCCCCAGCTCATGGGTCTCCGCAGAACCCTACCGCATCTTTCAAAGGAGGCGGCTCATCGAGTCATAGAAACACCCCCAAGACAGCGTGGAGTGGATTCGATGCCTGTTTCGCGTTCTGTACCAATGGACAATCACATGCAGGCCCCCATCACAACTCAGTCGAGAGCGCACTCCCCGGCAGCTGTCATGGGTACTCCGATACAGGAGAGTCCTTTGAAAAGGGGTCCTGCCCAGGGATCTGCCCCCATTGTCCCAGTCACTCCAGAGAAGTCACAGAGCAAGTCGATCTATGAAAAGCTCGGCTGGGATGATGACGAAATGGAATTTTGAGGCATGAGCATGTTGCCTTTGTATGCATTTATTTTCGGCGTTAATCTGAGGATGTTCTTCTTGGACACAAGTCATGGAGTCTTTGAAATTTGAGGCATTTGAAGCGTTGGGACATAGTGGGGGTTGGGCATTGCAAGCGCTCTGGAGCACACGTATCACACATTCCCCATAGATTATGAAACACATTACACGAACCCAATTGACATAATCTTGAGTTAATCACGAGCATAAATTAAGCAGTCAATCATTTACAAGATCCAGTGGTGTCGCATGTGCTGTGTTTCCCCATGTTGCATCTCGGGCGATTTCATTGTATCACGTATGCTCCAGTTAATCATGAAATGACACTTTAGGATTCTGGAGATTACGAGGCCGGTCTGATCGAATCCGACTTGCTTTCTAGCCAGGGGAAGGCGTGGTGCCTTTCGACCTTTCCTGAAGTTGTGTTCGATTTTCTCATCACGCCGGTGAGATTTCACCTACTTTCAAGTTGTCCATGTCTTTCAAGACCCCATCTTCAAAGGTGTCCAGAACCATTGATGGCCTGGGCAGACTTGAGGGTCTTCAATACGCAAACGGTGTGGAGCAATTCTGCGGTATCCCATATGCCAATCTGCCAAAACGATGGACGCGCTCGTCGCTAAAAACATCGTGGGAGAACGATTGCCATGATGGAACTCAGCTGGGGTAATGTTATTCGAGACTTCTGATCCGAGCCCCTCGTTGACTCTTTGAAAAGCAGCATGTGCCCTCGTCCACGCGTCACAAGTCATGACTCGAGTCCATTCAATCCGTTCATCCCAGTCCCTCCGAACCCGACCTTTACGAGAGCACCAAATGTCGACGAAAAAACAGCACTGAACTTAAATGTTGTGATGCCGCAGTATCCAGCGCCACATGGGAAAAGGTTCCCTGTCATGGCATGGGTCCATGGAGGATCCCTCTTATTCGGCAGCGCCAGCTACAGCATCTATGATGGGGTGAACCTGGTATCGCAAAGCATTGCAATTGGATTGCCAATTGTTATGGTCAGCTTCAATTACCGTCTGGGACTAGGTGGCTTCCTGGCAAGCTCAAAGATCGCAGATGAATTAAAGCAAGACAGTTTTGCAGGAATGGGAATTTCGGACTCACTGATCAGAAAGTTGCAATGGAATGGGTCCAGAGGTATATCGCACAGTTTGGAGGTGACCCAGACAATGTGACTGCCGTTGGCCAGTCTGCTGGAGGTATATCGATCGGTCACCACATGGTTGCGAACGATCCGATGAAATTTCATCGCGCTGTGTGTATGTCAGGGCTGGGGAGTACACTTCGTCCTCGAACTTTACAGGAGCATGAAATCCTTTTCAATGCTACATGCCGACATTTTTCTATTGAGCCGAGATCATCTGATGCCCTGAATCAGTTGCGACGGGTCGACCAACAGGTCCTGGCCGATGCAGACAACGTCATCCAAAATGTGACTGTTGGCACAGGCAATCCGTGTGACGATGGGTGGTTCTACGCGCGCAGTCCTAACGACGTGTCCAAAGCACCAACCTGGCTGAAATCATTTCTCATAGGTGATGTTCACGACGAAGGGGTCGTCTTCACTGAGAATCTTCAAAAGGATACTTACGACACAGTCCGCAGCACAATGATAACACATGTTCTGAATAAGACTTTTGTCGACAAAGTTCTCAAACTGTACCATATCCACGCAGGAGTCACAGAAAAAGACCTTATCAATCGAGTATGCAACATGGGTGCCGACGCCGTCTTCAAAATCCAAAACTACGAAACCACACTTGTGAACAGACGCCTCCAGGAGGAAAAGGCATTGGTCAAATACCACTTCGATCAACGCTCTCGTCTCCCTAACATCCTGCACGGCAAAGCATACCACGGCATTGACGTTCTCTATCTTTTTCGGAAACCTGTAAAACAAGTTTAATAAGGACGAGCTTGCCATGGCTCTCGACTTTCAGTCGGCATGGATTCAATTCATCAACGGACAGACGCCATGGCAAAGCGATCACAGTATCTGGAAGATCTGGGGTCCGAATTCTCTAGCAAGAGTTGAAACGGAGCGGGAAGACGAGGCTATTCGTCGCTATTCCCGATTCAAAGGTTTATTGGCTCTGGGCGCGGCCGATCATCTTTGGGACAGATATCTTGATGCGATGGACTTTTTGCTGATGAAGCGCGATAACGTCGGTAAAGGTGAACGAGGGGAATGAACAGGGCCTATGGTAATGACATTATTGCTTGATCGCTTTTACTCGGGGTTGCGAGTCTACCTCTGGAGTATATCCCTACAGTCCTTAATTTTCCACAGGTTTCTACAGCATTATCACACAGAACAGCAAAATGCATTTCTTGGGTTAGTGTTAAAGGAATGAAAACAACCTCAGCATTGAAAAAATAATGATCAATTGGAAGTATGGTCTAGACCCATGCCCAGCTCCGGGTATGATGTTATTATAGCGCGGCTGGTGTCACTGAGGGGTACGTCACGTCTTTCCGCCTATACTTCGCATCGAGGACTTTTGCATTTATCAAGCAAATCTGGCCCTGGGCGATTACCTAGCTAACCCGAAACAAGATGTCAAATGCTCATGTTGCAAGACAGTCCATTGATGGCTTCATCCGGATGTAGCTTTATTTGCCCATTATCGTGCCCCACGGTTTGCGTTACACACCTTGAATCTACTTTTCCCTTCCGATCCTCTATTTCTTTTTACGGCCGTACCCGCTACGTACCTTCTTCAAGCAATCCATGAAAAATAATCAGACCTCATCAAGTCATCTGGCTCAGTGCCATTTTACACTGCGTATCAGCAGATTGGCAATACCTCTCCCGCCCAGACCTATCTCCGCCCAGACTAAACATCACAGTCCTGGCCTCATCACGCATCGAACCGGGCTACATATTCGTGACACCGACTGCTGGGTTCATTCAAGGAAGCGTCGGACCGGAACAGCCTGGAGCATACATCTTCCGTGACGATGGAGAGCTTGTCTGGTCGGGGCTGGGATATATCGCAGGCTTCGCGGGGGACTTTAGCCCGACTGTCATTGATGGAAAGCCTGTGCTGCGCTCTTCTCAAGGCCTGCTTGATCCTTTCCATGGACGCATGTATGGGGATCATGTCGTTCTTGATGACCGATATCAGACTGTTAGAATTGTGCGGGCTGCGTCGCATCGCTTAGTGTCTGTTCATGAGTTCAACGTTGTGAATGGGAAGTCGGTCTTGGTTGAGACTCCGGTGCCGGTCCCTGCCGACTTGAGTATCTATGGAGGGGATGAGGGTCAGGAGTGGATTCTGAATCATGGTTTTCAAGGTGAGTCGGAATCTGCCCAACGCTCGTCTACTTGTTCAATGCTGAAGTGCTCGATAGAGCTGGATCTCCAGACGGGAGAACTGCTCTTTGAGTGGTACAGTCTCGATCATATCAACCCCGAATGTCAGTTCAAGTGTCCAATCCCACATTACAAGCGTCTTAATGTTATTACAGACAGTTCAGTCCCCCTCATGAAAGAGGGACCTTTCTCCGGCCGCAGCTCATTCGACGCATATAATTATTTCCACCTCAACAGTATCGACAAAGACGACGAAGGTAACTATCTTATCTCAGCACGCCACTATTGCGCAATCTTCAAAATCAACGGAACCAATGGCGAGATCCTCTGGCAGCTTGGAGGCACCCGTGGATCCGATTTCGACATCCCTTCTAACGTAGAGTTCGCGTTCCAGCATGACGCCCGGTTTCGTCACCGATCTCCGGATGGATCTATAGAGAGAATCTCATTCTTCGATAATGCAGCTATCACTGAACCGATCGACCCAATCAATCCAATTTCAAGGGGTCGATACGTCGAGTTGAACCACACCGCTGGCACAGCTACAGAGATTCACACGTATGACGCCCCAGACGGGCTCAGTGCGCAATCGCAAGGAAATTTCCAGTTCTTACCCAATGGAAACAAGTTCATTAACTGGGGCCAGGCGGGTGCCGTGACAGAGTATACAGAAGATGGGACCGTGTTGTTCCATGCATACCTCGATTCGTATCCGAATCAGAATGTACAAAGTTACCGGGGGTTCCGATCAAACTGGACTGCCGTCTCAACCGAAGAACCTGCTGTTTTGGCATTGAGCGATGGAGATGGAAAGTTATCGGTCTGGGTGTCTTGGAATGGAGACACAGAGACCAGAACTTGGATATTCTATCTTATTGAAAATGCCAGCGAGAAAGTTGTTGTATCGCTTGGGACACAGACAAGGACTGGATTTGAGACTCTGTTTGAGAAAAGTATCGGTGGAACTGTCAAGGCACTTGAAAAGTTCTCGATTGAAGTTGAGGCCTTGGATGCTCAAGGTCGCGGACTTGGGAGTAGCAGACCTGTCTGGATTCAAGATGATGCACCGTATCGGGCTCATCTCCACAAGATCCAATCTCAGTCAAGTCGTGCAACCGAGTTTCGGGAACACGAGCTATGATGCCTGAGATATAAATGAGATAATTGATGCAGAAAAAGCCGCGATTGTAGAAAATGATTACCATCTTTGATATACAGCCTGATCAATGAAGTGCTTTATATAGTGCCAAAGGAGTTCGCCCTGCTTAATAGAAAGGTATTCACGATGAAATAGGATGGAGCCACCATAAAAGAGAAGAGACTCTGAATTTCTAGATAGAGGCTAGGCAGGGCCAACAGAGAACAAATTGTGGCCTTTCCAGATTGCCTTGTCTGTAAAGCTGGAAGCTCATCGGGCCTTGACTAACTTAGACCGAGCAAAGTAGCCCCCCTGCCACAGCCACCGCCCCAAGAGCCCCAACCAACAATGAAGTATTACTAAATAATGTTTCCTCCCAAACACGCCCGATATGGGTTGGCTTCTTCTTCACGAGATCATGTCCAGAGCCCTGTGCAATATAATCCGCCCATTCCACTTTCGACAGTTCCCCTTGATAGTCCAGGACTGTCCCCGACCAGTTGTTGGTGATTATACCATCGTCTGTTTTGTACCAACTGTTGCAATTAGGATCTGCAAAGCTGCTTCTTCGTAGTAGTGCTTGGATCCGATCATTATAGTCTTTTATGGCAGCCTCCGTCGGTTTGAGTGATAGCGTTTTACCCTGCTGCCGAGCACGGATCACTTCGCTGACCATGGCATTCAGGTATCGGGATTGAGCTTCGATCATAAGAATGATGGAATTGTGTCCTATCACCCAGTTAAAAGCCAGACATTTATCGCGCGCAAGGAAACTCTCACCAAGATTGGTATTCGGCCCGTAGAACATCCCAAAGTTAGGCAGATCCTCGACCGTCATGCCCAGGTAAGCCTTGGCTCCATTCTTCCAGATATCTCCAAGGGATCGGTCATTTGCACCATAGACCTGAATGGGGTACATAAAGTCGACGGTCTGGAATCCAGTCGCTAGCACGATGAGGTCATATTCTCGTTCACCCTTGCCTTCAATTTCAATTCCTTTCTCGGTGATACAGGTGATGGGCCCTGTCTCTAGATCAACATTGTCGCGACCTAGAGCAGGATAGTAATCATCACTGATGATGACTCGCTTGCAGCCGGGGGAATAATTGGGTGTCAAAGTATTCCATAATTCAGGCTTATGAGCCAATTGGGCTTGCATCATCTCCGTACACCAAGTGCGGATTTGTTGAGCGAAATCGGAATTCCCATCGAAGATAGCGCTATGGAACGACTCGCGAAAGTCCATCTGCAGGGCTCGCTTGCGCCAGCGAAGGGGTGGAATGTAGGTCAATAGCGCCTTTTGCAAGGTGGAAACGGGGGCATCTTGACGGGGGATGAGCCAATTGGGAGTTCGTTGGAAGACAGTGAGATGGGATGCCTCCAGGGCAATTTCTGGGATGATCTGAGCGGCTGTGGCTCCTAGAAGGTGTTAGTTGGTCGAGTTTGACATTGATATTTGACATCCATACCGTTTCCGATGACGGCAATTCGCTTCCCCGAAAGATCATAGCTCCAGTCCCAGCGAGCTGAGTGCATCATCTTGCCCTGAAAGTCTTTCAGGCCTGGAATCTTCGGCTCCCGTGGAAGATTGAGTTGTCCAACTGCAGAGATCAAGAAGTCTGAGTTGATGAGGTAGGAGTTTGCATATTCGCTGTCCTTGGCTCCGGAGACCTTGACGCTAACTTTCCATTTCGACTCGGCATCATCCCAACGCGCTTCATCCACTGTGGAGTTGAACCGAATATGATTGTAGAGTCCATATTTCTGCGCGACGCTAATGAGGTAGGCCTGAGCGAGGTTGTTAGCCTGGATTGAGGCTGTTCTAGAGGGACTTATCTGACATGAATCTCTTCCTGTCCTGGATACTCGCGCGACCAACCGGGATTCTGCTCGAAGGAATAGCTGTATAGACTGCTCCAGACTGGTCCCAGTGAGTTGATGTCTGTCATCCATCAAATAGATGATGCACATACCGTCGCAACAACAACCGGGGTATCTGTTGTCGTTCCAAGTTCCTCCCACACTGCTACTTTTCTCTAGAATCACAAAGTTGCGGCATTTGTTGTGCTTGATCAAATCAATAGCCATGCACATTCCTTGTCCCGAGTTAGCCGTTAGATCGAGCTTGCCTGTTCTCCATATACCTACCAGATATTCCGGCCCCGATAATGACTACCGTCGCATTGGTAAAGTCCTTGTTTCCCACCGGGAGACGTGTACTAGGTGCCTTAGACATGTTGCTCACTGGTCTACAACAGATAAACCAGAAAGATAGCCAGAAGACTAGATCTTCATAGGATGTGACAGAGAGAGGCTTCCCAAGTCACGACTAGTGACCCCATCTTCTCCCCGCCGGCTTAATTTGGTTTACCGAGGCTCCTCATATTGAGCTTCAGGTTCTTCGCCACCTACAAGCTTGGTCACATTGCGGCTAACAAAGCTGCTAGAGACGAAAGTATCACTCCTTGCATGAGATGTTGATTCGTCTTTGGTGTCGTTTACCTTGAGCCTGGGGAAAATAAAGGCTAGCCGTGAAGTCCATAAGAGTAAAGGCCCGTTTATTACCGGTCTAGATAATACTAAAGCGAAAGAGACGCCCCAGCACTGCTATTCTATTTCGGCCATGCGGGAATGAGTGCGGGGAAACGGACCGCCGAGGTCCAAGTGGATGCGCATCAAAACTAATTTAGACTAGTGGACAATATTTTGGCTTAACCATGGATAGATCTGACTAGGGAAGCTCGATTCCTTCTCGTTCCGCTGTTTGCAGGATATACTGCTTGACCTGGGAGAAGAAGAGATTTGACGTTAACGACGGATGCATTACCACTAGGATGCAGATATGCACTCACTTTGTCATCTGGGACCAAGGCGATCGCCAATCTCCCGTCGGCATCTCGCTTTTCAGGCTCCGCTCCGGATTTGAGGAGGAGAATTGCAGCATCGCCATGCCCCTCGGAGATAGCGTGGTGTAGCGCCGTCATGCCGTCGTTGTCAGTGGCGTTGACAGGACTTTTTCCTTCTTCCAGGAGAGCCTTAAGAATAGGGACAGAGCCCACAGCTGCAGCTCGGTGAAGCGGCAGCTGGCCACGAACGTCTTTTACTCGGGCGCTACATTTGTTCGCCAGCAAAGTTCGCACCGTCGAGAGATTGCCTTTGGAGCTTGCAAAGTGCAAGGCATTCTAATTAAATGTCAATATACAGGCAGACTCTCTTTGATAAGCCTGTTGCGTGAACTCACTTGTCCCGAAGAGCTTTTTACACTAACATCAGCTCCTTTGCGCAAGAGCAGATCGATAATCTTGTCACCTTCAGCGGCTTTGAGACTAGCAGCGATCATAAGCGGAGTCCAATTAGAACCGTCCTAATTACAGTTTGTCAGTCAATATAAAATGAACTGATAATTAAATGAAGCAACATAGGATATGTGTTACATACCTCGACATCAGGATCGAAATTCTTGACGCCAACTAGCATCTCCACAATAGAATATCGGTTATATGCAACAGCCCAATGGATCGGCAAGCGATCATCATCATCTTTGGTGAAAGCAAACTTTGGATTAGCCTGTGAATGTGGTTAGCCTTTTCACATTTGTTTGGCCATTCATAGAAGAGCCGGCGCTCGACGGAGCGCGTGGTGGGTTTTGCGGGGCAGCTTGAAGCTCTAGATCACACCACTCACGTTGAGGAGAGATTCCACGATTTCATCTGTTACACGTGTTCAGAATAAGTCACAATTGTATTTTGGGGGAACACCCACCTCTACCCTCACGGGCAGCCTCATGAAGAGGGTATTTAGCGCTGTGGTCAGGATCCATAGCGATGGTAGAAGAAGATAGAGGAAGATAAACGATAAGAGCTGCGATAAGTCGGCGGTCGACACCTGACGCGGACACCTCAGGCCATTGACAGAACTTCCATCAGAGATTCATCGCCGGACCTCCACCACGTTCACCACCACGCTTCGCCTTTTAGAACTCGCAGCGGACCGGTCGAAGGCAGATGCGCTGAACTCACGGCACACTTCAAACCTTATCGACGACCTCTTGCGCAGGCTTTTCTACCGCGCGATCGTCGAGGCTCCGCCGTCACGCCTCGATCTTGAATCCCTTTGGCTTCTCCTCCGCGTCACATCATTCCCTCCATATCCTCCAAAGTCACGATCGCAATGGACTACTCAAAATCATTGACCGCTGACGAGGCGGTCCGCACTTCCGCGAAGCGGACCGCCGACCTCTTCGGCACTGAATACTTAATGGTCACCCCCTCGACTCTTGCAGATGGCTCGATCGGCGTCTCCTATCGACGGAAGGCGGAATATGAACATGTGAAAGAATTGCCCCCGGTGCTGGCAGAGAAGCAAGCCAAGGCCGCTGCAGGGCGCACAAAACGACCCAAGATCCAGTCCCAGCAATCACAGCCGTCCGGCGACGGAAGCGGTGCTTCTATGTCTCTGGTCAAAAGGCCAGCTGGTATGGCTTCAGGTGCAGCTGCTGAAGATCAACCCAAGAGTTTGATCCAAAGGCCATCTGCGACTAAACAACAGCGACCCGATTGGCATGCGCCATGGAAGCTGATGCGTGTAATCTCGGGTCACTTGGGTTGGGTGCGCGCTCTGGCTGTTGAGCCGAATAACAAGTGGTTTGCTAGTGGAGCTGGAGATCGGACGATCAAGATTTGGGATATGGCAACGGGTGGGTTGCGTCTGACTCTCACTGGCCACATTTCGACTGTTCGTGGACTCGCGGTTTCGCCCCGGCATCCCTACCTATTTTCATGCGGTGAGGACAAGATGGTGAAGTGCTGGGACTTGGAAACGAACAAGGTCATTCGACATTACCACGGCCACCTAAGCGGTGTATACACCCTTGCCTTGCACCCGCATCTCGATTTGTTAGTCACTGGTGGCCGTGACGGTGTATGCCGAGTGTGGGACATGCGAACACGGAGTAATGTCCACGTCCTGGCCGGACACAAGGGTACTGTTGCCGACATCAAATGCCAGGAAGCCGACCCGCAGGTCATCTCCGGCTCTCTGGACGCCACAGTGCGACTCTGGGATTTGGCCGCTGGCAAATCCATGGGCGTCCTCACACACCACAAGAAGGGCGTTCGCGCTCTCGCCACCCACCCTCGTGAATTCACCTTTGCCAGTGCCAGTACTGGAAGCATCAAGCAATGGAAGTGCCCCGAGGGAGACTTCATGCAGAATTTTGACGGCCAAAATGCCGTCATTAACACCCTCTCCGTCAACTCAGACAACGTCTTATTCTCTGGCGGTGACAATGGCTCCATGTCTTTCTGGGACTGGAAGACCGGCTATCAATATCAGTCTATGGACACTATGGCTCAACCCGGTTCTCTCGAGGCCGAGGCGGGTATCATGGCATCGACTTTTGACCGTACTGGTTTGCGTTTGATCACAGGTGAGGCTGATAAGACCATCAAGGTGTGGAAGCAGGATGAGAATGCCACGCCCGAGACTCACCCTGTTACCTGGGCCCCTACTCTGGGCAGACAGCGGTACTAGAGGATTGTTCGCATTGAATATGTGTCTTCTGTTCGAGTCTTGAATACCCTTCTTCATGTTTGATTATCTTTTGTGGCACTATATGGAGTTCAGAGGTCGAGGAAATTAGAATACTAGTATTTCCTGAATAAAAAGGGCGACATTCAGAATCTTGTCGTGTATACAAGCTTAGGAATTCCTTTAGACTTCTACGAGTACTAACGTACTTGCCAAAGGTAGCTCTGAATACCGACGAATAAGTCTGTAATAGAAAAGAGCAATCGACCACTAAAAGGGTATCACACGCAACAGACTACAGACAGAATCTAGATGGAAATACAATATGCAGGAACTCCAGAAATGCGCAACCAGGCAGCAATTGCTCACTGCTCAGTACCAAGACCAAAGCCCTTAGCCTCAAGATCCTCCCGGAATGCAGACCTCACATCCTCGGCAGCAACCCTCAAGCGAACTTTGCTGCTACGATCACCTCGAGCAGGAATCGTAGAGCCACCTAATACGCTTTTTGAGCCTGAACCTTGCTCCAAAGCCAAGACACCAGAGTTCATTAGCTCCATGGCTGCAAAGCCCAATGCTCGCACTCTGGCACTTGTGCCCCCGCCAAGAAGGAAGTCCTTAACGCCAGCTCCAGCAGATCCAGCAACAGCAACGGCCGCGTCAGCGATCCGACGTGCTTCATCGAGCACATCGCCAAAGGTTGATTCGGTGATGCCTGTGCGGTGGACCCGAGCAAGGAGGGCAGCTAGGAAGAGTTTGCCGGAAAGAGGAAGGCAGCGGAGAGATTGCTGTAGGGGAGTGGAAGTAGCCTCCTGGATTGCTTGCTTGATAGTAGCGATGGTGACACGTCCAGGTTGCCCTTTGCCTGCCAGGAGTTTCGGGGCAGAAGAATCTCCAGGGCCCTTATCGGTGAGTACCTTGTTGCGTCGTGCGGGCGTTTTGCTAGGCGTAGGAGGCTCCTCGTCTTCATCAATTGCAGCAAGAGTGTTGCTGGCGGCGGCTTCTTCAGCGTCTTGCTCTGCAATCTCAACTGCGCGACGACAAATGTCAAGTGCTCGACGAGCGTCACCGCTAACGGCAGCGACTTTGCGACTTGCGAATTGGATGGCATCTGGATCGACGATATTGCCTGGTACATTTGCCAGACGGGTGCTGATGATCTCCATCAGGTCATTATGGCGGTATCCAGGGAATGTGATACGAGTCAGTCCAAGACGACTGGAAATCTTGTTGCTGAGTGTTCGTTCAGGAAGATCCATGGTGTTTGCCACGGCGAGAACGACAAGACGGGAGTGTCGAAGGGCGGGCCAATTGAAGAAGTTATACATGACTGACTGGTTTTTTGTCACCAGCTGGTCCAACTCGTCCATGAGCACTACACATGAGACTCGGCGAGGCGAGGGATTGGAAAACTCTGCCTCCAGGAGGTCTAGAGCGTGAGAAGGAGAGACGCGGTCTCCTTTCAAGGCTTCCCAAAGCAGGGAATAGGATTGGTGGGGGTCGGTGACTTTCATGCCGTTAATTTCAACAAAGATGAAGTCGTCCATCTCCTCTGCCATTACTGCGCCGTTGAGCTGGGCCACAACTTCACGCACGGTTGCGGTTTTGCCGGTGCCAGGTGTACCTGAGATATAGATGCAGGCTCCTGTACCTTCCATAATGGCCGCACTAAGATGGTTGTAGACTTGATTGAACTCAGACTTTCGACAAGGAAGAGAGTCTGGTACTGTTGAGACATGCAGCAAGTTACGTGCTTGGCGATATGGTGAAGCAAAGTGGTTTGGCGAGAGAACACGAGTGCCAAGAGGAGTGAATTCAAGAGGCTTCTTCACCACAATTCTATGATCATTGTTAGTGCCACCAACAGTCAAAGTCAGATCGAGACGCTATGCATCCGTACCTTTTGTGGGTGGGCGTCGTCAGCTGCTTCTTGCGCTGAGACTTGGGTGTTGCATTCCCGGCCAATCGCTGCCTTTTCCTGGGTGTGGTTGGAGCCTCATTTTCATCCTTGGTCTCGACATACTACCAGATGAGCACAATCAGTATATTGCCATCGCAGTCTGCGAGCTCAAGGTCTCGCTTACCTCGTCATCCGCCACCTTGCGTTTCTTGGCAGCCTTTAGCCCATCCTTGACCAGGTTGATAAGATCGAAGATATTGTCTTCCTGGTAAACCTTCTCCCAGACAAATTCTTCCGTATATCTTCCCTGTGCCTGACTCACACCTCGACGGACAACGATACACTTGTTGTATTCGGCCAATTCGGTTTTGTCCTTGGGAGGAATGCCGTTCGGATATTTGGCATAAAAAGCATCCTTGGACATCACGACAGCCTTGCCATTGATGGACGTAAGAGGGTTTGTATTGAAATCCGCGGTCAGGTATTGCTCGTTCGGCAAAGCATCTGCTCTCCGCTTGTTTCTTGTTGACAAGAACTCATCAGGGGATGCGAACCACATGATGTTGGCGGACTTGATCATTTTGTCATCTTCGTCTTCGTCCTCTTCCTCCACGAATTCTGTGATAATTCCCACCCAATCTTTCCCGGGCTCCGGTGATTTTAAAAGGACCACTTGACCGAGGTAGCACTCGAATGTGCCCATGCGAGCGCCCACAATGGTCGGTCGTTTCCTGGCAGGTCGGGAAGAGCGACGGCGGTTTGCCTTGGTAGAGCTTGCGCCGTTAGCTTCGGCTTGATCCGCGACTTCAGGCTCAGGTGCATAGATCCAGTGCCAAGGGAGGTCTTCGTCACCTAGCTCGTCGTCGGAGTCCTCTCGGACTAGGGCACCCTTAGTGACCCATTGCTGGGCGCGCTTTCGGACATTGCGGGTGTGCTGAGGACTGGAATCGGAGTCAGAGTCAGCCATATCGCTCTTGAATATGGGATGGCTGTTAAAGCTACAGGGAGCTGGCAAAGAGCGAACGTCAAAGTCGGAAGGGTCGATCGCGTCTCGCCGAAGTTCACGCGTTGTCCACTTTACTCCTTTTCGGGCTTAGCGCCAGATGAACCAATCAACGCTTCGTATCCCGGTAGCCTCAGAATTTCCTACGATCATTGCTTATCGAGTACAAAATGATTCAGCATGTCCAGGTGGCTTTCGAATGACGAGGCTATTGGCACAGAGTATGCTATAGAACAACAACACAATGATGTCTGATGGTTTTAAACGCTCTTTTTCGTGTATCAAAGTATTCAACGGGCGTCTTCGAAAGCACATTGACTCTGGAACCATCTCCTTCGCGTAGAAAGGCTGTACTGGACACAGTCCTCATTCAAGACGCTTATATGTCCAAGTTCATGAGAATGCCGCACTTCTGCCTCGAGGGAAAAGGACTAGCCTCATTCTCGAGCTGGCTCGCTTTACCGAAATCGTACGCTCCCTAGGATCAGATCGCGGTGAAATAGAGCACCTAGTGCCTCTTGAGGCGCCTAGCAGTTCAATCGGAATGAAAGTATTGAATAGATAGCGAGTTTATGTTCAAGGCAGCAATGATGACCGTTTAGGCGAAGTCCTCATCACCTTCCATTCCAGTTGATCCGCAGAAACACCAGAACCGGATGACTATTTTGGCAGTTCCTTACGGATAGGGAGCAAGTTAAAACTCTGCTGAAGCCATCCGAGGCGAGACACGACGCCACAATTGAGAAGAACATGAAAGGTTTCTTCAATGTCGATCCTGGCACACTGTTCTAAAGAGCAACGAATAGTTCCTACGTGGGATTGAGAACTAAATCTGATCCCTACAAAAAGTCTGCCCGAGGCGTCCGAGATATCACAAGTGGGGAAAATTTTGAATTTTTGGCTTCTCGAAGCCGTGTCGAAGTAAATAGTGTATCGATGTTCTTCATGCCGTGGCAGCCTGAGCCGGCGCACCTTCGCCAGCAAGCATCTTCTGTCTAAGGACTATAGAACAATCAGTGAGATGCCCACACAGCAAGATTCAAGGGCAAAAGAATAACTCACCTTCTTCCACAACCCGCAATTGCTGGCTCTTACTTGAAACAACCTTCTCCAGATCCTGCAGGTTGGTATCCAAGGCCTTGACCTTGTCATCATAGAAAGCAACCGCCTTACCGTGAGTCTATGCAGCATCAAAATCAGCAACCGTCCCTCCAGCTTCTCGTGTCCCCATTCATTGCAAATCATCAACATACCTTCTCAACATAGAATCCCGTCCCCACGTCAACAAGGACCTTTTCCCGATCCGTCAACCGACCTTTAACGTACAGCGAGCTTGTCAGAGGGACCAGCACCTCACTACGGCCCTCGGTGCCCTTCGCCTTGGACCCAACGACGCCGTCGGTAATCGAGCGCACACAGTCGCGGAATCTGAGATTGCGCAGCGCGCAGCTTGGCGTGTGAGGTGGTGAGGTGCTCTAACTCGGAGGTGAGACGAGTCTGCAGAGAGCGGAGTTGAGGAACGGAGAGCGTGGCCAAGTTGACTATAATTCCACTTCAAGTTAGGATTGCGCTCATGCTTTAGGGGCATTGCGGAATTATTGGCGGGGTGAGGGACATACCAGTGCCCGGAGGAGCTCCGCCGGAGCTTGACGAATCGGCCATTATGCTGATATATGGGTGGAGGGCCTTCAGGTGAAGAGTTGAGAGGTAGATTGATGTCGACTCTGCAGGACTCGCGATATGGCGTAGGTGGGGTGGGATGAGCTTGGAAAAGTGTCGGGTGGAAGGGCGTGGCAGTTGTGTGGAGAGTATTATGTCCCGCTCTTGTCTTGTAACCTGCCTATACACACGCACTTTTCATAAAACCACCACACGGCATCTGGAACAGAGCATGAAATTATGGCAAGAGGTGGAACGATAATGTACATGGCTTAAGTATGCTAATTATGGTACAAGTATACAGCGACAAGCTCACAGCTGTGAGAGAAGACCCTCAACAAACGATGCTAACTGTTCCAAAGACACGTCCTGGCACACATCCAGACGTCGACACTGAACTTCAAGAGTCTGCTTGCTCTTCCAGCCATTACCAACAACCACGATAACCGGATACCCAATCAGGTCTGCGTCACCTAATTTCCACCCCATTCCCTTATCACGGTCATCCAAAAGGGTGTCCATAGGCTTGGGATTAGATGTGAGATTATCGTAGACCTGCTCTGCAACAGAGTCCATTCCCTTGCCAGCAACGACGAGCACTTCATAGGGAGCAATTGCGCGAGGCCAATTCAGGCCCCTCGAGTCGGAGAGACGATGAGCTACAGCCGAGACCAAGCGAGAGACGCCAATGCCGTGGCAGCCCATTTGCATCGGCACTATTTGTTCTTTGGTCGATTGCACGTCTGTGGTAGAAGATCCGTTCAGCGCTGTAGGGCTGACGGACACCGAAGCATTGAGTACTTCACTGTACCGCGTGCCCAAGTGAAAAGTATGGCCCAATTCAACAGCGGGATTACTTGTCAAATGCCCGTCTGCGCATTGTGAGCAGCGGTCTCCGTCGTGGACGCGCACAAGGCTGAGCTTGTTCTCCGTCCCAGGAAACCGATCCAGCATCGAGTACTTGATGTCTTCAGCAGTGCAACTGGCTTGCTGAAGCAGATCGCTCAACGGAGGACGCTGGTAGACTCGTACTTGGGAGTCATAGAGATCCAACACATGGGGCTTTTGCACAGAAGCACCCGATTTAACAAATGCAGTCCATTTTGCCAACGGGTTCTCAACACTCAAGTCAAGGTCAACGCCAGCTGCGGTGGCAATTGCCTTAACAGCGTGCGAGTTGACCTGTCTTTCGACAGGTTCCGTCGTGTCATTCTGCATAGAGTACTTGGGGTACCAACCCCGGAGAAGGGTACTGCCATCGTGCGAAATGGCCATCCACATGCCATTGGATATCGTTGCGCCGCCTTCCGCCGGCGCGTCTTCTGTTTGGAAGCCTGGGGCAGCGCTTTGGCTTGTAGACTCGTTGAAGTTGTGGGTCTGGCCATCTGCAAGCTCCTCATTATACACATGATCACAACTTGAGCAGCTCACGACGCGGTCTTCACCCTTGTTGCTGACAAAATGAAACTCATGGCTGAGACTACCGCCCATATTTCCAGAATCTGCTGCGGCAACGAGATAGGGGATCTTGAGCTCATCAAATAGCTGAGTGTAGGCATGTTTTACCGACTTGTAGGTCTTGAGGGCTTCCTCAACGTTATAGTCAAATGTATAGAGGTCCTTCATGACAAACTCACGGCCACGGAGAAGGCCTTGTCGCGGTCGAGGCTCATCGCGATACTTTCTTGCTGCGGTCGGTTAGTGACACAAATAAGAAGGTATGTGCGTGACCTGTCTTACTTATTTGATACACCCGCAAAGGAAGGCTTTTGTATGAAGTGGTGAGACTTCCAACGAGACTAGTGATCTCTTCTTCGTGAGTAGGAGCGAGAAGAAAACGAGTGTCTTTTCTATCGTGAAATCTGAAAACCTCGGAGCCTTCGGTGAGTCGGCCGGACTTCTCCCACAACTCCTGCGATGAAATTGAAGATAAAGAGACCTTGGATGCTCCTAGTCAATTGTTAGATCATAGCACTAAAGTGGTTTTTGCACATTTTGATCCCACCCAATCCACGCATATGTTTGTCAATAAGACTTTCGAGCTTGTCCTGCACACGTAGCCCAAGAGGGAGTAGATGAAAGACACCAGAGTAGGCCTGCCGAAGGAATCCGCCTCGAATCAGAAGGTCGTTGGCATCCTCTGATACATGGTTAGCGATGGGCCAATCTCTTGATCACACTTAACGTACCATTGCTCCCCGTCTTCTTAGCTTTACCAGCTATAGGAATCCAAAAGTTTGAAACCCGATTTCGTCCATCATACTGCGATCAATCAGCCACCTGCCACGGAGCTCATGTCAAGTTTTCCGGGGTTGCGTACATGAAGTCCGCACCGCTGGATCCTCAATCCCAACACTAGCCGCCTCCCCGAAGTGCGACCGGGCTTTGGACGCATCCCGGAAATCATCGAGGAGATACTCCCGCAGGAAAAAAATCAAGGAATTGAGACAGACAGACGTCGAAGTGAATCTCAAGAAACCGTCGTGGTCGCCCTTGGGCTGTTTCTTATCGGGCTGGTCCGAGCGCCCGATAACTGGCCCGCCGCAAAAGATTTCTCCGTCCAATTTTCTCTCCGCCCAAAAAACATACCTGCTTCCCAGCTACGCCAAAAATGGGTAAAGGGAAAGAAAAGCGCTCTTCGGGCGCTACAGAAGACCCAAAGAAGTCAGATACCTCCGTCACGGAATCTCAAACCGCCGAGATTCCTCAGTTCAAAGACGGCGCCTTTGCGGGCCTACGAGAGAAAATCGAACAGCGATTGAACAAACAGAGCTCTGGCAAGGGCAAGAAGAAGGACAACAAGCCTCAGCCTTCTATCGAGACGCCTAAGAAGGATATCCCAAAGTCTGGCAAGAATCAGGGATCTGCGCAGGGCAAGAAGCGTGATCGCAATGGAGATGTGATTGCCCGGGAGCCGAAGGGAGATAAGAGGAAGCAGGACAAGCCCGAGGGTTCCAAGAAGAGCAGCAAGAATGACAAGCTGCGTGAGGAGATTTTGGCACTAGGAGGCACCGAAGAGGATCTGGATCTTCTCGACGGTGTCGACTCTGAGTCGGAGGTCGAGGGCGAGAAAGGAGGCGACGATGATTTGCGCAAGGAACTTGCAAAAATGCTGGAGGCTTCCGGCCACGTCGTTCCTGCGGATCTAGACGACGAGGAGGCTGAAGCTGAGCTAGCCGAAGCTGAGGCCAAGGCTGCGGCCGAGAAAGAAGAAGAAGAGGAGGAAGAGGAAGAGGAGGACATCGCAGAGGTCGATGACGGCGGTGAAGCGGATAGCGAAGATGCCAGCGAAGCTGAAGAGTCTGACATTGAGGCAGCACCTCCCGCTAAACCGATTAAAGCGAAGGAAGCCGAAGTTATTATACCCAAGGAATTTACAAAACTTGTGAGTACTGATCATTTACTACACTGATTGTTCTTTACTTACTCCAATTGCAGACTTGTCTTCCCCGATCCGACTGGTACAACATCCCGCTCCCCCCGCTGAAAAGCGCAACGCAAATGAACGCCCTGCCTCGTCACTTGGTCGAGCGCATTCATGAAGTCGCCAACACCTTTCTCCAAGAGGAGACCGATCTGTACGCGGAAGCGCAGCAGGCATCTGCCTCCTCGTCCCACAAGTTCTACACAACAATCATGGCTTCTGGTACCCTCAGCGATAAGATCTCCGCTCTGACCCTCGCTGTTCAAGAATCGCCGCTGCACAACACGCTGTCATTGCAGAACCTCATTGGCCTGGGAAAGAAACGAAGCCGTGCCCAGGCTGTTGAAGTATTGCGCTCTTTGAAGGATATGTTCGCTCAGGGTACTTTGTTGCCCAGCGATCGGCGACTAAGGTCGTTTGCCAACCAGCCCGGTCTCGTTGCTGCATTCCAAGGCGCTCCTGGCCGATGGACCGAGCGGGACCCCCTTCCTGGAGGCTTGCAGAAGAGCCACTTGATTGTCTGGGCTTTTGAAGACTACTTGAAGGAGCAGTTCTTCGAAATGCTTAAGATTCTCGAGGTTTGGTGTAACGACGAGATTGAGTTCTCCCGTTCCCGTGCTGTCAGTTACGTGTACGAGCTTTTGAAGGAGAAGCCCGAGCAAGAAGCCAATCTCCTGCGTCTTCTTGTGAACAAACTTGGAGACCCGGGCAAGAAAATCGCTTCTCGTGCCTCTTACCTGCTGTTGCAGCTTGAGCAGCAGCATCCGCTCATGAAGCCCCTCATCATCAAGGGTGTCGAGGAACTACTGTTCCGTCCTGGCCAGAGCCAGCACGCCAAGTACTACGCCATCATCACCCTGAACCAAACTGTTCTCAGCACCAAGGAACCCAAGGTGGCTGATCAATTGCTAGACATCTACTTCTCTCTTTTCGTTACTTTCTTGAAGCCTACCAAGCAGGTGTCTCAGGGCAAACATGGAAAGGGTCCTAAGGGCAATGGCAAGGGCAATGGCAAAGATGAGGTCAAGGGCGAGGCTCAGACCGATGAGATGCGCGAGAAGCTGACTTCTGGTGTCTTGACTGGTGTCAACCGCGCTCACCCTTTCACCGACTCTGACTCTGACCGGTACGTTCTCCGCGCTTCATCAGCTACGTGATATACTGACATGATTTATAGCCTCACCAAGCATATCGACACGCTCTTCCACATTACGCACTCGTCCAATTTCAACACCAGTATTCAGGCGCTGATGCTGATCCAGCAGATTACTGCCCTCTCACCAGATCTCCAGTGACCGCTTCTACCGCACGCTGTATGAGTCCCTTCTGGACCCGCGCGTCGCTACATCCTCAAAGCAGTCGCTTTACCTAAACCTTTTGTTCAAGTCTCTCAAGAATGACCTGAACATCCGCCGAGTGAAGGCATTTGTTAAGCGTATTGTGCAGGTCCTTGGAATGCACCAGCCTGCCTTTATCTGCGGTGTCTTCTACCTCATCCGCGAACTCGAAAAGTCCTTCCCCGGTCTTTCGTCTCTGCTAGATCAGCCTGAAGACAACGAGAGCGATGGCGAGGAAAATTTCCAGGATGTCCCTGACGAGGATGACGAGCAGTCGCAGCCGCAGCCAACACCCGTGGTGGTCAAGAAGCAGTCCAATGGATACGATCCTCGCAAACGCGATCCGGAGCACAGCAATGCCGACAAAACTTGTCTTTGGGAATTGCTTCCCTACACCGCTCACTTCCACCCTTCTGTCTCCGTCAATGCCGCGAACCTGCTGGAGCACCAGCCTATGAGCGGCAAGCCCGACATGACTATTCACACTCTCACCCACTTCCTGGATCGCTTCGTGTACCGTACCCCCAAGGCCAGCGCTGCTTCTCGCGGAGCCTCAATCATGCAGCCTCTGGCTGGTGGCGATGCGGCCGACCGACTGGTGGAGGCCGTCAAGTCGGCTGGACAGGCTGTGCCCCTCAACTCGGAGAACTTCTGGAAGAAGAAGGCAGAAGATGTGGCCGCGGAAGATGTCTTCTTCCACCAGTACTTCACTCGTGTTAACGAGGGCAAGGTCAAGGCCAAGAAGGGCAAGGGCACCGTTGACCCCGTTAACCGCGATGAGGAAGGTATCGACGATATCGATGGTCTCAGTGGGGATGAGGATGAGATCTGGAAGGCCCTGGTTGACTCGAAGCCGGATCTTGAGGAAGCTGACGACAGCGACGACGACCTGGATTTGGATGATCTGGAATCTGCCTACGACGATGATGAGGCTGAAGGCGGAGCCAGCGGCGACGAAGACGTCATTTTCAATGAGGAGTCCGATGTGCCCTCGGATGAAGAGATGGAGGAGGCCGAGTTTGGCGGATTCGAGGACGAGGAAGCTGCTCCTGCCCCGAAGAAGAGCAAGAAGGCCGCCAAGAAGGAGGAGCCCGAGGACGACTCGGACGCCTTCGACATGGACGTATCAGACGACGAGGCCTTCCTCGACAGCGACGAGGACCTGCCGTCCGACATGGAGCTGGGCGGCGTCAAGTTGCCGGCCGAGACGGAGCCGTCGACGTCGAAACGCGACAAACGCCGCAAGCTCAAGCACTTGCCGACATTCGCCTCTGCGGACGATTACGCGGCGTTGTTGGGCGACGAGGACGACGGCATGTAGAGGGAGTTTCTATTTGTTTCAATTTTTTTTTCCCTGTCAATATGCTGGTCTCGTTGCAGGAGTTCGGACGAAAATATCACCTGTGTATTATTGTCACATATCAAAAGCATCCAGAGCCAATCCCATTATGTTACTCAAAACCGTAATGTTAATCCGGGTCGCGCCGATCATTGGCTTAGAAGGTAAACGGCCATCACGCAATCTTGCATTCTGACGGAGGAATAAACTATCTGGAGGCGTTTTGGGTCGTCCACTACTACTGTAAGCATAGCAAGAGGAATGGAGAGAACATGTGGTTCCAGCATGACGCCATCGTAGAGGAGGAGCACGCAAGAGCGGGAGGCTCGGTTGGGGGCCCGAGTTCCATACTGTCACATAGTCATGCCCTGACTGTGTCTCGTTCTGTTTATTGACTTGAGTCGATGACTCGAGACTTGATTCTAGAATTCCTCTGGCCTCCTTGAAAACGTGGAATACATTAGAAATACCACCAGAATACCACCAGTAATACCACCAGGACACCTTTTTCATACATCCAGCTCGGCAGCATCTGCTGAAAGCAGGTGCTGAGTAAGCAACACATGGCCAAGGCAGTGTATTGGCATTACCAATATTCGAGTTTTCACTTTCGTAGTGTCTGATGATTTCGACTAATCTCGCATGGAAATTAATGGGAGTTGAAATTTGTTCCTTCATACGCTACAGACCATTTCTGCCATCCACTTTCCCCCCACCCTTCTCCCTGAGCCTAGGCTCAAGCCATTACGACCCTCCAAGTTCACCCCGAGGCCCGTTCTGACCTCCGCATTCGGTTAGAGAATGGCGGTGATCAAATCAGCGCATACGACAAAGTCACGGCGTGTAGGTATCCATGTTTTCGGGGGTGGCTTATGCATGGGCTCTGCTCCTCCGCGCCCATTGATTAGCTAGCGACCGCTTGCGGGGCAAAGGCGGGTCCATTTCCGGCAGGTCGTAGCTTCATGGAGTGTAGCATCCCAATAATCTCAGCTCTCAGCGGGCTTAGACGAGGCTGAGTGCTCGTATCTCAATTCCGGAGCGACCGGTTCTTTATCGAAGAAAGGAATCAGGGCACGGTAGCTTATCCCCGAACACCCGATGGCAATTAGGATTCCATGGATCAGGGCAAACGACGCCTCCCAGGGCGGACAGAAGCGCCTCTCCCGCAAATGGATGCGTCGGGGCTGAACCTTTGCGGCGACCTTCACGTCATGCCAATGTCGAGAACAAATGATGTGATCGACAGGTTTTTTCTCTCTCGCAACCCAGGTCGAGGGTGGAGTCCTGTCTTCAGAAACCTGCGCGGAACCAGAATTACAGCGTTTTTGATCGCCAACGCTGCGATCGTAGTGGACTCCCGACCAACCGGGTATCCTGTATACCAGTTTAGATACTTAGGATACCGTAGTCCCTTGGCCCTCTTTTTCCTTCTTGGATCCGGTTTCTTTTCTGTCTCATTCCTTTTTTTTTTTCCTCTCTTTCATCCCTCTCCCTATCGCACTTTCTCTGCGACAACTCTACAGGGGGCTGTCCCGGATCTTCACTGTAGATCCACGTGCCCGAATCGCCCGCTCCGGCCTGTACCAATATCCCAAGCAAGCGCCCTCAGCAAAAAAAAAAAACTCACCTCAGCAACAGACGATCAATCGACAAGCTCGATTGTAATCACCCAATTACCAGCAGCCCCGGTTGTATGCAACTATTGCCTCGGAACTACATTTACATGTATTCGAAGGTTACCGCTTCTCTCGACTCCACCGAATACCGCCAAGCACGGTTCGCCCGCTCCTTAAGATTAAGATGGCTAGGCCTAACGACGCAGCACTTGCTGCTGGCGCTTGGGACCACGACCGCACCGCCGACGTGAGCTCCATGAGTGATCAAAGTGACAAGTTGGAGGACCCGAAGCTCAAGGACTACGATGCTGAGGGCCAGGGTCGCCGCTCGTCGCATCACCATGTCACGGCAATCGACTCTTCGAGCATGACCGAGAGTATTGGTCGCCAGATTGAATTAGAATCGGAAAATACGATCAAGTATCGTACTTGCAGTTGGCAAAAGGTAGGTTCTTTTGAGTTCCGTGCTAAATGGAAGTGAATTAAGACTAATCGCGCATTAGACTGCGGCTCTGCTTTTCTCTGAGTATATCTGTTTGGCTATCATGTCTTTCCCTTGGTCGTATTCCGTGCTGGGTCTTGTTCCTGGTCTCCTTCTGACCTGTTTCGTCGCCGGTGTGGTGCTTTACACCTCTTTGACCATCTGGTATGATCTCTTGATTTCGGCATGTCCACGACAATTGTGCTAATTTTGAGGATAGGCGCTTCTGTCTGCGGCATCCCGAGGTGCGCGATGTGTGTGATATCGGCCAATATTTGTTCTGGGACTCCAAGATCGCCTGGTGGGCGACAGCCGTCATGTTCCTGTTGAACAATACCTTCATTCAGGGCCTACACTGCGTGGTTGGCTCCGAGTACCTCAACACCATGTCTAATGGTGCAGTCTGCACAGTCGTGTTTTCTCTCATCGTTGCCATCACTTCTTTTATCTGCTCGCTCCCGCGCACATTCAGCACCCTGGCTAAGATTGCCACTTTCTCCGCCTTCTTCACCTTCATCTCCGTCATTCTGGCAACCATATTTATTGGAATTGAGGACCACCCAGCCGGATACCCTGGCAAAGGCGAGCCGACTTTCCGCGCAACCCCCATGCCTGGCACAACCTTCGTTTCAGGCCTGAACGCTTTCCTGAACATCAGCTATACTTTCATCGGCCAGATCACCCTGCCCAGCTTCATTGCCGAGATGAAGGAGCCCCGCGACTTCTGGAAGTCCGTGACTGTTGTGACCATCGCTGAAGTCATCGTTTTCGGTCTTGTTGGCTCAATTATCTACGTCTACACAGGTAACGAGTACATGAGTTCCTCGCCCGCATTCGCCAACATGTCCGACGAGCTTTTCAAGAAGATCTCCTTCTCCTTCATGATCCCAACGATCGTCTTCCTCGGAGTTCTCTACGCCTCCGTCTCAGCCCGCTTCATCTTCTTCCGCCTGTTTGAAGGAACCCGCCACAAAGGCAACAACACCGTCGTCGGCTGGGCCGCCTGGATTGGAATTCTGGCCTGTCTGTGGGTTTGTGCCTGGATCGTCGCTGAGGTGATTCCCTTCTTCTCGAGTTTGTTGTCGATTATGAGCTCCTTGTTTGATTCCTTCTTTGGTTTCATTTTCTGGGGTGTTGCATATATCCGCGTGCGCTCGGCTGATCACGGACCCTGCTTCTTCATGAAACGGGGCATTCGTGGCTGGTTGGGTTTCATTTTCAACGTCAGTTTGATCTTCATAGGTCTCTTCTTCTTGGGTCCTGGTACCTACGTGAGTATTTTGGTCTCCAATTTTTCGTCTGGTTTCTTTGCTAATATCTGCTTTCGTAGGCCTCCATCATGTCCGTCATTGAAATGTACGACGAGGGTACCGTCGGCGGTGTCTTCACATGTGCCAGCAATGCGCTATAAGGTCCCGCGGGGCGGGATCTTGGCGATATATTTCACTTCTCTTTTTTGCATCTCCTTTCACATTGTAATCGGTCATTCTGACCGCCGGGCAACACCGGTTGTGGAGGGTTTCATGACTTGATGACGGAGACAGGTGGCAAATTGCTATTATTTTGAATCGTATGATCTTTTAGTGGATTTTCTAGTTGGATCATTACCATGGGATATCACCGTGTTCATGTTTTGTATACTTTTGCGGGGACGGGGATGTTGGGGACAGTGCTCTTTTCCGCGCCCTCCGGCATGCCGTGCACATAATCCGCGGCGTTGAATTGAATTCGGATGACCGGTGGGGCACTCTGATGCTCTCGCATGCTGTCATCACAACCACACACTTTTTTTGCCTCTACCCCTCTCCTCGTAGATTAAGATGTGGAAATGGGGGATGCACATTCCCCGCTGAACTCGCCCTATCGGCACGTGACTTTTCCGCTATGCTTCTCCGACGGCGGAGCAGACACAACTTCTCGCCTTTTTTCTTCCTCTTCCCTCGCTTCTCTTCTCGTCAATTCAATCTCATCTTCATTTAATCATTATGGCTAGCGCTCGTACTTTCCGGAAGGGCGTTGACCTTGTCGCTGCTAGGGCGTCCGCCTTGCACCCCCCCCCCGCGCTTCTATCGGCTCCACACTGCTGCGGCGGGAGCTCTCCTCCGCCGTGCGGGCAACTCCCCGGACTCCCAGCACCAGACTCACTGCGCGTGCTGCTGTTCCCCAGATCAAGACACAGGCTGTTCGCCATGTCTCGAGCTCCAATGAGTCCCTGGCTAAGACTCAGTTGTATGACTTGCACCAGGCGCACGGCGCCAAGATGGTGCCGTTTGCCGGGTACTCGATGCCACTGCAGTATGCCGACCTGAGCCATGTGGAAAGCCATATGTGGACTCGTGAGAAGGCCAGTCTGTTCGACGTGAGCCACATGTAAGTTCAATTGAATTGCAGAAGCTCAATTGGGACCACAGCAAGCTAATCCGTTTATTTAAAGGGTGCAGCACCACCTGAGCGGGCCCGGCGCCATGAACCTGCTGATGAAGGTCACACCCTCGTCGTTGGACAAGCTTGCCCCCAACACATCCACCCTTTCTTGTCTTCTGGAAGTCGGTACTGGGGGTATTGTCGACGACACCGTCATCACCCGTCGCGGCGAAGACAGCTTTTACTTCGTGACCAACGCTGGCCGCCGCACCGAGGACTTGGCCTTCCTGCAGGCCGAGATTGAGGCATACCGCGCCGAGCATGGCGCCGACAGCATCAAGTGGGACATTCTCGAAGATCGCGCGCTGGTTGCACTCCAAGGCCCCAAGGCTGCGTCTGTCCTGCAGCCTCTCATCAACGCCTCCTCAACCGCCTCCACCGACTTGAGCACCCTCTACTTCGGCAACTGCCGCGAGCTTTACCTTACTCTCCCCGACGGCACCGCTACCCCTCACCCTCTCCTCATCTCCCGGACTGGCTACACTGGCGAAGACGGCTTCGAGATCTCCATCCCGACCTCCGGCGCCCCCAACCTCCCTGAGCAAGTCGTCAACCTCTTCCTGAACAACAACGACGTCCGTCTTGCCGGTCTCGCGGCCCGTGACTCCCTCCGTCTCGAAGCCGGCATGTGTCTCTACGGACACGACATCTCTACTGCTCAGACTCCCCCCGACGCAGCCCTAGGCTGGGTCGTTGGCCGTGATCGCCGCGATCCCGCAACCGCTACTTTCAACGGCGCCTCTACCATTCTCTCCCAGCTCGCCAGCCCCAAGACCCTGGCCCAGCGCCGCGTTGGTCTCTCCGTTGAGAAGGGCCCGCCTGCCCGCGAAGGCGCCATCGTCGTCGACCTCTCCGACCCGGCTAAGCCCGTCCAGGTTGGTGTCGTCACCTCTGGTCTTCCTAGTCCTTCCCTTGGCGGTCAGAACATCGCCATGGCGTATGTGAAGAACGGTCTGCACAAGAAGGGCACTGAGCTCGGTGTGCAGGTGCGCAAGAAGGTTCTCAAGGCTACTGTTGTTGGTATGCCCTGGATTGAGAGCAAGTTCCACCGTCCTTCTTAAGATCCCTGTGGACTCTCGATTTCATTCGTCTTTCGGACCTGATGGTTTGATGTGATCCACGTTGATTTTCCCTGTACATAAGTCTTTCTTTTTTCGCGGCCCGCATTTTTTTAAAGGTTTATTTTCTTCAACATATAAGCAAAGAGCGAAAAGCAATTCCACATTTGCTCAATCTATAATATCGGTGCCTTTGTACGCAACATGTATTGACTTTTCAGACCTTGTTCTCATCAATATTGGTTCTTCTGAACCTCATTCTCGATTTTGATAAAAACTCCAAACGACTTGGTCGTAAACTCGTCTTAAGTGTTAAATCCAAACGACTTTCCACCTACTCGAATGGTGAAACTGCATAGACGGAAACAAGGGGTAAATGATATGAATCTGTCAAGATAGGTCTACCAGTTGGTCGCGCAACTCATAACGTCCCCTAGTTGAGTAGCGGCATGGACCTGATGCTTGGTTCACCAAGTAGTGCACCTCAATCTGGATCCCCACTAAGAAATGAAAGACAGAGCAATCACACAATGACATTGAATGGATGCATTCATCGGCCATATTTGTTTTCTTATTACAGTGCAAGATCGAAATAAGTTCATAACTATTACATTGGGTTTTCTTGTTAAATCTCAATAGCTTATATCATATTCGTGTAGTTGAATAAACGTCATATGTATTCGTACAACATGGGGACAACGTCAAAGGTCTCCAAGTAGGTATCATAAATGCACCATATAATAATACCCCTTTAACCAGTGTAGTAAGGGTTAGTGCAGGTCCAGGAGGAAGTGACGGAGCCACCAGGGCCAAACGCGGCTTCCAGAGCCAGGACAGCCGCCCACGTCCCCATGCCGGAAGTAGCGAAACCGCAAAGGGTGTAGATCAAGATAGGTCCGCTGAGGTACCAAGTCTTCCTAAAGCCACGGATCCAGCGCTTGTATCCGTTGTCGAGACGAGTTGTCTCGCCGGTAACAGGGTCGAAACCTTCACCGGGGAGTCTGGCGCCGTCCTGGATCTTGTAGGCGAGGTACATAACTCCGGAGAAGGAGTAGGTGAAGTTCAGAGAGAATAGGCCTCCGACGAAGTTGGTGAAGGCGCCGAATTGGGGAATGGACATGGAGATCACGAAGGCGAGGATCCAGTAGAGGGGACCAAGGGCCCACCAGAAGTATCGGCCCTTCTTGGAGGCAATCGGGGGCAAGTTGAACAATTGCTGGCCAACCTCAAGGTAGACAGTCTTCATACCAACGTTGAAGTAAAGGACTAAGATACCGGGTTAGTCTATGATCGGGTTCGGGCTTGTTATAGGAGTGGATGATTTTCTTACAAATGGCGAGCCATCCAGTCAGGAGGGAAAGGACGTTGCCGACGACCTGAAGATTCTCAGGACGGACGGACTGGTTGACGTTGCTGTAGCTGTACTGGCCGTAGTAGCTATAGACCTAGAAGACTGTGAGCTATTGTCTTTTTGGGCTGGGTAAGAATATCTTGGTAGAACTTACAAAAGCACCGAAGAAGATGTAGATGACAGTAATGAAGGTCTGCGCGACGAGAAGACCCTTCCAGAAGTCCATAGGGCGGCGCATCTCGGACAAGAAAGCGATGAACATGACAGCTCCGGAGTAGGCATAGACCATGGAGTTAATACCGTTGAATTGAGCAGCAAACAGATTGGTGTCGGTAGGCTGGTACTCGGCGGGAGGGGTGTTCGTGAAGACCTTGACAGGCGCCATAGTCTCTACCGTGGACCAAGCCTTGTTCAAAATACCGTTCTCAACCGCAGCCGCTGGGTCAGGGCCATACTTGGCCGCCGCAACGATACTATAGACCACGAAATTAGCAGAATAACTTGGTTGTATGATCGGTTTCCAACTCACATAATGAGGAAAGTCACAATGTTGATCCACACCGACAGGTTGCAGAGCCAGCCGAGGTGCTTCAGGGATCGCATGTAGCCACTTGCCATGCTGACAACGAGGGCGATGATACCGCAAACGATGTAGCAAAGATTGACACTACCAGCAAGCTGGGCAATGATACCCGTGTTGCCCAAAAGAACGACAGCGACACTCAGGAACATCTGCAGCGACTGCATAAAGTTGATAAAGTGACGCATCTTGGGTCCGTACAGACGCAGGAAAGGGTCACCGAAGCTAAGAATTGGGTAACGGGATGAATCAAGTCCGAGGAAAGTGCGCCAGATCATAATGCCAGAGGCAAAGGCAGCGAGACCCATAAGCACAAAAATGCCGACACCGAGACCGTAACCCGTGTTGGCAAAGACATAAGGTGTTTGTGACCAGCCGAGAATATCGGTCGTGATCAGATAGAAAACGGATCCCCAACCAGCGTTGCGGAGGGCTCGCGCGGCCGTTCGCCATTCGGCGTCCAGCTCGTGCACACCAGCGGGTGCAATAGGAGCGACATTGTCGTCGCCACCGAAGACAGTCACGCTCGACTTCTTCTCAGACCATTGAGCAGGCTCGCTCGGGCTTGGGGCCTCTTTGGACTCGTGAACCTTCGCATCCTCGTAAGGGTTGCTTGTGAAATAGTTCTTAATGGTACCCATGAAACCATCACCGGACGTGACCGATTGGTAGCGACGGAACTCTTCTTCCTCCATTTCACGTTCGACCTTGGCCCAGTAGGTGAATTCCTCAAAAGTGACGGTAGGGTCGAGACGCGCCTGCAAGCCCCAGAGGCGTTGACGGACACCAGGGTGGGTGCCTGCGAGGGACATCTTGCGAATCTCCTCGGGCGAGGCGGCTATCTCACGCATCTGCTCCGTAGGAGCTGTCGTGGCCACCGGGCCAGGAAGCATAGACATGGCCGAGAGGTGTGGAAATTGAAAAAGGAGGAACCGGGTGAAACAAAAACGAGAGACCCGGGGGACTGAGGACCACGCTTCTTATATTTACCCCGAGGTCAGAGAGAGTGGAGAGGGTGGGCAGAGTGGCACCATGGGATCGCGCTAGACCTGAACCCCATATCTATGGATGTCGTGATTATTATTTCTTTCAATTGTATTAATCTTGCCGGTCAACCGAGTGGGCGCCATCAGCCAACTGTCACGATTAGGAAACAAGCATCGCTGGCGTCTTCTCGAATCCTTGGCGTGGGCTTTGGTACAAGGATCGTACATGAACTGGCTGATCTGGTGTGAGATTTCCGGCGCCGAACAATGGCCAACAGCAAAGTAAATTGACCTCCGAGCAGGGATGCCACGCGAGGGACCACGCCCACTGCTCTGTATTGGGCTAGCGCTCATGCCCAAAATCAGTGGGGAACCATGGATGGAAAGGCAAGTGTAGAGCGATGGAAATAGGTAATAGCCGTGATAAGGAGGATGCATCCAAAAAGGGGGCGGGAGACATCACTATTGGTGGAAGCGGGGATGATAGGCGTTGGCAAAGCATTTGACAAGCAATTTCCAAGCCTAGCCTTGACTGGTTCTTCTCGAGGAGTGGACACTCCTCGAATCCACTTTTGTCTCGGGGCCCCGACGCGGACCCCGAGATGCACAGCTGCACTCTGGCCCGTGTACCCTCGTAATCTCGTTTTATCTGCAACAAGTATTCTGCGATAGTGGGAATTGTTTATTTTTACGCTTCTAGTGAGTTGTTGTAAGGCGCCTGTGTCTATGGGCTCTGAATTGGGCATCTCTGGCCGTGATCGAATAAGCGAAATCAGGTGTGTGTGTGTGTGTGTGTTTGGTAGGAAATCGCTATCGCCACTAGACCTGGACTAGTCACCTGTTCTTGAGCGCATCGGGTCAAGTGGCTTGTACTAAGCCTAGGCTGTGCCTCGTGAAGTGTCTCTGGTTCTCGGGTCGGGGAGCATAGTCTCCACTCGAACACGGTCCAGTCGGGGTTGGGTCGGTCATGGCTAGTCCCAATCCTATCCTATCCAGAACGGGATAAGAGGGCATTCGATAGGGTTCGTCTCATGAATTGACTCATTGAAATTATGAATTTGGTATCTTGAACGAAAGCTAGGTTCAGGTTTGAACGATTGCTGCCCCATGGGATGTAAATATAGTGTGTACCGCTGGTAGCAATGGAGAGCTTTCGCTAAAATAACCCTCCTTCTCAACGGGATGTCGATGGGGAAACACATGTGGACCTAGGTGGGGTCGTTGAGCCTTAAAACGAACACTAGGTACACTGAAGTAACAGCATTTTCCTCCGAGAATTCCTAACCACTGGGGCACCATCGGTGGTCAAAGTGTGGCGATAGGAGCAACGGAACCCTCCTAGGAAGGTGTTGACAGACGAGCCGGCCTAGCTGGTGGCTGATGAGAAGCTTCTGTCACGCGGAACCTTGAGATGAACTTGTGGCGTTCATTGAAAGAGTCTCTACGCGGGCGCGACTGAGGATTGGTGAGCCCGGAGGTCTCCGAGAATTCAATCGCCACCCCACACACGCCACAAAACTATGCAGGGCACGCACTCCGGAGTAGGCACGCACTCCGGAGTATGTCTCTAGTGCCGGCCCCAGTAAACCATCTTTAAACTTTTAGATGTTTTGGCTTAGAATTTTCGGCAATAAGCTGACGGCTGAAAAGAAATATGTAAGAATTCCCGGAAGCTTACGTATCCATTGATCGATGGTAGTTGCGTTGAAAAATCAGATGAGTGTATCCATGGATGCAGTGTATATTATGGAAAGTACCTGAACAGTACCAGACTCAATTGAGACTTGATACTTTTTTTACCTCCCTTTCTGCCAATTCGACTGCTTCGCAGAGCGGGCGTGGTGATTCGCAGTTTTGACATGTCGAGCACGGTGCTGCGCACCCACGCCTAGAGAAGCAGGCTGCTCGAAGTCCTCGAAACCACCATCCAATCCCCGAGCCAAGATGTCCGAGGAATCAGACAGAGAAGGGGGCAGATCCTCGGCCTTAGTGCCCCAGCTCGTCTCATTCTGACCAAGGACAAGGACTAGGTCTTGACCCTCTGTGAACAAGTCGTGGGAGACCCAGTTCTTCGTATATGGTTGACCATTCAAGGTTGCGGACTGGATAAAACCAGTGCCGCCGGTATTGTTGAGCGAGTTGTACTTGTCCCAGTTGATCACGCGCAAGGTGGCCATCTTGCCAGTGATGGGCGACACAATGCTGACAGATTCGAAGAAGGGCACGGTAAGGAGGTAGACGCTTTGACCTGGGTTGGGGAAGAGCCCCATCATAGACATGGCGACAAATGAGCCCATGGCGCCGGAGTCGTCGTTGCCGGGTAGCCCCGTGGGGGTGGGGGAAAAGTAATCCGGAATATAGGTGCGGACGCGAGCGGTGGATTTGGCTGGGCGGCCGGCGTAGTGATATTGAAATACCGTCAAGAAGGCCGGTTCATTGCCAATGTAGGTAATGTTCTGATCGTGGAGGTAATCAAGGCGTCGCACAAAATTGGAAGGTCCTCCGAGAAGGGGTATGAGAGCGGCCATGTCGTGAGGTACGAAGCTAGGGTTGAGCTATTAGCGCGCGGCCACAGCGAAAGATGAAGGGAAACTCACAACTGGTACTCCCAGATACTCGACTCAAAGGTCTCCCCTGCCGTGTTCTGGAGGGAGCAAATACTTCCACTATCGTCGATGTTCGAGCATTTGAGAGGATCTTGGTATCCCCAGGTCCCGTTGAGATACTTTGGCTGGAAAAATCCAGTGAATCCGGTGTCCGTTCCATTCATATAAGATGCCTGGCCCTTTCGGAACAGGTTCCTCCAGTATCGCGACTCCTTTTCATATCGAGCGGCATCAGCGGTTTTGTTCATGCCATTAGCCATCTGGGAAATGGCGAAGTCATTGTAGGAGTATTCAAGCGTGCGAGAGATGCTGCGAGTCATTGTTCCGAAACCAATATGGTCAAAATCCTCAACTGGGATATAGTTGAGTTCTTTCCAGCTTTCCATGCCCCCGCGACCCTCGTTAGACCAGTCAAAGGGCTCCTCATCTGCGTCTTTCTGGACAGCTGCATAGCCCGCGTCCCAATCAATGCCATCTTTGATGCCTTTGACATAGGCATCAGCCAGGACATTGTCAGCATTTGATCCTCCCTGCGTGAAACTTTTGCAAAGAGACATGCGACAGTCGGGCAGCCAGCCAAGGTGGCGTTGGGTGTCGATCAGAGATCGTATCATCTGTGCCACCGAGCTCGGGTCAAAGATGGTCAGGAAAGGAATCTGGGAGCGGAAGGAGTCCCAAAGACTCAAGGAACGGTTAGTGACAGTGCCTAATTTCCACAAAAAAAGTCGAGACAAACCAATAAAATGAATCAAAGTACGGCTCTGAGCTTGTCCATAGAGGGTTCTCGCCTGTGTAGTTCTGAGGGTTCACCATTGTTCGGTAAATACCACTGTAGAAGTTTGTAAGGACGGGATCCTTGACCCCATTACGCGAGACGCGAATCGGACGCATTTTCTCGGTCCATTGCGCAATCGCAGTCTTGTGGGTGGTCTCAAAATTAAAGTCGTCAATCTCTGATTCGGCATTGGAGCATGCCTGCTCAGGGCTGATGAAGCTCAAGCCGACACGAGCCCGGATAATCCCATCTGCAGGGGTTTTGAAACGGACAAAACCACCGCCCTAGAAAATGAGTATATAAACAAGACAAGAAAATGCGACGTGGGCAATGCTCACCGGCAAGGGATAAGCATTGATGCTGCGTGAGATCTTCAGGTTATGAACACCAGCACTAGCCCTGGCATCAACAAATATACCGCTGTCACGCAGCCCAGCAGAACTCTGAAAATCGGCACAAAAGTGGAGGCCGTATGCTCCACTTCCAAAGCTGGGCAAAAACTTGGCACTGCCCATCATCCGGCCGTTAGATTCGTCGATCGAGATCGTCGCATTGTCTTGGCGTGAGTCGGAGAGATCCGAGAGATCCAGCAGAATCAGGGGGCTACTATCAGTGGGGAACTGGAAGCGGAAAAGC
The DNA here is from genome assembly GCF_028827695.1 of Penicillium maclennaniae. NCBI lineage: Eukaryota > Fungi > Ascomycota > Eurotiomycetes > Eurotiales > Aspergillaceae > Penicillium > Penicillium maclennaniae. The sequence continues at coordinate 3,594,296 of NW_026623215.1, read as the reverse complement.
GAGGTGTGTTGAGCAGCAGTCATATCAACTTTCACACCAGATTCTAGCGTCAGGGCAAAGTAGCCGGGGCTGGACTCAACTGAGTCGTGTTTATACTTCGATTTCCGTGCTTTCTTCGGATACACACAACCATTCACATCATCGTCGGCACACTGCGCATATGGGAAGAGAGGAAAATTGCCAAGCGAAGGACTTCCACCGGTACCAGAATCGTGCATGCTCGAGAATCCGGTGACATTGCTCCCATCATAGGCGAAACCTCCCTGGTTGTTTTCCGAATCGGTATCGGCGACGGCCTTGGCCATGCCATAAGGCAGGGACGCACCCGAGAAGACATTTCCTGTGATCAGAGTTAGCGGTGGGCTCCCATCGGTGCGGCAGTCTCCATACCCCCATTGGCGCTGCCGATCAGCGGGTCTATGTACTGCAGCACATCATAGTCATCCGGTACCGCAGGGAGAGTGGCATCGACCAGCACGCGGCCACTAGTAATCAGGAGAGACAGAAGCAAATGGCGTGGCATTGTGGGTGTGAGAAATAATCTGAAGGGTCCAGACTGATATTTGAATATGGATTCTTCGGCCCCTGCAGCGCGTCATGCCTGCTCGCTATGCGATCATGCGCCCCTGTCGATCTTCACCCCGCGTTGCTGAGTTACATCGCGTGCGATTCAATTCGGTGTGGCTGGATAACCTTGACCCTGTTGATTCTGCAACATCTCATCACTCGGCGTCGTGTGACAGGGGCGTTGAGGTTGAGACTGTATGGTCGAAGGTCGTGTATGCTGTCGGGGTCGATGTGTTCGAATCAGCTGGTGCCTTCGAGAAAACGTTGTTTGTTTTCCGATGACATAGACCTAGAATGTTTTATCGCGAAGGGCCGCAGTTCCAATGAAATCGGTAAGATGAGGGGAGGATGTCTAGGATTGTAGTACTCCCTTCCCGAGTCGGTACTAATATTCCTTCTTTGCAATACTTGCACCAAACATTGCAAGCTACACATTTTCATCACTAACGCGTATCTGGCTTGCTTGATTCCACCTTCCCAACCATATAAGATACCACCTATATACACCTGGGATGGAGGCGTTCTCTCGCGTGTATTCAAAGGTTGTACAAAAACTACGATACTCGAAGAATTATAAGCTCGGCTTCCCTAGCACTATAGTCGATAGCCCGATTCCAAATCTGGTATGGCCACAGACAATGTATTCTTTATCGTTGAGAATGGGTTTCGTGGATATATAGATATGAGGGTGGAATAAGTCTGTCTACCGCTGCCTGAAAACGAACTCAGAGCTCGTCAAGGCCTAAGGGGGCCAAATGGCGTTTTCGCTGGTACGCTGCCCTCAAGGCGCACGACTTCCGAATTGTTGTGATGCCTCCGCATGACTCGCCCGACAATCTCAAAAAGCGCTTTTCATCACAAGATGGGCCGAATTTGGTTGCTCAATGCTCATATCACCCCAGTAGAGGCTCCTGCTCCCTGTTCACCGCATGTTCTCTCTTTGTGCCTCTCCGCCAAGCTATCACAAACAAAACACTCTGGAGGATATCCAAGATTGGAGGGATGATTGATATAGGGATGTAAAGTGCGCGTGCGATGGTATAGAACAGCTTGGAGGGTGTGTGTCGCAAGCAGGCATAGTAACTAGGTGACATATTAGATGGCTTTTGCTTATTCTTAGATGTAGCCGGGGGTCAGGTATGACTGACAGCATAAAAAGTGAGACAGTGATATGCGAAATCTAATATACCTCTACACTTAGATTCTCATTCCTGAACCCTACCTTGAAACACGCCTCTAATTTTAGCTATTACCTAGTAGTCCCTATTGAGTTTTAATGTATTCCCTGGTATTGATGTAAAAGTATTGTCATTGTTTGTAGCCTTACATAGCCTACCTCTCCCATAGCATTAATTCATCTCTCTTACATATATCTCCATCTTCAGTCATTCTCTCTGACAATCATTATACCGTAATCTCCCGCGGAATTCAGTAAACTTTCATGCAAGTTGAATGATAAAGAATGTAAATCTTGTGACTAGAAATCAGATGGATCACCCTAGAGGTCGTCCTTAAACTCATTGAAGAGTTGTGGCAAGATTTTAGCCAAGTCTAAATTGATATAATCAGCTTCTTATCCTTCAAAATACAAGATGGTAGACTCACAGGGCATTTCAGTGCCACAATGTACACGAATGTCATGGGCAACGGTTTCGGGGATGCCTGATCCAAGCCAGAACCTGGATCTCATCTCTCGAGTGCCATCTGCTTTACGGCGAATTTGATGAATGAGATAGGAGACTCCATCAAAACCCTCCATAATGTGTGCTGTGAAGTGTGTCAGAAAAGTTTATCTAGCAAGTTTCGATAACCTTTATTCCTTGGTCACCCTGTAAGCGCGAGGCCGAACTTGCTGATCATGCCCTTTTTGGGCATCTAATGGCCAAGAATCTCCGACAAGGCAGTATATTTGCACTTACGAATATTGCATTGTCATAGACGGAAAGCAACCCTTCCGTACGGGAGTGCATAAATAAGCCCCTACTGTTCATATTTTACATCGGATCGGATCGGAGTGGGCTGTAATCCTCATAGCAAGCCTGTTTCATACTGCAACTAGGCCGAACGGAAAAACTATATAAATTACTTTTTGTACTTTGATTATAACAACGAGAGTCAGGAGAAAGAGACAGAACAAAGACAAAAACAAAATCCACCGAATTCGGCGATGGCATCTCAGACCTTCAAATACACAACCAAGCTTGTCGGCAAGCGTGTCTCTGTCCTTGGAGGGACGTCCGGCATTGGCTTCTGCGTCGCCGAGGCCGCTCTTGAGCATGGTGCCGACGTTATCATCTCTAGCTCAAATGCCGCAAAAATTGCCAAGACGATTGCAAAATTGCAGGACGAGTACCCGGAATTGACGCGTTCTCAGAAAGTCTCCGGGTACGTTTGTGACCTCGCCAACCCTGTGGAACTGGAGACAAACCTCACCCGACTCTTTGAGCAGGCGACAGAAGGGCAAAAGCTACCCCTCAACCACATTGCTTTCACAGCTGGCGACGCGCTCAAGCTTCCAGCCTTGCACAATTTTACGGTGGATGCCGTTAGCGCATCTGGCACCGTCCGTTTTCTCGCACCGTTGATCCTGGCCAAGATTCTCCCCCGGTACATGGATAAATCACCCGAGAACTCTTTCACGGTGACTGGTGGGGCGAATGCTCATCGGCCTCCCGCTGGTTGGTCTGTAATGGCTGGCTATGCGACTGCAATTGAGGGTCTGGTGCGAGGCTTAGCGCAGGACCTCAAGCCCCTACGTGTGAATATTGTATCACCTGGAACAGTGCATACCGAGTTGTTCGATGGATTTGGTAAGAACCTAGATGAGCTTCTCAAGAGGTTCCGGCACAACACTTTGACTGGAACAGTCGGCAGCCCCGAAGATGTGGCGGAGGCATACATCTACATTATGAAAGACAAGTTTATTACAGGCACTCTTGTGGCGTCTAATGGGGGAATACTCCTGGTTTAGTTCTTTTCTTGATATGGAACCATCATTTGGCTTCTTGTTCTGTTCGTCACGAGCCTTAGCTGGTTCTGACTCTGAGAACGTAGCAATTTAAATAATTAGCCATCATCTCAAGGGTTTTTCCAATGGAGCTGCAGACTTTCCCCCGATCTCGAATTCCTTCATAGGCGAATCTCGAGTGAAATAGTCGTGTCCAAAATTTTGGTACCAATTATACATGGTGAGGTTCCACAAACGTCATGTAAAATACAGTCTGTGTTCTGGGAACAAGGACATTGGCAACTTTACCATGTTTGAATTAGTGTGTTTCAAGCCAGGTTGCGGGAATGAGAGTCTGAGAGTGTCAACGTGAATTTGATTTCAAAAACTACTGTAACCAGACCACAGCAGTCTGTTACATGTTAAGTCTTTCTCCGAATGTTGGGGGATCATAAACGAGTGGGATTCTTGGTTCAGGGTCCTCGGCTATGAGCATAATTGAATTGCTTTGTTGCGCAGAGGATGTTCCAAAACATGTAGTCCGTCGAAATTCCTGTGCTGGTCTTTTGTGTCCAGATGCGATGCACTTGAAGGAGAAACGTTTCAGCGATTAGATGGTGAGAGCCCTGCGAAATTCCAAATTTGTCAGTCGCCTTGTGTTTGTTGTTCTTGCTGGTAATCGGACATACACACGGAGAGGGTCAGGTATGGGTCAATGCCAGAACAATGGTTCTTTATCTCTTTGTAAAGTTCACAAGGCTGGATTTGGAGTAAAGAGCTCTCCTCATTGTCACGGTGAGTCTCTTTGTTGACAAGTACCTTATTAAATAGTGAAGCATAACCGCACTTTTTTATCCACAAATTCCCACCTACGCCAAATTACCACTCAATCCTCATCCCTTCTAGACAAGCTGGACATGGCTCCAAAACGGACAGGGGTGGCTGGTAAGACGGCTGCAAAGAGAACCACCACCAAAAATATCACCAAGACGGTTAAAATGGCAACTTCTCGACATTCTGCCTCTAATGACTCACGTCCTCTGCGCTACACACCTGGCCGATTCCTTCCTAGAGGGCTTGAAAGGACTACGCCGTCTCCGTTAGAGCCGGGCACTGCAGACTCATTGGAATTCCCTTCGCTCGCGTCCTATGAAAACCCAGTGAAGAAAGTCGCAAAAAGAACCCGAAACGTGATCGAAGATTCGTCCAGCGACGGGTCATCTGACGCCAGTGATTCTTTCCAATACCAAGCATGCCGATCTAAAGCCTCCAAGCGAGCGAGGACAGTTGTGAAGAAAACCCCTGCTCCGGTAGTTGAGGATTCATCCGGTGGAGCAGCTGGTGCCACATCCGATGAAGGGATATCTGAAGTTGACAGTTTCCATGGTGCTAATATTCTTCTGCGTTCGTCGCATCGGCCAGCTGAGCAGCTCACGAGGCGCAGGCAGCCTAAGCGAGGCGAGCAGGCCATGGAGGCACGACCCCCTGGTCTCGATAGCCCCCATCCAGAGGAGCCGAAGAGACGTGCATTCCCGATTGTCGGGGATACGTGGAGCGAAGCATCCAGTGATACTAAGCCGATACCCTCTGACTGTCATTCTGATAATCGGAAGGATACACCTGATCCAGACTTCCCGAGACCTGCCAAGCGGACGAACACAAGCAAGAAGGTGACTACAGATTCGGAAGACGTGACATCCAGCCTATTCTTCGATGGTCTCCGTGAAACCCGGGTGATGCCCTACTCAATGGGTGATCCTGCCGATTGGGGCCTAAATACAACAGATAGTAGTGCGTTTGATCGTGACCCGATTTTGGCTGACATCCATACAGAGTGCTTGCCAAATGCAAAATTCATTGATCTCAGGGGCATGCTTTCTTACTTTTCAAATTGGTTTGGGTCGAAGGACACAAAAGATAGAAAAGAGAGCAACTCATCCAATGACGTGGGACCTCGCTCTATCATCAAGGAAGACATTCAAGCTCCATACGATGGAACTGACCGTCTCTCGGATGTTTCAAAAGAAGAAAACGAGAGGATCGAAGAGATCGGGCGAGATCACTCTTCTGAATTTATGTCGGAGGACTTCGAATGGACCGACGCAGGTCAAGGCCAGATTGAAGACAATACTATGCTGTGGCTCTTCAAGGATGGATCAGATGTGGCAGAAGCCCAGCAGAGGTCACGCAGGTAGGATATATATTTTAAAAATACCTCAGAATATCACCAAGTAGAATGAAGGACTTTGCTTTTCCATGATACGGCTCTTTAATCTTCAATGGGAAGACAACTTCCTGTCCCAGACCCGGGGCCAGAGTAATGGACAATTATTGTCTGGACTTGCGCCAACTCTCCCCCGTCGAAGCTACTTCAAGAACGAGTACTCCGGTCAATAAAAATAAAAGCGTCTCCCGCCTTTTCTCGGGGTCTATTTGATCAAGATCGTAAATGGCGACCCTTCCTTCCAGTACTGCCGGGTCGTTGACATGAAGCTCTTTGGCGGAAAAGTTACCTGAAGAATTCAATGAACGGCTAGAGCGGGACTGGCTCGAGTCTCTGGGACTGGCGTTCGAGACATATCTATTGATCACTTTCTACGATTCCTTGGAGTTGACCGGTGCGCAAGCTTAGACCGGGCTGTGGCCTCGAAATCGTCTGTTGCAATGGACAGCTCGACCTCCAACTTAGCCGACCAGCAGGTTCATGCCCAAAACTAGACAACACATCCTCTTAGTAGGCCTCTCAGCAATCCTCGCGGCTACTTATGCAGACGATGTCGCTGGGTTGGTAGATGCCCGAACTATAGCGTGAGAACGGGCCGAGGTAACTTTTCTCTTGGACTCTCCACTCTTCAACCACCATCCCAACATTTCGCCTTCGAGACTCGCGGGTTTCAGTATCGGTCTTGGAAAATGCTCCGACCGAATTTTTCACTCGTTTCCAATCTTCCCCCCCGTCTCACTCCCACTCCTTTACGTCTTCTCTCACGCGCTCCCCGATCAGGCTCATCTTCCATTCACCCTCGGCCAAATTCACGCTTCTACTCCACCGGTATGCAGGAACCTATCAGTGTCCAAGAAGACCTCGTTGAAGAATATGCATCTAATAGCTCGAATAAACCAGAACCTAGTTCTTCCGTTCACCCGCCCCCGCGCTCGCGCATCCGCCGCCTTGTAGGCTTCACCTCAATCGCCGTCCTCGCGTTCACCCTAGGTCTCGCCTTCCAAACCTCGCGCACCGTATCTCGAATCATGTCCGACACCATACTCACCGACGAGGAGACTCTCTCCGCCTACACGCCTGAAGACGCGCGTGCCGCGGAGATTGAATCCCACATTCGCAACCATCCCGAAGCCGTCAAATTGCGCGCGAACCCCGATTTCAAGGAATCGCGCCCGCACCTCAAGATTCCCGAGACTTTGCGCCCGCGCAGTCTGACGGCCGGTACATTGGCCGGGCCTAACAAGATCGTCGTGCCGCCGCTGGTCTTCAGCGAGAAGGGAGGCAAGAGCATGGTCTCCCTGATGTACCTCGGTTCGGATATGTGCGGACACATCGGCATTGTACATGGTGGTCTGCTAGCTACATTGTTGGATGAGGGTTTTGCGCGATGCTGTTTCCCCGCGCTGCCTAACAAGGTGGGTGTTACGGCCAACCTGAACATTGATTACCGGGCTCCGGCCATGGCGGATTCCTATGTGGCTCTCCGGGCCGAGACCGTCAAGGTGGAGGGTCGGAAAGCGTGGGTCGAGGGGCGCATCGAGACTCTTCCCGAGGAGGGCAAGGCGCCCGTTGTGCTGGTTGAGGCTAAGGCTTTGTTCATTGAGCCTAAGCAGGCGGCTGTAAGTCCTCCAATTCTCAGGTGAAAGAAAGAGTGGCAAGGTGACTAATTGGCTTTTCCAGGCTCTGGCGAAATTGTCCCGTGGCGTGACCGAGTGAAAAATCTGTGATTTGTTCCTGGTTCCTGGTTCCTGGCGTAGAAGGATCTTTTTTTCTTTCTTTTTTTCGACTGACCAGAAGTGATGTATAGTTGGAGGTTTTCTGTAATAGCATAGACATAGCTGAACTGCATGATATACATAACTCCCGAATTCAAGTAGAGTCGAGATGGTCGTATAGAATCAAGATCTGCTATACGAAAGGAGAACCCGCCAAGATTTGGGCCCCCGCGATCAGCGCTCATTTTCCGCCCTTCCACTGCCTCTTACGCGGCCCGTTTTCACCGTCTTGTTGCCCCTCCTCTCTTTCTCCTTTCTTCAACCACACACACATCTTCACAATGGCCACGTATGTCAATTGAACCCCCCCCTGTATCCTCCTTGCATGATGCATGCTGCACAGGGAAAGACCAACTGACCCCCGCTTAGCAACATCACCTTCCACGCCCCCGCCTTGACCAAGACCGAGCGCAGCACCCTGTGCAACCAGCAGGGTCTGACGATCTGGTTGACCGGTCTCTCCGCCTCCGGAAAGTCCACCATCGCCGTCGAGCTGGAGCACCAGCTGCTCCGCGACCGCGGCGTGCACGCCTACCGTCTGGACGGTGACAACATCCGCTTCGGACTGAACAAGGACCTTGGCTTCACCGAGGCTGACCGTAACGAGAATATCCGCCGCATCGCCGAGGTCGCCAAGCTGTTCGCCGACTCGTGCTCGATTGCCATCACCTCTTTCATCTCCCCGTACCAGAAGGACCGCGACACCGCCCGCAAGCTGCACGAGGTTCCCCCGCCCGGCGAGAGCACCGGTCTGCCGTTCGTTGAGGTCCATATCGATGTCCCCGTTGAAGTTGCCGAGCAGCGTGATCCCAAGGGTCTGTACAAGAAGGCTCGTGAGGGTATCATTAAGGAGTTCACTGGTATCTCGGCTCCCTATGAGGCGCCTGAGAAGCCCGAGGTCTACATTAAGAATGTTGACCTGCCTGTCAAGGATGCTGTGAAGCAGATCATCGCTTACCTTGATTCCCAGGGTTACCTCCCTAAGCAGGAGTAAGTAGCTCGGTCATTTCTAGAAGTGAAAAGCGAAATGTCGTTGTACAGCGGTATAGATGTTTGAAAAAAAAGTACCGGGCGGCGTGTATGTCCGAACATTGAACAAATATAGATCTAAATTTTGATATCCATTCATCGGACAACCCTTTTTCGAGTAGGATACGGTAATAGAGTGTAATCAGTAGGGAAGAAACCACCGGGCCAAGAAAAAAAAAATATTCCAACAGAAATTCAATGCTAAGTTTGTGCTCAATGTACCTTGGGCTTGGTATATGTACGCAACGACCTGCCGACTGCCCCACGTCTTTAGTTGAACTCGAACTCATAGAACACAAATGGCGTGTACTCCGCATTCCCCTCAGCACCATGCATCTCATTGGGATCGTCCCGCTTAACACGGCCCTTCTTGTCACGCCCAAAGGCATTGCCAGCCAGGTAGGAGTACTTATCCTCGAGGTTCTTCTTTGCACGATCCGCCTGCTTGGTAGTAGGAGCCTGCAAAAGCACATATTAGCAACAGGTTCCTGTTGGAGCGTTTCACACGGAACAAGATCATACCCGAATCAAGCCACAGACAAAGTCCAAAGGCAATCCGTACCGCAACACCGTCTCAACAAACACCCGCAGGACCAGAACATGGATCCAGACCATAACGGCCTCGCTCCAGGCCGTGCGACCAAGACGCAACGTCTCGCCCCAAAGCTTGCGCTCGTCGCCACCCACACGCTCAACCTCCTTCGCTTCCTCCTCCTTGCCGCCCTCGACATACTTGAAATCACGCGGAATCCACTTCTGCTCGCGGGCCTTGTGCACAAACTCGGCGCTGTGCTTCTTGAACGTCGTCACGGCGTACAATGAGAACTCACTGTCCTCAGCGACCAATTGGGCAGAGCGGGGGACGACCATTGCCGCGATGGTTTCGTAGGTTTTCAGGAAATCCTTTACTTGCTGCGAGGGGACGGCGACAAGGTGTGTTTCAATAAATTCGGAGTCTTGAACAATGGAGCGGGGGTCAATGATGGAGGCGAGCGATTTTGTGGAGAGATTTCCTCTGTATGTTTGTTAGTGGTGCTTGGAGCGAAATTTGAGGGGCAATGCGAACGTTTGTTTCCGCTGCAGGGTCGCCAGCGTATTCTTAACCTGATTATATTGGGAGTACTTGAATCGAATATCGTTGTCGATGCTGGCACCCTCCTATTCAGAATGTCAGTAATGAGCTTCTTCCGTCAACTCGATCTGGTTGTGTGAACCTGCCTTCTGCAGAAGATCAATCAACTCGGAGAGCGACTTATCCGCACGGTATTTGACCTTATTCCACTGGAAGGTGCGAAGATACTGGTCAACCGGCTCTGCGAAGCGTCAGCACATACATTCTGTCCGGGGAGACCGTAGCGGGGAAGCTTACTGTCATTGACGACCTTCATGCGCTCAATCTGCGCCTCATCCCCCTCGAGGATATTCTTCAACGCATCGCCGACCTTGCCCACAACAGCTTGGCACTGACCCTCAAGCTTAGCTAGCTCGTCAGCCTGCTGGACGAGCGCATCTAAAGTGCCGATCTTGAACTCGGGGATCGGGAAGGAGGCCACGGAGCCATTGTCGGGGGAGACGGTGTTGGCGACAGCTTCGAGGGCGTCGTCGCGGTGATGCGATGGAACGATGGAGGTGGGGAGGGAGAGGAGAAGGTACTGGCTTGGCTTGGACATGATGTATGAGGAGCCCTAGACGCGGGCAGATGTGAGGTGGACAGTTCCAACGGAGCTCGGGAGCTGGGACGACGTAGGCGGTCGGGACACACCTGCAATGTCTAAAACGGAGCACACTGCCTTTATTCTACCACTTCAAATCAGGGTCAAAATACTACCGGCCCCAGAGTTGATGTTCATATTCTAACCTATCGGGGAGCAAATTTTACACAGGTCGTGATGAGGCTCGTGGACGATGCTTAATTCTAGAGACTTGATCCAATGCTCGCTCAATACAAGACCAAGCCCGTCAAACATTGGAACAAAAAGCCACACATGCAGAAGAAAGATGAACGTTTTACTCCCCTATGGACACCGGCGAGGCGATGAGCAAGACCGTAAGGGCCCGAGGGATTGAATAGCTTCGAACCTGCGGAATATGTAGGGGAAATCAGCGACAAAAGGAAAAAGACGACATGACAGGGTATCGCTATCGAGCGTGCAGCGCTGATCGTGAACAGAGGTGAGCGGGGAGGGATAGGGTGCGAAAAACTAGATGAATGCACGACAAATAACCAAAAAGAAGGCTTGGTATCTGTACAAGAAGAGCGCCAAACAGAAAATGAACTCGAAGGGAAACGAAAAATAATAAAAAAAAAAAAGAGCAGAAAGTAATGAAGCGTTCGCAGAGCATGCCTAGCCTTGCATGCCCATGAAAATGTCCTGACAATTATCCACCAGAAACTTGAGGACGTCGTTTTTCTTTTGGACATCGGTCATCTCGCGGGCCAAGCTCTCAGGCCGCATGATGGTCGGAGCGAAGACGACAGCGACGTTCTGACTGGTCATCAGGTTCTCCTCCTGGCGTTCAACGACACGCCTTAGGTGGAAAACGAGGAACTCGAGAACATCTCGATGCATACGGGGCAACTCTCCCAGATTTTTCTGGAGAAGCTCCACCCGCCCAGCCACGCTGGTGATTTCTGCAGAATCGATGATCGTCTCGTAAACATCGTAGGTGATCAAAGGCATAGGGAGCTTGCGGAAGTATTGCTTGAGAGCAGAGGTAACAGCGTGGATATCGAGGTCGGGATCCGAAATGTCGTAGTCGAACGGATTGCGTTCGAAACCATCTCGAATACCTTGGATCGCTGAGGCGGCACCGGACTTGCGGTAGATACCCTCCATGTCCATGCCGCGGAGTTCGACTTCTTGGATGCACCGGGTGACAATGGCGGGGATAATACTCTTCTCGTGCTCCATTCGTGCCTCGAGATCGGTACCAAAGAGACCTGAGGAGATAGTCAGTTGATTGTGAGAAGGAATAGGGTGATTGGGAGGCCTACCACCGCCTGCAGCCTCAGACAACGCGGGCACGCTGTCGGCCTGCGACATCTTGCCTCCCTGCTTGTTTCTCTGGTTCCCAAAGAACCCAAAGCCCTGGCGGCTCGGGTCTTGAGTCTGCGAGCGAGGCAGACCACCGACAGCCTCGGTCTCGCTGGACATGAAGGCTCCCTTTAAGCCCTTCACACCCTTCGCGACGTTCTGACCGCCCTTCTTCCAATTGAACTTGCGAGGTTGTCCCTTTCGGATACTGACAACCTGAGGACCTGGGACCACGGTAGCCGTAGCTGTAGTAGTCTCAGCATCGTCTGTCATATGAGCATAAGAAATCGACGGCGGGAAGTCGTGAGCAGCGGCGTTCATAGTCTCAACGGATGCCATAGATTTCTCCTTGTTCTGAACGATCCCAATACCATTTGGACCGCGCTGGCCATCCGAGTTGACCTTGTACAGTTCTTGAATCTGGTGCACCAGTTGGTTGTTCAGTTCAGCCAACTGGGCGTTCTTGGATGATAGCTGTTCGAATTCTTGGAACGTCTTCTCCTTCTGACGAGTGATGGTGGCAAGCTCCTCTTGAAGCTCATTACGCTGCTGGATGAGTTCTTCGATCTGAGGCGCATAGGACTCCTTGAGTTTGTGAATGGCTTCAGCGAGTTCTCGCAATACATGGTTTGAAAGCTTTCCAAGATCCAAGGGCCCACCAGCCGCACCGCGCTTCTCTGCCTCAAGGTGATCAGTAAGCACGTTGAGTTCCCGCAGAACGATCTCTCTCTGAGCATCAAGTACAACCATGGTTGAGCGCTTTTCAGAGAGCTCAGTGTTGACCTTCTTTACATCCACAGTAGCGCGAATGTTGCCTTCCATTTCCGCCGAACGTTGGCGTTCCTTGCGCAGTTCAGCGCGAAGCCAAGCAATCTCCTCGGCCTGAGAAGTGCTCGTGGTAGGGCTAGCAATCTCCGTGCCCGTAATACTTGCGGGAGATCTGGGGTTCTTGCCTTCCCTCCCGGTCCGTATACTCTTCTCGCTGTGGCTTCGGCCATGACGAATGGAGCTTGACATGCGGCGTATAAAAGAGTCGCTGGTTCCATCCTCGCTCATGAGACGAGCCAAATCTTCATCGGCAGAGAACTCGCTGCCACCCTTATATTGTGGAATGGATGGCGAGTCTGCGCCGTCCCGCGTATCAAGAGAGGTAAGCTGGTGCTTCGGCTGTTCAAACCCAACGTTGGGCAACGTAGGCGAGCCATAAGCGGAGGAGCTAGGTGATGAGCCAAAGTCTTTCCGGGCAATTGAACGGGGTCCTTTCTCGAGCGAGTCGCCGCGCCTTGGTGGATACACAGACTGCTGAGAACGTGAAGAGTCCACGGAGTCATGTTCATGAAGTTTGCGTAGCTCATTTGAAGGGCGTGTGGGGGCGGTTGTGACACTCTCGAGGGGCATCGATCGAGTCGTATCGTTAGCAGTGTCCTTGGATCTACTCCTCTCTGGGCTCGTCGCATTCGAGAAATGGCCGGTTTCTCTCATCGCCAATGGCAGATCAGATCGAGAACTGCGGGCAGACTCCGTTTTCCCAAGTCTGGATTCAACACCCGGCGCAAAGGGCTTGGTCGGTCCGTCACCGTCCATATCACGCCGGTAAGAATCTTCCCCACGCTCGTACCCTATCTCTTGATATGCAATATGAGGGGAAGGATGTTCCGAGGGAGTACGAGACGGAGGTTCTATGGAATAGTCGCGGCCGTCGCGAGATGTTCGAATTGAGGAACCTCCAGATCGCAGCTGGTTGAAGTAGTCGCGAGGAGGCTCTTGGATAAGCTGTGACTGTCTGCGCGAAGAAGACCGCTGGCTTTCTGAGGGATCAAAGGCGAGAGGGATCAGGAGCTCTCCGCCCCCGTCCGCTTCGTTGTTGTTTTGGGTATTGCTATTGTCACGTTGTGAACCCATGTGACGACTGCTTCGGTAGGTACTAGAGGGAAGGAGGAGATTGTCTGCGTGGAAACACAATCAGTATTGAACTTCCATGGATGGGTCGTGTTTTCCTTACCTGTGGCGGCCTCTCGTGTCGGAGATCTTTCCCGGCCTGCAGAACCATCCGGTCCAGCTATCTGGATATCAGCAGCCTCCACGTAAGCCTCACTGGGAGACTCATCAATGGACTGAGTCTCCATGCTCGGGGGAAGTGAGGGTAAGGATTTATCCAATTTCGCTCCTGGTTTTCGTGCCGCTGCCGTTGCTTTTTTCTTCCGTCGTCTTTGCATTAAGGACTCATGACAGTCCATACAGAATATCCCCTGCGATGTACGCGCATAGCGTAAGTTTTCGATTTTCCTCTTGCAGTTTCGACACCGGAAGCACTGCGCGCAGAATGCCTGATCACCGGTCAAAATAGCCAAGTCCTCGATCTTGTTGCCGCACGAGTTGCAGCTGTAGGTGCATGAACTACAAATTAGAGAGCCGTCGCCGAGAAGAAGGAGGTGCGCATCGGAGTCTAGGAGACAATTGCAAGTGCTGCATCGGAAGCAGTCGATGTGCCATCTCTGTCCAGCTTTCGAGGGGTTAGAACCGCTATGCGCGAGTGCCAGTGTGGGGAAACATACAAAGCTCGAAAGCTTTCCCTTCCTCTAAAATCTCTCCACAACCCATGCACGGGTATGGGATGTCCTCCTGCTCCATGGGGGAATCCGGGCGGAGGGACGGAGACTCCATTGTGAATCCTCAACTAGACCACCGAGTCGTCACAGTGTCCGGTAAGGCGGGGAGGCGAACGCCGCAGATCAGAAAAGTTGAAGGCGAGTCAAAGTCGCGGACAGGAGCACACGCGTTGCGCGCACATGCGTTCGCAATCCAGTCGAGATAGAGACAGAGCGAATTCGTGAGTTGGCAGATTTGTGGTGGTTGCGCGGGATCGGAGAGGGGGAAATGCGACAGGGGGGGTTTGAGCTAAAACAAAGACGAGTGGCTGAAGCAGGACTTCTGAGGCGTTAACGCAGGGAACCATGATCCGGTATAGACGCGATCCAAGCCACTGGTGTCCTCAGCCTCGGACAGCTGAGCTGAAGGCTAATGGCATAATGACAGGACGGTTCAGGCTGAAATAACCGGAGACCATAATCTCATAGATGAAAGGAATATCACATACCAAGCTACTCTCGCTCACTGTGCCACACACCGTTTCAGGTAGATAGGCGCGGGTGTTGTGACAAGCGCTCCAGGCGAGTAAACTGGGGTGGTTGCCCCTCGCGGGCGATGCTCTGGAGTGTGGATGATTTTGGCGTTGGATATAACGATTGACGATGTAGATAGAATCGATCGTGAAGACGCGCAGGGTATCGAAAGACAAGAACAAAGAAAGCAAAACACGGACAAAATTAAGAAAAAAGAAATGAGGTGTTCAGGTAGGGGGGGTGTGTGGAGGGGGGGAGGAAAGGAGGCCGAGATGAAGTGGCAGCCAAACTCTGGAACGGGAAAGTCACTGCACTTACCATGCACTTCAACACCCTCTTCATTTCCTGTCCTGTTCTGTCCATTTCCTCTTCTTTCTTTTTTTTTTTCACCCCGGTCTACGTGGATACTGAACAACGTGCGGGCCGTGCTGCCCAGGAGCTACGCACGGTCCAATCGGATCTACACAGCCCCTGATATTGCATTCAGTGGGATTTGATCACAGTCCCGGTGGGAGTTCAAACGTGGAGATCGAAAAGTACGAGATGTGTGCACCGAGACACTTGATCTAAAACACAAAGCACTGCCGGGCCCATCATCCATGGACCCGTCTGTCTCAAACACAGTGGCCCCCCAAACCGTTCGTCATCGGATGCTTCAGCCTCCCCCTTCCCCCTGAATGCATTTGCAGCGAAATTGGTGGCAGTTGGCTGTCAGCAGTCAGCAATCAGCCTTGTGGTGATCGCGGGAGTTTGGGGCCCCCTATTATGGCTTTGACTGGTGGCAGATACGCCTAGATATCATTTCCCCTCTGGGCCAGCTCAGCTCAAGCCGTGTTTCAGCATCCTGAAACGCCTGTCGTATCACGTGGAGACCGTGCCCGTGGCTGGTCTAGTAGCCATCCCTGCACGTTCCGATCTGGAGATCGGAATCCCCGAGGTTCCTCGATCTCGGTGTAAGGACGCTCGATCATATATTCCCCCACTTATTGATCTTCCCTCCAAGAATAGGCAGACATCTTTCCAGACATCTATTCTCATTTAAACGATTCTTTGCAAATGACTCATGAAGTTTTACTCGAATCGATGCCCATGACTGCCTAAATTGATTTTGCTAACATCCCCTTGGGTGTCTTGTACACATCTTTGATTCTCACGCAGGATCCCCAATGTTTCAAGCACATCCCGCAAATAACAATCAACCTTAATGCCAGACTACTGCCGAGCAAGCTACCAAATATCCAAAAAAAAAAGAAACCAAAAAGACACTACCAGTTGGGCTATGGACGGCTTGTTTCACAGCCGTGTCCACAAACAATTCCGTCCCGCCTAGAAACTCCAGATTCAGGTCTCTGAAATCCACTTCGTTTCAGACAGACAAAACCCAAGGTGATTTGGAAGCTATTTTGAACCGATCCTTGTCAAACGCCCCGCGACACATGACACGTGACACGCGACACCGATGCGCAGATGATGTTGAATTTCGTAGCGGACTACGGTAAATTTACAATGGAGACTGACATTAGACATTTCATTCGTTACTATCTACAAATAGAGCTGCTTAGTCCTCCGTGAAAGTTCGTGTCCACCGGCCCTCAGGTGAACTCATTCGTATACCGGAATTGGATTCCAAAGCCCAGGGTCTCGGCGTCGATCATAGTTGCAAGCGGGATGCCACGGGCCATCCGCTCTCAAAATAGCATTACATAGACATCTCAGGAGTATATCAGGCGGAGCCCGAGGACTGGAGCCCACATCGCACTAGTAGCTGGGCTTAGCCGCAGATCTCTGCGGGGCCCGCAATTAGCTTGGAAAACTATCACGGCATCCTCCGCCGGGAGTAGTTAGGTGGGCTGGCCGTCCAGGTGCTTCAGCCGGTCGCGGATTGCACGGCTATCGTGACCCTCGTCATCCTCGTATTCCTGGAGAACGATTTTTCGCATGAGTCGGCGAGGAGCGCGGCGGCCGGGTGAAAAGTTCAAATTGAGCGAAGCCTTGCTCAGGAAGAACATCTAGACCGTCCAATGCAACCCATCCGCGGTGGGATAGAGCGCGGATCTGTTTCATCAGGGGCGTGTTCAGGGGTTTATATGCGAGCTGAAGTTTTATGTCAGCTCAGGCTCGTAATGGGACCGAGATGGAACTTACATCGACCACTACGCCTCCCGTTGGGCTTTCCAGCCACTGTGTGGGCACGCTAAAATTAGGTGCTGGGGCTCCGCCAATACTATGGGCTGGGATGCCCGATACGATAACGGTTGGTTGTTTATAGTCGGCCGGCCAAGGCTCATCCAACGAGCTCAGGGTACTGACTCTCGGGCGACCATCGGCGGCCGCTCGTCCGCCGGTGAAGAGATCTTGTCGGTTGTAGTGCTGGGCCAGCTTCTCTGCATTTGCAAGAGTTCGATTGTAGACAAAGATGTTTTGTACGCCCAAGTGAATCATGGAGTAGATGGCGGCCCGAGCCATACCACCAGATCCGATGACAAGGCCGGTGGTTGTAGGACGGACTGCATTTGCGGGTGATAGACCTCGGCGGATACAATTGCAGATTCCAATCCAATCAGTGTTGTCGCCGTGGATGCCCTTGATCGGGCCAGCGCGGCACTTCTGAATGAAGACTGATGATTCTTGGGAGAGCCGGGGATCATTGGAGTCCTCATCGCTTCTGATGGGTATCAGAGTGTTGACGGCACCAATCGCCCGGGCGTGCCGAGACATCGAGTGGAGAAGAGGGATGACTTCAGTCTTGTAGGGCAGACTGACACTGGACCCGCCAAAGAACTGATTTTCGACTAGCTCATTCAGGCCACGGAGGGTAGGTGATTGAAATAGAGAGTATTGATGGGGCATACCACAAAGTTTGAAAGCGGTGTTGTGCATAGCGGGCGACATACTGTAGGTGACATTGGCACCAAAGACAAAGAACTGCATCGGGTCCAGAACAAAGGTACTGTAGAGGGCTTTTTGGGCATCGCGAGCCGTGATGGTAGGAACTAATTGGGTGGGGCTTTCGGTGATGAGGGAGGGATGTGTGACGGGGCTCAAGATAGGGTTGAGACAGCGGGACATACGTCCCAGAGGTCCTGTGTTATAGGCAATTAGAGGTAATCGAGGAGCTGGGAGACTTTCAATGCGGTGTCGGAATCGTTGCACTGCCGCATTATCTTCTAGTGTCTCCGCCGGCTGGCAGAAGCGCACCACGTTGCATCCGAGTTTCTTCGCACGCTCGTACAGCTTCATGTACTCGTCTCCGTCCCAGCCGCCAGCGATGGGATGGAAGGTTTCAAAGTGTCCAATAATTTTAGTCGTGCCTCTGACGCTGACAACTTGAGAGATGATATTGTCATCACGGGTCAAATCCACCGTGAGGAAACTGGGGGCAAGTCGCAATCCGTGTCGGAGCAAATTCAAGTAGGATTCATCTGTAGTCCGCGATGCCGGAGCAGGCGAGCGAGATCCTCGAGGTGTAATGTAGCTTTCAACGTGGTACATCAGAGGCACAATGATGTTGCGCCGAAGCGTAGACACTACCTGACTGATGCGGTCTGCCAGATTCGAGTCAGCACCCAAATCTGAAGGACTGGCCACGTCAATCGTCAGCTCGAATGCATCAACAATGAATTCGAGCTCTTCAATATCCAAGTCTTTCTCACAAAGCACAGAGAATGGGACCGAAATGGCTGACGTGAATCGCCCCATTTCCACAGGCAGCAACGATAATGGGAATGAGGCATGTTGACGGCTGAGCTCGGTGCTATCACCAATGACAAAAGCAATGAATCTTAGAAAATCTCGCTGAACACGCTTCAATGTCAAAAATGGCGTGGGCGTTTGAGATCTCTGGTCCCTGGGCCCGGGCGAAGGCTCGTGGCCATCCTTGGAAATGGCTTCGCGGTCAGCGGTCTCAGAGAGATTGAAGAACTCAAGGTTCGAGCAGCTTCGATAGATAGGTCCAGACAACTCTAAAAAGTGGCGCACTTTTTGCGTATCCCAGGCTTTGAGGTACGATTGAATGCTCTCGGGGTCGCGGATAACGTGGATAACCGGATGCGTTTGCGCAAATTTTCGGAGGAGTTGCTGGCCACTGCGTTCCATGGACCCAGCTCCACATGCAATCACGCAATCTTCCTGGTGGTCAGATAACATGGAGTCAAATATCCGCGCTTCCTGTTGTCGGTACACGGCGTGGTCATTGTCTTTCTTGAATGCAGCACGAGAGCAGCCGGTCATTTGGTGGAAGTATCGGTCAGCATCGATGAGCCGCCGACCAGTCGCTGCGGCCAAGATCACTGCTAAGCTAGATTTCCCAGTTCCACGGATTCCAATGAGCACAATAGACGCCTTGGGGCTGAACTGGCGCGGAGTGTGTAGAGGTCCATGGTCATAAGGTACCGGTGATGCACGGTTGGAGTGCAGCTCTCGCAAGGATGCTGATGATATATGAGAGTCTTCTGCCTCTCCCTGCTCACTGGTCCGACGAGACACAGGAAGCGATCGAAATCCGGGAGACCATGTCGAAACCGCGCTATGTTTCCGAGGGCCCTCGTCTGGTTCCTGCAATTTGCGCTTAGGGGGGCCGCACCAAGATAGACATGATGTCACAGACGTTACACCGATGTAGACTTGAAGGCCATAGCAACAAACGTTAAAAGGGAAGAGATGTCGACTGTGGGAGGTGTGGGATGTGGGTGGGATATGGAGACAGGTCTAAAAGAAGCTAAGGATGATAAATTAGGTAAAGGCGGAGGAATCCTAGACTTTGCGGGGAGACGGCAAAAGTTTTCTATTACACGCGTAACCGTAATATTACAGGCGCGGACAAGCGCTCTGCCGGCAGTGTGGTTTCCCCGCGGGGTACCTGTCCGCCTATGCACGCGCCCGTCAACACTCACGAGCCGGGAGTCAAGGGGGGGAAAAAAGGCAAGGCTAGTGGATCTAGTTCTTATTACGCGATTGTCCTACTAGCTTGGTCCTATTCACAAGTAGTCGTGGTGTGTCTTGTCAGCAACGACCCCATATTAAAATTTGCGTTACGGCGAGTGGCTCACCGCTAGCGGGTATCCGGTGTCCTTCCCCGGAACGAGAATCTTGTCCGCGTCGCGCCCTAGCACCACCTAGCGACCTCGGTTGCGCAGTCTTCTCTCTCTGTGCGAACCCTTCGTTCATTCATCCGACACCTCTATCACACAAAGCAGCCGCACGGTCCTTCTCTGCAGTGGGGCTAGATATTCATGGCGTAGGATACTCGTGCCTATGCTTTGTCGGCAAAAGATTCATCTCCCGTACGACTGAGTTGCAGGAACATGCGCCTCGAACCGCCAAGTGGATCACCGATTGAAGCAACATGAGCTCCGAGTCTCGCCAAGGATCTGGCATAGGCGGAAAATCCAAACGTCGATGGACAGACCCTGACGATGATGGCAAGTCCAATCCGCCGGACGATCTGTCGGCCCAACCCAAGCGACAGCGTGTCTCCCGGGCATGCGACAGCTGTCGCTCCAAAAAGGATAAATGTGACGGGATGCAACCCGTGTGTTCGACATGTGCATCACTGAGCCGACCCTGCACGTACAAGGCCAACCCCAAGAAACGCGGTCTTCCGACAGGCTACATACGATCACTTGAGTTGCTGTGGGGGTTGGTGTTCCAGAAGATTCAAAACAGTGAAGAAGTGATGCGTGCCTTGATAAGATCTATCAATCTCCCGAGTCACCTGGCCACGATGGGCAAAGAAGCCGAAGGATCGGACACGCTGCTGTCTTCTTTTAAGAACAGCACGGTATTGAGAGATATCGAGCGGATTTTGGTTGTTCTAGAACAACCCGAAGAGGAGAGAGAGCGTCTTCTTCAAGCATATCGTGAAGGAGACACACCTCTCGATATTGATGGCATTCTTGCTTCCTCCGAGGCCTTAGAATGGCAAATCCCGGAAGGACTAGAACGGCGTGAAACTCCACTCACGGCGGGCATGTCACCCTCCCGTGCATCGATGATCGGCTCGGCTCCAAGATCTGGGTACTGCACAAAGGAATGCGGTGTTCAAACGTCAACAGTGGACGATTTCGACTCCTCACTTGCCATTGCTTTCGACCCCGGCGACTCCCGAATGATTTCAACCAGCTCTCCCCTTCAACTCCCTTATAATGCATGGCCGCTTCTTGACATCTATTTTTCATATACTCAATGCTGGTTTCCAATCCTCGAGAAACACGATATACTCCGAACGGCATTCCAATACACCGAGGGCGATGTGTACATGTCTCGTACTGCACCTGGTTCTGGTGATCATGCCGCCCTATGGGCTGTATTGACTCTTGCCTCTCTTCAAGACGCTTCCATCGAGCCGGCGGGGGACATGGACGCTCATTCCAACAAATCTAATCCGTCACAGTTATACAACACCGCGAGGAATCTAATCCCTTCAGAGGTTGGCCCATATGAAGTCGGACACGTCCAGGCCTTGTTGATTTTGTCTTTGATAAAATTTGGACAGCAAGAATGGACTGCGGCCTGGATGCTTGTCGGGCATGCAGTCCGTATTGCTCTCACCCTCGGCCTTGATCAGTTGTCGTTTTCGGGTACACCGTTGAGGTCTTCCGAACAAGAGAAACAGGTGGGACGAGCCAAGCATGTGTTTCTGGGTTGCTTTGTCCTTGAAACGCTCATTGCCGAGCAGACATCACACTGCCCATCGCTTCGAAAAGACGACTTGTCCAGGGTGGGTCTCATCAATGAAGACGGACTGGAGGAGTGGCATCCATGGGAAGATCAGACAGGGCTGCGGCCGACGCAGTCAGCCAGGAGTTCCATGCAACGTGGGCCGCTTCATGCGCTTAGTACCTTTAATCGACTTGTTTCTTTGGTTTCCATTTTGAACGATCTCTGCTTCTTGAAGCAAGACCCAATGGTTTCTCGAGCGCAGTTGGAGTCCTTGGAGGTACAATTACAACGTTGGGCTTCGGCCCTTCCAAAGAGCTATCGGATTGACTTGCAAAGCCGTCCCATTAGGCTAGGCTCACCTCATATCTTCGGACTTGAAATGACATACCAAGGCATCGCCTCCGTGTTAAGTCTACAGGTCGCAGCCCGTGAAAACGACCAGACTATCCCGGAAATGCCCCACAGAACCCCTGCTATTGAGAGTGCAAAACGGCTTTTACAGCTGCTCCAGACATACATGGAAACCTACGAGTTTTTCTGCGACCGTTCCGACGTTTGGTATGATGCTCAGATACTGTCTACCACGGTTTTCTCCGCGGGATGCTGTATCAGACATTGAACTGGGTGTTCGGAACAAGATACAGGCCTTCTCCTCCCACCTTGGGCAGCTCTGGTCTATGCCAGATGGGCCAATTACGTCACAGTACGCGTTTCAGCGGAATGTGGGAGCAGCTGCCACTCCAATGTCATTACAGCCACCAGACATAACCCCGGTTGAGGACCAGACCATGCAGCCTCTAATGCCGGCAACAACAGATCGTCGACCTCCAGCAGAGGGCCACCACCTTCCGAACACTTCACATCCCACAATATCCGGCCCATTCCACTCCTCGGCGTGGCTCAGAGCCCCTCCCAATATCGAGGATGGCTCTGTCTTACTACAAACACCCACCCCATCTATGACCACCGTCGGTGGTACCTCTGAAGTTTCAGCACAGCCAAGTCAACTAGACAACGACATATCTGGCGGTCTTCGCCAGTCTATATCGGCTCCCTCAAAACCCCACAATGGGTCCGGTATCCTTTCCGAACTCGC
This sequence comes from Penicillium maclennaniae, assembly GCF_028827695.1. NCBI lineage: Eukaryota > Fungi > Ascomycota > Eurotiomycetes > Eurotiales > Aspergillaceae > Penicillium > Penicillium maclennaniae. The sequence continues at coordinate 3,571,841 of NW_026623215.1, read as the reverse complement.
CCCCCAATTTCCCGGAGGGCGATATCTCCAAGCGTTTCATGACCCTTCTCTCGGACTCGGTCCCTTTGTCGATATGGATGGGTACGGGCAGCCGCGACAACAGCAGCGGATTGCTCCCGACCTGGACGCCTTGTTTGACGAGCTGGCGTCGTTGGACGGCGCTGAAAAGTGCGTGTACCTCTTTCCTTGTTGATCAAACCAATTCTGACCTCAATCTCTAGGGCCGATAACTCATCCGAGTTCATGCAAAACCTCGGATTTATCTCTGACTCTGGCGTACCGGAAGTATACTCATTCTCGAGTCAAATTGAACCCTTCCTGTTGGCACAAACGCAGCAAGTGCCGGGAAGCCAACCTCCTGGTGCACGGAGAGTGTCACAGTCTCTTGGCATATCAGGGACACTGAAACGATGAGATCGTCAAGTTGTGAACTGCTGCTAATTGACGTGAAGCTTTGTCTCTCGAGGTCTTTAGCCGCGGGTCGGCGCCTCATGTTGAGTGGCTTGTCTGAAGACCCAAATATCATCCGCGTACTAGTTTGAGGTATAGATGGCTCTGCATACGCTCTACGAATCCTCCATATCATATCACAACTGCCACATACTGTTACCTTGATGGAACCTCCAAATGTACGACTTCATAATGTATTCATTTAGCCTCATGTGACCCGAGGTCCGTCAACTATGATTCAGTTGAACAAAAGAACAGACAACGATTTTCAAGTAGCTGGTCAACATCTATCCTCTAACCTCAGTGCAGTCGCACCGCAGCATTTGGCTCAAATTCGGAGCAAATGACTTTGCCTGAAAGAGTTCACCCCGACATTGGACAATTTGAGTGATCTGGTTGTTCATACGTCGCAATCCAAGCCGGCTGCAACCATGTGTAGGTGGTCTTTCTCTTGCTCCCAGGGACTGAGAAAAGTGACTGCGTTGATCAGATCTGGATGTGTTGGGGTCGTCTCCTCAAGCTCAGTCAATCTGCAGCGGCAACAAGGCCCCGAGTGCGCCATGATGAACCGTGAGATAGAGCGAGAATCTGTCGTTTTCGCTGTGTCATCCACTAAAGCTGATTAGTTCTCAATGAGTGGCTCATCCCAAAGTCCCAATGCCTGCGCTCCTTTCTGGGGACGGAAGAGTGCTGGGAACGCAGAAGCCGGAGTCGATTCGCTCATGGATTGAGGGCAAATAGAAGGAGCGAAACTGGATTCAACGAGAATGAGGGGGCGCACTGAACCGTTGAGAATGAGACTATTGGAAAGAGGGTAATAGTGAGACGCTACACGGCACCGACGATTATTCCCATCTTGTCTGTACTGATGGCTTGCGATCGGGCGTGACGGCTCAATTACTGCAGACTGAATCAGTTCAGCCTCTCACTCAGCCTCTCTGATAGGGTATTGGCATTTTGGACCGAGATTCCGTTCCCCTACAGTAATGCAGCCCGAGAGGATCTACACTCAAAGCCCCCATCGACTACGTCGACCCATATATTTCGAGGCGAAGCAAGCTTATTCGGGGGTCTTGTTCGGTTAAGCCTCGAATCAAAGGTTGTGCACAAGTCCTCAGGAAACAGGGTCTTAGCCTCTGCTACGACGCACCAGATGGTGGCATTATGAGGGCCACGAGCCGCGGGTCTCTCTCTTCGCAAGGGTGTTTGGGGCAAAGAAGGGGAGAGCTTTTCGGCCCTGATGCACTAGAGGGTCTGCGAGACCCATCTGAATTGCAAGTTACGATGCCTTCAAAGCCCTACAATGGACATTCTCGGAATGAAGCGTCGAAGATCTTGGAGGCTCCAGCAAACGAACCAAGACGGGTCTTCGAACTGTAGTGACAAACATTTGCCTCTTCTAAGGTTGAATAATAACAAATACATTAATCAGCGTGACCGAAAAATATCAGAAAACCTTCATAGACATGAGTTGAAAATCAGCACCGCGCGCCATGTTTCAATTCCCAATTTAACCCTAAGTTGGTGAATATAGGACTTCTAAATTTTTATCATTGCAGGCTCTAAGTAGATAAGAAAAAGGACCAAGATAGAACGGCATAAGTAGATTATTTTTGACGATGCCGGCAACGCAAGCTAAGACAACTGATCGTCCGGAGTATACCCTTCTCCCATTCACGTCCGCAGAGGCCCCATCGAAGGTTATATCCCCCAAATCATCGTGGCCAGAATTCCTACTTCTCTCCTGAATAACTGTCCGCCTTGAAAGCAGAGGCTTCACCAGCAAACACCACTGAGCCTTCAGATCAGAAGTGGATCTCGACCAATGACGCTCTTTCCGCACAACTATGGCGGACAGTAATGGCCGTGCAGTGGCCTCTGGAAAATCAAGATGGTGACCTCATCTCAACTTTCAACATCGCCATCGATGGACGACAGCGAACAGATCCGAAAGTCTACCCTCATACAATGGGATGCTTTCTAGAATACGTCGCCATCAAAGCCCTCGTCCGAAAGATGCTCGAACATCTCAACATAGCCGATCTCGCAGGTTTTTTCCGCAAGGCAATCCACAAAGCTGACAAACGATCCATGGATGATGTCGCAACTCTCATCAAGAAGACTGAAGATGTCGACCGATTGCTTCCTACTGCTTTCTTGGATGTCCCTAGCTTCAACTGCGTGCAGACTTCGTTGTTGAGATTTGAGCTTTACGGTATTGATTGGGGATCACTGCTGGGACAGAATATTGATGCCATGCGAGTGCCTCATGTTGGTACTATCAATGGCCTTCAGGTCGTGCTTCCTGTGTTGCCGAGTGGTGGAACGGAGGTCATGGTTGGAGTGGAAAAGAGTTTGTTGGAAAGGCTCTTGAATGATCATCCCCTGTTCACCAAAAATGGAGCCGCTCGATAGTCCATTATGATGCGACGAGATTTGACTAATAGCACAACCCAGAATCTTACTCAGTGTTTTGAACTTAGAGGCTGTTACCGCCTTATGATCCTGAATGAGGCTCGCCCAGGTGTTTTATGGAGAAGTCTCGAGATTCATACAGAAGATGTGATGTTTGACAATGCATCCCAAACTGTCGAGAACTTGGTGTTCGCGATCGCAAAATTTGTACCGACAGGGTTTTCGGATGTGATGATATATATCCCGGCGTTGACCTAAGACAAGACCTGCAGTGAAATTTTCTCACTCCAGCAAACCCTCATAAATGAATAAACTGCTCTATACATGAACAAAAAGTAAATTCATTAATGATTTGATAAGGAACAACTTATCATAATGTCGACGTATTAATGAATGGACTCCACGCGTCTGAATCACATTGCAAAGTCTCTTTACTAAGTTGGGCAAGCCACTTAGGGTTTCGGGAAACTAATTAAGCCCAGGAAAAGCAAACTTTGGTCCTGTGTTCTAGTGGTCAGGAAGTCGGATTTTGACTAAGCACTAATGCTCTCACATTCCGAAAGCCCCGGTTCGAACCCGGGCAGGACCTACTTTTTGAATGCTGACCTCTTTTTTTTTTTCCAACGAATTCTTCTTTGGAGAGAGCGTCGACTGTTCACCACTAAATCAGGTTGCAATTAAATCATAATAAGTCATTACATGGACTAGTAATAATTTTCCCAGGTTGTATAAACGCCTCGCCGGTGGCCAGCGCGTCAAGTATGAAGCAAAATCAATCAATCCTTTTCTATATACTACAGGCCAAGTATATACAAGAATCAGGATCATGACCCAGTAAACCCATAATGCAAAAACAAATCTCATTACAGCACAGCCTTATTCTCCTTCTCCAACTCCTTGAAATTCAACGCCACATGCTCAACAGCAACCTTATACCCGTGAACACCAAGTCCAACAATTATACCTGCCGCCTTATCACTGAAGTACGAGTGATGTCTCCAAGGCTCGCGGGCATGAACGTTGCTCACATGCAGCTCGATAAAAGGAATGGCAACACCTAGCAGCGCATCGCGGATGGCCACAGAGGTATGCGTGTAGGCGCCGGGGTTGATCACGATTCCGTCGACCTTGCCGCGCGCGGCTTGGATACGGTCGACGATTGCGCCCTCGTGATTTGACTGAAAGGCATCGAAAGTGCAGTCATGGCTGGCGGCAACGGCGCGGCAGTTGGATTCCACATCGGAGAGGGTTGTGCTGCCGTAGATGTGGGGTTCACGGGTGCCTAGGAGGTTGAGGTTCGGGCCGTTGATGAGGAGGATTGATTTGACCATTTTGATTTCAATTTTGATTTGGAGAGTTGGTTTTAAAATCAGGACGTGTTGAAGTTGGTTGAAGTATTGTATTAAGAGTCTCGGTGATATATATCAGTGATGTGATTCGCGCGCTGTTCTCTCCGCATTTGGCCTCTCGGCGGCTGAGCGCTTTCCCGAGTGGGGGTCTGTGGGAAGCCCGGGTATTGCGGATGGGATATCTGGATTTTTACTGCAATTCGCTTGGTACCGACTTGCTCTTTGTAGAATTCCGTTTTTGTTAGGCCTTCTATCGACCCGAGGGAGTCTGTGATGAGATTCACTTGGTACGGCACTTCGTGGGGGTATCCCGCGCATGTGATGATATTTGGTATGTGAAGCGTCCAGCTGAACAGACCCTCCCTACATCGTACTACCTTATGAAAATTGAGGGAAAGAGATGAATCAACTCTTCGAGTGAAGATTAAGGTATGTGAGTGGCTGAAACAAAAAGGAAAGGTCGTCGACCCTCAGAGAAGTACAGTTACATGAAAACAAAGCTACCAAGCTAAAGTGAAGTCCCGGCCGCCTGAATTGTTGAAGGCTATTCAATAAGCTTACTCGGTATATTTATGATGATCTATAGTCTAGTGTATTCGGTGTTTGGATGCTCGTTGTAGCTGCTGGCGGTTTAGTGCGAATCTGTCCTGAATCGACGTAGGCATCAGAACTATGATTTTGACTGAATTTAAGCTACGTCGACAAGTAACACGAGCCTCACACGGACTCTAGTGACCTTGAACGCATAATTAATACGTGGAGCCACTTCTCTATGTAAAAGCAGGCCCGGCATCTGCTGGTAAATAGCCTGGTGGGAACCCCGCATTTCTTTCTCCGCAATATTCCTTCAAAATTTCACGTTCATTCTCTTCAAGGATCCCAAATATTGCAAAGTACTATCCGGAATTTGAAGTTCTTCCCATACATTAATGCAACATAGTAGCATGTAGGCTCAATGGTCGACACATGGCTGAACATAAATATCCGATCGAAGTCTCCACAAGTGGGGAAGCCGATAAGCCAAATCGGCTACCGGCGGTGACCTCGACCTCTGTTCACCGGGCAGGTGACTCAAAATCCGGTCAATCTCTCTACTTTCTCTCAGTCCTCTTGAAACAGTCTTGAAAAGACCTCCTACCATCGTCTCATTATCACTACAGAAGCAACATTCCACCACAATCGTCCCACCATGGCCGCGGGACAGCTCTCGCAGAAGGAGCTCGATGAGATATACGCATTCGCCATCGACCTCGGCCGCAAGGCTGGAAAACTCTTGATGGAGCATGTAGATCGGCGCATTTCCGGCAGTCAAGGGCACTCGCAGAAGTTCGAGGAGAAGGACAACTCGGTTGACATTGTGACCCAGACAGATGAGGGTAAGCAGTGGAGCAGCCCTAACACCATCTATCCAAAGGCTCACGGAATCTGCCAGATGTCGAACAATTTATCTCCAACGCCCTCAAGAGCAAATACCCGAATCACAAGTTTGTCCGCTTTCTCCCTATAACAGGCGCGCACTCACAAAATCAGATTCCTCGGCGAAGAGACCTACGCTAAAGGCGAGTCCCGCGACTACTTGATCGACGAACAGCCAACATGGTGCATTGATCCTTTAGACGGTCCGTCTCCCGACACCCAAGTTTGATCACATTCTAATCGAAAAAGGCACTGTCAATTACACGCATCTCTTCCCTATGTTCTGCGTTTCTATCGGCTTCATCGTCAACCACCGCCCTGTCATTGGCGTAATCTACCAGCCCTTCCAAGACCAGCTCTTTTCCGCCTGTAGCGGCCGTGGCGCCTGGCTGAATGAGACTCACCAGCTTCCGCTCATTCGCAACCCGTCTATCCCGCCTATGCCGCCTAATGCGCCTGCACAGTGTATTTTCTCATGTGAGTGGGGCAAGGATCGTAGGGATATTCCCGATGGGAACTTAAGCCGCAAGATTGAGAGTTTTGTGAATCTTGCTTCAGAGCTGGGTTCGCGTGGTGGAAAGGGCGGCATGGTACATGGCGTAAGGAGTTTGGGCAGTGCGACGCTTGATTTGGCATATACGGCTATGGGATCATTTGACATTTGGTGGGAGGGTGGTTGTTGGGAGTGGTGAGTTTGCTTCTTTTCCTTCTTATCTTGTTTTTGATAAGTGAGTTGACTTTACTGACCATGATGCCTTCAATAGGGATGTCGCTGCTGGTGTCGCAATTCTCCTCGAAGCTGGTGGGCTTGTGACTACTGCTAATCCACCTGAGAACATTGAAACCGATGCCATTGAAGATGTGCGCCTTGGGAGCCGATTATATTTGGCCATTAGGTGAGTTAATCCATATAGTCTCAAACACCTCTTGTAAAAATCGACTAACTCGATTCTAGACCCGCGGGACCCTCGGAAACCGAGACTGGTCGCGAGTCGCAGGAACGCACGGTCCGCGAAGTCTGGCGGCGGGTTCGCCAGCTGGAATACTCGCGACCCGGCGCATAAGAAGGGAAAGCTTCACGGAAATTGATCGAGTCAAGACTATACATTCGGAAAGCATTTTTTTGAAATATAATCATCACATGCAGCCAGACGTCCCCATAGATAACAGTGGAAAAGATTCCACGACGCCAACCATCTAATGCAAGAATCTAGCTCTGTACAATCGTAACATGACATTATAAAACACAGCAAAGCCCAGACGAAAATGAAAATGAAAATGAAACATCAAAGGTTGGACATCTTAGCCGAGCGCTCAGCGACCGACCCATTCACAACATCTTTCACAGCCTGCACAAGGCCAGGTGTGCCGACAACATCCTGACCTGTCCACAAACGTGCCTGCTCCAGACCCTGCCAGATCAAAGCCTCCGATCCAAGGATCACTTTCCAGCCCGCAGCACTTGCCAGCTGCGCAATCTCGGTCCAGGGGACAGGGTGATAGCACATCTCCAAAATAACACCCCGCTGCTGTGGCGCATCAGCCGCATTACCCAGGAACGCCTGGATGATGGCGCGGGCGTTCAACTCCTCGGGGGTCTTGGGCGGGTAGTTGGGGATACCCGAGACGATGGCAGCTGGGGCCTCAAGGCGCGCCGCCTCCTCAGGATCAGTGACATGAATCAGGGGAGCCTGATCATTGGGATCTGGGTTACGTTGACGGTCCTCCTCGAGGATAGTAGCTACCTCAGCGGCATCACGGTTGACGATGTAGATCTTGCTTGAGCCGAGCCAGCGGCGCATAACATAGATGGCGGTACGGGCGGTGCCCCCGCCTCCGATGATGAGCGCGGGCCGGCCGCGGAAGCGCTCCGGGTCAGGCGCGTTTTGGGTAAGCGCTTCGCGGATTCCATCGCAGTCGGTGTTTGTGCCGACGTACTCGGTTTCGCCGGCGGCATTCTTACGCAGGAAGATGGTGTTGCAGGCACCGGCTTGGCGGGCGTGCTCGGTCAGATCGTCCAGGTGAGGCATGATGGCGACCTTATGAGGCATTGTGACGGAAGAGCCGACGAACTTGGGGTTGGACTTGATCGAGGCCAGATACTTTTCAATCGGTGGAGACATTGTGTAGGGTGGAGGGTAAGTGGCTGATGTGCCTGTCACGCTGGACAGGGGGATCTGGGTCCAGTTGAGGCCCAATGCATTGTAGACTGTTTTGTGTAGAGGGGGGGAAAGGGAGTTCAGGAGTGGGTGGCCGTACAGATAGGCGACGCCGTCGAGGTTCTCCGGAACAGTGATGGGCTCCTCAGGCCGGGTGGCTGCGACTTGGGGTGCGGCCATTGTAGGATTTATTTTCTTTGTAAGATAATTGAGGAGCCCGTCGAGGAGGGGGGTTAGTGATATATGATAAAATCACAGAGGGGCCGGGGCGCGTGGGGACCAATGAAGCTATTTTCAGGATTTCTTACGTCGTAAAGGTAGAGCCGCGGGGCGGAGAAACACTTTCCTCCCAGCGCTTTTCCCTTCTCCCACTTCCCATACAGTACACCCACTCCCCAGGCTATGACCCTCGGCTAGCCTTCGAAATACCGTAGCTCAAGCACATAATGCTGACGAGGAGCTGAATGACATATATGACATCTACCATCGCTGGTTGAAACACCAAGCACAGATATTAAGTTCACCCGGGCAGAATGCTTTCCCCGAGTCATCACCACCACCTCCCACCTTTCCTTTACGAGGAAAATCCTCGTGGAAAGTCAAGTTCACAATGACTAATGAATCAACATATGTTACCATGGCCGAAAATTCACCACAAGAAGAGTTTCTAGACGGATGGCTAAGGCGAGGCGTATTTGGCAATGGCCCGGGGATCGCTTTTCCCCCCCCCTCAACATGACCAGTCATTGGTAGCCCACGAGACGAGTACTCGCGTGGATCCATCGAATCCGGCGAATCCGACAAAAGGTAATTCTCCAGCCAAGTTGAACTGGAACGTGCATCTGGTAAGCATTTGCCCCCCCCCCCGGGGTACCCCATATCGACCCACATGTAGAGTGTGTCTGAGTTGGGGTGTACACTTCCTCCACAGCGGCATCGGCCCTCCCCACACTCGGGACTCAGGCCACCCACATGGGCTCTTTTAGCGTCTGTTAGCCTCTTTCGGTCTGGACCCAAGCCTCGTTTTGCACGAGAAAAAAAATGAGAGTTCGCCATTCCTTCCTTTCCTTGGGGCCAAGGGCTTGTTATCCTTTGCGCACAGTTTCTAGCCGACGAAAGTTTATATCGTTTTGCCGGAGCTTGGTCTTTGCTCTTGTTAAAGTATAATCGCGCTATACCTTTCTCCGCCTTGCAGTTCCACGATTTTTCTTGCCCCCCCTGACCTTAACCCCAGATTCTTCGCTTATCCCCCCAGCTCCATCCAGTCTGGGGTTTCGGACTATTTAGAGCCCTTAGGCCCCCGGATGGTAGATCTTTTTTTTCTACTCCATCGTTCATCTTACCCCGGGCTTCTCAATCTCCACCCCTTCGCCACACAGTGGTGACTATCCCTTCGAGGGAGATCTGAAAACCTGTGCCCGCTGCTTTGCGCTTGAGGTGACAGGTCAAGTGCTATCACCCCGCCAATCTTCTTTTTGTTCTCTTCTTTTATCTATACACACCTGATATCCCTCCCATAATGTCGATTCTCAAGCTGGTCGAGGACCGCCCGACGCCCAAGTCCGTGTATAACTGGAGAGTCTATCTCCTGGCGGCCGTCGCCTCATGCACATCATGCATGATCGGCTATGACAGTGCCTTCATCGGCACAACCCTTGCCCTAGACTCGTTCAAGGACGAGTTCCATTTCAACAACATGTCCACCCCTGCCAAAAACCTCCTCAGCGCCAACATTGTTTCCCTTTACCAGGCCGGTGCCTTCTTCGGTGCTTTCTTCGCGTATCCCATTGGTCACTTCTGGGGCCGCAGAATTGGTTTGATGGCTTCTGCTTTGGTTTTCATTCTCGGTGCTGGCCTCATGCTTGGTGCGAATGGTGACCGCGGTCTTGGCCTGATCTACGGTGGACGTGTCTTGGCTGGTCTGGGTGTCGGTGCCGGGTCCAACTTGACTCCTATCTACATCTCTGAACTGGCACCCCCGGCTATTCGTGGTCGCTTGGTCGGTGTCTATGAACTTGGCTGGCAAATTGGTGGCTTGGTTGGCTTCTGGATTAATGTATGTTACCTCTGTCCTTCTCGCCTTTTTCGACTACATGACTCATGCTAATTTGTGGTGACAGTACGGCGTTGATTCTACTATGGCCCCGAGCCACAAGCAATGGTTGATTCCCTTCGCGATCCAGTTGATCCCCGCTGGCCTGTTGGTCATAGGATGCGTTTTCATCAAGGAGTCGCCTCGTTGGTTGTTCGGACGTGGTCGCCGCGCGGAGGCCATTAAGAACCTCTGCTGGATGCGTCAATTGAACGAGAATGACATTTACATGATTGAGGAGATCGGTGCTATCGACCAAGCTCTCGAGGAGCAGCGTACGACGATCGGTATCGGATTCTGGAAGCCCTTCAAGGCTGCCGGCACCAACAAACGTGTTATGTGGCGTCTCTTCCTCGGAAGTGCCATGTTCTTCTGGCAGAATGGCTCTGGTATCAACGCTATCAACTACTACTCCCCGACCGTGTTCAAGGTGAGTCACCCTCATCATTTTCACATTGGCACAGCACTAACAACTTCAACAGTCCATTGGTGTCACCGGTGGTAACACAAGTCTCCTGACTACTGGTATTTTCGGCGTTGTCAAGACCGTCGTCACCTTCGTCTGGCTCCTCTGGCTGATCGATCGAGTCGGCCGTCGCAACTTGCTTCTCATCGGTGCCCTCGGTGGCTCCGTCTGCCTCTGGATCGTCGGCGCCTACATCAAGCTCGCCCAGCCTGCCCTCCACCCCAAGACCTCCATGGACGGTGGCGGTATCGCCGCCATGTTCTTTTTCTACCTCTGGACCGTCTTCTATACTCCCACTTGGAATGGCACCCCGTGGGTCCTCAACTCCGTAAGTTCTCCGCTCCTTCACTTCGGGCAAGAATAAGCGAGAACCCAAGACTAACAATCCCACAGGAAATGTTTGACCCCAACATGCGATCCCTCGCACAGGCCTGCGCCGCCGCCTCAAACTGGCTGTGGAACTTCCTCATCTCTCGCTTCACACCTCAGATGTTCACTACCATGGGATACGGCGTTTACTTCTTCTTTGCGTCGCTGATGATTTGCTCCTTCGTCTTTGTTTACTTCCTCATTCCCGAGACAAAGGGCGTGCCCCTCGAGAGCATGGATCAACTCTTTGAGATCAAGCCTGTGTGGCGCGCGCATCCTACCATTGTGGCGAAGCTGCGCGAAGACGAGGAGCGCTTCCGTCATGATATCGAGGAGTCGGGTTATGCGAACAAGGTCGATACCGAGCAAGTCGAGGATACGGCTAAGTTTGCGTGATGACCTGGCGTTGTAATATTGTGTCGTTTTTGGTGAATGCTCTCGGTCCGCAATATAGAGCCGTTAGAGACGAAAGTTGAATATAAGCTAGGTTGATCCTGGTAATGATATAAATAGTTCCGAATGTCTATGATTTGACGATTATTCCAACATTGCTCCAAGAAGATTGTAGTCCAACATCAAAGACCAAGGATAGACATAGACACAAGTCGGATTCCTGGCGCATAAAATTTAGTGATCGAACGGGCGGGAAGAGGCAAATACGTCAAAGGTTGGATGTATGACAGGGAACGATATCTTGTACATTCACCATATGGTGCGTTCAACGGCTTGTAAACGCGATGTACATTTTTTTCATTTTCCAATGAGATAGCATGTATTCGTGTGTCTTTTGAAGTCAGACTAGCACCTACGTACGGCGCTGCCATTCAATATCTCCTTCAGTTTTTTTTTCTGTTCCCTTCTTGCCCCTGTTGATTCGGTCCAAAAGACATCACGACGACGGAGTCGTTCAGTCTCAACATTCATTAGAATACGCGACCTGATATTCCTGGTCTTGTTGCTCGCACTGTTGCCATGGCTCATGCAAATTTGATGTGGTTCCACAAAAGGCAGCAGTTCGGTGTTGTGTATGTTCCCGCGTACATGTTGCATGGTATTCGGAATGCCGCAACGCTGGCGCAGAAGCGGACGCTTTGTGGCGAGCCTAAGGCGCTATATTTGCACTCGGAATCTTCTGCACAAGTACCAATTTTCTTGCTCACTATGTCAATGCCCCTTGATTGACGGTTTTCGTACAAGTGGTGATCACTCTGGTATAGTGGATTCAGAGTCGACATTTGCTGCTCTGTTATTCGCAGAAAATCTATCATTTCTCTGTATTTACCTACTGAGAATCTTGAAGTATCTGATTTCTCGTTACCCAATGATTGCTGGCGCTACAGGTGTAGATATCATCCCTTTTCACCTGGACGTTTCGCCATGTTTCATTGTAGTGCCAGTCTAGAGTAATGAGATTCAAGTCTTACAAAATGACTGGATCCTGATGAAAAAGCTTTGGAAATACACAATCGTACACGGCTTTTCAATTTCGCGGGCACCATCTCACGTGGATAGCTTCCGGCTGTTTTATGTGCAATGTAAGCTGAGATCGACTATTTTGCAACTCCCTCAATCCCTCCGCTCGGGCTTCTTCATGACTCACGCCCGGCCGTGGTACGATTTGCACCGACGCCCGACGCAGTAGAGTAACGAGGACGGCTAAGATCTCGATTTGGGAGAATTTCCTCCCCGGGCATGCTCGAGGACCTTCGGCCCATGCGAAAAGATGATTGACTTTATCACTAGCGATTCCCTTGTCACTCAGCCATCGATCTGGCTTCCATGAGGAAGCGTCCGAGCCCCAGTAATTTGGATTTCTGTGTAGTGCTGGCGTGAGGATGTTAATAAGAGTATTTGCCGGTATCAATATTTTTGATCCATCGACGTGGGTAATGGCCTGGTCTTGATCTGGAGATGTCTTTCGAAGAAGGTCCACGACCGGGCCATAGAGTCGGAGAGTTTCATACTGGAGGTTCCGTTAAAGTCCTTCATGCATTGAACATGACTGGGAATGGCTTACTATGATTGCTCTCAGCCTAGTTAGCTGATGAAATACATCCTTGTAGGGGATCTCATCATTCGATGGCAGACCAGAGAATATCTCGTCGATTTCTTGGACCACCCATTGTTGCCACTCGGGAAAAATCGCCAGAAGATAAATGATGTAGACAAGTGTATTAGCGGTTGTCTCGTGGCCAGCGAACATGAAAAGAAACAGATTGCTTTCTATTTCCTCGTTCAATAGCATATGGGCATCGGCTGAGTTTAGCATGGAAGAGAGAAGATCTATTTTTGATGACGGCTGGTGTCTTCGGTATTCCACCAAGTTTTTGATGATTGATTTGGCCCCTTGATAGCTTGCATGAAAGGGGGCATGAGGATCTTGTCCACCTTTGCAAGCCTTGGAATTCCTCGTAAGCATGTTGAAGAAAGATTCAAGATGCTCTTTGGCTATATCGGTAACTGGACTGGCTGCATCGGCGCCGTTATTGTCTTCGCCCATCCCTAAGCAGGCTTTCAAAAGAATGGCAAAGCTTGACCGTCTCATGTCACGATGAGTACTGGAGACATAATCTTGGGAACATGAAATGCCTCAATGCGTCGGATGCTTCAGAACATGATGTCATCCACACTGCTTCGTGGATTGTATCCGAGAATGCTACAGCTGTACATCGGCGATGACGGCTCCAGTCGGCCCCATCGACCTGTTTAGCATACGTGTTAGTGGACTTTTCTCAAAATACAAATTCAGTGGATAGATCTTGGGAATAGTAGTGAGTCCATACAGTAACCAAGCTGGTTCCAAATACTCCAAGTCTTTCTAACAAACTTATTAGCACTTCGAGATAGTCGACAAAATCCACCGTTCGGCTTACTTGTAAAGCCAAGGGGCTTGGGAAAGTCATTTTTGCGCATTAGAATCTGCCTAGCAACCTTTGAGTCGGCAATGAAAAGTTCGCAGCCGGCTGGAGTGACGATTGCAAATACGTCACCATACTCTTCGAAGATGGCATATTTGTCCAAAAACACCCAATTTGGCCGTAGAAGTCGGAGAAAAGGGAAGATCGTCCGCCAAGAAATGAGCAATTTAGATTCGAATACATTCTGAAAACGCCTCCACATTTGACCATGGCGTGAGATAGGACAGATGATCACTGGCACGTTGAGTCGCCGTGCAGTGGACCAGTTGTGATAGAGAAGAAGCCACCAGGAGCTAACGCCCCAGGCAGCAACGATTAGGAAGAGTAGGGATATGAGCATCGCTGCAGGTGAAAGAAAATGGAAATGAAAGGTAAAGAAATGATCATGACTGCCAACGCTAAATGATAAATACAGAGGGGGCTGTAAAGACTACTTTCTATACAGAGAATTCTTGAAAAAAAGTATCTCCCTAGGCTAGGCCACACACACCTTCATTTCCTAGGGGTGTCCGTTGATTGATTCTTCCACCGACTCGACCCACAATAAGCAACCAGATCTCCAAGTCTCAGCCTCTTACATGTGAGACAGTGGGGCTCGGGTTCGTATTCGTGATATTATCTGCATTCGAATCACCTTGCCGACGTAGGATTCTCAACATCATCTTACTTATGGCTCGGTTCTCGCCGGCAGTCCCGAGCAATCCCCCCCTTAAGCCGGATTCTTTTGTGCCTCACACGAGTACGAACACTAAGTACACAGCCAATGTATCTCTGACTCAGAAATACAGCCAGACATGGCCACGCGCCGCTCTCATCAAAAATCGCGCCATGGATGCAGCAACTGCAAGCGACGACGAGTAAAAGTATGCGATCATCTACCTTGAAGACACAAATTGAGCTATATTGACCTATCCATGCTAACAAGTCTATCAGTGTGACGAGCAGCGGCCAGATTGCCAAAATTGCACTCAGCGTAATGATACATGCGAGTACATCACGTCGGTCCCTTTGGTTTTTTGCAGGCAGCTCGGGGAGGTCGACAGGATCGTCAAGAAAGAGTGTGCGAGGTGTAAGATCTTCATCCGAGGCTAGCAGCCCCGCCCGCAGCTACATTTCCCCGTTGGGTGCGACTAGTGGAGCCTCTCCGTTGAACTTGGCCCATTTGGAGCTTGAACTCCAGTGGATCATGCATACGCACAAAATACTCGCAAGAAACGAAGAAACAAGAAAAGTCTGGGAGATCCCAGTGCTTCAAGAGGCACTACACACTGCGTTCTTGATGCACGGAATCCTGGCCATCTCCGCATTGCATCTGGCTCATCTTCGCCAGGATGAGCGCCATGCAGAGTGGATTAATATTGCTATTGCGCACAAGAGCACGGCTTTGGCTCTTTTCTCGGAACAGCTGCATAACATCGACGAATCCAATGCACGAGCAATGATGAGTTTTGCCAGTATTGCGGTGGTGTTTAGCTTTGCGAGCGCCCATCATTACTCCAACTCTGACGACGGACCTGGGTTGAATGCCTTGATTGATATTTTGATGTTGGCTCGCGGAGTTCAGACCGTCGGAAATCAAGTAATGGAGTTTCTCCGGCACAGCAATTTTGCGCCTTTGTTCGACATCACAGACCCTGGGGCGACCGTCCCCGGTGATGTTCTCGCGGCACTTGATGCTCTTGATGACTTTAATGTTCAGTATGGTCAGCGAAAAAAGAGCCACGATGTAAAGTCTTACGAGCGCGCAATTAGAAACATGAAAGATTTGGCTCCCTTTACCTATGCGGAGCCAACGTCATTGACGGTAGTGGGTGGGTGGGCTATTCGAGCCCCTCCTGAATTCTTGGAAGGGCTCAAAAATCGAGAACCGCTTTCTTTAGTGATACTTGCACACTTTTGCGTGTTTCTGCACATCAGTCGAAAGAACTGGTACATTGGATCGTGGGGTCGACTCATTCTCGGGGAAATAGTGCAGATCTTAGAGGCAAACTGGCATCGTCACATCAAATGGGCAGTAGTGCAAGTATTGAAATAATGACTTAATGTGACCAGCGATGATCGTTCGAAATAGGCTAATTTATTTAACAAACACGTCCAGACGCATGCATTTATTTGGAAAACTCCTGTTCATTCATGATAAAACATAAATCATCTCTTAACCTCCCCACGTCCCATACTTTCATGCAATTGCTCAAATTGAGATTCCCCTGACCGACCCATCTCGAGTGCGGAGAGCGATGAGTCTGGAACAAACTCGCGGGTCCAAATAGCCTTCTCCGAGTACTTGTGGCCGCGGCCAATCAAGCAGTTAATCTCGCTGGGGTGCTCATACTGGAGAACAAGCACAGTGATGAAGATAAGAAGGGCGTCGAATACATAGATGAAGACCTCGTGCTTCATCAGATAACCACTATAGCCTTCCAGATATTCCGCGACACGAACGACAGAGCGAACCAGAATCAAAACACTGGCGACGTAAAGGGCGGTCATATGGCGGGTCCAGGGGCCCTTCAACTCGATCGAGCGGGAGGTGGGGGTCTTGATGATGCGAGTGTGGAAGACAACAGCACTGATCGTGAAGAGGCCAAAGAAGATGATTTGCACGAAGAGACCGCCGATGATAATATGTTCTCCAGTGGATGGATCCGAACTTGAGGCCATAAGCCCAGCACCTTGAAGTCAGTCGGCTCAGCATTCTTCATGGGTACCATTAGTAGATGCATAGGTTGGAAGATCCTACATACCTGAGGCCTGCATCAAGAAAGAAAGCACGTCGCCGGTGACGAAGATCTTGGTGAGCCATCCTATCCTGATAATGGAGAGTTTCTCTGCTTCAAGCATGTAGATAATGCGTCCTAGGGTCATGTAGATACTCGCAGCCAGGAAAGCGGGCGCGATTAGGATCAATGCGCTTTGCATGATGTATGGGCCTTTGGTGAAGTCTGGTGCCTCAAATGATGAAAGCAAGCGTCCGATATAACCGACAGTTTCCACTGAAATAAAAAATAGCGAGATTAGCATCAATCCTCATAATATGAGCAATTGTGTTCTGGACTTACAGAGTGCGCCGATCAAGAAGGGAATCATAAACCATGTCCTTGTTCGCACAAGCTGATAGAAATGCAGAAGACTGCTCAACCCGAACAAAACAGTGAAGATGACTGCCGCCGCCGTAGACGGGGTGTAATAATAGAAAACGAAATCCATTGCTGCTATGTATTTCTCTGGGTCTGAAGGTGCTGGATGTTGAGAGTTTTTAGAATTGACACCAAGGACGATTTATCAAGAGTTTTTAAAGTCTCATGAGGATGCGGCCATTGGAAAAGTCAAGAATTCCCCCCCAGCCCCAAATTGTATAGCCACGGACGTTCTAAGTTAAGGTTACGAGTACCCTCCTCCCTTAGGCGTATTTTGGCTCGTACTCGTTCCATGCTCTTTTCCAGGAAGACTGAAGTGGGGCGTCGGATGTTCGCCACTCGTTTTCAGGACCTTTCCTTCGTTTTCAAAATTTCAGGAAAGAAAGGGGCTTCAAAAATAGTACTATCTGAAACTCCTACTCGCGACGGGGTTGTGCCGTGGCCAGATCCACCTACTCGGGCAAGTTTTCTGATCTGCCAAAATTCCCATTGGAAATCTCACAATCGACTACCATCCAATCAACCGTCGATACAACTTGGGTCGTGAAATGGTTCGAGACACTAGTCAGATCGATAATTTCTTACCGCCACTATTCTTCGTATCGGGCGCCGTTTAGGGCTCATTTGAAGGGGCTTGCAACCTAGTGCGGATGTGAAAGATGCGTTGTTTCCTCGTGGAATAATATTTAAACATAGTGAACCTAGGAACTATCCATTAAACATTGCTTTTGCTACTTCATTCATTTTTCGTTCTTGTAATCTTGTTCTATTCTCTCATTTCTCATCTTCGGAATCATGACTTACAAACTTTATAATTACGATCCTTCTGGCGCTGCGGCCGTTCCCTTTGCTGCCCTTTTCGGACTGGCAACAGCGATCCATGTTGCGCGGATGATTCGTGCGCGGAGTTGGTTCATGATACCATTTACAATTGGCTGTGTCTGTAAGGTATCCTTCTATATCCGTGAAACTGCACTCAATCAATATTTTCGGATTTTTCTATTCAGTCGAGACCATCGGCTATGTGTGCCGATACATCAATTCAACGCAAACGCCGGACTGGACATTAATGCCCTATGTCGGACAAAGTCTTCTTATTCTTCTCGCTCCTGCCCTCTTTGCTGCTTCTGTCTATATGATACTGGGACGTCTCATTGTGGGATTAAATGCGAGTTCAAACTCGATCATCCGGCCGTCATGGCTGACGAAAAACTTCGTGATTGGAGATGTTATTTCCTTCTTCATGCAATGTGGAGGTATGGTCTCCTTTCGCCGTCGGGATACAATCCGGACTCAACACAGGGACTAATCTAATATTCAATAGGAGGAGGATTCCTTTCCTCCGCGAAAACAAAGGAGGATTTGGACATGGGCGAGAACCTCATCCTCGCCGGTCTCATCGTCCAAATATTCTTTTTCGGATTCTTCATCATAGTTTCAGTCATTTTCCACCGACGAATGCTGGCTTCGCCTATGAATTACGTTGCGGACGCCGGTATCCCCTGGGCACGGCGTATGAAGGTCTTGTATGCCGTCAGTTGTCTTGTCATGATCCGTTCGGTCTATCGAGTGATCGAATACGCGCAGGGAAGCGGTGGTTATTTGCAAAGCAGGGAAGCATTTGTTTATGTTTTTGATGCTGCTCTGATGCTTGGTTGTTGCATTATTCTCGCTATTTTACATCCGAGTAAAATGCTCAGTGAAAAGAGATATCAAAAGGCGGAAGATCTTGAGATGCTAGCCAGTCATTATGAGGCTGGACGGAAAACTTAGATTTTTGAATGAGAGGTCGTCACCTAGAATACTACATTTCTTCTTCCCTTACGGCGTTGACTTTTCCAGCTGTTGCCTATGAGATGCTGTGCATCAAAAAGCAAAAGATACGAATTTTCCACATAGATTCTTCAACAGGCGCTATTTAGGCAGACAAAAGTCTTTCGAATGACCATTAAATGTCGTTCCGTTCTTGCAGGGTTGTTTGGTAGCGTCCATCTCGAAGACGTGCAGTCACAATCGCCTTCTGACCCTTCCGCCGAAATGCTGCGTCGATGCTTTTTGCGATTCCGTGCAATGGGTAAGCCACCAATCCGATTCCGGCTTTGAATAATGAGCATTAGGTCTTCATCTCCAATAATACTGGCAGAGCTTACCTGATGGGACTTTGGTCGCCCGCCCAACGGTACCTTTAGCGGAGCCCTTGACAGCACCCAAAGCTCCTTCTTTCTTGGCTCCTTTGATTGGCTGCGTAATAATGCTTGACAGGCCCTCGGACATGCCATCCACAAAATTCCTCCCAGCAAAGATCGCTCCAGATTGCCAGTCCTTTATGGGCTTATATTCCTTGGGTTTCTCTCCATATAGCTGAGGAATTTGGCGGAACCCCTCGGCAGCCGCATGAGGAATATCAACTACCACACCTTTGAAATAGGTCCCAGTGAATTGGCCAAAGCTTTGCAACGTAGCACCCACCATTTTCCCAGCAGTGATTATCCCCGCCTGACTTTCAGTGCCGTTTACCGATGGGTCGAGACTCGGCTGTGACATGTCAGATGGCTTGGGAGATCGACCTCGCGTGTATTCTCTATATGGGCTATAAACAAGCTCGCAGGCCGAATGGACCATGCTTGATCCTATGCTCGTAGCAGCGGACAGAACACCCGTCAAAGGATCACAACGACGATTTTCAATAAGTATGGGCTTGCTTTGGTAACTGTAAGAGTGAAAGGGAAGAAATATCAGACTCAGAATTCATCTCACAAAACTCTGAAAGCCACGGCACACTGTAATATCGCAAGTTTACATACCATTTTGGTTTGCCCGAGTCAATACTGCCATGTTCAATTAATGACTGTGCCACAGTTGTGGAGGGGCGCAACACACGTTTGCTCTTTACGTATTTCAGACTCGCGGGTTGACCAGGCATAATCTTACACCGCATCTGGTCCACGGGCAAATTGCGATGGAACGAGTTGAGGGCGGCCTGGACACCCGCATCCCTCTGCATGGTTTGAGAAACTCTGTCTGCGGCCTTTTGCGCTTCCGGAGTGAGACAAAATCGAATAGCTGCGGCTAGATTTTGAGCGGCAAGAGATATGTATGGGATTGGTCTAGGTCCCGTACCAGCTCGGGCAACCATGTTGTCCCAGAATGGTTGGCTAATATCGTGTCAGTAACAAAGATGACTATCTCACTGAATCGTTGTTCTCACTCTTCAAAGAAAGGCACAATCACCGTGGGCCGACTATTGCGGAGACCGCAAGCGGTGGTGCCAGAACCTCCATGGTGAACGACTGCCGCTACATACTGGAAGAGCCACTCATGCGGACAGTCGTCGATGTTGTAGACTGGAGACTTGTCCTCCCGTAAATTTTACTCCAACCCTCTCGAGGTTTTATTCATATAGAAGGAACAATTATTCTTCTTGACTATCCATCTATATCATCATACGAGTCTTGTACATCAAATCAAGGGATGATGCCGGAGTGGTCTCAAGCTCCTGACAGATTAGACTTCGGCGGCATGTAGTTACAGGATAGCGCAGAGTATACCATATAATGGTGACGTATCCGATCATCCTGAACACCCCAATTCTTTTAATAATCCAACAGATCAGGCTTTCATGTTTAGACCTCCCCTTCGGAAAAGAGTTCAACTTTCACTAGCGGTACAACTCGACATGGCTGCTGATAAACAATGCTCGCGTCCTACTTCCATTGTATCTTGCCTCATAGAGCTGACAATAGGGGTAGTCGTCTTTATCTTGGTGAAGATTCTCATCAAACTTGTCACATGCTGCATCAAAAGACGACATCGCCCGGATGTGGAAATGGGTATTGAGCATGAAAGCCATACGTCTGATATTCCGCTTCATCCGCTTGACAACTGCACCCGTCACCCAGCAATTACAACTGTTAGAACCATGCCTGGACACGCTATTTCCGATATGGAACGAGATATTAAGCTTCAAACTGCCGACTGTCGAGACTTGCGGGACCTTGAAGCAGCAATATCTCGGACACACCGGTGATCTCACTTTAATCACTCACGGGCTCTGAAAAATCCTCTTATCCAGGAATTTGATATTTGATATTTGATATTTGATATTTGATATTTGATATTTGATATTTGATATTTGATATTTGATATTTGATATTTGATATTTGATATTTGATATTTGATATTTGATATTTGATATTTGATATTTGATATTTGATATTTGATATTTGATGGACTTTGCTCGGCTTATCTACTTCAGAGGTGGAGAAACATTGCTGGTCGAGTTTGATCATACTTTGAAGATGTTCCAATTAAAGGGGAAGTAGAGGCACTGGGGTGCGGCGGTCAAGAAGTGTTGCTTGTCGGTCTCTACGCTACTTGGGAAGCATCCAACGAATATATGATGCGGTGGACTGGATGCATGTCTCTATTTCTATTGTGAGGATGGCTCAATTACGGGGATACCTGCAATTAAGCAACATGAGTCAAGATCACAGAAATGCTCTAGATTTTAGAGATGGAAACGTAGACTACTGCTGAGTACTATAATTATTGAAGGATATCCTTTTTGGGACAACCCAGTGCATGAATTGAGCCAACCCCCAATTACTCACTATTCTAGATGCTTTACTGTGTTATTTCGTAATTGAACACTGTTTCAAGCACATGCCACGATATCCTCAGTACACCGTCATGCCCTTACTTCCAAAGAAGTGTTCATCCAAATTTGACCAAAAGGCTGCCTGGGAAACAATAAGTAAGAAAATAGCCTCGCAATCGCCTGTCATACGATCTACTTCTTCGAAAGATTAACATCAACATCCACCGGCACCCCAGTCTCCATAGCTCTAACAATAGCTTCACAAACAACAAGCGCCCTCAACCCCTCTTCCCCAGAACAATTGGGCACCGCATCCCCGTTCACAACATTGACAAAATGCTCCAGTTGTAAATCAAATGGCGCCGCCTGATCTGGAACCTCAATTTTATCCACAGTCAACTCATTCGCCCAGCTCTTCTCCATCTTCCCATCATAGCTCCACCTAGTCAAATCCGGTACACTCAGCGAGGCCTCGGACCCGAAGATCCGGTAGAAGTCGGATCCATCAGATTTTGGAATCATGGGGTTCTCTCCTGTGCCGGTTTCGAAGTTATGCGGCGATGGCGTGGCGTCGCAGACGAGGAAACTACCGACCACTCCGGAAGCGAAGCGGAGCGTGAGAGCTGCACCTTCGTCGGCATCATGGGGAGGACTGGGCCGCTGAGGAATAGTGCGCTCTGCGGTGACGCGGACGATAGGACCAAAGAAGTGGTGCATGAGGTCGATGTCATGGACTAGGTTGATTGGAATGACGCCTCCGCCGCGGGAGCGGGAGGCGCGCCAATCACCTGGTGGTGCGAAGTAGGAGTCTGGCTTGTAAAGAGTCCAGAGGCCGTTGACAGCGATGACATTGCCGAGAGAGCCGGAGTCGAGGACGGATTTAGCGGCGCGGACGTAGGGGTTGAAGCGGCGGTGATGGCCGACTAGGAGCTTGAGATGGGCGTTCCCTGGAGCCTTGGAAAACTTGAGGAGAGAGAGACCTGTTTCTAGGGAATCGGAGAATGGTTTTTCAAGGAGGACGTGGATCCCGGCGGAGAGCAATTCTTTGGCAATGGGCACGTGGGTGTGGTTTGGGGTACAGACTATTGCGGCGTCGGGTTTGGATGGAGATGAGACGAGATGTGCGATTGTTGGGTGGTATGAGGTTTTCAGGGTAGTGGCGGTGGTTTGGGCTGCTGGAGATGGATCGACGAGGCCTGAAAGGGTGGTAGATGGATTGGAGAGAACGGATTGGGCGTGGCGGGGGCCAATGTGGCCTGCGCCGATGATGGCAATTTTGAGGGTCATTGCGATAGTCCAGAGGCTGTATAGTCGTCCAAAGGCACAATTGAAGTGAGTTCTGAAGCACAAGTGGCCTATTCGTTTGTGATCTAAGGTGGGTGTATTTGAATAGCGGCCGGATCGGTGCCGGAGACCTTAATCTGGAGTGACATGGCCGGTTTCTCGGGGTTTAGGTTCTTGGCAGGACCATTCGTCTAACGAAACCTTCCAAATTATACTCGGATCCCCGCAGACATTATGAGACCGTGCAAAAGGTTGGGGAAATCGCCTGTTCGGGGCCGCGGGGCGGGATGTGGAGAAGATGGAGCAAGAGGAGCGGATAAACATTGTGTAGATTAACGCTTACCCGGTCATGTGATCCTATCGCCAGACAGTGCGATAACAGGTGTGGGGATTTCTGGATCCTTTGGGGCTTGGGGCGGGATAATGGTTTCTCGCGGCTTATCGACGCATTCAGAAAAAAGTAAGTCCCGGATTAACAGGCTGGTTCCCCCTCTGTCCATTCTTTATTTCATTTCGCATTCATTCTGCGTTACATTTTACTTCACAATCTGCCCCATTTCCTCCCTTGCCATATTCTAAGGCAAATCAGCCCGCTCCTACGGCTTCTCCAGATATACTATATCGTCCGACTTGATACACATCTGCCAAGATGGTCGTCAACCGCCCTGGCATTGCCTCCATGTCCCTGGGCCGACCATGGATCCACGATCTTCCGGGCAAGTTGATGCAAGCCGCAGCCCACGGGTTCGAGGGCATCGAGCTCTTCTTCGACGACCTAGACTGCCACGCCCAGCGCACATTTAACGGCGACCACATGGAAGCTGCCAAAGCCGTGCACAGCCTCTGCGAGCGCCTCGGGTTGACCATCATCTGCCTGCAGCCCTTCTCCATGTACGAGGGTCTCCTTGACCGCGCCGAGTCCGACAAGCTCTTGAGCGAGAAACTCCCCCAGTGGTTCAAGTTGGCGCGGGCGCTAGACACAGACCTCATCCAGGTTCCCTCGAACTTCCTTGGCGCGGACCCCCAGACCGGAGCCCCACGTACTACCGGCGATCGTACCATCATCGTGCAGGATCTCCAGCGCCTCGCTGATCTCGGTGCTGGTGCGGGTTTCCGCTTCGTGTATGAGGCGCTCTGCTGGGGCAACCATATTGATACCTGGGAGGCCTCGTGGGAGGTTGTTCGTGATGTGAACCGTCCAAACTTTGGTCTCTGCTTGGACTCATTTAACATTGCGGGTCGTGTTTATGCCGACCCGGCTGCGCCTTCTGGATGTACCCCGAATGCGGCCGCGGACCTTGCGGCTTCCCTAGAGCGTCTGCGCACTGCCAACATTGACCCTGCCAAAATCTTCTATGTTCAGCTCGTTGATGGCGAGCGTCTCTCCGCCCCTCTCGACGAGAAGCACCCCTTCCACGTTGAGGGTCAGCCTACCCGCATGAACTGGTCCCGAAACGCCCGCCTCTTCCCCTTCGAGGAGGACCGTGGTGGTTATCTTCCCATTCTAGACATCGCGAAGGTCTTCTTCGATGACCTTGGCTTCCGCGGCTGGGTCTCTTTGGAGCTTTTCAGCCGTACCCTCGCTGACACTGACCCCTTTGTGCCCGCGGATCACGCCCGCAGAGGTATTGACTCATATCACAAGATGAGCCACGTCCTGAAATGGGAGGGTCAGACTCCATCCATTCCGGAGCCTACCTCCCCTGTGCAGTATCGTCTGTAAGGGCATGTAGAAAAGGTTACGGCTTCACTGTCTATTCATTCTCTGTATATATGTTATGTCTCACGATTCTTGATGATGTAGACTGTGTTGGAAATTTGCATACATGGCAAGGCCATGTCATTAGTCGCAAGCATTAAATGTTAAATTCACCTACCATTGGCGTTTGACTTTTCAGTCTTCATATGAGCAGTGCCACTGAGTTATAATGGCTTTTCCCCCTATAAGCTGATAGCCCCGTTGCCACCATTGCAATCCAATAGATACCCAAAAAGATGCTTTCGGGGATCAATAGAAGAATTTCCTGGTTAGTCAGTAGACGCTCATCTGAATCTACTCGAGGAATCTCTGGAAGAAACATCTAGAACATAGTGAAGAACCAAATGAATCAAGTGATTTTCGCCCCTTGGATTTCCTCTTGGTCTAGCGGTAGAGGCATCTTTTATGCCCCCATTGTCACTTGTATTCCACAATATCATGAACATAAGGCCTCTTATTAGCAAAACACTCGATTTCCTGTTCTTCGGGAAGTGTGCCGTGAACAATATAAGCCTTCGCAACTCGATCTGTGCAATCCGAAGTATCACGCCTGGAACTATGTCCATAGCCGTTGTGAACAATCAGCCGGGCATTTGGACCCATCTCCTTTAACAATCTTCTCCCATTACGCAAGGGAGTTGCAGGATCGTACGTGGAGGCGATGAGGAGGACAGGTGTGTTGAGAGTGTGGTTGAGATCACCACGATACACCTCTGAAGGACGGGGCCAATAAGTATTAAAATGTCTGCATGGGAGGACTGAGAAGAACCGAGAGTTGCCAGCGATCCAACTTTGGGTCGTCATATTCCGCCACAGATCATCCCACCAGTCAAGTCCATCTGGAAGGGGCGCGTCGTATGAATCGGAACAGACCACGAGAGACTCGAGTTCATTAGAAGACGGGTCTTGAGCATAGGGCGGCTTGAAGGTATGATCGCTCCATGAGAGGTCTAAGAGGTTCGCTGCTCGTGTGGCATTTCCTGATTCGAGCTCAAAGAGCATCTGCGCGATATCAGGCCAGCTCATCGGCTTGTACATCGCCGAGTAGAGGATTTCGTCTACTAGCGCTGAGTATGTGATCAGGGACGGACCGCTGGATTCTGTGTACGCGGATTGTGGGCGGATTCTGAGCGACTCGAGTAGTTGTGCCATGCGATATTCCAGCTGCTCCAGTTTCACAGGGCCCTTTTGACCGGGAATAGGGTTTGCTAATGCACACCACTCCGGACCGGCATTGACACACTCACCTAAGAATCCATCACGCCATGCATCTGTGGTATTGTCAAGAGCAGTCCAGCCAAAGCCACCCAAGAGGCGGTGGTCTCTGACATATTCCGTTCCATCAAGAATCATACGACCCCCTCGGTTGGGAAACATATTAACATATGTCTGACCGATTCCTGTACCATAGCTAACAAAGTACCCTGAGACATCCTCTTCCCGAAGAGCTTTCCGGATCTCGTCAAGATCGCGCGCCACGAACGCGGTGCTGACGAATCGGCCGAAATCCCCGAGTTGTTGCTGACACGCAAAGAAGGTGGCGTTGTTCATGGCATCGACAATTTCAAGCTGGCCCTTGGGAGCCTCCTCGCGATGCCGGAGAGATAGCAATGACCATCTGTCCCGGAACTGATTACGAGGGAAACATGACGCAGCAGGGAGAGAGAGATTAACACCGCGTGGATCCCACCCAAGCACATCGAACTCACCGTCGCTGAAACGGTTGGTGGTCTCCTCCGCGGTATCCCAGAGGAAAGACGTGCCGCTGCCTCCCGGGCCACCGGGTTCGATGATGATGGTACGTTTACTCTTGTAGCTTTCGAATGAAGCATTGCGATCATTTCTAAGAGGCAAGCCGGCGACCTGAAACTTGGTGACCGCAATGCGGACGATGCGTGGGTCAGAATTGTTGTGATAATCGAGCGGAAGATCTAAATATCCGCACAGGTAGATGCCGCGGCCTGTGCTCCCCCAGCGCCAGTGATTGGGGTTTGGGTCGAAGACGGCGGCCCATGACTGATGAGGGGTAGGGTCGTTGAGTGGTGGTAGATGACTCGCATCAGTGCAAGGAATAAAATGAAATGGATCACCCTGATGGGGAAACGATCCATACGGCGATTTGTGGACTTCACAATCGTGGCCTGAAAAGGCCCAGCGATGCGAGATAGGGATATCACGGAATCTCATCAGGCCTAGTATCCCCATGGATGCTGCCATCCAGACGATCGCCCTCCAGCCCCATGTTTGAGACCGATTTATGGAAGCCGGTTTTGGTTTCTCCATCTCGGACTTCATGGGTGACCAAGGTTGTGGTCGGGTTACAAATTTGAGAGTGACTAGGCAGCCGTGAGCTCTCAACGTTCGCCATGCACGAGCTGACTAGCGCCGTCTCGCGCCATCTGACAGGGGTCTCAGGGGGGTCTCAGATAAGATTAAATAGCATCAGAAAGAGGGAAATTAGCGCTAAATTAGAACCTTTTAGAGCCGGTAGAATAGGGGGGGTTAGCATTGGGAATCGAAGAATATACATAGACAGTCTTATTGATAATTTAGACCAAAAGACAAGGCAGTACCCTTTCTGTAATCATATTCTCAAAAAGGCAAGAGGTCGCGCTTAAAGAACGGCAATGATTTTGTCTGGTCCATGAGAAGCGGCATTGGCGACGTGATGTAGAATTTGTTGCTCATCTATCTCACTTCCGAAAACCCAGAAATTGAGAATTTCCCTGAGAGTAGAAGTCATTCATAATCTATTATGTTTTGATAATTCGCGACTCAAAACCATTCCCTGTCAAAATACAAGGCAAATGCCGTTGAAGCTGATGTTTGTTAGCGGGGTGTTTGCACTCCAACATTTAGAATATTCCAAGGTTCTGCACAAGAACTCGCTTAAAGCAAGTCAATAGCCAACAGGCTATTCTTCAAAATCCCCAATCTCACAACGATGCAAAGACCGGCCAATTCAAATTGGAATGGAGAAAACTAAAATGACATTTCACCTCTTTCGGAGCCTACCAACCGAGATCCAAGACCACATATGGGATCTCGCGATTCGCCCGCTCCCCGGCAATCGACACCTACATGAATTTATCATAGTCGATCACTACTTCGACAAGCCCAACGGAGCAGACAAAATCCATGCAGATTTCCTCCGATTCGAACATGGTGGTTACTTGGGCAAGAATTTCGGTCTGGCCGTACCCCGCAATGAAGCCCCGCGCCGCAATACATCGGCCTACAGATTGGACAGCGGACTTTGGATGGCCTGTCAACAATCGCGAAAAGCACTGGAAAGACGCTTTCGCAAGAATGAATGGTGGTCCGATCTTTTGAATCCAGGGTGTCCGGCTCGATTGGCTGGTCGCGGCGATTACGCCGGCCAACCTGGGGTTTCCCATACGGCTTCCTATATCGACAGCTATGGGAAAGCTCATCATGTAACCATATGTCCTGGAAAGGATCTTGTTCATCTCGTGGGGCTGGACCCCGGGTCTGTGGAGTGGTTCTACCATTATGCGGGCGATAGGTTTCTGTTTGATTATAGGCGTGAGGGTCTATGTGAGCCTCATCCGAGTTTTCTGGGCTTGGATGTTGCCATCACGTTTGACTTGCGATGGATTGAATTTATTCCGTCGACGTTGGTCGATATGATAGCTGTGCTACATGATCTTGCTGGTCGAACATTATGGTTCATAGATCAGCGGCTTCGTCGCTTGGGTGCATCTGGGTTGGGGGAGGGTCTGGGTGGGAATGAAGCGAGCACATTGTGCCCTTCAGCAAATAGCAGAGAACGATTTTACTCTCACGGGTTCGTTTTCACGGAAGTAAGAGAAGGAGATGCGTGGGAAGTTAAAGATCAGGAAAACAGGTCACAATCTGTATTCGAATTCTTTCGCCGATTGATACCCGAGCATAATAGACGTTTGGAGATCGAGGGCTCAGATCGAATGCGAGTATTGGCTTGTGAAATGAATGGTTAATGAGCTTTGGAATAATCTTATGTCCACATTTCACCGCGACATGTATGAGTTCGATTGCGCGGGATCCTCAAATGTCCATGGGACAAATTTGTCAGCGGTATATTGCTATCAGATGCTTGTCCCTTGAACGGCCCCTCGCTTGTCAGTTGACAAAAGATGACAGTAATAGTCTCCTTCATCGCCAAAAAACTTTGCGCCCCCACACGGGTATGGACCCATAGGCTCCTAGGCACGATTGGCGCGTTGCCGATCAGAACGAATGTCAATGGTGGCCATCGGGGATGCTCAATGATGTTGGGCTGGAGTTCTCATTATCAATATATTCGGTACACAGAGTTTTGCATTTCCTCTGTACTATTATGACAAAATTACACATTCTTTACGGCAAGGCAAATAAATAAAACCACCCGTCCGACGGGAATTGCCTTAGCACGTCGATTTCCATGATGATCGGCGCATTGTTTATCATGTTCGGGGATTCTACTGCATGCGGGGCGTGGCCTGCATCTCATACATGCAAGCCCAGAAACATCAACCTCGGAACACACCTACGCCATCGCTCTCCTTTTCTAAATCGGATGTTACTTGCAGACCCATGCCACACAGATCTATGCGAACCACATTATTGAATTAAATAGCTGGCCAGCGGCCGATGAAATTGCTAAAGACGATGATCGGGGACAACACAGATCCTCCAGATCTATGTGCAAACAAAAAATAAACACAAAAAGGCACATTTTAATCCAAACACCTGTTGAAGATACCCAAAATACGATGACGTCGACTATGCACGATGGTGCCTCTGCAGGCAGATTTCCAGCTCCACACGTGCTCCCCATTTCGCTTTCAACTCGATCCGTGTTGAAATTGCCCCGGGGTGGCCCAGCTGCAAATACCCGTGCGCTATTTTCTTTCGACCCGCTTCAAATGCAGGTCGAGGAAAGAGGCCATGTGGGCCGGTGACGCCGGTCCAGGAGAGGGAAGAGCGAAAGTGTGAAAAGGTGTGATGTGCGAATGCTGCGGAGTGGAGCTGGGTTAGAATGAGGGGTTATTTGGCTTCTGCTTCATGCCTCCTGAGCCCAGCGCTGTTCACGAAGGGGCGCCTCCTCGCCCGCTTTTTGTCGGCTGCCGTCGACTTCGCGCTTCCAGGCCCAGTACTCGCCCAAGCGCAGCTCGGCGTAGCTGGCGTAGTCGAAGTCGATTTGAGAAATCTGGGCTTGGATCAGTGCCCACACACCCCTACAATGATATTCAATTAGTCCTTCCATGCTGGGTAGATGGGTAGTATTGCGAAGAGCAGCAAAACTCACCAGTATAGACCGGGGATACCACGGAAACGATCGACATCATGGTATAAGCGGTCGACGATCTCGGACTCGGACGATGCGTCCAGTCCACGATGCTGAATGTAGCTCTTGGTGTACTCGGTCAAGAATTGACGGCGCACAACTCGAGTGGGTGTCATGTTGTAGTCGCAGTCGTAGCCGATCCACTCTGCCAAGTGGTTGGCAATATCGAACGCCGCCGGAGCGGGGACTGCATATTCGTAGTCGATGAAATTCACCGGCGTGATCTGGTCCGAGGGCTTACTGCCGTCATCAGGAAGAACGATCACATTGGCGCACAGGAGATCACAGTGCGAGAAAACAAGCTGCCGGCAAAAGTTAATCAGGTTATCTAGTGGTTGTTATGGATGGTTTGGATGGTGGCGTACCCCGTCTTCGCCAATGCCTTGACCATCGTCGAGCTGACCCACGACCCACTGCAGTTCCTGCTGCAGGCTGAGCCGCCGAGAGCGCTGCTCGGGTGTGGCCACTGGCAGGGCGATAATCCATTTCTGGAGCACTGCCCACATGGAGGGGCCTGCACGACGCGGTTGGATGACGTCGAAGTCGTGCTTCTCTGCCTCAGTCCCGTTGGACACAACCGAGGGCTCCTGAGCGGGTGTCGAACTGTTGCCGTTGATGGGGAGGACAGCGTGCCACTGGGCCAGCTTGCGCGCAACGCCGCGGAAAATGGGTGGTGTGACTAGATCTTGGTGACTGCACGGCTTGCCACGGATGAATCTATAGAGGAGGCCATTGTTGAAACGCGCGAGAAGAGGAGGAGCGAGGCCGCGGCTGGCGAGGAGGGCGTGGGACGTAGTTTCTCCTATAGTGACACGAGTTTACTTTAGCAAATGTCGCACTCGGCAGTAAAGGCGAAGAAGGGCTCCGAAATTTCCAGAGGGACTGAAGGCTGTGGGAAGGAGTTAGGAGCAAAGCAGATGCTCTGGGTCTTCGTACTTTGACGGTCTATGAGGATCTCAGTGCCATTTCCGTATGCGCGCATCAACACGGCCTCATTGTCTATTTGTTCCTCTGTCAAGCCGGCCTTGCGGTTGATAATCTTCAAGAGCTGTAAAGCGCTGTCAGTGGATAGGTTCAAATGAGAAGTTCCGCAGTGAAGGCGTAGCCGCGCAAGGGGGGACGAACAGTGTTGGTGATGCCGTCTGTGAAGCGGACAAATTCGATCTTGTTGCCCGCACCCTCCCAGTCCGGGAAGAGGGTCAGAATTAGGCGGAGCGCAGTCGACTGAGAGTCGGCTGGGCTGTAGGAGAGGGGGATATATCGCAGGGTGCTGGCGCCGTTGGCGGTGTTGTAGGAACCCATGATGGGGAAGAATAGGGGAAGGCAAAGGTCGTGACAATGCGAAGAGGTGGAGGACTGGACGAGATTTGCGTGTCTGAGATTGTGGGGGGGCTAATGAATGCTAGTCTGGTGTCTTGAGACAGTTAGTTAAAAGCCTCATCAGAATTTCTTGGAGCCTGGAGATTCCGGGAGATCTGCAGGGTGGTAGGAGGGGCCAGAGAAAAAGAATACGACGGCACGGACCAGAGAAGATGCTCCTATGGGGCAAGTGGTCGCATGGGCATGGGCGTCGACCTGTTGGAATTGTAGGGGACAGGCTAAAGAGTGGAAGATGAGACAGAGAGGGGAGGCAGTCAAATGGTGGTCTCGTGCTTCCACTCCCCGATTGGAAGACGCCGCCCCCCAGGGGTACATGTGCAGGTTGAGACCACGGGTAACCCACGACAAGTGGAAAATTTAGACGCATAGGGGAGAAATCTAGATTCAAAGATGTTCTTCGATCTCTATAGCTACGTAGCATTGAGGATTCAAGAAGGGGTGGTCACTGTAGTTTTGGTCTATGATCTAAAGTCCAGCACGTTCCCCTTCAACGCTGCGAGGGACTTCGACTTTCTTTCGACTCCCCGTCTCCACACCGCGGGGCCTTCACATGCGAGACAATTTATCACATGGCTTCACTTACCCTACTTCTTGCCCTATTGCCTCTTCTGGATTATCATTAGTCATGAAAAATCATGTGAGATCACGTGCAGGATCAATAGTTCACCCGTGCCAAATCGGACCTAGCGCTGGTCAAATTTTTTGGCTTAAATACGGGCAACGCGCCGCCCATTTTTTTTCTTTTCTTCATCATCAGTAGAGGTTTACATAACTTATGTAAATTTTTATCAACGGGGCTCCATAAATATGGCATGCTGAGGGTTATCCAGGGTTTTTCCTCTATGGGTTTTCTTCCGTTCCCGGCCTTGAAGAAAAAAACGTCTCTCTTTTTCCCTTCCAAATATGGCTACGCTAGGGTTCCCTCACGGGAGCTCCATGCGCTGTAGCTGTGGAGGGGGCGGTATATTCCTTTTTTACAACCTCAATTGTGTAAATTGGACCTCGTGGTCTGGTCAACACAGCAGTTTGGAAGATTCGTAATTGGCTTAAATGTCTGTTTACTTGCCTTGAATGGAAGTATACGGCTGAGTCTTGCTCTCACGGGTGATTAAGCTTTACGGATTTACGCCAAATGTGTGGTTAGTGTTCAAAAAGGCTTGAACCTTGTAATTCGAGCTTGCCACTATGAAATGTTGTCTCATGGAAATTCATTTTTTGCATTGCATAACATGCGCATCTGTCTCATCGCAGCGCGGGCTACCTCTTCGTGGCAAAGATGACAGGGGTAAATTACTAGATACGTAAATTGAGCTTTGATGCTTTTCCTTTCTACAGGCGCAATCATGCCCGTCCGGCATTTCCAATCTGGATGCGCTCGCCAGTCCACTTGTCGTCGCTGCGCAAAACGGGCCAGCTGGTACCGTCGGCCTTGGCTAGGGTCAGCTCCAGCTTTGTACCCAAAACGCGGAACGATGACTTCTCCGCGTCAATGGGGGCGAAGAGCTTGTAAGTGTCCTGGAAGCGCTTGTTGTCGGAGGTGGGAAGGTCGAAGGTGATCGAGTCGGTGGAAAGGTCCACGCGAGCTCGCTCTTTGTCGATCTTCTTCAGATATAGGGAAACGTTGACGGAAGAGGCAGTCTGGTAGAAATCGCTCCTATATGGGAGTCTATGTCAGTGGAATGTCCAGTGGGTATGGCCTTGCTTGTCGACTTACCTGACCGAATCGACCTTCTCCTCGCCTGGGGGCTTGGCCTTGCCAACGAACAAGTGCCGTGTCTTCTCTGTGCAGCCCGGGATCTTCAGGAACTGGTCAAATTCCAGCACCCGTCGCTTGCAGCAAGACCACCCTTTACTACCCTCATGGAACACTGGGACGCCTGGGTGGTGTGTGCATTTCTCCTCGTCCCGCGCAGTCGATCCTGTATAAGTAGCACCGCATCCTTTGCGACGGCAGATCGCGTTGGCAGGGATCTCCAGATCAGGATCATCCGAATCGGGCTCTGGCAGCGGGGCAGCGGGAGGCGTAGGAGGCGGGATGGCGGGGGAGAGGGCTGGTCGCTCAGGTAGCTTGGTCTCAACGGGGGCAACCTGCTCGGGAGGAGGCTCTGCGACCTTGGGTGGCTCGGGAGCAGGTGTGTCGTCGACAGTCGAGTGCTTTCCGGTGGTGCATGGTGGGATAGCGAGGAATTCCTCAAAGGTCAAGACGCGGGGCTTGCAGCATTTCCAGCCTGATGAAAATTAGCTTCGTTGTCAATGATAGCGGCTGTAGTAGTTCCAGCCTGTATCGCAATGATGCATGGACGACACATCGAAATGTAGACGAACGCATAGGGAATAGCTCCAGCAACCAAGGTACTTACCTTTCTGCCCTTCGTGGAACACTGGGGGCCCCGGATGATACACGCACTCTTCCTCCGGGTCGGAGAAAGTCTTTCCACATCCCTTGTGAACGCACTTATCGGCCATGGTGTGTAACGAGCAGTAATTGAGAATCGCGGGGAGGGAAAGCCACTATTAATCTGGCGCAGGTTACCCAACGCGGTTTAGCCGGGAAGCTCGAAGGTTCCATCGCGGAGTCGGTCTGACCGCTGTGTTTGAACCCGTTCCGCCAACCTTCAACATTCAACGTCAACGTCCGCCCATCGTCATGTTTCCTACACGGACCCTCTTCGGTCAAGCTCGCCTGACTCTTTTCACTCGCGTTGGCTGTGGTCTTTGCGACAACGCCCGAAAAACCATCGTCCAATTGAAGAAACGCCGGCCTTTTGAATACATCGAGGCGTACGTCGACGAGCCCGAGAATAAGAAATGGAAGGACGTCTACGATTTTGATGTGCCTGTTCTTCATGTTCAGTCCGTAAAAGAGGGTCTTCCCAAGGAGGCTACGCTCTCCGACGCGCGGAAGCTCTTTCACAGAATGACTGAACAGGAGGTCGAGCAATTGGTGGACGAAGCCGAAACTTAAGCCGTGGGCGACGATGCCAGTCATTTTATTTGACTTGGGACAGCTACGATGGGCAATAGAAGGGCCGACAAGCAGGTCTAATCCAGGCTTAGGCGCTTGTCGAGCGGCGCAAAGGGACAAGGTCTGAACATATGGTACCGAATCTGGAGTATCATGGATAGCCAGGCAGAAATGATATCTGTCTTGGCTATCTTTAATGACTTCCAAGTCGAGCAATGCCGAATGACTCGCTCTCCATAAGAAAATTGCAGAGTCAGTTGCCTTTGCGAATGCTCGTTCTTGGATGATTCCCATGTCAAGGACTACCAGGAAGTGGTGGAGAAGAAGATAAAAGTGAAATTACTGAGAGGGTCGATTCTATTAAAGAGAGAGAGAGAGAGAGTGGGGCTAAACTATGGACACTGCGAAGCCTCAAATATGCATGCCACTCACGAAATCAGCCTTGTACGCTGCGTGACTTATCAACATATTCGATCGACTCCAGAC
The DNA here is from genome assembly GCF_028827695.1 of Penicillium maclennaniae. Taxonomy (NCBI): domain Eukaryota; kingdom Fungi; phylum Ascomycota; class Eurotiomycetes; order Eurotiales; family Aspergillaceae; genus Penicillium; species Penicillium maclennaniae. The sequence continues at coordinate 3,537,270 of NW_026623215.1, read as the reverse complement.
TATACCTCAAGCTATGCGTCTGTAGTGAACATTGTAAATAGAAAGCTTCAAAAAGAGTTATGCGGTTCCGTGTCATAGGATCTCGGAATTTGCCTTGCGCGAGCCGGCGTTTGGTGCACTTAATTCCGAACTTCTATTTCCATCGTGAACTTCCACCTCGACCTTCCCACCCTCTTCCCTGAAGCCCGAAATTAATTTCAATGGAGAATGAAAGCACAAAGAGCCACTCTAATGAGTTGACAAGAACATCGAGTGATTCGACAATTTCAGAAGCCGCATGTCGGCGCAGGCTTCAAAATCGCATCAACCAACGGTCTAGCCGTGAGTGGCAGTCCTACGTTCACAGACGCCCTTGGACAATAATTGACCTTGAGAACACAGGTAGAAGAAAGGCATTACAAGCTGCAAAGCAAGGAAGGGGACAAGGACGGCGCTGGATCATCTACACCGATGAAGTCAACGCGTCCTCGGTGAACAAAGTTCCGGCTGTGGCAAATTCAACACAGCTTGTGAAATCACTCTCAATCCACGACTATAGCAGTAGTCTCCACAATGGCCCAGTGCGAACGCAATGCGCCCAATACTATGCGGATCTTCACAAGATGGTTGCTGAAGTAGCTGCCAATAAGGTGCAATCGCCTGAACTCCTCCTACCAGTGACCCAGTTCAACGTCATGCGCGCGATCTTTGAGAACGCTGCAAGTATGGGCTTGACATGGGATATTCTTAGTGAAGACATTGCTTCATTGTTCAACATCGCTGGTCCAGTTACATTGCACCTGCCACCAAGCCTGGAGCCGAGCGACACGCAGAAGAGCATCGTTCATCATCCCTGGATTGACCTAATCCCAATTCCGTCACTTCGCGACGCCCTTTTACTACAAGCAGATAAATACGACGAAGACCAAATTTGTGGTGACTTTTACGGGATATGCAGTTCTTCTCCAGAGGTCGGAATCATAGTATGGGGCGAATCGTGGGATCCCTCAGCATACGAAGTTTCAGAACGAGTGTTCAATAAGTGGATTGAGCTTTTCAAAGGTTGCCCAGAGCTCATAAGATCTACGAATTATTGGCGGAGGAAAAGAGGAGAGAAGCCATTGAGATTACCGAATCTAATAGACTCCTGCGTTGAAAATTTCACGGACTGACCAATGCTGGACCCGGTCATTGCATGTACGATAATCTCACAGCGAGTACTTTTCGCCAATAAAATCTTCACTCATTTCCCAAAGCTTAGTCCAGAGTTGCTCGTCACGAACCTGACTGTGCAGTTCGTCGTTCGCCACGGCGTTCTGCTTCAAGAACGATCCATTGAATTCTTGAATAGACGTGTCAGTTGGTCTCCATGTGAGTTAAAATATGGAGGCTCTTACCGGCGATGGTGGGATCAATCATTCCTGTGATTATGGTGGCTGCGCCTTCGGAGCGACTTGTCCAGGGGGGCAACTCGTACTTGACTCCATCTGCATCGGTGAAACCTGTAGTGATATGAGCGCAACGTTCTTAATTGGTACGTTAGACCAGCCATACCGCCCTCGTTTTTCCTCAGTTCCTCAATTTGAGCCCAAAATTCAGACTTGACGTGCTTTTGCAGCCCGGTCATAACCGCTTAGACATCGAAATCAGCTTTGTATATCATCAAGATGACTTAAGATTCACATACCACCAGGGTCAATACTGAAAACGCGAATACCATGGCTCTTCAGCTTCTCGCCGAGTTTCTTGGCGAACATGACCCGTGCGACGTTAGACTGACCATATGCGGTCCAGCCTTCGTAAGTCTCGCCATTCTGTCGAGATGTCAAATGAATAGTTGGAAGCGAGGAGTGACAGATCTTACACTGAAATCAAGATCATCGAGATTGATCTTTCCATTCCGGACCGCTGAGCTCGCCACTATGATAACCGAAGACGAAGGACCGGCAGCTTGAACCTTTGCCAACAGAAGCTTGACAAGCAAGAAATTCGCCAGGTAATTGACACCAAATTGCGACTCAAATCCATCTTTGGTCTTTGTATAAGGACAGGCCATGACTGCGGCCACACACACCACATGATCAATTTTTGGAACGTCGGCAAGATCATTCTCAACAGCGTTGCAGATAGCCCTCATGTCACCAAGTTCCATATTCAGGAAGCGCGTGGCGACATTGGGGTTCTTTTCTTTGATCATGTTGATGATGGGTATGACCTTCCACTCGGCTCGGGCGCTCAAGATAAGGAGCTTAGGATTGACAGCGGTGAGCTGGACGGCGAGCTCACCAGCAATGGATTCCTGCGAGACACCGGTGATCAAGACTAACCTCGTGTTAGCTTCTTAATCTCATTTGCGATTTTAGGATTGTGTTGGAATACCTGTCTTTCCAGCAAGGGCTTTGCCGTATTTCTCGAGGACAATCTCGGAGCGAAGGATCTGCATAGACATTTCGAAGAAGACTCGATGGGAATAAGTCAAAGTAGACTAGAGAAAACACAGGATTCACTCGTGCTGAGACAGCATTACACATGCAAAGGCCTTCTTATAGTCTCTCTCACAGCTATAAAGTCCGTACTTTCACGAGAGTAAATAAGCCATAACTCCGACGGAAGTAAGAAAAACCCTCAATCTAGCTCCACAGAGGCGATGAATCTCCCAGAAAGGTTAGATCATTGTCATCACCCACTGTCAAAACCTTAAATCCAGGAGCCCCAGTGAGACTAATACATCGAGACTGCTTGCAAACGTGCAGCAAAAGCGACTTTCACATTTGGTAGTTCACAGCATCGGTACATAGAGCAAAATTAGCAACTACACCAAGCAAGGGCCACACCAGTAGTGAACTATTCATCGAGGGGCTAGCGTAGACTAAATAATTAAATTGACTTTTGGCAAAATGAGTCCAACCCACACCATGCTCAACAAAGGCTCGATTGTTTAGATCACTTAGACAAACGTATCTAGATACTGACCAGGGCATTTGACGAATCATATATCATATAAGGCCCCACGGTGAGAAGATAACTAACCTGATATGGTTAGTCTCTTGTCATCATCCAGAACCTTTGCGACACTGATATTATCCCACCCTTGCCTCCTGTGGTGCTTTTTGCGATGCTTTGCTTTGAAGCATTTTTCATGAATGCTCTTCCTTATATTTTATAAAAGGTTGAAGCATTGTGCTCACCATTAATCACAGCTGAGTTGACCATCTTCATCCCCATGAACTAATGTCTTGGCATCGTCAGCCCCTGCTTAATAGATCGGACGCGATCGGAGAAAAGAAAAATGTTCCAAAGTACGGAGTGATCCACAAGTAGACGTGAAGCTGAAATGAAATGCCTGCAATTCAAATTGAGAATCAAGAGAAGGCACATGTAGATAAAACGCCATTGGTCGCCACCAGCAGCATTATCCTGCGATGTGATGCATCGTTGATCATGGTTCATCCCTTATGAAGATGACCCCTAAAGTCGATTTCAGCTTTCAGCTCCCTTCAACTTTAAAAGGCTCGCCCCGCGCCCATGCGTCGTTGGTATCATACAAAGTTCCTGTAACCCGTGCGTATTTTGGTATGTCCACAGAAGGAACGCTGCTTCTCCCGCGGCAAGATGCCCCTATCAAGTCGAGAGTCGTCGTCGGTATCGTATCGTTTCCACTTGGATCGCGACTTTTCTTGCTGCGGCGGATATGACTATTACCGCAACTCTTTCCTCGACGATTGCCGCTGAGTTCGGTTCGCTCGCGATCATCTCATGGCTTGGGTCCGGATACTTGATCGGCCTTACCGCGACGCAACCACTGAGCGAAACAATTGAGTGATATCTTTGGCCGGAAGGTTAGCTTTTGCTTCGCGGCATGCATGTTCACGATCGGGAACTTGATATGCGGCTTTGCTAGCTCGAAGGCTGTTCTCATTATAGCTCGAGTCCTCGCTGGTATTGGAGGCGGAGGCTGCATTTCCATTTCTACCTTTATCGCCTCAGATTATGTTCCCCTCGCCGCGGTACTTGGCAGGGTACGTTTGCAGTGATGTATACATTGGGAATTGGCCTGGGAGCAGTAATAGGAGGTACGGTGAACGATACCTTTGGCTGGAGATGGGTATTCAATGGAATCACTCCATTCTCCCTCATTTCGTGCGTACTGGTCGCGGTATTTCTCCCGAATGGCACAGAACGGGAATATGGTCTTTTTGAGATGCTTTGTCGTGTCGACTTCGTTGGATGCGTCACCCTAGTCGCATCCTTGGTACTTCATTTGACTGGATTGAACCATGAAGGCGATCAAATTGTTACAGCGCAAGTCCTTGTTACGAACCCCCTCGGGACGGGCTTATTTGTGCTATTCCTTTTGATTGAGTGGCGCTGGGGAAAAGAGCCTATCATTCCTCTATCGCTCTTCCGTCGACGCACCGTCGTTGCGACATGTCTGACTGCCTGGTTCATGTCATCATCGCTTTACATCCTTCTTTACTATGTGCCGTTATATTTGCAAATTGCTAGGCTACACACCTACGCAGGTCGGACTTCGCATTTTGCCTTACTCGATGGGAGCCGGGTTGGGCTCGTTCTTGATGGTCTCATCATTCGAGTCACGCTGTAAATACGGCGCCTTTCGATATATCACCCCGATGTCCATGGTCGTCGCAACTGTCGGGTTGGCTTTCATTGGGAGAAACATACACTGGATGATACCAGAGCTTTATCTTCTGTGTAAGGGTGTTGGCATTGGTGGAGCACTGACTGTGTTGATTTTGGCCATGCTCCATTCTGTGCCACACCGCTCGCACGCCACGGGCACCTCTGCCCTGTATGCCTTCCGATCGGTTCGACAGTGGGGCTCTCCAATGCAAGTGCCATTTTCCACGGTGAGCTAAACAGGTATGAGCGGGAGAATGGGTCTAGCTGTGACGCGACAAATGCTTGCTAGGGAGCCCTACATGGCCGCTTTTTGGCGAGCCGTGGCATTTGCATTGACGGCATTAATTTGTGGGCTCCTGATCGATTTGAATCCCAAGGGGAAGAACAAGGTGGAAGATACCGGATACCGGTTGATCGATATTGGCGACCCAAGAAAAAACCCTTCTCAAACCTCCAGGCAAAGTCTTTGGACATAGCCTACTTGAATCATTCAAAAATTTCGGTCCATTCGGAGCATGTTTTCCCGGTCAACCAAAACTTCCAACACTTCCAAGAAAGACTAAGTTACTTTCTTCGACTTCTGATAGCAATGGAACAGACAAATGACAACTGGTACCTTGACAATCCACATCGAGAACTGTTTTCTCTCCATAGGTTCATAGATCGAATAAACATCAAAACGTTGGGACAGGTCATGTGATCAGCCCGTCACGTAGGCAACGCACCTCGGAACGGACTTCCTAAACGGGACAGCACTACCGGCATGGGTCCGGTGAAATCCCAAGAGCAGAGTAGGAAACGGGTGTTCAGGATTCAGGGCAGCGAAATCGTTTTCGTAGTTGACATAACATATGGCCAGAAATGGGGCAGATTGAAGGTGATGATTTGGTAGCATCGTAAGATTCGATATAGTCCGATCGATGTGTTCAACATGAGGTGACGTCATCAATGGACGGAAGCACCATTTACGGCGAGTTCCGTTGTCTGGACTTTGGAACTGACAAACCCTGCTCAGTCAGATGATTCATGGCATATACTGATAATAGATCTTCATACTGAAAGAGTAGACATTGCATGATTATTTACAAAAGATGGTATGTAATGCACCTGACAAGTCTGAAACGCCTCTATAGACTCTGTGAGCTTTCGAACAACATCATAGCGGGGTTCTAGTTGGTTCTGCGTGATTCGGATCACGATTTGTTTTGAAGCGAGGTGCTCGAGCAAAACCATCAGGGGTATCGGGATAGTAAGGGGTAAACGAAGTACTTTCACAAGTAGAAAAGTAAGCTCTGCTACACACTGCACGGGGGTCGCCGCCTATGCTGATTCGCAAGGCCCCCGCATCTGTGTCTAATTTGTGAGATCCCCGCCTCCTCCACATTCCGTGACGGCGGTCTGGTCCAATGAAACAGCGTAGCTTAGGAATCATCACTGGCTCGATAAGTCTAGCCACTTGGGGATGACAAAGTGAGATTTCCCGAGGAGCTTCGTGTCCTGGGTAATCCGTTTCCCGTCATTCGTTCCGTTTATAAGTGCGGGGTGCCCTCCGACTCTTTTCTATTTTGTAAACTTCTTCCCCCAAACTCATCCATCATTCACCGCGATCATGAGTGGATGTCCCGTTCATAACGCCTCGGCCAATGTGGCCGGTGGTGGTACGCGCAACCGTGACTGGTGGCCCAATGCGCTCAAGCTGAATATCTTGCGCCAGCACACCGACGCTAGCAACCCCATGAGCAAGGACTTTGATTATGCCTCTGCCTTCAAAAGCCTCGACTACTATGCTCTCAAGAAAGATCTGAATGACCTGATGACCGACTCTAAGGATTTTTGGCCGGCTGATTTCGGCCACTACGGTGGTCTGTTCATCCGTATGTCGTGGCACAGTGCGGGTACTTACCGTGTCTTCGACGGCCGTGGTGGTGGTGGCCAGGGTCAGCAGCGATTTGCTCCACTCAACAGCTGGCCCGACAATGTCAGCCTGGACAAGGCCCGCCGTCTATTGTGGCCCATTAAGCAGAAGTACGGTGACAAGATCTCCTGGGCTGATTTGCTCCTCCTGACCGGTAATGTTGCGCTTGAATCCATGGGTTTCAAGACCTTCGGCTTTGCCGGTGGTCGTCCGGACACCTGGGAGGCTGATGAGTCGGCCTACTGGGGCGGCGAGACCGAGTGGTTCGGCACCAATGTCCGTTACCTGCCCGAGAGCAAGGAGCAGGAGGCCAAGCAGAGCGATATCAAGACTCGCAATTTGGAGAACCCATTGGCTGCCACCGTCATGGGCCTGATCTACGTCAATCCGGAGGGCCCCGAAGGTATTCCCGATCCCGTTGCTGCCGCCCATGATATCCGTACCACCTTCGGCCGCATGGCCATGAACGATGAGGAGACCGTTGCCCTGATTGCCGGTGGTCACGCCTTCGGAAAAACCCACGGTGCTGCCCCCGCTAATAATGTCGGTGCCGAGCCTGAGGGTGCCAGTATCGAGCAGCAGGGTCTTGGCTGGGCCAACAAGCACGAGACGGGCAAGGGTCCTCACACCATCACTTCTGGCCTGGAGGTTACCTGGACGAAGACTCCCGCAAAGTGGAGTAACTTATACCTTGAGTACCTCTTCAAGTATGACTGGGAGCTCACCAAGTCGCCTGCCGGTGCCAACCAGTGGGAGGCGAAGGACGCCGACGACATTATCCCTCATGCCTTTGACCCCAACAAGAAGCAAAAGCCTCGCATGTTGACCACTGATCTGTCTTTGCGCTTCGACCCCAAGTACGAGAAAATTTCTCGCCGGTTCCTCGCCAACCCTGACCAGCTCGCCGATGCTTTCTCCCGTGCCTGGTTCAAGTTGTTACACCGTGACATGGGTCCCCGCGTCCGCTGGCTCGGCCCTGAGGTTCCCAAGGAGGTTCTTCTGTGGGAAGACCCCCTCCCCGCTCTTAGCCACCCTCTGATCAACCACGAGGATGCTACTGAGCTGAAGCGTGATATTCTGGCTTCTGGCGTTGATCCCACCAAGTTCATTGCAACTGCCTGGGCTTCCGCCTCTACCTTCCGTGGCGGTGACAAGCGTGGTGGTGCCAACGGCGCTCGTATCCGTCTCGAGCCCCAGAGCAAGTGGGAGGTCAACAACCCTGCTCAGCTCCAGGAGGTTCTGAAGGTCTTGGAGGATGTTCAGCGCCGATACAACTCCTCCCAGACCGGAAACAAGCGTGTGTCGCTGGCCGACCTCATCGTTCTGGCCGGCTGCGCTGCTTTGGAGAAGGCGGCCGGTATCCCGGTTCCCTTCACTCCTGGCCGCACCGATGCTACTCAGGAGCAGACCGACGTCCAGTCCTTCAGCTACCTTGAGCCCTACGCTGACGGCTTCCGCAACTATGGTACTTCCAGCAAGCGTGTCCGCAGCGAGCAGTTCCTCGTCGACCGCGCCCAGCTGCTGACCCTTTCTGCTCCCGAGATGACCGTCCTTGTCGGTGGTCTTCGCGCCCTGAACGCCAACTGGGACCGCTCCAACGTCGGTGTCCTGACCCAGCGCCCCGGCCAGCTCACCAATGATTTCTTCATCAACCTTTTGGACATGAACACCGACTGGAAGCCCACGGACGACCGCAACGAGTACTTTGAGGGTGTTGATCACAAGACTGGCGCGAAGAAGTGGACCGCTTCTCGCGTGGATTTGATCTTCGGTCACCACTCCGAGCTCCGAGCTCTTGCTGAACACTATGGTAGCTCGGACGGCCAGTCGAAGTTCGTTCGTGACTTCGTTGCCGCCTGGGACAAGGTTATGAACCTTGACCGCTTCGATGTGACCTATTCATCGGTCGTCGGCCGCCCTACCCCTCGTCTGTGAAGAAAAACTCCTGTGAACATGTGAATGTTTATGACCCTGTATTCAAATTTAGTTACGAAGATTGATATTCCCAATCAATGATGAATATTCAAATGAGATTTTTTCCACTTGTAGGAATGCATCGATCAATAATGGAAGTTTTGTCGCCGGTGCAAGTCATGAGACGACGCTGCGAAGTATCTATTCTGAACGTCAGCGGCTTTTTAGTTTAGGAAACCAGTATTACATTCGAAATTTTGTTCCCGACATAATCATTGACCAGGGTCGACTAATGTCTATGTGATAGCAATCTGTCAGATAGAATTTTCAAGTCATAGTAGCCATTGAAGTAGTCTTTATCGCTGTCAAGAGAAACCAAATACTATCAGACTCGTCATCAATCCCTTTCCCTTCGCCAAATATATCGAGACCGATTCAGCCCGGACCTAAGCCCACTCGACACCGGATCGTCCGCCCGCTCCTGAGCCTACTTCGAAGAGTAGCGACCACATTCCGCGGGCGTGATGTGTATGTCTGTCTCTATTTTTTGGGTCAACATCCGATGTAAATAGAAAGACAATCCAGCAGCCTAGAATCGAGTCAAAGCATGACGACCAATACTCGATTCAATAGACGAATCAGGGTCGTGAACGGAGCACTGTGGACCCATTCCTATCCAGACCGAATCCGGGAATTTCTGCGTATTCGCACTGCAAAGGCTATCCTCAGTCTCGTACAACCTATCAGGATAGCCAGAACATGAACGGAAACTCATAGATCTGTCGATCTTAGTGTGGATTTCAGGCTCCTAGGTTCCACATTGAGTCTAGTTTCAGGGTCTCGCTCGACGCGACTGCATAAGACGAATACGACTCCCTTCTATTGCTTACCCTCGCCCAGCCTATGGAGACCGATCCCTCTAGCGCAAAGCCCATCAGGGCTCGGCGGACTCATCGGAAGTCCCGTCTAGGATGCAGTAATTGCAAAAGGCGTCGCATCAAGGTGAGACTCAAGACAGTCGCTATTCTCGCCATTCTCCCCCCCATCAATGTTTGCCACTTCACATTCGTCTGAGTCCTAATTTGATTTCATTTCGCTCCTTCCTGTATTTCAAGTTGTCCACCTCTTCTGTGCTCTTTTATAGGCTTGTTTCCACGATGTTGAAGATCTTGCGCCACCTTTCATGTTTTTCTCAGGGGCGGTACGACGACCTGGCATCCGAAACTAACTTGTTCCAGTGCGACGAGAAACGACCAGCCTGTTTCAACTGCTCAAATCATTTAATCGAGTGCACATATAACACGTCCCCGCGATCACCAGAATCACAATCGCCAGGACTCTCCGAGCCTTCTTCTGAGCAATCGCGTCCGAGTCGGTACCGACCTCAGCGATTTGCGACAGGCGGACTCAAACAGACTTTCAAATTATGCAAAAGTCAGCCATCAAAATGCACGCAATCAGTAGGGACGCAATGCCATCTCTCCTCGGGATTGATCGGCACGATCTCGATAGCCGATCTACAACTCTTTCACCATTACACCATCGAGACCTACCGAACAATGACAAGCGATGGCGATCCGAGACGTATATGGCAAAAACACCTCGTCGAATGGGGTATCGAGTTTCCATCAATATTACACCTGATCTTGGCTCTATCAGCCCTTCACCTAGCACACGAGCAACCCACACTTCGAGACCAATATCTCCAACAAGCTGATGACCACTTCACGTTTGGAATCCGATCAGTCACGAGTGTCCTCTCGCAACTCAATGCCGGAAATTGCCAAAAGATCTACATGTCCGCCATTCTCATATGCTTCATCTACTTCGGCAGAGGTCCACGGTCCAATGAATATCTTGTCTTCAGCGCCAGTGGGCCAGCCGAATGGTTAATGTTGATGCGCGGAGTCAGATTGATTGTGACATCTCACCGTGCGGGAGTGTTTAGTGGGCTTCTCGAACCGAAAGCTGATGATCGAAGTCATGATCTGACACCGGAAATGCGCAGTGAATTACACGAGCATACCGTCCACACTGAAGCAGTACAACGTCTCATTGAACGGGATATACCAGACGAGGGAGATCTTGGAAGACATTTGGCTGCCATCAAGAATCTTCTCGAAATTATGCGTGAAGTGTACGAGAGACGATCTGCGGGTTCTTCGGGCGTGGATTTAATGGATCTCTTGATCGGATGGGTGTATCGACTTTCTGAGGAGATGGTGGGATCTTTAGAGCGCAAGGAACCATACGCCCTTGTCATACTGGCGCACTGGGCGGTGCTCCTGAAATATATGGACTCGGCGTGGTTCATGAGCGGTTGGGCCGAACATGTGCTCTCAGGTATCTCCACCTCTTTGGACGAGGAATTCCGTTCATGGATTGAGTGGCCGATGAAACAGCTTCATCAAATTCAGCTAGAATAGCTCTGTATATTATTGAAATCAAAAAATTTCGTTTAAAATCCCACCATCGCTCTGAAATCTCTGGATCCCTTGTACTTGAAGTTTTGCAGGGTGGGTCAACTATTATGCCCTCTGTGGCTACAAGTACCACAAGTACCCCCCCCAAACACGTTTTTCATGTTTCTGAAAATAATAAAATTTCTGCCTGATCCATGAATTAACCAGGGTTCGTGAGATGTAAATCTCAGATAAGGTGCATATGCTATGGATCAACGGGGGTCACAGCTTCAAAAGGGCTCCACCGGTCTCCACCCGTACTCGTTCCAAAAATTTCCTAATCCGGTAATCGCGAAAGATCGTCGATGGAACAAGGCGTTTAGACATGATTTAAAAATAGGTATGTAAATCTAATAAAGAAGAGGACATTTCTCAATTTCTATGTGAAGAAAAAACCCCATCAATTTCCAACTATACAATTCCACTCCTTCACTATGGATATCGACTTTCACCCCGGTGTAAATGGGGGCTCGCCCTGGGTCGACTTCTACCCATATACACCCTCAGCCACAGCCGGCTATGCATTCATGGCCATGTTCGGTATAGTGACTGTTGCCCATCTCATCTTGATGTTTCCCTTCCGCGCCGCATATTTCATTCCACTCGTTTTAGGAGGTGTTTGTACGTTCCTTCTCTCTTCCGCCCTCCCGATCTCCCTAACTTCACCCGACTCGAGCTCGACTTTTAACAGGCCTTCCTACCAGGTGAAACATTCGGATATTACGGTCGGGCATGGTCCCACGAAAGCAGAACAAATATCGGCTCATGGGCTCTCCAAGAAATGCTCATTCTATGTTCTCCTCCTCTGGTCGCCGCCACGATCTACATGGTCCTTGGTCGAGTCATTCGCTCGTTTGGCGCCGAACATCTCGCGAGCATGCGGCCCAAGAAGATCACCGTCATCTTTGTACTGAACGATGTCCTGTGTTTCTGTACACAATTAGGCGGTGCAGGCGTCCAGATCACTGGAGATGCAAACGCCATGAACATTGGCAAGAAAGTCGTCCTCGCAGGTTTGATCTTCTCTCTGATCGTGTTTGCCTTCTTCGTCTGGATTGCAGCGACCCTGCATCGCAGATTGCAGAAATCTCCCACGGATATTCTCGTCATGAATCCGGATATCCACTGGCAGCGGTATATGCTCGCTCTCTATGTTTCTTGTTTTGCCATGATGCTTCGTAATCTGGTGCGGACGATTCAGTTCGGGGCTAATAAGACTTCGCCTATCAATACACAGGAGGTGTATATCTATGTTTTCGATGGGTTCCTCATGTTCTTTTCTATGTTGGTGTTGATCGTTTTTCATCCTGGGAAACTGATCAAGAAGGCTCGTCGTTTGGGCAAGGTCGCTGACTTCCATGAACCTCTTACGAGCGAGAATAGGATGTCGGATGTTCCTTTGACCAAATACGAGCCTCGGATGATGGCAGTCTAGGCCTCTACTGGATCTTCTTGTCTGGCGTTTGGGTTATGATTTTTCCTTTGTTGATCTTCCTTTTTTCTCGGAGTCCACTCTCGTTAATGGTGTTTGAATACCTTACTTTCATTACTTGTTCTTGTTCTATAGATGACAATGTCTTAAGCCCGTTTGGATACTACAATACCCTTTTCCGTGACTTCGCGACGATTTTGACATGGAAGATAATTGAGAGGTAAAATGTCATTATTAGATTCCACTGGAAGGCTAGCCCGCGCCATCCAAGGTCCGTCCATATGTCCAGACAAGACAAATTAAAAAAACTCATTACAGACATCAGATCACGTAAATGGTGTGTGCCAGAACGAAGAAGTCCTCTGGAGATTAGGGGCACATGTATGACCCAGATCAGCCAGAACCTGAAAATCCAAGATCAAACATCGGCTGTCAATGGTACATCTAGAACCACACAATCCCCACAACTAGTCCAATTACCACTGCCATGCAACTACCTCGTAGCTCTGGCGAGTGGTGACTCGCAGCGTCGGTGGGTTGATCACAAGGCAATTTCTCTGAGATTTGTGTCGGCGTGGGAAAAGCCAGTTCCTTCTCTGTCTGGGGCATCGAGAGTTCTGCGTGACTTGCAGATGCACGACCCCAAATATTGACTCAACATATTCTGAGCCAGTTCGGATTAATGGATGGAGGGCGCGATTATGTGACCATTCTTTTGTGGTCTCCCAGAGGCCAATTACGGAACGGCAGGCCTGCTGCCAGAGGTTGCGCAGAGTGGGGAATTGCAGTCCCGAATCGGCTTGGGGAGGTGTGTGTGAGGACATCGATTCATCAATCAATTGCGGTGTGTTTCCGGGGGTTTCTTCGAGGTTTGAAGTTGGCGAGGGAGCCATGTTTGAGGGCGCAAGCGTAGGGGGAAGGTTCGCGTTCTCGGTGGCATAGCTCCGGTTCGTAAAAGGGGTGAGAAGTTGATAGTCGTCAAGTTGCTGGATGAAATACGTGCGGAACGCGCGAGCTCTTCGACTGAATTTGTAAGAAGATTCGGTGCCATGCAAAGCGCGACTTTTATTTTCGGCGGGGGCGACCTCGCTAGGGATTGTCGCCGCGCCGTGGCCCACGCGTGAAGACCGCGACGGACGGTTCCCACGGGACCTTGATTGCGCAGCCAGGATCCATGACTTGCGAGGATCGACGGGAGGTAATTCCGAGGTAATTTCAGCAGCGCTATCCTGAATGAGAGGGACTTCTAGTAGAGGGGGCCATGTGTTAGCTTAACATTCCAACATTCCTCAGGGGGGGGGGGAGGGGGGGGGTTCAGGCCGATGAACATACGACGGGCTCCAGTGTAGAATGCCAAATTCGCCAGCTTAATGTTGTATATACTCGACAGCGATGGCACCAAGGTGAGCAGCGAGAAAACAATCAGGGCCAGGAGTGGGAGCGCGCCCGGTTTTGCCAGCCCAGGGCGCATTGTCCGCGCACGCCGATCAATGCCGGTGATTTCTGGCGGAGCTCAAACGACAGATTTGATAGTGTCGAGGAGCAAGATTGGCAGCGTCAATGCCATGAAGGAGTGGGGGCGAGACAGTGTTCCAGTTCGGGTGTTTTGAAATCGGGGTCAAGTCTCGGGAAGTGCGAGCAGGCCGCCACAGCAGACGGGCAGAATACGCTTGAATTTGTCCCACTCTCAGCAAACAGGTACAAGGGAAAATAAATAGCAATAGCAATAGCAATAGCAATATGAATAGCAACAGCAAAAAGTGGAGGGGATCCCACGAGCGATAAGGCTTGACAGGATGCTTCGCTCTTTGGCAGGTGTCTTTTTTTTCCCGTCCGGCCCGGATGACGTCGATGACCTGGTCGCTCAGAGTAACGGCTGCAAGCGTCGCGTCTGATAATCTTATAGTTGTGTTGCTCTCTATAATTCCTGGATAACTAGCCCCCCTAGGCATAGACCATACCTGTTTACCACTTTTTGACGTCGCTCTATGCAGGCTTAAACAAGGAAATGGCGCCCATCTCGGGGGCCAAAACGTCCAAGCTTCACGTTGAGTTTTCCCCAAGGTTCCAAGGATGTTGGCCTGATGACTGCCTGAGGCATCAACCCTCCCCCCACTGCGACAGTAGCTCCTTCCAGACCAGGTTTTGGTTCACCACTCGCCAGCTTCGTAGAGCTGATTATATGCCCTAGTGGCACAGGGCGAACCAAGGATGATGTGAGCCAAGCAAACATTCTCGGGGCAACTCCCGCGCTCTCCCTAGATAAGCAGTAGATCGACAGCCCGTCTCACCTGCATCGCTCGAGGACCTCTCAGGGCTGAGAGTGTGGCAGGCGGCTCAAGCCGCTCACCGTGTTGGGGCTTTTAGCCGAGACAGTAGTCATGAGGTGGAAAGCAAAAGATATAGAACTGATCGACCGACTATAAACACATGGTATATGATATCTCATATCGCCATCGATGATCCTTGCATCTTATATTCGCGTGGGCTCACTTTAATCATGATGTACTGTAGTATACCTATCCTAATAAGTGGAGACAATCTTCTTCAAGCCAGTATGTCCCCAAAAAAGAACTGGCTATGGATTAACCAGTTTCGAGCCGGCGACTCGAGAAATGACGGCAGCCATTCAGGAAGTGCAATGAATGAGCGACCCAGAGGCTCCTCACCACCACCGTTGGCATGTAAAGAAACAAGAGCTTGTTCGAGTTGGAAGTATTCTGTCCGATGTGTCGGGCCCTGGAATGATCCCATCATGGTCGACCCAGTGGGGCTCGCCTCGAATCGATCAGGGCCACTTAAGCCCGCGCGCAGGGCACCGTGTAGTCCCTCTAACACCTTCACGCCTCGTTTCGCAAAGGTATTATGCGGTGCTTGTCGATATAGGAGACCGAACGCATCAAAGAATCTATTGTAGCTGCGCTGAAGGATGGAGTCGGCAACAGTGTGCATTCCTTCCTTCAACAATCTTCTTTCATCTGCCTGGATAGACAGTAGACATACACCGAGCGTGGCTAATGAGTCAACGAGGGCGACTGGTAACGTGAATAATCTGTCAATCGACCCTCCTTCCTCGTTTCCAGTAAGCGCGTACAGCTTGCCGATGCACGAAATGATTTTGCATGTCGTTTCCATCAGAGACCGGCGATGGGAGAGTGCGAGCAGATCTGGTCCGGGCTTGGCTCGTACACTGTGGCCGTGGTGCAGATTTTTGCAAGGGTCCATGAACGATCTATAGAGTGACGCCTCGATGATATGGATGAACAGACCAAGCGTCTCTCTCTTCATTGTGAGTGCAGGATGAGCCACGTCCCAGGAAACATCGGGGCTCTCGAGGGAGAATGGAGGAGGTAATTGGTCAAGGATAACTTGATGGAAGCGCTGCGCGAATTCTGATGCTACTGCCGGTTCTTGCTGGTCACTTTTCCATGACGGAGGGCTCATAAATGCTGTTAGGTATCGAGCCAACTTGATGTGGAAAATTCGATCAGTGAAGGGCGTGAGAACGTAAGGTTTCACGGTAAACGGTTGTAGATTGTCGTGTGGAGGCTCAATGTCAAAGTATCCCTCCGGGATCAGTGGCCAGTGACCAAAGAAGGTGCACATATACCTGCATTGGACGGGTAAGCAATGCCTTGATGTCCCGAGTACGATTCTAGTTCATACCGATCCCAAACGTATAAATTCCAAAAGGTCCGTCTCCGTAATTCCATCTCCAAATCGCTGATAGGAATACCTGGATCTTTCAGATGCAGCCCCATCTCATGCGCATCCCTGACAGCCGTACTGAGAACAGACCAGCTGGCCCGGACCTTTCCGTAGTTTTTCAAATAGCCCACATGTAAGAACCTATGTTGCACCGTCTCTATCGAAGGCTTTTTCGTCGGCGGCTGGGACTTGTCGAGCTCGTCGGCGAGCGACGAATACCACTGCTCCATAGCCTCTGGATGCGACTTCAATACCCCTATGGTTGGAAATTTGGAATGCGGGAGAGACTGGATACTAAGAAGACAGACTCGAAGAACAAGCAACCCGAAATCAATGTCTTCGTCCCGAACAGCTTCACCCGATCGATCGTTGCTCTCCTGGGCTATCCACCAGGACATATACCTAGTCTGGAAGGAAGGTGGGTGAATTGTTTCGTAGAGTCGGTTAAGCTCTTGCAGAAACATGCTCACAAGGAAGTCCGTCACCGATTTATCGGGCCACAACTTTGGTGGCCTTGATCCAGAACGTGAACATTGTTCCTTTTTCGTCATTTTCAAAGGTGGAGGGACATGACTTTGGAGTTCCTTAGTCAGTAGGTGAGTGAGGGCACAGTGTCAAAGGGCAACGGACAGGCTCCGAGGCGCATGTGGGGAGAGGCTGGTCGACCCTTGCGAGTGATACCCCTGGGATTCGAAGATGTCCACATCTACAGTATTGTCTGACTCGTCCGATGAGAGTGTCGTTGATGTTTCGGCTTCACTATGGGTCGCTGCAGAGCTTGCTCGTCCGCCTCGCGGGTTCTGGCTGTGGGTCTTGCCTTGCTGCTGATGAACCATGGAATAGACGCAGAGGTGCTGTACGCCACGGCCAGTACAGTGGTTACAGGGCTTCTGCCGATTGCACTTTGGCCGGCGTCAGCATGTTGGCTCCTTCAGATCACCAAGAATGGATACCTTTTGCTTCCTGCGATTACATTCGAGACAAGACTTGATCGGTTTGCGACGGGTTCTTTTTTCGGCATGCATATCGATGTTATCGATTCAATCAATCTAAAGGCGGAAGTGAAAGTCGATTACTACCATCTTCTGCAGATTTCAAGGTTTTAGTACCTCAACCGTAAGCTGACAAGACTCAAAAAGGCCCCCATTTCAGGAACCGCAAGCCACTTTACATCGCGTGTACTTATCAGTCGACCATGCAAAGCTTGCTCAAAACTTCCTTCCGTCAAAGCTGTGGCCCCAGCCTGGCTAGTGTCATATCTTTCCTGTACAGGAATATGCATCATCATCATGCACGATGAAACCGTGAGAAAATGAGATTTCCCCACAGGTCAGGAACACGTGTGATCTGCCATACGATTCAGTGATGATCTGCTTTGCCACCATTGCCGTGCCGAAATCCAAATCCTCTCCCTTTTATTATTTTTTTTACCGCCGAGAATCCAGCCCAAGAATTAGCTCTTACTAGATTTAAATTAGAGCGCATGACCAGTCTGCAGCTCAGTGGACCCTCAAGAATGGCGCGGTACAGAGTTGGGGGCCGGAACTCTTCAGCGGAGAACGTCCGCAGGAACGGCGACCCCGACACGTGGACGCACGTTTATTAAAAGGTTATCTAGGGTCTTCGATTGCTGGGTTATACGATCATCGGCGCTCGGAGGTGGACCCAGTCCCGATGTGCGACGTCTATTCCTTGAAATCGTCCGGGCTCCACCAATTCCCCGGGCCTCAGGTTGATACTGGTTTTGCCCCCAAATGTAAGGGAAATGAGGAATCAACGGCAAAGAAAGCACTGCATTGTGGAAGTGGAAGACGTCATCCTTCGAGTTTCAGAGAGTCTTTGGTGAATCTAATACTGATGAAGGCGATCTTCTCGGGCAACATATGCCATTTCCAGAATATTCGACCAAGCCACATCTTGCTAGAACCTGTCAGCTGAGATGAGACGACTTTTCAATTTCAGCAGCTAGTCTAAGGAGAAAGTCGCCCAACAGTAGCCGGGTAAATACCCATTTCGAGCAGATGTCACTACCAGTATGGTGTAGCTATCAACCAGCGAGGGAAACCAGTGGTATGAGCATCGTATCTACGAGTGTCGGACATACTTGACAGACGTGGTAGGGATAAAGAGCTCAAAGAAAGAAGACCAAGACTGGACCCTCCTCATACATTAAATTGCGTCAACTTGGCGAAAAAATCCACTTCACGCTTCCTTCCCTGGTTGCCACCTGTCAATGCGCATTGCACTTGTCAAACAACTGTGATGGCTATTAGATAGGTCATCACGAACCATCGGCGTCTCAATCCAACTCAACATAAAGCTAATCAAGATTATTTACGTCATAGCATTCCAATGCTTTTTCCAGTTACATCCCGAAAGTGTCCAAGACGATCTCGGGAGGTTGCTTCCTTTTCAACGGATTTCCTTCAAATCAGTCCCCTCCGCTCCTACCCGGTTAGCTTTCATCCCTCCAAATTTGAAACCCTGCCCAGACTCCAGAGTTCAAGAGCGGCAAGTTAGTGTTTCATAGTAATCATCTGGCTATGCTCGTGTGGAGTCTGTGGCCTCATCTTCCCAATGATCTCGTTCACTAAGCTCTGGGCTATCAAACTCTTCCTGACCCCAGATTTCCTGTAAAGTAAATCGCACGACCACTTATAAAAGAAAAAAAAGCTTAATTCTGGTCTAATGACCCCGGAGTATCTATCCCTTGTACACCCTAATCCCTTGTTGTGGGTCCCCCTGGTAATAGCGGGCATACCTTGGCCTTGCGGAATTCAGCAAAGCACATACTCCTCCATGGCTCACTCCCTTCCCGAGGTCAATAATGAAGACACCCTATCCAGATCCCTTTAGGACTTGGGCCTCCAGGGGCATAAATCCTGGCATTCGGGTATGATCTCTCACCATCACCCAACCTAACGCCCCCACGAATTTGTACAGAGAATTAGCGACGAATCTTATACGCACGCGACCTGTTCTGAGATTCGAGCACCCACAGCTCCCTACATCAAATGGGACGCCCGAAAGTACTCGCCGACACATTCGTCATTGAGCCCAAGTCAACTTTCGATCCGCGCACGAGCATCCACAGCGTCGATGATGGATCTCCGAATCCAGCGCAGGAAAGTACGATTCAGCTCTTCGAGAGCGACCCTTCACCCGAAGACCAACAATGGCGACCGGGCGTGTGCGACTGGCTGGTTTTCATCTGTATCGTGATCCTGGCGATGATGGATGCATTTGACGCTGCTGTGTTGATACCCGTCTTGCCGGTATGTGTCGCGCTCGGTCGATCTCCCAAGAACAACACTGATGCAGGGTACAGGAATTAGCAAATACATTCAACGAACCACTCGCCAACACCCTCTGGATAAACACAGCCTATCTAGTCTTCAGTGCCGGGAGCCAACTCTTCTTCACAATGATGTGCGAAGTCTTCAGTCACGGTCCCGTCTGGATCGTGGCAGTCGTATTCACTACGATCGGCACGGGCATGTGTAGCGGGTCAATGAGTCTGACCGAGCTCGTCATCGGTCGCTTGATTCAGGGGATCGGTGGTGGCGGCGCAATGAGTCTCTGTTTCGTGATAATGGCCGAATCAGCACCCAAGTCTGTACACTCGCGGTATTCATGTTATATTTTGCTCACGCGACTGCTGGGGACTATCGTGGGACCGATCGTTGGTGGGTTGTTTGTTGATTTCGCGCACTGGACATGGGCGTTCTATTTCAACTTCGTTTTCTGTGCTTTGAGTCTCCTCGTTATTCCATTCGCGGTTGATCTGCGTGTGTCGAAAAATATCCCGCTTCGCAAGCTACGAATTCTCGACTGGTCTGGTGCTACGATGGCTTTCATTGGCCCGGGAACGATTCTTGTTGGATTGAACTGGGCCGGGAGTGTATACCGGTGGAATGACTGGCAGACATGGATGCCAATTGCGATAGGAGTTGCAATTTTTATCGCCATGGTGTTCTATGAGTCGACTTGGGCTTTACATCCGCAATTTGGTGTGCGTGTGTTTAAGACGCGGGTGACGGTCATGTCCTATGTGGGATGCTTCCTTCATGGCTTTGTGGTGAGATCTGGATCTGGAAATCATAGGGGAGGTGGTAGCTAACCTTCATTTCAGGTTTACTGCCAGCTGCAGTTCTTTACCTTCTATTTCATGTCGACAAAATATTTCAGCACGGTACTTTCTGGCGTCTCGTTATTCGCAATCACTGGGTTTGCCATTATACCAGCCGCCCTGGTGGGCATTATCATGGCTCGGGAGTCGCAGTGCTCCAAGTGGATCATTTCTGGGGGCTGGCTCCTCGTTACCCTCGCATCAGGATGCTCCATTCTTCTTGATAGCACAACCCCGACCGTTGGGTGGGTGTTTTTATTCTTCTCGGCTGGACTTGGTCACGGCCTCTTGCTGTCAAGCTACAATATTCGCATCCACGATATACCCAAGTTGGAAGGTGTTTCCTTGCCGACAAACCCAACAACCATTGCTAATTTGATGCGCGCCTGGGGCATGGCATTCGCGATCCCTGTTGGTGGAGTCATCTTTTTAAATCGTTTTGGCGATGAACTCCAGAGTATTGGTCTGAAATACGACCTTATCAATACAGCCAAAGGTTATATTATCTTGATGGATCAGGTACAGATGGCAGAAGGTCAGAGAGAAGCGGTCCAGGATGCTTCCGCCATGGCGCTACAAGTGGTGTGGGAAGTCATCACATGTGTCGCTGCTCTAGGTGGCCTTTCATCTGCCTTTTTGTGGAAGAAAAAGGAATAGACCGCGATCAAGAATAATGAATTGAATCTTTGCCGTCGCGACGATTTCCGACACAGAATTTGACATCAGGGTATAACAGCATTAGGGAGCGTAGAGCCGTTTACAAGCACGAATGTAGGGCGACCCATGACAGTATTGAGTATCTAGGCTAAGGAGCATGTCAGGTCAGGGTGCGCGTCTCATATCAGCGAGCATTGTCTCGTTCATTCAGGAACTGGAGGTGACTTCCTCATGCTCAACCACAACAACTCCTGCTTCTTGAGCTCCTCTTGAATCTTCAGACGGTCGGGCTTCACAAATTCGCGTCCACCCTCGATTTCCCAGCCCTTAAATCGGTCTGTACCAAGTTCGTGAAGTGTTTTCTTCTCAACGATGCTCTACTGGGTCGGGTCATCGCGGTCAAAGTTGAAGGGCTCATTCAGAGAGACAGGCGGGTTTGTGTTGATGCGTGGAATTCTCAAGCTATTGATGGAAGCCGAGTGCACCGTGAGTGAGCGCAGAAGAATCACATCTCCCACGTTACCCATCATTTCATGGAACTCATGACAACGCTGAATCACAGAGTTGTAGAAGTCAAGCCTTCCAGGGTGGTCGTGGCCACTGCCTCAGAGAACCATGTATGGAGACACGCCCTCAGGATGATCATACTATCGGAGAAATTGAGACAAAGCACAGCATTCAGTGATAAATACACTTACAAGATACCGAGCCATGATTTTGATCGCATCGAAGCAGACCATAGTACCGCCCGCATGCTCCTGGTTGTCGGTAAATGAAGCGATTACGAGTAACCTCTGCTCAGGGGAATCGAGGAAATGAACAAAGAAGTCGCTACACGAAAGACCCTAGAGATGACAAACAATGTTAGACAGGAAAAGGGCAGAGGGGAAGGCACTGGATATTGTGCTAGGAACAGACTCAGAACAACATGAATAAACAGTAACTACAATAATGCTTTACCAAATGTAGCTGTTGATAATCTTCGATTTCCAAATGGCGAAAAGGAAGCAAATACTGCGAGATTGGCATAATGTTCAGCTCTATCACTCAGCATAGAGCGATAATCTTTGGTCTGGATATCATCTTGAAGCAAGAAGCAAAATCAATCGCCTAGCCTATTCATCACCAGGACTATCATCCGAATCGCAGCCATTGGCTTGAAACGTAAACCATGTTTTGTCCAATTTGCCACGCGAGCGGGTAGTTGCGAGAAGGCCTCCCTGCACTTGAGATTTCGAGAATTTCCTAGATCCACGACTGCAAGGCAAGGTCGATAGTATAGAGGCGTGCTTGTGTAAATAGGCAAGAGTATCGATAATCTCCTAGCGTTGACTAGAATAGTCCAAATCTAGTTGAGACCACTGGTGTGAATTAGCGTAATTCATCTAGGGATTGGGAAATTAGTTATCTTTCCTTTGGTATTGATTTGAAGGAAATGGAAATGGCTGTGATCCGTCGAGAGACCAAGAACTGTATGTTCAACCATGCCCTCATAGCGCCGCTGTCTATGAATCATGCCTAGATAGATAATCAGCGCCGCTGTGGAAATGTAGTAGAAGAGCTGACCCATAAACGCAAGGGCCTGGGGCACGCCAAGGTGAGATTGGCCTTTTTTCGTGTCCATGATAATAAAACTGATGTCTAGGCCTTCTTACCCAGCGTCTGGTTGGTACCAAAGAAAAAGATCAGGGCCTCCTTTAAGACGACACATTTCTCCCCGGTAGGCAATCGGCTGAAATGATAATCGACATTTGCCCGATATAGGAATCTGGGTTAGACCAGGGAAGCGAGAGTCTTCGGGAGCAGTAGAATAGACAGCAGCAAGAAGGAAAATCAGCCGCTGTTGCAACGAAATCTCATGTAGTCCATCTGAGTTGGAGATCGAGGTGTCAATATCATTGAGATAAGACCTGCAGTCCTTGGCTATCTTGAATGGAGTCTGAAACAGGCTCCAGTTTGTATGATTAGATTTGGTGAGGTGAAAGACCTTTTCAACATTTGCAAGGCGAAGCTGATCAACTGCCAAGGTAGAAAACCCCATATTCCTTGGTGGTTGCATGTTCGCAAGGGGCATTTTCTTTCTGAAATGTTAAAATGTTCATTAACGGTGATGGTAGAGGAGAAAACAATAAATAGAGGCGATGGAGTGAATCACTCTTGGCCCTAATAGGTCTAGTCAGTGGATTACGTTTGTAGCCTTACAGGGATCAACGTAATGACCATGTCATGTCATCAACGAACCGCCATTCAAAGAGGAAGGCTACATGTGATAGGACTTACGTGTTATAATTTATTGATATAGCTTACTCAGGCCAGACTCAGTGAGCGAATCAGTGAGCAGATCAGTGTGATTATTGAAAAGGGGACGGCTCGATGGCTGTCTAACAATGCAGACTGGACGACACACACACACATACACACATACAAACGGCTAGGGAGGACTATAGGGGAGGAGAACAAATAGGGGTGGTTTGGAAGAGAAAGAGTCTCTGTCTTGCCTGTCCTGCATATAGAAAGTCGTATATATCACAAAAGCCTTAGTCATCCGATAGACCGCTCCTTCATGCAGTCAACAATTCCCCCACTACAGTCTGTAATGGCAAACGATAATTAGGCACAGTTAGGAGGGATAAGATTTCCCCTCGGCCGCTAACTACGTCACAATACAGAGAGGAAATTTCATTGGGAGCCCATTGCGCTTCCTCGCCAAATACAATGAGTGTTAACCGCGCAGGCCTTCAGATAGACGATCCAATCTCGACCATCGGTCCGGGCTCGCTACTAGAGTCACATATTGGTCATTTGGTATTTCTCCGAGAGTAAGTGCTTTCCGTTCGTACTTCCATGAATGGGTCAGCCACAGCGAGGTCTGTCCAAACACCAGTTTCTGCGAGGTAGGCGTTAACCAGATAGCCCTGCACGCTTGATCCTTGAGTCATTCCAAATTCACAAAGGTATATATCGAGATCTTGTTTCAATCCCCTGTTATTCCCCTTTCAACCCTCATTTTTGAGCAAGCTTCATGAAATGTCCTGCGAGACAGGTCATGGACCAAGCAGTCTCAGCCACCGCCACAGCCGCAGTCGCATTTCAAATACGAAGTCTTACTCAGACTGTTTCAAGAAACCCCAATTCTCGTATCCTCTTATAGCATCTTTTGATTTCTCAGATGGAAAGGTCGAGCCTCAAGATTAAACGTGAGGATTGCACTGCCGAATTGTAGTCCTTTCGGGCCAAAGGACAGACTTTCAACGCTCATGCTCATGTTTTGGCTATACAGAGGATCCCAAGCTTTCTCTCGACCAGCTAAGCCTTGCCTAGAGCTGCACTAAATATAGAGTCACCAATAGTACATCGTCGGCCTAAACTTCCCAGCACCATCGACCTTGTACCCGATTTGGTAGTACACAAGAGTAGCGGAGTCACACCTTCCCCGTCGACTTTCCTGCCCGAATTTTCTGGGCTGTGTTTATTTCTGCGTTCGACTGACCTGGAACTTTGCGCATTTCGCTGCCTGTACTTATACCAACTCCATCGTCACCCCTTTATCTCCTTGCTCACCAGCTCTTACTAAATCTTTCACTCATCATCAACATGCGCTTTCCTCTGGCTGTCTTTGCTCTCTTGAGCCTGGTTCCATCTCTGCTTGCTGCTCCAACGGCCAGGGCTTCTGAGCCAGGCGAGGACCTACCGGATGGACTCCCTTATCCAAGCCCCGGTGAACTCAAGATCATCGAACAAAACGCCCATGGAACACTGCCCAACGGCCCCGCTCCACCCGTCATCAGCAACAGAGGTATCCTCAATTTGAAGCTGATTGCATTCAACGAACTCTTCGAGGTGGCATTCTTTAGCGAGCTGATCACCAATATCACTGAGAACGTGGACGGATATCGGTTCACTGAGGAAGAGGATCGTGCTGAGACCCTCTCCTGGCTGAAGGTCATTCTTGCTGTAAGCTTAGTGAAAATTGGTGCCCATCCCGGATCTCTGACCCTGACTCCCTCCTCTAGCAAGAAGAGCTTCACGCCATTCGCGCAAACAACGCTCTGAGCCATTTCGGCGTGAAGGGCATCGAGCCCTGCCACTACAAGTTCCCGGTCGAGGACTTCGACTCCGCCATCGCACTCGCCATGACCTTTACCGACGTCGTTCTCGGCACCTTGCAAGATGTTGTCGAGACCTTTGCGATCGGCAGAGACGTGGACCTCGCACGGGAGATCGCCTCGGTTATCGGTCAAGAAGGCGAACAACAAGGATGGTTCCGAGTCATACAAGGCAAGGTTCCCAGCGAGTTACCGTTCCTTACCACTAGCGACCTCAACTTCGCCTTTACTGCGATTCAGGGCTTCGTCGTGCCCGGCACTTGTCCTAACATTCTCGAGATCGGGCTGCGCACCTATGAGACCTTGAACATTCTCACGCCCCCAGTTGCTCAAACCCAGAATCTTACTTTCTCATTTTCGGATACTCGTAACGAAACTGCTCATCCGCTGTGGATGACTTATATCAATCAACAGAATCTGCCTATTGTCGAACCTCTCCATGTCACGTCGCGACAGGGTGATCTGTTCACGGCGGAGGCTCTCTTCCCCTACGACGATAACGAGATGAATGGGCTCACGATCGCGGCCGTGACTCTTAGTGAGGGACCATTTGGCGATGCGAGTGCCGTGGCCAAGTGGACTCTTGCCGGACCTGGTCTGATCGTTGTGAACTGAGCGTCAATCCTCCACATGAAGGGAATCGGCTGGGTTTGTATCATATTATTAACGTGACGAATGACTTGCACGACCACGAAACAAGGTACCTTCTAATTACTTCCATGAACACTCGTGATTACAAATTATCGAAAGCAAATGCCCGTTAGAAAAAGACACTGTCATTCCCTAAGATCAATAATCCTAATATTCCTACACTATACAAACACCCCTTCAACATTCCCTCCTTTCCAGAAAGTCAGGATGTATACACGCTTACAGGTTACCCTGGCCAGCGTTGTTGGTCACACTCGATGCAACGGAAGTGTAAGCAGTAGCAGAAGCAATGTTCTTGCCCTCAAAGTCAGACAGGAAGCCAGTATCGCTCTGAGAGAAGGTGCCAGAGGATCCGAATCCGTTGATCTGGCAGACACGGCCGAGGTAGGTGCTGCACACCTTGTTCTCGGTAGTGGAGGGGGCAGTGAAGAGGGATCCGTCAATGGGGGACTCGACAATAGTGTTGATGTTCTGGAAGACGTTGCCCTCGGCGAGAACGTAGCCACCGGTGCCGATCTCGAAGGCGTGGCCGGTGTTGTCGTACCAGTAGTTGTTGACCTATCACAAAGTTAGAAGGGATTTTTGTATAAAATGGATTCGTTTTGAGGATGATTCTTACGGCGTGCAGGAGGGTGTTGCCCTGGACCTTGGGGGAACGACCGCTAGTGTGGTAGATGTAGTTGCCCTTGAAGGTGACCAGGTCGCTGTCACCGTCAAAGTAGAGGGCCCAGTAGTGGTAGGTATCGCAGGTAGCGGACCAGGTGGAGACACCGTTGATGAAGTTGTTAGAGATGGTCACACGCTTGGAGGCATCGGTACCCAGGACGATGTGCTGACGACCGATACGAGCAGTCTATGATTTGTTAGGGAAGTGTGCGATGGATTGGAATGAGGATGCGTACAGTAACATGGTCAATCCAGACCATATCAGAGTTGTCGATGGTGATGGCATCACCACCCCAGACGTATTCGGGGTTGATATCAGTGACAGCAATGTTCCTGTGATTATTGTTAGGAGGTAAAATTTTTTTATGACATGCGTGAGATAGATGTACTGGATGATGATGTTCGAGGCACCGCTGACGATGCGAAGGCCCTTACCCTTGATGACACCGGCGGAGCCCTCACCGATGAGGGTCTTGTCGGAGGCAACGGTCATACCCAGGATACCGGCGTTATCGCTGTTGATGGTTAGACATTCGCTCCTTTCTATGAACTGGGACAGGACTCACTAGGAAACGGAGACGGAGGGCGCATTGGGCTCGTAGTTTGTGCACCAGTCGTTCTGGTTGATGGCAACCTGGCAGCCGGAGGCAGTGCCCCAAGGAGCACAGCCGGTGGAGGTGGTAGTACCCTCAGTGCCACGGAAGTCGAAGGTCTTGGTCAGAACGATGACACGAGCCTCGCTATCAGAAAGGTAAGAGACCAGCTCATCGTTGGTAGAAGGGTAGACGGCAGTCGCAGAGCCACCACCAGTCACGCCCTTGGCGAAACCCTCAGCAGCACCGGAGACGCTGACGGCAGCAGCGTGGGCTGCGAACGCTGCGAAGAGAGCGGTATACTTCATCTTGAATTGAAGAGACCGGTTGGAGGGATGGGAAGGTGGGTGTGCAGAATCTCTACATGACGGGCATGTTCGACATCTTATATAGCCATCAGCAGGATAGAGCTCATCGCCAAGCATAAGATAAAACAGTGGAAGCTCCTGGCTCCACCCCATGGAACACCATCTTAGTTCCTCCTCTGGATTCTAGCTATCACCGGGATGCGCAATGTGATACACCCGTCTCTACGGCTAAAGCTCGGTGACCCAAGGCAGGGCAAGGCATATCCACCGGGCGGAGTAATGAGAAACTAGGGCATCGGAAGATGTGAGCGAGCCACACGAGCGCGTGGGCGAATAATTCCACAAACTAAAGATTGATTAAGGGAGAGGTCTTGAGAGGGCGCCCCCGGAGGTTAAAGGGTGAATTCGGTGCTTGAGGATGTTTCACCGTAACATCTTAGCCCCACTATACTACTTTAAGTAGAGTGATCCATCGGGACTTTTCTTGCCGGTCGGGCATTTTACTCAAGAGAGGCGTGCTCCGGAGTCAGCTAGATCGTCCCTTTGATTGGGAGGAGAATTGCTATATCATTTCACCGGAGTGCTTCCGATTTTCCCATTGTCCAAATGCTCTAGAAGGAACAGGAATTGTTTGAAATGGGGTCACTGGGGAATGAATTACTCCGTCTTGGCATCACAGAAGCTATCGAGAGTTGCAGAGCCAAGACACCCGGGGGAATGAGTAAGGAAATAGACTCTGCAGATCCTCAAAGCACGTCGGTAGTTTCCGCATCAATCATCTAAGACTATACCGTGCACATGGTTATGGTTCTCCCGAACCATCACGGATCCTTGTATATTCTATCATCTCAGTATTAGTGTTGGTGTTGGTCAATGCCGACGAGTCCTGTTGCAAGTTTCCACAACAAGTGTCCTGACTTGCTGAACATTTAATTACCGTCAACCTCTGCAGAAATAATCCATCACTCTATGGAAGATTGCCGCGCTCCACTCTGATTTTTGGCAAGTCGGCCCGACACGTTGATATTCGGTATAGCGCGAACTCGGGAATAGGTCAACCAGACCGACGCCATCTAACTTATCGATAGGCGAACTCTAATATGGCAGGAGACTGACCGGAAGGTTCTCAACATGCGCTATAATATATTGCCCAGCATCTGCTTATTACTGTGGCACCAATATCAGGGCGATTCCAAATTGGGTTCACAGAAATCTCAAAAAGAACAAGGGACGGGATGCAAATTCTCAGCATGTGTATAATAATTAATATGGCTCCTCAAAAAGAACAAGGGACGGGATGCAAATTCTCAGCATGTGTATAATAATTAATATGGCTCTAATCTATTACAGGATGCTTGTTATACAGCAGGACATAGATCGTTTTCATGTTCATCCAACACCTGTTCAATCTTACATGATCACCGGCAGGTTGCGCTCCAGGTAGCCACGCCACTCAGGGAGAGTACGCTGCCACTTGGTACCGGAAGTCTTCTGGAGATCCTCAATGGCACTGGCGTACTTGATAAGGGTGGGCTCGGAGAAGGCAGTGTTCATGATCGCGAGACCGTACGGCATGCCGGACACGTGCTCGGTACCGGCAGGCACGGTAATAACGGGGTAACCGGCCTGGGCGGCGATCTGAATACTCTGAGCCACATCCGGAGGCACGAGGAGGCCGTCAAGGGTGCCGTTGTTCCACTTTAGGGCGGCGTCGATACCTTCTTCACGGGTGGTGCGCCGGCAGAAGGCCAGAGCCTCCCAGTAGGTCTCGTTCATAATACCCTTGCTCTCCATGGAGGCGATGAGGCCATCCTGGCCAGAGCCAAAGGCAGGGTGGATGCCGGGATACCCACCCTCGGAGCCGTAATTGTCGATGTTCCACTGCACAAGGTCCTCGACGGTCTTGATGTTGGTGTTGTTGACCTCGGCGAGGTAGTCGCGCAGGTTGTTGTAGAAGTCAACCTTGATATAGGAGTACTCAGACTCGTTGGCGTAACCACGGGTGCTACCGTAATCCCAGTTCCAGCCATCGGGAGACACAATCTCCTTGTAGTGGGGCAGCTCGGTACCGTTGATGATGGTGGCACCGGCAGACTTGATGAGAGTCAGAAGCTCCTCCAGCTGAGCAATCTGATCAGCATCACCCAGAGCCCAGAATGACTTCCAGGGCAGACCGAACACGGCACCCTTGAGAGCGTCCTTCTTGGCAAGGAATTGGGTGTAACCGCCCTTGGGAGTTTTGCCCTTCTGAGCAAGAGTGTAGTTGTCACGGGTGTCAACACCGTAGATAGCATCAAGGGTGTAGACAGCATCACGAACAGTCTTTCCAAAGGTACCGATAGTGTCCTGGTGCAGAGACTCGGGAATCACACCGGAACGAGAGGTCAGACCGACAGTGGGCTTAATTCCAACGATAGCATTACGCTGGGCAGGGTTGATCACACTGCCATCGGTCTCCGTACCGATGGCAATGGGGATTAGGTTAGCACCTACGGCAACACCGGGTCCAGTACTGCTACCACCGGGGTTCACGGTGAAGTTATAGGCACTGCGACACTGGCCACCACGAGCACTGAAACCCTCAGAGTAGTTGTTTGAACGCATGTCGGCCCACTCACTCAGAGCACCCTTGCCCAGAAGCAGGGCTCCAGCCTTACGAAGACCGTGCACGACGTGGGAGTCACGAGGAACAACATTACCGAGCAAAGCCCAGCAACCAGCAGTGGTCTCCATGCGGTCCTTACTAGCGATGTTGTCTTTGACAATGAAAGGAATGCCGTGGAGAGGACCACGAACCTTGCCATGGGCACGCTCCTCATCCAGCTTTTGGGCAATAGTGTAAGCATCCGGGTTGAATTGCAGGATGGCACTGGGAGATTGTCAATACTTGAAACGAGGGGGAAATTACATCGAACACGCCTGTCTCCTAGTAGAACTTACTTCAGGTAAGGCTGGGTCTGATAGATGCGATCAAGGTAGCATTCGAGCAGCTGAACGCTGTTCAATGAACCGTTGGCCATGCGCGCCTGGATGTCATCGACACTAGCCTCCTCCAGCTTGAAGCCGTGGCAATGCCGCATAGGGAACAGCGAGGCACCGGGAGCACCCAGACGAGGGAAGTCGAAGGCATAGGGATTGGTCAGAATCTGAGAAGCGACGAGGGTATCGTTATCCTTGACGGTGGCAATGACCGAACCGGCCAGAGCCAGCCCGCCCACGATGGTCTGCAACAAGGGCGACATGATGTGACTCTTGAGATCAAGATGAACCCCACCGAAGAACCATGTGGCAGGGACGATCTTTATCGGGGGAATCGGAATCTCATATACTCCGGACCTTCGCCTAAGACACGGTGCCGGGCCGGGTGTGACAACCACCTTGACTAATCGGAGAATGTCAATGGCCTTGAGGCATTTACGCAGGGCCCACCTTCACCTTCGCGTAGACTAAATCACAACACTAGCTTCCTTATTGTATGCCTAGCGTAGAACGAGCGGAGCACTCCACAGCTCAATGGTGAAGGTGAGCTGCTGGGAAGGAGGCCTCGTTGTTCTCCTTGCCAGTGACTGGGGTCCGTCTAATGCCCGTCGGCGCCTACTTCGCCTCCGAGCTAGGTACCGATCCAGGGACTAGCGCGATCTGAGGGGCAATAAAGTTTACCTCCTGCCTTAAAGAGCGCACGAAGAATCGTTGAGGAACTGCAGAGCCATGATCAATGTGATCTAAGGGCGATCGGATCCGGTTTCTCCGATCGCTGACCGACGATCTCAGCCCCGCCCCTTCACGCTGAATGGCCTGTCAAAATCTTCAAGGCCTCGAGCTTCTTCATCTGACGACGCTCATATTCACTAGCGGCTTCACCATTACGCGCTACAAACTCCTGATAGGCTGTGACTCGAGGGTGGGGGGGGGGCATTCTCTATCGCCCCGAACGTATCTGTGTCGGCGTGCACTTGCCTTATAGCCACGGCGACAATTTCAAACACGTAGAAAAGATGTGAGGTGAGGAAAGGGTTCATGTGCCAGTCGAGACACAATGATCTCAACACCTGTCTAGGCCTATTGCCGAGATCAAGAAAAATGGCTTCCGAGCCATGGTAGAGACAGAGGCGTAGGCCGGGCTTTCCCCATTTGAAGACACTGAGATCTGGACGCCGTGTACGAAAACCGTGGAAAACCTCGCAAAGTCAAAGAATCCTTCTGGACTCCACATCGGAACAGTTCGTGTCACAGGATGGACTCGGACAATTAATGTCCCTACTCGACGCCTCTTGGTTATTCAGACTGTTGCACTGAAGAACTTATTGATTGTAAGATCCCGCCCGCGTCCACTTTTCCCGTCCGATCATATTGTGCGTTCTTGGCCTCGTTATAGCCCAGCGCAAGTCCTTCGCGTTGCGCCCATTGTGTGAAATCTTGGTCTCAGTATGCATTCGTGAACAGATCATGCCATTCGTTTCTATCCCTTGACTATGACCATACCCTCTGATATTCTCGCTGCGGAAGCAGCGGGGAGGATTCCCTCCGATGTGTCGCTGCAGTATCTTGCTCAGTCTCGCGATCATTCGGCCATTGTGGGAATTTTGTTTTTGGTCTGTTTGACGGGCAGTTTGTTGATTGTTCGACTTTATGCACGGTTCTATATCGTGAAGAAAGTCGGCTTTGATGATGCCTTGGCCATCTTGACAATGGTATGTGCTGAGCTATTCCAATCTGAGCGAATAAAACAAGGACCATGCGTTAGGTCCTCTATGTTAGAAGCGAGCTAACGCGATTGACATCTAGATGATTTACATCACTTTTGTTGTCCTATCCGTCGTCCTTATTGACCTTGGAAGTGGCCGCCATATCGAATATATCCAATATGTCCTGTCTCTGGCCACCGTCCGCCAAACCGAAGTCCTCG
Source organism: Penicillium maclennaniae (assembly GCF_028827695.1). Lineage (NCBI taxonomy): Eukaryota > Fungi > Ascomycota > Eurotiomycetes > Eurotiales > Aspergillaceae > Penicillium > Penicillium maclennaniae. The sequence continues at coordinate 3,505,200 of NW_026623215.1, read as the reverse complement.
ACTTCGTCGCACATGTTCTCTATACAACAGCCCTGTTCTTTTGCCGACTCTCTGGTCTTGCCTTCTACTTCCGTCTCACGGCACGCACCGGCAAGCTCCACGTGGCCATTCTAGCTGCCGCTCCATTCCTCTTCGCCGCATATCTCCCGCAGCTTTTCCTTTTGATCTTCCACTGCAGGCCTGTTACCGGCTTGTGGCCATATGCCTGGCAGAGCGAGCCCGTTGACTACAAATGTTTGTCGTGGGGCTTAGTATATCCCGTCAACTCCGGCCTTTCCCTCGCCTGTGATGTGATGATGTTCGTCATTCCGGCCATTCTCATCAAGCAACTTCACGTCTCTCTGGAAAAGAAGATCAAGCTCTCGTTCGTCATGTTCCCTGGTGTATTGTAAGTTAACCTGCCTTTTCTCTTCCCGAACCACTCTAATTTCGAAAAGCGTCATCATCATCTCCGCCTGTCCGCGTCTGGCTTGTCATTAGGGGCCAATGGGCCTCTGACGGCAGCTGGGCCTACAACCCAATGCTATGCGTTGAGAACGCAGAAATCGCAGGAACAATGATCGCCCTCTCCGTCCCCGCCTTGAAACCCGTCTTTGGAAATCTTTTCTCCCACTTGACAGACTACACCTCCAGCCACACGCGGTCGCGGTCCGTAGGAAGACTGCGCAGTCATTCAAAGCCAGTCAGCGGTATGGGCTCGCATACTCGCGATGATAATCGCTTACTTAAATGGTCCAAGCTTGGCCATGATGATTATGAAATGATGCCCTCTGAGGTCTCCGTGACCAGGGATGCGAATGGATCGATCATTTCTTCTAGGCCTGGCATCAAGGTGACGAATGAGGTTAATGTCACGAGAATGGATGGGAGGACCCCCTCGCCCGAGCAATCGTCGCGCCCTTCGTCGCAGCATACCTAGATTTCGTTACGATAGACGCTTTAGAATAATACATAATACAAAAATCTTGAGAGTATTCACCAACGTGCTTGATGGCGAACTATACAAGATATTCCGATGGCATATGTCAGTGACCTTTCGGGTGATGATTCTACCTCTGGCGCCTTGAGTCCCGCATGATTTTCATGCAGCATCACTTGTTCTTGAGTCAAATGCAGGTGTATGGTCCGACTTTGAGCTTCGGGCTTCGGACTAAGGTGTCATGTCATGCCTTTGAATTATCATGGGTGTGGGGCCACTGCCCACCCGCAGATTCAATAGGGGGGTGCTTAGCAATGCCTGCTTACACAACCTGGTAGTGTGTCAAAAAGTACAGGAAGGTTCCAGTTCACTGTTACTCTGAATTATGATTGCGTTTAGGATTGCTATAAAAGGCGTTCGCTCATTTTGGTTTCGACTGCTAAATCCAACAATAGCGATCAAACGCACTTCACCCAAGCTCAGGACCACAGGACCATCAGATCCTCTAGCCCGTTCGAATCTTACAATCCATCATGACTCTCAAATATTTAATCACAGGAGCCACGGGTGGTCTGGGCTCGCAGGTGCTGTCTTATCTGGTGGCCAACGTGCCCGCTTCAGAATACGCAGCTGCTTCGTCGAACGAGGCAAACCGCAAGCGATTCGAAGATCAGGGAATCGCGTTCCGAGTAGTCAACTACGATGACCCCCAAACGATGGAGACCGCATTTGAGAATGTGGAGAACCTATTCTTTGTGAGCACTAACACGTTCGATGTCGAGAAGCGACGAGGACAGCACCAGAACTTCGTTGACGCGGCCAAAAAGATGAACGTCAAACATGTGTGTCCGAGACAAAACATCGCTTGAGAGCCATGGACTGACACCGACACAGACTTGGTATACATCTCTCGCATTTGGTGGGTTGCACTCCGATTCCAATGCGGATGTGCAGCAGGCTCACTTGATGACGGAGGAAATGATGCGACAGTAAGCATGGATCCAGCAACGACCCAAGACACATGGTCTAACCGCCCTCGTCAGATCTGGTATCAATTTCACCTCTATTCGTGAAGGTCTATATACCGACGCCTTCCCTGTGTTCATGGGTTGGTACCCGAGCACATCCACCGTGTATCTGCCATCCGACGGGCCCATCGCCTTCACTCTACGCGACGAGCTTGGCGAAGCGAATGCTCGATTGATGATTCGCGGCGGGTTCGACAGGGAAATTGTTCTCCTGACTGCTCAGGAGCCTATCACGTTCAGCGAGATCGTGGATGTCATCAACGAGACCACGGGCCGAGATGTACAGGTGCAGCTCGTCTCTCCTGAGGAATTCGTGCGATTGAAAGGCGCCAATGACAAAGGAGGAAAGCCAGAGGCATTCTTCCGCAAACTCCTGTCGTGGTATGATGCAATTGCTCAGGGTGACGCCGGGACCACCGATCCGCTCATGGCGGAGGTACTGGGCAGGGAACCGGTGGTGCCCCGAGAGGCGATCCGGGGAATTCTACGGAAAAATCGGGATTATGAGTGGCATCAAAACTATGTAACTCGTGGTTAGTGATCAGCGTTTTGTTCATCGGTAATAGCGAGTATATCATTTGTTGCATGTGAGTGCAGTGTCCTTAAAAGGTGTCAATCCGAGGTCCTCTAGGCCGGAACAGCAGAGCCGTGGTCTCGGCAACGAATTCGGATGTGTATGCCTTGGTGCCTGAGGCTGAATCTCTGGTTGTCAATCCACCACCGTCTCTCGCTTGGGGATAGCCCTTTTGAAAATCCCCTAGTCGAGCCTGATGGCCCTTACGATGTCAATACTACCACAATCTGGATCTATAGAGCGTTCTGGGGAAGTGGAACGGCATCTGAGCGGCAATGAGGGCATCGAGGCAGGCCGTGTCCGCCCGATGCTGACAATCGGAGCCGAATTATCCCGCTCATGATTGGCCGATCTAGCCTGAGTCAGCAGGTTGCCGACGCTCAAACCCGAGGTTACCAAGTTCAAGTTGCTCCTTGACTTCATTTCGTCGCCATCTGTGCTTTGTAGTACTCAGGCTCGTCTCTAAAGGACTTGTTACATCTTCCACCCATCTCGTTTCTCATCCGTGGCTGTCCGTACAGCATCCATCTCAATTTTGTCGTCCACCCCGGAATTTTCATTTCGCCTCTAATTCGCCATGGCCTCCCTCCGCTCCACGTCGCGATTGTTCGCTGCGTCACGGCCTCTGTTCCGCCCTGCTACCTTCGCTCGCTCGTATGCGACCGTCGAGACGAAGAATGTCGACCCTATTCCCTCCGAGACTCCTAGCATGAAGACCTTCAAGGTCTACCGCTGGAACCCGGACAAGCCGACTGAGAAGCCCACCATGGAGAGCTACCAGCTCGACCTCAAGAAGACCGGTCCTATGATGCTGGACGCTCTCATTCGGATCAAGAACGAGATTGATCCTACCCTGACTTTCCGTCGATCCTGCCGTGAGGGTATCTGCGGTTCCTGTGCCATGAACATCGACGGTGTCAACACCCTGGCCTGCTTGTGTATGTCCCCTTCGCCACCCCACCTGCGCAGTGATAAAGCACCTCCAAAGTTTGGAATACTGACTCGGTCCAGGCCGTATCCCCACCGACACCGCTCAGGAGTCTCGCATCTACCCCCTGCCTCACACCTACGTCGTCAAGGACCTCGTCCCCGATTTGACTTTGTTCTACAAGCAATACAAGTCGATCAAGCCCTACCTCCAGCGTGATACCCCCACAGCAGATGTAAGTTCCTCTCTTAGCATCCTTGACACAGGGACATCCAGTCTAACCACTTTGTAGGGTCTTGAGAACCGCCAAAGTCCCGAGGAACGCAAGAAGCTCGACGGCCTGTACGAGTGCATTCTCTGCGCCTGCTGCTCCACCTCCTGCCCTTCATACTGGTGGAACAGCGAGGAGTACCTTGGTCCTGCCATTCTCCTCCAGTCCTACCGTTGGTTGGCTGACTCGCGTGACGAGCGCACCGCCGAGCGCAAGGCGGCTCTTGACAACAGCATGAGCGTCTACCGCTGCCACACCATTCTCAACTGCACACGAACCTGCCCCAAGGGTCTGAACCCTGGCCGCGCCATCGCTGAGACCAAGAAGATGCTGGCCGCATAGATGGGGAATTAAAACGGAGTTGGGATCATTTTTTTTCCCTTTTCTGTTCAATGTCTTGCCAGCCGCTTTCTGTTGTTTTTAAACTATTTCCTTTTTCTTCTTTCCCTGACCCTATCACGGATGTTTTCATAGGTGTAAATTCTGAACATTTGTTTCTTTACAGGAATGCACTGGTGGTCCAATTGATTGAAATGTTCAGCCTGGATATTCGAAACTCTAATCGGCTATATGCCTGTCATAGGGAGAATAGTCTTTGATTTTCCACACCTTGACTTGCGGTGGGAAACCCTACCTTCTCCGGACTATATGGTCATATTTTGCTCATATCAGCCGAACATGAATTTTATACACATCCAAGTGTTGGAATCGTGTGCGCGGGCCTGGATAATAGGCGGATTGCGACTCGGCTATTTGTTTTCCCCCAGTTACGTTGCATTTCCTCGATGAGCAAAAGGGCCCGGTCGCGCTTACATCATCGGCTTAATAGTGCTGTTTTGACGCCGAAATCGACTAATGCAGCTAAGAACCCGATCTCACGATAGTGCCATGTGCTCTAGGTCCGCTTTTTTTTTTTGCTTTTTCCTTCGCCAACACGCACAACATTTCCAAGTGGCCTACGAAGCACCAACCATGGATTGATTGCACGATAATCTGTCACGGCGACGTGTCGGCGGTGGGTCCGATCAGATGCATGCTGTGCATCGTCCCTAGTTATCACGTACTCGGACCTTGGGTGACCATCTCCAAACCCCCCGGGGCCCCATCCGGGGACTCATTCCTGTGGTTTAAGCGAGCGTCTTTGGGAGATATCTTCGGGATGTGTGTCCGAGGTCAGTTCGCGTGTCAGGATGTAGTTGGAGGAACAGCTATAGTTGTTGGTTCTATAGGGGTCAGCTCCGGTAACCTACGAATACCATCCAGCCCAGTCACAGCGGCTTGGTTGCGAGTCGTGAGAGCCCCGGTCTCGTCTGTTTCTCAAATAACTACTTTCCCCTCTTGTTCTCCGACTTTGCTTTGCTTTCTTTCTTGTTCTTCCGTCGCGATATGAGCTTGACTTGATTTCCATGACTCCTGTTCTGTGTTCTATCATTAAAATGGATTGTCTTCTCCTTTGCGCTGCTCTAGTGGCATTGACCCTCTTCATCTTCTACGGGGTGCATATAGTCATCTATCGTCTGTACGCTCATCCATTAGCCGGGTTTCCCGGTCCCAAGCTTGCCGCTGCTACTTCCCTCTATGAGTTCTACTACGACGTTGTCAAGAGTGGAATGTATATCTGGGAAATCGAGCGTATGCACCAGCAGTACGGTAAATATACCCAGTTTTTAATCTCACTGAAGCCCGATCTCCACCACTGCGGTACTAAATCGGTACTCATTTGTACTAGGCCCTATCGTCCGAATTAATCCCCATGAACTCCATATCAAAGACCCTTACTATTACGAAGAAATCCACGCTTCCGGATCTCGCAAACGTGCCAAAAACCCAAAGTACGCTATTGCGTTCGGCGCTCCCTACTCTCTCGTCGGAACTATCGGCCATGACCACCACCGTTTGCGCCGCAGCTTCGTCGCAAATTACTTCTCCAAACGCTCGGTCATGGATCTCACCCCCATGATCAATCAAAAGGTCGACAAATTGATCGCCCGCTTCGAGGACGCCTACCACCAGGATACAGTCCTACATCTAATGCTGGATTTCGCTGCTCTGACCGCCGACGTAATCACCTACTACTCCTTCGGCTGGAGCCACGGATACCTGGATGATGCAAATAGCTCGAGTAGCAATGACTTCGTCGACGCCGTTAACGGTCTGATGTCCATGTTCCATATCAACCGCTTCTTCTCCATTCTCATCACCATCTTCCGCGCAGTCCCACCGAAAGTGGTGGGCTGGCTGCAGCCGCAAATGGCAGATCTGTACAAATTCAAAGCTAAGCTTCGTCGACAGGCTAGCGAGACTTTGAAAAAGCGGGGGAACCATGCGGATAGCAAAGACCAGGTATCAATTTTTGATGCTCTAGTGAGTCCGCATGTGCCACCTGAGGAGAAGACTCTGGACCGGTTGGAGGATGAGTCCGCCTTACTGTTAGGTGCTGGCACGGAGACCACGGCGCGCGCTATCGTGCTCACGATGTTCCATCTGATTAACAATAGAAATATGACACTGAAATTGCGCGATGAGCTGAGGACTGTACTGGAGACGCCTACTTCCAAGGCTTCGTGGACTCAACTCGAGAAGCTTCCTTATCTGGTGAGTTATATTCCGACAAGCGTAATAATACGCAGCGCTTATCTTGCTAATAACTCTGGATGTTCCAGACAGGTGTCATCAACGAGGGTCTCCGTCTAAGTCACGGCATGATTGCACGGCTAGGTCGCGTTTCACCCAACGACCCGATGATCTACAGAGATTGGGTCATCCCCGCGGGTGTAGGTTTACATTAGTTACCTGTTTCTACTATATATCTCGGTCCGATGCTCATGCAATGCTAATATCAACCTTCTCCAGACACCAGTCAGTCAGTCGAACTACTTCGTACACATGGACCCAACCCTCTTTCCCGAGCCCGAGAAGTTTGACCCCGAGCGATGGATTCGTGCTGCAGAGAACGGCGAATACCTCAGCCGATTCATCGTCGCGTTCACCAAGGGCAGCAGACTGTGTCTTGGGATGAAGTACATATCCATCTTCTTCTAATTAACACCAGTGGCTAGAGACTTGGGAAATGCTAATCAGGAACAGCCTCGCTTACGCAGAAATCTACATGTCCCTGGCCCATATCATCCGCCGCTTCGACTTCGTTCTCCATGAAACCACAATGGACAACATCGCCGTCTACCGCGAGCTCGGAATCGCATACCCAAAGAAAGGCTGCTTTAGCGTCAAGGCCAAGGTTGCTGCTATTATCGAGAAATGACCTGGTCATCCCTTGCTCTCTCGTGCTTTATGACTAGAATCTGGTTGTTCTTTCGTAGCTATGTATCTGGATCTAGATACGCGTGGAGTGTGTATGCACGTAGCTATTTGCGATCAAATGAAATTTCCAATATTTGAACATTCATAATTTCGATGCATATTGGAGTGTGGTACGCTGGGGAAGCGGGCGTGGAGAGTTGAGTTCAACCGCCCTTCATCCGCCCGCGGGAATGCGGGCTTACCCCCCTTTTCAACCTAGGTTTGCAATTAAACTATCCTGTTGTTGACAGTAGGCGTCACTAGCTTGTCATGCTCCATCGGGATTCATTTATGAGAATTTCTGGGAATTGAGCGTTGAGCTGACGCCAGCAGTAAGGGTTTGACGCCACGGCGTTAAAGAGCGACATTGTGTCATCATCGGCTCTTTGTAGGAGATCGAGTTGAATCCCTCCAACCTCGCTTCACCGAAGCTTGGGAGTACTGATCTCTCATATGTATTCTAGAATCGTCAACATAGAACGTGGGGTTACTATGTCGCTCGCCCCGAAGTTTAAAGGTCTTGTGTTGTGGGTCGACTTTGTTGACACGTGAAAGATAGGTAAGCTCATCTTCGTCAACGCTCACCAAGAATATAGAAATGATGGGCGTCACATCACAATAATACTATTTTAATTCTCTTAGTGATAATTAAGGCGACTGGAAGGCTTCCCTGCAGGTGATAAACTTAGGCTGTTTATTTCAAGACTTCTTGGTAATTAATGGGGAACAGATTGGAAGACGACGGGGTGGAATTCCTAATTGGGCAAGTAATATGTTATAGATAGGAATTTAATATCAAGGCTTGAATTACCACGATGTTACTAGGTCTCTGTAGTAAAGGCTATCATTTACCTGTTAATTGTTTCAGTGGATTGACAGGGTGGGTTTCCCCGTGGTCACCCGTGACCATAACGCCCTATGCGCTCTTCGTCGAAGATAATCTGACGGAAGTACCAAAATATATGGCACGTTGCACCTACAGTGAGCCAATAAGTTCCACACAACTAGCGGAGACACATCACCACTGAGTACTTGCTTTCACTGTCAAGACTTAGTATATACACAACAGATACTTTGAGGTTCATTGGTCATCGAGCTGGCCGTTTGAACAGATATATATCGCGGGGGAGACCCATCACAGACTCAAGTTATTTTCCCATCACAATTGCCAGGTACCAGCATCATTTCTTGAAACTGATATTTAGGTTCCAAAACAATAATTCTAGCTTATTTTTGACTCTGGATGCTCTATTTTGATAGAACTGAACCTATTTTCCTATTTTACTATTCCAACAGCACAAGTCCAGCGCTCCAGGAAACGAGCTCTGGGGATGTCAAACATACAGAATTTTCCTTTGGAGTCAGGTCAACGAAAGTGCAAAATTCTAACACCTTGTTTGATCTTAATATGCTTCTAAGTGAAAAATCCTAACTTTTCTGGGAATTTGGGAATTTGGCGAAGCAACATGGTATTGGGATTAGGGTTTTGGACACCTGAATCCCTCCCAGGTAACATCTAGATAGAGGAGTCAGTTGTTTATCATAGAGTTGAAATAGCAACTGATATGCATTAGAAGATACAGTAGATTCAATCGAGTCAAGCGCCATTGAGTTGTTACATCTGGTACTTGGTGGGGGACAAGAACGTTAAGAAATGGTTAGCTCGCCGATCCAAACATATGGTTTAGGGCCCGACAAACGATGTTCGGAAGCTGGTAGCCAAAGCTTAAATTGTTATGAATGGCGGGTCGACAGCTCGAGTTTTTCATCCGCAAGGGGTATTCAAGGTTGCCAGAGGGATGTACCACTGCATTCCCCACAGCCCCTGCACGGATTCAACTCCATGGAGAGACTACAGAAATCTATCCTTGAAGGGATTGGAAAGGGTCGTCCCCTCAAGGCGCGTGAATGGGACGAGCGGTTTTCTAGCCGGTGTTTTAAGCAAAAGCCCTAAATTTTCTAAATAAGAGATTCTCCCATAAGGGACAACCTAAGAACAGTGGTCAGAACTCATCCAGCCACGGAAAGCCAAGCCTAGTCAAGCTTTGCTGACCTGTCTATATCGCGATAGGAGAAGAGACCACACTGTATTATTTCAACAAAGCAATAATCAATTCTTAGAGCGCTTGTCCCAACCACTGTGAGGCTTTCCAGGTAGCTTCAACGGCAATCATTCCACAGGAGCCAGTCGTGATTTGCGGATCTGGTACTGGAATTCTGATATAGGCCTAGTCATATCTCTCATACCAAGCCAAAGGGAACATCCCCTGTGCTATGCAACCTTGTCATTCAATCCAATGCTGATCTCTCTCCACTCTTGTGGCATGGAGGACGCGGTATTGATATCACAACAGACTGTAGATCAATCAACCCAGCACTCTATACTTAAAAAGCCTCTGCACCCCTTCGCCCCGATGCCCTCTAAAACTCTCCGACCCTATTCCTTCGTTTCGACACAGAGGCTCATACACGATGCATACCTCGTACCTCTCTTTGGCGGTGTTCGCCCTCGCCGCAGTTGCTGCACCTTCGATGTCCAAGCCCAACAGTGATCCCTTCGCCAATAGCTTTCCCTTCATCACTTCCGGCAGCTCTAGTGTCACCGACGGTGATGACGATGGCATGAGTAACTCTATTCCCTCCTATATGGAGGCTATGGAGGCTGTTGAGTCTGCTCGCGGAGGCTCGTACAACACACCTCAGCCAACTAGCCATGCTGCTCCTCAGATGCTGCAGGTTCCTTCTCCGGCAGCCAAGCCGGAGCCGCAGCCGGAAGCTCAGCAAGCTGCGCCCAAGCCGGAGCCAGCCAAGATCCCTGCACCTGCTGCTAATGTCCCTAAGGTCCAGACCAAGCCTGAGACCAAGGAGACTGTTCCTCTCGCAGATGCTGTTGAGAACCCGGTCAAGGAAGCCATTCCTGCGATCCTGGCTGCTCCTGTTGCCGCTCTGTCCAAGTCTTCTCCCCACGCCAAGACCGATATTGTGTCTTCCGTTATCGCTGAGGCTATGGGCCAAACCAGCCCTGAGGCTGATCCTACCGAGGACGTTCCCGAGCTCACTCAGGCTCCTGTGACTATTGAGCCTGTGCTTCCTTCTCAAGTTGCCATGTCCTCTCCATCGGTCCACTCTTCTAAGGCTGAGCCCAAGGCTATTGCGGCTACTTCTAGCTCCATGGTTGTCCCCAAGCCGACTTCCAGCTCCATGGCTACCCCCAGCGCCATGGCTGACCCTGAACTGGCTTCTACCCCCATGGCTGCGTCGAGCTCCCCCACTGGCCCGACTCCCACTTCTACCATGAGCAGCTTCATTTCCAAGGCTTCTCCCTCGCCTACCCATCGGCCCCTGGACTCTACTAGCGTTCACGAGGACCCTGTCTCGTCCAGCGAGCTCAATGCCTCTCCTTCAAGCTCCGGTAGCGTCTCTGCCAGCGCTACTCCTTCAGCCAAGGCAGGACTTCTTGGCCTTGGAGGGGTTGTCGACCATGTGCCCATGGTTGGTTCCATGCTTGGCCCTCTCATCGGTGGCTGAGTATCCAAGTCGCCCATCCGTGATTGAAACTTGAATAGTACAGAGTATACCGAGCGAGGGGCTAGGCACATTTGCTTTTCTTTGGGCCTTATTGATATCCAAGAAATCCTTTAATTCAAACGGCGTTGGAGGTTAGGTAGTTATGTGACCGTATCTATCAACGGATGCATCTAGTTTAGTCTCAAGAGAAAAAAAAAATCACCAAAATGCTTCACATCAGTCTTCAAGGGTATCTTCCAGTAGAGCTCAACCGATCCATACACCCCTCCACCGCCTTCTGCATAGCATTTGTAGCTTCCTCCAACAAAGTAGTAAGTGGAACCTTACCCGCCTTCTCCTGCTGAACCTTGATATACTCATTATTCAACACCTTGTTGATATTGATCTTCGACACGCCACAATCAATGCACTTTTGGAAAATCTCCTTCGTAAAGGGATCCGCACCATGTAGCACAAGTCTCACCTTCCCTCCAACAGCCTCATTAATCGACTGCAACCGCTCGTACTCGAGCTGAATGCCGCGCGGACCATATTCGCCATGCACATTTCCAAAGGCAGGCGCTAACCAGTCAATCCCGGTATCGACAAACTCTTGACTTTCTTCAGGCGTTGTCAACAGCCCCTCAAGATCAGCCGTATCGGCAATGCCATCCTCCCCACCTCGATGCGCCCGGGCTCCGCTTCCGTGGCGATACCCCGTGCGTGGCAGTACTCCACCAACTCGCGCGTCAAGGCTAGGTTCTCGGCCTTTTCGTAGTGCGACATATCAATCATGATGCTGTCGAAGCCACCCAAGTCCGCAGCCCGGCGGATTATCTCGGGTGTTTGTGCGTGATCCATGTGTACGGTGATGGGCACCGAGGCGTTGCGCGCGGCTTCCGCGGCGGCATGGACTAGGATTCCGTCGGCGTAGTGGACGGCCCAGGGAAGAGGAGGATCATAGCTGGGGAGCGCTTGGCTTCGGCTGCGCGGACAGTGGCTAGAATTCCTTCCACATTGTAACAGCACATGGCGGGTACGCCGTAGTGGTTGTCGGCGGCATGGTCGAGGATGCGCAGGGCGCGGTTGTCTGTGAGTGACATGTTGATTATGGGGACTGGAGTGAAAAGGGGGTGAGTGAATTGAGTGATCGGGCTCAAATTGCGGGGTTTGGTCTTCTTATTATTCCTAATTCAATTAGATAGGCGCTCGCAGTGTTGTCCGGGGCTGTTGCGATCAGTTCGCATCATGTCCGAGTCTTCGGAGGTGCTCCGAGAGGGTCCAATGACGTCTAAGTTGATTTCCCCGGTAAGAACGAGAAGAAAGTAAATGAACGGTGGCTAGATGTCTCGACCGTGACTTTTCATGGGATAACTCGACTATTCAAAATGTTGGTCTGTGGAGTCGTGCGCAAGATTCACGTCTTCGTCGCGGAGTGAGCGCTTGGAACTATTGGAGATGACTATGACTTACGGGTGCGGAAAAAGTAGAATTGATGGATATTGAAATTGAACACACTCGGGACTATAGGATGTTTACACTAGTTTCCAAACACTTTAATCACACTAGTGCTTCCCTCAGCACCATATCCAGCCTTCTTCGCCATGAACAAAACACTCATCGCCGCATTTCCCAGATGCAAGGGACAGTGCAAGTCGCGTGCCTTCTGCACAGCCTTCTCCAAGCGTAGGATTACATCGTTGATAGTTTCCGAGTTCTGACCAACACGACCCTCAATCATCTCCAATCCCAGGGTCATGAACTGGCGACTTGAACCAGCGGCATCGCTAACAAGTGTGAAGAATTGCTTGAGGTCGACTTTGAGATGGCGAGCAAACGCGATAGCTTCGGCTGCTGCGACGAGGTTCGTTAGCTGCATCAAGTCGAGGACAAGCTGTTGTGCTTCGGCAGTCTCTTCGATGGACTTGGTGCTCGAGACCTTCAAGATGGGCTGGGGGTAATACTGGCGGACCATGGAGGAGTCATCGACGGATCCGTAGCCTTGAAGAAGAGCAGACAGGTAGACCTGCTCAGCTGTCGAGCAAAGCGGAGTGGGGAACTGATTCTGGCGAGCAGACGTAGTGATGATACCCTATTCATCTCATTAGCGATTGTATTCAACAAAAGTGACACAATGATACTCACCACGTCCTTCAAGATGATAGTCAAAGCACTCGCACCAGGATGCCAATCCTCCTCCAGCATACGCTGAAGACGGTTTTCATGCATCCACGACCACGCATCTCCCGATTTAATAGCATCGGCCGTCTTGTGCGCATCCAGACCCAATTGCGCAGCGAAGCCCATCGCCTCGCTAGCACCCAAGATATGAATCCCAGCCAGAACCTGGTGCACCATCTTCATATTGCTCCCTGCGCCAATTCCGCCAGGCACCAGATAAAGCTTGTCCGAATCGGACATGGTCTCGAGAAGGAATCGGCCGCTCTCCAGCGCGGCATCAGATGCGCCCGCCATGATAGACAAAGTACCATCGGCAGCGCGCTTGGCACCACCAGAGACGGGCGCATCAATGAATTGGATATCACCGCGACCACAAGATTGTAATTCTGCGGCTACAGACTTGGCGTACGAAGCTGGCACGGTGGAGCAAAGGAGAAGGGTCGCATTTGGGGGAAGGACTACGATCGGATTAGCTCAATACTTCTCAAAATGACACCAGTCGTCCCAAGCTCACCAGAAACAATACCGTCCTCACCGAACAGAACAGATTGTGCCTGAGGCGCAGATGCCACCATGCAAATGTAGTACGGCTTGCCATCGGCAGATTCCTTCAGCGATGAAGCCGGTATTCCACCAGCAGCCTTGAACCGATCGACCGAAGCTGGAAACACATCGTATCCATGAACGGGGTATCCCTCCTTCACGAGATGAGTGGCCATGCCGAAGCCCATAGCTCCAAGGCCGACGAAGCCGACGGCGGGTTTAGACATGATGAATTGATAATCGAGTGCAGAAGCTAGGGTATCAACAACGAGCGACGAGCTTAGTGAAACCAGCAGAGAATCAGGAATATGTACAAATTGGAGACCGGAATTCACAGCGAACGTGGGGGCGCGAGGGGTTATCTGGGGAAGCGCCCGAGTGGGATGTCCGGGCTTAGTCCGAGTCTGTCGAGCATCATGTCAGTTCCGAGCCGATGGAGCTCTTGGCTTCATTTGGGGATTCGGCTTAATGAAGGCACATGAAGGGATTCGACAGCTGATGATTTTATCCGATTACAGGCTTTGTTAGGGAAGGGGGAAAACCCCTGGACCTCGGAACTATACGTAATCAACCTTCATGTTTCTCGTACATCAGGGACTGTTCTAAACAAATAACCGAAGGAAGAAAAAGAAATTCAACTCAAACACAACGTAAGCATCTACTTCCAAATCAAATATCAAGCAACTAAGGTAAAAAATAAGAATAAAAAGCAAAAGATTGTCAACACGGAGGTGATGCCGAGAACCGAGCTTCCGGGCCTCTTTATCCTGAGGCAACGGCAATGAAGCGATGTCACACCCTAAAACCCCAAAACCCTGGAAGCTGTGTAGGGATATGGAGTCTTAGCTCGGTCCCTTGCTGACCGAAAACGCTGAGGAGGAGCGCTCATGTCCGAGCTAGCCGACGAAGAACTGGCTAAGAATGACCTGGTTGGAGATAGACGTCCCTGTTGCTGGTCCTTTTCACTACTATACCTACTATCAGATAGGTGAACAGTTGCGATACCCTCAGGATGACGCGCATCAGGCATTCGGGCGCTATTGTCAGATGGCATTCCCATTAACACATACTCCGCAGGGCTGTTCGGGGACCGGAGCTACCAGCGTTGCTAGAGGTACCGGAGAAATCAGTCTCGCTGAACATACTGGACGCATAAAGGCTGTCTGTGCTATCTTTGGGCGATGTCATAGGTGCGAAAGCAATGGGTGATTGATCACTGTCAGTGTTCACCGATGCACAATCCTCCGAGCAGTCCAAGTCCTGGACCCGATGAGAGATCGGGCGTCGGTAGCGAATGCGAATATGCCTATGACGGCGTGAATCGGAAGATTCGGGAGTCTCCATATCACCGCTATCTGAATCCGATTGTGTGCTTTTGTCGGTTATAGAAAGAGTGAACGCTGAACTTGTAACTCGGAAAACCGGAGAGGAGGATACAAAGTCCTCATCGTCTTCAAGGGAGTTACCTGGAGAGTCAGACCGACTGGGTCTCACAGCGAAGCTGCAATTTGCAGACATATCAGACAGCTCGTCTGTATCATAATTGGACGAGGAAGACTCAGCTGGATCACTGCTCGCATTAGGGTTCATACGAACGGAATACTCAAACAGGGGTTGGTCTGCATTAATACCCTCCATGGTGCTGCCATTTTGGCACAGCCAGTCATCCATATTGTCGTAGCTGACAGCATCACACCATTCAATGTCACATTGCGCACAGGAACTCTCGCTGGCCCTTTGGTTGAAGTCATGCTTGACGTCGACCCGGTCGCAAGTCAGACCCTGACATTGACCAAGTGTACGGATTTGGTGAGTCAGATCCAGACAGCTAATAATAGTCCAGTTGGAGATGTGTCCGCAAGTCGGAAAGTGGTGATAGATGTACTTGCACATCGTGGAGACGGATATGAGTAGTAAGTGGTGATTGATGGTCTCTTCGGTTCAGGAAACTCTTCGCG
Organism: Penicillium maclennaniae; assembly: GCF_028827695.1. NCBI lineage: Eukaryota > Fungi > Ascomycota > Eurotiomycetes > Eurotiales > Aspergillaceae > Penicillium > Penicillium maclennaniae. Next base: position 3,489,991 of record NW_026623215.1, on the reverse strand, counting down.
GTTTTAAATAGACAGGTCTAATAGTGCGGCACAAACACCATCTACCAGGTATGATTACATTGAGAGCAAAGGATATGACAAAGCCAGTGACAAGGATCATTATTGACGATCTTTGACATTCTGGTCATCATCTCTAGTAATCTGATAAGAAGAAAAGAGCTGGCACCATCAGAATGTCTCGACCTGACCTCCATTTACTTTTTCATTGTGATATGATCAAGTAGTACACATCGTTGAAGTAGACTATAGAAAGAAATGAGTCCAACCTACTTTTACCAACAAAGAACTGGCATGACACCTACACAACGCCTGAACAAGAAACGAACGATGACAGTCTCCGCTTCAAACCTCCAGATCCATCAGATACTTTGTCCCCGAATCTACCAACCACCACACTGCCGTCTCATGCATAAAGCGCACTACTCTTTTCTCCAGGGGCATCGTCCTCAAGTCATCCGCCCTGCGCCACATGATGGTTTCACTAGAAAACACCACATCCCCATCCTTCTCCTTGAAGCTCAAAGCCAGTCGCCCATTCACAAACTCCATGTCATTCATCCTCATCTCAAACTCCACCTTATTCTTGCTCCGTGCGACAACTCGATACGCCCCACAGACAAGATCCCCCTTATTGAAATCCAGAGAGGAGATGTGCGACGCCTTAAAGCTTTGAATCTCTTCTGCAGTCGTACATCCTATTCGCACCATCAGCGCCTGCGGAAAGTGCGAAAAAGCCGTCATATTACGGCGAACTAGCTTGGTGAAGAGCTGCTCGGTTGTTATACAACCGGGTAAGAGGCAGCGCGCGACGCGTTTTGAAGTCCCATCGTAGTGAGCGAAATATTTATCGGTAAAGACTGCCTCTGGAATCGACTCAATTTCACATGGTTTTGGTGAGGTCGCGAGCTTCCCGCAATGTGATCTGTGGTGGATGCGCGCGGATAGCTTCTTGTGGAAAATGTAGAAATAGGCGACCGAGGAGCCGGTGATCACGGCTGTTGCCGTAAGGATAAATCGGAACATGGTAGATAAAGGGTATTTCTATGCTACTTCCTCGTTTTTTTTGCCCTTCAGCAAGTCGATGAAGTTGTGTTCGGATGGAACCGCGTGGGTGAATGACCGCATCATCGGACCTGCAGCCAACCCAAATTCAGGGCTTGACCTTGGCATCTTATTTGCGGCTTCGAGCTGATTCATTAGGTGATCTTCGGTCCATCTTCCTCGTAAATGATCATCTCTGAAGTAATCAAGTTTGGATTTGTAAGCCATCGGTTTGTAGTATGCGAGCTGGGATACATGTGATGAGGCATGACAGAACCCATTCGTGATCATAGAAAACAAAGTGGTATCACTTTCAACACCATAGCCAAAAGTATGTCCAGAAAATTAAATGAATCAAAAAAAAAAAAAATTCATATCAATGTCAAAATGTAATCAGGGCCTTTGTCCATTCTGCAGAACCTCAATACGCCCGCTGTTGTGCCAAATCGCAATTTTGGCACCACACGCGCCACAATAGTGGTCGACATCCTTGAGCGAAGACATCAAGTAAGGAATGCATCCAAGACAGCAACAGCAGCAAAGGATGGCAGCCCAAGCACTACCAATCAGAATTAGTATGGTAGATCACACGTTGATCGCCAAATCGACTCAGGCGACTATGCGACCGTTCAAATCAGTGCTCAACTCACTGTGTCGTCCCTCCACTGACCGCCTCAGTTCTTGTCATTTCCCGCTTGCCACAACAGGGGCAATCCACTGGACTGGGTGCTGATAGAAGCGCGTGTAAGGGTGTGGCCGTGGCATATCCGCTCGGGTGCCCATAGGGTGTATAGTACACGCCCGGTTGCTGAGGATGCGGACTTGGTTGACCGGGGTATGTCTTGACATCAGATGCCGAGTTCATCGGATACTGGCCTGTGAATGCGCCATTCGTATGATCGGGGGGAGGCTGTCCCTGGTATGATTTGGCCGGTTCTCCGGGGCAGACGGGGGTGGGCGCATCGTAGTCGCCGTGCAATGGAGGCTTCTCCGACGCGTCTGATATGAGGGTACCCGCGCCGACGGATGGAGCTGTATGGATGTTTCCAGAGTCGAGCGGGCTCACGGGCCCCGTGCCTGAGTGTGAAGGTGTTTCGACAGGAATGAGGCCTAGCTGCCAGTCAGACCTGGGGATTTGGAGCTATGACAGAAATGCGGGGGACTCACCTTCACTGTCTCTGTTTGGCTGCTGATTCTCGCTGTGCTCGTTTGACTCGACCATGACGACTGCTTTCTTGGTAACTGGGTGTAGACAAGGACGTAGGGTCCAATTCACCGGGGTTCACAGCGAAAGGGGGGGGGTGAGGGATTGCACTGCGATCGTAAATTGGGGCGAATTTTACACTTTATGAACGATCTTGGGGCGAGTCCTCACGTTTGGGAACTAGCGCGTTCCCATTAGATCGCCAAGGCTGTTGCCCCTTCGAACGAAGCTGTACAGAGCATTTGGAAGCCTAGTGCACTGGCCTATCTCGTATTTAGCAACTAACCTTACCTAGACCATACGTCGGATTCAACTCGCCTCAACAAGGTGAAGAGTACATCGTACCTCAATATTCAAGCACATCTTCACATGCGAAGCGTCCCAGCTCTGCAGAGTTGTCGCTTATTTCCTCCGACATGTGGCGGTAGCATGTCAGGCAACTGTGTTGAGAGGGGGCGATGCACTTGCTGCGGCTCGTGTTGTGCCAAGCCCGTATCACCCAAGTTCTCCTTTCTGTCAATTGCTCCGTCACATCTGATTCGAGGCTCGCCATTATCGAATAAAAGCTGACCATGCTCATTCTCACATTGGTCTCGCCAAGATGCTCCCAAGAAATCGCCAATGTCAGCGAGGTGAAACCCCAAATCGTGAATCCCTTGAGCTTTTACAGCTTGGACCCACAGGTCCCTAGTTCAACTCTGAATCCAATCAAGAGCTGTCGTTTCAACGATCGCGCTGATCCTGACCGTGTCTAGAAGCGCCTGCGATAATTTAAGCAAGGCTGAGTTCCTACAGTACGAAAGTTCAGACGAAACCGGTCTAGGCCAGGGTCAAATTGCAAGGATGAAACGAAGGCGCTTTTCCCCGGGCTAAACTTCGTTGCCACCACGGCATATGTGGCCCCCATAAAGTGAATTTGAGAATTTGAGAAGTGTGCCAACGCATGAATAGAGAAGCTTGATGGCAGATCACATTGTATCGGTAGTGGCTGGACAGCGGCGGGTTTAGTCGATTTTGACATTCCCCCGCCTTGTGGTGTCACCCATGATTGACAGGAAGCTCAAGCAAATCACCTAGGTTTCGAAGGGGCTTCGTATCTTACAGATGGTATTTAGTCGCATGCTTGAACCAAGTTTCAGAATGAAGAGCTTCAACTCTTTGAGCTTTCAGGCTTGTTGGAATCTGCCTCCTGGAATAGCTTCTTCCTGTAGGCAATACAACAGCAGCAAGCACGTGCCATCGAACATCATCACTGACTCAAAGTCTCTGAGCTAGTGGTCTGAAGCGGGGCTTGAGGCTTACGGCATTTCAGTCTGAAATGAAGAGTTTAATGCAAAAGCCAGAATTGGTCGAATTTGCGGAAGATCGCAGGCCGTAACATGCTATCGCAGTACTGAAAATTGTCCAAATCGACGGACTACCTCTCAAGAATCATCATTGAGCATATAGTCCCATTCCTTGTCAAATCATTGCAGAGATAGCTCGATTATATCATCCGCAATCATGAACCAGGAACTCGGCGGCAATATGGGGCTCGGGCTTACCGGAAGTAGTCTTCCCCGAGGCCTAAACGTCAGGGTGCCACAGGGATGACAAAAAGACCGTACCCACATGTCCAGCGATCAAGTACAATTCAAGACAAATGATAGGCATTTAAGAAATACAGAAGGAGTTAGACGGACTCAGCACGGTTATCGCCGTGATGATGTGGTAAGCCGAGCTTATAAAGGTACCTTATGCCTCCACTTGTGTTTAGGATCAATCAAACCGTATCATGAGCATTAGAAAAATGGCCACCACGATTACTTCAACAATCAAGCTGGCCAGCGGGTACGAGATTCCTCGCTTAGGCTTTGGAGTATGTGATCAGCAATTGATGGAGATGTCGACGCCGAACTAATTAATCATCCAGGTCTACAAGACGTAATGACCCCGCTATAGCAGTTCCCCCCCGCGCCAGAGCTGACTTTCTCACGCAGCCCTCCAGAGGAAACAGAGCGATGCTGTCTCGATGCCTTCAAAGCTGGCTACCGCCACGTATGTTCTCCTCTTTCAGCACTAGCAGAAGGGAAATGACCTTGTTGACATATTCCCAGATTGATTCCGCCGCGGCATACCGCAATGAAGAAGGCTGCGGAAACGCCATCCGTGCATCGGGAATCCCCCCGAGATCAGATCTTCTTCACCTCCAAAGTCTTTGACATCAGCTATGACGCCGCCAAAGCGCAGGTCGATAAGAGCTTGGCGCTGTCAAAGCTGGCGTATATCGACCTGATGCTCTTGCACAAGCCTATGGGCGGTTCCGAGAATCGCAAAGGTGCCTGGAAAGCAGTAAGCCTTGCGAAACCGTGAATGAAAATCACTCTAGATGCTAAACCTATTTCCAAGCTGGTCGAAGCCGTTGAAGCCGGCAAAGTCCGGTCCATCGGGGTGAGCAACTATGGCGTCCATCACCTCAATGAGCTTGAGCAACACATTGCTGAGCTCGAGGCGGAACACGGCAAGGGTAAAGGGGGTGTGGTGAGTGTTCAACAGGTTGAGCTTCATCCGTGGTTGGCGCGTAAGGATATCGTCGATTGGTGCACGCAGCGCGGGATCGCTGTTCAAGCTTACTGTCCCATTGTGCGCGGGAATCGGTGGGATGAACCTGCGCTTCAGCGGCTGGTGAAGAAGTATGGAAAGACAGAGGCCCAGGTGTTGATTCGGTGGAGTCTGGATAAAGGTTTCATTCCGTTGCCGAAGAGTGTGACTCCATCGCGGATTGCGGCTAATGCGGAAGTGTTTGATTTTGCCTTGACTCCTGACGAGGTGAAGGGGCTGGAGACGGATGAATATAGTCCAGTGGCGTGGGATCCAACTGTGTCTAGGCTTGAAGATTAAGGTTTTTAGGTCAAACATCGGACGGGAGGAAATGGGTCCAAATTTGGTTCTCTTGTTTTTTTTCCTTTTTCTTTTAATTTCTTGTTTTTGTTTACTTTTTAATAGTTCGTAGCCGGCCTTCGACTTGACCGGTGAATCTATTTGATGACCGTGTGGCTTGTACAAAGACTGGAAATGGGCCCTGTTACATGACGTGTATGGCACAGGGCACAGGGCACAGGGCACAGGGCACAGGGGACAGGGGACAGGGCCAAATGCCTTCTAATCGCGCCTATCGAACATAGTAAACATCCCACGTCCCATGGACGCCACGGAATGCTTATTCCAGCGGGTTGCAGAAAGAGACAGGACTGGGGCGGGGTAGCCTCGTGGAGCTGAAGACGCCTAGAACCTCCGAGACTCGTCTGCTGACAGGACTTTGCTCTTGGTTTCCAACTCATCTGATGATGGAGGATCTCTTTTGATTTCTCTCTCTCTCGATTCCGGCGCTTTTACCATCAAACCGACTGCCGTCACTCTTCACTCATCTCAGTCTCTGCCCCCCCCCCTTACAGAGCCGCAGAGGCATGGAAAAGGTGAAAAGGCGCTTTTGTGCTGATGATTTCCAGAGAGGTACGACTTAGCCTCCTGCATGTCAGGTAGATGACGCGCTAATAGGCGACGTTTCCAACAGGACTCGAGGTTTTGGATGGGGAGATGGGCAAGGATGACTGGCTGATTGCTTTCGCACCCATCACACTCATCTCCACAGGAGGGTTCCTCGCGACCAATTTCTTTCACAACCGCGAAAGCACGGGTGATTTGGATTATCTTCTCGAGCCACAGTGGGCGAGCGATAACGATGTCAAGCGGCCGTTGCAGAATGCGATGATACGCACGGCAAACCAACTAGGATTTACCGAGGACTGGGTCAATGATGACATGGCATTCTTCATTCCCGAACAGTCTCAGGCAAGACTTATTCGAGATGGCAGAGGAGCAGAATATTGTTCTCTGGGAAGGGGCCAATCTACGGGTACTTGCCGTTCCACTGGAATATGCACTGGAACGGAAGCTTCGGCGCATCCACAATAGCAGGAAACACGTCAAGCGAGGATCGGACATTGTGGACGTAGTCGCGATTCTGAAGCATCTTCGGGTGCAGAATGCCGGCCCGTTGAGCAGGGAGCGTATCCGGACACTGAATATCTGCTCATTCGAGATGCCGCCGGACAGTACGACGATGAACGAGATCGCTTCTGCATATCGGCAGGAGCATGAAGAAGAGGCGTTTGACGAGATCTGCGCGTGAAGTATCTGGCCCTTGCATCCTTTTTCACACCGTGTAAAAGTGACCCGTGTTGGTCACGATATTCCTCTCTGCAAATGAAGGGTTTTCCCCACCTTCTTCGAGTACAAGTCTTCCTTGTGCATCTACCAATTCTCCCGGCAGATCTGTAATACACTCGGGGTCGAATGCGGGCACGGCGCGGGTCCAACGGGGTGCGGTTTCTGCCACGAATGGTGGAAGCAGATCCTCAAAGGTCTTGCGATATATATGCTTCCGCTTGTCTCTTCGCATCCCCACACTCATGCGCCAGTTGAAAGCCCTCGCCAGTTCCTCGGCGACACAGGCTAGAATGGCGTACCGCACCGGGTCGCAATCGCACGGGTCTGGGATCTGGCTGACTTTCCACGACCTCTCATTCTGGTAGAAGAAGTATTCCACCTGTGGGCCGATCGCATAGGGCTCACGTGCCACCATTGCTTCGTATATCCGATATAAAGCTCGAAGTGGGGTGTCTCGAGCGCGCCATATAGGGACGGAACTCATGTTGGCCAGGTCTGTTGTGGCTGCGCGGGAATCTAGGAGCGGGATGTTGTTCACCATGGTCTTCAGAGGCACCTGGTCGGGAACGCGGAAGTGCCATGTTGGAAATGGCCAGAAGAGGCGAAGCAGGGCGAGGACGGGGTACTTGTGTCGATGGCCAAGACGGACAAGGCTGGTTCGTAGTCGAAGGGGTGACTCAAGATCGTAGAAGAATCGACGCACTCGCATCCACCAGGTGATATGAGACTTTGGGCGATGCCGCACCATTCTGCTAAAGAGCTTGATTAACCTTCAAGGCTATAGATGACATGGTTGGGTCTCAATGTTTTGTTCGTCTTGAGAATCTCGGTAAAGTGAGCATCCGCGATCTATCCGCTATTCCCGATTTAGAAGGTTGGTGCCTGACCACCAGGGCAGCACTAGAGTCAGGCTTCCACGAAGTATGCAATCCTTCTTCTAATGCAAATCCCCAAGGCAAAAAAACATTCCGCTCAATATCTTGCTCAACATCTGGTTAAAGCTCTATTTCACGAGGTATATTCGATGTAGTATATCAGCACCGGCGAAGGGCATTAGGGACGAAACCTGGTATGAAGGTCCACTCGCCGTTCCTCGTGGTCCGAATCTCACCTGTTTACGCTCATCATTTTTACTTTCTGCTCACCACTGATCTATTCTTGATGTCTAAACTATCGAATATCGTTGACATTTTAAAATCCATCTTTCCCCTGATACTGTAGTTCAGACGTGACACCATCGGAAGCCTCAGCCAACCAGCATCCCACGTGGAGCGGTAGCTGCTCATCCCATGTGAATCCAGGGGGCGCTCCTGATTTGGCCACATAAACATTCCATCAACATCCCCTCTTCAGGACGACATTCCTCTCAGGTCCAGTGAGCGACACATGCCGGGTTGAACTATGGGGATTGAAGGAGCGTGCTTTGTTTTAGTGCGCATATTAGCGTGTTGAGTACATGCCACTCTTGGCTTTGGGTATCAAGTGTCATTCCATGTGCTCCATACACATGGAATGACTTGTGGGCTACACACGCTCCGGAGCCTTCATCATTTATCTGGTGCCTTTGACCCCCCTCTGGACTAGATTGAGTGCTAGGGCAGTGCAGCATGATGCGTGTACATTATTTCGTACAGTCTTTGTCATATATTGGAGAACTGACTGTGCTGTCGATCTTGCTTCATTCTAGTAACTGGATCCAAAGGAAGCTAATTCATGCAACCTGATAACTAGTCGTAGACTGAGGGGCCTTTTTATTCGCGATAGTGCCCACGTCTCGAGATTTGAATTATTCTCGTAACGCCCGTGGAGCAACGCTCACAATGAAGTACTCACGAACATTAACGAGTCTGTCCCTGCTGTCTTCTTCCGCAGCAGAAGACTTGACCAAGCATGTCAATGTCTTGTCAGTTCTCTTATGTGTCATGTCGGAATATGCTACTGATAAAATGAAGTATGGGAACCCAAAACGGAGGCAATGATTTCCCCGGGGCTGCAAGACCTTTTGGCATGGTCAAGCTAGGCCCTGATCTGCTGCAGTCCGGCACAGATTCCTATTCGGGCTATCTTGCGAATGGAAATTTCTCTGGCTTCAGTATGATGCATGAGCAAGGCACCGGTGGAGCTCCCAAGTATGGCACTGTCTCACAGCTGCCGTTGGTCGGCAACATCAGTGACCCGTTGTCCAATATCACCGTATCTCGAAAAGAATCAGATCAGGGTTCTGTTGGGTACTACAAAGCCCAGACTGGGGACGGTGTTGATGTCGAGCTCAGTGCTTCAGCGCGAGCGGGTATGTATCGATATACGTTCCCATCGGGTTCTCAAGGTAATGTGTTGGTGGACGTCTCACATGTCTTGCCTTCTTTCCGTGGACAGGGTCTTGGTCAAAACTATATGGGCGGCAATCTGTCTATCTTTGCAGATGGTCACTACGAAGGCTCTGGAGTCTATGATAACGGATGGAATGAAGCTCCAAATTGGACAATCTATTTCTGTGAGTTTTGATTGCAGCGAAACTATGCAGTATCTAAGACTTGGCTAGGTGGGTACTTCGACTCGTCGGCAACAAGCAACAAGACATACACAGCGACGGGCGCGGACAAGAGTGTTGAACAGCCACATGGCTTTGTGACATCTTCCTCTAGCTCCACTCGAGTGGGTGGGCTGTTCTCGTTCAGTGACAATGAAGTCGTCTCCCGCGTGGGAATCTCTTGGATTTCCACAAAGCAGGCCTGCGACAATGTGAACCGCGAGATTCCCGAGGGCACGAACTTTGATTCTGTGGTGGACGATGCTGTCCTAGACTGGAATAGCAAGGTCTTGTCTAAGATCACCACGACTAATGCCAACGACACTAGCCTCAGTCTACTGTACACTTCGCTATACTTTATGCATCTGATTCCGACCAACCAGACCGGCGAAAACCCCGGTTGGAAATCATCTGAACCTTACTATCAGGACATATTCACGTTCTGGGTCAGTCTCGCCAGCCACATCATTCATCATATTCTAATTGCATGCAGGACTTATTCCGCTGCTCCACATCTCTGATGCAGGTTCTACAGCCCACTGCCTATGAAGAGCAGATCCGGTCACTAATTGACATCTGGCGATTTGACGGCTACCTACCTGATGCACGGTCATCTAATTATAACGGCCGCACCCAAGGTGGCTCCAATGCCGACAACGTCCTCGCAGATGCATACGTCAAAGGCGTCCGGGGTGCAGTCAACTGGGAAGACGGATATAAAGCTATGGTCAAAGACGCCGAAGTGACCCCCGCCAACTACCCCGTGGACCCAATGTCCCCCGACTCTTCCACCCATCAAGGCCGAGGAGCCCTCCCAGACTGGCTCAGCTTAGGCTATATTACGCCGACATACAACCGTGCCGTCAGTCGGGCCGTTGAGTATGCCTACAATGACTTTGGGTTGTACCAAGTTGCCTCAGGGCTGGGGAAAGACGACGATGCACGCAAATACCTCAACCGGTCGCGCAACTGGCGCAATCATTGGAACTCGGACCAGACTTCGCTTGGATTTTCTGGGTTTGTGGTACCTCGTAACCGCAGCGGTTTCATCGATGTGGATACCTTGAATGCCGGTGGCTACTGGACAGACCCCTACTACGAGGCTAGTGCCTGGGCATATTCGTTTGCAGATGTGCACGACATGAAGGAGATGATCAAGATGATGGGAGGGAATGACACAGTCTTGCATCGGCTAAATACCATGTTTACAGAGGGCGCTAGTGGATCGAGTGGGACTATCTTTGATCCCACCAACGAGCCGTGCGCCTCTCCTTTCTATATTCAGTGGATATGGCTAACATGCATGACAGAATGTTTAATCTCCCCTATCTGTACCACTTCATTGACCGACAGGATCTGTCGGTAGAGCGGTCCCGCAAGGTGGCCAAGAGCGACTATTCGACTGGAGTGGCTGGTCTACCGGGTAACAGCGATGCCGGAGCTATGCAGACCTGGCTGCTTTGGAACATGATCGGTCTGTACCCGATCACGGGCCAGACAACCTTCCTGATCCATTCACCTTGGTTCGGGTCGATGACCATTAACCTTGGTGATGGCAAGAAGCTGCAAATCACGGCCACAGGGGGCGATGGTAATGGCGACAGCAACATCTACGTTCAAAGCCTTAAGGTCAACGGCCAGGTATGGAAGCGGAACTGGTTGACCTGGGATAATGTCTTTGCCAAGGGAGGAACGCTTGAGTTTGAGCTTGGGCCGACCGCAGTCAACTGGACCAGCGGCGAGCTACCACCGAGTCCTGCATCGGAGTAGAGTGTATCTTTTCATTTCTTCCTAGTTTTTGGCCATGTTGTTGTGCCTGATGTCTGTTGGGTGTTCAACAGCCCCAAAAGGAGGGGGGTGGGATCGATGATATCATCGCATTTCTCAACCTCGCTGGTCGCGTTTGAGTATATTGATCGGGTCAGTGAAGTCATTACTTGAACTGAGAGGAGTAGCCCAGGCATTACCATGATCTGAGTCTTCACCGAGATACCAGTCGCATAGTAAAGGTCGAGGCGGGCCCGTTAGCTGCGAGGTTGCACAGGCCAGGAACGGCGGGGGATAGACGGTTCCGGCACCAGCGATAGATTCAGGTACATAGGCCCTGTCGCGAGAAATGGCGATGTACAGCCTGTGGGATGTCAGGATATCACCTCAATCAGATCAAACCTCTCTGAGTATCATAAATCTATAAGCCATTCGAGACTGCCAAAGTTGAGCGCAAAGCTGTCCGAGCAGAAAAAAAAAAACAAGGAAAGCCCAGAACGCGGAGGCCCGAGCTCCCCGCATCTCCACCTCGCCATCGCAGCTTGCCAATCACTACGGAATAGCTGGTCTTCCCCTCCCCTTTCCCTTGAGCTTTTCATTTTGCTTTTCTTCATCTATCTGCAAAATGTCTTCCATACAAGAAGCAATCGATTCGAGCCCGGCTGATGGCACAGGTATGTTCAGACCATCCGCCCTGTGAATGAACTCTACTCATTGCAATCCAGGCGTCCTCAAGCTCGATCCGTGGCTGGAACCTTTTACAGACGTGCTGAAGCAGCGCTACAGCTTGGTCAAGAAATGGGCCAATGCTATCGACGAGTCAGAGGGGGGACTGGATAAGTTCAGTAAGGTGAGAAGATGGCTCAAGCTCTGAGACTTTCAGAGTACCCACCAAGGTGGGCAGGTAGACTTGATAGTTAACAGTTGAACGCTCTTGCAGGGCTATGAATCTTTCGGTCTCATTGTCCAGTCAAATGGGGATATCTCCTACCGCGAGTGGGCACCCAATGCTGTGGAAGCATCGCTGGTCGGTGACTTTAGTACGTTCCACCTCACCTCAGCAAACACAAAATCACCATACTAAGACGAGCAGACAACTGGGATGTCAATGCCAATCAGATGAAGAAGAATGCCTTTGGTGTATGGGAAGTGACGGTTCCGGCGCAAAACGGAGCTCCGGCGATTCCTCATGAGAGCAAGATCAAGGCAAGTGACGACCCGCGAGCAACTGTGACGAGCCGTTATTAATCTAGTCAACAGATTACCATGGTGCTCCCTAGCTCTGAGCGCATCTACCGAATCCCAGCATGGATCAAACGAGTCGTTCAGGATCTCAACGTCTCCCCCGTCTACGACGCAGTCTTTTGGAACCCGCCCGCCAACGAGCGATACCAGTTCCAGCACCCGCGACCCAAGAAGCCCGAGAGTCTGCGAATTTACGAGGCGCACGTCGGTATCTCGTCTCCTGAGACCAGAGTCGCAACCTACAAGGAGTTTACCAAGAACATGCTGCCTCGTATCAAGTATCTGGGCTACAATGCCATCCAACTCATGGCCATCATGGAGCATGCTTACTATGCCAGCTTCGGCTATCAAGTGAACAACTTCTTCGCTGCTAGCAGTCGCTACGGATCCCCCGAGGACCTGAAGGAGCTCATTGATACCGCCCACGGCCTGGGCTTGGTGGTTCTGCTGGACGTGGTGCACAGCCACGCGTCGAAGAACGTGCTTGATGGTATTAACGAGTTTGATGGCTCTGACCATCTCTACTTCCATGGAGGCCCGAAGGGTCGTCATGAATTGTGGGACAGTCGTTTGTTCAACTACGGTAACCATGAAGTGCTGCGTTTCTTGCTGAGTAACCTTCGATTCTGGATGGAGGAGTACAAGTTTGATGGCTTCCGCTTTGATGGTGTCACTAGCATGCTTTACCTGCACCACGGCATTGGAACGTACGTTGATCTTCTCCCGTCTTTCTTGTTCTCTGTTAACCATTCCGTCTAGCGGCTTCTCTGGTGGATACCACGAGTACTTTGGACCCGGTGTCGACGAAGAGGGCGTCACATACCTGACCCTCGCCAATGAGATGCTGCACAAGCTCTACCCAGACTGCATCACAGTAGCAGAGGATGTATCTGGAATGCCAGCACTGTGCATCCCCCACGCTCTCGGCGGCCTCGGATTCGACTACCGTCTCGCTATGGCCATCCCAGACATGTACATCAAGCTTCTGAAAGAAAAGTCCGACGGCGATTGGGACATGGGCAACCTAACCCACACCCTGACCAACCGCCGCCACGGCGAGAAGACCATTGCTTACGCCGAGAGCCACGACCAAGCGTAAGTCCACCGCTGCCCAATTCATACAACACATCTAACCCATAGTAACAGACTGGTCGGCGACAAGACCCTAATGATGTGGCTCTGCGACAAGGAAATGTACACTCACATGTCCGTCCTCACAGAGTTCACCCCAGTGATCGAGCGCGGCATGGCCATGCACAAAATGATCCGCCTGATCACCCATGGCCTCGGAGGCGAGGGCTACCTCAACTTCGAAGGCAACGAATTCGGACACCCCGAATGGCTCGATTTCCCCCGTGAAGGAAACGGCAACTCCTTCTGGTACGCCCGGCGCCAGCTAAACCTCACCGAAGACAAGCTGCTCCGCTACCACTTCCTGAACGACTTTGATCGCGCAATGCAACTCACCGAACAGAAGTACGGCTGGCTGCATGCGCCCCAGGCGTACATTAGCCTGAAGCATGAGGGCGATAAGGTCGTTGTCTTTGAACGGGCGGGCTTGTTGTGGATCTTCAATTTCCATCCTACTAATAGCTTCACGGATTACCGGGTGGGTGTTGATGTCCCAGGGACCTATCGGATTGTCCTCGACTCGGATGATCCGGCCTTTGGGGGCTGGGACGCAATGTTAAGGACACGAGGTTCTTTACGACTGACATGCCATGGAACGGAAGGGGGAACTTCGTGCAGGTTTATCTGCCGACGAGGACTGCGTTGGTTCTTGCGCTGGAGGAGACTCTGTAAGGGTTGATTGGACTTTTGTCGGGCCCTTATGGTTCAACATTATTTGTGAAGGTAGACTGCATAGTTGGAACCAGATTGTGTTTAGCCAGTACTTATAGTGGTACACGCCGACGTAAGCGATATGATGATGTACTCTCTGCATCCTGTAAAGCTCAAAAATCCGGTGATGAGCTTATCCTGATGGAGGTGTCTCGCAGCAGGTTACTTGGCAGCTCCCGCGGGGGAGGTGGCCGGCAACACTGTAAAATACGAGGGCATAAGAAGTGAAACTACCACTCTAGAAAGTACCAAAGTCGCGATCTAGCATCTATAAAGGAAAGACACACGACGGATGAATTGACACAAAGGAAATCCGATTGACCAGGATATTTAGGGTTGCCTGAAGGGGCCATGGGTTTTCAACTCTAAATACACAATAATGAAACACGCGCCAGCCAGGGGTGTCCAGCCGGGCTTAAAAAGACCAAGAAATCTCATCAACTCGCTCAGTTAGACATGTTCGTCCCTCTCACATCCACCAAATCTCCCATGGTTCCTTTTCCTCACTCACCAACTCAAGTCTTCCCGATCCGGGGGGTCCAGTCAGTCCATAAGCCTCTCCGTTTCCAGATAGAAGCCTAGATCGACCATGTCAAGTGCAGATCCCCAACACGAGACGTTAAAGAACAGAAAGTGACAATCAAATCCTTTTCTTTTCTTTTCTCTTTCGGGATCGAGTACTGTACACGCAATCGAAAAGGGAAAATGACGTCGGAGGCGGCGCACGACGCATGTCCGAACAAAGGATATTTGATCCAGACCACAGAGAACAGTAACGACAAAGATGAAGGGGCAAAGACAAAGAATTGTGGGCGTGAAATGGTTGGACAGAGGGGACGCCGCTAGCTAGCAAATGACAAAATTACATTTAGGCCGATCCCTCGAGCTCAGCCAGAATCTTCTCACCCTTGGCGCGAGCAGACTCAATATCACCAACCATGTAGAAGGCGGCCTCGGGGAGGTCATCAGCCTCACCGTTGATGATGGCCTTGAAGGAGCGGACAGTGTCCTTCAAGTCGACGAGCTGACCCTCGATACCAGTGAAGACCTGAGCGACAGCGAAGGGCTGGGACAGGAAACGCTGGAGCTTACGGGCACGCTCGACAGTGAGCTTGTCACTCTCGGACAACTCGTCCATACCAAGAATGGCAATGATATCCTGGAGGGACTTGTACTCCTGGAGCATCTGCTGGACACGAGAGGCGGTAGCGTAGTGCTCCTCACCGATGATACGGGGGTCGAGCATACGGGACTTGGAGTCGAGAGGGTCGACAGCGGGGTAGATACCCAACTCGGAGATACCACGGGACAAGACAGTGGTGGCGTCCAAGTGAGCGAAGGTGGTGGCGGGGGCAGGATCAGTCAGATCGTCAGCGGGGACGTAGACGGCCTGGACGGAGGTAATGGAACCCTTCTGGGTGGTGGTGATACGCTCCTGCATCATACCCATGTCGACGGCCAGAGTGGGCTGGTAACCGACAGCGGAGGGGATACGACCCAGCAGGGCAGACACCTCGGAACCGGCCTGGGTGAAACGGAAAATGTTGTCAATGAAGAGCAGCACATCCTGACCCTCGTCGTCACGGAAGTACTCGGCGATGGTCAGACCGGTGAGGGCGACACGGGCACGGGCACCCGGGGGCTCGTTCATCTGACCGAAGACCAGAGACACCTTGGAATCACCATCAAGCTGGATGACACCAGTCTCCTGCATCTCGTGGTACAGATCGTTACCCTCACGGGTACGCTCACCGACACCACAGAAGACGGAGTAACCACCGTGAGCCTTGGCGATGTTGTTCTAGACGGATTTGAATTAGTTTTGCATGTCAAATTAAAGCGTCCGACCAAAGCGGTAGAAACTCACAATCAACTCCTGAATGAACACAGTCTTGCCGACACCGGCACCACCGAACAAACCAATCTTACCACCACGGGCGTAGGGGGCGAGGAGATCGACGACCTTGATACCGGTGACGAGAATCTCGGCAGAGGTGGACTGATCAACGAAGGCCGGGGGCTCGGCGTGAATGGGCTTGAACTGAGTAGCCTTGATGGGACCACGCTCGTCAATGGGGTCACCAGTGACGTTGATGATACGGCCCAGGGTGCCGGCACCGACGGGGATCTTGATGGGGGCACCGGTGTCGTGAGCGGCAACACCACGGGACAGACCCTCGGTACCTATTCGTAGCAATTGATGTTAGAAAAAGGTGGTGAGGTGGTGAGGGTGTCGGGCCGACCGGGTGAGCGGGTCCCCCCTTCCGATGAAAGGGGGGACGACGACACGGTGGCTTGACAACCCAGCAGGGAGAGGATAGCTTACCGTCCATGGCAATAGTACGGACGACATTCTCACCCAGATGTTGCTAAAAGGAACGGGTTAGCTTGCTTAGGTCGGGGGAAGCTGGGGCGTCCAATCAGAGAGCACGTACGGCAACCTCGAGCACGAGCTTCTGTCCGTTGTTCTCGGTTGTAACGGCGTTCAAAATGGCAGGGAGCTTCTCGCCATCGAACTTCACTATAATGCGGCGAATAGCGAGTCAGATATTGTCCAGGAGATGAGATTGAGATCGATTGCGATGGGTTTGGAGATGGATTGGGGACCAGAAAAAAAGATTTTCGCATCCCCCAACATCCGTCGCTAGGAGGAGATTCAGAACACGTACCGTCGACGACGGCACCAATGACCTGGTGGACGCGGCCAGTCAAAACGGCGTCGGTGCTGGCGAGGCGAGCAGACAGGGCAGGCAGAGCATTGGAGCGGAGAGGCTGGAAAGCGCGAGCGACGGGAGTCGGCCGGGCAAGTGCAGCCCTCCCGAAGGTCCGGGCGAGACCGCTGTGGGAAAAACGAAGTCAGAGGAGAGTCCTAGATGAAAAAAAGGAAAAAGATGAGATGGAAGGTCAGCAGTATGGGGCATACCTCTTGAACATGATGAAGGTGTTGAAGAGCGAGGTGGTAGGGGACAAGGGTTTTGGATGGGGGGAGGAAAAGAGGGAAGAAGGAGGAAGAAGAGGTTGGTGGACTCTTTGCACGGGAACTGGGCGGACTTAACCTTTCCGGGGCGGTTTTGCCGATGGTCCCGTGATGAACCGACGGTGTTTTCGTACAATCAACCTCTTATATTTGAATCAAGACATGATAGTACATGGCGGCTTTTTCTTAATTTATCCCCTTCTATCCTCTCTTTCCTTACTGATGATACAATCTCTTGTCGTGGTGGCGGCCTGGGTGCCGTTGCCTCCCGTTGCTAGGGACATTCGCGCACTCTCACCGGCCCGCTTGGCGCCCGGATGCGCTAATTACCATACCTCGACCTAACATACCTCGAAAAACATGAAAGTGTATTGATCGAGTACAGACCAGATGCATCATCACTCTTTTTATCCATTGACCTGAACTAGGAGACGTGGTGCTGCTTCCTACCTGCAGGGGACCTGAGCTGTCCCCGGGCAGAAATCTCTGACGTGTTGCTCGGGAGCCCCCCCCCCCCCCAAAGCCGTCCATCCGCGCTCTGTTATGAGCGCTCTGAAACCTTGGGGAGCTCCCACACATCTCGCACAAGCTCTATAGCCATGTAAAAATAGTAGCAAGATCTACACCAAACGATTTATGCACACCGTACCTCCTCAATTACATGCAATGCCTATTGTCGATACGGCTCAGCTGGGCAGGGGTTCTCCGCACCGCCGCTGCAGGTTCCGAATCTCTCCGGACGCACCACGCCAGAAGCAGGACACAGACATCAGGACACATGGACCGCCTACGCCATCAGTATTCAAGGGAAAAAAACAACATATTTCTCTATGGCTACAAAAGAGATACATTGATTATAGCACAGTACGGGATACACGCATTTTCGGATGCTTGTCGACCAAAAAGACAGACTCGGTAAACAGCTCAGATCGGTTCCGGTCGGGGGCCCATCATGCGAGCAGATCGCGCTCGCGTCAGTAGACTTATGCCCCAAAGGGAAATCCTCAGGGTACTCTGATGGATGTGCGACAATCGAATCCCAGCCCCGCTCAAAGCCGACGGCTGCACGCTGTTCACCCTCGGGCTTCTAGCCCACCTATTGCTTCTCGGCGGGAGGGCTCTGGACGAAGCCTTTGCCCTCGTACTCGGGCTTGCTGACGCCGTGAATGGGGTTGATCTTTTCGGCCTATAGGAGTGAAGCTTGTTAGGATCCGATATATGGATGGGTGTGGTTGCGGTTGCGGTCGCGGTCGCGGCGGTATCAGGCTCGCGCGGCCAAGCATGGAGGAGTGTACTTACCTTGGCGTATTCGTTAGAGGCCTCCTGCCACTCCTTGGACATGGTCTTGGGCAAGGGCTTGCCGAAGAGGTGAATAACGTAGAAGACACCGAACGAGGCGAGGGTGAGCTGGGCCACCTTGAAGAAGATCTTCCAGCCCTCGCCCTTGGGGGCCTGGGCACGGGGGCCATGGGGACCGAAGGCGATCCAGTAAGCTAAAGAGCGAAAAGAAAAAGATATCAGCACGCCGAAGTAGGAAAGAATTGACACTGGGTTCAATATCTGAGATGCCTCAAACTTCACCCTCGGAAGACGCAGGATACGACGAAATCGACTCCCAGCAACGAATTTCATTACACAATGGACAGTACGTACCGGCCTTCTTCTCATGGAGGGTCATCTGGTTCCAATCAACCTTCATACGGTCGCGGAGGTTCATCCACAGCTCGGCCTGCTCCTGAGGGGGCATAGCCTCCCAGCGCTTCTCAATACCGGCGAGGGTGGGGTTTGAGATGGCATGGTCGGAGGAAAAGCGAGTCTGCAGGGTGTTCACGGCGGCAGGGCCAGCGCGGAGGGTGGCCGGGGTGCGAGGCACAGCGCGAGCGACGGAGCGAAGAAACATTGTGCGGCAGGTGGGAGGTGGTATCACCACGTCGAAATCGAGTCAATTGGGTAGATCAGGGGATTGCCGGAGGTCAGCAAAGTCTGGGACCACGGACGGACTCGGTCTGGGGGAGGAGAGAGTGGAGGGGGTGGTGATGGAGAAAGAGGTGAATCTTGTGGTTTGAGGTGGAAAGTCGAGTATCCGGACTAGCGTCTGAACTGGGTTTGGCCGCCCTCTGATTGGCCCTGGACCCAACCCGGCCGTCGGCTGCCAGTGACAAGCTTCATCATTCTCAGCAGGATCACCTTGGGTATATCATACGATGCTGGAAGGCTACTTTGAATCCTAGTGGCTATACTATCATCAACGATACCAAATTGGGCTATAAGATACCGGCTGAGCAGCACAACTTCCATCCCCCACGTCTGCGCCTGTTGTCATCCTCCCCTCGAGCCTCATGTACCACCACTAGATATTCAATAAATCAATTTACATACGCCAGATGAAGTGAACAATAGTCAGTGTCAAATTTATTTTCAAGCCGCGGAATCTATCCAGTAGGCAGCAGGAAATCAGTACCGGCAACCCCGAATCCCTGCAGGTCATGATACCACTGATCACACTAGAGACAAACAGCCAAGTCGTAGCAGTTTTGCATTGCAACTAGGAAGAAGAACGAGGAGAAGGGGGGGAGAAGGTAAAGGATCGTGCCGTGGCGCATTCGAGGTCGAACCTCTGATCGCGAGGCCCGGGCCCAGCCGGCGCCGTCAAATAGAGTCAATCTATTTGCCAGCCTTGCCACCGCTGGCCTCGTTCAGAACGTGCTTCCACTCAATATCGGACTTGTCGTCGGCGTGGAGGGAAGTGGAAACGTTGAGTGCGCTCTTCAGGGGCTCGCGGGTGCTGGCGTAGATCATGGACCACTGTATATGGATCAGCGGCGGTCTTGCGAGACGAGGCTGATATAGAACTTACCAGAGTAGGGGTCTCGCTGGGCACCCAGGAGATGAAGATGATCTTGCTTCTGTAATCACGAATCATGGTCAGAGGGGGCATATCCTGCCAGCTGCGGAAGACACCTAGAGATCGAGAGATCGAAATCTGAATGTCGGGGAATAACGCACCGCTTGCCCTCGCCACTACCAAGGTCGTACTCGACGTCGTAGACGGCAAAACGGGGCATGGGGGAGCCGTTGGCATTTTTGGCAGCATCGAGCTTGCTGCGGAAGACCTCGTAGTCCTGGTCGTGGCCAACCTCGTCGACAACAACGCTCTTCTTGTCGTCGGAGATCTTGTAGATGATGAACTTGGTCTTGCCCTTGCTCAGACGGAACTCGTTGAATGCAGTGATGCACTCATCCTGAACCTGAACACTGCATATCGACTATCAATATCGAGGTCTAGAGGGGGTGAGAGGGGTCAGGGGGTTTTGTCGTACCCAGATGCGAGCTGCACAAGAACAACATTAGCCTTTGGCGACGGTCTGAAATGGAATCTCTGGAGTAACATACAGACATGATTGCTTGTGGAGATGAAAGAAATCAAAAAGACGACCGGTCGCCTAGGCTGGCACACGATGTCAGTTGCGGAATTCGCAGAATCTGGTGGCCACGAGGCGCCCGGGGTGTTCGCCGTCAATGCCGACGGTAGTAGTCAGTGAGTAACTTACAGAGAAGCAGGTACAAGGGAGAGAGGGGCAATGATGAGGAGTGATGGGGAGGAGGCGGAGGGGTCGTTGCCCAGGTGTTGCGATGGTGGTGGGGGGGGCCGCACGTGATGCCGCAACACCTATGCCTGGTAAACAATGCGGGCTGACAGTGGTCTCGGCTGTCTTTTTATACATCTGTTGACTTGTGTGCAATTCTAAATGGCTTAGGCATCTGCGATTACCATCTTAGGCATCTAACACGGTTGTCGTGGTCTGAATGTCCTCACGTTCGTCTCACTCCACCTCCGCAAGCATCGGCAGTAGGGGGTCATTGAAGATCACACCACCGGCATACCTTTGATGGGGCCTGCATGACATTTACAGCAGCTTACGGGGCTTACTTTTGAGGCTCCAGTCTTTTTGAAATGCCCAACCCGGAGAGTCCAGGTACCTAAGAGGGCGCCTGCAGGCTAAAATGGGACTCGACCCCTAACCATGGGACTGTCCGCCGACCACGTCAGTGCCCCTCCATATTCCTATCAGGCCCACAAAATTGATACCTACTTCTATCCGCGACACCTGTACTCCCTCGGGTGATCTCTGCTGTTGAAGTTGAATTTCGAATATCATTTCCATATTCTTGAACATTCGATGCCGACAAATAGATCCAGGAACTGAAAACATAGCAGCCTAAGCCTTGGGCGCCCACTTAGCCCTTGTCCTATCAGCAACAGCTTTCTCATCGAAAATGAAGTTAACACTCTCGTGAGCAACGGTAGCCTCCGCCCAGCGCTTGAAGCGCGGCGACTTCTCCAGCAGAGCAGGCAGCTTCACGCTGACCAGACCATGCTCGGGCTTACTGAAGCCAAGAATGCGCAGCAAGAAGGAGCCCGTTTGGACCTATTTCAATCAGTATAAATTTCATCATGACACGAACAGCATGCGGAAAGGGACCGAAAGACATACCTCGGCCAAAGTCAACTTATCACTACCACCGAAGAAAGGACCTTTGCCCTCAGTATCGGCCAGTAAGGGCTCAATTTCCTTCACGGCAGCAGCAACCAATTCCTCGGCGGCGGCATCGCGCTCTTCCTCCGAAGCTGCCTTGATGCTGGTGAAGAAGTACGGCACGACCTTGCTGAAGAAGGCATCGACGAAGAAGGCGACGCGGGCACGGTACAAAGCATTCTCAGAGGGACCGGACGGCGGGAGGAGGTGAGATGGATGGGCGTCGGCGATGAACTGGGCCACAATGCCAGACTCGGTAATGATATTTCCGTTATATGAGAGACTGGGGACCAGGCCACGCTGTATGGCGATGTTAGTGATGTGCCTGAACTC
This sequence comes from Penicillium maclennaniae, assembly GCF_028827695.1. NCBI lineage: Eukaryota > Fungi > Ascomycota > Eurotiomycetes > Eurotiales > Aspergillaceae > Penicillium > Penicillium maclennaniae. Next base: position 3,468,305 of record NW_026623215.1, on the reverse strand, counting down.
GCCGCGGGAGGTCTTGATACACCTATGCAGTGATACTTACCGGGTTGACCTCAAGGTACCAGGGCTCGCGGGGAGTGTTCAGGTCAATAGTGACTTCTTCGTAGTCCAAGCCGGTTTCTTTCAGCGCGATATGGGCTCGATGTGCCCAAGGGCAGCCGCGATTGGTGTAGAGGGTGATCTTGGGCTGGGACATGGTTGTTGGCTGTAGGAGGGATCGAAATTAAAAACTAGACAGTGATGAGAAGACGCAATGATTTATGCTATCACGGAATGGTGGGGGGGGTTCTTGGATTAGTAAATATGGCGAAATCGTTCCCCGGGATTCTGTAGCCTAACGCCGAGCCGGGTGAGTAATGACGGGAAGGTGGGGAGCGGATCTTCACTTCGGGAAAGTTGGTGCAATGCAAACTTCAGATGTTCATTGCAAGGTAAGATTCAAATCTAATTATGTACGTACATTAATGCTTGCATTATATGTGTCTGATAACCCCCAAAAAGACCATTTCACCGGAGTATCACACGGGAAAATTGTCATGACCGCGGAGCTCAACAGCTGGGTATCGTGTACATGAAGAAGATAGAATAAGGTCAAGACCAGCAGATAAACGACTTGCTTCATTTGAGCCCGTCGCACCAGCGTCGGGTTTCAGAAGTAAGGGTAAAAAAAGAAATGAAAAGGAAAGTGACGAGCAGATCGATCGCCGTATAATGGGGGTATATAGAACACGATAAAGAAAAATTGGAAACGCATCGGATAACCTCAAAAGGTCGTCGGGCGGCCAGCCTAAGAGTGGAAAAGAAAAGGACAGGTTGAACTCTCACGACGCTGGTACGACGAAAGAGGATGCTGCACACGCTTGTCGTCAGGGCGTCATCTCGCATAAAACAAGGGAATTCTCTCCCTAGTGCTTCAGATTTCGTCTTCCTCCTGCATTCCCCCGTCGATAATTTTCCGCCAATGTTGGGGCAAACAGATGCAGACCAGTGGGAATGCCTTGATTTCGCCAGAAGTCGCAGGAGAGGAGACGGGTCGGCGCGAGCCATTGGAGACACCGCTATCACGCTGCTCGCGATGGCAAATGTCATAGTCCTCAGCCCGCTCATTAAGACGGACACCAGTAGCCCAGCCGTCATCCCAGATCCCGATGACTTTCAACATGTCACCACGATCAAGCTCGAACTCATCGCCCGCTCGGGGAGAATAGGCCCAGAGCGCAGCAACCTTGTCGCCGGGATGAATATCATCTTGGGAATAATAGTCGCGGAAGTATGACATCTGCTCCGACTGACCACTTGTGAAGCCTTCAGGGGAAGAATATTGATTCGCGGTGCCCGAGAGGGGTGAGCTATCACTGTCCAGTCCAGCCAGAGCAGAGCTACTCGATAGCGACCCATGACGCTTTCCGGTCACTGGAGGTATCCTCCTGGACATGGCTCCAGGGCTGGCACCCAGGGCTTCTGAGTCAGAGGAATCACTGGCATACTTTGCACCGCCAAACATGGCACCCGAAGTTCGCGAGTAGGCTGGGGAAGACGTGCTGGGCATCTCACGCAAGGCAGACATCCGAGCAACGCGACCACCGGGAACCATAGTGACGTTGTTTGTGGGAGTCAACGGGCTATCCATCTGTTGCATAGGTGGAGAGACGCCTTTGCGCTGCGGGTTTGGTTGGTTCAATCCCCCGTCGTTCTGGGTCTGGCGACGTCGGCGACCGCACAAGAATAGCAAAGCGGCCAGAGCAGCCAAAATTGCAGCGCCTACCACAGATCCAATTACAATTCCTGCAATCGCACCCCCTGACAAGCCCTTATGACTGGCGCCGGCGCTGGCAGCCACGGTGGTTGTCACGATCGGCTGAAGAGTTGCAGTGGAGGCAGGGATGCTGACACCCTCGCAGCGAGTGGTCGCGTTAGAGCTCGAGCAGCATGTATCGGTCGAGTTGGGAGAGCTGGATGAGCAGTAGGTGCAGAGGCCCACAGTGTTGGAAGCAAAACCACAGTTGTTTGGCTCGTTGGTGGAACCTTCGACACAACTCCCAGTGAGCGAACCGGATGGGTTGGAGCAGATCGTGAAGTCAGATCGGATTTGAGCCATGTATTTCATGTCGATGCTCGTGCAGAGATTTTTGTTGATCATAATCTCCTGTTCACTGGTCGCATAGAGCGCGCAGCTCTCTGCGCACAGGGGCTCCGAGACGTCATCAGACAAGTTGCACGAATCTTTGGAGCTCTGAATGAGGCCACTACAGATGACGCTGGTGGTGTATTGGGCATAGTAGTCATTTAATGCACTGGAGTTGTAGCCCACGCATCCCAAAAGGTCGACATATCTACGCGTTTTAGTCTCTCCCAGCGTAAGCTCCATTGCGGTGGTGACTTACTTGGCGGTGACCAGGGTATTTTGGACGTAATTTTTAAGGGACTCGTCGAATGAGGTGATATTGGAAACGTTTTGAAGCCATGGGCTGCGCGATTGGGTCAGTAATCTCCTCGCGTCCATTTGCCGTATGCGACTTACAAGTCCGCGTATTGAGTTGAGTTTAGTGACACTGAGGCGCTACTCCAGGCAGAACAGGCGCTGGAGTCCGATAAAGAGAGGCAGTCGGACATTTTGAGGCGGAATCTTCGGCAAACTCCTCTGGATATCTCCGAGGAATACTCGCGGAATGTGTCACGACTGAGATCAGGAAGGTACGAAATTACACGGATCGCATGTCTGCGCAATTGACCCAACGATTTCCGATTCCGCGCGAGAAGATGAACCCCCCGGTCACACACCGAAAGTGTCTCAGGTGAGAAAGAAAGTGCCAAAGGAAAGTAAACGAATGACTGGGGCGAACAGTTGCCGTAAACCCGGGAAGGATAGATCAATGGAGCCCTGGAAGCGCAAAGAACCGAAGAAATCAAAGAGGGAATGGTGATGGGAAATCGATGACCAATCGAGAGGAGATAGAAGAGACGAGTCGACGTGAGAGATGAGAAGTGGTCTGGGCGTATGGGACCTACGATTTTAGGGGGTGGACGAACTACTCTGAGACGAGGGTCTTAGCGTCCCCAAGGCTGGGAAATACACCAAGCTTGGGCCGTAACCGTACCGGGTCTTACCAGGGCCATCAAGGGGTTCATAAGTCCCGACGTCCCTGACTCCATTAGTTTCGAGGGATCGTAGGCGCCCCCGGTTATTTTTACCGTTCACTACTTATTCTATGTGTCCGTGAGGAATGACAACGGTCGCACCCTCGGTAGAGAGCTTCTACCGTGCCGTTCCTGTCCAGGCTATCCCCGACCTGTTCCTGGCGTGAATCATCCTCCACTCATCGTGCGACCTACGGACCCATCGGGCGATCGCTATCACCCGCCCCGTTTCACGAATTTTCTTGACTCGTAATCTTCCGCCTTGCATAATGCAAGTGTTGAAGTTCATACAGCATACAGCCGTACTGGAAAATGTGAGCTATCGTTCTGCGAGGGCGTCTATACCTAAATAGAGGGACAGGTGCAACCGATGAAGTGGGGAGTGTGTGCTTCCGAATATTGTGAAGATCTGAAAGTCCACCCCGCGGGCTGGAATCATTGCCCGACCAGTCGGCCATCTCACGCGAGACCATGCTAGTCCGAAACCTGCATTCGATGCCGAGGGATCATTTGCACAACGGTTTCCACTAAGTAGTTGATAGCAGTCGAAGTACAGATAGTAGTCGGTTCCAGACACAACCCATGGAACACCGGTCATGTGATCAACGTCATCTGATCGCAGGCTACCATGAAGGTCGTCGCTGGGAATGTAAGACCCATCGAAGCCTTCTGCACGTCAACGTCTCCTTGATAAACTTTCATTCTGCTCTCAGATCAATATCGACCCGATTTCTACGTCTCTGCAAGTGATAGAGCACAATATCCTTTCCTGGAGCCATGTGTAGCTCCGACATCTTCCTGGCCGTGTTGGCCGTCTTCTTCCCACCCATCGCCGGTAACCCTCACTTCCCCGCCTCTAGCACGACAATCCCATGAATCAACCCGCTAATTCATCTCTTTCCCCCATAGTTTGGATCAAGGCAGGTCTCTGCTCCGCTGACTCCCTCATCAACATCGCCCTCTCTCTTCTCGGCTACGTTCCCGGTCTCATTCACGCATGGTACATTATCCTCAAATACCCAGACCCCGACTACGACGATGCAGCCTATGAGCCTATCCCCGGTGGCTCCAGTCAGCGTCGCGATCTTGAAGATGGTCGCGTGACCTACTACTACTGTCTCACACCAGCCTCCCCAAAATCCCACCCAACGCGGATACGGAACCGTGGACCAGCAACCACGTCCTCAGGCTGATGCTTCCAGCCACCCGCAAGGTGAAGGCGGCAGCAGCCACGCGCCCCCCACCTACGCCGAGGCTGTGAGGGGTGACAACAAGGTGCAGACCCAAGACTGAAGAGAGACAGTTGGACCGTGCCGTCTACCCGCCACTTCACCGTGGTCCTTGCCATGCGCTTGTCTGCGTAGGCTTACCCTGAATGTATCCTGCACGCGAGACTCTTATGACTTTGACGATGGACATGTTCTTTTGTAATTTTGACTCCTTTTGTTATCAATACGCTTCTCCATGCTGGGCCTCTGTGTGGGCTTCCGGTTGCAATATAGGATATAGTATTGATATGAAGAGATAAATAGCCACTGCTTTCTGAAAGATGGGGGTTAGGCTGTTTCATGCCTGGGCTGGAGAGCGACCCGGAGTCTTCGAATAATACCAGTGGAGTTTTTGGTCTGTTGTGCAATATGTAAAGGTTTCAAGGGTTCAAGATTTCCAATCTAGCGAACTGGGTAACGTAGAAGTTATAGCTTTATATTACCTTACACGTTGGTTCTCATTTGTCTAGACATTTGGCAAGGCAGATAATTGACATGAATTAAGCTGGGACAGTATCCAACCGCACAGCAATGACAGTCGACGTAACCCCCGGCTCAGTCACAAACACCGTGGCCATGGCAGATGAGCAGGTCTTCTCACCCGGATACACGGCCACATACTCGGTCGGCATCTCTGTTGACATGGGAGTAATCTTTTCCCAGTCTGCTTGAAATGCCGCCAAATGAGCTCAACCGGTGGCCGATCAAGATTTCTATGTTTGGCATCCCATGTACGATCCTGGTTCTCAGCCAGATGCCTGTCTAGCGCCTGATTGAGGAAATGAACTCAAAGCGCCATAGAAATTGGATCTTCGGTTCTTTCTCGACCTCGTTCTGGGCATCTCTCTAACGCTTATGTAGATCTCTTCTTTCTTTTTTGTTTTTTTTCTCTGGACGTCAGCCTTTCAGCTACAAATAAGTCCGAGGAGATGGTTTAGGTTCACTATTCGGTAATGTTTGTAGCCGTGGTGCGGTTGCAGAAGGCATTGACTTGTTGGGAACCCACGTGTCGCATAATATATAGCGAACTAGAAGCACGATCATAATTTTGACCATAAGCTGTATTCTCCCGGGGTCGAGCAATAGAAACAAAGTGCTTCAAATCCAACCAAATCATCGAATGGAAACTTGTCAGCAAGTTGAACGGTGTAGGTAGATTACTCTCCATAAAAGCGTGTACCCATCTGATAAGCGGTTGCCCGAGCTCGCTCCGAGACAATCCTCTTCCGAGCCGGCGTTCTCGCTCCCAACAACCACCTGGGCACTCCCTCCGGCGCCAGGCACTCGACTCGGTCATGCAGTCCATGCCATTGCTGTTCCGACAATCGCTTCGGTCCAGCATAAACATCACACGAACCACCTCCACCCGAGTGCGAGCTCCATTCCGCCCGACAGCTCCGACAATCAATCCCGTTAGACCGGCCTCGCGGACCTTCTCCGTGTGCCTACAATGCCAATTCCACCGGCAATCATACATATACTCACCTCTCGACGATAAAGATAAGGCTAGCAATGATGCCGACAGGCTAGTTCAGGCAGTGCGGCAGGCGCCTGAGGCGGTTGTCATACCGGAGGTGGATGCGGGGGCTGCTCGGCCAAATTCCTCTGGGGAGAATGATGAGGTTATTCGGGATTCTCAACCCGTCGCAAATGAAAAGGCATCTTTGGATCAGGAAGAGCAGCCTCGCAAAGAGGAGAGCTTCAGTGCCGACCGTCTAAAGAGCGGAGGTCTCCCTTCATACTTGGAGAGCCGACGGTCTCAAATGTCGAAACAATTCAGTACGATGATGGACAATCTACAGTCCAATGTCTTTGTGGCTGGTCAACGTCTAAACGACTTTACGGGTTACTCTGAGATCGAGGCCCTGAAGAAAGAAATCCATATTCAAGGTGCGTCTATAATGTGAAGACGCCCAAGCTTGAGACTAATATTTTCATTTCACTAGAGGACCGACTCCGTGAAGCTCGTGCACATGTCCGACAAGCAAAGGAAGACTACACAGCCGCGATTAATCGCCGCTCGAACTCGCAGCGCGAGGTGAACGAACTCCTGCAGCGCAAGCATGCCTGGTCTCCAACCGACCTGGAGCGGTTCACACTCCTCTACCGTAATGATCACACCAACGAGGTCTCCGAGGCAGAGACTCAAGAAGCATTGTCTCGGGCTGAACGCAAGGCCGAAGAAGCGGCTGCGTCGCTGAGCAAGTGTATTCTTTCGCGTTACCACGAAGAGCAGGTGTGGTCGGACAAGATCCGCCGCATGTCGACTTGGGGTACCTGGGGTCTTATGGGCATGAATGTTCTCCTGTTCCTGATCTTCCAGATTGCGGTTGAGCCCTGGCGCCGGCGCCGGTTGGTCAAGGGATTCGAAGATAAGGTTGTCGAGGCCTTGGAGAAGGAGAAGGCTTTGAACCATTTCGCTGCTCAAGGCAATATTCCTGCATCTGTCCTGGCCCCTGTTCTTCCAGAGGTCATTGACTCTACCCTCGAAACGTCTTCCACTGAATCTGCAGGAACAGTTGTTCCTGCTGTAGAGACGAGTATCCCTTCGCCTGCGGCCACCACTGATGCTTCGCCCGCACCCGCTACTGATGCTGCGCCTGCTGCCAATAGCATGGCTAGCGAGTCCTCATCTCTCTACTCCCGCCTCTCCTCCATCTCTTCTTCACCACTGTCTCTTGGATACTGGCGGCAGGTTTCCGATGAGCTTTTCAACATGCGCAGCATCACCATTTCGCAGCATGACATGACCATGGTGGCTGTTCAAAGCGCCGCAGCCGGTGCAGCCATTATGGGTCTACTGATCGCTATACTGAGGCCTCGGTAAAGGCCCTGGCTTGAGCATGTAAACTTGGACAGGGTAAGAGGATGTTCAGATTTCCCTCTTTTGATCCCTTGGCTGTGCGAGATTTGACTTATAGATTAGTGCTTGAGTCACTATTTGTACAGAGAAGAAAAACATACTTGGGTACCGGACCCGTGTATCAATATATTGAAATTTTCCTGTAAGGCTCGTACATGAAGAGATGCATAATGCTCACGTATATCGCTATATTGACTCTAAATCCCGAACTCTCGAGGAAAATTTTGGCAGCATGTGGAGGCAAACAAAGGAAAATTCATGACTAGGCAATACACTGGCAATATAGAACACAAGTATGTACTCAAGGAGACCGCTGTGCAAGTCGAACAGTCCAGACAAGAACCTGAAGGAACTGAACACCCACTTGGCAACGACTCGAGACCGAGGACACAAAAAAGGGTAAAGAAAGAGGCTCATTTTTGTCCATATTAAAACACGGTCTCTTAATCTTGGCAAGACACACAGCCGCTCTGTCTAAAACGGAAAAAGATCACACAAACACATACACAGACACGTCCACTCAACCCTCTTCACCCTCGGTCTAAACGAAACAAAGCCCCGCGAACATCGGGACTGACCCGGTCGAAACGTGTATGGGGGATATTTTGGAAGGGTCGCTTAACCGATAACGAGAGTATCCTCCTCGGGGAACTGGTAGGCGGGAACCTCGAGGTTGAGGGGAGCAGGACCCTTGCGGATACGGCCGGAGATATCGTAGTGAGAACCGTGGCAAGGGCAGAACCAGCCGCCGTAGTCACCGGCTTCGCCGATGGGCACACAACCCAAGTGGGTGCAGACACCCAACATGACGAGCCACTCGGGCTTCTGAACACGCTCGTCGTCGGACTGGGGGTCACGGAGACTCTCCCACTTTGTGTCGCGGGCCTCCTGGATCTCATCCTGGGTACGGTGACGGATGAAGACGGGCTTGCCACGCCACTTGATGATGACCTGTTTGGGGGTAATATTAGGAGAGGGTTCGGGGGAAGGTAGAAAGGGCGATTCCACGTACGTTCTTGCCCTCAGGGATAGAACCAAGAGCAATCTCAACCTTGGCCTGGGCCAGGACATCAGCGGAGGCAGACATGTTGACCAGGAAGTCTGTAGAGGCAATCGCACGGTCAGTCTCGGTAATCCGTGTCGCGTGCCAGTATCGTCGGGATGCATCCAATTTCACCAGATATCACGCCTGCATCATCTCGAAAGGGAAACTGTATCAAAACTGAGAACGTACCCTGGACAGTAGCCTTGGCACCGACGGCGGTAGCCAGACCCATGGTGCCGGCCATGAAGTAGGAGAAGACCTGGTTGGAACGAGGGGACTTGTTGGACTGGTATTTGCTGAAGTTGGGGATCTTCAAGGTGGAGCCAGGCTCGTTGGCGGTGGTGAAGGGGCTCTGGAACGAGGCCTTCGCATCGGCGACTCCCCTCGTCTGCTGGCAGGAGGTGACGGCGGCGCGGGCGGTAGGCAGCTGCTGGCGGGCGCAAGTGCGCAGCAGAGTGCTGGAAGCGGCGGAGAGCGACATGGTGAGGCGATTGACCACACGGACGGAGTAGTTGACCGCAATTGGGGGGAGAGGAGGGAGGTGGTGAGGAGGGTGGATGAAGTCGGAAGTGAAGTCGGAGCCAGAGCTTTCGCTAGCGATCGGAATCACGGGGCCTGTCATTGGCTGAGCGGGTCCCGGTCGGTAGAACTTGATATCGTCAAAACTTCTTTCCTTATAGTTCTAGTTCAAATCTCATTTATATCTGCTCTGATCACACGTTCGCTTATATCTATTGTTTCGATTGCCATATTTTATCCTGACTCTCTGTGGTATCAAGTTGAACGGCTGCCCGACCCCCTTCGTCCCAATGCGGACCATAAACTACCGGGCGAAAACGCAACCCCGAAATTCCATTAAACTCCAAATGCAAAAGTTTTATAATGAAGTAAAATGCAGTCTTTCACTGCAAAGTTATTCCTGCATTTCAACATCCGGGTCCTGGCGGGCCGAGGGTCCAACCGTCCGATCCGCGATTAGCGCACTGACAGGCACCACAGGTGGGCGAGGAACTGATGGTGACGAAGCCGTAGGCTCTTCTGCCCGTGTGTTTGGGTCGGTACCGTTTGTGTTTCCAGTGGGGGCATCAGATTCATTTAGCGTGCGCTGACCCTTTTCCATCTCGACAGACTTGGCAGCGTCTTTGGCCTTCTTCTCCTTGAATTGCTTATATGTCGTAGTCTTGGGGATTACGTCGGCAAGGAACTCTAGATTATCAATGTGAGAGACCGCCGTAGCTATTGCACGTCAGCATTGTTTTCGGATCGCATCGCTGATCACCACCTACCCAGATCCTTGTACTGGACGGTCTTGCGAGGTTTCCTTTCAGATTTGACCACATTATGCGCTTGCTCGGCGAGGTATTGAATGAACATCTCCTATAAGGAGCGTTAGTAGGCATACATGAGGCATGTTGTATCCTCTGAAGGGTGGCGTACAGTGGCCATAGCAATGACAAAGGTCGAGTTGTTTGAGCATTGTGCGATATCTTCGTCGAGCTGAATGATCTTCTTAATTCGAGAGACTAAGAAGCTGTTAGTCGCGCGAGCCCCGTCGGTTTAACATATTAGACGCACTGGGAAGGGCGCTCTGGCCGGTGATCTCATCGTGTGCACCCGTGTTCTTTGACGCCATAGTGGAATAGTTGCGGATTGTCCGTGTAATTGAAACAGACGATACAAAGCGGCCGTGTCCTTTGTTAGTGTTGGGTGCGTCTATTTCCGAAAGAAGTGAGAAGAAGCGTGAGTACGTGTAAAGAGAGCGCAGAGCAGAACCACACGCGCACCGCGTAAAGGTTATCTCAGCAGCTCCGTTATCGATACTTGGCGCGGCCACTTCGAACTCTCGACCTCCGTTTCCATCAATATTGTCGACTACGCCCAACTGTGTGCTCCGAGCTGGGCTTTGATTTGAGCACTTGATTGAGTGTAGTTAAGGCCTATTAGTTTGAACCCACTTACTCTCCAAACCCGCTTTGCGACCTGAGTGTCGCAGCGGAATCGCCTCGACCCAGTTCGAGTCTGACTATGCTGGTTCCACCGCAGCGGTCGATGTTATGACCTCAAATCGCCCTTCTTCGACCTTACGGTCGCCTTCCATTCTAAGCGAGCGCCGTGATTTCCGCAGGTTGTCTGGTCGCTCCGTGTCCTGCCCTGTCGATCCCGAACCAGCTCCCGACACACAACCCTCCGCGATTCCCGAGGAAATCAGTGAGATCAAGCGCTATGAAGACTTCACAACTATAGATTGGGTTCAAGATGCGATATATGAACAAAGTGCTCGCCGTGCCAAGCGGCGGGGTGGTGGGGGGTTCTGGGATCGGGAAGGTGTCTTCAGCTGGCGACGAAAGATGCGCGAGTCTTATGATGCCGGACAGGCTTGGCTGGTTGTTACACTTGTCGGAATGGCAATTGGACTCAACTCAGCTTTATTGAACATTATCACCGAGTGGTTGTCAGATATCAAGCTGGGTCACTGCACCACCGCTTTTTATCTGAACGAGCAGTTTTGCTGCTGGGGCGCCGAGAATGGTATGTACAACAAGTGGGACGATATTTGAACCAAACTAAATGAATATATTTTAGGTTGCCCCGAATGGAAACATTGGACTGGTTTCTGGCCGTTTAACTATGTGGTTTACTTCTTTTTCGCAGTAAGGCTCCGTTCCGTGCGCACCCCCAGTCGTAATGAGCTAATTTCCAATCAGGTGCTACTTGCATTCATTGCAGCGGTTCTTGTCAAGTCCTTTGCACCATATGCCGCAGGCTCCGGTATATCGGAGATCAAATGTATCATTGCTGGCTTCGTTATGAAGGGTTTCCTGGGAGCCTGGACCCTCCTGATCAAGTCCATTGCTTTGCCATTGGCCATTGCATCTGGCCTTTCCGTTGGTAAAGAAGGACCTAGTGTCCACTTCGCTGTCTGCACAGGGAACGTGATCTCTCGATTCTTTGGCAAATATAAACAGAGTGCATCGAAGACGAGAGAAATCCTGACTGCATCGGCGGCTGCTGGTGTGGCAGTGGCTTTCGGCAGCCCGATTGGGGGTGTGCTATTCTCTCTAGAGGTATGTTGCAGGAGAAACCTTCGATAAGCGGATGCTAATAGCAACAGGAAATGGCGAACTATTTCCCACTTAAGACTCTTTGGCGTAGCTACTTCTGTGCCCTGGTTGCAACCAGTGTGCTGGCTGTAAGTGCTCTCATGTCAATTTCTTTTGCAGAGTAATACTGATCTCTGTCAGGCTTTGAACCCATTCAGAACTGGGCAACTGGTCATGTTCCAAGTTTCATACGATCGCACATGGCACTTTTTCGAGCTTATCTTCTTCGCATTTTTGGGTGTATTTGGTGGTCTCTATGGTGCATTCGTAATGAAATGGAATCTTCGCGTGGCTGCGTTCCGCAAGAAGTATTTGTCCCAATGGCCTATCACCGAGTCCGTGGTTCTTGCTGCTCTGACTGCCATCCTCTGCTACCCCAACATGTTCCTGAGGATTAACATGACTGAAATGATGGAGATTCTCTTCCACGAGTGTGAAGGGGGACACGACTATGACGGACTTTGCGGGTATGGAAATTCCCTTCCCTTCAGGCTACCAGATATCTGACACAAACTTCCAGATCTCAGAATCGCTGGTCGATGGTATTTTCGCTGGCTATTGCTACCATTCTGCGAACCGGATTGGTCATCATTTCTTATGGGTGCAAGGTTCCAGCCGGTATTTTCGTCCCGTCAATGGCTGTTGGTGCATCTTTTGGTCGCATGATGGGAATCATGGTGCAGGCACTACATGAATCCTTCCCCAAAGCCTCGTTCTTTGCGTCATGTGAGCCAGATGTGCCTTGTATCACTCCAGGCACATATGCCTTCCTGGGCGCCGGTGCCGCGCTTAGTGGAATCATGCACCTCACCATTTCCGTGACGGTTATCATGTTCGAGCTAACAGGAGCACTGACTTATATTCTGCCCACCATGGTATGTGCCCTTCATTCGCTTGGGGTGATCTAATACATGCTAACAAGACTACCACTAGATTGTGGTTGGAGTAACCAAAGCCGTTGGAGATCGTTTCGGTAACGGCGGTATCGCAGACCGAATGATCTGGTTCAACGGGTTCCCATTTCTAGATACCAAGGATGATCACGTCTTTAATGTTCCAGTATCACACGCGATGACAACAGATCCGCTCACTCTGCCTGCTTCAGACTTCCCAGTCCGCGAGGCAGAGCATTTACTGAGTGACAACAAATTCCAAGGGTTCCCGATCGTCGAAGACCGCAACTCCAAGATCTTGGTTGGCTACATCGGACGCACGGAGCTGCGATACGCCATTGATCGCGCACGCAGTGAAGGGCTTGTCTCGCCCGTGCACGATGCGCTTTCACTAAGGAAGCAGCCGACGCAACCGTCGCACGACGCGCATCCGTCTCGCAGACACGAAGCGCCAATACCTTCGACGACATCCATCACAGCGTGGGTGCTGGATTTGTCGATTTCTCACGATATGTCGACCACACGCCACTGACCGTGCATCCGCGCCTCCCGCTCGAGACCGTCATGGAAATTTTCAAGAAGATGGGCCCGCGCGTGATCCTTGTTGAGCACCGCGGTCGTCTGACAGGCCTGGTCACTGTAAAGGACTGTTTAAAGTACCAGTTCAAGGTCGAGGCGGAAGAGCACGCCCTGGCTGCAACCAGCTCATCCGATTTCGCTTCTGCTCCATTGGGTGGGCATCTCAATACCCCTGCGCCAGAAACACTAGAAGATCGTTTATGGCGACTTATCTTGACCGTCGCTGGCTTTGTGTCCGGAAAAATCGGACGTAAGCACTCTGTACGTCTACAAGATCGACGCCGGACAGCGCCAGCACCAGCAGGGTCAGGGATCCTGGATGGTACCGAAGATGACGGACTAGTGGAATTGGAAGAAAGAGAGGATCGGCCTGGTCGCTAAGTTCCAACGTTTGTAATAACTCTGTGGATTTAGAATGATAGAGGTGTTATGGACACGCAAAGCATTTGCTTGTGATGATCTCTATGTTTCATCTCCGACTAGTAATTTTGAGGGAGATCTATCTATACCCATATCAGAATACCAAATCTTGGCTGTCTATGCCCCCTCGCGCATCCCAACCAAAATGCAACCTGCTCCCATCATAGCTGCTCCAAGCCACCAAAGCCCCCCCGACAGCTTCACGGAATACAACCATGCCCAACAATGCAGTAGCTAGGAAGTTCGAGGCGGTGTTGGTAATGGATACCTTTACCGTTGACGGACCGGCTGTTAGGGCGCGGGTGAAGAGAGCCCACATGATGATGTTACACACCACGTTCAGGCCTAGACAAGCCTATAAAATAAGGTTAATCTATGATGAGCACCGATTTCCATAGAACTGATGCATTGGAAATCTGCATTTAGAAGAAAAATTGAAAGACGTACACCGCGCACAAGAAGCTCTAGAAATGGCGACGAATCTAGGCCGAAGAGGTGTGCGATAGATTGGGCGAAGGACGTTGTGTTGTTATCCGTCGTGCTAACATGATTGTTAGTCGTAGGTTCTCAGTTGCAACTATAGGTTCTTTGTACTAGAGCCACGATAGCTCAACTTACAGCTTTGCGAAGACCCCGTTCAACGCGGCGAATGCGCCGCTCGCCACGGCGAGGATGATCCAAGGGGAAGTCGTGGGCTTTTGTGCGGGTTGGAGTGCCATGGTTATGTACGATACTGGTGGCTGAAAGAAGGACGCAGTTGGATAGATGTATGATGCAGAGAGATACGAAGCAATAGGGCGTCCAGGGAGGTTGAGATGCCAAGACCCGATAAGATATTGTCGATCACTATCCAAGTTTCCAAAAATGAACTACAAGATCCGTCCAATTCATGCATATACACATCTAGAATTTCTAGTGGACGTAGATTGATCTCACGGAGAAAGTCTCTGCACCCGCCACTGGGCCTCACCTCCAACGCCTGATCCCTCGACCCGCACATACCGGAACCGATCATGCAATCGACTCTTACGACCCTGCCAGAACTCAACTGACTCCGGGACAAGACGCACACCACCCCAGAAAGGCGGAAGAGGAATCTTCTCAACTCCCGCAAAGCGCTGCTCCATGTCCTTCACCCGCTGCTCGAGTAGCGCGCGCCCGTCATCGATATCCGTCTCGTCGATGTCAGCAGGCACCTCACCCTGTAATTTCGCCACGCTCTTGCGACGTTGGTTCTCAGCTAGCTGCGATGGCTCTCCCGACCAGAGTTCCTGGCTCTGCCAACTGGCCCAGGCACCGATCTGACTTCCGCGTTCGCGGGTTTGCCAGTATAATTCACTCTCCTCGCGACTAAGAGGCTCCAGCATACCTTCGATGCGGACCTGGCGCTCGACTGATGCCCAAAGGAATGTCAATGCACCCCATTTGTTGCCTTGCGTGGTCTCCCCTGGTGCTGGTATACATCCAATTGTGCCAGTGTTGTCGCCCGCTCCCCACACCTGTCGACCCTTCCCTTCGCGACTTCCCCAGTTGCTGTAGACCACCCAGCCGCGCTCGTCCAATTCCTTGAGATAGAGGATACGCGCACTGACACGGCCAGAAGGGAGCTCGGCCGTGGCGAGCGTGCAAGTTTCGGGCGAGGAGCTAGGCGCTAGTCGAGGGTCATGGAACCAGGAGTTGAATTGGTGCAACGGGTTCGTACCGTGCATTTGGGAGATTGTAAGAGGCGGGTTGGTCACAAACTGGTGGGCTCGTGCGGGGTGCGACATGAGTTGATTTTCGGTGGCGGAATCGGGTGTTGAGGCATTGGAGCGGAGAGCTTCAGCGGGGTTCAGGTGGGATGGCACAGCGGACTGGGGCTGCACTGATGGATCGAGAGAGTCGGGTGTATCCTGAATATCCCCGGGGGCAACTGTTAGGTCGTGTGGCGGTTAGCTTGTAGATTCCAGGAAGGTTCTTGATTTCCCGCGGAGCGTCGCGTTATGTGAGCGCACCAGGGTTGTGTTAGTGGGCTGAGACGTACAAATGAGCTTCTTCGGACGCCGCGAATGGGCATCCGCTCCAGAATCGTGCGACATGCCTGACTCGTGAACAGGTCGAGATGTAGACGAATGTAATTGTCGTAGGCGGGGTTGGCGGGAAGCTGTGATCCCGATGCGGAGAAATGAGGTCAACGTAGGGGTGGAGAGACGAGACAGCATGAAAGGTGCCGCAGATCACAGAGACGAGCAATTATTCAACTGAAGTACAGATGGGCTGTGGTGGTGCAGAAGGAGAGTCGCGATCTAAATGCAAGTCACAGCGCAAGATTCCAAAGACGATCTCACAGATCGAAAGCTACAGATGCACCCGACGTCATGCCATTCTTGCGGATCACCTTTCGTCCTGGGTCCACGATTCTTCTACATTCCATGCGGCAGATTGTTATACATTAGAAGAAATCATCATTCAATTGATATCCCTGTGCACGAATCAACTGCCAAGCTTTTATTTCATTTTTTTTTTGAAAGCTTCTATACACTTTGTCTATACCACTGAACTCAATCTATATATCTATTAGCGACAACGCATTGACATCTATAGAAGAAAGAAAAAACACACCACTTAAGGCTTAGTGCACTCAAGGTACTTCTGGCCACGCTTGCAGGGCGAGTCCGCAAGGACCTTGCAGCACTTGTCTCCAGCCTTGGAAGCGCAGTCGCCTGAACCGTCCGAGGAGACAGCAACGATCTGGTTGCCGTCCGACAGCTGCTGACCAGCCTTATAAGGAGAGGAACCGCAGTAGTCGGAGCCGTAGCCGTACTCGGACTTGATCCAGTCGCAGCCCCAGCCACGATAGACACAATCGTAATCGTCAGTGTTCACAGCACTAGCAGCGGCGGAAGAGTCGGCAGCCGCGATAGCAGAGTAAGAAGAGGAAGGGATAGCGGACACACGACTCTCGAGAACAGAGCTGGGAGGAATCGTAAAGGAGGGAATGGCGACGGAGGAAGTAATTGGAGTGTAGGTCGCCGGGACAGACGAGGGCGAGGCCGAAGAAGACATCCGGGCCGAGGCCACGCCGGCCATCAGAAGAGCGGAAGTCAGAGTAAATTCCATTTTGATTTTAGAGGATTTGGATGAGACAGGAGTCTCAGGATGGCCTTCAATAGTTATAAGAACTTCGGGGCCTTTGGTACTAGCTACGTTACCGGTAAACAATGGTGTTGGAAATTAATGACAACACCATAGTGCAGATCTGCACTCCGATTCCCAGAAAAAGAAACCGGAACTGTGTCGATCTGCAACAACCGAAAGGGTCTAACTTGATGCCGATGAATGGAGACGTAACTTGAATAGATCGATGGGTCGAGGGTCGATGGTGGATCGTGGCCCACCGAGCCCTGACGAAATGCGGCAAGGGATCTCCCAAAAGCTGAACCACGGACGAACTCGGGCTAACAGATCGGCAACAGGTCCTAGATCGTCCCGATTCAACCCTTCATTGAGATCCAAACTTCGGGATCAACATCATGCTGGCCAGAAAACAAAGCCCCTGAGCTGAATACACCCCTAGCACTGACCCGTGGTGACTATCGATCTCGTAGGCCGCCACTAGAAGTCATAGATTATGGAGCCTTTCATACCGCCAGTCCACCCAGGTGGATCGAACACCGGCTTTGAAACCAACTGACCCTGTAAGTGTATTGCAATCATCCCCATGGTGTGCCCAGGATACTGTGCGTGGCCGATCAATCAGTCCTATAAGTACAGTCTGCGCCCAAAATCTCACAGAGAGAGAGAGAGAGAGAGTTCTTCCGTAACCTCCCATTCAATCTCCATATCAAACACAAAGATGCAGATCAAGCTTGCAACCATTGCCGCTCTCCTGGCCTCCGTCGCATCGCCGGCTCTTGCCAGCTCCAAGGGCGCTGTTCTCGTTAACGCTCTCCATGAGCTGACCGGGGAGATCACGGACTCCACTAAGGTGGTAGAGGATCTGAACCTAGTCACTTTTGCTCAAAAAGTCGGCGTAAGTTTCCCAAGCCTAAAGCTCCAGGCCTTCTACGCATTCCCGAGATGTCGACCTAATACCGCCTAGACCTTTGCTGCTGGCTACAAGGATATCTTGAACCTCAAGAATAAGCAAAATTTCCAGGATCCCCAGGGCATTGATCCTAGCGAGGAGCCTGAGGTCTGCAATGCTTTCATCACTGTGAGTCGTCTCTATCAGTGCATGAAGGACACCATCTAACAAAGGGTACAGTTAGCGGAAGTTGAGAAGACATTCCTACAGAACGTCATCGGGAAGTACGCCCTCTTCGATATGACCGGATTCAAGGGTCCGGTTGGCCAACTCCTGCGCGCCGATGAGCAGATCAGTGAAGTATGTGTTCCAATTACGATTCATGCTTCAAGTGAAACTTACCATTGTCAGACAAATTACTTCAACATTCTTGGCCTGGTTCCATCTTGCAAGAGCGACGTCAAGGCCAAGGGCGAGGAAGTGAGCTCCATATTCACGGACGCTGTTCAGAAGTATGCTTCTTAGATCGACATTTGGGACCTATTACGTTTCTCATGTACACAATTTTACTTCTTTAGAAAGCAGAATGAGTCTCAGACCCGGGGATTTTTACAAGAATCGGTATGCTCAATCACTTTTTTTGTATTTCAACAAGCGTATAGTATCGCCATGCAGAGGTGAGAGGGTCTATAAATGTCATATCGCAAAGATGGTATACATGAGAAGGAACCGAAGACTCCGAACCAATTTTTCAACGCCAGTCTCGCTGAATGCCATGTAAAAGTCAAAAATCAAATCCGAACATTGTAAATCTGGTATATCCAACCACCGCCACCCTACATGCGCCATACCGAAGCCCACGCCGAAGGGATCCAGCCCTGACAAGGTGAATGTAGGGTTTTTGATAATCGAGACGAGTAAAAGGGGTAAAAGAACCCTGGTAGACGGTAGCCAGGACGAAAATAATGAAACAAATTAGATGGTGGTTGACGGCCCAACGAGATCAATGATCTTGTTGGCCACGGCCGAGGGGTAACCGCGGGACATCATCTCTTGGACAATGCCGGAGGCGTTTGTGCGGTCGTCAGCGGCCAGGAAGGCGCGCGTCATAGCCTCGTAGGTACTGGGCTCGCGCTTGGAGATACCGATGCTATCGTAAATGGTCTTGGCCTTCGAGACGTTGCCTCCGACGGCCCAGCCATGGATCAGCGTGTTGGCGATGTAGGCGGTCATCTCAACGTTCCGCTGGAGCATGTCCTTGACAATCTCCTCGGTGTCGGCGACGCGATTGTTCGCGACCATCGCTTCAAACAAGGCTTGGTACAGACAAGGCTGCAGGCGCACACGGCGGTCGGAGACGACGGAGTCGAAGACCTTGCGGGCAGCGGGCAAATCGTGCTGAACACAACCCTTTGCGTGGATGAGAGAGGCATAGTGGACGGCATCGGGCTGCTGGCCGGCGGCCTGCATTGATTTGAGAACCTTCTCGGCGGCTTCCATGTCCATGGGCTCGAGAGACGCATGCGCGTCAATAAGTAGCTTGTAAGTGTGCATGGTAGGCTTGATGTTGCGGGCCTGCATGCGCTCATAGTAGGCAAGCACTTTACTGCGGTCGCCCTTGGTGTTCAGAAAATATTGGATCATAGAATTGTAAGGCGCAGGACGGGGCTTATAGTTGGGCATGGACTCCATCTCCTCAAACATCTCTTCGGCGAAGCGCTCGTCGCTCACACGGCAGAGCGCGTTGACGATGGTTCCGTAAGTGACACTGGTAGGACGCACGTTATTGGAGCGCATCTCGGCGAAGTAGGCAAGGCAGTCGTCAATACGACGCGCCTTGCCGAGCTTGCCGATAAGAGCGTTGTACAGGAAGGAGGTGGGCTCAACACCTTCGGCCACCGCACGGTGGAAGATCTTCAGAGCTTCGGTAGCTTCATCGAATGTCTTGGTCGACTCTTTCAAGGTGGTGATGTACAAGCCGAATGTGTTGGCAGAGGGTGCAGAGCCAAGGCTGAGGAGCTCCTGGTGGAACTGGCCAGCCAGCTTACGGTCTCCGAGAGTGAGGCAGGCAGACACCATCGCATCGAGAATGGAAACCCAGCCATACTTGACAGCATTGTAAGCCGGGTTAAGAGGAACGTCAGCTCGGGCCATGGTGTGAATCTCGTTGACCAACTCCATGCGGTTAACCTTCGCAGCGGCAGTGATAAGCTTCGCGTACGTGATGTAGCGAGGGTGACGACCGATGCGACGCATGTTCTTGAGCCGTATCAAAGCCTCATTAAGATGAGTCTCGGTCCGGCCGGCGGTCTTCTCGAGCTCATCGGCGATGACAGCAGAGCCCCGGAAGTCGGTAGCCTGAGCATAGGGGTCGAAGGAATCAGGACTTGCGGAAGGGGTCGTAATGTTGGTCTCAGTCATGGAAACGGGGCTGTAGCGTTCAGACAGGAACGAGGCCTGAGTAGAGGCCTCAAGATGTTCCTGCCATTTTTTCACAACATCAGGACGGCTGGTGAAGAGCTTGGCGACAGCCTGGTCGATCAGGTGGGTCGTGTAGGAATCCAGCGGAAGAGAAGCCGAAAGGGCGACGTCGAGCATGTGGGCAAATCGGACAGGGTGGGCAACATCAAATAGAAGTGCACTGTTGTTCGCCATCATACCAGCCTGAACCTGGAGAGCGAGGGTGAGGTCGGTCGGAGTCAGCTGAGAGATGCCAATGGGTCCTAGACTGGCGACAGCGTGTTCAGCCAGGGGAGACACAAGGCCACCGTTCTCGATCATAGACCATAAAAGAGTCATAGATGCGGAAGGCGAAAGAACAGCGGCCGTCTGCATGAGAACGCGGCCGAAGAGGTGAAGAGACTCAGTGACCTGTTCACGTGCTGTGGTATCGACAGTGACCTGTTTGGTAGAAGCGTTGCGAATGCGAGCAAACATAGTACGCGCCTCGTGCAGACCTTCCTCAACCTGACCACTCTTCAGAAGTGCAACCGCGTACATGGCGGTCGGCTGAACCAGATCCGGAGTTGCCTGACCGACGGTGGTAAGCATGATCCATAGGGAACGGGCCGCCGAAACATTGCCCCGGCGAACGTGAAGGGCAAGAAGTGAGACTGCGGGGTTCTGTCGGACGTCCGGGTTGGTGGACAAGCGATCGTAGGCCTCGGAGGCAGTCGTAAGATCACCGGCATCGGCCGCGGCAATACAAATTCGGGAAATGGCATGATCCCGAGCTTCATCGTGCAATTGGGCTTTGGCTTGCTCCAAAGCCTTGCTGTATTCACCAGCATTCAAGGAGTGTTGCACGAGTGCATCCTGCACAATCACTTCCTCTACCGCAGCCCAGCGAGCTTCGCGGTTCTCAGTGATATCATCGAACGAGGAGCGGATCCGGCCGAGGAAGCTCTGAGCGCCCTCCTCCTTGCCACAGGATAAGTAGGCACGAATCAGAGCGGCATACACCTCGCCGTCAACACGCTTGACAATGGTAAAAACGCCATTGTCATCTGAGACAGCGAGAGCGCGATACTCATTGTAGCATTCCACAGCACTCTTGAGGTCACCAGTACCAGCGAAGGCATCGATCATACACGGAAAGATAGTCGCATGGGGAGTGACCTTCTGCTGTTCCATGTGGGAGTAGATGCGAATCATGTCCTCGACCTTGCCCTCGCGGGCACAAGCAATGATGAGTTGGCGGTAGAGGTCGAGCGGGAACGCAAGGCGGGAGTGACGGGTTGTGGCAGTGTTGAAGAGCGTGACAGCGATGGACAATGAATGGTCCTCAACCAGGATGTCGCGCTCAAGTTCGCTGGACTGGAGCATGAACTTGCCAGGCTCCTCCATGCCACCATAGCGGACACGCTGCTGCTCGATTACCTCCTTGGCCTTGATAATTTTAAGTGCATGAGTCACCAGCAACTGAACGAGAGTCTGATAGGTGTCTTCGTCGGGAATTACCCTACGACGAAGCATATCAGAGTAGACATCGAGAGCCTTGGGGATGGCCTGGGCCGCATCAGGGTGAAGCTGGATAGCTGCAACGAGGAGGGCATTGTAAGCATCGACAGAGGGAGTCAAGCCGTCTTTAAGCAACGATTGGAACGCCCCCGGAATTGCGGCATAATTCTTCGAAGTAGCCAGCCGGACAATGCGATCCGAGGCGGCCTTGGTCTCCTCGGAGATAGCCTCAGTCACGAGCACATCTTCGACAGACTCGGCGGCAGGCTCGTTTGCCTCAAATGCTTCCTCGGCCTGTGCTTGTTCCTCTTGAATCTGAATCTCGCGGGCGACGGCTTCCTCGACCTGAGCGCTGACGTTCTCGTTCGCGGCAGCCTTGGTGAGATGGGGTGGCACGGATTCGGGCGAAGGGGCCCGTTCTTCCTTACCCTCGGCATCCTCAGCAGAAGGCTTCCAACCAATACGGCGCTTGAACTGATCAGAGCGCCAGTCACTATCGTCGCCCGTCTGCTGGGCATGCTGCCAGGCAGCGTAATAGGCAGCTAACCCGAAATCTCCGTTGCCACCACCACCCTGGCTCGCCTTGGCGCCGGCGCCGGAGGAGCTAGACGCGTTGGAGAACGCATTCTGGAGTTGTGTGCGAGTGAATTTGGCGGGTTGGGCGGCGAGAGAATTTAATGTGGTAGTAGACGCGTATGAGGACTGCGACGCCGCGACTACCGATTGAGCGTAGCCATGAGTAAAGGCTTTGGTGAAACTCTGGCGCGCGAGGTGGGTGAATGGCTTAAAAACCATTTATCTGGCGGAGGACCTCTTCAGAGTGAAGAGGCAATGCTGTTTTGCAGGTTAGCACAGAGCCAGTACATGCGCCGATCGCAGAGGCGAGACGCACCTTGCACTCAGAATTGTAATTCAAGTGCAGGCTCATTGGACGACTGTGCCGCCAATGAACGCGCTAGGGCAGAATTGGGATGAAGGAAACTTGGTGGATGAAGAGACCCGGGTAAGGATAGGTCTTGGGAGCGTTATGAATTCAAGGACAGAGGAAAGAGGGAGCCTAAGTAAAAAGGGAGGCCACAAAAAAAAATCGCGGGATTCCAGAAGCAGATGGAGTCGCCAGTGGACGAAGGAGTGTCTAGGGCCGATCCTTTCCGGAGAATCCTCTCGATGTACTTCGTACCTTCGATCGATAGGCCACCTCCCCAACTATCGCCATTGACTACCTACTGGATCGGACCTGATTTCTGTGGGGCTATCGAATATCGAGATTCAGACACGTCAACCATTTTTCTCTCAAGTACAGGTTACTCGCATGTGTAAGGTCCTGCTGCAGTCCACCAATGTACCGAGAACTCAGTGGGAAACCCCGGTTTGCGCCAAATGTCAACAGGTCAGCTGGCTTCACTGCACAAAAATCGGGAAGATCTAGACTTTCAGCCAATCACACGCTGGATGCCCTGGGTGGGTGCCTGAATGAGTCACGCCCTTTCCCGGTTCTTTTTCTTCTCGGAGAAGGCTGTTCATCTTCCCCGGTGGCACTCGGCCTCCCATTTTGTCCGACGGGGTTAAGGGAGACGGTGATATCGTCTCCGCGTTTAACATATAGTGTATGGTCTTGACTCCGGGACTCCGGCCCCGCCAAAGGATTTGGCGGCGTCAGCATTCGTAGGTCTGATCCCAGCCTGGTCTTCATTTGAGTCAGTGTGGCCGTCTCGGAAATCATCACGATTGTATCGAGAAAGTCTCCGCAAGCCAGGCGAAGTAGTTGACAGTGCCAAGAGACGGAAATCTTAAGACTCCGTCAGATTTGCCAAGGTGTCGATGGTCGACGGTTCACAGCCTCAGGCACAAAAATTACTTGTCACGTGCTCCCATCAACGGATCCGATGTTTGTACCCTGGCGATCCTGTCCCAAGTATAAAGCCTCTCTTGTCGGTCTTGGATACCGGGCTCTATCATTCTCTTTATGAATCAAGCTGAGATTTCATGACATCATGAGACCACAGACGCCAGGCCCTATAAAATCCCGTGATGAAAATGACAGGATCATGATTCATCTCCTCGACGGCAGCCCTTGAAGATTCCGAGAGCCCCGAGCATGTACTTTTCCACTACAGTACGCCAGGGTCAATCTGACGTCAGAAAAGCGCTTTTCGTGACGGAGAGGAAAAAATTAAAAGGACGCTCGGATACTCGTCGATCGATACCCGCGTCCCGTGTCTACACTTGGGCCCAAATTCCCATCCACATCATCGCGGGGTGGGCGGTATCTTTCGCGACACGAGACCCATCCCTGGCTCGTAATGTCTCCGCCTAAGCCTCATGTGGCGCCCATCCATATGCGATCGTACCCTGTTCCTTTACCTGCCTGGACCGCTCGTTATCAGATCCCCGTTTCGATAAGAGGGCCATCATGCACGGTGTCGAATCCTTTGAATCAAAGCGCCCCAGATCCAAAGACGTGAGGATGACTCAACGTCTTCGTTCTTTTTCCTTGACGATCGCTTGTCGCTACTTGGTCGTTCAAGCGTTCAAATGTTGTAGATCAGGCTCTAGGGTACATTCCATGCAGACTTGGGGCTGGCAGTGGCATTGGTCTGGATCGAAACAGTCGACGATCCCCCGAGTCCGACATTCATTCTTGACCTCTATGTCAAATAATGGGATGGTCAGGCTAGAGATCCTCGAGGGGCCCTTCGTGGGTTTCTCCATGTCCAAAGGCGGGAAACGGCATGACGCCCAATGATTTATGTAGAGCTGCGTACTTCAGATACCTTATATGTTCACCTGCAGGAGGCTCTACCGGGTGCAAGTCTCCTGCAAATTTTCATTACGGCATGATTGTGCACGGTACAGATAGAGTACTGATATGCAGGGTCGGATATTTTTGGGTGGACCGTCTGGCCTGGACCCCACTAAAGGCACCGCGGGCTCCATCACCGGTGATGCCGAACCACGTTGTTGTTTTAACCAAGCGATAAGCATCGCTGGATCACAAAGCTGTTCTTGGAAACGCTTCAAACCAGTGAAAACCTAACAATTGCGATCTCCCCCTGTTTTCCCCTTTGTGTACTCGTACCCATGGATGTCAGCCTCAAACGGAAGCAGTCGGCAAAACGGTTCAAATAAATAGCAGCGGAGACACACTAAGTGTTCAAAAGCTTTGCCAAGACTTTGAGACGACCCTGAATGTTCCGCTGCTATCCGAGTCGCACTGTTATTCCAGCGCCGGGCCCTCATAACGAGAGTACCCTAACGGCTAGGAAGTAGGAGCATAATACCCGATTAGGCCAGGCACGTGACCAGCCGGATATACGGGATCCTGTAAGAGTCTGAAACTCGGGCACAATTGCCTTCCCGTCTGGCGATCTATAAGTGGGCCCCCCTAGTGGCTAGTGGTCTCGCACGAATCAACCCACCCAGGCTTAATCGTGACAGTTCGTTCCACAGGGCGACCCATGGCCCACTCCCAGAGCCATGGCCACTTGGACTACTTTGAGCTTAGTTTTGAATTTTTTAAGCAAGAAAATGCAAAAGCTTCTCGAAGCAGCTTCCGACACTTCCAGCGCCCTTCCCGCCTTATAACGCCGAATTTGCCGTGTGGCTCCGTGGGAACAAAGTATAGGGATGAGAAACGCCACAATGAATAAGTCTCTTCCAAGCGTGCAAAATAGTTTCTGACTCAACAAAGAGGGGATCGGACTTTATTTTGTCAGGATTGAGAGATTGTAAGATTGTATAACCAGAAAAGCCCCCGAAAGGCCGCAGGGGGCCGGCGTTTTATAGTTGCATTCCATGTTCGCGTTTCATGTATGATGATGACCCATGTGCAGCATGTCACCATCACTAGTTATGTTCCATTGGTGAGAACACAGACCTGAAATACTGAAAAACTCAACTCATCGCGAACCAAATTTGAAAAAGGGGCGGGTAAGGATCGTCGCTACCATGACGATACTCATTTCCTCGCAGGGACCCTTTCCCGTGTCATCCGTACCTGACCACATTGTACTTGTAGACTCGGACATCGCCATGGGATTGTAGAGAAAATGTCCGGAGCCGATGTGAACCTTCGAGCGACTTTGTCTGGTTATCCGGATGGCGAGATTACATGCGAATCTACCTCGTTCGGGTATCTACCGTTCGGCGCGATTGCCGGGCTACCCGGGATGAGCATCCAAAGTCTGGTGAAAATCCACCTTAGTGGCTACTTGCCGCTCACGGGTTCCCCTTGGCGAATGATCTTGAAGCATCATAGAGAAAAAAGCAATCTTGCTGTCCGCTTATAAATTGTGCTGCCCCCCCCCCTGCGTCACAAACCGTCGCATACCTACATAGCAGTCGCATTTCTTTTGCCAGCCCTTTTTCCTTCCGCAAGTACCTATCGACCTGTCCCATCACATATATAGCTCTTCACAGAAGCTTCATTACGCCAGGATGGTCTCACAAACGCTTGTGGTAACGCCACAACACCCTGGGCGCACCGTACGCGGCTCCGAAAGCGATAGCTCGATTGACGAAATCGCGGAGCAGAAACAGAAGCTATTTGCGACCGCCCTGGGGAAGCATGGAAAGGATCTTGACAATTCAGCATCGCCGAAGCGGTGGAAAAGCTTCTGGACCTCCTTCCGCTACCTCACCAACCTGACACCCAAGGAAGTCGATGATTTTATGGCGTCATACGTCATCTACAACCTTGATTGGTCCGACGAACAGCAAATGACCAAAGTGCTTGGTCCTAACTATCAGGAGAAGGTCGGCGATTGTTTGAAGTCATACTATGGCGTTTTGAACCATTTGTGTGCCCTCGGTGATGTCGAAAAGATGTACATTCCTCCATGGATGAGTAAAAAGGCTAGCGTTCTGGAAAACCAGATCCTTTATGAGCGCTCAATTGCTCAGAACATCGGTCTTTCGGCTGGAGACAAGGTGCTGGATCTTGGTTGTGGTCGCGGGCGCGTCGCTGCCCATATGGCGCAATACTCCGGCGCCCAAGTCACCGGCCTCAATATCGACCCCAACCAGGTCGCTCAGGCAAGGACTTTCAATGAGGAGCGTGGCCTACATAACACCTTTGTCGTTCAGGATTTCAACAGCCTCCCGCTTCCCTTTGAGAATGAGAGCTTCGACGCCTTTTACCAGATCCAGGCTCTGAGTCTATGCAAAGACCTTCCCGCGCTGTTCAGCGAAGTCTTCCGAGTCGTCAAGCCCGGCGCTAAGATTTCTCTGCTGGATTGGATCAGCCTGCCTGCCTACGAGCCCACGAATCCCGAACACGCAGAGCTTATGCGTCGCGTCAAGCCGCTGATCGGTGCCGTCGGCACCCCCACGCAGCAGAGTCTGGAGAAGGCGCTGACCGACTGCGGCTTCGAGATTGTGCTTTCCGAGAATGCCAGCATTGACGGCCTGCAGGCCCCGCTGATTGATACCGTCGACCTTTATTTCCGCACCTTGCGCCAGGTCATCCTCGCCCTTGTCAAGCTGCACGTCCTGCCCCGCCACTTCAAGACCTTGATCAATCGTCTGTGCCTCGACGGCCAGGCTTTCGTCAAGATGGATAATATGCGCCTGGCTACAACAAGCTATAGCATCATTGCGCGGAAGCCCAAGGCATGATCATCTAGAAAGTTGTTTCTTCCCCGTCGCGCTCCTTGAAGTTGAGGGTGTGAGCTAAACAGAATTGGCATGGTGAAATCGACACGGACATTTGTCTTCGGTTCCACCCATCCTTCGCCCGTTTTCAACATCATACCGACAATGTCGGTCAAATTATACAAATACCCTGTACAGTAATTTAAACTTTAGAGGCTTCGGGCGTTTGGCTGTTTTGATTTTTCAATTTTTGGGGTTTCCAGGATTTTCTTGTTTCTTGCAGCAGTTTGGAGTTTGCCTTTTCCTTCTGAAGATCAATGTCGAAATCAGATCTTGTTAATTTTCTTAATTGATCACTTTTATGATTAGTTCAGCTACTACCAATACAATGGTGATCACCTGAACCATCCTTCCATGATCGTGTCTGCTAAGTTTGTGTGCTGGCGGCGGCGTCCCGAGCTTATCTGACCGATTGGTGTTGCACAGCGAATGAGCTTGGTTCGTAAACAAACCCATGCCATGTTAGGCCGACTACTTCAAAAAAAATAAAAAAGAACAACCGTAAAAGTGATCCTCCTTGATGGCCAAAAAGAAAACTCGAAAAGGTCGTGCCCGGGATCGAACCGGGATCGGCGGAATCAGAATCCGCAGTGATGACCATTACACTACACAACCATTTGATGAATGCTGCCGCAAATTTTGACATTATGAACTAAAATGAACTTAAAACTCATCTTTCTTTTCTCTTTTCTTTTTTAAGGTTCTTCGTTTTCGTATCGGCTGTTGCCCATCAAGAAAGCTTGAAGTCATGACTTTTGACCTGGCCGGATTGGTTCTGTTCGGAAGTCTAGACCAGTGCTTGGAAATCCACGGTGATGTGTTTGCCACTGAGGCAATACGTTCTTGTAAGATGACTCAATTCAATTCCAGTGTTATTATTGAACTGTTCTTAGCTCTGGCCAGGTCGATATCTAGTGCGCCTGTCTTGGCCTCATTTGGAATAGGTAATGGGCTGACTCAGTTGTAAATAATTGCACCCGACTTTAAGGAAATACTATTTAGTGAAATATCGGAATTGAGCCGCTATTGCTTGCAGACCCATGGTGGTTCACTCTTTATACTTCAGTTGAAGGGCAGCGTAGCATGCTTTGGTAACCAAATTTCGCCCATTGGGACATCCTAGGTACAATGGGGCATTTTCGAGGTTAATATCAAGAGGTCCCTGTTGTATTGTTTTGGACTTTTCCTCGTGGGGTTTGACAGGAGGTCAACCTTCATCTAGCGAGTATTAAATATCAATCAATATAAGGGAACGTTGATCGATCGTTGGCACGTATCTCAATCCGCGTGACGAGATAACGCAGGCTCCCTCAGCTACATGCATCACAACTGAAACCAATCGTAATAAAGTGCGAGCAGAAATATTGCGAGTGAACTCTTGATCGGAACATATTCAGACCATCATCCCCTCACGGGAAAGGAGCGCAAGGGCACACGGGGTACCGATAGGCCTGGCACGCTATCCCTCATTAGGAGAATTGGATACACGCTTTCCCACACTGCCCTTTTCCCGCGCACTTTCAAACCCCTTCATCGTTGTATGCGCACATCTACTTGGCTATTCCACTCCCTTTTCTGCAGCCCCACCCAAGCTATCGCGCCTCCCGACTCGACCCTGCGGGGCTTGATACTTCGCAATCTCAATCTCAATCCCGATTGCTCCCCGCCTTCCGTACCCATCAATGTCCATGTCCCCCCAACCATCTTCCGTGACGGCGCTGTCCGCTCCCGGCAAGGTCCTCCTGACCGGTGGCTACCTCGTTCTCGACCGCAACTATACGGGTACAGTGTTCGCCCTTGATGCGCGCATCCACGTGGTCGTTCAGCAACTCAGGAGTCATCGCCGTGCACCTTCTGGGTCGAGTGACGCTAACCCTGTGCTGGGTACCGAGGCCCAGCCCACTCGTCCCGAGGGCGAGGAGACAGAGTCCGAGCACACAGTCGTTGTGCGTTCGCCGCAATTCATCGATGCGGTCTGGGAATATGGAATTCAGCGGTGTGAGAATGGAGGCGGTGTTAAGGTGGTTCAGAAGAATGACGGGTGCGCTTCTCTTATCATCACTCAACATCGGATTAAAACTAACGTATAGCAATGCAGCCCGCGAAATCCTTTCGTTGAGACCTCGCTGAGCTACGCATTAACATACATTAGCTACGTTGCTGACTCAAAGGACTTTGGCTCGCTATCTGTCACCATTCTGGCCGATAATGACTACTATTCGGAGACTGCAACCTCAAGAGGCCCTGCATCTCAAGCGCATGGACGTTTCGTCAATTTCGGTGTTCCTCTTCTCGAAGCCCACAAGACTGGTCTGGGTTCGTCCGCCGCGCTAGTGACTGCTCTCGTCTCTGCTCTGGTTATCCATCGTACAATGCAAGCTGACGACCTTGGTGCCGGCCGTGATAAGCTCCACAATTTAGCTCAAGCTGCTCACTGCGCAGCCCAGGGTAAGGTTGGATCTGGGTTTGATGTCGCGGCCGCCGTATATGGTTCATGCCTGTATAAGCGATTCTCACCTGCTATCCTCCAATCTGTTGGCGATGTTGGAACACCATGCTTTGAGGAACGGTTGTTCGCTGTGGTAGAAGATGCCGACCAAGAGCACCCCTGGGATACTGAATGTGTCGATTTTGGCATGCAGCTCCCGCGCGGAATGCAGATGGTCCTGTGCGACGTTGAGTGTGGCTCGCAGACTCCTTCTATGGTCAAGAAGGTGCTCCAATGGAGGAGCGAGAACCAGAAAGAGGCCGATATTCTCTGGGCTAGTCTGCAGAACAACAACGAACGACTACGACAGGAGCTGAAGCGCCTGGCGCAGCACCCAGATGCCAACACCGATGGTGAATTTTCAGATGTCCGCACCCTCATTGGCCGTACACGTCACCTCATTCGCACCATGACCCGCCGGACGGGTGTGCCTATCGAGCCCAGCGTGCAGACCGAGCTGCTGGACAACCTCTCTGAGATCGAGGGTGTCATTGGCGGAGTCGTGCCTGGTGCTGGTGGCTACGATGCCATCGTGCTGCTAATTCGGGACGATCCCGCCGTCATAACCAGACTGAACGAGCGGTTCACCGACTACAAGAGTGCTGTGGAGGATGACTTTGGAGGAAAGATTGGCAATGTACGACTTCTGGGTGTTCGTCACGGGTCAGAAGGAGTGAGAAACGAAGTTCCCGAACAATATGCCGCCTGGATTTAGATCAGATGGAACTCAACCTGGCTAAGAACAGCAAAGGAATCATGCTGCAAAGCTTGGAAAACGGATTATCTTGGCCTATTGCATTCTGAACCGGCCTCACAGGCGCCTCCGGCCCGTCCGACAACCACACGAATTCCGTCCAACCCAGCCCTGAATCATTCACGAACCCGATATATTACTTGTCTCAGAAGCCGAGATTTTTCGGGACCTTTGTGAACACGGGCTTGTGTGCCCAACACGGGCCGGATCCGTCTTTGTCTGCCGTTGCTACCGAGCATCAATCAAATGGATGACGACCGCCCCCTGATGTCAAGTAACAGACATAGAAAAACAGAAACATCGCGCAGATGTCTGACATGATCATATGGATTTTCAAGAATTGTGGTATGATTCAACGCACGGTGTTTCTTTGATCCTGATCGCAGGTTCGTAGCAAATAGCTCTATGCTTATGTCCTGCTAGGGACTTCAGTCATTGGACAGGTTGAGGTGGAATGAATTGCCTATAGATCAACGGTTATTCAATAGGTTAGTAATGTTGTCCATCTTCCATCGTCCATCCATCATTCATAGCGCGGGAATGCCCACGATGTAGCAGAATCCAGCTTTTTCTTTATGCATTCCCCCACCTGGACTTCTGCATTTGCTATCAAGACCGACGCCTCCCCTGCATATGCAGCCCAGTTCTAGGCCAGCCGAGGTCATTCATCTCTTGAGGCACCTGAAATACCTCACTGTGCGACAGAGAGTTTGTCGTTCCTGTATGGGCTGGCGAGGCAAATCGGGGGCATGAGCTCGTTTTCCACGAGCCTAAGATGGCCTGACTCTGAATAGAAAACACTAAGGCACCAGCGTGCTGATAATAGATTCAAGGTTCGCAACATGACACGCTCAAACCGTGTCCTGGTATGAGCAGAGTGGAATGCCAAACAAGCTGGGTTGGAAAATTTAGGTGTCGCTTTGTCCCCAAATCTCCCTGATCTCCCCTGTCATGGATTTAATCGAAAGTAAATAGGGTTCTAGATCTAATGAATGGAGTGTATATGTCTACAAAGAGTACTGTGGCGAGGTGGAAAAATTCCTCAGCCTCTTTGTCAGTTCGTCATATTGTCAGTTTCACGTTGCAACCTTCGGACTTAGACTTGCCGATCTCTCCTTAACTTCTTTTTCCTTCATTTTCCAGCTCTCGCTTTCTCCCTCCTCAGGATTTCTCATATCTTTTGATTGCTCACTCTCTGCCTACACCTCATCTTTTCTCGGCGCACTAGCGAAAAGACCATCGCGCCACTTCGGGTAGTTGACTCCTCACATTTGAGCCGATCGAACAACTCCTCTCTCCACATCTTTGTCATCTGGACCATTTGTTTCCGTGAAAAAAAGTTCTCCGTTTCCATTAAAGGGGCTGCATTCAATTGCCACCTGCCAGAGGGACATCAACGGTCATGTCTTCCACCGACAATGCGGAGCCCGGGGTGCTCAAGCCCAAAGATCATAACCCGGGGGTCACGAGTTCTCCGCAAATCGCGCAACCAACATCCAGTGAGCCCTCGAACGTTCCAGCCAAACCGGACCCCGTATCTGATAGCATTGCCTCTGTTCCTTCAGACTACACCCAGGCAGCCGATACGGCGAACCACCCCGCGACCGGTGGCGAAAGCGCCGTTCCCGTGACAGCAACGACTAGCTCCACCGACACTGCTCCGATCGATTCAAAGTCTGTTGTCGCGCAGACCCAGAACACCGATCCGCATTCAATGGATACTGAAGAACCTAAGACGGGCGCCGAGCTCTCGGAGGAGCAGTCGGACCTTGAGGGAAAGGAGGCCGAGGAGGCCGGGCCTTCGCTGGCTATCACCTTGCTCTTGACAACGGGCGCGCGGCATCCGTTTACCATCGATGCGAAATACTTGCGAAAGCGCTCAGTCAATGTCGAGAATTATGATCCCTTCGTCATGAGCGTCTATACATTAAAGGAGTTGATCTGGCGAGAGTGGCGAGCTGGTAAGCTACTCCCTACACCGTCGCAAGGCAGTGGAGTAGGCTGCGAATTGATACCTAACTATTCGTCATATTATAGATTGGGAAACTCGTCCATCTTCTCCAAGCGCAATTCGTTTGATCTCTTTCGGAAAGCTGCTCGATGACAAGTCGCCTCTGGCTGGTATGTGTTGCACGATGTTAAGCGCTATATGGCTACCTGTACTAACTGGGCGAAACAGACTCAAAGTTCAACCACGATGCCCCGAATGTTGTACATATGACCGTGAAGCCCCAGGAAGTGGTAGACGAGGAAGATGCCAAGGGAGCCAAGTCTCAGTACAGCCAAGGACGTGCAGCCAGCGACCGCAGCCCTGGCTGTCGCTGCGTCATCCTTTAAACGGCTTCCTTCAAGCACCCCAGCACCCGCGACAATGCCTCAGGTTGCACCCTCCGCCTTATAAACCTGACTTTTGAGTCTTGACTCCACCCTTCATGCGTTCATCCTACCATATACTCCCGACTTTCCACCAACTGTCAACGCGACTACTCGACCAAGCCTGCCTTCATGCAGCATCTCCTCACCACAGCGCAGCGTCACCTGGCTTCTGATGAATATGCGCTCCAGCAGCGGCTTTTGGACGAATCAAATCTTCTCCAAACCTTGATATCACGTCTTTTTATTTACCTGTCCTCGCCAATCCCTCCCAGTCCCAAACTCAAGAGTCTCTCCGCCCGTCCTGCTTCTGTACATGGGATATGAATCACCGCACCCTTGCCCGACGGCCTTGAACCATGATCCTTACCGTGCTCGCCCCTCTCCTTGTTTCCCTCATCTCGGTCTTCACCTGCCTCTCCCTTCCTATTTCTATATACCCATCCGATCCGTTTCTTTTTGGTTCTCCCTCTTCTTTTTGAATGTCCATTCTCTGTACGGCTTGCCTGGGACTTGTGTATCTACAAATTTCGCCTGTTTTCTTCTTGTTTGGTTGTTGGTTCGTTTCGTAGTGTACATGCTTTCCACCTTCATACTTTACTGGAGTCTTCGGTATACAATTGAATACTTGATCCTGACTGCATTTCTGACCTGGGCCAGCTACTTACTGATATAAAGGGAATCAACCCAGTTGATAATAGAGGGGAAGAATAGATTGCACTAGCTATATCATGGCCTCTGTCATGAACAAATGCAGACAGAAGACCGAGGCAGCAGGTTCAGTAATCTAATTCTCTATCGTGGACATGACATCAGACGTTAGTCTTCGAGGGGATGGAGAATAGAGACTAGTTGCACATGTCGATCAAAGGAAAAAGGAGAGAAAAGTTCAAGCGCATGGGGGTTTTATCATTTAAAAGTCCATCTTCAACCTCTTCTCCATCTCGTCGTGGAAGGTGGGTGGTTCCCGGAACTCGTCGCCTGCAGGAAACTCAAATCAGTTCATGCTCAAATAAAACCAAGCAGCACGGGAAGTTTTATAACATACCAGGGAAAATATCCTCCCAGCTCACCTCCGTATCCCGACCTCCAAGCGTAAGAATATCCTCGTGGATGTTGCCACCCTTCATGCCGCCCAGCACGGCCGGACGGAACGTGCTATCACGGACAATCTTCAGCTCCATGCCACGGCGGACGGGCTCAGCGATGCCGTATGCCCGACGCAGGGACTCCATCTTCATGGCATCTTGGGTTGCGCGCCAGGCGAGTAGGCGGGCCTCCAAAGGGTGTGTGGAGGAGGGGATATCGTTGAGGGCTGGGCTGTTGGTGGACGAGGCGGTTGCGGTGGCGGGTAGAGTAATCTTGTTACGGAGAGTATCGGGAAGACCAGGTGCTGAGGGGGCGCCCTTTGAGAGCTGTGTCTGGCGGGTGGTAGTGTTGGTGGTTGAGCTGGGGTTACCAGATGGGGGTGCGATGCGGAGAGACTGGAATTGTTAGTTAGTTGTTTTCAAAGATCGAATGATAATTATATGATAAGTTGAAGCTATGCTCTAGCAAAAGATGGAATTGGAAAGATGGGAGTCTGGCTGGCTCGGGGATGACTTGACGGAGGATGAGGTCAAGGTCCATAGCTTGATCACCTACCATTGCGACGGGTTCAAGATGGACTCTTGAACTCAGAATTGTAGACTTGGAGTGATTGTCAGAAACGGAGGAGCTGCAGAAGACGAAGAAGATACAAGAATGAACGAGGATGATGACCGAAATGCGGAGGGCAGCGCCAGGCAGAGAGAGAGCAGCGCGTCCAGCTCCTCCGGCTGCCCACAGCCACCAGAAACGCAGGTCACCTGACACCATTAACTCTAATCTGCATTTCTCCATCACAACTCGAAGATCACTCACGTCAAAGAACAACTCCACAATGCACCAATTAATGACACCTCTCGCCCTCCGGACTCTGCGGACTCTTGTCCACCGTCCAGCGTTCACGTCGACCCCCCCTCCGCACCCTGACAACCTCCACTCTAACCCGCCAAACCCCGAGTCCACGCTTCACCTTCAAGCCCGTCTTCCGCACGCAAACCGCATTCACCTTCTCCGGCATGACCCGCCAATTCTCCAGCTCACCGATTATCCGCGCAACCTACAACCAAGTGCGCCGCGGCTGCCGCAAAGGCCAGCGTGCGCGTCGAGGCCGGTCTCCGGCTTTGAAGGACCATCCGTCGTTGAAGGGCGTATGTCTCAAGACCGGTATCACCAAGCCCAAGAAGCCCAACTCTGGCGAGCGCAAGATTGCTCGTGTGCGTTTGAGTTCGGGCAAGGTCGTCACTACGATTATCCCCGGCGAGGGCCACAACATTCAGCAGCATAGTGTGGTTCAGGTGCGTGGTGGCAGAGCCCAAGATTGTCCCGGAGTGAAGTACCACCTGGTTCGTGGTGCGATGGATTTGGTAAGTTTATCTTCCTCGTATTGTGGGTTCGGGCAGACTTGCTAATTATCTCCAGGGTGGTGTCGGAAGCCGTGTATCTTCTCGGTCAAAGTACGGAACCAAGAAGCCCAAGGGCAACTAAAATCTGACCACTTTGGTTGAGTTGAGAGTCAATGGTTGTTTGGAGTCTCTGGCTGCTGGGCTCGCCTTGATGCTATGGGCTGAACGTCATACCTTATCTTTTCTTACACTGTATTTGTGCAATATGGGCGACATTGTTATTTATTGGAATTGCTTGTACCATTACAACTATCTAGATTATGAGGACCTGTGAAATAGATTCCCCAAATGATCTTCATACGACCATCATCGAACCTTCTCTCCTCTATGAATGATGATTTACAGTAGTACCTCTGACTCATTAAATTGTCGCTTCCGGTGATTCCATAACCTGGGCTCTTCATGAATTAAGTCAAGAGCAACTTGTATAAAGGTTGAAAGACGGAAGCAGTAATACGACGAGAGAGCCACGAAAACGGTTGATGCATGTAGAATCTAAGCGCTGCATATCAATGTTTCCTATGGAACGTCTTGTCCTACTCAGTCACCAAGCTTCTCGAACAATCGATGTTTGGAATCGGGGTTTAACTTGTATTTGATTTTTGTTCATACCTTGAAGTGAACTGATTAGCTACACAATCATCACGCCGAGGGAATCATATGAAAATATGGCAATACAGCTGCTTGTCTGATTCTCTTTTACTCCAATAAATCATGCAATCAATTTTTCTCAACGATAATAGAAACGCTCGGGAATCGATATAGTAGAACATGGCAGGTATCGCAAGTCAAGTCGCCGTGTATGGGGAAAAAACCGTGTTATCAATCAGAAAATATGAGTATTTCTGCGACTTTGACACGCCGAAGAGACTTTCAAAACACAAATCTGGAATCAAGAGTACACTTTCGTGCTCACTGAGCTGTGCCTGGGAACGCTGCGGAGGCGTTCTCCAAGATCGTACAGACATTTCATGACGAAGTGTATATGAGTGAATAAATAGGCTCGAGCACTTCGACTCACGAGCAAGATGATTGTGCTCAAAAATAGCAGGATGATGCCAAATTGTCCGAGCGCAATCAGTCAATCGTTCTTGTCCCAGCCTTCGGGCATTGTCATTTTGTTGACCTTGAACCACCGATTGGTGCCTGATTCGAGGTTAGCGAATGCGTCAGTAGACTAAGGCCGTCCCGGGACTCACAAGAATAGCCCTTCCAATCAAAGTTTTCTTCTGGCTTGCAGTGACAGCGAAGGTCCAGTCTTGTCTGCTCGTCGATCGGGCAGTGCGTGAATGGTACATGGTAATAAGCAATCTCATTGAAGAAGTGAATTTGCTCCTTCTTCAGCATAATGGCAGCGGCAATAGAGTGCACGGGTGCATCACCCCAGCGTTCGTAGAAGAAACCGCCATCCTGATCCAAGGAGGAAAAATAGTCAATGTACTCCTTGGAGCGCAACCATTCCAGGCTGCCAATTTCGAAGTTGGACCACTGGGAGAAAGTTAATCCTTTGAACAATTGAAATCTCATGGGATTGTACGTACGAAGTGGCACTTGTTATAACTCTCGCCACCATCCTCGCTGATAAAGTCCATAGCATTTCCTTCAGGGATGTGCTCGGGGTGGTTCTTCATGAACTTTTTCACGCTATCCCATAGCGTGGGAATGGTCTCGTAGTACTCGTACAGACTGATGACAAAGCTGTATTTCTTGTCGTTCTCCTTCATGAAGCGGAAAGGGTCGGCGCCAATGTCACAGAAGAGTTCAATGCTGGGCTCGACGCGCCAGTAGTATTCATAGTTCATCATCAGCGGGTGACGGAAGAAGAAGCCAGATTCATAGCGGCACATGTGACGGTAGCTCTCGGAGCCTCCGTAGATGATCTTCTTGCGATCCATCTCTTCGCGCGCTTCCTTCGCTTTGTCCTGGTCAATCCATTCCGGATAGGACCAGTGGTCCTTCGGGATTCGACCATAGTGTGTAGTTCCGGACACCAGCGAGGTGGTGAGTTTCTTGAAGTCATCGTCAAACTCGTTGTCGTTCAGGAACACCCAGTCATAGTTGTAGTTGCGGTTGAATCGGTCTTCCACTGTGCGGATGGACTTTGCGATATCCCAAATATCACTGTTACGAGCGAGGGTGACAAAAGTGGCGTTCACCCGCTCATTTGTAGAATTTCCAGCGGATTGTAGCTTTTGCGCTCTGAAATCTTCGTATGAGGGACGGGACTTGGGGAGTGAGACGGAGGTGGGAATCTGCAGGTCGGAGCGGGAGATGAAATAGAAGAAGGTCAGGCACTGAAGGTCGTTAGTGATGCGATCGACAGGGACTCGACAAGAAACCCCATCAGTTCAGCCTTACCACGAGGGCGACCGCCAGATAGCGGGTATACCGCACGGAGGACATTGTGGCGAGTGGAGAAAGGTGTTGTCTATGGGGCTAACGAAGGTCACAGTGAAAACAAGCCCGCAGAATTCAGGCCAATCCACGTTATAGGGAGCAAGACATTCGTGTAGAGGTCAAAACCAACACAGAGATGGAGCAGTGGTGGAGTAGAGAAGAAAGGAAGGCCGCGCAAGTCAATGGCGACAACCGCTTTCAGCCGCGTGGTTTCACCGGTTCCAGACAACTTGGAATTCTCAGGGGAATTTTGCGATGCTCTCGGGTCTTTTCCAAGATTAGCCTCTCTCCGATTTTATGATTGGAACTATGATGACAAGGGTCTACTCTCTCCCCATTCAATCGAAGAATTTCCAAGGGAGATTACAAGTGTCGTTAACGTCCTTGGCGAATTGAGACGTGGTAATTCGTGACGGTGGATAAGCCCCCTACACCTTGAAATGCAAAGTCGGAGAGCACCAGGCATATAGAAAGAGACAAGGAAATAAAGATGATATTGGATTTGTTTCAGATCTTCCCTCGTGGAGTCATCACATCAAAGATCCCAAACGAGTCGCATTGGATCGACACTTGGCAGTAGTGCCTCAGGCAGCCGCACTCCAGAACTTCGTTCGCTCCATCTGACGCTCTCCTCGTCCCCCCACCATCCTTCCCTTCGACGCCCCCATTTCTCCTTCTTCCTCTCTTCGACCAAAGAGGCATGTCTTTCTTTGGATTCGATACCTCCCTCCCGAGGGATCGAGGTCGTGGCCCTGGGGCCAAGGGCTTCTTTGAGAACTCGGATCCCTTCGCGCAAGTCGCTTTGGCTGACAAGTTCCTGGACGGTGATGCGTACGCTCCCTTCACGATGATGAAACCTGACATGGATGAGATGCTGATATATATACTTAGCGTTGACTTCGAGGATACCTATGACGGCCTTGGCGACCAGCTCGATGACGATCAAGACGAGTTCAACGACGACACCTTTGGCGGCGGTGGCGGAGATGCTGCGCCTGTCGGCAGAGACTTTGATTTCTTTGGAAGGACTGCTGGTGTTGCCGATGCCATTGGAGAAGAGCAGGTTCGCTATAGCTTGCAGAACCCCCAGGCCGCACCCGCACCCGCTCAGAGAGCTCCCCCCACCGGCAACGATTCCCACCGAGTCGACCTCTAGGCGCACGGGCTACGAGAAGTACTCTGAACCTGGATATATTCCCGACCTGCAAGCGAAATCGAGCGTTTGGACGCAGAAGGCCGAACCGAGCCCCGCCCCCGCGCCGGCCCCAGCCCCGAGCCGCAAGATAATGAGTCTGGAAGAAGTCGAGGCACTTGAGGCACAGATGCGCCGCGGTCAGCCTGGTGGAAGACTACCTCCACGACAGATGCAGCAGATACAGCAGATGCAACAGATGGTGGCGGATCCGTATCAACGTCACCCTCAACATTTCCCCACGCTTCATGATGGCTTCCACCAGCTGGCTCCGGAATTGCAGGCGCAGCTTGAGAAGGCGGCATGCCACCTCCACCCCCGGTGATGCCGGAGCTCTATGGCGGACTCGGACCTGCTAACCCCCCCGGGTGCCCCTTTCCTGCGAAACAACCTCCCTCCTCAGAACATGCCGCCTCAGGCCCCCCGCCATGCCGGTCTGCCTCAGGGTCAGCGGCCGCAGCAAATGCAGCAACAGCTCCCGCCTCCGAGCAGCCGCGCACCGAACAATGGTCTGCCGGTCATTACTAACCCGCAGCAGCTTCTGCACCTGACTGAAGAGCAGCGCAATGCTTATTTGGTTGAGGACGCGAAGCGGGCCAAGCGCAACCACAAGATTGCCCTCCTCTCCAGAGGAAACGGCTTGATGACGCCCCAGGACAAGAACTTTATCACACGAATCCAGCTGCAGCAATTGGTGGCTGCGGCCGGTAACGTGGCAGACGCCGATCCCGAGGCTGTGTTGGCCGAGGACTTCTACTACCAGGTCTACAGCCAGATTCGTGGCGCGCCCCGTCAGCATCCCCACCAGCCTCTTGGCCACTTTGCCCAGACCTATCTGCTCCAGACCGGAAACCGTCTCGGTGGGAACCGACACCGAAACACTTTGCAGGGCGCAGACAATCATATGCAGCGGATGCAGCAGCAAGTGCAGCGTGCTGTTGAGGCTGCCAAAGCCAAGCCTAAGAACAAGCAACTGATCATTGAGGGAAGTTTGGGCAAGATCTCTTTTAGCAACGCCAAGGCGCCCAAGCCTATGCTCAACATCAAGCGTCCCGATAGCTCGGAGGGACCTCGTCCTAAGAGGGTGCAATCGGAGCTTAGTTTGAGCGACCGCAAATCCATTCTCACCAATATCGAGCGTGTTTATAGCGCTTTGATGTCTATGGAGGACATGGAGCGCACAATGCCGCCGCCACCGGAAGAGGGTGATGCAGAAGCGATCCAGAAGCATATGGAATGGCGCCAGGAACTCCACGGACTCAACCAGAAGCTCTGGAAAGCACTGAAGGTTATGGAGCCTATTGTGCCCAACTCCACTACCCCTCACCCCTTCATCGCCTTCCTTTCCCACGCCAAGGGCAAGAAGGCCATTCCCCGCATCTTCCGTCACATCGACCAGGAGCAGCGCGTGACTATCCTAACCATGATCGTCGTGCATCTGGACAGCTTGGACGTGGTGCGCCTGGCACAGGCTATGCCCGGTGAGGCCCAGCCCTCCATGGCTGTGCGCGAAGCCATTGACCTATTCTCGCTGGCCGTCATGCCGAGCTTGCTCCAGTATGTCAATGAGGCACCCTTTAATATTATCATCGGTCTCCTGGGCCTGGTCATCGCGCAGACCCACGTGCAGAGCGTGGCTCGCACCAAGGTCGGCCTGGGCATCCTGACCATGCTCCTGAGTCGTGCGGAGCTGGTCAAGGAAGCTGGCCAGGCCCCCGAGCGGGACTGGCAGCAGTGGGTTGAAAAGTTCAACGTCCTCTTCGACACCCTAGAGCCCGTGCTTGCCGACATCTTCCCGGGCTCGATCAACTCGGGCGACGACATGTACGTCTGGCAGTTCCTTGCCGCCGTGGGTATTGGTGCCAGCCCCGAGCAGCAGCAGCGTCTGGTTATTGCTGTGAAGTAAGTTTCCTTCCCTGAGGATCTCCAAGATTACTTGTGCTAATTATTCATAGGGATCGCGTCATGGAAACCGTGGGCTATAGCAAGAGCCTTCCTGCAGACATGTCCAGTCTGCGACTGGGCAACGTCAACCTGTTTATGCGGGCCATCGGATTGGACGTGGAGCTTCTTGGTTAAAATGAGCGGAAACGACGAGTGATTTGTTTGATGTCTGATATTCCGAGCTCGTCCACACATCGATTTGGCTCATAGTGCCCCTTTCCGAATAAACCTGAGCGTCAGGTCCTCGACTGGGGGCCTCCTAATCCGAGCATTAACTGCATCGATATTGAATGCAGCGCGCAGCATGCAGAAACGCAAGCAAGCGTGCCTTTCCCCTGAACTGCGTTGCGCACCCCCCCCCCGACGTGATCTTTGGGAAGAACCTGGCTAGAGCCAAAAGTCTTTGCAGGGCACACAATGTAATCCGCCCTTGAAAGCATATGTTCATTTACTTTCTCCCCATACCAATTTATTCTGTCATTTTCTGTTTACTCTTTACCCGGTGCGGATGGGGCTAGATGGGGATTACCATTTTCCTGATCAGGGGGGATAAGTGCGCAGGTGTCTTCATAGTCATAAAAGCAACGATCCATGAAGCCACAGACAACACCACATCGGGAACGGGCTAGGTGGAAGCCGGAGATTGGACCACTGGACCCTGAACCGGGGCAATGGTCCCGGCCGTGCCTCTAATTCGGCGCGGAGTGGGCTCTAGACCCGCAGCTTAAAATGAAACGAGGAGTTGCCGTTGGAGACGCTTTGAGGGATGGCCCATGAAAATCATCCTAATGCATCTCCAAGGCCCATCGGCGCCGGATCTTTGATGCCCGCGCTTATCTTTGCCCGCTTCAGCTTTTGGAGGACACCCTGGTCAGTTGCGTGCCGTGTTCACCGCCAGGGACGAGGGACGATCTACATAAACACCAGCCCATGAGCCGGTCCCGACATTTCTCATCGAGGAGGGAGTCAATTGCATGGACACGCCAGGTCAGAGAGAATCCAGATGTTTGCGATGGCTCAATGTAATTAGATGTCCAACCAGGTACCTCAGGTGTCAAGACGCAACGGGCAATGCCGCGTAATGGGGAAAGAGGAACGGGGAAAGAGGAACGAGAGCGGCCGGTCTCCCCACCTGGAATTTCCCCTTAAAGTGCCTGCCCCTCCTGCCCTACATTCCCCTCCTTCAATTCATTTTGACCTTTCATTCTTTGAATCATCGCAATCATGTCTGCTGGTTCTGTTCTTGTTGCTGGGTAAGTCAAAACATGCCTCTGCTGAAACCCCACTAACCTCCCCGCAGTGGCACGGGCTACATTGGCTCCTTCACCACCCTCGCTCTGCTGGAGGCTGGCTACAAGGTCGTCGTTGCTGACAACCTGTACAACTCCTCCGCTGAGGCACTGAACCGGATTGAGGCCATTTGCGGCAAGAAGGCGGAATTCGTTAAGCTCGATGTCACCAACGAGGCCGACTTCGACAAGGTGTTCGAAGCTCACCCCGACATTGACAGCGTGATCCACTTCGCTGCCCTGAAGGTATGTCAATTGCTCTCTTTTCACCATTGATGAGATGCGCTGACATGGTCATAATCAGGCCGTCGGCGAGTCTGGCGAGAAGCCCCTGGACTACTACATGGTCAACGTCTACGGCACCATCAACCTGCTGCGCTCGATGGTCCGCCACAACGTCACCAACATTGTCTTCTCTAGCTCCGCCACTGTCTACGGCGATGCCACCCGCTTCCCTAACATGATCCCCATCCCCGAGGAGTGCCCCCTGGGCCCCACCAACCCCTACGGTAACACCAAGTTCGCCGTTGAGACCGCCATCACCGACGTCATCAACGCTCAGCGCAACAACGCTATCAAGGCCGGTAACGAGGCCGAGGCCAAGAAGTGGAACGGTGCTCTGCTTCGCTACTTCAACCCCGCGGGTGCTCACCCCTCCGGCATCATGGGCGAGGACCCCCAGGGCGTCCCTTACAACCTGCTCCCCCTGCTCGCTCAGGTTGCCACTGGCAAGCGCGAGAAGCTGATGGTCTTCGGTGACGGTATGTGCCGCCCAAGTCCCCAAAGTATACCAATCCTTTCTAACTAATATCCACAGACTACGCCTCCCATGATGGCACCGCCATTCGTGACTACATCCACATCCTCGATCTCGCTGACGGCCACCTGAAGGCCCTCAACTACCTCCGCGCCAACAACCCCGGTGTCCGCGCCTGGAACCTGGGTACCGGAAAGGGCTCCACCGTCTACGAGATGATCCGCGCTTTCAGCGCCGCTGTCGGCCGTGACCTCCCCTACGAGGTCGCTCCTCGCCGTGCTGGTGACGTCCTCAACCTGACTGCCAACGCTACCCGTGCTAATAAGGAGCTTGGCTGGACTCCCACCCGTACCCTCGAGCAGGCCTGTGAGGATCTTTGGCTCTGGACTAAGAACAACCCCCAGGGCTACCGCCAGCAACCCCCGGCGGAGCTGCTGGCTAAGCTGAAGAAGTAAATTTGCTTCATTTTCTGACTGAGATTAAAAGACTCTTAAGGAGTGTGGACATAGACGATTTATTGGTAGAATACACTGAAACGAATTTCCTTTTCACTGGATTTTGACTTTAGATGCAGTTCCCAGGTTTGAAGTAAACAGACTACTTGACTCGGTAGCTATCCAGGAACCCGATGATAAAAGATACGAACGATCTATAAATTTGCAACCGGCTGAATGCATATGAGTTTACCAATCTGTCAAGTCAACCCATTCAAATATGCCTCACTTCACGCCTTGTTTTTCTTACTCCTTCTTGACCCAGCACTCGGCGCCTTTTCCGAACTCTTCTCTTTCCTCTCCTTCTTCTCCTCCTCTGCCTCCTTTTCCTTCTTCTCCAACGCCCGCTTCACAGCCCCAGCCTTCTCTGCCTCCTCAATCTGCTTCTCACTAAACTCCCAAAGCCTCTTCCCAACATCCTCATCCGCCACATCCTTTCTCGCGTAGTCAACCTGTCGACACTCCTTGATCATCCACCCGCCTTGTCCACGCCCATAGCTCTCCTCCATAGCCGCATACAAGATACTCTGTGCGCCCTGCTGCGGTGACTTCAGAACAAGCCACCAGAACGGCCAGGTAATGAGGTACACCAACAGACCCCACAACGAACCACCCGTAAGCCAGCGCCGTGTTCCGGGCGTGCGGCAAAGCCCAGGGTCGACAACAATAACGCGCGCGCAATTCGGTAGTCCATCGGGTCGTTTATATGCACTCAGATGGCGCTGGAAAGACTGAGCGAAGGTCATGAGCGCGAATTTGCTCATCGCGTAAACATTCTTTCTCTGCGCTGAGTCGTTCTTCGTTTTCGAGTTCACGCCCCGCACGGTATCAAGATCGAATTTCGCTCCAATGTACCCTGACGATGTGGTGAAAATTACCCGCACGTCGCGATGGGCAGGCTGCACGCGGAGCGCCGGGCTGAGAATACTGAGAAGGTGGAAGTTGGAGAGGTAATTGACTTGCCATTCGGCGTCGATACCGTCGGGAGTCAGAGTTCTAGCGCTAGACGGGAGAGCGATGCCGCCGCAAAGAATGACGGCGTCAAGGCGGCGGGGAGGGGCATTGTCGATCCATTTCGTGGCGAAAGTGCGGACGGAGTGCAAGGATGTGAGGTCGACTTGTTCAGCGTAGATGAGGTTGTTTTTTGTCGTGCGGCGGAGGTCGTCGATGTATTCGACAAGGAAGAGGTCGGAGGGCGGTTGTCTCGTTAGGAGGATAACTTGGGCGCCGCGGAGGGCGAGTTCATGGACTACACTTGCGCC
Source organism: Penicillium maclennaniae (assembly GCF_028827695.1). Classification (NCBI taxonomy): domain Eukaryota; kingdom Fungi; phylum Ascomycota; class Eurotiomycetes; order Eurotiales; family Aspergillaceae; genus Penicillium; species Penicillium maclennaniae. The sequence goes on along the minus strand of NW_026623215.1, from coordinate 3,423,944 downwards.
AATTCCTGATGTACCGCCCTAAGAGATATTAGATGGGTGAAATTGGGACTGGGAGGAAGGGTAAACGGACCGTCACCATTACTACTTTTGAATGCATCAATCTTTCGGAGATGTTGCGGGCTCCGCCGAAGTAGTACTTCAGCACGACAATGAGGAGAACCCATGGCGCATAGCGAAAGACCGGCCAGATCCATGGAATTGAATCAAGGCCATCTGCGATGCCCTTGACGATAATTGGGATGGGCATTCTTGGGAGGTGAGTTGGAGTGAGGAAAAGAAGTCGAGCTGTTCGAAAGGGCGCGCGTTATCCGTTATCGATAAGATTGCCACATCTGCCACATCTGCTCTTTCCGCTCTTCAACTTGGCTACGATGTCGGACGACGAGGACTATTTCCTTCCGTTGGAAGACCAACGGGTCTTTGGCGCTGGTATCCGGCGTAAAAGGGTGCCATTTGTGCGCTCTTCGGAGCATGAATTGAGCACGACGAGACCAGCTTCTACTCCTGCCACGAGCATCGCTGATACTTACCTCTCTATTGTTCTTAAGACAACCGACGGGGACCTTGCGGATAATGTCAAAGAAAACGATTCGAGTACATCCAAAAATACATCAAGACCTATCCCAGAGGGACATTTGCCTCCTGTTCGTACAACACAGTCTGTACCTCCAGCAGCAGAAGCAGTCGCTCCACCTCAAAAGGACCACTGCGAGATATGCAACCTTCCACTCTCCTCCGAACCGGGTACCGACTTAGAAACACGTCCTCACGAAGCATCCTTAGCCCATCAAGTCTGCCTCAATCACTCCCACCCCCCATCACACCTCGACCGCACCCGCACCGGCCTGCGCTACCTCTCCACCTACGGCTGGAACCCCGACAGCCGCCTTGGTCTCGGCGCATCGGGCAGAGAGGGCATCCGAGAACCACTCAAAGGCCGCATCAAAAACGACAAAGCCGGCTTAGGTTCCGGATTAGACAAAGATGGAGATCGATTACCAGCACCGCCGCCGCCACCGAAGAAAATACAAAAGCTAAACGCCAAGCAAGCGCGGAAAGGTGCCGACGAGGCGAGGAAGCGGGGTGACAAGTTGAGGAATCTGTTCTTCCAGAATGACGAGGTGCTGAAGTATCTCGGCGAAGATGCTTGATTATGACTGGATTCAACAATTAGCGTGTTCTTTCTTTTTACGAGATACCCAGGAAGTTTAGAACTCTAATAGAGATGAGAGCAGAGCAAAATATGGATTGTTTTTTTTGTGTATTACGTGATTCACAAATTTCTTTGTACTATGATCTTCCCCTAAACAGAAAACACAGTCGTAGGCGAAATGCCCGGACCACAGACCATGATCAAGATAATGAAAAGATGGTATCACAACGGCGCTGAATGAATACATGGCACAGTGGACAAGGAAATGGGATAGGTGGTTATGTATCGTGCACCTATTTGAAGAAGCGGTACTTCTTCTCCTTGTCCTTTTTGTCCTTATCCTTCTTCTCCTTATCTTTCTTATCCTTGTCTCTTCTGAGCAATTTCCCTCCCGACGACGTTGATGCCGGGCTTGATCCGTTTGATCCCAGATTCATACCGGCCATTAGGGCCTCCGGAGGCGCGGGCGAAGTCGAGTGTGCTGTGAAGATGGCCTTTTTCTTTGGCTGAGGGTTGGGAGCAGGCGGTGCCTCGCGCTCGAAGAGGTGTGCTGGAGCAGACGGCTTGGGTCGCTCGGCTGGGATATCTAGGCGGCGCTTGTCGATACTGAGGTCGCCGACTTGGCGCATGAAGAGTCCCGGGGTCAACATGTGTGTTGTTGCCAGGAAGATGTCACGACCATAGGTCTGGGAGAGTTCATAGCAGGTGCGCGCCTCGGATTGGGTGGCACCTCCGGCCATGAAGACGATCAGGCGCTGCTTGGGCTGGTCGGCAGCTCGAGTGCGTGCCCAGGTTGGTTTGGCGCTGCGTAGGGATGCTTGCTGCGTTATTGTATCCTGAGCAGCCATCCCGCCATCAGTTTCGGTGTGAGGTCTGGTGAAGGGGAAGACCGTTGGATCCAAAGTGCCTCGGATTTGTTCCTCCAGCATCTGTTTGACACCAATCTCGTAGCGAGACAGACTGACTTCTTCAGTCTCGGGTACTGGAGCTTTTTTGTTGAAAAGCGATTGCACTGGGGGCCTCTCATCCTTTAGAGGTTTCTCTACCCGCGCACCGAGAAGATCGAGGTTAGCAATAACGTTCCCGTCTTGTCCAGCGAGCTCTGCATGGGACATCAGTTTACGAATGTCGCCACCTAGCAAACCTCCACGGTACAGAATATAGAGAAGAATTAACCGAAGCCGGTCTTGGGACACAACCGATTCGTCATCAAGCAATTGGACAAGCTGCGCAGCCAGATTCTTGGCTTTCTTGTAATTCTCGTCAAGGCCAGAGGCGAAAGATTGCTCAATGGAGCTTACTTCCAACAGCTTGCGTGTTTGGAAGAATTTCATACATTCTTCTGCCATGTTCAAGTGCAACGTGTAAGCATCTTTGCCCTCCGTAAACTCGGTCAGACCTGCCAGCATGTCCTTGATCGTATTAACGTTGGTTTTGTCGTTACTGCGAGTAGCAACGTTAGCTATGTCGGGGCTCAACGAAGAATATGTTTTCGTACTCATCAGCAAACTGGGAATTCGCTTTTCTGAACTTGGCGAAGTCATCCCCTAATTTACCAAGCACGTCTTTCATGTGCATGTGTCGATAGTCCACCCAGATCTTGTCGTGCTCGCCAAGCTCCATGTCCTTGTCCTCTTCATTCGCTTTACCTTCGTTAACCTTGGTTCTGTAGGTGACTTTATCCCCATCCTTGATTGGTAATAGATCATGCACCATGGCCTGATATGTGAATTCATGGAGAAGAGGGGCGAAGATGTCCATAGAACGGTCCACCACAAGCAATACTCCCCGAGGTCTGTTAGACGGAGGCGGGAAGTCTCGTTGAAATTGTGCAAATTGGTCTAGCTCCGATTGAATAAACCGTGCCAGATGGGAGGAAAGAACACCGGCTTCGTGGGTAGGAGCTCGCGGCCGGTAATACCGGATGACAGGATATTCGCCCAAACAGGCACAAAGTGAGACAACCTGAACAAAAGTGAGCTTCAGGGTCCGCCAAATTCATGTGGAAAAAGGAAATAGTATACCTTCTGAGCAAGTTCCTGGAGGTGATTCTTGACCAAATGGTTACAGCCTGGATGAAAGAGCACGGGGAAGCTCCATGGATCGCGGAAAGTAACCACGCGCGATTCTCTGGGGTAGAAATTGATGTTCATAATCCGATAATCTGCAATGCGATCGCGCGCAATTTGAGACCTGTCAAGCCGCGCACGTTGCTGTGGGTCGAGGACTGATACCCGTTAGCCAAAGCGCTTCGCCCAACGCCCAATCGTCGCCTACTAACAAGATGTCCAAACCAAGATTGCCTTCCTGTACCTTCCGACCTCAATGTCGGCCATAAGACAGTCGACGATCCATGCCTCTGGTGTCAGGATGTATAGCGCGTCCATATCCGGATTGGACATTCGTCGCTGCTCAATTTGTTCAACATCTGCGGGGTGCCGGCGCTGGTTAACGAGCGGTTCAGAGTCCCGGTCTGGGAAGGAAACCCACTGGAGACATTCAAGTTGAGAATTTCCTCTTCTTTCACAGCGGAATTAATCAGTTTCCTGCTCTGTTCGTCCACCACCAAGACTTTCCACTGTACGGGGGAAGCTATCATCAGTGCCCGCCACTGAGGAGAACCAGGGCGAAACCCACCTCATTACCGCCCGCATTTCGGATTGTGTTGAGTATGACTGCGAGAAGAGTTACAATGTCAGCCAATCCACCTCTAGAGGAACCTAGTACCGTGGCAACACGCACTGTCGCGTTGGATGCTGATTATTGAGGAGCCCATGGTGGCGGGCCACGGGCCGAAGGATCACCGCGGAAGCAGAGGATGAAGAAGGAGGCGCAGAAAGAGAGAGAGGAGGAGAAGATGGAGCAGAGAAGGAGTCGAGATAGGTGGCCGTAGGAGGTACATGAAGGAGAAAGTGGTTCCCCACCATTTGAGCTTCGACAGGATGCAAAGTGGATCTCCCGGTGGCGCGCCAGGGAACTCATTCCATCCCGATAAGCAACTTTTTTCTTGAAACCACCCTGAAACCACCTCTCTATTTCGCGTTTTCCGCTTCTTTGCTCCTTGGAGGCATCTGTTTTATTCCTTCATCGGTCGAGGGTCTAGGGCGGAATGCAGTCATGGGGTAGAAGCAGCCGCTCGCTTTTCTGCTCCTTGCGATCATGCACTCCAATCCGGCCTAAGCAGCATCACTCCATCGCGACCCTTCTGTGCTTCGAAAGACGACAACGCCTAAAACTATCACTCTCGGAGCGTCATTTTACAACATCGCCTGTCCTCCGGCGTACAAAACGAGACAAAAAGGCCAAAGAACCGCAGGCCAAGCCCGCCACTACCCTGGATCAAAATGGCAGGCAAACGCAGCATCTTGCAGAGTTCGATCGGCTTGTCGAAAAAGCATTGGTTGATGTGCGGAACAAGCTCCTCAAAACAAAACAGATGTCAGAAGGATGGAAGCAAATCGAACGACGGGTGTTAAATGCCTTGCGGATGGACGAAGCAAAGGCGGATGCGGGCTCATTGCTGCAGACGAAGAGATCATTACAAAGGGCTATGCTATCTTCTGGGGCGCAGGGTATACGAAACGAGCTGGAATATCTCAACTACGCCGATCAAACTACGAGAGATTACTCAACTCCAAACCTCGAAGCACAGAAGAAAGTGACCGACCTTCGTTACCCGGCCGAATGGTATCCCGCCGCACGCTCTATTCAACGTACAGTGCATCTTCATGTCGGCCCGACGAATTCTGGAAAGACATACCATGCCCTGAAGCGACTGGAAGCCAGCAAATCGGGGTTCTACGCTGGGCCGCTGAGACTGCTTGCACAGGAGGTGTATCATCGCCTTAAGACAAGTGGTATTCCATGCAGTCTGGTGACCGGCGATGAGGTCAAGGTCCCCGAAGATGGCACATTGCCACGCGTCATGAGTAATACAGTGGAAATGGTCAGCCTGGCACGGGACTTTGATGTGGGAGTCATCGACGAGATTCAGATGATATCAAATCCACAACGAGGTTGGGCATGGACGCGAGCAGTTCTTGGAGCACGAGTCAAAGAGCTGCACCTATGCGGTGAAACACGTGCTGTGCCGTTGATTCGGGAGCTCTGCGCTCTCACGGGAGATAACTTGGAAATTCACCGCTACAACCGGTTGAATCCCTTGCAGGTCATGTCGAAGAGCTTAAAGGGTGATTTAAATAATCTCCAGAAGGGTGATTGCCTGGTGTCCTTCTCACGGGTTGGAATTCATGCTTTGAAGGCCGACATCGAAAGATTGACCGGAAGACGAGCAGCCATTGTTTACGGCGGCCTGCCAGCCGAAATTCGGACCCAACAGGCTAATCTTTTCAACGACCCTGACAATGACTATGACTTTCTCGTCGCAAGTGACGCGATTGGTATGGGGTTAAACCTGTAAGCATCACCAGATATCTCCGTCTTAAAATTTCAACTGACACTTAGTAGGAGCTGTAAGCGTATTATCTTCGAAACCTTGATCAAGCGTCTCCCTGGTGGTCTGCAACGATTATCGATCCCAGAGATCAAGCAAATTGGTGGGCGTGCAGGCCGGTATCGTCCAGCGAGCGCCACAAATGATTCAGAGGACGGAGCCAACGTGGGCCTAGTCACATCCCTTGAAGAAGTCGATCTGCCCTATATTGTCAAGGCCATGGGCACAGAACCCCCACCACTCCGTGCTGCTGGGATCGTTCCTACGGATTCTACCTATCAGAAGTTTGCCAGATACTTCCCGAGATCTACCCCATTCGAGTATCTGCTCAGGCGCGTCAAAGACATCGCTGAGATCAGCCCGCTTTTTTTCATGTGTGATGCGAAGAGTCAGCTCGCTAATGCTGAGATTATTGACAACGTGACTGGGTTACGGCTTCAGTCGCAAATGACGCTAATGGCCGCCCCAATGGATGCCAGAAGTAACGCTGGGTACGACGCCATCTCTGAATTCGCTGACTGCGTGGCCGAGAACTCACGTGGACGGTTCTTGGACATTCATGCTCTCAGGCTGGAGGTCTTACAAGAACCAGTATCCGGACAAAAGGAATACCTGCGCGAATTGGAGGACCTGCACAAAGCCATCATTCTCTACTCATGGCTGGGATTCCGCTTCGGCGGCGTCTTCACGGACCGGACTCTCGCTGCGCATGTCAAGGAACTCGTCGAGGAACGAATGATCCGAGCATTGACTGAGTTCTCAGCCAACAAGAAGTTACGAAAAGACGCATCTCTGCACCGCCAGATTGCGCTGCAGAAGCAGCTCCTCGAGCAAGGAAAATTCGACTTTGAAAATGATGGCGAGCCGGAGGGTAGAGAAGAGGAAGTGGAGGAAGGTCAAGCAGAGGAAGGCTCATCAGTCCTTCCGACTCCTCTTTCTGAGACTGGATCGACCGACGCAGAATCCTCAGAAAGCTCGATTACCGACTTTGAGACTGATTTGGATGAAAACAGTTCTTCAGAGAGCAATTTTCACGGGCCCAAGCTACCGGAAAATGCGAGAGACCTCTTCTGTATGATGTACTTGGTGTAACAAAAGACTTGTATATTAGCTGTATTATATCAAACCACTCCAACAGCCCCGGGATGAAATGTCTCCATTTAATCGTGTATAGTTGTCTTATCTCTTATCGGTGGCGACTTCGGCCGGACTGATTTTCCGCCTACACTTTGCTTCGTGAAGGTCGGTCTCGATCGGTGTTTGCGCACTCGCTCTCATATCGCTTTCCTAGCGCCTTCCGTTCCCTTCGACCGTCGTTCTTTCGATCTGTCGCCAGGATGGATGACCTGGAGTCGCTGGAGCTGCTTTCGCTCGTGTCGCGAGTGACGAGCGAGCTCCAGAACCACCTGGGCATTTCCGACAAGACTCTGGCCGAATTTGTGATCGACCAACACCTCAAATGCAATGGACAATTCTCCGAATTCAAAAAGAGCCTCGATGACATGGGCGCTGAGTTCCCGGAAAGCTTGATGGAGAGTATTGATCGCCTTGTACTCACGATGCACCCAAAGTACAAGTCAAAGAAAGCGGAAAATGGCGACTCTGGTGCCGGAGGCGATAATTTGATGGACGAGCTGGATGCTCTGGAGAAAAAGTCGCGGGTTTTCAAGGGCCTAGCTTTCCCAGATAGGGAGAAACGCTGGGAAGAAAACGACTACCTTGATCGGCAGGCCGCCGACGAAGCCGATGCGCGGGAAGGCGCCATGGACGACACTTTTGCAATGCTGGAGGGGCTTGCTGGGAAGCCGAAAGAAAACCAAGCTGCCTTTACAGATGAGCGCAGCACCAGAAAACGGAGTCGCAGCCCCCAATACGATGACTACGACCGCGGACGACGACATAAAAACAAACATCGGTCGAGATCACGGAGCGCACATCGTCGCATCAAGAGTGACGACCTTGTGGACGAATTTGGACGATCCATTGACAGACACAGCAAGCGCGAAGACAGTCGCAACGGACACAGCGATCGACGGAGACGTCGTGATCATGAACGTAATGACGACGATGATTATTTCCGACGACCACCACCCGTTGAACTGGATGACCAGCCAATTCTCTTCAAAATTTATGAGGGACGTGTCACCGGCGTGAAGGACTTCGGCGCCTTTGTGAATCTACAGGGAGTGAAAGGTAAGGTCGACGGCCTTGTCCATGTTTCTGCGATGCAAGAAGGCGTGCGAGTGAACCACCCGGGTGATCTTGTTTCTCGTGGCCAGCCAGTCAAGGTCAAGGTTGTGAGCATTGAGGGCACTCGCATTGGACTGTCAATGAAGGAGGTCGACCAGGTAACAGGAATGGATATTGTTCCCCAGAAGCGGTTGGCTTCAGGCGCGAATATGCAACGCCTCGATGGTTCATCAGGAAACGACCGATACGGCGATCTCAGTTCAGACGTGCCCGTCATTGAAGAATCTAACGGACGGCCAATGCGGAATCGCAAGCGTATGACCTCGCCTGAACGATGGGAGATCAGGCAGCTCATTGCTTCTGGGGTTGCATCCGCCGCAGACTATCCCGACCTTGATGAGGAATACCATGCCACCCTCACCGGCGAGGGAACGTTTGAAGAGGAGGAAGATATCGATATCGAAGTCAAAGACGAAGAGCCTCCTTTCCTGGCTGGCCAGACGAAGCAGTCGCTCGAACTTTCTCCTATTCGTGTGGTCAAGGCCCCTGATGGCTCCATGAACCGAGCCGCCATGTCGGGTACCAATCTCGCCAAGGAACGACGCGAATTGAAACAGCAAGAGGCGCAAGACAAAGCTGCTGAACGGGCCAATGAGGTCGACCTCAATGCACAATGGCAGGATCCTATGGTTGCACCTGAGGATCGCAAATTTGCTGCGGATCTGCGCAGCACTCAGCAACCCAAGCAGGATGATGCTGTACCGGAGTGGAAAAGGGTCACCATGGGCAAGAACCAGTCCTTTGGCAAGCGAACCGACATGAGCATCAAGCAGCAACGTGAAAGTCTGCCAGTGTTCAAGTTCCGCAAGCAACTCTTGGATGCCGTAAAGGATAACCAGCTGATGATTGTGGTTGGAGATACTGGTTCAGGAAAGACCACGCAGTTGACGCAGTACTTGGCCGAGGCTGGATACGGAAACAATGGTATCATCGGTTGCACTCAACCTCGTCGTGTCGCTGCCATGTCTGTGGCCAAGCGTGTTTCCGAGGAAGTCGGCTGCAGGCTGGGAGCAGAGGTTGGCTACACCATCCGTTTCGAAGACTGCACGAGTCCAGAGACCAAGATCAAGTACATGACCGATGGAATGCTTCAGCGAGAAATTCTGCTCGACCCAGATCTTAAGAGGTATTCCGTGATCATGCTTGACGAAGCTCACGAGCGAACAATTGCCACAGATATCTTGTTCGGTCTTTTGAAAAAGACCATCAAGCGCCGGTCCGACCTTCGCTTGATCATTACGTCGGCCACTCTGGATGCCGAAAAGTTCTCCGAATACTTCCATGGCTGTCCCATTTTCTCAATTCCCGGACGAACTTTCCCTGTCGAGATGATGTATTCGAAGGAGCCTGAATCTGACTATCTGGATGCTGCTCTCATCACGGTGATGCAGATTCACTTGACCGAACCGGCAGGTGACATCCTTCTCTTCCTTACAGGCCAAGAAGAAATTGACACTGCCTGTGAGATATTATTTGAGCGGATGAAAGCATTGGGCTCTACAGTCCCCGAGCTGGTTATCCTTCCTGTCTACTCCGCGCTTCCCAGTGAGGTACAGAGTCGAATTTTCGAACCAGCGCCGCCTGGTGGCCGCAAGGTTGTCATCGCGACTAACATTGCTGAGACTTCAATTACTATTGACAACATCTACTATGTCATTGACCCCGGCTTCGTGAAGCAGAATGCCTACGATCCGAAGCTCGGTATGGATTCGCTCGTGGTGACACCTATTTCGCAAGCGCAGGCCAAGCAGCGAGCTGGTCGTGCAGGAAGAACAGGTCCTGGCAAGTGTTTCCGACTGTACACGGAGGCCGCCTATCAATCCGAGATGCTCCCCACCACCATTCCTGAAATTCAGCGACAGAACCTGTCGCATACTATTCTCATGCTCAAGGCAATGGGCATTAATGATCTTCTTCACTTTGACTTCATGGATCCGCCCCCCACTAACACCATGTTGACAGCTCTTGAAGAGCTGTACGCCTTGTCAGCTTTGGACGACGAAGGTCTACTGACTCGTCTGGGCCGTAAGATGGCCGATTTCCCTATGGAGCCCGCTCTCGCGAAAGTTCTTATCGCCTCTGTCGATATGGGCTGCTCTGATGAGATGCTTAGTATCGTCGCCATGCTCTCAATTCAATCTGTATTCTACCGACCCAAGGAAAAACAGCAACAGGCAGACCAGAAGAAAGCCAAGTTCCACGATCCATGTGGTGATCATCTTACCCTGCTGAATGTCTACAACGGCTGGAAGAATTCCAAGTTCAACAATGCTTGGTGCTTCGAAAACTTTATCCAAGTTCGAGCCATCGGCCGCGCCAGGGATGTGCGCAATCAGCTCATGGGCATCATGGAACGCTATCGCCACAAGATCATTTCTTGCGGACGGAACACTACTAAGGTGCGACAAGCACTTTGCACTGGTTTCTTCCGAAACGCCGCTCGCAAGGATCCCCAAGAAGGATACAAGACGCTGGTGGAAGGCACACCTGTGTACATGCACCCGAGCTCCGCGCTATTCGGAAAGCCAGCCGAACACGTTATCTACCACACTCTGGTGCTCACCACTAAGGAGTATATGCACTGCACCACTTCGATCGAGCCGAAATGGCTCGTGGAGGCAGCCCCGACATTCTTCAAGGTGGCACCTACAGACCGTCTGTCGAAGCGCAAGAAGGCCGAACGCATCCAGCCTCTTCACAACCGATTTGCTGGCGAAGACGATTGGCGTCTTTCGGCCCAGCGCCGTCAAGGCAGAGGTGGTGGCGGAGGCACTTGGGGTTGATATGTCACTTTCGGATACCAATGCTTTGTTGCATGTTTAATACTTCGTATATTCACCATGTACTCTTTTTTCTTTTTCAAGCCTGATGAATCAAACTGGACTGGCGTTTGGAATGGAACCAGCCATCCTTTGCATTATATGCTTCAAGTATGCAGAGCTTTTAAATAAAATACGGAATTGCCATCTCATCAGATACCTACCTCAGCCATGTGTAGTGAACTATTTCACATCTCCGAACATTTCAAGTAAAGAAAGTCGCTGAACCGTTTTAGTTCAAAGTGGGTAGTGGGTGGGAGACGACCAATCAGAAGGTGCGAAATCTCGAAGACATCGGACCCGTGCATCGAAGACCTCGAAAAAAAAAATAACATTGTTGCAACCATCAAGATGGCGCACGTCACAGAGCATCCTTTTCGTGCGAAGCGAAGAAAGCTCGATGAAGATCCTCAGGAGAGCAATGAGCCAACAATCAAAAACCCCTCCCAGTTGCGCAACTTGCTCGTTTTCCAGCAGAATCCCTTGGCGTCCAAGCAAGGTAAGTTCTTCGCTCAACGGTCTTCGACCACTGAAGCTAACGACGTTACAAAAGGACTCATTAAATTCAAGGAGTTCCTGAACTCTATTCATGACCCTGAAAAAGCGAACGAGAAAGCCCAGAAGCTTCAGGTCCTCAAGGGTTATTGCGATAAGCAAATCTCTCCCGGCAAAGAGAGGGAGGAGGATTCCGTCTGCTTTCCAGACATAATTCAAACCTGGGGCTTGGGTGATAGCGGTAACCATGACTCCTTGCTGACCAATGTGCCCTCTGTCCTTGCCATCTTCCTTAAGACCATCTCCCGCGAGCTTGAATTCCGCGAGTTTGGGCTGGCGCTGTGCAAGCATTTGCTGCAGAAAGACCAACTGAGACTTTTCAACCGTGGTCTTACCGCTACCAAGTCAAAGGAGCATCTCATATCACCTTGTCTTCGTCTACTCACGGAGATCGTTACATATGATGGAGGGGCGGTGGCCCGGCAACTCTACAACCGCCGCTATATCACCTTCAAGCGCCTCGAGGTCTTTTTGACTCCCAACAAGGCGCAACTCGAGATTTCAGAGGACCAGTCCAGCAAGTCAACTTTGCGTCGTAACGCCCAAAGGTATCTGCTTGCGAACTTGAGGGTTCAACACGAGCTCGAGAAGAGCGACATCATTGAGCAGCACAAGCTCACCCGCGCATTCCTCGACCATATTCGGAAGGACACTCGAGACATTGCCCTGGAAATCATCAAGTCTATCGAGAGGGACATCGTACAAGATGCCTCGCTGCAGCGCAAGTCCAAGAGCAAGTTTTTCAACCGCTTCAATTTGGAGAAGCTGGTGACCCTTTACGGCTACGATCGAGAATCAGAGGAGCCCAATCCTGAGAACATCTCGATCGCAAATGAGATTCACAAGCTTTTGATGAATATCTGCCAGACTGCGGGCCTTGGTGTTCTACTTCCTGAGACAGGCTGGTATCCGGTCGGAACCGACCCGGAGAGCCTGCCCGTTGAACATGACGACTGCATTGAGCTGGGTCTTGACTCGCCCATTTATGTCGACAAATACCGGGAAAATGTTCCGGTGCGGAACAATTCTCTTTCGTATCTGATTCAGTGTCTTCGTCCCGATGTGGATAGTTTGCAAATCGAGCTGCTGGTGACAATTTTCAAGGCAGCACCGGAGTTGATCGCCGACTTCTTCTCTAAGAAGACTATGTTCACTGCGGACCCTAAGCCAACTCCTTCGTGGCTGGCAGAGTCCGCCCTCCTCTTCTCCACTGTGCAGCTGCCTGTCCCTAAAAATTGTGGCTGGAGAGAAAGAGAGCCCATCCTGCCGCCACCGGTCTCGATTGTCATTGAAAATATTCTCCCTCGGCCTATGAGCCAGAAGATCCTGACCCGTTGCTTGAATCAAAATGCGGAGATTATCACCCTGTTCGCCGTTCGAATCTTGACTCTTGCGTTCACCAAACTGCGTTCAGTGCTGAAGATCTTCCGCGCTGAGCATGGACAAGCCCAGTTATTTTGGAACCAGGCTTCCTCCAAGCTGCTTGCTGAGTTCTCTCGCCGGTGCCCCGCCGTGAAGGATGTTATAGTTCTTTTCCGACGAACGGCTAAGGAAGATCTGCAGCAGCAAGATGCAGTGGCGGAGTTGTTGACCTGCTACTACGAAGTGATGCCCGACATCGCGTTGGAGGAAAATTTCGATGTCTCGTTGGTTCTAGTTGATGTGCTCAAGCGGCTGGAAGAGCCCGAAGTTAGCTCCGACGATTCGGAGCTTCTTCTGAGTCAATTGCAAAGTGTTCTGCATATTGCACAGCAGTCTGCCTCCATGCGTTGGTGGCAGAAACCAGGTAGGCGCCGCAGAATCTCGCTGTTCATGATCATGCCGGACTGACATCTTCCCAGCTACTATGCAATACTCACCCTTTACATCAATCCTCAAGGTCCTTGTGGACACCTCAGACAAAGATTCTTCGCGCCGCATCTCTGTTCTCTTGAGAACAGTCCTTGCAGAGAACTTTGTTCTCCGAAACTCGCCACAGTCATTTAACTCGTTATTGTCAAGTCTTGAAGACTCCGACACTAAAAGCCTCCATAAGCAGCTGGTTTTCTTCGACAACTGTGTGTCTCGCGTTGCTAAGAAGCCTGTCCACTATGTGGACCTTCTTGAGCCTCTTTCCGAGGATGCTGCTAACGGCCTGAGCCCACTCGTCCCGGCGATTGTCGAGCAGTGGCCTTTCGTCGTCAAGGCCGGGGATGAGAACAACGAACTTGCCATTGGATTATGGGTTGCTAAGCTCTTCACACAATTGAAGCAGGGCGGCGAGAGCACCAGCGCGTTGAAGGCTGCACGAGATGCTTTGATCGAGGCCACTGAGACCAAGAAAGTCAGATCTCATTTCAAAAAATGTCTCAAGGAGACAGAAGATGCCGACGACGAGGACAAAATGGACATTGATACAAACCCAGTCCAGCCCACTGCGTCCGGCAAGACCGAGGAAGTAGACCTGGATGAGATTTTTGGATCCCTGCCCACTGAAGGCACAACTCACAACGCATTGCACAAGTGGGAGCGATTGGATGAAGAAGAAGCAGTGGAGCAAGGCCACCTCGCTGAGTTGATGCTCTGCCTGTGTTCCGAGCACGAGGAAGTTCGACGACAGGCATTTTCTAATCTTGTTCGTTTCATGGCAAAGTTGAAAGAGTCCAAGTATGCTGAATGGCGTTCCGTGTATATCCTCATCGGAGAACTGCTGGAAACGGTCAATAGCATTGGACTTGACAAGCCCATTCCATGGATTGTTGGTGAATGCGCTTCGAACTGTCTTTCAGTCTTGATCAACCCCCTGCACAAGGTGTATGGCAAGGTCAACAAGTTCTTGCAAAAGGCCCCAGTCTGGGAATTAGAAAAGATCCCCTCATACTGGATCGACAAGATCTTCCTGCACGAGCCTGAGCTGGATGATGGGTACTTTGACGAGATCGACTGGCTTCTGGGACTGTTTGTGAAGAGTCTTCGCAGCAAGGCTGACATGGAAGTCTACCGTCGCGCCAATGTCTTTGAGCGCATTCTCTCCCTTTATCAGTCCCCTAGCCTTGGTTCGTCGGCCCGGCGTAAGATCCTTCATGTTATCTACCGAGCAGCCCAGGTGGGCGGCAGCACCACTCTAATCACCCGCGCGGCTGTTATCAGTTGGATCCAGCTGCAGATCGCCGAAGCTGACGACAAAGAGGTTGCCTTGCTTTCGGCTTTGGCGCGGGCTCTTTACAAAATGTCTGACCGCGAGCGAGTTGATGCCTGGAGTAATGGGACCCTTGAGTCGACGGTGGAGGCGATCACACAGACGTGAAATAGACCTTTGTACCATACCTTACTCTATATATCTTGATAAGAATCAACATGAGAAGGCGCAGATCCGGAAAGTCGGGCGAGACAGTCTTTCTTTTTTTACCGGTAGAAGATATCCGTGGTATATGCCGTGGAAAACCACTTCCAAGCTTTCTCAAGACCCATGATATGGGGCATTTATCTTTTTCAGCTTACGTGAATTTGATATATTTCAGTGGATAAACACATGCACTTGCTACAGAGGCACGCCTGCAACAATATCACGGATTCAAAACCCCATGCAATCAATGCAAGGTAACTTGAGACCAAGGTGCCGCAAGCTTCCAAGATTCCCATTTTCAAAGGATGCATAATTTTGAAAAATCATCCTATACATCACCGTACTCGTTGATATAATCACTGGACCATCAGTCTCAAGTGCCGTGATTCTTCGTGACTCGGAGCATCTGGTGGATCGCTCACCGACCTTGGACTCCGCCTCGAACCTCGCCACAAGGTGGCTTGCTGCTTCTCCTCACCTAGCGACTTGATTTTCCGACCGCTCCCCCACACGAACCTCACGACCTTTAACTTTCTCCTGTTCCTATCGCCTTTCACTGTGCTTACAACTATCTCTGTCCGCTTTCGCCCTTTTCCAACCCCGTGAACCAATGAGAGGATCATAAGTCTTTGGATCCAGATCGCACACTCCCTTGAGGCCGTCATGGCGCGACGGTACGAGATTGATGAGCTATTATGGCTGCGCTCATCGCCTCTCGTCGCAAAACCTCCTGGTCTACCCCCCCATTGAGGAATGGATGTATGTTCATGCTTCTCGTTTATCTGGCCGACCCCACGACCACCGCAATACTAATACAAGCCTCTCTCCTAGGCCTCAACCCGACCCAACCACCCAGCAGCGCAAACAGACTACTCGTGACCCCAATAACCCTCCTGAAACACCTACAGCCAGAAGACCTAGCTTTTTCGAACCTCGCCATATTTCACGGGGTTCCAATTCAGGTATTTTCTACTCCCCGCTGGTCCATCGACTACGTTCAACACCCTTCCTTGATGAACATTTGCTAATCTATTGCTAATTTGAAAGAGGATATCCTTCTCACCTCACCCAAAAATGTCTTTGCTTCGTCTCGAATGGGAAGCAAGGGATCGCTTGATATGACAGATCGGCCATTGCGAACAGGCAACCCAGATGACAGGAACGATCGATTTAACTTCAAGGATCGCTTCTTCAAGGACCGGGATGCTGTGGATGGCGATGGAAAGCAGTCAGCTCTGAACGGTCGCCGTGGTGGAGATAAAGAGGATTGGAATGCTGGGCGACCCCGCCGCATATTTGGCCCTGATGACCCAGAGCGCAAGCCCCGACGGAACGGAGAATTTGACCGATGGGAAAAATACCCAAACCCCTCGCGATTCCGCTGACGAGCGAAACCGAGACAAGGATGGCCGCTTCCCTCCCAAGAAGGACGTCCAGCCGGGTCGCTCCAAATTTGAAGGGAGCTGGTTCCGCAATAACGAGAATAACGTTCCTGCGCCAGACAGCGCCGATGCTGACGATGATAAACCACCACGTAACCGAGAATGGCGCCCGAGAGACCGACACGGCGTAGACCGCGACTGGAATCGGGGTGCCAAATTTGACCATGAGCCCGAATGGCTGGACAGTAACGACCGAGATGAACCTCGACGAGCACACACGCAGGAGGATTTCCAGCGCTGGAAAGAGCGCATGAAGGCAGGCTCTGGTGCTGCCCAAGCCGTGGCGCAGGAAGAGAAGAGAGATGCGCCCGCCGAATCGCACATGACTGCGCCGAAGCCAGATGGTCACTACACGGATGGGGAAGTCTTCAGCAATGAACGAAGCAGCCACGACGGTGCTCCCTTCATGGCAGATAACTCTATGGACCGTTTCTTCGGCATGCTGGGAGGAGAGAAGCCGCATGCTCAACAAGAAACCGGGATTCCAATTCCCGTCGATTCGGCTGCGAAGAACCAAGTCTTCGTTGGTAAACCTGGCAAATCGTCTCGCTTTGCCGGGCTTTTCAGCCCGCCACCAGAGAGTCCTTCGAAGGCTCCCGAGTCTCCTGTCCTTCCCATGGCCTCCGCTGGAGCTACCTTCTCCGGGGCTGCCTCCTCCAACCCTGACCAAGAAGGCTTCCAGCGGATCATCGCGATGCTGGGCGCTGGCGGCGGTGCTGGCGGCAGTCGATCGACCAGTGGCACTCCTCACCAAATTGATTCGTCCAATCGGTCACGACCCCAATCGATGGTGCATGCTGAACAGTCTCGGAACATATCGTCTCCTGCCAGAGACCTTTATCCCCGACAGGATTATGCAAGTCCTGTGCATGAGAATCCCCTTGCCCAGCTTGCAGGCGGCAAAGAACCCCAAATTGGAGAAAGAGAGCATTTGCTTCGACTCATGCAACAAGTTCGGGTTGGATCAGGCCCCTTGGGCAGCTCAGCCCAGCAGTCTCCGAGCACTGTGGGTCCTCCCCCCAGGCCTGATGCCGGATATGATGCCTCGCCCTCCTCCTGGCCCTCCTCCCGGGCTCGGTGTTCCTCAAAAGACCCCTGCCTTTTTGAACGATCCGGCCATCGCCAATATGCAGCGACCTGACAGTGAGCAGCTTCGCAGACGGGCTCCCAATGGGCCTCCCATGGGCTACTTTGATGATGTTCCCTTCCACCAAGGTGGCCAGGGACATATCACTCCTGGGGGTTCTCGACACCCTCAGGGTCCTAATCAGCCTCCTATGCCGCTCCAGAGACCCCCGGGACTAGAACATTTGCCTCCTCCGGGTTGGACTGGTCAGCCCCCGCCCCAGCAAGGCAATGGACCGAGCCCGATGGGTCACCCTCCTGGAATACCGACTCCTGGACGTGGCATGAACCCAGGATTCCCACCAGGCATGATGCCCATGCCTGGAAACCCCCCGCCACTTAACGACCGACAGGCCTTCCCTCGTGGCCCTCCTCCTGGCATGATCCCTCCCCCCCGGATTCATGGGCGCCCCTCCTCCTCCAGGCTTTCCTCCCATGCCGCCCAATCCAGAAATGATGGGACTTGGTTCTGGCGGCCAAGGACCATTTGGGCCCGGTAATCCTGGTCCCCAGGGCCCTCCCCCTTCTTCGCGACACCTACTGGAGATGTTCGGCCAGTCCAATGGAGGTGATAGCCGTGGAGGCATGGTTGGCCCACCGCAATTCCGTTAGACGAGATTTCCATACAGGCAGAGCTCTTGAGGCCTCATTTCACCGCCTAACATTTCCCTGCTCATAGTGATTTGTGATTTATCCGTGCAAAAATGTGAAGCAAGCATGCGGCGCAAGATTCGTCTCAGTCTTACCCCCCAGCCTGGTTACACGGCGATGTGGCATCTTCTCGAGATCAAAGCACCCAATTCTTATTGTCTTATTTTATGTCTGATTGTCCTTTCACGCTGTATTTGCAGATGCCCCATTTTCGGTCTGATGTCCATAACCCTGCTTTCCTACTCCGGCCTTGGCCCTTGCTTTTCCCAGCACTGGCTTGTCCTGTGTTTGTTGCTACATGCTTCGGGGGGTTTCCCATCTGGTGCTTGATTCTCGAGTTGATCTTTGTTTGCTGTGTTTTGCCGGGTTGGTATCCAAGTATTTCCGGTGGTCCCCTTTGGGGATATGATCGATTGATCTAGTGGTAGTTAGATTGCCCATGTATCTGTGGTGGAAGGGGTCTGTGTTTGCTATGTGGTAGATTCTCGCCTCCATGTTAGATGCCTGGGCTGATTCAATCTACCTGTTGCTTGATCAAGACGTATCAATTGCTTGTAGAGTTGACATATATATCGACATTTTTCGGAGTTTCCCCGCCGGGTGTCATGGATGTCTACCGGGAAGGAGGCGGCTTGTCGAGAATGTATCCAGATGAATTGTCAGGATCGCCGGTCGTCAAGTCTCAATCAAAAGGCACGCTGGGTTCACTGGTAATGATAGTGGGATGAATCAGCAACTTCCAGCGCGAAATCCCCGTGAAATTTGAGCGAAGTTTG
Source organism: Penicillium maclennaniae (assembly GCF_028827695.1). NCBI lineage: Eukaryota > Fungi > Ascomycota > Eurotiomycetes > Eurotiales > Aspergillaceae > Penicillium > Penicillium maclennaniae. Next base: position 3,405,395 of record NW_026623215.1, on the reverse strand, counting down.
CGCGGTGGGGGACTTACGTTTTCTCTTCTCAATATTTCTTTTTTTTGCAAGCTTTGAAATTTCCAGCTTGAAAACTTGGTTTCCAGGCTCATTCGTTCGACATTGACGGGGGTTTTCTTCATGTTGAGCACTCTCTCGCAGTACAAGTCCCGTCGAAGCACCCCCCAATGTCATGATAAAAGGCTAGTCTGGGTCCTGCTGTACCTGATTTAGACGAGAAACTAATGTCTCGTTCGAAGAAATCATTTCATGACAAGACCGGCTCAACGATCCCCTGCGACTCTGGAACCCCGGTCCCTGAATCGAATCTCAAATCTCAGATATTTGCGATTCGTCCGTAATTTCAATACACTGCGAGTATGGTCTCATTACAGAGTCATTACAGAGCAATTCAGGCCGCTCAGGGCATGGGAAAGCTGGAGATTGCCTGGCATTGTACGCTACTTGTTTGAGGAAGTTCCGCAGTTGAAGGACATTCAAGGTTGTCAACGAATAAAGATTGGGAATATTATAAAACTGGACAAGGAATCTCAATTTGAGATCCATTAGACTGGAGATGATCTAGAAGATTTGATGTATATATCGGTGATGCCAAAGATAGCCAGACCCGTGGTTGGGTGCTACCGGGTTGTTGGTTTATGTTGATGGGCAAGTACTTGCTAATGGATAAAATCTACCGAGAGCTCTGGGGCTTCAAAAGCCCTGACAGCAGCATCATCAGCCTTAATGGTGGCAAGACAGAAAGGCAGAGCCTCGACGGCAACCATCCTGGTGAGGATCTACAGGAGGATTCAATACATTAGCTTTGTGGGAGGAGCCTGTGATGAGATTGCAACCCACTTTAGTCTCCTTGTTGACCTTCTGGAACTACCCTGAAGCTGGGCGCGCTGTGAGTTCACGAAGAAGTTGGCGGCACTGACGGAGCCCTGGTCAAGCTCAATGCCGCTCAAGACAAGCTACAAGCATGAGAGGTTTTGGAAATGAGTGTAATTGTGACGACGAAACGCGAGATGCAAGCGTGTTTCTCCGTTTCATGGAGTGGCACCAGAAGGGACTTTGTTAAACAATGAAATGTGAGCCTCAATACCACACGAACGCGGGTCCAGTGGAGCAGCTTTAGGCATCGCTATAGCTAACTATAGCTAGCTTCAATGAAGCCAAACTCGTGATGTCTGCTATGCTGGTATGAAGTAAGCACGTACCATGGATCTATACCCGTCAGACAAGGATCCGACCGATTGCATAGAGCTGCGGAAAAGTGAGGAAAGATCCTAAGGCCAAGATTGACTGTTTCCATTCCCATTCCCATTTCCTTTTGAGCTGCTCAAACAACCTCCCGGAGATGGACTCATCTACTCATCTTCTCTTTTCCCGCGAATGCCAGCAAGGATACCACGTCTTGAAAAGCGTGGGACCATCAAGACTGTCCTAGGCTCATCAATCACCCAAGATCAATATGACAGACAATGTCCGCTCCGCACGGCTCAGCATCGAGCAAGGTGTACGTGTTAAACAGACTCGCAAGTCCTCCTCAAAGCTCGACACTGCTGACTTGGAGATATACTTACAGGCTGCGCGGATTCACATCTCGGACTCGGGCTCCCCGACGCGTGTCATCCCTGAGAGAACACTGTCTCGCTACCAGTCAGTCTTGCCGTCTGATTCGGGTCAAGATCTATCTCCAGTCAGACAGTCCTTGGCCGATTCCCTCCGCCTTCTGCCTTCTTCAATGACCGGCCACCAGGCCTCCCAGGGTGAGTGAATCCCAGATTCTGTCCATCAGGTACGGAACCATGGCTGATCTATCTTGTACAAAGCCGACAGCGAAGCGACCACTGAGATGGACGACACACTCGAGATACGGAGGTCGTTCTCAGAACCCACCAGCCCAGCTACAAGCCCCGAAGCACCAGGTCCCTTTCTGAGTCTCCCTAACACACCCGAACGAAATGCTTCGGGAGTATGGGCATTCCACAATCCAGGGCAGTCGGATTTCATCATCTGGGAAGATTCACAACGCCGCCTGTCTCCACCCAGACACGCTCCTATCTCGTTTTTCGACGTCGAAGAAGACAAAGAAAACATCTACGCCACGGTCTCAGACTATGACACCTCGGAGGGCGAAGAAACTACGAGAAACCACCTCGACTGGACACAAGCAGATCTGAGCCCACGCGATGTCTTTGGCCTGCCCATAGGCTCTCATTTTGGCCGACTATTGGCCGATACTTCAGGAGATTGGTATGCAGGGGACATGATCAGCCGCAATACGAGCCGCCATGGTATCTTCAGCCCTCCAGCTCCTACCCCCACCGTGACAAACTTCCGACTCAACATGCGAGCGGTGCTGCGTGATGAAGATGGAGATGAAGATGAGGAGTGGGGTGATTACTTGTCCATAACACAGATCCAAGAACTACAGGAGCTGGGATCCGTCTACACGCGGAGTGTTGAGCAACGAGCCTATGATGACCGTCACCTGCCTATGCGCGATGCTAATGGGCAGGGCCAGGCGAATGTCTTTCTCGGGGCGCGGCGTGTTACTGAGTATCAGCGGCACCAGGACCGCCGTCGACATGAAATGGAGGAGGATTAGGTGACTTGCAGTTGTTGCGCAATGGGCGAAAATGGAACAAACTCATGATTATGTTGCTTACGTTTTGCTACTTCCAGTCTTGTAGTCAAAATTTACAAAATACACACTGTGTGAATTTGCAAGGGACTCAAAAAATTGATGGCAAGTATGCAACGCCATCTAACCAGTACCGGAATTGAAGAAGGCGACCATTCAGTACCAACTAGAATGATAACGAAACCATGGTCAGTATGATCCGTATAGTCAAGGAAAGCCTCCTAGCTGGCCACTGTTGATATCGAGGAAAAGAAATGCTTTAAAATAATGTAACTTTCCCAAGGCGGTCACAACCATTATTTATGCCTTGACATGTACATCCGCCTGCCTCTCTTGGCAAAGATTTGACTGCCCCGACGCGCAATCAACTTGACTCAGTTAGCACGTACTATCTCCAAACTCGGAAGGACCACAAAAGTCTATTCAGATGTATGACAGCTCACATCCTTGATCTCCTGGCCCAATGTAGCCGCATAGCTCTATATCCCCCCCTTTTACTCCACGACTGTGGCATAGCGATATGCATCACCTGTCCACAACAGTTAGCCAGTGCTGAAGCTAGATTCATCGGCCTCCCGAAGCTGCTTGTCTCCAGAAAAGATCGAATGGCATAATATATGGACAGTCAACTCAACTAGACTACATGCAGCTTGCAATAAGTCTATTAATTGATGTCTACTGTTGATAAGATATGGAGAGGTAAATAATTCAGGACTCGAGCAAGTCGCTCACTCAAGTAGCTACTCCGGGACTACCAACTATTTTTTGCGACAACACAAAGAAAGGTCCATTGCAAGCTGGAAATAAGGTAGAAATCAAACGCTTAGTTTTTATGCCCTTTCTTCTTCCAACTTTTGCGGTTGCAAAACGCACGAGTTGGCTTTAAGCAGCCGAAAACACCGAAAATGCCCCACAAAAGCAACTCCGCCCAAGATCATGTTAAAAAGTAATGGGCAAAAGCGAGAAATCAATGCTAAATTAGTCTTCCGCTTCTTCTTCTTCTTTCAGATTGTCAGTAAAGCGGTCCCTCAGGTCTACCGCGCCATCTTTGGCGATCGCGCCGGACCAGTGTGATATGGCCCCTCTTGTCATTGATGAGATGCCCCATATTGCGAAGAAAGCTCTTGGCTGCACCCACATTCTTGAATGCAGCTACACCCATGACTTTAAAAATTTCATTCATCTTGGCTTTTTGCATGTCGTGCATTTGTTTGTCGATGGAGTCTTGACCATCGAGCGTACCGGCAGCGATTATTCTGAGAACTTCCACATCACGATCTTGTCCGATGCGTAGCAGCCGGCAGAAGGCCTATGTAACTGGTCAAAAACTAAATCTGGTATGTGTCATTGATTGTAAAACTTACCTGCTCATCGTGTGCCATGTTCCACCATCCATCTAGCACGATGCATTTGTTCGCAGCCGTGAGATCAATGGACGCTCCTCCAGTAGCGCTAGTTGAGAGTAGAATTGTGCATCCGGCGTTGAGTTGAAACTCTTGAATCCGGTTGTCTCTTTGAATGGCATCCACCTCGCCTGAAATCTGCAAAGAGTCAATACCCAGCGAATGCGATTATGGCATCTTTTCGGATACATGCCTTTTGGTACCTCCACTTCTCCTCCTGACAGATCAATTCGAGAATGCGCAAAGAGGTCAGAAAGTGAGAGAATATAACGATCTTAGTATCTTTATCCTCTAAAAGCCACTTCCGAATGATATCCCTGACCTTGGTCATCTTTGAACCTAGCCAGGTAGCGCCAAGATGGTATTCTTCGATGAGTGGGATCCAATCATCAGTAGTTGGATCTTCAGAATCTTCAGAATCATTCTCTTTCTCATTCCGGTTGAACATTGGGTTGCCCTTTGAGGCCTTGTTCATGGAGCTTCTACCTGTGCTACCGCGTTTTCGCTTCCTTCCGGGCCATAGATCTGACGCTGGGGGCGCTGTACCTGCAAGCAAAGATCCAAAGGGATGGAAATCAACGGCATCGGCAATTTCTGCTCTACACTTCATGCAGACTTTTCTTCGCGATCCGGCGGCGCCATTCTGGCTACAAAGGCCATCATAGCAATCCTTGCAGTAAAGATGGCATGAAGTCACGAAGAAGGGTCGGTCGAGTGTGAGTTTTTCCAAGCAGCCAACGCACTCTTTAGCAACAATCGAGTCATACTCATCCCAGCGCTCTGCAACAGCCAAGCGACGTGCCTGTTCCCTGATTGCACGCTTCAGAGCGATGCGATCTTCGAAGACCTTGCGCTCGAGTTTTGTCCAAGGCAAATCTTCCAAATAAGCCGTGTCAGAAGAAGAGCGGCCTTTGAGAAGCTCGATAAAGCCCCAGAGCTCTTTCGAATCACGGTCTGATGCGTCACCTGTCCCGGCAGCCTCATCTTCCAAGGCGGACTCGATGGCGCCTAACAGGGGCTTCACCGCCTTGAAAGCAGTAAGAAAGTGACTGGAGACTTGGCGCAGGTGTACGATTGTTTCAAGAATGCATGTCGTTTGCTCTGGGGAGATCATCGTTTTGGATGAACTGCTACCGGGAAGTGCTGTGCATGAATGTCAGTATGAAGCCAACGCTCGTCACTAAAGATCTTTGACTTGCCATTGAACTTATCAACTTGCTTGTTAAGGATTTCATCATAAATGACTTTCTCAACTTTGCAGAATTCAACCTCTATCAGCTCTTCCTTGGCGTTCGGCATGCGAACAATTGGGAGACAGAAGCATGTGCTTTCGAATGTTCTTCGGCGGTAGAGCGGCTCGAGAACTTTCTGAAGGTTAGCTATGCCTTCATGTCCCTGCATGTATAATAGAAAGTCAGTATTTGCCGATAAAATCTGAAACTGTAGACCGACTATATGAGAAGGGGTGAACGAAGCCACTTTAACCATGTGGAAGATTGTCAATACATACCCTGCTGAACTGATCCTGGAAGCTCTTCTGGAGTTCGCAGTTCGGAACCCCAAGAAAGCTGAAATATGGCTGCAAGTCTTCCTTCCTGCTATTCATCATTAGCAGTCAATCTGATCAAGAGAAAGATTCATTTACTTATACAAAGGCGTTCCCGTCAAGATCCATTTCCTTTCTCCGGTAAGGGCCCGAACAGCTGCTGAAGTCACACTCGTGTTTCGGATTGCTTGCGCTTCTGTTGGAGATTGTGAGCCCAATGGTCTTCATTTGAAGCAAACTTCTTGATGGAATTTACCGTCCAGAACGATGCGGTGCCAATTGATCTTGTGCATTAGTCCCAATTGGCTCTCAAAGTTGTTTCTCCACCATTCAGCTTTTTCTTCGTTGGCCTGCAGAGACTTTGGCATTCGGGATAATGGATATGAAGTCCGCACGTCATCGTATGTTGCCAGTCTGTCAGCAATATATCAGTCACAAAGCCCAGGGCTCCTTTCAAGATTCTCACTTACACTATGCCGTGCTGTTTGAAGCCATTGATGTTGCTCACATAAATCTGAGCCATGCGAACATTCCAATCCCAGATGGACCCCAGTGCACCGGTATTGAAGCCCAGGGAAATTTGGCGATGCCTGGTGAAGTCAGCCAATCGTGAGGTTCTTGGATATTGTAATGCATACTTACCAGTGACCGCGGGCGCTTCCTGGAATAATGACAAGAGTAGGAGCCATCTGCCCAGGTAGATTACCGAGAGAATCATCAAGAATACAAGAGAGCGTGGTATGCGTCTTTCCAAGTCCCATCATGTCGCACAGCATTCCTCCGCGGGGGACAGTGCCTTCCTTTTCTCGATCACACTGTGAATGTCAAGATCGTATAACAGATTTGAAACACGCGAGACTGTTACTTACCATCCATCCAGCTCCATCAAGCTACTGATCAATTAGCAATGTAACTCGAGAAGGCATGTTCTGGTTCACCTGGTGGTTCAAAAGATTCCGTTTCATCCCGTACATTGTCCATCCCCTTGCCCCGTCCATCTTTGGAGGATGTTGAAACATCCTCGAAGCCGTAAGCAAATTCGAAATGTCTTTCTTGACGTCCCGGGGGTTGAATGAGGGATTTTTTTCAATAATCCTGTTGGCGATTTCTTTGAGGGCTTTTTCCTTGTCCAGACTCTCGGAGGTGGGGACTACGGGTTGATTCGCATGCTTCTGGGCAGCTTGGATAGCCGATCCGATTGAAAGCAAATATTCCAGTCTCTGCAGCGGCGCCTCCTTGATTGCCTTGCGAGGCTTTTTCTCGATGGTTGAAACAGAGCTGATGTTTCCGCAGTCATCGATTGGCTGGTAAAACAAAGCTGTGAGCTCGTTGTATCCGATTAATCTGCGCAATCCTAACTCCTTAGATCGGGTCATCTCTCGCTCAGATATATTAATGTCCTTCTCTGGAACATTGCTCTGATTTTGATGGTGATATCGTTTCCGAGTTGCTCGATGGCCACTCGCTGCCGCCTTCTTGACAGGTAATTTAGCCGATGTGTTGTGCTTGGAATAACCGTCCTTTTGACTGATTTCAGCCGAAACCGTTGAGGCACAGAGAGGAATTTGAAGACCCCTGCTTTCATTCTCATCATCACTTCAACAAGTATTAGAGATCGTTCATACCATTACGGAATTTCGTAGTCAATTAACTGACCTTCCAGGAAGTTCACCATCACAAAAATGATTGAAATGCTCTTCATAGGAATTTGCGGGCACAGATATATTCGCAATTCCAGTTGGCAGGTCGGCGCCGTGGACAACGGAATTGATATCGCCAGTCGCGGTTTCTACGACTGGTTTATCTTCACGTAAGTTAATCTGACGCACGAATCAATCAGAAGTGACCTTACCAGTATAAGTCCATTCCGCCAAGGCTTCGAGTTCATCAGGAATTGATTGGCTTCCATTCCAATAGTCCAATCCATCTGTGTGAGGATAGGCCTGCGAGTCTTGTATTTCATCCAAATTGGACGCTTCATCCTCAGAGAAACCTTGAACAACTTCAGAAGCTCCAGATTTCAGGAAATCCCCGGCCCGCCATTGTGGCGCTTCGAGAGCATAACTAGGATAATTCTCCTCTTGCGCTTCGAGGTCTGTAGTGTTGCGATTTTCCGTCCCAGAGAGCTCACCAGAGTCAATCTTAGTAGGGATCTCAGAAAGCTTACCAGAGTTCCCATGATCTGGGGCCTTATCGACCTTGGCGATGGCATCGCTCTCCATCGTAATAGCTGGTAGCACACAATGATCTTCTTCGGCTTCATGGACTGCAGTGGCGGCGGTCTCGTTATTCATTGTAGTATCTAGTAGCAAACAATGTGAGTGATAAGATCCAGAAAGATTGATACAAGGATAGATGAAGATCAGGATTCCGTCTTGGCACCAAAATGTGTTTGGGAGTCACAAAAATCAGATTCGAGCGGGCGGAGCGGGATATAGTAAAGGTAGAAGAAATTGAGGTAGACGTAGTGAATAAGGTAGGCGACAGATGCAAATTATGGATGATTTGGAAGTGAGTGGCTTTCGAGAGGCTTGAAATGTACTCACTGGAAGGTTCAGGCTGAGAATCTCCCTTCATTGCGACGGAAGTATGCTGGGGAAAAATAGCAGTAGAATCTTGTGTTGACATTCACATCAGTAGGAAGAGAATATCAGACCAGAAAAAATTTGAATAAATTTAAATAAAGAGTAATAAAGAGTAAGGATGGATGTCAATGAAACGAGCATTAGGGAGAGAGATGAAGAACAAGTAAATAGAAGGTTGGAGGAGAGACTGCTCACAGTCAAGCCATCAATCAAGAAAGGTGAAGGATTTGTGACAATGGAAATGAGATGAATGGCAGTTGAATGAGCGATACAAACTAAAAGAACATACCAGATTGAGTCAAGATATGTAGTTGACACAGGTAGATGAGGGAAAAGATAGAGAAAGTCAGAGGCCGGAGCTCGTTATCTGATCCAATTCTGGGATCAAAATTTGTGGGCCATTCGATGAAGAATGTTGATAAGGGTACTAGTTGAAGTAGAGTCAAATGGGAGGAGGTGCCAACACGAGGGTCAAAGAAGTTGCTAAATGGGGCATTGTAATAGCCTGAAGAAATGTCAACAGTAGAGATTATCGGAGTGCAATGGCGACGGAGCAGGAAGCTGAAAAAGTGAAAGGGGCGATATCGAGATGCAGATCGCATGCTGAATTGAAGTAAATTTCGGGAAAAGGTGAAAACACGGATGAGAGTCGGAGAGAAAAAAAAATACTGATAGAGCCCTGTCTAATTGGGCAGACTTATAATAAGTGGCCTTTGACAATAGAATTGAACGAAGTGAATGTCAATGGTCAGCGAGAGATCTTTTCAGCATAATAATAAGAGCATGAGAGCCTTCCAAGAATTACCTCGAAGTAAAATATCTACGGCGAGAAAAAGAGCCAAGAATTAGCTAGGAGCCTATTCAAAAATGCATAGAATCACCTGCAATGTTTCCAGAACACAATCTTGCAAGTCTACGGAAAGGCCTGAATGAAGTAGATTCTGCCAAGTGAGATGTTCGTATAATACAAGTGTGAGAAGAACATGCAATCCCCAAATCTTCATGAACGCCCCAGATGAATTGTGCCTCGGGTATCATTGTGATGCAGTTGCCAGAATACGCGGCGATGTTTCGCTGACAAGGAAAAACGAAGAAATGGATAGGTGACCGGGACTGGATCATGATGCAGTAATAGCAGATGGTGAGCCAAGTGCGTCGCCGGAATCTTGTTTATTAATATCAAGTGCATTGGCTATCTTGAGTGATGGGACGGTACTTTTGATATTATCAAAAGGTAACGGCACGCGGTCTGGAGTCGAGACACTTGTGGCGCGAGACGTGCTGGACTCGAGATCTGTGGGAGTCGAAATGGTCGACATGTCTTCGAACATGGTATGACTGGAGTTCGACTCGACTTGATCGCACTTTAAGGATTCCAAATCCGTGCGTTCGGCCTGTGCTGATAGTCCGTTGTCGATAGCCTCGTAAAAGAGCATGAAGGCACCGCCTTGTGACATTACATTTCCTTCGCTAACCATTTGCACATCGTCATCGCTGAGACGATACCACCGCTCAGGCTTTTCCTTGTCTCCTTCGGCCTGCAGGACCTCATCCGGGACAGGGCAGAGAACACTGATGTAGGATACTTGCGGTAGCAGATATAATGTCCGTTCTCATGTCGGCCGTAATGTGTGATAATGGCTCGCAATTCGTATTGCCTGCTGGAAATACGAATGGACTCGCCTGGGCCAGGAAGCATTGACTCAGAAGGGTTGGTCACCCATCGCTCGATAGCGTCCCCGGATTTCTCGGCTCTGCGAGTTCCAAGGCACCAGTCATTCAGGTCCATAGTCTTAGGGAACTTCACTCCCGCAAGATTCTTCTTTAACGTGCCCGTCGTCTCATCGAAGAGACTGCGGTTGACATGAATCGCAAGACATTGTGGAGCCCGCGCAATAACAGCCTGTCGTGACTTGGTGGTGGAGACGCGGTTCTTGGAGGGAATGTGGCATTTATTTGCCAGTGTGGTTTCTGTAAAATCACCCTCCTCCAAGGCCGCCTTTACGGCCTCCAGCCTCGCCACCGCAGAGGTGCGTACAGCATCGGACAAGCCTGCCGTTTGTGAACGATCGGATAGACCTTCATCCTCCAACAGGCTACCAAGGAGGTTGCTCAACTGTTCATGTGCGCGTATTAATGTGCACTTAGCACACTCCACACCCTCGATAGGTTCCAAACTCATGTATTGATCCAGGCACTCACGCACGTCGTAATCGAATTTGCCTCCCAGAGGCACCGTGAGGCAATTAAAGGGAATGAGAGACAGACCTTCTGTGTAGCCACACTTCATACAACCCACTCGCTGGGCGAGTAAGCCCTCGAGAGGGTTGCGCAAAGAGGATTTCTCAATGACAGGACCCGCTTCATATTTATCGGTTGAGGTTTTATTCTGCATAATATCCCGAAGAATATTCTCCTCGGGGCCGGTCATTTTGAGTCCCATGTTTGTTGTCTGCCCCTTTGAGGCCTGCTGGACTTCGATATCGATTTGATCTACCACTTTCGAAAAGTACTCCTGCGCGTCTTGTTGTTGCCAGCTGCTCATAGACTTGAGATCGGCGGGAATCCAGAGCTTGCTTCCATAATTTGATGCGCTATTAAGCAGGTCAATTATTCCTTTTAGCGCCTGGTGTGTGGATAACGATCCTTTGTCGTCCAGTGCATTGACATTTTGACCCAAAAAGGTGGAGAAGGACTTCAGCGAGGCCAGTCCTTGAATTATGCTGTTCTGGTAGCAAGAGTTGTCCCAATTTCCCAGTCCAGAAGGCACCGCGTCTTTGGTATTGCCCAGGAGAGCACTGCCGAAGCCCGAAAGAGAACGCGATCGGGGGAAGAATGGAAAGGAGTTGTTATCCAGACCGAAGATACGCTGCATCGCCTCATGCTTCAGGTGGAAGGTCATCTGCGTAGGTCGCGGGGAAGAGGGATCCGAGTACGACATGCGGGAATCTAATGCGACGACAAGCCGAGAGGGTGTGAGATAGACGAGGACGTTCCAGAGGAGCCGGATGAGCGAAACGGGCGTAAAACCAAAGTGGTCTCAGGAGAAGGTAGACGGAGAAGAAAGCAGCCAGGGTATAGGCGAATACTTGACTGTTTAGCAGACCCGTGAAAGTTGTTTCATCGTGGGTGCTTCGGCTTGCGTAATAACGGATGGGGGCGTTGGAGAAGATGTCAGCTCCCTCTCTGCGGGCTGTCATGGCGGGAGGGGGAAATTAAAAGAGCCGCAGCAGGAAGTAGACCTGTAGAGCATGGGCCGGGTGGTATGATCGCGGACACCGTGAGCAGTGGATGAAAGAAGACGGACACGGAGACTTTGTATACAATCTTTCACTTGGTCCGGGGCTGCGTTTTAGGTGCATCGCGCCCACCGCAAAAAGTTTTTATCGATAGCAGTGTGTCTCCACACACAGTTTCACTCTTTTTCAAAACAAATCTCACTATGGCGAAGAACAAGCGTGAGTCGCAAGTCATTCTAATTTACTACATTTACTGACAGATTATCAGCCAAGACAGATAACTCCCGTGCGGCCCGTCGGGCTATGTCGCCCAGCTTGAATGTGGACAAGTCCTTGACCTCTTTGCCGCGAGCCGAATCTCCAAGCGCTCAACGACCCTCCGTCTTGAGCGATCGCAGAAATTCTGGAATACAGAAGAAGCAGAAACAGAAGAAGATGTCAAGGGCACAGCGTATGAGACATCAAAAGGGCATGGACAGAGCAGAGGCTGTCATGGACCAGATGGAAATTAAAAAGGCCAGAAGCTTCAGCCGAGCAAAGGTGGTTAAGGATCGAAGGGTATGTATCTGCTATGGACTGCGTATCAACTTGTGCATACACGTGCTAACCAACAATATTTGACTTTAGGGTGAATGGGAGGAGTTGAACAAGAAAGCGGGCATGTTTGCAGCTCTGCAACAAGCCAATGCAGGAGATGACGACGACGACGACGACGATGACGACGAGATGTCCGAGAACACCAAGCAGCCCAAGTCCGCACAGAATCTTTTCGCATCTGAAACCCCGGTGTCTAACCCGGTTGCGGACGAGCATGCGCCAGTTGACGAGGAGGACGATATCATCTGAGGACATGGCGGTCAAGTATGAGTGATGACCGGAACTTATTTTCTCGGCCTGAGCTGGTTGATCATGCGCTCAATCTCGGTAATTGCGGGACCGGACGCTTTGTTCCGGAGGAGTTCGAGGGTGTTTATGTCTTTGGCCTTTTGCGCCTCTTCGCCTGCTTTGACGATCATTCCACATTTCACCCACATTTCAATTCGATCCGTGACGGGCAGATGCGTGCATTTCGGAACGAACATGGAAGCAAGCTTTGTGTTTCCGGCGCCCAGAACCTCGTTATAGAACGCCTTTGTTGTATATCAGCATTTGCGCAAACATAAATGATTAGATATCCTACCTCCCATCCGATAGGGGACTTCTTAGTCTTGCCAAGTTCTTCCAATTCACCCCAGTCACGTTTAGCGACTAAGGCTCTAAGCCTCAGCCACCAGTAGGTCTTTTCGGGCATCCTAAATTCAGCCTGCATCTTGTGCGCTCGTTTCCCGTAGCCTGCTCGAACAAGTCGGAAAATCGTCTCGTTCAAACTGAGGCCAAGGAATTCGTGATGGTCGGCAAGATCTTTGTCGAGTGCCTCTTGAGCTTTCAGCAGCTGAGAAGCCTCGGAAACCAGCTTCTGGTGTAATACAACCGTCGGGTCTTTGGAGTCTGACAGTAGACGTGAGGCAAGATGGAGCTTCTCAGTCTTGCGTTGCGGGTCCGATTCCTGCAAAGCCTCCAACAGTAAGACATTTGATCCCTCGACAGGTCGATCGTCTTGGTAGTAAAGGTCTTTCAGGAGTTCAGTGTCTTGACTTCGCGCATCTGTCTCAACCAAAGCGGATGCCATAGGACGAGTGTTGATCATACGGAAGAAGCTAGCCAGAGGAAGCTTGCTCTTCATATGAAGGAGCACATAGTTCACAAGGTCATCGTCACCGCTCTCAATTGCTTTGTCCAGGGCCATTTCATCCTCTTCCATGTTCAGCAATAGTGGCACTTGCTTCCCCGCCCGTGGCTCATGGTTTAGCAACTGTGTAGCCAAATGTGACCGTCCCTCGTCATAAGCTGTTTGGGCAATGACTTCGAAAGAGATGCCTGGCTTACCGTCCAACCTTTGGACAATCAGCTTGCACACGGCTTCATCGTCTACTGTAGAAACCCGAACTTTCTGACTGGCCCAGTGGACATAGATGCGATCTGCGGGAATCTGCAGATATTCGGAGACTCGGATCGCAAGAAGATACTCGTGACGGCTTATCAGACGTTCAATGAGGCCCTCGGGAGTCAAGCGCAAGTACTGTTCATACGAAATGGGCAAGCCGACTTGATAATCTCTGGCCGCTGAGAGGACTCGGAGCTTTTCAGTCATTTCCACAAATTCGTCACTATTGTAAAGATCAAGGACCGATTTTCCAAAGGAAGCGGCTTTAAGTAATCGTTTCTGCCAGTAAGAATCGAATTCATACCCAGCTGCCTTGATACAGGCGTCCACTGCCGAGGGAAGACTTGAGCGAATTCGCTGAATATTCTCATCCGCCTTTGGTGATTTTTTTTCTAGTTGGTCCACCGAATCGAGGAGCACCGATGCAGGGGATGAAGAGCCTAATCGGAAGATTTCTTGTGTCACAGCTGGGCCGAGTTAGTAGTCAATCGATCAATTCTTGTGATGTGCAAATTACCGTGGACTTTGTGTAAGAATTCACACGTTTCATTCGTGACAAGACGGACACCATCCATCTCAGGAATGACATGCACTCGACCATCATAATAATACTTTGATGCAGTACCGTTAGACCCAACAAGATGAATTTCATCCTCCCAGGCCAGAATGACCGCCTCGTCGCCACACCAGTTCACCGAGCTAGGCGGCACACGGGACTTCGAGTCGTACTCACTGAGCTTACTCTGGAAGTCATTGCTGACGATCCATAGTTTTCCCTCGTGAGTAAACAGCGCGATGAGATGGCCACTTGGCGAGACGCTAACGTGCTTGAAAGGGCCGTCCTGTAAGACCTTGTCCTCTGCTTCTGTAAAGTCAACCAGAAAGACTGTCTTATCAACAGCGAGTAAAACCTCCACAGAGCGCGAAAGAGTGTGCGCAGGTGGAATCAACGCCCATGACGATACCTCGCCTTCGGGACAAGGCGCAAGCAATTTGGGTCGGGGCTCATCAAACTTAGACACAGCAATCAACTGATTGTTGGACAGCAATGCCACAAGGCCAGAAGCCCAAAATTGGCAAGCTCTCACGCCATACTCTTCAGCACCCTGCACACTATCAGCTTTTTATGCTTCCACCACAAGGGAGTGAGAATAATAATTTACATTTCCCAGTGAGAAGGATGTAAATTCACCGTCCAGGCCGAAATACCGGCGGACAGTGCCGTCCTCAAAAACCACCAGGAGCTCTTCTTTGTCGGACCAGCCGAGCCCTCGAATAGCAGCTTGTTCACCCTGTAAATAAATCAGCATTTATACAAAAGCCCGAGATCAAGCAATAGTAACTCACATTGATAGTATTTATGTGCTTTCCTGAGCAGGAATAGATCTCAATGCTAGTCCGCGAGCTCTGCGAGTCTCGAAGCCTGAATGGTTTACTTTCATCACGATAGAGGGCTGCGGGCGTTTCAATTTAGCTTGAGAACGTTTCTAGGATCAGAAATAGCCATACCAATAGCACCTCCATACGGCGCGCCCGCGACAATGTAGTTCTCAAGCTCCACGTCTTCATCAAAGATGGCGTCATACACGGGGATTTTGCGGTAGAAGCTGTCGCCAACTCTTTCCCAGTTGGCGAGGGGATTTGCAGGCGCCATTATTATGCAGTGTGCGTCACGGATGATGGCTCTGAAGAGACCATCCACCCATGCCCCGTGTTGTGGTTGGTGATGAGCAGCGGTGCAGCTCCGCGGCCTGCGCCGGGGATTGGGCACTAGTCTCAGATATGGTGTTGTTGGTGCCCCAAATATAAGGCATTTAAGGCACCAACTATCCATCTCTATCGTCCGCGTATCCCCCTCCATCTAACGTTACCCCACTGTCATCTCAGTTGACAGATTCAATGATCTATGGAGTGTCGGGATGGATGACTTGAGCCTCGAGGACATCGTACGGAAGCTTTCTGACCTCGAAGTGGCTCTATACCTGTGTCTTGTCGCGCGTGAACATTGCTTGATTGAAACCACCAGAGATGGTGTTCACGATCTTGCCAAAGAGCTAGCATTAGTATGTGAGCACCCTCTTCGCTCCACATTGATATTTACTCACCTTACAAAAAGATATGCTCAAATACCTTTGACTTGTCTTATTCCATCCTGGATTGTTCTGCGACAACATCTATTGGAGACATTCAGCATGAGATCCTCACGGCAGACGCTCGTAAAAGTCAAGAGCGTCCATCTTATTTTCGCTTGAAGACTGAGTCGGTATGCACTTGTTTCAAACCTTATTTTCCAAGAGTTTGAGTTGATCGGAGCAGTCCAGCAATCTTTCATTAGGAATGACTCCTAGAGATCGCAGCAAGTCCCCAATCCCGAGCCCGCTTCCCACGGACATAAATGCGGTCAACGTTGTTATTGCCAAGGATTTTAACCTGGTTGACGATGATGTTCAAGGCCAGGTTTTGCAGGTCAGTTTGTCACCAATACCGATACATCGTTTCGGGACAGCTGATAGTCAACCCAGTTAATGCGAACCAAGAAGTTGGTGACTGAAAGTGGCTTTTTGAATGCCCCCGGAGACTTTCTCTTCATTGCACTCGTGACGAAAGAATCTGATCAGCTTCGACCACCATTGAAACTACATTTGGTAAGCATGTTTTGCCGGTGGAATTTCTCCCGAGAGTCTGTTCTGACTCTTCAATGCAGAATGAACAATTACTGATTTCCCACTATCATGACCCCTCGGGTGGCTACTTATATCTTGAGGAGAATGAATACTTCTCAGATAGCCAATTATCTGCGTGTTCTGTCATTCACACACCGAAGACCTTTGAAAAGAATAGGGCCAAAATCGACCATCTGGTATGCCTGGACACTCCGAAAATTGATATCATCTCACTTACCGAACGTTGCTTGTAGGCAATAAACAAACTCCGGGAGGCGAGTAGCTCTGTCACAACCAGTGCGGAGGTGGTTCGGTATATTCAGGACATTGTTGTCTTCTTACGGCTCAGTCGCGCAGTTGCTGGGGGGGGTTTCTGCGAAGGCGAAGAACGATTTCGCTCGATTTTCCAAGTAAGTTAAACTCAGCCATTGCTGTTCTATGAAAGTCTCGAGGTTTTGATCAACGCTGCAGATACCTTGCACCGCTCCACGGTATCGACTACCTCACACCATCGATTGTAGCTCTGGCTGCAAGAAAAGTCTTCCGCCATCGCATCATCGTTGCGAATCCCGAAGACGATCGAAGTCTACAGTACGGGAGTGGTCTTAGGGCTGTCTCCTCAATTCTGATTGACGTTACGCCCGACTCGATATTAGATGGGGTTCTGGCACTGGAACCTCCAATATGAGGCAGGAAAGTTCCAGTATGAGGCAGGAATCATACAGTGACCAGCGGACGCTCAATCAAGAATGAGCTAAGAACACAATGAAGTCAATGTAATCGGTCTTTCGATAGCTATCAATACAAACAAAACGACAAATGCCTCTCTAAGTTCACATGACTCTCTTCGACTCAATGCATAAAAGGGACCTGGTAAAGTAGAAGCCGACATAAAGCGGCTTCAATTCATGGTTCGCGGTCTTGTCCTCAGCTTCAAAAATAGGTCGGGAGGCGCGTACTTCTTCTCTTGGGAATTGACGCACTTGTCTCCATGCCCTTGTCCCTCGCGGGAACCTTCCAATGACTTGGAGTAGTTGCGCCACTCATTCAATACAACGTCAATTTCCGTTTTGGAATCACCAACGAGAGCGTCCATCTTGATATCGTTCCGATCGTAGCCAAAAGGATCCTCAAGTTGAGATCCGATACCTTCAATGCCATACAGGGTAAAGATGACTAGACTGACGATGGGAATCGCCCACCAACCCATCTCGTCAACCATGGCGAATGGCAGAACGCAGCCAAATAAGGCGAGAACTTGTTTCTGATGGATTCTAGGGTTCTATGTTAGCAAGATTTTTCTACAACTAAGATCTAAAATGGAATATCGAAACTCACAGATGAGCTACTGGCATAGGCGTCAACTTGATGGTCTCCATTCTGCCATACGCATCCAGAAGAGCATTCAATTGTGCCTGCATCTGACTGGCACCAGGCGCATTAAACCAACCGCGATCTTCACCTCGCTTGATGAACGAATCCACAAAGAATGTCAACTGGTAAGGCAAACCAAGTCCCTCATCTTCGTGTCCCTCCAAACCGGCCGGGAGTAGACCAGCATATTCGGGATTATACGCGGCTGAGCCACGTTCACCCAAGCCCCAGTCGTTTCCGACCATACCATTCAGCTCCCACGCGGCACCCCATTCAGCACGCAGGTGGTTCTTGATGGCATAGGGAATGGCGATCAAAATTCGAATTGTGCGGTCGATGTCTTCACGTTCTGCTGCCGTAGGCGGGCCACGGGTGGAACTGTAGCTGTTCGTGATGATTGTGCGAGTAAGGTTGCGCACACAGGTGTTCATTGAGCTCATGCCGTTGCGTCCGTCCCAGAACCTGTTGTAGGAGGTCTGATTCCTGAAGACGAGGATCAAGCCTACCACGATGGACAGTGATGGAATCTGGTTGGTGGTGAGGTCGGCACTTCGGAGCGTTTGGGGTAGGACCTACGATGCTCGAGGGGATTCCGACGGTATCAAATGCATAAGTATCGAGATACACGACGAAAGCCGTGAAAACGGCATGTAGAAAGACCGGTAGCAATATCTCGACGTGGATAGCCCCCTTTATGAAGCGAAAGACCAGTGGCCATCTACAATCTCGATTAGGCGCCTTGACTTTCAATTTATCTATAATAGGAACTTGCCTCCTTGGCTTTCGACGAGATGACAGGAGGTGAGGGTGTGTGGTGCGCCGCTGGTGGTGCGGGTTGAACGAAGCGGTGTTCTGGCGGCTCAGCGTGGGAGTCGGCGGCTCGCTGAAGTTCAGCGGCATCGTGTATGGCGATTGTAAACCCTTCTTAGGTCGATGCCAGCAAAGTCACTGCATGTGGTGTAAAAGTTGAGACGACGGATTGTCAACACTGAACGCTCGGGAGCAACGACGGGTTCCTTCAAAGGTTGGTCCGTGTCATGAGTGGCGCCCGCTCTGTACGCTATGATCACTCTGGCTGCACAGTGACATCGCCAGATTAACCATGGGAAAGCTTCTCTTAACCATCGAACACTAAGTGCCGGTAATGGAATGGACACACCGCTTTTCGGTGACGCGTGAGACGCGATATTTATCACCGTAAGATCCTTCCAGGACCCAGCACCGCACACGGATGCGCCTTCTGCATTGCAAGCCGACCATGGCTTTTGACGTGAGCCTGGGCTTCGGACAAGACATATGTCTTCGCGTCGAAGTGAGGGGTTGAAGCCTCAGACGATCAGCAGTTACAGAATGAACATCCGTCCAGCTGCTTTAGCTCGTGTTCATCCTACCTCATCAAGAAAATATTAAGGATTGAATGGCTATCAGCTCTTCTAGATGCAATTTTGATCACGATAAGCGCCAACTGAAGCCTGACTTGCTACTAAACCTATCAAGTTGTAGAGTCTTGTGGGGACGGCAAGATGATTCCTGGAAAAGGGATCTCTCCAGCTGAACTAAACGTAGACTTGCAAACCCCCTTGGCATGGCTCGAGACTCCAATTTGCGAGTGAATGCGGGGGATTTCAGTTTTCGAAAATGGCATTCCATAGCCAAGTGGAATACGTGCAATACTTTGAGATTAGATGGATCGATTCCGACCATTTGACATTCCGGCGTGACCCTTTCTCTATACGACTTGAAATGGATTGAACATGTCATCACCACATTTTCTCCCAAACTCGACGCCCCCAATTCATCTGCGCCAGTTCAGCCTTCCTCCGTTCCTCCCACCCACCATCTTCCCAGAGTTTGCATTCCTCATCAACTTCGGCTTTGCCAGAATACAAGTCTGCCTCGGCGGGGTCCACCAATTTCGTGCGATGGGAAACTTTCCAAAACAAATACATGAAGATCCAGAATGCCAGCCCGAAATACGAGGTCACGAACCCTTGCACACTGAACGGCTTGAAGACCCAGAATCCGTTAAAGATGGCGGTAGCACTGCCAAGGACGATGGCCCAAATAGCGGCATACGGCTGCCATGGAGAAGCCCAAGGGACGAATTGCTTCCGATCGATGCCTTGTGCTTTCAAGGCACGGTACCATCCAATAAACACGCAAAGCATTCCCGTATATGTGAGGACCAATGCGAGGGTGGTCAGGTCGACGAACCAGTAGAAAACCGTCACGGAAGAGGATCCCGCGACAAGGAAAAGTGACGCAAGAAAGAAGCGAGACCGTCAGTACACAGTAGACGGGAATACCCGATGCAGTGCATTTTAAGAGGATTTTAGGTGCTTGGCCGTCGCGGGCGAGAGAATATAGAGTTCGACTGGCACTATAGAGATCGGCATTCCCGCAAGACCAACCGGAAAGCAGAATGAGCAAATTAATCAGATCTGGAAGGCCCGAGATTCTCAGATTTTCAATACCAATGACCCAAGGCGACGCAGCAGATCCAGATGCACCAGAGTTAATCGCTGACATGAGACGAGGGTCGCGTGGACTGCAAATGATACCGACGGCTAATACACCGACAACGTAGAATCCAACAATACGCCAGAATGTCGCTTTGACGACGCGCGCAATGGTGTATCTGGGATTCTGAATCTCGCCGGCGGCCAGAGCCGGAAGATCGGGTCCAGCAATCGAGAACGCGGCGTAGACCATGACGGAAAAGAATCCTAGAAACCTCCCCGTCACACCGTCGGTATAGTACTCGAACATGACGCCGTGTGTCCAATTGCGGAAACCATAGACGTCGTGCTTGGGGTTTCCCCCAACCATCGTGATGAAAGTCAACAAGACGAGACCTATAAGAAGCAAGAACTTCGTCGATGCCATGATAAACTCGCTTTCTCCGTAGTATTTTACAGCGACGAAATTGAGCAGAGAACAAACGACAAGAGCCATTGCCACCCAAACTGCAGGATTGACGCTTGTAGTCCAATATTGCATGACCGTTGCGACAGCGGCGTATTCCGTACATACTAGCATTACACATCCGTAGAAGTATACCCAGCCCCTGTGCAAGTGGGCGTTAGTCTTGCCTCAAATTCACGGAGAAGAATTATTGAACGTAAGAGGACTTACATGGCAAATCCAAACGCAGGATCAATAAATCGCGCCGCCAACTCGAAGATCGATCCTCGAACAGGGAGATAGGCCACCATCTCCCCAACACTCAAGTTGACAGGTAGAATAAACAAGCAACCCCAGATAATGTACCCTAATAGTAATGAGAATGGTCCGGCATCGCGCAGGTACGATCCAATACCGACGAAAAGGCCTGTGCCAATCGAGCCGCCGATGGCCATGAGTTGTACATGTCGGGAGGCCAGACCACGCTTCGTCTCGTGATATGGCTCAACGGTGCCGGAACTGGCGTCTTCGCTGGGAACGGGATGGTCTTCTGAAGATACTTTCTTCTCCATTGTGATTATGTGTAGTAACCTGGAGGGGGGAACATCAATAAATAAGCGGGGAACCTGGCTTCTTATACACCGTTTCACGTCGGGGTCCAAGGACGCAGAATGAGGAATGCGGTGCGGAGTCATGAATGTTGTGGATAGAGCCGGGCTCCTATCTCTCGGCGCTGGTGATGAGACATACTTTGTGCTGCATTTCGACCAAGCTTGAAGAAATGCTATCAACCTGGTTACTCTCTGATAACAATCGACTAGGATCTCCAAGTCTTATCAGACAGAGGACTCAAAGGGGGAAGGAGATGGCGAAACTACTAAATTGCCAAGCGATATGAACACCTAGGATTGGACAGCGATAAAGTCGACCCCTAGACAGTTGTTGCTAAGCTGCATAATGCTTTT
The DNA here is from genome assembly GCF_028827695.1 of Penicillium maclennaniae. Taxonomy (NCBI): domain Eukaryota; kingdom Fungi; phylum Ascomycota; class Eurotiomycetes; order Eurotiales; family Aspergillaceae; genus Penicillium; species Penicillium maclennaniae. Next base: position 3,384,100 of record NW_026623215.1, on the reverse strand, counting down.
GGTCTCCAACAGAATGTCGTGCCTTTCCCTATAGCTCATACCCCAAGGCCTTGGCTGCCTAGATTGTTCTCGTTTCCCGGTGTAATCACCTTGGATAAAATCACTGCTTTCATTTGACCGAAAAACGGCTTGAGTATTTCTTGGCGAATGTTAGATTCGCGAATAGTTATCTTCATACCTAGACTAGTATATAAACATTCATGCCTTGGTCTCCACAGAGAGAGTCCCATGCAGCTTCAGATCCCTTGAGCTAGCTCCAACGTAGACCTTGTACACGCCAGGAGCAACGGCCCATTTCTGCGCAGCCACGTCCCAGTGAGAAATTTCAAGACGACGCAGCTGAAAATTTACCTATTTCTGCTGCCCAGACTTGATGTCGATAGACTGGAAGCCACGCAGTTGACGCAATGGTTGCTTCGCTGCCTTGGGATACCCGATGTAAAGCTGGGGAACCTCTGCACCGTCGACAGAGCCAGTATTGCGAATGGTAGCGCTGGCATGGGCAACAACATCCCAAAGGTCTTCGTAACCACCCACGGAGAGCTTGCCAGTGGGGTATAAGGACAGCGGGGCCGGCGACTTGATCTGCAAGCCAGAGTAGGTGAAGTTGGTGTAAGAGAGACCATAGCCGAACTCAAAGCGAGGCGTAACCTTAGCAGCGTCGAAGTATCGGTAGTCAATGAAGTTGCCTTCGGTGAAGTTGCAGTTGTGGGTGTAGCAGATGTCGACATTGTAGTCGCTCTCGTTCTTTGCGATGGTGTGGATCAAGCGGCCACTGGGGTTGACATCGCCGTAGAGCACGTCGACAATGGAGTTTCCGAATTCTTGGCCCAAGAGACTACCGTACAAGATTGCAGTGACATTCTCATTTTCAATCCACTGATCAACGAGGCGGACACCGGACATAGTAATAGTCCTGAAGGCCCATACTTCCATCCAAAAATTCAAGAGCCGTGACGGACTCACCATCGATGGTGTTGACACTGTTTCCGGTGATGAGCTTGATTTTCTCGGTGGTGTTCAGTTTGGAAACGAAACGGGAGGCCTTTTCGTAGGCCGATTGCCAGTCGCCGAGGGATACTGTGAGGGTTTAGTTACGAGTCAAAATCAACCGTACAGAGAGATGTGCAAACATACGCTCATCGTTAGAGAGCAGCCCCTGGGTGGAAGTGCTGGACAAGCCAGTTACAGGGCCTAGCAGCGCCAGAAGGAGCGACAGTGAATGGACTTTCATCTTCCAGGGTTGAAATCCAAAATCAGTAAAAGAATAGGCAGTGGAAGATGAACTGAACCCATCGTATGGAAGGAAAATCTCCTCTATTCACATCATTTCCAAGATTTGATATCGCGATCTGCAGGTTCTATTCACAAACAGAGGAACTGCCGATCGTTGACAACGCGCAGTCGGGCCTCAGCAAATTGCGTGAAGGGAACAAGGCATTGACCGCACTCCAACAGCCAAGCTTCTGTTTGAAGATGAGACTATTACGCGGCACCTGGACTTAAGGTGAGGAATGACGCGGAAGGCGTACGTGCCGAACCTAGAAGAGGGTCCGAAGAAGGTCCCTCAGGCACCAGTCGGAAAACCCGAGATTTAGAGTCTTTTTAGGGTTACCCTGTCTCTGCCGTGACGCGTGTATTCTCGGCAAACCGACGCTCCTGAGTGAGCTTGGTGTTTTTCATTCTGGCTCAATTGGGGAACGTGAAACCGGAGTTTATCTGAAATGCACCGAACAAAGTGTTTCTCGTCTCATGGTCGGCCGTGGATGAAACGGCTATAAGGCCAGCCGTTCCAGAAATGGAGCACGTCGAGTACCGATGGGGCCCGGTGTGGAGCACAATCATAATGCCGGGAGTTTCCAACGGGTATACCTCGGCATTGTCTTCAGCAGTCTTTCATAGTTATCATCAGGCTCACAATTTATATAAATTGATAAGATTCAGATTTAAAAGGTGTGACCAGGCAGAAGGTTGTCACGTCGATCACTATAGACAAACCAGGAAGATGTTCCAAGGCGTGGGCATCGTAGTGGATTGTCTGAAATTTTGCAGAAGGTGAGGAGACTTGGTCATTCCATTCATATAAAAAGGATACGGTTCACCTTCACCGGCAGACTCATGGTAACGGGGGCGCTATACAGCTCGCAGATAGTTCGAGTCTAACCTGGCTTTGGCGGCAGATGATATACGGATCTTAGATTCATCTTCGATGACCGGGTCACTACGTTTTCAAATGGGAGATTTTTCAGACATGATTTACTTGAGGTTAACGAGCGAGTATTAGAGATTTATCGATTATTCTGAATCGCAGATGGATCAAATGGTAGAGTCACAAAGCCAACCCGGTATGAAAAAAATGGTGGAATAGACAAAGTAAGCCAACGCAAAAATTGTTCCAAGTTCGCCGTAGATATAGGTATCACCAAAAGCCCTGGACAAGAGCCGGGGCTGGTAAATGGGTATATCAAACGATGGGGTAGTCGAGTGCCAACAAGGAAACGCCGGTTTTGCCACGAGTACCTAGGTAATCCAATTGCAGACATATAATAAACGCTGTAAAGAAATGCAGATAGGAGGGTCAGATGAGCTTCAACTATGCGTAGATAGATTGCAGCTGGGAATGGAAATAAGGAAAATGTGAAGATGTCAGATGCAAAGTGTGGTGAAATCATCGGAGCCGTAATGTCAAATCACGCGATGTTTCAGGAAACAGTCGAAATATAATCTCCAAGCGTGTGTATTCCCCAAAATTATCAATTAAGGCATTCCTGCTCGGCCGTCAAATGCTAGAGGACCCGAGTCATTTCGTGGCGTGAGGGGGTTTTCGTCTGACCCAGGCGTGTCGGCCCGGAGTTGAGCATGCCGAGTCGGGACACTAAGAGGTTCAGTCGGTTGCCAACCTGGAAGACTGATAGTGGCACTGCGAGCAAGATCGTCAGTGCTCCCATTCGGAGCAGCAGAGTCGGAGCTTTCCGTGTCCGCCTCGCGGGTCTGATATTCCTGCAAGTGCAGGTTCTCGACATCGGTAGCCAAGTCCCGTTCTTCGGGGTGAGCTTCTAATTGATTCGAGGTTTCTGGATCCTCGCTCGCGGCTTGAACATTTGCGGGCGATTGCGTCTCGGACCGCGGTGCAGCTTGATTTTCCTCCGCGCCGACAAATTCTGGAGACTTCTCCCCTTCCTGGTCATTCGAGTCGTCAACTTCGGCACTCAAATCGGTGAAGGCCCGACAGTTGGGACACTGGAACATGGGGTAATCGGGCGAGTGTAGCAAGCGACTGATACATTTGTAGTGCCAGACATGGGCACAAGCCGCCATGAACAGGCACTGGTAGGGTCGCTGGGCCAGCGTTAGCGAAGCAGTACGTTGAAAATGGAAAGGGACGACCAACCAAGACGGAACCAAGACAAATGGAACATTCACGACAACCAGAATAGTCGGCGGTTTCCCCCTTGCCCAGGTTTTTGATCAAGCTTTCGGTATTTTTACTAGGGTGATGTTAGACCGGACATGAGACTGAAAGCCTAAGGCGACTTACTTGAACTCGTTAGGCTGCTGCTGCCAAGCACGATTGCATTCAATGCGAATTCGCACGCAACGGAAAATCATCTCCTCTCCGCCTCTAAAATCGATACCAAGTTGCACTATGTCACCATCCTTGATGGAATAGAGGCGGGAGACCATGTTGGGTTGACTCAAGCGCATATGATTCAGGAACGTGCCCGACGAACTGCCCACATCCTTGATATGCCACTGACCATTGACGTACATGAACTCGCAGTGTTTTCGGCTCACGACCTTCGATTTGAAGCCGACGGGAGAATCCGAGGGTTCAGATGGATTGGGGTTGGGAATCCCATCACGTTCGGAGTATCGACCGACGCGAATGACGCAACTGTCGGAGGGTAGTGTGCGCGAGATAGGAATAAAGGGCAGCGACGGTCGCGAACTTTGGTAGGAATCCTGAAAGGGGAAAAACCTGATCGTCGCCTTCTGTGTTAGTTTTGAGGGGGACTGGTTCTCGGCCGGGGCTGTGTCAATCGGCTCGGAGGTATTGTTTGTTGTGGTGGTCGGCCCTGGTAACGATGTGGGCGTCTCTGGCGTGGCCTCTGGGGTGGCGGTTCGAGCCAAGGCGCGCGGCGGACGACCCTGCACAGCGGAAGCACTCCTCAGTCGGGCCATGACATGGGTTGACTGGCTGAGCTCGATAGGGGAGATGATCGCGAGGATTCAGCCGAGGAGTTCTGACTGTCAATGAGAGCGTGGGAGCTCGAGGTAGGCGCTGAGGTGTAGCGAGACAAGGCCGGTTGATCACTTTCGGGGCATAAAGGAGTGGAGCTCTCCACCTGCGTCGATGGAGACTCTGCGCCCGACGGAGTTGATAGCCAGGGCACCCGACTGCTCAGACTGGGCCGCGCACGATGGCTTGGTGAGGAGTGTGAGAGGTTTTGAGTATAGGCTCGTAGCTGACTGAAGCGACGAAGACGGCCGGAGCGAGGAGGGTCAGTAAGAGAGGCGGAGGCGGTGGCGGTTGAGGTCGACATGGGGGGCTCCTCTGTGCAGTCTGCACGCGACTGACAATGAAACAAGCCTGCACGAGTACGAGAGTACCAGCTTCCCAGCGTTCCAATGTACCAGTACTGGGAAAGCTAGGATTTTTTAGAAGACCGCGGTGGGGTTGGAGACTCTTTGAAGCGATCGAGGATCTAGGATCTGCGATGTGCAATCGGCCACTGGGCTGAAAGATGGAAGGTTTTCACCAAGACATGATCTCACCAGATGAATGAAGCGGAGAAGGACAAAACACGGGGGGGGGACTTTCCAACATATGATGTGACCGAGATTTAATGGAACCAGACAACCCGACCAGACCAGACACAGACAACCAGACGACCCGACCATGACAAGCCGACCCAGACCCAGCCTTTTCGTTGCTTTAAATCTATGGGCCGATGGGCGACCAACGAAAACCTCAGACCACTCGCTAGTCGAGGAACTAAACGAAGTTGGAACAAGCCGGCGATAGTGGCAAGTCTTGGGAACTTGGGAACTGACGGAGTGGCTCATTGCCTTTTTGCGGGGAAATTGCCTTCGCCTCCACGTAAGTTTAGCCGACCACTTCATGTGATTTTTTCTTTTTTTTGATATGCATTTCTTCACGCGCATCAGCTGCCCTCCTAATGGTCGCATCACAAGGCGGGCACGGACCCGGGAGAATGGCCCTGACCGGTGAGTTGCAGATATCTCCTATGGCCCCGGCATGAGATGATCGAGGGGCATGGATTGGGACGGGGGATTGGCAGCTCAAGGAATACTGTGAGGCAGCTCAAGCCTCGATGCTGAGGTGGGCTATGACCACATGTCCGAAGCTCTCGTGTCGTGGCTGAGTAATTTTAGGTCCCAAAGTATCGGAGCTTCTCAGTCTCCTCAGTCTCCTCAGATTTAACTATGATATGGATAATATATGCTATACATGATATATGATTTTTTTTTTATAATTTTTGTTTCCTGTTTTTTCTTTCCTAAAGATCTGACGGTTGGACGATTAAATCCATTGACTCGTCCATCGGTTATCCGTGAGTGGAGGCCGGAGGGGGAAATAGGAAACTGGAGACTGGAGACTGTCACTACGGACTTTGACTAGCTCCTGGAACCTCTCTTTCTTCCCATCTCTCCCCCTCAACTTTTCAATTTCCTGATCGTTATTTCGCACCTTCAACTCGCTCCACCTTTCTATCACGCGCTACTGTCTCTGTGTTCCCATCTGAGAAGCTTGAGCACGGGTATATGCAACACTGACCAGCCTCCTGTCATTTACCTCCCCACAGAAATTGTCCCTCCCCCAACCCCCCTCCATCGCGCTACGAACTGCACCGGTAGTGCCCTGATGCCGGGCTATTGAGGAGGCATGAGTGGACTCTTCACCACCTGTCGGTCGTGCCTGTCGGCCGTCGACCAATGGTGTCAAATCTCCGCCTGCTTGGGCGCCGGCCGCTCTCGAGACGGCATCTACGAAGCCACCCTCGCCGATAACGAACGGGAAGCGGTCTCGGACCTACTCAGTTATCTGGAAAATGTACGTCTCGTCTCGCCTTGGATCGTTCAACTCTCCTTCCGACCGGACTGTCTGATCTCATGACGCCACTCGTCGCTAACACCCCTTGTCCAGCGCAACGAAACTGACTTCTTCGCGGGAGAACCGCTGCGAGCTTTGAGCACCCTCGTTTATTCGGAAAACGTCGACCTTCAACGCAGTGCGAGCTTAACGTTCGCCGAGATCACGGAGAGAGGTGCGTGCGACACTTTCAATCGCGGTGACGCAATCCCTGACGTCGTATCTGCAGATGTGCGCGAAGTCGACCGAGACACTCTCGAACCCATTCTCTTCCTACTCCAGAGCTCCGATATCGAGGTTCAAAGAGCTGCGAGTGCCGCGCTTGGCAACTTGGCTGTGAATGGTATGCACCACCGAAGCTGCATGGCCCGGCTCTCCATCGCTGACCCGAAATAGCTGAGAACAAGGTCTTGATCGTCACCCTCGGAGGGCTGGCCCCTCTCATCCGCCAAATGATGTCGCCCAATGTGGAGGTGCAATGCAATGCGGTCGGCTGTATCACGAACCTGGCAACCCACGAGGAGAACAAGGCCAAGATTGCTCGCTCGGGAGCGCTGGGTCCTTTGATCCGCCTGGCAAAGTCGAAGGATATGCGCGTGCAGCGTAACGCGACCGGCGCGCTGCTCAATATGACACATTCTGGTTAGTTCCTTTTTATCCCCATGCACTGGTGGGGGCCGTGGAACTAACTCGTCGACCAGACGACAACCGACAGCAACTCGTCAATGCTGGCGCCATTCCCGTCCTCGTCCAACTTCTCTCATCGCCTGATGTCGACGTTCAGTACTACTGCACAACGGCTCTGAGCAATATCGCTGTCGATTCGACCAATCGAAAACGCCTCGCTCAAACCGAGGGTCGTTTGGTCCAGTCCTTGGTTCATCTTATGGACTCATCTACCCCGAAAGTTCAATGTCAAGCAGCACTCGCTCTCCGCAATCTCGCCTCCGACGAAAAATACCAGCTGGAGATTGTCCGGGCAAAGGGACTTTCTCCATTGTTGCGACTGCTCCAGTCGTCCTATCTTCCTCTTATCCTCTCCGCCGTGGCCTGTATTCGCAATATCTCGATTCACCCACTCAATGAATCCCCGATCATCGAAGCCGGCTTCCTCAAGCCTCTGGTGGATCTGCTTGGATCCACTGACAACGAGGAGATTCAGTGCCATGCTATCTCCACGCTCCGCAACCTTGCGGCTAGCTCGGATCGCAACAAAGAACTCGTCCTGCAGGCCGGTGCAGTTCAGAAGTGCAAAGATCTCGTTCTGCGAGTCCCGCTAACCGTTCAATCCGAAATGACCGCTGCCATTGCTGTGCTGGCTCTCAGTGATGATCTCAAGTCTAACCTTCTCAACCTCGGCGTCTTCGACGTCCTGATACCGCTAACCAACTCGGAGAGTATTGAGGTCCAAGGGAACAGCGCGGCTGCCCTGGGCAACCTCTCCTCCAAGGGTACGATTAGAAACTCCATCTCTCTCAAGTACACTGACACCATGCATTGGGTGCTAATGTGAATATAGTGGGAGATTACTCGATCTTTGTGCGTGATTGGGCCGACCCGAATGGCGGTATTCATGGCTATCTTCAGCGATTCCTCGCTAGTGGAGACCCGACCTTCCAGCATATTGCCATCTGGACTCTTCTTCAACTGCTCGAGTCTGAAGACAAGAAGCTCATCGGATACATCTCAAAGTCCGACGATATTGTACAAATGGTGAAGTCAATTTCCGACAAAAATATCGAGTCGGACGATGAGGATGCGGACGATGGAGAAGGTGAGGTCATCGCTCTCGCACGGCGATGCCTGGAGCTTCTGGGAGTCAGTCCTAAGCAGACCTTGATCGAGGCATAGGTGCTCCTAGTTATCTCCCTCTTTTTTTTTTCCGCGTGCCCGAGAACCCACTTTTTCGGTCCTTTCGTACTTGCGTACTCCATTTGGCCATTATTCTCTTGTTTATCCATCTCTTTCTTCCCTTGGGTGTTTGTATGGGCATTGAATCTACCAAATTCGGTTTTTCGTCAGCGGGCATATGGAGTGGTCAAGGCCTTTAGTGTTTCGCTGTTTCTTCCATGTTCACGGTATATCTGGGCTAACGCCGCTGTCCTTTCCCTATTCCAACGCATACACCGTGTATTCAAGCTAGATATGGGTCTTTCATAATTTATTCGTGTCAGGGGACATTGTGACAAGCTTGTAGTCGTAGCACGTAGCATATACAAGCGGGCGGGGAAACCTACTTCCGAGCCGGGCATAGCTCCCCGGCAGAAAAATCCCTCCGTCTCTCACCCATCATCTCTCCCAATTCTTTGCCCTCGAGGGCTTGACAACATGGCAACGTCTCTTCCACCTATAGCCATCCCCGGCCAACGTCTAGGCTCTGTGGCCTCGTATGCGGCTGGTCCCGGCACACACGTGCAGCAGTCCAACATTTACGCCTCCATCGCTGGCCCCGTCATCGTTGATCCCGCCCAGCCCAAGACTCAAACGAAGTCGACTCTACGAGTCTCGCGACTAGGTTCTGGCGTGAAACAGGCCGGTGCAGCTGCTTTAAAAACCCCGGCCCCGACCTCGAAGTCAAAGCCCAGGTACAATACCCTACCCGCCGTCGACTCCATTGTCCTAGCCCGCGTTACTCGCGTCCAGAAGCGTCAAGCTGCGGTCTCCATTCTTGTCGTCCTCGATGACGCCTCTGCTACAAGTCCAGACCCAGCTGAAGTCGCTTCGGACAATGATAATATCGCTTCCATCCTCACCTCCGCCGCAAACCCGGAAAATCACAGCAACACTGATGAGCTTCGCTTCCAAGCATTGATTCGCAAGGAAGATGTGCGCGCCGTTGAGAAAGACCGTGTTGTCATGGATGAGATGTTCCGTGTTGGCGATATCGTGCGCGGCTCGGTCATCTCCCTGGGTGACCAGAGCTTTTACTACCTTACCACTGCCCGCAATGATCTCGGCGTAGTGATGGCTCGCAGCGATGCTGGAAACATGATGTTCCCTATTAGCTGGAAGGAGATGAGGGACCCTGTCACCGGTGCCGGTGAACAAAGAAAGGTTGCTCGGCCGTTCTGAGGAGTTTCTCCCAGCCATTTCCAACTCTTGGACTTCTACACAAGAAAGTCGTTGAGTGACTGATATTATCGACAACCTTTCATCCAAGAATTCCTATGCTGTGAATGAAACGCGGGAATGAAATTCTGGGGCAGGAAGCACGCCCATCGTGCCTTTGTGATACGCAACGGCGCCAAAGTCGAGCCCCAATCATGACGAAACAAAGCAGACAAGGTCCTTGTCTTCGGGTTTCTGGGCTTTGTGCTTCTGAAAGAGTAAATCTCTTCTCACTCAGCCCCTTCAGATCAGCCTATATGCTGCATCCTCTCTGATAACCCGTGGCGACTCAAGTTGCCAAACTCCACGCGAGGGAAAATTGATTCCAGATCCCCGCCAAATTATGTGATACCCACTGAACGATGAATGAAACAGGTCAAAGACCTAATTTTCCTTCTAACTCGTGATTTATTCACGCAGTCTACTACCAAATGTAGGACCGGAAAGGGCATCTTTATCTACCGTAGACCTTTCCAACCTTGGAACCCAACCTCCTTAGTATACACGGTCGAGACCTACAATGTCGGACTGTGTTTGTCAAGCGAGGAAGATGAACGGACGCAGCAGACTTCTCATCTCTGCGTACCCACCTGACCCTACTTCCTGTCTGATATCCTGTGACTCGGAAGAAAAGTTATCTCAAGAGGGTCACATCCAAAACCCCCACCCACATGGATTATATGATACAGTACAAGAAAATCAAATATAAACATAATGAATTTTCGATTTTTAAAATCATGTCCTCACAATGAATTTCAAAGCCAATTCCCAACTTACTTCTTCAACGTCTTCTGCTTCTCCGCGTCAATCAACTTCCTTCCTTGAACGACAAGACCTTTCCGACTGCGCACTGCATCCATATACCTCTTCGCCACATTCTCACGATCCGCAAGCTCACCAAGATCCTCCAACTCCTCCTCAGTAGCAGGAACCCAGAACGGATCCTCATCCAGCGCCTCAAAGCCAGCAAAGATAAGCTGCGGCTGGGCTGCACCAGATGTCCGCTTACGGATTTCCTCGGCGAATCCGAACGACTCCGCGACGGGAAGAAGGGCCAAGATGGTGAAGAAAGGTGTTCCTTCTTTCATGATCTCGGAGAGAATACGGCCTCGACGGCGGGTAATCACGCCGTAGACGCGGCCTAGGACTTCGGCTTTGATGGGGTTAGTTTCAAGGCCCGACTACTATAGAAGGGTGGGAACTCACTGGTTGCTTGAATCTCGCAACTGTACATTGCGAGCATGATGCGAGGACTCCAGTCTAGGAAACCTTGGGTGATTCCTTCGCGGACGAGTCGGATTGCGTCGCCTGTTAGGCGGCCCATATCGAGCTCGTCGTTGGAGGAGGTGTGAACTGTCAGGTCTTCAAGGAAGACGGCGATGCCTTGCATGGGTTCTTGGCACAGGGGACCCTGGCCTGTTGCTAGTTGGAAGGCGTAGGCAATTTTGTCACATAGATCGCGGACTAGGAGGGCTTGTTGATCGTGGGTTTCGGATGAGTTGGAATGTTTGGGGTCGTCGAGTAAGCTGGTCTAGTTGTTAGCTTGAATGATGGTTTTCTCGTGGTTCAGTGTAACTCACAATTTCTCGCAGGTGTTGACCGCTGTGGCATCGACCAAGATGTTGGGTCCGGTTCTGCGAGGTCCGAAGCCAATGATTTTGTCGACGACGTTCTTGAAAAGTTCCTTATCACCCGTGACGTCCTCCTCGAAAACCTTGTTCAATTCGTCGTGGAATTCCTTCAGGGATAAAATGTTGGCTTCACGGGCCTCGCCTGTAGCTTCGGCATCAACCGATGCAACTTGCTGTGTGACTTCTTCCTCCGATGTCGCCTCGGCTACAGTGTGCTTCTCCGACTGGAGACGTTTGATGGTTCCGACTTGCTTAGAGAGGAAATCTGTCACAGCTTCAGGGAGAGGAACGACACGCAAGCGAACGGTCATCTGCTTTGAGGGGGAGAGAGACACAACGCTTCCACGACCATACTCGCGGTTGTTAGGCGGTGCCATCTCCGGAGCATTGACGATAGTCTCACGGTACGGCACGATAGCCTCACCAGTCTGGATCTCACATCGAGCAAATCTCTCACGGAGATCCTTCACGCAGCGCTCCAAGTGCAACTCACCCGCAGTGAGAATGACATGCTCGCCGCTAGGAAGCTGCTCGTACAGGGCACATGGGTCACTTTGTTCAAGAAGACGGAGTCCTGTAATCATCTTTCCCAGGTCTGCCGGGTTGACTGGTTCCAGAGCAACACGCACAATGGGCGGGGTGCTTAATGAGACGCCAGCCAAGTTGATACTACCTTCGAGCTGACTGCAGAGCGTACCAGTCTTGAGCACGTAGCCTGCCAGACCGCCAATTCCAAAGACAACACCAGCTGGCACGGACTGAAGAGGCTCAAGACTCCTGCCCATCATCAGGTACAGATCAGTCACAGTAACCTTCTTTGGCTTTGGGCTCGCGTGCGGGTTCGCAGGCGAGAATTTCGGCGGCAGAACATAGATCGAGTCTCCAACATTCAATGTTCCCGAATAGAGTCGGGCAAATCCAATCAGATGTTCTGGGTCCTCCTTTTCTTCCACTTCTTCCGGCTCCTCTGTCTCTGTGATCAAGGTGTTCTCAAATGCAGAGGTCATTCGCTCAAAGGCATCATTTCCTGGACCTCCACCAGCCTCCGCCTGCATCTTCGCAATCTCTTCGCGCTTGCGACGAGCAATTTCTCGAGCTTCATCTGCGGTCATGGTAGCGCCGCTGCGCTTCTTGCTAGATGACAGCTCACTCTCGGGAATAGCAACCATCTTACTGACGTATGCAACAACGGGCTGTTCAGGTCCGGTTTTAAAGTTGATCATGGCCTCTTTGACTTCTTCAGAAATGTGGTTTGCACCGGGCGAGTCTTTTATCATGTCGGGCAGTCGAGTGGCTTGTGCAGCCGAAGGGCTCGGGAGGTATTCAATCACAGATACCAAGACAGCGGTTGATAGGGGCAGCCATTGAGAGAATAAGGTAGTCATGATGTTCTTAGGATCGCGGGAACGCAGAATATAAGGAGGAATGTTGATGTTGAGTGACTTGGTGATCTTCTCCAGCAAAACTGGGTCACTGTCCAAGAATTAGTTGCAATACTCACAAGGGAAGTCAATGGAGCTTACCCTTTGCCCTTACCGCCACCAGTAGTCGCTTCGTATGCAGCCCAGATGCTGTCAAGGACAAGCTGCACAAACATGGGTTTCAATGCACGGCCCTTAAGATGTTTCTGACCCAGAACACGCTTGGTCTTCGGATCCAAGTAGTAGTCGCCCCAGAGAACCTTCTCCAGAACAGTTCTCTTGATACCAAGTTTCTTCTCATAGATGGCAGCAAATTGCCTGATAGTAAAAGCCCATCCGTCCACTGCGCTGGCGAAAATAACATTATTCTTCTCAGGGGCGAAATAAAGGTCCTCATCGTCACGCTCCTCGAACTCGGTAGTTTCACTGATGCTAGCCGCCTCATCGTCCACGACATGCTTCTTGGACTTGTCCTTACCGGCAGCGGCAGCGGCATTGGCCCGGTCTTCCATGCGCTCACGCCACTGCAGATCCTCTTCCATACGCTCACCCTGGTAGAAACTACCGATGACGGCATTAATTTGTTCAAGAAGTCTGCTGAGATGAGCGAAAGCCTCGCTTGGGCTCATCTGGAGTTCTGTGATAAGCCGATCCATCTTATTGATAACGAGGATCGGCTTCAGCTGCTCAACCCAAGTTTGTCGCAAGACAGTCACGGTCTGGCTGCAGACACCTTCAACTGCATCAACCAGGACAACTGCACCATCACAGAGACGAGACGCCGTCGAGACTTCACTGCTGAAGTCAATATGACCTGGCGAATCGATCAGGTTGATCAGGTACTCCTTGGGCACAGGAGCGTCGTCAGGACTGGAGCGTCGAAGCATCGAAAAAAAGAGTGAGATGGCCGAGGACTCCATGGTGATACCCCGGAGCTGCTCATCTGGGCGAGAGTCCAAGTAGCGGATCTTGCCCGCCAGCTTGGGCGAGATGATGCCATTTGTGGCAATCAGACTGTCCGTCAAGGAAGTTTTGCCATGATCCTATATCGGACGGGATTCAAATGGTTAGATATATAGGGTAAGTACTCCAAAGCTTGTAACTTGTATAGACTCACGACGTGGGCGAGAATGCAGATCTAGCGCCGTTAGTATATGCGATCAGATAGGAAGATAGGAAGTGGGATGGAGGGGCAGCACTCACATTCCGAATGTCCTCTGGCTTCCGCTGCAGGCGAACCAGATCGTCTACATTAACCACGGGCATTTTGACAGGCGTGGACCACTTCCCGGGTTTCTAAGTTGCGAATAGATGTGGTGGTGGAAGAGTCGGCCTCTGGTCGGAAAAAAAATTGCTGAGAAATTGGGCGAGATACAAACCGCTTCCGCAATAATATCGCTCTTCACACTACGTCACTGAGTTATCAATGCTAATTGAGCTGATCTTTACAGATTGAAACAATTAAATAGTTCGCTGTTTTGATTTTCTAATTAATACTTCTTATTCGCGGTGCTAGCGCTGTACACATTCATGATCGCATTGACTCATTATGAATCAAGTCCGATGCTATACTCGAATAGAACTCACTACCCCTAACGTTTGTGTTTTTGGGGCTATGTTTAAGTCAAAGATCTAGGCTATTCTTTATTCATTGTCAAATGAAAGCTTGATCTTCTTGCCCTTCTTGGACTTTCGAGCTGAAGCTTTGGGCCTTTCCTCAGAGTCGGGCTTTGCTTCTTCCTCGATTGTATCTTGGCCCACAACCTTAGCCTGCTTTCGCTTCTTCTGTCCGCCGACTTCGGTAAGGTTATTTTGCTTCGCCGAGGGTTCTTTCAGCGTCGATGCCTTGTCGTCTCCCTCTGCAGACTGATCCTTGGAGCCCCCTTCTTGAGTCTGGCTATCGGTACCTCCAACTAAGGCCTGATATTCCTCTTTGGAGATCACCTCGTTGCTTTCTTCATCGACGTAGACGGGCGCGTCATCGTCGTCGTCGGAATTCTTAGCTTTTCGAGGGCGCATAGCAGGTCGCTCCAGGCGACCGTCGTTGTTTCCATAGTGGCCCCTGAGCTTCTGGAGAAATGCAGGCTCCTTCGCATCTATATATTCAATGAGAAAAGTCTGGTAGGAAACAAAATATGTGGCGCACCGTAGGCGAGCTTGGGGTTCTTCGACATGGTCCGCTGGAATAGGATAGCTGCTTTAGCTAGACCAGGTCAAGTTCATGCTGTATCTGCCCGAAGAATAAATGTTTAGAGTCAAGAGCTGGCCATTGAGAGAACAAACGGTCACTGCCAAAGGGCAGATTGAAGTAAAGTTGAGTGGAAAGTGGAAAGTGAATATGTGACGCTGGGAACAGTGCCGCGCTAAACCGAAACAAGACACATCGAAAAGTCCAAGGAGCCGCTCTGCGCGTCTGGTCTCCTCCATCCACCTCCCTCATTCACACCAATCAGCCATGCTTTGCGCAAGTAGGTGCTTCATTTGCAGAGATATATCGACCGCAGCTTGCAGATCTGTTTGCTAACCTTCTTACTTCACAGTCTCAGGAGAGGCACCTCAAGTGCCTGTCGTCTCTCCCAAGAGCGGTAGGTCTCCCCCAGCCGCCTTTGGCGCAGCGCCTTTCTAACATTGAACAGGCAGTGTCTTCGAGAAGCGCCTCATTGAGGCTTACATTGCCGAAAACGGCAAAGATCCCGTCAACGGCGAAGCGATGACCACTGAAGACCTGATCGATATCAACTCCCAGCGCGTTGTTCGGCCTCGCCCTCCTACTCTTACCTCCATTCCCTCGCTCCTCAGTGTATTTCAGGAGGAGTGGGATGCACTTGCTCTGGAAACATATACTCTGCAACAGAATCTGGCACAGACGCGGCGCGAGCTGAGTGCGGCGCTGTACCAGCACGATGCCGCCGTGCGCGTGATCGCACGGGTCACTAAGGAGAGAGATGAGGCCCGCGATGCGCTTTCGAAGGTCACTGTTGGTGCCAGCCGCTCTGCTGGTGCTGGTGAAGCTATGCAGGTGGATTCTGAAGGTCTGCCTGCTGCGGTTGTGGAGAGAATTGATAACACACATGCTAGGTATGAAAGATTTGGCAATATAGTTTGGTTTCTTCTTGGCTGACTCTTCCATATAGTCTCTCAAAGACCCGACGCAAGCGCCCTGTGCCCGAAGGATGGGCCACTACTGAATCTATCTCTACATACAAGCCCTTGGAGACCTCCGAAGCTCTTTACCCCGGTGGTCGTGCCTTGTCAGTCAACTCTGCAGGAGAGCTGGCTCTCGTTGGCGGTGTTGATGGCGTCGTCGGTGTCTATTCACTCACCCAAAAAGCCGTGGTGCAGACTTTGAAGACAGATGGTCCTGTGACTGATGCCACCTGGGCTGGTAACAAGGCCGTTGTTGGTTCGGCTACTGGGTCCGTGAAAGTCTTTGAAAATGGCAGCGAGATTGCAAGCTTTGCATCTCACGCTGGGGAGGTTACAGCCCTTGCACTTCATGCGACAGGTGATATTGTTGCCTCCGTCGGGGTTGATAAGAGCTACGTGCTCTACGACCTATCCACGAACGCCGCAATTACTCAGGTTTTCACCGACTCTGGTAAGTGTATCATGTAGTGAGGTTCCGGTTACTGTCGTACTGACAATTATTCATAGCTCTGTTGTCTGTGCATATTCACCCCGATGGCAACCTTCTGGCAGCCGGTGCCGCCAACGGACAGATTAAGATTTTCGATATCAAGACTGGAGCTGCCGCGGCTAATTTCGCGATGTCTGGTCCCGTCAAGGGCCTTTACTTCTCTGAAAACGGCACTTTCCTGGCGGCAGTGGCTGCTCAGTCCACCACCGTCTCGATCTGGGACCTGCGCAGTGCGAAGGAGACTAAGGTGCTGGACACTGGAAGCTATGTCAACTCTATCTTCTGGGACTACACCGGACAGTTCTTGTTGACTGGTGGTCCGAGTGGAATTACTGTCCAGCAATTCAACAAATCAGCGAAGCAGTGGTCCGAGCCATTGCGGAGTGCAGTCCCCGCTATTGCTGTAGCATTCGGATCTGCAGCCCAGAGCATTGTCTCCTTGAACGAGGCAGGCGTCGTTACAGTTCTGGCGCAATCATGATCGTTGGGGCCAATTATGTAATTTTAGAGCTGGGTATCTGAGTTTCCAAGGTGTTTGTATTGCGTTCACAACAGCTCTTGATGCAAACAAAATTTGCAGATATCTCTATGAAGCCCGAGGCGTCACAAACTCTTATCTTCACTTCTAGATCTTTCTCATATCTCTTTAAGATTTCTTCTTTCTATTTCTCGGTAATAAAACCGAGCACACCCCATCTTACTTTTATCTTCCTCTCTTAGCTTCTTTGCTGACCGCCTCAATTGCGCACGAGCAAGGCTGACCGCCTCGGGCAGAATCTGACCGCCTTAGTACTCGGGACCGGTCATGATGTTGGCCTTCGACTCTAGCTTTCCCTGGCGCATGTCGTGGCGTGATAAAATCCCCGACCTCCGTGTGCCGTATATTCAGAGTTATCTTGGACTCACTGCTATGAGTGATGAGCCCGGCGTCCTATTTATGGGCGCCAGGTCCAAGGTGAGCTAGGTCTTTCCCATGCAAGCGGGGCCCATCGGTTCACAGAATGAACATATACTAACGATTTTCCTTTGGTTCTTAGCGAACGTCTCGCCAGATGTCACAAGAATCTAGTGATAGAAGCCACGAATCCTGGCACCGTCACTTTCATCCTCCGCCCCCCGACGCTGCCGGTTCACGTCCAGCGCGGTTGCCACCCATGAGAACACCCCGTGATGGCTTCGACTTTCGACGACCCGCCCCTCTATCCTCCCAGGAAGAAGATGTGATTGACTTAACAAATGAACCCGAGACGCCACCGCAACGCACACACGTTCGCCCTTCAGAGAGCCGGACTTTAAGTACCTCAAGACCACCGCGATTCGGTAGGAACATTCTGGCAGATGTCGTGGATCTTGAAGAAGAACCGGATGATGACCCTGGTGAAGGGCCTTCTAGCAGCCCAGAGGTTCAGTTTGTTCGGGCCACAACAAGACCGCGAGCGCAGCAACCGCCTCGAGGACAATGGGATCCCGTCGCGATGATCTCAAGCACCCTCGCACGCGGATTTCGTACTAGACAAGATGCCGAAGACAGGCGAATGCTCTCGTCTGTATCTCTACTGCATTCAAGAAGAGGGCCACCTCTCCACCGACTTCCAACGGACCATATGATTCTCTCTGGGGATGGATCTGCGCTTAACGGCTTTGGCCCCGGGTTCTTAGACTATGGCCATTCTTCGTTTGAAATGCGCCCTCCTACTCCGCCAGAATCAAGACCTCAACGACAGGTTTACAAAGCCCCAAGCCCAGCACCCGAAGGATTTACTCGTACCCTAGGTGAAGAGGACGTTGCAGTTTGTCCTAACTGCGAGTGGGAGCTGGGCACTGGAGAAGGAAAACGGCAAGAGATCTGGGTTTCGAAACCTTGTGGACATGTCAGTCCCCTATTCGTGTCAGAGACGTGATGTGCTCATGCTAACATTTCACAGGTATATTGCGGCGAGTGTGCAGAAAACAGGTCCATGTCAAAGGCAAGGAAGGCCCAAGCCCCTCAAAAAACAAAGCCCTTTGCCAAATGCCAGGTCGACGGCTGTGGAAAATCTGTCAGTGCACCTACGGCCATGGTCCACCTCTACCTATGATTTTGCCCAGGACCTTGAGCAGTGTTCACTTGCATGATGTCGGTGTTTTTTTTGGATGGCACTTGCAAATTTTTTTTTCTTCGATACCCAAGCGGCATGGTCACAGCAGGCGTTATATCAACTTTATCCCTATATATGTTTGAACTTGGGATGGATCTCAATAGTCTCTTCTCGCATCCCATTCGAGCTTCCCCAGTATCATAGACATTTTCCAGACATCTTCCAGGATTTCCCCAGGACTCTTTCATACTTCATATTTCTTCGACGCCTTGGTCAATTCAAACTGCCCCTAAGTAGGGGTCGGGGGGTAGATTGTAGAGTTGAATTCCATTTAGATTGATATAATAACGTGGCTTTGCGATGCATAGCCGGGTGTACGAGTCATAGCACCACTGGCCTTTTGAAAGTAACAAGGCAAGCAAATGAACAAAGAAAAGAGTATCGGACCATTTCAATAATACAGTAGAATGCAACGGCGGTGGCCCATCAATTTACATGGACACCACCCGGAAATCCCCATCAAGAACGCCAGATCTATCAATGTAGATCTCTTTAAACGCCACGCAGATCTCCATGGTATGGCGACCAAATACCACGCACACTCTCGTTCAAACTGGTAATAGGCTTCTTGGTGCGCTTCAGCTTGTCTCCGCTGGCATCCTTGAGGATCATAGCCTTCTTCAAAATGTCTTCAGGCTCAAGGTTGCGCACACAAATGGATTTCTCATTGCCATTGATGTATTGGCCCTTGATCATGGGATGCTTCTGGTGTCGTGGGGAAACGCGAATCTCGATTTGCGGGTTCTCTTTCGCGAACTTCGGAAGGGTCTGGGTCAGGAAGGCGCTGCAGATTTTGTCTAATTAGCACCAATGGTCAGAAGACCCTTTTTTGCTGGTCACTCACAGCATGCCGCGCGAGCTGCCGCCAAAGTTGCAGTAGTGGAAATCAAGGCGCTTGCATTGGAGGATGAAGGCACCGACGCCATTCTGTGTTTGAGTCAGTCAATCGATTCAACAAGGGCGATCGATATCTTTGATCGCATGCATCATTCGTATGATATTCTCTGGGCACATACCCTGGCGGCGGTCACAGTCCTGATTCCTTTCACTGGCATCGTTGAGTCGTGATTGACCGGTGTTCTGCCCATCTCGAAGTTTCCCATTTTCCAATGTCACGTGACTGGGGCGGTATGTAAGGCGGTGGCATCCAGCGTTCTGGCTTCCTTGCTCTGCCGTTTCGAAGCGGTGACCTCAGCGGTGAATACTCGCTTGTCGCGTCTACGGCGGCTGCAGATGAGCCCATCCCGTGGACCGACCTGGTCGCATTTGCTACGTCCTTTGGAGTCCCACTCATTGGACATCGCACTCACCCAACCGTGTTCGACACCTTTGAGCTGTCTGGGCTCGTTATCCAGTGCCACGATGACGGACAAACTTCCTCCTCCATTGCTGGCGCTCTTCCAGCCTCGCCCTCCCCTTCGCTACCTCGCTCCGACCACGCGTGCTCCGGAAGACTGCAAGAAAAGCACAATCTCTGGTGTCGCCGCCTATCTCGCTCGCGCCAAGGAGGAACAGCCAGCCTTCGAAGAAGAACATCCTTACAATGCGACTGAGTGTTGGATTCAGCGCAAGTGGCGCCAGAAGCTGGAGAAGCAAGAATCCCAGCGTGTGAAGCTTGAGGAAGGTCTGAAGAATTGTATGTGCATCCCCGCCTCCGACCTTTTCTCCATCTCTCTTCTACTCCGAAATCAGTTTGCTTACGCGCTTACCCTGTAATCAGTCGACCCCGAAAAGGATCCGCAAGCTCGCGGCGACCCGTACAAAACTCTTTTCGTAGCAAGACTCAACTACGAAGTCAAAGAGGCCGACCTGGAACGCGAATTTGGTCGCTTTGGTCCTATTGAAAGAGTACGATTCCCTTGATCCTGACCTGAAGTATTTCTCCACTAACGTTTTCTTGTTCAGATTCGCATCGTTAAGGATACGGTATCTGAAAAAGCTAAAAAACCCAACCGAGGCTATGCATTCGTTGTTTACGAGCGTGAGAAAGACATGAAAGGTATCAAGACCAGCTGAAGATTGCTTGTGACTCTTGCAATGCAGAATTGAATCCCTGACAAGAAAAGTGATTGCTAACACAGTGACCAACGTCAACAGCCGCCTACAAGGAAACAGATGGAATTCGCATCAAGGACCGACGAGTCTTGGTTGATGTTGAGCGTGGCCGTACCACCAAGGGCTGGAAGCCTCGCCGTCTTGGTGGTGGTCTCGGTGGGCGTGGATACACGAAGGCCATGCCCTCCCGCCCCATGGGCCCTGGGTTTAACGCCCCTTCTGGACCTGGTGGCTTTGGCGGTGGATGGCGAGGAGGATTCGGCGGTGGACGAGGCCGTGGAGGCCGTGGCGATCGGTTTGGTGGACCTCGTGGAGGAATCGGCTTCCAGGGAGGACGCAACGGCTTTGGCGGACAAGCACCCCCGAACGCACCTTCTGGACCGGGTGGAGGCCGTGGTGGGTTTAGAGGCGGAGGTTTTGGTGGAGACCGATTCGACCGTGGTGGTGATCGTGGTGTTACCGGCAGCAATCGCGAGCCCGTTCGCCCCCGTGATAGCTACGCGGACCGCGACCGCCGCGACGACCGAGGAGGAGACCGCCGCGATGACCGCGATGGCGACCGCTACCGTGACCGCCGCGATGAACGTGGAGGGGATCGTGGAGGAGACCGCTTCCGAGGCGATCGAGACCGTGATAGGTATGGCGGCCGAGAGGACTTTGGTCATAAGCGACGCCGTGAGGATGAAGCTGGCTATGATGACCCGCGCTCCCGCAGACGATACTAAATGTTCTTCCCATGGATACTCACCTTCTCTCTTCTCAGCGTCATTTTGCTGGTGGGTATCCCTTTGTCTTTCGCGCGTCCCCTTCTCAAGGGTAAGGGGGTAAGACGAGAGACTGTGCATATGGAGATTGGATCCGAGATGGCAGGGCGCACACGATCGAAAGTGTTACCGAAGGCATCTTATATCAGCTTGTACTCCTGAGGATGTCTTGTGGGAATTCTCCGACACACCTGCCTGCCTGAGGCTGTGCACACGATTGCCCGTAGTCCAGCATGGTGTTGTTTCCCACGTCTTTTCTGTCGAGGATTTGCAAGGTTTCTCCCCCTTTCATTTCTTTTCATGTCTTTCAATGTCTTCGTCCTATTGGGATTTCGTTTTTTTTTTTTCGCTTTGGGGGGTAAGTATGTATTCTTAGTCTCTCAAATATGCTTAGGAGTTCAGGCGATGGAAATCAAGGTCACATAACTCTCAGGTAAGACCAGGTAAGGGCCAGTGCGTTCACTAAAAGCAGGCATCTTGCTAGGTAGTCGAGAATTGAGCCCATTTACATTAGAAGTGAAGTGTTTTTTCAAGTAGGTAGACTTTTGATCCAATCTGGTATCTATCATCATTGACATCAATCGGAAGACACCAAGTCTTCAGAAGTGGACAAAATGGGTAAAAAGAATAATCTTCAATATATCTGGAGAAAATGAAAAAAGAAGAGCGCCGCCCCAAACTCCATAAGAATGCCCATAGGAATCTTTTTAGGTCGACTGTGAGTCGAAGGACATAAAGGCAGAATGTATGTGCATCTATGCATCAACCTCCATCTGACCCTGATCAAGGATCTTGATCTCTCCGGTGGCCCGCGACCATTGGGCCTTGAGATCAACCTTGAACTCGGCAGAGGTAATACCGAACATTTTCATAAGGGTGGTTTGTCGGGAGTCGAGGGTCTCGCCCTCACGGCAGACTTTGTAACCCTCCTGGCCCTCAGTGAGCTCGAGCATAACCTTGCCCTTGACCAGACGGGTGGGAACACCCAGCTTACGCAGAGCAGGCTCCATGGTGTGGCTGATGGGCTCATCCTGCTCAGCGGGGATCTCACCGGCCTGAGAGCAAACCAGACCGTTAGGGATCATGAAAGAGCGGGTAGCCTTGGTGCCGGCACGGGCGAAATCCAGGGGCCGGAAGTTCTCGAAGTACTCGAGAACGGATTCAACGGAGCGGGAGGTGAACAAGAGACCGACGGCACCGGTCAGGTAGGGAGTGAGCTTGTGCATGTTGGGAGCGGCTTCGTTTTCGGGGCTGTTGCCAAGAGCGACAGCCATGACCTTGGTCTTACCAAAGAAGACACTACATTTGAGTCAGTTGATGTCATTTATTCGGGTAGTCAAAATCCACATACCGGCTGTCGGAGAATTCGGAGCGCACATCCTTGAGATATGTGTTTCTCATGTTGTCCACCGCAAAGACAAACATATGGTCATATTCTTCGAGACATTCCCGAATGTTGGCGTACAGACGGCGGGTCTGCTCCTTGTGGTCCTTCTTGGCAGTCTTGGACTCGTGGACGACGCGCGCACGCTTTGAACGAGGCATTTTGAAATGATTGGAGAATTTATGTTGTTCAAGACTTGGTTAATAGAGACGGGGACCGAGTGTGGCATTTTTTTCGCTGATAACCGGATTAACAGTTCTGCCGGGCTTATCCGACCCCCACTAACCCGGATGGGGCAACCAGCTGCTGTTGACTTCAAGTTGCCCGGACTGTCTTCGCCAGTTGACTCGGTCTCGACGGGACAATGCTGGATTTCATGGACTACATCCAGCTGGCGTTTGCGGACGCCACCAACTGGAACCGCGATAATTCCTACTCATGCTTGACGACCACTACGCAATGTAAGTAAGACCGTTCAGGGATGCGCAGTAGGCTTAAACTAATGCATTGAATACAGCGATTCTGGACTTCTCGACTCCGGAGCGATTGCGCGTTCGGGTCTCTTCGCTTTCTACGCCGCATTTTGCAACAAGTTACACGCTCGGCACAGTCGGACTGCTTGATGGATCAGTCTCATATCTCTTCAGCACCGTGCCTTTTCACAACACGCCCAGTCGAAGTGCCTTGATTCCCCTTCGAAAGATCTCTCCTGGATATCGGCAAGTTCAAGCGCCTTCTGCTCCTGTTGAGACATGGGGTTGGGATTCCATACTGGATCGCATGAATATCCCTGGGATCAAAGGCGGTTTGCGCCCAGGATTGCCCAAGAGCAAAGATGGAGAGAATACCGCAGAGGCGGCGCAGCCTAAAGCTACTCTCCTCCATGCCTCTTTACACCTGCCAACACCTACCACGCTGAATGCATTGTTCCTACGCAGGATTTCTCCGACTATGCAACTGGCTTTGGCAGTTTGTTCTACCCAGGGACCGCCGATGTCGAAGTCCGCGCCACAGGCTTCCATGCTGGCCCAGCTATCCCATGATACAGGAAAATACTGCAATGAATATCTATTTAGTACCGACAATGCGCTCTTCGGATGGCGCGGACTCTGGAACTTTGGCCCCAATCCTCGTTATACTCCTGCCAACGCCCCGCCTGCATTGTCGCTTCTTTCGGCCGGCGCAGAAGCATACTACTCCCCGATATCTTCGCTGATTGGCATGTCCACCGGGTTGCGTTTCAGCACACTTCCAGCAGCAACCCAAGTACCTTCAACATCATTTTCATCAAATCACCCCACGCCCATTTCTACCTTTCCCTACACGTTGACTTTGACTCTCACGCCCATCACTGGCTCTCTATCAACGACATACTCTCTTCGCGCATCACCAAACCTCGCATTCAGTTCCCGCTTCGGCTTCAATGTCTATAGCTGGGAAAGTGAAATGGTCGCGGGCTGCGAGCTCTGGCGCAAAAACTCGAAAACTACCTCCAGCGATGACGAACTTGAATGGGCACGCCGCAAGATGCGCCTGCATGATTTCTCTGCCACACTTCCGGGATCCCCGCCCTCCTCTCCACTCGTCTCCGACCCGGTTCAACCCGATTCCGCCGTAAAGTCTCATGCGGACGACAGCGAGGCGGGCGACTCTGTGATCAAGCTTCGCATCGACCAGTCCTGGAATGTTCGTCTGTTGTGGGAAGGTCGAGTCAAGGAGCTCCTTGTCAGTGCGGGTGTCGGGCTGGGACCGGGCTCGTTCTCATCACCCATTACATCCTCCGCTGCTTCGGGGGGTGGAGTATCGCAGAGTGGAGGCGGCGGGCCAGGTACGTCGTACTGGCGCGGGGTTGGAGTTTCAGTGATGTATTCTTCATGAGAGATGTCTTTGATCATTCCACGCATCTCCTTTAAGTCTCTTACGGGTGTACTACGCCTGGCGGGTTGGTTCGTCCAAAGCTTACTTCACATACATCAATTTTAATACGCCGCAGATCCAGGAATACTGGCGGCGCGCACAGTGTACATATATTCTCATGACAACATATATATCATGTTCAAAGAAGCTTTTCAGCTCTTGGCCTACCAATTGAAGGCTCACATTTACTTTGCCTAACCTTTCGTTGGCACGGAGTATCAAATTATCTAATAAACACCTTACATGCGGGCGTTGATGATGTCGACGACTGCGAGCCGAGTTAGTATCATGTCTCCAGCGAGGATTGGACCTAATCAACTTACAGGCAGGCTTCAAGCTGGCACCGCCAACAAGGAAGCCGTCAACATCGGGCTGCTTGGCGAGCTCGCGGCAGTTCTTCTCGCTGACGGAGCCACCGTAGATGATGCGGACCTCATCCTTGGCCTGGGCGGAGATGGCCTCGCCGAGCCACTTGCGGATGGCGGCGTGGACCTCCTGGGCCTGCTCAGTGGTAGCGACCTTGCCAGTACCGATGGCCCTGAAGTATACTTAGTGACAAGCTCAAGGATAGCAAGCGATGGGGGGAAAAAAGGATGTCTCTTACCAGACGGGCTCGTAGGCAATGACAACCTTGGCCCACTGCTCCTTGCTCAGCTCCTTGGCGGCAGCATCGAGCTGGCGGGTAACGACCTCAATGGTCTTGTTGGCCTCACGCTCCTGTGGTAAAAAGTCGGGTGTAAGCGGGGCGAACCTTTCTCAACGCCTATCCCGATGACCCACACCGGGACACGAGAAAAAACGGGTAAACCAGAATAGAATGACGTACCTCCAGGGTCTCACCAATGCAGAAGATGACAGAGACGCCACCCTCGACGGCAGCCTTGGCCTTACGGGCAATGAACTAGAGGAGTCGTCAGCTTTCAGGTCAAATATTGCGGGCGTGTAGTAGAGGCCGAAGGTCTGGGACCGTTTTGCGGCAGCGGACACCTACCTCATCGGACTCCTTCAGGATAACACGGCGCTCGCTGTGGCCGATGACAGCCCAATCGATCTTGTTGTCACGGAGCTGCTCAACGGAGATCTCACCGGTGAAAGCACCGTTGGGCTTGTCATAGACGTTCTGGGCGGCGACGCCAATCTTGGGGTCGGCGAGGCTGCGGGTGAGGGAGAGGTAGATGGTCGGGGAGAGATGACGACCTCGGTGTTAGAGTCGAGCTGGGCGGAGTTAAGGTTCTTCACGATGTTGGTGATGCTCTCCTGCACACCGTTCCTGTGTTGCTGGTCAATTGCGTTGTTCTGGCAGCTAATTTGGCTTGGGCAGGATGGAGGGGCTCTCAGCGCGGGGTAGCTAGAGTGAGCTGGTACATACATCTTGAAGTTACCACCGACGAAGAATTGGCGAGGCATGATGAATGATTGTTTTGGGGTATTTGGTTTGAGGAAATAGAGAGAGTTGGGATGAATATGAGAAGAGGATGGGTTTGCGAGGAGAAATGGAGGGGCATTCAACATCCCGGCGATCGGCGCCTCACCGGGCATCCATGACATAACCGAATCGGATCCACCGGTTTTATACTTGGCTTCCTTCCAAGTTGTTAATTATCATGTGAACGTATAAAGCCTGGGAAGTCACTGTGAGAAGACTGCGAAATGATTTTTTAAAATGAGATACTAGATTATATTCGTGAGCTAATCACGTATAAGGTTGTATAGGTCCTATCGCGATCCTAGCTATTGAAGTTGCTCCAAATGTTGCCGGGCCGAGAATTCCCTAGTCATCGGGTGCATCTTTTCTTTGCGAGGCAAACATCCATGGCTCAATACTTGCTTAAGACAACATAGACACACTAGACACACTTTCAAGCTGTTTCTCGTAGAACTCCCTTCAATACATATTAATAATAGATCATCCACATACATTCAAGTCGTTGAAACCACAAACAGCCCCTCACCTGCTCTCAAAGCACAAATAATATGAAACCGAAAGTGATGAAAAGAGTACCAATACTCTCTACTCATCATGTCCATCCTTGGGGAAATCACATCCACAATGCGTGGGCACCTGAGCGAAGTCCCAGAAAGATCGAGACCGCTTCAACTGGCGTAATTCTTCAATATTCTGCTGTAGCAGTCGTGTTTGATGCTCAAAGGCCCTTTCCCATTGTTCAATTCTTGCTTCGCAATCAATAAGTCGACTGCGCACCTCTTCATCGTCCATGCGTTGAATCCGATACCTTTTGTCCCAAAGCTTGGGATCTGCATTTCCTGCTGGAGGGCCCCGTGCACGCATGACAGGCAGAATGTTCTTGACACCTTTCATGTCAATGTGATAATGCCTCCAAGCGTAGTATCTCTCCTTCCTCTCCATATGACGACCTCGCGACTTCTTGCGGTAGTGAGAGCCATGATTGGCGTCACGATGAGCTGGGCTACGAGACCGGGACTGGTATGTAGTCTCTTGGGGAGTTAGAGGCTCTGGACAATCGCAATCCATGTTCTCTGTGTGCTCAATCGCAGAGCTGGCATCGGACTGAGACTGATCAAAGATCATGAAGTCATCATCCTCCCCACTGGAAGCTTCAGATGACCAGCCCCCATCCTTATCGACATTGGTTTGCCCATCGCATGCACTATATGACCGTAAACGTCAGGTTTGCTCCCACGGCAGCAAAGAGTTCAATCAAATCGAGAATCGGATTTGGGGTCTATAAATATTTACTCACTTCTCATGTAAAAATCTGGCATTTCCACCAAAGGTTTCAGGGGCCGAAGACTGGCTCAGGTCCAGCCTGGTAAATGGAGTAGTGACCGACACAGAATGAGGAATTGGTTCTTGAGCAACATGGCCCGGCATCACACTTGGCACCGAGCATGCCGGCCGGTCCTTCTGCTGCCACATGTTGGAGGGCACGAACTGAGGACCGGACAGCTCCAGGGGTCGCTCCTGTGAGACTAATTCAAGGCGCCTGGGCGTCTCTAGGAGCTCGTCTCCATCTAAACGAAGTGGAATCCCAAGATCCACCAAATCGCCCATAGGGGTCCTAGGGTAAGATTTCGTCCTCATGGGCCTTTTCATGAGGATGATGTCCATCGAGACAGTTTCATAATCATTGCGATGAGCGTTGCGGGCCTTGGCGGGCCTGTCGCGCTCCTTCGCATAGACACAACTCCACTCAACATTGGGATCACTCCGCCGTTGCTCATGTATTAGCTGATTTACATGAGCACGGCGAGTGTCAGATAGATTTTGATACTGCCGTGCTGCTGAAACCTTGTTTGCTCGTTTCTGCACCATCTTGTAAAACTCGCTTTGGTCCAGATGCATCTTGGTGCGCTCCACCCGAGTCCATGTCGCCTTCTGGCCCGGTATAGGATCAGCTTTAAAGAACTTGTAACCTTCATATACTGTGGTATTTGGAGCATGCTCGGGTGTGGGAACCGGCGTGCGTGTCGAGCAAGTGTCATTTTGGTCGTCAAAGTGCACAGTGTTGGCTCGAATCTGGGGTGAGGTTTGTGATGGCTGTGCCCGAACGGAACCCGAGTGGTTCTCTTGGCAGTCATTTGCAGTTTTGTCCAGATTGAATGTAGTCATGGTTCCAATAGAAGTGAAGAAGCCACAGGGTTGCACATAAATAGCCCCACCTGGAGTGCTAGGGAGCGAAGATGCGACAATTTTGTATTGTGGGATATCTGCTTCGATTCTGACTACACTAGATATATTTATACATGACAATGTGAAGGGTTGACGCCAAATTTGGAGGAACCCGGGTGAAATATCTCCTGGGATATGCCTCCGCTAGCGCACTTTGGGGAACCACAGACCAGAATCTCGTGTTCCACTTCAGCCTCACTTTTGCTCCTTGCATGACACAGACACACCCGGGTAAAGGAAACCTTTCAGCGGGGCCTCGGGAATGGTTTCCATGGAAAACAGTTCTGTTATTCAAATGCCATTCTAGAACTATGGCTTCATGACATGTCATGCCTCCATCTCCTCATTTGCGGGGTCCCGCTCCATGACCCTGGGCGCCCGATCATGGCTCCAAAGCCGCTTCTCGCCTCTACAAATCTTGGGCGCCCAAAGTGCCTCATGAGCCTCACCATGCGACCGTTCTTTCATTCAGGTCTTTCGTGTTTTCCCGCTACAGCTATAAGCCAGGTTGTGCCAACACTCCGAAGATCACCTGCAGTACAACACCGTCGCAGCCACGATCATTGGCGTGCCAAAAGCGCATCTGCGACCGCCAACATCTGTCAGCTGCTTGGTATTCACCTGGGCTTCAATATTTCCATCTTGAACTGGTGGACCAGCGCGGCGGGGAGGTTTGTTCTTTCTTAAATTCTTTACTTCCTTGGAGACTAGGGCCTCTCATAAGTGCATCTGTCCCCGAATAATGCCCAGCCACACTTGGCTTTTTGTGTCCGTCTTAGTGCTTACTTCTCGCCCAATGTGGCTCACGGCGTGAACCGAGCACGCCTATAAGCGGCTTTACCTGCTCAGTGACCATTCCACGAACACACTGGCCGCAAAATTGAGATTAATCTGGCCGCCCTGATTCGCTGAGCTGGAGCTGAAAGAGATCAGCGGACTGCGCACTGTAAGCCCTCATCAAGAAACTGCATCACGCTAGCCCCCGTTCACATGCAGCCTTTTTGCTTCTGCTATCTAGTCCTGGCCCATCATCAAAGACTGGAATCATTTAGACATGCCACGTGATCCTGAATACAACTCAAATTACTTGCACCGCTGTCTCTCAAACGGATTCTGGGATACTTCAGCGACGAGAGTGATTGCCTCTATCTAGTCTTGTTGAGGACCTATCTCGCGCTTTGCTACTGGCTATGTCACAAAACCCATACTTCAGCTATAGAACACCATTTCTTCTGTTTTTCAATGTCTGAGAAGTGTCTTGTGCTCTTATAACTACCGCTGAGTGAGCCGCGAAGGACTCAGAGCCACACAACCGCGGTGAGCCTTCAATCAACTAAACTCTCCAAAACCTCACGCGCTCCTAGGAGCCTGAGTGTCCTTGAGCGAGGGATACTACATTGAGTTTGAATGCTGTAAGCTTCTGGTCGCCTTGACATATTGAATGTTGTGTCTACTCGGTAAATATAGATTGCAAGCGAAGACATTCAATCTATCTATCCAAGACACATATATGTGACAAGTATCGAGTCGAGTCACAACCGGTCGATCATGCTCAAAACCTGAACATCTAAATACGGCTAGGATCAGCGATCAGATTGGAAGAGTTTGGGAGACTGTCGATAGCCGAACGATCGATCTGGTCGATCGATTGGAAGCCAGCTTCTTCCATCAGAATATCAAATTCTGCGAGGAAGCTCTTCATCACGTGGCGCACACCAGGCTCACCAGCAATGCTCAGTGCCCATACCCAAAGGCGACCTAAGAAAACGAATTTGGCTCCAAGCGCAAGCGCCTTGAATGCATCGGCAGCACTGCGCACGCCGGAATCAAACATGATCTGCCAACGGCTGTTAGTTATTGTCTCAAGCAAGGGACTCGCGATTCAAAGGACTCGGTCTCTAGGAACATACATAGATCTTGTCTCCAACGGCGTCGACTATCTTCTCCAGGGCGTCAAGGCTGGCGATGGCGCCATCAACCTGGCGACCGGCATGGTTTGTCACAACAATGCCATCAATTCCCCTAAAGTATGGTCAATATCATTGGTTAAGATGCGGGGA
Organism: Penicillium maclennaniae; assembly: GCF_028827695.1. Lineage (NCBI taxonomy): Eukaryota > Fungi > Ascomycota > Eurotiomycetes > Eurotiales > Aspergillaceae > Penicillium > Penicillium maclennaniae. The sequence goes on along the minus strand of NW_026623215.1, from coordinate 3,354,218 downwards.
CAAACACAAACATTTCAACGCATTTCTTGGCAGATTCGACGCTCTGAATACCCTTCAGGCAGAATGGTCGACCACCACTGATTCTCTTCCACTGGGCCATTGTCCACTGGACCTTTTCCCAGGTATGAGCACGGCCGTGCCAAATGTTCTCATCGATCCACTTCGCACCCGCCTCTTTGGGGTGGGTCTTGGGATCAATACCAGCTTCCTTTAGGCGTCTCTGGAAGACAGGGTCTTGCAGACCAATATCGCCCGCTCCATGATCATGGTAGAAAGCATAGTTACCAGTAAAGACGTCGTTGTGGCGCCAGCCAAGGGACCAGGTATCGGTAGTAAGCATACACGCATCAAAGCCGGAGTCCCAGGCGCGCTGCATCATGGAAATTGCCTGTTCGTCATCATGACTTTGATACAGCTGGAAGAAACGCGGGCCGTCTGCGTTAGCTTTTCCGACATCCTCGATGCTGTAGCTGCCAGCAGAGGAAAGGCAATAAGGCAGATTCAGTTCTTCTGCAACTTTGGCAACCGAGATTTCACCGGTGGGATGATAGATACGGTTGATGCCAATGGGAGCAAAACCAATAGGTGCCGAGACTTTGTGGCCGAAGATCTCGGTGGCCGTGTCCCGGATGTTGGTATCAACCAGGGTTCGCGGCACGATGCGATGGCGGAAAAATGCCTGGCGATTTGCCAAATGGGTCCACGAAACACCTGCATTGCACGAAGAATAATACCTAGAGATAGATGAGTACGACCCTTCCAGCGTAGCTAAGAACGAAGCAGTACTTACCACCCTCCCTGGGACAGCTTTTCTTTCGCTAGTTTCTCAATTTCGGCTGGATCTAAGCCACAAAAGCCGAGGGGCAACACGTTAGGAATTGATGATCAATGAAACCACCAGGATCATTCTTACCAGTATTGAAGAGTGGGTATTGGCCAAAGTTGGAATTCCAGAATGCATCACGCCGGTAAAGCGACCATTGGGGGGTCGTTCTCAGCTTGATGTTAGGGTTGTTCGGGTCGGACATGTTTGCTGCGACTACAATTGAGAAGATCAAGAGACTTCGGGCGACTTGGAAGAGGTTCTCAAATGGATGATACTGAAAATCGAGGATGATGTTCAGAATTAAGGTGAAGGAGGAAGTGGACTGGTATTTATGCAAAATGCTGCGTTAACTTGGCATCAGAGCTGTCTGTTACCAAGTTCTGCTGATCAGTTTTCCGGGCCGTGGTCCCCAAGACGGAGATACAGTTTGACGTCATGGATGTTCAAATGGCCAAACATTGATTATGTTCAGCCGTTGACAATAGACACGATTGCGAGTCACAGACAAACAACCTCGTCGGCACTTGTGTGGCGATGCAGTGCGCTCGGTAGCTCTCGACCGAGAGATAGATGAGCCACACTATCATCCCATTCGCGATAGAAAGCTAACATTCCACGATATACCAATAGATATAGCTGTGTACCTTCAAATCGAATTCTCAGAATCTACAAATAGCCTGTGTCCACATCCGCCACACTGGTTTCACTCTGGAACTAGTTCTGTCGGCCGACATGTGCGGTTGATCTTCCTCACTACTGTGAGGGTCAAGCTTTCAGGGCCCACAAATGATACTCCTCAGCAATAGGAAAGCGCCAACGATCGGATAGGTCGGATAAGAGCGACTTGCGCGGCTGGACTTCGTACAGGCTCCACAAAGATGGCGCCAAGCTTGTATGTATGCTGGCATTCAGACTATCCGCGCCAACGCCTCTTCAACGGAAAGAAATGACGCGGAGCTACGAGAACATACTCACTATGCGGTTTTGAAATTCTCGGCCGAGTAACGTTCAAAACATTGGTTGAACCATCGAATACGAGCAATTGAAGCCTAGTCACATTGTGATCGGACAATGGGATAATGCATAATAATTCCAATCCAAAAGAAACTGTTCATATGAACCCCCTAAAGACTTTTTCCTCATCTACCTTGATCAATCTTTTGAATTTCTGTTTCCTCCAATGTTTGCGTCGCGACAATCAATTCGAGGAAAGCGCGCAATCGCGGCCTATGACGGTAATTACACCCAAGAAACCAGATCCGCGTCAAATCTTCAATACAGGCGGTATATTGAGCGACTATGTCGGTCACTGATGCAATATGGAGGACCACTATGCGTTCTGGAGGAGTTCCTTGAACAATTGCCGGTAGCAACGATCGACGCTGATCACCACTTGCACTTACCGAGCTACATGCTTGTGGACTGGAGTCGTCCAGGCTTATCTTGTGAGCCTGAAATATGGAAAGAGAAGGAAGGTATCGACTTGCAGCGCCTCTACCTAGCACAAGGAATTCACGAAAGCATGAAGAGCGGTATTCTGTCAATAGATGAAGCATCTCGTCGCTTGGACCGTTTGATGTCGTCAAAATCAGAGAACAATGTTGCCATGACAATCATAGCAAAGGGCATATCCATCTCGGCTTTGACGCTCATGTTGCCCGGTTCGGTACTCTTGATACCCCCGTGTTGTTCGGTCTTGGTAGCGCTTTGGGCCTACTCCGACATCATTGTCCTCATTCACCGATTGCATATAACTTACTCCAGTTTTTGGGTGCTCCGACCATTTCTCTCTATCGGTTTTACCTCTTGAAATCAAAGTTGATAAGTTTGAATGCCTCAAGCATATCATCTCTGCCAACTGTCACAGCTTTCATGCAGGCATTGGCAATCGACGCCGTCTCCATTCCACTCTGTGGTGTCATGATGGGCCGAAAGTCTCATAGTATTTCCAGCTACAGTTTACGGATAGCACATACGTTATACTTTACCTGTATGTTGCAACTCGGCGGTTCCTTGGGCCAAAGCATTTCTGTCCACATTGAGAGCCCATTCACTGGCCCACGAAATCTTACAAGAGTCTCACGGTTGGGTACCGCTGAACAAATTGGTTCCGAGATCACGTTCATTATCTGTACAGCCTTTCTCTTGCGCGCAAAACACCGAACAATACCTTTCACACTGGTTGCTGTCGGCACAGCAGCTGCGCTCAGTCGCGCTATGACTTCTTTCTTGGGTGAAAGTTGTCTCGGTGAATTCTTGATGGCCTTTCTGGGAAGTTTTCTAAGTGATCTTGCGTGCCAATACTGTGCTCTATCTCCAGCACCAATCAAGCTTTCAATGGTGCCTTTACTCTTAGTGACTGCAGTCGGGCGTCTTGAGCAGAATAGTAATACCGGGGAACCATCGGAACTCAGGCTCTCCGGATTAGCGTGGGTATCCAGCTATGTTATGATGGGCTTGTGGTTGGCCAAAATGGGTTCTTGGACCTTGAACATAAGGACCATCTGATTCACCGTGCGGGCCTTGCACTAGATGTTGAGCCTCAATGGTGGAATATTACTATGTTTTGTCTGTTTGGCAGAGCTTTTCCGAGGTTCATGTATGTCATTAAGTCCGAAAAGGTCGATCATTTGAATGTAAACTTCTCAATCAACTTTGCGAGACGTTAATTGAAGTTACACCCTGTGTTCAGGCCTCAAGCTCAGCTTATCAAGATCATTAGACATTGCTTGTATGAACGCCAACGCTATAGAAGAGCTGATTGACTCTATTACATTTTCGTCCAAACACCACGAGCAACGCTCCATCACGAGTAGCTCCGACTCAGCCAATAGTGCGCGTTGAGCGGAAGTGGCTTTACATTTGCTCTGACCTATCGGCCGAAAATGACTCTTATTTGTCGACTAGAAGTCCTGGCCGTAGACCAAGTCATGAAATGCGCCATGCTGAGCCAGCCTTTGTAGTTCAAAGAGCTCTTACCTCCATAGTCATACCGTTTTCCTCCTCCTCATGACGGGATCCTGAGTCGTTCTTTCCTGTGTATAGTCGCCTTCTGCCAATGAGCCCGGCGTCACACCGTTGTCGAGTTTTAAATTTCTCGGAATTTCGCAAGTACCGAGGTAATAAGGAGTGGCTCATTGAAATTGCTGGTCTATCGCACGACTCGTGACTTTGGTCTTTGAAGGATTGAACGATGTAACTTGCTAGATACTAAGTGTCTTTCAGATAAAACCTCGGTTTTGTAAGAATCAATCACTCTAGTCTTCCCTCCCATATTCAATTTCACTACCCCGTTGATAAACATAATTTTTCCAACAATCTGAATATCTTCAGAGACAGAACGGGCAATATCCCCTTCCAGAAGAGGTAGTCCGTTAGTTTTACCGTTTCTGATAAACTTAACTACCCAGACATTTTTAAGGGTAAGAGTATACTAATGGGTATATCAGTTAATAATCTCGAAGTCGTCCTACAAGAACTCGAACTCCCTAAAAGAGTAGAACGGGTTCTAATCTTTTATGGCACTATTACGGTATTAATAAATCCAAAGCTTTTATTTTAGTCGCGTCTGCTTCGGAATATTACGACATATCAGTCGAATCTCCTAAGAGCCTAAGTTCTAATAAACCTAGCCCGAGACTAATAGCAGTAGCCTAGTCGGACTATCACCACTAAAAGCTACGTCTATATAATACTAAACACCGGAAGGAAGCTCTATAATATTCACAATATATGTCCTAACAAACATTAGCAAGCCAGGCGCACTAACGCAGACATAACCTACCAGCCCCTATATTCACCCTGGGGGATCCCATCAATCCTCTCCCGATTCCGAACACCAGTCATGCCACCGGCGAACTATCGAGTGTCAACGAGTAAGATACTGCTTGAATGAAAATCTTCAGAATGTTAGTCGACTGATTTGAGCCTCAAAGGAATACCCTAAGATAGGTGCTGCGCTAAAATCAGGCAATTGAAATAAAAATGAATTGCTCTGTCGGCGGACCACAGGAGATCAAGATTTGACGGCCATGTCCTCGAAGCAGGAGAGACCCGGCGGGGCCAAACGGACCAAACGAAGTGCCTTCCAAAGGGGGCAGATAGTTCAGCAAGACGTTCATGAGGGTTTAGGTGGTCCTCGCGGCTTGATGAATAGAGAAGCCGACGAAAATAAACTTCTTGCTTCTATAGAATCTCGACTGGATACTATGATATCAATGCTTGAACATCTGGAAGAAACCAACAAAAAGCGTCGCACTTCTGCAGGTCAAGGAGCCAGCCGATGCAATGATCGCTCATTTGACTCGAGCGAAAATCTTGACTTTGGGGCACAAGAGAAGAAATTATCCGCAAAATTCAAAGATTCCGCAACATGGGACGAGCCAAGAAGTGTTGCCTTTGCCCTCAGCTGTGCGCCTCTTTCTGCTTGGTGCAGTCCGAGACAACATCAAAATATCGAGCACCTGGATTTGGAGAAAGGTGGGAGGTTGGTGAAGTCAGTCCCAGTCATCTTTCCCTTTGCTCATAAGCCTAAATAGGTATGTCAGCCCAGCGCATTGAACCAGTGTTTCCAACGAAGTAAGTCATCGAGATGGTTTCCACTTAGAGAATGTCTTGGCTTATTGAAGGTGTAGATTAGGGAGATCAAAGATTTGTTTAAGTTTCGGAACCATCAGTGCCCAATTTCATGGCCTCAATGCCAGACTAGCAATTCGGTTGGAAGTGACCCCGATTGTTTGCAGATAGACTCGCCAAGGCATTCCTCATTGACCGCTGAAAGATTTTGCTCTTTCAATGAGTCTATTATGTTTCGTTCTAATCAAGCCCCGATGGCTGGAAAGAACGCCCTACCACAGACACTTAGAGGCATTCCAACTCGAAGGCAAAGCCAGATCCTATACTATGCCTATATAGTCGATATTCAGACAATAACCCCTGTGATTCACCCCCCTCTTGTGCTCAAGGAATACGATACGTTTGGGAATTGGTACGAGATGCGCTCTACTTCAGGAGAGCCATGTCCTAATCCGGCGTTCACTCCCTTACTTTACGCCATCTGGTATGGAGGTTCAGTCACAACCTTCATGCAAACTCTCGAAGAGGAATTTCAGGTGTCATCAAGACTTGCTCTTTCCATGGTTTACCTTGACCAGCTAACAGGCTGGTTGAGTAGACATTCGTTTCTCCGGAACCCGTCCATCTCAAGTCTTACAGCTTATTTAATTGTACAGACAATCATGTTGAAAGAGGAAGAACCAATGACGTCAGCGTAACCATCAGTTTTGCCATAAGGGTTGCTCAGACACTGGGGCTGCATCGTGATCCGGCGAACTTTGGAATACAAGGGCCTAAGGCAGAATATAGACGTCGTCTTTGGTGGCACATCATCCATATAGACAGTGTTTACGCTCTGTCTACTGGTATCCCTCCTCTGCTTGATGATGATGTTAGCTGGGATGTGCGAGAAACCAGCGAGCTAAAGGATTTCTTATTAGGCACTTCAGAAGAAGCCGAATACGAAAGGGCAATCAAGTTGGGCGGACATTGTCCTGATCTTCCCGATTACCTGGCCTCATGTGAAGCCTTTTCAAAGGTGCACATCTGCTACTTGACTTCTAACGGCAAATACGCCATGGCTCGTGGGTCTCTAAGTCTGATGAAGAAGTTTAATACGCTAATTCACTATTGACAGATGCCATTCGACGGATCCTGAAGATACAGCTCTCAACGAAGCCAATCGAGCGAAAGGAACTGGCAGACCTTCGTGAAATCCTGACGAATCTGGGAACAACCCTCAATAACATTGCCGAAAGAATACCAGATTGTATACCCTTGCCTAGCTCGAATCCATCGACATCTCTCTGTACAGCCTGTCTATTTCAAGACCCAACGGATGATCACATTTGCAGAAATGAACCATGGAATCTCTCCCACGACAACCGTGGAGCGACGAAATTTGGCAAAATCCTGGGCCCGTTCTATCAATGGTCCAAAATTATTCTCTCACTTTACGTTGACAAAGTTGGTTGCAAAGACTCAGAAAAGAAGACACCTTGAGTCTCATCTGACTGACCAAATTGCAGCATTCTGCGTCGCATATCAACCTTTTTTGAAACATTCCGATAGCCCCATCCGGCCGGAGGTGAGAGAAAGGTAGGTCAAGTATTGGCACAAGCCTCATGAAAGTGTGACTAAGTTGCAGTGCACTATGTCATTATAACGGATTTATCAAAAAGTTTATCCAACTTGCGACAAACCCAAAACTTCGTTCATTTTCACTGGAGTTGGCCAGGGTGCGTGTCCCTTGAAATGTCACATATAAGAGGCTAATGAAAGCCAGAAACCATCAGCCATTGCATGCAATTATGTATGGTCTTCCACTCTATTTGCAGTTGATGTTCTAAAATTTGCAAGGATATTACTCGTTGACCTTTATGAGCGACCGCATAGTCTCGAGGCTTTAACTTCGCGCCTGTTGATCGACAATGTAATGGCACTTTTGGGACCCGACGGGGGTGTTGTTGGAGTCGACAGGGATTCTATGGCTCGAAGACTTCTCCAAGAGGAAGGTCGTGAAGCATGGTCTATGATACGAAATCTCCGTCGAATTTCTTGGCTGAAAATTGGCCTAAATCCTGACATTCTTTGGGTTCAGAATGATCAAACTAATGCAAGGTTTGTTTTGTCCACAATGACTACTTGCCGGTCTAGCAGTCGTCCATCTTCTGACACTTGTCATTCTAGTGGACCGTCGCAACAGCAATTGGATGGTCCATCACATACCCAGTCGATGAACAACCAAAATCCCAATTTCAATGGTGATTTAGGGATCTTTGCCCAACAGTCATTGCCACAAGATAGGTTTTATGATCCTTCAAATCGACATCGCTCTCAGCAAACAAATTCTGCCATCTTCACTTCACAAAGTCTCCCTGGGCATCAAGCGATACCAACAATCTCTTCCGATGGTTCAACAGTTGAAAACTTGAACACACCTTTCGCTCCATTGCCTTCTATGTTGCAAAATCAGAATCCAAGAACAGGCCCATGGATTCCCGTGGGAGATGCGAATCCTGGCGATGCGGTACGTGTTGAGCATTCACCTTTCCCGGATTGTCATTTGAATTTTGACTGGACCCTATGGGATGCTGTGTTTGGTATACATCCTGTCCTCGCTGAAGACTTTATGGGAGCACATCCTCTAAACAATGCCTAGTGTGTGGTGAGCTTCAATTTATTTCCATTCACACTAATTTTATACTTCTGTGTCTTTTGAAAAGTCCTGAGTCTCGTGTATGATAGTTGACGTCTTTCATTTGCTGCTGTGAGATCAGTGCGGCTGCCTAGTCTTGGAAATCTATAGAGTATATACCATATACTATAAGTCGTTCTTGAAAATAGAGGTACACAATTTCGCGTAATTCATTTAGACCACGCTTTTACAAATCAACAAGATAGTTCAGTTCCCTCTGCTGAGAATTGAATGATGTTGAATCATTTCGAGTCATCAAGTGTTGATGGGTTATCGTTTTGTCAACAATTTCATCTTGAACGAAGAGGTCAACGAGAAAGGAGCTCTCATGCAGATGATCTTTTTATGTTTTCTATATCATAGTTTCAGATGATCGGTCTTGGTATATGAAGTACGGACCGGATGATAAGGATTGAGAATCCATCGACTGACCTCATCTCCTTGACCAAGGATGCCTCATGTCGCCCTAATCAATTGTACAAGTACAATGCTTTTCTTTCAAGTATGGTAATTAGTACAGGGCACATTGGTACTTTTCCCTCACGACATCCGCCACCAGCTCATGGAGATGTATGGCGTTCTCACTGATGAAACGTTAAGTAATTTCAGGCCCTGCGATGCTTCGCCACAGATAAAAAGACTCTGGGATAATGATAGATTTCACTAGAATGTAAGGGCCTTGACATGACGGGCGGACATTGTCAACACGGACTTACCCTTTGACAAGTAGTTGGGTCAGAGCCGTCAGAATGTATTGCACGCTATGTTCAGCAAGCACCTGGGTGAGTGGCCGAGGCTATCTGATTGAGCCAGTAGGTAAAAGAGGCTGATAGGCTCTGGAGACGGCCAAATCTCCAAGATTTCGAGCAGGATCATCATGAACAGGACCAGGCATCAGCGGAGTCATTCCTGTCCCTCATCAGTGCCCAAGTATTATGGGTATGACAATTCTGAACAGAGATGGTTGTGGGGCTAGAAGGCTCTGTTGCCGACTAGGCCTTCAAAGTTAAAGTGGCACGTCTAGATCGAGTCAATATATCTTGGGCATGAAAGCCAGGTATTTCCAACTGTAATACTTCGCTAACACCTTGGGATTAAAGGCAACTATGTCAAATGAGGCTGACGCCAAAGAGGAAAATTCAATCCCACCGCAGAATGTGGTAATAAACAAAACAGAGTACGAAAACAGGGAGGAGGAGTTGGGTTATCATCGTCGGAGGCTGTCCAGCCTTGCTTGAAGGTCATCATCACCTGCATCAGTGCCCCCACCACCACCACCACCAACAGCTTGCGCAACAGGGGCCTTGCTGGCAGCTTCGGCTTGTTGTATGTCCGAAGGTGTTTCACCCAGCTATGAGATACATTAGCACATGATACCTTTGTCCCGGTAAAAACATTGAAACGAACCGACATGCCCAGATCGACACCAATCTCATCGAGCACTTCCTTAACAATGTCCTCTCCTTCTTCGTCTTCGCCCTCGATTCCTGTAGCCTCGTCGATCGCATCGTCCATCATCTCTTGTCGTTCATCCATGACTTCGTTTTCTCGTTCAAATTCCATCGCAATGCGTTGAAGGGCGGGAAGATTCATCTGCCGGTTCATGCTGCCAAGGAGCATTGTTGCGCCCTTCATTGACTGCATCATCTGCTCGTTACTCCGGACAGTCTGTGGGGTAAACAATGGTCAGCATGCGTTGAAGCGGAGTCGAGTCAGGTCGACATAGGAGCTTCCCTCATACCTGGATACGAAGCGAGATAGCTTGTAATTGCGTGCGCATCTGGTAGAACTTTTGAATGTATCTGCTCGGTTTCTATAGTCAGCTTCAGATCAAGGCGGCGCCCGAGCTTACGCTGACCTTCGTGTCCGCACCAGATCCTTAGCCTGAATCTTGCAAGCTCCAATCTGGCCATTCTTGGCGCTCTTTTTGATATCCTGCACAAGTTTCTTCTCCTGGTTCTCCAGCTTCGTGCGCTCTCGATCCAGCTCACGCTGTGTTCGATCCAAGGCCCGCTGGTGCTTGCGCAGACGCTCCGCAGGCGTCATACGCTTGCCAAAGGCCCATTCAATAACCTAAGGGTGACATTAGCCATGTAACAAGAACGAAACAGAGACAGCTCACATTCATAATTTCGATTGAGGGGAGCTACAGAGGGCAGTGACATCAAGGCGGGACGTAAGATAACGGTAACCGTACCTGGTCACATGCCGCGCCTAAACCCGTTTGAGCCCAAACGTCACTTTTGACTTAGAAATCTCTCCATCCAACTTCCAAACCAAACACCTTGTATGGCTCAAACCTCGCCATGAGTCAGGAATATTACCCCGGTGATGGCTCCTCGAGAGCTGGATCGTCTCGCTTCCCCGGCGAAGATGAAGAACGAAACCCTTTCTTCCCACCCCCACCAGCCTACATGACTGTGGGTAACGGTTCGACTTCGGAAAGCGCTACGGCCTTGATGACGTCGCTGAATCAGGACTCGGGATATGGAGGCAGTATCGCTGGTGAAAGTGCCCTTGAGAGCGATTCGAACGCTGCTTGGCGTGCTGGACTCATGGAGGACCGACCGACTCCCATACATACTCCGACGCGCCCCGGCGAATGGAATCCTGCTGGTGAGCTACCCAGGGAAATCCTCAAAAAAGGACTCTTTTCATGTCAAGCTTGACTAACACGAGATTTTGCGCCTTAGCCGAACATGAGAAACAAGTCGTCGCGAACCATGTTCACCAACTGCTTTAGTATGCAAATCTTCAACGTACTCTCCCGCCTTGCCGAAATGCTGACAGATTCCTTTTTAGTAATTCGAATCGGACCAAACTTGGTCGCGCCATCTCGCGAACCATAGACACTTTGAAGGAGCTGCAGGATATGAATCGCCAATGGCCCGCCCACTACCCTTCAGTTCAAAACGCCACTTCTTCGCCCGATGAGCAGCCACAACTTCAACGTACTTACTCGGAAGCCGGAGAAGGTCATGCCAGGCCACCGGATCCTCCTCGGCCTGGATCGCTGAGGCGTGCTGCGACTACAACAGGTGGAGATGACTTCGGAGAATCGAGTGCCACTGCCGAGCGCCGCGCCGCGCCTGAGCCTCGGTTGGTGACCCCTCAAATCGCACAAGAATTTTCAATCTTGAAGTTAGATCTCAAGCTGGGTGCGCTATCTCAGGCTGAGCTGGTACACTCGTTGGAGAAAGCCTCTATTGCGTCACTACTGGATGGCAAGATCAGCCAGAGCGTCAAGCATCTTCTCAATTTGCGAGACCGGATTGAGGATACGTCAAGCAAGGTACTGGTCACAGGTGATTTGAACGCTGGAAAGTCAACATTTTGCAATGCTCTTCTTCGACGGAAGGTATTGCCCGAGGATCAACAGCCGTGTACCAGTCTCTTTTGCGAGGTGCTCGACGCGCGGGAGAATGGCGGGATCGAGGAGGTGCATGCAGTGCATAAGGACGTTCAATACAGTCGCAACGACGAAAGCACATACGACGTTTATCCACTTGTCGAACTTGAGAACATTGTGGTGGACAACTCTAAGTACATGCAGTGCAAGGTCTACGTTAAGGATGTCCGATCTATTGACGAGTCTCTCCTCAACAACGGTGTGGTTGATATCGCCTTAATCGATGCGCCAGGCTTGAATTCGGACTCATTGAAGACAACCGCCGTCTTTGCTAGACAGGAGGAAATCGATGTTGTCGTCTTCGTGGTGTCTGCGGCCAATCACTTCACTCTTTCTGCGAAGGAATTCATTTTAAACGCTGCACATGAGAAGGCTTACATTTTCATGGTGGTGAACGGCTTTGATCAGATTCGGGACAAGCAACGTTGTGAGCGTCTGATTCTCGACCAAGTGGGCAAGCTAAGCCCTCGCACATACAAGGAGGCCGATGAACTTGTTCACTTTGTGTCGAGTAACGCTATTCCTGTGGCTCCTCCCATGCCGCAGTCTGGCTCTGGGGGCGGTGATGGTGGAGGCAGTGACCCTCACGATGATGACGACGGTGATAAGGGCAAGGGCAAAGGCAAGGAGAAGGAAAAGATTCAGGACTTTGAAAACTTGGAAGGCGCTTTGCGACGCTTTGTGCTCGAGAAAAGATCCCGGTCCAAGCTTGCGCCTGCTCGAACCTATCTTCTGAACCTGCTTGCTGATCTCAACTCGCTTGCAACGGTCAATCGCGATATCGCACAGTCAGAGCTCAAGCGCGTGACGGAAGAATTATCAGAGCTGGAGCCTGCATATGAGAACGGCAAGAAGAAGAAGAGCGAGCTTGCGGAGGGTGTTGAAAAGGCCATCGACGAGTCGTGTGAGGATGTGTACAACCATACCCGATCCACTCTGAACGATACCATCGCCCGGGTCTCCGAGGCAGACCTTGGTGTTGACTATCCGGGTCTCTTCTCAGTCTTCCAATACGCCGAGGATCTCAAAGCTGCAATGCTGGATCAAATTTCTTCAGCCGTCACTGGGTGTGAGGATTATGCCCGTGAAAAGACAGTCAAGGGAGTCGGCTTCATTCAAAACATCGGTCTTTTGCACATTGGTGAGGACAAATTCTCTGCCCTCAACTTCCGTGCAGACCTGATGTTCCGTCGCGGCCGACGCCACTTGACTGGCCGGCAAGTCAACACAGAAGTCGAGCTCTGGGATTTCTTTGATATTGCTAGTCTCTGGGAGCGCCAGGAGAAAATGGCAGGCACTGGTGTGGCAATGACTGCTGTCACTGTTCTTGGTGGCAGGGTCTTCGGCGGCTTCAGCTGGGTAGATAGCGCACTTAGTGCTATCAAGGCTGTCGGTCCGAACAACATGCGTCGGATGTTCTTACCGAGTATCCTTGCTGCGGGTAAGTTTCCAGGCTTTTTGTTCGCCTGGATATTATGCTAACTCTTGAAAAGCCCTCTTGACAACAGCTTATGTGCTGTCTTCTATTCCGAACACGTTACCTCCTCGTCTTTCTAGGAAGATCGCAGCCACCCTTGATGAAATGGACTACGTCCATTCAAATGCCAACCGGATCTCGGGTGAAGTTCGGCGCATTCTCCGTCTTCCCGCAACCAATCTGCAGGCCAGCATGGCCCAGGATATTGAGGATCTCGCAAGACGCAAGCAGGAGGTCAGCAAGGTGAAGCAGGAGAGCGAAGTCGCCACCAAGTATTTCGCGAACCTGTTCCGCGATAGCAGTGAAAATCGTCGCACTGTGGAAGCTCTCGATCTGGATGCTCCCTTGCCTGGTGGCCTGGGTGCTATTGAGGCGTGAAGATAAACAAGCACGCATCAATATCCCATACACCCTGCCTGCAATCTGTAAATCCCCGCTCCAAATCCCACTCCCTCAAAAGTCCTACCTCATAACCCTGATCTCTTTGGGCATGTACAGTTTTATTTTCTCCTGTCCTTTCCTTTTTTTCGATTCCCTTCCTCTTTGTCATATTATGCTGTGCGAACACTTGTCACTGCTTCTCATAACATGGCAGTGGAGTCTCGCTCTTTTCTCGTCTTTCTATGCCATGGCGTGTCGGTGCAATCGGAGGTCATTCTAATTTTTTAGCCCAAGATTCCCATCTGAATTGATGTCCCGATTCCTACAACAACTTTATAATATCTCCTACAGTATTACTCTTCAACTATTTCAAAGATGGTCATGAAAATGTCGACGGAAGTGGCCTCCTTTAGCCAGGGTTTTTTGAATATATCATGGGATGTCTTACAAGTTGACAAAATCGGGATTTCTAGTGATCATGTATTATCTTTCTCGGTTGAATGCAAGATAAGTGATGTAGCTTTCGGCCGAACTCCATGCAGCTAAAGGAGCGCCATTCGCAATGCAAACCCAAAAGACCATCCGTTTAAACCCCTGCGCGCATTCCACAATAAAAGCAATGGAGAAAGGAAACATCACTCATCATCGAATTTTGCAATGTGCTTCCTAGTCCGCCGCCCAGATCCCCACCCAACATCCTCCAACTCACGAACTTGACCAAATAGACCCGCGTCGGGCTTCTTTATCTTTCCAACGTCCTTCCCGGCATCGCGCAGGAACTCGGCCCTCATAGCAGCCGCATCAGCATCCTCGTAGTCTAGCTGGGTCATCTGAGGCTCTTGGTTCTCTTCGTCCTCACCGTCAAGTTGGGCGGGAAGTTTATCAGCCAGGAAGTCAAATTTCCCTCCGCTGAACATGGATGAGAGGCTTTGGCCGTTGCGGCTGTTAGTTCGGGACAGTGAATTATCGCGGGTCGGGTCAGCGCTTTCCAGGGCAGTGCCTAGCCCGTCGTCGTTGAGTGTGTCAATTGAACTCGCTCGAGAGGGGCCAGTGGCTTCAGGTTTTGAATGATGAGACGATGCACGTCCCAGCAGAGGCTTGCGTCTTCTTTGTGGTGGGTGACTATCTTCTTCGTTGGTGGAGGTGTTCTCGCTATGTTGTCGGCTTTTGGCAGCTTGAGCTTGTTGGAGAAGACCTTTTAGTGCTGTGTCCAAAGCGGATGGAGCTGCGGCTGAAGGTGCTTCGTCTGGTGCCTGTTGGTAAGTGGGTTGATCTTCGCGATGCTGGTTTCCTATTACCGTTTCCGGTGAGGGAGATCGTGATTCTGGAACTGACGGTTTGGGCGGCTCGAATGGACCCTCTTCTTTTGCGAATCCGTCGCCAATGACAGGCATGATTCGTGTGTTGCTAGTCCTTCCTGATATGGGCTTATCGATTCTCTCTTTGTGAGAGCCTGAGGAGCCTCGAGCAGGTTTGTCTCGTGCTTTTTCAGTCTGGCGATGAGACGATTCTCTCGAAGCTGGCTTTGACATGCTACCACTGCTCTGAGTCGTGTATCTTCGGACAACATAGGGCTCGAATGGCTTCTTCTGGCCCGACTGAATGGAAATCCATAGCCAGTCGGCAGATACTGCTGGGATTCCCCATTCGGTGGTGTGCCGTAGTTTGTCATGACTGGCAGTTTGGGGATCATTGCATATCAACACGGAAGCTTTGGATGTAAGATATTCGTCATACGTTGCTCCCATCAACTCCACAAGCTTGGAGAGGTGAAGCAGATCAATACGCGCGAAGCCAGTAGAGCAAATCCGCATCCCAGATAATCCTGGCAACGTTAAAATCTAGAGTCTATAATTGAAGTAATAGAGAACTCACCTGGGAGTGGAAATTTCGGGAAAGGCGTGCTTGCAACATGCGACTCTGGTGGGACGAGTGCTCTGGCATCGAGGCATCTTTCCAGCCACATGTCGGTTACAACTTCACACTCAAAGGCCAGGTCGTCAGTCGAAGGAATTTCTGATCTGTGAGTTTTGTAGGGTACAATGATGTACAGTCCTTGGCCTGTTTTGGGTATACTCGGGCGAGAGAATTCACTAAGTGTTTCCACACACTGGGCGCCGTTAAATTGAAGATGATGTCGTAAGACACTCATCTGTCTAGGAGAAAAGCCGTTGATAAAGAAATAGGACCCATGGAGGAAGCCCTCAGGAATTTTTTGAAGTGTTTCCGGCTGATCATGGGTTTCCGCGGTCTCGTTAAAGGTTGTCTCGCTCGCAAAAGATTTTGCGGCCTGGATGAAGGGTTTAGGCTTCTCAACACTGTTTCCTGTCTGGACAGTCCCTTGGTCTGTCGTTTCACTGTTCGCGAAGCCCGCGCCAATTATGTCTCCCCATATATTTTCATTTTGGCCCACCAATTTGGTGCTCGCAGCCCGGCGCAGTTTCTTCCTAGGCCGGGGGTTTGAGGCGTTGTCAGTGGTAGCAGACCTTTCTTTCCCGGAATGTGCTTTCGCCGCTGGAATGGATCTATTCCATGCTCCCACGCCTTGCTCTTCCAGTGGAAGCATTGGGTGGTATTTTTCCTCGTCGAGAATCATCCCACGCTCGAGGGAGTCGTGAAACCACTTGACCGTCACAACCTTTATGTTCCATTGCGTCGCGAATCTGTATTTCTCGCCCTCCGTATTACGGGCAATAAGATGAGTGACGCTCTTGGTCAAATCTTTGCGGAATTCAGCCCCATTGTCCACGGCCCTGTCATGCATTTCGGTCCGAAAGGCCACTGCCACGAATGTTAGCTTTGTCCATTCGTCGCAAGTATGCTGAGAGCTCACTATCAGAGAATCCGGTAATGCAAAGTGTCAGGTTGAAGAACGTAGGTAATTTGTATTGTTCCTCTAATGCTCGAATATCCATGTCCTCTGCCTGCATCCAAGCCTGCCGTACAGCTTCGATCCATTCTGGCTTCAACACTGCCACATCGTTTCGCTCACGGGCCACAAATTTGTATTTTGGAGAGTCGGTCGCTCCAACGAGTAGATGGGTCACGTCTGACGTCAAGTCGGGTCTTTCGGATGCGCCCATTTCCTTTGCAATGCTGATGAGTTGCGTCTGTATCGAATGTTAGCGTGTCAAAATGTACCTATGATCGCCAATGAAGCCAGCTTTTTTGCGGAAAATGTACCCTTTGCTCCAGCGATACCGACGTAAAGCAAATGACTGCGCCCTCGAGCGGGTGCTCCTTGTCTGCAACTCCGCGGGTCAGAAATCGGGTTGCGCTTTCGGACGGACTAGATTGGCCAACCTACCGGAGGCCATAGTCCCTGCCATTCTTCATCATCTGGAGGTGCCCCGCTCCGGTTCGAAAAGCGTCTCTACCGGGGAGTAATAGTGCTGAGCTATGGGTAAATTGGATTTCGAGGTCAGTCGGGTCCCGCGCGTCGCGATAATGCGCGCTCACGTGCTTCCTGATAAGATAAGATTCATGCAACTACCTTATCACACGTGACTACAGGTCGCGTCACCGACAGAAGACAGGCCAGCTCACCGGTGAGGTGAGAGGTCGGCTCACCGATATCTCCGCTTTTATCATATAACGTGTGGGTCGGCTCACTGATGCCTATAATAACAAATTTTACTCTGTTTTAGTTTTGTCCAAAAGCCTCACCACTTTACCTCGCAATAACTACTTCGGAATTTAGTTTAAGATAAGCGATGCTAATCCTTTCGAATAGATCGAAACCGATATATAAATTATCAACGAACTGTTTAATTTTAATTCTCCCCTTCTAGATATAGAAATAAATCTATATAAAGAGCTAGTATCTTAACTTAATAATACTATTTTATATAAGCGGAATATAGCTCTCCTAAACTAAGATACTAAGGTTAATACTAAAATTCATTAATTCAGAACTAGTGGTTAACTAGTTCTAGCTACTACCGATTCTAATAACTCTTACTATCGGTAATTCGATGAAGACGAAGGTCGGCACACTGATCAAAAGTATTACATAATACAGATAACCTATCGGTGAGCCGACCTCTCACCTCACCGGTGAGCTGGCCTGTCTTCTGTCGGTGACGCGACCTGTAGTCACCGTCACGGATGAGTCGAAATCATGTGACATTTATAGTTAGTGCAGTGAGTTCTATTGATATCGAATTACTATTACTTACCGCTTCCTAATCTGGCTTATAATGCCCGCTTGCTACTAATGCCGCTCATGTTCTACTTGAAAATGCCAAAACTAGAGTACAAAAGCCTTAAAGATAGTATCAGACGTTTTTGTAGAAAGAGGAAGTAGTTCTTGAGTAATCATTGCGAGGTGAGGCAGTGAAGATTTGAGTAAAGAATTAAAACAGAGCGAAATTCATTATTGTAGGCCTCGTTGACGCGACCCGTCTTCGCTCAGTGACGCGAACTCTGATTTCATCGATGACGCGACTTCATGGTCACGTGAAGATGACTACTCGGATCTCTTAGTGGATGTTGCAAACGCACCAGGGCTCTCCATTGCTACCACTTGATTTCAGATGTTGTCAAGCTTGAAATTATTTTAAACCGATTTCATAATTTGATCTATGCTGAGATTAACCTAAGTGGTGTCAATTGAGACATATATTTGGGTCCATATATGTTCGAAACGTGTACCTGCATTTCCCCTTGAGTCTTGAGCGTACAGGACCCGTAGCCCTTCCAAATTGGGAGTCTGAAGGTCTTTGAACCTGTTTTTCGCGTAGAATTAGACCTGGACCTATCCGGACAGCAAAGCCCAGAGCTGCACAAGATGTTTTAACAGCGGTGCTGTAACATCCTCTATATGTTTCCTTTAGCAAAGATGATGCTCATGAAGATAATACTAGAGATTTCGCGCACAACTATGAAAGCGATCCTTCTTCAAGAAGACATCAATTGCGTTCAAAACAGCTGCGGGACGACTCCCACAACTTCGGGTATGGGACCAAGTTCATTAATGTGACTAGCCCCAAGAGACGCACTGACCTGTTCAAATAGTCTCTTGGCCTAATATCTGATCAACAAAGATCACTAATTTGTAAGTCACTCCCGAAAATGACCAAGCCACATACAGTTGGTGGTATTACAGCATTGCAACACCAGCCTGGGGGAACTAGTGAAGCTCGCGATGAGTGTAAAAAGATTGATTATATTGCTCAGTATCTTGGTGTAATAAGAGATGTGGTCTGGTAGGCAATCTTTGCATGACGATTTCTCAATGGTTCATCGCTGTCGAACAGCCGCCGCATCTCGCTTGTCTTGCACCCTTTGCAAAGCGCCAGGAACATCTATTCTAAGTTGGGTTATAGAGGTAGGGTACCAAAATAATTTTGAAAATACTCGCCGGATATGGGACAAACAGTACTTTTCTCCTCTCACGAAACTGTAAATACTTGAAAGTGATTCTTCGGAAACAGGAAGAACGGAGCAAGGAAGATTTGATTGGAATGCTGGATAAGTCTTAGTTCATGAAGATTGGGAGGATTAACTTAAATGGGAACTGTTTTTGAAATGTACTTGCAAGTATTAAATAAATTGCAGCATGTAATGACTAGCTGTCTCTACTTTTTCTTGCAGGTATTTGCCAAATGCACCAACTTACACTCCAATTGTTATAGCGTGCTGTTTGTATGGGTTCTCTGGTACGCTGACCACACGAATAATAGAAGACCGCAAATGCTGTCGAAGAATAGTGTAAAGCCCTATAAGCTGTTACAAGTGTCGAGGTTGGAAATCTATCGCAAAATATCAGACTGACATGCTACGAAGCAAGAATACTTGCAGATACAAGATTCAGCCTGAGGAATCGGGCTACCGATCAAGCACGGGCGCGTCGCTCACGCGTTGAACAAACTCATCGACCCGCATTATCTCCGCATTGGCATTGTTGCAATAACAGTCGTCGGGTCTCTGTGTGACTTCGTTTATGCATGTGACCAGGCCTAAAATTTGGCGTCTACGAAGTTTTCAGTCTCTCTCGCTGAATTGCTCCCGCACAGGCTCGCCGTCCGCGTGTTCGTCCACACTACGTCTAACCTCGGAAACCGCTATGTTCAAAAAAGCCGTCAAAGACCATCCTGGAGGGACATCTAGACCTCTTCAGTCGAGCTTCTTACGTGCGAACACCATTGTTACTTCTAAGCCCCCCAGCACCTTCTCCCCAAACCTCCGGAGTCAAGCGCAAAATCGAGACAACCAACGGCGTGGAATCTTCGCTCGGATCCCTCCACAGCTCTGTTTACTTCGACGAAAACGACTTTGATGACGACCTCGATCTTGACATTGACGAGCCTCTCCCGTTCATCGCACCGGTCGCTAGTAAGCCAACAAAGTTAGACTCTGTCGCTTATCCTACTATCGACCTTACAAGCTCGAACGACAGCACCACAGTGCCCGCCAAGAACACAAAATTGCAAGCAACCATCACATATCCGGAACTGCCTCCTGCCTCGCAGGAACGTGCTGCGCCGTCAAGCAGCGTCCAAATCCCATGGTCCTCTTCTCCTCCGTCCCATTTCCAGCCGCCCCCCCCGACCGCGAACCCTGCCTTGGCTGAAGGAAGGCACGGAGGAACCTGAACATGAGAAGAAAGACCTTCCCAGATTTGTAACTCCAAAGCGCACAAAACCTTCTGAACCTTGGAACAAGACTGCGAGTGCGATCAAGGAGGAACAGAAGGAACTAAGGCGTGAATACAGGAAGACTCAGAAAGGTGATGAAGTCTCACAACCTCAGAAGGACGAAAAAGTGGCAGGCATCTTCCTGAGTGACGAACAGAAAGCTGTTCTCGATGCGGTCGTCGAACGTGGGAAGAGCATTTTCTTCACCGGATCTGCGGGCACCGGCAAGTCTGTTCTCATGCGAGAGATCATCAAACACTTGCGCCGAAAATACAAGCGCGAGCCAGACCGAGTAGCCGTGACAGCATCTACGGGTCTTGCAGCTTGTAACATCGGGGGTGTGACTCTTCACAGCTTCGCTGGTATTGGACTAGGGAAAGAGCCCGTGCCTGAATTGGTGAAGAAGGTGTGCTATTACCACACGACAAGGGTGGTGCAATACTAATAATCAATAGATCAAAAAGAACCAGAAAGCACGAAACCGTTGGCTGCGTACTAAGGTTCTCGTCGTTGATGAAGTATCGATGGTTGATGGCGACCTCTTCGACAAACTTGAGGAAATAGCCCGGCGCATTCGGAACAACGGGCGTCCCTTCGGAGGTATCCAACTAGTCGTGACAGGCGACTTTTTCCAATTACCTCCAGTACCAGATGGAAGTAAACGTGAGGCAAAGTTCGCATTCTCCGCGGCTACCTGGAGTACCTCTATCCAACACACCATCCTTCTGACCCACGTGTTCCGTCAACGTGACCCCGAGTTTGCTGCGATGCTCAATGAAATGCGACTGGGTAACATTAGCCAGTCGACAATCGAGGCGTTCAGAAAGCTCTCTAGGCCGCTCAACTTCCATGACTCGCTTGACGCAACTGAATTGTAAGACACCTTCCTCGACCGCTTTCTTACACATGCTGATTTCTTTCAGGTTCCCCACGCGCTCTGAGGTTGAGAATGCCAATTCCCAGCGGATGCATAGGCTCTCTGGCGAGCTGATGACTTTTAATGCCGTTGATTCTGGTACTATCCAGGATCCCCAACATCGTGAAAAATTGCTATCGAACTGCATGGCCCCACCAGTCATTCATCTCAAGAAAGGTGCCCAAGTGATGCTTATCAAAAACATGGAAGACTCCCTTGTCAACGGATCCATTGGACGAGTAGTGGCCTTCATGGACGAGTCGACGTTTGACTACTATCGAGACAATGAGGGGGACTTTGCCGGCGATGGAAACCCAGAAGATGACGAAGGACTCTCTCGTGCGAAGAAGAAGCTAAAGCCCATGGCACATAAGGAAGGCGGTGTTACTGTTACACGAAAATGGCCGTTGGTGTGTTTTGTGCAACCGGATGGCACGGAAAGACATCTCCTTTGCCAGCCGGAGGCCTGGAAAATTGAGCTCCCCAATGGGGAGGTGCAAGCCCAGCGCCAACAGGTGCCGTTGATTTTGGCATGGGCTCTTTCAATTCACAAGGCTCAAGGTCAAACTCTTCAAAGAGTCAAAGTTGACTTGGGCCGAGTTTTCGAGAAGGGTCAGGCTTATGTAGCCCTGAGTCGAGCGACTTCTCAGGCCGGATTGCAAGTGACTCGATTCGAGCCTCGAAAGGTCATGGTCCACCCTAGGGTTGTTGATTTCTACAATAACCTGGTATCTATCACCCAGGTTATCAACCCCAAGAAAGATGGTGGTCTCGACGAATCCATGAACCGTATATAGGTGTGTTGAATCTACAATGATCATGCAAAGTTCGATGTATGGTTGTTGTCATGTTACCATTCCATCAGTTCAATATAGTGATATACCCGGAATTTTACCATATGTTTCCCGCGCACTATTTTCGTATGTTACGTCCGTTATGTGACCGTTAAAAACATCTGCAGATGTAGACGGATATATCGACTTGTCCTATTGAATCTGCGGTGAGATCGAGCAAACCATTTAATACGCGTGTTTAAGTGGTTTACTCCGTGGATAACGCGCACATCCCCCACAGCTGCTTATCGATAAAGCACGTGACACTGCCTAGGGAGCTGCCCGAGCTTTCTTTTTCATCTGCACAAGTTGTCCCCTGCTTACCCCCGCCGACACCTTGAATCAATCCCTCCTTCCAATGAGCTTGAAGCCCCGGACTTCGCATGAGATCCAGTGAGCATGGCTTCCGAGTTCATTGGGTGTAATGTGCTAGTGAGCCTTCGAACACCACCCGGTGGGAAGCTCCAAGGCCAGGTTGCCGATGTAATCGGACAAAACCTACTACTTCACAATGGTATGTCCGAAATATGCTCTATATGTGCACTGACAACTCATTGCCCTTGTGTCTTACAGTAACTCTCCTGTGGAATGGCCAGCGCCTCCCCCACTATTCCTTGGACGCTTCCATTATAATGGACCTCTCCTTGGAATCTACCAACTCTGCTCGCCTGCAGCATCCTCAACCCCAGAAGGTACCAGCGACGCGTCCCCAGCAGCATTTCATCGACCCGGCGATTCTGAGCTTTTCCAAAACCCCTTCCGAAATCGATCAGGCACCTGCCCCACGGCCACTTGTTCAGCATGCCCCACCACTCGCTGCCTCCTTGACTGAACCATTCAGTGATCTTGAACTGAATGTTGAAAGTACAAGGGCTGGCGTACATGGAGCCTCACAGGAGATGGAGCTTCAGGGCTCACAGAATGTGACCCCCACCAAGCAGACTTCGCGACGTAATCGACGAGGCAACGATGATGGATTCGCGACCAAGCATGGTTCTACCGCAAGCACCAACCCAAAAAGTAAAGGCTGGCGTCAGACCGCATTCGTGGAGCCTGCCGTCCCGGCAACCAAGATCTCGCCCGAGCAGATGATGCAGTCCGGCGCAAAGCTTCGCAAGAGAAAGACCCGCCGTGCTTATGTTGAAGACCCAAGCGGCTGGGCCACGGAAGATGCAACGGATATTCAGGAACTAGGTGAATTTGATTTCGAAAGCAATTTGTCCAAGTTCGACAAGCGGCGCGTTTTTGAAGAGATCCGAAACGATGACACTACAGCAGACGAGGCTCGCCTTGTCAGTTTCAATCGAAAGGTCAAGCCAGGGACTAACGGCGGAAAGAACCTTCACTGGACTGAGAATGTGCTCGATAGCCCGCAGAACAGTGATACCGGAGATGATGAAGTTATCAGTGATACCAGGCTCAGTAGTGAGAACATCTCCGGACGCGAGCGGTCGAGAGCATCCCGCCTTCAGACCTCTCGCAAGAGCAGCACTATTCTGGGACAGGCCAATAGACCACAGATCAATGTGATTGGCCGTACTCAGCTGAATACCTCTCGTACCACAAGCCCTCATCCTGGCAGATCATCTGTTTCGCCCATGATCGGCCCTAACGTGTCGAGTGCATCTCTGCGACTGTCAACTACCAACCGCAGCTGCCCGACTGTTAGCCCACTTCAGACACTTGAGGTCGAGCAGATCGCCGTGGCCGAGTTTGGCTTGAGTGAAGACATCATCACTGAGAATGCAGGCCGAGGCATCGCGGAGGCAGCCGTTGGTCTCCTTTCGGATGATGCAGCTGCGCCTACTATCCTGATAATCACTGGCAATCATCGCACCGGAGCTCGGGCTATTTCGGCTGCGCGCCACCTCCGCAACCGCGGCCACCGTGTCACCGTCTGCTTGCTCGGGCTGGAGCACGAAGCCGAGCTGCTGGAGAACTGTCGCAAGCAGCTGGAGATCTTCCGAAAGATCGGAGGACGTGTCCTTAGGTGGGAGGACCTTTCAACTCGCCTGTCTACTTCTGAGCTGGCTCCTGATCTCGTGATCGATTCCTTGTTTGGCATGCACGTTGCCTTTGACGACCTTCGTACCGACGACCAGGCGGTGGCATTTGAAATGATCTCATGGGTGAACAGAAGCAATGTTCATGTCCTCTCAGTCGATGTTCCGTCCGGAATGTCTGCTTCCAGTGGTATGTCTGCCCTACATGTCGTATTTCTTCTCTTCAGTTAACTAACATTGGAGTTTAGGCGAGGCATCCATTGTTGACGGGGGTCGACTATGCATCAACACTTCATCTGTGGTGTGTCTCGGAGCCCCAAAAACCGGCATACTGAGCGCCCTTCTCGCTGGCGAAGGGCATTCCTGGAAAGTCACGGTCGCCGACATTGGCATTCCCCAGATCGTATGGCGGAAGTATGGAACTAGAAGACGCCATGGAATTGATTTCGGAAACCGATGGGTGGTGTCCTTACGTCTCCAGACTCTGGCTGCTTAAATGGAACCCATTGGTTCCATCCATGTTATGAACTAATAAACGGCGTTTATTTCGGGATGAAGGGATATCGGGATGGGCTCGATGCCCATCCCGGCGGTTTACCCAGGCGTTCTCGAGAGGGAAAACTATGTACATGTATCACTAGCGACTTCACATTCAATTCTAAATTTCTCATCATGATAATTTGATATCCTACTTCTCAACTGACTACATGAACCTGGTAAGGAGCCTTGTGGTATCCTTGATGCTATGTAAGAATTGTCAGCCTCAAGATATCCGTGAATACGTTACTGCCTGTAGTCTCAGGTGTCAATCCATCACACTAATCCTAAAGGGGCTAGAATACCCTGCGTCATTCTCGCGGACTTTTGGAGTCGAAAACGAGCGCCGACACAAGCTTGAGCTTCAAGCACCATGGGTAAAGGTATGTACCGGAGACATCCTCATAGAAAACAAAGACTAACATTCTTGGAAATAGGAACGGACAAGCTCTACGTACGCGATCCATCTCATTTTACTACCTCCCCACTCGTCGCATGTTCGATTTTCACTAAAACTTGCCTTTGTACAGATCACTCATTCTGAGTGGGCATCGGAAGATGCGTTCTCAGCCAGCGCGGGCGCTGGTGTTTCCAGGGCCAAAACGGAGGCCCCCATGCGGCATTTAAGCGCTTGCCATTCAATTTCTGCTCTCTCTCCCTCCAGCCATTTGCGCACCCGGTCTGCACACCTACAGGAACGATTTTCGACCTCACAAACATTCTCCCATGGATCAAGAAACATGGAACGAACCCGGTGGATGGATCACCGTTGAAGAATTCCGATTTGATCAAGCTAACGATCGCGAAGAACGAGGATGGTGATTATGTTGACCCAGTCACTTACAAGCCCTTGACGGATAATACGCATATTGTCGCTCTGCGCAACACGGGAAATGTGTTTTCTTGGGATACAGTGGATCGACTAAACATCAAAGGGAAGCTGTGGCGCGATCTGGTCACTGACGAAGAATTCAGCCGCAAGGACATCATTACCCTGCAGGACCCGCAGAACATCGAGTCTCGCAACCTGAGTTCGTTCAATTACTTAAAGGAAGGTGAAACTCAATCTGTGGACGACAACAAACCCTCGGGGAGTGTCAATGCAAACGCGCTGGGGAGTTCAGCTAAGATCTTGAAGGCGAAGGAGGCAGTGGCCAAAGCACGCGCCGAGCGCGCACAGCAGCAGGCTGGCTCTGCTGGCTCTACAGCTATTTCTAAGGCCGGCACGGCTGGTTCGGCTCTGTCAAAGCCGGGCCAGTCCCAGCCGGGGAAGCCTACACCCTATAACGCAGCACGATTCACGACGGGCAAGGCCGCTGCCTCCTTCACCAGCACTGGCTTGACACCTCACACGTCAGCCGAGTTGGCACTACTGTCTGAGGAAGAGTATATGCTGAAACGGGGTCGGATCAAGGCCAAGGGTTATGCTCGGATTGATACTACCGCTGGACACTTGAACGTGGAGCTCTATCCTGAGCAGGCCCCCAAAGCCGTGTGGAATTTCATCCAGCTTGCCAAGAAGGGCTACTACAAGGACGTCACCTTCCATCGCAATATCAAGGGTTTTATGATCCAGGGCGGCGACCCTACTGGTACTGGACGGGGTGGCGAGAGTATTTGGGGCAAGTACTTTGCCGACGAGTTCGAGGGGCCATTGAAGCATGATGGGCGCGGCACCCTGAGTATGGCCAACAAAGGAAAGAACACGAATAGTAGTCAATTGTGAGTTCAAAGCTGTCCAGATCGAAATGCCGTCTTGCTAAACAATTACACAGCTTCTTCGCCTACCGAGCTCTCCCGCACCTCGATCGCAAGCACACCGTCTTCGGGCGACTCATTGACGACCCGACGCCGTCATCTGCCACCCTCAACCGACTGGAAGCCAACCCTGTGGAACCAACCACGAATCGGCCGACGCCGGAGATCCGTATTAAGGAAGTCACAATCTTTGTCGACCCTTTCGAAGATTTCTTAAAGAAGAAACGCGCCGAAGACACTCACGACCCCACCTCAACGGTCGACGAAAGTGAGGCTTCCCGTCGCGAGGATGCCGACCAGATCACTTGGACTGGGAAACGTGTACGTGGGCCCGGTGCGAACGAGGACAGCGGATCCACCGGTGTTGGAAAATACCTGAAAGCTGCTTTGGCCGATCGTGACGAAGATGAAATCGTGGAGTTTGTGGACGAGCCGGAGCCGGAGCCTGAGCCTGCTCGCAAGAAGGTCAAGGGCGTGGGGGGATTCGGAGACTTTAGCTCATGGTAGCCTCATTATAGCCTCATATCCATAATTTTCCGCATTGGGGTTAGATTGGAAACCGGGAGTCTTGTGAAGGGGGCTTTTTTTTACGCGCGTGAACTTCGCAATTGGGGGAAGTCGCTGAGGCCATCCCCCAAATAGGCGTAAAATGATGACGGTCTGTTTTCTCTCTAGATGCTTGGAAGACCATAGTAAGCGTGAGCCCCCTGAACGGGTGAAGTTGGCCTGATCGAGATCAAGATCGCAGACTAGCAGCGACTTAACCAGTGCCAATAGTCGCCTCCGTTCTTGGCTCCTCCGCTTGAGTCTTGTACGCAACGGGGCGAGTTAACCCGTTTCCCTCTTCCGGCATCACCCCAACTTCCTCTCTGTTACATCTCAACAGCTCGTCTACTTTCAAGGTACTCACTACACACTTTGATCACGGTAAGCATGTCTTGCACATTTCGCCATGCATTGTTCTCCCGGGGCTTCCGCTCGCGGGTGGGGTTGGCCCTGAAGCATGAGACGCTTCTATGAGATGTTGGAGGGCCGATGGTCGGGCGAGTGTGCATGTGTATTCCTCTGGATAGCTTCATCTCATCCTAGGATAGCTTCAACTCATCTCAATGGCCGGTTTCATTTTGAGCGCTTCTCTGAAGCTATAAGGCGCTTCCCCTCTTTGCCCTCCCCTCCAACTACCCTCCCCCCCATTGACTACGGGACT
This sequence comes from Penicillium maclennaniae, assembly GCF_028827695.1. Taxonomy (NCBI): domain Eukaryota; kingdom Fungi; phylum Ascomycota; class Eurotiomycetes; order Eurotiales; family Aspergillaceae; genus Penicillium; species Penicillium maclennaniae. The sequence goes on along the minus strand of NW_026623215.1, from coordinate 3,326,981 downwards.
TGGGTGGCTTCTTTTACGTTGCGCTTCACCATCAGCTTCGCATGATTCTTCTCTCAAATCCAGATCGACGTTAATCCTTTTGATCGTACAGCTTCTTGCTTTCATTGCCCCCAACGCTACGTCAGTCCGTCGGATCGCCGCCTTCACCCCGCCAATCTCTTCCCCGACTCGCCCCCCATCCGTGGTCAGGATTCAATCAAGCTGGCAGGAAAACAGCGCCGTAGTTTCTCTTCTCAGGGTGGGTTGCTGAACAGAATGTTCAGTGGCTCCTCGAGCCCACCCAAAGACAGAATCGACTCTACACCCCCCGTTGCCGGAATCGACTCGAGTTCCTTGAGCCTTCAACCCGAGAACGCCAGTCCTCGCGACAAGAGATTTTCCCCGCCCGGTGCCGGATTCTTTCGTCGTCAGAGCGAAGACCAGGGCCCCACCGGTGACAAGAAACGCAGGAGAGTAGCACCGTCACCAAAGCCGCGAGCTTCTTTAGTAACGCCAAGAACTCTCTCATTTCGAACGGTGGTCGCGAATCTTCTTCGTTCAGCACCAGTCCCTCGATCTTGGAGAGCCCGCTGGAGAAGCTAGGAAGGATGGATCCTGCTCTGAGCGTCCCGCAAGGGTCGTTTAACAACTCGGCCGGAGAATCCGCGCCTACTGCGCGCTCATCTTTCCGCGTCGGCGTCACAGAAGACAAGAACCGAAAATGCCGCCGCACCATGGAAGACACACATGCCTACTTGTACAACTTTTTAGGTACTCCGGCCCCGAACGCGGCCCCCAACACATCCAGCAACGAGACTACCCCCGGTGCTGCGAGTGCGTCACAGACCTCCGATGATTCGTCAAACGTGGTAGAAACAGACAACGGATACTTTGCCATCTTCGATGGACATGCCGGCACGTTCGCCGCCGAATGGTGCGGGAAGAAATTGCATTTGATTCTGGAAGAGATCATGCGGAGAAGTCCGAACACGCCCGTGCCCGAGCTTCTCGATCAGACATTTACCAGTGTCGACCAGCAGCTGGAGAAGTTGCCCCTCAAGAACAGCGGGTGTACGGCTGTGACTGCGGTGCTCCGTTGGGAAGACCGCATTCCCTGTTCAAGTTCAGCCACTGGATCCGCTGCTTTGGCCCCTGCAGCTGCCGCTGCGAACAAGGGAGACTCTAATTCCGAGGCCAATGAGACCCCAACTCAGGAATCTCAGTCCAGCGGATCTCTCCCCAAATTGCAGGAAAAGGCTGCCCGCCAACGCGTCCTTTACACTGCTAATGTGGGTGATGCTCGCATCGTCCTGTGCCGTAATGGGAAAGCCCTGCGTCTATCGTATGACCACAAGGGCAGTGACGAAAATGAGGGAAAGAGGATATCCAATGCTGGTGGTTTGATTCTCAACAACCGTGTGAACGGAGTGCTTGCTGTTACCCGGGCTCTCGGTGATGCCTATCTCAAGGACCTGGTGACCGGGCATCCTTATACCACAGAGACGGTCATCCAGCCTGATGCCGATGAGTTTATCATTTTGGCTTGCGACGGGGTACGTATTCATTCTTAATCTTCTTGGGTTTGTATATGCTAATGCTTTCTCATAGTTATGGGATGTCTGCAGTGACCAAGAAGCCGTTGATCTTATACGCAATGTGCAAGACGCTCAGCAGGCATCCAAGATCCTTGTTGACCATGCTCTTGCCCGCTTTAGTACTGATAATCTGTCCTGTATGGTCATCCGTCTGGACACAAATCGGGTCAGGGATGTTGTCAACAATAAGGCTGAGCCGATTGGTGTGGACGGTGATGTGACTGGCGTCTCCCACGGCGTCAGTGAAGCCGACAAGATTCTTGAGGGCGCCAGGAAAACCATGGCCAACGCTGGGATAGCAGACGACCCTGAAGCAGCCGAGCAAGCCAACGAAGCAATCCTTCAGAAGATGGCGGACGGTGAAGAATCGGGCCCGGAGATGAATGTCGACGACCAGAGTCATTTGCCTTCAGTCGATATCCTCGGCCCTTCAGAAACTCGGACGACTCCCCAATCTTCCTAAGCTCTCTTATGATATTTTTTGGCTCTATCGGATTTCACAGGAGCAGTAAGCAGATAGGACGTGCACATACTTTATTTTTTTCGTCTCCTTTTGCCACGCCGATGTTTTTCGGGCATATTGCCGACGTCGGAATTGGAAGTTTCTTCTGTCGTCCTGCTCCTGCCGACGTACATTTCACATCGGCGTCAGTTATGACCTTTCAACCTTCTTTTTTGCTTGACCCTCACTCGTGGTGCCATCAACAAGGAATTGGACCTGGCTGTCGCAGTGTCCTTGCTATCGGCATCCATCCTATCTATTTGGAACTTTTGCCCGCTCTGGGCTCATGAGATTAAGACCTCTTTATCCTTCCATTCTTACTTTGTTCTTGAATATCACTTCCCCGTATCTTGTGGCCGCGAAAGTGTATGTATCCGTGGATGTTTCGATTCACAATGTAGACCGAGATGTGCAGTAACCGTTTTACAGCATCTTGTGCTGAAGCTATAAGCGTTGCACTGGTAGATTGACATCCTGGGAATTTTTTTTTTTCACTATAGTGAATGGAATTGTCTAAAAATACAATTTTTGCAGGTGGTTCCAGTAGCTGGGCAGAACATATCAAAAAGAATACACAATCACCCATCGCCGGAGTCCAGAACCCGATGGAAGGAGGTAAGAGATATCAACAATTGCACAATCGCTCAATGCGGTCGAAGAAAGAGACAAGACTGGAAGGATGCAGAAGCAACATCATGAAGACGATAGCCGCTTACTCCTTCTTCAGCTCGTTGAACTCGTGCTCCGTAACAACTTCATCGGTGCCGTCGAGCTGTCTCTCGCGACCAATGATAGTGGTGCGCTTGAGCTCTAGCTCACCATGCTCGACGTGGCTAGGCCAAGTCGCGGCGTAATTCGCGTCATGCACATCCCGCCAAAGAAGCTTGACCTTCTCGATTGTCTCGGGGTACGCACCATCTTCCTCGGCGATTTTGACCTCCACTCCACTTCCTTCGCTTAGCTGCTGCTCAAGCGCCTCAACCCGAACGGTGTTCTTCACAGCCTGCTCGGTCTCACGCTGACGAGCCTCACGACGGCGTTGACGGGCCTTCTTGGTCAAGAATCCACGCTTTCCATCCTCAGCCAAAAGCCCGTCCGCAATTTCTTCTTGTTGGATGGCCAGGACAGCGGCAATGTCTGCCACCGACGTAGCCTTCTGGTCCATAAGAACTCGGGCACGCTCCTTCTTCTCCATCGGCTTGCCGATCCGCTTCTTGTTCAACTTGTCGAACTCCTCTGCTTCCAACGGGTTCTTTGGCCGTTTCAATTCCAGGAACTCTTTTGTCACTGTAATCATCTCGGCCGGGGAGAAAATTGGCGCTGCATTGAGAATTCTCGAAGGAGTTGGTAGGCTCGCAGGCCGAGTCGCGCATCGCCGAAGTGGACGGAGTAGTAAGGAACCCACATATCGCGGCGGATGTCGGCAGGGACGGTCTTCTTGCCGTGATAAACCATTTGACGGAGGAGGTTATTCTTCTGTGTTGGTTGTTAGGATTTTGGTCATATTGCAGAAGATCCAATTCAAGCATATAGAGGGTTTGACTGGAAGCGGGATAGAGCCCCTCTAGTGGGAGAGAACAATGTTGACTTACCTCAAGATACCGAGTCAGGGAGTAAACCACCTGCTTAGTGCGGACATTGTGATAGACGAAGATGTGCTTGCCGTGGGCGATAGAATTCAGCGCCTTCTGGAGCCGGACGGCCTCCCGCTTCATGTGCTCCTTGAATGCATTGGAGTTCGGCTCTCGGGGCTTTCCCTGAATCGGTAGACTCGGGTCGACCGGCGGCTTGCGTACAAACTTCGTCAAGGACGCGATTTTCGTTGAGTCCAGGATCTTCTGGATCGGCTTGGACGCCGTGCTGGAGGCCATTGCGGCCAGTTGCTGTGTGCGAGATCGCCGAAAAAGGATAATTGCTGAGCGGGTTCGGCGAAATCTATCGCATTGACTCCAAGCGTTGGGATTTGTCGGTGATTGACGGGAACCGTAGGGAGTGAGGATCGGAGGTGGATTTTTTGGACGGGGCAGCCGTGGTCTTGGCGCCGCCTGCTCTCCGCATCGTCTTATCAATGCCTACCTCTGCCATTGACGCGCTGATCCTTTGGTTGCGGTTTCTTTGCAAATAATGAATACGAAGGCCAGGTAATTGCGCAGCTGCTACTTATTCGGTTCCGATCTGGCCGCCACTACACGCAGGATGGAAGGCTCAGGCCGCGTGGACGTGGCCACGGAGCACGATGCAGGCTCGCGCAGGGAGCGGCCATGGCTGTATGCGTCGGTAGGTTCAATGTCCTGAGGTCCAGGCATGATACTGACAAGCTCTAGAATCGGAAGCTTCGACATCTCCATGGAATATCCGTTCGTAATCTCATGGTCACTGCACCCCCAACACGAGGCCGAGGCAAGACGATTGATGACGATGATATCCCCAACGCCTTGAAGTCGCCCGCCAAAATTATGGCGCAGAATGAGAGTCGCTCAATTCATCCTTCGAGGTCCTTTACAGATCTCAAATCGCGCGCGACTCAAGAGAATCATGAGGATAAGAGGGCCGACAGGCTGCAGTCGCGACGTCGAAGTACTATGTTTTGGAACGATCCCAACCCCCGAACAAGGCAGATCAGACTGGAGGATATTACGAAAAATCGCATGGCAGATACATTCTTCTCAATCCATTGCGAGGGTATCGATGAACCGATTTACATTAGCGAAGTGGTCGACAAGGCGACCAATCCCAACTTTCGATCCTTTGACCTGAATTCCTTGGGACCCTTGGTCTCTCGGAGGGACTCTTTGACTGTCAAGCTGTGGGTAAAGACTGAGGATTTACCGGAATATGTGCTACTTGTTGAATTGCAATTGAACCTACGGTCGTTGCAGTTCGTGGGAAGGACGATTGAGAGCTTTCATCAACCACTTCCGACTAATTGCGTCCTGTTTCACTTTTCAGACGGAGTCTATACAAATCTGACAGATTTTTCGTCGATCGAGCCGCCTCTCAACGGCTCAGGGCAGCGGGTCAATGCTGATGGAATCACACTACCCACCTCATCTTATGATGCATTGATGCGGTTGGCCAATCTGGATGAATGCATTCAGGATGCTCTGGCAACTCGAGAGAGATTGGAAGCGCAGATTGGTGACATTCTGAAACGTAACGAAGACGCTCTGGAGACAGAATCCAGTGCTGGCCAAGCAGGAGATCGCCTTTCATCTATCAAGCAAGCTGTTCTGGCCGAGCGAAGGCAGATCAGGGCCAGTAATAAGCGAAAGGAAGAGCTTGTTGCGAGTATCAAGGCTCGGAAAGAAGCTATGGAGCAGGGTCGACTCATGCAAGAAAAGGCCCGAAGCCATCTTCCGGACGCTCAAGAAAAGCTGGTTGCTAGTGAAAAACTGCTTCATCAGAATTCAGAAGATACGAAGGGCCAGATAAGTCGCATTGCAGAGGACTTGTCGTCCATCTACCCCATCGAGCCCATCCCCGACAAATCACTTGCCTTCACCATCTGTGGACTCCCTCTTCCCAACTCCAACTTCGAGGGCATTGATCGCGAAGTAGTTGCAGCGGCACTGGGATACACTGCTCATCTAGTATATCTGCTTTCTTTCTATATGTCGGCAGTCATACCCTATCCAATTAACCCAAACCAGTCGACTTCCTTAATTCAGGACCCCGTGTTCCAGGACCTCCCACAGCGCACATTTCCCCTTTACCCAGGTAGTGTTCAATACCGCTTCGAGTACGGTGTCTTTCTTCTAAACAAAGACATTGAATTTCTCCTCAACAAGACGGGTATTCGCGGCTTGGATATTCGCCACACCCTCCCCAATCTGAAATATCTCCTTTACATTCTCACGGCTGGCGTGTCTGCGATTCCAGCACGCAAAGCCGGAGGGATTCGCGGACTTCTCTCTGGGCGCCTGACGCCCAATTTGTCTCGCCGTGGTAGTATGGATAGCGCTGTCTCTGGCGAATTGGTCCAGCCCCGCAAGGCTTGGGATCTGATAGCCAGGATGAATGGACATGCCTTGGATAGCACACCAAAGACGACGAACACGCCACTGTCATCTCGTGTGGCTTAGTGACTGTGTACCGGATAGATCATCATATTTCCTCCTTTGTTCTGCTCTGATTATCGTTCTGGGCTTTTGTGCCAGGCGGATGCATTGATTGTACCGTAAAAGGCGCACAATGCATGGCAAATTGCATGAGCGAATGGGGTTCTTGCCATTTCAGGATACAATAGAATCTGAATAATCTGTCAATGAAATGTTGCCGGAGTTGTGCAGGTCTTCTATATGTTTAGGAAAATTATCATAAGGCCTGACCCGGGGGGGGGGGGGAATGTCCCATGTCAGACGTCCACCCTAATGTTATATATAAAGCGAATCTGGACACACTTGAGGCATTATATTATCACGAGGATCCGCAGATAAGCTTCTCAGCCCACTATCTAGGTAAAAAGATCTTGAGGATATTCCAATTACCTGCATGGATCATAATAAGCGAATCCATAGAGCGAGGACGATGTAACTCTTTTCAGTTTTCGCTACCCCGCAAGACGATTTTGTTATACAATCGAAATTGATGGCTGGCCAAGGTCTCTTTGAAACCTTCCCATCGGCTCCACGCGACCTTTTTCACGATAGACGTTTACAAGCTAGTTTCGATTATTGACACATTTACTCTCGTAAATAATATCTTTCCCCGTCCTCGTTCACCTGGGCGCTCCAGGGCTCTGTTGTCCTTGTCCCGCGTCGCCCAATCGGTCGGCAGTCATACTAAACCCCCCACCGCCTTCCAGCTTATCTTCGCTTTGCATCGGCTTCCCCAGCGTCACGCACTCCACCAACCGAGAGGTGCTTTTTCACCATGGGCGACACCAATAGCACGGGCCAGGATTCCGGCAAGTCATTGTCTCCTGCCCCGCAGCATAGGCGCGGCTATCAGGCATGCGATCCATGTCGCAAGCGAAAGGTCAAATGTGATCTAGGCAGTACGGCGATCCCCCTCCAGCTCTTAACAATGTAGCTGACTGATCAGGTGTTGATAACCCTCGTCCCCCACCATGTGTGCGATGTCGGCGTGAGAGTAAACTGTGCGAATTTTCGGCCACCAGGCGTAAGCGCAAGGCTTCCGATGCCACTGAGGATGCTGAGGCCGCCGAGGTTCTTCGCCGCGACAAGCGGATGATGACCGGGGAGGCACCCACCAAAAAGGAATTACCTGAAGGATCACCCTTTCCTCCCTCAGAGCCCTCCCTTGATACCGAAGCCTTTCGTGCTCGCCAGAGATGGTCCGAGACCACCCCCGCCCAGGCTCCAGTCAGCCAGCGATATACCCCGAGTGCGCCGACTGCTTCCCCGGCCAGGCAATTCTTAGAATCGAGGAATCCTCGTGTGCCGACATATCCAACAGGCGATCGTCCCTTGGTGTCTGGGTACGGTGGACAGCCTATGATGAATCGGACTGCCGTGGAGCTGTTGTCACCTGCCATCACCAATACCCATGATGCTTTACATCTTCTCTCTGAAGCAGCGGGCAGGACCGAAGACTTGAATCGCTTTGCTGCACGACAGTCTGTCTCCTCGTTCAACTCAGGTCCTTCACCTTTGGCGCATGGAAACTCCCCAGCAGGTTCCTTCTCGCGAACCCCTCGATCGGGCATCTCACTTGGTGGAAATACTTATTTCCAAGGTGGTGGCCCCGGCATTGCAGATCCTCAGATTTCTGATAATAATGGCCAACAAGAGGAGTCGGTAAATACGCAAGACCCTGGATATCTTGACGCTATTCGAGCATGGTCTCGATTGCGATTTGTCCGTGCGGGCTGGATGACGGTGGAAGAGGGCATGGAGTATGTGGCATACTACTATGAGAACCTTGCACCAATGAGCCCCGTAGTGACACCAGACTATTCCCACCCGGCTACACATCGAACGTTGCTTACCGACGAGCCGGTACTTGCGGTGACCATTCTCACAATTGCTTCTCGCCATCTGAAACCCCAGGGCGATGGTGCTAGCACAAGAGCATTCTATATTCACGACCGTCTTTGGTCCTACCTGCGCGGTATGATCGAGCGCCTCTTCTGGGGCCAAGAGAAATTCGATGCTGGAGGACCAGGTATCGGACGGCCTCGCGGCCTTGATCTGGGGGCGAATTCAGGAAAGTCATTCGCCAAAGGAAACTTGAGAGCTTTAGGTACCGTGGAAGCGCTATTGATCTTGACGGACTGGCACCCCCGGAATCTTCACTTTCCTCCTGGTGATGACGAAAACACACTTCTAGACAGGGAAGCTCAATCTCAAAGTCGAGCCGAAAAAGATGTCGACACTGAAAGCCAGACCAAGGGACAGAATAGCTCCGCTGAGGGCCGGGTTGCTTTCCAGAAATGGTTGGAGCCGGCCTGGAGATCAGATCGGATGTCATGGATGCTTTTGAGCACGGCACAAGCTCTGGCCTTTGAACTTGGTGTTTTCGATCACAAAAGCGATTCAAAAGGTGCACTTGAGTCACTCCCTGAACAGGCCAGGAAGCGTCGGTTGCGGCGGTTGATTCTTGTTTTCATCACGCACAGCAGTGGTCGACTCGGGATTCCATCGATGCTGCCGCTGCCAGAATGGGCGCAAGACATGCCCCCAGCAACAGCAGGTCTCCAAAGCGATCGGCCGGATCTTGATCAGATGCAAGATTGCTGGATGGAAATCTCACAAATTGTGTATGATGCCAATCACCAGCTGTTTGCCTCAAGCGAGCAAACTTCGGAGTTAATCAAGAGTGGGCGATACCGTGAGCAAATCGATTGGTTTCAGCCTCAACTACGAGCGTTCAGACAACATCTGGATCGCGTTAACCGTGAGTGCGACATTTAGTTTGTTTGATCCGGAAGACTAATGGTCTACAGTCACCCCAGCCATGCGCAGCATTCTTATGATCGAATACGAGTACACAAGTGAGTTGACACTCCATTGGGCCGCAAGCGAGCGTTGTTGGCTAATGTAATATAGGACTATATGTCAACTCGCTTGCTCTTCAAGCAGTTGTCGACCGCTGGACAACCATGTCCAACGAATCTTCCCACGTACAGCCTGGACGGCCGGGTTCGGGACCAACATCAGGCAGCAGCGGGTGGTTCCGGACCCTGATGGAGCTTTATCGCGTTAATGAGCACTACATCCAAGAAGTTGTGGATTCCTCTCGGCGGATTCTGCAAACGGTTTTGGAAGGACTCGTCCCTGGAGGCCGTCTCAGACATGCACCCATCCGAACTTTCTTCCGTATCTTGTCCGGAATGATCTTCATCCTGAAGGTAACTTTCCATATCGCCGGTGGCAAGGAAAAGTTAACTAACATCTCCTGATAGACTTTTACCCTCGGCGCTCGAGAAGACGACGTACGGATCTCTCTGGACCTACAGGACCGGACGGTGGAGGCACTGCGGACTTTTGTTGTTGATGACGTGCACATCAGTAACACCGTTGCTCGATTGTTGGAACTACTCACAAGCAGTATTCGTACGCGGTTCCTACGTTTTGCACCACACGACCGCGGAGGAGATGGCGAAGGCGCGGATCGCTCATCAGCGCCGGTTTCTCGAGCTCAGTCTCCACCGCGCGAGAGCGTGGCAGGTCGTCGAGACGGCTCGCATGCACCCTGGTCCTCGGCTCAAGGCCACGATGCAACTCCAAGCGGAGGTGGATTGGGTTATGTGGAGAGCAACGGGAATCCGTCAGGGCCGATCGGGTCGGCCCATGATCCTTTGGCCAATATTCCTGCGCAGCAGATCAACTCGTCCAACCTGGGTGTATCTTTCATGCCGCCGCCTCCCTCCGTCTACTACAACTACTACGACTCGAATTCGACCATGCCTTCCGACGATATGGGACGGTCTTCACCAAACCACGTCGTCTCTCACAATACTGGAGACAGCAATGGCGCAAATGCCACCCCTGGCGGGTTGCCGGACTGGTTTGCCCTGCCGCTGGACCAATTCTTCAACAGCTCCACTGGAGTGGTTGACCAAGGTCTAAGGTGGAACCGGACCCATGTTAGGCGAGTTTGACATGTTGGAAGTTCTTCTGAATGAGGGCTATGACGGCAACGCCAACGGCGAAGGCGAGTCCGGGGGCGGGACACTCACATCCCAATTCCTGTGAACCCTGCCTGCCTAGCCATTGCCTATAACGCGACACGTATTTTCCTTTTTACTTTCCATTTTCACCCGCTTCAACTATTATACCCCTGCGGGATCTCCTGCTTGGCGTCCTTTTCTGTGAATTGTGCAAGCGTGAGCTGCAATTCGGCGTTAATAATTTGGTTGAAACAAGCTAAAAAGACCTGCTCTTCTGCGCTTTGATCCTCACGTGCGGAATATGGACTATGTTCTGTTTGTTTTGCGTCTCTTCCTTCTATTAGGCTTCTAGACTAACGGTCCGCTCGGTCTCCGTCGGTCTCATGGGCGGGGCCCTAGTTTCATTGCCGGTCAAGGAAATCTCACATGCTTAGTTTTGACTTAGGCTCCAGCCTTGTCGATGAACGCTTGCGGGATGGCTTAGCTTTATTTTGTGTCTCGGATTTCCGAGGTCTGATGACGATGAGACTATGGTGGGCTCAGTTTGCGCGAGATAGATTGAATGAGAAGGGCGGTTGAGCCTCTCCGGCTACTATCGGATAATTCGCAGACCCATGTGCCCAGATTGTTTGTCGGATCAGGTTCACGATTCTTATACCCCTCGAAGAGGCCACTATGCACTATGCATTGACGAACTTCCAATGCAGAGAGCATCGAAGAGCCCGACCGATGTCGGAGAATCCCAGCATCATATTTCCCGCATTCGTAGCCGGTAGTCGCACACCTTCCAGGTTTGCTACATTTTGCAATTCGATTCGCAGTTTGTCTATGCACGAGGTTTAACCCAACGGATCTATCAAAGCGTTTTCGATGATCTGTCTCGTGCATTACCCAACCGGGTTATTGCGGTAGTCTAAACATGAGGACGATCGGCGCAAAGAATCTCACAGCCTGGACCCTGGGTGTGTCGATAAGCATAGTAAGGGATCATTCGGATATGAACCACCGACCAACGTCACATCGTCTCTGAGGATTGGCAAGTGTCTCCGTGTCAAATGCAGGGTCCAGCAGGGTCCAGCAGAGCCGATCGAATGGCAGACTCGAACAGGCGTTTCATATTGCGAGGCGAACAGAACGGAAATGACCCTTACATTAATCACCGCTGTCAAGGACCCCATGGGCCGATAGGTGCTCTCACGCGGATACATGATCTCAGGGGCATTGTCGAGCATCTACAGTATCTGGAGCGTGGAAGATGACAAGGCACACGGGGTTCTAGACGACTGCCTCGCCAGTGGAACTGACGTTCCAATGAGAGCGGCGGATGAACAACTTCCACGATGCGCTAAAAACGCCAAAGTGCGCGATGTGACCCTGATTGGAGGCAAAAAGTCTACAGCTGCCCGATTGCGACAGGGATTGGCCTCCAGATAACGATGATCGTCAGGGCCTTTAGCTTCTCCGCCTCAACTTCCCTTCATCTCTTGCGTCCTACGATCCCACTCGACCAAATCATGTCGTTCCGTCTTCTATCTTCAAGACTCAATTCCCCACATATACAGGGTTCTCACTCTCCGGCCGAATGGTGATCGTCGGGTCTCCGCCGAATGGGTATCGAGCTTCCTACTTCGCTCGTGTGGACTTGGTCGGACATCTCCGTTCTGGCACAATCGTCGCTTGTCACAACCCAAGCCTCTGCCTCGCCCGCGATCATGGACCATCACGCCCCGCCTCCCATACCTTGCTACCAGGGCCCTCGACCCCTTGACTTAACGAGATGCCGTTCCGTCGTCTCAGGGGCTCGCCCCTCCCAGGCTCCATCCCAGCAAGTCCGTTGTGTCCATCTGGCTGGCCGATGGACTCCGTGACGATCTCGAAGTTCATGCTGCAGGTACTGGATCGGCACCACTGGCTAACCGGATGAGGGATGACTCCTCCTCCAGGTAACTCTCGATAGGTGCCGTTTGGGATGCTTTGCTTGATTCATGTAGATCAGGATCCACAGTGAACCAATTCCGTGCTTGGGCTATAAAGATGCCTCTATCGCCGGCGTGGTCTTGGATGTCTCCAGTCCGCACAATTCTCATCTTCTCGCTTCATTCTTTAAAGTCATTCTTTACTCTCTTCTTTTCAACATGGTCGTCTTCAGCAAGATCACGGCTACTCTGGCCTGTCTCTCCGTCGCTTCGGCTGTGCCGATGGGCGGTGCGCGCAAGAGCAGCTTCACCGTCAACCAACTGGCTCGTCCTGCTACCGGCGCTAAGACTCTCAACTTGCCCGCCATGTACGCCAATTCTTTGACCAAGTACGGTGCCTCCGTCCCCGCCGTCGTTAAGGCTGCTGCCGAAAGCGGCTCGGCGGTCACTACCCCTGAGAACGACGACGAAGAGTATCTGACTCCTGTCAACGTCGGTGGCACTACTCTGAACCTAGACTTTGATACTGGTTCGGCCGATCTGTAAGTTAAACACCGAAATAGCCGTCTATGCAGATGTTTGGCGTCTGACATATTCATAGTTGGGTCTTCTCTTCTGAGCTGCCCGCTTCTGAGCAGGCTGGCCACAGTATCTACAAGCCCGGCGCCAACGGCACCAAGCTTGCTGGTGCCACCTGGCAGATCCAGTACGGTGACCAGAGCTCCGCGAGCGGTGATGTCTACAAAGATACCGTCACCGTTGGCGGCGTCAAGGCCACCGGCCAGGCCGTCGAAGCTGCCTCCAAGATCAGCCAGCAATTCGTCAACGACAAGAACAATGACGGTCTGCTTGGCCTGGCCTTCAGCTCCATCAACACCGTCAAGCCCCAGGCTCAGACCACCTTCTTTGACACCGTCAAGTCGCAACTTGACTCCCCTCTCTTCGCCGTCACCCTGAAGCACAACGCCCCAGGTACCTACGACTTCGGCTTCCTCGATAAGTCCAAGTACACCGGCTCAATCACCTATACCGACGTCGACAGCTCCCAGGGCTTCTGGATGTTCACCGCCGATGGTTACAAGATTGGCAGCACCTCCGGTAGCTCCATTCAGGGTATTGCTGACACCGGCACCACCCTGATGATGCTGCCCGACGACGTCGTCTCCGCCTACTACCAGCAGGTCTCCGGTGCTCAGCAGGACTCATCTGCAGGTGGCTATACCGTTCCCTGCTCCGCCACCCTGCCTGATTTCACTGTTACCATTGGCAGCTACGACGCCGTCGTCTCCGGCGACTTGATCAACTACGCCCCTCTGACCGCAGGTAGCTCCACTTGCTTCGGCGGTATCCAGAGTAACTCGGGTCTGAGCTTCTCTATCTTCGGCGACATCTTCCTGAAGAGCCAATATGCCGTTTTTGACTCCAATGGTCCCCGTCTTGGTTTCGCCCCTCAGGCTTAATTCATTCAATCTCTAAGCCGAGCCCCCTTTCTTGTCTGTGTAGGCATCGTGTTATGCTGCAGAGGGATTAGGTATGTATATGAGTAGATGAGAGCTGGCTAGCGGGCTAGCTTGGATTGGTTTTGGAGGATCAGGTTCAATGTTTGACCGTGGCTTGAGTCTTGACGCGACTGGGCTTGTACATGTGTCTTTTATAATGCTTGCAGCACATAACATCCAAAGCATTGGTACAAATCTTTATTGCCGAATGTAGAAAAGGGTTGTAGAACTGGTATTTATATCCAGGCGGTTCTGGACTAAGTCCAGAGCGACATTATCCCAGAGATCTGAAGACTGATCTTTGAACACAAAATCTTAAAGGCCTTGGCAATATTGAAGTGTTGTGTTGGTCACCGAATAGGCCTTGAGGAATCGGTCCTTCGAAGGTTTGAAATACCTAGCATTGCGTATCCAGAAGTTTCAAAATTACCGAGTCTTGAAAGTTTATGAAACCCTATGCGTGCATGTTCGTAGTTCTTCATGGGTCGCTGGATACGGCGGCCGATCCTTGGAAAGTAGCGCAAAGAATGTGAAAAGAGTCTAGACGAACCCCATGTGTGGGGGTGAAGAATGCCGGGAAAGTGGACCATCCTGACCACCGGTGGCGGATCATCTCGACCCGCCAATTTCCAGACTCTTCCGCCAAGTACACTCACCCCGTGCCTCTGAAGATTTACCGGGACTGGAGTCTATACACTTGTTACACCGGCCTCCACGATACCAAGGAGAGACGGTTCGACCCTCGCCTCGTCACCGCCATCTCGCTCCTGCGGTTCCACCTCCTTTCAATCCGCCTCCACAGAATGACCATCTAATCGGCCGCGCCCTTGTGTGCAAAGAATTTGGAAGGAGGACTGGTGAACTGTTCCATATGCCACGGCCGGCCACTCGAGCCGCCTGCACTATCTGATCATGGAAGATGCGCCTCGTGTGACTCCCCGCCAGATCTGGGCGAACCCGGCGACGACCACGACCAAGACCTATTCGTCTGGATGCACCCCGTTCATCTTACCTAGCAATGGTATGTTCCGGTTCGAGTCTTCATTCTACCGATCTCGACGTCAATCCTCAGGCTTTGGCACTCCTACTAACCCAAGCTTCGTGGCATCTTGTAGGGGTTATACATGTCAACAATTCTTACGCTTTTACCATCACCGATAATGCCGTCTTTGAACCGGTCTGCACTGGCGATCCGATGGACTATACCCATGTATCGGCGGTCCTCGATACCCGTGATCCGTTCTATTCCTCCGTCACCCCCCCAGCTATACGCGATTGGCTGCGCAACTGTTGTCAGCTATGTCCTCGTTATAATTCTCCTGATCACTCCCCGAACCTTCTTCATTGGTGGCCCCGGCGGCGGCGCAAACTTCCTCGGAAGACATGGCATGATCAGTGGTTCATATAGTGGGAATTCGTCGGTCGTCGGAGTTGGAGGTCGGCCATGGCTGCAGAAAGTAGCGGCAATTCTCGTTGCGATATCTCTAACTATCGCCACGGTGGACTCTTTCAAAGTTGCTGAGCTGCAGTACACATATGGTTACTCGGATGCCGAGGCCCTATCGGAAGAAGTGATCGATGGGACAGAGATTCGTATCGTTCGCGTGATCTCAAGTACATTCGTCTGGCTGGCGCAAGTCCAGACCTTGATTCGACTATTCCCCCGACATAAGGAGAAAGTGATGATCAAGTGGGCCGGGTTTGCGCTGATTGTGCTAGACACAACGTTCAGTATTTTGGAGAATTTCTATGTCAAGAATACATCTCCACGACCCCGGCTATACGATGATGCGATTCCCGCACTCAGCTACTTGTTTGAGCTGGCGCTCAATCTCTTATATGCCGCATGGGTCATTTTCTATTCGATTTCGAAACATCGCTATGCCTTTTTTCACCCGAAGATGCGCAATATCTGTTTTGTTGCTCTTTTGTCATTATGTGCGATTTTGATACCGGTGGTTTTCTTCGTCATGGATATCGCACGCCCTGAAATCGCTGGTTGGGGTACCTATATCCGATGGGTTGGTTCCGCCGCCGCGAGTGTGGTGGTGTGGGAATGGGTAGAGCGTATAGAAGCGCTTGAACGTGACGAGACGAAAGATGGAATCCTTGGTAGAGAGGTCTTTGACGGGGATGAGATGCTTGAAGTGACTCCGTCCGAGGAGGTTGATTGGCCTCGTTACGGCCCAAGAAACGACAAGGGAGGTGGAGGTGGTGCAGCTTCGGGTTGGGGTGGCATGATAGGGTTGGCCCATCGTCCTCTGCGAACTCGCGTTGGCATCCGTGGAACCCGGAATCGGGGTGTCCCAGCCAATGTGCCAAATTCCAACAATCCTGCAGCTCCTCGGAACCCGAACAACCCTCACCCTACTCCACCTCCAGCAACCTCAACACCGGTCAGCCGCGCGGACACCACTAGCGCTGCGAGCACGGTATATAATGTTCACTATCATCCAGTCGCCAGCCCAACACCGCCCGTGGCGATGCCACAGATGGAAGAAGAAGACGAGTTCGAGGAGGGCAAGGAAATTGAGATTGAGGGAGATTGGGAACCACAGGTTGCGAAAAATCTGGCCCCCGAAGAAGCCAGAGAACAGTCACCGCACATTGCTCCTGCTGATCCGCGCTGGCGCAATCTCATCAACCATTTCAAACGAAGACGCGCATCCCTTCCCCGAGAGGTGGCCTTCGCCCAAGCCGTCGAAGAAACTGCACCAGGAAGCGAAGGCTACTCATCTGATGACAATCCAGATGCGCAAACCTCGCAGGCAAGAAACAACACGTCCTTTTTCAACGGCAAAGGGCTCTCCAGCGCCGGCCAGCAAAATGTCAACGCAACCTTACCGGTCACCGTCATCCCAGCCCGACGCCGCGGCCAGCACACCTGGTCTCCTCAGAATCATCTCCTGGAACCATCCTCGCCACGTGAGCCCCAGCCCCCGCCCCGTCCTGGTCGCTCTGATCTGCCTGTACGGGTCATTCCATCCCAGCCACAAGCCTCGGCCCCCTGGACCGATGCAGACATGGAGCACGGCGGCAACTACGTCTTGCGCTACGATCCGGAGACAGCGGAATTGATCGACGAAGACGTCAGTCAGGTTCGAGACCGCGATGCCTCCGGTGACCATATAAGCTGGACGGAGTCGACAATCTCAGAGAGCAATGATGCCGGTCGTGCTCAAGGCGCAGAGCCCCGACCTGGTCATGGGAATGAATAGTCTTAATTGGTGACTGGCATGAGTGGTGTTTATATTCCTGATTTGGCTAATTTCGTATGCACATGTGGGATGAGGAGTCGACGTAAGTGGTTTATTGGATTGGGCTTTGCATAGCATGTTGGGATATATATTTCCCGTAGATACCCTGGGATCTTTTTTAATTTTCGGAGCTTGGATCTTTTAATCTATGAATTCATTACAATCGGACTATTGTACTTAGGATAGCCCAAAATAGTGCTGACTCCACGTGAAGACGTCACTGCCCTTTTGAGGATCTACGAGTGGAGTGCCAAACTTTTCAGGGAAACTTCAACGTCGATCGAGCACCACATGATTTGATCTCTCGCACATTACAGCATATCATCTCCAGACTTCGCATTAGATTCGCAACGAACGCATAATTTTGAAGCAGACGGACGCTGACTGGCTCGAGTGGAGACGGCTCCGCTCATTCTCGGGAACTTTTTGCTCCGGAAGTTGCATCTTCCCCATGTTCTACCTGGAAGCTTCGTTCACGTTATGAAGGATGTCGCAACATGGCGGCCATCAATCGGAATATGTTTGAGGCCGGCATCACCACGGACTTGCCCCGTGGTGCTTCGTTGATGGTTCTGCCGCTGAACTTGATCGCCCAGATTGTGACGAATGTTAGATCCCTTCAGCTACGTGAAAGCTACACCACTAACTCTAGCGATCGCAGGTCGACGACACCGCCGACCTGGCCCGATTATGCCGAACATGTCGCGTCCTCAATTACATGGCCCTCCCACAACTATATACCAGCTTAACCCTGACCTCCTACGACAAAATTCGATATCGTGGCGAGCAACCGGAGGGCAGCGGCAGCGCCAGCCCCTTCACAATGGGGCTCAATGCGGTCATAACCCGGCCTTATGCGACTCTTGTACGATCAATCACCCTGCGCGGCGACTGGAAAGAAAGTGACTTAGAGGAACACGCGCAAGTGGGTCGAGTACCGGACTCGTCTATGCTGCTGAATATTGCGGTGCGAGCAGCGGTGGATCGCATGACCCATTTGGAGAGCTTCAGTTGGGAACTCAATACGAAGATGCTGGAGACTGTATATACTGGGTTGACCCAGCTCCCCCGACTCAAATCGTTGACGATCCGCTTCCCCTCCTCCCGCCATCCACAGCCCACATTCGTGCTTCCAGGCATGCCGCACCTGCAGTGCCTCAAAATCACCGATATCGACCCTCTCTGTTATCCCGATGACATTGCGACCATGTTGCTGAAGAGCAAGAAGCTCCGCGAACTGAAACTACACTGGTCACCCCGCATGCGAAGTGCGCAGGAACCCAGTGTCTCTCTACACGATTATTTCCGGAAATGTATAGCCGCCAAACAACCTCTCCCGGTGAGAAAGCTGTGTTTCCAAAATCTGTATGCATTCCACAGTGAGGATTTTAATATCGCATTTGATCCCACGACTGTCGAAGAGGTCGTCTTTCTGAGTGGGACGGACAGCCTGGGATTGGTCAACACATTTGTCGAGAACAGCTGGCCGACAGTAGTGCCGCATAAAAAGCTCAAGATCAAGTCCATGCGAATGGATGCAATTTCAAAACGCAACTCGGAATTTCTCGGCAACTTCAGAGGCCTTGAGCGGTTATATTTTGTTAACGTCACCGCGGATTCGCCTGACTGCCGTAATTCACCTCGGCCGCATGCAGGGTCAAATCCTGCTGCCCTCACACCTCCGGTCTCGGACTATCCGAACGGGACAGCAGTCAACTCCCCCACTACAGCAGCCTCGCCGGCCAGCCAACTGAACATGGCGCTTGCTGTACGCGATAGTTACTTGGCTAACATCACAATGAACCATGGCGCAAGCTTGCGCCATCTACTTCTCTCCTCGAAATGGCCTCTCTCCACCGCCATGATAGCTCGCCTCGTCCATAGTTGCCCGAATCTGGAACAATTGGCCCTTGCAACGGAATTCTCAAGCATGGATTCCCTCGGGTTGTTAGTGCCATTCCTTCGAAATCTAGTGGCGCTCCGGCTTTTGATCCCAGCGGGCTCGCCGCCACCTCAACACGG
Organism: Penicillium maclennaniae; assembly: GCF_028827695.1. Classification (NCBI taxonomy): domain Eukaryota; kingdom Fungi; phylum Ascomycota; class Eurotiomycetes; order Eurotiales; family Aspergillaceae; genus Penicillium; species Penicillium maclennaniae. The sequence goes on along the minus strand of NW_026623215.1, from coordinate 3,308,137 downwards.
CTCGACGGGCAATAACGCACCTCGGGTCCAACCAGCAACCGCTGCAGAGAAACCGTCCAGGAAAAATAAAAGATCTCAGCAGGCCGGAAGGATCTTTCGCATGGTTCAAAGAAATCGAGGAAATAATGCTCAATGCGCATAGTCTACTTGATTTGGTTGAGCTGGATGACGAGCTCCTCATGAAATTAATGAGCTATGATCTCGCAGATAAAAACGTCTTCGGAAATGTCAAGCTTGTCGGAATGGGCTGGAAGGTCTTCGAGTTGCGGGATTTCTACAAAGCACCCATTGAATCTCGCGAGGAGCCTGTCACACAATCACCGGCTGTTGGCCGTACCGAGTCCGAAGTCGAAATTCCGACTCACGGAACCAACGGCTTGAATGGTGATTTGAGCACACCGAGACAGGCTGATGATTCGAAACCCACAACTCCCATTCTTCCAACAAACGGCCTTGATACTGCCCGCGTATCACAATCAGCCTCGGTTTCTTCGTGGTCAACGCCAGGTCCCAACCCAACATCGACGTTGGGGAAACGGAATAGGGACGACGATGACAACGGCACACGACAATCACCCTCTGATCTCCAGGAGGGGACCAACACCCGATCACCAAATTTCATCAAAAGTGGCTGCTTCCCACCTATCATCACTGAAGACGGCCAAGTCATAAGGCGAGCTATGCGGCGGGTTGGTTGGGAAATCCTTCAACACTGGGAGATTTGGGCGTTGGATGCGCAGGAGATATGAACATGCACCTTTCTGTTTCTCCGCTCGGTACATACAATGAGGACTAGACAAAGCCACAGCGATATAACGGGAGTAAGGATGGTTCAATTATTCGACGTTAGCGGGAGTAGTGTATTTTGGATTATCGTGAGCGGGATCTGCTATTTTTGCAGACTTGATGTGATCCACGTAATATTATTTTCAATGAATTCTGACCAGAATATCGTAAAGATACCAGACTGGAACGTCATGATCATTTCCCATGTACGTCATGTACTTTGTTTACACTCAGTACTTTATGCACTTTGCAGTTCGATCTACGAGCCATCAATCATTGTGAAAAGCCAAGGCGGTGACAAGAGAAGAAAGTGCCGATCTGCCAATGAAAATTCATAAAAAGGGGACCGATCAGCATTTGGGGTCAAACCGGTTTCCTGATCGGGGAACCCCTCGGTCCTGTCAAGTCTGTCATCGTCGATACTGACAGTATTGCCCCATCTTTCTGAAGTCAGAAGATGGCAATAGAAATTGGAGTGACGCCCCGTGAAAGTAGGCTCGACTCGGAGAAAGACAGAATCCGCGATCTTTCAAGGTGCGGCTTTTCTGACTCAAAGCTCATTGCTCTCACTGATCAGTGGTTCTTACTGTTTAGATACTATTGTACATTTGATCAAGATGCGCGGTCAACTGACAGTCCTCGTCTCTCTCCTGACTCTACACTGACTGCGCTAACACAACTGGGCGTCTATCGTTTCGGCTGTAACCGATCTTTTGTCTCCATCATTGACGGAGAACAGCAACATCTGATCTCAGAAGCAACTGCTTCGATCTCTTTACGCAAGGAAGATGATCATCTTCCAGATGATGGCATCTATCTCGGTGTGCGAACGCTTGATCTCGAATGGGGTGTTTGTCCACACGCCATCCGTCTTTTCACCGGACAGGATCCCTCACGGGTAACAGACACAGAAAACATCACGGCAAATCGAACCCGTAATATCATCCGTGACTTTACCAAGGAAGACTTTTACAACAACCGCCCTTACGTCCTGGATTGGCCTTACTTCCGTTTCTACGCTGAAGTACCTATATACAGTCCCTCCGGATATGTTCTGGGCTCTTATTGTGTCGTGGACAACAAACCGCGTACAGACTTTAGCGACAAGGAGGTGGATGCTCTTCAAGACATTGCAGATGCCATATCTCAACATCTCGAGAACGTTCGTGTGGTCCATTATCACCGACGCGCGGAGAATTTGGTGAAAGGCTTGACCAATTTCGTCAAAGGGCATACAGAATCCGACTCGCCAGATTATTTTACCCAACTTGCCTCTCCGGAGACGCTGAACTTCCACAACCTGAACTTTTCAGATAAAGATATTCGAACGAAGGAGCCAAACGCATCACCATTGCTCCCAACGAGTATGTCCCTCAGCAATCAGTCAGTCTTGGATCGATCATCTTCAATCACCCAAGACGAGGGAGCATATTCTCTGTTCTCAGAAGCGAAAGGGTCGGACGAGACACTGCCTACTACCCAACCATCATCGCTTGCCCCGGGTACACCGGAATCGACAGACCCTACGCGTCTTGACGAGTACTTCCCGGAACCAGCGACAGACGACATGCCTCTTGCAGAACGGGTGGCTGCAATTTTTACCCGTGCTAGCAGCCTCCTCAGAGCATCAATGGATGTGGACGGGGTTACTTTCTTTGATGCACGTCAAAGTGATTCTCAATTGTACGTATTATTCTCTTCCCAACTCGAATCATTTCTAAGCATAAAACAGTGACCCCTGGGATGAGGGAAATTCAAAGCTGTCCTCCAAATACGGGGATCCCGGCCCTGTGATTGACGCACGGCCTTGGACCCTTGACCTTTCCACCAAGAAATCTCCCAATTCAGGAGATTTGTGTCGTTTCTTGGACCATGATTTGGACGTGTCATTTACTAAGCGTCCTGACACAGACTCGAGGCCCGTACTATCGGAAGACGCTCTCCGTGAATTGATCAAAACTTACCCCGGCGGACACATATTCAACATGGATGATGAATCACGTTCAACAGATAACACGCAAAAAGAGGTGTCTCGCCACCTCGCCCAGAGTCTACCGCTAGCAAAGTCAGTACTGTTTATCCCATTGTGGGACTGGAACAAATCACACTGGCTAGCAGGAACGGTAGTCTGGACAAAGAATAGTCACCGTCCTTTAGGCATGGACGAATTGCATTATTTCAAAGTTTTCGGCGATTCCATTATATCCGAAATATCTCGGGTGCACTGGAGAGCAACTGAGAGGTCAAAATTTGACTTCGTATCATCTATCAGCCACGAACTTCGCTCTCCCCTGCATGGCATACTTGGAAGCACCGAGTTAATCCAGTCTACGCCACTTCAGCCATACCAGCATAATATGGCCAAGATGATAGAAAAATCAGGCTTGACTCTACTTGACACAATAGATCATCTGTGAGCTTTTCCCATATCACGACAAAGTTCTTAGTTAACTCGTTGCAAGGCTGGAATACTGCAAGATCAATGATTTGGCGATCACGAACAACTCAGGAAGCAACAAACGCCAGAACGACACATCCAGTCCTGGTTCAGACTTCGACCTGGGATCATTAGTCGAACAAGTGACAACCGTCCTTTGCGCTGGCCAAATCCCCCGATATGCCACCTTCCTGACTAGCACTGACAGTGAATATCAAAATTTCTACAGCAGTGACGATTCTTCAGTGGTCGTACGAATCGAGAAGCTTGATTCGTGGATGGTGAGATCGGCTTCGGGGCCATGGAGAAGGATTCTGATGAACATCATCGGCAACGCAATGAAATGGACCAAAAATGGCCTGGTTGAGATCACTTTATCAAAAGCGAGACGTGAAGTCAAAGATGGCTCTTCATTTGCCCATCTGTGCGTCAAAGATACCGGCATTGGAATCTCACGCGAATATCTCAAGAACATGCTCTTTTCTCCATTCGCCCAGGAGGACCCATTATCGCCCGGTGTCGGTCTCGGCCTCAGCATCGTTCGCAAATTAGTCAAGTCTCTTGACGGTGAAATCGATGTCCGAAGTGAATTGGGTGCAGGTACCGAAGTGGACATTTATATACCCGTTACCTGTCTCGCAACGACCATCTCAGCTTCAGAAACAGAAGACTCACTTCCACGACCCGGCAATCCTCCCGGACCGATCTATGCATCTGTCATTGGGTTACAAGACGAGCCGGATCTGAGCGAGATACCAACGGGGATCTTGAGCGTCCATGCAAAACGAAAGGCCTCGATTCAAAATGCACTCACGGACGTCTTGGTGACACAGTTGGGGTGGAACCTCTCATTCGCAAAGCTCCCAGCTGAGGAGCAGGCTGATGTTGCAATCATCCAGAAAGAAGACTTTCACCACATGTTGGAGGAGGGTCTCTTTACCAGGGACTCCAAGCCCACATTCAAATATTTCATTGTGCTTGGTGGTCAACACCCGCCCTCGGTAGAGACTATTCCCGCAAACATCATCCACGTTTCGAAACCGTAAGTTCAAAACCCCCCATCCCTGTGAAATTCGCTTCAACTAACGCATGGTACAGATACGGACCTAGGAGACTCCTTGACGCTGCTGTGAGATTTTTGAAAGTTTATAATGCTCCGGTTCAGTCCGACACCCAGGAGTTGGCACCCATTGCGTCTTGGTCACAAACTCCCCAGCAAGCCTTATCACAACGAACACAAGAGGAATCTATTACAATATCAGGACTCTCCCTCTCTAGCACATTAGAGGTTGGAAATTCTCCCAATCCGCCAGAATCTATCCATGTTCTTGTGGTGGACGACAATGATATCAACCTCAAGGTGAGTCAAGGCTTCCACCGTGGGCGTATTGGATCGCATACCAGAAAGCTATTTACAGAACCTAAGCTGACGCTACGCCCTTAGATTTTGTCGGCATTCATGCGCAAACTTGGTTGCCAATACGAGACGGCTTCGAATGGACAAATAGCGCTGGAAAAGTATAAAAGTGGCAACCGACGATATAATTTCGTTTTGATGGGTAAGCTTCAATTATATTCTTTGGAGGCTTTGGAAAGGTCGAAATTTTGACATCACCAGATTTATCGATGCCCGTAATGGATGGTCTGGTGGCCACAAGAAAGATACGCGAACACGAGCGGCAAAACCGACTTAACTCTTCATGCATACTGGCAGTAACGGCTGTCGCTTCCAACTCTACGCAGGAAGCAGCTTTGAAGGCAGGGGTGGATGATTACTTGGTGAAGCCATTGTCCTTTGACCGGCTTCGTCAAATAATGGATCGTGGATGAGTTCATAGTTCATCAGAAAATGCAGAACGCGGTCACGCCAAAGAACCTCCCAAAATCTTGGAAAAAAAAAAAGTGAGATTTACGTTCCTTGGCCAACTTGTCCATAGCAAGATGTAACATACCTTTGGAGTGTCATCCGGGTCTGGGACATGTACATAGGGAGGTGACCCGCCAATAAGAGGTCGGGGAGCTCGTACTTTAGCTATGATCGACACAATTAGCGTCACTTTAAGTGGCCCGTCCATCAACGCCTCAATTTGCCACCGATTTATGGCCGACGTGAAAGAACAGTACGCCTAGGAATACTGCTTTCCTAGGGCAAAGAACTGAGGATCATCTGGGTCCAGGGGCATTGTCAGAGTCTCCCCTTCCATGGTTTTGAGTTTTCGCCATCAGCAAAGGCGGCATCATCCCCGTCTCAGACGTCATGATGAGTTCAAACATGTCAAGCATGTTGTGAACTACCCACCAACGGGCATTCATCAAGCGGGTGCCTGGATTGCAGGTGGTTTTCGGTGGTTTGCTGCTATATAAAGCCGGCCTTTTACCCTTGAGATCTCCGCCTCACCCCACGAACACAATCCAAGACCCTATACTGGCATAATTCTCACAAACTCACCTCTTTTAAAATGGATCATCGGCCTCGAATGAGTCAAGAAGCTGCTTCCACCAACGAAGTGCCCACAATGGGCTCCGCTGCTTCCATTTCACGCTCTGCGTCCTACCCCGGGCCTGATCGCGAGGCTTCTCCGAACGCCACTTCGCCTAAAGGTGTGAACGGACAAAATGAGCATTACCAACAACAACTTAAGACGGCTTCGATTGAGCTTCTCAATGATGAGCGTGTGGGACCGGCATCCAAAGCCGGGAGATCTCTCCAGAATGTGCTCATGGAAACGGAGCAGCGTCTGAGAGAGCAGCGAAAGAACTCTCTTCACCACAAGGGCCTTAAGTGAGCACTTGAACTTATCTACATTTGTCGTTTCAGCCACCGTTAATTTTCCTTTTTTTCTTTTTCTTTTTTTTTTCTTTTTCTTCTTTTTTAATTTATACTTTTTGGAAGCGTTGGAAATGGCTCCCTCAAGGGGGGATGCACGAAGTATTATTGTATTCCTAGGAAGAATTTCAGCGAGTGGGCGGATCTCATGATGGTAATGAATCTCATTTCGGGTGGTATCTATATTCGCTCTTCTCAAGCATACGTATCTATGCAACGATGACCTTGTTTGAAAAAAAGACAAGCTCCCAGATTGATCGCGGCCCTGGGCTTGAAGACGGAAGGAACAGTCGCTGCCCCTGGCAGAATCCGTGCCACCAAGTAATGTAATTCACCGCTAAAGTCGGCCACGCCACCGCTCGAGGTACAAGATAAACCTCCAAACAACCCAATACCCTGATCCAAATATGTTATCAAGGAATTATTTATCTACAACAAAGAAATTGCCTGTGTCAAGATGACAGATCGATGAATAGCCAACACCGCTACATAATAAGGACACCCAAAGATTGTTCTGCATGTAGGATCGAACACCAGCAATGTAGTCCTGACCCCGCACTATGTGACAAATGAGAGACATAAGTGACTAGTGACATGAGTGAGATGAGAGAAACTTTTGATATTGACTTTGAGGATTGATCATCCAACCAAACACCTATTTTCTGAAGCGCAAAGGCATCAAGCCGCACCTCGGAAATGTTATGGTCTTCGATCTCCCCTTCGGTCCATTCTTTGGTGCCCCGTATGTACTTTAACTTTGTCCCCAGCTGCTGACATCCTTCGAAATCGATAAGAATCGGCATACCTGTTTCCGTGACCAGAATATTTGACGGAGTGAGATCATTATGCGCAAACCCAAGTTGGTGCAAATGCCGGATCGCAGAAGGCGGTCATGATCGTCGAAGCCCAGAGAGTCTGACATTCGAGTCTGTCTGGAGTGTGATCGCTTCACCAGAAAGAGAGAAATGCGTTGAGTAGATATCAGACAAAGGGGAAGGCGGGGGTCACAGGCAGATCACAGTATACACACGCATGCAGCTCTATCGACAGGAAATGTGTACACCAAGCGAAATTGCTCCCTACCGACTTGAATAGACCAGTCGATTCCAGAGGCCCGATGATTCAGTCGGTCGACTACAGTATTCGAAACCAAAAAGGTGAAAGGCTGCGAGCAGTGCGCCAAGTGTGATATTAAGGGCTCGAGGCCTCGACGCCACGATGCCTAGATGTCTCTAGGAGCTCAGACGCGCCGGGAATCTAGAGAAGAATATTTCTTCGTGCTAAAGATAATATGGTCTTGAAAGCAGATCTATTCGATCCAGCCGACAGTGGGAAGGTGGCCCGTCGATCCGCTCTGCGTTCAGCGGTGGGTCCGTGAGGGGTTGAAGGCAGAATATAAGACGCGGCTTTCTCAGCAGGTTTGAACGAAAATTTCACGAATCTAGTTCATTTTAGAAGTATTCAAATACAAGAGCAATCATCGAAGTCGACACAGAGACCATGGCTACTACCACCGAGACCTTGCAATTCAATCGAACTTCATTCACGTAAGACTTTCTCCAACCCTGCCCCAAATCTGGCTAACCCGAACCAGCCTAGCAGGTCCATATGGTGACTGGCGTGATGATCTTGAATCCCAGGGATTTGTGGTAATCAAGAATGCCATCGAACCTGAGAAAGCCAAGTATTACCAGCAAAAGTCTTTGGACTGGCTCAAGTCATTTGGTACTTTGCTTGACTTGGATGACCCTTCCACCTGGACAGCGGAAAATCTTCCTGTGCAGAGCACAATAAATACCTTCCAAGGATATTCAGTCGTACACGAAAAGTTCATGTGGGAAGCTCGCATGGAACCCAAAGTCCTCGATGCCTTTTCCAAGATTTGGGGCACAGATGAGCTGCTGGTCTCTTTCGATGCTTTGAACATTACTCTACCAAATCGTCCGGACAAACCGGCCCAAAAACCGTGGCCTCACGTAGATCAGTCTCCTCTGCGTCGTGGCCTTCATTGTGTGCAAGGGATCATCAATCTCAGTAACGCTGGTCCCGAGGACGGTACCCTCATTGTGCTACCGAGATCGAATGCAGTGAACGAGGAATTCTTTGGCTCGCAGACCGACCCATCGACCTGGGAGAAGGCAGACTTCCGTTACTTTAGTGAAAAGGAAATGCAATGGTTCGAGGAGCGTGGGATGAAGCCTATTAAGGTCCTGGCAGAGCCGGGAGACTTGATCCTGTGGGATTCACGAACTTGTCACTGGGGTGGCGAACCTACAGAGAAAAGCAACACGATCCGGACTGTGATCTATGCCTCTTACTCGCCTGCGAGCTTGGCCTCGAGCGAGACTCTCGAGCTGAAGAAAGAAGCCTTTGAATCATTCCGAGCAACCACCCACTGGGCTCACGACAATATTAGGATCCGAGATGACATGGTGTATCTTCCGGACGGAACAGTAGACCCTCGTAATAGATCCAAGCCTCTGGAAGAACCGGAATACACGGATCGTCTGCTCCGTCTGGCTGGACTGAAGCCATACTGAGACAATGAAGCCTACAATTAACAGAGAATAGAATACAAATAGATATTTAAAGCTCAGTGAGCCTGCTCTTCATGGTGCATCTCGGTTCAAATGTGCTTCCAAGCGTTGGATGCTAATGTTTGATTATTAAGGGTTCAACCCCACACCCCCGCGCCACGAGCCACGTCCTGTTTCCCATTCAGGGTCAAGACATGGAGTTCCCTCGGAAGCGAGCTCAAGTGGCGTGCAACTTCTGCAGGCACCGGTAGGTCTTGGCTTGTAGAAGGTGTTGAATTGCACTAATCGCCACCAGAAAGAGGAAGTGTGATGGGCAGAGACCCACATGCACGTTCTGCGCTGGCGCGAACGCTCAATGTGTATATCAGGAGAACTCCAATGAGAAGTATCACATCTAGCGGCTCGCTACTAGCGCACTTGGCTAAAGAATGCGATAGATTGGATGCAGACCTTCCGGCAGAAATAGTGCTGCGTTTGGATCGATTGGAATCTCTTGTAAAGCAACAAACAAATGTCATCTCAGCCCTATCCGATCATCTTCTGGCATTCACAGACAGGGATCACAATCCGCTAGCTCCAAGCAGATCCACGATATTGCATAGGGATGGTGTTTCTCATGCGTCACCATTGCATAAATCTCGCGCGAGTCATACAATGGCCTCGATTGACTCTCGAATGAGATACGAGTACAACAATGATCCATTTCTCATTCCTCTGGGCCATCAAACGCCAACCGGAAACCTGTTAAGCCTCGAAAAAAATAAGAAACCTCATTGGTGACTATTCGCAAGATTTCTTCCTCTTTCTAGAGTCGGAACGCAGCCTGCGGCCGTTAGCACCGCAGGTTCCATACTCGGCCATCCTTGCAAAACTAACCGCGAATCGTGAAACCACGGACTTTCTAATCTCCAGCTTTTGCAACTATGTTCACCTGCACTTCCCAATCCTTGAGCTTGAGTCACTTCACGAGATGATCGAGACCTTTCTTCAATCAAGCGAAGGCCGTACTAGCTCCGATGCGCTTTGTCTTATCATTCTAGCGCTGGGGGAGATATGTTCGACTACCGTCAATGTCTATGATACAGAATCACAGACAGATAGCAATGGCACAGAGTGCTTTGCACATGCATATCAAATCCTAGCCACGGAAGGATTGACCTTGTTTTCACGAGATGTCAAGGTCCCACTGGCATACTTCTTTGGGTCGATTTACTTTCGCTACCGAGGCAGAGCACTTGAAGCTTGGAAAATGATTCATGCGGCATCCTCTGGAGTCCAGTTGATGTTCTCTTAGTATGCTTTGCTATCACTTCAATCGTCTCATAGCTGCTGACTGTCTTAGTCTGCGTGGCAGAACAATACCTCAGGAACAGCGGGACTTATTGATACGACTCTGTTGGAGTTGTTATGTTTTGGAATGGTATCTTTTCTGCCTCTGCTCGAAATTACCAATAGTACTAATCATTCAAACGAGCAGTGATGATCTTGCTGAATTCCACTTCCCCCGGAGTGGGATCGAGATTCTTGTGGACGGACTCCCATTCCCTGAATTTACTGATCTGACCGACCGAAATAGCCTGGTTTTCCTCGCCATGTGCTCTATTCGCAAGCTTCTGAACCGTATCCACAATACAATATACGCAGGTAAAATAGAAACAGACCCGTCAAAATCACAACACCATCCTGTCTCGGTTGCTTCCTTGGAGACCCTCAACATCGAGCTAAGTCGACAGCTGAAGACTTGGTTCGATTCACTTCCTGAGTCCATCAAGCCCAATTTGCAGGATCCGAATCCGCGCGACGTGCATGATAGATTACTTCGCTTGCGATACTACGCCGCGAAGCATATTCTCTATCGCCCGAGTCTCGTATTCGCTGCACAATCAAAAGAAATTCAGTTGACAGCCTACCTGATCGAGAATTGCAAGATATGCGTGGATAGCTGTCGTAAGTTCATTCTGACGACCGTTCCTTTTATCAAGAAACGAACGCATGGCACTGGGCTCAGACTACAAGCGTAAGCCATTTACCAATATTCCAACACTGTTCGCACTTGGTTCTCAAGCTGATCATCATGGCAGCTTACTCGCAGCAGTCTTCGTCCTTTCAATTGCAAAGGCCACGCCATCATTAGCTTTCCTCGTTCCGGACTTTGACGCGGTTATTGAGGAAGCGATTCAATCTACCGAGCTGTGGGCTCAGTATCATGAAACTGCGGATACAATATTGAATATTTTCAAGAGCATAAGACGCAAATTGCGGTTTCACGTTGAATATATCTGCGCATGATGAGAAGAACTTGTGGGAGACTTCTTAAGTACATAGCAAGCTGACAGCAAACGATACGTCAGTGTGCGATGTTTGAATAGAGGATGTACAAACCCCTTGTCAATCGCTCACATCGATATTTCGGGTGTTTGGATGCACCAAATTAGATTGGAAATTTTAATAGCATGTGGGGTTATCCTTCGTAGCCAACGTAGGCCTTGGCAAGCTTCTCGCGCACCCACTGGATGCATCTATCGTTACTACTTGTTATAGAGGAATTCAACAGAATCTATCACATACCTCTCCGGCCTTGAAAGGTGCGACGCACGGTGGGTTATCAATCGATGTATGATTTTCCAGCACGGAAACCGTAGCATCATAGTCGACACCGAAGAAGAAGGGAATGGAATATCTTTCTTCCCCTGATAGATTAGTCACTCGGTGAATGGTTGATTTGAATTTCTTGTTCGTCCTGGGATTCATGAAAAAGTGTGTGTAGATTTGAAAAGGGAATATTCCTTACCATGTGGACAAGCAATCTGCAATGTTGACGACCATTGTTCCCGGGATGGGCCGTGCCAGAATCCAATCACCGCTGTGGCTCAATACCTGCAGGCCTGGAACACTGTCTTGAGAGAGGATTGTAAAGCATTCATAATCCTACCAAATGAGTCAATCTAGAGTGTTCACTGGGATGATACCAAGAAAGGGCTAACCGTATGTGCTCCCAATCCTTCCCGTGTTTCTGTTGCAGGTTGAGCTGGATAATGCATCATCCTAGATGTAATACCTGGGTTTCGGATCTTGGATTCAAAGAAGTCCTCCGGCACGTCCAAGGAGAGAGCAAATATCTTCATCAGCTTGCGGCAAAATTCTAGAAGCGTGCCACAGTACTGGATGTATGTCTGGGAGAAGCCTGCAAGGGTCTCTTGATCGGGCCATTGATTATCGCCATAAAGCTCATAAATATCCGTGGGGAGAACGTCGTTTTTTTCTTTTGAAGATCCATCGCAAGTTCATATCCAACATCGAACGCCTCAGAGAGAACACCGGTGGCCTCTTCTATTGGTATCGGATCGTCATCTGTGCCTGTCGATCGTTCACCTCCGATAGGACTGTACCCGCGGAATTTCTGGAATTCAAGGTTCAGCTCATTTCTCATCCAGTATATAGACAAGTGATAGATACCTTGGAATGTCCGATGTAGACTTTCATCTTTTGTTCCTCCGGAAGACTGAAGAAACGCTCTGCTGCTTGATGGATGCCACTGATCATTTCCTCGGGGATCCCATGGTTCTAGCAAACCGCAGTCCGAGTCAGTACATATGAACTTTAACTAAAGGCAGTGAGTCTCAAAAGGTTGAGGCATCCAGTTACTTTGATATAGAAGAACCCAACTTGAGTGCAGGCGTCGTAGATACTCTGGGCTAGTTGACGACGGTCCTCGATGTGCGGACTGTCAATACTCGATAAATCAATGATGGGAATATGGTCGCAGTTCGCTGCCTGCGAGGTATTATCGGGCTGCTCTTCCATGTTGCTCGTGGCCATAGCCGTAAAATAAGCAGCAAATGTGTTCTGTTAAGTCGCCATGAGGCATGTTCCTCGGTAGTTCGTAGCGGGGCGGTCTTATCTCCCCCAACCCCTCACCTGCGCTATCCGATGATTTGGGGTCTCGGTAGTTTCTACTGAATGTGGTTTCTCCGAATTTATAGGCTTAGAGTGCTGGTCCCCTTATGACATCTGAAGTAGTGGGCCAAATGGTTGATTTCGTCAGAGGTTTAGAGATCACAGATAATCAAATCATGCATTTAATACTGAGATGATATGCGTAATGCGATACAGTCACGGCAAGAAGGTGGCTTGGGACAAAATGTAATTGCCCTTCGTTTCAATAGATTTCAGCGAGTGTGCGACTCTGTGTTGTCGCTAACTAGCGCCCCCGATGTCGAGATGAGTACATACTTCATAAAGAGATGCACAGCCCCCTTGGATCATTCACTTGAGATGTGCATCTGATACAAGTGTGCACCGGAATCCACAATCACAGCGATCGATCTTCAATGAATCTTTTAGCTCTGGCGAGACTTGGGAAATGTGTCTCGCCTGGCTATGTTTTACCAATGGTCGCGACCCTTGCGTCACTATAGGGCGCGTTTGTGGACCTCCCGGCTTTCTTCCAAAAACACCAGCCTCATGCAAATATCAATTTGATGGTAATTCAACTGGACACTCAAGATGATCTCGCGTCATGGTCGTAGACCCTTACATCGTCGCAGCCGAGTGACGTATATCTGTGGCATCGGAACTGATTTCGATCAATCGTTACGGGGCGCGCTACCTAAGAAGTTATACGCATGCATGTGCTTGCCTCAATGTTCATAAATCTTGCCTAGATCTGACTTGGCATTTTAGCTATGAGGTGTTCAGGAAGCATCGAGGCGAAGCTCCTTATGCCACCAAACAAGATTAGGTCTATTAGGCCGATGTTGTCGTTTCTTTCGGCATTGTATATGTCTCGTGGTTTGATCAACTTCATCGGCTCAAGAAACCAGAGTTGATTCAGCCAAGGAATTGCTACGAGCAATTTCAAGTACGAAGCCACCCCGAACAGGCGTCTCATCCTACCTCGACCGGTCTGGTCTAAGCTTGGCTGACTAGGATAGATGCAGTGGTCAACACATTTTGTTCTATGCTTGTGCTTTGTGGATCGTAGAAGAAGACAGGCATAGAACTCTCGACGAGCTTACAGACATCCATGACCCATAGAAGACATGTTTTTTTACATTGATCAGATTGCAGTTATATACCTTCTTTCAATGCTTCCTTGCGTTTAGCTATGTTCACTACGATCAAGCCTGCTCTCCAAGGTCAGATGCCGGACAGTTCATTTATCATTGGCAATGATGGCCCCGCTTCAACAGCCACGCTTAGGTTCGCGATCAACCACTTTGGTCTTCTGATAACGAACCTGGATGCCATGAAGCATTTTTATGGTGACATCCTAGGCATACGCCTCATCTTCGACACACACTTAACACCAGAGTTTACGCGACCTACGGGATAAGAATAACCTCTACGGACTCATTGAGTTGGTGCAATTCAGAATGTCGGACGATCATTTCGAGCCATCCACTAAGCGAATCAACACATTTGGCTACGTTGGCCTGATTGTCCCTGATGTTGAGGAAGCGCAAAATTATCTCTAAGAAAAGAGTGTTGCAATTCTAAAGCGGGTCTAAGAGCCGATCATGGAGTTTACGGAACCTATTCAGAATGCTTTTGATATTGCCGAGTACGCCGGGAACATAATCCAGCGAAGAAGACAATTGTTGCTGCTCAGGACTTAATTGGACTGGAAATGTTCTTGATGATTGAAGACCTGGAGGAAAACTTGGTGAGAATCCGGCAGCAATATGCTCCTAGTGCTTAATGCGTCGGATGCACCTTTCAGGGGGCTACGCTGATCTTTTATGGGTTTGCTGATCAGCCATAGGGGGTGTGGTCTACATAGGTAGAGTACGAGGACGAGTGCAGTTTTCAGTATAGGCCATGGGTCAAATTTCAAAAAAAAAAAGAAAAAATCGAAGACAGGAAAAGATAGGCGCTAGGTCCATCGAAACCCGAGAATAGGGGTGGAAACCCGGACCCTGGACATCATGGAAGCGGACCCAGGAACAAACCTGAAACCACGGGGATCCACCGAGCCTAACCAGTTGCAGAGTCCACGCGTCGACATGTACCCTTCCAAGGTTGTCTCTCACCGCCAATCATTTGCGCCGTGTGGCCGGTCACCGCCCCACGATCGTCGAACCCCTAAATTGCCCCAATTTCGCCATTTTTCTTCTTCACCAACCCTCACCATAGTCACTCTTTTACGGTTAACTCTTCAACCATGGCAAACGGTCGTTCCTCGCAAGATGAGCGCAAGCTCGAGAACGGTGCTAGCCCCGCGCCCGCTAGCAATGGCATCCACCCCGCATTCTACATTGCGTGCGTCTTCCCCTCTGTGATTTCTCCAATCTTGAGTCTCGAACGAATCTAACGTCCACAGTCTGTGGATTGCTTTGAGTTCCAGCGTCATTCTGTTCAACAAGTGGGTTCTTGCATCCGCCAAGTTCAGTAAGTTTATGCTTTACCACCTCAATTGGTCGAAAACCCCCCCCCGAACTAACAATCATCTCTAGACTTCCGTGAGTTCGCACCTAGTCCGCATCGAACACTCAAAGGTGATCCAGTTCAAAAGGATTATATTCTAACACTCTCGCAGCCCTATTCCTCACGACATGGCACATGGTGTTCGCTACCGCGATGACCCAAATCCTGGCTCGCTGCACCACCATCCTGGACTCCCGTCACAAGGTCCCGATGACCCCGGCCACCTATACGTGAGTTCCAGGCGCAATACGGGGTACAATGTGAAATGGGCTAATGGTTGGGATCCTCGATTAGTCGTGCTATCGTGCCTATCGGTATCATGTTCAGTCTGTCTCTGATCTGCGGTAACCTGGCCTACCTCTACCTGAGTGTTTCCTTCATCCAGATGCTGAAGGCTACCAACGCTGTTGTTACCCTTTTCGCTACCTGGGCCTTTGGAATTGCCCCCGCCAATTACAAGACCCTTGGCAATGTCGCTATCATTGTGCTTGGTGTTGTCATCGCCTCCTTCGGTGAGATCAAGTTTGATATGCTTGGTTTCCTCATCCAGGTCGGCGGTATCATCTTCGAGGCTCTCCGTCTTGTCATGGTTCAGCGTCTCCTTAGCTCCGCCGAGTTCAAGATGGACCCCCTTGTCTCGCTGTACTACTACGCCCCCGCCTGCGCCATCACCAACGGCGTGGTCACCCTTTTCACCGATCTTCCCCGTATGACTATGAACGATATTTACTCCCTCGGTATCATGACTCTTATTGCCAACGCCTTGGTCGCCTTCCTGCTCAACGCCTCCGTTGTACTGCTGATCGGCAAGACCTCCGCTGTCGTCCTCACTATGGCTGGTATCTTGAAGGATATTCTTCTCGTTTGCGCCTCCATGATGATCTTCCACGACCCTGTCACTGCCCAGCAATTCTTCGGTTACTCCATCGCTCTCGCTGGTCTTGTGTACTACAAGCTCGGTGCCGAGAAGATGCAGACTCTGGCCACCGATGTCAAGCTCCAGGTTGGCGAGTACCGCCGCAACAACCCCGCCCAGGCGAAGGGTATCGCTATCGGCGGTGCTTTGACCATCATCCTGCTGGTTCTGTACACTGGAGCTCCCTCGGCCACTAAATTGACCAACTGATGGTCACGTCAGCTATAGCTACGTGGATTCGTTGTCAGAATTCTTCACAGTAGCTTCTATTGTGCTGGCTCAGACAAGGTGATAGTTGTCTGCAGTCTTTTCGATCCTTCTTTTATTGTTTCCATAGACAGAAGTGCTTTTTTTCTGTTGGAGGATTTGCATGTACATTTGGCAGGTATAGAAAAGGGTCCAAGAGGGATCAAGGCGCACATCCAACGATAGTGCCAGCTATGTCTTTTGTCAATGCTCTAATGATTGTTTACTCCATCTGCCTGGGAGTCTTGAGATAACCAATGAACATCATTTCAATTACCTTTGAGATCCTCCCAGCAGTTACTCCAAGAGCTGTCAGCAATGCTCCGATATCCACCGCTTGGAATGTCCTCTCACCGAGCCGAGAAGACTAGATCGACCATGCTTGGGAGTCGAGTACGCAGAAGTCTCACGGCACAAACAGGCCGGCAAAACGCCGAGCGGGGCTGCATCGGGCCATTCACAGTTCCGAGACAGATGCAGCATTCATTCTCCAAAATATTCTCCTTAGATGTGGCGATGCCCGGGGAAATGCAGCTGAAGCTCAATAGCATATGTGCGGAGTATGTCCAGTCACGACACTTCTCAAATGCCAGCCCATTTGCTCTTTGCTGCAATATTCATACTATCAGTAGAATTTAAAAGACTTGCGGTTTTGAAGAAAAATGAATTAAAAAAAAGAAGAATAACAGTCTAAAATATCAACATGGCTCATCAGGTAGCTTCGAATTTCCATTGGGCAGCAATACCACAATAAGCCGCTGGCAGCGAGACGTATGCTTCATATCTTCTGACCTACACGGCCAAGTCTGGTTGTTCCATGGTATTTGTTGCGAGACTCACCCAATCATGGCTGAAGATCAATGAGTTGAACCATGGTCGGTCCCTTTGTTGAGTATGAACATCTAAATTGGAATGATGATAGAATTTTGACAGCATGCTCCAAGATGTGCAATGAATTCATTTTGGCGTGTGTGGCTTTGTATCGAACTTTGAAAGCCATGAATACATGGATATGGCCTTGATTTGTCCGTTTGTGCCATGGCAAAGTGGCAAAATCACCCTGACGCAATTTGACCAAGCCAGGTACACACCCATCAACAATTACAATAGTGACCTTTCAAACATCGTGTTGCACATGCACTTCCTTTCTTTTTGAGAGACACGACGTCATAAACGATGAAACTGCCCGGGTGTAGTTTGTTGAAGATCGCAACTTTCCCAGGGCGCTTTATTGATATAATAGCCCTGTAAAGTACCACTCTTTATTCTCCTGCATCAACAACCAACTTCCTTCTCAATCAACACATTCCAAAGCATTAAATTTATCTTCTATCATCATGGGCATCTTGCGCAAGGCTGAAGAAGCCCTGACGGGCCACAACCAAGAGTCGGCCCACTCTACCAACCATGGACCCCACGACTCCAATATCGTGAACAAGCTTGACCCAAGGGTCGATAGCGATAAAGGTATGCATACAAAACTCAAATTTTGAATTCAAGCCCAGCTCTTCTAACCGTCCTAGACAATCGGGTTCGCCACGAGGCCATGGGCGGTGCCACCGGCCCACATAGTTCAGACATGGCCAACAAACTGGACCCCCGAGTGGACAGTGACAGAGGTATGTCTGTCCAATATCTGGCGGTAAACTCAATTTTAGCTAACGAAAAGAAGATAATCGCGCACACAATACTTCCACGAGCCAAATGCCCATTACGCGACCGGCTAAGACCACCACCGATGTTGATCCTCGCTACGAAACCCGGCAAGGCGCACATGCCACTCATCAAAGCTGGCCCGCCACAGCCTCTAACCCCGGCACCTCTTCTATCAACGCAGGCCCACACAGCTCAAACCTGGCTAACAAGCTGGATCCTCGCGTTGATTCTGATTTGGATACCCGGGCTCGACATGACGCTCTCGCCGGTGGTGGCCACAATAACCTCACCACGGGAGCTACTGTAGGTCCACATTCGAGCGACGTGGCTAACAAGCTCGATCCTCGCGTGGACTCTGATCTTGATAATCGCAAGACCGGTACCCAGCGGGAATGGATTGGCTGAGTTTCAAAGCCGAGATTTACTGGGACGTAAGGGAATAGGCGATTGGGAATTTTTTCTTGGGGCGAACGAATTTGATTTGGAAGTTTAGGATTTAGGAACCTACCAATGCAACTTGTCTTACTCATATGTTCGATCGCTTTCCTCCTTTGCTGTACAGATACGAAAGACATAGCTGTGTCTAAGTAATGCATTAGGTGACCTAGGTAGAGACATCGGGTGAAAAGGCTTCGTGAAAGGTTTCCTCGGAAATCCTTTTTACAGATAGGGTTCGGAAAAGTCCGAGGATAGTATGACTTCTTGAAATTATCTGACTACACCAATACCGAGGTGAGATATTAGACTGAGGCAAATTCCCCAACCATGCATACCTTGCAGCTCTCTCAATGATATCAGGAATGATAAGATGCATGGTATTCGGCGTCGAGAGTAAGGAAGCGCGATATTGCAGTATCAACGCGCAAGCCATTGAATTAGCCAGTCACGAAAGCGAATACAATACATAAGAAAGCTGGAAATATTTATTGGGTAGTTGATAGTGTTGTCTAGCACTAATACTGTGGCGTCGTTCAGTGGAAATTTATAGGTATGGTTTCATGGTCAGCCTAGATGGTAAATAAATGAGACTGTTCCTGATAAAGCGTAGGGAGGCGAGTGAGCTCATTCGGCTCGGAGAAGGCACCTCCCAAAACATTGTCTTTATTTTAATTGATTTTGTTTAAAGTGATGGGAATCACATTTAACCAAGCTCCCCAGTCCGAAGGCTTCTTGAGTATCAGCATAAGGCGGTTGATCATATGGTAGAATGCTCCCAATTTACCAACGAGTGACTGGGACAGCAGCCATGCTTTTTGAGGGAAATCGATAATTTGCAGCTTTTTAAGGACAGGCTGTGTGGAGTGTGATATGAGGCGGGTTGTTGACGGCGGCGCACACTGAGGCTTAAATAGGTTTGAGAAGAAGAGAGTAAGGAGCCATATTCAGAGCGAGAAGAACGTGAGAAATGAAATGTCTATTTTGCGACTATCTATTGAACTGAAGAAAGAGCCCCTGGGAGGAAGACATCCAGCCCTTGAGTGATCAGGCCCTTCAAATCTCATACCCACAGAGGTGATTAGCCCAAAATTACTTCACATATCTCAATAGTCTCCAGGGGTATAATCAACGACTTGTGCTTTTTCAACCACACCACCCAGACTTTGAACAAATGCCAAGTGGGCCGGGTCCTTCTGAATGTAGTAATCCCGGTCTTCAGCACTGGCGAATTCAACAACAAATGCATGGGTCATGCCATTCTAAGATTGGTTTTCATCAGCAATGTATCAGACACAAGATACCCGTATGTCATCATGGGGAAATGAGTCGACCTACCTGAATACCTTCGGGTGAGTTATCGGAACCGCCGGATGACGACACGATGTATGGCTTTTGGGAGGTCGGATGCAGACAATTATCCTTCAAGGCAAGCATACGATCACATGTCTTTTGATAAATATCTTATTAGGTTTTCAATGCATGTAAACACATTCAGCGTCAAATATCATACGTCTTTGATGACTGCGGGCTCAAGGCCGGATTTGAACTGGAACAGAACGATATGCGTGATCGACATGGCTTCTTTTGCTTTGATAGATCGAGATGCCAAGTTATAATCGAGGACGAAAAATAAAATCAGAGAGTTGAAACGAGAATAACAACGAGACACTCCAAAAGGTTGGAAGACCTTCGGAAGGGCGGGGTCCGAAGCTCGGTATATTACAAATGCAAGCCCACGTGATCTTTTTCAAATCAATTGCCATGGTCTTGAGAGACTATAGAGTGAAATGAGGTCAGTAAAATGTTGTTTTCAACATAAACTCCTGGCCAATGTGTGAATCAACTCATCACACCCATCTAGTGTCTGCCCGGTTGCATTGATGCCGAGCCTACAGCCTGCCCGCTTGAAACCATCTCGGACCTCTTGACCGACGAGGTCGAAGGTGCCGTGCCTGTTAGCTTACGGAAAGTATTTCTAGTCATCATTCGTGGGGAATGGACCCAGTTCTGGCATGCCACACGAGGTGGGTGTATCCTGAAGAACGGATGGTGCCCCACCATACATCACCAGAGCGGTGGCAGATGGGTATATCAAGCACTTCGATTACTAGGTTTCTAGAGCATTACCAGACTAGTGATCTCAAGTGTTACCGAGTTGTAGAACATGTGCAGTGGAGAAGCATAGCAGCTCGGCCGAGAGGCTTTGTTCCCGACTGCGCAATCCGGAATTAACCTCGAGACCTAGAGCGCCCTCGCTCCACCACGCCCCACCAGACAAACACGGACCCTAAAATCTACACTTGGCGCATTTTAAAGAGTGCCAAACACTTTGAGACCAACTCGACACAAAGACTTATCCCCAGCTGGGGCCAGATAGAGAGCTATGGATTCCTCAGAGTATTTTGTTTCCAAAATTCAAAGGAATAAGAGCATGATACTCGCTCTGGAGCAGCAAGTGGTTTCCCAATTACCCAGCTACACTACTGACAATCTAAAGTAACATATTATCCCTGGAAGAGGGCCATGTCCTCTCCTTGAAGGCCTAAGTTACTATATTCAAGGAAGGCTTCACTCGAACCCACGTCTCCAGATTTGCTACCCGCTCATCACTTGTCCATCGAGACGTGGGGTATTCTTCATCTTCTGCCTGGGATGGCTTGTACCTGATAGACTTGGCCGACCCGAGGAGTTACCTGCAAGGTAAATCGCTGATATCTTGCAACCAAAATCGCCGAGCAAGCCTGAAACTGAAGTCCCTGTCTTTAGGCAAATTGTAGGATAACGCAGAGGTCTGTGCAAAAGCGGATTAATATCCGATCCGACTCAGGTGCCTCAAATGCTCCTCCACGCTCCAGGTTCATCCTATTTCCTCATTATTTGCGAATTTGCGACACTGCCTCTCAGTATCATGGCTGACATTCATCTGACAAGCGATCCGATCACTGTGGATCAGATCGAAGCAATTGCTCGGAGCAAGCTTCAACGCAATGTTTATGAATACTATTCTTGCGGCTCGGATGACCAGACTGCAGTGGAAAGAAACCGGACGGATTTCGATCGGTAAGTTGATCGACTTGGTCATTCCGGAGATAATGTCTCTTATGAAATGGTAGTCTTCTGATTCTACCGCGTGTTCTCCGCGATGTATCACGAATCGATACCTCTACCAGGCTTTTCAGTCATCGATTCCCCATTCCCATCGGGATAGCACCTAGTGCTATGCAAAGATTAGCCAGTCCAGAGGGGGAACTGGATGTGGCACGTGCAGCGGCCTCCATGGGGCTCAATATAACCTTGTCTTCCAATGCAACCACGTCTCTCGAGGATGTCATGGTTGCTCGGCGCCAGGGTGGGGAGACTGCTGCACCATTTTGGTTCCAGATCTATCTTGCTTCGAATCTCACTCTCAGCGTGCCAATTATAAAAAGGGCCGAAGGTAAGTTTTGCCATGATAGTGTACTTTGCCGAGGGAATAAGCTAATACATGAGTAGCGGCTGGTTTTGAGGCACTTGTCTTAACAGTAGATTCGCCGGTCCTCGGTAACCGGATCAATGAACGTCTGGCCCCATTAGTCCTTCCTGAAGGTATCCATCTGGCCAATCTCAAGCAACAGGACACGCAAGGGCCACGAAAGCCATCCTTTAATCGGCAGATCATGGATGCACGTACCGCTAAACAGGCGAAAGATCTCATGCAAGCAGCTGGTGACACGGCAAACAGTGCTTCATTAACCTGGGGCTCAACTTTCGAATTCTTGCGACAGACAACAAGTATGAAAATCATATTGAAAGGGGTAATGGCTCCCGAAGATGCGCAACTCGCCGTCGAGTGTGGTGCCGATGCCATTATCGTATCAAATCATGGTGGTCGTCAACTCGACTGTGTTCCTTCCACCATCCAAGCACTGCCGGGCATTGCAGAAGTTGTCAAGGGGAAGATTCCCATCATTCTCGATGGAGGCATTCGCCGGGGAAGTGATGTCTTCAAGGCATTAGCGCTTGGAGCGGACTTCGTGTTAGTCGGGCGGTCGGCTCTATGGGGTCTCGCCTTCAACGGCCAAGCAGGCGTGGAGACTGTCATGAACATCCTTGAACGAGAATTAAATCGCACCATGGCGCTAGCCGGTGTTGCGCAATTGCAAAATATATGTTCTTCTTTTCCTACGCCATTCCGAAGGCGGACGTCTAAGCAATTTATGAATTTCAAATTCGATTTGCAATATGCTTCAAATCAAGGCGCCAGTCTGCCTTTAGTAGGATAGCATGGCAATATGCCTGAGAGACTTCCTCCCAAAAATAGAGTTAGTCTGTTGTATTTGATCCATCTTAATCAAAAAAGTTGACAAGTAATTACAAGTCAAATGTCCATATTTCTTGGGAAGATTTGCCAGACATCTTTTGTTGCTAGATGACGCAGGGGTTGATAGATCAAATTTCTTCTATCTCTTCATCATTCTCTTCGCCGGGCAGATCTTCTCTTCCATCCAGCCAACTCGAGCAATTGCAACAGCGCCTCGCCTGCTTCTAATTAACTCCGTGGAGATCTCAAGACTGGAAACATCTTACCTGAGCGCTGATGAACTTCTTGCAGTATCTGCACCTGACAGTCGGCTTAATTATCTTGTTATGAGAAACGAACATGTACGCATGCGCAACCGCAAACAAAGTAAGGCTGACACCAAGGAAGTTGAGAATATTCTCAATGAACAACCTAGATTTATCATTATTATCAGTAGACTTCAAAGTTCTGTCACTGTCATAGAAGAAAAGCACAAGTGAGAACAAACCCGTAAGCCAGAACCAACGCGCCATCGTCCCTAGCCTGCTTAATGGTATTATATCCATCCTCACTGACATAGTTCGGGCCCCTCGACAGAACCGCAAATTTCTGATCCATATTGCGATTCAGGAATGGCAGCAGAGAGACCACTGGCAAAGCTAGATCTGAGACGAATGAAGTAACGACTTTCGTGAACGCATTTGCGATACTAGAGGTGTTTCCTGTCAGTTTTCGTCGCGAGCGCGGACATCTCCCACTCACATTAAGCCAAGCGCGACTTCAAGAACGTTATCTCTCGCCGCAAAATTCACAAACGCGTTCCATCCATGCTTCACCTGCTCGCCAGCCGTCTGCCTGACGCGTTTCAAAACGTCAGTGCTCTCATCGAGTCCGCGCATGGCGAAGTAGACCGTGTATTATTCTGGGCTCTTGAGCTTTCTTAAATCCCTTTAGGATGTCTGCGATAATGATTCACAGGGTTTCCAGCGTCATTGCGCATGTTTCGCAGTCATGTGGCTGGGAGGCGCGGGGCTATGACCATGCTTGGCATGAGGGGGGCCTATCTAATGCTTTTCTCGCACCAGTGTTGATTGAGAATGACAGATTTATGGCCTTGGCTGCTAGGACTTTGAGAGTCGGTGTCTACATGATGCAACGGCCCTGACATTTTGTTGTAGTGAGGTCTACGAGAATTAAAAACCGCACACGTTGAGATTGTTTGAACATAAGGTGTGAGTGCAAGGTTCACAGGTGCAGAATATATTATGATAATCTGAAACCATCGAAGATACATGATAATGCTTGGTCACTTCTCCGGTGGCGGGAAATATGTCATCGGCCTCGGCGCCGTGTATGGGGAAAGTAAAGTCGCGCCTCGCTCAAGCGCTGCCCGGCTCCTCTGCTCTTCCCGCTTCTGAATCTCTTTCTCGTCCTGAATTAAAATGCAGCACGTACAGCAAGTCGCTCGGGCACAGTCCGATGCGATATCACCTTCGATTCCATATGTTTTTCTTGTTCTAGTGTGTTGGATAGTAGCCAGTAGCCCTGTCGCAGAAGTCAGTATAGGTGTCTTATTGCTCATGGTGCAGGATTGACTTTACATTGGCAACCACAAAGCAAGGCCATGCCAGTGCATGATCCATTGCAAGTCTCGTAGCCCAGCATATTGGTTGGGTCTCCCTTTTTCGATTTCATTGATAGTCGATATTGCGTCTTGCCGTATAGAATGCAGGGGCATGTGAGCCCTAAACAACACGTTCCAATGTTGGAACACTCGCAGAGACCATGGCTCCAGTTTCCGCCCTGCACCTCTTGATCTGGGTGCATTATTTGTCCTGGTTGGTGGTATGAGCTCAGGTCCTCGCTTATCGGCGCTCGCGAGGCTGGAGTGGCGGTGGGAGGTGGAAAGTACGGTATTTTCGGCGACTGGAGTGGGTTTGCATCAGGTGCGATAGAAAATGTGTCATTTAAATTTGAAGCTTCCGGAGTGTTCTTCAATGGTAAGGGACCTGGAGAGCCTGGAGACTGGGTGTAGTGGTTGGATGCGTATGGCGGCGAATGGGCCGGTTGATGCTCTGGGGGTGTTTGGACATACGGTTCGACAGAGGGGGCATAATGAGCAGGATGTTGATCCGGTGGCGGATATTTAGAGTACGTCGGAATTATGCCCTCCTCCTGTAGGTGTCGTTCCTTCTCATTCGAAGAGAAATGACGGACCGCTTGCTCTGCTTGTTGGCTTGCATGCTCTGTCGCCGGCTGTGTCGTCGGCTGCTGGACCGGGCTCGACATTGCGGGTGCTGGCGACGAGTGAATCGATTCAGGAAACTGCACAGCGGATTGCATTTCCGCAGGAGTCTCCATGAATGAGTACCGCCTGTTATGTCCCACTTGGGTGTCCAAATGCAATGGGCGGTTCATGATGATCCCAGTGGTACGAGCTGCCACTCTCTATACCGTTCGGTTAAAAATTAGAAAATGCTAGATGCTAAGTATCTGCCGAAAGGCCATGTATCGTTTCAGTCCAATTCAAATTTCACGATGGAAAAGAAACTAGGTGCCTAGGAAGGTTGACGCTGTGACAGCTGCATCGCAAGAGAGCTCACCCCTCAAGACTAAAATCTGCGGCACACGCTCGGTTAACTAATCATCCGTCGGACCACCGGTAAGCGACAGGCGACAGCAATTTGACAGCCAAATGGTGCGAGTGCGAGTCAGGCTCCATGAGAAGTGTTGGGTGGAAGACGCTGTGTGATGGAAAGGAGGATACTCCGCCGTAGTGGGGCTGCAAATTGGCCAAGGGGAGCTAAGTCAGAGGTACGCGGGGAATGAACCAGGTGAGTGGCTTGAGAGCTCGAGGTTCGTTATTAACCCTGTCGTGTGGCGTGGTCCCGGCACCCGAGTGCATCTACTTCACATGGGCGGTTCGTTCTGGTTGGGCTGGAACCCGGCTCCTCCCGTTAGGCGCCGGCGGCCGTTCCTATCACACGTTAGTTGGGCGCGCTAAGGAGCGTTATCACTTGTAACCTGTGACTGGCGAGGGCTTGTTGCAGGGCTGAGGGTGGGGATTACGTGGATCTTGCCATCTCTGTCCAACGTGAGATTAAACAGGTCTGGTTAAGCCATTCGGATAAGCCACGTTGTAAAATTCATTGCATATATCTGGTCATTTAGATCTCCCTCTCGAGTACGGCTTCAAATTTAAGTGGGAGACTTGCATGGAACGAGCACTGGGTGATGTCTTGATCAAGTTTGCTATCCTATTCCCCTACAACATGTCTCGGTCCTCGATAGGGATCATCGCAGCGGAACCCCTGCTCTGGCCTTAACCTCCGGTAAGAAATGTTATGCACATATTTGTGCATGGGCAGACACAGTGCCTGATTAGAGAAAAAGTAGAATCGACTTTCTGCCAGGCCAATCCTACGAAACTCACCATTTATTCTGGGGACTCCTGTAATCGACGAGTCGAAGAATCGATGGGAGAATGGTCTTGATCATTTCTTGTATCTTGTTCTTTTCTGATTTTTGCTTCTCTACTTTCTTCCAACTCACCACTCAAAGGACTGGCTAAATAGGCTCGACGTTCAGAAGGGTGGCATCAACATCCCTCTCATGACATTTTCAGGGCGAATGAATGTCTTCACGTTCTCTTGAGATATAATTCGATACTCATCGCGCAATTTTGGCGCCCAGCCATCCAACCCGTGTCTCAGGTGGATTAACTACGTACCCTCACAACTTCTTCGCGGTTGCCTGGAGAATTTCTGTGCCACTCTTCGAGCTTCATGACAGAAGCCGAGGGCCAAACGTTTGAGGCCCGACCGCCTCAGTCTTCAAGAGACATGTCTTCAAGATCACAGTTAGTAGTAGTGTAGCATTTGCTATTGCAAGCGGTATCGATCATGCAAGTTACGAGTAAGACGATCGGCTATTGATGGCAATTGAGCCTGAAACCTTTCTCGCAGTAGCTAAGCTGAGCTTGGTCGAAGATCGGTGTCATAAGGAGAGTCGAGAATGTTTCTAGGGGCTACTGTGCCCCGAATCGCAGTGACAGACACGCCTATAACCGAGCTTGATCGGGCCACGCCAGCTCCGCCAGGCTCGGTGATTGGTAGAGATGTGAAGAAGGTGTGTTCCCAAGGACCGCCTGATCGACCCGAGAACCTTGTTATCCCTTGCCACAGCGGATGTCTCGATGAATGATGATTGTGAAATACCCTGCATTCCGAGATCTCCGGTTCCTGAACTGACATTCGTTGAGTGTAGAGTTTATACTCGATTCTCGAATTCCCAGGGACCTGCAAGGAGGGTCAGAGATTAGCCCATCTGCAGCGGTCCACTGACTCAGTCTGCTGGATCTAGCATGAATCGAGAAGTTCAAGTTCCAGGCATTTCTTTTAGATACAGACAGGCATACAAGCAGAAGGCAGAGGTATAGGCGAGACAAGTTGGGTTTTCTTGCGGCAAGGATAAATCGATTTCAGAAGATGGAGCCTGAGGATCAGAAGGCTATCCGATGACTTCAATCCTTCCCACTTCCCACTCTATCGACTTCCGCCGTCCGCTCCACCCTGATCGAGAAGATCAGATCCACTCTATCAGGCGGTGACGATTCCAAACTTGTGTTACCGTCCCGGGCCCGACTTTTAAGTTCTATCCTTTATCTCTCCTTTCCTGATCCCGGCTTTCCGACCGATTTGCGGTCTGTTCTCTCTGCCTGTAAGATTCTTCCTTCGCCCAACGTGCTCTCGATATCTCATTCCTCCCCCTGTCAGCTCTTCCCACTAACTCGCCTCAGTTCAGATTCGTGACCCCAGCCTCTCATCTGTCTCGTCCACGTCTTTCCCGCCTCTTTATCCCTCACATCGAACCAGTTTCTCCCCCGCCTTGTTCCCGCTTCCATACCATTCCGATCCGGGTAACTCTGACCAATGTCCTCTCCATGTCAAGCCCGCCGCACGACCCCGAAGAATCTCGACCTGACCCCCTGGTGACACCTGCTACGCCCGTCCAATATGATTGCTCCGGGAAGGTTGACCTCGCCCAGAGCAACCCACGTCACCATTTTTCCAAGGACGTTCACTTGTCCCAGGGGGCTCAAGAGGCGCCTTCCCCATCGCGGGCAGAATCCCCAACGGTCCGTCAATGGTCACAGCCCACATCTACTTTCGCCCTAAAAAGGACTGCATCAATTCCCTTGGAGAAATTAACCCGCCGGGACTCCTTCCATAGTCCACAACTGTCCGAGAGAGACAGCATTTTCGCAACACACTATCTTCCTTCGGACAGCAGCGCAAATACCCCACAATTGCCCCCCGACAGGGCCTCGGATCATGAACGCCCGGTGAATGCCATCCCGGGCTTAGATGATGCGCATGGGTCCCCAAGTCCTACTTCCAAGGTCTCCCCCCACCGCCCTCACGTCGACCCTTCCCACATGGAAGTTGACGTACGCAGGCATCTCCCCTTGCGCTCGTCGCCTCTGTTTCCTCACACCGATGTTCCTCGTTCGTCTCAACTGCGCTCATCCATCTCTTCCTCGGACCAGCTGAAAGATCAGGAGAGTGGGTCAATCGCTCCGTTGGTGCACTCAGTGCCTTTGGATGAAACAGGTACGATCATTGGCAATTCTCAAGACCCTTTGGCTGAACGCACTCTTCTTCCGTCATTGCTAGACGATGCATCCCGCTACCCTCAGTCCTTATCACCGTTGACAGCCGGCCAGGACTGGCCTGTGGTCAGTCCGGAGACCGTACCTCACACCGCACCTCACAGTTCCTTTGCAGAATCAACTCGGGGTAGACAGATTGAGGGCGGCTCATCCAGAGGCCGTCGTGGGCGAGTGGACAGCTCGATCGAGGCAAACCTGACCAACGCGGAGCCCGCATCCAACGTGCGCAGCCGCAAGTCTAGTCACTACCTCGGTCTGTTCAAGGAAAATACATCCCCCGACCGCAAGCGATGGGAGGACCGTGCTAGACAGCAAGATGAGCCGCTTGATTTAAAGGGTCACACCATGGAGCTGGAAATTCCAAAGCTTCATGCCCTACCTGAGGATGATGGGACACTGCGGAAAAGTATTTCCCTCCCTTTACTGGGCGACAGCCGGTCGCTCGAGTTGCCATCTACAAACACGTCACAACAAGTAGACCAGGAAGATGGCCATCAGCGGCGGCCACAAGCGCTGCCACGCGGTCTCCTCGAGGAAATTCGGAACTTCCACCTGACTCCAGGTGGTGGACGCGGGTCCTCTTTTTCCAAAAGCATCCCAACTCAGTATTCGGAAATGAGTCGCGATTATTTCCAAAGTGAACCCCACTATGAACGCTCCCCTTAACTCCCTCAGCTCTTTCGAGGAAGGAGAGCGTCGGGCGACTGGTCAATTTGAAGATGGTCAATTTGAAGATGAAGAGGAGAACGAACAAATCTCTTCCGCGGTTTATTTCCCTCACAAGCGCACAGTGCCCGAAGGGCTTGATGATTCAGATCCATTACTGGCAGATTCGGATAGCGTGCAAACACTTCAATTAGCGGCTGCGGAGAAAGGTCATGAACTGATGCTAGTGCCTAAAGAACATGGAGAGCCCCCGAAGCAAGAGGCCGGCCATGTGGATATCTCTCTTCGATCTAAAACCGAAAGTAAGATTCTCTCCGGCGAGCTTCCGGAACTTCGCCCTCCGGCAGGAAGTCTACCTGAGAAGTCTCTGGGCGCGGTCTCTGAATACAGTTGTGATTCAACTGGCGAGTCCGAAATCGTGTCAGCGGACGAAAGCTCTCAGTCCATGCATGATGATTCCAGCCTCACCGACGACCTTGAGGTTACACCAACCGCTACGCCCACGCAGCGAAATCGGTTCCCGGCCAGACGCAAGTCGAAGCCCACAGCGCCCCTTGGGGCTGTGGAATTGAAGCCGTACCGCCATCAAGTCGGTGGTCATACCACTGTTTTCCGTTTCTCGCGACGGGCGGTTTGCAAGCAGCTCAACAATCGGGAAAATGAATTTTACGAGCGAATTGAAAGAAGGC
Source organism: Penicillium maclennaniae (assembly GCF_028827695.1). NCBI lineage: Eukaryota > Fungi > Ascomycota > Eurotiomycetes > Eurotiales > Aspergillaceae > Penicillium > Penicillium maclennaniae. The sequence continues at coordinate 3,278,563 of NW_026623215.1, read as the reverse complement.
ACCCTGACATGCTCTTGTTTCTTCCCAGGTATGTTCTTCAAAGACGCTAGCACCGCAAGGCCGCTTTCTCTCATCAATGCGTCCAGCATTGTGACGTAACAAGTGTCAAAATTCAAGTTCACGATCTGACTTTTCACAGGTACATTGGTGTTTTGAATGTGACATTCTCGAAAACTTCCAAGCGCTCCAAGGTCAATACCGAGACTGCAAATGGCAGTGCCCTAGATGCAACCCAGACTAATGGGTCGTCTGGAAAAAACTCTCGTCTGCTGGAAGCTCCGGAACCACAAAGGATTGTAAGCCAGTCACAGGTTACTGGGGTCATTCCCAAAGTCATTCTTGAGAACAATCGTCATATCATTCCAGCCGACCTTTTCTCTCGTCCCCAACGACTTCGGCTTGGAAATGGCGGTCCCATAGGCCGGCCACGCTCTGCCGATGGTCTTGATAATGTCGCAGCTGACTCTGATTCAACCCGCAAACCAACCAAGATCTGGGGTGCGACCACAGTGAACAGAAAGCTCCAAGAACAAGTCCTCCGAGAAGTGTTCAGTCCGCCTGCTATTCATCATCACCGGCGACAAGCACGAGGCCCCCTTCATCTGCCGAGAGCCTCTTCGGACATGCCTCGTCGACGTGGAAATCTGTCAGAAGACCAGACAGACAATAGCCGTCCTTCCACACCGGGAAAGGTTGAGACTTTGAAAACCCCCGTGAAGGAGATTGCGCGGTCTCATCCTGACCCGGGTCCAACTCTTTCATCATCAGCGTCCACTGCGTTCGAGGACAATCGTAATCGCCTTGAGAAAACGCGGACTGAGGAACATTCCAATCGAGCAACCTCTCTACATCGTGGCCAGACGAGACGGCGGCACTCCGGTGGTGGTCTTCAACGGCGTGGAAGTTTGAATTCTCGCAATGAGGGTGAGCTTCTATTTTTTGACGACGAGGGTTACGGTGGAGACCGCGAGGATGAGATATTCTCCATGGAAGGTGATGCACCTATTCCTGAGATCGCCACCTCCAAAGTCAAGTCTTCTTCCTCAGTCTCTACAGTCTCGGAAAACGCCTCTGTGGGTGATCCCCATGGCACTGAAACCGAAGCTCCTAGTAAACTCCTAGACGCCTCCCATGCACGAGCGAATATCGATGCGAGTCCTGAATTGCCAAGCAATCCGAAAGAGGCGCAACTGCGAAAGGATGACCGAGTGCAGTTTTTCCTTCTCTTGGAAGATCTCACAGCTGGCATGAACAAGCCATGCGTCCTCGATCTCAAGATGGGAACTCGTCAATACGGCATTGAAGCGAGCGAGAAGAAGAAGAAATCTCAGAGGCGAAAGTGCCAGTCGACCACTTCCCAGCAATTAGGAGTTCGCCTTTGTGGTATGCAAGCTTGGAATGTCAAGAAACAAGAGTACATCTTCGAAGATAAATACTTTGGACGAGACCTTAAATCCGGCCGCGAATTCCAGGATGCTCTCACTCGCTTCCTTTACGATGGCGTCAGCTACGCCAGTGTGGCCAAGAAGATTCCCATCATTCTGGAAAAAATCTCTTTGCTGGAAAATATGATCCGAAAGCTGGACCGATACCGCCTCTATGCTAGTAGCCTCTTGATTTTGTATGATGGAGAGCAAGCAACCCCTCCGCCAACGCCTAGTCACCCTAGTGGTGAACGACCCAGTCCGCGGCGGCGAGCTTCTGAGGATGGCCACAACAATATCGATGTTCAGTTGAAGATCGTCGATTTTGCCAACTGCGTGACGGGTGAGGACGAATTACCTCCAGACACCCCTTGTCCGCCTCAACACCCGCAAGACATTGATCGTGGCTACCTCCGCGGCCTCCGCACTCTGCGGATGTACTTCCAACGCATCTTGCGTGAAACTGCCCAGGACGAGTACGTCGAGCGTGGCGAAGGCGAGGCCATTGCACTAGGTTCACAACCCGCCGTGCGCGAGTCCTCGTCAGACCAGTACTGGGACGAGAATGTGATAGATAGTGACGCAGGTGAAGTCAGTTTCTGAGGTACTCCGTCTGACTTGCTTTTTGTTTCTACTTCTCTTCCTCTTCTTCCTCTTCTTCCTCTTCTTCCTCTTCTTCCTCTTCTTCCTCTTCCTCCTCTTCTTCTTCTTTTCCTTCTTCTTCTTCTTTTCTATTCTTTTCTTCATTTCTCTTCTCGTCTTCCGGCTTCCAATCCCAACATCATGGCGTTCGGGGATAGACGATTCTTCACTGGCGTTTATCCTACCATCATACGCCTTGATTTGTTTTTGCTCAGAGCTTCCCACTGGAACTACGACTAACGATCTTCACACGGATGCTTTCATGACCCATTCCAATGCCTGGATGCATTTAGAGCCCGGATAGTTTTTTGCTTGCCATCTTGTCTCGTTTCTCATTTTGATGGCGTGTATGAATTTAGCCGCTCTTGATTCCCCGTCCACCATGGTTCACTCGTGTCTTCCCTTCTAGGTCTTGTTTTATTGATAATACCCCACCAATTGGGAGGCCCGGGCTTCTAGGCCAGTCTTCATCTGGGCTTGAAGCCCTTGTGTTTTGTACATGATTAAGGAAGAACTTACTTTTATTCTAAGCGGTCATTCCACTCGTACCCCCACCTTCATCGTGTATATTCTTCTCAAGGAGATAACAATCTTGGACACGTGGCTTTGCCTTGTTTTCTCGGGTTTATTTCAAGAGTCTGAGCGTATCTCTGGAGTTTTGAAATGAATATTCAAAAGCAATGAAAAGTTTAGGAATAGGCCTAGGAGGACGGTGAGAGCTGTCCTCACATCATCACCGTCAGTCGCTCTTGAACCTCGGCCGACGTCACGTGCTTATCGATAAGCTGAGGCCTAGCTCCTCTCGTATCAGCGCCTTTGAGCTCTGCAACTCCCTTTGTTCCTGAAAGATCGCTGCGAATAGCTCACAAACCCTGAATGAGCTTGCGTTGAAACGCAATGACGTATAGTGGAGACGCGACAGCATAGCAACGGATCCACCCAGCTGACACGGGGCGCCAACCATCTCCATCTCCGCAAGGACCTCGACACACCGGCGGGGCTGGACGGACCGGATCTAGCTAACACATTAAACGTTGCCAAACCACCGACCTTCGCTCTTCACAATCATCTCTCGATCTGACATCCTCAGACCCGGGCTAATCGCCCAGCGAGCACGATGACAAGCTCCCACACCCATTTGGACCCGCCGATCGACAAGCGTGATTTTGATGCACATCGACCACTGCTTCATGCTAGAGTCACCGAGGGACACACTGGCCACTTGACGCCGTATCCGCGGTCAGTGCCAGAGTCGGGTTCGGGAGCTAGCTCTGGCGGAAACAGCGATGATGGACTGCTCAACGATGTGGTGGAGGGTATTGTTGAGCGTGATCGTCAGAAGATACACAAGGAGGCGATCCGGGTGATGAGCTTTGCCTGGGGTGTAATCACTTGGTAAGGCCGTACTATACTATATCTGAGTGTCTGAAGCTAAAAACAGGTTTGTAGTCTTGGTGCTGGCAGCATCACTGCATTCTCCTTGTACGGCCACCTGCTGCTGACTCGGCTTCACTACACTCAATTACAAGTCAATACGGTGTCCATTGCTGCCGAAATAGCGATGTATCTCCTGGTACCGTTGTTCGGGTACCTGTGTGATCGATACAGCCCATCGCCCTTATCTCTGGGCTCGGCGATAATGTTCGGAGTGGGATATATGCTCGCTGCGTTCACATACAAAAGTGGACCGCCCACAGATGTCGGCGGGACCGGATGGCCGTTTTGGGTGATGATCGTGGCCTTCATCCTCGTGGGCATGGGAACAAGCTGCATGTATTTGTCTGCAGTGGCGACGTGCGCGAAGAACTATGGCCGGGGCAAGCACAAGGGCATTATGCTTGCCGTACCTATTGCGGCGTTCGGTCTGAGTGGCATGTGGCAAAGCCAATTGGGAACTTATCTGCTGTGTGAGTGGAATCTCGATGGTAGTCGGGGTGATGTGGATGTTTTTAAATACTTCTTTTTCCTGGCACTGCTACTGCTAATGATTGGACTTGTCGGTACCTTTGCCCTGCGCATAGTGGACGACGAGGAAGATAAATTTATCGACGAGACGGTTGAAGAATTGGAGCGCAGTGGATTGCTCGAAGAGAGCGAATTCTTCCGTCCACGCAGTGATATTACAAATGTAATGGAATATGGTACTTTCGGTCCGGACGACGATGAAGAGTCACCGACAATCTCGGGCGAGGAGCGCGAACAGCGGAGACTGGAGAAGGAGCGCCAGGAAGAGGAGCGACGGAAGAAGAATTGGCTGCTCAACTACGAAACGCGAGTCTTCCTTCAGGATCCTACGATGTGGTGGCTGGCTGCGGGCTTCTTCCTGGTTACTGGACCGGGGGAGTCCTACATCAATAATGTGAGTCTTACCATCTTGTTTCCGATAATTTTGGTATCTAATCTTAAAGCAGCTTGGCACCATCATCCCAACTCTTACCCCTCGGTTTCACTCTCCTCTCGCTCCGCCACCGGCTGGACTCCCATCAACTCATGTCACCACAGTTGCATTGACTTCGACCGTCGCCCGACTCCTTACAGGCTCTCTTTCAGACTTCTTTGCACCTCCAGCGACCCATCTTTTTCCACCCATCCCTGAGGACAGCAGACAACGCCTCAGTGCATCTCAAACAGGCGGCTTCACACTCTCCAGAATGGCCTTCCTCGTTCCGTCCGCCATACTTCTTTCCCTTGGCTTCCTTCTTCTATCATCACCTCTCCCAATAGAACACCCTGAGATCTTCCACCTCACCACCGCCCTAGTAGGCTTCGGCTATGGCAGCGCATTTTCTTTAACACCAATCCTCATCTCGGTTGTATGGGGTGTGGAAAATTTTGCCACAAACTGGGGAATAGTCGCCATGATGCCTGCTCTTGGCGCTGCACTCTGGGGCGTGGTTTACTCCCGAGCTTACCAAAATGCATTGGATGCGATTGATTCGCCGGATGGGCAGTGCTATGGTTGGCAGTGCTATGGCTACTGGGCTGTTGGCTGCACTGTTAGTGTTTGGGTGGCTGTCGTGGTTTGGTTGGCTGCCTGGAGAGGATGGAAGAAACGTGGTATTGTCGTATAGACGAACTCAGCACTATTTGATGACCATTTACTTATCAGTGGTTACACGGTCTCCACGAGGCGTATATTCTGGTGATAAGAATAACTCTATGTGCAAAGAAAGCATGGTTTGGTAAGTGTTTTAAGTAAAAGGATCAAGTATACGGTCATGGGCGTTTGCAGGTGGGAATTTTAGCTACTGTACAGTTTAGCATGTTAGATCCTTCTTTCTATGCCACGAAGAAAGATATTCAGGAAAACAGTCGGCAGCCTTGAAGCTCCAGTAATTCGGAAAGTCTGCAATGTTACTCGGGAACCCCAACCTAGAAGACGTTGGGAGGACCCATTCTCCAGCGCTACCAATATCAGATGTTGAATGAAAATAGCGAAAAGTCACAAAGGGCTGGAAAGGAAATCTACATCTGAATTGCAATTTAACTCAATCTTAGGATTCACAGTATTGAATGTATACCCAGACTTCAATTGAGCCTCCTCACACCGCCTTCCTACCACCGCGAATTCCGCCAAATCTCCGTCGCAAGAATCTCTTTTGACAAACCAAAGCACTATGGCCCCAGTAACGCTGAAGAAGGTTGATGGTGGGTGAGAACTGACAGTCTAGAGACTATTTAAAGCTAATACACCATCCAGATGACCTCAAAGAAGTCATTCAACACCTATTCGAGATCCAGTCCGCCGTGCACGGCTATCTAGGCCCAGAGACACAACAAGAGCTCGTTAGGAAAATGTACGTGTCACAGAGAGCTTTTGATAGTCGAAAGAATCTATGGGAACATTGCCAGCTAATAAAGACCCAAGCAAAAATCTCACACTCGCCCTGACCACCCTCTCCAAAGACACCGACCTCCCACCAGATCACCAAGCAAACACCACCACCGACCCATCCAATCCACCACTGTCAAGCATCCAACTCCCGCCCGAAATCATCGACTATGTCGATTCAGCCAGGAATCCAGACATCTACACCCGTGAGTTCGTGGAGCTGGTGCAGCGCGGCAATCAAGACCTAAAGGGGAAGCGTGAGGCCTTCGCCGGGTTCCGGGACGTGCTGGCCCGCGAGATGCGTAGCGCAATGCCCGAGTGTCGGGGAGAGGTGGATCGCATCGTTGCAGCATCCGCGTCCGCCTCTGCTGGTGATCAGCGTGACGGGATGAGGAAGGCCCAGTGAATCATTTTTGGAGATGGTGTTGATCTCATCATGATGTTGAGGCCATGGCCTTGATGTGACATTACATGAATACCGGTTCGACTTTTGGCCCCCTTTTGGTGACGCCTGATGGCCTATTTCGGGCAAGGGTGTTCCACCGGGTTCTGGTTAGGACAAGAGGTTCGGGGAGTTACGGGATCTTTCTCGTGAATTTTTGCCTTATACTTTTTTTCTTTGTTTTGGCATTTAGCGAGGTGCTCTGGGCGTTGGCTTTTTTGGGGGGGCGCGCATCCGCAAGGTTCATATGTGGTCTGTTTTTGAAGTCTCCGAAAATGTCATGATTCGTATTCGGGACCACTATGGTCTTGGAGAAGCTGCCGTTGAAAGGATAGATAGATTACCATTTCCGTCTCTCTTGAGCTATCTAAACGCTGGTGGCTTCAATCACGAACGCTTGCAAATTTGCTCGGCCATTCTCTCGCAGTGGCTTCATCCTGATTAAGGTCTGTTCTGTACATGTGAGCGAAATCTGGCTTGAGCAAGTCGTTGAGATTCGGGTTTTTGAGCAAGATGAAGATGGACAGAACCACTACGAGGATTATCTGGAAAGCTTCACTGCTATTTCATGGCGTATAGTCCAGAATACCTGTTAAGAGATTCAACCCCGAGCGCTAATGGTCTCCAATCATGTCCAGACCAATCGTACCATTCGCATCCATATTTGGATGGTAAATGTTGATTGTAAGACAATCTTCGGCGGTTTATATGGGTATTCTGCAAGAAAATGAAGACGAAGAACGGACAGCCCTACCAGATCGTTCTCATCTAACGGCTCAGCAGAAATCTCCCGGCAAGGGTTCCAAGTTAGTGAACCGAGGTATTCGATGAATTCTCACCCCCAGAATCGTGGATTGAAGGCTGTGGACCATAGGTGTAAAAGAAGTGACTCCTGCTTGGTTTCCAAGAGCCATCTTTCTTGCCTAACGGAGGGGTGGATTCACTCAGATCAGGTGGCGCTTCTGGCACCAAGTCTGACGTTCGACCTCCATTGTCCTCTTCCAAGCAAATAAGCTAGCATAGTAACTAGCGATCTCAATGAATGTATATAGTATATCTCGCTTACGACTAAGCAGGGGCGGTGTGTTGAAAAACTAGATGCAGAATGTGCTGCCAAGTTGATCGTGATATCACAAGTGGTATATATCAAGGCGTTGGCCCATATATTATATACCGGACCTCCTCCTGGAAAGATCCGGCCTGGAGGTGTTTTGAGGAGTGGTACAGGACCGATTGCCGTATCTGTTGCACAGTCCACCCCCAGACCACCCCAGTGCCCCATTAGAAGGGCCGAGATTATGTGAAGTGGCCCTACGCCTGGCCTTTGCCTCAAGGATGGTACTCACTGATATGACACGAGGAAAAGCCACTGTCATTTGACAGCATATGATTCCGGTAGGATGCGAAGGGTGGGTCGTCCGGGTCCCGCTTGGCCCCATCAAGAAGGTGCAAGGTGTCTTTCTTGCACTGGGGTCTTGATGCCCTCACACAGTCCTCTAGCCTGAAGCATCCAAGCCTAGACCATCCTGAAATGCCACGCTCATACTGAGTCACGTCTGGCCCGACCCTGAAAATAGGGCCGGAATTACAAAGAAAAGGGATCTGCAGACCTGAACTCGGCAAAAAGCCAACCCCACAAAGAGGCGGGCAGGGCTCAGATCCCTGTTAGGGGCTGAGGGTTGGGGAACAGGTACTGGCCGAGACCTAGTGAAAATGAAGTCATAAACGCCTTGACCAAGATGGGCGTTAATTCACCGGGCTTTGTCCCAGAGTCGAGTCGAACTGGAAAATGTCTTGACTCGGGGGGATTTTATTTGCGTGTTCCCCCTGGATCCACCACGCACGCTCCTGGCTTTCTTGACATCTATACTCCTTACTCGAGTATTAGGAGCTATCTAGAAAAGTGCCAGGGTAGCGAATCTAGTCATAGTATCGGTGAGGGTTCTCCAGGTCACGCAGGAATCGATCCCTGCAACACACGCTAGAAAACCGGGCTTTTTCCGATCGTTTGGACTGGAGAAACTGGAGCCTCTCCGCGATCGTCGCCCCGCCCCCGTATACGTGACTCCCCTCATGGTCTGCTCTTTTCTCCTCTGGCATATCTCGAGATCATATCATGCCTCCTTGACCGTTGGTATCCCATCATGGTCAACATCACCGCCGCCGGGGATGGCATCACCGGCGGCTATACGGGAAACTCCCTCGGCCTCAAAATTACTATCGCAACTTTGGCCGGGGTTACTTGGTATAATGCCTTTGAACTGGTAATTCTAATTTTTGTCACCTTCGCCCAGTATCGCGGTCTTTACTTCTGGAGTCTTCTCATTTCATCCTCTGTCGGCCTCATCCCCTACTCGCTCGGCTTCCTGCTCAAATTCTTCCGCCTCACTGATGCAACCTGGCTGCCAGTAACCTTGCTCACCATAGGCTGGTGGTGCATGGTAACTGGCCAGTCCATCGTGCTTTACTCGCGCTTGCACTTGGTGCTGTCAAACCATCGGATACTGCGACGCGTCTTGACCATGATCCTTGTCGATGCCGTCGCGCTACACCTTCCAACTACCGTCCTTACCTTCGGCAGCAACATGGCTCCCGATAATGCCCGACAACCTTATATAACTGGATATAATAAAATGGAAAAGATCCAGATGACCGGCTTCTGCATACAAGAGTTCGTCATCTCAGGTCTCTATATCTGGGAAACTGTTCGCATGATACGACTCGATCCGGACCGAACCAAGCGCAAGATTCAATACCAGCTCATTTTTATCAACTTTGTGATCATCGCGATGGATCTGGGGCTGCTAGTTGTCGAGTTCAAAAACTTCTATATCATGGAGACCATGCTCAAAGGCGCCGTATACAGCATCAAGTTGAAACTCGAGTTTGCTGTCCTCGGCAAATTGATACACCTCGTCCACAACCATGTATGGAAAGCAGACTCCTTTTCCGGTCCAAGCGAGCTCCCTGACTTTGTGGATGCCACCCGGGTTACGTCCGACCTCACACATGCGGCCCCTACCTTCAGTCGGGGCCGAGGACCCTCGTGGATGGACGCCGATGACATCTCCATTGCCATGTTCGAGCATTCACCCGCGGTGGATGCCAATGGCGTACTTTTGGACATTTCCAATTCTTGGAGCAGCGAGACACGCATTAATCACGGTGACCATATCACCATCGACTTCATCAACCCGTTCTGTCGATATCAGAGCTGGCAGAGCAGGTCTTCCAAGTTGCCTACCACTCCAGAAAAACATGGATGATTGAATCAAGGTCTCTTCTTTTCCCCTCATTTGTATATTCACGAATCACGAATGATGATATACCCCCTTTTATTTCAGGTTGTCTCTCTTGCATGATTAGGGTACTGGTACACCCGTCAGTTGGAAATCAGTAAATAGACGTAAATCATGCTCCGCGACCGATACGGCCGGTCCAGACTGCTGGCATTTTTGTACCGAATATCGCGGTCTGACAGAGAGAGCTCATAGTATACCAAATCACTGGTCATTTGCATAGAATACCAGCTCGTCATGCATTTGGGAAACTTCAGCAACGAAGATGAAAGACTCCTCGATTCGGATATGCCCCACCGTCTTTTCGATCGTTGGTCTCCATTTCGAGTCCCTTAGTTCTAGGGACCGTTCATGGTATTGCGCAAAGTATCACTAGTGCCGCGAGAACTCTGGGACCAATTGTCGGTGGATGGGGATTGGGACTTGGTTTGAAGTATAACATTGTCGGTGCAGTATGGTGGGGACTGGCGGGAGAAGCATTACTGGGCTGGGGTGCTACTATGGACAGTCTATGAGGGCAATGGCATTGAGTCGGACGAGGCGGTTGAGAAGTGATCTAGGCTTAAGTGCTTGTAAGATTTAGTACGAAGAATCCATTATGTTCTCCCTACTCAGACTACTGCTTCCAAGCAAACACATCGGCCCCGGTGGTTGACTTGCTGGCATCGGCGGACTCCGCTCCTTCACCCACAAGGTAGCCACGGAACGCTTACATATCACGGCCTGCCCCGCACTGTCCCCGCCAAACATTGAAGCTCTTCTGCTCGGAAACACCTCACTTTCTCAACAATCTCCAGACAGTATTGCCCATTATGACTACCCTCCAGCCTGGTGACACTTTCCCCAGTGATGTGACCTTCCAGTAAGAGGAACACCAGAAATGCTAATGTGAATGCAGCTCATGGCTGATTGCGAACAGGTACATCCCATGGTCCGAAGAAAGCAGTGATGTCTCTTCATGCGGAATGCCAATCAACTATCATGCGTCCAAGGAGTGGGCTGACAAGAAGGTCGTCCTTTTCTCGGTTCCCGGTAAGTTTCCACTACCTGACGCTGGTAGCAAATCATCAACTAAACAACCCACTGCGGCACAGGCGCCTTTACCCCCACTTGCTCCGTCAATCACGTCCCGGGCTACATTCAGAACCTGCCCAAGCTGAAGGAGAAGGGCGTAGATATCGTCGCAGTCCTCGCCTTCAACGATCCCTTTGTGATGAGCGCTTGGGGCAAGGTGAACGGGGTGCGCGACAACATTGTGAGTACCCCCTGTCATAATTTTTTCAATGAGGCAGAGACTCACTCTTTCTACGCAGCTCTTCCTCTCTGACCCCGATGCAAAGTTCTCCAAGAGCATTGGATGGGCTGACGACGCCTCGGGTCGCACTGGCCGGTATGCCATTGTTATCGACCACGGCAAAGTTACTTACGCTCAGATCGAGACCGAGAGGGGTGCTGTCAAGGTAAGAGACCGATATGTCAGCTCAGTATACGCGGGATTGAAATGCTAATATACTTTTGGACTATACAGAAGTCTGGCGCTGATGCTGTGCTTGCTTCGCTTTAAATGACGTCATATGGCATCACTCTGGTCGCTCAGCAGTTCAATTGAGATCTAATTTGACACAGCAAGATTACTGAAGGTGTCAGATTCACTCGTATGACTGAGAATAGAGAATAGATGTACCGCCAGTGATTTCGTTTAGCGATCTTCGTAGATTGTTACGCGAGGATGCTGATTCCATATTAAAAGTTGACGGAGAAAGATAAACTCAACCCGGTGCCCAAAACGACAAAAATACTCATGCAGAAAGCTGCCGAGTGGCACAGTCCAGGCTTTCAATGAACTGCGAGTATCTGGTATCGAACGGAATTTTTCACCATTTTCATTTTCAACTAGAGAGACAGTGCTAGAGGCCATTCATGGTCCAGGCGTCGCAATTCTGGAATTCGGCTATACTTATAGTTGGAAATAACTTGAAGCTGTGGCGAAAGGCTCATTTTATACTGTTCACAGCGACGGGTATAGTTGCTGCTGCCGAGATACTTGAAAACCCACGACAAATAGTTGGGTTCCTGGTCAAGGTCGGTTTTGAGCCGACTTCGGGTATAAAATTGGATTCAAGATCGGCATCGGTGTCGACGGAGAAATATCGGGAACCATAAACCTTGGAACGTTTCTTTCTCCACATCCCCGTGGGGAAGCGGCCCGGCTTTCGTTTAGTTGAGCTTCATCAGGAAGGTCGATATTTGTGCTACCACATCGATGCAACCATACCTGATGGCTACATAAGTCTCTATCTCCCGCATCCAGCACTCATGCCAATCTGTTCATCTGTCTATTAGGGCATCATGGCCAGTCTACTGAAACTGACTCTGCTGGCGAGTGTCGCTGTGTCTGCAGCAAGTGGTGACGTCCGCGTAAGTGGCTCTTTGAACAACGACCTACACTCACTAATTCCCTGGAGACTATCGCTGCGCGCACTGAGGCCCCAGCATGTACTGATGCAGTCTCAACGTTGTCACTTAGTGACCCACCCTACGACAACTTCTTCTACTCGGACTGCAACGTCGCCGCACAGGCTGTGATCACTAGCCCACTACCAGACAGCAATCTCTCAATTATTGGCCCTCGACTCATTGTGGCATGGCCTGCTGGCAACAGCGGTGTTTGCGCATTCTTCGCGCCTCAAAGTGGCGTCAATGGATCGCTCTCCCTTGAACTCATTAACTCCACTGATAATCAGCCCTTGAGTCCTGTCTACACTGCCCCTTTAGATGGAAATCAGTATCCCAGTGTGGGTATACAAGGTATTTTACGCTTCAATTCTTCGGCTACACTGACGGTTCCCATCTTGGGAAGTATTCGCACGATCCGAGATTTTACCGAGGGTCCTGGCATTCTCTATCCGGAGATTCAGAACGCCATCAGATTTACTTCAGATAGCGATGGCAGCGTCACGCTTCAACGACTTTGGCTGGACAATACCACGTCAACGCTGCTCCGTTTCAGCCCCAATGGTACCGACAGCAAAGTGACTATATCTAACAAGACTGTCAACTTCTTAGCGGGCGACTACCTTTTCACGGCAGAGATGAACTACCCACAGCTGTCCCAGCTTAAAGCAAGTGCAGCACTGAACGAGCAATCAGCAAACTTGACCACACAAATGCCGGACCAGACAACCGCGCTCTCGTTTCTGGCATACTCGGAGAAACTCCTTGCAGGTGCCTGGCGATTTTTGACGTACTTCGGGCGCGACTCCATGATCTCGGCATTACTATTGGAGCCTGTGCTCAGTAGTGGAAATGGCAGTTCTATGGAGGCAGTCATCGGTTCGGTCCTAGAGAGAATAAATCGTACGGATGGCAGTGTTTGTCACGAGGAAACAATTGGGTGCGTTTTGCCCTGATTCTGTTCAAGTCGACTTTGCTGATAACCCGCAGTGACTATGCAACTTGGACGAATCTTCAAGATAATATTACCAGCAATGCTATGATTTGTGATTACAAAATGGTTCGTTGTCTCAACAAGTTTTGTCAAAGAAAAGTGTCTCACGCTAGACATAGATTGACTCGGACTATTACCTGCCCATCTTGATGGAGAAATACTTTTTGCAAAACCCAGTTGGGCAAACCAGAGTTTCTACATTCCTCAAGTAAGCTGACAATCCTCAATTGCTGTACGTTACTTAACATGCTTTCCAGCATGTCATCGAACATCAACGAAGCGAACCAGAACTTGACCTGGGACAGCTGGCAACAATAAACGCGGCCAGAATTATGCATCTTACAGGACCCTTTGCCCATAATCAGGTCAAAGAAAATCTGATCCATCTAAAAGACGGACAGATTGTTGGAGAATGGAGAGACAGCACATACGGTACATATCATGCACCTTTCATTTCACCGACTGTACTCAACAAACTGATAATGCGACAGGTATTGGAGGGGGCCGCATTCCCTACGACGTCAACACAGCCCTCGTCCCCGCAGCTCTACGCTCCATCGCCTCCCTCTCTCGACACGGCATTTATCCCGGCCATTCAAGCTGGGCCCAACTGGCAGATACTTACGCTCAGATCTGGGAAGACAAAACACTCTCTTTCTTCGAAGTCACCATACCGCAAGGAAAAGCACGATCTCTCGTTCAATCCTACGCCAATACTTCTTTTGCAGGACCGGACCAGTCCTCAACCATTGATACAGACGTCGTCTTCCACGCTCTATCCCTGGACGGCAACAACAATCTAACTCAAGTCCAAGTCATGAACACAGACGATTGTTTCCGCCATTTCCTACTCAACACAACAAATGACGCCCAACTCACATCTTTCCTCAATAACTCCGCCACTAACATCCGCCGCACATTCCCAGCTGGCCTCATGACCTCCGCCGGTATGGTAGTAGCCAATCCGGCCTTTGGCGGGAATCCAGTCTACGCGCAGAACTGGACGACAGGCGCATACCACGGCACAGTCATTTGGTCTTGGCCACTCGCAATGATGGCCAAAGGCTTGGAGATGCAGTTAGGTCGATGCGAGGTTTCAGCCAACTTTTCAATTTCCTCCGTGAAAAAGGCTGCGATGCGCGTACCTGATTTCTGTACCGATGACTCCGTCTATGGGAATGTGAAAGAGGCCTATAATGTTCTTTGGGACTCGATCGAGGGGGTTCAGGATCAGCTTTCGCAGGAAGTGTGGTCGTGGGTTTATCGTGATGGTGGGTTCCAGGTAACTCCACTGGGTGTTATTCCTCCGCCTGGAGGTGGGAGCCAGACTGGTATTTCCCTCTCTCTTTCCTCGACGGATATATGAGATCTATATCCGCTAACCGCTTCTAGAATCTGATATTCGGCAACTTTGGTCGCTTTCTTTCCTTGCTGTGACTAGGAATCAGAATTATAAGTAGTATACCGGCGGGACTTACGACAGTCGTGCTTGTAAATTGGACAGGTACAGAGCTGAACTGTCAAGTCTAACATTATCAGTGAATACACTCTTTGATTCTCAGATTTACTACCGATCTACATAAGCTTGACTATTTAATACAGGCTCCGATTGTGAGCCTTACAATCCTCGGCCTGGAATTGATAGCTAGAGGTATCATCCAATCGAGCTAATTTATTCCTGATGTTTACTTCAAGATTACCATGGGCCTTAATATAACCTATTCTCCTCGCTGGACAATTTCAACCCCCCCTAGACGGCTTCAATAATCTTCTCGACGCAAGATAGTATACAAGATCTGGTGTTTTGTGGGCGGCGCATGACTTGTGGTTTCGCAAATGCAAAGGCACACCCCGCTCGCGACACAGGGTCACAAAAACTGTTGATTGAAGGACGCGCTCGCTGGTTTGCCCTGGGACGAATTGGATCAGGACCTAGACCCTATTTCTCTGGCGAAGACGGGGTGTATGAGCCTGATATGGAAACTTTGCCAATGCACAGGGAGGTGCTGAGGAGGCATGTCAAACGTGGTATGATGATTCAAGTTACTCCTGGACATGAGATTAGGCAGTTCCAGACTCAAGAGCTTTGAGGCTTCGTTCGATGATGCGAGGACAATTGTTGAGAGGTTGAGGATTGTTTTTTATGTTGAGGTTATTTGAATCAGTAGAATTTTGGGATGGAATAAGCTGATGATTTTGCTAAGTAGCGCACTACGCTTTGGGATAGACGAGGTATAGCAGACAGCCAGGCCCAGAGTAAAAATGGAAGGATTAAAAAATGAAAGAGAACAGAATGCCGCAAGACCATTGAAGAAAATGTTAGTTGGCAGCCTGCTTCCATCCGGACTCTCCACGGACAAGCTCAAACTCCCGATATCCCTCGACTAGTCCATCAGACATCTTGCTTAGGGCCACCCAGGCCGGTGCATATTGTCTAGCCTCGTCCAGAGCAGGAATCAGTCCGGGTGTGTTGTTGTCGCTCCAGAGACAAGACACACGCCCCTTGATAGACGATTCCTCGATCTCTTCGGGATGCTTGGAGAAATTGACATCCACGGTCCAATTTCCATCCCAGGTTCGGCTCCACAAGCGAATCTCCTGCATGCCATCTGAGGCAGGGTGCAAGAAACGAGGATCGGGGGGGAGGAGCCAACCACGCTAAAGTTAGTGATCAGGTGACGGTTCATGGTGATACGACAGGCGCGGGTGTTCAAGCCTGAGATATCAAAACGCACTGAGGCGCTGTTCTCGGGGTAGGAGATGCTGTATGCAACCCAATCCGGGGAGGGAGAGGATGGCTCGGGAACAACGTGGGGTTCCGGGCCGGCCCAGGCACATTGTGTGCGCTTGAGCCAAGGGTAGCACTCAGTCTGGCCACCCGAACTTGGAAGGCCCCGGACCACGTCCGCCACGAAAGGGTATACGCCGGTAAGAGAGGCGGTAGTATTTCCTCGGTCTAGATCAACTTGCTGAGAGAAGTACAACTTCACGCGGTTGGAGTTGGAGAAGGGGAAAGCAATGCAGTTGTAGATGACTGTGCCGATCAGGACGAAGAACAGGAAGAATGGGATGTGGTATGTATAGCGGTGGATATATGGCAACATGGGGGCAAAGATCATCGTGGTCAGGCTGGCAATTGCAATGTACACAAACAATGCTGGGTTACCATCTTGACCAGTTTGGTAGAAGGCGCTGGAGAGCAGCAGAGCGATTGGGGCAACCAGGGTAAGGATGATGGGGGCAGTTAGCAGAAGCTGAAGGACCCAGGTCCACGATGGCATTGATGCACTCCATGTTTGTTCATTTCCGTAGACGTTTGGATCTTGTTCTTCCGCTTCCTCTTCGGGATCAGATGCATGATCTCCCGAGACATTGACATAATTTGCAAACGTAGTACGCTGGCGGCTATGCAGCAGTGATGTTTGTTCAGTTGGCTCCTCATCGTCATCATGGTGTTCATCCCCAGCCGCAGTGCCGAGTCGGCTACCATACGTGCTGGGACGAGAGCCCAGTGCAAATTGAGCAGTGTAATCTGCTTTAGTTGGCAGAGAGAAGAGCTCAAGATAGGAGATCCAGGTCGCCAGGAAGGTGCCAACGAAGTAGAAGAACACAAAATAGCCGCCGCCAAGCCCTTCCTCTCTCTCATAGACAGTAGCAACCACCATCAGAGCCCATGCAAGAACAAACAGCCAGGTCCAGGTATACACCCGGTGGAATGCTGATGGTCGTGCGAAGTCGGCCACGCGAGACACAAACCAAGCCAAGAAGATCCAGGCAGAAATCATCATGCTCCACACTGCATAGGCGCTGCTATGCACGATGTAGGGGTTCACCTTGGTCAACAGGTAAGCTAAGCCAATAGTCACTGCTGTGGGAACGCCGAGCAGGAACGGAAACCGGAAGAATCCTCGAAGACCACGAAGCGCAACCCTCTCCTCACTCCCATCAACTTTCGCCGCAGATCGGAACAGATACATCTTGTCAGCCTTGGAAAGGGCCACGCTCGTGATGAGCAACGTCAACGGCGCTATTATCAACATAGTCACCGACAGCGCAAAGAGAGTGTGTACCTGGAACACAGCAAATGCACTACCGAAGAGATCGAACCAAACAGCCGGGGAGCCGGTTCCGCTTGGAACAGAATCGTCATCGTGGAGGTGACCATCAAACCGATCTGTGGAATCAGAAACAAGTCCTTCGGTCGTCGCAACAGCAGCCGATAGCATATGCCAGATCGAATCAATGCTCGTATGCCGGGCATCGTCCTGATCAGTATGATACCGAGCCCTTGGCTCATAAAAGGCAATATCCAGTCCACGCAGCCCCATCATTCCCTCAAAAACAACATAATCCGTCTGGCTACCGATTTTATCAAAGCCATTGGCGCTCAACACAGATCCGAACGGATGCGGTGATTTCGCATAGGCCTGGGTGACCTCGGTATCCGAACTTCGGAACAAAGTCGCACGGCCACCAGCGCCAGCGCCTTCAAGATTTAGGAACGTATGGGCAAATTTCGCCAGTGGGTGCTGGCTGTACGCCCGAGCACCATTTAGATAGTCCTCTTCGCCATTGTTGAAGAGCACCACCAAGCCGCGGCGTGGGGCGTTCTCCGGCACAGTGAAGTATTTGAGCAACTGCAGGCATGTCACAACACCGACCCCATCATCTGTGGCGCCGTATCCGGTCGACACACTGTCGTAGTGCGCGTTGACCAGCACTCCGCCTTTACCAGCGGGCACCTTGCCAGGCACCTCCCACCAGTTATCTTTCTTATCTTCCCATCCACGAATGTAGACCAAGATGTTGGTTCCCTCGAAATAGACACCAGTTCGGGCATCGTTGGAAGTCAGGTTCGAGGTCATGTCGTCGAAGACGAAGACCTCCGGCTGTTTCTCGGAGGTCACGTATTCTGCTGACGCGATTTTGATCGCGTCAATGCGCTCTAGCAGCCAGTCGCGCACCTGGTCATTCCGGCGAGAGTTGTACGGATGGAAACCCCTGGTCAGAGTCTGAAGGTCCTGCCATGCTTCTGTGAGGTTCAAGCCATGGGGGCTGGTTCGCGGAGCGGCCGGGACGTTGAGATGGATAACGAGGACGGGAATGATCAGCGCCAGGTACACCACGGTCGTTATTATGGTGACTGGCCACGGCGTAAAGGCCAGAGGGTTTCTGGCTTTGAGAAAAGCCATCGCCGAGGGGGTGGGCAGCCGAGGGATGGGAAAGTTGAGGTTGCGTTGGAGAATGCGGGGGGAGCTTTTGGTTTTACGGGTAGCCTTGCACGGGCTCCGTAATCTACAACTACATTCGCTATTGCATCACCACCCCTAGGCAATTTTGGTCCGAGGAATAAATGGTGTGTAATTTCTCATAAATAATTCATACAACGGTAAACTGTTATCGCTTTCGCAGAATGCATTCCCTGGATAATAGACGCCAAAGGGCAGAGGGTAATCTTTCGCTCATATGGGTAGAAATATGAAAGCTTGCACCTGATCCTGACCCGGGCCGCCGGAGTAGATGGGATGGGCCGAGGAGCATGGCACAAAAACAAAACATAGCAAGGGGGTAACAGATCAGAACTGGAGGCCTCCTGTGTCATGGACGGAGAAATGCAGCAAAGGAGAGGGGGTATCGTAGTTCATTCGTTGAGAGGCCCGACGTCGATATAATCTTCATCATTGAGGTCTGTCGCATGCATCAGTCCCGTCACCTGGCCTTCATCTTCGTCTAGCTCTTCGTCGTCATCGTACATCGTGGCCTCTGTCTCTCCTCGCGTCGTTCCGATGTCCCGGTTCAGGTACTCGCGGAGTCGTGTCACGCCCTCGCCACTAAAGACGCAGAAGACGTCTCTTTGTTGCTGCGTGAACTCTGGAGGAGCTTCCCGGCAGAAAGCAGTAAGGTTGTCTTCCATGAAAGCCGGTACGCCAGTCAAGCTCAAGTGAGTGAGTCGCGGGCAATTGTTGATCAGAGGTCGAATGCCCTAGGGAAGCAAGTCAGTGTATAGAGAAATGGAAGAGCTGGCTAGGTTCACTTACGTCCATGTTCAGCCCAACACAGTAGCTCAGGTGCACACGCTCCAGGTTGCTAACCATCGGGTGATTTGTTCGAGGGGATGAGCTAAAGCTAGGATACTTTGGTTCGAGATAGCCTGACATTTGACCAACCCGATACGACGCAGCTTAGGCAAACTGGCCAACTGCTGCACACTTATATCGGTCAAGCGATTGCAGCAAGCCAGATCGATATATCTAATGCGATTGCAAGATTTGATGAGTTGAATGACTGCCGTGTCAGTGATGTTTGAGCAGTGGCCAAGATGCACATAGTGGAGGTTTTTGCCCAATCGGCAAATAGCCTGCACTGAGCGATCTGTGATGAAGCGGCACTTCGCCAATACCAAATTTCGTAGTCGAGGAGCAGCGTTCACGATTCGCTCAATGGCATCGTCCTTGACATTCTCACAGGCTGTCATATCAAGGATTCGCAGACTGTCAAAGGTGATGCGCTCGGGCAAGTTCATGAAGGCCGAATCATTAATCTCCGTGCAATGAGCAAGGCGGAGTTCTCGGAGGTGGCGGAGCGTGGTGATCAGTGCCGTTACTGATGGGCTAGTGACGAGTTTACAGTCGTGCAAATCGATCTCCAGGATGGCCGGGCAATTATCTGCGAAAGACATGATTGACCGATCCGTAACATTAGAAACACCATTGAGTTTTAACTAAGAAAGAACAAAATTATTAGTCAACTCGATCTTGAAGACCCTCATGGAAATTACACATACCCTCTTGATCTGGCGGCAATTTTGCGATATGATCAGTAGCGAGTCGTCGGTCACCTTGGAGCAGCCTGTGATATTCAGGCCCTGCAATCGCGGGCAGTTACGAGAAACCGCGTAAAGAGTGTGATCGGTTAACTCGCGCAGCTCAGAGACATCCAGCGCCTGTAGATGCCGATTGCCCTCTACAAGCTCCGACACCCCTTTGTCCGTAAGCTTAGAGCAATTCGTCAAGGTCAAGCGCTCAACGCGCTTGCACTGTGTGAATGGCGCGACCGTGCCATCGCTGACCTCCTCGGTTAGGGCCGAGAGATTGAGTCGCTTGATCAGATCCCCATAGGTGAAGAGACTATCCGGCGCCCCAAGAGTTGAGGTCACGCTCTTCAAATTATCCCAGTTATTGCAAGACGGGCGGTGCCATAAAATACCCACTGAGTTTGAAGCCCAGTTGCGACACACGAGCATGCAGTTTCGCATGTCGAGGGTGAGACGAGCTTGGAGAAGATGGCGATCAAGATCTCGGGCGGGAGGCGCCCGATCGGAGGCACAGGAGCCGATCGACTACTCTGCACGTGGGAATCGCGGAAATTGGTGATACCGATCGAAGATTGCGAGTCGTTGGCCTGGGCCATGAAGAAGTCGGTGTCATCGTCTGCGGCTCGTTCCGGTGACGTCGAGGAGGATGTTTCCGAGGGGGCTTCACTCGACACGCGAGCCCGAGGAAGAGGACGAGGCATCTTAGCCGATGATGATTCGAGGTCTATAGTCCTGTCCGATTTTCTTCTGAGGTTATCGTAGGGTTGAAATCTCATCACTCCCGAGATGACGTTTGCATAGGTGGTGGTTATACGAGAGGCGAGAAACCGCTCGGACGAGTAGGACGAGGTAAGACAAGAGCTTTGCGGGTAGGTTGGTCGGGAGTCTCAAGAGGTGACGGATTTCTTCAGGGAAGTGGGCGGAAGGTCATGCGCGGGTGGAAGGTGAATGATGAAGGATGGAGGGTGAGTTGAGAACGCTCAGTCGCACGAAAATTGCGAGTGTTTGACGGTTCAGAGGGGGCTAGCAGAAGTGAATTTGAGCAAATTCAACAAATACTTCAACCCTTTCACGATCCCAGGGGGGGGTAAAGGTGCAGGATGGAGGATCTAGGCGGCAAATGGAGGGGGATGAGGCGATCCAGTCTCACAAGCGCGGAGTGGGCGCCAAGCTCAGCTTATCGATGTGATAAGATGCGACCCTCGAAGTGCTGGACCAAAATAGCACTAGAGCTTTGGAGAAGAAGAGCGGAGCAGAAGTGAGGGCTTTTCACGCTGTTTGAAAGATATGTCTACTGGGTGACCTCGAGGTCTTTTGACGCGGTCCCGTGAAAGTCTTGGATGATCCGAGCCCCACAAAAAAAGGTATTACCTCATTCATCCTCCATCTATATACAACGGATATTCCACTACATTCCTCAGCTCTATATCTCAGTTGCCTCTCGGCTCCTTCACCCATTCACGCAGCACATTCTTCCGAATCTTACCCGTACTGGTTTTAGGCAACTCTTCGACTATCTGCACCTCGCGCGGAATCATGAACTTGCTGATTCCACTGTGATTTCGGGCCCAATCAATGACATCTTGCCCCATGATGTGTTTGCCTCCTTTGACCGTGATAAATGCTTTCGGACGTTCTCCCCAGTGAGTGTCAGGAACAGCAACAACACCCGCCTCGAGGATGTCCGGATGGGTTGCTAGCATAGACTCTAGTGCCACGGAAGATATATTTTCGCCACCTGTCTTGGTCAGCAATGATCAGAATCTCCTAGAACACCACTAGCTGACATACCACTAATAATGATATCCTTAGCTCGGTCGAGAATTTGAATAGCACCATCGGGGTGCCAAACAGCTAAATCTCCCGAATGAAGTACGCCGCCCGAGAATAGCTTGCGGGTAGCCTCGGGGTCCTTGAAGTAACCTCGAGCACAGATATTACCAACGAAGACAATTTCGCCGATCTCCTTGCCATCGCGCGTAACATCGATGACCGTTCCCTCGGGCACTTCGGTCTTGATCACCCGCACGGGAAGACTAGTGATGAAACCATGGCCTTGTCGGGCCATCTTCTGGTACTTTTCTTTCAGGGGCATTTGGTCCCACTGCGGTAGATAGTATCCCTTGGTAATAGGGCCGTAAGTCTCGGTCATGCCATAGACATGGACTGGATGCAGGTTGAAATTTGTCATTTGTTCAAACAGATGAGGTGTAGGGGGGGCTGGCTGCTACCGTAACGCGAACGGGGTTAGGAAGACTTTCAGCCTCTTCAGAGTTGCAGAGGAGGGTATTGACGGTTGGTGCTGCGTTGAAATGGGTGATACGCTCTTCTTTGAGGAGTCTCCAAATTTGTGGATAGTCAATCTTGCGTAAACAGTAGTGAGTACCACGGACCGCAGTCACAGCCCATGGGAATGTCCATCCTATTGCACATGTTAGAAGCAGTCTTGGTTCCTTGTAGGAATCCACGCACCCATTGCATGAAACATGGGCAATGTCCAGAGATACTTTGCCCGACCGCGGTCCAAGTTGAGACCAGATTCGATAACATTCGCGAGACTCGCTAGGTAGCATCCTCGGTGGGTAAACTCAACGCCTTTTGGCTTAGCAGTGGTTCCACTGGTGTATGCCAATGCGATGATGGATTCTTCATCCGCAGCCTGGCTCTCCAGGCCCTCCCAGCCCCGCGCGTCGATTTCCAAGTCGTACTTCAACCCTTCGAGTACAGCATGATCAAAAGGTCCCGTCAATTCCCCCTCCGTAGCATCAGTGTCAGTATCGATGATGATGGGGATTTGAGGATGCTGTGATCTGTACGTCTCCAGCAGCGACTCAAATTCTTGGTCGGCGATGATCACGTCAACATCTCCATGCTCGAATATGTAGGCGATGTCTTCATGCTTGAGACGATAATTGACAGCTAGTGGTCAACCCAGTCAATTTTACAGTTCAACGTGACGGATGTGAGTATGCTTACCAACATTAATAGCCCCTGCAGCGGCGATCCCAAAGATCGACTCCAGGAATGCCGGTGTATTTGGACACAAAATGCCCACTCTTTTGAACCCATGCTTTTTCAAGTAATAAGCCAGACCACAGGCCCGGTCCGCAAGCTCGCTGTAACTCCGGTGGAGGATCTTGTTGTTGGCTGTAATGTGATAGACTGCTTCCGCCTATGTAGATGTCAGCAGCTGGTCTTTGATACAAGCGCAACGCCGCTATAGCACCCGCGGGAAAGCTCCAATGGCCACATACATCCGGTTCAATCGCCGCCGCCCTAGGCAAGAAGAAAGTCGGCGAGAGGGTATGATGGTTGTATCGATGCTCGAAGGGAGCCGATGTCGAACCAGCCAAATGGCCAACCAGGCTAGCCAGTCGAGACTTCACGCCAGACATATTCAAGGTACAGGATAATTCTGAAGAACCAAATACAGGGGGAAAGGGCGATAGAATTTACTTGGAGAAATGCGGGGAAGGTCAATGGCGTTAGTCTTTAACCTAGGTTCGGAGCGGGGATTTCGGGTACGGGGAGACGGAATGCATACCAGTCTGTTCACCGACTTTGTTCCTTCCTTACGACCGCCCACCTATTTTACTATACATGACGACTTCAGCTTCTTCCTCTATTAACTACGTGAAATGGACTACCCCCCTATTTCGCCCGATCTTAATCCCCAGGAGAACCTAGGGAATTGGCTAAAGGATCACGTGTCTTCTAGATGCGCATCCTACGCATCACATGTAGGCTATCATGACCTTGCGCCTATAATACAGGAAGGGTGGGAAGCTCTGCCTAAAGATATGCTAGAAGGGCTAGTGAATTCAATGCCACACCGTGTTCAGGAGGTAATTGAAAGAGATGAAAAGGCGACGCATTATTATAACATCTGCATACAATGATTGTTCACACAAAACTGGCAGAATAATGGTGGACACGGACATATATTCCTTGGTCACCCTGTAGGACCCTGTCCATTATGGATAATGCGGGGAGTCGGGACATCCCATGTCGCAGATTAGAGCACAGCTGCTACCAACCACAATCTGGTGTCCCCTCCGCGCTATGATTAATGGAGGGGGTTACAAATGGATTTGCAGCGAGTCGGGGTGTAGTTGAGCAAAGACGTGAATAGGCATGCATGTGGGCGAGCTTGCACATTCACCCAGATAGTGAAAGGCCTCCCGGACGGCCACCTCTACTGCCGAACGAAGGGAATCATCTAGTGAATCCCACTTGAGCAACGACTTGTCTTCCCGCGTGTTAGTTGAAATGTGCTTCAACAATACATTGAAAAGGAGCAAAGGCCCTCCAAAAGACCTTCCACAAGCAGCCTCCAGGCCCCTCCAGAGTATCAAATGGGTCAGACATTACGAGTGACTATTCCGTCAGTTCCGAGTATGAAGAGACGAATTGTGATGTGCATGAGACCGTTCTGAGACCATTCTGATACTACTTGTACCAGACGGAGCATCAGAGCAGTAGATTCAAGTGTGCTGTACTGGAATACGAGCTACGCCGACGAGGCATGGAACATACGTAAAAGATGTATGGAAGAAGATGAACCTGCATCATCATAAGATCATGTTGAACTCTTGAAAATTTGTTTTGGATTAAACCGCCACGGCGCGAGATAAACAGCCAGCTATTTTGAACAACCTTTCATCCCGCGACGTTTTTTCTGCTTTTTGAGAACTTCCGAAGAGCACCTAGTCCCGCCAGCCAGCCCGTGTTCGTCACAACCGCAAAGTCGTGGTATTCCACAGGACAGCCAGAAGACCCGGGGCCATGGAATAAGGTCGATCGGCTTGCCGTTCAATTTCACTGAAACAAAACCGTTCGCAATCCCAACCCGCTCGCAACAACCGGCCGCACTTCATCAGGTATCTAGTAGCCGTACTGAGCAAGCTGGTTCTTAGTCTTGCTGTCAACGTTCGCACCCTGCTCCGCCTTGGCAAGGTTACGGCGAGCGGCCTTCTTGCGCTCGTAGTAAGCCTTGCTCTTGACCTTCCGACGCTCCTCAAGACTGTGGAGAATTTGTTAGCACTTGCTATCTTAGTTATCATGGGCATGTGAGTCAAAACGTACCGAGAGACAACGTCCTGGTACTTCCAGCCAACCTCGTGGCTGAGACGGCCAACAGTGCAGTACTTGCGGCCGGGACGGAGGCGCAGGACACGGAGAGCCTGGGGAACGACAACGCGCTTCTTCTTGTCGTAGGGAGGGGGGACACCCTCGAAGACCTTGAGGCGCTCCATGGCGGCGGCACCGCGGGCGGTCTTGTGGGGCATCATGCCGCGGACAGCCTTGTAGAAGATGCGGGAAGGAGCGCGGAAGTGGAAGGGACCACCGCGAGTGGGGTTGAAACGAGTCATCTTGCGGAGGTAGGCGTGGTACTTGACTGTACGTCGACAAATATTCAATGTTAGCGATCTGCGCGGGACGTGTGATTTCCATAGCCGTGGGTGTCGTCTTGTGTCGCAGTCGTCTCGGTTCCTTCTTTCGCAACACATTTTTCCTTCCACGGCATAGATGGGAGGAACGGGGGTTTGAACGTACGCTTCGCACGGAAGAACTCGCCGGAGATGTTGAGAGCCTCACATCTCACAACGACGATCTTCTGGCCGTTCAGCAGCTGCTTAGCGACAGTGCTGGCCAGGCGACCAAGGAGATGTCCCTTGCCGTCGATGACGACCTGTAAAGCGTCCAAGTCAGCGATCTTGATCTCGAAATGCACCATTTTGAAGACGGTGGTATTTTGGCGACTTAGAGTGCAGTGGGAATGAGGAACGCACCACTGATTCGAAGGAGGACATCCTGCAGTCACCGATTGAAGGATATGTCGGTTGGTTGTCGGCGGTTGTTGTCGTTGGAGTCAAGTCGACGCACACAACGAAGTCGGATGGATCTCAGGCGAAGGGGCTAAGCGAGCCCGAAGGCCTACTGTGTGTGGATTAGCGGCGAGGGCCGCAGCCCTAATGTGGGCCAATGATAAAATCAACGTCATGTGATTGTTCACTACTGCCTGGACGTTGCTGACTGATTCAGCCACTTGTGCGGTTCATCCACTTGACTTTTTCTAGGGCACTTTTTTAGGGCTGCCCAGCCTTGTTCTAGAAAGATTGAAGTGGCCATTTCTGGTGTGAGGGGATCGGAGATTCATTCTTATAGCTGCACTGCGAGATCATTCACATGATAGTGTTCGAATACTACCCTTCTTTCGAGAACGATCATACCTCCTTCAGATCCACCTGCATCTCTTCCTTCATCACTATTCACTTGATCTGACTTGCACTCTATCATCGGGTATCCAGGTGGTCTAAGACTGGGTCCGATGACTAATAGACTACCATAGGCCTTTAATGTTTTTCTTCATCACCTGCCTCCAGTTTGCTATACTCCTAATCTCGCGCCCTATGAGATCTGGAACAGCCCAATTGTTCGCGCTCATCGCGACGCTACTGGGTAGCACCGACAGCCCTGCATAGCCGCATAGCCGGAATCGATATGCCCACTTAGTAGCGAAGAACCATGCGTCGCAAAACACGATTTGTTTGCGTCTCCGATACCCATGGTTATACCCCCTCCGAGGCAGGGTTCAAGCTCCCGGCAGGGATGTGCTGATACACGCGGGCGATTTGACTAATAAGGGAAGCATGTCTGAGCTCCGCAGGACAATGGACTGGATATCCGAGGCCGACTTTGAAATCAAACTCATTGTGGCTGGTCAGTCTACTCTTCCCCCTCCAGATGCCCGACGGCGCTTGATTGAGTGCGTTCCATGAGCTAGATAATGGAGGCTGCTGTAGTACACGCCGCGGCATTACTGGGGCGACGTACGGTCTAAGGGCTTCGTCGATTGCTGAACTCACCACCTTACAGGGAACCACGATATTACGCTAGATCCGGAATTTTATGCACAGCACGGGCAGGGCCTTCATGGTGACCAACTTGAAGATCCACGACAATGCGTTGAGGTTATCACCAGGTGGAAGCCTTCGGTCCAACTGCTTCAACACCAGGCAGCTACCATCCGATTAACCCGAGCCGATGGCCCAAAGACATCATTCAAGGTGTTCGGATCTCCATATTCCCAGTTTCAGGGCAACTGGGCTTTTGGATACGAATCAAGCAAGGCGAAAGCGCTCTGGGATTCAATACCCCTGGACACCGACATTATCGTGACGCATACGCCACCGCGCTCTCACTGCGACCAGAAGCCGAATGGAAAGTTCGTCGGGTGCGACGCGCTTCGCCGGGCTCTCAACCGCGTCAGGCCACCGTTGGCTATATGTGGCCATGTGCATGAAGGACGAGGCTACGAGATAATCCGCTGGCAGCCCGCGCTTATCAGAGCAAGGCCTGATGCTGACGGCGTCGATGGTTTCACTCGGGGCGTTCTGCCTTCCACTGGAAGTAAAAAGCAGAGCCTTGTCGACCTCACGGATAAACGGGGCCCACGCCTGGACAACGAGGGATTTTCATGCTCGTTGCCGGCCTCTGCCAGTCCGATGTCACCATCCGGGGTGTCAGCGGTCTCTGGGCAGGGCTGTGCTCCGTCTGTGAGCGCTGCTGATACCCATGGGCTCGATCAGGCCCTGCACACGCTGAGAAAGGAAACGTGCATCGTCAATGCTGCCATCGTTGCCACTAGCTGGCCGCATCGGGGAGGCAAACGGTTCCATGCGCCGATAGTGGTCGACTTGGAACTGCCAGTCTGGCAAGATATGGCCGCCGCTGAATCACAACGCATCTGACCTCGAGTCGATCTCTCTGCCGTGCGTTCGCTTTGGCGAAGGACTCGTCTTCCGCGGGCAAATCGATCGCCGCACAGTAAGGTAGGTGTCCTACCATGCACGCCGTGGCTTGGGACCGATCCAGTGCTTGCTGCCATGCAGGATCCCGGAGGAGCTTTGGCCGTCGTCTGAACGGTGGTTGGACGCTTTGATGCATGATCGTTCAAGGATTTGTCGACTGGTGACCCGAGCATTCGAGAAGGCCGTCAACGCTTACATCACTTTGCACTGGCGGGTCTGCGAGGCTGTTGATCCTTGGAAGCCCGGCCGTAGGTAGTTTCATGTACAGGGATAGATAATGACATTCCTTGGCCGTAGAGCCTCGAAGTCAACTTGCATATCTCCACTCTTGTAGAACCCCGCAGATTACCATGCGCCCGCATCTTAATACGCATCTGACAGATCGCAGCCGAAGTTGGCGCTTCACCAACCGTGATATCACATCTTCAGTCATCTGCAACGGCAATCCACCGAACTCAAAGACCCCTGTGATTCCAGATTCCAGAAACATCGGCGCTTGGAGCCGCGCCGTGAATGGGTGAGGATAACGGCAGGCGACCATGAACTAACCAGGCTACGGGCCTCTCACCACCTTGATACGACCCACGCGAGGCCGATCATGAAGATTCTTCACCGGACCAGACACGTTGAGGGGATGCAGAAATGAAACACTAATGCCAATGACGCCGCGGCGGGGGGGGGGGGATTTGCGGTGATCGTTCATACTCGAGCCCTGCATGTCCAGGTGGCCCAGGACCAATCCTGAATATTCCGAGGGGCTTTCAGATCCGACGAGTTTACGCAGAAGGCTAGATCCCAGCTCAGGAGGAGACCCTTTGTGCAACATGACTGGTCTTCCTAGGATCGGAGGATTATGATGATGGATTATAGGGTGTGTCGGTCTAGATTGAAAGTGCCAGGACCACGGATCTCGTCAAATGACAGGATCTTGTTTTCCGATCGAGTCGTTACCCTCACCAGAATACTCTGCCATGTTCCAATCCAGCTGATGGGTTCGTGGATTAACAGATCAGGCCGCGCGGACCGCAGGATCGGAACCAGATGACAGACTATCCGAAACTAGCAAGTGAACCGTGTCGGGGTGGGGGGGAGGGGTCAACATTCTGGAGGTGAGCAGAGACACGTTGGATCATGGGTCCAAAGTGGGACAAAGCCAGCTGGACGACTTGGCTCTCTAGTAGACTCGCAGACTACAGTAGTCACTAGGCGCTGGGTCCATTGATGAGAAGATCGGCTAGATCGCGATGCCTGCCCAGTTTAGGTACAATGTCAGAAAATAAAGCTCGGACCTGATCTGAGGCAAGAGACCCTGCAGTCAATAATGTCAGAATGAGTAATCGTGATCACCGTCGCAGATAGGGAAGCGGTGAGTTCTATATATAGGGACCCATGGTGCAGAAAGATTCAAGCAGAAGGAACGAGTGCGTGGCCGAATCAGCCACGAATTAAGGTGTCGACGGAAGCACCCGGGGTTTCCACGCGAGCCACGGGTCTGGCTCAGGATCAGGCACGACACCTAGTCACGTATCGGTATCAGTACCTGGACTCTAGTGCCTATCTCTATCAGTCTGCTAGACCATTCCCGGGACATTGTGGCAGCCCATGTAGAGAACAGCGAGGCGGAGGCAAAGGCCACCCTATGCGGGGGGAGGTCATTGGATACCGAAATGGGGTTACCAGATTGAGAGAGCTACATAGGGATTAATCGCGAAAAATGAAAGGACGAGCCAAACAACGAATATCGGATGGTCCAGCCCCGCAAAGTGTCCCATAATCTCGTGTTGATTGAACGCCCCGCTTCCTGTTTTCAAGGCGAAAATGCCTCCTGCGCAGGCACGGCGTCATTGGTGGACAGGGTAGCAAATCGGATGAGACGCACAGGCCAGGAAATGGGCTCAGGAAGTGTAGGCAAAGTAAAATCGGCAAGAGGGAAGATGGGTTGAGTTTAGGTGATAGTGACGAGGTGCTGGCGCCCTGAGAAAGAATGGATGGGCGAGACCCGGGGCTTCTATTTGTATGAGCTCCTTCTTCTTGTCAAATCCCCCTTAGCATTCCGGGAAGCATTGCCACTTGCAAATCACTCAGTGGCGGTTTCCCCTTTATTTTATTTTCTTATTTTTCCATTTCGGTCTCGCATGCTCAGTGACATCGCTTCTTTCGGTTTTTCTCGGCCACCTGGAGGTGGCTCATACTTTGTCTGATCCCCCCCCCCTCAAATCCGGTCCATCGGACGACACTACTCTCTTAAAGAATAGCGTCGGTCTGGCCGTGCTGAATGTATCTCCCGGTTACTTATTTCTAAGCCCATTATTTGCCTCCCATCCCCGGTTCCTGCGAGAGCCTTCTGGATGCACCGGCAATCAAGTTGGGGCCCATAACATACGTCGTTCCCTCCACCGCCTCTTCCCCTCTCCCCTCTCTCGGTCACTCCACTCCTCAATTCCCTCCCAGGGGATTCAATTCTTACTACCTCTGTATGGTTGACTCCTGTCTATCATGTCCTCATCACCCGATATAGACCCGTATCTGGCCTTGGGGGTCGCCAAAGATGCCACCCTTGCAGAGATCCGCGCCGCCCATCGCAAACGAGTGCTGAAGTGCCACCCCGACAAGATCCAAGATATATCGCAACGCAATGCCGCCCAGGACGAATTTCAACGGGTCCAGCAAGCCTATGAATTGCTTTCAGATGAAACTCGACGAACTCGCTACGACAGAAAGGTCGAATTACTTGCACTCAAGCGTGAGTTGGATCGCAAGCGGTCCGAGGCTATGCATTCGCAACGCGGGAGTGGAAGCTCCCGTGAAATGCGTGGAGGTCACATCGTGGAAGAGCGAGTGCCTGTGGATGTTTTCTTAGATGAGGACTTGCGATATACAGAGGAACCGCGGACAATGTCGCGCAAGGACAATGAGTTTAGAAGGCCAAAGGCAAAGCCAGCCGAAGACAAGAACAAGACTCGTGCGCCCCCAAACACCTATCGCGCAGCCAAGGATGATCGCGAAACCGCAAAAGCCACGCAGGCCGACAAGGCCAAGCAGCGGGATCGAGATCGCAAGCGTCAGGCCTCAGCCAAGCGCGAGGATGTCTACAACTCTTACGGCCCGCGTGTAGTATCCGATATGTCAGATTCAAGCGAATCTGGCACCTACGTGCCTCTAAGGAGGCCAGCCGCCACCCGCAGAACAACTCGGGATTCCTATGAGTCTCGTGAAGCCCGAGAGCCTCGCGACTCTCGCGAGTCACGATCCCGCCCCGCAGAATCTTCCTCTCGGAGGCGCGAGCGCATCTATGAAGATGAAGACGACTACTCTGACCGGTTCTCATCCCCAACAAGCATGAAGGCTGGCAAACACAAGCGGAGCAGCACATTCAGCGATCTCAGGAACGAAGTCCCGCGAGCCTCGCGGTCTCCACAGCGACCCCGTGGTTACGACTCGACGGAACCAGACTCTAGTGCTTCACGGCGCTCGGGTCGGTCCTCCCGCTCCACCCGCGATCAGTCTTCTTCACGCCATAATTCTCACGAGCACTTGGAGTCATCGCGGGGCTACGACTTCAAAATACCCAAGATGCCCACCACTGCCACATCGCCTGCCCATAAGGCATCCATGAGGCCGTCACTGTTTACCCGCGCCGCCACTGCTAACGCCGCAGGCTTTACTCGTAAGCGCGAAGGATCCAGTCGCGAGGAACCAATCCTGGAGAAAATGGCTCGTGAGCCAATTCGTGAGCCTCGTGAGCCTCGTGAGCCTCGTGAATCTCGTGAACGTGAACCTCGCGAGCGAGAACCAATTTCACGTTCCTCAAAGCGCTACGACTCTGGCTACTCCAGTCCCAGCACACCCGAGATGCCCCAGCGCGGTGCCTCGCCCAAGACCACGACTACACGCTACAAGATCGACGACACGGTGGTGATCGAGCCCTCTAAACCGAAATACCGCTCGACCTCCCCCGAGCGTCCCCGAGGCCCACCCAGGCGATCAAGTACCTACCAGTACAAGTCTGAGGCCTCGCCCCGCATCGAGGTGCGCACTGTGCGACCATCCAGACCTCATGGCGACGTGGAATATGCGCCACGCCCCCGTGCCGAAGACGTCAAGTACGCCCGTGAGATCCGGTCCGAAAGTGTCAGCCGCTCCAGCCCGTACTCTGATGAATACACTCGCCATCCACCCACTCGCCGAACCACCTATGCTTGAAGCATACCCTCAATAATGACCATCTATGCATTTCATACAATCCAAGTAACGACAGCTAAATCAGCTATGACGCCCGTGCACATTTTCTTCCTATATATGTCCTTGTCCATACTTCGAACTGCTAGCCAGTTCTTTTCCACAAAGATCTCAGTCTCCAGTTACATCACTTACCAATCACAAGTTTCCCCTCGTTGCTTGTCGAGCTTAGAAAGCCTCTTGCATATGGCCGCACTGGAGACTGAGATCTCACCCTAAGCATTGGGACGGGCTTGGTATCGCGTGATCAACACGTTCTCTTTGTTGGCGTAAAGGAAGGGTTTCTGGTGTTCTTTGCTTTCGATATACACATAACAAACACTCAATGGCGCAACTTTTCCCTATGATTGTGTCCTCATTTCCTTTTTCCTAGGTTCCTGTGGTTCGTTCCTCGGCGTTTTTGTAACCTCCCGGGGAGATGGTATGATACCCGTGGATAGTGCCGGGAATTCTCTAAGACTTGATGTACTTTGAAATAATGAAATGAGATGATATGAGATACGCAAGGTGATGATTTCATCGAATTCCGGGAGGTGATTTACTAGTGAATGTTTTTAGTTCAATGTCTACTTGGCATCCGTGACTTGATTGAGGTGTCACGTAGCCAGAATGAAAATTGCACAGTGTTCGAATGGGTCGTATTATATGTTTTGGAAGATGTATAACACTACAAAGACTCATCAAGAATATTTTTCCGATCAGGACGGACGAGATTCATGGACAAGGCTCATTTTTTTGCTATGAGAGGCTTGAAGGAGGTGAGGCGCGTTCAGCCAAGTCGGAGCATTGACTTGCGCCAGGGAATATAATTGGGGCAGTGCTGTTTTCGAGCCTCACTGTTCCTGGATTTTTGGCTAGTATGATGCTGGTGGACCATTTGACGGGTTTGAGAATGACATCGCCCAGTGGTGGAAGCAATAGATCAGAGATCATGGCGAGGCGACCGGAACAACGATCTTCGCTTAACAAAGTTACCAGGAAAGTTTTATTGGGCAGGATCAGAGGGAGGCAATACCCGGTGGCGTGGAGGAATGGGGCTGAGCAGAGTGATGCACTGGTCTTTATGACGGAGGTACAGATTGTTTGTAAGAGATAGTGCGGTGGTAGTAATGAGAAGTTCAATTAGAGGAATACATTGTTATGACTATATACAAGGCCCAGTACAACAGCGATAGTCTAGAGTAAAGCGATTCAAAGCAGATGTAGATTGGTATTTCACAGGAAACTCCTTCCAGCCGCGACCAACACCCAACTCAGTATGGAAAGACTTTGGTTTTAGACCAAGACATAGAGTACACACATCTAAAGCTATGTATTAGTACCTGCAGTGAGATAAACATTGTTAAAGGAACTTCCACTTACCAATGAAAGACCAAGGATCATCGAGAACCAGAAAACAACATTCTAGTGAAAATCAGTAACAAATTTCTCAATCGAATCAGATAGACATCTTGAACTTACATTGAGAACCGTTCGGCCCCGGATCAAAGGGGATTTCTGGGCTGCCACGATGGGTAATTGTAGCATCATACAAATGAAGCCGTATCCACGTAGCTTCTTGGTGATGCAGCTCATGACGAGCTCGTGGAACAAGGCGCTAACCAAAAAGGTAATGAGCATAGCGATGGGTTTCGAGAAGTAGGTACGGGAAGGGAAGTAGACATGGCGGAAGAGGAAATTGTGGACAGGGACATTCCACTCGCGGGAGAATTCAAGCCTGCAAGTGTCAGCATGGAAGAGGAAATGGGTTAAGTAGACCAACTTACCAGTCACAAGAGTTCCACCAGTCGGAGTAAAAGTGTCGGTCCGCAAACCGGGTCAGTTCGGCGAACGCGCCCAAAATGTATTCAAAGATTACCAGGAATACCAGCAGGAAGGTAATCATGAAGGGGAAAAGAAGCATGCTGATAGTCTCAGCCAAGACCAGCGCCTTATCAGCCATGCTGGTGACAGTTTCAAGCTGGAGATGGGCTTCGTTGAGGACAGGTAGGATGAACTCCTCGCTTGTCAGTGTCAACAGGAAGATGCAACCAAACACGGCCATGGTCTTATATGTAATCTCTGACCAGCGCCGGTGGCTTCGACGGGGGTATTCGAGCTCGTAGCACAGGGTCGGGCAGAAAAGGTAATCCACATAGTTTGCTACGTAAAGGTTTTGAGGGTAGGAGATGTTACCCAGAGGTGAAGTCAGTTCTGTAGCCAGATCTTCGCGCAGACGGGGCAGCGATTCAGCGGGAGCGTTCTTGTCATGCTGCGGCTTCAATGATGGCCGTCGTCCGTGAGGGTCTGGGTAGTGAACTGCAATGGGGGAGCTCAGCGCTATCGAATCCGACCTGTCCAGGTCAGAAAGTCGGCGCTCGATCTCGCTTAGATGGCCATTGTAGAAAGCATATGAATGCAGTTTCATGAGAATCGTCAACAGGTGGAGTGTGAAGAACACTTGGGCAGTCCAAGTCCAAATACGCATGAACGGCCAGCTATTATTTTGGTCAGCAGGAAATTCTGGAGACAGTCTGAAACTCCACTCACTTGACCCATACAGCTAGCCAGATCGCTTCCCCGACACTCTGCATGATCACTCCCCCGCGAACCCAACGAAGCCAGCGCGGACCGCTTCGATACATCTTGTGCATTGGTAGGACAAGCGCGGAGCTCGCGACCATGACCAGATCACTCAAGGCCAATTCCCACACGTTGGCGCCTAACAAGCTCCAAACCCGCACTCGCAGTGGATACCCGGTATCTTTGACATTGCGCAAAACGGTGGTGACCACCATGATAAACAACGAGATCCAGAAAAGGATGAAGAAGCCGCGGAAGTTATGGTAGTCGCTCTCGGGATCAAAGTGGGACACGCGGGGTACGTAGTCAATTGTATAGAAGAGGCGATTTCGAGCTCGCACCTGCTTCCGCGCAGTTGAGATCGAATGCGCTGAAGGGGGTGCATCTTCCGGGACCGGAGTAGAGCGGCCACTGTGTAGGAGATGCGTAAGCCCATGAGCACGTCTCACAGGGGAGCTTGGAGCTAGAAGAGACCTACCTGGCGTCCGCAGCCAGCTTGTACGCAGCCGGCCCGAGGCTCACATCTGCCTTGGAGTTGGACTGCAGGGGAGTAGCGCGTGGGCGCACGACGCCAGACGCATTATTGGAGATAGCACTGGACATCTCGAAGGAGTTGCAGTTGTAAAGTCAAGGAAAGGGGCCACATCGATGGTGTTGAGAAGAGACCCACCGAGGAGTGGTTTGCGAAGACTGGATCTATTGTTTGACGCGGTGAATGAGTTTTGGACCAACGAGGGCCACTACGTCAACGGTCAGCCCCTACGACGAATGAGATGCACCAAAGCTCTTCCGCGTAGATCCTTAACAGGACTCAGCAGCAAGCATGGCCAGCTATAATGTTGGAGATGACCATTTTATGCATCGAGTTACAGATAGGCATCTCTTTTGTGGAAGTATCCACAATACCTCCAGCTGAGGAGTTTATCTTACCAGGGGACATGTAAAATTACGTCAGGGCGCATGTGCTGAATCAATGTTAAAACCTTGGGCTTCAGGCACACAGAAGATCAGGTGAACGTCACGTGCTCTTCCACATAGCCATACACGCACTATGCCTCATATTGCCTAGCTCGTCCTCCCGCGCCAAGAAGCCAGGTCGACCCAAGTCACGGGCTCATAATAAAGCACAGTCCAGACCGGCTGCTTCACTTTCTGGCGAGCTACCTGCATTATCTTCGAGTCCCCTCGCGGACTTCTTTGATTTCCATTCCATTCGCCCCTCCTATTTTCTGACCCCCACCGGGGGTTGTGGCCGTCATGTCGTCCCGTACGTTTGCCCGCCGCCCCTCCTCCCCTGACGCTGGAGACCCTCTAACCCCAACTCGTCCAACAGTCAAGCAATTCATTCGAAATGTGCGGTCGGCCAAGACAATCGCTGATGAGCGAGCCGTGATTCAGAAGGAAAGCGCCGCCATTCGAGCTTCATTTCGCGAAGAGAGTCATGATTCCGGCGTTCGGTATCGTCAACGCACCCTATCCATTGCCAAAGCCCCGTCTAATACTCGTGTAGGAGGAACAACGTGGCCAAACTGCTATACCTTTTTACTCTTGGTGAAAGAACTCACTTTGGTCAGATTGAATGCTTGAAGCTACTCGCCTCACACCGGTTCGCCGACAAGCGTCTGGGTTACCTGGGGACGATGCTGCTGCTTGATGAGAACCAAGAGGTCTTGACGCTCGTCACAAATTCACTTGGAAAGTCCGTATCATGCGCGGGTCATTGGTTGAGAAGCAATACTGACGAGGACACAGTGATCTCAATCACTCCAACCAATATATCGTCGGCCTCGCCCTCTGCGCTCTCGGCAACATCGCCTCTACCGAGATGTCCCGTGATCTATTCCCCCAAGTCGAGAGTCTTATGTCTACCGCAAACCCGTACATCCGCCGAAAGGCGGCTATCTGTGCCATGCGGATATGTCGCAAGGTCCCCGACTTGTACGAACACTTCTTGGAGAAGGCCAAGACCTTGCTGACAGATCGAAACCACGGCGTGTTGCTCTGCGGCTTGACGTTTGCTATCGATCTCTGTGAGGCGGAAGAGGAGGAGGAAGAAGGAGGTCCGGAGGGTGTGATCGAGATGTTCCGGCCGCTTGCTGGAGGACTGGTCCGCGCCCTCAAGGGTTTGACAACTTCAGGGTATGCGCCGGAACACGATGTCTCCGGTATCACGGATCCTTTCTTGCAAGTCAAGATTCTTCGGTTCCTGCGGGTTCTGGGCCGAGGAGATGCGGCAACCAGCGAATTGATCAACGACATCTTGGCCCAGGTGGCCACGAACACCGACTCATCGAAGAATGTGGGTAACGCTATTCTCTACGAGGCCGTTCTCACAATCTTGGATATCGAAGCCGACTCTGGTTTGCGGGTTCTCGGTGTCAATATCCTTGGAAAATTCTTGGCCAACAAGGACAACAACATCCGCTACGTTGCACTGAACACACTCAACAAAGTTGTTGCCATTGAACCTAATGCCGTACAAAGACATCGCAACACCATCTTGGAATGTCTACGTGACCCCGATATCAGTATTCGTCGACGTGCTCTCGATCTCAGCTTCATGTTGATCAATGAGAGCAACGTGCGGGTGCTCGTACGGGAACTGCTGGCCTTTTTGGAGGTCGCCGACAATGAATTTAAGCCTATCATGACCTCACAGATTGGTATCGCCGCTGATCGGTTTGCCCCCAACAAGCGATGGCACTTGGACACCATTCTCCGTGTTCTCAAGCTGGCTGGGAACTACGTCAAGGAACAGATTCTTTCGTCCTTTGTGCGCCTCATCGCAACTACCCCCGAGCTGCAGACGTATGCCGTTCAGAAGCTTTATTCATCCTTGAAGGAGGATATCTCGCAAGAGGGTCTGACTCTGGCTGCTACATGGACAATTGGTGAGTATGCCGACAGTCTGCTAGAGGGTGGCCAATATGAGGAGGAGGAACTGGTGAAGGAAGTCCGGGAAAGCGATATCGTCGATCTGTTCACCAATATCATGAACAGCACCTACGCCACCCAGACTGCCATCGAGTACATCACCACCGCATCCATGAAACTTACCGTGCGCATGTCAGAGCCCGCTCAGATCGAGCGCCTCCGACGTTTCTTGACCGGTCGGACCGCTGATTTGAGCGTCGAGATTCAACAGCGTGCCGTCGAATACACTAACTTGTTCGGATACGATCAGATCCGTCGTGGGGTGCTCGAGCGTATGCCCGCGCCTGAGATTCGTGAAGAACAGCGCGTTCTTGGTGCACCAGCCAAGAAGCGCCAGAGCAAGGTTCTCCGCAGCAAATCCACAAAGGCTTCTAAGCCGGCGGAACACGACCTGCTTCTCGATCTGATGGGTGGCTCTGATGCTCCTGTAACCAGCCCGACATCTAGCGGGTCCAACACCGCCGATCTGCTGGCAGATATTCTTGGCGGCGACTCGGGCCTTTCGTCGCCCGCCCCAGCTCCTGTCCAAAACACCATGAACAACAGCTCCATCATGGACATGTTCGGTTCCAACGGTGCTTCACCTTCCCCGCAACCTCAAGCCGCATCCGCCGGTTTGGATCTACTCGGTGGTGGTGGTGTTGCACCTTCGCCTTCTTCCTCGCCCGCTCCCTTGTCCGCCTCGACGCCCGCACACACGGTCTTCAAAAAGGACGGTCTAGTCCTTGTCCTACAAGTCCAGCGAAGCGGCAACAACGCCCAAATCATGGCCCGATTCCGCAACGAGTCCAACTTCGACCGCTTCACCAACGTCGGCTTGCAAGCTGCTGTGCCCAAGAGCCAACGCCTGCAATTGAGCGCGATCAGCAAGGCCGAGCTTGACGCCGGCGACGAGGGTACCCAGACAATGCGTATAACCGCAGTCAGCGGGGTGAGCAATTCCTTCCCTCCTCCCTATCAACCATGAAAGCTAACATACCCATTTCAGGCCCTCCCTCCCAAACTCCGCCTGCGTCTGCGCGTCACATCCAGCCGCGACAGTGGAGACAGCGTCACCGACCAGGTCGACTGGACGGAGCCGTAAATCGGTCGAAATGAAAAACAGGAACTCTGTCTTGTTTCCCTGGACCTTGATCCTTGATCATGAATGAGTTAAAAGGAGATATGGTAGAGCGCTTTTTAAAAGTCAGGCGGATGAGCGTCTAATTTCTTACGCAGCACCTGGTTCTATACACCCCTAGTCATCTTTACACGAACTTCCCCATCTAGACATTTCAGTTTTTTTTTTTCGTTTCATGCTTTGCCTTCCCGGCAATTCTTTCTTGTACATGCTTCGGTTGCAGATGGTTTAACGCATGAGCCTGGATTGCATGGTGTAGAATTGGAGTGTTTATGAATGGACTTTGGTGAAATCATTGAGTAGGTAGCGTAGTAAGTGAGCCTTGAAAGTCTTGGAGATTGAGGATTGATTGTATGACCAGCTATGCAACTTAACCAACCTTGCATGTGGTTATATTCATCAAGGCTCTGCCAAGTCACTGCCGACATCTAGAGGTCTCTAGAAAGAAACACGAGTTGACTCCAAGCAGAAGTCTTCGAAATCGGCTATACTTCCATACTCTTAGAACTTGATTCGAAGAAATAGGTCCGATAGGCGCTAAGTCAGTTTGTCTCAACGCCTGACATCATGGCGGGAATTTTATCGCATGATTGTAATGCTATCACAAGAGTCATGCTTTTGTGTACTTTCGCGATCTAGCGAGATCGCTAACTAGCTTCTCTCTCTCCCGTTAGCAACATTTCGCCTCTCAAGTTAGTGCTCTTACGTTACTTGCCTCTTTATCTATTCAAGCATAGCTACCACGGCCCGCGCAGTTTTAATCTACCATTTTTTCTCGTCTCTACTTGGCCCGCAACCCCGCAAGAACCCTTGGAGCTTTACGTGGGCCGTTGTTTCCGAGAAAAACAGAAAACAACGATTACTTACATGTCTACCTGTGGATACAGCCGTCAGACTACCAACATGAATCAACGATCTCTCGATAAAGACTTACATCAGGCTGCAGCGGGCGAAGACTTAAAGACCGCTCACCTTCTGCTGGATCGAGGGGCGAATCCGAACGTGGAGGGGTTTGAGTATAATTCAGCACTTCAGGCGGCTGCCCGTCGCGAGAGTGTAGAGCTGGTGCAACTGCTCTTGGACCGAGGTGCTCAGATTGATGCCCAAGGAGGATACCATGGTAGTGCTCTTATCGGAGCCGCTCAATACGGAAATCTTGAGATTGTGAAATTTGATCAATGCTAAGGCGAATTTGGATCTACGTGGACGATACGGCACTGCATTGGCTGTTGCGCGCGACAAACAGCATGACAATGATGTGGAAGTCCTTTTGGCAGCTGGCGCGACTGAGTGGCGACCTAACAACAATGAAATAGATCGACAATTTGGATTGCGCTTCTGAGACGAAGATTTGGCGTTAGTTGTGACATTACGGGGGAGACCATGCGTGTATCAAGTAGCTTGAGTTCTCGCCTCGCAATGAAGCATTGAAACAGATGCTTGGTATTCTTTGTGACTGCCGCAAAGCCCCGAAGTGGTGAAAGCTGAACATAGAGAGACACCATCATAGTGATGGAATGGTTACTTGGGTGAGTAGTGAAACGGAAAAGGGCACGAGAGGTGTAGCTAATTCTGCAAAAGTACTGTATCTTCTACAAGGATACATGAATGATTACTTGAATTCAAGGATCATTTATGTTTGAGATTCCCATTAGCGGTGGGCAGCTTCAGCCGGTAATTTGAAGATATCAAGCCCTAGGGATTTATAGACGAGATAGAATCAGAAAAATCCTGCACGCAAAGAAAAGTCCTGTATCTCCCAAAAACAATCCAAACAGATAACTCCAGCGTAGTATCAGAATGCACAATCATGTCCAAAGTATCGGAGCACACAGCTTCGACTTATAAACCAGTTGCCAGATCTTCCCGATCATCACAAGAAATTTATGCTAGATCTAGATATGCTCGATCGGCTCTTCGGGGAGCAGAACCTGACCCTCACGGGCACTGCTCGGGAGACAGGCCTTGAGAGGGGGTCGGACAATGTCGTTGAATAGGAAAGTTCCGTAGACAAGAAGACCGAAACCGACGACTTGGAGCCACTTGAATGATTCCCAGCCAAGGCCAAGCGAGACGATCCAGATGAAGAGTGTGCGGCAGGTATCGATTGTGCTGCGCGAGGTAGCGGAAACGGAGTGGGTCACGGAGAGACCGAAGAAGTTGAAACCGCTGGGTTGGGTTAACAGGGGTTCTTAGGAGAGTATCTGGGAATAAGAGGAGAGGGTTAAGGGAAACATACCCAATGCTGATCATGATTAGTATACTGGAAACAGCAACGGCACGATTTGAAGTTATTTCGCGCCATCCCTCCTTCATATCGAAATAGCCGTAGCGACCAGCCTCAGTGCTTCCAACAGTCACGTACATCACAATCATGACAATCACGGTAGCTGAAAATCCGAAGATACCTTCCCAGCCAACAACCTGGATAGGATCCATGGCATAGTTCTCCAGAATCCACTCCTCCAGCACGAATTGCGAAGCAGTGAAGATCTGCGCTGCGGCAATGAGGAGCACGCCTATGATGGTCTGCACAGCCTGGGGGGTATTTGTGACAGTCTCATCAGATAGGCGATCATCCTGAGTGAGGTCATGGCCGCTCTTGCCGCTGAAAAGCGCGCCGGACAGTCCAACAATTGCCACTCCAAGAACGACGACGAACAGCGCGCTCCACTGGTACAGGAAAAGCTTGCGGCGAAGGAAGAGGACACTGAACAATCCAACAAAAAGAACTAGAGCTCCACGCGTCATCTGGTAGATACTCGCCGCCACAAAGAGCAAGCCTACGTTCATAAGGGTCGTGCCGGCAATATCACACCATGAAGGCGCCGCAAGGAGAAGGATTCGCCATCCACGAAGCGGGATACGACCATCACCTTCAATAGGCTTAGGATGTCGCTGGTCCTCCGGTCCATCGATCGTGTGGTCATTATCGTCGCCATCCTCTTCGTTCACGGGACGGTAGCCTCCCGCCAGAAGAGGCGAGGCGTCGCGGGACAGCCGGGGAGCGATAAAGCTCTTATATAGCATGGACAGCCCAAGGACTAGCCAGCAGCCCATTTCACCGACGAACATCTGCGCCCTGTACGAGTCATATATGATCAGCTTCTGTCACGAGAGTCATCGCCCGCACTCTGTGTGGAGCCAACCTGGTAGTATACACATACGTTTGAATAACCGGCTGCTCGAACAGCTTGCGCTCGTTGGGATCGGCTGAATCGCAATTTCGTACGCATTGCATGTCCTTTGATTGGGCTTAGTTGAGGGGACCTCTTGTGGATGGAAGAAGCTTGCATACCTGGTACTTGTTAAGAATGGTGTTGCAGACCCCGGTCACGAGCATCATCGTGACCAGGAGCGGAATGAGATTATGGCCTGCCATGATTGACGTAAAAGAGTAGTGAGGGAGGGCAGATGGGGAGAGGAGAAAGTTGGAGTCGGGAATTGAACAAAGCGGAGATGCCTTATCGCGTGATAAGCGGCAGCTGACATGCCAAGTGGGCCTGTCGATCTATCCGTGGATCATGTTCATATGCTTAGTTAGGTCCTAGTAGACTATGTGCCATGATCTTATTTAGATATCTCCGGGTTGCGGAGGATTACACAAATTAGACTCATTCGGAAGCAGGTCCCATTTAATCGTACTAGAATCAAATATTGGCCGAGCCATCACACTTTCCCGGCGGCGAACAAGTCCGATCCTTTTCCCCCTCAAGAACGCCCTCGCTGAGCTGGGAATATCACAAAGACAAATAAAAGAGGATAGGTATCGCTCGAGGATGAAAGACAGAAAAGCAGGAGTCCCACGTTGGGTATTGTACACACGCTTCGCCCCTGAAAAGGAAAGAAAAAAAAAGACAAAGGACCCTATGTACGCCGTAAAGCCGCCAGTAACAAAGTCGTGATATCTGTCCATATCATTGGAAAATGTAAGGGAAAAAGAGAGAAAGAAAGACATTGCTTGTGTCGATCACAAGGCAGGTATAGGAAGGTGGGTACTCTCAAGGTTCTTCGACTCCTGGTGCATGCGCTGGAGACGCTCAAAGTCAACTTGAAGAGACTCCGCACCATCAGTGAGAAGTTGGTCGCTTAGGGCGATGGTAGAAGGAATGGCCATCCACTCAGCTGATGCCTCCAGTGATTCGGCATCCCAGGGCATCCAATCGGGCCACCTCACGGATTCCTTGGTATCGGTGTTGGTCTTGTCCTCGGGGGTCTGAGTCGCTAGGGCAACATCCAAGGAGTCAGGGGTGCTGTCCGACTGTTCTCCAGAGAACATGTCGGCGTTCATGAACTCTTCGAAAGGATCGTAACCCATTTCGCGGCGTCGACATTCTGCGAAAATCGGCTGGAAAGTGTCGTGGATCTTCTCCAGAGACATCGGAGCATCCGCCCACGGATCCCTCATCTCATCAATTTTGCTGGAATCCTTCTGGGTATCCTTACCCGGTGAAGGCTTGACAGTCTTGCCAGTCTGACCAGGGGTAAGTTGCTGAGTTGATGTGGCGGGAGACGCGGTTTTGGCTCCTAGGAGGCTCGCCATGCGCAACATAGGGGTAGCATTAGGAGTCACCGGACCCGGCTTGGCAGGAGAGGCTACACTGAGCTTGTTGGGACCCGATGCAGCTGTTGTAGCGGCCGCCTTGGCCTGCAAGGTCTTTGGGTCAAGGCCCAGGCCAAGGTCAATGCTGTCGATATAATACTGCATAACGTCCTCAGGCGCCTCTTCTTCCTCCACCATGTGGTCGGCTCTCATATGCATCTCCAACCCGCTTTGGGTCGTGTAGCCTTGGATGTGACGTGGGCACTCGGCAATAGCGCATGTCCATGGCCCTCCTCGGGATTGAGCCGCGGCTTGAGACTTTGCCTCTGCCACGTCCTGCTTGTATTTCGCAGCCGCAACGGGAGCAGCGCTGGCCTGCACGGGAGAGGCACTGGGACCAGCATGGGATTGCTTCCTCTTCTTGGGTGGAGGAAGCTTCAGCTTTTCGGGAACAAGACCACCGGGGCCATAGGCGTGTGGAACTCCCTGGGGAGACGGTGCTCCAAATGGCGCTGCTGCGACGCTTGCAGACTGACTAGAGGCACGTTGAGCTCGTTGGAGAGCTTCTTCTTCCTGCTGCCGCTGAAGCTGCTGAAGGTTGGTCGCGTTCAATGCTGATGTGCCAGGCTGCGTGTTCGGAGGACCCGAAGGAGCAGCTTGTTGTTGCTGCTGATTGGCGTTGGAGCGTTGCTGGTTCATGCGAAGCATCATAACCTGGAATAGTTTTCGAATAAAAAGAATGGAACCGGTCAAATAATCCGGAGTGATCGTAAATTGCTCGTTGACAACCCACTCGGCTGACTGTTTGAACTGCCGCATCAACTGGATTCGCATGGCAAGAAGATTCCTCACGTTCTTCTCCTGGCCCTGCAACCGGGGGAACCCGTGTAACACCAAGACATCCAATCGACCAAGTACATCCAAAGAATCACGCAACTGCTGGGTCATGATTGCTTTCTGCTCTGGAGAAAGGGGTATTGGTTTCGAAGCAGGTGCGTTCTTGGCGATCTCGTTATAAACCTCCATGACCTTGGCCGGGAGGTTCTTGTTCCAGGCTTCTTCCGCCATTGCCCGGTTGAGAACCGAGCCACGGAATTGCACACTTTGCTGTCGACGAATTTGAGCCTCGATCTGTGAACGCTGCTGTGGGCTCATCTGGGCAATTTGCTCCTGTGTGAACTGAGCAACGGGTCTAGCGGGCCCGCCAAGGGGGACTGCGGGCTGAGGCTGCTGAGGTGTGGCCGTGGCGCGAGAATCGGCCGTTTCATCAGCGTTGGGTCTCTTCTTCGAGGGCTGCTTCGCAGGGGGCGCCTTGGCTACCTTGGCCGCGCCTGCGGTCTGCGCCTTCACAGGCTCAAGTACCTGGGACTGATGTGGTGTCGGAGGCTTCGCTGGCGGGCCGGGCTGTAGTGCAGAGACGGGAGGTTGTGGCATTGACTGGTTCGAAGGCTGTGGCATGTTTCCTGCCATCTGTGCTCGGGTCTGAGCAGCTTGCATGAGGATCTGTCTCTGGCGGTTGCGTAGAATCTCACGAATCTGATCGTCGGTGAAGTTTTGAGAGTTAGGTCCCAGCTTTTGACGGGCCATAAGAATGTCTTGGGCGGTAATTGGACGCATTGTTGGCATATTCATAGAGGGCTGCTGCTGGGCGGGTTGGAAATTTTGTGTGCCGTTCTGGGCGTTTGCCATCTGGGGTTGAGCTCCTTTGAAAGGGAGTCCCGCACCTTGTGCATTCGGATCCTTGGCCTGGTTGCTGACAACTTGCGCAAAATGAAGTTTCTGAAGCGTCATAAGTTTTGGCAGATCAACGCCATTTGAGG
The DNA here is from genome assembly GCF_028827695.1 of Penicillium maclennaniae. Taxonomy (NCBI): domain Eukaryota; kingdom Fungi; phylum Ascomycota; class Eurotiomycetes; order Eurotiales; family Aspergillaceae; genus Penicillium; species Penicillium maclennaniae. Next base: position 3,233,630 of record NW_026623215.1, on the reverse strand, counting down.
CTTGTGGATTTGAAGCGGCCCATTGTTTGAGCTGGCCCCATGTCTTGATGGTCTTCGGCACCTGAGAGGAAGAGTTGCTAATGATGGATGGCGGGAAGGGGACTTGGTCCATTTGTTTGACTTGCTCCTGGTTCATCTCAATCCCATTGTTTTGGTTGCGCATGATTTGCATCTGGTGAAGCTCTTGCTGCCGTTGCCGTTGCTGCTGCTGCTGCTGCTGCTGCTGCTGCTGCTTGTTGTTGTTGTTGTTGTTGTTGTTGTTGCTGCGGCGTCAGCTGCTGGCCTTGGAGCTGCTGTGCTTGAGTCTGTCCTGCATTCATGCCCGCTTGCATGCTCATCGAATTTCTCATGCGATTGTTTGCCATCTGTCCAGTTATCATTGCGGGGTTCTGGCCAGGTTGCGATGCGGTCTGCTGAAGGGTACCAGGCGGCTGGGGGGCATTGCCTCGAGCCATGTTGCTTGCCATGTTGGCGCGGCGCTGCTGGTTCAAAAAGAACGCATTTAGTTGCTCATTTGTCATCTGCTGTAACTGATTCTTGATCTGTGGGGGAAGATTCGGAGGGAGCTGCGGTCTAGCTTGCATCCCAGGCTGCGAGACACTGCCAGGTTGTTGGCCCATGTTTGGTGGGCGGGATGGAGGTCGAGATTGGGCAGAGACCTGAGCTGGAGACATCTGACCAGGCATCGGTTGGTTCAACATTGGCATCACCGGGCTTTGCTGGGGAATATGGGGTTGCGACTGAGGGTTTGCCTGACCACCATGACCTGACATCGCCATCTGAGCCTTCTGGGCTGCTTGGGCACGAGCCTGTGCGTGAGCCTGCGCCTGAGACTGTTGCGACTGAAATTGGGTGCTGGTTTGCATTTGCTGCTGGTTGAACATATGAGGGTTGACGTTGGCACCGTTCATATTGGCTTGGCCGTTCTGCCCCATTCCCTGTTGGAACATGTTCTGCTGATTTGGGAAAGGCTGGTGGTTCATTTGTGATGAGCTGGCAGGGACAACCAGCTGGCCCGCTTCCTGCGATCGCAACCCGTCTGCCTGCTGGCCTTGGATATTCTCCACATTTACATTTCCGATGAAAGCATTCGATGGATCAAGACTCTGGCTGGGATTCCCAGAAAAGGCCGAGTTGCGTTGAAGGTTCATCATGTTTTGAAACATCTGAGGATTGTTTAAAGGGTCACTCCCAGCCATCATTCCGTCTTGGTTTGGTATTTGGCCACGACCCATCTCCATACGAGCTCGACGGTGCCTCCTCAGTTGAATCAGTGCTTGTGAGCGAAAGAAATAGGTCAAGGGATCTAGATTCTTTCGAGCCAAGTACTGCTGCTGCTCTGGGTTCATGTTCGACAGATTCATCCTAATCTTCTCCATGTCTTCAGGTGAGGTCTTCGACTGCATTTGCGAAGCCAGCCGAGCCACATGGTCGAGTTCTTGTTGTGAGAGTGTATTCAAATCATCAGTGAGAGGGGCGCCATTGCCGGGGCGTTGCTGGGCTCGCTGCTGTTGTTGATGTTGCTGCTGTTGTTGTTGTTGTTGTTGCTGCTGCTGCTGTTGCTGAAGCATAGCGGCCGATTGTTGCCGACGCTGTTGCAATGCCGCCTGCTGGCTCATGTTGTTCATTCCCATCGCCATCTGCGGCTGGCCTTGGATGGGCGAGGTCTGCATGGCCGGATTCATCTGTTGCGGGAAAGCACCCTGGGGTTGGTTCGGCATGGGACCCCCCTGGAGGGACATACCACTCTGTATCGCGACGGCGGCCTGTCTCTGTCGAGTATCTTTAATGTGGAGTAGCTTCTCCATACATTCCTTATCATATTCGGCCTGTGAAAAAAGGAAATCAACGTCAGCATGACACTTGCTCGTCGAGAAACGGGCGGAAAGGACGAACACGTTCGTTGGCCTTTTGAAAGGACTTCTGCTCAAAGCTCAGCGCAGCCTGGGCGGCTTGATTGATATCGATCCGAGGTTGAATGAGACGAAGGGAAGTAATCCTATTGTAGGCGAAAGTGTCAGCATGCAGAAAGCGAGACAAAAGAGCAAACCAACATTTGGTACACATTCATCGCCCGGTTCTTTATCGGAACCTCAGCCTTCCATCCAGTGTACGGTCCTTGGTTCGACAAGACATGGGCGACATGGGCCATGATGGCCTGAGCATTCTCATTCTTAGGCGGCTGCATGCCCGGCGCGACTGCACCAGGCATGCCCCCGCCAGGATTGTTGAACTGAGCGGGATTCATGACCGAAGCCCCATCTATGGGGATCACTGATCAATCCGCGAAGGGGGTGTCGTTGCGATCAGCATTCGCTATGGCGGTGTGGTCCGTGTTGGGAGCGCGATTGAGAAATGATGACAGTCGCGAGGTCGTGAGACGCAGGGTCGGGAAACGGTTCACGTCCCAGATCGGCGGGGGTGGGAAAAAAGGAAAGACGACAGCTGGTGTCGAACCGTGCTGAGTTGAGTCGATCTGGGAGGGTGGGGATGAATTCAAAATGACCCAAACGGAGGGCAGAAGAGTGGATGAGCAGCAACGAGCGACCAGCACTGCGGGAAAGCAAGGCGTTCGGGCACCAGCGTCAATTGGATTCAATTCGCTGACAAAAGCCTGGGTGTGGCTTGGAGCGAATGAGGTCGAAGGGTGCAATGGTAGGGTGGATGGGATCCGTGACAGGGATGCTGCAGCTCTGAAGTCGCACCGGGCTGTTCCCGTCGTTTCTGCAGAAGCCGCTGGAGAGGTGAATGAAGCAGCCACGGATTTAGGAGGACACCACGTTCGACGTACGAACGAGGAAAGATATGGATATCAATCCCGAGTGGAGGGAGTTTGGTATGGGATGAAGGGACTGAAGGCAGGGTTGGGTTGTTTCAAGAGTGCACAGGACTCTCTTTGGGTGGAGGGGCCCGAAGGGAAAACGGGCGGAGGGGCAAAAGCTGAACAACCACAAAAAAACCCAAATCCAGTACAGGTCTGAATATGGAGATGAGAAGGAAGAGGTCGGGGTGAATGGGAGCGACAGAAACATGGAATATTGTAGAGCAATCGCATCCACTGAAAGCTGGTGACGACGAATTGGGTGTATTCGTAAGGCTGTATTGCGCGGGTATTACGATGTCAAAAAGGTCACAAGGCCAGGCATAAGAGCCGCGTGATCGCCGATGTCTGTGTAATTTAAACGTTTTTGAGTATCAAAGTTACGCATCTGTTGGCCCCGACCATCAGGTTCTGTACGAGAGCTACCCAGGTACTGGCTATGAAGGTATTGAGCGCATGAGATCTACCGAGACAACTGAAGCATATCGATTGTCCCATAAAGATTGCTCTGTTTCAGTTCCACCTACGATGCGATGGATATATCTCAGCGATCAGACATGCCTGAGATCGACGTTCTGGCCCTGGCTTGATCCGGTTGCCCCAATTGGTTCAATGGGCTCCGCAGTTGAGGCGTTACTGAAGTACCGGTACTTGTCTGTGAATACAAAATAGTACTGTTGAGAAAGTATCGCTACTCTCAGCACATTACGTAGCCCCCCGAGCTTAAGTCAGCCACTTCTCCCCTGGAAACGTCAACTGTTCAATTTCCATATTCCTACTCCGTCCGCATCTCTCTAGGTCTTCCTCCTCGCCATGAGCAACGGCTAGACACCCTCCGTTCCCCCCTCCCTTCTACACAATGTTTACTGTCTCCGTTCCGACCGTCTCCGTGGGCTCCAATGTCTTCTTCGCCTTGGCCCTCTGCTCAATCTCCGTCCTCGTGTTGCTACTATTGCGCCGCTTTTTGACCATCCGCGCCACTCCAGCGTACATTATCCTCCCTATCTTCCTGGCTCTCGCCCTTCCTGCGAGCGTCGTTCTCCTAGTTCCCATTGACTTGGCCTCAAGTTCACGAGATGGTACTGGTATCAAGGCAATCTGGTTACCGGATCGCGTGGTTCTGGTGTGCTGGCGCATCGCGTACTGGCTGATCTTCATGCTGACATGGTATGTCCATTCGTGTGACGCAACTCTTGTCCGCTTCTAATTGTATATGTCCAGGGCTATTCTGCCGCTCCTGGGCGAATACGTCGATTCTGGTTACCGCGAACCCAAGGCCCGCATCGTCTACTCTCTCCGCATGAACGCTCGATACCAATTGATTGTTCTGACATGTGCCACCGTGGGACTCATCTATGTCTCCATCTCCAATGGCTTTGATTTCCTTACGATCAAGGGTCTGGTGATGGCTCTAGCCTACGTGTGGGGCCTTGTGCTCGCTATTTACCTGATGGGTCACGGCTTAGTTTCAATTCCGCGCAACCTTTTGAGGAACTCTAACATTAGTGGACGGCTGCGCCGCCTCCAGGCGCATGCACCCAAGGTGCATGAGCGCCTGATGGACGCAGTTAATGAATTGGAGAGTCTCAATTCACAGGTCACACAGTTGCAGCAGCGCAAGACTGGCACCGCCCGCGATTTCCAGGAATGGATTGAAGATCTTTCTGAGAATCCCGGCTCCTCCGACGTGCGCGTCCCAATTCTCGAGTCCGCCGATTCATCTGCCACCATTCCATCGGTTATCACGGAGCGCTACTTAGCAGACCTGACAAGACGACTACAGCGCGCGCGACACATGAAGGCACGGTTCGTGGATGAATGGGATCGCCTAGTTCAATCCGCTGCGGACATGCAGACCATCATGAACTCGGCCGCATCGAAGAAGCTCGAGTTCGCCCCATCTCCGCGCCGGTCCTCGTGCCTTCCTAAGATGAAATTTTTGACCCCCTATATGCGTTACCAACTCTACTACAACATTATTCCTACTGTGAGACTCGTTCTTGGAGTCTTCTTCGCTGTAGCATCCGTGTGCGTCGTCTGGTCAGAATTGATCAAGTCTATGGCGCCCCAACTCTCCGCCGTGACTTTGACTGTGGTGCCTCGCTGGAAAGATGAGAAGCCTCTTGGTTTCGGGAACCAGGTTATCGCATCTGCATGGCTGCTTTACATGTGTGCTGCAGCCCTGACAGGGGTCAATGATGTCCAGGTGTGGGGTAACCGGGCCCTCGTGCGCCGCAATACCTACGGCGAGAGTGCATGCTGGTACGCCAGTCTCGTTGCCCGATTGACTGTTCCTATCGCCTACAACTTCTTGACATTCCTGCCTAAAGACTTTCGTCGGCGTACCACGTTCTACGAGTTTCTCGGCAAGCTGATCAACCTGACGTATCTCGGAACAGGGTTCGATTACATCTTCCCAATCTTTATTCTTTTACCCATATGTGCCACTCTGTTCAACCTCTACGGCCGAATCAAGAACATTTGCGGGTTTGGTCTCGCAGAGGACGATGAAATCCACGATATTGAGAACAATCCCGCCGGATACGGCATGGGCGGCTGGCGTGAGGGCCGCGACTTGATTGAGCGAGAGCTCAATGGCTTCGGTTCATTGGCTGTCTCTTCTCGTGGAGGCCGCTCCACCTGGGCTTCCGACCGAGAGGAAGGCGACTCCCGGGGATCGTCTCGACTGCGGGTCCCGGCCGCTGAGGGTTCCCGGTCTCCTCGAGCCGCTCAAGCCCCAAGGCCCGTGACGGCTCCTACCGTGGTTGACGGTGAGGATGAAGACGTGAACTTTTTCCAGTCTTTCGCCCACCGTGTGCGCAACACCTTTGAAACTACCAACACGCCGCAATGGTTCAATGGTGGTGAGCCCCTTCGCTTACCTCGCTGGATGTCTGGGGACAACACCACCACTGAAGACGGCGGTATCAACCGGTTGTTTGGAGGCCGGGCTGTGCCTGGTCGATTGCGCCTAGGCTAGGCCATATTATACATCACCTAGTTTGGGATTTTGATTTTTTGCATAGATGCGGCGTTTGAGTCTTTCCATGGCTACGTCCGTACCGCTGCTGGACAGTGTAAATAATATAGCATTTCCTTGAGTTGTACATATGGGTCACGATTATTTGAACATTCTTTCGAAGCGCTTAAAGCCTTGTACTTGAATAATCTGCTGGTTGTGATGCCTGCTATCAACTATGTATGCTCTTCTTTTTTTTAAACGGGCAATGTTTCGCGAGTAGTAGGTCACTACTATCTCGGCGTATACGAAGGTGGGTCCGGGTCGTTCCCACGTAAAAAAAAAAAAATGACTGAGCAAAAATTTTGCCCTCAGCCAGGATCGAACTGGCGACCTTCGGATGGCAGTCCTGTTAACAGGGCCGTCAAGGTGCGATGCTCACGATATGAGACCGACGTCATAACCACTAGACCATGAAGGCATTTGTTGATGCACGTGACGGATTTAAGATAATTGAAGGACTTTTAAAGGTATTAAGGTATGTGCGCAAGCAAGGGGTGATTCACAAGCAAGATCACTCTAGGATCGATGATAAGACTCAATGGTTTTCACTGATTAAACCACTGCAAGGCTGAGCTGAAAAATTAAAGAGGTTTTTGGTTGGAGATAAGCCAGCCAACCCAGAGGTTTCTTTCTGTTAGAGGTGCGCAATAGGTCTCCTACTTGATTTGCTGACGGAAAATTTGCTAATCCTAATGTCAGGCCATCATAATGTTATAAATGGGAGATGCTTTCATCAAATGCCTTCATGGTCTAGTGGTTATGACGTCGGTCTCATATCGTGAGCATCGCACCTTGACGGCCCTGTTAACAGGACTGCCATCCGAAGGTCGCCAGTTCGATCCTGGCTGAGGGCAAAATTTTTTTTCTTCTTTTAAGATTCTCTAATCCTTGAAATCGGCGGCGGCGACTCCATCGATAGTGTTTTTTTTTCAAGGTCCTTTTGCTATGAGAGATTGACTACCCATCGTTGGCCATCGTAATTCTCAACTAGATCGTGTCTTCGATAAGCACTCCGTCCTGTCCGGTTAAGTCGACACTCGTACTTGAACAAATGATAAGCTATTCCACTCTTCGAAGATCTCGGTTTATATTTTTGTGTCATATTAATGAATCATTCTTCATGGGTGAATCATATACATCTGCACCACTATAGGTTATGGAAGTCATCACCGGGTCCCGCAATATATATATGTCGCATTTTCGGCCGATGGTATATATCAGATACGTAGATTCCCCTCCCCATCGAACTAATTGACCAGAAGCGAGTCCAGTCGGAAACCAAAAAAATATAGGTTTTTTCTACCAGCGCAATTCAATGTACTCGGACACTCGACCGCCGCCCCCCGGGGGGGCACGTAAAGATGAGGCTATCACGTTCCCACGTGACGAGGCACCAGAAACTAAACTCAACAACCGAGTTAGAATGCACACTGTGCTACTAGCTATCGTCTGACCTACGATCTAATAAATACAGCTCTAACTCAGCGCTGTTAACATGTACTTAACATCGCCACAGGTGGTCTCGGACACAACGTGTCATGGCCCAATATCACCAGATAGTATTAGGCAGCATCGGGGTGACACGAGGAATCCGTCGACTTTTTAAGAAAACTCCAATAGATATGTAGGAAATCGCAAGACCTGCGCCTCTCACGTTAGCAAATTGCACGGTAGCTGTAGAAAGGGGCCTACAGGGCACCCTACGATGGCAAAAAAAAGTGCGCTCTCCGCCTTGTCTGCTTCGAAGCCAGTTCTGAGGGCATTTCTTCACCACTGCTCCGGACCAGCTGCCACTCAAGCGATCCATGAATCTCTTGCCTTCGCCCCTCGCTCAGTCCACCTTGGGCGAGAAGTGCGCATTTTACCTGGATCACGTCACGGACAACCTCCCGTTCCTACAGTCCCTCCGCCTCGATTGGACCCCGTTCTGACGTACTCGGCCACTTCTATCCACTCCATCGTGCGAGCGCTGCCATTCGACACCGACGAACGAACCATCGCTGTCTGCGCGGCTGTTCTGATCTGCGTAATCACAGTTACCGTCATGAGTTGGACCAACCCTCTTTCGAACCTCTGGCGCCGCTCGCCCAGCTACGCATCTGCCCGCAAGTTCGCGACGGCGACTTCAGTTATATCGGACCGGGCGATATTGTTGATCCGCCCTCCCAGGGCTATAGCGCTTCCGCAGACGAGAATGAGCCTGATATTATTTGTCTACGACACCGCGGTATTATCTACCCGCTCCACTTCCGCGCATATGCTATCGATGATGGCGTCCTATCCGTTGGCGCACTGCGCCAGGAAGCGGCTGCAAAGATGGGAGTGAAAAACCCCAATCAAATCCGTCTGTTATATAAGGGAAACCTCCTCAAGGATGATTCCCGGCCATGCAAATCGGAAGGACTGAAGCAGCATTCCGAGGTGCTGTGCGTTGTATCCGAAGTTGGAGCCAATTCACCTAGCGACGTCTCCGACTACGATGGTCGAACCAGTGACCCGCCAACCCAGCGCCCCGGATCATCTTCATCGCGTCTGGACGGGGAAGAAGAGCCAGTACGACCAAGCAAAAAGAAAAACAAGAAGAAGAACAACAAGAAGAAGAGCAATAGAACCGCAGGCGGAGAGGATGCGTTGGGATCATCTGCTTCCCTTGGCCCCCCGCAACCCGCGTCTGATCGATCTACTACCCCAATGCAGCCCCCGAACCTGAAGCTCATCAAGACCCCACTGGAGCAGATCGCTGCTCTTGTTGGATATCTCCAACAAGAATTGATCCCGCTTTGTGACGAATATGTGGCCCACCCGCCCAGCGACCCCAAGAAGCGGGAATTTGAGTATAGGAAGTTGAGCGAGACTATTCTGGCGCAGATCATGTTGAAAGCGGACGGTATCGAGCCTGATGGCAATGAAACCGTGCGTAACGCGCGCAAGGCTCTCATCCGGGAAGCGCAAGCGAATCTCAACCGATTAGACCAGGCCAACAAGTAAGATTTAGTCGGGCGGGATGTGTATGTACATTTGACACGTTGATTTGGGGAAAGGGTGTTTTTTTTTTACACATAGACCATCGATTCTACATACTAGTCCCAGGAGCATCGTAACTGGGTATTATGATCAATGTTTGAGGTGTTATCGGATCAGTCAAGCGCTCAGACCGAGACAAAGCGACGTAAGAAAGTGGGGAGGATCAAGCTTGACAAGTTGACGAACCTAAGGACGTTTTTGCCGAGTGCACTTAGCGTGATCTGGACGTTGATCAACATGGTTCAGGGGCACCTCTCCGACGCACGGTCCTAGCTCAGGCTCGTCCTGTCACGATGTTGGACTCATTTTTAAGAGATAAGGGGGGATGCGCCGGAGGACAAGGTCTCAATGACGCGCCCATGCTTTGAGAGGGTCCCGAGCTGTCAATTAGGTGATTTGACGTGGGCTCCAACGTTAAGGCGCGTGTCAGATAGAAAAAATGGAACCAAGTAGACTCGTTCAACGACTATCGATGTGCTATTCCCAGTTGGGAAGGGCCCAGTTCGGTCTCTTCTTCTCCTCTTTTCTTCCTCCTCTTCCAACTTGGACCTGAGGTCTTTGAGTGTTACGTCGAGAGTCTTGCATGGGGTCTTGATTCTTACCTGTCGTGATATCTCGATCCTCTTCCCGCTCTTTCCCCCGCACTGATTTCCCACTTCCCCTCCTCCATAGTCGCATCGCACGATCTGCCCCAAGCTTTCCCCCTCGTGCCTCTTTACCGCGAACTGGAGATAGCAGCCTCACTCCTATCCTCGTTTGAAGGACCCTGAGAGGCATCCCGAACCGCTACCCTGACCACGGGTCGTTCCCACGGAACCCAAGCACGCGGGTTCAATACCCACCCGTGGATCGTACCGGCTACCACAGTTCCTTGAATCTGTAGGTGACGCCGAAATTGCTGCAGCTTCAGCCCCCCCCTGCAGTCTATTTACAATTTACTGCGGTCCTTTCCCCACCGTGTGCGGCCTACCCCCCTTACCACAGAGAGCCTGCATCCCCGGGAGAGGTTCACCATTTCGACTTTTGGCTCGCAACGCGGGACTTCGGCAAAAGCCTGTGATGGCTTGATCGATACACACGACACTCGTTAAAGCAAACCTGGTCTTCCCCCTCTTTTGCTTTCCATATTGAAGCAGGTACCAGCTGGACTGGCCTTATTGTTTTCCCCAGAAACTTCCCCAAAATCGATTGCAATGGCGGGCGTGGCCACGGCGTATTCAACTGATGCCTTGCGCTCGTCCGGAGGCGTGGATAACGAGAAATGGGAGTTCGCTGTGCCAATCCCCAATGATGTAGGTTCCTCGTGTTTTTCCCGTCCTCTTCTGATTCAAGGGACTTTCGGGGTTGGATGAAGGTCGGAGGAATTCTCTTTGTGCTGATCGTCCATTTTCTTTACACAGGGCACTCAAAATTCCTCGAAACCGCGAACCTCTCAAGATTCGAGCTCGGTCCGGGCGACATCCGCTCGGCAGCGCAATTCGAATGGCTCTCGAAGCTCTTCCGTCTCCCGAAACGTGCACGATGGCTCCTACCACGCCAGCCGAGTCCGACGCGAACCCAGCATAAACAGACAAGGGAGTGAACTCACTACCGCCAAAGATGACCCGTCTCGTAAAGAGTACGCTGAGGGTCCAGACGGGTGGGGGATGTATTTCCCAGAGGAATTGAACCACGAGAACTGGATTCACCGTGACAAGCTGGCAAAAATCGAGAGCGAGGAGCTTCACCAGGCAGCCATTATGTTCCAACGGCGGATGACGGCCGATAGTAAGTCAAGCGCAGGGCATGGGCGGAACTATGACCCTCACCATAGCGGTGCCCCTGCTTCGATCTCATCGCGCAATGCAGAGCACTCGGAGCCTTGGCCTGAATTACGGGAAGAGCGGAAGACCTATGATGGAGAATATGGCGATGAACGGCTGAATTGGGATCTTCGCCGCCCTGAGGAAATCGCCGCAGATGAACGGGCCTCCAGCATCTACAGCAACCCCGGCCTCCGAAAGAGCTCTTCGCGAATACCCATTTCGACAGCTAGCCCAGTGCCGCTCATGTCTGGCCGTGATTCTCGCGGACCTCGAAGCCGTGCGGCTACAGACGAATACGACGACGAGGACAACAGGGGTCGCAGAGCAAGCGAGCCTACTGGGGAAGGAAATCCCCAGACTCCTTCGCCAGGAGGTCGGCCGGGCAGTCGTGGCTTCAGCACCACTCAAAACACGCCGTCCAAGAAGATCCAGGCAAAGGCGGGATCAACAACACGAAAGACTTCTGCGCCACCTACAAACAGAAAGACATCGGCTGCTAGATCGCGTGCGGTCTCAGGCAATGCGTTGCAGCGACCTGGCACTCGATCTGGCGAAAGCCGGCCTACCACTGCGGCCAACCGACCCGAGGGCGACCCGCCGTGGCTGGCGACCATGTACAAGCCTGATCCTCGTCTCCCGCCTGACCAGCAGATGCTCCCAACTGTTGCAAAGAAGTTGCAACAAGAGCAATGGCAGAAAGAGGGACGAACGCCCAACACATACGACCGGGACTTTGCACCCCTTGCGGTCTACCCTAATGATTCGCCTCCCGTTCCAACCAAGCCTGAGGAGCCTCCGATGCAGAAGAAGCCAAAGACTCCAGAACCCGAACCCAAACCCAAACCCAAACCCGAACCTGAACCTGAACCAGAACCAGTGACTCGGCCGAACACGAGCATGGGATACAGCACAATGCCCAAGGTGCAAGATACACCTCCATTAGGGCTGACCCCCAATCCAAACTGGAACCCTCCGGTGGTCTCCGCTCAGCCGCCGCCGAAGAAGGACAAGGGATGTGGATGCTGCATTGTCATGTAATGAGCATTCAATCCCCGCCTTTTTCCACCAAATTTTTCTTTATGCTCTCATCTATCCCCAAGATGCCTTTCTCACTTGCACAGACCCTTTCATCTCCTTTTTCTCAAATATCTATCAATTTTGTCTTATTCTCCGTGGGATGGTGTTCAGTCGGAGTCTCCCTTTGCGAGGATCCAAGTTGTTCGGTCCTCTTCACCCGAAAATCCTTTTTAATCTGGTTATTTCCCACCGGAGCATGGCGCCCCTCATGCATCCACTCCTTCTCTTCTCCTGTCATTATTTCTCCAGACTTCCAGCCAGAGAGGCAGGAGGGCCAGAAAATATACCTCTTCCATCAACGGGTCGTTTGCCCGAGTGCATTTTGTGCCTACATCTTTTCCACTCCGTTGTATTCATCTTTGTTATGCCTGTTTTGCGGACATTTTTGCTGCCACTTTTACCAGATTCCCAAGCCTCCTTGCAAGCGATTCTGTCATTTACTTCCCTTTCATTTCAGTTGACTTCAGTCTGGTGTGCTCGCGCACGCCTATCAATTAGAAATCATCAATCGAGAACCGAGTCCGATAGATCAATCCGATGTATAGGACCACGAAGCACGCCATTTGCATATATGACCCCTGTCTATGGCGTGATCCAGGATCACCAAAGTAGCCGTGTCAATCAACCCCGAGGTCCATTGAATAACCCAATAGTTTCCAATTCGAAAGTATCTCGATACATAGGTCCATAGCTCTTTCAAGATCTATTTCGAGTACAAGCCCCACATGTTGGATGCTGACCAAGCGAGCATCACCTGACATCATAGCGGCAAACGATGACAGAATCGCCGACTCTCGCCCCCCCTCACGATTATCCCACCTCCCCTCCAATTTATAAAGAAGAGACCGCGAACTCCCCCCCGGTTTCTTTCATTCATTTCGCCCACCATTTCGTTCATCTTCCAGCGTCTTTTCGGCTCCTTCGCCGCTCCTTCTCCCGCCATCATGTCCGCCGCTAAGACCAAGGCTCAGACCCTCATCAACGAGAACGGCGTTGTCGTCTTCTCCAAGAGCTACTGCCCCTACTGCACTGCCACCAAGAAGCTATTGAAGGAGAACGGCGCCAATTTCACCACTCTTGAGCTTGATCAGATTGGTAAGTGTACACTTAATACTCGTGGCTTGCGCGGGCTTTCTTGTCTTTGAGCGCGGAGACTGGTTGGGGTTGTATCTGATACCCAGGCCTCTTCCTTTGGCCCCTCTTCTGCACTACGTTCGATTGCGCTGCTGTTCATATCTCACTGTGTACTGATATTGTCTATTGCAGATGACGGCTCTGCTATCCAGGACGCCCTCGAGGAAATCACCCAACAGCGCAGTGTGCCCAACATCTTCATCAACCAGAAGCACATCGGTGGAAACTCTGACCTTCAGGCCAAGAAGGGTGAGCTTCCCGCTCTGCTCAAGGCTGCTGGTGCCGTTTAGAGATCATTGCCGTATAGAGATAGATTAAGGCTCGGGTCACGATACTCGAGTCTTTATAATTGCACAGCTTTGCATCTGCACATGCTTTTCCATGGTCCTATTGTCTATAAAGAAGATGACGGATGGAACAGATCCGAAAGGTTCGAACTTGTAGTGAGTCGAGTTGAAGGTATATGCTATCTCCCCCGGCAATACCCGGGTTGAAGTATAATGCAGGGCCGCGTAGAGAGTACAAGCGGGACAGTAATAAAGACACGAACAGAAAGGCACAACCATAGTAGTACAGATCGCACAACTTCTAAACGACCCTCTGCACAATAGTTCCAACAGGCCGTTCAACAACAGCCATCAACCCATCAACAATGCTCCTCCGCGCCCCGTCACTAGAAACAGTCTTTCCAGCAAGATAATTCAACCAAACAAGTCGACTCACCCGCTCGTCCGCAACACGGCCCATCCACTTCGGTGACTCCTTAGGATCAGCCTGGAAGAGCGCATCCAAAGCGCCGTGCGCATTACGCAGCAGAACAAGAGTCTGTCCCTTGGGTACGTTCTTCTGCTGCCCACCACCGAAAATAGCCTTGAAAGTATTCACAGATGTCCCGAACTCCACATCCTGGAACTCACCGGGAGTCGTAGATCCGGGAAGCGGCTTTTTCGTCTGTGCGCGGGCAGTAATTCCGCGGACCCAGGCGTCGCGCAGGTGTCCAAAGTCTGTGTTGCGGGTTGGGACAATACGGAACGCCGTGCGAATGCCATCTTCCTTCAACACGGCGTTCCAGGCCGCCTCGCCGCGCTCGGCGTCCAGGAGGAGATCCTTCAGTTGGGCGCGCTCAGGTGTAACGAGGGACGTTGCGGCGTCGGCACCAGTTCCAGAGACAGCGGCGTCATCGTCAGAAGGAGGATGAATGGCTGTGCGCACCAGGCGCTGTTGCAGCTCTGTGATGTCGGACTTGGCGACGTACATGCCGACGACGTAGACTTGGATTCCCAGGAATGAGACGGTGCGAATACCCAGGCCCAGAAGCTGGTAATCGTCACCGTCGTCAGTCGATAGTGCATCGCCGGGTTGCTTGTTTTCTCTTTCGGAGTTTGAGGGCAGGCGGATTGTCGTCGGGAAATAAGGGACGGTACTGTTTCCTGTTGCGACTTGCTCGATGTTGACAAGGTCTTGGCCTGTTAGTGGAATCACCGAAGGACCACCGTCAGCCGGGAACCCAGGAGGTCCGTCCATTTTCAATGCGCCGTTCGTCGTGGCCTTGACTTGGTTCTGCTTGTCCTGTCCGGCCGCGACTGCTTCCATCCCGAACACGTCCATCTTGATCACGCCGTACATGCTACCTGCACAGAGGACCATTCCTGCCGCTGAAAGAGCGATCGATCGTCTTGCGCCATCTTGAGCACTTTTTGTACGCGAGCGGAGAGGGTTGTTGCCGGCTTGACCGGTGGATCGGAGGATGTTGCTTGTGGAGAGGTAGCGGGAAGGCTGAGGGTTGCGGATACGCTGGCGGGCGATGCCCTGGCAGGCCCGCCAGGGATTTGATCGGAGGGTTGACGCCATGTTTTGTTCTTGGTGTACTTTGCAATGGGGGGACGGTGAGCGGCTGGTGTCGGAGTTGGAGGTGGATGTGGGGATACACGTGATGTGGGCTGATCTAGATAGCGATATTGTTCTAATTCCTTTTTGGCCTCTGCAAACAGAAAGAGTCTTGTTCCGGCATCTTCTTGTTGTCGAATTGGTACAAATAAGACCTTTTAGTAGAAGTTCCACCTGATCAAGAAGAGATTGTTTAGCCGGGATCTCTGCTAGTGGGAATCACGTTAGAGCTCTTCAATTCAAACTCACAAAATACAAAGCCGGGGAACTGGAGGAAATACTCCTCTTTTGAAGCATTCCTTTAGCTACTTTAGATTGATGTTAGCATATTTGCTAGATTGTCATTTCATGAAGACTTTAATGTCGGTTTGAGCTTTAGGGGTAGATGAGAGTATAGGGACGGTCTACTTCGACCTCAGTTTCAAGAAATGATTGAGCTCACTTGAGGCTCTGCGCCTTTTCAAAGCACTTTTTGGAAGATACGAGCTTCATTGTGAGCTGTATCTCAGATACCATTATAAATTTTCGCATATAAATCTGGCTGGGCAAGAGCTCTGTTTCACAATTCATCAATTTTAGGAATGTGGCAGAAAAGACGATAGTTGAATACTCAAATGCTACAAATTATCGAACTACTACTTTATAAGATCCTCCATCCACACCAAATATCGCTGTATCATCCGCATAGATGACGTGCTTTGTCACCTGGTCCCCATTGATAGTGATTGAGGGTTTCCTCGACGCCGTAATAAATGGTAGACTAAGATTCCCCACAGTACCACCGGGCACAGTAAAGTTCAAGGTGTAGTGATTCGATTCTCTTGTCCAAGAAGCCTGGAACTTCCCAAGATCGGTCACAAAGCCTGCTTCAGCAAACTCCAGATCCGCAAACTGTGGCGAGATAGACCAGGTCATACCGAGCGGGGAACTGACGGAGAGACCGACAATATACTCGGTCAATGCAGAAGTCGGACCAGATGACCATCCGTGCGAATGGGAAACGTAAGAAGCATCATAGCCATACCCTCGACTGCTGCGGTATCCAAAGGTTCCGTTTGCCAGGTACCCTTCAATGACGGTACTTTCTGTACCATTGGGGTTGTTGATATACCAACCCCAGCTGCGACGGATCAGATCCAGTGCCCGATTAGGTCTCTGGACGACAAAATGGCTCTGAATCTCGAACGATGAGATAAACGAGGCGATATTGTCAGGAAGTTCAGGTGCCACGGCTCCGATCGGTGTCCAGTTTTTGGTGAGTTTATCGGAGATGCTAGCTGCGCGTTTTGAGTCGACAACATTAAAGAGGATCGCCATGCTGTTTGCATCTTGTGGGTGGAGCACTGTTTCAGTTGCGTTGTCTTTGAAGGCACCATAGGTTTCGTCCCAGCAGTAGGTGTTGATGGCGGTTTTGAGCTTTTCTGCTCTTGAATTCCAGGTGTCCGAGAGATTTGTAGAGTCCTGGACCCACGAGGCAAGCGTTGCACCTGTTCGCAGAGTATGGTATAGTCTAGAGGCGGTTAAATGCTGAAACCTCAGACAAGTGGCGTCACCTACATCATCTGGGCCTCGGTATTGTTGTATCCTTGCTGCCAGCGGGCCCAATCACGGATACCCGTCACGTTGAGGAGACCACTGGGGTAAGTCACCTTGCCATAGATATAGTCCATGGCATGAAGATAGCCGTCCCAGTTCTCCTCAAGGAAGTCGGTGTTGTTAGTATAAAGTACGTAATTGTAAGTGCCAATCATGGACCACATATGGTAGGTATCAGAGCCAGTTTGGCTGAGGGGTGGTCCAGACTCCGCAAAAGCACCCGTTGATTTATCCTGTTTGAATGATCAGTATGAAGGCACAAAGTTCGATGAAGGAACCCGACAAACCTGTGTGTTATACATGATTTGAAGAGCATACTTCACGCTGTTAAGATCTCCTAGGCTCACAAATGTTGATGGGACGGCAATGCCCATATCGCCAGGCCAGACTGCACGGTCTCTCTTCGCGCCATCGACTATGATCGTATCGCCTGGCCCAAGAGTTCCATTGTTCAACCATCCGGACTTGAGCCCACTGGTGATTCGTCCAGTATCAACCGGCACTTGATTGCTCTGCAGCGTGTAGGCGCCACTGTACCAGATACGATTCAACAGCTCATCACTGCAATGGAAGTAACCCTGATAGGCGCGGAGATTGGACCAAGTCGGTTGGAAATCCAGCTCAACATTCAAGTCACTCAGCTCCACATCCACAGAGCTATCGGTGATCAAAAAGACGGTCAAGTAGCGAAATCCTCCACGCAGATACTGATCCGGCATGTCGTAGGAGTGCCTCCCCGGTGAACTGAAATTTGCATACAGGGCACCATCATGGTACAAGCTGTTCGAGGAGTCCGACCACTCCCCGATCCAATCTTTAGCTTCACTGAATGCGAGTCCTAGTGCCCCACTACCGCTGGAACTATACTCGAGGTGAACGATGCCTCCGACTTCTTTACCGAAATCGAACACTACCAAAGAGCCATTACCATGTAATGTTGCTCTAGTTGGATGTAAGGAAGTGGTGCTGGCATTCATTTTCAAATTTGATAGAGTTGAAGGTCGGACTGTTCGCGACGTCGGGGCATAGATGTTCTTCTCCCAATCCCCGCTGAAAGCACTCTCGGTAGGGCCAGAACATGAAGTGTTGCGCCAACAACTTTGAGCATCACTCAAAGTGAGGAGTGAACATAAACTCACCAACAGAGCGGGCCAGTACGCGCGTACCATCTTCATGTCACAGAAAGCCAAAGTAAGTGTTATTGCATACCACAATAGCGGCCCACAACAACGGGATACATATAGTCTCCAGATAAATGAGGGGAATTGACAAGAACAAAAAGATCAAGGAGGAAGTAGCTTTCGGCATCAACTAGCACGAGCTATGAGTTCAGGTCAATTGTGATCCGGGGTACATCGTGGCGAGCATGTCACTTATTGGTGGAGAATCCCCGTCCAGGCGATATTGACATAAGCCAGGAACGGGGCAAAGATCGTCACAACAAGCCTCTCCAGTGGCTTTGGTGGCTGGATTGCTGTGGAATGTTCAAATGCTCCGGTGGGTTTCCCCGCAATTGCTGTTCTCCGCAGCCATCGTCGGCGCAAAGATCCCCGAGTTGATGTGGAGAAGAGCGATGCTAGTGCAATTGCTAGTATAAAGCATTGGCTCCGCATTGAAGAAAGAACAAGCGGACTTCTATACTGAGCCACCATGCAATTATTGAGGGTCACTCTAGCGCTCTGTGCAGGACTCCTGTCAAGTGCAAATGCGGCGGTCCTCAAAACGGGGCCGAATGTTTGCACAGTCAAGGCTAATGGCCACCAAAAAGACGACGTTCCAAATATACTAAAAGCATTTCATGAATGTGGTCATGGAGGCACAATCGTGTTTCCCGAAGACCAGTCCTACTGGATTGCGACCCGCCTCAACCCCGTCATCAGCGACGTCGTAATAGAATGGCATGGTAAATGGATTGTAAGTCACTGCAAGTCCTTCTTTTGAACATGAAATTCTAATTTCTTTAAAGTTCTCTGATGACTTGGATTACTGGCGCAACAATTCATACCCAATTGCCTTCCAGAACCACCACGCAGGCTTTATCATCACTGGCCACAACATTACGATCGATGGATATGGCACTGGTGGGATTGACGGCAATGGAAATGTATGGTATACCGCAGAAGAAGGCGAGACCCAACCAGGACGTCCGATGCCCTTCGTTTTCTGGAACGTCTCAGAGGTCAACGTGGACAACTTCTATATCAAGGACCCGCCGCTATGGAGCTTGAATATTATGAATGGAACAAATTTGCGATTCAATAATATATACGCCAACGCAACAGCTGTGGATGCACCTTACGGCGATAACTGGGTCCAGAATACCGATGGATTTGGTGAGTTTTGTTGCGGTACTGTCGCAAGACACCAGCTAACAAGTTGTCATAGATACTATGGATGTGGAAAATGTCCAGCTTACCAACTTCGTCTACCAGGGTGGTGACGATTGCATTGCAATCAAGCCTCGCTCTTATAACGTCGATATCCGCAACGTGACGTGTCGCGGCGGAAATGGTATCGCCATTGGCAGCCTGGGCCAGTATCTGGAAGACTCTAGCGTGGCTAATATTCGTATTGATGAGGTAAAGATTATCCGATATAATGAAGATATGCACAACAGTGCCTATATCAAGACATGGATCGGGGCCCAGGTTCCCCAATCCTCTTATGAGAGTGCTGGCCTACCAAATGGTGGTGGGTGGGGAAGCGTACGAAATGTGCTATTCTCGAACTTCCACATCGAGGGTGCAAGTGCTGGACCTGGAATTTCGCAGGGTAGCGGTGACAATGGCTCGTACGCGGGACGAGCCTCATGAGCATTTCCAATATTGCCTTTGTCAATTTTACGGGTACGATTGATACTAGCAAGAGCATGGTTGCCTCTGTCTCTTGCTCGGAAGTGCATCCGTGCTACAATATTGACTTCGAAAATGTGGTCCTGTATCCGGAGAACTCCACGACGGTGGGAACAGGGTCCTGCAAGTATACGGCGGATGGTGGTGTGCATGGTCTCGATGGATGCTAGTCTCGCACAAGCGATAGGAGCGAGACTCAAGTAGTCAGTGATCTCTAGGTCTCAGAGATTCCCTGTGTTCATTTTTAAAGCGAAAACCCCATCCTAACGTCAACCAGAGAACTCCCTCAATGCCTTCAGCGTGCAAGCGTCTCAGATGTAGTTCGTCGTTGAATCTGACGTCAGCGACAGGAACTCAATTCTTCGTAATCACATGGCACGTCTCAGGAATGAGGCATCATGTCATGGAGCATAGAATCAATCCTGGTTATCATTTAGATTTGAATCTGTAATTGTCAAGTGGATCAATGTTCCAGTGGTGAGTGCAGTGTGACACTAAATCACTGAAGGACAAAGTGGAATCCACATGACGTCATTGCCGCCAGCTCCGTCCAAGCTTCCCCAACTCAATAGCGCTCGGTCCGATGAGTCTCTTTCCCTATTTTATTTCTTCCCAATTGTGCATGATGTCCGAGTCATTCGCTGTTCTTCGTCGCCGTCGCTCCGACGAGCTCGCTAAGCTTGCCGATGAGCATATGCAGCATGATCTCCAAGCCGACGATCGCGATAAGCTGAAGGCGGCTGCCAGGAAAGTCTCCCTGTGGACAACGGTTGGATCTGCAGTCGGTATCTCGCTGGGGTTGTATGCCGCTATTCGACTGCGCAGCACTCGCAAGGCATTCTTCGCTGCCGTCCGTGCGCAAGAAAGGCCAACCAAGGTTGTCTTCGCTGATGGCCGTACTGGTAAGTTGTGCCATTCAATATAGCAATGATTGGGTCTAATATGTTGATTAGAAGCTATTCCGGACCTGACGCCACTGCTCAAGCCCACGACCCTTGGTGACTTTGCGACGTATTTCTTCGCCTCGGCGGGTGGTCTGTTCTTAGGTGGAGAGCTCGGTAAGTTGTCCCATTGGTTGTCCTGAGAATAAGAACGATACTGACTGGTCTGTTCCCTGGAAAAGGATTTCTTGCTGGCTCAGCTAGCGCAGGTAGCAGCATTACATCTGATCCTGAGAGCCGGAAGAGAATCGAGACCGCTTTCAGGAGATTCCGCGCCGACGTGCTGCGGAAAGAAGCGGATGCTCTGGATAAGGGCGACAAAATGGAGGACATGATGTTCTAAAATATTTGCAAATCAATTCCTCGATTGGGCACAGAAGCGGCCAGCAGTACGAAATACAAATATGTATCAAACATAAAGTGGAGGAGTCTGTAGTCTATAGCATCATGCTCTCAAGAGCTTCCATTAATACTGCTACCCCCCCAAGAGGAAGCACTCGTAGGCACAGTTATGGTCTAGGCGAGCACATCTGATCTCAGGTTCACCATGATACCCTGCCATAGTGGAGTAATCGGCGGGCTAACACTGACACCCACTCCTTCATGATGGTCCTAAAGACCTCGACTTCCAATATAGTGAAAACTGATTTGTGAACATTGAGAAGGAACTTGTTGTCTTCAATTTAAACAGGACTGAGGACGGTGCTTTATTCATTACATACTACTCTAGTGCAGCCGGACTTTCCCCATTCGAGCCGGCAGATGGCAGGTGCGCGGAGTTTCCGCTTTAGGATATCCACCGCTTGGCGACGCCACCTTCCTTTCTTAACGCTTTGGTACTGCCTTTTATTGAACCCCATACTTACCTAGGTACTGACTGATGGAGTTGACTTTCTTGGTTAGTCGTGATGGGAGGAATCTCAAGCGGAGACAGTCACGGGGCGCGTGCGCCTGCTGTCGCCGAAGAAAGGTACCGTCTTCCCAACCGGCGTGAATTATGGCCTAAGGCGGGGCTGACAAGCTTAGAAACGATGTTTCCACAACGACTCCAAATTGCAAGCACCCATACAGAACCAACTTCTGAATGTGTCTGACACTGTGGATGACCCGGGTGTCACCCGAGACGGTGTAGGCCACCATCTGGCAACAACAGGCACAGCTACAGTACCGCGGGACGAACCACAGCACACTCCTTTAATTGAAGAAGCTGATGAGCAAATTTCCAATCACACAGGAAGTCCTGATGTACCTGACTCCGCAGCAACTGAAGACGAAGGCATAGAAGATTCAAGTTCGCGTCAGTTCGCGTGCGACTCGAATCCTGTTGTGAATCTTCTGGGAGAGGAAGGGTCAAGATTGGAAAGAGGCCGATCTCGCAGAAGAGACGTCGGAGGATGGTTTCGGTATGAGGACCTCAATTCACGGCGAGGAGAGCCCGGGGACTCTTATGAGCCGACACAGAGTCAGTCACCAGGGTTGAGGAATGTCGGTCTAGTGCCACCAAAAGATGATCAAGAGGCATTGATGGACATTTACTTTCGTCGTATACATCCCATTTTGCCATTTCTAGATGAGAAAGCTATACGCGCTCAATTCGAAACAGATGCACTGTCTCCCCGCCTCATTCAGTCGATCTGTCTTGTTGCATCAAAGGACCGAAGTGCAGCATCTCTACTACGTCTCGGTCAAGATCTAGCCGTTCTCACAGTCGAAAAATTCAGCAACATTCTTTATCAAGATATTACACAGAGCATGACGAGAAAGGTTGAAAGAAAAAAGGTGACGGCCATACAGATTCTAACCTTGTTATCCCTCCATGAATGGAGACCTACTGGATTTGAAGATTGCTCTTTGCACCTGATGCAAGCCATCCACCATGCTCAGACAATAGGCCTGCACTTATTAAGGCCTGACGACCAGCAGTCTTCACTTTCACTAAAAGCTCTATTTTGGTGTCTGTGGAGCCTAGACAGATGGAATGCTGCAATGAATGGAAGACCGGTGATGATTCACGATCCAGACATAGGGCAGAGAGTGGATGACGTTCTTCCTCTATTTGATCCACCATTTCGCTCATGGCTTCGTCTTGCTGACAGGCTCAACGTGGTTATTCGATTCTATCGACCAATTATGGATGGGCCTGAAGAACAGGAGCTTGATATACCAAGCTTCGAGGAATTGGTTGATAGCTCCAACGCGTGGGACACTCCCCAAGATTTTCTCGGTATTAGGAAATCCATCCCGAACTGAAGATGAAAGTTTTCACTGACGTTGACTAAGAAACCCTAGAAATTCTGAACCACGGAGTTATAATTCTTTCAACATACTCGAAAAGATTGCAAGGTCGCTCACGACCGAGGATGGCCACCATCCGTCAAAGCCATTCAATCTTCACTATTGCATCACTCCTCCGCAATCGAAATATGCACGACTGCCTTCCTGTGCCTATGGTAGCCTATGTCTTATCGCTTACCTTTTCGATCACATATGGACAGATGAAAGAAGAAAACTTACCTAGTGCGCGGCAAATAGCGAAAGAGCACCTTCACTTGTTTCATCAATGTCTCAAATCATTAGGCTCAACGTGGTGGTCAGCTTCTATAATAACCCGCTTGGGAAATCGTGTATTGAATGACACCCAGCATGCAAGTAAATTGGGGCGATCTGTTGATCAAACACAGTTGAACCCTCGGGACATGTCAACACGTTCGACCTCTTCTCAAACTACCTCAAATGTGCATCATCGGTCGCACTCCAGCATCGGTCCTCCGCGAGCTTTGAAAGAGCGCGGAGGGACATGCATAGATGTCTACTCAGACGATCGCCGCCAACTTGAATCAGATCTTTCGACCAATATGTACGATCCTTTTGACAGCATCGACATGATGGGCAGCAACATCGAGGATTTTGATGCTTTCTTCAATGATTTTCCCGATATCAACGTTCTCAGGTCAGTCGGCGATCAATCATTCTTGGATTTTGAGATGCTCGACTCCTGAATTGGATACAAACATTGTTACTCTAATGTCTTGGGGAATGACGATCAACTTTTCTGCTATTCCCGCGTATCAACGAACTTTATAGAACCAATACCTACTGCGTTCATAAAACCAGCTCCTGTAGAATTGAAAGGCATTTTTTTTTTCGTAGACTGATTCATTTGGGATCATTTGTCAGAAGCCTCATTTAGAATTTCTGGCCGCTGCCCTAAGGAGATCTACGAAGCGGCAAAACGAAGACCACCTAACCTGTTGAGGAAACTCCGACCAACCTCGAAATTGGCGACACTAGGAACTGGCCTACTTAAATGTGAGCGCGGCCAAATTCACTCTCAATATTTCTTTTCATGATACAGAGTCAGCACTTTGAATTCACAATTTCATCCGCTCTTACAAGAGCCCCACGATGTTCAGCAAGTTCGACAAAAACGTATCAAACCACAATTTGAGGTATGGACACCTTCCAATACCTATATAGGTAACCGGGATTCTCCCGTTCAATGATTCTAACTCTCTCTATTATTATTTCAACTACCAGACTCGATCGCTCATGTATATTCATCTCATCAGAATCCGGGTTGGAGCCAGATCCGTCTATAAATGGAGTATTCTCATTCAGCCTATCACAACCCACTTTGATAAAAAGTATTGAGGTGAAGGTTCAGGGATTGTTCAAAATGTGAGCCAACCTAACAACCAAATTCTCAACAATTTCAGACATCTTATACCCACAGACCGCGAGACGGATTCATGATAGCAAATGAGCGTCGACAACTCACTTTTGAAAGGAGGCAATCTTTAGTTGCATCGAAAACCCTCAACTCGTTTACATTACCAGCCGGAAACTATGAGTTCCCATTTACGATACATCTTGACAGCTCAATGACCGAGACTATCACAGGGTTCCACCATGAGTATCATTCCTACAATGTGCAAGGCATCATAGAACGCCGCTATGGCAAAGAATTTGTTCTCTCACAGCCCATCCGAGTCTACAAAACCATGGCCTTTGAGACCAGTCTTCTATGGCCAAGCTTTTCTATGGTGAGTTTTGGCTTGTTTCCGAGAACATTGAGAAATTTTTTAATGACTCGAGGTAATTGTGTAGTCCATCGAAAATCAGCGAGATGAGAGTATTCACTACACAATCTCGATTCCCGATCGGAATATACCCTTCGGTTCCACTTTCCCGGTCGACTTTTGGCTCACACCATTGTCAAAAGACATCAAGCTAGCAGCAATCGAAGTCCAGGTCCTTGAAAGACATGACCTCAGAATTGAGGCAACCGCTGCAGAATCAGTACGAAGTAATGTTCATTTCTTGACCTCGAAAAGAACCTACGTTGTCTTCGGTGAGAGGCATGATCTCACGGCCGAGAACTATGAAACGCCGGACCCAGAGCTTTCGGACGTTCAATGGTGCATTACAAAGCCTGTTCATCTACCCCGGTTGATGGACGCTTGCTCACAGTCAATTCAATTGGCAAATATCAAGATTGCGCACTTTTTGACCACTACCATTGAACTGCGGACCCTGGAAGGGTGTGTATCGACAGTACGTTGGCAAATTTCACTCCTCGCCGGGAATGAAAAGCAGGGACTTACTTCTGACCAGATCACGGACTCCATTGCCTTTGACATTTTCATGTCCCCAATCGTTTTTGGGGAGGATGGAGCTGTCCATGGCCACAATATGCAACATTTACAAGGCAAAAACATTCCTCCCCCGCCCTACGGAGCCCATACTAGGGATTCGTTGGTAGGAGATCCCTCCGCAGGTGGAAATATTGGGTGGCTCCCTCACGAACAAGATTCAGTCTGTCAACGCTTGGAAGATGTGCCCAGCTACTAAATTGCCATACGTAGGGTCACTTGACATTGAGGAAACAGATTGTCTCTTTACTCTCTATGGTGGTTGGCCTACCAGTTGTATGTATGTCGTAATCATATTCTAGTCACTGATCCTCACAAAAAGAATCTTCAGACGCAGAAGCAATGAATGTCTAATTCCGAAGATTGAGAAACCGAGCCCTCTGAAGTTTGGAAAGTTACTGTCTTTATAGCGAAGGCCAGATCCCCATATGGAAGAAGCATATCAAGCATATCATCTACGCCCTCGATATCAAGTGGAATACTTCTTTGTGAGTCGTTTCAGAGAAGACCGTGAGCTCCATTCCCACCAATCAAAGGGACACCGAGAATGCGAGAAGTCGCTTCCTGGAAGACACTATCTTCTGTGAGCCCAGAAGAGCTGCCGTCATTTCCTCGACAGTACTCTGCACTGCGCAATCTCACCTGGAGAACGGCGCAAGTTTCGGCCCAAGCACAGACATTGCCTGCAAGACCTTCAAAAAGTGAGTATGCGTCGTCGGGCATGCGGTAGTCTCTGTCAGTGTTTGCAGGCGCTGTGTTGTACGGCCGTGTCTCGCGCGAATGCAGCATAAAAGCTAGTGCCCTCGAGAGAAAATAGTCCGGGGTGAGCTTGTTGCCTAAATGTCCCTCTGGGAGGCTCGAATCATGGGGCAAATGAAGACTGTCACAGCGAGCTGAGTTAATAGCTGGTGCGTGGTACCGGAAGGCGTCATGGAGCATGAGCCAGGGCCACCCATTGCCGGAAATACCGTGACATAGACTGCCTCCCTTTGATAGAATACCCTCTTCCCAGACACAGTCGGTGGCTAAGTCAATGGCCTGGTCCCACTCTGGGCTCCAGTATTTGCGCGTCAGAGCCTCGTTCTTCAATGCAGTTGCAACGAGGATGAGAATTCCGGGGCTTCCATGACATAGCTGCACAAGCTCAGATTTCCGCGCAGATTTGAAGGGGGGAAGCGTCATTGGAAGATGACCTTTACTCGAAACAGTGAACTTGGAAAGAGCAGTGATAGTTTCCCCAATCACAAGAAGGTGTTCTTCAAGTTCCTCAGGTTTGCATGCAAGTAGGATAGGCAGAATCCCGGCTGTAGAATGAAACTGATGTTAGCAATATGCCTGTCCATTTGACTGCGCAAACAAATACTCACTGGCTCCATGGACGCTAATACATTTGTTAGCAAGGAACTCTTCCTTTTCAGGCGGGAACGGGCTACTCACGCTCCAAAGCAGTAGTGTCCTTCCATCCAGACATACATCAATGGGTGTGCATCCTGATCTCCATATTTTTGGATGTAATCGTTCGATCCTTGTCGACCTGCATCGATAATGACTCGGAGCAACTCGGGAATCTTGCCTAACAACAAGGAGAGGCCACTCTGAGTCTCATCATTGAATGTATGAGCTCGCACATTGAGTAGAACCCATAAGAGCCCCGCGCGCCCATACAGCATCTCGTCCCCACCCATGTTGCGGTCATCATGAGGAACAAGAGGCCCATTCTTCAGAGCTAAATCTGTGGCATTATATAGACAGGTGATATCGTCTTGCGAAAGACCAGGCTTAGAATCAGTCTGCCAATTTGCATTTGCTATAACAGAAAGAATGCGGAGAGTCACAGCCGCTATGGGTGAGAACGATCCCGCGGGGGACAATCGAGACGGTTTCAGAGCGATATCTGGGAAGTCTGACGGAATTCTCTGGAGAGCAAGCTGACGGTAGTCAGGAGAAGGCTCTCCCCGGTCAGCCAACACAGCGGATTGGTAGTCGAGGCGCAAGAAAGCAAGAGCGACTCCTGTCGGGTATTGTTAGATGAGATGTTCACCCCACATCGGTCCTATGGCGCCACCAGATCGGGTATGGATAAAACGCGTTTCATACCAGGGAAATGTTTGAACATGCCACCAACAGTCCATTTGTCAGGAATTGATTCATTCTCATGGATCAACTCGGCTCCATGGCGCACGGCAGCACGAAGCTCTTGCAGAGACTCGGAAAGCGAATGCGTGTTGATTGTGAGAGGACTCAAATGGTTCTCGTAGAACTGTGGGCGTTCATCGGCCATCTTGTGTACGCAAGTATAATTTTGTACTGCGATAGAGCAATACTGATCCGTCAATGACGTGCTGGAATCGAAAAGTGATTGGAAGCCTGGGGAGAGGGACGCAGCTCAGCTCAAGCCTCTCCAGATCGGCTGGGGCCACAGGCAATAGCAACTTCGTCATGGGGTTCTCGCTAGTTCGTGATGGCTCAAACACATGCCGGTGTCCCATTGGGCTCCCATCAGCGAGACTGGAGAAAGTAAAGTCTAACCCGCAGAGGCGTGCAGAAGTACAAGTGGGGCAGTTGACGATCGTCAACAAAAATATCTGCCTGTGATGTCAGGCCGACATCTACACACCTGAGGCAGCAAAATGAGTCATCAAGGATAGTGGCTTCTCGACTTTGCGTTGCAGCCATTCCGGACTCGAGAATACACACGCGGTCCTCGAAGTGCAAAAAGGCTTCTAGAAGAAGTACAGAATGTCAGTGACCTGGTCCCCTGTTGCCCTGTTACCCTCTCTAGATGAAGTACCTTGAAGAACTCGCTGTAGCCATGGCTTTCGTGGTGCTCTCTATTGCCACCTCGTCGCTGCCTCGGATTTCCCTTTCCAAAGCAATGAAAGGTACCGGACTAATATGGCATACAGTCCCGTGTTTAGGGGCGCAACCATCCCAACATGTCTGAGGTCCAACATGAAACTGACCCCGTTGCGACGGGTCCGGAGGGGGACTATCCCCTTGCACTGGCTCCGCGACAGGTCACTCTTCGGGACCGATCAACCGTGGCAACGCTGGTCCCTTTCACCTCAGCCGAGGATGTGCCCCGGCCACTTCTGAAGTATCTATCCGATCAATTTAACAAAGAAATTGAAAAGGGTGATACTTATGCTATGACCGAGCCCATCCCTTTGGCTCAGTTTGGGCGGTATTGGTTCTCCCACTTTGGTGTGGTCATGCTGCTTGGTGAGATACAAAGTGCAGAGCAGACGCATGCAATGGATCGAGCCGGAGCAAATTGGACCAAGATTTGTCTCGGAGGTTTCCACATTCGACCCAATTACCCGGGTCGTAGTAGCCATGTTTGCAATGGTACCTTCATCGTCACAGATGCTGCTCGAAACAAAGGTGTAGGTCGCTTGATGGGTGAAGCTTATCTGGAATGGTCTCCGCGTCTAGTGAGTACCTTGGAATCACTTGAAGCTACGGCGTCTGATTTATGTTTTTAGGGATATACATACGCTGTCTTTAATTTGGTATACGAGTCCAACGTTGCCTCCTGTCGCCTATGGGATTCCCTTGGCTTCAAGCGGATCGGTAGAGTCCCCGGCGGAGGCAGCATCAAGTCTCAACCTGGAGTGTTTGTGGATGCAATCATATACGGACGGGGTCTCAGCTTAGATGGCGAGGACTCTGTCTCACAAGATCGATTTGAAAAAATCCGTTACTATCTGAAGCACTCCAAATATCCCCGGGGCGCCGATCGAGCCGAGAAGAGTCGACTTCGCAGTGCAGCCACGCATTATAAACTCATCGGCGGAGAAGATGGCGAGACGGAGAAACTGATGCTCAAGGATAAGGAAGTTGTATCTGACCCTCAGCAGCAATATGAAATCGCACAGGAGGTTCACCTGAAGCAACACGCTGGAATCAACAAGACCACTGCTGCCATTGCGGTCAAATACCATTGGGTTCGAATCAAAGAAACGGTCAATCGGGTCATTCGTGATTGTCCTCAATGCAAAGAAACACTCAAGGTACCGCCGATCTCAGGAAGCAAAGACGATGATCAGTCGGTCTCAGTTGAGGAATCCGATATGACTGAAGATCCCATGGAGCAGCACTCAAAAGAGACTGATGTCCCTCAAGCCATGGACGAGGCGTCCGACGAGTCCTCAAATCACAATCCTTTCATGAACCCATCAATCCCTGCCACTGTCCCGGGAAATGTACATCCTATGGCGAATTTCACACCGATGCCCCTGGACCCTCAAATCATGGCTCATCAGCAGCTCCGACGTTATCAACAGCAGCAGAATGCCATGGCCGGGATGTTCCCACCGGGGTCCCACCATATGAACTTGACGAATTTCGACGACGCAATGCGCTATCATACCGCTAATAATGCCTATCAAATGATGGTTGATGATGGCTCCGACCCCTTTCGGCAGGAGGTGCTGGGGCTGATGAACCCTCCTCCGCACGACCTACAACATGATGCAGAGCTACTCGCTAAGTACGAGTACGGTAGTCCATCGGATGGTAATTATGATTTTACTTGAACAGTTCTCATGAGTCTGGCGTTGAATGACTGGTTGGTTTTATGGAACCTTTATTTTTTTGCGTGTGTCCTTCAGTAGAAGGTTTGAAAATGGCTCTTAAACCATCGACTGCATAGCCTCTGCATCATGTCACAATACCACTCTGCATAAATTATTTTGCCATGAGTTTTGTGGTTTCTTGTCCGTAGAGTAATTAAAGCCAAGGAGTGATTCTGGAGATTGTGGTGTGGTCACCGCCTTGGGGCTACGGGGGGTTTTTGAGGGGGGAACAGAAGCTCTGGGAAATTTTGGCGGTCGAAGATCAGCGAACCCCTCCGACTTCCCCTAAAGACCTGGATCATATCCATTCTTTCGCCTTTCTATTGAAACGGTTCCGGTCTCTTTCGCAAATTCACCATGGCCTTCGCCGGCCAAACACCCACGATTGTCGTGCTGAAGGAAGGTCCGTGTTTCTCCCCTCGGGGGCAGTTTAGTGGGATTCATCTGGGAGTGCTAACCATTGTCACTTTCAACCTACAGGCACCGACGCTTCCCAGGGCAAGGGTCAGATTATCTCTAACATCAACGCATGTGTTGCCGTTCAGTCAACGGTCAAGAGCACCTTGGGCCCGTACGGTGGTGACCTCCTGCTTGTTGACGCCAACGGCAGACAAACCATTACGAACGATGGAGCTACTGTGATGAAGGTGGGAGACTCTACGGATATCTATGGATGATAGTTTCATGGACACCGATTCTGATTTGTGGTGTGTTTGACAGCTTCTCGATATTGTGCACCCCGCCGCCCGCATTCTCACGGACATCGCCCGATCCCAAGATGCTGAAGTCGGTGACGGAACAACCTCGGTGGTTGTCCTGGCCGGTGAGATTCTCAAGGAGGTGCGAGATCTCGTCGAGCAGGGTGTGAGCTCGCAGACGATCATCAAGGGTCTGCGGAGAGCCGGCGCCATGGCCGTCAACAAGGTCAAGGAAATTGCGGTGGACATGATCGAGTCGGCAGAGAATGAGGATAAGAAAATTGAGACGCTGCGGCGGTTAGCCGCTACGGCCATGAACAGCAAGCTTATCAAGCGGAATTCGGACTTCTTCACAAAAAGTGAGCCCTTGCCAGATTTACCTGACTTCTGGATTTGTGTGTGGTGGTTAACGGAATGGTTCTCTAGTGGTTGTCGATGCCGTCCTCAGTTTGGATCAGGATGATCTCAACGAGAAGTTGATCGGTGTGAAGAAGATTACCGGTGGTGGCCTTCAGGACTCCCTTTTCGTCAACGGTGTCGCTTTCAAGAAGACTTTCTCCTACGCCGGTTTCGAGCAGCAGCCCAAGCACTTCAAGGACCCGAAGATAGTTTGCTTGAATGTCGAGCTGGAGTTGAAGAGTGAGAAGGACAACGCGGAGGTTCGTGTGGAACAGGTCTCTGAGTACCAGGCCATCGTCGACGCGGAATGGCAGATCATCTTTAACAAGCTCGATGCGATCTACAAGACTGGCGCGAAGGTTGTACTGAGCAAGCTGCCCATTGGTGATCTTGCGACTCAGTATGTTTCCCCCTTGAGCGTGGGTGTATCACACACGTGCTGACGACTTCTCCCACAGGTACTTTGCGGACCGTGACATCTTCTGTGCTGGCCGCGTTGCGTCTGATGATATGGACCGTGTATGCCAGGCCACCGGCGCTGCTACCCAGTCGACCTGCAGTGACATCCAGGAGCGCCACTTGGGTACCTGCGGCGCGTTCGAGGAGAAACAAATTGGTGGAGAGCGCTTCAACCTCTTCTCTGAGTGCCCTGCTGCCAAGACCTGCACTCTCGTCCTGCGTGGTGGTGCTGAGCAATTTATTGCCGAGGTGGAGCGCAGTCTGCACGACGCCATCATGATCGTCAAGCGTGCTCTCCGCAACACCACCATCGTTGCTGGTGGAGGTGCCACTGAAATGGAACTGTCCAGCCACCTGCACGGCTTCGCCGACCGCAATGTGCCTCACAAGCAGCAGGCTGTGGTCAAGGCATTTGCCAAGGCTCTGGAGGTTATCCCCCGCCAGCTTTGCGACAACGCCGGCTTCGATGCCACCGACGTTCTGAACCGCCTGCGTGTGGAGCACCGCAAAGGCAACACCTGGGCCGGCGTCGACTTTGATAACGAGGGTGTCCGCGATAACATGGCTGCTTTCGTGTGGGAGCCCAGTCTGGTTAAGGTTAATGCCATCCAGGCTGCCGTTGAGGCTGCTTGCCTGATCTTGAGCGTGGACGAGACAATCAGTAAGTGACCTGTTGCTTTATTCTTCGAATCCTAGACTAACGCACCCTGCACAGAGAACGAAGAGTCGGCTCAGCCCGGCGCTCCCCAGCGTGGTCTTCCCCCGGGTGCTGCCCAGCGGGCTCTTAGGGGCCGTGGCCGCGGCATGCCCCGTCGCTGATAGACGAGTTAATGCCACGAGAAGACGACGGTCTACTAGACCTTATCCCCCAAAAAGCATCAAAAAGGGAGGCTTCTAATGAATCGAGCCCCGCGAAAGTGGAATGGGTTCGTACCCAGCTGTAGTCTGTGCGATACTGTGTGCGGAAGAAATAGAAGAGTTGTAGACATACTTGAACACTATGAGGTCGTCTCTTTGAGTACATAGGTCGCAATACGTACCGTATTTTTTTCTCTGTTTATGATGGGTGAACTATCCTACCGGCGCTTGTATGAGGGCCGTTCATAGAGTAAATTTCAATCTAGGCCAAGGCTCACTTGATTGTTCAGTAACATAACGTTGCAGAATAGTCATGCGTAGTAAATGCTTCATGAGCGCTTAGTGAATACTCAGTGAGTGTTCCTAGCTATTTGTTGATGATGGCTTCGTCAGTAAGCTGTAGAATATATTTTTTCTCTATGCACTCCGATTCAGACTGCCAATGTAATATTCACTGATTCAAGTAGACACTTCCAATGAGGTGAACATTTGTCTCTGCATATGTACGTCTCGTGTGAGAATACCTGGAATAGATAGGCCATCTTCATTCAAAACTGCGAGCTTACCAAGTAATAGACCATCTCGACAGATGTTCACCTACTACGGCTACTTGAAATAGACTTCATCAGCGAGTGGACCTCGGACCGTGAAGGTTGAATGCCCCGCCCTTATTGCCCCCATTGAAGCTTAAGACCTTTGTGCAGTCCCGTTGTGACCTTAGGCTCACTTGTGTGATATCCTGGGGAACCCCATCGGGATAAAAATCAGATACTAGAGAATTATGCAATAGTCAAGGCCTAAAACTCACACTAGTCGCTAGGCGGGTCTTGGGTTGCGAGCTACAGGGGTGCACACTCGGGGCTGCCGATGGCGAGTCGATGCATGTCAGATATAAGATGTGAGACGCGGCTTTACATTTTGGACTCTGCGATCTCCTTTTTCCCTTTTGCTCCCTAAACTTCGCCCTATAGGGATCGTCAATGTAAGTGGCACGTTCCGAGGTTTGCGGTCGATCGCAGTTCGTTCCTTTAGGTTCCTGCATTTTAGTGGAATTTCCCCGTTCGTTGCACTTCACTTGAGTTGACGTCTTTTTATTTTGTCTGGATATTCACGTTTTGATTCTCTGCCCTGGTGGTTCCAAAGTTAAGACTTGGCAGTGCTTCCGATCTGGTTCTGTTTCGCGTCCGATCGTCTTCTCCACTCCCCGTGTTTCTTGAGGTTCCCCTCTCCCCCCAAGCTCTCTTTCTTTCTGTGCCTCAAGTGATGTCTTATTACCCGCCCTATTCGGGGCCTCCGGGTTACCCCCCACCCCAGCAATCATACCAGCAGTATGCGTATGCTTTGCCTTTTTTTCCTGGTTGCGACTAATGAGCTCCTGTTCTAGACCGATGCATCACCACCAACCTTCGTACGGCGGCTATCCCGGCCAGTCATACCATCAGCAGCAACCTCAGCAACCTCAGAACCCCTACGGTTACAGTCATTCTCCCCAGCCGCCTCAGCAGCCTTACGGATCTCCCGCCCCGCCTCAAGGCTACAATGTACGTCGTGACGACCCTGGGAGAGAGCAGGATGCTAACTTGTACTGCTCGTGCTCAGCAGGGACCTCCGCCGCCTGGATATCAACAACCGCCCACGGGTCAGGCAGTCTATGGTGATGGCCGTCAGCCAGGTTCGCATTACCAGATTCGCCGCCTAGAACACATGTGCTGACACTTTTGCATAGGGAACTACGGTCCCTCCTATGGTGGCAGCGGCCATCCGGCCCCTCCCCCGACTGCCCCAGTTTCGTTCGGACATGGCGCTCCCCAGGGTTATAGCTTCCAGTACTCGCGCTGTACCGGTAAGCGAAAGGCGTTGTTGATCGGAATCAACTATTTCGGCCAGAAGGGTCAACTTCGCGGATGTATCAATGATGTCAAGAACATGTCGACCTATTTGAACCAAAACTTCGGATACGCGCGTGAGGACATGGTCATTTTGACCGACGACCAACAGAACCCTATGAGCCAACCGACCAAGGCGAACATTCTCCGCGCCATGCACTGGTTAGTCAAAGATGCGCAGCCGAATGACTCGCTCTTCTTCCACTACTCCGGCCACGGTGGTCAGACACCTGACTTGGATGGCGACGAAGATGATGGATACGACGAAGTCATTTACCCGGTGGATTTCCGGGTTGCTGGTCACATTGTCGACGACGAGATGCACCGAATCATGGTTCAGTCGCTGCGCCCCGGTGTGCGTCTGACTGCGATCTTCGACTCTTGTCACTCCGGTTCCGCCCTCGACCTCCCTTACATCTACTCCACTTCTGGCGTGCTCAAGGAGCCCAACCTGGCCAAGGAGGCCGGCCAAGGACTGCTGGGTGTGGTGTCGGCGTACGCGCGTGGCGATATGGGTGGCATGGTGTCCACCGCCATGGGATTCCTGAAGAAGGCCACCAAGGGCGACGAGGCGTACGAGCGTACACTCAAGACCAAGACCAGCCCCGCAGACGTCATCATGTGGTCTGGTAGCAAGGACGATCAAACCAGTCAAGATGCCCAGATCGCCGGTCAAGCTACCGGTGCTATGTCGTGGGCCTTCATCGCTGCTCTCCGGAAGAACCCTCAGCAGAGTTACGTCCAATTGCTGAACAGCATCCGTGACGAGTTGTCATCCAAGTATACTCAAAAGCCGCAGTTGAGCTGCAGTCACCCTCTGGGTAAGTTCATCTCTGCCCAGAGATGAGGGTCTTTAATTTTTCCCACTCGTTCTCCGCTGACTTTTGCCATGCAGACACGAACCTTCTTTATGTGATGTAGATCGTAATTGATAGCGATGACCCGGCTGAAAGAGGTCTCTTTTCTGAGACATGATTTTTTTATTTTTTTTTTTTTCACTTGTCACGGCTTGCTCTCTGTATGTATCTTCATCCCTGGGTGTCCGTAATAATCCGGCTTGCACCTTGTGGTTATATCTTTTATGAACCTGTGACTATTTGGAGTTTATCAATTCTGATCTACCATCTGTCATTCATAGGCTGGAGTTGATAGTCCTGAAGGGTTCTGGCATCATTGTAGAGCAGCCGGGTCTTTGCTGTGTTGATACGAACTGCCATTTAAGTGGACTCAATCGCAAATCCTTAAAAAGACATTGAATGAGCGCAGCATAGACTGACTTGAAATTCACCAATTATGGGAGGAGCTGACCGAGAGAGTGGAGAAGATGAAGTTGACCCGTTCGTACCTAGCGCAGATGATTGTACCGTACCACAGAGGCAGTTACCACGGACAAAACATACTTCGCTGTTCTGACAACACAATCTCCTGCGCCTCTGCCGTTCGACCCGTCATCTTCCCAAAACATTGACCTGCAAGGCGAACTCCAATACTCAACCCCCAACTTAAATCACGGCCACCTTGTGTATATTGCCTGATGTCTTGATTTCCACCGCAAGCGGGGAGCTGTACCAAGCCGGACTCGCGAATCATCAGCTTCTATCTCCTCGAGAGCTATATAATACTCTCTACCGTCTTGAGCATCGGCCACCGACTGATGGAGAAACCTGTTCATCTGACAAGCCACGATCCGTGTACGGGTTCCGACCACAAGTGAGATGCCTTGATCTCGCCAGATCTACTTCCCCACATGAGCTGGCATACTTGAAACCCGGGGATACTGTGGTTCTGGTAACAAACTACAACATTGTGCATCGATCAGGGGGACGTTTCCGTGTCGTCGAGAAGATGTCATTGGTTATTTGCTGTGGAATGGTCAAGGTGCAACTCCATAAAGTTGAATTCAAACGACTATAACAATAGTCAGGATGCGTGTACCGTATGATGACAAGTAACAAACACCCCAGAAGAGCTATAAATAATCTGCTTCTTTCTCGGAGGTCTAGTGGCTTTTCTCTTTCTATTTTCTTCACGCTTACCAGGCTCAGCAATTCCACTATCAATCAATTAGCTGGTATGATCACCCACCTTGTTGTTCTAGATGCTTTGAGTACTGTACATCGGGCTAATGTTCCTTATAGAACTCTACCCTCCACTTATTCACAATGCGATTCACCCAGGTCGCTTTCACTGCCACCTTAGCTGCCGCTGTCATTGCAGCTCCGGTTCCTAATGAGGACGTGGGTGTCAATCTCGGCGGTGTTGTTATCGTTGGCAAGCGCGAGCAGGCAGAGGATGATCTAGGTGTCGGGCTCGGTATTGGTGCCAGTGTCACCAAGCATGAACCCATCGCTTCGGCGCTGGCGAACCTCGCCAGGTCCCCTGGTGTGACAGTGCCCGATCTCGAGAAGGCACTGTAATGATAATGGTTCATCGCAAGAGAAAAATTCTGGGGAGTTGAGGGATTCACTACACTCCGGTCTTTACCTTGATGGAGACTTGTATTATTCGTTTGACTATACTAAGTGCGAATTGCTAACCTCGGGAATGCGGCTGTCTAAAATCCACATTATATCTGATCATTTGATTCAAAATTTTCAATTCAAATATTCTACCGGTTATTCAGACTTTCACAAGGCAAATTAGCCAGAGTTGCAATCGCGATACAAGGACAAGGCATTGACGGCAGAGAATTGAGTAGAAAGCGCGGGATTTTCCATTATTGCGAGTGCAGCAGATCATTGACATCACGGATAGTTTGGCCCAAATTAAGAGAGGTAGAGCCGCACGTATTTCTCATTTGCGAGGGTCTTGTGAAGTGGGATGAACCGGTGGCGGAACAAAGTTGAGAGCTTAAGTCGACCCCAAACTATGAAGGACCCACATTTCGACGAATGCAACCGTGAAGTCCAAACGTACTAGGGAGACGAAAAAAACATCTATGACGAATATGGTAGAATCCGTTGAGACGGTATCTCACTGTAACGACAGATATTGGGGTTTAAATCTATATGTGTCGCTAGCTGGGAGGTATTCTTTTCTGAATCTCTCAATCCCAACCCATCTTCAGCGTCTCTTGCTAACTCGGCTCTTTGCCAAGTATGTTACTCAAACATACCGAGATAACTTACTTTGCAAAGGTACCAATCAATTGACTTGGACCGTTACCCACAGAGTATCCACTATGCGTTTTTCTCTCTCTTTTCGCGATTTCGCTGGCTGCTGCTGCGGCCGCGGCTCCCAGACCCAATGGTGACATCGACATCAATGGGCTGGTCGGCCTTGGTGCAAGCATCAAGCGTAATACGGAACCTCAAGTCGGTCGAGTCAATGTCATCGTGAGAGGGGACGAGCATCACATCTCCGATGCCACAGATGCATTCAGTAAATTCATCGACGAGGCGACCTCCCTCGCTGAAGCAGCCTCTAAGCGCAGCGCTGCTCTTAGCGTCCGCAATACCGGTCTTAATGATATCGAT
The DNA here is from genome assembly GCF_028827695.1 of Penicillium maclennaniae. Lineage (NCBI taxonomy): Eukaryota > Fungi > Ascomycota > Eurotiomycetes > Eurotiales > Aspergillaceae > Penicillium > Penicillium maclennaniae. The sequence continues at coordinate 3,196,466 of NW_026623215.1, read as the reverse complement.
GAAGTGAAGCGCGATGATATCGCGGATCTTGTGGATGAGGCTGGTGATCTCGCCGCGGTCAGCAAGCTTCTCGAAAACCTCAGGCGGGATGAGATTTCCAACTATGAGAGTGACATCACTAGCCTCATTTCAGAGGCTGCAGGTGTTCTTAGACGCGACTCCATCTCAGATCTCGAGGAAGAGGCTAGTGAGCTTGAAAGTAAGGCCAAGGACCTTATTGCTAAGGCCAAGGATGAGATCAAGGCTGCGGAGTAAATGATCTATTGATTGGTCCCAAGCCAAATACTAAGGTGAGCAGATCCTTCAATTTTTCCCTTTGTGCTCACGAAATATGATACACTACGGAGGCTGACTTTTGAGCACGAGTCAAAAGCCCGAGGATGGAATGGCGGAAGATATCTCTCGAGAAAGATTTTGGGAAAGCAACCTAGAATTATGCGAAGCAACACATTGCACATTCAGAATCCTCATCATGTATTTATTTTTTTTCGAAGTTGTTCTGGCTAGCCATGCTAGTCAAAAGAATTCGCCGAGAACATCCGCAATATCCCTCCCGGGTCGATCCTTCATCACCCTTTTACCTTGTTTCTTCGAGCTGTCACATTGCGGGAGCTCCCGTTTTCTTCTGTTTTGTCGGTGTGCTCGAGTCAGATGGAGCGTTGTCTCACTGGGCAAAAGGGGCGTAGGGGATAGATCGAACTCCAAAAGAGGAGTATCCGAGTCCAAACCTGGGAGGCTCTCAACTCCACCTATTGTTTCCTCCAGATTATGCTTCTTTAGGACTCGAGCTCTCCAAGGCAAACAGCTACCATTCGTGACCGGACGCGACTTTGAATAGTGTTCAGGAAGCGGTTGGAGGTACGGTTGGCTTTTAGAAGCAAACCATTCGCCGAACTGGTCACGATTGCTATGAGCTATTTTCTGGAATTTAGGGCATCCCATGAGAGCCAAATGTTGAAGATCTGGCAACTGGGCCAATATCTCGAGAGCCTGTATCGTCAATCTGGGCTGATTGACAAGCCTCAAAAAGCGTAATTGCTGCAAAGATCCAGTGGCATCGGCTACTTCGAGCCACGTGCGTAGAATCCGATCGTCAAGTCCTAATCCTCGACCTTCATCCATGTCTTCAGGCTTGGGTGTCCTTTTGGTGGGATAAATGTCCAAGGCGACCAAGTTCTTCAGGTTTCCAATCGCAACCAGATCCGATGTGGTGGCATGTGCGCTAGATATCGCAAGCATTGCTTGCCAATTGCCGACATCACTATTTAGTAGATCTATGTAGCACTTCATTGGTTCTTTTGGCGAGTCAACTCTGAGGCAATATTCTGGGCTGATCTTGTGGAACTCGATAGGATATAAGTCCGCCATCATCTTCCACATATGCAAGGTTTGTTTATGGCTGGTGAATGAGTTAGGTCTCTTCCTAGGCACCAACGAAAATGCTCTCAATGCTGGTAAAACATACCATTTCCCCAGACATTCCCAAAGGTACTTTGCAAGGAGCCAGGGAATATGTGCGAAATGCTCTCGTTTGAGCCGCGATTGGTCGGACAGAATGCTTTTCATGGCCGAATGCTTCAGAGATGGAGCCCCTACATCCTGTACTGTCTCCCACAGCGGTGGTAAGAAAGGACTTTCATGTAGCCAGTGCGGGCCTCTGCCGAAGTCGGTTTGGGGACCTGGTGAATGATGGATGATGGACATGTTGTGAATTTGTTCACGACTGCCAGCAAGGCGATAGCCCGCTCATGGAAATGAGTTCGCAGTCTCAGCCATGAGCTTTTGAAGACTCCCAATATCACCAGATTATTGTGCAGGGACGCGAGCGATGGAGGCGTTTTGATGCATTTGTGGTCCCACGGACGCTAGGGATGCCTCAGGCCTACGGCCTACGGGAATATTATAGTCCGTCCTCTACATGTACGGCCGTAGTCGGGGACTATACCAGCTATGCGAGCACTATATTATATAAGCCTTTTATGGTCGTACAAGAAGTTATCAAGTTATAAAGCGCTCGATTTCGCTAATGACTAAGGCCTTAAAGCTAAAGGAGGGGGACGAAAACTCTATATACTAATATACTAACCTCACTGGCTAACTAGAACGGATTCGTTTACAGGCGTTATTGCGAACCACGTATTTTGAACTCCGGCAACATTCAGAGATATGAAATGCATGAAATTCTTCGATACGCTAATGTCATCGTACCAATTTTTAATGCACTGATAGGGTATCTAACCACCCGCTGAGTCGTAAGCCTGCAAGATGTCCCAAATGTGTCGATCCATCTTCTTTGACATCCAGCTCCTCTATGTCACGAAGAACTCGCTCAATATATTCGCTAGCGCCGCTAAGTTTCATAATAAGTGCAATGGCGCGGTGAACATCGAGAAGCCGGGGGATGGAGGATCTACCGTGCGATTGGGACTTAGGGTCAGCGATCGTGTGACGGGAAACAAGGGGTCACGTAAGAAAGGGCTGCGTTCTGTCGAGTCAATCCTATACTGGTGTCGTGTGCCAGTGCGTTCAAAATAGATCTGGAATTCGCCGAACAGCCGGTGGTAGTCCAGCGTCAGAGTGAGGGCGTTAGTGGGACTGTCGATTTTTGGTCCATCAATAAGATAGATTATTCCTGGATCGAACATATCCAAGATCCGAAGAGCATTTTTTTTGAATCGCTCTAGGCATAACATTAGCACCGTCAAAATACCAATACTAACAATCGGACATACTAAATCAGATTCACTAGATGCTACCGTCGTCAGACAATAAGGGAGAATGTAGGCAACCTCTAAGAATTGAAATTGATCGCTGGATTTATTCTTTAACAGATTCCCGTCATCGTCTGCACAAGATTCCGCATTCTCAGCGAAACGTTCTCTGGCTGCTACTCTATCGAATTTCCGAGACACTACACAGCGGTGGCGGTCGCGTATAAGACAGTTATGTCGTAACGCAGATACACGCTGCCTCGTTCCGGTCGGCTTTGGGCTCTGTAGCGATGATAACGACGTAGGCGTTGGTTGTGGTGTCTTGACTGATGATGCTCTAACTGTAATTGCGAATTAGAATATACTCACTAGAAATCAACCGTATGTATGAGTAAGGAATCAACGAACGGGGAAGGAGGAAATTTTCAACGATATACTCAGCAAAATTTTCTAGGCCTTCGTGAAGCTTATTGATTCGTTCAGGGATCCATAAAGAAAATCTCTCGAAGAATACCAAGGCGTGAGTAATATCGAAATCAACGCCATTTTCTACATCCGAACATAGGTCCTCATAGACGTATGAGAGAAAAAAAGTCATAAAGGTATCCGGCGATGTAACGTGCTCAAGAGTAGCTTGGATAAGTGCCGCAGGCCGATAGCCCTTCCGAACGGTCTTCTCGGAACCATAATGCCGTACAAGCCTGATCACTAGGTTCCTTGCCGACTCATGCTGTTCTCGGGTTAAGGATAAAGGCACTGAGAAGTCCAGAACCCCTTCTAGAGAGGACTGGTGACGGTGAGTCGCCATCGCTGGGAACTTGCGAGCCTTAGGTAAGGGCGTGGAAGATGGTGGAGGAAGTGAATGATGAGCTGACTCATATCGGGTTTAACGTCGGCCCGACAGGATCTCCCACAGTAAACGGAAACATAGCAACATGCATCATACCGGTGCACCAATATGATCGATAACAGGTCTAAGTTGCTCAAGGGCCCCTAATCCGTGGCACTAGACCCCCTGCGTTCCAGGTCAACGGGACTCAAGGTTGATACCTCCAAAAATTGATGCGGGGACTGGCCCCACCCAGCAGGTTTCACATCCAGTGGGAACTTACAGTTGGAACAATATTGACCTCATTAGATCGCGGGCAAAGTCTACTCACAATAGTGACATGCATTATGTCAAATTAATATCCGACTATACTACGGCCCGAATAAATAGTTTATTATACACGCGCATGATTCGGGAAGCACCCATGAGCTGGGGTATTGAAGATGCCCCAAGACTGGGAAGCCCGGCAGTTACCGGGCCGTGTAGTCAAGCCTAGGAAGTGACGAAAGCGCTTCTTGATCAAACACAGAATTGTGTGGCTCAAAATGGGAGGCCATGAGAGATGTGAGCCATATCGCCCAGTAAGATATTGTTAGAAGAAATATGATTATCTAAGCAAATAAGTGTTATTAGCATTATTGGTCGAGTAGTCTTCGTTTCGACATTATATGCCGGAGAAGTCAGGTCTGATACATCCTGGAACCTCTAGATATGAAATGTTAGTTTAGATTCAGATGCTGTAGCTGCGTATTGATGGGTTTTCCCTCCAAGTATCATGGCAGTGTGACTAGATCAGACGGTTGTTAACACGTTACACATCTATGCGATTTGTGCTAGTTAATCCATGCAATTGCGAATCGATGACATGCAAGCCGACATTACTATCCAATTTTAAAATCAATTTACAGTGTCTATGGAGCATGGCATCAGGTGGAATCTGCCACGAAGCCTTGACATCGTGGCCCCCAAAGCCAAGATGAGTTGCTTTCGCACAGCCTCCGGGACAGCACAGCCTCGTGTTCCCGGCCAGTAATGCGACGCGGTGGTACGGGCTTCCATATGACAAACCCTCACACTTCCCAGTTACGGAGAGCCGTCATAAATGATGGTATCTTCATAGCTGATATCGGCCCTCCCTATCAGTGTCATGGAACTCGTCCCGCCATCCTACGAGTCCGCCACCGACCGAGATGCGTGGGTCATCATCGCCCACTACATCCCATCGAGTGATCTGTGCGCAGCATCCCTAGTCTGTCACCGATGGCACGATCTTTTCATGCCGTTTCTGTGGGGAGATCCTGCCTCACACTTTGGCACGGAAAATGATGCGGTCTATGGTAGAGAGCCATAACAGCTTCGCTTGTACTGTGAATCCCCATACTGACACTGCATCTCTAGTTGCACTCACAAGGTTCCGCAGAACTCTCAAGTATGCCAGGCGTGAGGTGCGGGCGATGACCCATACCCTGCATCTCCCTCCAGCTCTCTCGGAGATTTATGGAGGCCCCCGTCCGGGCTGGCTGAGAGATATATTGGAGTATCTGCCCTGTCTGCAATCCTTGATAGTTTCGAGGCTACCATTCTTCGATCACAATGCTATGTATGCATTGAAGAACCATCAGAGTTCCACGGTGTATAACGTCCGTCTGCTGCTAGCAGATCATGAGCCGAATACGACCTCGGCGGGGTTGGCAGAGACCCTGCTTCGGTTTCCCTTGTTGACATATTTGGATCTTTCGTATACTTCTTCCGCGCGAGATCGAAGTGTCTTATCCGCCTTGTCTCAACTGGAGAATCTCCAAGTGTTAAAGCTACGTGGCATAGCCTTGAAGGATGGCGATGCCGAGTTTCTGGCTAATGCGATCGGGAAACGCGTTCGTTTCTTGGATCTAAGCAAGAATATGCTCACAGATATGGCGGTTCGCTCCCTGTTGCAAGCTTCGTTCATGACTCCGGATCGTTCTCCCCAGCCACGTTCACGGCGTACTGAATCTTCTGCTGAGCTTGCATACCAAGTAACATCTCAAACCCCCCGCAGAGGATTTCATGAAGTCTCCCGACTTGGATGATCGATTCCTCAAGCTTTTGGCCCAGCCGGTCATGAAAAATCACTGGATCGAAGATTTGCCGCGCACTGGTATCACTCATCTATACATCGCAAATAACCAGATCACGGTGGAGGGAGTAGCGAGTCTTCTAGCTTCAGCTCGTCTCCACGCTCTCGATGCTGGCACGGTTCTCAGTGCAGATATGGTTCACAAATCGATATCCTCGAAGCACGGAAACTATCCCGGTGCTGAGAAGCTGGTGCCATTACTGGGTAATGTTGCCGGTGGAAACTTAACCTACTTTCGCGCACATCATGCGGTGCTCACGGCCGAGCCGCCAGCGAAAGATGTGGCATCGAATGCTAGGTTCTTGCCCGAGCTTGCAGCTAGTGAAGTACCGCATGATTTTGAGCTGGACGACTCGCAGCAAGTCCCTCGTAAAGCCGAATTGGATGCTTCGCGGGAAATTCATGAATTACCAGGCGGTGGGAGATCCATCTATGAACTTGCAGATACTTCTATGATAGAATCGTCAAGCACAATAGCAGCTCCCACTCCATCTCGAGAGTTACGAAATACTCACCAAGATGAACCACTCCCTACGGTGCGGCGCGGATCGGTTTTTGCGCCCGAAGTCATTCAGACAAATTCCAGTGGAGACGTCCATTCCATGATATTCAGCCCGACGAGGATAGGGACGTCAAAGTCGCATGCGTTTTCCGAGGGAGGCACTTTACCATCTGCATCGGGGACTTCGGCACACCCCGATACATTTCGTTCGAGCGTCTTCGATTCAAACATACCATGTAGCTCTCCTGTTCCGACGGAAGAAACTCATGCGGAAAAGATCCAGGAACTTCTAGCAAAGCGCCCTCGGAACCAATCTCTTCCTCTCCAGGGTGGGAAAGAAAGCCGGTTTCCCTACCTTCATCCTTGTCATATTCCTCACCTGGAAACCCTTGTTTTGACCGATGTGCCATCACATATTCCACCCAACTCTCCGGTTCTGTACACTCTCACCCGATTCATCACAGCCTGTTCCAACGAAGCATTACTAGCCACCCTTCAGGCCGGCTCAGATTACTCCCTTCCACCGGGACAAGCACGCAAGCATGCCGAGCAACAGCGGTCACGTTCTCTCTTTGGATTACGACGGATAGTCCTTGAAGTTGTGCCCACGGCTGCTTCATCTCGACTCACCACATGGAAACCTGCTAGTCAGCACAACGGCGTGACTAATTCGAGCACTGGTGATCGCGATTCAGAGAACTTATGGGCAGCGGCTTCTAATGACTTCAGCTTCTTTGGCGAGGAAGAATGCGGCATCATGGAGAATGATCCCGGAAAGTACTTCCCCATGGCCGCACTGAATGAGAAAGTGTCTCTTTTACCCTCGGACGACGACTCGACGCAGTCGGGCACAGAGTCTCCGTTGCCAGGCCGTCAGCACTCACGACGTAGTGAGGCATCAACAACCTCGACATCGGGTCCACAGCGACAAGCCGAGGTAAATCAGCACCACTTGGTTCAGGACGTCGATGTTGTGGCAGAACTGGCTGCCTTCCGTCGGAACAAAAAAGCCGAATACGAACAGGCAGTGAGGCGAGAAAGAGGCCGTCGTAGTACGAACGCATCAGGAGTCTCAGGCTTTCTCACGATACCTGGGCCCCATGTCTCGATGGCCCATTTCGTGGAAGGACATTGGAAGGGAGAGGTCAAGATTGTGCGCAATCCTACCCCGAAGGTCCGCAGTGGGATGGTGGATATGTATGGGAACTACTTCGAAAAGGGATATTTATACCCATAATGATAGAGAGCAGAACTAGCCCTATCATCATACATTCTACGTATGTGAGAAACCGCCGTAGACAACTTTTTGAAGAATTTTTTGGTATTTTCTAGCCCGTAATACGGACATCCCCAGACATGCATGCAAGCCACCGACAATTGACTCAAATACATAGCGAGGCACAAGGCGCTTCGAAACTGGAACATCAGAAAGACGGATAGAACAAGAAGATCTCCTGGACGCCCATCATTTCCATGTCACCCACATCAAATGCCGAACAACTGGTGCCCATTTTCGTTCGTTGCAGGGCCATTGTCGGCTGACCCGTCTCATTGATCCGTCAAGAACACCGAAGAAAGGTAAACAAAATAAAAGAATTCATTTCAGACTAGTTCAATTTTATTTTGTCCGTCACGACTGTTCCTCTCCCTTAGTTGGCCTTGCCAGCCTGGGGAGGGGTCAGCTTCTTGCCGTCCTTGTTGTAGCGGATACGGGGAGGGGGAGCGCGGTTGCGGCGGCCCTCGCGGGAGCGGACACTACAAAGAAATTAGTGTTCTGGTCGGGATTATGAATGATGGGCGATAGGTGCGTACCGGACGATCTTGCCGTGAATGGCGCACGAGACGCAGTACTGAAGCTTCAGGTACATCTTGGGAACGGCGTACTCGGCGAAGACGGAGGCATCGGAGATATCACCTGGGAGCCGGGGATGTTAGTTCGCTGCTCTTCGAGATTGATGACGTGTTTCTCGAGGATTTTCCATCTCGGTTCCGTTTCAGTGCGTAGAGATAAATTTTCCCGGTCGTACTTCCACGGTTCCTCCTTGGTTCTGGTGCGAGTTTGTGGGTGGGTGTAACGGGTCACGTACGGATGGCAGCGGACTCAACCATGTTGCGGATGGTGAAACGCTTGATAGCCTTGTCCTTGGGAGTGCAACGGGCGCAGTTGGAGCAGCGCACGGGCTTAACGTGGCCGCGGCCGTTCTTGTTGCGACCGCTAAAGAATCAATCAGCCTCAAATTCCATCTTCGAACAATATTCGATCTCCAGTCCCCATTCTCTCATGTTCCGCAATGCGCTTCGCTTTTCTGGGTCGGTTGTGCGTGTTTCGTGTGAGCATTTCATGGCTTTCGTCGTCATTGCGGAGTTCATGTCGAATGGGAACCTATGTCGCGAATTTGTGGGAGGAAACGATCTTACTTGGATGCCCTCTTCTTGACCATTTTGACGGATTATTCTGTGCAAGGTCAGAGATTCGTTCGAGCGTTTCAATGAAGAATAGGGGGAGGGTAACGTACGGGTGATTTGTCGGGGTGGGTTGTCGAAGCTCGCTCACTCAAAGACACTTCGGGAATGGATGGGGGTCGTTGTGTTGTGGGAAGCCCTAAGCCCTTAAGCGAGACCCACGGGACTTTTCCTCGTGCCTTACTGCCTGTATATTCAGGCAATCATGACGATGAATCTCACGTGATACGACACGGGCTCCCTTGTCCCAATCGAGACTAGCGCCCGGATGGAACCGCGAGAATCATTGGATGACATAAGCGCGTGTTTACGCTCATCCGGGACCGAGAAACACCCCTGTCCGGATCGTCAGTCGACTACCCTTTTTTCCTCCTTTGGCTGGTGAACTCCCTTGCTGCTTTTTTGTTCCAATTTCTCCATACCAGGTCTCATTCTTGTTTGCTCTTCTCCCTTTACTCTCCACTCTATTGAGACATTCCCCTCCATAATATGTCGCATACAGGGACTTTTAGGGGAACGCCCAATAAGACTATCGGGAGACGAGGGCTGCCCGACTTTCGAGTCCCCCGGTGCCGCGTCTCACATCCCTCGACCCCGTCCCGACCGTCCAGAATCTTCCCTCACCAACAACTCTACCCACACCCCGTCCAGCGACGTCGGAACCGGCACCATGAGCGCCGCCAGCAGCAGACAGAGACAGAACCAGTCGAAGCGTGATGAGGTGCGTGATGCCATGAGCTACCTCGAGCAGCACATGTTTCTCTTCGACTTGTCCTCTATTGGGCTTGCCGGCTAACACACCCTATTTTTACAGGCTATTCGCCGCAAGATGGAGGCCGACCTCAACAAAAAGAGGCAGAACCCGAGCAAGGCGAGAGGCTCCCGCAAGGCCCCTCCGGGCACCGTCCTCGCCCTGAAACCCAGCCAGGCTCTTCAAATCAAGCCTTCCATGAGCATCGCCGAGGCAGCGCAGTTGATGGCCGCCAAGCGAGAGGACTGCGTGTTGGTTACCGATGACGATGACCGTATCGCTGGTATCTTCACCGCAAAGGATCTGGCATTCCGTGTTGTCGGTTTGGGCTTGAAGGCCCGCGAGGTTTCGGTCAACGAGATTATGACCAAGAACCCTCTTTGTGCGCGCACCGATACCAGCGCTACTGATGCGCTCGACCTGATGGTCCGAAAGGGCTTCAGACACCTTCCGGTCATGGACGAGAACCAGGACATCTCCGGTGTTTTGGATATCACCAAGTGCTTCTACGATGCTATGGAGAAGCTGGAGCGTGCCTACAGCTCCTCTCGCAAGCTGTACGATGCTTTGGAGGGTGTCCAGACGGAACTTGGCTCCAGTCAGCCCCAGCAAGTCATCCAGTATGTCGAGGCGCTGCGATCCAAGATGTCCGGTCCCACCCTCGAGACCGTCCTCGACGGTATGCCGCCCGTGACCGTGTCGGTCCGTACTTCTGTCAAGGAGGCCGCCGCCATGATGAAGGAGAACCACACCACAGCTTTGCTGGTGCAGGACCAAGGCTCCATCACTGGTATCTTTACCAGCAAGGACATCGTTCTTCGTGTTATTGCCCCTGGTCTCGACCCAGCCACTTGTAGCGTTGTCCGTGTTATGACTCCCCACCCTGATTTCGCCCCGTCCGACATGAGCATTCAGGCTGCTCTGCGGAAGATGCATGGTTAGTTGTTCGCAAAATATCGTTTTAACAGTCTTGATCGCTGACTCGACATCAGATGGTCACTATCTCAACCTCCCCGTCATGAACGAGGGCGGTGAAATTGTTGGCATGGTGGATGTGTTGAAGCTCACCTATGCCACCCTGGAGCAGGTAAGCAAGGTCGACTCCTTGTCCTTTGGGGACGTTCTCTAACTCAAGATATAGATCAATACCATGCAAACCCATGATGATGAAGGTCCCGCTTGGAACAAGTTCTGGCTCTCCATGGACAATGAGTCCGACTCGATGGTTTCTGGCGGCCACAGCCAACAGCCGCATACACCCCACCGCTCCGTCATGAGCCCTGATATCGCCCGGTCAGGCTACGATAACAGCGTTCTTCCCAACGACTCCGCCTCGCACCACGGCGGCGAGGAGCACTCTGAAGTTGCCTCGCAGCACCACCAGTCCCCGGCGGAGGACGCTCCATTCCCCTTCAAGTTCAAGGCTCCCAGTGGTCGTGTGCACCGAGTGAACGTATTGACTGCCGCGGGTGTAACCGATCTTGTCTCGCAGGTCACTGCCAAGCTCGGTGCAGAGCTCGAGGCTGTTGGTGGTGGAGCCATTGTTGAGGAGGGCCGTCTCAGCAACACTGGCTACGCTCTCAGCTACATGGACAACGAGGGCGACACTGTTTCCATTACCACCGACCAAGACATGGTCGATGCGATTAATCTCGCCCGCCGCACCCATCGTGACAAGGTTGATCTCTTTGTTCACGACCCTACCCAGCCTCCTATTCCCGCCACCCTTGAGCCGCAGCCAGTCAAGCCCGCAACTCCCATCATCGAGGAACACAGCAGCCCCATCCCCGAGTCAATTCCCGAAGAGCCCCTGCTGAACAAACCCCGGGCCTTCCCCTCTCGCCCGTCCGAGGAGCAGCTCATCAACGGGGTGCCCAATGACCTGCTTCTCCCTGGAGCGATTGTTACCCTCGCTGCCGTTATTGTTGGTGTGTTCATTCTCAGCCGGCCTAGCGGTCGTTAAACATAAAATTCGCCCATAGACATACCTCCCTCCCTCGTCCGCATTTTGGCCACTGTCTTGTTTTGAGGAGTGCATACCCCTTTTCTAATTATCGATATTCCGAGTCGCTTTCAGATACCGCTGTTCTAGTAATGATCAGTTGCGGCCTTAGTTTAGCCTTCGATGCAAATACATTTTTTTTCTTTATTTCAGCTGTTGTGAAACGTCAAAAAGCATCACACCTTAATCAGGTTACATATGTGGTCGGTCTTCGATCCCCTAGGGCCCGCTGGGCCGTGTGTGTGGCTGGCCCCGGCGCCGAGTAGCTAGGCTCACCCAGTTTAAACCGATGAGAGTAGAAAATTGAGTAGATTTGGGGCACCTTCGCCGAGGTTGTTTCTTCAGAACCAAAACCCGGGCAAAGTGAAGATCGTGGGCGCTATCGCATATCAATTCCCCTAATCATCAATCATCAATCTTTTTTTCCCTTTCTCCCCGCCCCACCAAAAACAAAACTCCTCCTTCCTTCCACCCCTCCAACCCCCACCGAGTTATTGTACCACCCGGGTTCGAACAAACTGGGTTCTTTCTGATATTTGGATCTTGGGGAAAACACATCCATTATGTCCCTCCTACCACCCGAGGTCCACGCACAGCTGTCACAGCTGTTGCGCGCCCTTGGGACCCCCAACAATGCCGTGCGTTCGCAGGCTGAAGATCAGCTGAACAATGAATGGGTCCAGAACAAGCCCGATATCCTCTTGATGGGACTGGCTGAGCAGATAGGTGGTGCCGAAGACACATTAGTGAGTCAACTCTTACTCTAGGGGCTGAAGAGCCGTGCCCGCATCGCTCGTACCTATGTGCTTTCAAAAAAAGCTTCCTCTCATCGTGAAAGAGCTTGATGCTGAGACTTTTACAACGAAAACAGACGCGTGCATTCGCCGCCGTACTTTTCCGAAGAATCGCAACCAAGACCCGCAAGGACCCCGCTACTGGAGAGGCCAAGGAGGTCTTCTTGACCCTGCCCAACGAGCAGCGCGTGGCCATTCGCGAAAAGCTGGTGACCTGTCTTACCTCCGAGTCGGTCACCGATGTGCGCAAGAAGATTGGTGACGCAGTAGCAGAGGTCGCTCGCCAATATACCGATAACGGCACGTCATCTCGGGACTCATATTGGAATTGGTGCTAATAATTTGGTCTTTAGGCGATCAATGGCCAGAGCTCCTCGGAATACTCTTCCAGGCCAGCCAATCGCCCGAGTCTGGTCTGCGCGAGACCGCTTTCCGGGTCTTCACTACAACACCCGGAGTTATTGAGAAGCAGCACGAGGATGCTGTCCTGAGTGTCTTCACCAAGGGCTTCGAAGATGAGAACATCGCCGTATGTAAATCTGGAGTTCAATCTGCTCTCTCACTGGTCCATTCTTGCTGACTTCTTCTAGGTGCGCATTGCCGCTATGGAAGCTTTCGCCGCCATGTTCCGTTCCATTCCCAAGAAGTCTCAGCAGAAGTTCTTCTCGCTCGTGCCATTCCTTCTCAACATCCTTCCACCCCTTAAGGACTCTAGCGAAAGCGACGAGCTGTCTTCGGCATTCCTTGCCCTGATCGAGCTCGCAGAAATCAGCCCGAAGATGTTCAAGGGCTCATTCAATGATTTGGTCAAGTTCAGCATCAGTGTCATTGCGGACAAGGAGCTCAGCGACCAGGTTCGCCAGAACGCCTTGGAATTGATGGCCACTTTTGCCGACTACGCACCTAACATGTGCAAGAAAGAGACTGACTTTGCCCAAGAGATGGTCACTCAGTGCCTCAGTCTTATGACTGATGTTGGTGCTGATGACGACGATGCTGAGGAGTGGAATGCCTCCGAGGATCTCGAGCCCGAAGAGAGCGATCTCAACCACATTGCGGGTGAGCAATGTATGGACCGTCTGGCCAACAAGTTGGGTGGCCAAGCCATCCTTCAGCCCGCCTTCTCTTGGATCCCCCGCATGATGTCTTCTACTGCCTGGCGTGACCGCCACGCTGCTCTGATGGCCATCTCCGCCATCTCTGAGGGCTGCCGTGATTTGATGGTTGGAGAGCTCGACCAGGTCCTTGCCCTGGTCGTTCCCGCTCTCACTGATGCCCACCCTCGTGTGCGTTACGCCGGTTGCAATGCTCTCGGTCAGATGAGTACCGATTTTGCTGGAACCATGCAGGAGAAGTACCACGCCATCGTGCTAAACAACATCATTCCCGTTCTGAGCAACAACGAACCCCGTGTGCAGTCCCACGCCGCTGCAGCTCTGGTCAACTTCTGCGAGGAGGCTGAGCGCAGCATTCTCGAGCCTTATCTTGGCGACCTGTTGAGTCGCCTTCTGGACCTTTTGCGCAGCCCCAAGCGCTACCTGCAGGAGCAGGCTCTCTCCACCATTGCTACTATCGCCGATTCCGCCGAGACCGCTTTCGGGCAATACTACGACACCCTGATGCCGCTTCTTATTAACGTTCTGAAGGAGGAGCAGGGTAAGGAGTACCGTCTGTTGCGTGCCAAGGCTATGGAGTGTGCCACACTGATCGCCCTCGCTGTTGGCAAGGAGAAGATGGGCCAAGATGCCCTCAACCTTGTCCAGATTTTGGGCAATATCCAACAGAACATCACTGATGCGGACGACCCTCAATCACAGTATCTTCTTCACTGTTGGGGCCGCATGTGCCGTGTTCTGGGCCGTGATTTCGTGCCGTACTTGCCCGGTGTCATGCCTCCTCTGCTGACTGTGGCTGCCGCTAAGGCTGACATTCAGCTTCTAGACGATGAGGACCAGATTGAGCAAGTTGAGCAGGATGAGGGCTGGGAATTGGTTCCCCTAAAGGGCAAAGTCATTGGCATCAAGACCAGCGCTTTGGAGGACAAGAACACCGCTATTGAATTGATCACCATTTACGCCCAGATTCTTGAGGCTGCCTTCGAGCCTTACGTGTTGGAGACCATGGAGAAGATTGCCGTTCCCGGTCTTGCATTCTTCTTCCACGACCCCGTCCGCGTTTCCGCCGCCAAGTTGATCCCGCAGCTGCTGAACTCCTACAAGAAGGCCCATGGCGACCAGTCACCCGGCTTCGCTGAGATGTGGAACAAGGTTGCCGAAAAGATTATTGAGGTCTTGAGTGCCGAGCCCACCGTGGATACTCTGGCCGAGATGTACCAATGCTTCTACGAGTCCGTCGAGGTCGTCGGCCGCAACAGCCTCACCCCCCAGCACATGCAGGCCTTCATCGACTCGGCTAAGTCAACCTTGGAGGACTATCAAATGCGCGTGAAGCAGCGGTTGGAGGAGCAGGCTGAGCTGGAGGAGGGCGATGAGGAGAACCTTGATTACGAGTACGCCGTCGAGGATGACCAGAACTTGCTCAGCGACATGAACAAGGCCTTCCACACAATCTTCAAGAATCAGGGTACTTCATTCTTGGTTGCCTGGCAGCAGTTGATACAATTCTACGACAACTTCATCACAAGCCAGGACCCCACCCAGCGTCAATGGGCTCTGTGCATCATGGACGATGTCCTCGAGTTCTGCGGTGAGCAGTCATGGACCTACAAGGACCACATCATGCAGCCTCTGGCTGCTGGTCTCCAGGATCAGAATGCCGCCAACCGCCAGGCCGCCGCCTACGGTGTCGGTGTGGCCGCGCAAAAGGGCGGTGCCGCATGGAGTGACTTCGTTGCTGCCAGTATCCCCAGCCTGTTCCAGGTCACCCAAATTCCTCAAGCCCGTAGCGAAGAGCACGTCTTCGCTACCGAGAACGCCTCTGCTAGTATTGCTAAGATCCTGCACTATAACCCTTCCAAGGTCGAGAACCCCCAAGAAATTGTCGCTACTTGGATCGAGACTCTCCCCATCACCTACGACGAGGAGGCCGCTCCTTACGCCTACTCCTTTATTGCACAGCTGATTGACCAGTAAGTTTCCCTTGCGTCCATTTTCTCCACGTTAATACTGACCCATTCCAGACAAAACCCCGTCATCTTCAGCAAGGCCGACCGTGTCTTTGGCTTCATTGTTCAGGCCCTTGAGGCTGGGACTTTGCAAGGACAAACCGCCGTGCGGGTCGCCGAGTCAACTAAGCGGTTGGTGGCAGCCACCGGCTTGAACGGAGAGCAGATCCTGGCTGGCGTCAACCCAGACAGTCAGGAGCGAGTGCGCAAATTCTTCCAGTAGAATGTTCCATAGCCACATTTCCCTTGATCGGATTATCTATTTCCCTTTTTTTTTCGTTATCATTCCCCTTGGCCTCATGTGAATCCGATGCTAGTGAAGACCAGAAACGTTTCGTTAATTTCAAGTTCCAATATCTACGTACAAATTTTTGTCAACGAGTAAGAAGAGGTTGTAATCGACCTATCTACAGGGAATCAACACGTTTGATCTCATTCGCAACCACCTCCTGTAGGGTCGTCATTTTCGGTTCTCCGATCAGGCCATTGGCACGCTGGTCATACAATGTGCCTCCCTCCGTCCAGATACGGCGCAGCGTGAACACTGTTGCAGCTGGGTTCCCACCTTCCCAGGCCGCAGTTTCCAACTCACGTAGCCGTTCCACAGATGTACGCGAGACATCATCCCAAGGCTTTCCAGTTGTCTGGCGTTCAAATTCAGCCTGGATCTCAGCCGGGGTGGTTGTGAAAGAGTTGACACAGAGAGGGCGGTTCCGAGACTCCGGGGTGGCATGGAGAAGAGTAGCCAGGACAAGGGTTCCCACGCTATTTATTTTATGATCAGCCAAGTCGTTCCTTTTCTTCGGAATTCTCAGAATAGGACAACTCACTCCTTCATCGTCGTCAAACTGACTCTCTCATTGCCTGTCGCTCCTAACAAAACAGCCTTCCGGGCCTTCACATCCCATCCTCCGGCTTCCTCCATACCAGGCACAAAATGCAAGTACATCTCTGCGAACGGTCCGGTCACGACATATGAGTAATCCAAATCTGCGCGCGAAATCTCCTTCTCGAGCACAGCTCGCACCTTGAGCTTCTGCTGGTGAGGCTTCTCCTTTGCAGATGATGGACCGTAGGCGATGTCAGTACCGTATTCTGAGGGCAGGAACCATTTCACACTGGGGCTGGCTGCAGCTAGGCGGATCAATGGAATCTGTTCAGCGAGAGCATTACGGCCGAGAGCTGAGATGACGGTATCAATGCCTGAAGGTGTTTAGTTATGTGTAACTGAAAGATTGTGGAATAGATTTCTTTTTTTTTACCTTCATAGGCGGAGTTGATGGCATTCTCATCGGTAATATCGCCAACAATTACCTCGACATTCTGCTTCTTCAGTATTTCCAGGTCCGCAGCTTTGGTCTTAGCCGTGTGTGGGGAAGTAAAGATGGCAACCCGGCCGAATTGAGATCGCGCGGAGAGGACAGCAGTCAGGATGAACGAGCCAATTTGGCCGGTGGCGCCGAAGATTAAGATATTCTGAGGAGGCATTGTATTATGTTTTATTTGGTGTGAATGTAGAAGAAAAGTAGCATCCGAAGCCGAACGCTTCGGAGATGTAGACAGACGTGGGGGTGCGATGCGGGGCTGCTTAGCAATCGCGCTACAAAGATGAGTCTATCTGATTCTCCCTGAAATTGCTTCCTTATACCACCATCTCCAGGATCTCTAATACCTGCTCCTTCTCCTTGAGCGGGACAGGATTGGTCTGACACCACCGGTCATGCAAACTGTGCGCAGCCAACGCGTCCAGCTTGTCGCGGCCCACCTTGACGTCACTCAAAGACCGAGGCATACCGATTTCGCGGATGACGGCATCGAGGATGTCGCCCAAGTCTGCGGTCTCGCTGTTAACATTGCGGGCGCGTAGAACCTCTGAGACCACCGGGTCTTGTATGAGGAACTCGCGTACACGCGCTTGGCGATCGCGGTTGGAGTTGTATTTGGCGTTAAATTTGCATACGGCGGGCAGGAGTATGCAGCTTGTTTCGCCATGTCCGACACCCAAGGGACCAAGCTGCAGAGGTCAATTAGCTTAAAGATAAATGATGAATATGAAATGCACATACTTGATGTCCAATTCCATGACTAGCTCCCAATTCCACGGAACCACTCGTGCAAGCTGCCATCGCGTCCACTGACCCCAATTGACATTGCAAGTGTGCGTCGCGATCTGCACGGTTCTTCTTACAGTTCAATAGACCAGGAACCAGCAAACCTAGCGCGTTCTGTGCGAGTCTGTCTGACTCTGGTGTTGTGCCGACAATAGCGCACAGTGTCTCGACACAGTGGTCAACAGCGCGCACGCCTGTGCTGAGCCATATGTGGTCGGGCGTAGACTCTGCCAACTCCGGGTCGAGAATGATCAACTCGGGACCCCGCAAAGGTGCCTGGAAGCTGTACTTGCGGCGAGAGCGGTCCTCAGTACCACCCGCAAAGTTGGAGTACTCGCCGGCAGAAAGAGAAGTCGGGACCGAAATGATGGGTACAGTGGGTGCTTTGATCTCTGCGCGCTTGTTGGGCCCTTGGGCAAGGGTCTCAAGATCGTCTGGAGTCCGGACATCGTTTGCGAGAGCCTATATAGTGTCAATGAACAGCACATGAAGTGCCTTGAACTGTAGAGTTGGTACCAGTGCAATAATCTTCGCCCCATCGGTCAAACTGCCCGCTCCCAGCGTCAATAGCAGATCGGCCTGCACGTTGCGGGCCTCCTCGACGATCTCTAGGACCTCGGACCACAGTGTGTGGCTCTGCATGCCAATTCGGCGACCGACTATCTTGTCAGACCCCATCGCACTCGTCAAACGGTCAAGTGAGTCGGTGTTGCGGGCCAGGGATCCCGAGCAAATCACGTAGACGCGCGAAGCGTTGAATGTCTCGGTAACATGGCGGGCGGCGGCAGCGGGAAAGGCGATACCGTAGGAGAGGAGAGGGCGCTCGCGGCCGGCGAAGGCGGGACGGACTGTTTCTTGGGCCATTATGACGGTAAAAATTGATGCAAAAAGGATAGACATCGAGGTTCGCGAAGACTATAAAGCTTAACCTTCTCCATGTGGGATGTGGGGCCATGTGGGTTCGCTCTTTCCGTCTTTTGAGTCTTATCGCCTGAACATGGAGATGATTTATATACCCCTGTGAAGGCGTTCATGCCTGATTTCCGCAGGTACATGTTGCTTGGAGTCTACACAGACATATATACTGAAGGCAAGGGCCCTATGCAAAGCAAAATGATGATAATTATTGGCCAGCGTGCTCTTGATATTGATAGAACCTTTGCCATGTTTTTTCCCTCCGCACACCTCTTCAAGGCTCTATTCAGCACATCAAGGACGATGTTGGTCTGGAACCTATTTCGTTTCTCAGGATTTTAGGAAGTCTCATCATCATCTCCTGGACCCTAGGTATATTCCACTTTAGCTCAAGTGAGATAGAATGATTATGAAACTAATCATACGACCATGATCACCTCATCAAGGACGGTTTTGATAGATTCTTGGTCTTCTTCAATCGTCTCGCAAATGTGGTTGACATTCACATTGAAGGATTGGCGCCGGCTCAAATTCGATATGAAGATACATTGGTGTTGATAAGGTAGCCTCTGGCCTCAGTCTATTACAGTGAACGGAGAGCGTCGCAGATGAAGGCGCAGTAGCGGACGCAAAGTTCTTTGAAGCTGTACAATCTGCTGGATCGCTGAAACAAGGGGTGTAGGGCTACGCAAAGCAATTCCTGAGGCCCTGAGGTTTCAGGAGCCGGACGTACATTGTCGCGAAGCAATGAAGAGAGATGGGATCCATACCAGATGGGCTTGGATTTTGGTTTGAGGATTGAGTTAATTGACAAGAGTAACGATGAACGAGTGAGGAGGAGACTGGGGATAGTGGACATGATTTCGAAACGGGTTACTCGGTGTGTCTTTCGAGACAATGCAGTGAGTACCCTGAACTACCATCTTACTCGTTCTTCTCCTTTTCCTCCTCCTGAAGCCGCGTATTTCACTCTGATGTTTTTTTTCGCTCTCCACGATACTGGTTACGCTGACCATGGACCTGTTGCACCTCTGTGAAGAAATACCCCCATGAACTAATTGTCTTCTCCACCCACGTTGGAGGTGGATACACCATAAGTGGTATCAAACTTGACTACTTTTCTTGTCGGCAGCCAATAGCCAAGCTTTAGCTCTTCTCTTGATCTGAACAGCAGCGTGGAATACTGTCCTTGAGGTTTTGTATGAAACCACCACTTGTCGAAAAAGATTGCACGTTTCCGTCTGGCGCACTGTCACACCTTTCAGGCACCGATCTTATCACGGAAAGAATTCAGAAGTTCTGGAAGCTCATATGCAGTATTTGCCTTGGTATACATTTTCATGTGGAATGCAGTCATCACGGGAATATATGAGTGAATAAAAAGAAATTCTCGAGGTAAATGATTCGGTAAGTAGACTCATGGAGAGATCAAATAATAGAGAGTATTACGCGAAGAGACGACTATCTGTCTAAACCGATTCTGCATTGCATACAATGCACTTATGTCTGGTGTTAAAGAGAGGGAATCTGATATGTAGGCTGAGGATATCTTATGCCTTTGTGGATTGATATGTTGACTTGGTAAAGGAGCCTGGGAGTTCGCTTCTAATCTTCTAACATGTTGAGGGCTATAGCTTTCCTTCTTTTGTACACAAGTCATGTAACGCACAGCAGGAATGGCTTCGCTCTCTAGCTTCATTACAGCTCAACTAATTGTATATCGATGGTATTCCAGAGAAGAAGGAATGGATAAATGCAAAATCTTCATTCAATCCGCGTAAACCGATATCTTTGTGAAGACACCCGATGCCTCACTATCATTCAGTGGGGTGGGCGTACCTTTTAACTCCGAAGTCGCGCGTCTTAATGGGAGATTTGAAGCCTATGAACATAATCCAAAAACTCGACCAAGTCTCCACAACAGCCCGGGTGGTCTAGTGGTATGATTCGCGCTTAGGGTTCGACCTAAGCACTCCTGCGCGAGGTCCCGCGTTCGATCCGCGGCTCGGGCCTGTAACATTTTTGCCAATTGAAATTTCTCAATGGCATTTTTTGGTTGGCGAACTATGCACGGAATCCTTTGATGTGGGTCACGTGATAGGGTCGGAGCGATCTATGCCCCAGGGAGATTTGAATGGACGGTAATCTGATATCAAAGTTATACCAAAGGAAGTCAAGGTGATGATCCTCTGACCTCATAGGTCTGATAGAATGTTCTCTGTGCTCGAAATTGAAACTTAATTTACTGTTCTTGTACCGGAGGGCTCTATCTGGCGTTCTGGCGTTCTGGCTCTCGATAGGGTTGTCTTGAGCTTTCAACTCATTCTTCAGGACACCATTAGTCGGTCTTCCATATCATTCGCAACCGATTATATGTTTCACAATCACTCGTCGTATCGACTGATATTTTGGTTGAGTTTCTTGTTGCAAGTTAAAATGAATTTTCAATGTATACCTACCATATGCCAGCAGTGACATATATCGGCTAGTCCCACAGTAGTCACAACAACTATTTACCACCACGCATCGCTAAGCGCCGTGACGCAGAAAGCGGCAGACCTTATTCTTGAAAAAGAGAGATAAGTCACAATGAATCTAATAATAATTCAACATATCAGCCATTGTCAGCAATTTGCTGCACCAATCTTCCCAAGTGCGGCCTGAGGCATAAAGTGACATAAGCCGATATGATGTCAAGAAACACGCGATCGCTGATTGGTGGTAGGCTCAACCCCGCGCCATCACCTGATACTCAAGTGCTCCCTGGACTCCTCTCTACTTCTACATAGTTTAGCCTAAGAGCTGTTCTTAATTGAAATGTCGGATACTCACCTTCCAAGGAAAGACTCTGACACTTCCCTCAACTCTGCTGCAAACCCCAACGATGGCTCCGGAATCGCCTCACCCAGAAGCAGTACAGAATCTCGTCCGTCCACACTCCAACACCGTCCGTCGCATCTGCCTCCAGCAAATCTTCCACACCGCCAGAGCCTGAGCGAGACGTTGCGCGGTCCTCCAGGATCTCCTCGCACTCGTCGACAACCATCCCTGAACCAGGCCGCTCTCCAAAGCTTGATCGATAACCCCCCGCCTCCCAAGACTGTGGACTCGGCTTTCGTCGGTCGTGACTGGCGAGAGATCTCTATTGGGGAACTCGTTAGTCCGCAAGATTTACAATTCGTTGAATTAGACACAGGGATCGAAGAGGCAACGACTGTGAGAGCCTCCGAATCCATGCGCTAGCGCATTGAGATCTAATATCTTCTTTCCTTTTCAGATACTGATTGACTCCGGTGTCCCGGTACTACTAATTCGCGAGTCTCCCGAGCAAAAATCCGTTGTTGCTACATTTGATTACTCCGATCTCAACACCTACCTTCTTCTCGCTGCTGGATTGACCGTCCCAGCAGAGGAACATCGCGCGTCGTATGATGAGCTTGCCAAGAAAGCTCGCGAGGGGACAAAGATCCCCCTCAAAGATGTCAAGGGGTTGGGTATGGAAAAGGAGCCATTGGTAACCATGCCAGCTACAGCGAATGTTATGGCCGCCGTCGAGACATTTGGCGGCGGGATTCACCGCGTGGTTGTGACCAAAGATGCCCATGATAACGAGGTGGTTGGCACTTTCAGTCAATTCCGACTCGTCAAGTTCTTGTGGGAAAACGGACGTAGCTTCCCAATTATTGATGAGCTATATCCACAAGCCCTGAGTGCACTGCAGCTCGGATCGCAGAGTGTGATATCTATCAAGTGAGTTTTGGCAGTCCCCCAGTTGTACATTGTTCCGGTGTTTAATATAGATCGGCAGTGGCGACAAGCCTCTTAGCGAAGCGCTCCAGATTATGAACAGCGAGGGGATCACTTCAGTTGTTGTTGTGGATAACCACATGAACGTGATTGGGAATATCTCTACTACAGATGTTAAGGTATATCAGGCGCAAGCTCCCCCAAGATGCTCGCGCTAATTACTGCCCAGCTCCTGACTCGGTCCTCATCATTGCCTCTTCTTCAAAATACCTGCACACATTTCATCTCCGTGATCTTGTCCACCCGCGGCTTGATCGAAGGCAAAGATTCCTTCCCCGTTTTCCATGTGCATCCGACCTCCACACTAGCCCATACTGTGGCAAAGATCGTCGCGACCCGATCGCACCGGTAAGATGGGCATCATAACTACATTTCTTCAGGATAATTACTGACATGGGCCAGGCTCTGGGTGACTGATCCGCTATCCCCATCGTCATCCGGACCTCCAACTCCTTCGCACTCGACTCCACACATTTCTTTTGCGACACCGAACCCGGTCGCGTCTCCGCCACCGTCTCCTCTTTCTCAGCCTACGACCTCTATCCAGCTTGCTGACCATGCTACGCCGCACCTTCCAACACCGACCCAGCCTTTGTCCGGCAATGGCCTGTTCTCTCACTCGAGCGGAGTTGCCCCTCCTCTTGCTCCTTCCATCCCCGCCTCTTCTCTACCCGGTGCTCGGCTGTCAGGACGCCTCGTCGGTGTCGTTAGCTTGACGGATATCCTCAATGTGCATGCCCGTGCCACCGGGCTCAGTCCTGCCGACCCGGCCGAGTCTCGACGCCGACGACGCAGCAGCTCCTCAAGCATGAACTTCCGCCGCAGTGGCGAGGCTGGCCGCGAGCTATACAGCCGAGGCGGCATGTAAAGCCATCGTCACACAACATGGTCGCTGTGCAGCTGACAACAGGCGAGATGTTCGAAACCAAACACCAACAACAATCCATACATCGGCATAGAAGGCCAGCCCCACTCATTTCTTGCACAGTATCACGCATCCTCATTGCCATGATTTCCCGGCGTTGCTTTGATAATTTCGGTGTTTTATTTTTATTTTTATTTTTATTTTTTGGTCCATAGGCTCTGGACTGGAGGACATTTGGTATATATTAGTTTCGGCGATGCCGATTCTCAGGACTACAAATCAGACGGATACTTATTTCCTGAGTTGATCCCCCCGTGTGTGAATACGCTGCATCCGTAGTACCGGGTTTCCTATTTGTCACCTTTCTCTTGGACGTTGCGAATTCCCCCAACGTTTGACCATCATACGATCGGTGGCTTGACAGGGCTCCACCGATCGACCCACCGATCTCGCGCGCATCAGATCTCCCGAGGGTTCTCCGCCATCTGCCGGGAGTGGGACACGGATGTGATCCAGTTGGTCGAGAGTCTAACATCAATCATGTCGGACGTAACGGGCTTTGGAGATGCCTTCAATCTTGAGACGCCTGTCACGATAGCTCCTCAACCTTGGAACTCAACCGGGTGAATGTATTCTCCCCGCCCCAATCACGACCCTGTTACTTGTCCGCCGCCCCGCGTGACCTGTTTTTTTTTTTTTTTCTTTTCCCGTTTCGCGTGAAAACTAGATTCTGTTTCCCACAGCCGTTGTCCTGCCTCTTCCATGGGAAAAGGCGCACAGTTGTTCTTCGCTCGGACGGTTCAATCCGACAAACCTAAAGTCAGGCAGATGACCCTCCGCACCTGACCCGGCCTTGGACACACAGGGACAATTCCAAGTGGCGTCCATTCAAGGTCCTCTGGAAGGACTTCGCCGGATCAGGTATTCGGGGCTCACTTGATTTCTTTTTGGCTGTTATCTCTCGGCGTGAGGCGAGTTCGATCAGAGCTGGGATAGCGTGCAAACCGTGACTTGTGTCTCTTGGGATCACGCCATGATCACGAGTTGATTTCCACAGTTCGGCCCGATACCCCAATGGAGGCATAATTACCGAATCGAAAAACCAAAGCAGGATGGATATACCAGATAGTACCCCCATTCCTCTGCCTGAGTGGACAGCAACACTTCAGCCACAGCGAAATAGCAGAGAAACATCTTGAGATATCCGAAAGCCACAATCAGCAGTGTTGGATCCACCAATCTAGCCCGGTCTCTAGCCTCGCATCTCCACCGCAACCAGGTCGAATGGCCCTACTAAGGAGTCCACCAAGCAGAATCTCCTCCCCCCCTTGGCCTGGGCTTTATGATTGGCCTGATTGCACTCGATAGCCAAGTTCTCGATTTGGAATATCGACCTCCCCCGGGGATCGCGAGAGAGGACCCTTGATGGGAGCATTGTATGTCTGAATTCCTTGAATCAGGACTGACCATGACGTTAGGTCCCCCAATGACTTCTATTTACATCATGCTGATGGAGACCATCGGTAAACCCCCGTCTGTGGCTTCAGATAGTCACGCCTGTAGGTGAAACAAGCATTGGGGATCATCTACCAGGATCAATAATCAAATTAGAGAAAGAAAAACAATGGTAACGGAGTACCTGCAGCGTGCAGAACTGCTTATTTGCTAAGACCGCTCCAGGCCCGCCTCACACTATCCTATCATGCCACCATTTTCCCCCTATCCCCACCATTGACCAGAGCTTTGTCCTCTAGCAATCTAGGAAGGTCCAGCGTATCTAAGCATAGAAACCCCCCCCCCCCCCACCCCCAAAGATCGAGTTCAATGGATGGGGGACCCAAGACAGGCAATGGCACGGCACCAATGGACAAGCTGCAAACGTGCACGGGGTCGCGATGACAAAATAGCAAAACCATGGAACCGATCGAGGTCCCACAGAATTCCCAAGCATCGACCGAATTAGTTCAAGTTGAACCGTTAGTGCCGTGGATCGACTTGTCCTGATCCGGACGGTGGTCTGTGCGGAATGCTGCAACCTTAACCCCGCAAATTGCATCGTGCTGATTTGCTTACTTCTGAAATGAAACCGAAATCAGCTCTGTATATTCCCTAGAAGAAAGATAAACCAAGAATTCCCATAAAATAGTTTCTTGTGATAGTAGACCATACATCGACCAAAGGGGCCTAGGAATTTTTATTTTTTAGAAAAACAACAAAAAAAAAAAACGGGGATATCACGCGTCTAGAAAGGTAGCGAACCCCACTTCATACCTTCCCTGCAGATCACGAATCAAAACCCGACCCAGATCCAGTATTTCGGGAACGCCTCATTCCCAACCGCAAGGCACCCCGAAACAGTATGCAGCTCTGACCTCACCCTCTAGCGCCATCCAATTCTCTCCACTAGAGTGATGATTTCCAAGTTATAGAATACGAGCGGGGGATTTAAACTCCCAGTCGCTGAATAGGACTGGTGGTGAGAAATCCCGCCCAGAAGACATTCGTCCATAATTGAGGAGGGGAGGAGGGGGTTGATATGAGGGATTTAGGCGACCAGTCCACCATTGAGAGAAGTCGATTAGCCGAGCTGGACAGGAAAAAAAGGAACCTGCCATCCAGTTTCTAGCCCTCTGAGCTCACATCGCAGTGGAGTTTGTGATGTCAGGGGGTCGGCGGGTTTTGAAAGACTCTATGTTTCTCTTTTCTTTTCTTTTCTTTTCTGTTCTTTTCCGTTTTTTTTTGTCTTTTCTTTTCGCCTTATTTTATCATTGAGTGTATGGTCCTCCATGGTTAGTGCGTGCCCTTCGCGTGTGTGACACGAGTTTGAGTTCCGGGTTGAGCTTGATCCCAAGGTGGGTATTGATTGGGAGCTAGGAGCTATGTAAGTCTGGACCGGATGTAAGCGAGAGCTTCTTTGCATCTTGCAGCTATAGCTAGCACGGCCCGTAGACTAGCTAAACCTGGGACTGGGACTGGGACTGGGCTTTGGATTGGGTGAGGGGAGCTCGAAGGGAGGAGACTTAAGGGCCGGATTAGGAAGCGAAATTGTTTGCGGCTGAATGCAACGATGGACTGTGCGAGGACCTGAAAATCCTGTCCTCGAAAAGTATTTCTTAAGGCACTGAGTAGTGAAGTGGGCTATTGGAATGGACCGTAGCTTTGTGCTTTGATTTTGTATTTGATTGGTTATTTTCATCTTCTCGTGACTGTGGAAACGTACATAGCAAACATGGGCGCGTTGAGATCCATGGTACATGGCTTGTACTCTTGTCCCATCAGAAAGAAGAAAAAAAAAGAAGAAAAATACACGTCCGCAACGCCTTTGGTCATCCAAATCCGCCGGTAAGTGATTAAGGAAAGTTCGAGATAAATCGGGGGGAGAAGGGGGAAAAAGGGTATGGTACAGGGAGCAATGTACAAAGCCAAAGCATCATATACAGTAAAAAAACGGGGTAGATTCTTTCCCCAGGGAATCAAGAATTGGAAAAAAAAAAAGAGGACGGTGAATGAATAACGAAAAAGTCACAAAGAAGCACTGGATCAGCAGGATACAGAGCCATATTCATCAAGGTGAACAAAATCGTCAAACCCGTTAAAATCCCGCTCCTGCAGGGACGAGTTGCCTAAGCCCAACGCAAACTGGCTGAACTCGTTGTAGTCCGGATCCAGTTCTTCATGGGACACCATGAGACCGTCACCTTCAGGCTTATATGAGAGATCTGCCTGAACAGTTCCGATGGCAGTTGGCGAAAGGGGTGTGTTAGGGGTAGGGCAGAAATCCGGTGTAGACTGAGTCTCGGCAGAAAAGGTCTCGACCTTGGGTGAGCTATTGCCAGAGGGTACCATTTGCGCCAGATGAGTACCCTGCGTGAGCAGATTCAAATGGTGAATATTGTTGCTGGGCTGCGACTTTCCACGCGAGTGGCCGCCGCCACTGGGACCGGAAATGGACGCGGCGGGAGCGGGCTGAGGAGCTATGTGCTGCACGGGAAGTTCCGGCGCCGAAGCCATACGATCTCTGAACTGGCGCATCTGAACGGCGGCTGCGGCGTCCGTCGGCATTTGCGCCTGTTGCATCATCTGCTGCTGCCACATGTGCACCGCGGAGGCATCGGTGGGGGTCTGGCTTGGGGTAGGGATTTGCTGTTGCATGGCCCAGGACGGCGTCATCTGGTTCGCCCAGTTGGGTCCCGGGGTCTGCCTCTGGGTCACATACGCCGGGATTTGTGCCGTAGGTGCGGAAGTCATCATGCCTGAGTAGGCCGAGGAGGCATCGGAGCCGTCGATGCATTGCATGTAGGACTGGGTGTGGGGGTCGAAATGGGCGGTCGGGGACATGACATATGCCTCGGTGGCTGTGGTCATCGGGCTACTCAGTGAGCCTGTATCCATTCCTTGTGGGAACGGAGTTCGCAAGTTGGATAGGTCCAAGCTCATCTTCCGTGAGTTGCCGCTATCGATGGAGGCGCGCGGGGCCAAGCTGGAGCGACGACTGGCAATTGACGAGGCGGACGAGCTGTTGGCCCGGGCTGCAAAGGCAGCAAGTAGATGGCGATGGAATTGCTCCTCGATCTGCATATTTTGGGCTTGCAACATGCGAATTCGTTTCTCTTGATATCGCTCGTCGACTTCTTCATACATGGCTTCCTTCTCGACAATGTCCTTGGTGATATGGAAGGCCTTGCCGGTACGCTTCTTGTGAAGCATCGAGGCCCGATTGGCAGATTCCAGCCGAGCATCTAAGCTGCGGTCTTTGCGGCGCGAAGCCGCAATGAAGGCTCTGTACAGGGGAAGATTAGTTTTCTGTTTAACAACCCAAGGCAATCCAAGGACCTTACCGCTCCTGATTCTCCTCCCGAGACCGGGGATAGGCGAGATGTCCTGATCTAGATCGGGAGATCCCATAATTGAGTAATGCACTTCACGTCAGAGCATGAAACATAAGATCAGAGCCAGCAGGGGAAAGGGATAGGGAGTGGGAGAAGAGGGGCATACTAAATACCCACCCAGTTTGAGTTTCCGGAGGGGGATCCAAAAGCTGTCAGGCCGTAGTCGAAGCTTGGAGAGCAGATCCATGGCTCCCATCAGCGATCGCAGTTTGGACGCCGAGAAAAGTCTCAAGGGTTCGGACCATGGTACGCCGGGGATGTTCTGGTGCGGGCCCAATGCACGGCGAGTCCGTTCGATAGCGCCACCCAATACGAGCTGCCTGGCTGTGAAGTCTACCGACTCTGGGACTAATTTGGGACATTTGGGACATTTGGGACATTTGGAGCAGCGGAAAAGTCATCCAGGGAAATGGGTCCAGTTCTGCTTCACAGGCCTAGAACCCGGCGCCTGGTATTCAGTGGAGACGCTGCTCCCCCGCGATGCGACTGCAGACCCGCTCTCCTAACGTGGGATTGCTTCACCTTCCTTTTGACTTGTTCATGGCCATCTTGTGTCAATGGCTCTTTTTTCCCACTGTCGCACCACACGTGACGCTTCTCTGCAGAGTTTTTCCTGTAACTGTGCCCATCGTGTTCCTGCAGCCCCCGATGCTCGTCGATCTTCAACGGTGATCGGCCCCGAGTATGAGCTCATATCGGTCCCTCTTTTCATACTACATGGCACCTTTTGTGGCCTCAAGAGCCCCGATAGAATCCTGCCAAAACCCCGGTCCCCAATCGGCAGGTAGGAACGTCCCCTAGGGTTGGAAAACTGGGATACTGGGACGGTCAGCAAAACAGATCCGATTCAGATCCATAGGATCGTATGCTTTAACGAGCAATCAATTATACTCCGACGGGTACTCTTCAGACCCTCCTAAAGAAGCCTAGAGCACCTTGGAGCCCCCGTACCTAGGATACGGACGCCTCTAACGGACCCCCCCCAATACGAGCTTATGATTGGGCCGATATCACAACAGATAGAGGGGATTCAGCCCTGCCTCGACTTTACAGGTCTAGATGCGCCTGACACTACCCCATCAGATGTGTCCGCCACGGGGAGAGGGGGGGGGGGGGACACCTCCCCTCCCCTCCCCCCCCTCATCTCTCCCCATGGCCATCCGTGGGATGTATGTCTTCGTCCTTGGATTCGCCACCCGTTGTACCTACCGGTCTAGACACCTTTATCACCTTATCGTCCGGCCGAATCTAATCCGTTTTTAGACTGTCGGCGTGGAGGCGTCGCCACTGGCACCATTAAGGCAGGTCGGCGCTTTTTCACATGGAAGAAAATGAAGCGCTTGTACTTTTTGTAGTATTTTTTGTCTGGTTGGAAATGTACGTGTATCTGGGCGTAGTAAGAAAAAACGTGTGAAGGGTACCTTTACTCTCGCAAGCTCGAACCCTAGAGAGTAATCCGGGTCAAAGTTAGTGCGCTAACACTATGTTGAGGGTGGAGACCTCGGTAGATCATCCATCCTCTCCACCGCCGGATAATCCGATCTCCAGAACTGAAGAAAAAAGAAACTTGGAAAACATATCGTCACCTAATGAGCGATGTCACAGGGATCAAGATCTGTATCGATCTCATCAATGTCCAATACCCCAACATCCCTACTCCAACTGACTCGGGCCTCGCCTGCGGAGAATAGTCGGAGGCTACCATTTCCGCGGCACCTCGAGCCACACCAGCCACATCTCCACCAGAGCCAGATTTTGGTTCTGCCAGAATCAGGAAGTTGTCAAGAGCCCAGAGTATAGCCTGAATGAGGGCGATGAGGCTAGCATAATTTTGCGGCGATAGAAACACGTGCGGGGCGACGGAGATGTTCCTGACCGAGCTTGCGCAAGTCCGACTCCCCTGAAGAATACAATCCGATAGATGCCGAATTGACGGAATCAACACCACCCCCCTAGTCCCGGTATGATGTACCAGTCGTGGTTCCTGGAAAGTTTGCGTTTCCGCGGGATTTGCTCGGGCCTGTTCGGTCCCTTAAAGACTTTGGATGATATGCGTTGCTCTACCAGGCCTTTACCGTAATCGCAGGCAGAATTGGGAGATCGAAGCTTTTCGGGCAGACGGATCGACAACCGTTGCCCAAATGGGTAATGCCCCAAGGCAGTAGTAATCTACGCAGCTCATCTGGCAAGGTAAGTAGATATCGACAGAAGACATTCACACGTGGAAATCGATTTGGATTGCAGATATGAATCGATGTATCGAAGCAATGCAGTTTCGGGTTCCGATGAGATCTTTATAAACAGAAGTAACGCTAAGTTCTCAAAGCACAACAGAAGAGGTGGGAGGGGGGGGGGGGGGGGGAGACGAGTCTACAACGCTGATTTGATAGAGGAAATAAGAAATCACGGAGCCTCAGAGATCTGGTCCCTTGCCTTGAAGCCAAATCATTCAAACTCAAAATTGGCCTTTCCAGTGGGCCGGTAACCGCGGCGGTGCATGGAGACGCGTGTTATGCCACTCATCTTGGCATTGATTCACTAAGACCCAGCTGTGGACAAGTATGTTAGCGCATTCGGCGTTTCCCGCGCGGAGCTTGTCGCAAATCCCGAGACAAGACCCTTAGGCGATTCCCAGGGGTGGTACCATGCCCTGTTCTTCGCGGGACTCGTCTCCAAGCTTATAGGACACCTTGAACCGGATTTTCACAGAGTTGCCCTTGCCCGAGTCAATGCCGTCCAAGGCCATGTCCTGCTGTACACCGTTTCGCTGTTGCGGAGCAATCTCTCGGCCTGATTGCGGACGGAGCTGCAGAGTGTATGACTAGAAGTTGGTCAGCAAGTGATGCTCGCGTACAGCGGCCAAGTCACATTACCTTTTCCACGGCAACCTGGAAGTGCAGATCACTGATCGGCTGGCTGGTCGTGTTGGAGAAGGTAGCTTGAATGTAGATTTGACGGGGCGCAGTCTGTACCCGACGGGCAGCAAAATCAACGCGCAACTGCGAGTTCAAGACCTGAATTTTGTTCATCATCGGCAGGGCATTGCTTTGCGGGAGCGATGAGGCAAAGTTCCAATCGTCATCCTGAGCGGCGAATGCCTTTCCAGCAGCCTGCTGCGGAGTGGCTGTGTCTCCCATCAGGTCCAACAGGGACGATGAGGTTGCCGCGGATTGAGCTTGAGGCGGGGCCGGGAAGGGACTACCTCCAGGTCGGGGACTAGCAGACATCAATGAGGCAAATGGGTCCGCCGGCTGCGGCGGGGTGGCCGTGGCGCGGGCCCGAGGTGATGCCCCCGGCACAGGCGTAGAAGACTGTGAAGCAGGACGAGATGTATTGAAGGATGCAAGGATATCGTAATTGGGCTTGAATCCCGCCGCTGCCGGTTGGGCAGACTGGGGAGACATCGCCGGAGGAGATTGTCCTGAAGAGACCGGAGGAAAGCCCACTAAGATTTGTGTCAGCAACAACGTGGGGAGTTGGCTCGTTCAACGGGGACTTACTACTAGAGCCGCCCAGCGAAATCCCACCACCAGAAGCAGGTTCCTGGTTGCCAAGAGAGAGCCCGAGTAAGTCGTCCTCCAAGGCATTCCCACCGTGCGCCGATGTCTCACCATTACCGTTGGAGCTGGGCTCCTCGGGGTCGAAGTCGATCAAAGAAAGCTCATTGTTGGCATTTGTGGAAACTCCGGTCGTCGTACCCAACGTACCCTTGGGGATTCTGGACGCCGCATCCAGGTCGCCCTTCTTAACAAGCTTGTACCGCTCAATGGTCCGGTGTATGCTGTCATTGATCTCGAGTAGCTTGTGAACAGCCTCAGGGTCATCCGACTCTTCCTCGCACATTTTCTGGATCTTCGGATGAGCGCTTTGAAGGGCGGCAGCGAGCTCCTCAAAGACATCGCCTTCAGGTATGCCTGCGCCAGGCTGCTGACTCTGCAACATTTCTTCCAAAATCTTGGCTTTCTGTTGGACCTTGGACACCTCTTCCGCTGCTTTCGCCCGGTAGTCGGTCTTGTGTCGGTTGTCGAAGCCCGCCATGACCTTCATGAGCCGGTTGGCTTCTTGCAGATCAGCGGGAGTACCTCTCCGAATCAACTCCTGCAGCTTCGCAGACTGCGCTTCCTTTCTTCCTCCTCCATTTCTTCCGCTGAGCGCAGGTTCTATCAATGTGTCAGTATCTGGCGAGGACCAATGCCCAAGATCGAAAACCTACGTCACTGGGGTTGAGAACAGCCGCATCCTCACGGCGGACCTCTGGGAAAGCATAACCCTTGTAGAGTAGCAACCGGTGCATATCACGAATGAATCCCAGATCCTCCTTATAGCGCGATGTTTGGCAAATGGTCTGCCGCCACTCTTCGATCGATTCCAGAATGCGGTGCTGGACCCGCGAAGCTCGCATGGGCGGCCGCTCGGGGAACCGACGGACCAATTCATTTAAAAACTCCTTGGTGCTGATTTGAAGCTGAAAGGGGTATCCGCAATCTTGACACAAATGTCGAGGAGCTATATTCCGGGTGGTCAGTCATAACCCGCGCCAGGCTGTCGTCTGCGATTGCATCAACATACCGCCAACGCCAACAACGCGACATTCTGGTTACGTGAATTGATCAGATGGACGATCTCGACGGCCGCTTCTCGAGGCCTGCGAGGATAGATTGTTAGAATTGCGCGCGGAGTGGCTCGGCAGTCCGACTCACGCATTGCCTTTCTTCGAGTTGATCAGGTCCGCGACTTCGAGATTCAGGGCTAGGTTCGGCTCGTAATTCTGAGGATCGCATGCATTTCCTGTAGAGCAAAAGAATTTAGTCAACAATATTTGGAATCTCAATGAGGGGGACAGCTCACGGATGGCGCGCTGCAGAGGTGATAGTCCCGGCTCAGCATAGGCACCGAAGCGGTCCCTAGCCGCCATGCGTGCGGAAGCAGCCTCCAGGATGGCGGTTGAAGGGAAGGAGGGGTTAGAGTTGCGATATAGAAGAAAGGGGAGTGGGGTTGTTTGGGGTTCGATGTTCGCGGGAGAGGAAGCGCCGCTCGAAGTGATTCACTTCGTTTTGGAGAGCGGAGTCCCGCACGTGTGCTTGGCCATCTTTTTTTTCCGCTTCTTTACACTTCCTAACTTCACCATTTAAGTCCAAATCTCTGTACTTGCCCACCCAAAATGGTTCGTCACAAGAAAGACAATTTCTCTCGAGGAGGAAAGAAGTTCTTCGCCCCCCGCCCACGACCGGTGCCCCGCGGTGACGGCGAAGATGCTTCAGGCTCGTCGCGGCCGGCCTTCAAGGCCGCCTGCTGGGACATGGGACACTGTGACCCCAAGCGATGTTCAGGAAAGCGTCTGATGAAGCTGGGCTTGATGCGGGAGCTCCATATCGGCCAACGATTCCCCGGCGTTATTGTCTCGTATGCAAATCCTTCATTTGTCGCATCCACTTTACTAATAGATCAACTCAGGCCCAACGCGAAGAAAGTCGTCTCTCCTGCTGATAAAGAACTAATGGAACAATATGGCGCCGCAGTTGTGGAATGCTCTTGGGTTCGAGTCAAGGAAGTGCCCTGGTCACGGATTGGCGGCAAATGCGAACGATTGCGTATGTGCTCAGTGCGAAGGACTGGTTCGCATGGACTTTTGGCTGACAGATTTACATGTACAGTGCCCTACCTCATTGCGGCTAACACGGTAAACTACGGCAAGCCCTGGCGATTGAACTGCGTTGAAGCCTTGGCCGCATGTTTCTGTATCTGTGGACACGAAGAATGGGCACGGGAAGTCCTCAAGAACTTCAGATATGGGGAGGCATTCCTCGAGATCAACTCAGAACTTCTTCAGCGTTACGCCGCCTGTGCGACAGAAGAGGATGTAAAGAGGACAGAGGAGGAGTGGCTTGCCAAGATCGAACAAGAGTACGAAGACAGCCGCGCCGAGGGAACGAATGATATTTGGACGACTGGAAACACCAACCGTTTGCCCGCCAAGCATGGCTTTGACGATGACGACGATGACGATGACGATGAGAATGACGATGATGAAGATGGTGAATCTGAAGAGGAAAACAGTGAGGAGGAAGATGAAGCCGAGGTCGACAGAGACCCATTCGCGATTTCCGATGACTCAGAGGACGAAGACCAAATGGCAGAAATCCGGCAGAAGATATTGAACTCCAAAGCTTTCCAGAACCCATCTGTCGAAGAAAAGCAACGACCCGAGAAGATCGAAAGACCAGAGCCTACATATGTTGACTCGGACGCCGAGTCTGGGTCGGCTGGAAGCGAGGACGAGGATTTTGATAACATCATTAACGCGACTACGGTGACGGACCGTACCGGTATCAAGGATGTCCAGCGACGTCGGGGACAGGAGACCGTGACTGCTTCATTCTCGAGGACGGAGATTTCTGCCCCGAAAAGATGGTAAATGTGATGTGATATCTGGAACGGCAATGGAAGCCGATGGGCTATAGTTCAGAAAATGGGTTACGACTTGGCATATATGAAGTCATGCATTATCAATATCAATGACTTTATGATTAAATACAGCTAGTCCCTGATCAACCAGGATATGCTTTGGGCTGCAGAGGAGCTCCTGTCCATAATGACGCCCACTTGTGGCCTGGGCCTGCCAGGACGTGGAGACATTTGAAGCTCAAACCAGCACCCGAGCAAACCGCTCCTCAGTATCAATCAAGACAGCCAATGTGGGTATTTCAGAGAAATCCGGGGCGAATTAGCGCCTTTGTGATATTTAGCACTCGAAAGCGCAAGTCCACCTGGCCCTTGAAACGAACCATACGCAGTCCAAAACCGCGTAGTTCTCTCCGTACATTTCGTCTTCAAAGTACTTTGAGATTGGTGATATCTGCGAAGTGGAACTCATATTCACAGGTTTCCTGTGACTCCACGTAGTTGTTGTCTATCGCATACCGAGTGGCGCTCAGATATCTGCCGCTGGCATCGTGGACAGTCCAATTCACAATGTGTTGGACGTGCGTGTGTCAATGAGTGGGTAGTGGATCGGAGGACCAGTGGGTTCGGATCATTGTAACTGGGAAGCACGCCATTTTGTCTGCGCTGTGACCGGAGACTCGAGTTTCGCCAAGAAGGATGGAAGTAGTCGGGTCGTAAGAGAGAGAGGTTGCTTGGAAACTCGGATTGTAGAGGGTAAATATTTGGAGGCATTGAAGTATCGTAGAGTTTGATGCACACAGATCAGGAATATCAATTTTTTGATCTCAGACACTCACTCTAAGGACCTGCTTTCACACTCTCTTTATATATTGTCTTCCAAAAAGGGTCAAGTCTCAAGTTGCTCTGCATTAAAAAATCCGGCGAGGCTGGTCCAAGGCTGCGGATGCAAGGGCGGCACCCGTCGTGGTCCTTAGATTGGATAGGGTTGAACAATCATGCAAGGTAAATCAACACATACTGACACCCTTTGACATCAATATTTCAACACGAAGCGGCCTTTTGAATAGCGTCATATAGTGAAGGATCTTAAAAAGACTGGTTTCCCTCCCTGTGCACCTGATCAGATTTCCTTCCTGGTGATATCGAGACCCTGCCAAGAGGGCGTCCAAATGACCTAGATCACTGAGATCAACCTCAGGCTTGACTCACATTTTCTACAACCTACCTGATTCAAAGATGCAAGAGAAAGGGGAAAATTGATGGAATGTGATCGATTGTTGAAATCTCAGGAGCATCACGTGCCACTATATCGGCCTCACGAGGACATATTCATGCTGCGCCAATAAGTCTGGAGGATTAAACATCGTGGCTACTATGGCAGTCCATGATTTCCTTCCAAGCCGTTGGCGCTCCAAGGTGGCGGAGGTGTAGGACCCGTGAACTCCTGAGTAACGCCTTCCAGAACACGTGTGGGGTTGCCGTTACATACACACCCATTCACGCTTTGAGAAAGTTGTCAACGCAGCTTCATCGGGCATAACTTGGATCAACGTGGGAGAGCCCCTGATCTCAAGGGTAAAGCGCCTTTCTATCCCTTATTCCGAGTCATGTATACAGCCTTGGCTCAAGCAGGGTACAAGCGCCATGACGCCATGACGTTATGACCAAGGCACGAGTTGAGCCTCAGCTCGGTTCGCCTGATTTTCACCTGATGATGGCATCAGCCGCAGGCTGTGTCCTCCATGTTCAATACTCACTGTTCGAGTGGGCGACGTGGGACAAGACGGGCACTCGACCAAGTGGGCCGTGTAGGTGACGCTAAAGGCGATCGTCCCGCCTTATATGATCACCGTCGCTTCCCCTGATGAATGGCCGCGAACCTTTCTGGACATGTGGTAACGCGGGCGGGGAAATGACCAAATCGATTTACAAAGCCCTTTCCGTGACTTGATATATTGAATTCATTTCCTCCCCTCCAGAAGTCGGATCGAAGACAGTAAACAGTGCTCCAGACCTGGACTGATTCCGCTATGGCGCATCCACCAGCCAACAGCTCTGCATCCCCTGAACAAAAAGGTGCCAATGAAGTGGCAGAGCCAGCTGAACGACCACCTGTACTAGAAAGGCGTGGCTCTGGCTTTTTGAACTTCTTCTCGTCCATTCTGGCCTCCAAGAATCCACTGCCTCATGCGGCAGACCCAAGCAAGAATACCGCCTGGCTGTTCGACAACACAGCGTATCTGTCAGTTGATGATGACTCAGACGGCAATCCGCAGCAGTCATGGAAGACTGAAGTTGTTGCATGTATCTTCCAGACCGAGGGCCGAAAAGATGTCGGCAAATGGGTCGCTGCCATCGCTGACTACATCGGCCTGGATGGGGAGGTCGGCCACGATGACCATAGCACCACGATGGCGCATGCAATCATTGAAAAGCGCGTACAGCCATTTCTTGACCACGTTTCTCCTTCTTGCACCATCAACATCGACCTGAAGGTTGATGGATCAGCTCAGTCCCACTCGCTGGGACCTTCCGACCGCAACGGCATCATCAGCCAGACCGTTGACCTGGGTGGAACAGATGTGCACGATGGCACCGTAATCCGTTCATCAATTCACAGCTTCAACGATCAGTCCGCGGCAGTAGCAGAAACATGCTTCGCCGCACCAGAAGGCTGGCTTGTTGTCTCGGACATTGACGACACGATCAAGCGCACCATGACGATGGAGCCCACCGGCATTCTTCGCACCACCTTTGCCGAGGAACCCGTGCCGATCAAAAACATGCCAGAGTTCTATCGTCACATACATTCCGAGCTAGACCCAACCTGGTTCTATCTTTCGGCATCCCCTTACAACCTCTATCCATTCCTGTACCAATTCCTCCATGATCACTACTGCCCTGGCACGCTCGTGCTGCGTGACTATTCCTGGATGGACCTCAAGGGTCTCATTCAATCATTCACGGAGAAGACTCAAGAGTACAAGGTGGACCGGATGGAAAAGATTCGGAGCTGGTTCCCGCGTCGTCGGGTTCTATGCATCGGCGATTCTACCCAGAAGGATCCCGAGGCATACGCTGAGATGTACCATCGATACCCCGGATGGATTCATGCAATCATTATCCGAAAGGTGACAGATGTG
Organism: Penicillium maclennaniae; assembly: GCF_028827695.1. Taxonomy (NCBI): domain Eukaryota; kingdom Fungi; phylum Ascomycota; class Eurotiomycetes; order Eurotiales; family Aspergillaceae; genus Penicillium; species Penicillium maclennaniae. The sequence goes on along the minus strand of NW_026623215.1, from coordinate 3,159,039 downwards.
TCTCATATGGAGGAGAAGAATAAAGCCGAGAGATTTGAAGCGGCATTTAAGGATATACCCCCGGAAGCTTGGACTGTTTTTGAAGACACCCAGGAACTCTATGAATTCGTCGATGGATTGGGCATGGAAGACCTAGCACTGTAATGTCCCAATTGTTTGTTCATCCATTTCTTCATTTCTACTTGTGGATATCGAACCAATACTTGCATATAACACAATTCACACTCCCAATTTCCCCTTTTCAATGCACGCTCCCTTTAGATTGCATCTCGGTGCTCTCAAGGATTGATCCTCACCACCACCATTCCACCCCGTCGACTCCCAGCAAGACCAGCAGCTCCACCATCAAGCAACTGCGCCGCATGTACCATATCGACAACCTGCTCCTCCCTCCCTCGAACCATGTTCCCCTCGACAAGCTCCACAATCCTCTCCAAGGCCTTAGCATCCGGATTCACAGGCACAAATCTACTTCTCAAACCCCTCTTCCTCCTTCCCAACAGATCCTGTTTGTCATCACCCTCTCTCTCAAGCGCCGGGCCCGGATCCACAGCTGTAAGAACAGTCCCATGATCCCTAACAGCACAATGAGCCTGTCGAAAGACCTCACCACCCGTACAATCAAGCACCAGATCAACAGGTTCCCACTTCATGCGTCGGAACTCCGGTCCGATGGCACATTCATTCTCAGCTGGGAGGTGCGGGATCACAATGACCCCGTCTACATCCCACTCTCCCCGGACGATCTGTTCTTCAGCCGGTGAACAGGTCACACAGACCCAGGGCCGCATGCCAGGGAAGAGCTTTGCCGCTCGAAGCATCTGTACGGCGAGACGACCTACCTCGCTATCGCGCGCGTTGGTGACAAGTACACGGACAGGACCGCCTCTCTTCCCTGAAAAGATTGAACTGCTTCGGCCTAGGAGCCAGCTACGTTCTGATGCCAGTAGACTTCCTTTTCGCTGTTCGAGGCCATCTGCGATACTTCCATTGCCCTTTCCGTTGCGGTTTCCGGTGAAGAGTCCGTGAAGCTGGGTAATAGAGCTGCGGAGTCTCTGGGGACCATGGGTACCATTGGAATCTGAAAAGCCGCGTTTATTCAAGTGCTCGTTGATGCTGGCTATTGAGTTTCGGATAGCATTTCGGCCGTGGGTGCTGCCAGTGCTGGCGCTGTTCCCGGCTGTGCTGCCACTCGCGGTTGCCATTTCCATTGCGGCGTCATTTGCGTTCCAGGGCTCGGAATGGGATTGTTGGTTATTAGCATTCCCATTTGCATTGATGTTCCTGATCCCGCCTAGCGGAGAGTCGGTATCTAGGCCGCCATAGACGAATAGGGCTTGCCATGCCGTGAGTGCAGGAAGGGCAATGGCTGCTGCTTCGTAGGTGCTGATGTTACTGGGCTTTAGGGCTAGTTCATTCTCTGTGGCGACGGCATAGTCTGCAGCGCCGCCATCGCGGGCGTAGCTCAGGAGACCAAAGACCTGATCCCCGATCTTGAAGCGCGGACCATTCACTTTTGTGTGATCCTCTGTTGGTGTAGTGATGACAGTGCCGCAGATACTATGGAGAGGGATCTTTGGCGTGGTCGGGCGTGGGTTCAGCTCATTGGCAAGACGAAGCTCATCCTGGCAGAAGGCTGCTGTTCGGATTTTGAGAAGGTATTGATTAGGCGAGGGACGTGGTGTCTGGAACTCAGTATCCAAAGTCAAGATTGATCTGGGCTCTGCCTCGGAAGCTTTGTTTCTGGGGCTGATGTTTGAAGCCCCGGATCCGGCTCTGCTTATATCGTCTCGCGAGACTTCTTTGGTCGGCGAAGGGGATCCCGGAGCCACATAGTAATAGAGTGCTCGCATTGATACTGGAACGAAGGTTTGTTCGTTCATTGTTGAGGATCGTGGCTTTGCTGGCTTTCCTGGTTTGCTCCTTGGTGACTTGACTACAGGAGACTTGATTGAAGGCGACTTGATCGCTGGCGATCTGACTGCTGGTGGTTGACGCGGGGATACACTTGACGAAGAATGAGTCCTGGTATAATAGTCCGGCCTATTCATTGTGTGAGTCGTTGGATCAGACACAGCTGACAATGAGGAAGTCAAATAGACGGCCATGATGAGATGTATTGGAGATTGACCCTCTCTTCCTACTTGCAGAATGAATTTGGTTGCAAAGGTGGAATGAACTTGCCAGCGCCATTATGTATAGATCACGGCGATGCCCTAATGTTGACGTATGTCTGAACTAAGGTCAGCGTTGCCACAAATCGAGGAGCGAATGTAATTACTCTCATCCACGGCAGAACAGAGCGGATATGTCTACCATGATATTGTTATTGGTGATTTGATTGAGTCCACCGCTGAGTGTGCTGCAAGACGTTGGGTGTCAAGGGAATACATTCCGTGGATGCGCCGACTGCATTGTTCTATTTTTCTCATAAATCAGGACCATTTGGTGTTCTAGATAATTGAATTGAATATATCATGTATCCTAGAGCCGCTGATTAGATTCTGCTCGGCTTAATTCTCGAAACAGACATTGATTCATTTCAGTCGGAAAGATAGCACGGGCACCCGCGTACAAAGCCATCATCTCAGAGATATAAACCTGATATGGTTTCCCCAATTCGCATAACAGGCGCGTAAGCGGGAAAGACGGAGGAGAAACTCAAAATGAAGATCTCAAAACACGAAAGGTGAATCCACGGGCATGAAAGATCCCCGTGCGAGAACGGTTTTTTGACGCGAGTGCGATATCGAAGATGCTTTGCCCAGTAAAGGTCCCAATCCACATGATGGAAAAGTACATGATTGAATAGAAATGATATTCAATTCTTCATGCTCCTTCAGAGCAAAAGCCAGACAGAAGGGGAGAAAAGAAGGTGGAGGAGAAGCAGGAAAAAAAGACAATGTATTAGAATCAACACGGTACATCCGCTTAAAGTAAAGAATCAAGTCTGGTGAAAACGCTCAAGCATGCGGCGACAATCTAGTCAGATAGTCAGTCAACGATTCGAGTTATAGATGCGATGGGAAGACATACCTCCAATTGGAGCTCTCGGTCCTTGTTCTTGTTGGCCTCGTCGTTGATGGCCTGGGCTAGGTTGGCTCCAATCGCCTGCGACCCACCTGCCCGCCGAGCAAACGGATATTGCGAGTACTCTGCCAATAGCTCATCCACCTGAGCAAAGGCTCTCTCACGCGCTTCGTGGCTCATTGTGACCAGGGCATTCTCCAATACGTTCGCCGCGTATGCTGCACACACCATCGTCACAGTGCGCAGATAGCGGAATTCGGAGTCCTCGGGGAGCCACGGACTGGGAGGAATGATCACAGTGCGGTTGCTGCAGATGTTACGCACGCGACGGTGCAGGTCTTCCTTGGCGCCGCTATCGGCAACCGGGTGAGTTGCCATGTCGAAGAGGAGGAAGTTCCGTTTTTCGGTTCGCAGGATACCCTTGTCCACCAGACCCTTGGCCAGTCGCTCACGCACTTGTTTCAATTGGTATCCGATCTTCATCAAATTCCATGTCTCGCCTGTGGGGTTGAAGACACGGGTTAGCCTGGGTCACATCGCAAGATCCATGATCACTTGGGGGTAGCCGTACCACTCATCAAATCGATCCATGAGTTCACGCTCATTTTCTCGCTCGATTTCATCATCTTTAGTGCCTCGTCCAGCAAGACCTCCCCGGTCAATGTGTCGTCGATGACCTCGATCACGCGGTCGGCTAGGGGAAAGCGTCGTCGCGAGGAGTCCTTCTGCATGCTTATGCGACCTCGGAGCGCAAGTTCAATAACGATACACCCGCGCAGGGCGTAGGAGATGTTCTCGTTCCAGAAGGACAGGTAGCCCTGCGAAGATTCCCAAAATGTTAGACACTCGACTTTGGTCGGATTGCTGGCACCACTGAGGCAGTCTAGCCAGGCCCCTCTTCCTCCTTTGCAACTCACCTGCTTGTCTTTTAGTCCCAACAGCAGCACCTCTTCCATCAAGGTGAGCTTGGGTTGCTTGCTTCGCTCTTCGGTTTCACTGAGGTCGCGGGGGTCGAATGCGATCTTGTGGCCGTTTTCCCCAGCGGTGAATGAGGTCTCCGGGCCACGATTGTCCATGGCGGAATTGTTTCTCGAGACAGGCGACGAGACTCGACTGTCATCTTGTTCTTCTGGGCCAGCAGCTCGACCGCCGCCTCGTCGGCGTGTCAAGCCCCCAGCTGAGGCCATGAGGATAAGGGTAGCGGTGGGGAAGAAAGAGAAGGGGAGAGATTAGGTGGGTATAGACCGGGATTCTCGCTTTATTCGAAGCCGATCTGCGTGCCGGTCGCAAGGGGCATTCAGTGTCCGTGTTGGTTGGTGAAAGGTAATCGCGTAGACCGAAAGTCTCCCGCTACCGTTGCCGCTTTCTGAAGTGGGACTCGGCGTCAGGGGAAACCAGGGACCGAGTAAGTTGACAAGATAAGCTAATCTGTCAATTCAAGACCTCTGTAATGAAGAGGGGTGAAAGACGGATGAAGTCCCAGAAATTGTCGGGTCGAAGTTAGTTCCGCCAGGCGAGGTGGCTGTTTTTGCTGTGCGCCCGCAACTAAGATCATTTGAATCCGTCCTGTACACGTATACTTCACTACGAAGATTGTCTCTGGGCCCAGCATTGAGCATTGTAAATAGTCAAGATACCTGCCGTCATGTTGCATTACCCTGCATCACCCTGCCTACGATTTTGACTTTCATCGCTGCCCAGGTGCTGGCCGCCCCGTGAGCCTCAACTCTGTTATCATCCCGATTACTTGCAGCCATTGCAGCCATTGTAGAGGTCAACAATGTTAAGAAATATCCCGGCCACTGTAGACGGCATCGGTCGCGAAAGAAAGGTCAAGAACAATAAATGGAGAGAGGAGAAACAGCGGTAGTCCGCTATCCACGTTCTGCTTCAAAACTGCATTCAAGATGATATACACGATATAGAAGGATCAAAAGGAAATAAAACCACTGGTATGGATTTCAGCATACAGAGCAGCGTCCGAGGCCACGGGGATACACGTTCTCGAGCGGACTAGCTGACGCCATTATCCCGAACCTTTTCTATCCAACTCCCAACCAACCGGTCTCCGGAATTTTCAATTAAGACATTTAGTGAGCTGTACTCAAGTTAGTATCCTGGGTCGTATTGATCGCAGGGTGTGTCAACATACCATCGGGCTGAGCCAGGATGTACTCAACAGCCTTCTCAACTTTTCGCACAATACACGTTAGTTGCAGTCCAGCGAAAAGCCTTCTCACAAGAGCTATTCAAACTTACCACTGTGGATCTGGTCGGCCTCCTTGTCGGGGATCTCAAGGCTGAACTCCTGTTGACGAAATGATTAGCTTTTGTTCTGCGATTATCTTTTCCGAGGAAAAGGACTGGAGCGCATACCTCCTCAATGGCCATAACCACCTCGACGGTGTCCAAGCTGTCAAGACCGAGGTCGTTCGAGAAGTGAGAGGCGCCGTTGATCTAATGGTCGGCATTTGTTAATTTAATGGAATTGGGTGGATGGCCTCGCCGAAGAGCTCAAAGCCAACAGCCGAGGACCAGCGGGTATTGTCGCGTCATCGGAAACTGACCTTGCTGGCATCGGAAACCTGCAAGAAGAGAGTTAGCGAAGGTCCAGTCGTAAATATGAAGATGATGAGATAGCAAAGCATGCCCGGACAACAGTCTGACGCACCTTGTCGAAGTTCTTGAGCAGGTTGACTATCCGGCCCTCAACCTCCTCCTTGTTCAGACCGGCAGGCGCGGAGTAGGCACGAATGGACTGAGAGACGAAGACGGGAGTGAATTGAGGGACGCGAGCAGCAATGGGGGAGCTGCGGATCTGGAAGGGAGCCTGGGTCTTGACGGCGACACGGGGGGCGGAAGCCCTCAAGGAGCGGGCGATGGCGGAGCGGAACATATTGCAATCGAAGATCGAAAGCGCGACGGCTACTCTCAAAGAATAGATAACAACGGGAGGTCTGGGAGGAAAGAGGGTGGGTTCAAAAAGCGATGGGGGAAGAGGGAGAAGAGGAAGGAAGACGGGAAGTTGATGCTCCTACGCAAAATCCTGCCCGGCAGCCAATCAGATCCCGACAGAAAGGAATGACCTAAGCCAGAAACTGCAAACCACTCGACTTCACGTTAGCGACCTCCTCCTACTCTGTCAATTGTCTCCTCTCCCACCCTTCGCCTCTTCTCTCACATCTCCTCTTCCAACCATGGCTACCGTGAGATCGGTCGCGCGGCTGGTCGCCAACCGCCGCTCCCCCTTCATGCCCATCGGAGCGACCGCAAACTTCTCTTTCTCTGCGTCCCGCGCTGCCACCCCAGCGGGACCCCCTCACCCCAGCTTCCGTCTGCCTGCGCCCAAGCGCTGGGATCAGGGTTCCGAGTCCTCCATCGACAAGGCGTCCAAGTACTTCCTCATGGCCGAGCTGTTCCGCGGCATGTATGTTGTGCTGGAGCAGTACTTCCGCCCACCGTAAGTCCACTTGGCTGCCAACATGGATATTCCAACGAGTCGGCTTCAATGGGCCGCAGATGATCTAACGCAACCTTCTTGCTTTTCACAGGTACACCATCTTCTATCCCTTCGAGAAGGGTCCCATCTCTCCCCGTTTCCGCGGAGAGCACGCTCTGCGTCGCTATCCCACCGGCGAGGAGCGTTGCATTGCCTGCAAGCTTTGCGAGGCCATCTGCCCGGCCCAGGCTATCACCATTGAGGCGGAAGAGCGCGTGGACGGAAGCCGCCGGACGACCCGTTACGATATTGACATGACCAAGTGCATCTACTGCGGTTACTGCCAGGAGAGCTGTCCCGTGGATGCTATCGTCGAGAGTGAGTTTTAGCATCAATTACGTGAGACATGGACTGAAAGCTAACTCTATGTTTTCCCACAGCCTCCAACGCCGAGTACGCCACCGAGACCCGCGAGGAGCTCCTCTACAACAAGGAGAAGCTGCTCGCCAATGGCGACAAGTGGGAGCCCGAGATTGCCGCGGCTGCCCGCGCTGATGCTCCGTACCGATAAATGCTCACAGCTACTTCGGTGGTGCATGGAGAAGCAAATGAAGGGTTAGGCCTCGTGAGGAGACACGGGCCTATACCAAGTGCGCCTACGGGCCTTGCACGAAAAATCTAGAAAGGGCTTATGATGCCCTCGCCCCAACACATATTGTACATACACCCCCCTCGACCTTGTGTTATCACTTTGTATTAGTCGGTTTCCAAAGTCTTCGTTCCGATGACACTCGGCTCCTTTGTCTTTTATATTTCCTATGTCTGGAATCTAGCATGTTTTCTGTTTCATTACGGCTTGAATCAAATAAATGAAACATGATAGATCGGAATAAATAAATTGTGAGTGGATGGATGTCTGTGCGAACAACTCCAGGCTCCTTCTCGATTAGTGGTGTACACAACTTGGCTTCAATGGCCTCGGCATCGCCTCCAGGGCTTCCAAGTGCAGATCTAGCTCTACTAAGCATCCAGAACCTGGAAGGAAACACTTTGGAACAGAATGATATTGTATTCACAATATGAAGATAGATCGCTACCCATGCTGACGTACATACAAGACATAACAGACGACACATGCCGCTGAAACAGCGCAAACACCAAACACCTGAATTCCCGGATGGATATTTCCCAGTTCGATGTCTTTAAAACACTTTTCTTTTTGTGGGTCGTGGGCGTGTTCCAGCTTCGTGGGAGGAGGATATAAGCAAGGATTACAGAGAGAGAAATAATATGCAGACAAGAGGAGGCAAAAGGATAGGACATGGGAAAGGTGAAAGTCAGCCTTTGAATGAAAGACTTTATTTCTTCTTGCCGCCAGTCTTGGGCTTGAAGCTTCCCTCAAAGCCAGGTCTGGCCGCCTTCTTCTTGCCACCTCCGGAAGGCTTCTTGCTCTTGTTGCCCTTATTGCCTTTCTCTTCGCGGCGCTTGCGAAGGTTCTCTTCACGCTTGGTCGCGCGCTGGTCCTTCATGCGAGAGACGGTCTCAATGCGGTCTTTCCATTCACGCTCAGACTTCTTCTTCGCGGTCTCTTTGCGCTTGAGAGCCTTCTTCAGAAGAGAGGTGTCGTCACGGACGCGCTCACCGTGAGCACGCTTCTTGGCGTTCAGCCAGCGGTCTTTCTCCTCGAGTTCGGCACGCTTCTCGGGGTCCATGCTGGCGAGACGAGCCTTCTTGGCCTCGGCAGCCTTGAGCTGGGCAGCGGCATCGGTGGCACCGTGTTTCTGCGGGGCGTCACGGACAGTTGTAAGGCTGGCATCGGTGTGCTGGCCATCGGCAAAGACAACACGACCAAAGGAGAAGTTGTTGCTTGAAGAGCCAACCGACTCGGCAGGGGAGCGAGGCGAGGCCAGGAGGGATCCTGAGCCACCGGGCGAGAAGCGGCGGGTCATGGCTTCATCCTTCTCACGCTGTTCTTCCTCCTTGGCCTTTTGACGCAACTCCTTCTTGTGTGCTTTCCGCTGCTCGGCTTTTTGCCGACGCGCTTCGATCAACTCTTGGCGATTACGTGCGGGCTTGCCGTTAAGGCCATCGGCCTGACGTTTTGCACGAAGTTCATCAAGACGCTTTTGCAGGCGCTGCTTGAGATCTTCTGGCGTGGGCTTGAGAGCCTTGGGCTCGGAGGACTTGGCATCTGTGGCGGAGGGAGGGACAATGGAGGATATAGAGGAGCTGCCTGACTGGGGGTTCGAGGCATCAGGAGAATTGCGAATGGAAGAGGCGGAGGAAGGGTCCTCGGGCTGGTCGTCGAATTCGACGGAAAATCCTTCCTCGGGAACGCCCTCGACTTCATCCTCGTCCTCGTCGTCAGAATCTTCCTTGGCTTCAGCAGCAGTGTTATTTGCCTTGGGAGCAGGCTTTTCAGAAGTCTCGGCAGGGGTCTCTGTCTGCTTCTCGTTTTGAACCTTTTCCTTCCTCGCGGTGTCCTTGGCCTTCTTCTTTTCCTTTTGGGCGACCTTTTTCTTCTCCTTCTTCTCTTCCTTCAGTTTTCTGCGAGCCTCCGCTTCCTCTGACTTCTTGTTCTTGTTGGCGGCATCCGACTTCTCCTTGTCTTGCTGCTTTTGCTTCTTGGTCTTCTCGCCTCGGGTCAGTCCCTCTCTGGGAATTTCGGAGCCGAGTTCTCCGTCGGACGAATCGGACTCGAGGGTACCGTCCTCTCGCTTGCGCTTGCGAGCGTTCTCATCCATCACATCTTTGGCGGTCTTGCCAGACTCAGGGTCCAGCTTTGCACGCTTAGCCTCGCGAGCTTGCTCTTTGGTCTGTTTTTTCCGTTGCCATTGATCCTGCAGGGCCAGAGGGTGGTTAGACCTGAAATTTCAAAATGGGGATACGCAAAAAAGCAGAAAAGACCAGAATGAAGAGAAGGGTCGGTCAGGCAGAGCAGAGGATCGAACGTACACTGTTGTCGTCGCCGTAGTAGTATTTGGCGGGGATCAAGGAAAGCAGACCATCGAATGATTGCGCATGGCTGCGCAGCCGCTCCTGATTTGAGTCAGTATCGACTTCAGACATCCAAGGCACTGTGACATACCTCGATATCATCCATGCTCTCGTTGTGAAAGCCGGACTGCGTTTGGATGGCGAGGAAATAGCCGCTACGAAAAATTTGGGGGTGAGGAAATCTTGGCGTTCTCCGCTCGGCTTTTTCACCGCCCGCGCACAATAATTTCGGTGCCTCAGGTGGCCTGTGCTTTCCTTCTATACAGCTGTGGTGCTTTGATGATAAAGCACCTTATAGAGTCAAATTCTACCAATTTTCGGGCCTACTCTGGGTCTCAATGAGCGACACGACCTGAGACACTAGTACTCTACATCTCATGGGAGTATTCTCGTACTGAGTCGTTTCTGATATGTCGACCGTCACTTCTGTGGATACCTGCAAGCTCCAGTGGATATGTATGGAACATTTTCAAGAAAGCATTGAGATGGAGATCAATTCTTGCTTCGATCTAGCATACGACCACTGGTCAATGGGCTCGCAGTATAGTATGCACCAGAGATCACTGACTGCTCTGGGCAGCAACACCGACCTTGAACGCTTGGATGTAGATTCCCAAGCCATAAAATAAAGATTAGGGCGCTGTGTAGGGCCACGAAAGTGTCCTGGATCTTTAAAGCCTATCCTACCTACCTTGGGGTTCGAGCCGATTACTACTAGTAGTTACTAGTGGCTGACTCGCGATCCCGCGAGTAACAGGATGTATGTAGTGCTTGTAATCACAATCTTCCGATTGCTGCAAGACGATCAGCACCAGTGGTCTCAGCAAGATTAGCAAGCTCCATCTCATGAATCTGCATGCGGTCTTCTTCACTCCATCCCTCACGATCATCTTTCACCAGTCTAACAAACCCGACATCCAATATGAGGCCTAGAATACTAATTGCAACACCAAAGTAGAGTGCCGATCGGTAGCCCAAGACCTGGCTTCCCGAACTTTTGGTGATTTGAACCTCTATAGTGGAAGCGAACCCCAATCCAAGACTATTCCCGTAGAGATTCAATGTGCCAATAATAGAGCCTGCGATACCTTGCTGGTGTCGGCGAACAGAATTACTAGCAATGATCTGTCCAGCGGTATACACCAAGTCAGGACAGAAAGCAAAGAACACAACAGAGGGGAAAATCTGGGCCCAGTAGCTTTGATGAAGCGGAACAGTCGCCATCAGTGCATTCGAAGCCAAGATCGTGCAGGTTCCAATTGCTAAAATCCACTGGGCTGACACGCGAGGAACCAGCCAAGCAGCAAGACAGGCGGCTGCCGTGGCACAGATGACGAACGGGGTCCATCCAACTGCAAATTGAAGGGGAGTCCACTTCCAAACCTCTTGCAACCACAGGACTTGGTACCAGATCAGAGTTCCGACTGCCATATAGTTGAGAAGCACAACAAGGATAACGACAAGGAAGCATGGTGCTTTGAAAATCTCAAGCGGCATAATTGGATAGGCAGTATATCGCTTTTCCCAGACAAGAAATGCACAGAAGAGAAAGATCGATAGGATGAGGAGGGCAACCTCGTAGGGTGTTTGCCATCCGACACTAGGAGCTTGACTATAATCACCGTGACCCTGTTAGCTAATCTCACTTCAGGGTAGTATAGCTGTGGGATGTAACCAAACCTACTTCCAAACAAAGTTAAATAGAACCAATGAGCCAACACCTAGAGCAGAACCCACAACGTCTATCTTGCCATGCTGGTCAACTGGAGTCTCGCAAGAGCTGAGTGCCCAAATGGCAAGGGAAGTGACAACACCGAGACCGGCTCTGGAATAGTAGAAGAATCAGCATGGCAGAGCGTTCAAATCTGGGATCAACAAATCTTGACTAACATAAACACAAAAAACCACTTCCATTCTGCTTTCTCCATGAATGCACCGAGGAACAATGCCCCGAAATAACCACCTATGGGCGCAGATGCAGCAAAGAAACTCAGACTGAGGTTTCGCACACGACCAGGAGGGTTGGTGCTCGAGATCATGGCTACTGCATTGGGCATGATAAAGGCACCCCCTAAGCCTCCAAGAGCTCGCATTATGACGAAAGCAAAAAAGGTATGGTTACAAAAGGCACTGGCTAATGTGGTAATGCTGAGCCATGCACCGCCAGCGAGCAGAAGCTCTCTGTGTCCATAGACATCTCCCAGTCGACCACTGATCAGAACCAATGTACCTTGGGTCATTCTGCAAAGCGTCAATTGTTGTCCACTTGCCATTCGAGTATCGCATTGGTGAAGTCTTACGGATAACTTGCTCCAATCCAAGAGGCGTATGTTTTGTCAACTCCCATGGATTGACTCAGTCGACTACCACCAGCAATGCCGGCAAAATTGACAGTCATCTGGCGAAGCCTTATTCAGCCTTTGAGTTCCCAAGTGAACGGGAACCTCATGATTCACACACCTGGACAAGATTTGCTAAGACGAGCAACGTAGTAATTGCAACCCTGCGGGACTTGGTGTTCCTTGATGATGAGAGTTGTTCAAACACTGGTTGACCTGCTGGGGGAGTAGGTAACCCCTGGGATGAACCATTCCTTAGTGGTCGGGCTTGTCCCTCAGCAGACATTATTGGAAACGACTGCTCAGGTGAAGGTGGGATGACGGGGCGTAGATAGAAAGAATCATCGTACTCCACACCTTTTTCTGATTTCATTGTAGCCATAATGCAGGATAAGAAATCTGTTCCTATGAAAGGTGGAGAGGTGCGGGTTCATTAGAGCTGGGCAATTGCGGGGAAGGCCTCAAGTCCTTAGGGTCGTATCTGAGAAGAGATTTCATTTTTGATTGAAGTGCAGGTGACTCGTTGCATGTGCATAGCTCCACCGTGCGGGCATTGACCCCGTCTAAGCTGACTAGACAAATCTCAGGTACCGTGGCAGGACTGAGATGACCGTAGCCTTCTGCTTGCGTAGTCATGGGAAGAAGGAGATATGGTATTGACTTGTTGAGAAGATAGAACCTTAAAGTTGAAAGCCAAGAGCATAGAAAAATCGTTGCTCAACCTTCTTTTATGGGTATTTCACGGAGAAATGTCACCCCAGTAGAAAGTACACCCAATGCCACGGCAGTAGAGGATTTCTAATCGTAGAGACCGCCGCAGCGTGGGAGTCCGAGGTCAGACTGCTGAGCTTTTCTTGTGGCAACTTCTTCTCAAGGAAATGGAGAGCCATGGAATGGGAATAAGCGGCACGAGTAATCATAGGCGTACAATTATCAATGAATCAAAGGTTCTGAAGAAAGGTTTGTAGCAGCTTGTGGAAGACCATTGAAAGGTCGATCCTTGAAACACCAGCAGTCTCGTATTCCGATAGATTGGTGTCCGGAATCTCATCATACTATGTGAAAAACCAGTGAAATGGGTCAAGTCAAAAATTTGGATAAATAGCCCGGCGCAAGTATCCTGCTGATTCTGAGATGCGGGCAATCGAAGGAGCGTTCGTGAATCGGCCTCAAGATGTGAGACGAAATTTTTACCTAAATAATCCTCCCAAGATTTCTCAATCTCTTGAATGCTACTATGATGCCTCTCCTGAACATACTATGAGTTGCTGCCGGTTCAATGGACAGAAAGCGATCCAGATAATACTGGAATGTGTGGGGCATTTTATCAGCCACTCTCAGTCGATATTCGGTCATAGCCTCGGCGAAGTTAGTTAGGACAAAAATCCAGGGTTTGCGGACTATCAGGCACAGGTCTGCCAGAACTGTGCCTGGCTTCTGGAAGCAATTACCAATGTCCCTTCCCGGCTAGCCTACAAACATAGAAACCCTGGCAATGACACAAGGAGAAGGATATCAGCCATGAATAATATTGACGAAATCCAAGCTGTCGTCTCATCTAGCGCTCTAATTTGCGCCAACCCAAAGCCGAATCTTCCAAATCTACCAGAAGCTTGAAGTAAGTCTATCTCTGAACATGAAAGAATCTACCGATCCACAGAAGTCACATCAATTCATACATTCTTCCTACACGTAAAGACCTCTTTCCATTCGCGGCAACTGTTGCAAAACTCGGTGCTTTAAACTTGTGAAGATGGAAGATGAATGATGAGAGATATGATAGATGATTATTCTAGAGATGAAGCTATGGATCTAGATATCATGGAGGCTGAGGCAAGGATGCGGTGAAGTGGGGCAGTATCCCAATTCAATGCGAACACCCCCCCTCGCGCCGAGCGGGCTCCATGATAGCTAAGAAGCTTCCTGAGGCTATTTGCAATAGCAATGCGCCTCTCCCATTGGTCGAATCAAAATGTGGTTGGAATATTAATGTTGAAGCGTGTGTAAACATGTAAAAGTGTCAGGTTTGCTGTGGAATGGATGCCAGTCCCAATTGCTTCACAAACCGCTGAAAAAGGGTCGTTGGAAGTGGTTTGGTGAGGCCATCAGCAGCCTGCTCTGCGGTGGGGACGTACTGAAAGAGGCAATCATTGGATGCAGCCTTCTCCCGCACATAATGATATTTGACATCAATATGCTTTGAGCGGGTGGTGAATTTGTCCGATGATGCGAGGGCAATAGTGCCCTGATTATCCTCATGAATGACAGTCGGCCTTGGAACGAGGGCTTGATGGCCCAGTTCGGTAAGCATGAGCTGAATCTAGGATAGATCCTGGCAACAGAGGCATGCCGCAACGTATTCAGCCTCCGTGGAAGAGAGGGTGACAAGGGTTTGCCTCTTTGATTGCCAGATGATTGCGGCGCCGGCTAATATGAAGGCATAGCCGGTGGTCGAGAGCCGATTATCGTCGTGCGGGCTTGCCCATGAGGCATCCACGTAGGCGAATAAGGCGAGACCAACCGCAGGATAGTGAGAAAAATGAAGGCATAGACTTTTGGAGCCTTTTAGATACCGATAGACACGTTTGATAGCCTGGAAGTGCAGGGAAGATGGATTGTGTGAATATTTCGCAAGCTTGCAGACTGCCCAGGAGATATCAGGCCTGGTGGACACTACCACCCACACGAGCGAACTAACTTGTTCTTGGTAAAGCTGTACCATTTGTGGGGTGGCTTGGGCACCGGAATCGTAAGGGGAAAGAACCTCTTTATTATTAAAAGGCGTCTGAATGGGTTTAACAGAAGAAAAGGTGAAGCGAGACAAAATCTTGTCGATATAGGCTTCCTGCGAGAGATAGACGTCGCCGGCGAGGTGCACGATGTCTATTGCCAGGAAACGTTTCATAACACCATTGTCCGTGAGCTGGAAGTGCCTCGAAAGGATAACCTTCAGTAGCTCAATGGAACCAGTCCCCTTTGGGGATAGAAGAAGTATATCGTCTATATAGACGAGGATATGGATACGTTTGCCCGCATGGATGAAAACAGAGTGGTCAGCATGGGTGCGCGTGAAGCTAAGAGATAGAAGAACGCCTTTGAGGGTGTTATACCACTTAAGAGGAGCCTGGCGTAGGCCGTAAAGGCTACGCATAAGAAGACTAACTTTGCCTGGGTGGTCGTCCTTCACAATCTCAGGAAGTTCGATTTAAATAGACTCCTTTAGGTCTGTATTGAGAAATGCAGCCACGATATCAACATGATAGCAATCCCATGAATAAGCTGCATATAAAGCCATAAAGACCTTGAAGCTCATAGGACGGGCGGTGACGGCGTAGATATCGAGGAAATCCCGGCCTAGAACTTGTTGGAAGCCACGAACTACTAACCTAGCCTTATATATGCCGTTATCCTTGATGCGGAAGACCTAGCGTAAGGTGAGGGGCTTTCTGTTGCGTTCGCGGTCGATAATGCGCTATGTTCCATTGTCTGTATGATTTTTTAATTCCTTGTGTGCAGCCTGAAGCCATTTAGCCTTATCGGGGCAAGTCATGGCCTCAGTCCAAGTGTCCGGGGTGTAAGGGTCGCCGGGGGGAGAGGGCAATAACTTATCGACCGCAGGAAGAACGGCATGCGCCATAAGGATAGAAGATCCTTCTACCTGAAGCTCATAAGTTTTAAGGGTATGCTTCGCTGCAAGGCGTTCCGACCGGCGAATAAAAACATCCGGATGGGGTGGAACGACTGGTGAAATAGCCTGTGGAATAGGGTCCGAAGGGTGCAAAGACACTTTATCCTAATCATGAAGGGTCGATGTAGGACCAAAGGATACAGTATCTAAGGCCTTATTATTCACATCTAAGCCCACCCGTACGGGAATAGGTGGTGGTGCCTACAAATCCCGTACGCCCCCCCCCCTTCAATTTGTGCCTCCACTCCTTTATATCTGTGTTAAAGGTGTCTGAAAAGACTATCGCTGATTGGTGGGAGGTAAGGATTAAGCTCGGGAGCACTGGAAGGACGGTCGCGAGGGCTTGCGGGAGGGGAATATCTAGCCTTATTTCGGCGAAAAGTGTCAGTATAGTCAATGAATTCATCGTCCTGGTGGTCCGCGAAGCCTTCAATTCGGTCGATATCGAAGGTTTGGTCAGTATAATAATCGTCGGCAAATGGAAGAAACTTAGCAGGGGCGAAGCGACGTCGCTGGCGCTCCATCTCGTCCATATTCATGGCCTGATCAGGCGAGGGCTTGTGGATTGCATCCAGATCATACGACGGCTTCGGTAGATCAGTGGGTGGCAATTCCTGGAAGATAATATCGCGAGAGATGACGATCTTCTTGGTTTTGATGTTATACAGACGGTAAATGCTATCGGTCTGGTAAGCAAGCAGGCGGGCTTCGGCCATGTGTGGATGAAGCTTGGTTTCACGGCGCTACGAGGGAATGAGATACCAGGCTTGATAGCCTAAGGCACGAAGGTTGGAAACGTTGGGTTGACGTCCATGCAATGCCTCGTACGGAGTTATCTCTATCTTGGAATACCAGAGACGGTTAAGGGTGTAGTTAACGCCCTGAATGAGTTCTCCCCATAGATATCGCGGTAACTGGTGCTCGGTGAGTACCGTAACAAGTGGTTCGACGAGCTAGCGGTTTTTAATCTCGGAGATGCCATTCAATTAATAGGCATACGGCGGTGAGGTATCCTAGGTAGTCCCCTTGGACTTAAGATAGGCTTATAATGGACTAATAAATTTCTTGGCCCAATCTCTATGCACTGACTTAACTTGGTAGCCAAACTAGGTAAGAAGGTAGCTTTCGACGACCTGGTAGCATTTAATAACGTCTGTATGGGCCTTTATAAGGAAGATCCAGCAGAAACGGGACGCCTTATCGGTGATAGACATAAAATAGGTCTCGCCTTCCTTAGTGGCAATGGAAATAGGTCCCCAGACGTCAATATGCAGAGAGTCGCCTAGACGGACGCGGATAGATTTATTGTCGCCATACGGAAGTTGGTGACCTTTGCCAGCGAGGCATAGAGGACATAGAGTCTTCAGGGCGGAGCCTTTGATCAATTTGATGCCTTCCGCGAAGGCAGGCATACGGCGAACGCGCTGTTCGCCTGCATAACAGAAACGTCGATGTGCGAGGTCTATAGAGATAGGTTTAACCTCTATAGGCATGGCTCGCACCACTGAAGCCGTGGCGGACGTCGTGAAGGTTGCGGAAGTATAGAAGGTCTCTAATTGGTGCTTCGAATCAGTTCGCAACCAGTAAAGATCATTGTCGGCGTCTCCATAGCCCACGACCTCACCGGAGCTAACCTTTGTAAGGGTTGCATAGTCAGAGAGCGTGCAGGCAATGCTATCGTCGCGGAATATGGTGCGACACGATATGAGGGAATTCTCGAGGTCCTCGGCGTGCCAGACGTTCTTCAAGATAATAGAACTGATGATCTGGCCGTCCTTGCCGAGCGTGGTCAGATTGACGGTGCTTAGGCCCTGAGTGTAGAAGCGTTTCCCATTTGCAGCCTTCACGGGGACTCTGCATAGGGAATATTCGATAAAAGCGTGACGGTTTGGCGTTATATGGTGTGAAGCGCCCGAATCTAGTATCTAACGAAGTGGATTGAGACTAGTATTCGCCGTGGAGATTATGGAGATGTCGATAGAATCGATCTGGACATTAGCAGTGTTAATAAATATATCCTCAGGGCTTATTAGAAGCTCCACAGTCGCCTTGGCCGTGGTGGTGCCCTTATTGAAGGACTTGCTAGCGTTTACGGGATTGAGGAAGCATTGCTCGGAGGAATGTGCCGACTTTCTGTTGTGGAAGGTGCAAAACCACTTACTTCGGCTACCCCCCTGATTGTTGGAAGTCTGCGAAGCTTGATGACCTTGCTGTCGGCCCGAATAGTCTTTCTGTTAGTGACCAGACTGCTGGGAGGACTGCCGAGAAGTCTGTTGCTGTGAGGACTGCTGCTGAGCACCTTTCTTTGTAGTGTTAGAAGAAAGGGTAGGATATTACTTAGTGCTATTATAGCGCTGGTCCTCAGCAGTGCCGAAGTCAGCGAAGACGTTCTCTATGAGTCTGTCGTCCTTAAGGTCGAATTTCTGGGTGCCCTGAAGCCAAACCGTAGCATTAGGGTGAAAGCCCACGGCACGGACGAACATAGAGAATTGAATGGCGACAGGAAGATACTCGTCGCCCAGTGCTTGGTCCACTTCCACGTAGGCACGCTGCTAGTTTGCCATAAACTGTGCGCTTTGCAGGCCTGGTTTGTAGACGGTAGACTTAAGCTTTGCCCACTTAGTGGCAATAGTCTGTTGTGTGGGGCGGCCGTATAGCTTTTCAATAATTCTGAAGGCTTCAGAAGTATCTTCAGTCTGTTTGACATACTGTATTAGGTCATAATCGAGGCAAGAGACGAAGATGTTAAGGACTGTAAACATAATAGCTTCCCACTCTTGAAATTCCTTGTTTGGTTTATCGTAATGCTCATATATGAAGTCCTCAAGCTCCTGAACAGATAGTGTGTCAGGGAAGATAGTGGCCGGCGGCTCATCATCCTCATAAGAGCCTGAAAGAGAGCGTGGTCGTCGTCGATACTCACGCAACGCCCTATTATTATATTCCTTTGCGATATGCTTACGAAGCGTGCGCTCGCTAGGGACAGTGCGATAAGAAGTGAATTGGGGACGATCCTCACCGATAAGGATCTCCCAGTGGCGTACACCGCGAGACTTAAGAGCTCGCTTAAGTTTGAATAGCCAGTTAGAATAGTTTTGGGAGCCTTTTAGCTTCCCCACACGGTCGGTAATCTTGCCGTAGTCGTCCGTAGCCATGGTGGCGACAGAGAGATGCAAGAGAGACCGGAGAAGGTGCCTAAATGAAGGTCTTTGATGGAAAATGCCTCTGGTCGAGGTCGTTGAATGACAAAAGGCCTTCGCACGACACTCGCGGCGGCGAGGTCGGCGACGGCGAGGTGAAAAGCACTGGTGAGGGGTGTTGGACTGTGGTTAAACAGCCTCAACAGAGCAGCGGGCTCATAACCTGTGAAGATGGAAGATGAATGATGAGAGATATGATAGATGATTATTCTAGAGATATGATAGATGATTATTCTAGAGATGAAGCTATGGATCTAGATATCATGGAGGCTGAGGCAAGGATGCGGTGAAGTGGGGCAGTATCCCAATTCAATGCGAACAAAACTTTTGAAGGAGAAAATAGAAGGGCCTTGATTCGACCTTGAAGAGATCTGGGAGGAACACACCAGATCTGAGTTTGAGTCTTGGTCTGTCGAGAATATCATGAACACCGTGGTCCAATCAACATGCTTTAATTCTTTCACAAAGCACAGGAAGTATTGATCATCAGATCTATCTCGATTCTACATGAATCATTTCGACTTCACTAACGCGGATAATGCTGCTAGAGAGCTTGTTATTGGATTATGGGGATTGATTGAAGGATCTATGTATCTTTCAAAAGCTTTACGCGCGACAGAATGATCGGCTAGCTATGGATTTCCCTTATCACACCGAAAAAACTGAAAAAGAATTGATGATATCTGACGCATATTCTGGCATTATAGCTCTCCTTGAATCCCTCGGACTGGGAAAAACCCATGAATTCCATTCATGGAAGTGGTGATAACCGCAGTGAGCAACTTTACCATCAGCATGTCACCTGGGGCCAACTGAATCTTCTCCTCCAACTTGTCAGGTGACAGCTGAGAAGATACTCGTCGAGCATAGTGATTCTTCTAAGGTGATGTTCAGCTTCTTTGTTCCAATCAAGACAGCGGCGAAGGCCACTGTTGACAGCTGTATCACGATCGAGCTCCATACTTGACATTACCTGATTAAAAAGCTAGATGGTATCTCATAATAGACTTCATTGACAATACCTAAGGCCGGGCTATTCCATCATGATCCACAGCTCTTAAGTCCCTGTGCTGTATCGCACTAAGACTACTTTGGGTAATTTGATGCCTTTGTGCCTGATTGTCTTGACCCCAGGATACAGCACGTGACGACTTGGATTGAGCCTATTACTATTACCCGATAGCCTGTCGAGGGTTCTGCCGTCGTCAATAATTGCCGTTGATGAGATTAGCGCTTCGTTCTTTACAAAATTGTGAGATTAGTTTTTCTACGATATCAAGCATCCAATGTAGTGTCGGAATGCCGATCGGGCCGAAAATGGCTCGGGATCGAGACTAGGAATAACCTTAATCTAAATTACGTCCTCAATCCATGTAGAGTCTCAAATCACGGATACACGAGACCCAAAATCCCCAGGCTGATGTAAAAGTGATTGATAATCTATTGCCAAGATATGCCAAGCTCAATCTGCTGCCTGAAAAATAGGCGAAATATTGCAATTGCTGTGCAGACGTCCATGTACGCGGGCGAATGGTCTCAAAAGGGTATGGCGGGTCCCTTCATTACCTTATCGAAACTGTTAGCTCCCCAAATGCCAAGCTCTCTAGGACCACACAAAGAGCTCTTTTTGTTCAAACAAAAGGCGAAAATGGACTGAAAAGGATTACAAGGATCATAACGAGTAAATAATACTAGTTTGAACGAAAATAGATCGGCGTTTTCCATCGGTATCAAGAATGTCGCGTGCAAAATCTTCGGCCCCGTCCAAGTTTCGGGTGAACCCGACTTTTTACAGCAACTGTCCAGGTGTGAGCACGCAATTTCGCCCCACTGAATTGCCTATCTGCGAGTTTTCTGTCTTTGGCAGGTGCCATGTGGTTATAAATTCTTTTATGATCCATTCACTCCCTTTGACGTTGGGTAAGGAGAACAGACCGTGCAGCAGGGCTCACTATACACCCTTGCAATGTCTTCCACAGTCTCAAATCAGGAGATTGACAATGCATCGACCACGGTCGACGCGCCGCGCTACAGTCGCGTGCTGTCTATCTGGCGATCAATTCCTTTTCAGATCGCCGTCTGTAGTGGTGTCTCGTTCACGGCACCCGGTATGTGGGATGCGATGAACAACCTGGGTGCTGGTGGTGCTGCGGAGCCCTATGCGGTGTCTGCGGCGAATGCTCTTGTCTATGGCTTGTTCGCTGTTGTGTGTGTTGCGGCTGGTGCTATCAACAACCGCATTGGTCTTCGCTATGGCTTGGTCATTGGCGCGATTGGCTACCCCATCTATGGTGCTGGTCTCTACACCAACAACTACCACCCCACGACCTGGTTCATGCTCTTCGGCAGCGCGCTGTGCGGTATCTCAGCTGGATTTTTCTGGGCCGCAGAGGCTGCTATCATTATTGGATACCCTAGCCCTTCGGATCGGGCTTTCTATCTCGGTAAGATACCTAATACGATCTTGACAGATCACAATCGAATGCTGATTTCTCTTTTTGCGCAATAGCTATTTGGCAAACAGCTAAGGCCCTTGGACCTATTGTTGGTGGCGCGATCAGTCTCGGTCTGAATGCCCAGGCTTCATCACAGGGCACGATCAGCCAAGGCACCTACATTGTCTTCATCGTCATCATGTGCCTCGGTCTGCCAGCCGCGTTGTGCCTGAGCCCTGCCGAGAAGGTGCAGCGCAAAGATCGCACGTTGGTTGTGGTTCACAAGAAGGAGACCTGGTCTGCCGAATTCAAAGCTGCCTTCAAGTTGATTGCTACACGCCGTGTGCTCCTACTCCTTCCCTCTTTCTTCATCAGCTACTTCTACAATGGTTTCCTCAGCACTTGGTTGACCGACTACTTCACCGTCCGTGCTCGCGCCTTCTCATCCTTCTTCACCAACTTCGCTGGTATCTTCTCTTCATTCTTGATTGCCAGCCTGCTTGATCGGCAATCCATTTTCATCAAGACTCGCGCACGGATCGCGTTCTTGACCATCGTCTTCATTCTTACCGGAACCTGGATCTGGGCTACGGTTTTGCAATACCAGTTCTACTACGAATATCCCGAATCCCCCGTCTTTGACTGGTTCAAGGGCGGTTTCGGCAAGTCATACGCCTTGGTCTTCTTCTGGACCTTTGGCGGCCAAGCATTTCAACAATTCCTTTACTGGTTGGTGGGCCAGTATAGCACTGACATCTCGTCTCTGTCTTACCACTGCGGCATCCTGCGAGGATTCGAAGCTCTGGGTCAAACAGTTGCTTGGGCGTAAGTTTAAGCTGAAAATAGGACTAAAAGTATTCTTGCTAACATCAACGTAGCATGCAATCGCACGATGGTAACCACTTTGTCAGTATTGGCCTCAACTTCGGAATTACCCTCCTCTGCGTCATTCCTACGTGGATCGTTCTGTCGGAACTTGAGCACAGCCATGAAGTTAAAGTCGTCGCTGAAGACGGTGCGAAAACCACCGAAGAGAATGCTCCATGATGCCGCTCTTTAATGCCTTAACGCAATGCCTTAACGCCTGTATAATTATTTTCACATAGACTATACCCCGAGATACTTCAACCTTTATCTCACTTCATCTTTCAACAGATATAATATCAAACCTTTCTAATATCTTCATCAATCTATACAAACTATTGTGCTGGCGGATAAATTATGCTCTATGGGAACAATCTAAGCAATCGCTTCACTGCAATAAATTTCGTCATGCTGAGTAGTCCCACTCATTCTTCGCATCGTCTCATCTTTCATCTCATGAGATATTCTCAAATCACTTCTCCTTAGAGCCTAAAGATTTCGCCCGCTCACCAGTCACTTGAAGCGCAGATGCATACGCTGAACGAACTCCCTGTCGCTCAAGCTCCATTAGGCCTTGGATGGTACTTCCTCCAGGAGACGAGATCTCCTCGCGCAAGACAGATGGGTGATTGCCCGCCTCCAGCAGCTTCGCCAGCCCGAACAGCGTCTGTGTGACTAATTTTAAAGCAGCCTGACGATCGAGGCCACTGGCAACACTCTGATCTAACAACCCCTCAATCGCCACTGTGAACATGGCCGCCGAGCAGCCAACAAGTGACCCAATCACGTCAAACAACGATTCCGGAATTTCATGCGTCTTCCCGACATGATCGAACAGCCATCTCGTTACTCTCACGGCCTCACCATCTGAATCATCTTCCGGCGAAGAAACAACTGTCATAGATGCGTGTTCCCGGGCCGCCATATTTGGCATTGTCCTCACAACATGCACGTGGGGGTTAGCTCCACCAAGTGGTGCTTCAATGTCACTGATTGCTCGTCGGGTCATCTCCGTGGTCTTGCCGGCCAATATACTGATCAGAATCTTTCCATTCAAGGCATCTCCCATTCCTGCCGCCCCCAAGATCCCCTCCATCAGTGCGGGCTTGCATCCCAAGATCACGACGTGAGAATGCTCCGCAACTGCCAAGTTATCTCCTTGGTAAATGGTCACACGAGATAGGTGTTGCGCGAACATATTTTGAAGCCGGGAGACGGATGCTGCAGATTGGACTGAGACAAAGATCCGCTTCACGTTCCATGGCGCATTGGCTGTGGGTTCTTGGCTGAGAATCCCGGCGAGGATGGCTGTGCCCATCTGGCCACACGCAATGATGCCGAGACTGAAGCTGCGGGCTGCCATTGCAGAAATTTAATACTTTCAGCTTCTTTGGGCGACTGGGAATGATCTTGCGATGCGAGATGATGGACCAATTGTTGATGCTATTTGGCTAGACTCGCGTGTATCGCGAGGGGTAATTGTGCCGCTTCTCCGCCTCGAATTGCGGGATGTGCTACCTGTGTGTGGAGTCCTGCTCACCAATTCAACCTCTTCCCTCGATATTTTTCATGAAATCCTATTGAGATCTACTCTGCTTTACCCCCACATGCCATCTACTGGTGTGGTTTTGAGGCCGAGTCTTTCATCTACTGGCGCCTTTCTGGATCAGGAAATTCTTTGGCTTCTTCATAATGGGACGTAGGTCGCTGATCATAGACAGTGCGGTGAACCCGGCGGGAGTTCGGGCATTCACGTCTACGCCACTTGAAATGAAGAGCTCAATGAGTTTCCGAGGGTCGTCGGTAAGCGAGGGAGAATTTGCAGTGGTAACCCAGTGCAAAGGCGTCTTTCCTTCCGTGTCTTTGCAGTGCACGTTGGCTCCACGTTTGATGAGAAGTCGCGCTGACTCTATTGACCACGTACTTGCAGCGAACATGAGAGGAGTTTCTCCGAGCATGTTGGTATGGTTGACGTCGGCGCCTTGATCAAGTAGCACCCGTACCGTGGTAGCCTTGCTTGAGTGTACAGGGCTTTGGAGGGCCCAAAATAGAGGAGTCTCGTCAAGATTGTCGCACCGGTTCACATCGGCTCCAACATCACACGCCCATTTCACAACAGCTGGTTTAGCCTGCTTAGCAATATAGTGGAGAGCACTTCTCTCTTCGCCGTCTTGTGCAGAGATATTGGTACCGCATTTTACCAGTGCTTCCATATTTTCCGGACATAGATGGGAGCCAGAGTGGCATAGAGCATAAAGAAGAGGAGTCCGCTGTCTGTTGTCCGTAAGTCTCACGTCGACTCCGCAGTCCAACAAGAGCCGAGTAATTGCAATGGATTGTGCTTTATCTTTGTTCAGAAGCGCCGCAAACAACGCATTGCTTCCATCATTTTGTTTGAGATGAGGATCGGCGCCCATGTCCAAAAGCATTTGCACGGTTTCTTTGGAGGCATGCTCAGCCGCCTGCATCAGAGTTGTTTTCCCGTGGAGATCTCGAATATTCACATCACAGCCAGCATCAACTAACAATTTGACCGTGCTCGCTTCAGCTCGCAATGCTGCGGTGTGGAGCGGGTGCTGCGCTTTTGTGAAGACTGGATCCGACATGACAGCGCCTCGAGCGAGTAGCAATGCCATTTTTCTGGTATGCCAGAGACTTGTTGCAATGAACATAGGAGGGTCCATGTCAGATTTGCCACGAAAGTTGGGATCGGCCCCGTAATCCAAAAGAAGCGTCATCAGTCTAAGATCATCTTTCCCCGATCTTCGAATGGCCCCCCCCCAAGATACGGGGATCGTATCCAGCTGATCCAGGCTCATTTGGATCTGCCCCTTTGTCCAGAAGTAGCTTGACCAGACTTAAGTGCTCGTTGTCAATGGCAAGCTGGAGCGCCGGTCTTGTGGAGCGATCGCGAGGTCTGAAATTCACGTCCGCGCCGGCCTCGAGCATGTTCAGTACTCCCGATTCTGCCCCCCGTGCTGCACACCAGAGTAAAGCTCGGCCCCCGGTAGAGGCGATATCTCGCTTGCAGAGGTCAGATATCAAGAGATTGTATAGCATGTGGTTTACTTGAAGGAGATGGAACAGATCGGAGCTGCTCAGTTGATTTGCGATGAGCAGGATGATTTCCTGGGGTAAGGTCGGAAAAGGGACCCCCATGGTTGTATTGCAATGAGACGAAAATTTGACTACTCTTCGAAATATGGTCGATCGGAACATGGTTGAACTCAGGTCGTGCCCAAAAACCGTAGGAGCTGGCTGTCCTTGACCACTGCGGGGCAGTGCATTCAGCCTCAATCTAGTAATCAACCTAGTGCGGCTCTATCGACAGCAGAAACCTTTAGCTCGACTCAAGGTAAACTGTTTGTGTAAGTGGAGCTTTTGGAAATAATTTCACAAGTGTTTAGATTGTACATCTTAATCAAAGCTGAGCCACCAATCTCGGCCGTACATCCAACCCAGGACACTGCTCGGAGTAGATTTCTGTGATTTCATCATAAGGGTGTGGAATAGTCCAAATTAGGTCGAACCTGATTGAGTCAGCCTATGAATAGATTGAGCAAGAGTAACGAAGATTTGTCTTGTCCATCGCCGACCGAGAAACAATCCCCGCACTTGAGGAAAAAGTGTGCTGATCGTCAACCGGCCGGCTTCTACGCTAGCTTGAAGCTCAGAGTACCTTGGAAGCAATCCCACTTACCGATCTTCGGGGTATTCGACGTGATGTTCAAAACCCAGCAGCTCCTGGATTATGTGTAAATTAGAATGCCGCCAAGAAATCAACAGGTTGCCGGGCCCATCGTAGGATCGGATCGTATCAACCACACACTGGGGGTCCTTCCGAGTACAATGATCGTCGATATCGATGCCCAGATCATGCGCCAGAGGGGCAACGGTTTCATATGGTCGTCGGTGATCACCGTCTACCACAGGCGGGAATAATCAGTTTACGAGGTCTCGGCGAGTTGCAGTCAAGCTCGTTTGTTTTTATCAGACTCACTCCACTTCACGGTAGGTGCCATGATATGTCCAATATTGTATTCCGAGTCGGCTCCAAATACGTGACGAAGACACTCCGCTCGTCGCCATCCGTCTGGTGTGAGACCATGATCATCGGGGTCTGCAGGTTTCTCACCATGACGGATCAAGTAAACAACCGGAGGCGCTCTTGCAGATGCGGCGGCCAGCGAGCATAGCAACAGAAATGACGAACGGAGCAACATCCTCGACAAAGATCTGGAAGAATATCGATTGATCAAGAGAAAGTCACTGACGTCCACAGTCACTGGAAACTGGACCCCCCATCCCAAGGCACATTGCTACGCGATCGGCGCTCCTCCGCTTTATGCAGAAATCCATTTCGCCACAGGCTGTGCGGGACTGAGAAAAGGGAGGTCGCTCTGGAGTGGATCACCCGGCCCGATACTAGCAATAATGGTTCACAATTTGGGAGATCTAGACTGAACAGAGACAGATCCCGGAGAGCTGCAGGGCCGGGTGACGAACTGCTCGGTCGAGCTCGTCCGATAGTTGGTGATCAGTCCATGTGATTGGACCTAGCCAAGATTCAGCTGGTCTCGCGATCCACCAGCTGCTCCTTGCGTCTCGTCGATCAGCCCAGGCTGAGTGATTCAATCCTGCATATGGGCCCAATATGGACATTAAGGGTCTGGCGTGAGTGCAAGGGTATTGTTCTTCTACTAGATTCTATTAGTTCTGAATTAAAATCGTGAACGTGCGATCTTCAGAGGCTGGCATGGTGCCACGTCATGGGGGTGATGATGCGTCGCGTGGGTTTAGGTAGATCGGTGGTCTAACCGTATGCACTACAAAGGTGGGAGGCACCGGGGTTAACTTACTCCAAAATGATGAGCCCACGAATTACTGGGTTTCACTGGGGTACGGTAGAATTCCTTCGTGTACGCCCATCTCTTCTAGGCTTAGTCAGACCATAAGAAGAGAAGCTTGTTTTGCCCCGAGGTGTGCCCTAAAGCACAGCCATACAAGAATAGTTGAAAGTTCAGATACAAGTAGAACATGATTCATACACCTCTCGTCTTTCTTGATTAGGGTCAATATCTAGTACCCAGATCAAACCCTCGACGAGGAGTGAAATAATTATTCCGCGGGGTCCAGTACGTATGTATGGCTCCCAGCTAGAGGTAGTGACGAGAACTCGATGACTGATAGATTCACCACTTAGGCGTCTAGATTTATCGCCTCTATGGTCTTAAATCTCAGAACCCAATAGCCACCCGCGCACGTTATCTACTTCAAAGTGGAAGGTTCAAGAACTATCGTAGAGCCTGGTTGCAGTGGTCTCCTTGAGAAAGAAAGAGGCATAGTAGGGTTGACCCAACTCAACGCATAGTTCCGGGTTGACGGTTTCAACGATCTCGCGCACTTGATGCGGAATCTAGCGCGCTCTACTCTGCACGGCAAAACCACGTCCTAAAGCGAGAGTATCTCGGGCGTCAACCATGAATCAGGACATGGATACCCGAGTGCGAAGCATCTCATCAAGCGACCGGGGGAAACACGATGTGACAGCCGCGGGCGGCTGACCCCGATCGAGTCGCGTGCAAAGTACATGTCACACCGTGCCGCCCATGCTTCTCCCCATTTGGCAGTGATAGAGTGATGGTTCGAGGCCGCCCTTCCGAAGGATGTTCGATGCGCTACACTGTCTTCTGATCCTCTGACAGGGTCGAACGTTAGACGGACCGACACAATATGTTACAAGGAAATAGGAAGAATGACAATATATCGCCACATGACTCAGTCGTCACATCGGCCAACTCGTATCTTTTAATGTGATTGCAATGTCCCCGCCCTCAAACTGAGTCACATATACACACCTCGGGCAGTCGGAAGTGGGGGACCCGGAGTTGGGTCTTATACTAGGCAGCGAGAATACTTGTGCCGAGAAAGTGAACTTGGTGATAGGGGTCTTGGCGCCTGCGTATATCGGCTACCCCTTTTTGTCGTGGAACATTCGAAAAATCATGGAAGCCGAAGATCCGTGAAATCGTGGACCGTGTTACTATTTTTAGAGGGTCGGCAAAGCCGGAGATTCGAAGGACATGCAAGTAACTCAGCCCTGTGAGCATAGCCACACCTCGAGTGTACATGCAGTTGAGCACCGTACATATCGGAATAGTCGAGAGAGGTGGCCTTGTGGCGGTGCACAACAGCCCAGAAAGCTGGCATTCAGATCACTGCGCCTCTCGGGGTTCCGTAAATTCGCGTTGCCATGTGGGGTGCTTCCGTCAGCCCTGTGGCCCGGGGAGATCTCACTTATAAAAAGGTGCCCCTCATCCCCCCCCCTCCATCATTCATCATCGCACCACCCATTTTCCTCATTTCCATCTTTCATCCACTCTTCACATCATGTCCGGATACGACCAATACAATCAGGGCTACGGCCAGCAAGGCTACGGCCAACAGGGACAGCAGGGCTACGGCCAGCAAGGCCAGGGTTACGGCCAGCAAGAATATGGTCAGCAGGGACAACAGGGTTACGGCCAGCAGGGCTACAGTCAGCCCCAATACGGTGAACAGCAGGGCTACGGTCAGCAGCAGTATCAGCAGGGCGGGGCTGCCTCCAACGACTACTACGGTGGCCAGCAGCAGCACAACCAGGGCCAGTATGGCCAGGAGCAATATGGTCAACAGGGTCAGCACCAGTACGGTCAGGACCAGTACCGCCAGGGGTAAGTGACTTCCTCACATGCAAACTCATCATCTCCTAACAAATCCCCAGTGGCTACGAGCAGCAGCAGGGCGCTCCCGGTGAGGCCCAGGAGGGTGAGCGTGGTTTGATGGGTGCCCTCGCAGGCGGTGCTGCCGGTGGATTCGCCGGCCACAAGGCCAACCACGGCTTCCTCGGAACCATCGGTGGAGCCATCATCGGTAGCATTGCCGAAGATGCCATCAAGAAGCACAAGCACCACGACCAGGGTCCTGGCGGCGCCCCTCCCGGCTACGATGGTCAGGGTAGTCCCTACGGCGGCCCTCCCTCTCACCAGGGCAGCGGCATGATGGATCAGCTCGGCAACTTCTTCAAGAAGTAAATGCTTCTTCTCGCTTCGTTTGCCTTTGCTAGCCCCAACGTGATGACCTCGCTACACTCATGAATTTCCTTTACTTGTTTTCCTGTTCAAGGAACGGGTGGGCATGCGCTGGCTTTTTGCCGGATGCGCCTTGTGTTTCTTTCCTCTTTTTCCATTACCCTAGATGGGAACACGTGTATCATGACAAGTCTTGCATCGATATTAGTGGGTCCTTTGTGACTCGATCTTCAACCAGAATTGCATCATCAACACGCTTTTCGAGAAAATCTCATGTAACAAAACAAGGAGTAGATTGACTGTAGGAAAACAAACAATATTGCCACACCCGGGGGCGACGATCAATGCACTTGTCTCTCAAAGGGGTTAGTGCTGACACCTTGTTAGTAAGGCGCCAAGGTGTCAAGGTGTCGAGTGTTAACGCCAAGCCCGACAAAAGTTCGCGCGGACCATCCTGAACACGCTTTCTATCCCGGCTTGCGATTTCCACGACCAACATGATTGTACGGAAATTTGGGTTGCGGCAGAGTGAGTAGTTGCCAATTGGTTGTGTCCAACACTCAGAATAGGCTTGCTAACTTTTGTCCCAATCAGGCCGCCAACTCCTCTCCCTGAGTCGTCAGACTCCGATCTCCAGACGCTTTTTATCAAACGAGCCCAAAATTCCGGTAGCAGCACCTGTTACTGAAGTGCAGACTCCCCCCAAGGAGACCATTGTCCCTTCAGAGAATCCCCTCCATGAAGTGATGCAGGCATCAAGTCGGCCGCAGGAGCAGTGGAGTGAGGGCCAAATCTGGGGAATGTCGGAGAACCGACGTGAGCAGCGCCTTCTCTCCCCTCAAAACAAATAAATCTAATAGACTCTTTCCTCTAGGACGCAAGTTCAACCGAACTGGTAGCATCGTCGAAGAAATCTATAATCCCGAAAGCGTACTCGACAACCCACCCCGTCCCTCCGACATCACACTCGAGCTCCTCCTCGCCTCAGGCACACACCTGGGCCACTCGACATCACGCTGGAACCCCCAGAACTCGCGCTACATCTTTGGTATTCGCGAAGGCGTACACATCATCTCCCTCGACGTGACAGCCGCCTACCTCCGCCGCGCCGCCAAGGTCGTCGAGGAAGTCGCCGCACGAGGCGGTATCATTCTTTTCGCCGGAACCCGCAAGGACCAGAAGCGATCCGTTGTTCGCGCCGCGCAGCTGGCGAAGGGCTACCACATTTTCGAGCGCTGGATTCCCGGTGCGCTTACGAACGGCGAGCAGATTCTCGGGCACTGTGAGACGATGGTCGTCAATGCGCAGGATCAGCCACTGCCCGAGTTCAAGCGGGACCTCGCGGATAGACCGTCCGTGAAGCCGGATCTGGTGGTTTGTTTGAACCCGCTGGAAAATGTGGTCATGTTGCATGAGTGTGGATTGAACAACGTTCCGACTATTGGTATCATCGATACCGATGCCGATCCCACTCGTGTGACCTATCCTATCCCGGCTAACGATGACAGTATCCGCGCTACGAATCTGATTGCGGGTATTCTGGGCCGTGCCGGTGAGGCTGGACAGGCGAGACGCCTCAAGGCTGCTCAACAGGGCAAGACGACCTATAAGCCTATAACTGCCGAGCAGCTTCGTCTGGATCCGTTCACAGGTATGTTGCCTGGTGCAGAGGAGAAGAAGCGCGTTTGAGCGGACTCTGTCTGGAGCTCGAGTCACTTTTTTTTTGGTCTTTGGTATCCGCGCGGCTTGCATTCGAGCGTCGGACTCTGTATTGTATAGATGATTCCAGGTCTTTGTGGGTGTTATCGCATCGTGTATTAACAAGTTGTCTTTGGTATACTCTCAAAAATATTTGCATCTACTCTCATGAGGACTCTTTGTTCCTGAGTATGCGTAAAGAAGGCAGTTACTAATGGAGACGAGGGTCACAAAGTGACAAGGTGAAATATCTCTGTGGCCACCAGGTGGAGGTTCAGTACCGTTGGAAGCAAGCAGCATCAATCTGTTCTCTAGGTATTCACAATATCCCAATCTATGTTCATGAAATGTCCCGAAGCCCAATGCAACGGCACCATCTGGAAAAATCCTCAACCTCCAACTTTCAAGCCTTCAAAGTGTAAACATTACGACCACGAGAGTCAACACCCTTGGCAACAACCTCCTGGCCAGAATTGCTGAAAACACGGCGTGCATCACCATTGTGCAGAATAATATCCAATTCCTTCCAAGCAGGCTTGAAGCCACTCTTTTCGTCCCGGGTGAAATCAACAAGGACCTTCTCATCAGTGGAGCTATAGCTGAGAGTGTAGCTGGAGGTGGCAGGTTTCTGGGAGATACCATCATCCTCGAACCAGGTGTTTGAGAAGACGTTGCCGTGCGAAGTACCCTTAGGAGGGAAGACCTCAACACCACGGTAATCATCAAGTTCCTCGACGCCCTGCGAGGCATCGGTGTCATCGCCAGGCACGCGGGTGTGCACGTTCTTGCCGACGGGGATGGCACCACCGATCTTGGCGATGAGGGGAATACTCTCGCGCCACTCGGAGGTGATTTCAGCCCACTGGCCGGAGGCGAGGTAATTGTATGGCGCATTCATGTTCACGTATCCGTAATCGAACTGATCGCCAGACTTACGGGGCAGATAGACATTTGCCACGGTCACACCAGCCTTGTAGACGCCGCCGACGAGGATGGAGTCACCGAACCAGAATTGTTCATCGCCAGCTTTGAGGGCCTTGGTCCACACCTCGGGATCGGACTCGTAGCCCCAGCCGATCCACCGCTGGGGAGGAGTAGCGCTCATGTGGCTCTCCAGACCCAAGGAGTAGATGTATGGCAGCATCTCGTAGCGACGCTTGATGGCGTCGCGGACAAGAGGTGTGATCTCGGGGTACATGAAGGGCTCGATGACCTCGCCAACATCGTTGTTGTCCGGAGAAGTCTTGAAGCAGTTGATTGCGAAGCGAGCGGAAACACAGCCCAGCTGGATCCAGCGGAGAAGCAGCTCAGGAGAGGGCTGGGGTCCTTCGAAACCGCCAATGTCGTGACCCTCGCACTGCAGAAGAGACATACCGGCGTTGAGAGAGAGGGCATTGGCGCCCTTCATGCTCTCCCAGCTAGTGACATTATCTCCACTCCAGGTGCTGGCAGAGTAGCGCATAGTTCCAGCTGTCGCACTGCGAGTGAGGACGAAAGGACGGCACTTGGGCTCCATATCTAGAAGAGCGTCGTGGGAGGACTTGCCCATTAGCTCGGTGTGCATAGCGCGACCCCAAGAACCAACGGAGTTGTCTGTAGCCTTCTTCGCATCCGCGGAGACCATACTGTCATCCAGGCACAGCTTCCAGTCATCGTTGGGAAGGGTGTATTCATTGTTGTCGTTCCACATGCCATCAATACCCACGGCCTTTAGGCTTTGGCAGCCCTTGTACCACCAATCAAAGGCTTCCTTAGAGGTGAAGTCGATATGGCAGCCTTCGCCGCCGGTGGCACCGCCTGCACTCCACAGTCGCATGTATCCAGGCTCGTTGGTCTCCGGATCCTTAAAGAAGCCATTGCAGTCAATTAATTTCTGGAAATCAGGATGAGAAGCCAGCAGGAAAGGCTTAATGTTGGAAATCAAGCGAATACCGTGCTTGTGCATCTTCTTGATCCAGTCCTCCGGATCAGGGAAGCGGCTGTTATTCCATGTGAACACGTTCCGAACCTTAGGCTCGACCGGAGCAATTGAATAGCCAGAGCTCATCTGGTGAGCAGAGCAAGGGATGCCATGCTCCTTGAGCTTCTCTGCAAACTCCAACAGGGCCAGATGCGCCGGTGGTTCATCCAACATTGTGTACTTGTATCCACCGGAAATGTAACCGTACGCCCATCGGGGGACTCGCAGTGGAAAGCCAACCAACTCAGCGTACGAGTGGACAATCTCCTGGATATTCTTTCCAACAATCATGTACTGCTCGAGACCACCATAATCCTGGCGGTAGACCTTGAAGTGTCCCCAGAGGCCGTCAATCTCGGCACCAACCGACCACGAACCCCGGCCGTGTGTAGTCGAGAAGAGGGCAACACAGCCTTCGGGAGTAGCCTTAACTAACAGAGGAATGTGCTTGTAGAGGGGGTCTGAGTTGTAGACGTCGTACCCGAAAGCAATCGGTCGCAGAGAGTTGGAAAGTCCGGCCACTGAGGTCCATCGGGGCACTCTTTTCTCCTAGACCAACATGAAGAGCTGTTCGATCATGCACGGAGTAGCTCGCAACACCGGTGGAGTCGGCGACATAGGAGCGCAGCGGCAGATCGCGGTGCAAGAGCTTCTCAGAACCGGTCCACGAGAGGGAGACCACGGGGGTATGCTCCCATTCCACCTGTGCGGTGACGCCGGCAATCTCGAACGTCTTGGAGGAGGCATCACTCTTGATGGAAACATTGACGTTCTTGAGGTTGGTCTCAGGCTTTTGCACACTGGGGTAGGGAGGGATAGGATGGTCGGGGGAGGCGAAAGTCACTCGGAACAGGTTTGGGCGCACCGCTTCGAAGGAGAAGTCGAATTGTGTCTGTCTGCTTGCACTGCTCCTCAGATGCACCGAGACATCTTGCTGCTCAGTCGAAGAGACCTGCTGGTAGCCGCGCGGGCAGACTTCTTTTTTGAGGCATGATAAATACTAGCTTCCCTTAAGCTTCACAAAGAGAAGATAGGCTTTAGGGCCTGGCTAGGGCCATTATTTGTATTATGGCGTGCCATAGAACCCCGCGCCTGACGCACCGATTTTTTGGAGATGGTCACATCACACTGGGCGTGGGGCATAAAATCGGAGATCGGAGATGATCTCCGAGGACTCAGAAGTGGCCAAATCTGGGGATACGTGGGGCCCCAGACACACTAACACCAACATGGTAGGTGTCGAAATTATCTTCCGCTCTTTCGCTTCGTATGCGTCGGCCCTGTCCACCGAACCCCGACCCCTATTCCTGTTCAGTACCTTCGGCCGCTCTGCATCTGAGTGACCCCTTCCCTTGCAGCCAGGGATTGGTCTACCAAGACGGAAGTTGTCCGACTACAATTGCTGTGGCTGGTCCAGGTCGGCTGATCATACAGATCCAGGGCCTGAGAATCGCATGAGGAAAAAGAAATGACGCGGAACAGCCAAAGTTTGAACGCCGTGCAGCAGTAGTTCGGGAATCGACGGCACTCGTCCGGGAAGATAAACTTGCCTTCCCCACGGGGTTCTGCGAGCCCTATCCTGCAGTAGGGCGATCTTCCTGTTGACCCTTTCTTTCAGTCATTCTGACTGTCTCATTCATATCTCCCGATTTCTGCTTGCGACGTTAGCCATGGCACAAGCTGAGATATCCCATCCCAAGAATCAGTTGGAACATGTCGAGTCCACAGTCGAGGTTGCGGTTCCCAAGGGGGATCAGGCTATTCAACTGATCGAAGACGCAGGAGGCTCAATGACCTTGACCCCTGAGAACAATAAACGGGTGCTTCGAAAGATCGACCTGCGTCTGCTACCTATTCTGCTGTCCATTTATTTCCTTCAGCAACTCGACAAATCCACCCTGTCCTATGCCTCCGTTTTTGGCCTCGTTGAAAAGGCTCATCTGCATGGCTCGATGTACTCCTGGCTGGGCTCGGTCGTGTACGTGGCCCAGCTGGTCTTTCAGCCTTTGGTTGCCTACCTTCTGGTGAAAGTGCCCCTTGGGAAGTTTATGGCAGCGTCCGTTCTTCTTTGGGGCATCGCTCTATCCTGTATGACAGCGGCAGAGACATTTGCGGGACTGATGGTATGCCGATTGTTCCTTGGTATCTTTGAAGCAGGGATTGGTCAGTCATCTATTATCGCGGATGAGAACAGACTCTAACCAGCGATCTAGCCCCGGCGTTTATTGCAGTCACTCAGATCTGGTATCGTCGACGCGAACAACCCGTCCGACTTGGCTCGTGGTATGCGATGAATGGAGTGGTCAACATGGTGAGAGAACTCTTTCGGGGGGACACATTGGTCAGCCACTGGCAGCGTCTAACGTGGGCGTCTTCAACAGGTTGGAAGTCTGATCACCTACGGATTGGGACACATCAAATCCTCCATCTTTGAGCCTTACCAAATCATCTTCCTCTTCTTTGGTCTAATCACTGTCGGAATATCTGGCGCCGTCTTGTAAGATGTTGTCCTGTTGATCTCCCTTCTCAACATACTAAACTGCCTTGAATAGGGTCTTCATGCCAGACTCACCCATAACTGCCAAATTTCTCGATGAAGAGGATAAACTCGTTGCCATTGAAAGGTACCTGACTCTTCCATTCGTTTCAGCAAGAATTCCTGTTCACAATGAACTTGCAGACTTCGCATGAACCAACAGGGCATTGAAAACCATGAGTGGAAATGGGAACACGTGAAAGAAGCATGTCTGGATCTGAAATCCTGGATGTGGTTTTCATTGATGGTCTCCATTTCGTAAGTGCAACTACTTCTGCCATATCATCGTCGCTTACAAGGAAACAGTATTCCCAGTGGTGGCATTACTACCTTTGGGCCCTTGATCGTGGAGTCTTTCGGATTCAACTCTCTCAATACCATTCTCCTCAATGTGCCCTTTGGCGCCGTTCAACTCATTGCCACCATGGGTGGTGCCTGGTTGGCTACTGCCTGGAAGATGAAGGCTCCCGTTTTGGCACTCCTAATAGTGCCGCCAATTGCAGGCTGTCTCATGCTGCTGAAGATCCCCCATGACGATGCTCATAAAGGACCCCTGCTTGTTGGGTATTATATTGTAAGTATATGCAAGACTCGGAGCCCTTCGATGCTTGCTAATCATTCTCGGTTCAGATCTCCGTCTATCCCGGCATAAGTGCGTACCTGTCCCATGCTTGAGCTTTACAAATTACTGACTTCTTTAAGCGCCATTGATTTACTCATGGTCTGCTGCAAATACCGCAGGTGAGACAAAGAAGAAGGTGACAACTGGTATCCTTCTTGTTGGACAATGTGTCGGTAACGTATGGCGACAACTTTTCTCCAACCATACAATAGAAATGACTCACACATCGGATAGATCATTGGGCCGACTCTGTACACAACCGAAGAGAAGCCTTTATATCACCGTGGTCTTACCGCCGAGTAAGCGCAAATTTCCATAGCTCCCTGCCAGTGTCACAAACTAACCACTTGATAGCCTTTCACTTTTCTGTGTCTTGATGGTTCTCGTTGGGTAAGACGTCCACATCGGCATTACTTTTCCCCTTTCTAACACTTCCTATTAGCTTGAATACGGCATATCTCTATTTCCTCAACAAGAAACACGAGAAGCGGCGTGTTGCCATGGGCAAAGACGCCAAGATTGTGGATTTTTCGATGCATGCCGTGGGCGCCGTTATCGAAGACAAAGAAGGCCTCCCTGTGCAGCAAGTTGTCCAAGACAACGCATTCAAGGATCTGACGGACATGAAGAACGAGGACTTTGTATACGTATACTAAATCAGTTGACCCCCTCGCGCTCTAGAAGTGCGAGATCTTGGATTAGTTTGCCTTACGATCATGAACAATTGCATGTAGCTTTTACCAATTCAACGTGAACCTATCATTTTCCCGAAGTTGATGCCAATAGACAGTCCTAAGTGGGCCCATTCGATCTCTTCCGTTCCACGTTGAGGCTACGATGGTTGAGACCCGGGGTTACAGCCGGCTCGGAGCAATAGCCGAACCCCGACCCCGCGTTTTTCGCTTTTTCAAACATCCGGGGTAAATCCTATCTTCTCGACGCGCAGTGCAGAGGCCGATCAGTGTACTTTCGGAGAAAAACATGAGCGCCGATGAGTCTATGCATGCTATACCTGCGCCACTCGGGAAAAAGCGCATCCCTGTACGTTCGAGCGGCGATCGGCCCTACCTGGATAGTCTCCGATGGATATCTGGCTGACGCCGGCGCTTTTCATGTCATAGAAAGCTTGCAGTGCATGTCGACTTTCAAAGGTGCGCCATTGAGCTGCTGATTGGTGCGTGGGGCGAGAGTTGACGCGGTTGCAGGTTAGATGCGATGAGGAGAGGCCGTGCGGAAGGTAAGACATACACAAGTATACGGGGGGCAAAGCATTGAGACATAGTGTGATGTACAGGTGCCAGAAGCTTGAGAAACAATGTGTCTTCTTCGAAATTCCTAAGGATCCAGTGGCAGAGTACGAAAAAAAAAACCCATCTCACGGCCATTATACGACACTGATAAGGTTCTAGGAGATTCGAGGGCGTTGAGTCTGAGGTCCAACATCTCAGAACACAATTAGATGAGATAAGACTACTACTAGAACAGAGTCGCGCACACTCAGCAATTGCTTCCCAGCATACTTCATCCCCGCAACGGCACCCGGAGTATCAACAGCAAGTCCGTCGTGGGAGTGCTTGTACTTCATCATATTCCCAGCACGCTCCTCCACAGGAAAATACTCTTGCTCTCACTATCGTGGAGTCCAGCAGGTATGTTAATGGACAAGAGTACCAAAGATCCTTGCCGGAGCTATCTCCGAATGGTGTTTCGGGGCAGTCAGGGTACGAGCCATCTCATGCCGATAATTCGCGATCTCTGAAACGGAAACGCTCATGCTTTGAGATTCGAGGCGAGACTGTCGCGGATTTCATTGACAAAGGGCTGATCACTCCGGAATGCGCGTACTCATGCTTTAATACGTAAGTTATTTCTGTACCCTTGATCAAACGCATACAAGCTGCTCATCGAAATTGTTCCCAGGTTCTTTCAAGGATGCGTAAGGGCTATCTCAGTCGTCTATTTCGAAGTCTTGCTGATATTCTTTAAAATCTAGGATAGGTATATCCCAATATTTGACCCTGAGCACGACACATTTGACTCGATACGATCTCGAAGCAGCATTCTGCTTAACGCAATCTGCACGATTGGCTGCATGGTTGAAACAAGTAAGTATATATTCTATACACATTGTCAAATGGTGATTATCTATACCACCGGGCCACACTTACTCACCACTTCTACTAGGAACTGGCGGTCCAGCCTCCGACATGCTCCATGCTGAGCTAAAGAAATGGATCAACGTCATAGTCCAAAATAAGGCACTGAACTGTCTTGAATCAGTTCAAGCGATGCTTGTTGTGGCTTGCTACTCGGCTGACCGACTTCTCATTCTATCATTTGCTACTCGAATGGCTCTCGACCTCGGCTTGCATGAAGCTTTTGAAGAGGTCACTGAGCGACTAGCGATGAAGAATGATGAGGACATATACGGTGTCCCCGATCACGTTTTTGAAAGAGAACGTGTCTTAATGAGAAAGTCGAGAACTTGGTTTGGACTTTTGGTTCTGGAGCACATGTAATGATTTTTCTAGATCTCATTCTGGTTTCATGGCACTGACTTAATGTGACTTCCAGATTCCGTGTTGATGGGGGAAACCACCTGGGATTCGGTTGATTGGTAATCCTCGAAGGTGTCGGATCTTATTGAGCCATCCTTCGTCGACGATTCTGGATCTACGTCTCTTTTCTCAGGTTGAGGTATGTAGTAGACAGGTTTGTGAATGAGATCAATTAGACGAGACGCTAAATCCTTTACAACAGCTTAATATCTTGAGGGGTAAGAAGTATTTTGGGCTTACGATGAATCTATCAAATTAACGCATTCTCAGCCACAATCAATGATACCTTATACGTGGGAAAAACTTTGGATAGATCTGCGATATCCGAGTTCGTCCACGAGATGAAGATTGATCTTGATCTCTGGTTCGAGTAAGTATTCTATCCCAGGTGCTGAGATGGTTCACTTACGCTAGTAAAGTGACTGGCTTCGCATAATTGGTATATTTCGTCATTCACGATGGACTTTGATCCATTGCTAATGCGTCACAGAGGGATCTGCCGCGGCACAACAAGAGAAACCGTACTTACTGGCAGCCCTACGGGTTCAAAAATGCTGGGCAGAAATGATGCTCAACTGTAAAGCCCTTCGGACAATGGGTGTTGAGAATGTTGCGTACGTACTCTAGTCTCAGCCATATTGTTTGAAGCTAACGATCATACCTTTTCAGCGCCATGTCATCTACTGAGCGGAACATCCTGCTTGCTGCTAAAGCCAGTGCCCGCCGACACCTCCGGATCATAATCATTGAGCCTGATTTTTACCTGGCAAAGCTGAAATATGCAATGGATTTTGTATGGGCCAAGTGTGCCTTTTCATTCCTGCTGCTTCTCAAGCTCTCAAGGCTTCTACCTGAGCGTGACGAGGAACATCAAGAGCTTCTGGAGCACGGAAACCGCCTTGTGGAGGAGCTGAGCAAGGCTGGCTCGAATACAAACCAGTCTGGAGCCGGTAACATTTACCTCCAAATCCTGAAGGTCAGCATCGAGAAGTATGGCCGTGCGTTACAAGAGTCCCAGCAACCCAGTACTGGCGGTTCGGCAGCCACATCGCCATTCTGGGAATTGTTCGATGCGCAGGCCGATCTACAATGGTTCGTACCGGAGCAATTCGTTTCGGAGTGGGATTTCCCCGGTTTGAATTTGTTCTACTTCCCACTGCGTGGCAGGACTTTTTTGGCGACTTTTCTCTGGCTATGTGAAGTGTATAACGATGTCAGATGTTGAATATCACAGATTAGGGAAATCTATCTTGTCATAGGTATAAGCCAGTGTAACTTCTAGAATCCTGTTACAAATTTCGTGCAATTCCCGCCCGTATCCCTGGGCTGGGTGCTGGATATCATAAAGTCCTAAAGAAAGAAAGCACATCACATATCTTGCGAACGAGAAATCTATGCCAAAGCCTTCATGGCTAGCTCGACACTGCGAGGGGTTAGCAATCATCCATAGTTTAAGGGAGCAGAGGGCACATACACGACGAAAGTACCGGCAGAGACAGGCATAGCTCTCAGTAAGGTAGGACCAATACCCTTCCAGAAGCCACCAAAGCCCTCCGCGGCGTAGACTTTCTTGAAGCAGTCGCGCATGCTGTTGTACTTCATGTTCTCACCGAAGCCATCGGTCTGCATCTTACTCTTGACAACATCGAATGGGTAGCTGGCAATCCAGAGCGCCTCTCCAGCCAGACCACCATAGGTAGCGACCTTGAGAGCGGAGATATCGTCACGCTTGATATTGTTGCGCTTAGCATCCTGGTTCATCATGTACTCAAAGGCCATGAACCACGATCCGTAAGCGGTAGCCTCACGCAAAACGGTAACAGCCTGGCCGCGGAAGACGCCCTTCATGAAGCCCTGATGGGCAGACAGCTTCTTAATGCAGTCAATGGGGCCAGAGTAGAGGCGGCCTGCACCGTGCGGCTGCGCCTGCAGACGGATACGCACGTGCTCGATCGGGTTCGACAGCACCGAGTTGGTGACACCGGCGAATGAACCAGCCATGAAATACTGTGTGTATGATAGGGCCGAATCGGCATACTTCTTCTGATTCAGCTCCTCGAGGCGACGACGTGCCTCGTGGAATGCACCGAACTGGACACTCACCTGAGGCGGGTATTAGGGGGGGGGCCATTGACGGTGAAGTGATCGTATTGCGACTTACACAGGCACCGATACCAACCAAAGGAGTCAGCGTTCCCTTATAGAAGGCAAGAGGACCCTCCTTCTTGAAGATCTGAGTCGCGCCATCCAGTGCACTCTTGTACTGGCTGGTGGTCTGCAAGCGAACCTTGACGATATCTGCGGGGTTTAGTTAGAGGTGCGTCATTGGAAATGTGCCACGATTTCACAAACCAAAAGGTTGACCTAGATTAGCATTAGCCATTTATTATATGAAATGGAACGTATAAGAAGCTGGGCACAAAGCAATTGCTGTTTCCCGCACAGCGCACATACCCAAAAGAACCTGAGCAATACCACCCGCAGCGCCCGCAGCCAAGTCCTTGACGGTGCGCAAGGGGTCGGTGGGCTTCTCCAGATCCTCCCAGGGTTGAGGCTCCATGGCTGCAAGTGGACTAGAGTAGATGAACAGAGAAGGCTTCTCTAGATTCCAGACTTTATACCAGAACCAGGGTCAATCTTATCACAGATGGCGCCATCCGAGCTCTGATTCGCACGCTGCGCCGACGGGAAACACTTGCCCTCGGGAAACCTTACGTAAGCGCCAGACGGCTATCGCGAAAAGTCGCTGACAATCAACGGTGGAGCGTGAGGTCTACTGCAGAATGCATCGGCGAGCCGTATTAAGGGTTCGTATCGGTTTCTTCTATCTCCCGTGCTACGCGCTGACTCCTTTCTAGCTCTCACGCCGAGTTGATCTATCAACGAGTCCATCCTCTTCGAACCGGACCTGTACGCGGACCTTCCAATCATCCGCGATCCGGCTTGATGAGTCTGGAAACGACAATGGTGCTGGCGCAGCTCCGAAGCCTATGACCCCAAAGTTTGGGGGATTTGGAAACCGATGGGCCAGCAAACAAGCGCCCAAGCCGACGGGTCTCAGTGCCGCAGAGCAAACACTGCGTGATGCTATCGTCGAAAGAAATAAACCACCTCCTACGCCAGAACGCACAAAACGACCTGATTCGAGACAGCGTGTCCCCGGAACAGATCAATACATTGGTGGATCTCGCAATGAACGCGGTCACGTCGGTCATCGGCCAAGGCAGCGAACGACCACGACAGACGAGAAACCCGATCAGGATATACCCCAAGGCAAAAGAAATTGGAGGTGTCCCGTATGCGCCACGCGCGTCTTCAAGACTCTTGATGCGTGTCCATCCTGCAATGCGCCAAAACCGGCATTTACGGCTGCACTGAAGGGTCCCCCGAAAACCAAGACCCGAAAGGACAAACAGTTCAAGAATGATTGGAGCTGCCCTGGGTGCAAAAATAACGTATTCTCGTGGAAGACAGAGTGCCCTGTCTGTGGTCACCAAAAACCGGATGGATTGCCGTGGCAGTCCAGGAACGAGAAGCCGGGAGCGAATAAATATCGAGAATTGGGCCGATCGATGCTGCCCGACAATGAGCAAGTGAGCCACAGTGGTGACCGACGAGATAACAGGAGAGCCGAGGAACTGGAAAAAGGAGAGAAGGAGAAGAAGAAAGCGGAAAAGGCAGAGAAAGAAAAGAAGACCGAGAAGCAGGAGGATCTGAAGGATCAATGGACCTGGGATATGTCTGCTCTGGAGAAGATGGAAGCTATAGACACTCAGCCACAAGCCGAAACCCAGAAAAAGCCGAAGCGTCGTGACGATCGCAAGGGACGTCAAACTGAGTCTGAGGACGCTGACTTCGATGCCGAGGACCGCAACCGCCGTCGTGACGAGCGTAAGCGCAAGAAGAAGGATAAGGTTTCGAGGAAAGTCGAAGCAGCACCTCCAGCACCCCTTTACCTCCCTGAGTTTATCAGCGTCAGCAACCTGGCCGACGTTATCGGAGTTCGGCCAGCGATTTTCGTCTCGCGCATGGAAGACATGGGCTTCGAGGATGTTCATTATGACCATGTACTGGATGCGGAGACCGCCGGTCTGGTGGCAGCCGAATTTAACTACGAGGCCATCTTTGATGAGGGAACTGCAGACCTGACGGCGGCACCGGTGCCAGAGGATGTATCCAACTTGCCCACTCGTCCCCCAGTTGTTACCATCATGGGTCACGTTGATCATGGCAAAACCACCATTTTGGATTGGCTGCGCAAGTCATCTGTGGCAGCTGGCGAGCACGGTGGCATCACTCAGCACATTGGTGCCTTCTCCGTGCCGATGCCCTCGGGCAAGACGATCACTTTCTTGGATACTCCTGGTCACTCTGCTTTCTTGGAAATGCGCCGTCGTGGCGCCGATGTTACCGACATTGTGGTTCTTGTGGTGGCAGCTGACGACAGTGTCAAGCCTCAGACCATTGAAGCGATCAAGCATGCCACGCAAGCCAATGTCCCTATCATTGTCGCCATGAGTAAGATCGACAAGGAGGGTTGTAACCCGGACAAGGTCAAGCAGGACCTCTCTGTTCATGGTGTTCATGTGGAAGACTACGGCGGTGATGTGCAGGCCATTGGCGTGAGCGGCAAGACCGGAGTCGGCATGATTGAACTGGAAGAGGCCATTGGAGCGCTTTCAGAGATGCTCGACCATCGCGCGGATACCGAGTGCAATGCCGAAGGATGGGTTCTCGAGGCCTCAACCAAGAGCTACGGTCGAGTTGCATCAGCCCTTATCCGCCGCGGTACGTTGCGACCGGGTGATATCATCGTTGCTGGAACTACCTGGGCTCGTGTGCGTACATTGCGTAACGAGGCTGGCCTGGCCATCAGCGAAGCTACACCAGGCATGCCAGTCGAGATTGATGGCTGGAGGGATCAACCGGCTGCGGGCACCGAGATTCTCCAGGCGCCTACCGAGCAAAGGGCCAAAGAAGCCGTGGATTACCGTTTGGAGCGATCTGAGACTGCGAAGATGGGTGAGGATATGGCTGCCATCAATGAAGCGCGTCTCGAGAAGCGTAGACTAGAGAAGGCGGATGAAGAGGCCGACGTCGCAGAACCGACCGGTCCTAAGCCTGTCAACTTTATCATCAAGGCCGATGTCGACGGTTCTGCCGAGGCTGTGTTGAACTCAATTGCCGCCATTGGTACCAATGAGGTTTATGCCAATGTTCTCCGTTCAAGTGTCGGTCCCGTCAGCGAGTTCGATGTTGAGCATGCGGCTAGTGCTGACGGTCTCGTTATCTCGTTCAATATGCCTATTGATCCGAACATCTCGCGCATGGCCGAGTCGGAGGGCGTGAAGATCATGGACCACAACATCATCTACAAGCTCATCGACGAAGTCAAGGCTGTTCTCAGTGAGCAGCTTCCGCCTACAATTACTCAACGTGTGACTGGTGAAGCCGAAGTGCAGCAAATCTTTGAGATCACCGTCAAGGGGCGTGAAAAGACTGCTATTGCCGGATGTCGTGTTCGCAATGGTATGATGAACAAGACTCGCAAGGTCAGAGTGATCCGTGGCAACGAGACGATCTACGATGGTAAGAAGACCTACTCAGAAGACACAATTCATATTTGGTCCATACTAACACGCTTTCAGGCACAATGTCTTCCCTCAAGAACGTCAAGAAGGACGTGACCGAAATGCGCAAAGATACCGAGTGCGGTATCGCCTTCGAAAACTGGACCGACTTTGCAGTCGGCGACCACATCCAGTGTTACGAAGAGATCTCCGAGAAGCGCTTCCTATGAGCCCTCG
Source organism: Penicillium maclennaniae (assembly GCF_028827695.1). NCBI lineage: Eukaryota > Fungi > Ascomycota > Eurotiomycetes > Eurotiales > Aspergillaceae > Penicillium > Penicillium maclennaniae. The sequence continues at coordinate 3,114,796 of NW_026623215.1, read as the reverse complement.
GAGCTCACCTCACGGCATCTACGCCGCTGTATTTTTAGAATTGGTTCGACGCTCTCGTTTCTCCTGTGGTTTGTACCATAGAAATATTCCTGCATTCGACGTGGTTTGCATCAAGCTCGTGGCGTTCAAATCTCGTTTCATACAAGAGAGGCAGCGAGCATACACTAGATGTCAAATATTTGTGATGTCAATGTTCCATGTACAATAGACAATCATTTCCCATTGATAATCCCACTGTACAGCCCGATCTACTAAACAAGCTTATGCACTGGATTCTGAAATTCTTTCTCGATGTTTGTCCAGTAAATCTATTAAATCCATTAAAGCTCCTCCTAGACCTCTTCTTGGATCTTGCCCAAAGTAACAGTTCCGAACACGTTCGTCACGCCGGCCTCTTAGAACGATTCGTATTATTTTCTTGGCCTGGCAGTCATCCAAGGATTTCCTATAGTCATAGATGAATCAGATCTACTTCGCTTTCCATCTCACTCTTCCAACCCACTTCGCCCAATCTTGCACGTCCTCCCTCTTCGCAAATACGATCAATAGTAAACCACTCCCTCGCAAGCTCCTCGTTACTCGCCATCCGATGCACAAAACTATGACATGCCCGGCAAAGCCAGGCAACGCTATTCAGCATCCATTCATCGTGCCATCCCTTCTTGATCACCTTCGCATGCACACCACGCGGTATGAGATGGTGATATGACAGTGGGATCCAATCCCGCTCGCAAATCTCGCATGCATCGGTACGTGTATTCGACCATGCTGGTGGCCCGCTCGTCACGCTGTTTATGTATTCTGTTAAGATAGGGGATATGAATTCGGGGAAGTCGTCTGCTGCGGGGAGGATTCCATATACGGTCAGGGAGTCTGTTACTTCCACTGGGATGATCATGCAGAGGGATTCGAGGGTGGTGCGGGGGAGTGGAGTGTCTGTTTCCGGGGGGATGTAGAGCGTTGCGAGATACGTGTTGTGTTGAATTGCGGCATAGGAAAGGGTTTGGAGGTCTTCAGGGAAGGAGGAGAAGGTCTCGGAGGCGATGAACTAGGGTTGTAGAGCTTGTTAGCTGTTGGTGTGTCCGGCGGCCTTGAGTAAAGGCGTTTCTCGGCTCTTGGAGTAGGTGAATTTACATCGATGAATTCGGCCAGTTCTTCGGGGTCGGCCCTTTTGTATTTTGTGGCTAGTTCGGAGCTAGTCGTCTCGTCTTTGCGTCCATTGCGCTTAGGCTTCTGTCGCCGTTTGACCGTCTTGGGTTTGTCCTCGGAACGGGCGACGATGGCACTCGAGAGACATTCTCTGAAGACGGTGTAATTTTCATCTGAAATCATTGAGGCCATGAGGACTTCATAGTTCCAATAGCGCTGCTATTGCTGTTACTGTGGCTTAGGTTGGAAGTTGGAAATAATTGGAGACTTCCCCGCGTCTCCGAGGCCCACAGCAGGGTTGACATCATGGGCATCACACTTTCAACCCAAGCTTCAGGTTTCTTCTTCCCAACTCATCCAACAACTATGGCGGACAAAATCGTGCTTGCGTTTGACCTATACGGTACCTTGTTATCGACAGACTCTATTGCAAAGAAGCTGGAACAGTTCTTTGGACCCAAAGCAAAGTCCATCTCGACGTTATGGAGACGATACCAATTGGAGTACACATGGAGGCTCAACAGCATGGGTAGGCTACACCACATATTCTGGTTGTTCAGATCTGACAGCATTTTAAGGTCGCTGGGAGAGCTTTTCTCAAGTCACCCAGAACTCGCTGCTCCACGCCCTGGCGGAGCACGGCGAGCAACTCAGCGCCGAGGATCAAGAAAGCGTGATGGAAGCCTATGACAGCCTGTCTACATTCGACGACGTTCAGCCAGCTCTGGACCGACTGGCAGCCAACACAACTATATATCCCGTGATATTTTCAAACGGGGATAGCGAAGCACTTCGCAGGTCGGTCAGACACTCGGGGGGCCTGGCTATGCACTCGAGCATCTTCCATGATCTGATCTCTGTCGAGGACATTAAACGATACAAGCCAGCAGTCGAAAGCTACAAGCACCTCGCTGGCAAAGTCGGCAAGCAGTCTTCACAAATGAATGAGATGTGGCTCATAAGTGGGAACCCATTCGACATAATTGGAGCGCGCAACGCTGGCATGAATGCCATCTGGGTTGACCGAACCAACAAAGGCTGGCAAGATTCCGCCGTACCAACACTACAGCCAACAGCAATTGTACACAGCCTGGAACAGATCTTGAAGGAGATCCACCGAGCGTGACAAAAACCAGATAGAAAAGGGGGAAATGTACCGCTGAAAATATTTCCCAACGCTCCACGTATCAAGAAGAGTTAGGGGTAAGCCAGCAAGAAATTAGTCTATCCTTCTCTTTCCCTCGGAGAACCCATTAAATGTGGGTTCGCGAGTGAATAAAGAAGGAATTCAGTTTATGTGAAGAAAAGAAAAGCTGAGCGCGAAAATTTCGGTACAAGTAGCCTTTGATGACTAATCCGAACGTGACCCTTATCGATAAGAAGCATCGTTTGGTGCCTATTTTACATTCCTGGACTTCGTTCAAAGTCCTTTTGCAGCGTCGGCCACTTCTCCAGCATGGCGCCTTTGGATCCTACTCGTGCAGCATGGCTGTATCCCCTCAAGGTAAGTGATGTGCGTCCACTTGGGATCATCATATCTGTACTGACCAGAGCTAGGGAGTTCACTACTTCGCGACCCACCGATTTCTCTGGCCACTTTTCAAGGCTCGCCTGCTCCCCATTGTCCTCCTCTCCAGTTTCGTATACTTCCTCCTCTTCTTTTTCACTTACCTGCCGCAAGTGGCCTTCTTGGCTATCTTCCAGGGAGCCGGAGCGTGGGTCAGCGGAGCTTTCCTGGTCCTCGGTGAGGGCGCCGCTATTGTTGCTGCCTTGTTTGAGGCGTTCTTCGTGGACGAGACCCTGGTGGATATATTTGATTCAGTTTTGGTGAATGAGGGCCAGGAAGAGCTTGTACTCGCCTCTCGAGTCATCTATCCTGAGGCGGGCGACCCGACCAGTCGACTCGGCACACCGACAACTAGCGCCGTCTACGCGCCATTCTCTCTCCGGCAAATTCTCGAATTCATTATTTTGCTACCGTTGAATTTTATACCTGTCGCGGGTACACCGATGTTCCTCATTCTGACGGGGTACCGGGCGGGTCCGTTTCACCACTGGCGCTACTTCCAGCTGCTGGATTTTACCAAACAGGAGAGGAAGGACAGTGTGGCTCAACGACAGCTGCAATATACGACGTGAGTTTTCACTGCAGACCTATACGGGAGTCGTGCTGACGATGACAGATTCGGGACGGTCGCTATGGTTCTTCAATTGATCCCCCCTTTCTCCATGATATTCCTCATGACTACTGCCGCGGGTGCAGCTCTATGGGCTGCAGACCTCCAGCGTAAGCGGCATCTTGCAAACCAGCGACCTGATCGACTAGGTCATGGTTATCGTGACGAACCGGTATGATATAGCCCATAGATATGAATATAGATGAAACAGCCGAGTGGTGGTATTCCTTAAATTGAAGCCTACTTTCCCCGATACTTAAAAAATGGGGCAAACCCACCCCGAGCGTGGCGGCCATCCAATCATGCGGCGCCGGAGCTCAGCTTAACTTCAAGATTGTTCTCCTTGGAACCGCGTGGAACACGTGACTATTGCCTCGGTGGACGGCAACTTCTCTCTAAGCTTCTTTCCGCACTCGAATTGTTCTGGACTAGGATCGGGATAATTGAGTGCCTAGGCTGCTTTGTCCGGAGATTGCACATTCGACGACTTTTCAGTGCGACCATCACATAGCCCTGGAACGTCATATCCGCCCTTCGCTCCAGACTTTAGGCCTCCGCTCAACCGTTGATTCCGGCAATTCACGCTAGAGGGAAACGACAGAGGACCGGTTGTTCGATCGGTCGCACGCTTTCCGGACTGCACCAAAGTGAGAAAATAGCTGCATAAAGCTGCATCCCGAATTCCATCCGAATCCCACCCGTTGTTCCGCCGTGTGGGTCAGTCAAGGGTCCCCCGCAGTCTCTGGATGCATTAGACCCTTTCGCCCAAGCAGCTTAGACGTCTTTCTTGGCGAACATGCTTTGAGAGTCGCAAGCTCGGCACGTTCGAATGTCCCAAATACTCGCAAATGGATGCCAAAACGCGACTGCGCAAGGCATGCGATGCCTGCAGTATTCGCAAGGTGAAGGTTAGCTAGCCTCACGAATGCCAGAGCCTCCTGAACAATTGCTGACCAGAAGGAAAGTGTGATGTCAGTGGTCCACCTTGTCGATCCTGTGCTACGCTGGATATTCCGTGCACATTTTCGAGGCCAAGCAGGAGAAGAGGTCCTCCAAATCGGCATGCTGAAAACTTGAAGAGGCAAAAGCTCGAAGCCCAGTCGGATAATTCACCGGCCAGCCTGTCTGAATATATCTTGCCGAGCACGCCTCAGCCATCTGCTGCTTCTATTCATTCGTCAACGACCTCTATTCCCGCTTCTGCGGAAGCCATTTGTTCATTGCACACGGTTCAGCTACTTTTAGACGATTTCTTCATGTACATTCACCCTTTGGTTCCCGTTCCCCATGAACCTTCTTTTCGTGCTGCCTTTGAACGCCGCGAGGATACTACTAGCGGCACTTTTTTAGCCCTCTTGGCCTCCATGATAGGATTCCTCGTGGCCTCCTTTCCTCGGCGACCCAAACTACGACTCAACACCGAGGCAGAACGTTCTGCATTTCCCAACTCCATAGCATTGGTCAAGCGATGCCATGATGTTGCCATTCAAGCTCGAGGCATTGGGTATCTTGACCGCAATGTGACAGTTTACGATGCAGCCACGAGTTATTTCTTAGGGCTATGTTCCGGCTACATTTACAGTATGCGCCGATGCCGTGTCTATCTGGCGGAATGTCGCACTATGATTCAGGTATATGACCTTTGTCGTTCTCCTTCACCTCTGCCCTCTGCATCCGAACCAAACGCCACGGGTCCAATGTCCCCAGCGTCAGGAACGACACATGATCAACCAGCCCAAAATCTCACGGACAATCCGACGGTAGATCTGATAACCCAGGAGTTGGGCCGTCGGCTATTCTACGTCACACTGGTTGGATATCAAACTCTGCATCAGATGGGCTCCTCCGACATTAAGGTTCAAATCCCTCCTGAGACCCCAACTGATCGATATCCCCCGCTCCCGCTTGAGATTGACGACGAGTTCCTCTTCTCCACCCATGTCAGCGCTCAACCTGCCGATCGTGTATCACAACTTGTCGCTTTCAACGCAAACGTCCGGGTTTACGGCTCGAACAATGCTTTGTTGGCTTGGGATATCGCGTTCGGCAGTGGCCAGATCTTTGACTGGGAGCATCAGCGCTCCTGTCTGTGGGAATGTCTCCAAAAGGCGAAGTCTGCGCTTTCAAATGTCCCCGTCGAGCTGTCCCTCTTCCACCCCAAGCGGATCTCCCCAGCTGGACTGTCTGGGCTGAACGAGGACGGCTCAATATTCAACTACCCTCATGACCACATTCATCAGGAACGTCGAGCGATCCAGTACGAGATCCAGAAGGCCAATATTTATGCTAGCCAACTCTGCACAAGGTCATACCTGGTTGAAAAATACTGGAATCTCTTTGAGACATTCACCAAATATGGGAACTCGGCAAAAATATCCATCCCGACGCCTGCCATACCGCACATCAAACATGAGCCGTCATCAGAGATACCTGCTGAGCCGGCCTCGACGGTAGGCCCGAATACCTCTTCACAGGCTCTGGCACACATACAAACAGACTCCATTGGCCGCATGATGGCCGAGGAGCGCAAACTGGTCATCAAGGAATTTTTCATCCTCCTGCGTACCGTCAACGAAGTCAACATGGAGCCCAACGGCGGGAGCATCGTAAGTCCAATTCTACTATCCTCGTTCCAAATGATAAACTAATCCCAAAGTAGACAACCAAAATCCGTCAAGTAGCATCCACCCTTCTCAACCAAACAACAAAAACCATTCCAACCGAAGACCCATTGGTCACTCCCCTAGCAGGAGTTTCAAATCCCGGTCCGAACACCTCAAGCCCCCATGTCCTTACGTCCGCCGAAGCGGAATCTTACCTTCACGCCTTCGTCGATACCCTTGTCCGCCTCGAAGGCCACGCCTCCGTAGCCACGGATCTAAGTAGTGGAGCCGAGGGCGTCAGTCCACTGGCGAACGTGCGCGCAATGAGTTACTTGAGTGACTATGAGCGTGATCAGGAGGAGCTGAGCCAGTGGGCTAGCTTGAAGGAGTATCAGCTGAAATTTGCGGATGTTGGTGGTTTCTTGTCCGAATTGTAGTTGAGTGTGTTTTATTAGGGCCAATAGAAGCCGTGTAATCTGAAATTCAAGTCCCCTTCGAGCGGTATTTGTAGCAGGAAGAAGCCTCCCAAGCATCGCGACATACTCCCTTGCAGATACACATTGCCGCACAGAAAACTGGATTACAGATAATGGGTACAAAGTAAGGAGACATTCATCCGGAAAGAAATTATTCATCCACCCCAATCACCCTTTCAAATGCTGGAAAGACTAGGTTGCAAGTACACTTGGACCCATTCACAAAAAGTGCATGCCACAAATATGCAGCCAAATCATTCCTAGAACGTCGTGATCGTCATAGTAGCAGTGGTCGTCACAGTCTCTGTCTCAATGATTGTGATGAAATTGGTGGGCGTGACTGGAATCACGGATAATGCACCTGGCATGGTCGAAGTAGGGCTCAAAGCCATACTTGTCGGCGTCGGTGTGACTGTGATAGTCAGACCAGGGATAGTCACCGTGACGCTTTCGATTGCTGTGTTATGGATCGTGATTGTTTCTATGGGATCTTCGGTGGGTGTAGGTGTTGTGCTTGCGCTGGTAAATGATAAGGCTGGGGTGATGGTAACTGTTGGGCCGGAAATTGTCACTGTCACTCTTTCTGTTGATGTGTCTTGCACAGTGATGGTTTTCGGCTCGTGGGTCGTGGTAGTTGCTGAAGGAGAAGTTGAAGTTGTGGAGAGAGACGTCGAGGTGGCAGTGGTAGTTGTGTCTACGGTTCTTTCTGTTGTGTATGAAGATGAGGTTAAGGTGGAGGTACTTGGTTCATGCGGAACGGTAGTCTCGAGAGTTTTCGATGTTGTCATCTGAGGAGTAGTGGTCTCGGCAGGAGGAGAAGTTTCGTACTGCGGAATGGTGGAGGTCTGAGGAATAGATAGCTTCGTAGAAGTTGGCAGGATTGTCTGGGTAGTGAGCGCAGACTCGCCACTTCCTGGCACCCAGACGATCACAGACCCTATGACTGTGTGCACTTTTTCGGCTTCTGATACCGATTGTGTGGAAGATGCCGTTGTGACAGGTGATGTTATGACAGCAGACGATGATGCCGTAGCGGGCACTGTTGTAGTCGGAGCTACGAGTGCTGACGGATTAGATTGACTGGTGCTACTTCTCGAGTCGGAGATGAGGCCGACGACGCCAACCGGGATGCTTGTTGTCGCTGCAGCTAATGAGCTGAGGGTAGTCTCATACACCGGGGACGTGGAAATACTCGCATGGGTCGACGTGAACTCTTGAGACGCAGTAGAACTTTTACTCGGAGCATCTGCGTGAGTAGTCGCTCTCGGGGTTGCATTCGTCGATGCCGAAATCCCTGTGTGAGGTGTCATAGTGCTACCCGGCCGGGGACGTCCTGAGACTCCCACATGAGGAGAGGGAACAGAGTTGCTAGATCCTGCTTCATGGCTCGAAGCTGTGGAGCTAGGACTGGCTGAAGACGAGATAGTCATTTTGGCAGATGAAATGCTCGTTCCAGGTGAATTGGAACTAGGTAGGGGAGATGCAGACATCGGTAAAGAGCTACTGGTACTCTCGCTAAGGACTGTCAAAGTCGAAGATATTGCTGGTGCATCTGAGGAGCTTGAAGTTTCACTGACGGGTGCTGAAGATGGGGTGACAGCTTCTGATGTAGGCGTTGCAGATGATGTGTACACGATAAGAGGCATTGTTCGCTCATCGCTCCGTGTAGAGGACAATTCGGCGGCAGACTGGGTTAAGTCAACCGAGGATGAAGATGTATACGATGTCTCCACCGGTACTGATGAAGAAAGTAGCCATGATGGCGTGACAGGAATGACAGTCAAGATTCCTTGAGTTTCCTCCGCAGCAGGCGATGAAGTAGAACCGGTTGAAGCAGTTTCAGAGGCAGCGATTGGAGTTGGATCGAGGGAACGAGCGATCGGACCAGCCGCACAAGTCCACACGAGAGCGTAGAAAATGTAAAAGCGAGTGAAGAGCATATTCTCGGCCTAAGAAGCCTTGGGGTCCAGCAACGCACGAGAGGACGAAGGTCACTGGGAAGGTGGAAGGAACGAGATGGAACAAAAGAACAGTCTGTCAATAGGAAATATAAGCTGCAGACTCAATGAATCACAAAGAAAACATGCCACAGCAGTCCATGGCAGTCGATATTTCGGTGTGGAAGTAGTAAATGATGGTATGGCTTAGCTAGCAGGGGGGAAACGAAAAGGAAAGAAGGTCAGGAACAGAGTGGCTCGATTTCACACCAGGAAAAAGAATGAGGCAGTCTAAGACGCGAAAGAACACTAAGGAAATAAAATATGGATTTGCATTTCGAAGGCCAAGTCCTAGGCTGGCATCTTAATATGAAGACTCAGGGTGAATGTGGTTACCTAGGCCCTGATGAAAGATGAAAGAGCAGGCGCTTTGTGGGACGACGTTTCACTGTAAATAGAAAATTGGAAAATAGCAGATCGTAAATAGCGAACAATAGCAAATCAAAAGGCCCGTTGACAAAGGACCCCAGGCACGGCGCTTAGCCCCATCATTTTTGGGCCCACCTCGTTCTTCAGGGCGCGTACAGCCAGATCTGGAATTGACCACAATTGGTTCTAAAGAGTGATCGAGCCAAAGTTATTCGACGTCATTCAGAGGTATCGTTTGGAAACAGAATAGAAAGAGGTTTACAATGGAAATCTCAACCAAAGTGCCTATCGAGAACGAGCCGAGAACTCAAGGATTAGAGACCCCTCTAGATTATTATTTTCTCAGGAAAAGCCGTAGGTGTATCATCCTTTATTGTCCATTTTCTACGATTCACCATGTGCTAGGCTGCAGGGCTTCAATGACTCAGTGACATAATCGATTGTACTCTTCTGTCTTCTCTGTGCCTGGATTCCGGGGATCTCTAGGTAGCCACGGTAAAGCTTCCTCCAATCCCCTCAAACGATGAGATCTGCCCTAGTGCATTCTTTGAATTCCCATAGTAGTGCAATCGATAGGTGCCACTCTGCACGGGGTTCGGGTTGTCCACACCATAGTAGTCATCTTCAATGTTCCATTGAATCGTGACCTCACTATACCCGAGGATGAAGTGGGTTCGCTTCCAATTGAACACCAGGTTCCAGTCGCGATCATTGCGCACAACTTCCCATTCACCAGTTTCATCGTTTTTCATTTCCACCGCTGCACAGGTCGACTCCTGACGGAGGTCATTGCGCGGGTTGGCGCCGACAAATGTTGTATTGACCGTGTCGCCGGGCTTGTAAGGCCCTGCTCCAGGGTTGGCAGTCACGTCTCCAAAGGATTTGCCAATGGGCGCTTCATCGTAGACAACTCCTGTAATGAAACTGAGTGACCTATTTGTATTGATCGGAGGGCTGGGACCAGCAGGGAGTTCGGGCAAGTTGGCTATGACCGAGGCACCTCCCAGGTACGGGAGATAGGTGAGGGTCAGGTTGATATAGGCGGCGAGCTCGTTAGGCCCGTAAAGGGTAGATGCGCCCTCGTAACGCTGAACGCTGAATTCTTCCTCGGTCGCGACATAGTGAGCGTAGCTGTTGGACGGTGCTCCTAGTACAACTTGGGGATCTGAAATTCCGAGATCTGTCGCACCTTTTGCAATTGCTTCCTTCCAGCGTCTTCCAGACATTGTCGTAGCCTCAGAAGTCGATATGATGATGAATAGCTGCCCTACTCGGAGAACCTGAATATCGACGATGTCTGCAGCCCAGGCGTATGGCTCAGTGAGGGTTCCTACATCCAGGAGAATATCTTTGGCTCCCTGACACTGCTTTTGTGCTTCACTGGGTTGATGGATAAATGCCCGTGCGACAAGCCAAAGAGGATTATTGGTAGCCGGTCCTGAGGAATTCTGCGTAAAGTCAAACGCTCCAGGTCCATCTGTAGTCCCTGCCGCAAAGGAGTAGCCCAATGCTGCTGGGCATGTCTTCAGTGTAGACCCATTGAATGGTGACGTGAAGGTATAGCCATTCATATCCTGGAAAACGTGGAAAGACCTGACATCGCCCGTGAGAACAGGAGTCTTGTCCATCTGCTCATAGAGCGTTTTGGCAGCACTGTATTGGCGCTTGCCGATCTCGAAACAACTCTTCGCTCCGTTGTCCTTCTCGCGGAAGAAGGGGCCTCTGCCATGGCAGGCCTCATTTGTGCCTCCACAAGTACTGTCGGCATAGGTGCACATCTTGTTGGACCCATCCTCACACCATGCACCCAGAATGTTCGGGCTTGTATCTCCAACATTGGCCTGCGAGAAGCCAATGACAACATCGTCGGCAAATCGTGCATCGCCATTCACACTGCGTTCGAAAAGGTAAGCGGCAACTCCCTTGTTATCCCCAGTAACGATGGTGTTATTATTGTACATGGATGTGCCATGTACAGGGAACCAGGTCAAGATAGCTGCAGTCTTATTATCCGAATCGCGATCAAATCGCAAGATGGTCAGAGTCTTGTCAACATTGGCCGAGTATCGAGCCTTTTCTTCCTCCGGGTTTTGGTCATATGCATAAGGACTGCGGTTGATGTTGGCATCGTCAAGCTCGATGGATCCGAATAAGAGACGGCCTGGCGTCAAGCTTTCATGTGCGCGTTGAATTGATAGGACCGTGCCATCCACAATAGCCTGGTAACTCTGTTTGTCAAACCCTTTGGTCGGAATTTGAGGCAGGAGATAATTCATCCACGCCCCAGGACCAGAATGGGAATGAGTTCCTGTCAACGCAAGGTTGTGCTCACCATAGTGGGCATACTCGCCACCTAGCGCCGAGAGTTCCTGCAGAACTCCATGCCTAACGGCAGTGTCGCCGGCTAGCGTGTCGAGAACGACATAGATGAAAGTGTCATCGGGCTTGCTAGGGTTTGCAAAAATGAACGATCGAGCGTAGAGTCTCTGACGCAAGCCCGTTCCCAGCTGATCAAGGCTCGCGTATCCGTTGAAATCTACCTCAACGACCGGCCTATAATCACATTTTAATGACGACCGACCAATTCGATTAGGGACAAGGAAGGACAAACCCGGTGACATCCGCCTTGCCAGCTCCTACCAGAAATAGGTCATTGTTCGCGGCATTTGCCGCATCGGTTCGACTTTTCCACTGATTGAAGCTCCTACTGAAGCTGGACGTAGGGGTCTCGAAACTGGTGTGCAGCGCAGCAAGCAGTTGCATGAACACCAACAAGGTCAAAGTGAGCACGCCCAGAGCGACGCCCAATCTCAAATGAGCCATGTTGGCTACGGAAGACGACAAATAAAGTCAGGGTCACAATGAGATCTTGAGGCAGGAGAGCCTGGGAGGCAGACAAGGGATTTTAAAAGCTAGGACAGAAGGATGCTCATGACCGGAAAGTCAGAGATGGATCTCGAAGATCATTAGCCAAGGGAAGGATTAAGCATTAACCATGTCGAGATGCCTTCCGGAAGGTTGTATTGGATCTCTCTAAGCGAAGTGTGACGGGAGAGGCACAGGGCACCACAAACCCTGCAGGGCCGGGGATCGTCGTGCACCAGCATTCCGCAAGCTCCTTTGGGGCTAGGCTTGGCTCTGTTTCCCCGCACGGAGTTGTACATCTGTCCGATGTCCTTTTCATATGTCTTGAATACTAGTCCGTAGATTGCATGCATGAGCTGCCAAGCCTCATCGTTCAAGCTTCGGGGCCCTCGGCCATGTAACTGCCCTGGGGGGCAACCCAGGGATCCAGGCGGGCACTGGTCCTAGGTGGGTAGTGATGATCATAGTGGCACCATCTGACAGTCCTTGGTTACTGAGTAGCATTTGTCCGATATCTTGGGATCTTCGGCACCTCGAGGCTTCTAGCTACAGTGGAGCCGGCCCATACTGATACTAGTAGACTTAGTTTAAAGTGGACCCCGTTGTGTATAGGCACGTGATACACCGCCTCCGCGCGCAGCCTCGTTAGAATGGCTTCGCTATTGATTTAGTGCCATCTATTGTGCTCAATCTCAAAATGTCTCTCATCAATGAATCCCACGATTCCTTGCCCTGTATGTCACCGCATCTCCACTTGACCTTGGCCTCTAGTTAACAATTTCGCAGACCTTGATGTTGCGCCCTCAGCCTCTGCGCGACAGCAAGCCCAGCAACTCATCAACTCCGAGCTTGCGCCCGAACACGCCACAACTCTCCATCCCTCAATTCCCGCCGCTCCTGAAACCAATTTCTCCTCTCTAATCCAACAAGAGCTCGCACGCAAGGAAGCCGGTGCTCCTTTTACTGGTGGCATTGACCTAACTCGCTACGAAGCCCCGGAACCTCCAACCCGCGCCAACGACAATGAAGCTCCCAACCTAGACGAATGGCGCAAGACTCTGCAAAAGGCCTACGTGTCATCTTCACATCTCACTAAACGTTATGAGAACCTCTCTCCTTGAGGAGAACGGCAGAAACGCCTGGCTGATCGGCAACTCCCAGCTTGAAGATATCCTGCGTGGCATTGAGAAGGAGCTGGCCGATACCAAGGAGGCCTCTGAGGAGGTCAACAAGCAGCGCAAGATCGCTCAGGAAGCTAGTCACGGCGAGATGGTCAGTCTCGAGGAGACATGGAAGCGCGGTGTGGGAGCCGTTCTGGATGTCGAGTTGGCGTCCGAAGGACTGCGCCAGCAGATTTTGGACTACAGACGCCAAGCTGCCCAGCAGCCACGATAAATCAGCTGTCTGTACTGCGCGATCTCTTTGATTAAAGTCCACGATTTATTGCCCCCTAGGATGCATGATTCCGTCAAGTCTGGGACTGTTGCACTCGGCTTTGTCTTGTGGAACAGTCCTTTCACATGTGAAGAGCTCTTTTCTGCTTCTGTATGTCCTGGAAACGCCATTCTCAGCTTGAAGCGCTCGCCCTCTTTAACGCAGTGTCTCTGCTGAGCAATGTGAAGCAGAGCTCATGACCGATACATCTCATATCGACGATATTGCTGCCACGGCATTTGGACCAGCGAGCCCTTGGCCTTGACGGACAAGCTAGACACAAAAGTCTCACAGAGTGTGTGCTAGCTCAGGTCGAGAAGTCTCTTAAATGGCTTCAGATTTTCACTATGCCATCTGTCGCATTCTTTTCTGGGCTGCGCTCCAAATCCTGTCCAGGTCTCTTCGTGGCTCTCAACCCCCATAGTCTCCGATGAATGATACCACCACGCCCGAAATAGCCTTTCTTCTCTTATGCAATTCACATAATGATCCTTATACAAGCGTTGTTGATTGTCTGGCCCATACTAAGCAAAATCATCGATGAACTTTCTTAGCAGAGTGCTATATAGCCCGTTGTTAAACAACCGACTGGAAAGACGATTTTCTAAAACAAAAGGTATTTTCAAATATCCTGTTGAATATGAAAAGTGAATCTTAGTCTACCTCGTTGCTTGAAACTGTTCATCGAGCCCTTGTCTTCTAAACAAAGCGCCCTCCCCCCCCAAAACAGCTACGAAGGTCAAACGAACAATATCAATATCCGGTCAAGAATAGAAAACAATAGAAAAAAAAGAAGCCACTCCAGACGGTATTGAAATGTCCGCATGTTCCGCACTGCGATGCGAATGCAAGCCAAAGCAGGATTATGATGTAACAAGAATGAGAATGAATCTGAAATGTCAAATATAACCCAGTTCCGGGCGCTTAACTATGCAAGTCAAAAAAAAAATTAAAAAAAATAAACAAAACCAAAAAAAAACCAAAAAAAAACTGTTACAGCTGTTTCAAAGTGTAGTACCTCCATGCAAGTCCCATCCGACAGTTACATCCATGCAAGCAATCTATTCCGAATCCTCTAGATTTCCTTCTCCGGCATAACAAGATTAACGTCAACCCCATCCTGGGTGATCTCAACGGTACTCTTTCCAGAAACATCGACCAGCTTTGCCTCAGCCTTGGCATTCCAATCCACCAGCTGTTTGCACATTCCCTCAAGCGTATTGATAGGCGGTGCATAGCCCAAGCCACCCTGCTCCGGCGACTTGCGAGCACGCGAGTCATCTGCAAAGCAGAAAATATCCGAAATGGCGAATAATGAAGGCTGCATCTGGGCCAGATCGCCAGTCAGTTTGGGAAGAAGCCAGGGGAGATACTTGTGCTGGACGACACAATAGAGCTCCACGAGGTAAGAAAAGACGAGTAGCAGGGCGGGTTGCAGAGTCGGGAATTCGACTGGTGTCTTGGATAAGGTGGTGAGAAGAGTGTAGATGTCGCTGAATGCGATGGCTGGGTTCGGGTCCGTCACAACGAAAGCCTGGCCGCCGATGTTGGGCAGAGTCGAGCCTGGCTGGCTTTGCTCTATGAGGCGTTGCTCATAGAGGAGGTGGGCGATTGAGACGTTCTCGGCATTCACGAAGCTTTGGATAATGGGCCGGACCCAGGTTGGGCTGCCGCCGTTACGGAGGTAGACGCCTGTGATAGTCATTGCGGCGTCAGAGCCGATGCCATAGATGCCGTTCGCGGGGCGGATACAGCCCGTGCGGAAGTTGGAGGACTGGTCGTCAGCGGAGCGGACCATTCTCTCGGCTTCAATCTTGGTGACGGCGTAGTTACCGAAGAACTGGTCGTGGCGCTCGGGGATCTTGGCGTCGTCGCTGATAGCCTGCACCGCATGAGAGGGAAGCTTGCTCCAAGGGGCGATCCAGAAATTTGGCCTGTGCAAAGATACGGAACCTGACGAGGTGGAAACGAAGCAGCTGGCGCCGGATTGTTTGGCCGCGTTCATGACGTTCTTGGTACCGTCGATGTTAACCTTGCTGCAATACGGCAGGAACATTTCGAGGCGGTCTTGCGGACGGATTGCAGCTGCGGTGTGGAAGACTGTCAAGGGAAGCTTTGCAACCGTTTCAGGCCAGGGCTGTTCGAAGGCAGTAGAAACGGCCAGCTCATCGGTAATATTCGTTTTGACCCAGGCCACGCCCAGTTCAAGAATATCTTTCGTAGGCGATAGAAGATCCAGAATACGCAGTGAGGTCGGGTCTTCACCTCGAGCAAGCAGGTGAGAGACAATCCAGCCGCCAACGAGACCTATTGACAATATCAATGTTGAGTACCTTTTCTTTCCCTCGCAAATCTTTCGGCGAGGACGGCCGGGCACAGCACGTACCTGATCCTCCGACAACCACGTATCGTCGAGACTGCTTCGGAGGCAAGCTCTTGGTTACATCGACTGGACTTTCCTGGCTCTTTTTGTAAGCGGCTTGAATCTCCTCCACAGTCCAGCGATGAGGAGATGCCATCTGCGCCTCATCCGGCACACGCTTCATGGCCGTGTTGACATGATTAAGGTAGACTGCTGCTAGGCCTAAGACTGAGGCAATGATCATCCAAGTCATGACGGATGATTGTAGGAGCGAAAGAGACAAATGAAGCAGAGGAAATCCTTTGTACGTTGGATGGTCACTGCCTTACAATGCGGGAAGCGCCATGAGAAAACAAACGCAGTCGCAGACTATGGCAGAAGACCCGAAAGGGAGAAAAGGAGTTCATTTTTATTGGTATCAGAATATCAAGTTTGAGCAGGTCGTGCACTGTCACAATCGACCCGACATTGCAAGCGAGCGCATCGCTTAGAGAAGCGGGCTCGGTTACTGAAACGAATTTGTGTGGCTGCTCCGGTTGGCCAACTGTTGAACCGCCCATTTTAACTCTTCGGAGGTTTTGTTGATTTAGGAATGCCACGGCGAGCTGAAGATTTAACTCATCTGGACCACGCTAAGAAAATGTTAAACAAGGGCCTGGAACTTGGACTGAGCTCCACCCACTTTAGTCGGACTCTTACTGCGTCTGTTCAAGGTTGATCTACCGAATGGAGGTTTGGACCCCCTGAGCGGAACAGTTTCCGCCCTTGGGCAGAATTTCTTAGATTGAAAAAACTTTTCTCATCTTTTCGGGCTTTGGGGGCCCACAGAACCGTGTCAATAATCGGGATCTTCGCTTTGCCGTACTATCCTAAGTCTGTGCCCGAGCTCTGGTAGTGTTCACCGCAATTGTATCTGTGACTGCACGACTAAGGAATTCCGACCCCGCGTATTCGGTGCATAGCTTGGCTCTGCCACAGAGCCACGCTGTTGGTCCATACTTGGGACCGGGGATTATGTATTCGGGAAACCGGCACGGTACAGGCCCTTTCCCAATCATGGGCCTCGGAACCCACTTTGGAGTACCTATACTCTGTACTGTAGTGATAGGGGGGGGCCACCCACTGACTTAAGGGTATGGAGTGTACCCACGGGGTTCTGAATGTGGAGGTCATCGGGGATGACACTCGGGTACAAGGAACTGAGGTTATTTCGCAAAACGGCTGCGACGGACAAGGCACCTGATATACAAGTATTGTACTTGTCCATAGGAAAGGACCCTCGGCCTCCTTTCTGAGATGCAGCACGACACTTCACACGCCATCGTCGACTCATAGGCTTATCATGAGCCCCACATAGTCCTCTTCGGAGAAATTTCAACTATTTAGCTTTGTTCAGCGTTGCTACAAAACCGCTTAGTATCTTCTAGGTTGCTTTACTTTCCCCCCTCTTGGTCATACTTAGAAATCTGGGGGTCCAACTAGTAGCATTATCTTGATTCTTTCGCTCTTTTAATTCGAAGCTCTTTCCGTTCTTCCATATCAGAAGAGATTCGGCATTGCTCTGAGCTATCGAACCTTTAATCTGATACCATTAGGGTCGACTGTGGGGATGTCTTCCCCTCACCCCTCCGCCGAGTCCCAAGAGAAATGGCCTCGGGATGCACGTCGCGTGTCGCACGATACTGATTCCATCGCAGAGACCGTCTCTTCAGTGAATACTCAAGCCGACAATGATGATATTGGCAAGACACTGACGGCGCGTACGTCCCGGGTGTCGGATCATATGTCGCTGGCGGAACGAGTGACAAATATCCCGACGAACGCGACAGCGGATCCTACTTACGAGGTTGATTGGGATGGAGAGGACGATCCTACAAACCCCAAAAACTGGCCGTTGAAGTACAAGGCTATGGCATTGGTGTTCTTGTCATGGAATACAACGACTGTGTAAGTCTGTTGGAAATCGGATGCAAAGACCCTCGCACTAATGGATACAGTGTGCTATATTCGACCTCGTATACTTCGGGCATGACTCAGATCGGAACTGAATTCGGCAAATCGGAGACACTCGTGACGCTGGGGCTTACTTTCTACCTCTTTGGTCTGGCCATCGGGTCTATGTTCATGGCGCCTTTGAGTGAGGTCTATGGCCGGAAGCCCGTTTGTGTCTTGTGTTTAGCTCTCTTCACGGTCTTGATCATTCCCTGCGCGCTCGGTACCTCGGTCACGGAATTAATTGTAGTCCGTTTCATCGGTGCTTTCTTCGGCAGTGTCATGATCTCCACTGCGCCGGGTATGGTGGCGGATCTGGTGGATGATGAGCATCGTGCGCTGGCTATTTCGATTTGGAGTATCGGCCCACTAAATGGGCCAGGTTCGTTTGTTTGAACCCATTGATCGGAGGGTTCCTGCTAATTAGATGGAATAGTTCTGGGCCCTGTGATCGGAGGCTTCGTCACGCAATATCTCGGCTGGCGCTGGATGTGCTGGATTGCATTGCTGCTCTCTGCTGTGGCCTTGGCCTTCGCATTGATTCTCAAGGAGACGTATGCTCCGACGTTGCTGCAGAAGAAGGCTGCCAGGCTGCGCAAGGAGACCGATGATTCGCGCTGGTGGTCTCGCTACGACCAAAAGGCCAGCCTTTCTGAGATCCTCAAGCTAAACCTGAGTCGACCGTTCGTGATGGCTGTTACTGAGCCCATCTGGTAAGATGACCAGCCATAACGTTCTGAGAGTTGGCTAACTTCCCACTCAGCATCTTCTGGAACATCTACATTGCCATCGTCTACGGCATCCTCTACCTGTGTTTCGTTGCCTACCCAATCGTCTTTGAAGATATTCGAGGTTGGGGCCTTGGTCTATCCGGTCTTGCTTTCATGGGAATCGGGATCGGCGTGATTCTCACGATCGCGAGCGAACCACTTGTGCGCCGCCTCATCAACCGCCACAAGATCGACCCAGAGACGGGTCACGTGTACCCTGAAGCTATGGTCTCTTTCGTCTGCATTTGCTCTCTCTTAATCCCCGTTGGTGAGCTCTGGTTCGCCTGGACCTGTTCTCCTGCCTCAATTCACTGGATCGTGCCGCTGCTGGCAGGTATCCCGTTCGGCGCGGGAAACACGGGTGTGTTCATTTATGCGTCTAATTATCTCACTGGCAGCTACGGTATGTACGCTGCTTCCGCTTTAGCAGGCAATTCCGTCATCCGTAGCGTTCTGGGTGGTGTGCTTCCGCTGGCCGGATCATACATGTATGACAGTCTCGGCCCGAACTGGTCTGGTACGCTGCTGGGACTACTCGAGGTGATTATTGTGCCCATTCCGTTCGTGTTCTATAAGTACGGGCATAGAATCCGCCAGAAGAGTGACCTCATTCAACGCATGCAGGAGGACAAGAAGAAGTTAGAGGGCAAGAGGGCACGTAGAGTGCCCAGGCAGGCTGTTGCTCTGAACGATGAGGAGAAGCTGAATGACGCTAAATGAGTGCTGCTATTTGCGTTTGCGTATTTGGTTCATCTCGATACCCCATCACGAGATCATCTTTGCATTGGCGGTGTCTGACAATCAGGTTGATTGTCTCCTGAAACGCCCTGGCATGAACGCGACATCATGCCTGGCGCCTGATGAACAGGAAAAAACAACACTCGAGCCAAAGCTCGTGATGGAAATCATTATGATCATGAGTTAATTGATAATACACCCATGGATCTCATGGTTGGTTGTGAACTCGGCGTTCCACATCTTGCGCATTGCGTAAGATTCGTTCATATTCTCCCAGGGCAATAGCACCCGCAGGGAAGACCATCACTGCTTCAATGGAGACCGGGCGTGGGGGAAGTCTAGCCGGTGGGGTCTCATTTGACTGCTGAGAGCCCTCTTGACTTGAACTGGACGCAGGTTGTGGTGTTGTATCGCGCACATAACCCAATACATTCAACCAAGAGCCTACCCGTAGCTCCTCAGATGTCAGGTCTTCAAGAACAGCATTGATATCCACGGACACTACGCTGGACTCTTTTCTGTTGCGCGGATAATGGTGTTCTAGAACAAGATGACCAATATTGACGTTGTATTGCCTCACGCTGTTGACATGTTAGTAACTAGAAGCCGTCTTAGGGTATAGTCTTCAGCTGGAATCTCCCAAACGCACCAGCCCAAAAATCGAATTTTGGAATCCGCCGGTAGACACGGTAGATCGCAAAGAAATGCGCGAACAGAGGGGCGCGGCCCACTCATCGCGTGAGGAGCAAAAGAGTGAAGATGGCCCAGCCAAGGTCGGGATGACATGGCACGTGACGTCGATAGGCCCGAGTATGTCATAGGCTCAGCGAGGGGAAAGCCTCTCCCCTCCATTTGGCTTCATCCGGTGACTCCACACGCTAATTCCCTCGCGTCGTTTCCTAGACTCTTGTCTGACATCCCTGACCGTCTCGATCGCCGCAACCCTCCTGGGGCGATCATCACATTATTGGGGTTTGCTCGGAGCCTGCCCACCTTCGTCTGACTCGCCGCTCTATCTACGCTGCGACAGCTGCCTTTTCATTGACAGTGCTGCCTGATCGCCTCACGTCTGAGAAAGATTTCCTTATATCAATAATCTCCGTTATCCTCTTCTCGTACTTCCGCCAAAATGTGGTCTTGGTTTGGCGGCGCTGCCGCTCAGAAACGGAAGGATGCCCCTAAGAACGCCATCCTGCTGCTCCGGGAGCAGTTGGATATGTTGCAGAAACGAGAGAAGCATTTGGAGAACCAGATTGCGGAGCAGGATGCTGCGGCGCGCAAGTTTGTCAACACAAATAAGAACGGTACGGTCCCCCTCGCCTCGGGCACACAAGTTGTGTTTTGCTGTCTTATCTACGGCGCCGGAAATTGATATCTAATCTGTGTCTGTTCTGTACAGCTGCCAAGGCTGCCCTTCGACGGAAAAAGGTGCACGAAAAGAACTGCGAGCAGACAACAGCGCAGATCGTCCAGCTCGAGCAACAAATTTACTCCATCGAAGCGGCCAATATCAACCACGAGACCCTTCGGGCTATGAAGCAGGCCGGTGCCGCTATGTCGGAGATTCACGGTGGAATGAGCATCGACAAAGTCGACGAGACAATGTATGTCGCAACCACTTCTTTCTTGCAATTGCTAGGACTTGCATGCTAACAACCGCGTAGGGAGATACTCCGAGAACAACACCATCTCAGCGAGGAGATCGGCGCGGCTATTACCAGCGTCCCGCTGGGCGAGCAGCCCGACGAAGACGAACTGGAAGAGGAACTGGAGGGACTCGAGCAGGAGGCAATGGACGAGCGCATGCTCAACACTGGTCCCGTGCCGGTCAATTCGCAGTTGGATCGGTTACCAGAGGCAGGAAAGTCGGAGCGTAAGTCAAATTTCGCCTTAGGATCAAGAAGAAAACCTCATATTAACAAACACATAGTGGCCGGAAAGACGCCCGCAAAGTCCATGGCAGAGGAAGACGACGAGGAAGCCGAACTGGCCAAGTTGCGCGCCGAAATGGCCATGTAACATGCCCCCTCTCCCATAATCTATGCATACACAGCTGCTTGTCTCCTCGGGTGGCTTACTGTCTCACCTCACTTTTGCATTGGACGTTCTCTCGCAAGCCGTCTTGTTCTTTTTTTTTTGCCCTCTACTTTGGCGCCACCTTCCTACAATGCTCTTCCCTATACATCTTCACCCTCGGTGTCACAATGGCGCGCTTTGGCCCCTTCTTTCTCTCTGGGTCTTCATAATTTATCTTTCAAGTACTTTTCTTCACTTCTAGTGCGGAATAATTCCTTGCTTGTTTCGATAATGGATCTGTTTTAGGGTATTTTCTTCTCCCGCGGCCTTTACTTGGATTGTGCAATCTGTTTTTGCCTCCACAACACTCAGACTATCAGAATATTTAGAGATCATCTCAATTGAAAGGTATCTAGTATATGCACAAAAGCACTCAACCCGAAGCTTGTGTCAGAGCCCTATCAACACCACATGCATGGGTTGCAAAACAAATAGATAAAATCATAAACCAGAGCATGACAGCAAAACTCCCATGACTTTTTAAATACCAGCCATAAAACCAACGTCCCAATCCATGCTAAGCCGGTAAACTTCGCCTGATTCCCAAACAGATCCGCCCTATGGATTCAACTCCATATGGATATTAAAGTGAAAAACGGTCATCTCCAGACATATTGACCAAGTAAGTATGTGAACTCATGGAGCCCACGCATAGCTCTTGAGCGGGCGCGAGCGAGCACCATCGGTAGTCTCAGTTGACCACTTTGATTTCCACTCCACCTCGCGCGCGGCTGAATCGATAAGAGCCTCCTTGGCGTCTTCTGGGAGCAGAGCGACGATTTCTGGAGACATGAATTCCGGGTGGGTGGGGTTGGCGATGCTAGCCAGGCCGTTCGGGTGCAGATTGCGCAGATCGCCGTCTGGGCCCGGGAGGCCCATGTTGGAGTACGGAGGCGATTCGTAGATGATATCTTGGACCACATAGCGGTCAGAGATGTGGGCGGGCACAGAGGAGAAGATACTTCGGCGCTCCTCCTCGGGTTGCTCGCCTGATGTAGCTGGGTCGGTGGTGGTTCTGTCAGCGTGGGCCTGCGTGCTGGACTCTTTGTTTGAGAGGCTCAGGGAGGACATGTCAGACATCAGGTCGGCGGGTGGGACGGGCTCCCAGCGGCAGTGGGTCGGTTGCATGATCTGAGGGTATTGCATTGTGTTGGTGTGTACGTCGTATGTGCCTCCCATGGTGGAACGGCGCATTTCAGCGAGCTTGGAATTAAAGGTGCTAAGAACTCATGTTAGTTTGGAGCATAACGCGATACGAATTGAGGAACATACCTTGCTGCACGAGCGTGTTCGAGCATCCAGTTGTCATCGGTAACCGGCACGCGTCGTTTCTTAGGGTCCATGGGCTTGCCACCGGCCATGGGCACCGATGGCGCATTTGTGTGATAGACACTGCTCGCGCCGTGCCATGCTACATACTGGTTCCGGTTATATTCCTCACCAGGGCCAGGCAATTTATCTTCTGGCACAGCAAGTTCACCCTCCACGTCACCACGCTCGCGAGCAGCCGCTTCATCGTAATCGTCAATAATTTTCTTTCCTCCCACAATGATCTTGGCTCCGAACTCGCGGAACACAGAGCGGGCAGTAACCACACCGATGGCTCGACCCTTGTAGGAGTGAGGAATAAGATCTCGCTCGATTAAATCGCGCTTTGCGTCGTCATCGATAATGATCTTGTAGAGCATCTTGTGCTTTTGGAAGAAAAGATACGAGTCACGGAAGCCGATGCATCGCGCCGGTTCCGTCGACAACATGTACAAGCGGTCACCACGGTTCATAATCGTGAAAGTACGGACACGGTACTCGCGGCCACCCTTCAGACGACCATTCTCATCGACCTTGGTATCCTCGAGGATTTGGGGGAAGCTGAACTTCATCGCCAATCACATCCATCATGTTTCCTTCCTTGTCCACGGGCACCTGAGTAAGGTGGGATGGGCCACGGTTGCGGGCCCATCGTCCACCACTCGCAGCAGGTCGACCTCGTCGTCTCTTGACCGGAGTAGTTACTCGGATCGGTGTCTGCGAGCCGTCCGGCGCATCCCAGTCCGGAGGGCGATTCTTTGGGGGACGACCAATGCGACGTTTGCGCGGGAGAAGGGATGGACGGCCGGCATTGGCGCTGGGTGTTTCTCCTTCGAGTATTGTAGATTCGTCTGCTGCAGGTGTCGCAACGCTTGCGTCTTCTTCGGCCTTGGCTTCGTCTGGGGTATTTGTTGGCTCTTCTTCGGGCGCATTCTGGGCTTCAACTTCGGCCTCAGGATCGGCCTCAGGTTCGACATCCGGATCATCGTCAGGCGAATCGTGATCCTCCACTACAGGAGAGGAAGGATCTGATGGCGGCGCATCAATCATATCTTCATCAGATCCGTCATCGGGAAGCGTAGGTACATTCTCTAGGTAATGCTAATCAAAAGCGCGTTTACAGGGGGATTTCTTTTCTGGGCTCAAATATCAATTTGGAGCTGGAGGACAAGTAAGACATACTCATGGACTTGACTGCCGCTTGGGCAGCTGCCCTGCGACTTCGAGGCATATCGAAGTTGGTGGAGAGACAATCAATGCTTCTTACAGTCGCGCCGTCGAAGTCAGAGCTGTTTTGCTCACATTCACATAGCGGTCAAACGTTTCTCCGAGTTTCAAAGTCACATGTATTGGTTGGGTTACATAAGCAGGTACAGCGATGTCTTGAATCACATGACTGTGCATGACCATTCAGCCTCAAGGCACGACAGAGCCCTAGGTGACGTCAAAATGGAACACCACCATTAAGTGTTCATGTTATTCACACAGAGCTTTAATGAGTTTGGGAAGATCTGACAACAAGTCATGCTGGGCTGTTGATCAGTAGGCTCTGAATTGTGACCTAGACTATCTACCGCCTCTTCCGTTGCCACCGTTGATATCATTGAGCCCACAGTCTTCCTCAAGACAGTGCTACAGCCGTTGTGTGAAGTGCGGAGGTTTCGACCCGTGAACGGCCGCACGATGAGCTCATCTCGCGTTCCATAGAAAAGCAGAGAGGGGTACCCTAAAGCATTCACCGGTCGGTTAGCTCACCGTTCTCTCCCGATATTTGAGACTACGCAGCTTAGTTTCGGGATTGAACTGTGTGACTGGCTCCGTGCGTCTGGATCCGTTCCACCGGCCTTATCCACCCTATACAACCACATGGGGCAACTACAACCCCCCTTCCTATCGGTGAGCTATCGGTGAGGGAAATTATATGTTTAGCCGTGTATATTTCCTGAATATCACATGCGAGGTCAGCCTGGTGGTTTGGGCAATCCAGATAGGCTGGCGAGGCGTGAGCTTCGGGAGAAACCTGAAACCTGCTTGAATACAGGAGTCCATCGCCGCTGGGACCCTGATGCACAAAGAGTATGAAGGGTGATTACGGTATCCTCGCAGAAGAGTGGGCTGTCAAGGCTGTCAATCCAGCCGATCAGAGGGCAAGGCCGTCGGCGATTCCAGAAACCATGTCGGGCTCTTCTCTTGCATCAACGCAGTAAAACCCTCGGGATCGACTCGCTGCATGGCGTGCAGATCGTGGCACACCTTCCCAGCCCGCAGATGACCTACAAATTCGATCTTCCTAGCCCTGTCGGGCTTTGCCCCCGAAGCTGCCACATGCACTGAACCATGCAGGCGTCCAAATTTTGGCCTTTGGCGGGGCGATGTCACTATCCAGTATTAAGGCATATCGCGAACTCCTAGCTACTACC
This sequence comes from Penicillium maclennaniae, assembly GCF_028827695.1. Lineage (NCBI taxonomy): Eukaryota > Fungi > Ascomycota > Eurotiomycetes > Eurotiales > Aspergillaceae > Penicillium > Penicillium maclennaniae. The sequence goes on along the minus strand of NW_026623215.1, from coordinate 3,090,060 downwards.
ATCCTAGGCTATACGAGGATAGAGCCCCCCGAGGCTGGATATCCCGGTCGTCCGCGAACGCTTCCGCGGCATCTGTTTTCCAATGCCGCGTTTATTTGCCCTGAAGAAAAGAGGTGAGGGGCGAGCGCAGATCTCCCCCGCCTCGGGATGGCGTCAGAAAGCTCAAGCTGTTTGGAGTATTGCTTGTCCCACGGTGTCCTTTATCACGTCTCCAGTTGTAGCTTACATTCTGGGACCACATACATTTGACACGCACCACTACGGCAATGGAACCCGTCAAACCAAAAAGCACCCTCGTTGGGCTTGGGACTCCATGGCTGGTGCCCTATGACGCAGAGGGCGGGGAACGCTCATAGTTCAGCATACCGCCAGAGCCGAAGCAACACCTGGAAAGTGTCGGTAGCTCCGTGGAATGCAGATGCAAGGGGAGCGGAGAAGCTGGACCGGGCCATTTCACAAGCTGAAAGCTGCACGATCGCGATCGACTCGTGTAGATCGGCCTCGATCTACGTGGTACAGACGCGGGTTGAGGTGGGATGGGGGGTCAATACGGTGCGATGTACTCCGATAGAATAGGAGAGATAGAGAATATGTACCCCGCCCTGTGAAGAAGTGGAGAGAGAGTGAGAGAGAGACTGGAAGAGAGAGAGGGAGAAAGAGAGCGGAGATACCTGCGTTGTAAGCGACTGATAAGGTGGAAAAGGGCGCGGTTCACTAAATTTAGTATGGCGGGCACCTGGGAGGCAAAATCCCAGAGATCGAACTCTGGGACGGCCACATGTCCCCTTAATCTCCCTACTGGGCCGGATCACGAGAAATATAGGGAATATTAGAAATTGAAATTGGAGAAGTAATTAGACCACCCAATAATTCGATCTCATAGCTAGGTCTGTGTCGGCAAAGAATCTTCGGCCAGTCACCGAACACCCGCGATTGCCTCGTTTCATTCCCTCCTTTTGAGAGTTAATTTGCCTCTCCATACTTGGGAGATCATGTACAAAGTAGAGAGCATAAGACGGATAAGACTCAACTTGATCAGCTGCCCCCATCACGTTCCAAATCGATCTCACTTGCCTTTCAATCTCTCGCTCTCTCGCTCTCTCTCTCTCTCTTTTGCTCAGCTTATGGTTAGCCTCTGACTTACTTCCCACTGGGGGGCAATGATATGAAAGACACCCCTTTAGTTCCCGTGGGAATCCCTGTTTTCCATTGATCATTCTAAAATCCCAAATTATCAAGTCTATGGATACTTGAAACCTGACCGGGGAGACTAAATCCGCGACATTACTAGAGGAGCGAATCCGAGGGTCACCCAGAAGACGACATCCCGCAAACACCCTTAGCTCATCATCGGGCGGCGTCAAAGTTTCTTTTTTCCTCCTCCGTTTCCCGCTGCCGACTTCGATTTCGACTTCTTCACCCCTTCTCCTCGCTCATATCGACTTTCTTACTTTCTTCGAGTCGCTTTTGTTCCCAGCGGCCTTGTGAGTGTTAGATGGAAACGCAATGGCTGCTGCGCAGAGCGGATCCGAGTTGCACGGCACGCCAGACATGAAGCCAACCAAGTGAGTTCTTCCTTTCTGATTCTTGTGGGGAACTTGGGAGTGGCTTTGAAAGGGAATACCCTGATAGAGGTCACCCTTACGCTGCATTGCATGGAATGTCCTTTCCCTGCGGGCGCTGTCTCATCCTACACAAAGCCTTGGTCTCTACCCCCACCTTGACACGATCTGCGCCGGAATATTCCTCCAATGTTCGAGTCACCTTCAAGCGAGCCTGCTCGCACTTCGTCCCCGTTTATAAAATCATACCTACAATTGCACCGACGCAAACCTATGACTAATGCCATATTCACCTCACAGTTCTGTCCCAGAAGACGACCAGATCGGTTCCAGCGGGTCGACTCCCACAGGCATCGCGACGCCGCGCCCCGATCCCGCAGACAAGCGTCTGCCTTCCATCATGCACAACTATTTCCAGGTTGGTTCTTTCTCCGGTGATAAAGCAGGTCTGCCGCGGTTTTGGTCATGCCTGTCGAAATCCTCTGTGGACCCCCCCTCCATCGGCCACACCCACTCACCCGGGCGCTTCCTCCGAATCCTTCGTCATGCTGGACCGCGATGACTCTGAGAAAATGGAAGCGCCACACCCCAATTTGCCTACTCCTCCACACTCCCTTCTCCAGACCGAGTCGGACGAGATGGAACTCGGGACCAGTCTTGATAAGGACGACGGGGGAATTTTGAGCACTTTGAAGAATTATCTCATTCCACACAACGCCCCCGTCGACTCTCCTTCTCGCCGTCAAACTTCCCTACCAGTCTCCAGTGTCTCTGATGACCCGGTCCTTGCCACCCATTTCTCCAATCCATCCCTCCCTCCTGCTTCAGATGCCCTGTTGCCCTCCGGGGCTCCCTTGTTCGATCATGAAAGGCCGCGTGCTTCAATCTCTTCCGTGAACCTTTCCAAGCTGACTGACAAGGCACCCAATGTGGTGCCATTGAAGAATACCCCACCTCTGACTCCACGAGCCATGTCCAACGAGGATTCTGAAGAGAAGAACCCAGCTTCCCCGGCTACTTCGGCACCCCACGAGGCTGAGGCTAAGGCCCAGGCCGAGGCCGAGGTCGAGGCCGAAACCACTCCACCCGTTCAGGATACCATGGACAGCTCCGCCGACGAGATTACCACCAAGCTTGAGGAGGCCTTTCCGCGTGAATCATCTTCTTCCCCACAAACCGGAGCGCCCGTAGGAGCACTCAAGGGGAAACTTTTCGTGAAGATCTCCGAAGCTCGCGGTTTGCGCCCCAGTACTGACCCTTACGTGGTGTGTGTCTTTGAGTGGAACGAGTATATCTCCAAGGGTGCGAAGGATGGTGAAGAGGAGCAGAAGCAGCGCCAGATGGATGCCGAGGCCGAGGCCGGTCGGCCGATGGCCATTCCGATGAAGAGCCGTCAAAGCAGTCACAACAGCGCCCTTGATGGCGAAAACAAGGGAAAAAAGCTCGTAACCGACCCTCACTGGGATCATGAGGCCGTCTTGTAAGTTTCTTTGTGTCGATCACCAGTCCGGGACGGTAGTCTTTGCTAACGCCCTTTCTTTAGCGATGTCTTGGGTGATCAATCAGAAGTTGATGTCACTGTGTATGATCGCCACAATCAAGAGACTTTTCTGGGTCATGTTCGGCTCGGTATCGATCTGAAGGAGGACCACAGCAGGCTGGAAGGGTGGTTCCCTCTTGTTGGTCGTGCAGCCGGTGACAGCCAGGTCACCGGCGAGATCCACCTCCAGATGCGATTTGAGATGACCGACCGTAGACAGGTGGGCCCGAGCGACTTCTCAATTCTCAAGCTTATCGGTAAGGGTACTTTCGGTCAAGTCTATCAAGTGATGAAGAAGGATACCGAGCGCATCTACGCCATGAAGGTCCTGTCGAAGAAGGTGATCATTCAGAAGAAGGAGGTGGCACATACTTTGGGCGAGCGCAATATTCTAGTGCGCACCGCCATGACAGCCTCGCCTTTCATCGTCGGCCTCAAGTTCTCCTTCCAAACACCCACCGACCTCATCTTTGTCACGGATTACATGTCTGGTGGTGAATTGTTCTGGCACCTCCAGCGTGAAGGTCGCTTCCAGGAGGCTCGTGCCAAGTTCTACATCGCTGAACTTATCCTGGCCCTGCAACATCTTCACGACCACGATATTGTGTATCGGGACCTAAAGCCAGAGAACATTCTGCTGGATGCCAACGGTCACATTGCCCTTTGTGATTTCGGTCTTTCCAAGGCAAACCTGACACAGAATGATACCACCAACACGTTCTGCGGTACCACCGAATATCTTGCTCCGGAAGTCCTGCTTGATGAGCAAGGTTACACAAAGATGGTTGACTTCTGGTCTTTGGGTGTTTTGGTCTTTGAGATGTGCTGTGGTTGGAGCCCGTTCTACGCCGAAGACACTCAGCAGATGTACAAGAACATCGCTTTCGGCAAGGTCCGATTCCCTCGTGATGCTCTCAGTACCGAGGGTCGCAATTTCGTGAAGGGTTTGCTAAATCGTAATCCCAAGCACCGTCTGGGAGCCAACGGTGACGCTAAGGAGCTGATGGCACACCCCTTCTTCCACGACATCGACTGGGATGCTCTCTGCCGCAAGCAGGTCATTCCCCCCTTCAAGCCGAAGCTGCAGTCGGACACCGACACCTCGAACTTCGATCCCGAGTTCACCAATGCCCTGGAAAACAACATGTCGCTGAACGACCGCGCGGCGGCCTTGGCCAACGGCCTCATGCCTGCTGGGGCCACTCCCTTGTCCCCCGGCATGCAGGCCAACTTCAAGGGCTTCACATTTGTGAACGAGAGTTCTATCGACCACCATGTGAAGGACCCCGTGGATGAGATGGACGAGGACCCCATTCACGACGAAGCATGGCAGCCCACTCATCGGTCGCAAACGTCGACCGACCAACATATGAGTGGCATCCCGAAGGCAGATGGCGCGGAGCCAGGTATCTTCAACGTTGACGATAATTTTGACATGTGAAACGGTTTCCTTATTTGTCTCATTGATTTGCATGATCATGGAGTCTTGATCTGGCATTGAATCTTGTCCTGTACATGGCCTCGGATGTGTCCCCTGGCAGCCTGCAGATATGGGTTTTCGTTTTTATCGTTTAATTCCTGCTCTCCTTTTCATCTGCCCGGGTGGTCGTTTTCTGGTTTGTCTGTATCTGCTTTGCAGAAAATGCACGCCGGTCATCACCACGGTCTTATTGATTGTGTTTCCACCCCGCGTTCTGTTACACAGTTCAGCTACATACCCCGTCTTTCTTCACGTTCGACGACCTGCATTTCTGATGAACTCGGCGTGGATCGAGTTTCGTTCCGAGAGGCCTGAATCAACTTGGTCGATTCAGCTTGGAACCAAATCATACTCACGTTGCTTCTTGTCCAGCGAGTTATATTGTGCCTTATTGTTCTGGTTGGGATTGGAATACATCCGGGTAACATGTCAGCGTTTCTGGTCGTATCTACTTGTTTCAATCCGCGCTCTGTTCTTCTATATCTATTAGACTATGGCGCAATTGCATCGTTTTTTTTCCCCATCAGTATCAATCCTTAATTATCAGGACCCCGTTGGGAGGCTTCCTGAGAGCCATGCTTAGTCCGCCAGGTGATTTATCAGGTCCAGGTGGACCTCTGGCCTGGTGTGCAGGCGTGACCAGGTCGGTTGGGGAGACACCATCAGTGACAGCGATCGAGGTGAACCGACTTTTGTCCGGCGTTTGGTTCAAATGGACACTTTGTGGCGAGTGGCGTACCGTGGTGGCGTAGTTCTGGAATCGTGTTTCCATGGCTCTCGTTTCAAGATTCGACACACAATTATTCTTCACATCTCCAGCCCTGACACCAGAAGATCTGATTGCTTCATGTGCTACGCGTGTTTTCCCCAGATGCGCCACCTCTATGCCCTTTCGTAGTTCTCCCGAGATCGCTAGGTCAGCTACTTCGAGCTCATTTGAGAGGCGGGCCATGGGATCGAGCATCCTCAAATTTCCACGAATGTTTAATTGCCATGTCAATAGTTATCCACCCTAGACTCGACGATTCGATTTTCTCGAGAATTCTTCCACGGTCTAGATCGAAGCCCTGGGGAGAAAACCGGGAAACCATGTCTTGATATGGAAACCCAGTCCCTAGAGTCCCAACCAATCGCAGTCCCCCCTTGCCAACTTTATAGGACCAGATGTCGCCATCTCCATCAGGTTTTGGGAAGATCATGATGAAACCTAGCCGAGGACCATAGAATCAACCCTCTCATACTATAGTCCTCAACCTTTCGAATCAACCCATCATGGCAGCCTCCAAAGGTAAAGAGGTCGCCCACATCACACCTCTGAAAATCCAAGCTCCAATCATAATTCCTCCATCATATACAATACAAACACCATCCGAATCCTTCGCCGACCCTTCTTACGGCGTTGTGACCTGGCACACTCTCTTCTCTCAACCTCCTTCGCCAGACTCAGAGCTGTGTGCCGGCATCGCAAATTGTCCACCGGGGAATGGCCATCTCTGCGCCCACCGCCATGTCCAGGCCGAAATCTACTACATCATCGAAGGAGAAGGTGAGGTTACAATCGACGGCGTCAAGCACCACGTGATGAAAGGAAGCTCGATCTTCATTCCCTCGAATGCTGAGCATGCAACCGTCAATACGGGAACCGGGCAGTTACGGTGGTTCTATGTGTTTCCCACTTCTGCGTTTGAGAATGTGGTTTATAGGTTCAGCAAGGACGAAAGGCCTGAGGCGAAGCTTTAAATATCAAATTATGCATAAGTAATAGCCTTTGTCGACACTTAATGTGTGCAATTTGTGGGTTCTTTGTTCATTTTGCAGACGGGCTTGGTCGAGTCTGTGTATCATTATTGACGTCAATATCCACGGTGCATCGCAGATATACATCAAAAGCTCGCAGTCGCGTGTGTGTATATGTTCCAGCTGTGATGTGAATATATCCATGTAATCAAACAATCGAGTCAGGTAGTCATCGGAGTGCATGGGATCGGTGGGTATCTCAGCTCTTATTTGTCTCATATGTTGTCCGGCAACAGCTTTGAGTATTTCTCGATCGATGCACATAATGGTGATAGCTTGCAGATCTCTGTTGAGACCGGGCTGGGAGTGGCAGAATAGCGTGCTAATCAAAGGTTGGTGTATTCAACTACGGGGATGAGAATTTGGCTTGTCAGGTCAGAATAGAGCTTTGCTGGCCGAATCTTCATCAATATTCATTATATTATCAAATCTCTCAAATAGATATGGGTTCGGTGAAGAAAACGCAATGAGAAATATTATCCTTAATAGTGTCCTGTGGTTGGCTCGCCCACCATCGGCGACTTTCAAGTTCGCCGGTCGCTCACTCCACTTTTGACTTCTAATGATATCGTCTCTCCAGATTTCATCTCGAAATGAATTGTATTTTCGCGCTAAGAAACTCCATTTTCCCCCTTATACGTCTTAGCTAAAGGAGACATGGCGAAGGCAAAGCGGACCGGAAACGAGGGGTCAGCAAGCCGCTCAGAAGCCCGCCATCGACATTCGGAGACGGAGGTGAGACCTCAGAAGAGGTCCGTCGCGTAAGTGTTCAGGAAAATTAATTATTTCATCAGATTCTTACATACTCAGCTGCCATCGATGTCATACGCAAAAGATCAAATGCTCCGGGGAGAAACCGTGCTCGAGGTGTCGGAGAGCGGGCCATGCTGCTCAATGCCGATACTCGAGTCGCGATCGTAAGATACGGGTTGATGAGAGGTGTACACTTGATGATTGTATCCAGATTTCCGACACTTCATGACTGACATTCACTTACAGTTACCTCGAACAGCTTATTCAAGACAGCCAGGAGCTTCATGAGCAACGCCAACGCGCAGGTCAAGAATCACACCCTTGCGCCACTGCGCCCGCCGTGAATCCTTCGCCGGAACCTATTGAAGCTACTGGAATCACTATGCATGATCGAGCTGTCAGTGAAACGCCGTGGTTCCAACCACATGGCACTTCCGTGCTTCCCGTCTACATCAGCGAGGCAGCATGCACCTCCTTTGCCTCTCGTCTCTGCCAGTGTTTGAGAGACAACGACTCGCCAACTATTCACCTTCCACAGTGGCGATATACTGATGAGGCTACATTGGCAGCGTTATTGGACGATCACATACACTGGCCGAGCTTGGCGCATGCTCAGTTGCTGGTAAAGACTGCGCTTGGGCATATCAACCCCGGTTTTCCAATGGTCTTGAAGAAAGAGACCTTAGATATGCTTTGTACAATCTACCAGAAAGGAGAATTTGAGAATCCAGCTCTCAAATCCAAATACTTTGCTCTTTTTGCTGTGGGCCACGTCTACTCTACGCCCCATAACACACGCAATGCGTCGACATTACCTGGAACATCCTACTTTGCTCGAGCCATGAGTCTTCTACAGATTACCCCTGAAAGGCCAAGTATGGTCCATATCGAGTGTCTACTACTTTTAGTATGCTTTACACTCCGCTCATCCTCGCCCCGTTATACTAAAATCGGACTAGGCATACTTCTGTCAATTTCTAAACAGATTTCATTCCGCTTATCTTCTCATTGGCAACGCATTACGCCTCGGATTAAGCCTTGGCTTGAATTATAATGTCCCACGAACACAAAATCTGCATCCAGTGGAAAGGGAACACCGAGTCCGTATATGGTGGACAATCTATGTACTCGATCGCTATTGGGGATCAAAGTCCGGATTTCCCGTACAGATTCATGATGACGACGTTCATGTCGATCTACCCTCGGCTTCAGCCTCGGAGACTTACAGCGAGCAATTTTCAGATGCTGCATATCAGACTGCTGGAATCAAGCTGGCTGAGATCACAGGTCACACGACAAGGGAGATCTATGGTCGGAAAAAATCGGCCGAGAGCTTTCTACAGCGTGAGCAAAAGCTTCTGATTCAGCTAAAGCAATGGGTTCAATCTCTTCCCAAACATCTCAGACTCCATCCAGATAAGCCCAATTCAAAACACACGGTGCTTATACATCTTCAATTTAATTACGTCAGTCATATGAACACCAGCCCTCGCCGTTCCATCTAACAATAGCAGTGTGTCATTCTAGCAATTCGGCCCGTCCTGCTCAACGTTCTTATCGGCCACACAAACAATCTCCCTGGCAGTTCAAATGAAGAAGTGACGCCAGTACTTGGTACTTTAAGTGAAGCATGCATTCACGCTGCCCGATACTCTCTCAGGCTGTGTCAGGAAGAATGGATCAGCGGGTCACTTGCAGTCTATGGATATGCTTTCCCGGCCTTTATATTCTCTTCTGCATTGACTTTGATGATATCAAGCATGCTTCCCCTGGGAGACCCATCCGACATAGCATCGGTAGATATCGCAACAGAGATGCTTAAAATTCTCAGTATTTCCGATAACTTGGCAGCCAAGGACCTTTATGAAAATCTTCAGCAGGTCCGTCTGTGTTTTGATCAGCATCAGGCCAAGTTAAAGGCATCTACTTTGCACTTGGGTCCTCTTACATCATCTTCAGCAACACCTGAGCTACAAGACTCAAATGATTCAAACCATCGGTCCAACCTCAATCTCGACCCAAATGCTGTCCTTCTGGGCACTGAGCATCTGGGTCCACAGCTAACGACGGAAATGGCCCTTCACAATCCTCTGATGCAAGACTTTCTGACTCAGTCTGCAATGCAAATCGGGTTTATGAATCCTCCAGAGTTGCTGAATGATTTCGACATGGCTTTTGGATGGTCGTCTGACTCCCTGTACACCGAATAGCATAGCCCGATATTTTATTTCTCACCAATTACATACTAATGCACAACTACTACACTTTCCATCTCTCCTTCCACCTCGTCTAGAAGTCCATGCTCTCCATCACTCGTCCTACAATGACTCTGACCGGCACCATTGTACCCGAAGATAAGCGATCGGCCATTTTCAAGTTCACCGTAGCGCCCCTCGGGACCCACACGCGATCCACCGTGAGATGGCAGATATAATAATCAAGCATCTGTTCGCGACGAAAAGTCTCATTCCTATTCATCAAGTTTCTATATTCACAATGGAATCTACCTCTATCTCCTATGAGTACTCTTTCTTCCGAATCTCCAAAATTGAAGGGATCCAAATCTCGATTCAAAAGTACCGAGACCTACGTCTGAAAGCCCTCCAGACCGCGCCGGGCTCTTTTTCATCCACGTACGAAATCGAATCAGCATTTACGGAAGCCGACTGGATCAACATCCTGACTGCACCCGACCGCGAGATCTTCATCTGTGCCGCCACACCACTCAATCAAAAATCGAGTGACTCAGATGCCGTGTGGATCGGGCAGGTCACTCTCCGCGGCCCACTATCACTGGAGAACTTCATTCTTCCCCCTGAGTCTGGCGAAGCGCCGCAGAAACTGGATACCGAAGAAGAGAGATGGCAGATGCTGAGTCTATTTACTCTGCCCGAGCATCGGGGGCACGGACTCGGTGCCAGACTTTGTCAGAACGCACTTGACTTTCTCAAAACATGTCGATCATCACCTCCCGGTGTTCAGGTTCGGCTTATTATCAAGCAGGGGAATGATATTGCGGTGAAACTCTACGAACGGCTCGGATTTTCCGAAGCTGGGTTGGCGACGCTTGCTGAGGCTTTGGTTGTCAATGGAGACGGACATCTTTTGCCGGAGGACCGGAGTGGTCCGAAATATAATACTAGAGCTGGAGTGATTATGATTTATCGTATGTCGAGGTCATAATCTTGTGAAAGTACTGCGTTGGGTAGAATTAGAAATAAATCTATAATTTACATCGGCCGTGACAGAATCAGGAAATGGGAACCACCCAATATTGGTATCTTTGCTAGACTGGAGCCCGTCTCAATAAGCTTGAACTGTCTTTTATTACTATCAGTCCCGTCGCTTGTGTATGTCTGCATTACTCAATAGTTCTAAAGACACAGTTAAATGGAGTATATCTTCCAAGTCTATACAAATGTCCGATTACCTAGGTAGGTCAATGGCAACAAGAGACCCGACTCAAGCCTCACAATCGAGGCTTTAGAAATGTAGCACAGTATATCCCTATTAAGACTTCTGCGTGTGCTACCTGTTCGTATCTTCGGGTAGGTAGGCAGGCACTATTAGCTGCATACGCCCGGGGACATCTTCGTGACTAATATTCTTAGTAAGCCACGCCCTTTCCGCTGACCTTGAAGAGTAACCCCAGTGTCGATCCTTAAAAGTCCTTGACCGAGTATAAATGTGGGTGAAAGATGCTTCAGAGCCGGGTCTGTAATTTAACTTTCTCAACCTGATGGAGCTGATTACCGATGTGGCAGACATTTTCCCACCCAGCCTAAGCATGGCGGCTCAATTATTGGGAAGCTATTTCATGCACGGAGGCTTTATTGAAGAAGTCAAATGATCGACATCCCAAGTGCATACCTAGCTAGCAATGGATCTCAGATGGCCACGAAGCATGCAAAATCGTCCAATTGAATGTACAAATCGTCGGCTATATACGACCTACAAACCGAGAGGAATGAAAATCATCTTTCTCCTTACTTTGCAAACCTCTCAACTATTCAATGGCCTCTTGTCCTCGCCCACAACCCATTTCCTTAAGTCTCTACTCGGTCAAAGTCTCTCGCATCAATTAAAAAACAGCTTCCAAATTTTTAAAATACTCTCGGAGTATGACTCATTCATCATGAAGTTCTTCGCCATTGGACTTCTCACCTTGGCTAGCTTGAGCCTCGCGAGTCCCGTCGAGCAAGAAAAGCAGGCTACATGTGCGACTTGCAGTCAGGGATGCCTCAGAACTGAAACCGGAGATTGTTATCCAAATTGGACTCAATCGGTCTGCAGAATTTACGCGGGTGTAAGTGAACCCATGCCAGATTAAACAAATTTCTTATTAACAATGAATCACAGCAAGGGTGGCAATGGTGTCCTTAATCGCGATTGGATCTATGCTGCTCCCTATTATGCAAATAGACCCCGAAATTCGTTCCCCCGTGACAAACTGATGAGCGTGAATGAAAAGCTCAATATGCATGATTCCTTATCAAAGAATACACTTTTGTTAGACCTCAGAAGCTGCTATCAATGAGTGTAATTTCAATTTCTTGGCCTGTTCCGACAAATATGGGGCTGATCAAGGTGCTGTTCGTGTTGCCCACTGTATGCAAGCCCCTGATAATTGGGATGAGCTTCAAGTTCCTCTTCCGGCACACCACTTTAATAAAATAATCTTTTCAAGTCCTATTGTACCTTACATCCGAGGCTCATCGAACAAGCAGTCTCACCGTGAGAATTATGCGGTACTCTTTTATCTTTACAAGACATCGATCTCTCTCTTTCTTGTCCAATTATACGACTTGGCCTTGAGTCATAGGGTCTTAAGCAACATCCTGAATCGGAACACTTGTTTTACCCAAGCACTGCAAGCGGGCTGAAGAAACAATATGTAGGAAGGGAGAACAATACTACGTTGTGACGTAGAAAGCAGAGGAAAGTCTGAACGGTCTACATGCCACTGAATAGGAACTACTTTGTCGGCTTCCATATTAGTGAGAAGATGGCAATTCGTGATATCTCATTCCGCAAATACACGAGTCATTCCCGGGCGTATGTCATGAATGCCCGGCCAAATCGGGCAATTCCCATCAAATGGGAAGCAGGTACTTGGAGATCAGATCAGATCGATCCAGGACAGGGAGGCCTGAATCAGAAACATAAAATATCGACGTCAACTGACGTTTCAACTTGCCACAGAAGAAGGTGTGAAGACTCACGATCGTGGTGAAATCGCGGATGAGATGCCAGCCAGTTAAATTCTGTCGTGGGCCAAGCGTAAGGCAAAGTGGGCCAAACTAAGGCAAGCAAATTCTCGGCGATCATGACAAGAACGAGCATTAAGAAAACTATGATATCAAATGTACGACATCGCTTTGGTCAGGCATGTAATTCTTGTACTTGTTTTCCGGTGTTTCTTGCTTTGATATCTGAATTTCAGTGGCAATTGCACATTTTCGTCCCGATCGCCTTACTAAAGAGGCCCCCACTGACGTAGCGCACAAAATTTCAAGTGTCCTCCTGAATCACTTCGTGATGTATCAATTCCTCATTCGTGTGCTGTCGATGTACTTGTATCCTGTAGTGACTTTTCTTCTCCGACATCGCACAATCATCTCATGGGGATATCGTCAGATCGGCAACATTTCGGCCCTAACCGTGATACATACTCGGACCCGATATGCCACGATATTAGTTATTGCCCCAATCAACTGCGTCATCAAATTTAGAATTCTTCAATTTTGCTGCACCTGTACCTCGTCCTTTTTTTCTCTGGATTCGAAGCGTGACTTCGACTGTCTTCGAGATCGTCAATAACTGACTTGGGAAGTGGATCTCTTGACCACACCGCCGCAAGCGCCTCTCATGTGACCGGCCCCGGTCTCAGTTACTGCCAGGCAAGTTAGCCGAGTTTGACTGAAGAACCGAGAATTAGTAGGGCAGGCTGGCATTCATGCATCTGGTGGGTGAAGTATGTTCTAATTACCTGGTTACAATGGAAATAGTTTATAAGAGATTCAAAATTTGACCAGCAAAAGTATTTTGAGTTGTAAATTAAATCGGAAATGTAGCTATGTACAGGAAACATTTTTCTATTGTCGTAAAGTCATCGTGGCGTCATTATTCGTGTGTTTATCGATGGGGAGAGGTGAGAGGCAGTAGTCTCGTAGAGTCGGAGAAGAGAGGGCCAGTCGAGGCGTAGGAAGTAGGAGTTGGGTGGTTTGAGAGAGAGGTCGAAGCCACCTTAAGCGGCAATGGGAGTAACGGAGACGCAGCAGAAGTTCTTGGAATCCATGTCGAGGATTTCTGTCTCGGTGACTTGAGTGGCCTGGATCTCCTTCTCTGACGGTATTTGGGTGACCGGAACATTGACAAACTTTGGTGTCTCTTCCTTGTCATCTTCTGCCTCGTCTTCTTCGTCGGTCTCCTCGAACTCGAATGAGCTAATACGAGACTTCATGTCGTTCTCGGTCCATAGAACTGAGCCGCAGTGTAGGCGGAAGTGTGCCACACAGCGACGAAGGCTCGGGTCGGGAGCGGTGGCTTCACGCGCTAACTTCTCTTTGGAGATGACGGTGAGCTTGTAGGGAAGGGCGTTGCGGTTCGCCATTGGAGGCCAGCGTTTGTTGGCTCTCTGAAAGGGCACGGAGTGTGAAGGCTTCGGCGTTTTAGGAGTGACAATGCCTGTGGCAGTTGTCATAACGATTTGCCCGGTGTGGCGATTGTATAGTGCCCGGGAAGTTTTTCCTTTTTTTTTTAGGGTGAAATAGGGTCAAGAGCAATTGATCCAAAGCTCAGAGAAGATCGGAATATTTAACTGGGTAGGGGTGGAGATGTATTATTAAGACTCGAGCGGGAGATCAGGGCTCAAAAAAAACTTAAGAGGAGAAGAGGGTTGGGACTCGAATTTTATACGGGTTTGATCTGCGTGGGGAACTTGGCCCCTGCCCAAAAGTCTTCCAGGTCAGCAGGACAAGTGCGCCCATGCCGACACCGAATCTAGACCTCCCGGGCTCGGTCCAGCCCTGACTTAGTCCCCTTTCTGCCCCCTTAGCTCGCCAACTCACCCTTTCGTTTCTTCCTTGATTCACCACAATCTGGTTTTGTGGCTTGGAGCCATTTATTCCAACTTCCCGCTAAGGATTTCCTCCCCCCATCAAAGATTGAGAATTTCTTTTTTTGACTCACCAGCGTGGAATGGGTGGGACGGCGGGTATTCGGAAGCCCTCATGCGGTCGCCATTAAGTGGAGATGCCGATTCCGTGATCTGTTAGTGCTTCGAGTTTTTTTTTCTGGGGTGGGGCCTTTGCCCCATAGCTTATCGTGCTTACACAACCTAGAGAGTAAAAACCTTCGGAAACGTCGCACGGGGAAACTCACGATCTCCACGGATTACCGATTTCGGAAGTCCGAATTCCCTCAACTTTCGCCTCGAGTCTCGCATGCGGCATTGGAACCGCTGGCAACAGCCCAGCGCTAAAATTCTTTTCCAGTGTGCTTCATCAGCACGAAAGCCCACGACTCAAATTTTAATTTGACTTCCAATCTATGCAAACTTATGTTCATTTCGACAGACAGAACCGTGGTTGCTTCCCGGTGCGGTGACTCAGCAACCCTAGTTGGTCGCCAGGGGTTTCCCCGAAGAACATTCTTCAGGGTTCGGGTGAACATCGTGAACATCACCTACCCCTTTGAGCTTTTTCGTAGTCCCACGCACTGCCCCGAGCAACTTTCTCCGGCTGCCCCATGGCCCCCATGGCACAGCTCTACATCCGCTTGACACGCGTGCCAATTTCGGAGCAAATATCTTTTCCTAAAAGAGTTCGCCACCAAATTTTTGTCATCTAATGTCGTGTCCTCCATACATTCGTGCAACGTCCTTGAGATTATTGACCCACCCACGATGTCTGCAAGCAGAATTGATTCAATTATGTGCGACAGTGACGGGGAAGAAATCTGGAACGGTTCCATGCGCTCCGTTTTAAGGACGCCTTAGGATATGGCATCCACTTCTTGGATGACCTTTATTTGCCCTCGGCAATCCTTCCGTCACAATCGAGCACCAACCAACGGAGAACGTGATCAGGATCGTGAACTGTCCGCCTATTTTTGCCGATTCCATCAGCCACTGTGAGGATGTAAAGAATTTTTTTCTCTCATAAGCAAGAGCTAGAGCTTCCAGAAATTCGCAAGGATCTATAGCGTATTCCACCATCTTCCCGCCCACCCCCAAACCCCATAATAATTGTGATAAATGACAAATCTATATCTCACTAACAACAAATCTTTTAAAGGCTTTTATGTAACATTATACTCTAATATACTTACTATATGATATTATATGCTCGCAAATTAATTATATTATCGTGAATACTCGCTATAAGAGGATAATCATATTTAGCGATATTACTAGCGTAACTTTTAGTAAAGAAGGGTAATATTGAATTATTTCTTATGGAAAATTACTCCGAATATTAAAGTATAGCTATAGGCGAAATTCGGAGCTTAAACAATCGATGGTTATTGAGATGTAGAGTTATTATCTATCGCAAGTACTATGGAATTTGGGGGTGGGCGGGAAGGTGATAGAGTACGTTAGGCAGCAAGCTATCTTTGCAGAACGATTCGATTAAATTAAGACCTTGTAGTTTACCTGATTGGCAGTATCAATCACAGTCTCATCGATGGCATAAAGAGCTTTTTTTTGCCCATTGTTGCTGTGTGAATCTTTCCGTCGAAATGCGAAGACATCAATTCAACTAAATTGTATGCAGAAACGGGACGCTGCTACGCAAACATTTGAAATTTCTGCCTTGATGAATCTTAACAGGTTATTCTTCTCGTTACAGTAGAATTTTGGTCAGGTTGTACAGTTGCGTTGAGTCATACCGTTTCAGGGGTCACCGAACTACTCATTCATCGCAAGTACTACCATCCAAGTGACCATCAACACACGAAGGTCAATTGCAATTGCAACGGTTGCTTCGAATCAGTGTCCTTATCGATAATGGACAAATGAAACCTGGGATGGCAGTAGATATCATGCAAGGAGCAGAGCGTAGAAGGCTACACCGTCTTGCGCAGAAATCAATTTTGACAGCATAGTTTAAATATTCAATTTGAAGATCTACAATGTTTACTTACATATTGAGACTTCAATAAGATTTCTTCCTCTGATTGGGTTACTGTATTGTCTTGGCTAAATTTTACTCCGTGACATGTTCAATATCGACCATCTCATCAACAGCTGTCGTAGAGACGAACATCAATACCAGACAAGGGAAATATCCACTTAACAATCAAGAAAATTAGCATTGTTGAGAACTTGCAGGGAAGTTTGGAACCCAAGTGGCTCTGATATCAGTTGACCTTGTATATCGCACATGTTTGATTGTAGTGCCGCGAACCTAGGCTAGACATCTCGTTATTTTTAAGCATATGAGAGGAATTGTCCATTCTTAAGACATGGTAATAGGTTTTATTAGCAATTTCCCAAAGAGCCACTCAAACTGGGTCATTCAGGATACGTCTCTTACCCATCCAAGTGGCCAAAGACAGCTATCCTACATCGTTTTCAAGATTTGCTCTGCCATGAAAAGCATGAGTGAAGCGCAATAAACATGGTGTCCACATAATGACTCACTCAATTCTTTGATAATGTTTCAGATATAAATTGGAAAGGTTCAGAGGACCCCATTTCCCTGGGAACCCTTTCCTTTCTGATCTGCCATCCATGCCGCAGACCCATGTCGATCACCTTCCATTACTGCACCTCCGCCAGTTCTCAGTGAATACTATTGATCAACACCCCGGGGGCGAGTGAGACTCCTGATGGCTCTTCGGGTCGTAGTGCAGCGATTCCCGATCTATCGATCACGGGTCCAAAACCTCCCAGTGCATCGGAATGCACGTCGCCTTCCGACTCCTCTCATGGGCTGAAACATACCTCTTCCCTAGCGAGATTCCCTGTTCTAACATTAGGCATGGACTTACAGCTTCTCGGGTCTTCTGCAACTGTATTTAGAACATGCACGAATTTATGTTTCACCCTCGGATGTAAGAACTCAACCCAAGAGTTCGGTCCAGGCCTTGTCGAAAGTAGGGATTTGCCGGAATTGTAGTTACATTCGAAGTGTGATATTTGAGGGGTTGAAGACGCCTTCACGAGCATACTTCTGTCAAATTAACTTTTCTGGGTGGTAACGATCGATGTGATTCATCGTTGGACTACGATGGTGGAACTTGTTGGGATGTCTCTGCTAAGAGGGAAACTTTAGAAGCAGTCTTAGAGCTTATACTGATAGTCGAGGCTATTTTTATACAAACCCACTGAGATAAAGCAACTATTTTCGGGATCCTTTCGAGAAGCAAGTTTTGCATTGTCTAGGATACTTTGACGCGCAACACTCCACGCATTCTCAGACATACACTTTTGAGATGCTTTGACTGGGCGCTTGGGATAAGTACCGAGTGGCTTATGCTGCGCGTGATAGACCTGTCCACATGCCACAACTTCCATAGCCTGCCTATAGTTTCCAGTCAAATCAGAGCCAAGAGTATCGTCCTCAATTTATGGCTTACAGCTCTGAGTAGGGTAGAATAGGCCAGGATCTACATTTCTCGCAGAAGCTACTGCCTCGAACAGGTGATTATTCTCCCCAGACATCCTATTGGAGTTGTGACTTGTGATGAGTGACTGCTGGGCCATCCCTTCGCCACTGCTTGGAGCCTGATGCTGCTGTTGCATCCAGGCGATGGCACCAGGAACCCTTACATGGGAGATCACTTGGAATGTTGCTACTTCACCTGTCAACCTGTCACTGTGAATCACATCGAGCCGTCGAGAGTGACTCTCATTTTATGCTTGTCGGTAACTCATGCCACGCTGTGTACTCAGGTTACCAGGTGAGCGAGTTTTGGGATTTGGAGGATATAGCGATGTCCCAGATCGGTAGTATTGGGCGAAGCCCTGGTGAATGATTCGTATTTCATATGCACACTCCAATTCTTGGCAGATATGGAGTCAATGCTGTGTGTCGAGATCCATATTACCAATTAGGCATCCGGTCCATAACGGTTCCAGAGCTGATCGACATGGCTCCAAACAGTTCCCATCAGCCACTCGACGGCAGGGCGTTTACCCGGGACCGACTGTACATCCAATTTCTGTCCAAATGGGTCGCTTTACAGGTTGCATCCGACAAAAATCGCGACAAATCGCACCAGGGACGATCCTGTATCGGATCGCGTTGGGAATCGCCTACTATGGGCAACAGACTATCCAATCACGACCACAGTCGGAGCTGCAGAGTCACCTTGTGTGCTTCGGTGAGTCCAGTATTGCTCCCTGTGCGACGGAAGGCTAATGCCGAAGCTTTCTACCGCAGCACAACGGAGGCTGGTGTGAGACCGTTTCACTAAGGGTTTTTGAAAGGATGAGGTGTTGTAACACTGCGTTATCTCGACCATCGTACAGTGGATTCCCGAGGACCCTGGTATATCTGGGCTTGGAACGCGCGCCTGGAAGAAACCCCGCGCATGGACCGTCGATCGTCTCAAATGACCGCAGTCATCTGCTTCGAAGCCCGGGGTTTGCAGATTACAAACCTGACTATTCCAACCTCGGACCCGTTTCTCGGCTTACTTTTTGTTTACGTGCAGCGCACTCGATAGACTGGGGTAAATATCCAGTGCATGAAGACTAGAAATTATCAAAGCCGCGATGGCCGCATCTTGCATGAGCTTCATCTTCATTTGTATCATCCGCTAGGTCAAAAGCGTCGCTAGTCCGCTTCATCTGCTGACAAAATGCGGCCTGAGCTCCCAAATCCCGGCCTGTTTAGTATGTTTTAGTATGATCTTAGTAACTATCCTCGTACGAATCTTATTCAAGTGCCCCTCATTGCTTCTTTTCGGAGGATTTCTTGTCCGGCATAGTCGGCACAAAACTGAAATGAACGCTTTTTTCACACCGAGCAGAATTGGCGAAGATTCACAATTGTGCCGACATGGTCCGACTATGATTCTGTCGAGACATGGGTCTCGTGAGACCATGCATGATCTAGTTAAAATTTCCTCATGCCTTGCCTGTTTTCCGGAGAGAAACTATAGAGACATCATATCACCCGGACCATGGGTTTCCCAACTCTAGCAGAGTAGATCCACGGAGCTCGCTTGTCCTGTTCATTCTCCCAGTGCTAGCGGGGTCCAAATTAATCCATTCGAGACAAGTCAAGTTACACCATCCAGACGGAGCGCGACCGAAGAGACAGAAGAAGCCTATCATAGCGAGGGACTGTGTGATGGAGACGCGAAAAGGAGAAACCCCTCAGAGGCGCTGGGGTTGGCTTTTTATAGTCCTAGTGCGCGTCGAGTCGCTGTAGAATTAGACTCGGTCACGCAAAGGGTTCATTTCGAAATCAACTTGTACAACGGTTACTCCCCTTCGCCTCTTCCTCTTCGACTTCTACGCAGGGTCCTTCAATCTTGCCAACTCCCGTCGATCGCTGTATCACCTCGGGAAAATCGCCCATCGCCCTCGAGATCCTCATTTTGTCTGTCACTTTCGAACCACACAAGACCGAGGAGAATCAGGCCTGCCACTCCAGATCCGAATCTCCATTATTTCCGATCTTTCCTATGACCTCGGGATTCACCCACGGCCGCTGTTCTTCGGGAAATCCCGAACCGTTGACTGGGTTCTCCGTGGCACCTGGCGTCATTTGATATCTCCA
Source organism: Penicillium maclennaniae (assembly GCF_028827695.1). Classification (NCBI taxonomy): domain Eukaryota; kingdom Fungi; phylum Ascomycota; class Eurotiomycetes; order Eurotiales; family Aspergillaceae; genus Penicillium; species Penicillium maclennaniae. The sequence goes on along the minus strand of NW_026623215.1, from coordinate 3,070,191 downwards.
GGTCTATTTCTTCAGATCACTCGTTTTTTCTTCACCTTCACCGCCACCTTCGACTTTCTGTTCTACTCCTCGTGACCAATCCTGGCATTCCCCTCCCCTTGCGGGCCCCTTGACTTTACTGTGACAAGATTCCCCTATCGCTTTTGGGTCGATGGTTAGAGTCTAGCTGATATCCTGACCCCTCTCATCTATTATCTTTTCCATCCCACTATCTACTCTATCTTGCTATCTCCACCCATTCCCATTTCTGCATTTCTGTATCAACTCACGTGGGTGGACTCCTGAAGCATTAGGCATCAAAAAGCCTCACCGCCTCGCCCCTCTCAAAGTTCCAAACGAAAGCTCCAACTCGAACCTCTAACCCTTCCCGCGCTGATCGTCCTTTCAAGGCCATCTGCATGCAAGCCTAACAGACCCGCTTGCGCCACCGTGACTCCTGCCGTATCCTTCGCGACTTCGACCCCCTTGGCGCCCCCATCGACGCGCCTTTTCGCGGCTTCGCCGTCCCCATCTGATTCTTGACTATGTATGGCACGCCTCACTCCGCGACGATGAACGGAATGGGAGGAGAGGTCATCGATGGTTCCGGCACCATTGATCCAGCGAATTTGAGTAACTCTGGTACGTATCATTGCGCTGTGCTGGCTGCTGTCGCATGTGTGGTGTTTTGCTTTTCTGCTGCGTGTTTTTATCGTCGCGATCGATCTATTGCGCGAACCCCCCCCGCGCTCGGTCATTTGCGATAGATGGCTGCCTTGTCCCATTGCCTCTTGCCAATGTCCTGTCTCTTTCCCGTCGCCTTCCTTCAAACTGATGCCCCTCCTAGTCTCTGCTATGCCGGCACCATCCCCTGCTGGACCCAGTCCCCGTGGCGTCAAGCGTAGTCGCACTCCAGATCACGGTGGAAATGGACAGACAGAAGGAGATCAGGATGATGGTACGTGCGCATGGGAGAGGATACTGCCTTCATGTTTTTCTTATCGAGGCCTCTGAGAACTTGCGACTCTCCATCACTTCTACTGCCCTTTGTTCGGTCGCGTTTGGTTTTACCTCGTCTATCAAATTTTACTAACCAGCTTGGTTTGTTTGTAGAGGACCAGGGTCGTCGCAAGCGCGGTCGTCCCCGAAGACACCCCGGGCAAGCTCTAACGACCAGCCGTCCGCGGGCACCCCAACCCAGACGCCCCAGATGCAATCCCGTCCGCTCCCTCACCAAACGGCGGGGTCGCCGACTCTCGCGTCGCCTCCGGATAAGACCACGCCGTCAAAAACACTCGTCAAGGCCCTTCCGACAGTTAGGGATCACACGTCCGATCAACTAAACGAAGAGGGCGATGAATACATCCCTAAAGAATTTGATGAAGCAGGAGAGACCAAGGCAGACGCCATGGGGTATCCGCAAGGTGGTCGTGAATACAAGTGTCGGACGTTCCGGGTACCGAATCGAGGCTCCAAGCTATTTATGCTGGCGACAGAATGCGCCAGGGTATTGAATTACCGCGACTCCTACCTATTGTTCAACAAGAACCGCTCTTTACACAAGATTATCGCTTCGCAAATCGAGAAGGATGATCTCATTCAGCAGGATATCCTTCCATACTCATATCGATCACGTCAAATCGCCATCGTTTCCGCGAGGTCCATGTTCCGACAATTCGGCAGTCGTGTCATTGTCAACGGCCGGAGAGTTCGCGACGATTATTGGGAGAGCAAGGCTCGGAAGCAAGGCTTTACTGAGGACGACCTCGCCGGCGAGAAGCGCCCAGGAGCTGCAAAGATTCGCGACGGGACGACAGTGGACAACGAACGCCATAATGTGCTGCCGGCACTTCCTCACAACGATGTCATTTTCAGTAGTACTATCGAGCCATTGCCTCCTGGTCTTTCCTTGGATGTTTCGGAGTCTGCTGTGTCACTAAATCAACTGCCGATGATTCATATGGCGACAACAGATGACCCGCGTCTGCGAGACTACAACAGTATGCCACGAGTGCGCCAGGAGTTGACCGGCCAAACGTATCAGGATATCACCAAGACGAGCGCCGGCTCAGAGATTATTCATCAGGCTCAGACCGCGGCTGATTTCAACAGAGTCTTAGGGTCGCAGCGAGCCCTTCGCCATAAGGGTCTGGATGAATTTTACGCAAAGCCTCGTGAGGCCCCCGAGACTGAGCCTCAGTCTAGCACTGCTCTCGACTCTGGACTTTCAGTATCCCAGCCTATTCAAACTGCTCAAATACCACCGGCAGGAATGGCAAATCCTGCACATGCGCAGCACGTCATGCCTCATCAAGCGATGATGGCCGGGCAGCCTAATTTCCCCCAGCAGGTCCACCAACAGCAAATGGGTCAGTCCCCCATGAGGGTTCTACCCCCAGGCATGCAACCCAACCTTATGCACCAGCGTTCCAATCCGTCCATGTCTGCTGGTATGGCACAAGCTCCTTACGGATATCCCACCCAACAGCAACAACACATGTGGGGTCAGCCACCACCGCAACCTCAACCCTCGCCTTTGTCTTCGCAGGGCCCGCAAGGGGTAAACATGCCCCAATACGCTCAGCAGATGGCCGCTGCTCCCCAACAGGCTCCTTCTCCCATGGGTCATCACGGTCAGCAGCCCCACCAGTCTCCACGCAATCAGCACCGCCCGTCAGTGCCCCAGATGCCGCAACAATTTGCTCAGATGCAACAACATCCACAGGCGCAACAGCAGGCTATGGCAGGTATGGGATTCCCTGGTGGTGCTCCAGCTGGGTACAATCCCAACATGGCTCGCGCAATGTATGCCGCCAACCAGGCTCCTGGCGGGCAAGCTTTCATGGCCGGAAATCCCCAGCAAGCAGGTATGACGATGGGCATGACCGGAAATGGAATGCCCGGATGGCCCACTGGGCCAGGTGGACCGATACAACCCGGTCAACCTCAGCCTGGCCAGTCCGGCAGTCCGTTGGGTGGATGGTCAGGCTACTAGATGCGAACTGGCGTTTTCTAGAAAGGCGTTTTTATATTGGATACAGTTCCCTTTTCCAGCATCAGAAACATTAGTACTTGTTTTCTTGATTTCCCACTGATCTCCCCTTCTCTTCGTGCAATTTCTGGTTGTTCCCCTTGCATTCTCGTGTCTGTCCCTAAGTGGGACTCTTGGTATCGGTAATCTGGGCCAGCCTTCCTATACCCAATTGTTCAACGCGGTCAGGGTCGTGTCTCGCTTGATGTCTTCTGTTTATGTGAACTTTCTATTTCCTTGTCATATCCTTTTACCAGATTCAATCTGCGATATCTCTACTACTCCCGGCGTTCTTCCTCAGAGTGACCCGGCGTTGATGCTTGCCGAATTTTACAAGATATGAGTATGTATGTTCTTTTTATGCTTCCACAGGCTGTCATACATGGTTGATAGAGGGGGTGTTCCTTTATGGTCGAGATATCCTTTTAAACCTCCCGACCATGACCTTGATTCCAAACGTTGCATTTTATTCTACTTTACTTTCACTTTGTACTTCTGAATGTCCGCTTGTGTATTACTGTCTGAACTTTGAATTCAAGGGGTGCGTCTGCGGGGATTCCCCTCTACTTGCTTGTCTTGTCTATCGGAGAGCATTTTATGAATGACAACCCTTTTTTCTGGCGCTCCGCTTCCCTGTTAATATTCCCCCATTGTTCTATGTCGCAAGTTGGGTCGCAATAATCACCCCTTTTCTTGCCCCTTTCCGCCTTGGCTCGGATTTGGTGATGATTGCGCCGGCGATGGTTCTTTCGACCTTTCCTTCCCCTGTACTTCGAATTCAAGGTTCTATCCATTCTCATAGGGGTTACAAGATATACGAGATCCATGGTTGGTTACTTTTTACTCCCTCTAAACGAAGCTCAGATTACTTGGAAGCTTTCTGTCTTTCGTAGCTTGGGGCGTGATATTCAATCAATCCTGTTTGAAATTCTCTGTCGGCAAAATGGTATCTCAATAGCATGCTTATCTGCTTGGCGCAAAAATGGCAAAAAAAGAACGTCCCCGGGAAGGCTCGAACTTCCAACCTCCTGATTAACAGTCAGACGCGCTAACCAATTGCGCCACGGAGACGATTCGATGTGATAGGCGGGCGGGTTTCAACCTCTATCGGTGTGTCATGACTGGTGATTTTCGTGGGGCTCTTTTAAGTACTGGCGCTATGTATGCGCAACTTGAGAAAAAAAGGAAAGAGTAGACTTTGTGTAGATTTGGGTTCACTTTACCGAGAGGCTAAAAAATTGGGATTTGTTTTCACAGAATGATTAAATAATTAATTTGACGTTGAAATTTGTTTCAACCCATTGTGGTTGAAGTTTAATATATATATCTGTACCACGTTTTTTGAGGAAATCCTTCACGGTATATGATACTCTAGTGCATAATAACTAGAAGACAACCAGATACTACAAAAAAGGCCCCCCCCCGGTCTACGATTTCGGCACCATGGCAACTTGATAACTACTAACTCCAGACCCTGAACACCATCACCGGCCCCGCGCAATCTCCGCAAATAGGCCTACTCGGGGGCTTGGTAGGTGTCTCGCACTACAAGGCTATTCCATTCTCGCATCAAGGTTGACCCCACTCGATGGAACGATAAGCATGTCTACTGTAACATGGCAGGGGCAAAGCGATAGCCGAGGCCAATTAAGTGAGAGACAGAGCGTCCACGGACCAGAAAGACGTCAAAGGTACGTACAGCCCGGATACAATCCCAACCAGCCTAATCCATCGAAAGCCCCTGCTAGAATCGATACATTAATTACAAAGAATCAGAAACGAACCGAAAAATTCGAGAGGACCCCACAGTGATCGCAGACTGGAAAGGAACCCTCAAGGTATACCCTGTGTACCACCTCCGGGGCTGGAAGTAGAGTATTATAAAATCCTCAGTGCGCTGATTCGCGAACATGATCGACCGCGATTTGGACGAGCAGACGGACAAGCACAACTATCATCCGTCCCTCCAATCAAATTAGACGTCGATACGTTAAAACGATATGAATCCATCAACACCAACGTCGTCATGGCTGGTCTGATTTAAGATGGGCCAATGTGGCACGATACATACGCATAGTCGGTGATATTTGATCACCATGAAGCTTGGCTTTCCAACAAAGACTTATGATTAGTTAAAAGACATTCCCGGAATACCGAGGAAAGCGGTCATCTCAACTGTGGACGTGACCATGTATGACTATAGCCACCAAACGGAGGCACAACCACCACTTGAAAAAAAAAAAATAACGTCAAAGTCCTTTCTCTTTTATTTCCGAGACTTCTCATATGGTCTTCAATGAATTATCCCCTGAACCTGTTACATCGTCTTGTCGCTAAATGCTCCGACGAATGCCCGAAATTGAAATTTCATTTTCCCCCGCTCGGGACAGAAATCACACACAAATCGACGTCCCACCCCCATGCATCTCCTCTGCAAGAACAAAAACAAACTGCGAATAGGTCAAATTAACAAAAAAGGACGTCCCCGGGAAGGCTCGAACTTCCAACCTCCTGATTAACAGTCAGACGCGCTAACCAATTGCGCCACGGAGACTTTGTTGAAGCTAACGGCTGAGATTATGTGTGTTGAGACCCACCATATTTGCCGAATTCGCTTATGTCTGCACAGTGGGGCGGTGCGCATTGCCCTAGGTGTGTGGTATCTTTGCACATTGCGCTATGCACTACACTAGATCATGAGGCCATTCGAAGCGATTCTGAGCTTGTTCGCTGCTTCATCTCATCCGACGTTTATGTTTGTAGGTGGAGCTATGGAGCTACAGGATCAGTTCTGATGATCACTCGAGCATAGTATAGACACCAAAGATATAGAATTATCCTTGATCTTGTTTATGTTGTCGGGTATGCGTCTGAGAGCACGAACGATGACCCATGATTCGATAGATGGAAATCGCAGAAGTAAAAGCCATTGGTTGATTGAGCGCATACTAAGGTGTCGGTTGAGAAGCCGACAATCCTCAAAAACAATGAGACAAGGTTGGGTGCCGCTTGGACTGCAATTGGTGAGTTAGATGAATCCCGCAATATGAGAAGTATCTTCTGGAGAGAGAAACTTTGAAAGTGGCGATTCAAACGTTCATGATGAATCTGTTCAGACCGCGACGAGCAAGCCGTTGACTCCCAACTTTAATACAGCGATATTGTCATCGGCGATTCCGGTTCTCTTCACTCTCACCCTCTCCTAAGCCTACGCTACACAGCATCGTGACCACTCGTGGAATCCGCGATGGCTTGTAACAATTCCCTCGAGATGACAATATCTTCTCGGCATCGGCGTGATGACAAAGAAAAGGAACGACTATAGAGATGCCATTCATGAGGCACAGAGGAACGCGGCGCCAAGAGAATGCAATATGAGATTCCTTTTCATAGAAGCAAGCTTTGCTCTGTACATAGTCGTCCCTGCGATGCCGGTTTTTGCACCATGAAGTGAAATCCACGGGTCCTCGTCCTTTCTCATACTATTCAAATAAACCCACTGGATGCATACAAGGTTATTATTCATGTTATGGCTATGGAAATGAATAGTAGATTCAAATATAGACTATGAAGTGCGAGGGACATGTATTAAAAACCGAGAAATCTGTGCATAGAACGAAGTTGAAACATGGAGACGAGCATGAAGCCTTCGAAAGTTTCTTTGATACCTGAATTCATGATTTGAAAGACCTTTTAAATATTAGCAAAAAACTATAGATCGATGAAACCAGATAAAAACCATGATAGAGCGCAAAAGTGCTACTTTTTACAGTCTTAAATGCGCGGTCAATTTGGGAAACGGGTGGCGCACAAACGAGTGAGTGGGGATGGTGGCAGCATCATTTATGGATCATTGGTGGGACCGATCTTCCATCAAATCGTCTCCGTGGCGCAATTGGTTAGCGCGTCTGACTGTTAATCAGGAGGTTGGAAGTTCGAGCCTTCCCGGGGACGACCTTTTTTGTCTTTTTGTTACCCTGTCTGTCTAGTGGTTGACTTCAACGTTGTTTTTTATGGCAAATAAAAAATGATACTCTTTAAACTACTGGATTCTTTGGGGGCGACATGACCGGGCAGTCTCGAACAATTGCGGTATATGTAAGATAAAAAAGCAAGACAAGACTTGAGCGTCGCGTGAACCACATTTTGCTCAATCAGGGCAGGGTAACAATTTTCAGACTAGTGTTTCTCAGTCCAGTACCGTTCACTGACACAGCTTCTGCAAGTACATGGGAACAGAATCGAGGGACTGTAAAGGTAGTCTGAAAGCCTTGCCGGGTGACAGAACCGAAAAGTACCAATAGATCAGAGCTGGATTCCCTTCCGTAGAAGTTCCAGCCGTTGTACTCTGTTGCCCCATTCCAACTTGCCCAGAGTGTGACCGGAGTGTCGGAAGAAGATGCTTGGGCAAAAATATTCGGGGATATGGATGGTGTGGCAGTCCAGGTCCACTTGAAAGCGCGATAATTCATTGCATGATAGTCTTTCAGGCTCGCGAAATACACCACTGACCCATCCGCGGTGTGCTCAGAAACAGATGGATTTTCTCCCCATCCAATGAACACGTTTCCAGTAGGCAGGATCTGCGTGTTGCCCTGACTGGTTGAAAGTAAGCCCTTTCCCGGTGCTTCAAATCGCTCTAGAAGATGGAAGTATTCGTTCTGTGGTCAAGAGCCACAATCATGCCGGCGGACGTAAACGAAGTATTTCGACAGCCATCGCTTGCATTATCAAAAAGCGACATGATAGTGTGGGTTTGGTTTTCTTCACGGAAGCGTGCATCGTGTTGCGACGAGAAGTTATAGTCCACCAATGCGAAGGAGGATGCTTTCCCACCCAATCGCCATATCACGGATCCGTCTTTGCCTGGGACTTGTAGATGGTGCTAGTATGTCTTGAAGAGATAAGATATTCGCCCTGAACGGATCTATCAACGGAATTGATATGGAAATAGTCCCAGGGTGGGGTATTACTCAGCCCGTTGCCCGCGACCGAGTTAAGTCCAAGAGGAACATAAGTTTCAGATAGAGGAACGTGATCCAGGGATGACCACTCGAAAAGTACCTTCCCACTACTTATGTTGATCTCTTGAAACACGCCACTCATAACCCAACCCTTCGCGGCCGGTATGCCGAGCGACACTAGATCATACTGTTCTGGCTGGTAGACTGTTATCAGCACACGGTCCCCATCAACAATCTTCAGCTCGTGCATATCACTCAGTTCCAGACCTCTACCACTCTGCACAGTCCTGGCAGGCTTATATTCATTGTCCAAGAACAGATTTAGACCTCGAGCGTATCCTCCAATTTGTGCACCTTGGAAGAAACAGAGGTGATCGGACTCTGCATATGAACAGACATGGGTATCATGGGAAATCTCTGTGGTTGAACCAATTGAACCACACCATATAAGCTCCTATCTTTCGTCAGTCAATGATCTCGTTGGCCTACGAGGCTCATGAGCTCACTCCTTTCATGTCATAGATATATGGCCCTGGGCCCGCCCTTTCATAAGGTGCCAAGAAGATAGAGCCAGGAGTAACACTCTGTTCGTTATTGATGCTCACATCAAGGATTGGAGCCTGGATATCCGGTCGCTACCCCAAGACCAAATTTTCTTTTTGCGCATGAAAGGATCAGCATGAACTAACGGATTGAAAAGATATCCATGTCGCATCATCTGCAGCGCAAGGATTCATGAAAATGAGTCCCAAGAGAATGAAACTAGTGAAGATACGAGAGCGATGTTCAATGTTCATTGTGCCTTGATGGTGCGCTTTTTAGATTGACACTAAACCCCATAAACGAGAACACCTATCTACCATAAGTACTTTCATAGATAAGTTTTCAAATGTGAGCCATCTGAGATGAGGTCATAGCACATATAGTAGATTCGGTGTCTCCAAATGGCGTGAACCGCGGGCCCCGAACGCAAGCAATACGAAAAATTAGGGCCAGAGAGGACATAATCACGGTTCTGGTGAAGTCAGTATAGATATGATGAGAAAGGTGTGGCCCAGAAGCTGCGGGGTATTTTAACCGGAAATGAGCCACAGTGTCAAACGGGTGCAACCCAGAGGTCGCGAACTAAGACGAAGGGCGCACGCGATCTACTCCACGATAGATCAAAAATAAACCATGGTTCAACTTCGAGAACCAGAACGGCCCACACTTTTTCTTCTGCAGTCACCATGACAGATCCCGATGTGATGAGTCTTGGCGACCAATGTCTCTTGATACAACAATACAACCGTTTAGCAGTCTCAAAATATGGAGGTTCGATTCTCAGTCTCTTGCCAGCACATAAAATTCCATCCTTTACCTTTCAGTGGCAAAGTTTGGTAGAATAGGAACCCGGTACTAAAACAATTTGCTGTCTGAATCAAGAATTGGCATCTTTTCTCTGCTTCCTCCCAAGGCCATCAAATCCCATTGCTATCAGTTTATTCTTACTGTGACGTGGGCCACAGAAAAGTCGTAGAACGAACATGGCTCGTCCAGGTCATTGGCCCGTTCTGTTCCGTTTACCCTAGGTATACGAGCCAACGTCACCTTGTCATCCTCGGCAACAATTCCTTGGATAGTCTAGATATATTTATGGAACTAAATAAGGGACTAGCTTCCAAGGGTTCTTTCCGTGGGTGAAGATTACAACAATATCTTTCATTTACTTACAGCGATCGGTCAATCGAAGACATCATCTTGAAGCTGCATGTCTAGATCCAGCAATTTTCGCGCCTCGAAATATTTGCGCCATGTATTTGATAAAGGATCTGAGCTTGCTTCCTCGCCGATATCAATTAAGAGACTTCATGTCTGGTGGATCCACCCACGGTAAGCTTATAGTACAGCTGGCGGGATACACAGCAACCAAGCTATGGAACTCCATGCTTGTTACTACCAAGGAACTAAGTCGCTGCCATATTACCGGCACATCTTGTGAAGCGTAGACGAGCTTCTAAAGCGGTCAAAATATCGCCAGAATATGGCAGATAATCCGGCTCAGCCTTTTTCATCATGCTTGACTTGTGGTTGACTTGTGGTTGACCTGTTTCTAAGCCAACCACAGTGCAATGCTACGAGTCAAGATGACAAGAGGAGAATCTTGTAGTCACAGGGGCTCATTCTGGTACGAATTGAAGAAGCCTTATTTTGTCTGTCTTCCGGCATCATGCGTGAAGCCAAGCCGCGGAGTTCTAGGGCAGCTATATTTGCAAAGGACGCTCTTTACCATGGCTCGATCAGCTCCCCCCTGCCCTCATACTCATGCTCCTGAAAGGCTCACAAACTGAGTAGTAACAATTTCCCGATCACACGTTGTTCCCTTAAGTTAAAGGGATGTATTTTCGAGAGTGTAGATTGACAAATCTTATGTTATCGTTGTGTAATCCTGAACTCCAGCCATTGGGCCTCTCCATGACTCAATTTAGCATCCAATGCTGTGCTATGAAAGTTTGATACCCTACTAGTGTCAACTAGAACTCATGGAGAAGCCCAAAGAGGTTCGCTAGATCTTCTCTTCAAGGTTTCCAAACTCACGGCAGGTGATGTACAAGAACAATATGTATATCGAAGGGAGTCAACACCGCCAAACTATGGTATCATCTAGGCCTAGGTCCTTGAAGACACTCTTTTTGCCTAATTGTACCAGTGAATTCGTCTATAGACGAGCGGAGAGAATAATCACCAAGCACTGGTCTCGAGCTCCGCGGACGGGGCGGAGTCAAGTGCCAAGGCATGCCAAGGACTTCCCAAGTCGAGCAACCAGCCAATTTCCACGAGATCACCTAATTTTGCAAGGTGTTTTTCATGACGCTCACATTGAATCTAGAATTACAAAAGTCTCATTCTTGACAAGAAGATGATTCGGGTTATTTTCATGACGCTCACATTGGATCTAGAATCATTGAGAAAGACCCATTCTTGAGACAAGAAGATGATTCAGTCTCTGTTGGTTTGCCACCTTAGTCTACATAACATCTCGACAAGTCACCCTAGCTTTGAGATCCAAACTCATCAAGATCAAGTCTTGCTACAAATTCACACGCAAACAATATCAAGTTTCTGTCCTAGAACATGAAGTCTCCACTCTACTTTCTGGCCGTGTTACTCTCTCTGGCAACTGAACTGACAGTAGCTTCTCCGACTGCGGAGCCTGACAATTTTGATTTCCTCGAGGAGAGAACTGGAAGTGGAGGAGGCGGCGGACGTGGACGAAGAGGTTCTCGTAATCCTTGCAGGATCAGAAATCAATACAGTTACTGGAAGTACCTTTGTGACTCGAGTGATCGAATGGGTCAGGAAAATCCCGGTGACCAGTTCAGTGCAAGCTGTCGTTACAGGTAAGTCTGTCTTTATTTTATCGGAAACGTACAAGTTCAAGAAGCTGAATATCACTGAAGAAACTGGTATCAGACCCAGAAAGGATGGGTCCGTCAACAAGATAGACCCCAAGGGTGCAGTAGGTTTCCCTTCACTCTAACACAACTTTGTCTGACTGGTTTCGTAGATGGCGGCTGGGATCATCCTTGCTAGATGGAATGATGTTCGAAAATTGAGTGATTATAGTGCAGATATTGGTGTGGCCTGTGTGTATTTGGGTGATGATTGGTATTAAACAAATTGTCTTGAAGGCGCTTTTCCTCGTTTTCACTGACATTGAAAACTCAATTTGCGCCTGTGGATTTATATATGTTTTTTCTATGGTGATATTTGAATGAGCTCAAGTCTCCACGAGTCTAAACGTTGTTTTAATGATGTTCAACATGTTGTAGCGGGTGACTTGTATTGCTAAACCTAGTTTTCAGTCAATCTGCTTGGCTGCTGTTCCCTCTGGAAGTCGTCCATGAGACAGCCCCTACTTGACAGTATACTAGGGATACTAGCGTGCTAGAGTGCAGCATTGAATGAGTCACGGTTAGTCTTATCACAAATTACGCAAATTCTAATATAAGATCCAGAAGGGACGGGGGAGACCTTCCCTTCTGGCTTTTTGGGAGGTGTGGTTTCCATCCAATGACTTCAACAACAGGCGAAAAAGAAGTACCATCTATATCGAAATATCACAAACTGTACATAACTATATCTCGGGCACGCAAGACATCTTCTAATACCCCGTAGGAACAAGCGGCGTCGTAACTGGCGCGGCACTAGAAGGGCAAACACAAGCCGTCACACTCGTAATCGGGGCCACGGTACAATGCGCACTAGCAGTCCACGGGACAGATGTAGAAGTAGCCTTGCCCTCCTTCTTCTCCGCCTTGACCAGAACGGGAATAACAGCACCGGTACTCAAGCTGAAAGCACGATGTCCCAAAAACTCGCAAGATCGAGGAAATCTCTCCAGAATGCGACGTCACGGAAACATACGAGTTCTTCTTGCTGGACTCGCTGAAAAATACCTCCCCGAGCGCCTTGGTACTACGCACGTCCTGCGCGGCGCTAGTCTCGGCTGTGACGCCGTTCCAGAGGTTGTCTTCCTCGGAGAAGCCGGACTCAATGGTCCAGTGAGGGAACATGGAGTGGATGTAGGACTTGTTGTGGCGGTGGTCGCAGGTGTGAATGCTAATACCCTCGCGGAAGAGTTCTTTGATGACTGGGGCGAACGGAGCAGAGCCGTGGGGCAGGTGCAGGCCATTGAAGGTGAGATTGGCAGTTTGGAGGGTGCGGGTCAGGGGGCTGACGAAGTAGTTGTCTGGAGTGTGCATCTTCTGTTCCTCAATGAGCTTCTGCCAGAAGTCGTGGGCTACTAGGGCTTGGCCTTCGCCGGCTGGGGTGAGAGTGGCGTCGAACCAGGTCACGGTGCTGTTGCCGTTTAGTTCGGCCCAGTAGCACTGATTTTGGGTATTAGCTATACCATGTTGTGTCGATTATGCACCGGTTGGGAATGGAACTTGGACTTGAATTTGGAATTGGACTTATTGAATTTGCAATGGGACTTAGATCTGGAATTGGACTTACGTTCCAGGCTGGGGTGCCGTAGTATGTTTCAGCGGAATTATGCCAACCATTTCCATGGCGACCAAGGAAGAGAACCTTGTATTCAACGTGCTTGGGGGAATCATCGTTGAATTTTTGAACTTGATTATAGAAGCGCTCCCATTGAGTCATGGACTGGTGGTGCTTGAGCTCTTTATCCGCTGGGTAGGTGCGGTTAATGAGGCCAAAGTTCACGGCTGTCTACAGACCCCAAGACATGATGTTAAATCGTTGGTTCACTTATCATATATCACGAAAGGTCAATACATACGTAATCGAAAGTCGAGGGATCAGTCGCGGTCTCATCCTGGAGGAAATAGCCCGTCACCGAGGTGTACTCGATCGTCGAGGCATGTGCCGAAATGGCGAGTCCGAGAAGGGCCTGGGACAGAGAGATCTTCATGGCGGGAATGATAACCAGAACAGGAAGGAAGATCAGGACGAAGGATTAAGGTTGGTTCGGTCTTGCGCTGTGTCTTATAGTTCGACGGGGGCCATCAGACAAGGATAAGAAGCCAGGCTCGGTGGGTCTTGAAGTCACGGAATGGGCATCGTCCAACGGCGTGGCACACGTGCGGCATGGCATTCCCAGGTTGGCGGGGCCCAGCGCCGCTAACATTCTTAGCACTGGAGAAACACTCCCAAGCCGCCATTCCTTCGACGGAAGTGATCTAGCCTTGGAATAGGTGCCGAGGTCGGTTAAATATCGGAGATTTCAATTTAAACTGAACGTTTACCACGTTCAAGTTCAAGCTTCAAGTTCCAAGTTCAACTGTAGACATCGCCCCTTTTGGTATTATGAGACAGAAATAATGTACTCAGTACGTGACAAGAACAATATGTAAAAAGATAGCCGAATGCTGCCAAATATGCAAGTCCAAAATCCATCCAAATCCGAGCCCGTCACCCCCCCCAAAAAATAAATAGAGAAGGAATAAAAAAAAAAAAGTCTCGAGCGGAACTCGGCAGCATTAAAAGGTCGTATCGGACACCCCCAATATAATCAATCCCAGGCCAATAAACACAATGCAAAGAATGCTCCAAATATGTAAAACCCCGATGGAACCATAACAAATAAAGAGACAGTAGAAGAGACAGAGTATGTAAGAAATCTTCAAAATGACAGTTGCTCCCCGCGCACGGAGGATTGGGCATAGACAGGCCAGGCCACTCGTGAAGCGGTCGAAAATAAACAGACAAGAAACAAAATTCCCCGCGAGACGAGAAGATGCGTAGCGGTTCGTCCCAGACTAACAAAAGCATATTTATCGAGGCACATTTCTCATGTCATCCATCGAGAGATGGGCGAGGCAACGTCCTCAGGGAGGATAGTTGTTCGGCGTCGTCGTGCTTGCAAACGTGTAAGCCTTGAGCTTTTGCCCCCCGTGCATCGACTGCCCGGGGTACTCGTGCATCATAAACTCGGTCGCCTTTCTCTCATTGGCATCTGCGGAGCCGGCCATGTCGGTGTCCTCGATCGAGTAGATTAAGGTGGGCGAGCCGGAGACGTGATCGATCCCAAAAGCATTTCCTGGGTGCTCGGCTCCGGCATCGTATGCCACGGGAGACACGGTACTTGAGTGAGGCACCTGCAGACCGCTAGGGTAATCGGGCGAGGAAAGAGAATTGGTGTCTTGCCAGCTCCTAGCCGTCATGGGACCCTGCTCACAGCTCACGTACTCCGGGAAGTTGGCGACCTGAGCCGGAGCCGACATGGGCGGGGCAGCATTGTGATAGGGGAAGGGAGAGTAGATGTCAAGAGGTGTGTCAGGAGGTGATGCGATGTTGACTTGCATGGGTTGCGAGGAAGGGAAGAACTGAGTTGTGGAATGTGCGGAAAGGCAGTAATTGCTCTCCGTGGGCGACGCCGGCACGAAATGCTGGAAATCCGACGGTGTTAATGGAGTCGGCGGCGCGAGAGTGGATTGCGAGACCGACGGCCGGAGCATGTCAGCCTTGCTAGCCTTCATGGAGCCAGACTCGGCGAAAGTAAAATTCAGCGGAGAGCGTTGGGCGGCGGAAGCCTTTCTGACACCAGCATACCGAGAGTTGAGACTCTGGGCTGACTTGGAGTGACGCATGGGGTTGCCAGAAACGCTGGACATGCGGCCGGTGGGCGAGAGAGAGGACATGGAGGTTGAGTTGGCCAACGAGCGAGTGTTGGAAGTGCCGATGGCAGCAGGACGGGGACGCTTTCGCCTCGCGGCAAGATCAAGTTCTCTGCCCGTTTCCTTCCATGAGCCATTCACTCGGTTCTGAGACTGCGAGAGTCCAGAATCGGCGTTGCAGATGCCAATACCATTCAACGAATTGGCCAAGGCATCGGACGACTCTCGCCGAGACAGTGAGATCTCGGGAGTCGGCAGGGACATAGCGTACTGCATGTTGTTGTAGCTGAGACCGTCATGTCCCATACCAGGCACCGAGAGCTGGTCCTTGGAGCTTTCTGCCCATTCCTCGGTCCGGGGATGATATTGAGCTCCTGAGTACGCACTCACAGTATGTTGCATGGAGTGTGAACCGTTCGGCATTTCGTGAACAGCTTGACTTGTCACCGGGTAGGCGTCGGTCTGGCCATGAGACCATGAAGCAGACTCCTCCTTGATGTCGGGCCAGTTCTGGTAGGCATGTCCCTTGGACTCGTGATTCCTGAGGGCGACACGAGGCGGTGCCATCGAAGTGGGAGAAATTGAATCCTCCTCTTCCTCTTGAGACGCCTCCTGCAGAACGTCCCGCTTGGCGTCGCGCTTAGCCTTGGAGTCCCGCCCAGTGAAGCGATCGCGAGCAGCGCATGCAGCATTGAGTGCCCTTTGCAGAGACAAAAAGGTTGCCTCACGGGCCGACTCGCTCTTTGATTTCTTGTGCTGCTTGTTGGGGGACGCTTCCATCGCCGACTTGCTTTCGGGTATAGAAGCGGAGGCTGGTTTAGGCGTAGGGGCTTGATCGGACTCTTCCTTTGAGGCGGAAGTTTGGCGCGACTCGGACATTTGTTCCAATGTCTCCGACTTTTGGCGAGCAGCTTCCTCAGCCTCGGTCTTGGCTTTCTGCATCTTTTCAAATTCCTCCTGGCGCTTCTGCTGCTTGGCTTTGGCGCGTCGATTTTGGAACCAGTTCTGTTGGCGGAGTCAGTGGGACGTCACATCAGATGAGAGGAGCGGAGTACGTACGGCAACCCGAGGCAAGCTCAAGTTCGTCTGAGCGGCCAATTGGCGCTTAGTGTTGCTGCTGGGCTTGGGGTGGGCCTGGAACTGAGCCTCCAAGGTCTCGACTTGCTCTTTGGTCAATCGTGGACGCGACAGATTCTCTGTGTATTCGTCATAGTCCATTATAGGTTGGTGGTAGTAGTCGACCATCTCCATTGGGGGATGGGGGTACATGTATCCGTCCATGTGGTGCATCATCGGCGGAGGCATCATGGACGGGTCGTAAGCCATGGTGTGGTCCATTGGTAGACCCGTGTGCGGAGGGTAGTTCCATGAGGGGTGGATGTAGCTCATGGCTGCGGGAGTATCGAGGAGAGAGAGGGAGGAGGAGAGGAGACGGGTGGTAAATGAAAGAGATCGCTGCACGAGGAAGGCAGTATTGAGGAAACGAGGCTATATCATAGAGAGTGCGGAGTGGGATCGTGACTGCGGGTGTCGATGAGACCCTAGAAGGAGCGGCAGGGAAGTGAAAAAGGATATCAAGGCATACAAAGACTGGTGTTTAAGGAGTGACGGGGGCTAAGAGCCAACCAAAGCTGAAAAAAAAAAAGAAAGGAGAGCGACAATTGAAGAAAGAGAGTGAGCTGATGAGAGGAAAGAGTCGGGGGGTAAAAGGGCGGTAACGGGGCTGCGCAGCGGCAGGCGGTGATTGGGGAGATCGAGGGTGGAATCTTTGGGGTTCACGAGTATCGGTACCTGGTATTCGGTTTCCAGGTAATCCTGGGGCTTTTTTTTTTCCTTGAAATTAATTATTATGATTATTTCTATTCAGACGAGGCTAGAGCGTAAATGCGTGGACGGGGGATTTTGCCGGGAGGGCTCGGGTGAGATCTGATCGTCAGTCGAAACGGGCTCAATACCAGCATGAATCTCCCCACTCGAAGCTGCGCTACCCGCCCGCGCGGTTCTAGGGGGTGGCGGCCTGTGTGTTGTATGGGAGATTGCCCAGCTTTGCCCAATTGCGAGCCCTCCCCTGAAAGTGATCCAAGTCAAAATCGGGGAACAAATTCCGATCTCGCCTACATCCCGGGGACTACCACCATCCCTATCCCCCGGGACTTGGGTGATTATGGCTTCGATAGAGTATTTTAGTAGACTAAAAAAAAAATGGAGCCATCCCAAAAAAAAAAACTTAGTTGGATCAACCGCTGTTTGAGATTGTTCTCCACATCGAGAAAGGACTCGGGGGGGGGGGGGAAGCTGTACGGTACCGGTACTGGATAAACAGCTTTGGAGTAAACACTTGCCGTTCCATGGTTTGGCGTGCGGAGGAACGGGAACCATCCGTGGTATCGACCTAAACACCCATGCAGGGTACGTTCCTACTGCAGAATGAGAATACACAGCATAGGCCGCTGTGATACGCCCTGGTCAGTTCCTGCATTAGTGCCATATCTGATCCTACCATCGTGGAGTCCTGCAATGGTAATCATGCCCACTATGACGCCCCCGTGAACTAGGTAGGTTGTGGGTCATGGCTGTTCTGTATACAGGTGGTGATCATGCAGCATTGTGTTTCGAGATGCCGGGAAGAATAGGAGCCCGACATGTCGGGTCCTGGTCCTTGGGAACACGATGATCGACAAGGATGACGGGGGCCATGAGAGGCTATGATGTCGCCAATCTCGCAAGAAAAAGACACTATTGAGTCCTGAAGCAAAGCAGGGCAAAGGAAGTGTCCGAGATCTGTCAGCGCACCCCGTGTCTGGAATTGGCGTTCTTCGCTAGACTTCTTTGAGAGTGTCGAAGGCGCATGGCAGCGGCCAAGAGAAGCTAAACATCAATAGTCGACAGATCCCCCGTCGATCACTCAGGATCCGCCTAGCTTCGGTTTTTGTTTTGGTCCTTTTTTTTTTCCCTTTTTTTACCCTTTGTTTTCCCTCTTTTCCTTGGGACCCCTCACTAATGTTGCTCGTTAGGCAGTCACAATTGAAGGCCCCGCCCTGAATCGGCCCCGACAGGATGGACCTAGATGTCACGGCGCTAAATTGGTCAAATCGTGAGGCCATGCACGTAAGTCACGAAGCGATCACATGTTCTTCGCAGTGACGCATCACCCACTAGACGAACCTCCCCTTCATGCACAGGGCTCCGGAGCTGCGGAACTGGCGTCCGACCCGTGTAGCAGTGCAGCTCTCTACATTTACGCTGTACCAACGGTTCCTCAGATTGCCTACTCTCCCTCTCCAGACAGAAAAACGTTTCACCTTGGTCGGACCCGGAATATAAACTCTAGAGTCGGGCGGCTTTACTTGCCCATCCACGGATAGAGTGTCAGGCTGTTTCTTCTCTTCATACATTCCATTCATTCTGTCCACTCTCGTAGACCAGATGACCATGAATCAGCCCGGCGGAGTCTTGAGGGAATCCCCACCCTAACAAGGCTTTCAGAGCGTTTCAGACATAGGGGTGCCCCCCTCCTGCCAGGATCGACTAGAGAACCTGCCCAGTATGGATAAAGGGCCAGATTCGAAGCAGACGTCCAAGGCTCCCCCTCCGGGGTCCGGGTCATTGCGATGCACCACTCACAGAGCTCCGGGGATCTCCCGAGAATCGCGAGCAGGGTGGTTACAAATTCCCTTTCTCCCCAGAAAAGCTCTTTTGAATAGTGGCAACCTCATCTTTGGTAGCGCTCCACACAAAGAGGGACCACAACGTGGCAAGTGGATTGCTCTACCGACTTTTGAGAAACCGTGAGCTCGACCTTGACTTCTAGATCCACAACCTGAACCGCCTTGACATCCGCGCACAACCGGCAATGCACCGCAGTCCCAGAAGACCGCGTCTGCTGAAAGCTTCACGTGCAGGGCGCCTATCAGCGTCGCAAATCACATTGTGCGTCTGCGCTGGCTCCCTTTACCCCACCGAGCAAGCTGGTCTCCATATGTCCAGCACATTTCGGCTGTAAATATCGTCGACTATGACTCCGGCCGGGACGAGAATCCTCGAGCTCCGAACTCCGAGCTCCGAGCTCCAAGGTTCATGGGAGCTTGGAGCGTCGGCAATTCAAGTGGGCTGATGGCGTGCATAGCGCTCCGTATTTACAGATCCCCGTCATCTCTGTGTCACGGTGGAGGTATCAAGATCGGCCTGACGTGCCCCTGGAATGATCTACGACGCGTACGCACGGATCGCTTCGACTCCATCCGACTATTGATTGGATCTGGTGTGAACCGTTTCACTGGGAGCGGAACCTCAAAATCTCGACCATTCCGGCAATCTTGTCGAGCTGTTGCTCTACCTTGGCCTAGATAATTCCCCGACCTTTCCGAGCGATCAATGATCATCACATGGGTTCGTGTGACGATATCGCATCACTTTACCTCTCTGGGGAGATCCTCAGATCTACCTCCGATCCCCCGCCTTCTCTCTATAGGTTTTGTTTTTTTTGGTCTTCCCCCACCCCCCTCCTGACTCGTCATCCCCCCCTTTGTAGACGGAGTGTTCCGGTCTATCCCACGACTTAGGCCGAGATCTTCTGAGTCACGGTCCATGCTCCTCCCCGAATGTGACAGATCCACTCTCCATCGAATCCCCACCCTTCCTCATCCCTTGGTGTGGCGCACCTGAAACTACCCAGGTCCAAAGTACGAAGACCAAAAATACGTACCTGTGGCGGTGCGCGACCGGGGTCACCCTGCAGCTATTTGTCAAATAGGTGGGTCAATGCCCCCATATGCAACCAGCTGATCAGAGTAAATCTGGACAGGTCATCCACGCACACAGACCTAGGATCGTAGGACGAGAGCATTCGAATCAGGCTCGCCGTTCGACTGGCATCCCCGATGATGTGGTCTCAGATCGGAATCTGGCAAAAAGGAAATCCCCTCTCATCGTACTGTACGTGATGGTCCTGCAGTACCGCCACATTCGCCATCACGCATACCGTTTGGACTCAAAGGCGATCACGTAGGCAGAGCAACAGGGCCTCGATTCCAGATCCCCGGCTCATTTGACTGATCGTCAGAAGCCTACGGTCTACAAGCGCCTTGTCTCTTTCGACCCGCAGGACGCAACTGAACACCTTTTTAACCCCTCCTTGCATGACATCCACCCTTTACTCAAGGCTAGAACAGAAACCCTGCAGCCTGACGATTAGGGAAACCTCGACCCTTTTCCCCCGTCGGACCAGAAACTTGTACCACCCCAGCCGATCCAAGGGGCATCCGCACAATGGTATTCATGGTCGGGTTAATCTCCATCATGAGGGTCCGTTTCTGTACGTTCCTGTACCTTGCAAGCATCAGCATCTACACCATCGGGTCTCACACGCCTTGTACTTTCCACACTCGGACCCGAGCCTGGACCAGATCTCAACCTTTGGAGTTGGATTGGCTTTCCGCTCGGCTCGACCTGGATGCGTCGATGCAATTGTGCATGAACTCCGGTTCGCATGATACCGGGGCCGCCTGGTAGTTGCGGAAATCCAGCTACTCGCCCTGTCTGGACGTGCACCACAATGCCCTGCAAGGACTGTGAGTGTTGCATCCCGCCACTCACGTCTCGTAGATGACGGCGCACTCGAGCCTCACCGATCCTGGTTCCTTGTAATATGTTATGCTGTCATCAAGTTTGTACAGCGCTCGGTATAGAGTTACATTCTTGGCTGAGGCGACGCTCTTGCCTTTCGTAGACAATGCCTTATCGTGAATCCTGGCTTTCGGCGGCCTGTCAGCTGTCGAATTCAGGATTCTTCGGTGCTAGACAGGGTGTTGGGTAGGATCGGATGCATCACGATGGGTCTTGGTACAAGGTCTTTGCGACGGCGTAGCAAATCAAAGAACGGCACAGTGCTGCTTTGGCGCTATCAGTGGGAAACCAGATCCTCAAAAACTTGTTCGCGAACGTGTTGAGCAAATATGACCTGAAGCATGTTTCATTACCGTGTGATGTATCTGTATCTGTTAGGTATCTTTCATCTTTGCTTGTAATGCTATCAAAAAGACCCTCTCGGGGCTAGCCGACTCTAAGACCAAAGTACATCAAGTACTGATAAAAAAAATCCCAACAAGCAGGGTCCAGCCGAACCGCGAATGTATAATCTATGTGCACGTTTGTCTCATGAAAGTATACCTTGTCAATGCTATGTGACTCTCAAAAAGTCTAGCACCAAGCGTAACAACCTCTTATATCCCCGATTCTTGCAGAGAGCCAGAGCCAAAGCCAAAGCCTAGATCGCACCTATTGCAAGGCATTCCGGATTTCGATCTGGACCCGGCCATCCACGACGCCCTTCACCGAGACACTGCGCAAGTCCTCAACAATCCAGTCAGCACCAGCCTCCTTCAACTGCTCCAGCTTGTGTGTCGTCGCAAGCGCAAGCACCTTGAACCCAGCCGCCTTGCCTGCCTTGATCCCAGAGGGCGCATCCTCAAGCACAAGAATCGACGACGACTCAATGCCCAACTTCTTACGGCCAAGAAGGTAACAGGCTGGGTCGGGCTTGCCTTGATTCACGTCTTCGGCTACGACTAGCATCTCTGGGTGCGGAAGACCGAGAACACCGAGCCAGCCGTCCACCAGAGCGAAGGTTCCAGAGGTCACGACGCCCCATTTTGCGCCGGAGGATTGGAGGGCGGCGAGCATGTCACGACCGCCGGGGATCTCTTTGGCGTCGGAACCGAATTCTTTCGGGATGCGGCCCTCGATGAAATTGACGTCTATTTCCAAGGTTGTTAGGCCTGTTTGCAGTAGATTGGAGAGGGGAACGTACACTCCCAGTTGGCCTTGCTCTTGTCGTATAATGCCATGGTGTCGATGCTTCTGCGGCCATGCGAAGTGGCCAGGATTACTTCGGGGTCAACGCCCAACTCGGCGCCGATTCTGGATGCATGTTAGATAGAGGCTCTCGGCGGATTTTATGGGACTGGTATCACTCACAGGTGCCAGTGCTTGACAATCGCTACGAGATGTAGAGTGTTAGCTTACAATGCTCCCAGGGTTGTCGCATAGCGGCTAACAGGTTCGCAAGCGAGCGCATACCTTCTGTAGAGTCCACAATCGTCCCATCGAAGTCGGAAAGGATCCCGTCAAAGGTTTGCACCTCTGCCGGTGCAGAGAATGTTCCTGGTGTGATAGTCATGGTGGGGGAGAGTGTCTGCGGAGGGGTGTTGAGGTACTCTAATTGAGATTGGAAAAATGCGTGTCTAAGAAAGCGTAATCGTAGGAGATGGATGAGAACGAAGAAGAGAAAATCAAAAGTCTATAAAGAAAAAGGAAAAGAGAGGAAAAGAGAGGAGGAGAGACGGAGACAAGCTTCAAAGAGGCGGCTGCCGTACTCAAACGCGTAAGTGACCCGCTCGCCCTGAGCGGCGATCGGCCAAACATTTACTCCGCTTATCGAAATCTTGGCGCTCAACTTTTTCGAAATCAACTTTGCGGAGCAACGCAGAAACTTGTACATCCTCTCGTCTTTGACCTCAGTGACGTGTAGGCAAAATGGTCAAGAACGGTATGAGCGCACTCCTCTGAGAATACGTTTCTCTACATTTCTAAATCTAGGCGGTACTGACTCTTCTACAGGCTTTGGAAAGACTTCTAAGCGGGTGCCCGTCCGCCTGAGGCACAAGATTGAGAAGGCCGCTGTCGCCAAGCAAAAGAAGGCAAAGAAGCAGGCTAAGAAGGTACTTACTAGGAATATTGAAAAGTGTGGAATTGAATCAGCACTGACTCTCGTTTCCAAAGAACCCAGAATGGCGGTCTAAGCTCAAGAAGGACCCGGGTATTCCCAACCTTTTCCCGTTCAAGGACAAGCTCCTCCATGAGATCGAGGAGAAGAAGCGCCTGAAGGCTGAGGAGCAGCAGCGCATTAAAGACGAGGCTCGTGCTCGTCGTGAGGAGGCCAGACAGGCTCAGGGTGGCAACACTGGCGTGGACATCAACGAAAACGACCTCTTGGACGATAACATGGATGAGGATGGCGAGGACTCGAACCCTATGGCTGCACTTCTCGCCTCTGCTCGTGCGCGGGCTGCAGAATATGAGGACGAGAGCGAGGAAGACGAGATGGATGAGGATGAGGACGATGAGATGGATGAGGACGAGGATGAGGGTGGCGACGACGAGGCTCCTGAATTGACTACTCGCCCAAAGGAGAGCTCAAGACGCCAGTTTGACAAGGTCTTCAAGAATGTCATCGATGCTGCAGACGTCGTGCTGTACGTTCTCGACGCTCGCGATCCGGAGGGTACTCGGTCAAAGGAGGTTGAGCGCGAGATCATGGCTGCCGATGCTGGCTCCAAGCGATTGATTCTCATTCTGAACAAGATCGATCTCGTTCCCCCACCTGTCCTGAAGGCTTGGTTGGTGCACCTGCGCCGTTACTTCCCCACCCTGCCTCTCAAGGCATCCAACGGTGCCGGCAATGCACACAGCTTCGACCACAAGCAATTGACCGTCAAGGGTACTTCGGATACTCTGTTCCGTGCCCTCAAGTCCTACGCCCACAGCAAGCAGTTAAAGCGTTCTATTTCTGTTGGTGTCATTGGATACCCCAACGTTGGCAAGTCCTCTGTGATCAATGCCTTGACCGCACGTCTCAACAAGGGCTCCAGCAATGCCTGTCCCACAGGCGCCGAGGCCGGTGTGACCACCAACATGCGCGAGGTCAAGCTCGACAACAAGCTCAAACTGATCGACTCCCCCGGTATTGTCTTCCCCTCCGCCAATGGCAAGACGGGCAAGAAGTCCAAGGAGAACGAGCAGGCCCGCCTTGTCCTGCTCAATGCCATCCCCCCAAAGCAGATCGAGGACCCCATTCCTGCAGTCAACCTTCTGGTCAAGCGTCTTTCCGCCTCGGAAAGCCTGCTTACCAAGATGCTCCAGCTCTACGGGATCACCACCCTCTTCCCTGGCAACAATGGTGACAAGACCACCGACTTCCTCATCCAGGTTGCCCGCAAGTGCGGTCGCCTCGGAAAGGGCGGTGTCCCCAACGTTGAGAGCGCCGCCATGACGGTCATCAACGACTGGAGAGATGGCCGTATCCAGGGCTGGGCTAACGCCCCCGTCCTGGCTGTCAACACAGGCGATGCAGCGACCTCCACCGCCGCTGCTGGCACCGGCGCCGACACCACCCAAGTTGTCACGGAATGGGCCAAAGAATTCAAGATTGAGGGCCTTTGGGGCAACGGCGAGGGTGACGATGAGGTTATGGCTGAGTAAAGCTATCTCTAGACCTGTTACGAAGGCATCAGTTGTCGTTGATACCAAAAAGTGGGCGTTATATGTCGGATCTTTTAATTTCCCTGCATTTGTCAATACTCCAAAGACAGCGAATTCAATGAGTCAAGAATTTCAAGTATATCCATATCAAGAAAATTGTGGAATTAAATCAACGAAATCAACGCAAGTAGTGCAAGTCTAAGGAGCAAAGCCAAGTCCCCACACCGCGTGCATCCCAACCCGCGACGCGGATTTCGCGTTCTCCAACTCCCGCCACCCACCTACTTTCCATTGTCTCTCGACTTTGCATCTGTATTAGGGCCTAATCCGGGGTTTCCCTGGATCGAGAACATCTATCCATAGCCTAACCGCATAGCGGTCTCCATCGTCGACCGAAGAATCCCTCGCACGGCAACGAACACGATCACGCCCACGATGCCTCCGCGCAAGTCCACGTCGTCAATGACCCCTGCTGACGAAGGCGACTCCCTACAAATGTCACCACAGCAGACGACCGAGAAGCCCATCACAGCGACAGAGCAACAGATCAAGGCACGAGCAGAGGCCGGCGTAAGCGTCGATGTAAGTGATGACCTCTTTGATCCCTCTACAGATTCAACCCTGAGTTAAACTGAGAGTGAGAATTGAAATAAATATAATAATGCTAATGCTAGTCATTAGGACTACCTTCTCCCTCGTTCCCTAACAATCCGCCTCGCTAAAGCAGTGCTCCCGCCCAACACGACTATCCAAAAGGACGCCGTGCTCGCTATCCAGAAAGCAGCCACCGTTTTCATCTCTTACCTCTCATCGCAGTATGTTACCTTGGACAATTTTCCCCGTCTTTTGGAATCCACGAGGATGAGGATACGAGACTAATACAACCTAGCGCCAACGACGCGACTCTAAAACGCACCGTCGCCCCAACAGACGTCTTCAGCGCGCTCACAGAACTCGAATTTGATTCCTTCCGCGCTCGCCTCGAACAAGAACTCGAAGCCTTTACTGAGAACAAAGCTGGCAAGCGCAGGGCCAAGAAGTCCGACGTCAATGGCGACACCGCTGTCGGTGCCGCGAAGGGTAATGATGAAGATGCTGAGATGACGGAGAACCCCGCGAAGAAGGCGAAGCGGGATGATAATGTTGAGGTTGTTATTGGGGTAGACGATGGAGATAGAGATGGAGATGAGACGCAGGAGGAGGAGGTGGAGGAGGAAGAGGGTGAGGAGGACGATGACGAAGATGAGGAGGAAGAGGAGGAAAAGAGAGTTGAGGAGGATATTGATCGGGTTGAGGACTTGGATGGAGGGTCTAGGCCTATGGATCCGGATGCTGATGAGACGGACGACGATGATGGTCCTGGTAGTCAGTTGCACAATGATCTTGGATTGGGTTAAGACACTTGAAGGTTCTAGATGGTTACTTCTGGGTCTTGAATGATGCCCCGGATGCTGATTTGGAGTTGGGGCTCGGTCGCTTATTGTACTATATTCTTAATTTTGAATGGATTCTTTTTTGAGTCCAAGCATACGGCTTTTCTCTGGAGCCCTGGAGTATTCGGATTCATAGTTATTGTAAATATGTAGACTGAAGAGAAGTGGGCGGCCATGATAAGCTTTATAATTGACTGCCGAGATGAACGAAACCATTGCCAGACCCAAGTGTGGAAGAGTGTGTCCACTGTCGGAAATGAAGCTCTTGAAAGACACTTGTGTGATGAAGGGTCATGGCCTCAGACAAGTGGACATTGACTTTGAATTCATATCCTAGTCCTGGGGATGCAGATATGTATCTACCTTCATTCTGACATTCCTAATCTTGTTCATCCAATATGTCGACATGAGTCTCAAGGCACGTATGTATATAATAGACTCGAAAGTTGGACACACGGTGGATATATTGTGCCTGTCTAGTGATGTCCCATATCCCCTTCCATATTCGCAAGTGCACACCCTCTACAACCACTGGGTTTTAGTCACTGCCAGAGAATCTATCAGTATGCTGCAAGTTTACTCTACGGAAAAAGAAGAAACACAAGGAATAGAGCAAGTCTCCAAGCCATGTATTCAGACAGAGGCAAAGTCCCCATGAGGTATCCCTCACAAGACTTTCAAACACTAGACGCACATGTATGCGACAAAGTAAAGCAAATGATCTCCAGAACACCGGCCACTCAGGCCTGTAAACGCCAACACCACCCCATGCAACGCCACCGTGGTCTATCGTTGGTATCTCGCGAAGGACGGATGAAAGCGCCAACCTCTTCCCAGAACATGGAAGGGTGGCTAAAAAGGGGGATCCATGGAAGTAGGATAACAAAATGGTGAAAAGAACGCAAAAGGGAACAAAGCTCGCGCCGATTTGCAGTATGCATCATGCAATGGTGCCGAGAAGGAGAATGTATCGTCACAGAAAGAAAGTATCAGACTCAGGAAGAAGGGGTGACTATCTCGGGCAAGGTCTTGTCGATTTTCTCGAGTGCGTCGACGCCGGGTTTCTTGAGGTTTGGGAAAAGGAGGCCGTTGGCGCGAGCTGTGCCGGCTTGGAGGGGGCGCATAGATTTGCCGTTGATGGCGGCCTGTTTTTCCGTTGTGGCTGCAGGCTTGGAAGCCTTGGTGACGCGGCTGAAGGTTGTAATTCTTGCTGTCTTGGCTGGTTCGACCTTGGCCTTCTTGGTTCCGGTAGCGGTGGCCCTCTTGCGAGCAGGCTTGGCTGGTGCGGTTGTCTTGCTGGCTTTGAGAACGTCGTTCAGGTTGCGACCGCGGCTGGCGGGATTGGCAAGCTTCTTGGCTGGTGGTTTCTCATCATGACTGGAGGAAGGAGTGAACAGGCCTGTCTCGCTGTGAAGGCGCTTCTTCGGTGTCGAGTTGATGACTACGGCGACTGTGCTCTGCTCATGCTCAGCCTCGGATTCCTCGTCTGAGCTGTGCTTGGACCCGAAGACGGGCTCTGGCAACATCTCGTAAGGAGTGGAATCTTCCCAGTGCTTCAATTTTACCAGATCAGCAACGTCGTCGGTGGATCCTTGCACAATCAGGTCGAAGCAATTCTCAAACTCTTTGCCAGCGGGAGGCTCGTTGTTGATGAACATGGTGACTCCGTCCTTGCGGCTGCGGATGATTGGACAGATGGTCTTCACGAGACGGCGAACTCCAGGAATTTTCAAGCTGGTACCGGCGACGATGAGCACACGGGGTCGAGACTTGATATCTGCATTCATCACTGAAGTAATGGCCTCCTCATCGGGGTTGTGTTCGTTGTAGAGGACAATGCGCGGGCGCATGCGACCGATCCCATGACTCCGCTGGCCAGTCGTGGTGCGCACTTCGTTCTTAATCGCGCACTCATCACACTCCGGAGGATCAGCGTCGCAGAACCGGCTGGGTACAAAATCGCTTAGGTAGCGACACTTCTGACAGACCATCTTGGTGATGCTCCCATGTAATTGAATGGTGACCGGCCAGCGGCCCTTCACGTTGAGCGGGATCTCTGTTTCCAACGGCTTCATGGACGTTTCGAGGCCATCGATATTCTGGGTATACAGTCGCTTGAGACGGTTCTCCTTGCCGAGACGGGCAAGCATATCGTGGAATTTGGTGGGCTTGGTCTTTCCAGCTTCGATGGACAGCGACCGCACCATCTCATGGAAGGGAGCCGTGAGGGCGTCATCTTGATAGACGGCAGCATCGAATAGAAGCTTGCCAGAAGCCTTCAGATTATGTTTCTTTTGCAAGGACTTGAAGAGACCATCAGTGGAGCGAAAATCAGGAACTATATGTGGTGTGAGCTCGGGCGCCGGCGCCATGTGAAACGCGGGAACATGAACACTTACTACCCGCGGAGGTGGAGATGCCCGCGCCCGCAATGACCACGATGTCTTTTTGGTGGCGAAGGGTTTCGACAAGCAATCTCACCTGGTCCTGTTGCTCGAAGGATGATTTGGCTAATGATAGATATTGTGTGGTGCGTTCTTTAGGTAGGGGGTTGCGTCTCCGCTTTTTGCGCGGAGGGCAGTCTTGGCGCGTAGAATCCTCACCCTCCTGTGAGGACTGTGAAGAGGGCGTCAAGTATCGCTTGGCTGGCTCCGGGGAGGACCTGGGCGAGGAGGGCACGGAGCTCAGGTCTGACATATCGGACAAATCGTAATCCATCACGGCAGAGGTGCTCGTAGAGCGGGCGTTCTGGTCGAGAGGAGTAAAATCGTGCCCCAGGGATGAGTCGGCACCGTTCGAGGCAGATGTGGATTGACTCTGCTCAGGAAAGCTCGAGAACGGGAGAAATGGCAGAGAATATAACCATTTAGGACTCCGGAACGTTAAATTGGATCAATGGAGCTTAACAGGAGTCCAACATCCAGTGGAAGGGAGGGGGTTCCCAGAAAGGAGTGCAAAGTTGGAAAAGGGAGGAGTTGCAACCGATGAGGTCAGCCGGGGATCGATCATGAAATGAGAAAATTGAAACTGAAACGGGCCGTCGAACGACTTTGTTTTGACCTCCGGAGGGGTACGGATGATAAGGGTTGGGTTGCTTGTGTCTGGAATGTGGTTGCGAAGAAAGAAGATAGTGGATGAAAAGTCCCGGTATGTTGGCCCGGGGCTTGTGTGGGCGACGACTCGATGATGCGCTTGTTTTGATGCGAAAGTAACCTCAATATGAGGACTGGACTCATGGAAGGATTAGGGGATTACTGTCTAAGGCCTGAAAGGATTCGATTGAAGGATGATGCATGCCATTTTCGAGAGAGAATGGACTTTTATAGCTAGAACCCAATATTTCGACTGTTCCTTCAACCATTGAATGTCGTGTTTTCGACTTCCACACTGTTCATTTTGCGCCGTGTTGGAATTGCACTTTGCACGGCACGCTTTGATTGGCATGGTTAGTTGCGGGGCGGTTCACGCCTCGTGATTGGTTGAGTGACGGTTGGCAGGGCAGCCGTCATGTGACGGTGGCTGCTGACTCAGCTGCACAGGGCGCCGAGTCAGGCGCCTTCACTCAGTGCTGGTGAAATGCATTGGGCCTATAGACGATATCTGAGGCATTGAAAGGTCACTATACATACATCATTGGCGATTGCTGCCCGCCATTGAACTGTCATTGTCCCTTCTGGCGCCCAAGTACATCTCTAGCGGACATCGGCCTTCCCCAACCAAATCAACATCGCCTATGGTCCCGAGGGCGAGATCGGCATTGAGCATTCATGTCGTGCGGGGCTGACTCCATTGGCCCTTGAACTGTGAGAAATAGAGTATTTCGCAGAATGCCACTGATGATGGAGGAAGGCATTAATGTCGACGACCTCTTTGGGGAGTCCAATTCCTTGGAGCTGGGTCTCCAGACTGCTCCCTCGTCCACCAAGGGACTGGCCCAGTGTCTGGATGAGTTGCGCTTGTCAGGCTGTCGCCAGTAAGCGATCATATCTACAAATTTGAACAAGAAGATACTAAAAATATGCCTAGGAAGATCACCTGGTCCCGCATGGGATGTATTGCCTACGTCTCCCCGGATGGAGCCCGGGTCAATGTCCGCCATCTCCAATGCCGTCCCGCAGATGGGAAGTGGGTTTTGAGCGAGGAGTTCTCGCTCGCTGCAGTCACCGAAGCTCATAGTGGCAGCCAGTTGGTTCATTTGTCCTGGAATGAGACCGGGTCGGAGTTGGCCGTGGTAGATTGCTTGGGCCGAATTTCTATCTACTCGATATCCATGGCCCTCAATAGCATCACGGGGCTGCGCCAGGCAGCCTTTGACTCGAGTGATGATAGCAACCAGGTTGTCGGTATGATGTGGCTCAACACTTCTCGCTCCGTAAGCAGTCCGTCCAGCCAAGTTTGTGACCCAAGATCTAACCCATGTTCCTAGGTCCACGCATTTCACCAAGCAGCCAAGGTGAACGGGCGATGGGCATATTCCCCCTTCCGACGACGCCCAGTCGGTCCTTTTCACCCTGCCAATAAAGGCGCACTGGTCTGTGTCACCCGAGCGGGCCAGATCAAACTCATGTACCAAAACCCGGATAGCAAGTGGGCTGAACTGCCTAATGAGCTCAAGAATACTGGCTATTCAGACAGGCTTTTAACACACGCAGCTTTGGTTGCAACTCAAGGTACCCCACATCATCTCGGAGTAATCATTGGTGATTGCTAATATTTCGATTCAGCTGGAATCTTGATTACCACTTACTCCGTGTGCCAGAAGATCTGTCTATACCGGGTGCACATTACCTGGAACCCACCGCAATGGGACCCAAGTCAGGCCAAACACCCAAATCAATTCCCTATCCCTACCTTCCGTCTGAATCATTGCAAGATCGATATGCCGAGCACCATCTTCAATGTCAACCACAGTGCTGAACAACATTCGGACCAGTCAACGCCATTCCCCAATTCTGTCTACTCATTGACCCGACTCGATATCATGCCGGGTCAAGTTGATAGCCCAGCGGGATCAACCGCGAGTCCATGGATTCTTGCCGTCTTTTCGAAACCTCTTCATGCCACTGCCGAATATCCAGCCCAGCAGGGACCGCCGAGTGTCATCGCAAGGTGGCACTTAGAGTCTGCACCACAAGCATTCCACCCCAAATTTAATGAGGTCAACTCGAAGAAGAACAGCCCCCAAGCAAAGGTATAGTCGTAAACATATCTCCTAATTGCGAAAAATTACTGAATCAAAAGCTAGTCCAAAGTGGAATTGCGTCGACTTGAAGATATCCATTGCGACAAGTACATCGTCTCGGTGGACTTGGTCGAACATGGGACTGCCTTGGCCATCACCCACGATGACAGCTCCATCACATTCTACGACACAAGGACCATGGCCGTCTTCAATGGTCTGGACGACACAAGCACGGTGACATGTTTGGCCCAAGCGGGCTTCCAATACCCAATGGACACACCGGGTCTCTCGATCAGCTTTTCTCCCAACTCATGTGCTGCTGTGTCTTTGGACAGCGAGGGTCAAACACATCTACGATTAATGGAGCATTCGTTTGGATCGGCAGGCAGTCTCTACGACGAGACGAAGTTCTCCTCGGCTATCGCTGCATTGACTCTCGCATTCAGTCGCGCTTGCGGAGGGGATGTCAACACCGACGATGTTCTCATGGTTGCTCTACGGCAGTTGTCGTCGGACGCTCAAGCCACATTAATCAACGAGATTTTCCGTGCACTGCCTGTCAACTGTAACTTTACTACTGAACAGGAAAAGCTCATGACACATCCATATATTCCGCGGTGCTTGAGTTTACAAGCTGCACTGAGCTTCCAAGGGAGGCTCAAGCAGCGTAATATTGCTTCAGCAGTGCCTTGGGCGATTCTGCAGCTTCGTCATGCCTCTGTTCTATATGCATACTTCTTCCAGCACAACAAGGAAGGGCAAAGCGAGGTACTTGATCCCGGTAAGTTGATACACCCAGTTCCCTAGAGTATGTTGCTAATACGCACCAGAAATTCTGCGCATGATCCTCGGAAATACAAAATGGGCTCTCGATTTCGACCACTTCATCCTCAGCGAAATCTTTGACCTTGCCGATGAACTCGAAAGTGTCTTCACCGATCAAGAGGCATTCACCCAGAAACGTAAGCATCCAGCCATCCAACCTCCCTCACTCTTCGCTAACTTACCCCTGCAGTAAAATCTACCAACTCTCTCGCCCTCATCATTCTCCTCTCCAGCATGGCCCGTGCTTTCTTAAAGTTCATCTGCCGCGGCCTTCGCGGCGTCGCAGCCGGCTTCGCCAAAATCAACCCCATAATCCTAAATCCCGACTCTCGAGTCTATTACACCGAAATCCTCCAACTCCTCCAGTCCTCTCCGGTACGCATAGACGTATACGAGAAATTCCTCTCCGGCGTCGACTCCGCAGTGAAACACGCCTACCAAGGCGCCGGCTTCGGCGAAGCAGAACGGCCGGGCCCTGAAAAAGAACTCCTCATCAACGCGCGCATTCCTCCCGTCTTAGTCACTGCGGTGGTTACACTGCTGAGGCAGACGGTGCCGGCTATGAAGGCCGAGATTAATCGCAAAGATGTCATTTTGGGCGATTATGCTTGGCTTGGATTTGGAAGTGATGCGCGTACGGCGTCGTATCGGAAACATCGCGATGTGGATATTTTGAAGAAGTTCCCTCTCAGGCCGCCGTTGACTATTGGAAGGAACGGGAGAGTCGTGCAGCCGCAGAAGAGGAGGAGGTGTGTTAGGTGTTGTGAGGTTTCGGGCGATACGGTGCTGCCGAGGTCATTGCCTTATTTTAAGATGGTTGCGAAGTTGAATCTCTTGCGCTGTTGTCCTTGTGGAGGAGTCTGGATGCTTGAGACGGAGGGTGCGGATTCTAATGGGGTTGGTGTAGGGCAGTCTCATTAGGATTTTTGGGTTGCAGGATCAGATTGCTTCCGAGGCTAATTCCAATGGGCTCCAGCTTTTGGTTATATAGAGTGCATTGGAGCATTTCCGTTGTATAATGATGAATGCAAAATTTCTCCCCCCACTGAGACCTAGAGACTAGATCAAGATGATGCGGGGGATATGTGGAGCGTGTGTGAGATACACCGGCACGTCTGATAAAAGAAACAATGTTCACTACGGACTGGAAAGATCTGAGATTCCAAGTACACAGGTGTATGAACTAGAAAATAGGAATACGGCATACGCAGAGGAGAGCCCTCAAATGAAGAAACACCATTGTGTATACACCTTAGTAAAGTTGAAAGTGAAAGACGTTGAATGTCATGTCATGTCAAGAGTCGATTTGCATCTTTCTAAGATACATAATCAAGTTCCATTTTTTTGGATGTAAAAAAAAGAGAAAATCGACCCCGCCGCAAGGTATCAGGTCTACACCATCACGTCCTGCTTAATGTGTCCAAGGGCAAGTAACGTCTTCCCACAAAACTCCAGATCCGAACAGTTTTGCATTTAAGCCTAAATCAATCAGTCAGCCTTATCCATGCTCTAGGGTAGTGGTGTGGTGTGTCATGCGTGGGCGCAAAGGACGGAAATAGTCCAGGAATGACGCAGAATACACCACCCATGGCGAATCATCGTACCTTAACGGCGAACTTCCGCTGGGGGAAGTGGATCTGGCGCTTGCGCTGCTTGTCGGTGGTACGGGTAGCCTCGTACTTGGTGAGACGGCGGCGGATCTCACGAGTGAGCTTGGGGCGGAGATCGAGGGAGTGTACTTCTTGCCCTTGTAGAAGAGACGGAGCTGGGCGCGCTGGTTGGCGTTGATGACGGTCATCACGCGAGCAATCGACTTGCGAACATCGCCACTATATGAGAAAATTCCAGGTCAGTCTTCCGAAAATTTCGACCATCGATAGAGATCATCTTGCGAATCGGTGCCGTCGAGGGTTTTGTGTCGTTTGGCGTAGTCTGTCGCCTTCTTGCTTCTTTGATCCCGTATTTGCCTCCTCTTTGTGTGGTCGTGTTTTTTTTTTTTCTGGTCGCGGCCGATTGCACAAAAACCCTCGTCGTTCCTCCTCGCATTGTGATTCAGGTGTCGCGATCGAATACGCACATTCGGTTGGTCTTGGACGAAGCACCGCTGGAGATCTTCTGGACGCGGAGCTGGTTGAGCTCGGTCTTCAACTCCTCGAGCTGCTTGGAGAGGTCCTCCTTGTTCTTGCCCCAGAGCTGAGCAGCCTTGACCTTGGACGACTAGGAACAGTCAGTGCATGCATTTCTGATATGCAGCGAGCGCAAACATACCATCTTGGCGGGTTGTGTATGCTGGGTTGTCGGCGTTGAGAATGAAGACGTCCTAGTCGGGTCAAATTGTGGTTGTGGGACTAGGGCTAAGCGAGTTGGTCGCACTAAGCGGGCACGTGATGAAAATTCGAAAATTAACTGACGCCATCAATTTCAGGCATGAACGTTTATCAGGCTATAAGGCACTAAGGCACTAAGTGTCATCTGAATCGGGTTTAGCCCATGGTGCACTTACGTCGCCGGGTCCCTGGCCTGGCTTGGTATCTTTGGTATGTCCGGGGTGAGCTGAGAAGCCGAGCAATCTGATTTTCTACCTGCTTATTACTTTCTATACATCGTCATGACCTCCACCGGCTCCGGATGGGCCCAGCTGCGGCAACAAGCCCGCTCGCTCGAGACTCAGGTACGATTATCTGGCCGACTCTCCATAACCCCGTATGGCAAGACTAAAACGAAGCCGAACAGACAGAGAACCTCTTCCACACATACGCACAATTTGCTTCTCTCACAAAGCTTCCACAAACACCTACAGAAGAGGAAGTGCGAACTGAGTCGCAGTTGAAAGACCTTCTCGAAAAGGTACGTCTACCCGACACAGGACATTCAGGAAATGAGCTTACCTCTCTGAACAGCGCGAATCGCTCATCGCACAACTCTCCCGCCTTCTTGACTCTGAAGCTACCCTCACCTCCTCCGCCTTAAAGCAGAACAACCTTTCCAGACACCGTGAAGTCCTTCAAGACCATCGCCGCGAGCTGCAGCGCCTAACCTCCGCAATGGCGGAGACGCGCGACCGCGCAAATCTACTCTCCAACGTCCGCTCCGACATCGACGCCTACCGCAATTCGAACCCCAGTGCCGCCGAAGCAGACTACATGCTCGAGGAGCGCGGGCGGGTCGACAATAGCCATAACATGATGGACGGCGTGCTCAGCCAGGCCTACGCAATCAACGAGAATTTTGGGATCCAGCGCGAAAACCTGGCTAGCATCAATCGTCGCATCGTCGGCGCAGCCAGCCAGGTGCCCGGCATGAACTATCTCATCGGCAAGATCGGGACCAAGAAGCGGAGGGATGCGATTATCTTGGGGTGTTTCATTGGTTTCTGTTTCTTAATGTTGCTTTACTTCCACTAGGAGGGCTGGACTCGCCTTGTGCATTGCTTCTTCTCCCGTTCGTTGCAATTGTCCAGCGACTTGTTTGGGTTTCGGCGCATGGGGTTGGGCGTTTGATGTTTGTCAGGAATTATGATAATACTGCACCTGGCTTGTTGGCGTTGCTTTCTTTCTATTATACACATTCTCTATTATATGTACAAATTCAATGGAGGGGGAATGTCTCGTCAAAGACATCGGGTCTTCGAACCTTTAGGCCGAGTCTGTACCGGCCTTTTTCTCAGCAAGAAGCTTAGCCACCCCGTTATTCAGGGTCACCAACTCCGCAGCCTCCGCGGGTCCACTTCCAGCCCACCGAATCCGACAATGCGAGTCAACGAGGTAGACATAGCCAACCTTGGAGTTCATCATGCCAATAGCCTCCTTCAGCGTCTCGCTGAATCCTTTCTCAATCAAGAAGTATCGCGCATGCTGCTCCAGTGGCAGCTTCTTGCGTATGCTCCACATAAAACGCTTAACCAGCCATGCCTTCATGAGGTTCTCTTCAACATTGATATCCACCTTCTGAACATGCTGGCTGTTGCTCGCAAGCAGTTCCGCCAGGCCCGGGTTCTGCTTTGGTCCAGTGAACGACCCTACTTGAGTCTCAGCCCATACGCTGGAGAACATAGTCACAACACTAATCTGGCCGCGCAGAATGGCCGTTGTATCTTGCGCGTCTTTGGGCGAGGCGAGTGTTAAACCGTGCAGGTTGGGGAAGTATAGAGCGTGCTCAGCTTTGAACAGCCGGGGATTCGACACGAATGTTTTGCCCTCTTGGAAGCGCAGATTCGACCATTCTCGGAAATAGGGTTTCGCGACTTGTCTCGTTCTGTTGGCGGGTTGCATATATTAGTAAATGTTTCACTATTTGCTGATGGTACCACTTCGACCTACAATTCCTTTCGCCGCGCGATGTGCTTGTCATAGTCCACAAAGTCGTCTCGTCGCTGTTTCAGCGATCGGGCATCACGTCCAGTATTTTCACCTTCCTCTGGGGGTGCTGCACAGCCAATAGGTCGGTCTAGTTGTGGAGGTGTAAATTCCGCGTCGCCTGGCTGCGCGGCTGGGTTGGCATTGGGATTCTGTTGGAATCCGAGGCTGCCGCGACGGAGCGGTTGTGGTGGGCGAGCAGGGCGTTTGGTGATAGTCGGTGCTCCGCCTTTTACGGAGCTACCAGATTTGCTCGCGTTATTGTCGGTGGCGTACTGACGAATCGATGCGGAGTTCGTGCGGAGGTGTGAGAGAGCTGACGTGTTCCGGAATTGGCAGCTCAGGCAGCGTCCACTCCGGAATAGCGGGAGCTCTGCTACTTTTGCAGATGCTGATGACCTCCACATGTTGATTTGGAGTCTCGTAGTCTTTGGAAAGACGGACAGATCGAAGACTATGTCGGGTTCCGAGGTCATCTCATGGTCCCAATTTTCCCATCTAGGAATGGTCCAGTCACATGATTTTTTTGCTTTTGCGAATCTGTTTCAGATCTATACTCGGGGCTTAACTGAACTAGAATTGCATGTATGTTTTTCGAATACTATCATAATTTTGATATACGCGGTATAAATTTTGTTTGCTACTCGATGGGAATGGTGCTTCAAGACATCGATAGACGCTCCCTCACGCACCTTGTATATCTTCCGTAGACAATGATATGCAGTGAACCCCGATCTTGGTATTATTTTGTTAGCAATAGTCTTTTACCGGCTTCTTCTCAGTTCATCTACCTATGTCTTCGAACTTGTATTGAGATATAACTGGAGTCTCGACAAATCCGGTTAAATGGAAGAAAATCCCGTGACCTGGCGGCATTTTCGCGCAATGCCGCGTCCATGGGTGCTCCAACCGGGCTTCAGTCTATTTGACAACTGCAGTGTCGGAGCTGCCTAGTTTCACCTAATTACCTATATCAGGCAGCGGCGATGAATTCCCGGTGGCCCCGACGTTTTTTACCCCATAAGAACCCAGACTAGTCTACCATGGACACGCTCAGTAAGAAGGGCTTCTTTGATGCCCTTCAAAGACTCGATGGCTCCGAGGACGAAGATGATGATTCTCTAGGGAAACTTCTCTTCAGTTCACGATATAAGCGGACTTCAAGTCCATCTGTTGCTCCTGTCTCAGCCAGTCATCGACCCAAGTCTCTTCAACGTTCCAACACTGAACCTCAGGCCTTATCTGCTGTCGGACAACGGCAATTTCCTCCCATCGATAATCCTAGAAGGACATTCAAGATAACTGAACCGAGAGCGAGAATTGTCCGACGTGCCCAGACCACCGTAACGATGCCGTTGGCAAGGACCGAAGCTCGTCCTGCGAAGAAGAGGAAGACCGATAACCTCAAGCTTCTTCCCGAGAATCAGCAGATCTTCAAAGGGCTTTCATTCTGTAAGTTCTCGAAGCTCTTAAAGTTTTTTTAAGATTCGTCTAAGAGTCGGACTAGACTTTCTACCGAACGATGATATCGCTCCGTCTCGACGACTGCGCATCCAACGGGCCCGGGAGTATGGTGCTCAATGGGCCCGAGAATGAACGGAGATTATCACACATATAATCGTCGACAAGGGCCTTCTATACCAGGACCTCCTTTCCCATCTAAGAGTCGAGGATTTACCTGTCAGTTCACTCTGCCCGAAGACCCTTGAATGGCGCTAAGAATGTAACAGGCTCACATTGCCGTTGTAAGTGAATCCTACCCATCCGACTGCATCAGATTCAGAACAGTCTTGAGCACCCTGCAAGTGCGGTTTCGTGTCAATGGCATGCCGGTGGATTCGGATAAGCCAGCGCCCATTGTGGCCGCCGAGCCGGTACCCGCAGACTCCTTGCCACTGAAGCCATCGAGAAGAGCACAGCAGAAGTCCCCGGAAACATCCCAGTCAAACAATGAGACAGCATCGATTGAGCCGCTTGCTCTCAAGCCAGCACCCAGCCAGCCGGCACCGGAGACAGTGTATAACGTAAATACATGTGAAAGGGACTCCCTAGATAATGTTATTGATGAGGCACGAGCAGCCAGTCATTTGGTGAGATATTGCTAATCAATCTCTGCTTCCGCACACTTACTCACTACTAACAGCCCCTCGATGCACTCGATTCAGCCGACGAGGAATCGCCTGCCGAAGAAATCGACGGTGATTTCTCGGAGCCGGAGGACGCCCTCGCAAAGAAAACGAGAGAGCCGTTTGGGGAGAACAAGACGGGGCAGTCATGGATGCAGGGCTTCGCTTGTATGCAAAAGTTTGACTCAAACGCACAACGTCATAATCCCAACAGCAGAACCATCGAGATCCTGCAGCAAATGTTGGATTACTATACCCGCACCGCCGATCAATGGCGTACCATGGCCTATCGTAGAGTCATCGCTGCATTACGCCGACAGCCTCAAAAGGTCACAACACGAGCTCAAGCTCTGGCAATCCCCGGCATCGGAGAACGACTGGCAGACAAAATCGAGGAGATTGTCCTCACCGACCACCTCCGTCGTCTTGATCGCACCAACGAGTCTCCCGAGGATAAAATCATCCAGATCTTTCTTGGTGTGTACGGTGCCGGCATTATGCAAGCTTCTAAATGGGTTGCACAAGGCTATACATCTCTTGATGATCTCCGGAATCGAGCACCGCTCTCCAAAAACCAGCGCATCGGAGTGGAGCGTTACCACGATTTTGCTCAGCGGGTACCACGCAAGGAGGTCGAAGAACATGGAGCGATCGTCCGCCGGGCAGTACAAGCGGTGGACAAGGACATGCAGGTCATTATCACTGGCTCTTACCGCCGCGGGGCACTGGATTCGGGAGACATCGATCTCCTAATCACGAAGTCGGACGCATCGCTGGATGAAATACAATCACTGATTTTGAACATCGTGGTGCCAAAATTATTTGACGAAGGATTCCTGCGAGTTGAACTTGCTACCTCGCGGCACAGTCACAACGCGTCTAAATGGCACGGCGCGTCCGCTTTGCCGGGGAATGTGTGGCGGCGCATCGATTTGCTTTTTGTGCCTGGGGCCGAAGTCGGGGCTGCAATGCTGTACTTCACCGGAAATGATATTTTTAACCGCAGCATGAGACTACTAGCTCGGAAGAAGGGCATGGCGTTGAATCAACGAGGGCTGTACACAGATGTGCTTCGCAGCGCCGGTGTGAAGATTAACCCGGGACGACTATTGGAGGCACGCGATGAGCGCCGGATCTTTGCGGCACTGGGAGTGCCCTGGCGACCTCCAGAGCATCGCACTTGCTAATATCAT
Source organism: Penicillium maclennaniae (assembly GCF_028827695.1). NCBI lineage: Eukaryota > Fungi > Ascomycota > Eurotiomycetes > Eurotiales > Aspergillaceae > Penicillium > Penicillium maclennaniae. Next base: position 3,030,721 of record NW_026623215.1, on the reverse strand, counting down.
ATATCTCGATCTATAAATAAAGTATTCAAATGATATAACTAGATGACAAAAAGATCAAAAGAGTATGCAGATATACACGATGACGAAAGGTGGAAGAAAGTCAAATGAAAAGCTGCATAGTTTGCAGCCTCCCGGCAGAGATTTTCCCCAGGAGATGACCTCAGCTTTTCACTTACTTCATCCATCATCTATCGACCCAGAACTTTTGTCAACATCATCAAGAAACTAGTCCCATCCTTCTAGGGCCGTTTTTATCACCGCTTTCATCTACGGTCATCACCGCCTTCTCATCACCGCCTTTCCCAGCGATCACCGCCTTTCGTGCGGTGAAGCCTTCATCGCGTATCTTTTTCCCACCCCAACTTGACCGCCTCTATTTGCCCCCCCAGTTTTGCCGTTCCCTCGATTTATCTTATACCAGCTCGACTGACAGTCCTGACTCTGGGCTTTGCCTATTCGGCCTGGTGCCCCTTTCCTTGAGCTCTCCTTCCTGTCTTCTCCCTGGACCCCGCCAGATCCGGAATCGCGCGGTCTCTTGTTTGGATTCGTCGCGTCTTCAGCCTTTCCTTCAGACGAACACAAATAGAGCTTTGCCAGCGGCAATTGATCTCTTTGGTCTCAAATCCGTGTGAAACGTGTGGTTCCCTTACACCTCTTCAGCTCTGATCACACGCAAAATGGGTCGCAAGCCCAACCAGCTTATCCTCGAGTTCTTCATCCGAGGCCCCAAGCTCGAGGATTCCAGCAACCGCTACCAGCACACCTGCAAGGCCTGCGGTGAGAAGTTCCCCAAGGGTCGTATCGATAGCCTAACCAATCACCTGGTCAAGAAGTGCCAGGCCATACCTCTTCGCGACCGCCAGCGTGTGCTCCTCCGCCTCCACGAACTCCCAGACCTGACCGAGGGCGACGCGAATAAGGATCCCAGTTCGACTGGGAAGGGTAAAGACGGAAACTTTGGCAACCGCCCCAATTTCGACGGATTGAACGTCCTGGCGGAAGCTTCTCGTCAGGTTGGCGCCTCGGAGCCAGCCAAGCGAGGCGCGCAGTACACCCAGTCTGTGACTGTTGGTGGAAAGACCGTGGTTGTTGATCCGGCGCTGGAGGCTGACTTCCAGGGCTCGGGCTCTCAGCACGGTGACGAGAAGCAAGAGGATGGTAACAATGCCCATGGTATGTGACTCTCACGCACACTCGGGGCAAGTGCTGGGTGCTGGATGCTAACAATCAATGCACAGGAACTCCCCAATCTAACCATCCGGCCATCCCAGCTCTCCCAAGCCATACCTCTGGTGACCACAACTCCATGTCTCCTCCGCTTGGTGACCACTCGATGACTCCAGATTCGGCCTCCAATGCGCGCCAGTCCCAGTTGTCAATGATTGCAGCATCTGCCAATGAGATGGTTCCGCAGGGACTCTCCATGGATGACAGTGGTGAAATGAAAATGAATCAGTGGAACCAACCACTCACACACCAGGAACAGATTCTTTTTGAGAGCCTGCAGGAGCATGACCCTTCATTGACTGCAGCGACACCCACACAGCGTGCCGCGTCCTTCCCCCGCCCAATTGCCATGAACCCCAATACTCAGGCCAAGGGATTTGTGAACGAGTTTGGCAACTCGACCAAGCCCACCAAGCCCAAGGTGCGGGGTCGTTTCTCTGCTGAACGTCGTCGCGAGGTCCAAGAAGTGCGCAAGCGCGGTGCATGCATTCGTTGCCGTATGCTGAAAAAGCCTGTATGTTTCAACCCTTCTAAGATTTTCTTGCATTGTAAGCTAACAAAATTCAGTGCTCTGGCGATAACCCCTGTACCACCTGTGCCAGTGTCGAGAGTGCTCGTCTCTGGAAGCATCCCTGCATTCGTACTCGTCTGTCCGAGGAGTTCGAGCTGTACAATGCCAGTACGTGTTGCTTGTTATTCTCTTTGAAATTGGACCTGGTAACTGACACATGATAGACCTCCATGCGACTCTCGCCTATCACGATACCAGTGCCATCAAGAGTCAAGTCAAATTCGAGCACTACGCTGGCCGTATTGAGGTGACGCACGGAGAGGACAGCCAAGTTTTCGTCACGATCAGTGGTCTCCAGGGCCATCGCTCAACTGTCTCGACCCTAGATCCGCAGCTTCAAGGTTTGGGTGAGGATCAGTTTTCTGGACCTCCCCAGGAGATCTATCTGCTGGACAGCGATGCCGATGATATCCCAAGTAAGCTGGAGATGTACATTAAGAAGACTGCTCCATTCTTCTTTGAGCGCGAGACCTCTCCTTTCGTTAAATCTACTCTGATGCTTGCTGCTGAGCTTGCCCAGTCGAAAAAGGACACGCTGCTTGAACGTGCCGTTGATCTTTGGGTTGCCACTCACATCCTGGTTGACACCGAGCTTACCTGGAAGACTTACTGCAACCCCACCCTTCCTCCTACTTCCATGCACTCCCTCTCCCAGCCTCAGGACGAAGGCCGTCTGCCCATCGAGGAACACTCTGACCCTGAATCCTATGCTCTGCTGTGCAGCCAGCTTCGTGCTGCGATGGAGAAGCGAGCTATGCAATTGAGCAAGTCCGTGATCAATGACCTCGAGCGCCGTTTGCTCCAGCGCCAGAAGACTGGTTGGTTCGAGACTTTCCTTGTCTCAATGGTCCTGCTCAACTGTGTTGAGCGGACCTGCTGGTTGTTCCGCTCATGGGACAACGAGAACTTTTCCCAGCGCGTAAGTTGGTTACCGATTTGGGAATTTCTTCCACTAACATTCTTTCCAGTGGCCTCTGGACAAGCGTCCCCTTACTACTACAATCAGTCTGAGCGATTTGCCGACATCCTACACATGCTTCTGAGAATGCGCAGCCTTCCACCCAAGACCACCGTTCGCCCTGACAATGGCACCCTCAAGGCTGTCGACGGCAGCGACGAGAACGCCGTGCGCTGGTTTGACATGATCCAAATTTCCCGTACGTGCCTGACTCTTGTCATATGTCAGAGATACTAATGATTTTACAGCCTACTACCTCGAAGAACGTGCCAATGCCATGTTTGACGTCTCTGATTCGCGCTCCCTCGACCTCCGCCACAGCGCCGCATTGCTCCTGCCTGCACACTCCTAATTGTCCGCCTCTCAGACTTTTTAATACCGCTAAGCGCCTTCTTCAAAACAATTTCGTTTGCTTGTCCCGTATGACTTGGCCGGAGATTTGTGTTGCAAGGCTGTGTGTCTGTATTCTTGCAGGGTTATACATCTCAAATGTTAGGTATCAATATTGGGCTACCATCAATCAAAGATTTTTTCGAAACCCAGATGTTAAACAACTTTGTTTTATCAAGCTTTTTTTCCGGTATTTACATCGTTTGGCATTAGAGATTCTAGACCCTCTACTGTCGGCCGGTGAGGAGGGAAATCTTCAATTAGTATGTGGGGATCTCAACCTTGGGGGTCTTCGGCTGTTTACAGTTTCGCCCGTTCAGCGCATCGCGGCCCAGTCGATCAACCAGAGCCGAATGGAGAATGTAAGGACAGTGCACAATTTGCAAAGACCCCTGAAAGCCATGGTTTCATAAAGCCCAAGATTGAACATACAAGATACCCTGGAATCTAAGCACAATGAATATCTCTAATCAATCCTCTTCCAGGCGAGAGGCCGATAGACCCTTAAATTGCCTACAAACAGGTATCTCGTTATTATTTCTGAACTGATGAATATTCCTCCACTATGACTTCTTCTGTAGCAGAAATCATTCTGCAACCGGATCTACCGCCGCACTTAGATTCCATTCTGCAAGCGCACTGAATTCTGCATTTAAAAAGCTATTCAATAGCAATATGCTGTGCTAAATCGCTGAAATTGACCGACATCAGATCATTGTCGAATGCAGGGAACTCACGCTCCAGCCATCTGTCCCTTGGGATCTGACCACCTATGGCCAAGGGAGCTTGTTCAACGAACAAGGAATCGTCTATCTCTGCAGTCGATTCGATGTTCACTTCAGTAGTCTCTCCCATAGTATTCTCTACGACGATCCCTGATGCATCGTGGGCAGACTCCACAGAGGGTTTCGCGCCGGGTTTCTTGGCGGATGCAGTGTTGAAGTTCTCAACAGAATCCACGAAGAGAGTTTCTGGAATAGGGTGTTCTGTTTTCAAAATAACAGGCTGAACAGTCGTGTCTTGGAGCAACACGCACCACTGAGCATTTTTCTTATCGTGCCAGTGACGGACGTAGACACTATGATCCGTTAGTCGAGACTTCCCTATCGCCTTACATTTAATCCGTAAGTGACATTTTGAATGACTGCACGCACCAGTTCTTGAGATTCGGATATTGTTTCAGATCTGCTAGGATTTCTCGTGAGAGTGCTGGATTGAGACCGATTTGTTCGTGCTCTTGCGGGATGAGAGGGGAGCTTGGTAGGATTGGCATTCCGGGTCTGTTGTCCAGGTACAGCCTTTGAGCGGAGACTTTGTGGTAAAGGAGAAGGGTCAAAAGAGGCGGCATTTCGGTGTTTACCAAATTCGATGCGGTAGAGGCTTCTTGATGTCGTCAAAGATTCTCCTAACGAGGGAAATTTCTTCGAAGAAGGACAGTACGGTCAGCAGTCTGATATTCAGGCACGGGCTATATGTGATCCTATATGTTTGCACCTGCGTGGAAGACGAATGTGGAGTTTAAGACATAATTCAGAAGATATATATTGGTATTAATCGAGGAAACGAGTAGACCCAGGAGAAAACCCCATCAGAAATGCGACGACTCATCAAAGGATAGTCAATGAATATGATGTTGGGTGACAACACTAATGAATATTGGAACTGCGAGAACGATGATTGGTATCTAGTCAAAGAGCAAAAATTTCTAATAAGACATTGTAAAGACTAGTCTTTCAAATTATACCGCCGAAAGTCACCGACGAAAGGATAAAGCAAAATCGCTCGATATTAGAGATAAATCTCAATATCAATGAAGCCACCGAAGAAAGAAGTGCAAGAAATCTAAACACAAATCAGCTTCTGTGACCAAAGGTTTTGGAAAAATAAGTGAGCATCATTACCTCAATGCTTAAGCGGGAGTATCTTGTTCACGCCGAAAGATCTCCAATCCAGGCTCCGAACATTGTCTCGGTCTTTGGCCCAAGGGCTACTGTGGCGGAGTATCACACAGTGACAATCTTTCTCGCGATCGATCCAACTATTGTAGAGAGAGCTACGGACTCGCTTAGCCCATGAGCTCTGGGAAATCATGGAAGTCACCCACTATGTACTGAAGTCCTGTTGGATCTTCTCAGTCGCGCTTTCCAGCACGCTGGAATGTGCGGGCGAAATGGTACTGGAGTTGGTTTTCACGTACTCCTCATACTCGTTGATTTTGAGTTGCACGCCGGAGGTATTCTCCAGGACGAAGGAGCCGTTCTCGGCCCGATAGGCGAGAAGGATTAAGGAAGGATCGAGGATGGTCATGATGAGTGGATTAAGATCAAGTTTGATGATTTAGTGAGATGCGGTATCTAATGAAGAGTGAATTAAGGAGAAGGTGAGAAGTGAACAAGGTGCGAGGAGGTCGATAGTTCATATAGCTGGGGCGGGTTTTTGGTTCATAGCCCGTTGCCAGAGTTGACGGGTCAGTCCGTTGTTTGAACCGGCTGAAGTTGACCTACAATAGCCTAGGCACTTTCTGCAGTCCGAGACAGTGCTGGTTGTATAGCGAATTGAGATTTTCTTTGTCCGTTCCCAAATGGGGACAGGATTCTTCTTATGCATTAGCTCACTGAGGCCGTCCATGGTAGTCACTTCTGAACCACTACGGATTGAGCCACCTTTGAAGAAAGAAGTATACTGCGTGTTTTTGTTTCACATCATATATTCGCAACGATGATTAGCACATCTTTTGTATCCTGGGCCGGAGGCGGATGAATACTATCGCTCTGCCATCTTCAATGGTGCCACAAAATGTCGAGGCAATTCGATTCGCGAGTGTTTGCGATGACGTGAGCTATCTGTCTATAATGTGCCAAAGCAGATGTTTATCTGACTGCGCATACATTGATGCAGGTTCCTGTGCACCAGGGGCCATTTGTAGGTATCTGCAGTCAAGCATGCTGCTTTAATGAAGCTCTGGACATCATGGATGACATTTCGCGCGTGCCGAAAAGGAAACGTGTGCACTTGAGGAGCAGGAAAAAAAGAAAATGAACAAGCTATGATTATCTATGCATAATGTGACCATTTGATTGCATATGTTCCTACGCGTGCTTTCACGAGAGATTCACCATGTTACACGAGAAAAGAAAGAAAAAGCAAGCCAAAAACAATGGCTCGATGTGGAGACCAGAAGAAGGAGTAGATCTACCAGCAAGGACGACAAGTGATATGGGAGGTTTTCTTGAGGGGTAAAAGCTGAAACAAAATTATATCAAAGGCACGATCCTAGCTTAGATTAGCTTCGGAGAAACGAACAGTTATTCTTTGGATTGAGAAGCAAGTGAAAGAGAACTAAACTAGATTATAGCAAGCTGAATTTCTCACGAGATATTGAGGCTTTTTAGGTTGTTTTAGAATGGCATAGTCTTTTTTCATCATAGGCGCTATGTTTCAAAGCCTCGATATCCTACGAGAGCAATTACTCACCTCTCCTCATCTCGCACCAACTTCCTCGATATTACTGAATCTCTTTATTCCTACCAACCTCCTCATCAAGCTTTTTACCAGCAACCAAGGCACTGTCGCTACACTCGCCAACTCTTCAGAAGCCAGTGGGAAAGATATCGGCATCACTAGACATGTCTAGCCTGGACGAAGATCCCCTTGAGGCGAGTATCTCATCCAAGGAGACTCTGAATACGCAAAAAACTCACATGACTTCACCAAAAGGGCCTGAAGACTCAAGCCAGCCACGCCTACAGGAGACTACATCAAATGCAGATCGATGGCCTCCAACAGGTGCAGCAAGCACTATCCGACGTCCAAGAAACTCACGAAACCCTATTCAAAGACCTCGAAGCCCAAATCACGGGACTGGAAATGGACAAGACCGAACTGAAGACTAATCGTGAGCCAAGAGCTCAGCGAGCAAAGCTTCAAACCGACGTCAACCTAAAAGCCAGACTATACAGAGTCCGTCTTCGCAATCTCCTCGAAAATGGGAGAAGAGACATGGACGGCACTGATCTCGACCCACAGGTTAATTGGCTCATCAAGCAGACCTCTGGCGCAGATTGTCTTCTCGATGCCGACATGCTGCTGGGCTGGGACGAACTCCAATGGGAGACTTGCAAACATGTTCGAGACACGTTTGTGAACATCTATGGCATGACGCCGCATCAGATTCTCTATATTGGTGAGTCACCTACTTGTAACTCTGACTTGCCGGAATGCGTGTTGCTGACGTCCATAAAGATGGCCAGGGCGATTTCAATAAGCAGCTTTTGAAGGTACTCGACCATCAAGCGAACAAGAGCTTGAAAGGGAGGTGCTCAACGACCGCCAACGCGTTCCGTTCGACTGCATTCTCCACCATATCAACTCAGGAGCCACGTATCAGTCAATTCTGCAATAATGAAGAGCCTACTGGCGTGCCCGAGTAGGAAGACAACAGGCATGAAGAGCACCAACATGACAGAAATCTGGATAGGGGATGAGTTTTGCATAGGTTGGGATGAATGGTTCCTTCTTCTTCTTCTCAAGGCATATATGCCAACATTTGCAATTATCTCGCATCTAAGCATTCATTCCCGTATCTGGCAATCATGAATGCATTTCATTCAGTGTCACTGAGCTTGCCCATAAGCAGTGGTATTCTATTCCAGAAACTGCAAATTCCGCACCAATTTAGTAATCACAACATACACTACATAAAACGCCCCGGTTTTCTCATATCAGGGCGTCTGCATATGAACCTCCGGCTGCACTTGCACATGTCCCTGTCCTGCCGGCTGTGTTGATTCAAGCACAACAGCGTAGAACTTGCCTTCCTCGGAGGTATCGTGGTAAGGACCGGCGCCGACAACCGCCCTACGTTACTTAGCACGGGATGCCAACAAACAACTTTGAACATCACCTGGAGGGGTAATGGGATATGCAGACTTACCATCCTTTATATTTGGGCTGGTTGAAAACCTCGGTAAACACTTTCAAAATGCGCAGGGGGAGTTCCAGGATGGAGGGTAGCTCGGGCCCATCGCCGCAAATTGGGAGACCCAGTTTGTTGACGGGGAGGTACACGATCTCCGCTGTGTTTTGCGGATTGCGCGCCTCTTGGAAAATGAGGAGGCGACGGGTTGGACTCTGTGATTTGCTCATCTTGGGAGAGATGATGCTTGAGATTGTGATTATGCAAGTGGTAGTTCTGTACGGACTCGAGGGTCTCGCAGTTGGGTCTTTGCGCTCAATTCCCCAGTGCAGGCTTCCTTTGGCCTAGGCTGTCTCAAAGCCGTCTTTGGAAACATGATTAGTAGAGGCGCGCAGTGATATTTCTGAACATATCATATCTCACCACGTTCTTGAGCGCGACGCGACAGAGGCTGCTTATCGCGTCCGGATCGGCTATGATTATTGCGGGGCACGGAAAAAAAGGGGGAGGGAAAGGAATGCGCGAATTTCACGTCAACAAGAATAGACCCTGCCTTTGCAAGGTGAAATCGATCAGAGAAGAGCCAGAGAGTAGAGCCATGTGGTTTAGGCAATCAACACAGAGGAATGGGTAGATGGGCTCTGGGGGTTATTGGTGTTCCTATTTGCCGCGTGAAGGTGGGGTGGGCGGAATGATCATCGCGCTTTTAGTGATGACACATATTTGAGGACTTTGTGTAATTGTACAACATTCCCCTAGAATTGTTCTAGGTTGAGAAAGACATTAAAATTATGTCCATATATAGAGTGAATGTGGAGTAAATGCTGGAGCTGAAGCTCAAGGCACGCAGTGCAGACAAGTGCCACTATGGATCGACCACGCTAACAATGACAGATGGAAAAGCGGGAATGTACAAGGAAAGAAAAGACATTGGGTATCATAGTGGAAAAGAAAATAGAAAGTATCGGTGAACTCATATACGAGGAATGATGCAAAATCAAGCATCGAGCTCCCCGTCCAACACTCGTCTAGCAGCGTCGAGTCGTCTTCGCAGAACCCGTGCAGCCTTCATGTCAGGATCGGGCGAGGTCGTGATTGCTTGCAAGTCCATGCAGACATTTCCCAGGCTAGAAAAGAGTTGCTCTAGCATCTGCGTGTCGTCGGAGTTGATGCCTCCGATTGCAGTAGGGGTTGCGGAGCCTGGATAGGGGCTTGAGGCTGCTCGGACGGTCGAGACGAGAGATGAGACAAGGGAGGTGGGAGTTGCGGACCCGGCCCCTGACGAGCGACCGGTCACGTCTAAGGTCTGGGAAGTGGTATGTGGCTGGTTGTTGATAGGGACATCGCCATCTCGGGGCCCGCGCGGTGTCTCTGAGCGGTCAGTCTCGAGGACAGGACTTGGTTGGCGGCGAAGTTCTGTTGATATATTAGGATATTTTCCAAATAATATGCAGCTTTCAGGGTCTCACCATGATTAAATCGACGGTCCCAGTAGAGGAGGTCTTCTTCTTCCTCAGTCATCTCATCGCCTTCCATTGCGGTAGCAAATGTAGCGACGGTCGAGACAGACATGGCACTGTTATTGCGCGAGTGTTTGATTGATCGTGACCGAGAAGGCTGTCGAGAGCGAGAGCGAGATTGCTGACGAGACCGCGAGGCCTGGGACGGCCGGGTCGTGTCAGTAGACTCTTGAGAAACCTGACTGGGTCGGCGAAGCTGGCGCGAGTAGTTGCCTAGGGCACTGTGCAAAATGAAGTGTTCGTAGTCAAAGGCATCCTCGCGCTCCTCGTGCGGCACGCCTTCGGCAGCGTATTCTTCCAAATCTGCATCGAGCGGTTCGCGCAATATTTCATCAAGGGCCTCTCGGTCGATTTCGCCCTCCTCAGCGTCTTCATACATGCTCTCTGCGACGGATTGCCGACCATCTTCATAGCTCACGGGTGGTGTTTGCCAAGGAACATGCCCTGTTGGTGGCGAGGCTTTCGCCGAGGTTGGCTCCAAGGGACTGTTACCACTCCGCTTGGCTGCGTTATTCTCGCCTTGGAATTTAGCAGTACCATTGGGATTTGGGGAGCGGACTTCTCGAGTGTATTCAGAGCTGCCATCTCGTCTCGTATTGGATCCCCGGCTGCTCTGGCCTTCTCGAAGCTCCAGACCATTTTTATACCAGGGATCCGCAGCTGTTAAAGGACTAGGCGTGCGCAAGCTTTGGAGACTGCGTCGGCGAAGATTGTCCTCTTGATTTCGCACTTTAAGTGAAGAAATCTTGATATGAAGACCCTTCATCTGGTACTGCAGATCACGCACCTGCAGCTGAGACTGAGCCCGACTGGGTGGGCCGCACGAGCTGTAGACGGGACTGAAATCACGCGGGTTTGATTTGACATCATCCTCCGAAGAAATACCCAGTCCTTTCGGAGAGTCGGCGGGGCTACTGTCTTGAGATTGCTCGATGACAGGCGATTGCGCGGCTTCGGGGGACGCTTGCTGATTCACTTGCTGTGGCGTTTGCATCGACGAAATCGATGCACGGTGCGTAAGATATGCCCTGCCAGGCCCATATTGGAAAGATCTCTCGTCGGTATTTAAATTGGTTCGACTACTGGAGCCCATCGCACTCACAGACCGAGACACCTTTTTTGTATCCTTTGACATAGACTCAGACGGGAAGTTAGTCTCGCTGTGCACGCGCGAGTGCCGGTTCGCCGAAGCATCCTGCGACGCAACCAGTGACTGTCGACGGAGCGCAGAACCCTTGCGATGGGAAATCGATTGATACAAACCACCCGGCTGGTGAGACCCAATAGGTGAAGTCGCCGGCGATGTGTGCGAAGGCGAGGGCGTGAGTCGCACCGCTGAACGAGCGCGACTGAGGTTCCCCTCCATCAGCATCAAGCGCTTCTTTGCATTCTCTAGAATCCTCTCAGCCTCGCTGCTCAGGATCGCGGATGAGAATTCGTCTCCAGGACCCTTGCCCTTCGCAACAGTAGAGGCAATGACAGTGCCAGGCAAGCCGGTCTTGCCAACATCTCCATTTTCCGGCTTGTTCACACTGTCCGCAGGATTCGGCGACGACTTAGCAGCAACCTGTGGCGACGATGCCTGCTTCGTTGTCGAAGCGCGAATGCTCCCCGCGCTCACAGTTGAGCTCGAGCTACTCCCCGTGTACTCCTCCGTCTCAGTAGTGGCCAATTGCTCTTTTGCACCAGGCGAGCTCGCCCTCCTTTCGATTTCGTCGCGTGAACCGTCCTCATCGTCGAACCCTCCTAATCGTGACGGCGAGATTTCCTCGCCTATGTCGGACAGCCGGCGATTGTTCACGTCGTCGTTGGCCCAGTGTCGCGAAAAAATTTTCTTGGGTCGACCGTTGGAATGCGCATCGCCAGAGTAGCGCGCATTCAAATTGGACAAATAGACCAGCTGGGAAGGCGGGGAGGGAGTCTGGGATTCGCGCTCGCTGCCATAGGGCAGGATCATGTCCGGGTCGGTCAGAGTGAGGGAGGGCATGCGTGCGGGCTCTTGGGCCTAAGGAGCCTGAGGAATGTAGGAGAGGAAAAGACAGACGGGCTCTGAGGCCTGGAACTTCGGACCTAAGAACCTAGGGACCCAAAGTGAACAACCCTGAAAAAGCTGCCCCTAACGCGCGCATTCGATGGGGCTTAGCGTGCTGTGATCATTGCCTGATCGGGGTAAGAGGAGGAGGAGGATGATGCGAAAGTTGCTGGAGTGATGGGATTGGAGGGCGAGTTCGATATGGTGCATCGAGTATAGATCTCGATTCTACATGGCACTTGCAGCCCACAATTGCATTGTATTCATGCAGTCGATCGTTGGAAGTAGCATAGACTGTCTTTGTTAGCTTGGAGGCCGTTAATTTACACCCGGCACTAAACACACTACGGCACTTGACAGAGCGGCGCAGACCGTTGACAAATGTACCCCGGTGCTGCTTCTAGCTCACGGCCTCGGGTCCTTTCTTAACACTGTAGAATCCCTTGGTCGCATGAGGGTCATGAATCAATCTGAACCCCCGGCTACGCAGGTATACGCAAGGATCCAGGTTTTGGAACTCCCTGCCTTCTACCACAGGAATCTATTAACTGGTACGAACCCCTGAGGTCCGCCCTGATCCACGGAACCCACTCAGTGGGGAACTAATTTCCATGCCCTAATACGTTTGAAAAAAAAACATCATGTTATGCTTTTAGGTCGACGCCTGTACAATGTGGTAGATATTACAAACCCCCTCAACAATAAAAACTCTATAGCTTCTGTAGCAGGATCTTCGCTCCACTGCTCGTGGGTCCCGGCTTCTTCTCATCTTTGCCGGGCACTGACGCCTTTTCCAACGCCTTCTTGTTCTTCTTCAGTGTCTTGAGCAGCTCATCCTTCTTCGAGAAATCGTCCGATTCAGTCAGGGCGACAATCACGAAGGGGTTGGCGCCTGTGGCCCACTCCATCACCTCGTCACTGATCTGCTCGTACAGTAGATCGTGGAAATTGAGCGCTGGCTCGACCTTCTCCACGCTCTTAGTGGCGGGGTTGAAGCGGCCGCCCTGTACGAGCGACTTGAGCAGACGTCCAACGGAGGCAGAGTCGCGTGTCTCAGACTTGGTCTTAGCGGCCTGAGCCACACCTTGCAGGGCGGCGGTCTTGTCGCCATCAGCCTCGAACAACACCTCACCGATGAACTGGCATCCCATTGTAGTCTCCAAGAGGGTCTCGGCGCGGGCAGCAATGAATGCAAGCAGGGTGGGAGAGGCGGCCTTGACCAGCTCCAGACGACGGGTGGCGGGTTCTTTCTTGGAAGTTTCCTTGCGGATCTCACGAACCTCCTTGAGGACCTCCTGGTCCGCTTCGGGCAGAAGCCACTTGACACGTTCGCCAGCGAAGGGGTATAGAACTGCGATACGGGCGGTCAGGTCGTTGACCTGGTAGCACAACTCCTCGTTCCGGGTCTCCTCCGGATCGTTCTGGTTCAACAGCTCACTGAAGATAGACTTAGCGCTCAACTTAGTATCGTCCACAACTTCGTAGGCAGCAAGGAGAACCATGTGGCCGTTCAAATCACCAGCCATGGCCTTGATGGTGTCTCTGTAGAATCGTAGGAGCAGCTTGCGGTCCTTGGCGTTGGCGTAAGCCAGAGTCAGGGACATCAGGCGCGAGCCAGACTGGGTGAAGGCCAAGTTCTTGACCAGATCACCTTCTTCGTCGCCCTTGAGCAGCTCGATGAACTCGTTCGCTTCTGTGCTTCCGGGCTTGGTAGCGAGGAAGTATTGCAACATAGCGTCGTGCAGCATGGTGAAACCAGTGCTCTTCTTCTGAACCAACTGATTGATGAGCTCGTGCAAGTAGTTCATAATAGGGCCCCGCTTCTCGGGGTGAGCCTCCAAGATCTTGGGCAAGTCGGACGAGGGCTCCTTGTCCTCCTGGAAGATAACGAATTCGGCACCATACCACTCGCGCAGCAAGCGGGTCTTCTGAGCCTTGGTCGCAACGGTACGATAGATATCATCGAGAATCCACGACCCCTCCGGATGACGAATAAGGCGCCTGACATGGCCATAGAACTCGGGAATAATCATGTCACGGGTCTCGTTGTCACCATGCACAATCAGCTTGCCGACCAAGAATTTGGCGTAGCGGCTCTGTGCCAGCTCCTTGTAGCTGCCCTTCAACTCCTGTGCAATCTGCTTTCGCTGCTCGAGGTTGCCGTATTTAAGAGCAGTCTGGATGACTCGGACGGAGTCGTGCTTGAAAACAAAATCACGGACACGGCCGGTGACGATCTCGAACAGCTCACTGATGAGCTTCTTGCGGTCTTCAAGTTTGACGTGGGACTTGCGGCGCAGCTGCTCCCACAGCTTTTTCGAACGTGCGATCTGATCGGCATTGGGCTTGGCGGCCTTGCGCTCCTGCTGAAGCGCCTTTTGCTTGGCGTGGGACTCACGAGACGCATTGCCTGGAGGGGGTTTTCCTGTTAGCGGCTAGACTTGTAGACCAGTGGAAAGCGAAACATACTCTTCGCCTCGTCGGCAACCTTCTGGTGCTTGTTGTCCTGCTTGGCAGACTTCTCCTCCTCTTCCTGCTCGTCGCTCGCATCTTCCATGTCGACATCATCTTCCGGGCTCTCGTCAATAGCATCAAGGTCATCGTCGGAAATATCGTCGATATCGAAGTCGTCCTCGTCCTCATCATCGTCCTCAGAATCCTCCTGAACTTTCTTCTTGGGAGCCTTCTTCTTGTCTTCCTTCTTTGACTTGATTTCCTTCTTCGAGCTAGACTTCTTCACGGGCGCAGCGGTCTTGGACTTCGATACGGAGGCTGTCTTCGTCTTGCTCCGCTTTCCATTGCGATCTTCGGCCGCGTCGACGGGGCGTTTGACTCCAGCCATAATGAATATAATTCACGGCGACACTAGATTAGTGTCTGAACTGGAAATAGATTGAAAAGTTGGTTGGTGCCCGAGCTGAAATTGCTCGTGTTGCTGGAGGATAATTTTTTTGATCGCAGGCGGAGGAAGTTTTTTTGCCGCTGTTTGCTCGGTTTGCACTGATAAGGAGATTAGTCCCAGACGTTGGAGTAATACATTCGAATGCTACGATCATTCCATCATGCGAAATTGATCGGCTCTAAGTTGGTCACTTGAAGATCGTACGGGACTGTATCTATATGCAAATCCATGCAACGTCAATGCTAGCCATATTCTGGACACGATGTGGACTGAGTGGACATGACCTCGATATGCGACGATTACGCTCAGTCCACACGCAGATGAACAGAAAGGAATTAAGATTATACAAATGAAAGCCTTGCAATTCTCGTCACAGGAAATCACCCAGCGAGAGTCGGGGCTCCGAGGAAAAGGACTCGGCGGAAGACAATATGATGCGAATCAGACAAAGCAAAGGCAACCCGGAACGCCTCCCACGTATATCAGATCTCATCAACAGATGTCATGAATCATGAAAGCTCATTCCCTCTCTCGGCCACTGTAGGCGTTGGACCCTTCATGGCGCATAACTCTGAAGCCCCGCCGCTCTGCCCACGCTTCCTGCCGGGAATGTGGAATCCAAAGGAGGTAGACTTAGTACCGGATTGCGATGTATCGCTGTTATCACCAAATCGTGCGAAGATGCCCTTCTTCTTGGGTTTCGCCTCGTCGTTGAGCCCGACTTCTTCGAATTTCTCCTCCTCCATAGGGTCGGGCTTCTCAAACCGACCTGAAGACATGCCGGGCGAGCGGGAGAAGCGGGAGTCGAGAGATGTTCGGGAAGGGACGGCGTCGGCGTATGCGACGGGTGAAAGGGCGCAAATATCCTGTTCATCGTTAGAGGCTATCCCATCGTGTTTCCGTACTATCTAGACGAGTCGCACATGTCGGGGGACGTACAAATGAGCGGCGATAAGAGTCGAACGATTCACGCGATATAGAGAAGGGCTCGTTTTCGTCGACAAGGTCACGATGGTTCGATGAGCGTGTAGACCCTGGGTACCGGTGCCAGAAACTCTGCTTCTCGGGCGGCGAGGGCTGTTTCATGATTAGCCCATTCCTTTGGAGGGGTCGTGAATCGCATGACTGCGTTTCTTGGAAAGAGACACAGTACCGGAAGGTAGACACCGCTGTCATTGACGACTATCAGTGCACCGAAGTCAGCAAGATATACCTCAAGGCTCAGCGTAAGTCGACCATACCACTCAATTTGTACTCGTTCGGTTCACCATCGCAACTGCGACGAATCTCGATAGGGCGGGCGTGGGCGACAGATGATTCTCATCGAACCCATCGGCATCCCCACCATTGGCCTGGTTCTTCCGATTCAATAGATTTCGAAATTGAGGCATGATGAAGGGGTAAGATGGGTTTGAGAACTCCCCGGAATGGGAAGTTATGCAATGCAATGAATTCACATGATTTGGGTGGAGTAAGATACCACGCCAGGACCTCGTCCTACGTCATTATCATGAACTCCTCGGCAGTCAAGCAAGAAATCAATCCATGGCTGTATCGTATCGACCAATGATCTTGTAACGCTTAGACTCCTGTACAACTTTTGCATTGCATCTTTCGATTTGACCGAGTTCCTGGCTCCACCTCCTCGAACTTTGAAGATGTGTGGGGATTTGGTCTGTTCCGGGTCAGGGACAGAGTACGTGGACATTACCCTATCGATCTTACATTTCCTGCCGTGACAGCCTTTCTCATGAATTTCCAGGGCATAACCTTCAAATTTGTAGATACACACCGATAGGCCCAGATCGAAGATAAGTTCAACTGTAGTGAGGTTCGGCGAGCGTAACCAAAGTGGACTGACTCCGGTCAGCCACCTCACAACAGAGCGATTGAGAGCTTTTATATCTAGGCTCGCTTCGGGAAGTCTCTGGATTATCAATTATGTTACCACCGAGATGAGGAATCCGTGACTTTGCCATGATTCTCGCAATGTCTCGTAGATATGCCACGATGATTACAAAGGGGGGCCCGAGGCTTCGTCCCTCGTATAGGCTGCATATGTCGATTTGAAAGGAAAAAAAAGAGTTGCTAGTCTATTAATCCGAGAACGGCTCCTTAAGACCAAGTTTTTGAATAGAATCAGGAAGCCTCTTGCGGCTGCTCACCTTTTTGAGTTCATGTTTTGGAGCTCGGACAGCCCAAGCTCTTTATTCGATTTGTGATTTTCCTTTCGAGAGCTTCATACTTGTTGATTGGGTCGTGGAAAGTGTCAATAGCTTGTATTTACCTGGCAAGTCCTGTAAATGGGCATATAAATATTCCAGCAAAGCCTTCGGACAGAATGGCCATCAGAGCCTATCCTTTTTGGAATGTGCCATCGCGTAGAGAAGTTGCTACCTCTGGAAAGCCCTACAGGGCTCTCCTCTTACAGTCAAGCACCAAGAAATTCACGCAAAATGGAAATTGCAATACGCGAATCAAACCAGAATATTGTACGGTCGCGGTGAGAAACCCAATTTCAGGGGTCACCACTACTGAGCATGATGAAGGTTCAATACTGTGGGGAAGAGTAGACTGCCAAGAAAGAAAACAATGGAAGTGTAACATATACCTAATTAGACAGAGAAATAATTATCTGTCATGGATAACCTAGTGGGAGAGTCACCGCTAAGACGGCAACCTTGCTTCGGCGCAAGCCAGCGGGTACTGGTGCCTGGTTCGAATCCTGGGTTCGACACTTCACTCGTGCGAGTAATCCACGACGCTGGGGGTCGCTAAGCCATGGAGTCTACTGTTCAGGATAGCAATATCGCAGACGAGTCTCCAGCCTGGGATGGCGATGCCAGAATACACCGTCCCGTACAGGGAAGCTGGCTGTTGGTGTTGCAACTGCATCTTCTTTTTTGGTTGTTCTTTTTTCACTTCCCGCACCCTCTTCACCCTCTCTGTCAAGCACCCAATTTCCCCTTACTGTTTCCGCACCACAATCGATCCTCTAAGTTGCAAGTTGCATCCGCGTGAAAGTGAGCCGCTCGAGAACCCTGCTATCCGGCAATTGAGCTATGCGGACGATCGCTGCTTTCTCTTGAATAAGCTGAAGAGTCTCGACCGAAAGTCTTGACGAAGAGTGGATGCCAGGTTTGGCGGCCAAATTTGGGGGCTGTTACAGGGACCCTGTCCGTCTTATTTTCCAGTCCGACCGTAATCCTGCCAACCTCATAACTTTTGGAAAGTAGAGCCTCACGGTAACAGAAAATATAGTATTGATGGGAATCTTGGAAACAATTAATCAGCTCAACAAAGACAAATCTATGGAATAAAAATGTTCAAAACAAATGACAACAGTGCTTCAGACGGGTGTGTGTGTGTGGAAATAACACCCGGTTTGCAGGTAAACCCCCTTGGGCCGATCAAAACGCCCCTAGTGCCAATCCTAGTGTCAGTCACACCTAAGAAGCTTCGGCGCGAGCCTTGAGGTCGCGGTGGAACTCGTCAAAGTGAGTCTTCATCTTCTTGCCCAGCAGTGATGGACTCATCATCCAGGCCATTAGACCCTTCAGTTCCTCCGATTGCGTGAAGATAGTGGCCGTTCCATCCTTGATAGGCTCGATGTGGAATTTATGAAGACCGGCGATGGTGAAGACGGGTGGGCCCTGCCACGAGAACAAGTCTTCAGTGTTGGACTGGACATTGTGATCAGCGCTTCGCCTGGGATGGAAATTGAGTTCCCCTACCTTGATTTCGGCAATAAATTTGAAGTTCTCAATGTTGACTTCGACCTTGTCGCCATCGGTAAGCATTTGAGCGGTCTTATCCTTTTCTTGGATTTCGATCCCTTTGATGAAATCGGTGTGCCATTCTGGGTATGCCGAGAAGTTCAGGAGCTTTATGTGCGTATTTTGTTAGTCCTGTGTTCGTAGCTTTCTAGGTGTCTCTGATGATCCGTAACTTACAATTTCCCGCACCTTCGCAGGCGGTGCCGCGATCTCGATAGAGCTTTCGTTCTTGAAGGGCATCTTGTCTCGAACTGTGAATATGGATTTTTGAAGGTTCGAAAGGACGAAATTTAGGGAAAGGGGTGAGACCTAGTAATGAAGTAGTGCGTGCGCCCAAGCCGTGTTGCTTATCCTGCATGACCCCGCCCGAAGGACCCATATCATAGGCCTAAATGATCTTCATAACCTTAGATTGTGCCTTTTGGCCACGAGTTTCAAATGGGGCCGAGAATGAATCCGTGTCGGCGATTGAAATAGATTTATGCGTTGTATTGAACTGAGTAGTAACGACTTGCTTCATTCAAACATATACTAACTAGTACTAATCAGTAATCAAATCATGGATTATCGTATCGTGGGTTGATGGCGTCCATTCCGATGTCATAGATAACGAGCGTGATCGCATTAAAATCATCTCTTCATGTATCCCTCCGCCAAGGTCAACTTCTCTTTCAGCTTTGGGGGTTTCTTTGACGGCCCCCGCGTTTATTTCATCACCTGGGCTATCCAACTGTTCTTGATTCTCAGGGCTTGATCGAGAGCTTGGCCTAGCAGCTCAGCTCGCCGTGGTTGTTGCTGATGCACTTGTCTGTAAGAATCGGGCTGTTAGCTGGTTCTAGATGGAGTGTCCGAACGACTTACTCAAGTCAATCGTTGTGGGAACATAGCTGTGGCTCTGGTCAACGTTGCGGCATTGGCACTGATATTCGGTATATCCGATCATGACACAATTGATGCAGGAATCCTGGTAGTTCCCGCTGTGAAATTTGTTAGATCTGAGCTCGCTGAAAGTTATATAGAAGGCTTACTTCGATCCACACTGGAGGGAGCCCTTGTGGTTCTTGAGGCACCGGTTCAGATCAATGCTTGTTTCGCGCAGTTGGCCATTCTCAAATTCCTGGCACTCAGCGGTGAGCTCAGAGCCATAGCCCTCAATAGAGCGGCAAGTGTTGGCGAATTTAGATGCGGCAGACACCACGATCGCGAGAAGCGAGAAGAGGGCGATGTTCTTCAGGAAGAATTGCATGTTGATGGATGCGTACGATGGAGAACAAAAAAATACGATTCTCAACTGATGCTGATGCTGGTGCTGCTCGAGAAATGAGTTTGCGGGAACAGCGTCCTTGTATTTATATATACCAGAGGTGGTGCTAAGCCCTCAGAGCGTCTGGTGGCTCGGGATCACTCAGAATGGACATGGTAATGATGCCTCAAGTAGCAGGGAACAGAAGAGCTACGATGGCTCCTTGCGTGGCTTGGAAATCCCGCATCTGGAAAAATTCTACGTCGATTTTTGATACTTGAGGTCATAATGCATTTTTTCTTTGGTTGTGACGTTTTTTTCGCGTTTAGTCGTCCGAATCAAACCTTGGCTGTCTTAGCTTTCTCCGCAGCGTTCAGAGTACAACCGGTAACTGAGGCCCTGATTTGCTTGATGATGAAGTTTCTATTGAATGAATATGTTCACCACCAAGAGAGAATGTAGCAGAAACAGCTTGTCAGAAGCCCGATATTTCGCATATTTATAACGAAGGACGAGAGGTAGATAGCTGGTTAACCAGGACGTGCCAACTACAACTTCAAACAACTGACCTACTCACCGAAGATAATAATTTCTAGCATCACATGCGCTTGTCTCACTAGTGCTCCACAGAAAGCATGGCGGTGTATCTGAGATCCACTTGAGTCAGGCGTGGATCACACATGCCGATCTCGAAAGTCACTGCAAGGGACACATTCCACACGAGCTCAGGACTACTGGGCCCACTACGTACTGCATCCTTCAGACAGTACCAATTAAATTTCAGGGTGCTTTCCTGCATACTACCGTTCGAGTCATCTAGACCGATTGAGGTCAACAACGCGGGCTTCGCTGCAGGGAACTCCAGCCTTGCGCTTCCCCAGCATCTTCCACGCTCCCACCCATGACAGGAGACTGCAGTCTAAATCAACTAAACTTACTTATATCTATGTGACGTTCTGTTGATCTAACTGAGTAGCCCCTTGATCCACTCATTCATGGGTTTTCACTTCATGTGAGATGGGGAATATCCCGCCGACCATAGTCAGGATTATAGTCACTGCTGATCACGATCCATCACATCTTTAAGAAGCCGAGATAACCAAGCAACTTAGCACAGCGACTGCTTGTAGGATGTGAGGAGTGAAATTGCTCGGACGATATCAGCCGACTGAAGTCCAACAGCGCCCAGCCCTCGCGTGTCTGTTCTCAAACAAGTTTATGTAACCGAAATAGCAATCCCATCGGTTCCATCACAAAGTAGGGATAGAGCAGCTCCGAGACCTAGGTGGAAACAGCTAGAGCGTGCTTTCTGCGTGTTCTTCCCACTACTGAGGTTACACTTCATAGAGGCGGGATTCCATGGACCTTGCTGTTCAGGCGTGTTGAACGGGTGGATTGCCTTCATCTCCAGCTTCACGACCCTTCTACCTACTGAAGATAGGCTTTGCATAGGTAGCTTCACATATGTCCTTTTGAAACATAGGCTTTGTTGAAAGTCCTCGAGGTAAGTGAAGGAGAATCTATACGAATCGGTTTCAGCATGGAGGAAGACGTGATGAGGTCTTGCGCTTCGGAAACAGATTCTTCCAGTCAATAGCTCCTCGGCCAACGAGGCAGTGTCTGCGATCATATCCACATCCACAGTCAGCCTTGGTCACTTCGTGTCTGGCCTAATATATCTCCAAGTGATGTGCGATACAGAGGCGTTCAACGCACTGTAGTTCTGGGAAGAGAAGCGATTACCACGAAACCTATGTATTAGACTTCGAGTATGACTGCAGGTCTCAGTCCTTTTGTGAATCTTGGCTCTGAAGCATAGAGCCAGCACCATCCACATTTCAGTCAGGTACTCGTGAAATCCATCAGGGTCAACGCCTAGTCCCTTGGAACTTGAAAAAGGGGTGTGATTTGTCTCAGTTTAGAGTGCGGGGTAATTTAGCCCGATCATGTTGCAAATCAGTGCGATCCACGGGTGGAATCGCCCGAGAACTCCTTTACGGGCAGAGTAACGAGGGAAAAGATAGATAAAGATTGAGATATCGCTACTTTAGACTGGAAAGGACTCAATTCCGATGTATTTGAAGGTACGGAGACCCTCAAGTCGATGATGGATCGACGATCCTGGCGGGGCCGGGGGGGGTTGTTCATTTCCGGGCCCGGTCCACTTTAAGACCCCGACGGACACCCCTAGCTGGGGAGTGTCTGCCCTGGATTCTTTTTCATGACGTGCGTGACTTGAGCTGTTCAGCTTCCAGTAGCATTTGCAACCATTTTCGGTCATAAAGACGAGTCTCCCTAGCTTTCATCATGTCGAGCTCAACCCCAAACCAGTACGTCATGGCCCCAGATCGCCATGCGGAGGTGAGCGACCGGACTCTCAGATTCTCCAAGGATGGAACTTTTCAGATCTCAGTCTTTGAGGATTTACATTTCGCTGAAGGTACTTTCCAATCTTCAGCTTTAGGTGCAGGTTGCACCACTCGGGTCGAGTATGCTGACCGCGTTCATGTGCAGATGCTTCAAAGGATGTCAAGTCCAAAGGAGTGATGAAATATGTCCTTGAAAAGGAATCTCCGGACTTGGTAGTGATTAACGGAGACTTGGTCTCTGGTGAATTCACAAAAGCTTCGACTTCCAGCGAATATGTCCACGACGTCGTGTCTCCCTTGGTCGACAAGGGCATCCTGTGGGCTTCGACCTATGGTAATCATGACTCGAACACGAACCTCTCTCCCCGACTGGACGTTTATGACCAGGAGAAGCAATACTCAAACAGCCTGACTCAGAGGCAAGTCCTTGCATCCAAGGCTGGAATCACAAATTATTATCTGCCCGTCTATTCCCACC
The DNA here is from genome assembly GCF_028827695.1 of Penicillium maclennaniae. Classification (NCBI taxonomy): domain Eukaryota; kingdom Fungi; phylum Ascomycota; class Eurotiomycetes; order Eurotiales; family Aspergillaceae; genus Penicillium; species Penicillium maclennaniae. The sequence goes on along the minus strand of NW_026623215.1, from coordinate 3,008,340 downwards.
GGGCCCAGGAGAGCAGCACCCCAGCACTCATTTTATGGTTCTTCGATTCAAAAGGTGGCAGCTATGCCACGAATCGCGATAAAGATGTCAACTCTGGGCTCAGGGGTGACTGGGTGGATGAGTCCGTATGACACTGCCCACTCCAATGGTTCGATTCACAAATTGATTGAAGTACAGGTCATCGACTGGTTCGTGGAGGCCAAAAAGAACTTATCAGCCGAATATGACCAAACTATTCCTTCGCTCGCATTCTTCCATATTCCCTCACACGCCATGCTCAAATATCAAGAAGACGGATTCGACGCCTCGCGAACTCCGGGAATCAACGGTGAAAAGGTGGTCTCACAGGGGTCCATGGACACTGACTACTCAGGACAAGACCGCCGATTCATGGAGGCTCTTCTGAATACCACCGGTTTGATGGCTACTTTCAGTGGTCATGACCACAAGAATGATTGGTATGTTCCTATAGCACCAGGTAGAATTTGCGAGCCCATTGCTGATTTGTGCAGGTGTTTCAAATGGGATGGTCACACTGTTGATCAGGACCTGAAGGGAAACGGAATTAATATGTGCTACGGGCGGCATACTGGATACGGAGGCTATGGTGATGCGACTCGTGGTGGACGTCAGATCCTCTTAGACGAGGAGACTATGGATGATGAGATTAAGACCTGGATTCGCTTGGAAGATGGCACCATTTCGGCACCGGTCACGCTCAATGCGACATATGGCCAGGATAAGTATGCGAAGGTCAACCATAAGAGATCCTTGGACACATCGGCTGCATCTGGGCTGCATGACCACTCGGCTTTACTTATGATAATGTGTCTCTGGCTTTCGATATCGGTGATGTTCTGGAGACGTTAATTGGAGTGTTCACGAACATGCCAAATATGTACAGGATAATTGAATCTCACGCTTAAACAAGCAAAAGCCGTTGAAAACACCAACATTTTGCATGAGTCTCCTGATTTTCATTCTTCATTTCATGTTTCTCTAGACGTGATGATTATCCACTATGCCCACCGTTTCTTGTCTGCCGCTCATTCCTGCTTCCTGAAGTCCCCAGGCACTCTTACCAATTTTCTTGCCGTAAAACTTGACCAAGTAGCCCACTGTGACAGGGCCCACGATGGTGTTGAGAAGGATGGCCCATACAGCGGTGATGAACCCTTCTGTACTCACATAATTTGTCTCATTATACCCGATCTCTACAATCAATAACCCAATCTCTCCTCGTGCTACCATTGCGGAGCCGAGAAGGAGCCCAGCAAGCGAAGCTGAGCCATAGTCGCCTTTCTGATCTACCGCAACTGGGGTGTCGCGCGTTGCTTCGGAGCTGTTTCTCTTTTCATGAGTTTCATGGGAACTTTCGCTTGGCGTAGGGTTGTGGGAGAGTTGTGAGGCTTCGATGATTTTCGGGAGCCGATAAACTCGAAGATGGGAATCCATACTCCAACAATAAACTATGAGATTTATAAGCTATGACTTGTTGGGGGGGGAGGAACTGAAAGGTAGGAGTCACTCACCTTGGCAATTGCCATGAGAAGTGAGAAGAGAATTCCTCTCCAGATTCGTTTCCCAGTCCAGAGTCCTACAAAAGGAATTGCAAAACCAATGCTGGCAAAGAACAGTGGCTCCATCAGATACTTTTGTGTATCCAACAAATATAGCTCAAAGGTGTGCATGAAGGTCGGACTCCTGTTAGGATCTTGCTCACCCTCCTCACGACTCATGACCACGAAGGGGCCATCCGGATGCTTGCTGGGGAGATAAGTGAGGAATGCGCCGGCGAGGAAGGCGCCAAAGAGGACAGACGTTCCGGCATATGCTGCAATGCTGATGAATGCAGATAGTACCAAGACCATAAGAATGATATTGGAGACATGATCATACTTGGCGAATGCATGCTCGATCCAGCGGCGAAAGATTGGCGCGAATACCCATTTCGTGAGGATAGGTGTTAGAATTGCCATGGCTACTGACGCCACGATCGGGCGACCGATGATCCAACCGAGGCTGGTGTGACCTGAGTCAGGGCCAGATAATTCACCCAAATCATGGATGACACTAGGATATTCTGTTAGCTCTATAGAGACGACAATTGAGAGAAGTACACGTACCTTGCTAATACCAGCCCCACAACGTCGTCAATCACAGCCGCACTCACAAGAATTGAGCCAACCCGCGTCTGAGATAGGTCGACCTCTTTTGCAGCGGAGGATATTACTGAGAAAGTGGTGCCTAACGAGGTAGCCGAAAGTGCAGCTCCAATAATGAATGTCTCGACAGCGCCTGATTGATGTCAGAACAAAGGAGCTTAGAAGCAAGATTCCGAGATGCAAACACACTGTATCCATATCCTAGATAAAGCAATAAATAAGAAAAGGCGATTGGGATTGTGACGCCCGTCGCAGCTCCTAACACACTGGAGAGGAAATTTTGCTTCAAAAGATCTAGCCGTATTTGAAGGCCGCCTTTAATCATTGTCAGCAGATATTTTATGAGCACACTCTTTTCGACTTGACTTACCTTCGAAAATGATCAAAATCAAACCAACATATCCAATCGCGAGGAATGTCTGCTGCCACGGGCCTTCGAGAATATCGGCTAATGGTTTCCCATAAATAATGCCAACTGCAATTTGGCCAATAATGCCAGCACGAATGATTTTCGCAGAAAACCACTCTGCCAATGACAAGAAAAAGAAAAACGAGATAATTATCAAGATCTGTACAACTGCAATTCACTGTCAGTCTAGGTGTAACATCGGCATGTGGCTATTACTTACTACCAGGCTCGTGGTATGCAAGGAAGCTTCCTGCCATGACAAGACCTCGCAGAGATTGTGTCCAGTCCTGACAGATATGAAGAAAAAAGATTGAGCTATCCGCTGGAAAAAAAAAAAAACTCTTCTTCAGCACCAATGTCTGGGCACTTTCTTGGGCTTCTTGGCCATTGATGTCTATGACGTCGCGTCACGTGTTGTACGCCAGTCCCATGGAAAGTCGTCCATTTGCGTAAGTCATGAGAGTAAACAACTGTAGGAAAATATCATAAGAACAAATAATATGAGATTCAAGGTAGAAGGATGATTCAGATTGCCCGTATGTGAGCTGGCTTTGTGATGGCATAAAAACCATTCATCCCGATCCAAAACTCATACTAATCGACAAATACTAGGCCGATACTATTTCATCAATTCCGGCAACACGTAAGATTCAGTGTAATTCCAAATCATGGATGAATCCTGTGTGTGGAAAGCAGCTCCAGTGTACCATGTGTTTCGATGGCCCTGCAACGAGTAAAGGTCTTCGTAAAACCCATTCGCAATCTTGTCTCGGGACACCGTCAATTCGAACGGAGTATGACTCTTGTATGCCACAAATTCTGGTTCGCCAGCTACCTGATCAGCGTATCCGTTTGCTTGCAATTTCTTAATGTAAGAGAGGATCTCAGCCTGAACGAAGTCGTCGGAGACACTATGCGGGCTACCGTACTTGATATCAAAAACTCCCTCGATTGCCGTCGCGAAGATGGTGTAGACTCCGGGCAGCTTAGGCAGGCTGTATGGGGTATCAGAGCTCACCGAGTAGGAAGTGAAATTTTCTGGGAGCCCAGTGTTCTTGACCAAGGATGTGTAGTAGCCAGTGTTGTCAAATTCGCCGAAGAGATTAGCCTCGCGCGTGTCGAGATTCAAATGGTTCATATTATTGAGGTTCTGCGGGATGGCAATCAACAGCTTCTTCGCTATCACAACTTGAGTGCCAGTAGGTGTTTCGATATCGAGCTCGATTCCGTGGTCATCTCTGCGTTGTGTAGATACCACTTGACCGTTGAAAAGTACATCGGACCCAAGAACTTCTGTCGCCTGATCATAAATCTTGTAGTTGTCCGAGCTTGTTGTGACCAAGAACCCAGTCGAGATATCTTGGATGATGTCCAGTCCGAAGTTTTTGAACACATATAGTGTGGGCTGAGTCAGGAAGTCGCCAAGACCCTGGCCATATGTGAAGATAGCGTAGGCCGCATTCCCAATCGCGGGATATTTGACAAGGAACTGGCCGAATGGCAACAATAAGTCTTCGGGAATCGGGTCGGGAAGGAAGAATCCTTGCTCGACGCTTGGATACTTGGCCAGTTGCTTCGCATATGCAACCAGTCCTTCACTGGGATCGGGGCGCTCGTACTTGATGGACTGAGCGGATGAGTTCAAGTAGTTTGCAGCAGATGAACCAAAACTTGGGACCGCAATAGTCCATGATACATTCAATCGATCGAAGTAGTTCTTGACTAATTGCTGATTATGGAAGATCTCGACACCGTAGTCCACCGTTACCCCAGTCGCAGGATCCACGTACGTGTTGGTATGACCACCCAGAATACTTTTTTTTCTCAATTAGAACAACTGATCTCCCTTCATCGCGAAGTCTGATAGCTGCAAAGGTACCCGCAGCTCCGCACCTATGATGGCAATATCACGAGTAATAGGTGTTTTATGGCATTGACCAAAAGGCACATGGGAAACGAAAAGAGTAAACACAAATTTGAGCACTGCGCGAGACATCTTGAACCTCTCACAAGTACCAGGTTTCCGTCAACCTGGGGAGATACCTGTTCAAGAAGAATGCGAGCTGATGAAGTAGGATTCACTTCATAGTCCCCTCAGTAAGTCGTGTAACACTACTTCAATTCCAAGGTTCGTTTGCTGATTCAATTCTTTTGATGGCATAAAGAAGCGATACGGCTAGTATTTGATTTGTTGTCTCGGAGCTAGATCCACAATCTTGCCCCTGCATACGTGGCATTGCTCATGCATGGTGATCGTGGCTGCTCCGGATTGTCGGCCCCACATCATCATATACATTCATTGGCCTTTAAAAGCGATTCAAAATCCGAGACTGCAGCCATTTATTGCGGTCACCAATCCGAAGAACGAGAAGGCTCCATGGTAGAGACAACGCGTGCATGATCTTACGTAGGTTCGGCGGTTAAGCTATCTGATTATCACGGAATTGAGGCGGTAGCCAAATTTTCGATCCAAAATCACTGGTCTAGGCCTGAGTAGCGATAATAACTTAGGCGGATTGCCCCATCGCAAAATGGGCCTTTTTAAGCAAGAACCATCTTTGTAGATTGCCGGATCAGTAATTGGGATACCGGGAAAGCTAGAAAGGCCAGTGCTTATTATATTCGATGAAACGCCGAGGCGGATGATTGCGTTCTTGAGTGAACGTCAACTCATGTGAAGGCTCCTTCATGTAGGCGTCGGCAAAGGCCCAGACCCCCCCAAGTAAATGAGTGGTAACTGAGCGAGACTCACTTCGGATTCCGACAGATCGATGCCGAAGTCTGACTCAGAGAAATTGGTCGACTTTCAGTAAGAAAACGCTTTATTTACGTTATAGGTGCCCTGCTGTATGATGGGCACAGGAGTGCCCCAAACAGTGAGTGTGAAGGGATGAGAGGATACCACACGAAGAATTGCTTCATATTACAAGTTACTCTAGTCATTAACTACATACGAGCGAAGTAATATTGAGCCTGAAAGGATTGAAAAGAAGGGAAGTCATGGCGAATTCTTCGCGGGGCTGTTTGGTGCATACCGGGCCTTGGACCATTCAGAATGTAAGAGTTAGCCTCCCGGAGGTAGCATAGTGTGGAAGTGCAACTTGCTCATACGTTTATTGCAGTATCATCAAAGCCTGCAGCGGGAGTTGATATACATAATCAAGCTTGACCGGAGAAGTTGGATTAGATAACAATAAAAATCTGAAGAAATCTTGCTTCATATAAAGAGCAGAGGGGACAGAAATCCATGAAATTTAGAAGTGGCACTTCCAATACTACTATCTACTTACAAGCGTCTCTTGAAGACTAGTTGGCATCCATCCTGATCAGAGTTAGTGCATGTCAACACGAAGAAAACATAAGTGTATCGCTCAAGTCCTTACCATTGGGAAAAGTGTCGCAAAAACCCTGATTTCTTCTGACTGCGGTGTGGCATGATGCTCCCAGTCAAGCTCAAGTGCTGCCTTACCTATCATAGCAGCCATGGAAAGTGGCACATATCTTCTTGCGAGGCAATCATGAGCCCCAGCGCCGAATACAAGCCAATTTTTGGTGTGTGCTTCGGCATTTCCAGAGATCCATCTATCGGGATCGAACACATTTGGATTCGGGTAGGCTTCTGGATCATGTAAGGCCGGGTAACAGGATGGAATGATCATAGAGCCCTTGGAGACGGTGTAGTTTGGCGTGACAGGGAAATCCCTTGTTGCGAGGTAAGGTACAAAGATGACCGGTGGTCTGTGGCGGAGGATCTCTTTAATGACAGCGTTCGTGTAAGTGAGTGACTCTAGCATCGGCAAATCAAACGACTTGTACTTGTCACCACCTCGGGCGGCCAAATTCTCTTCCCGCAACCGGTCGAGTACATCGGGCCTTTGGGCGAGGATTTGGAACAGCCAGGTTGAAGCACTGCTGGAGGCATCTTGAGATGCAAACAAGAAGGTGAACAATGTCTCTCCAATCTCTTCATTTGAGAATTCTCTGATCAGATTGGATGGTTTCTCGACATCCTTTTCACCCGCCGCGATTCTCTCGCGATATTGATTTGACTCCATCATGTGAAGCACCCAATGATCGACAATACAAGTCGGTTTTGAGCCTAAGGCCATTTTCTCTTTGCAGACCGCGGCGCATTTTGCGAATTCAATGTGTACTGCTTCAGCCGCCCTCTTTCCCAGCCAGCATTTGGTAAACGGAACGTATATCGAAAGGGGGATGTTGACGAGCTCGAGAGCAGCAGTAGCCACGTAGAAGTCTTCAGTGATATTCTTAACGGCGTCTTGAGAGATGTAGTCTCCAAAGAAAGTGCGACAGGAAATGGCGCAGTTGATTTCTCTGAACAATGTCATGAACTCTTTGGGCTGTCCTTGATTTGCCTGACTAGTCGCAACAAACTTCTCGAAGTAGTCGCTGAACACTTTTTCTTGAACTGGGAGGTAACTTGAAAGAGCTCGATTGGTGAAGAGAGGTGTGAGCCCCCTTCTATACTCGGTGTGGGCTTTGCCTTGGAGGAAAACCCAAGCCTTTTCGCCTAGAATGTCTTTCGCGATCGGTACGATGCATGGCTCAGCATAGGTGGGAGATTTGAAAATTTTATGCGCTATGTCTCGATCGGAAGCGAGAACCACAAATCTGATGCGAATCCTGAGGTTAGCTAAATCTGCTTTTCACGCACGGTGATTTGAAGAAAAAATACTTGTGAAAAACGGATACACAACTGAGAGGCCCACTCGCCCACTGTGCGAGGTATGACTCGAACTTTGGGTCTATCGCCTGAATGAATGGTCCTATAAGGGGGATCTTGAACGTAGGACCAGCGATGGAACCCTTTCGCTTGAGGTAGACGACTAGAAAGTGAGTGAGCCGATGTCTCCTATTGAGGTGAAGCTCCTAGTTACCTTGATCATAGATGACGAGACTAATCAGAAAAGTCACAAGATACTGCCAGGTAGACCATCCCGTCAAAATATCCGGGAGAGTGATTTGCAATTGAGATGTGCTAAATTCTTGTGTTTGTAAGGACTCGGGCCAAGCGCTGGAGACGTTGGCAATTTCAGAAGCCATTATTTGAGCCTTGAAATAGATAGGAGAATTATCAAAACTTTTCACCCTAACTGTTAGGAAACGGGCTCCTAATATATTGCTCCTAATATATTATATTGACTGCACCAATCCTTCTCGTTCCATGTTACACACAAATCTCCTCATTGGGACTAGGGGGAATCGAGGCCGCGGCGTCTAAGCTTGTTCAGGCCTAGCCTCACTAAGCTTGGATTCTCCCAGGGGCACCACATTCACCGCCCTCGGGTTTACCGGGTCAAGTCTCCACTTACTTACGGTCCTCTAAAGGGCTTTGGCTTCTTTGATTGTTTCCTGTCTTCTCAAAATGCGCCAAACCCTTCGCCGGTCTTGTACTGCATGCTCTAAATCAAAACAAAGCTGTGATCTAAAGACTCCCCGATGTGCTCGTTGCACTAGGCGCAAAACCCAATGCTTCTATGCCAATGAGCCTACAAGATCGCTGGATAGATCCAGCAGTTTGACCAATTACAGACTGGGATCCCTCGACCCCTTCGATTCGTATCCCCAGACAAGACTTCCCAATGAGCAAGTCCAGCGTCTTATCCATAGTTGTACGTAGGTCTCAATGGAAGCTGTCAGGAGGGTGAAAACTGACCATTTCAGTCCTTCACAAGATTGCTTTCCAGTATTATCCACTCGACTTGAACGCGACCTCAAATCCATTTCTCGTATCCTGGTGGCCTCTTGCTCTGGGAGATCCAGCACTTTTTCATGTCTCATTGCAGACAGCATGTCTAGATGAAGAGCTGCTGGCCCAGAATGGCTTCCGATCCTCCGAGATTCTCATGGCTGACTCAGTGGCCTTGCTACGACGTAAAATCGAGAACGCATCATTAGCTGTTCAAGATGGAACAATGAACTCGGTCATTACACTCGCTACAATTGAAGTAAGATTGTATCTTGGGTCACTCAGACCGCTGCTCACCGTGTCTAAAGCAGTTACTGACCTCAAAACTTCCAGTTTGGCAAAGGTAACAATAAAATTGCCGAAATGCATGTTGAAGGGGTGAAACAACTGGTACATATGCGAGGTGGAATCAACTCGGTCCGACAAACCAGCCCCCTCACAGCGAGAATGATCAGCTGGTGAGCCACTCTCTAATGGCCTAGAAGACATGGTGCTCACATGTCTAGGGTTTCTATGCTCATCACGGGCTTTCCTCAATTCAGTTCACAGGATGATTTCGGAATTGGCGATGGAATACCTCCAATTCCAGAATGGCAACTAGAACCCACTGCTACACATGACTTACCAGACATCATTCATGATGTTGACTATGATGTGAGCAATGTATTTGTTCGCCTTCGAAATGTCTTTCAGCGGACCCAAAATTTGCAATTCCCAAATACCCGACTTCACGACCTCACATCGTTCGTCATACACCGACTTCTCTATCTTCCCTCGGACGCATCAAACCTTCAGAAGTCCCCTGTTTCGGAATGTGTTCGGTGCGCGATCGTACTTTACATGTTTGTTATACAGGGGCCAACTTATTATTCACACGTTAACATCATGAACACTATGGTCGTCAGCCTCATGAAGAATCTTAGTCGCCTAGACGCAACACCTCGTGTATACAGCTACCTTGACATTTGGCTCTCGGTGATAGGAATGGTGGCATCCGCTGGCACAAATCTTTATCAGTGGTTTTTGGAAAGATCACGCATGATCTCGACTTCTCTACAACTGGTCGAGGCTGATGACGTCCAGACCCGCATCAAGAGCATTTTGTGGCTGGAGACAATACATGCTGAGCAAATTTTCCGACCTCATTGGGATGCTATCATGGATACTGCAACACGACCAGTGATATCTGAACCTACGTGTATCTCGTCAGGCAGTCCTAGCTCGAGGCTTTGAAACCAATTTCAAGATTGGCCCACCTGAATTTTAGATTATATAACCTAGCGCTTGAAACATCGGAAGACCAGTCACAGCAGAGAATGTGACATAGAATAGTGGTGGATCTATTGTCTCAGATCTGGTCCCGATCTTTGATCTCGCTTAAATTTAGCGCGTTTCACCTTCCGGCAGTTGGCACGAACTACCGCCACCACTCAACTCCATACACTCATTCTGTTAAGTTGATGCCAGTCGCTGTCACTACCTCTGTGTAAGTACGTCCTGAGAACGACCGCCAAATTCATTCAGAGTTGTCGCAATGGATGTTGAGGAGATACAGGGCCTATTCCAAGTTACAGAACTTATTTATGATCACTTTAGTAAGAAAAGCATGGCATTAATTAAGATCGTGCTTGGAAATTTGAGGAGCTATTCAGCTGGCAATCCTCAGAAAATTCGATTTGCCAACATGACACTTGACAATTTGTTTGCGTGCAGACCTGAGGGTGGCTCCTATTTATCCACAGATATGAAACACTTGACCCTTCGCTTACCGAACTATCCACGAGGCTCAGGTACTATGAAAGTCCGCAATTACCGAATGAGAGCAACTGGAACAGTTAAATATGGCATGTAGTCCCATGAACTGATGAGAATCAAGCAGAACAAGCAGAACACTATCCCTTTTTCTTCTACTGCTCATCGTTCCCTTCTCCTTCGTTTATTGGACTTCGTTGATCGAAGTCATTTTTCGATCTTTTGTTTACTGCACTCCGCGATGCGCAACCTGTGAGCGCACTACGATATGTCTATTTCCAAAACTGCAAGTCTCCTGCTGGCATGGGCTGCGCTGGTCGCAGCCCACGGGTATGTCAGTAGTATTGTAGTCGACGGTACAACATACGGTGGCTATCTTGTTGATACCTACTACTACGAGTCTAATCCACCCGAACTGATTGCTTGGTCAACGAATGCCACGGACGACGGCTACGTTGCTCCTACCGCATACGATAATACCGATATCATTTGCCATCGTGGCTCTGCGCCAGGAGCTCTGTCGGCCCCTGTAATTCCAGGTGGCTCGGTCAAACTGACTGGAATACCTGGCCAGATGACCATCACGGCCTGGTCATTACCTATCTGGCCAACTGTCAGGGCTCCTGCGCTGACGTGGATAAAACCACTTTGGAGTTTTTCAAGATCGACGCTGGGGGCCTGATCACCGACAACAATACCTGGAACTTTGGCGTCCGACCAATTGATCGCGGATAACTTTAGCCGGACTATCACCATCCCCGATGATATTGAAGCTGGCAACTATGTTCTCCGCCATGAGATTATTGCCTTGCATAGTGCAGAGGACCTGAACGGCGCCCAGAACTACCCTCAGTGTATCAACTTGAACGTGACGGGTAGCGGTACTGCGTCTCCCAGCGGTACTCTAGGAGAAGATCTGTATAAGGATACTGATCCTAGTGTCTTGGTTGACATCTGGGATACCCTCAACAACTACACTATCCCGGGTCCTGCGCTGTACACTGCCGGCAGCACTTCTACTGCGACCTCGGCGGCTATTTCAACAACCGACACTACCACATCTGCTGCGGCCATTGCGAGCATATCTACCCAGACAACTGTTGCTGAGGCATCTGCTACCAATGCCTCTGCCACCAAGACATCCGCTTCATCCGAGACAACAGTGGCCCCCCTACATCGCATGCTCAGCACACCGGAGCTGCCCTTGGAAGTCTCTCAGCCCAAAAGGGACAGATTGATCAGGGCCAATCGAGAGAGACTGTTAGCACTGCTAGCACCTCAAGCACTTCCACTGCTACCTCAGGAGTTCTGAGCGGATCTTGTAGCCAGGAGGCTATTGGTACTGCAATGGTGGTAGTGCATTCCAGCGCTGTGTCAACGGAGAATGGGATGATTCCCAAAGTGTGGCGTCCGGGACCAAATGTGTAGCAGGAATCTCCGAGTCTCTGACGGTCTCAGCCTTGAAGAAATGCAGCGAAAGCATTCACTGGCGTCGTCAGGCCAATCACCGCCGTACTTGATCAGAGCGATGACGATAACAAAGTTCAGTCCCGTTATGAGAGGTGGCCTGCTGGAGATGTTGAAACATTATACAAATCACTGTACCCATCTGCTAGATTCGGCTTCATTCCTTGCAATTGAGAGTAGCTAGGTGATTTTGCCAAATTCAATATGAGCTTCCTTGGAGCAGAATAGAAAATAAAGAAGGTACAATTTCCTCAGGGATTCTCTTAGCATTCATCGATAACACGGGGGGAGTTGCTCGGCTGAAAGACGCAACAAACGGGAAAGAAGGCGGGGGCAGCGGGCGGCATATAGGCGTCTTAGCATCGTCCACCCTGGAGGAGTTCCAGCTATATTTATTAGACAATCTTTCGTGATATCTCTCTGTAAAGTTGTCTCTGGAGGGGCATGATACATTTCTTCAACATATAATAAGAGGACATCATTTGATAAAAGGACTCTTTGCTTGCTCGGGTCTCCGTGAGAATAGTCTCGGTTAAAAGACTATTCCGAGGTTGTTGGACTGCTCCGGGAAGTAAACTTCGGTTACGTGAGTGATAGCCGCAATCTTAGAACTTGCTTTGAATGATATAAGTTTGCCACGAGAACACATTCTTCAAGCACAATACATAATGGCGGAAAGTAAGCTGTCGCCATTACTAGTGCGCCATGTTGATCCCGGACAGAAGAACCCGACAGATTTCCGGTATCCAAGATGGTATGGAGGCTCCGCCTCATGTATGGCGGTAGCTGTCTCTCATCCTTTTGATCTCAGTAAGGCGCTTTGAGAAATTGATCCAAGATGAGAAATCTGACGGATATGCCGAACAGTCAAAGTGCGGATGCAAATCGCGTCAAATGGCGCTAAACAGGGGTCAATCCAAACCGGAGTGCTCATTGTTCGGAGTGAAGGATTGAGTGGTCTTTACCAGGGTATTTCGGCTGGATTCACGAGATCATGTTTGTGTGCCAATGACAGATGCCCCAATCTAAGTTCTGATATTTTCCAGTGACCTACGGGACCGCCAGAATTGCTATTTACGAAGAACTGAAAAAGTCGCAAACCACTTCCGACAAGTCTTTCTCTATTGTAGCACTGGGGTCGATGGCAGCTGTTTCGGGCTTCATCGGCGCAATCATCGGCACGCCATCCGATATTGCAAATATCCGGATGCAAAATGATAAGGCTTTGCCTACGCATCATCGTCGCAACTACCAGCACGTATTTGATGCATGGTATCAAATGAAGCAACATGAAGGCTGGAGAGCATTTGTTCAAGGTATCTGGCCCAACTGCTTCCGTTCGGGAATCATGACAGCAAGCCAATTGGCATCCTATGATGCTTTCAAGCGACTCCTACGGAGAATAGGCGATACAAGCGAAGAGAAGCCCTGGATTCACTTCGCTGCTTCGCTGCTTGCTAGTCTGGTAGCAACTACGGTTTCAAACCCTATGGATGTGATCAGGACTCAGTTGATGAGCACTGTCAAAAGAAATTCAGTTTTCACGGTTGTCCAAGGGTTATTCGCTGCTGAAGGTTTTCGGTGGATATTCCGTGGTTGGACTCCTAGTTTTGTTCGTCTGGGTCCTCAGACAATTGCAACTCTGGTGTTCTTGGAGCAGCACAAGCGCTTTTACCGTAGCTGGACCACAAGTCACTAAGAAACTATGAATCGGCTTTCATCATCAAAAATCCAAACTCGTACAGGTAACTGGTCCATTCAAGCAGATTGATAGAGGCCCAATACAGTCCTAATTATTTCGAGTTACTCGCCAGGATTGCATGCTTTCGATAAGTGACAATCCAATCATCTTGACCATCTGCGCGTGGTTTACCCGTTTCAATTTATCAGCCGTGGTATCAAAGCGTCCTCGCCAAGCATTCTTAACGCGAGAGTTCAGCTCACGGTCAACCGACCGAAAACTTTCTTATTTGATTTGAAAATAAAAACGGTCAAGCGCCGCAGCCTCCACGAAGCATTAGACACAATAAATGAGAACCTAATAAAACTCAATTTGGAGATTCTCTGTCCTGAGCTCCATTCTTCATTCTGTACTTTTGTAATGCTACCCTGTAAGGAGTCAGAGAAAGGGTGAGCATTTTTCCGCGAACAGGGTGAAGAAAGATTGGTCTGAGAAGATGACCACCAATCAGATATCGCGACCAAAAGACTACACCCTTACCTGATGTCTCGTGGTAATGTAACAATACCGTTTTCCTGAAGTGGAATTTGGTCATCTCTTGTGAGATTAATCCCCACATTCCCGAACTAGAGGGTCTCGGGGTTTGACACATGTTGACAAGCAGACTGATGATCTGCAGGGTTTCTCGACCCTACCAACGTACCCATGGTAACTAGACGTGAAGTTTCATTCGTACATGCTCAAAGAATCCCCTTGGTAGGCTTTGTTCATTCCCATGGTTTTCTTGAAAGAGGTCCCATGTCAATTCCGCGCAAGGGTCACCTATAGCTATTGAATCCGTCCATGAGGCTCCTGCCGCTTTTGAAAAGCCCTGAACTTTGACTGGTCTTTTTATCCCGTTTGGGAAATCACCCCTATAATCAACGAGCTTGAATCGATAGGTTGTCATGTGATGTCATACTCTATATACATCATCACCGGGTCCAGGTGTATTGTCTCCGAGACGGTCTGAAGTTTGGGCTTCAAGCGGGCAAGACATCCCAATTTTAGTGCAAGGACGATGGCCAGGAGCTCGTCCGTCACAGTAATGTTGATTCCGTACCTCAGGAATGGAAGTTTTGCCAGCATTGGAGAGGTTCGAGAACCCTAAAAATATTTGCTGCATTAGGTTGCGCCAAGCATGAGCTTCTCAAACTACGAGAAGAAAGCTGCGAGTCATCAAAATATCTATTCTAGCATCTGCTGCCATCTAGTCTCTTCTCCAAGAAATTTATTCGTGGGGCATTTTTCGGCTCGGTGTGAAAGGCTGAGGAGGACCTGGTGCTCATGATCCGTTGCGAAGCTTGGGCCACAACATTTTCTAGCCTGCATATCTTTTGACACATTTGATATTTTTCAGTGACCCCATATCTCTATCAAACAATGATCCTTTGGATGACAGCCCGGGAGATGACCCGCATTGGATGATAAAAAAGACGTCAAGAGACTAATATGGTAGGGAGGCCAACGAGCTACTCTATCAATCAAATCAATCCAAATTACTTTTTTACTGTAAAAAGGAAGAAATCCAGTACGTGAATGGACTTCGCTAGCATGTAGGGACTTCAGCACTGTTGAAGAGGTCTAAACTGATGACTGTACACTCATACTTTCTTAACGCAACATAGTTCTCCAATCCGTATTATAGTGATTATGATGACCGTTCGCTACCAGTGTAGACTACACACTCGAACGCTGTTTGCCAGGAAAATCGAAAACCGCGTGGATCTGACGCATATGTCTCGCAAGTGAGTCATGCCGCGTGAAGCTTCGATGCCCATCGCATAAATGACACTGCCACTTTGTTTTGCCCGGGGTGTGAACCGTTCTTTTGTGACGAAGCAAACAATCATGACGAGAAAATGAGGAGGCGCAGGCGTGGCCTGTCAAGGGATCAAGATATTCACATCGGAGTACATTGACTTGAGGGATGTCCCTTTCGTTTGCCGAATTGGACTCAGATATTCTCTGGGAATGATCTATGCGTCCTTGCCAGTTTGGCATTTGAAATTGAGGGCTGCAACGTGGATGTCAGAGAGAACAGAGGTGGCTAGTTGGAAGGATTTGCTCGCAAGTAAGGGAGAGGGGGGAGGGGGATTTGAGAATGAATTCGAGCGTGTCCAACTTACACTTGCGACCAGAAGCTCCCTGCAGGGGCTGATTGGTGTCCCCAAAATCGGGTGATAGCAGCTTGGCAAAGAGGAAAAGACATTCTCTGTATCGGAAGCTCATGAGAGTGGCGAGTTGGCGGCTGTGTCGCAGAGGTTCGTGTGAGTTCCCCGTGCAGGATTGAATTGATGGAAGGCAGACTTTGACTCTGCTGTAAATTTGGAACGTCGAAGCTCCCTCGCCTCGAATGGACGAGTTCAGGGCTGCTCTGGTCTGAGCTGGATGGGTGCATGGTGAAATCATAGGGAGGTTCGCCAGAGTCGGACGCCCTGTAAGACAAGGTCGCTGGACTATGTGGAGCTGCTGAATAGGAATTCATTGTTTGCAGTAATGTGATGTAATCAATGGTGACGCATCATCGAACTGTTAAGACAGTGTTCAGCCGGGGATATTCCATGGAGGAGAGAGAGAGAGGTTCGTTTCTAGACACTACTGAAAAGAAATGCGAACAGCTTGCTCTTAAAGCCGAAGGGGCCTTTCATACCACGGAATCCGTGACGTAATCAGACACCAGACATCCCTCAATGTTCAGCAATTATTTCCAACGTTTTTGCAGGGGAAGGCGAAGATGTGTCTATTCAGCTACTCAAGGGTGAATGAGCCAGGGCACCGGACGAGAAAAGCGTAGAGAAGTTAACGGTACGGTGCTAGTTCCGGCGATGTTTTCGCCTCAAAGCTATCATAGGGCGATGAATACATCTGGCATACCGTTTGAAACGCTAGCAGCTCACAGTTTCTCTATGTAGTCAGCTCGAGGATCAAGATACTCTGCTACGCTTTTAAATCATTAGCGAGTAGGAGTTCACAAAGTCATCTGTCACCTTGAACTTGGAATGAAGGGGGATATATCTATCTTTGAATTGACAGCGAGCTTTTGTATGTGGAGAGTGTTCAATACGGTATTTATGACAGGATGCACATAAGTGTCCGCATTAGACATGGTCTACCACTGGTCTAGAACCAAACCCCTTCCGTCCTCCACCCGGATAGGCGCCACAAACGAGATATCGCCGCCGGGTCACTCTTGACAATTCGAACTTATCGGCCTCTCGCGAGTCTAAGCCTAATTAGGATCACCGTTGAATGGTCTTCGTCACAGACCGAAGAAACCGGCCTTCTTAGGGAATGCTCCTGCCATGCCATTTTTCTCGGATCCATGTTCTAGATCAGCTCGGGAGAAATAGGGCGATCGGTGCCTGATCGCTCAACCACCATCGCTCCGGTAGTTATTGCTCGTGATCTTTTGATCTTGTGATGGGGCTTTTCGATACCTCTGGTTTATCGTACACAAATTCGATTAGAAAAATAGTCTCCTTCCCCTTCTGCTCTTGTGATGTTCTTGCGACATTTTCCTAGAAATCTAGAGCAGGAGTATCACATTCAACAACGTGAAGACTCCAGCATCCAACGAGTATGACATGTCAAACTAAGTTTGCACACACCCGTCATTGCGCAATGCATTCAGGATCGAGTCAACGGTTCAGCCTGCGCTACACTGTTTGATTAGTCGGAAATAACAGCCATGATCCTGACATGTTGCGGCTGAGACATCCGCCCAATCAAAACATATGGAATGCGCCACATGTAAATGCAACATCTCTAACCACTCGACATCTTAGCCTCCCCCGAACTTACCGAACGCCATCGTATCTTTCTAGGTTGTGGTGGGAAACTACCGGCCGAAGGCTGCTGTATCATCTAATACCGATTGTGGCAAGTGAATATAGTAGGGAGAAGCCGGTTGGAGCCCTGCTTGACAGCAAATCATGAGCCATTCGGATAAGCAATTATACGTCCGACGCAGATCCAGACCAGATGTAATTTGTTCAGCTCCTGTCAAATTGTACATTGAGAGATTTTCATTAATGTGGCGGCGGCGGGAACTCACATTCTTCCTTCACAAGTCCCCCGGAAGAATGAGGGTCTTGACACTGCAAAAGTACGGATAAGAGCCAAACTTGGCTGGCACGACCATTAGGCTACGTGGGCCATGAGTGGAGTCTCCCTACATAATTCAATCGCCTCTTTGAGGGGCTTTTAGGACAGGGTCAAAGAGAAGTCTCGAATCCATAAATCCCAAATTGCGGTAAAATAATAGCCAAGGCTTCAGTCGATCGTCAACAGACGTAATATATGTAATGCTACTTTTAGGAAAAGAGATGACAGTGTGTTAGATTTGGGGGCCGCGATACTTGAGCTACCATGAGCAATGTCCTCCATCCACGCGCAGATCAGCACCTGTCATAAAGCTGCTACCATCGCCCAACATGAACAGCACCGGAGCACGGAACTCGTCCACCGTGCTAAGACGGAAAAGCATATTATCGCCGACCCATTGACTTTCCATGCCCGGCTTCTGCAACGCCTCTGCGGTCGCCGCAGTACGAATATATCCCGGAGAGAGGGAGTTGACTCGGATAAGCGGCACGCCAATACGTGAGCCCCATTCAGCCGCCAAAGAGCGTGTTAACTGGTGAACTGCGGCTTTCGATGCGTTATACCCGGCAGTATCGACGCCCTTGTTAGACACGTATCCACTCATGCTGGCCACGAAGACAATGCTCCCGGACGTGTTCGCCTTCATCATCTCTTTGGCAGTTGCTTGGGCAATCAGAAATGTGCCGGTCACGTTAATGTCAAGGATGCGACGGAAGGAATAGGCTAAGAATTCAGTTGAAGGGCCATTTCGAGATAAACCTGCGCAGGTGACCAGCCCCTTCAAGGCGTACCTGAGTGTGGGAATGAACTTGGCAAATGTTGCATGGATGGCGTTCTCATCGGTGACATCGAGCTGGTAGTATGAGAGCTGACTTTTGGTATTCTTTGCAGCTGCTTCGACCTCGCCTGTTGAGGGGCCAGTTCAGGTCAGTTTTCCGGCTCGTATAGAAGGGTCTCTAGATACCGACCCCAATTTGAGGCTGTGGGGGTCTCGGCAAGATCGAGGCAAATTACATCGGCGCCACTCTCGAACATGGCGATTGCGAGGGTCGTTCCAAGAAACCCTGACCCGCCGGTGACTAGAAATTTTGTGTTGACTGGTGAATTTGATTGAAAGGACGAATGCAGTCCCTACTTATAATTGTTCGCTTGTCCAGGCGAAAAAGCTCTGACACGGGTTGTGATGGGTCTCCTTGAGATGGCTTGGCCTCGCGATGCTCGAGTGCGTGCACATTGACGTCGCTGTAGTTGGTCATGATGAATCTCTGTATGAAAAAAGTAGAATTGGTGAAGCAAATAAGCGTCAATAGTTTCGAGCTGTAGGAAGATCAAGCTCAATGTATCGTAGGTTGTGGGGCATATCATTTGTATCTCGACCCCGCAACCCCGCATCAAAGCCTCAAAGTCACGGCCCGCGTACCGACCGCTCAAATGAAGCCGGGTGACTTAATTTTGTGCCAGGAAACACTCGGATGCCCAACCCACGCAAGCCTGCTGCTTTGTGTACGTAACACGCAATATGACAATAGCAGGCAGCAAGATGAAAGGGTATATCAAAGGATTATGGAAGCTAGAAGACAGTCCGTACCAGGTGGATTATGTGAGGTTCGAAGAAAGGATGCACTTTAACCACCTGCCCATCAGGGGAGAATTCAGAACAAGGTTCCAAACATCAAGTCAGATCTACTCATACACGGGGTATATCATATCTTGCACTTTTAGCTGTCATGAAAGCTGCCATTATTGCCCTTTCAATTCTTCCAAGGCTATCTGGTTATACTCTCACGTAGGATACTGCTATGTCTTACCTGAGCTTGAACAGAACGAATTGGGGAACCAACCGGTGCTGAAGATGAGATTACAAAGAGATTGAGATGGTGACAGGGTAACATGATTACCCATGCAGAACGACAGACTGGTGCTGAGGGCAATATTCGGTGAAGGCTGCCCGAAATTCTAAGCTGTTCTAGCTTGCGGCACTGTGAGTCACGTAATTGATCTTGAGATATGTAGACCTTAAGTTACTCTCCTTCGTTAGGTAAAATTGTATAACTTTCCGCGATGAAGACGTTTAGGTCATATTCGTTGAGATAAGGGAGACGGAAAGCCAATCAGCCCTTTTCCAATATTGGAATAGTTTCCTTCGCTTGAATAGTTGACATTTTACTTGGACAATACTCAAAATACCTGGGAATCAAACGCCTTCTGCACTTTGGCCCTTCTGCGCCGTCACTCTGGAAAGATAATTGCTCCTTACACATGTAGGTCAATCCTTTCCCGCTCCGAGCATTAACGCAATAATCTATCAGATGGTGTGACGCACTCGGCATCGCCTAGGCGTACTGTTTCATCCCTAGCTTGCCAAGATGTAGGCAGATGCCTAATGACCGCCCATGGTACAATATTTGTTATCCTCGCATGCTGTATGATCATTCAGTCTTCCACTCGTAAGAAATAATAGAAGACACTGGTTGAAGAAGGGGAAAAAAGAACCAAAAAAGAAAAAGAGAAAAGGTAGTGTTATGAAAGTGGGCCACTTTGAAAAATTAGGAAGCTGAGCTCAACGGCCGGTTCGCAGATGGCTTTTACCCCGCTATGTCGATGACGAGGGCCCCGGTAGCAATATTGACCATGGACTAGGAAGGCGTTGGGCGGGGCCGGCGTCCCCCGAAGTGGATCGTTCCACGTGTCTGGGGTGATTGACCTCGCACAGGTTTGACCATCCAGATTGTCTCAGCCAGGGAGTCTAGTTCCTTTTTCGTCTTCGAATGAGAATCGTGCAAGATGGAATGGGTCCGGGCAATACCTTTTTCTGAAACCGATGTACCCACAAAAGCGGGCTCCTCCCGAATGGAGTATAACCTGGCTGGGGACAATCACGTCAATCGGCCCGTAATCCACTTGATCAGCGACTTACAGAGAGCCGTTAGCCCACACTACCCAGTTAGATATCGCCGATTGACCAAGTCGCGGGAGCTAGATAGGATACCGTTGTGCAGCCCGACGCTATCCAACGCCCAATCAGTATTACCGTCAAGGTGAGGGGCCATGCGCCCATAGTGGGAAAAAAATGAGACCCTGGCCCATCCGAAGTCGCGTCTGATTTCAAACCCGTTGTCTGACCTCTTGCTTCATCTCCAGTCTCATCTCAATCACAGGAGACGGCGGCCAAAACGTCTATTCACAATGGGCAACGAAACGATTGCGCCGGTTGGTCTCCTTGGACTATCTCTATATCAGTGCTGACAATCAGCAGGATCCGGACTTATATTCCAGCCAACCAACTTATTACCCCGATGACTGGCAATCGTAGGATCACTGACACTTTTGGTGCAGTTCAGATCGCTGAAAGGAGTCTAGGGAAACAACTTCGATCGGTTCTTCGATCTATCGAGGTCTAATGGAAAATGGACGGCGGTAATGCTCTTTACTTCGATTAGGTGGCCATAGCTCATAGCAGTTCTACAGATACCAAACTCTCAGCGACAAGGAATATCCGTGAGCACCAGGGACAACTCAGCTGGCAGACTAGTGTGGACTGAAACCGTGTGAAACAGCATTCCCTCCGATGATCAAATGTTTGAGACTTATGAGGCCGGGTAAGACAAGCCCGTGAGAGCAAAAACACTCAAATCAGAACGCGATCACCGCAGATGCTTCATTTGCTTACGCCTACTTATTCTAGTCATTTGGTCGCCATTGCTCTAGATTCGGATAGGGAGAATCCACTATTTCGATCGCCAGTAGGATCTCAACCCAAGCACATCCTCGATATTGGAACCGGCAAGGGTAATTGGGCTATGTAAGTGAAGCATTACACCCCCGTCGAATCCTGCTGACCAGACTCAGTGATGTCGCGGATATGTTCCCTGGCGGTATGGTCTCGTGCCCCAAAACCAATGCGATTCTTGAATTGACAAGCCAAAGCGACCGTTCGCGGTGTCGATCTCTTCCCGCCTCCCGTTACTTGGATGCCTCCGAATTGTGTCTTGGAAGTCGACAACGTCCTCAGTGACTGGACCTGGCGAGAGCCCTTCGACTTGATCCACATGCGAATTTTGATCGGCTCCTTCGACCCCGCAGAATGGGACCGAGTCTATAAGACATGCTATGAGTGAGATAAAATTCGCGTCCTCAACACCCTGTCTCTAACACGCATCAAGCAACCTACGCCCAGGAGCCTGGATCGAACAGATCGAAGCTAGTCCCTACATTGAATGTGACGATGGGAGTTTGCCACCTGACAATGTTCTCTGTACCTGGGGCCCTAATGTTTCAGAATGCGGTAAGCGCGCAGGGCGAAACCTTGACGCCATCGACACTATGCAAGAGAGCATTCGCAAGGCTGGGTTTGTCGAAGTGCAGGAGCAGTCTTACAAATGGCCTATCGGTCCCTGGGCGCGCGATCAGAAATACAAGGAGGCTGGCACTGTAAACTACCAGCACTGGCTGTCTGGTATGGAGGGATGGTGCATGTGGTTGCTGACGAAATTCGGATCTCCTGAACCCTGGACGAAGGAGGACGTTCAGGTCTATAACGCCAAGCTGCGCGCTGAGCTCAAGAACCCGCATTTTCACGTCTATCAAAGAGCGTAAGTCTCTCATATGATCTGATGTCTGACAATTCATGACTGATTGTTTTATACAGGCGACGGGTATGGGCGCGCAAGCCCATGGCGGGTGAACTTCCAGGCAAGACCCCGGAGAAAGCGATCAAGGTCGAGGATGAATGAGAAATCCTCGTTTCAGTGTGCGGCTCCAGCAAATTAAAAGTTCACTTTGTTGAAAAAATCCGAGATAGGCTCAGGGCCTGACAATCACTGTGTACATAATTCTATCAATGTATGAGTCACGATCCGCAACATTCTTTCTCCTGGAGTTTCGTGTCTGGCTCGCTTGAACCCAAACTTCTACTTTGTGATTATCATATATCCACCGCGATTTTCGGTTCAAGCTATCGAATTTGTGCGCACACCGCTGTTAAGTAAGACATCGTTCAAGGGATGACTGAATTGGGTCTAGTGATGTGTTGAACCGATGAGAGCCGCAGCTTTCCTATCTTTCGGCCCCAGGTGCGGAGATTAGTAGATTGTAACATTGTGCAATAATTTCCTCGAATCTCATCATCCTTGCAAGTTCTTGCTTTCTTGAAGAACTTGAAGAAGAGAGGCCAGACACTACCGTACATAATTGAAAGACTTGGTTACCATAGAAAAGGCCTTCAGAACCTGTTCGGTCCTTTCAAGTCTCAACATGTTTCAGCATTCTAGGGGTAGCAGCGGCCTGTCCCCCGCACGAGGTAACGGATGGCGATCGTCCAACACGTTCATCATTAGCAGCATGTCAATGGCATTGTTCACCGGTAAGTGATCCGGAAAATCGAGCGGAAGGCGTAATGATACTGAATGTTATAGATGAAATGCTCTTTTCATTCATGGTACCACTGCTTCCATTCATTCTGGAGGATCGCATAGGCGTTGATGTGTCAGAGACTCAGAGACTCACTTCTGCGTTCCTCGTCGAGGGAGCAGTGATATCTATTGCATCTGGACCCTCACTTGGCGACATTGCCGACCGAGCCAAGTCAAAGAAAGTGGTATTACTTGCTCTCTTGGTGCTGACTCTGGTGAGCATCGTATGTCTCTCAATCACAACTTCATGTGAGTCTCTCTACAATAGATGATTACTGTTGCGATCTCGATACTGACAATGGAACAGTGGCTGGTCTATTTGTTGGTCGTCTCTTCCAGTCTATTGTCAGCAATGGACTTTTCATCGTCAGTCTGGCAACACTGGCAGAGAATCTTGGTACGGAGCATATGGGCAAGATTGCTGGTTTAGTTTCTACTTTATCGGCTGCTGGAACTTTTGCTGGACCTGTTATAGCCGCTTTTCTGTTCGGCTTTGGGGGCTACTGGACCGCCTGGGCAGGGGCCTTTGCGTTCCTTGTGGTCGATATAATCATGCGGCTTTTGATGATTGAAAAACAATCACATAACAATGAGAATGGCAAACCAGACTCTCAGGATGAAACGCCTGTTGACACTGAGCAAGCGTCCTTACTGGGCGAGCGGCAGTCAGAGCCCGCCGCTACTGTGCCAGAAGTGCAAGGCTGGAGGTTCTATGCCTTGCTACTGCGGCAAGCTCGTTTCTCTGCAGGACTTTTCTGCTATTTTGTCTTTTCTCTCTTAATTGGAAGTTTCCAAACGACATTTGCGATTCATGTGCGAGATGCATTCGGGTGGGGAGTTTTCCCTGTCGGTCTGCTCTTTGCTGCTCTTCAAGGCCCTGGAATGATTCTTTCTCCGCTCGTGGGATGGTTGAAGGATCGGCAGGGGTCTCGTACTCCGACCACGGTCGGCTTTCTATCTCTCGCTCCATTCTTGTGGGTTCTTGGTGCTGCTGGTGATGACCGGTTCCCATGGGCCACGACCGGGGACCGGGGCAAGATTATCTTCTGTGTATGCACTGCTACGGTTGGTTGCTTGATATGCTTGCTTAATGGAGTTGGCACCATGGAAGCAACCGGTGAGTTTTGGAAATACGTTTCGGCATGATCGGTTTCTAACTCTTTACCTTCAGAGACCGTTGATACACTGGAGACACGCGACCCTGGCGTCTTTGGCAAAGGTCGCGGATATTCTCGGGCGATCGCATTGACAGGCATGAGCTGGATGACTGGCCTGCTGGTTGGGCCAATCTTGGCTGGAGTCGTAGTAGAAAAATTCGGGTTCTACGAATTACAACTTATACTCAGTGAGTGTTGTACTTTCTTGTGCTTGAGCTATCGTGTCTGATGAGTATAGCTCTAGCTTCCATCGTGGCTGGGCTCGTGGCGGCATTAAACCTCAACCCGACCGCGAGAGAGAAGTCCAGACCATGTACTGATTAAAATGTGGTCTGATGAAATTATTTCCGTTATGTCAATGACAACTTGCAGATCGAAATGCCAGCCGAGCAGATGGATTCTTGGTGTCAAAACTGAAGAAGACCCTTGATGAAAAAGTATCTTTCACTGAGGTCAGTTTGTTACAAAATGAGGAGGCAACATGTTGAGAGGTTGTGGCCATGATTTTTAACGAAGAGCAAGTTACGCGTTGATCAATTGCCAGCATCTTATTGGCGTCAAGGTCTCGTGGGTCTTGGAAAGAAAACGAGCTCTTCATAGAAAGAAGCTGGTTACGCATGATGCAAAATCTTTGGTGATAATGTCTCTCAATGCGAAGTTCAATTAGATCAATTCTTGTCAGATCCAGGAATTTACAAGATCATCTGTGGTGGTCATCGGTATCTTCTCCAAGCCTAGGAGGACCAGGGAGAGAAGCAGAGATCATAGCTAAGAAATGCATATCCGATGGCTCTCGACGACAACCAAGTAGTGCGAAGATTCATTGAGAAGCTTTAAGTATATGTAGAGACAGGTACTAAGGGACGCTTCATGCCGGACAACATTTCCACGAGCGCTTTTCCGCCAATATGTGCCATTTCCGCTTAAGCAAGTGACATCTGGACAACCTGTTAGTATTGATTTCAGCTACTGTAGCAATGAGAATTTCACATTATTCCATCACATTGTTTTACCCTCATTGTAAATGCTTGACACTTTCATGTATCTATTCGTCCCTCGTTACTCAGTGTTGATTTTCAGGCACGGTCGCCTCATCGTCTTCTTTCTCTACTTTCGCTAGTCTACGTTGGAGGCACCAAAGCAGCTTTACCGTCTCCAAGCCACTCTGTCCACCTAGAAGTATAGTCTTTGCTTAGTCAAGTCTCCTCAACAATGACAGTGGTTGCGACTGAATGTTTGGGTCGTTGAAGACTTGGCTATTCTATGCCATTTCCAGGCATTTTGATGATTTCCGAGGATTATTTCGAACACAGACTCATAGTCTGGATCGCAAAGATTTAATGAGTCAGGAATTTGTACACATTTCTTGGAGTAAGAATATCGCTATCAAAGCACGCCCACTTGATCTTCTTGGCTAGATAAAGCCAAAGAAAATTCGAGAGAGGTGATTCGAAAAACCCATCGCCAGGGCGCCTGCCAAGCAGCCACGGTACAAACCAACCGGGCAGCAAAAACATCTCCCACTGCTATTGGATAGAACGGCAGTGGTGGACGGTCTTGGCGCGCAACGCTGGCTGATCGCCAAGCCATTTCCGTCCTGTTCAACCTTACTGCGCCTGCGCTCGCCGAGGGCAAGTCACGTCGAGAAATTTCCTTGGGGCCGGGCTCGTGACAAGTGGATCACTTTTGATTGTATTTCTGATCTTGCCATGTCCATGTTGGGGCGGAGTGAATAGCCCGGAATGCCACTCCGCTACGCCACGTATTGACAAGTCCCTTTACCCCATACTGTGAATAATTGAGTTCGAGTTCTATGCTGACACGCAGAAGATACCCCATATCAACCCGCACTGGCGTGCTAGGGAGAGATCAAGTCCGATGCAAGCCGAGCCGTGCGCGCCCCCCCCCGGGAAGATGTGAAAAAGGGTTAGTTTCCCTCCGATATCTTGGCGTCTGGGCACTCCACTTCGTCAAACTAGGACAACTCTTATCAAGAAGCTTTGATCGGGGAAGACCTGGCGGCGCTTAGGGCTCTGATACTATGTACATCAATTAGCTATCGAGTCTCAGATTTCATTTTTGGCAATGTTTTTCCAGTTCGTGCAGGCACAACCTTCTTCAACTGCACGATGATCTGGGCTCAGAGTCCAGGGGGCGCTCGCGTATTATAGCCATGTTTAAGAGGAGGCTCTTGGGAATGTAACCTTTGCTGGACCTCAGGTACTCCGCATGATCCCGTGGAACATTCCCACGTAGGTGATCCACTTCCACGCGCGAGATGGCTTGGCTGCTTGGCTTCCCAGTCGGCTTATCAGGAAAACGAGGTCTCCGAATGTCTGAATACCTATTTAGTCGAGTTTTCCCGTGATTTTGCCCAGCTCCTGAGGGTCTTATCTCGTGAGCGGTCATTCTTTTCTTGGCCCTAGATCGAGAACAGTCGAGCTGCAGGTTGAGGCCTCGGCGATTTATTCACGCTAAGGCCCATCCCTTCGCTGCTCCTCTCTTCATTTTTCCTCTTTCCCCTAGAGGACACCCGCTTTGCTGCAGCTTCCGGTGCCTCTCTAGAACTCATCTCGTGTTTCCTCAGAGCAACAATGTCGGAGCTGAAGAGTGAGAAGCCCTCAGGCTTCTCATCTGAGGCCCCGATCAAGAGCGAATACAGCGGCGATGACATTGCCACGGTTGAGAGAGGTGGCCTGTCAGATCCCAACCATGTGGAGCTTCAGCGTGCCCTCAAGGCGAGGCACATCACCATGATTGCGATCGGTGGTGCCATCGGAACCGGTCTGATTATTGGAACAGGTGAAGCTCTTGCGAAAGCAGGCCCAGGCTCGATCCTGATCGCTTATGCCTGGGTGGGCTTCATCGTGTACTTGGTAATGTGCGCTCTTGGCGAAATGGCGGCATGGCTTCCCTTGCCCTCTGGGTTTACTGGCTATGCTGTTCGATTCTGTGATCCTGCCCTCGGTTTTACAGTGGGCTGGATGTGAGTACCCTCTAAACCGCCGTGAGCAAAGGTGATTGCTGACATAGATCACAGGTATTGGTTTAAATATATTCTCGTCACACCAAATCAGTTGACAGCTGGTGCGCTAGTCATATCGTATTGGTTACCAGCGGAAAAGGTCAACCCCGGTGTCTGGATCACGGTCTTCCTTCTTTTGATCATCTGTATCAATTACTTTGGAGTGAAATTCTTCGGCGAGTTCGAGTTCTGGCTATCATCGTTCAAGGTTGTTGTGATTCTCGGAATCATTCTGCTGTCTTTCATCTTGATGCTGGGCGGAGGCCCTGATCATGACCGGAAAGGATTCAGATACTGGAAGGACCCGGGCGCTTTCGCAGAATACATTGACACCGGTGCTTCTGGCCGATTCTATGCTTTCTGGTCTACCATGGTATCTGCAACCTTTGCCTACCTCGGAACGGAACTGGTCGGTGTCACCGTGGGTGAAGCCCAGAATCCTCGCCGCACTATTCCCCGCGCCATCCGGTTGACATTCTACCGAATCCTGGTCTTTTATGTGCTCTCTGTTCTCCTTGTGGGCACTTTGGTCAAATACAATGATCCTAAGCTGGCTTTCGCCGTCAATGCCAGCAGCTCCGCTGCCGCATCCCCATTCGTTGTCGCCATTGAAAACGCCGGTATCCCCGCGCTCTCGCATATTTTAAACGCTTGCATCCTTCTCTTCGTGTTTTCCGCGGCTAATTCAGACCTTTATATTGCGACTCGTACAATCTATGGTCTTGCCCGCGAAGGAAAAGCGCCCAGAATATTGTCCCGAACAGACCGGCGGGGTGTGCCCATCTTCGCTCTGGGCGTCTCGGCCCTATTTGCGCTTTTGGCATACATGAATGTTTCTAGTGATTCAAAGACGATCTTCAAATACTTCGTGAACCTGGTCACCATCTTCGGTCTCTTGACCTGGATCTCAATCCTGGTCACTCACATCTATTTCGTCCGTGCACGACGGGCACAGAATGTTCCCGACAGCGAGCTCGCTTACGTCGCGCCATTTGGTGTCTACGGCTCCTACGGAGCCCTAGCCTTCTGTATCCTCATCGCTCTCACGAAGAATTTCAACGTGTTCACCCACTCTCCGAAATATGGCAACTTCGACTACAAAAACTTTATCACGGCATATCTGGGCATTCCGCTATACCTAATTCTCATCTTTGGGTACAAGTTCACGCACCGTGGTGAGCCAAAGGTTACTCCTGAAAACGCGGACCTTTGGAGTGGTAAGGATGAGATCGATCGCGAGGAAGCTGCCTTCCTTGCTCGAAAGGAGGCTCAGGCTGAGAAGCATGCTGACTCAAACTGGTTCTACCAGAAGTGTGTTTCCTGGCTGTTTTGAGTTGTTTCCATGACCTTTTAATCTGAGAAAAATATGATGAAAGAGTACGTGCCTTGCGTGTCTTTATAATGCAAACGGATCATCTCTATCATACTACAACGAGACTAGATGAATTACGAAATGTCAACCGATAGAGTCCGTGCGACTCTTCAAATAATCTTTCCTATAATATCACCAAGGAGTAGAATCCATTTGCTTAGACTATCCTGAGCTGGGTCTCTGCCTATCTTCTTATCCTGGGTTCACTCAAGCCAACAACCTGTGCCAAGCTCTATCCCTCGACTCTTCAGTAACTTCATCCCTGTTGACGAGTCATTCGGTACCCGCTTCAGGATATTTATTTTTTTTTGTTTCTCGGAAGTGAGGGACATAAGCTCGAACTAATAAGACGAAGCACTCTGCAAACATCTTAAATTCCATGATCAAGCAGCGTCATTGATTCTGCATGTCTTTTTTCCGAGGGGAAATTTAATAGCTTTGTTAATGGAGAATAAAAATCTGGATTTCCCCCCCCCTAACCCGACTTTTGACTTCCGGCCTGGCCGCAGCCAGTTTGATGATCACGTCCTCAATGCTTACGAAGTATGGATCGCATTCATCATTCATAGACTCTTCTATGATGCGCTCGGATATTTGAAAAGCCTTCATTATCTCTTTTCCTGTAAGAAACATGTTCGAGCCCAGGGCCGGTTTCTCTAAATACTTTGTGTTCGAAAAAGTGGTCGTCTTCGGAACCATGGAAAGACTTTGGCTTTCTAGACTCACTGCAATCTCCACCTTTGTCGACATCTTCTGGATCGGCCATAATTGTGCTTTCTACGCTTTCTACGGTTCTTTAAGCTTCAAGGGCAAGTCCAGATATTTGAGTAGAAGTCGAGGAGCCCGTAGATGTACGTTTGCTCCTCTTAGTCATTGTTTCCCTGCGGGTCGCTAAAAGCGGTAGATACTTTTGTGGTACTAACTTGCAACACTACTACCCGGACTTGCCATCGTCCTCGTTGCTTTGTCCTTTACAGTTGAAGCACTGCCGAGATAAGATCGCTACGGATTTGTTCAGGTCCTGTCAAACGTCTTCCTTACCTTAATCCTGAAACACGGCTGTAAAGACTGCTGCAGAGTTTGCGCCGTGGTGAACCCTGGAAACGAAGGTGGAGGTGATCTAACAGGAGGCCAAATTTGTTATTCTGGGCTGAGACCCTGTCAGCACCTCCACTTGTTTGCCTGACGCGTGTATTCTAGTGACTAGAGACGAAAAATGGAATTTTCGTTCGCGAATATGGGTTCACCGCCTTTCGTAGAACTCGCTGTCCACTGCGACGGGGCAAAAGCGGCGTGGCCATGGTGGACATCCTTGAGCCTGACTGACTTGAAATTTCAAATCTGTTCCGACATCCTTATAGATGTTCCCCTCGAACCCTTTCCTTGAAATGGTATGAAGAAGACAAGGTTTATAGTCACGGCGGCTTGTTTTGAATCAGACATCTCCTATTAATAGATACAAGGACTTACCCTTCCTCTTTGGGACGAACTTGCTTGATGATTTAAGCAGAATGCCGAATATCCAACCTATAGATGGGATTTCATGTCGTAAGGCCAGCTTGAGAACTTCGGATTGGACAGCTGGCTGTACTCAGTCGGTCCAAAATTGATTACTTGCCCTTTGACCTTATCACACAGCCTTAACGCGTGGTCTGCGTGGCAGCCGCCGCACTTCGTCATTGGTGGCTTGGCAAGATACGCGGCCTCACTGTGAATCGCAAATCTTCATCGCGCATCTGGAAGCGATTGTGTTTTCATCGGAAGTAATGTGCGGATATTCTATTCCTGTTTTATTTTACTCTCCGCATCGTTCCTGAACCGGCAAACATTTCTTTCCAACGATTGGATAACCTTAACCGTATTTTCTGTTGGGATGCCCTATGATTTACATGATTGGTCATCTCATTCAGGTCCTAGGCAATCAGGCTTCTCAAGAATCTGAAGACTCAGCGAACCACCTGCGTACGGATCTTGGAATATGGAAGCCGACGCAACCAAAGCAGGTCATTCTGCCTGGGACCCGCGAGGATGGTCTTTGACGAAAAAGCTTGCCGCCGCCGTCGGTGCTGTTGTGGTCATCGTTGCTGTTATCGTGGGTGCTGTGCTCGGAGTGCGGGCAAATCGTTACCCTAATTATACCAAACTCGACTATAGTTTGGTAGACACCTATTCAGGGTCTGATTTCTTCAATAATTTTTATTATGCTACCTCTGACCCGTCGGGTGGATTTGTCCAGTATGTCTTCTGCGACCTCTTTGTAATTCACCCCTTCACCGCTAATCTTCTTGCTACAAGGTATATTGACCGAGCTGCATCTGAATGGCTCAATTTGACATATGCCACAGACACATCAGCTGTGCTCAAGGTGGACACAACATATAGCGGGTCAGACGAGGTGGCCAATGGCCGCCAATCTGTCAGAATCACGTCTAACAATACCTATGCCGATGGGCTCTTCGTTTTCGATATTTTGCATACCCCCCTACGCCTGTGGTATATGGCCAGCTCTTTGGCTCACAGACCCAAGTAATTGGCCAGCACATGGCGAGATCGATGTCATGGAAGCTGTGAATATGGGTGAATGGGGTAACCAAGCAACTCTTCATACGTCAAGTGGCTGCAATATGGGCGTGAAGCGGAAAGAGACCGGTACTGCGCTACACAAAACCTGTTACTGGGAAGCGAATGATGAATCATGTTGTGGTGTGAGAGGCGCTAAGCCCACATATGGTCCTGAATTCAATGCACAGGGCGGCGGAGTTAGTGTTTCCTTGTGCTCACAAAAAAACCTACCAGCTAACTTTTGTTTAGGTCTATGCCATGGAGCTCCGTGACGCGGGCATTCGAGTCTGGAACTGGGTTCGCGCTGATATCCCTTCGGATATTACCTCAGGGAGCCCCGATCCTTCCACCTGGGGTAAAGCGTATGCAGATTTCCCTAGTACGGAGTGCGACATTGGCAACCATTTCAAAAATCAGAGCATTATTGCCAATATCGATTTTTGCGGAGGCTGGGCATCCGCGACAAAGTACTACACCACACAGAGCGGGTGTCCGGACAGTTGTGAGACCTTTGTGATGGATAATGCCTCCAATTTTACGACTGCATACTGGGAGTTCAAGAGTTTCAAGGTTTATCAAGCAAACGCATAGGAAATACATCTATATGGCGCATGATGATTGGCATTGATTGATAATTTGAAACACACTGCAATTCCACGCTCATTCATGTACAGAATATGATCTCAGGTACAAAGTTGGTCTTATTCGGGCCTATCTTGAGAGTGCGTAAATTGTCGTATACCACTTCTTAACGAACTTAGAGCCTAACGGGATGAGAGCACAACGACAAAGACCACACACTCTTGAGTATACATGATGCCACTGAGACAAACAAGGAGATGATAATCCTGTATAAATTGGTATCTTCCGGGAAACGAAACATAAGACAATCATATAGCCGTATCTAGTATAGGGTAGTGGGATTCACTCAAAACGATGCTATCTCGTAAGTGCTCAGAGGTCTTGGGGACCTTGATCGAAAAGCAGGTTCCGCGCCAGTATGGGACTCACAGTAAATTGATATGACCCTGACCTTTATAATGGGAATAGTGTTGGCAATTTAATAACGCAAAAAAAAACTAAGCGAGATATTCGCGCTCCGTAAGCGCCTCCGATTGCGACCGACTGTAACTGCGACCGCGACCGCGACCGCGACTGCCACTGCCACTGCGACTGCCACTGCGACTATCACAATACTTAAGAAAATCCCCCTATCAACATAGATATTTTTGCGAGTACTGCGACCAGCAAACAAGAGCTGTAAAATAGGCCTCAGGGGTACTGAGTTCTTTACAGAGGGGCGCGAATCCCACTTCGTTCGGGTCATCCATAGCTCCTCAGTGTCTTACCAGGTCACTCAGAAGATTTTGGCCCCTTGTCTTTGAAAAGTCTTCCAACTGTTAATTTTTTCAGCTCTATCGTATCGACGCCAAATTTTATTCTTACGATAGATCGGGGCCACAACGAGAACATTACTCAACGATTGCATTATTCCAAGTGCATCCAGTGTCGAAAAGACAAGAAGAAGGTGCCACCCCCATATAGTGAATTACCTTTGGAGAATTGATTTATGAAGAATGTCATGAAATTGTCTTGGTCGCATATGGCCTCTCCAGAAATGCGATCGCTGTGCCAAGTACGATCATGCTTGCTCGCCGAGTATGACAGCGAAGCAAGAGAGACAATTGCATCAAATTCCTGGAACCGATGCTTTTATACCGGCTCCATAAAATCAACATCACTCTGAAGCGCGAATGGAAGTGAATGGAGCTCGATCATCATGGGGAATACCATCTGGAAAACAGGACGAGGGGTCCTTCATCAAGCCAAAGTGTGCAGTCTATTTTGATAAATTGATGAAAGCCAACTGGGAGTACTTCGGCATTGATAAATCCAAATTACATACTCCGAGCGGTCTTTTAAGGAGCTTTATGAGGCTTTCTACTTATGAGGCTAACTTACTCTATCTCAACTTGAGTGAACGCCTTACCGCAGTTGAGATCGGAAAGATATACACCAACTTCTTCCAAAAGGCAATTTCGCATGGCATGGAAGAAGCAAGTTCCCGAGAATTTGCGTCTCGAAAATTGATTCTTGAGACTGCATAGAAGACTAGAGACCCAGGAAGCCAACATTCAGATGATGACGACTGGATTCGAAACATTAACGAGGAATGCTGCATCGCACTCAGATGGAAACATCTTGTTGATACAATTGGTGTTCCCGAAATTGCCCTTCTTGGGTACGAAAAGGGGAACGAGTTCGAATGGGATGATATGCCTATCCCTGACATCAATTCAGTCAGCAATGAAGAGTATGATTCGCTACTCGTAAATCTTCTGGACCCGTCGCTGGGACTCAAGGAAACTTGTTTAAAGCTTAGCGGGGTGGTCGGTATGATTCAGCACTTGCAAGATTTGGGAGAGTCGGAAATCAGAACATTCCTGGCTCAAGAGATCAAACGACGAGTCAAAGACGTTCTGGGCAGTCCTGAGTCTTCGGACATATCTGAGGAAGAAGAAGAAGAAGATGGTGATGGTGATGATGATGATGATGATGATGATGAGAGCATGGCAGACGAGAGCACATCAAATGCAGGGATCAGCCAGGACGTAGACGTGGTCGGCCTTGATGGATTGAAAAGCATTGACTTCTCTCGGGTCTCAGGCTTCAGCTCAAGATGAAAGGTACTAACTACATGCTGATTTTCAGATCAGTGGCTTCCCAAAGAATCCAAGTATCAGACACCAGTGCCAGCACCATTTTCAGCTAGTTTGTGATTCCATGTTCTCAATAATTATTTTCGTTTGTTTTGTTGACAAGCTTATTGAGCATTCGTTTATGATAGCTACAACTTCTTCCTCAGCCTTGAACTCTTCGTAAGTCAGCGTAACTTCATCGAAGCTCATGAACTGGAGTAGTGATTGAGCCCCGTCAAAGGCCTTACATTCAGAGTAGCCTTCGAGAGACGATGGACGGAGAGATGACTAACAGCACGCCAATACTTCAAGAGTAGGAATTTCGTGCGGAAAAGGCGGACTGTCCTTTGAAGATCATAACCATACATATATTATGGATAAAAGGCCGTGAATGGTGTTACAACTTGGTTAGAATATCCTTATTCATTGTTGTTCGATACATAGTAGATGAAACATTAACTTACACTTAAGATTCCTTCTCATTTAGACCCTATACGGCCTGGAAAGTATTGGAATTTGGCCTTTGAGGCCTTTTCTAGCGACCTTGTGGTGGGTAATAAGGTAATTTTTGAGTCCAGTCTCGCCAAGTAGTGTCGTACAAGTTCTTCTATGCTCATTCACATCCTTCAACAGCTCTAAGTTAGTCACAGCTCATATTATTTCAACATTGAAGAGCTCACGAATGCGACCGTAATACTGAACATATTAAGCACCAACTGGGTGACAACGAGTCTCTTGCGGTAATCTTGTTTTTATGTTTCGACAAATTCCCCCATGCAGAACATTCGCTGGCTGGTCAGCCATTAGAATAAAATGGGAATTGACACAGTGCTCTAAACCCAGCATAGCTAGCGCAAATTCTTGCCTGATTTTGGCCTGAAACAACCCTTCACCCGCATGCCTCGCAGATCAGATCTACAGATCTTCGCAAAATCTCAAAAAATTAATATGCTACTCTGTCGATACCTACCAAGACCACAACGGCGCCCCTTAGGCGCGCTCATCTCCGGAATAAATTTGGCCGGAGCCTGGTCGCTTCAGAAGCCCGGGTTCGATCTTCCCCTGAACCACGCTCCCCAGGTACGAGACACAGGAGGGGTGTTCTTTACCCGCGATGTCTTTCGTATTGCTGACAAGCGCAGAGAAACGTGCTTTGCAGGTCCTTAGGGGGATTTCCGAATGCTCTCGATCCGGAAGATATTGAAGCTGGCTGCCTCGAGTAAGGAACAATCTACCTAGGGCCCCGTTGTTGAGTGTTAACGACAAACCTTCCCTGCTGCAGTCGACTCTGTACTCAGCGGGAGATTACCATGATGCAAACGATGGAACTTATTACCGAGAAGCCAGACTGGGAGCGGAAAGTCTTCGACGCGCATATCACGACCCAATGGCGCGAAAACATTGCGCAGAGCGGTCAGGATATCACGCCCAAGATGATGGATTGGATCATCAAAGAGCTGCAGTGGAAAGCGGGGATTTCGGCGCAAACCGGGTTCGTAGAGGCTTTCGACGGTGGTGTCATTAAGTCCGATACTGCTATCTCGAAAGAATTACAAGACGCGCTGAAAGAGGCGGTGATTCCTCTAGAAAATTTCCCCGAAGAGGAAAAAGACTACCACCCGGGCTCGGATGGCAAAGTCGTTGATCTGGTGCATCCGTCGCTTTTCCCGGTGATCTACGGGCGCACGCGGGTCCTTCCTGACCGCACGATTGGGATAGATGACTGTCTAGACAGCATGGGAGAAGGTCGGTTGCTTCCTATCCCGGAAGCCGAGGCTTCTCTGCAGGAAGGCCGGTATCGCACGCTACCGCATCCTGCGGCCCTGAGCACCAAGTTCCAGTGGCTGCCTTGCGATGTGAAGATCAGTGAAGACGGCACTTGTCAGATCCTGTCTTACATCAATAATGCGCACCCTGTCAAGCTCCGCGCACTTTACAAGGTTGTCGAAAAGATTCTCGCACAGATCATCCCCTTATGGGAACATTCTTTGATATGGCAAAGAAGTGACGATGAACGAATCACGTATACGAAAGTTGAGTACGAGGACGGCGGCACGACTGAGCTAGAGTATCCCGAAGAGGCAACTGTGGACGATGATGTGTATGAGGAATGGGAGGAGCGCATGACCGCTTGGTACAAGACCCGGAAGATTGTCAAGCCCGAGCCGGGGGAGTTCAAGCCTATGGAGGAAAGAGAAAAGCCCAACTTTGTGAAAGACTTTTCCGAGGGCAAGATCCAGGTTATCGTGAAGCTGGCCAATATCGAGTTGACGCCTGAAAAGCCCGAGTACAAAGGGGGGGAGTTGGCATATTGAGGGACAATTGGTGAGAGTCTCTTCGTTTCATAGTCAAAGGAGCTTTTCTCCCTTCTGACTCACAAATACAGAACGAACGAATCGCCGCATCGGCAATCTACTACTACGATATTGAAAACATCACCCCAAGCTCACTCGCGTTCCGCCGCCGCGGAATGAGCGATATGTACGGGATGGAGTACGAGCAAGGTCGACATGAGTTCATGCAACAAGTATACGGCTACCACGAGGGTCTTTATAGTAACAGCGACGACCTGATCACGCAAGAACTAGGAGGCGTAGTGTCCAAAGAAGGCCGCCTTCTTACGTTCCCTGAATACGCTCCAGCATCAAGTCTCTTCATTCTCCCTTGCTG
Organism: Penicillium maclennaniae; assembly: GCF_028827695.1. Classification (NCBI taxonomy): domain Eukaryota; kingdom Fungi; phylum Ascomycota; class Eurotiomycetes; order Eurotiales; family Aspergillaceae; genus Penicillium; species Penicillium maclennaniae. Next base: position 2,972,114 of record NW_026623215.1, on the reverse strand, counting down.
ATCCCTCGAAGCCGGGACACAGGAAGATGCTGGCTTTGTTCCTCGTCGATCCACATATACGGATTACCTCGTCTGCGAATGTACCGCCGCAACGTGAGGACTGGCGACCGGCAACGCAGAATCGTGTTACAGAGGCACAGCAGGGGCTGGACGGAGATAGGGCCGGCTTGATGACCATGGAAGAGGCCAAGGCTTATCGGGTTGAGCTTATGGTAGAGCGTGGACTCAAGTCCGAAAACCACAATGCTATATTTCAATTAGGGAATTTCTGTCTTTGCGAGCATTAGATAGGGTTGTCTTTGTTCAGCAGCACTTTCGTTCTAAGGTTGTGGGCTTATTTACCAAGACTAGCGCCCTCCCAAACCAGCCTTACTGTACTTGAGATAATCTAAATATTTTATAAGTGGTTGAGGTGAGTATAGTGGCTAGGTTCAGATGAGTGTGAATGAACGACGCCGTGGTAGGTAGGGTGGTTATTTTCAGGCTACATAACAGTGGTCATTTTTGGATATGTAACAGTACCTAACTATACAGCTTTGCAATCTTCTCCTTTCTACCAAGAAAATCTGGAACCAGCTGTTAAATACGGAAGTAACCATATTAGATCTAGCGTGTTATGTGATCAGGGATTGAAAGAGTGTGTCCATGCTTCCTATATAGAAGGCAATAACGGGCGGCACTGTATCTGGTAAGCCTAGATTACGTTCACGCTCATACCTGCGAAGAAGATCCCAGGGTTCCAAGGTTAGATACTAGGCTAGACTGATTGTAAGAGACAGCTTATCGCCCTGCTCTTTCTCATGAAGAATATCATCTCCCCCATCACTCGGTCTTCTATCGGACTTTTTTCGGCTTTCATCTCCCAAGATCTCCGACATCAGCCTCGCGAAGTGATACTTCTGCATATCGTCGATCATTCTTGATTGACAAAATTTCTTACTTCAAGGCCAAAATGCAAGTCCGCAACCTTGTTTTTGGCTTTGCCTTGACCCTCTCGGCTTTCCTTTGCCGTCTCTCGAGCCAGGGCTTTACGTGGTGAACGAATTAATCGCTAGATGTCCCAGGGATACCGTACTGAATATGGGACTTACGAAACGAGTGGCTGGAGACACCCTATGGCAATTAGACGGCCCGGACGGGATTCCTGAAAAAAAAAAACGTGAAGGCGTGGCGAGTACTTCTGACGCCCTTGTGAAGCGTGCGGATCATCAGAAGGCATCCGTTGACATTGCTCGAAATCCCGAGTAAAGAACCCCTATTTTGGATTTGAAAGGCCTTATTTAACCTTCTCGGCCTTTGAAATTTGGAATTGCTACGATTCCTCTCCTCTCTAGTTCTCTCGGCCTGTCCATTCTTGTCTGTGCAGAGGACCAAGCCTGAGGAGGTTTCAGATCTGTCTCTGAAATTTGGATTTGAATTTTTTTGACCGCGTGAAATTCGTGATAGAATTCACATCAAAGTCTGTACCAATTACTTATTCTTGCATATTCAAAATTTTTGGGACGTTTTCTTGTTACAATCTCTGTCTCGTCTTCAAAAGTAATCAGCTACCAATCTCCCATCGACCAACTCGTGCCTGCTATCTTGCGTCCCTTTCTTCCCGGATTACTTGTCCAATGTTTGGCGTTTTCTTGAATGTTATTGGACCTACACCGGATACTTTTTGATCATGTACTCCACAGTAGCTACTGGTCGTGATTCCAACATGTTCTTCCAAATGCAACCCTTGGGTTACCCCGCTCCTGATACAGAAAGGCTGGTTGACAATTTGACCCTTTCTCATCAATGTAGGGCTAAATTGCCGATTTGGCTCTTTTCTACAGAAGTTCTAGAGAATTTCCCGTTCCGAGATGATCTGAGCAATAAGCTTGTTTGGAGGCGTTCGTGGATTAACATTAAATTATTATTGACTGGCTGAAACTTGATTTGCCATGCCAGTTAATCACGGGTCGATGATCTTTCTCTGACCCAACCTTGATCTATCGATGTCTATCAGTTGAAGTGTCAATAGCATCTGTGACAGGAAAGGATCAACACAATAATCTGACACGACTCCGCTCAAATGGTAAGCGCAAAAGTTTAAAGCTTCTAGTTCTGCAGACACCGAAATTTGAACAAATTCTCGCGATGTTTCAAGGCCGTGGATCGTCTCGGCATCTAGGGATGAAGAGTCTCACGCATTGCATAAACCCTTTACCGAGTAAGGCGAATCTCTCCGGCAGGACAGACCCCCTCAAACCCTGAGGATCAAGGTCTGCACCATGAGGCCTAAGTCTGGCACCGGTCAACCCGCGTTCGGGCTCCACCCGCCCATGAGCGAACCACGCTATTGCAGAGCTTCGTATCCTGTCCCCACTGCCCTGGTGAAGTACCAGGGTCGTGGTCGTGCGTAGAGAGGTGCAGCGAATAAACGCCACACTGAATATCCACAATTCATCTTTTCAACCGTCAAGGTTTCTCCCACATACAGATGCAGGGTTTAGCAAGGAGATCGCCAGCCATGCGCAGTCTAATTCGGCTTCTTAAAGGCCAATTGCCACGCTGATTCAAGCAGCTACCCCAACCCCCTGCCGCTGTACAAAGACATCGAGCGCACTCAAAGTTTCTCGATTTTCCATAACCCGTTGACCGTTGATTTTCTCCCCACTCCTTTGTTATCACCAGGGCGGCGCATCCCTACTTTCATCGCCAGTTTCGGCGCACATTTGACGATGGACCCTGAAAAGCCTCAGCATAACCCTGTCATCCAGACTTACGATGATAAAAAGCCCCACGCTATCGATGAATTGGAGCAGATTGGGGAGCGAGAAGGCTATGTTCTCAATGACGCCTCGCTGGCCCATGATCGTGGGCTGAAAACCACTGCGGACGGACAAACGATTCTGATCCCACAGCCGAGTGATTCGCCTCATGATCCTCTCAATTGGAGTTCGTTTCGCAAGCATCTCATCCTCATCATTATCTCATGTACGGCGTTGTTACCGGACTATGGTAGCGCCACAGGTGCAGTGACATTGACGCCCCAGGGAGCGTAGGTACCCATTGGAGATTCTGTGTTGACTCCGTACTAACGGCTTGATCCTGTCTAGTGAGTGGCATATGGATCCAAATGTCGTCAACCATTCACAGGTCGGCAATGTTTTCATGCTTGGTGTGGGTGGACCTATCATCGTGGCGCTCGCAGCTTACTTCGGTCGATACCCTGTTCTGTTCTGGTTTATCTTGCTAGCTCTGGGAACTGCTATCTGGTGTGCTGCCGCGCAAAGTTTCGAGTCTTTCATGGTATGCGAAACCCTCCACATTCATTTTCATTTCACTCGACCTATCTAATACGCCATAGGCTGCCCGCATCCTCAACGGCCTCTTTTCAACTGTTGCCCAAGGTGTTAGTTTCGTATTCCAGGAAGCAAAATGTTATTATACTAATATACTTATAGGGTGGCCTCATGTTCATTAAAGACATGTTCTTCTTCCATGAGCACGCCCGCAAGATCAACATCTGGTCCGGCTTCATCATCCTATCCCCCTACCTCGGCCCTCTACTCGCAGCATTCATCACCACCACGCAAATCTGGCAATGGGCATTCGGCGTCTACGCAATCGAGACAGGACTATGTCTGATCGCTATCATTCTCTTCGTTGACGAGACCTACTATGACCGCAATACCAACCAGCCAGAGCTATACCCTAATGGCCCACGCTGGCAGCGAATGCTCGGAATCCAGCAGATTCGAACGAACTATATCAAGAACTCGTTCAAGGATGCGGTCATGCGTCCGCTAGTGATTATTTGCAAGCCTGTTGTGATTTTGGCTTGTATCTATTACATGTTGACCTTTGCTTGGGTTGTTGGAATTAATACCACGCTTTCAATTATGCTTGGACCTATCTATGGATTCGAAGCTAAACAAATTGGTGTGTCATACCCTTTTAACATTGACGCATCATCGCTTATACATCCACAGGCTTTTTTTACTTCACCCCCATCGTTGCAGCCATTCTAGGCGAAATCACCGGCCACTGGTTGCACGACCTGATTGCCAAGGTCTCGGCCCAGCACAATGGCGGCCGTCTTGAAGCCGAAGCACGTCTCTGGGCATGTTGGGTGTCCATGCCATTCATGGTCTCTGGTCTGATTCTGATGGGCTTTGCCCTCGAGCGCGAGTACCATTACATGCTTTCGGCCCTAGGCTGGGGCTTGTATGTGTTTGGAACGATGATTGTCACTGTTGCAGTGAACTCGTATGTTTTGGATGGCTACCCTGAGGCAAGTGGAGAAGTTGCAGCGTGGGTCAATTTCGGACGTATTCTTGGTGGCTTTATTGTGTCTTACTTCATGGTTGAGTGGGCAGAGAACCAGGGGACCATTCGGCAATTTGGAACTATGTGCGGGATTGTCGGAGCGGCCTTCTTCATTGTTTTGGGGTTGCAGCTTTGGGGGAAGAGATTGAGGATTTGGGCGGGGCCTGCTGTTTTCAAGACGGCTTGATTAAGTCGAGCGAGGAACAAGGTCTGTAACTTTCAGGCGATTTTTACTGCTTATGTTGGTATTTGGATGTTACCGGGATAGACATGGTCTCGAGCGTGACTGCGACGGGCCGCAGTAAGTGATAGATCTATGCCCTTGGGCAATATTTTGGAATGCTGGCTCTGGATATTCGGCGTTGGTTTATTTTTGCTCAATCAGAAGAGTTTCTAGCATTGTGTTGGATATCTCGAGTCATTCCTCGTGCATTAAAACACTTTCACGTCCATAGTCTGTATGTCCAAGTATTTCAGATATTCAAGCAAATAAAACCCTAAACTCCTTGTGGTACCAGTATGCAATTCGTGAGATGCCCCATCATGAGGTGAAATTAAAGGCGTCAGCCAGCGGCTTTTGGTCGCCCACTGGAGTAAGAACGGGGGAGTCGGTTTCCCTAATATCTTCTCCCCAAACAAACCTTCCGAATGTCAACACGGCGTGAAAGATCTCCTTGCCGGTAGGAACAATGTGCTCGGAAGGAAGAAGGAAGCCATAGATGCCGCGGTCGCGCAGCTTGATCTGATATGAATAGGTGGCGTGCAGCGTATGGTAGAACCAGTCCAGCGCACTTCCGCCCGCGGTCATCCGAGTAGCTCCTCCCGAGCTGAGGATACCTTCGCAGGCAGAAGTCACATCGTATGCCTCACGTGAGATCTGTCGGATCGCCTTTGCCAAGCCGAGGGCTAGCTCCTCGAGGCTTTCGAGGGTCGGAGGAGACTTCTCGCAGCTGTATGAGTAAGGGTATAAGATCTGTTGAGAATACGAGTGCAGGTCGAGGAAACCAACAATATCCGACCGGCCACTTTCGGTCTCATTCAGGGCCCAGTGTGCCAGTCGGTGGGACTCGACTGCGTCAAAGGGCTCTGCGCCGGCGTAGTTTTCGGAGCACGGATTGGAACGGGTGGATTCACCATCCCACTCAAAGTCCCACGCTCGATCAATATCCACTCCAGTGCAGACTGACAGGCCGGTCGGCTGTCGGTTCTTACGCCAGAGCCGATCAACCTCCCACGAGTGGACATATCCATCGGGATTGAGAGTCGGGATCAAAACCCAGTCGAACTCGTTCAGTAACCGAGTGACCGCACTTGACTCGCCGTACTCGGTGATTAGATTGTAGGCGACATACAGAATTGTTGATGTGCCAATCCATTCTCGCGCATGAACGCCGCCGCTCATCACAATAGTCTTCCGAGGCTCCGAGGTCCCAAACTGCGAGGGAGCGGCACCGATTCGCAGCGCCGGAATCTGACGGCCTTCATACGACAAACCAATACTAGTAAAGCGGGTATGACCAGGGAACATTGACGCCATCAGTCGCATCCATTGTACAATGACCGATAACGGTTGGTAGTTATGGAAGAAGATGTCGCCCACCTCCGATGTTTCACGATCACCGTGGGAAAAGCCATGATGCTCATGCTCGAACCCAGTACTGGGACGATTCGGGTAGGTGGCGTGTATCTTATCGACGAGGTCGTCCATCAAAGGTGTATGTGCTGTCCGAAGTGAGACGGGAAGCATGTCAAGAAGCGACGGGATCTGTAAACCGTATGATCAGTGACAATAATGAGCCGAACATGGCGTGCCTAGCTACCATATCCTCAGCGAGCCTGATATCCACAAATTCCGACGTGATAGCCCAGATATCCAAGACGAGCACCTGCGAAGCGGAGGCCAAGGCTGCCGCCTCATCCGGATGACGCAGATGGAAACGAAGAACTACATCGGTCTCATAACGATCCCGGACATTTGGCGGAGGGCCTGTATGTTTGTGATGGCATTGTGAATGGCCAGTACCCCAGACAGACTCGATAACCCAGTTGCGAAGTCTGGTCCACGGGCGCGGATCTGGGGACTGGGGGAGACGACTAGCGGGTTGGAGTGGTGGCGAAGGAGTGATGCTAGAGCCGGCAGGAACTGCAAATGAAGATGATAAAGTGGTCAAAAGAACCAACAGAATAGGTAGAAATCGCATCGCGGCGAAAGCGCAGAGTGGGAAGTGGAAGGAAGAGGGGAAAGCTACGTAAGGAGCGGACGCCGCCCGTCAATTGACTCGCAGGCTCCGATACTAGCGCGGGCGTGTCCACCTTAGCCCAAGTGCATCTATACTAAGTGGACTGTTGGTTATGCACTATACGTCAGTGTGCACCTTTTCTGTTGCGTTACCTTCAACTTATTTACGTCCGGATATGTCTCATTAGTTTCGTCTGGCTAAGGATTTCTGGTATTGCAAGTATTCCGGATAAAGTCCCCTTAGACCCCTAGAGCCCAGGCCAGAAGTAACCGTCATGGAAAGCTACGATCAATCCAAAATGAATACTGAACATAAGAAAGGTCTCAGGCATAGGGTTGTTTCTCTCGCTAGATATTTCCAGAGTCCAAGACCTTACAGAACCGGGTCTAGAATCCTTAGAATCCTGTTACCAACTCCGTCGCCAACTCCGTTCTCAGCCGCGCTCAGGGCGCCCAGGAACTCGTCTGCCTTGCCCCTCCCCCAATTTCATCGATCTTTTGCTTTGAGGGGGTTTCCATCTCTCATCAGCTACAAACCTCCTGAAATTGGCGCGTGGACCGCCCCCCAAGCGCCCCTCCCTTTCCCGCGCGTTCCCCTTTTTCGCGAGCTGACGACGGATGCACTCCACCTCCACCGCGTTCTGGAACACTCCACGTCGCCATGTCCCTTTAGAATCGACATTGTCACGACTCCTACCTATTCTGATTGTGCTGCCACGCATGGGTCTGATCATATACGAGCCTCGCAGCCATGCATTGGAAAGGCCTGCGACTCGTCGCCGATGGCAGCTCCAAACGTCAAAGCACCATTGAACCGCCAACGCAGGCCCGACGCAGCGAGCACCTTCCTCGTCCCTCTCCGCCTGAGACCGAACCACGACACTCCGAAGCTTTGTCTCGATCGCCCGGCCTTGATATGCCAGTCGACGTACGTGATGCCAAGCGAGGGGTTGACGCTCTAGCAGAATCAGGGCCGGACCATGGGGTAGCTCCGACGGACTTCGCTGGGGAGTCGTCGTCGGGCCTGTCGGCAGACACGCCGAGTCTTCGCAGGAATCGCTTCAGCTTCATGAGATTACGCCATGCTTCAGATCCTCAACTATCTAAAAGCTACGCCAAGGCTGCTCGGGATACTCCCCCCGGTGCCTTCTCTTCCTCGTAAGTGCACGTTCCACAATTGACACTCTCCCTTGCAGGGTCCTGTGACGCGATTCTTTGGGATGTGTCTCATGAACGTCATGTCTCAATCCTGCTTGCTTGCTGACAATTCAATTTACAGCTCCGACAATCATCACCACCGCCCCCACAAGCAACGAGCTCGATCAACCTGTCAAACAACGAAGCAAGCTCAACTTTTTCCCCCTACGGAAACGCTCAATGGAGGAATTGACCCGAAACTCAGTGGAGAATCCGAGAACACAGCCCGCACGGAAGTCCCAGGGATCTACGGACTCCCAAATCGACGAATCTACTCTGTCTACCTCTCAAAACGCCCCGGAGGAGCCAGGGAGACTGTCTACAACATCACGACACAGTGGCAATCAAGACCAACTCAATGATTCGCATCGCACGTCTGTCGTCGATCCACGGTTCTCAGAGTCCTCGAGGTCGGATCAAAGCTATGGTGACCAGACATTTCGAACAAACTCCCCTCGCGAGGGTCAGGCATCTACATCAACCAACAAACGCTTCCGCATGCCACGTCTGAAGCGGAACCGAAGCCCCCTTTTCCCTTTACCACCCAAGCCTACTCCCGCAAGTCGTGCCTTAGACAATGCGCCCAAATTCCCACCGGCTGAAACTCCCAAGTCCCAAGGCTCCGATGAAGGGGATCAGGTCTCCCCTCTACCCTCGCCGTCTCGTTCCTCAGTGGGACTGGCCCCAACAGCTGCTCCGCCTCTATTCCGTAATGATTCCACAGCCTCTGCCCGCTCTGTGCGTTCCACTCCATCCTACAAAGGCGGACGAGGCCGGTCCTCTACGATGGGATCTCTGGCCGAAAACCAGGAAGATTTGTCTCCACCACCATACCTAGCATCATCCTCGCGAACCTCCACATCAACGACCGGTCGAAAGAGCTTCGGTGACATCTTCAACATCTCACAACGATTGAGGCAGAACTCAGAACCACCTCCCCGCGATGGTTCGACAGGCATCGGCGGGGCAGCAACACCTGTCAAACCTGACTTGCCAATTCCCCCCGCGTGAAGAGGATGATACAGCAGCGAGCTATTTGACCAAGCTCGAGGAGCACCTGCCTCGAGGTGTGATTGGTGGCATTCTAGCTCAGTCCGATGACGAATTCTACAAGGTCGGCTTGCGTAAGTACATGCGATCATTCTCATATTTCGGGGATCCTATCGACATGGCAATTCGCAAGCTCTTGATGGAGGTTGAATTGCCGAAGGAGACACAGCAGATTGATAGGTTCTTGCAATCTTTTGCTGACCGTTACCACGAGTGCAATCCAGGCATTTTTGCCTCTTCCGGTATTTCCAGTCCTTTCCCCTCCAATTGTGCGGATCTAATTACCTCCTAGACCAAGCATACTTTATTGCATTTTCAATCTTGATATTACACACGGATGTATTCAACAAGAACAACAAGCGAAAGATGCAGAAGCCTGATTATGTCAAAAATACTCGTGGCGAGGGTATTGCTGAAGAGATCTTGGAGTGCTTCTACGAGAACATATCATACACCCCTTTCATCCGTGTCGAAGACGCCAGTCTTCGTGATCGCCAAATGCCCAAGCCTCGCCGCGCTCTTTTCAACAGCCCTAGCTCGGAGAATTTGTCACGTATGGCGAGGGAGCCTGTTGACCCTTACACGCTCATCATGGAAAACAAAGTTGATTCATTACGACCAAGTCTCAAAGATGTTATGGACCTTGATGATACATACAGTCACTTTGGCACTTCAGGACCTCCTGATATGGAAGATCTTCATCAAGCCTTCACCAAGGCTGGCATTTTACAAATTGTGTCTTTACGGTCCCGACCCGATGCTTTCATGCAGACAAGTCTGGATAATCCAGCCGGATCACATCCTGGCCTTGTGGACATCAAGGTAGCCAAAGTTGGCTTGCTCTGGCGAAAAGACCCCAAGAAGAAGAAAACCAGGTCGCCGTGGGGGGAGTGGGGAGCGATCCTCACTTTTTCCCAGCTCTACTTCTTTCGTAACATCACATGGGTGCGATCTTTAATGGCGCAATACGATGCTTACGTGAGGAATGGACGACAAGGCACATTGGTCTTCAGACCGCCCCTTGCTGACTTCAAGCCGGATGCCATCATGTCGACAAATGATGCAGTTGCCTTGCTAGATAGCAGCTATAAGAAACACAAGCACGCATTCTCGTTCGTTCGACACGGTGCACTAGAAGAGGTCTTCCTCGCTTCAACGGAGCCTGAGATGAATGATTGGATTGCGAAGCTCAACTATGCTGCGGCGTTCAGGACCACAGGTGTCCGCACCAAAGGCATGATTGCCACAAACTATGAAGGCCAACGCTACCGCAGAAGTCAGCGGGTGGGATCCCAATCCTCGCTTGCATCACTCGAAGCGGCTGACAAAGAGCCCAAGTCTCCGTCTATTGACACTGACATTGTGGCTGGGTTTGTCGCTGCGCGCCAGGAATTGATGACGCAAAAAATCCGTGAGCAAAACGAGAAGTTGTTTGTCACCTACAAGCAGCTGGATGACCTCCTACGAGATGCCCGTCACTTGCAGATCCTAGCTCCGGTTCATCCCCGGGCTCGCGAGGGAGTGATCATGGCCGCCGGACGCATAGCAGCAAAGCTCAAGTGGGTTCGACAGGACATCTGGCGCAACAAGTGCTACCGTGAGGTTCTTTTGCGGGATCTTGGGGAAGTTGGAAGTCTTGATGAGAGAAGCGGGTCGGTTGCTGATGAGACAATCTCTTCCTCGGGTCCAGCTCGACTGGCTTCTCCCTCGAGACCTTCGCTTAGGTCCGATGCTAGTGTGCATCGTGCGCCTAGTGTGACTCGCCCGGTCTCTAGCCATGACACCAATGAGCCAACCTCGGCATCTTCTGAACGCCCAATCGAGTCCGGCTTGCTCAAGCAACCCTCTAGTGACGAGATGCGCCGCCCAAGTATCCCAGGCTCGACTACTTCTTCCGACTTTGGCCGCGTTGGGCGGCCACTTTCTGTCGCTATTCTTTCTGAACAAGGCAGGTCCGAGACGTCTGCTGGTCGAATGGAACGTGACGCTTCCGTACTTAGTCGCGGTAGCAAATTCGATGGTGCCAGTCTCGGCTCTCGGGCATCGAAAGTCACCTCCCCGGCCAGTTATGACGATGGCGAGGAACGATTTCTCAGAGAAACGGGTCTTCTGGACCTCAGCGGCTCGCCCCCGCCGAAGAAACAGCCTACGCCTGTGCCTGAAGCGGACGCCGAGGACATCCCGGACGAAATCTCGGAGGTCTCTCATAGTGATAATAAGCCGAGCCGAGTACGTCGCAGCCTGCATCGTACCCTTCGTGAACCACACGTACATCGGCACCAGTCGCGCACCAGTAAGAAGAACAGAGAATCGGTGTCTAGCATTGGGGCTCTTGACGACAATGAGAGCATCACTGAAGGTGAAGTCCTGTCTCGCAAATCACCCAGTTTCACCGTTCACGGCAAGAAGGCTTCTATCGTGACTTTCGGCTCCGAATGGCAGAACATGTCCCCCGAGGAACGGCTCAAACTTCGAAAGCCCACTCATGAAGAGCCTCGGGCTTCTGAATCTGCTATACTCGGTGGTGCGAGCCAGATAGCTCCAGATAGTTACACTGGTGATCGGCCATACTCCGTCCGCAGCGCAAGCACTACCACCGGCGTCAGCCTTCTCAGCGGAGATGAGCCTATCGAATTTTTCAGAGACGCACAAGAAAACCTCGACGACTCATCAGAAGTCCAGTCCCCAAAAAGTACTGCTGCTAGCCCAGGCTCTGTCCCAGAGCAACCTCTCTCGGAGAAAGAGAACACAATCCGCTCAACATCCGGCTCCGGCTCCGTAATCCACCACGGCCACCTAACGACATCCACCGACGGCCAAACCCCTCCATCACCATCCTCCACCTCTCTCAACGAACGACGAGCCGTCAACACCCCCTCTTCCGAGAACCTGCGCCAACAAGCCGTTGGCGCCTGATCTCGGCCCCTCCTCTTCCCCTGATTCGACCAACCTGTATAGCCTGAATCATTCTGATCTGTCATTTGTTTTTACGACATTATACCCCCCTTTTCAACACTTGCCTGCTTCCCTTCGGGTCCCTTTGCATTGATGGCTTGAACTGATCTATCCCGGGTTTTGTTTTCGATGGTTTCGGCTTGGGCATCTGTGGCTAGCGTACGATGCGATATTATTCCGCTGCTTTGTTTTTTATCATATGGGCGTGCGTTAGTAGGCATATGGATTTTTCATTTTTATTTGTGCATGACGTTTAGTCTGTGTTAGACAAAAGCTTATGATTCAATACCCTCAAAGTCCTATCGCCCGGCGTAGACTCTACATAGTACGATGTGACCAGATCCTTAGGCCTCTGCATACAGGGTGATCGTCTACAAGCATATAGTTACAGTTTGCCACTCCCTTTTCTGAAGTTGTCTGTTCTTCAACTCCCGATTCGTTCAGCACCTGTTTCTATTATCCCAGTCGGTGCCCTTCATTACATTAACACATTGTTTAGACTTGTTGATTGCTTCCCCGATTTTGCTGTCGGCTCCGCTAATTTATCTTCTCCAGGTGAATTTCCCCACACGAATGTTGTTCCTAACTATACTTGAAAAGGCATCAAGGCATCAACTTCAAGATGTCCTAATCTGAAGCGGTAGCCGAAGCGGTCAATCAGAACACCAATGAAATCACCCTCCGCCTTTCCGCCCATCAAAGATACTCGCATTACGACATTCTTTAAGCTCAAGCTCCAGCTCCAGCTTCAGCTCACAATGGCGCATTCAAAGCGTAACACTTCCTCCCCCACTTCACCGCTTACGAGCGTGGCCTTCTCCGCTCGACATGGGGCACCAAGCGCAGCGTAATCGGCCGTGACTCCTTCCTCCCCTTCGCCTCATGCCGTCTCTGTCTCCAACCAGCCCGCCCACCCGTCGTCGCCTGTGCTACGAACGGCGACCTTTTCTGTCGCGAATGCGCGATCAATGATCTCCTCGCGCAGAGGCAGGAGATCAAGCGCCTTGAGCGTGAGCGCGACGATGCGAAAAAGAGGCTTGCGGAGGATGACGAGCGCACGCTTGAAGAGGCGAGAAGGAAAGAGTTACATGATTTCGAGCTAGTTTCTATGGGGTTAGAAGCTAAGGGAACTAAAAGAAAAGCAGAGCAGACGGAGGCATTGGATAGGTTCAAGGCGAGAGAGGTGGAAATCGATGGGAAGAGGAAGAAAGTGTTTGAGTTGGATGAGAAGGAGATGGCGCGTGTTGCGCGTGAAGAGCAGGAGAGGTTGAAGAATGATTTGAAGAGGGAGAAGGTTTGTGCTCAATTTGGTTTCTGGAGGATGCCATTGGGGGGGCTGTTTTGCTAACTTGAGAAGACCGAGTCTAGCAAGTCTGCGCTGCCTTCATTCTGGGTTCCGTCGTTGACGCCGGCGACGGATCCGAATGAGATCGCTGCGAACAAGAATGTCAAGTTGACGCCCATATGTCCTGGATCTTCGGATACGAATCGACATAGCTACTCGTTGAAGTCGTTGGTCGAAGTGCATTTCACGGAAGAGAAAGCCTCGGACGGGACGGTGGCTCGGATTTGTCCGAGTTGCAAGAAGAATTTGAGTAATGGACTCAAGGCCATGCGTATGTTTGGATCCACTTGTGATTGTGATTTATGCTTACGCCATTTACAGTCACCAAACCATGCGGTCATGTCATATGCTCACCATGTGTCAGTAAATTCATGGCTCCTCATGATGATACCCCAGACCCCCATGCGTCTAAAGAAGAACAAGAGAAAGCGGCCAAACTTCACGGCCGAGTACTATGTTATGTTTGCGAGACGGATCTCACATTGCGAGACCTCAGTACGGAGAAAGCAGATCCCGATGAAGGCAAGAAGAAGTCCAAGAAGAAGGCCAAGGACGACGCCACTCGGCCAGGCCTAGTAGCGATCAGCTCCGAGGGGACAGGATTCGCCGGCGGAGGTGGTAATGTGGCTACGAAAAAGGGCGTCGCGTTCCAATGCTGAACAGCACGAGAAAAGAGATTAACGACAACAGCCTTTTGGGTTTGTAGGAACAAAAAAAAAAAACGTGATATTTCCCGAAGGAGGCTATGGAACGCCCGAACCATGCAAAGAAACCATGTCCTAAATGTACAGAGCCATGTTGGCTAAACACGAAGCTTCACTTCCTTTACGATCTCTTCTTGGCGTTATTGAACTCGCGCACCGTGATCTCGCAGCGAACCTCCTGGCACAGACGGCGACGACGGCCGAGATCCAGCTTCGCCGCAAATTCCAGACCGGAAGCACGCTCCAAAACCTCAAGAGGAACCTCAAAGTCGGACAGGCTCTTGGCGTTATCAATGCGAGCATTGGGCAGGACAAAAGCACCGAGAGCGACCTTTCCGAATGGCGAGTTTGTGCCGTCCTCGCCATAGATGACCTTGTAGAAGTGGGTAGGCACCGCTACGTTGGGTGGGTTGCCAATGACTTCGTAGCTGACGCGCCACTTGCCATCGGGGTCACGGTGAGGCAGATACAACGGGCCGGTGACGACGCGAACAGACGGGTAGCGCTGGGTGAGATTGCGGCAGAACTCCTCAAAGTGCGCCCAGTAATCACGGTTGAATCCCTCACCAACTTGCGGGCACATGTTGCTCAGAGCAAAGGTATCATCCATTGCCTCCTGAGTCCACTTGGCATCTGCGGCCGGCACCTGGTGACCACGGTCGTAGCCCGAGCGGAAGTAGTCGGCCAGCTTGGCACGGAAGATGGGGGGAATGTGCGTATCCTCAGCGAATGTGCTGTGCTTGCGATCTGCGTTCTTCATCGCGAGCGACTGCGGGGTGATGTGCTCAGCAACCCAGGCAGGATTACGGGTTCGACGATCGTAGGCGCCGTGCAGAGGCAATGAGGACAACTCGTCCGCGATCGGGCCCGGGAAGCCATACTGAAGGATTCCGGCGGCATCGACAGGACCAGTAACCACCTTGGTAGCGAGAGTCGGCGCTGGGATCGTGGTGGGGACTTTCACAGCGGCAGCCGGAGGAGGAAGCTGTTGCGGTTGTTGCTGTTGTTGCTGTTGTTGCTGTTGAGGTCGAGAAGAACCGTAAATGAGGGCAGTGACACCGGCGCCAGTGGCAGCACTGGCGGCCGCGATCACAGCCAGAGTAGCCTTCGACATACTGAGTCGAAAAAGGTGGAAGTGAGAATTGACGATAGGACTTTGGAGACTGGCGCGTAGAAAAAAAAAATAGATTCGGGGGAAGTCACGGGCCAATCAGCGGGTCACATGTCCGTGTCACCCTCATGAGACTCGAATTGAAGAAAAAGCGTCAGCTGAAACTCTCAGTTGATTCCGGGTGTAGCTGCGTGCTTGATCAAGGGTCAGTGAGTGGTTCGATTAGTCTTGGGATTTGCTGGCGTGCCCTAATTCAGGGTAGTCGCGTTGGACAAACTATGAGCTGGGCGGGGAAGCATGGCCTTCCTCAAGACGCATAACAAAGCCTCAGCATTGTCCGCGCAAAACCCCCAGAGGAAGATCTTCTGAAGGTTAGATATCTGCTGTCACGGTTGGACTGAACTCCCAGATTTACCACCAACATGGACATGAAAGTGGACCTGGACATGGACATGAGTAGGGACAATGATAGCGCGGGACTCGAAAGCGGGACAAGCAGATGAGGACCCTGTGGGCAAAGAATGCAACTCCGCTGCAGAGGATGACTAGCCCCGAAAATCAAAGATGGAAGTCGTTCAGATGAGATTTCATTCTATTTCACCCAAGGGTTGTGAAAAAAAAAAGAAAAAGAGAGGACAAAACTTCGTTGACCGCCAACCGTGAGCGTTTTGGATGTCACTGACATCACCGATTCCGTTCTTTCTCAACTACTTGCCATGGCTGCCAACGACCTTCGGGGCTGGGTCATGAGCGGCGTCTCAGGCGTCGGTGAGCACAACTATTCCCGACCGTGTGTACCTTTGACTGACTCACTGTGTTACAGCCTGTGTACTTGGTTCCGCCGTCATTTGTGTCGATCTGGTGCTGCGGCAGTTCTCTCACCATAAGAGCTTCCAGATCGCGAACAGTAACAATTTCCTGTCGGCGTCGCTATGCCTCAGTGCGGGGGTGATGGTGAGTCTCACCTCTCGGCGAAATGAGTTGAATTATCGGGACTGACCACCGGCAGCTCTTTACTTCACTGTATAGCATGCTCCCCACCTCAAAAGAGTACCTAACGCGCGCCGGCTTCTCTCCGTCCGCCTCTGCATATACTCTCGTCGGTCTCTTTCTGGCCGGTGTCATTGTCATCCGAGTTGCATCTGGGGTGATCCACCGCTTTATCCCCTCTCATGTAGTCGATTGCGCGCACAGTCATGACGCCCCGGTAGATGATCCCGAACGCGGCGACGCCCATGCGAGCGGACACGACGATCACCGTGACCACCACGAAGCAAATGGACACACGGAGCGCACGCCTCTGTTACGATCGCAAAAGTCACAATCCATGAAGTCAACTCCCGCCATCTTGCAGCGCACGACCTCCGGCTCTAACGCCGTGAGATCGGAATCTATTCGCGACATCTTGGGCCGGCGGATCAGCTCTTTCATGGGCGGTGTCAAGCCGATGTGCGATGAAAATGGTCCTTGCTTTGGCTTCTCGCAGACCTGCGGCCGTGAATGCACAAAAGTGCCTGCAGCCAAGACCATGCCGCCACCAACTATGAGCGATAATGAGGTCACCCGGCCCACAATGTCACAACATCAGAGCGACCCAGCACAGTCTGATTTTGAGCGGCGTACACAGGCAAACAGTGGCATCGATAATCACAGCACAACCTCTGACACCGGGTACTTCGATGTGATCTCCTCTCAACATCATCTTCACGGCACGACGGCCTCTGAATCCTCGTCCAAGTCTCAAGTGCAAAGGTCCCGTTCGGAAAACAACCACGAATCATATATTAACCATGACACCCAAGCCGACTCTAGTGACGATTACGAGGCTGAATCATCTCCAAATAAGGCTGGCGGCGATACTCATCACCATCATGTCCCACAGAACGCCTTCCTCTCCATCGGTCTACAAACCTCAGTCGCAATTGCCCTGCACAAACTTCCAGAAGGCTTCATCACATACGCAACCAACCACGCAAGCCCAACCCTTGGCCTCACTGTATTCTTAGCCCTATTCATCCACAATATCGTCGAGGGCTTTGCCATGGCCCTGCCCCTGTACCTAGCCCTAAGTTCCCGCTGGAAAGCCATGTTCTGGTCCAGCCTCCTAGGCGGAATCAGCCAACCCGCCGGCGCCGGCCTCGCTGCCCTATGGATCTGGGGCTCGGGACACGGCGGCTCCGACTCAACAGGCCCATCCTGGGGCGTCTACGGAGGCATGTTCGCTGCTACAGCCGGAGTCATGACGTCCGTTGCTTTGCAGCTGTTTAGCGAAGGACTCGGACTCACACATCGTCGTGGTATGGGCATTGGCTTCGCTGTGGCTGGGATGGGTCTTATGGGGCTGAGCTTTGCCCTGACGGCGTGATCCAGATTCACTGGCTTGCACATTCCACATTACCTTTTTTAATTCCACATACAGGAAAAAGCAAGATTGAATTCGCGGCATTGTGTTGGGTGTCTGGCCGTTCTAGTTGTTTCCCTCACCTTTTGAGCTTGATTAAATTGCGCTTTGCATGATCGGGTGTTATACGTTCAATGGCCCCTTTTACGTTTTGATGATGCATTCGTGGATATTCTTACCAAATGTGAACCAGAGGGCTATGGCGCTATTGTACATAGCTGTTGATAGTCTAGACGAATCATGAACCTGCCTATGCTGATAGACCTTTCCAGGACTTTCCTGTACAGCTGAGCTTCTAAGAGTTCCCACCTACAACTTACACCTAAATCTTGGAAATCCCCTTTTTTTTTTTTAGAAAAAAAGATTAATAAAATTGACTGAACTCTGACTGTATACCTTTACTTCACAATTTGATCCCAACTTTCCCCCCAATTACATGTTGAAACAAAAAGCCAAAAACGACACTAGAAATCACAAATATCTGGCAATTTGAATCAACATTCTATCCCCATCCTACCAATATCATCCCATTACAGCGCCTGGACAGAAATCCTCCGAGGCGCACCACTACCAGTCAACAACCCAGCACCACTAGACTCCCGCAAGTGGTTGTGATGCATCTGGCCCTGGTCGTCCAGATCCTCAACATCAATACTGAACCGACGAGGCTTAGACCAGACGCCGAATTTCTCGCCGCCATTAGCATCGCCCACACCTTCGATCTGTTCGGATTGCAGACCAAACCGGTCTGTCACTTGAGCGATTAGATCGGCATGCGACGAGGAACGAGTACTCTTCTCTGTGCCGAGGCGAGATTGCGCGCGACGGAGTAGTTCCATGTGTTGGGAGACGGCATTCAAAGCGCCAGGATGATTCTTGGCTTCAGAGTCGCTGAGCAAGTCGTGAAGAACACCCTCGTGCAGTGTTGCAGCGGACTTGTGGTCTTCCAAGGCTGTGTAGAGAGCAGATAGAAGCTTGGTCATCTCCAGGGTCACGTTGTCACAGCTACCCCATACCTGCCGCAGGTTGTAGCAGATATCGCGACATAGTTGGATGGCCGAGTCGACGGAGCCACGGCAGAAGCGCGTCTCGACGAGTCGTCGACCAATCCATACAACTACGTCTGGAGTCCAGGTGCGCTGGACAATGCGGGATGTCCAGAGCTGGGTGAGGATCGTCTCGAGGTCGTCGAACATCTCGCATTCGCCGAGTAGCGTGATGATATCGTTTAGCTCGGGGAATGGCAGGTCCATGATCTCGATTCCAAGTGACTTGGACGCAGCCATGAGTTCTTGAAGCAGCATCTTGGATTTGACGGACATCTCGTTGAAGAGTTTCTCGTTCTGGCACTTGGTGGCTTGGTGGCCGCTCAGGTACAAGCATAGCTTGGTGGCTGTGATGATACTTTCGTAGCTGTTCAGGCCGTCTGTCAGATGCAAGAAGGAGTGCAAGACACCGGTGACGTCGCTTGCGTCTTGGAAGCGCTGGTCGTTGCATAGATCGCGGACTAGGCTGGTGGTTGTCTTGAGAATGTTCAAATTGTAATTCTCATCCTGTATCGCGGAGGCAGATACCGTAGAATTGCATCACGATGTCGTGGTCTGCAATGTTGGTAGCAGATAGAGTAACGCAGAAGTACTCATATAGCCTGTCGCGGGTCTCCTTCGCGGCACGAGCGCGCTTCTGATCGATCTGCAGACGGGCAAGACGATCTCCAGAGATCAGTGTCGGGATGAAGTCGTGGCCAGACAGGTTTCTCGTGAAGGTCTGTTGAATCTGCATTTCGCGATACATCTCGGTGATGATCTCTTCGGAGCTACCACGGCGACCGAATACTTCCTCGAAGGAGGCTACAAACTTGGCATCGCGGCGATCTCTCAATGCCATTGCAGAGGTATCGGATCCTGAGAGCACGCGGTGGCGGAGTTCATCAAGAACGCTGTTGCCACCTTCAATGAAGCCGCATTCCAGATAGATGGAGGCTATCTTACGAGCCCAGTCACTCGTCATGTCGGGATCGCCGCCGGCGTGGAGAACATCTGTGACATATGTGTGAAGAAGCGCATTGCCTTGCTGAACTGATGAAGGTGTTCCCTGTCGAGAATGTGCGAGAGCGAGCTCACGGAGCCAGGACAAGGTAGTGGTAGAGAAGTATCCCTGGGTTTTCTTCGCCAATTGAAACTCTTCCGTGTACAGCGAGCGAGCCTCGCTAGTCGAGTCACGCCTTCGGACAAAGAGCTGGGCCAGCTTGTGCTTCAGTGTAATGGGCAGTGGTTGCGACATTTGCTCCAGAGGCAAAGAAGCTTCAGAAGTCGGCACCCAGTCAGCATTATGAAGAGGCTGCTTATAGAGTGCGATAGCCTGGTCGGTGTACGCCTCGTTGGTCTCGCACAGCTCGGCGTATAGAAGAAGTGCACTGAGTGTCTTCTCATCCGTCGGCCCATAGACGTTACGGCATGTAGTCACGTAGTCAGATGCAACCTTGTATCTCTCAGAGAACTCCGTCATCCCCGTTTGAGTAGTCAAGATAGTCATGTAGCCAAGATATGTCTTCTCCAGGAGACGTTCGACTTCAGACTCATCGTAAGTAGACGTGTTGTCTTGAACCACAAGAGTCGGCCAAAGGTGCCGGTAGACTTCCAGGGCAGAGTCCCACTTGCTTTCCGTCTCATAAAGGCCAATGAGAGCAAGTGCAGCTTCAATTCCATCCGGAGCTATGGTGGTTTCACCACAAGTGCTCCTATAGATGCGATGGTAGGAACTCTTTGCTTCGGGATTCATCTCCAGACGGGCGGCCAGCGCAGCTTCCAGGTACAGATTGTCAATTGTATGCTTGTGAGTCTCGCCCAAACGACTTGCCAAGAAGTTGCTGACAGTATGGAGCAAAGTGAGAGCCTTGGTGAACTGGAAAGTGGTCTCGTAAAATTCAACCACCGCCTTCGCAACAGCCAGGACAGAAGGCACCGGCACTCTGTCAGATGAGATAAGAGATGCGAAAGCATTCTCGTAGACTACAGTGCCCATATCCAAGTGCAGTCTGCGGAAGTGGCAGTAAGCCAAGACCAATGCCAGGTCGGCAATCGGGGGTGCCAATTCAGTGCTGAATTTCTTATGGGATCCGGCTTGCTCGACAGTGGGCCAGATATGCTGCAAAACTGCCTTGGAGCAATCACCTGCTTCTTGCCAGTCACCCTCTCGTACATAGATACTGGCAAGGTTGTGGCACAGAATCAATGTGGACACAGAGAGGTTCTTGGGATACGAGGCGATGGAATCCAAAAGCTCTACCATCAGCTTGCGGTCCTTGACAGACAGGCCTGAGGATCTCTGCATTGTTACTGTTGCAGCCATGCCTTCGGCAAGCGAAAGAGCTAGACTCGAAGCGTCTTGGGTGTATTCCTGGCCGCTCTCCTTATAGTAACGCCACATCAGGATGGCCAAGGCACGGTCCATGCTATACATGTGCATTTCTTGTGTCTCAACACGAAGAAGCTGCACGCGCTGCATCATCTCCTCGGAATGGATACCAGTAGACTCGAGATCCGCAATGAGCTCATGGATGATCATTTCCGCTGATTCGTTGCGGCTCTGTCGACGAAGGAACTGGTAGTATACCAGTGCGACATTGGTCTTCTTGTCCATCATCTCAACCGAGTCGATGTCGCGAGAGTTGAGGCCAGCCCATAGAGAGGACAGAACTGCCTGGGCTTGGGCCGTCTCACCCTGTTGCTCGTACATATGGGCCATGTACAGGGTGTACTTGATGCGACGCTCGTCGTCAACTTCCATGGTTCGCAACATGTTGTCATACTTGGTTCTCGCGATGTCCCGACTCATCTCGTCATTTCCAGTAGTTGGGAATTGGGTGGTCAGGAATTCCGCGGTCTCGTTCGACTGTCTCGAATTTGTACCGTATTTCTCCATAATTTGCTGGTAGAATTGTTTCGAAATGGTTAAGGCAGATTCGTTATCTCCGCGAGTCTTGTACATGCCCACTATCATTCCGAGGTAGTTCAGGCGCTGGTTGAACTCAACACCAGTGATCTCGGAATCAGTCAAGATCAGATACTTCATGATATCTTCCTGTTGAGTAGTCATGGTGCCCCGTGCAGTGAAAGACTGGGTCATCATCTCAACACAATTCACCGTGATACTGTCAGTCTGGCCCAGGAGCTCTTGACTAAGTCTCCATGCTTCGTAGCTGTGCTCATCTGCATGACTGGCATGAGCCAATTCTGAGACACGAGAACTAAAGAAGAGACTCTGGAGAAGAGCCATCGACTTCTCACCCAAAACTAAGCGACGAATATCTGCAGCCAGTCGGTAGAGCTCGACGACACTAGATCGGGTGTACTGAGACTCTTTACAAGTCAACTCAAGACGAGCAAAGAGAACAGTCGAGGGTACGAGTTTCTTGAAGCCTGTAGTGAATTGGAATTCACCATCATCGGTGACAAGAGGCGACGAGAGTAGATGTGACAGCCAATAGCGGGCAGTGTACTCGAGCATGACATATTTGTCGAAAAGGTGGTTACGCTCCTCCATACTAAGCTTATCCATGGAAATTTCAGCCTCTTCTCGCACACTCAGTTGAACCCAGGCAAGACACCTAGTAAGAAGATCGTAGTGAGCTTCTCTCAGGTTGAGTGGAGATTTAATGCTGGCAGATCTTGCCTGCTTGATGACATGATCGCGAATGCTTGTGTGGGCGAAGGATACCACACCATCGCGGGTCATAACAAGAGGTTTCAAGGAGCTGAACCACTGATCTTCACCTCGCGAGTATAGTGACATGAAGCTGGGACCCTGGGGATCAACAGCTAGCAGCTGTTCTACCTCCTCGACCAATAATGGTCTCTCGGCGGCGGCAAGCCACGACATGATATAACGTGCCTCATGCTGACTGAAGTCCATGTTCTTCATATGGAAGTCCAGCAAGTCAGACATGGCTTCAGGCAAACTTTGTACAGCAGAGATTGCCTGGCTCAGGGTTCTCTGCTGTTGAGCGTGGGCAACTGCCATCTCTGCCCAGCTGAAAGAACCATGTGAGCGGTTGACAATGACAGACACGGCTGATTCCATTTGATTGTCCACAGGACCATCAAATTGCGAATTAAACATCATCTTAGAGACATATGTCTCCAGATCAGCTTGAGTCTGAGAAGTCTGCAGCGTGAAATGTTCAATGTTTGGGGCACGCATTTTCGAGCCTAGAGGCCTGGTGAAGGCGATCATCTTGGACCCGGCACTCTGATCGGAAAGGCACTCAGCGAAATGGGTAAGGCATGAAACGGCATCGGTATCGCCAGCCTTCATTTGATCCAAACCATCCACGATAAACATGTACTGAATGTCAGAACTCAATCCTACGCGAATACCCCTCCAAAGAGATTCTTCGACCTCGGCTTCACCGGCACCATCAAGCGCGCTTTGAGCTGCCCTGGCTACTTCAATCAGAATAGCTTCTTGAGCCCGCTGGTCACTGACGCAGTGATCTAGCATCTGGTGCATAATGCCCTTCAAGAAGCGAAGGGGCAGCGTCGCGACAGGAATATCGGCACCTAATATATTTAGTTAATAATTCACTAGTTCAGAATGTAACGAACTCACGAATCGTGTATGGAATCACATTCCAATTGTCGTGCTCGCCTGACTCCTGTAGTCGCTCCACGGTCCACTGCGCCAGGGCACTCTTTCCCGAGCCTGGGCCACCAGTCACCAGCATCACGGGAGACTTTCCAGTTGAAAAGTCATACAGGGTGTTGTTAAACCATTCAAACGACCCCTCCGCCAAAGAGTGCGTACGGGACTCGAGAATGAACTGAAGAGGACGATCTTGAACACCCAAGAACTGGCGAAGACTGCCCAATTCGGGAGTCAAGTACATCAAGGAGCTGTTCATCACGAGCTTCGAGGTTGCAGCTTCAACAATAATGTTCCAATGGGTTGAGTAGCGCTTGGCGTAGGTCAAAAATGCGGTGTCAACATTATGAGCAATAGTATGTTCAGACTCCTTGCTCTTCGCGCCTTCAACACAGCTAGCCGTGGTGCTGCAGACCATTTCGAGCAGGTCTGCATACGCAGCTGAAGCTACTGGCTGAAGCTCAGGGGACGACTTGTAAGCGCTCTCGTACTGGAGAAGCAAGTGAATGTGCACAGCAACGCGGCCATATCTGCCGAAAACGCTTTCAAACACATCCATGTTGTCAAGATCAGACTAATGATCATGTTAGCATCGTCTGCAAAATCTCACTGGACACCTGTCTTACCTCCAAGAGAAGGATCTCGAATCCCCAAATGAGCTTGGCGGCGTCGTCGGCTCCGGGCGCAAAGGCTCCAATCGACTGGCGCAAAGCATCAACAGCATACGCAAGTCGAGAAGCCCACCTGAGACTGGCAGTCCAGTCTGCTCCCATCACGGGGCATCCAGCGGAGGCGCTCAGCAGCTACTGCATCAAAGAAAGTGTCCACGTTTGGTGCCCTCTGACTTATCTCGGTAGCCGTGAGCCCAAGCTGGGTCTTGCACTTCTGGGAAACAGCCTGAACCTTATCCTGGAGCACGGTGGCCTTGTGGCCGCCACCGCTGAAATTCTGGACAACACGTTTGGGCTGTGCAGTGGTGGTAGTGGTGGTGCTGCTCATCTTTTCGGTATTGGCAGTGCTCGACTGAGTCTGGCCATAGGAGCTCTGACCCATATTGCGTTGGGTCTGGTTATAGGAGCTTTGAGTAATATTACTTTGGGTCATGTCCTGACGAAGACCTCCGCTGTCCATAGTTCCTCCGGATAAGGCGCCGCCGACAGCACCCATTCCAAGGCCACTGCTACCAGACATCCCTTTGCTGGCTTGTCCAGCTGAACGTGTCTCCTGGCCAAAGTCCCCTTTGGATGCTTCAGAGGTTTGTTGGGCCGTCTTGTGCTTTCCCATTTTTCTCGTAGGCTTGCTAGGTGGGTCATGGGAAATCATTTCCCTACCCCCAGAAAGGCCTTTTGCGGCGTCTTTGTTGAACGCACCAGAACTGAAAACATCTTGTGCGATGTGAGATTGTTCACTCAGCTCATGGTCGATGGTGTCGTCTGTCGCACTTTGACCTCCAGCTTTGATTCCAGTGGGACCGCCGATAGCGGCACCTCCAGCAAGACTCTTCTTGATGGCATCACCGGTAGACATGTCACTTCCAGTCATCCCACTTCCAGAGATGCCATTTCCAGGTTTTACTTTGGTGGCATTGCTTCGAGAAAGACCTCCTCCACTAGAAGTAGTCCCCGGCATGTAGTTTTTAGTTGCCTGACTTCCGGTCATACCTCCAGCGCTAGCATCGTCGTAGGTAGGCTTTGCATTTCTCAAAGCAGTGTTTCTTGAAGCACTGCTGCCACCCACTGCTCCGCTAGTAACGGAATCTCCGGTAACATTGGTCTTTGAAGCATCGGTGTAGGCATACTTGCTTCCGGATGTATCTCCTTTGGAGGTACTGCTTCCAGCAAGAGTTCCTCCAGCAGCAGCACCTCCGGCATTAGCGGTGTTGGTGCCCCAAGTTGTGTCAGTGAATTGGGGCTTGTTTCCAGTGGTACCAGACTTGGATGCCTCGCTACCGGTATAGGCTCCTCCGGTGGTAGATCCTCCAACGGTGTTATCTTTGGCAATACTGCTTCCAGTAAGATTTGCTGCTGTGGTGTTGCTATCTCCAGCCACGCCTCCTGCAGTGGTGTCCCGCTTAGACGCGTTGTTTCCGACAAATGCTAGATGAGGACCAGATCCTCTGGGCGCATAACCTCCAGCTGACGGGCTGCTTCCAGCAAAGCCTTCTGACAAAGGCCTACCGGAAGAATGCTGTGGTTGATTGAAACGTCCGTCTCCACTACCTCCAGCTCCAGAATAGGCGCTTCCGGTAGGGTTTCGCTGGTTCGTCCGGCCGTGGGTGATCGGGCCTTTTTTGATATCATCGTTCGACTCCTTCGGGTTTATGCTGGGCTTATGGCCGAAGACGTGGCTGGGGGCTTCCTCAGCGGGTTTTTGAATGTTTTCCTTAGTCAGGCCGAGATAGCTCACGGCTCCAGCAGCGTCTCTTTCGCCCAGCGGGTTTTCTCTTTTTTTCGGCAGTTCCTTGGTTGTCCCTTATATCTCCTCGATCTTTCATCTCTCCACCATGTTCCAAAGCCTGCTTGCTGAAGTTGCTTTCGCTGGCAGTTTCTTTCGAAGCATTGTCTGTTGTAGTGGTTTGGTTGATGCCACTGTCGGTGGCAGTCGTGTTGCTATGGCTTTCCTTCGTTTCTTTGCTCGAGCTCTTGCTCAAAGACATCCTCTTGCTAAGCTGCTTTGCAACTTTAGCTCCGATGCTCTGATACTTCTCCGAATCCATCTCCTCGCCTACTTGTTTGCTCGCCATGGTGATGTGCAGAGGGGTTGGGTATCGTGGTAAATTGTGAATTGAATCGGTATTGGTCGTAAAAATCAAATCGAAATTATCGTACAGTCATTGAGTTCAGTTTGTGTTATAGTAGGTGTGGGAGGAAAGTTTTTAGAAAAAAAAGATTCCATGACAATTAATACTAGAATCGTCCCTGTTAAGGTGATTACATCATGGGTGTACTTTGGAGCTCCCGAGCTATCCTCTACGAAGCTACAACTATTCAGGACAAAGTGCTATTCAGCAATGAGCAGTGCACTGTATTCCTGGATCCAAGGGCCGCAAGCGGGTCAAGAAGGCAGTAGAAGCCTTGATTGCAGCATTGCCGCTCCTCAGAGTCAAGTCGATGATGCTGTATAAGGGGACATGTGGGTCTTCGGGTCTTCTAGGCAGGTGATCTGTGTGCATTGACTCAGGAGCTTCGTCACTGTCTTCAATATATTTCCTGTTATCAGAGAAGTTGCTTGATTGAATTGCTCGCGATTATTAGAACCCCCAAAGCACCTACTCCAGTTCAAAGACAATGATGACACTGGTTTCAGATTTTCTCGCTTTCGATGATTGCAAGAATTGCCAAGTTTGAGCCTAAATACATCCCCATATCCACGCAAGAGTAGCTACGGAGGGCTAGTGCTCGTGTGGGGT
This sequence comes from Penicillium maclennaniae, assembly GCF_028827695.1. Classification (NCBI taxonomy): domain Eukaryota; kingdom Fungi; phylum Ascomycota; class Eurotiomycetes; order Eurotiales; family Aspergillaceae; genus Penicillium; species Penicillium maclennaniae. The sequence continues at coordinate 2,945,758 of NW_026623215.1, read as the reverse complement.
AATCGACAGATCGAATCTGGAAAATGGAACACCCGCACGATCGTGTGGGCCGTCCCACGATATTCAGCCCAGTGACGCATAGACTTTCACCTTCACAGGACTCTTCCTCAGGTCAGAGAAGCGGAGAAGGCAGCCAGTTGATTGAATGGCCTTAAGATGCCCTTAGTCATCAAAGTGCGCTCATCCCCGGCAACCTTAATCGCACTCCGCGACCCATGGCTCTTCTCGCAGTGAGGTCATTTACTCGCTGTTCCATGACAGTCCCGGGGCTCGCGCCGGCTCATGAGATCATCCTCTTTGTCTGTGATCAGAGCATCGCTCTTCGCATGGCGAGAGCATCTATTGTCGATTGTGCCCCCACTGTCTATGTCATGACATTGCCGAGCATACTCCCCAAACCCACTTCCGTGAATACATCCGTCACTGAACTAATTTGGCAGGTGGCTTCATTTCGATCGGTACTGTTAGACTCGATAGGAAAATATCCTGATACCAATGTTGATCGAACCGATTAATGACGCTTATTCTTATGAAGCAGGTACCTCGGCTTGGTCACTTGTATACCTTAAGAGCATGAACCATGCAAAGAACTAATATATATCCGATCATCAACTTATATCACCGTAAATGGCCAAGACCCTCCAGATAAAAGACTCTCAAATGATCAACCAATACAAACGTTCTGGACATTCATCCAACCGATATTCCGGTCCAGCATCTCGCCCAAGAGTAGTCATGCAAGTGAAAGCCTGAGAGACCAGGCGGTCTTTCTTTTCCCAAGCTAAAGTATTCAATCCAAAGTCCTCAACATGGGAACAGAAAGGGCTTCGGCATGCCCTCGCGTAGTAATCGTGCTCCTCCTGTGTGAATTTGTAGTCTGCGGTCATATCTGATAAATGATAGTGTCAGGCCACCCAGAGCCTCCAGTCTGCCTGACTAGCTACTTAGTGGCGGAGCCTAAATATAGGCCAAAATTCCGAGCGGCGGGGGCGGGGCTCAGATATTGGAATGGTCATTTTACGCTGGAGAGGTACACATGCTGTCATCAATGTTTTCCGCAGGTTTGATCACATCGTCTGGTAGATTAGTCCCCGGATCTTGCTGAACGGAAATGATACTGCTAGCGCTTGAAATGGACTCTGAGGACCATAGTCCCCGGGGCTCGTAATTTTGGAGAGCACAGATGCAAAAATCCGCGTATCCTATACAGGTGATGCCTACAGAGCAGTGCCAGAAAACGCCAGTCAATGAGGGAACAAGTCTCAACTGACCAGGTTTCGAAGAGCCTAGCAACCGCAAGAGAAACAAGAAGAGAGGAGCGACAACGAGTCCATTCCTGGCTTGGAAATGCAATGCATGGAATAGCCTATGTAAAGAGGCGAAAACGACCACCCTGAGCACAGCCTGCGTATGCAGCTGGCCCCCAGCCATGGCTTTCCATCTCAAAGCTACCAGTATCCATTTCCCTAAGATTTTTCCACCCCTCAAAAACCAATCCGTTGCCGAAAATTCAAATGAAAACGAAGCATGATATCATCCGTACAAGTAGCCGGCCGCGGCCGGTAAGTCTTCGTTCGATGGGGCCATGGCGGAGTCGTGCTTTGCGATCATGTCTTTCAAGAGCGTAAAACCTCGACGATCCTCCACGACTCGGGTGTTTTCTTTAGCGAAGTTGGGCAATTTATGAGCCGGGGTTAGGGTTCATCTGTGGAGTCCGTTGTCAGTCTTGCTATCCTATCCTGGGATCGATGGTTGTGCATGATCAAGGTGGTGGATGTGATGGGTTTGATGATATTTTCGAGTGGGCTGTGCGTGATTGTGGTTGGAGGGGATCTCATTCGGTATGTACCTTGCGCTTGCCACCAGTCATGGTGACGTTGACGAAGCGGCGGGTGTAGAGAATACGCTTGTAGGCGCGGCCCTTGGGCTGCTTCTTCTTCTCCTGGGGCTCGACCTGTGCGCGGATGGCTGTTAGGATGCTGACGCTGGATGAATCCGCGGCGGACACGGTGGCGATGGGTTCACGGGGGTACTTGCCTTGGGAGTGGCAGCCTTGACCTTACCGGCACGGGCGAGAGAGCCGTGAACCTTACCCATGTTGGATGTTGATGGGAATGGACGAAAGAGGTGTGCGTTGTTGAAGGGGGATGAAGCGAGGCGATCGAGGCACGATAGGGATTCAAAATTGGCAGTGCGACTGTGGGGCGGCTTAGCGAGCGTCGTCGGTGCGGATCAATTTATCTGCGGTGAGCCGGATGAGTCAGCGAATGAGTCAACGTGTGAGTTGTCGGTCTGGTGGTGTCACGTGATATACTTAACGGAGTTAAGCCCCGGTTCCTCCGAAGTACATGAAGATCTTTGATTTTTTCACTGACGATTTACTTGGGCTCTGGTCCAAGGTATCAATCTTATAGTCTTTAGATCTTTCCGGTATCTTTTGTTCTGTTTTTGTTCTTGTTTTATTTAATGACAAAGGCACCAAGACCATGTGTCACTTTGGCTGTAGCAGCTCCAGACTCGAATACCTTCTCCGTGGATAACACAACCAGTTCTACAAGTTCAATCCAAACACCGTGGAAGTTTACAACCTTGAACTCCCTTTCGAACACAGTAGATGCAAATATAAAGATTCTCAGGGTCTCCTTTACTTGGCATTGGCCTTTTCCTTCGCAGCTGCCTCTTCCCGCTCCCGCTTTCTTGCCAAATATCGCTCCTTCGCGCTCAAGACATCGCTGGCGGTCTTCTGGCTGCGAGCCTTTTCTGCGATCTCCTTTTGTCGTGCTGCCTCTGCCTCTTCTTCTTGACGGGCCTGCTGCTCGAGCTGTCGGGTAATCATTTCGGTCTGACGAGAACGTTGGCCAGCACGGCCAGCTTGGTTGCCAGCATTGGCACCAGGTCGTCCTGCGGGCCGGGCGGCCGCTACAGAAGTAGCCGATGGAGTAGTTTTGGGTTTAGGCGCCACATTCAATCCTGCGGATAGCAGTTGTCGCTTGTCGACTACCTGGCCTTCGTCGTTGACCGCAACACGAGCGCCACGAGCGTTGAGATCCTCGATCTTTTGAGCCTCGCTCTTCTCTTCTGACTCCACAGTATCCTCCGTGACTTCTCCTGCCTTGAGACGGCGCGCAGCTTCCTCGGCGGCTTTGACGGCCTCTTCGTGTTTTGCCTCGCCTCGTGAAAGCACATCTCGGTAGAAGCCGACCATGCCAGCGCCGCCGTTCTTTTCTTTCGCTCTTCCTCCTCTTTTTCCCGACGTGCCTCCTCTTCTTCCACCTTCCGCATCTCTGCCTGCTGGGCTTTGTACGCACTCGTGACAAATGCTTCTTTATCCGCAAATTCATCGCCCTCCACCTCTCTCTCCTTGGCCAGTTGACGATCTCGCGCTCTTAACTGGTCTCGTTTACGAATTTCGGCGCTCCGAAGCAGGTTTTCCATATACTTCGGTGTTTCACTCTTGTCGGCGGTCGCAGACTTCTCTGTCTTGGCGTGTAGACTGTCGTACACTGCATCGTAGGAGTAGATTGACGGATCTACCTCTTCCGCCTCTTTGGCATGTCTCTTGCTGCTATGCATTGCAGAAAGGTTGGTGAAGTCCCTACCTGGGACCGTCTGCTGCTTCGACTGCGCCTGGTTAAGTCCGAAGCGCACCTCTCCTTGTTGTTCTTTATCTTTCTGCTCATCCTCATCCTCATCATCCGCAAATATTGAATTCTTGTTCAATGGTTTGACACTAGGCTTGCCACTTCCCAATTGCATCTTTCGTTTAGATGGCGGCCCTGCTGTCGTAAATGATTTTGAGGGTTTGGGAGCCGACGCATCGAATCCATCCAGTGTCGACACTTCAACTGCTCCATCTCCATTCTGGTTGTCATCTTCCGAGTCGTCATCGAAAATGTTCTTCTTGCGCTTTTGTCCGAGAGGGTTGCTCAGTTTTGGCCCCAAAGGCTTCTTATTAGTGAGGTTTAAGCCGAATTGCGGAGCCATTTTTCGACCTTATCTGGCTGGTCGTTTGGCAAAATTGCGCTATACGCAAGCATGCAAGGATGGCGGAGAATTTCAAGCGGGCGCAAGCTGAGGTGTGTGTGAGTGACGTCGAGATCAAAAAGTCGCGATAGCGATAAAGTAGGGGCTGGCTATCAGTCATGTGACCGTATTTTGCGGGGGAAGTAGAGTCAAGTCTTGTGGAAGTAGCACTTAAGCTCTGTCTTCCTGGTTGAACCTCCTAGTGATATACGAGTATGCTTTTGAGATGATTTGAAAGCTTCATAGATGATTGTATATTTTCCATTTTGCTCTAGATTTTCCGGCTTAATCTATTTCGATCGGAGGAATATATATGAGTCGAGAGCGAACAAATGAACCAGTATCGAGGCAATACATGTCAAAAGTGAAGACAAGCTTCCGATCCGATGACTCATTTCTAAAACCTTACAACAATCAAAGGATGTGGACTCAAAATCCAGGTCATGCCCTATAGCGTCAAGCTCTCGTTCCCAATTCATATCTAGTTGGAAGCTGGTCCCTTATCAATCACGTGCCCGACACTAAACATCGGCCGCAGCAGTTCGTCTCCCCTCGAAGCCCCCAACTCGGATCTCCGCACTCACTTTCCCGCCAAAATGTCATATTACTTCACCATTCTCTCACCAACCGATACGCCGATCTTCAACATCGCATTTGGCACCTCGAAAGGCGGCGGCGATGGCATTGCCCGATTCCGTTTCCCTGACACAGCGCAGTACATGAATCAATTCATCATCCACTCCAGTCTGGACATTGTCGAAGAGGCACAGTGGACCAATGGCGGAATGTGAGTTTCTCGCCTTGCATGAGTTGTTTCGTAGACTCTTTCAGCACCACACCCAGAGCTAATGCTTTAGAATAGGTATCTCAAACACATCGACACCTATCCACCCGCCGCAGCCTACATCTCCGCCTTCCTCACACCTAGCGGCGCCCGCTTCCTCCTTCTACATCAACCTCCGCAACTACCCTCAGGTCCATCCAGTGGTCTTGGATCGTCCTCACTTCTCGGCTCATCCGCATCAACCACTCGTACCTCGTCGAGCTCCATCGCTGCAAACCCGACTTCCCCTCAGACCGAGGAAGCAGTTCGCCAGTTCATGAATGAAGTGTACGAGAGCTATGTTAAGACAGCCATGAGCCCATTCTACAAACAAGGAATGGAAATCAAGAGCCCCGTGTTCCGTGCAAAGGTCACAGGCGCCGGAAAGAAGTGGTTGTAATGGAGTAAGCTGACTGATTCTGTTTTTTTTTCTTTATCATGGAGCGAGGCGTTTTGGACTTGCGTGAACATTAGATCGAAATTGCGTTGCTCTTGCATATGCTGTGTACTTGATACAATTTCTAAGAGAGCCATTGCAAGTGGAAAAGCGAACAGCAAAGATGTATGATACCCAGGAAAGAATAGGGGCAGTTTGTTGGTCAATGCACACTATGATAATGTCCAGACAGTAAACCCTCCAAAGAAAATGATCAGCTATGACTTTTCGACAAAAAGAAAGACCAAAAAAATTGCATATCCCGCTAATTCCATCAAGAAGAAACCTAAAACCTGAAACCCGAAACTTGAAACCCAGGGTCGAAAGACGCTCTTGGATAATTGAATCACCTAGAAAGGGAGTTTTATCCCGAAAAACGCCTGTTTCCGCCCATTTCCCAGCAATTAATCAAACTCACCAATTCGAGGGTGTTCTTTATATGTTTAGCCTGTCAGTTGAGGAGCCAGCTTCTTCATAGTCACGGACTTGAAGCTGTCAACGGCTTGAATCACATCTTCAAGCTTGGCGACAGACCCGAAGATACCTCCTCCCATCTTGATGGACTCGACGGTGCTCATGTGGAGGGATGGCTCGCTGGCTGCACTAGCGTCGTCCAGCAGGACGCAGTCGAATCCACGGTCGTTAGCCTCGCGCATGGTGCTTGAAACACAGACATCGGTAGTAACACCAGCAATAACGAGATTCTTGACACCTTTGTTTCGTAGTATCAGTTCAAAATCCGTGTGAGCGAAGGCACCGCGACCGGGCTTATCAATGATTGGTTCTCCGGGCAGAGGATATAGCTCCTCGACTATGTCGTGACCCAGCTCGCCACGGATAAGCAGGCGACCCATGGGGCCTTGAGAGCCGATTCCCAGGCCCATAGCGTTGTTACGGGAACGGAATAATTCTCTGCTGGAAAGAGTGGACAAGTCGGGACGGTGACCTAGAGTATGGGTTAGCCATTGAAGTAAACAGGAGAGAAATGCGGGCGTCGCGTACGAACCTTCACGAGTGTGGTATACAGGGAAAGCGGCAGAGCGGAAAGAGTGAAGCAGCCGCTGCAACTTGGGAATTAGTGCTTGTGCAGCAGATATGTCGTAACCCTGATACTCGAGGTATCCACCAGGGGCGCAGACTGGTAAAGAGAAACATAAGTATATTTCCCCAAACATGATGCGCATCACGTTCGAGCGCACTTACAATCTTTCTGCATGTCAATGATAACAAGTGCAGTCGTGTACGGAGTAAAGGTCGCATCATGAGGCCAATCGTAAGGGATTGCAGGCAGTTGACCCTTGCGCACCTTGTGATGAGGCACCTGACGGGGCTTCTCGACGATGGGACCATGGTTGTGTGTGGGGTTAAGAACGGTTAAAGTCCAGATACCGGGAGAACCAGCTGCGACAAGCATGAATGGGCAGTCCATTAAGCGTGATGTTCTTCTGCGTTTGCGTGTCTCTTCAGTCAGCCCATTGCGAGGTCGATAGTGTCCGCCGCGATCGCAGCGCAACCAGACTTTGGCAGTCCGTCCTGGCTTCTTCTCGGTGGGCGTGCTTGACGATTTGACCACAACATTATAGCCATGTGCTTTGCCATGTGCTTGAACGGCGGCGAGGAGCGTGTTCCTAACCCGGGGAGGTGCTGGTTAGAAGGGAACGCTTTCGGATGCAAGGGGAAGTCGGCCACTCACTTATCAGGATACGTTCCTTCCGGCGGGGGGATCAATTGCATGGCAAGTTCAGGAATGTCCTGAAGGTCACTCGGCGCGTCCAGGTTCAGATCGGTGGGGTCCGCCATGATGGGCGAGGTGGATGGGCCCAGTCTCGCAAGTAGCCTGGTAAGGGATAGGGTCAGCGCGCGCGTCACATCATCATTTAAAGCTGGCGAGCATGATATACAACGTGGAGCAACTGGTGGGAACCGGAGGGGCGAGGGTAAACAAGTGCGTGGAAGCAGCGTTGACGATCAGCCTCCGATCCAAGGATGCCGTGCGTGGGCATAATCTACCAGATCGGTGGCAGGAAGAAGATGTGGAAGAGAGGCTGAACCACCGAAACGGAAATCGACTGAATGAGACGCACTTTTTGTTTCCCCCTTTCGCGGACAGTAAGATCTACCCCGGAGACCCAAGGAGGCCCAAAAAGAGACCCTCGGGATGAATCCAGATCGCTGATCAGAGTCACTTGCCCAAAGAGGGTTAGACTTGCTAGCCTCAGGCACTAAGACATAGCTCCCTATCGAGCTTAGCGCCTTGCTGGATCCCCTGACGACCGGAACGTGTGTTGACAACTGAACACCCGATCTAATCAACCCAAACCCGCCTCTTGCGACGCCTGCCCGTCCACCGTGAGAGCGTACACACTCCTATAGGATAGGGTAAGTCTATCGGGGCTCAAACACCAATCCGGGGGCTTTTTCAGTTTTTCAGTCATACATTCGTGCTCTCTCGGTGGAGGGTTTCCATTGAACTCATTAACGATCCCGATCCCGCTGCGTCACCGCCTCGCCGAGGGGTTCTTATCAACAACCGTGCGTCGCTACCAACGCAGCCCTATGACCCGTTGAAATATTCGTTCGCTCTTCGTCATAATTGGCAGATCTATCATCTGGCCCCTTTGAAAAGGAAGCAAGAAAACGGTTGACGTTGGACTCGCGCAAGTCTTTGCGGCCCGGGTGCCCAACACGGGACGATGCCGGCCGCCGATGATTCCTCTTCCGAGCGGAAGCACACCAGCAGCTCCTACAGAGACGAACTAGCGCATTACAAGGCCCAGTATGAGCAGCTTGAAACGGAGCTAGCGGATTTTCAACTCTCCAGCCGGGAGCTGGAGGCTGAGCTGGAGAAAGACATTGAGGCCTCAGAGAAGCGGGAGCGCCAGCTGAAAGAGAAAGTCGATAATTTGCGATACGAAGTTGAGGAATGGAAGGTATGGTACTTCTTCATTCTGCTGGCCGATATATGGGAAACTTACACAGCGGCAGACCAAATACAAGCAGTCCAAGGCTGAAGCCAACTCAGTGCAAAATACTTTGCAAAAGGAGATTACTTCCCTACGCGACACGAGCCGCACTCTGCAGTTGAAGCTGCGCGATATCGAAGTTGCCAACGATGACTATGAGCGACAAGCCCGAAATACTTCCTCGTCCCTGGAGGACATGGAATCCAAATTCAACATGGCTATCGAGCGCGGAGTGCTGCTGGAGGAAGAAATGCGCAGTGGTGAACAGGAGCGTGAGGATTTGCGGATCGAGAACCAGCGCCTGCGTGATGAATTATCTGATCTTAAGGTCGAAGCTGAGATCGTTCAAGAGAAGCTGCGACACACCGAGGGGCACGGATTCCGTCGTCGCAAGCCGACCCCCCTGTACCGCAGCCCATCCACCCCCCAGCACCTGGAGATTTTCGATCGGTCGCCTGGAACCGCGACATCCTCTCCTGTTTTTGCGACGCCGCCAGCCAAATCATCGCTGGCAATGTCTGCCGAAACCCCACCTTCACCTCCTATCTCCGAGTCCTCCGCCAGCCTGCGCAGGTCGATCAATGCAACCCCCACCTTCCCTCGAAGCAGGGCAGCAGGCGCCGACCCGATCAATTCGCGCACTTTGATCAATGCCCGCACTGCGCCTCGTCCCACTCACTCCCGGGCCACTTCTCTCGCCTTTAGCAATAATGGTGGCGGACGGTCCACTCCTTCCATGTCGATTTCCTCCCGTGCTAGCCTATCGAGATCGACTACGCAGCGTCCTCCTGGGCTTCCTAAATCCAGTTCACTGTATCAGATCCGTGGCCTTATTGGCAAGATGCAGACGCTCGAGGAGCGAATCCAGTCTGCCAAATCGCGACTTCCTGCGCCGTCCGAGACGTCTTCACGACATGGATCCCCTCGCTCGGGGTCTATTGCTGGAGACAGCCCGGTCCCATCTAGCGTGACCGTCCGAAGAAGCTCTCGCAAGCGGATGAGTGGCAGCAGTTTCGGTTCATCGATACGAGACAGTGAGAGCACTCCGTCCTATCTCCCGCAGAGCCGCCAATCATTTGGAGCTCGAACTCAGGGCGACAGCCGCCCAAGCAGTCGAACCAGCTTCTCCAGTCGTAGCTCCTTCAGCCAGAGTGTCCACTCAGGCGTGCCAATCAATGCGCGGCCCGAAAGTCGGCAGAGCCGCCCTGGGGCTAAAACACCCTCGGACATTATTCAACCAACCCGACGACGGAGAGCCGCCGACCGCGGTCTTCTCTGAGCAACAATGCGGGCCAGACCTCATCTGTCGGCAGCATGTCTGGTATTGATGAAGATCGAGATATTTCTCAGACCCCCACCACTACTCGGATTCCCCAGGACTTCCGACGGCCATCCTTCTCAGCCACCCCGACCCTGAAGAAACGCACGACCAGTGGTGTCTCCGCCATCCCCACTCCCCGGAATTTCAAGACCAGCATCGGCCCCGGGGGCATGCCACCGTCCGAGCGAAAGATGCAAGTGGATGACCTGGGTGAAACTTATTAAAAAGAATTTCCCCGGTACCTCTCCCTGCGGCGTTGAGCTGAGATGTGCGATATTTCCATTAGATTTCGCTTCTTGCGAGTGCTTTATTCGTCGACACCAGTTTGGGAATCGTGGTGTTGCATTTTGTGCATAGCGGCCGCCTGGTTCGTGGCCACGGAGACTCCGCACCGGCGCCATCCTGTACAGTTCTACTCGGCGCTGATGTGGAGCATTGCTCACCTCTTGACCTTTACCATGACCTTTACCTTGATTTGATGTAGCCTTTGGTGGATTCCGAGGCGTCCTAAGCTGTGTCTCAGCGTTTCTTGTTTTCTACGTCGCGAGGCGTTCGATAATACCCACGAGTTTACGTCCTTGAAGTGTTGTTCTGAAGGTTGGTGTGTGAGAGGGAACTCTTCCTCAGCCCAGCCAGCCGCCGAGCCACTAGACCATAGAGGGATTTAGAGCCGAAGACATGTTGGGTAGTATAGGCCATTTGTACATCAATGTCGTTGCCGATGGGGCAGCCCGTCCCGTATCGCCGATCTCACGTTGGGAGCTAGCGGTACGTCACCTACCCTGGCAAGGGTCCCCACCGGTTTACAGCGAGGCCGGAAAGCGACAACTCGGGCATGTATAGACCCGGATAATTTACGTGGTTACTACGTGGTTACTTTACTCCGTTAGCGCCATCTCGTAGTCCGAGGGGGTTTAAGCTGCCGACTCGGTGTCCGACCCCGGGATAATCTATGGAGGGGCTGAGGGGGCGGACACCGTCAGCCACCCAACTCGTCAAGGGGCCAGGGAAATAAGCGGAAACGAAGAGATCGATATCATGAGGGAGTGATGACACTGATGAGGGTGTTTTAAGAGGGTAATGAGAGAAAAGAAGATGAGGACATTATCGAAATCATCGAAAAGGTCGACATGGTCGAAATGGTGGGACGTAGAGACACAGTGGAACCGGCCCAACAAAGACGCGGGAGTTGGGGAAGGGGTGTTCCTGGATGTACCTGACAGTACTAAACAATATGGGAAGGTACTTTCGGTGCACGAGTTGGGATTCTCCACTTGGTGGGACTCTAGAAAATCATCCTCATCATTTTTTTTCTTCTGGCGTCTTCGATCGAGTATTAGTTCGTTGCTATCCAAGAGAAACGAATTTTTTTTTCTCATCTTTTCTTAGTCGGGTTTCGGTGGTCCCGGTAAGTGTTACTGCAACCTCCTTGTTACCTCGCGATCCTGCCCCCGTTTGCGACCAAGCTCCGACGCTGCCGCATTGGGATCTTCGTGTTGCCCGGGCTGACTTGACATTATCCAGTCTTTCCCTTTCCTACTTCTGCTTTCTACCCGCGTCACCGTTTCCGGGTTCGCCACGTTGTACATTACTTCTTTTAATCTCTTCCTTTCGCCTCAACTCTCGCATGGGATCTGAGACTGCCTGATCCATTTACACCATGGGCGTCCCCAACGGCAATCAGCCGTCCAACGGCCACGGCAGCTCCAATGCCGCCAAATACAACCTCCCTTCACATTTCATTGGTGGTAACCACCTCGAAGTAGCACCTCCGAGCTCCGTGAAGGACTTCGTCGCCGAGCATGGCGGTCACTCCGTCATTACGTCGGTAAGTTTGAGACGACAAACATGATTTTATGAGTTCACAAACTCAATTGGAAGGACTTGGGGCTGATTTTCATCTCTTTTCTCATTTTTAGGTGCTTATCGCCAACAACGGTATCGCCGCCGTCAAGGAGATTCGCTCAGTGAGGAAATGGGCCTACGAGACCTTTGGCAACGAGCGAGCCATCCAGTTCACTGTCATGGCCACCCCGGAGGATCTTACCGCCAACGCCGACTACATCCGCATGGCTGACCAATACGTCGAGGTTCCTGGCGGAACGAATAATAATAATTATGCCAACGTCGAGCTGATCGTCGATGTTGCCGAGCGCATGGATGTTCACGCCGTATGGGCTGGATGGGGTCACGCCTCTGAGAACCCTCGGCTACCTGAGTCCCTAGCGGCCTCGCCCAAGAAGATCATCTTCATTGGTCCTCCCGCATCTGCCATGCGCTCGCTGGGTGACAAGATCTCTTCCACCATTGTCGCACAGCATGCTGGTGTGCCCTGTATCCCCTGGTCGGGAACCGGCGTCGAAGAGGTGACGATTGATGAAAAAGGAATTGTGACAGTCGAGGACGATGTCTACGCCCGCGGCTGCACGTTCTCCCCGCCGAAGGTCTGGAGAAGGCTAAGCAGATTGGATTCCCCGTCATGGTCAAGGCCTCCGAGGGTGGTGGTGGTAAGGGTATCCGTAAGGTCGACAACGAGGAGGACTTCGTCTCCCTGTACAATGCGGCCGCCAACGAGATCCCCGGTTCTCCTATTTTCATCATGAAGCTGGCTGGTAACGCTCGCCACTTGGAGGTGCAGCTGCTTGCTGATCAGTACGGTAACAACATCTCCCTCTTCGGCCGTGACTGCTCTGTTCAGCGTCGTCACCAGAAGATTATTGAGGAGGCACCCGTCACCATTGCCAAACAACCCACTTTCCAGGCAATGGAGAAGGCTGCTGTCAGCCTTGGTCGTCTGGTCGGTTACGTGTCTGCCGGTACCGTCGAGTATCTGTACTCGCATTCCGATGACAAGTTCTACTTCCTCGAGTTGAACCCCCGTCTTCAAGTGGAACATCCCACCACTGAAATGGTCTCTGGTGTCAACCTGCCCGCTGCCCAGCTCCAGATCGCCATGGGTATTCCTCTGCACCAGATCCGCGACATTCGTCTCCTGTACGGTGTTGACCCCAACACCACCGGCGAGATTGACTTCGATTTCTCCAGCGAGGAGAGTCTGAAGACTCAGCGCCGCCCTCAGCCCAAGGGCCACACCACTGCTTGCCGTATTACCTCTGAAGATCCCGGCGAGGGTTTCAAGCCTTCCAGTGGTACCATGCACGAGCTGAACTTCCGCAGTTCTTCTAACGTTTGGGGTTACTTCTCCGTCGGAACCTCTGGTGGTATCCACAGTTTCTCGGACAGCCAGTTCGGTCACATTTTCGCCTACGGTGAGAATCGTTCTGCCTCGCGCAAGCACATGGTTGTTGCTCTGAAGGAATTGAGCATTCGTGGTGACTTCCGTACCACCGTTGAGTACCTCATCAAGCTGTTGGAAACTCCCGCTTTCGAGGACAACACCATCACCACCGGTTGGCTCGACCAGCTCATCTCCAACAAGCTGACAGCCGAGCGCCCTGACCCTATTGTCGCTGTTATCTGTGGTGCCGTCACCAAGGCCCACCTTGCCAGTGAGGCTGGCATTGAGGAGTACCGCAAGGGTCTGGAGAAGGGTCAAGTTCCTTCCAAGGAAGTCCTCAAGACTGTCTTCCCCGTAGACTTCATCTACGAGGGTGCTCGCTACAAGTTCACTGCCACTCGCGCTAGTCTGGACAGCTACCACCTGTTCATCAACGGTTCCAAGTGCTCCGTTGGTGTTCGTGCTCTGGCTGACGGTGGTCTGCTGGTCTTGCTCAGCGGCCGCAGTCACAATGTCTACTGGAAGGAGGAGCCTGCTGCCACTCGTCTGAGTGTGGATGGCAAGACCTGCCTTTTGGAGCAGGAGAACGACCCCACTCAGCTTCGCTCCCCCTCTCCCGGTAAGCTGGTCAAGTTCACTGTCCAGAACGGTGAGCACATCCGCGCTGGCCAGGCCTACGCTGAGGTTGAAGTCATGAAGATGTACATGCCTCTGATCGCTCAGGAGGATGGTATGGTGCAGCTCCTCAAGCAGCCCGGAGCCACTTTGGAAGCGGGTGATATCCTCGGTATTCTCGCTTTGGATGACCCTTCGCGTGTTAAGCACGCTCACCCCTTCACTGGCCAGCTGCCCGACCTTGGCCCTCCCGTCGTTGTCGGTATGAAACCCCCCGCAGCGCTTCTGGTTACTGTACACCATTCTGGAGAACATCCTTCGTGGTTTCGACAACCAGGTCATTATGGGTGAGACTCTGAAGGAGCTTGTTGAGGTCCTTCGCAACCCCGAGCTTCCTTATGGAGAGTGGAATGCCCAGTCATCCGCTCTGCACTCGCGTATGCCTCAGAAGCTGGATGCCCAGCTCGAAGGCGTCGTCGAGAAGGCCAAGTCTCGCAAGGCTGAATTCCCTGCCAAGCAGCTCCAGAAGATTATTTCTCGTTTCATTGAGGACCACGTTAACCCCGCCGATGCCGAGATCCTTAAAACCACTCTCTCGCCCTTGACGCTGGTTATCAACAAGTATCTCGACGGCCTGAAGACCAACGAGTATAATGTCTTCATCAGTCTCTTGGAGCAGTACTACGGTGTCGAGAAGCTGTTCTCCACCGGTACTAAGCGTGACGAGGATGTCATTCTCAAGCTTCGCGAGGAGAACAAGGACGATATCACCAAGGTCGTACACACTGTCCTCTCTCACAGCCGCGTTGGCTCCAAGAACAACCTGATACTGGCCATCTTGGAAATGTACCGCCCCAACCAGCCCAACCTCGGCAATGTCAGCAAGCACTTCAAGCCTATTTTGAAAAAGCTTACTGACCTCGAGGCTCGCTCCACCGCTAAGGTCACTCTCAAGGCTCGTGAGGTTCTCATCCAGTGCGCTATGCCATCGCTGGAGGAACGCTTGTCCCAGATGGAGCACATCCTGCGCTCTTCTGTTGTCGAGTCCCGCTACGGCGAGACTGGCTGGGACCACCGTGAGCCCGATGCTGGTATCTTGAAGGAGGTCGTCGACTCCAAGTATACCGTCTTTGATGTACTTCCTCGCTTCTTCGTCCACCAGGACCCCTGGGTCACCCTCGCTGCTCTGGAGGTCTATGTCCGCCGCGCTTATCGTGCCTACACTGTCAAGAGCCTTGACTACAGCGCCGCTGGTGAGCCTCCCCTCCTGTCTTGGGACTTCACCCTCGGCAAGCTGGGTCAGGCTGAGTTTGGTCCTATCTCCTCCACTCAGCCCTCGGCTCCCGGCACCCCTACCGCTGAAAGCAACCCATTCAAGCGCATTAACTCCATCAGTGACATGTCCTACCTGGTCAACGACCCCTCCACCGACCCTATCCGCCGCGGTGTCATTATTCCCGTGCAGTACCTGGAGGATGCAGAGGAATTCCTACCCAAGGCTCTGGAGGCCTTCAACCGCGCTGGCGCCAAGGCCCATAAGGCTGACAACGGCCTGATTGCCAATCTTGAGGGCAAGCGTCGCCCTGCACCCCCGGGTGCTAAGGAGAACGATGACGAGCTTACTGGTGTCCTCAATATTGCTATCCGTGACATTGAAGAGCAGGATGACTCTCAGATCGCTTCCCAGATGCAGAGACTGTTAGCTGACAACAAGGAGGAGTTGCTCTCCCGCCGCATCCGCCGGGTGACCTTCATCTGTGCCAAGAACGGTGTCTACCCCGGATACTTCACCTTCCGTGGCCCCAAGTATGAGGAAGATGAGAGCATTCGCCACAACGAGCCTGCTCTTGCCTTCCAGCTTGAGCTTGGCCGTCTGTCCAAGTTCAAGATCAAGCCCGTTTTCACTGAGAACCGTAACATTCACGTCTACGAGGCGCTTGGAAAGGGTCCCGAAAGCGACAAGGCCGTCGACAAGCGCTACTTTGTTCGCGCTGTCGTCCGTCCTGGTCGTCTGCGTGATGACATTCCCACAGCCGAATACCTGATCTCGGAGGCTGATCGCCTGATGAACGATATTTTGGATGCCCTTGAGATCATTGGCAACAACAACTCTGACCTTAACCACATCTTCATCAACTTCTCCCCGTCTTCAACCTGCAGCCCATCGATGTCGAGCAGGCTCTTGCTGGCTTCCTCGACCGCTTCGGTCGTCGCCTGTGGCGCCTCCGTGTCACCGGAGCTGAGATTCGCATCCTTTGCACTGATCCCTCCACCGGCATGCCCTACCCTCTGCGTGTTATCATCAGCAACACCTACGGCTTCATCATCCAGGTTGAGCTGTACATCGAGCGTAAGTCCGAGAAGGGCGAGTGGATTTTCCAGAGCATTGGTGGTACTACCAAGCTCGGCTCCATGCACATGCGCCCGTGTGTCTACTCCTTACCCTACTAAGGAGTGGCTGCAGCCCAAGCGTTACAAAGCTCACCTCATGGGAACTCAGTACGTGTACGATTTCCCCGAGCTGTTCCGCCAGGCCTTCCAGAACGCTTGGACCAAGGCTGTCGCGGATATCCCCTCGCTGTCTTCTCAGCGCCCAGCTATCGGCGAGTGCATTGACTATGAGGAATTGGTCCTCGATGACACTGACAATCTGGTTGAGGTCTCCCGTGAGCCCGGCACCAACTCTCACGGTATGGTCGGCTGGATCGTCACTGCCCGTACCCCAAGTACCCCAAGGGTCGTCGTTTCATTATTGTTGCCAACGACATCACCTTCCAGATTGGTTCGTTCGGCCCCCAGGAAGATAAATTCTTCCACAAGTGCACTGAGCTCGCTCGCAAGCTTGGTATCCCGCGTATCTACTTGTCTGCCAACTCCGGTGCCCGTATCGGTATGGCCGATGAGCTGATCCCATACTTCTCCGTTGCCTGGAACGATGCTTCCAAACCTGAGGCTGGCTTCAAGTACCTCTACCTCACTCCCGAGGTCAAGAAGCGCTTCGATGCTGGCAAGAAGAAGGAGGTCATTACTGAGCTCATTCACGACGAGGGTGAGGATCGCTACAAGATCACCACTATCATTGGTGCCAAGGACGGCCTTGGTGTTGAGTGTCTCAAGGGCTCCGGTCTCATCGCTGGTGCTACTTCCAAGGCCTACGAGGACATTTTCACCATCACGCTGGTTACCTGCCGTTCCGTCGGTATCGGTGCCTACCTTGTTCGTCTTGGTCAGCGTGCTATCCAGGTTGAGGGCCAGCCCATCATCCTGACTGGTGCTCCTGCCATCAACAAGCTGCTCGGTCGTGAGGTCTATACCTCCAACTTGCAGCTTGGAGGTACCCAGATCATGTACAACAACGGTGTTTCCCACATGACTGCGGCTGACGACTTCGACGGTGTTCGCAAGATCGTCGAGTGGATGTCCTTCGTTCCCGACAAGAAGGGTGCTCCTATCCCCATCCGCCCCTGGTCTGATAACTGGGATCGTGATGTCGCCTACTACCCGCCTCCCAAGCAGTCCTACGATGTCCGCTGGCTCATTGGTGGTAAGCAGGAACCAGAAGGCTTCCTCCCTGGTCTGTTCGACAAAGACTCATTTGAAGAGTCCCTCGGCGGTTGGGCTCGCACTGTTGTTGTTGGTCGTGCTCGCCTTGGTGGTATTCCCATGGGTGTCATCGCTGTCGAGACCCGCTCTGTTGAGAACGTTACTCCTGCTGACCCAGCCAACCCCGACTCTATGGAGATGATCACCCAGGAGGCTGGTGGTGTTTGGTACCCCAACTCCGCCTACAAGACGGCCCAGGCTCTCCGTGATTTCAACAACGGTGAGCAGCTGCCCGTCATGATCCTTGCCAACTGGAGAGGTTTCTCTGGTGGTCAGCGTGACATGTACAACGAGGTCCTCAAGTACGGTTCGTACATCGTCGATGCTCTCGTCAAGCACGAGCAGCCCATCTTCGTGTACATCCCTCCTCACGGTGAGCTCCGTGGTGGATCGTGGGTCGTCGTTGACCCCACCATTAACCCCGATCAAATGGAGATGTACGCCGACGAAGAGTCCCGCGGTGGTGTCCTCGAGCCCGAAGGTATTGTGAACATCAAGTACCGCCGCGACAAGCAGCTTGATACCATGGCCCGCCTGGACACCACCTATGGTGACCTCCGCCGTTCCCTCGAAGACACCTCCCTCAGCAATGAGCAGTTGACCGAGATCAAGGCCAAGATGGCCATCCGTGAAGAGCAGCTCCTGCCTGTCTACCTGCAGATCGCTCTCCAATTCGCCGACCTGCACGACCGCGCCGGCCGCATGCAAGCCAAGAACACCATTCGCCATCCCCTGAAGTGGCAGAACGCTCGCCGCTTCTTCTACTGGCGCCTACGCCGCCGTCTCAGTGAAGAGTTGATCGTCAAGCGCATGGTCGCCGCTTCTGCCACCCCTGCTCCTCGCAATGGTGCCGGTGGCGCCATTCCCTCCACTGGTGCGGCCTCCACCAGTACTGAGACACCCCGTGCCGCGCACCTCCGCACTTTGCACGCCTGGACCGGCCTGCTGGACGAGGAGCTCGAGCATGATGACCTCAAGGTCGCCACCTGGTACGAGGAGAACAAGAAGATCGTGCATGCCAAGGTTGAGGCCTTGCGCACGGAGGCGTTGCCTCTGAGGTCGCGCAGCTGCTTATTGGAAACAAGGAGGGTGGTCTTCGTGGTGTGCAGCAGGTGCTTTCTATGTTGCCTGTTGAGGAGCGCGAGAATGTGCTCAAGTACCTTGGATCCGCATAACTGTTTCCGATCCTCGGAAATTTGGGAAGTACTTTGGGCTTCCATTATCATGACTTGATATGCTCTTTTCCCTTTCTCTTTTTCTTTGTTTATCCAAGAGTGCATCGGTGTTTTCGTGATCGGTATGATTTGTCTTGAATGTTTAGTTTCCAATACATTTAATTTGTGTGTACCACAATATCTCACTTAGTAAAATTTGGACGTTCGGACTGAGTTACTCGTAATTATGAAGCTCGGCTGCTGCCTGCACGATGCATTGTCCATGGTGGAGAGTAGTGGAGACTTTGCCGCGACGTTGCGCTGTTCGAATCCCTGGAAATAACTTTTAAGAGCTTTATTGAGGTGGCCAGTGGTGATGCCTGCTCGAGGTGAGTTGAAGATGGATTCCAACCCGACAAATGATTATATTCATATATTCACTGTACTCTCATAAGGTTACTGGGCTCCAAACCCACTTCTTACGTGAGACTATAAAACGATTGTTGAACTGCATTGTCGGACACCCTGTTCGGTAAGGGATGTCTTGCTGAGATTCAGGCATAAATTCCTTATGAGGTCTAGCGTGAATTCGTGGGGCTACATTTAAAAACAGTGCTCGGTATCAGCGAAGTCCTATTGATGGTGGCATCAAATCACCAGAAAACCCGAGAAATACCTGGAAGTGAGCCATGGAAGCTGCAAGAAAGTTTGATCTGTCCGACATGGACAAAATGGGCATTCGCAAGTCTGTGAAACTCTTCATAGTCTACGAGCTTCAGCCTACAGTTGCTCTAGACGTGTTGTTCGCCTCCATCACGGCAGGCGTGAGCAATGCAACCAAACAACTGCCGATGATGGCAGGGAATATTGAAGTTGACAGCTCTGGCAAAGCTTTCATCGTCACAGCCCCAGGAAGCCAAGTCGATGTCAACATCCGCCGATTCGAGCCCACGGAGCACAAGCCTCTGTCCGTCCTTGCCGCGAGTGGCTTTCATCCCGAAGACATGGATCCCAGTCAGCTATTACCCGAAGAGTCTACCGCCACGAGTTCGGTCTGCAGTTTGCAGCTAAGTCTCATCGAGGGTGGCCTGATCTTGGGCTTCAGAGTGAATCACGCCGCTGGAGACTGGTCCTCAATTGATACATTCCTTTCTCTTGTCTGTCAAGGTAGCAAGGCCCATCAAGAAGGATTGGAAATGCCCACGCATACTCCAGATTTAAACAGAGCCCCTTACAATGCCTCGGCATCCGGGCCAACCCTTTCGAGAGCAGAGCTATTGGAAAAGTTACCAATGTTTCACATCATGGACATGAGCCAGTTCAAACCAAAACCACCACCTACGTCCAAATCAGGCATTTACAGAATCTCCGAACCATCAATTCAACGCCTCAAAGCTCAATGTGCGCCATTCCTGGGTTCAGGAGACTACATAACCTCATATGGCTGCATCTCCGCTCTCATCTGGACAACAGTTACGCGCATCCGACTTCACCTTCATCCCGAGAAAGCGACATCGCCATCCCGCTTCATTCACCCTATCAACGTGCGCACTCGAGACCCAGAGAAGAAGACCTCGGACTTGTATTTCGGCAATGCCGTTCTTGCAAGCCAGGCGGGCCCTCGCGCAGCTCGTGACGTGGCATTCGGCGGCGACCAAGGCATTGCAAGGACAGCAGCTTTGATCCGCGAATCCGTAAACGCCATCACTATGGATTCCATCGGTCATATGACTTCGCTTCTAAAATCACTTTCCCTAGGAGAGATGTTAGGCTCTCATGCGGACTTTGCTGATATGGATATGATGATGACTAGCTGGTACTCAGGTACCGCGGAGCAGTATGATGTTGGCGCTGGGGCCGTTCCGGTGGCGGTACGCCTGCCGTCTACCATGGCCGGGGCTTCCATAATCTTGCCCAATTTCTCGCGCAGAGGAACAAGAGTCTTTGAGGTTCTTGTCGAGTTGGCGGTCGAGGAGCATGGTTTGTTGAGGCAGGATGCGGAGTTTTTGAAGTATTTCGAGATTGTTGCGTGATGACAAGTATCGGTTTGTACAGCAAAAGATAGCGTCCGTCATATCATATTCATGGAATTCTTAATGCTCCACTCCCATAATTCTGCCTTCACTCCTGCCAGTATAGCCTGATCGTACTCTTCACAGCGCTCAACACCCGAAGAACTTTCAAAGAGATCTCGCTGGAAGGTTAAGAAATTCTCCCGTCTCTTATAGTCGGAGTACCGTATGGTTTGAAGTAGAAAGACGTATTCTCGTTTTCTTCGCCTAGAAGCTTCTTTCGTAGTTGACGTTCACGATCTCGCACGCGTTTCTGATATGCGCGGTCTCGGCGTTGCTTCTTTTTCTTGTCCGATTCACCGAACAGACCTTTGAACCAAGCCAGCATATTGATGGTGACCTTGGAGATTTGCGAAGAGGATGTATTGTACGAGAATGAGTTCGTCTTTGAGGGGCCTTAAAAGGCCTGAGCGGGGGCGCTGTCAGCCTTACGTTGGGGGCGGCTCTTGTTCACGCCATGATTCCTAGTTGGGATGTATCGATATGTAGGGTTGAAGAGATAGACGACAAAGATGATTAGAACTACTTTTGACTCTACTACATTCCCCCTGTGGAACATCCAGTCCAGTGATTATATCAATTTCAAATGCCCACACCGATCCCAGTACCCCCGTTATTCCCGATGCCGACTCCGATGGCAGTGCCCAGGCCTCCTTCCTTGCACCCGTGTTCCCAGCCCTCTTCCAATCTACTTTCGATACTTCCCTCTTCCACTCCACCGGCTCCATCAAGACCAACTCCCTCCGTGGAGCCACCTTCCAGGCCACCTTCACTACCAAGTTCGGACTCCCCGAGAGAGTTGCCTTTTAGGCCTGTACCGAGTCCCTCTTCACCTATTCCTGCCAAGTCGGCCCCACCAACTTCAGCGGCAGCAGTTTCACCAGTACTGGATTCGCCCACACCAGCTGCAGCTCCTTCTCCACTTTCTTCTGCGCTAGCGATGCTGGGCCCGCCAGTGTCACTCGGAATCATGCTCGCTGATGGTCCTGCAATTGATGCAATTGTAGATACCGGGACATTCTGTACCGGTCCAGAGGAAGTGAGACTGCAGCCGGCCCGATGGAGGATGATCCCGTCGGTGGCCGAGTAGATGATAAAGCTGGAGTACATGACGAGGAAGGCGGTACAGCATAAGTCGGCGCAATAGATGGAACCGGCGCAATTGAAGAAACAGGGACAATAATAGATGGTGCTTCAGAGGGGCCTGGTGCAACTGAAACACACGGAATACAGCTCGGCGTAACAGGAGCAAGTGGAGCAACCGAGGGAGCCGAAGCAACAACTGGTGGTGTGTCTGACGGCATTGGAGCTGCAATAGAAATTGGTGCTGGTGCAGAAGATACAACTGGACCGACTGAAGGTACCGGAACAACGACAAGTGGTGTTTCAGACGGAGCAGGTGCAATGCTAGGAGCTGATGGAACCACAAGCGGTGTAGGATAAATCGGCATGGAAGGGGTTATCGCAGGTAAACTCGGCACCACCGAGGTCATTATAATGGGTATGACTGACGGGGTGAATGGCAGTTCTGATCCGCCACCGGTGCCCTCAATACCTCCAGGACCAGCTCCTTCTGTACTGGCACCTCCTATACCTGAACCTCCATGTCCAGTTTGCCCAGTCCCGGATCCTTCACCTAGGCCTTCTCCAAGACCGACACCTCCATAGCTTCCAAGGCTAGCACCATTGCCGGAGCCTTCGATGCCGGCAGTTCCCAAGCTGGGACCTATGTCAGAGCCTTGATATCCAGAGCTTCCAGTGACTGGTCCTCCTAGGGCAGAGCCTTCAAGGCCAGGTCCAAGCCCGGCTCCTAGTCCGGCTCCTAGTCCAGACCCCAGACCGGACTCGAGGCTAGCTCCTTCAAAAGAAGAGTCTTCGTTGGCATAGCCTCCAGAAATGGACCCTTCGACGTTTGAAGCTCCAAGACCAGACCCCTCGCCAAACCCAGACCCTTCGCCAAATCCAGACCCTTCGCCAAATCCAGACCCTTGACTGGCGCCTGCACCTACATGCAAATCTCCGCCTTTCTCAATGTAAGCTCCACCTAGACTCGAGCCGACGTCCAGATGAGAATCGACGGACCCTAATTGAATTCGAGTTATAGATCAAAATCATCAAGACAAAAGTAGGGTTACGAACCAGCAAGTGGAAAAGTGGGAGCAGCTTGAGCAGTCAACGGGGAGCCCGACAAGGGCGAGGAAGTAATCTCGTCGCATAGTGTCGTGTGCTGGGAAATTTCGCCTATTATTGACGTTTCACCGATTCACTGGGAGTACGCAGTCTGACAAATTGACTATGTTGATATGCGGATAGACTTACAATGTAGAGAATGGGTCAAATAGCTCACATAGTAGATAGCCTTTTTATACGTCGGCATAATTCTCCCAAAGGAACTAGAGAATACATCAACAGGCGTACCTAGTATTCGTTCGGGTCTTGAATCTATCCGTTAAGCACATCTCAGTCTCGGAGCTCATACCTCACACCCGAAGTTAGGATTGAAATATTCTGACATGAACTCCTTGCGTCGGATAACGCTATTGGCGAGAGCCATATTGGATACCGGATAGTGTCACTAGGTTCCTGAATATCCCTATTTCTGATTCTCGCCCTGCATCTATCGACCTATGGCGTGGTGGCTTTCCGTCGGGTTCCCCATGTACTTTGTGGATTGTATCGGACATGTCCTACTCAGTCCTATTGTGATTTGATTGTAATACATATCATGACATGAAGGTCTCCGAGGTCAGCTATCCATGTGTTGGACACTATATGGGAAAATGAATGGATCATCTCCCGGTGGATTTCTTTGTTTCTTTTCATAGCTCCGGGATCTGAAATTTCAAAGTAAGTATGGCCAGGTTTGCCTGGGCCCAGAAAGAGCAGCAAAGTTACCTAGCTGCCAGGCCTCTCCTTTGAATGGAGTCCCAAGAATCTGTTAATAGCAAATCCGGTGCACATAAAAATAGCACAGTGAAATATGCAAAAGCGGTGTGGACTTCTTGGAAACTTGTCAGACGTGAAGCGTTTTCCAAAGGCTAAAAGGCACGGCTAAGACTGCCAGCCGCAAACACGGATTTTTTCATTGAAAGTATTCGGTAAAGGGCTTTTCTGTAAACAATATCAATTTCTGGACGCGAGGATCAGATAGAGTAGGAGTATGCAAGAATAGATCCCCATCTGAACCATGATCCTTGGATGACTCATGGATCAGGGACAGCCGGTCGAACCTCGAGTTACTCGCTATAGCTCCATCACTTTATTGTCGGCTGTCGTGTGGTTTGATTCTCTGGGTATTTCATAGCTTCAACATGGGGTATCACTTTCGGAGCACAGTTTCAATTCGCCCTTCGAAGCAATTGATGTTGAAATTCTGCGTTCTTTCTTCTAGAGAGTAAGAAGCAGGAAAAACAAGAAAGGTCCCGAACGAGCAGAAAGGTAACATTCATCAAAGTCGCGAAAGACCCGGCCCGGGGCTGACCAGACGACTGGCTTAACCCTAGATGGATTCTACCTCGCTAGGCTTACGGTAAACAGGTCAAGTCCTCAATTGTCTGCTGCATCTCTAGCTGATGACTCCACATGCTAGTTACCTCACAGGCTTAGCGCCCGACGAGGAATCCCAGTTGAGCGGGTTCTGATGACACCTGACATCTGAGTACTTCTTGACCCAGACAAACTGCGCAGGTGATGTTTAAGATGGCGGGCGTCAGGGATTAAAGGAGCGAAAAGTCGGAGAAGAAAGATGATATTTCCGTGTCACAAACGTCGAAATGCCCAAACCATCGTCAGCTACAGCAGGCTCAGAAAGACGATGTGGGAATTCTACCTCAAGAAAATAAATTTGCGTCTGAGATTCTAGGTCGTGCAATGAACCTGATCTCCACAAATGACTATGAGCTGATGCAACTGGAAAAGTCAAGTCACTTTGCGCTAGCGACGGGCGTTACTGAATCTGAGACTAGTCCAGATTACCCCTAGTCTTCTCAGCCCTGCGGTTTGGAGCGGGATGAAGCATGACGGTCTCTATCACTAGCGACCCAATCCCAACGCAAGATGCAACCACGAAGACGTGACTGTTGCCTGGCATCGTATCACCACGAGGTCTTTATTTAGATAGGCTTTCCTCTCTTAACGCCCCGAAGACCCCTGTCTAAAACACGCACACTTTCATCACCCCGGGATAGGCAGCGACATTTCTGCCGTCGTCCATGCTGATCACTGATCAATGGGAGACTATGCACGAAGGTTGTGGACGATTGGACTTGATGTAAACAACGGAGACTCGTGCCATTTAGTTTTGAGAGAACCACGATCAAGAAAGCCACCTAAGCCGAGGAAATAGAGAAGAGGAATGTAAAAAGAATTGGCCCCGCCAGATCATTGAAGACTTTACAGGAAATAGGATATTGGAAAGATGAATTGGAAAGCAAAGTAGAATAATCTTCGATCAGGGTCTTATCTCAACAGTGGTGCGGGTTCCGAACTTGAATGTTCAAGCGAAAAGTAGTCATATAGAAATCACCATACTCGACGTAAAAAGGGCTATGATGGTTGTCACCTAGAAAGCCCCGCAGGGTTAGCAATTTGCTCTAATAACAGGTCAGTGTAATATGTACGCACAGTCTCATTTTGCATGGAAAGCTCCCTGTTCCATCTGACCCGGCGTAGCTGCAGGGTAGACTACCGGTTCTGGCTCTTGAGGATAATTGTCGTTGGCCCACTGTGTGATAGGAGGTGGCTGGAACGAGTGTTTTTGGATCTGTCTTTGTTCCTCCTTTTTCTCGCGACGCATTTTGATGAGAACGATCACAACAACGGTGATAACGACGAGAACGACAATGGGAATGAGGATGGCTTTGAGAAGAATCTTGATGAGGCCCATCTGGACGAAGCACGTTTATCTAATAAAGAACGAAGAAAGCCGGGTCTCAGTCTATGGTGTAGTCTGTGCTGACGATGATTAGCACGAACGGCGAGCCTGAAGGAGTTTTATAATCTGGATATCCCTCTGCTATAGTCTTTCGTACAGGACCTTGGTGAGAGGGCGCTTATTGTCACTCTTTGGTTGGGTAAAACGGGCCATTGTGACACAGGCCTACTGCGACGATGTGCTTCTAACTCAAGAGCCAACGTAGTCCACTGATTGGCTTGTATCGACATTGTTTCCTCCGCAAATTTAAGTTTGAAAGACCGTAACATGAAGGCTTAGCTAGGTTTCAGCCCTACAGGGCTGGTGTGATTGTGCTATCTCAACTGAGAGTTTCGTAAACAATTCGAATAAGCTTTCAAATTGCTTCCAGGATCATCGAGAAACATAGAGGTCGGCTGCATTACGTGGAGAAGATTCAAGATGCCAAGTCTTCATTATTGATGCTAGAAAGTCAAAAATCATTCAGTCTCGCTGTGAACGCAAAAGGAAACCGTATCAAAGATTCAAAAAACATGGACAACCTAAGACACTACGCTCCGAAGCCCTCCTCTCACGCCCCTATGAATGATTTTCATAGCCCCTGTAGCCTGTCATAGTATTCAAGTTTAGCGCCTCGGTCTGAAACGACTCAGTCGGTCTGTTTTTCGGCAACGTGAACTCGGCATCCGAAGGCAGTAACCACCCAGGGTGACAGATATTGAAGATGCCAACAGCAATCACCATCATAACGCCATCAAGTCCAATAAAGTAAGACTGATGGGTAATCAAATACCCATTCCAGCCCTGAGCCAATTCAATGGTTCGATAAATGCTTCGAATATAGATGCAGACCACAGAAAGCACCATGGCCGCGAGAAGAGGACGGAGAGGACCCTTGGTTGCCATACCAAGCATACCAAGGCGCTTCTCACGGCGGAAGACGTCAATGGCACAGACCACAAAAACCGTAATTGAGAATAACTGGAAGACGATACCAGCGACCATGGTATTTGTGCCTGGATCGGTATCACCATTGTTGTCGGACTCGGATGAGGCCATGCCCCCGCCAGCGGCTTGGACTACTAGTGAGATGACATCACAAGTGCAGAAAATCCAAAGGTAAAGCTTTGGTGAGAGCACCGAGCACTCACGACCGTAGAGCTGAATCAATCTGCCAAGAAGGACGTAGATTCCAGCTGTGAAGAATGTCGGTGCTGGTGTGTACATCATCAGGAGCTGCTAAGGAAAAAGCAAGGTTTCTCTCGAATGGATTTCTGCTTACCGATGATCAAAGTTGATATTTGCATGAGAAATGCAGTCGAGTTATATGGGCATTCAGCAGACCAGGTCCGGCCCGCCCATCCGATCAATTCCACTTTGCAGTATTAGATACCTCGATGTGCTTCACGACATACCGGATTTGGTATCGGGAGTGATTGCTTACCCAGACATCCAATGGCAAAGACACTGTACACCCATGTTCTTTTCCAGCAGAATTGTACGATATGAGCAATCATTGATAAACCAAAGAGCACGCAGAATGCGATGCCCGCTGCTTTTGATGGCACATATCCGTATGAGGTCTGGATACCGTCCACGTAAGCCTTGCAGCCAATGTAGAGGTTATCATTGGGAGTTGTCATATCGAGATATAGATGAAAACAGTTCGAGCGAGGTATATAGTTGGGCAGGAGATGGAACTAATATCCAAAAGGCAAATCGGTGTGACTTGAACGAAGAGGATCGTGATAGCTGGATCAAGATGAAGCTTTTAAGAGAAAAAAGGAAGCAACTTGACTTTTATAATTACTGATCTATGCCCCAAAGCTCTCGATCGCAAGCAACTAAAAGCTTCAGCCTATTCCAACTTTACTCTGTAGGTTACAAAATCTCCAATGCTTCTCTCTGAGCTCCACATGTCGGTATGGCTGTGTAGATCTCGGTCTAGAAATAGCTGCGACAAAATAGACCGGTACCGAGAAACACTTTGTAGTCAGCATTGAAGCATATACACTTTTCAACAAGATGATCTTAAGATCCGATTGATTGCTATGCAAAGCACAGACGACCGGGAATTAGGCCGCCAATCTTATTTTGGCCTCTGCTCAGCCCCATCTTGGCAAAGCTATAGGGCCCTGGCGATGCTTACGAGTGGCCCCCTCTCGTACAGCAAAGTTGGGGGCGGGCATGAATACATTACAGCTGGCGTGTACTCGGAGTCTAGCTCTTTGATACTATTATTTAAAAATGCCTCTAAACTGCACCTCCAGGCTGCCTAGATCCACATATAGATTCTCGAAAATGTCTGTATCAAGAAAGCGCAAGGCATTCTTTTTTTGGAGCTACAGGTGAGCCACAACACTCGACTATGCGATCCGCCACATGCGCGGTTGGACTGAAAAGAAAAGGAAGGATTGTAATAGAATTGAAAAAAAAATGAGATTGAAATTTACTCCATCAAGGATGCTGTTCCACCGTGGGTATTCACCAATATAAATCATAAACATGCGTCGTCGTAGTAGAACCAGGTATTCCAGCCAAACATAGTCATAAATTTAAATCAAGCGAGCTGACGCTCAATATTCCTCGGACCCGTCAACAATGATGGTGGGATTGGAGGCACGGGGCCTCGAAAGACAGAAGCTTCCCTATTGCCGGGCCTTGGAGGGGGTGGAGGGGGATGCGAAGGAGGGTGGCCGAACCCCGGGTGGTGAGGATGTCGCGCATACTGAGAATGAGGCGGCCCAGGAGGCAGCGGTGGCCCGACGTTTAGACGGTCAAAGTCGCCCGGCAGTTGCTGGGTATGATAGCGGTACTGGCCCGGAGGTTGGGAGGTAGGGCCGGCGTAGCCCATTGAGCGAGATGGGTCGCCGGGAAGGGAGACGAGGAAGCGTTGAGAGTGCGGGCAATGTCTTCGAATGTGACCTCCATCGGCGAGATGTAGGTCGTGTTGCTCTTTTCAGACCATGCCAGAACGTGGCCACAGACGCGACCGGTGGACCTATCGAATACCCATGCGCCCGAGTCGCCGGGAGCTGGGAAGCTATGTTAGCTTGGTCTTTACTCAATACAACCCGGCGGGGAAGGTAGGGGGGGGGGGGGGCCGAATGCGACCCGATGAATGTTATGGTCTACCAACTTGATGGAGGGGGAAGACAGAAGGGGTATGATAAGGAAAGAAAACAAGGGTATCTAATTAAGGATCGTATAAACATAAACATGATCTGCAGTGTTCCGCTTACCTCCAAAGTTCCCGTTGACACAAAAGCTTGTGGAAAATGAGTGTCGGCCATGAAGCTTGACTATTGTCAGAGCTTTAGATATTTGGCCGGTTTGTAGCCCACTTGTGCGGCCGCAACAGTGGACATTTAATCCGCCCATTTCCTCCATTCGAGCCACTTGGTTGAGAAAGATGGGTTGCGGTGGAGCGGCTCGTCCCATGCCAGGTCGCACAGGCGAGGCCGAGCTGGCCTCAATAATGATGTTGCGGGGATCCATGCGGGCTTCATCAACTTTGATGAGAGCCCAATCAATCTCGTGCTTGATACCTTTCCGTGTCCACCGTCGCACACCGGATGAGGCATGAACATAGCCTAGGGAATGCGAGGCAAGATGCTCGTCATCACGGTCCTCGGGCGCCGGAAAAAAATCATCATGTACATCGTCAATGGCTGGTTGGGTGACCAGTAGTCGCGGCTCTTCACCGGGTTCAATACCCGCAGTATCGCCGATAGAGGCAGCATCGTCATCGTCGTTATCATCGCCGTCAATAGAATCATCATCGGAGGAGTCTTCATCAGAAAGCCAGTATTCGTCTTCGCCATCACCTTGCGATATTGATGTGTCATCGCCGTCCTCAGTATCTGAGACCTCCAAATCGAGATTGGCGTCAGAATGAGCATCCTCGCCGTATGTAGGGATGAGGTTTTGATTGGGAATGTTTGTAGTGTCCCTAGGGTAGTTGCCTGCTGATCGAGAGGGAACGTCTTGCTCTTGAGTTCCAGAATCTTCATCATCACTGGGGGCCTCCAACATATGATGAACCGTCAATCCGTAGGGTAAGCCATCCACGAGGACGGCACCACCATAAGAAACAGGGGGTAAGTGCTCCTCATTCTGGAAAGCACCAATCGATGCACCGCATAGGGGCCGTTGCTGATAGCAGGGGTTCAATTCTCGCTGGCGAAAGGGTGTTTGATTGGATCCATTCGGACGAGTCTTGGCAGGCTTGCGGCGCGTGTTGCGGGGGACTTTGGACCGCTCAATATCGCCGCGGATTACGATGAGATCCCAATCGTCCCGACCCAGAACAAAGTGCTTCTTCAGGGCGGATCGAACCTTCTTGACGCTAGCGCAGGTTACGCAGATAGTCGTCCGTGCAGTTTCAGGTGACTCGCCAGTCATTATAAGAGAAGCTCCACACGATTCCGACGAGTCCTTGAGGATCTTCTGGAGAAGTCGGCTCAGTTGTGGCATCATTTGAAAATTCCATTCCTGAAGATGCTCGTCGGGGATTTCAATGTTGGGGATGCGCTTGACAGTGCGTTTCTTGGCGGGTTTGTCCATGCTCTTCTCTTCTGCCATCACGCCCCATGCTCTTGGGATCGAGGGGAGCTGCTTATCCAAATTGCTCGGTAGACGCGCAGCAATGTATGGGTCAGGCTTCTCCTCTGCGGGCGTTGGCTCGGGAGTTGGAACCAGAGCGAGCGGCAGACAGTCGTCTAATTCTTCCGCCGAGGGAGGGTTGAAGATGTCGATACTACTGCATGCCCACAAGATCTTGCAGATCGTGTACATGAAGTTCATTGAGAAGGAAAATGTGCCATCCGGATCAGACAAATCAAGAACGGGGTAATGATAAATCTGAGGCACGCGAAGTGAGAGATCTGTCATAGGTTGTGTGGATAGGTGGAAATTGGGTGCATCGAGGCACAGCTGCACCGCTTGCATATATGCAGTACCGCACTTGGCGCCAAGCTTTTTGATGTATAAATCCTCCACGCGGTGCTTAAACCATGTGCGATCATACTTCATCTTCCAAAGCCGCCCAATCGGTGCCCACAACCCAATCTCAAGCAAGACAAGACCCAAAGAGTAAAGATCATACGCCCAGGCGGAGTCCTCCTCGACAACTCTCTTGTCTTCAGGATGGCGATACATTGCGGTAGATATGGGTTCCGGCGTGGGACCATCGCCCGAGAAGCGAGCTGGAGAGGTCAAATAAGCACGACGAAGGTCAGGCGAGAGGCCGCCCTCCTCGTTGGTCGCGTCTGTGCGACCGGGGAAGAAGATGACGTTGCTGCTGTTAATGTTGCCATGCACAGCATTCTGACTTCTGAGATGCAAAGCAGACATCAAAAGATCATAAGCAAGACGGAACCGAGTCTCGAGGTTCGGCATCCGCTTTTCGCGATAATCTTCTGCCGAAGGAAGCATGGCAACAAGAGGCACTGGCTTGAGCTCCTTGAGAAGATCGCTAGGGTTTTGCAGGAAGGGGAAATAATCGACAGGCATTTGGTAGAGGAAGGCATAACGGGCATTGGGCTCATCAAGAGAGTAACCAAGGAAGCGCAGGAGACCTAGGTGGGAGATCCTGGCGTTCTGCAGCAATTGATCAAGCGACTTCTGGAGCTTCTCAAGTCTGACATTTTTGGAGTTCATGGTTGATTCAGCCATCATCGGCATGAATTCGACAAGAACAGAAACATGCGATTCTTTGAACGTGCCGATAATAGACGGAATGGCCGATGATTTCAATCGGCCAATAGCCCGAGAGTTTGAAGAAGCCGCGACTGGTTCATATGGTGGGGGGGCTATTATCGTGGGCCGCTCCGTATAGTTGCAATGCCGATCGGTCGATGACGAAAGGATGGGAGGCGAGAGTATTGCTGAAATCGCGCTTGTTGGTGGACGGGGAATAGTTGAAAGGGTCGCTCATCTGCTTAGGACTTTGGACCTTTCCCTTTGAGTCTGACAAGGAGCCGTAAGAGTAATCGTACGGAGAAGTAAGGGTCGGCCGTGAGCGTGCGGTGGCGTTGTACTTGCTCGACATGCTCGCCTCACGTCGCGAGCGAGAAAGATCATAGAGAGTGTCGATGCATGCTGTCAAGTCGCTCAGGATCGTGTTGGAACGACTAATATCATCATCGGTCCACTGTGTCTTCAAGGGCAGGCTGCCGAGGCTGTCCTTGATATCTATCCTGCGTTCCTTGGAGGGGAGCATGGGCGGATCGATATGCTGGACCTGCTCTGCCCGGTAGAGCAGGTCCTGAATTGAAGACATGACACTCTCGACGACATCGCTGAAGCCAGCTGCGGTCAGGGACTCGTCGATATCATTGGGCTGGGCGGCGCTAGCGTCACTCCAATCTGAGACCCCATGCCAGCAAACGGTCTCGCTGTTTCTGGAAACTGGTGTGTAGGGCGACAAGTTCAGGGTCATCAAGAGCTTTCGAGGCCGTGGTAACACTCTCGCAAGAGGTTTTCGTGTCGGTATACAACTTCGTGAGGCGGCGTTGGAGGAACCCACTTCCTCCGCGCAGGACGGACATGGCGATAGCGGTTCGATAAGGATCAGAGAAAGAGATTCGACACTTTTAAATCCCGAGGCAAGGGTCGCACTGATTCACAATCCCATGTCGTGAGTCGCAAAAGGGTAAAGAATCCATAGGGGGAGGGGGAAGGACAAAAAAAACTGAACAATGGGTGCCTGGCGATGGCGATGAAGGGCCTCGATAGACGAGCATCGCGGGAGGATCTGGTGGAATCCTGTTGCCTAACCAATCATCTTGCTGCCTGCGGATCGAGGTGGGTCACGTGGCAGGCACCTAGATTCGGGTCGTCTCGAAGCTCGGGCCTCAGGCAACAGCATTTATTATCGTAAGAAATCTCTCAAAGTATCCCTAGGACGACAAATCATACTAGCAGTGATGACGTTTCAATGTACAAAGTAGAATAGAAAATTCAAGAATACAAAACTGTAAGGAGCTAACTCTATCCCGTAATCACTCGTCGGGATACTCCGACATCCCGTGCGCGCTTCTCGCTGAAGTTGTGCAGACGCTCCCCAATTAGGTATACGTCGTCGCGGATGCTGATACGCCAGATCGCTACTCGGCGATGAACCAAGTGGACTGTCCACGCGGCTAACACGACCGACAGGGTCGCTGGATACGCATAACGGTAGATCAAAGACTGCGCCTCACCTTGCGCATAGAAGATCGTCCATCGCAATACCCCACCGATGCTAGGGGCATGAAGACTGCTGCAGCAGTAAACAGCGTCAATGGAAGCACAAGAGCTTTAGTCGCTACTTTGACGTCAGGTCGCAGCCATCCATCTTGGAAGATGCGGTAGAAAATGACAGCAGGCCGCGACTGCGGATGCCACAGGATCAACTTGATCGCCATCTGTACGTATAGGACCCCCAGTGTCCAGTCTTGAACCACGTGGACAACATGGGAGGGACCATCTCCCATCAAGGTGTGTGCTGGTATTAGAATGTACAGCTCAGTCAAAATCGCAAACAATGTCGGGAGCAAGACTACTAAGACAGCTGACATGTAGAGCAGGCGGCCTGCATCCAATGTCAGGTCAAACCCAACCCGGCCCACCTCTCGAGGGGATCGCAGGTATGAGCCCGGGTTTTCTTTCATCGCCAACACGGCCGCGTGGCAAGAAAGGGCAACGTATGCAAGGCTACCAACCACACACAGTCCACATGAGAAGGCGTAGATGTCGTTAACTGGAACGGGACTGGAGAAGTAAAGTGCGACTATTCTCCGCCCAATGACCAGGGGAACAATAGTGATGCCTACCCCGGTAGCGGCAGCAAAGAGCCAAATCAAGAGAATGAAAGCGGCGATGCGAGTCCGAAAAGAAGGAGGTATGTACACCTTGGTGAACATATTGCTAGTCCGACCGTGGAGTCCATCGTCGGGATCGGGGCTTCCATCGACACGTTCATTGTCTTCAGTCACTTCCAAAAAGACCTTCGTTCCCTTGGGAATGCGGACTTGATCAGAAGCAGGGGCGCGAACGTATCTGCCGTCCCGCAGGAAGTAAGTTTCACGGTGTTCCCTTTCTGCGGCAGCCTGTTCCTCCTCCCCAATGACTGGATGTTCCCAGTCACCCTTACTTCCGGACAGCAGGCTCCACCAGGTACGCCGGACATGGTGACCCTCCTCCTCGGGATGTCTCTCCGGGAAGAAGAAATTGCTGAGACGCAAGTAGTGAGCGCATTTGTGGAACCACCAGTTGTATAAGTCGTGCAAGCCATCTGAGGGCTTGACGGACTGAATTGCCAATGGCATGACGAAATTATAAAACAGTAAATCGATGGGAAATTCGAGCATAGGAGCGTTGGAGGACCAGTGGATGGGCAGCACGCTGTCGAATGCATAGTAGAGACCCCATACTACTCCCCCGAGGCAGAATATGACCAGTGCACCGTATACCATCGCACTGAATCCGATCTTGCGGAGCTGCGTAGTGATGCTGCGTTCAAGAACATCGCGAATCGGGTGGAAAGTTGGATCGTCTGGATCGCGAATAAAGTCTGCACAAGGCGTCAGCACAGCGTAGGATAGACATGTTCAGTTCAAACAAATACTCACATAGGACCCCGCTTCGCAAGATCTTCCGACACAAGGACACAAATAAGGCGAAATGGAACATATAGCATGTTCCGATAAACCAGTGGACGAAAAAGCGACGTGAGTGGTGAAGAGGCTGTGAATGCGATGCGAGAGACCACCGTTGCGTCGGAGAACAGAGGAAGCAAGGCAAGGTCGAGCAGTGTACCACAGTAAAGAGGGAACAAAATCATCTCAATTCCGATGATGAGGATTACCTTCATGACTCCGCCTGCCTGGAGGAGAACTTCTGCTACAATGCCTTCAACTCGTTGCCCGCGGTTCGCCCCAGACATGAGTCCATTGATCCTTAGGTAAAGGAAGCCCACCATGGTTGCGAGCGTGTATCCCATCAAGATGGCGACAGCTCGATCTTTCGTATCCCAGACGGCCAAGTCATAGTCAACAGATAAGGTTGCTTTGGCGACATCTGCTGCGCCTACGGCGCCTGCATCCATCAACTTGCTTCCCGAATTGAAAAGAGGCGTCTTAAACAGACTGCCTAGGTGTTGCTGAGTCTGAGATATGGTTTTTTGCAAGAAGGACAGGTCAACGTCAAAGGACAATGCCCCTGGGAGTCCGAGGGTAATGAGGCGAAGTGGGAAGTCGTGCAAAATAAACTTCATGGTGTCAAATGCAAATCGGAAGACCGAACCAATACGCGCCTGGTGAAGCTTGAGTGCCTGATGTGATATCACCGAAAACATGGGAATATCTGACTCGTGGAAGACAAGGAACGCCTTGACCACTTTATTAAGGCGATTGGTACTGGCATCAATGAGGGACAGCGAGGTGCTGGTAACAGACTTGCCGCGCGGAATCCAATCGATGGCTGGGACAAAGGCGCCGAAGGGACTGAGGACAACTCTACAGACAAAGCTCAGCCAGTACATGACATAGCCTACAACGCCAATCAAGGTATCAAGAGCGATATCGGCAATCACCGTGACAGCAGCCATCGGCACGCCGATGATAAGTTCCAAGGGATTTGCAAGCAGAACCAGGGCAATCTTGCCCCACAGATATGGTAGCCAGATGCCTATGGCCACAGTAAAAGCAATCAGAAGTGCACAAAAGACGGCGTTTTGCAACAACCCGAAGATCGGGCCTTGCATGCCAATAAGATCCATGATTCCGTCAAAATCATCTGCCTCGATACCGTCGGGATCAGCATCAGCTGCTGCAGCATCTGCAACCACATCAAGGGGCTGCTCCTCCACGCGGGCTTGGACAGGCACAAATGGGTCTTCGAAAGCTGGGTCTTGGACAACGTGGGCATCGTCTTCCGGAAGAGTTTCGGCAACATCATGCTCAGAAAAGTTGAGATCTCCCCAGAACCAGTTTGCCAGTCGCCCCATAACCCCTTTGGGTAGCTCATTGTCCCGAATGTCCGAGCTATCTTGGATGTCTTGGGCGTCCGTGGCCCCGAGATCATTTCCGGTAGATGATGCTACGTTTGCATCAGCAGCAAACGGCGATTGCTCATACTCGGGCAATCGGGCTGCAGGCGTATCGTGCTCCTCATTCAAGGCATTTGCAGAGTGCTGAGAAGACTGATTTGAAGGCCCAGCCACATTTTCGTTGTCAAGAGGCCCAGTAAGCGCGTTAACTATCCAGTCAAGCTCATCTTCAAGGCCTTCCTCCCGTATGATTCGCAGCATCTCGCCGCGATCGCCATTTGATCGAGCTAGAAGATCACGGAACATTGTCGCCCCGGCATGGGGCATCTGCTCTGAATGTTCGAAAGTTGGTCGGCCCTGATCCATCTCAGCATTTCCAGAGAAGAGATCGCTGGCAACAACATCGCGACGAGGTACATCTCTTTCAAGCGCAGGAAGTCCATCATCAGAGTCTGTCCATGAGGGTGCAGGTGAATTCGTAGCGGATCGATTCGGGAAGTGACCGCCGTAGAATCCTTCGTGCTCTACTGGAGGCTGACGTAGGCGAGCCTCTCGATTGGCAGTTTCTTCCTCGTTAAGCCGGTTGGGTTGCTCGTGGAGCTCATTGGCTCGATTGACTCCCTCGTTCAGCCGATCATTGGCTATGAGCTGCACTGCCGCTTCACGCTCTCCCTCCGCAATGTTAGCCATGGGTTGTTGCTGGACCACCCACTCTCGAATTAAGAAAAGAAGAATGAAAGCAATGACGACAAGAAGAGTGATCAGCTGGCCTTCTAACATATCGATGATCATGTTATTGATGGTCGGATATCGTGTCAAGGAGTTAAGGAATTTCACATCAGACAGCCAGGATGGGTATCGGTTTTTGGTGATACCTGTCGTGCCATTTGGACTCGTAACATTTTGTCCAGCCGGTGATGAAAAGGCGGGAAGAAACAGGTTCGGAATGATCTTCTTGATCAGAGTGAGCATCAGTGGGTCGCCGGCTGGGAAGTTGATCCCTGAAGCTTGCGGTAACGATGTAGCGGATGCAGCAGATGTCATAACATTCGCGGCCGTCGAGGCCAACGAACTGAATACAGCGTTTGATGCCGTCCCATTTCCAGCCCACTGAGAAACACCCTCTTGGGAAGATTCCATCAGTTGCTGCTGAGCATCCCCGCTCGCCGACCAGCGGCCGTCTGCGAGCCAGAACAGTGCCCTCCAGATTGCACGCATCGACCATGGTAACCATCCCAACCAAATAAACGCCACAAGAAGAAAGCGCAGCCATGTCACCAGGGTTCGGAAACATTGAATCGCGGCATGTCTGATGAAAAGAGGTGTGGGCAAGGTCTGGGGCATATTCGGATTGTAGAGCTTGGTGAAGCGGAAGGGTGTCTTGCAGAGCTCACAGTGCTTTTTTTGCGAGTGAGCCAACCATTCCACCAGACACACCTGGTGAACGAACTTTATACTGCCACTGCATTTGCAAGGGTAGAAGAGCGGGTCATCTGGCTCAACAGCCTCGCCGTGACAGATCCGACAGGTGTCGATGTCTTCAAAACCCTTCTCCCTCTCGTCCAAAGCCGGGTCATTCATGAGGTCAGGAAAGGTCGACATGGCGGGAGGGCGAGATGAGTTAGACATGTCCATAGTGTAAGAGGGGTGCCGAATCGACGGTCAAATATCCTTCACCAAATCTTCATCGTATGCTCCTTCCTATCAATGATAGGCATGAGAGGGTCGACTCTGGATGACCGGAGGAGGTTTGGAGGCAAGAAAGGGCTAGCGGCTGTCATCACAGGTCAGATTTGACAATTACTGCTTCATGGGCATGCAAACTTACATCGGGAAGATGGTCCAAATCGTTAGTCGCGGATCTCCAAGTTGCGCGCAATTACTTCCTTAACTTTGTCCAAAGTGGCTGCACTTTCCCGCTGGCTGAGTCATTAGGTACGGTCATTACTAGACTTACCATAATTACCCGAAGATGTGTCCCGCGCTAACCATGTAATGTTGTATTGCGTGGTTCTGCCACCATGTGCCACCGATGACCTCACTGCTGTCCGAGGACCAAACAACCCTTTTTCTATCAACCAGGTACCCAAGGTTCCGGAAACATCTTTTTTGATTTCTCCAGGCTTGTCGACGAACAAAACACTTTCATCACCTTTTACCTTGGAGCCACACCTTGCGCCTAGACCGCGGCCCGTCGTCCGCCCGTGAATATCTGCTAGTGCCAAGACCTAACGCGAGCATTCCGCCTACGACTTTCTTTCTGGAGCTCCCCACCTCCGTGCACAAGTCATCTACAACACCCGATGAAGCAATAATATTCACGCTTGCTAGCTCCAATTTCTCACGAAGCCACCTCTCTGGTGCGTTTTGGAGGTTATCTCGGAACCTTCTCATAAGGGTCAGTCTCGACAGTCCGGAAGCCATGGCAGCTCTCATGAGCACTCAGAACGGCCATGCATCGGAGTCGGCGGTCAAGCCGAACAGAAGAAATGAAATGAGCCAGGCTCGGAAGAGCAAGGGTACAATACGATGGATGACAGGGCTGGTCCTACGGTATGGATGGGCATTTATCCCTCGGAGCATTCGAAACTGATCCCTAGTCTCTTTAGGCTGTGTATTTGGTATACGATTCTCACGCCTTTCTTACGCTGTCCCTCCCACATTGCGGACTTGAATGATCAATCTCCCAGTGTGTGCAAACCATACCTCATTGCTCGGTCGCATGTGGAGCCCTACATCACTCCCTATTACGATACCTATGCTGCACCCTACGTTGAACATGCCCGTCCCTACGTGGAAGTGGTCAACCAGAAAGTTTACATCCCAGCCTCGAAAATCGCCAAGTCTGGATACGAGAAATACGGTGCGCCTGCGATGGAAAAAGCTCAGGCGTACGGCGCCGCGCAATGGAAGGTTCATGTGACTCCGCGCCTTGAGGCGGTCCAAGA
Source organism: Penicillium maclennaniae (assembly GCF_028827695.1). Classification (NCBI taxonomy): domain Eukaryota; kingdom Fungi; phylum Ascomycota; class Eurotiomycetes; order Eurotiales; family Aspergillaceae; genus Penicillium; species Penicillium maclennaniae. The sequence continues at coordinate 2,907,617 of NW_026623215.1, read as the reverse complement.
CCAAGCGCATCAGCTTTACTTGGCCCAATGTGATCCTTATGTGCAGCGAGGGAAGGCTGTGGTGTCTCCCTACTACCAGAAGGCGGCCAGCGCTGCGCAGACGGCTTACTGGGATCACTTTGTGCCCTTTTACACTCGTTCTCAGCCCTTCATTGGCAAGACCTACGCCACTGGTCAGAACATTTTGACTACACACGTTATGCCTGGCGCCCGCTCTACCTGGTCATCAGTGGTATATTTTGCCAACAGCTCGTTATGGCCGCAGATGACGGGTTTCTACTCAGAGCAGGTTGAGCCACAACTGGTGAGAATTGGGCAGCGCCTTGCTAGCTATCGGGAGGGAAAACATCTCCGTGCAGTTGTAGAGGACATGGACAAGTCTGTCAACCCAAATCATCTTTCAAAACTGTTCTTGCTGACTTTGAACTCTCAAGCACCACATTCGAAGAATCCACTTCCACGACCGCCTCCAGTGCCAAGATTGAGCCCCAGACTTCGGCTGTTACCGCCACCTCCACGGTATTGGCTCCTTCTGCGAAGCCGACGCTCTCTTCCGAGGAAGAAGCGAAGCAAGCTCGTGAGCGAGTTGACTCGGATCTCCAGAGATGGCAGGACAAATTCGCACTCGCTGCTGACAAAGGGGTGGAGGATCTCGAGGAGCGCATCGAAGAAATCGTAACCGCCCTCATCGCGAGCAGTGCCAAGAGCCATGGTCAAAGTCTTTCCACTGCGCTCCAAGCTGTTGCTGAACAAAAGCTCTTTGTCGTCAAGCAGCATATCAAAGACCTCGCACAATCTCTTCCAGATGAAGACGCGCCCCAAGAAGAGAAATCTGCCAGCGAGCAGCTTGTCAGTGAAATTCGCGACTCGGCTATTGCGGTCAGAGACCGTGCTCATATTCTTCGCGAGTGGTCCATCTCGTTTGATGATGAACTCATCCGCCGCGTTACCGCCGCTATCAACTCGACACTTGAAGTTTTGGACAACATCCGAGATTTAGGCTTGCAGGAAATTGGCATGCGCTGGGCATGGATGGATGGCGTTACTTACAAAGACTGGGCCAGATACCACGCGCTCAAGGCCAAGCTCGATGACTGGCGCAACGAAATCCGCGAGGTCGGCATGAATCACAAATCCGTCATTGAGGCTAAGACAGTGGCAAGTGACATCTTAGCTAGCGGTATGGAGGTCGCAGAGGACACTGCCAAGGAGCTCATCAGACTGAAGGATGTTGGGCAGTGGAAACTTGCTGCTCGTGAAGTTAGCGATAACTTTGATACGCGAACTGATGCCCCTCCGCCGCGACCTAAGCCTGTGGAGGAGCCCGAGGAGCCCGAAGAAATCTTAGATGTGGAACATGATGAGGCAGGTGATGCTATCTCGAAGTCCTCCGGAGATGACGTCGCACACGAGGAAGATACTAGCGAAACGAATTCGAAGTCAGCTTCTTTGACTTTCGGTGCCAATCTTGAGGATGACGATGAAGTTGATGATGAGTCTATCCTCGATGATGAGCTTCAGGAAGCCCATCATACCTCAAGGCCCGCATTCGGCGTTGCTGCTGCTGAAGCCAACTCGCACCAAGCACCCATTCTTGATAATGACGAACAAGACGTGTTCGAAAAGGTCACGAGCAAGGCGGAAGATATTTACTCGGATGCAAGCTCTGCTTTTGCCGACTCGACTGCCCAAGCTAAAATCTTGTACGACATTGCGAAGTCTCAAGTTCTGGGCCAGATGTCCCAGTCTAGTGCTCCCACTCATGCCCAGGTTCTCCTCCATTGAATCTGCTTACTCTGGGGCAGTGAAGTACGCAACCGAAGAGTTCGAGTCCCGAATTGGCGCTGTTTGGGCCACGCCCACGCCCACCGGTCCTTTGGCTCAAATCTCTTTTGTTGCGTCATCCAGATTGAGTGAAGGACTCAGCCTCGCTTCTGCGCAGTTGGCTCAGGTCAAACAAACTGCCCCTGCGACCAGCTCTGCAGCACTTCAGCCTTTCCTCCTTGATGCCCAGCGACGCTATTACGAGGCAGTCGGCCTAGCTCACGACCACTACACTGCCTTTGTTTCCACTGCGTCTGAAGCAGTCTATGGTACCCCGACACCCACCCCGGCCCCTCGCGTCTTCCAAGACCTAATTCAAGAGGCTGGATCCCAATATGAGCTCGCCTCCTCTTTAGCATCTGCCAATCTTGCCGCTGTTGTTGCCTCCGCAAGCTCGATGATTTCCGCTGCAGACGATGGCATGTCTCAGAGCATCATTGATGACGCTTCCTCGAGATATAGTGCTGCTATATCTGCCGCTTCGGCCTCTCTCTCTCTAGCATCCGCATCGGCTAGCTCTGCGATTTATGGAACAACCCCGGGTCCTCTGAGGTCTCTTTCCAGCCAGGCATCTGAGAATTGGGAAAGCCTTGTCGCTAAGGCTAGCGAGCAGATTTATGGTACCCCTGTTCCGTATCTGCAGCAGGTCGCCGCTGGCTCACTCTCGCAATTCGCTGCTGTTCAGGATGTGGTCTCTGAGCTTCTGGTTGGCAAGCAGCCCTCGTTTACCGAGAGTGTTATGAGCAAGCTGCGTGTCGCTTATGAGACACCTTACCCGGCTGCAGCTCTGTCATCTGCCTCTAGCTATGTCAGCGAGGCTTACGAAACAGCTTCTTCGGCTGCCAACACATATGCTAGCAGCATTCCAAGTGTGGAGGATGTCATGCAAAACGCGAACTATCAACTCCACGCTGCGGTCGAGGCTGCTAGCATCGGAATCTATGGCACACCCAAGGGTCCCTACGAGAAAGCTACGGACGCCGCGGCAAACGCTTACTCTACCGCTTCTGCACAGGTTAGCAGCGCCGTCTACGGGCAGGAGCCTGGCTATATCGACGCCGCCAAGGATGCTATCGCGGATATCCAATTTAAGGCTAGCGCAGCTATTTACGGCGATGAGCCCGGTGCTGTCGAGAGCGCGACTGCTCGCCTTGCCGCTGCCGTGCAGAGCGCCCAGGCTCGACTGGCCGACCTAGCGTCCAGTGCAAGCAGTGTTGCATCTGAGGCTGCTGAGACCGCCTCGTCCCATGTTGGCCATGCGGCTAGCAGCATCAACTCCGCGGCCTCTTCAGTGAGGGATGAGCTTTGAGTTCAGGCAAGCTTTCTTTGGCATGGACAAAATCTCATCTGTCCTTCATCTTGAGTTTCTTCGCACTATGTATTTTTTTTTGTGAAACGCCGCCTCGAGATTGGGTCCCCTGCTAGCGGCATGTGATGCTCGGTCTGTCGATGCATTATTCCCCATATAGTTCGTCATAACGACAACATGTTCACGACTTATTTGCACAGTTGTGTTTTTCAAGTCTCTTTCGTTTTTCCAGTTTTCTGAATCGTCTTTTTTTTTTGGAGAGGTCTATAGGGTAGCGTTGTATTTTCAGTACACAACGAAATGCATTGACATGAATTCCGCCACTGATGGTTTAAAATCATGCGCAGTCCTCCGCGTGCATGATATGATGGAGTTCTTGCCTGCAGCCAATATGTATGTACCCTAATTTGGTGGAACGAGTCATCTCACACAGTTTGACCAAGTTATATTTGGCTGAGTATTTGGTTAAGTATATGGTAGAGTATCTGGTAGCTGGTATCTGCATATACTGAAGAATGAATGCTTGAAAAAAATATAAACAAGGATGACTGCATGCCAACAGCAATATCATCTTAGATACATCCGACACTTCCCGAAGCCTCGTAAGCTCAACGACTTCGGTACTTGGGTCGATCGCCCCGCTTCTCCTTCTTCTGTTGCGTCTTGCTCTTGGGACCTTCTTCGCCCTCGCCTTCACCGTTACCGCCTAGGCCAGCAAATCCCTTCTTCACCCCCATGATTGTAGTATAAGCCAAGTAGATTGAGTACAAGGGAACCACGGCCCAGAGCCACCAAGCACGGTCATTGAAGATGCAGACAGCGACGATGCAGCCCTGTGTCCAGTACAGCACATCCCACATGTACTCGGTCAAGCCAGTGGCATTAAGATCTTCCCCGGCCGAGCGAAGGAAACCATCCTGGGTATAGCACGGACGGCCAACTTTGTCCAGGTAAAACTCAATGACGAGAGCCGGGACTCCAAGGAAGATGTAACGTTTTAGAGAGCCAGGGCGCTGGAACATGAAGTGAAGGACGAGGAAGATGATATGAATTGCGGCCGAGGTGAGGTGAGTACGGTGAAGGACCGCCGCATTGCGGCTGGCCAAAGACTTGGCTGCTTTCTAATCGTACGTTAGACAGCTCATTGCATAGAGGCTCCGTTGAAGTTTACCTGGGCCATGTTCAAAGATGACGGAGTAGGCAGCTGGTCACAAGATCTCACAACGTAGTCAGGCTAGAACTGCGAGCTGCTAAAACAATTGAGGCTGACCTGAATGCCTCAAGCCCGGAATGCGGCGAAGACAAAGATGTAAAACCCGATAAAAGTAAGGTGGACTCCCTGAACTTGTGTTCGCGAACAGCGATTGTTGCCCGCCACAACACTCACCGCTCGGCAGAATGCACAGACAGTGGGCGAATGCAACCAAAATAAGGCACAAGCTACACGCAACAACTCGATTTCTGGCGAACCCTCACTTCTCTTTGAGTTCAGCACGATGACATTGGCGCAATAATAGCGTGACTTGGCACAGATCACGTATTTGGCTGCGCTCACTCGGCATATTCTCTTGCTTACCATTTCCGGACGTTTACATTCCCGTGCTGGCACCGTGGGCGTCTTAACTGAGATCGGTAGGATTCATTCACACCCAGGCCTGACCACGGGACAAGGTATAAAGGCAGAACGGCCATTCACTGCTGGCGTTGATGGCCCTCGTCGCTTTGGTACCTGCATCGACATCGCGTCACCTCCCCGCGTTTCGGAAGGTGCTTTGCGATCGGACTTAGGTGCGCACCGGCTTTCGAAGAATCGATAATTCCTCTGCTTTCGATCCTGCCTTCACTTCATATTCACCTGCGCGTGTGCTATCAATATGGCTCTGTCGACTGGGCACGTCGCCAGTCAGTTGCGCCATCTCATTTACTACCATCTCGACAACAATCTCATTCGCAACGCTCTGTTCCTCGCTGGACGCCTTCACGCATACGAGCCCCGTTCTTTTGAAGCGCAATACCTCATTTCGCTCTGTCACCTACACAATGGAGAGATCAAGGCCGCGTTTGACCATAGTCAGAGTTCCGGCTCTCGAGGCCTACACCTGGGCTGCGCTTACGTCTTCGCCCAGGCCTGTTTGGATCTCGGCAAACACCTGGATGGCATAGCGGCACTGGAGCGTAGCAAAGGCTTGTGGGCAACCAAAAACAACTGGAACAAGCACAATGAAACACAACGACAGCATTTGCCAGATGCGGCGGCCGTCTACTGTCTACTGGGAAAGCTCTGGCATACGCACAAAGACCTCAACAAAGCAGTGGATTGTTATGTGGACTCGCTGAAACTCAATCCCTTCATGTGGGATGCGTTTCTGGGTTTATGCGCAACGGGTGCGTCCTTTGATCTTAAGCAGTGACGAATCAAGCTAATCTGGGATCAGGTGTCAACATCCGAGTCCCTAATATCTACCAGCTCAGTCCCGAACTCCTCGCCATAATTTCGTCATCTTCCGAAGAAAATGACTTCGTGCCTGATCGTGTTGCGCCTGCAGAAGGTGCATTTCCTGTACACACTGGCCACAACGCGCCTGATCCTTTTATGGTCTCCGCTTCACGTAATGATGCTGATGCAACATACGGAAGCTCTGCGCTATGGGAGAAGCTCAATGGAAGCTCGGTCAACGTGGCATCGGTCGCACCACCAGTTATTCACGAGGGCATGGAAACACCGCAAAGTAGCGGATCAGATGAATTCCGAATTGCGAACAGGGTAAATGATCCGGAATCCGCATGGGAGCCACCTTTGGCTCCGACTAGGAAAAATCGTACAATTCAAAGTATGAGTTTGGATCACCCGGGAAACCCCCCTTCCAAGATGCGTCCTACGGGCATTCGACCTCGAACAAAGACCAGGACGGATCCAGAGGATCCGCACCTGGGTCCTTCGGAAGAGAACCTCCACCTGCCCCCCGAATCGGTGATCGCAAACGCACCGTCTCTGGCCAGGTTGCTCATCCACTACCTCCTCAACCGACTGAGCCAGGTGCTCCCCAACGTCGTAGCGTCAGACTCTTCAACCAAATCAAACCTACTACCAGCAAACTCTCAAACTCGACTTTGATCGGCAGAGACGGCCGCGAAGTCAAGAAAGTGAGAAGTATGCACTCTAAAGGACGTCCTACCACGTCGACGGTTGGGCGCGTTGTGAGTGGCAATCGCAAACCAATGGAATCAACCGATCATGATGGTAAAGAACATCGAGCGACATCTGTGCCGCCCACTTTTGCCGCTCCACCCTTGCCAAAGAATGCCGAAAAGACCAAGGAAATGGAGGCATTGAGCTGGCTACTGGGGACTTTTCACCAAATTAGCGTCCGGTTATTGTGCTTTGAGCCGTTATAGGTGCCCTGACTCTATTCAACACTTTAATTCACTCTCACAGGGTCAACGGGAAACACCTTGGGTTCTTGCCCAGCTTGGCCGCGCCTACTTCGAACAAGCAATGTATACGGACGCTGCCAAATACTTCTCAAGGGTGCAAAGCTTGGCACCGTCGCGGCTTGAAGATATGGAAATCTACTCGACTGTTCTATGGCATCTGAAGAGCGATGTGGAGCTGGCTTACCTGGCCCATCAGTCATTGGAAGCCGACCGACTATCGCCTCAGGCATGGTGTGCCCTGGGCAACTCATTCTCCCACCAACGAGATCATGACCAAGCATTGAAATGCTTTAAACGTGCAACGATGATTGACCCCGAATTCGCCTACGCTTTCACCCTTCAGGGCCACGAATATGTGGCTAACGAAGAATACGACAAAGCCCTCGACGCCTACCGCCACGGAATTACAGCTGACAATCGACACTACAACGCCTGGTACGGGTTGGGAACGGTGTACGATAAAATGGGCAAATTGGACTTTGCCGAGCAGCATTTCCGCAATGCGGCAACCATCAATCCGACCAATGCGGTCCTCATCTGCTGTATTGGGTTGGTTTTGGAGAAGATGGACAACCCCAAGAATGCCTTGGTCCACTACGAACGGGCCTGCTCATTAGCACCCCACTCCGTATTGGCGCGATTCCGCAAAGCCCGTGTTCTCATGAAGATGCAAGAATTCAAATTCGCATTGGCAGAGTTGAAGGTCCTCAAGGACATGGCGCCCGACGAGGCGAACGTGCACTACCTCCTAGGCAAACTGTATAAAATGCTCCACGACAAGGCCAATGCGATCAAGCATTTCACTACAGCCTTGAACTTGGATCCAAAGGTGCGTTTTCTGCCTTTCATCTTCTGATTATTAACATTCCACTGATCGTTTTACGCAGGCTGCACAGTTCATCAAAGATGCGATGGAGTCTTTGGACGACGATGAAATGGAGGACGAAGACATGGCGTAGACCTCACCGCTTTTTCACTTTTCGATTTGGGGGTCGTGTCTTATGAGCTCGGCGTTCAGGTCCTTTTCTTGCACAGCATCACTGGGGAGTTTATTTCCAGGTCTCGACATCTGGCATCTGGGTTGGTGTTTTGTACATTAGTGAACGTTGCCTCAAGGGCATCATGACGATGATGGCATAAGCATAATCCATTATTGATAATTCAAGATCTAGACAGGTACTTGTTTTTTTTTTGTACCTCCTCTCTGTCGGGCGTTGGTGGTTGTACGGTACCTGGGGATTGACCTCAACTCTATATATCTGGCCCAGCTTGGCAAGGGTCACTGAATAGATGGCACTGCAGCACCGATACCAACGCTAGTGTATATATGACTGTCCTCTCCAATACTTGGAAAATTGAGCCCCGGATAATCATATATGTTCCCCTTCGAAATAGATTACAAAGTATCGTCTCACTACCCCGCGATCGCGGCGTATTTCATGCAAGGCCGTGATGCCGTCATGTGCCGCGGTCAGCTGGCGGTGAGTCGGCGCGGGCAAAAAAAAGCAGCTTCATGTTTGAACCTTTGGAACCCCATGGCCTTCGCTTGAGATTTGCTCTTCTCATATCTTTTGTTTCCTGGGCAGTGGCCGTCTTAATCTGGTGTACTCAAGTACGTAAACCCCAAAGCCCATCAGCCTATTTCACGCCACTGACCACGGAGTCCCAACAGTCCTGTTCCTGATCCCATCATGTCGATCAGTTCCTACATCCTCTCGGGCATCAGCTCATTCGTGGTGGTGACACTGTCGCTCTTTGCCCTCGGTCAGAAGGTGCCTCGTGCCGCGTTTGTCGCGCGCTGTCTTGCCGCTTATGGCTCCCTCCTCCTGTGTGCGACCTACGGAGTCCTCGCCTCCATCGTGCTCCGCCTTGTCGGCTACGGCCGTATCTCCCAATGGGCCACCGCCCGTAGTTTCAAGTGGGTGATGCGCTTCACCACCGGCGTCAAATTTGATGTTGTCGAGGGCAAGGAGCACCTTACTACCCGGCCAGCTATTTTCATTGGAAATCACCAGACTGAACTTGATGTCCTTATGCTGGGCGAAATCTTCCCGCCTTACTGCAGTGTCACGGCTAAGAAGTCTCTCAAGAATGTTCCCTTCCTGGGATGGTTCATGACTCTTTCCAGAACTGTCTTCATTGATCGTGCGAACCGCGAAACTGCCATGAAGGCCTTTGACGGCGCCGTCACTGAGATGAAGACTCACCGCCAGAGCGTGTTCATCTTCCCCGAGGGCACGCGGAGTTACTCCGATGAACCCACTCTGCTGCCTTTCAAGAAGGGTGCTTTCCACTTGGCTGTCAAGGCCGGTGTGCCGATCGTGCCTATAGTTGTTGAGAACTACTCCCACATCATGTCGCCTCGCCATCTGCGATTCAATGCCGGTTCCATCAAGATCAGGGGTAAGTAGTCACGGAATCCGCAGTAAGAAATCTCCACTAATACAATATGTAGTCCTCCCTCCCATTGAGACCAAGAATTTGACCCCCACAGATGTGGACAATCTTACTGAAACCACGCGCGAGTCAATGCTCAAGAACATTATGGAAATGGCCCACACCCAGAAGACCGAGGCCGATGGCCGTGCCAACGGAGTCTCCACCGCTGTTCAGATCTAAGCACGGACCAACCGCCTACAACGGTGTCTAGGTCATGAACCAGGAACAGCCGTTGTTCCCCAAAATTGACCACCGTTCTCATTGTCCGAAACCCGCCTAAACCATATGACCAAACAGGACGCAGCTACTTCCAACTAGCTGCTGTATGTCCACCTTCCGCATTTCGATAGATACCTTTGATCGCTACAGAGCCGCGGATAGACGATGTCAGGTCATACTGGAAGTTGTTTCCCTGAAATCATCACTTGGGACCTTGTTTATCTCGCTAGCCCTTTGGGCCTGTTACTGAGATGAGCTACGGCTTAGCTTTTTCTTTGGCACATTTCGGTACCTCCAATATTGTTGTGACCACTAATTACCCTTCAAAGCCCCTTGATTTCTTCCCTCCGGCGTGAATGTATATATCCTTAGCACGAAAAGACCTCATGAACTGACCATTGTTATTGCATTGCTGTGTCCCTGCTACGAACAGTTGATAGAAAAGAATTTTTTTTCCAAAGCGCGTTTCCATTGAATCGCTATGCATTGTCGTCTATCCATAAGTCATGTTTATGAACTCCCGTGCGGGGACAAGTGTTCTGAAAATCACAAGTGAATTTCGAAGCTCACGATCTAAATCGCGCTCGATCTCTTTCCCTCAACCGCCGAAAGTAGTCGCGCCTGTAGCCAGGTGATAACAGCGCCCTTCAGCACAAGCCCGGACATCAAGGTCAATATCGACCTCCTGCATGGGCAACCACGGATCATTGAGTGCAGAGGGCAGATTCCAAGGATCCATATCCCCAAGATACCTCTTGGTACTCAGAGGAATCCGACGGAACTCAATGTCATTCTCCGACAACCGCACGCATATTTCATCTCCTAGACGACTCCGAGGCCCACCCTGAACAACCCGAGGAACCACACCAACAGTGCACCCACTTCCCGCAGTAGCAACTATATAATCCGACTCAAACGCAACCAACTCAATCCGCACATCCTCGAGTATCTCAACGCCCCTAGAAATCACAACATTCGTATAAGGCGCGCCCCAATTCTTCGGTGACTGCGGGATCTTCTGACCAGGAGTGGAATACGGCTTGGATGCGAGCAATGGCTCAACAGGATCCGGAGGAATTACATTCGTGAACTCGAGTTCGCGCAGCCAGGGCGCCAGTAGAGCTTCACCTGTCATTTTGACGTATGCCTCCTTCAGAGCCCAATATGAGTAGAAGAGACGAAGCCCGAAGCGGACAACGTCGTTTTCGCGATGAATTGAGAAGTTCCGGGCGTAACCCAGTTTTTGGGCCTGGGACAGAACCACTTGTGGAGCTTTCATCGTATCGAGTTCGCGGATTGAGAATACTTCGCTGAAAATCTCGACATGTTCTGTCAGCGCCGCGAAAGTAGTGATTGGCTTGCGCTCGTTAACGCATGTTATGTCGATGCCGACCTGCGGTCGTACTCCTGGGATCGATGCAGCTGCTAGCTTCTGGAGCTGTGAATCGTCTGGCTCGATGGTTCCGGCGAGGATTGTAAGTGATGCTTGGTGGCTCACGTTGAACTCGATCTTGGTCGCTGTTCCAGAGTTGAAGTATGGGCGGCGCTGGGGTGGATCGGTGCGGCTGAGGGTGATGTTCCTCCATGGAATGTCGTAGACGTGGTGAATGTAGAGACGTTTCAGGAGGTGGGAGGCTAGGGACATGCGTTTGTCTGCGGTGTGGTAATATCGCTTTACAGCCTCTTGTTCTTGGGTGGGTAATGTTTCCAGAAGTGGGAGGTTCAGGCCTTTAATGTTCCATTCACGACTGTCGATGTACCAGCGTGCTAGTGTTGGGAGATTTTGCAATGTGTCCTCTGCATTTTGTCCGTTGGACCCAATTTTCTGGATATCTTCAATGTTGATCTCGTTAAGCGCCATTTCACAGTAGGCAATTGATCTCGGAAGTATCAACTAGAAGCGCTCTTCTGGTGCATGTAGGAAAAAGAGATTGCCCCAAAGCATATGTTTGCAGTAGCTCGGGTTCTTCAGCAAATACACAGCATGAGATTTGCCGTTCTATATACTCATCTGGAAGTGTTGTTGCCCCGCGATGATCTGACGAGGGCTCAGGCACACTTCTCTTATCGGATATCACGTGCTGGTGGATAAGAATATTCCCCGCGGAAAGTTAGAATCACGTGCTAGAAGAGTCATATCGAATGAGGCAATGGTATCTAGATTTTCTACTCTTTTCTACTACAGATATGACCCTCACAGTTGGAGTCCTCGCCTTGCAGGGCGCATTTTTCGAGCACATTCAATTGCTCAAGAAGGCAGCCGAAGCGCAGCATTCGACACAATGGGAGTTTATTGAGGTCCGAACGCCCCAGGAGCTAGCTCGATGCGATGGGCTCGTTCTTCCTGGTGGCGAAAGTACAACAATGTCTCTAGTGGCAGCCAGATCAAACCTCTTGGAGCCTTTGAGAGAATTTGTCAAGTATGTGCCTCATGGCTTGGTGTGAAAGATATTTCAGTCTAATGTGGCAAATGTATAGGGTGCATCGCAAGCCCGTTTGGGGAACTTGCGCAGGCCTGATTCTGCTTGCTGAGTCTGCAAACAAGACCAAGAAGGGAGGCCAAGAGCTCATTGGAGGTCTTGACGTTCGAGTGAACCGCAATCACTTCGGCCGGCAGACAGAGAGCTTCCAAGGCCCATTAGAGTTGCCGTTCTTGGGTCAGGATGCGCCGCCATTCCCCGCCGTCTTCATTCGGGCTCCTATTGTGGAGCGCATCTTGCCGCATCACGAGGGTATTCAGGTCAACGAAGTCCAACAGGATGAGACAGTCGTTGCACCATCCCGACAGGCCAAAGATGCCGTGGCCGAAGCTGCTATGGCTGATCATGTTGAGGTGCTGGCCACCTTGTCAGGACCAGCAGCTCGCTGTGCCACTCAGGGACGTGATATCAACCCAGACCAAGAGGTCGGTGACGTGGTAGCCGTGCGACAGGGCAATGTCTTTGGCACCAGCTTCCATCCGGAACTGACGGGAGATTCCAGAATCCATGCATGGTGGCTGCACCAGGTCCAGAAGGCAGTGAACAAAAGAAACAAACTCGCACAACAAAGCATATAGAGAAGATTCAAAAGACATGTAAATAGGGTATCGGGTGAATAGATATTTCCAGCTTCTTCTAACAAGTTACGCCTTTGAAAATTGCGCCGTATTCCTGTACCAACATTGTCGACTTTCTCGTTAAAAAAGGCCACCTACCGGCCGGCGCCGTATTCATCCTCCTCCCGTTGACGCTGCTCGTCATAGGCACGACCATAACCACCACGGCCGGGGTCGTATTCTTCGCGGTACTCGTCACGCACTTGCCCTCCAGATTTGCCACGTCTGAAATATATGTTAGCTGGTATCTTTGCCGCGGGAATGCCCCCAGCTGTCTGTCACATTCCAAGTAATGTACATACCCGTATTGGCGACCCTCTTCAAATCCGGGATCCAGATCGGCTCGGATGATTCGTTCGTCCAGCTTGGTACCTCCAACGTACTTCAGGCAGTCGAGAGCATCCTGGTGGGTATAGTATTCGACGAAGCAGAATCCGCAGGGGGTTTTGTTGAACCGATCGAGGCCCATGACTAGGCGCTTAATCTCGCCGCATCTGGATTCCGGGTTAGTAAAAGAAGGAAAAAATGACGTCCCAGAGGACTCACTTTGAAAAAAGTTCATGGATCTGTTCCTCGGTAGTGTAGAAGGACCTGTGATCAGTTAGTGAGGTTGGCCCAGGGCCGATTTGCGGGCAGAACATACAGATTGCCCACATAGAGTGTAGTGGCACCACGCAGCTTGTCTGTGGGATCTTCTTCTTTTGCCTTCTCATCATCACGGTCGTTATATCTGCGTCGTTTATTCTGCGCATTTTCCATTAGTACCCGCCTATTGCGCAAATTCGGGAAACTGTGATGCGCAAGTGTCTTACCTTGCCAATGTAGTAGGCACTGGGACGATCCAGTCGATCGACTGTGTTGACTGCCAGCAGACTCATACTGAAAGAGGTGGTTAGAATGGGGGTGGATGGGAGGAAAGAAGTTCGTGGTTGAAGAAGGTAGAAGGCGGACAAGGAGCTCGGAGCTCCAACATCTTGGCGCGCAAGAATTCCTCGCATCAACAACGTCAGCATTGCCGGCGTTTTTTCGTGGGCGAAGGTCTCAGCATTGTCGCGATCTCTCCTTTATCGTCGCTTCTGATCATAGAACTTTCCAATGCCCAAGGTCAACAGCTATGCGCCGGCTTGGCTGTGCCGGCCTCGCCTGGTGCCAGCCTCTTCACCAGCACCTCAGTCAAAAGCCCTGCGCAGGATTTGCAAAATGGAAAGAGCGCTTCTGGCGCCAACGGACCGACACGGACTATCGCGAAAAGAGGACATGAAGTATTCGCCGTCGTTGATAACGAAATTCGCTGGTCGAACCTGGCGCGACTGAAAGATCAATGGGAACAGCAAAGCAAACAGAAGAAGACTGCCGCTGGACAAGACAAGGATACCGCAGATGAATCTGATATCCCATCTTACAGGGTAAGGACACACCGACCGATCGCAGCATCTTCAAGCCAGACAGATCGACCACGGCTAACAGTGCGCAGGTTCTATCTGTGCCCGTCTACGGCCTGATCAAGCAGATCCTCCCCTCGCCAAACGGCGCCTTCCTGGCAATTGTCACTGAGCATACAGTTCACATCTCGGTCCTCCCAGATGCCTCGCATCTCTCCTCGACCGACTCATCCCCAATCCGCTTGAAGACCTACCAACTTGGACCCACTACGCATGTTATTCCGGAGGCACCGGTAGTCTCAGCACTATGGCATCCCCTCGGACTACACACAAATCTCAATGGCTGCATTGTTACTGTCACTGCAGATTCAGCAGTGCGGGTCTGGGAATTGGACCGAAACAACCACTGGTCGTTCGACCAGCCTACCCTGGCTGTGGATCTCAAGAAACTCATCGATGGAACCTCATCCGACCAGGATTTTACGCCCTCCAAGTTCAGCAACAACAAGGGCTTCTCTGCGGACATTGTTGATATGGAGGCCAGCTCGGCTTGTTTCGCAGGCAATGGAGACGAACGAGAGGATGCTTGGGCGCCGATGACGCTCTGGGTTGCAATGCGACCAGGCGACCTTTATGCCCTTTGCCCCCTTCTGCCTGCTAAATGGCAGGCTCCTCCGACCACAATTCCTTCTCTCTCCGCCGCCAATGGCCCTAAACTAGCGGCGCTCAAAGATTGTGGTGAAGACCAGGAGGAGCAGCTAGCGGCGGCTCGGCAGCAGTTTGATTGGCTGCGTGAAATTGATAACCAGATATCTCTGGGGCCATCTTCTGGTGCAGTTGAGGGGGCTGATGTCTTCATTCGACCTGTTAACCCAAGCGCCATTCCGCGCTTGCAAGGACCGTTCCGCTTTGATTCTGGGGTCGAGGCAGACGATCTGGATCTGTGTGACATCCTGGTGATTGCTCCCAGACTCGACGTCGAGGATCTGATGGAGGGTGAAGATGAACAATTAGCCGTGGAAATTACCGAACAAGACAAGCTCTCAGCCACTGTTATTTGCCTTTCCAGCACAAACGGCCGTATCCACATCTGCTTGGAACTCGATGGCGTTGAAGGCCAGTGGTTGCCGAAGACCACGAAGACTTCAACCTTTGACGCTCCTTGGTCAGGGCCCTCTGATATGATCCTGGTTGAGTCGCTTGACACCCTGAAGACGGCCGAAGCCAGCTCAGGTACCTGGCCCACCTTTACGAAAGATGTCCTGTCACGGTATTCCTTCTTCGTCACGACGGCGACCAACGTCGTGTCCTTCTCCATGTCTTCCTGGGCGCAAAGACTCGAGGCCGAGTTGCAGTCAGAGGATGCGTCTGGCTCGGAATTCCGACTTGGAGTAATCTGCGATGGGGAATTCATCAAAAGACAGCGGATTCTCCAGGTATCAGAAGCGGATATTACAGGCCAGAAAGAGCACCTGGCCGCGTCCCTTCTCTTCTATGATTACGATCTTGGCTATTTGCTCATCACCTACCACCCCTCAAGCCCATACGCCGCGATTATGGATGCTCCCGAGGAGTCTTTCTCCGCGGCAATGGAACTGTTTGAAAACAAGTCCCCAGTGCCTGGTTCCAATCCTTTGCCACGCCGAGCTCCGTATCAAGTTCCCGCTGTTCTTTACGCAAATTCGCCATTGGATTCCTTTGTCGAAAAGCACGTTCCTCACCGCCAGCGACAGACTCTCAAAGAACATGTACGCATGTCTCCAGCAACTTTGGACCTTGTGACTACTGCCCATCGCGTGCTTTCTGCCCACACCAATGCTCTCGAGCGAGCGGCTTCGGATCTGTTCCGTCGTTGCGAGCGTTTGCAGGGCGAGATGAAGGATCAGCTCAAGCAGCTTTCAGATGTTGCAGAGCGTATCAAGGGCGTGACGAGCGAGATCGATGAAGACGGAAATCGCAAGGAAGGTGTCCGAGACAGCAAAGCTCTGGACAATAGGATACAGGCAGCAAGAGACAGACAGGATGAACTTGTGCAACGATACGAAGCTTTGCGCAAAAAGGTTCTGAACTCTGGTGGCCGCCCCCTCAGCGAGAAGGAAAAGGCATGGGTTGCAGAGGTGAATACTCTTTCCGAATCACTTGACGACAAGCCGTCAAAGGAGGAGGACGAGGAAAATCAGCGGATGGCGCAGCGCTTGGACATGGTAAGAAAGCAGCACTTCAGTCTTACTTGGAATCTTTGACTAACGCATCACAGGTCAAACGTCTTGCCTTCGATCTTCTGGCGGAAACCAAGTCTATTGCAGCTAAAATGCCTTCCCCACGGAGCCCGGTACTCCTGCTTCCCCCAGTTCTCAACCCAAGGTGCCGCACCGCTTGCAACGGGCCAAGGTTGCAGATGCGATGAGAATGGTCGAACGAGAGTCAGTTTTTTTTTATCTCACATTGTATCACGGCATTACTAACTAGAAGCTTTAGGTCCGCTGTCATTGATGCCATCACGGCTCGTCTTGAGCGACTGAATACCAGTCTTTAAAGGGTGGGGGGGCATGCCTCAATATTTCCAGCCCATAGGACGATAACACGGCGCAGTATCAATCAAATGCAATATTCACGATATTCACGTCAGTAAATCAGGATAGCGTTACATTACCAAAGACTTCCAATGGTTCCAACAAGCTCCTCCGTGCTATCTAGACATCTAAACCAATTTCCAAATAGAACTAGTAATTTACCTATCTCATTCCCAGGACCTCCCTCTCCGCGCGCGATAATCCTTCCTCACAGACTCCAGCCTTACCGGATCACAGACTCTTGGCAGATCATCATAATGGGGTTGATGCCTCCTGACAAGCTTCCAGTGGATGAAAGGAGTCTCTGGTCTTGCAGTCTCGCTTAAGCATTCGTATCCCTTCCCGCTGTCTGGTCCTTCTCCATCCTTGAGGTCTACTTCCCCTTCAGTATCCTCTTTATCTTTACCTTCCTCGACTCGATCCCATCCTAATTCCACATCACATTCAATCTCGCCATCCGGACGGGCTTCGGTCTCCAACCCCGTTCGAGCTCTACTCCTACCACTTTGTTCCACACCTGCTCCTCGGCCATCGCCCCCTGCCTCTTCCCGGTAGATCTTTCGGGGTCGCTGGCGTTAAGGTACCCTGATAGTCCTTGACGTCTCCGAAGAACATCTCGGAAGAAGTATCGTTCTGCCTTGCGTTGCTGGCGTTCTTGGCACTCAGCGGCGTATCTGACTAGCATTTTAGCAAATGGTTCATTCACTCGTCTGTCTCCTGCATCCCAGCAGACTCGGCAAGTTTGGAGATTGGACTGTAGGATTATGTAGTTTCGTTGGGTGCAGTGGGCGTTTTGGGGGCAGGGTTTGCTTCGGGACTGATTAGGGCGAGTATGGCCGCAAAGGTAATATTCTGTGCTCCAGAGCATGCACATTTTGTGGAGGTAGGGAGATCGTATTCAGGGATCCTAGGTCTGGTTGATTGAGAGTAGGGGACGGGCAGAGGGAGGCTTACCGTTATTTGTAGGCCTCTTGGACATTATGTTTCACTTAGAAAAGGTTGATTTTTGTCATTTTTTTTTTTGCAAGAAACCAGGCTTCTTATAACTTGCTTTGAATTTAATGCAGGTGTTGATACCTTCAAGGCTCAGACATGCGGGGTTGAGGATCAATCCCCGGAACTCTCCAGAACAAGGCCTTTGTATCGAAGACGAACACCGTCATACTTTGAGATCGGATATCCAGCACAGGGCGTCTTGCATTGATTCTTGAACTGTAATATTGTCTCTACTAGAAGTGGACAAAGGCCATTAGATGTTGAGATAAAGGCCGAAGCGCAACAAAGAGCGTGTGATATCAAGTCGCGACTGAAGGATTGTGTGTGTCTGACTGATTGTGAATTTAAGGCTACTTTATAACCCAAAAACCCTGAGACATACTCTTTCATGCTTTTGCTCTGGGTGAAGAACGGATAACAGGATGATCATGAAGATAGACTAGATCTTCTTAGCATGTCCTGGACAAGAACACCATTAGATGACCCTCTTCTTATCAAATGCCTCTTCCAACCCATTCTTTCCCACCACGTCGCTAGCCCATCATCCGAAGCGACCAAAGCTTGACAGAAACATAAGCGCCTCCATAAAGGCCCATTATCACGGCGTTCGCATCAGACAAAACGGAGATACTCCTGAAGATCCTCCCCCTTCTGTCCGAGTGGAGTGATCGACGGCGAGTAATTAGTGCAGATCGAGCTGGCGAATTCCTCAGCACCTTCAACCCGCTCAAGAATCATCATGTACAGTTCATCGACAATATCTTCCCAGCTCGGAAGAGCCAGATCCGGGAGACATGTCTCCCACTTGCTCATCGCAGGCATATATTCCGAGTCCCACCAGTACCGCCACTCCCGATACCCAGTCTCGGATAGAACTTGCTGGGCGCGGATGGCCACCAAAGGTTTTAACTTTTCCCAGGCTCTGATAGGGCCAATCATGAAGTTCTGAATCCAATGGCAGTATTCTCTGTAGAAGAAAGCGTAGTGCCGAGGATCGAGCGTGAACTGGAGTACCTCACGAGGGATCTTGGGAGTGGGTGAGAGGGTGGGATCTCTGGGGTCCCATTGTGCTTGCCAGTCGAAGAGACGATGGATGGAAAGCCTGTGTAGTTCGTGGAGTAGGCCGAGTGAGGGGGAGCAGAGGTTGTCGTAGCGACGTGAACGACGGATTGAGAGCTGCTTCATGGATGTAATGGTGAGTCGTGCGCGGTCGTGCAGCTGGTTCATCGCTTCGTGTAAAATGATCGGGGCTTTGAGATAATTTGGCATCTGGAAATCTTGAGGATCGTAATGGTAGTCGTGAATAGAGCTCTTGTGTTGTGGTATGTGATCAAATGCATGGTAGTCGGTGCGATGTGCCATTGTGAGCAGCGAAGCGTCTGATTAGAATGGCGAGAGGAGTCAATCAAGGTGGGGGGAGAGACAGAAGAGAAGATATAGCTGAAAAAGATACCCGATTTGGTACAAATAACTTCACTTCGGGATCTGTTCGAACTTCATCACACGTAGCTCAAGGATCATTGTCAAACCAGCATCTCAGTGCGGTCGTTTTTTTGAGATCTCTAGTATCGGATTTGGGACAACTATCATTGTGTAATCATTGTGAAATTTGGGGTTTTATAGTTAATTTTTTGTCTTAGGCGTGTGTGTTGACACTGCTTTATGGGGTCATTTTACGAACCCTCTTGTTTCTGAAACATCATCGCACAGGTCCCATCAAGGTGAAAAGCTGTGTATCGATCCATTGTATAAAGATGTAGCCGTCTTGTAGCTTGTGAACCAAGTTGGAAGCCCAAATTGTAAACCCTTGAATCCGAGATCGTAACCAAAGACTTGGGGCTCTAAGAGAGACAAAGTACCAACTCTCGGCCAATGTCAACCTACTAAATGGCAGTCAAATCACTGAACACTGTTCGACCGAGTATCATTAGCAAAGCCATCTACCGAGATTGTCAATGTTGTTGTGCCTACCGTTGGATGAGATGAACTCCAGATGCAGTCTCAACTACACCGCTAACCTGACCAGGCTCGAGGGCAAAGGCAGCATCCTCAAATTCCTTCTGCATATCTCCATGACCAAAGAAGCCACTGCGCATATTTAGTTTCATGAAAATGTATGTGAGCCACGGGGTAAAACTAACAGGTCACCCTTCTTGCGGGCACTGCTACAGTCGGACTCGGAGACGGCAAGGTCGCCAAGAGTGGTCTCGCCTGACTGAATGCGCTGCTCATGGCCCTTCAAGATCTCAATCGCCTCCTCCTTGGAACGAGTGATCTCAGCCTCCCTCCAGCTGCTGGGGCGGCGGCTCTCACGGTGCTTGACAAGCAAGTGGCTGCAACGAATCTTGCCCTCGCCCTGGCCACCGGCGTCGGGGCGAGCTGCCGGGGTATGGTGCGTCGCCATGTATAGCTTAAGTGTCTCGGTATTGGTATCTGCAGGAGGTTCCCATCGCGACTCCTTCGTGGCGGGGTTGAAATAGTACGGGAGGTTCTTGGAGTTCGAATGACGAACTTCCCAACCGGAGGGAAGACCTGTCTCGGCCTGGAAGAAAATCGGTTTAGCGAGGGGAAAACATGATGGCAAAGCAGTAGTGAAATACCATTTTGAATATTTTTCTGTTCTTGTTGGGTAATCGTAGAGACTGGATTAACCCGCGAAACGCCTTGACGGCGAAATTGCGGGGGAGTGCAAACGCTGCAAACACTCTGCGCTTGCCTTCCTTTACTTTCACCGCCTAAACTCCCCGGTCTTCGTCTGTACACGACCATTAGTGATCACGCTCAACACCTCTTGAACCGATCTCCTAGCCTCTATCAAGATGTCAGCAAGCCCCTCACCTTCCGCTGGTGGCGATACCAAGCAGTCCGACCAGATACACTTCCGCTTCTGCCGTGAATGGTGAGTTCTTCAATCTGCAAAGTCGGTCTTGAGAATGATCGCTGATTTATGTGCCAGTTCCAACTTGCTGTACCCAAAGGAAGACCGTCACACCAACCAGCTTATGTTTACCTGCCGTACCTGCCACGTCGGAGAACCTGCCACTTCCTACTGTGTCTACCAGAACAAGCTTAACAGTCAAGTCGGCGCCACCGCTGGTGTCACTCAGGATGTCAGCTCCGATCCTACGGTTTGTGATCCCGAGTTCCTTCACCCCCTTGACTTATTTCCTGGATTTTGTTTTTGCTGTGGGCATGAGATCGTGTGCTGGGTTTGCGGCGTGCTACCTTTCACCTCTCTCAAGGCTAGCAGCGTTGCGCATGTGCCTCAACCGGAAGATGATGACACTCCGAAGACTGCGCCTTCTAGTCAAAGCGATTCATTTCTTGTTTAGGACCCATTTTTGCTGATACAGTCCTGCTATGTAGCTCCCTCGCGCCAACAAACTGTGCCCCAGCTGCGGTGAGAACGAGGCAGTCTTCTTCCAGTCGCAACAACGATCTGCGGAGACCGGAATGGTGAGTTGTGTCGAGAATACCTTACATTTTCAGTGTACTCATATATTGATAGAAACTGTATTACGTCTGCTGCGCCTGTGGTAATGTGTTCATGTGATGACCTTAAACGAAACGGCGCGATCTCTCGACTCCGATACCCTTTGATCTTTCTTGCGAATTTTGCATGCTCTGGAGTTCGGCGGTGTGAATAAGTGGTGGAGAAAAAAAAGACGCAATTCAAGTGCGCGATAGAAGATGATTTTATTTCTATTGATACATAATGCAAAGGCTTTCAGAAACAACACGCTTTCCCAAAGGTATCACAACGTAGATTTATACGTGCACGGGCGCCAACGACAAGATCTTGGACCACTGCTTGTTGCGCAATTCCTGCCCAACGACCCCTGTTAAAAAAGTCAGTAAACAAAGATAGGAGACGGAGCTCGCAGACTACTGACCGTTCATTCTCGTTCCGATGGGATCCCCGGACTTGTTCACCAAGACACAAGCATTGTCACCGAAGCGAACAACTGTACCGTCCTGACGTTGCAACTCCTTCTTCACGCGCACCACGACAGCATGTCGGATATCACCGCGGCGGACTTTGTTCGCGAGAGAGGTGGAGGAACCGTCGGAACCGGCGGCCCTTTGCTTTTGAACAACGACAACAATCCGATCACCTGTTGCTCCAACCCGTATTAGCTCACACCACTTATTGCCAACCACTGCTTCCTCTGAGAGTTCGTTTCGGGGACTGACCGATCGTCGCGGGCCGCTTCTTCTTGAGGACGTTGACGCACTCGACGACTGAGGCGCCGGAGTTGTCGATGCAGTTTAGTAATGACTGGTTTTAGTCAGTATAAGAGTCTTTCCTTTGACTCAATGATTTCCGTACCTTTAGTTGAATCATCGTGGGCGCATTAGGGAGTAGGCGTTCGGGCGAGTCGCATCACGACAATTTGTTTCGGAGGGCGGAAGGGAGTTTCCCCGAACGGAAGGTTTGTCCGATGCGACGTTTAGACACCACTTGGATTTGGACCTGGTATCACTTACTCGGGTCTTATTCTGCAGTGTTTGAGGAACTTGGAAATATCTGGATATCTACTAGAAGCCTTGTGAAGGTTGATCATTTTGAAAATAATTCACAATGGGGAGGGAGTTTACATGTGGCTTCGTGCAGATATTGTGTCACACTTGATGGAGTCATATCCTGCGTCAAGTTTTTGATTGTCACACTATTGCTCATCTGAAGTATCATCCTATGATAAATGCGTGGGCCACAAGCGAGACCATGCCATTTTCATTTGATATAAGCAGAATGAGCCATATGCGCACCACCATCTGGATTTGAGACTGGCTAGTGTGCTGTCAATCCTGAGGTCTGCTACGTAGAAAATGGTACGTGCCTAACGATGGGAGAATGCCCTTAATATATAGCACGACGGAAATCGTCTAAGTCTGTCGTTAGCCAATGGAAGCATCTCAATTGTCTCGTGGTTCGCTGGACATCTAGACATTGACCGATAGCTAAAACCGATCAAAATGTTCAGACAGCGAGCTGGGCGCCCGAGGGAGTAAGTGTGTATCGAAGAGAAAAAGGTGGTCCCAATACAGATCGATTAAATGACTCTATCCTCAGTAGGCTTAGATAAAAGGCAATGACGACTAGGGCTGAATACTGGGGGCGCAGCGTAAGTAAAAGCGGCGGGCGAAACGGGCCGGAGCTGGGAACGCGGAAAGCGTTTCCCCTTGGTCTTGCGACTCATTCCTCTCTTAACATCAATTGGCGACGTGGCTGCCCCAATCTCTTTGCGCCATGTGTTGAATCGTGTCGCAATATCTTCTGCAGCTGTCCTCTCCATCTCTCGCCCCTCCCTTTCTCTCGGTTCCGCGCGCATCTCTGCTGCGTTCGCCGAACCTGGCCCAATCCGTGCTGCTTTTCATGACACCAGTGACTTTCTCTGCCCCCAGGTGCTTCACTGCCTGCAATACGAAGAATGCCTCCGCCGAACAAGGCGCGCTCAGATTCGCCTGCGACTGAGCGCCGCGAACGCCTCACTTTGGATAAATTGGCAAGTTATGACGATGTCGCAACCGATGCGCTAGTCGATCATGTACGCCTCTCTTCTGCAACCTGACGTTTGAGGCTGATGACTGACGACTGTTATTCACAGGCGTACTTCTGGACAACTACACGCAAGAACCGCACCAAGTACAGCCCTGCCCGCGGCATTCACGATGATGATGTTGGCCACATTCTCTTGCACGACGTGGTTGTTGCCAAGGACATCCAGCAGGCCGAGCGCAAATTACTGGAACTACCCGGCCTGCGTAAATACCACGCCCAGCTGCGAAGTCCTCGTGAGCAGGAATGGTTCCGCCGACACCTCCGAAAATACGTTCAAATGTACCACCCGGACTGCCCCTACGAAGTGACCACCACAAACCGATACATCATCACCGAGCATGAGGCTTCTATTTGTGCCCGCAAGCCAATCAAATCAGGCCAGGAGATCAAATATTTGAGCGGAACTCTCGTTTCCATGACCAAGGAAGAGGAGCAGGACCTGGGCCTGACTCGCAAGGACTTTAGCGTGGTGATGTCTAGCCGCCGCAAGACCCCTTCGTTCTTCCTCGGCCCCGCCCGCTTTGCCAACCATGACTGTGACGCCAATGGCCGCCTGGTCACCCGAGGCACTGAGGGCATGTCAGTCATGGCCACACGCAACATTGAAGAGGGAGAAGAGATCACCGTTTCCTACGGAGAGGATTACTTTGGTATTGACAACTGCGAATGCCTCTGCTTGACATGTGAACGTTCAGTGCGCAATGGCTGGTCTCTACAGACGGACTCAGACTCAAATAGCAGAGAGACTTCCGTGGAAGAGACTACGCCTGCACTTGCAGAGAGCAATAGCAACAACAAGAAACGCAGGCGGGATTCAGATCTGGACTCTGAAGACTCGAGTCTCCTATGCTCCACCCCACGCAAACGAACTAAATTCCAGCGTCAGACCTCAAAGCTGCGCGAAGAGATTTCCGCTTCTGAACTCCCCAATGACCCTTCTGCCACCCCCGAGTCGGATAATCCCCCCTACCCCAGGCTCCGACTGTCCTACTCCTTTGATCCCCGCCCCAACTGCGACTGAACGACCACTGTCCAATCTCAGACAGGAGATCATCCTATCGGAAGTGCTGGATCCGCTTTTCGAGACATCATCGGCTGAACCTCAGTCTTCTATTGAGTCGAACGGGATGACCAACGGCCGACACACAGCACCTGCGGACCCGGAATCCCCCGACTCTGCTGCCGGCGATTCTCAGCGATCAGAATCCAGCGTCCCCACCTCGGTGGATGAGACTGGAGTCAAGGCCAAGACCGTGAACATCGAAGAAGCCGGCTTAGGAGCCCTAGAATTGCATGAGGCACTTCAGCATGCCGCTGAAAAGATCCCTAAACGCCGCAACAAGCGCAAGTGGCATGTCATTGCCTCTGTCGAGACCGAGGTCCCCATCGTCCGAGCTCCAGGCGACTATACTAAAACGCCGAGACTCCTCGCCCAGAAATATGACCGCTGGGTCGATTGCCAAACCTGCGAATCTTGGTTTGTCCAATCGAACTCTTACCAAACTCGCCGTGAATGTCCTCGCTGCGAGAGGCACTCCAAAATCTATGGCTTTCAGTGGCCCAAGACCGAGGGCAAAGATCGAGTCATGGACCACCGCATTATCCACCGATTCCTTTCTCCCGAGTCAGAGGCTCGCGTCTCCCGCCGAGACCGCGGCATCAGCTTTGGAATCACCCCAACTCCAGAGTTGTCGGATGCGCGCACTGAGGCCGAGACGAGTGATGTACCCGAGCCTCGTCGCATTACCCGCGCCAACAGGCGCCTTCGAATGACGATGTAAAGAGAGTTGTGGGGCTACGACCAGGCCTATCGCGCTCTGGGAACTAACCATTTGTAACATTATTCTGGTTTTTGCGCTACATTTTGCACACGGTGTTCAAGGTGGAGGGTCGAGGTTTTACAAGGTGCATAACTTTTGTGATATTTTCTGAACTTATCTATGCGGGAGTATTTGGATTTTCGGGGCATATTGCAGCGGCAACGAACATATTATAATGAACATTTAACGATCAGTCAATAAGCTCTCCGGTGCCCCCGATACGACCTTTTAGCAGGACTGACTGGGGTCCTGGGGTCGGGCTGACCGACTCCGAAGTAACCACCTTCTCCCCGCATTTGACCCTGGCGATCTTCGTCGACAATTAGTGCACCAATGATAGCACGACCATGGCATCCCTTACTTGTATATGCCGTTGATGATGTCTGCGTAGAGTCAGCAGGAGATGGTATGCACATCCTCTCGGGGTCCATCTAGCCGAAGTACGTCTTTCCTCAAGGCCACTATTTCGAAATATATAGACCTGCGCACAATCAGAGGCACAAGATCCGAATCTCTGAAGATTGGAATGTCTACTTCCGCAAATCTTCAAACATGTTTTTCTTCAGATTCATCCTCGCCTTTCTCGCCCTCACAGTTGGAACAACTGCCTACGAGGATCCACTCGTCAACCTCACCTATGGCTCATTCCAAGGCTACTACGATAAAACCTACAACCTCTCATACTTTCGTAAGATCCCATTCGCCGCACCTCCCACTGGAATTGATCGCTCCCGCGCCCCTCAACCACCGCTCCATATAACAAATAGCATCTACGACACGAACCAGGACTTCGACATGTGCCCACAACGCACAGTGAACGGATCAGAAGACTGTCTTTACCTAGGCCTCTTCTCGAGGCCATGGGAACAGTTGCAACAAGTTCGTCGACCTGTCCTAGTAGTATTCTACGGCGGTGCTTTCATCCAAGGCAGCGCAGCATTCACCATACCGCCAGCCTCCTATCCCGTCCTCAACGCAAGCACTTTCAATGATTATATTGTCATATACCCGAACTACCGCGTCAACGCATTCGGTTTCCTTCCCGGAAAAAGCAATCAAAGATTCTTCCATGTCAGATCTTAATGCTGGGCTGTTAGACCAGCAATACGTTCTCAAGTGGGTACAGAGTCACCTCCATAAGTTCGGCGGCGATCCACACAACGTGACGATCTGGGGCCAGTCTGCCGGTGCAGGCTCCGTCGTCGCGCAGGTGCTGGCGAACGGCCGCAACAGAAATCCAAAGCTCTTCTCGAAAGCACTCGCCAGCTCCCCTTTCAGGCGCAAAACTTATGCGTATGATGCGCCTGAGGCTGAAGCAATATATCATCAGTTTGCTACTTTGACGGGATGTGCTAGTGATGGCCATGATCATGAGACATTGGCATGCTTGAAGTCTGTTGATGTGCAGTCGATTCGTGCGGCGAGTCTTATCATCGATGCAGATAATACTTGGACTACGAGCTCGTATACTTGGGCACCTGTGATTGATGGGCAGTTTCTGGTTGATACATTGACGGAGGCAGTAGGTGGTGTGGGTGTTTTGAATACTGAGTTCCTATGGGGTATGTATAACACCCATGAGGGACAGAACTTCGTGCCCCGGGCTTAGACTTGACGGTAATGGCCAATGGATATAACTCCTCGGATGCGAGTCTTCATAAATGGGTTACAGGTTTCTTACCCGGCTTGTCTGTGGAAGAGGTCAAGGATGTCGAAGAGGTGTATTATCCTACCGACGGATATACTGAGATCATCACCGAGTATAACACAACCTATGTCCGAGCTGGACTCATCTATCGAGATGTGGTCCTCGCCTGCCCAGCATACTGGATGGCGTCGGCATCCAAGAGGAGAGGGTATCTGGGAGAGTATACCATTTCGCCAGCCACTCATGGAAGTGACACTATCTATGTTCGTTGCTCTCCTGAGAAGAAGATTGATACGAGCTAAGAAAAAAAAAACAGTGGGATCAAATCAACTCCGTACAAGAGACGAATTCGATCGTCTACGAAGGCTATGCTGGTGCTTTTGCCAGTTTCTTTCAAACGGGAGACCCGAATGCGCACAAGCTAACCCATGCTTCAGAGCCTGGGGTACCGGAACTTCGGATAACAGGAGAGGAATTCGTGATTGTAGATCATGGGTTTGAGACTGTGAAGCTAGCTCAGCTGGAGAAGAGATGTGAGTTCTGGAGGGGGCTAGGAAAGAAGATCCCGGTTTGAGTGTTCAGATACAGGGGATATCCCTGAATGTTTTCTAGCCCCTTGCCATGCAGCGTCGACCTCCACGACACACCTGGTCAGGGGCGGTGACATGTCTGATTAACACTAATCAATGTTGAACTATCTCCTTAGTTTGCTTCGGACACGAACCTGCTTCGTTTCGGGGTTCCAAGAACACATTCCCCGCTGAATTAGCTTGAAAAAATCGCGCACTCCGTACTACTTCATGGGACAAGACTTAGATTCTCCACATTCAATGCTCATATCTCTCAAGGAGCATGTCGAACACGTAAACTGTCCCAGAGATTGCTTTAAATATATCACCGTGCTTTCAAGCCCCCTGCAAGCCGGCGATCCGGTCCCCACTGTCTATGATGCCCTCGAGGTCGACGACGCGTTTCCTTGAATTATGGAATACATCGAGGGCATTTATATGAGAGACTTACCAGAAAACAGTAGTGGTGGTTGAACTTAATCAACATCTTACTACGCTTCGAAGGCTAAGATCTCATGACCTTGGAGGACCTTCGGGAATGCCGCCTTATGGAGTAAAAAAAATGCAAAGACCAAGATGGATGGTCACTGCGGTCATCCAGGAGCGATAATTATGTTTTTTTGTCACAATGATCTCACTCACTCCAACATTATTGTTGACTCGGTGTCATCGAAGATCAACGCCTTCATTGATTGGGAGTATGCCGGTTTCTGTTCTCGATTTCTTTGAAGGATATTTCTACAAGCGGACTAAGAGTAAAATCACCTCGTCGGTGGCAATAGACGGTGAGCTTGATGATGTGCCCAAACTGCTTACTTTTCTTGCATTCGCAGTCAGCAGACCGAAGAAATGATTGAAAGCATCTCATTGTAAAAACCCGAATGGTGTACTTGGGAAGCAACATTTGAATATCAATATAAGAAACCCAGAAATTTGACGATAAATAATGTACAAGAATCGTATTCACATCCACATCCAACTTAGTCACCAAGTCCTGCATGACAACTCGTGGACTCGAGTGTGTAGCCCCGGGAGAGCTTCTCAGTATTCAAACAAAGTCTTTACGGGACTCTTTGGTAGCTTTGTTTCCCCCACTGGCTTTGCCTCCATTCGGGCTTCTGAGTCTCCATTTGCGTAAGCTCTGCACCACTCTGTCCTGCGGCAGAATCATTAAGGGCACGCTGAAGACGACCGGCTTTACGTTGTCGAGCACACCACCATCCGAAACCAGCAACGGCAATAGCGGCAGCGGCAGCGACACCAACATAGATTCCAATGTGAGCACCTTCACCAAGATCATCCCACTTCTCAGCCAAGGTTTCTTCTGGCTTTTTCTCGATCTCGTTTTTGGCTGTTGAATTTCCCCTGCAAAAGTATTAGAAAGCCTGGTCATAGGGAAGACAACGTGCTCGGAGGGGAGCATGGGGTCGAACATACGAAATAACATCGATACTCTCGTAGCTTCCAGTGGTACCGGTGTATTTATACTCCTTTCCGGTATGGAAATCCTTGACTCGGAGCTTTTGCACAGTCATGATAAATGGCAAATCGTCCCAATTCACAAGACCACCACCCCATTCAATATTGCCGACAGATTGACTCGCGATTCCGACAGGCCAATTACTGATCTTGACTCGGCAAGGGGTCTGTGGATAGTTTTTGCCATACACTGTGAGTGGCTCCGAGTAGTTGACCGTTCGTCTCAAATCACTATCAATCCACCACTCAATGCGATCTTGATCCCAATAGATTGTATAGTTGTGGAAGACGGTATCGGCGTCGGAAACGAGATGGGTTCCTCCTCGGTCACTGGTCGTAATATTGCCTTTTCCAAAGAAGTCGGATTGTATGAAGCTTGTGTTATAGCCTAGCCATTCCCAATCGATCTCGTCCAGGTCGTCCGATTGTAGAATGACACTGCTAATGATTCCGCGGCCCACCGCCATAGTGGCGTGCACTTCCATGACGCCGAAAAAGATGTAAAAGTTGGACTGCAAAAGAGTGGATGCGTTTTCAGAGCGAATAGCGAATTCGGCGCCCTTGTCCGTATAATTCAACTCTCCCGTAGCCATGTCCCATAGTGTACTATCGAGTGTTTCGTTGAAGTACCAGGTATGCTCGGTGCTGAGAGCAGGGTCGGGGGAACATGTTGTAGTCGTGTTGAGTGGGTTGCATTCCGTTTCGGATGCAACGGCGCGGAGGGCGAAGAAGGCGATTAAGGTGAAAATGAACGTGTTGATAGAGAACGACATGTTGGCAGAGCTATGCAATGCGCCGGCGTCAGGTCCAACTTCGAACCTAGACGAATGTCGTCAATTGCGGCTACCACCCTTGAAACACAAAAGGAACGGCTGGAGGGTCAGAGGCGTTCAAGAATGACCCTCGAGAACCCTCGAAAACCCTCAAAAATAGGGGTCAAGGTACCCGCCCCAGCACTTTCCAAAAGAGACGCCTACGCGTGCGCGGCCACACGGTGAGAAGAGGCCGATAAGCGAGACTAAACAAGCTTTAGGATGTTTATAGAACCGATCTATGCCCGTTGGAGCTTAGTGTCTGTTATAGATCAGGCCGGAATAGGTTCGAACCGGAGATACCGGTTGTCTAGTGTGATTTATCATGTTCGGTGAAATCTACCGGTTGTGGTAGCCTCTGGAGTGGGTTACACTACGTCGGGCTCATTTCGGGTCTCATTTCCCACTATCCACTTAGATATCATCGAGCCGTTAACTCCCTGAATCATGTCATCAGAAGTGGGAACTTCAATTGTGGAAGGAAAAACTCTCGATGAAGTCCGCCCTACCTTACTCAATTCAGTTAGCTGCTGCTAGTGTTTTGGTCTCCACACAAAAAAATTTGTGAGGTCTTTGGTTTTTGATGGGTGCCTATAGACACAAAAATAGGAGTGGATCAAACTATTTGGCAGTCTCGGCAAGAAAGAGCCAAAGGGGAAAAACAAAGTATGTGTGTGGAAGACTCCTTGATTTAAGGTAGATTGATGCCAAGCCTACAACACGTGGCTCGTGCCGGCCACAATCATGAGGGCGCAATCAAGCAGAACAGATACTCATGTAATTACAAAAAAAGAAGATGAACAATTATGAAATTGAGAAAATAAGACAGTCACGAATGCAGGCCGAATTTTCATGCAGGTGTTGATATATGAGCAAAATCACGGCTTCCGGAGATGTGCAGCGCTGATTCGGATAAGTCGGCAAGGGCTCGAGCTGAAATATCATGCCAAGCATAGGAATAATAAATAAAAAAAAAACAACAATAACCGGAGGCAGTGAATTAATGGTCAGGATTAGCCTTCTTCGCAGCTTTTCCACTGCCGGCCGTGTGATTTGCCGGATCTGGCCAAACCCCGTAGTTCTCGCCCCCTGTCAACCCGTTACCCCAGACTTGTCTACTGTCGACTAACTTTTGGGCGCAGGTCTAAGGGTGTTGTATTTCCAGACTTTGCGGGCGTGTAATTCACAATACCATCCTTGCTAGCGAGCGTCATGCTTGAATTGACGGATCTCATAAAGCAAAAAATATTTCCTGGAGACCACCAAAGAAGGCAAGATATCTGATTTGCAGGTTTGACAGCTTGATCAAAGACGCCCTGCACCCGCTGGAACTGTTATTAAGAGTTCACAAACTGAGGAGCTCTATATCGCAGAGATCGACAACCCGACGGCCAGGTCGAAAGCATTGGCGCCGAGCAGACCTTCGCATATTATATCGAGACAAATCCTCATTCCGTCCTCGCTGGATCATTACAATACCATGTATCTGCCTCTACACAGGTGAATCTGGGGAATAGCCCAACTGCTGGCTCCATGACAACATTCTAGTCACCTATCAAGTTGTCCCATCATCCCTATCATACGCTAAAACATCGCCTCGAAAAAGCCTACCCAACAGTGCTTGCAAAGACAGGGAAACCAAGTGACGCATGACTATTCCAAGATCACCCGATTCATGATTCCATCTGCATCCAAGCCGCACCACCGGCAACCAAAGTTTGATCATTGACGACATCATCACTGAATGGCTCATCGAAGAACCCAGAGACCTGAACACCATTCTGCAACCTGAACTCGATCTGGTCCTTTTGAATGGGAATTTCCTCGAACATTATAGGTTGCTCCTGAAGCTGTTCGGTAGACTTATACGTGATACGAGCGTTCGAAATGCCGAACGAGGAGATTGGAGTGAGGAGAGTGCCAACGAAATAATAAGTGGATCCATCGACTGCGAATTGGCCTCTGATGGCGCCTTCTTCGTTCTTCCTGATGGTTCCTGTTGCTGAAGGCATATCTGGCGATGATTGGACTTTATTAGATCTGGTAGGGCATGGCTATGTCGGGGAATGGAGACTCACTGTGAACGGTGTCAGGTGTAGCTTCAAGTAATTATGAACTGGATGGCCTGAAAGTAGTCTGAATATGGGATTCTTATACCTCGCGCGGCCCAAAAAGGCGGTCTGAAAGTGATAGAACACATTGAGCAATTGTATGCAAGAGAGCACAATCATTTATAGGCCGAATATTCGTCATCGTGCATGAGTGGAGATATCCCTGCGGGCCACCCCTCTCTTGTGCCTTTTTGACTGATGGGGACGGCGTTTCAGGTCAGCTAGAGGCACCGATGTCTTTAGCTGCCCACAGCCTTTAGTTTGACTAATAGGGTATGTCTGGGGATATCAGAATGTTTCTCGTTCCAATTGTACTCTCGTGAACGCTGAGCTAACATGGTGATCGTTACCATGCGGGACCATCTCGATGTAGATCATAATCATACAAAATGAGGTGTCACAACGCTCGACACCTCGGAGGACCAGGCTGACTCCCTTCACCTCGGAACAGATTACTGTCCCGGACGAACTGGATTAGTTTCATAGCCCTGGAAGAGACGCGGTTTCTCTAATGAACAGATAGTACGCAGGACCAAGTCCTTTTCGCTAAAATCTACGATGCCACAAAACATGCCGCAGCGAGCTTTGGCGATCACTGGGATGAATTGAGTCACTTGAAATGCCGGTGCCGGCTCTTGTCCTTGGGGTATCAAAGTATTTGCTCATTATTGGCAATCTGGTTACAATATTCTACCATTCCAGGCGATCGTCACATACGAGACGAACGTCGAATCTGTCCTGTCCACTCCACACCTTAGGTCCAGAATTACATGAAGCGACGATTTCCCGCACATCACTGATCATACCGCCAGGTCCACTAACAAATACAGTCGTAGGTCCCCGCACAACTTCGTCCAGGAAGTCAGGAATCAATTTGTGCAGATCGGGATGGCAATTGTCTTTCTCTGATTCACCACCGAGCCTCTCAACGGGTGCTTCATTCTCACAGCCACTTGACTGAGACTCGGGAACAGAGACTGGCGAATTTTGACCAGCATCTTTTTCATCGAAGACTGAGATATTGACAGTATCTTTCATCTTATCAGGAGTATCCTCGCTGGAATCTCTCGTCGCGAAGATTCTAATCTTCAGATTTAGGGCCTTTTGAGCCCTCTGCAAGACACCAAGTTCTTCACTAATCCACTCCTTGTTGGACGTGTGCCGGATTGCCCAGATAAGCTCCATCTTCCGGTCTGGCGATGGTGATTGCTGAGCCAGCTCGAGCAGCACTGGAAGGACATAGGTAATGCCGGTACCACCGGCGATGCAGATAATGTTGGTGTCCGGTCTCAATGACTCGGTGATTTTCTCACCATATGCCCCAGTCATGATAATCGGAGTGTTTGAGACACCCGTGGCAGCAAGGTCGATCATCTTCTTCGTTTCGCCTTTCTTGGCCCGGAGAATGTATGAATGTCTCACTTTGCCCTTCACTACCATCGGGGCATTAAGAGGGGTGAAGGGGTGTGATTGCCAAATGCTTCCTTGAGTGAAACAAAGATAGTAATGTTGACCGATAGCCCATGGTTCTTGGACATTATCCATGTCAAGCCGGATGATGTCGCTGTTCGCCTCATCGGGATACCGCGTGATGGTCGCGTCGACGGTTATGAATCCCAAAATGCCTGACTCGTCCGGTTTGTAATGCAAGAGGGCAGTCCGAAGGAGTCGGGCACCCCGGTCGAGGAACCAGAAGATCAAAGATGGCAAGAGGAAACACTTCAACTGTTCCCAATGACCCCAGCAGGCCCCAATGAAGACCATAGCAAGGACATAATGGGCTTTGCGGAACGTCTCATAGCCGGTCATGCGAATACCCCAGGGTGTACTTAGAGCGAACAGCAAAATCAGCAGGATCATAGCGACGATACCCCAGACAATGTAGGGTTGTGTTATGAATTCAATCCCCACAGATGGCTGTGGCTGGTACAGTTTCAACTCGACAATGCACCACATGATCGTGTGCATGGAGCTCTGCACAAAGATGATATACCCCAACCAGCGATGCAGAAAGTTGAAGCTTTGATACGGCAGGCCGGTGATCATGGAGAGAAAGGACTCCCGGCTGCTCAGCATTATGGAGAGTGGAAGAAGCGCATACGCAAGGACACCGACCCGATCCGACCATGGTCCGATACTAGAGCGGGTGTTGTGCACGCCTTCCATCCCGGACACGGGTGTGACCCAGGTGTTATAGACGATGCCAACAAAACTGAAAATGAGCAGATAGCCGGCCAGAGCAGCCAAAACAAGGACTTGTAACCGCGTCGTGCGGCCGAAGATTGTACGCGGCGCGTCTGGAAGACAATATTGACGAATGAACGCTGCAAACGCACGATGGCATCTCTCTGTACCTGAAAAATGAGGCAATGTTGGCGCTGGTGATGTCGTTGGGTGACCGAAATGTCTTAGAAACGCCCATATCAACAAGATACCACCGATGGTCGACCAAATTATTCCAGTATACAGCATTCCCAGATCATGAGCCGAGTAGACAGCATCGAGATACGCGCAAGAGCCCGCATCGTTAGTGCAGGGAACAGCACGTTCTGCATAACCCCAATGAGGCTCTAGAGTCGTCGCAGCGCTCAAATTTTGGATGTGACGAGCATCCAATCTCAAAGACATGGTGTGGACTAGCGTCACAGGTCACTGCCCAACGGGGAAATAGTTGGAACACACTGGCGAGTCACTTCACAGAACGTGCACGTCAGTGTCGTACGGTCGGAGATGGATGTCTGTTCTGACAGGACCAGCCGGGGAGGTTTTGTAGAACGTAGTTCCGGCTCATGGCCTGATTTCAACGCCATCGCCGTTTCATGCAGTCGAGAAGAATTGAGCAGATTGATGGCTTGGCTGTGACTTTCTCTCCACTTCACGGCTTTTGTATGGAGTCAGCGATGCGACAGTGTTATAAGCCTGGCCATAAACCACACCCCTCCCCCAACGTAAATCGTGTGTCCTTACATCTCCAACAATCCACTGCTTACACTGTTCTTGGAGCAGAATATCCGCAAGATGCATATGTCCGCTAGCTCCAGCAGCAGTGAATGCAAAATCTCCGTGAGTGCCAAGGCCTGGTTTCTTGGCTCCAACGTGGCTGATTAGACCAGATGCTGTTCAACTGGTACACCATCGATGCCTGTTTCCTCTCTTCGGAATGGAAGATTCAAAATAATGGCATGTTTGCAGCAACATGCATAGGCGTGATTCTACTCGTGATGCTCGTGGAATTCTGTCGGCGCATCGGGCGTGAATACGACGCCTTCCTCGTCCGCCAATTCCAGCGCCAAGCCCTGGCTCGCTTCCCGCACTCGGATCAAGGCGTGGGACGGATCACTTTCCGCACTACACCACTGCAGCAGTTCGTGCGGGCGGTGATCCATGCCTTGACATTTGGCGGTGCGTATATCGTCATGTTATTGGCGATGTACTTCAATGGCTATGTGATTATTTGTATCTTTGTTGGCGCCGGATTGGGCAAGTTCTTCTGCGATTGGATGGTGGTCACTATTGGCATTGATGTGGATGAAAAGGCTAAAGGGGTAGAAGAATCGACAATCTGTTGTGGTTGAGATGAAAGCACCAATTAATTCAATATATTATTGAGAGAGATCCTGTTTTGAGAGTGATCCATCACAGCGCACTTCGCAACTACTTTTTGCCAGCTTTGTCGCGGTAGTCCTTCAACACCGACGTAGGCTTTCCAGTATAGCCAGTCTTCACCATCCACTCTTTCACAGATTTCACTCTTGTCGGCAAAATCTTATCCAGCAGCTCGTAGTCCCTCTTAGTCAAGTCGTCCTTCCATGTATTCCAGAATCCCGAAAAGTTCTCCCTATAGGTCTGTAGAGTCGAGTCTTTGGGATCACTGGAATGACCCACGAGCTCATCGGGGTCCAGGATTCCAAGCTGGAAATACTCATCCAAAGTCACGTCCTTATACACTGCCTTTTTGCCTGTGACTTCCGAGAAGACAGCTGCGAGATCTTTCCACTTAATGTCCTCAGTCGCCACATGTAGCTCAAGCCCGTTGCTCTCCGCACGATTATCAAGCATCCATCTCACATACCTCCCATAGTCCTCTAAATAAATGAGAGGGCATTTCGCATCTCCAAGGGGCGCGGCAAAAATCATCGTGTCCGGATCGGCAGGGTCGGGAAAGGGCCGCAGAAACTCTGACAGGCCGTCCAGATACAAACAAGAGGTCAATACAGACCATGCCATTTTCGATGTTGGCTGCGCGGAGATATAATCGACAACTTTTCCTTTTCCATCCAAGTGGCCGCATCGGTATTTTGAATCAAAGTCGCCAAGCTTGGAAGCATATTCCAAACCTGCGTAGACGAAGTGCTCGACTTTGTATTCTCGGGCTAGCTCGTAGATTCTAATTCCCCAGTAGATTTCTGACTTTTCGCCAATAGCGAAGCCATTCGTGTTTGCGAAAACGAGGCTGACATCTTCGAAGGCTTGGCGGAGACTGGCTTCGTCGTAGGTGTTTCCTTCGAAGATTGATACGCCGGGAAGACTTGCTAGATCCTTGGCCTCTTGAGAAGAAGCGTTTCGTGTGAGAACGCGGATCTTAAATTTAGAACCAGTGGCCAGGGCTTGTAGCTGATGTTAGTAGCGGTTTTGAGTTCCCATCCCCATTGAACGCACCTTTGACCACAGGAATGCCCTGGGCGCCTGTTCCGCCGATAATCAAGACTGTTTTCGTCATAGTATTTGACAAAAACTCCAAGTAGGGAATTTATTGCTTATACTTTGATACTATAGACAGCATGGTTTGAAAGCCAGAGATGGAGTACTCTTATACACTGATAAACACGAATCTGGTCGCACAATCTGACATCAGCACCAAACTCGACATACGAGCCTAGGCTGCTCTATAATTGCCACAGCTAGTTTCAGCATACATGCCCCGGGGTATACGAGGTCAAAAGCATTTAGGGATATTATAATCGCGCTGTCTGCGGGTGTTTAGGTTTCCATGGTTCTACCTTTAGTGAAGATCCCCTATCCCCCGATTGGTCAAAGATGTATATGATGACGACATCGTCAAGACTAAAAGGGGACGATTCAAAATCTTGATATTCTAAGCGTATTTCTTTGAAAAACATTTGCTTCCGATAAGAAGGCGCTTAAGCAGAACCAAATGCATCGGTGTAAGATGCTTCTCATTTGTCATCAAAGTTACGGCACGGCCTCAAATCACTTGAATACTATGAGCTTTCGTCACTCTTCTTCTTTCTTCTCATTTCAAAGTGGTAATGATAGGCCATAGGCAGTGATTCCTGCCTCGTGAACACAGAGCCAAATTTCTCGTCTAGCCTCTTACCTCGAAGACTCGAATCGATATAAAATTTAAATCTGACCCTTGTCGGCTAGGTCGCAACCGTATTGCATGATAAGACCGCCGGCTGCGTGTCCTTTGTAGGACTCGGCTGTACATAGCAGCTCCATGTCTAATGAATCAGCTCAACCGCAAGATAATAGAAAGTAAATTGAACAAGCAAATTTGAGGTATACAGTAATGCGGGCGAATCGCCCATGAATTCCTTCCGGTTCTTTTCAAACGCTCCAAAGAGCGCGGTGGCCATTTCTTCGTTACAACAGGCCATGAAGTCACCGGTGTACTAATCATTTCAGTAATTGTTCAGCGCAAGAATAGTCACTTGTTGCAGGTTAATTCAAGGAAAACCTGGAAAAAGACTGACGTTTGGCCAATCTGACGATGTACTGATGATGGTGGCCCGCAGTCAAGCATCCAAATCGAATTTGAACGATGTGAAGTAAGGTCGAACTCACTCATCTTCATTGCCAGGCCGATGCTGATTTCGTTTCTTCTTGGGCTTAAATCAGACCCCCATGCTTATGATCTGATCAAGCTCGACGTCAGTCACTTTCAGCACAATGCTACATGGGTCGTGAAGGCAGTGCATTATATGGTCGGTCTAAGATTTGCGAGCTAGAGGGGTATCTGGCATCATTTTACGGAAGTAAGGGTGGGCATGAAAACCGGCGAAAACTATGTCCCTCAATGGCTTCGGCATCGGATGGCCCCGCAAAATCAAGGCTGAAATCCTTGATTGCTGGATGCATGGTGGGCGTTCATCGTTCCCTTGTTCATACAGCGCAACGCAGTGGACGGAATACTTGGTTCATCGGCCAGGTTCTATGTTTGAGGCCGTCCTGTAGGCGTAAGCTCATTCATGATTACTCATCGAGAACACCACGCATATACAAGATGGCATGCAAGGCGGGGTACGAAAAAAGCTCGTGTATATCAAGGTTACACCCACTATCTATCGATTTCTAATCAATTTCCTCATCAACCGGAGGTGTCGAAATCAATAGATTTACTTCTCAAAGTTGAATTTGACTTCTATCCGGAGGGAATGATAAACCCGTGTTCAAAGGGCCTCTTACATTATCAGGAAATTCGAAACGGCCCCGTGATAAGTCGCTTCTGCTTTTACTCATGAAAATAAACATTATCGATTAAATATTTCCATCTTCTGAACAGTCCTTAATCCTCCATTTGTACCTTCCACAGGATGGTGTTCCTGCAACAAACATGACACAATTTGATTCTCAAGATCGAAAGATGCATCCTGAGTATGGAACAAGTTTGGGAACGTGGGCGTTCTAGAGGAGGAAAGCCACAACAGCGAGCAAGAAGCTTAATGGGCCGATGTGGGAGATATTGATAGCCGGTGCTGTCCCGGTGAATAGAATGGCAGAGCCGGATGCCTTTGTTGTGCCCGTATGGCTTTCAGAACCTGTGTCGTATGCGCCACTTGAACCATCTGCAGTTGCAGTCGGACTTTCAGTTGGAGTGGTGTCGCTTAGACGTCCCCTACTTCTAGTTCTGGAGCGCGATGACGTCCAGTCGAAGTAAGGATTGGATATTGTGCCCTCTGTAGCGGCTCGCGTTGTCCATATTGAGCTAGCGGCTTTTGCAGTATGAGTGCTAACAGTGATCATGCTACCAGCATTTTGCCCGTCAATGTTCTTGCCATCAGAGTCACTGGTGCTGATAGTGACACTATCTTTGCTCTCACTGTCACCTGCTGCACTTCCAGTGGATTTCACGAAGCTGGTTGTGTCTGTAGCTTCGCCAAGGAGTTGACTGCTTATTGAAGCGTTTGACGTGACCGGATTGGACCCCGTCGTTTCTTCGGATGCTTCAGTAGTGACGGGAATGACTGTCCAGCTGCGGCTTTCTATGATTGTAACCACTGATGTCGTAGTACTGACCGCTGTTGTCTCCATAGTACTGCTTATCAAAGTTGTCGTCTGATCGGAACAATAATCCAGAAACTGTGCAAATGAAGGCAAAAGTATCTGAGACCATGCGGTCGAAGGTGACATGGCGTAGTGAGCAACGCATGTCTTGCAATTACCCAAGTCGACCATAAACGCCGAGTCAATTTTGCATGACGCAGGTGTCTTGCCCATTTCCTGTTCTTCCAGTGCCGCATCGTTACAATCATTGTAGCAAACACCAGGAATGTTCGAAACATCTTCCTTAAATTTTTGGCGCGAGACATATTTCCTGAGAGATCTGCCACTGCCATCTAGTGTGATCATATCACGCTTGCGCTTGGCCGCGATCGACTCTTCTGCGGATTGCAAGATCGAGTACCTGAGGCCAAAGTCTTCAGGATCGAGATTGTAATAGAAGTGAGACACGTTGTAATGGTTACCAGCCGGGTCAGGAACTTTTTCAAAGACCAAGGGTGGCGCCACGAGACATTCTGAGGGCCTACAGATGTAGCTGGCGGCAGGCAGACCAGCTTCAATGTTGCAGTTGGCACGGTCGCCAGTATGAGGAGGTTTGCAGAGATAGCCAGGCGGGCAACCCCAAGTATAATCTTTCGGCAAAGGAGAGGCGGGTGTATGTGTTGGATTGATGGTCAAGGTCGCGCAGACTGACATAGCAATGGTCGTAGTTCCGGTGAAATTCTCTGTCGGTGTAACTTCTGATCCAGTCCCAGTGCTACTTACAGGGGTTGGAACAGTTTCGGGCGGATCTATACCTAGTAGTGGTATACGTGTTAAGCTAATTTTACCCGATGAAAAGCTTTTGTAGAGAAACTTACCCTGTAAAGTAGCAGTGCTAACCAATATGGCCGATTCAATGACAGTCTCCGTGTTTTCAGGACTCGTGATGACCTTGTTGGGCGTTGAGGCTGGAACAATGGTGGTACTTCCCGCTAAGGTAACGGTGCTATCACGCCAGGTGATGACTGCTGTAATGGTGGATGCGGGAACAGTCGTTAAAGATCCTGAAAAAGTTTGGGATCCTATAGTGCTCTCTGATGGAGTAATTCCTGCAAGGGGCCCTGTAGTAACTCTTACAGTAAAATTTGAATTGTCAATGGTAGTCGCTATAGTCATGGTATCTGTCACGGTAATACCGCCTGTCGTCACTGTTGCCGTCGAAATATCTGTAATGGTAGATCCTGGGAAGGAAGCCGAGACAGTCGACTCATTGATTGTCGATGACATTCTAATAGATGCAGTGGTGGTTGAAGAGGATGAACTTGATGCTGATTCTCTCGACCTGATTGTAGTGGAAGCAGTCGTGGCTGATGTGGTCAAAGTGGGCGTATTCAACTTAGTAGGACTAGATGCAGTTGTGTTTGAGATGAGAGTAATCGGTGTGGTCAAAGTGGTCAGCATTGAGGAGGCTGAGGTGATTGGAGAAGTTGAAGTGAGCGTACTCGAAATAGTCGAAGTCGTGGTGGACGTGGTCCTTGT
This sequence comes from Penicillium maclennaniae, assembly GCF_028827695.1. Lineage (NCBI taxonomy): Eukaryota > Fungi > Ascomycota > Eurotiomycetes > Eurotiales > Aspergillaceae > Penicillium > Penicillium maclennaniae. Next base: position 2,867,575 of record NW_026623215.1, on the reverse strand, counting down.
TGTACTCATTGTGACAGAGGTCGGCGTAGAAGTACTCAGACTAGGTGTGCTTGTGGTAGACCTGGGGGAGTCTGTATAGGTGGCAGTCGATGTGGCGACAGAGATCGCTATGCTCGAAGTAGTTATGCTCGGAGTGGGTATGCCCGGGGTGAGTTTCGTCGAGGTGGTACTAGGCGGGAAGGTATTACTCGAAGTAGTTGTACTTGAAGGAGTTTCACTTGAGGTAGTTGTACTCGGAGTAGTTGGACTCGAATGAGGTGTGCTGGAAAAAGTGATACTCAAGGTAGTCATAGTTGAAGTAGGACTAGCTGAGGAAGTGGATGTCAAAGTGGTCCTCATCATAGACATGGAGATTACACCCGTTGAGCTGCTAGTAGTCGAAGGCGGTGTTGACGCTGGCGTACTAGTCGAAGTAGTACTAGTTGTTGCTATTTCATGAGAAGACGTGCTACTGAGCTCAACAGTAGAAGTGTTTTATGTCGATATGATTTCTCGCGTCTTCGTACTTGTCGGAATACTTGTTGAAGTCGAGATTTTCGTCGTGCTCAGATCACTAACACGGGTTGTTGTCGAGGATTCGGTATTCGTTGCTATGACAAGACTTGTTGTAGAGGTAGTGCTGATAGTCGCAGTCTCACTCGGAAAAGCCGTGGTGAAGCTACCGGTACCCGTAGCTGAAGTCGTCGTTTTTTGGATGTCACAAGTGCATTCTGTAATGGTCACATCCTTTGTAACAGTTTTCGTGATTGTTTCTCCGACGAGCTCTGCCAGATTGTCCCGCCGAATTATGTGATCGGCATATCCTGGAATCCCCTGTAGCGGCCTAGCAATTGTGGTGGATTTGCTAATGTAGCTTGAGACAGTTTCAGCATACGCAAAGTCCACCAGCAATACGGACCATCTAGCCATGACCTTCATCCTCGACTTTCTGCAGAACGATTTGAAGACCCAATGTGACCGGAGAATGAAAGAAAGCAAAGTAGAAGCGACTCATACAATCGGCTAGAGGCTTTTGAAAGTCAAGAATTGTCCAAGGCTCAAATGCAGCGGAAATTCATGGCTGCTTAGTACGTCGACAGACTCGTAACACCAAAGCCCCTATATGCGACTGTGGCTTTTTCGAGGACAAAGAAGCAAAATTTTGGCCTTGGGATTTCGTGTAGCTCGTATTTGACAGCACTACCCATATACATAAGCATTTCACCTTCAAGAACCAACTTCGAATTTCCCTTAGGTTCTGAATAAGACACGAGCTATACATGATTGGCCTGGATTGAAAAGACTAGGATGAGAATCACATTTAATGTTCCTTCATTTGGACGTATTCTCAAGGCTATGCAGAGCTCCAGGTTGTCGTTGGCTGTTTCCCGCGTGATATCGAGATGGCGATCTAGGGCAACAAAGAAAGTAAACTGTTCGCATTGAATTGGGATACTGCCCCACTTCACCGCATCCTTGCCTCAGCCTCCATGATATCTAGATCCATAGCTTCATCTCTAGAATCAATCATCTATCATATCTCTCATCATTCATCTTCTATCTTCACAGGTTATGAGCCCTCTGCTCTGTTGAGGCTGTTTAACCACAGTCCAACACCCTTCACCAGTGCTTTTCACCTCGCCGTCGCCGACCTCGCCGCCGCGAGTGTCGTGCGAAGGCCTTTTCTCATTTAACGACCTCGACCAGAGGCATTTTCCATCAAAGACCTTCATTCAGGCACCTTCTACGGTCTCTCTTGCATCTCTCTGTCGCTACAATGGCTACGGACGACTACGGCAAGATCACCGACCGTGTGGGGAAGCTCAAAGGCTCCCAAAACTATTCTAACTGGCTATTCAAACTCAAGCGAGCTCTCAAGTCTCGCGGTGTACGCCACTGGGAGATCCTTATCGGTGAGGATCGTCCCCAATTCACTTCTTATCGCACTGTCCCTAGCGAGCGCACGCTTCGTGAGTATATCGCAAAGGAACACAATAACAGGGCGTTGCGTGAGCATCGACGACGACCACGCTCTCTTTTAGGCTCTCATGAGGATGATGAGCCGCCGGCCACCATCTTCCCTGACACACTGTCTGTTCAGGAGCTTGAGGACTTCATTTATGAGTATTACGATGAGCCAAACAAGGAATTTCAAGAGTGGGAAGCTCTTATGTTCACAGTCCTTAACATCTTCGTCTCTTGCCTCGATTACGACCCAATGCAGTATGTCAAACAGACTGAAGATGCTTCTGAAGCCTTCAGAATTATTGAAAAGCTGTACGGCCGCCCCACATAACAGACTATTGCCACTAAGTAGGCAAAGCTTAAGTCTACCGTCTACAAACCAGGCCTTCAAAGCGCACAGTTTATGGCAAACTGGCAGCGTGCCTACGTGGAAGTAGACTAAGCACTAGGCGACGAGTATCTTTCTGTCGCCATTCAATTCTCTATGTTCGTCCGTGCTGTGGGCTTTCACCCTAATGCCACGGTTTGGCTTCAGGGCACCCAGAAATTCGACCTAAAGGACGACAGACTCATGGAGAACGTCTTCGCTAACTTTGGCACTGCTAAGGACCAGCGCTACAATAGCACCAAGCAACATCCTACCCTTTCTTCTAACACTACGAAGAAAGGTGCTCAGCAGCAGTCCTCACAGCAACAGACTTCTCGGCAGTCCTCCCAGCAGTCCTCGCAGCAGTCTGGTTACCAACAGAAAGACTATTTAGGCCGACAGCAAGGTCATCAAGCTTCGCAGACTTCCAACAATCAGGGGGGTAGCCGAAGCAAGTGGTTTTGTACGTTCCACAATAGAAAGTCGGCACATACCTCCGAGCAATGCTTCCTCAATCCCGCAAATGCCGGCAAGTCCTTCAATAAGGGCACCACCACGGCAAAGGCGACTGCGGAGCTTCCAACCAGCCCGGAGGATATATTTATTAACACTGCTAATGTCCAGATCGATTCTATCGACATCTCCACAATCTCCACGGCGAATGCTAGTCTCAATCCACTTCGTTGGATGCTAGATTCGGGCGCTTCACACCATATAACGCCAAACCGTCACGCTTTCATCGAATATTCCCTATGCAGAGTCCCCGTGAAGGCTGCAAATGGGAAACGCTTCTACACTCAGGGCCTAGGCACCGTCAATCTGACCACGCTCGGCAAGGACGGCCAGATCATCAGTTCTATCATCTTAAAGAACGTCTGGCACGCCGAGGACCTCGAGAATTCCCTTATATCGTGTCGCACTATGTTCCGCGACGATAGCATTGCCTGCACGCTCTCTGACCATGCAACCCTTACAAAGGTCAGCTCCGGTGAGGTCGTGGGTTATGGAGACGCCGACAATGATCTTTACTGGTTACGAACTGATTCGAAGCACCAATTAGAGACCTTTTATACTTCCGCAACCTTCACGACGTCCGCCACGGCTTCAGTGGTGCGAGCTATGCCTATGGAGGTTAAACCTATCTCTATGGACCTCGCACATCGACGTTTCTGTTATATAGGCGAGCAGCGCGTTCGCCGCATGCCTGCCTTCGCGGAAGGCATCAAATTAATTAAAGGCTCCGCCCTGAAGACTCTATGTCCTCCATGCCTCGCTGGCAAAGGTCATTAACTTCCGTACGGCGACAACAAATCTATCCGCGTCCGTCCAGGCGACTCTCTGCATATTAACGTCTGGGGACCTATTTCTATTGCCACTAAGGAAGGCGAGACCTATTTTATATCTATCACCGATGAGGCGTCCCGTTTCTGCTAGATCTTCCTTATGAAGGCCCGTACGGACGTCGTCAAATGCTACTAGGTCGTCGAAAGCTACCTTCTTACCCAGTTTAGCTACTAAGTCAAGTTAGTGCATAGAGATTGGGCTAAGGAATTTATCGGTCTATTGCAAGCCTATCTTAAGTCCAAGGGGACTACCTAGGATGCCTCACCGCCGTATGCCTATTAATTGAATGGTATCTCCGAGATCAAAAATCGCTGGCTCGTCGAACCACTTATTGCGGTGCTCACCGAGCACTAGCTGCCGCGATATCTATGGGGAGAACTCATTCAGGGCGTCAACTACACCCTTAACCGTCTATGGCATTCTAAGATAGAAATAACTCCGTACGAGGCACTGTATGGACGTCAACCTAACGTTTCTAACCTTCGTGCCTTAGGCTGTCAAGCCTGGTATCTCATTCCCTCGCAGCGCCGTGAAACCAAGCTTTATCCACACATGGCCGAAGCCCGCCTGCTTGCTTACTAGACCGATGGTATTTACCGTCTGTATGATATCAAAACCAAGAAGATCGTCATCTCTCGCGATGTTATCTTCTAGGAATTGCCACCCACTGATCTGCCGAAGCCGTCGTATAATCTGGATGCAATCCACAAGCCCTCGCCTAATTAGGCTATGAATATGGACGAGATAGAGCGCCAGCGACGTCGCTTCGCCCCTGCTGAGTTTCTTCTATTTGCCGACGATTATCATACTGACCAAACCTTCGATATCGACCAAATTGAAGGCTTCGCGGAACACCAGGACGATCAATTCATTGACCATGCTGACACTTTTCGCCGAAATAAGGCTAGATATTCCCCTCCCGCAAGCCCTCGCGACCGTCCTTCTAGTGCTCCCGAGCTTAATCCTTACCTCCCACTAATTAGCGATAGTCTTTTCAGATACCTTCAACACAGATATAAAGGAGTGGAGGCACAAATTGAAGGGGGGGGTGTACGGGATTTGCAGGCACCACCACCTATTCCTGTACGGGTGGGCTTAGATGTGAATAATAAGGCCTTAGATACTGTATCCTTTGGTCCTACATCGACCCTTTATGATCAGGATAAAGTGTCTTTACACCCTTCGGACCCTATTCCACAGGCCATTTCACCAGTCGTTCCACCCCATCCGGATATTTTTATTCGACGGTCGGAACGCCTTGCAGCGAAGCATGCCCTTGAAACTCATGAGCTTTAGGTAGAAGAATCTTCTATCCTTATGGCGCATGCCGTCCTTCCTGCGGTCGATGAGTTATTGCCCTCTCGCCCCGGCGACCCTTACACCCCGGACACCTGGACTGAGGCCATGGCTTGCCCCGACAAGGCTAAATAGCTTTAGGCTGCACATAAGGAATTGAAAAATCATACAGACAATAGAACATAGCGCATCATCGACCGCGAACGCAACAGAAAGCCCCTCACCTTACGCTAGGTCTTCCGCATCAAGGATGACGGCACATACAAGGCTAGGTTAGTGGTTCGTGGCTTCTAATAAGTTCCAGGCCGGGATTTCCTCGATATCTACGCCGTCACTGCCCGTCCTATAAGCTTCAAGGTCTTCATGGCTTTGTATGCAGCTTATTCATGGGATTGCCATCATATTAATATCGTGGCTGTATTTCTCAATGCAGACCTAAAGGAGTCTATTCAAATTGAACTTCCTAAGATTGTGAAGGACGACCACCTAGGCAAAGTTAGTCTTCTTATGCGTAGCCTTTACGGCCTGCGCCAGGCTCCTCTTGAGTGGTATAACACCCTCAAAGGCGTTCTTCTATCTCTTGGCTTCACGCGCACCCATGCTGACCATTCTGTTTTCACCCATACGGGCAAACGTATATATATCCTCGTCCATATAGACGATATACTTCTTCTGTCCCCAAAGGGGACTGGTTCCATTGAGCTACTCAAGGTTGTCCTTTCGAAGCACTTCTAGCTCACGGACAATGGTATTATGAAACGTTTCCTGGCAATAGATATCGTGCACCTCGCCGGCGACGTCTATCTCTCGCAGGAAGCCTACATCGACAAGATTCTGTCTCGCTTCACCTTTTCTTCTGTCAAACCTATTCAGACGCCTTTTAACGATAAAGAGGTTCTTTCCCCTTACGATTCCGGTGCTCAGGCTACCCCACAGATAGTACAGCTTTACCAGGAGTAAGTCGGCTCGCTCGTGTGGGTGGTGGTGTCCACCAGGCCTAACGTCTCTTGGGCAGTCTGTAAGCTTACGAAATATTCACACAATCTGTCTTCTTTGCACTTCCAGGCTATCAAACGAGTCTACCGTTATCTGAAAGGCACCAAAAGTCTATGCCTTTATTTTTCCCACCATCCTGCGGTTGGTCTAGCCTTATTCGCCTACGTGGATGCCTTATAGGCAAGCCCGCACGACGATAATCGGCTCTCGACCACCGGCTACGTCTTTATACTAGCCGGCGCCGCAATCATCTGGCAATCAAAGAGGCAAACCCTTGTCACCCTCTCTTCCACGGAAGCTAAATACGTTGCGGCATGCCTCTGCTGCCAAGATCTATCCTGGATTCAACTCATACTTACAGAACTCGGCCAGCAAGCCCTCGTGCCAAGGCCGACAGTCATTTATGAGGATAATCAGGGCACCATTGCCCTAGCATCTTCGGACAAATTCACCACCCGCTCAAAGCATATTGATGTCAAATATCATTATGTGCGGGAGAAGGCTGCATCCAATGATTGCCTCTTTCAGTACGTCCCCACCGCGGAGCAGGCTGCTGATGGCCTCACCAAACCACTTCCAATGACCCTTTTTCAGCGGTTTGTGAAGCAATTGGGTCTGGCATCCATTCCACAGCAAACCTGACACTTTTACATGCTTACACACGCTTCAACATTAATATTCCAACCACATTTTGATTCGACCAATGGGAGAGGCGCATTTCTATTGAAAATAGCCTCAGGAAGCTTCTTGTCTCTCATGGAGCCCGCTCGGCGCGAGGGGGGTGTTCGCATTGAATTGGGATACTGCCCCACTTCACCGCATCCTTGCCTCAGCCTCCATGATATCTAGATCCATAGCTTCATCTCTAGAATCAATCATCTATCATATCTCTCATCATTCATCTTCTATCTTCACATAAACAAAGGCACACCTCGTAGGATCACTAGTCGGGACGAGGCATTTCGCCACTCCCTGTCACTTTCTCCCCATTTCGACTAAGGCCTCTTTCTTTCTTTCTTTTTCCTGTAGATTTTCGAACTTGATTTTTCATTTCAATTATGAGCCTGAATAACACCGCCGAGATTGTCCACGATATCCTCGAGTCACAATGCGGCCTCAATCTGGAGCGGCTCTCACGCTGCTGGCTGTGGTGATTGATACAGTCACAGGGAAATGCAATTCGTGGCAGACTCAGGTCAATATATCCATTTGTAACTGGCAAGGCCTTCGAGGTAGGTCTCTGTACATCGTCCAGACATAATCATTGCTGCTCGATCCCCCCTAGTACTGACCACGAACAGCCAACATCATTCGCGACACAATCTACATAGACGGAGGGGAGCTATGGTTACAGCAGTATGCGGTGTTTCCCATCCAGATCAATTCCATTTCAAGCTGATTATTGCAGAGGATATTCGGATGGTTGTGTGAATTATGTCAATGATGGTAAGAACTTGAATAGATTGTGTCTCTGTCAAACTCACAAATTTTAGGCAACCTGCAGGGTTCTATCTATTCTTTGAACCTTACTACCCCTTTCAACACCAGTTCGAACTTCATGGACGTTCTTACCAACACGTCTATCGCCGGTGGGGCCGCCAACAACATAGCACCAGGCTATGTCGAGGGCGCCATGTTCGCCAACCATGACGGGTTTTTCCTTTACGGATAGATTTGCACCTCCGACTTTCTGTCTTGTTTTTAGTGAACGAAAAAGCTAAGCTACTGTCGCAGGGGCATGCTCCGTCTCACAAATAGTACCGAATCACCGCCCGATAATACAGTCCTCGGGTATGAGGCCTACCAGTATGGTGCGTACCGCAATAACTGGGAACCAGGTTGGAGAGAAGAGACTCTTCCTACCAATATTACACGGTATATCACTAGCGGTGCTTCCGTTTCCGTCCCCTAGTGAGGATATAGGCTTCCTCTTCAGCGGTATGCGCGCCTCACACTGGGGCTCCTTCACCTACGATGGGATGGAATCCAACATGACAGCCGACACACTTATCTCTGTCAACCTGAAGGTGATGCGAAATGAAGAATGGACCAACAATACCCTTCCAAGTTATGTTCCCGGTCGTGCTGGTGCCGAGGTGGTCTGGGTTCCTGTATCTGAATCTGGAGTCTTAGTGGCCATTCGCGGAGTAGTTGACCCTGTCGAGCTCTGGCGAGATACTGGGCTGGACCCGTCACAAACAACACTCAACAAGAAGATCAGCCCATTTTTCATGGAGACGGTCTCTGTCTACGACGTTGATGGTCAGAAATGGTATCTGCAAAATACGACGGGTGAGGTGCCTCCACAACTCACCCAGTTCTGCTCGGTTCTTGCCAGTGCCAATGATGGTTCATCACATAATGTCTACATTTACGGTGGGTACAATGGTTACGAGTATGACTCAGTTCCATCAGATGATGTTTATATATTGTCTTTGCCCTCTTTCAAGTGGATCAAGGCTTACAGCGGGACCACAATACACGGCCGCAGTGGGCACCGATGTATCAAGGTATATCCGAATCAGATGCTTGCTATTGGAGGCCTGCATGTCGACCCAACGAACTGTGTAGATGGCGGCATCATTGTGAACTTCAACCTCAATACTTTAGTTTTCCAGAGTACTTATGACCCTGCGGAATGGAATGAGTACAAAGTGCCGGATATATTGATAGCAGAGATTGGCGGGAGGTGAGCACAGAGTCATGAGAATATATCTCAGCTTTCTCAGCTCTTCTTTTTGAATACGACATGGTCATAGCTAATCAATCCAACATGTCTAGTTCCTCAGGAGGCGCCACTATCACTGCTCCATCGTCATGGACTAATAGCTCCTTGGCTGGAATTTTTGAAAAGAAGTATAACAAGACCATAACAAATTACTGGCCATATAACAGAACCAGCATAACCACGGAAAACAAGCAAGGCAGCAAAATCCCTTCATGGGCTGCCGCAATCATCGCTGTATTTTGCGGCCTGATTGTAGTCGGACTCGTGGGATTCTGGGTGTACCGTCGACACAGAAATCAAGCCACAGCCCGCACCAGCCGAGGAACCAAAACCTACTGACACCGAAGATCACAAACTTACGGACGAAAGAGGTGCAATTTCCCCAAGGCCCGGCCCGCCATCCCACTCCACAGGCGTGGAGACTACACAAAACTCGAGCATATCGGCAGCAACTCCCGTCACTGTGGAATCAGGAGGAGATGCCATCTATGAGATCCAGGGTATGTTTCCAAAGTTCATTCTTGTAATCGTCCGATCTAATATTGAGAACCGATCTCCTATCGAGAACTAACTGACCTTTGTCGAAGATTCTTCTCCCGTCGAGCTGCCATCCCCATATAATATATCATCTGATTTTCTGAACGCACCTTTACAACCCAGTTCAGCCTATAGCGGACAGTCCCTCATCCCACCAGAGACTCCTGGGTTTAATTCTGGAACATCTTCGATATTTTTCACTAGCCGTTGGCGCCCGTTATCTCTACCGATCACGAGGCCACAAGGGCTGTCAATCACTCCGATGGTGGGAGGCCAAGGCTCGTATTTCTCTGATAAGTTCAATAGCGCAAACTTGCTGCACAGCCGGCATGTATCTGAGGTCTCGGAGAAAAGCGGTGTTTTGAAGGGTAGGGATGAGACGAGACGCATTCCGGGCAGCAATACGATCCACGAGAAGGAATAGTAAATAGTATATACTATGGTGATATTGGGAAATTTCGCTCACAATGAGACCCCGCACATAATCGCCGATGAGCATGGTGTCATGTTTAATTAGGTTGCCGACAGTTTTCTGGGGTATCCCACTTATGATGTCTACGTTCTTTCAAAGGGGATCTGCAGGACAAATAATGCGTTTCAGGGTATATTTACAGAACCAATTCGTCATAAATCATGAGATCATCTCGGGATTCTCGCAATACCATCATACAGTCTCCAAATAAGGCGGCGGGGGGTCAGATGGCCCGTACTGTAATGGTGGAGGCACCGGCGGCTGTCGCGATGGCATAGGAGGTCTTGGTATAGGAGGCCTTTGTCTAGAAGGCCGCATCGGGGTGACTAAGTCCTCACTCGTAGGTAATTCCACTGGCGCCTGCTGTGCAGGTAGTTCGAAGAGCCCACGTCTCTGTGGCGAAAGCTGCTCTCTCTGCCATAGTGATGTTTCCTCTGGCGAGGGAAGTTCAACTGGCAAGTGCTCCAGAGTAGTCTGACTCGAGCGATTTCTCTGGTGCTGTGGACGCAATGGAGATGGTAATTCCGCCGCGGTCTGCTCCAATTCCTCGAATTGGGAAATAGTGAGGTCGCGACCAAGGTGCCGCTTCAGCAATTCGTGCGTGACCATTCGTTCAGGAATGTTTCCTTGCGCGTCGAAGAAAGATATCCGGGGATTATGTTCGCTCATTCGCTGCAATCTGCTCGCGTGTCGATGGTGATGGAGACTTCCATCAACACCGATCAAGAAAATGGTGATGTAAGCCCATGAAACGCCAAGAAGCTCGAGCTCAAACTCGTCCATGTCATTGGCTTCACCATCCAGGATCAAAAGGAGTCGGGCTGTCGGCGTTTCTGGACCCGCTTGCCAGCCATAAACTGGATGGTATGTGGCTGTCGCAGAATGTTTTTGAAAGTGGAGCTCCTTGATTTTCTGCCATCCTGCCATGACTCGGGCCCGACCTTTGAATATGATCTCCCTCCAGATCTCATTTAAGGTCCAACTGTGAATCACGTCGATGTACTCGGCATCGGTGGAGAATGTTGTAAGTTTGTAGCCATGTCCGTTGTTTTCGTATGTTCCTAAAGCTTCAATAAAGCGAGACACGATGGCCTTTGCGATGTCTGAATTGCCATCAAGGGTCAGCCAGCAGATTGACAATGATTTCAAAGAATGGGTATCACCTTTATTTCTCGGTTGTTTGGATTTCGAGAACCCCGTGACGAGATATTTAGCAAATTCCGGTCGCAGAGGATCACGATCCATCGAACCTGAAGCATCCAACAAAATCATCGTCTCATCGGTCGGCAATTTGGGCGTATACCCTAGTATGAAAGGGGCTCTGACTTGTTTCGTGTAATTCACAGGATTTCTCTCATGACAGATATCGTCGTTTGTATGATATCGAGGATTGATTTCCTCCGCCGAAGCCATTCGCGCGGTTGCAATCTCGAACTCTCGAAACAAGTTTGGTTTGACCACACCCCCGCCTCCTTCCCTGTGATTCAAAACCCAGTAGAGTCGTTCTTCGGCATTGTTCGTGTAACCTCGCCATGCAGGTGTGATCCCTCTCCAGCCCGCCGCAGAGTCAATGGTGAACCCGAGGGGATTGGAAACCTGGCCTTGCCAAGCGACAGGAATTGGCTCAAAATATCCCGCTCGGAGCAGATGTATGTATTGCTGAGGTTTATGTGTTCGGATTTCAGCGACTTGTCGAGCCATGCCGACCTTCTCTTGGTAAGCTGCAACGATCTTTCTGTCCGAGTCGTACTGCCATCGACCATTCTCTTCGTTCAGAATGTCAGCGCGCAGTTCGAATGACCCTGCCAATTTTTTTTTAATTTTGCCAGCTGTTCGTTCGTCCGAGCTTTTGACGGACAAGACTTTTCTGAAGCTCGAGCGTCTTGTCGACTTCTCTGCATGCCCATCCCCGTCCGTGGACAGGTGATGCGTGGGAGACATTGTCGATACCAGAGACTCGAGCTGTTCGAGCTCCCAGATATTGAAAGACGGCTCTGTTGCTTGGACAGCCGCTTGTGCTTTGATATTGAGGCTCGTATCTAATGCGATGGTTTGCTCGACGAATCGAGCGTGGAATTGTGGGTCAGGTCTGGGGATTCCGTAAATTGCAGACCCATTAGGTGCGTATGATGACATGACTTCGGAATAAGGGTTATTGTTGAAAAATCGCAGGTGGGTGAATTCATGATATGACTTCTCCCCAGGATACATGACGGCTTTGGACCAGGTCTCGTGCGTATCGAGTCGCTCAATTTTGCGTTTCCAATACGTATGGACGGGACAGTCGCAAAGATCAGTTGTGTCATGTTCGGGTTCAACTTCAGGATTGAAGACCCGACCTGAAAGCTGAGCACTATGTAGCATCTTTTGCATCTCATGCTCATCTCGGGCGCGGAGCTTGGAAGCTTCAATCAACACATTTGTATGAGGACGATGTGAAGATTCACTACTCATTGTTGCAAGGGAGTGCCTCGGGCTTGTTTGACTTGCGGTGGATGCGGGTGGACTTCTCATGGCGAGTAAATATGAAGGAGGGTAAGTAGGCGACAAGGCAACCTCCGGGGTGAACTGCCATTGACAGACTGCGCCCGCTGAGTCACAGAGATACTCATCGATGTGCGTATGACTGGACGTGCTCTGTTGTAATATCTTTGTGAATTCTCGTAATACTGATCGACGGCCTCATTGACACTTTCGGCACCCTTGCCTCACGATTAGCTGCAAAGTCACGGGATTTCAGGATCGATCCCTCCCCATTGGGGGGGGGGAGTTCAGTGCGTACTTGGAGAAACAAGACCGCTTTTGCTGTATCAGCATCAGGTACAAAGGAGAGGAAGTCTGCAATATTGGTTCGAGAAGGCTGCATGGCCGATCGATGAGTGGAGCGGAGAATATCAGAATGCAAGACGCCCATCTAAATAGAACCGTGACACGAGACGCCCCGCCAAATAAAATGTCGCACAGCCTTCGAGAGGCATCTTTGGTCCTTGAGAGGTACATCGGGTGCACGTGGGGAGGAGAACGCCGTCGAGTGGACCGTGAACCGTGGATTGCGGCTCGGCGGTCCAAGCTCTCGATCTGACAGTCTACAATCGGATATTTTACGCGGGCCTCAATCACGGGGAATTATGAGGAAACGAGGACGCTAGGAGAGCTGGAGCTATTTATATGTCCCTTGGCTCGACATGGGGTGATGACCACCTGATCCTATTGTGTGTATCTGCCAAGAACCTGGGAAACTTGAGCCATGTCGAGCTGCCGTGGCAGTGTTAGCACGGACCACAGAACTTGTCTGGCGCATCCAACGACCCCCTGAAAAGTGGCCATTGAATAGTTTTCTTCTCATGGTCCAGCCGCTGTGTCTGGCGAAGCACATTTTCACAGCGCAGGTTTTCCTATCACTCCACGCAAGAGTGGAAGAGTCTCTCAAGCCTTACCCCTTGTACCAGCTGCTCATATGAAAGTCTTCATGGTGTCAAATTTTGCTTGAAGATGTGCTTATAACCACCGCACCTATTTCGAGTCCCTCTCAATGGGGGAATTGTAAGCATCGCCTGTGATAGTATGTCGGGAAAATTTAGATCCTCAATCTACTCCGGCGCTTTCTATTCTCCTCCCCCATGACCTGATTATGCTATCTGGCTTCGCACCTATTGTGTTTGGAGTCGGAATGAATTTTGGAAGTTTCGTTTTTATGCTACCGAATTTGTTCATAATGAACAAAAGTCAGTGGAAAGGGGGAAGCAACACATGCTATGAAGTTCTTCTCTTCTGCGCTTGGCAAAGATCTTACCAGATGGACCCGAGGCTTCCGCACAAATGTTTCATGGATGAGGAATTCTCGCCATGATGCATTCATCACTGGACTCATAGAGGAAATCCCTAACAAGATCGTGGTGCATCTGATAAGACTGATAAGATTTTCAGGGTCCGGCCGCCGAATCGAGCTCTTTGCACTAGTAACGGAGTTTTCGTTCGGATGTGCCCGCTATGAGAAAAATGTTTCAGTCGTGCCAAGAAGCCAAGAGGGTGACCCTTTCCGCTGCATTGTCCTCGCCGACAGTCTCACAGCTCCTTGACGGTCTACTGATTTACTCGGTTGTGAGTTCGTGGGATGATGAACCAAATTAAGCCTACTTGGACCTGCGGCTCAAGAATTCAATGTTTGTCGATTCCTCTCGACTGATCGATGTCGCCTTCATGCCTGCGAAGAAGGATCTCCACAACTTTTAGGCGACAATTTTCAAAGTATCGCCACGTTTTCTGGGGGTTACAGTATGATCGTGCCTTGACTAGTCATAGCCAATTATGACACGAGGACGTCCCAAATTGGCCGCAAATTGGCTCCATAGACCCCATGATTGAAAATTGAGACCATAGGGTACCTTCGGCGAGGGCCATCAACACAAGCTAGATAGTGGGGTCTTGACGTTATCAATCAGTGCCAAGGGAAGATCGGAAGACGAACCCCCAGGTTCAAGGAGAGAATGTGAGAATAAGTTCACCTTATCGCCATTGCCTAAGCATTTCCAGCTTGAGATCATAGATGTGAAATGGTGCGACCCTTGGTTTCGCTACCAAAATCAGGCCATCAGTGGTCAACATCCACTCACCATTTCTAAGGCAGGCAGGCGAGACTGAGCAAGTGCCAATAATCAGTAAGTTTTAGCCCCAAACCCACCCGGAACAGTCTGTTTCCGGAGTATTGGGAGGTGGAAAATTTTACTTAGATGGAGAAATCTAGTGGGGCGTACAACGTAAAGAAAAGTATTCGGAGACAGACGCTTGTTATGCTTGGCTTTAAAATAGCCTTAGCTTCCCTAGAAAAATCAACTTTCAGGTCTATCAGTCAATTTCTTTTGCTTCAATCCAGGTCAGAATGACCATTTCTAAGCCTGCGACTATGACTGAAGTCAACGAAGACCCGGTTCCTTTACATCGCGAACATCGACCTGTTGATGTGGACAAAGACAAGCAGGATGGTGTTTGTGTCGCTGAAGCAATTACCTCTTCATGGTCCAAGAAGTCACTGATTATCGCATATGCATGGTAAGTAAAATCAGTCTCTACAAGTCTGAGGAAGAATGACTAACGAGCACATAGCATGTGGATGCTTTACTTTGTCCATGGACTCAACAGCAACTTGACGTCGAATCTGTCCGCATACATTATAAGTGACTTTTCCAGTCACTCGCTGCTCACCGTGATCAGCGTTGTCACAAGCGTAATGAGCGCAGCGTGTCTGATGCCAATTGCCAAAGTGCTGAATCTGTGGGATCGGACCCTCGGCATCTTCATTATGCTAGTGATTGCCATCATGGGTCTCATTATGATGGCCTGCTGTCACGACATTGCAACTTATTGCGCTGCTCAAGTAAGCTCCTTTCTAACCTTCAGGAACCCCCCCCGACCATGATTATGCCGTTGAAGCTGACGGGTTCTTTGATCAAGGCATTCTACACGATCGGATTCACTGGTGTGATCTATTGCGTCGACGTGATCACCTCGGATACATCGTCACTGCGCAATCGAGGCATCGCTTTTGCCTTCACTTCCTCTCCCAATGTCATCACCGCATTTGCCGGTGCCCCTTTTGTCGAACCAAACTCATGAGACCAACTGGAGCTGGACTTACGGTACCATCTGTATTATCCTGCCTCTTGTCGCACTACCGTTGATAGTCACTTGGGAGCTTGCCAAGCGGAAGGCAGACAAAGAGGGCCGACTACAATATAAGCCGCGAAGCACTCGTACCTGGATACAAAGCGTTCATTATTACCTTGTTGAATTTGATGGTAGGTTCAATATCCCCGAATGAAGCTTCTAAAAAGCAAGATCTTGCCCACAAGGCTGATACTATCCCAACAGGTGGAGGTATATTCCTCATGACTGGCGGTCTGATCCTCTTTCTTGTTGCGTTCAATATTGCCGGGAATACCACCGGCGAATGAAATCAGCGAAGATTATTTCTATGATCATCGTCGGATTCTTCGTTCTTGTGCTCTTTGTTGTCTACGAGCGCTGGGGGGCACCCAAGCCCTTCATTCCGTATCACTTGCTCACCAACCGTACTGTTATTGGTGCTGTCTACTAGACATTGCCTACCAAGTTTCTTACTACTGTTGGAACGCCTACTTTACCTCCTATCTGCAGGTCGTTTATAACACTAGCCTGACGTAGGCTGGGTACATTAGTTCGATTTTCGATCTGATGGATCCTATCTGGTTGATTGGATGTGGCTACCTCATCAGAGTCACCAGTCGATTCAAGTGGCTGCTGATGGGTGCACTGCTCCTCTACCTTCTTGCCAACGGATTAATGATCTACTTCCGACAGCCCGGGCATAGTCTCGGATACATGTGCATGTGCCAGATCTTTCTTGCAGTCGGCGGTGGAACCTTCATCCTTATCGAGCAGGCTGCGGTTCTGGCTGCCTCCAAGCACGAAGAATACGCTGCCATGCTGGCATTGCTTAGCACATTCGGTAACCTGGGTGGTGCTGTTGGCAGCAGTGTTTCGGGTGCAATCTAGACCAACACGCTTCCTGTCAAGTTGCGCGAATATCTACCAGCTGATGTTCAAGACCAATGGTCGGAGATTTATGAATCATTGGATGTTCAGCTGAGCTATCCTGTTGGTTCGGCTACTCGCATTGCCATTCAGAACGCATATGCCGTAAGCCAACGCAACATGATGATTGCCGGGACCTCTATCATGGCACTTTCCGTTGCGTGGGTTTTGATGATGAAAAATATCAAAATCGAAAAGAATACGGACGTATCACAGCTTCTGTTTTAAATTGGGACCTTTTGACCACTAGTGATATGCTTAGAAGTGAATGGACAAGGACGAGAAACAAAACCTAAGCGGAAAAAAGTGGAAAGGATCGAGGTCCTACTCTTGCTTCTGTATCCCAGCAAGATAGAGAGTGAGATAGACTCGCGTTCCAGAGTTACATTCGCTAACTCGTTTTGAATACCTAGTTTTAGTGTAGAAGGTCATGCTCAAGATCACATTACTGCTTGATGATATGGTGAGGTAGCATAGGCTACCTGGCTCACCAGGATTTCTCCATACTCTTCGTCTTCTTCCTGTATATCCTATATACCAGGGAAGTTGCTTCTCGGGTTCTCTTAGTCGAATATGTCCGTACTAGATCAGTCCTTCCTCGGGCAGAGGGTGGAGATAGAAACATGGTAGCCACAACAAGGAAAGACCACGTCGCCTATTCGTAAATAGTCTTTCTTCGGTTGAAATTTCTTTTCGCGGTTTGCCCGACCATTTACAGCCTTTCCATCTTTCTCCATGACTCCAATACACGATCGAGGAGGTCGCTGAAATAACATTTATTGCCAACTTACTCCCTTTCGGGGAAAGCTCGGCAAGGTTGAATGGGGTAAAGGGCTCCCAATGTTTCATTCATCTTGCGTTTCCAAATTGCCGTTGTTCGGCTAATTCAGCAGACCGTTCTCAGAGCCCGACGCCCAATCACATCGTCCAGCCAGCTAGAAGGTTCGGTATGCAAGCGCCCACAGCTCACGGCCCCTAACGTGCGTGTGTCACTGGCGAGAGCCTATTGTGAAGGGCTGAAGTCAGACTTTGTTCAATCTGACTAAATCAATTGTTGTTGTCTCAAAACTTAAGGACACTTAGAAAGAAATGGGGACAATATAAGCAAAAGTGGACCAAAAGAGTAAAGGGGCGACAGGACTCGCCACAACAAGTCTATACAGTACAGGGCTGAACAAAAACAAAAACATACAACAGCAGGGATTCGCTGGTGGTCACCCACCCAACTACTAACCTGCCGGCGTGTGGCTTAAGTACGGCTGAGCGGACGGGAAGCCCTGTTCTCCACACCCTATGGTCGTATGTACTGATTCATGCTCACTGTAAAATGATATTTCAATATTCAAAAAGTCTGGACCATGCGCTTGGTCGGTTTCGAATCTTGCGAAACGTTCTTTAGATTGGTTCGACTACCGAATCAGGATGGCGCGAATTGACCGGCGCTAAAGATTACCACCGATGCATAAGTTACCCCTCACGGTTCGTAAAATGGCTCATGTGACCTTTTTCAGGGTCAAAGTTACCTCTTGGTATCGACAACAGAGAGGTTTTTGACACAGTGCACTCTGTGATCGGCTTGTACATCTTTAAAAAATGAACGCGTGTGAGCGACAGCCGCTTGCAAGGGCCACAAGTGACCCCTACTTCGACTTAGGAACACTGGGCCGTAAAGTCAGTACCAATTCTAGGGACGCCCAGATCTGGTTTGATAGGGCACTTGTTTGGACGTACTGCTTCAATCATGATGAAGCAATAACTTGTTACAAGCAAGCAATTGCGCACGACGAGAACTGTGCTATGGCGTATTGGGGGGTGTCTTTCTGTTCTGGCTCCAATTACAACAAGACATGGGCGTTATTTGACGAGCAGGACCGATTCAAAGCAATCGAACAGTGTTATGTATTTTCTCAAGAAGCCCTGAAGAGAGTTAAGAATGCGTCGAATTGGGAGCAAGCGATCATCCAGGCTCTTGCAAAACGATATCCCAACGACGATCCTGGCAGCGACGTTGCTGCGTGTAGCAAAGCTTATGCCGATGCTATGAGAGAGGTTTATCTCAGCTTCGGTCGTGAAGACTTTGACATCATCACGTTCTTTGTTGATGCATTGATGAACTGTGCTCCACGAAGATTATTTGACGCCTCTACGGGACTCCCTATAGCGTCTTCCCCGGTATTTGAAGTGAAAGACCTGCTTGATCGAACTTTGAAAATGCCAGGCGTCGAACAGCACCCGGGTCCCGCGCACATGTACATTCACCTGATGGAAATGTCAGCCACTCCGGAGGCTGCCCTGCCTGCAGCAGAGATGATCCGCGAGATGTTCCCAGACGCAGGCCATACCTACCACATGCCTGCCCATATTGACGTCCTCGTGGGTGACTATCGGCGCGCAGTCGAATACAATTTAAAGGCGACCATTGCAGACGATAAGTTTTTCCAACAAAATGGAGGCTTGACATTCTACAGCTATTATCGTCTCCATGACTATCACTCTCTCATTTATGCTGCGATGCTTTGTGGCAAGATGAAGGTTGCACTTTCGGCGACAGATCGAATGGAGGCTACTATCACGGAAGAAATGCTTCGGGTAGAAACGCCTGCACTTGTGAATTGGATGGAATTCTTCAAAGCTGTTAGAGTTCATGTTCTGATTCGCTTTGGAATGTGGGACGAGCTCAAGAAGCTCGACCCGCTTGAAGACAAGAAGCTCTATTGCGTCACCAACGCTATGAGACACTATGGGAAGGGTATCGCGTATGCGGCTACAGCACAGCTCGACGAAGCCGACAAGGAGCGAAAGTTTTTCAAATCCGCTTCTGAGCTTGTTCCACCCACTCGCCTGGACTTTCCTAACAAAATCACGGACATTCTCAAAGTAGCATCGGCTA
Organism: Penicillium maclennaniae; assembly: GCF_028827695.1. Classification (NCBI taxonomy): domain Eukaryota; kingdom Fungi; phylum Ascomycota; class Eurotiomycetes; order Eurotiales; family Aspergillaceae; genus Penicillium; species Penicillium maclennaniae. Next base: position 2,848,431 of record NW_026623215.1, on the reverse strand, counting down.
TGCTGGACGGCGAAATCGAGTATAGACGGGGTAACTACAGAACAGCATTCAGCAGGTTATCGGACGCAGTTGTTCTGGAAGACGCATTGCCCTTTGCTGAGCCATGGGGGTGGATGCTTCCAGCACGGCATGCATATGCAGCCCTCTCTCTGGAGCAAGGCATGGTCGAGCAGGCTGCACAAGCCTATGCCGAAGATTTGGGACTTCTTCCGACTGCCACACGAGCCCATCAACATCCCAACAATGTTTGGGCTCTTCATGGCTACCATGAGTGTCTCCAGCTTCAAGGTCGCCACACAGAGGCCGAAATTATCAAGGAGCAGCTTCTCATTGCCCTTGTGGATGCAGATGTTGAAATTCAGTCTTCATGCTTTTGTAGGCTTGGCAATTTGCCTTCCTGTAATGGGATAGCTCCGTTGCAAGATTGTCACAGTGTCTCAAATTAATTTTTATATGTGCATGAATAATTGGATATAATCACTGGATGAATTGTGAATTTTTTTGACATTCTGAAATCGTGTCCAATGTAGTATCCCTTTCATTGGGTAATACGATCCACATAAGAAGACGGTATAATATATCCGTCTTTGTTTTCTAAGAGATGCCCGTACTATGCGAAGAAAAATAATTGAAAGGCATTATAATCTAGTCGAAGTAGTCATGTCCGCTCTAACTCCGCACCCGTGGTCACAACTTATCACGGTCGACCCACAATGCGGATGAATGTTGACTATGGCATCTGGGATCTTCATTTTTCGTTGCAACTCATCAATAATGCGAACATGAGGCACCAATCTCCGCGCCACGGGGCCTTGCGGCCAGAGGTCAAGCGGATGGTGATTCACTTTATCCCCTTTTTATCGACAGCCTCCTTCAGAATCAAGACGATTTTCATGCCCAACCATTAAGTTACTTGGCTTGATGAACCAAAATTGTGACTTTTAAGGAGAAATAATATCTTGCTGGTAGATGTTAAGATAGTCAAAGACACGAGGCAAAGTCATCTGCACGAACCCCTTCTACAGATGCAGATAATTCCTACACGACTTAGTTCTGTTGCTACTCTCATCAGAGCTATGGAAGGCCATCTCGTGGTGTCTTAAATTATCTAAAGACCTCTAACCAGAGCTCGGGAGAGGCACACAAAATGATGTCAAGAACAAGTTGAAAGATCAAGGGCATACTTGTGACATGAATAAATTTACGAGAGAGACAAAACATCAAATATGTGTATTTGTTTGTCTATATTCAGGTGTTCTCCTCTATTCAAGATCTATCATCGTTAGATATTGAAGCACGAATGATTGGCAGTATAGTGTGGCAGAACACGTTGACGCGTGTGACGCGCGAGAGAAATGAGGTCAACCCTGATTCTAGGAGTCCATGTGGAAAAGATACATATCAACAAGAAACGAAAGACATGAGAATAGCTAATCCTCAAGCAAGGGACAAATGCTGACAATTTGTTTATCTTCAATGTTCCTATATAGTCAATCAATGAATTACAGAATAAATACAAGCGTGCTCTGGACTAGTCTGACAATTACAAGTAACTTTTAGTCTCCGACTCACACCAATTCCAGACTTTGTCCGCTAATCCATTCTCGATAGCCTTCTGGATATCCGACCTGACGATATGTGTACCATCCCTTCCCCAAGGCATCACATACGTGATACTCTTATCAGCACCGACTTCCTCGCTCCAGCCGCTATACAATTCAGTATAAGCACCGAATTTTGCTGGGTGGAGCATCAAATCCGCCAATTTCATCATTAATCCGGTAGAGTGACGCTGAAGCTCTGTCTTTAAGTTTCCAGGGTTGAAGGAGACACTTCGAACACCTTGAGAGCCATACAGCTCTTGCAGTTTGACGGCCAAGAAGACATTGCCGACTTTCGTCTGCCCGTAGTTGGTCTCTTGATTATCAAGAACTTTGGGTGCGCCCGATTCATCAAGCACCATGCCACCCCCGTTTGGAGACAAGACCTGGATTCCTAAACTCGAAGCCCAGAGAACCCGCACTGAACCTGGGACAGCAGTTTTGGCGGTCTCCACTAGGATGGGCATCAAGAGTTTAGTGAACAGAAACGGACCCAGCATGTTGGTTCCAAATTGCAAGTCATGGCCTTGGGTTGTTTTGGATCCTTCCGGAGGGAACATCACACCGGCGTTGTTGACGAGAACGTCAAGGCGAGATTCCTGTGCCATGAAAGTCTCGGCGCTCGCCTTGATGGATGTCAGATCGTTGAGGTCTAATAGCAGAAAGCGCAAATGACCCGAAGCCGAGGGATATTCCTCCTCGATTTGACGCATGGCGTCTTCGGCTTTCTGCTCGTTGCGGCCCGCGATGTACACGGTCGCACCCTTTTCGTAAAGAATCGCAGACAGTTCTTTACCAACACCAGCGTATCCACCCGTGACGATATGGACTCTGCCTTTCTGGTCCGGCAGGTTCTTCTCCGTCAAAGGAGGCGAAGGGATGCAAAAGGATTGAGTCCAAAGCGCTTGGCTAATGAAGTTGGCCATATTTGCGGACTGACGATATCCGAAAGTGATAGATGTTCTTCACTGTGGTGTTGTGAATTCCTAGATTGGGGCACGAGAAGAAAAGGGTGTGTCAAGTGTATGCCCTCGATTTCGTCGATCGACCGGTCTCGCCGCGACAGGGTGCTAATGACTTCATTGCGGACTAGGGAGTGACCGGATTCGCTCGGGCAAGTAGCTGATGGGGATCCAGAAAAAGCTAACGAGGACCTAGGATTTAGTCATAAATCCCTTGGTCCCCGTTTCCTCTTCTGGGTCCCGTCAGGTGGAACCCAACAGGTAATTTAGTTCTTTGAGTACCGTCGGTAATGGGCGATGCCGCCATTGAGGGTTAATCAGGCCTAGTCAATGAAGACCTCCCAAGTGGCGATAACACATATGCACTCAGCCTGGTGCGGCAGAAAGTCAAAGTAAAGCTTAAAACACCGCGCGCGGAGGGTCAGCTGCCGATAGGTCCCCGCGAGCTTCCACTATCCTGGCTTTTACTTCCACCAAGCCCGAAATCCTGCATGATATAAATCGATAGACCGATACACCCTTCATATCATTTGCATTTTCTCATTTCCTTTTCACAGTGGTTAAAGGTATGAAAGAAGCAGCTGAAATTGGAAACAAAGTTAGATTATCGGAGCGGGTTAACCAACTCCTTGAGGTCCTTGCATATTTGCACATGTTGATGCACTTGGTGTGCCCTCAATTTCGGCAACCTAAAGTCATCTTCATTTGTATTCCCAGAAAGTCTTACAAGCTCAGTTGACATCGAGGCCTTTTTGTTTGAGACTGCACAGACGTGGGCCTTACTAAATATATATTCAACCCAGAGAAACGAGTTACATATATCGAGGCAAGGTGTAAAGCATGATGAATTTAAGCTATGGAAAGACACCGAGAAAAGGGGAGTTCACATAAAACAGGCACCGTGACACTTGTCCGTATGCTCAAGAACCTTGGGACTAAAGACTCAGAGGCTGGACCCTGGGAAACTCTTCAGAAGCGGGCTCATATCCAAAATTGAATCGAGAGAGCCGCTTCCATTCTCAGCCTCCATTTGCATTTGCAGCATACCAGCCCCAGATGTTCCGCTCGGGCCAGTCCCATAAATCTGCTCACCAAGCATACGCAATTGCATAGGCATCAGCCGCTCCCCGTACTGTTCAATGATATCCGACTTTTCAACGGCGTGTCTCAAATTGTAATCCTCGTCCCGTCCGGAACCCAAGGCTACACATTCCTTAGCCTGGGCAGGAGACCACCAGTCAGGCAACAGTTCCCGTCCTCTCCGTTCCGCTAAGCGCAAGAATCGTTGAAAGCCCCTTACTCCACTTGCTCTCCCCTTGTAGATACTGTCCTCATCCACGTCTCCCTTAATGGTGTAATCATCCTCCATTCGAAGTCGGTATGTGTCGATCAGAAGTCTGTAGACATCTTTTTCGGGGCGGCCGTGAAGCCACTTCTTCGCATAGAGTTGGGTGAATGGTTTATCCATTTGGAATTCCAAGGGACTTTCCGCGTTGTTGTTGTTGCTGCTTGCAGTGCCTTGGGCACTCGGTGTCTCGCCAGCCGCTTGGGCAAACTCCACGCAGGTTTTCTTATGCTTCTTCCAGTCTGCCTTTTGGCAATCTCGGGAGCAGTAGCGTACTGATTTGCATCGAACACATTGTTTTAGTGGGTCCGTTTCGTTGTCGCTCTTGTTGCAGTTGAGGCAGTGGGGGAAAAGTGAGAGGTCCAAAGCTTCGAGAGATATATCACAATCTCAATGACTGAGGATAGAGCTCAATGGAACCTCAGCGGAAACGTCAATATCCTCGAGTGAGCTGGAAAGCCACCGACAACTACATATACTTTGAGGTCAAGTTATCTCTGACGCAGAATTTACCAAAAGAGTAGGAATTGAGCTTTCATATCCACTATCATACAATGACTTTCCAATCCGAGAATGCCGGGTATTCGTCTTTTTCCAAATCGCAAAACACCCCAAAATTCAGGAACGCCACATATGGTACACGGTATATGGTTTATACAAGTAAATGCAATGTATCTAAATCAAGGCCTGGCCACGGAACATGCCCTCGCGAACCTCGCGAACGACATCCTTGCGGTCCTTCTTGCCGACTAGGACAACTCCACGGCCACGCTTGCCCATACGGCCGAGCCGACCCAGGCGGTGAATGAAGTCTACCCGTTGTGTGGGGAACATGGTAAAGCACCACGGTCTTCACAGCCAACGTATCAATGCCTCGGGAGGCAATGTCGGTAGTGACAAGAACCTTAGTGTTGGGCAGGCGGCGCATAACCTCCGATTTCGAATCGGGAAGGTCGAAAGGAACAGACTTGTCGGCGCGGTGCTGTTTTTGGGCCAGCACGATCTCGTCCGAGGTGGGAGGAGTTTCAACTTCAGTAAATTCCGCGAGAATCTCCTCTTGCTTGCGGGAGCTGGAGTCACGAGACAAGGACACGGCATCGATACCCTTGGAGCTCAGGAATTGAGCAACTTCGTCTGCCTCTTCACGCTCGTTGACGAAGACAATGATCTTCTTGACCTTTGGGCCCATGTACTTCGCCAAAGGACCAAAGTCTTCGCCATCACTGGATTCACCTGCTTTGCCGATCGACCAGATCACATCAGCACACGCGAGACTCCGGTTGCCTCGGTAAGGCTCCTTGGCAATATCCACCACGCCGAGCTGTACACGACGAGGGATGGCGTGCAAATTCGGGGTTGTCAGGCGCTTCACATCAGGGAACTTCTTGCGAAGCTGGTTATCGAGACTGCGGGGGATAGTGGCGGAACAGAAGATGAGCTTTTTGAGTGAAGGCGTCACCTTGTCGACAACCTCCATTGTTGTGGGTAGGAATGACCGATCCATCAAAGAATCGGCTTCATCAAGCACGAGGTGACTGACACGACTCAGAACATAGGGATTCGTTTTGGCGATGGAGGAGAGAAGGTGGGGAGTGGAGACCAGAATATCGATACCGTCCGGGTGGAAGAGGGTGTTCTTGATTCGGCGAGGAGTAAGGGTCGATGAAATCATTCCGGAACGATACTTGACACCGTGAGCAAGGACCTTGACCTTGGCCCCGACTTGCGACACCAATTCTGAGGTAGGCACAAGAATGATAGCCCTAGGGCGACCGGCATCAGTCATGGGCGGCTCCTCGGGCTCCAGTTCGAATGTCCGGTTCTTCAATCTCTCCTCCCGCTCCTTCGCCTTTTGTGCATCAATGATTTCCTGTTCCTCTTTTTCGACCCTCTCGGCGCGCTTGATGGCATCTACAATCGGTAAGAGGTAGGCTAAAGTCTTTCCCGAGCCAGTTTCCGCTGCAAGCAGGAATTGTTCATATTTGGGGGCCTCCTCGTTGGTCGATTTCACGATATCCTTTTTGCCATCGTTTTCCTTGAGTAACCGAGGAATTGCGAGTCGTTGAATTGGAGTTGGCGTTACGTCGGCCAGACCAGGGAGGGCTTGAGCGAAGATCGCCTGTCGAACTGCGGGCAAGAGAGGAAAGTGGTCGAAGCTTGTGACGTTGGCCAACCTCGCTTTGGTGGCAGTACGACGAGCGTAAGGAACTGGCGACAGAGTTGTCTGCATCTTCAATGCTTTGTAGAGCGGGCTTTCCTTCTTTTCGCTTTTGCCTTTGCCTTCTTCGCCAGATCGCTTGAGAGCTGCTTGGGACCTGGAACGTGGAGTGTCTCGAATTCGAGCCTCTTTCTGATTCATACCAGCAAAAGGGCCATCTCTAGATCGACCTGAGCGGGGCTTATTCAAGGTAGGCTTCGAGACGTTGGGCGATAGTGTCATGCGAGAGGGCTTGCGGCGCAGCGTGGCCATGGACCGTGAAGCCTGCCACGCCGAGATCAGGGCCGGCACTGGGGCAATAGATGCTCTCGATTTGCACAGGAAGCATATTGAAGAGCGCACCGGCAGAGGCATCCTACCTGTGGTCAATTTGATAAACAGAGGTGATGGTTCAGCAAAACTGCGTTTTGCGTCAGTGAACTGGAACCAGAGAAAACCAGATTATGAGAAAGTTCTCGCACCATCCCCTATCCAGACTAGTGCCGATCTCAGGACCCTGACGTCTCAGGCACCAATATCAGGTGACCGTTATCTGGGATGAGTCAGCCGCACGTCCTCCACCTGAAACATCTGAGTAGACGCGTTGCTATGGAGACTCCCGCCAGTCTGTCAACATCAGTAACTTGCTTCGGGGGAACAATCCACTCTCGGATCCATGGAATAGATATCGAGATCTACCCTCTATCCTCTATCTCCTCTTATCCCTTCGTTATCCATTCCATCTTTACCACCAGACTCTTTGTTTATTCTGTTTTTGACTTGGTGTGGCTGTTGCTGTCGCATTCCTCAGACGATTGACACGACTTTTCTCAGTGTTGTGTACCGGGTCACGCTGATTTTCCTCGCGACGCCTGGTATCTGTTTACAAAGGTATGCTGCATGTTGGCTTTGTTCAAGGCTTGTCTTCTACGCTTCGCCTCGGACTGGGCGTAATTCTCGACCGCAATGAGCAATCGCTGACACGTCATCAGACAAACCGTTGATTTTTCATCACATCCATCGTCTCAAGCAGAACAACATTAAAATGGGCGGAGTTGGTCAGCGACCACTCTCTGAAGTAAGCCCCATGGCGCAGAGACGCAACTCTCCTATCTGGAACCAAACAACCAAGGTAATATCACACCGGTGCAGCAACTGAGTAAGAGACCTTACTGACATTCTCTTATTAGATGCCGGCTGGCGAAGCCGCTGCTTACGATGTCTCCCCTCTAAACAACACATCTGCCCAGCGTCTCTTCTGGAAGGGTCGCGAATCTCCTACTCCGTTTGCCAAGGGCGCCGAAAACCGTATGCCATATGACCCGGAATCCTCTTACTTCCCTGCGCGTCGCCCATCCCTCGAGGACCTCAAGCGCGCGTCGCGAGTGAAGAACAATGCCGGCATGTTTCGCGATACTGAATATGACCCAGCCAATGTCAATGTACCACAGAGACCAATGGCCGCTGATCGGTCACCGAACCGCGATAGCCAAATGAATCTCGCCAAGTCAAAATTCGTTGACGAGGACGATGCGGCATGCATTCCGAGACCAATTTCTCCAAGTAAAGATCAGCCTTCCCCTGGAAAGTCATCACTGTCTAAGGGCAGCCGGTATGGCAAGGGGTTTGATCCGTCGCATGACATTTGGTCCGAGCATGATAACGCTGCTTACGGGAAGAGTGTCAAGTTCGACGCTGCACCCCCGCAAGTCAATGAATATGAGATGCGCACCCCTGACCCCTCCTCTCTTGCTTCAGGGTCCCGTGAAAATAGCTATGACTCGGAGGAGGATGTGGATGTCAGTTTCGAGCATGAGTCATCCATTGAGCGAGACGACAGCTTTGATGCCTCACTCGAGGATATTGAAAAGACCCCAGTGGTTCTCCCCGAGGATTGGCGTTTCATGAGTCCTGAAAGTGGAAATGAGGAAGAGGACTCTTTCGTTGAGAACACCGACAATGACACCTCTGACGAACGTCCCGTGTCGCGCGGAGGAGACTCTAGCAGTCATTCTCGAGTGGAGTCTCTTGATTCCAATGGCGAGCGTCGTCCGCTACCGCCGCTGCCTTCAGTTGCACGCATGTCCTTGTCTGGATCTCGGCCAACTTCGCCGGAGAAGTTGGCCACCGCCTTCGAACGTGGCAGTGGTAGTGAGCGTGGCTTGCCCGCCGCTCCCCGTCCCGCATCGTATAGCAAATCTGACCTCAACGGCGGCGTGTCCTTGGAAGAGCGATTGAAGCTCATGATGCTCCATGAGCATGAAGGGGATGGAGATGACAACGACAAGGAGACGAATGAGCCATTGAAAGCATCAGCCAAGTCTCAACTCGCGGAGTCGGCCCTTGAAAGTGAGACACAATGCGCAGAAGCATCAGGGCACGACGTCTTCTCTCCTCCACGCATTTCTCGCGAATCCATTTTACGGGATATTCGCAGGAGCGACAGCTATGATGATGATGCTTTTGATGATGACTCTCAAATTGCCTCTAGCCCCAACCCTTATGACCATTATGACCCAGATGTCCCCATTCCGTCTCTGGAAAAGGACGATGACGATTGTTCCAGTGTGATCATTAAAGAGGAGGCGCACGACGACGACCTTTATGCCATCCCTGATTACTATCAAAACTATTCTGATAATAGCCTGTCCTCAAAAGACCAGCGAGCCAAGTATGACGAGGATAGCAATTATTCACTGCGTGAGGCTGCGGAGGCTACGGAGGCTACTGTGAAGGACAACTCTGGTCAGACCACCCCCATCGCCGAGAAAAACGATGAAGGTGTATCTGAACATCAGATTGAGGAATCAAAAGAGATCCCTCAGGCTGACCAAGGTCATGGATTTGACATGGCTTCTATTCGCCAATCCCTTGGCCGTCCTGTGACTCCCGAGATCAAGCAGGAGCACGAAGATGAGATTTCCGAGCCTTCTACGCCAGAGTCCGTCATTCGACATCCCATTGAGGACGGTGATGATGCAGTCGAGGAGGATGATGAAGCCTTCGAAAGTTCCTCCGATGAATCCGTTCCTGAACCAGTCGCCACTATCAAAGCCCCTGGCGCTGGTCTCAAAACTCGACCCTCGCTAACACCTGCTGATATGGAGTCCATGGCTGCGACTCGTCGCAAGATCAGCGGCCAACATGCGCCTCCAATGCCGTCTCTCACCCGGCAGTCTTCCACCGACACTGAGCGCGAAGACAAATTCACCGATTTGGCACCGCAGCTGACACTTCCAACCAACCCATCTCAACGCCAGTCAAGCCTGATGCAACTCGACATACCCTTCAGCATTCAGGAGGAAAGTCTTGGCTTTGGCCTCGACAGGGAGTTTGACCGCGTCATTGAATCTCAAAAGGTTGCGTTCCAATTCGCTCTTTCCCAAATTGATTATTCTCCAGTCCCAGCTTCCCAGGCGGATCGCCCGCTGGCCTCTCGAACCCAAGGACTTCCCAAATTTGCCGACTTTGTCAGACCCGCTAACAAACTTTGCAATCAACAGAGAGGCTACCTCATGCGGCAAAATACTAAGGTTGTCATCGCCAACAACCGTATCGATAACGAAGACGAACCCATGAAAACGAGCGAACACTGTACGCAAGATCCGCGCGGCACCCGCTCCGCGGGCTCTTCCCCTCGCAAGCCGAGCCAGCAGACCTGGACTACCGAGCCATGGAATGGTTCCACGCGACGTCCAAGTATCAAGATGGCTGGTGCTGTACCAAAGAAGAAGCCTGTTCCTGGTGTTGGTTCTGTGCCCCCCCCTTCCTGGTCAACCAAGCAACGTCCAAGAGGCCCAGACAACTATCGACGAAAATGAGGCACTCGCACAGGACAGCTTCGAGGAAGGAGAAGAACGCGGTCGTCTTCGTTGTCAAGGTTGTCGGAATCAAGTACTTGGATCTTCCTCTTCCGCGTGGTAAGTGACCATAGAAGGTGATCCACAATCTTGTTTGATCGCTAATTTCTTCCAGGCGAGCGCTCCCACTTTTCACTCACACTGGACAATGGTTTGCACTGTGTGACAACGTCTTGGCTTGAGCTGGGCAAGTCAGCTCCGATCGGCCAAGAATTTGAGCTCATTGTCCAGAACGATCTTGAATTCCAACTGACTCTGCAGATGAAGGTCGATGAAAACAAGCTTTATCCCCAGGAGACCGCTGCCTCTCCTGCTCGCCAGAAGACATCAGCTCTAAGTCGTGTTTTCGCTTCTCCCCGCAGACGCAAGGAGCTCGATCTGAAGCAGCAAATGCAGACCCAACAGTCGAAGGATGTTAACGCGCCCGTCTATGACCGCCTTCGAAACCTTGTTGCTCGGGATGGAAGCTTTGCTCGTGCCTATGTTGCTCTCAGCGACCACGAAAAGCAGTCCTTTGGTCGTCCTCATGTTGTCGATGTTGCTTGCTTCAACGAATGGGCCGTCGACGAGCAGCCCAGTAGTGTCAAAAGCAAGAAGAGCACCACAAGCATGACTGCGCAGCGCCGTCCGCCATACAAGATTGGCAAGTTGGAATTGCAGTTGTTGTTTGTCCCCAAGCCCAAAGGCAGCAAAGAAGACGACATGCCCAAAAGCATGAATGCCTGTATTCGCGAGATGCGGGATGCCGAGAGTGTTGCTGCTCGAAGCTGGGAAGGATTCCTTTCTCAACAGGGAGGAGATTGTCCCGTAAGTTCGACCTATTAGTTCCCTGACACTGTCGTATTCTGACACGTATTAGTTTTGGCGTCGTCGCTACTTCAAACTCCAGGGCTCCAAGTTGACTGCTTATCATGAGACGACACGCCAACCCCGGGCAACTATCAACCTGGCCAAAGCCTCCAAGCTCATCGATGACCGGTCGTCTCTTACTCAGAAGGAGACCAGCACTAAGAATGGTGGTCGCCGGAAGTCGGCTTTCGCTGAAGAGGAGGACGGCTATATGTTCGTCGAGGAAGGCTTCCGTATTCGTTTCGGTAACGGCGAAGTGATTGACTTTTACGCCGACAGCGCAGCGGACAAGGATGGTTGGCTGAGAGTAATGTCAGAGGCTGTCGGAAAGGGATCTTCCTCTGGGAACGGTGCGGTCAAACCCTGGGCTGAACTTGTGCTCAAGCGTGAACGAAGCATGAAGGCTCGGCGTTCCACCACCGACCGTCTTCCAGGTGGCCCCCCCTCGCCCACTGGAAAGCGACAAAGCAACATCACAGGGGTCGCTCCCGCCTCAGCAGGCTCTGCGGCGCAGGCGCCCTCATCTCCCCGTCCCCGACACAAGCACACCCAATCCCAGCCCGAGGTGGGCGGTATCGACGCTCGCCGGCAGAAAACGCGCTCTCTCATGTTCTAAGCGCCTGAGATACCTCCATTGAACAAAAAGCCAACACTTCACTTCTCCTGTCCATGATGTCAAGTTGTCACAATTACCTTTTCTATTCCCCCTGTGGATGTCAGTCCATATCACTTTCTCCTCCTGTCTTTGGAGAACCATTTCCTTTCCTCTTCATTTTTGTGCTCTTTCCTGATGTTGGTGTACGATGCAGCTGCTTTCATTGTGTTCGGTGCGACTGTTTTTTGACCAAGGCTCCATGTGCGTTGCGAGGGCACTACGACCATGCTATGACCCTAGATTGCAGGACACCTTCTGATACATTCCTTCGAGATCCTGCTTTACTTTAATGAGACATACGTCCGTTGTTTCTTTTTCTTCATCAGTTCATAGGTTCATTGTCCCCCGGTTTATGAGACTTAAAGAATTTTCCTGAGTTGAAGCGATAGAGTCTTGTACATTCGGTCGAGGCTTTTTCCAACTGTAAGGATCTAGTTTCCTCGGTCTTGCTCATTCCTTTTCTTATGCCTTTGTTAGGCACCCGCGTAGGAATAAACATCTCCCTCGGAGTCAAAATATGTTTTGACCAGGGTATACAAAGAGAACTAAGCCGAAAGAAGATGTAGGCGACGATAACATGTATTCGCTGTATACAGAAGATACCACGAGGCAAGAAATGCAACGCCAAGCATAAGATCATCGAGCACGCTGGCCTTCTTAGCAGGCAATTAGCGCTTTAGTGGCTCAGCCCCCGATCCTCAACAATAGCAACCTTTACCTAGAGCCTTCTTGGCTGCCGTAGAGACCGATGCTGGGACCCACATCATTTAGCCGGTATTTCAAGAATGACGTGATATGGTTAAGGGAAGAGATGGAAGTCCTTGCACAGAGTGGGCTGATGTATGCCTATGTTTCAACGTGCTTTGCTTTGCATGGACGAAATCTCCCCCCCCAGTGGCCTTTGTTTCTCCTCGTTGCTGATGCGCCAGAAGACATGTTCTACAGCTTCAAACCTTGTCTCCATCAAGACTGCCTGGTCAACTTATTTCGTGATTACAGGAGCCTTATAACCAGGTTGCTGTCAATCAGCGCGAATGAATATCAAGTGTGAATATCTCCCCGACCTTGCATATTGACCCCGTTCTTAATAAAAATAAGACATCAGGATGGCGTGATTCAGGAACGTAGTTGTTGGAGTTTAGGAAGACTATCACATGTTGACCTCCTCATTTGTCACTCTATGCTATTTGTAGAGCCGCAAGGGTGCATTTATCAGCATTTGGCTATGTTCGACCAATATTGCGTGCTGTCCTGACAAATGCGACGATGACCCCGCAAGTAAACTTGAATATAAGGGATGGTAGACTCTTCGGCAAGAAATAATTCTAATAACTAACATGTTCAAGAATTATTCTCAGTTTCGAAGCTCCAACTAATATTGCATTATGGCATCTATCGCAGTTCAATCCTCCGGTAACTATGGCTTCACCCTGAACCAGAAACCGCCTGCGGTTCCCGTCTCTGAGAAACCACATCATGTCAATACAACTTTAAACTTCTACAAAGCGAACGAAGATGGTTCACCTCCTTCTCCTACCATCATTGGCAGACCAGAAACCTTCAACAAACCGAGCGTCTCTCTCCCTGTCACAATTCACAACGTCAGCGGGCACGAGCTCGACCATTCCCTTGATGGAAATGGCTTCCAATTTCATTACCATGAGAGCACAGAAAAGGATTTTCTGGATGATGAAAAAATTCGACAACAGTATTATCCAGAGACTGAACAGTTGCTCAAAGATGTGTACGTCCTCTTATATCAGACTCACAGCAAAGCATTACATATTTGAACTTAACTCAACAATGCAGAACTGGCGCCTCTCGTGTTCTCATTTTCGACCACACCATCCGTCGCGCCTCCCAAGATCCAACCAGAGACGGATCACAGCAGCTCCGCGGCCCTGTGCAACGCGTCCACATCGATCAATCATATAAAGCTTCAAAAAGCCGAGTCTCCCACCACCTCCCAAACGAAGAAGAAGAGCTGTTAAAGGGTCGATATCAGATCATCAACGTCTGGCGCCCTATTCGCACTATCCTCAAGGATCCCTTGACGGTGGCAGATGCTCATACTGTGCCGGATAGCGATCTCGTGCCAGTGGGACTCATCTATCCTGATCGGGAGGGTGAGACCTATGCCGTGAAGCCGGACCCAGATATCAAGTGGTATTACCGCTATGGGCAGACTCCGGACTTGGTTACGTTGATCAAATGCTTTGATTCTAAGACAGATGGTAGGGCTAGACGCGTGCCTCATTCGGCGTTTGTGAATCCCGAGACCGAGAACGAAGATGGAAGGGAGAGTATTGAGGTGCGGGCCTTGGTCTTCCATCCTGAGGATCGGGAGTGAAGGGTTGAGGTCAAGAACGAGATTAGCATAGGGTATTGGGACTATTACTTGGCAGATTGTCTGATTTGTATCAGTTTTAAGAATGTACAATGAAATTTGAAACTCGTAACTATTTAGGGCATGTATAATCATATCTACAGCCGTCGTAAATCATCTATTTTCCCGCGATCTCCTTCACAGCCGCGACGATGTCGTCAGGACCGAGACCCTGGCCGTTGATCTGTTCGAACAGACCGCCACAGCCCTCCTTCACAGCACCCATCGACTTGAACTTGGGGGTGAGCTTGCGCTCCAGCAGATGGGTACCGAGGCGAGAGCCAAGTCCGGTCTTCTGGGCAATGGACTCCACAACGAGAACGAAGGGAGTGGAGCCGTATGTGCGGATAGCATCCTCGTCGACGATGTTGAGGGTAGGCTTGTTGATCAGACCAATGTCAAGACCATCCTTGCGCAGACGCTCAACAGCGTCGAGGGAACGGTACACCATGTCACCATATGTGACGATATAACCGGCAGAGCCCTTGCGGATGATCTCCTCCTTGCCGGGGACAAACTTGTAGCCCTCGCCAAAGAGCTTCTCCTCAGTACCCTCCTTCAGGATGTAGGGAACTTTGGAGCGGGTCGAGAAGATGAAACGCATGCCCGAGTCCCAGAAGACCTTGTTGACGACGGCCTTCATCTGCTCGCCGTCGGCAGGGAAGTAGAGAGTGGTGCTCTCCGCATCCATGAGGCCGTTGTCGGCAAAGAAGTGGTTCAAGCCGAAGTGGCAGGTGTTATCGGCCATCTCATCGACACCGCTGTGTGAGAAGTGGGACAGAACGGTGCAGTTGTTCAGACGGGCCATGGTGATTTCGGAAATGCACATCTCCAGGAAAGCGGAGAAGGTAGAGAAAACACCCTGGCGCTCACCGTTGCTGCCGAAACCAAAGCCGGCAGCGGCGGAGAAGTTGCCTCGCTCCATAACACCGGAGGGCACGAAGACTTCGGGGTGCTTGGACTGGATGGCCTTCAGACCGGTTGAGCCGGCAAGATCGGAGTCGATCACCATCACGCGACGGACAGCCTCCTCCTTGCTCAAGCCGTCGAGAACAGCATTGACTGCCTCACCGAAGATGGAGCGGTTGGCCCCCTTTTCTTTTGTGGAGCCCTGATACTGGTGAGGGTTAGAACGACCCTTGATATCGTCGTAGAAAGCAAGGCTCTCCTTGCTGTATCCCCGCTTGGTGAGATACTTGCGAGCGACATCGACAGTAATCACATCGTGGGCATGGGTCTCGCCCTCAATGCCCTCAATACCAGGAGCCATGACTCGGTTCACAATAACAGCCGCAGGGCCCTTGTGGTTGATGACCTCGGCAATAGCTCCATACAAAGAATCGATGTTCTCACCCTCGGCACGAACAACGTGGAGGCCGTGACCCTCCAGGGTACGACCGATGTCATAGCCCTTCAAGTATTGGGAAGGGTGGCCTGCAATCGTAACGTCGTTGTTGTCAATGAACAACTTGACGTTGAGGTTTCGGGCAACAGCGATACGCGCGGCCTCGGCATCGTTTCCTTCCTGCTGGGAGCCGTCGGAGCCCAGCATGATGACATTCTTGTCCTTGTTGGCCATGGAGATACCATTGACCATTCCCCACATGTGGCCGAGACGTCCCGAGCTGAACTTGACTCCGGGAGTGAGACCAAGCTCGGGGTGACCGGGAAGCTTGGAGTTGGCATCGCGATAGTTCAACAGGTGTTCAGGATCAATCTTGCCATCCAGTGCGGCAAGAAGGTACTGTGTGGCAACGCGGTGGCCTGCCTCATCGAAAATGGCATCGACAAAGTTATCAGGGTTGGCGTTGATCATCGCGAGCAAAACACAGACTTCGGGGGCCGTGTCGAATGGTCCACCGGTGTGGCCGGACACGCCACGAGCAGCACCTGTCGCCGTGAAGGCAATGATAGCATCACGGAAGATATTGATGTTGTGCAAAAGATCCTTTTTCTGCTCGGCAGTGAGGGTTGCATTCTTTGGGTCAAGCTTGAGTTGCTTGAACTGCTTGAGATCCACTGGGAATTGACCACCTGCCATTTTGACGGAAGTTGTTGTATGTACGGGAAATGAAGAGAGAAAGATCTCTTTGACAGGAAAATCTTATGTAGCAGAGAACAAATGTCAGACCCTAAGAAGAAAAAAAACCGGTAACTCTTTGCTTCAGCCGGAGGGGTGTTGACGTCATACGATAGCGGTGGGGGTTCGATCGGTCCGAAACTTCGAAGCTTCCAAGTGGCAACTTCCTCTGTTCCTTGGATCGTCCTGGTACCTTCCCTGTTCTCTATCTGCTATTCATTCCGAAACGTAATGCCACGGGGTGCTACACCGGCTGCCAGCCGGTGCAAGTCTGCACAATGTTATCAGATACATACTATCCATAGAAAATGTCTCGGGCTGCTCAAGTCCGAACCCTTCTAGCCCCACCATTCACCTATCACGTCAATAGTAAAAATACGATGCATTTATGATGGGCATGAAACTACTGGTTACAGTCCATTTCATCTCAATTGAGTTCATGGACGGATTAAGCTTCGATCGCCTGACTTTGCACGTTGACATCGCCAAGTGGGGCTCAATTCAATCTAAATCGCCTTATCTATCAGCTCAAACTGATTTTCTGCTTCATGGAGCCATTTTCAAAATTGTCTTTCACCAAGCCCTGCCGGGCTAGCTCAATCGGTAGAGCGTGAGACTCTTAATCTCAAGGTTGCGGGTTCGACCCCCGCGTTCGGCTATTCCTACAAAAAACCTGAGATATTTCTTTTTGGTCCGTTCCCGAACATGGAAACCCAAATTTTTGGTGCTCTCAGCCTGCCCGAGTCTCATTTTTACTCTAGTTGTTTCCCCCTAGGACTGATAGGGTGGCAGCACCGTCTTATAAAGTACATTTAGCTGTGCCCCCTGTTACAAGTCTACTGGTCTCTGAACGGCAGAGTTTCGAGGCCAAAATCTCCAAATAGCCCTCAAAAGATTCGGACGCCTAATTTTTCCCAGCCTCCATCTCCAGCTAGGAGCCACTCATGTGCATCTGTGTCATACGGGTACCTGGGAAAGGATGACATAAAGGCCTACTCAAATGGAGTAGCAGGAGACTTGCTCGAGATATATCCAGAAATGCCCAGTTGAAAGAGTCTACAGCTAAGGCTATTGGCGCGGAGGTGGTGCAGCGGATTCGTGACAGGAGGTTTCCCGCTCGAGTACCTATGAGCGCCACTTTATTGCGAGCTCAGACAGCTTAACCGTCGTGATTCCATGAATATCCGCTGACAGCCTAGGAGTTTACGATTTCCACAATCTGCTCCAAAGAATCAATGGAAAAATCCGGCCCCTGTTCCTGGCAAGCCGCCCGATCTCCGTAACCATACCGACACCAACAGACTTTGCTCCCAATGTTCTTTGCGAACTGAATATCCGCCACTGTATCACCCACCACGAGCACCTTATCCGACTCAAGGTCTCCTAGCCCATATCTTTCCAATAATCTTGGGATCAGAACATCCACGAAACTGGCAGGGTCCGGCTTGCGCTTCGCCCCAGGGGTCTTGTCCCCGACGATCAGATCTTCCGGCACATAGCCATCCAGGCCATTCCGCTCCAGTGCGGTTTTTACCGCCGCTACACCCTTGTTACTCACGATGGCAATGGGAATTTTGCGAGCGTTGAGCTCAGTCAAAAGATTCTTGGAGCCAGGGAAGGCCCGGATGAGTAATTGGCCGTGGGCAGCGTAGAGGGCACGGTATTTTTCAATCCACTCGATCTCGACGGTCGAAGTGAACTCAGCAGGGGAGGGATGCAAGGCCTGGAAAGTGTCTGTCAGGCCAGCACCACGGGCAATGAGGCGCTGGATTTGAGATTCAGGAGGGATGTGGGTGGGAAGAAGGGCGTCGAAGGTGAGTTTGATGGTTTTGGAGATGGACTCATGCGTATCGAAGAGTGTGCCATCAAAGTCGAAGATCACGAGGGCTGTCATCTTGGGCGGTGTGTGCGCGAGTCTCTTGGCTTGAAGCATGTAGTGATTGGGAGCATTAAACTGGTCAGATACACGAGGCTCTCGTAAATAAAGGATACCGCTCCCGGGCTAGAATTAACGCGCAATTTTCAAGAGGCTCCCGCGCGCGAAACCTCGTTCACAGAGATTTTGCAGTAGCATATGGACAGATGTGGTTAGTTTCATGCAGCTAATGCGCTGATGTAACATTGGGATAGGGCTAGTCACTCAACAAACTTGCTCACGCACAGATATCAAGGGGCATGTGGAGAAGTTGAAAGCGCCCTTGCACTACCTTTTAGCGCTTGTCTGATGCCAACGGATGACTCAATGAGTGCTTATAGATGTCAAGTGGCTGAGTATCCGAAATTTAGTGATTAATTATGAACGTAGGCAAGCTACAATAGAGATCATTAATTTG
This sequence comes from Penicillium maclennaniae, assembly GCF_028827695.1. Taxonomy (NCBI): domain Eukaryota; kingdom Fungi; phylum Ascomycota; class Eurotiomycetes; order Eurotiales; family Aspergillaceae; genus Penicillium; species Penicillium maclennaniae. The sequence goes on along the minus strand of NW_026623215.1, from coordinate 2,830,163 downwards.
TTCAAGTGCGAAAACCGAGTCATTTCAGCCAATATATTGTGTCAAGTTGTTGACTGATGTTTATACATATCAGCGGTGACGTTATCCATTTCTTCTTCAAGCCTCAAATTAGGGGCATAGCGACACGATCTGTGTAATCAACGTTGTCCTTGACGCTCTCGATACGATCAAGACAAGTCCCAAATATTCTATCCCAAAGGCGAGTTTGCTTGCCATAGTTGTGACTCTTTCTCCATCCATACCGGTGATGAAGGTCATGGTCTTCGATCACCAACTCTGCATCGAAAAGTTCCAACAACCAATTGACAGTAGAGGGCGCACCGCCATGGATTCGGAGACCGCTGTGTCCGATAAACTCCGAGAAAGCAATGTACTGGAAGCAAATCCACCACTCATAGAAACCCATGGGCAGGCCGAGGAACTTCAAAGTCGTATATGCAAGAAGCGGGACGCCAGTGATATCCATGAACTCTTGCTCGTGGTCCGCGTAGGCAGAGAGCAGGGGATTGGGATGCTTCGTTAGGTGGTGCTTACGGTGGAACTTCCACAATGGTCCCACCGAATGCATCAATCGGTGATACCAATAGAACCAAAAATCCACCGTGATGCTGTAGAGGCCTATCTCTAAAGGCAGCCATCCCCATTCCATTGTTGCTGGTGTTTCACTTGGCTGATAGGTGAGATAGATGGCCATTATCATGCGGAAGGTCGAAGTGGACATGAGTTCGCGCATGACTTTGCCAACTCCAACGTCGGGAATATCGTCGCGTGCATGCTTGTCACCATCCAAGAAACCATAACGTTGACCAAGGCGGCGCATGATGTGCATTTCGTGAATTCCGTTCAACTTGAATGCACTCGAATATAACGCGAAGGCGGCAAAAAAACTGAGATTTTTGCCAGTATAAGTCGTGTAGGCGTGGTGAAGAACGAGTGGGATCGCAGCGTGTACCAGAATCCACACATGGAGTGTCCATTCTTGAACAGCGTGGATTTTGTCTTTTTTGGAGAAGACTGGCACTTCTCTATCAAGCTCTACGAGGTGTAATCCAAGAATTTCAATCATCCAGTGCCATAATTGCCACTGAGATCGGTCATGGCGCCAGGTAGACACCATTGAATTCCCGGGGTTTCGCTTGGCGGTCGTTATCTGGGTCGACATCGTTCAGAATCAGATTCTCCAAATGACGATCGAAAAAGACAAAATATGAAGAGGTGCCAGATGAAACATTTGGATTTCAATGAACCTATACCTACAAGGCTGGAAGCATATGGGGTTGCCGGCCGCGGTCAGAGCATGTGAAGTCATAATCATCACTCCACGATTACAAGCGTGGATACCATCGCGAGATCATCATATCCCACGAACCAATCAGTGTAGCTATATCAGAGAAGAAAATTATACATAGTGTTGAGAGCGTTGGGGTATCCCAGCTCAGGGATCATCAGTACTTGTGATTGAGTCGTCTGCCTCGGTTCCCCAGATATTTACGCAAGGAATGCGCGGGGAAGCCCCACATACGATTCTTCCTGAGGCCAGTGCGAGTACTCACGGTCTTTTTTCTTGGTCCGTTTGCCTGTGAGACTGTATTGGCTTTTTGTGGGCGAGCTCCAATTGGAGAGGCTTCATCAAGCAGTAGTATCTTAGAAGTATCGGTTCGTGCATATTATGTGCCTTGTTCTTGTCAACGCACATTTTGATACAAGCACAAGTGAAATGCTGTGCAACAGCACGGTGAGAATTATTTGATTTATGAGAGACTTCGAATTTTCAATATTCGGACCAGTTCAGAAAAGAAAGGGTCCCAAGTCTGCATGGAATGAACCCGGCTACAAAGTTTGCTTGCATGGAGAACACCATACCCCCAGCACGTGAGAAACCTTATGAGATTAAGTGACTTGAGGCAATTGGGAAGCCTCTAATTAATGAGACATGGGCTCTCAGGGCTTTCCAGGATGAATCAAGTTGTTGCTCCGAGTTGGAGCGTGTGTCTTTTCCTTTTGAAGGTAGAAATCCTTCGGCCCATTCGTACGCTGGCAGTATTGTCTGGGCCGCTACAAAGGCAGCAAGTTTCCTACTTGATTCCGGCTATGATACCTGCATCATTGATCTAGAGAGGGCCACCCTGAAGTGGAGCTTTCAAAAGATCTAATGAAATTACTGGATGGTGATAGAAAATAAGACTCGAAGAAAACAACAGCTCGTCTATTTCCACAAGGCATCAAGGAAAGGAAACGTCGAGAAAGATGGAGATGACGGCAGGGACAGAGGGAAAAGTGACCATGAAGGCATGATGACGAACCGAACAATTCGGCAGATGTGTGGCGCTGAACTTTCTCCTTCTCCCAACGTTCTGCTGCCATTTACTCTCCGTCTTTGTCCTTGCATACACTTTACAAAAGCGACGGGCTATCTTTTATAGTTGTGTCTTATCATTCCGGCTGACCATTCTAAGGCTTTTGATCAAGAAACTCAGAATGAGACTGAAGGATAACTGTGTCAGAATAATTACATGCAAGCAGACTAAGCCCAGGACAGGTAAGGAGCAGATGATTTCAACCATCTAGCACGTGGAAGCATTGTAGGTAGCATGATATTGCAGTGTATGGGTCAACTCCGAAAACTGGTGACTGAAACACGTTCCTCTATAGATCTTTGTCATGTAATCCAGATTGACAGTATTCCGGGAAAGGCGAAGAGATCCGTGCGCAATAGAAAGAAAACTAGAACAGCCAATCAGATCAGACCGTATGTCACATGTATGAGAAGGTCCCAAGTAAGTGATTGAGGCTCACTAGCTCATTCAGACGAGTCAAGTTCTTCCTCTTGCTCCATTCAACGAGAAAGATAGATCCCATGACGTCTTCAGCTGCACGCTCATATAATTACTTCGGCCCTGTGTAAAAGTTGCAGATGCCCCGACGACTTGGAACTCATCTTCCTTGTCGAGTAGGCCTATTTCAACCACGTTCCCACGGTCGTGCGCGTCTAGCGTACCTCGAGACTTTGAAACATTTCTTGTGATGCCGACCTGTCTTCACAATCAGGAGTATTCTCTGCGCAAGGCTGTGCTAGATCCTCAATCAATTCATTCAGCGTGAGTCCGAAAACCGAGTAGCTAAAGTGTAAACTGGGTGGTTGCGGCTGACATTGCTAAGTCCGATCTGTTGACAAAGGCAGAAGAGGCGCAAGCGTAGGAAATGACGGTGAATCCACAAAACCTTCCCTGAGACACTAGATGAGTTGATTTGCGGCTCTAGCCGCCCTTAGCCAATTAGAATGTAGTCAGCCCGGGCGCCTGAAATTGAGGATTAACCGCTTTCGGGCATTGGTGCCACGATGCACGATTTGCTCGGGCCTGGAACGCGGCACGTTGTCTAGGGGGATCAACACTTACCCAGAGCCGACGATAGAGTTCACACTGCTGACGCTGATACGAGCCTGTGTGGCTAGCTTCCGCTACTGATATAATCCAGCTTTTGATCTTCTCTGCTGGTATTTAAGAGGGGAGCTTTTTTGTGTATTTGCTATACAGGCCAGGAAAACATCTCAATTTTGCTAAACACATCGTTGTTACGAAATACGCCGATATGTCTCGAAGTATCGATCAGCTCCCTGAGCCGAGAGAAGTCAAGAAGATGAAAGTGATCGTTGCAAGTCCTAGTCGGTAAGGCCTGAGACCCAGTTCAGTCATGGCATCAAAATAAGTTTAGGATTCGTTAGCTCAGGCACACTCGGTCTCTACAAGGCGATGCAAATCCTAGGCTACAGACCGTACCACATGTACGAGTGTTGCGCCATTGGCGGCGTTCCCCATATGAAGACATTCAAAGAAGGAATCATCGCTGAAGTCGACCCACTCTCTGGGACGAAGAGATACTCGAGGGCTGATTTCGATAAATGGTTGGGCGACTACGACGTGAGCGGTCATCTTCCAATTCTCATTGATGATCAAGAGCATTAATTTTGACAACTTCGGAAGTGTCTGATCGAGATCCCGGCTTATGCAGGAATGGACATGGTCCGAGCATATGCCCAAGATCCGGATGTCAAGTTCATTCTCACCGAAAGGTCACCCCAAAAATGGGCAGTTTCTGTCAATAACACGGCCGCCGAAGTCGTGACCCTCGCCGACCGTTTTCCAATTTCGATCCTGAAGTACTTCGACTCGACTCTGTATCACTTCTTTAGCCTCAATCAGGTCATTTATCGTGCAATTGCCGACAGGACGATGCCTGGTGATCCGGACAATGAAAGAATGCTGCAGAGGTGGTATATTGAGTAGTGAGTCAGCCACTGAAGTGGGCCCGATAGATCAGAATTAACATTATGCCCTAGCATGAAAGAAGTGAAAGATATCATTCCCGCCGATCGCCTGTGTCTGATTCAGCTTCAGGATGGTCTCGATTGGGAAAAGATCTGTCCGTTCTTGGGAGTGTCGATTCCAAAGGAAGAGTACCCTGATCGAAACGAGCCTGAGAAATTTCAAGCCTTGGTGCAGGTCTTCTTGCAGCCGAAGCTAATAGCAGCTGTGGTCAGGCTCAGTTTGCTTGCTGTGCCAACTTTCGGAATTGCCCTCTGGGCGACCTGGAGATATTACCCGTCCTTTGCCTCGGTGTGAATATTCAGCTCATGACTCTGATTCAACGGTCGATGCGTAAGATACCAGGTACCCGTGGAATGGAGACTTCGACGTAACTGAGAACGAAATCATTGCCATCGGGTTTTTTCTGCGTCATATCTACGTTGACCACATATGGCAAGGCATGAATTTGCGGAATCACGAAGCTTGGTGTCGTAAGACTCGAATGGAGGAGGGACTCGGGCAAAAGCGAGCGACGTGTGCAGGAGGTAGTGGGTGCTGATGTCGTGAATTTATGGTGATGACGCTTCTTTCATTGGACGAGCGTGCGATCATAAACAGGGAAATCTTTCATTTGACAGCATGTCCAGAATCTCTTTAGTGGAATATTTGGCTTCAAATCCAGTGAGAAGTGCAATTACTCGAAAAATAAGATCCGGCCAATGAAAAAATCTTTGTGGTCCAAGTTGTCGCCAGGGAATCTCCGATTTTATACACGGCGCTGAATTGTAATTGCCGAAACGTTGACACCGTGCTTTTGTTTCAAAGCGCGGCTAATATTTCGCAGATTCAGCTTTTGCCAAACTAGCCCAGCAATTTCTTCCTGGAAGATAACCGCGTTGAAATTCAAATGATCACGCTGTAAACTCGTCTTCTTCTTACTGGGAGTGAATGTCAAGATATGGTGGATGTAGAAGACGACGAGTTGGGGTTGATGAACACCTCTGTCCTGCAGCGGCTTGCTCAGCCAGGTCCTTTCAGGCATCTTGTGCGGCCCGGGGCGAGGCCACAGGGGTGATTGGGATTCGCGGCGTCGCTGGCGTCACTCTGTCCATGCTTGATAGGGGAAAACAATGAGGTTGGATGTTGATAGCTGCTGGCTGGCGCCCGATTCGTCAGGCAATGAAATACGTCCGCCGCTTCTCAATGGCGGTGTATGTTCTGTTCTGCCTATCAGTACTCTCACTAGCAGGAAGACGCGTCCTGGACTTCAGACATTGACTATCTTGCCCCCCCCCCCCTGCCCAGACACCATTACAGCGAATTATGGGAGATCAGGGGTCGTGTACACCTCCACACTTACAACTACGCTTTCACGGACAAAATCGCTTTTCCAGGGCTGCTTTCAAACAAGTCTTCAGGCACAAGATCATGGAAAATTTGAAGAACAGTCTAAATACTCTCACCTTCAATAGGCGGATCAAGTCGCAACAGGATGAAGTAGCTATAATGCTACATAGACTTTTTTTTCTACAATGCCTTAGTCCCATCGACTAAACCATTCAAGATCGCGATATCAGACTTCAATGAATCATGTGCTCTATCCATAGAAATTCAGGAGAAGGTAAGGATGCGTAAGACACATAACCCGGAGTATGGCTTCGTATGGATTGGAACACCCTTGAAAGCCGTCTGACAGCTCCATGAGACAGGAAAGAACACTTTTTGGCCCCCATCGGCACTTGTCAATCTAGATTCGGGACAAGCTTTTTTCTTTCTGGTACAGTCTACTGAGAGGCTGAGATGAATAGCATACGAGTACACGAAGAGGTTGAAGACTCTAACCGTAATGGGATTGACGCGTCCGCCCAAATTTTCGTTATCTTTAGAAATCACTGGCCGTTCTTCTGGAATATTTCAATAATAATCATGAGTTCTTCCATCTTGGCTTCTACCACGGGTTACTACTTTTTCCTAGAATCTTTTACTTATGCCATGAATGTGCATCCTCTGTTGAGTAAAGATTCGCGAGATAGGTAACGAACCTATGAACGAGTACGAGTGGATCCACCGAGCCAATGTCCACTCGCCTTCAATGGCCGCATATCCGATCCCGGCTTTTCAACGGACTGCAGCATCAAGTATCCAGTAAAATGCAGTGGTATAGGTCTCGTATAATAATAAGTCATATCGTGGTAATTTCTATGGTCGCCCAGGCACCCGGGTACTAGATTAGGAAGCCCTCACGCACTCCGAGCGGGATTCCTCTCTTTGCAGTGGAGTTGCTGACCCACAACTTCCCGCTCCGCTCAGAGGAACTCGTGGACATGACGCTGGCCACTGACGACGCACGCGTAAGCCTCTTGGCGTTCAAAGATAATTGGCTACCATTTGGCTACATGCTTTTCTATAGCCTAAAATGAATGTGGGCTTCTCATATTTGCTGATTCTGGATCACTGGAGTTCAAAATACGCGTCAGGTGGCTTCAGATTCAAGTCGCTTCTTGACAATGTGGTTGACGGCAACAAATATCTGGGAGCAAGCAACGAGATATTGCTGCGACCCCTGCTCTGACTGATAAGGCCAGAATGGTTGGCCCTGCGATCATTTGCACTTGCGTTGCTGCTCTCGCGCGGGCAGTTTATGGGGATTTCGTGTCCACCGAATACGAATCATACAATAACGGAGATTTAGGTCATCGCCCTCATCTGGAATTTCACTCGAGCAGTGAATTTTCACCTCTCCTGCAAGTAAATATATGGAATCGATCAGCCATTTCAGACACCGGCTCCCATATATTCCTGCGACATGATGGTAACTCGACCTCGCCGCTAGCATCGCCACTGATTCTCGACGCCAACGATTTAAGTGCAGTCTTCATGAATCGATCTTTCGAGAATGTGTTCGGCACCCGCGTTCAAGAGAATTTCGGGAAGAAGTATTTGACGTTCTGGGAGGGTTATAAGGACAACGGAATTGGAGATGGTTATGGACTTGTCTACGACGACACCTATCGATTGATTTATAAAGTCTGGGCGCAGAATTTAAAAGTCCACAGTGACCTTCATGAATTCGCATTCACCGGCAACGGAACGGCTTTGGTCACTGGTGTTAATGAGATGATTGCACGTGGGTCTGATTTCAATCAAACATGGGGTTTGCCCGACAGATTTGAAATTCTGGACGCCGCTTTCCAGGAGATTGAGTTGGGGACAAATGATGTACTTTTCCACTGGCGAGCCATCGATCATCTCAATCCTTTGGATTCACACGAGCCAAGCGGCCCTGGTTGGGATGCCTTTCATCTGAATAGCATCGAGAAGGTAAGAGGGTATTATGAAGAAGACAGCAGAGACACGTCCTGACATTTTACATCTAGACTAAAGCAGGTAACTATCTTATCTCGATTCGTCACATCCACTCCATTCTCCTCCTCGATGGGAATACGGGCGATATTCTTTGGACATTAGGCGGCAATAAGAACGATTTTATCGAACTGCCTCCTCCTGAAGGAGTCAATCCCATTCAGCCTGTGCTGACAATGGGCTGGCAACATCACGCTCGCTTCGTCCCAGGAACCAACGAGACGCAGATCACCTTCTTCGATAACCACGTCAAGGTCACTTCACATGGTGAATGCACTTTGGATTGCTCGCGTGGTCTCCACATCGCCATCGATGATACCGTCTCGCCGCCAACGGTCCAGCTCCTGCGCGAGTTCCGTCATCCGGCAGACCTTCAGGCCCAGAGCCAAGGAAGCATACAACCTCTTTCGCCGGTTTCGGGGAACATAGGCAACGTATTCATCGGCTGGGGCAGGTGTCCTTCATTCACGGAGCACTTATCGACGGGCGAGATCGTCATGAACGTACAGTTTTCACCATGGCACAGCGCCGAAGTTCCTGACGCCCTCGACAATTATCGTGCATATAAGATGGACTGGTCCGCCACGCCATGGTGGGACCCCGCAATTGTGCCAAAGCTGAGTCTCGAGGACGAGTTGGTCGTCTATGTCAGCTGGAATGGTGCGACCGAGGTGGCGGGCTGGGTCGTCCGGGGAGCGGAAACCGATTCGTTGGACAAACACCAGGTGCTGGCGACATCCCGGCGGACTGGATTTGAAACGAAACTGACGATTGCGTGGCCAAGTCATCAGTATATTTGGGCGGACGCCATGGATCGTCATGGGAACGTGCTTCGATCAACGGAAGTCGTCAGTCTCAGGCACTAGAGAACTTTCCTTTGCTTTCGACCTCTATGGCGTGAACAGCTCGATGTTCCAACCTACAGAGGACGTGGCGTGGGACTACCTGGATCCTACGGCGTCTCACCGTTTGTCGAGGACGGCATGGGCTTTACTATGTACTGGATTGGGTGTCCTTTTCCTGGCCGGCGTAACAGCCGGTGTCATTGTGTGGCACCGAGGCAATGACTACGATAGATTGGGCGCCGACATATTTGTTCTGGGTGACGATTTCGATCTTAGGATTGTGGTCAGTGAGGGCAGCGATGGCGAAGATGTCGACGGTGAAGATGTCGCGATGAGCGTGTCAATGTCGACCAGCAATTAATAAGGCCGGAGGACAGCCGTGCCCTTCTCTCACATGTGGAGAGATAAACATAATGAATTTAATTTTCCTTGTTCTAATGCCATGACGAAGAGAGCACTCTGCCCTTACCAGCAAAATCCAACAATGTCCCCGTTACTTAAAATTCAGAACGTACAGTGCCAGATGTTCTACGGAATGCTGAATGTGACAGAGAAAAAGAGATGAGGAGAGTCTGGAAAGTATCAAATTGTCGTAGAAAAAAACCTCACGAAAGCTCACCGCCACCAAATTCCCTCGAGTCCAATGTCATCATCTGGCCAAACAAGACAGCCTCAACTCCTAATCAACTTTCCCCTACTTCTTTGCCCCCGAACCAGTATTCATGTTGCTCGATCCCGCGCCACTCTTGCTTCCAGTAGCTTGCTGGCTTCCAGAATGGCCAGCACCACTGGATGATTGCGTGGCCTGGTTGCGATCACCAGCAGCCTGGGCGCGCGAGGCGAATCCGCCAGACGACATGTTGCCGCCACCCTTTGCCTACAAGGCATTAGAAGATCTCCTTGGGCCGTCATGTATGTATCAGAGAACGTACCTGAGAAGATTGAATTCTTCCTGAATCCGACTTGGACATTCCATGGCTGTTCTTGTCACTGGATAAAGTCATTGTGGGATACGTATCAGATGTTCTTGAGGTGTCAATGCTTGATGTGTTTTGGATGTTGACTTGAATCTTGGAGGAGAATAATGGTAATAGGAAGAAGATGATTGTGAACGTTGGTGGTCTGGAAGAGAGAAAAATTCTGAAGTGCAAACTGTGACTATATAGACAGTAGATGGTCATCTGACCGGGATGGACCTGAGGTTGTCTACAATGTTTGCTTGCAAACGCATACCGCTGCAATTGTCATTGACAAACGGCACAGTCAAGACAAGGATGTCTAGCGTGAGCTTAATTCGTTGCGTGGTCTTGGCAAACATCAATAGGAGAAGATGCATTGTTTCAAATTGCAGAGGGGTTTATTGATGACCTGAAGCGGTCATCGTACATTTGCGGTGAGATATTCAATAGTCTTCTTCAACGAGCACAGCACATTGAAAGATATTACAAACATCTTCTGTGCTCCAAATACGTTGGAAAATCCCAGAAAGATCTCAGCATAAATGCATGCATCAAGTGGTCAATTTCGACATTAAATATTTTGTCTATCACATTGTTTCGTAGATCAACCAATCCTTACAACTCATTCATGGGATTTCTCCCTTATATTAAAGCATTCAATGAAATTCACATTTCCACCGCTTAAACCGCATCGGGGAAAACCTTGGGAACAGCCAGGGTCTTAGGGGCAGAAGCACGGGCCTTGGGACCAATAAGGTGATCAAATGCAGGCGAGTGCGAGACACGAGGAGTAGCATCCTCGAGACCCCACAGGTAGCCCAGAGTCTTCAGAACTGAAGTAGCACTGTAGGACTCAGACTTGCCAGTAACAGGGTTGACACCGTAGTTCTCAACGTGACCCTGGGGAGCGTAGGGAGAAATCAACCAGGTGGGCATACGGCCACCAAGGCGGTCGAAGTTCAGAGTGTAGTTCTTTCCATCGGGGGCAGTCTCAGTGTACGACTTGTTGTCGGGCCGAACGGCAAGAGGGGGCTGGACATGGTCGAAGAAGCCACCGGTCTCATCGAAGGTCAGAAGGAGGAGAGTCTTCTCCCACTGAGGGCTGGCGCGGAGGGACTCGTACACCTGCTTGACCAGGACCTGGCCGAAAGAGACGTTACCGGAAGGGTGCATAGAGTTAGTGTTCTCTCCACAGCAGGAAGGGTTGATGTAGGAGAGCTGGGGCAGAAGGCCGAGATAGGCGTCCTGGTAGAAGTTCTCGAGGGGAACAACGTTTTCCTTGGCATTCTGAGCGGTCCAGTTGAAGAACATGGAGTCAGGCAAGAAGTCGCCGTTGGTGCCGTCGTAGTTACGCCACGAGATACCCTTGGAGGTAGCAACCTCGAAGATGCTCGAGGTGTCGATAGCGGAGACATCAAAATCGTTGTCATTCTCGCCGTGGCCATCCGAAGTACCGGAGACGGCACAAAGGCGGTTGGGGTTGGTAGGCTAGGTGGTTGTCAGTTTCAAAATACACAGTATACTTTGGGTTTCTTGGGAGCAACTAACACCGGGGACACAAGAGTGCCAGTAGTTGAAGGTAGTGAACTCATCAACCAGATCCACCAGAGTCGGGATCTCGCTCTCGGAGTAGTATCCCATTACCTCCTCGGTGGCACGCTGGGCGGAGATGCCGGGGTAGACGGCCATCTGGCGCTCAACAAAGCCCTTGAGGTTAGGCTTCAGGGTGCCATCGGCAATAGCCTGGTTATCGGGGTGATAAGTTCCGAAGAACTCCATATTGTTACCCGTGACAGAGTGGTCAGGGTCGTGAAGGACAGAGTCGAAGTCCTTGAAGACACTGTACCACTTCTTGCTATCTGTCTCGTTGACAAGCTGAGGGTTCCAGAAGGGACCGTTGTTGACAACATTGTCAAGACCCTCCTTGTGAACACCACCCAGGATGTTATCGAATCCGCGGTTCTCCAGCAGAATCCAGACAACATTCTCGATCTTGTCCTTCAGGTTGGCAATAGACTCCTTGGAACCAGACTTGTATCCCCAAGGCTCCTGGGCGCTACGGGCCACAGCAGCACCCAAAGCACTGCCAGAGAGACCCAGAATGGGTAGGAGAGTGTTGGCCTTCATGATTGAGTTGAGGCTGAAGGAGGAAAGAACTTGGCGAAGGGAATGCGAGAATCATTGCCCTAGACGACCGCGGAATGTACTTTATAACTGCGCACGGGGGCCTCCCGGTATCGCTGCCTTGCTATCATGTTTGATCAGCTCTCCACATATGGAATGTCATCTCATGTGGGGATAAGCAAATGAGGGTTGCACCGCTCAAGCACATGCTGGGCCACTTGATCGTAATAGGCCGGGATTGAACCGGCTTACAGAAAAGCCGGGCAGCTGGCGTGGAGTAGGGCTCCGAACCGGAACTCGGCAAAACATCCATCTGCATGGAATGTTCGCTCACATCGATTAGTGTATGCAGTGATATCGCAAGAGAGAAGCGTGATTTGAAGGGGATATTGACGTGGCGGAACTAAGCGTCTTCGTGCCTGAGGATTTGCGGGGCACAGTGGGCCTAAGGCTTTCCCCGGCCAATGGCTTCTTCTAAGCCCGGCTGATGTCTGACCCTCAATTCGCCAATCATCATCGCCAGTCCGCCCATGCTGCCGTTCCACGTGCCTAGGGCGATATTAAGTGCTATGATGTTCATTTCTCTAGCCTTATTCATGCAGCTAGCCCCTCTCCAATATTCACATTCGCGAATCGGGGAAACTGTGAGTGCGCAAACTGTCCATGCAAACTTGCTCTAGACCTTGGAACAGTATCTGCAGGATTCTTCCAGCGGCTCGATGATTGGGTCGACTCCCCCGTGTATCGAGATTCCGATACATTCATAACATCTAGATTTACCTGGTCAGCAGTGATGAATCTTTTTCTCTTATTCGCTTTCCTCTTTCGAGGACAGTAAAAAAGCCGTGTACAGTTGGTCCAAGCGAGTGGGTAATACTTCGATGGATTCGATTGCATCTTGGGAAGGGGATTGATAATCATATCATGTATTGCGGCAAATACTCACTTCCTCACTTCCGACGAGGTGGATAGTAGACTCAAGATATCTTTGAAGGAAGGCAGCAACGTTTTCCTCGAAGTAGCCGGTTCGATAAACTAAAAAGTAACCATAGTCAAACTTGAGCAACTCCTTAGGTTCCCCAGCATTGTTGGAAGCGTCCAGTTGTACTTGAGGATCGATCAGACAGTCCTTGAAGCTCACAACTATGAACAGCGGCTGGGGCGAGATTTGAGGAACATATTTCTTCGTTTCGGATTGCATCGCATGGAAAAACGTTTAAAGAGTGATTTTTGGTTTTCTTACGAGGTTCGAGGCTTTAGATTTGCACGTAATGACGAAATGAACCCTCAGTTCCCATCATAGTCTCATTCGCCGGGTTCTGTGCTTCCTCCCATGTATCAGGGAACATAGAAATATATGTAGGGTTTGTACTGGCGATTTGACCTCTATTCGCGAAGATTTTGGGAAGAGTAGCTTCTGAAAGGCGCAGCCTTGGTGTAGTGCCAGTAATAAACGGTACCTGACTCACTAATGGGTGGATCAATTGTGACCCGCAATTCAGAGAATGCCTCCCGAAAAGCTTGAGCCCCACAATGCGATGTGAGCCGGTTCAATATTCAACTGAGTCAATATATTATGAATCACATCAGGCGTATCTTGGGTCTACTCATAGTGGTTCGAATGATAGCTAGGTAGCCCGTCACTTCTTTCCCACTTCTGTGCTCGTCGAGGACGACGGTGTACCCTGCCTCCTAGAATCAGTCAGCATAATTGGGCAGTTTATCTGCCACAGACACTGATTGAAAGGCAGTGATAGCGACGGACCTATCATGTCGCCGTTTGGAATGGGCTTTTTTCTCTGTCGCTCAAAACAACGCTATCCAAGCTTTGAGCCCTCCATTATCGAAGAAAATCCGAGCTGTTACACTTGGATCGGCGATGCGTCTTTGCTGGAACCTTGTCTTCATACCTTTGATCTTTGGCGGTCCCTCTTCTTTCTGAGTTGTTGCTCAAATGTCCAAACCGAAGTCTTCATTATTTCCAACGTTGATACCGAGGCTTCGATAGGGGGGGTTTGATCTTCGGTGGTTCGACATCTCCCCATTCGGCTCCGGAGTCGGGTACGAAGGTCAAGTCGGATGTTTTGCAAGAAACAGTGTGGTCGAAAAAGCTGACGCAAAAAAACTAGAAACTACGATTAGTAGGATGGCAAGCTATCATCCTATTCTGCAGGAGATCAGAGTCCGTTATAAGAACCTACTTGGAAGTTAAGCCAGTCTACTCTTAATATTGTACAACAGGTGGTTGTAATGAGACAGAGGAAGATAAACGTGGTGTTCTGCCCGGTTATCTGTAGATACCCTCTGGAAATTGTAATAACTCACGTAGTCGCCTCATTGTTGGTTATAATAACCGGATTTCTTGCTCTGGACGGGCGCGAACGGGGTATCGTTGTAAACATATCCCTACTTAGCACACACAGGCTCAGTCACACAAGGAAGAGTTGCAGTCCAACAAGGCTACCACTGACAACCGTCCATCACGGACGCTCTCAGACCGATCATAGATTTTTTATGGCTCTGGAATTCGAAGATGCGGCTCAGTTATTTTCTTACCCGAGTAGAGCATGACTCCTGAGAAGAAGTGTTGGCTGCCTTGACCCTTAACTCGGCCAACTTCATTGTGTTAAACACGCTTGGGCGCTGTAGGCAGCTTTGCGGGGGCAAGAGTTCCCGGTTATCCAGTATTCAATTCTCACGGCTCGCACGGCTGAGATAACGGCCATGACAGGGGCCAACCGACTGCGATGAAGTAAATGAAGACACTTTTCTCGACATCTCTTTTCCACTACCAGAATCTTCACTCAGTCTCCTTTTTGATTTGTACACCATCTCAATTGCCCACTGAGACCGCACTGCACGAACCAGAACCAAAATGTCAGCTCTCTTTCCTACGCCTTCCGTTTCCCCTGCAGTCGATGGAGTCCTTGAATTCCAGGATCTCGGAAGAAGCTGTCTACTGTATGAAATGAAACTCATGCTATCGTATTTTGAGGACGCGCTGACTCTGGAAGGGCATCTTATGCTCCCGAGGCTTACGACTCGCTGCCATCCCTACGAGAAGCCGCGCGCATCTTCAAGAAATCGGAGGCTGAAGAAATCCTACTGGGCCCAATACGACAAGTTTTCCTTGAGTTCGGAATGCATGAACGTTACGGGATCAGTTTGCTGCACAAGCATTTCTCGATGGAGGCGAACCAGCGGCTCGTAGACTACCGAAACGTCTCGGCACCTTGGACTGTCAACGACAAAGACTTCATGGTGCCCAAGTACGAAGGCTTCATTGTCCCTCGAACATTCAGGTTCTTCAACGGAAACTTGGCACCATTCGAATTTGGATTTTCTTTCTCCTCCTTTCACGGGAACTACGACCTTGAGTTCTTTGAGCGGCTGTCGCGACTCCTTCACGATCACAACCTTGAGAACATGCTTGGCGTACGATTTTTAGACACGTTTGACCCGAAGCTATCCGTGGAGGTTACCGAGGGCAAGACCAACCTTATGATCCCGCGGGGATCGGTCCAGGATTTTGAGCTCATTGAAGCTTTCTGGGTTTTCAGCACGGACGATAACCAGAGGTGCCATTGCAGAGAGTTCTGCTGGAAGGATTCTGACGGACAGCATCTCGTAGATCATCGGTGCTCTTGAAGCTGTAGACGATTCTGGGTATCCGTTAATGTGAACGACATTCTTGATAATTACTATCTTAGAAGAATGAAAGCAAAGTTACCATCGAGCTATTTCAATTACTAACAAATGATGATGCCAAATTTCGCCTGGAATCCAAGCCTGAAGTCCGTAGCATGCTAGTAAAACTTCCCTTTGTTGTTTCCACAACTCCGACAGCTTTGAATCCAAATTTAGAGTAGAGCTGGATACCGGCAGGAGAGGACAGAACGAAGACGTCAAGTGCATTCGTGTCCACAAAGTCACAGAACATCTTCAAGAGTGTAGACCCAACGCCTTGTCGTTGGTGATCTGGATCCACAGCCATGAATATGATCCCTAAGAAAGATAGGTTAACGAAGCCTGAGTAATCCTTAGCGCGTTGGTTGGCTTACTGCATATCCCATTGCCATGCCAGTTTTGAAGAACTCTTTGCCTCTCTGCTCTCAGCAGTCTTGAGACGTCAAGCCAGGAAGGCACATCTAAAGAGGGCGGAGTCCAAAAGTCGCGATGCCTCGCCTTCCTTCTTCGTCTTTCTCCAATGTTTATTTCCGAGTCATAAAGGACACAATTCTCACCATCTGTGGTCTTTTTTGATGGGGCATCCAAGCTGGTGGTCCAACCTATGAGTCCGACTGGTAGTCCATCTGTTCCACATGCCTTATAGAGCATTTCGTTCTCTTGGTCGATTGCCTCATAAATACCATCGATTGCCCATTTTATTTTATTTTCCTTATAATCCCACTGCTCCGTCGAGCGTGGGAACATCAGGCGACGCAACAGATTGTCTAGGTCCGCAGGAAACTCGACTTTTCGCACGAGCGCATCCACATCCTCAGGTTTGACGGGCGATAGGGAAGACTCCATTTGTTGCTGATATAAAGCAGGCCTTATCCCCTGCGCTGGATTTGTCAACGTACAAAGAAGAGCAGGGAGCTTGTGAAAAAGGAGTCACATCACCTGGCTCAGCAAAGGGTACAGTCCTGCGGGAGCCAAGCTTGTGATTTATTAGTAAGCGGTTGCCAGCAGATCGTGTCGGCATCAGAAATACGATTATCTAAGCTAAAAGTGTCATTGGCATTTTTGTTCGAGTGGTCTTCGTTTCGACAGATCGCAAGTCAAGTATATCGTGAGTAATGGGAGCTCCACCCTGGGCCCGATCCACTTATGGCAACAAAACAGTCATACTATTGGCCAGGCAAGCTCGTGCCGTGGGGCTACAGCCAAGAATTAAGATTTCGGGAACTCCGCTTGGCACTAGCTCCAGCTCATATCCCTTCGGGACATGGGATCAAGTCCTGGGCCTTGTGCATAGGCACAGGCCATGTAGAAACGAGCGCTTTTCATCTTCTATATAGCTCTCGGTTGTGGCGGTAAGCCTGAGAAAGAGTACAGTTTCAACCTACCTCCGCTAGGCCCCAGAATCAGAATACAGGATGGATAAATAGGAGGTTGCAGAGGGTATATCTGTTCCTTTTTTCTTTCATTTTTCCTCCTTGGAAGGATCAAATCATCAAAACGCTTTATAGGGAAGCTTAGGGAACATACAGCATGTAACGGTCTAATGCAATGAGGTAGAGTCTCTATGATATCTAACCAACCTAAGTGGTGCGAGGATTCCTCGAGGCCAAGCCTTGTTTGTCAAACCAGTGTCTTAACGCTTCATTCACTTCTTCGGGCTTCTGCCACAAGATCCAGTGGGAAGCCTCAATATCCACAACGGTCAAGTGTGATACTGCTTCAAGCATCCCTTTGGTCATCTCAGGCCTTATGAACACATCCTCAGTTGCATATAAAAACAATGTAGGGGGTTCAAGAACTGCCTGTGCCCTCTTCTCCTCCTTTGAAAACGGCAGATCATCTTCAAAATTCTGGCGCCAGTTCCGGTAGAAGTTGCCTGTTTCAGACCAGTCAGCTAACAAAGAAAGTAATCATTGCTTGCGATGCTACAGGGGAATGTACAAGGTCCAGTAAGTCCATTCCTTGAAAACTCATGGACATGATACTCCATCTCTTCCTCATTGACAAATTGCGGTCTGCTCAGATGGCGCGCCTTCTCAAAGTCCACATCAGTGAAGGCACTCATAGCAGACTGTCCCTTGGATTGTCCTCCGTAGAGTGCGGTGAGAGAGTGGCGGATTCCGTCCGCACTCTGCGTCTTCTGCTCTATCAGCCCACTGCTAAACTGAGCTTGGTATCCAAGAGTCGGGAAAATGGTGGCATCTATCTCGAATTCGAATTCTACCCACTGTGGGCTGGGGAGACTGTACGGAACGCAGACAGTAAAGATGTGGGTCACAAACTCAGGATGCCAAAAAGCCATCTTATAAGCGACCATGGCGCCCCTGTATCAGATGACAAAGACATCAGCATAATCCATTCTCAGCCTTTTGAATAGCTTCAATGGGTTTTCGCACCAGTCATGACCACCAACGATAATGTTCTCACAATCCAACTGCTTTGCGATTTGAACAATATCATCGGCGAGGGATTTGAAAGTATACGGGATGATCGAGTCGGTGGGAGCTTCCTGAACAATACTGTGAGCAACTGGCTCAGAGAACAGGGACGTGATCGTCAAACCCACAGATCTTCCGTAGCCGCAGCAATCTGGACAAATTACACGATATCCAAGATCAAGGAATAGCGGAACTTCCATATCGCCACCCGAAGGATATGTCGAGAAATCCATGGACATGTTCAAAATTAATTAGTCGGTATTGTACGCGATCTCTTGACCCCCTTCTCGTCTTCAGGGGCGTAGCTTGTGTTGAACGAGAAATTTTGTTTATCAAAAAGATGGTTCCTTGAAATCCATTCCGTGGAACAGATGACAGGTAACCTGACGCGGGAAATTCATATAAGCAACTAAAGAGAGCTTTCAACTTCCTCTGGGGCGGGCACCGTAACTCTTTCCGTTGGCAATTATTACGTCACGCTTGACACGGGGGTCATTGACGCTCAATTTATATGCATTGACCATCGCTCCAGTGTCGAAGATGTGTTTTGTTTGGATTCTTTTCGCTGTCATTCGGAAACTTTATTAGCTTCCCTTGGATTGAGTAATTTGCTTGGTAAATATATGGGTAAGCCGAGATTAAAACAATCAGACATTTGAATAGTAATCTGAGTCATACTCGGCCACTCAAAAAATAATATTACTAATATTGTATTACTTGTTGAATCCGCTGCTTTATCACGGGTCCTAAGCACCCCGGCAGAATCCAGAGGGCTAACAGGCGGTGTGATTGCCAAGGATCGAGAGAGGATATTGTATGAATAATCATGTCCGACGACTCCACTTGGTTACGCATTATAAAAGTCCGAATGTTCGCCGACGTGGGACCTTCCTGAATAAGAGCTTAATCATGATAGTTGCTCCACAGCACTAATCTGTAGAGCCTATTCACATTGTTATCATGCCTGAGACAAGTTTCAGAGGTGAGCTTTGCCAATTGTTGACATCGACTCCGTTTCACATTTTACATATGATTCGATCAACATAGTTTCCTGTAACTTGCTGAATCTGGATTTTCAATGCATGCCATAGTGCTTAAATAGATTTCCTACAAGATTGACGTCCAGTATGATCTATTTTACGATAGAGCGAAGCGAAGCTTGGTTAGAAGTCACTAAACTTTGATGAGCATAGTTTCGAGTAATAACCTAGAACCAAAACGTGAGCGTCAAAAGAACTTACTACCCTCGTATTTATTCAGACAGGGAAAAGCTACAAAGAAAGCAGAAAGCAACAGATTAAAGCAACACAGAAATAAGATGAAAAGAAGAAAGCAAGCTAGAAGACAATTCAGGGAAATTGAACAAAGAATGGAAGGCCACACTTCTTGGGTTGATTCTCTTCAAGGTCTCTATCTTGCTGTTGTAATTTCTCAATGATCCTGTGGAGGAAACTGACCCGTTTGGACCAAATATTCAAATTATCACTCTTAGGCGAATAAATCGAGCTTTGCGGGGATGAGCTGAGTTCTTCTTCAGGTTCCGGATTTGGAGCGGCGAGAATGGTCATGGACTACGCGCCGTACGTTCTGTGAATTGATTCCATGTCATGTTTCAACGTCGGACTAAATTAGGCACCATCGTTATTTGAGACGTTCCACCTTTCTTCGCACGACATACCGATCTTTCCAACACAGTGATTTCATAGTTTTCATTATCTAGCCTCATGCTGACTCTGTTGTACCCACTTGGCTCTCCTCCACGTAGACTCCTTGTTTTCCGAAATGTAACACATGGAAACGCGAGAAATTTTGATGGCAGCAAGTGCGTCGTCTATGCGCTTTTTGGGCCCCTTCTGAGGGTTAGGTCTATGTCAACCGTGGAGCTCCTAACAAGGTGATCCTAGTTAGACTGCCCTACATATGTGAATTTTGCTTGGTCAGGCAGGCCGGACTCGAATATAGATATTTATTGTGAGGATGACCCGTCGACGTCATGTTTATCATTAGAGCACATTCCCCGCACTATGGAATGGTGAGCCAACATGGATTAGCGAAGCCTTCATCTAGCTTTATCAAGTGATCTCGTCAGGTTGTGGTGGGTATGACTGAGTTCGAGAACTATCATATCGTGATCTGGTTTCTATGTACGTCACCCAGCGGGACGGCTCTAAACCCCTCCATTCTACGTCACAATTTCTCGTGTGATATTGTTATCCCTTTGCCACTTCAAGCTTGGTAAGCATAATACTCGCCAGAAGGTAATATCGCAAAGTGATGTCTTGCCCGAGGAACAATTCCCCCGAATGTTTTCGACCGCGGCCTTGTTGATCAATGAAATCCGGCTAGCGCAGCGGGAGTACCGGCAGCGAATTGCGGCCAATTTTGAACATCTGATGGATCAAATCGTTCAATGAGCGACGATAGTACAGAAGCTAAACGCACCACTGGTCTCTTTCAGCGATGCCATTGTCGAATCTGGGAGCTTTCGTGGCACATGATGATATGACCGACCGGCTGTGCGAGATGTTACAGACATGTATGGCTTCGGCTATGGATCCAGGAAGTTCCCATTTTCCCACTGGGTGGTGCGGAAACTCACTATCCATGCCCCTTGATACAAAGCCAGTCCGTTGAAACTCAGCCACTGTCTAAGGGGTGGGGTACAATGGAAAGTGGCACGTATCGCGTATCATCGGAGTATGAACAGGGGCTGGCAGGGGAGCTTTTTGATATTCACGACTTTCTGGGATATTCCAAGGAGAAAGACGTTCAGTTGTTTCTTGACCCTGAAACAGACTCGTGCTTGTGATATTCGACCCATGTCGTCAACTCCATGTCACTCCTAGGAGGTGAGGCTCTGTCCCCGTCGTCTGAGATCCTTTCTAACCCATGATCAGCATTGGTCGGCCGAACCATTTGCCTTAGTAGAGTCTAGGTTCTTTTGTAGTGATGTCTTAATATGGCTTCGTGGAGGTAGATTCTTTTTTGGCTGTACATGGTCCTAATTTGTATAGTAGATTCGATGAAAGATGGGGACTTATCTGCCTTCCATGAGCAGAAACCTTCGGGGTGACAGATAATGATTCAATAATAGTCATTGTAAGTGGGTTCGTCTTCATGTGGGCTTCACGGTATTCAATTCTTACATTGCTAAACTTACTCCAAGTAAGCGATGAGCGCTGAATCAACCGTACTAAAATACGAAAATTAACAACTTGTAAATTCGTAATGAAACAGTTTCTATCCCGGAAATGGTGTTAGTTACTTGCCGAAGTACGAAATGGAGTTCGCTAAATAAGACTCACGCTTTTTTAGCTATCACTCATACTGGTCCTAGACCTAAGAAAACTTTTATGTAAGCTTGATACACATATTCAATACATTTGTACTGAATTCTGGACAGTTGATCTGATTCTAATTGATTATCTCTCGGCTTCCTATGGAGCAGTAGATCAGGAAATCCTAGTTTAAGGTTCCCGTATTCAAAGTTAGAGTAGAACCGATTCCTGACATACGTAGTGCATACCTACATAGGGGGTCAAAAGTCTGTGTACACACCAATTTCGCCTCTATCTTCCCATTTTATTTTCTTTAATTTCTCCACCATTTAAAAAGATATTCAATTCAAACTGGATGCATATAATAACTATCTAGTATTTCGTATACTAGCCCTTTGCCTTTCGTACCGCGGCAATACGGCGAGGCATAGATCTGATAAAATTATCAATTTTAGCCTGATTAATACTATCCTATGCGATGACTAGGGCTTTGCGGGATTTATTCTAATCTATCTTAGAACGCCCACGCTGGGCAAGCTGTGGATAAAGCTCGAATAGCTTTAATTTTAGTAAGTTCCAGATATTCTTAATAGGATTTAATTCAGGCGAATACGGCGGCTATTCTATTACCTATATCCTATACTCTTCGAACTATTCTTTTGCAATTTCTGCTACGTGGATACGCGTATTATCTTGCTGGAATATTATGCTAGGCTCGTATATAGGTAGGAGCGCTTCCTCGAGGGTATTAAGATATGAATTCGTGGTGTAGCCGTTCTTTTTCGAAAAAAGGTATCGCGTTCCATAATTATTAACTTTAAGCGACCACTAAGCCAGATAGATCCCTAAACTATCTGCCGGATATCTTGGCTATAATTTATAAGATTTATAAGATCCTTCCTATATCGCTTATTCTTAAATAAGAATATATATTAGTGGACAGAATTTGACTTATGTTAGACGGAATATTTATCGGAAAAGATCATATTATCAAAATATAGCACACTACCCCATTTTCGGCAAAAGGCGCGTCGAATTTTTATATTATACTTCTTAAGAAAGATACGCTTCTTGCTAACCTAATTACGGATATTATAGCGCTTTAGGACGCGTTTTAATGTTGATTTTAATACTTTAAAGTCGGTATCAATCAAAAGGGCTTTATAGCTTTATAGGGCTACGGCGTACTAGACGGAACATATATCGACGCTCAGAGGGGGTAAGCTTCAGTGGGCGGCCTAATCCGGGGTTTATTTTGACGTATGTATACTTTTGGAAGTGGTTTTTGGTGTTATAGATAGTTTAACGCGATATATGTAGATCTTTTGCAATTTGGGTGGGGTTTCCACCCAGTTTAAGGGCATAAACAATAGCAGCACGAGTGGTTTCCGAAAGCTCAGCTCCACGCGGCCGATTACCACTAATTTCGATGCCGAAAGACCTCATAGTGGTGGAGATATGGGGTGGTGAAGTTTAATTGGAAAAGGGGGGGTGGGTATAAATTCAGATATGTAAACAGCCTTTTGACCCCCTATGTACTTCGTAACAGAAGCGTTCGTAATGTTAATTCACGAAAGGTACAGAAGTTTTTATCTTGCTTTAATAAGAAGACGGACAATAAACAACAGTATGAGAGCTTTAAGTAGTCCAGTCATGAATTCTTTTTTTTTCTTCTTAGATATTAGACTAGCACAATGGGAAAGACAATCAACTTATCTTTCTTGCACTTAATAATAAGACCCTTTACTGTCTACAGATAACTTGTCCATTGTATCGCGATAGAAGAATAGATTTGATACTGTCTCAAGGTGGCGAGATTAAAAGAAGTGATATCATGTAGTTACTTTCGATCTTCCTTGTGGACGTATTAATAATACTGCCTTCGAATCTTCCTTCAAATCTCACAGCCCACCCCTTGACAAATCTCATGGTTGCTTACCAATTTCTCACTGCTCGCGTTTGGGACTGGATTTGTCGATATCTGACATACGACTACTCTCAAATCGTATTTGGATCCAAAGAAAGCACTGTCAGCGTTTTAACGGAGGTTATCACGTGATTTGGAACGGTTCGAGAATACTCTTAAAGCCCGCCCCTGTCTCTATATGAGAGTGCTACGTCCACTTGGATCCGAGTTATACCGAGATGCGCCCGACAGACGGGCATGGGAACAGTGGTTGCAAAGATTTGGCTGAGCTTTTGCCACAAAATTATAAGCAGTGGCGGTGGTCTGTTTGCGGGTCCGCGATAGGTATTATTGTACCGTAGATTCGGTTTTCAAGGCAGTGCCACTGCATGCTCATGTATTGTCATCAAATAGGCACTCATATGGTGATTCAATTTCCCAGACCGTTTTACGGGGAGATCATCGATATGTTACAGCCTTGACATCAAAAATAAGCATCTACCTGTGGCATGGTTCGAGTCTCTGCCGGCTGCGGCTCCTTCGACGATGCCAGATTAGAAATCAAAACGGAAGCCTAATCGTCACAGAGGCTATGTCTACCATGACATGCAGATTGGTAATTAAGGAAATCCTGTCGAACCACGTCTTACCCGTCAGACTTATCCCAATGAACATGCAATCTCACGCGAGGCTGGTTAAAGGCGCTAGCAAGGCCAGACGGGGCCCGCGGGCTCTGCTTACGGGCCGAGGAGTTAAAATAGACGGATCTCACGATCCTTCCGAAATTCCGTGCTAGGCAGCAGACTTCGCATCACAAAGACGGGGCCCCACAGATGGAGCATCCGGGTCGAGTGGGGCTGCTCCGTAGGGCGTAGTTAGGGCCGAGACCCTTGAAATAGCGAATAGCTTGTCATCAACCCTATTGAAGGTTAACTCGACGCGTCAGGCACCAGCATTTCTCTGGTTCATTCCTTTTTTCTTTTCTCTAGTGGTCCATCCGTCATGACGAAATTGGGTTCCATTGGGCGCTGGTCTCCGGTTCCTGACGAGGATCCGCCGTTAGTGATTGGCATTCTCATTCAGGGTCCGCGGGTAGAAGGTCGCTAAGGGAGTGGTTCCAAGGCAAGGAGTGGAGATGGAGAGGCTTGTTCATCGGTAAGGGCAATACGTAGAATACCTCTGCCTAGGATGAGAAACATGGACATGTGGAAGAAACAGGACCTGCATGGTACACAGCAAAGGGTTCGCCGAAAGTGTCATGGTGGTCGTGTCATCCGATCATCCTGTGCGCTTTCCCTGGTTTTCTTTCCTTTCTTTCCCATCGAGATGGGTCAATCTGTTCCAGGCTTCAGTCTTTCTTTCCTTTAATTCCGCGTCTCTTCAGACTTCTCTTCTTCTCTCTCTCTCTCTCTCTCTTTGCCCGTCATGAATCCTTGCGGGATTTTCACCGAGACTGTGCCACCCATCATGATCACCACCGCGCCAGAATCCTCATTGAATATCAAGTTATCCCCAGAAAAGAAGAAGAAAGGTCGTCGAGGGCGAAAGGGTAATGCTGTCGACATTGTAGGATCAAAACCGAAAAAGTCCCTGTTGGTGGATGAGCTCGGCGATGCTCTGGTCGATCAGCTCTACATCTATCCCAAGCTTGATGGTCAGCAGGATGCTTCGAAGATCTCGGTCGTCGAGCACCTGCGCTGTGACTTCACTACAGCCCTGTCGGCATCATCGTGTGCCAGCTCAAGAAGCAGCACCAGCCGTACACTTATCGGATCGGACAGTTCACCACCCACCAGCCTCGATGAACGTGACAACAGTTCCAGCACTCCCAGTCTGAGAGTCGATAGCCACCCACAAACCAGCAGCGAGTCTCTTGAGAAAATGGCCAGCAAATCCGAGCAAGGCGATGTATTCTGTCTCGACGACTTCTCCACCATGACGGCCATCCAACGCCTCACATCGCAATACGGCCGAGTCGCACATATGGGTATCCTCGACCCCAGCTACCGGTTCTTTGTCAACAAGGCACGGACAGCAGCAGTCTCTTTCAAAGTGCAAAATGGAATAGCCATTGTAGGCGGCGACCCTCTTTGTGAACCTGATACGATTGCCGGCCTTATGGAAGAATTCGCAACATATCGACGAAAACACCATTGGGGAATAGCCTTCATGGGTGCTAGTAAGTCCTTTGTCCACGATTACGCCCAACCTCATGGCTGGACAGCTATCCGATTCGGCACCGAACGCGTGCTCAACCCCCAAACAAACGATATCCTCCTGGAGCGCAGCGGGAAGCGAATCGCCGTACAAAATCGCCAGCTGCTAAACCCCCAGAAAGGCGCCATCACCCTCGGAGTATACGCACCCGCAGTCCACGGCACAGATACCCAGTTGCAGGCGGATCTGATCGCCATCTATGATGCCTGGCGGGCTGAGCGTAACGATGCCGCGGGCCCACAAGCTTTCATCACAGTCTACGACCCATTCGCTCTCCCAGACCTGATGACCTTCATATATAGCCGTGGCCCTGACGGCCAGATCAATGGCTTCGCTGCCCTGCGCCGTCTAGGCTGCGGTGGCTACCACGTCGATCCCTGCATCGCTGCCCCTGGAAGCCCAAAGGGTATTAGTGATTTGCTCATGGTCGCTGCCATGGCTCTTTTGCATCGTGCTGGCGTCACATACCTAGGTTTCGGCTTCGAGCCTTGCCGTGCACTTTCACCTGAGGATATCACCGGTATGCCGAAGACTGTGGCCAGTCTCACGCGAGATCTGTACGGACATACATTCTCCCGTCTCCCTATACGTGGGAAGAAGGCATACCATGATAAGTTCCGACCGGAGTCTCTGCAAGATTCAGGACTGTACCTCGTTTTCCCTGGAGGCATACCAGGCCCTCGTCATTTGCTGGCCATGTTCCACATGGCGAATATCAGTCTTCGCAAGATTCTCTGGGCTGACATCCGGACGTGGATGACCATGCGCAAACCGAAATCGAAATCGGACCTTACGTCTACGTTTGATGCCTCTGAGACCCCGGAGATCGATCGAGAGAAGAGTTGATGTTCCAGGCTATATTGTGAAGAGCTTTCGCAAGACACAGTGCCGTGTCTTTAGTCTCTGGTTTGCTGTATCATATGCAAGATGGAATTCGTACCATAGCCAGGTGTCCGGTGTTTGTTGTACTTCTCTGCGGACTGATTCATTCTCTTTCTGTTTCTTACTTGTCAGATTGCATACCAATTCTATCAGTCTTCTTTGTTTCAACTGTGCCTTTTCCAAGTGAGTAGCAAAGTTTCTCCAATTCCAAATATGAGTTGACAATGTCAGTGGACTGACTTTTAAAAGGGCATTTCCATGAATTCAATATCCTATCCTACTGCGCAAAACTCCAACATTCCGAAGTGATGAATCGAATATGCTACAAAAGCCCCAAGGCACTAGGCTCAAATATACGGTGTTCGTGCATTATGACATGCGCCCAAAGAGGAAATCCTTCACGATGGGCGAGCTCGAAAACTCCGGATTCAGGAGAATACAACTACCGCAACAAATCAGCACCGTCCCAACTCCGTTCAGGATGAACTCAGAGAATAGAAAGAGGGACTCACTTGAGAAAATACTCGAGCCCGATCCTCCGGTTCTCCAAGAAATCAGGCCGGAACTTGAAAAGCACACTCTTCGGCGGAAGAGCAGGAAGCGCACTCCTAGCATGCGGAAACGAAGAAACGAGCCTCTGCCTCAGCTTGTCGAATTCAGAGTATCTTAATCGAACAACCATTGGTCCTCCCTACCCAACCAACCAGTTAGCTCAAAATGCACCACGACCTCAGAATTCAAATCCGCATAGATCACATATCATTTGCAGAAGCTTGAGGATTGGAAAGCCCGGACTCACATCTAACGTATGCACTGTACAATTCCACACTACGTAAGCACCCACCCCGGTCTTCCCCTGCACAACGCAATGATCCGCAATACTGACGCTGCGCGCCCAGAGACCACGACTCGTCTCGCATTCGGGGTCGGCGGTGTGGTCTTCTAGCGTGATGGCCGGTACGAGCGAACTCTGGGATGCGCGCGAGACATTGCGTTCGTGGCGCTGCCAGTAGGGTGGAACGACGGCTGAGACGGGCTGGGATGTTGTAGACGGTGTTGGACTTTCACTGCATGCGGGGGCGTCGGGTAGGGTGGAGAGGTCCGGCCGAGGTGCCGGGGAGGCGGCCTCAGGAGCTGGCTCCATCCATTAGGTTATGGTGGGTAGGCTGGAGGGGAGGGGAAACGATGCTAGGGGAGTCGTTAGCTCTGGCAGTTGGGAGGTCGGGTTTTTCGGTATGTTTCAATGTTGGATTGAGGGGTTCGGGTTTGGTTCGCGATACGAGGGTCCATGCGGGGAGGCGAAAGGACAATTATAGAAGCGAGGCGAAGGGGCGTCGAGGGTGGAGTGGGATGGAAGCGAGCAGAGGGAGGGGTGATGGAGGGGTTCGCAAAATGGATGACGGACGTACCTTGGAACGGGGTGTCCAAGTCCCAGCAGAGGTGTTGATTAGCTCGAGATGTGAAGTCAATCAGACGATCTCCATGATCCGCAGTCTCAGGTGCCGAGGTGGTTATGTAAGCTGTCTTCCGGACAAGTAGCTCTTGGTTCACGAATGAGGCCCTATGTCAACAACCGGGAAATCTCGTGTGGAATACAACTGCATTGCAATTACAGAAATTGATTCAAGATCCTCTCTCTAACATGAGTAAACTCTCCTATCTCATGCACTGTACATGAATAAGTACGTTATCCGAGACCTTCAAAGCCAGCAGTACACACTATACCTAAAGCGGCGAGCGTTGCTGATCGGCGCCGGGCTAAAGTGAGACATCGCTTTATCGTTCACGACGTCCGTTATTGCAGCGGGGACTGGTCTTGATGAAAATCGGGAGTGATTGTCCCTCCAGCTTCACAGCAATTCAGCATGAATGCTATGTATGCTATTCCCAGATCGACATGTTGAGTGTGTCTGTGTATCCCTTGACCGCCAGATGGAGCTATCAATAAAAGACACTAGCGTCAACCTTGGAACCCTTAGGAACCCTTAAGAACCCCTAAAAACCCCCTAAAACCCCCTAAAGGACCCAAGTAGTTTGAAAAACTTGCTCCAATGCGGTATCACCCAAAGCCACGGCATATGCCGGTGCCACTAAGCACATTCTGTATACTCGCGTGATCTTGCCCTTCCGAAGGGTTGACTTAAATCTGGATTTATTTTCGCTCCTCCCCTGTTTCTTTTCTTCCTCTTCGGCTTCTTCACTTGTCCCACTTGCTGCACGTTCGTTCGTTCGTCGTAATCTGCTTTGCACTGTCCACTCTCCGACGTGTTCTCGATCGCATTATTGACTTTTTTGGGAGGTAAGTCCAAGACATTGCGATGGCCTCCCTTCATTCCAATCTTCTATTTTTACTTTTCGCCATTTGATGTCCGGATTTGTTCTCCGTCTCTGACACTTTTATCTAGCTGTCATTCCACCGGTCAATTTTATTTTAGTTCCTCATCCGCCATGTTGTCCAAATTGTTGTTGATCCTGGCTGTGGCCGTAGTCATGGTAAGCAGCCAGTGGTCTGCCACCATTGACCCGAGTACCGTGTCACCGTCACTGAGGAGTGAGTACCCCCATCCACCTTCTTCGATGGATAAATAATCATTTACTCATGCGACCAACAGAGACTTGGTGCCAATACCAAGAAAATTCGTGCCCCTTGATCTGCCTGCAGCTCAACGGGTCTTCCGGTGCTTCAGTGAACACCTGTGATTCCGTGTGTTCCCCCAGCCCATATCCTCCTCTTCTAGCTTGACTAATACATCCCAGGCTTCCCTCGACTACTCATGCATCTGTACCAATGGCATCAGCCCCAACGCTTCCCAATACTCGGACACAATGGCCTACTTCATCTGTACCGAGGCCGGCAACCAGTGCGTCGCCAAGTGTGCGCAGACCGACTCCTCCTGTCAGGCAGCTTGTCGTGACGATCACCCATGTGGAGCTCAAGACCCCGTCCGTATCAACGCGACAACTACCACTACGACCACCACCTCCCCTGCTTCATCCGCCACCGCCAGCAGCACCTCCAACCCTATTGGTACCGACGCTGCTACTGGTGGCGCAGTCCGTATGTCCCTTGAACTTGGCCAGCTGTACGGCCTGTGTGCGTTCGTGGGCGCTTTCGTTGCTGGCTTTGCAGTTCTTCTGTGATGTCCGTGTACATGATTTAGGCCATACATACCAAGGCGGCTTGATCTGGAAAACGTGATTTGATTGGTCTGCTCTGGTGCTTTGGCGTCTCGGTCGAGTTCATTGTGTATTTTGCATACGAGCGTGTTGTTTGTTTTTCCATTTCTTATAGTGTTTATTGTTGCATTAATGGGAAGCGGTGTCTTTTTTGGTTGACAAATATATAATGGCTGTGCTGGCCGTGTGGTATCCCTTTCGGTAATTCAATTTCCAATTTTTGGCAAAGTAGGTACAGAGGATAGGTATTACAAAAGCTCAAGTTTTAAGCTATCCACTCAAAGCTTGTTAGCTCGGAGCTTTGTGCTATCCATTCTCTGGCCCTCATCATCTTGCTCCGCAACCTCCAGTACAGGGAACTTCGCAGGCATGATTCGTCGTGGTGTGGAGCCTGGGATAACCGCATACTTCGAGAAATCGATCACGCCACATTTCTCACGCAGGAAGTCTTCGTCCGTGTCCAGCAGCCCGTTTACAGTGGCGTGCGGGAACCGAAGCATCTCCAATATGGCGTCGGAGAAGATTGTCTAGCACAGTATAAGCCGCTGAACGTTCATAATGGAAGTAAACAGACATACCGGCTTTCTCAAGTCCTTCTTGTAAGATTTCTCCTCGGACTTGTTAAACTCCGTTGCCGCTGATTCAATAGACTGCAAAAGCTTAGCCCTTTCCCACTCTCACAAGCAGTCCAGATCTTCAAACATACCGAAGCAGGCCAGATACTCGTAATGGCCATCTCACCGCGGCCCTGTCTCGCAAAATCCATGGCAAGACCCTTTACCAACACACTCATCCCAACCTTACCTAAAGCATGAATCAGCAACAAGGTTTCCTCGCCCCATCAGAAAATGAACTCACCCATAGCATAAGCAGTCTTTCCCCTGAAAAACCTGGAATAAATAGGCGGTGAAACAACAACAATCCGTCCTTTCCACCCATTTTTCTCAAAGTGTGGCAACGAAGCCAGAACAGTAGCATAAAGCCCCTCGGGATTTACCTGCTGCATAAGCTTGAACCGCTTCAACGGCGTATTCTCAACAGATGACCACCAGATTGCACCAGAGTTGTAAACAAGCACATCCAATTTTCCGAAAATGCGCACTGTTTCGTCGACGGCGCTTTGGATTTGCGAGGCGTCGCGCACGTCTACGGCAACTGATGCGGCTTGTCCGCCGCTTTCAGTGATCTCGCGCTCTACGGTGCTGATTGTTGAGGCTGAGGAGTTCGGGTCGGGTGGGAATGGAGTTGTTTTGCTGGCGTCGGAGGTTGTCTTTGCTGCTAGCATTACTGGGGGTGCGTTAGTCTTCAACTATCTGATGTTGGTATCGAGAGTGTGGGGTATGGGGTAGGTATGTACCAGTGTAGCCATTTTTAGCCATGTCGATGGCTACTTGACGGCCGATGCCTCGGGATGCGCCCATAATTAAGGCTACAGGCTGTGAAGAGGACATTGTGTCGTGGAGAAAGCGTGTAGTTTCGTTGTCAATCTGAATGTTGGTCTGTTACTTGAGATGCGGAGAAGTTGGGGTCAGATTTGGGGGACGCCGTTTTATGTGTTCAAGCTTCCTCAGATTACCAGAAGTTGAAGTCCAAGGGCCGAGATCGCCATTTCAATGGTTTACTTGATCACCCAAGCTTTTAATGCATTCCCGAAAAATATATTTTGATTTATTCGGTACAGGAAGAAAGGCGAAGGCCGATGCCGATGATTTCGTGATTATTCACGCCTCGGCTCTCGGCAGAGACGTCATCTCAGGCGCCTCAGGCATCGACTGGGATTTTCCCTCCACATGAATGAATGAGCCTATGCTGATAATAAAGGCGAAAAAACTTGTAAAGTTTATTACCTAGCTCAAGGAATGTGCAGCTCTTCAAACGACGAGAAAGCTGACGAGATATCGAAATGGCGGTGAATAGGGCGGTAGGTGTACTGCCTATCAGCCCCAGCCAGCCATCATTGTGATGTTCGTGAATCAACGCTCTCCTGCTACACTTGACCTTCGCCCTTGCTCTTATCGGAGCTTTGAGGCATCTTTCTGCTTGATAGCGCTACACATCATTTGGCACGAAGCGATTCTCAGGTCGCTCACTAGGGTTGGTGGTCCGCCGCGAGCAGTGCAGCACGATGGACACTACTTTGCCGGACGCTGGTTTAGCTCAGGCAAGCTTTTCGGCGGCACAAGGTTCAGCTCCTGCTGTGTATGAAGCTTCAAATGAAGCGGGCACATTTGCTCCAAGAATCAAGGTTGATGGTACGTCGAAATACTGC
Source organism: Penicillium maclennaniae (assembly GCF_028827695.1). Taxonomy (NCBI): domain Eukaryota; kingdom Fungi; phylum Ascomycota; class Eurotiomycetes; order Eurotiales; family Aspergillaceae; genus Penicillium; species Penicillium maclennaniae. The sequence continues at coordinate 2,798,711 of NW_026623215.1, read as the reverse complement.
GAAGTAGGAGGCTCCGGGCCCGTGCCGCCGACAGCTTGAGCCGCCAGGGCTGACTGACGATTTGATAGACCCGCCAAAATTCGATGTTGAATCCTACATAGCGAATTACACTGGTCGGTGTAACACTGTATCATCTATGTTTTTCGAGAAAAACCTAACACTGTTCCAGGCCGGACCCGATTCCACCGCCTCTACCTCATCGGCACTACCTCTACATTGCTCGCCACGGACGTCCTCAAAGCCGCAGTTGCCGAAGCGAAAGCTGGAAAGAATGTAGAACTATACGAGAAAGCTGTGCGTGCGCTCTCAGAAGTTGCCCCCACGGAGCCTGAAGCTTCTCTCGACTTGTCATGGGTACAAGAAGTTCAACGGTCGGTGCGGGCACAGACCGACCGCTTGGAGCATGAACTGCGGGGATACAAAAACAATTTAATCAAGGAAAGCATTAGGGTATGAATTGGTCCAAACAATTGGGTTGTCAAAGCTAACCTATACGTAGATGGGCAATGAGGATCTGGGAAATCACTTTTACGAAACTGGTGAACTGATCGCCGCGGCAAAGGCTTACTCCCGCATGCGAGACTACTGCACCACACCAAATCACATCGCCAACATGCTGTTCAAGCTAATCAACGTGGGCATTGAACGCGAGGATTGGCTCAATGTTCAATCCAACGTTCACCGACTGCGAAGCAGCGCCCAAACAAAGCCGGACGAACACGTCAAGGACCAGCCTAAGATGATGGCAGCCCAGGGCTTAGCTCTGATGCATGCACGCTCATATTATGATGCAGCTATCAGTTTCCTCTCGACCGATTCTTCCCTTGCCGACACCTTCAACGAGGTCATTACACCCAACGATGTCGCCGTGTACGGCGGCCTCTGTGCCCTTGCATCCATGGACCGCAACGAACTACAGCGTCGCGTGTTGGACAACAGCTCCTTCCGCATTTTTCTCGAGCTTGAGCCACACATTCGTCGGGCGATTGGCTTCTTCTGCAATTCTAAATTCCGTCCTTGCCTCGATATTTTGGAATCCTACCGCGTCGACTATCTTCTCGACGTTCATCTCCAGCGTCACGTCAGCGAGCTTTACTCTCGAATTCGTGTGAAATCGATTGAGCAGTATCTTGTCCCCTTCAGTCGAGTCACTCTTGACTCAATGGCAACCATCTTTGCCCCCAACGTTGTGGGCGGAGAAGCCCAGCCAACCGGGTCCAAGTCACCTTTTGTGAAAGAGCTTATCGATCTCATCAAGCGCGGTGTTCTGGACGCTCGCATTGACCTCGAAAAGGGCGTGCTTGTGTCAAATGAGACTAATTTGCGGGAGGAAGTACAGACCAAAACCTTGGAAAGCATGAAGGCCTTTAACGAAGAAGCTCACATTCGCCTTCTGCATGCGACCGTTCTTCAAGCTGGTTTACAAGTGCCCGCCGCTCCCAAGCCTGGGCGCCGTCCACAGATGGATACACGCGACGGAGCCGGAGCTCCACCGCACTTTTAGTCGTGCTTGGTTCGCCGAATCCTGGCTTATGATTTACCGGCCTTTGGGTCTCAAGAACATCCAAGGGAGCGAAAACGTGTAAATGAGGCATGAGATAATACCCGATCTGCTGCGAGCATTGCTGGGCATGGCGCCCTGGTAGAGAATACATCGCTCCAAAACTTCTTCCTCTTGCGAAGTGTAGATATCACTAGATGGAAGACCTGCGGCATTGGGGCATGACGAGGCCAGGGACAGGCGGTGTTCAACCAATTGTTTTGTGTAACCCGACATGGATCAAACAACATCACAATTCTACAAACCAGATTACTACAGCGCCGGTTAGAAGCAAAATCGCCAATCTGATCATACAACCTGCATAGCCGAACATAGGGTGCAACAATTTCAACAACGGCCGGATCAAGGCTAAGGGGACTGCTACATATCTTGGGACAACCACCGGTGTACCTAAACACTCTCTATGAGATTCCATCCAACTACTGATATAACACGGGCAACTCCCCTTCCTCTTGTACTACACTGGCCTTATAACCAACCACGTTCCAAATCACAGCCCATAACTCGATCTCTAGGGCTTGCATTGTCACCAGCTCCTAGCCAGCACTTTGTCACTTTCCGCTTAGTCCTACCCTCCACGTACATCGGGTTGTCTGAGTGGATGCCGTGAGCTCAGATTACTACATCGGTCTTGTTCGCCATCGGCTTGTCCAACAGGCAAAACGTTACAAACATAAGCGTCCGACAGGACGACCTCTCATCAATGCCGGCCCCGCTCACTTTTCTGGGCTTCCATCCCACTATGTGCTCAGATTTCTCCTTTCTAGCTTTCGTGACTGGTTTTGGGAGGGATACGAGGATGCCCTCTTCGAGGACTGGGAGAGATACCATTGCGAATGGACATGTCACGACGGAAGCCCGTCTGCTTCCAGCATCGAACTTCGCTACACCTGCGGTCGAGGGGAGGTCAGAACAAGTGCTTTTATCTCCATCGCCGTTGGCTCCACAGCCTTCACAATGTGCAGACATTGACTCCTTGGTCAACGGAGTGGAAATAAGCCCGCCGGTATCTCCAAGCTCAATTCCACCTTTGAAACCAGCTCCAGATAACGTGGATGATGAAGTTCAAATCACAGCATTACCAGAGCTATCGCTTGTCTATGAGCCAGAGCGTTTGGGGAATTCAGAGAGAGCATTGGAAGAGCACACATTTGCCATGCATCCTCAATTAGCTTCAATACCCGAGGAAACAACTGAAAAGAACGCGGAGGAAGATCCCAAGATCACACACTCTCGAGTCAATTCGGTTTCAGCATCGATCACAACACCTTCAAAATTACCAGATGAGTCCTACAGATCAGACCTGGCGGCGCGTATAGATACAGCGCCCTCAATGTCAGCAGAATCCCCATTACAAGCTCATGCAGCACCGCAAACCTTCCTCGAAGCTCAATACATTTCCAACCATGTTATACCCACATCTTCAGATACTCCGCCATACTCAGAGGACCTGGGAGACTCATCCTCCGTAGCCTCAACGGGCGGAGAAAGAAATTCCGTATTCGACGACGACTACTACTCCGACACTTCCAACTACACAGCATCCCTCCTCTCCGACGTCAAGAATTACGCCTACGAGAACGGACGAAGATACCACTCCTACCGCGAAGGTCACTACGTCCTCCCCAACGACGAACAAGAACAAGACCGACAAGATCTCCTTCACCACGTGCGCAACCTCGCTCTTAACGGTGCTCTCTTCCGTGCCCCAGTGGACAAAAACATTCAACGAGCACTAGATATCGGCACAGGGACAGGAATATGGGCCATCGACTTCGCCGATTCCTTCCCCAGCGCCGAGGTAATCGGCACCGACCTCAGCCCAATCCAACCATCCTGGGTCCCGCCCAATCTCCAATTCCTAGTTGACGACGCCGAATCCCCCTGGCTGTACAGTGCTGGCCGCCCATTTGATTTCATCCATGCGCGCGACCTGGGTGGGGCCATCGCTAACTGGCCGCGGCTGCTGCGCCAGGCCTACGAGCATCTGCGTCCCGGAGGCTGGATTGAATTGCAGGAGTTTGAGGTAACACTTCGATCGGATGACGAGTCATTGCGTCTGGCACCGACGTTGTGCGAATTCCTCGGACAGCTGCATGAGGCCAGTGAGGCGTTCCACCGACCTATGAATATCGCCGAAGGACATCGGCAACGACTGATGGAGGCCGGTTTTGAAGACGTCAGAGATGAGGTGTACAAGGTACGACATGATTTCAGGTGCTGATTTGTCTTTGTTCGGGTTATTTTGGGGGAGTTGAAGGACGTGGGTTGCTTTTTTTTTTTAAAAAAAAAAAAAGGGAATTTGAGGGAACTGATATTTTGGCTTTCTTAGGTTCCGTCGAGTGCTTGGTCGAGGGACCCTGTACAAAAAGAGATTGGGAGGTATAACCTGTGTTCCCTCTTGATGGCCGTGGAGTCGTATTCGCTGGCTCTGTTTACTCGAGTGCTAGGATGGTCCAACAACGAGACCCAGGTGTTCCTGGCTGGTGTACGGAGGGATCTGAGAAATCCGGATGTCCACACCTATTGCAATCTGCACATTGTATACGGTCGGAAGCCGTGGTATCGGGGCTAGCTGAGTCGTGAATTGGGCTAGAATAAAGTCTCCTATTCGGAGACATATGGAGAACTGATTTGAATGCTAGCCTAGAACAAAATGAAGATCACCTTTTACCTTTGTATCACAGCCATCACGGCCTCCAAACCTGTCACCTTCCGACAATTCATCAAAAGTAGTGTTACTTCGGCTTCTGCTTGGAAACTTGCCCTCAATAATCCGATCTTCATACACAGGGAACCCTCTCCATCGGCCCACTTCCCCAAAGGGGGAACGGGATAGCGCCCAAAACAAGTGGATTATATGGGCTTGTGGCTCTGCAAGCCCCCGGACTCCATCCCTCCTTCGTCACGCACTTTCAGAATGGCGCCTTGGACAGCATCAGTCTCCATCATCCCATTCTGGTGCCTGTCTGCAGCACTGCTGGTAAGTTGCATGGCCCGTACGCCCTCGTTTGTGGGAGCTGCAGGACCCTACAGCAGAATCACACCCAGCCCAATTCCTGCTTGGCTGTTTCTGAGCCCTATTTTCCGCTCCGTCATCTGGGCTTCGCTAATTTGGCATGTTCTGCAACTAGCTCTTGCTTGCATGCGCCGGCAGCATCATCTATGAACTTTACCTGTCTCCGCTCAGTCACTTTCCTGGTCCAAAGCTATGGGCCATCTCACGTATCCCCGGACAGTTGTCTGTTTTGAGGGGTCGGAATCACTTGGATGTCTTGGCTTTACATGAAAAATATGGCCCTGTTGTCCGGATCAGCCCCAATGAACTTGCCTTCAACACTCCACAGGCTTTTCGTGATATCTACGGTGCTAGACCCGGGGGCTGCTTTGCCAAGGATCGAAGTCATTATTTGCCGCCTGCGAATGGCGTGGATCACATGGTTTGTGCAGTGGACAATGCTGTGCACGCGCGTCAGCGGCGTCTATTGGCCCATGCCTTCTCAGAACGAGCCCTACGAGACCAGGAAGGCTTGATCAAGGGCTATGTGGACACCATGATTGGCAAGCTTCGTTTCGAGATGACCAAAACATCTCGTATTGACATTAACAATTGGATGAACTACACGACCTTTGACATCACCGGCGATCTGATGTTCGGTGAGTCTTTCGACTGTCTCAAAGACAGCCGGTTGCATCCTTGGATTCAATTGGTCTTCAATTCCATCAAAGCACTTGCTATTGCGGGTGTCGCAAATCAATTCCCAGTGCTTGGAAGTGTCTTCTACGCTTTAGTCCCGAGGGAAGTGAAAAGAAAGGCTATTGAGCATTTCGATCTGGCAGCTCAAAAAGTTGATCGACGGCTGGAGACGAACATGACCCGCCCTGATTTCATTTCGGCAATCTTACAGAATGGCCTCAGCGAGTCAAAGGGCCAATATTTGGATGGAGGGCGGATCATGAGCAGAGCCGAGATCCACTCGAATGCGTTCATCCTCATCGTGGCTGGCAGTGAAACTGCTGCCACTTTGCTTTCCGGCGCGATCTTCTATCTGTGTAGCAACCCGGCTGTCATGAGCCAGCTTGTCTCTGAAATTCGATCTGCATTTATTCAGGAAAACGATATTACTTTTCGCAGTGCAGCTTCCTTGGTGTACCTCGCAGCCGTGATTGAAGAATCCCTTCGCATGCACCCGCCCTTTGTCACAAGTCTCGCGCGCGTTTTTCCTTCCGGTGGATCGATGGTTGATGGGCATTATGTGCCTGGGGGGGTATGTCTGCAGTAGCATTGAAATTAAGTACAACTAACTGACTTTTGTTCTAATCAGACCATTGCCGCCTGCCATCACTACGCCTCATATCGCTCCTCGTCAAACTTCACCTTGCCCCACAGCTTCCTCCCTGAGCGATGGCTCGGCCACGATTCACGCTTCGAACAAGACAAAAAAGATGTGCTACAGCCTTTCAGCCTTGGACCACGAAATTGTCTTGGAAAGAAGTATGTGCTCCCTGACCACTTCAAAGGTATATTCTGACAATGCTTTTGTTACAGCTTGGCATACTGCGAAATCCGCCTCATCATCTGCAAACTATTGTACCATTTCGATCTCACCCTTTGTGCTGACAGTACGAATTGGACCAACCAGAAAGTGTATTTCCTTTGGGATAAGCCGCCGCTCATGGTGACCCTCAAGGACCGATTCCAGAAGACAGAGGAGGTCTCGATTTAACTTATTTTTCTGCAAGACCTGAATGTGCCGGGGGGGGGGGGCGTCCATTTCTCTAAATTTTCATAGCTGTGACGCTGCAATCATGAATTGGGGGGGGGTTGGACCTCAAAGTGGAACTTGGATGCATGAGGGGCTGTTCTTTTTTTTCCGATTTCAAGTGGATGCATGAGCTAATTAGGCGTTGCGGAATCATCATTTGCTTTTTAGCCAGCGTTTCTTGCAGTCACTCGGGCTGGTTTAGAAGTGACTGTCATAGATTGAATCGAGATAGAATCACAAGACTAGCGCGGAATTTACACTTTTGTTTTTGCCTTGAAGTCGGCTCTTCTAGTGTGCGATCTTGGAGTATGATACTATCTTTCGAAAAGGCATGGAGGGCTTTGGTCATGTGAAGCAATCACTGCTCTTCCTCTTCTTCTTCTTCTTCTTCTTCTCCGTCATCATTGAGGAAGAATCACATGGTTGCCTACTACCTGAGTCAGTGTTTGTTCCAATGTCGAGGTCAAGACCAAGCGTACTCATGAAATCGGGACTACACCAGGGTAGTCCAAATGAAAAGCTGAGTTTTGTAATTTTTTTTGTACACCAATTACATGGCTGTGTTGTCAGTTGGGTACATCTAGCATCTTTGGCGAATAACTTCTACTGGCAATTAACATGGGGAGGTGTGTTTCGGACTGCTATAGAAGTTACCATGTTGTTCGCGGTGATTGAATTCCTTCGGGCCCTTCATTTCGAGAATCCTCATCGGAGTTCCTTTCGTACTTTCAGAGATGTACTTGGTGTTGTATTTCGAGTGCATGTTCTAAAAGTGATTTTGTCCATGAACGTGTCTATTTAGTATTATCTAGGTGAACGAGGGAATGAGAAATGAGAGTGTGGGAATCAGAGCAGAATCAATATCAGCATTGGCCGGACAACCTTGAAATCTAGATCAGGAATATTTATTCGTTTGATAATGGTCTGACTTATCCTTGATAAACCTCTAATTGTCATTATTTCCTGTTCTTCGTTACATTGTAAGTTACGAGGACTCCCTCCATAAAGAAGCGCACTATTGTAGCCTAAATTGGTGGATGTCAGCAATATAAGCCTTAGCCTCAATCTCAGCCTCGCTAAATCTCACCGTGTCTTAGGTGAATCTCTAGCTTTCATTACTGAACCCTCCCCGTCACCAGAAACGTTGGATGAGATATCAAGAGGTTTTGATTCCCTATAACGATACCCCGGTCGCCATGTCAGATCCTCTCGCGCTGATCTCTAACTCGTGCTTCCACCGCCGTGTCACCTTCGACATCGCATGTGGCTCGCTGACAGTCTCTTTTGCCGAGGTTGGCTGCGCCACCGGGCCCGCCCTGCTCTTCCTACCGGGGATGTTCGCCTCGCGCTATGTAGGCATCCCTCTGCACGCGCTTGCCGAGCGCGCAGGCGTGCGTCTGCTCGTCGTCGACCGAGCGGGCATGGGCGCATCGACGGATGTGCCCCTCCACCAGCGAGTCTCCACCTGGGTCGAGTTGGTCCCGCGCCTGTTAGCACATCTCGGTATTGCGCGCGTCAATTTGGTCGCTCACAGTGCGGGCACGGTATTTTTGCTCAATACCTGGGCCCAATGCCGTGAACTTTTGAACCCCGAAGTTTTCTTACTAGGTAAATGTCTCCAATGCCTTCTTCGTTGGGAGAAGTAATAGATTAACTTTGAACCCCGCTTCCAGCCCCTTGGGTGGATACCGCCCATTCCCATGTCACCGTGATGCAAATGGCCCAGTATATTCCCACCAAAGCCTTCACATTCTGGCACCAGATCCCGCGCTTCTTCGTAACCCAGGGAGCCCCTATGCTTGCGACAAGCGGAGGGTTGATTCGCAAGATCACATCCCGAAATAGCGCAGCAGAGGAAACCCGTTCTTCTCTTGATGCTACTGAGCAGGGCATCGAGCATGATTCTGGTATTTCCCACGCGGAACAGGCGGAGCTCTTTCGCCTGTCCCTTCGCTTCATGTACGATGAGAGTACTGTTGGCGCGAATAGCGAGGCTTTACAGTGTCTTCGCAAGGGCGACAGTGACTGGGGGGCCTGCTCGGATTATGCTCAATGCGCGCAGACGCTGGCTGCACGCGAACAATCCATGGATGATCGAATGCGTGTTCGTGTCTATTTTGCGGCTACCGATGCCTTAGTGGGTAGACGGGGACAACACTATTTTGAATCCTGTTGGCAGGCACCCGGTGTAGAGGCCATTGACTTTGTCTCCAGTACGGTCGATGGGACAGATCACGATACTCTGTTGCAGTCGGAGGATGTATGGAAGGCGATCATGGCCTCGGTTAGTGGGCGTGAATAATTGAATCCACATTTGCATATAAACCAACGTGGATCTACCCCGACTGTATCGATAAATCTCAATCCCTGGAGAACCATAGTGACCCTATTACGAGAACCCTGACCAGAAAAATAATCCAGCTCCTCTTCTATCTTGGAATCACCATGACTGTGTATTGCTCCCTGTGGCTGGTTACATCGCTTGGCCTAGTTCCACTTTCCCCCCCCCCCGACTTGGTCCACTTGGTCCACTTGGTCTACATGGTCCACATGAATCGTGCATGACTCGCCGTGACTCAACACTGGCTGCTTGCACCACTGTAGTATAAATAGGATACAGGACTTTCAAGGATTAATTGACAACATTTCAAACAAAACTTCATAGAGTGCATCACAGTCCATTGCCAATTGTTCCCATTCTCGATTTCACCGCGGCAACGATAACCGCAATCACGACCTCAACCACATCGTCCACCATGGCCCCAATCACCTTCTACGACATCGCCCTCCGCCCCCCGGTAGAGAAAACTGCTTGTTCTCCAAACCCCTGGAAAACCCGCTACGCTCTCAATTTCAAACAAACCGCCTACAAAACAACTTGGGTGCCCCTGGGCGAGATCAGCACCGTCCGCGGCGCTTTCAACATCCCCGCGTCGCGCACATTCGCCGATGGATCCCCTTATCAGACCCTACCCATGATCTCCGATCCAGCAACTGGACGTGTAGTGGGTGATTCGTTTGAGATAGCAGTATACCTCCAGGAACAATACCCGTCCTCGGGAGCCGGAGATTTGTTCCCTGTGCAGGAGCTGGAGTACAAATTCGGGCAAGTCTTGAATCTGCCCGCGCCGATCGCGGAAACGAAAGTCGCCGATGGACATGTGACGGCGTACGTGAAGTTCAACACGAATGTCGATGCTGCTTTTAGCGCGCATGCGCAGCTAGTGCTGGAGGGGTTCCCGTTTGATCCTGCGACTGCGGAGAAAGATAAGGCGGAGTTCTCGCGTCGGTCGGGAGTGCCGTGGGATTCTTTGGAAATCAGTGAGGAGAAGAGGAAGGAGGTGGTGAAGGAGTTTGAGGACGATCTGGCGGGGCTTGCGGAGTTATTTTCGAGAGACGCGAGTGGGCCGTTTTTGAGGGGAAGTCGAGCTTGTTATGCGGATTTCATTGTCGGGGGTTGGTTGCGCATGTATTGGGGCATGTTGCGGGCGGAGGAGTGGAAAGCGATGACGGGGTGGCATAATGGTGTGTTTGGAAAGTTACATGAGGCTCTAGAGGTGTTTGCGCAGTTGGACTAGATCGGAGTGAGCAGGCTGGGCAAAGAATGATGGATGATAGCGTGTATATATGATGATATGAACATAACTCGGACTTCACTTTAAAAGAGAATTATCTCAATCAGCGAGATTATGATTATTGTATGATCTAGTTTCTTGTCCGAGGGCATTCCGGAATGATATATACCCGATTTCAGATGTATTTGAACAGAATATGCTAAGCCTCGCCTGGGAAGTGCCAACTAACATTTATAGCTAAAAATTTTGATCAACCGCAATTCAAATATCAGTTTGTTGATCATGGATCTGGATGACTCCATGGAGTTGTATGTTTCTAGATAATACATACGCGGGTGCTATCTCTGGTCTATGTAGTCACACTCCTGGTAATTGTTCGGTAGAGAAGGCCAGGACCAACCTCTTCTGTACGTGATAGCAAGGAGATCCAATAACACCATGGAACATCTATACCCTTCACAAATGAAAAAGGGAATGAGAACGTTGAAACCCCAATCAACTATGTCACTATGAAGGTACAGGCAGGGATGTAAGAATGGTATATCCAGTTCCATCAAAATAATAGTGACACATCAGAAGAAGAAGAAGAAGAAGAAGAAGAAGAAGAAGAAAAAAAGAAATACAGGAGCCGGCGCTGGTTCATGCAGTCGTGTAGAAAAATATCAAATCATTAAGTAATAGTAGATGTGGTACACATAGTGTTACATGATAAACATCCAATTAGAAAATAGCGTGGCTGGCTCCAAGGGCGCAAAAAGCTGGAACCCCAATGGAGACAGCCACATCATTAGCCCCGCGTGGGTACTCGGTATTAGAATCCTGCACATGTAAAGGAAAACAAAAGGGTCGCGTCGATTATGCGAGGGCGTAGAACATCGCCATTACGGCTCCTCCCAGAGCCCAGCCGTTGCCGGACAGAGCGGCGGCGCCAGCAGCAGAGGGGGTAGCTGAGGCCGGGGCGGTAGAGGCAGCGGGAAGAGGGGTGCCGGTGATAACGGTGCCGGTGCTGGAAGGGAGCCTAGCCGAGCTGGTCACCATGCGGGTAGACGAAGCGGGCTTGCTGGTGGACTTCTTCGGGCTCGAGATCGGGGTCCGGGTCGAGGGGAGTGACGGTCGAAGTTGGGGTGACGGTCGAGGTGGACGTCAAGGTCGAGGTCGAGGTCGAAGTCGGGGTGGGGGTCGAAGTGGGGGTCGGGGTGCTGGTTGAGCAGGGACCCGTCACCGTCACGGGCATGTAGTTCAAGTCCTTGCTGTTCAAGGTGTGATGCACAGTCACGGTGCCTTCCTGGGCGAAGCAAGAGGCGTAGGTGGTGCCAGAGAGGTTGCAGCCGATGGATGCAGTGCTGTGATGTACGTTAGAATAGTCACTTAAGGTTGGAGTATGCGCGGCTAATGAGGCTCCCTTACTTTCCGTTGCTGTCAGCGTTCACCAGTGACATGGTGGTGGGCGCGGCCATGGCGGTCATGCCAGTGCCGAGGATTCCACAGGCAGAGGCAGCAACTGTGGTCGGGCAGGTAATCAGGTAGGTGGTGGTCTCGCCGTTCTGATGGTGATGTTAGTTTGAAACACTCTTATTTATACCTCGACGTCGATGGGCTACATACGGAGTTGAGAACACCAGCCTGAAGATCATGACCCTCAAACCCAGGCAGCAGAAGAGTCGCAGTGTTGCCAGCGGCGACGGCAGTAGCGCCAGTCAAGAGGGCAACGGTGTGGAAACGCATGTTGACGATATTGAACGTATTAGATGTTTGAGATCCGACGAATCGAGAACTAGAAATGGCTTCAAAAGAGTGTAGGACTTGGAATAGCAACGACCAGTTTTAAACGAGGGGACTGGTCTAACAAGTTGAACGAGAGACTGAAAAGAATAAAAGGGCGTTACGCCTAGAGACAGAGTGAAGCCAGATGAGGAGGAGAAGGATCCCGGGGGGGGGTGGAAGAGGGCGATACGCCCATAAAAGCGAAGTATGGCCTGCGAATCCTGCACAGGGGCGCCAAGAGGCTTTAGGGTCATTGAGGGACATTTCCAACGACCTCAAGGACCCTGATTGGGGAGGATGAAGTGATAGTGGGCGGCTAACACAAGAACGGGTCCGGGACAGAACCATGAACAGGCCCCAGGGGTTCCCCAGTAAGCGGGCGCAAACACTAGAAAGGGGCACGCTATTTCCTCCACTAAACTGGGGTTGGTTTAGGCTCCGGCTTTGACCCAGGGTTTGGCGGATCATTCGCTCCGAAACACCCTGATCGGGTAGGTTGTTGGTCGCTCGTCATAAACAAAGAGCTATAGCCCGTGTTTTGCTGGCAGGTGGTCCGTCATTGCCAGGATGAAATATGCAATGTCGTGGAAAATGACCGCGGCGAGATCTATGCGATCGTCTATTGCTATTTCTCCCTCGCTAGGAGAAGGGAAAGAGGCGGTTCAACCCTATGGCCCGGGTGGGGAACAAGCAAATAGAACCTTAGAAAAGCCACGCAGGTCCGATACCCGAGTCGCAATTTCCCTTTTGCGACCCTAGGTTCATTTAGCGTGAGTAACCTCGGATTTTGGCCCCCCCAGCTGCTCTGGACGCTGGACGATGAGGCTAAGAGTGTAGCTGCATCGCCCCGATGCAGCTAACTCAGGTTGAAACACTGGGGATACAGGCTTCCCATATTTAGATCTAGCTAGAACAGCAACCGTTTGATATTGATGCCTTGTCTTACACGGTGACCCGAGCCACATGATTCAGAACTCCACACACGACACCCGTCGCCAAGAGGATTCCGTTAAATCCCGCCATGATGTAGAACGGGGTGCCTGAGGACAAGACGTCGAACAAAAGTCCGCCTACTTTGGTGAGCAAAAGGATGCCCGCACCACCGTAGAGCGAGTACACTCCGGCGATGGATCCCTTCAGGTGTGCTAGGTGCTGCAGCTGTCGGTTGACTGACCCCGCTAAGAGCGGGCGGTCCTCGTCGTCCCCACTGCTCTCCTCGCTTTGATCGGTGATCTTGCGTAGCACGTCGTCGTCGATGCTCACTCGCAGGATGCCCTTGCTGAGCACTGCCAAGCTGCAGACTATCGCACCAATTTGGCTGATACCGACCAGTCCCATAATCACAAACACGCCGGCGCTACCGTCGGGGCCTTGGAATTGAGGGCTGGGCATTAGTGCAAATGCCAAGTATCCCACGACTCCAACGAGAGCAGCGAAGAGAAGGGGGAAATTGTATCGGCGGGACTTGTCGGTGAGGTAGCCAAACGCTGGCGCCGCAATGAGCGCAACCAGTTGAGATACCCCGGTCAGAATCGATGCCACAATGTACGCGCGCGGACATGCTTTCTTGATGTCGCCGAGACCGGAGCCTGGCACCGGGTCATGGTTCTCATGGCATAGACCCGACCCGCGGTAGTAATGGTTGACGGCCAGAGGAATGAACAGTGAGATGCCGACCGAGGATGCCCGAGCAACGAATCCTCCGACATACCCCAGCCCGATGCTGCGATTGCGGAACCCCAAAAGCATCGCGGTGGTCAACTGTTTCCAGTATGGCAGGTTGGCTGGATGAACTTCCTCTCCATTTTGTTCATCCGATTCATAAGAAGAATCTGTCTTCCACAATGCACTCCATCCTTTCTCTTCCTCCCCAGGAAGATCACGAAGACCGATAAAGCTGACCAAGCTAATGATGACAGCCACCACAGCTACCAGGTAGTAGCTGCGCTGCAGAGCTTCAGCAGGCGAGAGACCCATTTTTTCGAACCGGGCTGGCAGAGGAAGAAACACGCCCAGCGAGACCAGCGCGCCGCAACCAGCGAACAGCCCAACGAACCCAGAGAGCCGAGCAGATGGCGATGCCTCGGGATTGGAATCTCCCTGGCTTGCTATATGTCGATCTGGAGTAATGATGAGCTCCGAAGAAACAGAAGCTCGATACGCCTCCCTTTTGAACGCCTTGCCCGTCACTGTTGGCAAGACTGCGGTAACCATAGTCGAGACAGCCGACCCACCAACACTGAAAAGGAGCCGGCCGAAAAGAAGCTGCGGGTATACATTCGTAGACTGCACAAAGACAACCAACGCCACCGCAATCACCGCATAACCAAGAGTACATACCTAATGAGGTCAGCTGTCGTTGACCAGTACAGGGCCAGGACCAACATACAATTCGCACGCCTATACGATCCGAAAGAACACCCCATAGCGGACACGCTGCTAATGCTAGCAACTCATCCGCGAACCCTAGCGTGCCGACGGCATCGCCCTCGCCATCAGTCAGCCCGATAAGATCGGTGACCACGAAGGAGACCGAAGAATTGATGAATACTAGGAACGCGATAGAGAAGGGACACACTGCCAATAGATAGGTTAGTGTCTGTCGCCTTGAGGCCGTGAACAATGCCGATGATGCCATCTCCGGTGAAGGGGCATTGCTCAAGTTGAGATGTGGATGGCTCGGGATCGGCGCGTTCCAGCTAATTGTGTCACCGATGGGCGGGGTGTCACGTGCGATCAGATAAACAAGTTTGCTCCATACTCGGCTTATGTTCGGCGGTCCCAGATCAGTTGTATGGTACGGAATTGGTATTTCGAAAATCGCGATCATCTTACTACATCCCCAGCCCCAACATTGCTTGAGTCGCGAGTTGTGCTGAATATAACTCAGCCACAAGCACGCTAGGCGTCATTTGGCAATAGCCTATCGGGATGTCCATCACCAAGAACAATCTTCAACATGGGGTTTTCTTGTGATTTCTCTGATCGACTGTAAATCATAAACGATAAAAAGATCAGAAGCTGGTAGTAGAATTGAAGGTCGAATAGTCTGTTGAGATGGCCAATGTGCAGTTCCAAAATGTACCGCGTATTATGGTAGGGCTCAAATGACTCCTGCTGGGTAATATGAGGTAGTTGATCGAGGTGAAATCAAATAGCGGGCATTGACAATAAAATGCATGAAACCTGAATGTGATATTGTACTGATGGCAATAGGTTTTGAATCACAATGACTGATTTCGATCGCACCTTTTGATCACATATTTCACGAGATCTTGAATGCGGACACACCTTGTACGAGGAATATGGGGGAACTATCACGTAGAGTTTAAAATGTGCTCACTTCCTTGCTGGCTGAGAGCGATGATGATTCTCGACGTGTCGCGTATATCCTTTTTAGTGTTATTAATCATATCTATTGGTTACACATTCTGACAGGAGTCTGAACTCGAAAATATCTTGGCCGATGTGAATTGAGAAAAATGTTAATCAAAATTTAATATGTATGAAGCACCGATTCTTTTGCCGAGAGTGATGAGCACTCTTGACGTGTCACGTAAATTTGTTTCTAGTGCTTTTATCCGCTATAGAATCAAAAGCACGGATAAGGCGCGGAGACAGGATCAATAGATCAATCACCTGGGTTGTCAATCCAAAGCACGAGTATACTCTTAACAACTCAAAAATCAGACTCATCATAAACTATCCTCTCTCTGAACTATCGATCAATTTAATAAAATATAGCTCATTCGACAGGTCTTATACAAGTATGAGCACATCTAAGGCACGTGCGGGTCAAAACGCTGACATAAGATGCGGAGGTGCGGTTATTCTGGAAAGCTGTCCAGATCGAGACATACTCCACGTCTCCCAATGTCCTAGAGTCGCTTTCCCCCTTCCTCCTCTGATGACATTCAGCCCGCGAGTTTCAGTCAATCCACCATGAGACTGGCCGCGTACACTGGGGTGAGTACTCCCACCACATTGACCTGAACCCCCGCTGACTCGATTCAAGGCCTCCGTGGTCTTGGCCACCGGCGTGTTCCTGAAAGCTCTCCATCAAAGAGCGAACTTCTATGCGGCATGTGTATATCTCTCGCAAAGTAGTGCGAATCTTATGGTGCGTCTGCCCTCTGCCCTCTGCCCTGACGACATTTAACTCCCCATTCTTTGGCCGTGGCTGACTATCGGGCGACAATTAGATCCTTACGAATTTGTGTCTCCTTATTACCGGCTTCGTCCTTTTCTGGCTTCAGCGACTTCTCTATGGACGTTTGCGCCCCATCGAGACCGAACAACTGTACGAGCGGGCGTGGTTTGCTGTCACAGAGACATGTCTGGCTATGACCATCTTCCGGGGTTCTCTCGGGGGTTGGTTCTTGGTCATGTTTATCTCGCTATTGGTCGGAAAGGTTTGGGGATGGATCGGGGAGGGGCGCGTGGAGTTTCTCGAGCAGCAACCACCCGCGAACCCCAGATTGTTCCACGCCCGCTTGGCGTTGTCCCTGCTTCTTACGACCCTCTTCAACGCGTTCATGCTGCGGTACTGCATCAATACTGTGATTCACCAAGCGAAGCCGGATATGATGGTGATGTTTGGGTTTGAGTTTGCAATTTTGACCATACTCTCAACCTCGACGGCTGCTCGCTATTGCATCGCATTGGTGGAGATCTATATTAATCACCAGCAGAAGAAGGCGAAGATGGATGAACGCCGGGCTGAGATTCGAACAGCTCGCCTCGAGGCTATTCAGGCGCACGCTCGTGCGGGAGCTACTTCCCCTCCTACCGACCTGCCCCACGAGAACGACGTGAACGAGCTAGAAATTGATGTCCCCGGATGGGAAGAAAAGGGTCGCTGGGTCTTTTACCTAGACCTCTTGACAGACTTCGTCAAACTTCTTGTCTACATTTGCTTCTTTGCCATTCTACTCACATTCTACGGCTTGC
This sequence comes from Penicillium maclennaniae, assembly GCF_028827695.1. Taxonomy (NCBI): domain Eukaryota; kingdom Fungi; phylum Ascomycota; class Eurotiomycetes; order Eurotiales; family Aspergillaceae; genus Penicillium; species Penicillium maclennaniae. The sequence goes on along the minus strand of NW_026623215.1, from coordinate 2,782,095 downwards.
CAATTCATATCCTTCGCGACGTCGTGGTGACCATTCGGTCATTCGCTCGGCGGATTATGGACTTCGTTCGATATCGGAACGCCACCAGGGACATGAACGAGCGATATCCTGATGCGACCCACGAGGAAGTGGCAAGGGAGGAAGTCTGTATCATTTGTCGTGAGGAGATGGTCTCGGTTTTGCCCGCCCCTGATGCTCCCGCCGAAGGTGAACGGCCTCCTGTTGGTGCGCAACGTACGCAACGTGTTCCCGATCGTCTACGCCCCAAGAAGCTTCCATGTGGCCATATTCTGCATTTCGCCTGTCTTCGCAGTTGGCTGGAGCGGCAGCAGAATTGCCCTACCTGCCGACGTCCTGTGGTAGGCGCAGAAGCAGCTGCTCGCCGCAATGTCAATAACAGACCTGGTGGGGTGCAGCCTGGAGATCAAGCTCCTGGCCAGGCAGGTCAAGCCGATGGAGCTCCCAGACCTCGCGTCTCATCAATTTGGTCCTTTCAGAATTGGCTTTGGGGCCGTGCGGGGCGACATGCTCCATAATCTGCACCAGCAAATTCACCAAGGCAATGTACCACAGCCTGCCATGAATGCCAACCAGCCAAATGGGCGACAGATTGGATTTGGGTTCGGTTTCGGACGCCGGCCACCGGCACCTGCTCAACCTGCTCAGCAGTTCCAGGTTCCTCCCACCGCTGAACCATCCAATCATGCCGATGTCCATACACAATTGCAGCAGATTGAGCAGCGTATTACGGAAGAAATCAACTCTCTGCGAGTCGCCACGGAGCAATTACAGCGTGTGCGTCACCTTCAAATGGAGTTGGATCGACTTCGTCTTCAGCAGGCCAACCCCTTCCTCCAACCAACAAGACCTGTCGCCTCTTCATCGCTGTCTGGAACTTTCACATCTTCGACTGGTCAGCGCTACGCCATTGGCCCCGGCGAGGCTGCTATGGGACCCGGGGATCCGCGTCTACCAGAAGGCTTCAATCTTCCAACAGGTTGGACTCTCATGCCTCTCAATCCTTCGGGGTGGGGTAACGGTAACGCAGATCAAGGCGTCAACGAAACGCCTACAGCTTCAGCAGCCTCGACGGCCAGCCCTCCCTCAAACGACATCTCAGCTCAAGCTCCAGCGACCTCTGAAACTCCAATTCAAAATGGAATTGCCGAGAACAATACTTCAGCTCCAAGCGCTGCAGCTTTGAACACCACCGCACCAGCCGCACCCCTTCAAACGGTATTCGATTGGTCGACACTCGCTGCACCTCCACCAGAACATAGGACGGAGTCCCCATCGCAAGAATGGACAGACGTCCAATCAGAAGCGGGACCATCTACAATTCCAGCATGGGGTAACAACGGCCAAGCCAAAGAAGCTTCCATAGGCAGTGAACAACCCGGGGACCCTTCAAAGGGTAAGGCTCGCGGTCCTACTGTGGAAGAGGCCGAGGAAGAGGCGTCTTGAAGCTACGCCTCCATTTGCTAGTCCCCTACCCATTGTACTTTCCTCTTGGCTCCCTGATCGCATTCCCTACATACTATTGGATCAGCGTTGCATTGGCGTTTCTTTGAGCAAAATATCATACCCGGTCTCTACTTTTCTACACACACTTCCCAGACGTCCAATGGAAACCTTGGATATTTGAAAATTCCTTTGTTGAATTAGGTGTTTTGAATGTCACTACTCAATGTGAAATCCTTTTCGCAGCTACTGTACAGTATTTGAGCCTCCTCAATCACGATGATGATAATATGGTACATTCCCGGACAGGAGATTCTATTAACAGCTCCATGACCCAACCCCAACTCCAGATAGAATACATGCAATTAAGTAACAGCCCCTTTGGCAATACGAGGCCGCTTTTTTGATGATAGTGTACAATTGTGCCGGCACGTTACGACGTGCCTACAAAGCGCAGGACGAACTCATATACGCCCAGCGTGATGATAGCCGACGGAATGGATCGCACCATGTGAGGCATCAGACCTCCATAAAGGCCAGCCATTCCCTCTTCCTTGGCGATGAGACGGAAGCACTGCACCAGGCCGGTGTATTTCGGTTTTCCGTTTTCGAGAGGTGCTTGGCGGAGGCGAGTTCGAATAACCTGGATCGATAGCATGTCAGCAAATTATTATTCATCCAGTACATATCTTGAGTTGCGTACCTCATGGGGATAAGCAAGCAGTGCCGCAGCAAACTTGGCAGAACCGGCCGCTCCAGTCGTGCTGATCCAGCTTGTGATCTCCCGCTGCGTAGCTGTGTCCTGTCCATCCGGTGATCCGAGGGAGCTATGCAGCATTGTCTTCAAACGCTCGTACAGGACCAAGTGGAGTGCTGTCTCCGCTGAACCGAGATAACTCGCGCTGAGACCCTTGTATAAACCTCGGATACCTTCTTGGCGAAGGACCTGTTGCAAGCAGTCGAGACTGTTCTTGTAACGGCGACCTCCGGTAGCCTGATTTTTATCCAGTTGCAACCGTGTCTTGACGAGCCAGATCGGATTTGTCGCCGTGGCTGTGGCGATTCCGGCGGCGATGGCGGCTTGCGCGTGAATGAGGGTTGAGTCTTCGCCAAAACCTGTCATTTGGGCGCCGATGCGCTTGCAGTTCCCGTAGACGTAGAATTTGATCGCTGTTGCGGGAACCACGCCTGCGAGACTGGGACCTAGGCCGCGGAAGAATGCTTTCCATCCCTCGGCGCGGTAGATGTTGCTGATTATTCGGGCGGTTTTGTGACTTTTATGGAGAGGTGCATCGGGGGAAGATGGAGAAGGACGTTGGTAGAAATCCGATTGGAGACGTGTTCGAAGGACATCGAGAGGTGATGTGACGATTGCTGTTGCGAAGCCGCCGCTCCTGCGGTCGTGTTAGTCGGATTTTTGACGGCGGCGATATGGAAAACTTACGCGCCGGCGAGCAGGTGCACCAATGGGTCGTGAGACTTTTTCTGAGTTGATGGGACCCGGGTGGACCGGGTCTCATCAGCGGGCTGACCGTGGATCTTGGGGCTTTGCTGCATCGTGACAGCACATACTGGGGAGAGGACAAGTTAGGATCTTAGGAAATTTCCAATTTGGGATGTCTGGCGCCGCAGTTTTCGCGCTATCACGTGAGATAACAAATCCCGGATGTCTGATAGGCGCCACCGTCCCCTTTTAAGTTTTATTTTTCCCTTTTACCCCTAGATGTGTACAATGTGCTTTATTATATTGGTGACATGTGAGATTCAAGCATCGTTTTCATAGATCCATTGATACTACCGGGGCCACTTGTGTTGAGAAGTAAAAGCATGCGTGAACGTAGATCTCAGATCGTCATGTGTTGTACAGTTCCGAAGAATGCACTTGTTCTATGGTCAACCCTGTCACTCCTCCGAGATCGTTCTTTCGTGAAAAGTCCTGCATATCCTCGCCTTCGATGAATTATGATCGAGTGTCACACATTAGTAGCCATGTACCTAGTGTGACCCGAGAGGGTTCAACGCTTGAATATTATTCCGCCCAATTTGGTCTATATATGTAAGGTCGTTTTGCAATGTTCTATTTTGCAACCCTTTCGCATGGAGTGTTATACTTGTAGACCTCGGTCAGTGATCGTGCGCCCAAATCGATTCCGGATTCGGAGAATACACCATTTCATATTCACACATGCTAGGTATAGAGTCTTCCCTCTTCCATCATAGTATCCATAGAGACGTCCCATAGCTCTTCAAGAGGAGATTCGTATTGCGACGGTGATCTTTGCAATGATTCAAATTCAATGAATTTGATTCTTCAAATATACTTACGTGCCTGCTCTCAAAACATGACAATGTTGAGGTAAAGAAAGCCACGCACTCTACGTCTTGCAGGCTTTATAGAATGAAGTAAGAAATCTCGTTTTGTCTACGAAGTCCTCAGTAAGACCTACATGACACCGACATAAAGTAGGCTCCAAAGAGGATATGGGGGAAAACAAGCAATCGGAGGTAACCCGGATGAGATAGATACATCAAAGTATCCCAAACGATCGTCACATAGCTTTCCTGTCTAGGGTATGGGAAGAAGAGACGATACTATCTCTTCTACTTAATCAATGCGATCAAGATGAAAGAATCGAACCCTATAAAATAAATGAACCATCTCTGGAAAATCATGTAGGCCAAGCCTCGATCGAAGTGGAGGGAACCAGGCCATGCCACAGCCACTCGGATCTTCATAAGTGGAGCATCTCAGGGGGGCGACGATCTCCTGGCGCGCCTACATTTTTCCTTTTCGCGACGGGGCCCGGTACATTGTTTCATTCATTGCAGGGAGACTACCCCGGGTTGTCCACTGTAAAAAATATCAGCTGAAGTGACAGCGAGCACCCGTAATCATTGCAAAAGTTTGAGAACCGATGTCAAGGTTGAGACGCGTTACATTGACCAACGGTTGTCGTCATCGGGCGGTGCGCGGTCCAGATCCACCTCAATGTTTCAACAGTCAATTTGTCCGCCCCCGCGATAGGGACTCTTTCGGTTTCTTCCCCTGTCACTCCTCCCTCACATTCCTTATTTCCTGGAGTCTCCTCTCTGCCCTGCCATGATCGCCCCTTGAACGAGTACGTCCTAGCACCTCCAAGTCCTTTCTACGGGGTATTTTGGATGGAAAACCCATAATCTCGCTGTCTCGCGCACTGCGACACCTTGATTCGGGAAGAACCCCCACGGCTAACATTGTGCCTGTGCGACAGATCCATCCTCCGCATATAATTGTACCACCTGCCCTCGTCCATGATTCTCTCACGGCGATCGGTCCTCTTCCTTGGCTTCTTTTTCTTCCTCGGCTTCTACCTCACAGCCCGAAGCCTCTCGCATTCATGGCGTAATGCTTCCCAAGTCGTGGGACTAGGCGAATACTATGCCGCTTACCCATTTTCCAATACCAATACGAGCTGGACGGGGACGTTCAATCACAGTGCCTCTGACGAGAAAACCCTCTACGCACCCCCACCGAACTTTATTCCTGGGATCCCCAAGCCTTTAGGCTCGGCGTATTCGAAAGTGTTGGTGGTTCCACGACGAAAAAGGAGGATGTGAGTTGGATTGAGAAGGAGTTGCCAGGATGGCAAACCGCTATATACGTCGCCGATGATTCAAGGGCACCTCTTCACCCCCCGAAGAATAAGGGCCACGAGGTCATGATCTACCTTTCCTATTGTATCGACTTCTACGACGAACTACCTGATGTCGCGGTGTTCATTCACTCGCACCAAGAGGCCTGGCACAACGAGGAAATCTTTAACGGAGACACCGCGGAGATCCTTCGCAGTCTCAGCCTGGATCGTGTCATCAGAGAAGGATATATGAACACCCGCTGCGCTCATGGTCCTGGCTGCCCCGATTGGATGCATCCCGGTGCTGTTGTAGAGGATGAGTCCAAGCAGGAAGAAGTCATGCTGGCCCGCGCCTGGGGCGAACTATTCCCCGACGAGCCGGTCCCGTCGGTTCTAGCCCAGCCGTGCTGTGCGCAGTTCGCCGTATCTGGTGATCGTATTCGCACTATCCCGCGTTCCCGATTCATATTTTATCGCGACTGGCTCCTGCAGACGGACCTCAGCGATTATATCGCCGGTCGTATCTGGGAATACCTCTGGCAGTACGTGTTCACCGGTCAGCCCGTGGTCTGCGTGGAAGAAAGTGTTTGTCTCTGTGACGGCTACGGGTTCTGCTTCGGTGGCCCGGCAGAGCTCCAGAAATGGAGAGCGTTGGACGAAGAGAAAAAAGATATGCAGAAAGAGCTCGAGGATTGGATCTTTTGGGAAGACGATACTTCATTTGCTGAGGCCAGCGGCGAACTCGATGAGACCCAGGACCTGCAAGTCCCTCCCGCCTGGTCGCAAGAGTCAACTCCAGGATGCGGTGATGGAAAAAGAGACTCAAGTCTCACAGATGCTCGCTGAGGCTATCGACCGTGGGAAGAATCCCAAAAACCGAGCCTTAGAAGCTGGCCGCCCTTGGAATGACGGCGATGGCTTTTAGCTCGACTTGACTATGTGCTGTTTTCCCATATATTGGTGTCGGATCTGATCTTATATAAACTAAACTTGTCCTCGTATGCCCCTGGATATCAAAATGTTGTATAGCGCGCATCCACCTTTTGAGACGGATTTGGGACCCTGCTAGACCTTGTTGTTCCTTTTGATGTATATTATACCACCATCTACCATGTCCTTTTTAGAGCTGCTCAAATCAATCAATGGAATGAGAAGTATTATTCTAGCTTGAAAGCAATACCTGCCCAGAAAATTCAACAAGCAAGGATCGAGGCGCTGATTGGACATTCCGAGTACGACGTGAATACATCAGCGATGCTCACGTGACTCGATGCAAGGTTTGCACTGTCTGCTCCTCCTTCAAACCGCGCAAACATCATCTTCGTCGCGTTGCCTTATCAGCTCGGAGCTCAAGAGCTCCCTCCAAAAGTCCGATCAGCTTCGAATTCTTCTAATCTTCAGCACGCTCTTCACCCCTCCAGGGGTGTGGCGCTGTGAGGTCTCCGATACTCCCCCGGCCCACGATACCTCACGCGCGTGTGATCTATCAGCGAAAAGTAACATCGTTGACTTCCGACGCTGGCCGCTATATTCGGAGGTAGCTTTGCTCTTCAGAGGAGCCAAATTATTTGTGACGGATATTCCGTGTCGCTCAGGGTCATTTGCCCTGATATCTCGAGACGCGCTAGATATCCACCGATTCCTTTACAGCTTATGACAACACCGGTAATACCAGATCAGGTATCGCGCCGCACTGCTCAAGTGATATTCCATTATGTCCTCGAATTCCAATAACCATCAGGCTGCGACCTCTGGCGACCAAGGCGCCTCAAATGCCCATCTCGACCCCAACAATGGATACGTGCCGAACGATAGCCAGCTCGCGGGCTTAGTGGAAGCGGCAACCGCGGCCGCTGGCCAGGATCACAATGTCTCTCAATGGGCAGTAGAAGCCACTGCCGCCGCTGCTCACCATCAACTGGATGGCTATGGTGCGGACATGCAACTGGGAGACGACGGCTTTGGCGATGCCAGCTTCGTCACAAGCATGGCAAGTGGAAGACATCTAAGACATCTGAATGATCACTCCGGGTCTGTAGGGTTGTCTCGTACTGTGTCGAAGAAAAGAAAGAGAAACGACGACAACCTTGATCCTGCCCTGGCTGGAGCTGGTCTCGGGTCGCAGCAGCATTCACAGTCTCAACAAAACAACCATGGATTTTCTGGTGAAAACATGGATATTCGTTCTGCACCTCCGTCGTCTCTGTCAGAAGCGCGTGCGGTTGGTGTGCATTCTGCTGCGGCACTGTTCCGTCAGCCCTCGAGCAACAAAAAGTACACTCGGCCTCCGATGTCCAAGCTATTTTCATCACTTGAGTTGTCGCCGGAGAATTTCCTCCATCTCCAAGCTGCGGCTAAGGGATATATGCTGGACGACGACCACCCTGAAAGAAGGGAATGTGTCGGTCAGCGTGGCAAGGGAGATACAGAGATGGTAAAGCTACGGTTATGGAACTGTGTTCGCCATTTCCTTGAAGCCGAGGGCAATGGTGAGCGGTTTTTTGGAGAGGACGTGGTCAACGAGGGTATGGGTCCTCGTACATATATTTGGCCCCGAGATCAACAAAAGATCATTTCTTTGGTCATTCCTCTCCTCCGACGAATGGTCACCAATGAACGACAGCGCCAGTATGCAATTGAAACTCGCAAAGGAGGCGGAACGGATGAGCGGCGTCGCCGTAAAACGGACGATAGTTTTCCAGATCTCAAGAGCTCGCACTTCTCTCCTGATCAACAGATGCAGATGCACGACCCGAATCAGCGAGAGGAACATAGGCAGTCAATGCCGCCTCCTCCCCCCTCCACCACCACCTCCTCCTCCCCTCAGGCGCAGGCGCCTATGGATCCCAGCCAGGCAATGGAACTTGGTCTTACAGACATTATATTGGACGGATACCAGCCGGACTGGAGTGAGCTGTCCAGATGTTATGACGAATACAATCACGACTTCCAACTGGATAATTTGTGGTCCCTTTCCGGTCTTCAGCAGCCCCATTGGCGCGGCCTGGTCGCGGCCGTTGATAGTCATTACCAAGTTGTCCACAATGGCACCTTCGACTGTCCGCCCGGTTGCGAGGACCACAATGTCGATCGCATCATCCACGCCGACTCGGTCTCAAGTCTCCCCTGGCGTATCGGCGGAGGCCGAAACACCCCAGCACGAGACGATTTGTACGTCCTTGCCCCACCCCATTAAGGAAACGTTTACTAACCCCCCGAATAGCGCAAGTAGCATCACCCGCGACGTCTCGCGCATTATCCGCGAGAACATCGCTTCCAGACAAGGCGTCCCTCCACCGCAAGTAGACCAACAATTCCACCAACAACCATTCACACCCGCCCCTTCGAACAGCGACGCCTCACCCGCAACCAGCACAAATTCTCAGATCTTCCTCCGCATCAATATCCTCTCACATGGCAAACGTATTTTCCCCGTCTAGACATTCAAGCCACCCAATGTTCCAACGTCGAACATCTCAAACAATCGATTCTCCGCCGATATCCGGGCCTGGATGAAAATGTATCGCGGGATAGCTGGAAAGTCAAAGCTTGGCTTCCGGACGGCTTGTTCCCCATCCAGACTGAAAAAGACTGGGTCTTGGCGCTTTTGTCTGCGGAGACGGTGGAGTGGATGGATGGGGAGATGAAGCTTTTGATTGAGGTTGATGGCGCCGATACCCAGCAGTAGATCACACTGCTCATTGTCTTGATTATTTTCTTTCTTAAACTCCGTTTGTTTCTGAAGCCCATTTGTTCCATGAAATGGGTCTCGTGTATTATTTTACTGGTTCTTCAATGGGACGTATCTGATTCAATGTTTCTGATATCCGACTATCGCTGTATTTACTTCAAATTAAAGTACTTGTAACAAGACTGTCACCGTGTTAGGAAAGCAGAGCTGAACGGGCCATAACTCATAATACAGGGTAGAAATATCTAGAGCATGGCCGCGCTTGGTGTATTCTGTACACGTCATATAGAAGCGGTACTGCTATCGACCCAAGAGGAAGAAGAATGAATAAAGTAAAACGCCAATCTATGCGCCAACATCCAAAACCAGTTGGAAGGGAAATGAGCAATCGAGAATGTGCAGATGGGATCTCTGATCAACCTATAGATCTCCCTCATTTGTTATGTATGAAGAGTGTCCGAAGTGAATCCCAGTGATCCGAGTCCGCATAACTTAAGTATTGTTAGTACTTATTCCATCCAAGTATATCGTGATGACGGAGGGGACGTACATATATTGCATACTGCTCCGTAGACTCGAGACGAGGGTATCAGGGTACCAGCGGAAAAGGTACATGACGAAGGCCCAGGTCATGCTGGCGAAGACGGGCCATGCGTTGTCGGTAATTGTGGTGCGGGCTTCGGGGGTGATGAGGGAGGAGAGAGGGTGCATGTTGGGTTGGATCGCGAGTTTGGCGAGGGAAAGCATCACGCGCGCGAAGACGTAGATGACGATCTAGTTATATTAGTATGGACATTGTGTTGAGATGACATCGGGTCTATGAATTTGCTTCGAATATTCATCATATTGGGGTGTACGAATCGTACCTGCTGGCTGATGCTTCCACGCTGTCGACCGAAGACGGCATACCCGCCCAACAAGCCTGCAAAGAAGCTGTCATACCGGCCTTCCTTGCCGGCGCCGCGGGGGTTGATGTTCCTAAGAAGAATCATGGATGCTTTGTAGATCACTGCGAACGTGGAGAGGTTTCGAGCGTGCTGGCGCGTTGCTTTCAGGACGAGCTTAATTTTGTCGCGGAACCTATTTGTTGCGATGTTTAGTACGAGACTCGGAGACCATAGCCCATGCGGAAGAAAGTGTAGACATACGATCCGGATCGGAATAGCATGATCATGCTAAAATCAACATGTCAGCTTTATATCAACGTATGTTCCATCCGAGATCTGACGAACACCAACGCATGCGGAAACCGCACTTTCGATCCATAGACGATTCCATTGCGCGCGCCTTTGACTAAAGATAGGAATGGTGCGAGGTCAGGTTGGAGGATGAGTTGCTCGAGGCGAGACTGGAGGAGTTGTTAATGCCATGTCTTTCATGTGCTTAGCCGCGAAGTACGGAGCAAAGTGTACGGACCAGGAGCGCATCCATGGCGGCGCGGGACCTTGAAGGAAGGTCGGGTTCGTAGTTGAGCTACTAGATTGCGGCGTGAAGAGTTGACAGGTGGGAGTTCATGGAGGATAGAGAGGAGTAGAGTATGAGGGGGACGGCATTTTACGTCGGTCCCGCATTTAAGAAAGGGCCTCGGCATGTGAGATGATGCCGACGGCCGACGTCATGACCACGTGATCATTTTGAATGACTTCGACTGTGGGCAACTTTATGTCTATGGACCTTTCGGATGGATCCATACTGAAAAGTAACTGAGATGGAAAGAGTTTGTCATTTAGATCACTATGTAGATGCAACTTTTATTCCATGCCGGCAAATCAACTCTAGTATAGGCATTAAGCACAAAACCCAGCCGGCCCAAACGCCCAAACAATATAATCAGACGCAACTATGCAAGTAGCTCAATCATTTAGTTCTTGCGAGCCTTCTTGTGGCTCTCCATGTCCTCGTCTTCGGAGATCTCATCCACCTCCATATCATTGACATCAGGCTCCTCGTCAGACTCTCTCGCCGGCCCGACGCTTCAGACCCTTCATCTTACGGGTCTGCATACCCTTGAGATCCTGCTTGCCGAGGTGAACGCGACCGAGCTTGTCACCCATATTGTCCATGGTGATATTCTTCTTCATCTTGATCTCCACGTTGGGGCGCTTGCCCTGCTTCATGGCCTCCTTCATGGCCTCCGGCGACGCAGGACGCATACGACCAATCTTGAAATCGAACTTGGGGCCAATCTCCTCCAGCTCAATGCGCGGAAGCTTGTGGCCACTGCGCTTGGTAACAACCTTGTACCACCGGAGGTGAACGATAGGGCTGAGCTCTTCGCGGGGCTCCTCGGCACCGACCATAAGAATGTACTGAAGACCCTCAACGTCAATCTTGTCTGTCTCTTCGCCCTTGAACATGTCGAGGAAGAAGCTCTTGAGCATGACGTGCGACGAAGAGGACGGGTCCTCCCATGGGCTACCGGCGAAGAGCATCATGGGACGCAAACCGAGACCAACGTGCATGACTAGCTCGTTGATGGGAGGAATGGCGCCGTCGGTGCCGGGCAAAAGAAGAAGTTCACACATGTCGAGCATTTGGGAGTTGAAAATTCGGGTAAGAACCACGGCGTTGGGGCGCTTCTTGCTGCTGCTGCCGAACACGACCAGACCGCACTCGTTCTTGTTGGCCAGAAACTCGATGCTCTCGACGTTCTCGAACGGGTGGAGATTCTCATTTTTCTTGTGGAACAGGACGGAGTTGGGCTTCGTCAATGAGTGAAAGGTCTTCAGGACAGTGTCGAGCGCCTGCGGGCATTTGGTGCCGTGCAGGATAAGAGTGCGCTTCGGGCCCTCAATGAGTTGGGGCTCACGCGCCTTGAGGATGCGCGCGGTGCGGGGGTTCTTGGGCTTGCTAGAAAGCAATCGTCAGCTGCCGTTTTCCCATAAGGATGATTGTCATGTACATACACTTCACGCAACATGATGGCGGTGGTTTGATATGTCGTGGTTGCTCGGAGTAAAAAACGCAGAAAACTTTTGGGGCGAAGGCTTGGCACGCTTATCGATAAGAACACATTCGGTTCCACTTCGGAAGATGTTGACTTGACTAACAATTACAACGGCAAGTGAGCTTCAATGATTTAAAAGTGAGAATTTATTTTATGTAGTCTGTACTCTCATGATCCAGTTTGAGTCTATTGATAAATTTACTCCAAGCGCAGCTTCTCAAACTCCTTAATCTGCTCCTCCAAACGGGCAGTCTCGCTCTCGTTATCACGGAGACGCTTCTCCTCAGCCTCACGGACCTCAGCCTTGACCTTGTCCTTCCAGTTAGGGGCAGCCATGATACCCTGCGACTTGCGCACGGCCTCACGAGCACGCTCAAGGGCTTCCTTGGCCTTCTCCTCCTGCTCGAGAGCGACCTCCTTGGAGACACGCAGGTAGACGGCAGCCTCGGCGCCAACAGCAGCGACTACACAGCCGGAGGGAGGAGTCTTGTTCTCAGGTCCGAGCAGAGACAGCTCGCCCAGATTCTTACCACCAAGAGACTTGATGCTGGTCATCTCCTCGGAGACAGTCTTGTGGCTGGTAGCGTCGTAGGTCTGGATGATGATGTCGCCCTTAGTCTTGACATCGTACTGAGCCAAGATGGAGCGGATTGCCTTGGAGGTGTTCAGCACAAGCTCGTAAGCAGTCTCGGCAGCGGGGTCGTGGAACTCAGCCTTGTACTCGGGGTACTTGGCCTTCATGATGGAGACGGTCTTGTCATCGGGGCGGCGCGGGAGACGCTGCCACAGGTGCTCGGTGACGAAGGGCATGATAGGGTGAACCAGGCACAACGCTCCCTCAAGAGCAGTGTAGAGGGTCTGCTTAGCGGACTCCTGCATCTCGGGCGTGGCATCTTCGGCCAGCAGGAACTTGGAGTTCTCGATGAACACATCGCACAGCTGAGCGTACCAGTACTGGTAGATAGCGATAGCAGTGGGAGAGAACTCACGAGCCTCGAGAGACTCATTCATCTCCTTGGCAGCGGTGTTGAACTTGTGCAGAATCCAACGCTCCGACAGAGACTCGTTGCCATTCTTCGTAGGAGTAGCCTGGGGCTTGAAGTCGTCGCCCAGCTTTCCGAGCACGAACTTAGTGGCCTGGTAGATCTTGTTGCAGAAGCGACGGTATCCGTGGATGACCTGGACATCGAAAGCGATATCACCACCTATTCAAAAACGATTAGTATACGGGAACGACAATAACAAGGACAATGTACATACCGCCGGTGGTGTAAGAGACAAGGGCGAATCGAAGAGCGTCAGCGCCGCACTCGGGGATACCCTTGGGGAAAGCCTTCTTCTGGTACTTCGTGGCAGCAGCGACCTCCTTCTCGGCAAGATTACCCTGTAACAACTTGTCGTGGAGAGTTTGAAGCTGAATACCCTCCATGACATCGATGGGGTCAACGACGTTACCCAGTGACTTGGACATCTTGCGGCCCTCGGAGTCACGAATCAGAGAATGGCAGTAGACCTCGCGGAAGGGAACCTGGCCGGTCAATTTGATACCCATCATGATCATACGGGCAACCCAGAAGAAGAGGATATCCCAACCAGTCTCCAGAACGGAGGTGGGGTACAGGTTCTCGAAGTCATGAGTCTTGTTGGGCCAGCCCAGAGTAGAGAAGGGCCACAGAGCAGACGAGAACCAGGTGTCGAGCACGTCAGGGTCACGCTCCAGGGAGAATTTTTTACCGGGGAACTTGACCTCGGCCTTCTTCTGGGCGTCCTCCTCAGTACGGCCAGTAACCCAGTATTCGCCATCGCTCTCGGAGTTGTCCTCGCCTTCGATCTTGACGAAGTAGGCGGGAGCCTGGTGACCCCACCAGAGCTGACGGGACAGACACCAGTCATTGATATTGCGCATCCAGCGGAAGTAGCTCTTCTCGGCGCTCTCCGGGCGAATGATAATATCGCCATTCTCAACGGCCTTGATGGCAGGCTCAGCGAGATCCTGCATCTTCATCCACCACTGGGGCTTGAGAATGGGCTCAATAACGTCGTTGGACTTGGCACAGCGAGGGATCTTCATGGGGTTATGCTCCCACTTGACGTACAGACCAGCCTCCTTCAGGGCCTCAATGACGGCGTAACGGGCGTCGAAACGCTTCATGCCAGCGAAGCGTCCACCGTGCTTGTTGAAGGTACCATCGTCGTTCATGACGGAGATGAACTCGAGGTTGTGAGCCTTTCCACGGTTGAAATCGTTGAAGTCGTGAGCGGGGGTGATCTTCACGGCACCAGTACCGAACTCAGGATCAACCTCTTCATCGGCAACAATGGGCATAAGACGGTCACAGAAGGGGTGGCGAGCATTCTTGCCGATCAAGTGCTGGTAGCGCTTGTCACTGGGGTGGACGGCAATACCAGTATCACCGACCATGGTCTCGGGACGAGTAGTGGCGATTTCGATGCGCTCATTGGTGCCATCGATCTCGTAGCAGAAGTGAGTAAGAACACCGAATTCGACCTTGCGCTCGTAACCAGGCACATCCATGAGGGTGCGGCCCTCAATTTCCTTGTTCTCAACCTCCAGGTTAGAAAGAGAAGTGTTCAACGCAACACACCAGTTGACCAAGCGGTTGGCACGGTAAATGGTACCCTCTTCGTGGAGACGGACGAAGGTCTCAGTCACGGCAGCGGACAAGTTAGGATCCATGGTGAAGGCCTCGCGAGACCAGTCGAAGGAACCACCAACTCGGCGCAAAGCGTTCTTGATGTTGGCATGATAGACATCCTTCCAGTCCCAGATCATCTTTATCATAGCGGGGCGTCCAATATCGTGACGGGTCTTCTTCTCCTTCTTCCACAACTGCTTCTCGACAACACTCTGAGTAGAGATACCGGCGTGGTCCATACCGGGAAGCCATAAAGTGGTCTTGCCCTTCATTCTCTGCCAACGAATCATGGTATCTTGGAGGGCGTTGGTTAGGGCATGACCCATGTGAAGGGAACCGGTAACGTTAGGAGGTGGGATAGGAATAACGAAGGAGCCTTCGGGCTTGACATGGCCGTCCGGACCCCATTCGGGCTTGAAGAGGTCACGCTCCTCCCACCACTCGAGTCGGCCGGCCTCGATGACCTTGGGGTCATATGCGTCGGCAGTCTTGTCCTTCTCGACCTTGGGGGCCTTCTTCTCGGCCTTGGGCGCAGCAGCGGGCTTGCTGGCCTGCTTGGCCTGCTTCTCTGCAAATTTTTTGGCCTTCTCGGCCTTCTTGCGCTCACGCTCCACTGTACGAGAACATCAATGTCAGCCAATGCTCCTCGAGCCACTCCGATTCATCCACCCCAAATGTCGAATACGCGGTAGGGAGTTCGTAGGGTCGACGTACACTCTTTTTCGGACTTCACCTTAGGACCGCCGGAGGCATCCTGAGGTTGGGCAACGGGTTCCCCGGCTTTTCAAGGTGAGCTTCTTTCATGCGCGGGGTGAGTCACCAGGTTATACACACTTGGGAGTTGGGAGGCAGAGTTCTGAGCCATCCTGGAGAATGATCGATATTGCGGAGTGAATCTCCAAGGCGCCGATCGCGCCACGAATCGCCTGATGAGTATCTTGAGAGAGTGGGATGCGACAAGGAGGGGTGGTTGTGCGAAATGCGGGCAAATCAATTTTCCCACGCAAGAGGCAACGAATGAGAGGGCGGAGCGCCAAAGAGGATCGGTGGAGACGCGGGCGCTGGACTATGGACTTGCTGTCGGGCTCATATGAGTCACGTTACCCACCATTGACCTCAATAGCTGTGATTTATGCAGTTTGGACGCGTTAGACAATGCCTTGTGGTTGTTAGTTGACGCCAAATGGCGTTGAGATTGCTCTCACGTGACAAACGCTGGTACCAACGGGCGATCGTCGCGCGATAAGATCGTGCAACTACGAAGTATAGGATCTAAACGACCCCTGGCGTAGAAGTGATATTGAATACAGCGGGGAGGAAAATTGAAATCGCATGCATTGTCTCCTCAAAACTCTTGTCATGATCACCAAGCAACATGTGCTTCCCCAAACCATCACTCCGGAATGTGCACATGAAAACAGGAGAGGCACGGAAACTCAACATACGAAAGCAAAGCATCGGAGAAATCCAGAACACCGGACCAGGGACGAAGGGCGAGAGAAAATAAAATGGAAGAAGCAGCGCTATACAATTAAGGGAGACTCGACAGGGTTCCTCCGCTCTAAGACGTCAACTGATTTATTGCGCTCACTAACACGCCCGAGCCGAGGGATGCAGGGCTGCTCGGCCTAAAAAGATTAGATGTCATATCTTGTCATCAACGTCGTCTTCGTTCGGGATTTGGTCACTCATCGAAGCCACTCTTCTCCCGGGTGCTCAGAGAAGAGATGGCCAGGGGTTTGCGTCATTCTTCTTTCTCCCAATCCGCTATCATGCGCCGCTCATATTGGTAAATGTCAAACTCAGATGAAAAGGTGACCAAGAGGCCGAGCGTTATGTTGACAGGCAGCATGGAAAGAGAGAAGAGGGGAATGATGCAGGTAGGAGAGAAGTGGAAATGAAAAAGGGAAGCCACGGTTGTCAACCAGCGCAAGAGGCAGCTCACGACTGGGCTTGGGCGTTGCTGTTGGCATCAGCTCGCACGGGATCAAAGTACGGGTGTGCCATGGCCTCCTGAGCAGTCAAGCGTTCCTACAACGGGTCAGTATGAAGATAAGTAATGGGACCTTGGGAGTATCATACAGCGTGGTCGTAGCGCAGAAGCTTGTCAAGGAAATCGATAGCCTCGTCACTGATGAAGCGCTGGTTCTCGGCGGTGACGAAAGAGCGCCATGGCTTACGAGGGAAGCGGGAAAGGATTTCATCGTACTGCGGATCGAGTTCAATGTCGTACTTGTCCAGGTACTCGAAGAGCTCTTCGGTTCCGAGAACCTTGGCAATTTTCACCAGCTGGTCAGAATTGCTGTTGCCGTGGAAAAAAGGTTCCTTGCGGAAGATCATGGATGCGAACATGGCGCCCAGTGACCACATATCCAATGAATAGTCGTATTCCTGGAAGTCCACGAGTAGCTCAGGACCCTTGAAATAGCGAGATGCGACACGGACATTGTATTCTGTGCCCTTGTGGTAGAATTCAGCCAGACCCCAGTCAATCAATCGCAGCTATAAGAATCAAATTAGAACATAAAATCACGCCACACACAGCAAGTATGACAAACCTTGCGTTTCTCGTGGTCAATCATGACGTTGTGAGGCTTGACATCTCTGTGCATGATGCCCTTGCTGTGACAGAAGTCCAGAGCCTTGAGCAGCTCATAGACATAGAAGCGAACGTCGTAGTCGGAGAAGCGAGGGTAGAGGGTCCGGAAATCGGTGTTGTTGACAGCCTCAAAAACCAGACTGGGAGTTTTGCTCTGATTGTCGCGGACCACATCCAACAGTGCAATGACATTAGGGCCTCCGGCGAGGTTCTGCAGAATCTTGATCTCACGCTTGATCTTCTTCTTTTTGACAGGCTTGAGAACCTTGATAACACACTTCTGATAGTTGACAACGTTGATACCTTCGAATACCTCGGAGTACTTTCCACGACCTTAAGCGAAAACGGTCAGCATGCATTTTATCAGGCAGCATCGCTCCCAAGTAGGGAATGCGACAGATGGTACCGCCATTCTCCGGGTTAGATGGTCCCAATCAGGTGTAAAATACCTATCTTGCGAACGATCTCGTAGTTCTCCAGCACGCCCCAAGAAATGTTCACACTGTCGTAGTCCCAGTAAGACCGAGGCATGTGCTCGTTGACATCGGCGTAAACGCGCGCCATATTGAAACTGGATGGCTTCCGAGCCCGCCCACAAATGGAAGATGCGGCGGGGTCACGCCGGGTGCGACCGAACAAGAGAAAGGGGGGGTGTGGGTCGGGAGACGATTAAAAGGGAGGAAGATAGCAGCAGCAGCAGGCCCAGCAACTGACAGCCCGAATGCAGCCTCGCTATCGATCGTTCTGGAACAATGGGATTTGGAGGGGGATATCCTTGCGTGAGAGCGAGATCTGTTCCGCCCTGTCACGGGATCGCTGTGGAGAGCAGTCTCGATCAGGTTAGTGTCGGGTATCGAGTTATTCCGGGCGATTTTCTAGTTTCCTCTTTTGGACAGTTTCGTGACTTGGGCTTTCTTTTTTTATGTACCTGGCAGGAGCAAGTGCTGGCCTTTTAAATCAGACAAGGCAGTATGTTTTACGACTTGAATGTCCCATACAGCCCCGATGACTCGGAGGCCCCGCACACCCTGAATTTTCTGGCGGAACGTAAGTCATTCTCGCGCGGCCGGCACAAGATCGCATGTTGAATCGTGACCACATGAGGTACTGACCTGACCCCCCCTCAGTCGGTTATACCACCGTCGCCTTGTCCCAGTCCGTCACTGGAAAGCTACCTCCGAGCCTTAACCCGCCAGCTCTTCCATCAAATCCGCCAAAACCTCTTCAATTGCTGACTCGTTTGAACCTGACTTTGGCCGATCCCGCGCAGAACCAGCGCCTGAACACCCTGACTCAGGCCTACGATATAATTGCCTTCCGGCCAACGAACGAGAAGGCGCTCCTCAACGCCTGTACAAATCTGGAATGCGACGTGATCTCGCTCGATCTTTCCGTGCGACTCCCATATCATTTCAAATTTAAAATGCTATCGGCTGCAATATCACGTGGTATTCGGCTTGAGATTTGCTACGGTCCAGGAGTCACGGGGAGCGGATTGGATGCTCGCCGGAATCTCATTGGAAATGCCATGTCTCTGATCCGAGCTACACGCGGCCGCGGCATCATTGTGTCAAGTGAGGCGCGGCAAGCTCTTGGCCTGCGAGCTCCCTGGGATGTGATAAACTTGACTTGCGTGTGGGGTCTGTCACAAGAACGCGGCAAGGAAGCTATTTGTGAGGAGGCACGGAAGGTTGTGGCGCTTTCCAAATTGAAGCGGACTAGCTGGCGCGGGATTGTCGACATCGTTCACGGGGGCGAGAGATCCAAACCCGCAAATTCCCCACATAATTCAAAAACTAAAGAACAAGCTCCGGATACAGCACAGCTGGGGGCTGCTGGCGAGACTCTCAAGCGAAAGGCATCTCTCGGTTCGGAGACCATCATCGAGGAGCCGGAGAAGGCCTTGTCGAAGAGAGAGATGAAAAGACGCGCAAAAAAAGCCAAATTTGAGTCACGGGGAGGAGACACAAGCTGAGTTTACAACGCTGCTTTCTGCCTCTCAAAATAGAGGCTATCATTTTTCAAATGGCGGAGATCACGGCCCATCCCTTTACGTGTTACAGATGAAGAAGTTTTGAGTCTTCGCAAATCGCGAATCGGACAAGGACATCACAAACTTCGTCACTCTCATATTCTTGTGAATCCAATATGGAACACTTTCATCCTGTCTTGCAACTCGCAACAGGGGTGACCAACCATACCCGTCACTTACCACCTTCGGAGGGCGCGGCTACGGAGCGTGGTAGGGGATTCCGGCATATCTGACCTTTTTGTTCTGATGACCACACTGCATGGATCCCGCGACGTCGCATTCTGGATTACAGTCTCCGTAGCCATGAAGGCCGTGGCATTGAGACTCTTTGTTGGAAAACCATTGTGGTCGTACTCATATCTTGTGCCTCGGTCACACATACCCTTTACTTGGTGATCGAGGATAAAAATGTCACGAGTTCTGTCAATGCCTACCATCATCAATAAGTTGATGTGTTCAATTCCCAGCCTCGCCTGAGGCTGGTTTTAGCTAGTATACAAAGTAGCTCGACTTCCGCCATGTTTGACATACGGGAAGTCAGTCCCACGGCGGTGCTTTGCTCAATCCATATAGACGGTCATGACGGTTGCCTTCACATGCGTCAAGTCCTCAGTACCTAAAGTGAAGCGTAGAAGAATAGTACATCTATGAAAGGGTAACTTCACATTCCCTTCAGTCCCGTTCTACCACACCACAGTAAGTCAATATGGTTCACACCCTCTCTTTTTGGGATGCTTGACAACATCGGCGAGTGGTCATTGCCACTATGTTTAATTTTGTTGACAGACCACACCTGGCGGTGGGAATAAAGAGATAGAGATGTGGGCCTTTTTCTGCTGAAACTTTATGTACATGATGTCCCCGTCTACGACGATACAGGATGTATAAACAGAATGCATGAAACGCTAAGACCTATACAGGTAGAAGCCTCGAGAGTCAATTCTTTATCTTTGCATTTTTTCGTTTTTCTTGGCCCTAGTAAGCCCAATTAAATTCAACCCTCTCTTCCCACGTCCGTTCATTTACCTCTTCACGACCATCAAAACTACGCCGTCTAGCCGACCAACATCTTGCAACTCTCACAAATATTCAACGCAATCATCTTCAGATGGGCCCTCTCTTATCCAAGTCACATTGGAAATTATCTTCTGATTCACAGCGACTTCATTGGCGAGCTCTCCACTCCCGGCCTCTGAGTATCAAGATCATGGTCCCCATGCTGCCTATGGATGTTTTGGTCTCGGGTACATATCAGCTACAGCGAGAGTCGAGAGGCCCCGGGCAAAGGAACCATTCAGTTTTCGTAGAATTAGGAGATGCTTTGATGACCACAGGACGTCGTGAAGGCTTAGGCATCTTTCAACCTTAATTGAAAGCAGGGATTGACTTGACGGGTATTGTCAAAGCTTCATCGCTCAGAGCCAAGTAAAGAGATAAGGGTATCAACAATGTCTTTGCTGTGTCTCTTTAAAGATGATTGAGGTAATCAAGTTTTTTTGGGGGGTTCTTTTTTCATGCTGATATCAGATTCCATGTACGGTACTTTGTTAGTCTTAGTGGCGGTTATCTCGATCTGGCGAATCTTCGCGCATGATGCTGATCCCCAGTTCCAGGAAACAGACGTATCCACCTTCAGCCCTATTACGGGGTTTGCAAATTCAAGTCAAATCAAATTTGCTGATTCTCTCTGGATGGAGTTTTTCCCATTGCTCCACTTCCTAAGTCAACTACCAAGGACCTCAACGGGGACCTACACGCTCGCTTGGGAATGTCTGCAGCGTTGAATGCAACTCCAGAGTACTACAAAAACGCAACCGACGTCTGTCAAATGAACGGCTCTTTATTATCCAAGCTGTGGATCACCAATGGATACAGACATATCAATAGCAAATAAATTGACAAAATACCCGAGAATCACAAGTGAAAAGAGGGGAAATGCGGGCTTGTGGAGATGATCCCCGTTCACTCCGAGGCTTCATGAATTGCGCCTGTCCGATCAGATTGGAACAAGCGAAACGTCATCTGCCTCTGCTCGTCTTGTTCCGTATTCCCGGCTACCTTCCTGTCCCCTCTCATCCTGCATTCCTAGGGCTCTCCCAGAGGCCTGCCCCGCATGGCATTTTGCTGATGTGGCACATCATCACTTATCATTCATCTTTTGTAACAGTTAGCGAGTTGGGGGTCTTTGCCTCGTCGAGGCCAGGGATAGTCACCCAGCTCCCAATTTCCGCCGTGTCTCGCTGTATACCGGAGCAGCTACTGTTAAAAGTCAGAATTGAAATTTTATCGGATGCAATAAAATATAATATCCCAGGCAGTGTCTGCATACCTTGTACTTGAGCTCCCAGATGCCGGGCTACCTCGGGGGGTCGAGCCTTGCTTAGGGGGAGGATTGCTTGTTGGTGTCTTGGTTGGTTCAGCCATGGTCGAAGTTGAGCTTTCAAATGTCAATGAGTTGAGCTTGGTTTGTGTGACTATAGCACGAGGAATTTTGGAACAATTCAAGGAGAGTGAAAGTGCCAGAATAACAAGCGCATTCTCAGGACGACCGACACCGTCCACCATGGTCGGGAAGTGCCATTTCTTTTATGGCCAACGCATCCCCAAGTACCAGAGATGAAGTAACACTTGGAACCGCAAAGGGACGCCATTTCGAGATGGGGTTGATTTTGGATCGCTATCGAATGCAAGGAATTGGGCACGTAGAGCATCGAATGAAACGATTTGTGCCACTGATGATACACTCCGACAACAAGGGACCCAATAGTCTCTCGCTCCGATGCGGCCATCCCGAGTGTCCCATGAAATCCCATGAATCGCTATGCCCAAAGGTCTCAACAAGAGCCTCATCGAACGGGCCAAGTCGCTGGAAAAGGCAACCGATGGGAGTGCGGACCAGAAGCAGGACCCCCTCTTTTTGCGTGCTCGTGATTTCTAGTCCACTGTCGTTGGTCGGTGACCTCTCGGTGGAGTTTTGTGGAGGCAACCTGCCGCTTCTAGGATTGCATGAGACGCGGAGAAGGAGCCTGTAGCGTCGGACTATCAAGACGTTGGTTCACATCTCCGACCGCAAAGACCCTGGAACCTTGCAAATTGTGCAGCAATCGTCGTATTGAAATGGTTCTTCCCGCATATACAATCTTTCTTGCCTTGCTCTAGTTCACTCACGTCAACCGAGACGATCTCTACCATTGTCATGGAAGCACACTATCATGGATGCTGCTTGGTTGGGCATCAATCTGAACATCTTGGCTGCCAAATTTGCCTATCACCGTGGTGAGTCGGAACAAGTGAGAAAGCCAGATAGCCCAGCACAATGCTTTGGCCAGCTTAATAAATTTTCATATGCAAGTAAGCAGCCTTGTAGTGGAGATGTGGACTGGAAATATACATTCGAACATTTGCACAACATTGTTCATCCAGATGGCGCTAGATCTCGATAACTTCAGAGCCATGAAGTCTGCAAAAGGCTTGATGTCTCAACTGGTTAAGAGATGTCAAGAGTTGCCCGAAGTATAGAACCCCCAATGCGGGTGCTTCCCCGTCGGCCCCGGCCGCTTATCGTTATCGACTTCACATAACCGGGGAGCGCCGACGAGCTCTCCGCATCTCCAACTATTCTACTCCTTCCCTTTTCCCCTGCTCAAGATTATCTGGAAGTGCTTCACCCAAGTCGAAAATTATCTGCAGAGACAGGTTCTCGCTTATCGGCCCATATCAGTCTGCACCAGCCTGCTACATTCTCACCATGGCTCCCATACTCACCACCAACCCCTCAATAACTATCATTCCCGAACTTCTAACCCCAGAGAACTTCGCCCAGTTCGGTACGGCAATCTGCTCGCCTGTTCCTCGCGATCTCAACATCGCCCCCAATCCCAAAAATCTCCCACCATTCAACCCAAGCCCGGTGCTGGCAAACCAAAACTCTGCCCTGAAGTACAGTCCTATCTCCCCGCTCATCGACCGCTACGCGCAAGGTCCCAACAAAATCGCATCCGAAGCCCGCATGACTATGTTCTGTTGCTTCCCGCGTAAACTACGCACAACGGCTTCACCAGAGAAGGAACTTTTCGATGTGCGGATTCTCGAGCGCCACCCGTTCACGAACCAGACGTTTATTCCCATCGACTTGTCGAGCCATTCGAAGGTCGGAGATGGCGAAGAAGAGCCCAATTTCTTGATTGTCGTTGCGCCTACGCTGAAGGGGAGACTGCGACGGCGAAGAATGAGACCGGGGAAACGATTACGATTCGCGATCCGCCTGATTTGAAGAATGTGAAGGCATTCATTGCGCATGGTGGTCAGGCGGTTACTTATGGTGTTGGGACCTGGCATGCGCCTATGGTGGTTTTGGGAAGAGGAGGGTGGATTTCGTCGTTGTGCAACATGTTAATGGGGTTGTGGACGAGGATTGTCAGGAGGCTGCGTTTGGGGAGGGCGTGGTCGTTGATTTGGGACGAAAAGAGCAGCATGGGAGGGCGAAAGGCCCGGAACTGTGGAGAGCGAAGAGAATTTACAAGATTTGAGATCAACGAGGGGTATTCAAGTTGGGTGGCATTTGGACAAATAACCCGGGTATTGTACATGAAATGAAATACAATAGATGGCAAATAGATTCGCCTCCAAAATTGAAATCAATTATTCTCAGAATGCCGTCCCGCATGCACGAGCGCGCGGGGATCGAATTATGAGAGCAGTGGACCTCTTTGGCTTATGCTCCAGGTGAGACAGGCTGGTCCTCGTCAAAGGCTCGATGAGAGGCCATCTTGTCCTTCATCTCCTGGCGGACACGGGTGGCCAGGTCGATAGTTTCTCGGGGGAGACCCGCTAGCTGAGCCACCTTGAGGGCATGCGACTCGCGGTTGACACCCTTCCGGAGGCGATGAACAAACGAGAATGCCCCCGATGGCGACTCCTTCACATCTGTACAGTACCTCTCGAGACGTTCAAAGTTTTGCGTCATATCCGCGAGCCCATGGAAGTGAGTCGCGAAGAGGGTGCGACTCTGATTGTGATAATGTAAATGGTGAAGACAGGCAAAGCTAACAGCAGTGCCGTCCTCGGGGGTTGTGCCTCGGCCAACTTCG
Organism: Penicillium maclennaniae; assembly: GCF_028827695.1. Classification (NCBI taxonomy): domain Eukaryota; kingdom Fungi; phylum Ascomycota; class Eurotiomycetes; order Eurotiales; family Aspergillaceae; genus Penicillium; species Penicillium maclennaniae. The sequence continues at coordinate 2,758,004 of NW_026623215.1, read as the reverse complement.
TCCATGATTACAAAAGAACGCGGCGTGGCTTGCTTCAATATGGCAGCTGTCTCAAGCATCTCCACCATGAATGTCGACTGGTCGCGGAATAGATCATCGGCTGCACCTATACGACTGAAGATCTGATCGACTATTCCGATCTCGGCGTAAGCTGCAGGTACGTAAGACCCGATCTGGGCGAGGATCGTGATCAACGCGTTCTGCCGAAGGAATGTACTTTTGCCGGCCATGTTAGGACCAGTGATAAGCCATATCTGCTCCTTTTCACCGAGGAAGCAATCATTGCTCACGAACGAGCGTCCCTGCTCCTCAAGACCAAGTTTGACTGTGGCATGTCTTCCTCCCACGATTTTGTGCGTCCTTCCGTCATTCAGGATTGGTCGAACCATTTGTTGCTCCTGGGCCAGCGTGGCAAATGAACAGGCGACGTCCAACTCGTCCATGACTGCGGCGTTGCGGCGAATCTTGACCAAATTTAAAATAACTTCCCGACGAAGACGTTCGAAAATTGCCTGCTCTTCCTGGCGAATCCGAATCTTGATGTGGTCCATCTTGTTTCCCAGTTCTGTCCATGCAGGGAGGTAGAATGAGCGAGTCGATTTGGTTGAAGAGACATTCCGAGTAACTCCTAAGTCCTCGATAGCCCGCTGGGAGATTTTGGCACCTTTGACATGGCAGATATGACCCAGACCGGGAGTCCATTTGAGATTCAAGGACGTAGACCCCACTGTATCCCGAAGCCGCTGTGTGAGGTCAGACTTGTCCTTTACAAGGTGCTCTAAATCTTCGTGAAGACTGTTCAAAATCCTGCTAGCATCACGTCTCATGATCCACGTTTCGACTGGACCAGAGTCAGGATCTGTCGCTGCGGCCCGCTCAGGCACTTTCGTCCGCACTTTCTTGGGCAAAGACTCCATATCACTCGATGTGCCCTCATTCAAGGTGACCTCTTGAGCCAAGCTCGCTGCTTCGGCAGCTGTACTATCCTCGATGCGCTGTTTCTGAAGTAGACCTTCTTCATCAATCGCTGCAAGTATGCGCTCTGCCAGGGCCAAAGGCCCGTCAAGACGAAGTCGTGAAACCACGAATTCGAGGCTGCGCTGAGCCTCAGAATTTCCAGTGGCAGATAAGAGCCTCATGTGGTCAGACAGGACCTGTTTGACGCCTTTGGACGCTTCGGTGGCGCGGGAAAGACAAATCAAGTCATCTGCATCTCCTCTGCCAAGGGCAAATTTTTGAACCAGACGCTGGGAGTCATAGCTTCGTTTCAACAGTTGTACCACGCTCTCACGAAGATTTTCATTTCCAATGAAAACAGAGACTAAGTCGAGGCGCCCATTGATAACCTGAAGTGAAGTAGACGGGGAAGCTGCAAACGAGAATCAGCATGTGGTAAGCAGCAAGCCTGTGGATAAATACTCAGTCTGTCCCGCAGAAGGCGTGCACCACTTTTGGTACTTGTTCTGCGAACCGCGTGGAGTAAGCTGCCCTTTCCAAATCCATCTCGAGCGGTTTCTAAGATTTCGAGTCCTCTTAGACTATTGCGGTCAATACTCATCGATTCATCAAGATGCCGTCTTCGCGGAGGCTGGAGCTTGAGATCAGACCGCTGCAACTGTACACGAACGTATTCTAGCAAGCTGTAACCTGCAGCCACCTCTTCTCGTGTGAAAGATGTGTGGCTTTCTTCAGGAATCGGAGCGTCCAGCATTGCATCCCATTCTGACATCGGTGCGATCGAGCTGGGAAATCGGAAGAAAGTGACAAGCCGGTGCTCCTGCCCGACCAAGAGTTGTAATTCTTGTCCGATGATATCCTGGACGTTCTGGTCCACAAGAATTTCTCGGGCACCGATTCGGGCAATGGCAGATGGAAGCATTTGCGTCGTTGTTAGCTGGGTGAAGAAATCACCTGTGGATAAATCCAGCCACGACAGTCCTACGCTTTGAGGGCCAGTGGACAATATGTGCGGTGAAGACGGATTATCGGCCTGTTGCTTTGACTGTGCTTCCAAACAGGGAATATCTAGATATATGGCCAGCAGGAAATTGTTCTCAGAAGGGTCGATGAACTTTTCATCGATCAATGTACCAGGACTGATAATCCTGGCCACTTTCCGATCAAATAGCAGCCCGCCAGGGCGCATTTTCTCTTCTTCACCGATCGCAAACTCTTCGCTTATAGCCACGTATCTATTAAGGTCTTGAACGAGAATTTTGAGGAACCGATCGAGCTGGAAGAAAGGGAAGCCTGCCATCGGCACTGGCCCTGCGCTGGTCTTTTTGCTTGCAAGCTTTATATTCAACAATGGCGCAAGCTCTTCAGCCTGTTCAAAGTAGAGCTAAGTAGCCAGTATTAGCTACATTGTATCAACAGCTCGCTTTGAATGATCACACCTCGTAGAACCCCCCAACTCTGGTGAGAACAACACAGTTGTCGAATTTCTGCATGTTATTACGATGCCCCTGTACAACAGTTGGATATTGAGGTGCATCATCCTGTCTATCATCATATGCTTCAAGCTTGACAACACCTTGTGGTAAGTCTTTCAATTGTACAGACGATTTGGTTTTGGCGCTCCTCCGTAGTTCAAACGGCGGCTTCGCGCTGGGCACGCGTGGACGGACGGGTGCGCGACGCGCATGGTGACAAATTGTTCTGTGAACATGACAATGATAGGATGAAAGCAGTGACGATTGAGAAGAGCGTAATGAAGATGTCAACCAGACCGACCGCCCATGAAAGTACATCTTTGCGAGGTCATAAACACCGTCATTGAGGGAGCGGCAGAACCGTGAAAGCTCCCCGCCTTCCGCCTTCGCCACCGAAATCTTCCCGAGCTTCTGTTCTTGGCCCCGACCACCCTTTCTATTAGCCTTGATCTTCATTTCTTCCCCCTTGAGTCAGCTTGCTTATGCCAGGAGAATGAGTCAGGTTTGTGAGTTCTTCTGAAGTTTTCTCAATTGCTTCAACTTATCGCGCGGCGTGGACGAGTTTGATCGGCGCATCCAAGCCGATCCCCGTCGCAACTCATTCGTTTTTTTCTTCTCGGATCGCTTTCGTGAGACGGTCACATCACCATCAACATGGCCGATCAATCACAATATAAGTACTCGGCGATGTCCAACCTGGTCCTCCAGGCGGACCGTCGTTTTATCAGCCGTTCCAATGATGAAGCGTCTGGAGACCCCGAGTCTATTGCGGGCCGTATCGGTATTCGAGAGATGGGATCGCGAGTAGCCCGCGACGATGCGCCGAAGACCAAGAAGGCCGCTGGGCCAGGAGTCGAACGTGGTGCAATTCACGAGGGTGAAGATGTCCTCATGCGAGAACAGAAGAAGCGCCAACGTGGCCAACCGGCACAACTCCGGGGCCAGGGTATTCTCTCAGCATCCGATGCCCTCATTGAAGGCTTGAAATATCGTCCGCGGACACCGGCGACGAGAGCGACATACGACCTTATCCTCACGATTACTGGCACAAATCTTGGCGACGTCCCCCATGAAGTCGTACGAAGTGCCGCCGATGCCGTGTTAGAGCTTCTGAAGGATGAAGACATGAAAGACTTTGACAAGAAGAAAGAAATCGACGATCTTTTGGGCACTTCAATGAACCCGAAGGAGTTTAATGAGCTTGTGAACCTGGGCAAGAAGATTACCGACTACGATGCCCAAGATGAAGATGAAGACATGGAGGGTGGCTTGGATGAGGCGGATGGAGAGCTTGACGAGCGTCAAGGTGTTGCTGTTGTTTTCGACGAAGACGAAGACGATGAACGCACGGGCACCGTAGACGAAATCCGAGACGAAGACGACCTTTCCGACGAAGACGAAGCAGACGACCAAGACCGACCCGATGCCGATCAGCCCACAAGCGAGGGACTGGATGAGGACGACGAGATGGTCATCGATGGCGGTATCGGACGGGAGGTCAAGGCCAAGGATAAGGCAGACATGAACGTTCTTGTACGCGAGATCGACGCGTACTGGCTCCAACGTCAAATCGGTGCCTTGTATTCAGATGCACACGTACAACAAGAAAAGACGCGAGAGGCTCTTGAGCTCATGGGTGGTCAGACCGAGGACGGATCCGAACGGCCCCTCCGTGATGTCGAGAACGACCTGATGGAACTCTTCGACTACGACCATCCTGAAATTGTCGCTAAATTGGTCACAAACCGTGACAAGGTTGTCTGGGTGACTCGCTGGAGACGAGTGGCCGAAGATGCAGACGCGCGCAACCTTGTAGAAAGCCAGATGGTCGAAGCTGGACATCGTGCCATCCTGGATGAGATTCGTGGAAAGACTGCTCGTGATGATCTCGGCAGCCGCTCCCAGAAGACGATGAAGCTTGATCTGATGGACGTCGACGTCCCGTCAGGGGCTGCAGAAGACGAGAAGAAGCCTGCCACCGAAGGCGGTTTGGTTGGTGGTCTTCAACCCAAGCGCCTCATCAATCTTGAGAACCTGGTCTTCCACCAGGGTAACCATCTCATGACCAACCCAAATGTCAAGCTTCCTCAAGGCTCAACAAAGCGTACCTTCAAAGGCTACGAAGAGATCCATGTTCCGCCCCCCAAGGCCAAGCGAGATGCCGGTGAAAAGAACATTCCAACTACCGAGTTGCCAGACTGGGCTCGTGTTGGCTTCGGAAGCTCGAAGGAGCTGAACCGTGTTCAAACCAAGTGCTTCCCTTCTGCTTTCCACGATGATGGTAACCTGCTTGTCTGTGCCCCGACTGGCTCTGGAAAGACCAACGTTGCTATGCTCACTATTCTCCGTGAGATTGGCAAGAACCGCAACCCGGAAACCGGCGAGATCATGCTGGATGACTTCAAGATCATTTATATTTCTCCTTTGAAGGCCTTGGTGCAGGAGCAGGTCGGAAACCTTGGCAAGCGTCTTGAGCCTTACGGCATTAAAGTAGCAGAGCTCAGTGGTGATCGCCAACTCACCAAGCAGCAGATCGCCGATACCCAGATCATCGTCACTACCCCAGAGAAATTCGACGTCATCACCAGAAAGGCCTCCGAAACTAGTTATACCAACCTCGTCCGTCTCGTGGTCATCGACGAGATCCACCTTCTCCACGACGACCGTGGCCCTGTCATTGAGAGCATCGTCAGCCGTATCATTCGCCGTGTCGAGCAGACTGGTGATCCGGTGCGGATCGTTGGTCTCAGTGCTACTCTTCCCAACTATCGCGATGTCGCAAACTTCCTCCGTGCCGATCCCGAGAAAGGAGTCTTCCACTTCGATGGCTCTTACCGACCTTGCCCCCTGAAGCAGGAATTCATTGGTGTCACCGACAAGAAGGCCATCAAGCAATTAAAGACCATGAATGACATCTGTTACAACAAGGTCCTGGAGCAGGTTGGCCAGAACCGGAACCAGATGCTCATCTTCGTCCACTCAAGAAAAGAGACCGCCAAGACCGCCAAGTATATCCGTGACAAGGCAATTGAGAATGAGACGATTGGCCAGATTCTGCGCAGTGATGCTGCTAGTCGTCAAATTCTGACTGAGGAAGCTGAGTCCGTTGATGATGCCTCTCTGAAGGATCTTATGCCTTACGGCCTGGGTATTCACCACGCTGGTCTTAGTCTTGCGGATCGTGATTCCGTCCAGGCACTCTTTGCCGATGGCAGCATCCAGGTTCTCGTCTGTACTGCAACCCTTGCCTGGGGTGTCAACCTTCCCGCCCACACTGTCATTATCAAAGGAACCCAAGTCTACTCCCCCGAGAAGGGTAGCTGGGTTGAACTGAGTCCTCAGGATGTTCTACAAATGCTTGGACGTGCCGGTCGACCTCAATACGACACTTTTGGTGAAGGTATTATCATCACAACCCAGGCAGAGATTCAGTACTACCTTTCGCTCTTGAACCAGCAACTGCCAATTGAGTCCCAGCTTGTCAGCAAGCTTGCGGACAACATGAACGCGGAAATTGTTCTGGGCAACATTCGAGACCGCGATGAGGGTGTGCAGTGGCTGGGTTACACTTACCTTTATGTTCGCATGCTCCGATCACCAGGCTTGTACAGTGTTGGGGCAGACTACGAGAACGATGATGCTCTCGAGCAGAAGCGAGTTGATCTCGTTCACTCCGCTGCTACCATCCTCGAGAGATCTGGTCTTATTAAGTATGAGAAGAAAACTGGTCGCCTGCAAGCAACTGAGCTGGGCCGGATTGCTTCCCACTACTACATCAGCCACAACTCGATGCTCACCTATGCCCAGCACCTTCAGCCATCCATTACTACCATTGAGTTGTTCCGCATCTTCGCTCTGAGTGATGAGTTCAAGTACATTCCTGTCCGCCAAGACGAGAAATTGGAGCTTGGAAAGCTGCTTGGTCGTGTACCAGTACCTGTTAAGGAGACCATCGATGAGCCTCATGCCAAGATCAACGTCCTCCTCCAGGCATATATCTCCCGTCTTCGCCTTGATGGCCTTGCCTTGATGGCAGATCTGGTTTATGTCACTCAGTCTGCCGGACGTATCATTCGTGCGCTTTTCGAGATTTGCTTGAAGAAGGGCTGGTCAGCTGTGGCCAAGAGTGCTCTTGACCTCTGTAAGATGGCCGAGAAGCGCATGTGGCCAACCATGTCTCCCTTGCGCCAATTCCCTCACTGCCCTCGTGATATTCTGCAGAAGGCCGAGCGCATTGATGTGCCTTGGGCTAGCTACTTCGATCTAGACCCTCCGCGTATGGGAGAGCTCCTTGGCATGCCCAAATCTGGACGTGTTGTCTGCGATTTGGTCTCGAAGTTCCCCCGGCTTGAAGTTCAGGCTCAGGTTCAACCTATTACTCGTTCCATGCTTCGTGTTGAATTGACGATAACCCCTAATTTTGTCTGGGATGATGCTATTCATGGCAATGCGCAGGACTTTTGGATCCTTGTTGAAGACTGTGATGGCGAAGAGATCTTGTACCACGACCGCTTCCTGCTGCGCCGCGAGTTTGCTCAATCTGAGATGAACGAACACCTTGTGGAGTTCACAGTCCCAATTACCGAGCCGATGCCTCCTAATTACTTCATTTCTCTAGTGTCTGACCGCTGGATGCACTCTGAGACCAAGATCGCTGTCTCCTTCCAAAAGCTGATTTTACCTGAGCGCTTCCCCCCTCACACTCCTCTCCTCGATATGCAACGTGCTCCGGTCAAGGCCCTGAAACGTGAGGAGTATCAGCAGCTGTACCCCAACTGGGAGCACTTCAACAAGATCCAGACTCAGGTTTTTAAGTCCGTGTTTGATTCAGACGACAATGTCTTCATCGGGGCACCCACTGGAAGCGGAAAGACTGTGTGCGCTGAGCTAGCCTTGCTGCGTCACTGGTCAAGCGCGAAGAATGGCCGTGCAGTGTACATTGCTCCCTTCCAAGAATTGGTTGACCTCCGTCTTGCCGACTGGGAGAAGCGTCTCGGCAACCTTGGAGGTGGAAAGACCATTGTCAAGCTTACGGGCGAGACAACTGCGGATCTGAAGCTCCTTGAGCGGGCTGACCTTGTCCTCGCCACTCCTGTACAGTGGGATGTTTTGTCTCGCCAGTGGCAGCGACGCAAGAACATTCAGACAGTACAATTATTCATCGCTGACGAACTTCACATGCTTGGTGGCTTTGGTGGTTACGTGTACGAGGTTGTCGTCTCTCGCATGCATTACATTGCTCTCCAGACTGAGAACGAGATGCGTATTCTCGGGTTGAGTGTGCCGCTTTCCAACGCTCGCGACATTGGTGAATGGATCGGTGCCAACAAGCACACCATTTACAATTTCAGCCCGCACGCTCGCCCTGTTCCTCTTGAACTCCACATCCAATCTTTCACTATCCCTCACTTCCCCTCCCTCATGCTTGCGATGTCTCGTCCTGCCTACCAATCAATCCTGACTCTTTCACCCGACAAGCCTGCTCTGGTCTTTGTGCCCAGTCGCAAGCAGACCCGCTCTACCGCCATGGATCTTTTGGCAGCGTGTTCCATGGATGATGATGAAGATCGCTTCTTGAACGCAGATGCAGAGGAGCTAGCCCCACTGCTGAGTCGTGTACAAGAACAGACCCTTGCCACCTCTTTGAGCCACGGTGTTGGCTACTACCACGAGGCCCTGAGCCTGGGTGATAAGCGTATTGTTACACATCTCTTTAGGATTGGAGCTATCCAAGTCCTTCTGGCCTCGCGGGATTGCTGCTGGGAGCTGGATGTCACCGCCCATCTGGTCATCGTCATGAATACCCAGTTCTTTGATGGTCGTGAGCATCGCTATATTGACTACCCTATCAGTGAGATCCTTCAGATGTTTGGCAAGGCTTCTCGTCCCGGTCAGGACAAGCTTGGCCGGGGTGTTTTGATGGTGCCTGCTGTGAAGCGCGAGTACTACAAGAAGTTCTTAAACGAGGCTATGCCCGTGGAGAGTCATCTTCAGGTCTACCTGCACGACGCATTCGTCACCGAGGCTAGCACAAGGACTATCTCTTCGACCCAGGATGCAGTTGATTGGATGACTTACACTTACTTTTACCGCCGTCTGCTTGCGAACCCCAGCTTTTACGGTCTAAGTGATGTCAGCCACGAGGGTCTGAGTACTTTCTTATCGGAGCTTGTTGAGAACACGCTGAAGGAGTTGTCGGAGGCCAAGATTATCGATCTGGATGAGGAGGATGATAGCGTTACTCCTCTCAACGCAGCCATGATCAGCGCCTATTATAACATTTCCTTTATCACTATGCAGACCTTCCTGCTGTCTCTCTCCGCTCGCACCAAGCTCAAGGGTATCTTGGAGATTGTCACTTCAGCCACCGAGTTTGAGTCTGTCCAGATGCGTCGCCACGAGGATCACATTCTCCGCCGTGTGTATGATCGCTGTCCCGTCAAGATGTCCGAGCCCGCATTTGACTCGCCCCACTTCAAGGCCTTTGTTCTGCTCCAGGCGCACTTCTCGCGTATGCAGCTGCCTATCGACCTGGCCAAGGATCAGGAAGATATCGTCCGCAAGGTTCTTAACTTGCTGAGCGCCTGTGTCGATGTGCTTTCCTCCGAGGGTCACATCAATGCCATGAACGCCATGGAGCTGTCGCAGATGGTCGTTCAAGCTATGTGGGACCGCGATAGTCCTCTCAAACAGATTCCTCACTTCTCGCCTGAGGTTATTCAGGTGGCCAATGAGTACAAGTACGTTAATACGATGCCCAGTAAACGAACAAGCATTAACACGAATAACAGGATCAACGATATTTTCGAATTTATGGACGCTATGGACCCTACTGAGAACAAGGATTACGCCGCTCTTGTCAAGCGTCTCAACTTGGACAACAAGCAGCTGGCACAAGCAGCCGCCTTTACGAACGAGAAGTATCCCAACCTCGAAATGGACTTTGAGGTCGAAGATCCCGAAAACATCACCTCTGGCGAGCCCGCCTATCTCAAGATCAAGATTGAGCGGGAGTTAGAAGAAGACGAAGAGCCCGACACTGTCGTCCACGCACCCTTCTACCCCAACCAGAAGATGGAGAACTGGTGGTTGGTGGTCGGCGAGGAGCAATCCAAGAGCCTGCTGGCCATCAAGCGCGTTACTATCGGTCGCAAGCTGGAATTACGCTTGGAATATGTGGTTCCGTCTCCTGGTGAGCACGAGCTGACCCTCTATCTCATGAGTGACAGCTATGTTGGAGTGGATCAAGCACCTACCTTCTCAGTGACCGCAGCTGAAGGTATGGAGGAAGATGAGAGTGAGGAGGAAGAGGAGTAGATTTATGACTTTGTGGATTTTTCATTTGTAACATTAGTTTTGGAGCTCCTAGGATACAAACGGTGTTTTTTATTCTGTTCGATTCATTCTAGCGTGGCGAGTGCATAACCGAGTCGAGGTAGTGATTTACATAGTTCTTCACCGGTGAAGTGGACCCTGGCGATTAACCCCGCATGGGTCACGTTGTCTCCCCCAATGAAGAGAGCACCTCATCCTTCCTTCCTGCTTCCTCGCTCTCTCCTATTCATCTCAGTGGTACTCTATCTTGCTTCCCATTTGCATTTGATAGGGTTCTTCCTTCTCGAAGGCATCTTCGTGGATCATCTACTTGAAGCTCCACTCTCTCCCAAGCTCCTTGCTAGCTATCTTATCTCCACATCTCCTCATCTCGAGCTAGCTTAGCCGCTATGGCTATTCGCCCCATGAAGTTCACGCCTGAGTAAGTAATGGATATTTTTTACAGTCAGATTTCACTCAGTATCATGATATCACATTCTTGAAATCTCCCAATTGACCAAGTTCAGGGTCCTCCTCGGCGCCCCCAGGCGGTCCTCGGCGGTCCCCAACGCTTCAGGTACCTTGGCTGTATACACCCAGACCACCTACTCTTTCGATTCACATAGCAAAACAAACGAAATTCGCGTCATCGACATCGAGTCTGGACGATCCGCCCTCATCACCAATGACCCCGGTGCCAGCAACCCCCAATGGCTCGGCCGCGGAGACCAGCTCGTCTGGCTGAAAACCAAGACCAACGGCAACACAAGCTTCATCGTCGGCCACGCCCGCGAGGCTGATTCCACTTACACTGCTGGGACTGTCCCAGGGCCTGTCTCCGACCTGAAGGTGACTGTAATTGAGCCTGGCAAGATCGGATTCGCCGTCAGCGGAAAGGCTAACCCCGACGGGTCCCTGTATAATCCCCATGATGCCAAAAAGCCGCACACGACGGGTCGCCTGTATACAAAGCTTTTTGTTCGACACTGGGACTCTTATGTCGAGCCTCAGAAGAATGCCATTTGGTACGGTCTGTTGGAGCAGGCACCGCTGTCTCCCGCTCGTAGACAGGCGGGTAAGTACTCTCTGTCAGGTCTTACCAACTTGATCTCCGTCTCGGGTCTGGGTGCCGTTGAGTCGCCAATCCCTCCCTTCGGAGGTACTGGAGACTTTGATATCAGCCCGTCTGCTATTGTGTTTGTTGCGAAAGACCCGGACGTCAATCCCGCTACTCACACCGCTTGTTCTTGCTACTATGCTCCCATGTTCTCCTGGACGAGTATGAGTGCATCCAATGCAAAGATCTGCAAGGTCAACGCCCTGAGGGGCGCGATGTCATCGCCTGTTCTTTCTTCAGATGGGGGCTCCATTGCTCTTCTGGCCATGCGTACGGACGGATATGAGTCTGACAAGAATCGCATTCTTTACGTGCCGAACCCATGGAATGGAGATATGATTGAGGTCTTTGAGTCTGCGGATGGGAAGGGACAGTGGGATCTGAGTCCGTCGACTATTTCTTTTGCATACGATGACAAGTCGTTGCTCATCCAGGCCGAGGAGCTTGGACGTGGACTCCTTTATCAGCTTCCTTTGGATCATATTAAGGATGCCAAGCCCGATGTGTTGAAGAGACTCACCCGTTCGGGTTTTGTCAGTGATGTATTTCCAGCTGCCGACGGCTCTCCCAAACTTTTCCTTTCAAGCAGCAGCCTGGTTGACAACAGCCTGTGGACTATCATTGACCCATCCAATCCCGAAGACGTGCGGGTCGTGTCTTCGAATGGTCGTGGAGGTGCAGCATTCGGTCTTTCTTCAGCCCAAGTGGATGAGATTTGGTTCCGAGGCGCCGCAGACCACCCGGTGCATGCATTTGTGGTGAAGCCGTCAAACTTCAAGCCCGGCGAGAAGTATCCCCTGGCCTACCTGATCCACGGAGGTCCTCAAGGCGCATGGAATGACCAGTGGAGCACCCGATGGAACCCTGCTGTCTTTGCCGAGCAGGGTTATGTCGTGGTAACCCCGAACCCTACAGGCAGTACTGGATACGGACAACAATTTACGGACGCCATCCGCGGCCAGTGGGGCGGACGTCCATATGAAGACCTTGTCAAGGGTTTCGCATACATCGAGCAAAGCCTAGACTACGTTGATACCGATCGAGCCGTCGCGCTCGGCGCCTCATACGGCGGGTACATGATGAACTGGATGCAGGGGCATGACCTTGGCCGCAAGTTCAAAGCCCTCGTCACCCACGACGGAGTCTTCAGCATGACCTCGCAACTTGCCAGCGAGGAACAATACTTCCCTCTGCACGACCTGAAGGGCCCAATCTGGAAAGTTCCAGAGAACTGGGCTGAATGGGATCCTTCTCGATTCACAAGCGAATGGCAGACGCCTCACCTTATCATTCACAATGAACTGGACTACCGGCTTACCATCGCCGAGGGTCTTGCAGCTTTCAACGTCCTGCAGATGCGCGGCGTTGACAGCGCATTCCTTACATTCCCTGATGAGAATCACTGGGTCCTCAACCCTGAAAACTCCCTCCTGTGGCACCGCACGGTGCTAAACTGGATCAACAAATACGTTGGACTGCCCCCTGTGGCGGACGAGCCAGAGCTGTTGTCCAGCATGAACATGTCTGTCTGATCGTTTTCATTGTGGCTGCTTCGGGACATTACCAATGCAACTTTTTTCTTTGGATTTTGGATTATTCATGGACTGGAAACAAAGGAATCGCGGTCTCCAGGCGTTCGGGAGACATTTCATTATAGTCGGCACAAAGGACATGCATGATATGTCTTTGCGTCTTCAATTGCAACTGCAAAGCGCGCTATTTTTGCTTTGTTTCAGCTCATTGTCTATACCTCATTGCCATTATTGCGACAGATTCATTTTGGACGTTCCATTAGTATCAGTATAAAGCGAGATTCTCTGATCTCGTGGTGCGATCCTCATTGAATTAACTTTACTTACTCCATCTCTTATCATCTGTATCATTTGAAATTCTGCTGTTAGACTTGCATCATATCATGCCGTCAAGTGATCCTAATCTTCTACTTCTTCTTGATCGCAAGCCTCCAGCTCAAGTTGGTGCAGAGACTGGGCTTGAGCTTCCTCGACTGCACCTCGGTCCCCGCGATGCAGCAGCTTTGGGATCCAGGAATTCCTCGGAGCTTCTTCAGTCCTATCTCAACCACCTTGCAACACCCCTTCTACCACTGGTATCATGCATCAACGGCCAACCACACCCAGACTTCCCAAGGAATCTTCTTCAATACCACCTTCTCACTCCCGCCCAGCTTGATAATCTCGCCTGGCACTTCCACCAGGTTTCACCGCCACGTCCAGAATCCTCCAGGTACCCAATTCGGGTCCCACCTTGGGTACACCTTGACTCCACGCGAGAAATCAGGCTGGAAACGAAGCGCCGGCGCTTCGGTCGCTTCATAGGCCTGCAAGGCTGCGAGTCACCTGTTCAAGCTATGCCGCAGGGTGTATCCCCGGTATATGAGCCGTTTCTGGATTCCTGTGAGTCCTTTGCTGACCAAGTGGTCGTTGCTCCACTTTTGGGCGAGAACGAGATGGAGATTATCGATCGCATGCTGGAAGGTATGGAATGGGAATGGGAAGAGGCTCTGGTAAAGGCTAGGGAAGGTCTGGGGCTAGGCCCAGGCGTCAAGCAGTGAGGCAAACATTCTTTGCTCTGATTGCAGGTGGGCAATGATTTTATATAGATTGTACTTTCCTGTGTATTTCGTGATCAGCGGTGTAAAGTTACTTTGTTGACGATGATGATATTTTTGTTTAAATGCATCCACTATAGCATCGTCGTTGGCTTGTGGGCGACCTTTTGAAACCTGGATATTGTAGGTCCTGGCGTTCTCTCAAGCAATGTATTTTGCGGGTTCTTTGTTGGAGAAGTATTAAAAGCTACAATGGAGAGCACTTCACAATCAGATTTGCTTTCCTCTGTTCATCTTGGTGGTGGTAATAGCTGTCGATATTGGAGATTAGGTGACCTCCTCACTCCTCGGGGAAACAGGAGCCAAAAGATGGATGCGCTTTGCCTAGTTCATCCATGCGGAGTAAGACGCCGCAGTTTAGCCGTGACGGGTAAAACCCCAGGGGGTCCCTGAACGGTTATAACGCAATCAATAAATGCTTTCTACCGTGCCTGAATGTAAGAATACCATATCCCATCTCCAATTGCCGAGGTCTAGTGGGGCCCATCAGCCATCCAAGCTTACACTTATATAGCCGCCTGCCCTCCACGGATATTACCCCAGACGAAATCCTTCACTGCTCGCATCACGAAAGCTGTACACCAATATTCGGATTCCCAACATGCCAGAACCATCCCCGCTTATCAAACATCTCTACACGGCAGACCCCTCCGCCCATGTGTTCAATGGCAAATTGTATATTTACCCTTCCCACGACCGTGAAACGGATATCGCGTTCAACGACAATGGCGATCAATACGACATGACCGATTACCATGTCTTCTCCATGGATTCACTCGACGGCCCAGTGACAGACCACGGCATCGCACTGTCTGCGCACGACGTCCCCTGGGTCTCGAAGCAGATGTGGGCTCCGGACGCGGCGTGCAAGAATGGCAAATATTATCTATTCTTCCTGCGCGGGACAAGCAGGGCATTTTCCGCATTGGTGTTGCAGTGTCGACAGCTCCGGAAGGTCCGTTCGTTCCCGAGGAAAGTTTCCTGGCGGGGAGTTATAGTATAGATCCGGCGGTGTTCGTGGATGGCGATGATGGAGAGAAGGCGTATTTGTACTTTGGGGGGTTGTGGGGTGGACAGCTGCAGTGCTGGAAGAACCAAGGGGGGACTGATAATGGGATGAATGGACTTGTGTTCGATGCGAGTCTGACGGGCCCTCATGAGCCGTCCGGGGATGGGGTGTTGGCCCTTGGTCCGCGGGTTGCGCAGCTTGCGGAGGATATGTTGAGCTTTCTTGGCCCGCCGCGCGAGTTGGAGATTTTGACGGAATCGGGAGAGCCCATCCGGGCCGATGATCATGAGAGACGGTTCTTTGAGGCGGCGTGGATGCATCGGTATCGTGGAAAGTATTACTTTTCCTATTCAACGGGAGACTCGCATTATCTGGTCTATGCTACGGGCGATTCCCCGTTCGGTCCGTTCATCTACCAAGGTCGGATTCTGGAGCCGGTGTTGGGCTGGACGACGCACCATTCTATCGTGGAGTTCCAGGACAAGTGGTACTTATTCTATCACGATTGTGAACTCTCCGGGGGTGTGGATCATTTAAGGTCTGTGAAGGTGCGAGAGATACTCTATGATGAGGAGGGGAGAATTAGCCTGGCTTGATTGTGGTATCTAAAGTAAGAACCCGAAATGTTGTATTATCTTTTTGTCTTTGGTTCAGGGGTTCAAGATACATCCCGAGTTGCGCAGTGTTGATGCTTTTTCAAACTCAAGCTTTGCCCTTCGTTCCTGCACTAGGCTCAATCTCCTGTTCACGAGGAAGCAGCCCAACGAGATCAAGCAGCAAGGCTATCGAATTGACGAAACCATAGAATAACATCGGGATCAGTCCAAAGAAAAGGTTTCCGATATAGCCTCGTCGGAGAATAGTCTCGGCCAGCTCCGTCCGAGCAATCTCAGGTGCCACAGACGACTCAAATGGCCCCACTAACCGGTAGAACGTAACAAAGGATGCACCAAAGCAGTATATAAGCAGGATTTGCAGCCCATGCCGACGATACAATTCAAGTAAGCCGGGTGCACCACCAAAATCCTTGGCCAAGGTGCTCATGTATGCGCTGTGATCGACACCGTAGTGAATCCGAGCCGATTTGGGGGCAAGAAGATGATAGTGGGGAGGGTCCATGGGCATCTCCATACGGCCGGTGATGAGGGCTGTCCACCACATGGCTTGTTGCTCGGCGATGGGTGGGATTGCGCCAACGCCGGGTCGCACAAAGCCAATAAAGGCAATGTCTGGGTGAGACGGGTTAACGATGTTTCGAATTTGGGCATCCGATGCAGTCGGATATGACGGGTCGAGGTAAGGGAAGGTTTGTTTGTAGCTGCATAAAACATGAGTTTGGAAAAGAAGCACGTCAAGGATGATTGACATACCCGGAGCAATACACTACACAGTTCGGCGTGATCTTTCTGTTTTTCAACCGCTGCCAATCCTTCCTATCGTGATTGGGCTGGAAGTGCACAACTCCGTGATCGTCGATGTACTTCGGCCACGTGCACGTGTCGACTGCTCGGTCAGATGCGGCATCTTCAGGAGGATCAATGTAGCGATTGCCAATGAAGGCCAAAAAGGGATTATGCGTCTTATAAGGCCGGTTGAGATATGGCATCGCCTTATTACTCTTGTTGAGAAAGACAAAGGCTCTACCCAATCTCTCTTCGGGAAGAGCGCCAACATGCTGGTTCATGCCAGCTTGGGTTCCGGTCAGGAACCAAAGGACTCGCTTGAT
Organism: Penicillium maclennaniae; assembly: GCF_028827695.1. Classification (NCBI taxonomy): domain Eukaryota; kingdom Fungi; phylum Ascomycota; class Eurotiomycetes; order Eurotiales; family Aspergillaceae; genus Penicillium; species Penicillium maclennaniae. The sequence continues at coordinate 2,741,777 of NW_026623215.1, read as the reverse complement.
CACAAAGTCCGAAATGAACCAGCGTAATCTGCTCTGAGCTATTGCTCTGTGAACATATGCGGTTTCAAATAGGTTGGTGATGAGACCGTCGATTGGAAGGCCTCCGCTAAAGGTCTTGCCAAATACCTGGAACCGGCTGAGTTGCTTGGGGAAAGAGAGGAACCCGGTGCGGAAACACATGGTGACCGATTCTGCGTCCGCTTTGATGGACTCATAGGCAATATCTTTTTGAAAGCGTGTTAGATAGCTCATTTCAGTCGATGAGAATCTACTCACCCATTGCTGTCTCACCGCATCCCAAGATGAGAACCTTCTTACCAGCGACCTGGCCACGGCCCTTGTAGCGTGACGAGTGGAATACATCCCCCTGGACATGCTCAATTCCCGGAATATCCGGAATGTTAGGTTCAACATGAAGACCCGTGCAAACCGCAATATGAGAACAGTCAAATGTTCTCTCCTTCTTGTCCACACTCGTCCCGTCCACATAGCTCACCCGATGAGCCCATTCTGAACCATTTGGGAGCGGAGACACGCGAATGACGGGCGAGTTAAACTTGATGGACGGACCCAGCTGAAATCGTTCGACATAAGACCGGAGATAGTCGACGTAGTCCGGTAGTGACACGTGATCGGGCGTCTTCAAGGGCAAGCGGTGATCGGAGAACGTGGTTAATTGCTTGCTGCTCACCAGTTCGGCGTTCTCGTACGAGCGATAGTTGAATGTACCGCCAACATCGGACTCCCTGTAGGTCGGAAGATTAGCATCCTCCTGAGAACTCGGGCCTGCGAACATACGCTTCGAAGAGACACGCCTCGATCTGCTGATCGGGTCTGGACGCCTCCAGCAAGGTCTTGAGGGTCACTAGGCCACCGGGGCTGCAGAGATTAGCCCATGCGAAGCTCAAAAAAACGAGCGAACATACCCTGCGCCGATGATCGCGACTCGTATTGTCATCTTGAGTTGCGGAGGGAAGATGTGAATGGAAGCAGCCTACAATTTGCGGGGGCGGTCTAGTTCTCCACCCCAAAAGCTTGGTCAGTGACGCCATGGCCGCTCTCGTTTAGATGCTGTTTGTGTAGTTTGTGTATTTGTGAAATTCCTGTTATGCGTATATAGGTGTAGTTCCTACATGCCAATGAGTTCATGATGTTTCTAATGTCCCATCCCCTTCTCCCAGTTCTCCTGCACGATCTGCCAGTACTTCTCGCGACTACGCACTCGGAACGCCTTGCCCCACTTGATCATCACCAGGAAAACCGCGGCGCAGGCCATCCCAACAAAGGCCGCGGAGATGAAGCAGTTCTGGTACCCCATATTGTCAATCCACGGTGTAATCCCGTATCCGATGGCGAAAGACATGGTGTTTCGCACCAAAATCACGGTCGCCATCGCCACACCGCTTAACTCATGGTAGCTGTCTACCAGGTAGTTGACACTAAGAGTGATGCCGCAGGTATTGCTAAAAGCCAGCAGGCACATCGCGACAATGAGGCCAAACCAGTGCACCTCGTGTGCAGCACCAACGCCCCAGAGGAGGAGGGACCCGGGAACTAGGATGAGACATGCCAGGAAAGGCCAAAGACGGTGCTCAGCTTCCATGATACCCCCGTTGCGACGCGCCAGTTTGATAGTGAGCCAATCGCTGAATCGGCCCGTGAATACGGATCTGTCTTGGTTAGACGGGTGAAGAAAGTAACCTGGGAGATGATCCAAACTTACCCAATAGCCACGCCTAAGATGCATGCGAGGTAGCTCAGACCCACCATAGAGGAACTGCGGAAGATTAGCTGGCGGTCAAAAATGCTGAGAGCTGTCACACTCACCCAAAATTGTACGGAGGTCCACCCAAGATGATAGAAGCAGTACCGTTTAGGATATTAAAGAAGACCAGGTACGAACCGTAAGAGAATCTGCGACAGGTCAGCGATGAACAATTGATCAATCTCAAGAAGCAACATACCCAGCATAGAAAATGACTGGCCAGGAAAGGAAGTACAAGGTCTGCCAAAGCTGTCGGAACATATTATTCTGCTTCTGCTTGGGAGCCAAAAGGGAAAGCTTCTGGATATATGTCTTTCTGGCATAAATCTCCCCAGTCTCGGTCAAAACAGGTTCAGCCTTTGGCACAGCTTTCTCCGGATCCCTGCTTTGAGAGCTATGGCAAGTGCCGAGTCGCACATTGGCAATGGTGGTATCTTCGATTTGCTCGCGCACGTAGTTGGTCTCTTCCATGAAGAAGAATAGGAAGACCATGGCACAGCCGACAAAGATACTGGGCCAATAGAACACCCACCGCCACCCTTGGTACTGTGCGATAAAACCGCAGATCACAGGTGCAAAGTAGTTACTGCCGGCCAGGAAGAAGGCGTACAATCCCATGTAAGTTCCTCGCTCGTGTGTAAAGTACTGATGCTGTTAGATTTGCATACCGTTCTTTGTTGTGGACAGATACTCACGACATCAGTGACTGTGATCTCCGGTAGAGCTTCAATAGGAGCAGTGAAAAAGCCTGAGAGGACGTTTCGGGCGATCCATTGGCCGTCAGTGCCTGCATATGGTCTGAGGTGTTCGTTAGCTTTAGTCTTTGCATCTCAAGGATGCAGGCTTTAATTACCCCCAAATCGTCATGCCCTGATGCTCGTTAGTACTGGACAGTCATAGGTCTATCTGAGAAACGTACCAAGACACCCGCCATCGACAAAAGGTATGTCAATCGCTTGCCGTACTGCATCGAGAATGGCTGCCAGAACAACAGACCCCATCCCGCCAACAAGAACATATAACCTGTGCCTTCATTGATTGTGCTGACCGACAACCCAGTCTCTTCGGACAGCTGGGTTTCGACAGAGTAAACCACCGAGCAGGCAATACCTGTGAACAATGTGTATCTACAACAAGAATCACATTAACGATGAATCCATGCCACACAAACATGCAGTAAACAAACTCACACGCTCACGCAAATCGTCGACAGAAGCTTCCTCTTCGGACTCCAATTCAAGGGGTCTTCTGGGTCTGCAGACGGGGCTGGAATCAGAACAATATCTCCATTGCCTCCATCCACATGACGCGTGTTCAAAACGTGTTGCACATCAACAAGCGTCACCGTGCCAGGAATGGCAGACCTATCCACAACCGGCGCCATAATTGGAAATGAAGGCTGGGAATGGGAACTATGGGAACCGGCAGATCGAGTTTATTTGAGGTATGAGAGCACCACACGTCACAGCTTGATAAGTGCACTATACTGCCGATGTCGCCGCGCAGGCTATCAGTGCGAATGGAGCTCCTCAGAGGTCGACGAAGAGCAGAGAGGTTCCGCAAGGGAAGTGTGACTTCAAATGGAATGCAGCACACACAGCTCGCGATAAGAACAGTTGCTTTGGAGCCCGATAACCAAAGAGTCTTCCCCCGCACGGCGATCTTTGCCTTACTCGGTTCTCGAAAAAGTACCGAGTTGCCACGCTTGGTCTACAGAAGACTACAGGGTGCCTGCGGTTTTGTTTATGGCATAAGGTTTGTTAGGAGCTCATAGCCACTTTCTTCGTATTCAATTGCTAGGTTCATTGTGGTGACCCAATATACAAGGGCTGTGAACAATATCTACAGCAACTCAAGTCAGAAGCTGAGCTACAGTATGGTGGCTTGGATGATAAGACGATGGAACTTCTGCCAGTGACATCTCATCTACTAATCAGTCTCGAACTGTACTTAACATAATCTGACAAGCTTGAGAGTGACACAATCTTGATTGCGCAACTGGGAGACTCTGACGGAAAGCGCAAGGTATAAGCTTTAGTCAAAAGGCCAGTCCAGAGCCCAAAGCGCCACGCCGCATCGGCCCTAGCACAGCGGACTCGACTGGTGGACTTGACTCCGCTACCCCAACACTAGGCTATACTTGTCGCTCAACTCAACTGATCTACTCAGACTCTCGATTCCAAATAGGAAGGCTATCTATTCTTATCACTGATTAAGTCCTTCCCTTTCCCTGGAGTCCATCCATTTACGCATATAGTGTAAACCCTTGATGAACACTTTACTCATTGTCCGAAGCGCCGCTGCTCTTGTCTCGCCTGCGAAAACATTCATTGGGGCAGAGCGAACACCTGATTATTGATGATTATTCGAAAAGCCGCCTGATTGTACTGGTGGCCAAGATTGAGCTGCCGCTTTTTATACATGAAAGGTGTATAGTCTCACCTTCGAGATCAAGGTCAAGCAGCTCACGAAGTACGGTGGCGCTACCCTGGATCACGGCTTCCTGCAGTATTATCGGCAGGATCATCAACGGCCAGTCGGTGAACCGAGGGCCGACTCTGACTGATCAATACAAGTCGCAAAAGTTTTTACTGCAGCCCGCAAAGCTAGTCATTGCTTCGTTATAGGCCTGGGCGACACTACCGGTATCTGCTAGCATGAGGCACGTCATTTTCGTTTTGAGGGTCTGTACTTGATCCTTGATCCATGTACGATTGATTCATTCGGAGGTGCGAGTTTCGGTATGATATTTCGAATTGAACTTTGAACCAAAGTGATAATTATTGAAAGTTCGAGTGAATATACCAAATGTCTTTCTGAGCCCTTTTATGTGGCAGTTGGAACAGACTGATCACTTCTTCAAAGTTTTCATTTGGAGCATTGTTTCGAATGGTTGGTAACTTCTTCAAAACTACTCGGGTGAATAGATCATGACTTAGACTGCCAAATGCACGTAGTGCCGCATTGACTCGAAAATGACACTTTGTTTGATTTTTACTTACCTTTACGGTGAACGCATCGAATATATTTACCAATTTGATATTTAATACATTTCTGGACTCGATGGGTCAATACTAAACAGCGGGTACGAGATTCACGATTGCTTAAAAGAGCATGAGTGAGGACAAGAAACAGATCAAGGAGCGCGGAAAGAAAAAGAGCCTGAATAAGCCTTGAATGCCTAGACTAAGGTACAGATTGCGTTGCAACGGATACTGTACAGATCGCCAAACCATGTACCGCGCAGAAACATTTCGGACCTGCCGAGAATCTTGATGAAATGCGATATAGAGAACACAAGCAGAGAATGGGAAAGTTGAAATGTCAACATGACAATGGCTCAGTGCGACGGACCGGCGACGCCATCGTCATCCGGCAACTCTTTGATGGCGTCCTTGATCATTTGGATCAGCTCCTCGATATCGGGTCGGTCCGAGGGCTCGACTTGAAGACACTTGCGGACGACCTCCTTGACGGGCTCACTGATCGAGCTTCCATTGCTACTGGACGCATCATCCTTGTCCACGCCGGCCTTTCCTTTACCCTTGGTCGCGTTCGATTTCTCGTCGGGAAATCGCCAATCTCCTCCCAGCACACACATGCTCAGGCTACCACCAGTCTCGTCACTGCGAGCTTCAAAGGGGCTCTTGCCGACCAGACAGGCGTAGAGGGTGCAGCCCAACGACCAGATATCCACCTTGGTGTCGACGATGGACCCGGTCTTCACGTCGAAGAGCTCCGGAGCACGGTAGGGCATTGTGCTGTGCTCCGCAGCGGTGTCTTGCACTGCCAGTGCAAGGGAACGGGAGGTGATGGCAATCGGACTTGGGGCTAGGGAGCCGAGGTCCATCAAAATGGGCGACTGGCCGTCGTCAGCAATCATGATATTACCTAGAAACCAGAGATTAGCGCTTTTTCACTCTGACATATGGACGCGGAAACCCACCAGGCTTGATGTCACGGTGCGCGTAGGGGCGCAGGCCTCCATCTTGAACACCCTCTTGACTCTGGGTGACCTCATCATCCATCAACGGTTCGTGCTCCTCGTCCTCATCATCCACGCGATGACTCGCACGCCGCTTTGGCTTCATCTGCAAGGTTCTCGCAGCGTCCGCTTCCTCCGCTTCTACCCGAACAGCCTTTGCCTTGCGCGTGGACGATGCGCCACTCTTGACGCGATATTGATGCATAGCCTTGAGCGCATTAGCAACACCAAGCATAAGCATCATCAGGCGCTTCTCCGGGAACCGAGTGTGATTGACCAAGTTGGCGTTGATGGCATCCTGCAAGTTGCCGCGTTGGTAATACGGCAGCAGTATGTAGACTGTCTTCGACCCTGGGTCACCGCCATCGGAGCGGAACTTTGAGCCTGATTCTGTTGAGACGCTGTGATCGATCGAATGGATGATGTTTTCCGTGGATGTGAACAGGGTGTACGCTTCGACTTCCTTCAGCGCCTGTGACACGGATTCCTGGCCGAAAGGACAGCGGATCTTCTTAAGCGCGAATAGCTCGGAGGTGGCTTTATCTTGAACGAGGTAGACATAGGAGAAACCTCCCTGTGAAATTGCTTGTCAGCTCAGGCCACGGTCGATTTTTAGCTTGCATCGGGTCGCGCGCGTTTGTCTCATACCTCGCCTAGGAGTCGCAGGAGCTTGAAACTGCGGTTGTTGATCTTCAATTGCGGCGTACTGGGGAAGCAGCACATGCAATCTGTGAAGTTATAGAGGAGATCGAAGAAGTATTGCGCCATCTTACGGAGCTCCGTCCCGACGCAATCGGTGGCGTCAAGAGGTCAAGAGGTCAGGATGATGTACGGGCGAAGGATCGGATAGATAGAAAGTGAAACTCGCAGATATAGCGTGATCGACGCAGAAGACAAAAGAAGGGAGTGTAAGATGCAAAAGGCAAGGGGATAGAGGAGGATGAAAGGGAATAAGAATGGATTACGCAGGGTGGAGAAAGCCCGCATCCTTAAGTTCCATGGATTTATTTGTTGTCCCTCCCCCTTCTCCTCATCTTGTATATCTCGGTGCAACTGTACATACGAGTTATTTTTCCTTTCCTAGGCATTGATCTTGCCTAAATATGATCGACATTGGGCACTCCACTTGACTTCTCCTGACCTTTTTGTGCCTAATTGTGCCCCCGACCTTTCTTCGGCCCGCTCACTGAACTTCGCACCTTCACCTTTCGAACCCCATGATGGCCCCTCTTGATGATGTCCAGGTCGGTGACCTGGTAAACGTGCCCGGTGGCATGTACGGAACAGTCAAATTCTTGGGTTCGGTGGCGGGAAAACCAGGCCGCTTCGCGGGCATCGAACTGAGCTCTGAGCATGCCGCTCGAGGAAAGAACAACGGCGATGTGGATGGAAGAAAATACTTTACAACTTCTATACCAGGCTCGGGTATCTTCGTGCCCATGAACAACAGCAAGTATGTCACACGACGATCTACATCCTTGTCGGCCAGCAGCTATGGCGGGCCTCCCACCACTCCTTCGCGGGGTCCGGCCAATTTCAGCAAGTCAGTTGGTCCTGCGTTGACTACGCCTCGTCCCCGAATGCGCCGTCCGTCTCTTCCGCGTCCCGAATCACCGCGTATCGCTCCTCCAAAACTCAGCCTCGGCGGTCTACGTACACCATCCGCCGCCTCCAAGTCATCCATGTCCAATGGGTACCCAAGAAGCCCTGTCAAGGCACCCTCTAGGTTGTCGGACCGGCCTTCGTCGCGGATCAGCATGGATGACGATGCCTCGTCATATGGCAGACCCTCCGATAGTCATCGGGCTTCGTCATCGGAGATTCAAGATCTGAAGGACCAGATCAAAAGCTTAGAAAGGCAACTGCTAGACCGGGATAAGCAGCTGAACGAGCAATCTAATATGTTGGGGGAGGTCCAGAAAACCTTGGAGGAAATGGAGGGAATCGATGCCCTTTCCGTCCGAACTCAACTTCGTGAAAAGGAATGAGCGGATCAATCAATTGACTGCTGAATTCGATGGCCACCGCGCAGATTTCCGAAGCACCCTCGACACTCTGGAGATAGCTGCATCCGAGACTGAGCGTGTTTATGAGCAGCGTCTTGACGAGCTCATGCAACAAAATAAAGAGCTGCAAGACCGTGGCGAGGATGTAGAGATCGTTGCGCAACAGCTTAAGCAGTTGGAGGAGCTGGTCTCTGAGCTTGAAGAAGGACTCGAAGATGCTAGGCGAGGAGAAGCCGAAGCCAGAGCGGAAGTTGAGTTCCTTCGGGGTGAAGTGGAGAGAACCAAGATCGAACTGAAGAGAGAGCGAGACAATGTGGCCGCAGCGCTGAAGGATGCTCATTCTTCATCCGATGGCTACAGCAACTCACAACAACTGGAGCAGAAGGATGATGAGATTCGGGGCCTGAAAGCCATCATTCATTCTCTGAGCCACGGAAACCCCAACGCCATAAACGCAAATGAGATCAACTTGGATCACCAAAGTGAGCACCACGAGCAGGTTGCTCGCCTCGAACAACGCCTGCAGGAGGCCGAGGGATCCGCCGAGCATAAGAACAGCCGAATTGAAGAACTCGAGCGGCAGTTGGAAGAGCTTCGATTGAGCACTAGTAATGTAAGTCGCAACCGCAGCTCAACGGTGACTCCCTCGCCGCCGCCGCAGCAAAGACCTTCGAACTCGGGTAGCATCACTGCAAACGATACTAACCACGCACATCGTCTCTCTGATCGTACCGTGGTTCCCAATGACTGGCACGATGCCCATCAGAGCCTCGTCAATACCACCAGCGCGGAATCTCTAATTCGTCCCAGCGCCGGCTGGAATCTATGCCCGAGTCGGAACGTTCTTCTGATGACGATGCTTTGTGGTGTGAGATATGTGAGACTGGCGGACACGACATCCTTAATTGTACCAGCATGTTTGGCTCAGGAGTTGGGAAGAAGGTGGCTCAGAATGGGAAAGCTCCGGAGCCTCCTGCCGAGCAGCCCGTAGAGGCGCCGGAAGCTGGTCACGAGATCCCCCAGGAGAATGACAACCACGAAGATGATGAAGACGATGTGCCAGCCCAGAAGACTGGCCGGGATGTCGTCCTCGAAGGACTCAGAGGCATTAGTGGTCTGGGGGCTTCCATGTCCCCCATCGCCGGCAAGTCATCTGGAGTCATTGACGAGTCGAAGTGGTGTGCTCTGTGTGAGCGAGATGGCCACGAGAGCATCGACTGTCCTTTTGATGAATAATGTTCCATGGTGAATGTGCGAGTGGTCTGAAATGGCAACCAGTTAATTGTGGTTGCAGCTTATGCATTCTCGTTTCTAGACGATGCTTCGTTCTTCTCCCCTTCCACCCTGTTGCGCTGATTATGATATCCAATCTGAAGGAATCGTTGTGGTCATGTCTTGATGCTTTTGATTTGCTTCCGCCTGTGTATTATCCCTCCACATTTTGCATCTTGATAATTTTCTCGGCGGCGAGTCCATACCATTTTATCTTCGTGGGTCTTTTGACTCGGCCCTTCTTTGCCAACATTCTTGTTCTATTATATCCTTGCTTGTCCCTCTGCTTGCTTGAGCCCGTCATCTGTCGATGGAGATCCTCTCAGGCATGATGAAGTCTCAGGGCCGTATCATATGCTCATCCAAGCCCTGCTGGAGGTGAATATGAAATCTAATCCATCACCCCCGATCCAAACACTTCTCTTTCATCCCATACTTTTCACTAAGCAAGGGCGCAGTGCGGTCGTTACGAAGAATGTAAATTTTTTCCAATCTTGAAGGATAGTACACCACCATCTGCGCCAGGCTCCTGAGACATACAAATGCAACGCCTGGCTCCTTGCTTCAAGTCAACTACGCTTTTCACTCAGGACACGAAGGAGGCTGCACCAACTCCCCTTCCGCGTATCTAGTTGCCGCAATCTCCCCACACGCCTTGCATCGTCTTTTCTCCTCATCAGCACCGAACTCCTCCACAACAGCCTTGACCTGCGTCCCCAGGTCGGTGCACTCGAAGTGCTTCTCCCATACAATCTCACCACATTTCCTACAATACCATCTCATAACATCTTCCGCCCCCCTGTGCCCTTGGCTGTTCCATCACCACACCAACTGTGTCCTTAAACCGTACTGGGCAGTGTGGCGTGTTCGCCGGGAGTAGGAAAATCGAGCCCTCGTGGATAGGAATGTCCTGAAATGTAGGCGGTGTCGTCGATGTATCCACTGTCTTCAGAAGCATGGAGCCCTGGTATTGATAAAAGAATTCGGGTGTGGTGTTGATGTGGTAGTCGGTTCGAGCATTGGGACCGCCGACAATCATCACCGTGTATCCGGCTGTTGCCGGTGATGAGGGGTGGTAGACGCAATAATTATTCACCGGTGGTTGCAGAAGGTGTGAATTCGCCTCGAGCCTGGATAAGCACGCATGAGTGAGCTCTTGGTCAATTCTGGGCCGATCGACCCCGCGATGATTCACGGAGGGGCAGGTCGCGTGAGAGCGGACGTACCATTTGGGAATGTTCAGTGCTGGGGGAAGCATCATAGTTGAAGATGGTAATCAATTTACTCAAAAGATGAAATTCGACAAGACAATGAAACTAATAGAATGGAAGAAGAGAATCAGAGGCGAAAGGGTCCATACGCATTTATCTGATGACGGAGATATCCACCGGACTTAAATCGAGGTTCCGGAACGGATCAACGTGTCTCCGCCGATTTTTCGTTTTTCGATTTGGAGATGCCGCATCAGCGCGAGTCTTTGCGAGAGCATCACATTCTCTCAAAATGGCCACAACTTCTCAACCGCCTCTGCGGTTCACCACTCACCATAACTTGGTGTATCGCCTGGTTCTTTCTACCCTCACCGGCCGCACAGTGCACATCTCGCAAATTCGCTCTTCCTCGCCTACGAACCCCGGCCTATCTCCTCATGAAATTTCCTTCCTGCGACTCCTCGAAGCAGTCACCAATGGCTCTCAAATGGAGATCTCCTACACTGGTACGATCCTTGTGTATAAGCCCGGTCTTGTCACCGGCAGCACGGCCGGATCAGGTGCCAGCGGCGGCGTGATCACACATGAGCTTCCCTCAAACTGCAATCGCGGACTCAGCTACTACCTCATTCCTCTCTGTCTTCTAGCACCGTTCTCCAAAGCCCCGATCAAGATTCTTTTCACCGGTCCCGGTGTGATCACATCTTCCACCCCGACGGGTGATATGTCCGTCGACAGTGTCCGAACCGCTATTCTCCCTCTGTACAATCAATTCGGCATTTTCAACAATGTCGAGCTTCGCATCCTGCGCCGATCGAACCCCGGCCCCAATGGTAGGGGTGGCGGTGGTGAAGTTCAGTTCACTTTCGGTCATCAGGTCCGTCTGCCGAAGACTCTGCATTTGATGAATCCCGGCCGCATAAAGCGTATCCGTGGTGTCGCGTACGCGGTCGGTGTCTCAGGCTCTAACAACGCCCGTATGATCGAGGTCGCTCGTGGTATTCTGAACCCTCTCAGCCCTGATACCTACATTTTCTCCGATGTCTCGTCTGCGCCTTTGCTTCCCGTGGCGGATAAGAACAACCCCAATGCGAAGAAGAAGATTGGCCTTGGTTTCGGTCTTTCCTTGGTCGCCGAGTCTTCCACCGGCTGTCTTTACTCGGCTGACGTGGCTTCGCCGCCTTCTGGTGGTCAGCCTCCGGAGGATATTGGCAAACAGTGCGCTTTCCAATTGCTCGAGACTGTTTCCAAAGGTGGATGTGTGTCCCCCGCTGCTGCGACGACCATGCTTACTCTCATGACCATGGGATCTGAGGACGTTGGTCGTTTGCAGCTTGGCCGCGAAGTCATTGCGGACCCCAACCTGATCCAGCTGGCACGTGATCTTTCCAAGTTTGGTGCTCCTGGTTGGGGTATCCGTGATGTTGCGGGTGAGAATGAGGACGGCGATGTGATCGTCAGCGTGGTTGGTCGTGGAATTGGCAACGTCGGCCGTAAAGTCGCTTAAGCTTTACTTGAACAGCTCCCGACGCATCGTTAGCTCTTGGTTCCTGAGCGGACCAAACTCTCAATGCATTTGTACAAGTCCTATATATACAGTGACACAGCAAAAGTATCGATACCCCTCTGGCCCCACCCGCCACACCGCCTTATAATATGTTCACCGCCTATAGAAACACGCTAGATCTAGTGTCTACGCTAAGCGCGCTAACCGCGTTCTTTGCCTTATTTCTACCCTAATTCCCTCCTTCTTTCCATATCAAATCATAGCACTATAATCAGGATTCACCCCTGCCTTACGTGAAAGCACATGCGAGCTTTCCTAGGCTGCTAGCTGGTAATATAAGCGCATACATAAGCGCCATATCTAGGTCCCCCTTTCAGAAAGTTATTGGACAAGGTTTGAGGCGGCGGAATATTATATAATCAAGGTGGTGTGGTTTAGGAGGTGTCGATACTTTTGCTGTGTCACTGTAAGTCCCAAAAATATTTTCAGTTCAATAGGCTACGTCTATGCAAAGCCAAAGCTCGGGTATCACGTTACAAACGCCGCATTCCGGGTCAAACCAAGACTCAATCTTAGACTCAAGGTTCAAACTTAGGCCTCGATAGCGTTCTTGACCCACTGCTCTAGGCCGCCCTTGGCGATGATCTCCTGCACGTTGGGAGGCAGCTCGCCGACCTTGTGAGTCCATTTGGCACCGCCCTCGCCCTCCTGCACCTCAATCTGGCTGCGGCGCACATCCCAAGTCAGGGTCCAGCCGGTACGCCGGGTAAGAGCCTTGTCGTTGCCAAAGGTCTCGCGAAGACGGCTGACCAGGCGAGGAACCTCGAGACCCATCAGAGCGTTGTTGATAGAGTTACGCGAGAAGATGTTGCCGAAGCTTCCGGCCACGACCAGAGGGATTTGCTTGGCCAGAATGGCGGTAGCGGCTTGCTCACGAGAACTACCGCAACCGAAGTTGTAGCCAGTGACCAGGATGTCGCCGGCCTTGGCGAGAGTTGAGAACTCGGTGTCGTAGTTGGACATGCAGACCTGGGCCATGGTCTCCACGGGAACGTTGTCCTGGTAGGTGTACTTGCCGGGTAGATACCGTCGGTGTTGATGTTGTCTCCGTCACAGAAGACGATCTCACCAGAGACACGCTCAGGGAAACCCGGGTACACATCAGTCAAGGCATCATCAGAAGGAGTCTCTTCTACAGCAGCGTCAGCGGTAGGCTCAGGGGCAAACTTCTTCTCGCCTTCGGCCACAATGTCATCGAGCTGACCGATGATCTTCTCCAGCTGCTCATCCATGGTGAGCATACGGTCCTCTTCCTTGATACCGTCCCCTCACCGCGAACAACGCCTGTCCAACCCTCAGGGGACTTGTACCAACCGGGACCGGAGAGCTTTCCGCTCAGGGCACTGGCAGCAACAACTTCGGGGCTGCCCAAGTAGGCCTTGGCATCAGTGCTTCCCATGCGACCCTTGAAGTTACGGTTAGAGGCACTAATACCAACCTCGCCAGGCTCGAGCAGACCGGTACCGAGACCAATGCAGGGACCACAGCCAGCCGGGAGAGTAGTAGCTCCGGCATCAAGAAGAATCTGCCAGTCACCGGCCTCCTCAGCGGCGATCTGCTCAGGAATAGAAGCAGCAGCAATGTAGAACTGAACACCATCCGCAATCTTGGGAATTTTGCCATCGTTCTTCTCCGCAGCCTCCTTGAACACACGGGCCGCGGCAGCAATATCTGAAGCTCGCGAGTTGGTGCAAGAGACGAGGTAGGCCTTGTTGACAGAGATGTTGGCAGCCTCCAACTCGCTGAGAGGAGTAGCGACCTTGACAGAGTTGGGACCGGACACGTAAGGAGTAAGCGAAGATAGGTCCAAGAAGAGCTCCTTGGCGTACTTAGCACCCTTGTCCGCAACGAGAGGGTTGGCGAAGAGCTCGTCCAGGATGGGGTGAGTGAATCGCTCAGCGGCCTTGGTCTTATAGGGACCGTCAGCCAGGCCCATAGCGGCAGTAGTCGCCTTCGCCTTCAACCAGCCCTTAAGAACGCCGTCAAGAGGGAACAATCCAGATAAAGCACCCCATTCAGTGGTCATGTTGGCAATGGTCAACCGGTCGTCCACAGAGAGACTCCACATGGCCTCCTCAGAGCCGGTGAACTCAATGGCGTGGTTTAGAACGTCATCCTTGCCAAAGAGACCGCAAAGAGCAACAATCACATCCTTACCAGTGACACCAGGAGGCAAGACACCGGAGAAGTTGACCCTGGCTACAGGGGGAATCTGCCACCAGGTCTTACCAGTCGCCCAGATACTGGCGCCATCGGTACGCACAATGGGAGTACCCAAACATCCGACACCGCCGTACATGTTACTGTGGCTATCCGAGGCCACGACCAATGTACCGGGCCAGGCGAAACCCTCCTCGACCATGATCTGATGACCAATTCCCGACCAGCGGGATAGAACTCCACCCCGTGCAGTTTCGCAAAGCTCTCAATTTGCTGGTACTTCTGCAGGTTCTTCTCGGATTTGTTCTGCACGTCATGATCGAGGGTCATGACAATCTGGTTTGGGTCGTGCAGTTTGGAGGCACCAATGGACATGAACTTCAATGCTACGGGCCAGGAGTTGTCGTGGGTCATGCAGCGATGGGGAGAGATGGTGACATAGTCGCCGGACTTGACATACTTGTCCTTGGCGAGGCCCACGGAGTATTGCTGCACAATCTTCTCGGTGAGGGTTTGAGGTGTAGCCTTAGAGGTCTGCAGTGACGAGAACAGGGCGGCGGCGGCAGGGTCGTCAAGCTGGGAATGGAAGGCTTGGCTCAAGAAGACACGGGAGGTAGCGAATGTTCGGCGCAGGGATCTGGGGGACCGGGCTGCGCATAGCCCAGCGCCGGCCGGAGTTGGCAGACGGCATCAATCGGGACTGCATTGGGAGTGAGAGCTGGCTTCAGAAGAGGGGATTTGAAACGGGGTTGAGACTCACAGTCATTGTGCCCACCGACTCAGGTCTATGTATACAGATACAAAGATCTCGGAATGTCAAGTAGAGAAGAAATCCTCCGGTTGACCGGCAAATGAGCAACCATATGTATCGAGATGACTCATCAAACGCATCATTGGCCGATCGTGTCAAACAATGCAAACTTTCAGCACGTGCTTGAGTCCGATCCGCCGATGTCGGCTTCATTTTTGGAGTATGGCTAACCGGTGCATTTGACAATCACGAATCCTTTTGAGAGAACCCGAGTCGTAGGCTTGATTCATCAAAATATAACCAATACCATATTTCATCATCTTAGAGATCGCAAGCTCTTGAAATCTACTCTATCGACGTATCCCGCATGACGCGGATCATCCCCGCTATGATTATCTCATAGAAAAGGATGACCTGATAATTCCACCTTGCGTCCTTCTCAATTGAGCAATTTTAATGCACTATGCCATCAAATATTTATATATATTCACTAAGTTGGAAATCCTGTATGCAATTGGTCCAACGTCTTCGTAGGTTACTCCTCTAATGCCTTATACGCAATTGACTCATACCCCACCAATGCCGCTAAAAATCTATTCCTTATCCGAATGTACGTAGACAGATATTCTGATCAAGAGTCTGACATTAAGTTCCAACCAGGTAATGTCCGTATGGTAAACAAGAAGAGTGACTCATTGGCAGTGGTGACTCCAAAGTTGATCCACCAAGGTACGGTCCACCCGACATTCTTTTCCTGTCCCACTACCTTTTTCTTTCCTGTCTACGCTCGTGGTACCCCAACCTACCCATCAAACACACTTTGAAATGCCTAGCCGGCAAGAAGTCTCCTACTTTGGAGCTGGTCCAGCTCCTCTCCCGACTACGGTCGTCGAGGCTGGGGCGAAAGCCTTCGTTAACTACAATGACTGTGGTCTCGGCCTCGGCGAGATCTCCCACCGTTCCCCCACCGCAAACAAGATTCTCGAAGACGCAAAGGCCAATCTAGCCACTCTCCTCGATATTCCTGACAACTATGAGATTCTGTTTATGCAGGCTGGTGGCAGTGGCGGGTTCAGCGCTGTTGTGCAGAACCTCGTCTCTGTCTGGATTGAGCGCCGCCGCCGCAGGGCTGAAACTGAAGTGCAGAAGGCCAACCCTGGCGCTGAGAAGGCTCAGGTCGATGAACTTGTTTTCCAAAGACTCCAGGCAGAGGTCGATGAGGAGCTGAAGCTCGATTATCTGGTGACTGGATCTTGGTCGCTGAAGGCTTCGCAGGAAGCTGCCAAGCTCGTGGGCTCAAAATACGTCAATGTTGCCCTCGATGCTCGGAAGGCAAATGATGGAAAGTTTGGCAAGATCCCCGCGGAGGAGACTTGGTCCTTGACCCCCACCAAGCGTGAGGGTGGTAAGGGTTCTGCCTTTGTCTACTTCTGCGACAACGAGACCGTGGATGGTGTTGAATTCCCGAGTTTCCCCAAGTCTCTGGAGGCGCAGGGTCAGGAGGAAGAGGATGAGCGTCTTGTTGTCGCTGATATGAGCTCTAACTTTATCAGCCGCAAGGTTGATGTCAGCAAGTACGCTGTGATCTTTGTACGTTATATTCAGTATCACCTTGTTTCAGCACATCTAACGCACAAATTTCATAGGGCGGCGCACAGAAGAACATTGGTGTTACTGGTATCACTATTGCCATCGTTCGCAAGGATCTTCTACCTCCTCAGACCGCGACTCCCCCTCCTGCGCTTCTGCACCGGTTGAACATTGGTGGACTCCCTGGGCCCGTTGTACTTGATTATGCCACAATTGCCAAGAACAACTCCCTATACAACACACTCCCTATCTTCAATCTCTGGATTGCCGGTCAGGTCATGGCCGACCTTGTGTCTGCTTTCGGTCTGCAGAAGGTTAGCGGACAGGAGGAGATTGCCGACAAGAAGGCCGATCTCATCTACGGAGCTCTGGACAAGTACCCCCAGGTGTACCAGGTTGTGCCCGACAAGAGTGTCCGTAGCCGCATGAATATTTGCTTCCGTGTCAGCGGCGGCAATGACGCGAAGGAGAAGGAATTCCTTGCTGGTGCAGAGAAGCGGTTCCTCCAGGGCCTCAAGGGTCACCGCAGCGTAGGCGGTATGCGCGCCAGCAACTACAACGCAGTTCCTTTGGAGAACGTGCAGAAGCTGGTGCAGTACCTTGAGGATTTCGCCACTGGACAATAGACTTCCCCTTATGCCAGTTGTATTATCGATGTACTGAAACTGCAGCTTGGGGATTTCCTGCCTAGAGTTGAGGAGAACAATGGACTCTCGGGTCCAGGGCATTTTCGACTATTCAACACAACTCCCCAGATATGCTATATGCGGAAAAAAGAGATTTATGATACAAACGACCCAAACAAGAATCAGAGTTTCCACACCCCCCAGTCCTTGAGATCTAATTCCTTGATGACTCCCATGACGGGTCCCTGTAACTCCTGTCCTTGTGCCCAGACCTTGGGACCGGCCACATAGCTGATGAATCCTGCAGGGCCTGATACTAATATCAGTTTGCTCTTGCGCAAACTGTCGGTAGGACGTGTGGACTCGATGAACTTGGAGATATCCTGCTTTCCAATGAACCTGTTCTCCTCATCCAAGTAGTAATCCACTGTAACCTGCCCCGGATATTGATATTTGAGGGCCTCTAGCTCCTTAACAATGAGAGAAGTGGCCTGCTTCGAGGAAGTTGCAGCATCTGCCCGAGTGCCGGGGGCAGTGCTCTCGGACGAGCCAAACCACCCCGAGTACCAGGATCGCCGCAACGGAGCTTTGACGGTGTCACTCTCACCGCCCATGCAATCTTCTCTTAAGCGACTAGCCCAAAGAATGTGTATTCTCGGTCGGTTCTCGCTAGTCGTGCGGCTCAGGAGGGAATATCCCGCTTGCAAGGCCGGAGCAATACCCGTTCCACCAGCAATGAACAGTATTTCATTCGTTTCCTCGGGAATAGCGCACTCAATTTGTGGTCCTCGCATCTCAATATCTGCACCTATTTTCAACGTGTGTAGGTATCGCGAGACTTCTCCGAACGGGTCCTTTCGAATAAAGAATCGCAGGTAGCCTTCATTCTCTTCGTCCACACTTAATGATGTAGCTGCCGTTGTTGGTAAAGGTGTATAATCGCGACCAATTTGCAGCTGGGGCTGCTTGAACATCACACTCCATACTCCGGTTCGCCAGGCGTTTTCGTATACGTCGTAGTTGCTGTCGCTGGGGTATCGCGGGCGAAGCGTGAACAGGCTACTCGTCGCAGACACGGGCTCTCGGGCCACAAGACTGTACTTTGTGAATGTTTCCGGGTTTAAAGTTCCTGAGTTGGGAGTCTGCGATCGAATGTACGCGCCGGCACCGGCGGCCGCGGCGCTCACGACAGCGAATCCTAGCCAGCGGTTCTTTGCAGACTTAGGGGAGGAAGTCGATGCATAGCGTCGAGACAAAGCCGTGGACCGGATAGCAGGGCGGACCCTGTGGCACGCCGAGGAAGGATTCATGAGGTGTATTGCATGATCCAAGGATCGAGGGATCAAAAGATCAAAGGAGTGAAAGGCGGCGGGGAATTTGGAGGCGGCGATTGGGTGATCGACGGTTAAATAAAATGGCACCCCTTGGCAACTCGCCTTGACCTCCCTTTCCCTTTCTTTTTTCCTTTCTCCAAGAATTGGGATCGGATCATGGAGTGTCTTGTCGACCTCTCTTCACCAGTCCATAGTCCGACCCAGCTCTGAATCCCTAATCGCACTCCGCCTCCCGACCTCAACGTTTACACTAAGCCCAATCCCGACTCCTATCTCGACCTCCATCGCCCCGGATGTCGAGCATGCCATTCCCCCATGAGATCAGGAATGGCAACCTCGCTGCCCCGCGAGACTCATTAGAGCTCGCTTCCTTTGCTTCTTCGTCGCCTGCCTCTGTCGATGGCTCATCGCGTTCCTCTTCTCCCGACGGTATCTCTTCTTCGCGCAAGCTGTCCCTCGAAGATGAAGATCCACTAGCGGGCGAGAACGGAGATCTCTACCTCGAACCCGGGCGCCCAAGAGGTTACAGTACCTACTCTATATCCTCCGCGTTTGATTTTGGTCGCAATCTCTTCCCACTGTCGCAAACACAAGCCGCCGGTTATGCGCCCCTCGGAACCCCGTCTGCACTCGATCGACAAGGAGATGCTTCGCTGGAGCGAAACAAGACCCTGACCTATTTAAATGGACTGTCGCTTATAGTGGGATTGATTATTGGCTCAGGCATCTTCTCATCCCCCAGTCAGGTCAACGCCAACGCGGGGTCCCCGGGTGCCGCGCTCATTGTTTGGGCGGTGGCCGGTGTTCTGGCTTGGACTGGAGCTGCCAGCTATGCGGAATTGGGAGGTGCGATTCCTTTGAATGGAGGCTCGCAAGTTTACCTAGCCAAGATCTTCGGCGAATTGATGGGCTTCATGTTCACATGGTGTGCGGTTCTGGTTCTGAAGCCTGGCTCCGCAGCTATCATATCAATCATCTTCGGAGAATACATCGTGCGAGCATTCGTTGGCGCCGATGTGGAACATATCAACCCGTGGATCAACAAGGGTGTTGCATTTGGAGGGCTTCTAACAGTTACTCTGTTCAACTGTATCTCCACTAAGATTGCCACCCGCATTGGTGATATCTTCATGCTCTTCAAATTCATTGCACTGGTGGGTATCACGGTCACTGGTATAGTTGTGGCCATTACAGGTGTTTCGTCCAGCGGAAGCGCCAACCAGGAATGGAAAACTACTGGCTGGTTTGAGGGGACCAATACCGAAATCTCCGACTTTGCAGTCGCGCTCTATGCCGGTCTATGGGCCTTTGATGGTTGGGACAATGTACGGAATTTTTTAATTTTTATGGGTGATACGATCATACTAACGTGTATCTAGACCAACTATGTGACTGGCGAGTTCAAGAACCCCAGTCGCGACTTGCCTCGCGTGATTCATACTGCGATGCCGCTGGTTAT
This sequence comes from Penicillium maclennaniae, assembly GCF_028827695.1. NCBI lineage: Eukaryota > Fungi > Ascomycota > Eurotiomycetes > Eurotiales > Aspergillaceae > Penicillium > Penicillium maclennaniae. The sequence goes on along the minus strand of NW_026623215.1, from coordinate 2,722,051 downwards.
TCTGTGCTATCTCATGGCCAATGTCTCCTATTTTCTAGTTCTGCCCCATTCGACCATTGAATCCAGCAACACCATCGCCGTTCAATTTGGAGCCAAGGTCTTTGGATCAGTCGGTGCCGTCATTCTTGCTCTCGTGGTCGGTGCCAGCTGTTTCGGAGCTTTGAATGCTACCACTTTTACAAGTGGCCGACTTATTTATGCCGCTGGCAAGGAAGGCTACCTCCCCGCTCTGTTCGGCCGCATTGGGTTCTCGGCCTCGTCTTCTCCGACCCCCGTGGCGGGCAGTCGTCTCCGCCGGCGCTCCTGGGCTCGCAAGTCTCTTTCCCGTGTCTTTGGTGATGAAGCCAGACTTGGATACACCCCTATAAATGCGATGGCCTTCAACGCCGCCCTGACAACCATCTATATCGTCATGGGCGAGTTCGGCACCCTAGTGACCTTCTATGGTGTCGCTGGTTACACCTTTTACTTCCTCACTGTACTCGGACTGATCGTCCTTCGCATCCGCGAGCCACATCTAGAACGTCCTTACCGCACATGGATCAGCACCCCAATCATCTTTTGCTGCGTTAGCTTGTTTCTCTTGAGTCGTGCCATCATCTCCGAGCCCCTCCAGACCCTGATCGTGGTCGCCTTTCTCATCACCGGTGTGCCGGTATACTACTGGCGTATTTACAAACGGGACGGAAAAACCGGTGCTACGGGTTGGAAGTTCTGGAAGCGGCGCGCGCGGTAGTTGATTCTGTCTTACTATGACTGTTCTTAATGACTTGATACCCATGCATATAAACCCAGGTGTATGGTGAGTGTTGATGCGCCTTTCATTTATGTCCCTGGCCTTTCTGGTGTTATTTTTGCCGCGAATGGCGCACGATGTGACGACGGGTGACTTCAAGCGACTGCATTTGGATCTTCTTCTTCCCACCTCAGGGTTGTCTTACTATCTTTGTTCTCGAACGATCCGTGTAGGTGTCTCATAATAGATCTCAATAATTATTAATCTTGCATATTTGTTCTCTCCCGATTAAGCTATCAGCAAAAGCCTTTATCTGAGAAACGTAAAAGGTAAAATCTTCAGATTGTGACTAAGAACCGGTCGGTGGAAAGTTGATTCACAATGGCTTGATCTTTTTCCGAAGAGTGTCTTGCAGATTCCCCGGTTCTCGCCTCTATCGAGGCCTGATAAGACCTCCACTTCCAAGCTGGCACTTTAGCCGCATACATCTCATCAATTTCCGCAAATGTGCGGCCCCGGGTTTCGGGCATTAGGAAATATATGAAGACAATAATGCCAGCCATGCATCCAGCAAAGATCAGGTATGTCTTCGCGCCGAGATTGGCTGCATCCGCCGATGTCAACTGCGGCACAACAAGTGTAGTGATCACAGCAGTGATCTCTGCACAGGCGACGGTGTAGGACATGGTATGATGGCGGAGCTTCGGAGTCGCCATCTCAGAGGGCATCAAGTTCGATAAGGAGAAAAATGAGGAAGCCCAAAAGAAATTGAACACAAATGATAGCACGGCGATGGCGAGAGTCGCGTGCGTGCTTCTGTCAAACGCGAGACCACCAGCCACGGCATCAATCATGAAAAGAAGGCTCATGCCAACGAAGGCTGTCGGGCGTCTACCGGCGCGGTCGATGACGAATGGGGCTGCAATTGTACCCGCCAGAGTACAACAGGACGAGATGATTGTAAGAGAAAAGGGTTTGGCGATCCCCAATTGTGTCAGGAAGATTGTTGTGTAGGTGGTTGACAGAATCACGCCAGAGATTTGGTTGAGAGAAAAGAAGGAGCCTGCGACTAGTGTGCGCCTGAGATGCTCTCGCTTGAAAATATGCCAGAATCTGGTTTTAGATCGTAGTTCACGATTGTTTCTTTCGCAGAATGCCATGAGTCTGAGCTCGTCTGCGACTTGCTCGTCGCTGAAGCCACGGAGTTTGCGCAGATTGACCTGGGCTTGTTCCATGTTTCCTTTTGATATGAGCCATTGAGGGCTTTCTGGAAGGAATATTGTCATCGCACAAAGAATTACTGGAACTGCTGCTTGTACAGCCAGTGGGATTTGATATGACAGGTGGCCATCGAGCTTTTGGGTGCCCCAGACTATGACGGTGCCAACCACCCCGGCCGTGAGATTCAAGATGTTGATTGAACTCACACTTCTGCCCCTCATAGAAGCCGGGACAACCTGGAAAATTAGCCTCGTAGATCTATCAGCTCGGATGGGTCAGTCTTACCTCTGAGAGATAAAGTGGAGCCGTAGCAGTGGCAATACCGAAAGCAACGGCATTGATAGATCTTCCGCCCACGAACGCTGCCAGGTTAGGTGAGAATACTTGAAGAAGAGCACCGCCGATGGACAAAACGTAAGCGACGACTAGAGGCCACTTGCGGCCGAAGTTGAAGTTCAGTGGCGACGCCAGTAGTCCACCGACCACTGCACCCACTAAAGGGACGGAAATCACTAGATTCTGGTTGCGTGCGGTAAGAACATATTCGCCCGTTGCTGGATTGGGTCCTTGAAACTTCTTGACCTGGTAACGATCAACATTTCCATCCTCGGTGACCATGCGGGAGAAACTCACGAATGGCGTCAGTGCCGCAACAGGAGAGATGAGTTTATCGTCATAGCCAAAAATAAATGATGCCCCGCCAAAGACCACGCAGACTAGGACGAGCAAGGCATTAACCGCCCCCTTTCTCTGAAGGGATGACATCTTCGAGCTCTGTCGAGCCGTCCTCCTTGTCGGCTGTCATGGCTCTAAAGGAGGTCCAGGATGAGAGGAGGGACAGCCTCGAATGTCGCGATTCCTCCATGGATTTATAGGGCTCAATCCCTGTCAAGGCCTTTGGTGCCCATGCCATCGATTGCGGATTTCCCCATGGAGAAAAAGAAGCTGGAGAAGCTGCAGAGTCGACTTCCCCAGATTTCCACCGGTTTTTCCACTTTTTTTCCCCACTTTTTCCACGCTCTCGGATTGTCGCTCGACTAAGACGCATTGTTTCCTTCCGAGGTTTTTCCCCAGTCGACCAGTCCATGGCTCTAGCGCATCAAGGATTGAATTCCTGTGGTTTTTTGTAGCTTTTGTCAAGAAACGAGATCTTACAAGTGCAGATCCTCCACTTCTCCACGGTCGAGATTTCGCCGAATATCTTCCGTTGGGAATTGCTGCCATGGCCCCGATCCTGCTTCCGACCTTAGTCCCGGGAAAAATCCAGATTCTGACAGTTGCCGCGATGGCCCAGTTGGGTTCGTGAATCTGTCGACTTGTTGCGATCAGCGCATGCCATTGATCCGCCTTTTTGAGCTCAGATCGCCGGGATTTATCCGGTCGCGTTCCACTTCTTCAACTTTCAAGCGATCACTTGAAAGAGTTGGATTATTTAAGATTCTATTGATCTCTATCCCTCCGTGAGAAACTTTCTACCTCCCAACCATGTCTGTTCTCGTTGACGGGAGCGAGGCTGGGTATCTCCACAACAGACATTCCCATGAAGCAGCCAGTACACTCGATGATGAGCCAATGTCGACAATTGTCCGCTCAAAGCCTTGTTTCCATCTAAGCGCCCCGAGCGGATGGCAGAATGACCCCTGTGGTCTTGGCTTCGATCCCTCGACGGGACGATACCATATGTTCTTCCAATGGAATCCTTATGGCAACGACTGGGGTAACATGTCTTGGGGTCATGCCACATCTTCCGACCTAATCTCATGGGAAACATCTTCAACGCCAGCTCTGACGCCCTCGGCGGAATATGACCGCTGCGGTGTATTCACTGGGTGTATGCGTGCGACTGATATCCACGGGAAGCCCGGGTCTCTCACTGTCGCCTATACATCAGTAAGACACCTTCCCATTCATTACACTCTACCATACACCGCAGGATGCGAGTCTCTTAGCCTGGCGACCTCCAAAAATGGCGGCAAGACATGGCAACGAGAGGACTGCAACCCGATTCTACCAGGACCACCTCGCCATCTGAAGGTAACTGGGTGGAGAGACCCGTACCTTACAATATGGAATAGAGGGATCGCCTCGCAAAATCAAGATTCAACTCTATACGGATTCATCTCGGGCGGCATTGTCGGTCAGACACCGACTCTCTTTGTCTACTCAGTCAACCCCAAGGACCTTCGGCAATGGAAATACACCGGGCTTTTGACCAACTTTGGCCTCAATTTTCGCCCGGGGCGCTGGTCAGGAGATTTTGGTGTCAATTGGGAAGTGACTAATTTGATGACCCTGACCAATGACTCTGGCGATTCTAGAGACTTCGTCGTGATGGGGGTCGAAGGATGTCTTCGGCCAGAAGGCCCCGATCGCGTAACCGGCGAAGCACGCCATAAGCGAGACCCTCGAGGTCAACTGTGGATGTCCGTGAAAACATCCACCGAACAAAAGAGCGCCGAAAATATCCTGACAAAATATGCCTTCGCCGGTATCTTCGACCATGGATGTTTATATGCCGCCAATGGCTTCTGGGATCCTCAAACCTCTCAGCGTATTGTATATGGTTGGGTCACCGAGGAAGACCTATCCGATGGCGCTCGTCATCGTCAGGGATGGAGTGGTATGATTTCATTGCCGAGGGTAGTCAATTTGATGACCTTGCGACATGTGAAGAAGGCGCGTCGCTCGCTATTGGAATCCATCACTTGCATCGAATCAACCTCTGATGGAAATCATTTTACTATTCACACTTTGGGCATCGCTCCAGATTCACGACTTGCTCGTCTTCGATATGGGGCTACAAAGAACACTCTTACACAATTGACCCTTGCCCCAACCCTCGCCTCGACTTCTACTGCTTGCTTGCCTCTGATGACATCTCGCTGGGAACTCGGCAGCGAAGTCTCAGTTAGTTCCTCGTGTGAACGGGTTGGCATTGAAATCGCTCATACTGCCGGTATGTACATTTTTTTTTTCGCAGGATAGTCGTCTTAAATCACACCATTGACAAGCCTCTAGATTTCAAACATTGCACTACTCTTGCTTGGCACCCGCGCAGTGAAACATTTACCATTCACCGACCCCCTCCCGAAAACCCTGACATTAATCACGGACACGAGTCTGCCCCCCCATACTTTATTTACGACCGTGAACGAACAAGGAGAGGAGACTGAAGAGACCTTGAAAGTGCGCGCATTTTTCGATAAAAGCGTGCTTGAAGTCTTTGTGAATGAGAGAACAGTTATTACGACTCGGATCTACCACCCTTCAGACCGCTGCTATAGAATCCGGTTCTTCGCAGAATCGGCCCAAGGCGAAGCTGACCGAACGCCAGCCACCCTTTTACAAGCTGATGTCTGGGATGGCCTTAACATCAGTCAATATATGCAATAGCGATGTTTACAGTGAAGCCCCCAGCGATTGACTTCATTCATATATAATTGTACATGGCGTTCCTGGATGCATTTATTCACACACGACCACACTGTCACCACCACCACTTATTGCTGGGACCAAATCCCCGGGATTTGTAACGAGCGGAGGTGGGCTTTGTATTTCTCCAAAAACGGATGATTTCCTCCTCGGAAACTGCTGAGCAACAGCACAAAATCTTCAGCGAGAGTCTGCGGTGTGGTTGTTGCAGACTCTGTTTCGGCGAAGTTGCCCGCAGGTGTCATGCCTGTTCCGTAGGGTGGGCTGATGTTACAAAGAATGTCAGTTGCCGCGGTGGCGATATCGTACATCTTTTCGGTCTAGTACCTGTTAGCTGTGCCAAAATGGTTTGAAGGATATGTGAGATCAGCTTACATGTCCAATCCCATGCGCTTCCATAGAACTCAGTCGTAATGACCGACAAAGTTGAAGTGTAGATTCGGCCACGGTCACTGCATAACCAAAGGTCAACTCGGGCCGCTCGGAATGGGTTCTGAGAAGACCATGATTCAGGCAAAGGCGCCAGACACGGTTTTGAAGCCATTTCTGGGTGACGAAAACATCTGCTGCTTGTGTCTCTCGTAGACCGATTGCGAGCAGTGCGTTGTTGTCATTCTGATCTCCTTTGGCTCGCTCGAACCAGTCGTAACCCTTATATCGCTCGGCTTGGCTGATTCGATCAAGGCTAGCATGCATGGATAAGGCCTTGGCCTCTGTGAAACTTTGGCAGAAACCTTTGGTAATGTCGCAGCGTCGGTTCCAGCAATGGATGAAATCTTCATCGATGGCATCGAATAGTTCCATTAATCGTGCTAGACCCATCATGCCCTCGGCGTCTTTTTCGTTGTGAACAATAATGCCTGAGACAAGGCTATGTGTTGCATTATGGAGGAAGTCATGCACGGAACGCATACTGAAGCCCGGTTTGCCGGAAAATGTTACCGGGTGTAGCCGTTGAAGAGCATAAGCTCTGCTTGTGATTAGCCATAAAGTGTTTTCCTAAGCAAGGAGATTTGCGACTGTACCTTTCTGTAATTGATAAGACAAGATAGGTCCGCAATCGCTGGCCTTTCTCATCACCAGACAAATCCCGATACGAGTTGGGATCGTTCAGTCCCAACGTGGACGCCAGATCCAGCGCCTCCCGCAACCGAAGCCAGGCGGCATTGTGCTGATTGCTTCCAAATAGACAACCAAAGAGGAAGAAGCTTGTCAAGATAGCCTCTATAGTGGGGTGCTCGCCAAAGTCGGAGCAGCTCCGCATCTTGGTGGCCTCGTGCATCATCAACCGTGCTTGTGTAGCACGAGATGAGGTGGTCGCCCGTTCATTGATTTCGATAGGCTGTGTCAGAGAAAACGCACAAAGTGACAGCACCATAGATCCGAATTGGGGATTCTTGCGATGCTCTTGACACATCATTTGTGTGAACATGGAAGAACGGCTTAGTACGGGGAGGGTCGGATGTAACCGGTCAAAATAAACGTCGATCCAAGGTATCATGTTCGCTTCGTTGATAGATGTTGGCCAGAACTCATCGCCTCCGTCCTGGCTTTCGGACTGCACGGATCCCACCGTCGGCGAAAATGGTAGTGGTTGCTGCTCCTGTGGGGCAATATTCATGGGGGCCACATCGGGAACAGGCTGTATAATAGATGGCAGAGAAGGTTTGAGGTAGATGTTGCTTCCGGGGAATTCGAAGACCGGGACCTGGGCACCCAGATGATCTGGAAGCCAATATTCGATATCGGGTCGGTCGGTCCAGCCCACCGCGCCGTTACCGCCAGAGTTCAAAGACGACGTTTCATTCCCCCAGGCATCCACTACTGTCGGAGAAGGCCCCGTTGGTGCCAGGCCAGCTGGTCCGTTCATGGGCATTGTGACTTCGCCGTGAGGGGGTGCCCAGGATGTTCCCGCCATCGGAACAGACTGACCCGTCTCGGTCGTCGGCACATGGTATTGAAAGGCATCCTGTTTGGATGTTGATGTTTCTGAGGAGCTTCTGGAGACGATAGGCGTTTGTTGCTGTCGAATTTGCGATACGCGACTGGAGCCCGGTCAGTGCACTTCTCTCGAGACTGGTATCGCGATCATGACTTACTGGCCCGTTGGCCCGCGCTTTTTCTGCGGCTGGAGAAATGTGCAATCAAATCCCATCGACTGACAAGCCTTGCACGGCTGTGACAAGCTGCACTGCAGGGAAAAATTAGCGTGTGCCATGCTGCGCAACAGGGGAGAGAGGTTACTTTGATCTTGCGAAACTTGCACTGGTCGCAAGCTCTCTTTGCGATCGCGCTCGGCGTGGTCCTATTGCGGGTGCGAACTGGGCCGGTCGCGCTTGCGCCGGTCGACCCTGAGCTCTTGGACTCCATTGGGATCACCATCCGGCGTTGGCTTGGAAGATGGGGGGGAATGGGTCCTTGGAGGTCCTGGATCGACCCACTTTCGACGGTTGAGAGAGCCCCGCCAAATCTCCGCGAACGGGATAGCTTCGTGTTTACCCTGCTATACTCGACCCTTGAGATACCGGGGTGGAACTGGGCTCACTTGTGACATGATTCTTGGGGTCATGACGCCGGTCCTGCATATCGTGGTCCAGTTTCTCCAAATAAAAGAGCTTTGATCACTGCTGTACCCCACTTTTGGAAGCCCTCTGATAACGGGACCGGATCGCTTCCGAAGCCGAGCTCGTCGTATTTAAGCCGAATCCCCCGCGTTGGAGTAGCTGAAATGTATCGTAGCCATGGGCAGCACAGAACAGCCGTGGGAGCCCATCGTCGCTCAGAAACGAGCCGCTAGAGATAAGCTTCTCGCTCCGTACTTGGTGGAGGATGTAGACCACCGACAGCCTCGAGTGGATCAAGTCCACGAACGAAGTCGATCAAAGGACCCCGAGGCGCAGAGAATCACTGAGATTGATGGTATCGAGGAATTATCTCAATGTGTCTTGAAGAGGCAGTTCACCGCCGAGCAGGTCATCAGGGCGTACATCCAACGGTAAGAGTGAAGACACGTCTTGAATGAAGCACCACTAAGTATGATTTAGGGCAGTCGTGGCACATCAATTGGTGAGCGATTATCTCCTCTGCGTGTGTGAAATTAGACTGAACGAATATAGACCAATTGTCTGAGTGAAGTGGTCTTTGAAGATGCCCTCGAGCAAGCAAGGAAGTTGGATGCCCTGTTCGAAGTAACGAACAAGCCGAAAGGTCCTCTCCATGGAATTCCTGTCACTGTCAAAGATCAGTTCAATATCAGGGGCATTGACACCACGCTGGGATATGTGGGAAGGTCCTTTGCCCCAGCCCAGGAAGATGCGGTCCTCGTTCAAATCTTGAAAAACCTGGGTGCCATTATTATTGCGAAAACAAATTTGCCTCAGAGTATCTTGGTCTGTCGCCTTGAAATGTTCTCGATATCAATTGAGCAACAAGCCACTAACTTCATGGCTAGTGGGCGGAGACCGACAATCCTCTCTGGGGACTCACAACCAATGCTAGAAACCCCGATTTCTCTGCCGGTGGTTCCACGGGAGGCGAAGGTGCTTTGCTAGCACTGCACGCCTCTCTGCTTGGGTTCGGCACGGATATTGGCGGGAGTATCCGTATTCCCCAGAGTACAATGGGTCTGTATGGCTTCAAGCCAAGTGTAAGTATCAGTACATTCTCTGCTCTTGAACCCAGTGAGCTCACTCACTAGAACAGAGCGGTCGTTATCCTTACCAGGGCGTCCCCGTGTCCACCGAAGGCCAAGAACATGTTCCTTCATCTGTTGGGCCGATGGCTCGAGACCTGAATTCTCTCCGTTATGTAACTCAGCTCGTTGCAGATTCACGTCCTTGGGACTCGGATCCCCGATGTGCTCCTCTTCCCTAGAATGAGACTGCATTCCAAGAGATTCAAGCCCGCTCAATGGTCATCGGGCTCATTATGGACGACGGCGTGGTCCAAGTCCACCCACCTATTGCTCGCGCACTTAGAGAGCTATCGGACGTGTTAAAGGCGCAAGGTCACGAAATTGTGATCTGGGATACGTCCGACCATGCTGCATGCATCGAGATCATGAACCTCTACTACACTGCCGATAGAGGCGAAGACATTCGTCGGGATGTCGCCACTGCAGGTGAACCATACATTCCCCATGTCGAGGCTTTGGTCAATCGAGGTAAGCCCATCTCGGTGTACGAATACTGGCAATTGAACAAGCGCAAGATGGCTGCGCAGAAGAAATATCTCGATAAATGGAATGCTGTTCGATCTCCTTCTGAAAAACCTGTCGATATTTTGTTGAGTCCGACCTTGCCGCACACTGCTGTTCCCCATGGCAAGTTTCGATGGGTGGGATATACGAAGATCTGGAATTTTTTGGACTATCCAGCTCTGACTTTCCCGGTGGATGAAGTACGAGCTGAGCAGGATTCTCTACCTGCAGAGCCATATATACCAAGGAACCCTCTAGATGAGTGGAATTGGAACCTTTACGATGCTGAGAAGGTGGATGGTTACCCAGTGAACCTGCAAATTATTGGAAGGAAGCTCCAAGAAGAGAAAGTTCTCGGAGCTGCTACCCTCGTCGAGAAGATCTGGAGAAGCCGCGTCAAGAATACCTAGAACCATAGATGTCTAGTACATAGTCGATAGAATTTCGTGTTATATTGTGAATTTAACGTATCTCATAATTGGTGGACCAGGCGCCCAAGACTCTTCGACTGGGACCACTCGGATAAGAAACCTCAAACGCCGTGGAAATATGCTGCAGGAAATCACGTTGCAAAATTAATCCTTGATGGGCTGAAAGAGCTCAGGCTTCATGTTAATCTTGCATAGCTTCGACACACAACCGCTTAGCTGGAGCAGTGACTGCACACCATCCAGGATGCGCATGTGGGTGAAGCCAATCTCGCGAATGAATTCTAACTTGGCGTGTTCCGATAGTGTCGGAATAGTTTTGGTGACTCGGAACATAGTGCTGATGATGTCGTGAGAGGAATATCCTAGGGTCCATAATTCGTTCAGTGTCTCAAGCGCAGCATCCACCTTGCCTTCCCAACAAGCCTTGATCATCGCCTGGACCTTCACTGGATGAGGGCTGTCAACGACGCGGAAGACGTTGTCTCCACTGACGAAGCCAAATCCAGACCAGGTACTCTGCAAGTTGTTGAGGGCTTGGCGCATGTCACCTTCGGCACTGAAGACCAAGGCGGCGATTCCATCTTCCGAGTGCTCAACTTTCTCGGCCTCACAGACTTGCATGAGACGCTTCACGACTTGCGCGTCGGTCAATCTGGCATATCGGAGAATGGCGCAACGAGATTGAAGGGGTTCAATGATCTTGTTCGATTGGTTGCAGGCAAAAGCGAATCGAGTGGTCGTTGAATAGATTTCCATTGTGCGGCGCAGCGCCTGCTGCGCACCGGGGGTCATGCTGCATCAGGTCAACAAAGATGCACAAGCTCCAATTTCCGTCCACAACCTACCTATCGGCTTCATCCAGGATAACAAGCTTGTGTCGGCCTGGGGGTAAGGTGACTTTCTTCTGAGCGAAACCCTTGATCCGGTTACGAACCACATCGATACCTGAATTGCGTTATGAGCGCTCAGTTACACTCCATAGGCAACATCAAGTAGACTAACCTCTCTCGTCACTGGCATTCAGCTCCAGGACAGCCTCCTTATACGCATCACCCAGCAACTGCCGCGCCAGACAGAGAACCGAAGTAGTCTTTCCAATACCTGGCATACCGGAAATAATGACGTGAGGCATGTTCCCATCTTTGGCAATAATCTTCAAACGCTCGATTGTCTCGGTATTGCCGACAACGTCATCGAGGAAGACGGGGCGGTATTTCTCAACCCTATAGTGTGCGCAAAAAGTCAGTGGAAAGAGCACTCCCATCGTCCAGAAGACCTTACCAAGGCAGCTCGTAGTCGGTAGGACCTGTAGTCGATGCTTTGGCGCCATTGCGTTCAGCGCCTGCGGAAGATTCGCCCTGGGTCATGGTGGAATTGTGTCCCGGGGAAAGATGTGGTGATGAAGAGACGCGAGAAATGACAACGCGTCCCGCGATAATCGGCTTATCGCTTGGCCTGTGCACCGAGCTTCTTGTGGTCGTAATGACATCTATGAGAGTGTTGGAATTATGTAGCCCGAGGCATAGAAAGATCAAACAACCTACATATTGTTCTCATGTAATTGCTGCTGCTGGGGTCAGATTCTCACTTTCTCCGTTGTTGGTTGAACCGTAGTCTTTTACCGCCGGCATTCCTTTCCTCGGCCTCAAGAGTCGACCTCAACTCCTTAATTCACAGTATTTCTTACAGCCAAATTGGTGGCACCCATTCGCTACTCCTGCATAACTCGGTATCAGAAAACCTGAAACATCTATTCGATCCCTACATATAAGATCCATTCGATTCAGCCCCCGCACACCCCCACGCGACAGAAATTGCGCGATATCGCATCGCCAATTCTTCCATTACGACGCAAGAATCCAGTCATTCTCCACCATGGGTACAGCCTCTGTCCGCCGCAATCTATTCCACCAGAATCTCAGCCGCCGTCCTGCCTCCGCGGGCCCACCTAATGGCAACGTCCCTCAGCCGAACAACGCACTCTCCAACCACCCCTCGCATAGGCCGAAACCGACAAGCTCGGACTCATCCTCGTCGCGAATCATGAAATTGACGGAGAACAAGGAGATCGTTGTGCGGGACAAGAATGGTGGTTACAAACTGGATGTACCATCCTTACCGCATGCGCTGGTTGGCGAAGACGGGGAGGAACTGGGGGAGCTTGATGCCGAGGATGCAGGGGAGACCGGATTTGACTCTTCAGAGCTAAGCGGGCGTGAGAAAGAAAGTATGCGATTTTTATATCTTGGTTTACCTCATCAAGTACAACTGACACAGTCTTAGAATTCGACGCGGCTCTGGTGGAGATGATGATCCGTCATCGAAACAGAGCGACAAGTGGTGAACCAGATGGTATGCCACTTTTCAAAACTTCTTACGTAGAACTTGGAGTCGTGCTGACTTGCAACAGAGATCTTGGATATCGTCCACCAAAGTCTGCGCAAAAAAGTCGCCTCCTTGGATGATGACAATTGGATGTTTGAGGCAGAAAGGGATGTGCGATTCTGAATAGGTGGATATGCGCTGCATGTTTTCATTTCATTACATGATCAATCCTCATTTGCGTATGTCCAATGTCAAGCATGTCGTCCTCGGGTCAGGGAGTACGGATCGTTTGGCGCTAGTCAAGCTCCATGCTTGATGGCGGCGCCGCCTCAACCTTCTTAGTCCTGGACGGTGCCCTCCTTCCACCAGCGTTGTCCTGGCCACCGCCACCGAACAACATGCTGCCCATCATGTCCAACAAAGGGTTACCCTGCTTTGGGATCTTGATGTCGAAGTACTGTTCACCAATCTGGGCCAGAGCATCGTCCCAAATGCCTACCTCCTTGATCTGTGTCGCATAGTGCGCAGTGAGTTGGCGGAAGAGATCGGCACTACCCCGCTGGATGGTCAGGAGCAGCATGTTGAGGAAGTTGAGCAATGGAAGAGCAGGGAAGACCCGAACGTCGGAGTTGGAGCTGCTCACGTCTTGCACGCCGAGAGATGGGTTGGCGGCTGACAGTCGAGAGATGAAGATGAGCATGGCCTTATTGGCGCTGCGGAGGTTGCCGGTAAGGAGGTATGGAATGACCGCGCGCGAGGCATAGATGGCCGCAGTGTGCGGGTCATCGTGAGTGTACCACTCGTACTCAAGTTTCGCGAGGGTCTCCGCCGACTCGGATGTTCCTAGGATGAGGTGCTTCTCGGCATCGTATGGCTCGTTATCTGCATATTACCAGTCAGAGATTGCAAATGAACAGAACCAAATCTGATAACAAACCTTCCGCGTAGACTGAACCAGCAGCGTGATGCAGATCTGGGTCTCCTCGCTCCAGCGGTCCATACCGTGAACTCCACCCAATCATTTCCTGAATGAATCTCTTCCTGGTAGGTTCGTCGGATGGAAACTCACGCAAGAGCTCAATCAAACACTCTACGAGTCGGGCATGTTAACTTGAGTCCCAATGTCACTCGTCTTGAACAGGCACCGAAAACCCGAAACTCACTCTTCCTAGCACGGCCCTCGGTATCATCATTCCCACCAGAGATCTCCCACTCTGCCTTGTTATAGACCTCAGTGATCAACATGATCGCCAAGTCACCGCCACTGGCCGAGGCACCCTGCTGAGCACCAGCTTTCAACAGAGCCGTGGCACCGCCCGCAAGAAGTTCCGCCGCCGCATTGTAGTTGGATGCCTTGATGTATCGCACGGCGATGGTGCGAAGCTGCTGGTGAGCTTCATAGTAGGCGCCATCCGCGATCCTTGGAAGAAAGTCGCTCGTTAGCATTGGATTTCGTCAGAAAAGCTGCAGAACTGCGGTGGCTCACTTTTCGCGCTGCCGGGCGATCGTTTTTTCGATGCGAGAAGACATATTGAAGCTATATCACCTAGAAAAAGTGACAGGAATGCGTGGTGTGTCGTTTCCGGCCCAGACACGAATGGTAGAAGCGGGAGGGCGATTCGCGGGGAGTGCAGGTGGAAAGTTGGTGGGGACGCGGAAGCTCAACTGCGCCGGGTCACTTTTCCTTCTAGCTATCGGCTCCGCGGTCCATATCTTCGTGCACTTCTGATTCTGGACAAAGATACTGTTTCCTTCTAATTGAACGGAGCTTACACACAGCTAGCTTCTGCGCCGAGACCCTGTGCGACGTGTCAAAAGCGACCGAGTTCCGTTTGCGATTCTGGCGGATCGTCTCTGGATCGAGGCCTGACTGTTACTTTGCGCGCTTGGTCTCGCAACAGAGCAACTGGCCGATATTCCCAGACATGAGTCGAGCCATTTTTGACATCCACCCTGTGGGCCGTTTCGGCGGTTCGGGCACAACAATTCGACGACCTCGAGTAAGTGATCCCATGACAGCAGGAAACAAAATCCTTAATGAAGTGCTAGGAAATCGCATGCTTTTCCTATGATCAAAATCGCCAATTTCACTTGGGAGATTCATCAATCTCGTACTATTATCCGCCGGATCTGCCGGCGGATTTGAATATCGGATTCGATACGTTCCAGAAGCTGAATGATTCTCCCGATGAGCATCTCGATGCGCTACTAGACACTGTCACTGCCCTCGAGAAAGAGACAGGGAAAAAGTGCGAAGCTGACATTATCACTTGGCGAGGCATGATGACCAAGGTGAGAAGTCCAAGTCGCAACATGCAGGCCCATGGACCTTGTGTTAAAACTAGTGTGAATAGATTCTAACTGCTCCATTTGACATGATGAATGGGTACGTGTGTCAAATTCATTATGTGCGTGGCTTTTTACTTACGCTGCTGGACGACGATCTAGGTTCCAAATGAATGCAACATGCTATCAGGTGTGTTTCGTCCTAGGATTCTCCTGTTTAAATCGACCTAACTGACTTGAAAGGGCACGATGTACGATAACCTCCATCATATTCTTACTTATGTGATGCTTATACATCCTAGTTTCATCGAAGAGGACAACGAATACAAAAATCGGCAAAAAGAGGCCCAATGTAAACAAAGAATGCCAACCGGCATGGCATCACAGGAGCAAATGATGTATTGGGGTACGCTTAATTACCTACCCACATGATCAATAGCAGCTTACTCTCGCCGTTAGGTTACAAATTTGAGGTCCTGTCTGTTCTAAGACAGCCATGGGACAAAACAACGCGCGCGGAAATCGAAAATCGCCAGAATGAAGTCGTCAACAATAGCGCCCAATATTGCTCCGTCGTCAAGACTGGAATTGGCAATACGCGCATGATTCTAGGTGGTGAAGTTGACGCCGGTGCGTTCCCTCATTCCAAAATAGAGAATCAAAAAAAAAATTGGATAAAAGAAGATACACAAGCGCGATACTGATTCGTCTCGTTCAGTGTGGGATTGCAAGCCAGACCGAAAAGAAGACACGATTCATTGGGTCGAGTTGAAGACTTCGGCTGAGATCCGCAATGACCGCGATATGCTGAAATACGAGAGAAAGCTGCTGAAGTTCTGGGCGCAGTCTTTCTTGCTCGGTGTGCCGAAGATTATCGTGGGCTTCCGTGATCAACAGGGTATTGTCCATCGCCTTGAAGAGCTTGACACTGCTAGTATTCCTGGCAAAGTCAAGAAGGTTGGAAGGGGCTCTTGGGACGGAAATATCTGCATCAACTTTGCTGCCGCATTCTTTGATTGTAAGGTTGCCCTTCTCGTCTGTCTTGCGTTGAGTTAACATTATACAGGGCTGAAGCAGACCATCCACGAAGATGGGACGTGGAGGATACGGAAGCAGGAAAAGTCACTAGTCATTGAGGTATTCAAGGTTGAAGACTCGGGTCATGGTGATATCCTCTCCTCCGCCTTTACAGCCTGGCGATCGTCAATGGCCTGAGATTGGTCATAATTTCATTTTTACTTTAGGTTCACGAGACATTCTATGAATGGCATCGGTACTTCTGATGCCAAATGATTTTTTTCATTATGTCCAGATCAGATGGCTCGGGAATCAGCCCCAGAGTCCGGAGCCTGTTGAGCTTCTAATTCCTTTCTTCGGAAATAAGCGTCTCGTTCGGCTTTCCTTGCTGCGGACTTGGCTGCTCTTTTGTGGCTGTAACCATTCAGGTGAACATTCCACTGTTCTTCGCCGTTCATCGTCTTGTTGCATATATCGCAAGTAAAACACTGCATGTCGGACATTGGCTGTGCACGCGCTTGCTCCTCTTTTGCGCTGAGGACAGTTTTGGCCAGCTTCGAGAGTGCTTTGGGATCGGGCGTTGCTTTTCCTTCAAGCAGTAGTTGCACAATGTTCTCAGATGGCTTGCTGATGCACTCATCCCAGTCCTTGACATTGCTGCTGTCCATGATGTAGAGACGACGCGTCATGTCAGCATCTGAGAGTGCCCGCCATAATTTGTTCCGTATCCATTTGATTTGGGACGACCCATATTGACGTGTCGCGGTTCTGATTGATTCAACACAGCGCAACTTGAGGTCCGCGAGCTGTTCTGCACTCAGTTCTGCTTCCTGGACGGCCGCGAAATACGGCGCCAGCTCTTTAAACCCGATGGACACCCAAACACCGCGTGTCTGGTCGACGTCTATGCCTTGAGATTTTTTCTCCTGGAGATAGTCGAACATTGTCTGAGCCTCGGCCATCAAGCCCTGTTTAATCATGTCGTCGACACGCGAATCCAGTCGCGCATTGAGAACCTCTTTCTCTGCGTGGACCCAGAAGATCAGTGTGTTATCGAATCGTAATAGACCTTCATCCTTCATGACTGCCTCGTTCTTGAGAAGTTTCTGTTCTGCGTAGATTTCGGATGCTCTTCTCCCTGTTTGAAAGTAGATTTCTAATGATCGCCTGATCTTCCGTACATCCTTTGGGTGCCATCGCTCAGCCATGATTGGGTCAACTTCGCGAAGTTTCTCCATCAATACTTCTGGAGATGAATCGAGAATTGGCCATTTATCTGAAGCCGAAGATAGCTCTCTTGTGGGCTCCGGTCCCTCATCCGCATCTGAGCCTTCCCCAATCAGCTGGTCCTTGAACAGGACTGCCTGCGTGTAGTAATGTGTTCCTCCGACTAGGATGGGCAGTTTTCCGCGCGATCGAATATCGTCGATGAGTCGAAGAGCTTCCCCTCTTGAAATGGCCAATGCGCCAGGCTTCCGCTTCTAGGTCGACACAGCTCAGCAGGTGGTGGGGGATGTCATTTCGTTCCTCAGTGGGGATCTGGTTGGTAATGATGGGCAGGCCGCGATACATCTGCATCGCGTCGCCATTTATAATTTCACCATTGAAGCGGGAGGCCAAGTCCACAGCGAGCTGTCTGTAGTCATTAGCCTTCGCATTCGAACATGCGCAGGGTATCGAATCACCTTCGACTTGCCCGTCCCTGTTGCGCCGACGACGGCGATGAGAGGATTCATGGTTGCTCGAGCAGGGCGAATCGATCGGAGTGTAGAGAGCATCACGCACTCGGCGTTTGGTAGAAAGAAAGATGATCGTTTTTCTTTCATCGTTTATCGCGATCCACGCATTACCTCATCCCATGCGGGAGCACACGCTAACGTATGGCACGACCGATTGGGCTTACCTTAGTGACTCACTTCTCCCTGCATCAAGCCCCTACATCGCCCGAATCTCTTCCTCTCTTTATTGCTTGTTGCGAATACTCAAGATGTCATCGTCTAATACTCCCCAGAAGCCGTCGATTTCGGTGCAAAATCTCAGCTATAAGTTCCAAGATGGTTCCGCGGGGCTGGAGAATGTGCAGCTAGACCTCCCTCCCGGCAGCCGGACGCTGCTCATTGGCGGTAATTCGCAGATTTTCTCATCATTTCGAAGTGGTTGCTAATGTACAATTAGCTAATGGAGCTGGTAAGACCACATTGCTCCGTCTGCTCTCGGGCAAACGTCTTGCCCCCACCGACACTATCTCGGTGGGTGGCAAGGACCCCTTCAAAGATTCATTGGAAGGTGTCACTTATCTGGGTGTGGAATGGGTGTTGAACAGCATTGTTCGCACTGACATCGACGTGCCCACGCTGCTGGCCTCTGTGGGTGGAAACGCCTACCCCGAGCGGAGGGATGAATTGGTCGATATCCTCGATATCGATCTTCGCTGGCGCATGCATGCCGTCTCCGATGGTGAGCGCCGTCGTGTACAGCTTGCCATGGGCTTGCTGCGTCCCTGGCAGGTGCTCCTTCTCGACGAGATCACCGTGGATTTGGACCTGCTCTCCCGAAGCAACTTTCTCTCCTTCTTGAAGCGGGAGACGGAGACTCGGTCCTGCACCATTGTCTATGCGACTCACATTCTGGACAACCTCGCCCAGTGGCCCACCCATCTTGCCCATATGCATCTGGGCAAGGTCAAGACATGGGGCACCGTGGAGAGCTACTACGGTCAGGTGCCGCAGTGGACATCAGAGAACAGTCGACTAGGCGAGTTGGTCCTCAAGTGGCTCAAGGAGGATCTGGCTGCCCGTGGACCTCGTAATGGTGACGGCCAGTCAAGTCAGGGCAAGACATATCAGTCCATGGAAGGGATTGGTGGCTACGGATTGGAGAAGCACGATTAATCGATGCGTTCCTGCTCACGATTGATGAACACAAGTTTGTTTCATCTCTTGAAGCATTGAAGCGAGGATCATTCTTAGAAAAGAGCCATTCAACAATTATTGGGTTCAACCACCTGGCATTGATGGGGTGTTTTGGGGGCATTCAGATCTACTCGATGGATCTATTCAACACGGGAGTTTTTCAACCATGACTCATGCTGGGATTTCGGGATTATGCATATGTTTCAACAATGGGAGGTTTTATGTACGGGCGTAGAAAAAGAAGGCCACTGGGGAAAACAAAATGACATGCAAGACATCAGTATTGGAAGAGATTCAGATAGCCGAGACATTGAACGGGATGAAAGGCACACCTTGAGCAGGATGACTTGAGCTCGAAGAAGGATCAAAATTGCCACGAGAAGACCATGTTGGCCACTTTGTGATCATGGGAATTCCGTGTCAACAAATCTGGACTCTAACAAATACTACAAGACTCAATTCCAGTAGACTTCATTCCGCGGCTTGTGCCATTTGACCTTGTCAGTTGAGATAACAAAGGACTCGGCTCGTCCGTATAATTTCATGTCTATTCGAAGCATCTGGTTCTTCGCTTGCAATTATCCTGCCAGTCGAACCCTAGTCTGACTCTACATCTCCACAGCTCGCCTCCGCCAAATCTCATCTCAGGGTTTCAGCCATCGAAGCAGTTCCCGAGATTTTCAGGCCTTTCGCAAGAGAAAAGATTCTCTAGTTCAAAGGTCCCAGCAATAACCGACTGGATGGATGTGACGTTTACAACTGTACTCATTCCACATTATGAAGTTCAACATGTCTCCATCTCGATCACTATGATTTCCTAGCATTACTCGAAGCGAAGTAGCGTGGCTGCGCTATAAAAGCACAGGGAATGGAGTTAGTTTCTTGAATGTCTCTTGGCCAGTTGGCCGGTACTAATGGTGTTGCAGCCTCATTCTTAGTCTCAGGAAGTTCTGATGCACATTCAACGACATGGAGAGCTTTAGGAATGGCCGGAGAGATCGGTATGTAGCAAAAGCGATAGGCCTAGAATTGGTTTCATATCGCTATCATGGACAGCTCAGTTGATCCGCTTCAATCAGATGCCTCCAGGGCCGCAACGAGCTTCTTCCATGACTCTATTCCACGCTTCGCATTTTCATTGGGGTGTCTCGATGCTTCTTCTCTCATCCTCCAGTCAAAAATCTCCATAGAAACTACCCCTTTCCAGCCCTTTCTCTTCAACAAGGCATCGGCAATCGCCAACACAGGTAGGTATGCCCCAAGCTGTTTCTCGAGAGGGAATAGGCGCATGTTCCGAGACCAGTTCAAAGATGAGGGAAATCCCGCCTGGTAGAAGCGATGGTCCGTGGTCAAGGGGCGCACGAATCTCTCAGCATCAGACAACTGCACGTAGAAGATCTTGTCGAGAGGGGAAGGTCTCAACGAACCGATTAAGCGAGGCCTTCAGTTCGCTTTCTCCATTTTCGCGTATGCCGGATTCGGTGGTGCAATCGGCCCATACGCGAGCAGCGATGTGGAAAGAATCCAAGCAGACGCCAAAGTTTGACCTATTCACATTTTCAACCATCCGCAGAGACCCTTCCCAGGTATCAATGTAGCTGCCCCAAGCCACAGCTTCGTAGGCAATCATGACTGAATGAGAAGCCGCAAGTTCACAGAGCTGGCGCAATTCCTGTACCATCAAGTCCCAGTTCGGTGAACTGTTGGCGGTATCGAACTGAGAGGGTACTTGTAGATACTTTGCTCCCAAACATGAGGCAGTCTCAATGTAGTGTCGAGCAGAATCGAGGCGTTCAGTAATGGGTGAGATGTGGCCTTCGAAGTTCTTGAATGGGTTCAGAGCGAGGACTCCCAACTGGGCGGATGAGCATTTCTCGCCGATGAGGCGGGCGGCTTCATGCGCATTCAAAGGCGGGAATTGAGAGGATCCAAAGTCCACTATGTCTTGATAGAGAATCTCGATCAAAGCGAAGCCGTTTGATGCAGCAGCTTGAATTTTCTCAGGAAGAGTATGGGAGGGGTGAAGTCCCAGAGACGGAGTGGTGATTGCCAGTTGGTTCGTGAACATGATGGATGATGGGCCGCAGAAGAGAAAGCAGAGAATATCAAAGAGAGCAAAAAAAGAAAAGACATGTCCTACGCAGATACTCGTTACTCCCTCGGCTATCATCCGAAAACGCCGGGCATTTGGGCTCACAACGGGTATACATGGCGATGAAAGAGATTACTGATGCTGCATAACTTGACGGTGAACCGATACACCTTCGATTGTCGAGAATCTTGGTCTAGTAGACCGTGTTCATTTCTTATTCACAGCTCCGTAGACTGAGCAATTCGAGTGTGACAATGTGATATTCAGTAGCTCTTGGTAACCAACTTGACTGTCAAGATCCACACCAGGATTCAAGGATGTATTGTGAATGCGCTTCAATACCGAACATTTGGTCTTCTATGTTTTTCATGTGCATCATTTCAAAACTTCTATTGGACATGTTTGGTTCTGTTTCATGCTATGTTTGAAATGGTATAAATGCGCGTTGATGTATCTTCACTCGCAACAGCCAGTTCAAATCGCTCGAGACTATCCGCGTCGGCGGTAGGTACTGGTCGCCATGACAGCTGAGTAATTGCCCTTGATGGTGCAATAAGCGGATCGATGCTGACAACATGCTGAGCTTCCAGACTCTGAATGTCGACTCGGTGGATGGAAATAGCACCGCCATCTTCGCCCGCTGCGAGGAAAAACGAATTTTTGTACGGAGAAGATAAGAAAGCAATTGCCGAGACCGCGGATGTCAGTGCAATAGTGCTTTGGCAGAGGAAACTCTCTTCGTCCTCGGCTTTTTGCCAAATCTTGACGGATTTGTCGCGGCCTGCCGTGGCAAAGACTGGCTGTGTGGCTGTATAAGGTGCCCAGGCTGCACCAAAAATCATTCTGGAGTGACCCTTGGGGTTTGATGCGTATTTGTTGAAGGTGGTCGGGTCCTGAACACTTCGCACGAAGACAGCCCACTGTCGGTCTCGGCCCACACTAAGAAGGTAACGGTCATCATCAGAGAATGACAGGTCCGCGATGGTCAGCGTATGTGCTGCAAGTGAAGGTTTGATCTCGTGCCAGTCGCAGGTATCGTACAAGCGAATCACGGCGTGATCTAGTGATGTGGCTTTGCAGGCAGTGGCAATGAGCCTGCGATCATGGCTGACGGCAACAGCAGAGATTTCGTAACCGTGGCCATAGAGCTTCTCGTGTTCCGGCCACAAGGTATATCGTGCTAGCTGATCTTCAAGCGGTGGAGTTTCGGCTAACAAGGTGTTTGCAGCTACACGCGGGGTGCTGACTTCCTCATCCTCATCCTCCACTGGAGCCTCATCACCATGAGCTTTGTTTGACAGACCCAAGACCGGGATCTCAGCGGTATCCGGCAGCTCGCCTTCAACTGTCTGCTTGAAGCCAGTCAACTTCTCAAGCAACTCCACGATCTGCTTAGGTTCATTGAAAACTCGCAACAATTTTTCGTCGGCGCCAGTCACGAATTGCAACGGTCCCAAGGTATCGACGCAATTCAGGTCGTATCCATGAATTTGAGGACGGGAAAATTCATGCCACGAGCACTTGTCCTCTCGCTTCCATTGAGCATGAAGACGCGTGGTCTGGTCGGAACTGGTAGAAAGCAAATAACCACCGCTCGGCTCCCATTGCACTCCATTGACGGAACGCACATGTCCTGAAATACCGAACTTTTGTACCCAGATGTCCGCATCGGTATCATGTTCCCATATTCTCCAGCTGCCTGTCCGGCTCAAGCTGACAACCTTCTTGCCATCGGGGGCCCAGAGTCCAATCCAGAAGCCGCCAGTACTACCAGTAGCTGTAGTGGATCCCTTTTGCACACTGATCTCACCCATTCTCTCCACTGACATCCACACACCAGATAATGGGTCTTGTTCCCAGATCGTGACTGTATTGTCGGCAGAAGCTGATAGAAGCTGCGACCGGTTTGGGTCGGGGTTCCATCTTGCCGTGTAAATCCAGTCTTCGTTTCCAAAGAGCAGGGCTTCGAAGGTAATTGAGAATTTGGATCCAGCTGCTTCGAATTCATGGGCCTTGTTAGATAGCGTTGGCTCCAGACCGCCCAGAAGAGGATCCGCGTCATCCTCCACGGGTGCAGAAATCTCTACTTCACCGCGGCGCAGTCGCCATAGCCGAATGTATTTGTCCTGACTGGCCGAAGCCAGCAAGATATCGTTAGTGCTGCTTTGTGAGTCTTGCGTGAACGAGAGAGATCTGACCCAAGCCTCGTGACCGGATAGTATGGCGCGACGTTGGAAGGTTGGCCTGTCAGAGGTCTCCGCAACGTAGATATGCACTGCGGTGGTAGTCCCCGCGACGGCCAATACCAGCGACTTTCCCTGGTCACCCTCGAGCACGCGCAGAGCTAGTGATAACGGGAAAAATCGCGGCTTCATTGTGATTGTTTCAAGCAACTCGCTCTCCAATTCACCCTGCGCATTGACTTTCAGTCTCCAAGTGCGCATCGTTCCGTCGGAAGCTCCAGTTGCAACAACGTCTGAGCCGTCGGCCACCGCAAGTGCATTCACTGACCCCGTGTGTCCCTCCAGTGTAGAGACATGTCTGTAATGACCCAAGGCGGCAGAATCTTCCCGCCATACTCGAACTGTTCTGTCGACGGAGCCGGTAAGAAGGAACCTCGTTCCAGTGGAACGGCATGTGTAAAATCTTATTATGCTGACTTTGTCGGAATGACCTACGAGGAGGGCATACACGCCTCGACAAGAGGCATCCTATAAGACATGTTAACTCAATCACGACCCTTTGTCGGAGATCAGACACGGTTGAACCTACCAGAGGCTTCCACAAGGCTACATTATTGTCTGCGCCGTAGGCTAGTACACCTGTCTGGACATCCCAATCAGCCGAGCCGGGGTGTCGGTTTCCTCCCACGCTGATATAGTCGGTTGATACAGACGGCATGTCGCAAGCACTCGAAATTGAAAGGCTGAGGTGAGGCTTGCCGAATGACGAAGAGAGAGAGCTGGCGCAAAAGAATGTGGAAGATCCTTATCGATAAGAGCAGAGCGCACCCCCCTCTCCGCCTCAAATCTCACCTCGACTTTCACCTCTTCGACCTTCAACAGCACGAGCAGGAAAGGTGTCTACTACCGTATAACCAGACTGTCTGATATACCCACTATAATGGTCGAAATGGCAAGCGAGGGTTCCGCCCTCCCCATCACCGTTGAGTTCACGTACCGTTGCTACCGTCTTGAGATGACCCAGTCAAAGTTCTAACTGGTCTTCTTTTGCAGTGGTGGTCTCGAGCTATTGTTTGGCAATGAGCGCAAGCACAATGTCACATTACCCGCCCAATTAAAAGATGGAAGCCAACCAAATATCTCTTACCTACTGCGGTACCTGGTCGATAATCTGATGCAAGACCAGCGGAAGGAAATGTTCATCGTGGAGGACAATGTGTATGTGGATTACAAGGTCAAGGTCAAATAAACGCTAACAATCTGAAAAGTCGACCAGGTGTTCTCGTACTGATCAATGATGCCGATTGGGAACTCGAAGGCGAGGAAGCGTATGAACTTCAAAAGGGAGATAACATTGTATTTGTCTCAACACTGCACGGTGGCTAATCGATTACCCTATCTTTTTTGGGAATTTTTCCCAAAGCAAAGCATCAGGAGAGGATTCGATACCGTTAAACACGTCGGCACCAGCAATTATTGTCCTAGACAACATCTTCAACATGTTGCTGCGAGATCCTCTCGGGCTCGCGGGGAGTCCGAACTCCGCTTGGAGTCCGCAATCCACTCACAGGCGTCGAAGTGCCTTCTAATGGACTACCAAGGCCTTGCATCGGCGATACTCCTCCACTTGGTGGCACTGGAATTTTCAAGTCTTCGGGCGAGTCGGGAATGATTTCTTCTGGGAGGTCGGGGATGTGAATACGCGAGGCTTCATTCTGGTAACTCTCGGGGATAATCTACATGAATTTCATCAGCCATCAATCCACGTGAACGATAACACGGTTGTCATACCTCAATAATCTCATTTCGAGGGAATTCCAAAAAGGGAATATCAGCAGCGTTACAGGCCATGAGATAGCCATACAAGACTCTTAGGACGCTTTCGTGGGCGATGATGAGAAGGTCGTTCTGCTCCCTCTCCAACTCCAGAATGATTGGTTCGAGGCGGACAGCGAGGTCGTGATAGGACTATGGAGAATGCTGTCAGTAAACTTCTTTTCGGCGCCCATCAGCAGGAGACGTTCGTTACCTCTGCCCGGGGATACCGGTGGTGGTAGGGATCGAGCTCGTGCTTTGTCACTTCATCGGGCCACTCGGCTCTGATACGGCTCTCCGACATCTTCTCACAAACGCCAGGGTTGAGTTGACTCATCTGAGAGCGCTGTCGAACTTTGTATCCTTTGTCGTAGAGATATTTCGCAGTCTCGACGGTCCGGCGCCTTGTAGAGGTCCAAACCTTAAGCGGTCGAAGCTCATAGCCTGTCTCGCCTCGGTTAATCATTTCCTGTTTCTCTAATTCACGATGGGCCAGCAGTTGATCGGTCATCTTCTTAGCGTAATCCTCTCCTTGCTCGGAAAGGGAAGCATCGGCTTTGTAGGAATCGGCCTCCAGTGAAACACCAGCCTTCATATTTGTTTAGCTTGGAAGTACTTGCGAGGCTAGCAAAAGAGATGCTTACTCGCACAAAGTAGGTTCTTCGTGATTTGATGTGAAGGTTGAGGAGGTAGAAAACAATGCGGTTGGAGAGGTAGCCGAAGCTTCGATTGTTGACAATGAGTCGCTCACCGGCATTGATCATCTATCACAGTAAGCATTTGAGGGTAAATGAAGTCGCCAAAAGCGCAAACCTTGATGTAGTTCAGATCCTTTTCTTCCATTGTCTGGAACTGAGGAATGCGGGAGGAGATGCGGTTCAAGTAATGTTTGACGGCGTCTTCCGGGCTCCATGAGATGTACTTGACCAGTGTCAGTTTGCAACCATCCTCGAGGTAGCTGCAAAATATCTCTTGTACTTACATCCGGGGACGAGATCTTGACCCTGCGAACGTTCTCCTCGATGATACGTTCATCATCGCACCAAGATTCGATGAAGAGAGTCTGAGAATGCGTTATCAAAGATTGTCAATACTGCGAAATAAATGATCTAAAATACCTCAATATCATGCTTTGCAAATTCTTTTGCAAGAGAGCGGCGCCCCGATGCCAACGGGTTAACGGCATCATAAATCGCAATTTGGCCCTTTTCATGATTCAAAAAGTGGTAGATGTCTTCGCGGCATTTTCTGACAATCTTTTGGCGAAGTAGGACAGAGGATGCGGTTGCTTGATATCTATTAGCATCGCCATTTTAAACGGCATTCCAGTGCCACGTACCATTCACGTAAAAGTAGTCATCGGGCATATCCTCGCCAAAGGGAATTGTGGCACGTCGGTAATCACCAAGATGGAAGATCCTGGTCTTGACTCCGAGCCTAGGTTGTCTGTCAGCGTAGTGTTCGATCAAAGCACGGCAACCGTGCCGGTGAAACACATCAATACATACCATCGAAGGTACCGGGCCAAAGCTACGGACATGTGACTGATTACATGACCGATATCAGTACGGGACCATGCGATTCATCTCTGCGGCCAAGCTATACATACGTTTTTCCTCTTGCGGGCAACCCCACAGTAATAATCACAATTCGGCCAGAGTGAAACAAGCGGCCTGACTCCGTGCTGTAAAGCTGAGCCGGCGCCAGGTCGGCCTTTTCCGGCAGATCATGAATAGCATCGACAAA
The DNA here is from genome assembly GCF_028827695.1 of Penicillium maclennaniae. Classification (NCBI taxonomy): domain Eukaryota; kingdom Fungi; phylum Ascomycota; class Eurotiomycetes; order Eurotiales; family Aspergillaceae; genus Penicillium; species Penicillium maclennaniae. Next base: position 2,695,657 of record NW_026623215.1, on the reverse strand, counting down.
GATAGAGGACTTGCGCCGGAATTGCGGCGAGTTGGCCACGATCTCTGCAGTTCTGATTGACGTCAGCTTCAGGTACAGGGCGGAATCGCTCTTCAAACAGTGGCTTTTCGGCGAAAGATCACAAAGACATGGTTGATTGATCTACCTCTCCAAACGTAAAATGAAAGAGCTGAATTTCATGACCCGCCAACTCGTTGCAGGAGCTCACTTACAGTAAGGTGTCCATGGTCGCGGGGACGGTGGGATAGCAATGACGGAAGAGAGCGTGTTCACAGCGAGGGTTAGACGTTCAACCCAGGTCGAAGACGACAGAATTAAGAAGATTCAGCCGACTGGCAAAGTCTCAAATGACAAGAGTCGTAGAAGAGAGACAGAGGCAGCGAAGCACTGGAGGCGGTATGGGCGATAGCGCTGAGTCCGTAGGTAGATATCCTGCGATCTTGGGTGGAGCCCTGGAAACCTCAAATAGACAAGGAATTGATCAGCTTTGACTCTGTACACAATCTGATTTCTTTTTTTCAAAAAAAAAACTAAATTTTCTGTACATACTTGGCAGGTATATCAATTTAAGCCAAATGATTCACCCACCCAAAAAGATTTTCTATTCAGCTCGGCTTCGCCTACTCTCACAACGCGCCCGAGAAGGCCCGGTGCGGCTTACATAACATCCCGGTGGACGGGGAATACCAAAGACGCCGAGCGACTTTTTCACTAGAAAGTCTTCCAGCTCCGCTTCCTTCTAATCAACTCCCGACTCCCCGAGCGGAACAGATACTGCCCTTCCTTCAAAGTCCAACGATCTGCGACGGTTATTCGTCCCAGATATTCCCGGGCTGGTCTCACTCTTCCTCTAGCAATTCCATTGCCCTATTTCCGCGACGAACCTGTTGGCCGGCATCGCGTGACGACACCTTGCACCTTCGATAACTCGATTCCAAAACATCCAATATGTCCGATCTCACATCACCCCTTTCCTTCCTTACGGAAAACCCCGCTGCCGCGGCTGTTCAGGATGCATACACTTCGTTCTCCGAGCGGAGGGCGTTGCTCAACCTGCCCAACCCGGGTACCGTGGACAACATCGCGCGTGAGGTTCAGAAGGAGGTCATGCTGTCCAACTTCATGTTCTCGGGTCTCCGCGCAGACCTGACCAAGGTCTTCGGTATGTCTCCTCTGTTCCGCGTGTCGCACGCGTTCTCCATGGGCTCGTCCGGCAACCTGCCCCCGTACGCTTTCTCTGCCATGTACGGAAGTCCCAAAGTAAGTACTCGCAGATCTCCATCCTCAACCATCGAGTCTTTCCACTATAGGGTCAATGTCTAAACGAGCTTCCTCTTTGCTATAGGTCTTTATGCAAGGTAACTTCGGAAGCGATGGCACTCTCTCGGCCGTTTACAACCACCGCTGGACCTCAGCTCTGGTCACTAAGGCCAACGCTCAGATCATGCCCGGTGCTACCCAGGGCCTGCTCCAGCTCGACAATGACTATACCGGCGATGACTTTTCTGCTTCCCTCAAGGCCTTCAACCCGTCCTGCCTCGAGGGCGGTCTGACTGGTATCTTCGTCGGTAGCTACCTTCAGTCGATCACTCCTAGTCTTGCTCTCGGTTTTGAGGCTATCTGGCAGCGCCAGGGCCTTAACGCTCGTCCCGAAACTGCTCTTTCCTATTGCGCCAAGTATAAGGGAGATGACTGGATTGGTACCGCTCAGCTCCAGGCCCAGGGCACGTTCGCTGCCACCTACTGGCGCAAGCTATCCGAGCGCGTCGAGGCCGGTGTCGATATGAACCTTCAGTTCGCCCCCAATGCCGCGGCTATGATGATGGGTGGCCCCAGCCGCGATGGCACCACCGCCATCGGTGCCAAGTACGACTTCCGCGCCTCCTCCTTCCGCGCCCAGGTTGACAGCGCCGGTAAAGTCAGCTGCCTTCTCGAGAAGCGTATCGCGATGCCCATCTCTTTGACCTTCGCTGGTGAGATTGACCAGGCTAAGGTATGATATCAGTCCTGCTCTCTTTCGTTTTCAAATTTATATTGACTCGTGACCGTTTTATAGCAAACCGCCAAGGTTGGCCTTGCCGTCTCGCTCGAGATCGCCGGCGAGGAGTTGATGGAGCAGCAGGAGAAGGCTGATCCTGCCAGCATGGTTCCTCCTCCCTTCTAAGCTTCTTCGCTGAGCCCACCATCTCGAGTCGGATGCATATGACCCACATCTCTCTCGAGCTAATCTCTCTTCATCCTTCCCCCCCTGTTTTAGTAGTTCTTCGCTCCTCGATGATTGGAACGACATGGCATTTCGCTTCCCTCTCGGTTTATCCCTCGAAAATGGGATGCGGTGCAAGCGGCAGTTGTATGGCGCCATGGAGATTCCAATATTTTCTTCTGTATAGATTCACCCTCCGTTTCCTTTGATCACCTTCTCCACCAACACATATGATGCCCGCATCTCCGGCTTTCTGGTCCGTGGTTTTCGTCCAAATTCTCGATCTAGTCTCCCTTCATGGCCGTGTGTGGCCCGGAAATGGCGAGGGTGGAGGGGGAGCTCTGGTTGTGTTTTCGCATCATAGACGGACCAATGTAAAACAGTCTTTGACCTTTAATCGCATGCGCTTTGTACCTGGTTGAGAACCCGCGAGTGTACGGGTACCCGGGCGGATGTTAGAGTAGTCGATTCCGTCCGCATCCCTAGGGCGGCACTACCAGAGATGTAAAATCTACTCTCGCACGTCCCCAGCATGAGTACTTTGTTCGATTCTGGATCTGCCCTTTCAGTATCTATTATAACCTGACTCTTTAAGGCGGTGGTCGCTATTCGGGGCCCTAGGCAGCCAAAAAAGTCCACGGTGGGCCACGAAGTGGACTATGAAGTGGGCTCACTGGAGAATTATCGAGCCACCGGACTCCGGAGTGCAGAAGTGGACATAGTTTTATGCAGCCCCGAGTCGCCTGGGACGCAAACTGTTCGGCCTTTGTGCTCCTCCCCCCAATCTCCCACCCCACTCAACCCAACCCTTGGTCCAAGTTTCCTCGGTCAAATACCGTTTCCCACTGCCTTACAGGAGGATCCACTAAGGATACAATAGTCTTACATGTCAACATGTCCACGTTCAACCTGGTCGGGCTGTACAATCTGCCAAATTTGACTCTCGACGCAAATGGGCATCTTGTCAACACGCCGAACGTCTATAGTGTTGGGCGCCACAGCCCACCGTGGCGCTAGATAGTTATAGACTTGACATCATCCCAGTCCGTTGAGGTGCAGTAAATGGCGGGGAGCTTGGAGAGTCTCACTCAACATTTACGGTTTTGAGAGCGGGGGGCCCGAGACCCCTCTCCCCGCCTGTGTCCAATCGAGGGCCCTATTAGTTCGCCTGCGTAATTCTCGTTTTCTCTTGGAATTGATTGTGGGGAGTGTCCCACTTTGTCTGGACACACTGTCGACAATGGCATTATTGGGAGATTGTGTGATTGCAGTCTTCCGGAGATTAGGGCTCACCTCTGGTAAGATGGAAACTAGTATCTAGTATCTAGTATCTGGTAGAGTGTGGTATCTGGTATCTGAATCTACCAGAGAACAATGTACAAATAAAACAAGACTTCGTGGCTTCGGTATCTGATGGGGTTTGGGATAATTATGATGGGTTATGGGTCTCTCATCGGTTATACTGTACTGTACTGCGCCGAAGGGGGAAAAGCGTGACGTGGTAGGTTAGGTCGGGGCTCCACGTCTTCGTCTAGCAAATAGAACCCTCGACATACCACTAGTCAGCAACTAGGCTGGGTATCCGAGCAGGTATAATTCTGATCGTCGCTGAGATGGCAGATCGCTCATCCCGAGTCAATGGGGAGAAGCGACGGTGGTCCAGCGACCCAATGAAGCCCAGCGAGGAAGACGAGTCAGGATGCTCAAGCGTGAGACACCCAATGAACCGCGTCGGGGTTCATGTTTTGCATGTTTCGCATATTCGGGTGCATTCCTTCAGGGAAAGGGCAATCCGCAGTGCGACGAGAGAATGGCGAGGCTGTGCGATTGTCTCCCCAAGTGTCTGACATCAAAGGGACATGGCATGCGGTGCCTTGCGTTCTATTGCCCAAGCATTCCCCTTTTCGCATATGCAGCGTCCTCGACACTATCAGGCACATGGGTCTAAGCAAGGCATATTGGGTACCGTAAACCGAGAGATTGTGAGAATAGAGAGAGAGAGTAGAGAGAGAGAGAGGAGAGAGAGAGAGAGAGTAGAGAGAGTAGAGAGAGTAGAGAGAGTAGAGAGAGTAGAGAGAGAGTAGAGAGAGAGAGAGAGAGAGAGAGAGAGAGAGAGAGAGAGTAGAGAGAGAGAGGAGAGAGAGAGAGAGAGGGAGGGTATAGAGGGATAGAGGGTATAGAGGGTATAGAGGGTATAGAGGGTATAGAGGGTATAGAGGGTATAGAGGGTATAGAGGGTATAGAGGGTATAGAGGGTATAGAGGGTATAGAGGGTATAGAGGGTATAGAGGGTATAGAGGGTATAGAGGGTATAGAGGGTATAGAGGGTATAGAGGGTATAGAGAGAGAAAGTGTATAAGCTATCGGATCCGACGACGAGGCTCGGGAAAACACGACGTCACCGTAAAAGGGTGAGAGCGTTGCTGTTCCACTTGACAAGCGTGTGGCGAGAGTCCGGGCGTCTGGTGATGTCGATCTACAGCTTTTGAGTACAGTGTGCGCACCAACCCTTTTCTAAGTAACAGGGGCTGAGGTCCTCAGGTAGCTATATTCCACGATACGGGAACCCAACAAATGTATTTACGCCGTCGTAAGAGGCCCGCCGTGCAGCCTTTGGCCGTCGACAGCTCGTAGCTTCTCAACGTCGACCTTTTCAGCCAGGTGCATCAGGCCGCAGCGACCATCCGTTAGGTCGGGGACCAACACAGACCTGAAGGTCGCTCAGTCCGTTGAGGTCCACTAGATGGCTCATTGGCCAATCTAGACCTACACCGAGCGAGATCTGTAAGATAGGACCACGATCAGGGGCAAGCGTCAGGAACCACATTCCCCGAGCCCCTTTGCAACGGAAAAAGCAAAAAAAAAATTACGCAAATAAGAACGTCAAGCCTTGGTCCACTTTGTGGCTGTTAGCCCTACGATCTCGGGGGGGGGCTAGATCTCGAAGGGAGGTCAAGAATCCCGGATGCAGCACGGGACTACGGCTGTCCCAATCGCTCGGAGCTGGCGTCGGCTGAGAAGACCTTCGACCTCACATGCCAAGGGAATCCTTGCACCTAGGATCTGCGAGCCGGCTCCCGGTATCTCGCATGGAGGTGCGATCTGGACCATAAGCCGAAGCCGACGCAGACGCAGACGCAGACGCAGACGCAGACGCAGACGGCGCAATTGAAACGTCGTGGAGAGAAGAGAGAGAGAGAGAGAGCGCTGAACTATGAAACCTCGAAACCATGAAACCATGAAACCATGAAACCATCGGATCAGTCATCACATCGTGGCCCAAGCTTCTTCAAGTCAGCTGGACTCGATGACATCGTGGTCACGAGGTCACGGGGACCAATGACTGCGGTTCCTGAGGAAAATCACGCCTGGTCACCCGACATTAACGGGACTCACGGAAAACTAGCGCGCTTCTTCGCTCTTTGCTCTCTATTGCTCTCTGCGCTCACAATGGGCCTCAAGTCCGCTATGTCTCAAGCTTTCAATCTATTACTATCCATCTGCGGGTAGCGTTCCTCAGGTGAGATTCTGTACACCGCTGGCATGCGTATTGGTGAAGATTACGCCCAAGACGCCAGTCCCGGTCTGATGATATCACACTCCGCCCGTAAAGTAACCGTACCGTATCCGTTATCCACCCGTCACGACGGTTTCGAGAGGCAAAAGAACCTTGGAAATCGACCATTTGAGGGGGGTAAAAAACGAGAAAGATGGGGAGGAAAAGGGAAATCGAGAGATCAGATCGAGAGCTGGAATAGAACCATCATACACTATAAAGCATGCTCTCCAGGTTGAGGGGTTTCCCTTTTTGATGCTGTTGATACTTGCTTGGATTTCTCAGACCATTGGGAAGTGTAGCTCCAAGTAGTCGCTTTTTTTTTCCATTTTCTTTTTTTTTTTACCCGCCCCTCTCGTTTTTTTCCTCATTTCGTACCTTACCCTTCCTGTTTCCCATTCCCCCGTTTCCCCCGTAAGACGACCACAGACCACAGACCACAGACCACAATCCCGCAAAAGTGTTTCCTGGTTCCCATCAACGTCACCTCCGACTCGCCCTTTTTCGAAAAGCACCTTTTGATTACTTCGTGCTCCTTATTGGCCCCCCCTCTCACCTGCTTCACCCCGTTTACGTCCACCTTCATCTCCTTCCTCCTTTTTGACCTTGGCATTTCTGCCGTTTCTTCCTCAACTCGCCCCGTCCTTCCGCCCTCCCCTCCCCTCCCCTCCCCTCTCCGATCCGAAAGCTACTCCACCGAATCTACCTTACTCTCTGCCCAAAACGGATTCCTTCTCCCTTTAGCATCAACCCACCTCCCTCCCACCATGTCACAGAGTCGGCCGGGCTTGTTCCCGAGTTTGCGCATGGGTGGTAAGAAAGACCCTCTTCCCTCTCTCAATTGTCGTGTCCCACTGATCCCCCCTCTCCCCCGAACAGAGGTCATCCGTGAAAAGGTCCAAGATGGCCTGACAGGCGAACAAAAGGAAATCTCCTACACCCAGTGCAAGATCGTTGGCAATGGTTCCTTCGGCGTGGTGTTTCAGACCAAGATGGCCCCCAGCGGCGAGGATGCCGCGATCAAGAGAGTCCTCCAGGACAAGCGCTTCAAGGTGAGCATGGGCGGATTCAACCGGCAAGTAGACATTCTAACCCACATCGCCTATCGATAGAACCGTGAGCTCCAGATTATGCGGATCGTGCGCCACCCCAACATCGTCGAGTTGAAGGCCTTCTACTATTCCAACGGCGACAGGGTAATGTGTCACGATTCCCCACTGTCCACCTCCCCCGACTGACTGGGTCCTCGTGACCTGTAGAAAGATGAAGTGTACCTCAACCTGGTACTCGAGTACGTTCCGGAAACCGTGTATCGCGCCTCGCGCTATTTCAACAAGTTGAAGACGACCATGCCCATGCTGGAGGTCAAGCTTTATATCTACCAGTTGTTCCGGTCGCTTGCCTACATTCACTCACAAGGCATCTGTCACCGCGACATCAAGCCCCAAAATTTGCTCCTCGACCCTGCTACCGGCATTCTGAAGCTTTGCGATTTCGGCTCCGCCAAGATCCTCATTGAGAACGAGCCCAATGTGTCCTACATCTGCTCCCGTTATTACCGGGCCCCGGAGTTGATCTTCGGTGCTACCAACTACACAACAAAAATTGGTACGTTCATTGCCCCCCCCCCCCAATTTGCCTGAATCCCAAGGGCTCATTCATTCTCAGATGTGTGGTCGACTGGTTGTGTGATGGCCGAGCTGATGCTGGGCCAACCCCTCTTCCCTGGTGAATCGGGTATTGACCAGCTGGTGGAAATCATCAAGGTGCTTGGTACTCCAACCCGGGAACAGATTCGCACAATGAATCCCAATTACATGGAACACAAGTTCCCTCAGATCAAGCCGCATCCGTTCAACAAGGTTTGTAACCCCTCTCGCTGCCCAACGAAAGAAATGTCGCACATACTCACGCCTAATCCCAGGTCTTCCGTAAGGCGCCCCCGGAGGCCATTGACCTCATTTCGGCTCTGCTCGAGTACACCCCCACCCAGCGATTGTCGGCGATCGAGGCTATGTGCCACCCCTTCTTCGACGAACTGCGGGATCCCAACACCCGGTTACCCGACTCTCGCCATCACAACAACCCACCCAAGGATTTGCCCGCTTGCTTCGACTTCTCGCGGCATGGTAAGTCAACCCGATGGAGCCTGACCGTGGCCTGGATACTGACTTTTTCGTCTAGAACTTTCGATCGCTCCCCATCTGAATGAACAGTTGGTTCCCCCTCACGCTCGCCCGGCTCTTGAGGCCCAGGGTCTTGATATCAAAAACTTCAAGCCCCTTTCCAAGGAGGAGATGATGGCCCACCTCGACTGAGCGGACCAATGCCGCCTCAGCGAGGGACATTTTTTTTTGTTCATAGTGCGTTCCGCGCTGTGCTGAGAATTCGGTGACCTACCAACCCGAGGACTTTTTGGTGCTTAGAGTGGGCTCTGAATGGAGAGCACGGGCTTCTGCTGTGTTTGATCTTGAATCAGCGAGGCATTGGCGGAACTGCATCGGAGCTATTTAGGGGGGGGAAGAATGGAGAAGCGTGGTCAACATTCTTTCTCACGAGAACCGAATTCGGTCGATGGGGAGGCTGATGATTGTCACGCAACGGTGGGAGGTCATGGCCTGGAGTTTATTATTTTGAGGTGTCTGCGACAACTCTTGGGAGGAAAAAGTGATACCCTTTCTGTGCAAGTCTGCCCGTTCCAGGACTGAAGACTGCATAGCTTCATCGGTCGAGGGGAAGAAACCCCGCAGCAAGCCGATCTCGACTCGGGACATCCGAAATGCATCACCGTACGAGAGGCTTTCTTTTCCATCTTCGAGGGGTCTTCGGCACGCGGTATTACCCTGTCGTTGACTTCCTTCGACTTGCAGCGCTAGAAACCCTGTTATTTTCTTTTTATTTCCCTTTCTTCCCCTGTGCGTCCATTTGCTTTTCGTCCTGTCCTTTTGCAATGTCATTATCTGGTCTATCGGGCTCGGCTGGTTCCCGGTCTCCCCGACTCGCCGACGATGAGCTACACATCCCAGTTCTGAAGCAGACGCTTTCCTTGTTTCCTGATTTCTGGCTTGTAGATGCATGTGCCTTGTATCGTAGGTCGTTGGGATTCGGTCAGGCGATGGAGAAGAGCTACTGTCTCTCTATACGATTCAGAATTGTCCCCCAACTTGATCTTGTGGGTCGTCCGTGTCGTAATGTGGGAAAACACACTCCGCCCTGGATGGGATTCTCCTGGTCTCCCCGCCACATGTATGTAATTTATGTCCTTTATAGACGGCGACGTCATCGACCACACTGCTCTCTTGGGGGGGCTGCGATATATGAGCCAATTGAATGAATACATCGACTACGAGCCTGGACAGGTGCTCATCACCTATTTATGCGGGCGTGTTTTGAAAAATTCCAATGGCGATGATCGAGTAGGTGAAATTAGAATCAAGAGGAAGTCCGAGTAGACACCCCACATGATACTAAACGAAAGAACAAACTAAAGGAAAGACCTCAGATGTCTACAATAGGTCGACCCGTACACCCGTACATAGATATACCCAGAACTGTCACAGAAATCCACGGCAAAGCGGTGGCATGGGGCCCGGGCCGGAAATTCTCCCTTCCGAAATGCCTTTCACTTTCAAGCTCCGAATCTCTTGGACCTCGACTTCGTGCATCCTTCCATTGCTAGATCCAACTTCGACGCGCAATGGCTGATAACGAACGCCGGAACTCGAACTACCGGGGTGGTGGCCAGCGCAAGCGCCGCTACCGAGGTGAGTGCGACACTATCTTGCCAGGTTCTCGCATTCGATGCGCCTCGCTGACAAGCTTGCAGACGACGAGGACTACGATCGCCGCCCTCAGCGACGTAGATATGAGGAGCCTCTATTTGTGCTGGTCCGCCGCCAGCTTCTGACGCTTGCCGAATCGGTACGATCCTTCTTGCCTCCCTGCGCGCAATGTGTACCCTGGGATACTGTGTTGTTTACTAACTGTGAATCGTATTCTAGGCTGCAAGACGAGTGGAAGATGATATCATTGGAATCGCAAAGACCGTGTCCGAGAATTATGAAGATGAAGAACTGCGGGACACATTCATCAACATCTCCCTTGACCTGTACGTGGCCTTGATGCTTACTCCTCCGATGCGCAGACTCACAATTGACGCCAATGCAGTGTTCTCGAACAGCCGATGAAGATCCCCTTCGTCGCCGCGACGTCTTTGGCTGCGTATAATCTCAAACCGGAGCTTGGATCGGAAATGCTGAGCAAGGCCAGCAATGCTCTGCAGAAGTACATCGACTCGGGTTCATGGCGTGAGGTCAAGCTTCTCATTCGCTTTCTCGGTGGGCTGCAAGCCGTATTTGAGGGCGATGGCATTTTCCCGCTTCTGGAGGAGCTGTTCGCCCGTGCGGTCGACCTTCAAACCACGTCTTCAGAAGATTTGCTCGGACTTGAGCTTGTCAAGATCATTTTGTTCACGATCCCCTACGTGATGTCCTCTCCTGCTGCAGGCTTCGAGTCCCAAGCAAATGCCTTGCTCGAGAAGACGGATATCATTGCCTCCACTCCTCACACCCTAGTTGATCTGGTGAACACTTTCAGCCCCGAGGAGAACAAGGAAGCTTCAGGTCCTAGTGTGATTAGCTTGCTACAAGGGCAGCTTCAGGCCGAAGCTAGCAAGGGTTGGGAGTTGAAGTGTCTTCCACGCCCATGGAAGGACGTTCAAGACCGAGAACCCGAAGAGCAGAAGCCTTTCGATGTCGTGGCCAAGGTTCCCTTCCCGCAAATCACCGTCCCTAACCCTGTCCCAAATGGCCCCCGAACTCTCTTCCCAGAGGTGTATATTTCCGTTTTCGCTGACCAGGAGGTGGATACTGTGCCTCCAACATCAGACATTTCTTGTTCCCTCTTGAGAGAGGCATTGGTCGACACTATCAACCTGCTTGACTTCAACCGTGTCGCCACGGCCAAGTACCTGATTGATGTGGACAACTGGTACACCCCTGGCACCTTCGTTAAGCGCGCAACGCCATTTGACCGCATGCGCGAAATGGCTGGTGAGTTGCAGGCGTGGAAGCCAGAAGATGTGGCCGTGGATGCTGTCTTTTCCCAGTTATATCAGCTGCCAACACCGGAGCACAAGCTTGTGTATTTCCATTCTCTCTTGACCGAATGCTGCAAAATCGCTCCTGCGGCCATCGCTCCTAGCTTGGGCCGTGCCATCAGATTCTTGTACAACAACCTGGAAACTATGGACCTGGAGCTCAGCAATCGGTTCTTGGATTGGTTCGCGCACCATTTAAGCAACTTTGGCTTCACTTGGAAATGGAGCGAGTGGTAAGTTCCAATCTGGTGACGAGTGAGTTTTGTTGTTGAAACTAACCATCTTACAGGGTAGATGATCTTGAACTTCCTGCAATCCATCCCAAGATGGCATTCATCAACGGCGCCCTGGATAAAGAGATTCGTCTCAGCTTTGCGCAGCGCATCAGGGGAACCCTTCCCGAGCCCTATATCCCTTTGATTACGGAGGGCAAGGAGAAGGACACTCCAGACTTCAAATATTCCTCAGAGACAACCCCATATTCTAAGGAAGGACAAGAGATTATGCAGCTGATCAGGAAAAAGGCCACGGACGAGGAGATCCAGCCGTTCATCGCAGCTATCGAAGAGCAGGCCCAAAGCAGGGGAGTGGAAGATCCCAAGGTCCCCTCGACCGACGCTCTTATGACAGCGATCTGCTACGTTGGATCCAAATCGCTCTCGCATGTCCTGTCCTGCATTGAGCGTAACAAGGACCGCTTGCTGGCGATTGGGTCGTCCTCCACGCAAGCTCGTTGCCAGATTATCACTTCCGTCATGGAGTACTGGGCGGACCAACCCGGTATTGCCATCAATATCATTGACAAGTTGCTGAACTACACTATTATCAGCCCCCTCTCAGTCCTCGAGTGGGCTCTTACTGAGAACATGGCTGCCGGTACCATTCTCGCCAAGTCCCATATTTTCGAAATGATATCGGCTACCGTGGGCAAGGTTACCAACCGCATGCGCCAGATTGTCGCAGCCCGAACGCAGCCGGGCCTGTATGAACCCCAGCTGAGTGTCCTGGATGAGACTCTTGCTCGCGAGCGGGCCGACATGCAGGCGCTATTCAAATATATTGAGGATTCCATCGTCTCCGTCGCGGCTGGCAGCAACGACGAAATGATGGAGCGTGGCGACGGCAGCGGCGATCTTCCGGAAGATGCCATTATCCGCCAATGGGGCCGTCGTTGGCTCCGAGTATTCCGAAGAAAGTCGGCTGTTGAGGAGGCCTTTATCACCGAAGCCCTTCTGAGTGCTACCCCCGTGGGAACGAATGCGCCAGTCCAGACTGAGAATGGCGACGAAGACATGAAGATTGCGGATGCCGATGACGAATAAGCGGGTGGCCGTGTTCAGGGAGGAAGATAGCTCCATTTCTTTTGTTTTTGTTTTTCCTTGGAGCAGGCTGCTCTTCCCATTTCCCGCGAACCCGTTGTGTCACTGCATGATCTACCCATGGGTGTCGTGGGGCGGATTTCGATCTGTCCTACTTCGAACTGTACAGTACCGAATCAATGAGTATTGCGTACTCGTATGCCTTGAAATCAAAGCAAGAAGTGAAATTCATTCTAGTGGGCGGTCTTCCCACTGTGTTTCAGTATTAGCTCATTTAGCTCAAACTAGTGTGGGGCCTTGAAAAGAATTATTAGATGAGCCTCAACCTCTGTCTCTTCCGAGTCATGTCATGGTCTCATCTCTGTCAAACATTTCTTTGTTCTTTGAAGCATTCTCGTCGAGCCTGAGCTCTGTCTTGCATCTCGTTTGATGCAGATTTTTCTGATCTCCCCTCGATACGATCAATTTTTCATTCTATTGCAACGTTTAACTGAATACATACATCACCGCCTGGTCAGGCTAATCTAGAAAGCCCTTTGGGACCTTTTATAGGTTGTGAATTGACATTGTGATGAGGACAGTGATAGAAATCCCGATGAAAAACTATTATTGTAATCCACAATGAATGAAATGGTTGACCCGAGACCCTGTTTCTTGAAAACCCCTCGTACGACCCCCAATGCTGGAATATGTCCTCAAGCTAAAGTACAATGAATAGAAGAAAAAAAAACCTCGTAGCCTCATAGATATCTTAGCGAAGAAAAAAAATGACCCCGTACAATCACAACCCCGGCAAACGCAAGAGTTCCCCAGGCTTCATATAACAAACCAAATCGCTTAAAGCCAGGAAGCTCTCATGGTCCTCGTCGGTCCATATAGTACGGACCTGGGTCGTCCCCGTCACTGCTGGATCCGCCCGTGTACATCGAGACACTGTCCTCGTAGCTGCCTCGACGCGAGTGCATGTCCTCCTCTGATTCTAGGGGAAGCCATCCGCTGCACATGGTCGCCTACTGAGGCCGAGCGTTTTGTAGCAGCGATACGCCGGTCCTTGCCACGTCCCTTGATGCCCTTGTTGCTATTCTTGTAAAGATTGGCGAAGTATTCCCACAGTTCTTGTTCTTGAAAGTTGGCTGGTCCGGTCTCTTGAGAGAAGCGTTGCGTTAACATTCCGAGAGTTCTTGCATGGAATTTGTTCTGGTGTGACTGAATGAGAACGAGATGGGTCAATACTTTAGGATCAGAGTGCCAGGCGATGGGGGATCCCCCTACCTTGAGATTCCCTAGCTGGGTGAACTTCTTGCCACAATCGTCCAGGCGGCAGATGAAGGGCTTCTTGTCCATGTGGGTGTTCTGGTGGGCACGAACATTGCCGCGTTGAGCGAAACGCTTGTGGCATATGTCACAAGAGAAAGGTTTTTCACCGGTGTGACGGCGTTGGTGAGTCTAGTCCATGTTTGAGATTCGTGCTTCCCAGTCCGCAGAGAAAAGGGGGGGGGTTTCTTGATCGTGCTTACCTTCAGGTTGCCTAGCTGCGAGAAGCGCTGTCCACATTCGGGCTCCTTGCAGATCTGGTCATCCTGTCAGCGCTCATCTCAGCTCGTTTGATATGCAAGACTAGACTCACAAAGGGCTTGTCTCCTGTATGGGCTCGTGTATGAATGTCCAAATGGGTCTTTTGAGCAAAGCTCTTGCCGCAATCCTGTACATGGCATGTATACTTGCGCTTCTTGCCAGAGCGAGACAGCTGTCCTTCATTGCTCGTCATGCGGCGTGGAGGACTCATGAGATAACTTGGACATCCTGGAGGCGTCAGATGCTGAAGGGGAGGCAAAGACTGTTGAACTGGCGATGAGCCTGGTCGGGCCTGGATAGCCTTCATCAAGACATCCACTCCCGTAGAGAAGTCGGTCTCGGTGGCCTGCTTCGTGTTGGCGGCATTCGTGGACAAGGCATGACCTCCTGTGCACGATCTCGCCGCATACTCGGTCTTCACCTGACTGAGGGCATTTTTGGCGGGGCGAATGTCGGGAAGAGAGGGCTGCTCGAGCACCACGCGCGGCGGAGAGCTCAGCGGCTGGCCTACGAGATAGTGGTATGGCGAGGGGTGAGTTACCGAAGCATAACTGTACGCCGCCGATGATGGTGCCTGATATGGCAGCGAGTAAGGTGCAGGATGGGGATGAGAGTAGTATGGGAATAGGGGCGTGTCCATGGGACGACGGGCAAAAGCACCCACGGGGTGAGCATGAAAGTCGTAAGGCGGCTCTGCGGTTTCCATGTTGACAGACGTTTCAACCTGAATCCTGGGAATCCCAGTGAAAGGGATGATTTGGGTTCTGGCCGCAAGTCAGGTTGCTTTTGAGGGGACATCCAGGTCGGCGTGATCTTAGGGCCGGGGTTTCCTATATAGGAGGACCAGTTGGGAATGATAATCCATGGGTACATGTATTGTACATGTATCTGTATGACGTCCCGGGGCGACGAGTTCGAGGCCGAAGGTGCATGGGCGATCAGGGATTCGAGGCTTCAAGGATTCAGGGATCATGGATGAGGCGCCCCCCCACCCCCATGGACGCATCATTTTTGTTTGTTTTTCCTGATTTTTATTTGCTTCAGGCCAATTGTCGCCTGTCCAGACTAGTATCTTGGTCTTCGTCTTCGTGTCTTAGTCAAGAAGAGTGAGTTTCAAAAGATTGAACACTGATTTGAGAGAGGCCAAGTCTCGGTGAAGGGCAGAAGAGGGGAGAGTCGTACAAGAGAGACCGGAATACTTGTAGCCGCGACTGGCGACCTGAATTGATTCGAACTTTGTCTCTCATCTGGAGGGATCCCTCCTTTGTATTTTTTTCCCCCATTCTTTCTTTCTCCCTCACGTGAATACCTTCAGCCTTCATCTGGTCCTTGACAAAAGATAATGCCTTCTTTGCATACTCTGGGTCGGTCATCGGGCCCTTGCCTTCCTCACATCCCCCAAAAACAAATCTTCGGGTGCATCACCTCGAGGGCGGGCCGGGCCTTTCGGGGCTTCCAATGTGGACTCGAGTCAGCCGACGATGATTGGGGTGATTCTGGGCGCGTCCGATAGTCGCCAATAGTGTCCGATCTCCGCTCATCGAATATCCATGCTAGCCGCCCATGGCCTGGGAAATTCTGGCCGATCGGGTTTCAGCTCGATCTCCCGATCCTCTAGCCTCCGACGGCCCTGCACCTCGTGCATTTAGGCGTCGACTGGTCTATGTTCCTGCAGGGATCGGACTGGGCGCGAACTCCTGCCTATAAGGGAGACTGACAGCGAGGTGACCACCGTGACCGTGTCCACCGTGACAATCGTGATAATCGTGTGGCAATCGGGACCAGCATGACAAGCATAAGACAAGCGAGGCAAGCGTGTTGTACGAACTCCCGACCCAGAACAGGAGGTATCCTGGCTCCACTCCCCACATACAGGATCGTCACATTTGTCCTGATCGACCTAACCCCCCTAAAAGCGTCATACTCGACAGGTCACGAGCCTGGGTGCCACGCCCAACCTAGAAGCCTTTGTGGCGATTCAGACGGACAGGGGTGTCTTTGCTGGGCTCCCAGAAAGTCCTGCCTCGTACAACGTGAACTAATAGAAAAAGAATTAAAAGAAAAAATCCTGGGACCTATGGAGACTTGCATTCGAGATTTGAACGTGCATTCATGGGGAACAGAAAAAAAAAAAACATTGACAAGATTCAAACATAGCAGCCCAACCCCGACAAGTGAATCCAAAGCAAATAGAAGGGAGAATGGAGATCGAAAAGAAAAAGAGATGCAAAATCAACAACGCATTGCGCCAAGGCAGCCCGTACCCTTTTACCGTCCAGAGTAGTTTGAGTATCTAGATCAACAAGTCAATGGCCGGTCCAAGAGAGTGAGGAAATTCTAATCTTACCGCCAGATCCGAGCACGCATATCTCCACTGCCGGTTGCGAAAAGATTGCCGGTGGGAGCGGGAGCGACCGAGATAACTGTTCCGCGGAGAATTAGCAAACTGGTCTGGGCGTCGACAGTGGATCGGTCGAATCTCACCGGAATTCTTGTGGCCCTGGAGCATCATCTGAGCGTTGCCAGTAACGGGATCCCAGAATTGGACACCGCGGTCCTTCGAACCACTCATCACCCACTGGCCATCGGGGGTCAGGCATACACTGAGCACAAAGTCCTGGTAACATGGTCAGCCCATGTCGCAGTGGATCTCGAGGGAAGAAAACAAACCTTGTGGCCCTCGAATGTCCGAACGCACTTGCCGCCCTTGACGCCGCTGTGTGGGTGCATGCCCCGCGGGACGGTGAGCTCCCACAGCTTGATGGTCTTGTCGAGACTGCCACTGACCAGGTCGCGGCCGTTGGGTGCAAAGGCAACTGAGTAAACACTGTCCTTGTGACCGTCAGGATTCTCCAGTCGCTCCACCAGGTATCCCGTGGTGGTATCCCAGACTCGCACGCTCTTGTCAAGCGATCCGGCTGCGACGTAGTGGCCATCGGGAGACATGGCGACCGTGGTGACTCCGTCTTCGATGCTGAGGGTGTAGACGAGCTTCCCGTCCAGGATGTCCCAGAGACGCACGGTCTTGTCTCCACTGCCAGAGGCAATGTAGCGACCGTTGCCGGCGAAATCGAGGGAGTAAATGTCTTGCTCGTGGCCGGAGAAAATGTGCTTGATAGAGCGATTGGCAATATCCCAGACCTATATGTTATCGCAAGGATTTGTCAGTATTCACACCTTCTACTGAAGTAAAGGTCTTTAGGGCAGAACCTACTCGAATCTGCTTGTCCTCAGCACCCGTAGCCAGGTACTTGCCGTCGGGGCTGAAGCAAACGCTGCGGATATAAAGATCACCATCCTTGTCGACATTCTCATCCTGTAGTGTCGCGACATTCTGACCGGTGTTCACATCGAAGATTTGAGCAGAGCGATTGCAACCCGTGGCCAGATACTTGCCGTCACGACTGAAGCGAACACAACACACCACGCTGTCGTGGTTGAGGTGATGCACCAACTCAACGTCCAGCACACGTTGTACCTCTGGGTTAAAAACGGCATACCAATCGGGACCCTCGCGCTTCTGTGACGCGGGCAGGTCCTCGGGGTTCCAATTCGCGAGCATGTTACCGATGCGCTCGGTGCGAACGAGCGAAGACTGGTTCGGCGGCGTGGGTCGAGGGATTTGAGGCGAGGCGCGGGGATCCGGGTAGGCAAGCTGAGTCTGCTGAGGAGTGGCCGGGCCAGGGGCAGCGCGACGGCCTTTACCAGGACCAGGAGATGCGGTAGGAGGGGGAGGGGGACCGTAGCCTAGGTGGAAAAGAATCGGATTAGCACATTGGCGGCGGGTCCTTACTCAAACGCACATACCGTTCACAGCAGCACCGGGCGGATATCCTCCAAAAGAGCTCTGCGGGGTTGCGGCGCACCGGGCTGGGTGGCCGAGGCAGGCTGTTGAAGGGTATGCTGGGAATGCTGCTGATCCTGGGACGGGGGAGGGGCAAGACCGGGACCACTACCTCCTTGATTGGCCATGATGCCACCGAACAAGTTGCTGGGGCCGTGGCCCAGAGAAGGCGGCTGCGCCTGGGGGCCCGTGTGCTGAGCGGGCGCAATGTGAGAGGCGACCGGTTGCACACCGCGCGACTCGAGCTCGTGTCGTAACATGCGGATCTCGGTTTCGTAGCTATAACAGACATCACGTTTTAGATATAGAGGTGATAAAAAGGGGAGAGGCGATTATCAGAGGTGGGGACGTACTCCTGCTTCATCTTGATCTGGGTTTGCTCCAGCTGATACACCTTCTGGCGGATCATCTCCATCTCTTGGAGCTGCCCGGTTACTGCGTGATCTGTCAGTTAGATAACATTTCAGCGAGGTTCGCGACCCATGAGCCGCAGCCATAGATGGACTGTCGACTCTTGAACGGTAGGGGAGGCTCCTCATTGAGATTGTGAGGAACCAGGACTCAGGAAAGGGAGATAAGAGCAGATTGAGAGCGGTAAGACATACACTGGTGCTCGAATTCACCGGTGCTTCGTGTTTGGGTCTCGAACTCCTGGCGCAGTTGATCCAGCAACTCCGTCAGACGAGAGTTGGGGGCGGGCACCATCCCGCGATGTGTGTTATACATTGCGATTCGATGGTTTCAACGATGATTCCAACGCTCAGTAGAATGCTGTACAGAGGGGGCAGCGTAAGGGATCGAAGTCGGTCAAAAGGCGAGACAGCGACAGCTTGCGACGAAGGTTCACAGCGTAGCTAGAAACCCAAGACACTTGTAGCGGCGATGCTGCTTGGTGGAATTCACCACGCAGCTAACCACAGCAAGCCGAGTGAGTATTAAAGATAAGAGTGGGGGTGTAAAGATCACGGAGGTCGTGAGAAGAAGCTGGATTGACGGGAGAGGGAAGGTTTGAGTTGGGGGGGGAAAGGTGGAATTGGCGGCAGCCGTTTAACGCGGGAAGCGTGGTAGGCGAGAAGCGCACGAGAGTTTGGTGCCTCAGGGTGGGTTCATTCGGGTAGTGGATGACTCTGGTACAATCCCCGTTTGCAGGCCCAGATCACTTGTTCCACATGGGTCTCAAACCTACTACTGTTGCCCGCACCCGACGTACTTCTGAGTATGGCCTGCCTTGTAGACTTGGTGCCTGAGCTTTCGGGCCACTAACCCCTGGAACTAGACCTAGTTGGGAACACCATACGATACGAGAGATGAGGATCTGAAAGGTATAAGCACTTCGCACCTATGCAGGTACCAGAAAACAGAGATATCAGATCTCCAATATCGAGAGGGCACCATAGAATATAATCCACAAGATGATCGAAATTAGGAAAACTCTTTTGAGCAATGATATCCGGCTTATTAAGAAAAATGTGCCATCTCAACGGCTACGGACGTTCCGCGCTGGTGTGATGCGGGCAAAATTTAGTATTCCGCCGAGATCTTTTGCCCCTTCCACCTCCCTTCCCCGACTCCCCTTCCCCAATCCTCTACGCCCGTGTGATTCAACATGGATATCATCCTCGAATTATGGGACACCTTTGTTGGTGATCGTCTCTACTCGTCTCTCCTTCCCGCTTCGCTCTCCGCGTCCGCCTCTTTTCCGGCCTTTGTGAACGCCGCCAACAGCTCTCTGGCTCTCTTCGGTGCCGATAAGCCCTTCGTATATGAGCCCGCCACTCAGTTGATTCACCTGGAACCTTCTCAATATGCCTACCTCAGCGCCTGGCCGAGAAACAACATATACCGGCAGTTCACGAGCTTTTTCCTGATCACCTGGTATGCGCGACATCCCACGCCACCTGGCCTCTCAAAATTCAAACTAACTGAGACTCGTGAAGGATCTTCGGTCTGCTCGTCTACTTTGTGGTGGCCACTCTTTCGTACATCTTCATCTGGGATAAGACTACCTACAACCACCCCAAGTTCCTTAAGAACCAGATCTCCATGGAAATGAGGCAAGCCATGGGCGCCATGCCCCCAATGGCTTTGCTGACCGCACCTTTCTTTGTCCTGGAAGTTAGAGGCTACGCCAAACTCTACGATTCCGTCTCCGAGGAGCCTTTCCCTTACTATAGCATCCTCCAGTTCCCGATCTTCATCTTCTTCACCGATTTCTTCATCTACTGGATTCACCGTGGATTGCACCATCCCCGTGTCTACAAAACTCTGCACAAGCCTCATCACAAGTGGATTATGCCAAGTCCCTTCGCCTCGCACGCCTTTCACCCCTTGGATGGCTGGTCTCAGAGTGTGCCCTATCACGTTTTCCCCTTCATCTTCCCTCTGCAGAAGCTAGCTTACGTCTTCTTATTCGGCTTCATCAACCTCTGGACCGTCTTCATCCACGATGGCGAGTATGTGGCCAACAGCCCGGTCGTCAACGGTGCTGCTTGCCACACCATGCACCATCTGTACTTCAATTATAACTATGGGCAGTTCACCACACTGTGGGACCGCATGGGTGGCAGCTACCGCAAGCCCAATGAAGAGCTCTTCCGTCGCGAAACAAAGATGGGCGAGAAGGAGTGGTCTCGTCAGGCCAAGGAGATGGAGGCCATCCTCAAAACTGTTGAGGGTGACGATGACCGCAGCTATTCGACTCCACCGGAGAAGAAGAATTCATGAGAGTTGGCCCCCCGCCCTCTCGGCAGGTTGATTTTGGAGAATGCCCTCAATCGCCTGCGTCGAGTTCAGCAAATTTGGCTCAAGGCGAGCATTTCTCTGAAAGGAGCGCTTCCTCAACGACCTCGCTTTTGCCACGAGGTGGGAGCCTCAAAGATTCAAGTACATTAATATTGCGCCGTGCATATCCCCTCTAAGTATTTTAATCCACCCATAAAGATCACCTTCCTCCTTCGGATGGCGATCTCACTTCTGTACATACTCTTATTTTGTTTTTGTTTTTTTTTCGCCATGGCGATCAGAATGCTCTCAATGACATTGAAATGATATTTTTTTTTTCTCTCTAGCTAACATTGCTTATAGTTCTGTTGGTCGTTCTATGTCTAGGTAAGAACAACATCACAGCTTCTCGGCAAATTTACGACCTGGGGCAGGCAGGAACCAGTCCATGTATTGGCGCTGCAGTCGTGGGGTGACTTTCGTCATGGGGTGAGCAGGTTCTTTCCCACCTTGACAATATTTATCGATCGCATCCTGTGCGTGTCCTTGGGCGTCGTATCCATAAACATCTAGCACCGTTTGTGGATCACCATAGAGATTGCTGCTACGAACAAAGTATTTGCCCTGCAGCTCCGGGGCCATAGCGGCGTCCCGTCCTTCTTGCAAAGGCCCATCTGGCAGCTGCCATATGGCTCCGTTGATGAAAGACACTTGTTGCTTCTCGTAAGCCTTGGGCATACGCTCGGCTTCGTAAATGCCAATTGCTTCGCGCAAGCTCAGCTTTCCGTGAACGACGCTTTCCACGCATTTGGCCAGGAACGCTCCGTCTTCCATGGAAGTGGCCGCTCCCTGGGCCATGTGGTTAACCATGGAGTGCGCTGCATCACCCATGAGCACCACGTTCTTCTGTGGTGAAGACCAAGACTCCATCGGCCCGGTAACCATGAGTGGCCAACGCGACTAAATTTCCAATACATCATCAGTTATCAAGTGTGACAGATCTATTGGGAGAGGGTTTCTGACCACTTCCGGTATCATATCGACAATACGTTTAATTCGGGGATCGTAGTCCTTGTATTCCTCTCGCATCTCTTCAATCGGCACATCGGTCTCTGTAGCCCGCAGCTTTTCAGGGCGATGATGCGAAAGGACCAGATTGAACATCTTGCCCGCGCAGATTGGGTAGGTGATGATATACGAATCGGGCGCCATCCACACCTCCATTGTAAGCTTCGTGATGAGCTCCTTTGCAATGGGATCTTGGCGAATTACATCGTAGGGTACGATTGCACGATATGCGCAGTTTTTTGTTGGTGGCTCCGGGTGAACATTGGGGAACAGCGTCTTTCGCACGACGCTGTTCACACCATCCGCTCCGATGCAGAGATCAAAGGTGTACGCAGTACCTTGGTGGGTAGTCACAACCACCTGGTCGGTCTCATGATCCAATTTGGTGACTCGTGAGTCGATCTTAATATCCGCCCCGGCTTTGGTGGCGATGGTGGCCAGACCCTCGTGGAGATGAGCTCGATGGACCACCCACCAGGGCCGCTGCAAGTCTCGCTCAATAGTTGAGATCTTGGTAAAGCCCACCGCGGTGCCATCTTTGCGGCGCATATTCAATTCCTCAAACTGGACCAGGTTATCACCGATAACCTTATCCACGCCCCATCTCTGAAGAAGTACAGAGACATTGGGGGTCATCTGAATGCCCGCGCCGATCTACATAGTCGTTAGAATGGATGTTCATCAGCTAATCGGGTAACCTTCCGGGTACCATACTTCACCGAGTGCTTCGGCAGCTTCCAGCACTGTGACTCGAGCCCCGGCGTGACGCAATGCAATGGCTGCCGCCAGACCACCGATCCCAGCACCGACGATGCCAACGTGTACTTGATGAGAGCCCTGTTCCGAGTGAGTGTCCTGATTCACGGAGGGTGGAGTTAGAACTCGAGGCTGGGTCTGAGGGACTTACCATATTCGATAGAGAAGATGTTGTCGATGCAGTGAATATCTTCGCGTCTTCTCGCCATGGCCTTTATTTACATACAATGGCGTGAACATGGCCCTCCGCCGGGGGGATCGGAAATAAGTTCATCGGGGAAATCGGGAGATCGGGGAGATCGGGAAATCAAGGCAGTCCGGCAACCCGGACTTGGAAGGCCATAGATTGATTCCAGCACCCGAGGGACGGAAGATGCGGGGAAAGATGGGATGGGCATGGAACTCGATGGTGGAGTCGAGGTGGATATGCGTTTATCTCCCCGCCATTCTTCTCCCTCTTCACGTCATGTCCGCTCCCTCCAAACGCCGACGGGCTGTTTTGGCCTGCAATTCTTGTCGTCACCGTAAATCCAGAGTGAGTTTTGGATTATCTCTTTTTCCCTCAAAATATCCCCGGATTGATACTAATGAGCCGCAGTGCGACGGTGGCCGGCCTTGTGCCCAATGTAAAGAGCTGGGATGCGAGTGTCTGTACCAGAATGTTGGCCCCTCATGCAATCTGACGGTTGAAAAAAGGTACGGCCAGCTGCTCCTGCAAGGATTGTGGCGCTAACGGTTCATGCAGCTACTTGGCTCGGCTGGAACATCGCCTTCAAGAGGTAGAGGCGTCCCTCCGCAGGTTGGAAAACAACCAGAGGAACGGTCTCAGTTCCGGCTCTTCAGAGCCCGTTCAAGCCTCCGATGCGAGGAATCACAATCATATTCTGAATGATGCAGTGTCACTACTAACGCCTCCTAAATCAGAGGTACCGACGCGCGCCAATAACTTCACTCATGACAGAGCTGAGTATGGTGAGATCGATGTGTCTGAGCACCCAATCGATGGTATGGGCGCTATCAACTTCACCGACGAGGAGGATTGTGGTTTCTTCGGTAAAAAAAATATATCCTCGTCGCCTGACACCGCTTCGAAGCCTGTGAGAATTTGTCTGACCGTGCTTTAGGACCGTCATCCAATATCGCATTTCTACGCCACATCTCCCGTGCCATTGCGCGAGGAAATGCACACACCCCGGCTGTGCCCTCGCTGTCATCTCCAGGTCAAACAGGCGGAGGCATGTTGAACGTCTCGAGATCGCGTCCGTCCGAGGATTCACGGAGCAGAGAGCAGGCACTCAGTAAGAATGAGGTGAACATTTTTGCTCTTCCATCAGAAGATCGCACTTGGAGCTTGATACAGATCTATTTTGAAAAGACAGGTCAGCTACTACCCTTTATACACGAGGCATCATTCTGTGAGACATATTTTCGCATGCGAGCCGATAACTTCAAGCGAGTGCGCCGGACGTGGCTTGGCTTACTGAATATTGTTCTCGCGATTTCGACAAGCCTTCACACAGAAGGTGATCTACCCGCAGGAAGAAGAATCGAGGAATCCGATGTTTACTACCAAAGAGCAAATGGACTCTGTGACCGGGATTCAAAGCGCAACGCAACCTTAGAGATGGGTATCCATTCCCCCGCTGAAGATTCACCGGCACACACTAATTGATGATTCAAGTCCAATATTTATTGGTTCTAGGCCAATACCTTCAAGGAACTCAAAAGTCGGTACAGGCGTGGACCACGCATGGACTGGCTATTTCAGCTGCTTTCCAGCTTGGCTTGCATTCTCCCGAGGCCAACCGGCGCTTCTCCCCCTTGGACAGTGAAATCCGAAAGAGGACCTGGTATGGTTGTATTTTGCTTGACAGGTAAGTTCCACCTTGGGGCCGATATGCAGACCCTTCATTTGCTGATGATGAACCAGGACTTTGAGCATGACCTTTGGCCGGCCATGTACAATTCCGGAATCTTATGTAAAATTAGAGCTGCCTCTGCAAGACATGCAAGTGCTAAGCAGTACCCCCAAAAAAGAAACTTGCCAACACCTAGATGGCTGGTTCTTTACGGCTGCTATGTAAGTTGTCAGCTATTCCATTCTTCGAATGGCAGACGCTAATCTTGGAGCCAGTAAATTGTACGTCGTCATGTTCAATGTTCTCGATACCTGTTACTGTCAGAATCTGGGCTTTGAACACCCTCTCACGACGGCAAATGCCATTTCCCAAATACTCGATGGCGAGCGCCAGCTCGAGGAATGGCGGTTCCAAATCGTGCCCGCCCTCGGAATTCGACTCTGGCATGAGCCTTTGCTAGCCGATGATCTAGCACAAATGGACCATGAGTCGACTATCCGGCACCGATTTGGAATTGTGTTATCTGTGCGATATCACAATTTGCGCATTCTTCTCTATCGCAAGTTCCTTGAGGGTTACTTGGATTCGTATGGCATCAATGAGTCTACTTCTCAGGATAACAAGTTGATTCAGCAGATGGGCTTCACAGGCGTGCAGAACTGCATCGAATCCGCCCAGTCAATTATCTCCACTGTGCACACCATCACCTCCTCGACTGGTTGGCGTCGCGGACTGCTCGGTGCCTGGAACTATTCTCTCTATTACAGTATGTATATGGCGGCATCTCCGAGAATGGACTTTTTGCTGATATCACATTCAAGCTTTCAACGCCGGACTCGTTATCTTCGGTGCGCTCCTTGTGGCTTCAAAAGAGCGACTAAATTATCCAGAGCAATGGAGCTCGGTGGAGCTATATCGACCCTACCTTGATCTAGCCGCCGACGCTTTACGCCGTTTGGATTCGGGTAACCCGGTGATTGAGCGCTGTGTCGAGTACCTGTCGCAGCTTTCGATGATTCTCAAAGCAGCCAGTAAGCACCGCAACCGACCCTTAGTTCCCATGTACAACGAATGATAGTAATGCTAATTCAGAGAACGCAGCATTGAGCGAGCCCCTCAATCTTCAAATCGGGCCCGCTCTGCAGGCTCCGATGTCCTCGACAGAATTTGCATCGCCACAGCCTGCAAATCACCCCATGTGGTCCAACATGGACCTTGGCGAGTTCATGATGGACAATGACCTGGACCTTTTGGGTCGAATGTTCAACTTCAATCAAGCACATGATGCAGGTATTTAGTTGTCTTGTTGGGTGTTTATCTTACAACCATGGCATCCACAACCGGGCGAGCTTCATCTCGCAGCGTTTTTCTTGGTAGCTCCTTTGTGTATATGAGCCAGCTCAATTTGCCCAATACAGATCTTGACGTCTTTCTGCACCAGATATTTCATCAACTTGATTTCGCTTGTCGCTGAATTATAACACATCGTGATCCATCGTAGGGGTGAAAGCCATTGGCGGCCAGATCAAGCTCGGTGCTTGGCCAGATCTCTGCACTCGAGTCTTCGAAATGGCTTGATACCATAGCAGTATACATCTTGAACACTCTCCTAGCCTGCCTCATGTCTCCACACTCGAGCACGGTGACTTTGGGCCGTAGCTTGAGCGCAAGAGCAAGAATGCGGCGATAGAAGATATCCTCGGGTCTGTCATAAGGAGTCTCTATGGAATCGGAAGCGGGCGGTATGAGTGCTAGTCGTGGCTCGAAAAGGCGAACACTGCGCGCTGTAGTCCCATCACGAAAGTCTGAGGCGGAAATATAGGGCGGATTGGATATTAACAGGTCACAACCGGTCTCGATGGATTCTCCCGATATCGCAGGTTGCGAGAAATATTGAGGCAGAATTTCTTCCACGGCAGGGATCGAGTCATGTGCCCTTCCCAGTACATTGGCACGCTGAAAGTGAAGGTCGGCAGATGCTCGACGAGATAGCGAGCCGTGATGTATGTTGTGATCAAGGTTCTTCTGCGCCAAGTCAAGTGCTCTTGGACTGATATCTACCCCCAAAATGGTCATGTCCTTGAAGTGAGGCGCCAGGAGGGCATGCAGAAGAAGCGCAATACAACCGGTGCCGGTGCAGAGATCTAGCACTCGGAGAGAACGAGGTCTAGGAGACTTTGGATCATGATGGCTTTCCGGCGACTGGCGGATTATTTTGGCTGCTTCATATGTATAAGACTCCGTTTCGGGTCTGGCAATGTTAAACAAGACCCGCAGAAATTTCGCGTGGGAGGAGGTCTTACCTGGGGATTAATACGCCTCGTCGGCAAAGGATTTCTAGGTCACCAAAGGGCTGATCACCCAAGAGATACTGGAGAGGAAATCCCCGAGAGCGCCAGATACACATGGACCTTAGGCGCGTCCTCCACCCTAGCTGTGATCCTTTCAGTCGCGCAGGCGACTTGCTGTCACGCAGGGCGCGTTCTCGGAGCCACCGGAGCTCATTGCTAGCCGAGTCAAGTGAGCGACATTCTTTCAGGAGTAAAGGGAGAAGAGGGTTCTGCCGATGGGCCTGGATGAGCACGGACACGGGAATCCGAGGCATCGCGTGGCAGACGCAGGAACAAGAAAGCTCCGATCCGAAGATCCGACGAGAGCGCGCGATGCCAAGCACGGCGATCACCCGGATCTGTGAACTGGTTCGGGTCAGGCCGCTTTATATGTATACTTGGTACAATTTTGTATACTCTGTATACTTTGAGAATATTTGTCAATGTCCAAAAAAGAGATACAATGTATGTATTCATGGGATAACTAGTATTTCGTGACACATCAAAAAATCATTATGAACACAGAACAAGACGACCAGGTATTTTGCCATGTCGATCAACGCCAAGACCCCCGCAGGAAAGATGCAAACTGGCTTATCTGTACGACTTGCCTCTACAGCGCCAGGAGGCATCCGGCCCCGACCATTACCAGGGCCAGATATCGGGGCATGCAGGTCATCCGTGTCGCCGCATTTTTGGAGGCTGCAGCAGAAGTGAAAATTCCGGTACCGCCAGACGGTTCGCCTATGCGCGCTCCAGATCCACCCACGGCCACGGTGGTGACTGGGTTAGTAACGGCCGTGGCGCCCGGCACGGCATCGTCGCCAGTTCCGATTTCCAGGATTTTGTTACTCGTCGAGTTGAAATTGGTATTGGCCAGCGAGATTTCATTGTTGGCGAGGTCGTAAACAACGTATGCACTGCGCAGAAAAGTGTCTCCCAGAACCGGGGTGCTTCCACCCGCGGGCACGATGCCGAAAACACAGGCGCGATCTCCATTGCGGAAATACAAGTCGCCTGCATCCAGGACCAACTCGCTGACAGACACGTGGATGGTCGGAGACGAGAAGGTGTAGGAAATGTTGACCTTCTTCTCTGCCAGGCTGCAAGGGACGTATCCCACTCCCTCGGACGATTCATAGATGACACCCAGGTCATTAAACAGATCTTCGACGATCCCATCAGGGAGGTAAGTCAAGGAACTTCCAGAGTCGAGCAAGGCAGCTGCAGGAAGTGCTCTGGACGAGTAATTGTTGGTGCCGGATGAGTTGGTGAGAGCAACTGCAGTCAGGGCAATGATGAATTCCGCGAAAATGCCGCTTACTTTTTGAATCGGGAGAGTCTCTAGGGTGCCATGATATTTATCGCTGTTGACTCCACCGAAAAGAATCGAACCGGTGTTGGCATCTAGATCGTTGAGCCACAGGCTGTAGGCTGTGGATTGAATCAAGCCATTCTTGACCATTGCCTTGGGCAGGTTGGCGTACGCAGGCTCTCCATTAACGCCAACCTGAACTTCATTGGTGGTGTATCCGATTCCCAGAACCCCCTCTGTACAACATGTGCATGTCAGTCTGGCTCCAAGATCCGCACAGGAGATTCGGGCTTGCAGAATTAAGATTTACTCACGTTCTGAGCTTGAGGTATAGCCCACGCCGAATTGAAAATCCTCGATCGTAGCGCCCCCAAAATGAAGCGTGTCGGTCACGTAGTCGCCGCTAGCACCGGAACTATCAGCGTAAGAAATATTGAAGTCGGAGTTGACGTATTGGTACGTCGAGGAGGCGCTGGAATCGTAGGTTCCGGACGAGCTGCAGACGTCATCTTGGGATTCGCATAGAGTGGAGTTTGGCGCATTGGTCCACAGGTCACTGCTACCCGTGTCCAGGACTAGGCGCAGGTTTTGCTTGGGTGTTCCCAATGTGACATTGCAGTAATAGAGACTTTCCTGCTAAATGTGAGCGAGATTTTTTGGGGGGGGGGGGGTCGGAATTGACTCGAGACTTACCTCGTTGTCCAATGCTTGGCTGATGGTCTTGTTGCGTTTCCTCCTCATGCGGTCTCTGGCCACTGGATCAGCCACATCTTTACGCTGGATATCCAAAGTCACCACTGATGGAACATCCCGCTGGTGAAGAGTGAGGCGGCCTAGCGCAGGAAGCGCAGTCGCCAAAAGAAGCAATGTACTCTTCATGGAGAATGTGCGATCGGCCTTAAAATTCGGTATCCCGATCCTCTTTGGCACCAATAATCAACCGTTCGGGAAACGTGTCAGGTCTCAGGAGGCTGAAGTATATGGAGCAGGAGGCCTGCAGGGTCCGGGTTAGTATAAGTAGTCATGTCATATGCCCCAGATATATTTCCGGGCCAGCCGGCAAGCTGGGACAATCTGGTCAATGGCCAGTCAGTGGACACGGCGGACTCTCAGTGGATCCTTCCACCCAGTTGTCGTGAAAAAGGAAGAAGCGGCAAAAGCTCACTGGAGACCGGGTGAGGCGCTGAGCGGTGACCCACCCTGTTGGTCGTCACCGTGGGGTTGTTTTTTGAAGTAGGCATACCCATATTAGTCAGTGCTATATTTTTTTCGTTACTTTAATTTCTTACAGTGTGTCAATTCTCTTACGCTGTACATGGAGATGTTCCAATCAATGTCCGGTTACAATGTTTCATATATCAAGTAGAGGAGAAAGAAAAAAGGGGGAAAAAGTGAGAGAGAAAGAGTAAGAGATTTGCGTACGTATGCCGTGTGCGTGGTTGGGCGATGACGCGGATGGATGACGCTCCACCGTAGCGCCAGGCCGTTTCGGGCTCGGGTTACTGAACGAGCCAAGTTCTCCTAGGACCATGTACATATCCCCGGCGATCTATA
This sequence comes from Penicillium maclennaniae, assembly GCF_028827695.1. Lineage (NCBI taxonomy): Eukaryota > Fungi > Ascomycota > Eurotiomycetes > Eurotiales > Aspergillaceae > Penicillium > Penicillium maclennaniae. The sequence continues at coordinate 2,666,459 of NW_026623215.1, read as the reverse complement.
CCAGATGATGGATGCAAGAAAGACCTGTCAACAATCTACACGGCCCATCCTCGATCAACCATTCCGGTGTCTTTTCTTTTCGCTGACTCTCGTGGATGTGCCGTCGGGTGGCCTCATCCATGACGGTAACTTTTCCCGGGAGTAGCCCCAGGCTGCCACATTCAGGAACTTCTATTCCAGGACTTGGTGGCAAAAGAACTCCGATCGAATATGCATGTTGCGCGAATACTTGATCTCCCGATCAAACTAGACCCAGTGCGCGGATGTCCTGGATCCGTCTTCTTCATAAATGATATCCCTGTCTGCATACACATCTGTCTACTGCTGTGGCCACGGATCCATACGTCACAGGCGACCCCGATCTGGGTTAGGACTGCTGTTCCTGGTGTCGCCATCTCGCCATCATCGACTTCGGTGCATGAAGTTGTCAGCCACCATCTCCAATCGCCCGATTCAGGGCCTGGATGACACGCCCCGCAGGTGGCTCCGGTCGAGGACGGCAATCGGAACAGATATGATGTATAGGCTATATTAGCTTCTGTCCCCTAAAACTACACTTATCATACAGAAGGATTAGAACAATGCTGCCATCCGGGGCCGCTCGTTCATGTCCTGCCCCTACCCCCGGTGCCCCGGTACCTAGATGCTGCGCCACACTTTACAAGCCCATCGCGTCCCGGATTTGTCGCATGGTCACACCGGCGTTGACCTGCGCAGCCTCAGCCCCCTGCTGAGCAACTGAGACTAGATAATCGCTCTTGTCGTCCATAATGGAAATATACCGCTCTCGAATATCCCGTAGGTGGTAGGCGACTTGAGTGGCAACATGTTCCTTCAAGGCACGTAGATTCGTGGTATGGTATTCAGCGGCAATACTCTCACATGATCTACCCTCGAAATGACTCAGGATTTCGATCAAGTTGGACACTCCTGGTCGATGCACCGGATCGTAGGTGACCGTTGGCTCCGAATCCGTAAGGGCGATTTTCACTTTCTTGTGAATGACGCTGGGTGAGTCTGTGAGAATGATTCGGGATCGTTCATCGGCATGAGACTTGGACATCTTAGATGTGGGCTCCTTCAAAGACATCACTCGCTTTGCAGGAGCTGATCAACTTAGCCAGGGGGCACATACAATCACGGGGAAGGGGTCCTCCTACAGATCAATGCTTCCGGAACAGGGAAAATCGGCCCGTAAAGGTGGTTGAAACTATTCGCAGTATATCGAGAAAATTCAAGATGCTGTCGCTGATCTTCGCCAACTGGGACATGGGTGGCTCTGGTAAACATTAGCGGGAGCGTGACTTGGATCGTGGGGGCCACTGCACCGATGGACGAGGATATCTGCGGCCTGGAGAACAGGGTATGAGAAAAGACCGAGCCGAAGCTGAGCCCGAGCCTCCGAATCGTCCAGAGAGGCGTCATCGGGCAGCTGAAGCTTGCTCTGATGGTGAAGCCTATCAGTTCCTGGGAATCGGATCAAAGGGACCGGGCAAGACGGATTGAACTCACCTTCCACTGAGTCATCCGAGAAAGATATCCCATGGAAGCCACCGTGCTGAGAATCCACATCAGCTCGGCATGCGCCGGGACCTGGCGTTTGTTAATATGATTTCTCTGATGGCAAATCAAAGGACTACCGTGTCGGTAGTTTCGATGTCACATACTGCAGATTGATAGAAGATGGTTGATTTCTTGGGATCAAGGCCCACAGCCAACAGTGTAGCAAATGCCTCCCTTCTCCATTTCCTCAACTGGGCTGCTTCTTGAGGTATTGTCAATGCGTGAAGGTCCACGATGGAGAAGAACAATTTGGTCCCAGGCTTTGCATTGTTCTGCAACTTTACCCATTCATTAAGAGCACCTAGGTAATTACCCAGATGCGGAACCCCGGTCGGCTGAATACCGGAGAAGATTACAGACCCCTGGGCAGCTGGCGTCGCGCTCGAGCTGGCGGGACGATACCAATTGCTCGGTTGAATTGAAGGAGTTGTTGGCCGGACACGGCAGACTCTTCCACCTGCAAATCTCGAGGCACTGCAGCCATGGTGACAGGTCATGACCTGCATGTCAAACAGACGGAAAGGACAGGAAGTGAAATAAGCGCGAGATCAATTCTTCAACCTCCCGCGCCTCCGCGCAAGAACAGAAACATATCACGTGATTTTAGAGAGATCGTGAGACGCCCTCATCTCTACAAAGATATGTAGACTGTCATCCATCTATAACAGTTTGAGAGATCTTCAATAACATATGATATCAAGGTCAGAATTCGCCTTCTCCCTCGAGAGTTGAATATAATCACAGTAAAATACATAGGGCCGGTGGTTGGCCACGCAAAGCCACAGAAGATGAGAATACAAAAACTATGTGACGCCCAAATGTTCCCCCGAAATGCAAAGCTTGTCCACCCCAGGAGCGTTTAGAGGTTCTTGCGTTCAACGAACCGATCGCTGTCCAAAGCGTCGAATATGCTCTGGTTGCCCGAGTTGTCCTCTCGCTGTCCGAAATGCTGAAGGTGTGGGCCGAGGGTTTTCTCAATTTCTGAAAGAGACGCATCCATGGATTTGCCGACGTCTATGATTTTGTTAGTACAGGAACGAGGAAACTGGCTCACACCGGAAACTGTACCGAGACTGTCATGCTCCCAAACGTTTGCCTTCATACCGACTCCGTAGAAGGCGTGTTTTCGAAGGAAGGCAAGCCATGCCTGTACCGCCTGCGGGTTGCCATCCTTGATCTGAATCAGCCGGCGAAGAGTGATTCGCTCGAAGTTCTCTTGGCTCTTCTTGTGCACGAAGTTGCTTCGCGGGACGGTCCAGCGTTCAACGATGCGAGGAAGAGGCACGGGACCGGAAACGGGAAGATTCAGATAATAGGCGGCGCGGATGGCGAAATCGGCGAAGAATTCAACGTTTTGAACACTGTATGATCGCAATTGAAGGTCGCACACGGGGAGGCCGTACTCCGCCTTCCTCCGAAGTGGTCGCGAGTAGATCGCCTGCACGCTTCGAGGTAGTCGAGTATCCTCACCAAGAGCTCGTAACCGCTGAGACCTGAGATAATTTGAGCCAAATGCTCTCCGTCGTCATTCACGGGATGGATCCGCGGGTAATGCGCTCACTGACCATTCTTGCACATGGGGTTCGGAAGGCTTCTCGGCATCCGGGAGGCTGGATTAGAGTTAGTAATCACATTCGAGTGCGTGCTATAGAGTTGAAGACCATCTTACCCCTTTTTAAGAGTCGGTACAGGGCCAGCCTGGGGAGTGGTCACCGGTTCCGAAGAGGGCGCGTTCGATTGGCTTGGGGATGATAGCGATCGAAAGGGAACGGGCACCTAATCAGCCAACCGGTTAGCGTGCCTTTGGCATGTTGTGGAGGGTAGAACATACCCTCAGGTGCTTGCTAGCCCTGATCGCAGAGCGCGTTGTGTATGAGAACATGGTCGATGGGCGTTGGGGGTTCTGTTTGGTGCGGGTTTTTTTCTGTCGGGGTTCAAGATGGGGCTGACCGCCTTGCCTAGGGCCTATATGGGGATTCACAACCCAAGCCTCACGTTCCTTCGATATGTGGACAGCTGCCAGAAAACTTGTAGATCCTCATATGAGACACCTACCCGTATGGCCGTTGTAGGTTGAGGGACTTGGTGAAGTATACCAAAAATTGCTACGGCCAACGTGCAATCACCATCTCCTGATGTAGCCGTCAAGCTTCAGGATCTGAGCATTGTGTTCAACAGCGGAAGCTTCGAACAATACGGGAGCCAATTCAGAGAAAGATCAATAAAACTTTACATCTATTTCTATAGAATCGCTTGACCGAAAATGAGGCCGGCTTGGACATACAGTAGCCTCTGAATGAAAGGGCCAACCAATAGGACCTGCCTTTCCACCGGCAGCTTCAGATTCTCGCGATCCACACCTCGGTTTTCGTCTCAAGCTTCCCACATCATTCTTCCCCCTTTCCGTCAACATGGCTCAGCAAGACAAGTCCTCCTTCGTACAGGCCAATGAAGCTGTTTCATATTTGAAGAGTCGTCTGCATGAGGGGTTGCAAACCCCGCAAGTGGCTATTGTATGTGGCTCTGGACTGGGCGGATTGGCAGACACTGTTCAGTCAGAACCCAGAGCGGAATACGACTATTCATCGATCCCTCATTTCCCTCAACTAACAGGTAAGCATCGCGGTTTGAGGAAGAGTGCAGAATCTGAGATCACACAGTTGCCGGGCATGCTGGCAAGCTGGTATTTGGCTTCCTCGGACAGCAGATCCCCGCAGTGCTGATGGTTGGCCGTGCTCAGTGAGTGCCAACTTACATCTCTGGGAATCTCACGGCTGATAAGAGCGGAGCTATTACGAGGGCCATTCTATGGACCGGGTAACATTTCCCATCCGCGTGTTCAAGCAGCTGGGGGTGAACACCGTCGTGTGTGAGTACCTACTTATCTGCTACAAGCTGTGTGGATCATCTAAGTAATGCGCGACAAGTGACCAATGCGGCCGGAGGCCTGAATTCAGAATACAGTGTGGGAGATATCGTCCTGCTGAATGATGCATGATCAACCTTTCTTTCTTCTGGTACTGAAACGCTGACCGTTTGCCCAGCATATCTTCCTAGCAGGGTTGGCAGGGGCGCACCCCTGAGGGGAGTCAATGCCGAAGATTTCGGAGTTCGCTTCCCACCGCTCTCGGACGCATACGACCTTGACCTTCGACGTCGTGTGCACCAAGCTTGGAAGGAAGTCATCCCGTCTCGAAGTACCAGGAAGTTACATGAGGGCGTCTACGCTTTCGTTGGAGGGCCCACGTGAGGACATTGCACCCATTTCATGTACGTTCGATTCGGCTGACCTTGCCAAGTTATGAAACGAGGGCCGAGAGCCGAATGCTTCGAATGCTAGGCGCCGACGTTGTCGGCATGTCAACCGTTCCAGAGATTGTGGTGGCTCGGCACTGTGGCCTTCGCGTGCTGGCCTTCAGTCTGGTCACAAACAAGGCGGTACTGGCGCCGGTGCCTCGCGGCGACGAACTTTTGCTCCAGGATAAAGACGCAGGTGAGCTGACGGCGATCCTGGAAGAGGGCAAGGCCGGACATGAAGAAGTCCTGGAGGCTGGCCGAACGGCCGCTCTTGATATGCAGGTAAGATCCATCTTGAAATTCACGTCAAGACAGAGATTGACTCTGGTGACAGGGACTGGTAGTGCAGACTCTTGTGAATACCTTCAGCCGGAAATAGACCCAGCTTGAAGATCGAGAACGCAAGGCGTTGGCTCTGGGTACCAGAAATAATAAGCCTTCCGAGAGGTTCCTTGAGCAAGGAATCCGTGTTCACTTGATTTTTCGGTTCCGCTTTGACCGTAAATTATTGTAAAATGCCTTTTTCCCACTCTGCTTCGCGCTTTGAATATCACGATACTTGGATTCGAAGCGTCTTGTCTCTCGTTCCAGTGCCATTGTCTCCTCCACGAAGGTCTTCTTGCGGTCCTTCTTTGCAATGCGGCCACTGAAGAACTCTGTAGGGCCTTGGATGATGGTTCCAACATGGGAGAAGTCTGGCGGCTTGGCTTTGCCATTTTCTTTCTTGTAGTGTCTCTTGGGATCCAGCACAGAGCGCATTCGAATCAATTGCAGATCCCTCTTGAGCTCAGTGGTCAACTCTGTCTTGGGAAGGTTGAACCAGTCCGGTCCAGCGGTGGGTTTCTCCTGAGAGATGTCACATGTCAGCTGTTTGAGATCGCAACCATGGACAAGCAAAGAAGAATGATGATTGTGATATATGCTCAGAGTAACTATGAAAAATAAAAAACTCTCACTGGTGCAGCACAGGCCAAGACGGACTGATTACGCCGCATCAAGCGCTATGCGTTGGGAAAAGTTTTCCTCACGGCAAAGAAGAAGGATGGAATGGCTCGAACCAAGGACACTCACTTGTTTAGGGTTCTTCGCATCAAGAGGATGAATTGTATTAGAAAGCATCTTTTGCTTTGGGTCGATGAGTTGGGTTGAATCGACAGTAGCAATCTCATCGCCTTGTCGAACGTATGGCTCCAAAGCGGTCCCTGAAGATAACTTGGGAATTCTGAGTAGAGAAGGCATGAGCAATGATGTAGTCACAGGTATACTGATGTTACATACCTTAGGGAAGCAGCGTCGAGGTCCTGGGTGTTTGAGACTACAGAACCTCGCAGGCGTCCTTCCGCCTCCAGTAGAAGCTGTTGAATCTGGTCATCTGTCAGGTCTACCTCATCCTGAGGTTGAACACTAGACTCTGCATGAATTAAATTAACCATCCCTGCGGGTCAGGGTGATAATTTGAGAAACCCGAAGAATTTGGCTGAGGGCGGATTTATAGGTTTTTTTTTTTCCCGTTGCTTTCTCGGAGCGGATTAACTCTCGGAGACTCGGTAGGTGCTAGTCACGTGACAATAGCACTGGGAAGTACCTGCGACTTATCCTTACACGAAGATTTCTGAGGTGAATAAAGTCGCTATACTCGCGGACTTTCTCCTTAGCTTCCTTGCTCCTATGTAGGGGTTATTTCCACCGCGGCCGTCCCATGTACTACTAGGACTCACGCATTTCAACGACAAAACGCCGCAGGTGAAACAGCCTAGAATCGGATGGAGCTAATTAAATTCATGATTGATACCAAGCTATTTCTAAGTGTACCTATAATTCCATCCATGTAGTGCGGCGAGGAACCCAAATCAGGCCCGGCAAAAGGCGGTATTCGAGGGGTTAAGACAGCTGTGAGGCGCCTCCAACGCTTGGCACGCTCCGACGCGCTTCCGCCCAACTCTAGCCCAGTCCAACCTTTGCGATTCCAACCCTCCATCTTGTGCCCGATCTTCGGTCGCGTCGCCTACGTGTCGCACCAAGCCTTTCCCGACTTTTATCTCAACCTGTCACGCGATACCCATTCGGCATGGAGCCTGCTACTCAAGGAACCGGACAGCAGGGCCGGCAGCAGCAACCTGTGTATGACATCAGGAACGGTGGCCACTATGGTAATTTATAGCCCTTCGTCCTTGTCCCCTCGCACTGTGATAAGATCATTACGCAGCGGCCAAATTGAAGCGCGCCTGTCGGGCGCGTGTCGTTTCACGGGTTCCGCTGTCGCACTTTCATGTGGAGCTTTCATTGACAGACTCGCAGGTGCAAGTGCAACGGTATGCAGACCCGATGATCCGACCCCCTTTCCGAATCGACTGGCGATCGCAGAAGAAAATTCAGTGGAACAAGAGCTAACTGCCAATGAATCTATTTAGCTCTCCGCCCAAGGATATGCCCCTGTTGCTGAGTTGTACACTGGTACTTGGGCCAATGCACGTATTCAGCGCATTTTATTTCATGCAAATTCTTTGACTAATTTGTGGCCAGGTGAATCAAGGTCTCCAAGGCACGGCCCGCGATATCCTGACGACCTACTGGCAGCACGTTATCAACCATTTGGAATCAGACAATCACGATTATAAGATTCATCAGTTGCCGCTTGCCCGGATCAAGAAAGTGATGAAAGCGGACCCGGAGGTCAAGATGATTTCCGCAGAGGCCCCAATTCTCTTTGCCAAGGGTTGCGATATCTTCATCACCGAGCTGACGATGCGCGCATGGATTCACGCTGAAGATAACAAGCGCCGTACCCTGCAGCGCTCTGACATTGCTGCGGCTCTTTCAAAGTCGGACATGTTCGACTTCCTGATCGATATCGTTCCCGCGAAGAAGCGACTTCCCATGCTAAGCGATCAAGCCAGACCGCTGGAACGGCCCCAGGACCTTCCGCTACGCCTGGCCAGATGCCCACCCAACATGGAGTTCAACCACATATGGGTCCTGCAGATTATGGCTCCCTTGGACAGCATGGTCTCCCACAGGAACAGGAATATCGTCCCCAGCCCGCCATGTACCCAGGCGCGGTTCAATCAGACCCGACGGCCTCATACGGCCAACCCCCAAACCAAATGTTCGAGGGCATGTACGCCTATCCCCATCTTCCCCCTCAGCAGGTAAGCACACCCGTCCTCAGAAGGATGATCTTGAAAATTAATCTTGGCTAGTGAGGAACTTTCACAAGCACAATTGGTCTTTGATTTGGGTGATTTACGAATTTCCGCATGTTTACGGCGAATGCAGGGACTCTTAGGTGATCTAGTTTCCTTCTTCTTTCTTCCTTTCTTACCAATGATGTTTTCTGCGAGGCTGAGGCAAAGCTGATACCAATGCCAATATCTACCTCTAGTTCTTATCTTCTCCGCCGATGTTGATTGTCTTCGTAATTCTTTCTAGGAGTGATGGGATCTATAAATGCCTTTGTGTCTTAGATTGCAAGGACCATCGATACTCTACTGCAGTAATTTATCCATTGGCGGAAAATCTCGCAGGTCCGCAGGAACTAAGTTTTCTTGAATCGCGAGGATAATGTCGCAAATTTATCAACCTTGGTGGGTGCTTGGACTGTGCGAGTGAGCCTGGATCAAGTTAGCTAAAGTCCAACACAAGTCGAACTTGAGGCTTCATACTTTTCAAGCAGTAACGGACCCTGCATGGCATCAACACGGCCGTACTTCTTGTTCCGGGTGGAGATATCGTAGAACTCATCCGCGTTGTCTGCCTGCATGAGTTGGACCGTTTGTTGTAATTCGTCGAGGTTTTCGCGCAGGATAGGGACTTTCAAACTGTCCACGAATTGCGCTAAATATTCCACATCCTTTGCCAAAGCAGTCACCCCGTGAGGGTTGATACTTTTCACTTCCGGTGCGAGTGGTTGAGCCTAAGTGAATTTTTTAGCTGTTTTCCTAATGGGAGGTAGGAGACTGTAGCATCGGACTTACAAGGATCATGTTTGCGGCGTGACTGAGGGCATCAAAATAGATCAACTCTTTGATTTCCGTCGGCAGCCCAAGTAATGTAGAGTTCATAATGTTTGACAAAAACCGAGTCAGGGTCTGCATGTAATTGCTAGGCTCGGTGGGGGGGGCTGAGTGCCATCCACTCGTACTCTGCAGTCTCAATGAGATCGTCAATTTTGGAGTTGACGACTTCGAAAATTCGTTTCTCCGCAGCTTTCTTGTTATTTCGGAATTTCTCGGTGGCCTTGAGTGCAATCGAGGTCCCTGTGGAGTTTTGCGACCTCGCAGCCGCCAAAAGCAACTCAAGCTCTCGACAGGCCAGCTCAAAATGTTCCAAGTTGATAAGTATTTGCACGATTTGGCCGAGGTACTGTGAGGATAATCGCTCGACCAGTGTATCGCATACTTTCCGTGAAAGAAGATCATCCAATGCCTTTTGATCTTGAATTAGCAATGCGAGTGTAAGCAGCGAACATGGCAATACACTCACATCCTTCAATGTATTATCAATCACATTAGGGTGGGAGAAGTCATCGTTTGCGAAGAAATAGAACTGGTTTAAGAAGTTCCGAATATCGATGCAACACAATGGATACATCCTCGAGAATGGCAAGATGCAGGGGAAGCTTTTTTGTTATCAGTCAGTAGGAGTCGGAGCCATATGGAACGCAACGACATAGGACGTACACTTGTTCCTCGTGAGACTTTTCAGGGCTGTACCAGCTCACGTTAAGTACCTTTTCATATTCTTCCAAGGTTTGTATTGGCATGGGCATGTAGTCGTCCGTGGAAACAATCTAAAACCTTTAGTATCATTGGTGACCCCGCACTGTGCCCTGGGAGACAATACCTCTTGGAAATCATCGCTGAACCTCCTCTTTAAGAGCTCTGCATACTTTTCGAAAAGCTTCAATAGGAAGTCATCAAACACACGGACCGGAAAATTCCACGTCTGTCCCACGAATCAGTTCTTGGTATCATCTGTCCTTGATGAGATCGACGCACATTCATTGTCTGCATGAACAAAGAAATCAAATTCTTGATCTTGAGGATGTTCTCGGCATTATCCACCTCGTGCAGGGCTTTGGATATCACGCTAACAGCGGTCTGGCACATAGAGTCCCAAAGTTCGTCAATCTAAAACTCAAGTCAGACAAATCCTTTGCAGGCTGTGTTAAGGTGCTCGAAAAAGAAATTGACCGTACATCAAGCGATGATCTCAGGTCCGGGACCCGTTTCATAGTTGCCCGTTCGACAATCGCAAACCCCGCCATTTCTTCAAGCAAATTATGTAGACTTGCGCCGTCTTCGTCAACGAGAGTTATTGAAGATGGCAGTAAGAGGTCTTTCTGCCGGCGACGAGTGTTGGCGTACTCAATCCTGAACTTGTCCATGTGCCCTAAAGACTGATGAATATGCAAGCATTCAAATAGCGGTGTGAAGTCGACTTGGAGATCCTCGTTATGGAGAAGGTCGTACTCTTCGTCTTCGTCCGCCACGAGTTCGATTGCAGAGTTGAGGTTGAAGTGTTCAAGGTATGGGACCTTCTCCGCCCTTTGCTTCAAGCGTGACTTCCGCTGATCGGTGTGAAAGAGTGCAATCTCCCCAAGATACTGGGACATCTCTCGAATGCGATACAGCCAGGTGTTGAGATCCGACATGACTGCCTCGGCGATAGCCCGCTGGGTGGCCGGCACCGAGCGCTGAATCATCACGGCGATCTTGTATTGGGTGACCCCCTTCAGGTGAACATTTTGTAGCTCCTCCAGTGCACGCAGAGCGGCATAGTGATTCTTTTTCGCCAACAAATCATGGACTTGATTGGCCAGGCGCAACACCTCCAGACAGTCTTGAATGGCGCGCGACGTTTCGTCGATATTCTGTCGGTGACCACGAGACTCCACCAGCGCTTTCTTCTGCTCAGCAAGTCGTTCGGTACTTGTCTGGATCGATTGATTGAGGTCCAGGATCTCTGCTGTCAAACTCACCGTCCCTTCCCGGATTCGAAGCAGGGAGTTGACGGACGATACGAACTCCTGGTGATTTGTATTGCAAATGCTTTCAATCTCAGCCTCTTTATCGGTCGCAAAGCGCGAGAGGGACTGCAGCAATTGTGGCGTGCGATTGCCAATACTATATTCGCGAATGGAGGGGATGAGCTGATCTAGGTAGTCGGTGTCGGAGGGCGAGATGATGATCTATTGAATGTCAGTTAAGTCTCGGGGCGAGAGGAGCTCCCCGGATCTTTCCTACCTGGTTCAGCACATGAGGCTCAGTCATAGGGGCCATTGAGGGCATGACGAGCTTGAGTAGCAAACGAGCTCGAAGACTGACGCGGTGTTGCGGGATTCATGGAGAAACCTGAAGAGGACTAGTGTGGAGCACGGGCCGTATCCAGTCGGAACTACACTTTGTTCAACTCTCTTCGTTCCTTCTTTCGCCCTTTCTCTTTTGCTTCATCCCTATCTCTCCAACGGTCCTTGTCCATTATCTTTCGTCTATTTCCTCGAAGTCAGAAGTCTGGATTTGGGTCCTTGGAGGAATGCGAGGAACGCAAAGAGCACAAGCCCTAGTCATTCCATTACAGTTGAACTGTACCTTAGGCCCTCTCTCTGTCTACTCTGCTCTGTGAGATTATATCATGTTTCAAAGAGCCTATGAATCAAACCTCAGAGACTCGCGTGTCGAATATCTCTCTTCGTAAGACCTATCTTTGGCAGGCGGCGTGCCTCTTCTAAGCTACACAATCACGTTGCTGTGGTGTATGATCCTCTGCGTTCACAGACTTACAATGATCCAAGACTTCCACAGCTGCGCTGTATAATGTTTATTCAAAGGGATATCAATCGCCTCCTTGGTCATCTGTCCATACTCATTTCTTAAGATTTCCCATTTGACCGGCGCGAATCACGTCGCGGCCTGCTCGTACGCGACATGAACATAAATGCCGAGACCAGGCGTCTATAGGTGAATACCGCGATGACACTCTCAGAAGAAGTACCTTTGATCCGCTAATGGGAAAGTTGCCTTCTTCCTTCTGTTTACTTCGCATCTTTTCTTTTTCCCTTACACCCCTCGCCTCCCAAATTTTCTTCCCCTTTCTAAGCTTGTCTTTGCGCTTTGTTCAGTCCGTTTTCGTCCACGTGCCGCGTACGTGTGAGGAATAATCAATCCAATCCTTTACCTTGGTCCCATAATTACCATGTCCCACTCCCCATCAGCGGGCATGTTGCCTTCTTCTGGCTCTGGACATCTCAACTCGCCCAGCGCCCAGCTGGCCACCTTTTCACCATTTCCGGAGGACGTGGGCTATCTACCTGACTCAAGCCCCCTGATAGCTCGTGCTCTTGACTATCGAGCCAGGTTTGATCACTTACCGCGGGACTCTATTCACCAGCTGACCGTTCGTAGGGATCCATTCAGAGGATTCAGCCAGATCACGCAGGCGGAACAGCAGGCCCTACAATCTGACAGTACAGCCATCGACCCTTTGACTGTTTCAGGCTTCTCGAGTCGTTCCAGTTATCGAACATTGTCGGATATTAACTATGGCGCCCTACCGGGTGCATCTGCTAGTTCTGTCCGCCAGGGGAGCTTGATGAGCCCTAACTACTCCCCAGTCCAACTTCGAACCGTTGGAAGGGCTTCAGCTTCACGTGCACATGGCCGCAGGTTTCTGGTTCAAAATGTGTCTACTGACATTGAATGCCTGGACCTGCTCAGACAGCTTCCGAAGAAAGTACGTGCCTCGCCGTACACATTAAGTGCTCAAATTGACCGAAACTCAGAACTATCCAACCATGATCGGGCCTCAGACCATTGAGCTTAATACGAAAGGTCGCTTCTGGATTGGCTTTTTGGACATCCGCGAGGCAAAGTACTTCGTTACCATGGCTGAATCCGGGTATTACGGCTGGGAGGTCATCCCCATCACTTTAGAAGAGTTCAACCGAGAGACGCGGATCCTACTCCCAATGCCTCAAAACTTCGACGACTCCGTCTTGGTCACTCTTTATTGCGGGAGCCGCTCTAATGTGAATCCCGCAAATGTCGTGAATAAGGTGAAACCGATACTCGATCTCGTTGGGGACGTGCACTCTATCCAGGAAGTCCATTTCGGTCATCCCTCGCGAGGAGCTCGCCTGACGGTGCATGAATTAATCGCCCGCTTTTTCAATAACCACAAGGCGACGAACGCGGTCCGAATTCTTAACTCTATCAGAACTGGGGTAGCTATCCCTGACTTCTTCATCGATTTGCATTATTTGAAATACTCATTGCTTTCCTACAGGATTTCATTATGGAAGTTATCCCATATTATCCCGAATCAGACAATCAGGCTCCTCGTCACTGGGCTTCGACTGGCAAGAATCGACGTGAGACAGTGACACAGCCCGGAACCCCGCCACATCGGCGGGCTTACCTGTCACCTGGTGGTGATCCTGATAGTTCACCGATCCCTGTTCCGGATCGGGGCCTGGCGCACATTCATGCATTTAATTCTGGTCAGATTCATTACGAAGACACCCGTACCACTGTGAGTGCACAAAAGGCAGTCGGTCAAAGGAAGATTCACAAATACTGATTTGTTGCGCTTCAATAAGATCATGCTGCGGAATATTCCGGCTCCTATGACTTGGGTGGAGTACTCCTTCCTATACGCATGAAAGTCGAGAGTCTAACAACTCAACTAGATGGAGTTGAAGAGGATCCTTGATACTACCAGCCTTCACCGCTACGATTTCATGTATCTGCGCATGGGTAAGCGTTGATGGATCCGGACCGACCTCGGATGTGGCGCTAATACTTTGAATATCGCTTCCTAGATTTCGAACACAACCAGAAGTAAGTTACCAGAAATGGCGTTGGCTCGATATAGATATTGATGAACTTCTTTCCTTCCAGTGTCGGTTATGCCTTCGTTAACTTTGCCTCCGTAAGTGTGAATCCTGTCTATTTCCGAGGGAGAGACCCATTGACCACTGGTAGACCAAGGATGTTCATTCGGTTGGCAGCTCTGAGCTTTGGGCTTATTGACCCTGTACATTGACCGTTCTGTAGTTTATCGATGCCCGCGATGGCCGTCACTGGTATGTATCTGATTGCCCATCTCTGGAGGAACATCGCACTGACCTTCAATTTCCAGGCCTGGATTCCACGTCCATCATGACAAAATAGCGGAAATGTCTTATGCAAGTTCGTCGAAATACTCCGGTATCCCTCTCATGAACCCCTACTGAAAATGATTAACAGCCGTGCAAGGCAAGGATGCGCTCGTGGAAAAGTTCCGGAACAGCCCTGTGATCCTCAATGCTCCGGACAATCGCCCGAAAGTAATCTTCCCGCGTGATCCTATTCGACCCAGATACTGACTTTTTGAAGCTATTCCACATCGACGGTCCCTCCATTGGCCAAGAAGCTACGTTTCCACCGGTCAATAATTTTTACATCCTGGCCAAGGGTGTTGATCGTAGCCAAAAAAATGGTATCTTATATCTCGCTGTCTTTGAGGTAATTTACGAACTGAGATTTGTAGGCCTCTACCGCTCCGGTCCTCGGGTTGATCCTCAAGTCGGAAACCGATACTATCTCTACCCAGATGATACTGAAGCTGCGCAGGGTGCTATGCCTGACCGAGATCAAGGATCCCCCATACGCGCATCTCGAGGTGCCTTCGAGACCCGCGGGGCCTACACAACCCTACAGCGATACGGCACAAACTGCCATGAGCCCCGTTCAGATTAAAGGAGCTTGAGATGAGCGAAAGGAGGATTCTGATGACAAGGCGATTCATTTTTTACTACCCCTCACACATCATGGCATACCGAGCTTCACCTCGTTTCACGAGATCTAATCACATCTTGACTTGGCGCATCTCCATTTCTCGCTTGCCCTATTTGCTAAACTTTGAAAGCGGTCGAAAGCCTCCAGGCTGTTGACTACTACCTGGGCAAACCTGGCCTGCAGGGCATGCAGGCACTCACGGTGGGCAGCACCATTCTTTGCCCCTATTTTCCCCCGTCTTCCTCTGGATTACCACGACCCCCAGCTGTTGAGCGGTTGAGAGCTCGAGAGCCTCTGGGCTGCTGGTTACGCTCCCCGAGCGGAATTCGCCTGGTTGTCATTCGAACACTGGTGGGCAAATCCATTTTATTTCGTTTAGTTCGCAGCTCATTTTCATCTCCCCTTTTAAAGCACGGGCTCTACCATTTGATTTCGAATGAATGAGATCTACGCATTTCTCAGACTTAAGAAGCTAGATGATACCGATACAAAATGCCTTGATTGCCATTTTGAGAGCATGGTGGCCTTGAACCTCTAGACTTTTCGTTGCTACACTAGTGGCTTCGCTCAATTGATTTTTTTCTGATATTCACAATCGAGATCTCGTTTTTCTGATGAACAGTTTCTGCACGAGGTTTCTGTCGCTAGTAGATCTTCAATATCGCGTGAGCCTCGCTGGAAGGGTACTTCAGGTTCTTGTGAGCAAAAATATGTGGGGCTCCCACACCAAAACTTCACTCCGAGTTCTTTGCCTGTCTTCATCCCCACATCATGGACAACACAGATATCCTGGCAGTACATTCAATACTGCATTTAATTTACCATCGCAATAAAAATCAACACCACAGGGCCAAGTGGTGGAAATGGCTCTCGGCGCTGAAACGCACCACCTTAGATCTAGGGTCGATCGACTCAGCCAAAGCGGCAGCCTGTCGACAGCATCTGGCCTCACATCTCATTCCAAGATGTTACATGTATGTCATATTCCATGCACTCGCTCTCCAATGTCTCCAGATCGTGCTTTGTGGCATCCCACTGACCTACTCAGGGCGTTCTCCACCGTGGTCGCCGACAATCAGTTCGCTACACTTGGCGTCGTATTAATCGCCGCTCTAGCACGGCTTGTCAAGGCAACTGGTATTGAGCGTGAAATGGCTATTCGAGTGCAGCCAACGACTAAGAAAGTCACGCCGGTCGTATCGGCGACAGAGGACCATGGCGAGCGCATCAGTCGGGATGGATCCGATGCACTATCGGGCCCTACCAAGGCCCCTCTCCCAAAAGCAGTATTCAAATCGAACGATAGTAAACCCAGCGCGAAACATACGAAAAAAACCAGCAAACGGAAAAAGGATTCCATAGATGACTTATTCAGCGGTCTCATATGATGGTCATCTATGTCACATTACACGACAAAATGTGCCGATTGATTCAAACTCTTGAGGAGAAAAATACTATGGACAATGTGTCTTTTATGGTCGTGAGAGTTATCACTCATGAGCGTAAAGACACGAGAGACCAATGTTCCCCAGCAAATTTACCGCAACATGATGTCCTGTAGCCCATGCGATGGTATACAGATACTTGGGCGAAAATACGGTCCAAATGAAAAGATGGGTCCTCAAAGCTGTACAAGCGGCCATTACAGAAACCAGCGAAGCCGCGATGTGCAATGTTGACAATGCAGCAGGGCTGTGGACCCCCAAACTCTGTTGCGGACGAAGAAGGTTGCTCATGGATGCCCACCAGATGGGACCTGCCCAATTACTCACAAACGTGAGAATTCCCACCAGAACCACGCTATAGCTCCCAATGCCATTATATGCACTCGACAGATCTACCGATGAGATTGCGTTCGAGCCTCCAAATGCAAAGAAAGTCATGTACTGCAGTATCAGTGTCGTCACGGTCACTTCCATACCCTCAAGACTCATTGCAGAGAGGATCTTGGCTTGCACACGCATGGCAAGAAACATCGGAATGTTGGTGGCTCTGGACTGCATCATCAGAAATAGATTAAGGGCTTCGTGAAAAAGGATGTTCGGTGCTGGCGATGGAAGTTAGTCGTGCTTCACTTCCGCTGAGGCAGGCGAAAACTTACTTTGCGCGGACCCTGACCATCTTCGAATCACAAATGCCAATAGTACATAACAAGCTAGACCAGCAAATACAAGTCTTGCTTGCCCAACCAAAGAGAAATTGTTTGGCCACATTTCCACGGCCCTTGATGTAAAGGAACCAACGAGCAGTTCGGGGGAATCAGCGGCTACGAAGTTCACTTTGAATATGAAGGCTAGCACTGTGATCATCAAGGCGCCCGCACGAGGCAAAACGGCGAATGGCTGGCACTTGAAAAGATGACGGCCCGCATCAACATACGTCAGAGTCAATAAGGCCCAAAAGATGGCGGGATGATCAGAGAAGAATGTACGGGCGATGTCTGGTTCTGCAGCGAACTTTTGACCAGTCTGATTCCATCTTCTCATGATTCTTTGGGAGATAGCCAGTCCGAGAGTGGCTAGAGCGGGGAAGCGAGCTGGAAGCGAGCGAATATTGCCCTCAGAACTGGACTGATGGGACTCGAATCTGATGTGAAGGTAGAACATCCATCCAGTCCAGATCCAATACCAGAACTGCTGTTCCTCTTCAACGTAGCTGCTCGCAAACATCATGCTCCCGTAGCCGAGAAGCATAAATGCCAAAAACAGTCCAGTATGCGCGGACTGCGTGCATTCATATAATACGGACCGCGAAACCAGTAACATTGCAACGCCTGTGACAAACAAGCCCAGGCAGAGCCTGGGAACATCGTAATTACTAGCAGTACTGCTCATGACGTCCTGCGCGATCCGTGAGAACCGCATTAATGCGGGGCCGATGGTCGAGAATTGCTTGTCTGCCGGAATACTACTTGAACGAAGTTGCTGGACTTGTGCCCAGGCGCACCGCGCACCTCCAATGCCGGAGTCTGCGCTGGATACACAACCAGATGCAAGTGTATCATCGTCAAAATCAGAGTTGGGGAACGTAGCTCTGACCGTGTTCAGTAATTGCTGAGCGTTACGTTCCAGAATATATAGTCTTTG
Source organism: Penicillium maclennaniae (assembly GCF_028827695.1). Lineage (NCBI taxonomy): Eukaryota > Fungi > Ascomycota > Eurotiomycetes > Eurotiales > Aspergillaceae > Penicillium > Penicillium maclennaniae. The sequence goes on along the minus strand of NW_026623215.1, from coordinate 2,648,737 downwards.
GGTCTCTGGAGCGGCATTAGTCCATGTGTATGCGTTGACTTAGGAATACTGGGGCAGAAATACACACCAGAATCCCACATATCGAGAAACTCTGGGATGAAAACCCCCAAACTGTTCAAGGGAATAGGCATGCCGAGAAGACCTGCTAGCGTTGGAGTGATATCTGCTTGCTCGACCGTCTGATAGTATTGCAGGTCATTCAAGGGTTCAACTGGACTTTCCTGGTGAGTCCTCAGAGCTTGCAATTTAGGAGATATGAACAGTAGCGCTGGAGATGTTTCACCGGCAGATGAGCCGCCATGATTTCCGGCATCATTCATGCCATGATCTCCACACAAGACAAAAAGAGTGGACTGAAGATGGGCCTCTTGCTGCATGGCTGTATAGATTTCATGCACTACTGCATCCATTTCTTGCTGTTTCGATGCCATGAAGGGACTACTTCGATGTCAAATGACAGTAAAAAGCTGGATGAAGCCAGGGACTTACCTTCTTGGGCCTGATTTGTGTCCAATATGATCCAAGCCCAAATAATGCATGATCATGGCAGACCAATCGCTTTGGGCAAGCTCACGGGGCACGTGGCGCGTCACATTGTGATCAACCTCCACAAAATCCTGAGATGAATTAATTAGTTCCAAGAATCACAACAATAATAAGAGACATGCATGTTTTCCGACGGGTCTCACTGACCGACACAAAAAAGCTCGTCGTTCCATCGGCTCGGTCAAACATTCCCGGGAAGAGTTTGAGCCACGTATCATCGCCATACATGATGAGGCGGTCTCCTCTGGTTTTCAACTGTGCAAGCCATGTGTCTTGATACGCAAGGGTCGCCGTGGTATCCGACTCAGCAATGTTCAGGATAACGTCCAAGAACGAGGGGACAGACCCTGTGGTCATCGCTTTCAGCCGGGGCATTGTCACCGTGGGAGAGCTAGCATGGGCAGTAAATGGCAGCGCGGCCCCTGCTCGAATCAAGCTACCGAGGAGTCAATCGGTAGCTCTCTGCGTAAGGGTGATGCGACCGACCTTTGAGTGAACAAGAATCCGGATTCGTTTGAGTAAACAAAATCGCTGTGCCCTTCTTCAGCGGGGTTTGAATGTATGAAACAAGGCTTGAGGTTGATTCCTACCTGCGCAATGCATCTACCACCATAAAGATGACTTTATCGAAGACCGGAGATGTGGCTTTTCGATCAACATCGTTGAAAGTTGCCAGACCAGGGAGAAGCGGTTTGTAGGGAAAGAATCCGGAAGAAAAGATGAGAATGCCCACCGGCAACAAGAGATTGGCGACCAGAGTCGCCCAGCCGCACTTCAGGATGGCCATGATTCTCCCTGCGACTTCTACGCGGGCAGGAGAAGCGGAACGCGTCTTGATAGAAGCTATCAAGGTGTCTATCGTCATCACACCGCCTTCCTTGCGCCTTTGTATTATCAGTCTCCACTACTTTGGTCCAAACTCGCAATGTGAAATTTGTGATTGTTGATGCAATTGATATATAGACAATACTGATTTCGCAAGAAATATGTGCCCAGACTCCCAACGCCATGGTTCTTTCTTTTCACCCGTGCATCGTTCCATGCCGTCCATTCAAGGTCGCCTCTCTAAGTATTTACTTTCTCTTCGGGCCCTTCTTCGTCTTGAAGCGTGACTGAAACACTATCGAGTTGCGAGGCTTTCGGTTTCCCTTCTGCACACGAGCGGGCTTCTTTTGGCTCTTGATCTTGGTATCGACGTCCATCTCTGTATGAAATGAAAGAAGAAATAGTCAGTCAGAGCACTGGTCGATTCAAATATGCGAAAGCTCAGAGCCAGTGGAACCTACCTTCACCGGTCGCAGTGGCTTTATCGTCGCCTTGGTTTGGATCGGCTGTGATCACGGGTCATTATCAGAATGCGAAATCAAATCGAGAGACGGTAAGAGGTACCAGCAGACGTACCAGTATGACCGGCGCCCATTTCCATTTCCGACTTTACGGGGGCTGCAGGCTTAGGCTGGGAGGCGAGTTCCTGTAGTTTGGCGGCAAGTCGTTCGGTTCGAGCGTCGACTGCCGGACCAGCGATCTTCTTGCGAAGGTTTGCCCGGTTGCGCTTAGAGACACTGGCTCGAATACTTTTCGCCATGGTGGAAAATAGCTTGTCAAGATTGGAGAAGTAGGGGGGAATGAGATTGTACCGATATCAATTTCCCCGAGTTTTTTTTTCCCTCCCTCTTTTATCGCGATAGGCCCTGTCTTATGTCATCCGCTGAAAGCCCGCGCACGTCAAGTCTTGATTGTACCAGGAACCCAACTGTCCTGGCCTTGGATAAAGAAGTAAAGCAGCATTGAGATGCGTCTTCACGGATCCCATGCTGACTTGGCTTTGTCGCAATCTGCCTAAGTTGCCGGTGCTCTTCTCAAGCATACCCACGAAGTGGCCGCGTTATGATGGCGTCCTCCGGCCAATCCTCTGAGATCACACATCTCGTTGCTCTGATAAAGACTCTCACCAATCCACAGCTGAAAGACCTTCTACGAAATGAGGGCCTCGCTGTTTCCGGCGTCAAAATATCTCTACAACTCCGCATAATTGACTGTCTGTTTCCTCCCTCTTGACTTCTCCGTTCCATGGCCGATTCTGTGCCCTCTGCGCTTGCTTTCCCGACTGTTTTCTCCAATATTTCGATCGAGCCTTCCGAATTTTTGCCTGAAGGAGTGCTGACACTTGTAATGAGATAGATCTTGAACGCCTGGCCAATTCGGAGGGAAATAGTGCCCGCTACGATGCCCTGAGACGACTCATCTTTCACACAGCTGTCCCGGGCACTTCAACTTTCCAAGCAAACACTGCCTTTCAGCTCCAAAGCCCTACTGTCTCTCATCAGGCACCCTCACAGGCTCGATCTACACCTTTGGGGGCCTCAATGTCGCCCCACTCACACACCGGTTTGCATAAACTCCTCCCACCCAACATCTTTGGCTGTGACTCATCTATAAATAGGTCATCTCACTTTCAAGGAAAGTCCTTTTTTTACCATTGTGACGCACCTCACCCCAATTGTAGAGTGTAAAGGTACGCATCCGAGATGTCTTCCAGTCAAGTCACGGAGTCTAATATGAGCCAGTCCGCGAGCAAACAAGGGATAGCGTTGAACTCAAGGTCAATTTCTCTGCGTCCACGGCGGCGGATTTACAGACAGATCCGAATCTTCGGGTGATGGTGTATTGTGCAGCAGACTCTGGCCTCAAACAATATACCAAGTCCGACATTGCATTTCCACATCAAGTGGAATTAAAGGCCAATCTGGATGAAGTCAAGGCCAATCTCCGGGGCTTGAAGAATAGACCGGGTACGACACAACCCGCTGATGTCACGAACTACATGCGCAAGAAGCCGGGGTACACCAACAATATCGTCATGACTTATGCGTTGACCCAAAAGGTAGGTCTCTTATATATTTGGCTCACCTATGGCCCTTGTTGTGAAGTAGCCTCGCGACCATTGATTTTCTTGCTAATCTTCGCTGCAGAAATTCTTTGCGCTCGCGAACCTTGTCAGACAACACCCAGTGGCTGATCTGGTAGCGGAGTTGAAATCCCGCAAACTTATTTCCAAGGACCAGGTGCTTCGAGAAAGTAGGTCCACAAGGTTTCTTGTTCGTTAGCAGATTCCATAGTCTAACTGAATGTTGCAGTGAAAAATCGCGCCGAAGACTCCGACATTGTTGCTACGTCGAGTATCATGTCCCTCAAATGTCCCCTGTCGACTTTACGGATTGAGGTCCCCTGTCGCTCAGTGGTCTGTACCCATAATCAGTGCTTTGATGCATCCTCTTTCCTTGAGTTACAAAAGCAAGCCCCAACCTGGACCTGTCCAGTATGCTCCAAATCAACCAGTTTTGAGTCACTGCAAATTGATCAGTAAGTTTGACGCATCGACAGAACTTTTCTATGTCATGATCCTTTTCTGATTATCAATAGATATGTTGATGACATTCTACGTGAAACTTTGCCAGATGTTGAGCAGGTCGTCATTGAACCTGACGGGGCGTGGTCGAATCCCAACGATGCGGATGGAGGTAAACTGGGCGGAGTGACCCCTGCAACAGATGACGACGACTTGATCGAAATTACGGAGCCTGGCATTAGTCCTGTTAAGCAGGAGCCTATGTCTTCGAGCGTTATGCTCGAACGAACCCCAGCCCAATCTCAATCTCAATCCCGGGAGGCATCAACACCGTCTTCTGCGGTTCGGATGTCCAAGAAAAGACCTGCTGCTCAGGTCATTGACCTCACGGCTAGTGATGAAGAAGAAGATGAATCACCGGCGCCCATGCCGAAGCGGCCAGCCCTCAGCTTTAGTGTTCGAGGGGATACTCACCAGCCGGTCACTAGCAGTCCTCTCCATAACGGAACCTACCCACCGCCATACCAGTCGGGCTGAATCTCGCCGTGGATTTAGGTGTACTCGCAATACTCCTAAATTTGTGTTTTTACATGCATTTTGCCGTGGTGTTTATAGCGTGGCCTTGATTCCTAGATTGCATTCGGATCAATTAATTCGAGGGCGAACATGTGTTTATGGGTTCTCGGGTACTCGGGCCTTTTTTTTTTTTTGGAGAATTTCGTATTTTGATTTCCAAACGTTCCCAGTTTCTCTTCTGCTTGATGTTTTTTTCTGAAGATTGAGTGATGTTGAGGCTGATGTGCTGTTTCATGGTAGTTCAAACCGTAGTTAACATGTGGGGACCTCTCTTCCCGCCTTTGCACCCCCGAAACCCTGACAGACACCTTCCCTCAACTCACATCCCCAGCCACCATGTCATTCGATGCGTCTGCGGCGCTGAACATTTCCGACCCAGATGCGCGCGCCGTAAGCTCCTCCTGCTTTGACTTCTTACTCATCGAGCTGGTGCCGATGGCCGAGCGCCTCGCCAAGGAGCTTGCGACGAACGAAAACGAACCAGAAGATGAGGAGGTCAGGGAGACTACATACTTTCGTCTTGAAACTTTAGGCTACAGGGTAGGACAGGGCCTCGCTGAAAGGTAGGAAGCTTCATGCCCTTGCAATCGCCGCCAATCCTCGTAGACAACGCTCCAGCTTGCTGACGGCATCTTCTCGCGATTCAGATTCTCCCGTGATCGACCTCGATTCACAGACAATCTCGACGTTATTAAATTTCTATGCAAGGATCTTTGGACAGTTTTGTTTCGAAAACAGGTCGACAATTTGAAAACCAACCATCGGGTACGTCGGCGACGAGATACAGAGCTTGGTGTTCAGCCTAGCTGCCTCGGCGCGACAGAGACACTGATATGAAACTCAATAGGGAGTCTACGTTCTCACCGACAGTGCATTTCGCCCGTTTGGAAGAATGAGCATGGCGGCGCGGAGTGAAGCGATATCAATGGCGCAAGCGGTCAGGAAATCCTTGGATACATTTCAAACATGAGGCTTCCGGCTAATACCTCGGACACCAGTACCTCTGGTTTCCATGCGGTATCATTCGAGGTGCTCTAGCGAATCTAGGCATCAACACTACGGTACAGGCTGAGACATCGGATCTTCCAGGGGCAACTTTCCAGATCAAAACCGTTCAGGCCAGACCCTGAGAGTGTGACTACAATTCCACGCCGGTCTGGTCTCAATTTGCCGCGGGTCGACTATCCCGGCAGCGTTCTCTAGCAGGTCTGGAGATGAGGGCTATGTACCTGACAGCGCATGGGTCCCTCCGGGATAAAGGACAGTTCATTCCACAGGTCGACTGTACAAGACAGGACTACAAGGGACATGCCGATGCGAACGGAAATTGATGATATTCTTTGCATGCCTGATCTCCACTATCTCGCATACTATGCTGCCGCCAAGTACAACGACCGAGAACCAAGCACTGTCATGTCTGTTCGTCTTTCATAATCTTATGATCTCACGCTTAAAGCCTATCTTTCCGGGATAACCATAATTAGCAAGGCTCTGATCATGGGTTTCAACGTGCAAATGCGCCGGGGTTCAGCCGGCGAGTACAAATGCGGCACGATAGAATTTGCCCGTGTGATGAGATAGGCAAGGATTTCTTGGGGAGGAAGGTATTACTTTGGTGGGGGGGTTCTTGACGAACTCGACGCCCTTCTCGATGTTGCCCTTAAGGCCCTTGACACAAGCTTCGAGGAGCTTCTGCTCCTGTTCGGTCACGCCACCAAGAATGTTAATGGCTTTCTCTGCGCCATTGGGCTGTAGTGATAGTGGTCAGTTTGCGTCTTACGCCAATGAGACTATGCTTTGAGCAAAGAAACTTACGCCGAGCTCTACCGGAGTAGAGAAGAATTCAACACCGGTAGCCTTCGCAATCTCATCGCCGCCAGTAACACCAGGCAGGTAGACGAAAGTAGGCTCGACGATGCCCTTCTCGCCCTTGGCGGCCTTGATAACGGCTTCGGCGAATCTGGAATAGCATCAGCGACGGTAACTTGCAGCAAGTGTGGGTCAACCCTACCTGAAACCGGCATAGGCCATGGACAAAGTGGCAGATCCAGCACCATCCTTGGCCTTGACCACCTCATCACCACCAAATTGAACGCCTGCGTTGTGTCAGTCAGCGAATTCTCTTCGGCTAATGGATATGGGGGGGTTCGACGCACGGTTAACGAGGGCCTCATATCGGTCAGCGGGGATCTGGAAGTTAGGAGAGACCTTGCTGAAGAGGGGTACGATGGTCTCGCCGGAGTGGCCACCGATGACGGGGACGGTAGCCTTAGAGGGGTCTTTCTGACCAGAGAATTCCTGGGTGAAGGTTTCGGCACGGACGACATCCAGGGTGGTCACACCGAACAAACGCTTAGGGTCAAACACGCCGGCGGCCTTCAGGACCTCGGCGGCAATGGGAACGGTGGAGTTGACAGGGTTAGAGATGACTAGGATGAAAGCCTTGGGGCTAAACTCGGCAATACCCTTGGCCAGGTCGCGCACGATACCGGCGTTGATCTTGAAGAGGTCATCACGGGTCATGCCAGGCTTGCCTGAATACCGGACCGTTAGCAGGTGATATCGAGGGCCGGGCCGTACACGTTATACTCACGGGGAATACCGGCCGGGATGACCACAATGTCGGCACCGGTCAAGGCGTGCTTCAGACCATCATCCTTGGGAAGATAGCCGGAAATTTTCTACGGTTGTGGTCAGAGCTACTCGTGCATGCCAAGGCATGAAGGCGTAGGATTCGAGAACATACAGCAACCGAGGAGATGTGAGAAAGATCGGCAGCGACACCGGGAGTGTTAACAACATCGTACAGGGCGAGCTCATCCACAAGAGGGCAAGCCTTCAGGAGGAGAGAGAGAGGCTATCGGAAAGCATTAGCTGAAGCTTGGAAGAAGGGAGGGGTAGATTGAGAGAGCTGACCTGGCCAATGCCACCAGAGGCACCGAGAACAACTTGAATTTGTTAGCTTAAGAAGGAATGATAGAGGAAATAAAACCCACCCGCTTTAACCATGATGTAGAAAGTAGAGTGGGAAAGAATGGGGAGAGGAGAGATGGAGAGAGGGGAAAGGAGGGAAAGCGGGAGGTTTTAATAACAGAGGGGCTTAGACAGTGAGGGGCAACCCCGGAGTTGCCCTCACGGGAACTAAGTTCACGACGCATGATGGCCCGATTTGTTTCGTCCCATGGAGCTCTAGAACTTTCAAACTATGCATCTTACACTGGAGTGCTAGCACGACGTTGACATGTGGAGTGGGGTGAATAGTTTCTAGTCTGGTTGCTCCGATCATTTTCGTCCCTTGTGATTCGTGCCGATGCTCTCCCCGGTCTTCTCCTTCTTTCCTCCGTCCACTTGTCGGGAGAAGGCGGGAGATCAGAGGGAATTCCACGGCAAACGACATCATCGTCTTCTCATGCTACCCTGTCGGCTTCTACTTTAGGGTTCAAACCCGAGGCTTCAGGCTCTCGGCCCGACTATCGGCGGCATTTGAGATCGCTTCTTTTACTTTCTTCAGGCTGATAGCTTTTCCGTCCTGTGGATCGTTTCATTTTGAGAAGTGCATTCTTCCAAGAATTCGATTATCCTGGAATGAAATCGCTAGATTACATGGACACCTCGTCCTTTTTGATCCAGCACGACGTGGTCGTTCTTTTCAAAGATTGACCGGTTCGCTGTTCGTCCGCCATTGTTTGCTATCACTTCTGGACGTATTTACTCGTCCTTCTCGGCGACCTGGCGGGCCTTGACACCACGGACCTTGGGGGCGGGAGCATCCTTCTTGGGCTGCTGGGAGCGGCGGATGGCGCTCACACGGGCAACAGCCTCCTCGCGGAGATCAGCACGGTAGCCGTTCTGGGCAGTCTTGTCGGCAACACCCTTGTAGATCCTAGTACGTCCCTCGGTCAGTACCATTCTTCCACCGTCGCGGTTCAAGTGAAACACCCGGTGTCTAGCTTACTTGCGTGTAGAGGTCTTGGGGCCGTAGGTGACGGTGACCAGGTTCTTGCCGGGCTGCTGGGGGTTGCTGGGCTTCTTGGTGGTCACAGCGACATCACCATTCTCGGTAGCCTGAACGCCGATGGCCTGAGGAAAGTCGATTAGAAATTCGTGAGGACATTTGGGGAGGAGGTAGTTTCGTGCAAAGCGCGGCGTGAGGGTCAATATGTACCTTAGTGTTGGCGTATCCGGCATACTAAATACTTCCGTCAGTCTTCAAGTTGGAGTAGTACGGATGGCAGCTAATTGAATCGAACCTTGAAGGAGTGCTTGTTCACCAGATTGAGAGGGTCCCGGGAGAACTGGGAGCCACCACCGGCGTTACGGCGGACCAGATAAGCATTCTGGTTGCCTATGCCGAAGTGTCAGCCACGAAACGAGAATTGAGTGGAGAAAATTCCAGCGCTACATACGGGTGAGCATCCAGATCAGATCGTTAGAGACATTTGTGCGTTCGGCGGCCATTATGACGGTTTGGACTCGAAAGGTTGCAATCTCTCTTGAGAGTGTGTGTGAGTCGAATGGGAATGCGCTCTCGCTAAGCAGACCATTTTGGGTTTAGCCTAAAATGTCTCAGCTAATGCCCAGTTTAAATGCCTGATTATACAGGCATAAAGATGTAACCGTAATTCACCACCGAGTGGGCCACACTACCGAGTGGGCCACCCAACCACTTTTTCGCGTCCTACCGCGTCAATCTGTCTTCTATCAACCACCATGCGTCCAAATCGTATCGGATCAAGCCAGGATTCTATCCAGCAAGAAGGCCGCCTCCTACTTGCTATACAAGCTATCAAAAGCAAAGAAATTGGCACCATACGGCAGGCTGCAGATCAATTTCAAGTGCCTCGTTCTACGCTCACGCGTCGACTACGCGGGACTACAAATCGCGCTGAAACTCGTCCAAATGGCCATAAACTATCGCAAATCGAGGAAGATTCTCTTATCCAGTGGATTATCTCAATGGATACCCGCGGTGCAGCCCCTAGGCACTCAATGGTGCAAGAAATGGCTAATTTATTGATCCAAAAACGCGGCACGAAGGATACTACGCCGACCGGCAAGAATTGGGTCACAAAATTTATACAACGCCATCCAGAGCTTAAATCTCGCTTTTCACGACGCTATGACTACCGGCGAGCAGAACAAGAGGATCCAAGGGTTATTCAAGAGTGGTTTAACACCGTACAAGCCACAATTCAGCAATACGGTATCTCATCGGACGATATCTATAACTTCGATGAGACTGGCTTCGCGATGGGCCTCTGTGCGACGCAAAAAGTGATTACCCGATCAGAATACTATGGCCGGAGATTAGTCTTACAGCCAGGAAACCGCGAGTGGGTAACTGCGATCGAATCAATCAATGCTTCGGGGTGGGCGCTTCCACCGACGCTTATCTTTAAAGGTAAGCAATATAATCAAGCGTGGTTTAAAGACCTTCCACCCGACTGGCGCTTCGAAGTTAGCGCAAATGGGTGGACATCCGACGCGATAGGCCTTCGCTGGCTTCAAAAGCAATTTATCCCGTCGACAAATAGTCGTACGCATGGAAGATATCGACTTCTTATTCTCGACGGTCACGGAAGCCATCTTACGCCAGAATTTGATCAACTCTGCCAAGATCACGATATTATACCAATCTGTATGCCAGCGCATTCCTCGCATCTTCTACAGCCGCTTGATATCGGGTGTTTCGCGGTTTTAAAGCGCTCGTACGGTAGCTTGGTCAGCCAGAATATACGGCTTGGGATCAACCATATCGATAAGCTTGATTTCCTTATAGCATATCCACAAGCTCGCGCTGACGCATTTAAACCAAATACGATTCAAAATAGCTTCCAAGCAGCAGGATTAGTACCATTCAATCCTCAGCCAGTGCTATCAAAGCTTAATATTCAACTTCGGACGCCGACACCACCTACAAGCCGCGGTAGTCAATCAAGCGCTTTTTACCCACATACGCCGGCGAACGTCGACGAGCTTCTAAAGCAAGCATCGTCTATCAAAGCTTTCTTAAAGAGACGCTCCAAAAGTCCGCCATCGCCGTCCCAGGCCGCGTTAAACCAGCTTATCAAAGGCTGTCAAATTGCAATGCAAAACGGTATATTTCTCGAGCAAGAAAATAGGCAGCTACGCGCTGCAAACGCTACGCAAAGGCAAAAACGCGCTCGTGTGAGTAGATGGATAGCCCACGATGACGGTCTATCAGTACGAGAAGCATTAGAGCTTGAGGAAGCTCATGATTCGTTCTTTCAGCCAAGAATAGGCCCAAAGGTAGCACCGGCGCAAGCTACGCAAGCACCAAGAGCGCGGCGTCTACCTAAATGTGGTAATTGTAGCGAGATAGGGCATAAAAAGAATGCCTGTCCAAGAAGAGATTAATAAATATAAAGGCGTTGTGGTTGATTTATATCAATAAAAGTGTAGAAAGGGTGGTTGGGTGGCCCACTCGGTGGTGTGGCCCACTCGGTGGTGAATTACGTTACTAAGGCATCCGGGCATTCAGGCGCTAACAAGACAACGCCCCAACGTGAGCTAGAGCCCCTCTGCGCTGATTGTAGTCTTTGGCCTATAACCCCGTCTGAACTCGGTGAATTCAGCGTCTCGCGACTTTCAGTTTCGAGGGACACAGGCTGTCCTCATCTTGCCCATCATGACTTACACTCTCTTCTACTCGCTCTTATTTTCGGTCATCATCTGCGGAACGGGTAAGTCCAGCAACCCTTGCACCTCCGGATTACCGGAGGACGAGCTAATGTTCATCCAGCCCTCTACCTTACTCGTTCGCGATGGATCTCATTACTTCCGGTACCAGACTACATCTACCATCGACTTCCCTCTAGCTTCACGGGCGATCTGGAGGCCGGCTTAAGCTCGTCACAATTCGACATTGGCGCGAACATTGCGGGCGGCGATACGAGAAGTGGCCTAGACCAACGAGCCAAGCAGGAGGTGCAAAGGATTATGAAGACTCGTAAGGTCAATTTTGATGAAGCACGACGGATTTACACCGAACAGCGATTCGCAAAGAACAATATTGGACCGGACGGTCGACCTCGAGACCCCAAATTTGTTTCATTTTCATGAGCCATCATTTGATACTGTCTACAGCTAAAACATGACTTCCGACTACTCTTCCTCGCATTTCTCAGTTCCATCGTCTTTCCTTTCCTTATGTTCCCACGTCGGTTTTTCTGGGTCGACTTCAGTTTGCGAGGCGTGGCGTTTAGGTTGAAGCAGAAATCATCATCTCTTACACGAAGCTTGAACTTGCACCTGTATTCTTCATTTTTCTAGGATTAGGTTTGAGATCGCTAGGGTGTTTACCAGTGCGTCTGTCGGAATATATTTCAAAAGAGGCCAAGTTTCGAAAGAAAGGGCGCGACGGGACTCGCTCCGATAGCGAAACAACGTGTGATAGGCAGTCGCATGATTTCGAGGGCGGTTCGTGATTCAAAGTTAGAGGCAGGATCTGCCCTGCCGCCGCAAAGCCGAGGTGGTCGGTGACCCATGTCCTGAGGCGAAATGAAGAAATATAGATCGCTCCCAATCAAGAAACCCAAATTACGGGGTCATCCAATGCCGCTCCGGAGCTAATACCTCAGACAATTTGAGCTACTCAGCGACCATTCCCATAGCTCGGTTGCTGAAACCCGGGAGGTAGTGATGGGGGGGGCTCCGGGAACGCCTGCTGGAGGCCCAAACCCGGGAGGCCCGAACCCAGGTGGGGGTGCAGTTTGGGGTGCATAAGGTACTTGGCTGGCTCCATTGAACCCTGGTGGAATGAAGGTCTGGGGACCGCCATAGCCAGCTTGAGACGGCGGTGGGCGTGCTGGTAAACCTGGCGGCGGGGTCGCGAGTGATGGGGGAGGAACAGGCCGACTTTGAGGAGGCAACTGGTAGGACATAGGTACCGGCAATCCTCTGCCCGTGCCCGGATCGGTCGCTTGTGGGACAGTGCTCACCGGCCGAGAGGCATCGCCGTTTGGCATCGATGGAGTGGCAGAGCCCGGACCAATCCCAGCGAATGTGGGCGGGATCTGCTGTGTTGGCAGCTGTACATTGTGCTTCCGAGCCTGTGCCGCTAGCATTCGCTCTGCCTCGTCACCGTGTCTCTCTCCTTTGCCATCCTTCTTGTATGCGTACTGCACTGAAATTTGCTTGTTCATGAGATATTGGCCGTTCATATTCGCAATTGCGGCATCAGAGGATTCGAAATCGGCGAAAGAGACGAATCCGTAACCCTTGGACAGGTTGTTGTCATCTCGGGCAATCTGATATCAATTAGCTTGATCAAGCAGGGACTCTTGGACATAAGTGCCTGACCTTTGGGAGGTTGACCAAATTTCCAAAACGACTGAACGTATCGTAAAGGACTTGCTCGGCGACCATGGGGTCCAGGTTTCCTACAAAGAGCTCCGCGCCAATTTCCACCGATTTTTGTTTGTCCGCTGATGCTTTGTTCACGCGAATTGGTTTGCCAAACAGACGTATTCCATTCATAACCCTCGAGGCATATTCGGCATCTTCCTCGCTGATGAATTCCACGAATCCATATCCTTGGTGTAACTGCGTAACTCGGTCTTTCGGCAGGTGGACGTTAACAATGCGACCCGCCTGCAGCATCAGCTCCCATACCAGGCTGTCCGAGGCACGCTCATCAAGATTTCCGATGTACACTGTAGCCTCCTTATCTTGCTCCCTGTAGTTTGGTTAGCGGGAGGAAACGCGGAGTGAAGACAGACAGAGTATCTTACCAATGTCTGGCGCCGGACATGGTGCCGACAGGTCAAGGGGACCCGGACGTAGCCAAATGGAAATTCAACAAGAAGAAGAAAAACGAGAAAAAAAGGCGCACTTTATTGAAGGACTGAATAGGACTCCGTATTGCGCGAGTGGACGAGGCAAAATGTGCTGGCTGGCAAGGATGGTGAGTTTGAAGGAGCTGGAACTGATGCGGTGATCATGGGGTTTCCCGACTCCCGAAAACTCTTGAACCGTCTTTCGGCTCTCTTTCCATCCCCTTCAACCTCTTTTAGCATAACTTTGCGGCCTCTTCCCTCCTTCATCTAGTTTGAGACCGACTATTTTCGCCAACTCCTATCCATTCACATATCCATTTTTCGTCATAATGGTTCAATTCTCCGAGGAGACCAAGGTTGGTCCAACTTGTCACGCACCTCCCCTGCGGAAGGCTAATTCTGTCTTTTCTCGTAGGAACGTGTTTCCAAGGTCATCGATATTTCCAGATTCGCCATCCACTAGTAAGACTTATGCCGATTTCCTACATTCGTATCAGCAACCGGGCTAACATCATCGTGCTTTTTCAGCGGCTACTTGCCACTCATCGTTTACCTAGGTATGTTCGGCTGTGGTTTGAGAAGGGGTGGATCCAAGAAGCTTCATGTTGCTTGGCCTCTGGTTTTGGATGAATGCTGACTTCGAGTCAACAGGCTACACCTACAGCGAACCGAAGCCGTCTTTGTTCAAGTATGTTTCTTCCTCACCGAATCCCGAAACCATATTTTAACCTATCACCAGGCTGTTCTCGCCTCTTGCTTAAATGCCTACCGGATAGTGAATATCGAATGGGATCTGGGCGAATCTGGGAACCTAGGGAAAGACTTCATTACGCTGAAGACACTTGATACATGCCTCTTCTTTCTGTCTTTGAAGGCGGACCGTTCTATGACCCAGAGCGTCCACCGTATGTAATTTTAAATCAAATCACAATCGTTAACACTCCTTGCTTCAATAGAGATACGTCCGTAATCCCAGCTGTTACATGTCTTGTTCGCACCTTAATTGCGGCGCGGCGCGAGTCCGGAAGCCGAAGTCTCCCGCGCGGCAGAAAACATTCTCTCCTTTACGTCTCCTCACCACCCTACAAACACACTTTTCTAAGGTTCATGACTGGCCATGGCTTGTCGTCATCCTTTGTGGAGACCGTAGCAGGATTCACAGCGGGAATTGCTACAACTCTCTCCCTCCACCCACTTGACTTGGTCAAGACAAGACTGCAGGGTACGACAACCTTCTCCTATGATCAAAGCACAGTCCTAATTCCCTGGCCTTCCAGTTGATCGAAACTCTTCTTCTCGGTTTGGCAATTCATTGCGCATCGCTCATCGCGTATTCCAAACGGAAGGCGGCGTAGCTGCTTTCTACCGAGGTCTGGCTCCGAATCTTATCGGCAACTCGACAAGTTGGGCCTTGTACTTCCTATGCTACAGTAGCTTCAAAGATGTCATTTGCATGTGCCGGGAGCGAGATGGGCGGATGCTCACATCATTTGATTACTTTGTTGCGTCGGGCACTGCTGGTACGCTCTCCAACCGCGAAGCTAGTACCCATATCTAACTTGCTGGCATGCAGGTGCGTTAACATCCATTCTTACGAATCCGATCTGGGTAATCAAGACCCGCATGTTATCCACCGGATCGCATGCTCCGGGCGCTTATCCCTCATCTGTCTCTGGGGCAAGACAGATTTACCACTCGGAGGGTGTATCGGGCTTCTACCGAGGTCTTGTGCCCGCCCTCTTTGGTGTTAGTCAGGGAGCTCTTCAGTTCATGGCTTATGAAAAATTAAAGGTGTTCCGATCTAGGTCGGGACAGGATGCGCCTTTGGGCGACGCGAGTTCCGGCGCAGGGCGGAAGCTTGGTAACTTTGATTTTCTGGCTCTCTCCAGTCTATCCAAGGTTTTCTCGGGCTGCATCACATATCCATACCAAGTTGTCCGGTCGCGCTTACAGACTTATGATTCGCACCTGTTTTACCGAGGTGCCATCGATGCCGTTGTCAGGATCTGGGCCCAAGAGGGGCTCGCGGGATTTTACAAAGGTCTGGGTCCCAATTTATTCCGAGTGCTGCCGAGCACTTGGGTGACCTTTTTGGTCTACGAAAATACGAAGGTCTATTTGTCCAAGTTTTAGTTCTAGACTAGTTACCTACTAGAAATATAATGCTCCTTGATCGCAGGAAGTCTGATACCTTTACATATAATCATGGATCGGGCTCGGTGCAGCGTATTCGCTTTTGAGTTATTCAGGATGTCGTAAATCTTATGGTTCAGACCTATATGTAATCAGTGTTGTTTTATCAAAGAACAAAGGAAGTTGCTAATTAACACTATCCCATGCGATAACGACGACTTTATGAAATTTAGCCGGACCAACCTAAGACTGCCTATGCTATACAAGCTGAAGATACCCCCGAATGGCTTTGACTTTATTGGTAATAGTCCCGTAGTATCCCCACGCCGCTTCGGGTGTTTGGTCCGCCGGGGCCTAATATAACTCCATAGCCTAACGCGTATCTTAAAGCTATTTGTACCTATCATTATTTATTTATTAGAAATTATTTTTATATCAATATTAGATAATATACTTAGGTCGCCTGCAAAGCTACTAGAGGTTAGAAAGGCGCTAAAACTGCCTAAGTAACACGTAGATTTAACGTTCTAATCACTTAGCTATAGGCGTATCTCTATAGTTAGCTATCTTATTCTCAGTATACTACTATTACTAAGCGCCTTGATATATCTTAAGAGGCGGTATTTATTAGCTAAATTATCATACTTAATAGTTTTTACGTTTTACTTACTTTGCACATAGTTAAAACGAATATAAAATAATAACTAAAAAAAAAAGGGAATATTGATCAATAAAATATAGATATATAAATTTATTAAATACCTAGTCAATAAGCTTCATTTGAAAAATATCAAAGTAAAAAGAACAAGAATTAAGGCTTAGAATATTTGTATTTCATAAGCTTAATATAATTATTTCAAACTACGTATCAAATAGATTTCGCTATTGTATATCTATAATTCTGATAAAATTGGCTTTTAGCTAAGTTAAAGAAAGACTTAAAAGACTATTAATCATGATATTATCATATAAAGCTATTTCTAAAAAAAGAAAATAATCTTTTAATTAGAATCAAATATATGATAAGTGATAAATGATTTAGAGTTATTATTTTATCATATCAAATATATTTAAAGCGATAATATTTTTGAACGATATAATATTTTTAAATAAATTATAGATTACAATATCGCTTCTTAAATATTTAAATAATATTTTTATGATTAACTAATTTTTCTTCCAGAAATGTATTCATAATTATATTTATTATAAGTAGAGATTATTATTTTTATGTAGTTATAATTTATATTTTATTTAGGAATTTCTGTATCTTTGTTGTTGACAAAAGATTATTATATTTATTCTTTTTACATATTATATATTTTATTTAGTCTTTTAATAATTGTTTATTTTATTTTTTTAAAAAAAAATAGTTTCTGTTATAAAACATAATACAATCATATTATAAAATAGAAATATAAAGAAGTTTATTGAAATTCAAGAATAAGCTATGATATCTTATATAATTTAGAAAATACTTATTAATTGTAATATCTATCTATTCGATTTATCTTTGATTATTCAATATCTTGATACTATAAGACTATTTATAAAAAAACAAAGATTTGTCGCTATTTTAATCATTTAAATCATTTAAATCATTTAATTCATTTAATTCATTTAATTCATTTAATTCATTTAATTCATTTAATTCATTTAATTCATTTAATTCATTTAATTCATTTAATTCATTTAATTCATTTAATTCATTTAATTCATTTAATTCATTTAATTCATTATCTAAATTATAGCTTCGACATATTGTAAATATTACAAATAAAAATTATCCAAAATAATTAAGCGTAAAAAGTTTAACTCAGATACTAAGTAATAAATTCATCCTAAATTAATTATAGACTAAGTTAAAGATACAGAGACACTAAATAGGATACTGATAATATCTAGATAATAATTTAATATGGGATATCTATAGGGGTAAAGAGAATAATAGGTATAAAAAGCTTTAAGATATGTATTAGACTACGGAGTTATATTAGGCCCCGGCGGACTAACACCCAAAGCGGTGTAGGTATGCCACTGGACTATCGATCTTATGATAAAAATTTAGTAGCCTTCCTACGTTATAACAAGGTAAAAAAATTTAACATCAAAAAAATTCAAGAATCACTTTACAGTTTAAACAGTTAACTATAGCTAATTTAATCTAAGATTTATAAGTATATCTTAGCTACTTTTTTTGAGTAATAGAGAGAATAATTTATATAATATATCAATTATGGAAATTATTTATCATATAGATCATTTCTCTAATATCCTTGATTAATTGATTGATTGATTATTCATTCTCGGATCTGTCAGCCGTAAGGCCGATTTGCCGGCAGAAACTATAGGGTAGTCGGGATAAATATATTATATGATTGCGCTAAGATAAGCTAGTTCCTAACGTTTCCTCTCCGTGACTACAGGTCGGCTCACCGGTGAGGTGAGAGGTCGGCTCACCGATAAGTCATCTATGTTATGTGATACTTTGGATCGGTGTGCCGACCTTCGTCTTTATCGAATTACCCTTACACTATCGCTTCCCTATCTAGCTTAATATTAGTTATAAGCCCACCCACCCTTAATATTATTATTTTCTGCCTTTAAAGCCTATTTATTAATATAGCGGACCTTAAAGACGATATAAGTAATAAAATATCGATAAAAGCTAATCGTAAAGCGACGAAAAAGTGATAGATTACGGTCAGAAAGTAAGGGATGTTAACCCTATTTAGCCTACCTATAAATTTTACCTAAGTAAGACTAAGCTTACCCTAAAGGGCGTATAGCGCCTTATAACTATTGTAGTGGGAGAACTGGTGACATAATGAGCCTATGTGTGGCCTCAGGCATGATTTAATGTCTGCAGTGCATAGTATATCTCCAGACACACTTAGAGAGAGACAAGTCATCTACCCAATTCATTCAGGATTCACCCAATTTCTTCTATCCAAATACAGTATTAAGATTATCCCGCACGGCCGCAACAGGGCATCAGTACGGCCTTATCCAGCATCCTCTACACCAGACAGGCAGTGTGTGTGTGTGTGTTATCCAGTCTGCATCGCCAGACAGCTATCGAGCCGTTCCCATTTTATATTGGCGTCCCCGGGAAGGCTCTTTTGTCAAGGCATATCACTATACGAAGAAATACACACCTAGAGGGTGGGGATCGCGTTTGACCCTAAAGGCTATAAGACTGTCTGAGACCTTAAGCGGGAGACTATATTCACTAGTGATTGCGACGGTATATAGTCGGTGCGGACAAACGAGAGTGACTAGCCGAGATATAGTGTTCTCCTAAATATACCTAGTTCCTACGAGGAATACTATCGGACTAGTATATAGGAGATATAGCGGTGCTTCAGATACTACTAAAGATATAGCCTATTTAATTAAATGCGGTGGCCGAGCAGGGGTACCTAAGTATCTGATAGCTATATGTTGGACTAAAAGGGTAAAGCTACCACGAAGCAGATCGTGGCCCCTTAAGTCCGTGGGATCAACCTTAGTCCGGCCAGGTTGTCGGTGCCAGACAAAGGAATAAGGTCAAAGGTCGTAGGATAGACTATAAGCAGATATAGCCTAAACGAAGGCAGAACCACAGTCCTGAGGATCAAAGGAAGAAGGTAGAGACAACTTTTGGAAAGTGGAAAATGACTTCAGGAAAGTAGAAATGACTTGATTCTATCTGCTAGAAAGGAGGGACATATTTATGGGCTAGGATAGCCTAGAAATGACGTCTAGAATGACATACAAATACTAGGCAGCAACATAATGAAGGTGGCAAAGAAGGGAACCGAAGAGAAGCGAAAAGAATGATATTAAGGATCGACGGTCTAAGCCACCCTGAAGGCATCCCCGTAGGATCAGGCTATGTATACCCAAAGGTAGACTATTTTACCCCTAAGGGAAAGTGGTCCGCCTATCCTTAAGGGGACTGAGGGTCGAAGTCTGTTCACCGAGGTCCGAAGACCATGGTCGAAGTCCGCGGGCAAGGCATGCCCGAAGGCACCCCCGAAGGAACGGACCATTCATGCCTAAAGGCGGACCATCTACCCCTAAAGGAAAATGGTCCCGCCTATCGTTCGGGGGAGGGCCGCGGACCAGAATCAGAAGTGGTCAAAACATTATTTTGATAGAAGAAAAATCTGGTCACGTGATCAATGCAATCTGGTCTTATATGTTGAATATAAGGATAGATCTTTCTATGTAGCATTGGTCTATATTCCAATAATATCTTTACTTATATATTTCCTTATTTCTCTCCCCTTACTTTTCCCCCTTTAATAACTCTCTTCTATCTCCTTAGTACTTATATTTAGTATTATTTTGACTTCTTTTTATTTATTCTTTAGCTATAACTTATTATTAGTTTAGCTTCCTCTTTATTTCTTTTCTTTTTCTCTATTTTTATCATTATTTCGCTCGCGAATTAATATATCTGCCCCTTTATCCCCTAGCTATTACCCTCTGCGGGATATATCTTTAATCCCTAAGCTTACTTAGTATATTCCTTACGCCCGTCGCTCCCTCCGAGACTAAGATAAGTAGAGCGCCTTCTCGGTAGTTTATATACGCGATACGCTAGATTCTATTTTATACTAGGTATATTTCTGTGCTAATCGTTCTTACCCTTCGGTTTATTTACCTTTTCTATTTAGTTATATTTTATTACTAATCTATCTAGGTTCCCCTTAATATATAAGGTAACTTAATTAATATAGTTAATTTAGTTAAGTATATCGCGGATATTTAGGCTATCGTTACTAAGTCTGCTAAGGAGACAGATAAAGATAGTAAGCTTATTATTAGTGACCCTATTTAGTCTAATATTATTTATATCCTGTTGGAGCATAAGGGGAAAGCTACCACGAAGCAGATCGTGGCCCCTTAAGTCCGTGGGATCAACCTTAGTCCGGCTGGGTCAGTCGGTGCCAGACAAAGGTAGAAAGTCAAAGGTCGTAGGATAGACTATAAGCAGATATAGCCTAAACGAAGGCAGAACCACAGTCCTGAGGATCAAAGGAAGAAGGTAGAGATAACTTCAGGAAAGTAGAACAGACTTGATTCTTTCTGCTAGAAAAGAAGGACATATTTATAGGCTAGAATAGCCTAGAAATGATATCTAGAATGTCATACAAATACTAGTCAGCAACATAATAAAGGTGGCAAAGAAGGGAACCGAAGAAAAGCCAAAAGAATGATGTCAAGGATCGACGGTTTCAGCCACCCCGAAAGCTTCCCCGCAGTATCTGGTTATGCATACCCAAAGGTGGACCATTTTATCCCTAAGGGAAAGTGGTCCGCCTATCCTTGAGGGGACTGAGGGTCGAAGTCTGTTCACCGAGGTTCGAAGACCATGGTCGAAGTCCGCGGGCAAGATATGCCCGAAAGCACCTCCGAAGGAACGTACTATTCATGCCTGAAGGCGGACCATTTACCTCTGAAGGAAAATGGTCCCGCCTATCTTTCGGGTGAGGGCCGCGGACCGGAATCAGAAGTGGTCAAAATATCATTTTGATAGAAGGAAAAATTGGTCACGTGATCAGTGCAATCTGGTCTTATATGTTGAATATAAGGATAGATCTTTCTATGTAGCATTGGTCTATATTCCAATAGGATCTTTTCTTAGGATTTTAATAAACTCTTTTGCCTTTTCTCTTTTTCTTATAGTCCTATATTATTTCTTAAATATTCTTTATATCTACTTTTAGTAACTATTAGTTATATTCTACGGGCTATCCCTTCCACTTAATTAGGAAATATATCTTATTATAGAAGATTTTCTCGTCTTTAACCTCCTTAACCTCCTATTTATTATTATTCGCGAGCTCTAATATTAGAAGTAGGTTTATATCTAATTTACGTTAGTGTTAAGGCTTAACGAAGGTTATAGGGAAGATATTATATAACCGGGAGTATTAGTTAGGTAAGCTTAGATAATATAACTTATATTCCGACTATTATAAGTATACGGAATAGTCTAATAAAGCGTAATAAGAGTTTTCTTGTAGGTATCTTTAGTTTTAAGTTACGGGTTAAAAGGGCTATAAGATCTTTACGCTTAAATTAAATTAGGGTATAGCGTTTATTATAGTGCTTCGCTATAGTTTTAGTAGCTTTTCGCTATATTTTCTTTATTTTTTTACAGAGATTATATAGCTTTTATATTCGATCTACTATAGCTAGTATTTCCTCCTTTAGTACTTTAGCCTTAGAGCGTAATTAGAAATTTAGGGAATATCCTATAAAGGCTTAGAAGGGTAAGATACCTATAATAATATTTATAGTATTATTATATATAAACTCTGTAATTCGTAGTAGATTCGGCTATATTTATTATTTAGTATCTATAAAATACCGTAAGTAGTACTTAAGGGTTTAATTTATCCTTTCTATTTAGCTATCTATCTATAGGTAGAAAGCTATAGAAAATCGGAGTTTTATCCTTAAGTAAAAATATAGTTTTAACCAGAATTTACTAATAAAGATAGGGCCTTTATTAGATATAATACCTTTTAGTAAGCTAAACTAAAGTTCGATCTTATAATATATTATAATAGTAAGGGAACTAGCGTTAATCGCTATTAAAATAGGGATAAATCGGTATTATTTCGTAAAGCGGCAAATAATAACTAAGATTATATTATAAGGCTTATTCTTATAGATTACTAAGGGTAAACCTATAATAAAGTCTATAGAGATTTCGGCAAATAATTATAAAGGTTACGGTAAGGATTTAAGGTTACTATATAGCCTATACCGAGATATTATAGTTCCTTAGCAGACAGAGTAAGTTTTTATATATTCTATAATATCTTAGTATATATTTATCTAATAATATTTCTGTTATAGGAGCTCTATTATCCTATATTTCCTAAAGTATCTTACTAAGGGATTATTATAATAAATTTATAGTAATTTCTATTTTAGGTTACTCCCTATAGGGATATAAAGATATATTTTATAGTGTAGTAGGCTATTAAGGTTAATAAACTATCCTTTTATACGCTATTTCCCTTACGAAACGGCTATCTTTTAGCTCTAAGTCTCTGGATTATTATTTTAGATTCTCTTAACCTAAATCCGTAGATTAGCGCTTACGTACTCCGTATAAGCTTTCTTATTAGTATTAGTACTCTATACTATACTTTAGGGTAACCGTTAAGCGCGACTTAACTCCTCCTAGATAGCTTAGTTAGCTATTTCTATATTACCTTAGCCTCGATTCACTTAGGTATTAATAGGGATTCGTATATAGAGTTTAGGTTCTTCCTAGTTATTATACTCTAACTAAGATTTGCTAGCTAAGAGGTCTCTTAGTTTAACCTCCGAAATACCTATAATTCGCTCTCAAATAGGGTTTAGAAGCTCTATTCTTAGAGCTATATCTTTATTTAGCTATCGTAAGAGGCTATCGGCGGGATTTATTCTACTTACTTAGTATTTAATTACGAAATTAAAGGGGGTAAGAAATAAATACTATTAGGCTTAGCGTTTATTAATTTTTAGCTATTTTATAAAGCCTTAGAGGTTCAAATAATTAGAGAGGACCTTAATAGGGTATTTATTTTCTTCTAAGTAATATTACTATTACTTAAATAAATATATAATAGCGAATAGTTCCTAGTCCGGAATACTATAGTTTAGTTCTGCGCTAGTAAATTTTCTTAACTAAAACGCTATAGGGTACTATCGCTTTTTATTATTAGGTTATAATATTATCTTAGCTATCCCTAGGTTAGATATATTAGTTTTAATTCGGATATATCTTATTAGGTCGAAGAATTTAAGGAGTAAGGCTTACTAAAAGGTATCTTTTAGTTATTAAAACGCTACCTTTTCGATATTATTTAGATCTATATTCCCTTATTTTTTACTATTCTAGCTTCCCTTTAGAAGGTTAGTAAGAGAGACTATAATAAGGGAGTATCCTTTAATAAAGCGCTAATAAAAGTTATAAAATCCTAGGAATACTTAGATATTATAGAATATTTTAGGTATTTCCTAAGATATAATAGCGATAATATATTATAGGTCTATTAAGATACCTTAGCTATCACTTATAAAGCTAAGGAATTCTACTTAGTCTTAGTAAAATATATATTTAGATATTTTTACGTAGAGCTATATTTCCTTTAGCCTTTCGAGGACTTATTAAAGATATTTTATATATAACTCGTAGTCTAATAAGAAGATAAGGATATTATCTAGGTATATAATATAGATTATATTAAGTAGGCTATATAATATAATATAAATATAATTTTAAAAGATAGCTAATACGTTAGTAAGTCTAAATAGTATTACTATATATTTATAGTAGCTATATTATATCCGGAAGGCTATTTTTTATTCTTTACCCTCTCTTATTCGGATTCGGTAATATATATCCTATATATCGATTTTACTAAAGTATTTTATACCTAAAAGGCGGTTAAGGATCTCCGAAATAAGGGGTAAAGAATAGTGATTCTTAACTAAGACTTTATTTAATCCTCAGTAATCTACGTAAAGACATAAACTACCGTCCTTTTTAGGCATAAAGAGGATTAGCACCCCTACGGGACTCTTAGAGGGTCGGATATATTTATTTATAAGGTTTTTATTAAGATATCTTTTTAATTCCGCGAGTTCGATTTATAAGAGAGGGTATATTAGCCTATAAAGGGATAATACCCCTTCCTTAAGTTTAATAATATAGTTAGTTAACTTTTATATCGGTAGAATCTTTAACTAATTAGCCACAAATATATTATAAAATATCTCTAATTTATCTAATAGTATTAGTTTAGATAGTCTTTATTTCTTTATTATCCTCTAAAAGCTATATATTTTCTAGTATTTAGATCGTAATATAAATATAGGTATAGTTTCGGTAGGCCTTAATAAATTATTATAGACTAAGTAAGAAGAACTCTTTTACCTTAAATTACTATTATTAGTCTAATAATAAATAGATTTAAAGGTCTTAAATTATAGTTATCGATAAAAGGATAGGGCTACCTTCTAAGCGTAAGTCCCTATCTATAGCTATATATTATCTTATAAAGCTATAGGGTATCCCCCTTAAGTCGGTAGCGGTAATAAGGACTTTCTATACCTTATAAAAAATAATCTTCTAATTCGAGATTACCTAAATAGTTAGAGCGGTAGCTAAGATATATTTTAGGTTATACTTTTTTATGAATTAGTAGCTAACTAGATTAACTTCGGCGTAACTATCTAGGTCCGCGTATATAATAAGGGCGTTCCGTACTTAAATTAGGATATAAAAGCGTAAGATAGTCCCTATCTTAGGGTCTAAAGTTATAAGGGTAGGGCTTACTTTAACTTATTCCCTTTTCCCGAGTTCTTTAAGGATTAAATATACACGGGGTATATATTTAGTCTATCTTTAGTATAATTTAGGGCGATATAGCTAAATTTATAATATTAGTAATATTAGGGTCTTAATCCTAAGTGTAGTAGGTTTTGGTCTCGGTTTATAATTAATCTATATATATTATTTAAGTTATAATAGCCGCGGCTTTCCTAGAAGTATAAGGAACCTAGCTAAGTCTTTAAGGGTTATTACTCCTTATATCTTTAGGAGGCGTCGTCCCTTCTTTAGTTATATATATATCTAGATTATACGAGGCGTCTTAGTAGGTATTAATACTCTTAGGTTTTATCGGTAAATTAGCGACGTTTCTTAGCTATTTAGAGTAGGTTTCAGAAATATCCTACTTTACTTATTATAATATTATATATCTCTAGTAGTTATCCTCTAGGGAGATATTCGCTTATATAATAGCGAAGGGCTAGGTTAAGCTTAGAAGTAATAAAATATTATACTATCCTTTTCGCTTTTCCGTTTAAAATATTATTCTAGGCTATCTAAATAAATATAGAATTAATCCGGATTATCTTATAGCCTTTAGCGTACTTAGCTAAGGCTAATACTTATATTAGTCTATAAGATAGCTATATTATATAGGAGGGTAATTATTTAGTCTTTAAAAGTTATCTATAAGCTCTTAAGCTCTTATTATTTCTCTATAGGCTTTATACCTATATATTATAGCTATCTTTAGCGATAGTTATATTTTATTATTACTATATTAGTAAATACCTTTTCTCGGTCTATAGAGTATTATTTTAGGTTAGCTTCGAATTAGTATTTAGAATTTAAGAATCTACTTTTAATATTTCCGGAGATTCCTTCCTTTAAAAAGGAAGGAATATCTTTAATTTTAATACCCTTTTTATTGTTACTCGCGGTCGATTCGTCTTTATTCTATAGCTAGGTCCTTATCTTAACTAATATAGTTTGGTCCCCTTTAAGCTCCTAAATACATTTAAGGAGGCGGATTTTCTTATTAAGGCGTTCGATTTTATCTTCGATAGTTTAGCTATCGTTTCGGAGTTCTCTATAGGTCGCTTAATATCCGCGTAGGTCCCCCTAGAAGTGGTTTATATTATAGCGGGTCAGGAGAAATTAACTCGGGTTAGTTTAGTCCCGGGGTCGAATCGGTAGCGTCTCTACGCTAGGATATAGTAATAGCCTTATACGATATAGGTATATCGTCGCCTTCGGTAATAACGCGGGAGCGGAGGACACGGTCGTTAACAGACATAATTCCTTAGATAACCGATAAAAGAAGAATCAGAATTATAAAGGATCTATATGTTCAGGATAGAAAGCCTGTCGGTTAGGTAAGAAAGGATATCTAGACTAGGTGTAATATTATAGAAGCAAGACTAATTCTTACTAAGTCTAGATTAATTGGAAACCCTCTCGATTTAAGTACGAATTGGGTCCGAGACTTGCTTATTCCACTGCGGGGCAAACCTTCACCGCTAGTCCTCAGTATTCCTTTACATATTACCTAGGTAGCCTTCTTACTCTCGTATATAAGGAGATAGATATATATAACTACCACTATCTACCTCGTATAGGTAAGCCTCGCCTTAGGTGGTTAAGGAATATATAGTCCAGTATTATTTAATAGCTTATCTATTAGGATCTAGCGTACTATATATACTATATTTTCTTCCGGCCAGACCACGCTTACTAACTAATCTCCTTCCTATACTACGCAAAGAGTACTATACTTAAGGAATAGACTTATTTTAGGTATATTAATATAAATCTAAATAACTTAGTGCAGACTAGATAAGGCAGCGTAATCTTATAGGGCAGTCTAGTATTAGATAATAAAGATAAATAGAACTATACTAAGATTCTGCCTAGTATATATCGCTATATTCAGAAGTAGTAGGCTCTTATGCGGGATAGGATAAACACTATAGATAGCTTTATACAGAAGATTAATAATTAGCTTTAGACCCCAGAAGATACTAAGCGATATGGCACTAACTAAGTAAAGGAGATCTATATAGCTAGTGATATCCGAATCAGTTTACCTAGTATCCCCTATAGGTCGACGGGCCCCGTAACTAAGAGGCGGAGAAGTATTTTACTATAGTTTATATATATTAGAGATAACCACTTAACTCTAGATACTCTAGAGTCCGGTATATAGGAAGAAGTATCTACGGCACACCGAGACCTTATATAAGCTCTAAGAACTCTATTAGGGCTTACGAGCAATATATATAGCTATCTACAGTATATATTCCCTAGAGCGCCATAATTCCGCGGGGAAGGTTTAAACTCTAAATACTTAGTTAGTCGTAGCCGCTAGACAGACCTTAGTATATTAGCTAAGTTAGATATCCTCTTCGGACCGGATAAAGCCATAATAACCGCCTATATTATCTTATAGAGGAAAAAGGCGCAGCAAATATACGCCTAATTATTCAGAGATATAATTAAGGCGGAGAAGCTAGTATTCGGGAAAGATTCCTTCTTTTACCGTAAGGTATTAAGACTATATATTAGTCCCCCTAATCCAGAAGTTATACCTCCGGAGAATAATAATAATAAGGAAGAGATATAATATCCGCGGCGATAAGGAATAGGTATTCTGGTCCTATCTTTCTTTACTTTTATTAAAGTAGCTTAGGCATTCTAAATTAACTGCGCTTAACCACGGGACGGTTAATTTTATAGGGAGGGGTAGCATATAGTAAGAGAACTAGTGACATAATAAGCCTATATATAGCCTCAGGCATAATTTAATATCTATAATACATAGTATATCTCCAGACACACTTAGAGAGAGATAAGTTATCTACCCAATTCATTTAGGATTCACCCAATTTCTTCTATCCATAATATAGCATTAAGATTATCCCGCACGGCCGCAACAGGGCATCAGTACGGCCTCATCCAGCATCCTCTACACCAGACAGGCAGTGTGTGTGTGTGTGTTATCCAGTCTGCATCGCCAGACAGCCATCGAGCCGTTCCCATTTCACTATAGATATAAGTATTAGAAATTCGGAAATATTAGTTTTAAATTAATTCTAATTAATTCTTAGAAAATTAGTAATTAAATTTTATTTCTTAGGGAGCTTTAGTGTCGCTTCCCTAACTATCTTTATTCTATAAGTTAAAAAAAGAGATATTTCTAACTAATTTAGGTTATCTTTTAAAATACTAATAAATTAAAGTACTATATATTTAAAAGTATTTTAGTAAATATAACGTAATAACTAAAGGCCTTAGTAGTTAGCTTATTATTATCTTAATTAAGAAGGCTATTAATAAGGATAAATAACCCTTTATTATTTTTAAATTAGTTCCTAACTAATTTAGATAATTTCTATAAAATTATATATATTTATTATAAATATAGTATATTAGTAATTATATAATACTCTTCTCTCTCTTTTAAGTATAATAGTAAAGTAAGTATTCTTAAATTAGTTTAGATCTAGTTTTTAATACTATAAAAAATTAATATAATATATATATATAAGCTATTGTATAATATAGGCTAGACTAACTTATATATATTTTATAAGGATAAGTCTACTATTTAATATAAGTATTAATAGCCTTACTTTAAAATTAATTTAAAACTAATTTATAGAATTTTTAGTTTATTATTATGACTCTTATTAATTTAACTATAATTTCTTTAAATTACTCTCTGATCCTAAAGATAAAAAGAAGATTATTATAGTACTAAATCTTACTATAGTAATAGACCTTACTATAGTAATAAATATTATTTTAGCTTAATAAAAGAATTAGTCTTAAATTAGTTTTAGCTAAATGAATACTAGGCTATATAATATAAAGAAATAATTAAAGAAAGAATTAATCTAAAATTAGTTTATAAGTAATTAATTTATTTACTAAAGATTTAAAGATCTATTCTTTATTATAGTAAATTTCGAATTAATTCTAAACTGATTATAGTCCTTACTCTTAAATCCTTAGTTATAATTATAAATTCTTTAGCTCTATATATTCTACTTTAGCTTAATATTATTATTTCTATTTAGTAATACTAATATTATTATTTTAATTAGGGTTTAACTAAGTATAATAATTAATACTAATAATATATTAAAGATCTCTATAAATTAATTAGTTAAGAATTAATTTAGAATTAATTAATATTAACATATATTAATTTTATAAGCGACTTCCTATGTTTCGCGAGTGACTTACTCTATTATAGCCTTCAGAGTATAAATAAAGAGATTTAATAAAGCCTAATAAATTTAAAGTAAGAAAGATCTTATTATCTAGATATTATTAATTATTCTCTATCTACCTTTATCTCTTATAAGAGGTCTTAGTTACTAAAGAATTAGTTAAAAATTAATTTTAAACTAATAACTTTTAAGAACTTTTATATATTAAATAGTTAAAATACCGCGTATTAAGCGAATTTAATTAATATAAGTTACTAATTCTAAAAACAACCTATATCTTATATTATATAATATTATATTTATTAAGAAGATAAGACCTAAAAATTATAATTAGTAAAGAACTAAGTTTAAATTAATTATGGCTTACCTATTAATTATATTTAATAATAAGGTATAAATTTTTGTAAAATAGGACTTATAATAGCTTTACTCTACTATATATATATATAATTAAACCTAAGCTTAGAATTTAGGCTTTATAAGAGAGTAAGCCTAATAAAGTTTTACTATAATAATTAGATATTATTTATAAATAGCTTAATCTCGAAGCTAAGGCTTATTATCTAAATTAGTAAATAATTAGTTTATTACTAATTTTTAAAACTTATTTTCTTACTGATAATTAGTTATATAAGCTTAAAGTAATTATTCTCTAATTTATAATATAGAAGACCTATTGGTCTTATACGCTTAGATTAGAATATATTACCTTCCTAAGTAAGAATAAGCTTTGAGACTATTTATATAAAATAAATATAGTAAAATATAAGGACATTTTAATATTACTATTTTTAGTCTTAATACTTAATATCCTATTCTTAAAGGTATAAACTAAGGCCTAAATTAGTTCTAAATTCGTTTAAAAATATTAAATATTTAGTTAAGACTTCATCTTTTATTTATTTATAATATATATTAATAATAATTACCTAAAACCTATAGTTATAAAAATAATAGAAATTTATTAGTATTTTTATAATATCTTATAGAAATTAAAAAATATAAGTAAAAGTATTTTATATATAAGTAGGCTTTATTAATTTATAAATATATAATAAAGTATAATAACTATTAGTTTAGTATTAATTTAGTATTAGTTTAATATTAATTTAATTTACTCTTTCTATATTAAGGTAAAAATATTACGAAGATTACCTTATTATTTACCCTTAACCTATTTATATAAAATATTAACCTTAAAGATATCTAGATTACCCTATATTTATAGCTACTAATTAAGAGTGAATAATAATAGTACCTTAGGCCTTATATATATAGATTTAATAGATATACTTCTTAAAAAATTTAATTAGTTTTTAGTTTAGATCTAGTTTAGAAATAATTTATATCTAAAATTCTAATTTATTCTTATATTTAAAAAGAATATTATAAAAATCTCGTCCTTAAGGATAGGCTAAGGCTTATTACTTTACTATAATTACTAAGAATTAATTAAAGTTAGCGAAGCTTATATATATATTAGAAAGTGTTTAAGATCTATAGTCCTTAAGGAATTCCTTAAGAGCTAGACTCTTTAAAAATATACCTAGAAATAAAATTAATATATATCTAATAATATATTAATTTTATATTAATAAATATCTACTTACTTATTATTAGGTTCGGCCCCTATATCTTCTTTATAATGGTAATTACGTTATTAAGGATACGCTAGGGTAGCTTATTAGGTAATAGAGATAGGCAGGTATACTTTCCCTTTAAATAAAAGATTATATATAGATATATTATAATATTAAGTAGGATAAAGCTATATATATAGATATTATATCTAATTTTTTAAAGATATCTAATACCTTGAAAGAGATATATAATTATTACTCAATAGTTAGAAAGTACTTTAGAATTAGTTCTAAACTAATAATTTAAGCACTTATTATACTTATTATAGCGCATCGTAAGTTACTCTAAAGTTATATAATACTTAGTCTATATATAATCTATTTACCTTACTAGATTCTCTAGATATTAAATATTAAGGGTGTCTATTCTTAATAATAACGGAAAATAA
The DNA here is from genome assembly GCF_028827695.1 of Penicillium maclennaniae. Taxonomy (NCBI): domain Eukaryota; kingdom Fungi; phylum Ascomycota; class Eurotiomycetes; order Eurotiales; family Aspergillaceae; genus Penicillium; species Penicillium maclennaniae. The sequence goes on along the minus strand of NW_026623215.1, from coordinate 2,617,746 downwards.
AAGTAATCTAAGATAATAAAGCTTCGGTTTAAATATATAAGATAAGGTATAAAGATATTAGTAATATTTTAAATTAGTTAATTATTAATTTATAACTATTTCTTATTATAAGGAAGATAAACTAATTTATAATAAATATATTAGACTTAAAAGTATATATCTTATTAATCTATATACGCTATCTTATCTTTAAATTTCCGTAATATAGTAAATAATAGCCTAAAATATAATTACTTAGTAAAAAATTAATTTAAACCTAGTTCGAAACTAATATACTTACCTAAGACTATTCCTTTATTATTATAATATAACTTTATAGATATAAAGCTCTTCTCTCTTATACTTAATTCTCTTAAATATTAATATATTTACGCTATAATAATATAAATCCTTAATTTTAGGATTAAAAAACTTATATAATTTTATATTAATATAATAGTACTTTCTTTTCTTAGTTTAGTAGCTAAGAAAAGTATTAAATACCTAGCTAATTAAACTAAATATAGTAGCACTATATTATAACTAATATATATATTAGTTTAAGAGTAGTTCCGAATTAATTTAAAATTACTTTATTTATATTATTAATTTAAGTACTTTCTGCTAATTAATTATTAGAGTATTTCGAAGGTTAATAATATAAATATCCCCTTAATTATAGGATTTAGAATATTTAGGTAGCTATTATATATAGTAAAAAGATAGTACGGAGATACTATCTTTACTAATAGTAAAAGATATTAGAATTGATAATAGCTAGAACTAATTCATTATTAGTTCTAATTTAATAAATTTTAGTATTAACCTAAATATCCTAGTTTATAGTTTAGGAGAGCTATATTCCGCTTATATAAAATAATATTATTAATTTAAGATATTAGCTCTTTATATAGATTTATTTCCTTATCTAAAGGGGGGAGAATTAAGATTAATAAGTTTATTAATAATATAGGTATCGATTTCGATCTATTTAAAAGGGTTTGTGTCGCTTATCTTAAAACTAATTTTAAATTAGTTATTACGAGGTGAAGCAGTAAGGATTTCGAACAAAATAAAAATAGAGCGAAATTTATTATTATGGGTATTAGTGAGCCGACCCACACGTTATGTGATAAAAGTGGAGACATCGGTGAGCCGACCTCTCGCCTCACCGGTGAGCTGGCCTGTCTTCTGTCCTATCCCGCTTCTAACCACTCCCGTAATCTTATCCCACCTATCGTCGCGCCTATCTGGCTTACCTCAGTATTATATAGTCTAGATAAACGCGTCGATCGCGGGCGATTAGTGCTATATATATTCTATTAATAATTAAGCTTAGCTAATTAGATATATCTAGGGTAGATCGTGCTTATTATAGCGGTATTATTTACTATAAGAGAATTAATAAGATTATAAAGATTAATAAGATTATTAGCATTAATAGGATTAATAGGATTATAAAGGCCTAATTAGGAAATTACTTAAATATATATATTTATTATAGGTAAGGATATAGGTATATAAGTATTCGCCCTCTCTTCTTTTCTTTTTTTACCTTCTCTAACCTACTTATTTCTTGATTATTTTATTCCCTTTTATACTTATTTATCTATCTCTAGGTATCTTCTAGCTAATATCTAGTATTTATTTTTACTTATAGATTTATTATAAAAAATCTTAAAAAATATATTTTTCTTATTATTTTCGCGTATTATAGCTAGTCTAGCTAGCCCTTATTATATTTATAGCTATCTATATTATAGTACTAAGCCTTCTCTTATTTCTTTTGTTACTCTTATTTATTTATTTTTTATTTAGTTACCCCCGCTTATTTCTTTATTAGCCTTAATACTAAAATAAGTTAGTTATAATTAATTTTATTATTAATTTTAATCTTTTAATCGCGAATATATTTATTTAGATTAATATAGACTAATATAATAGAAAGCCTTATAATTATAAGTGTCACGGGCCAATGCCCGGCATAGGTCACGTGAACCACGTGACCCTAGCATATTGATATAACGACCGCACGGAGAGAATATCCCTTCTTTAAGCTTTTATATATAGTTTGTGGCCTAGTTAGATTAGATCTAAGTCTTACTTTAGCCCTTTACATATAAAAAGCTTCCGATTCACGATTATTAAACTAATAAAATATAACTATTTTCCCTATAAAGCGATATCTCTAGCGATAATATAGTACTAAGAAGCAATAAGCCTACTATTATAGGTATAAATATTATTATACTAAATAGTATAGATCTAAGCCATATAAAATAAAGAATAAGAGCGTTATAACTACTAAGATATCGCTTAAGAAGAATAAATCCGATACCTTGAAGTAATATTAGATTAATAGGTTTTTTTAGCTATAATAATTATTGGAATATAGACCAATGCTACATAGAAAGATCTATCCTTATATTCAACATATAAGACCAGATTGTATTGATCACGTGATCAGATTTTTCTTCTATCAAAATGATGTTTTGACCACTTCTGATTCTGGTCCGCGGCCCTCCCCCCGAACGATAGGCGGGACCATTTTCCTTTAGGGGTAGATGGTCCGCCTTCAGGTATGAATGGTCCGTTCCTTCGGGGGTGCCTTCAGGCATGCCTTGCCCGCGGACTTCGACCATGGTCTTCGGACCTCGGTGAACAGACTTTGACCCTCGGTCCCCTTAAGGATAGGCGGACCACTTTCCCTTAGGGGTAAAATGGTCCACCTTTAGGTATGCATAGCCTGATCCTGCGGGGGTGCTTTCGGGGTGGCTTAGACCGTCGATCCTTGATATCATTCTTTTCGCTTCTCTTCGGTTCCCTTCTTTGCCACCTTCATTATGTTGCTGCCTAGTGTTTGTACGTCATTTGTATGCTATTCTAGGCGTCATTTCTAGGCTATCCTAGCCTATAAATACGTCCTTCTTGTCTAGCAGATAGAATCAAGTCAGTTCTACTTTCCTGAAGTCAGTTCTACTTTCCTTAAGTCATTTTCCACTCTCCTTAAGTCATTGTCCACTTTCCAAAGTAATCTCTACCTTCTTCCTTTGATCCTCAGGACTGTGGTTCTGCCTTCGTTTAGGCTATATCTGCTTATAGTCTCTCCTACGACCTTTGACCTTCTACCTTTGTCTGGCACCGACTGACCCAGCCGGACTAAGGTTAATCCCACGGACTTAAGGGGCCACGATCTGCTTCGTGGTAGCTTTACCCTTATATCCCAACAATAATAAATATAAAAAAATAAGCGACTCTATTATAAAATATTAATAAAGTAATAATAGAATATTTATAAAATAAAAAGCATTATTAACTAAAAGTATAATTATTAGACCTTATCCTATTTAATAACAATATAAATAACTAACTAATTTAATAAGTAATAATTAAGAATAAATTAAGCGTTAATAAATAAGTTATTAATTTACCTTTAGACTAATTTATATATGTATTATTTAGGCTAAAGAAAATTATTTATAAAAATAGTCAAATATTTATAAATTATACTAAGATATTAATAACTACTATGTATTATTAAATTATCTTAAGAGTATCTATAAAGACCTAAATATTAAAATATATATGGTGAGATAATTATATTAGATCTAATAATCTAAGGGAATAATCTTTAAAAGTTCTTATTATAATTAAAGAAAGAGTTTATAGATATAGATATCCTAAATTAATATAATAAAGTTAAGAGATACATCCTTCTTAAGGTACTTAATAAGATAATACTTAATTTATTTATAAATTATAGTATTTTTATTATCTTTTTAGAACTAATCTCTAAACTTTATAAAATTAATATAGATATGAATACCCTTAATATTAATAAAGCTAAATAAATAGGTTATTTACGCTTACTAAAAGTAAGCGATAATATAGATTAAGCTCTAACTCTTATAATAGATTAGATTAAATTATATATAAAAATCTTATATCTAAATAATAATATCTTAAGATAAGCTTAGTAAGTAAGTCTTAATAAATTAAATAAATAGTGAGCTAAAGAGAAATATCTGTAATATAATAAATCAGGCTACTATGTTATTAATTATATATTTTTATTTATTTAGTAACTAAATTATTTATAAGTTATAACTAATTTAGGTTAAAAAAAGAAAGAAATATAGTACTTATATAAATAAGGCTAGACTAATAGATAATAATAAAATAATACTAATAGATAATAATAATATAGTTATAGAGAAAGATTCGGGAAAAAAGTAACCTCTATCCTTAGTTATTAAAATAAGAGATATTATAATTTTTAGTTAACGCTAAAATAAATAGAATATTATTTATATAAGCTTTAGTTAATAATAGTTACTATTACTATATTATAATAAATAAGCCTTTGGTTTAATTATTATATCTCTTATGTATTAAGATATAACTATAAATCCTTAATAAAGTAATACTAAATTAGTACTAAATTACTTATATTATATATTTTAACCTTAATATTTATAGCTATTAACAAGGCTAAGTATTTACATATATTATTAGATTATAAGATAATAATATAAAACTTAGAGATTTATAATTATATATATAATATAAATAAATATAATTTAGCTGAAAAGAGATACTTAAATATCTTTATAAAATGTAGGAAATAAATAAGATATTAAAACTATATAAATTATATAATTAGATCTATTAAAGTAAAAGCGGTCTATGTAATATAAGCTATAGCACTAATAATTAAAAAGCTCTTATAAAGTATATTAAATATAAATAAAATATATATAGATTAGTAAGATTACGCTAAATAATATTAAGAAAGCGCTATAACCTAAGAAATATATTAATTTAAAGAATAAGCTACTAAAATATTAGTAATAATAATTAGAGGTCTTTAGCTAATAGCTAGCTAATAAACTATTACCCTATTAGCTAAAAGTTAATTATAAGATTCCTCTAAAATATAATTAAAATAACGTTAAAGAGTTACCGCTATATACATCTCTTTATAATATAAATAAGAAAGTATTACTTTATCTATAAAAGATATTAATAGACTTACTTAAAAAGAACTTTATATAAATAAGCTAATTCCTAATAATTATATTTATTTTATTAATTTAGAAGCTTAGTAAAGATATATAATTATATATTAACTATAAGGGGTTAAATAAATAAGGAATAAAGGACTATTACCCTCTCTTATTAATTTATAAGATATTATAGAATATAGGCTAAGCCTACTAATTTATAAAGCTTAATATTATTATAACTTTTTTTAAAATCTATATATAACTAAGACAGAAATAGAAAATAGCCTTTCAAATATAATATAGACTCTATAAATAGATCATTATATTATTTGGGCTAATAAGAGTATTAATAATATTCTAAAGATATATTAACTAAATCTTGTAAAAGTACTTTAATAACTTTTTAATATATATTAATAATATAATTATTTACTTTAGCGGAATATATTTAGATTACTAATAAAAAATTAGTAAAATTTTATAGAAGCTAATAAATATAAATCCTTAATATAATATTATAAAGTTAGAATTTAAGTAAGACTTAATAAAATACCTTAATTTTATTATCCAAGTTAAAAAAGATATTTATATTAATCTAAAGAAGGTAAAAATAATTAAAGTATAGAAAAGGCTAAAGTCTATTTAAGATATATAGAGCTTTATTAGATTCGCGAACTTTTACTAACTATTTATATTATATTTCGCTAATCTTTTAATATCATTAATATAATTAATAAGGAAAAGATATTATATTTTAATAAGATAATAAATAAGATAGGTAGATCTCTTGATAAAGTTTAACTTTAATCTATAATATTATTTAGGTAAGCTAATAATAAGGCTAAAAATATTCCCTTATTAAAATTAAGATATACCTAAAGGTATCTCTAATAAAAGGCTATTAAATTACTTCTAAATCTTACTTAAAAGAGTCTTAGTTAAGATAAGATAAATAAATAATAACTAAGTATAAGGATAGCTAGATTTTAAAAGAATTATCTCTTTATTTAAAGAACTAAAACTATAAGTAAAATAAATAAAAGTCAGAAGTTCTAATATAATATATTAATAAATCTCTTATATCTTACTAAAGAGGGACTATTAAATTATAGCTAAAATAAATATTAAGATAAGCCTATTAAAGTACTATTTAGATAATTAAGAGCTCCTTTACTTTAGAGAATAAATATAGATCTTAGATAATAAGGCCTTATAAATAAAATATTATCTAAAAGATCTATAATTCTTATATTATAGTATATCCTAAATAAGATATAATATAGTTAATATTATCTTAATAGTTCTTCTAGCTTAGAGTAATAAATAATATATAATAATTTTTATAGAACTATACTATCTATAGATATAGCTTAGTATAGCGTAATATAAAATATAAGCTCTTAAGACTATTATTAATTCCCTAATAATCTAAGCTAAAATATTAGTAGACTTTATTATTAGCCTATTATTATCTAGATCTATAAGAGTAATTGTTGGGATATAAGGGGAAAGCTACCACGAAGCAGATCGTGGCCCCTTAAGTCCGTGGGATTAACCTTAGTCCGGCTGGGTCAGTCGGTGCCAGACAAAGGTAGAAGGTCAAAGGTCGTAGGATAGACTATAAGCAGATATAGCCTAAACGAAGACAGAACCACAGTCCTGAGGATCAAAGGAAGAAGGTAGAAATGACTTTTTGGAAAGTAGAACTGACTTGATTCTTTCTGCTAGAAATGAGGGACATATTTATAGGCTAGGATAGCCTAGAAATGACGTCTAGAATGACATACAAATACTAGGCAGCAACATAATGAAGATGGCAAAGAAGGGAACCGAAGAAAAGCTAAAAGAATGATGTCAAGGATCGATGGTTTCAGCCACCCCGAAAGCTTCCCCGCAGTATCAGGCTATGCATGCCCAAAGGTGGACCATTTTATCCTTAAGGGAAAGTGGTCCGCCTATCCTTAAGGGGACCGAGGGTCGAAGTCTGTTCATCGAGGTCCGAAGACCATGGTCGAAGTCCGCAGGCAAGATATGCCCGAAGACACCTCCGAAGGAACGGACCATTCATGCCTGAAGGCGGACCATTTACCTTTGAAGGAAAATGGTCCCGCCTATCGTTCGGGGGAGGGCCGCGGACCAGAATCAGAAGTGGTCAAAATATCATTTTGATAGAAGGCCCCAAATTGGTCACGTGATCAATGCAATGCTGATCTTATATGTTGAATATAAGGATAGACCTTTCTATGTAGCATTGGTCTATATTCCAATAGTAATGAATTATATAATAATAATAGACCGACTAATAAAGGGCGTAATTCTTATTAGATAAAGGATATAATAATAAAAGATATAGCGGAAGTTGTTAGGACCTATCTCAGGACGGACAATGGTCATTGCCTGAGGCATCGGGACGCCTCAGGAATAATAGCAGAAAGGGGACCTTTACCGCCTTTGGTAGGGGTAGTCTATATTTTTAATTTATTCGCGCTAGTCTAGGAGAGACTAGCGTTTAGTCTTTATCCTATAATATTACTATATTATATATATATATATATAAAGGCTTCTATTGTAAAGAATCTACGTGTTCAGGGTAGAGGCCCGTCGGTCAGGTGAGGAAGGATGTCTGGACTAGAGTGTGATATTATAAGAAGTAAGTCTGATTCTTGCTAAGTCTAAGTTATCTAGAAACCCTCTCGAATTAAGTACGAATTAGGTCCGAGACTCGCTTATTACACTATAGGGTAAACCTTTATCGTTAGTCCTTAGTATTCCTTTATAACTATCTCCCCTTTTAGAGATAACGGGCCCCGGAGGTGATTATTAAAAATTTTTTTTTTTTTTTATATCGTTATCTTAATTATATAATCTTTCGGGGTTCGGGATTATATAATAGATATAAGCCCTAAGTATTATTATACTTAGGTAAGTTATATAGAAGTTATAAATAGTATTAGGCTCTTCTTAGTTTTGTGATAGTCTTAGCCGCGATATAGCGATAGTATTTTTATTTTAATTTAGCTAATAATAATAAGTGCTAATATATATTCTTTTTAGCTATATATTAGTGCTTTTTTAGTATATTATTATTATTTTTTTATATATATTATTAATATTTTTATTTACTTATATTCTTATTTCTTTTTTCTTATTTTTCTTTTTTTACTTTTTTTTTTTTAATATTTTCTTACTTTTTTTTAATTTTTATATTTAGTATTATTTCGATTTCTTTTTATTTATTCTTTAGTTATAATTTACTATTAGTTTAGCTTCCTTTTTATTTCTTTTTTATCTCTATTTTATTATTATTTCGCTTATAAATTAATATATTTACTATTATATCTGTTAGCTATCGCCCTTTATAGATTATATCGCTAATCTTAGAGCTTACTTAATATATTTCTTATATTTATCGCTCTCTCTAAGACTAAGATAGGTAGAGCGCTCTCTTAGTTATTTATATATATAATATACTAAGTTCTATCCTATAACGTAATCCACACCAAGCTCGCCACCACACCAAGCTCGCCACCCCATCCACTCATTCTTTATTCATGAAGCTTTTATAATACCACAACGCCTTTATATTCAATTTAGACCTTATCCGGGCATGCATAAGCCCTATGACCAGGCCTTCTACATAGACTACATGCGTATTGACGTCTACTGGTCTGATTATCGGTCGCTGAAGCCCTCCGGGTGGGTGTTGCAGACACCACCCCACCACCTTCTATACCACCTGGTAGACCAATGCCTTGCTCATGGGCTTCATGAACGAATAAGCCCTCATCGCGCTGTATTTGCCTTTTAGGCAATGCCTTCTTTCTCTTTTTTTTATAGTTTTCAGCCCGTAAATCGACCACTTCTTGCTCCAATAGAAGGATGCGCTTTATGACTTGTTCGCATGCCTTATAAGCCTGGTCAAAGACCGCTTTCGTAGGCGTAGGTGGGCTATCAGACCGATACTTTATAAGGCGCTTAGCTGATGCCTTATGTTTTGAAAGCTGTTTAATATTGCTTGGTGTTTCAGGGCAATAGATGCTTGATCGGCTTGATGGTCGGTCTGATAGTGTAGGCGCACGAAGCTGAATATTAAGCTTATTAAGGACTTCTGCCGCATTTAAAGGTATTAAACCGGTCGCTTTGAATGCATTTTGAATGCTTCTAGCCTGAAATGCGTCTTCGCGTGCGTGTGGGTAGGCTGCAAGGAAATCAAGCTTGTCGATATGATTTATCCCTATACGCGTCTGTTGGTCTACCAGGCGACCGTATGATCGCTTGAGGACTGCGAAACAGCCTACATCTAGCGGTCGCAATAGATGCGAGCTATGCGGTGGCATGCATATAGGTATAACATCGTGCTCAGTGCACAAACGGTCGAATTCAGGCGTAAGATGGCTTCCATGTCCATCAAGGATCAATAGCCTATACCGACCACGCCGCCTACTTACGGTTAAAGGGATGAATAAAGTCTTAAGCCATCGAAGCCCAATAGTATCAGACGTCCACCCATTGGGGCTGATTTCGAAGCGCCAGTCCTTTGGTGTATTGCAGAACCATGATTCAATGAAACGCTTGCCTTTAAAGATAATCAATGGCGGCAGTGCCCAGCCTAAGGCATTGACTGTTTCTACCGCAGTTACCCATTCACGATTGCCTGGCTGTAAGACAGAGCCACGGCCATAGTATTCAGCTCTTGTAACCACCCTTGCAGTAGAGACTAGGCCCATTGCGAAGCCTGTTTCATCGAAATTGTAGATATCATTAGGTAGGATGCCATAGCGTTTAATAGTCTCTTCGACTAGCTGAAACCAAGCATTTAATACCCGCGGATCCTCTTGTTCTGCACGCGAATAATTATACCGACGCGAGAACCTTGTTTGAATAGCCGGTGTCCGCTTAATATAGTTTCCGACCCAATTCACGCCAACCGCATCGGATCCGGTCGCCGCAAGAAGGATATTGGCCATAGTGCGTACCATAGCATGCCTTGGGGCTGCACCGCGATCGTCCATAGATAGAATCCACTGGGTAAGCGTATCCTCTTCTAAAGGGGTCATTTTATAGGTATGGGCGCGTGTGGTAGCGATAGAATTGCGGCCATTGATACGGTCGCGTAGTGTAGACCGCGGGACATCAAAGACGCGAGCAGCAGCCGTAATAGAGGGAATATCTTTATTCTGAATAGCCTTAATTGCAAGCTCGATTCTACCCTCTTGCTGGATAGAATCTTGCTTATTTTTAGATCGATTTAGTGGCATGGTAGGCGATTTAAAGTGGTGGGGGACGCGAAGAGACAATAAATTGGATGGGGTGGCGAGCTTGGTGTGGATTACGTTATTAAGTATATTTTTTATATTAATTATCTTTACCCTTTAGTTTATTTATCTTTTTTATTTATTTATATTTTATTATTAATCTATTTAGGTTCCCCTTAGTATATAGGGTAACTTAGTTAATATAATTAATTTAGTTAAGTATATTATAGATATTTAGGTTATTATTACTAAGTTCGCTAAGGAGATAAATAACTATTTATTATTAGATTAATAATAATAATTTAAGATAAAAGAATTCTTCTTATTTAGCCTATAATAATTCGCTAAGGCCTACTAAAACTAAGCTTATATATTCATCGCGATCTATATATTAGAGAATATATAGCTTCTAAAGAATAATAAGAAAATAGAGGCTATATCTAACCTAATATTACTAAATAAATTAAAGATATTTTATATTTTATTTATAGCTAATAAGTCTAAGATCCTATTTATATAAAAGTTAACTAATTATATTATTAAATTAAAGATAGGGGTATTACCCCCCTTATAGATTAATTTATTTACTCTTATAAATTAAGCTTATAGAATTAAGAAGATATCTTAATAAGAACCTTATAAATAAATATACTTAACCCTTTAAGAGCCTTATAAGGGCGTTAATCCTTTTTATACCTAGAAAGGATAGTAGCTTATACCTTTATATAGATTACTAAGAATTAATTAAAGTCTTAGTTAAGAATCGCTATCTTTTATCTCTTATTTCGGAGATCCTTAATTACCTTTTTAGGTATAAAATACTTTAAAAAAATTAATATATAAGATATATATTACTAAATCTAGATAAAAGAGAATAAAGAATAATAAACAGCCTTTTAGATATAATATAATTATTATAAATATATAATAATATTATTTAGACTTACTAATATATTAGTTATATTCTAAAATTATATTTATATTATATTATATATTTAGATAATATTTTTATTTTCTTAATTAACCGCGAATTATGTATATATTTTTAGTAAGGTCTTGAAAGGCTATAAGAAGCGTAACTTTATATAAAAATATCTAAATATATACTTTACTAAGATTAAGTAAAGTTCTTAGGCTTTATATTTAATAGCTAAGGTATTATAATAGACTTATAATAAATATATTATTATTATTATATCTTAGCAAATATCTAAAATATTCTATAATATCTAAGTATTTCTAGGATTTTATAATTTTTACTAATATTTTATTAAGGAATACTCTCTTATTATAGTTCCCCTTATTAATCTTCTAAAGGAAAGCTAAAATAATAAGAAATAAAAGAATATAGACCTAAATAATACTAAAAGAATAATATTTCAATAACTAAGAATATCTTTAAATAAGCCTTATTTCTTAGATTCTTTAACTTAATAAAATATATTTAAGTTAAAATTAATATATCTAATCTTAGGATAGCTAAGATAATATTATAACCTAATAATAAAGATTAATAATATCTTATAATATTTTAATTAAGGAAATTCACTAATATAAAGCTAAGTTATAATATATTAGACTAAGAACTATTTATTATTATATATTTATTTAAATAATAGCAATATCACCCAAAATAAAGTAAATATCTTATCAAGGTTCTCTCTAATTATTTAAATCTTTAAAGCTTTATAAGATAACTAAAAATAAATCAATATTAAGTATAATAATATCTATTTCTTATATTTTTTAACTTTATAATTAAATATTAAATAAATAAAATAAATTATATTAATAATCTCTTGTAATAGTTAAATAAAGATATAGCTTTAAGAATAGAGCTTCTGAACTTAATTTAAAAATCTCTTATAGATATTATAGAGATTAAATTAAGAGATCTCTTAGTTAATAAATCTTAATTAAAGTATAATAATTAGGAAGAATCTAAATTTTATATATAAATTCTTATTAACACCTAAATAAATTAAGGCTAAAATAATATAAAAATAGCTAACTAAGCTATTTCAGAGAAGATAAGTTATACTTAATAATTATCTGAGAGTATAATATAAAGTATTAGTATTAATAAGAGCCCTTATATAAAGTATAGAAATATTAATTTATAAATTTAGGTTAAGAGAATCTAAGATAATAATCTAAAGATTTAAAGCTAAAAGATAGCTATTTTATAAGAGAAGCGATATATTAAAAATAGTCTATTAATTTTAATAGCTTGTTATATTATAAAATATATCTTTATATTCATATAAAAAGTAACTAAAGATAAAAATAACTAAAAATCTATTATAATAATCCCTTAGTAAGGTACTTTAGAAAATATAAAATAATAGAGCTTTTATAATAAAAATATTATTAAATAAATATATATCTAAATATTATAGAAAATATAAAAATATACTTTATCTATTAAGAAATTGTAGTATTTTAGTATAGGTTATATAATAGCCTTAAATCCCTACTATAATCTTTATAAGTATTTATGAAAATCTCTATAAACTTTATTATAGGTCTACTCTTACTAATTTATAATAATAAGCCCTATAATATAATCTTAGTTATTATTTGCTATTTTACGAAATAGTACTAATTTATGTCTATTTTAATAATAATTAATATTAGTTCTCTTATTATTATAATATATTATAAGATTAAACTCTAGATTAGCCTACTAAAAGATATTAAATCTAATAAAGGCTCTATGTTTATTAATAAATTTTAGTTAAAACTCTACTTTTATTTAAGGATAAAACTCCGATTTTTAATAGCCTTTTACCTATAAATAAATAGCTAAATAAATTAAACCCTTAAATATTATTTATAGTATTTTATAGATATTAATTAATAAATATAGGTAAATCTACTACGAATTATAGAATTTATATACAATAATATTATAAATACTATTATCAATATTTCTCTCTTCTAAGCCTTTATAGGATATTCTATAAATTTCTAATTATACTTTAAGGATAAAGTATTTAAGAAGGAAATATTAGCTATAATAAATCAAATATAAAAGCTACATAATCTTTATAAAAAGATAAAAGAAATATAGCGAAAAACTACAAAAATTATAGCGAAATATTATAATAAACGCTATACCTAATTAAGTTTAAGTACGAAGATTTTATAGCTCTGTTAACCTAAAACTTAAAGTTAAAAGTACCTTTAAAAAAACTTTTATTACGCTTTATTAGACTATTCCGTATACTTATGATAATTAGAATATAAGCTTATTATCTAAGCTTACTTAACTAATACTCTTAGTCATATAATATCTTCCCTATAACTTTCCTTAAGCCTTAGTACTAATATAAATTAGATATAAACATACATCTAATATTAAAGCTTATAAATAATAATAAATATAAGATTAAGAAAGCCAAGGATAAAAAAGTCTTTTATCAAAAAATGAATTTCTTAGTTAAGTGAACGGGATAGCCTATAGAATATAATTAATAAAGACTAGAAGAGAATATAGAAAACACCTAAGAAATAATATAAGACTATAAGAAAAAGAGAAAGGGCAAAAAAGTTTATTAAAGATCTAAGAAAAGATCCTAATCTAAAGTTAGTTACTATAAAAAATATTAAGAATAAATATAGGTATTGAAGATCTTAAGTATAAAATCTCTCTGAAGAATATAGCGATACATTAAGGGAATAAGACTAAAAGATTAAAATATAATAGGAAGATAAGCTATAATATTATTAATGATTATTATATTAATAATATCTTTATTTAGGAACTAAAGGCGAAACGCAGCTAAAATATTATTATAGAAAGTCCGCTTTATAACTTACTATAAAGTAAATATAATATTTATAAAGGATAAGCGTAGTACTAATAAAGCCTCCTATAAAAGATAATAAATATTATTAATAGGAATAAGGAGATAACTAGCTAGATATATTTAATAAATAGCGAAATTAACTTATAGAATTATTAGCGAAACTTATATAAACTAGGCTTCTAACTTATAGGCTTAATAATATATATAGTAGCTAAGTTATAAATACTATAATAATAAGATATTAAATATAAGAAGCCTACTAGTACTAAGGGTACAAATTACTTTCTTAATATAAATATAAATAATATATAATTAGATATGGTTATTGTTGGGATATAAGGGTAAAGCTACCACGAAGCAGATCGTGGCCCCTTAAGTCCGTGGGATCAACCTTAGTCCGGCCAGGTCAGTCGGTGCCAGACAAAGGAAGAAGGTCAAAGGTCGTAGGATAGACTATAAGCAGATATAGCCTAAACGAAGGCAGAACCACAGTCCTGAGGATCAAAGGAAGAAAGTAGAACTGACTTTGGAAAGTGGAAAATGACTTGATTCTTTCTGCTAGAAAAGAAGGACATATTTATAGGCTAAAGTAGCCTAGAAATGACGTCTAGAATAACATACAAATACTAGACAGCAACATAATAAAGGTGGCAAAGAAGGGAACCGAAGAAAAGCCAAAAGAATGATGTCAAGGATCGACGGTTTCAGCCACCCCGAAAGCTTCCCCGCAGTATCAGGTTATGCATGCCCAAAGGTGGACCATTTTATCCCTAAGGGAAAGTGGTCCGCCTATCCTTGAGGGGACTGAGGGTCGAAGTCTGTTCACCGAGGTTCGAAGACCATGGTCGAAGTCCGCAGGCAAGATATGCCCGAAGGCACCTCCGAAGGAACGGACCATTCATGCCTGAAGGCGGACCATTTACCTCTGAAGGAAAATGGTCCTGCCTATCATTCGGGAGAGGGCCGCGGACCAGAATCAGAAGTGGTCAAAATATCATTTTGATAGAAGAAAAAATCTGGTCACGTGATTAATACAATGCTGATCTTATATGTTGAATATAAGGATAGATCTTTCTTTGTAGCATTGGTCTATATTCCAATAATAATATATTTAATTAAATTAACTATATTAATTAAGTTACCTTATATATTAAAGGGAACCTAAATAAGTTAACAATAAAATAAAAGTAAATAAAAAAGATAAATAAACTAAAGAATAAGAATAATTAATATAGAAATAAGCCTAATATAAGATAGAACTTAATATATTATATATATAAATAACTAAGAAAGCGCTCTACCTATCTTAGTCTTAGAGAGAGCGATAAATATAAGAAATATATTAAGTAAGCTCTAAGATTAGAAATATAATCTATAAAGGGCGATATCTAACAGATATAATAGTAAATATATTAATTTATAAGCGAAACAATAATAAAAATAGAGATAAAAAAAGAAATAAAAAGGAAGCTAAACTAATAATAAATTATAACTAGAGAATAAATAAAAAGAAATCGAAATAATACTAAATATAAAAATTAAAGAAAAGTAAGAAAATATTAAAAAAAAGAAAAAAGTAAAAAAAGAGAAATAAGAACATAAGTAAATAAAAATATTAATAAATAAAAATAATAATAATATATATAAAAAATAATAATGATAATAATATACTAAATAAATGTTAATATATAACTAAAAAAATATACATATTAATATATATTATTATTAGCCAAATTAAAATAAAAATATTATCGCTACCTTATAGCTAAGACTATCGCGAAACTAAGGAGAGCCTAATACTATTTATAACTTTTATATAACTTACCTTAAGTATAATAATACTTAAGGCTTATATCTATTATATAATCCTAAACCCTAAAAGATTATATAATCTAGATAATAATATAAAAAAAAATTAAAATTTTCTAGTAATTACCTCCGGGGCCTATCGCCTCTAAAGGGGAGATAGTTATAAAAAAATACTAAGGACTAGCGATAAAGGTCTACCTAGTAATATAATAAGCGAGTCTCGGACCTAATTCGTACTTAGAATAAGAGGGTTTTTAGATAACTTAGACTTAGCAAGAATCAGTCTTACTTCTTTTAATACCAAACTTAAGCTTAGATATTCTTCCTTACCTAACCGATAGGCCTTCTACCCTGAACACGTAGATGCTTTACACTATTACTTCTTATTCGAATTTAATAAATCTTTAAATAATATCTTATAAGATAGTTAGGTAATCTTATTCTTAATTATTTCTTTAAATTTATATTTATACCCTTTTATAAGAATTAAATGAGGATTAGTTTAGGAATATCTATATTATAATTATATATAGCTTATTATAGGTTAATTATATATTTATAGAATAAAGTTTACCTTTATTTTAAGTTTACGAACTTATCTTATTATTATTTAGGTCTAAGATATTCTAAAAACTCGCGATTAATTTAATCCTTATAAGCTTATTAAATAATAATTTTATTACTATATCTCTTTATAATCTATTCTATAATATATACTAAGTTTTAGCGATATAGTTAAGTAATTATCTGTTAATATATATAATCTTAGAGCTTTTATTTAGCTCTATATCTATAAAAGTAATAATTTCGCAAAAATAATATTTATAGTTATATAAGTACTTTTATATAATATTAGACTTAACTATATCTTAATAGCCCTTAATAAGGTATAAATTTTTTAAGACTATCTTCCGAATAGCCTTCTAAGCGCTATTAATTTAGGATAATATTAAGCGGCTAGCTTTAGAAATATCTAAGATATTAGCTAATCTAATTTATATTCATTTAAGGATATTAATTAGCTATGAGAGCGAATCTTCCTAAATATATATATATATATATATATTATATATTAAAGTTAATAAGTATTCTTAGCTAAGATATTCGCGACCTATTTAATTAGTATTATCTAAATAAGTAATTTATATATTATTTACTAATAACGAATAAAGTATTTACTTAGTATTTAGAGTTATTAGATATATAAATTATAAGTCTTAAAGAGTATAATCGGATATAATTAGTTAGAGTTAGTTATAAATAGTTAAGAATATTAATTTCGAAGATATTTTTAATTAAGAATATTAATTTCTCTAAGTTCTACTTTCTCTTTTAAGATAAGTCTTCTTTTAGAGCTAAGAAGAGTATATACATATATATATATATTTTTATCTTTATTGATATATAGAGATATAATAAGTATTAAATATAAGTTTCTCTAATTAATCTCTATTATTTATAGTCTTAGTAAGTTATTTTAGTATTAATTCTTCTAATATATAATTTCTTTATATTACTATTTTATAAATATATGTTCTTTAAATTTTTATAGATAGTAACTAAAATAATTAGAAAGAACTTAGAAATCTTTTAATAATATATATAAGCGATCTTAATTAGTCGCTTAAGAAGGGATTATTTATAGGAATAGAGATATATCTAATAATAATACTTATGTTCCTAACTAACTATAAAAGATTAGCTAAATAAGAATATATTACTAAATAAGATTCTAGAGATAAAAAAGTATATTCTATTTAGTAAGTATAAGAAGAAGTAGATATATAGTACCCGTGCGGACTAATATAGGTCCGTACGGCAGAAAAAGTTAGGTAACGTGACCGTTTCCCCCCAATAAGAAGGCCCTGTTATCACACTTTATTCTCTGAGATAATTCTCGCCCTTACCCTTAAGCTATATAGATTAAAGTAATAAGATACGCATTATATAAATATAGTATATATATATATCGCTTTAATATAGTATCTTTACCGAAGATATAGTATTAGTTATTATTATTTTATATTATAGCTTAAGTAAGCTATTAGATTTAGTTAAGCTTATCTACTTGGAGTAATGTATCTTTACTTAGGAGAACTTAACTAAAAAAAGATAAGTCCTCGCTTATTTAGGAGCTCTAGATTATTAATATTAGCCTAAATAGCCTTATCAATATAATATATTAGCTTCGCCTTATCTTATTGAAGGGGATTAAGTAATACTTATATTATACTATAAATAAGTAACTATAAGTCCTTATATATAATAAAAGGCGCGGTTATTATATTATTTTCGCTACTAAGATTATTACTTAGGATAGTACTATTAGTCTTAGCCTTAGTAAGCTATCTAAATATAAAAGATAACTATTATAAGATTATATAGCTAATAAAAGCTTCGTAATATAATATAGTTTAGTCATTATATCTATATATTTATAGTTATTAGTATCTATAAGCTTAGTAATACGCTATAAATTAGCTAATATATTATTATTCTTTATCTTAGTAATTAGGGAGACTATTATGTCTAAAAATTAGATAAAGCGCTTAAGAGATAGTATATTATCTTTATTAGTAGTCTTCTTTTACTATTTTTTAGTCTTTAGTAGGTTCTTCACATACGCGTATAGCTTATAGTTATCTTAGTCGGTCGGTAGTTCTGGCTAGGTATCCTAAGAATTCGCTTTTTTCTTCTTTCCGCCTATTACGGTCATAATAGTAACAAAAATTAGTTAAAAGCTAGATCAAATAAATACTCTTCATAAGATAAGCATAATAATAAGCACTAGAGAGTGCCTAGGCTGTTAGACAGCTTTTTCGCGTTTTTGCGTTTTCGCAAGAGTATTTAGCGTTTCTCTAATATCCTTGTAAATGTAATTTTATAAGTGATCTAACAAACTAATTAATTTTGAATTATATTAATTATATATAATTCCCTTTGGATGAAATTAAGGTTTTACATTTCAGGCTTTAGTATATCTTATTTAATGGTATATTTAGATACATTATTCTTTTTTCAAAAATTATAATACATATTATTGAATAAGAATTTTATACTAATCTATAAGTTATTATAAGGCTTGTAGTGAATATAGAACTAAGACTAGTTTCTAAACTGTATTTAACCCCCACTTCTCTTTTAGTATGCCCTAAATAAGCCTAATATATGTAAAGAATCTACGTATTTAGGGTAGAAGACCTATCGGTTAGGTAAGGAAGGATAGCTAGTCTAGAGTCTAGTATTAAAAGAAGTAAGACTAATTCTTACTAAGTCTAAGTTATCTAGATACCCTCTCGATTCAAGTACGAATTAGGTCCGAGACTTACTTGTTATACTATAGGGTAAATATTTACTGCTAGTCCTTAGTATTCCTTGATAACTACCTCCCCTTTTAGAGATAATAGGCCTTGGAGGTAATTATAAAAAAAAAAAAAACTTTTGTCTTATTTATTTACTTATTTTTTATATTAATATTATCTAAATTATATAATCTTTTAGGGTTTAGGATTATATAATAGGTGTAAGCCCTAACGTGGTCGGTAAGCGAGTGGCGCATGTAAGCGAGCGGCGCACCCGCCCACTTTTCCTCTATATCTTGAAACTTTTATCGACCACAACGCCTTTATATTGATTAATCTCTAGCTTTACATATATTCCTCTTATGTCCGATCTGTCCGCAATTAGTATATTAGGGTGGACGCCGCGTCTTCGGTACTAGTGTGTCCTGCGGTAGTAGGCTTAGTGGAGCTAGTATTACCTGCGAGGGCTCCTTATAAGCTTCCTCGAGCTCTAATACTTCTCGTACGGATAGACCGTTATCGTGGGCTATCTATCTAGTCTTACGAGCACGCTTTCGCCTTTGCTTAGCGTTTGCGGTACGTAGCTACTTATTTTCGTGCTCGAGAAGGATACCGTTTTATATTAAGATCTGATAGCCTTTAATAAGCTGGTTTAACGCGGTTTACGAAGGCGATAGCGGACTTTTTGAGCGTCGCTTTAAGAAAGCTTTAATTAAGGATGCTTACTTTAAAAGCTTATCGATATTCGCGGGCGTATATAGGTAAAAAGCGCTTAATTGACTACCGCGGCTTATAGGAGGTATTAGCGTCCGAAGTTAAATATTAAGCTTTGATAGCACTTATTGAGGATTAATTGGTACTAATCCTGCTGCTCGGAAGCTATTTTATATTATAGTTAGTTTATAAGCGTCGACGCGAGCTTATAGGTATATAAAAAGGAAGTCAAGTTTATCGATATAGTTGATCCCGAGCCGTATCTTTTAGTCGATTAGACCGCTATATAAACGCTTTAAAATAGCAAAATATCCGATATTAAGAGGCTGAAGTAGATACGAGGAATACGGTAGTATACAGATTAGGATAATTTTATAATCCGCGCAGATTTAATCGAACTCTGGTGTTAGATAACTCCCGTGTCCGTCGAGGACTAGAAGTCGATATCTTCTACGCGTACGATAATTTATTAACGGAATAAATTATTTTTAAAGCTAGCGAAGGCCTATCTCGTCGGTTGTCTATCTATTTACACTAACTTCGAAGCGCCAGTCGGGTGGAAGGTCTTTAAACTATACTTAATTATATTTTTGGCCTTTAAAAATAAGCGTCGGCGGAAGTACCTACCCCGAAGCGTTAATTAACTTAATTGCAGTTACCTACTCGCGGTTTCCTGGCTATAAAACTGATCTCTGACCGTAGTATTCTAATTAGGTAATCACCTTTTAGGCCGTATAGAGGCCTATTACGAAGCTAGTCTCGTCAAAGTTATAGATATCGTCCGGTAGGATACTATATTACTGAATTATGGCTTTTACGAGGTCAAACTACGCTCAAATAATCTTTGGATCCTCTTATTCTGCCCGTTAGTAATTATAGCGTCGATAAAAGCGAGCTTTGAGCTCTGGACGGCGCTAGGTAAAGTTATATACCTATTTTTCGCCGACAGTCTGGATAGGGTAGAACTACGCTTCGTAAGTAGAATATTCGCTATTTCTCGTACGTGAGCTTACGTAGGGGCTGCACCGCGTAAATCTAGCGATAATATCCGTTACTAGAGTATATTCTCTTCGATTTAGGTTAATTTATAACTATTTACGCGATATTTAGCGCGGTTTGTAGTACCGCGTAGTCGACGGCGGAGCGTGGTTCCAGGCACATTAAATCGACGTGCCGTCTCGCGTATAGACGTGATTTCCTTATTTTGAATGGCTTATATAGCAATTAATAAACGGCCCTCTTGCTGGACAGAATCCTGGCTTGATCCGACACGAATTAGAGGTATAGTGCTTGATAGAAGATAAATAGACGCGCGGAGATGCGAAAAAGTGGGCGGGTGCGCCGCTCGCTTACATACGCCACTCGCTTACCGACCACGTTAAGTATTATTATACTTAGAGTAAGTTATATAGAAGTTATAATTAGTATTAGGCTCTTTTTAGTTTCGCGATATTCTTAGTTATAATATTACGATAATTTTATTTTAATTTAGCTAATAATAATATATATTTATATATATCTTTGTAAATTATATATTATTATTTATTTAGCGTATTATTATTATTACTATATATATATTATTAAGCTTTTTTTGCTTTTTCTCTTTTATTCTATTTTTTTAATATTTTTTTTCTCTCTTTAATTCTTATATTTAGCTTTCTTTATATTTATTCTTTAGCTATAACTTACTATTAGTTTAGCTTTCTTTTTATTTCTTCTCTTTATCTCTATTTATTTATTATCTCGGCTATATATTGTTGGGATATAAGGGGAAAGCTACCACGAAGCAGATCGTGGCCCCTTAAGTCCGTGGGATCAACCTTAGTCCGGCTGGGTCAGTCAGTGCCAGACAAAGGTGGAAGGTCAAAGGTCGTAGGATGAGACTATAAGCAGATATAGCCTAAACGAAGACAGAACCACAGTCCTGAGGATCAAAGGAAGAAGGTAGAGATGACTTTGGACAGTGGACAATGACTTGAGGAAAGTGGAACTGACTTCAGGAAAGTAGAACTGACTTCAGGAAAGTAGAACTGACTTCAGGAAAGTAGAACTGACTTCAGGAAAGTAGAACTGACTTGATTCTATCTGCTAGACAAGAAGGACGTATTTATAGGCTAGGATAGCCTAGAAATGACGTCTAGAATAACATACAAATGACGTACAAACACTAGGCAGCAACATAATGAAGGTGGCAAAGAAGGGAACCGAAGAGAAGCGAAAAGAATGATATCAAGGATCGACGGTCTAAGCCACCCTGAAGGCATCCCCGTAGGATCAGGCTATGCATGCCTAAAGGTGGACCATTTTACCCCTAAGGGAAAGTGGTCCGCCTATCCTTAAGGGGACCGAGGGTCGAAGTCTGTTCACCGGGGTCCGAAGACCATGGTCGAAGTCCGCGGGTAAGGCATGCCCGAAAGCACCCCCGAAGGAACGGACCATTCATGCCTGAAGGCGGACCATTTACCCCTAAAGGAAAGTGGTCCCGCCTATCGTTCGGGGGAGGGCCACGGACCAGAATCAGAAGTGGTCAAAACATTATTTTGATAGAAGAAAAATCTGGTCACGTGATCAATGCAATCTGGTCTTATATGTTGAATATAAGGATAGATCTTTCTATGTAGCATTGGTCTATATTCCAATATATATTAATATATTTTCTCTTATAACTCTTAGCTATTATTCTTTATATAATATATCTTTAATCTTAAAGCTTACTTAATATCTTTTTATATATTTATCGCTCCCTTTAAGACTAAGATAAGTAAAGCGCTTTCTAAGTTATCTATATATATAATATATTAAGTTCTATTTTATATTAGCCTTATTTTTATATTAATTATCTTTACTCTTTAGTTTATTTATCTTTTTTATTTATTTTTATATTATTACTAATTTATATAGGTTCCCCATATAATATAAAATAACTTTATTAATATAATTAATTTAGTTAAGTATATCGTAGATATCTAGGATTTTACTATTAAGTCTATTATAGAGAAGGATAAATCTACTATATTTATTATTAGAGACTATATTTAGTTAAATATAATTTATATTTATATTGAGAAGATAATTTATACCCTTACTGTTAATTTCTTATATTTAGTATTCTATTACTCTAATATTTATAACTTAGATATTATATATATTATTGTCGGGCTATAAGGGTAAAGCTACCACGAAGCACTTCGTGGCCCCTTAAGTCCGTGGGATCAACCTTAGTCCGGCTAGGTCAGTCGGTGCCAGACAAAGGAAGAAGGTCAAAGGTCGTAGGATAGGCTATAAGCAGATATAGCCTAAACGAAGGCAGAACCACAGTCCTAAGGATTAAAGGAAGAAGGATAGAGATAACTTTGGAAAGTGGAAAATAACTTAATTCTATCTGCTAGGAAAGAAGGACGTATTTATAGGCTAGGATAGCCTAGAAATAACGTCTAGAATAATATATTAATAACGTACAAACACGAAGCAGTAATATTATTAAGGTGGCAAAGAAGGGAACAGAAGAGAAGCGAAAAGAATAAGGTTAAGGATCGACGGTCTAAGCCACCCCGAAGGCATCCCCGCAGGATCAGGCTATGCATGCCCAAAGGTAGACCATTTTACCCCTAAGGGAAAGTGGTCCGCCTATCCTTAAGGGACCGAGGGTCGAAGTCTGTTCACCGAGGTCTGAAGACCATGGTCGAAGTCCGCAGGCAAGATATGCCCGAAGGCACCCCCGAAGGAACGGACTATTTATGCCTAAGAGCGGACTATTTACCCCTAAAGAAAAATGGTCCCGCCTAGCGTTCGGGGGGGTCGTGGGCCAGAATCAATAGTGGTCAAAACATTATTTCGATAGAAAAAAGGTGAGGTCATGTGATCGATGCTTTTGGGTCTTATATGTTGAATATAAGGATAGATCTTTCTATGTAGCATTGGTCTATATTCCAATAGTAAGAATTAGTCTTACTTCTTTTAATATTAGACTTTAGTCTAGATATCCTTTCCTATCTAATTAATAGGCCTTCTACCCTAAATATATAGATTCTTTATAATTCTCATAAATTTTAAATTATTTACCTAAGAAATTATATTTATTAATAATTATATTTTTTGCTCCTATATTATTACTAAAAATAATAATATATTTATATTATATAAGGCTATTACTATATTCTAATATAGAGATATTACTAACTTAATCTTAGAATTTAATTAATCTAAATTAATTTCTCCTAATCCGCTATAATATAAAATACTCCTAGGAAACTTATTAGTATATTAAGTAACTTATAAAGAACTTCGGAGTAATAGCTAAATTATCGATAATTAAATTAAGTATTATAATAAAAAAATTCGTTTCCTTAAATTATTATTTAAGGTTAAGAATCTATTCTTAGTGTTTTTATAGATTAAAGTCTTCTAAAAAGAAAAGAATCTCTTTAATCTGAATACCTTTTTTATTATTATTTATAGTTAAGTTATCCTTATTATAGGGCCAAATTCTTATTAAAATTAGTATAATTTAGTCTTCATTAAGTTCTTAAATATATTTAAAGTTAATCTAAAATAGTACCTTACTAACTAGAAAAGTATATAAATATAAAATCTATTAAAAAATAATTAGATCTTAAAAGATTATAGATAGCTTTTAAGGACTAAATAATTATCTTTTTATTTAGTTCAACTACCTTATAAGCTAATATAAATCTTAGCCTTAGTTAAATACGCTAAAGACTATAAGATAATTTAATTAATTTATATTTATTTAGATAGTCTAAAATAATATTCTAAATATAAGAGTATAAAAGATAATATAATATTCTATTACTCTAAACTTAATTTAACTCTTTATTATTATATAGGTAAGTATCTCCTAAGAGAATAATTACTAAAGATACATGATATAATAGTTAATAGAATAGGTTATTTTTAGAACTTACTTTGATTAGCTAAAAAATATTATTAATTTATTAATAAAACGTAAGAATACTAATATCTATAGGTCGCCTTATATAATCTAAATATATACATAGCTAAAGAAAAGATAACTCCTTATAAAGATATAAAAATTGTTAATCTTTAAAGACTTAGCTAGGCTCCTTATATTACTATAAAAGCTATAGCTATCATAACTTAAATAATCTATATAGACTAACCCTAAACTAAGACTAAAATATATATTTAGGATTAGGACCTTAATACTATAAATATAATAAATTTAGTTATATTACCCTAAATTTATATTAAAGATAGACTGAATATATATTTTATTTATGTTCATATTTAAGAATTATAAAACTTAAGAAAAGGAAATAAATAAAAGTAAACCCTATATTTATAACTTTAGACCCTAAGATAGGGACTACATTATACTTTTATATCCTAATTTAAATATAGAACACCCTTATTATATATATAACTTAGATAGTTATATTAAATTTAACTTACTTAGCTATTAATTTATAAAAGAATATAATTTAGAATACATCTTAATTATTACTTTAACTATCTAAATAATTTCGATCTAAAAGATTATCTTTTATAAAGTATAAACGATATCTATTATCATTACTAATTTAAGGAAAATACTCTGTATTTTTATAAGATAATATAAAGCGACAGATAAAGATCAATATTTAGAAAGTAATCTTATCCTTTTATTAATAGCTATAATTTAAGACCTTTAAATTTATTTATTATTAGACTAATAATAATAGATTAAGATAAAAGAATTCTCTTTATTTAGCCCATAATAACTTATTAAGGCCTACTAAAATTAAGCCTATATGTAAACTATAATTTAGATATTAAAGGATATATAGCTTCCAAAGGATAATAAAGAAATAAAGACTACATCTAAATTAATATTATTAAGCGAACTAAAAATATTTTATAATATTTTTATAGCTAATTAATCAAAGATCTTATCTATATAAAAGTTAAGTAACTATACTATTAAGTTAAAAAAAGGAATATTATTTGTTTATAGACTAATATACTTTCTCTTATAAATCAAGTTTATAGAACTAAAAAAATATCTTAATAAAAATCTTATAAATAAATATATTTAATTCTTTAAGAGCTTTCTAAGAATACTAATTATATTTATATTAAAAAAGGATAATAGTTTATATAGTTGTATAGATTATTAGAGATTAAATAAGGTCTTAATTAAGAATTATTATCTTTTATTTTTTATCTTAGAGATCTTTAGTTATTTTTCAGGTATAAAATATTTTAATAATTAATATATAGAATATGTATTATTAAATTTAGATAAAAAAGATTAAAAAATAGAAAATAGTCTTCTAAATATAATATATTATTACAATACTATTCAGATTTATAAATATATTAACAATATTTTAAAATAATATCTATACTATATTATATAGCCTATTTAATATAATTTATATATATTTAAATAATATCTTTATTTTCTTATCAAATTATAAATCATATATAAAGTCTTTAAAAGTTTATAGAAAGTATAGTTTTACATTAAAATATCTAAATATAAATTTTATTAAAATTAGACAATATTCCTTACCTTTATAATTAGTGTCTAAAGTATTATAATAAATTTATACTATTATTATTATATCTTAAAAAATACTAAAAATATTTTATAGTATCTATGTATTCTTAAAGTTCTATAACTTTTAATATAATTTTTTTTAAAAGATACTCTTTTATTATAGTCCCCTTTATTAACATTCATAAATGAAACTAAAATAATAAGAAATAAAGAATATAGACCTGAATAATATTAGAAAAATAATATTTTAATCATTTAAGAATACTTTTTAGTAAGCTTTACTCTTTAACTTTTTTAACTAAGATATATCTAAGTTAAAATTAATATATTTAGTCTTAGGATATCTAAAATAATATTATGATCTAATAATGAAACTTAATAGTACTCTATAATGTTTTAGTTAAAGAAGTTTATTAATATAAAACTAAATTACAATATCTTAGATTAGAAACTATTTATTATTATATATTTATTTAAATAATAGTAATATTATCTAAAATTTATCTAAAATAAAAATAAATATTTTATCAAGCTTCTCTTAAATTATTCAGATTTATAAAGCTTTATAAGAGCCAAAAATTATTAGATACTAAATATCATAAATTTTATTTTTAATACCTTTTAACTTTATAATTAAATATTATATAAATAAATAAATTCTGTTAATAGTTTATTATAATAGCTAAATAAAGATATAGCTTTAAGAATAAAGCTTTAAATTTAATTTAAGATTAAATTATAGATATTTTAGAGATTAAACTAAAAAATCTCTTAACTAATAAAATTTTAGTTAAAATATAATAATTAAAAAGAACCTAAACTCTCTATATATATTTTTATAAATATCTATAAAAATTAAGGCTAAAATAATATAGAAATATCTAACTAAGCTTTTTAAAAGAATTAAATTATATTTAATAGTTATCTTAGAGTATAATATACAATATTAATGTTAATAAAAATATTTATATAGAGTATATAAATATTAATTTATAGATTTAGGTTAAGAGTATCTAAAATAATAACTTAGAGACACAAAGCTAAAAAATAGTTATTTTATAAAAGAAATATTATATAAAAGAATAGTCTATTAATCTTAATAACTTATTATATTATAAAATATATTTTTGTATTCTTATAAATAATAATTTAAGGTAAAAACTACTAAAGATCTACTATAATAATCTTTTAGTAAGATATTTCAGTAAATATAGAGTATAATGAAAATATTATTTAATAAATATATATTTAGATATTATAGAATATATTAGAATATATTTTATCTATTAAAGAATTATAGTACTTTAGTATAGGCTATATAATAATCTTATATCCTTATTATAATCTTTAAAACTATATATCAAAATTTCTATAAACTTTATTATATATTTACCTTTAGTACCTTATAATAATAAATCTTATAATATAATTTTAGTAGTTATCTATTATCCTACAAAATAGTAATAATTTATCTTTTTCTTAATAATAATTCATATAAGTATTTTTACTATTATAACATATTATAAAATTAAACTTTAGTTTAGTTTACTAAAAGGTATATACCTAGTAGAGGCTTTATCTTTATTAATAAATTTTAGTTATAATTTTATTTTTACTTAAAAATAAAACTCTAGTTCTCTGTAGCTTTTTATTTATAAATGAATAATTAGATGAAAAAATGATTTAAATCTTTAAGTACTATTTAAATCACTTTATAGATATTAAATAATAAATATAATTAAATTTACTATAAACTATAGAATTTTTATATTATAATGCTATAAATTAATATTACTATTACTATTATATCTTTTTAAGTCTTTATAAGATATTCTCTAAACTTCTAACTATACTCTAAGAATAAAGTACTTATATGAAAGTATTAGCTATAATAAATGAAATATAAAAGTTATATAATCTTTATAAAAAATAAAGAAATATAGCAAAAAGCTACTAAAACTTAAAGCTAAAAATATCTATAAAAAAATCTTATTATATTCTATTAGACTACTTTATATACTTATAACAATTAAACTATAAGCTTACTATCTAAGCTTACTTAACTAATACTCTTAATTATATAATTTTTTTCCTATAATTTTTTTCAAGCCTTTAGTATTAATAGTCCCGTGGCATACCCACACCGCTTCGGGTGTTGGTCCGCCAGGGCCCAATATAATTCCATAGCCTAACGTATATCTTAAAGCTATTTATACCTATTATCCCTCCATCCTATAGATATCCCTTATTAAATTAATAATTAGGCGCTATAGGTATCCTACTTAGTGTCTCTAAATTTTAACCTTGTCCGTAGCTAATTTAGGGATTAAGAATAAGCTTAGAGGCGCTAGCGACCTTCTTCCCTCTCCAGACACTTACTATATAATCTTTGTCCTTTCTTATCGAAGTCTGGCGTCTTATATCCTTTATAGTTATAGCTTCGAATTTACTAATATATCTCTATAATTTATAAGTATTCTAAGGTATAAGCGGTAGCTAATACTAAATAGTAGACTTTAGAAGGCTAATATCCTTTACTAAATAATATAGCGGGAAAGCCTATGAATTTATTAGCTAATATCTAAATTTATAGCCTTACGCTAAGCTATCCTAGCTATCTTTCTTTATATATAATATATTTAGGTCGTAAATTTTAGCGGGGAATTAAATAAACTAAATAATTAAGGTAGCGAAACATCCTTATTTAGCTAATAAAGCTTCAATATAGATGATATTATAGTATTAAGATATTAAATAATTAGATCTAGATTAAATAGATAGATAGTATAATTAATAAATACCTTCTAAATAATATAAAATATTAACGTGTTCCACGGCAAACCCGCCACCACGGCAAACCCGCCACCCCATCAATATTCGCGTCCCCATGCACCACCCACCACTTTGAATCCCCCACTATGCCACCAATACGGTCTGAAAAGAAGCAGGATTCTATCTAACGAGAAGGTAGGATTGAGCTTGCAATTCAGGCTATTCAGAATAAAGATCTTCCCTCTATTGCTGCCGCTGCACGCGTCTACAATGTGCCGCGGTCGACCGTACGCGACCGGATCAATGGCTGCAGTTCAAAGGCTACCACACGCGCCTATACCTATAAGATAACCTATTTAGACGAGGATACGCTTACCCAGTGGATTCTGTCTATAGACGACCGCGGTGCAGCCCCGAGGCATACTATGGTACGCAGAATGGCTAATATTCTCCTCGCGGCAACCGGATCTGATACGGTCGGCGTGAATTGGGTTGGAAGCTATATTAAGCGCATACCCGATATTCAAACACGTTTCTCGCGTCGATATAACTATTCACGCGCAGAGTAGGAGGATCCAAGGGTATTAAATAAGTGGTTTAAGCTTATTAGGGACACTATTACGCGCTATAGTATTCCGCCTAATAATATCTATAATTTCGATGAAACAGGCTTCGTAATAGGCCTCGTTTCTACCGCAAAGGTAGTTACTAAGGCTAAATACTATAGCCGTAGATCTGTCTTACAGCTAGGCAATCGTGAATAGGTGACCGCAGTAGAAGCAGTCAATACTTTAGGCTAGGCTTTACCGCTATTAATTATATTTAAAGGCAAGCGCTATATTAAATTATAGTTCTACGATACCCTAAGGGACTAGCGCTTTGAGGTTTCTCCGAATAGATAGATATCTGATAATATTAGGCTTCGATAGCTTCAAAAGCTTTTTATTCCCTTAACCGCAAGCCGGATACGTAGTCGGTATAGGCTATTAATTCTTGATAGTTATAGAAGCCACCTTACGCCTGAATTCGACCGCGTATGCACTGAGTATGACGTTATCCCGATATATATGCCACCGCATAGCTCGCATCTATTATAACCGCTAGATGTGGGCTGTTTCGCAGTTCTTAAGCGGTTATACGGTCGCCTAGTAGACCAACAGACGCGTATAGGTATAAACTATATCGATAAGCTTGATTTCCTTGTAGCCTACCCACGCGCACGCGAAGACGTATTTCAGGCTAGAAGCATTCAAAATGCATTCAAAGCGACCGGTTTAATTCCTCTAAATGCGGCAGAAGTTATTGATAGGCTCAATATTCAGCTTCGTCCGCCTACACCACCAGACCGACTGTCAAGCCGATTAAGCATCTATTACCCTAAAACACCAAGCAATATCAAATAGCTTTCGAAGCATAAAGTATCAGCAAAGCGCCTTATTAAGTACCGGTCTGATAGCCCACCTACGCCTACGAAAGAGGTAGTTAATCAGGCTTATAAGGCTTACGAAAAGGTCATAAAGCGTATCCTTCTACTGGAGCAAGAAGTGGTTGATCTACGCGCTGAAAACTATAAAAAGAAGAGACGAAAGGCCTTATCTAAAAGGCAAATACAGCGCGATGAGGGCTTATTTGTTTATGAAGCCTATGAGCAAGGCATTGGTCTACCAGGTGATTTAGAAGGTGGTGGGCAGTCCACCGCACCACCCACACAGACTGCTTCGGTGCCCGGTGCCAGCACCAACAGACGGCAATATAAATGCAGTGTATGCGGAAAGCCTGGCCATAGGGCTAATAGATGTCCAGATAGGGTTTAAATTGAATATAAAGGCGTTGGGGTTATCTAAATACTTCATGGATATAGAACTAAGTGGGTGGGGTGGCGGGTTTGCCGTGGTGGCGGGTTTGCCGTGGAATACGTTATAGCTTATTATTAAACTTAGTAATCTTATAAAAAAAGATAATAATATCCTTTATATCTTTATTTTATTATATAATTATATTATTCTTTGTATAGAATCTCTCTTTTAGGGTATAAAATAAGCTATTATTAAGAGGCTAAATAATATATATAATATATAGAGAGAAGACAAAGATAATGATATTCTATTATTCGCAGAGATTAAGGAATTCTTAAATAAGATATAAACTATAATTCTTAGAAAATAATAATCTTTAATTACTATAAGCCTAATAATAAATATATTATTAGAAGAAGCGAAGCTATTAACTATAAGGATATTATTTAAATATCTAAATAGCGATATTATAATTTATAATTTATTTAGAAATATATTATTATTGTATTATCGCTTAAGATATACTATACCTAATATAATAAAATATAGCTCTATAAGCTATCTATTAGCTACTATATATTTAATTCTAATTAAGAGATTACCTTATTTATTTATAAATAGCTTTATATAATATGTATTATAGCTAATAATCTTTTAAGGCTTTCCTTAACTAAGCTAAAAGCTAATTTTATTAAAATTTTAGATATTTAATAATAAGATATACTTTATAAATAGCTTAAGATCATTATATTAAGCTTATAGAATATTAATATTCTTAGCCTTAATCCTTATTTTCTCTATTAGCTTTTATTTTATTTAATAAAGGCTATTAAGTAGGCGCTGAATAAATTTATATACCTATATCTTATTAACAAGTTTTCCCCTATCTCTCTTAATTATTATATTCGCACTTACTTCAACTATATACGGTAAATAGAATATAGAGACTATTAAATATATTAATTTAGCTAATTAATACTATCTCTTACGAGATATTAAGGTACTTAATAATAATAGCACGCTAAGAACGAGATAGCTAACTATAAAGATACGCCTATAGCCAGGTTATAAGAATATTAAATTCGCGCGCTAGCGCGGTAATTCTAGCGTCCTTTCGACTTCTAGCGGCTTCACAGGCGGCCTAAATATATTGCTTAATAGCGATATACGAAGAATTTATAGTGGGTAAAGAAATAATAGGTGTGAATAGCTTCAAGATATGTGTTAGGCTATGGAATTGTGTTGGGCCCTGGCGGACCAACACCCGAAGCGGTGTTGGTATGCCACGGCACTATTAATATAAATTAGATATAAATTTATTTCTACTATTAAAGTATATAGATAATAATAAATAGAATGTCTCGGGATATAAGGGTAAAGCTACCACGAAGCAGATCGTGGCCCCTTAAGTCCGTGGGATCAACCTTAGTCCGGCTACGTCAGTCGGTGCCAGACAAAAGTAGAAGGTCAAAGGTCGTAGGATAGACTATAAGCAGATATAGCCTAAACGAAGGCAGAACCACAGTCCTCAGGATCAAAGGAAGAAAGTAGAACTGACTTTAGGAAAGTAGAACTGACTTTAGGAAAGTAGAACTGACTTTAGGAAAGTAGAACTGACTTTAGGAAAGTAGAACTGACTTCAGGAAAGTAGAACTGACTTGATTCTTTCTGCTAGAAAAGAAGGACATATTTATAGGCTAGAATAGCCTAGAAATGATGTCTAGAATGTCATACAAATACTAGGCAGCAACATAATAAAGGTGGCAAAGAAGGGAACCGAAGAAAAGCCAAAAGAATGATGTCAAGGATCGATGGTTTCAGCCACCCCGAAAGTTTCCCCGCAGTATCAGGTTATGCATGCCCAAAGGTAGACCATTTTATCCTTAAGGGAAAGTGGTCCGCCTATCCTTGAGGGGACCGAGGGTCGAAGTCTGTTCACCGAGGTCCGAAGACCATGGTCGAAGTCTGCAGGCAAGATATGCCCGAAGGCACCTTCGAAGGAACGGACCATTCATGCCTGAAGGCGGACTATTTACCTCTGAAGGAAAATGGTCCTGCCTATCATTCGGGAGAGGGCCGCGGACCAGAATCAGAAGTGGTCAAAATATCATTTTGATAGAAGGAAAAAATCTGGTCACGTGATCAATATAACCTGGTCTTATATGTTGAATATAAGGATAGATCTTTCTATGTAGCATTGGTCTATATTCCAATACTAATAGATATTAAAAGTTGTTGGGATATAAGGGGAAAGCTACCACGAAGCAGATCGTGGCCCCTTAAGTCCGTGGGATCAACCTTAATCCGGCTGGGTCAGTCGGTGCCAGACAAAGGTAGAAAGTCAAAGGTCGTAGGATAGACTATAAGCAGATATAGCCTAAACGAAGGCAGAACCACAGTCCTGAGGATCAAAGGAAGAAGGTAGAGATGACTTTTGGAAAGTAGAACTGACTTCAGGAAAGTAGAAATGACTTCAGGAAAGTAGAACTGACTTCAGGAAAGTAGAAATGACTTGATTTTCTCTGCTAGAAAAGAAGGACGTATTTATAGGCTAGGATAGCCTAGAAATGACGTCTAGAATGACATACAAATGACGTACAAACACTAGGCAGCAACATAATGAAGGTGGCAAAGAAGGGAACCGAAGAGAAGCGAAAAGAATGATATCAAGGATCGACGGTCTAAGCCACCCCAAAGGCATCCCCGTAGGATCAGGCTATGCATGCCCAAAGGTAGACTATTTTACCCCTAAGGGAAAGTAGTCCGCCTATCCTTAAGGGGACTGAGGGTCGAAGTCTGTTCACCGAGGTCCGAAGACCATGGTCGAAGTCCGCGGGCAAGGCATGCCCGAAGGCACCCCCGAAGGAACGGACCATTCATGCCTGAAGGCGGACCATCTACTCCTAACGGAAAATGGTCCCGCCTATCGTTCGGGGGAGGGCCGCAGACCAGAATCAGAAGTGGTCAACATATCATTTTGATAGAAGAGAAGAAAAAACTGGTCACGTGATCAATGCAATCTGGTCTTATATGTTGAATATAAGAATAGATCTTTCTATGTAGCATTGGTCTATATTCCAATAAAAGTAAATATAGAAATTATAGAAAATACTTAAGAATTAATACAGGATTATAAGAAAAAGATAAAAGATAGAAAAGTCTATTAAAGATCTAAGATAAAATTTTAATCTAAAGTTATTCTATTAATATATTAATAGATCTTTATATTCATTTTATATAAATTCATTTTTAATATTTTTATAGTAACTAAGACTAAAAGATTAAAATATAACAGAGGGATAGTTTATAATATTATTAATAATTACTATATTAATAAAGTCTTTGTCCTTAAACTAAAGATGAAGTATAACTAAAATTTTATTATAGAAAGTCTTCTTTATGATCTATTTAAAAATAAAGATATAAATTATCTTTTTAATATAAATATAAATGATATCTAATTAAATCTATTCTTTAATAATAAATATATTAATTTTATCTTTCTTTTTTTAGCTGACTTGTTAATAAAATCTTAGATATCTATAATATATCTAACTAAATTAACTATATTAATAAAGTTACCTCATATATTAAAGAGAACTTACATATATGGATAAATAAAAAAATAAAAAAGATAAAAAGATAAATAAATAAAAAAGTAAGAATAATTAATATAAAAATAATCTTAATATAAAATAAAACTTAATATATTCTAAATATAAATTACTAAAAATATATTTTATTTATTTTAGTCTTAGAGAGTAATAAATATAAAAAATATATTAAATAACCTTTAAGATTAAAAAATATTCTATAAAGAGTAATAATTAAAAAATATAAAAAAAATATATGAATAATATAAATAAAAAAATAATAATATATAACTAAAAAAAGATATAAATAAATATATATTATTATTAGCTAAATCAAAATAAAGATATTTTATAATATAATAATAATATTATTTTATTATAGTTAGAACTATTATAAAATTAAAGGAAGCTTAATATTATTTATAACTTTTATATAGTTTACCTTAAGTATAACAATATCTAAGGCTTATACTTATTATATTACTCTAAACCCTAAAAGATTATATATTCTAAATAATATTATACTAAAAAATAACTAATATTTTTTCTTTTTATAATTATCTCCGGAGCTTATTATCTTTAGAGAGAGAGATAGTTATAAAAAAATATTAAGGACTAATAATAAAGAATTACCCTATAGTATAATAAGTAAGTCTTAGACCTAACTCGCACTTAAATTAAGAAGGTATCTAGATAACTTAGACTCAGTAAGAATTAGTCTTACTTCTTTTAATATTAGACTCTAATCTAGATATCATTCCTTACCTAACTGGTAGGCCTTCTACCCTAAATACGTAGATTCTTTATAATACTGTTATTGTTAAGACGGCTTAAACTATATAGGGTGAGCTTAAGCTACGTTACCTAGAATATTCATTGATGACTATACCGCACCGGGTCAAAGCAATCCTAGAAAGCTAGGGCTAGTATACATATGTCAAAGGAATTAAATAAAGGTTTGAAGCGGCAAAATACTACATAATCAATGTAGTGTGGGTCAGGGGGTATAAATACTTTTGCTGTGCCACTATATATGTGAGACCACGCAGCAGTCTCTAGGGTAGGTAGGTAAGCGAGGTAGAAGCCTTCACATGCATGTGCACAATATGGTATTATTGTGGGATCAAGACTGAACGCTAGTCTCTCGTAGACCAGCGCGGGTGGATTAAATACATGGACTGCCCCTGCTGAAGGCGGTGACGGTCCCCTTTCTGCCGTATTTCCTGAGGCACCTGGGCGCCTTAGGCAACGACCATTGTTCGTCCTATCGGGGGTCTTAACAATATATCCGAGGTTGGCACAACATATCGAAATTGAACATTAGAAGGGACCCCGCTCTAGTGTACTTTGATAGCAATCGCCTCATACCGAAGAATTTGGCCTCTTCGCTTCTTTTCTTTAAAGAGATTAGATTTCGCGAGTCACTGTCAGGTGGGCGAACTACTTGGCAAGCCTTTTTTTCTTGTAGAAAACTGAATATGAATTCCCAAAAATCATCTATGGGTGCCGACTAACATTGCTTGTAGTTGAAAAACCATCTCCATACGCCCCTTCAACGCTTGAAGACTTTATGCTAAAACGTGTATTCGTGTAAAGTCAAAGCAGGAGGCTAGCAACTGCATTTTCGAGTTCCTAGGCAGGACTGAGCGAATGAGTGTGAATAATGACTGTCATAAATCATGATCAATGTCCATTGGATCGTCATGGTAAGATGTGGTCGCATCGGGCACAGTGCGGCTTGAACATTGAACTTCGATGTCAGTCGATTGGCCAGAAAGTTGCTTGATTTCCGCGCGAGCCCGGGCCCTTGATTCCAATATGGCCTTCCGCACAGTGTCCTTATCCCTGGGGACTGTCAGAGAAATGGGCTCAGAGTATAGAACCATTTCTTTGCCATTTGATGAAGAGTTCAATAGGATGGGTCTCGGCATGGACATCATACTGGCGGCGAGTGGTGAGATGACCAGACCCTCATTGGGAGGGTCAGGCTCAGCTAGCTCTTCGTCCAGACTGTGGATGTAGGTGGTATGTTTGGTGTCGTCCAACAACATCACATCGTGCTGGCTCGGGGAGCGCCGGTAAGGGGAGCCATCGCGACTGGCCCGAGCATCTGAGAACGCATCGTTATCTGCACGAGTCAAGAATGTGTCAACACTTGATCCAACCTGATCAATTGCAATTACGCGAACGAGGCCACCTACCGATCTGGAGACTTCCGAATCGTTTGGTCAGTGGTTGCGCGCCGTCGGGGTCACCTTCCGCGGGGCGCTTCTTGCTGGTTTTCTCATTACTCCGCGCCATCCACACCTTTCACCCCCCTGTGGTTTTTTACACTGACCAGACTGCGACTAGTGAAGAAAGTTGCGGAGTGGGAAGCAGGTCCCGATCATCATCAGCGGGCGGTTGCTCGATGCGGGTTTCAAGGATTCTTGGGGGGGGAGCTGGCTTTGACTCATCCTCGTCTCGCGCGACTTCCCAGAACCTTCCACCCTCCTCGCTTTGCCCACACCACAACCACCTCCTTTCGCACCGTTGCCAGGATGGCTTCCGACAATGGTTCCGGTTCTGAATGGACCGCGCACCGGGTCCGAGACACCTTTCTCGACTATTTTAAACAGAATGGACACACCTTTGGTGGGCTTTCACCCCGCGATCGTTGCGCACCTCTCCTTCGATCCGATTGATCTAACTCTCCTTTTTTTTTTTGCGCTGGCAGTCCCGTCGTCTCCCGTGGTTCCCTTGTCGGATCCGACTCTCCTCTTTACCAATGCTGGAATGAATCAGTTCAAGTCCATTTTCTTGGGCACTGTGGACCCGCAGTCAGACTTTGCAAAGCTGCGGCGCGCGGTGAATTCGCAAAAGGTAAAATCGTTTCAGCCAACCATGACTTCAGTTCGGCAGTGTTCTTGTTTGCTGACCTGAAAATAATACAGTGCTTGCGTGCTGGCGGAAAACACAATGTGGGTAACATGGATCTCTTAAACGCCATGCTGGAACCTCTCCTGACTAGCTTTACGTAGGACCTGGACGATGTGGGCAAGGATAGTTACCACCATGTGAGACTCAGCCAGCGTTAACAAGCGTTCAAAGTGCAGTGAAATTAACAATCCAAAACAGACCTTTTTTGAAATGCTCGGCAACTGGAGTTTCGGTGACTACTTCAAGGAGGAGGCTATCTCGTACTCATGGACCCTCTTGACCAAGGTCTACGGTCTTCAGCCCGATCGTCTCTATGTCACCTACTTCGAAGGTGATAAAGCTGGTGGCCTGGAGCCCGACCTCGAGGCAAAGGAACTCTGGAAGTCAGTGGGAGTTCCCAAATCCCACATTCTCCCTGGAAACATGAAGGACAACTTCTGGGAGATGGGTGACCAAGGTCCGTGTGGTCCTTGCAGTGAAGTGCATTATGACCGCATTGGCGGTCGCAATGCCGCTCACCTGGTCAACCAGGACGATCCGAATGTGCTGGAGATTTGGAACAATGTCTTCATCCAGTATAATCGCGAGGCAGACCGGAGCTTGAAATCGCTTCCCAACAAGCACGTTGATACCGGCATGGGCTTCGAGCGCCTTGTTTCCATTCTCCAGGATAAACCTTCGAATTACGATACCGATGTCTTCACCCCGATCTTCCAAGCTATCCAACATGTAACTGGTGCTCGAGAATATCGAGGCTTTTTTGGTGCCGAAGATGTCGATGGCATTGATACCGCTTATCGAGTTGTTGCAGACCATGTCCGGACACTTATGTTCGCCATCTCGGATGGTGTTATTCCCAACAACGAGGGCCGTGGCTACGTGATCCGTCGAGTGTTGCGACGAGGTTCCCGCTTTGCTCGCAAGTACTTCCAGGTTGACATCGGTAATTTCTTCTCGAAGCTCGTGCCAACAGTCATCGATCAGCTCAGTGGCATGTTCCCTGAGTTGAAAAGAAAGCAGCAAGATGTGATGGAGATTCTGGATGAGGAGGAACTTTCATTTGCCAAGACCTTGGACCGAGGTGAACGTCAATTTGAACAATATGCTCAACAATGCAAGGCCAAGGGCACAGATAAGCTCCACGGTGCAGACGTTTGGAGGCTGTATGATACTTTTGGCTTCCCCGTCGATCTCACTCAGATCATGGCCGAGGAACGTGGTCTTCGCATCGACGATGTCGAGTTCGAGGAAGCACGGTTGAAGGCCAAGGAAGCCAGTAAGGGTCAGAAGAAGGCAGCGTCAACTGCTGTCAAGCTCGATGTCCATGACCTATCGAAGCTAGAGAAGATGGATGATGTCAAGAAAACGGATGATTCTGCCAAGTTCGGCAAGGGTAACATTACGGCTCGCGTGAAGGCTATCTACCATGGCAAGGCCTTTTACGACAGTACCGGGGAAGCTCCAGACGGAGAGCAGCTGGGTGTTATCCTCGACTGCACCAATTTTTATGCCGAGCAAGGCGGCCAGGAAAGTGATACTGGTCGAATCATTATCGATGGACAAGCCGAGCTTGAGGTTAGCGATGTTCAAGTCTATGCCGGATACGTTCTCCATACCGGCTTCATGAAGTATGGAGCGCTCTCCGTGGGTGACTCTGTGATTTGTGAGTACGATGAGCTTCGTCGCTGGCCCATTAGGAACAATCATACCGGTACACACATCCTTAACTTCGCATTGAGGGAGGTTTTGGGTGCCGGTATCGAGCAGAAAGGCTCTCTTGTAGCAGCTGAGAAGCTTCGATTTGACTTCTCTCACAAGTCCGCAGTATCTGATTCTGATTTGGAGAAGGTTGAGGCGAAGTCTACCGAATACATTCGGCAGAATTGTGCTGTCTATTCGCAGGAAGTTCCACTGGAAATTGCGCAGCAGATCTCCGGTGTCAGAGCTGTCTTCGGTGAGACGTACCCAGACCCTGTCCGCGTTGTCTCTGTTGGCGTCGAATTAGAAGAGATTCTGCGAAACGTCAAGGATCCACGATGGGAGCAAGTCAGCATTGAATTCTGCGGTGGTACTCACGTTCAAAAAACCGGAGATATCAAGGATTTGATCATTCTGGAAGAAAACGGCATTGCCAAAGGTATTCGCCGAATTATTGCTGTCACTGGGGAGGATGCCCATGAGGTGCAACGAGTTGCTGCGGAGTTCGGAAAACGTCTTGATCACCTGGACGCAATGCCCCTCGGCCCCGAAAAGGAGCGTGAGGCCAAGCAGGTCCAGGTGGATCTTAACCAGCTGACAATCTCCGCTGTCCAGAAGGCTAAGTTCCGCGAGCGCTTCACAGCAATCAACAAGCAGGTTCTTGATGGCCAGAAAGCTCAGCAAAAGCTGGAAGCCAAGAAGGCTGTGGAGACAATTACTTCCTACTTCCAGTCTCCTGGGAATGAGAACGCGTCCTGGCTCGTAGTCAAGCTTCCGATGGCGGCAAGCGCCAAGGCCGTCAGCGAATCTCTGAATCATGTCAAATCGAAGATGCAGGACAAGAACGTATATGTCATGGCGGTAGACTCTGAGCAGACTCGAGTTTCGCACGGCTGCTACGTGTCTAAGGTAAGCGCTAGCCCTCTGACGCCGTTGGAAAGGTACTCCATTTGCTAACATATGGATTAGGAGCTCGGTAATCAGGGTGCTTCTGCGAGTGACTGGGCTGCCGTTGTCTCTACCGTCATTGGCGGCAAAGCCGGAGGGAAGGGACAGACGTCACTTGGTAATGGCATTAACCCCAACAAGATTGAGGAGGCTATCTCGCTCGCTTCGGACTATCTGAGTAAATTCAAACTCTAGATTGGCTAAGCC
This sequence comes from Penicillium maclennaniae, assembly GCF_028827695.1. Classification (NCBI taxonomy): domain Eukaryota; kingdom Fungi; phylum Ascomycota; class Eurotiomycetes; order Eurotiales; family Aspergillaceae; genus Penicillium; species Penicillium maclennaniae. The sequence continues at coordinate 2,577,413 of NW_026623215.1, read as the reverse complement.
CATGGGTCCCTTCCTTTGGCCTTTCCGAATTGTGTCCAGTGACCACATTCGCGCCTAGTCCTACTGTGGCTTGGTCTGTTTTATCTTACAGCCTGGCAGGATAAGGACGATGAAAAGAATGAGAGTGAACCTATGTCTATTGATATACTAAATCAAATTGGAGATATTTTTTTGGATAAGTTTGCACCAATGGAACCTCGTGTTGGTTTCAAATCCACGGCTCGGTCTCATTGTGGCTCGTATTAAAGGACTTCACCATGCATCTTCCACCTTGCGGTTGGGGCACGGCTTCTTCACATTTCTCCACATTGCACAATCGTTACATCTTGATTAGGCTTGTCTCGCGTGGTTCGAGTGTGTTCGACCATGCGCACGACATCAATCCCATCAATGACCTGGCCGAAAACCACATGCTTGTTATTCAGAAATGGTGTTGCCGTGGTAGTGATAAAAAATTGGCAGCCATTCGTATCTGGGCCTGAATTCTGACCACGAGTAAGCAGGAGAATTTTTATGTGTTAGAGGATCCAGATACTCACGGCCATGCTGAGGAGACCCGGGCGATCGTGCTTCAGCGCAAAATTCTCATCAGCGAATTTTGGACTGCCATAGATAGTGCAGCTTCCTGTTCCATCTCCATTGATGAAATCGCCCCCTTGAATCATGAAGTCTTTAATCTGGGAGACATGAGTGCCTATATGATGCAACAGGATATTTAATTACACACAACTCGATGGAATTTGCTTCCCTTATAGCCCTGTGGTTGGCCCTTGGGGTTTTTGCTTTCGCCGGTGCAGAACTGTCGGAAATTCTCCGCAGTACGTGGGGTGACATTGGCAAAGAGTTCCATTTTCACTCGACCCAGTGGCTCGCCTGCGACAATTAGCATCCTGCCAAAATGTATGTATCCATGTTCTCAACAGGGCTTACCCGCGAGAGCGATATCAAAGAAGACTATCGGGTTGCTGGCATCGGGTGCGATAGATTCAGCCATAGTGAGGTTCACAAAGACAGAGACAGACAGAGAGAGAGAGAGAGAGAGAGAGCTGAAAGAGAAGTTGGCCACGTTCCGATCTTCGGGTACCCCGTTTTAACTTATGGCCCGCATTCAAGCCCAGAAAGTACTACGAGGTGGAGGTATCCTTCTTTGATCTCATCACCCTTCCTCGTATATATCCAACCTTCACATATTCGACAAAGAGTAAAGAAAAATTCGCTATCTATTCTTGGGTATAACGACGACTGGGTGTTTGCACCCCCATGACCAAGGTGCCTCAGGCATTTACTATCGTCACCCAAGTTGACCATCCGCATGCATCTAGCCTTCTTGCTTCTATCTCCCTCCCAAATCCACCCTCGTATCCCACCCCTTCGTCCTGATGATATGACCTAGGACCATCTCGATCCCCGTGAGCACTACAAGCGACACAGACTTCCCAGTGCTTTGCGTATCCCTTGCACCCCGTTGTCGATCCATGTGCCGTCCTCAACCCCGTAGTGGTCTTCTGTCCACTGCGTGCATTCGATTGCACTAACAATCCCGAGCGGCTCATCGCTGCGTTGCTGAGTTGAGCGCTGTACGTGGATTGAACAGCCAGAGGAATGAGCGGTTTCCTGCACGAACTTGACAGTACAATTTGAACAAGAAACCCTCAAATTACATCCTAACATACTTGTCAACACATTCTCCTACGTTTGAAATGCCTCCATCGACAACCTCCTCGGCCGGAAGCGCTGCAACCACCACCAGTGGCAGTGGGGGCGGTGGAGGTGGTTCAAATGCGACTAGCTCACCTCTCCTCTTCTTCGTTGCGCTCGGATTTGGTGTCGTCTTCACTAATCTATGGTAAGCTTTGTTTTGTTTATCCCCTATCTAGACGACCGAACTATGCCACAATTCCAAAGCCGCATGGGGACCCGTGGACTGATTATTGCGATAGGATTATTGTCGGGGTCAAGTACTGCTTCCGCTACAATCAACGGAATCGTCAGCTGCGCAGCGAGGAAACAGGAGAGCCGATCGACCTAGTGGCCATGCCCCGAGCTCATCGTAGGCGACGAGAAAAGAAGCTGATGACGATGGACGAAGTCAATGAGCGATTTCCACTTTTGAAATACAAAGTATGGAGGTCATCGCGTGCCAATCAAGGTCTACCAACAGAAGGTGGCATTACTGCCCCCAACAGCAGGCCCCAGAGTCTCAAAGATAATAGTGCCGTCGTCTCTGCACCGGTCGTTATTTCCATGAATACAAGGTTACCCTCCCCCAAGCAAGGACAGATGGGTTTCAATAACATCAATGCCCAACACCCTGACTCCGCTTCCGAAATATGTGGTTTTCCAACGGAAGAGAAGGCTTCCGCGGCAACGGAAGATGTCTCGACGAAAGGTGATGCAAATGCTGCAGAAGAGAAATGGCAGCATTCATTGGTCAACGAAACGATTGACCTTGAAGAAGACGAAGAGGAAGATGACGAGGAAGGCGATCATATTCAGAAATCCGTCCCCGCAGAATTGCTTCCTAATCCCGGCGATTCTTGCGCAATATGCCTTGACACCATAGAGGACGACGACGACATAAGAGGACTCACTTGTGGACATGCCTTCCATGCATCATGCGTCGACCCGTGGCTGACCAGTCGGAGGGCCTGCTGTCCTCTTTGTAAGGCTGATTATTATGTCCCCAAACCTCGTTCACAAGCAGCCGAAATGGCATCTGTCTCTGACCGCCAGGGACGTCGCGCTGCCTTAAGCCGTTCAGACATTATCGCCAGACCCTCTCGCGCTGCCCACTCCGGGGGCCAAGCTCATCCATTCAGAGTACAGATGGCATTTACTGGCCGGCTATTCCAGCCGACATCTCTTGAACGTCCTACCGGGTCACCGCGTTCAGAAGGTCGCGCTAGACAAGTGCATAGCGGGTTTCAAACCCCAAGTACATCACCTCCCCGGTCTGACTGGTCGCGATTCATACCTACTCGTCTACGCGGGCTGTCTTCTCGGACCCCCGAAAGAACCGGAGAAAGGTCATTGTCAGAACCCGAGGCTGGGCCTTCGCAACCTATGACCCCCGGCCAGCTTGAAGCTGGAACTTGAATTTGCAGTGCTATTTATTGACTATTGACCATTAACGAACTCTTTCCCTGCAACCTCTTCGCATGTACGAACCAACATCTGGAATGTTCGGTCGGCATAGCTTCACTGTTGATGACTTGGCTATTTGTAATTACTCAATACTTGCGATGATAGGCCCAGGAAGCACGCGGGTCACGACTTCTCTATTCCTGAGTCTGGCCATTCTATGTGCACCAAATTCGGGCATGTTCTGCTGTTTTCTCTCTTCCACTTCCCGTTTCTTGTTTCTTTTCTTAATTGCATACCCGTGGCGCCTTGGATACTGAGAAATGGGAAGGGGACTGACGCCTAGTGACTAATGCACCACTACTTCACACTTCGGGAGATTTGAAGGATCATCGCTTCGACTTCTTTGTACCTCGGGTGCCTTTTGATAACATACGTTGAATGAATACCATCTACTAACCACTAAAAGGCTGTCAGCCTTAATGGGTTCAATGATTGTAAAGACATGGAATCAACTTCATGTTGAAAATGACTTCTGGCCGGGATTCCATTTATATAACCGCTGGACCGGGCGACAAAATTTGGCGCAGGGAAATGTGCATTGAAAGCAAAGAGGCCCGCGAAGAGGAAACAAAGCAAATCAAAGACGCCCTCTCTTTCCATAAAACACCAAGACTGATTGCTTATGATTGTGCCTTGGTACCACCAACACCAGCACTAATCACACTAGGGAGCTCCTGTTGTCCCATGCTGAAAAGCATACCAATAGCGCTTCCTACCATGAGAACTGCCAATACACTGACACCAGCAATGAGGAAGAAAGGGGAGCTGATATCCTTCTTCTGACAGGCAGGCCCACCCCACTGGAATTTCTGGATGGAGCCGTCACTCTTCCGCACCACCGTTTGCTGGCATCGACACGCGTAACAGCTGCCCGTAGAACCCTCCTCACCAGATCCATATTTCAGATAGCAAGACCCGTGGCCAGAGCAGCCATTTGTTGCCTCAGCGCAAGACGAGTTGGAGACGTGGCAAACAGGGGCAAGATTCGAGTGAAGGGGCAGGTCTTGCGCAGACCCCCGAAGCGCATCTTGTGCACCTAACGCAGATGGTCTAGACAAGACCTCCGAGCCTCGCCTAAGAATCTGCGCAGAGTCCCGAGAGCCTCCAGTGGCTGGCAGAAGCACGACTGTGGTTTCCCGATGTTCCATTGAAGACTGCTCGGCCAGATACTGGAAGAAGGACTGTAGAAATTCATTGACGAATACACCATCACTAGAGCTCGCCTAGTATACTAATTAGACAAGGCATCGATTTAAGGGAGTGACTGTGTTGGCTCGTACCTTGAATGAGAGCCTTGTAGCAGTTGTCCGTTGATCCTTACTGGCCCAAGTTTCCACCGACTCGATCAGGTCAAGTAGATTATGATCAAAGAAGCCAGTCGTATGAGCGAGAATGGGATTCACGATGAGACACTCGTTGGCGGACTAAGGCATCGTAGTTAGTGTGTTGATTATATGAAATATATATCGCAGGAGGATTGGTACCTGAGCAGTTTTCGAATCCACCTTGCTGGCATCCTTAGTGTAAAGGCAGTGATTACCATTGTTATCGATTTCCATAAGGAGGTTTAGTGAGTCTCCGATTAGATTCGATGAAGTATGAGGAACTATGAGGCTGTGTGGCTGCTTCTTCCGTAGATTCACGCCTGTCGTGAATGAAGATCGGTATTAGCTAAAAGCTCAAGTTGCAGGTCGCTTTTCCACATACCAACTTCTTGATTGACACCCTCGAAAAGAATGATGCTTTCCCCCCCAGATTCAGTGCCTTCAGAACCACCAAAAAGGGTGGATTCAGCATTCGCAAACTGATTCAGGCGATCAACGGCATCTGTCCCCGCCTGACCAAGAACCGTTGCCAGGGAAGACTGGCCGCGAAGTTGAAGAAAGAGTCGGGCAACATCTTCCGATATACTCTGTGGCTCGGTAAGGGCACTCTCGTAGCCTTTACCGCCACCAGGGAAGGTAAAGATTGAGGTTTCCAGAGCATTCGTCCCCAAAGCACCTGTCGTCGCCAGGGCCAGGAGCTTGGAGACCCAGCGCATTTTGCAGGATCGAGTTGAGATCAGGAAGATCGAGGAATGAAAGCAGTGATCGTTGCTGTGATGGCCATAAAAGAGACTTTGCAGAATGGCCGTGGGTTTGAGGGGCCGTCTATGATTCGGGGCAGTCAGAGTGTTTCTTTCGTACGGGGGCTTCCGCAGTTCACTCCGTTGCGATAAGATATCACGTGTATGGGACGCACCCCAAATCTCCAGCACTCACATCATCACTATAGGTTCTTCCCAACTCTATCTCACGCTGGGTAATCTCAATGCTTCGGCTCAGGCATCTGCTTCGAAGTCAATCGCGCGCCTTCTCTTTCCACAACGGCTCTCGCCAGACCCTCGCAGCCCCTCCGACCGTCCGGCATGTGAGATTCAGGCAGCCTTGGCTAAGGTGAGTTTATGAACATCGAGTTCGGAATCATGATCTGGTGCTAACTGATTGTAACCTTTAGATCTTTCTTCACCAAGTTTTTTCTTTATGGCGCCGCGTTTCATTTGTGGACCTCCTTTGTCCTGGTTCGATTTGATGACGATACCCACGACGACGTTTCAACCCTCGAATCAAGCTTAGAGGAGGCTGGCCCTCGCCGGAAGTCTCGAGACACAGATCTTTCAGCGAAAGAGGGGAGGAATAAGGATACAGAAGATGGAGCGCCTATGTTCATCCCACTTACCTGGTCCCGATTGCGGGAAGGTGAGCTGTATGCTGCGTCGGACCCAGAATGGCAAGCGTTCGTTCAGTTGTCCAAGGATCGGAAGAAGCTTCAAAAACTGAGAGGTATGTCTAGACGATTAAAGTACGCGCGCTTTGTTGACAGTGCCAGATGAACTCGCAGCTCTCGTTTTGGAAAGTGCTTCGAGTCGGATGTCCCAACTCCTCGGCGGACCTCTTTCTTTGACCGGTTTCTGGCTTGTTCATCAATTCCCGCCTCGCGCTCCTCCGGAATATCTTCGATCTGGGTATGTTCGCATCATTTGAATAACATTTTCAGCGCTAATCGAGCATAGGCTCGAAATTACAGACGAGGGCGTATCTTGGGTCACCAAACCTCTAGACCCCGACATGGGCGACAGACTAGAGACGTTCATGAAGCCTTTGCACGTAGCGCTTGCAATCAAAGATGCATACTTGCTACTACTCATGAGACAGGTGAACCGCCTCAGGCATCCCCAAGAACAGCCAGTTGATGCTCTGGAGTCTCTGAATGAAAGCTATACTCTGTCAAGGAACGAAAGGCTCAATCCTCTTAGCCCCCACGAGCAACCAAAATTGCAACCTCCTCTTGTGGATGGGCCTACAGAAAGCGCACCATCCACCGGAGACCCAGGACTCCATCCATCTTCCATCATTGCTTCGTTGCAGAGACTTCCATTACCTGACCTGGGCCCCGGCTCGGATCTACACCTGGCCTCAATCGCATTTAAATTACAATTAAATGCGTATCGAGCTCAAATGAAGCGAACACCTCGCCGTGGAACCTTTTTCATTTCTGGCCCTGTGGGCATCAAGGGGCCTGGCGGGTTCTGCCGATTCGAAGTCCGCGGTGAGTATGATCCATCTAAATCGGCATGGCGGACGGTTGAAATGGAATTGAAAGACCTGAATCCTAGGAAGCAGCGAGCACTTGGAGGCCATTGATGTATGTAGGAACATCGGGTGTTGAGACCGACACTCTGGAAACTATGATAATACCACTTGAATTTAATTGCAGCGGTAGGATTGTTGCTTACATATGACGAGTACGTCACTCTCCCTAGGACTAACTGGATCGCAGTGTAGTAGCTGAAGGATCTAGTCCGTTATGTGATTACTGAAAAGTTAACGAGAATATTCTGGCTGAGGGTAGAGTACTAATTTGCGTAAATCCGAGGCGTTTACTCTGTGCGCAGCTTCATCAGTCTTTGGCTGGCATATCTTTCGATGAAATGACGCCACTAGCTGGAATAATGGTCTTACGGAAAGTTGTACCGTGGGGCTATTTCTTTGCTAATACGATTCGTCATACAAATACCAGAGCTTGTCCGACCTAATATTCCCATGGTTGCGGGGTAGTGACATCGTCTTTAGTTATATTTCCTGCTACACTGTTCACGCATTCTTCTCACCTCAGCTCCTCTTTTACAACCATGTCGCTTCCTCCGAAGTTCGCAGGGCTGAAGCTCTCTACCGGGTCATCCCAAAGGGCACAGCATACCCTCGAAATTTGTAGGTCCGCGATATATATCTACGCCCCAAAAATTAGCTAATTGAGTCCAGATCTCGACTATGTCTGCCCCGTCAGTTACATGCTCACATCGACCTCCGTATCCGCTAAGACGTTCTGTAGTTCTCCGCCAAGATGTTCAATACAATTTATACGCTGAGTCCAATGATCTCTCAACAGTGTGGCTCACGGCTCCAAGTGATATTTCGACAGCATATCCAGCCGTGGCATCCATCCTCCACACTCACTCATGAGGCCGGAGCAGCCGTTCTTCGACTGTCACCCGAAAGGTTTTGGGACTTTAGTGCGGCCTTGTTCAAGCGTCAGACCGAATTCTTTGACGTGAGCCTGGTGAATGAGACCCGTAACAAGACCTATGAGCGGCTGGCTCAGATAGCCGGATCAGTGGGTTTAGATGAAAGCAAGGTCTTGGAACTGTTGAGAATCCCTGAATCATCCGGCGAAGACGGTCAATTGAACACCGGGAACCAGGTCACCAATGACATCAAGTTGATGGTCAAGGTAGGTATTCCCGCTTCTTCCCATCGTACCGACTCACTAATGCTCCTAGGCGGATCGAGTGGTGGGTGTTCATGTATCACCGACCGTTTTCTTCAATGTAAGAAGAATGACATCCCAAACATAAATCCAATTCACTGATGTTCAATGTAGGGCGTGGAAGAGCGTGGCATCAGCAGCAGTTTCACGGCCGCTCAATGGGAAGAGTGGCTTGCGAAAAATGTGGTTTGACGTAAAGGCCGCCGGGGAGCGCATCTTGGTTGAGCAGCATTTCGGTTGAGCAGCATTTCCTTTGCTTGTTTCTTCTTTCTGTTCGCGCGTATATGGAGCCCGAGCCAAGCCGGTCAGAGGAAAGATGAAGGGGAAAACAAATCATGTCTCATTCCATAACTTCCATTACGAAGCTGTTGTCGACCCTAATGAACATACTGACAATGCATGTTCATCTGAAAAAAAAAAAAAAAATAAAAAACAGTAACCCTGATGATAGTAGCTTGTGTCTTAAGCCAGACACAAGCGAAGAGGAGGGGTTCGGATCTCTCAACACAGCGCCACCAATTCGTGACAGGTTATTGACCCATTGGGGGCTGGTAGTTGAGAGGACGCCTCATTAAAGAGTCAGCAAAAATGTGAACTTGAACATGGTTGAGGGTCACTGACTTAAACAGCATGATGTGAGGCTCCGGTTCATGCACCTCGTAATGCTCCCATCCCAAACTCTGTGACACACACGTTAGAAACCATCGCAATGAGCCCAGAAAGAACGCACCTGTGTAATGCCCAACGCTCGCCATTCTTCCTCCCACAGCAATTTCAATGTGCCTTTGGAACTGTCGAAATAGTCCGTGGGGATTTTCTTGAGCATGTTCTTCGGCAGCTGCACGTGGCGATATTCGTATTTGTCGTCTGAGTATCTGTTCCCGGAGTTAGTTCCGGGGCGCAAAGGGAGCGGACCGGTGGATTTCGCCAGTACCTTGCCGAGTAGTGGATGGAGTCAATAAACTCATCTAGACGCTCGCGTTCCGACTCCAACAAGAGGCGCGGCTTCTTGTTTCGTCTGCTGGGATCAATCTCCATTGAAAAGACGACAGAGGATCGCGGGAGGAGGGGGGATCGGGGGATGTCTGCTTCGCACGTGGCACGGTCAATTCAGGATTCATTGACTGGGAGAAGTAAGCTACAGAAGGGGTCGCGGACATACAGAAGATGCCCAACACGAAAAATATTGGAAAAGATCGTGGACGTGCGGCTCGATAGGGTGTTTTGGAGAGTTCGGGTTTGTTTTTGCGGGACGCGGAAAATGGAAATGGGAAATCGAGGGGAACGATTTCTCACGTCTGAGGCCGCCCTGTTTTGTCCATCCGTTTTGGACTCCTTAAACCGTGTTACCATACTGTATCATTTCATTCTTGTCGTCTGGTTGCACCTGATGCAATGTATATTACTGTAATACAAGTACCCGTTATATACTTACATAAGGCGGCGGGCTCCACATGGACGATCGCAGCGCGCGTCTGCACACGTAGAGGTATGAACTCGCCCCATCCTTCCTGTCTTGCCCCCAATTGCGGTTGCGATCCGACTTCGCGCATTATTTACAATGAGTACCAAACGGCGCGTGGCAGCTGCGGCTTCGCCTGAACCGAGGACCCGCGGGAAGCGCCGCAAAGTGTCTGTAAGTCGCTGCGTTCTTGCGCTCCGAGCCCCAACCTCTATGCTGGAGCTACCCTCGATGCGCAGCGCGCAGTCGCCTTAGCTCAATCAAACTTTTAGTCCTTTTGCTATGCAGCGCTCTGTGCGGTGAACAAGAAACTTTTTTCGCAAGTTTCATCTTTTCACATCACTAACGCACTCTTGTTCTAGGATGATGGCCTCGTGGACGATGAAGAAGCCAATCTTGTGTCATCTCATCCAGTGGATGAGGATGAAGCTGGTGGCAGCTCGGTCTCCCAAGATGAGGAAGAGGTCGAAGTCAACTTTGAGGGCGACAGCCTTCAGGCAGCGCAAGACAAGATCATGTCGGACTTAACCCGGTTGAGAGATGCGGAGTGAGTATCGCAGAACGACAACCTGTGCATGACGGCTGACATAGTCAAGTGGCGAAGAAGTGGCCTATCCATTTATCGGCAAGCCCGATCGCAATCTCTACCGAGACTACTATGAAATCATTCACCACCCAGTGTCCTTGCGGAGTATTCAGAAGAAAGTTCGTGGCACCGATAGCCGCAAGAAGCCCTCGAAAGTGACCGCGTACCCTACATGGCAATCTTTTGAAGAAGAAGTCAGCTATATCTGGCGGAATGCGAGAGAATACAACGAAGACGGAAGCGAGATCTCGGTTCTCGCTGGCGTTCTGGAGGCATGTCTTTGTCCAGCACCATTTTTTCTTCTTCTTCGTACTAACGTCGAACCCAGGAACATTTCAAACGACGGGTCGCAGAAGCAAAAAAGCTCGTTCCAGATACTATTCAGGTAGACGGCCGCCAAGGAACCGAAACGCCTCGAATCAAATTAAAAATGGGGGCGAAGAATCTGGAGCCGGCGGCATCCAAGTTAACACTGAAGATGCGTGAGCAGACCGTCGAGACGCCTTCGAAGGATGACGGCCCGCCGTCCGGTGTCACAGTTGATAATGAATCATTGAAACGACAACAAGACCTTGTCAGGGTCGGTTCGGCAAGTCAAGACGTTGACACGCCTCAAATATCTCCTCGAGCGAGGTCACTTCGACGACATTTGGTAAGTCCTAAATCCAGCGCTGCGACGACTCCATCTGCCTCAGAGCAATTACACAATGTGCCCGTTCATATACGGGATCCGACTGGCCCAATAGAGGACGAGAATTCGATCGCACACTCCAAGCATGCCGAAACACGTTCTTCCCAAGGCCTTCACAGCTCCCCCTTAGACTCGACTAGCGGATTTCACTCCAACGACGGTAAGGCTGTACCATCAAATTCTCATTGTTTCGCACCTCTACTGACTATTTGCCCCCTAATAGCACCCTTTCAGCAAGCCCATGAGCCATCACCATTAGATTCTCTCTGGAGGCGACCAGGCCAAAGTGGGTTGTTCTCAATTCCGAACCAAAAAAACAACTGAAGATCGAAATTGCGCTGACCGTGCTGTAGATGCTCATTCAGCTTTGATTCGCAACGTTCAAATCATCACTCATCCCTCGTTGTCTTTGGAACGCGATCTGCGTCTGGACATACCCCCGTCTGCTACCTTTTCCCAGCAGACCGTCACTGTCAGCCTTCCCTCGTGGTGCCACTTGATGAGAGTTAGGCCCACAGTGGCGGTGGGGACAGCCCAGCGGCAGGTCAAGATTGTGGCCTTAATGGACATGCAACGTTTACACCCGTCTGGTGAAGCATCTGCGCTGGCGTATGATATTCAACTCTACCCGGGCACAACCAAGGTTGATCTAGAAGCAATTTCAGGACCGGCTCGGGGGGTTCCCAAATCTGGGCCTCCAGGTTCTGATGTGGACTACGAGCGAGTGACCATTTTTTTCAATCTGTTGAGGTGATGGAGGGGTCATTCTGGAAATGTTCAAACCCGTAAAGGAGCGAAAGCGACCGGCGAATAATAAGATCATAGGGACCTTTCCATATCGCACAATTTTCATTATTTGCCTCTCAGTTTCTTTGAATTTTCAGGATCCGTTAATTCACAAAGTGTGTTTGAACTTTGTAAGTCGAAAATCGAGTTTCAAAGTGGAACCCCACGCCTCCTCACGTGATCTACCGCTTCCGAAAAGTTTTTTCTGCCTTTCAATGTGTGGCAGAGCGTTTATAAAAAATTTCGACCCGTCCACAACCCCCTCTTTCCCACCTTTCCCACTCCTCAATTACCACCAACTCAATATCACAATGGCGGACCTTCCGGTGTACGACGGGGCGATCGGTATCGATCTTGGTCGGTTTCTCTGTCAATCTCCCTCACTTGCTACAGAACTGACTATTTTGACATTTAGGCACCACCTACTCTTGCGTTGCCAACTACGAGGGCACCAATGTTGAGATTAGTGCGTTTTCTGAACTTGAAGTTTCTCGGGCTATGTATACTGACCGAGTGTTAAGTCGCCAACGACCAGGGTAGCTACACCACCCCCTCTTTTGTCTCCTTCACCGACAAGGAGCGTCTGATTGGTGAGGCCGCCAAGAACCAGGCCGCCATGAACCCGAAGAACACCGTCTTCGATATTAAGTGAGTTCTGGTACAACAATCAAAATACCTTTTTCCCGTTCCTGACACGACTTGAAAAAAATAGGCGTCTGATTGGTCGCCGCATGGATGATCCCATTGTCAAGAAGGATGTCGAGTCCTGGCCCTTCAAGGTTGTCGACCAGGGTGGCAGCCCCGCTGTCGAGGTCGAGTACCTCGGTGAGAACAAGACCTTCACTCCCCAAGAGATTTCCTCCATGGTCCTTATGAAGGTACGTTGTGAAAGTTTAATGTGCGTGAATCCCTAATTTTAACGAACGGAAACAGATGAAGGAGGTTGCTGAGACCAAGCTCGGCAAGACTGTCGAGAAGGCCGTTATCACTGTTCCCGCCTACTTCAACGACAATCAGCGTCAGGCCACCAAGGATGCCGGTGCCATCGCCGGTTTGAACGTTCTCCGTATCATTAACGAGCCTACTGCTGCTGCTATCGCCTACGGTCTGGGCTCCGGCAAGACTGAGAAGGAGCGCAACGTCCTGATCTACGATCTGGGTGGTGGTACTTTCGATGTGTCCCTTCTGAACATTCAGGGTGGCGTCTTCACCGTCAAGGCTACCGCTGGTGACACTCACCTTGGTGGTCAGGACTTTGATACCAACCTCTTGGACCACTTCAAGAAGGAGTTCCAGCGCAAGACCGGCAAGGACCTTTCCGGTGATGCCCGCGCTCTCCGTCGCCTGCGTACTGCTTGCGAGCGTGCCAAGCGTACTCTCTCTAACGCCACCCAGACCACTGTTGAGATCGATTCTCTCTTCGATGGTGAGGATTTCAACTCCTCCATCACTCGTGCTCGTTTCGAGGACCTGAACGCCAAGGCTTTCTCCGGCACTCTGGAGCCAGTCCAGCAGGTTCTGAAGGACTCCGGCATGGAGAAGAAGAAGGTGGACGAGATCGTTCTCGTCGGTGGTTCCACCCGTATTCCCCGTATCCAGAAGCTGCTTAGCGACTTCTTCGACGGCAAGAAGCTTGAGAAGGTATGCTTTGCCCAATCGTATTCTTGACGGGGTATCTTTCACAGTGGCTAACGAGCTTGTACAGAGCATTAATCCCGATGAGGCCGTTGCATATGGTGCTGCCGTCCAAGCCGGTATCCTCTCCGGCAAGGCCACCTCCGCCGAGACTGCTGACCTTCTCCTCCTTGATGTCGTCCCTCTCTCCCTCGGTGTCGCTATGGAGGGCAACATCTTCGCACCGGTCGTCAACCGTGGCCAGACTGTCCCCACCATCAAGAAGCGCACCTTCACCACTGTTGTGGACAACCAGACCACTGTCCAGTTCCCTGTCTTCCAGGGTGAGCGTACCAACTGCGCTGACAACACCTCCCTCGGCGAGTTCACTCTGGCTCCCATTCCTCCCATGCGCGCCGGTGAGGCCGCTCTGGAGTGTGTCTTCGAGGTCGACGTCAACGGTATCTTGAAGGTCACCGCCACCGAGAAGTCCTCCGGCCGTACTGCCAACATCACCATCTCCAACGCCGTCGGCAAGCTCTCCAGCGGTGAGATTGAGCAGATGGTTGAGGGTAAGTTTTTACCGAGTTTTATGATTATCCCGATAGGATGCTGACCCATCTTGCAGATGCTGCTAAGTTCAAGTCCAGCGACGAGGCTTTCACCAAGAAGTTCGAGTCCCGCCAACAGCTCGAGTCTTACATCTCTCGTGTCGAGGAGATCATCTCCGACCCTGGCATGTCGATGAAGCTCAAGCGCGGTAACAAGGAGAAGATTGAGTCTGCCCTTAGCGACGCCATGGCTCAGCTCGAGATCGAGGACTCGACCCCCGAGGACCTCAAGAAGAAGGAGTTGGCCCTCAAGCGCCTTATCACCAAGGCCATGGCCACCCGCTAAACGAAGAGATGAACATAGGATCACGACTCCCATCGGAAATGTTGGTTTCAGGCCTGCGCCCGCGCCCGTATAGATTTTCTCGGGGCAGCGTTGGTCCATGCTTATGTGTTTGAAGCCGGGCAAATTGGGCGCAGTATTCCTTTTTTTCCTATTTCCTTTCCTACTTTGTTTCCAAAAAGTATGCCTTATGTAGACGAAGATCGACGTTGCAAATTTAATGTGTAACGAACTCCGTTAATACCGTCTTGACGTACTCCTTAGAACTGCACTTCGTACTGTTCTATATTTTAGTGACGAGAATTTCGACCTTCTTGCAAAGGAGACTTCAAGGAAAGGAACGAAAGGGAGCTGTAAAGATGCATAGTTGAGTTCTGATAAAAAAGGCAAAGGACTGAAGCATCAGATGCATAGGCCCTTTTTAGGTTCTCATGTTCCGACACCAATCTTCGACGTACCTCTTTCAACTTTCCCCTTCTTTTAACCTCCCACGCCATGCCGCGCATCACACCTCAGCTACCACGGTTTCTTCTGCGGGCTCCTTTGCGGGCTTCTCAACCACTTTGTCTCCTATGTCCTCCAGCTCCCGGGCAAGCTCGGAGCTTTGGCAATTCCCCCGCTTTGTACAAAAAAAAAGACAAGGCAAAAAATGCCCAAACCCCTGAGCCAGTTCCCAACTCTAGCGTGGCATCTGAAGATCCCTTTGATCAGTCGAAATTGCAGAATGGCATCGCAACCGCCATCTCTCGTTTGAAGGACGACCTGTCGAAACTTCGCGCTGGAGGACGATTTAATACCGCGTCCCTGGAGGGTGTAAAGGTCCAGCTGAGCAAGGATGTCCAGGATATGGTCAGACTGGGAGATCTCGCTCAGGTCGTACCGAAAGGAGGGCGCATGGTGACCATTCTGGCGGCTGAGGAAGAGGTGAGTTGACTCTTTTTCGCCTATCGCGCCTGTGGTTCGCGTTCTAACCCCAGTCTTTCTTTTCCAGCATATCAAACCGCTTACCTCGGCGATCGTATCTTCAAACCTTTCCTTAACTCCACAGTCGGACGCCCATAATCCACTCCAACTGAACATTCCCATCCCCCCACCCACAAAGGAATCCCGAGACCAGAACGTCCGGGCTGCCAAACAGGCGTTCGAAAAGGCTGCAAGCACTGTTCGTGATGCCAGAGGGGCCTTGCACAGGCGACTTCAAGAGATGCTGAAGAAGAAGTTAGCCCGTCCAGACGATGTCCGCAAGGCGCACGATCAGATGGAAAAGGCTACGGACAAGGGCCAGAAAGATGTGAAAGACATGTATGAGGCCGCAAGAAAGACTCTGGAGCAGGCATGAAATTGCCCATTTGTATTTTAGTCACAGTTACATTGTAATCTAGGTACAGGACTTTCAGCCCGCAAAATGAAAGAAAAAAAGGGGACACAGGTGAATGGAAACAAGGGCGCCCAGGGAAGAGAAACGAGCTGAACCGCAAAAACCCCCCATATTATACATATTGTTGTTCATGTGCGCTTTACACGACTCGAGGACAAAAGGGACTCGACCTTGGCTAGAAACTGGGGGCGCTTGCCCGCCGTCTGGTAGGTCCCGTTATTTCGGAGATTTCTGATGACCTCGCCGAGGACGGCTGACTGGTCCTTACTAGCTTCAAGGGTGGGGTATTTCCCTTGGGCAAATGTCTCCATCAACGTTCTCGTGTCTTCGGCATCGATGGCGCGGAACTTGACATCGCGAGGCTCCACAAGGTCTCCCTTTCGCTGAGACATCTTGTCTGCCTGGAGCTGAGCTAGGCGCTTGACTTCTTCCATGGCCTCGGTCTTTTCAGCCTCGTTCTCAAACATAACGTTCTGGCCCTTCCAGATCCGCCTTCCCAACTCGTAGGGCGGAATATATCCATTCGGAATACGACCACTCAGAACGGAGAGCTTTTCAAGGACCGCAGCGGAGCGCGCATTGGTATCCGTGGGAATTGAAGGCCAAGTCTCCTTCAATGTAGAAAAGCTGATCTCCCGCGGCTCATAGCGGACTGGGGTTGGTCGAGCCTTCGCTGCTTGGTCCTGCTCGATCTGTTGAATTTCGGCCGCACACAACTCCTCACCCTCATCCACCTCGAACTTTTTGGGGCCTCGAGAGCGAGGTTGCTTTCGACCCTTCGCAGCTGCTTTCTTCGAGGTCGCGGATTTGGACTTACGACCATGGGCCTGATTGCTGGGTCGGATGTTTCGGAGTCTGGGATTGCGGATAATCTTGGGCGAGTCACCACCCGCCCGCGGTGCGGCAAAGGACCTGGCATCAATGACCTTGGCAGGGCGGCCTCGGTTTTGGGCACCAGATGTTGAGGGTTTTGTCAATGTTCGGGGACCGCGAGATAGTGAAGGTGCCGGACCTCGGCTTAGTCCACTTTGACCTATGACATGACTATCGTAAGCGATGGTTGAAGGATACACAGGTCATTTGAACCAGTGAGTGAGGGCCATAGTGATGAAGGGCATCGAAGGGCATGAGTATCAAAGTGCATGGATAACCTACGGGATGGTTGGTCCTGACCTTCCAAAGCGACCCGAGAGACGGAAAAATGACGGACGGCTGTGGAAAACCCCAATCGAGCCCGGTCCCCGTGCAGGGCAATCTGCCTGATATGCGCCCGAATCATCTTGTGCTCGAAGATGTGGTGGAAGGCCGGAACACGGAAGTGCAACTTTTTGGGAAGACTGTGATATCACGTGACTCCGGAAAGTCCTTCGCCATCACCTCGACCATGCGACTCCTCTAATTCCTCAATCTCTCATTCACCGTCATCATGCTCCGCCGCAAGCCTACGGCCATTACGATAACACCCGAAGATATTGCAACTTTTGAAGAGGCACGGCTGCGCAGAACTCTGGAAAATAAACACCCGGACCAAGGGAAGACCAACTCCAATCCCAACTTCGATCCAAGCGATGAATTGAAACCGCTCCCGGGCGACAAAGCGCGAATAGTTCGATCTCGCGAGGAAAGGATCGGACTCGGTCGACGTGGTTGACTGGATGGATGTGCTGTGCGTGTCTCGACTCTTCCATCCACGCCCTAATCCAAGCCCCGAGGCACAAGTCGCCGCACAACCGACTCTCCCTTGATTCCACCCTTTCAGAGGTAGCCAGCTTTTGATCATGAACAATTGGGGATTAGGACATGGGATTGATCCCGTCCCTCAAAATCGTCCACGAACGGAAGAAGCGCAAGGTCGCAAGCCAGAAGGACCGCGTTCCGCCATCTAGCATGGACTATAATAGACTCACTTTCTTGAAGTACTGAGGCTTGGTGGAGGTTATCATGGAAGTCAAGTGAATTACACCTGTCGATTCTTGAGCCTCTATCCAGCGTATCTTTAAACCAATAATAATTTTGATGTACAAGAGGATTCTTGAACCCGACTTTCTTTTTAGTCAACCAATGATAGAAGTTGTCCCCGTTCAGTTGTAGTTCCAAAGCGCCGAGCATACTCCGCGGCGCAAGACAATTACTTGAAGAGAGAGATCTGGAGAATGAAGGGGGAATCAAGGATACAAGCAAAAAGAATAGGTCCATGTGGGCACCTCTAATGGCGTGACAGCGAGTGTACACGAGGGACCCAATGGTGACAAGGCGGAAGGTTAATTCGAAGTCGAGCAGGAGGCCCGCGGGCTTAGCCTCGTCGTTTGGTCATGTTGTCAGCGCCAAGGTCTACCGAATAATTCCATCTTCTTTTTAGACCCTGAGGATCATATACACTCGCCACACTTTGCTGCCAATCTCGTGCGCTAAATACGACTTGTGGCGTCTGGAACTGCGGCGGTGACACAGACTGAGTCGGCGCAACAGTAACCTTGGAAGGCGAATCGTATTGAATTGGGTACTGGTGATTCACCATGCTCGACATAGGTTGCGGGGTGTTGCTCATGGGCATCGGGGGAGAGTTGGTGGAGACTGTGGAGGGGTTCACGGAGAATGCCATATCCCATTGACTGTGCGGAGAAAAGAACGGAGGTCAGCGAGTGCCCAGAAAATCCTAAGTGTCCGTCACATACTTGATAATGCGGGTCGGATCCCAACTGTTTTCATCAACCAAGGGAGCATCTAGAGGATGGGTGGTAGGTGGTTGATGGTGCACCATTCCAAAAGATTGTAACTGAGAGGATGTGTCGGACTTCGAGTCTTCAGCACCAGCGGAAATCGGAGGAGTAATGGGGTGTGCGTTAAGACCCACTCTGGATTGGACATTGTTTGACACCTGATTCAGGTGCGGATGATAATGGGCATCCATGGGCGGACTAGGCTGATAGGGCTCCGAGGGACTTCCGTATGGGAAACTCGGTTTCAGCTCGAAGGGACGATTGATGTCAGCAGAAAAAGCCAGCTTCAACGAATCGATCTGCGCCTGAATCTCGGGCATAGGCCAGGCGGTGGAGCATCGCTCTAGGATGCGCATGTGGCGTGTGAAGAATTCTCGAGCGTCGGAGTTAAATTCGGGATCGGGAGAAGTAATTGCAATCTGCATATGTAGCGTCAGAGAGAGGTCCCTTTTATCTACCAGGAAGCCAAAGACCTCGCCTTACTTACCAAATGAAGCATAGTGCAGGTGAGGACACAGTAAATGGCGAAATTAATTCCCCTTTGCATGTAAAGAAGACCGGAAAGCCCAAATCTCTCAAGGATTGCTTCCTGTAGCCGGCAGATACTCTTTGCCGAGGAATAGCATAGGGAAAAATGGACTCGCCAGTCGCCCCCAGCTGCGAAGGATTGAGAGGCCAAAAGCTGCGGACGGTGCAGGAGAATTATTGCAAGATGACAGTGAGAATGCATATTGCCCACGAAATGAGAGGGAAGCCAAGGAGGGGAGCCGTCGGCCGGGTAGTTGACCTGCAGGTCGACTGGTAAATTACGAAGCCAATCCGCAAAAAGCGGATTCCTCTGCACAAACTGAGGATTGGCTCCCCAATCCTTCTGTTTCTTAACCTTGTGATAGATATCCGTAATGATGCGGATATGATGTGCATTCCGAACGAAAAAGGCATACTGTCGAGATCGCTCTATCTCGTAGGAATCGAGACCCCTGATGTCTAGTGTCGGACGCATGTCAACTGTTTCAGGGTCCACACCGTAGTCGGAGCGGCCTAAGGTGATGTTAGTTTCTTGACCATGAAAAATTCCTGGAACACCAAACACCGAACTGTGACCTACCTTGAGGTGCTCCAATCATCACCTCCACCACCAAAAGTGCCTGCCATACTCGAGTATGCACGAGGCATTCAATGGGGCTCAGTTCACACGGTCTTCCTTCGGAATGGGTGCTGTAATGCTCGTGAATGTCCAGATCCTTGGCCATGGAAACAATTGTCTTCACGGTCTGCCAGGACCGATAGTAATAGCCCTTTTTGGGCAAAGACTCCCTCGCTTTCAGTAAGAGAAGAAGGGCTTGAATGGTACTTAAACGGGGAACATCCATGAAGCTAGTCTCATGCCCTGGTAGAGGTGAGATACAAGTCAGCAACTGCAGGGTTCGCATATAACATGAGGGAGTGGACTCACTGTTTGCCAGAGCTAACCACTGAGCACCCTCCGCCGGCTCGTCAGATAAGCGGCCGGCACAAGCAAACAAGGCCTCAAGAAGAAGGGGTGAGATGGAGCTGCGGTCGTTCTGCCATTGATAGTATAGATGGGCCCGGGGTATGACAGGCACGTAAGGGTGGATCTCATCAAAGTATATTTGGAAGTAATTCATCACATCGTCGTCCGAGGGCATAAGTTCGGGAGGAATTCGGATTGTCGCACCCGCACCTGTGCTGAGCGGTGGAAGTCTTTCCTCAACGTCATCTTGAACAGGTGCATCGGGCTCAATGCGGTCCGTTCTTTGTCTTCTAATATACGGGGCTACAGAATGCATATCAGCAAGTCGGGGTCAACAACCGGGTGACCGGACCATACCAATGCCTGTCTCATCAATTTTCAGCTCTCCAAGAACGTCACTGAGATTTTCAGCGGTTGAAGGGTCACTTTCGGCAAATACGGCACGGTCGGTTCCTATGGAAGACGACTGCGCCCCAGTAAACATTTGAGGCTGTGAATATGACTGGTGTGACATGACCATTGAGGGCGATCGAATGTCATTATAGATTCCAGGTTGACTCTGGGGAGCGTGCACAAAGTGAGGATACATGCCTGTTCCATCGTAGGAAGGCATAGATCCCATGGTCACTTGGCTGCCATCTCGATAGGCAGGAGGCACCGGAAAAGCGTGGTGAGAACTCTCAGGAGCACCAGAAGAATCTGCAGGGTCAGATTCGATGCCCTGAGAATCGGGGCCAAAATCGCCGTCCTGTCCGATAGTAGGTGGAACACAGACGAGTTTGAGGCGCGTACATGCCGAGCAGGGCCATGTATTGGTTGTGGCTGCATCACACTTGATCTTTCTCTTCCGACAGCCATTGCAGGCCCGCATTACTGTCATCTCTTAGAATAGGAGTCATACGTTGTGATGCGGTGCTGGGCCTCGCTTACCCTTTAGTCTCTTGTGTCGATTATGTTCGTCGACGAATACGTAGTCTAGACGGATACGATAGTCAGTAGCCGATCCTATCTCATGGCGAATGAATCGGGGACGAGGAAATGTACTTTTCTGGCCCTCGCGGGGAGGCCCCGACGGGGGCGCAAATGCGTAGCTCTGCATGTTGCGCGAGAGACTACCGCACAATGGAGAGAGGGCGATCGAAGAGGTAGCGTATCCGCAAGGACCTGCCCCGGGACGATACCAATAGCACAGCAAGACGTGCTTGTACCAGAAGGAGTGTCGAGATTTCGGGCCCGAAGCTTAGCACCGCTGACGTTGCGGGCTCGGAAAGAATGGCCCGCGCAATTAGGAACAGGTATCAAAAATATATATTCAAGGGCGGTATGTTGCGACAAGCCACCAATCCAGGTCCCAAGAAAGAAATTGGCGGGGGCAAGTGTGTGGCGCGGGTCTGGCTGACGACGAGTTAGCAGCCCAGTCATGCGATCGGGGGCAGAGGCATACAATTAGTCAGTCGGGACGTGCCCGGAAAGAAAAGTTTGAGGCATCGTGCAGATTCAGGGATATAGTGGAGACATGTAGGGGGGAAGAGAGGGGGGGGGGGGGGAAAGAAGTCGTAGTTACCTTTGAATTAGGGAGGAGGGAAAGCTGAGAGGGGTGTGCCAAGGTTGGTGATGAGCATCCAATAGCGTAGTGGATTCGCCGAGTGGGGAGAGAAAAGACAGAGAGAGACAGAGGGGGGGTATTCATCCGGATCCTGCTTTTCTGGACCATAATTCTAGTCTCGGTTGTTAGATTCGGAAAATCATACTGAGTGTCTCTCATTCATCTAACGGTGATCTGTTATATCGTTCCGACGCTAATGGGCTTATAGCAATACCGAGGAATCTCGAACTAGTGTTCCGGGAGATGGCCGAAGCTGGTCCATGATCCTCGTCTCCACTTTACTTTACCCGCGGTTTTTATCCTATTTCTTTTTTTTGGCTTATTGCTCCCCGGACCTTTTTCTCCGTGGCTGAATTTCAATAAGAGGAAAGGGGAAGGGATACGTGAATGTTAACCTTCTCTCAGGTCCGAGCTTCAGGGCTTCTACAAAGTACAGGGAAAACAAGATGAACGTGAAACTCACTCTCGCGATGGACAATTAGATTGGTGCCCTCGTGGCAATGAAACCCCTAAGCACACCGAGTGGGACCGATAGGTTCAGGAAATCCACGAACTGGAACCGCCATGGTTACAAGACCGGTGGAGTAGGGCGCACTTATAGGCTCATGCTTACGTCCGAATTCCTAAGGGCAACGTCCCGGTCGTCGAACAGTCCCAGGGCCATGGTGGACAGTGGGGATGACTCAAAAGGGTAAGAAAGTAGAGAGGAAGAATGAAAAAGAATTAAGGCGAAGAAGCCGAGGATCCCCCGACATGTGCACGTGCGATAAGAGCTTATCTCGGCCCTTTTTTTGCCCCTCTACCTTGTGTAGACATCGTGCCTTTACGACAGTGATCATGGCGGAAATGCAAAACTCGAACCCCACGATTCTCAACGCGGCCGATCTGCCCACGAGATGTCGATCCACCATCAAAAAGGCGGATTTCAAGGCTGGTATCTTTGCTGCCGTCGCCAACCCAGCCGACTTTCTCTCCTCGGACTCCGAGGACGATGACCTGCTCGAAGAGCCTATCGATGAGCAGGAGATCTATGGTAAGCGTCCACCCATCTTGTATTTGATGTTCTTTTTCTTATTCTTTCACTCCAATAGACTTGATTAAATCCATCTCAGACCCCGAACACCCCCTCTCGTTAGGCGAGTTGGCTGTGGTTTCCCTGCCTGACATATTTATCAAACCCACACTTCCCAACGTTCCCGGATCTCCCCTGCAGACTGTAACCGTCCTCATCACCCCAACAATCACTCATTGCAGTCTGGCAACCGTCATAGGACTCGGCGTTCGAGTGCGACTGGAGCAGTCTCTTCCCCGCGCTACCGAGTCGATGTGCGGATCAAGGAGGGAACCCATAGCACTGGCGACGAGGTAAACAAGCAGTTGGGAGATAAAGAGCGGGTGGCTGCTGCCTTGGAGAATGGCGCTTTAATGCAGGTCATCGCCAAGATGATGGAGACGTGCCAGTGAACACGTTCTTGGAGAGAGAAATGTACCAATACACCACCCGGCGCACACCACTTGTTGACCTCTTACGAACCGGCTCATGAATTAAAAGTACCCACAGGAATGACTGTTACCTGGTTGAGCATAAAAAATACATGGACTATTGCATGCCCAAGAAAAGAAAAAGGAGAGAAAACATAAGCGACTCCGTAGCTCCGGGAACCTCTTCCTATTTTTTAATTTCTCTCGGGACTGTCTACACTCATCAGGAAGCATCACGAGTCCAAGACGCCGCTTTCTTTCAGTCCCTTCCACAGTTCCGGCTCGAGGAACTTGCTCACCGTCACGTCCTCGGCGAGACCCTTCCGCCTTCTCGTCTTTAAGACGAAGTCTCGCGCCGTGGCCATGGCGCCCGCCATCTCCAGAGGCTTCAATTTGACCTCACGGTCCAGCGGGTCACCGGGAACGACGCTCCACTTTTCGAACGCCAGACTGACCATGGCCTGGCCCTGAGTGTGGATGCGAAGATCAGTTTCGAATCCGAACGAGTCGATCACCGGAATTAAGCCGCGCACCGAGTACAGCGGTGTACCAGCAATGGGCCCGTCGGACAGGACGTGGCCCCGTCGGCGAGACAGCACAGTATATACCGAGGCAACAGCATCAGCGGGCCCGGTCATCGTGCAAGAGTAGAGGGGTTCCATTAGACGGGGGGAGGCCATAAGGAAGGAGGAGTACACGGCACGACGAGCAGTTGGGATAATTTGACCGCCTCCGCGATAAATTGCCTGGTCGGAGAGGGAGACGTCGGTGAGTCTGAATTTGGTGTTCCGAATGGCTAAGGATCATGTCAGTCTATGCACGCAGGGTTAAAAAAAAGTATCGAGGAGATGTTGCTCACGTTCTTCACAAAGGGGGCCTTCTCTGGTACCCCAGCTGAAACCTTGAGTTATCGAGTCCCGTACGGATCCAAGGAGCTTCTTATCCACCTGTGAGGGTAATGTGTCGTCCTGCAGAACATTGGGACCCATCTCATCGGGCCCAAAAGCCCAGATGCTGCGAGCTGCGAGCTTGTCCCAATCATAGTTTTCCTCAAAGTAACGAGCAACCTTCCGGATCGGATCCTTGATGCTGACTCTGCCGCTCTCAATATCTTCCGCGATCCCATCATCCAACGGCTCTGCAACCATGGTGATCTTATTCTTCTTGTTGGGGGTGATCGAATAACACATCATTGCTGATGTCTCGACCACCGTTTCACAGAAGCGAGTGACCGGGTCCGAGACCTTGATTTCCATCTCGGAGTACAGTCGACGCAGGTCATGCAGAACACAATCCATATAGAGTTCCCCCGTACCCAAGACGACATGTTCACCAGACTCCTCAACCTTAGTGGAGATCAGAGGGTAGCTCTTATTGATCTTGCGGAGACCGTCTAACATCTTGGGCAATTCTGATGGGTTGACTGGCTCCACGGCAACCTTGAAGACTGACTCAGTCATGTGTCGAATGGGCCGGAATATGTGCACCTCCTCATCATCATCTAGCTTGAGAGGGACCAGGGTGGCTGTCTTGACGATTGAATTGTCCACGCCACCCAAGAGGACCCAATTACCTGCGGGAACACCGTCAGTGGAGATGTTGTAACAAGTCTCCGCGATGTAAGTGTCTGAAATGGTTGCGATGGCCATATCCTCCTCATCCTCAGGAGTATACCCTTCACCGAGAACGCGAACTTGCTGGCCGGGCCGAGCCGTGCCACTCATGATCCTTCCAAATGAGTAGAAACCAGTGGCGTCGGTGCTGCTGAAAAGCTTGGTGACGTGGACCACCAAGGGACCATCCTGGTTACAGGTGGTCATAGAATCCACAACCTTGGTGTCCAAAGGACCAGTGTAATACCTCTCCAAGACCCTCTTGGCGCCATCAATCGGAGAAGGAACGTGCTGAACTATCATATCGACAAAACCAGTAGGGGGACCAAAGAATTGCTCGCAAACCAGATTTAGCAGCTCCTTCGCGTCCGCCTTTAATTGTGATGGCTTCAAGCTGACACCCACACTCGCCAGGGTCTCTTTCAAATCTTCCGGGCTCTCACTAATCGTGTGAGAATAGAGTTTGTAGATTGGTTCCAGCACAAATTTGACAAATGCTCGTTTGGAGTTCTCTTCCATGCCCTTGCGAGTGAACTTTCGGCTTTGGGAATTCGTAGAAGATGTCTCCCCACAAACGAGCTGCAAACTCAGTCGAGTCGAGTCGTGGATAAGTGTCTGCGTACATCCGAGCGAAGGACTGCAAGGTGAAGCACCAGTTCATGGAGCTTGAAGCAAATGCGACATTTCCCTTCTCGGGGCTTAGGCGACGCCGCTCACCCTGGCCTGGCAAGATATTCTCAATGACGGTATTGACCTCTTCAATTACATGTTTCAACTTGAAATAAGCGTCATTAGGGGGCAGCTTGAGCTCCAGAATCAGCCGGTCCATCTTATTCACGACCAGAGTCAAGGGAAGATCCTCCAAAACTGCGTGCTTGATGATTTGCTCCGTGTTGGACTGGACACCCTCCACAACATCCACCACGAGGACGACGCCATCAGCCAATCGGACGGATGCAGCTACCTCGTCCACAAAGTTCACGTGTCCCGGGGTATCGATGATATTGACAAGGTGGGATTTGCCTTTGGTCCCTTGAAGAACCAAGCTCATTGGCGCGGACTTGACAGAGAGACCTCGCTCTCGCTCCAGGAAATAAACATCGGTATAACGCAGCTGCTCCTCCTTGCGCTTGCCCATGCGCTTTTCAAGACGTGCCGTCAGGTCGTGTGTCTGTCTCACAAGCATGTCCATGAACGCGGTTTTTCCATGGTGTAAATGGCCCACAACAGCGACATTCCTTACTTGGTCGGGAAAGCTGAGCAAATCTGTCATGAATTCCCGAGAAAAGTATACGGGTGGGAGCTCTGTTTCCGCGATCGCAAATTTCTTCTGCTGAACGGGAGCGATGATCGGTTCGGACAGCGGCTGTGCATCTTCCTCCTGGACCAGAGTCTCGACATCGACACCATAGATTTGTTGTGCGCTAGGATAATACTGCTTGTCTTCGTGCAAGATAACAGCGTTTGAAGGGCCATCTGCACGAGACGCGGTTCAGTTCGCAGTTGGAGGAATTTTCTTGCAAAGGAGCGCGCAACTTACCATCGACCTCCATTAATTGCTGGTCATTGACCTCTTCCTCTTCGTTGTCATCATCGAACGCTTCGTCGAACTTGAAGGCCGGTGGGACCTGGTCATGTTGCTCCTCGTCGGACTCGGCCTCGCCGATGTAGTTACCAAACCTAAGCCCATATTAGCTGGCAGGAACCACAATTCGAAGGGAACAGAAGACTTACTCGTCGTAGAGATCATCCATGATTTATTGGAAGACGTGGGACGGGGTCGGCGCAAAATAGAGCAGAAACCCCGAATCGGTGCTGGCGTGACGCCGGAGAAAGCTGGAGGTTCGCAACTTTCACTTGGCCCGAGCGTCTGGCAAGTACTCGCGCCTACACCGTACACCTCCTCACTCCCCACTATAAAAGTGATCTGCCCCTCTTCCTTTTCTTCGGCTCTTCCTTCTTTCTTACTCTTCCTCTTCTTCAATTCTCTCTCAATTGTATTCCGCCAACATGTCCTCTCTTCCTCCCGTCTATATCGTATCTCACGCCCGTACGCCTGTGGGCTCATTCCTTGGGTATGTTCATCTCATAGTCCCCGTTCACGGCAGCTGACTTGTGTGATCTAGCTCCCTGTCCAGCTTGACTGCCCCCAAGCTTGGTGCCCACGCCATCAAGGGTATGCCACTTATTGCTATTGATCTTGCCCTTGCCCCTTGCTAACGGTCCCTGCCAGCTGCTGTTGAGCGTGCCGAGGGTATCAATGCCTCTGATGTCGAGGAGGTCTTTTTCGGCAATGTCTTGTCCGCTGGGTATGTGACAGAAAAAACCGTGCGCAATTGCTTCTCTTGAAGCTAATTTTCTCAAATAGCGTTGGCCAGAACCCTGCCCGCCAATGTGCCATTGGCGCTGGTCTCCCCGACTCCACCGTCTGCACCACCGTGAACAAGGTCTGCGCCTCCGGCCTGAAGGCCATCATCCTCGGCGCCCAGACCATCATGACAGGAAACGCCGATGTTGTCGTCGCTGGTGGCGCCGAATCCATGTCGAATACCCCTCACTATCTGCCCAGTCTTCGCACCGGAGCCAAGTACGGCAATCAGAACATGGTGGACGGGATTATGAAGGACGGTCTGCAGGATGCTTATGGCAAGCAGGAACTCATGGGTTTGCAGGCTGAGGAGTGTGCTCAAGACCACGGCTTCAACCGCGAACAGCAGGACGACTATGCTATCCGCACCTACGAGAAGGCTCAGGCTGCTCAGAAGGCCGGTGTCTTTGACTACGAGATTGCCCCTATTGAGATCCCCGGCTTCCGTGGCAAGCCCGGTGTGACTGTTTCTCAGGATGATGAGCCCAAGAATGTAAGTTTGCCTCTGGTTCACCTGTTTTTGACCCTTTCCTGACTGCCATTCCTTTTCTAGCTTAACCCCGACAAGCTGCGTGCCATGAAGCCCGCATTCATTCCCGGTACCGGCACTGTGACTGCTCCCAACTCGTCCCCGCTCAATGACGGTGCTGCCGCAGTTGTCCTGGTTTCCGAGGCCAAGATGAAGGAACTCGGCCTGAAGCCTATTGCCAAAATCCTAGGCTGGGGCGATGCTGCTCAACAGCCCAACAAGTTCACTACTGCGCCCGCATTGGCCATCCCCAAGGCTCTCAAGCACGCTGGCGTGACTCAAGAGTCTATTGATGCCTTTGAGATCAACGAGGCATTCAGTGTTGTGGCCCTTGCCAATATGAAGCTGCTTGGCCTTTCCGAGGAAAAGGTCAACATCCACGGCGGTGCCGTGGCCATCGGTCACCCTCTGGGCGCCAGTGGTGCCCGTATTGTGTCTACCCTGATCGGTGTCTTGAAGGCGAAGCAGGGTAAGCTCGGCTGCGTCGGCATCTGCAATGGTGGCGGTGGGGCGAGTGCCCTGGTGATTGAGTCCCTTCTTTAAAGAGCTCTCATAATGATGATGTACGGATACGACATGACTTCCATTCATACGTGGAAAAAATACCAATCGACCTTTTGTTGGAAATAGATATTGGAATACACCAATTTGAAGCTAGTAATAAATCATCTAACCTTATGCCTCCCTTCTTTCTCTTTCTCTTCTTCTCTCTCATCCCTTTTTTATTGCCGACGAGTTCGAGATCAGTTCTGGCCACAATCGAGTTATCCACTCAAGAAATGGGAAGCAGTGCATAATTCGGCTTCACATGCCTAGGTACTCTATGTCCAGCAAATTGGAAGGGTTTTATTGGACCTTGGTACAACGATTGAGTTTGAAATGCTTGTAAAGAGTCTATGATGTCAAATCTGAACAGTCAAGCGAGAGATTTCCAAGCATGCCGTCACTATCATTCATTAAGCGAATGCCCCGACGAACGCCATCAAGAGGGCTCCGCAAGCAACGGAAATACAAGCTTCGACGCGCCGCCTCCCTTTCAGAGTCTCGTAACTGGATTCACTCAAGAAATCCTCTGCAAGAAGTTCAACAAGACCCGCGAAAAGTAAGAGGCCGCTACTAATGGCGTTCGTGATACCAACCATGAGCAGGCCCGTAGTGCTAGCGGGATCATAAAGATTATGCAAGACAAGCCCGATGGCCTGGCCAAGAGGCGTAGTTGTTCCGTAGGCCAGTGACATGAGCCAGGGCTTCATAGAGTTTGGCGAAAAAAGATCAGGAATGAGCGATGCTATTCTTGACCCCAAAGCAAACCCTTCGAAGGTTTGATGGAAACTGATGGCGATAAGGAGCACAATGAAAGACGTGCCCGTGGCGACACTAAGTGCCATGCCAATAAAGATACTGTGAAACAGAATTCCAGCCTCCAAAAGAAGACACTGTAAGAGCTGGCGCTGTGGATTCTGCATCGGTATGTCAGATTCGGTGTGCGATCGATGATGACCATTAATTTGCGGCCGGTGACGAAGGTGAGACCGAGAAGATGGTAGCGCCTGTCCGTTTACCGGAACATCATCGGCATACGCATCAAGACCATCGACATCCGCATCATCATCTTCTTTATCCGGACGAGACCCGGTCAAGCTTGGCCGTTGGAATTCGTATGACGAACCAGGAGCTGCTTCGTTATCATCCTCTTGACCATCTTGACTTAATCCTTCCAGGCGAATGTTGCCCGAGGCGTCTCGGGACTCCAATCTCGAGTAGCTGGGAGCGGGTTGTCTGAAAGCCTCCAGGGATTCGCGGCCCATATCGCCGATAAGCGTGTCATACTCATTCCCATGAACATGCCCGGCGCCTTTCATGGCAAAGAACATCTCCAGGATAACGACGGCAAAGACAGATATCATCGCGACGAACCCTGCCATTGCGCGATATGTCTGACTCCAGAATCGAGGGAGACATGGATCGGTCAAGGAAACAAAGGCTGTCGGCAGCAAGTGTACGAATGCCGTAGCGATCAGAACACCGGTTCCGAAGTGTCTCGAGATGAACAGGAACCGGCGCGGAATAGGAAGACGAGGAAGCGGCGGGCAAGCACCGGGAACGAGCATGCTGTTTAGCGCATCGACCATTAGCAACCTGTTCTCGTAGTAGGGAGGTGAAGAAAGCGGCGCATACCGAAGGTACTTAGCCCCAAAATGAGGAATAGAGCCATTACATGTAGAGGCGTATTATAGGCACCTCGCTCCCGTGAGCCACATGATGGTGCATCTGCCGAATTTCTGGAGTGAGTCCCGCCTCGCCGCAGGAGCTCGGCTCTCAGGAGAGACTCGGGAATATCCGAGAGGGCGGGGAGAGCACGCCTGAAGTCTGTGGGTTGTCTTAGCGAGGCTTGAAAAAGTTACCAGTCTTCAGGGCAGCTGACCAAGAGATCCCTCGCCTGCAGTTTGCCATGCCTGGGCAATTTGCATTTTTGTTCCGGGAAGTTTGAGTGGTGTTGAACTCAGGCCACATGTCCCGGATGCTGCTTCACACCGTCGAAGAGGTTTGCAATGATGTGACCAAGGCCAGTTCGCGGGATTGGCCTCGGGTAATGCACAATGCGGAGTTATCAAAGTGTTGACAGCTGTCCAGGAGATCCCGCTGCCGGGAGCATAATGTCATTGCGAATAAGCGGAGGGACTCGGGCCACGCACATCACTTTAACCTTATCGGATGCTTAGTCACTCCACGCGGCCTTTATCCCAGGGATCAAAGACCCGAAACAGGTCATTTCAGATAGTGCATCCGATTTTATGGAACTAGATGAATACATATATGGGAGAAGCTGAATATTGTTATGTAAGCTTGTATGTCTATTTTGCGAATCAGACGAAAGAAGAGCCTCCAAACCGTCTGCCATCGGCATACCGTTTTATCTACTGTTGAGCTTCATCCAGCCACTCGTGCCTTTAGGCCGACGAGCTTCGTCTGCCTTATTTGGAGAGCTCGAATTTTTTGAAAATCCACATGGGTTGGCGTGGGTGGTGGACAAGCTCGAGACTTGTAATTCATTGCTCTCCATCGGTACTGCCGGTTGATGGGCCTCTGCAGAGCCATCGTCCCATTCCTTCTCTTCCAAAAATTCCCATTCTGCGCTTGCCATTTCTCCAAGAAGGTTGGATCTCAATTTGTCCGCAATCTTCATTGGAGTCGGGAGCTTCCATGATCGTATAAACTCAGTACCTTCGGATGCCCCGAGGAAAGAGTGTGCCGTGCCGTGAGAGTAGTGGCCTAGCATAGGGAATGACTTTGTCCGCTGGATAGTCGTTTGTGGGGTGTCTTTAGTGGATTTCAACCGGGCCTGTGTGTCTCGGCCGGCAAAAGCGCGCATCAAATTGGACGTTTGGGCTGGCGGGGCGACCAGTACCTGCCACATGCTCTGACCAATATTGCAAACATCTTCCCACGAGTCCGACACTAGGTTGATTCCTTGCGTTCGGCACAGCCACGCGACATCCCAAGCGAGGAGGGTGGCCCCTTCAAGAAACAGAGCATATGTTTCAGGATCTTCTTTTGCTAGCCGAGGAAGAGCTTTGTCAATGAACAACGGCCGAGGTCGCGGCTGAGCTCGAGTTTCTCCTGTCTTCGATGTCGTGGGACTCGATGTCGCTGATCGAGGGGCGCAGACTCCATCCGGTAGTTCATGCGATTGATAGGATGCCGCAGGAGAGTATATCGTGGGAATAGGATGGTCTTTGTGTGGAAGCGTGATCTCAGCAGGGAGCCTTAGAGAAAGGTAGTGCGAGACGAGGACAAGAAGTCGAGCAATGTTGGAGAGTGAGGTGCAGATTTGCGCTGGCGTGGCACCTGTACTTGTGTTAGTATATCATGGCAGAAGACAGAAGGCCGACGTGAAAAAAGACTTTCCATTCATGTCCCTCAGGTCTACCAGTGAAATTCCTCCGAGCACGTATGTCACCCGGGCGTCATTGCTCCTCGAAGTCTTTTGCCGTAGGCCGTAGAGATGAGCAGCCTCCCGACACAGAAAGATCCGAGCTTCTGCTGTTTTACTATGCAAAGAGTGCCAAAGATGCTCTGTTCTTTTGCTTGTGTTTTGGATGGCTGTTAAAGTCACAGCCTCCCGCTCCTCCAGCTGATACCGCGCTGATTCCGCATCGGAGCGCCTGCGGGACAAAGCTGCCTTGCGCTCCGAGATATGAGACTTTTTAACCTTGATTTCCTCCTTCAAGGCCTTGACCTGTCGGTTGATATCTTCCTTCGTACTTGAGAAAGCCGCTTGCTGGCTGGAGATGGCCTCTACAGTCCACCATCGAGAGCTCTCATGATCAGTCCGCGGGCGGTTCGATTCAGTCGGCACAGACTGAGATGGGGTCGCATCAAATGAAAGAGATGCTTCAACCTGGCTTCCTATGACTTCTTTCCGCAGAAGAAGTTGGGTAATTTCCAGTCGTGGCCGGTAGAGCCGATTGCGGGCGCATGTTGGACAGAGCAAGCGGGAATGGGAGTAGGCGGTGGCGCATATGTGACAGCTCATCGCAGATGATCGTGAGTAGTCAAGGAGAATTAGAGAGTCGCATTTCCATGGTGGAAGCTGCTTGAGCCACTTTCAATGAGCGTAGAGTAGGATGATGGGCAAGCGAACGTCAGTCGGAGTTGGCACTGTATGTCGTCACCTGACGCGGGCCCAACCATTCTTTTGTATATCGAAACGGCCGCGTGAACAGATGACTTGGCTTTCCAGGCGCCTGCTCCCGTGTAGCCCCATGCCCTTCTTCCTGAACTGTTTCGCTTGAATCACCCCACATGGAGTCGATGGGTTACCAAAATGACCAGGTGCTTCCGCCCTTGCTATTGAGGCGGTTCAGGAAACCAGTCCCGCGTCCGCCAACTCTGCTATCAATGCCGAATTTCCTCTTGTCTCTCGCCTTACAAAGGGCCTTCAAGAATGTGACTGGAAGCAGTTGGAGGAAAAATACCAGGATGCCATGAATGAGCATAGCCGTGTGGAAGAGGATATTCGTGTGGAGACGGCAAAGCTGCTCGAGGTAAGATCGCCTCCGATGTGTACATGAGTTCTTTCACTCTGACACCTTGACAACTAGGTTTTTACAGCGTGGTCTCAGACTACCGTGCTACAGGATGAACAACGAGCCCTGAAACGGTATGCAGTCTCTAGGAAAGGCCGATCGCGAGTGACATTCTAACACCGGACAGGTTCAAGACGCAGATGCAGCATGTGCAAAATTCCGAAATCATCGTGGAAAGCAAGAAAACACATTGTAAGTCTCAACTTCGTACCACTCTCTCTCGGCGTGGGCCCTGACACAATGTCGTGGTAGACATGGAGGTTGTAAAGGCATTCCAGAGCGCTCTAGCCTTGCTCAATGGTCAGCTCAAAATCTGAGTCATGACACGGAATTGTGCTATTGGGTCCAGTGGGTCGGAACGG
Source organism: Penicillium maclennaniae (assembly GCF_028827695.1). Lineage (NCBI taxonomy): Eukaryota > Fungi > Ascomycota > Eurotiomycetes > Eurotiales > Aspergillaceae > Penicillium > Penicillium maclennaniae. The sequence goes on along the minus strand of NW_026623215.1, from coordinate 2,544,787 downwards.
GAGCTTCGGTGCATTGATTGAATATGCCAGAGAATCTTATTGAACGGGCTATGAAATATCATCGGGTCGTTAGAGGCCATGTGTTTATTATCCAGGCATAGCCTCAGCGTTGGTGGATCATAATGATGGCGTCCAAAATTATGAAAATTGATACAAATGAAATTGCCGAATTGAAGGGAACAAATGCCGACTTGCAGTGGTACTTTTTTGACGAATGCCCCTTCGTCACACAAATTATCATTCAGAAGAGTGACCATCTTGACGAACACCCTGGCCAGCACGGCCCGTAATATCCTGCCAAGTCGCATTGAATCGTCTACCTGTAGTAGCCAGCAAGCCTTCTTCTTCAGCTTCTTCAGCATCCTCGTCAAGTTGCCTCTCATCCAATCTTGGTGAGCGGAATAGTAAGGCAACGAAGATGATCAGGTATATTCCTATCAAGATGATTAACAAACATCATCCTTGGGCGTAGCGAAGAGCTGAGGAATTGGGTCTCTTACCGAGGAAGAAGAACTGGGCCCAGAAAAACACGACGCCGAAGAAGGGATAATTGAGCGTGACGCGATTCAGGAAGGTGCTGACAACGCTGGGGGTGCACACTTGCTGTGCGGCGGGATGTGCTGCTGTTTCAGAACACGGCTTAATGAGATCTCTGCTGTCAGAGCAATCAGGCTGTTCCAGTGGAGATGTCGTTGCGCGGTCACAGAAGGTTTGTGGGCCAAATGTCGCATATTGCGGAGCTACCAGCATGGAAACAGAATAATTGAGTGCCAAAATGATCAGCATTAACATAGAGGTTGCTAAGAGCAAAGCCTGAGGTGAAGTATGGCCTTTTCGAATTTGGAAGATCCTAATCCAAAGAAAGCGGATACCTATAGTGGCAATACCAACAACCGAGCTGGAGAACATCAGTAAGACAAGCAACGTAAAGATGGCATAGTCGACGGGGAAGACTTTGGCAGATTGAACGAGAGCCCAGTTGACCGGATTAAAAATATTGACGTGCCCAAGGATGTATCCACAGCGGTGCTTGCAAACCGAGTTTGTTGCTTTGTCGATGGCCGTCAGGAGCATGGACAGCCACGTCAAGAATGCGAGCAGGAGCAGTAGAATACCCCCGAGGAGCTTAAAGGGGCGAAGAAATGCTCCGACCTTATACCATGCCCGCATCAACCAGCCGTGTCCTTCGCCTTGCGTTTCTTCAACGAGACGTTGTCGCCTGATCAATGTCCTTTCCTCACGAGTAAGAGTGTCAAGCTCTCTGCGGTCTTTTGAAGAAAGAAGCTCGGGGTTGCCCCCACAACGGCCTTCAAGCTGTCTCTGTCGTTCTTGGTTGGTCTCAAGTTGTCGAGCAGTGCTTGCTCGCAACGTGGGGCTGGAGATAGAAGGAGCTGTCTTGATAAGACCAATAGGAAGCAAAGCAAGCCCTGACGAAGTATACAGGACATACAGGCATAATCCCAGTGTCATCAGAAGCCCGAGAGCAAATGTCAGGGCGCGCTCGCCATCTTCTTTTATGTCAGTTTGATTGAGTATCAGAAAGATTGGAAGAAAATACGCACGGTTCTCAGTCAACAGGTGCTTGAAGTAATCCAAATCCATATCGTTCTTTCCATTGGAGACAGGTACAAGAAATCCGACTAGGAAAATTATGACCAGGATGGCAACGAACGAGAGAGTGTACTTGAGAGCGCCCCAGAAGCGCTGCCCGGGTGTCTGCTCGCCTGCCTCGATGGCCACCTCATCGTATTCTTCGTACCAGAAATACGTAAAGGGAATGACCAGTAGACATAGCAATGCATCCAAGGAGTAGAGGAAGTAATAGACGATGGTGAGAGAATAGGTAATGTTGTCGACGGCATCCTGAGTAGCCCAGTCTTTCCGTCGGCCCAACTTGGACGAAGTAGTCGATGAAACCAGTGCCACATCAACAGGAAGCAGAAGAACCGTGGCCAGGAGACAGGTGATAGCAATAATGCACGTCAAAGTTACAGAGGGAGAACGGTCACGCGGGGTTTGATAAACAAAAATGAATACCGATGCCACCGCGAGCAAGATAGCTATGACGACAGCATACACGATCCAGATCAAGGATATTTGGAGGAGCGCCATATTAGGGAGTCGCGATCGCAATTGTGATTGCGATCTCACATAAGGTATTTCAAGAAGCCGGGGATAGTTTGAAGCAAGAGAGAAAGCTTCTCAGGTTTCGCAATTCCAAGGTGAGAAAGTCGAAGTAAACTGCGACGCGCCTGTCGTCATTAACTAAGCCCGTTTGGGTAGCAACCACGTGATGGGGAATTTGTCGGGAATCCGCCCTGTCTTGCGCTTCACTTTATACTTCCTCCTCTCCCATTGATTTTGGAATTTGATTCCTGATTTCTTGAATTCGCTGAGCTGCCATGTACATTGGCGGCTCTACTCGCCTCATTAACTAGGTCATTAGAGCAATCCGAAGACCTCGAGGTGCTGGGTTTTTCACAATGCAGTGTTATACGGAATTGCTACCCCCGACGGGGGTCACTCATGCCTTGGCACTACCTTTTGTCTCCGCTACTGCTAAAAATCTGATTGTGGTCCGGTCGTCGCTACTGCAGGTTTTTTCACTTCGCGACCCAACCTCTTGGCGGACAGGAGAAAGCACAGAGACCAGCCCGTCAGCCTCCCACCAACCGGAGACGAAATTGGTCCTAGAGAGAGGAGTATCACCTTCCGGGGACAGTGACTGATATCAGCCGAGTGAAGCCCTTAATCACGAAGAGCGGCGGAGAAGCCATTTTACTTGCTGTTCGTAATGCCAAACTCAGCTTGGTCGAGTGGGACCCTGAGCGCCATGGCATTTCCACGGTCTCTATCCATTACTACGAAAGAGAGGACCTCACTCGTAACCCCTGGGTGCCTGACCTAAGCCGCTGTGAGAGTATTCTCAGCGTGGATCCAAGCAGCCGATGTGCCGTTTTCAATTTCGGTGTCCGTAACCTTGCCATTCTGCCTTTTCACCAGGCTGGTGATGACTTGGTCATGGATGACTATGACTCGGAGCTGGATGGAGAGCGTCCTGACAGGACCCAAGAAAGGTCGACTGGTGTCGAGAAATCCAAAGACGGCTCAGGGCATCAAACCCCTTATGCTGCCTCCTTTGTTCTGCCGTTAACAGCATTGGATCCTTCGTTGTTACATCCCGTCAGTCTTGCATTTCTTTACGAATATAGGGAGCCGACTTTCGGCATTTTGTATTCTCAAATCGCAACTTCCAATGCTCTGCTTCACGAAAGAAAGGATGTGATGTTCTACACCGTCTTTACTCTAGACCTAGAGCAACGTGCATCCACAACTCTACTGTCGGTGACCCGGCTTCCCAGTGATTTGTTCAAGATAGTGGCACTCCCACCTCCCGTGGGGGGGGGCCCTCCTTGTCGGTTCCAACGAGATCGTACATGTTGACCAGGCGGGTAAAACCAACGCGGTGGGCGTGAATGAATTTTCCAGGCAAATGTCATCTTTCTCAATGAGTGATCAATCCGATCTCGCTTTCCGTCTCGAGGGATGTGTCGTTGAACGACTAGGTCGTGATAGCGGCGATCTTCTTCTTGCTCTTGCCTCCGGGGAAATGGCACTGATCAAATTTAAGCTGGATGGGCGGTCTGTGTCAGGCATGACAGTTCACCCACTGCCACCCCAGGTTGGTGGAGATCTTTTGAAGTCGGCCGCATCATGCTCCACTTGCATTGGCGATGGGAATATCTTTATCGGTAGCGAAGATTCGGATTCGGTCCTTTTGGGATGGTCTACTTCCTCACTATCTGCTAAGAAGGCACGAAATGAGTCCAAAAGGGCCAATGACAGTGTCGAAGAATTTTCAGACAATGACCAATTAGATGACGATGTTTATGAGGATGATCTTTACTCTTCAGTGCCCGAATCCAATCAGGCCGACCCACGCATGGTTCCCGAAATACCGACCTCTGAGCTCTATCATTTCCGTCTGAATGATCGACTGACCAGCACTGGCTCCCTACGGGATATCACACTAGGACAAGCTTTTCCAGCAACCAAAAATACCAATAACTCCGCTATTGAAGGCGTTTCCGCCGAGTTGGAGCTTTTGGCATCACAAGGCTCCGGTCGTGCCGGTGGCCTGGCTGTCATTAAAAGGGAAATTGACCCCGTCACCTCCATTTCTATGAAGATCGAAGATGCCAATGGGGTGTGGTCGGTCTCCGTGGCCTCGGAGAGAGGCAGTCTTGCCAAAAGTGGTGATCCGTTAGAAGAAAATTCCTTCCAGCATTATGTGATTGTTTCGAGACTCAGCGGATCAGAAAAGGAAATTTCCGAGGTCCTGAAAATTGAAGGGCAAGACCTCGAGTCTTTCAAAGCTCCCGAGTTTAATCCTAATGAAGACCGAACCATCAATATCGGAGCGTTAGCTGACAATACTCGTCTTGTCCAAGTCCTACGAAATGAAGTCAGAAGCTATGATATTGGTGAGACTTAGATTCAACAGTTTTCTTGTTGGCTGTTTACTAACATCTGAATCAATTAGACCTTGGGCTAGCCCAAATTTATCCCATTTGGGATGAGGACACCGACGAAGAGCGTCTAGCAGTAAGCGCAAGCTTCGTGGATCCTTACCTTGCGATTCTACGGGACGATTCCTCCCTGTTGGTTCTTCAAGCAGATGACAGTGGTGACCTTGACGAGGTATCACTTCCAGATGAGATCTCATCATCAAAATGGCGATCGACCTGTCTATATAATGACAAGCATGAAGCATTCGGCAAGTGTCACCCATCGCCAAATGCTGCCAAAGAAAATGTCTTGATCTTCTTGCTAAGCATGGACAATAAAGTCTCAGTAAGTCTATCCATCTCTTTCAAGCATAGAAGTCCAATGACCAACAAACAAACCACAGATCTTCAGGCTTTCAGACATGGTAATTTTGTCCGTCATTGATGGCGTTGACTGCTTACAGCCTGTCTTGTCAGCAGAGCCGCCTCGCAGGTCAAATTCTCGAGAACTCTTGAACGAGGTCCTTGTCGCGGATCTCGGTGATCGTTGGGCTCATTCGCCATATCTGATCGTACGACCCCCTTTGTCCAATACCTTATCCTATATCTAATTTATACATCAGGTGCGAACCGTCAACGATGACCTGGCTGTCTACAAGCCTGTCTTCATACCAGTGGAGGTCGAGAATAGATTAATGCAAGACCTGCGATTTTTCCGCGAGGCCAACCATAGCTTGTCCAATGTCACATCGGGGGAATCATCTAGCTTGCTGGAGGAAAAGCGGGGGACAAGGCCATTGCGAGTTTTGCGTGACGTTGCCGGGCTTTCCACCGTTTTTCTACCTGGAAGTTCTGCTGGATTTTTGTTAAAGACTGCTGCAAGCTCGCCACACCTCGTGCGACTTCGTGGCGAGTTCACGCGATGGATGAGTGGCTTTCACTCGTCGTCTATCGGCTGTGAGAATGGTTTCATCTACGTCGATTCCGATAATTGGGTTCGTGCTTGTCAATTACCCCCAGATACTCAGTTCGACTACCCATGGACACTACGCAAGATCCCCATGGAAGAGCAAGTCGACTTCTTGACCTACTCGACATCATCCAATACCTATGTCCTCGGGACCAGCTCCAAGGTCGGCTTCAAGTTACCAGAGGACGACGAGTTGCATCCGGAGTGGCGCATGGAGTCAATAACATTTTTGCCTGAGGTCCCTCAGAGCTCTGTGAAAGTTGTCAGCCCCAAAACTTGGGCCGTGATCGATACTTATCCTCTGGAATGTGCAGAGCATATAACAGCGGTTAAAAATGTGAATTTGGAGATTTCCGAAAACACACACGAGAGGAAAGACCTTATTGTTGTGGGAACGGCTATTGCTAAAGGCGAAGATATTCCGTCCCGCGGGTGTATCTACGTTTTTGAGGTGATCGAAGTTGTTCCGGAACCAGGCCAACCAGAAACTGGACGGAAATTGAAGCTGGTTGGCAAGGAGACCGTGAAGGGTGCCGTAACGGCACTGTCGGGCATTGGCAGCCAGGGCTTCATCATTGTGGCCCAGGGACAAAAGTGTATGGTTCGAGGTCTCAAGGAAGACGGTAGCCTTCTTCCCGTGGCCTTCATGGATATGCTTTGCTATGTAAACGTCGCCAAGGAACTCAAAGGCACAGGGATGTGTATCCTTGGCGATGCCGTCAAAGGCATCTGGTTTGCAGGCTATTCGGTAGGATACCACTTGGATGCGTTTGTTGAGACTGCACTAACCTCCATTGCAGGAAGAACCGTACAAGATGACACTCTTCGGCAAAGACCCAGACTACCTGGAGGTGGCGGCGGCGGATTTCCTGCCGGACGGGAATAAGCTCTATATGCTGGTTGCGGACTCGGATTGCAACCTCCATGTTCTGCAGTACGACCCCGAAGGTGCGTGATGAAATTACAGGCCATATGTGGAATGATGAAACCTTACTGACCCATCTCAAGATCCCAAATCTTCCAATGGTGACCGACTGCTCAACCGGAGTAAGTTCTACACCGGCAACTTTGCCTCGACAGTGACTCTACTGCCCCGTACTCCGGTGACGTCCGAATTGGTGGAATCGAACGACGATGAGATGGACGTGGACAAAGACCTGTCCAGACACCACGTCTTGATCACCTCGCAGAACGGATCTCTAGCATTGGTCACATCCGTTACCGAAGAATCTTACCGTCGACTGTCAGCTCTACAATCTCAGTTGACCAACACCATCGAACATCCCTGCGGACTGAATCCTCGTGCATTCCGGGCTGTTGAAAGCGACGGGGCCGGTGGCCGAGGCATGATTGATGGAAACTTGCTGCGTCAGTGGCTGAGCCTAGGGAAACAACGCCAGGCGGAGATCGCGGGTCGGATCGGCGCCAAGGAATGGGAAATCAGAGCCGATCTAGAGACTGTTGGTGGAGACGGACTGGGCTATGTGTAGATAGACATACATGTGTAGCTATACTCGTTGATTCGTCCTGGAATTTCCACCCCAACCTGCTCGATCGTGACGGTCCCCTACTAGTGGACCCACCTAGTACTTCCAGTGGTGTATCCATACGAGCAACAGCATCATCATTCACTAGGATACATACCGCGCGTCATATGACAAGCTACCTCGCGAACGGCTAAGAGGAGGATATTCATCAACAATGTGAAGTTTCGTTTTCAGACTAAAGATCCTGGGCTGCCAGAGATATAAAGCGGCCATCGGCTCAGGATCGAGCGCGATGAACAGCAGCGTAACATCATAACACGATGGGATATAACCAAGCACCAAGAACCAAGAGAAGACCCGCAGAAAACCTCAAAAATCCAGTCCCGTCGTAGTGGCCCAGCAACCCTCGGAACTGAAGGACAAGCTCTTTCGAGTGAGGACCAAACCTCCAGAAACAAAACGCATAAAACTCCGCAGCGCGCCACAATCGCCGAGTTTGCACCTGGTGATAGAAGAAAAAGAAACATGAGAGGGGGGAAATCACCCCTGGACCAGATCAGGCCAGACCCAACAACCCCATAAAAGCAGCGTAACATAAAACATACTTCTCTCCAGCAAAGAGAAGATTCTAAAGGTGACAGGAGCTTGAACCGAATTACCCCCCAGATGTGCAGATGCAGATGCGACCCTAACCCAACCCCAACCCCAACCCCAAAATTGAAACCCCCAAAAAAAAGGAAAACAAATAACCCCTCTCGCCCCGTCTCCCTTAAAAAAAAAGTAGAAAAAAAAATAAAATTTAACGCCGACCGAGCGCCCAGTGAGCTGATAAGAATTAGAAGACATCCTCGGCGGCGAAATACCGCTTGCTGCGGCCCCTTGAGGCAACAAACTTCATCTCGGGCATGTTCGTATGGTGGACCACATGGGGCCTGTAAACGGCGTCGACGGGGGTCTGCCAGTCGTCCAGGCCGAGAGGAAAGTACTCGTAAAGGAAATCAGTACTTTCGTTTCGGGAAGGGCAGCGAGGAGACGAATTGCTGGGGCAGATGGGCGGTTTCCAGTAGCGGCAGTGATGAAGTAGCGCTTCGAGATGGGGTTTGGGAAACCGCATGGGATAGCTTGCGCATCTTGATCGGTGGTGCCGTTTGATCCATGCTGATGGAACGGTGCTGGGGCATTTCACTCGGGTAGGGTGGCATGATCTTCTGGTCAAGGTGCAGGCCTGCGTCCCCAGGATCTTCCTCGTCTAGCAGAGACAAATTAATCGGCGCGGCGGCCGAGGCTATACTACTGACGCGGCGGTGCTGGTCCACCTGGGAGAGTTGTTCGGGACTGGAGTGAGGGAAGAGAGACTGGTGACCATGGGACATGATGTTGGGCGTGGATTGAGGGATCGTGGTCCAGTCTGGCGTCGCATGCGGCTGTTGCATGAGCGTCGGGGGAGGAACGGACGTCATCTCGGGCGAGCTGCTCTGTACTGTCCCGGAGGGCACCTTGGTCTTGGCTGGGGTCACGCTGGCACGACGGGGTGCGGACTCATTGGTCGGTGTACGGTTCAGTGCGGCCGCCGAGTTGGCCTGGTTCTTCCGTGATGCGGCCGCGCTACCGCTGAGCGGGAGATCCTTGCGAGACTGGAAGTTACGTGGGCTGCGGCCACGAACGATGACCGGCCCCGAATGTACCTCTGAGATGGCGATTTTGGCACCGGTGGACAGGGTTGCCACGACCTTGAGCCTCACGACAAAATGCTGCTGTAGCTCCTTTCGGCGTCCGTTGTTCGCGGTTGCTACTCGGAACTGCAGACGTTTCCATGCAATGGGAAATGTTGCGTAGTCGGTGTCCAGATCTTGACCGGCCATGATATCCAGGGGAATGGGCGGAGGTTCCTTCTCGACCTTGGCCGCGCTGCCCGCGCCGCTTTCCTCGAGAGCTGTACCGGAGTTGGCCGCGGCTGCCGAGGGCGTCTTCCACGGCACGGAGATGATCTTCACAGGGTTACCCTCGACTGATTCGGTAGCCGACACGGTGAGTTCTTGAGCCAGAATGGGAATTCGATCGCCCTGATCGGTCATGATATACCGCATGCCTCGGGGCAAAGTGACGGAGCCGGTGATCTGGAACAAGTTGCGACGATAACAGGTCAACTCGGCACCCTGCTGAGGGGGAGCATTTTCGGAAGGCGATGTCGTATATGGCGATTCGGCCAGGAAAAACATGCCGTGTAATTGCGCGGACACGGACAGGGAAGTGCGTCGCATGGAATAGTCCAAAAGGGTGAAGGGATAAGCGGGTAACGAGAAACTCAGCAGCTTATTGTTGTGATCGATCGACGAGTCCTGGGGCTGCTCTGGCGGCACCGGGTCAAACGGAGCGACCATGTCGGTAAAAGGGTCATCGTAGCCCGAGGGATATCGTTTCAACGAGTGCGGCAGACTACTTTGAGTAAAGGTGAGGTCCTCACTAGGAACCGAGGTTAGCGCACGATCGCACGAACGCCAAGATGCCGTACCGGCAACCTGCCCCGGCGTGGGGGGGAGAAGACCGGTGTTTCCATGAGCGGAGGGTCATGATACGTACCTGACAAAGGTGTCTGAATCAAAGTTGGACCGGTGATCGGTCATGTCGAGGCCAGGCATGGCATTGAGATAGTCGCCCTGAAGATTGCCAAGAGACAGCGGACTGGCCAGATAGGGCGGCATGGCCATGGTATCGAAGCCCTCCATGGCGCGGGCAGTGGTAGAAGGCAAGAGGAAGAGGTCAGGGGGAGAAGGGAAGGAGAGGTTGAGGGGGGGGGGAAACATGGAATGCGTTGCGGATGCGCCGACGGATTCGGGGAAAAGTGGAGCCGCGGTTTATGCGGAGAACGAAGACGGGTTTTTCTACTTTAAGCTGCGATTGTTCTTATCCTTAGGGCCATGTCCAGGCTTGCCAGGCTTTCGCTTCAGTCAGACGCGATTGTCGGCTCTCGGCAGCCTCCAAATATCCAGAGGGCCCTGAAGATCACTGAAGAACTATGAACCCACCTGCCGTATCGAGGCGTCCTGTCCGGATTCAACAGCCAACGCCCACGCTTACGAGGTTGAAAGGGTGGCGTTGGGCCCGACAGCGCCCAGTGAAGTTTTATGGTTTGATTTTACATTTGGTAGGTCCACAACGAAAATAGAATAGGGTCATACAAGATAGAGTCCTCGAATTGCACGGAAGAACAGGACCAGACTTGCCACGGCCGATCAACATGGGGACCGTCTGACATGCAGATAGGGAGTCTGGCGATGAGGGGGCTAGACTAGGGTCGGGGGGCCAATGAAGCCCGACGATGGACCAAGTGGATCAGAGTGGACCGAGTGGAAATGTCGAATTGGGAGGACGCGATCGTGCACTGGTCCGCGAACGGGCAAAACCCAGAGCGGAGCCGGGGGGGCCCTGGACGCATCCAGTCGACGGTCGATAGTCGAAACTCGATCTGTTCAGGCGACAGTCCAGCAGGGAGGGGGAAGAAAGGAAGCGGACATGGCCGTGATCAAGTCACCGTTCAACGGCATCACGGGCTGTGAAACCAGGACTGCCGATTTCACAATCTCCCGTGCATTTACCCGATTTGAATTATCCCCGGGCTTCGCATGCACGGCCCTGGGCAAGCTCGGATGGTGATTCGCTTAGGCCTCAAGCTTTGAAGTGGACCTGAAGATGGCGAGGCGGCAAGACCCGCTACATTGTGATGTGAAAATATGTCGAGTGTCGAGTGTCGAGTGTCGAGTGTCGAGTACATGGGTATAATGACTGGTGCGTAACGATCGGGTGTTGTGTTGTCTAGGGCTCACTGCTCACTGCTCACTGCTCACTGCTCGCTTCTCGTTACTTCGCTATTGCTTATGTCCTCTCCTTTTGGGGGAATCTTTGTTTGACTCGCCAAAATGACCGCTGATCACCGCTATCGATGCATTGGGCTCGAATCACGACTTCAGAGTCCCAGAACGGAGATCAAGAATGTGGACCATTCCCATTTTGACCCTTGCCCATGCAAAACTGGTAGTCGTCAATCACCGAGGGATTTGGTTCTTCGCCAAACTCTAGTAGAGGGGGCGTTCCCACTTCAGGAAAGAGTGAATTCCCGAAGCGAGAGCCCCGGATGCAAGTGTGGTTCCGACGCCCGAGCGCCCGGAGAGGATTTCCATCTTCCAAGCTCAATGAGCCTGGTGCAATGTGCAATGTGCAATGTGCTAGCTCCTAACGGTCGGGGACCACGATCACTTCCAGGTCGATCGCGATCAACTGATCTCTCAAGCTACATGTTTATCGACCCGGGAACATGAGACTAAAACCAGACAGGGCGATTGTGCCCCAGTAGTTCCTTAGTTCCTTAGTTTCCCTCGCACGGAGTTCCCCAATGTGGAGGCGTGGACCTTCTGAGCGGAGTCCGTCTCAGCCCACTTCGGGTAGATGAAGAGACGCAGGGTCCTACGGACGTCCGGTCCACTCGTAGCCGGCCGTTTTATGGCTGCCTCGCGGGCTCCACTCCGCCCTCTCGACGGTCGACCTTCGGCTCTCGTGGGTAACTGGCCAACGCTGGCCTCGGAATGAGACACCATCGCGGATCTCCCGTGATCGACACGTCCCTTGACCGGCGCACTCGACCAGCCCAAAAAAACAGTAAACATCAAGAAACGAAAGAGATCCCAAAAAGAATAAAAAGAATAAAAAGAATAAACTAAAAAAAATCAAATAGAAAATAGAAGGAATATGATGTCAGATTCGTCTAAGTGGACGCCGTCCAGACTGCCTGTCCCACCCACATTAGGCTCTCTTGTGCTCCGTGGCGATAATATGCACAATGCGAGTCCAGAATAACCTGGGGATTTCCTTCCTCTCATGAAACTCCTAGACTGACACAGGTACCTGCATCGCGAAGCCTAATCCCCCGATCCCGAACCAAAATGCCAAATGGATATCATATATGCGAGAACCAGAAACAAGCCACAGGAGCCGCAGAAATAGAGAAACAGCAAAAAGAAAAGAAACAAGCAACAGTATAGAAGAAGAAAGAGAAAGAGAAAGAGAAAGAGACAAGAGAAAGAGACAAGAGAAAAGAGAAAAGACTTGAAAACCCTCCTAGGGCAGGGTCTACGATGCGTGCATCATCGTCCAGCTGGCTGCATCGCAGTTGACCTCCTCAAAACTGTGGAGCATGCTGAAACCCATCGAGGAAAGGCAGTCAAAATTGCCATCGCCATCCACCTAGTGTTCCTGTTAGCCTAGCTCCGAAATGAGCAGGAAATATCGTCTGATCACGTACACAGTCCATCACGACAGCATTGGCATTCAACTTGCGGATTTGTTTAATCGCCAGCAGGATCAGCCCCTGCATGACGGTCGAATAGTCTTCCGCATACGGAGAAACCACGGGCGACGAGATGCCCCCAACGGGTGGCGGGGTCGCGCGAAGAGCGGGCATGTGCTCGGCCAATGCTGACCGCTCGTTGTATATCACGATACTGCCGAGCATCATCTCGTCCGAAGAGCGCTTAGCCCGGATGATGCCACAATTGGGGGCTCCACCCAGGGCAATGCGGTAGATGTCTGTGACGCCCTGCCGCGCATTGGTGCGGATGTGGTCGAGGATCGCACGCGCAAAGTCCCACCCGTAGACCAGATCGTAGATGACCTCGGCATTCTGCAAAGTTGCCGTCAGGCCGTCAGGGGCCGTCCACGTCCCCAAGTTGCGCAGTACCACACTGCAGACGGGACGCGAGAGAGCTGTGTTCCATCCAAGGTCCGCAAACCACTGGCGCAGTCGTTTACGTTCAACAGGACTGACGGTTGGGATGCCCAGGTAGATGCCGGGCAGTCGGGACCCGAGCTGGAACCGCTTCAGGCCCTTGCGCTGGAGAAGAGTGCGGATGGCACGGCTGTGAAGGGAGTGCCCGATGGAAAGCTTCCGCCGGGCCGGATCGACGATCAGACACCCGATGACGCCGGTGCCAGTTGACCGAAAGAAGTAGGTGGCACAGAACCCATAGAGCGCTTGCGTGCTGCTGTTACGGACCACAAAGTGCGCCTCGTCAATATCCTCCTTGCGCAAAAGGAAGCTGTTAGAGGTCGCACCGAGGAGCTCGGACCGTTGACCCTGCACACAGTCTTCCCGAATCGCGTCCAGAAGGGCATCCAGCGCAGCAGCGTCACGTTCCTCGTTCCAATTCTCAACAAGCCAGTGCTGGCGCGATTGATGAATTTTCTGGCTGCGACTAATCGAACCGGGCAGTACCCCCGTGGGCGTCAGCTCGCCGTATAAAATCTTGACTAGCGCCTGCAGCGCCGTCTCAGTGAAGTCATATGTGCACACGTACGTGCCTATAGAAGCATCCGTGGCAAAGTCATAGGGCGAGCTCACTGCCACCACGATCAAAGGTTTCTCGCATCGCTCGCCAGACGGCGTACACTGTGACTGGCAGATCAACGACACGTGCTTCGAGAAGGCTTGTTGATACAGGTTGCGATTGGCATCTGCTGTGACCACAATGACTGCGCTCGCTCGTTTGATGAGATCTTCGTGAATTGGACGCACTCCATTCGAGGTGTACGAGGTGTGCAATACACGGCCGCTCCTCTGTCGCGAGAGAGATCTCCCCAATTCTTTGAAGACATTCTCTCCTGTCATCACCGAGGTGGTCCTATCTAGCGTTGAGGGATCAATGGGGCCATGTGTGTTATCATTAGCGGCGAGCGTGACTCCTGAAGCGGCGAGCGGCTTGACCAAGGGAGTCAAGAGCAAAAGCTCCTCGTCGGCGTCAATGGTGTTCGAGAGAGGAAGAAGGTTGTTCTTGTCTCGCATCACCGTAATAGAGTTGTTGTATGCACGTGTGGAGAGGTTGGTGTGAGATGGTTGCATCTGGGTGAGCGAGAGTAGGCCGGGCGGGTTGAGTGCCTGCTCCCATGAAGTGCATCGTGACTTGAGGCTCAGAACGCGTCGCAATGACTGCTCTATTCGATTTCGACCGATGATACCGTTTTCCACGCCCAGCTTTAGTCCGTTGATTGCCTCCTGCTGCACTGGGAACGATCGGCATAGAAGGATAATATCGCACCCTGCGTTCTTCGCCATGACTGTTCCGCCTCCCACTCCGATGTTGTGAGTTAATGCCTCCATCTCCAAGCATTCGGAGACGACCACCCCTTGGAACTTGAGGTCCTTTCGGAGTAGCTCGTCCACTACTTGGTCACTCAAGCAGGCATGCATAACATTCATCCCCGCTGATGACATGGAGACGCCCCCTACCATCATGCCGTCCAATCCGTGCATGATGGCATTACGGAAAGGCACCAACGCGGTTAAACTGAGTTGTTCCAGAGATTCCGTAATGATGGGTACATCTGTATGAGATCCGAGAAATTCCAGATTCCCATAGGAAGGAAAGTGTTTGCCGCAAGTCGCAAGCCCTGCTTTCTGATACCCTGTCATATATTGCACCCCGTACTGAGATACTTCCTGGGGGTCGTCACCTGTGGTACGGACGCCCAGGGGCTGATTTCGACCATTGGTCAAGACGTCGAGCACAGGGCCCAGGATCCAATTGACTCCGACGGCCTTGAGTTCTTGGCCTGTAGCGACGGCAACTTCGTGAGCCAGAGCCTTTGACCCGGTGGCCGCGATGCCCATGGCACTCGGGAATTGGCGGACGTATATCTCGTCATACAAACTGTTGACACCGCCATTCTCCTGATCCAATGCAATGAGTAGTGGTACGGGGTGTCCGGCCTCATGGGCAATGGTCTGCAGCTCGAGCACCAGCCGGGTGGCCTCTTCAGCAGCTATTAATTTGAATCAGTACTCTGATGGCACAGGCCCTAGGAAAGAAGTAAGGAGACTAGGATTACATTTGAGATTCTTAGCCGACAAGAGGACGGAGCCCAAGTGGTAGTCCTCAATGAGAGAGCGGACCTGTGGGCTGACTGAGGTCCCATCGAAGCCCATCATAAAGAGCTGGCCCATTTGCCTGCGCCGCATGGCACGTCAGCACATTGTTCTTAGCCAGCATCAGGTGTCAATTTTTCCAAAATAGGCAATAGTCTAAATCTCCCGAGGAAGGACCACTGGGGTTCCACAGCGACGCAGGCGTGGAGATGGGGGAGTACGCCCGAAGCCGAAGGGAGGTGCAGGGCAAGGCTTGGAATCGGGCGCATGGCTCCGGAAAAGGCGATCAACATACCTGTCTAGATCCTCCCAGCCCGGGGGCAACATGTCCTCTTTCGGGGCCATGGCCCTGGGGGAGGAATGCCAGCAGGGCCCGACAGGTAGGATGCAGCGTAGGAATCCGCACGAGACGGGGCTGCAAGCGGGATCAACCTTGCGTTTGGTGCGAAACCCCGGAATAGCTGAACACGCGTGAGCTCCGAGTTCGCAGTCAGGTGATGTGAGGGGGTGGATGGGAAATAAGCGCTTGTGCCTCAGGCGTGTCAGACTTGAATGGCTTTGGTTTGAACTCGGGCTAAGACGGGTTTGCTGGTGGGAAGCTCCAGAGCCGCAATCGGGGAAGGTTACGATAAGGTCAGATAGGGCGGAAGGCGGCCCTTATCCGCGCGCGTCATTATCTACGAGTTGATCCTGGGATAGTCTGGAGAACCACTGGCCGGGGTCAAATTACACAACCTAGACCTAGAAACAAAAGAAAGAGAGAAGAAAAAAACCACTAGAGAGTAAAAGCCAAGATCATGGGAGGAAAAGAAAACAAAAAGCCCAGCACAAGACCCTCGAACATAGCCCTGGTCCCCATTCGAGATCACAGTATTAGGTAAACTTGACACTTCCCGACTGACAGTTGACATCACGTGGTATCAATACAATACGGTCCTGTACGGTATCTCACTACGACGCTGCAAGGTTGCACCCAGTCCCAAAGGTGGATTCTCCCCCAGGTTTTTTCTACTCGGTGCCGACTTCACCGGATGCAACTTCTGCTCGCGATGGAACCTTCTTTCGCTGACACTTCATTCCCATTCCCATTTCTGGAAGGTGTCCTACCAATCATAATCTCTCTTCATCTATCAATCACTGCGTCATCGACGTCCGTTTTGGCTCTGTTGTTGGCCACCACATGGCACTGCACAATGCGGACGGGCTCCTTCGTTGACAGACGAATGAGATTTCCACTTGCTATCTCGTGTGCTCAATCAGGCAGATTTGAGGGCCCAATTCGGCAGACGTCACCTATAGTGTGGGCCATGGGCGCAATGCGACAAGACGTGGTGGTAGACTCGAACAAGTCACAGCGGAGCCTGGTCTTCGCCTCGTACTACGATGCCCGTTAATCTTTGTTACTGTCGTACACTCGACGTAACCCGTGGGCACTTCACTATCTTTTACCTTGACTTAGGTCTTTTACTTTTGATCACCCCTCTACCTTCTTTCCTTCTCCCCCCTTAGAAAACATACATCCACAAGCACCCTTACTCTTACCCTCGACCTTATCAGCCTTTGACGATTTGAGTCTTTGCCCGCTGACGTAACCACCATGTATGCAATGTCCTCTTCCAATCTCGCGTATTCTCTGGTTAACTGAACGATCAGGCGTGTTATCATCAGAGAAGACCCCAAGTCGGCCTCGGTGTACATCGCCGAGTACATCGTCAGTAAGTGGGCTCGAGAGAGAGACGCGCGCGACCCCACTCGCGATACTTACTAAAGGCTTCATTCTAGGCCGCATCAAGGCTTTCAACCCGACTGAGAGCAACCCGTTCGTGCTGGGCCTGCCCACTGGCAGTAGCCCTGAGATCATTTACAAGATCCTGGTACAGCGTCACCGCGCCGGCGAGATCTCGTTCAAGAATGTGGTGACGTTCAACATGGTAGGCGGCCCGCTTTACGCTGATGCGCCAATGCGCGGTACAAAGCATGAGTGACAGTGACTGATTCAATGCGGTAGGATGAATACGTCGGTCTGCCTCGTGACCATCCCGAGTCCTACCACAGCTTTATGTACAAGCATTTCTTCTCGCACGTGGACATCCCGCCCCATAACATCAATATTCTTGATGGCAACGCCACCGATCTGATCGCCGAGTGTGCTTCCTTCGACGCACGCATTGCCCGCTATGGCGGTATCGAGCTTTTCCTGGGTGGCGTCGGGCCGGACGGCCACATTGCATTCAACGAGCCTGGCTCCTCCCTCAGCAGCCGTACCCGAGTCAAGACCCTCGCATACGACACTATCCTGGCCAATTCCCGCTTTTTCGACAATGATGTGACAAAGGTGCCGCGCATGGCGATGACCGTCGGAATCCAAACCATCATGGATGCTCGCGAGGTGGTGATTGTCGCCACCGGTGCTCACAAGGCATTTGCCGTGCAAAAGGGCCTCGAGGAAGGTGTCAACCACATGTGGACTCTCTCTGCCCTGCAACTGCACCAGCACCCGCTGATTGTCTGTGACCGTGATGCCACTCTGGAGCTCAAGGTCAAGACTGTTCGGTACTTCGAATCAATTGAACAGGCCGGTACGGATGCCCGCACCCAGGGACCTGCTATGGTCTACCGTCCCCGTACTTATGCCTCCGCCCCATTGCCTGCGAAAAAGACCGCTTCCAAGCAGCAGCCCACTCCCGACAGGACCCCTGAGAAGGTACCTAAGGACTTGCGCATTAACACCGAGCTCTACCGTTCTCACGAGGACGATGAACTCACTCCGGACAGCATGTCCTCGCGCATGGTCGACTCGGCCGTGGGTCTTGACAGTGCTCTCAAGAACGACCTGATCTTTGATCGCATGGGTGCTAGAATGACACCTATCTCATAGACTGGCGGCAAACGTGCAGTCAATCGGCGTTTTTTCTTCTGTTTTGAATCGTGCTATTTTCTTTCGCTAATTGCCTGGGATACCGGAATTGAGGGTCATTTCTTTCTTACGCGTTTCAAGTTTTGTGCTGCATGGCCTTTTATGCTTACAGGAATTGGTCGAGGAGTTTTTTTTCCCTTATTCGGTGGTGAGGACTGTTAGATAAGCCAACGCACTCAGTGTCCTCTCCAAAGTGCATCCAATGTCATCTAGGTGTTTAAATCAAGGCATACAAATAATGACTTGGCGTCATGTGGCAGTAAGATTAAATGCTTTGATATTAACCGCACCATTTTGAACGTATTCTATCCGCGACCGCTTGGGTTCATGCATGCATCACATCGTGTATAAAAAATTTTACAACTTGGCGAAGACACTGGCCACAATACCACTCATCTCGACTACAGTGCTCTTGTTCTGCACCCAGGCCTCAATACCACGGCGGCCGTTCTCCACACCCAGACCACTGTTTTTCCAGCCACCGACGGCCATCTCCGCGGGGCTTTCACCCCAAGTGTTGATCCATGTGATACCAGCCTGAAGCTGATCAATCACACGGTGAGCCTGGTTCAGATCCTTGGTGAAGACACCAGCAGCGAGGCCGAGATCGGTGGTATTGGCACGTACGACGGCCTCCTCGACAGTATCGTAATACAAGATGGACATGACGGGACCAAAGATCTCCTCCTGCACAATGCGCATGGAGTCAGTGCAGTCAGTGAAGACAGTGGGTTTCACCCAGTAGCCGGCCTGCAGGTCCTGGGGCACGTGAGGCTTATCAGGGCCACCGCAGAGTAGGGTGGCTCGGTCCCACTCGATACCGTAGCGGATGTAAGAGATGACCTTTTCGTAGTGAGACTTGGAGCTCAAGGGACCAAAGTTGGTCTGCTCATCGAAGAGGGGACCAGCCCGCACGTAAGGGATCTTCTCGAGCAAGCGCTTCTCAAAGGCAGCCTTCATAGCACGCGGAACGAAGACACGAGTACCGTTGGTGCAGACCTGACCGGTGCTGTAGAAGTTGGCCATCATGGCACCATCGACCGCGTTCTCCAGGTCTGCGTCGGGGCAGACGATGAGGGGGCTCTTGCCACCCAGCTCCATGGTCACGTACTTCATGTTGCCGGCCGCGGAGCCTGCCACCTTCTTACCAGTTGAGACCTGACCAGTGAAGGATACTTTGGCGATGGAGGGGTGGTTTGTCAAGTAGGCGCCCACATCACCAGCGCCATTGACCACGTTGAAGACACCTGCGGGGAGACCAGCCTCGGTGTAGATCTCGGCGAGAGTTTGGGCGTGGAGAGGAGTAAATTCACTCGCCTTGTAGACCATAGTATTACCTGCAGCAAGACAGGCTGCGGATTTCCAGAGAGCACTAAGCGGGTCATTTGTTATTCGGCCGGTCATGAAGGCGACAAACGTGGGGAAAACACTCACATCTGGATGGGGTAGTTCCAAGCACCAATCCCGGCGCAGACACCCAGAGCGGCTTTCTTGGTATACACCCAAGCATCCTCGCGCAACTGTGTAGTCTCGCCATTCAGACCACCGCCACCGATGAAGTTGGCATAATATTCCAGTACGTCAGCGCCAGTCACCACATCGACGGTGCTGGTCTCGGTGAAAGCCTTGCCGGAATCCAAAGTCTCGACACGGGCAATCTCGTCATTACGCTCACGCAGGAGAAGAGCGGCCTTGTGTAGAATGCGCGCACGCACAATGGGAGGAGTCTGGGACCAGCCAGGGAATGCGCGCTCGCCGGAAGCAACTGCGGCATCGATATCGGCGTTGGAGGCCACCTGGATATCGGCCAACGGAGTTGCGGTGGCGGGATTGATTGTTTGGAAGATTTTTCCCGACGAGGCGGCGCGAGCCTGGCCGTCGTAGTAGAGCTCACGAGGCGGAAAAGAGAGAGCCATTGGTGCCAGTGTAGTACAGAATTGAGAATGATAGAAGAAAGATAATCTCTCGGACTTGCCTCTCTACACCGCCTTGGACGTGGACCAGGAAGCTAAAAAAGGTTGCCGGGCGACTCCACTTGTAAAATTTTTGCAACGCCGGTTCTTTGCGTGGCTGCGGGGAGGCTTCAATGCGGCAAGAGAATTCGCCAAGGTCGTAACTTTGCAGGGCGTTTGACTCCGTTGTGGTCTCACCAGCGCCGAGCTCCGGGGTGGATTGTCGCACTAACTACGGAATACCGTCGCGGGGAGAGCAATGACGTAACCAGTCTGAATATGAAATTTCGTGAAGTAGACTGTGACTGCCCGACATTATAATCATGGCTGATTGTGTTTCATCGGAATGAGCTCCTCTCTGTTCCTGTTCCCCTAATTTCCCTTCCCTTTCTCTTCTTCTCTAACCGCCTTCCCCATTCGAACTTCGTAGATCCCGCATTACCCGGAAACCATTTGCGTTGTGCCTCAAGTGGATCCAATTTGTCTTATCTAAGAAGGGCTCCACCCAGGTGAGATCGCCACCAGTCACATCGCCCAATTGATCCGCTTTCCAATGCAAAGAAACGTAAAAAAAAAAAAAAGCACGCGATCCGAATCGGGCTGGTCGATTGAGATCGGATCTTGAATTATCATACCATCCGCCCTACGCTTTAAAGTTACGGTCTTTTCTTTTTCTTTTTCTTCCATCCATTTTTTCTGCCTACGCAACATGGCTACCACCAACGAAATTCCTGCTGTCGACATTAACAGCTACGACTATATCGTAGTGGGTGGCGGTACTGCCGGCTGTGTCATTGCGGCACGCCTGGCTCAGTACCTCCCCAATAAGCGGACTCTGGTCATTGAAGGTGGCCCGAGTGACTTCATGGATGACCGTGTGCTCAACTTGAAGGAGTGGCTGAATCTCCTTGGCGGTGAGCTCGACTACGACTACGGTACTGTCGAGCAGCCTAACGGTACTTCTTCCGGAACAAGCATTGAGAATGTCCCTCCCCAACTAACGGCTTCTAGGCAACAGTCACATCCGTCACTCTCGCGCCAAGGTGCTGGGTGGTTGCTCTAGCCATAACACGCTGATCTCGTTCCGTCCCTTCGAGTATGACTGCAAGAAATGGGTTGCCAAGGGCTGCAAGGGCTGGGACTTTGAGACCTTCACCCGTATCATTGATGGCCTGCGCAACACTATTCAGCCGGTGCATGCTCGTCACCGCAACCAGCTGTGCAAGGATTGGGTTCAGGCCTGTTCCAGTGCCATGAAAATCCCCGTCATTGAGAACTTCAACGACGATATTCGCAAGAACGGTGAGCTGACCGAGGGTGTCGGCTTCTTCAACGTTTCCTACAATCCAGATGACGGCCGTCGAAGCAGTGCCAGTGTGGCTTACATCCACCCTATCCTGCGCGGTGAGGAAAAGCGTCCTAACCTGACCATTCTCACCAACGCCTGGGTCTCCAAGCTCAACATTGAGGGTGACGTCGTCACTGGTGTCAACGTTACCCTGCAGTCCGGTGTGACCCATATCTTGCGTGCTAAAAAGGAGACCATTCTTTGCGCCGGTGCCGTCGACACGCCCCGTCTGATGATGCTGTCAGGCCTGGGTCCCCGTGAGCAGCTATCTGCTCTGAACATCCCTGTCATTAAGGACATTCCCGGTGTCGGTGAGAACCTGCTTGATCACCCCGAGTCGATCATCATGTGGGAGCTCAACCAGCCCGTTCCCCCGAACCAAACCACCATGGACTCTGATGCCGGTATATTCCTGCGCCGTGAGCTTCCCAACGCCGCCGGCTCCGACGGCCGTGCCGCCGACTTGATGATGCACTGCTACCAGATTCCCTTCACCCTTAACACCGCTCGTCTGGGATACGACGAGCCCATCAATGCCTTCTGCATGACCCCTAACATCCCTCGTCCCCGCTCCCGTGGTCGTCTGTATCTCACCTCCTCCGACCCCTCTGTGAAACCCGCTCTAGATTTCCGCTACTTCACCGATCCCGAGGGCTACGACGCCGCCACCATTGTGGCCGGTCTCAAGGCTGCCCGTGAGATCGCCCAACAGGCTCCCTTCAAGAACTGGATCAAGCGCGAGGTCGCCCCCGGTCCCAAGATCCAGACTGACGAGGAGTTGTCCGAGTACGGCCGCCGCGTGGCTCACACCGTTTACCACCCGGCCGGTACCACCAAGATGGGTGACGTTATTCGTGACCCTCTGGCCGTTGTGGACCACGAGTTGAAGGTCCGTGGCCTGAAGGGTGTTCGTATCGCGGACGCCGGTGTGTTCCCCGACATTCCCAGCATCAACCCTATGGTCACGGTCCTGGCCGTTGGTGAGCGTGCCGCCGAGATGATCGCCGAGGAGGCCGGCTGGTCTCGCTCGCAGCCCCGCCTGTAAAACGCCATCCGAGGCAGGGTTTTGGTTGCGAACTTGGACGATGACATGTCTGCAAAAGTCTTGTTCGAATTTTGTATTTTTCGTTTTAGCATATAAGCGATCGGCGCTGGGGCCCCGCCAGAGCAAGCGGAGGTGAGAGTTGATTACCATCGTGTTAGGCTTGTGAACTCTCCCTCCGTAGCTCGATTGTTGGGTTCTGCCAGTCGGACCCGGTGTTTGGAGATTTTATGGATATATACCACACGCGCCACGTGTCTTCGTGGAAATAGGAATGTGAACCCTTATTATGGGTTGACCTACTGAATATACAAGGAGACCAATATTGGACTATTTCTCGATTTCAAAGCAGTCTATCGAAACTGGTTAGGGGATTGTAAAAATTCAACTCAGGCCATGCTGGATGGTTCTATGACGTTAAATGCAAGTGGATAAACCCCGAACGCCTCTGCTTCGGTAGATAAAAAAAAAATGCGAAGGATGCTGACCCCGAGACGACAAGAAGGAAAGAAAAAAGGAAAATAAAAAACAAGCAAGTTCTGGACTTCGGTCTTACACAGCCGCATTCTTATCAGTGTCGTGGATCTTGACACCAAACTTCCACACTTGGTCAACGGTGAGTGTATTGCCAGAGAATGGATCATTAGTCTCGCCCAGCACGACCAGATCGGCGTCGGCTCCACTCTCCAGGGATCCCTTGACCCCTTCCAGGCCCAGCAAGCGCGCGGGGGTAGCTGTGACAGCATTGATAGAATCCGCTGTAGAAGCACCAGACCAGCGACGGAAGTTGTTGACACACTCAATGAGGGTCGCGGAGCTTCCAGCAATCTTGTCGGATCCCTCCAAGGTCAAACGGGCACCGGTCTTGACAATGCGCTCTCCGTTGGTCCAATCATAGACACCATCGGGCAGGCCACACAGGCGCATGGCATCAGTGACCAGAATAAGACCATCCGGGTGGGCATTATAGGCGATCTTGATCGAAGTAGGGTGCAGATGGATCCCATCAGCAATGACGCCGTAGCACGGGCGACGACGCTCGCTCTGACCGAGCAGACCGAACACGCCGGGGTTGCGGTGGTAGAAGGGACGCATGGCGTTAAACAAGTGGGTGATCATGCGCGCGCCCTGGTGGGTCGCCGACACGGCCTGCTCGTAGGTGGCGTCGGAATGGCCAATAGAGTAGATAATGCCGCGCTTAGCGATCTCGGGAATCTGGGCCATCATGTTGCCGACCTCTGGGGCGGCAGTGATCATTTTGATGGGGCTGTCGGGACCCAGGTTGTCGGCGCCATAGATAGTATATAGGTCGTCAAAAGTCTGGGCGGATTGCAACACCTCGGACTTATGAATACCGTTGCGGCCGGGACTGATGAAAGGACCCTCGGCATGTGCTCCAAGAGACTCGGCGCCATCTTGGGCGAGGTGGTTGGCGCCCTTGGGGCCAAGGGAAGGTAACACCTATTGATACTTTGTCAGACTTACTTGGGTCTCCATTTGACCAGGCAGAGTGAGAAACATTACGGACCTTGTGGTAGACTTCGGCAGTCGAACTGATCACGGTGGGCAGGTAAGACGTGACACCGGTGCGAGCCAAACCCCGGTTGACCATGCGCAGACCCTCGTCGTATTCCTCCTTGGTCTTACAAGGCACGGAGAAGTCGAACCCCTGCGCGCCATTCAGCTGAACATCGATCAGACCGGGAGCCAAGATGCGGCCACCGAGATCAATGATCTCATCGGGCGACAGGTGCAATTCATAGAAAGCCTCTTGATCCTTGAGGATCTTTCCAGTCAGAGCATCGATCCAGAGATCCTGCTCAACGAGACTGGAGCCGCGCACCAGACGGCAGTTGGTGAATTTCGTGATTCGCGGGGCGACGGTAGTCTTGCCAGGCATGGTGAGAGAGTTGGTTGGTGTACCAAAAATTAAGGGACCAGGAACACACGAAGGGAAACGGGGCCAAGGTCAATAGATAAAAAAAAAAAAGACAAAAGACCACTGTACGATGATGTAACACTCCAGATTTGGTATACCTCCAGAAAGGGCATTGTAAATCTGCAGGTGACATTCGGCATGCCGATGTGGTATATGCTTATTCCATGATTCATGATCACGGGAACCGGAAAGGGTGTCATGAACGGTACCAGGTAACGGTAATACCGTACGGGCGTCCCCCGCATGCGGAGAGTTGCATTTGCAAACAGCATGGAATACAACTCTGTTTGCGGTCGCATCGCGGCTATTTCCTGGCCCGTGGTTCAACCCAATTGATGCGTCTCACTCATCTCCAGAGTCTCCAGTGACCCCAGTGTGTTCTCCATATTTTTCATCATCCCCCGCAATTATATCACACGATGAAAAAAAAGGAGAGAAAGAGATAAGAAGGAAACCCACCCATCTTGTCTAGCCTGTTCCCACGTATCATCGAGACTTTGGAAATGGATCCTTTTCTATGACTTATCTGTGAAACCTCGATAAGACTAGCTCCGTTCTTCCCCAAGCTAATTTTGAGTCCTTAAAAAAAAACTTGTCTAGAAAAGGTTCACAACCTCTTCCTTTTCCTTCATTCTGATTGCACCTGGGATCGTGATATTTCACGTGGGCACTTCCAACATTCCTGAACATCCCTGTCCAATTATTGATCTAAATTTGGCTCCTTGGCCCTCCCCCTGCCCAATTCGCATTTCTGGTACTTCCACTTCACTATGGCGTCCCACGAGCCTGAGCGGCACGCGGCCTCGGAGACCACCGAGTCCACAGAGACTCCAGAGGTCTCGGTCACGACGACTCCTGAGAAAAACAATTATTCCGCTCAGGAGGATCCCGAGACCGCAATGGACCATGCCGTGGTTGGGAAGCCGTGGATGTACAAGCCGATGGTCAAACTTGGCAAATGGGAATCACCATGGTTCGCATCGCCTGAGACGCAGCTGGTTCTTGTCTCGTTCGTCTGTTTCCTGTGCCCCGGTATGTACAATGCCGTCAGTGGTCTGGGTGGTGGCGGCCAAGTCAATCCGACCGATGTGAACAACTCCAACACGGCCCTGTACAGTACCTTTGCCGTCGTCGGCTTCTTTGCCGGCTCCATCGCCAACCGTATCGGACTCCGGTTGACCCTTTCTCTTGGTGGCTTCGGCTACTTCCTTTATGTTGCCGCCCTTCTTTCCTACAATATCAACCAGAATGCTGGTTTCCTCATTTTCGCAGGAGCTCTCCTTGGTGTCTGCGCTGGTCTTCTCTGGTGTGCCCAGGGTGCAGTTATGATGAGTTATCCACTCGAGCATGAAAAGGGCAAGTACATTGCCGTTTTCTGGATTATTTTCAATCTGGGTGGTGTCATTGGTAGCTTGGTAAGTTGAGTTCATCCCTACACCAAGAAGATTTGGGAGCTCATCATTGCAGGTCCCGCTGGGTCAAAACATTCATAGCTCGGCCGGCAAAGTGAATAATGGCACCTATATCGCATTCATGGTGTTGATGGCCGTGGGTTTCGCCCTGTGCTGGGTTCTCGCCGACTCCAAGTACATCAAGCGCAAGGATGGCTCGCGTGTCATCGTGATCAAAAATCCCACCTGGAAGTCTGAGTTCTTGGGCCTGTGGGAAACACTCATCAGCGACTCGTACATTGTCTTGATGTTCCCCATGTTCCTAGCCAGTAACTGGTTCTACGCATACCACTTCAACTCCGTCAACCTCGCCTACTTCACGGTCCGCACCCGCGCTCTGAACAGTCTCCTCTACTGGCTCATGCAGATGGTGGGTGCCTTTATTTTCGGTCAGCTTCTCGATATGAAATGTTTCTCGCGCCCAACTCGTGCCAAGATCAATTTCGCCATCCTCATCGCTATTACATTGGGTATCTGGGGTGGTGGCTATGCCTTTCAGAGGACCTATACTCGCGAGAGCATCACACACCTCACTGATTGGTCGGACAGCAACTATATTGGCCCAATGTTCCTGTACATGTTCTACGGCTTCTACGATGCTTCCTTCCAGACCTGCACCTACTGGTACATGGGCTCTCTGTCCAACAATGCCCGCAAACTTGCCAACTTTGCGGGTTTCTACAAGGGCATCCAGTCTGCCGGCGCGGCCGGCATGTGGCGCCTGGACGCCCAACACACTCCCTATATGACCGAATTTGCCTCCTGTTGGGGCCTGCTCCTTGGCAGCATGCTCGTCGCGTCACCCGTGATCTTCCTGAAGATCCAGGATAGCACCGACGTCGCAAAGGATCTGCAATTTTCCGATGAGACCGCTGCCGATATCTTGGGTGACGTGCCCCAAGATTCTTACGAGATGGAGAAGCCCCAGTCTCCTCACCATGAGGATACCAAGGTGACACTCTCCTAAGGAAGCAGCCACATGTATCACTATTCCATTCTTCTTGGGTCTGAAACGCCCATGCGGACGCGACGAACTTCATGCATTTTTACGCGGCGCGTTTGATTTTCTGTACGAATCACCGACACTTCGACTCGACTTGATCTCGTTTCCCGTGTGCTATACAATCTTGAGTATCGACCATCCATCCTGATGTTTCTTGAAGACCCCCGTCCTGCTTTCTTCTTTTTTTTTGTACTTTAGGCCCACATTGATCTGGTGATGGCTCGGGTCTGCGATGGGAAGAAGAACGTTGATGTGAGGCAGGCATTCACATACCGTCGCTAGGACACTGACTTTATTACAATATCTCTTGCACTCTGAATATGAAAAAAAAAAACTCGGAGATGGAGAAAAGCACACTGTCACTGTATATTCTAACCGAGAAGATTCAGCAATTCTAGCCTAAGATTATCTGGGTATGTAGCCCGTCTATCAACCGGAGGAGCGCGGCAACTTCAAGCCGGCCATCGACCCTCTTCCAGTAGTCATGCATGAAGAATGAATATCTATAATGCTAACTTCCGGCGGGAGCCCGGCGGTTTTGGACGTGGTCTGCAGCCACTAGGGCCCTGCTAAGCGAAATTGCTCTAGCTAGTCACTTTGTTCTTCGCCCTGAAGAATCCAAAATGGCGAGAGCTTATCTCCACGTGTGTCTCGGCACAGTTCTGCTTCGCACGGGACATCCTTCACCCGTCAGACATGATCAGTTAAGCCAACCTCGATGCGGTGGACTCCGATGCCCTGCATTGCCGATCGCGCGCCAACAGGTCAAGGTCCACCCAATCAGCTGACCTCGACCAGGCATGATGCCTGTCTTCTCACGCAAGGCCCGAAAACTCACACGGCTTCAGCCGTCAATGTGGGCTGCTCGAATGATCTCGCGGGAATGCCTCATTCCAGTCACCACCTCCGCGAGCACTTAAAGCGTCGAGTCAACCTCCCCCAAAACTTGGGTATAATTCTCTCCAAGAGCAGCGGTACCATTGCAAGAGCCGACAGAGCTATCCTCGAGACGGTGACCCTTTGTCCATTTTATTTCGAGGAGTTTCACTGTCATCACCAAGCGCCCTGCCCTGCCTGGACCAGCTCTAGCAATGGCACCTCTATCCAAGATTGCGCTGGTTACGTTGGGTGTGATCAACGGGGCCAACGCGTGGGGTGTTTGGGCCACGCGACCGTGGCATATATTGCCCAACATTACGTTTCCGCGGACACTGCAGCATGGTAAGGCCAATGATCAAATCACCTCTTTAAGCCCAGCCCCCCCGCGCTAACAGTCCTCAAGGGCACAAGGTGTTCTGGGTGACACTTCTACTTCGTACCTAGCTAATATTGCTTCATGGGCTGATACATATCGCACCACTACCGCGGGCAAATGGTCGGCTCCATTGCACTTCATTGATGCGGAAGATGACCCTCCGACCACCTGCAATGTGAACTATGAACGTGACTGTGGCAGTACAGGGTGCTCAATCTCTGCCATTGCCAACTACACCCAGCGTGCGGGCGATGGCCGACTCACCTCGGATCATGTGGCAGAAGCCGTCAAATTTCTTGTACACTTCCTGGGGGACGTAACTCAGCCGCTGCACGACGAGGCGTACGAAGTGGGCGGGAACGATATCAAGGTCACCTTTAACGGCTACAGCGACAACCTTCACTCGGACTGGGATACATACATGCCCGAACAATTAATCGGCGGTTATTCTCTTTCAGATGCGCAGTCGTGGGCAAACAGCCTGATCAGCGAGATCACTTCCGGCAGCTATAAGTCCCAAGCAGCGAGCTGGGTCGCGGGCGACACGATCAGTGATCCTATCACCTCTGCCACTCGATGGGCTTCCGATGCAAATGCCTTCGTCTGCACTGTTGTGATGCCGAATGGAGCGGCAGCTTTGCAGACCGGCGATCTCTATCCCACGTACTACGACTCAGTGATCGACACCATCGAACTACAGATTGCGAAAGGTGGCTACCGTCTCGGGAACTGGCTCAACATGATCTATAGCTCTGAGATCGCCAAGCGCGATCTTGAAGACTTTGTCAAGCAGGACCAAGGAACGGATTCTGGTCCCGATCTGATGGGTCGTGATTTGCTTCCGGAGCCTCGGCCGCTGACTCGGGCAAAGCTGGCTAGGGCAGCCATGGATGGATCATGCTGTAGCTCAGGTGAGCATGACCATGCTCATTGAGTGAGCGATCGTCCAGTATACTCGAGATCACGACGAGGTAATCTCTGATGGCGCGCGTAAGCTATCCATACGCATTTCTGGCCTTTGAAGTTGAAGCAAGCCGGTGATCGTAGCGAACCCCGAATAACAAAATGAGAGAAACTTTTTCTTTTGCACAAGAAGCCATCTAGATGTTGCTGCATAACAGTCACGCTATTCATTGGCAATGAATCATGGTACCCCCAGTAGTCTCCTTGACTTGGGTCAAAGGCCAATTTCATGGACTAATTCACGGAGGCAAAGGGCTAGTTGCCGCAGAAAGGTGAGTTACTCAATTATTAAAAACCGGTCTTAATCTCCTTTTTTTCTTTTACCGAATGGCAATAGGGCACGAATTTGCTCCACTGGCCATATCGGATGGAGTCGCAATCACGGGGAGATATGCATTGAGATGAGGATTGTCGTGAGACAAGAAGACAGTGCAGACAATGAACCAAGGTGGGTCAACGTGCCGAAGGCCACAAGGTGACTCGTCCCGACATCCAACCCTGCTTTCCTCGGCCAACTTCGCGCAACTAAAACTTCTCCATGATCTTGGATGCCTTCTGCACCCCTTCGATTCCACTTCAAAACTTGCTTTACTTGGATTCCCGGCTGCCTAGACCGGACGATGAGCTATCGCATCGCCAATCGTGGCTCCACCTGGCGTTGACCAATCTAGGTGGTGCATCGTCTAAGCGGCGCAGATCTTTCCCCTCACGCCAGCATCGCACCTCATTATCGAGTCAATCAGAGTCGCGCGACATCAGGGAGCCACTGCAGAGGCTGGCGGGGTTTGCCTCCAGCCACCCAGTCTGGCTTTGTTGAGGGGGCTTCCCCTCTTAATCGCGCTAGGTAGCAATACTACCCTCCCCGGAGCTCCTGCGGAGATGTTGGGATGTTCTGAGATTATCTCCACGACGAGACCCTGACTGGCTTCCTGCTGATATATTCGTCTTGGCAGGGCCCCCGCTCACTTTCCTGTACTGGTATCAGCACTGTTGATTATTGAGCCACGGCTATCTCCGGCTTCACAGCGAACATGCTTGTGTGCCGTTGTGACTGGACATTGCATTGAGGCGGCTAAGACCCCTTTGATCGCACCCACACAATGAGATTCTTATATAAATCTCGATGGATCTCCCAATCCTTGTCAGTCTTGATCATCGGTAGTCTGAAAGATAGTCACATCGCTGAGACACGATGCGCGTCAGTAGCTGGATTCCGCTGGTGCTGCCTCTGGTAGCCGCTCGCTCGGTGAATGTGGACGAGTTCGCTCGTCGTCAATTACCTAGTGAGCCCACCGGCGTGAAGACTATCCACACAGCAAACAATGTCACGATTCGATACAAAGAGCCCGGCAAGGAAGGCGTCTGTGAGACTACTCCGGGGGTCAAGTCATACTCCGGCTATGTGGACCTGTCGCCCACTGCGCACACTTTCTTCTGGTTCTTCGAGGCGCGTCACGATCCTGAGAATGCCCCCATTACACTCTGGCTGAACGGTGGCCCTGGAAGTGACTCGCTGATCGGCTTGTTCGAAGGTGAGGAATTGTCGAGCTCCTAGCTTCAATCCACTGACTCATTTGGTCGGGTATAGAGCTAGGACCCTGTCATATCGACGAAAAAGCATGAGTCCTACGTCAACCCCCATTCGTGGAATGAGGTCTCGAACATGCTTTTTATTTCCCAGCCCCTTGGCACAGGTATGCAATTGATGACTGTATCATGCGAAACCCTGCTCAGATCTATTAGGCTTCTCGTACTCCGAAAAGGGAGATGGTTCTCTTAACCCACTTACCGGCTCCTTTGAAGATGCCTCCTTCGCTGGTGTCCAGGGCCGATATCCTGTGATCAATGCCTCTTTGATTGGTAAGTTGCAAATTCACCACGAAATAGGCTCCTGGGCTAACTCGAACCATAGATACAACCAATCTCGCCGCTAAAGCTACTTGGGAAGTCCTGCAGGGATTCCTCGGAGGCCTTCCCAAACTGGACTCAAAGATTAAGTCGAAGAGCTTCAATCTGTGGACCGAGAGCTATGGAGGGTAAGTTCGAAACCTAAGAGGTCAAGTGACAATCGGCAATGCTAACCTAGTTGATAGACACTATGGGCCTGCCGTAAGTATAAAAAAAAAACCGAAAAAAACATGCAATTGTGGCTGGTTTGGGTCTAACCCTGACAGTTCTTCGACCACTTCTATGAAGAGAACGAGAAGATCGCCAATGGTACCGTGGAGGGTATTCAGCTTGAATTTAACACCCTCGGAATCATAAACGGAATCATCGATGAGGCTATCCAGGCTCCTCACTATCCCGAATTTGCACGACACAACACGTATGGCATCGAAGCAGTAAGTGCTCAAGCCTTTACATCTCCTGCATGACACGAACTCATAATCTCCCAGGTCAACGAGACTGTGTACAACTACATGAAATTTGCCAACAACATGCCCAATGGCTGCCAGGATTTGGTCGCGACCTGCAAAGCGACCAACCGTACTTCCCTGTCAGACTATGCCCTCTGCACAGAGGCAACAAACATGTGCCGTGACAACGTCGGTAGGTAGACCTTCCTTCCATGTTTTCCATTCCTTGCTGATTCCCCCACCACAGAGGGTCCGTACTATGTATTCAGTGGCCGCGGCACCTACGATATCCGCCACCCATCCAATGATCCTACGCCCCCGAGCTACTACCTGGACTACCTAGCCAAAGATTCGGTCCTAAACGCTATTGGCGTGGACCTCAACTATACACAATCCAACGACGAGGTCTATTTCGCCTTCCAACAAACCGGAGACTTCGTCTGGCCCAACTTCCTCGAAGACCTCGAAGACATCCTTTCGCGCCCCGTGCGTGTTGCCTTGATCTACGGCGACGCCGACTATATCTGTAACTGGTTCGGCGGCCAGGCGATCTCTCTCGCAGCCAAACACAAGCACAGCAAGGAGTTCCAAGCCGCCGGGTATGCGCCTTTCCTCGTTGACGGTGTGGAATACGGCGAGACTCGCGAGTATGGTAACTTCTCTTTCACTCGGGTGTATGAGGCTGGCCATGAAGTTCCCTATTACCAGCCTATTGCGGCGCTACAGCTATTCAACCGTACGCTGAATGGATGGGAGCTGCCGACGGGTGAAAAGAAGTTGACTCCTCGGTTTGGGTCTAGTGGGCCGGCTTCTGCGACGCACACTCAGTCGTCGGTTGCCCTGCCGAGTTCTACTGGACACTGAAACTCTTTTTGAAGCCGGGAATCTCAAACCGTGTAGATACAAATATATAGTCAAACGTGTATACCGAGAATTGGAAATTTCAGAATTTTGTGTGAATGATCGGAGCTTCCAATAATGATTAAAGTAACCCAGGACATATAGGATTCGTCCTCCACTCCATGTTATACTAATAGCTACAGACCCCAGAGTCTACATTACTATTCCTTGTTTCAGCTCTTTGTCAAGGGAGTCTCAAGGGAGTCTCAGCCATGACTCACGGCCCAATCCCCGGCTCATCCAACGTCCAAAGATACGAGGCCCCGCAATAGACATACACACAGTATGTACGAAAATACCGAGACTAGAGAAAAAGTTCTAGAAGGACAAGAAACCGAAACTAAGCAGATTCACCAGATTCACAACCATGCACAATCATGCACAATCATGCACCTTTAATGCAACAGACTATCCCTCTGAATAAACTGCACAACCCGGCATGACGGGACACAAACATGGTTCTGCCCAAAGAGGAAGTTACCTCGGCCCAGGAGAGAGTTCTCCCCATCCGCCCCTTCGCGGGGCCTACCAAAAAGGGGGTAACTCAAAAGCCCCCAAGAGCCATGGAAAAGGGATCTCCAGGGTCCAAGAAAGTCAATGGCCCTTTAGTTGGGACTCAAAAGTGGAACTAGTTGGGACTTTTAGCCCCGTGGCACTCATTTCCGGACCCGCCGTGAGGGTTACCATCCCCGTTCCGCTGGGCATTCAGCCTCCCACTAGACTTACTAGGCCTGCCGAGTCCTGTTCTTGCCGTGGAGAGAACGGAATCGGAATGATGCCAATCCCGGCTGGATGGCCAGGGCCAACAATGCAGATACAGCTACAGCTACAGCTACAGCTACAGATACCGATACCGATACAGATGCAGAATGAGGGTGAGCGGAAGTAGCATGTGATACCGACTCGGCATCGGCGATGGCCGGAAGTCCAACTCATCATTCCACTAGACATCGAGGAATGGAAGAAATGTCAAGTCCGTCATTCACATTGCTCATGCTTTTTTTGAATCCAATCTATTCAAGTACATAGGGGCATCATCATGGTCATGAAAATAGAAATCAAAGAAATCAAAATCAATCCGATCTTCCCAGAGAAAGTGGGAAATGGATATCGCCAAAACACCAATCACCCAACCCCGTAATAAGACAGTGAATTTGAGAGAAGAAGAAAAGACAATCAAGAAAACCACGCCCCGCTAATAAACCCAATAGAAGAATAGAAGCACATGTGTGATATTTATTCATTCATGATTCCGAGATCTGTGTCAAGATCAGCCGTCAAACCGGGCCGCATAGCCTCGGCGTCTGGGCCCGTGGTGCGCTCGCGCTCCGCAAGATGCGCAAAATTGATCGCTTTCGAATCGGAATCAAAGCCCATGACGTTCACGTCGAAATCAAACCCCTTGTCCCCGGCAGGCTGGTCTTCGTCAAAGAGATCATTTCCAGCCGCATCGTCAAAGTTGATCAGCGCGTCGAAGTCGTTCTGGGTGACTTCGGCATCGTTGGCCAGATCCATCAGCTCAGTGAGACTCATTTCCGGGTTCAGCTCAGGGATCGCAAAGGCGTCGGTGATTTGATTGCGGGGGTTGAGGTTGTTAGTGCTCCCATTCTCGCTGCCATCAGACTGAGGTGGGGTCGAGGCGAATAGGTCCCCGGTGGGCCACCCGCCTGCCGGGGCCGATTTGGGGTAGGTGAGATCGGGGATTTTCTGGGCCAGGGAATCGGGCGGCGGGGTCAGGGCATTGGCGCGGGAAAGGAGGTCGAATGGGTCGTTACTGTTGGTGGTCTTGCGGGGGCGCGATGACACGTCTTGAGGTGCGACAGTGAGTTGAATGCCGGCTTTACGGATGGCGGCTTCAAGGAAGGAGGTTGCAAAGTCGGCCGAGGCATAGATCTCACGAAGGCGTTGCAGAATGCGCATGCATTGATAGAACCGCTGGAGGCTGGTCATGCGCACGGTGGGGTCGCTGGACTTGATGTCCAGTAAGTGAATGATGACGGCGGGGAGAAGGACGGTGACACCGGTCGTAGGGTAGTAACGGGTCAAGTCCAGAGTGTGTAGGTCATGGGCGATGTTGGTGATTTCCACGGCGGCGAATCGCACTTTGTTGCGAGACATCTCCTGCAATTCGGCGTCCGTGGATGGGAAAGGGATAGCCGGGAGAACCTGCGGGCGATGCAGGGCGCTAGATGTAGTCAAGTAGACCATCTTCAGGAGAGCACGGTGCGAATGGAGCACCTCATTGGCCTCGGACAGCTTCGAAAGTCCCGATGGCTGATACTGGGTTTCCACAGGCAGATTCGCAAGCCAATCCTCAAGTTCCTGGTCGCAGCGTCGCACCTCAAAGGTTTCTGCCGTGGATTTCTTGGGTACCAGCATCATGGTCGTCTCCATGGTGCCGCCGAACTTATGACTCAGCACAGAGTACTGGGCGGAGAGCACATGGCTCACACAGAGACAGAGCTTAGCCTTCTCGATGAACATCAATGCCAGCTCTCGCTGGTGGCTAACATTTTGAAGAATCTCCGAATCCCCAACCATCTGCACAATTTCGGGTGAGAAAGAATGGAATTCGAAGTCGTCAAGAGTGAGCATAGGTACATCACAGTCTTCATCCTTGACACGCATCGGTCGTCGCATGCCCAGAGCAATCAATCGGTCACGAGTGTATGTGCTCCACCAGATCCGCTTCCACATCCGTTGGCGGCGAAGATCCATCCGCGAGTTGCCGGGATCACGGTGGAGTCCGATGGTGTGCGCCAGAGACAGACTGACCCCCATCCAGTGCCAGGTATCCTTCTGGTCATCGGGGGTCTCGTACCAGTAAGTCATCAAAAGCAGAGATTGGACGAGAGAAATGCGGTCCACCTCGTAGTCAAAATCGTAGAGCAATCGAGCTCGCTGGAAAAAAATTTTACGAGCGGTTTTGCGCGTCTGATAGCCAGCAGCCTTCAGGTGTTTGATGTCCACAAAGGCCATTCCAGCAAACATGACAGCCTGGAACAGCAACAGACTGATGCGATGGACTCCATCATTCTGCACAATGGTCTGGAGGAACTCCTCCAGGTCCAACAAGGGCATGTACGTATGGACGTAGTGCACGTAGGCCTTCAGAAGTTCGTTTCGAAGGCTCACATCAGGGATGGAGAGCGCTCCCTTGGCGGCCAAGTAGTCGATATCGTCCTTGGTGAGTCGCGCCGGTAGGCCTCGGATGTAGTCAGGGAGATAGCCATTGGCAGTCCGGTTGGTTCCAAAGGACGGGTCGAGCAACTGTTGAATCTGGAGCGTCGCGTTGGCCAGTGGCATGGTGGAGGGAACGGCCGGGTTCGGAGCCATTCGGCGACGGTAGCGTTCATCGGGGCCTACACGAGTATTCTGAGATTGATCTGTCGAGACAAGTTTAGCAGAATGAAATATGGGTGCGAGTGGATGATGACAAACACAGAAGATGTGGCATATGTTGGCCATGATCGATATCGACCGAGTTCGTCGAGGGTGATGTCGGCACCATGTCTGGCATCTGGATCTCGCCCAGTCGACCAAAAAGCGACGCGTCTTCGGAGTCATCATGGGGCGACTCCGAAGCTTGAGGGTTTTCGTTTTCCACACGCGACTTCCTGTAGAAACCAAAATACTCTTTACGTTAGCTTGAGCTTCTTGTCTATTTTTTCCCTTTCTTCTTCCTCTTCTCCCTAAGGGAATCATTTTGTCAAACGTACTTTCTCCGCTTGCTTTCCGTCACGACGCACTCGACCTGATCGAGGCGACAATTCGTACAGGGCGAGCCATTCTCTACCACGTCACAACGCACTTTGCGAGCACGACAGCAGCAGCAGGCCTTTGAAGCTCGTCGCTTGACAGGACGGTTATGGGCGGCCAGGCCCGAGGCCTTGCGTTTCCCTGACTCTTCAGTCATCGTAGTACTACTCATAATGACCGGGGGCGATTCTGGTGCATTCGAATATAGGAACAGAGAAAAAAAGAAAGAAAAAAAAAAAAGGAATATAGAAAATGCCACCGAGGGCACGAGAAGAAGAGTGGAGAGGGTCTTTTACGGGGGGGAACGCGCTGGGGGCCCGGGGACATGGATGTTTAAGTATGAAGGCAAAAAGGCCCCGGGTCCACTGTTCCACTGTTCCACTGTTTCCAGATGGAATCAGGTTGGGGGCAGATCCCCGTGCCAGAGAGTCAAATGGCGCAGTGACTATTCGCTAGACTGGAACGGGCAGGTATTCCCCACACGAGAGGCATTTCCACATTCGACTTGCGTCACAGGCCTCTACCGGTTTAGCGGCCCAGCATTCGGCCCGGTCACGTTACTCCCCGGATTCGTGCCGGTCGCTGTATATTTTCTGGTTCCGTCAGATGGGCATGGCAATCAGATCGAGGGTAGGGGGGATCCTCGGACAGAACCCTGGCAGAGATGGTTCGAGAGGTGATCCCTTGGTGTTCTGTTACGAAAGTGGAGTCCTAGGAGGACGTCGGAACATCTTACCTAGGTAGTCGACGGTACTCAAATACGCTACAAACTTACAAGAGGTACACAAGGGACACATGGCTAGTCGGCTGTTCCCGACATGGGGCAGATTATCTGTAAATGCTGTGATGCTTCGTTATTGGGATTCCATTTCCTTCACTATCTTCCAACTAATACTCTCTCTCTCTCTCTCTCTCTCTCGCTCTCCGCTCGCTCTCTTTTCCCTTGGCTCGACAGACGACTCTGACAGTCCGGCTTCTTCGATCCGCACATCCGAAATACACCGAATAGGTACCGCCCTAATCCCCACGGCACAATAGGATCGGAGCGGCTAGTGAGCCAGCGGCGGACCGGGGAGAGACTGGAGGACCCAGAGACACCGGTCCAGCCAAGGCTGGAGTAAGAATGGCAGCCGAGGGCGGAGAAGTAGTGGGTCGAGTGGGGAGGTGCGGTCGCAAATCAATCTGTTTTCGTCCCTGTGAATAATTGATCGTCGTGTTCATATTTTGTTTTTCATATTTTGCATCCTGTCATCCGGTCATGATATTCCAAATGGCATGTCTTGACGCTTTCGGTATGGGTCATGGTAATAAAAAAAAATAATGTCCAACAGCCCTCAAAATATATGAGCATCTCGAAATATAGACTGCGTTACGCAATAATGGTAGACATGAACTCCAATTCATTCAAAGTCAACCCCGGAGAGCATCCCGAAGCCCCACCGTAACTATGTATCCAAAACGACACCTTTTTCTCGCATTAATAAGACGAGCGGGTCCAGACCAAGACTACTGCCCCCAGAGAACACACGAACGCCAACAGCCAGTAGAGCACCCCACAGAAACCTCCCCCAGGCATTGGAGGCGAAAGTGCCGACAAGCGGAGGGCAACCATCCCCTGCTCAGCTGCTCTGCAAAATCAAAAAAGTCTAAAGGCCTGGTCCAGATTACATGGAAATAATGCCGCACCCATGCCTCGCGTGTCGCAGCATTCCGCTTGCCAATCTGATTGCCTGAGGACATGAGATCCATGCACCACAAAGTGCCGATTCTCGGATGGGACATTAATGCAGGCGGCAAGAATCTGGACTAATATTTCATGCATTTTCTCTTTTTTTTTTCTTTTTTTTTTTCAATTACTGTACTTATTATCTTGCCTTTTAATGTTGCATAAGCATCAATGTTGAGATCAATGTCAGAAACCCAGTAGCGACCCCAATATCGGAATCGGAGGGTCTGAAATAATCACGTGAAAAAGAAAAGATGAAATCGACAAGGGCAAAGAACCTGACAGAGTATCGACACCACAGAAAAGGAAGGGGAAAAAATTACAAAGAAAACGAAAAAAACAAAGAAGAAAAAAAAAAACACGAAGTGGGGATAATCACGAGGTCATCGGGGCATTGCGGGGCTTGAAATGAGCTTCGTGACTTGTGACTCGACGCCTTCGACAACTCGCGCCTCAACGCTGGAAGACTTTCCTTCTTCATGTGTGGGACTGCAAGCCACGGGGCAAGGTCAGTCCCCGACTTCGCCTCCCATCTCATCTACGGAGTCCTCTTCCGGGATTGTGCGAATCCGGGGCTAGGACGAGATCCGGGGGTGTCCAAGTCTGTCACAGCCGAGCCGGGAACTAAGGTGCGACGCATTCCTTTGCCGAGATGGAGACCCGATTCAGCCTGATAGTTTAGTTTACCTCCCCTCCTCAACACAGTCAATAGCATTTTCTCGAAAACTCGAGGGTAGGGTGCCCCAGGTGTCGGGACGCAGAGGTAATCAGTGGATCGTCTAAGCCTGGATGGTATACAGCAACTATTTGCCTCCCAGTGTGAGGACTGTCATGTCCGGCCATCACGCCGTGTCTGAGCGTAGAGTTCAGGCGAAAATCATGGGGGTTGCGCTTTGGGGAGCCAGGAATGCTGGGGTCCGTGGCTTTTGCGATGATAGCCACCCCACGTTTTTTTCCCGGAGGAAATCCGATGTCTAGGAGGGGCTATCAGCTTACAGTAGCTAGAGGGGGGGCGGTTGCACCCCGCGCCCAATATCTAGTTTTGTCGGAAAAAGAGGGGTTGACAAAATGGCGTCATGATACATGATCTATATCCTGGGCACAGACAAGAAAAAAAATGAACAGCGTGGACAGTTCGGGCGGAAGGATGAAAACGGGCCGGGCGAAGGAGAATCGGCCCCAAGGTAGCATGACTCGGCACCCCGCGATTTGAAGAAACCCGGGGGCCTTGAAGAATTTGACGTTACTTTTTCGAGTTGCTCCTTTGAGTCGCTTTTTTTTGGTTCTTTTTGGGGGGGGGGGGGCTTGCTGGTGTTCGCTCGACTCATTGCTAGGAGGCGACGGACCGTGTTACCACATGTGGACTCCTGTTACCTATTATGGAAGTATCAATAATACATGGAGTCAGTGGAGTTCGAATATCCACAGAACTCCCTCATGTTTCAAAGGCCGATCCATTCTACGTTCACATTTACGCCCAGTGCTACTCATGGAATCAGACCAGGTAGACTCAATATTCGTATCGCATTGGAGCATAGCATCATAACCAAAACAAAAATCAGGTCTGCGAATTGGGGGGGGGGGAATCTAGTGAAACACAAATCAACAGACGAAATTGAACCCCAGACCATGAACGTATTCGCATATCATCATATCCGAGAAGAAAGACCCCCCTAGCAAATATCCCTTAGGCACCACCCCGACCCATTCTCTCAATGGAGCTCATAATACCACCCCGACCTGGGGTGGGAGGGCGATTCCAGACTTGCCTCCACTGTTGCCGCGAGAGTGACCACTGCCAGCTCCGAATTGTGGGATTCTTTTCTTGCCAGATGCAGGAGGGCGGATGCCACTGGATCCAGAGCGGCTTACGCTGCGACGGAAATTCTCAGCGGGAACCTCGCTGGAGGATTGATATTCCTCCTCGGTGGGTCCAACAGACGAGACGGAAACCTCGCGCTTTTCCTGCGCCAGGGGCTGCTGAGTAGGTTGGTTCTGAATCGCGAGCCACTCATCCACAGCAGCGACAAGCTCGCCCTTCTCAGCACGCTCCGATTTGAGCTCAAAGCGAAGACGATCGCTGTCCTCCTTGATAGACGCCATCTCACGCTGCAGACCCTGGATCTGAGCTTCCAGCACGCGCTTCTCGGCTTCGTGGTCATCGTGCTCGCGGCCGATCATACTGGCATTGGCGGCAGCCATGCTGTCTGACTGCGCCGCATCGCGCTCTTCCCTGAGGCGGTCGTTCTCTTGATGAGCATTGGCGAGCTTACGCTCAGCCTCGCGAAGACGCTTCTCCCAGCGGGACTCATAGCTTTTCTTCAGTGCTGCGACCTTGGTCTCGTGCTTGCTTTTGTACAGAGTGTGAAGCTCGCGTGCAACTTTTTCAACCGCATCCTGGACTTCGCGAGCAGTCTCTTCCGTGGATTGCGAAATGTTGTGGCGAGGGCCAGAGACCGTGCTCGATTCCGTGCTAGAGCGTGCAGCAGAAAGCTGGGTTTCAAGCTCGACAATCCGGCTCTCTAGCTCGTCCTTGCTCTTTTCGGCCTCATCGACCTTTCGAGAGAGACGGTCTCGCTCGCGCTCACCGTCCTCCAGTTCAGACCGGACAGACAGGAGCACCGTTTCCATTTCCTTGCCGCGGCGACCCCATTCTTCCTGCTCGACCTCCAATTCTTCCTTCCTCGCGATTTCATGGCGGACCTCTTCCCAAGCCTCACCGACTCGTCGCTCGGCATCGCCAACCGCCGTTTTCAAACTAGCGACCTCCGCCTCTTTGCCACTGAGAGTGGCCTTGAGAGAGGAAATCTCAGACATAAAGGCTGATTTTAGCGACTCAAGTTCTCGTGGCGTGATGATCGGAATTGACCGGGGAGTCGGTGCAGGTGGGATGTCAAAGTCAAGCAGTGAAAACTTCGATGGGGATCGCATCGACTGACGCGTGTTCCTCATGGGTGAGCGCCGGGGAGAGTAACGAGCATTAGATTGCATAGATTGGCGAGGATAGAAGTTCATATTGTCGGTCAGATCAAGCAAGTTGGATGTCTCTCGTGAGAGACCAATATCCCGAGAAGCTCTCCGTCTGGGCGTCGGCGAGCCAATTGGCGAGTCAACATCGTACATCGCACTAGGTCTATATGATCTCCGTGCAGTGCCAGGTGTACTCGGATCCACGCCGAGTCGATAGATATCCGTCCTGGCAGCTGATCCGGGTCCGACGCTACCGCGCATCGACTTCAACGGTGAATCAGCTCGCAGCTTCGCGAATGAAGTCATGTCTGGCAAAGCAGAGAAATTGCTCAGACCGGTGTCGTCCATGGAATCGCGATCGTTCTCGCCCACCACGGGTAGGTCCTTGTCAGCGAGGGTTCTTTTATTTGCTGGTACATCGTCATCATCCTCATGGAGAACAGTACTCATTCCTTCATTGCGCTTGTCTTCCATCATGCTATTGCCGATTGCTGAGCGTTCATGAGTCAAACTTGTATTCGACACATAGCTCTGGTTGTGGATGACACTAGACCCTTCTTCGTAATCCTCGTGAGTCTCTGGATCAGCACGGGTAACCATACCCTTCTTGCAACGATCATTGGCCTGCTCTTCATGATCTTGTGGAGTCTGGTCAAAGGACCGTTTTCGAGGCGTGGCTGCTGTTGACTGGCGTCCATCCACACCCCATGATGTACGCACCGCTGAGCGCCGCTTCTGTACATCGATCGTAGATTCTTTCGGGCTCCTGAAAGAAGACTTCGGGGAAATAGTAGGAGAAGTCTGCTTCGCTCTACCAAATGATTGTCGTTGGCTTTCCCGCAGCCTCTGGAGATCGTTGGTATCCTTCGTGCGTTGCCGGAAAGGTGAGCTGTGCGCTACGGGCGGAGAAGGCGATTTGGCTTCCTCGTTGGACTCGCGCTGGTTATCATTCAAATGATAGAAACCAACCGCCTCTTCCCTCTGCTCGTACCGAAACGGTGAACTTTCGGGCTGCATCGGTTGCTCATCGCGTGGAGGAGAATTTGGGTGCTCGTCATAATGGGGCGATTCGGGCTGTTCATCATAGCTAGGCGACTCAGGTTGCTCATTGTAGCGGGGAGACTCGGGCTGTCCCTCGTATCGCGGAGATTCAGGTTGCTCATTGTAGCGGGGGAGACTCAGGCTGTCCCTCGTATCGCGGAGATTCAGGCTGCTCTTCATAATGATACCCAGGCTCTGCATCAAAAGGAGGAGACTCAGCCTGCAACCCTCGCAACCTTTCCAAATCAACCGTCTCGTCCTTCGCCTGAGGGCGAAAAGGCGAGCTTTCCGGGTTTTGAACGTCAAGTCGCTTGCTCAAAATCGGTGATAATGGCTGCAGCTCGCGCAAGTGTTGAAAGACAACCGTCTCGTCTCTAGCATCAGGACGGAAGGGCGAACTCATGGGGCCCTCTTCTCTCTCTTCCTCTAAAACGTCAAACCGGTGATATGATACGCCAGGCGCACTTAGCTTCCGTCCGTGATCGTTTTGGTACTCTTGCAATTTATAAAAATCAACAGTCTCTTCGCGCGCCTCGTAGCGGAAGGGCGAACTCTGGGGCTCGAAGTCGTCGTTGAATTTCGTCTCGTGTTCGGTCCGGAGGTAATTCTCTTTTGAACCGTACGTGATCGGGCTTTGCGCGTCGTATTCTGTCCACGCGTTTTTCAAGGGACTTTGTGGGATATGATTGGCAGTAGCCTCGTCGAGTGTTTTCGTGAGAAA
Source organism: Penicillium maclennaniae (assembly GCF_028827695.1). Classification (NCBI taxonomy): domain Eukaryota; kingdom Fungi; phylum Ascomycota; class Eurotiomycetes; order Eurotiales; family Aspergillaceae; genus Penicillium; species Penicillium maclennaniae. Next base: position 2,502,566 of record NW_026623215.1, on the reverse strand, counting down.
TGGCGACGAGCCGGTCTTTGGGGAGCGCGCTCGCGCATTCTGGCAGGATGGGGATAACGGTGACAGTGGATTTGACATTTTGTCGATTGAAAGGGGCCGACAGCCTGAAAATGTCCCCTTCAGTGGTGTGGAGATGTCATATGGCAAGGTTTCTTGATGTTTGGAAAGATGCGGGTAGTGTTGCGTTGCTAGGTAAACAGAGCTAGTCTGTTTTGGGAATAGCGTTGCCCCACCAAGTATACGAAGACAAATCAACTCGAATGTGGACACAACTCGCTTAGTCTATAACTTTCACTTAATTTCTCATTCTAGAACTTGATGCAGTCGCTAAATCTCCAAATACGCCCATCTATAAGCGCCATAAATCATCAAAGAGTATGTACATCACAATTTGCGAATCAAGCCCGACTTGACAAGCAAGAATAAAAGCTAGGCATTTTGAGAATCTTTTTCGTCAAGGTCTCGTTCCTGTATTCATCACCGTGGTTCTCACCGAGCTTATACTGCTGAGGGCTCAGCATTGGAACGCTGCTCATCAACATCAGTCACAAGGATGTGAATGATTTCTTTCGGAGGCTCATTCGCAATGGGTACGAAGTGGCACGGCACGGCAGGCTGTACTGTAGCCGAGGAGTGCTTCTTGCGCTGGATGAACCATAGTTGTGCCGCTCCAATAAGAGCAACCAAGCTGCTGCCCCACCAGGCCACAGCAGTGCAACCTATGTCAGCGCCGGAACTGTAAAGATATCCAGCAACAGGAGGGGCGACCGTGCGGGCTGCGGCACCTGCAGAGGCAGCGAGACCGTTGATCTTTCCCATGACCGAGTCCGATGGACTGGCTTGCTTGATGAGAATCAGAAGAACCGGGTAGTCGATAATAGAGAGGACATTGCGGACAATAAGGCATGCGTAGATACCGATAAAGGTGAGATGTTGCGGGAGGAAGACCAGGAAAGGGACCATGAAGTATGCGATGGGATGTAGAATCGTTACGATGACGAACAATCTCCAAACCCCGAGCCATTGAGCCAGCGCTGGGAAAATGAGGCTCTGGATAACGAGAGCAATAATTCCGTCGGTAGACATGACTACGCCAACTGTTCGAGTTGAGAGACCGACACCTCCAGGAATGTCGAAAGGCGAAGTATGACCAGTCGAGATATCTCGAGTGTTCTTATCTTGCAGAAAGATAGGCAAGAGGTGATCGTAGGTCATCGAATGGTAGGTAAAGATTGACAGCGCGACGACCAGCATGGTGACCTTCCACGTAAAAGCTTTAGGTTTCAAAGACTTCTTCCATGCAGGAGAGGAGCCATCCGCCTGAACCTCCCAGTCCTCATCCTCGTGTAGGTGGACCTGGTTAAACGTTCCGTAGGACTCGGCACGAAGATCAACACCTGCATTGGCAGTCGCCCCCGATGTCGCAAGGAGAGGCTGCTCGACCGAAGTATGCTCGAAGAATCGGTGTGTGTTGCCTGGTTGCATATCAGGATGAGTCTCCTGTAGAAATAGCCAGCTCCCGAGGATGCTCAGTAGGAGCATAACAGAACAGACAAGGTTGGGCAAAAGGTAGGGGAAGCGCCCGAAGAGACCACTCGGGGGAAACAGAGAGGGGAAACCCTCCGAAGGTCTGGCAAGGAGACCTCCAATAGCTGGCCCAATTATAGTTCCGATGGACCAGACAAACGGCATGATGGCGTAAGCCCTGGCTATAGAATATATTAGCTCAAGGTAGAAATAAAACAGTGCCGTGGGACTTACGTTCGTGTTCGGGACGTTTCACCAACTCGCCGACCATGGTCTGAATGACGCCGATGTTTCCATTCAATGCACCTCCCAAGGCCCGGCCTGCGAGAGCAATCCAGAAATTGGGAGCAAAGCCCACCATAAGCAGGGAGAGCATGGTACCAAAGCAGCCGAAGAGCAGCACGGGTTTGCGACCTAGTCGGTCTGACAGACTGCCCCAGAACATGCCTGTCATAGCTTCAGCCAGAGAGAATGCCGAGATGAGGATTCCGGCATAAAAGGAGGCATCACTGCCACTGGCCATCTCGAAATCCTTAACCATTACCCATGAGTAGGGAAAGATGGAGGTCAAAGCGATCGGCTCGGCCACGCGACATATTGCTACGGATCATTTAGTGATAGCCAGTATGAGGAATAGGAGAGGAACTCACCTAAAAGGAAAAGCTGCGCAGTGGGAAAATTGTCGTCGGGCGCGATCGATCTTGCCTGTGGTGTTAATGCCATAGTCCGTCAGAAGTATCTGAGACCTTACGGCTATCCCTCCCTACGCCGAGTCTTCTGATCTTTCTGTGTCGGATAATGGTGCACTATTTTCCTGGCTGGCGTTGTTGATTCCTCAAGCTGGCTCCAGGTTGCTGGCAGGAGGGAGCAAAATTTATTGAACGGGTGAATGGCGGGAGAGGAAAAGAGGAGGGAAAAGAGTCTGCATTTCTGTTACCAAACCGGGACTCGGAGGGGCCCGGGCTAGGACATAAGAGGAAACTCTGCTTGCGATAAGGGAAGAAACCCCTGGAATGTGGACACCCTAATGCGGGGAAGCCCTTGCTATATGTTTATTTTCATACATTTTGATGATCCAAACCGGCTAGATTTACAATTCACTTGTCTTCACTTGTCTCATTGCATGTTGTGTCTATAGTGTCTATAGTTGGCCATCGGCGGGGGTACCTGGAAGTAAACGTAAAACTCTTCGGGTGGCGACTCCCGGCACACGTTGCCTTGTGGTTCCGGTTGCATTGGGCACATGACCTCGCCGACAAATCTGCCGAAATGCACCTTGTTCTTTTCCAAGGCTCACATTATCGATTGACTGTTTCACCAGTAACTCCACAATGCAAACATCACCACCAAAATAGGACATGAACTACTTACCAGACACGGTCGTCCGAGGCCCCACTCTTAGCGGCCGTTGGCTGTTCCTTAATCACATATGCACCAATCAGGGCTGTCGATGCGGCCCACACGGTTATCGGCCTGCATTGTACAATTTTGAAGCATTGCGGCGAAGTAGTGTGGACCCTTGGACCAGGTCTACCCGAGTGACACATTGTCATACTCTGGTGAAAGATTGTCCTATGTCTCTTGGATTCAATTGTCCCACTGGAGCATGGGCAAACAGACCTAGAATGGAATAAATATTGATCTAAGAAAGAGTAGTGGTCACAACTCGATGGAATTTGATTTGTTAGGAGCGATCTCTATGGGGAGAAAGAAACTCGATGTGATGCAGGTAGACTGCTTGAGAGATAAGAATGAAGGAAAATAAATGAAAGAATGAACATGCCATAAACCATGATCAACCTCCCTACAGCGCCGGCTAATCCGTCCATGTGGTCGGGACGACAAAGTGCCCGACCCGAAGAAAAGGAACAAAAGAAAATTCGCGAACTTGTTCTTAGGTAGCTTCGGTGTCTGGTGTAGTGCCAGTAATCTCGACAGAGCGAGTTTCGAGCTCCTTGGGTAGCATGCCATGAGAGCTATCTTCAACTTCCACTTGAGGAATGGAAGCAGGCTGAGACTCGGTCTTTTCAGGATCGGCGGAGGGCTGGTGGACTGACGGTGTCGCGCTCGAAGAGCCCTCCGCTTTGGGAAAGACAGAAGTATCCTCGACGTAGTCTGCCTCCTGACTTTTCTCTTCATCGCCGATGACCTCGGCCAGGCTGCGGAAGTTGAACATGGGCTCCAACGAAGTATTGCTTCCATCTGCGGTAAGGTGACTTCCCGTGCGCTCATCTGCGGTCGCTTCCATAATCGATGAGAAGGACGACGATGCACTGGACACGTGCCGAAGATGAGAAGGTCGCAATGGCTCGGCGCTCAAGGTCTGCTCAGCGGCCGGATTCTCCGGGATAGTCTCCGCGGAGGAGGCACTCGGTGACGAGCCTAGCAGGCCAGAGTCTACGGCTATTGAAGGCGCCACCCGATCGACTGCCTTGCCCTTGCCAACGGAAGTGTCTTCCGCGATCGAAGAACCTATCCGAGATTCGCCAGGAACCGAGAGCGCAGTGGTACTAGGGTTGTTGCTGTACAAGCCAGTCTTGCGAGCCACCTTGTCCGCCTTCTTGGCCTCTTTCTCCTTCTCCTTCTCCCGTCTCTTGGCTTCTTTCTTGATCTCTTTTTCCTCTCGCTTTCGGCGCTCTTCTTCGCTAGCCAAACTCAGCCGAATCGCTTCCATCATCATCATTTCTTCGAGATCGTCCATCCGGGTGCGTCTCGAGCTATCCCGCGGCGGTGCAATATTTGCGCCTTCTTCGGCGGAGTCGGTATCTAGGACAGCCGCACGAGGTGGTGTTCGGTCCGGTCGATCAGTCAAAAAAGCCAATGCATTTAGGGCAGGGGAGCCGGTCCGGCCGGAGTCCCCTTGAGTAGCTCTCCGCAATCCTCTCCGACTGAGCCCAAGGTGACGACTGTCGCTCCCAGACTGCCCGTTGTTCATCAAATAGGCTGCCGTGTGAAGGGCGGTCGCAGCAGCAGATCGGCGAGCGGCGTGAGCCCTGGCGTTGGCCAGCTTCTGGGCCCAGTCTGGGCGGACCTTGTCCGTTGTGACCACCGAAGGGTCAGTGGCAGATAATGACGTCGCACGGCGCCGACCTATCATTGGGGCAAGGTTTGCCGAGGACAAAGAGGATGTAGAGGATACAGGAGAAGTGAACATGGGAGAGGGACGAGCGCTTGGGTCCGCAGCATAGGTCAAGCCTCGTTTAAAAGGAGGTGGTGCGTAGGTAACTCCGAACTCAGGCTGAACACAGAAAGGACACGCAGAAGGCTCCGACACGAGCTGTCCTTCTGTATCAGCCTGTTCGCCCTCCGGTGCGGATGGAGCATTGGAATCGGCCTCGCCGTGCTCCGGGGATGCGGATCCGGCCGTTTGATCTGCACGAAGCACTCAGAACAAATAGGTTGATCACAGCATCGCGTATGGTTCAGGTATCGAGGATAGTACAGGAAGCAGATAGGACATTCGCTGGCGTCCTTGTACAAAATTACTTCGATCGGCGACCCATTGACGAAGGGGTCCTTGGGTAGTTGCAGCTCACGCGGCGTCAAATCTGTCTGTGACCCATACCTTGATGTCGTCAGGGCTGCCAGGGTCTTCGCTCTGGTACGGAAAAGAGGCGAAGCCGAGGTGCCGGATGCGATCGGAGATGTTGTAGGTAATGATTGGGCGGGGATGGAGCTCTGTGAAACATCCGAGTTGAGGGACTGGGAACGGGAAGTGATCGGTACCGTGAGATGATTGATATTTGATGGGTCGCGCGATTCATTCTCGGATGCCTTGGGCAGAGTGTATTCTAATTCGGGTGGGATCTCGTCGGGTGGGGGGGATAGGCATTCCCGGGCCGCGGCCATCAGCTGGTGCTCAGCCCATGATTCAGAGAAATCGTTGAGCCCTCTCCAGAACGGGGCCAGTCGACGTTCAATCTAGCCACAGGCCATGGTTAGTCTCTCCCAGGTTCTCAGATGCTTCCAGGCAATTCGTACCATTAGTTGACGCACGACGGCCTTGTTGAAGTCCTCCGTCCCCACGTAGACACCCTGTGTTACAAGATAGCCACCATCAACATGTTCCTCTTTCATGCTGTGCTCCCGCTCCTTCACACGAGCTACAAGTTCCTTCTCCAGTCGACGGGCGTCTCGTTCCTGTTTCGTCTCTCGTCGTTGCTCAAGAGCAGCCACGTCACGGTCATGACTGCTGCCGATGCCGAGCAAAGAGAGATCCGGGCGACTCCCTCGGCCTGACCGAGAAGACTGGTATACCGAACGACCGGGGGTATCGGACGCGCCTGGCGACCATTGATGACTTCGACGTCGTGGAGTAGTCGTTCGCGACTCCTTGGTCTGGGAGTTGCCCATGGCGGCGATGAGGTGGGAGTGTACCGATAACAAGTCGGTACGGCGTAAGTCCGATGGGGCAAAGGTTCTCTCTGACCAGGGAAGCGGTCCCAAGTTGTAGGGGCAAGGAAATTCAGGCTAGAGCCAGGGAAGACATCGGAGAGGGTTGATGATAACAAGAGAGGGGAGATGTGGAGGAAGGGAAAGGGAGCGGGGAGGGGGTTCGGGTGGGAACCAGTTGATCGGGAGTACACTGGGGAAGTGAGATCGGTGAGAGGAAGGGAAATGGGATGAACTAAGCGGGTACGTAAGAAGACCAGATCTCTCACATCGGATGTGGCGGATGGGCCCCGACTTAGTTAAAAGAACGCTATTTCAATATAAGGGACTCTGCCCTGGCCGTTTATCCGCGGGTCTGGCCCACGTCGTGTGCCACGACTGTCCCGTCATCGCCGGGTCATCTGCTGAATTACATCAGCCCTGTGAACCCGAGCTTTGGAAGATCCTCGGTGGGGATTTCGGTTGGTTCATAGGGGCTCCTGACACAAGCTAGCTGGAGATTGACCCTATTACTACACGTAGGGTGAGTAGTGTCTTGGCTGAACGCTCATCACTGCTTGACATGCTGGACCGAAAAGGAAGGCGGTGACAAGACACATCTGTTGTCTGCGGAGAAGAAAAAAAAAAGGTGCAGCTCGGTCTTTTTGTCGCCCAGCAAAATTCCCACTTCCACCAATGCAATCGGATATGGCCTTTCTACAATGATCGAAGAAAAAACAAGACTCCACATCGTTCCTTTCACTCCCGAACTTCTCCCATCAGTTCTACCTCCTTCCCTCCGTCAATCGGCCACCGACATTTCGTTCCACACCATTCCCACCTTCCCCGAAAACAATTACGGCTACGTAACCTTGCCGACAATGGACGCCGAGAAAATTAAGAAGAAGCTCAATGGTTCGATCTTGAAGGGCAAGAAATTTAAAGTTGACCATGCCCGGCCTTCAAAGAGGCAGAGAGACGAAGAGGAAGCTGTCGAAGTTCCTGCAGAGGAGAAGAAGAAGTCGAAGAAGCGCAAATCAAAGGATGTCGAGGACGAGGTGATCGACGGCTACGAACTTCCCTCGGACCGCAAGGTCAAGCGTGGCTGGACCGAGCCCTCCAAGAAGGAAAAGCGCAGATCAGAAAAGAAGAGCAAGGACGCCAAGAAAGAAAAACCGCAACTCAAGTCCAAATACACTGAAAAGTCCGAGTGTCTCTTTCGAACCACTCTTCCACCCAATCGGTTGTCTGTCGATGTGGAAGACAAGAAGGCCAAGAAAAAGAAGAAGTCTTCTCGAGAAACAGTAGTCCACGAATTCGCCAAAACTTACACCCAGCCCAGCTTCCTGCGCTCGGCGGGAGAGGATGTTCCGCCCACGACTACATTTGACGAAGAAAAGGGATGGGTAGATTCTGCGGGCGCTGTGAAGGAGTCTGCCAGCGAAAAGACTCGGAAGGACAATTACCGACCGGGTCAGGTCCCCGGTACCAAAGAGAAGAAGCCGAAGAAGAAGATAATCCCTAAGGAGAAGACTCCTGAGCCTTCGGAGGAATCTGAGGACTATACATCTTCGAGTGGCTCTGATGAGAGCTCGAACTCTGAGAGTGAGGCGGACAGCTCTTCTGACGACTCATCTGACTCTTCCGATGAGGAGACATCGAAGCAATTGCAGCTTTCCAAAGAGACTGAGGAGCCTCCCAAGGCCAATGCGGTCGACAGTGACAATGCGGACTCCGAAGGACCCGAGGCGGCCTGCGAGGCTGCCAGGGATGCAGACGAGTCTTCTCCAAAAGAGATCCATCCTCTTGAAGCACTTTTCAAGCGGCCCGCCCCCGCCTCGGCCGCTGAACAAGAACCCGTGCCGAAGGTCAATGCTGGTTTCAGCTTCTTCGGTGCCGACGACTTTGAATCAGAGGATGAGCCCCAGATTCCGGAGCCTCAGACCCCTTTCACACCCTTCACCAAAAGGGACTTGCAAGATCGAGGCTTGCGAAGCGCGGCTCCTACTCCAGACACTAGTATGGTCAACCGACGTTTAAATTGGAATGAGAACGATGAGGAGGAAGACGAGGACTCACCAATTGATACCCCAGTCTCCAAAGCTCGTGATAGTGGAGCTCCCAAAGACGAGACCGAGTTTGCTAAGTGGTTCTGGGATAACCGGGGTGACAACAACCGTGCCTGGAAGAAGAGGCGGCGTGACGCAGCCAAGGAGCAAAGACAGAGAGAGAACCGGAAGAAGGGAATGAAGGGCAGGTCATAATTAGTCAAGCCTTTTTGGATATACCTCCATCACCTATACATAGGTACTGTGTTGTTAAGGAATAGAACATAATCTTGCATAGAATTTGAGCGGTTTGAATGGACTAGGAGCCAAATGGTCAGGAGCCAAATGGTCAGGTCTACGTATAAGACAAGCCCTCCGGGGCTAGCCAGGCTGGGTCTATGCTGAACACCATCCACAATGTTTAAATAGAAGCTACTCAATATGGAGATGATACATATCCGGGTTTTGGTCCAGGCTCGTCGTTATATATACACACACCAGAAAGCGTAGCTTAAAAATCATAGAATTTAAGTTTGAAATACTAAAGCCCGGTGATCGTTGCAAAGTTAGTTTCACGAGGTCTTGTTCATCAGATAATCAAACAATTAGAAAAAAATCAACAGTATCATCACAAATCCCTACCTCCTTTGCGCTCACGACACCATCCCAGAACCAAAGAAATTTCACTGGAAATGTATTCAATTGGTAAAAGTGATAAAAAACGTAACAGGCCCGAGCCGCGGATCGAACGCGGGACCTCGCGCAGGAGTGCTTAGGTCAAACCCTAAGCGCGAATCATACCACTAGACCACCCGGGCTGTTGTGGAAATTATTTTGATTTTGTGCGTCTTGATCACGAATGCCCTGTTCTCAGGTGGAGCCAATGGCGGTCTGTATATCACGTGCGGATTGATAACCGCGATAGGCCTCGTCATTAGAGTTGCCGGCGCGTTACGGAAAGTCAAGAACATTGAGACAAGCGTCAAGATGCAGCTTGCATGGGGCTTTCAGAGCAGTAGAGCGCAAATTACCCTGCTCATCCTTGCCTTATTTTCCCTAGCTTCCTTCACCGCGGCTTCTAGTAAGTAAAACGCTCACCGATTGAACTCGCCCGAGCAGCTGCCGATCGAATCCATTACCATCACCATCACTGCTGGCGTAAGAAGCTAATCTAGTACCTCTGAATATAGCACCGACCTCATTTTGCAAGTGTACCTGTTTCTCTAATAGCACGATCATCCCTCTCGACCCTGCCAAGTCCGGGACATCCTCATCCACCTTTGACAATGTCCTGCACCTCCACAAACGCGCCTTAGACGCCTTCAAAGCCGGAGCTGAGATCGTTGACGACCACACTTTGACCAAGCGCGCAGCACAATACAAAGCTCTTAGCTGCAACGACTGCAATCGCAAGTTCTGTCTGGACTACGAGCTCCCGACATGCAAAGGGGCGAAGGAGGATGACGTCTTCACCACTTGCTTCCGTATGTGATATTTCCCTACAGCATCAAATCACCTTACAACTGGTTCTGGTTCTTGCCATGACATTGAGCCCAAAATGCAGAACTAACCCACTCCTCGCAAATAGAGCGCGACTCACGAAAGGACGAAGCAGTAGTTTTTATTTTCATTTTTGCTACAGGTGGCCTGCTAGTTTGGGCTATTTTGAAGCCGTGGATCGAGCGGTATCTCGAGGTAAGGTTTTTGCTTGGTGTGGAAAGACGCAGCGGCTAATCGAGAATCAGGCTGCGCGAGAGCGCCGATCGTATATGCCCGTGAATGATCCTGAAAACTAAGGTACAATAGTGAAATTGGCTGAGACCCTTATCCAAGACAGCATTCGTGTACAAAGTAGGCCAGTAGACTATGAATGGAGATGACGCGGTGTGAAATGCCGTGACGGCCAAGTCCGACGATCCTGAATTTCATATCAGGGAATGCCGATAAGACCAAGTTAAAGTCTGCAAGTCCCGGGTTCAGGGGTGTTCACCTCCAATCCAAGTCCAAACCAGGCCTGATCTTGGAACCATACACGATCTATTTAATCTAGCGCTCTCTGGCGAACTTTGTGATGGGTCCAATCGTCTCCACCCGAGAGGGGAAAGATGACACAAATCGCAACGGGCCCTGACTCCACGGGCATAGAAACCTCGTGTCCATTCCTTGAAACCTATGACCGGGGATGATGAAATCGAATTCCTCGGTGAAATTTCCGCGCCCTGGTCGACTGATAGAGCATCGGCAATGCGATCATTGAGCATGGAAATCAACTTTGCCATGAGCTCGACCAGGGACCATTGATCCGACCAGTTCACGTTTGGGGGGGGGCGCTGAGAGTCTGAGATTCGAAGTGGATTCAGGGACAGCGACAAAAACTTGCTGCGATCCTCCCAAATTAAGATTACACCGAAGCTCTTGTTTCTATGGCACTTTCTCTTTCTTTTGTTTTTTTTTTCCCTTCTTCTTTTCCGCCGTGCCTCTCTTTTCGCTTCCCCCCAAGTCTTTGTCCTTTGTCTTCCCTCTGGACGCCTTTCGTAGCACGAGTCCTTCGGCAGTGCGCGGAGATCCACAAAGATCAAGATCGTCACTAATCAAATTGTGGCGTCGATAATCTCGCTATACCCGGTGCTCACCGCGCCTTCAACACCGATTTATTTTTAGTGTTTTTTCAGTTTGGATTTGCTATGGCTATCTTCGATTCTGAGAAGCGCCCTCGCGGTCTTCGCATTCCTTCTCTAGCGGCGATGAAAAATGGTACCGTCGCTGCCAGATCCCAGTTCTCCTTCTCCGGCAAGAAATCCAACGAATCCCGCACTCCCGAAGAGGATCCAATCTCTACTCCTCCGTCCGGGGGTTTCTTTGCCCCGCTGTCGAAAGCTGCCCCTCCTCCAAGCACGGAACTACCTGCGATCCCCAGGGATCAATTACCTCCCCCACCGCGGATGACAACCCATGACCCAGCCCGTCGAGAGGTGGGGAGTAATGCGCGTCCAAACCAGACATCCCCTACATCACAGGGCCTAAGACCCCCCCGCGCCGGCTATTGTTGAACCTGCGCCGCCTCCCGAAGCCCAGTCTGAGCTCCAGCAAGCTTCCCAAATGCAGCCGTTACCTCCAGTGAAGTCCGAGCGTCGCACGCAACCAGAACCGACAATGTCGCAGTCGCAAATGCAGCCATACCCGCAAGAGCCGTCTCAATCCCAATTCACCCAGTCTGCACCCCCGGTCATGCTCTCCCTGCCTGCAGCAGAAGACAACGAAGATTTGACACCACTGGAAGACTTCATTCCAACTCCCGATGGCTCTGGAACTCCTTTGGAACCGGTGTCTAGCGGTGAGCAAGCTCGAATTGATACGCCGCCTTTGGAAGTTGAGCCTGTCGCGGCGCCGTTGAACAAAGGTCACTTGGCTTGCTTCCAGGAGCATCGCAACATGCCCGTGGCACAGAACGTGTGGTGCCCGATACCGTGCATGACCTGTCTCAAGTTTGACCGAGAGATCCGTCACCGTTGTGTATTCTGTTGCTTGCGCATCTGTGAAGGCTGCCATCAGGCTCTGATGAAGTGCAAAAATCGGTCGTTGGAGGAGCTCATGGGAAGCCTCAACTGAATTAGATCGAATTTTGCCCGTCTTTTACTCTTTCTCCCTTTCTTTTTTTCCTTTCATTATTCTTTATAACCTCCTTTTTTCTTCTTATTCCAACACTTGCTGCTGCATAATCGGCGCAGTGCGTCGGGACTGGAACCCTCGAGAGTTGAGACTCGAAAAGATCTTGCTTGTTCTCGGCAGAGAGGCGGCTAATGTCAGTGTGGACCTATTTTATGATACCAAGGATGTTTGTGTATACTATGATGACCCGAGTCAAATTTGCATATTGATAATGAATAGTGTCATCGAAGAGCACACGCGATAGTTCAGACCAAATCAATTCGTTTCTATAATTCGTAAGGCATACTGTACAAACAGGAAAGGGAGGGGGAAGATGCAGTAGATCAATCATGATCTTCTTCAGTCAAGCCGGGACAGCCCTCAAGCTCCACATCAGTCTCGTAGCGGTATTTGCACCAGAAACAATACCGATATGTGTCACGGAGATAGATCACCAATCTATGTAGTCTCTCGGCTGGATCTAATGCATTGAACGCGTCCAGCTCCGGATCTTCTTCTTCAAGCTCTTGCTCAACAGCAGCGGTGTACGGTCCGAGCGTATCGCCAAGGGCTTGCTTGTCGTCCCTCTCAAGATCGACATCGTCGTATCCAGGGAGTTTCTGGCTTGGGAAGAAAGACGACGGCAGGGAATGCATCAGAGCATGACGGGCCTGATTATCACGTTCTCGTTCCTCGCGCTCACGAACAAGGCCGCGGTAGAGAACATTGACCTGCGAGGTGAGTTTAAAGCGCTTAGGCTTCGGCGCATCGCTGAGTCCCAAGTCTTTATCATCTGAGGGCTCATCTTCGTCGTTATGGCCGTCCCTCCCAGTATCCTCTTCGGCCTCTGCATCCAGCCTCTCAGCAACCTTCTGTGCAGCTCGTATTTGCGCCTCAGTTCGCTTCAATTCGCGTTCCTCGCGGACGCGATCCCTGTAATCGCCTTCCTCGTGCTTGATCTTCTTGATTGCTTCCTCTGCCTCCTCGCGGATTTTTCGTTTCTTCTCGGTATCTAATCCAATTCCACCACGGTTCTCTTTGAAAACAAGATTCAGCGGTTCCGAGCGTGTCTTGGTTTCGTCAGGGCCGGAGACTTTCGTGTCGGTGTTGGTGTCTGTGTCGCGTTTTCCGAGCGATTGGCCGGGCTTGAAGCCTAGCTTGGCCATCATCTTAAAGCCCTTGTTAGAGGGATCCAGGGTACTAGTAGCCAGAGCTTCATCTCGGCGACGCGCGTCTTCAGCTGCACGTTCGGCTTTCGAAAGGACTTTTCCTCGAGCTTCGGCCTGCAAGGGCGGTCAGTGGGATTTTTCTTTTCTCAAAAAAGGAACACCTCCCAAGGGAAACCCACCTCTCGCTGCTCGCGCTTTTTTCTTTGTGTGAATGTCTCCTTCTGCTTAGGCTCCTCGATCACCATGGACATATAGTCCTCCTCGTCGGACGACATGATGGATGACAGAGTCAAGTTCCCGAAATGAGCCAGGCGCCGATTAAGTTGCGGGGAAGCCGCAGTGGATCTCTCCAATTGAGCCAAAAATACACTTTCTGCCCTGCTGCGTGCGAGGGGCGCGCATTCCAATATGGCCCTTCGGTATTCAGGCCAAGAGCCCATTGCAGGGGTCTGGCCTGACTGTCGGCTGTTCTTCTGAACCCGGAAGATCTGTTCAAAACCTGCGCTCTGTTTCCCTCTCGGCAAGGTCAGACCTTGTCCACGAAGATCATGAATCTCTATCACTTCTTTCTCTTATCGCTAGCTTCTGCACAGGGCCCGGTAGTTCACCTGAGCTACTCTAGCTATGAAGGCAGTTCGCTTTCAAATGGTGTATCCCAATTTCTTGGAATGCGCTATGCAGCGGCGCCTGTAGGTGATCTGCGCTTCGAAGCTCCCCAGGATCCACCGTTCAAAGAAGAAACCCAACAGGCCACGCGTGTAAGTTCTCCCAGATCATGCCGAGACGAGAACCCCTTGTTGACATTTATCAGCATGGCCCGATTTGTATCCCCGTGGCAAAAAGTCCGGGTTCACCTGTAGAGAATACACAGTCGGAAGACTGTCTCTTCATGGATATTTATACCCCAACTGACGCCGTGAACTCTGAAAGAAACCTTCCGGTCTATTTCTTCATCCAAGGCGGTGGCTTCGCAGAGCTTTCAAACCCCAATTATAATGGTACTTTCTTAGTCGAAGCATCAGGCCACAATATTATTGTGGTGACTTTCAACTATCGCGTGGGTCCATTCGGTTTTCTTGCTGGCGAAGAAGTCGAGCAAGGTGCCAGCCTTAATAACGGACTCAAAGATCAACGCCAGGCTCTTCAATGGGTACAAGATCATATCAGCAAGGTTAGTGTTACTTTGTTTCCTTGCTCTACTCTCTAACGTATTTGTAGTTTGGCGGAGATCCCAATCATGTCGTTATCGGTGGTGATAGTGCCGGGGGAGCCTCGGTGACTTTGCATCTTTCTGCCTATGGAGGACGAAATGACGAACTGTTCATTGGCGCGGCAGCCGAATCCCAGAGCTTCGGGACTATGCTCAATGTGTCAGAAAGCCAATTTGCCTACAACAAGCTGGCAACAAACACGGGCTGTACCGACAGCAACAATACTCTCGCATGTCTACGGAGTCTCGACATCATCGACCTGCAACACCAAAACATTAAAACGCCACTGCCAGGAGCAACTGGAGATCCCTTATACCTTTACAGCCCAACAATCGATGGCGATTTGGTCCAAGATCATACCTTGAAACTATTTCATCAAGGCAAATTCATCAAAGTGCCGGTGATATTCGGCGATGTCACAAACGAAGGCACAATCTTCGTCCCAAGAAACACTTCCAGCACTGCTGAAGCCGACACATTCATCAAAAACCAGTTTCCCGTCATCACGGAAGCTCAACTAGACAAATTCAATAGTATGTACCTCACCAAGGACCAAACCAAAACCTATCCCAATGCCGGCCCATACTGGCCCCCAACCAGCACCGGCTACGGCGAACTCCGCTATATCTGCCCAGGCATCGACATGTCCTCCACATATGCCTCCGCTGGCATATCCAGCTGGAACTATCACTTCGCAGTTCTAGATCCACACGAGGAAGAAGTCGGAACGGGGACCTCCCACACCGTGGAGGTGAATGCAATTTGGGGGCCGGACGGCGTGAGCACGGTGCCTCCAGCATCATATTATACGTCGAATGCAGGAATAGTCCCCGTAATGCAGGGCTACTGGACGAGCTTCGTTCGGTCTTTGAACCCTAATACGTATCGGTTTCCATCCAGTCCAGAATGGGGAACTTGGGGTAGTGCGAATGATACATATCATCGGATCTTCATTCGGACCAACCAGACTAAGATGGAGACGGTATCGCAGGACCAGAGGACGCGTTGTGAATATTTGCTTAGCCTTGGGGAGTATTTGAGGCAGTAGCCTTTTAATATAGGCAGTCTAATTATCCAGATCCATTCACATGGCTTTGCTGTATTTTTTTTTTTCATTGTAAGATGCATCGAATCAATAGATGCATGGAAGTAAAGAGAGCTTTTCTCGGGTTGGAAGGACTTGGACATTGAGAAAGGAGTGTAGCCGCTTTGGACTATTGGTCATGGAAACATATTTCCCCCAGAGAATATATTTATTCTAGCCTAGAAACCCAGCAAAATGACTGAACTAGCGCCCAGTGTTCTCTCCGGTGTGTGCTCAGTAGGCCTTACCATGATATACTGTTTCATAGGATACCTTCTGTCCCAAAGCACGCTATCGCTCTACCTGAAAGTGGCATCGTGTTTTCCCAGTCGGTCCGGCGCTGAAGTCCTCTATCTTGAGCAAGCATTCCTGAAACCACACTACTTCTTCCTCACGATATTCACGGGTGAAACAGGTCTTCTTCTCACTTGGGAGCAGCGATTCCGTTGTTCTGGCCGAATGCTTGTTTGGGATTGCTGGTTCGTCGTATACTACTTGGCAGTTGGAGGGGCGTTGCCGTTGCAGCTTGTACACTTGCATTAATAGGTTGGTCAACACTCTCTCAATGAGAACAGCGCGCTGAGAATGTAATGTGGTCGCTACAAGTACGAAATAGTCCTTGCAATTCGTCGTTTGGTTTGGTACCGTCGAGATTGCTACGTTGTTACTGTATGACACAATGATCGACTATTGTGAAAATAATAATCAAAGGGACTTGCTAACACCACTCAAGGATCTCGATCGCTGGCTTGGTGGCTCTCGGAGGACATACACGAGTAAGAGATCCCTGGAGATGAACTGTCGCAATGCGTGGGAAGGAACCTCAGAAGCCTCAGCCTACGGAGCAACCAACGCCAAGATCAAATTGATCTTCTTTGGTAATTGAGCTTCTGATGATTCGGAGACGCCGCAAGGCTATCTATCAATCTGCCCCGACCCGAATACAGAGCTTGGAATGTGGCCCTGGCGTGCGCCTTTCTGGCGAACCTATATGTGCTTGTTGCACCGGGGTATCCCCCGACAGGAGGTGCAGATGGTGGATATGTCGGTTTCTGGTACTTTACCAATATGGTGGTTGACATCGCTCCGTAATTCATGTATTCGTGGTAACATGCTATTTATTTCAAGGCTAATGATTAGACAGGCTTACGCTTTGTGACGTTTACTACTATCCTTGGATTGATTTCATTCCCAAGTATAAAGGGTTTGAGTATAGACAGACGATCGTAAAATTTGACGATGGAACCGTCACACATCAATTCGTTCAAGTTCCAAAGTCTGACTTGTCCGAGAGGGTTGCTCAACACGATGCTTCCGGTCGCTTGATCCGGGAAGAAGTATACTAGTTCATGGCATACCATGGCGTAGAAACGGAGATGAGTATTTGAAGGAGAACGTGAAGGCAATCTCCAATTGATAATGCGCATCAAACGACTTTTATTCCGGTCATGCACCAGCCCTGTATAAAGGGCATCGAAGAGTATATATACGAGTCTGACAGAATGTATGCAAAAGAAAAAAGACATGAGAGATATGCAGAGATGCGGCAAACCACCTCGACACGGGTGAAGGGATTACCGCTTGCCCTGGCGCGCTCTCCTCTCGCGTTCGTAAGCGTTGGCAGCTTGGCCCTCTTCGCTCTGGATCTCGGCCACAAGCCTCTTGTACTTCTGCTCGTAAGCGGCATCGCGCTCCTTCTTCTCGCGAAGCTTCTCGCGGGCAATGAAGCTGGCATCCTTGCGCAATTCGCGCATAGCGCCCTTCTTCTCGCGTTTGAACTCCTTCTTGAGACGGTTGGACTCGGCACGCTCGCGGTCCGGGTCGTAGTGCTTGTCCGGGTTGAAGTCCTCCTCGAACTTGGGAATGGCCGACTTGATAGCCAAGGGCTTGTGATTGTGGAGGAGCAACGGGCGACGAGTGAGACGAGCGTTGGCAAGATGAGCATCAATCTTGTCTAAGGCCGCCTGGATAGGCTCTCGGGCCGCGCCAAAGACTTTGCTCTTGAAAGATTGGCGGAGGTACTGAAGAACTTCACGGACGGGGGTAAAGATCTCGGTAAAGGCAGACTTCTCCGACCAAATGTCAGAGGCAGCGCCGAGGAGAGAGACAAACGTGGTGACAAGAGAAATCTTGAGTTCTTCCTGCGCATCAGAGTCGGAGGCTGATGCAATGATGTCTCGGAACTGCAGCTTGCGCGGGGTGACCTTCTTAGACGGCGCGAGCCGTACAGAGTCTTCGGATTTTCTGGCTGGGAAGAAACCAAGTTTCGAAGTCGGCTCAGTAGGTGCAAGATTACAAAGGGCATTGAGAGTATAGTTGATGAACTCGGGCATGTATCTCTTTGCATCTGTTTGATACTGGAGACACAAAGTTGTGGCGAATGCACCGGTCGCGAAGTCGGAGACTGTTTTGACCGAGCACTGGCCCAAGAATCGAGCCAAGCACAGATGAGCTGGCGTGGTGACAGAGTGGAAGTGATCGGAAGTGGGGAAGACGGTTGAGATGCCAGAAAGAATGGCCACGTCTCCAGGGAGAAGGTTAAGGGGACGCTCGGTGGTAATCTCGCGAAGACGCGCGCGGAATGACATGGCAACGTTTAATGGGTGAGTTTTGGCGAGAGAGTGGATATGACGCAGAAGGCTCTCGATCACAGCAAACGAAGGCTCCTCGCTCTCGTTAGCCATATAGGAGACATGTTCAACGAGGATCTCGGCGAATTTCCCAAGCTTTTCCTTGTTACCGGGCTGGAGGCGAGGGTGATGCAGAGCACGAATACGCTGAACGACAGTCGGAACATCCTCGGTCGGCACACCTTCGATAGTCTCAAGGAAGCTTGCGTGGGTGGATGGACAAGGGTATGTGAAAGCCAGCTTTCCCTCGGCGGTTTGATTGACTTCAACGGCTGTGGATGCGGCTCCTGAAGCACTGGTTGTGGGCAGTGTCATTCCGTTGATGAGCTCATCTTCATTCTCTGACTCAACTTCCTCTTCCTCTGAAGATTCCTCCTCCATGTCGATTGCATCCAGGTCGAGGCTAGCATTTGACCTTGTCTCGACCAAGTCATCATCAATGACAAAATCGTCTTCATCCTCTACGGCCAATTCAGGACGAGGTTGGTATGAGGAAGAGGGAAGGCCGAAAGCCTCCGCATCATCAATTTCTTCATCCTCGTCGTCCTGCATGAACGAATCTTTATCGGATTCTTCCTCTTCGTCATCGGTGACTACTTCACCGCGCATTCTGCGGACCCGGTCATGTTCAAGCTTCTTCAGTCGCGCAGCCTCCTCTTCCACCTTCTCCTCTTCAGTCTTCGTACGGTCTGTAGGCGCCGACCGCTTGTCGAATGTCAGTTGCTTGAGACGTTGATCGTACTCTCTTTCGGTTTTGTTCTTCTCTGGTTCCTGTAGTAGGGCTGCACGTTCCGGGTTCATGGCGTCGAGATCTTGCTTGGCCGGCTCCGGCTTACCGGGATTCTTCATGCCTCGAAGAGCCTCGAAGAGATCGGGGAGCTCCTTATCAAGCTCATCTCGAAGGTCTTCGTCGTCCTCCTTGGCCTGCTGTCGCTCGTGCTTGTAGAACTTGGATTTGGCAATGACTTCCTTCATCACCTCTGCCTTGGACTTCTTCCGCTCGGGTTGGTCTCCGTCACCATGATCGATAAAGTCATTGTCCATGTCCATGTCCTCCTCCATTCCCATGTCTTCATCGTCGTCGACATAACGCTTCCGTTTCCGTGAAGATTCCTCGTCCGATTCTTCACCATTTAGGTCGCCGGCCTCGAAATCGTCCTTCAGCGTCTCTCCTTCGAGAGTCAAAGGCTGCCCCATGTGCGTAAACTGGAAATCATCCTCCTCATCCTCAAGGTTGAACATGGATTCCTTGCGCATCTTTCTCTGACTCTCTCGCGCAAATCGTTCGGCGGCTCGTTCCTCGGGGGTCATAGTCGGATCGTTTTCACCGAAACGGCGATCAATAAGTCCGCCGACTTTGTTACGGCTATTCATCTCTTGGAGGAGGGTGGCACGGCGCTATTGACGGTCTCAGATATGAAAATGTAGCAGTAGGTGGAAAGCAATCTCAACATACCCTTTCTTCACCCAAAGATTTTGTGACACCCGGACGGGCGCGCGCAGCTGGTTTCGAGCCTGAATCGCGAGTAGTCGCTTCAAATTTGGCGCGACCGGCAGGCGCTTTAATCTCGAAAGGGTTGAACCGATCCCGAATGGCTTGTAAAGCGGCATTGCGCTGGTTCCGATTTTGCGCCGCGGCGCCGGTCTTCGCATTTTGGCGCTTCTGCTTCTTGGATTGCTGGGGAGCAATCACCCCGCTATCTTTGAGCGAAGCCTTCAGCTGTTTCAGCTGAGAAGGCGGCATTTTTTTGGCTGTTGTGAACTGTCGTGAGAGTGGAATTTTTTTGCTGCAGTAAAAGCGATCAGAAAAAAATAGGTTCACCGCCTCGGCCGATCGCGATTCTGCCAAGCACCTCTCCGCACCTCTTCGTCTCCAACGACAAACATCATGGCACCTATTTCGGGGGACGGTGCGCTGTGGCTCTGTCTTGGTAAATATTACACTGGAATTCTTCTCGGGACGTATCTAATGTCTCTAGGTATATCGCTGTTCTTCGCCGTGCGCGGCATTGTCAGCGACCTTCGCCAAGTGGTTGATTTGACCGAGATCAAGCATAACGATAGAGAAGATAAGATAATTAGCGAAGGAACGGAGGATGGTAAGAGCTATAACCTCATTGCATTATATCAATACTAATTTTATCCAGTCCTCAAGTTAGATACCCTTCTCAAGCTCTCCGAGAGCACGAGCCATGACCTCCGAGCTGCGTATGATCAGCCTCCACTGATGCGGGACATGTACTGATGCACACGGACAGGGCTTTACGCATAATATCTGAAAGGTCTACTAAGGGCGAAACGCGTAATTTGCTTCTAGAAGATCTAGATTGCAAGGATAAAGTTCGTCAGGCTCGTGCCCTGACTGCCCTCCACTTCTTAGTATCTAATAGAGCTCGTATGCATCGTTCCTTCGCCGGCAGCTCATGCAAAGTGCTAACATCATGCAGTTTCTCGAACCTCAGTCTGCACTCATCTTCGAGACGTTACGACATACACCGCGCTGATCAACTGCCTTTGCAATTTCCTGGACGACCACACTGAACAAACGTCTACCACAAATTCACCTATCCTGCCCAAGACCAGGCCTATCGGAGAAAAGAAAGCACTTCACATTTTGAACATCTTGCTGCCAGAGAATGTTCCAGCGGCGTTGGAATCTGGCATCGTTAGCCGCTGGCTCGTCAGATACCCATTCCCATGTGCATTGACCGAGCCATCCCGACGACAAGATGTGGTGATTCTTATGAAAACATGGTGGTCTGACGACGCAGTCATGAGCTCTATATTCGGGACTTTGACGCAGCATCCAGATGGAATCAAGCAACTTCGGAAGCATGGCTTGATGGGCAGTATGATCGAAGAGAATGACCAGGATGATGAAGACGAAGACGAAGACGATGACAGTGATGTGTGGATGGTAGACGGGGAAGATACCGCCGGCCCTTCGTTCCGAGAGTCTACAAGGAGATTCCAGGAAGGAAGCGCAGAAGAGCAAGCACTTCGTCGCCGACGGAGGGAAGCTATGGTTTTGAGTGAAGGTGGACGGCCTCTTGGACGTGACGATATCATCCAACAACCAGTTCAAGACGAGTGAAGTCGATTACCGGCTTCTGCACCTGAACTCGCACAGACTCTGCTTCAGCTCGGACCGCAGCTTTTTGTATGATATTTTTCTTGTATGAGTTTGATACCCCTTAGCATTCGGAAAATGATTGGATTTGATATTCGCATTGTCCTTAACCTTGCACACTTCCATTGAGGGAAATTCAAGGGGCTGATCAATGTCATGCTATTGAAAGTAACCAGTATGAGACCTACAAACCCATCCATGCAACCTTGACAAGATGGTCGGTCTTCTTCCGGCTATTCTTGATAATGCCAAAGGATTTCAAATCCGACAAAGCGCCGTAGAATAAAGTCATGACGATGCGATCATCGCACTTCTTGCCCTGGTCGGTCTCGAAAACACCATGGAAAGCCTTCCACAAGTCATGTACATTGACCAGCACACCGGATTCGAGGTAGAGTTGATACAAAATCGCCGTAGCAGGTTGCTTGGCAGATATTCTAGCCCCAGAGGTATCAGGTGAGGAATACAAGTAGTCAAAGGGGCTTGTCAGGGCACGCTCAATGGCAAAGCGGGGGCGGGGTCCAAATGTTTCCTTCAAGGGATTGCGTAGATCGAAGAGGAAGGCTTCATGTAGGAACAAACCCTGAGGCGGGATCAAGGTCTCTGCAAAATACTCCTGCAGAGCGCCAATTAGGAGGTCAAGGACTTTCGTGTACTCGATATCTTGCTCTGGAAGATTGGCTTTGCCTTTGCTGAGCTGGATACGCTGCTGAACAACGGTTGTCTTTACCACGGAGTTGTTGATGTTGTATTCGCTGCGCATGGGGCCAAACTCTGCAAATTTCTCTTGCAAAGCTCTAAATTCGGCCTCGATCTCGCCAAGAGGTGTTTGGTCGAATATCTCTTTGGGCAAAGATTCAAACATTTGTCCTAGCTTTCCGGAGTCTATAGCCCTCACAATAGCCAGCATATCGTCGACGATTGGAGACTCACTCAGCTCTCCAGAAAGGGCGTAGACAGAGAGGTCAGAGAAACTGGTCTTTTTCGAGCCCTGAGTGTGTTGGAGACACGAATAAATGAGCCGAACAGCCTGGAAGATTTGTCGCATGTTTCGTTGTCCTGCCTCAAAATGCCTAAGAGCCTGCTCGAATAAGTGCTCGTCATTCTCTAGCAAAGCGGGCACTTCATTGCCAGAGCCGCTCTCAACAAGATCCTCACAAAACCTGACAAATTATCAGACCACAAGATCTAGAGTAGAGCAGGATATAATGCTTACATCCGGAAAGAGGGCAAGTTTCTGATAGCTTCGCAAAACCGGCCTCGAGACATTACTGACGGCGCTGAGCCTGCCAAAAACGTGGACAAGGGGTTGGCAAAGAAGTGTGACATGTATGCGTACTGCATCGTGTTAGATAGTGGGCATTCGCCTAGACAAAGATCTTACCTTGACCATGCGACTGAATGCTTCCGGTGTCAAGAAATAATCATTTGCTCTCTCAAAAAGAGTGTTAGTGATATTGCGGCCAAGCCAAATGTTCCCACTCGGTTCGGCCTGAAGGGCCGCATAGATGCGGTCGACACAATTTCCTGCTTCTTGAACCTCGAAGTGCTTCCCCTGAAGCATGGCGACACATGAGCGCGGGAGTCTACTCTCAAATAGCTCCACAGAGGTTGAAATCCCAAGCAAGACTGTGAATGGGATACGATCAAGCCAAGATCTAAGGAATATAAGCAGGGAATTTGAGATGCGAGGAGCTGGACCTACTTGAACAGTGACAGCATATCAGTGAGTAGGCCTGGATCGAAGGCTTCGCTGTCTCGCAGAGCAAGAACCAGTCTCTTGGTTCCCTTTCTTTGGATATGATCATGAAGGAGGTCCAAATCGTACCCGAGCATTCGGGGTCCCTTGAGCTAGTCAGTATGGACAAGATAAAGCTTGAGATGCAGAGACAGACAGAACGGTCCGTGAGAAAAATCTGGTATCCATCATTGCCTTCGGTGTTGGTCACAGCCGCTCGAATGATGTTTTTCAGAGATGTTTTGAGGTTGGGTGCGTCGCCAGATTCTAGTACTACAACACCACCCTCGCCGCTCATTGTCAATTGATCGTTGAGGCGTGAAAGTAATCGACTGAGCGAAGACACGTTGGACCCAACGGTTACCAATGCTGTGGGTATACATCCATTGCACCTGAAAATTTCTGGTTAGATCGCAATTTCGAGTGTTCCTTTCTTGGATGAGGCCATACGTTTGTGGCGATGTTTCTCTCACAAAAGACAAGACGTCTGCCAGGACTCCGGCGTCGACATCCTCGAGAATTCCCTATCAATTGGCCCAGATTAGCGACTGCAAATCCCGCTGTTATATGCCAAGGTCTCTCCTACCTGAATCTT
The DNA here is from genome assembly GCF_028827695.1 of Penicillium maclennaniae. Classification (NCBI taxonomy): domain Eukaryota; kingdom Fungi; phylum Ascomycota; class Eurotiomycetes; order Eurotiales; family Aspergillaceae; genus Penicillium; species Penicillium maclennaniae. The sequence goes on along the minus strand of NW_026623215.1, from coordinate 2,479,415 downwards.
GTCTTCCTGCTCGGACCATAGCTGTTTGTAGGTGTCATGGCGCAGCTGCACACACTCTGCTGTCTCCTCTCCATCCAACAATGGCAAGAAGCAATGCGCGTCTGAATGTTGTCTTCCATTGCCGATAGATGAGACCTTGCGACGCTTCGAAGGGCGTTCACTCGCAGCTTTCCCAGACTTTGCGGGCTGGTAAACGTACACGCCCTGAAAGATGTCAGTTCCCAGGAAGAATCAAATACGTTCTCTGTACCTACCTGGTATTGTGACCTGTCTCTGGCCAGCTCCAGAGCATCCTCTAGACCGTCGGGATCCATAGCTGGTCTTAATTGACAGGCGCGTCGAGGGATGACTTCAACGGGAGCGGGAACCACGCTAGACCCGAAAAGTGGATTAAATGGTTTTCCGAACTTCGCGACTTCAACACTTCATGCTCGACCCAACTCCATATGCTCCGCCAGCTTGTTCGAGGAGCTTACTATGCGGGCCCGTCCGTTTCTAGGCGTGCCTTTTCCGCCGTAACGGCGCGTCGACTCGATTACGGCGGGCCCAACGATAAGGTCAATTTCTTCGAACAGGACGCTCCCGGAAGCAAGAAACGACGGAAAATCGATCCCGAGGCCGAAGACAATGAGGAGCGAGAGGAGGTAGAGGAAGAGCTCACGAAGCTTCAGCAAGAGCTCAAGATTTTGGAAAAAGGCCCGTTCGCCCCCGACAGTCCTTTCATATTGGGATTGCCAGAAGATGACCGAAAGATCGCCCTGGAGGCTCTACGGAAATACGACGCAGAGCATGGCTCAGCAGAAAAACAACCGTCTCTTGATGAGGTGTTCGACGACGAATTGGACAATATGCTCAAGGAGGAGTTTGAGGGCCTCGCACTAGAACAAGAGAATTGGCAAGACAGTGCCAGAGAACGGCGCAAATTGATTGCCAAACGCACTTCGGCATCTCCGGCATCGAAGACCACGAACCAGGAATCTCAGGCCTATGCGTTACGTTTCAAAAGAGCACTTCAAAAGTTCACAGAGAACGAGTCGGATGAACGGACGAGGCAAGAGGTGTGGAAGTCTTATCGCCGGTGCAAGCAGGCTATGCCGGGGTTTATTGGCGCACTTCCTCCCAATGTCCTTGATCTTGTCTGGGAATCACAAGCCACGGCACAACTGTCGAAAAGCACACGATCTACGCACCTTCAAACTCTCGCCGAAGACGCCAGATCCGTCGACCGACCCCTCGCCACCCCCCAAATTCTTTCATATATCGATGCTTTACATCAAGGCGGCGCTACTACACAAGCACTGGAGCAGTGGGAGTCTTACCAAGCGGAGCTATCCCAGAAAAAAGAAGATCTTGAAGAGTATTGGATGCAAGGTGTTCGACTTTTTGCGGCTGAAAGCAATCCTCAACGAGCTCAGGACATCGCTCTCGCATTTTTGGCTAATGACAAGTCCCGTCAGCCTCGTGTACTCATTCCTGTTATCACGGCATGGGGCAGCATTCCCGGAAAGGACGCAGAGGTCAAAGCATGGGCATTATACCTACAATTGAAGACGATGCTTGGCCCTGACATGACCATGGAGGATTATGATCAGCTGAGCATCGGTCTTCTCACCGCAGGACGGTTGGACACTGCAGTCGCGATCTTCAAAGACATGATGGTGACGGGTCAGGATCCCGCCAACGACTCGACAGCTGTATATCAAGCGGCTCTTGGCTTAGCAGGGAATCTTCATGCATCAAGCATCGATGAGCACGCTGTTAATAAAGTTTCTCTATCGGCACTTACAATGCTGCCTCGTCGATTCCAGAACCGATTTTTCTATGCCAGCTGGATGAAGAAGCTCATTGGAATGGGCGAGGTTGATTCAGCTGCTCTAGTGATTGAGTTGATGTATGAGCGAGGAGTGCGACCCGACTCGAAGCATTTGAACGGTCTGATCGCTGGGTGGCTTCGTGACGGAAACGCAAGCGCGCGGGACAAAGCAGAGCGACTCGCGTGGTCTATGATTCAACACCGAATTGACGCTGTATGGAAACGATTCCAGCCAGTCGAACCCACTCCTCAGGTTCAAGTCAAGCACAACGAGGCCGAGGCTGCTCGGATTCCCAAGTTCATGAAGCGTGAGGTCCCACACGCTGGCATTGAAACCTTCTCCATTCTTCTTCTCCACTACACCCGCCGAGGCGACGATGACATGGTCAAGTACCTGGTCAAATGTCTCGGCGACGCACACATTCAACCCAATTCTTATTTCATGAACCATCTCCTCTACGCTGAACTCCGCAAACAAGATATTCGCTCATTATGGGCGAAGTTTAAGGTCATGTCGACAACCATCCGACCAGACTTGGAAACATACGCGTGTCTCTGGGATTGCGCCAAGCTGCAATATGATCGGGGACGTACGGCTTTCGACTCCGGATTCCCATCTGCGCGTGAGCTGTACGGAAACATGGTACAGTGGTACTCGCAACTCCCTCCTCGCGCCCAAAAGACTGCCTCCGAACAGTTCTCGAAAGAGTTGTATGACCAGATCGTGCGCTGTTTCTGCCTCTCCAAGGATCTTCCAGGTACACTTGTTGCCCTCCATTCAATGCGAGCGGTCTTCGGCTTTGCGCCTGACGAGACTACAGCTCGCATGATCGTCCTGCAAGTTGCCCGCCTCGCCGGAGTCCCGGCTGGAACACCGAAACACCGTCTTCGTCGCCTATCCTCGACACCTCGCAGCAAAGAAAGCATCGCTCAGGTCGGCCGACTGCTCGAATTGATAGGTCATCGCAAGGAGCAGGCTCTCAAAGCACAAGGGCTGAGCCTCGAGCAGCTTGATCCACACGAGGCACAAGATTACCAAGTGGAAGTCATGTCCAGCTTACTGCGGATCGTGATGGCTCGGACAGATAATCAGGGTCCAGAGCGCATTGAAAGCAATCTGACTCGGGCCGCGAACGAGATGCAGGTATCGGGGATTGAGCTTGGATCGGCTTTGGGGGTGGAAGATAGCAAGCTGCTGTGAATTGGGTTGGACTTTTGCATAAAGCGGCGTTTAGAGTCTTTAGCCCGCTGTAAACAGGGCCTGTATATTATTTACTTTTTACCACCATTGGAATGTACTTTGTCCCTCTTAGATCAAGACTTCACAAAGGTTTACGAAATATGCAAGGTTTGATATCAACCTAAAATGCATCAATCCCAAGGAGATAATTAAAACACCATCCGGAAGGAAAAACCCATTGCAAGCAACCCATAAAAACCCAACATAATTTTACAAGTCCAACTTCTATTTCTTTCCCTTGCCCTTCTTCTTCTTGCCCGGCGAATGCACAGACTCAGCCTCAACAAGCACCGCATCCTCATCACTCTGCACACTCGGCGCCGCACTCGTTGGCGCGGCCTCAGGAGCCTTCTCTGCCTTAGCAGCACCACCCTCAGACCCATCCAGCTCCTTCATAAAGCCCTCCTGTATAGAAGCCTTCTTCTTCTCCCAAAAAGCCTTCTCCTCAGCCAACTTAGATTGATGCTCCTCCATGCGCTTGCGGTAAAGATCATTGTTCATCATCTCATTAGCCGACTGGAAGATAACCTGGCCCCAGTTCGGAACATAGGCATTCGCCTCAGCAACGACGTCCTTCACCTCCTCTTCCATTTCTTTCTCAGCGCGCTGGAAGCGCTGCCACAGGTCGTCGCCAACACTGCCACGTTGCAGAAGCACGGAGAGAGCTTGTTTCTGGGCGCGCAGGGCAAGGACGCGGCGGATATCTTCCGTTGCCCGACGGAGGAGGGAGGCTTTCAAGACTGACTCGGGGACGGCGGGGAGTTTCTTTTCCGTTTGTTGGGTGGAGGGATCAAGGTGCATGAGGGAGAAATAGATGTCGCGCTGGAGGTGTGCTGGGAACCATGGCTCGAGGGAGGCAGCTTTCTCTGTTGTAAGGGTCAGTGATTTGAAGCATTGGGTCATATGAAGTTGCGAATGTAATGAGATCACATACGGGCCTTGCGCTTTCGATATAGAGAGGAGAAGGTAGCGAGCGAGCCGATTAGGACACCTAAGTAGGCGAGGGGGACGGCAAGACTGAGCCAGTCCACCATTGTTGCGGTGGTGAATGTGCGAAAGGGAGCGAGATAGAGAAGTGAAGCGCCGAGAGATAAAAGAATGTAATCAAGCAGATCAAAAGCCGGTCATGATCTAACAAGAATTGGGTTGGAAGGGTATCGTGGAAGAAGTATCAAAGACGTAGGGCCACAATCGCAAAGGCCAGGTGTTTTAGTGGGTCGACGTCACATGTTCACGCGAAGTATAGAAGTTCGAAAATGCAGAGTTAATGGATTAATTCTACAATGTCTCATGCACTTGGTTTAATCGGATTGTTTTGGATTCTAGATGTACGTATGATGCCCGTAAATTTCCAATTGCGCTTGAAATATTCACACATCCACAGATACCAGAAAAGAATGGAAATGAAAGACGAAACATGAGGGGTACTAACGAACACCTTGCCCACCAGAAACCACCAGATACAAAGAAAGGATTGCAACATATTAACAGGGAATTAGGGAAGGAAGGGGAGAGTGGAGACCATCACTGAGAGTAGCTGGGATTGCCCATCCGCTGCTTGGTATTATGGCTGATGGGACCGATCTCCTGCATGGTTTGCATGTCATCAAGAACGGCGTTAAACTCATCGGTAAGGCCTTTAGCAACAGCAGTGCGGTCCCATTCGCCGCGCTTGCGCCATATGTAGTCCATCAGGCAGGTGGCGACTTGCTCTAGCTGCTCAACCGAGCACCCACTGGTCTGCTGGGTGAGTTGATCATGCAGATGATCAACGTACCCGAGGTCAATGATCAGCTCGGGTGCTGGCTCCTCGTTGAGCAATTGTTGCAGGTTGGCGGAAGCACTGGCGGCTGGCTTGGCAGACTCGCCGAAGAGAGGAGGCTGAGGCTTGGATTGGGACTGGATACCATGCACGGTGGCATTGTCGTCTGCCTGGTACTTGGGAGAAGGTTGGCTGCTGCCTCCTTGCTGAGTGTCTGGCAGGTGTTCCTCCTGAGATATCCGATCGGGGTATTGCGTGAGATCGGGATATTCAAGTCGGGACACATGAGGACTCCTCTGGTAATGGTGGTTGGATAGCTGCTCTGATGATTTCTTTTCAGACGTGGACTGTGTAGTAGAAGCCTCGTTGATGTAATCCGCGGGCTGAGATCCAGGTGCCATTGGTGTCATTGGATCCTTCTGCGAGAAACTCGACAAACCAGACTCTCGGCGGACCTGCTGAGATGGTGCCGTGTGAGAGTAAGCAGGCTTGGGCTGAGCGGACGGACCGAACGAGCTGGTCACAGTGTCTTTGCTGCCAGAGTGACCCTCAGAGTTGGACATGAAAACATCACCATCAACATCGCCATGAGTGCCGTTGCTCTGGAAATGACGGTCATTCTCGTTGAGATCTGACCCACCACCATTGTGGTACCCGTTGTGATCACCATTCGTGAAGCTCACATGCGATTCTCGTGTCGGGGTGAACGGACGTTCAGCGGCCTGATTGTCAGAAGAAGGTACGCCTAGATGAACAGGTCCAGTGGACGGGCCGGACTCGGTATTCCCATGTGGCAAATTTCCTGTACCAGGTCGGGAAGGCTGACTCTGTTCGGCGCGAGCACACTCAGCTGCCGCCTTCTCACGAGCAAGTTCACGCTGGTAGACATTTTCGCATTCTGCAACGAGGACAGGGTCGGTGAGATCGATGTTAGCGATATCAACTTCGACGTTCGCCAGCATCTCATTCGCTCGCATGGCTTTCTCAGCGTCCCCTAATTGACGAGCGTCCTTTGCGATGCGCTTGACATCGGCCAGAAAGTCGGAGGGACGCTTATAGTAGCCATTCGAGAGGCGCTTCTCAATAATGACGATGTCCAGGTTGTAGAAGAACCGACCAGTGGCAGCCTCGCGAAGACCGACCACACCGTGCTTGTCGAAAGCCTTCTCATATGGGCGCTCAAACCCTTGCTGATCAGGAGGTAAATCACTAGTCACAATGTCAGGGTGCTCTTCCTCCCACAAGTACCGAATGGTGTTTTCATCAACCACGCCAGAACGGAAACGCTTGTACTTCCTCAGCTGCTCCATGATCGGCTGGATGCGAATCTTCAGACAGTTGAGAATGTGCCGATCCTTCTTCTTCTGAGCCTTTAGTTGCTCCTTGGTCATCTGCGCCTCAGCTTGTGGGGGAGGGGGTGGAGCGACCTCTAATTCCTCGAGCTGGCGCTTCTTGCGATTCTCAGGGTCGGGGAAGTTAGCCGGAGGGGTTTTGATGTATTCGACGAGCTTGGAGAAGAATTCATAGCGAGCAGTGTGATCCGGGGCTTGGATGTCAAACAAGTTCTTCTTGGAGAATCCGAACATCTTCTTCAGCAGAACTGGATCCATCTCATCGTCTGTTGACTCAAGGACACCGAGCAACAAAACTGGGTCAGATGCAGGTATTGACTGCAGGAGACCGAGGAATGTAGAGATGACAGCTGGACCAACCGTCTCAGCCCACGTCTGGATACTTGGGATGTAAATTACACTGGGCTTGTGTCGCTTAACTTCCGAGAAGAGCTGAATGACCGTTGCTTCGGGTGACCGCGTGGAGTCGCTGAGCAAAGTAGGGAGATCGAATGCTTGAACATGCAGCCCTTCGAAATGATGGAGCAGAGCGGCTGCAAGGTACTGCTGGCCCATTCCGTGTCCACCTCGAAGAAGCAGACGTGGTCGGAAGACACGCGACCGATCGAATTCCTGGATCATTTGCTCTCGCTTGAATCCGTTCCCGTCGTCGAGTTCCTCGAATTGAGCTTCCTCGAGTGCTGTGAGTTTCTTTCGCTGGGGGAGAACCTCCGAAAGCGAAGACTCAATTTGAATCAAAGACCGGCGAAGCAGAGGCTCCACGTTTTGAGGCAACGAGGATGCACCAGATGCGGTGGAACGTTCAGAGGAAGGAACCATCTTCTTGACTGCAAGCATGAAGTCCTTGGGAATCACATCGATGGTCTTTGGATCAATGATGAGCTTCTTATCCGACTTGTAAATCTGGGGATATTTTCGCTGCACTGCATTAAGAGCGGCTTCCGTGCAAAGGGCTCGGAGGTCAGCACCTCCGTAGCCTTTGGTGATTTTGGCTAGCTCGTCCTTGATATCCTTCGGGAGAGCAGGGTCCCAGCCCTTGGTATGAATGTCGAGGATGGCACGTCGGCCATCAAGGTTCGGCAATGGGAAGTAGAATTCGCGATCGAAGCGACCAGGACGACGAAGAGCAGGATCGACAGAGTCAGGCCGGTTCGTAGCACCGATGACAATCACTTGACCACGACCGTCCATGCCATCCATCAGCGCCAGAAGAGTTGAGACAATTGAGGCATGGATTTGTTCCTGTTTGCTAGATCGGACAGGAGCCAGTCCTAGAGATGTCGAGTCAGTAAAGAGGACTATAGACAAAAGGAAGGAGCTGCCTACCATCGATCTCATCGAAAAAAATGATACTAGGCTGAGTCTTGCGAGCCTCTTCGAACAAAAGTCGCAGTTGACGCTCAGCCTCACCAACCCATTTGCTCAATGCATCTGCGCCCTTTCGCATGTAAAACGTCACCTTGCGACCCTCTGAACTCACACTATTTGCCAGGGCACGAGCCAAAAGCGTCTTTCCGGTACCAGGAGGTCCATGGAACAAGACACCCCGGGGAGGCGTTATGTGGAAGCGTTGGAAGATCTCCGGATATAACAAGGGAAGAGAAACCATCTCTTTCAGCTGGTCTATGTGGCCTTGCAAACCTCCCACACTGTCAAAGTTGACATTCATATCAACTCCAAGTGGATCCGCATCGGCCAAGGACTGCTTGTCCTTGATTTTGCCGAAGTTGGCAGGTGTGCCAGAGAGGCCTTGGGCATCGCCTGCATGAACCTGAGGAGCAAGGATACCACCACCAGGTGCAAGCCCGTTAATTTTGGCCTGTCCTTCGTCGTCACTGCTGTCGCTGTCCACACCTCCAGTCGTAGCAGCTGCACCGTGAGGTCCAAGGATCGACGATTGACCAGCACCGCCGAATGGTCCAAACGTCGGGAGCAGGTTGCGCTGCCAGCCGGCGCCACCGCCGCCGCGCCCACGGCGAGATGGAGACTCAGTCGCTCCATCTTGATCGTTCTCCTCAGGGTTGAACATGATCTCCGGGCGGAAGAGACGATAATCCACATGTTTGCGAGTACGTGTCGGTTTTTCGTAGATAACTTTTTCCGCAACAGCTTGGCGCCTGGTCTTTCTAGAGCCCTTCAAGTCTTCAAGCTCATCAGCAAGCTCTTCGGCCTCATCAGCAGTGTAAGAGGTACCACGTGACCGTTCGGGGCGCTTTCGCAGGCCAGGACGACGGCCAACGACACTTTCTTCCTCCTCAAGAGCTCGGCTACCCTTGCGAGGCGAGCCGCTGGAGTGAACAGAGTCTGAATCATCCTCGTCTTCCTCCCCGTCACCTTCCTCGGGCTCGAAGTCACTCTCTTCCCCTTTTTGCTGTGAGCTTCGAGATGGTTTCTTACGACCAGATCGGCGAGGTCGACCAGACGGCTCAACTTCCTGTTTTTCCTCCGACTCAGGTTCTGCCTCATGTTCGTTGCGAGTAGGTCGGCTCCGTCGGCGGGTGATAGGACCTTCGTCGTCCTCATCTTCATCATCATCTTCAATTTTAGCATCTTCACTCTCTGATTCGGGGACCACGCCCGAATCATGAGCCATATCAACATCGGCCTGGTCTGCGTCGTTGGCCATTGTTGTATCGCCTTCAGCACCACTCTGGGGGAAATCACTCTCTAGAATCTCTAAAGAGCCTTCTTGAACAACGCTCGTCTCAATGCTCTCCTCGTGGATCACAGGTTGCTTCGATGCTCGGCTGAATCGACGGGTGCCATGTCCAAGTTGTGCCTCTGGACTAAGAGTACCTCGTTCGACGGTCTGCATGTGGTGACCTGAATTTGTCAAAGCATACATATCTTCTGAAGCTCCGCGCGTACGGCGAGTGACCCTTCTGCTGTTGAGCTGTGCCTCTTGGAGAACCGCACGTGGGACTTTTAGTTTGACGATGGTGCTTTTCAGCGGGCTTGGTGGGACAATCGCGGATTTCCCATCTTCGTCCTCATCATCTGCAGGCGACTCCTCGTCATCGGATGGCTCTTCGTAAAGTGGTCGGCTTTGGGTGGCTCGTCGACGTGCGGTTCCTCGCGCATTGCGAGGGATATTGGGATCATCCGAATCTTCCTCCTCGGACTCAGACGCATCCACGCTGGAAAGCTCCTCACTACTGAGACTGGCATCATCGGACACGATATCAGAAGCACGACGTTGGCGCTTCTTAGCGGGGCGTGACTTCTTTTGAGGGCTCGATTTGGACTTGCGCGCGGTGCGACGAGCAGGGCGATCGTCGCCACCGCTCCAGTCTTCGTCATCTGAGTCGGACTTGTTGACAATCTCCTCGAGGGAGCGTTTTGCATTGTGGCGCATGGCGACGTGACGGATGTGGCAGGGAGGTCACTGAAGAATAAGTGTGTAAGCGATGAAGCAAAGTGAAAATATTGGGTGGGATAGAGGTAAATGAAGATATCGCAATGCAAGGTAAAGGGCTTTTGATATTGGGCAAACGAGATGTCGAAGTCGCGGTAGCAAGGAAGTGAGTGGGAGCTTACAAAGGATAAACAGGCCTTCGTCCAGCGATGACACGGACAACTCAATAGGCGCGCAGGCCGTACGAGTGATACTGAACAGGGGCCACCGAGGTCCACCTCGACAATTGCTGATCGACAGATTGGTTGTCGCGGACGGGAGCGATGGTGGACCGCTCTAGAGTCGGGAAGGGTCACTCACGGACTCGACGCGTGGGAAGACCGAGAAAGCTGGGAAATGAGCGACCCCTGGAAGGTGAGATGTGCGGGACAGGTAATTGGGAAAGGTCCAGAGAAAAAAAAAAGAAGCATCAACAGACGGAGGGTTGGGCGGAAGGGACTCGCGAAGGCATTCAAGGCATTCCCACGCATTCGCTATGGTCAGCCACATGTGGCTCAGCCCAAGTTAGTCATCCCCGCACGTGCCACATCATGAATGCACTCGGGACGCCCTGTCTCTCTGCCTGGTGGAGATTCTGCCCCCATGGATCCCCCTTCAGGATGTTCATTTAGAACATTCGGTCAATTGGAAATAGTAGTATTCTTCCATCCAACAACCCGCAAGGCAGCTTTCAGGTCCGATCGGGATTTGGGGCCTGGGGCGACATGTTGGTGAAAGGAGGTGTCAGAAGGCTGTCAGAGACATGGAGCAGCAGCCGCCGAAAGCTCCACGACATTTGGGTGGTGGCTCCCTTCCTTTGCTGCCCGCCAGAATTCAATGACCTGATATCATGTGATGGCTGACTCAGCATATCTCTTCTGTATACATGTCTCCCCAGACCTTTCTTGATTGACCGTCTTTGCAGACCTTTATGTCTTTTTTGACCAAGTCATCTTAGCAAGTGTTCTTTGGAATATGCCTGGAGCTAGAATTCATGATGGTTTCATGATGATTTTCGAAATGACTGTAATGCGCACAAAGAGCAGCAGCGGCAAGTACTTGAGCGACTAAACACAGCATCTTCATCCACATCAAGTGCGGCTTGAGCAACACTAGCATTTTTGTCATCAATCATCGAGCTTGACCGTAAAGATCATTTAGTTGGAACAACATCCAAGTCCCCATCCCAGCTACCCGGAATCATGAAACTGTGCTCTTCAGCGCCAAGCCCACTTGCCCCAATACGGCAACTGCGCTATACCGCTTTCGCCAGCACCAGACCGCGCAGAGCAACCCAGCCCTTCAGCGAAATCCCCAGAGGCATCACTCACAGCCTATTCAGCTCAAGATGTTGCTACGAGAATCTCTCCGCCAGGCACCCCGCGCCATGGGTATCTTCTCGCCAAGTCGATTTGCCCCTAGCAGGCGGACACTCATCACCACTCCCATCCGGCTCAACTCGTCACAACAGCAGCCGAGTTCCTATCGGGAAGGGGTATGTTTCTTGCACTTGATCAGAATGATTCGAGAGGATCTTCCAGCTATAAGCTGCTTGTTATGCTAATTTGATCATCTAGATGGAGAGATATAAAACCTTTACTCGCCCCTTTGGCAAGGTCTTCTTGGGTGCCGTGCTGGTTTACCAGGTGATCTACTGGTCATGGCTGAAGCTTGAGATGGATGAGTCTAAGCTGGAGAAGAACGGTATTCTTCGTCTCCGCTATAGTGCCTACATCACATGTACTAACGAGACTCTAGAAGAAATGTCTGCCTTGGAGAAAAAGGCCCGGGAGCTGGCTGGCTCCAAGAAATGATTTCCTCTGGGAAGAATCCAATAAATTGTACTATAAGCTATACCACTCACCAATTGAAAGAAGCGATCCACTTGTCTCAATCTTCTGAATAGAGGGAAAAGTTTATCTTAAGATTTACGAGTACGGAAACCCTTGAGGCAGATTGTACATTATGTCGATTTCAAGCAACGACCAACTTTCTATCAGAACAAATCGAAAAAAAAGATGTCGAGTACTACTCGGAAGCCTTGCGCTTCCGCTTATTCCCTCGGAGATTAGTGAAGTACCAGCCACACTCTTATTCATGATTTGTCCGTCATCAGAAGGGAAACACCAATCGTGGCCTCTCTCCCCTTCTTGAAATGTTCGATGTCAATATGATTGAATCGTTCGTCTAGCGCCGCAGAGCCATGACTGCGGAGTTCAATGGTACGGTTGCAGAAACCACACCAGAACTGGGATTGGTCGGCTAGATCGAGGCGGCTAGCATTGAGGGTGGCCTTGGTTCGGGTCTTGGGGACTCGATGATGTTGGTTGAGGTGCTGTAGGTATGTTTCTTCGCGGTAGTAGATGCGGCCGCAGGAAGAGCCCTTGGCGACATCGTGGGATCCACAGAGCCAACTTGCAACGTGGAGGTGCTGGGAGCTTTCGTGTCGTTTCCAGTCGGCTTTGCTGCCGAAGGACTTGGCACAGTGGGGAAATGTGCAGCCGTAAGGACGCTCATGACGCTTTTGATGTTTCCTGATAATTGAGTGTTAGACGTGCAGATGTGGTTGGCGCATAGAACGATTGACTTACTTCATCTCGCAGCGTAGCCGGGTGCGCTTGGAGCAGATGTCGCATTGAAACCAGTCTTGCTTGTCATCGTTGGTGTCCGGAGCCGCCGAAGAGGCGTCATCGGAGAGTCGCTCCAGGGCTGCTGAGAGAACTTTCTGTAACATCTGGCGCTGAGGCTGGGATAGACAGGAGTTCTCGAGTTCGACTTCAATCCCCTCGTCGCTGTGTTGGCTTGATTGTCGTGCACGGTTGTTCTTCATCATTCTTGTCATCGCGTTGAGCAGATTGTCCGCTGCGTCCGCGACAAAGGATTCTGACTTGACATTTCCTCGTTCTGTTGTGGTGCCGTGAATCTCGTTGAGCCCTAGTGATCTTAATGCAGGGAACTGTGTCGTTTGAGTGTTTGTAGATGTTTCCGGGTAAGAGAGGGTTGAGACTGGTCTGGGTGTCGCAGCTTGAGATAATAAACAATTTAAAGTACCTGGCGTGCCATGCATATCGGTGGAATCCAGTTCCATCTCGGCAGACCCCAGATCCTGCTGTGTCTCAGCCGAAGTGCCATCCTGCGAAAGGCTGTCGTCGCTTTGTTGGCCGGGCTGGTGACCGATGACGGTCTCGTACCAGTCCATAGATCTGACTGGGTTAGTGTGTGATGATATAGAGGTCATTGAAGGAATGCTTACTTCTTCAGCAATGCCTCACCATCCTCCTCGTTGTGCATGCGGCTCAGATGCTGCTTGAAGTTATCCAGTCGGGGCCATTTCTTATTCGGCCTTGGGCAGTTCTTTCCGAAGCAGAGATACATCATTTTCGGGCCGCGCTCGGGCTCTTTGTTGTGCACACATTTCTTGTGGCGAGCCAGGTCGTTGATGGTGCCAAAGCCCTCTTTGCGCGGGCAGTTGGGCTCGTCGCACTTGAAAAGCTTTCGATGACGTGCCTCGTGCTTCCTTTTATCGGATGGGCACTTTCCAGTCCAAGTGCAAGAAGGGTGGTCACATTTGACCGAGCCATCCATGGACCCTGAGTATTCAAGGTCTCCAGAAAACAAGGAGGCAGGGCCAAGATGAGGCTGATCAAAAATAGCGACCGCATCGCCAACGCCATACTCTTTGACGCCAAGATGGGGACTCGACAAGTTGTCCATGCCATAAGACGAAGCTCCGACCGACTGTGTTGCACAACTTGTGCTTCCGTAGCCGGAGTCCGAATGTAAACTGCTCATATACTGGCTCCCACTTTTGGAGGGTGTTCTATAGTGGGGCTTCGTGAAGCCATAGTCGGGATCGTTGATCGTTGAAACATTCATATGGGACATGGATTTGGGATTAGGAACACCGGTGACCTGCAGCGGATTCCATGCATCCTGGTCACCCGTCAAGCGAGAAGGATAGTTCGGGTAGTAGAAGTCCTGGGGGTTTGAATTCCACTGGTTGAAGGCAGGCTGATTCTGGCCTTCCAGAGAAGCGAGATGCAGCTCAAGTAGCGGATTCGAGGCCGAGTCCCCCATAGCCAAGCCCGAGGGATGAAAGTCGGAGAGATCAGAGGGATGACACGCATCAGAGCCGACCATGATACCCTGCAGGACGTCTATAGAATCGTGCCAGCTCATCTGAGGATCCTAGACGAATGTCAGCAAAGTCAATCCACAGTCGAGGTCAGCAGCGGGCGATTTGGACCTCCATAGTGTGTCGAGAGTATATCAGTATATCGGCGACCGGTCCGAAATACTATGAGGGGGCTATGAATTATCAACTGAAGGCTCGGAGCGACGAACAGAAAATAAAATACCCACAGAGGATTGAGAAAAGCCGGGCACAGCGAGCAAATAAATGCCAGCAATGCAACTCCCCTCCTTCGGGCAAGCCCCTAAAAAACGAGGTGCATGCAAACCTAACGCACGCGAGAAACAAAAAAAAAAAACACGCACCGGATTAACTCCACTTCGCCCGAGCCGGTTTAACCACGCGGACCAAGGGAGGGAATGCCGTCAAACCGTCAAAAAGCCGCGCGATAATCGACCACAGCCGAGTGTCTGAGCTGAGACAAGCCGTGGAATGTGCATGTCATCCCTTGATTGCACAGCCCCGCTGCACTGTGTGGGGAGTTCACCTGGGTGATGAGGCTGCGAGATCTTCTTATCTCAGCCTGGATCTACTCCCGAATCCTATGCTGGTGAGGCCGATATCTTGGTATCGCCATCCGATCTTGATGGGTCTCGATGGCAGTGAGCATTGTCAAATACATTCTCTCCTTTTCAAGAATTCTAACATGTCCACAGAGCGTGGCTGCAGGATCCCAATCGGGCTGTGACAGGGACGATCGGCACTTCGTTTCCCGATGGCCATGCCATGTAGCTAGGGATAAAGAATAAACAGTTATGACACGCGGTCCTGAACCGATGACATTTTAAAATCCACGCGTCCTCTTCCAAGGCCGGGCTGGTCGACCCCTTGTAAGGGTCCTCCCCCAACCCGCGGGAGCAATTAGACTTCTGGTCGGCCAAATATGATGGCTCATATGCTATGCTCATGGGGGATCTGTACGCCACGCCGGTCTGAGACAGAATTCCCCTAGGTTTGAAAATATGTCCACAAATCTGAGAGATCGTCGGGAGCTCCGTCATTCCACACATGCGGGATATACCGATTCGAAGTGATTGCTCCTACAAGGGGAGAGCCTAAGCGAAGACAGGAGGAAAGGTTATCTATAGAAAGACACACGAGGGCGGAGGAACATCCCAAACGGTTGATGTCAATAAAAGCGCAAAAATCATCCCTTTCTGAGGGTTCATCCATTGACGTGACGGTACTCGCTGCAATCAGCCGACAAGAGTGGTCGGGGGTGGAAAAAAAAAATTCCTACAATAAAAATATAAAAAAAACCAAGAAAGAAAAAAAGGTAAAAAAGGGGTATATACACGTATACACACGCCTTGAAGATGCAGGCCGAAAGATAAGAAAGCAAGAAACACCGGAGACCGTCAATCACATCTGAGAGGAATAGCTGGAGTAGCTGGAGTCATAGGGCCCCGTGGTGTATGCGGATTGGGAGCCACAGGCTGGTATGCCGGATAGCCCGTGGCGGGGTAGAGCGAGCCCTGAAGATGGGAACTGAGGGAATACGAGTGCGGCAGCATGGCAGCGTTCGCTTCGGGAGTCCTTGAGCGCGGGACTGCATTGTATGGCGGTGGGTACGTCACCGAATTCTGATGCAGGGGGTGGGTCTGGGCTTGCGCGTGGAGCGCGCCTTGATCGAAATGGTTCATGTATCCTGCACCTGCGAATTGAGGATCGCCGGGCTGGACAGACTCGGTTATCGACTCCGGCTCCATGGATAGTTCGCCGCCTGAGATAGACGGGTAATTGAGCAGAGGAATCTCATAGGAGAACGGATGCCGAGCCGGCGTGCGAGCATTGCTGGTTGGACACTGTGGCGGTGGCTGTGGCCGTGCGAGATGGGCTGGCGTTCCAGAGCAATCGTGTTGCGCGTGAACTGGTGTCTGTGCTGCGAGGGGGGCTTGTGTTTCGGTGGATCTGCCAGCCTTGCCCACCTGGTGGGCCAGGTTCGGCGGCGCCGCACAACTTTGTTTGGCAAGTTCCAGTACTGGCATGGCCAGTTGTTCCATGTGTTTCCCCAGGTGCACCGTTAGCTTTTTCCAGGATCCACAGATGTTCCCGCAGAAACGACAGGGTTCGTGACGCAAGGTGTTTTCTGTTTCATGGTGACACTCGTCAACTATTTTCCAGAGCCGACTGAGTTCCTGTTCACGCATGCTGTCAGATAAACCGTCGCCTGCGTCTGCTGATCCCTTGGTCTTCTTTGCCTTTGGGTCGGGCATCTTATGCTCTCGCACTAGGTGCTGAACGAAGTTGTCCTTGCGATAACAGGTGTGGTGGCACTCGAAATTGGAGCAGGTCCACCACTCAAGTTGTCGATGTCGCTCATTCTCGTGTCGAACCCAATCTGCCTTGCGCTTGAATGATTTAGGTTCATTACACTCGGGGAAGCTACACGTGAAGGGCTGCGTGTCTTCATGAACGTGCTTGGACCAGTCAGATGGCTTGTGGAACTTCTTGACTTCAAAGCAAATCGGGCACTCGAACTCGGCGGGTAGGCGGTCGACAGGTGGAAGAGGTACACCAGGCGGGAAATGAGCTGCAGCAATAGCTCCCTCGCCTAAAATATAAGGCTGATCGCGGCTGTGGCTAGTGCTGTGGTCAGCAACCCGGAAATGGGTTCGTCCAGCCTCGGTGTCGGCAGGGCGATGTGGTGGCCAGAACGCCTCGCCTCCTAGAGCAAAGCAAAATTTGCCCGCCTTGCACGAGCGATTGGCAACGGCAACCAAGTGCTTCTGTTGCAGTTCTACCAGATTTCTATAACGACGCACTTGTGCCTGTGCAAACCTATGGATCAGAGCAGGTTCGAGCTGTGGATTAAGTTGCATGATCTGCGCCCTAAACCCTTCAAAAGTAGGCACTGGTAGGCTAGAGACAGGTGGGAAGTCCATCACATAACTCCTGCCGTCGATCATGTCGATTTCGTCTTCAACTTCCGCGCCAGCGGTGTTGGGTCTTGGAGCTGCACTTCTTGGCTCAGGTCCCATCTCCGGCATGGGAGACCGATATAGACCAGCGACTGGGGGCCCACCATGGGTGGTCATGAGATCCATCAAGCCCGGCGTGACAGGTCGCGGAACTTCGCTTCGGCTTCGGACACGGTTCTTGGGGACATTCACAGGGCTCGCTTCTGGATTGGGTGATACGGCACGAACTGAATGACTGCCTCCAATGGCCGCCATTTGACCTGACATAGACATGAGAGCATTTGTCAGGCTAGGAGAGCGCGTGTGTTTATGCGATCTAGGAGATCTAGACGACAAGCTCAACCTGTGACGATGTGAGCCGCTGTCCTTACGCCGAGGCTCTTGAGGAGATGGTTGAGCAGCAGTGTGGGCGGTGGAAATAGAAAGATCAGACGCTTGACGCTTGAGTTTTGAGGACGCTTGCTGGAAGAAAGGACGTCTCAGAAGACTATTACTCCGTCTCTCCTTGGTTTTGGGTTGATCTTTTATGGATAGTCTGTCGAAAGTCATCCCGAAATTAATGATACTGTTGTTGTCAATAGTTGCCGTTAATGATGCCGTCTCGAGGTCGCGCGCACGCTTCTCAAAGGCCACCATGGCGGCGCTGGAAGTTCCTGGTTGCATCACTTCTGTCCTTGGGGTTGAGTCGCATGGAATGTCTTGCCATGGATAAAGACAGAAGTTCCCACGGGAGTCCGTCTGTTCAAGTGAATCACAAATCTCAGGTGTTCGGCAATCGTTCTGGTCGATTTGAGTGGCATCAGCGACAGGAGACTCGGCACGAATACTTTCATTCTCATTGGATGCTTCACTAGCTTCATCCTCACTGCTCTCATAGACCTTGACTCCAGGTCCCAGAACCGGTCGATTGGTAGAGGTGAACTGTAAGTTGAAATAGTCCTCCTGCTGAAAGGGACGATCCCCAGTACTTCGGGCTCGGCGCGTCCTAGTCGCCGGAGATTTCAATCGAGATAAAGGAGGCTCATCAGCCACGCCATTGCTGGCCTCGCTCACGGATTCGGTCCAGATGGAAATAGATTCGTTCTTCTTGTCGCGCTCGCGCTGGTCTTGTAGATCATTCGGGCTCGGCACAAGTTCATCTCCACGGTATACCGGATCGAGACCTCTATGACCAGTTGTGGAATTGGGGATCCATTTGCCATTATGGGTTCGTGCCACAGAGAGTGAGCCGACCGATCGCACATCGCTAAGATCGTCTTCATGACCAGATTCACTAGACATGTCTCCAGGAGAGAGATGCGCGGTTGACCTACTTGGCCGTCTTTGGTGGACAACGGGAGAATCTCCGCGCGACACTTTACTCACGGTGACGATAGGGCTTCTTCCTCTTGTCGAAGGCGAGATCAAATCATCTTCTAACTGGTAATTGGTCGAAATAGTGAGTTCAGGCAGAACGCATGTCGAATTAGAGATACCGAGGCCTGGCTGAGACCTCGCGAAAGATTCACGCATGGTGGCGGCACTACTGGGGACAGTCAGACTGCCCGATGTAGATGTCGGACTCGGCATCGCGTTATCTGTGCTGAGCCACTGCGAGGTATTCACGTCTACACCCGATACCCATCGCATATTTCCTTCTGGAGCCTTTGGGCCACTATTGAAGGATGAGGTGGCTTCGGTTTGCCAAGTATCAGAGCCATTTACCAGCTCAATATCCGACGGCGCAAGATACGAGATCGGCTTCGACGGCATATGGCCATTTCCGCGAAATAAGTGAGTCTGTGACTGGACCGACGGGCGCCGACTTCCATTCGGCGAACTGTGATTCGGACTCCCACCGGCAGCAGTTAAGCGAATAGCGCTGGCATGAAAGTCACTTTCTTCGGGATCCGAAGGTGCAGAGAGATAGGGATCGATTTTCAGCTCATGCAGCGTGGGCGACTGACCGGACGGCGTCGACATGTTGTGGTAGTCGCAAGCGCCTAGCTTTGTCCACACGGTCAGAAGATCTGAGGCACCTCCTTCGGACAGAGGTGATAAAGGAGCAGTGGGAGCCACGCTGATAGATAAATCATGAGGGTGCAGAGCGCCCCAAGCCAATTCAGGGGAGTTATATAGAGGCCCACTCATTGGGTTGACGTTTAGTGTCAGCACCTTTTTTGTTTTAAACACGTAAGAAGATGAGATCACTGAATCATTCAGGCGGACTGTTACTCAGGCGAGGCTGAGGGATCATGCACAGATGCACAACAGCTTGCAAAGATGGGGGTGGAAAGAATAAGAGGGGGAAGAGAGAGAAGAGGTTCACAAGATTCCAGGGTTGGAGTTGCGAACACACCTGGCAAACTCGAATGTCATCTCCGGGCGCATAAGCAGCCAGTCAGGACATTCACAATGACCGGAATGGGGCACTCGAAGGGGACAAAAAGAAAGATGAAATGACGGGTCAGCCTTGCGACTTCCAAATGAGCCTCATTTAGCGCCCACTTGATCCTTGGCGCCCCGCGTTGCGCGATCCGGTTCTCGCTTACCCTCAGGCACGGCTACGTAGCTTCTCGAATGCTCATAAAACTCCGAGCCCATTGTTGTAAAACTATCTCTTCATCCAGATAAACACTGCAGTTGAATGGCTGTGAATAGGTTCGAAACGCGTGAGAAATAGCCCCGAAAGGCACCGGGCTGTACACATCCCTGGTTGTGCAGGACTGAGCCACATAGATTCTATTCTTATCTTCTCAGCCCCTCGTGGGGTCGGATTGTGAGCCACACGAGTAGGGCTGAAGGTCCACGAGCTTGTTTTATACCAACGCGTGGCGGTGCGCCAACCGCTCCGTGTCCATGGATCATGGTTCCTATCCCGATGGCGGTGGGGCCCCTCGTCAAAGGTGCTACGAAGTCATACAAGGGCAGTGCTTTATCATGGCAAAATGAAATACAAATCGATACCTCGGTAAATCTTGCTAATCAACCATCCCTAAGCGTATACAATGCTCTCCTTGGAAGGAAAATACATCAAAAGCACAAACATACATGAACGCTCAGATCCCAGTCGCTGAATGCCGGTGACAGAAAGAGAAAAAATCGAAACAATGTTTGCAATCAATGCAGGGGGAAAGAACAGATACAAAAGAAGGAAAACGGTCAAGAACCAGGGAATGGACATTCTGACAAGATCAGATTTCAAACCTTTTGCTCCTTTGGGCGAGGACTCGCGGGCGCCGAAGGCACCGACACCCTCGCTGGGGCCGGCTTCTGAGCAGTGGCCAGTTGCTCAATGGCCTTGAGCTGCAGGCTCTCACGGCCCTTGAGAGGCAGGCTCTCGTGAGACTCTTTGGGACTTCTGGGCGGGGTCTTAGGTGGAGACATCTGGGCCTGATCCGCATTAACTGGAGTAACTGGAGTAACTGGAGTAACTGGAGTAACGGGAGCAATTGGGGCAGCTGGTGCAGCTGGGGCAAGTGGAGCAGCCGAAGCCGCCGGTACGGGAGCAGCCACGGCTTCAGAAGACGTCTTAGCCAACTCCTGTAGACGAGCCAGGATGACAGGAGAATCCGAATACAAAACCTCACCCGGGGAGTAGATGCATGGATGCGCCCGCTCTCCACTAGCAAAGTCCTCGTGTGCAGCCTCACGCCAGATGTGTGGGAAGGTGCGCAAAACGACGTGGCGGGTGGGGTCCATAGTCGGATTGGGGGTAGCATCTTTAGCGATTCCATGCTCCAGCCAACCGTCCTTAGAAACACTTTCCGCATCTGGTGCCGGGAAGGATGCTAGGACGAGCTCGCGCTCAACGCGGGCGTGGCGCCAAGATTCCGCCGCCAGCTTTACGATCTTGCGGACTCCGGTCAAGAGGGAGTCCAGGTGCTTGGGGTCGGCGAAGTGCTTGATATGATCGATGATCTCATCCACGATCACGGCCGCAGCAACATTGATAGATTGCTTGGCGTCTGAGGTAGTGTAGGCTGCTTTGAGGGTTTGTTGTCGCCAGAATGCCTCGCGGCGGACGGACTTACGGCGGATGTCCATAGACAACATCTGGAAGAAAGTGTCGGCTTTGTCGTACCTTCGGCCTAGGGTGAACAAAAAAGGCTGGAACACGCGGTAGGTGATTGTCTTGGACACAACATGTTCGATGTAGGCGCAGCGGAGGTCGCGAGAGGCAATGGTGTTGTCGAGGAAAGTAGGTAGTTCTGAAGGGATTTTGGAGAGGATGTCCTTTGGCGGGTCGATTGGGAGATAGGCGAAGTGCTCTTTGGAGAGCTCGTGGATCAAAGATGAAAGTTGGGTGAAACAGTCCACACTAAAATAAAAGGCTAATTAGAACATGTACATTCTATGGCGTTATAAACATGCAGTTCTAGCAAGGACATGAAGAATGGTATGGGTCGGTCTCGTCACAGCAGAAAAGAAAGAGACACGAACATGGATATTGACATGATCGTGATAAACATGAAGCATAAACATCAAATGGTAAATCATGGGCTTACTTACAAGAATTGATCGCCCTTCGTGGTCTTGAGATCAGTGGCCTCTCCAAGACTGCTCAGGGTCTTCCTCAAGCGCTCACAGTCTTTGTCGAGATGGTCAATGGTGAATCGCATCTCATCCACTGCACGCTGAAGTTGCTGCTCCTTGATGTTGTTGTCTCCTTCGAGCTGCTCCTTCTCGCGTTCCACGCTTGAGAGTTCACTGTCTTTCTCGGAGAGCAGTTTCTCAAGAGCAGTCCGCTCAGCGGTCCAGTGCTGCTCCTTTTCGATCAACTCTGCCTCAACGGCAGCCATCTTGTCATCAAGTTCCTTGGCAGCGGCACCAAGTTGCTCGGCATGGGTGCTTCGTAGGGAGTCAAGTTCGCCAGCATGGCCATTCTGGAGCGCCTTGAGTTCCTCGGCATTCTTGGCACGGGTTTCTCCCAACTCTTTATCTTTCGCCTCCAACTCGTCAATCTTGGATGCAACTTCTTCCCGGGCAGAGGTCAGCTCGGCCAAATTTTTTCCGAGTTCGGTCTCCTTAGACTCCAAAACAGCAATCTTGGCAGTAAGCTCTGACTTGGTGGTCTCGAGTTCGGTGCGCTGGTTCTCCAAAGAATCCTGCATGAGAGCCTTCTCCTTCTCCCATTCGGCTTTTTGAGACTGGTGTTGATCCGTCAAGCTCTTCTCGCGACTTTCCAAGGTTTCAGTTGCGGCTTTCTCGTCCTCATTTTTGATCTCCTCGAAAAGTTCAGTCAGCTCCTGCTTCTGGGTAACAAGTGCTTTGTCGTGCTCTTCTTTCTGTGCCTCCAGTTCTTTATTATGAGCATCTTTCATCTCTTGAATGCTGGTGTTCAATCTGGCGATTTCTGCCTCGAGGTCAGACTTGCTTTGCGAGAGCTCCTCGTTGGATTTTTGGTGAGTCGCTAAACCGTCTTCGAAGTCCCTTTGCTTCTCTTGGAGGTTACCTAGCTCGAGCCGGAGCTCGTTGATGATGTTCTTGAGCTTAGCACTTTCTTCGGCACTTTCATTTGCCGTCTTTTTCATCTGTGCTTGCAAAGCCTCAATATAGAACTCCTTGTGCATCAAAGCTTGCTCATGCTGGGTTCCAATCTGCTTTATCTCAGCCTCCCGACCTGCTAACCTGGTATGAGTGCTTCGGAACCCATGTAAGAGGCGGTCGATGTCGGGAAGTGCCGATTGAATTCTCTGGAGAAGTTCGATGTGTTCGGCATCGTTCTCGGGGGGCGATATAGCCCCATTATCATGCGGCTGGCCATTGGCCAAGCCCAATTCTCGGATGGCCTGGAAAGATGCAGCATATGAAGGGTCAGACATGCTGTAACTTCGATGCATATAATGACCATTGGGTGCTTGAGGCGGATACCCAGCATATGGAGGTACCACTCCAGCTGAGCTCATGACAGGAGAGTGCACGGCCGAGGTGTAGCTTTGAGCTGTTGAAGGTGGCCGTGGTGCCGGAGGAGCCATTTGAGGCGGCGCTGCCGGTGCTCCGGGTGGAGGTGGCGGCGTAGAGGTTGCGATAGGAGACATGACCGGTGGCATATAGGGATAATGTGAGCGAGCCAGAGGACTGCTAACTTTCGGAATGGGCGAAGCGTAAGGTGAACTGTATGGCGAGGCGTAGGGTGAGCCGTACGGCGAGGTGTATGGAGCAGGAACGACGTAAGGCGCAGTATAAGGCGCAGTATAAGGCGCAGTATAAGGCGCAGTATAAGGTGCAGTGTAAGAGTTGTATGCGGGAGCAGGTTGATAGTAATTGGACTCTGGTGAAGCGCTTGACATAAACCGTGCCTCAGTCAAAGAAGGCGACGGCAACGGCACTAGAGCAGGCGAATATGGAGCAAATGGAGGAGAAGTAACAATTGCCTTGCTTCTATGTTCCTCTGGGTAACTGTCTTCGGGTTTCTGGCTTTCTAGTGTATTAACAGGTGGTTCAACTGTGTCAATGGGTGCAGCAGGTTGTTCCACTGGTTCAACAGGTGTTTCAGGCGCGTCGTTGTCTTTCAAAACAAATGCTTCGATGTCAAGATGATCTTCCTTCAGGTGGGGTTGTTGATATGTCGCAGGGTCAGGAGTCTGTGCGTTCTCACATTCCTCACTTCCCAACGCTGTGGATATCTCGGTCGATTCAGTAGCTTCTGGAGTCAGTTCAAGCGTAGGTTCCGGTGGCTGACCGAGGTCTTGGTCTTGTACCACGGGTTCCGGACCGCCAGGAGCTGGAGATTCACTTGTCGTCTGACTTTCTGCCTCTTCTGGGGTCTTCATCTTTTTAACCTTCTGCTTGGTCAACCCTGCCTTGCCAGATTTGTCCTTGGCCTTAGCCTTCTTGCCACCGACTGCCATTGTGGTAGAGAGATGCGTGCCCAAATGAGACGTTGATATTCCTGGAAAGAGACGTGTTTCCAATCGAGTCACTGTATCAGAGAATATAATAGAGGGATGAGTACATTCCAGGTCTGTTGATACATAGGGCTCTCTGCACTGTACATTTGGTTGCCCTGGCGGTGCCTCAAGATATAGCCCAAAGATCTGTCAGACTAGCAAGACAAATACCTAAAACGCTACAACGAGCAAATGTGCGCGGTATGAGCGACAATCGGGCAGAGAATCGGCTTTCCTAGGTAGAGTCGGACAAGCGGGAGCAAATGAACGCGACACACGAAAGCAAGGCTGCCGATTCCAGCACGCGTTCAATTCAGGCAAGTCCAAATCTCAATCTTGAGAATATGGACAGTGTGAGTGTACCACCAGGGAACCAGGAAGTGGAATTTGAGAAGAGAAAAAAAAATACTATATTGCTCGAGAGTGTGCCCCAGCGCTCTTAGGGGACAAGTGTGATGGCGGACCGAGCCTTAGGTGGATATCGATACCCATCCCAAGACCGACCGGGCCTCGCAGACGCACTACAATGCTGATCAACTTATCCGAAAACCGCGATGCGCAGCGAAATATTCAATTTCGAACCAGAGCGAGGCCAATTGTCGTGCGCCATGGGGGCATTGGGCATCAATGGGGTCGGGCGTTCGCGATGAACAATAGGGCAAAAGCCGGTGGGGACCCTCTCAACTCTGACATGTTCAACTGATAGCCAGAGACTTCTCGAGTATACGTATCGTCTTATAAATGGCAGATAAATGGATGGATCCAATAGATCCCCTAATTTGCTGTTAGGAGGGAAATGGCTCAAGTGAGGCATCGCTCTGGAGGCGCCCTGTTGAATCATGTTGAATCTCCTCCCCGGAACACAGCGCCGGCATTTCTCATGTCTCTGCACCTACCGCATGATTCTTGCATTTCGAAAAGACTCCAGCTTTCTGGGACCATTGCAGGACCATTGCAGGAACAAAGTAGTTCCATAAATCGAGTGTGAGATCTAAGTGGAAACGAGCAACTGACACCCCCTAATCCACGCTAAGCCTGAAATGAACAGTCATGTGACCTCGTCTGTTCGCAACTTCGTCTCATCCTATCATGGCTGCTTGAAGGGTCATCACCACCAGAACAACCTCCAATTCTCTCTCCGCCATGTTCGCTGCCAGACGTTTCGTTGCCTCGTCACGGCGGGTTGCTGCGCAGCAGCCGCCTCGTCGTTTCGGCTCTCACTCCGCCCACGCTGAGCCCGTGAACGAAGGCATCGGCGTAAGCTTTACCCCCGCGGCCGACCATGAAGTTCTTCGGCGAGCTTCAAAGATCGCCCAATTCCAATGGAACGTTCGCTAATTTGGGACATCTACTTGACAGCGCAGCTTCTACGTCACCGTTGGCAGCATTGCCTCCGCATACATCCTCTACCGCATCAGCAAGTCCACCGAGGACTCCGGCTCCGAGTCCTGGGTCTCCGGCCTGATCAGCAAATTCACTCCCTCTGAGAAGGACTTTGAGCAGCGCAATGCCATTCACACTGCTCTTATGGAGAAGGCGGCTGCAGACCGCCACCTCCTCCATAGTCAAGGACCCCGCGAGTCCTACGAGCTGCGAATGCCCGAGTACGTGAAACAGGTCCGCGGGAATGATATATCGGTGCTAATTTGCCTTTCCCTTTCGCAGAATGCTTAACTCTCGCTTCCCCTACAACGTTGCCCCCGGTTCTCAGGCCGACCTGAGCAAGGTCAAGGCCTATTACGAGCGCCAGAACGCCGAGATTGAGGCTTCCGGTGCTACGCGGGAGAAGATTTACGAGTAAGGGATGTGTATCTGAGACATCAGACTAGACTTGCAAGGGGAGGCAAACCATGTACATATACGTTGGGGCTGGAAGTTCGATCCGGCACTTTATCATTTGAATTCCATTTGTTCCAAGTCACTCTTCAATGGCCAAGTCTGTGGTGCTGGTATCTCCATCACTCTGATAAGTTCACATTATTTGGCAGCAGGCGAGATCTCCAATACGACCCTGCCAACACCTTCCGACTGGACATCCATTTTGTGCTGCACCTCCAGCTCATCGGCGCCCACATTCTGCAACACCGCGAGGAACTCATCCACTCCACCTCCGACACCAAAGTAGACTTTTTTCGCAGCAATCAACGCCCGGCTTCTCGCGGAATCTATGTTGGAACGACGCAGCAGCTCCAAGAGCGTCTCCGAGAAAGCGGTCAATGACGCCGGCGAGTAGATAGTCTCACTGGCCATGACCAACGTTTTATAGTCGCCCCCGTAGCGAGTGGAGAAGACAAAGTCGACGAATTTGGGCGACCAGGCACCTGAAATGAAGTCAATAGAGATTCCGCGGCGCGCCAAGTCATTCTTGAAATCATCTACTAGCTCCGGCGTAATGTCCAATTCCTCTTCCGGGGTCACCTCCTCAACAGCTTCTGACGTGGCAAGCGATCGGCAGTTCCACCAAGTCAAAAGCAGATTGGGAAGCGTGACAAGACGCAGAACTGCGTCATTGTAATCGGCAAAAGTGAAATGCGCTTTGCGCTGCGGGGCATCTCCCGCGGACTCTGTTTGGCCGAGGATATGGGCGAATAAAGCCAGTGAGGGGACTGCAGTGCCTGCACCGAGCTGTTCAGGGTAGCTTTGTTAGCATTTAATTCTGCAAACGAACTGAACAGCGGTAAATACCTCGATGATGTGAACGTTAGTCTGCAAGTTGCCCAATGACTCTGCAATCGCACTTTCACTGGCAACCAGCTTGGCAAGGTCCAAGGCACATTCCCAGGTTTTGAAACCACCTTCGTAGAAGTGAGGCTTAAGGTCACCCTCTTCCAGACCAGCGATCAGCTCTGCATTATCGTGTTCTGCGCTGTCTTCAGCCATTAATTGGGTGCGGATATCGATGATTTCTCGGCGCGCAATAACAATGGGTGTCTCGCTGATAGGGAGACGATTGTAAAAGATTTGAGATGGAAGAAGAGACAGCTGTTTATCAGTCAGTTCTGCAACTTAATCCTTGAGGTAAATTGGAAGTTTCATGTAATTTTTTAGAACAAAGACGTACCAACTCGTTCATATCATGTTGACTAGCCTTAACCAATTCAGGAAGAGGCTTGGCCGAGCCGTTGTGGACGACAACATCAGGAATACCGCTGTCATTCTCAGAATCATCAATGTCGATGTCATCACCAGCAAATCCGAAGCTAAATGCCATGATATTGTCTGATCGAATATACGTTGTGTGAGGCTCTGTCGGATATGATAGTATTGCGCACAGATTGGTGCTATAGAAATTACTCTCTGTCTTCCGCAAAGGAACGGAATCAGCTTGCCGCTAATGAGTAATAGTGGAATGAATCAGAGTCAACCTGTGAAGCTGTGCTCATCAGCGAAGCATATCCAAAAAATTGCCGTGGGCCGGTGGTGATGACTAATCACAGGATGGCCCACCCGGAGACAGTACAACGATGCCCAGAAAGAGACAAATTCAGCTGGATACATGCGTGATCTAGATGGAAAGGTACTCACGATTAGTTTGTGCCTGCTCAAATCAAGGAGGCGGACTCTTGCAAAAAAACTTCGCGTGGAGTCTGTCATCTGTACGCTCTTTCCTTCTCTAACTTCACTCACACATCCACAAACTGCCGTTCCTCACCCTAAGTTCATGCCACCGAAAATTACACCAATAAGAAAAGCAATTTCCATACTGCCCAAGCGATTCAGCCCCTCTCCGTTGTCACCCATTCCCGATACTCATTCCGAAATCGTCTTGCTCGAGGTGTGGATGATTGCCCTCGTTAAAAACAGAAGCAAAAAATCGAGCTTGAGTGCAGAATGATGGCTCAAAAAGGATCTCGGGGAGAGTGTTCTCGGGGACATGGGCTACTACGATGAGTTTTACCCCCAAGGCTCTTCCTCCGTCTAACATGATGACCCGTACTGGAGAAAATCGAGTGCGAATGGGACTATATGATACGTTCAAGCGAGAGGTACCAATGGAGTCATGAGACTGAAACATAAATGGACAAACACATCACAGAAAGATCGAGTGCTCCGGCAGTAATCATTACGAATCATGGAATCCCGTATCAACAGGTCGAAATAATTCACAAGAGGAACTCAAAAAGGTATTCTCGCGTATATTGTAGCTGATCATCAGTGCAATGCGAGTGCCAGTGTCTAAAACAAAAGAAAATCGTCTATTATCTAGTTTCATTATGATGCAAAAACGGAAATATGACTGAGAAGGCACTTAATCAAGCGCTGCCGTTAGCCTTATCAGCCTTCTCCAAAGCCTGCAGGACATCAGCCAACAGATCCTCAGCGTCCTCAACACCACAGCTCATGCGGACGAGGTCATCAAAGACACCAGCGGCCTCGCGCTGGTCCTTGGGAATACCAGCGTGGGTCATACTAGAGGGAACCTCACAAAGAGACTCAACACCACCCAGACTCTCAGCCAGGGTGAAGACCTTGGTGTACTTGCAGAAGTTGTGCGCAGCAGTCTGGCCACCCTTGATACGGAAGCTGAGCATACCACCGCCCATACCATCGCGATGCTGCTTGATAGCGATCTTGCGGTGAGGGTGGGAGTCGATACCGGGGTAGTTGACGGAGATGACGTGCTGGGAAGCCTCAAGAGCCTGAGCGACAGCAGTGGCGTTCTTGGTAGCCTCGCGGGCGCGCAAGTGCAAGGTCTTCAGACCACGGTGAGCGAGCCAGCAGTCGAAGGGCGAAGGAACGGCACCAATGGCGTTCTGGAGGAAAGAAAGACGCTCCTTGAGGTCCTCCGAGTTGAAAGCGGCGACACCCATCAAGACATCGGAGTGGCCATTGATGTACTTGGTGACGGAGTGGACGACGATGTCAGCGCCGTGGTCTAGCGGGTTCTGAACGTATGGGCTCATGAAGGTATTATCGACAACGACCAGGATGCCATGACGGTGGGCAATATCGGCAACGGCCTGAATATCAACCAGGCCTAGAGTGGGGTTGGAGGGAGTCTCGATCCAGACGAGCTTGGTCTCACCAGGGCGGATCAATTCCTCGACATGCAGCTCAATGGTGGGCGAGAAGGTCACGGTGACGCCGTGGGCGTCGGCGACCTTTGTGAAGTATCGATGGGTTCCACCGTAGACGTCGGAGACCGAGACAACGTGCGACCCGCGGGCAAGGGACTGCAGGATGTTGGCGGTAGTGGCGGAGCCAGAGGAATAGGCAAGGGCATACTTGGCATGCTCAAGTGCGGCCACAGCAGTCTCGAAGTTATCCCTGCAAAGATTAGCGGACGAATTGGGCGTAGAAGACTGGAGCTGGGGACGAACCGGTTGGGGTTGGAGCTGCGAGTGTACTCGTACAGACCGACAGGGCTGCCGACACTGGTCTGAGCGAAGGTGGTAGACAGGGAGATCTAGACGATCATGAGCGGCAATTCCAAGAGCTGTCAGGGCACAGGCGCCAACATACAGGAGCAATGACAGCACCGGTGACAGGGTCGTGAGGGGCACCAGCGTGCACAGCGAGCGTGCCGAAGCGGCGCTCAGTAGAGTGACCGTTCTCCATGGAGCCCATTGTGAAGGTATGCAAAGGAGGAAATGCAATGCAAAGTATGGAAGATATCAGGATAAAGTAGGCCGGAAGCGTCTATGAGGTGATTGATGAAGGACAAGATGAGATCACCGCAATTGGAAATCGACCTGTGATTATCGAGCACCGAAGCAGGGAGAAAACCTTGTGAGCCACGGGAAGGAACGTGGTTTATTGTTTCGCTTCCAAAAAAAACCCCTCTAGCTCAATCTCCATTTCTTTTACGTTGCTAACGGTTCTTGCAGCATGAGACGATCGATCGCCCTATCGTGAGTGGCTCAGAGCCGCCAAATGACCCACAGCTGGGTCTGTTAACCGGATGTAGCCGCAATTATTTCGGCGAAAAGTCTGAACACTCCGATCTCTCGGAGTGATCGGAGTGTAAGAGCCCAGCCAAGATTATCTAGATAGGATCGACGGATTGGAGTATGCCGCGTTTTGGAGGTTTTGTTTAGTTTTGCGCTAATCAAGCCCTGAGAAGTAGACGATCTGATTGGTATTCGAGGCCAAAACACTGTCTTACGTACCTGCCTGGTGCCTACATATTGCGCCATCGTGGTCCTTTGGGTCCATGAATACATGGTGTCGTATTGCACCAAGTCCCAGGTCCGAGAGCTTACAATGCTTACCAATTGTAATTCCATTTGAAAGGTAGGAATTTCTAAATGTTCGGGATTTATCAATGTTCTCGAGAATTTGATGCTGGCCACCAAGCCATGGGTATCTAATCTGACTAAGGAAATAGAGCGCCCCGTATATTAAAAACGCACTTCACCACCAAGCAACGGGCCCAAGGCCGGCCATCTGCATCGAGCCCTAATAGATCAGTCAGCCCAATTTCAACACTAGCCAAATTGAATGACACGTACAATAATGGAATACGGAGGCTTCCTTTCCTGAACAGGCATGTCGGCGAGCTCAGGTGCGTTAGGGATCTGGTCATGCCACTCTTCCGTCTCAACGCGGAAACGGACGATTTCTCCGACATCAAAGTAGAACGTTGATCCATCATCGTTCACCCAGGTCCAGACTTGATCCGCATAGTCACTGTGTCGGGTTAGTGCATTGGCCAAAAAGATGAGGAATTGACTCACAATCTAGCATTGTCAAGAAGCAGGCCTGGGGGGATCAAAATATCGTTGAAAAACTCAACGGCAACTTCGACAAGTCAGTAAGTCAGGCAGAGTATGCACGTGAAATCTATGAATACACACTCTTGATGCCATGCTCTGTGCCGCTCGCGATCTTGCCCATCATAATCTCGCCCTTGAAGGGCCGGAAGACGATCATACGAAATTTGACTGGCCGGTCAGCAGGGGGGTTTTTGCACAATTGGACTAGGTCTGCCTACCATTGACGTTGACAAGTCCCGTTCCATGGCCGATCAGACCATCTGAGGACTCGAGGAGGTCATAAAAGCTGATGCATAGACCGATTTTTTGGATGACCTGAAAAGTGTCAAAATTGATCAAGTTGTATTCGGGCCTTAAGGCTACACACCTTGTTGGCATATTTTTCATTAATGTTATCTTCGATAGCCACGGCACTGTACTTTGAAAAGTCCTCAGGCGAGATCTGTATCAGATCTGAGATGGTGGTCTGCCGCAGTCAGTGAGCAGATATCATGCCAGCTCGGGCAGATGTACATACAAGAATGAACATTGTGAAGAAAGTGAAGAAGGAATTTTGTTATGCAAAGAAGAGAAACCCATGTGCGCCCGACTATGATAGCACCAGTGAAACCAAAAAAAAGTCACGATGGTTCACCAGTGCGGATCCTGCAGTCACGTGATCTCCGCAGCTGTCAAAAAGTTAGAGCTTGGAAAAAACCGCGACGTGCAGATCTCAGTTTCTGCGCCATGGTGTAAAGTCCAGCTTATTGCGCTGGGACCTTGGCCAGGGCAAGTATGAGCTCCCAGGGGTTTTCATTTCCTCCTCCGCCACCCCCTCCTCCGACCTCTCAACCACCAGCCTTTCCCCCCTCCGCACCACCTGGACACTGGAATGGACGCGGAGCTGGTGGACGCGGCCGCGGTCGTGGAAATCGAGGTCGTGGAGGTGGTGGACATCACCACCCGGAGGCTGGCCGGTCTTCCTATACTCCTATCTCCGGCTACAACTACGCGCCCGGAAATTATGGATATCCGACTCAACCAGCACCGCCAACGTCCTACATGACTTCCCCGCCCTATCCTCCCCAGCAATCTAATTATCAACACCCTTCGGACCCGTCACAATATCAGTCTCCGCAATCCTTCCCACAATCTGCAGGTTCGCCCGCGTACCAACAGTTGCCAGGATTCAATACCCCGAATATCGGACACTCCGCCTACTCTACACAACCCACTACGCCCTACCCTGCCGGACGCTCAACACACCAGCATGCCTCTCCTCCAGCAAATCCGATGATGATGGGCGCTATGCCCTGGGGCTCAGAAGTGCAGGCTCCTCCCGGATCGTACGGTGGAGCCCCACCTGCCCATGGACGAGGCTCTTGGCCTCAACAGCACGGAAACCATGGACCCAAATCGCGAAACTATCACAAACGGGAATACTCGTCAGCTTTCAATAAACCTCAGTCCACGGCGCCGCGAACACCGGCTGCCCCAGCCGTCCCAAGTTTTGGAAACCCGTTACCATCGAAGCCACCACCCGCGGCAGATGCTACGCGAAAGCCAAAGAAGAGGAAGAGAAAGCATAATCAGCTTGGCTTGACCCCGAAAACGGAAGACCACGAGTCTAGCGAGGAAGAGGAGGATGCGGATGAAGAATCGAAATTGGCCCAACCCGGTGCTGGAGTCGCATCGCTTCAATTTACGTACAAGGGACAAACGGCCAAACTGCAATCGGCTGCGGATATTGCAGCCTGGATTGCGGAACGACGGAAAAAATTCCCCACGCAGGCTCGAGTCGACGAAAAGAAAAAGGCCATGGAAGAGGCCAAGGCTGCTCGCGATGCCGCGCGCGAGGCCGCTCGGCTCGAGAAAGAGATGGAGAGAGAACAGGCCAAGCAGAAACAGCTCGAGCAGAGATCCGAAGAGGCAGCAGATCCTGCGCTCGATGAGGCGATGAAGGCGCAGCGCAAGGCTGACAAAATACGGCGCAACCTCGACCGAGAGCAAAAACGATTCGCCAAAGCCGAGGCGGCAGCAGAGGCGGCTCGTCTAAAGGTCGAAGCCCTACAGAGACAGGCACAGGGCCTGGAGGAGCCCACTCAGGTCAATGGTCCAGCCGCTCCCGAACGCAAACCAGAAGCAGACCAGAAAATTGAAGCGTCCGATTCAGCTGACGCGGTGGATCCGATGGCTCTAGACGCTGTGGACACGGCGAAAACCGCGAGCTCTCAGCTTGTTGAGACCAGCTCCATTCCTGCCGAGACAGTGGACGCCACCGTCGACCATCTAGAGGGCGGCATGGATCTCTCGTCCAATGTGTCTGACGCCAGCGACTGGACCTCGTCTAGTGGCTCCGAGTCAGAATCCGAGTCGGACAGCGATGATGACGCTGCCCCAGAGGAAGCTAGTTCACGTCGCCAGGGACCTGAAAGGGTTCCTCCCCCCTCCTCGCGAAAGCAAGAAGATTCGATGCCGTCATTTCGCTCGTAGCGGACAGTGTAACCGGGGAGACAGCTGTCAATTCTCACACGAGACCCCCGAGCGCGGCCCTAAGGCCAAGGCTAAGCCGGTTGAAAAGAAGGGGCGCAAGGGCCTTCTTCAGGCAGTAAGTGTCACCTTTATAGATGATTATTTTTCTTTTTATTTCCAACTAAGCTTTTCACTAACGAACACAATCAAAGCTACTGGACCGGCAAAAAGAAGACGAGGATCGCCAAGCCATGGAAGTGATTAGCTGGCTCGGGCAGAATGGCCTGCTAGAACCCTCGATCAGTTCGCAGGCGAACGGCGCCCCGCAATAAAATCGTGTACCCTTACGGGCTCCACCGGAGCATATTTACGAGCATACATTGGTTCTTCTTCTTTTATTTTATTTTCACTTTATTACTCTCCTCGTATATGTAGGCATAGGCATCATGAAGCACACGGGAACAGGGGGTCAAAAGGCAGCGGGCTGATTTGGAAGCTGGGGGGGTTCGATTGACTCGCGTGGAATTTGGGACCGGACCATGGTCAACCTTTTTGCACATCTACAGTACATGTTAGCATCAATCGAATGATTGCTCTAGCACAGATCCAGAGCAAGTTCCAATTATAGCCCGGGCCGAGCAGGAAGGGAAAACGAAAGGCCCTAAAAAAAAGAGGAGAGAAGTCCGTGGTACTGCGTAGAGGGACCCAGCAAGTCTAGCCGAGTCCATCCACAAAGATACGGTCCTGCGCACGATGTGGAGTATGTCATTTAAGGTACACCTGAAGCGAGGCGCATCACTGGTGAACCGATGTGCCCCGAGCCTTGAACGGAACCAATCTGAGCCCACGTTCGGGCAAATCGTGGATCCCCACGCGCAGTCCGACGCAATTCCCTGGTTCGCCCCGTTAGTGAGGTCCTCCATCCAATCCTCGCAACGCCCGCCCTCGCGCTATTGATTGATATGTGTCTAGTGCCGCCGACGCCTTCCTATAAGCGGATGACCATGGGCGCAGCACCTCTTATATAGACGGAGCCTCGCTTCGTTCGTCGCCTCTTTACCTTTTTGCCTTCTTTTTGTGTCGTTCACTAGACTCGCGCTACACTCCTTTAAACTCCCGCGGTCTCTGACTATTAATTCCCAGTCATTTCAGTCATTACATTCACCCCCTTTTTCCAAATCCCTAGATCTTGGTTGTTTGAAGTCACAATGCGCTCTTTCATCTACCTGACTGTCTCCGCTCTTGCGGCTGTTGCTACCGCTAACAGCAACGCGAACCCCTTTGAGATCCCTCCCAATGGATACAGCTTCTCCGTTGGCGAGGCCACCACCCTGAAGTGGGATCCTACTACTAGCGGCACCGTTTCGCTGCGCCTGCAGCAAGGTGCCGTGACCACTTCCTATGACGGCACTGCCATTGCCTGTGAGTCTTGTATCGAAAAGACCCTCCGTCGTGACATCAGAACTAACTAATCATGATAGCGGACATTGACAATGATGGAAGCTACACTTGGACTGTCCCTGACGACGTGAACACCGAGTGGTACACTATCGAGATTATCTCGGATGAGGACACGAGCGACTACAACTTCCTGCCTCGCTTCACCGTCGCCGGAGCTACTGCCGCGGTCTCTACCACCGCTGCCGCAACCACCACTTCGGTCTCTTCGACTACCACTTCCGAGTCGACCACTAGCACTAGCACTAGCACTAGCACTAGCACTAGCACTAGCACCACCACCACCACCAGCGCGAGCTCCATCACCAGCACCAGCTCCAGCTCCAGCACGAGCTCCAGCTCTTCCGCGACCTCAACCTCCGCTGCTACCTCAAGCTCCGCTGCCACCACCATGACCACCATGACCACCAGCTCCAGCACCGCCGCTTCCACCAGCGCCGGCTCCACCACTCCCCCCTGGGGCTCCAGCTCCAGCCGCACCCCCGCCTCATCCTCGCAGACCTCCGTGCCCTTCACTAACAGCGGACTCGTCAACCGTGTCTCCGGTGGCATGATGCTCCTTGTCGCTGGCGCCTTTGCCTTCCTGTAAGATGATCATTCTAAAGGTGTGAAGCGCCTTGTACATTGTTGTACTATTTTTTTTCCCATTCGGACTTGGACTTGCGTTCTTGGATTTGCATTCTTGCATTGGGCCAATCTTTAGTCAATCCGTCGGACATTGCAGATACCCCGGTGTCCGACGGGTCTTAATCATCGATGGTACCTGAGGCCATTCTTTGTGTTACCCCAAGCTACCATGTTCTTACGAATGTACTTTTTACCAATTTGATGTGTATGAATCTTCACTATCTGCATGCCTCCAGCAACCGTAAACCATGATCTACTCACGTAGCACAGTGCCATGGACATTAGGAACAGGAAGGTGTCTTCTCCGGGAAAAATTCCCTTTACGCCCGATATCCACCCATTGAAGACGGTGGGGCGACCGGAGATAAAATTTCGCCTTAGCCAGCGTCACAGCAAAGAAGAAAAAAAAAAATACGAAAAACAGAATTTAGATACGAAGAGGGCCCGAGCGAATGAAAACGATCTCCCAGCCCTCTGCCTTTCACAGAGTAAGGGATGACCAAAATGACAACCTAGAATCACGGACCAAAACTCGAATCAAAACAAGAGAAGAAAAATGAGGATCAACTCGCACACTAATTTTGGGGCGCAACTTAGACCCAGGGCGCGTGGGGCCAACGGTTTAGAGGCAAGAGTCCGCGAGGGGTCTGTTTCTACGGTTTTTTTTTAATTTTTTTTTTGGGTCCTCTCGCTCCACTTTTAGGCTCTGATCATTTGATCTGGTTTCGTAAATCTGGTAATGGATGACATGGCTATGCGTGATGGAGTGTGTATATGTTTTGGACTCCTAGCTTCTCACATGGGGGAAAGGGATAAGGGGATGAGGTGCGGAAGGCAGAGGCGATCGCGTATCTGCAAGTTAACTGCCGAGGGCGCTAAGGAACGGGATTTTTGGGGAATCCCTGTTAAACTTGGGTACCTGAGAACTCTCCTGTTACAAATGCAGATGCAGGGTTATGTTGATAGTGCCCATTGTCTTGTAACTCGTGGCGATTCCAAGTTCGAATCCTTTTTTTGACTGGGCGCTGCTGGGTAGACTAGGCTCGTCGCATGGCCATGTGGTTTGGGAACTGGGCTTAGGTTTGGATTTGGTCTGGATTTGGGTATCCTATTCCGATTGGAGAGCACATGAGCGCGAAAGAAGAGGCTTGATGTTAGAAGTGTGAATATGTGGTCTTGTCTCGAAATTTATCTGGTTTGTTTCCTTTCTCTTATAGTGGGTGGTAATTCTTGGGGACCACTTGTCTCTTGCATCGGTTAAGCTACGCAGCTTATGAGCTTTGAGTCAACGTCACGGTCTTTATTAATTCAAAGACGAGTTCTGGGGCCTTGGATAAGACGAAGTATTCACTGTCTAGATGACAACTTCGGAGTCGAGTTGTTCGATCGTGTGGGGACTCAGCTAGAGCTTCGATTCAGCTGGAACTCGTTGTTTGACTTCTTTAGAAATCACAATTTCAAGCATGCCTAAATGAAGGTCCATTGGTCGCGTCTGAATGGGGAGAGAAGGTCAATGTTAGCCTGCCTGCGATCATGGGATCTTACCGGGTCAAGATGGTTTGGTCTTATACTTCACGGCCTTTGTGAAGGTCTTTTGGTTCATATCCCAAAAGCCTAGCCGATTTTTGATCAATTTCCCGAAGAACAGGAAACCTGACTCGGTCAGCATCCCAAGTAAGTCTCGTTGGGGCCATGCTGCATTGCTAGCATAGACCTAGAATGTTGGTGGCGGAGCATTTCGCGTCTGGTCGAGTATCAAGGGTAGATACGATCGATCATCCAGCTACAGATCGATTCCTGGGGCACCGACGGTCAGGCCGATAAAAGCCCTCGCGCTGTAATCATTTGGAAGCTCTGTTCTCGTCACTAGCTCAGCCTCAT
Source organism: Penicillium maclennaniae (assembly GCF_028827695.1). Taxonomy (NCBI): domain Eukaryota; kingdom Fungi; phylum Ascomycota; class Eurotiomycetes; order Eurotiales; family Aspergillaceae; genus Penicillium; species Penicillium maclennaniae. Next base: position 2,442,736 of record NW_026623215.1, on the reverse strand, counting down.
CAGGTGACATCGCAATTTTTCCTCGTATGGGCTTCTGGGTGTCATTGCTTATACTTCGTCGTTGATGCTAACAATCAGCTTTCATTGTCGGCCCGAATCATCGAAACACACTGTGTCTCACGATGAATGCTTATGCGAATCTCAGCCATGTCATTTTGCGGTGAGCCTACATCAGACACCGAATCCTGACAAGGGGCGAATCTCGCCTGCATCTTGGCATCTCGAATCCCGACACCGCATGATTTCAAGACCTGGGGGAAATCCAGGGAGACTCGGGAAAAGATCAACCAAAACCTCCAGCGCAGCTTACCATCATCATAATGGGAAATCCCAGGCGCATGCAAGGTTCACCGAGTTATGTTCAGAAGTAAGTGGCCCCGCCTCGTAGCGGCAACCGCCGCAAGGGCGCTCTGACATGATGCACCGAACCATGGAAATCCTCACGATTCACATCTTGCAGTTCCTCCTCTATGTCTGATGCATCCAATCCAGCAAGCAAAAAAGTGGCTGCCTACATGTGAGATATGTGCGCATGGGCATTGAACCTGGAGCCCTGGCCAGGTCTGACGATGCTGAATGGCCACGCCCTCTCACCCTCGATCAGGTTCTACCGTACGACACTGCAGGATCAATATGCCAACAATGACAGTTCGGTTCAGAATGATCGCTCGGCCTAGGGATCATGCATAAGCCCCCGAGGATCCGAGATTTCCTGTGTCATCGCATTGATCGGCCTATATAAGTGCATGAGCATTGCCTCGAGACTGAATATCCAACGGGAGACTTTGATAATTTTCCAACCAGCGCGGCTCAGTCAAGTTCGGTGTTCGAAGTACTTTTTTTATAATCCTATTTTCTGGATATCATATCTCGCCATGCCGGGCATCTACTTTACCTTATCTGCTGCGGTTCTCGCGGGCTTTGCGAGCGTGGCTCAAGCCCAGACCAACATTACAACTAATGCTTGTGCGGACGGGTCAAGCTACTCCTCCTGCAATCGCAATGTCGGCGACAAATGGAGCTCTTGTGTCCGCGACTGCGGCGGTGATGGTAACTGCATTGTCGACTGCGGTTGTACCGCACACCAGCAGTATATCAACTGTATGGCTGAGTCCTGCTGGAACCAAGTACGATAACCTCGATTGTCTGAATCCCCCATGTACTGATGTTTCTCTCCAGGTCTACTCTTGCGAGTACCAACTCTTCGTGCAACAGTACTTCGCAGTCTGCCCTAGCGCAGTCGAACCGATCCCCTTCTGGCCTGCACCGGACAACGCGCCGAACCGATGCTCTTGCGATTTGGGCAAAGTGCTCCAAAACACTCTCACAGCACGCAAGGAGCAGATGACTTGCATGAAGAACGTCACCGACCAAACAATTAGCGAAGCAAACAATGGCAACCTTGCAAACCTGGGCAACGGTCTCAACATCGCGAATCAAGCTACCGAATGTGCATGCTGCGGTGCCAGTGCCAGTTACTCTGCGTAAGCCATGATCTCGATCTTCGTAATGAAAACAAATCACGCTAACAGATCGCAGTGCCTGGGAAGTCTGTCCTGACACAGTCCCCACCCTTGCTGGCGCAGACCTTTGGGGTGTCTTCTTCCCCGACGACCTGTCTAACCTGTACAACTCGATTCCCAACTGGGCCTGGAACTCCTGCGACTCGACACTGGACAACCTGCAATGCCAGGACATTGGCTTTACTGAATCATCTGATAAATTCTACAAGCCCGGTGACTTCCCCAAGAACGGATCCTCAACTCTGCATAATGTTGCTGGCACTGTTACGGCTCCTCCAAGTGGCACTGTTCTCACCTGGTCTCAATCCTCGACCAGCTGGACTGTCACTGCAACTGGATACGATGCCAAGGCTGTTGCTAGCCAAAGCGAATACCGAGCAACTGCTACCGGCACTAACACTGACTTCCCCCAGCAGACGGGTGTGAACAATGTTAATGGTGCGGGTCATGTGCGCCCTGTTGGCGGTGCTGTTGCTGCGCTTGGATTCGTGGGTGTCTTGATGGCGCTTTAGTTGGGTTATTTGCTACATAGCTGAGGATACGAGGATATGCGGGACTGAGGGATCTGAGAAACATGATCTGACGTTGATCATGGACCATGTTGACGATTTATGGATTAGCATGAGCACGGACAAATTGGACCAGAGTTAGTGCTATTGCAAACTCGATGGACATAATAATGAAGAACTCGCAATTCTTATGAAGTAATAGTTGACTTCTCCAACAATCATAATGGAAAGACCTTAAGCCGGAGTAACAACCAGTTGATTGTAAAGGGTTTGAACCCCGCCCTTGCATAAAGATAATAAATGTCAAAAATATGTAACACCCATCCCATCTCCCATAGCGCCGGGTATGTTGAACCATGACAAGCTAAGAATACCTCAACCCAGGCACACGGCCTTGCGTGCAAAGATAAAGGCAGAGACAAGAGCCTATGCCGGACCCCAATTCGGTGTAACGCGCTTCAAGAACTTCATAAACTTGAAGAATCCCACTGCATATTCCACATTGCCATATGGATCAACAACCCGCTCCGGGAACGCAATCCCAGCACCAAACAACCCAGGAATCGCTTCCCCACCAGCCCGTTCATGAAACTGTCCAGACTCATGATCAAACTCCATAGCAAACGGCCTGCCAGCCTTCACAAGCTGCGGTAACGGATCCCTCGTGAATCCGACCGCATGCACAATGTGCGAACACTGCGGCAAATACTTGCTATACATCTCGGCCTCCTTGCCGTCGCCACAGTCAATCTTCTCCAGAACCTGTCCAGCAGGCGAAGTATCCAAGACCCCGTCTTCAAGCTGGGCGCGCGCAAAGTCGGCTGCTAGACCCTTCAAGCCTGTGTTATCGCGCAGGATCCATCCGTCCATGTATTCCGCGTAGCGGAGTGGGTGGCGAGTGAACCATTTGATGCGGAGGTGGGGATGAGACTCGCGGGCGAGGGTGACTAGGTTTAAGATTGCGAGAATGGCGGAGTGGGAGGCGCCGATGACGGCGACTGTTGACGGGCGAGATTTGGGTAGGACTTCTGCTAGTTCGGAGGGTTTGAGGACTGTGTCGAGGTCTAGGCGGGAGATTTCCAGGCCTGGAATTGGGACGGGGATCTTGGTTGGGTGAGAGCCTGTGCAGAGGATGAGGCGGGAAGTCTCGATTTCGAGCTCATCTTCTGAGTCGTGACGTTTTATGCGGACGGTCCATTTGTTGTTTGAGGTCTAAAGGGGGGGGGGTTTCCGGTGTCAGTTATTTTTTGGATGTGGTGAAATCTATTGGATGTTTGTGGTGTTTCTTTTACCTTCTCGACGAGGTTGGCGGCGGTGACGAAGCCGCGGTAGGCGTGAACGGGATCCATCTTGATGAGGCCATCTGTAAGGTCGCGGATCATGTCTGCGGCGTAGTGGAGGTGGCAGGTCTTTTCCTGGTCCAGTTTGGCCAGGGTAGAGATGCATTGGGACGACATGAGTTCTCGATGACGGTCTTGAAGGGCTGAGTAGCTGTGGCGTAGGCCTGGAAGAGGGCTACTTTGGTGTTGCTGGATGTTTTGTTAGTGGTGTGTCTGGTGTCGATGATACCTGGGATATCACGAACCTCGGAACTTCGCGGTATTTCCGGTGGACTCGCCCAGACTCGAAGCTGGGATCGATCCAGGCTATCGTGCCAATTTGGCGCTCAAGCAAGTTTCCCATGACTGCGACGCCGGCCGGGCCAGCGCCCACAACCACCGCTGCGCATTTGCGAGACGCCATTTGTGAAGGTACTAATGGGAGAATGAATCGGGGAAGATGAGGGGGGGAAAGCCCGATAAACCAAAGTAAACAGTGGATTATAGAGAAAAGTCTGGATGCATTCGGGGGTATCTAGAGATAAATAACAGTTCCTGACCGCAAGCACATCGCCGACTTAAAAAGGGGGGTTGGTAAGAGAACCGCATCAGCCAAGACCCAAATCACGACAGAGGAATGCGTAAGTCACCGATCACCATTAGGCGGTGCAGATAACGCGACCAGCATCCAGTCGGGACGTCGCCAGCGCGCGGAAACATTGGTATAGCGGTGTTCCGACGGTAATCGTGACACACAACCGGGGATTGCAGAGCCATTTCTCGGTCGAGTCACGGGCAGAAAGGTTGATCGGGGCTCGAGGCGACCCTTGGCTCGTAGATCTCAGCTTGTTATCGGGGACTCAATGTTAGGGACTCAGCGTGTGCCGATTGCTCCATGTTTTCAGATCGAGTCGCCGATTGAAGGAGTCGCCGATTGACGTCGCTTCCCCACTAATCCTCGGGACACTCTGTTTCGGCCGGTCGGCTGCGTCGGATATTTTCCAGCAGCGTTGGAAAGGTACCCGGCGAAGAGATTACCACTGGTTGTCATGAGGGCATTATAGCAGATGCATGATTGCTGGTTAGCAGTGTAATCACAAGTCCGGAGGGATGCAACAGGGGAAACAAAAAACGTTGAGGAGCTCGAATGGTCTTATACTTCTCCTTTGGCGCCGATCGGGCTGTCTTGGCACAATTGCGTGATCGGGAGCCTCAGGCTGGTCGTAGGCCTGAGGCCTGTTGTACTCTCTTATCATGGCAAACGATTTGGTTATCCAGAATAAGGTAGACGTGAGATTCTGTTGCCAGAATGCATTATCATATGATCTGGTTGAGTTGATACATTTTCATTTAGAGCAGATCTCATTCCCATTCCATCATGTTGTGTATGTGTTCATCATATCTAGCATATCTAGCATGTCTACATGGCTGGGTGAACAATACCTCAGCCATGGTCGTCTCGTCAAACAGCCCAGAAGACTCGAACACTCGCAAAATCCACATGATTGCTCCATCCTGGAAATCGGGCCCGAGCCCATAAAGCAAGTGAGTCCCCAACCTCCAGCTCCCTCACGCCATGTCCATCCAAAGTAAACCGACCACGACCCTCAAGCCTCTCAATCTCATAAGCCTTCTCTGACTCCGGTTGAACTTCGTCCAAATAATGCCAAGTAATGACCGAATCTTGTGGCTCCGACACCCGGGAGCCGTTGACTTTTAACCGGTTGTTACCTGGAAGAAGCAGATCGTTGTCAGGAGCATAGTGTTTCTTCTCTTGTCCGCGCTCATTATCCAGGATCTCCTGCTCAATACCGTCGGTGTACATGTTCCTTGTGTGCGCAGCCTTGATGACTTCAGTGTCGAACCAAGTCCAGGAGGTTTCGTACATATTCTCACGGATCGGGCCGTGACCTTGGTCATGCGAGGAAATGCGGAAGACTATCTTCCGGCAGGGGTGTAGAGTGCGGTGGGGGAGCGGTTTGAAAGGTTCGGATTGCTCTAGTCTCTGCATCATATAGCATATGAGTTCGGTGTGCACTAGGCAGCCAGCGAAAGGGGAGAAAAAAACAAGCAAACCTTTCTGTCATAGCAGAGGGGTATAGTCTTCAACAAAACCTGGTCCCGATCGTTCGCAATTCTCCTGACACCTTCCATTCGGCGTTCTGTTGAGGGCCAATACTCGGCGGCATCGATAATCGCATCGACCAATTCTGCGGGAAGACTTTGTTGAAAGGCTTTCCACTGAAGCATATATCGCGTCTTAAGCACATCCCACAAGCTGGGGTAGAATGCCCCGCCATCTGATAATGCTTCGGGTTGGCGTGTGGATGCATCTTCGTTGCGGTCGTTGGACTGCCCATTACTGAACAGACGGCGTAAGCGAGCGGGAAGCATCTTGGGGCTTTGTTAAAAGATTCGGAACCTTGTGAATAGGTCTGAGTGGTAGTGACTCGCGTGGACGGAGGGAGTTTCAAAGAGTGTTTTGGCCGGAAAAGCTGGAATGAGGCAACGACCCACTGAAGCCGGTCGAACAATGAGCTCAAGAGTGTAGAAACTGATCGTTTGATTCTTTTGTAGCCAGAATAGGAGACGTGGAATATCTCAAGGCTGTCATAGGCAGCTTGAGGAGAGTGAAAATGGGTGACGTTGATGAGAGCTAGGACTATCTTATCGCATGGCACCCCGCATGGCTCCACCCTGATCTATGAGGCCGCACTTTATCTTCACGATCCCGAGAGCTGAGAGATATCTGCTTATGGGCGCTTGAACTGGTCAGCACATGATTGATGAAGCAATATACCTCACGCTAATGAGGTTCTCGAGAAGCAATTCCAATCAAGTCCCGTGATGTCTTCATATGTCTTAACGCTATGGTAGGTGTTAACCATTTCCTTAGTACTTCAATCCTACATACAACCCTATTCATCAAGACATGATGTATTGATATGATATTTGAATAGCACTTGATCTCAAATGCCCTGCCTAACGCCGTAATGGATACACAATAATTTTGATGACTTCTCAATTTCAGGGCTTCTGTCCACCGGCAGCCCGGTATGCGGCAGCACGCTTGCTGCTACGACCCTTAGGCTTGCCCTTGGAGCCTCGGCTCTTCGTTTTGATCTTGATGGTCGAAGATCCTTCTGTGGCACGGTGGCCCTCGAACACGAAAGAGTTGCCGGCAATACCACCCTTGCTAGCATCCTTCAGCTTGGCGGCACCGGCGCGACCAAGCAGCTTGCCCGCACGACCCTGCAGAGTCTTCTGGGCAAGGTCTCCCTTGCGTGAGTCCTTGTTGTCATCACGCTTCTTCATCATCTTCCTAGCACGGGTGACACGCAATTTGCGAGGGAGCATGGGAGGAAACTTCTTCTCGTTGAGCAAAAGAGCCTCCTCGACTCCGTTGCCGTCGTAGAACTGAACGTAGGCAAAGCCTTTACCGACACGGGTGTTGCTATCGCGAATCACACGAACAGACTCAACACTCTTGTTGTTGCCTTTGCCTCCCGTGTGTTCATTGAAGATGCGCCAGAGACCCTCTTCAACATCGGCCGGAGGGCGGACCTTCTTCTTTTTGCCGGACTCGTCCTCGGCAGGGCCCTCCTGATCCATGAAATCCAAATTACCCACGAAAACACAGCGCTTGTTGTCAATCGCAGCCGGGTGCGCAATGCTGTCAACGCGCAGGTGGCGGTCAAGCACAACAGTACCGTTCAACGCAGCAGGGGCCTTGCGAGCAGCCTGAGCAGTGGTGTAGACGGCGTAGGCATTGGTGCTGGGTGTAGTCTGGTCAAGAACATCACGCTTGGCAAATGAAGCGCGCTTGGGAACACTACCACCGCTGGCAAATGCAGTAGAGCGGAAACGAATCGACTCAATCTTGTGCGGGCCAGTCGCCTCGGGCAGAGACGAGCAGAACGAGGCCAAATGACGGAGAAGAGTTTTCTTGCCGGCCTTGGACTTGATAGCCTCGGTGGAGACGTTGCCCAGGAAGACAGTTCGGCTGGACTTTTCAACTTCGGCGGACTTGGCGCCCCCGGCGACACTCTCGTGAACGGGAGGAGGGGCGTCCTTCTCCACGTCGCTGTCTTCTGTCTCCTCCTTATCGGAATCCTCGTTGGCTTCGTCTTCCTTGGCGGACTTTTGGCGCTCCGCGCGCTCCGCTTTCCTCTTCTCCTCCTCTCTTTGTTCCTCCTTCTCAATTTTACGCATGTAGGTTCCTTCGATATCATCTCCGGCATCACCTCTCTTGCGCTTGCGGCTCTGGGCGTCGGGCGCCTTCACTTCCACGGGCTCAGACTCGCTGCTCTCCTCGGGAGCATCGCCCATTTCCTCGTCTTCATCGTCAGGGGACTCTTCCGATCCGGAGGCCTCATCTTCCTCAGCCTCTTCGGCCTTTTTGGCTGTGTACCGCTCGACGTATTTCTGGATAGGTGCTTGCACGGGCCGGCCTATACAATGCATAACAATTAGATCAACTTCCAGTCACATAATAGATGCGAGAACCTACACTCTTCTCGAAAAGCGAGGACAGACTCGGGTCCAGGCCGGAGTTGGTGCCGAGGAAGGGAAGTCCAGCGGCGGGCGCCTTGGTCTCCACCTTGGAGTCCGACTTGGACGAGGACTTTGATTTTTTACCCATGATTGAAAGTATATGTATCTCCGAGGAATAAAAAAATCCTTCAAGAGACGTTCAATGGGTGGATTCGAGAGACACTGGGGGTGACCACGAATAGCTCCGAACTTTTTTTTTCCCTCTGGGCTTATCAGTCTTGGCACGGGTAGTTAGTTGATATCACATGATTGGTCGCTGTTGACACAATGTTACGCTTTATTACAATCATACCTCTTGTGTTGGGAAGCAAACATTGAAGAACTGATATTGTAATATTGTCATCGCAGTAGAGAGGAAAATTTGAATGTAGTTTGAAGACTTAGGTCAGCGGCTATTGCGGTGTTGATTCGTTTGGATATTGTACTCCGTATACCTTTTCTTTAAACCTTTCAACAATCTTGACTCCTGTTTCATCAACACAATAGCCTCAGGGTTCGACGTGACTCCCCAATGTCCTCTTCATCTTCCATCAGACATTCTGATTCTCAAAATGCCGTCTCCGGCGACGTCAATTCCACGTGACCGCGGAAGTTTTGCAAGCGGTGAGCTCGCCCTCGTCGGGACGCGGCAGAACCCCGTCACTCGCTTCTGTTGCTTCCCCATCATAGCAGTTCGTCTACCTTTTCCTCTCATTTCTGCATGCTCGACACTCGATTCACATTCAGTTTCCCCATCACCCTGTCGAACATTGCGAAATATTTGATTTGTCTCCCTCCTGCGCCTCTTCATGCCGACCGTCCTCCCGCGACCCTCTACTGTGGTCCTGCCCGCCTTTTAACCGACCTCCCCTCGCCTTGAGCACTGGCGCATCAGTGGCCCAACATATTCTGGTGGACTTGTATACTTGGAAGACGCGTGGGATCAGTACGAATCGATTCCTCGAGTCCCAGGAACGCGGTGGTTTTGAGAATCGTGCTCGGTCGCGACCAGCCGTGCTCATCGCCAGCGTCGCTCCCGGCGCATTGTTGAAACGGTACGTCGCTGGTTCTTCTACATTCACCTACATATTTTGCTTGGCCCTGTTTTGAGGGGCATACGAGACATTTACCCCACAAAGCTTCACATTCATCATTTGGGCCTGCGCAGTTGCCAGGCTTCTTGTGAGTACCGGCTGGCCACTCTGGGGGCGTCCCGGGCGATGATCAATCTCCGCACCGCCTTCTGGAGGCGCTGACCTACCTTTTGCACCCGCCCACTCATTACCCCATTCATAAAACTTTCCTAGGGCTCTCTGACCCAGCTATTATGGCAATTGAGCTAACACACTATATGGTTGTTCCAGACGCCCAAACAAAACCTTGTCTCACGACTCGGTAACCTTGCCGCCCTTCTCCCCCCCCCCCCCCCAACGCCCAGCACTGCCATTAGCAGCCGTCGGCACGAACAAACCCCCTCATCCCTCCTCTCTCTTCTCACGTTTCTCACTCTTGTCACCTTGAGTCTTATTATCATTGCAAATGGAGGTGGCTGAGAGCCGAGAACAGGCCTCCGTTGGACCGACAACGGGGCCAGAGTCCAACATGACCAATGGCGAGCGGAATCCCTTTCTGGATGATCCTCTCATGGATGACGGGCGCTCGAGTAGCTTGAGTGAGATCGATGATGTCTCTGATAACGAGCTCTCCGACTTTGACGATTCTCCAAAGCCAGAAAGGCTATTGGAAAATGATTCGGAGGCGGAAACCGAGCGCATCGAGGATTCCCCTCATAACATCCGAAAGCGCGACATTGTGCTTAGTGCAGGGAGCGCTGGACCTAGTCCGAGCAAGCTTCAACAGTCCACAACATTGGCAGACTTCGACGACGACGAGCCCATGGCGGACAATTCCCCGAGTAAAGTGCGGAGACTGTCTCAACACAATGGATTAGTTGACGAAGACTTGGATCTCGAAGATGTTGAGCTTCCCGACAGCATCGGAAAAAAGCGAAAGCGCGTTGAGCCCGGCGACGAAATCGGGACCGGATTGGGCGATGACGAGCCTTTCAAAAAGCGCCGAAACTCCATCAAGAGCGAGTTGAGTGATCCAATCGATGAAGATGATGAGCCTCTTTCGCCGGAACCTCTCGATGAGCCCCTAGAAGACCCCACCGCTGTGAATGAAGATGACACCCCCGCCGACGACCTACCCGACATTGACCTCCCTGCGGTACCAACCAAAGTCAAGAAGGGTAAGAAGGGCGGACGCAGGGGAAGAAAAGCGGCCGATGGGGATGACGATACTGAAGGCGGCACCGAGGCTGCGGCCGAGGATGTTGCTGAAGACAACCTTGGAGAAGACGAGGAGCCTGCGGAACGAGGCGACGAACCTGCCGATGCTGAGACGGCTGCTAGAGTTGAAGAAGAGTGTACGCTACACCTCGAAATCACCGTCTGGATATTGTGCTGACCGTCACTATCTATAGCTGTAAAGAAAATGTCTGCTATGGAGTCATTGACAACATTAGAAAAGGAATTCGCGCTTTTGCGCGACAAGTCAGTTCTGGCGGTGCACAAGACCTGAATTCCAATGCTGATTTGATATCACAGGATCTTCGATGAACGAATTTCGAAGCTCAATCGTGAGCTTGAAATGTTAACCGGGCCCAATCCGACCCACCCCGAGTACCTGCGTCAGATAGAATGTGTGGAACGTCACAGGGATGCCAAACTCAAGTACGAGGAAAACTTGTATCGCTACCGTATGAAGGCTCTTTTAAACAAGAGTCTCGCGGAACGAGCCCAGGCACACAGCACTTACTTCCAGCGCATACGAGATGTGCGCGAGAGTCATTCAAGTTCCATTAGCAAACAATTCTATGCTATCCAGCATGACCGTTTCAAGACTGATGAATCGAGTCCCCACCACAACATCCCGTTCCCCACCCGTCGTTCTCAGCAGATTGCGCACCAGACGGCCTACAACCACGAGGTCTCAGTCATGGCAGGAGTTGCCAAATACGTCGGTTTTCCAGCTGCTCCGACCTTATTGGGAGCACGACCGTCCGAACTCGAGGATGATCTGGAGAAAATGGGGGTGAGTCAAAAAGATTTCATACACTCAGGAGTCTGTTAACCAAAGGTTCTTAGATCACCGTTGAGACTCGCGCTTTGGCTCCACGGCATTCGTCGGCTGCAGTACCCCGTGGTCCCATGTCAGCTATGTCATCAAACATCTTCCGTACGGCTGCCGAAGCCGAGGAAGCTTTCCTTGAACAAACGCCTTGGGCCAACCCGCAGCATCCTATACACCAACAGCAGCCACAACAGAACCAATACACACAACAACATCGACCACATGGGCGAGCATTTGAGTCGGCACAGCAATCCTCATTTGTAACGCCAGCTGCGCAGAAGCGCATGGTGGATATCAATGCGCCAAACGGCTCTGCGTCCACGATCCCCGAGAACCCGTCCGCTGCCAACTCATCAGCGAACAATACCCCCTATGGCACCGAGCAAGAAGCGCGGCATCAAGGGCAAGGTCCCTTCCGGAACCCAGAATACGACACAGAGTACAAATCAGGCTTCCGATCGCAAAGCTCCTCTCCATTAGACTTGCGGAAAACCCAGCCTCCTCCTATGACTTTCGACCGCCGCTCCCCAGCCCTTGAATCCTCTCATCCCATCTTCTCTCCACCACCCGCTAGACAGGGCCTTTTCCAACACTCTGTCCCCCCGAAATCAGATGCCTCACCTCCACTTCCAACCAAACCAGTTGATGTGCTCCACCTCCGACCGGAGATATCAGCAGGCTCAGGGTCAAACAGCATGCCCCCACGCTAAACCCTTTGTCTTGATCGTTTTGCTCTCATGTACGCGGTGTTACATCCCCACTTTTTAATGAAGATTCCCCTTTACGCTATTACCTCAAGACAACATCAACTGTCAAATGTATTTTGCGTGTGCCAGGAGAGACAAAGTACGTGTCTGAAGACCCATGTGGGATCTATGCTATCTTGAAAATCACATCTGGGTGGCCGGGCTCTGTGGTCCTTCCTTCTTTGTTGCGACTTACCCAAATCCCAATTTTACATCTGCATGGAAAGGCAATGAACCTTTGGTTTCAGTTTTTTATTTATATGAGGGGTGTACGTGGTATGGAACTGGCTTTCATTTGTCCCACCCCTTATGAAGGTTTCTGCGTCTCTAGGGAGATTCTCTTGCATCGGAGTTGACTTTAAATTCTCTGGAAGAAATGGATCCCTTCTCCCTGATTTCTCTTTCTCTTTCTCTTTATTCTTGGCGTGATATTCCTTTTGGTGTATATACCACGCACATACGCATGTGCCTTTGTTGGTCACCGGCAGGAGTTCATTGAGAAAGCATATGTTCGTCTTTCCTATGCAGAACCCTCGGGACGCTATCGATTAAGAATCTAGATATTATTTGAACCATCATGATTGATGCCAGATCACTCAAGTTCGTCAGGACCTAGGCTTCTAGCAATAGTTCTCTTCAATAAACGGTAGAAAGATTGAAACAGCGTATATTCGGTGCCAGGTTTATTCTAAATACAGCCACGCTCGGGTAAGATACAGGAAGTGACCATTGTGGTCGGAAATGTAACTTCTGCAGGACAAGGAATACAAAGAGCCTCCACCACGGCAAAGACTCTGCAATGCAAGTTTGGCTTACTGCACAGCGCTGGCCTGTGCTTCCTGCGGTGGAGCCGGCATCGAGTCTGCAATGCCGTTGGCCTCTGCAGGCTGATTCTGCGGACGCCATTTGGCCAAAATTTTGCCCGCTGCAGGGCGGGATTCCTCATCTGGTAAATGGATTAGCATGAATGGCAAAGGATAAATAAGGGAAAGAGCGAAAATACAAGTCTGATAAACATCCTCCAGTGTATTCAAGCACATCTCGCGTGCTGGGGGGCGGAACATGATCAGGTACCTAAGAGGGTATGTAAGTATGGACTGCAAGGGGGGGGCGAAAAGAAGAACATACATCAAAGCCTGCACGCAGAGATTCACACGTTCCGGATCCTTGGCCAAACCGGCCACCATTTGCAGGACCGAGAGAGTGACTTCGGGGATTTCACTGAGGAATCGGACCAGAACTTTGATATCACGACCATCAAGATAAGTCGTGAAGCCATGGAAGAGCTTAACCACCCACTCATCATAATGAAGAGGAACGGTAGGTTCTTGATCTTGGTCTTCGTTGCTCTGATCCCGCTGAGTAGCAGCCGCCTTCATCTGAACACGATCATTGTACCACTCCTCACTCAGCCAAGTGATAGCAATGTTAAGCCTGCCCCTGAAATCCTCCAGCACATAGCGATATAGCGTCTGACGAATCGAGTCCGAGATCGTCGGCCGTTTCGAATCCACTATAACACCACCCTCCAGGCCAGCTGGGGCTCTTGTAGCAAGGCGGGAAAGAAGTACAGCCCATGCATCCCGATCAAACGTGCTTCCAGCCAATCGTGCGAAACCGAGTTGTTGCTGAGTCTTGCCTTTGGCCGGTGAAGGGTCTGTCTCGGCAGCGGTGATCATGCTGAAGACGCGGGAGACAGCACTTCGGCCGACTTCTGCAGCTTCCTCTTCGGTCAGAGGCGGCGGTTGGGGCAGAACGAATGGACCTAATGAGACCAGATCGGGTTGGAGGTCTGCTACTTCGGCTGCGACAGCGCTGGCTTGTTCGGAGACATTATCTGCCACGTCCATCGGATCGTACTCTGGCTCGTAGTCATCGTCGTCTTCTGCGACGGCGGCAGTGTGTTGTTGTTGGCGCTTGAGGTTTTGATCCCTGGTGATGGTTTGATATCGCGCTCGAACGGCCTAGAATCCGTTAGCCGCTGGTGAGAGGATCAGAAAAGCTAGTATCTTACATCGACAGCCTGTGTTAGCAATGACTGGTTGACTTGGGCGAGAAGAGGCACAGCGATTTTCACGACGAGGTCTGGAGGAAGCTGCTTCACATCGAATGACGAAAGGCCGATGTCTTGCGTCAATGTGAAAAGCTTGTCAATGCTTGCCGGACCCGGAGCCATCGGAGGAATCTTGAGCAATGGGGGGGTCTCTGCATCAAGACGAGCGCGCTTAGCGCTATCGAGTCCATCTGTCGGTTCACTTGGCAATCCGCGTTTCCGAGAAGCGTCATCTACCACATCGAGTCGTGAGTTCATCAGCCGCTCAATGTACATCTGCATTCTTCCGAAGAGAGGGTGGTTTTGATTCCTGTGGTCTTTAGGTTAGCTTTGATCATCGGGTTATGCGGGAACGAGACAAGACTGACCTCTTCATAAGATTAATCAACAAAGCTCGAGCAGTGCGCTCCATTGACTTCACGCTGACTCGGGTAGTAGGCGTGATTGGAGGGCGGACATGCTTGGAGGGATAGAATTCAAGGACTGCGTTGATGATCTTGTTTGAGATCGATTGCCGCGTGCGAATGAGCGGGGAGAGGCAGTTCAATGTCGCATTGACCAGCAGTGGATCACTATTCATCAGATCAGAGGAATGGAACATAAACAGGATTGTCTTTCGTACCTGACTTCCTCCTGGAACACGCCGAGTAACCGGTCGAGTAGGCCTGACGCTTCGGCCTCCAAGTGTGGAATTGCAAGAATGGAGTGGGTTCGCGGGACAATCGCGAGCGACGTTTCATTTTGTTCCGGACGCTGGGAGAGATCAGCTTTAATCCTCAGATACGATTAGTGAACATACCCGCGGGTCTGAGATCAGACCAGGCGTTTGAACCTGAACCACCCGTTGTAGGAATTTGATACAGCAGATTTTCACAGGGCACAGAAAAGAATCCATCCGCCGCAAGATATCCTGCTTGATCACATTCATTGTGTCCCATGATTTACTGTCTTCCGGATGGTTCACACTTATACCAAGGAGCGTCAGTATCCATTACCAACCATAGTACCCAACTCCCGAGTACCAATATCGTGTGAAACTTACACATGACGGAACACCAATGGGTACAAGCTAGTCGCAGTCTGCACCAAGCTCATCAGGACCGCAGTGTCAGACTCAGGCAGAAGCAAGATCTCTTGAATAGTCTGTAGCACTCTCGGCGCGAGCTGCTCTTTCTGCGCCGTAGCTAGCACCGGACTGGAGAAAGTCTCGGCCATGAAGTCCGCGCCCCATCTTCGTAGTTCTAGCCTTGTGTTGGCGCCGACGATCGGGAGGATTCCATTTACGATTTGCGGGTAGAGAGCAGCGTCGCCGAGAACGAGGTTACGAGCAGAGTTCAGCTGAGCGAGCTGGTTCGCGACATCTGGCTGAGCCATGACGACTCAGCGAGCGGAGAGGATGATGCGCGATAGATGGTCGAAGAGATTACGCCGGCTTGGTAGGTCCAATGGATCAGATGTCGAGATGTCCGGTTCAATGACAGCGAAGCGCGTATGAAGCTGCGACCAGAGCTTAAAGGACGCGCATTCACTCGTGGAGCTGGAGAGGCTAGTTAGGACACGCGACAGAGGGGGTATCGAACGTGTAGAGGTGGTTTGGGAGTGTCGGGGATGTGCAGAGTGGGTTATGAGGAAGCAAAAGACTGAGGTCCGCAGGGGCCGAGAAAACTTGGGGGAACATTCGCGACGACAGATCGGGTTTCGACCACAACGTCAAACTTGGCGCAGAAAATCTGAAAGTCAGGGAAAGTCAGGAGGCAGGAATTTGCAACTAGTTGCTACGAATGTTTCTATCTGGTCTGAAGACCGAGCGCCGATCAAACTGGTTACAGACGATCTATGGCTGCGCAGCGGACGTCACGCGAAATTTTAAAGGCGCTTTACGCTAGAAATTGACAAGCTAAGACAAGTTTAATCACTGTCCCAATGGCTTTAGTTTAGATCCATATGCCAATATCGGTTCACCTAGGGACTTTAGCTCTGTTCATCCGTAGATGCAGATGCAGATGGCGAGTCACCGCCCAAGACTTCGCCTTCCCGCATACAATTCGGACGTTGGCATTCTTCTCGTCAACGATCATCTCTCTCGCATCATGGCCAGCGGAATGCACGTTTACTTAACCATTCGCAGACTGACAATGCTAACATCTTCACTAGCTTTAACTCTACTTACTACGGCAAGGATTACCGCGCGGGTGCCGCTCTCCTGCGTGCCCGCCAGCCGTTCCTGGTCAAGAACGCCCTCACCGGCTTCGGTCTATTTGCCTTCACTATCGGTGTCTGTACGTATTTCCTCCCTTTCTCGCCAATTCTAATCTCCCTGTTCTCCTTCATTATGTGCCGTGTTCTGCGCCAGAGTCAATTGCAGCCTGGTGGCACCACCAAGGCACACCCAAACTACGGCGAAACCCTCCGGACGGCTCTGCAAAATCACTCTGCTGACCATTACCTTCCTTCTCCCTCCACAGATGTCTACACCATCAAGGCCGTCGGCCAAGAAGAATTCTCCGACGTGAAAGTCCCCGACGCCCCCGCGCAGAAGAAATAGAGCCAACGGGCACAAATCATAGCCCAATCGATGCCAGAATGGCATGACTGGTTCTGCGTGTACCAATAAGTCGCATCTTTCCAAAGGGAACGGTGTCGACATGGCCGTCTCTCGGCTTGAAACCAGTAACGGAGCAATTTGGGGTTACGGAGTCATCTGGGCAGACCGCAGCTTGTGATCTGCGGCAGCGATATTATCTTGTTTGGCCATTTACATTTACCTTGTACTGTACAGTGGACTGCGGGGATTTTTTTTTTCTTGTGCACAGGCACTGATTGCGAATGCCGATCTCTACTTCACTTTTTCTACTCTTCGACAGCTACGTAGGCACCACATACTAGTACTGGAACTTAATGAATATCTTTTCAAGGCGTTCATTGCATACTGTTATGAGCGAAGTCACGGTTATATCTATCAATGGAAGCTCGCGGGACAGGACATGCCTACTATGCCTAAAAATCACAATCACAAGAATCAAAGGAAAAATCTTAGAAAGACGAGTCTACTCGGTTCGCAGAACGCGAGGACCCTTCTTCTTGGTAGCGCGCTTGCGCTTGAGGCCCTTGTCGAAGGCGACGGCGTTGCTGTGGTCACGGCCCAGGTTGTCTAGATCTTTCACCTTGTAGATGCGGATGATCCAGTTCTCGCTAGTGAACGCTTCCTCAAGGGTATTGAGCTGCGGGCTCTCGGCCGGCAGCTTCACGCCACGAACGCGATCGACGGCTTGGCCGGCGGGGAAGAGGGAGTTGTAGTTGTAGTAAGACATTTTGTACCTGGTTGGATTAGTGATGAGATTTCAAGAAGTATCAAGAGAGGGACGCATACATCAAGCTGTTTTTCATGGTAGGAGTGGCCTCCTCGTCCACGCGGTATTCGCCTCGAGCAGTGAAGTAATCACGCTCGCTGATCTCATCGGGCCAGATGCCCTCGGCGATTCGGACCATCCACAGGAACTTGTTCAGGTCGTCGCCAGAGTAACCGAGGAGACCACCAAACACAACCAGGACGTAGTCCACATCGTGTTGGCGCAGAATAGGGTAGCTGACCTCCTCGCGGGAGCTCATGGCCTTACCAACGGTGGCGATGTGGGTGTTGTTCCACGTGTTGTTGTCGACCAGGGTAGGACGGTCAGCCATACCACCAATCTGGTAGCCGTAATCCCACCAGGACATGATCTTAGCATTATGGGGCGTGTTCTGGCGAAGCCAGTAGTACGCCTCACGGTAATCGTCGATGATGAATTGGCTCCCATCGGGCATTTTGCTAGCAAGAACGACCGAAGGAGAGGAGTAGGCGTTCGAGGTGACCCAAGTACAGTGCGCAACAAACATAAGAAGGTAAAGGGACATCGAGCAGGTCACGACAGTCTTCGAGAAGTACGAGTAGATGCCGACGATGGGGCTGCGAGACGAGCGGAAAGACTTGGAGTCTTCGGCGCTTGCCTTGGCAACAGCGTCGGGGTCGGGCTTCGACATAACCAAGAAGTTGTCGAGAATAGACGACAGAGCCAGGGCGGCCGCGACACAAACAATAGGAGTGAGCGTGAGCATCAGACGGACCATGACACCGGCGAAGTAGCTGGATAGAACGGCGTAGATGATCACGAACACGTGCTCATCCTTCAGCTTCTGGAAGCAAATGAACACACCGGCAGGGAAGAGCCAGATCAGGAAGTTCAGGTCAAAGAAGAAGGCCGGCCAGGCAGTGGGCTGATGCTCTGAAACAGATGCGATAATGGGAATATGGATCTTGGCGTAGCCAGTGTCCCACAGGGAGTAGAAACGACCGCTCCATGGGGCAATGACACCCGAGATGGAAAGCAGGACCAAACCACCAAATCCGAGGCCAAAGACCAGGAAGACCATGGAAGTGAGCAGCTTCTGGAACTGCTTTCCGGGCAGATAGCCGCGAATGAATTCAGCAAATGCCACGAGCTGGATCAGGCCAAAGACACCGAGCGCAGACATGTGGTCACTGTTGCGAATGGGCAGGAATCCCACGAAGGGGATCTGCATACTACCCAGAGTTCCAAGAGCATACCAAGTGGTATAGCTGATGTAGACGCGGGTGCTATAGCGGCCCATGCAGATCAGGACGAACACGTGGAGAGGAATGAGGTTAGTGATGAAGACATATCCACCCCAAGCAGAGACCATGTATCCGTAGAACAGCGCAGTCAACGCACCCCACATGATTGAGCCATTCTTGACGGCCTTGATCCATAGGAAGAAGGTGAAGACCAGCAGGAAGATGGCAATAGCCTCATTGTCGTAGCTACCAGCCACGGATCGTGAGATGTATCCGGGAGTGATACCCATGAAAGCTGCAGCCAGAAGGCCTGCAGAGGGCGAGGAGGACATCTCGCAGGTCAAAAGGTACATGGCCAGGGCCGTTAGGCCCGAGAAGCCCGGGGCGAGCAAGACACAGATATTTCGAATGTCGACGGGGATAGTGAGGAAGCGCAGGATGTGGTAGATAACGCCACTGGTCACCATGAGACCAGGGTACAACGTGCCACCAGTGACACGGCCCAGAGGGTGCCAGGTTCCTGAGAGACGAGCAATCCGCATCAATTCCTGTGATACCACGAGGGACACGCAAGCCTTTGAGAGGGGGAGACATACGGTCATCAAACCAATCCCAGAAACTGTAGAAGCCATTTTCGACGAGGTATTTGGTTGCGCGGAAGTTGAACCAGGGATCAACTGCAAAATTGAAAGGGTCAGTATCGTTAAGGTGCGCATTCTGGAGGTGGCCACGTTGTATACTGCGTCAACGACAAGGGGATGATCATACATTCGTGGATAATACTCTCAAAACCTGAAATTGACAGTCAGCATAAGCGATTGGAAAGATAATGGCTCATCACGCACGAATGACACTGAACAGACGACTGGCGACGGCGGCGGCAGCGATTGTTAAGAGAATAATGATTCGCAGTAAACCGCGCGTGTTCCGGCCGGAGCTGCCTTTCAGCAGAACATCAAGAGAAGATTCGGCCATAATGGCCAGGGGGAGCAAAGTCCAGGATCAGAATAGAAATCAAAAATGACACATGAAAACAAGAAATGAAGGCGGAGCTGCCAATGGACGTGGGCGGTTGAGAGTTGGTTGCAGAGAGAGAGAGAGCTACGCAAGGTGGTCACTTCTGAACACTGACTTGACTGTCTTGGCGGTTTTTGGCGCTCCCCGCATCATCGATCACATCACCTAAAATCGATTACGGCCGTCTCAGATCTCGAAACTGCCTCAATTTCGGCTCCTTTGAATCCAGAAGTGCTATTTATTAACTATGGAGCTGCCACCGCTCTCTATCGAGCAGCTCGAGCAGCTCGCTTCGTCCAACCTGCCTCCTTCACAACTCTTCGAGATCTTCTCACGATA
Source organism: Penicillium maclennaniae (assembly GCF_028827695.1). Classification (NCBI taxonomy): domain Eukaryota; kingdom Fungi; phylum Ascomycota; class Eurotiomycetes; order Eurotiales; family Aspergillaceae; genus Penicillium; species Penicillium maclennaniae. The sequence continues at coordinate 2,422,989 of NW_026623215.1, read as the reverse complement.
CGAACTAGATGCCTGTCTCATGGCAGCTGGTAGTGGTCACCCAGAGACTGGTAGTGGCGATCCCGAGCTGTTGAGCTTATTCTACTCCAGCTTCTTCTTCGCCCACCTCCTCACGAAGCAAATGTAAGTTCCTCTCAAGACAGCTCAGACACTATTTGCTGATTGAAGCTTGATAATAGGTCAGAAGCCCGCGCCTTGACGCAACGGATACCAGAGGCTCTCAAAAACCAAGACCCATCCTTGCAGAACTGCTTGACGTTACTACGAGCCGTATGGCAGACTCAACATGCCATAGTTTACCAAACCTTACGGAAACTGCCATGGCCAGAACAACTGCAGCCTTTAGTGCGCAGATATGAGAGTATGGATGTGGCCTCTACTGTCAATTGCCTCCGTTGCTGACATTACTGTCTAGGCTTCTTCCAAGACCAAACCTTGATCGCCGTCAGCACTTCCTACGGAGCAATACGACCTGCCGTGGCAGCCGCATACCTGGGTCTTGATTCGCAGGCTGCAGAGCAAGGCGATCAAAGCATTATACAGAAGTTTACGGATTGTGGGTGGACCTGGAACTCAGAGACTCGACTACTTCACCCCGTTCCAATCACTGTACCGCCCACCATGGAATCGTCATCCAATGGTATCCGCGATGCCATGGCGATGCTTGGGAATCGTACAAATTAAAGGCGCACGGAATCGAGAGTCGGAGCACGTTGCTGGAGGATATTCTGATACAATTTGCCATAGAATGATGCGTCGTCCCACCTTGTCGATGAACATCATCAAGGCCGGGAAGAAAGAACTAGACCAACCCTAGACAGGTCGAGGCAAGCATTTATGATAACGCCGGAATGCATAACACGATCTTTTGCTCTTTATTGTGGTTCAACTGTAGTGTACAGACGCACCACAGCCCAGGGTATGTACAGAACCCAAATGACAACGTCTAAAACGATGAGTAAAAGAACACGAAATAAAAAGACATCATTCCATCTTTCGCTCGCAATGGCGCAACTCGGGGCGAATTATAATCCCGATCAATCGTACAGTAAAAGGACCTGAGCAAATCACTTCTAATACCCTGGGGGAGGTGCGAGTTCCGCAAATAGATGCGCATTCATTCCTCCATTATTCCATCCGTCCTCTTTCAATTTAGGCCTGGGCCTTCAGGAAGGCTTCGAGGTCGAACTTGGGGTTCTCGGGGTCGGTGATGACTGTAGGAGAGAAAGTGATTAGCACTGAATAAAGAGAATACACCGCGGCTTCTTCGGAAGACGATGCAACAGTGCCATTGAACATATTGGGATGGTACATACGGCCGGTAGATTGTTGCGGAACCTCCTGGGGCTGGGTCTTCTTCTTCCACTCGGCCTTAGCCTGCTCGATCAGGCGCTCCTTGCGTGCGTACTCATGCTCGATCTCTGTGCGCTTCGCGATGGAGTTGAGCGAAGACTGGTGGTAGACACCGTAGACGATACCGGCGACGAGAGCCGAGTAGCGGAAGACCTGTCAATTCGTAAGGTGGTCAACATCCGATCTCGCATGGGGTGGTTGGGGGTTCGCTGTGCAACTCACGTTGACACCCTGGCTGGCCATTTCTGTGAAGGTCTCCGGGGACGGATATCTGACGGGATAAAAGGAGCGGGAGTCGAAGGTCCGTTCAACGGGAATCAATCGTCAATGGCAGTGAACTCTGGGGTCGGGCAAGGCGAGGTTCAGTCCCTGTCTTGCGCGAGTTTTTCCGGTGCCGTTCGGATCGCTTATGTCATCCTGACACGGAGTAAATAAAGAAAATTGATGAAGACATTTGCATTTTTTTTTTTAAAAATCGACGGCTCCTTGAGAACCGACCTACTATGTCAGACGAGGTTAATACCATAACCTAGTCACTTGTCAGGATAGATCTTCTAGCGATTTTACCCCTATGCACCGTCACAATCATCCTCGCATCTCCCACGAAGCCGAAAACAACCGAAACTGGAGTGGCATCTCAATTATGAACTTGACATTATGAATCAACTATCATTTATCATTTCTCGAATGTAAGTGTCTAGTATCAGAAATAAAGAGTGGGGTAAATGTTGAGGCATGAAACGAGGCGATCGTGAAGCAACATTACAAAGCATTTGAAGAGCTGATCAGCTCCTAAACAGCCCTGGTCATTGATAGGTACTTCAACATGAGCAACTTCTTCTCCATGAATTTGGAGTATCACTTTTGAATGTGCGTCATACACAGGTAGGAATTCAAATATATCTCAAACCCAGAAGACTTCGCTGCGGGTGCCGCAATCATGCCACTTTACCAGGTTCAGATGTTCACGGATCAACAAAAGTAGAAAACCAAGCAGTCGAGAATTGTGAATGTCACGATCACAGCAGGACAGCCGTTCATCAAAAACGGACTTAGCATCATTTCCCTTTTTGCAGGGTCATATAAAGGCTCAGAAGGCGGTGGAGTGAGCGGGTGAGCGTGGAAAGGAATACCCTTCCATGGCGAAAGAGGGGCTTGCCTGAATCTCAGGTCGGTATATCAAACATAATTCCGTAGTTTTGTTTTGTTATTCGCTTGCTGTTATACCTCTCTTAGGCCAAACCTGGAAAGGTGTCCAAGGTGTCCAAGATATCTAGAAGAGCTGTACGATAAGTTATCGATTCTGCCATAAGCGGTACCAGATTTGGCGAGTCGGCGCGACTTGTTCATCCCCGAATCAACAAGCGGCTTGACACGCTACGATAGCTCCAACAACGTGGCTTCACCATGTCGACCGTTCAGCAGCGCAAGAATGAGATTCTGGCCAAGCGGGCCAAGCTTGCGGAGCTGAAGAAGCAGCGTGAATTGCGTCAAAAAGAGTTCACCAGCAACCGGAATAGTGTCGGCGATGCTTCAGAGGTAACACCTGCCCGCATATACGACCACATGAGTTCTTTTTTAATCTAACGAGCTTCCGAACAGCTTGCCTCTCCAGTTCACACCACCCGCTCTGGTGACAGCAGAGCCGAGCTCGATGATTTGATTTCTCGTTTGGTAGACCGCCCCGGGTCGGCATCTCAGAGCTACGGCGTGGAGGGTCAGTCGCGGAGAGGAAGTCGCCCAAATTCAGTCCTTAGTGCTAGTCAGCTGAGTGGAGAAAACGCCGAACCCTACGCACCATCATCAAGACCGCAATTAACATCAATTGCTGTGCAAACAGTTGGGGAGGAGCCATATACCTCTTCCGCACCCGAAATTCAAGCCCCGCCTGCCCCCTGAACTCAAAACCGAAGTTGTCACATACAGCAAGGCCGTGCAAACAGACGGCCTGGATCAGCCGGAAGACTCTGTGGATGGATCTGTTGCTTCAGATGGTGAGGAGGCAGCTGGAACCACACGGGCGAGCAAGCGTCTCAGCCGACGGGATCGTGAGCGGGATGAGGAGATTCGAGAGAAAATTCGCAAGGAAATTGAGGAGGAATTGCAGGCAACCAACCATGAGGGACTCAATGCGCAACCTGCCGCATCTACACAATTACGATACCCTTTGCGCACATTAGACGATGACGAGCTCAAGGCCGTGACATCGTCCCACGATTTCTTGGACTTCGTCGAACGGTCATCAAAGGTTATTGAGCGGGCTCTGGACGAGGATTATGACGTTCTTGCAGACTATGAACTCGGTGGTGTTGCTGGCGACTTGGAGGAGGATGAAGAGACTGGCAAGAAGAGAAGAGGTATTCGCGAGGTCTGCCAGTTCTATGACGAACGATGGAGCAAGAAGCGTATGGTTAGCGACATCAGCTTCTCGCCCAAGGTATGTTTCTCTATTCAGTGAGTGAGAAAGGTCCCCGTGCTAATTGATTGATCTTCAGTTCCCTGAGCTGGTCCTGGCAGCATACACCAAGAACCCCTCTGCGCCTCATGAACCAGACGGTCTTATTCAAGTCTGGAATCAACATCTACTGTCTCGTCCAGAATACGTGTTCCACTCTACATCCGACATTCTCACAGCCAAGTTCTCTCCTTTCCACCCCAATCTCATTGTGGGAGGTTCGTATTCAGGACAAGTTCTTCTCTGGGACACACGTTCCTCGCGTGCTGGCGGCGGTGCACCCGTGCAAAAGACACCTCTGACCGGATCCGGTCATACTCACCCAGTTTACAACATCTCTATTATTGGGACTCAGAATGCGCACAACATTCTCACTGCCTCCACCGACGGAGTCGTCTGCGGTTGGTCGGTGGATATGCTCTCTCAGCCGCAGGAGTATCTCGAGCTGACGACTCCTCCACCCTCTAAGACAGAGGACCTCGCCCCAACCACCATGTCATTCCCTCAATCGGATCCGACATTCTTCATCGTCGGTACCGAGGAGGGAGGCATCTATCCTTGCCACAGGTACGACCGAGCGGGAGCCAAGGCTGGTATCGATTACCGCCTCACATATCGCGGCCACGCTGGACCTATCATGTCCACAGCATTTCATCCCGCCCGCGGACCTGTCGACCTAGGCGATCTGATGCTGAGTTCCAGTCTGACTGGAGCGTTAAACTCTGGCGCGTGCGCCCCCCGGCCACGACCGCCTCTATCACATCCGGCACCGCTTCGGCGCAAGCTATCTCCCCAATCCTGGATATCCCACGCGAAGACGTGGTGTATGACGCACGCTGGTCCCCGCACCGACCTGGCGTGTTCTCTCTTGTGGACGGGGCAGGCAACGTCGAAGTGTGGGACCTACACATGGACACGGAGGTTCCCGTGGTCAAGACTAGTCCTTCGCGCGGACTTAGCGGAAATCCGTCCCGCAGCTTGAACAAGGTTGCGTGGGAAGAGCGGGAAGGACGACGATTGGCGACCGGTGGACTCAACGGCGTGGTCACTATTTTCGAGGTTGGAAAGGGTCTCGGAGGGCCCCCGGAAGAAGTATCCGCTGACGAATGGACGGGCATGAAGAAACTGGTGGGGAAATTGGAACAGAAGGATCGCGTGGCGTGAGGCTTGGGGTTTGAACGTCTTTCCTCGCGTATAGCTCTTCGGTCACATTTCTCTGCCCTGCTTGCCTCGTTTCCCTGCTCCTTGTCAGCCTTGCCATATACCCTTTTTCTTTGCTTCGATCACACACTTGAGGGATATTTCTATTTAGGGTCTATTGCATCCACGAAATCTTCCCAGTAGATGTTCATGAACACAGTGTGCTCCATGTTGTAGCCTCCAGCGAGGAGACGACTGTTCTTCCGAACATCTTGTACTGCTTACAAAGATGTCTGTGTAGAACCCTGAAACTCGAACAGCATCATTGCCGTAGGGTTGTGTGAGACGGTGCCTGTAAACGTGGATCTGTAAACGGGGATTTCATCCACGTTTACAGGTCTCACATGAATTGAGTCATTAACTTCGCGCACAGCCCATCGAGAGGTCTGTGACCGGCTCCGACTGTTAAATCGAGTGAAGCCAAAATTCTTCAGTCTAGATTCTAGACTTTCTGAGATTCGTTCTCCCAATTATCTTCATTATCCAAAATCCGTCGAAGTCCACCGTTTGAGGTCTCAAGGAACGAGACAGGATATAGACACATGATAAATTCCAAGGATGAAATGGAGTGTTTCCCGCGATGTCCACAATGAGCCCGGAATGCCGCCAGAGCACCACATGGGAAGACCTCACCTACTTCGACTCATCCCCAATCTGGGAAGCAGACGATGACCACACGAGGCTGGAGGCCCACGTTTAAGAGAACCGGCGAACTAGCGCAGCCATATGCCGAAGTAGAGAAACCGATTTTCTTGGTAACCATATGTGTCCATTCTCCAGAAAGGCAAGTCGCGGACCCGGTTCGACGCGAAGGTCTAGACAGCAGCGGGGAAAGCTAGATCGGGAAATGCAGAGATCGAATCCATCCAAGTCAAGTATCCGCGCCTCGTCTCGATCCGATCATGATTCAGAGGGTTGATACATGGACCGGCGAAACATCGGGGAGAATATTTCCATAGAACCATGTGAATGGGGTGAATCAGCAAAGAATCTCCGAAGCAGAAGAACGGGTCTATTCGGAGAATTGGAAGGATTCTAGAAGTCTGCGCTGCGAAAAGTTCCCAAATGCGGTCATGATGTCAGGATCGTTGCAAAATTAGGGCAGGCAGGGCAAATTCCGGGCAGCGATCATTCGTGGGAATGAGTCGACTTTTAAACTTCAATCAAATTGCGTCCCAATCATATTCCAAGGCTGAGGGGCATCTGGATCCACAATCCACATTGTTCAGTGCTTGTACCCGTGGAAGCTCACAGTCTCCCTTGAGCCGAATCCACCACATTTGCATCCGGAGCACGTAGCCATGGATCTTCGATCGGGGATCACCCCACTGATGGAAGGACTCCGGGGACTATGTACAGGTGCCCTTACCTATTGGGTTCAGTGGGAAAAGGCGATTGATAGACTTTTCAAAGAAATTGAGGTAGCTTGATGGATGTGAGTGAAGGTTGAAATTATGGGATCGGCCGCCGATTGACCTGCAGATCTTCGCGCTACTCCCCTCCGATGTAGCTTGGTCGATGGTTTATGTGCGCCAGTCATGGCGCGTGATATGTCGAACAATGGCCTCGCCTTGTTGAGCGTCAGTATCGTGATGTCGGTGCTTCAGGTCATTTTTGTTGCGTTGATGTTCTACACGAGGCGTTTACAGCGGGAGAAATTCGGGTGGGATGCTTGGATTATGCTTATTGCTTTAGTAGGTGTCTTGGGCCCTTGCACGAAGGATCTCGCTAATGATGATATGGCAGTTTGGGAGCCTTGCAAAGGCTGGCATTTACATCGCGAGTAAGTACCCACACTCACAGCAATCTCTGATGGTTGTCGTCGGACGAGGAACAGAGCCTAACTTTATATCAGTGGTCGAAATCGGTGGACTTGGCCATCACTTCGCTGATATGAAGCACCCAGGGCAAAGCTTCATCTTTATTAAAAAGGTATGTGTCCCTCGAAGTCGATGCCCTTGGACATGATCTAAGTGTTTTCGAACAGGGCTATTGGGCCGTCGAACTCTTCGACTTTCCCCTCACGATAACCCCCGCCAAAATCTCCCTACTCTTGTTCTATGTGCGCATCTTCTACACGCGCAAATTTAAATTCTTCGCCTTCGGAGTTGGCTCTCTGGTCATGAGCCTAGGCATCGCAATGTTCTTTCAGACGATTTTTCAGTGCTCACCTGTCGACTATGGCTGGGACAAGACTGATAAAACGGGGTCATGCATTGATCAAATGTTCGTTTATCGCATCATCTCACCAATCAACGCCTTTACGGGGGTTTTGTTGCTCATCATGCCATTGCCGCTTGTTTGGAGACTTCATGCGCCCAAAGGGCAGAAGCTGGCATTGACTGCTGTCTTTATGATTGGTGGACTGTGAGTTATATCCTACATGATATTGGGTATCTAGATGGATCCTGACTTGACTAGGGGAACTGTTGCGAGTATTCTGCGAGTCGTCCTCTATTTTGCTTATTCGAAATCCGAACTCCATGAAGTGACATGTAAGTTCTGAATGTCGCCCGCAAGATGGGAGAAAGGTCTAACGGTTATAGGGTTTTCTTTAAAAATCAGCATCCTCACTGTCGTTGAAGGTGCAATCTTAATTATCACTCCTTGTCTCGTCTGCATCTGGCCACTCTTGAAACGCACGGTTCCTCGACAATTCGTGGACAAGATGTCCTGTTACCCAAGGTCCCGTCAGCATCGACAGTGGTATATGACCTCGCAAATGTCTGCTCACCATCGTCGCGGGAGTACGAGTGTACGGGTACGGAGGGACGACCATTCGGGGAGTTCGGCTTCGTTGGTCGATTTGGAAGAGCAGCGTTGGTGGTTTTCTGAAGACGGGGATACGACGCCGACGTGTGAGAGGGTGTTTGTGGAAAAGGATTAGGATTCCAAGTCTACAAAATATATTTCTTGAACATGAATCAGGTGCGTAGAACGAGAGGAGAGTTTAAAGGGGGGGTTGTGTTGGATTATGGGGTCTTCGGTTTCATATCTCGTTGCATCTAAGTAAAATTCATAACAACCAGGAATTGGGAGGGCCAAGGCCGTAGTTCCGGTTAATAGGTGTATCTGAAGCCGGGCTGTTGACCATCGTTAGTGAGGATCCAGCATTCGGACTTTATGATGAGGTCAGGACATACCACACCCTCGATAACTTTCAGTCCCCGGGCTTGTTGTCGGTTTGCGATGTAGAAGGATATCGTGAATGCAGTCACAAACGCGATCAGAAGGGCATGGGATCTACAGCACATCAGCTTGCTTTTCCAACCATGTAGACCCTACGAAGCCTTACCCAATCGATACCCAGACAGCCGTCTGGTAATGCGGAGTCTCTTGCGAACGCACAATATAGCTTCCAGCTACTCCACCAAGCCCATTGCATGCAGTGACAGCAGCAGCTGTGGTAGCTCGCTTCCACTGGCCGACAACATTGTTAGCTTGAAACGCATTGAGAGCAGCCCAGTTGGAGACGTAGGCCCCGGTAGCCAGGAAAATCCCAATGTAGCGCACCGTCACCTGCTTAGATGCTGGAAGGCCGAACATGAGGAACCCGGCTATCAGTACCAGTGCATTGAAGGTGATTACAGGGCCGCGGGTCCGATATTTATCTCCCACTAGAGAGGTGAGGAGGACTGGAATAGCCGCGTAGTAATAGGGCTACCGAAGGGAGGTTAGATGAGGAGATCGACGGGGAGCAGAGCAAACTCACCGGAGTGGAGAGAAGGATTGACTCGTTGGAACTGAAGCCCATTCCTGTTTGCAGGATGATGGGTAGGAAATAGGACATTGAAGTTGAGACCAGATTCAACAAGAAGAACATGCACGCAAACCCGTAGATCTTGAAATCCAGAAAGTTGGAGAGCAACACACCCCACGAGAATTTTTCAGGGACTAGATCGGCTCTATCATCCTGGATACGACGAGACGCCACGCGTGCTTCCCGTTCCGACAGGAAACAAAAGCTGCGATGAGAATTCTCCGGAAAGTCTACCATCCACCAATAAGTCGCCAACCCCAGTACACAGGAAACTAGGCCCTGAACCAGGTACATCCATCGCCAGCCCGCCATATTAGCAACTCCATCTAAGTGATTTAGACCAAAGTTGACTAGGTTACCTGTAGCAAGCCCGAGGACCTCCCCAGTCTGCAGAAAAGCGAATCGGAGCTGCTGTTCACGACGAGGATACCAAGCGCTAATCAGGTAAGTCAAACCAGGATAAATTCCCGACATGGCAATACCCAGAAGCACACGCAGGGCGATCATCTGGCGCCAGGTGTGAATAAAAGCAGTACACAGCGTGAGTAGGCCGAAGACGAATGTAATGGTCGCGAGCCATGCCCTCGGACCGACGAAACGCACAGCCACCGTGCATGGCAGCTGGAACACCACACTGGCAATGGTAAAGATGAAAATGGAGACTGAGTAGCGCGATCCCTGGTCTAGCTGGAGGTCACTGAGCATGCTGGTGACCGCCGCTGACGAAAGTATCCCTGAGTCCAGCAGGTTCAGACTGCATAGTAGACCGGCGATGGAACAGAGGCGTAGGTCTACTTTCCACCGGACCCTTTTTTCCAGCGCGGCCCACTCGTCCCCATAAACTCCATGAACCCCATCGTCGAGAGGCGTTATGTCAGTGATCGCGTTGCCTTCAGTCTTTTCCATGAGTGCGGGCGCAATAGCACACATGGGCTCTATCTGCTTTTCTGGGTCGGTCATGATGGGGATTTTGAGCTGGGCGGGTTGCACGAGGGGGTGCGGTCAGTTCGGCGCTTTCTTTTCCTTTCCTTTTTCATTATCGCATGTGAGGAATGCGCCGGAAACACACCGAACGTCGTTAGCGTCTGACCAGGAAGGTTTAGCTAATATAGTTCCTTGGAGTATAGTGTGAAGTAAACAGCTCTAATTTCCATCCCATGGATGCGCTGAGTCACGGCGTTGCATTGAGATAAGGTACCAGGAACGATCTACCCAATAGGTGGTACCAAGATCGCCAAAACAAATCAATACTTCCAAAGGGAAAAGAAATCACCCGTTGAGACACCCGCCTAAGTATGATTTGCTATATAATTGGCGCTTAAAGGGAGCTGCAGGTCAGGTAAGCTTTCGGGCCGCCTAATTCGACGATGTGCTGCCCACGTTCGGTCGAATGGAGACTTTGGTGTCTTTTGAGCTCTGCGCTTCCCCGGTTTCTCTCTCCGCTCCTCCACTTCACCTCTCTATTCTTGGAAGGTCTAAATTCTGACAATGGTTGAACTCATCCCTCCTCCTGATCCGCGCACATTGCTCCCGCCTCTTCTTGCTTGCCTACCGACGGCCTTTGTGTCGCCACGTCCTCCTCCGGCGCTCCTCCCAATCCTCTCTCCTATTCTGCGCCAACGTGTTCAGATTCTCACCGATGTGGCCAATTCTTCTTCTGACTCATGGCTGCAACTATTGTGCTGGGATACCGCTAAAGCACAGCGCCTCCAGAGCATCGTCGACGGCGCCACTTTCGAACCGCACCCGGTGTCTGGTGAAATCGAGCTCAACGAAGATCTCCCGGTGACATACAAGCGTACCGACGAAGAGACACTTCGGGCCATGGTCTTGTTGTCTGAGTACAACCTGGCGGTGACCTACCTGTGGTGTCCGACCGACGACCAGGGCCGTGGCTGGAAAGTGGGAGAACTACTTCCGCGCGAAGCTCCCGCGGATGATGAACACACCTGGGCCTCTTCTATCGCGGAGGCGAACGAACAGGCAAAGGAAAGACTATTTTCAGAGGCCATAGGCACTGGCCGTGCAGAGCAGTCGACCAACATTGAACAAGCCCAAGAGGAAGATGACGACGATGACTATTGGGCGCAGTACGATGCCACTCCTGGCCGGACACCAGGTGTCAAGACCCCGGCACCGCCTGGTCCTTCGAACCTCGGCCCTGGCCAGTCCGAGGCATCGTATTACTCCCAATACAGCGACGTCCAGCCTGCCTTGGATAATCACGACCCCTCGGAAGAGCAACCCGAAGTTGGACCCTCATCTCTGAACGGCGACATGCTCGCAAGTCTTTTACGCCGTCAGGTTGACGGCATGGACACAGAAACTGCCCGCACAAACGGCTATGCCACAGCAGACGTCCCCCACCACGAAGCAGGCCGCCGCCTGAGCCACCCACGACCCGAATCTGCATCCTCCAATAGCTCCGAGCACGTCGCCAAGCTGGAGCAGGAAGCGGAGAGTCAGTCTTCGTACGAGGTGGGCGTGAAACAGCACATTGGCACAAGCATCAAGAGTTTGTTCCGGTTGGCCAAGGCGACGGGAATATCGAGGACAGAGTTCCAGTCGATGGTGCAGACCGAGTTGGAGTTATTGAATTTGTCGGACGACGATTGAGTTATGATACCCACGAGCTTCTCATGATTTGCTTGCGCGGCTGTACCTTTGCAAGATTTTACCATATTGGTCATTGACTATAGATGATGCATTTTGGGTTGTTTGGGGGCATTTGCAATTTAATCCCTTTTGGTTTGATGTTCCGTCACTTATATATATCCTATTCGCTTTAATGTGAAAACCTTTCAGATTCTCAAGACCTGTGAATTGCTCGACTGTACGGCTCACCTTTGATAGAAGGCAGAGCAAAGTTGTGTGCGAAATAGAAGGAAAACAAGAGGCCTTGTGGAAACTCAAACCGATGGTCAATAAATTCTAAAATAGAAATTGTCATGCCGGCTTTGGTTTTTCCTTATCTGAAGTGATGGCAGTGAGACGTTGACCGAGATTGTTGCCTTGGCGGCACAGGGAAATAGAGGTGTTGGGATGGAGGCCAATTGTGACAGCAAGCTGCAAATGTTGAGATTGTTGACAACCACCTTTGTCAAAGAATAGAGAGAGAGGGAGAGAGAGAGAGAGATGTGGTGAATAGAAGAGAAGCATGGAAACGAAAGCTACCAGAGTGGAAGATATACTACTATCAGCGCCCGCCCCGCTTGTTAATCATACTGAGCAACACGAACACCCTAGCCTGGAGCCCTTAGGAACGAATATTCGCTGCCCGGGACCGGTGTCAAGCTCCCAACACCGCGATCTGTTTAAGAACCTGGGGAACCTTGCCCCTTTCTTGATTATGGGTGATTCTGGTAAATGACTTGAGTAGAAACAGTGAAATTGTGTCTTCCTTGGGCCTCCAAGCTCGAAGTTTATCATCAGGTGCTCGTGGGCCAAATTTGCATGATACACATCAGTTCATCTACATAAGTTGGGGCAGGATCGTTTGTACTGACCTCGATCGTTCAATCGGAATTTACTTGAAACAGTCTCAATTCTTGTTGTGCACGCGATCAAATCTTTACCTGCAATGGAAATTTGATGAAATTTGATCTTACTTAGCAGTCTACGTGGAGATGGTTCCAATTTCCTATTACTGCCAATTTGCTTCAAGCATCAACAACACAATGTATGAAGCTTGGGGCTTGTGATTCAATGCCATGGAAAATCTCCTTTCACGGATTCGTCGATTGGAAACTGATGCATCTCTAGCTTTTGATGCCCCTCGGCCCATTTCACCTCGCCTCAAAGTCGTAGGCCTGCAGACAATACGGACGTGATTGGTAGGAGCTGGTATAGAGGTGCCGCCCACCGCCTTGTTTCGGACAAGAAGACACGCAACCAACAATCCGCCCCCTCCGAACCCTTCTTCTACAGCTCTCTTGGCCTCTTTGCTTGGGTGCCATGTACGTTTGGTGATCCTGGTAAGTCGTCCCTGACACGAAGTCACTGTTACACTCGGGTTTTTGCTTCCGACGACTAACACTTGACGTCTTGAGAAGTCTATTTACTTTAGCTGGTTTCACGGTCACTCCCTTTCATTTCTTAATTTCTCAACATGTCGTCCCCTTCATCCTCTCTACGTAAGAGAGGTGGAAAGAAGGAGGCGTATACGGCTCTTCCTTCGGATGATGGCTCGATGATCCCAGTGTCGCGCGCCGAAAAGGCCGGCAAGCTCCAGTCGGAATGGGATTATTGGCTGGCCATGGGCGTTCTGACTGTGTTGGCTTTTGCGACTCGTTTCTATCGCATTGATTACCCCAACGAGGTCGTCTTTGACGAGGTTCACTTTGGAAAGGTAGGCACTGCAGCAGCTTCGCGACGCCCTCGGCATTGAGAACAGCGAACCCCCTTGGCTGACCTGTTGGATCTTATCAGTTCGCCTCGTACTATCTCCAGCGCATGTACTTCTTCGATGTTCACCCCCCGTTCGGAAAACTGCTTTTCGCCTTCATGGGTTGGTTGATTGGTTACGATGGACACTTCTTCTTCGAGAACATTGGTGACTCGTACATCGAGAACAAGGTGCCCTACTTGGCTCTTCGCGCTATGCCTGCCACACTTGGTGCCATGACGATTCCCGTTGTGTTCATGACCATGTGGGAATCGGGCTACTCGCTTCCGGCCTGTGTGCTGTCTGCTGGTCTCATGGTCTTCGACAACGCTCACGTTGGCGAGGATCGTCTGATCCTCCTCGACTCCACTCTGGTTCTGTCTATGGCTCTGAGTGTGCTGTGCTACGTCAAGTTTTACAAGTTGCGACACGAGCCTTTCGGACGTAAGTGGTGGAAGTGGCTTCTTCTGACAGGATTCTGCATGAGCTGCGTTATTTCGACCAAGTATGTCGGCTTCTTTACTTTCGTTACTGTTGGTGCCGCCGTCATGATTGATCTGTGGAACCTTTTGGATATCAACCGCCGTCAGGGTGCTCTCGATATGGTCACATGGATTAAGCACTTTGTTGCTCGTGGCGTTGCGCTCATCGTTATTCCCTTCTTTTTCTATCTCTTCTGGTTCCAGGTTCACTTTGCTGTCCTTACCCGCTCTGGACCCGGTGATGAGTTCATGTCGCCCGAGTTCCAGGAGACATTGAGTGACAACGCGATGACTGCCCAGTCTGTCGGTGTTCAGTATTTTGACAGCATCAGCATGCGTCACAAGGACACCAAGGTCTTTCTTCATAGCCACTGGGAGAAGTATCCTCTTCGCTACGACGATGGTCGTATTTCCAGCCAGGGCCAGCAGGTTACTGGGTACCCCCACAACGACACCAACAATTTCTGGCAGATTCTGCCTACCAAGGCACTCCCCGAGGGCCAGGCCGCCAGTGTTCTGAACGGAGATGTCATCCAGCTCCGTCACGTTGGCACTGACTCTTACCTCCTGACTCATGATGTCGCCTCTCCCTTCTTCCCTACCAACCAGGAGTTCACCACTGTCTCCAAGGAACTGGCTGATGGAGAGCGCCACAACGATACTCTTTTCGAGCTGAAGATCGAGAATGGCAAACCCGCCCAGGAGTTCCGCACTTTTGCTAGCTTGTTTAAGCTCGTTCACGTTCCCACCCGTGTGGCTATGTGGACTCACACCACCCCGCTCCCCGACTGGGGCTTCAAGCAGGCCGAGATCAACGGAAACAAGAACATCCTGCAGTCCAGCAACACATGGTTTGCCGAGACTATCGATGGCCTGGCGGAGGATAGCCCCCGTCTCATTCGCCAGGAGCGCAAGCCTAAGACGATGTCTTTCCTCCGCAAATACTTTGAGCTTCAGGGCGCTATGTTCCACCACAACAACGCTCTGACCAGCAGCCACCCTTATGCTACCGAGCCCTTCCAGTGGCCCTTCCTTTTGCGCGGTGTGAGCTTCTGGACCAAGAACGAGACCCGTGAACAGATTTACTTCCTGGGTAACCCCATTGGATGGTGGATTGCCAGCAGTCTTTTGGCTGTGTTTGCCGGCATCGTGGGAGCTGACCAGCTCTCTCTTCGCCGTGGGGTGGATGCTTTGGAAGAAAGTAAGTACTTACATTCTCATTTTCTTTGAAATATAGATGGCTAACAGTTCTGTTAGTCTGGGGTCCCGGCACCCGCTCGCGTCTGTACAACAGCACTGGATTCCTGTTCCTGTGCTGGGCCGCCCACTACTTCCCCTTCTGGCTGATGGGCCGCCAGCGCTTCCTGCACCACTACCTGCCCTCGCATCTGGCGTCTACCATGGTGACTGGCGCCCTGGTTGAGTTTATCTTCAATTTGCAGCCTCTCGACCCCGATTCTGGCAAGACTCCTATCGATGACCCGTCAGGCAAGGCCAAGGGTAAGGTCAGTCGCAGCGTCGGTCGCTTCGTCACGGCCAAGGAGCGCATGGGCGCTCGATCGCTTCTTGCCGGATGGGCTGCTACGGCTGTCATTCTGGGTGCCACTATCTGGGGCTTCTGCTTCTATGCGCCCTTGACTTACGGTCTTCCCGGACTGGACGTGGATGGTGTCAATGCCCGCAAGTGGTTGAACTACGATCTCCACTTCGCCAAATAATCCTCCACTGCTCACAATCCCGATGATTAGATCAGCCAGACGCTGGAGCGTTGGATCTAGCATTCTGTCTTTTTTTTTTTGCGAGTTTGTAAGATAGTATATGATGTTTTTCTAGGTTGTCTCCTGTGAGGTACGAATGTTGATGTTGCGAAGAATGGTATGACGTGATTGTCAAGCTGTACCGCCATGTCTTGTTCATGGGCGAGGTCGAATCCTGTGTGTGACCATCCGAGTGTCGTGAAGTCGTACAACTGGCTACAATGAGCGACGCTCACCCGACTTGTGCATGTCACGTGAGTTGTGGCATGATCTGAGTCGGTCTAGTCTGGGATGCAATCCTCTGCTGGGGCTCTGATTCCAGCTACATATATGTCTGCGAAACGAAATGTCCGATGATCGATCTAGAACGCAAACAATCGTTTTGTTTTGATGGCACCGTATGCGGGACGATGAGTAATGGTTTGTTTATTTTTAGCTTTCCCCTTAAGGCCAGCTATGTATAGCAAAAGGTTTCACATGGCGCGATCCGGCCTCGACTTCTGTTTTCACGCACTGGAATCCATCGGTATCATTGGCCTCCGACAATGGTACAGTAGTGCAGTCATTGTAGTTAGTGACTGACGCTAGTTATGACCACCGTCGGATCCCATTCGGTCTCTGGACAATAATGCAGGGACTAGACTCTGGTGGGCGTTGGTTTGGCGTCCCTTAGTTTTTTTTTCTCTTTTCGCCTCTCATTCTTTCTCTTCGCATTCTCCCTCGGCATCATTCTTCATTCTTGGGTTCCTTTTCCGTGCCTCATTCCTACGAACCGAGAAGGGTCCTACCCGACATCTGCTCCACTCCCCACTCAGGTCCCCGTTCGGATCGGATTTGCTCACGCATTGCTCGTTGTTGAATCTCGGCGGAGACCAAATTGAGACTGTCACCATTTTGGGTCTCACCCGGGTGGTGTTGATTTTTTTCCTCTTTCTGTTGTTCATCTGATTTCCTTCCTTTTCACGCCAAGGGAAGCTTTCAAGCCGCCACATCCCATTTTCAACCCCGGATCAGGGACCAGGGAACAGGAACTAGGGTTAAAATTGGTTTGTCGTGTACGCGACCAGATCGCAACCCACAGGGTGGATTCCAGACGGGCCCGATCAGCCGCTAGAGCAAAGTGTGTCGCAGGCTGTTATCTCCGTACCAGAAGCTTCTTTAGGGATTCGCTTCGCCCCAAAGCCTAAGGCTCCGTCTCCCCTGAGCTTTCTTTGTTCTTGCAAATATCCGTTTCCCCTTGCAACCGCCGATCTGTCGGCTTGCCCACCGTTCCTCTTCCCTCCTCTTCACCTGCATCTGACACGTCCATTGAAGTGATCAATTCCCCCCCCCCCCAGGAACAGGTCTACCTTAATGGGAGCAGCGATCGAGTAAAGGAGGCGCTCAATCATTTATTTGTTGCTCTCACAACATCCATAACCATGCCTATTAAGCTGCCCAAGACGTTTGGTGGTCGCCGGAAGTCGTCCGGGAACATTCTGGAAGAGGTGGATGCACAACAACAGCCCTCCTTCCGTGTCTTCGAGCGACCAGGTCCGCATAGATCAATGACAGATGGGGCGCCTTTAAGCAAGCGCATGAGTGAGGGAAATGCCGTACCCGCAACCGTGGAGGATTCCGACAACATTTTCGCCGGAACCGAGCAACCCCTGAGGAAGCGGTATGGCCCCTGCCGACCCAAGGAATCTCTTAGGAAGCGACTAATCCGTCGCAATTATAGTGGTCCAACTTACGAGAGCTCAACTTCGACCCGACTCAGTTCCTCGTCGACTTTACCATCCTCCACCGAGGTACCACCACCCGATGAGGCCTCATCCCCGCACTCAAGAATGAACGATATCCCCGCTCCGCCTCCACTTGCAGCAGGCTTACGCGCTGCTGCAGGCAGGACATTTTCATTCGGTGGCCGATTCGGCAAATCAAATTCACCTGCGGCTATGCCCAGAACCGCTACACCCGATGCATCGACGAGACGGGCCCAAACTGCCAGTACGGATAGCACAGCTACACCGCCGAAGCTGGCGGATGGGCATTTCAACCTCGGGCCGGATCTTGGAG
Source organism: Penicillium maclennaniae (assembly GCF_028827695.1). NCBI lineage: Eukaryota > Fungi > Ascomycota > Eurotiomycetes > Eurotiales > Aspergillaceae > Penicillium > Penicillium maclennaniae. The sequence continues at coordinate 2,405,540 of NW_026623215.1, read as the reverse complement.
CTGAAAGCACTGATGACTTTGGGAAGATGTTTGACCATCTAGGCAAACGGGACAGCGCCATGTTGCGGGACCCATCTCCTCGGCGATCTAAGCAGGTACGACGCTCCCATTGATGAGGAAACACGTGGGCCAATGCTAATAGTGGTACAGTACTCCTCGTCCCCACCCACACAGGCTCTGCCTGAGTTCCAGGCCGGTGGTAGTGGAAGGGTACCACGACCTGCTCCTTTGAAAATCGATCAATCTTCGGCCGTTGAACCGTCACCGTACTCATGGGACAGCCAACGCTCCCGTCATTCCGACGATAATTTGCTCAATGATCCCGATGTCGCGCGAATGGGCGACTTAGTAATTGACAATTCTTCGTCCGCCAACAACGCGGACGCAGGATTCCGCAGGGCATCACCAGGTTCATCCCAGGCGCTGGGTGCTACAACTAATCATCGATCACTCGAACGACCACGGTCGGATTACAATAGTCTTCGCCGGAGTGGAATCTACTCGGGCGGACCAGTCGGTAGTCCGATTGATGATGAGGATGCAAAAATGGTCAGGCAATCCCTGCTGTGGAGCAAAGAGAACTCTCCGCCAGTGACCGACAACACACCCCTCTTCTATCAAGGTAAAACTGTCAGTCCTCATGATGTGAAACCGGAGCCTGAATCGATGTTCGCGGAACGAAATGAGCCTGATCCGACCATTGCTGCCCACGCGCGACTCGCGGTTCAATACGCCGAGAACATGCCCAAGACGAATTCCCCGGGCAACAAGGTTATGACACCCTCTCAATTTGAGCATTACCGCCAGCAACAGGAACTGCGGCGAGCCAACAGCAGTGCTTCCAAGAGTGAAGACGAAGAAGAAGAGGAAGGAAACGGATTCGATGAAGAAGACGAGATTGAGAAGCAGCGCGAGGCGGAACGACAGCGGCGCAAGCAGGAGGCTCACATGTCGGTCTATCGCCAGCAGATGATGAAAGTGACTGGACAACAAGCAGGATCGCCATTCCTTCGTCCCGTTATGAGTGGAGGGAGCAGCAGCGTTTCCAATTTCAACCGACTGTCTGGTTCTATCGGCAACACCTCCAGTGGTAAGAGCAACGAGGAGGATGACGAGGACGTCCCCTTGGGTATCCTTGCTGCTCACGGGTTCCCGAATCGCAATCGTCCACCCTCTCGCTTGATCAATGCCAGCTCCAACCCGAACCTTCGTGCGTCAATGCAACCCCCGTATGCGTCGTCTTCGAGCTCAGTGGTTGGTGCCGAACAAGGGGCCCGGGGTGGATTGCCTGTTTTCGCCCGAGCTCTTCCTCGGGATCCTTATTATGGAGCTGGCCTGGTCGCTGGGCCTGATCGCGAGTCTCTCGCTATGGGTGGAGGATCGGGCTCGGTGTATGGGGGGGCCTCCTCACCAGGACCTCATCCGGGAGGCCTGGTTAATGTGATTGCCAACGAGGAGCGGGCTCGTGCAATGCGACGGGGCAGTCCGAATACCCAGGCGATGTACAACATGGGCGAAGTGCCTCGACCGTTCTCAATGATGGGGCCGCAACCAATGAATCCTAACGAGCAGGCTCAGCTGCAGCTGTCTCGCCAAATGGCAGACATGATGCAAATGCAGATGCAATGGATGCAGATGCAAATGCAAATGCAGGGTGTGCCTGGTACCCCGCCTCCGATGACGAAAAACGGCATGCTTGCCCCTCCTAGCATGGGTGGTATGCCGATGGCTGGACCTCCGATGGGCCCTCCCTCCATGGCTGGCTTCCCAATGGCAGGCCCACCGTCGACGGCAGGCACTCCTTCAGTCATGGGAGCTAGGCCAGTCTCCATGCCGGGTCCGGCCCCTAGTGCCAATCCCCATTTCGACCATCGCGCTCTCAGCATGCTGGACCCAAACGTTGCCGTGCGTCGCACTGGCTCGCCATTGCCCAATCTATCTGGGCCACCATTCCAACCTCCAAACCCGGGCTACGCCTCATCAATCGCTCCTTCAGAACGTAGTAACGCTGGCCTCGCCTCTCGTTACCGGCCTGTATCAGTCATGCCGGGGAGAACGCAGGTGCTTCATCGCACCTGAAGGGCTGGGCAGATGAAAATCAGCGTCCCGGACTGCATAATTCTCAATCGCAGCCCCATCTACCAAAGTCATCGTCCCTTGCTACCGTGATTGTCCGCCCGGTTTCACCGGGTCGCTCAGCGGCTGGCCGCAAGGCCCAAAACACCTCCGACGATGACGATGACGACGAAGCGTGGGCCGACATGATGAAGAAGCGCGACAAAAAGAAGAACAGCTGGAAGCTGAAGCGAGGAACCAACCCCCTCGGAGACTTGCTGAGTGTCGTGCACTAAACCAACTCCTTCATCCCATTACATCATCCTTCAATATACCATGCATCAAATGAGACGGATCACGGCGCCGCTGTATAGAAACCCTGTTGTTCTCAATTTTGCGCTCGCCATGACATGAAAATCACGCACATACATCCAACTCGGCTTCGGCTTCGAGCTTTTTAATCTCCCCTCCTTCGAAGCTCAAGCCATACCTCTTTTGTTCCCGAATTTTTCCATTGCATGGCCATCTTGAAGGGGCAGATGGTGCATCTCAAGTATGAATACATATGTCCTTACTGTTACATCTTCTTGGCATTGGCGCAGGGCTGGCATGGCGTTTTCATTTTTCCTTCATATTCATGTTCTATTTTGGTTCATTAATTGTTCATGGCATGCATTCTTGCGTTGCTCCTTAGGGCTGACATGAGTCTTTTCACGAGATTTTGGGGGACTCGTATAATTCATTTCGGGCAAGAGCCCTCATATCTTCAACTGTCTTATGATGTGAATTGTGCATTGTTCTAGAGCAGACCTCTGGGGGTCTCCGTTCGGTAGCGCCTGAGACAAGCAAAACAATATAGCCAATAGGCAGGCTGTCATGCATCAACTTGCGAATCCCAGACTTATATACCTCTCAAAACAAGCAATCAAACATCATCTTAAAAGGGCTTTCAGGACGGAAGAATGAGAACGAGAAGAAAATTTGATAATCACGTACGTAGACACATTGAAATTGTCATCATGGTTGGTTAACATAAGAAGCAATGGCATACTATCTCTTTCAACTCATGGAAACTCACTGTACACTATTGTGTATCACATTTTGGTAGATATACTTAGACTAATTGCCTAGGCAATATGGCCTCACGTGTTTTGGTGGGTCTCTAAAGAGCCTCAAATCTGAGACAGATTTCTAGGATTTCGTCCCTTCCAATCCACAGACAAACATGGCAGCCCCCGCCCCTCCATCCTGGCTGCTCCCTAGCATCTATACTTCCGGTCGACACAAGCCTGGCACACCTCCAACATGGCTTGTGGTGTTTATCTGTCCCCTAGAGGACGCAGAGCGGATTGCCATGATGACCAAGCTCAGCTCCATGGGTGAGGAGTGGCCAGATAGTCCCCAAAATGGGATGCGACGTCTGGTCGAGATTCCTTGGCTGATGAATTATACCCCACCGACATCTGTCATATTCACCATGTTGAAAGAGGATCCTCTCATCTTCATTGATGATCAGTCCCGAACGGACCATTCGGCGATCATCGCCTGGAGGACCTCTAAGGAATCAGGCGCCGAGGCTGCTCGCGTACCAATCGAGCGAGCCAACCTGCTTCTGGGCATAGCTGCCAGCGGCGGATTATCAGCGGATTATACTCGAATTTCATCAGAGCCGGAGGAAGAAGAAGCCGTCCAGGTAAAGCTAGGCTTCTCCCATCATGTTCTATTGTACGATCATTTGCTGAAAAAAAATACGTAGTCATTCAGTGGAGTGCTTCCATCCCATCTCTCGGGGTTGAGTCTCGAGCCATCCACTCCCACGCTAATCTCTCTGGTGCACCTCTCGAAAACAGTTCAAGAAAACATCGAGTCAATGATCGGCTGTCCCACAACCATTCATAACTGGCCAGAGAGTCAAGAGCCATGTTCCCGCGCGCAGCTCTACCGAATGTTTCAAGCGCTGAAAATATGCCGCGAAGGTAACGACCAGGCCTTCGCACTTTTCATTGATGATGACGCAGAGGGCTATCATATCGTCATAGCAAAGGGGTCTAGCGGTCCAAACATCGCAGATCCTACGGCCAACAAACTTGAGCTGTATACCCTGCCCTTTGATAAAGTCAAACAATCCTGGAATGCAGGCTGGAATCCAGAAAGTCACATCCCGACTCATTTGCCCAGAGGCTCATACAGGTACAACCCAGCCATGTATGAAATACCGATGGTTGGAGGAGAGCCAATCGTCAACCCGGACAACATTGCCGGGAGTCTGGCCACGGATGTCGTCTTCGTCTTGGAAGCGATGACTCCGACCGAGCTCCGCAAGATTCAATCGGAGATGTTCACGGTTACTGATCAGAATTGGATGTGGGTTGACGTATCAGATCGACTAGTGTCACCGGATATGCAGGGGTTGCTCAATTACTTTGAATCCGGAGCGTTTGGTAGACACCCTCCGCCAAACAATTTTCTTGCAGTTGATCGCCGGACTCTTCGTGATGCGATGGAGCCGATTGATGATCGGGATGATTTTGAGTCTATTATCGTCGCTTCTTATGAAGCAGGTGATGTCTGGTTTCACGATGATATGCTAAATACTTATGGCCACATATCGACTGGATATGGTTATGAAAGAGGAGATTTGGATGAGGCGGAGCTAACTTATATCAATCTTTTCATCGCGAATTCAAGCTGGAGTGAAATGTGTGCTGGTAGCCCGATCATTTACTGGAGTGCATATCGGGCGTGGGCTGAGGAGCATGCGGAGGGTGATAATGCGTTTAGGAGGTTTTCTGGTGAGACATTTGCTAGATCTTTTGGTCCTGATGGAATGAAAGTCTATCAGGAATGTTAGGGGCTTGTTTCATACTCTTCGTCTCAGCCCAAACCTCCTTCTACATCACCCTCGCGGACAAGACCTTTTCAATACTATTGAGATGCGACTCGGGTTTGATTTCGAGTGACGGCGCCACATGCGCAAATTTCCTTTGAAAGGCTTCACAAAACTCTGGAAACATCTAAAGCCTGATATCGTGTATCTCAGGAGCTCAGAAAAAACCACATGCGGATCAGAAATTGAAGTTCTTGAACTTGAATGTTCCGCCTTTCCGCGCTGCGTAGTGTAGAGAAACGAAGATAATCCTTAAAGCAGGGTCATTCGCGAGCAGACCTTATGTTCTGTGTTTTCACAGATCAAGTATTTCGGATAAATAGATATTCTCAGACCGAACCGAGGAATTTCGTATCTCGTCCCATCTTTCAATGACCATAGTAGAGCGATTGATGTCACGTGATATAGTAGACGTGTATCACGTGCTGATACCATATCTTTGACTGTCGAATCTCGACACTTTCATCCAACCACATCGACTTTGACCCTGCACCAGCCAGGACCCAACCGTTCGCCAAGCTCATATTGGACACTGACGCGGTCCTCACTTCCGCGCTTGAGCTCTCGGCCTTGGAGGAACCAGAACCTGGTCGATATTTGGACGTTTAGGCGGTTGGCCATTTAGACAGCGAGGTGCGCAAACGCAACTCGGTCTCGCAGCGGCAACAATTCTACAAAGACGATTGGTAGTCGACCTTAAAGCCGCCCATTGAGACTGAACGGCCACGAACAGCACTTGAAAAGCCTCGACATCCTCGGCATCCATAATCGCCCGTCGTTGTGATAACACGTTCTGACAATATGAACGCACCGGATCGGTAAGTGAAATGTTCTTGGTTATTCATTTGCTCTTTTTTCTTCTTGTTGTTGCAATGCGTCAACGACATGGGATGGGCCGGTTGCGGGCTGTGGAAGAGGGCGTTTGTGTTTCGCAATGTTTGGCCGGGGTGGGCCACAGGATGAGCTCGAGAGGTGTGGTTGAAGAGTGCAAGAAAGGCCTTCGCATTTGGTTGTGAAGAAGTCTTGAACTTGTCACGGACCATCTTCGAGGTCTCTCTCTTCCACCACCGCGGGCAACCTGACATTGGCACCTTCCACTTTGGCGCCTTCCCGTATCAAACATTCATTTCGCCTGGTATCGAGACCCTCCGTCATGGCTCCTTCCCCTGTTTACGACGAGTGTCCCAGTCGAGCAGTGTTCGACGAGCATTTGCACCGGAACCTGGAGGAGAATCTTGAGGGCACCTTGGACCTGTCTGGACCTGCTGTAGAAAGGACTCTTCCTCCACTTTTGCCGGATGAGATCCCCCAAGATATTCTGGACCAGGATCCTACCTTTCATCAGCCCGCAGCTCGAAGCTCTTTCCAGTCTGTACCTCAAGGCACTTTCCTGTTTGCACCTCAAGACTCTTTCCAGTCTGTACCTCGAAGCTCTTCACACTACCCCATTCCCAACACATCCCCATCTTTGGCCTCAAAATATTCCTGTGATCTGCCCGAAACTGCAGAGATGTCGAGCCCCAACCCCTTCAAGATCGTCTTGGCAACTGATGCCATTGCGAAAGATCGTGCTGGACGCCGAGATCGTCCTGCCCACGCCATTTAGGCCCATCTCAGGTGGAGGATCGCCGAGGACCCGTCAGTCTCTTTGTAACTCATCTTGTTCATGCGTTTTTCTTTCCTCGCATCGTTTTGCATTCTATTTCCCGATTTTGTCTGACTTGATCACAGTTACGAGGCCATTCTGCTTGGCCCTGGCGAGAACAAGATCGATGTCGAGATTGACACTCGTGAGTCTCCCTTAATTAATGAGAGTGAGCAGCTTCACTAACGATGAAGCTTAGGCCTTCCCTCTGCCGCTATCTTTACTTTTCACAAGGAGGACCATACCCTCGGTAACATGCTTCGCACTCGTCTCCTGAAAACTCCCCACGTCGTCTTCGCCGCCTACAAGGTAAGAAGGAACATCTTTGGCCGCTCATTTGAGACTTTAGATCGACACTGACTTTGCGTTACTAGATTCCTCACCCTTTGACCCCCAACTTCCTGTTGCGCGTCCAGACTGATGGTGAAATCACACCACGCCAAGCGGTGATCACTGCCTCTAAAGCATTAATCCAGGATTTGGGCACGCTGTCTCGCGAATTCACCAAGGAGTATGAGCTGCGCAAGATGGCCAACGCTGCCAACCAGCAGCAGACCGATTAAGCGATATCCAGTCAAACATGGAAGTCGACTTTAAGTCGAATCGATGCTGAGATTCATCTTCGGTCATTCTCTTTCCTTTGGTTTTTATCTGGCGTATGGAGCGGTCTCAAGGCTCATTTAGTACTTCGTCTTCAAAATGCTGACTGGGTTATCCAGTCCAAGATCTTGGTGCTTTTTTTTGCTCGTTCCCACGGGGGACACTAATGATGGTTATGATTTGCATCCACGTTGATGCCATGTATCTAGTACGATACCACTGAAATTCAGATAGCTTTGCCCTCTTACAGCCTTTCGGAGTTCTCCACGAAATCATCATGAGAGCATTTCACGTCAACGGCATTTCTTCACGGCCTGTCGTGTGAGGCCTAGTAGCAGTCGCGTCGAACATAGGTCCTTCCCATACTTCTGTGACTCAAATTCTGGCATAATCTCCGTCTTGTCCCAATCTCGACTTCTTCACCTCGTGCACCCTGAAAATAGATTACGCCGGGGTAGTCATGACTAAGCTCCCAATTGAGCTAGCGTCCCTCCGCGTGTCCCTGCTACAGCGTCATTTCCGTTGCTCCTGAGACTCAATCTCCCCTGGGCTATCTGCATTCCTTTTTCCCTTTGTGATCTATCCGCGGTTCTTCTGCATCTTTTTCTTCCATGCGAGCGACGTGTTAATAATGTTCTCCTCGTCGAATTCCTTCCTCGGCGGTGGTGCAGGTGGCCGCCCAGGCCAGGCACCATTCATGCAGCAACAGCAGCAACAGCAGCAACAGCCAACATACTCGCAATTCTCTCAGGGCCAACAGCAGCCGCCAATGCAGCAGCCTCAGCCGACGGGATTTGCGCCGCAACCAACTGGCTTTGCCGGACAACCGTCGCCATTTGGTAACTCGCAGCTTCAACCTCAACCCACCGGATTCCCCGTGGGACAGCTCCAGCCGCAGTTCACTGGCTTCCCTGGACAGCAACTACCACAATCGCAGCAGCAATTCCAACAGCCGCAAAATCTGCAGCCTCAATATACCGGTTTCCCCCTCAGAATCAGCCTCAGAGCCAGGCGCAGCCACCACTCCCTCAACTTCAGCTCCCCCAGGCTACGGGGCTCCCTTCCCGGTTGAAGACTTCGTTTGATGTCGCAAACTCCTTCCAAGATACCGGTGCCACCGGAAACCCCCCGCAAGTGCCACCGAAGACTGGTTCAAAGATCCCGAGTATCCGGCTCTCTTTCATCACAGCACAGGATCAGGCCAAGTTTGAGCAGCTATTCAGAACTGCTGTTGGCAATGAAAAGACATTGGACGGTATGTGCCTGTCTGGATCTTTCCGTCGGAACAACGGCCATTTGCTGACCACCATTATCAGGCGAGAAAGCGCGGGATCTTCTCCTGCGCTCCAAGCTCCCAGGTGCCGACCTTTCCAAGATCTGGATTTTGTCAGATACCACTAAGTCAGGACAATTGTTCTTTCCCGAGTTCGCACTGGCTATGTACCTGTGTAATTTGCGTCTGACTGGCCGTGAAGTGCCTACCTCTTTGCCTGAGACGATCAAGAATGAGGTATCTAGCATGGTTGACATTATCTCCTTCGATGTGCCCGACTCGGCACCACCGCCAGCGCCGCGAACCAATGCGCCCAATTTTGATGCGCCTCTTCTGGAGAACAAGTCGACCCCGCCTATCGTGCAGCAGCCCCAGCCCCAACAGGCGAGCAATACTCAGCTACTGAACCAGTTGACTGCACAGCCCACCGGATTCTTCTCTCAGCCTACTGGCATGCAGCCTCAACAGACCGGCATCCCAGGGCAGAATCAGGCACAGTTCCTCCAATCGCAACAGACAGGGTTCATGAGTAACCCGCAAGCTACGGGGTACACTGGTCCTCGGCCCCCAATGCCCCCAATGCCTACTGGGTTTGCCTCAAACCTCAGCCCTGCACAGACTGGTGGCCTAGGTGTGCAACCTACTGGGCTCACAGCACAGCCTACTGGTATTCCTGGTCAGTGGGGCTTTATCAACACCCCCGCACAAGGGTTGCCCAATATCGAGGCTATGAAGCAGCAGCTCATGCCTCAACCCGGTCGCGAGGGTGGTTTCAACATGGCCAACCTTTCCGGCAATGCCACAGTTGCCTGGGCCATCACTAAGGAAGAGAAGAAAATTTATGACGATCTGTTTCGTGCCTGGGATGGATTCCGCAAGGGATTCATTGGCGGCGAAACTGCCATTGAGATCATGGGTCAAAGTGGATTAAACAGGAAGGATTTGGAGCGAATCTGGACTTTGGCCGACCCTCACAATCGCGGCCGTCTCAACATGGATGAGTTCGCTGTTGCCATGCATTTGATCTATCGGGCTTTGAACGGTTATCCGGTGCCTAGCCGTCTCCCTCCAGAGCTCATTCCCCGTCCACAAGACACTTGAATGATTCTATCGGTACAGTCAAGTCCCTTTTGTCCCAGGATGCCGAATCGCGGAAGGCATCCGGAGCTTTCTTGCAGCCCCAGAAGACCGGTGTCAGCTATCTCAAGGATCACTCGTTCCGTGGTGGTAGTGGACAGCCCGGAGCCAGCCGTAAGGATGCGACGATGTTCAAGAACAATGATGCCGCGGGCGGCTACCGTTCAAGTGCCCGCCATCGTGTTGGTAACGACGCCCATACTCCATCGCCCGGTGCCTCCCAGACTTCAGAGGGAGACGAGCTGTCAGTGGACCAGCTGCGAAAGAAGATCCGTGAGGCCAAGGTGATGCTAGACGCCGTTGACTTTCAGGACGAGAACCGGGCTGAGGACGACGAGGCTCTTGATCGCCAGGACCGCCGTGAGGCAGAGAGCCTCATGGACCGTATTCGTCGTGTGCAAGATGACATTGACACCCACCCCAATGCTTCGTTCCGTCAATTGGATACCGGGGCGGAGCGTAGGGCTCTTCGTCGTCAGCTCCAGTCCTACGAGGACCAGGTTCCACAGGTCGCATCTGAAGTTCGACGCGTTGAGCGTGAGATATCCGATGCCAAGCTTGAGCTTTTCCGCCTGAAGGATGCCAAAGCCCATCCTGGTAGCGCTCAGACCATTGTTGGCACTGGACCAGGCGGTGCAGTGACCGAGTCGGATCGCATCAAGGCTCGCGCTCGTGCCCGCATGCAAGCCCGCGCTGCTGAGTTGGCTGGCCGCCCAGCCCCCGCCACTGAAGATGATGATGGACAGGCTGCTCGCCGACTGGAGGCTGAGAGTGCAAATGTCAAGGCTGAGCGGGAGCGCAACGAAACTATGACCCGTGATGTCGAGGAAAGTGTCCGGGACTTCACCCGCAGTTTGGAGGACAGTCTCCGCGAAGAAGGACAAAACTCCACTCGTGAGCATGAAAAGCGACGATGGGAGGATGCCCTGGGCGTTGAAGAAATCACCCGTGACTTCATCTATGACCTTAGCCGCAACAGCCGGACTGCCAGCATCCGCAAAGAAGAGTATGTTACATCGAGGATCATCAAGAATGGAGGATCAAGCTAATAAAATGAAACAGGCGAGAAAGATCTCTCCATGAGAGACCCCGTCATGGATCCCCCGCTTCCGATTCACCTGCTGCACGGCCGTCTGTGCCCGCTTCGACCGGCTCGTCGGGCTCTACTCCCGTTAACACGCACGAGGACCGTGTGGCAGCTGCCAGGGAGCGTGCACAGAAGCGCATCGCAGAGCGGATGGCCGCTGTCGGCCTGAAGCCTGCCGATTCGACCGAAACTTTGGCCCAGCGTCAGGAACGAGAGAAGAGAGAACGCGAAGAGCGCGTCAGGCGTGCTGAAGAAGAAGATGCTAAGAGGGAGGTTGAGAGACAGCGCCGTTTGGCTGAGGAGAGGGGTGGTCCTAGTGCCGCAGCTCCCAAGGCTGCTGGCAAGAAGCCACCTCCGGCACCTCCTACTCGCAGAGCCCGAACTGATAGTGCCGGCCAGGCTGATGCTAAGAAGGCCGAAGAGGCCAAGGCAGAGCATGCTATTCGTGAGCAGGCCATCAAGGAGGAGCAGGAGGCACAGGAGGCGGAGACAAAGCGTCTTGAGTAAGCTTGTCTTGGCTCCATCTCCCATAATGGTGCTATTGCTGACTTAATTACAGATCTGAGGCCGATGATTTCCAAAAGGAGAAAGAAGCCCAGGCAGCTCGCCTCAAAGCCCTTGAGGAGCAGGTTCGACAAGGCAAAATCAAGAAGCAGGAAGAGAAACGCCGCAGGGAAGAAGCTGCTCGCATGGCTAAGGAGCAGGAGGCCAAGATGGAAGCTCAGCGTGCTGAACTTGAAGCTGCTAGGGAACGTGAGCGCCAGTTACAGCGCGAGCTGGAGGGTTTGGATGACGGAAGCTCCTCAGACGATGAAGGGCCTGAGAGCATCACTCCCCAGAACAGCACTCCCACCCAGAGCCAGTTTCTGTCCGCACCACCTGTCCCTACTGATTCTGTACCAGAGCCCCCAGCGGCCTCTGCCCCCGAAGCTCGAGAAGGCCCCCAGCCCGGCTACCTCCCCAGTTGAAGGATTTGTAGCTCCCGTTGCTACAGCTGACGCGGAGTCGAAAAACCCTTACTTCAAGTCCCTTGGACAAACCACTGAGCCGATCCAAGCAACTTCGCCCGCGGCCCAGTCCACCAACCCGTTCCACCGCCTCGCTCAACAAGAGAAGCAAGAAGCTTCCAAGCCTACTTTCACTGGAGCCGGACCTTTGGAACGCAAGACCCGTACACGCCCTGAGGAGGCTGATGACTGGTCCAATGCCGGCTCCGATATTGAGTCGTCTGATGATGAGAATGAGCGGCCCGGCGGTGGCAGCGCCAAGCAGCTTGCCAGCATCCTGTTCGGTACCATGGCACCACCGCGCCCTTTGAGTGCAATGGATGAAGACAAGTCCGCTACACCTGTCCAGGCCAGCCCTATTGCGCCCCCTCCTCTTCCTCCCGCGACTCTCGCATCTTCCGCTATCGAGCCCGAGGCCGGAGACAGTGCCCTAATTGCTCCCCCTTTTCCCCCTCCCGGTGCCGTGCCTCCTCCGCCTCCGCCCCCGGGAGGCGCTCCGTTCGCAGCACCTCCCCCCCCTCCTCCTGCACCTGGTGCTCCTGCAGCTCCACCTCCGCCTCCTCCGGGCGCCCCTCCAGGAGCCCCCCCTCCCCCTGCGCCCCCTGCCCCTGGCGTCGCGGGTGGAGCTCATTCCGCTCTGCTTGCATCCATTCAAGCTGGACGGGGTCTCAAGAAGGTGCAGACCAACGACCGCAGCACGAGTTCCTCGGCTGGGCGCGTGCTTTGAGGCACTAATTAGAACACAATTGTACAGAAATGGACGGACTTTGAAGTGGGCATTTTGCTTGATCATTCCATTCTTGGGGCGGACCGAGGTGATACGCGTGTGCTAGATCAGGGTGATGATGATAGTTTAGGTGGTAGTGTTCCATCCACAATATTTATTGAGATTTTGCTTCAAGCGATCCATCGTAATCGTGTAAAATCTATTAAACTATCAAACAAGAGTGAATTTCCGAGCGGGGCAGATGACAGTACTGGATTCAATGCTGTTGAAATTGACGATGTGTTTCGTGAACATGGTAACAAAACCAAGGATCATAGCTCGGATGCCTACATGCCTGCATCATGCGACAAGTACAACCGCAGTAGATATCCATCATCTAAACAGTGAGTTGTACATGCATCCAACACCAATGCCAACTCGAAAAAAAACATAACTGAAAAGATGCGTATGAACATCATTATGTAACCTCCGCAATCACGTTCCCAACCGTACTCAAACACCAAACCACAATCAACCCCCACCCGATCTTGCGATCCATTCTCCAGCCGTTCAAGGGAATAACGATGAGAAGACCCACGAGGACAACTAACAAGGTAGCTCCACTGATGACCAATACTTTGGAAATGGCAATCTCATAGGGAGCTCGGGTAACGATCTCATTGTGTCCGCGAGGCGCATGGCCACCGTTCATGGTCATGTATAGTCCGCCCAGGCCGATTCCAAGTAAGATGTTAAGCATTGGGCCACCGAAGCATGCGCTCAGTGCCATGACGGGGTATCCAAGTCTTGCGACTGTGATATCAGCGACGAGATCGCCGAGAGAGTTGCCGACTGCGAAGACGGTCAATCCCAGTAGAGAGTCTGAAATGTCCAGAATGACGCCGATGGTCTTCAGAAGGGACACGACTTCGGTGGCGATAGTTGCGATCCACGCTATGGCGACTAGGAAGCCCAGGAGGGCTAGGAAAGGACGCCATGAGACCGGGAGGGGAGGGGTGTGCTGTTCTGAGGGATCCTGCTCGGACTGCGCGTTGTTTTCGTGCCAGGGACGGCGGCGAGTTGAGACGAGGAGAGCTGTGAGGCAGAGGAATGAGAACAGGAGGGATACCAGGGCTGGTAGAATGAGGTTGCGAGGGTCATTGTCTTCGTCGACGGTGGTCCACGCGATGAGGGTGAAGAAAAAGGGACCAGTGAAGAGTTGGATTCCAATGAGCCAGCGGTTCCAGTCTTTGACTGGTAGATGGCAGTCTGAGGTATTGAGTAGTGGTGGTGGGGCTGGAAGTTCCGAGTCCCAACGTGGACGACTGAGGCGGTGATGTTCAGAATGCGACTTGCGGTGTGAGCGAGAAGTCTGATAATCTTGGAAAGAGCTTTGACGGTCATGGCCCGGGTGAATTACTGGGCTATCAGCCGGCAGTCGAATCCTGGGAGCTTGGTGTTCGTCGTCTCCAACCCGCTCAATGACCACGGCCGGCACCGGATCGGGATCCACAGACTCGGGACCTTGAGGCTCAATAATTGGAACGGTTATCGTGAGCAGGAATACGCTGGGCGCTGCGACAATTCCCAGCAAACGCTCGGCGATGCCCTTGGATTTCCAGCTAGCCAAGGTAGGGAAGAGGGTGCAGCCGATCCGCTTCGGTGGAGGAAAGGTTGAAGGCCACAACCTTTTGGGGGAGAACCGGAATGAGGAGCTATCGCCGACCATCTCATCGGGGCCATCGTGAAATAGCAACTGTTCTGACGGGCTCGTTTCCGGGTTGGGCAGACAAATACTAGGTGGGCGAGAATGGGGAGGAGAGGGTCCATCAACGAACGCGGGGAACGGCGCAGCTGGGCTCTCTGTGGTATATGCAGAATTATAACTGCCGGTTCCACCCCTGGGGGATATCGAACGTGGAGAAAGTTCATGAGTTGCCCCAGTTTGGTAATTGGGAGAGTTGAATGCATCTGGCGGTGCCAAAAAGGTCCGGCGTTCGAGGAACACCGGCGTCCACAGGATTTTGAATCGGTAAGGAAAGCTCAGACGATGACGGAGAGGCAGTCAAGGCTGCGCTGGTATCTATGCGGAGAAATCCAGGCGGCCCCATGGCTATATCGTTTGAAGGCCGACTCACAGTGAGACGCGGAGGTTCGGCGGTTCGTCGGTTCAACACGCTGGTATCAAGCCTCAACCCATCGGCATCGTTGGCCGACACAGCTCGTGCTCGAGCACCTTCTGCGCTGTTGGGTGACAGACGGTCATTATATCCCGTAGATCTGCTCGCGCGAGGGTGCGATGCAATCGACCGGGTGTCAAAGGGCTGGGAAGAGTTCTCGCCGTCATCTGAGTAGCTGCTCAGGCTGACGGTTGGCTTATAGCTTCGTGATTTCTGGAGGGAATGAAGCACCGATTGAAATTCCAGAGCACCGACGAGACTCGGCCGAATCGGGGTAATGGTGTTACGCCTCGATCTATACGGAGGCCGATAGACATGCATGTTATCGCGAATCTCGGCCAGGTAACGGTTACGAGTCTCGTCGTCCTCATCTTCCTCATCTTTCCAGATCGGAGCTGCTTCGGCTCGTTCCAACATATCAAAGTCATCTGTAGATGCTCCACGGAGAAGACTGCGTGACTCGGAGGCCACACCTGGGTCGTCGTCTTCAATGGGTTGTTCTACCTCCAGCTCCTGGTTGTCCGGAATGTGGAAATGAGTTCGCGCGGCAAGGTCTCGTTCATACCTTCGGCGGCGGCGAACCAAATACCAATGCCAGGTCACGACCATGAAAACATAAAAGACATACAAGGCCACCATTGCAGCTGACTCCCAAACATGAAGCCTGCCATCGGCCAATAAAAACATACTGAAGCTGACAGCTACAATGAAGTAGCCCACATCTCGGACAAAGCTCCGGCGGGCCACTCTGAACGGTCGGACCAGAGCCATAGAGCCTGCAACTACAGACGTGATGAAACTGGCCGCGCCAATCAATTCACCAATCGCGAGACTTCCGCTGTTCGACCGCATTGCAGCAAAGGTCGAGAAGACATCGGGACTGCCATTTCCAAATGCGAGGAACGTAACGCCCGTTAGGCTTTCGCTCAACCCCAAAACGCTAGCCAGAGTACTCAGATCAATGCACAAGAAATCACTGGCCGCGATCCCGATGGTACTGAATAGAAGCGACAGCCAAAGAATCAAGATTATGAAGGCCACCGGCTTCGCATCGGACAAGGAGCAATAATATAGCTGAAGATAAGAGAGTAGGCCATCTTGATGGTCGGGACAATTGTCGCGAACATATGAACACTGATCCTTGACGTCTCGGACTAGGCGGCACTGCAAACAGGTCACACAGAGTATCATTTAGCCTTCCATATCATTCCACAGGGGAGAGGAGCGGTGGTACCTCTGGTTCCTCTTCCCGCTTGAGGAGAGGGACACCCGCTGCTGTGCGCTGATGTATCTGTCCCGTTCCAATACTTCTTACAGCGAACGTAAGAGCCACAAGGGTGGTGAACACAAGGATGCTTGTGTAGAATGGTCGCGTGGAGTACCGAGGGCCTCTGCGGACGGCAGGCTGCAGGAATGAAGGTAACGCGTTCATGATGGCGTCTTCAATCGCTGCATTGTGACCCAGTATAGTATCGACCCCAAAGCAAGTCAATAACGGATTCAAGAAGGAGAAGAAATGTCTTCCATTGAACCTGGTCCCTTCGTTGCGGTGAATGATGTGTGCGGTGATGTCAGCCTAGCACAGGCGTGGCTGCAGAGTGGACCAATGCGCTAATCTCTGGGCGCATGCCGATGCTGTACAGCTGATAAGGTATGGCGATGACTGAAGTATAGAAGGATATCGAAATTTGAACGGATACAACTTGGACGGCCCTTTTTCTTTACACTGGGCAGATGTAGTTGCAAGTATTTTTGGAGGTTAACTCAGCGCAAAAATGTGGAAATCAGCTCATCAATTGACACCTGGGTATCCAGGCAGTAAACGTCAAAGCATGTGATTTTCTGCGCGTCTGGTCTTCTTTGTGCGCCGGATGTTTGTTGACTTCCCCATTTGTTTAGGCCGCCCCTCTTGCGCCTGCAACCACCATCGACCACCTACGCTACCATCCTGTTATCCCCTGCTGGGGGAAACCGCAACCATGCCCCGTGTAGCGAACAAAGTGCATCGCCGCTCCGGCGGCAGCACGTCCACCCGCAGAAGAACTCGCCGATCAAGTGCGTTAACCACTCTTATTTGCGAAAAGCGGAGTCTAACGGGGTACTAACCATGCATTAGAATCCCCTTGAATGATGATATGGGTGAGAAGGCGGCGCGGAACCAGGCTCGACAGGCGCTCCAAGATCTCCAAATGAACCAGATCAAAGCCGCAGTGAAGACACCCATGCCCACCCGCCGATACCGCGACAGAAGCGAGAGCCCAACAACAACGCCGCGTGGCTCCGGCCATCGAGGCGGCGAAAGCGATGTCAGTGGCCGCGCAGTGACACCGATGAAGCGCGTACCTATTTTGGCCAACTTTGAGGAGTGGATGAAGATGGCTACCGACAACAAGATCAACGCCAACAACTCCTGGAACTTTGCGCTCATCGATTACTTCCACGATATGTCGCTTTTGAGGGAGGGAGACAGTGTCAACTTCCAGAAGGCTAGTTGCACTCTCGATGGATGTGTAAAGATCTATACCAGCCGTGTGGATAGTGTTGCCACAGAGACTGGAAAGCTGTTGAGCGGTTTGGCTGATAGTCGCGACAAGCGCGGGCGCGAAGCCGATGCGGAGGGCGACGAAGATGATGACGAGGATGGAGAGGAGGGCGGTGCGCGTAAGTCGCGCAAGAAGGTATACAATCCCAGAATCACGGGGTTTGGCAAAGCGCATGGCTAACAAAGCCATTACAGACACGGTCACATGAGGCAACGTTAGCCCCATCTTTCAACTCACTGCAGTTGAAGAAATTTGAGTTGGAGTTCGCTGTGGATCCACTGTTTAAAAAGGCGTCCGCGGATTTCGATGAAGGAGGTGCTAAGGGTTTGCTTCTCAACCACCTTTCTATCGACGGAGTTGGAAAAATCGTCTTTGACAGTAGCGATGATGCTGTGGATGAGTCTGCCAAGACCGATGGCGACCACGAAGATCCTGAAGACCCTGAATCCCAAGGCGAGAAGACTAAACCAGTCCAGCAAGCTAGTGATACCTTCGAGGACGATTCAAATATCGACATCGCTTCTCTTGCGGCTCAGTTCTTCCCTGATCTGGATCGCCTTGACGAGCAGGATGTCTGCCCATCCCTCAAGAATTTTAGCCTGGGTGACCCCAGTGGCTCGCTGGATCTTCCTCTGCTCAAGGCCCCCGAGGAGTGGCGGCAAGACAAGAACCCCGATGCTCCCCCGGAAGATCCATCGGGAATCATGCTTGATGACGATAATGCGGTGGGCTTCGACGACGACGATGATTTGGCCGGTTTCGACTTGAGTGGCGATGCTGGCTTCGGTGATGGTGGAGAAGTCTGGGCTCGAGAGGCCGCCTTAGAGCCAATGCTTAAGGTTCACAGGATGGATGATGGTAGCCATGAGGATGGCGAAAATCATGACGAGGACGCATATGCCATTTCGATGTCCCATAATCCAAGCAAACAAGATCACGAAAACATTCTCAGCTACTTCGATAACGCGCTTCAGAAGAACTGGGCTGGCCCAGAGCACTGGAAGATTCGGAGAATCAAGGAGCACACTGCTGCCAGCACAAACGCTGCGCCCAAGCAGAAGAAAGAAAAGGAGCCATTCGAGATCGATTTCGGGGCGCCACTGGATTCTGCCGTCGCTGAGTTGATCTACATGCCGGCTAGCTCTAATTCCGCCATTTCCCTTCCAAAAACCCAATGGAAAACCAAAGGTCGTAATTTGCTGCCTGATGACAAGCATTTCAACTCACGCAACTTGTTGCGCCTGTTCCTCAAACCTAAGGCCCGCATGGGCTCAAAGAAACTGCTGGGGAGACGCACAACTCTTACTCGGCCAGATCAAACGCCCGGAAATGGGGAAATGGATGAGGCATTCTGGGCCAATCACAAAGTCGAGGACACCGTCGAGGATGAGGGTGCTCCTGGTGCCTATGATGCCAACTTCTTCGCTGACGATGACGGCCTCGCTTTCCCTAACGGCATGGATCTGGATGATGACGATGATAACCTGCCATTTGCTGATGCAAGGGAGATGCTCTCACCTGCTGCCGATGGGCGTCCAGTCACCTCACAGGGTGAAGGTGGAGCGACTGGTCTTTCGGCATTGCTGAACATGGTCGGGGCCACGCCTGGCCGGCCCGGCGCTGGTGGATACGGCTCACAATTGGTCACACAAGGTGGACGCCGTGCACGACCAGACTATGTAAACTATGCCCGTGTGGCTAAGAAGGTGGACGTACGACGCCTCAAGGTGGAGATGTGGAAGGGTATGGGCGAGCGATTGATCGCCGCCACCAACTTCGGCTCTGCCTCACAATCCGAGCCGCCAGCTGAGCCTGAAACCGAGTCGGATGCTCCTGAGCCGCCTACGCCGCAGGCCAGAAGCCCCGAGAGACCGGCCGACTCCAAGGATGACGGCCGCTTACGATTCACGCAGATTATGAACTCGCTCAAGACAGTCTACCCAGCCGAGACATTACGTGACATCAGCACATCCTTCGGGTTCATTTGTCTTCTCCATCTGGCCAACGAACAAGGCCTGGTCCTGGAGAGTGATATGAATAAGATCAGCAGTGGCGCCAACACACTAGAAGAGATCTTTGTGAGCCGAGACGTGAATGCCGTTTTGGAAGAAGCACATATCTAAGTCACTTCACTATTGCATGTACAGTCCTTCATCCGGGCAGAGCACCGCGGATCATGTATTGGTCATGAGGAATGGGCAAGCCGATTTATGGAATGGATTTTTGCTAGATCCGTGGAGTTGGCTGGTTGTCTTTTTTTTGTTCTACAGAGTGGCGCTACGGATTTTTTCTCCTTGATTCTTTAATGCAAAAATCTTGCATTCACTTGACATTAGTGTCTTTCCCACGTAGATGAGACTCCAACTCAACCTCAGCAGATCAATCTCGCTCAGTGTTGCGCCACATATATACCTTGCTAATCCCAAGAGAAGAAGCAGACCCTCATATACGATGCCAATAAAAAAAACCATTATCACCCGTCAAGATACACTCTCCAAAGCATACACCGGAGGTTCTACATCCACAAACACCTCCCTACAAGTTCCACTCTCCATCGCTCTCAAAAAGTAGCTCTGATCACCCAGAACAGACTCCAAATCCGCTTCCAAAAGCCTCGGACACAAGACATGTTTACCATACGCCGGAGGCGGAGTACTGCAATCCTGCAACACCTTTCCCCGCACCAACGCATCGGATCCAATCGTACTAGGCGTCATATAGATATTGAACGGAACGTTTTTGGCAATCTGCGCAGATATTAGTGTGTTTTCCTTGTCCCCCAAAAAAAAAAAATCAAAGAAGAAGAAGAAGATGAACAAGAAGAAGAACATGAACAAGAACAAGAACAAGAACAAGAACAAGAACAAGAACAAGAACAAGAAACCCCCCTACCCGCGGCGGAAAGGGAAAAGTAAAAAAAACTGACCTCAACATCAATTTCATTGTTCCCATCGTCACTTCGAAACTCAGCCTTGACAACAAGAACATGCTCGATTTTAATCGCCTTGGTATTGATACTCTGCGAAGCCTTATCCAGCGCCTGCGGCAACCGCATCATCTTACAAATGTTCCAATCAGTTTTGGGAGAATCTGCGAACTCCAACATCTTCGATACGAGCGTATAGCTTCGTGCAGAGTGAATGGTGTGGATATTATAGCGCGCGGATTGGGCCGCCGTAGCATCGACTTTGAGATTATGTTTCTCGATGACCTCGATTGTAATCTTCGAGAGGGTTGTTTCTTTTCCTGAGCCTGTCCAGAGGGTGACATTGACTGGAAAGGCAGAGCCGAAGGGGATGTATCTTGATGGGAGGATGATGCGTGAATTTAGGCCCTGACCGTGTTCGGTTTGCGATTCTTCTCTCTAGAATGAGTGTCAGATTTGAAATGTGAACTTCATCAAGGGACAGATGGTGTTTGAAAGTACCAAATAGATGTAAGGGATTGAGTCTGGGTTTTCGAGCTCGGAATTGAACTTGTAGATCTGGACCGGTTGGGAGATCACGATGTCCTTGAGGTAGGGGCGTTTGATAACTGCTTCGACTTTATATGTGTGGTATTTGTTTGGACCGAGTGACGAGTCGGATATATCTGCTGGTAAGGGGATGCTGAAGGGGTATTTGTAGTCCCCTGCTGCCATGGGGAATGAGCGACGGCATCTTGAGGATGCGATCGGTTGCTCTTGTTCGAATGTGCAGTGTCGGGCGGCTTCAGATACTAAGAAGCCGTCGCCAGGACTTTGAAATGAGGAACAGAGTTAGTCCGCGTGATCAGTAGGTCAGGAGGGCCTTATATGACTTACATCTTAAGTATACCCCGAAGGCGCACCTTGATACTCTTGATATTGACATTTTGGCGTAGAGAGATGCAGAACCGGCCCGAGACCGAGGTTTGGGACTCTGTAGACTGAGCTCTGGGGACAAAGAAACAAGTCTTTTCAAGACTAAAAGAATAACACTGTGTTAGTGTAACAGCTCTATAGAGGTAAAAGGATTAAGTCAAGATGTGATACCTAAGCTCATAGCTTGCCTTGTTCTTGCAGAACATCGTGTCGATATTCATGAGAAACTCCCGCTCGAACAGGAGGCTATAAGGTATACTAGAATAATCCTGAATTCCTATATCCCTTACGTTGCGTATGGATGGTTGTTGTACTACTTAATTACGCAATTGACTCGACATAGCGGGCGCTTCGGTTTCCTGATCAGGAAGGTTTCCGCCCATTCCAGTCCAGCAAGGAGACCAAACATTGAACATCGATCACGAGAACATGGCGGATGACGGAGGACTCGAGAAAGAAGAATAATGTGCCAGCAGAATGACAATCTATTGGCTATAAGATGCGCTTAGAATAGATGAAAAGAGTGTTTTGGCAAAGAGTACACGTAAATTCAATAAGCCTTCCAAATAGGTATCTTCTCCCAAAACTCCACACGCCCTGCGTCAAAGCCCGTCGCTCGGTAATTAAGGTTTCAAGAGCAAAGTGCCAGCTATGTCCAAGGTTTCATCTCATCGTTTGTTTTTCGGGGGGGAATTTTTCAACTTTTTTTTTTTGGAAGTGGTTTTCTGTTAATGGGCATTTGACTAGAAAAGCCCAACTGCCTCTTCAACTCCATACAAATCCACACGCACATCTACTTGTGCACCGCAGATGGGAAAGCCGGCATCATAGGGCTGGCATAGGCGTTCGGAATAGGCACGGCGCCGTAATCCGTCTCGCCCGGTGCAGCAGCCATGTGCTGTGGCTCACTTGGCGGCGGAGATGGAGATTTGGAATATGTCGAAGGGGCTGCAGGAATAGGCGGAGAATGGAATCCATCCTGGGCCATCTGCGGTGTGGGCTGCTGGATCTTAATGGGCGGGGCCTGAAGCTGGAAACTCGGGACCGGGCGCGTTGGCGAGCGAGGCGAGGCGTACTGGGTCGTCGTGTTCAGCTCACCTTTCTCCGCGCACGAATATGGGTCAATCGCGTGAGCGGCATAGAAGGGTGACTTGGGCGGGTAGGATGAGAACCCTGCGAAGCCTGGGGTATTGGGGGCGGACTGGATGTGCAATTGTGCCAGGTAAAGATCGTTGCGTGCATTGTCGCGGCGGTCCATTGACTTCATGAGACGGCGCTTGGTCCAGATACGGTACAACACGACGACGTAGATCAAAATGGCAAGAACTTCGATGACGACTTCAATAATGGCGCATACGAGGCCCCAGTCCTGGGAAAATTAGTTCTGGAAAGATGTGAGGCTGAGCGGACCTTAACTCACCTGAAGACGACACAAAAGAGCATAATCAACCACATTGTGGTAGATCTCCTCACGTGTATTCTGAGCGCAAGACCAACCCCACATGTCTTTATTGTTGCCAGAGGACTTGGAGTGCTCGTAGATGGCTGCGCCAACAATCCACATAACCAAACTGAAGAAGAAAAAACAGATTGAGAAAGTGGTATAGTAGATGGCGGTCTTTTCAGCCCGTCGATGGCCGCCCTTCCAGTATCCCCAGAAGACAATTATACAAGCAACGAGTGAGAGGCACGACATGCCTAAAAGCAAGTATTGAGCCCAAGGGTTCGTTCCCTCTGCCCAAGCAGGCAGACTGTTTCGTGCCGGGATAGTTTTAGTTGCGTTGAAGACGGTGAGTGTCACTGTCAACAGAGACAACACGATCAGGCTACAGCCGAAGTTCACGAAACGAAGGAATATCTTCGCGATACGAACGCGAAGCTTGATCCTCTAGGGGAGAATTAGTGAATTGCACGAGGAAACTTCAACGGCAATTACCTACCAAATCACGAGCGTTCTCCTTTTCGGCGTTTTTCTCCTGCTTCCCCAGCATGTATTCCTCACGGAAGGTGGGGCTGAGGGGGTTCAACGACACTGCTGATTTGGGTACCCTCAATCCGGTTCGCAGTGGCGATGCTGGAGGCATCGTATCCTCTGCTTGTGCGTGGTCGTTGACATACCCGAAACCTACATCACCGACACCACCAGACTGTGTCTTGGGAGGATCGGCAAAGGGAGATTGGGCAGTCTGCTCGATAGGCGAGTGGATCGTCGTAGCCTCAGCGAAGCGAGTTGTGCGAGGACTCTTCAGCGAAGCACCGCTGCTCTCAGAGGAGCTGCGGGTCTCCTGTGTTGTGTGCTGCGGCGGAGCTCCCATTGCGCTGTGGTAAGAAGCACGAGTAAGATCCGCAGGAACGACGGGTTCGTAGGTCAGAGGAGAGTTATTATGGCTGTCACCGTAGATCGACATCGAAGCGGTAAAGAATAGACGCGATACAAATGCAACGCAATTAGATCAAGAGAACCGGCTCTTGACAGGAATCCGGGATCAGAAAGGCTCCCGGGAAGTGGAAGAGCTCGACGGCGAGTCAGTCTGGAGTAAAAAACCACCTGGGTCTGACAACAGCTGAGCTCTATAAACTTATCGGATCACCTTGAAACACCGTGTGCGAGGCCTGCGTCCACGGGTATGCGCAAATTACCAGTCAAGGCAGTGATGGTGATCAAAGAGAGAAGACACTTGAGAAGGAAAAGATCAGGCCAGGACCGGCTTGAATATCAATTAACGGTGAGTGCTCGTTGGCCTCAGAGGCGGGGGTGCAACTGCAGGCCATGCCTCCCCATCACTCGTGCCGGGCCAGAGTTAGCGCCCGGGGGAATACCGCGCAGGAGCAACCAGGGGCATGATTGGGCTGGAGCCAAGCTAGGTGAAGCTGGGCGAGGAGTCAAAGTGCCGATTCACACAGTGATAGGCGAGTGTGACTGGAAGCAAGGTGATCAGTCAAGCTTGTCACAGTGGAACCCGGAGCCAGTCAAATGCGTGAGATGAGGGTTGTTGCTCCTCACGATGCACGCCCATCACCTCAGCCGGCGCTAACCCGCCGATCGTCTGGCCAACCACAAGTGTTGCAGAACCGCTCATTTTGGGGCAGTCTCAAGGAGAAAGGGATGTGAGGATGCACAACCAGGACATGGACGAGGACAAAAATACCCGCCAACCACTATGTAGGTCCCGTCGCACAGGGGCAATCAGCACCGCTCCCCGACTCATCGAAGTGGGAGATTGTGTCTGTGCGCATATTCTGTTTTCACCAGCCGACTGATTTGATGGCTGAGATGATGCCCGGAAGCCATGGCGTTGGGCTTGAAATGGACCCTGAAGATAAGTCGACCGAGGGTCTATTCGGGGTATGTTCTGGAAATCACCTGTACGGACAAACCTCCCACTCGCTCAGTCCTGAAACACAGTACCCGTTGCTTCGGAACCAAAGTGTTTTGGATGGCTTAATGGAACGATGGCGAGGTGTCCAAGTCCATGGATAATTCCATGCAGCTCAACGACGTCTCCTGCAGATCATCGGCCTATCTTTTCTAGAGCGCCGAGTCATGTCAGGAAATCGCATTCTTTCAGGCAGAATCATCACGCGGGTTAGCTTAGCCTCAAGAAGGATCTACCCCGTTGTCAGAAGTCTATTAGTGAGGGTTTCGATTTGTTCTGTGATGTGGCAAAGCACTCGCGAAGAGCAAGATGCATGAAGCGACAGATACCTGCACTTCTTGTCACCTCATGTGACTTATGCACTGTCAGTCGATGTGATGCCGATAGAATCTCGGTGGTCTGACATCCAAGACACGGCTTTCTCAGTAGATTATATCTTGCAGTAAACGAAGATTCACCAAAAGCAAACTTCGATGCTTGTTCACACGTAAGTGTTAACGGCCAACAGCGAATTTTACTTTGAACTTTACTATCCTATCCATTTCATGTACTATCTAGCTCATCTGCCAACCAAATTGCTTCCTGCCAACGTAGGCAGGGAATTCTGTCTTATCATGTTGTGCCCCATCATTAGGCCCGGACCGTGGAATCCGCTGTTGTTGGTTATGATTGCACCACGAAAAGAATTGCTCGCCATTTCGAGGTCTTCACTGCTTAAAATGGGCTCGCTCACTTCAACTACGGCTCGCACTAACACACAGACAGCTCCCCCCAGTGGAGACAAAAATTGAGACATGAGGAGATGCCCATCGATATGTACTTTGATAGAATAGACATACTCAATTATTAATTCCTCTGTGACAGGGGCTATTTGAATGTTTCAATTGGTTGTCACGATTTTTGAACTCGCTTCCAAACTACTGCCGTCAACAATCCCGGGTGTCTGTGTTCAGTCACTTTCAACCTTGATTGATATGAGATTTATGTTCAATCTGTTTTCGATCGGAGATGTTCTCAGAGGCACGTTAGTTTTTTCACTCACAGACTTCCATCGAAGCAACATCATCGGCGACAGGGTATGGACATCCTTGGGAACTTTCAGCTTGGAGATCATTCGTTTGGGTGCGCTATACCAATCAAGATGATGACCACATCCTACTGGCACACGAGAAGGGTGTCGATTGATTTGGTACGGCGTTTTATGGTGTGGCTTGTTAGGGTTTCGTAGATGCGATGGCGGAAGAGGAGCAATTGAGACATGCCAGCGTGCCTGTTGGACGTTTACACCTCTCGAAAATATGAGAAACGCGCGAGTATCTGACGCCTTCGGTGTACACAAGGGCTGTAAAGCCCTATGAGAGCAGTTGAATATTTTCCCTGGTGGTCGCTGCTTGGATTCCTAAAATAAGTAACATTCCACAACATGAAGGCTGGGGTGGAGTCATTTATAGTGAGACAGTCTAGCCCCACACACAGTATGGAGATTTCTCTCTCACATGATGACCTCATGGGGGAGGCTGGTCCAAGAGCCTCAGACGCGGCGGGGCCTGTCATGACACGGCATGTCGACAGGTGAGCAATGAAGATTAATGATCTTCGCAGGCCAACTCCATGGAGGGTTACATAGGTTGTCAGCTCACTTGGATGCCGTGCATCCGAGGCAGATCTGGCTTTGCGGTCAAGCTCGGGGCTCGTGTTTGTCGATCTTGAGCAACATGAAACAGGGCGGTGCAGATGAGCTGGGTGGCTTTGAGATAAAGCGCACGGGGTAGTCATTGAGAGCCTGGTTTTGATGCCTCGATACCTGGATACCTGAATATTTGAATACTTGGATACTGAAAACCTCAAATACTTGAGGATACTTGCTGACCCGATACCCGGTGCCCCAACGCCTCCCTAACGGTCATAGTTCAGCAAGACGAACCAGTGGATTCAAGACGATCATCCGGATCCAAGGATTGAGTGACATCACCCCCACTTCGAAACCTGTATAATATGGAAAATTGTACAACGCAGTGGCCAAAGTGGCCAAAATGGCGAGCGTACCCATCAGCCGCAGAGACGCCTCGTGTGAAGGAACCATGGCCAGCCACACGCGTTAGCGGGCTACACAGCCTCGTCGTAGGTGGGGCGGGTAGAGGTACTTCTGATGCCATATATAACGCACGGTAATGTAAGTACCAGTACATCCCTGTCCGTCAGGGTTCATTTCCCAAGAGCCTCGACCCGTTCGACTGTGACGGACTCGATACCCGCCATGAGCCACTGTCGACCCCCGTCTCTTACACTTGCAATACATTTCCCGTGCCCTCTTTTTTACCTTTCTATCGGTCTCCGCAGAATTCAGTCTTCCCTGTATTCCTTGTACCTACCACCTGCCCTGCTCTTGACTACCTTGCCTGCCTGACTGCCCGGTCACTCAGGCTACACCTTCGTTCATCCTCAAATTCCATCGTACCTGCACGCCCGCCACGGTTCCAAACTTCGCCTGATGGCCCGCCTTCGTTGAATATCACCAATCTCATCGGGGCCCTTGTCGATTGCTATTTTAACGCGAAGCCTAAGCCCCTCGAAAGCCCGCAGTGGATCTCTCCGGGAGTGCAAGAAAGCTGAAACTATCCTCGTCAGCTTGCGCCACACTGGTTTCCAGGTGAGTGGTGAGAACGCCCCACACGCCCTGGACTTCATCCTCCCTCTTGCATCCCCCGTACCTCTCTGTCTTTTGAAGTTTGTCGTGTCTCTCTGTTTTTCCATGCATTCAGCATTTCTAACATGAGCTCGCAAGTAGCCTTCGCTCTGGTTCGTCCATCCATAGAGGCTGGCGCGAGACCTTCTGCGTCCATGGCGGCATTGATGCACTCAAATAACGAGCCTGTCGCCGTCTCAAATCCTATCGTCTCCAACTCCATCGCCAGTTCCGAGCCTCTTTCGTTCCTTAAAGCACAGTCCCACGCCAAACCCGAATCCAATCTCCGTTCCATCGCCAGTGCCAGTCTACACGTCTCGCGATCTCATCCGCCTTCGATGACGAGTCCAGCTTCGGCGCCCGCGGATCGGCCGGCTGAACAGGACAAGGAAGCCGAAAGTAACAGTTCACGCGTTGCCCGTGAGGCATTGGGGGCAAGCGAGAAGTCGCCAGGCCCTTCCCTCCATGAACCCTCGGTCCATGCGTCCCCGGAACAGATTCAAGTCGACTCCCACCACAATGACACATCATCCGACCCTTACGGCTCGACCGACCACAACCAGAACTCACTTATCCACTCCTCGACTGTCGCGAGTCCAGGCCCTATCGAAGACACTGCGTCTCAAGATGGAGATCGGCCCCGGCCGCGGGCGGACTCGGAGGTCGATCAGGACAGCAACAAGGCCTTTTCTTACCCATGCCCACCGGTGGCATCAATGATCCGCGTCGCGGCCTCAGCTTACCCAACGCGGGTTATAACAGGGGCAGCCCACGATCTCCGTCCGCGAAAAAACACCGCTGCCCCTATTGCGCGACCGAATTTACCCGGCAACACAACCTTAAGAGCCATCTCCTCACTCACAGTCAAGAGAAGCCTTTTGTCTGCCAGACCTGCCAGTCTCGTTTCCGCCGACTCCACGACTTGAAACGTCACACTAAGCTCCATACCGGCGAACGACCCCATATTTGCCCCAAGCGGACGACGGTTTGCTCGCGGCGATGCGCTCGCGCGGCACAACAAGGGACAGGGTGGGTGCGCTGGCCGGCGGGCTAGCATGGGTAGCTTTGCAGCAGACGATGAGTACGGAGACGGTCACCATCCTGACGACGCCATGGATGGGCTTGTGTACGCAGAGCCGGAGCACATGGACGAGGAAGACGAGAGACGCCTCATGCCGAGCATCCGCAAGCACGAGGCCGACCATCTGCCTCGCTCTGATTCTCTTCAATCCCATCGCCAACCCAGCACCTACCCACCGATTGCCGCCGGACGGAGTCTCTTCCCGCCTCCAGGCACCCATGGTGGTTCCGGATCGTCCACAACAACTACGTCGCAACCAGGCAACCTGACTTTCCCGCCTGCAGGACACCCATCCAGCTCATCGATGTTTACTCCCACCAACGTCAATGATAGTCCGAAGCCTTTATCCCCGAATGCGCTGTCTCATCACGACAACGTGCAACCCCACCGCGCACACTCCCCAAGCATAGGCCAGTCATTGCCACATCCGCCACCATTCGTAAGGACAGGATCGGGCTCAAGCCATGCTCCACCGGGCCTAGGTCTGCCACCGCCACAGCCTGGAGCGCCTCAGCTCCCGCCTCCGGTCATTAGCTCACCCGACGCCCGCTTCGGTCTCCAGGCTGCCGCCAAACATTCCGCGTCACACAGTCACTCGAGTACCCACAGTCTTCCCGCTCCAAAACTAGGACCAGACGGACCCGAAATACCTGCAGGCGAAGCCAGCCAGATTGACAAGCTCTGGGCCTATGTCCGATCAATGCACGATGAAATGGTGGGTCTTCGGACCGAAGTCGCGGCGCTACGCGCACACATCGCATCAACAAATTCAACGACGGCACCAGCACCCGTCGAAGTGAACCAAATTTCGGGACCGCGGTAAGCCACGGGTTCTGGTTCATTTGGTATGTACTATATGGGTAGTCTTGCCCCCCATGTGGAAATTGGCCATTCATTGCGCCTCTCTCCCTCTGTTGATACGTCTCGACTTCAAAGGTCGAACTTTTATGTCTCTCATGATCACCGTCCCGACAACCGCCGGCGTTGGTGGCTAATTATCTTCTTGCACTATTCCTCCTTATCCTTTCCTCATTCCGGGTTTCGTCACCTTGGGGTCTTTTTTATTATCAGATCTTGGTATAGCCATGTTTCTGCCATTCCTCGCCATCTCTCTCTACCATTTCCTTGGCCATGGGTATCAGGGTCTTTTTCTTTTTCTTTACAGGCTCGACGTGAGTTTGGCGTCGCAAAAGTGGATCAGGCTCAGTTTGGGCTCATTCCTCTATTTCTGTTTCTTGTCACCTTCGGCAGTTGGACACCAGATCCATTTCTCTTTTTTTTCTTTTCTATGGTTTTGAAGAGCATTCAGATGATGCATGGAATGATGTCGGGAGTTCTATCTTTTTTTGAGTTGGGTTATTCAATTAGGTTGTGATAATATATACCCTTTGCTTGATCAAGCTATATTGGAAACATGCTTAGGTGGGGATCAGTAGACAAGTACTTTGATTGGATACCTCGAGTGCTGACTGTACATGTAAAACCGTTCTAGTAAGTCCGGCTCCGATGAGATGGTTTCCCCTTTTGACCAATGTGAGCTAGATTGTGCCGTGGAAAAGGTATCCGGATGGGGACGATTAAATAGATCTCCACCCAGCCACAATTTGCCCACCATTTAGGCATAAACGCTACAATGTGACTTGAGTAGGGGCACATTGCTTGATGAATGGATAGTTCAGTATACACATACGTAGAAGGTCTGTGAATCTAGTCTATTTGAGATACCTGCTTATGTGGAGATGTGTACATTGACCTCCTAGAGAATGTATGGGTGAGTAGAGACATTAAGAGTATACCGAAGTGAGGATCCACTCTTTTCTACCTTTTAAACGAGCAGTCCGATGCCATTTTTCAATACAAATGATATAATGATCGACTTCCTGACTATTGAATATTTCCGAGCAGGGTCCTCTCGCGGCCAAGACTTCATGCCACGGTCGACGACAAGCAACATATCATTCCGAGTTCAGGCGAGCGCAACAGGTAATGTCGTTTCGCGCGAAATTATGGATGGAAATAACTTGTCATCCCGTCTAGGGCGGCTGAATTCAAGCGAAATCTCCCAAATGACCATTGAACGCCTTTTGGTAAAGCCATGTCCCCCCCGTGCACAATCTGGAAGAATGCCGCTGAGTTATGATCAGATCACTGGAGTCACTGGCTAAACTGTGATCCAGACCATGGTTCTTGCCCCGATAATAAAATATTTTGTTCATGCTGTCGTCCAGGGCAAAAGAAACATATCAGATCTAAACAGAAAATTTTTTAGAGAGGGACCAAACTAGACCAACCTGAGAAGTGTGGGTGCATATCACCTCCAAACGTCGAGCGGTCCTTGCATTGTACCTCCTACACTGAGCATATTCTGTTCATCCCCGGCTCTCTGCTTTGACTGTGGAGGTCTGGAATATGCTCCTGCGCCTAGAGCCAAAATACTTTGGCAGGCGCAAACGGAGCAGAAGTGGAATAAGAGCTACATTCAATAGTTGGCTAGATGGAATTGTCAGGAGTATTTGCAATATGAGCTTGCGAGATTCCACTAGTTGTGGACATGAATACATTGTGGAAAGATGGTTTGAGGTAATAGATGAGTTTGGTAAACTTATAATATCGATCGATTTTGCTTCTCTTCGCCCCTGTAGTGCTTCTGCTGGTGTTCAATCGACAAAGTCTTGTCAATTCCCCAGATTGTCAAGCCACGGCACTAGATATGCTGGCGTTTTCAACTGTTTGCTTCTTCTGGGACAATAGCCTCACTGGGCAATGAAAGAAGCTCGGGCCGGTATAATCAATAATCCAGAGTAGTACCATGCTATTAATTTCTTGTATACCTTTTTTTTGGACGCATGGTTCAGAGGGGGTCGATTGTTGTTAGAGGGTCGAGGACTGCATTTGCGCAGGTTATGATGAAAGCCTTATAATTTTCAAATATTCGAATACACATGAATACCGTCCGAGGTAGGAGATTATATGGCATTTGGGTCGCTCCTGCGGCCAAGCGACCGCGAGACAATATATATCTTCAAGATGCGGACTTCAAACGTCCATTACAGTACTCACTAGCAGGGGTACTGGTCACGAAAGCTGTCTCAGTTGCCACTGGTTGCAATCTGGTTCAAAATATAGTCAGTCGCTAGAGGTAGCCAGAACTGACAATGAGTCCTTGGAATGAAATTTGTTTGCTCATCACTCAAGATCCTTGCAATTCAAATAAATCAAAAATAGGTTCATATTAGCAGAAATGGACAAACAGACATCGACAAGTCAGTTTGGCCGAGTGGTTAAGGCGATGCACTAGAATTATCTACTGGACTGATCACAGTCCGGCAATGCATTGGGTTCGCCCGCACATGTTCGAATCATGTAGCTGACGTTATGTTTTCATTTTTGCATCTCCAATCTTCATCTGGATTTTCTCCGTGTCTTGTATTTTCTTCTTTTTTCTTCTATTTTTATTTTGCCTAAACAGAAAAGAGCTGACAGCCCTATTGGATGCAGAGATTATCGGTAGCAAATCTGAAAATTGGACTTCTAGAAAGGGTTTGGCTGTGTCGGCCCTTGCTTTTGTATTGCGATCGCTCTATCTCGCAAAGTCTCGTGTTAAGCAAATCTCAATATGTAACAGAAAAAGTCAATCACAATATATACAATAGTCAGTTTGGCCGAGTGGTTAAGGCGATGCACTAGAATTATTCTACTGGATAGATTACTATCCGGATATGCATTGGGTTCGCCCGCACATGTTCGAATCATGTAGCTGACGTTTCAATCAACTTTTTGCTTTTGGGACAATTTCCCATTGGCAATATACTTTTTGTTCCTTGTTGGCTGACCGTTTATCCTCATCGGAGTGATTAAATTGGTTCTGCCATCTGGCTACGTGTGAGGTCCAAATCAACCGTAAGACTCTCCATCAAGGATTGTGAAACATCGTTACAGTCGACGTTAACCGTGCGAAAAATGATATCCCGGACAGCAGTCTGCACATGCGCCGCTGAATCGACTCGAGATAGCCAACATTGTTTAATGATTTGACCATATAGGATGTCAGAGACATTCGGGAACTTTTTCTGTGTAAAAAGTCGTTCTACCTCATCACTAGGAATCTCCTCGTAGGGACTGGTACCTTGAAAGATCTCGTAAAGGGTCGATCCTAGTGCGAATAGATCTGTGGTCACTGTGGGTTGATCTCTCTAATACTAGGGAAGAAAAAACCGGGTTCCCTCATCAGAGGCCGGCTTCGACCTATCTAGCGAAGACCCAGAGAAGTCAATAATCTTGATATCGAGGGCCGCATCTAACAGAAACTTTCGTGGTTTTATGTCGCAATTAATTACCCGTTCCTGTGGAAGAAGTCGACAGCCTCCGCTACTTGGTATGCCCACTTTAATTTGATGTCCACTGGTATTGAGTCATGAGACTGGAGATACGTCTTCAGATCACCATTTTCTATATACTCCAGCGCGAGACCATCCCGGGAATTTCCCAGTAGACGAACAAGCCTCTTGTGTGGTCCAGTACGATGATAGATGCTGGTTTCTTTCGCGATATTTAAGATGTGACTTTCAATGTCGGAGTCCGGAAATGGTGACTTGAGCGCAGTCCCAATCGTCAAGGAGCTCGACAATCCCAGTGATCCCACCTGAAAGGA
This sequence comes from Penicillium maclennaniae, assembly GCF_028827695.1. Taxonomy (NCBI): domain Eukaryota; kingdom Fungi; phylum Ascomycota; class Eurotiomycetes; order Eurotiales; family Aspergillaceae; genus Penicillium; species Penicillium maclennaniae. The sequence goes on along the minus strand of NW_026623215.1, from coordinate 2,372,784 downwards.
AAAGGCCCTGGGCGTCCCTTGTACTGGAATGGATCTTGGCGAGTTCGATGGCATTTGAATGTTCTTCACTTGAGCCTAATTGTGCATCTTCCTATGGTTAAACGGTCAGACATGATTTTTGTCAGCTAGAGCGAGAGATTACATAGTACAGTATCGGCTATCTGAGAGGTTGTGAAGGACTGGCTTTGAATCATATCACGAATGAGATGGAGCTTTGAGACAGGGAGCCTTGGAGCCAGATGTGGGCTAGAATTGGTGAGGTAGACTGGTTGTCGCCTGGGAAGAGAAGGAGGGGCAGGAGGTAGAGCACGTATAGCTGTTTCGTGTTAAAATACACTCTTAGTGGTCTCACATCTGTATTATTGAATGCAGACATTATTCTGGGAAGCGGTCTGGAGACCAGGCTTTGACGACCATATCCTATCAAGACTCGCGCATTTCGTATTTATTTTCCGAGACCGAAGTCGCGAGAGTGTGGAGATATATCTGATTTTGAACACTACTGTAGAACCCATACTATGTCCTGTTCAAATAAGGTGCATCATAAAGCGTCACACAAAACGGCTTTCCATACATCCAGGTCTATAGCTGCGGCTCGCACATTGACGAAGCTCTCACAATCCCGCGCTTGTGAACTTCAAGTGGAGACCTCGGGACTCCACTCCGCCCAGAGACCTCAAGCAATCGGACCGAGGTTTCCGCAGCTTCATAGGCACCGTTTCACCCTCTCATCATACCCCGTGAAGTCTACCTATCTCCCTGTTAACACATTGAAAGACCACAATGTCTCGTTCCTGCAAGCATCCGCTCTTTATTTTGTGATCCTCTCCATCGGACACACAGTACGTGACCACCATGATTCAGGGAGGGACCAAGACTTGAAACTACTTTCTGGTGTGATCGAGCTGACATGAAACTAGAGTGGTGGTAAGGAATGGACGGCTGAGAAGGTCTTCACTGCCATCAAGGGTTCGAAGCCCTGGGCTTGTGGGACTGTGGGTTGGTATCAGGGAAGTGCTTTCTTCCTGTTGACTGGTACGTTTCTAGTCTTGCTTAACGTGATAGTGCAGCTAGCCTTTGAGTTGCTTCACTTCCACTTACTCTTTTATGCTATAGCCTAGCTGACGTCTCCTAGGAATCCTCCACTTTCAGTGGTCGCGCGACCCGTCAGCGCTAAGCGATCCGCTGAACAAGGCTATGGCAGCTATCGTCAACGTCCTCTTATGGACTAGCTCAGCCTGGTATGCCAAGAACGGCATTCAGGACAATGCGATCGCGGTTGGTCTTTCGGCTGCGCTGCAGGGTGCCGCAGTTCTGAAGCAGATTCTGTAAGGGGTATCAAAGTTTGAATTTAGGAATATGGTATCAACGAAAAATAGACTACGTGTACCTGATACAACTATAGCAAATGTGCGTGTGTATAGTGTATGCATCCCAGTAGAGATGAGCTCGACCTTGACTGCGTGGCCACGCACTAGGAAGATCTTCGTCGATGCATGGTCCACCCTATGAATAATCCGACATCAGCTACGACCGCACGTGGAACCCCGCCTAATGTCCAATTGCGTTGAACCCATTGGGGTATCGAGCCGCCTGCGTCGGAAGTCGTTGCCATTGTCCATTCGATGGAGTTGGGTTCAGTGGGTAGAAGCGAAACCCGCTCTACGCTTGCATAGCTGGCGAAGACAGCTCGTCTCGGCGCCGACGAAGTGATCTTTCGATGAATTTCCGAGGGTGTGGTAGATGGGTCTGAGCTCAGAGGTACTTGGACGGTGATGAAGCCCTTCAATGGGGTCTGCTGCTCTGTTTGGGTGGGAGCATTGTATGCGGCGGAAATAGTGAGGGAGATGAAGCTGCGTGGGGAGATTAGGGCCGATGGGTGGAAAGAATGCGTTATGAGATTGACTAGTCATGGATGTCAGGGAAAGCTCTTGGAGCAGGAAAGAATAGAGCTTACTCTCAAACACCACATCTTTGTAGGTGATGTCGTCCACTACCACCTCTCCTATGTCCTCTCCTGACCATGCCAGTAGTTGCTCCACACCACTGACACTAGGAGTATACTCCATCTCATGCTCGGCATGATTGGTCCTCAAGCCAGCTTCAAATTCACTCCATGACGCAGTCCCCTTTTCGCTGGCGTCCACATGTTCGCTCTGCCGAGCAACCCAGTACTCGGGCTTCTCTTCTCCTGAATTGCGCCATCCGCGCAAGAGTTTGACCTTAGCTTGCGATGGCGGTGAAGCGCGACGTTTGGGGTCTGTTTGGAAGGTAGAGGGAATGGAGTGGAGAAGATCGACAGCTTCGCGGAGAGCGGTGGCCACAAATTGTTTTGGGTCTGGACGCGAACCTTCTGCGGATAGAGAGGGGTGCAATGGTATGACAGTAAACGGATGAGGCTGCAACTGGACGAGCGGCATTTCGGGAGGTGTTGAAGCGCAGATGTGCTGGTGGAGAAGCTTTAGAGAAGCTAGGGACCGAGGGATCGACAGAGCTTAGTCCCCCATCAGTCCTCGGTAATCCACTACCTTAGACCACAGACAGTATCGAAAGCTAGGATATACCACTCATTGAATTGAGCATTGAATATCCTATAGCCGATGGCTCATTCCTACGAATACCATTACCGATCGCATTGAAAGGCGTCTGTCCGGCCAACTGGCAAGCCACGGATGCTCGACCGCGCTGTGATCGCGGGCCCTTGCCCGCGTATCCGCGAATCCACTAAACCCCACTGATTAACACGGTCTAGAGTCCGCGACCTTGACGCTGTACCAGCGCGTACGATAATTCGCTTATTCGCTCAAGTAAATGGTAGCGCGGTTACATCCAGTCCTCTTTCTCTTTCGATTCCTTCGTTCTCAAATGCAACATTGTCTACACTCATGCCTATCAGACTACAAAAGAATGTGCTACTTTTTCAACAAGCTAGTACCATTAACAATGCTCCTGGTCATTCGCTACGTCTACGTATTAATACTTCTAGTCACTTGCGTGAACAGCCGGTCCCCCAAGATCTATCTGAATCGCCATCTTCTAAACTTTGCAATGCTAAACATCCAGCAATCCCAATTGATATTCTCGAATACATCCTTCAAAGAAGCATCCCAACCATCTGATTCCAAGCACCCGTAATATACTGCCTCTCCTTACTCCAAACCCCACCCTTCTGCCTCGCATCCAACCCCAAATCCTTCCCCTGCGCTGCAGCATACAGCGCATCCCGATTCGGGAAACTAAGATTGACAACCATCTTATCACCGACCTGCATATCAAGACCACCAGCCAAACAGACGCTCAGGGCCGCAGCAGCTTTGTCGCCTCCATGGCCACCGTAACTGACGATAACGGCTGGCTTACCGTTCCATTCGTGGAAGAGGTAGTCAATTGCATTCTTGAGACCCGCTGGATATCCCCAGTTGTATTGAGGGGTGACAAAGATAAAGGCGTCTAGTGGAGATATTCTTTGTGACCACTTGCGAGTGTGTTCGTGAGTGTAGCCCTCCGGTGGTGTGATTTTGGAGGGGATCCCTGGTTCATCGTAGAAGGGGAGGTCTAGCTCATGGATGTCGATGAAGTCAAAATCGAACAAGTCATTTTGTAGGTCGGGATTTGTAGATTTTGAATGGTTTCGGACGGTTTCAAGGACGAAGTGTGAAATTTGGTCTCCGCATCGGGGTTTGCGTTGACTACCGCAGATGATGCCGACACGAAAGGCCTTTGTGGTTGGAGTAGGCATTTCGAAATGTATTAGAGGATGCTAGAGTTGTTGCAGGCTCTGATTGTAGTTATAATTGAAAAAATATTTGACTTTATATACGTACTTGGGGAAACTATGTCAAGGAAGAAGGGCCGCGGAGGCTCCGCGGGGTGCTTACCGTATGAGGCAAGTCTCTCCGCTCCTTTTGCTCTCACGCTTAGCTTCGTGGAAATCACAGCGCTAGTGAACTTTGGAAGTGGATTGATGACCAGCTCAACTACCCTTGAACAAACCAACCTCGATTGACCAAGTAGAGTTTAGATGTGCATCGTACGTTCTATCTATTCTCTCGAGCAAGCCACAATGTGGTGTCTCCCTATCTCCCTATTGTCAGCGGGGAACTCCATGCACTAATGGCGGGGCTGATTCAGGATCAAAATATATATTGAGGCTATGGTAAGATCGATCTCTAAATATACTAAAGGCACCGAACCCCCGGCCCCACACTACCAGTTTCGAATATTTCTACTAGGCCAGCACCCAGTGCTTCCTCGAGAACCCAGCGAAACTGCATGCCATATAATTCCTTCCACTTCTTGGTTTTGCCAGGCAGGATGCCCGCAAATTCACCGCGGGCCCTTTTCGCCAAGTGGAAGCTTTTCTCGGTCTCTATTGCTCCTTCCCAACGATCCTTCAGCAGATTGAGCGGAGCTTCGCCGCTATGAGATCGTCGGAGAAGGGCGAGTAAGTGGGCGCGACCGGACCCGAGGAGCCGTAGATATGTGCCTGTATTTGGAAGGGACAGGAACAGAGTCGCGGCCCGAGCCTGTGCATCCGTCTGTACGGTGTCAGAAGAGACAGGTCCGCTCCGACTGGCTGACGTGGATGTCGCATTGGGCAGTTTGGGAAGTGATGCAATGCTCAGCGAGCCCTGTGTGAAAGTCGAAGAGGAGACGAGGAAACCGGCGCGAATCAGGGCTCTATACTCATCAGGTGCAAAGACACTCTGTGAGATGGCCGAGTGAGTTCCAATGCGATTGAGAATATCTAAGAATTTCTCTGCGCCGGGTCAGTTTTCAGGCCTCAAGGGTTGGCCAGACTTGGGAAGACCCACCTTTGATCGCAGAATCTAGAGAGGAGCTCCCTCGCACAAGCTCCTCCCACTCTTCAGCCAAGACGAGACAGTCACCCAGTCCGGCTGCATCATTGCCACGCCCGGGTATAATCAGGCGCCGGACCCGACCCGTCTGAACTAGCTCCACAATCTCTCGTTCCACCTGGGTTGGCGCATCCAAGAGCATATGAATATGTGCGACGGAAGCGAGTGGGGGTAGCGATCGGCGCAGGTTCAAGACCTCTGCGATGCGAGTGCTATTCATGCCCGCTCGCGCCGGGAGCTCGTCAAACATATTGGCTCGAATATACTGGATCGCTTGGACCACATTTTGGACAGGCGCAGTCTCGGAGATATAACGTGAACTGCCTAGATCAGGAAGAGGATCATCGTCCAGCTCCACTTCAGCAGCCGCCTTTACGGCGCTGGATGAGGTGGAGTCCACTTTGCGACGGGCATTGCCCGCAAAGGGCGATGCATGAGATCGGGGGGCAGCAGGTTTTCGTTTTTTGACCCCGGCAAATGGAGCCGAAGTCAGACGCAATGGCATACCTGGATCATCACTCACGTTTGGGTTAGAAGAAAACGGAAGGGTGCTGATAAGGGAATCCGCGTAGGGACTTACTGCGATTACCTCATCACCGATCAGGTGACCCGGACATATCAGATAAATTAAACATCAGATTCCGCCAATCGAAGAGTCATCAGCATAGATGGGTACTGGTATTACCGTATGAAAACATCTCCACTCGCGCCGAGCCCTCGGATACTCGTACAAGTCTAGAAACATCTATACCGTCAGATCCTCCACGCCAACAAAAAGCTTTGGTTCTGGCCCGTTCTCTGACAAGTGTTTTGTGCAGAAAGCAGGCACTGTCAACTCACAAGCAGGGAACTTGCCGAGCCATTATGCCCGTGGCCCTTTTGAGACCATTATGATCCCTTTAAGAGACTCAAATCAAATCCCGCGCTGCCCACCTATTTGGGCACAATTCATCCCACCTTGCACATGACGTAGCCATGAGAAAAAGACCTTCGACGATCATCTTTTTCTTCCGCAACTAGCTTTATTTTTACCCTCGTCCTGCCAGCCTTTAGCCATTTGCTCTTTTGCCGCTCGAATCTCGAGGTTTTCCCTCGCTACTTTGTCACCCCTCCATTTTTTAGCTTGCCCCTCACTTTTGGCGGCCTTGCATCATGACTGTCTTCATCGCCTCTCTGTGAGTACTGTAAAGGCTCTCAGCTGCCGACTAGCTAATCACGTTCAAAAGGTTTCTCCCCCATACGGTCAATTTCCACGTCGAAAAAGCTCGCGCTGGAGGGACCCAAGAACCTCCTCAACAAGTTGCTGTGGTGCCCGAGACTCCCCCTCCAGCAACTCCAAATGTCGGCGCCAGTCTATTCGAGAAGAATAACCCCCAACTCAAACCAGGTCTCACCCCGGGCGCAACTACAGACCATGAGCGGATTTTCACCGAAGGAGTAACCCAGAATGGCTCGGAAACAGCAGGATATCCGTTTCCACGTACCGCAAATGAGGAGATCCAGCTTCTCACGGAGAGCGAAGGCCACTCGCCCGCATGGGGTGCGACCACCCTGCTCAACCAGCCCAGACCACAAACAACCGTGTCGATGTCGCCCTCCATCCTCAAGCACGAAGACCCTGTGGTCCCATCCCCGATTATCACGCCAGCCAAAACACCCGAGAAGGAAACCATCGCGCCGTACCTTGGAATCAAGAAAGCCGATGCTCTCACCCGGAAAGTGTCATTTTCCCGAGCGGAATGGACGATCGAGACTGCAGAGCAAGGTAATGGCGGCTTGCGCAATGCTGTCCGCTCGGCCAAGGATGCTGGATACCTTGGTGATATGATGTGGGTGGGCACGATGGGTATGCCTACTGATGCATTGGCCCAACACACGCGCTCAGAAATCGCGGAGCGATTGGAAGACGAGCATGACTCGTTGACGGTGTTTGTGAATGATGGCGACTTTGATGGTCATTACACTCACTTCTGCAAGACCATTCTGTGGCCCGTCTTTCACTACCAGATTCCCGATAATCCCAAAAGCAAGGCTTATGAAGACCATTCATGGATCTACTATGTGAAGCTCAACCAAGCCTTCGCAGATCGCATCGCGAAGCACTGGAAGCGAGGCGATTCGATCTGGGTTCAAGATTATCATCTGCTGCTAGTCCCAGCTATGCTCCGCAAGATGCTGCCAGATGCACAGATTGGCTTCTTCTTGCATATTGCGTTCCCATCCTCTGAGGTTTTCAAGTGCCTCGCCCCGCGCAAAGAGCTTCTGGAAGGCATGCTTGGGGCCAATTTAATTGGTTTCCAGACCACTGAGTACTGCCGACACTTCCTGCAAACCTGCAGTCGTATCCTTTGCGTGGAGGCTACTCCTGAAGGAATCCAGATGGAGGACCGTTTTGTCAACGTGGGAACATTCCCAATTGGCATTGATCCGACTTCCTGGGATAAGCGCCGAAAGGCCGCAGATGTGGAAAGATGGATCGATACTATCTCTGAGCGCTATCAGGGCAAACGGCTGATTGTCGCGCGTGACAAGATTGACTCTGTGCGAGGTATCCGCCAGAAACTTTTGAGTTATGAACTGTTCCTCAACACCTACCCTGAATGGGCAGACAAGGTGGTATTGATCCAAGTCGCGACTAGCACGACGGAACAGCCCGAGCTAGAGGCAACGATCTCTGACATAGCCATGCGTATCAACTCGACCCATTCAACGCTTGCTCACCAGCCTCTGGTCTTCCTCAAGCAGGATCTGGCATTCCCACAATATCTTGCCCTGATCACGGTGGCCGATGCTTTGATGATTACTAGTCTTCGTGAAGGCATGAACCTGACCAGCCATGAGTTTGTGTACTGCCAGGACGGTAGCTACGGAGACAAGAAGTACGGATCACTCATTCTCAGTGAATTCACTGGTAGTGCGTCCGTCTTTGGGAACCACGCGCTTCTCGTGAATCCCTGGGACTATCGCCAGTGTGCCAGAGCGATTCTCACGGCTCTGACACGAGATGAGAAGAAACGAAAGGAGGTCTGGGAGGCCCTGCACAGCGCTGTTTTACAAAACTCCACTGGCTACTGGGTCAAGTCGTTCAATGAGACCCTGAAACGAGTGTGGGACGAGCAGTCGTCGCGCGAGATCATGGCCGTACCACGCCTCTCTGTGCCTCGACTTGCCGAGCAATACCAAAAATCAAGTCGTCGACTTATGATCATCGACTATGAAGGAACCCTTGCCTCGTGGGGATCCCCACGCAGCATCATCCTCACCACCCCGCAACGTGCGATCACCACGTTGACCGACCTGACCGAAGACCCTAAAAATGTTGTCTACGTGATGAGTTCGCGCATGCCAGAGGAGATGGAACGGTTATTCCGCCGAGTCAACAACCTAGGTCTTATTGCCGAAAATGGTTGCTTTGTCCGTGAGCCGCACTCGGACGACTGGACTCACCTCGCAGACAAAGCCCATATTGAGAACTGGAAGGTGTCCGTCTCTCACATTCTAGCATATTTCAAGGACCGTTGTGATGGCAGTTGGATCGAAGAGCGTCATTGCTCGCTTGTTTTCCACTACGGATCCGCCGAAGACAAGGCTAGCGCCGCGCGCCTCGCAGCCGAATGTGCTGATCACATCAACGACTCTTGTGCTAGTCAGGGCATTCATGCCCTCCCCATTGAGGGCGCGCTAGTTGTTGAAACAAACAACACCAGCAAGGCATCGGCCGCAGAGCTGGCCTGGCGATGGTGCTTAGAAAAGCGAGACGATGAGAAGTCAGCCCCCAACCCGGACTTCTTGCTTGTCATTGGCGACAACCGCGAAGACGAACCCGTATTCCGATGGGCGAACAAGCTGCAGAAAGCTAAGGGAGTTGATTACGCCATGACTGTTACTCTGGGATCGCGTAGCACGGAGGCCAATGCTACCTTGACACAGGGAGTGACTGGTGAGTTTCCGATTTCTATTTACATATCCCTTCAATTCTATATAAGACCTTGCTCTAACTATTTTCAGGTGTTTTGTCTTGCTTGCATCAGCTAGTCAACCCGTCAGAGAAGACTCCTGTCCCAATGCGGTAATCTTGACTGACATGGGGCCTGTGGAAAGTGTTTTAGATCAGACATGCGATGAGCCACGAGCGATAACAAGAGGATTGGGGGGGGTTTTTTTTTAGGAGCAAATCATGTTTCGTTGATTGTAATTTCTTTTCCGTAGATGGTCATGAAAACATATGTTGAAAGGCATAGCTATTGATCTCCAGTTTACCACGTGAATGTATGGCGAGAGTCAATAGATTGTTTCCTTAATTTTCTACCCAAGTCTACGCTAGGCTGTATTGGGTTACTTCACGAACAACCTCTGCTTAGCCGTATCGCGTCTTTACTTTATCATTTCACACCCCCACGGCGTTGAACTTGTTGCTCGACCTACATTTTCCTCCAGGAAGAGAGATACTTTGAGTCTTCAAAAACAAAATGACTCCTACAAAAGCTCCCGGCAAAATATATCCAATCAAAACATTCATATCAGAATTACCGCGCAATCACCTCCCGCCGTCTCTCCAGAACTATTCCGAGAATAGCCCTCTTAATGGACGCCTGGTTGTTATAGGCGACGTACATGGGATGAGGAAATCCCTAGAGGCTCTCCTAGACAAGATAAACTTCGACAAAAGCAAAGGAGATCATCTCATCCTAACAGGCGACCTAGTCAACAAAGGGCCCGACAGCCCTGGTGTCGTTGACATTGCCATGAGACTAGGCGCCAGCGCAGTACGCGGCAACCATGAGAACGCAGTTCTCAATGCTGCCGCGGAAATCAACACCAGAAGAGCTAGTCTACATTCTGAAAACTTGACTGGCAGTCCGACCCTGCTTGATGACCCCGTAAACGATCAGCCCCGGGATTCCATCAAAGAACCCGAAGTAACTGCAAAGAGCCCACCTTCTAGCTCGCATACCACGGCATTGTCACTCTCGGAGAGTCAGCTTGACTGGCTTGCCGCTTTGCCTTTGATTTTGCGCGTCAAGTTATCTCATACCTTTACATCCTCCCTTGGCGACACTCTTCTCATCGTACATGCGGGCCTCGTCCCTGGTACCCCGCCTGAAGAGCAGGATGCACATGCTATCATGCATATGCGGAGCCTAGTTCGTACACCGGACGAGGATGCATTCATACCAGCTGAAATGGCTGGAGAAGAAAGCTGGATCACAGAATGGGACCGGTGGCAAGATAGGTTGAACTCCAAGACCACCGTGGTATTCGGGCACGATGCAAAGCGTCGGTTACAGCTGGGTCAGTATGCGATTGGATTGGATTCGGGGTGTTTGTACGGTCATCAGTTGAGCGCGGTTGTAATTGCCGCTTCTCATGGGGTAATTGAGTATCGTGTTGTTCAGGTTGAGTGCATTGATGAGCCTGTGGCTCCGACTGTCGCGGTGAAAGAAGACGATAAGATGGTTTTTGTATGAATGGTCTACTTGGATTTTATATTGGGAGCATTTTATGAGCGCATTTGGGAAAGTTGTTGGTTATAGTAGAAGGATTGGATGTTATTTGGGAATACCCCTGGTGTGCTCATTAGATTTGATCGAGCGCCACTATAAGAGGCGAGGCACAATGTAAGTTATGCTAAAGCAATCTATGTATTCCATCGTATCGAAAATGCAGGTTCATTGGCCCTTATTTTGTGGAGTCTAGAAAATAGGGTCGGCTAATGAGCTTCAATCCGATCCGCAGAGACAAGTAAGCTTAAGGGGCCTCGATGCTTGGTCTTTCATTGCTTTGGGATCTTTTTAGCGGCGTCTCTGAAGCTCTTTCAGACTTTTTTTTTGCTTCTTCGTTGTTACCTCCCTAGTGAATTTGGCTCCTTATTCTGCACCCCATCGCTTATCTACCATCAAGCAGTGTGACCGCATCTTTGTGCTATATCGCGGCGAAGTAGTGGAAGAAACACGATGATCTTATGGCACGTTGTAACCATTACTATGCAATGATTCTGGGGCAAACTCTCGATACCAAAACTTCCTGAGACGCACTCGTTGCATGTACGGTGAGTCATTTTAGAAGAAAGAAGAAGCTTGTATCAATAAGACCTTCGGTGTATATAAAATACTTTATGCAACCTGACTTAGGCCGTTATGTCAACATTTGACCTGTGTCGGATTGATTAACGTGGTCGGTAAACGAGTGACGCATGTAAGCGAGTGACGCACCCCAAAACACCATAGTAAATGGGATAACTCACAACCTTATATCTCAACAACCATAGCTTCTCGTAAGACTTCCTCATAAGCGTATATTATTTAAGTTAATTCTAATGTTTTTTGAAAGTCTCAAAGGGTTTTAGGAAGTAGTGGTCAGATAACATATCCTTAAAGCTCAACCACCAAAATTACAGTGTATTTTTGGTAAAAGCTGTCAAATTAGGATTAAACTAAACCAGGCTTTCTTTACCAGACTTTTAATGCACTAATTCAGTAGAATTATGTATATTGAGAAGAATGAGCTTATTGTTGTTGAGATACATTGTTGCATTTACTATAGTGTTTTGGGGTGCGTCACTCGCTTACATGCGTCACTCGTTTCCGACCACGTTAGAGTAACGTGGTCGGTAAGCGAGTGGCCAATGTAAACGAGTGGCCACCCAACCCGCTTTTTCGTCTCTTTTATGCATTTATATCAACCACAACGCCTTTATATTGATTAATCTCTAGCTTTACATACATTCCTTTTATGTCCGATCTGTCCGCAATTAGTGCATTGGGGTGGACGCCGCGTCTTCGGTGCTTGTGTGTCCCGCGGTGGTAGGCTTGGTGGAGCGAGTATTGCCTGCGAGGACTCCTCATGAGCTTCCTCGAGCTCTAATGCTTCTCGTACGGATAGACCGTCATCGTGGGCTATCCATTTGTTCTTGCGAGCTCGCTTTTGCTTTTGTGTAGCGTTTGCGGCACGTAGCTGCTTGTTTTCTTGCTCGAGAAGTATACCGTTTTGCATTGCGATCTGACAGCCTTTAATAAGCTGGTTTAGCGCGGTTTGCGAAGGCGATGGCGGACTTTTTGAGCGTCGCTTTAAGAAAGCTTTGATTGAGGATGCTTGCTTTAGAAGCTCATCGACATTCGCGGGCGTATGTGGGTAAAAAGCGCTTGATTGACTACCGCGGCTTGCGGGAGGTGTTGGCGTCCGAAGTTGAATATTAAGCTTCGATAGCACTTGTTGAGGATCAATCGGCACTAATCCTGCTGCTCGGAAGCTATTTTGTATTGTAGTTGGTTTATAGGCGTCGACGCGAGCTTGTGGGTATATAAAAAGGAAGTCAAGTTTGTCGATATGGTTAATCCCGAGCCGCATCTTTTAGTCGATTAAACTGCCGTACGAACGCTTTAATATAGCGAAATATCCGATATCAAGAGGCTGAAGTAGATGCGAGGAATGCGGCGGCATACAGATTGGAATAATATTATGATCTGCGCAGATTTGATCGAACTCTGGCGTTAGATGACTTCCGTGTCCGTCAAGGACTAGAAGGCGATATCGTCCACGCGTACGGTGATTTGTTGACGGAATAAACTGTTTTTGAAGCCAGCGAAGGCCTATCTCGTCGGTTGTCCATCCATTTGCACTAACTTCGAAGCGCCAGTCGGGTGGAAGGTCTTTAAACTATGCTTGATTGTATAGCTTGCCTTTAAAGATAAGCGTTAGTGGAAGCGCCCACCCCGAAGCGTTAATTGACTCAATCGCAGTCACCCACTCGCGGTTTCCTGGCTGTAAAACTGATCTCCGACCGTAGTATTCTGCTCGGGTAATCACTTTTTGTGCCGTACATAGGCCTATCGCGAAGCCAGTCTCATCAAAGTTATAGATATCGTCCGCTAGGATACCGTATTCCTGAATTATGACTTGTACGAGGTTAAACCACGCCCGAATAATCTTTGGATCCTCTTGTTCTGCCCGCTGGTAATTATATCGTCTAGAAAAGCGAGCTTTAAGCTCTGGATAGCGTTGGGTGAAGTTATATACCCATTTTTCGCCGACAGTCTGGATGGAGGTTGAACCGCGCTTCGCAAGCAGAACATTCGCCATTTCTCGTACGTGAGCTTGCGTAGGGGCAGCTCCACGCGTATCTAGCGATAATATGCGTTCCTTTAGCACTTCCTCTTCAATTTGGGTCATTTTATGGTTGTTTGCGCGAGTATTCACGCGATTTGTAGTGCCAGCGATGCGGCGACGAAGGGTTGTCCGAGGAATATTAAAGCGACGTGCAGCTTCGATAACTGAGCGAATTTCTTTCTTTTGAATCGCTTGTATAGCAAGTAAGAGGCGACCTTCTTGCTGGATAGAATCCTGGCTTGATCCGACGCGAATTGGAGGCATAGTGCTTGATAGAATATAGGTAGGTGCATGGAAAGACGAAAATGTGGGTTGGGTGGCCACTCGTTTACATTGGCCACTCGCTTACCGACCACGTTAGAGTGCGCAATTACGTAATCCCCAGGGCTTGCCCTTCCCATATTTGCCGAAGCCTGCCATCCAAAAGTCGAAGACGTGACTATTGCGTGAAAGTGAAGATGCAGACCGACCAGATCGTACGCGAGCAAGAAAGTCAATGCGCAGCCACCGCTACACGTATGTTGGTGGCATAACCAAAGTATTGTTCACCCAACAGGGTAAGGTACCATGCTGAAAACGGGACGAGCAAGCTTTACTTCAGGAGCTGAGACGGTTCTTCTCTTTTCAGCGCTAAAACATGGTTCGGCATCCGCCCCGTTCGTACGAAAAAAATCGGTTCGCGCCTTTGCCCCTCGATAGGACCAATCTCAATGTATCGGCCATGTCAAGGTCTGCCTCGGAGCCATGGGCTACTCCTCCGCTCTCATCCTCTGCGGCAGCGTGGAACATGGCGGCAATGCTCGGGTCGTCGTGCGCGATGGCCACCTCGGCGTCCATCCCAAATCAAGTACTACATAACCTGCAGTACTGGACCTACCCCAATATATCTAGCCGGAACGGTGTGGATAATGTAGCATAGTCGATCGACAATTTTACGTTTAATATAAATTTCGAGCCAATTCCTAACCGGGGGTGTGGGATATGGAATAATGACAAGACAGTTCAAGCAAATGCTTTTGATCGACCATGACGTCAATCGAACCACCGGTTCATCGTTGAATCCGAAGTTTGGTGTTGATTGAAGGGATACCAATCCCATGACTGAGTCTACACCGGGTTGAGCGAATGAAGACTATTAGCAGCGATTCTTGGGAATGAGCTTAATGGTTCCGAGAACGCGGCCTAGACTCATATCCGAACTATGGACTGTCACTCGTATCTGAATACCAAGGTTCACTAGCGAATCGTACGCTGGTGATTTGGAGTCACGGATTCACCACAGTAGCATGCAGAAAATGCACTTGTCAAGATGACAAGCTCGACTGAACGATGGTTCTTATGGAGCCGATTTGATAGCGTGAATATATAAAAGAGGTTAAAATACCAGGAATCTCAAAGACCCTCTTCGTAAACAATAGGTGGTTTTCAGACCAAAATCTCAGTCATGAATTTGATTAAAGGGTTTCACATCATACTCTATCTCTACCTTGAGCAGCTGTTCACAGGCCTCTGCTTTGCGCAGAATAACGCTACCGGTACCGCGGGCCTCGGCGGTGCTTGCAAGGGTAACGAAATCACCACCCGACAAGTCAGCCACTGCCAGTGTCAGTTGACAGTAGGCACACAATGCAAGAACTGCGATCTGAGCCAAGATTGCCCGAATTCAGGCTCCATCTACAGCCACAGTCAACTCGAGAAATGTGGCGTGGGCTGTACGGACGACAACAACGCGTGTAATTCTTGTTACATCTGGTTCGAACAACTGTGCAAGTGTCTCCAAGATGGAGCAGCAGTTTGTCCACAAAGCCCATCGACGTCCGCGGGCGCTTACTGGGTCTTGATGAGCTCAGGGAGCCTGATGACAACTACGCAGCTGATACCGGGAATTCGAGAACTCAGTATTGAGGACCCTTGGGAATGGGGACAACAGCTGTACACCCGGGGCTCTCAGGCACTAGCCATCAATTCGGCCCGCACGCGCAGCCAGGAGCAGATTCACATGCATATATGTTCGATCAATCAGGCCGCACAAACCTACCTGGACAACTTGGATCATACCAATTATCAGTCCCTGACAAAGATACCAGGGAAGCCTTGGTATTGTCGAGCTAATCAAAATAAGGGCCAGCCGATCTCGGGCGTGACAGCGGACACTCAGAATAGGCTAGCAAGCGGTCAGGTGTGTGTGGATTATGTTGGAGCTGCCGTGATTGTGGACAGCAGAGATCGAACTTGGGCGTGCGTGACTTACGATGATAGCACGACTGAATACGTCTTCTGCCATTAACTAGTCAGGATTGGAGGCTATGATTTTCCTCTTTTGATGACGGCTCTTTTGTATAAGGCCATCTCCAGAAAAATCTGTTCCCTATTGCGTTTGTAATAGGGTTGAAGTTTATTGATCTCTGTTAGCAACTACTCAGGCAAAAAGCTTTTGTGCATCATGGCCTATTTCTCCACTTGGGATATAGACATCGCGATGGTATGAATTGACTAGTGTATTAAGTTGATGATATTTCGCTTGAGGTTCAGATATGTTGAGTTTTGCTCGAAACGCAAAAAGTGGTCACCCAATTAGTGTCACCAAGAACTCCGCTGGTTAATAATCTCGGGATCGACTATTCATACAAGAAATACATATAACCCAAATAATTCATACAATCAGACTGTCATTTGAGTATCATACGTCTTCTTCTACTTGTCTGATAGGTAGAAGGGCGTATAGGCTAGTAATGAGTCAGAAATTCAGGGTATCAAAATGATTAGCTTGAGGGGTCGTTCTTACTATGCCAAGTAGGTAGAGCGGCGGACATCTGGTGAAGTCTGAGGCTCTTGATGGTAAAGCCCTACATTGCATTTCGAATTGATAATTAAAAGGCATTCTTATATCACTCATCTTAGCACGCGGGGCCAGGAGTTTGTTTTGATCATGGTGTGGCTTGGCATGAGCTGGGTTTATAAGCGTGCTGCCAATGGTGGCCTCATTCCTCTTCTCCGAGAACAACTTACTCAAGAATTCAATATTCTGGCTAGCCGCCTGATCATAGAAACGCCTTAAGTAGCCATAGTCACTGGCGCCGTACAAACGCGCTCGAAATCAGTTTCACCTTTTTGTTCTCTCCGATTCTTTCTCGAAATCTATCTTGAAACACGCTGGTCTATCTATGACTTAGACTAATCTAGAGCAATGAAACGCATAGTGAAAGAAAGTCACATGGCTGGTGCTCCGTAATTTTCTGGAAATAATACTACGATTGATACGCAACATCTTAACGGGTCACCTAGAAGCGGGCAACTTTAACGACCCAACTACTGCAAATAGATAATCGGAGAGAAGTAGCGAGTGGAACCCTCGAAAGGCGGAGTTTCTGATGTGCCGAAGTAATGCACAATTATGGAGATTTAGACCTGTTACGATTCCATTGGCTGATGTGTACTATCTATCCACTTTTCCACGATCCGACATACTTAACCAAGATGCACTCATAAGCTTACTCAGCTATTGTATCCGACGCTCTCCAATGTCAAAGTCCTCTCGGCTCTTAGGGCTCAAGCGAGGACAGTCGAGCTAGGACATGTCGACGGATATTGGGTCAGCTGTCTATGATTGTGTTACTTGGCGGGAAGAGCGGTGGAAGAAATGCAGATAAGAGTTTCAAAGCGATCGAAAGAAGGTGTATCACATGAGAGGGACCAATGGAATTGCGACAAGACTGAACTGCCATATGCCCATTCCTCAGAAGTTTTGTAACTATGGACACGTCTACTTAGTCATCTAAATACAGTCTGCATGCGATATTCTCGAGTAGGTGATATGCTATTCCGGTTAGCGGAATACTCCGCTTGTGCTGTTTCACTAATATTACTTGGAAGTTTGTGTGCACGATACAAATAATCAAAGACCAGTCTAGATCATATAGTGGTGGGGTTGGAGTCTTATCTTCGGATGCTTGCGAATATCCATCTATAACTAACCTACCATCGCGGCATCGCTCTAACCGGGCATCGCTCTAAACCGCACGAGGTGCACCTTACACTTACCCACCACAGGCGAACAAACTTAATAATGATGTGGATTGCCATGAATTGTGTATTGACACGACCCTTTTGTCCGCCAGTCTAGGACGCAGCTGGGTATCGGATCAGAGAACTGCGTTTCGTTGTAATATGGAACAATTATTTCCCTTGTTCTTGCACGATATCGGTCATTTTAAGTGCGTTTTTGTGGCTTGGTGAATATTGGGAAGCTACTCGTTAAAGCCCGTTTGACTCTCTAGGACGGCAAGACAGTCCGTTTTGGAGGGCGGTTCACTTTAGTATTACGTTGCCAGGGACATGGATAAGCCATTGCCAGTGGTAGGTAATTGGACTCAAATATTACGCTAGACCCGCCTGATCAAGATAGATGATATACCTGAGTGCACATTCCAACTCAGATCCATGGATATTCTATCCGAGATAGCTATAAGCTCCCCAACAGATTGCCAAAACACTTTTGCCCTCTCCCTTACGGTTTTGGCGAGGGTTTTGTCTAGTGGCCAACCAAGCTACAAAGCTCTGAGGACCACCAACTTTCTCCCAATCTGCCAAACGTGATACGGTAAGTGAAGATCTTGGGCCAATAATTTAAAGCATCTAGAACGTTCTGCCTCTCTAGTTTAGCCGGATCTGGCTCCTCATATCTTAAACCTGGACGTCATTTTGACGTCCTCATCTAAGCGGTCTGGAGGCTTGGTTACTATGATGAGCGCTCAATAGATTTCGCAAAAATTATATATTTCACTCGTCGCGGCGGCAACTGAGATACCCCGCATGGCTGCATCACACTCGCGTCCAAACAGATACTGTAATCCAAATTTATGAATCATTAAACAAGCACTCATGTCTTCCGCGTCTTCTGATCCAAGAAGAAAGACCTTGGCAATGCCCGCCAAGAGTCCCACTCATATAACCCCTGGCCCCAATCGTCTATGGATCCGTGAAGTATTTCCTGATGGTACCAGTCGTTGGGTCCAGGAATTCGATTCTCCCGAATATCCTGATCCCAACGGTACAGTATCTGGTGGCCGTCTAGTCCACTTTCGCGCTCTTCATGGTCCCGACCGCTGGGCCCAAGAATTCCAATCTCTCAATCCTGAGGGTGGAATGTATCGTGTCCGACTAGTTCACGCTTCAAACCCCGGTGCACCAGTTGAAGATGTAGACCCCCATGGTACTGCAGATGGCATTCAAATGCAGGACTTTGGCGTTGACCGGCAGGTTTCCGCTCGTCCTACTCGTCGTGCTCATCCTACAAGCCGAAATATTGCATCTACGGGCCGTTCGACGGACTTTTTCAAGAACATGGGAGCAGTCGCAACACTTGGGGCTAGTGTCACATTCGTACTCATCGCCGTCGAGCTCCAAGATCCACTCTCAGTCTCTCGAACTCATTATTTCACAACATCAACTGTGCACATATTTCTCTCGATAAGCTGGCTCCTTTTCATGATAACACTAGGATGCTCCTTCTTCCTCGGTTGGATGGGTAGTAATCATGCGGCTGTTGTTATGTATATATTGATACTCAGTGCTATTTTCTTCTCTAGCTTAGTCGTCGCTGCATATGTTGAATGGGTGGGATTTTTCGCTGTCGCCTTGAGTGGGTTGCTTGTTCCTTTGACAGTTGGGATTCTTCTGTTACAATTTTGTGATTGTTCCAAAGACAGTATGTTCGCCGAATTTGGTCTCGCAGGAATTCTCACCGCCTGGGGGTCAGATTCGGAATAGCTTCTGTTCTCAAGTGGTCACACTGGGAATTGGGTATAGGGAAGTTACTCGTCCGTCATCAACAAAAAGCATCTTGTTTCTGATGCAGTTCACTTTTGCATCAGCCGCCCGGTAATTTGCTATGTATAGCGCAAACCGTAGGCTCTTTGTTGACCTTCTAGCCATTAATGACAAACATAGATACATGGGCCATATAGACATGATGCAATAGCTATGTTTATGCCATTATTCACTACTTTACCGTAACATACCAAGAATACATGCCAAGGGTAAGAGCAGCCGTGATATGTATAGCGTGATGCAGAGTAGAGTTCGAAAATAAATCCAAGACCATAAAATGGTGAATCTGATTTCGAGCTATCCTGTAAGTCTCCTCCTCTTGTGACAAGTCGTTCTTCTGACCATGATCTCAGAACCGCGGCATCGGGCGTGCCATCTGTGCTGCGCTGGTTCAGCATTTCCCAGGTCCCTCAATATTGTATGCAGCCTCTCGTGCTGGGGGTCCTATTGACTTAACTGGCCTATCTATTTCTCCATCCGCACAAATTCGCCCTGCCCAGCTGTCCCTCGCCGACAAGGCCAGCATCACCGCCCTCAGCACAACGATCAGCCAAGAGCACAGAGGCTGTGACATTCTCACCAATAATGCCGGAAGTTAATATATCCAGGAGCACATCACTGCCGCACAGCGCCAGGAAGCTCTCGACGTGAATTATGGCGGCACCCTCAGTGTAGATCACTGAATCCCTACCAGATCAATACTCACTGACCACCCCAGGTCTGTCAAGCCTTCTTACCAATCATGCGTAAGAACGGTCTCATCGTCAACGTCTCATCTCAATCTGGCCAGCTCAAATACTTCCATCCTCGCTTACGGGCGCGATTCTTAAGTCCTGACCTCACTCTCACCGAATTGGACGCTCTAGTCGGCGAGTACAGCGTGCGTTGCCTCGACCCTAACTTACAATGTTTCCAGTCTACCACTAAATATCCCAATATAGTGCTCAGCAGACCAACACACTGCGATTGCTTCGGGCTGGCCCCCCCTTAGCCTACTCCACAAGCAAGGCTGCTTTGAACGCAGCGACGCGGATTTTGGCCCGCGAAAATCCTCGTCTGCTGATTAATTGCTGCTGCCCCGGGTGGGTAGGTACGCTGTTGGGTGCACAGGCAGGCCAGCCGCCCAAGTCTGTCGGTAAGTGTGGAGTTATACTCATCCGGGACCTGTCACTTACCATCTCGACAGAGGACGGAGCTAGGATCCCGCTGCGACTGGCGATTGGTGATATCGGACAGGTTAGTGGGCGATACTGGGCGAATGATTCGGTGGCGAGTACTGGCGATTGAAAGATTCAGGATTGGAAGTAGTCTAATATTTCAGAACGAGGCTATATAGAGGCAGGTAAAATCAATAAACAAGGGGCTGAATACCGATCAGCAAGATGAATAGGTCAACAACTTGAAGTTCTGTACTAAGTGATTGCTTTCTCGAAGGCGTTCTGTTGGATTTCATCATCATTTTTAGTGCAGGCTATTCCCATCTCATACTCCTTCGGCGCAATGTAAAGGGTTCGATGATATCGCTAGCTATATGAATATCTTGTGCTCTAAAAAGAAAGCTACCTCGTTCAACGATATTGTCACCTGTTTTCCATCAAAGAGACTTCAGAATATGCGGCCCGACACAAAATCATTGAGTCTCATTCGTATGCCGCCTTAGCCGGGACAAAATGAGCCACCGTGCTATGATTATCTCACTCGCCACACGCTGCTCAATTTCACCTAACACCTGTCAGATGTGGGTATTGCTAGAAGCGTGGTGACATGAAGTTGAGACATACACACTCTGGCGATCAGGCAAAATGTCCTCAAATGCTTAGCGGTGTGGCGATGGGTGCATCACAAAACGCGGCGGGTCAACCGACTCCGACATTAATTCTTACAATCAATTATTATTTTCTGTTTACATCCTTCGAAAGAGTTCGCTCAGATGGGACAGCTTGGACCCTACCCGACTGGATGTGGAGGCTAGGTCCTAAGATTAACTCCCATCAACTCAATCTCCTTCAATCCTTGATAAATCGTATTGGCTCATTTGATTGCATTTCACATGCCCCGTTGCCTACTATCAAAATCCGGAGTACCTTTTTATCTCTTTTGAGTATACGCGATAAGGACCCTGGAACCTTGATAAGGCGATTACTCAGCTCGGTTGCAGCGTGCTGGGGTAATCACTCAAAACAGCCGAGGTTCGCCGACCAAACTACAGACTGGGCGGGGAGCCGAGTATATAACTTTCA
Source organism: Penicillium maclennaniae (assembly GCF_028827695.1). Lineage (NCBI taxonomy): Eukaryota > Fungi > Ascomycota > Eurotiomycetes > Eurotiales > Aspergillaceae > Penicillium > Penicillium maclennaniae. The sequence continues at coordinate 2,351,750 of NW_026623215.1, read as the reverse complement.
GGGCTCCCTTCATTTCTCCTCTTCATACACACATCTACCATGGCAGTCCTTAACCAATCCTTTGAGGATGCTATCCGGGTCAGCCCTGAGGGCAACAACAAGTACAGCGCAAATCTGTGCAAGGAATGGTGCATTGGAACCGGTAACTACCCTTTACTCACTACACCCAACCGTGACAGAATCAAGATTAACAACCTTGTCAGTTCCTCACGGCGGCTACACAACAGCAGTCCTCTACAAACTCGCCCTTACACATTTCGCATACGCGCACCCAAAACAATATGACACCCCGGCCTCCCCAATCTCTCTCCAACTCTCCTTCCTCCGGCGCACAGCCGCCGGCCCCGCCACAATGGAAGTAGAAGACGTGAAGATCGGTTTGCGAACAAGCACAATCCACATCAAACTCCTCCAACCCTCCGAGAAGCACGGCAAGCCCGAAGTCAAAGTCGCCGGCTACATTACCGTCAGTCCTCCATCCGCCGAAGTCGGTATCAGCGCACCGACGGGGTACAGTATCCTCCCTACACCACCGCCGGGCTCCAAAGCAGACGGCAAGATCGACTTCTCCGCACTCTCACGTACAGGCCGCGACGGCGCATGGAGCAAACTCGATCCCCCATACCCCGAATTCCGGCGCGCAGCTGCCCAGCTGGAACTATATGGGCCTGGGAAGAGTGAGACTCAACAAAAGCGCACCAGATCCATGGCCATTGATCAATGGGCGCGGTTCATTCCCGGTGGAGATAGGAATGGGCGCTGGACCGACGCCGCGGTAGTCTATTTGACTGATATGTTCCCTATGGCTCTTGATGGATTCGATAACGTGTCTGCGACCGCTGTGGCAAAGGAAGAAGGGAAAGAAGTGCTGGATTTCAAGGCGAAGTTCTGGTATCCCACTGTCACGCTGAATATTGATATGAAGAAGCATCTGCCGAAGGAGGGGGTGGAGTGGTTGTATAGTCGGATTGTGACCAAGGTTGTTAGGGACGGAAGGACAGATTTGGAAGTTACAATTCTTGACCAAGATGGTGAGGTTATCGCGCTTAGCACGCAGGTTGGGTTGGTTGTTAGCGCGGCGAGAAATGTAGGGACGAGGAAGCTAGAAAAGCTGTAGTCTCCATTTGACTGGATTAGATCCGGAAATGTACATAGTTCAAGTGGTGTCTATAGATCGTGCTAGGTCTTGCACATATGAGAGGTTTTCTGTCCGTCAATAATTCATGATGTATGTTAGGAGGAAATTCTTTTGATTGATCGAAGTGTATGTACAAATTGAATAGCTCTATGCGGATGCGTAAATGTAGAGTGTAAGTGTATGTGCAATGTCCTTTGTACGGTCGTGGGTCCCTTTAAACCCCTCACAACTTTTCCTCGGGAACCACAACCCAGAAAGCCATGGCATCGGCCTTGACAACTTTCCTCTTAGCCCACTCAAGGTGCCCACCGGCACCCTCCTCGTCCTCTTGTAGCGCCTGCGCCCGAACCCAGAACTTCCTCCCAACACGAGCAACAACCTTCGCACGAACAACCAGCAACGCCGGATTAGTCACGCGCTTACGATAACGCACATCTAGCTGCGCGGTAAATATTTTTCCGCGGGGGTTATCATCCCAAGCCGAGGTCTCCGATGGCGGGGAAAGTGCAGATCCCGAAGGCGAGGTATGCGACGCGACAGCAAGAGACATCGCCTCGTCGATCAGGGTTGCGACAATGCCACCATGAACAGTGGATGGGTGTCCTGAGAGCCCCGGACTTGCGAGATCATAGAGCATAATGATATCTGCAGGCGTCGTACCGGGCGTAGGCTTCTTTCCAGCGGCGTCTTCCTTGGTTGCAGGGAGCCAGGTCGGGGGTTCTGATTGCGGCGGGGCGATGGAGCGCTTTTGCAGGGTCAGCACGTGTGGTATGGTCGTGGGCGTTGCTAGGGTTCGTGAAAAGAAGCCATCTTCGCCGGAAGAGGTCTTGAAGCGGCGCGAGTCTGTCGGGATGGGAGTGTAGTCCTCGGAGGAGAGGAGGTTATTTGCCCATTGATTGGAGCGGAAGTGTTTAATGGCAGGGCCCGTTTCGGCCATGGTCAATTATTCGGAGTTGCTGGGTGTAAATTAAGGAGAGGTCTGCAGGGTGTACCTGCGACGTTTATCGGACTTTACTGAATGCCATGATACCCATTGGACCTCGGCTGTCCGCCGGTCCGAATCTAGTATGACGGTCGCATCACGTGAGGGAGGTGGCTGGTCGAGATGTTGAGATCTCGATCCTAGAAATGTACGCAAAACGAAAGGGGCATGGTCATGTGTTATCTCAGCTTCCGGATTCATTTTCCGCGTCCGGCAGTCTACCGACGCGTTGGAGTTTTACTCGGGCATGTAATCGGGATGACACGTACAAGGAGGTGGCTACTGGCCGATTGGAATTCGAGGTCGGAATGCTGAGATCAACTGCCGGAAGGGGATTTCCGCAGGACGCGATGGTTTCAGTATTGAAAGACAGAAGTGATAGTCTGTGCAACTCGATAATTCAGAGTGGCTCCTCTGTTTATGTCTGTAATCTATAGGAGATTTAAAACTGCAGGGGACCCTGCAAATCAGGGCGAGAAAACGGTCCATGAGGGTAAACAAAACAGGGTCTTAACGGGCACGGATGCTTACATTCGGCTGGAAATCCCCCAAAAACAGGTACTTTCCGTGGTATGCATCGCCAAGGCGCCTGTCCCTTGGCACCTTCCGTTGATTATTTAGCTGCTCTAGGAAAACGTGCTTTCCGTTCCTGGCCTTTTGATTTTCGCACTTAATCTCTGTATCTTTCGTGAGGCTTCCCTGCTCTCTCTATCTTGACATCTGTCCACCTATTCTCTTTCATCTCACTCATCATGTACTCCTCAATTGTGCTTCTCTCCGTCCTCGCCGCCTCGGCGGTGGCCCAGAACTCGACCACCTACACCTTCCCTCAGGGATTCAACATTGGCTTGGTGGAGCCCAATGAGCTGGCCTCGTGGTGCCAGGGCCAGCGTAACGTCTGCCCGGATATGTGCAAGGGCTCGACCGACTCTAACAACTGCGATTCTGTATGTTTCCTGGTTCTCAGAATCATTCACACCTGCTAATAGCTTCAATCACAGACTACACTGCAGTTCCAGTGTACATGCAGTGACGGCACCACCCCCGACTCCAGCCAGTACATCCAGACTGTTCCCTTCTATGTCTGTCAGGCCACCTACGGGCAGTGCATCGACGCTCACCCCAATGACGCCAATGGCCAGAAGGCTTGCAAGGCTGCTGCGACATGCGGAACCAAGAACGCCACTGCCTTGAACGAGGCTGCTTCTTCCTCGTCCACCTCCATGTCGGCCACGAGCACTATGTCCATGACCACTTCCACTTCGTCAAGCACGACCAGCTCCTCCTCGGTGGCTGCGGAGAGCACGACTAAGAACGCCGCCATCACTCTTGGCGAGGAATACTCGACCGGTATCATTGCTGGTGCGATGTTCCTGGCTGCTCGCATGTTCCTGTAAACGAGCATTTCACCTCGCGACTCGGTTTCGCGTCGGGTCTCTTCCCTCCCGTCATCCTATCTTTCTTGTCTCAGCACGATCACGACTGTCTATCCTGCGTCAAAGCTCTGATTCCCCGTTTTTGAACAATTCCATCCTGCGTTGATTTTATCCACTTATCTAGGTGGCGCCTGTCTTTCCCTTTTAACTTAGCGGAGCATAGAGTGTCGGTCGCTGGCAACGGTGTCCGACCGTCTCATAATATCAAAACCTGCATGATCAGTGTAAATGTGCGATTTCGACGTAGTGGCCGATGGTTGTTCTCGTGTTCTGAGTGTAGACGCTGGGCGTGCGGCAAATGGGTGTTCCTTTCGCCAAGACTTTTTGTAACACACACTGAAATTTCTCAACTTATCGATAGACTCCACCGTCAAAGAACCTCTCTTTCTTTCCCCCCCCCCTTCTCCTCTCACAGCACACATCATGCCCGCTCCGACCAACACCCTCCTGATTGAGGGTTCGTTCTCTGAGCTCGCCGAGGAGTTCGCCCAGTACATCGACACTCTCCGCAAGGAAGAGACCCTCCAGTCCGAGATCGCCCCGCTCCTCCAGCCGATCCGCCAGCAGGAACAATCTGAGGGCGAGCCCGACTTGAAGCAGCGCGATGAGGTTCTGAAGAAGCTCGTGGGGGCTGCGACCGCGTTGAACGGTGCCCCCGAGAAGGGTGAGTGGAAGAATTGGAGAGAGAGATGCGGATGAAGAGAAAATGATATTCACGAATATCGACTCGGGATGCCGCCTTGTATTTGTGGGCGCAGAGGACTAACGTTGGATGAAACCTGCAGAGATCACCCCCTCTTACAACCTCCTCGTCCACCTCATCCACCAGTCCTCTGACGTGGACGTTTTCCTTCCTCGCATTTGCACTTACCTCGCTAAGCCCATCACTACCTCGCCCCAATTCGGCCCTACTTTGGCCATCTCAATTCTCACCACCATCTTCAACACTTTGTCCGCCACCGACTCCAGCCGGTACCACGTTCTCCTGGCCATTGTCGCCGTCATCCGCCAGTCTGGATCCGGATACGCCTTCGAGGCATTGAAGCCCCAGTTGGCTACGCAGCTGCCCACATGGTTGTCTGCGTGGGAGTTGGACGATGAGGAGGCCCAGAAGTTGCACTTGGCCATCGCCGATGCGGCCACCGCGGCCGGTGATGACGACCTCGCCCAGTCGCACGTCATCCAGGCTCTCCAGACCATCCCCGCGGCCGATTCCACTAAGCCCGCCGCTCGCGACCTGGCCGTCCGCGCTCTCGCATCTGCTCTGCGCCGCCCCGCCGTCTTCGATTTCACTCCTCTGACTGCCTCCGACGCTGTCCAGTCGCTTCGCTCCAGCGACAGCTCTCTCTTTGAGCTCTTGGAGATCTTCACCTCCGACACCCTTGACACCTACGAGGATTTCGTGAGCGCCAACCCTCTCGCTTCTATCTCCGGTGGTGTTCTTGCCGAGGCCGCCGATGCCCTGCAGACCAAGATGCGTCTTTTGACCCTCACCTCCCTGGCTGCTTCCACTCCCTCGCGCTCCCTCCCATACGCCGCCATCGCCTCCGCTCTGCGTGTCCCCGCCTCCGACGTGGAGATGTGGGTCATTGACACCATCCGCGCCGGTCTGGTCGAGGGCAGGCTCTCACAGTTGCGCTCCGAGTTCCTTGTCCACCGCGCCACCTACCGTGTCTTCGGCGAGAAGCAGTGGGCCGAGGTTCAGGGCCGCCTGATGGTCTGGCGCCGCTCTCTCGAGAGTGTCCTGACCGTGATCCGCTCCGAGCGTGAGCGTTTCGCTCGTGAGGGCATTCAGGCCGCTGAGGAGCCCAAGAACGGCGACAAGGCGCGCTCTGGAGGTCCCAGACGCCCTCAGGCCTCGCAACCCCGCGAGGTTGATGCTGTCGGCGAGTAAAATGGGAGTGAACTGCATGGAATAGGTGTTTAATGAGGTGGAGTGGAAATCTCAGAACACAAAAAATTCTTTTTTTTCCCGCTAATAGAAGGGAGAGGGAAGAGCCTTTCGCTCTCCCTCATGCATTTCTACAATTTTTTCTTTATTTTTTGTCTGGCCAGTTTGTAGGGATGGAAATACTGGTCCTCGACCTCCGTTGAGTTTGAGATCCCCACGAGTCATGTCTGTGTTTTTTAAAGTCTTGTTTATGTTTCCTGGCGTGACAAACTCTTGTCTTATGTCTGATCAAGAATAACAAATTTCTTCTAGACCCTCATTTGTTGAGTACTTAAACTAGAGTATCGAGAATTTCGATTGTCAAGCTTGGGACAAAAGATCTATATGTACGATGGCCCCATGATTCAAGGAACTTTCTTTACGTCAACTAGCTTCCTAGACTCGAAACCACATGTTAATCAAATAGATAAGTACAATCTATTGCTCTAAATACTTCAAACTATAAAAACATCATCAACTATCAACTATCAACTATTAACTCAGCACGTAGCAGACCGCAGCCCCATCTAAGCCTTCACAGGAAGAATACCACGAGCCTCGATACCAGTCTTCACCTGCGCAAAGACATGCTCCACAGACCCAGTAGCCTGAATCTTGACAACCTTGCCCTTCTTCTCAAAGTCATCAACCACAGGCATAGAAGTCTCCACGAAAGTCCTGAAGCGCTTGCGAATCGACTCAGCGTTATCATCATCCCGCCCACTAGTCTCCCCACGCTTCAACAACCGCTTCTCCATAACCTCCTCAGGACAATCCAAGAACAGCACCAACTCAGATACACAAACAGTCGACTCAAAGAAGACAGCCTGATCCAGCTTGCGCGGGAATCCATCGATCAGGAATCGCGCCTTGGTACCCGCCGGGGAGGGCTAGTGGCGAGGCTTTCGGCCATTGCGTTCGAGAGAAGAGCAACAGTCACTTCCATGGGCACGATCTTGCCTTCTGTGATGTACTCCTTGATCATCTTGCCGTACTGAGATCCTTCACGGATTTGCTCAGCGCGGAGGAGGTCGCCTGCGGAGAGATGGACGAAGGCGTAGTCGCGGACCAGGTTGGCAGATTGAGTGCCCTTGCCTGAGCCGGGACCGCCAAGGAAGAAGACGACTGTCACGTCGTTTGTGGAGAAGCGGGGGGTTTCGGTAGCCATCTTGACTGAGGGGGTTGTTTATTTGTCGTTTCAAGAGAGAAAGAGAGAGGAGAGTTGGGGGGGATAAGTAGGACTCTGGTTGGAGCTACTTTAGTTTTGAGGGCGGGTGGATTGTCCGGTGCGAGATTTCACAAGGAGAGCGTAGGAACCGGAGGAGATGGCAATGAGGATGAGGATGGGGATGACTTTGAATTGGTTGCGGGTGTTTTGGGGGGCGGAGGAGGGGCGCTGGGGTTGGCTGGAGTTGGACGAGAGGCGGTGGGGTCCCGAAGATCGTGCGAGAGACGAAGACTTGAAGGACTTGGAGAAAGCTCCGGTGAATTGACGTGAGAACAGCATTGGGAATTGTGTGAGGTGGTGAGGGAAAAAAAAGGAGGGAGGTTTCGCCGAAACGGGATTAGCTGATCGTCTTTCACATCATTTTGGGAAGTTGACGGAGTCCCGGCCACATGGTAGCGATGCTTCCTTCTGTTGTTTACAAGCCAGATAGGTATATATACATAGTCTACGGAAATCTGCCAATAGTGTATGGTTATATTGGTACAACAATGTACATTTTCAATTGCTGGTTGGCTTACCTGAGACTGCTGGGTTACTGGTCAACCCGTCGGGACGAGACGGGGACCCCCTATACCGCCTCCCCAACGTTGCTAAGCAAACTGGACGTCGATTTCATCCTACTATATCATCATCTCTGGTAGCTAGGAAGCTGGTTCTATAATCACAGAGAGTTCGTTCATTTATCATGTGGATATGTTTATTTAATTCTCTTCTGTTGATCAACTCGATACGCTTACCAGGTGTAAGTCGTCATCCTCTCACGTACATTGATCGCGACTGTCCAATATTGTGCCTCATGCTGGAGCAATTTGTCGTATCACCCTAGCTATCATCCTAGAGGAGCTTGATATTGTCCTTTTCATTTTCACAGCCGTCTATATGAGTGAAGGTCTTATCTTTGGGAACCGGCCCCTCAAGGCTGATTTTAAATACACTTATTCCATGCTGATCCATCTTCGTTGCAACTATTTCATGGAGATAGTATGTTGCTTGATAGAATGAAAAATAATGTAAGTGTTCGAGTCGTACTCTGCAGTGCTGACAAGAACCGAGTCGGATGGAGCTTGGGCGGGGGAAGTCAAGATTCACCTGGGTCTGAGTGTATAGCTAATATATCAGGTCCCCAAGATAGCCACTCGGACCACGCCGCAAGTACAAGATACACAAAGACCATGACCATCTAAATAAATCATTGAAGATGGCAGGCCAAGATTCACCGATGATGGGATGAAATTTGGCACTTGGCAGCTGAATGCTCTGCGAAACTCGGCCCTCTCAATATCGAAGCTACCATTCCCAGATACACCGCAAATGAGGCATAATATCTCTAGTGCATGCCTTAATTAATTTGTCTCTTGGATGTAAAGTTTGGCTAGGTTTGATATATGGTTATCCGGTAAAACTTGATGGTGACACAACCCCTGCAAATTACTGATTTGCCATAGACCGATGATTAATACTGCATGCACTGAAGAAGACGCTATGTCTGGTGATACGTTTCTACCCCAGCGTTGCCTCGATGTGCTATAAGATAAAGGCGACATGCCGTTGGGCTGATTGAAAATGTGACCCATCGCAATAATCTCGTTGCCAAGATGAGATGAGCACGATGGCTTCGGTTGAAGTGAGCTAAGAGGAACGAGAGTTTTCTACACTCGCGAGCCAGGATTCTAAGTCCTTTCAAAGATCTCTTTGAATATCATCTATGCGACCCTCTAGTGCGTCTCTCTGAATCAGAGGAGCGAAACCATGAGAGCACAATGATGAGTAAATGCCATGAAAGTAGAAAAAATTCGAGCTGTATGGTTCTATCTGGACATTACCGGAGGCAAGGGCGGCAAGACTTTCAAATTTATCGTGAAACTTGACGGATGGATCCTGTTAAACCTTCATTGAACCACTCTTAGAATAGACTAGGAGACAAAAGTTGTTTTTTCCATCCATAAAGCCTTCAATTAGTGAGCGTGGGAAATATTCAAACTGATCTTGCAAAAAGTAATACTAAACCACTGGATACAATAGATCAGAGTCCCGATAAGCCCGGAAACTTCGTCGGACTTACCAATGCCTTGGAAAAAAAGAGGTATAGGTTGGTCACATGAGGAGCCTCAGTGAGTTGTTTACTATTTTCCAAGGTTTAAGAAACCACGGAAGTACCTAAGTAAAAGAAAATGGCGCACATATTTAGAATCGAGAAAGTCTCAACTTTGGGACATTCGCGGACGTTCCCTGCTTTGACTGCCCTGAATTGGACTGAACAATCGAAATCGGGTAGTTGTTCTGACCTTGGCCAGATTGAGTCATACGCCGGAGTAACAGCTAAAATTTACAGCTTTGGAGATTTCGCCAAGATGGTGATTGAGAGCATGTTCGAGAAAATACAATGTAGAACCGGACGCGCGAAGGAGGGGAAAGTGGGGCACGATGGCCTTGACTTGTAAACGAGTATCATATTTGGGCTCTGTTCTAGACCTTAGAGTAAGATCCAAATGATTCAACTATACCTATCTGGAGAGCCTCATGTTTCAGAACCGTGCTTTCCTCCTGGCATGCCAAGGGAAAACTTGTTAAGATGGCGTGAATATCCCAAGTTTAGTCTTACCTCGGTGACAATATTTGAATATTGGAGAAAAGTAGCATACTCGAAGAATAAGCCGCATGAGACCCAGACGTTCAGCGTTCCAACTTATCTCTGAGTAGAACCTTAGAAGTACCAAATAAAAGAGCCGCGCATTTAAAATGAGACACGATATATCGAGCCTTGGAGCAGGTCGGACGAAGACTTCCATTACTGGAAAACTCCTCACCCATCACAAAACTAGTCACATCCCTCCATCCGCGAGAGACGGAGAAAGGCACGGCAATTCCGGCCAGCCTTACGAGGATCCCCCTCCCATGCCGAAACCAGCGACAGCTCACATCTTATTATTATGAAACCGTTAGATAGGGACCCAAGGATCAAGCGGCCCAAAATTCAGAAACGTTGAAACGGCCATGGGCTGTCATCGTACCTTAATGCACATATGCAATGCAAGGCTATCCGCAATAGGCTCTCAACCCGATAAGTTGGCCCCTCCTCCCCGGTCCCAAACTTCAATCTAAATCAAGGACTCAAATTCATGACCGAAGACATGTCCACCGGTCGATACATCCCTGGCTCATTTGGCTACTTTTTGAAGTCAATATCGTTTTGTTGGAACTAGTTTCACGTAAATCTGTGCAGTTGAGACAAGAGCTTCACCTTTGTGAATGGGTTGTTCGCGACCGTGGCGAATCTTGGCAGAGTTGGGGTTAAGCTCCGCGAGCGCCCGAGAATCTTCGGTCGCGACTATGCTCTTTAAGTCTAGCAGGATGATTATCCTTCAAACCCTGCGAAGTACAGTAGGAATGGTCGCGCGTTCCACTTTCTGTAATTTTTGTCTATGAGAACGTGAATTTACTATAGTCTTGGCTTTTGGCGTCGCTAGTCTGCAGCGCTATGTGCGCCGGGCGATTAGGTTAAAAGGTAGCGTATCACCTTTGGTGGGAGTATACTAGGTACTTAGCCTGGAATTCTACCACTATCGTGAGAAGGACAAAGGGTTCATTTCTCGGCATGGAGGTGGAAGAATCGTCTAGGCCGCTGACGATCCTAATACAGATTTCATAACGAAGGAAAAGAAGAAGGGGAAATGGACCAATTACGAGGCTGCGATTTAGGCATTGAGCCGTCCCATGGACGCCACAAGTAGAAAAAGAGGTAGTTTATCGTGGAGATCGGTCCCAGAACATAATTAAGGGCACGAACCAACGAACCACAGTCTTGGAGGACCACAATTGGGCTCAGGGTCGTGGATCCACTGCGCTAAGAACCTTATTCTCCAGACGCGGCTTGATTTGCGCATGTCATTTCCTTTTATTTCTATCTCTCTGTTTTTCCTCCTCTTGTTCCGTGTGTGCTTAGGCTTTAAAAATCCTAGGTAGGCATTGATCCTCCTCCTCCTCGATCCACAATAAGCAAATGGTTTGTTAACAGCACGAAGTAATCATTGTGATCGGGTCTCGTTCAGTCGTCGCTGGATGAATTTTAGTAGATCCACGTTGTACTTGAAGATGTACAAGAAATGTGAGTCGTTGGGCGGGTAGTGATTGAGGCAGCATTCCATATCGCCTTCGTCACAGTAGTCTCTGAGTGATGAAGCATAGGGATTGCACCATTCGGGATGCAGGCGCGGATAGAGCTAGTGGAAAGGTCGGTGTCAGTGTCAGGGTCGGAGATGATCGGCGTGGAGAAAAAAAAAGTCGGAAGTGGCTCATTTTACTTACGCCCACTCCATCAGTGCAAGACCCCACGTCCCACGATTCACCCGGGAGATAGGTCTCTTCACCGTATGTGGCAGCCGCGATCACTCATGCCGGTTTAGATGGTGAGGCGCCAGGGGCTGATCGATTAAGTAGACTAACCGTTTTGGTTGTATGATGGCTCCAAGGCAGGAACAGGATAGAGCCACAGAGAGCTCGTGCCGCAGAGGGCGTCCATCAGGACTATTCCACCCTGGATGGGGACTCAGCTTGTCAACCATTCCCAGTACGTAAAAAACGCCACACTTGGTGATTGAGAACAAGGAAAGACTATCAAAAAAAAGGGGGGAGGATGATGAATCAATTACAACACGTACCAGCGAGTACCCCATGAGAAATATTTTAGACTGAGGACAGCTGGCGACATACTCTCGGACGTATCGCTGCATCATTCGGGCGCCGTCCGCAGCTGCTACACGATGGTCATCGGAGCCGTGCTTGTAGGGCAGAGCCACACTGCTGGAGCCCGGAATAAGCTGGAGGATCAGGTTTTGGATGGAGACCATCACATTCAAGTGATCGCCCGGACCTTGGCCACGGGCTAGAATGGCATGAACACCTGTGGCGCACCGCTCCGGGGGCACGGTCTGGGGGTTGACGGGCTGAATGCCCCAGTCCAGGGCCCCAGTCAGGGCCAGGAGGAGCTTCTGGAATGACATGACGTGCATGATTATTGGAAAAAAAGGGGTATAGGTTGACAATGCTGAAATTGGTTCATCGGGGAGATTTCCTTTGCGCGTTGTCGCCACATATTTAAACTTGGACCTCTTTTCAGGTCTCACATGAATGAGGCCAAATACTGCCACTATCTAGGGTGATGCCAGGACAAACCAGGAAGGAGATTGTCTAGAAAAGCATAAAGAAGAAAAGATGGCTAGGGTAGTGGGAGTGCCATTTGAGCCTTTGTACGACGAGAGATCTGCAGATTGGGATCGACAAGCTTCTGGCCGGTTTGGTCTGCAAGGTTCTGATACTTCGGAAAGGGTGAACTCGGATCGATCGAGTTTTCGAAATGGCGGGCCACATGTGAAATGTGGACTTCTTCTATGGAGGAGACATCGGGACGTGTCGATTCTCACATCCATGAGTACCTCTCCACGGTTCCGAGCAGTGGGAGCTTTGGCGAGGCTGGACCAACTTTGAGGATTGGGATAAACCGGCTGTCAAAAAGCCCAAAAAGAGGGTCGAGTTACACCGAACCAGGGCCGACAAAGGGCTCGAACCATTCAGTGCTCGAAAGGTTATCTACAGTTGTCGGATAATCGGGAGCCCTGAAGCGGGTTCGGGAGGTCGGGAGCTACGTGCAGATGTATGCAAGAAAATTGGTACCGAAACACTTCGGGACCTAGATTTGAGCCCTATGGTCTTATATATGCATGTGATGAAAAAAAACAAATCCTAATCGTCATCCGCCTGCGCAACTAATTGCCGGACCGCATCTCCGAGCTCGGTAATTACTTTGCCGGATCGTGGGATGGTGTGTCCTTTGCCGGTATCGAAGAAGACCGCGGTATCGGGGTCGCAAATATTGTATAAGGCGAAAGCACCGTGACGGAAAGGATCTGAAACAGCAAGGAGCAGGATTAGCTGAAAGGTCAAACACGCCAAAGAATTTGCCCTTACCATTCGCTCCAATAACGTGGAGACTGGGAACGTCAAGCATGTCTTCCTGTTCGTCGGCAAGAATGAGACCCCGGCCTGGGACGACTGGAGGCCACCCAGTCACAAACATGGCGGATTTGATCCGACGAGGGCGGCCTTCTTCCTTCTCTCGTCGCTGCTCATCCAGAATAAACGAGCCTGCTATTCCAGCGCCCTCACTGTAGCCAATAATGCCGCTGATCTCAGGGTCTCTCTCTAGAGTATCGTAGAGATAATCCAGGACCTGTTGGTAATTGAGCCAGACGATCTCTCGATCGCCGACCAAGTCTCGCATGATATCCTCAGAATTGTCACCAACGGGGATCTGACGGACTCGGCTGATCAGGGAATCCTCGGCAGCGCCACCGTCATCTGTCCATCGGTAGTGTGGGCCGACGCCGAAGTATTCCTCGAAACCTGTCCATGGCTATGAGATTTGGGGGACAACCTCAAAATTGAGTCTCGGAAAAACAATTACCTGGGGGAGGGGTTATCTGCACCGGTCCGTTGATGTAATTGAACTTGATATTGTCGGAGTCCAGTTCCTTCTGGAGCGGCGCTGAAACAAGACCGTTAATTGAGAAAAGCAGGAGATGCGAAATCGACTTGGGGTCGACCTTACCCAGCTGGATACTGATATTCTGCGAGGAAAATGAGAGAATTAGCGTTGATCGAGTCTTGGGAGAGCTTTCCACATACATCAATGTTGCCGATGGCGCCGTGAAGACACAGGTAATGCATCCTGAAGGGTTTATCCTGACCAAAGCTTTGATAGGAAATGTTGTACAAGGGTCTCTATCGCGAAGCACAAGAGAAGTTGATCTGGAGAGAAATGGACGCGATAAAAAAAGGGCCAAAACGAGGATGGTCCATCCCTTGAAATCCGCGTTTCCCTCCGAACCCATGTGATCGACGGTCCCCACCGGATCCATCAGTTCATCGAAGCTCTGGTGGGTAGCAAAACAAGAGTGTACATTCGAGTGGAGCCGGTCCCTGAATTTGTGTCTAAACCAAAGTGGGCTGCACAACAGGTCCAAGTTACAGCTCCCCATCCAATGCCGCTTGTCCCGTTGCTTATCACGGTGGGATTGTTTTTTTTATTTTATTTTTTTTTTTTGATTGGAAAAAAAAAAAAATATGGTGACTTTATTATTTCTAGGGATACTAGAAAATCAATTAATTTGGGGAAACGAGTAATATCTCATCTAAGCAATCGTTTTACCAGGTAAGGATGCTCGGCTGATCCCTTCTTGAAGTAGGCTCCTTATTTAATCATTGATACTGCGCTCCATCCCATTCTTGACTCGTCTCATACTTCTCCCCCTTCCTTTTCTTCGCCCCCCCTTTCCCACCACACTTGGGCACACTTTCATGATGCATAGTACGACAGATGGCATGAACGGCACGCACAAGCAGGAGAGTCCTGCGTTGCAACCCATTGCAATCATTGGGTATGCTTGTCGACTATCGGGACAGGTCGCCTCGCCCGGCGACTTATGGGAGTTGTGTACTCGAGGGAGGAGCGGATGGGCTCCAATGCCCAAGGACCGCTTCTCTCACGGTGCCTATCACCATCCCAATCCCTCCAAACCTGGTACCTTTAATCCTGCCGGTGGTTACTTTCTAGACGAGGATGTTTCCCGATTCGACGCCCCCTTCTTCAATGTCACCGTCCAGGAAGCCATTTCCATGGACCCCCAGCAGCGTATGCTGCTCGAGACCTCCTACGAAGCTTTGGAGAGTGCTGGCATCCCCAAAGAGTCTCTGGCAGGTCGCAATGTCGGTGTCTTTGTCGGCGGCAACTTTTCTGACTATGAACTCAATAATTTGCGAGATATCGAGACTACGCCTCAATTCCAGGCGACGGGTAATGCGCCTGCCCTTCAGTCCAATCGAATTTCTTACTTCTTTGATTTTTCGGGTCCGAGTTTCACGGTCGACACTGCGTGTTCATCGTCTCTGGTGGCCCTTCATTATGCCGTGCAGAGCTTGCGGAGCGGCGAGTCCAGCGAGGCGCTGGTTGGTGGATGTAGACTGAATATTCTTCCTGATTATTTTGTGTCCATGTCAATGTCACAGTGAGTACTCTCTCAAACACCGCGGAGAAAGGGATTAGTTCTAACGCGACGATACTCTAGACTATTTAACGACGACGGCAAAACATTTTCCTTCGATGAGAGAGCGAAATCTGGCTTTGCAAGAGGCGAGGGTGCAGGCGTGGTGATGCTCAAGCCACTCGATGCTGCGCTGCGCGACAAAGATCCTATTCGAGCTATAATTGCTAATACGGGTATCAACCAAGATGGGAGGACAAAGGGTATTACATTGCCGAATGAGTACGCGCAGGAGGCATTAATTAAGCGTGTGTATAAAGACGCTTTGCTCAATCCGGAGGACTGCGGTTATGCTGAAATGCACGGAACGGGAACGAAGGCGGGTGATCCTATTGAAGCACGCGCTGTGCAACGGGCCCTGGGAGGAGGTCGCACAGCTAGGAACCCGCTCTACATTGGTTCGGTCAAGTCCAATGTTGGCCATTTGGAAGGTGCCAGTGGTATTGCCTCCATAATCAAGGCTGCTATGGTCCTTGACAAGAGTCTCCTTCTGCCGAACTGCGACTTCAAGAAGCCCAACCCTAACATCCCTCTCAACGAATGGAATATGAAGGTCGTGACCTCCACGCGACCTTTCCCTCGAGGCAAGAAATACGTCAGTGTCTCAAACTACGGGTTCGGAGGTACCAATGCGCACGTTGTGCTCGAAAAGCCGCCACCAGCACCCATATCCGAGGATAATGCAGAGGCAGATGGAGATCCCAAGCGCCGATTATTCTTGATCTCGGCTGCCGATAAGGAGTCTCTGAAAACCAGAATTCATGACTTTGGTGTATACTTCGAACAGCACCCTGAGGTCTTCGAAAACTCGCTTTTCGGCAACTTCTGCTATAGTACTGGAAACAAGTTGTCCCAACTTGCTTACCGCGTCGCTGTTGCTGCCACCTCACTGGATGAGCTTGGTATGCGTCTTGCTCAGCTGAAGATCAACCCGGCTCGAGTGCTGGGCACTCCCAAGATCTCCTGGGTATTCACAGGCCAGGGTGCCCAATGGGCTACTATGGGTATGCCGCTCATGGAAGAATACCCCGTCTTTGCATCCGCCATGGAACGGGCCGATCGGTGCTTGCTTGAACTAGGCGCAGACTTCTCTCTACTCGAAGTGCTTCGTAAGGAGGCCTCTGCATCTGAAATCAACTCGCCACATCTCAGTCAGCCGGCATGTACGGCCCTTCAGGTAGCTCTGACTGATCTACTCCGCTCTTGGGGTATTCGGCCGGATTCTGTCGTTGGCCACAGCTCTGGCGAGATTGGTGCCGCCTATGCTGCCGGAATTTACGGTCTGGAGGATGCCATGGCCCTTGCCTACCGCCGTGGTCAGATGACCTCTCTGCTGAAGAGCAGCTACCCGGACCTGCATGGAACCATGATGGCTGTTGGTGCAAGCCCAGAGGAGATCAAGCCAATGCTGAAGCTTCTTAAGTCCTATGCTACCATTGCTTGCGTGAACAGTCCTTGCAGTGTTACCATCTCTGGAGACGTTGATGCCATCACCGAGCTCGAAATCATTTTGAACGATAAGCAGCTCTTCAATCGTCGTCTCAAGATCGATGTGGCTTATCACTCTGACCACATGAAGAATGTCGCCGAGGCGTACCTCAACTCTATCGAAGGTATCAAGCCTGCCACTACCGGAACAGCGACTTTCTTCTCGTCCGTCACTGGTGAAATTGCTGAGCCGGCTGACCTTGGTCCCGCCTACTGGGTGCAGAACTTGACATCCACAGTTTTGTTCGCTAATGCCCTTGGGAAGATGTGTGCTGATGACGAGTTCCGACCAAACATGCTCATGGAGCTTGGCCCTCACTCTGCTCTGAAGGGTCCCATTCTAGACACCCTCAAGGGTGTTGGCTCATCTGCATCCAAGATCGGCTATGCTCCCACAGTCGTCCGCAACATCGAACCCTCGCAGTCTGTTCTTGATGCCGCTGGAGCTGCATACGTGCGTGGTGCCGTCCTCAAGATGACTGAGGTCAACTTCCCCATCAGCAAAGCCAAGAACCGCTCCTTCTTGCGCGATTTGCCTCGCTACCCTTGGCAGCACGGTACCCGTTACTGGCACCAGTCTCGCATCGCTGACAAGCACTGCCACAGAGATGGTAAGCGAAATGACATTCTGGGAACTGCAGCTCTGTACTCGAATGATCTGGAGCCTACATGGCGTAACATTGTCCGCCTTGATGATATCCCCTGGCTTCGAGAGCACAAGATGCAGGGCATGAGCGTGTACCCCATCGCTGGCTACCTGGCAATGGCCACCGAAGCCGCACGGAGACGTGCAGAGACAAACGATGTGGCATTCTCCCAGTTCGAGTTCCGTGAGGTGAAGGTGGGTGCAGCTCTCGTCTTGACTGATGATGTGGACGCCGAGACTACCATCACCCTCCGACCCTACGCCGAGGGTACTCGTGGTAACTCTGATATCTGGGATGAGTTCCGCATCTGCTCGTGGAACACCAAGCGCGCCTGGACCCAGCACTGCACTGGTCTGGTTCGTGTCCGAGCCAACAAGAAGCAGCAAACTGCCGTCTCCAACGTTGCCGAGGCTGAGCTGAAGCACATGGGTGCCCAAATTGAGAAAGTGATGACCGCCGCTACCTACAAGATCGACACCCAGAACATGTATCAGGTCCTTTCTGAGGTCGGTGCCGGTTATGGCGCTTGTTTCCAGGGTTTAGAGAACTGCTTCTCTGATCCGCGTCACTCGCGCGCAGATCTGTATCTCCGTGATACCAAGAACGTTATGCCTAAGAACTTCGAGGCCCCGCTCACCATCCACCCTGTCTTCCTGGATGCACTGCTTCACCTTGTCTGGCCCATTCTGGGTAAGGGTCGCATGGAGCTCGACACGCTATACATGCCTACCATGATCAAGAATCTGATCATCAGTAACAACATCACCACCACTCCCGGCGACTTTGTGAAGGCCTGGTGTAACGGTGGCCCCAGTTTGCCAACTCCCGAGCCCACCAAGTTTGACCTCTGGGTGACTCCTCAGGACTCTACTGAGGTTATCATCAACATGGAAGGGTTGATAATGACGCCACTGAAGGAATCGGGGGCGGGCAGCGGTGGAAATCTCACTGACTTGTGCTACAAGCTTGATTGGCTGCCGCTGGCTGAGATTGAAACGATCCCAGTAAAAGAGATCGAGGAGTCCACGGAGCCCAATGGTATTTCTCTTACCAACGGTCATGGTACGATGTGTCTTACCAACGGTCACGCTACAAATGGAGAGCTGACCAACGGACATGCAAACAATGGACTTAGCAATGGACATGCCGATGGTTCTCTCACTGTTGAGGGGAGGGCTCATGTCAATGGCAATGGCATTGTCAACGGTGTCAATGGCGTTCACACCGATGATCTCTTAATCATGCAGTATGGCAAACCCGACGGTATCGCCGATGAATTGACCGAGGCTGTTTATAACGAGACCGTCCAGTGGAAGCCCTCAATCTGCTCTATGGAGGAGACCGACTCCATTGGGAAGCATGTCGTCGTTCTCCAAACCGGCAACAAGTCTCTGCGCGATCTCACTGTCGAAATCTTCGATAGCATCAAGAAGACCTTACTAGGTGCTTCCCATGTTCTCTGGGTTTACCGTCTGGACAACCCTGACACCCAAATGGTCGTCGGTCTTACCCGCAGCTTGCGCTCCGAGACTCTGGCTAAGGTGGCCACTTTGGGACTTGAGACCAAGGATATTCAGAAGCCTACTCCCGCCATTCTGGCCGCTATCAACGTTCTGTGGCCTCACGATGGCGAAAAGCCTGCAAGGACTTTGAGTTCCGTGCTCGTGGCTCTGAGCTTCTTGTACCTCGCGTTTCCCACGATATCGCAGCCAACACCTTCGTTCACAACGAGACTCACGAGAAGACCATCACGACTCAGCCATTCAACCAGCCCGGTCGTCGCCTCAAGCTTGAGATTGACAGCCCTGGTGCTCTCGACACTTTGTACTTTGTGGATGATATTGTTGGCCCTCTGGGTGACGATGATATTGAGATCGAAGTGATGGCAACTGGTCTTAACTTCAAGGATATCGTGGTGACAATGGGCCAGCTCGCCCAACCATGGATTGGTATTGAGTGCAGTGGTGTTGTCTCGTCCATTGGAAAGAATGTCACCAGTCTCAAAGTCGGTCAGCGGGTCATGGCTTTGCCTGAGGGTGCTTACTCGACCTATGCCCGTTGCCGTGCCACCAGTGCCGCTCCCATTCCAGAGGACATGTCTTTCGAGGTTGGTGCCACTGTGCCAGTTGTGTTCTGCACAGCTTACTACGCTCTCGTTGACCTCGGCCACCTCGAGGCCGACGAGCGTGTTCTGATCCATGCCGGTGCAGGTGGTGTCGGCCAAGCAGCCATCATGCTAGCACAGATGATTGGCGCCGAGATTTTCGTGACTGTTGGCAGCGTTGAGAAGAAGCACTTCCTCATGACGCAATACGGCCTTCCTGAAGATCATATCCTCTACTCTCGTGACTCGTCCTTCGGTCGTGGCATCAAGCGTGCTACCAATGGCAAAGGTGTCGATGTTGTAGTCAACTCTCTGGCGGGTGATCTTCTCCGCGAGACCTGGGAGACCCTTGCTCCGTTTGGACGCTTCATCGAGATCGGCAAGGCTGATATCACCAAGAACACCCGTCTAGACATGCTGCCATTCGAGTATAACGTTAGCTTTGCTTCCGTTGACTTGACCAAAGTTGCCCAGTACAAGCCGAAGCTGATGAAGCGCCTTCTCGATAACGTCTATGAGCTTATGTCCAAGGGCACTGTTTCTCCCATCCTGCCTTTAACTACCTACCGGATCTCCGAGCTCGAGACAGCTTTCCGTACTCTGCAGACCGGTAAGGCAATGGGCAAGATCGTGGTTGTTCCTCACAAGGATGATCAGGTTAAGGTAAGATCACAACCCCTTATACGAGGAGACCGCACACTAACTCTCTCCAGGCCGTGGCAGCCAAGGTTGGCTCATCCATCCTCAAGGCCGACGCCTCCTATATCCTCATTGGAGGTACCGGTGGTCTCGGACGAAGTATGGCCAAATGGATGTCCTCAAAGGGCGCACGAAACATTATCCTTGTCTCCCGCAATGCATCAATCAACGACAAAGTCCAAGCCCTTATCGACGAGCTCGCCACCGTTGGCACCAAGATCAGCGTCAAGCCTTGCGATGTGGCCAGCGTCACCTCCGTCGACAGCCTCATTCACGATTTGAGGGGATTCCCACCGATCCGCGGTGTGGTCCATGGTGCAATGGTCCTTCGTGACATGCTCTTCGAAAATATGACTCTGGAGGACTTCCAAGCAGTGGCATCTAGCAAAGTCGAAGGCGCCTGGAACCTGCACCACGCCCTCCATGACTCACCTCTGGACTTTTTCATCGCACTTTCCTCCGTCGCCGGTGTAATCGGTAACCGCGGCCAAGCAGCCTACGCCGCCGCCAACGTCTTCCTCGACGGTTTTATGGAATATCGCCGCAGCCAAGGTCTCCCGGGAACCACAATCGACCTGACCGCCGTCCGAGATGTAGGTTACCTTGCCGAGGTCGATGGGAAGCGCCAACAAGAAGTCCTCAAGAACATTGGAACAGACGGCATGGCCGAAGCCGAAGTCCTGGCCCTATTTGCCGCCGCCATAACAGGTAACCTCTCACAATCTTGCTCAGGCCAATGCATCACCGGTCTCAGCCTCAAGGATAGTTTAGACCACTTCTGGGCGCAGGACGCCAAGTTCAGTGGTCTATATGAAGCCGCGAAGGAGAATCACAGAAGCAGCACTGGGTGCGACGGACCGTCTTTGCCATTGAATGTGCAGCTCGCCAATGCAGCCTCAAAGGAGGAGGCACTGGGCATTTGTTACGAGGCGCTAGCGGCGAAGTTGGCGCAGGTGCTTGTTCTCTCGTTGGATGATATGGATCCAACCATTACGGTCGCGTCTCTTGGCTTGGACTCGTTGGTTGCCATTGAGATTAGGAATTGGATTGCGCGTGAAGCGAATGCCAATGTGCAGGTTTTGGAACTGCTCTCGAGTGGTTCGTTGATGGCTCTGGCGGAGATCATTCTCAGTAAATCCTCGACTTGATTTTTTGTTTTGTCTTGATGTTTTATTTCCATGTCCATGTCCAATTTGGGGGTTGGGTTCTTGATTCTTGTATGTCTTTTTATTTAAATGATATAGAGCGCTTTTTACATGATTTTCATCCATACTTACGTGTTCACTACCGTGAATATACAAGATTGTAGTCAACTCTGGAACTCACGCATAGATCTTGCATCTTCCAATCTATGATCGACTTCAAGGTGTTCTACGGTACACGGTAACCTCAAATGAAGCTCACCCAAGCGTTCTCTCCTTACCCCACCCAACAATCCAACCCATATCCCGCCCACCAGCATCTTCAAATTAACCCAAGAATCACAAACTCATAGCACACTTCGTCCATCCAGACTCCGAAGCCAAGCCAATGACACGCACTCTCTTTGGAACAGCGAAACGAAACCGAACACACTGCCCGACTCCACCACAAGCCACCGCCGATCTCCAGCTACAACCCACAACGAACCCCCAACACACCAGCTGACGCGGCCCAAGGAGTCCTCAGTCGTCAGCTCGCGCCACCATCCACGCCGCACAGATAGAATAAAAATAGTACAAGGCGTCTCATTGGTAAAGTAGCAATAATCAATAATGACAATATCGGCAGGTTCCACATGCTGGATAGTTCATTGATCTATGTATGGATTTGCTCTCAAGACATGATAAAAGCATGCACGGGGGTTGTAGATCTCGAAGGAACCCAAAGGTAGAAGAACAATGAAAGCCTTGAAGCGGCGATTGAAATCTACATCATTCTACATTCTAGATGAAACGGGGCCAAATCCATCCCCGATGCCTACATGTAAAAATGAAACACATCGGACTACTGTATTTCATCTTATAACGGCGTCTCGGCCTGGATTTCTAGAATGGGAATTTCTAGAAGACGGATCCATTTGTTCGCCTCCGATGTATTCTATTCATCGTACCATGGAACAATCACTAGAACGTCATGATTAGTAACACTTTAAATCCCGGATTAAATTTACTTCCCAAAGACTAACGTTACTGTTTTTTTGTTGGATACAATTTGATTTTCAGACGATACAGTCCATCTTCAGATTACGTGGGGGGCATCCCTGGCGAGTACCAGGCGTGGGGCAATGGGTCACAGAACGAGGTTAGAGAGTGAGGGGATGGAGAAAACTTGCTTGAGCGGGTGAGAATGCAATAGAAAATGAGCTGAAATATTGTGATTCAATGATTCCAGACTGGGGACAATTTGTGACTGGACATTGTTTAGGACAGAATTTACCTCTTACCTCTGTAGGTAGTGGCTATGCTTGGGTCCGAGGATACGTGTTACAGGGATGCCCCGACTTTAAAAACGGGGCCCTGGTTTCAACCCGTGTTTGAGGAATGTTGATCACGTCTGAGATTATGCAAGTATGTACATTGAGTTGATTTGTTCAAATAAAGATGTAAAGACAAATGTCAAGGGTAATATTACACAAGAACAATGCGAATCCCTGTTATGTTCAACAGAGATGGCCCAAAAAGTGAAATGAAATGGGAAAAAAAAAAAGCGCTGATGGGGGTATGACATGTGTAGGACGATCATGACTTGATTGTATATACCCAAACCCTCGCTTGCCGTGTTTTCGTTGCGGAGCCGACATGGACAGTCAATGTCTGCGTCTGCGATATTTTCATTGTACCGCGCTCATCTTCGCCGGGAAGGTGGGGGACGGGGAGGCATGTATAAATGGGAAAATGCAGATGCAACGCTGCTAATCATGCAAAGGAAAATATAATATGTAGATTCGCCCAAGGCGAACTGGGATCAGATCATTCGGGTTGTTGCGAGCGGAGGTGGATCTCTTCCACAGGACACCCTCTTCCGAGGGGACATGATGGTAGGAGCGTCGCTTGCGGGCTTGATGACAGCGCCAGAGGCTGTAGAGAGCGCCGCCGATGGAGCATGATAGCAAGATGAAGATGAGAAGTCCGCCGACACCGCGGATTACTTCGTAGGCTTTGTACACGGCTTTGGCGACCTCTTTGGCGTCGGCGTAAGATGAGCTGTCGTGGTCCATGGAGTCGGAGGTGGAGTCGTCGGACATGTTCATGCCGGCCATACCGGAGGAAGAATCGGTAGTGTCGGTAGTGTCGGTAGTGTCCGTAGTGTCGGTAGTATCGGTGACGGTCTTGTCCGCTTCCACGGCATCTGTTGATTCGGTGTCGGTGGAGCTGGTAGATTCAGTGGAGCTGGTACTTGAGCTGGTACTTGAGCTGGTACTGCCGGTGCCCTTGTTCACCGAGGCGATAATCGACGGGTCATCGGGAGACGGACCGGACTCTCCCAGGAAACCAGCGGCCTTCCAATTTGGCGGAACGTCGCTGCGGGCCATACGAGAAGTCTTCATGACATTACCGTTGATATCGAGAGCCTCGGCGGTGATCCAGTCCATATACCCGTCGACAATGTACATTGTCTCGAAATCGGTCTTGTTGGCGTGGCCAATCTTGACAGGTTCGCCGCGGTCGTAAGCCTGAGCGTAAAAGTTCCAGCCGACCACATCGGTCGCACCGTTCCAGCTGACGTAGATGATCGTGGTGATGTCCTCTTTGCTGGTACCGTAAACAGAGGCCACGACATCTGGGGGTGCGGTGGGACGGCCGACGAAGTCGGACTTATAGGCGCGGTAGGTCGAGTAGCGGTCTCCGACAAAGCGGCTTGTCATCAAGAGGTCACCATTGGGGGCGTGCTCGCTCTGGTAACCGAACTCACTCCAGCCGATGAAGATGTTGCCGTTGGCCAGGGTTGAAACACTGCCGCGCAGGCGGGTCAAATCGCTATCGGGACGGTTGACGCGGTTGATGACGCGGGCGGTCATGGAAATTGTGTCCATCTCGATGAATAGAGCAGATGACAGGTTCTCGTCGTTGCCTCGCTCATCGGAGGCGTTGTTCAGCATCGAAATCACGTGGTGGGTACCGTTGGAAGAGACGAATTTTACATCGTGCTGCTTAGAGAAGGTGAAATCCATGTCGAAGTCGCTTTCGAGACCGCCCAGGCGCCACATGATACGGCCATCCTCACCGGAGATACCGTAGATCGTGTCAGTGAAGCGCAGGGAGATGATATAGTCTCCCGCGGCGTTCTTGTCCACAGCGTTGATGTGGACGTAGTCCCAGCCCGGATCACCCATCGGGTTGTCCCAGGCATGAAACATGTTTGATTCATGCAGGGGGACGTGGTCGAAACTTTCCCACTGAACCAGGATCTCACTGGTCTCCATATCCAACTCCACAAAGCCACCAGAGACGATAAAGCTGGTCTCCGCCGGACGTCCGAAGTCCACCATGCTGATCTCTCGGGAGCGGTAGGTACAGGCCAAGGCGGTCTTCCCCCCGGGCAAGATGTTGAATTCGTGCATGTTGAAATCGTGCAGGTCATTCAAGACCTTCACTTCGGTCTCGACATGGTAGTGCTTGTTCATCATCACGCCCTTACCCTTACTTGGCCCGTCTCTTTCCCAGTTGACAATCATTGAAATGTGAGTGTCATTATCTGTTGACAGGTCGTGTACCGCGCGGAAATCGAAAACATTCTGGTTCTCCCAGAAGAGCGAGCCGGCCCAGATCAGCATCTATCGCCCTATTAGCACGCGACTCATTCTGCCAGTTCTCCGTGGATCGCGTGGACCATACCCCATTGTCATCGTAGATATACGGGCCGACCTGATATTGCTGGTACTTTTTGGTGGCTAGCTCGGGGTTGATCTGGCCATAGGGCGCAACGAACCAGTAGCCCGGCTCGGCGCGCGCGCGGTCGTGGTAGTGAACGTCCCATTTCAAGGCTCGGACCTCTGGTAGCTGGATCCAAACATATCAGCAACTCTTCACTTAGAAGTATCTTCACGCAAGTGAACTCACTGTGACAAAGGACATCAAGTCAGCGTCATGGCGCTGTGCAACCACGTTATGCAGGGACGACAGTAGTAACAACGCGGAAAACAACATGATGAAAAGAATGGCTAGGAAGATACTTCCCGAGAGAACAGAGGGAGACGAAGAAAGAAGACCGAAAACGAGGCCCTGGAGACAGCCCTCGCTCCGAGTGCAAGTCTCAGTGGAGTTCCAACCTCAGGGGAGAAAAGAGGTCTTGGCGGTGGACCCGAATTCTGACATTATTCGACGTGGCGCGGACTCCTCTCCTCTCGTACACAACCCGTATCTTTAGCCCCGTCGGGGTTTAATCGTTCGTGGGGTTCCACGGTGATCTGTGCCGCGCAATCTAGTCTACTGTATGCGGTACACTCGAATTGGTTTCTTTGCCCTAAGCGCGTACCTGGTTTCCGAGCCACGCCCTCTTTCTGGTTCCTGACCTGAGAGGCGAATCTCGGGAACCCCGGCTTTCCCCGGCTCATCAGCCAAATGCCCAGGCAAAACTGTGATTAGCGGATACGCACTGGATCCCAAGGGGGGTTTTGCGTTCTTGGCATTCTTACTATTCTTGGTTTAGTGATGAAAGTGCGTCGTGGATGTTTTTATTCCGCCCCTGACTTCTCCACCACGGGCTGAGAGATGACGATTGTCACCACAATTCAGAAATTGAAAAATGCTCTTCCGCTTAAACTGTCAATCAGCCCAGTCGATCGCTCCACTTAATCTCGAGACCTAGAACGAAAGCTCGGTAATTGATGTGGGTTGCTCTTTAATCTTATTTTCGGACCTTGAGTGGTCCAAGTTAGAGGTGGTCTTCTCTTGGTTTCAATACGACCTTATTCCCGAGGCTTAGCGTTGATCGTACTCGCAACCAAATCTCAGTACAAATCCATTGGGTTTTTTAAAGTCTGAGCCTGAGCCTGAGCCCGAGCCCGAGTCGTAATCTTGGACTCGTAATTATCTACGGGTTCGAATGGCGCCCCATGCGTCCAGAATCAAGTCCAAGTCAAAATCCAAAATCTAAGCCCCGCCTCCATTCGACGCGTAGCCTGCGATAGCCGGCTCGCGCGCGGCCTGGGGCTCATAAGTCCCCAGCTCCGCCGCCGCAATCAACAACAGACCCTCGGTACCAAGCAGATCGGTCAAATCCAGCTCGGGCGCCAACGCCATTCCGCACACCTGCTTCAGATCCAGCCGCGTAAGGCTGCCGGGTCCGGGATGCGTGATGGCGTCAATCGCAAGTGCCCACGCAAGGGGGTTGTACAAAACGCCCTCGTGCGTATAAAACCCCCCCTGCGGGCTGGTCGGGCAGATGCGTTGCAGGTGTGCGTGGGTGACGCCGACATTACGCGCGTCGCTTAAAATGGCGGATGCGTTGGGCCCGGACATGGGTTCTACGATTTCGTCGAAGGACGAGTAGATGATTGTGGTCGGGACGTAGGCTGAGTCGCCGGAGGAGGAGCGGAGGGTTTGGATCAATTGGGAGGTCCAGGCTTGTTGGAGGATGGAGGGCGTGCAGGCGACGTAGGTGAGGGCGGGACAGATTGCTGCTTCGACGACGGTGCCGTGGAAATCAGGGCTCATGGCGATGAAATCTTGGAGAGCTGGTCGCGTCGAGGGCCAATACTTCAGTGCCCATTGCGTGTTTAGGCCGCCCTGGGACCAAGAGATTAAGGCGGTTGGTTTGCTGCAGAGCGATGAGATGTAGTTGATAGCATACGCGACATATTCGGCGTTGACTTGTGCATCGTTGAGTGAGGCTCGTGGCATATTCACCCAGACCACGTCGGCGTTGGTGCTGTTGCCGAGCTTGCTGAAGCTATAGTACCAGGTGGTTCCGGATGGAATGGCCGTGCCGGGTATCAGAATGACTGGGGTCTTTCCGTTGCGGCCACAGCCGAAAGACTCGGGCATGTATATGGCTGATCGGAGTGTTGCTTCGGACAGCGAGTACGGGGCATCGTCCTTGCTTTTGGGATATATCTCGTCGTTGGGATTTGGGTTCCGGTTGTCGAGCGAGTTGAGCTCGCTGTCAGTGTATCCATCTAAGGAAGTCAAAATATCCGGGGGGGATCAGGCCGGCTGCCGTGATACCCTGGGCAATGTCCACAACGCTCGAGAACCCAGTTGACAAGCCAGAGCTGTGTTGGAGGGCCAACAATGCTTCCTCGGGCGTGTTCGGTGGAGGAATTGACCCGATCTGCTGCAGGTTCGACACCAGATCGGAAAGCACACTGGACTCATGCTCATTTGCCAAATTGGACAAGGTATTCAGGAGGCTGATACCCGCGACAGGAGACGTCTGGGCCAGCACCCTAGCTAGCGGGATTGCGCCATAGATCAGGCCCACACTGATAAGATGGAGTCTCATCTTGATGCCGATTCCACGATCCGCCCCGTGTGCTTCATGAACATGCGGGGAGGCATCTCCGCGCTTTTGTATACTGATTCAGAAGCCATTTGATCATCGTGACGCCTCGGCTCCAAGTGGGCGCCTAGTCTCAATTTTGGGGAATTGGGGGAGGGTCGTCAGGACTATAGGGGGTCTCATAGGGGTCTAGTTACCCCGGTGAGCCAACGAAGTACAGATCATCACTGGTGAGACCTATGAGAGAGCAAACTGTCTTTCATTTTATTGTTCTCGGGGCGGGGACCGGCCATTGAATCAAGTTTTTCCCCGCAGATCGCCAGGATTCCCCGCAGGGCCAATGCGAAGGAGCTAGAAAGATCAGATAGGGGTCAACCAAGGACCGAAGAGTCTCATTTTCATCTCTACACTTACAAGACAATTGCCATGGTAGCATGTCCTTGTGAAAGCGCTGACGTACCTTGGAACCAGAAATACAATCACACGTGGAGTTGGAGTTGGAATTGGAATTGGGAATGGAATCAGTCTTGTTTTCATCACAGCAACCCATGAAGGATGAAGACCGATCCATCAGATATGGCAAAATGGCAAGTGACAAACGACACACTGCACAAGAACAGGGCTGAGGATACAATGCCATGTGGCAGATCCCCACTCAACCTTTCTAGGACGTGCACAGCGGTATACCACAAGGTAAGTCCAGATTGCGCAGTTACAGTGACCATACGGGGCGATTCGCCTTGGCGACAAGCTGAATGTACATGACCCGAGCGGAACAAAAGTTCCAGATGGTAACATAGATAAGGTCTGCGTCGGCGAGCGGCCGACTCCATGTAGTCAAGGCAATGTTTCAATGTCTCGATGTTCCACTTCCCCAGACTGTCCAACTCCACAGATACAACGATGGCACGTGGGTGATGTCATGCAATGTCCATCGAAAAACTCATATTCCAGGCGTAGTATGGGATTGCATGGCCGATTACAATCCGTGCATGCTCAAGGGATGCATACTACACTAAGACCACCTAACTCGGGCGAAGTCCGCGAAGGGTTACGTGCGATCACTGACCACCCCCAAATCATGTGTACTGGCGACAGGCTCCAGGCGGCTAGACTCTGAAGCTACCCGAGTCGCGATAGACTATCAAAATGAAGGTGAATGTTTCAGCTCCAGGTGCTACGAGACTCCACGAGGTTATGTAGTTGGGCGGTTCCACATGAGTGTAACGGTCCCGAGTTGGGCTACCACCGTTGCACTCAAGGGGGTCATCGAGTTATGTACGGCATACCACACCTCCAGGAATTTCATCTTGATCAACAACAACCGTAGAGTATTGAAATCCAGATTTTTCCTCAATTTCCCCTCTTTTCTGAGTACCCTAGAACCTTCATCGTAGCGAGGAGATCCGGATGATATCGTGTCACGTAAAATAACAGAGCATTACACGACTGCCATCACGGACGACCCGCCAACTGCCCACTACCATCCCCTCCCCCGTAAACTAAATTACCATACGGTAACATGCTACCCACTCGCGCATTGCGACACCGCAAGGGCTTCAAGTTGCACTGCGAGTGACACTGTCAACGAGGAATGGGCCAATGTTGATCCATGCTTCTCTCCCTTTCGCGCGGCTCTCTCGAGTGGGGAGTGTCTCTGTCTCTGTCTCTGTCTCTAACACAACCTTTGCTACACCCCGATC
Source organism: Penicillium maclennaniae (assembly GCF_028827695.1). Classification (NCBI taxonomy): domain Eukaryota; kingdom Fungi; phylum Ascomycota; class Eurotiomycetes; order Eurotiales; family Aspergillaceae; genus Penicillium; species Penicillium maclennaniae. The sequence goes on along the minus strand of NW_026623215.1, from coordinate 2,322,877 downwards.
CACCTCCAACACGACTCTCCGGAGTGTCACCCTCACCACCTTGACACCTTTTCATATCCCGCCCCGATTTCCTCTTTAGTCTTATCTCTATGATCCCCCCCGCGCTGTTAGAATATAACATTCTTTTTTTCCCCTTCGACACAGCGCATTCTCTGGACCTTGTCCCTTCATCCCCTGCCGAGCATGTCGACCATGTCGGCCCCGCTGGTGAAAGTCTTGCACCGCCTGCAGGAGCTCTTCCAGAACGTGGTGTCCGCCATCGAGACTATGATCCTCTTCCCTTCTCTCTTCCGCGGCTTCTCGCACCGCCGTCGCAAGCCCTTCTTGGGCGCCCACTGGCGCCGCCGCTCGCTCGATGACTTCGCCGACGAGGTCGACACCCTCTTCTCCGCCCCGTTGTCCACCCCCAAGATGATCGACATGTCCGACAAGATCCGTGCCCAGTTCCGTGATTGTCTTCAGAACAGCCCCTGCTGCATGCTGCCGTCTTACACCCATGCTCTTCCCTCCGGCACTGAGAAGGGCACCTACCTCGCACTCGATGTTGGAGGTTCTACATTCCGCGTCGCTCTGATCGAGCTGTCTGGTCGTGATGAGGAAATGCGCATTGTGCGCGTATCCTCATCCTCCATTGATAATACCGTCAAATTGCTGGAAGGGACTCAATTCTTTGACTGGATGGCGGGTCATATTGATACTATGCTGAAGGATGTCGGCGCCGATTACGGACGTGGCAAGGAACCGCTCTCAATGGGCTTGTCTTGGTCATTCCCTATCGACCAAACTTCGGTCAGCAGCGGACTGATGATTCATATGGGTAAAGGATTCCACTGCTCCAATGGAACCGTTGGACAGGAGCTCGGCCAATTGCTTATTGATGCCTGCAAGAAGCGCAATTTGAATGTTGATATGGCTGCGATCTTGAACGATAGCTCTGCTGCTCTGCTTTCACGCGCATACGTCGACCCCAAGACTCGCATGTCTTTAATCCTTGGAACCGGAACCAACATGGCCATCCATTTCCCCGTACACGAGATTGGTCAGGGCAAATTTGGTACTCGCCCCGAGGGCTGGTTCGATTATGCCAAGCACGTCATCATCAATACTGAAATGAGCATGTTCGGAGGCGGCGTCCTCCCCATGACTCGCTGGGACGACCATTTGAACCGCACGCACTTGCGTCCGGACTACCAGCCACTGGAATACATGATCACTGGTCGATATTTGGGTGAGATTGTTCGATTGATCATCGTAGAAGCCATCGAGACCGCCGGTCTTTTTAATGGCGAGCTGCCGCATTCTATGCGCGAGCCCTATTCCTTCGACACAAGCATCGTGGCCTTCCTTGAAGAGGATGCTTCAATCTCCCTCGCCGGTTCAGCCGCCCTCCTACAAAAGAAACACACCTTCCCCAGCTACCCCTCCGTCGAAGACCTGCGCTTCCTCCGTCGCGTCTGCCAGGTAACTTCCCGTCGCGCCGCAGCCTACCTCGCAACTGGCATTCATAGCATGTGGTGTTTGCGCAATGAAGTCGAGTTTCCCTCCAAAAAGGACCTGCTTGTCAAGGATTCTTCTGAAATCACTATCGTCGAAAGCGTAGACGATGACGAGTCCACCAACGTCTCCATCGCCTGCGACGGCACTGTCATCAACAAGTACCCCGGATTCCGCGACACCTGCCAGAGCTACCTCGACCAACTCTGCGCGCAAAGCCATCAGACATCCTCCTCCGCAATTCGCCTCGCTCCAGCCCCCGAGTCCGCCATCCTCGGTGCAGCTGTTGCAGTCGCAGTCTCCGTCGCCGAGAAAGAGGCGAGGTAATAAATTCGCGTCTTGAGTGCATTCAACGCATAGACACCTCCTTTCTTCTTTCTGTGACAACCATTTTTTTTCCCTTTTCTTTTGCAAAAACCATTGGTCATCGGCGTATGATCTATGATCTCTTGCATGGGTTCTACCCAACGGAGCCGTCCTTTTCGGATATACTCTCCAACTTGTTCTTTCACTTCTTTGCATTTGCCAGGTGTTATTTTGCATGGGTCCAACGGCTTTTCTGTTTCTTCTAAGATTCTCTGGCTTTTCTTAACTTTCTTTGTGCTTGCACTGACTAGGACGGAGTCTGGTATTCTGGTTCTCCCATTTCCCCTTTTCTTTATTCTTATGGCTGAGGACTGAGGGCTGGATCTGGATTGGTTCTCGGGGGTTTTCTGTTTCCTGCGGTTGGGGTACGTCTGAAGCTGCATAGTTCGACATTCCACATTTCCAAAGCTCTCCTCGAGGGCCTTTTTTATTATTCATATTTCTCCTTCCTTTTTTCTTTGGATAGAGACTCTAAGGTCCTGTTTCTGTATATCTTTAGAGAAAGCCACATTTAAAAGGAGGTACTCTACTTCTGTGCACATCTCGAACTGGTGGTCATGATTCTGGGCGCGTGAGAATGAGCTAGTGGATTGTTGTTGGGCGCGGAGTCGAGTCAGATGAAATTCCTCAGCAATCCGATAAGTATCTTGCGCCCAATTTATCCCCAAGAGGGCCTGTGTTCTGTGCAATAGAACCAACTCGATTGATACTGAAGGCTCCGCGCGCTTGGAGTGTTTAATGTACGTATAAACAGCCATTGAGTCCTTGATTCTGGTACACATTTTTGATTTCCGAATTTACAATAAGCTGACCTCGGTACACGGCCAGATGATTTCCCAGCATCTGCTTTTTCCCCTGTACCCATTTTCCTGAGTGATGAAAAACACACAAAACTCCAGCGTTCTGACATTTCTGTTCCAGCCAGTCGAGCTTCACGTTGTTCCCAGGCTTCCCAAGCATTCAAAATATATCGAAGCCAAGCGAGGGAAACTCCCCCGAAGCGGTCAATTCGGCCAACTGAACGATAGCTTCATTGAAAACCTCGTCCCTATTGACAGAAAGATACAATGTCTCCAATTTGGGAGGAAGAACGTTCCGCAGATTTCGCACAGGTAGATATCGGTCATCGAATTCGATCAGATTAGGCAAGGAAGCACAAATCAGCTTCAAAGCGGTAAATTCAACAAAAGACCCCATCCATTCGTCATCAGTAATTCATATGAACGCCATCGTGCGCTTCGATCCAGATAGACTTGAGTGTCGACTTCTGGAGGGAAAGCGAGTTGTAAAGTTTCCGTGGCTGGAAGTCATCGCCGGAGACCACTCCTGCCCCATGGACAATCCGGAATGATTTCAGTGCTTTGCAAGCCTGAACCCATTCACACATCCCCTCCCCAGCATTACACTCTTGAAGGTCGATATCGGTGATATTTGAGCATCGTGGCGAAAGCGTCTCACGCTTCAGAAGCTGCATAGGCCTCCTCGAGATGAGGAAAGACCGCTTCCTCCTCAATAGCAGCCTTTTGCAGCATTTCCAAGACGTACTGTGAGCCATATGGCCAGACGAGGTGGAGGTTTCGCAATTCTATCAATTGCGGAAGAAGCAAAGCTAACCACGCATCACTGTTATCCCGTTCGAGATCGTTCAGCCATGTTGACTTTTCTTCTTCGGAATATCCGCTTCTTGTACCGACTAATCCACGTACAAGATCACCATCAAATTCAACCTTCTGGTCATAGTTTTCATTTTCGGCATTTTCTACATTCCAACAACTCACCCTCAGGTGCCAAACATAGTCAGCCAGCCTTGGTGTTCGGGTTACGGTGTATAGAAATTTGTTGACTGTTTGGTCCTGACTCTCACTAGCGCATCCGTCGGAACGTTCGCAGAGACTCACGTCGGTGTAGAGGCTTGGTTGGAATATGGTATGCAGTCGACGTGATGAGGAAACCAGGTGACAGAGATCTCTACTACCGAGATCGCGTGCAATTAGATGGAGTATCTCTGCGGGTAGATTGTTGAACATGATTTGCAGTGGTTTACCCAAAGGTGAAAGATATCCTAATTGATGTCACCTTTTATACTCGTCGCTTCGAAATTTCCCCACATACAACGTAACCCTCGTCTTCACAGGTCAGTCGGGATTCACGACGCTTTGCTTTGACTGTAGAGAGATGAATGTGGTAGTGGAAGACGTTTTGTGGCGCACCCAGATTGCGAGGGTTCTTGGAATACGTACGGATACTGGTTTCAAGTTCTGAATTCCAAATGTTCATCCGGCGAAGTAGATGATCCGGGCTTAGCTATGAAGCTGCTCTATTCCCCTTTTAGGAATCCCTGTTCATGGGATCCATATCGCGCGCGACTAGAGCTGCAGCTCGGTTCATGGGGGCGGAATCCGCGGCTCCCTTCAAAAGGGGGCCGGAGATCTGCTTGACAAACATTCTCAGAGTGCGATTACATACCAAATTCAATAACTGGCTGCAAATCAGAAGCCAACCTACTATGGATCCAAGCCTTTCGGACCTTGTGCTCGATACTCGGATAAACGTGGAGTTTGGGGACAACGTCACCTACCGGCACACGGTGCAATCGAAGGTTTCCACGGCTGAGACATGTGCGGCGCAGGCAGCGGAAGGACGAATGGCGAATGGAAAAGATACTTGGCAGGGGCTTCTTTGGCATCGTTCTCTCCATAATTGCCTGACAAGTGAAGGACCGGCCGAATTGCAGGCCGTGAAGATGATTGACAAAGCCGTCGTCTCCGAGGGAATTGACTACTACGAGGAGCTAGAAGCAATTGCAAAATTTTCGCAGAAAAAGGTATCGCCTTTTCCTCGCGCTATACATCCTAGCCTGGCTCGAGTGATTCAAGCTGATATGGTGCTCTAGTACGATGGTCTATTCGTCGAATTCATTGGCTGGTATGAGAATGATACCTCTGTCTTCATTGTGATGGAGTACGTGGAGCATGGCGATCTGAACTCGCATCTCAAAAAGCCGTTGCCTGAGAACGAAGCACGAGAAATCGCGTTACAAATAGCGGAAGGCCTCGAACTCCTCCATGAGAGCGGCTTTGCTCATCGGGATCTCAAGCCTGCGGTAAATAAATCTTTGGGATCAAGTTTGAATACTATCACTAACAATAATTAAGATCATCATAGAACATCTTTGTCTTTCGAAAAAGTCCCGACTGGTGGGTGAAAATCGGCGACTTTGGGATTAGTAAACGCTTCAACAACGGTGACGGCCTTCAAACGTGGGCAGGAACTCCGGCGTTTCTTGTACCGGAGATACGATTCCTTGATGCTTCTTACATGGGAGATGACGGCCTTGAGTCCTCCTACACAGAGAAAGTCGACATATGGGCATTGGGCGTCATCACATACTACATGATTTTTCACTTGTTTCCATTCGCCACTAAAAGTTCGACGAGCCTGAAACAGTATATCCAGGGCGGTCCTCTTCCTTTGCCATTCTTAACGGTCAGCGAGAAGTGTTGTGACTTTAGCAAGGCGGCAAAGGCCCCGACGGCCTCGAAGAGACTCTCTGCCAAGGAAGCTACGCAAAACGACTGGCTCCGGCGCACTGATATTCCACTCGCTGACATGGCAAGCATGAGTATTACAAAGCGAAGTCGTCGAGGGATTGCTTCGAAGCAAGACCATCGAGAACTGCCAAAGCCTGCGCCAAAAGTGGCCAGCAATCAATTGTCCAGAGAGATGGATGATGAGGCCAATGTTTCAGCAGAAAGCTCGGACTGGTTCACTGCGGATGATGGCTCTGAAGCTGAAGAACAGTCCGATTCACTATTTAGACAGGATTCGTTTTCCGAATCTTCACTTGTCTCTCTTGGACCGCAAAAACTCCTAGAGTGGACAACGACGAAGTTTCTCGTGTCTCCACATAATCAAGGACTGCAATTTTTCCGCGCAGACAAATTAGATGAAGCCGAGCTACTGGCTCTACATAATGAAGGAGTGCAGTTCTTCCGCGAAGACAAGTGGAAGGAAGCCGAGGCAATGCTTCAAACAGCGGTCGAGAAACGCAACGAACTGCTTGGTTTGGTACACCGGGACACTCGCAATTCATATCATTGCTTGGGCGTTCTTTACTATCATATGGCCAAGTTTTCCCAAGCCAAATACCTATTTCATCAGGTACTGAAGGCTCAACTGAAGGTTTATGGTCCGAAAAACGCATCTACGCTCAAGTCTCGTTATTGGATTGGGGTCCTAGAGATGCGCGAAGGTAACTACGGAAAGGGACAGGCTGTTTTGCGGCTTGTGGCACGCACGCAGAAAAAAGTCCTCGGGTCGAACCACCCAGACACCCTTCTCTCGATCTCTGCATCTCAATGGCAGCCTCCACCACCACCTATATCCCCAGAGATTTTGGAGATGAATCAAGCCACGATCACCATGAAAAAGACCATCCGGGAACTCTTGAGAGGGTCATTGAAACGCTCGCCATGTAGTGCACCTCGAAGAAGGATAAAAATTTACGTGACACTGCCAACAAGCTCTCCAAAAATCATACCAAACGATAAGCCCAAGCTCTCAGTCTCATCCATTGTTGAGGCCCATTATCGCACCATTGCTGAGTTGGGCCAAATTTTGCATGGACAGGCAGACTATTTGGGTGCCAGAGAACATCTCAAAAAGGCAGTGAGCGGATTGAAAGAGGCTCTTGGATCATCCCATGTCGACTCACTCGATGCACTTTATTGGCTTGGTCGCAACGAATACTCACAAGGACAATGCAAGAGCGCCGAAGCAATGTTCAGAGAAGTGGCAGATGGACGAAGAGCAAGTCTTGGTCTGAGCAACAAGAGCACGCTTCAGTCTCTCAATGCTCTTGGACAGGCACTTACCCAGCAAAAGAAATGGGTAGATGCCGAAAGTGTGCTTCGGGACACTGTCAGTGGGTGGGACCAGGTGAATTCTGTGCATTATGAGGATTCAGGACAATCAGTCACGTTACTTGGTTCAGCCTTATACAAGCAAGGGAAACTTGAAGAGACGGTGGACTTTCTCTGGGCTGCCATTCAACGAATTCCCGCCGTGGAAACCAAAAATCACACAATGTATTGGGCGGCCCTCTGGCTTGGGACTGCCCTGCATGACCAGCAGATGTATTCCCAGTCTGAAATGGCTTTTCGCTGGGCTGTGACTGCGTCAAGTAATGATAAAGACTTGTCGAGGAGTTCTTTCTGGATGGCCAGAGTCATGAGTATGCAGAAGAAACATAAACAAGCCGAGCAGCTTCCGCTCTGTCTTGGAGGATCAAATCATCAGAATTGGTAAAGATGCGCCGGAGACAGTGGAGTCACTTCGCTGGCTTGGCCGTGCGTGCAACTTCACAAAAAAGCACGCGGAAGCGGAAGCTTTTCTCTTTCAGGCGCTGGTAGTCGAGAGAGAAAGGTGTGGGCTTTCACACGCTCATACTCAATACTCATTATTCTGGTATGCGAAGGCTCTACAGGCGCAGCAAAAATACGAACTGGCAGAAAAGGCTTTCATATAGTTGCTTGACGCTAAGACTCTAGCGTTTGGGTCTACTCATGAGGAAACATTGAACACGATGGTATTTTTGGCCATCTCACTAGAGCATCAAGGGAAAGTAGCAGAAGCGCATCTGCTGTACAAAGAAGCCTGGGGGGGAAGGTCCAACAACTTGGGACCTGATAACCCTAAAACGGTCGCCACTGCGAAATGTATGGATCGAATGAGATTGGGGTTCTTGAAGGGGCTGTCGCGATCGATTGTCTGACTACACGCTTTACATTTTTTTCTGTCTTGATAGTTATCCGTTGGGCGAGAGGATGTCCAAAAGAAATGAACATTGTAGAGAATATAATAGCACTGATGCACTCAGTTCCTTGCGGTTACGATTTAACGGGAGGTCACTGTCTATTTATATCGCCTCTTTAATAGTGACCAGTGGATAAAATAACCTACAGGGAGTATGAAGGGAAGAGCTAGAATTGATCTAGCGTTCACGACTTGGAGACGACTTAGAGATCGTGACTCAAGACGTAAAAGTGTGTGGATGAGCTGATTTCAAACATGACTGTATTCAAAAGGGATTTACAAGAACATCAAACCTTACTTGACGAGTCATCTGCAATATCCGTCCGTGAGAAAAAGACATTGTAGTGCGTTGGCCATTGGCACAAACTACTGTGTTTCGACTTGTCTAGGTGGCAATCTCGCAGAGGGGGGGCAAGCTGGACACCAAGCTTCAGTGGGTCCCGTCAGCAGCCGGAGATTTCAATGCACAGGCACGGTTTTTCCAACATTGGTATACTCAGATGTATGATTCAGGCTTGCACCGCCCACAAGCCAGGCTTCCACGTCAACACTAGGCAATTGTCGTAAATACTGTTGTTGTGACAGTGGTAGTCACAGTCTTCGGTACACAAGTAGGTGCATTGGAGACAGTCACAGTAGTCTTGACAGTGACAGTAACAGGCGGCTCACAGTCTTCAAAGACAGGCGGTGCCGCACTGGTGGCAAGGACCGAGACACCAGAATCAGCGCTGAGACGGGCCGATGCTTCGACTGTTGGTGTCGTCTCTTTCTCGAAAGAAGCAGAGGACTCAGAGGCTGTGGTGACAGATGGTGTCTCCTTTGGGATTGGCGTGGAAGTAGCTTGAAAGGTAGATGCAGATATCACTGGGGAGGGGTACCGCGTCACAGCAGGCAAAGTCCATGCAGTCGACGGAGCAACACTGATACCCGACGCAGTCACATCCGGATAAGCGTCATCAGGGAACGGTCTGGGACCAGGCATCGTATAGTTGACAATCGAGTCCCTATACATATTGAACATGATGCCAGGTTCATAACCATCATAGACACCGGGAATCTTAACCGTAGGCCCAGGAGTTGACTCGCCGTCACTCTCGACTTCAATCTGGGCGCAGTTGAAGTACAACTCAGCACCACCCCACTCCATAGCACCATGAATAGCAATATGCTCGATGCGGACAAGATACTGACCAGCAGGAACTTCAGGGAGCGTAAAGGTGAAGTTGCCCTTTCCAGTAACACCCAAGAGATCCCTTCACTGGAGAACTTCTCCGGACCAAGCTCATAGATCTTGAACCAGTCTCCTGAACCATCATACTCGCGTACATCGCCGGTTGCTTTGGACATGTACACTTGCAGGGGGCCGGGGTGTTCGATGAGAGCGTTGAAATCGGTGCCGAAGCCAATCGTGTCTCCTGTCTTGACGGTGTAGACCCCGGTTTTACTGGCAAAGTCTTGGGAGCCGGTGTTGCAACGGAACTGATCGCTGGAGTATTGTCCTTTCATGGGCATATAGCCTTGTGTGTCTTCGCGGACATATTCGAAGTAGTCTGTGAAATTGTCGTTTGCAATGAAATGAGGGAAGAAGTAATGAGAGGAAACAAGTGGCACGGCAGAAAGGGCTGCCAGAATGATGGAGATGCTCTTCATCTTGGGGGACAGGTTTCAAAGAAGTGAGTGACAGTGATAAGAGTCAAAGGTATGAAGGGAAAAAAAACAAAAATTGATCACCAGGATCTCAAAGAATGTAAAAGAATGGAAAACGCGAACGGGAGTCACAAGATGCTGGCGATAGAAATATTCTGCATTATATACTACTTAACCAGGTGAAGCGCTCTCGGCAGTTACTTCAATTGACAGATCCCAGGGTCTTCTCGCCAAGCCTTGTGTACCTCACCATCTAGCTTGGTAGTTTCAGATTAGATTAAGTTATTAAGAGTACTTGTGAACATGGACTTGTTAAATCCACTTTTGCGCGCAGCCTCATCTAGATGAACGACAATGGCTGACTGTGAAACGGCTATTCGCTTGCGTTGTTTCACGCAGCTCAGCACCGCTTGGCAACCACTCTTTTCTACCGAGGCTCTCAGACTCTAGCCACACACCTAGAATTGCAGACGAAGAGTGCTTTGCTTCCTTTTCTCCCATCATGACATATTCCCTCATTCCTTGCAAAGATCCTGAAGCAATTCGAGCATGCGCCGTTGTAACGAAGCCAACTCAGCTTTCGTCACCGTCGCTGAACCTTCAGGCCTCTTTCCTTGACTGGAGGAATCGTTGGTAGAATTTGGTCCGGTTGGCTCACGGATAAGGCTTTGTTGAATGACAAAGAAAGGTATCTTGAGCCCGCGCAGCTCTGCTGTCATGGCCTCTGTCATCTGCACAGAAGCTCTATAGACTTTGGCATCATATTTTGCGAGTTCTTCTTTATCCTCTTCTTTACTCTGAGTGGTGTCAGTTAGGGTCTTTGTTGAAGCGAACGGAGGTGCATACTGATATCTCTTTCGAGTCGACGGGCGCGCCGATAGAACGTCTGGAGGTGAAAGATGGAGTCAGCCTTATGTGAGTTACCGTACACGCTCGGGAATCATTGGTGTTAAAGTCAGATACGGAGAGCATCGAGACATACAATACAGCATCAAGCTCCTTCTTTTTCTCTCCGCGGGCTTGTTGCTTCTCGATGAGGGTCTCACGAGCCTTCCACCATTGTTGCTCATGGTTATGTTGACTTCTGATCAGACCACGGATTCGAAGTTGGGTTTCTTCGTTTTGACCAACGGCACGCATTACATAGCGCAGCGCGGCAGGCCAAGTGGTAATAGTTGCTGGGTCGGTGGTAGGGGTCCCCGTGCTTGACCTAGGCGGGTTGGAATACGGCCGCTCTGATGGGCGGAACTCCTTTTGCTGACTTTGCTGAGATGAAGGAGCTTCTCTTCGAGGTATTGATGCATTCTGAGAGCTGTTCAGCGATGCTAAGCTGGATAAGGTCTGCAGGACCGAGTTCAGGTCAGATGAGTTATAAGTATTGTCCGCCATGATACGATGAGGGAAAAATGTAAAAGAAAAATAGAGCAAAAAGATCAAGACCATACAGAGAAACAGTCTCAAAACAAAAGTCGAGATGTGGCTCGATCTAAGGTCGATTTCGCGAGTCAGCGTCACTTGAAGCTGTTGAATTTCTTGGCGCCATCTCCGGCCGCTGAAAATTTACCTTCCCACCTACATGCCCCGGTTCTAACCATCCTGCCTCGAGCAACCTCGACAATCCTAATTGACCGCCGGGTAGCAGACCAGCCTTACAGTGGGTTCTTTACCATACACGAAACCCTCACCCGAACAAAACTCGCGAAACACCCTCTCGCGAACATGTCCCGATCCGCCGCGGACGCTACGCGGTTCACGGCCACGGGCCCCTACGCATCCTCCAAGTCCAATGGCACGCCCTACGAGCTTCCCAGTTTCATGAAGCAGCAGGGGAACACAGCTCCCCAGCCTAAGACGCCGCAGATGGGCCCTGATGGCAAGCCGGAGACTCCTAAGCAGAAGGTGGAACGATTGCGGGCACAGGCTCGGGCGGCGCGGATGACGCAGTCGTCATCGGGCATGTACCGAGCTATTGAGGTTGGTCGTCGGGTGGCCAACAAGGCTCACAAGGGAATGGTGTATTCGCTGATTATTGCGTCGGGTATGTGGCTGCCCTTGTTTCGTGCACTGTGTCTGGGGAAGATGAACATCCCCGACGCTGGCCCCAGAGATCAAAGCAAACATCAAATTGTTTTGCTACCTGATTATTGGGATCAGTCTGCTTAGTAGTAAAATGCTAATGACTACGAATAGGTGTCTGTGGTGTCCTCACAGCTTACTCTATGGTCTCGTTGACACTTTACAACCGTCGCCAACGCACCCTGTGGATCGAAAGAGAGACCGAGATTTTGAAGCAGGCCCGCATCGCCCAGGCCAACGGTGTTGCCACCCCCGAACAAATCGAGCTTGTCAAGCAGGATGATATCGACGAGATCTTCAAGCGGAAGAAGGCGGAGGAGAAGGCACAGCGACCATGGGCCAAAGCGAAGCGATTCCTGTTCGACAAGATGAATCCCGAGGACGCCGGTACCGTCGCCGTCCAGGCTTCGACTGCTGCGACATCAGTGGCCGACGCCCCTCAGACCAGTGTTGTTGAAGCCGTCAAGGCTAAGCAGGCCTTCGATGCTGCTGCCGCTAAGACCGGAAGCCCCATGCCCGGGCAGTTGGATGTGATGGCCGAGAACGCGGAGCGCGCTGCGAAGGAGAAGACACGCAGCTGGACCAGCTGGTTGACGGGGCGGTAGACGGGCCCAGGTCTTTCCCATTCTTCTGGGTTTCGCTTGCGAAAACGACCAAGCGACACACAGATCAGGATCAGGATCTGGGACTCCAATGCCATCCTTACCATCTCCTCTCCAGCATCCTGCGGGCGTCTTAATTGTCGGGTGCCATTCCCAGGTCCTGTCCCAATCCCCATTCCCGCGCTATGAAGTGTGACATTTTTCTTGCATGGCATGTTGCGACTCCGCAGCCTGCATCCATCGTGACAGGGGGTTTCCGGCGTTGTATCATTTGTCTTCTTTTTTCTTGGGGCTGTGTTTCTATCAGAATTAGTATCGAAGTCCTCGGGGGCGTGTATATTGTGTACAGTACATAGAAAATCTGCTCCTTTCTCCCATGCACAACTCTTCCTCAAACAAAGGCGTGATCTAAGGCATGAGACATCCAGCACGTCTCCACTAGACCATCGTCCAGCCATTCATTCAATCTCAAAGCCCATCTATGTTGGGAAAAAGGGAAAAATGTCTTTCCACCGGTCCACACATAATTGGCGCCATCCCAAAACGGGTCCCCGGCAGAGCGCTTTCCCCTGGACCATAGCAAATCGTGCACTTTCCCCCTCTGGCCCCTGCACCACAGTGGAGCAAAAGCAAAAGGGAGATCTGGTACATCGGTGGATTACTTTAAATCGGGAACAGGGAGCTGTCAATTAAAAATTCTGGACTTTTGGAGTGGGTCCCCTGGGGTTCAATGTTTCAAACCTGGGGAAAGCTATGGAAGATCCGACCCTGACAACAATTGGACATTCGAAAGTAGAAAAAAATGAAATAAAGACCATGTCCACATAAAGTAACATTAAACACGAAAACGCTGCAATTTTCGAACGGTTTGGAAGTAGGTATCTATATCAAACCACACTCATGGAAGCAGGTGATTAAAAAGAAGAGGATCCAAGCTGCCTATCCATTTCATTTATTGGGAGCCGTTGGCACCGTTGGCCTTAGATTTGAGAATGGCACGGCGGGCACGAACACCGTCGGCAAGATCGTTCAGAGTGTCAACGGTCATCTCCCAGTTGATGCAGGCGTCGGTGATACTGACGCCACGAAGGAGGTGAGAGGGTCCCTCCGGGGGAACCTTCTGGTTACCCTCGTAGATGTTGGACTCGATCATGACACCAATGATACCAGTCTCACCCTCGCGCAGCTGGTCGGAGACCTCCTTCGCGACGATAGGCTGGTTGAGGTGGTTCTTCTTGGAGTTACCGTGGGAGCAGTCGACCATGAGGACCTCACGCAGCTTCTTTGCGCGCAGAGCCTCGCGGGCAGCGCGGACGCTCTCGCGGTCGTAGTTGGTGCCCCTGTTGCCTCCGCGAAGAATGACAAAGCCGTGCTCGTTGCCAGAGGTCTTGGTGATGGCGGCCAAACCCTGCTTGGTGACACCGAGGAAACGGTGGGGGTGGGAGGCGGCACCGATGGCGTCGACGGCGACGGTCAGGTTACCGTCGGTGCCGTTCTTGTAGCCGATGGGGAAGGAGAGACCGGAGGCCAACTCGCGGTGGAGCTGGGACTCGGTGGTGCGGGCACCGATGGCGCCGAGGGAAATTAGATCGGCCAAATACTGGGGGAGATGGTGTCGAGCATCTCACTGGCGATGGGGAGGCCGGTGCTGGTCAGATCGACGTAAAGTTTGCGGGAGACGCGGAGACCCTTGTTGATGTTGTAAGACTCGTCGATGTCGGGGTCGTTGATCAGACCCTTCCAGCCAACAGTAGTACGGGGCTTCTCGAGGTAGGCGCGCATAATGATGCAAAGGTCCTTGGAGAGCTTGGTGGAGATCTCCTTGAGGCGGCGAGCGTACTCGAGGGCAGTGTCGGGGTCGTGGATGGAGCAAGGGCCGACCATGACCAGGAGACGGTCGTCGCGCTGCTCGATAATCTCGACGGCCTCATTGCGACCCTGGCGAACGACCTCAATGGCGCGATCAGGCTGGTTACCAAGAGCACGTCAGTTTTTGTTCGCGCGAATGTGAAGGCGGGGTGAAAAACAAAAAAAAAAAATGACTCACCGCGGGGATCTCGGTCTGGAGGAACATGGGCGACAGCAGAGGATCGTAGCCGAGGACTGTCCACAGAGAAGCGATCGCAGTTAGTACTCTGCGTAAAAAAAAATTGAATCTCTAGCGAGTTAATTAGGCCACACTTACCACGAGTGTCCTCGTTGACTTCCGTGGTCTTGACGAGAGGCATGGTGTACAGCGATCCGATCAGGTCCAAGAATTAGCGTGAATAAGAATGACTCTTCGAAGTAAAGAAGAACAATTCAGAGACTGAAAAGAAAGTAGGAAGCAGAGATTGCAGAAATGAAGAATATCGGGAAGGGCAAAGTGTGGATGCGAAGTAAAAAAGGCGACGGCATAAAGTGGGCCGATGATTCACAGTTTATATTTGTCTCTCCAAGAGCTGAATCCTGCGACAGGGGATACTTCTCTGATCTGTCATTTTTATTTTTATTTTTCTTCAATTCTCCATATATCATCTGGACCTAGATGCCTCCCTCGCTTCGAGTGCGACTATAGATCCCGGATCTAGCGGTGTTAGGGGATCGCTATTGGGTGGCGATCCCTGTTTCCTGCAGATACTTGTTCTCAGCTGCTTGTGCGACAGCAAGACCACGGTAGGACTTCACACCCGTGAAGTCAAGTACACTCTTATGATCCCATGTATGGCATAGACGGTGATTGTCTAGCACAGACACAGTAGCAAACACTCGAGTGGCACGGTGGTCAAGGCTCGGTTCAGTGGTCGGACCTGCGATATCGGTCCCGAGTACATATTGGATACCTAATAGCAATGACCCCGGTCACTAGCCTGAATAGGTACCAGGAACCTCAGCCAAATGGAGATGGGCTCGGCGGCCGAAGTGTACCGGAGTGTGTGCCATTGAGCCATTCTGAGTGGTAGAATTGATCAGCAGGGGCAACCAATTGAAGAGGCTGGAGATCGCATTATGCTCAAAGAAGTTAAAAGGTAAGAAATGTGACGATGAGCCGAGTTCGGTGGAGCAGGCTCCGCTCAGTCGCGATGACGGCAACTACCGAGTGCAACTTCTCCACCCTTGCTTTCCTACTTCCCCGTGAGTTCGGGGCTTTGCTGAGGACCTCCCCATCACAATGGCTCCGTCGCTGAAGCGTTCCCGTGAGGATGATTCGGAGGAGGAGCTCTTCCCTCATGATCCTAAGGTAAGGACCCCCCCTGTCACTTCTACTTCCACATCCCGTCTTGCCACGGTTGGCCCACGATCAGTTTTTGGGGGGTATAGAACAACGCTAACTACCAACAAAGTCTCTCAAGTACGGATCCTCCTGGCAAACTGTCCCTGGGACCATCCCAGACTATGCGACAGACCTCGATCAAACCCTTCGCTTTCGCGACGCGGCGCTGACGCCAGTCGACTCGTCTGACGATGAAGAAAAGCACGAGACCATAATCGACACCAGCCCTGCTAAATTGGTGCACGGCAATCGACCCCAGACTCTCCAGCTAAGCCCCAGCTCCGCTGCGAAGCATCTCGCGGTGCTAGCGGGCGGAGACCAACTCTCGCCCTGGCTGGTGAATGGTCACCACTTGCACAGTAGCCAGCCCTCCCCAATCCCCCACGGCATGGTCAGCCATTCTCTCAACCTCTGCACGACGCCTTCAGCCTTGTCGACCCCAACCTATTTTCCTCCTCAGCCTGTCGCGTCCCAGCCTCCAGACACCAACATGATGGACGTGTCATTCCACAAAGAAATGCGACATTCATCGCATCTGCTTCGGCTCCCCAGCCCGGTCAGCGACGACGACGCGGAAATGGCGAACGGGCATAACACTCCAACTGACGAGATGGACATGTCATACCCGCAGCAGACATCTCCGGCGCAAGGGTTCCGACCCAGCATCCCGCCGATGGGTCAATACTCGCGACAAACCCTCGAAGATCTGATACAACAGGCTGCCAAGATCACTCCGACTCAGCGGAAGAGACCCGCGCTGGTCATGGGTTATCGAGCTGATTGCGAGAAGTGTCGTTGTCATGTGCCCGGGCATTACAGCCATATTGTTCGCGCTTGATTGCATGTCAACCGGTTGACGGATCCTTCCTTTTCTTCTTTCTTTATTAATGTGTATCATACCCCATTTGCTTTTCATCTTGGAGTTTCTCTTGGTGAAGAGCACCAACGAGATGTTTTCATACATCAGGCTCATACTTTTATCGGCGTTAAATATGATCATGGATCACTTCGTGGGAATGGAATTTCTGAGCTTCAATCAATTTCGCTTAAAAACGCTTCAAATCTGATTAAGGGAAACATAACTTGAGCATTCTAGGTGTGAGTGTATTACCGTAGGCAACTCGATTGCTTCCCAAATGAAATGATTCGACTTTCTAGAGATTTTTTCAGTCTTTTAGATATATTCCGAATATCTCACTGGTCACTCAGCTGGACCTTCCTTGAATCGGCAATGAGTAAGTGTTCTAGCTTTAGTCAGTGGCCTGATCTTTCCGTTCCAGCGTCTTTGTGATCTATGTAACGGCCGCATGGTTGGTTCATCTATGTCTTTTCTCGGGACCCGGCTCTACATGCGGAAATGGCCCATGAGGCTTATCAAGGGTATTGAGGCAACAACTTCGGTAAGATATGGTCGCCACATACTTTTTAGACTCGCCGAGCTCGGCGCTCAATTTCTGTTTACGATATGCTTCTTTGAATTGCCATGCAAATGATGAATGGAACTTCTATATTCCCGGGGCAGCGCGAAAACGACTCAATCATAATGATCGTTTCTAGGTAACGATATGAACGCTTTACATAACTCATGTACTCATTGAGCTTGCAAAATCGTCCGTAACTGACCTTTCTTACCTCTTAGCTATCTTGTCATACTATCTGGAGCTTTGATTCCTTTTGGAATTGGACTAATCCCGGGGTCACGGCGTCTTATGCCTTTGCTTCACAACTCTGTCTAATGTATTCCCTTATGGAAAGCTTTTGGATTTACTATTCTTACTCGCTTGTGAATGGTGAAAAGAATTCTTTGCTTGGGAATATGGAAAAGAAAACACGACAAGATGCTCTTTTGTTTGCGCCTCCCGTTCTATTCAATACCAAGACATCCTACATCATCTTTGCTTACGATTTTCCTCTTTTCTGCTCGTTTGGTAATCTGAGCTCATTCTCAATTAGCATCATTTTACCCCGGGCTTGACGTTCAATTCACACATCTCCATCTCGCTACCGTCTACACCCACACCTTCCATCGTACAGTTTCCATTTGACAATTTCCTTGAGCCACTGTGAACACCACTGTCCACCATGCCGCGGAGTATGGCAGAAAAGGCGCGTCAGAAGAGGAAGAGCAAAATGAGGATATGGCCTGCTGCAACACAGGCTGCATCGACGACTTTGGCTCCTCTGGTATTTGCGACTCATTCCATTCTATCACTGGTGCTGATTAAAGCTGCCCAAAAGATTCCTTCTCCACCCACGAATTCTGTGCTAAGCCACGAGCCCAGTAACCCCACGAACCGTGGCACCGTGACCACCAGCAATAACAGCATGGTCATGAGCAACATGAGCCCAGATTCCCGTGCAAATATCGCAGCACAAATGATGGCACTGGGTCATCTCTCTCAACCCTATGAATCTAGCCCAGACTACTCGCATGAAGACCATGAGCTCCCAGAAGGCCATTTATGTCCGCTCACTTACTCCTCACCTGGACCCTCCGGTCCTGAAACCCAGCCAACAGCAACAGCAAACCGTCTCTTCAACCCGGAACACTTCTACCCGGGACAACTGTCGACAAGCATTCAGATTGCCGTGGGTCAATTTATGTTTCTCGCTTGTCCTGTGACACCACCTTGCCGACACGGTCATTTTGCTCCTCACATGGAAGTGCCCGTGATCGCAATCCACGGGTCCTGCTCCGGAGATGGCACAGATACCGCACGCGGGGCCATTGCTGTCTGGTTTGGCGAAAGTCCCAAAAACCTCCGTCAACCTCTCGATGGCCTTGAGCGCTGTACAAGCCAGATAGCTAATCTGTACGCCGTGATAGCAGCTCTCTCTCACGTGGCGCACAATCTGGAGAAGTGGTCGCGAAACCGCAGCAGTGGGCATGAAAAGGTCCCTTCCATGTTACATACAGTCATTATCAAGACTGATTCGGACTTTGTCATGAACGTCACGGATTTGCTCGAAAAGTGGAAAAGTCAGGATTGGAAACGGGGTAACGGTAAACTGATTGCAAATCAGAAGCTCTGGAAGCAGATCGACGACTATCTGGTTTACCTGGAGGGAAAGGGCAAAATTCGTGTTAGGTTCTGGAAAGTAGATGCTTCCCAGAACGAACTGGCGGTCAACTTAGCGGCGCATGCTCTGCGTTACCCACCTATGAAGAAAGAGTTGAACGCACTGATGAGACGGTGGAATTATCCGTTCAGTTAAATTGTCCATCGAGAGCTATGACCAGGTCAATTGAGGTGGTTTGCCGTGATCCCAATTATGTCTAGGGCTATCATGTTAGGGCGGCTGTCAGTTTCTCCCGTCCAGATTTTGAATCACACTCCATAGCACGGCAAACATATCGAAGACTTTGAGATACTTTCACATTTAGTCTCTTCTTTTGAGTTTCTGGAAGCCGAGCTAGCTCCGTGAGCGATCCTGTGTCATAAAAGGAGCCCCAGAACCGTTCGTAGGCTGTTGACAGGAAATGTCCCAATTAGTGTGGCAGGTTGTCAGCAACATGAAAAACGCGACTTTGAACATGCCCACGGAATTACACATGGTATGCCAAGTATGCCGTTGATGAAGACACTGTTCCTCTCATGGTAAGTCTTTGGAACAAGTAGGTTCAACGGCATCTCATCGGCTCCCGCTCCGGTTCCGATCCGAAATGATGACATAATCATACCCGGCTCACAATGAAGGGCGAGTCGGAGATAAGTCGATTATTGGGAAATTGTACACTGAATAAGATGGGCGACATGAACGGTGAGATTTTTGTCATTGAGAGTCCAATCGGAAATAATCATGCCTCGTTCATAGCTCCAAGGTTGAGCACCCTCGACCAGATCCCCACACTTTCGCGGCTGAGTCCTTAGCCGATCTTCAATGCCGGGGAGGCGGACGCTGCAGCAACGGGAGTGGATGAGCTCGCCGCTTCCGACCCCGGATACTCGCCCGGCATTTTCCTTAAAAGGCCGTGTTGCCGCGGAGGTTTGGGGAGGTTTTCGGTGCTTTACGGATTCAACATTCTCTACTTCTACATCCTCCTTATTTGCATTGTCCAGTGAACATCGTCAAGCACCGGAAATCGCAGACTTGAGATAGCTTCGACATTTCTCGGCATATCTACAACCCCAACATTTAATCTCAACCTCTCTATAAAACCACCGATAATATGGCCTCACCAATTCCCCGCGGCCTGAAGCAGGTCCTCGCCAAGTCGCCTAATGACATCGTTATCCTCTCCTCCCTGCGCACTCCAGTCACCCGCGCGAAGAAAGGTGGTTTCAAGGATGCTTACCCGGAAGAGCTGCTCGCCTCCGTCCTGCGCGCGACCCTCAAGGCCAACCCCAACCTGGACCCTGCGCTGATTGACGATGTAACCATTGGCTCTGTTCTCCAGGAACTTGGTGGTGCCAAGGCAGGTCGTATGGCCCAGATCCACGCTGGATTCCCTCACTCCGTGCCCTTCAACACCATCAACCGCCAGTGCTCCTCCGGTCTGGCTGCCATCACAGCCGTGGCCTACGGTATCCGCTCAGGTGCTCTGAACGTCGGTGTCGGTGGTGGTATGGAGTCCATGACCCGCAACTACGGCTCGCGCGCTATTCCCACTGTCCTTTGGCCCGAGCTCAAGGAGTCATACTCCAAGGATGCGCGGGACTGCATCATGCCCATGGGACTAACCTCCGAGAACGTCGCTGAGCGGTATGGTGTTTCCCGTGCGGATCAGGATGCCTTCTCAGTCGAGTCACACAAGAAGGCTTCTGCCGCGCAGAAGGCTGGCCGTTTCGATAGCGAGATCGTCCCTGTTACCACTAAGCACTATGATCCTGAGCAACCCGAGGCGCCGGGCAAGGAGGTAACCATCACTCAGGATGATGGTATTCGCCACGGCCTCACTCTCGAGAAGGTTGCTTCCCTTAAGCCCGCCTTCAAGGCCGACGGTGCCAGCACCGCTGGTAACAGCTCCCAGGTCAGCGACGGTGCCGCCGCCTCTCTGCTGATGCGCCGTTCCACCGCCGAGGAGCTTGGTCTCTCTGGCTCCATCAAGGCCCGCTGGGTCGCCACGGCCGTTGCCGGTTGTGCTCCTGATGAGATGGGTGTCGGCCCTGCCGTTGCCATTCCCAAGCTTCTCGAGACCGTTGGTATTCAGGTCTCTGATGTCGGCGTCTGGGAGATCAATGAGGCTTTCGCCTCGCAGGCTCTGTACAGCATCCGTAAGTGTGGCATTGACGAGGCCAAGGTTAACCCCAACGGTGGTGCTATTGCTATCGGTCACCCTCTTGGTGCTACTGGTGCCCGCCAGCTGGCTGATCTGATCCCTGAGCTTGAGCGCAGTGGTAAGGACATTGGTGTGGTCAGCATGTGCATTGGTACCGGCATGGGTATGGCTGGTATGTTTGTTCGGGAGTAAAAAGTGTATGATTTGATTCTTTGTTATAGTATGATATCAGCGAGGCATGTATATACACATTCGTGCATACAATAGATGAATTGTGATGCTAACATTCGATTTTTGAATTTTGACTTACTCGTAGCTCTAATCGAGGATCGCACGGCCCTGGTCCAAAGAATTAGGACCGAACATCTTCTAAACCCCGAGATGATCCAGCAATCTATCAGTGCTCACTCAACATCAGTCAGCACCAAGTAAACAAAAATCACATCTCGGTCACTGATAAAAACCCTTCCATATCGGTCTTTTCCCAATCCAAATGATTCCCCAGGCGTGTCGTAAGAATCAAACCGAGATGCAGACTTAAGGCCTGTAGACCACGCTTGACAACCAACTTATTCGCCAAAGAGAGTACCATTAACATGTCAGCTGTCTTGGACTACCCGTAGGCATACCATTTGTGATAGGTCTTGCCCCTCTTAAAGCGCCATCAACTCTTCTTTCCCAAACATCGGATATCAAGAAGCATTCTCAAGCAAAAAATACATCAAGATATCCATACCAGTAACCATCACGACCCGCGGAGCATCCGACTTCAAGCCCTTGCCTTTGATGAAATTCGTAAATAGAAATTACCCTAGTTGATTTCTCGCGAAGTGCGACTCGACCGGCATGTCTCCGACGTTATACCTTATTCACATTAAATTGATCTGAAGATGGGTTAAGTTGTCACGACAAAATTTTCTGAAATCATCCGTTGCTTTAGTCTCTCTGCCTGTAGGTAGTACTGAAAGCGCGTTACAGAGCAATCATGTACTATTAATTTCACATTGTCAGTTCAACACAAGCCCAAACAATTAGGCGAGCGATTGCGACAGCGAAAAAGGGAAATTACAATCACTGAATCAATCAAATCTCATACGAAGGTGTGAGCATTGTCTCCGCGGTCGCGATTTGCCAAGAGTTACAGCACGTGACGCGGATCCTCAGATTTGTTTCGCCGAGCAAAAGTTGCCGGACAATTCGAGGCCTTCAGATCAACTCACACCGCAATCATGCGCCCCTCCATGAGGCTGCCTTTCCGAGAGGCGTTGTACGTCTGCTCCAACTGCAGGTCCGAAGTTCCGCGACGCATCTCGCCGCTCGCTCGTCAAATTCGCCGCTATGCGTCCGATTCCCCGTCAGTCTTAGAGCGAACTCGCTCGTCGCTCTGGAAGGGCAACAAGGCTCCAGGGCCGGCCGATCCTTACACCGGAGAATCTCAAATTGCGCCCGGGTCTGATAAAGGAGAGGGAGAGCTCGCCGCTCCGGCAGAGGGTGAAGAGTTGCAGGATGGTTCTGCATATGTTCAGGCGCAGACTTGGGATGGGCTAAAGCGCATTGGCCATACCAAGGAGCAGCTCTGGAAGTTCAATGGCCCGAGCCCGGTTGATGAGTACGAGAGGTACGTTGACCCTAATCGTGATCTTTGTTGATCTCGATTGCATTCCAACCGGGATGACCTGGAGATTTAATCAATGGACGATTGCAGATTCGGCGCCGATGTCACCCCCAAACCCATTCCCGCTGCCGCTCACCAGGCGGCTGTCGAGATCTCTTTGATGGCAATGCTGGGCAAGGACCTTGCTAGCGTCTCCGAGATTGGCGAACACTATGAACAGATCCAGGAACTGATTGATGCTTGTGTCGTTGGAAGCTCTGAGGCCCAGCAATGGAACACTGCCATTCGTTTCCCGGACCAGCAGACCATGGAGGCGCTTGTTTTTGTGTTCAACCAAATTGGCGTCCAGACTGAGAAGACGATTGAGTCTCCTGAGACCTTCATCTCCCAGGAGAAGCCCTCCGCAGAGGCTTCTCGTGATCTCTCATTAGCCGACCCTGCCGTCAAGTTTGCTGTACGCTCGCTTCCAATCAATCTCCGAAGACACCGCGCTAACCCAAAACTTCACAGTTCATCAAGCGATTCTCCCAGCTGATCGGCCGCCGTATCCCTGACACCGCCATTACCTCCTCTACCACCGTCGGAGAAGTCATCGCCTCCCTCTCTGTCACACTGAAGGAGAAGCCCATTGATGTCCCGAAGAAGCTTGCCAAGCAAGCCAGCGTCGGCGCTCTGCCCCCCCAACATTCAGTTCTCCAAGAAGCGTCTCTCGAAGGGCGCCGAGGACGAGTCCCTGGGCCGTAAGAAGGCCATCTACCTTGAGCTCATCCGCCGCGGACTCATCGTCCGGAAACAGAGGGGCCACAAGAACCGGACTATCGAGAAAGCCACTGGGCTCGAGCCCGAGTCTTGATGATGCAGTGGCATCTCTGTAAAGATCATAGCCGGATGTATGAGCATTTTTCAAGCAGGATGGCCTCGTTGCACATTGTCGGGGCAACTGTCGTTTTGATAACAGGACATCTTTCGTGTATACTAGAATACTTTTCAACTGCAATTTTTGGTTCATTGAAAATTCGTCATCTCGAATTATGTACAAGCTGTGCTCCAGCACGCAGTCCGGCTGGTACAGTCGCTGTCAGTCACCCACCAGCCCGTATTAAAACTCCTTATGACTCCTAAGCAAACTCCCATGGGGCCACGGATGCAAATTGGAAGAAAATAGCAAAGAGACTAACGACGCGCTGAAGAAGGAATGCTGAATCCTCTCGTCATAAAGTCACCATTCTTGCCGTCTTTGCTGTCTTTGGTAAAGAGGCTGTCCAAGTTATCACTTAGACCCATCATCTTGCGCTTCTTATTCTTTTCTTTCTCTTCACTCAACACACGAGCAGTAAGTGAAGCCGTCGCGGCATTTTTGATGCCATTTCCATTGGCAGTCGTAGAGGTAAGTTTCTTGGCCTCTTCGCCTTCAGTAGCATGCTTCTTACGTTTCTTCGAGCCAGGCGCCTTCTTCAGAGAGTGAGTTAGACCTTGCTCAGCGAGCTTCGCACCCCGAGCCATAAGACGCTCCTTGTCCTCTGCCTTAGTCGGCAAGATCGTAATAATGTTATCTTCAGTGTAAGGCTCGTTGCACTAGCCCAACATTAGCTATACGGCATACGCTGTAGTGGAGAAGGAATACAAACCTGCAGACACTTATCGCCCTTCAGCTGCCGGATCGCCTCCTCAGCAAAAACATGCCCACAAGGAACCAGATAAACCGACTTCACAGCCGGACCGAGCGGCTTGGCGGTAACCGGGCAGATCCAGCCTTCACGGCGCTCATGACGGTGCGCATGCGCGCGGTCAGATGGGTGCTCATTGCGCTCAGTGTCAACCTCAAAGTGCAGCTCGATCACATCGCGCAGAGACTTGATTCGCCCGCATAGGATCTCCTCGCAGTCGGATTTGGAGCTGATGCCCTCGCCGTCGTCGCCGGGGAGCAGGAACTGAAGCACGGCGTCTTTATTGTATAGGTTGCCGACCGAATCTGAGACGATTGGTCGTGCGAGGACTCTGTGTGACAATGGACAGGTTGTCCAGGCGTGTTCTTGCTGTTCGCGCTGGGTTTCTTTGATTTGCGCTGTGCTTGGGGCGCGGGTGGCCTCGCGAACAAGTTCGCGGCGGGTGGGGATACTAGAAAATGGTAATTAGCTTATTTTTGTCGCAAAAATCTCATATACGAGAGGATGTCTTACCTTCCGCCGTCATTACCCATCTTAGCGGACTTTTGTAGCTGGTTGCGCAAGTGATAGCGAATCGCCACGATAGTCGAAGAGATAGCGCGCTGAGTCAGCCGCCGATTGGCCGTATCAACAGCTGGCCGGAAGCTCTCTCCACATCTCCAAGCTCAATGCCTCGAACATGAGACTCCCTCAGACGCTGTTTCTGCTGGCTGCGGCCGGGTCTACAGCCCAGGCCAGCAGCGATAAGACTCGTCCTCGGGGCGTCGCTCCTGAATGTAAGTTCCTTAGACCCCAAGTGAATCCCCACCCCCAGACGAGGTGTCCACAGTCTGGGGAAGATCAATGGGTCTACACATATTTTCTGGTGGTTTTTTGATTCTGTTCAATGGATTAATTGTTTCTGTCTGTACAGTTGCCAAGTTCTACCAGGACACGGAGACCTTTACTTGTATCTCAAATCCCGCTATTAAGATTCCCTTCTCGGCCGTTAATGATGACTTCTGCGACTGCCCGGATGGAAGTGACGAGCCTGGGACCGCTGCCTGCGCACACCTTTCGCGCAATTCCCCGCTGACCGTAGCGGAGCGTCCAGGAAATGATGGTCTGGATCTTGTTCTTGCGCTGCCTGGATTCTACTGCAAGAACAAAGGCCATAAGCCATCTTACGTGCCTTTCCACCGCGTCAACGACGGAGTTTGTGATTATGAGCAGTGCTGTGATGGCAGTGACGAGTGGGCGCGCGTTGGCGGAACTAAGTGTGAGGACCGTTGCAAGGAGATCGGCAAACAGTGGCGGAAGACGGAAGAGCAGCGTCAGAAATCCATGACTGCCGCGCTAAGGAAGAAAAAGGATCTTCTTGTGGATGCCGGGCGGCAGCAGAAGGAGATTGAAGACTACGTTCTTCGTCTAGAGGCGGAAATCAAGGGCGCCGAGGCTAAGGTCCATGGTCTCGAGGCAAGCCTCAAGACTGTCGAGGAGCAGGAGCGCAAGGTCGTCAGGACTAGTGGCAAGGGCAAGGGCAAAGTCAACGCTCTCGCTGGTATTGCTAAGAACCGGGTTAACGAGCTGCGTGAGGCGCTGGTGGAGGTTCGCCGACAGAGAGATGAGACTCAGACCCGGTTGAGGGAGCTGGAGGAGGTTCTCTCTAAGTTCAAGGTCGAATACAATCCCAACTTCAACGATGAGGGTGTTAAGCGCGCTGTGCGCAGCTGGGAGGATTACGCCGCCCGAGGATTGGGCGAGGAATTTAACGGTGCACGGGACCGGGACCTGGATGAGATTGCTAAGGCCGATGATGAGACCTCTGGTGTCGATTGGGAGCATTGGGAGAAGGAGGAAGATGGATGCGCTGATTCTGACTTGAGTAAGCTGCCACTTGATACCGTTTGATCCATTTCAGCTTCTGACAAGACACAACAGTCTATAAGATCGCGGCTTACCTCCCGCCATCCCTCGTCACCTTCCTTGAAGACAAGATTCTCTCCATCCGGTCTATTCTTGAGATCAGTGGAATCCTGTCTAAGCCCGAGGAAGACTCATCTTCCGAGTCCAAGGCTGTGACCGAGGCTCGTGATGCTTTGAAATCCGGCGAGAGCGAGCTGAAAGACCTAAAGAACAAGCTTCGTGATCAGACCGCCGATCTCGAAAAAGACTACGGCCACGGAGGCATCTTCCGCGCCCTCAAGGGCGTGTGCATCTCCCAAGATGCAGGCGAGTACACCTACGAGCACTGTTTCCTGGAAAGTACCAAGCAGAATCAGCGCAAGGGTGGTGGCTCCACGTCGATGGGCAAGTTTGTCCGAATCGGGTCCACGACCGTTGAGGAAACCAACGAAGCCGGGGAAGTTGTTACCGTCGAGAAGGTCGCCCTCGAGTATGAACGCGGTCAGAACTGCTGGAACGGCCCTAACCGGTCGACTAAGGTAGTACTGGAGTGCGGAGAAGAAAACGAGATCTTGAAGACTGCTGAGGATGAGAAGTGTGTTTATTCCATGCTTGTGACTACCCCAGCTGTTTGTGCCAGTGGTGAGGATGACGACGTCGCCCCCCGCTCGAAGGATGAGCTGTGAGCTCTCTTTGGTTATAAAGATTGCATTGCATCTGTGTCTCGTGCTTCTGGGCTGATTAGTATCTTCCCAGATTCTACAAAGATTGATGTACTTTGAGCATTCCGACATTTCGTCCAAGTAAATTTTCAGCGAGCTTGATTACATTTCATTTACATGTTTCCTTTGATCATATCAAACACGTCAAGGCTGGTCATTGAAGAACCTCCAGAAGAACCTCCAAGCCTCCATGATAGTCTCCCTTTTTTTTGGCTTACAATAGCACGTTCAAATAGAGTCTTGTTGGATATATATTGTCATATTGTTGCACGGCATAAACAGCCCTAAAAAGCACAGACATACACGAGGTCAAAAACGACGAGTCTTATATCCCACCCCATCCAAAAGGCTCCGACCCTTCAATACAGACACAGAACTTATACATCAGAAACGATCATAGAGTACACCGATAGCCGGTCTTAGTGGGAAAGCAGCGGCAGGCCGGGCCTGGTATGCGTTGTAGAGGTGGAGGAGGACGGCAGTGAGGAAGGCGTGTGAGCCGGCTTAGTGCTGGTAGAATAATCAGAACTTCTTTCAGGAACTTCAAGAGACCCGAGATACTTACGGTGCAGCTAGAGCAAGAGCAGGAGCTGCAGTTGCCGGAGCAGCAGTTGCATGAGCAGGGAGACATGATGAATGTAGTGTTGATGGGGGAACCACTTAAAGACTTGTGATGAGTTCTTGGATTTACCTGGCTTGAGAGACGACAGGGAGAGAAGGGGGTTATACGGATGACTTTATATACTTTCATGCTACGCAGCGTTGTACTCCGAGCCTTAGATGTCTATGAGTCGTCGACGACCTAGGTACCGACTTGCCTATCGGAGCACCGGACACTGCTTCAACCCCTCCGTGGTGTGGTCGAGTCAAGAGATATCCACAGTCCCCCTCTCACTCCACTTCATTCTCACGCGCTACCCGCATCGACTGACTCTAACGCTGTCACAAATGAATGATCTCTTTTCCAGTGCCGGTCACCAATGGTATTGGGCTACGATAGAGGGGAACCATGCACCCGATCTGTTTTCTTTGGGGTCCTGCATCGTGAGAGGTCCACCTATGCAGATCAAGCTGCTGGCACGACTCAGATCGGTTTAGTTCAATGCAGATGATGTGGGCTTGTGTGGCAGGCTGCCTTGTTCCTTTCGGACTGAAAGGCTCCTACGCTGCCGAGCTTCCTTTCCCGGATCCTGTGCTGAACTTGTTTATCAAGACTATGGCCGGATAGTGGGCAAGCAGGTCATGTCTGTCTTACGATTATGGAGCTCGCAGAATAGACCAGAACAGAACAGACCAGACCATTATTCCTACTCATGGCCGATTTTCGGCCTTCGAAGTGGATCAGAGATGCGTAAGGATCAACCCCATACCATACCTCTGCCAGCACAGAAAATGTTCTATTTCACGCATTTCAAGCCTCCATCATACTAGGGTGACGCACATGGTGATGAAGCCCACGTTTCAAAAGCTGTGTAGATCTGCTCTGGCCGGCTGGTCCGATCCACATTCGGGACGGGCCTCATTACCTCATGGGTACAGTCATTGGTAACGGTGGGAACGCACTGTGGCCAGCAGTGGGGGGGTCCATTTCCAGGATGAGATTTTCCGGCGCCAGGAGCGGCGCAGATTCGATTTCTCGCGTGGCAGCCTATGAGGAGCCGAGTGTTTGCGCGAGTTGAGGACCTTGGGGGAGGGGCGCTCTGAAGCCCTATTGGCAGCCGCGCGCCCTATATGCTGAGGTGCATATTCCAGAATCTACCAGAGCGGATGATGAGCTATGTTGCCTCTCATCTGACAATTCAGCTAAAGAGGCAAAGCCAAAATGCCGCAGTCATTATTTGAGTCCTGGTATCAGAGGTATACGGTATCCTCGGATGGGAGCCACACTTATCGACACCAATCCTAGCAGGTCTGAGATCCCAGGAGTGTGTGGCTTGACCTCAAAACTCAGTCAGCTAATAACTGAGCTCCAGCTTTGGAGCTACTGGATCGTTCACCGGGGCTTATAGCTAACCCTCGTGAGAGTAATAGATCGCGAACCAACTGCGTTTTGGTCCGCTTCTGTGGCACGGACTTCAAGAATGCGTGGAAGTAGGGCAGCGCGCCGAGGAAAAGTGGACCGTCTTATCCTGCTACTCTGTATAGCACGAAGTTACTGGAGCATATTATTCCCTGCTTGGGTCTCGGACCCTTCCGATATATATGTCTATCGGAATTTCTCATAGCTGCGATGCCGTTATTCTCCTTTCGGGGCTCGCCTCTCGCTTTCTTTGAGTCTAGAGTGCCGATCACTTTGATGGACGTGAACGTGCAATTTTCCCCCGAAGTCGATTCGGGTCGGCAGCCAAAATAGATTACCTTAGTAAAACGCATTTATTAATATTGATTATTAAGTAGTTCTGATTATATCTTCACAGTACTCTATAATACTTACTCATAGCCCGTCTGAGCGAGCATTATAGTCTTATTCGATGCGCGTTTCTTCGACTTTGCTAATAGTAGAAGTCACTTTTGCAGCTAGAGAGCCTTAAAGAGTTATATAAGGAAATATATAATAACTTTGAATGAAACTGTTATTTCTTTTAGACGTATTTATGTTCGGTGAGTGAAATCTGACTGTATAAACAAAGATAGGAACGGTAAACCGATTCCAACGGATTCAAGAATATACCGACAAGATCTCGGGGGTGGTAGATAAGTGGAAAGAGCTAATTAGCATAGTTATAACGGTTAATCGAGTAGTTCGAGAAGACACTGCTAGTTTGAGTACATAAAATCACGAAATAGGAGACGAAAGACTATCGTGGTAGACTCGTGATATGAAATGTCCCGAAATTTGATGTTGAAGGGCAGATAAGGATCATCACCGATTGCAGTCCAAATGGCCTTGTGGGGCAGTTCCTTCGAGTCCAGACTGGACACTGCGTGCGAGGAACTCACGTCAGGATCATGCTGAGATTTACTGAGTGTGAGCCCGACTCTGAGCCCAAAACTCAGATGCTCGTAAAGCGGCGAGCGCCCAAAGAGGTAAGCTCCACATAGGGATATAGCTGCATGAAAGATTTGTATCATTATTGGCCTGTTGGGAGCCTACGTCCTTTTACTGTACTGTAGGGGTCATAGACTCGCGGCGACTTTCCTGAAATAGTGAGTCTCCATCCTTGACGCCTGAAACATAGCTGATCGTTTATGGTGCGTTCCACGACGAAATTGGTAGCCGCAATAACCGACCGTATTTCGACTTGGGGCCGTAGAATGCTTGCCAAATGGGGGTTTTGTGATGTGGGAAAAACATGATTTCGATTGAGAAGGTCCGTGATTTGATTACCGTAGTAAAAAAGAAGTTACTTGGGCGGACCAAGTAACTTCGTGTCCGGGATGTGTTGGCCGATCCAGGTACCCAACGTGGCACTGTATTTCCCTAGTTACGTCAAGCTACCGTGTCGAGACATTTCGACATTGAGGGCTCTGCTGTTTTGCTGCAAAGGTGTCGTGATAGTCTTGTCGCAACTGAAAGTGAACTGGAATTAAGCTCATCCTATCTACCGAGTCTAATGACCCAAATATCGGGTCGATGCCCACAAGGTACTTGACAAAAGAAGAATAAAAGAGGTTCAACAACCGCTCTTTGCAAAATTGAAACGCAAAGGACGTACGAATTCTTTTTTCGAGAATTTGACATCGAGACCTCCATGATACACCCCCCCTTCAACGCAACACTGATAGCATGAAGCTAGATCCTTCACCTGTTGCATCTGCCTGCCGCATCTCGATTATGAGAAGAAGATCAGCTCACATCTTCTCCGCCACTCATCATGAGTTGGTGAGTGGTTTATTTCTGGGAAAAGTGGAGGTTCTTCGGTTAGCCAACGACACGTCTTGATAGCGAGGAGAGCAAAGGCATGACATACAGGGCACTGGCAAGCGCCGGCAGGGCACTGGCAGGAAGAGCCACAGCTGCAGGTGTGATCGGGACCTGTCGTCAGGGTCAGTATCGAGATTCGAGGGATGCAATATTCGGCAAATACGAGGGTGCGAGTAACCCCGCCATGTCCCCGCCATGTCGGATTACAGGCAGAGCAGCAAGGTGCAGGGTAGATGCAGATGGGACGGAATGTACTCACCCATTTTGAATGTAGTGGTGTTTATTATCGGATTTTCTGAAGGAGTGATTTAGATGACGATAGTGTGGGAAGATGAAAAGGGTCGCGCTGGGTTTATATACGAGGCCGCGCCCGTGATTTACCGAGATGCGACTTTGGCGAAACTTCCACGCATGTTGCATCTCACTAACCTAACCACGAGTGAATTTCTGCACTGCCCCGCCTGAGCACAGACGTAGGAATACTCCATAGCTACGGGTTTCTTTGTGCAACGCGCTTTGTCTATGGATGACTGCTACGACGGATGACGCAGCACGATAAAGTTGCCTGCGAGCTGAACGGAAGAAGAAGACTCAATACTATCTGATTGCTCATCTTCGTGTTCAAGCCCGCATGTCTAGCTCAGCTTCCTGTCTGTGCGGAGGCATAGCACTGTCGCTGCAGCTAGATCCTTTGACGGATCAGACTCAACTCCAGCTATGCCATTGCCACAACTGCCGAGCGATGACTGGCATCTTGTGCACATCATATTATCTCTTGCAGGATGAGCCATCTACACTTGAGGGACTTCAAGAGTACCGCGAGTCTCCTAACGTGAGCCGCTTCACCTGTAAGACGTGCGGTTCCCACGTCCTGGCTCAAGTGAAACCTAGCGGACGATTTTTAGTGGCCTCGGGTGTATTAGTAGCGGGAGACATTCCGAGGGTACAGTCAGTTCAGCACTGGCAGGTCAAGGACACTGATGATGGTGGGTTGAGCACATATTTGCCCGGCTGGCCAACAACGGACGGTGGCTGCAGACTGGAGGTTCTTTCGGGACAGCCTGGAAGCACCGCCAGATCTCATTCGCAACGGCGCATGCATGATCCATCGAAATCACAAACTCAGCTGCAGGCACGCTGTCATTGTGGAGGGATTGAATTCTACATCACCCAGCCAGACTCATCATCGACAAAGGCTTGGTCACCTTTCGCTGACTTGCTTATCCCGTACCACACCGGATCTGGAAATAACCCTGATGATGTCAAATGGTGGTTGCGAAATGGAAACACCAAGTATCTTGCAGGTACCTGCACGTGCGAATCCTGCCGACTGGGGTGCGGCTTTCCCATTCAGCCCTGGGCATTTGTACCAAAAGCCAACATTTTCAATGCGGATGGATCTCTACTGAAATTTGAAGGTAAGACCATGCGGCGATACAATAGCTCCCCGGGTGTGTATCGGGAGTTCTGTGCAGTTTGTGGAGCCAATGCATTCTGGCATTGTGCTGAACGGCCGGAATTGATCGATGTGAGTATCGGATTGGCTTATGGTCATGGTGCACTTGCAAAGGACTTCCTAGAATGGGCTCCTGACCGCGTTAGTTTTGCGGAGATGGCCATTCAAACGGATTTGGTCAAACTACTGGAGGATGGGTTAAAAAGGTTGTCCGCCCATTGAGTATAACTTGCAATGACCATTGGCGCTTTTCGTCGCTCACCGCCTTTGCAGCGTGATTCTGCCGTAGCCCTCTTTTTTTGTGCATCTCGCGACTTCCTGGCCTCACACCAATTTTTCAAGTACGCGCGGTCGACAAAGTTACCGCTGGCTTTGAATGACTTAATATTGTCTGCCAATTAAGAACGACTGTCTACAACTGAACTTTCCTATCTGTCCAACATTATCTCCAGACGGACTGAACCATCTTTTGAGGTGCAGCCTGTGCGCGTTCCACCATGGCGCCGTTCGAGTTTCGAGGAAATGGCCCCCCCTAAAAGAGGGGCGCTCGAGACCAAAGACGCAGAGACTTCACCTTCCGTTACCCAAAACCAAAGACTTCAGAGAGGCCTTTATTGCAGGGTCAGAGGGAAGGGACGCCTGAGCTCCTAACGTTTGAAGACAACGACAAGCCTGCTCCCAAGTTCGCGTCGATTGCGGACTTGAGTGACAGCGAGGAGGCGGAGATGTCCCTTTCAGAGGATTCAGAAGACGAAGATTCGCGCCCCCGGAAACGACGCGCCATTGCAAGCGAGAGCAAAGACTCAACGCCTCCACCACCACCTCCAGCCCCGAAATGGTCAAACCCTGATCCCTACACTGCTCTCCCTCCTCCTGACGAAAGTCAGCACAAGCGTATGGATGTTGTCAAAATGATTCGCAAGGCCAAACTCCAGAACGGCCTGGGCGAGGCAAAGGAAAAAGACGCTGTTACAGACAACGACGATTTCATTTCTCTTGGCCCCGCTCTCGAAATTTCAACAGAGAGCCAGGCTCCTGATAATGCGCCAAAGGGTCCCAAGAGCATGGAGCAACAGCCCCCGTCGTTACCATCGTTGAAACGGACTCGTGACGACGAGAGCAAAGGCGTTTCCTTCAAGACTGGGAAGCCCAAGGCCCGCTTCATGGATGATGGATCCATTCTTTACCAGTGGAGAGCCTTTTCTGGCCAAGATGATACTCCCTGGATGTCTAGTACTTATCCCTATGCACCCAAGCCGAAAGTGAGTGTTTTTGCTCGTTCTTTTAGCACTTTGCCTATACTAACTCTTCTCAAATCCAGGCTACATTGTGAAGTTCTTGATTTCTTCAACTGGGTGAAGCCTCATGATTACGAGCAGATTGTCCGCGAAGATCTTATCTCCCGCCTTGATGACGCATTTAAGCAGAGATACGGTCCCGTCTCTGTCAAGCCGTTTGGCTCATTTGCTTCCGGAATGTACCTGCCCACTGCAGATATCGATCTCGTCCTACTATCCAAGGGTTTCATGGCGGGCGGAAGGAAGCAGTTTGGGGAGCGGAAGGGTCAAATCTACGCCTTTTCTGCGTATCTAAAGAGCTTGGAAATTGCAGTGCCTGGTTCCATTGAAACCATTGCCCACGCCAGGGTCCCCATTCTGAAGTTTATTGATAAACTGACTGGCCTTCGGGTGGATCTGTCTTTCGATAATGATAGTGGCATCATCGCAAACCGGACTTTCCAGGAATGGAAGCGGCAGTATCCCCTCATGCCTGTCATCGTGTCCGTTATCAAGCAATTTCTGCTTTTGCGCGGCCTCAACGAGGTGCCCACTGGCGGATTAGGTGGATTCTCCATTACCTGCCTAGTGACAAGTCTTCTTCAGCACATGCCCTCTAACAAGCAAGATAACATCGGGGATGTTTTGATGTCCTTCTTTGACTTCTATGGATTTATGATGGACTATGAACGAGTTGGCCTTCGCATGGAACCGCCGGGATATTACAACAAGGTGCGACCTCCATTTAGATCGCCACGGGCCGCAACTGACATAGCACAGGGTTTCGGTGACAATGACCGCCTGTCAATTATCGACCCCAACAACTCTTCGAACGATATTTCGGGCGGCACAAAAGAGATTCGGTTGATTTTCAGGGCCTTCCGTGATGCGCACGATAGCCTGAGCCGACGCATGCATGAGATTGCCCATTCAAATCAGCCAAAGAGCATTCTTCAGGCCATCCTCGCAGCAAACTACGATGAGTACACCGAACAGCGATATCAGCTCCGCCACGTGTTTGAGAATTCCCAGCAGTTCGCCCGATACCGAGGATCTCCCAATGGAAGAGACGCCGATAGACATGCCCAAAGACCGGCTCAAAAGCCCGCGGAAAGACCTCATCTTGTGCCTCGTGGTCCCCGCCGCAAGTAGGCGCAAGTGAGCCTGAGCTAGCCTTCCACAGGCTCCCAGATAGCCGCCACTTGCCGAATTGCTTTCTGTCCCTTGCAGTGATGACCCTGACGAGTTCCCTTGAAGCCGAGATTCATTTTGTCTGACTATTAGTTCGAGATACCCATGCCGTTTGGCCGGAGGAAGCGAGGACACAGCGAGGGGAACTGGACTGATCATTTGTAGCCAATGCGATTGCAGCTGGCCGTCCTCATTATTTTATTAACGATTGGGAAGTGATTTCATCAATGAGCTTTCTGATTGATTCACATTTAGGTTCCGCCGTCGCTCTTCGAGTTTGAATTCGTCTCCAATGCTCGTGCCTCCCATGGAGAACACCTCCTCGGGTCTACTAACATCTCGACTCGGCGCGGCCTGGTCATTTTTTGTTTTCATTCCTGTACAGGATATATCCTTAGTGAGCCCAATCGAATCCAGCCAGCGACCTGAAAGGTTCTGGGTCGCACCTTCCCGGTGACTATTACCTCTTGCTCCTGCCCAATCCTCCTTCTCACCAAGCAAGCGTTACATGCGATTTCTTGGAGAGGAGCACGGCTTGGGACTCAAGCTTATGGTCCCGAGAGCTTGTACTTGTAACTCACTGCGATCGATGAGGACTGTCAGTACCTAGGAGCCATGACGAGGTATGCCTGGGGTGGAAGCAGGCTCTGAGGCGGGGCCGAGAAAAAAACACGTGCTAGTGTACGCTTGATATCTGAAAGAGGAAAATATTACCTTCGAGCTTCATTAACATTATGTGCTCAGATATCCGGGGACATGGCTTATGTATAAATCTATGTACGGCCCACGCTCACGCTCACAAAGAACCAATTGAGATCATCGTGTATGTTCATGCCACACAAGTTGCATATCTATCCCAGTCGGTTCTCCACATCCAAGGGCGGCGTAAGCATGACGTCTCCTGGAGACCCGGCCGCAGGCGAAGCCTCATCCTCGCCCTCCTCAAGCCTCTTTACGGTATCAAGGTGCTCAACAGGCAAGAAATTCTTGAAGCCCGCACCCGGACTCGCCCATACGTAGTCAACCCATTCGCTACCCAGAACGTCACGGACCTCCTGAGACAGCTGCAAGATGTGAGCACGACGTGAGTGAGACCAAGCTCGGTCGGTGACGAGGCCCTCTGAGGGGGTCAAGATATCCGCGGAGACCTTCGATGCAGACGGGACTGCGCCAGAGAGACCGTCGGGGTAGACGACCCAGCAGGTTGAGACCTGCTCTCAAATTGGAATTCTTCGTCGTCCTCATTCCAGCTCTCCAGTCCATCCAAAATACTATGCCACACCCGGAGCGTCTCATCCAACTCATCAATGTTGCTGACGCCCATTACACTAACACCCATTCTCCTTCCAGTCCCCATATTCGCAACTGACAAGAAGCCTGGATCCGCATCCTTGCCCTTCGCCAACGGCGCACCAAGTCCACCAACTTTAGCACCAGCGCGCAACCAAGTCTCCAGCGCAAAACGGATAGCAACGACCTCAAGCTTCTCCCCATGCTCCATCACGCGATCCGCCGCCCTCTGAACAGCTCCGCGCAATGCATCAGGCGCAGGATGGAAATCTCCCATCGAGCCAATTGGTACACCATCCCTCCTCAACAACCCCATACCCAGTGGCGACGCATTGGGCACAACATCCACGCCCGCAGCAAGAAGTCTCGGCAGCGCAAGTGAATACAGTCGTGTGTTCTGCAACGTGAAGTTGGCATACGACATCACAATATCAAGCGGCTCGCCTGTCTCGCGCAAGATCATCTCCGCAAGCTCACTCAATATATCGACGGGATATCCCGAGATTCCCACATAGCGCAGTACCCCTTCTTCATCGCGCAGACGACGGAGTTCGCGCACAGCAGTGAGAACTTCGGCAGGGCTCACGAATTCCACATCGTGACAGTATACGACGTCCAAGTACTCCGTGTGCAGGCGACGAAGACTGCGGCGCACGCTATGCTTTATCCAGGTTGGAGAGTAATCGAATGAGGTGGAAGCGATGCGGCCGACTTTGGTAAGCAGTCGGTATGAGTCGCGGGGAAAATTGGATTGTACGAATTCGGAGGTGAGGGCACGGCCGAGGAGCTCTTCCGCGGGGCCATAGTAGGGGGATGTATCAAAGGCGCGAATGCCGCGGGACAGGGCACGCTGGACTAGTTCTGTGGTTGGGAGGGCGTAGGGGTCTGCATTGTATTGCGAGTTGAAGGTTGCGGTGCCCATTATCAGTGGGGGGAGGTCCCCAGACAGCGGGGTGGAAGGGCGCATGGTTGTGGCTGGGGAGGGACACTCGAGGGAGGATATAGGATGATTACAGGGTCAACCCGAGGTTTCTTGGAAGAACCAACTCAGCACAAAGCGTAGAAAGGGGACGGTGATTTCCTTATGAGAATTCGCTCCGGCTCCGCTGCTCCGCTCCGAATCGCGCCATGGCGGGGGCGAGTAATGTAGTATGCGAGACGATGGCCCGATCCCGATCGATTCAGTGACTCCCCGATCGTCGATTCATAATCGATATGGACTGGAACCACGGTTGTACCTGATTCTCTCTTGGTGTTCCTGCATGGCAATTTCCAACCGGCGGTGGCAAAATCGTGCGCCCGGTACTTTTTGTCTACATCGATTACGAAAGTACGGAAAACCAAAGTAGAACATTATACATGTGCAAATATGAAGCTATTGTACATTTCCTTTGCGGGTCAGAGTGGAGAAGAGGGGGGTCGACTGTGGTGGAAAGGGTCGAAATGGTATACACAAAGACCGGAAGGTCTGAGAGGAAAGATCGAGATCAAGGCCATGGGTCAAGATCAAGATCACAACTCCCCAAAGCTGGGAGATCCCTCAATCTAATAAGAGAGACAAAAACCTCTTTCCCACAATAACCCAAACGCCATGCTATGCCAAATCAAGATGAGAGCGGACCCCGACGAACATCGAGGAGAAAAACAGTGCTCAGGCGAAAGACGGTACTTGAAGCGTGCGGACTCGAAGCGCGGATGTGAAGGATATCGAGGACGCAGGAGAGAACAGCGCAGAGGCGCAGATGCTCTCAGGTGGTAAAGGGTTTCACCGGTCCTTATAGACCTTGGGCTTCCAGCCCTCTTTCAATTCCTTCTCTGTAGCGGCCTGGCGCTGGGCAGTTCGAACCTCCATCTCTATACGCTCGCGCGCGCGCAGAATCTTACTTTGCAGGTAGAAACTGCCGCCCTTCTGGGGATCGTTGAGGTCGAAAAGCTTCTTGAATCGCTCCATAACGTGTTCGATGTTTTGTTCGCCGGCGACCGGGGGCTTGACGTTGAGGATCTTGCAGGCCTCATCGAGGGTCAGGCCGGAGGAGGAAAAGCTGCTGCCGCCGCCCTGCTTCTGCGCAGCGTATTTACCAGAAGCCTGGGCTTGCTTGTAGGCTTCGGCGAAGGCGCGGCCGAAGACCCGGGCTCCGGTAACAACGACTTGGGTGACGATGCGGTGAGCCTGGAGAGGAAATGAGTCAGAATTTTATAATCATATCGCAAATGTGCCCAGCCAGTAGAAATAAAAGACCGAGAACGTACCATGTCGACGGGGCTGAAGGAGCTGGCGCGATGATCCCAAGGAGGTGAAGAGAGGAAGAAGGGGAAAATTTCGGCTGCGCGTTTTAGCGTCGGCAGGTCGGGGAGCTGGAACTATGCGCCGCAGGGTCATCTCATGTTTGTTTAATGGAAGAATACAAGCATAATTGATCGAGAATAAATATTCTCCTAATTATTTCAGCATGCTAAAGTATTTATAGACCTTAAAATAACACCGATATTTCCCAGCGTCGGTACTTAAAAAGTGTTGCACGGGCAGTCACATGTCCTCCGGTGCTTTGCCCCCCGCAGATCAACTCTGGACCGAACGAGCCTCTCACCATATAACGAGAACGATCGCCCGCTCAGCCAGATGAGCTGACACGCATCGCATGACGTCGCCGTAATTGGATGGCCGCGCTCGGTATGTGCCCTTGCCCTTGACCATGACCAGAGAGCAACTAGTTGATGCTAGGCTAGAAGACCTTCCGTGGATCGATTCCATGGCACTCCCAATGAACTCCCAAGACCATGGCCAGTCTGACTCTCAACCGCCGACGGTCGCTCCTTTCTCGCCCTCTACCATCACTGGATCCGCCTTGAGCTCACGCCAGCGCTCCAGTGTCATCGTACACCGAAAATCTCCGCTGCTGGTTGCTACACCGCCGGCCATCACCCGAGCCCTGGCCTACTCGCACCCGTTTCTCCTGCCGTTGAACAAGCTTGCGGGCCTGTTGACATGGACAACTGGGGACCCGTGGCAGAGCTTCCTGCTCGTGGCTGTTTTTTGGACGGTGGTGCTATATAGCGATGCCATCATTCTGTGGGCAGGCCCGATTTTAGTAGTGATCGGATTGATCCTGGGCATGTATGGCCGTCGCTACTCACCTTTGTCATCAACGACCTCGACGGGTGAGAAGCACCAGAGCAGAGCTGCGGCGGAAACGACCCGCCACCACAAAAGTCTGGATGACAT
The DNA here is from genome assembly GCF_028827695.1 of Penicillium maclennaniae. NCBI lineage: Eukaryota > Fungi > Ascomycota > Eurotiomycetes > Eurotiales > Aspergillaceae > Penicillium > Penicillium maclennaniae. The sequence goes on along the minus strand of NW_026623215.1, from coordinate 2,284,214 downwards.
CGTTGAAACCTTGCGCATATTCACAACCAGATGCAATATCCTGCTCGAGCCTTTGCTCGATTTGACCGATTTCCTATCCACTCAGCGAACCCCAACATCTGCAACTACTCGGCCGGCGCTTACTGCTCTCTTCATCCGAATTCTCCTTGTCACTCCCATTTGGATCGGTCTTACCCTTCCGCCTCTTTACCTAATTACCACCCGACGTGTCGTCATGACCGTCGGTACTATCGTCCTCACCTACCACTCGCGACCTGCACGGGTCTCACGTGTAATTCTATGGCGGTCTCGAGCAGTCCGCCGCCTATGCTCCATTATCACAGGGCTCTCCGTCGCAGATGGCCCAAGCACACCGAAAGCCCCAGCCCAAGGTCAGGGCCAGGGCCAAGGCCAAGGGCTGAATATATCAACACGGCGGCGTGGGGACGGCTCTGGAGTGCGATTCACGTTCGTCATGTATGAGAACCAACGACGCTGGCTTGGAATTGGCTGGACATACTCTCTGTTCCCGTCAGAGCGTGCTGCCTGGACAGATGAACACCTCAACTCTGTTCCACCGAAAGACTCTTTTGAATTGCCCGATGTTTCCACCGGTGGCTCGAAATGGCGTTGGGTGGAGGGTAGTGAGTGGCGCGTTGAAGGCGCGGATCTTTCTACTAAATCAGGATCCAAGACCGCCGCGAGCGAGGGATGGATCTATTACGATAACAAGGTTCGTTTATCTCAACAGTCTGGATGTCGATGCCTATTGCTAATGAATCATAGTGGAATGATGGCCGTCGCGCTCAAGACGGTTGGGATCGATATACCCGCCGACGTAAATGGTATCGCGATGCTGAACTGGTCGAGGTGCAACCAGATGGCTCCGACGAGACCGTCTCAAATTCCCCACAAGCTCAGGTAAAGGAAGAGGAAAAGGATTCCGATCCTGAATCGCTAAGTCTCTCATCTACAATACCCCTCAAAGCGCGCAGACGGGGCTGGTTCCGCGGCAAGGACAAAGATCACGTCAGGAGCACTTCAAAGGACCAAAATCGTGCCACAGGATCAAATTTCGGAGCCTCTCAGGATGGTGCCGGCAGCAACAAAGGCACACCGTCGCGTCCGATAAGCGTTCGCAATCCGTCCCAGTACAGCATCAGGGAAGGTAGCGTGGGAACGAGCGATAGCACTAGTCTGCGCGAAGGAGACTCCTCCATGCAAGACCACCTCGATCGATGGTCGACCAGGGCAGCGGGGGGCACAGAACGAGCTGAAAGGGAATTCGGGTTGAGTGATGACGTGAATATGGGATTGAGTTGAATACAACTATCGCTAGTCATACCCGAAAGAGTGTATTTTCCAATTTTCTTGTTCGTCTTTTTGGAGTCATGAGACTTAAAACACCCAATGAATATACCCTGCTAAACATCGCTGACATGAAGATAATATTCGGAATTCTTTGCGTGTCTACCTAGATACCTGTTCTAGACCTTGATTTAGCTTCTTTCTTGGCCATATCTCTTGATGTCCTTTGGACGCGTCGCTCTACGTTGATGCCTTCAATGTCATTTTTCATAAGTGGCTTGTGTCGTTCTTGGTATTAGTGAGCGCTAGTCCCGCCGGCAAACATAAAAGATGGTGCGCTCGCCTATGTTGTATCCTCAGAGCGCTCCTTGTGGCCTACGTCTTAGATACGAGCTGGAAATGGTATGATGAGAATATTCTGATTTGAGTAAAAAAAAAAAAGCTATGGATGCGTTTGGTAAGGTCAAGATCATGCATAAATTCCCCTTCTTAACTCACGTCGATGCAGGGGCCGCTAAATTTACAAGTAGATAACAATCACGTGTAGGCGCAAGATTGTCCCAATTGGGAATAGCGTGGTGGGATTTGCTATCAAATCGCGGGGAAGACTCACCATTGATGCGAAAAGCATTCTCCAATGCGCCAAACACGATGACCTTGACTACGTTCCACGACACGGGATGGGCCTCTCAAACCTCCCCGCAAGTCTCCGCACATGCTCGTCCAGTCCCCAAAAAGGGGCGCCGGCAAACAGGCACGCCATGGACTCGCTCCGGCTGTCTGACATGTAAGAAACGTCGCAAAGGGTGCGATAAGGCTAAGCCAAGGTGTGTCCCTACGTGGGTAGTTGCATTATATGCTTAGGTTGACCGCCAGTTAGCTGCAAAAATTGCCTCAAACAAGGCCGCAAGTGTGAGGGCTATGGCGATCTCTGGGTGGAGCCACTTGGTCCATCGGCTCAGGTATTCATGCAGGCGAATGCCTCGAAGCCGCCTCAATTAACGGCTCACTCTCCTGCTCACCAATTATCACCGTCACCGTCGGTATCGCCATATTCTTATGCATGGCACGATACGCAGCTATCTCCAGTCTCATTGGACTGTTCTGCGTCGTCCTCGCCACTACGGTTTGTTGACATTGAGACCGAAGAGACTATCCAAGATCAAGCCACAACCAAATCAACGGAGTTTAATGGTCAAGATAACTCAGCAGTCATCATGCGACCTCAAGGGTATCCTATCCCTAGTCACCTTTCGGGTCATGAATCATACTATCTACAATACCATGTAGAGCATGGATCCAAACTCCTCGCCAATCTCGAACGTGATGACAACCCACTACGGTCCCTGCTAATTCCATGCGCCATGTCCTCTCCATTATTGATGAAGGCTGTATGTGCGGTCTCGGCTCTTCACCTCGCGAATCGTTCACGTGAGTTCATTGCACAGAATGCCGCAGCGACTTTCTATGGCCACACTCTTCGCGGTATTCGGACAGCAATCGCTCAATGCTCCACTGACTTACTTCCTGATGACGCTATGCTCGCAGTGGGCTTGATGTGCAAGTACGAGATTGTTCGTGGCAGCATCAAACAGTGGGTTGTGCATCTCCACGCAATGCAGCGTCTCATCGCGTCTCGTGGTGGCCTCGGGTCTATGAACCCAGATGCGGCACTTTTTCTTCGAGGATTGTACGTTTTTTTACAATGCAACATTTCGATTCTATCACTTACGATAATCAAGATTTGTCTACTCTTATAACATGGCTCGCATCAGCGCCCGCAAGCCCATCGCATATTCTGACCCCACAGACACCGACATCGGTCCTCCAAAATTAGATATCTATATCGGGTTCACTGAGGAGATCCTCAAACTTTGCGGACGCATCGCAGAGCTACCTTCGCTGCGAGACGATCGCATTTCTCTAAGTCTGGCGATAGCATCCATGTGAATTGCCTTTATCCAGCAACCAAGGTCGTCATCATACGCTAACAATATAAATCGCAGAAATGACTCACTCCTATCATGGACCCCCACATTAGTCGACTTTATCATCCCGGAGGGCATTACATCCGCTACTCTAACCCGACTCCAGCTCGTCGCAGAGTGCTTTCGCGAAGCAGCGTTTATTTTCCTCCACTCGACGCTTGAACGCATGAGTGCGAAGTCTGATACCCCCCAAATACCATTCGACCCAGATGCATACTCCATTAACACCCCCACATTACCCTGCGAGGACAATCTGTATCTTATGGAATGGGCCCCTCTAATCTCAACACCGAAGTCGATCGCCATTCAGCGCTGCCTCGCACGCGTGAAGACCTTTCCCCTCGACGAACACTGCGAGTACTCGGCTCTTACGTTCCCACTATTTATCTCCGGCTGCGAGACCGAAGTTCTCGCGCACCGCGATCTTATCATTTGCTTTTTAGGCAAGTTGCAGACCAATTTTGGCATTGGGAATGTCGAGCGCGCAAAGGAATTACTACGTATCCTCTGGGCGAGACAAGATGCCAACGCACAAGATATTGCAGCTGGAGGCACAGTGTTGAGGAAAACTCATTGGATGGATATCCTAGAAGAGTTGCAATGGGAGTTAAGTCTCGCGTAGCTTTTTAATTGGGCCTACTTTGTATAATATGTATTATAAGAGGGAGGAGTCACATCACCCACACTGCTTAATGTCAATAAGAAGAATAGATGTTCGGTCGCAAGTTGACATGTTCACTCTAGTGAAGGCCATTCGATACTCTCGTGAGATGTTACACCGATACAAGCAAGGGTTGGCGTTTATAAATATTCAGCCATTTCAATACATTTAGCAAGGGTTCGGTGCTGTAACGTTACACAAAATGATCAAGCGCACATTCCTTTTCATCGCTATCTGACCCTCGCTAGGAACAAATAAACTTGCTCCTTCTCAACTAAAAGTCTGCATATGATAAACCTGCTCGATATCGCATATTGGGTGTTCTCGGCGGACCTGGACAGAATTAGATGAACAATATTCAGCATCAATAGACCAGCTGGAAGACCATGATCTCCAAACTTGTCAAATGAGATTTCAGTGGGTTGATTGAACATTCCTGGCTGTTGAAAGAATAGTATGCTTGAAGGGAGTGGAAATTCCGGGATAGACCGACCCGCCCTAGATTTAGTACCCAATCTTTGCACTGGAAGACGTTCAATTATAAATGGGGCTCTGTAGCACTCCAGGGCAGCTCAGGCTTGAGGTATCCTTAGTCTCTCTCCCTTGAAGGAAAAGTACCAGTCACCCGAGTCGATGAAGCTCAATGCTTTTCGACCTCTGATTCAATAGTCCATCCTTTCCATCTCAGCTGCTTGAAGTAAGTACGAAGGCGCTTTGGTCAAGCTTAAAGCATGCATTGACAGACTCCAATCCAGAATGATGCATTTCATTTTTCTTGCAGCCCTGACCTTGACATCTATCCAGGGCGCAAATACCCAATGCGACGGCGTGAGCAACGTTGGCAACAGTTGCGATGAATACAAAAACGGCTGTCCAAACAGCAGCTTCTTGTATCCGGCGGGTGATTGTAAAGAGCGGATTCAGCTCGTCGGTGAATACAACTGTTGCTGTGGATGCCCCGGCAAGATGATCGAGTATCATCACTGTGTTATCGAGTTCTACGCAGAACCCCCCCTTGAGCTATAAGACACCCGGAAATATTGTTGGGTTCTGTCAAGACGACAACTTCTATACGCGCATCGACACAGAGCTCTACACCAAACAACAGTGCCAAGATGCAGAGCTCGCGATTGCGAAGAAGATGACCAAATTCTACCAGGCAAAATCGGGACAGAAGGCGGAGTTCTTCACTCCCATGAAAGGCGGAGGTAAAGTCAAAACTTATCCTGCAGGGAATAAAGCTTGGGTGTATAAGATTTGGGAAAGCATTGAACAGATCGAGGGGGTCAAAAATATCACATCGTCGTGTCAAGATGGCAAAAAGCGAAGTTTGGTGGCTGCTCAGTGTCCTTTGGAGAAGAACAACGCATGCTCTGGGCTTATGGGTAAGCGTTTCCATGCTTCTACGGACCTTTCCTACAAGACAGAATACGGGGTCGAAACACCGACGTGGCCTGGATCGGGTTATTGAAGTCCTGGAGTGTATCTCGTCTTCTGTACTTTGCGTTGGCGTTTCGAGGGAGGAAAGTTGACCTTGAGATTGTCGGGCTCATAAATGTGCACGTAATGATATTGACTGCCATATAACATTCCAACCATGTAATCGTAAATGATGGTTTCCATCATACACAATTTTAGCCTATGCAATAAGGATATTGTTCTCACCTGCGCTGTTTCTTCAAGAACCCCTCTTGTTCCGTGCGGCTCTTTTTCAGATCCACCCCGACAACCAAGATTCCAAAGCTCAATAAACTTAAGCCAAATAGAAAGTAGAACGGCGCAGATACATTGCCCGAAGGCGTAGCATCGATGATAGCACTGGACACAAGAGGACCGATGAACGACGAAGTCTTTCCGACAATACTGAAGAGACTGAAAAAAAGGAACTCGTAGCCGCGGGGCGTCACCGAGATCATAATCTGCGAGTAACTAGTAACTATACCAGGGGCATATCGGTAAGCCATAGAAGGCTTGGTAAACCTTGGGAAATTATTAGTGAATTTCTAAGAGGAAGCTTGAAGGTGCGCCTGCGAGAGTGGTACTTACCCAGACCTCCCAGACGTGATGAAAACCAAATTTGGTGGTCCAGTTCCCTATCATTCCCCAGCCATCAAGGAGAACAATACCGAATGCGATGGCATTGAACATGGTCTTTGTGCCGAGGCGGTAGCGCTGCTGAATGGCCCAGAAAAGATAGATACCAACAGCCTTAAGATGCATATTAGAGAAATTGATTCGCCATCCATCACTAAGTAATCATAACTGACCTGGGCCGCAATTCCCACAATCAAGAGATACGTTAGCTCTAATGTGTTATAGGCTACCAAGCTATTCTGTAAAGTCGAAATGACGGTGACAGTAGTGTTCAATGAGTCTCCCAGTAGGAAATAACCTGGGACAGGCGTCGTGAATAAGCTTCCCCGGCACCTGGATAGAGAGAGGGGACGAATACATACCGATGAGATATAGCAAACTCTGTTTCAGCCTTCCACACCTGGCTCATTGCAAAGTAGAGTTGCGACAGGCCGGCCATGATTATATTCCTAGAGCCCAGATCCTGTTCAGGTCGTCGTTTTTCCAAAAAGAACCACGGTAAAGAAACAGCAGCCAGACACCACTCGCAAAAGCAATGAGAACACTTGATCCCCAATTGTTCCTTGCTTCACTTGCATTAACATCAAGACCAAACATGATGCCAACAATAATAGCAAGGATGACAATCTCGGCCACAGACTGAATGTAGAAAGCAACATTTGCAAGTTGACTTCTCTTCATGGTATCGGCGTAATCATACTCTTCACGAGATATTGCCATGCGCAATTTCACTGGCCTTTTCTCTCATCTCAACACTATTTCCAAAACGTCAGTGTAGTCTGATACGCAATGAGCCCAACAATGTACAGACCTACACCTATCTGCCATTTGTCTTCGGTGTGACCGCCCAGCCAAGCGAATCCTATAGCATAGGCGATGACAGAGAGAACAATTAGAATGTTGGGACGCCAGTTTCCAATATCAGCAAAACTTCCTATGACCAAAAATATCACGATTTGAATAGCGAAAGAGATCCCGTTGCATAGGAGGACAATGCTTTCAACTGAGCGAAATCTTCCTGCAAAGAGAAGAATATCAGAATCTCCCGCTGCTTGATAAAGCAAGTTCTGGAAGGCTGTAGGGGCAAAGTCTACACAACATAAATTAGTAAGTCGAGTCGGAGTAAAAGGTGCGATGCTTCCTTCGGTTCTCGGAAACGTCTGAACAGTTCACGGATCTTCTCGTCTGCAGATGCCCATGTTGCCCTTGCAGCGCCTTAAACACAACCTAGTACACGTATTCTTCACCAATGTCCTTGGTCTACTTTTTGAAGACGATTTCATTTTTCTTTGAGAGACGGAAATTGAAACTTACTGAACAGAGAAAGACCATTGTTTCCAATGTAATAACTATCGCAACAATCAGTCAGAGTCATGAAAAAGAAAGTAGGCGACGCACGCATAATATGCCCATATTTCCCACTTAGTTGCGATATTCTCCTCGCTACCCTGCTCCAGTATTGAATTTTTCGAATCTTCGCTTAGGTTAATTTCCCCCACGATTGTAGGGGTTGCTTCGGAGTCCTCCGTTAGGGCTGGATGTTTAACCACCATACTGTAGCATTGGGCTTTGTATTCTCAAAGTGAAAAGATGAATTGTCTTGTGAATAGGAAATGGTATTTCTTGGTGTTCATATTGGAAGAATCTATTGAACGCTAGAGCAACCGTATCTCTGCTTTGTTTCCTCACCCTTGCCGAAATTTGCAGGGTTAGATCGATTGGAGAATGCCAGTTTTCTCTTATCAATTGATAGGCGAGATAAGAAACTAGCGTGTTTTGCACTCCTCGGGAGATACGACGATCAGTACAGGGATCTTCATGCGAGATGGAGAATACCGAAGGATCACGGAGGAAGAGAGTGCAGTGGTAAGATACTTTATAAAGATGCGAGTGAATCAAAAGACGGTGTTCATTGCAAAGATAGCTCAAAGAGGAAATGTGATCCACTGGGATTGTGTCGCTGGACCTACTTTCCTGGATGGGAATAGCGCATGGGTATAGACGTGGAGTGGTGGAATGAGTATGATTCTCCTTAGTACGGACCCCTTTGAAAGTCCTTTCTCGCTGTTGACTTTCCACTGGTATCGCTGCTTCTATAAGTATCTTAATTTGACTGCTAATTTGGAGAAACGAGATAAAGATAATTCTAAACGGATTGATCACTGCTTATGCGCCATACTGAGCACAAGATGGATCTCTTGACTGAGCCGAACACATTGGGTGGACACTCCGTCCAGGACTCTGTGGAAGAGGAGCTGTTCGATCCCACAGTATGTGCATCCCTTTACAATGTATCTCTCAGTTTGACCGGTATGGCCGTGCTCATGACAACTTTGAATAGATCCATCTTGATTATGTGCCACCTGAAAGAACGATAACGATGCAAGACTTGCTTTTGAGTCAGAGTTCAACTGCAACTCCGATAGCCGGGACAATGCCATTCTCCCTGCTGTCACCGCGAGGCGCGAGGGCCTATCGCAAAGCCCTCTCCAGACGAAATGTGATTGAGAATTGTGCAAGCTCGCCGTTTCCTGGCACCTTGGTTCTTCGTGATGCGGTCAAGTACTCCCACTTTATTCGGGATTTCTGGACCCACCCGGAAACAATGAGCATAGTATCCGACGCTTCTGGGGTGCCTTTAGAGGTGGTAATGCCTACAGAGATTGGACATACAAATATTCAAGCTGAAGGAGTCACGATAGCAGAGATGGTGAGCAGCCTCAAGGTTGAGCCATCAGTGGAGAAATTGGAGTTGAGTCCTGAAGAGCGAGCTTATGACCCGTTGAAAGATGAGACCTCTATCATACCTTGGCAGTGAGTCTCGTCCTCGATTCAGACTTATGGCAATGGTAAGACTAACTTGATGAAAGCTATGACTCTTATCCATATGTCTGTGTGCTCATGCTCAGTGAAACCGATGGCATGGTCGGTGGAGAAACATATATCAAAAGGGGGGATGGCGAAGCCCAGAAGGTAAATGCAACTTGACTATATCATAAAGATCTAGTAAAATTGAAACGATATAGGTCGATGGTCCCCAGATTGGACATGCAGTAATGCTGCAAGGTGGGGAAGTTCAACATTTAGCCGCTCGTGCCAAGGGAGTTTCGGAGCGCATCTCGACAATTACCAGCTATCGCGCCCAGGTGCGAAATATTTATGACTTCAGCTATATCACCAACATCCGGCCTTATGCAGATCTTGGATCGCTCTACCCCGAGTGGACTCGTTATCGCCTGCGAAAGCTACGGGATGAGATCACTCATTATCTCGATCAAGCTGAGAACGAGTCGAACTCTTCTTTCCAAAGAGAAGAGCTACAGAATGTGATCACTCAACAGATCGAGTACCTACATCGGACTTCTCGCCAGATGGTTTCTCCTGAGTACCAGGAGCATATATTGAAGAGATACGGCAAAGCAGCATACTATGATGTGTTTAGAATTGGGAGACTGTGCAATCCTTGCCGGAATTCGAGAGTCTTGCCTCTTCCACAGATCAAGAACGAGGTTGGATGCCTGAGAGTGTTTATTGGATGGACCTTCAGAAGTCTATCGAGACCATTCGCATGAAAAAGACTCTTCAAAGTACATTTGGTACCCACCCATGGAATAAATCAAGGAAGTACTACATGGGTGATGAGTTATTGCGACAGGGATTGAATGAAGTGTTCTTAGACTGGCTTGGAATTTCGGGTCTTTGGGATCTCTATTGCAAGCGTTAAACTCGGACAGTTTCAAATTAGGGATGATATGAGATGGGTTGTATAGTAGCTTGTGTATATCAAATTGTGTCAACCCGTCTTGAACATGTTATCTTACGTTGATTAATTTGTCTGATTTAACTCTCAACTGGCCGCCAAATTCGCATTTCTTTTCTTTTTCTTTCATTCCCAAAATTGATCAAGACCGAGTTGAACTGAGAATCAACACTTCATAGTGGCCGGCTCGAAATAGATGGTCATCAGTCTCTCGCGCGATCACCTGTCAGGTTTTGTGTGAGGCTTCTGCTCGTACAATTCTCCATACAGAGACTAGGCACTCCGTCTGGTCAAAGGAGCAAACTCTCGAACCCTGTCTCTGATGTCTCTGCAGATTGATTGCGTCTATCTACACGAATTCGGATAGTCCGATGACCGCAAGAACGAAGATTCAAGATCCTTGTCCGATGACAGAAAGTGATCGGGAGATTACGCCTAGAGGCCGGAAACCTTTGCTCTTTCCGGGAAACCCAGAGTCTTGGCTACTTTGAAACGTTTGACGTTCTGCTTGCCTTATCAGGAGGTTTCACTTGAGCTTTCAGGAGAAAAAGGCGCGAAGCAAAATGAGTGTCTAGACAAAGCGACCTGAATTGCGTGTCTCGACACGTTGGGATTATCGTTCGAAAAAGGGGGAGGAAGATGTCTCAAGATTGCAATTGTCAACTTCTTCAATTCTTTCGTATTCTATAATTCTATCTTCATTCAAGCTTTGCTATCGAGGAAATTAATGCCCAGGCTTTCGCAAACGCAGAAACAAGTGGTAGTGAAAAATCCAATCAGAGAAAAGCAAGGCCAGTAAAAGCTCGGTTTTCGTCTGAGACCAAGACAGTCTTGTTCTTTCCATCCAAGTCGCAACGATAGATGCTGCCGCCAAGATCAGTGACGTAAATGGAGTTGTTACCAGCATCGATCTTCAATCCAATTGCTTCGTGGAAGTTGCGAGTCAGAATCTCATACTTCTGAGACGAGGACGTCTTGATGATTCGGCCGCATGCATCGAGGCGAGAGCAATTCAGGGAGTTTCCTAGTGGAAGCTCACCACGATCGGTCCAGTAAAGAGTGTTGGAAGACTCCTCAAATTCCAGGTCAATAGGCTCCGGAAGGTCTTCGAGGATGCACTCCACATCGGATCTGGAGGCTGCAGATTCACCAGCAGGAGTTGAGATATTGGCACAGAAGATACGGCCCTGGTCACCCTTGGATTGGCCCTTTTGGGTCCAGAAGAACTTGCCAAGCTTTGGAGAAACAGTGATACCGACGCACCAGTTGTCAATAGTCTTAGCTGGGTTGGTCATGTCAGGTTGGCCTGTCTCGATGAGGATCTCCAGGTCTGAGCCATCAAAGTTGCACCGGTAGACACGACATCCCTCGCGGTCGGAGAAGTAGATCTTCTTTGCGGCGCCGTCTATAACAAGTTGTTTGGGGGTGTTGATAGTACCAGGAGCGATGAGGGTCTTGATAGCCATTGTCTTCGGATCGAGTGAAAGCACTGCACCGTCTTGCTTCCCCGGAACGCCCATGTTGGTCCAGAAGATGAGGCCGCTGTCAGTGTCAACAGCAACACCGTCTGGAAGAGCTTGGTTTTTGGCAAGGGTTCGTTTAAATTGTCCGGTTGCTGAGAATTCAAGAATGGAACCTGATGACATTGTCGGCGTGGGAGTGGCAAGACCAATGTCCAAGACGAGCAAACTTGGTGTATTGACTTCGTCCAATTTGGCTCTCGGAGGATAAAGGCCACCGCGTGTGCTCTTCGTGCCTAATTTACCGTCGGCGATATAATGCGTGTTGAGGAAATCCACTGTCTTCGCTGGAGAAAGACCACGTTCCTCGACATAATGAGACTCAATGAAAGCGACAGTATCCAGGCCCACGTCTAGATGCTGTTAGCGTTTGACGAAAATTAATCTATGGAGGAATGGTTCTTACCATCCATCATTTTGCAAGGGGTTGCGCCTCCCTTAGCGAACATCTGGGTCCATAGAGAGTCAATCTCCTCGGGAACGGAGACGCCTTCTGCCAAAATCGTCAAGGTTTCTCTCTTGACAGCAGCCCACAGACGGTTGAAGATAAAGCCAGTTGACTGCTTTTTGGCAACGTACGGCTGAGTTGCAGCTTCTTTGCATCGCTCGACCATGAAAGGGAAAATGGCTTCCTCGGTATAACCGTCTGTCATGAGCTCAACCACCATGTTCTGGGGTGGCATGTAATAATGCATGTTCAGAATGCGAGATTTTGTAGCATCGGAAACCTTCTCGATCATTTCTGACGACTTATAAGAGGAGGAGTTCGAGGCCAGGATACAGTCGCTTGGCGCAAGTGCCTCGAGCTGAGCGAAAGTATCGATCTTGAGCTGAAGTTTCTCCGGAACAGCCTCGACAACTAGCCAAGCATCGAGGATTGCATCTTCAAGACTCTCAAAAGTTTCCAATGTGCCGGGGGACTGATTTGTCTTCTGCGCGTACGAAGCGATGTTCTCTTTGAAGTAAGCAACGCTGTCCTCTCGTTGCTGGGGGCTTGGATCCCTGATTCGAACGTTGAATCCTGCTGATGCCCAGACACAACCTAGGATTGCATAATTAGCTGAATACCCCAATGAGGGTCATTCTTGGGCGCAATTTACCTATCCGCCTTCCAAGCACACCACCGCCTAGAACCACGATGGCCCTGTTGCGGTAATCTCTTGGGGGTTGCCAAGTGGGAATCATATTAAACAGCTTTGTTCAATGACCAAAAATGACGTTGTGAAGAGTATCCGTGGAATTGAATGATGAGATTCGGAAAGGCCGATGAAGACATGGTGGGCAATTAATATAGTCCCGCAGGACCGAAAACCCAGAAGAGCCGTGGAATACTCGGGAAGCCAAACCAGGCACAATCATGATTAAAATCTTTCTAGAATCCGAATTAGCCGCGGACAGGGCAATAGGTCATAGGCCATGCTCATTTGTGGTAGGGGTGACGTCAATCCCGCGGCAGCACTTCCTGCTACCTCGGCAAGTATACGTGAGATAGGTCCCGCAATATTCGTATTGTGCGTCACAGCCTGAGCCGTGTAGGTGGGTCACGCCTTATCCATACGGGATCTTGATTCTTGTTTTATCCACTCGGAATGGTTTCTGCTGCCATAAGTTCCCAAATATCGGGCCGCGATGGCTGGTGCGCCGTCTCGGGTCCAGGAAATTGCAACGGGTTTGAGGCTTTCGTTCCGTATTTTTTCGGAAAGCTCGATTTTGTTCTTCTACCTAGACAATTTTTGTTTCTATGAATGTGTAGAGTAGCCTTGGATGGTTAAGAAAGTCTATATTGCAACTATTTTCAAAGTCTATGAAGTACATGTTCTGGATAGCCAGCGAAAGGATGGGGATTGAGATCCCAGCAGGAGAGACAAAAGGCAGGTACAAAGGGAAAGAGTAAGTTCAGAAAAAGGAGATAAGACTTTCAGCTTATCACCTAAAAACAAAAGATTTGATCTGTCATCTTTGTCACCGCACCAGGGGCTTCGAACCCGAGGTTCACCAAAGCCTTCTTGGACGCGTTGATCATTCCGGGCGGCCCACAGAGCATGATTTTGGTATCCATGGCTGGACTAGGCAGTCTTTCACTCATGACCTGAGAGGTCACGTAGCCCTCTCCGTACGTCCAATCCTGAGGGGGCTGGTCCAGCATGTACCAAATCTTCAAGTTCATGTACTTGCGTGCGAATGCTTCTAGCTCCTCCCGTAGGAGAATATCCTCTTCGGAACGATTCGCGTAGATAAGGCTTATCTCTGTGGTATCACGCTCGTCTTCGCAGATAGCACGAATGAGCTGGTACATTGGAGTGATGCCAGTTCCACCGGCAATCATGCCAACGCGTCGACAGAGACCGCGTCGATATCTCATCATGCCCTTCGGTCCCCGGAAGAGAACTTTGTCGCCCACGACCAGATTTGCAAGGTATTGACCAGTAAAAAGGCCATCTGGATAGCACTTGATCACCAATTCTAGGACACCAAGATCTAGGTTGTTCGATGTCGGGGTATAGGATCGGGAAACTGACTCTCCATTGACGGTAGCCTTGATGGCGACGTGTTGTCCGATTGGAAGGCCAATTTTATCGCGCGGGCTCGGAAGCTGGAAAGTAAAGCGGTAAACGCTAGGCGAAAGTTGTAACTTGGCAATCAGTGGCAGCTCTTTGAAGTTCTTGGGCTCGAGAAATCCCTTCAACTCGTGTCGGTTGATCTCTGGCGTTCTCCTGGCCTTGACGTGCGGGGGGTATCGAGTGAAGCCCGATTGAATTTGAGTGAATTTGGACACTTTGATGCCAACGATACTCCCCACTGTCGCGAAGACAGCGGTACTGGTGAGAATTCCATTCAAAAATCCGCCTCGCGCAAGACTCAATCTTGGAACAGGGAGCTTTTGTGCCCAATTTGGCACAAGCTGCGACAGCTTAGAAAACAATCTGTCCAAGGGGACATGTAAATGCCCTTGCGTATATAGAAGAACGAGCGCCACCATGCCTCCGATCGAGCCTGTGGCGATTGCGATGCTGCCAAAAGGTGTGTTCGAGGGTTTGGTTGAGATTGGTTGCAGTGGTTCTTGCTGGATTACCCGAACAGCCTTGGGACGATTGAACTCGCGAACTCCCTTCACAGTGCCTATCAAGTATGTCTTCAGGATTTCATCGGCATCTTCAGAGTGACCGACATCTTCGTATGCTTCCGTTGCATCTGTTCCGGCGACATCGCAAAGAACATCTGCTCCGCCGGGATGGTCGCGAACATACTCGGTGACATTATAGACTGTAAGGTTGATGTCAGTCTCTTATTTTCTGTCACGATTTTTAATTCCCGAATCTTACCCTTTCCATGTATGACAATCCACAAGTCGTTCTTCGTCTTGTGTTTCCCGACTTCTTCAGAAGTATATTCTCCTAGGGATGCCATGGTGACAACGGATCAAAGTGCGTTGGCAAAAAGAAGATAAGATCACAGGAGCAATGAATAGCGAAACGATCGAAGGGTAAATAAAAGAAAGATATGATCGTGAGGGCGACTATTTGACCCCGTCGAGACCTGGATTGTTTTGAGTGTCAAAATTGTGTCAAGTCAGGGTGGAAAGAAACACTTTATTAAGCTTACACTTTGATGAGCCGGTTCTTTAATGAGGGTTTTTTTTCTTCTTTTTTTTTTGCCTCATCAAGCCCGCCTGCTTTATTTTGAGCAGCTGTAGGAAACGTGTTCCGAGGTAGTTCCGGGGCACCAGGATCAATCGGAACGCTTCCTTTTGATGATGGCTCCACTATGAGCAAGGCATCCCGAGGTAGTCCCTTTCTCGGAAAGCCGAGATAGCAGTCATATCCGTGACACCCAATTGCCATTTGTTGATTTTCGGTATACCGATTGATGGACCCTCGGAATGGTTGCGGAAATTTTTCTCATACTGAAGAACTTAAATACACTGTGGTGGGCAGGTCTCATCCAGTCCAAGACCCTATTCATCGTCTATCTTCCACTATGGCTATACAGCAGTTTCATCTCCTGGGAGACCATGTCTCTTCGGCACGGGGTGTCGAAGTAAGTGAGAAATTGAATGTTGACGATGTGAAAGATTTGATTGCATCTCACTTTGCTATTGTGAGCCCCAATGGTGAGTTCATTCACACTCTCATTAATCGTAGGACAGCTTAGAGCGGTTTGGGGTAGCTTACTGACAACGATTTAGGCATTGGCTTCCAAAGCAAAGACAATGAAGTGCTTCTCGAGGTCTCGGACATACTGGTTGCAGAGGGCCCAGTAGCAATCACAATCGACGGAAATGAGGTGCGCGATCCACCAGCACCTAGTGCATTGCCGTACGTGGGCAATTACTTCGAAGTTTACCCCGACCATCTGGGCAACCACCAACGTCTATTCGAGAAACTCGGGCCATTGATCAAAACGACTACCATGGGACGAACCGTCTACCAAACCAATGATCCGGAAATTTCGGCTATTGTCTTCGCGGAATCCGATTTCTTCACGAAAAAGATCAACGACGCTCATCCCCTTTCTGCGCTCAAGACACCGGCTGCTGGGGTCTTCTTAGGAGATACCGATACACCGGAGTGGAAAGTTGCTCACAAATTTCTTCCTCCTGCGCTTGGCCCTAAAGCTGTCCGCCACTATGCTCCCACGATGCAAAAGACAGTCGAGGAGGCCTTCCGGGTGTTTGACGCGTTTGACGAGCAAGGCGAGGCTTGGAACGTATATCAATACATGCTGAAGCTTGGGTCTCAAGCGGTCGGAAAGCTTACCCTCGGACTGGATTTCCAACACTTTTCTTCTCCTGATGCCCCGCTGCATGAAATGGTCCACTTGATCGCTGAAATCCTTTCTTTGAACAAAAAGGTGACCTCAAAAGGCAACTGGTATGGCATGCTACCATTCGGGGATCCACAAAAATTGAGGCAGTGCCAGCGTCGTGTCGAAGACTTGGTGGATGAGTCAATCAAAAATGCAGCCAGAGGAGGTGTTGAAGATTTACCTCTCCAGGATGCTGCGCTGAAGGCTTCGAACATGGTTGGTATGTATTCTTCCACAACGCATTAATTACTTTGGGAATCTAATACGTCCCAGATTATGCTATTCGCGCAACTGATAACAAGGGCGAGAAATTACCAAAATCAAGCCTCGTCTGGGCACTCGTTGTGGCAACTGGAGCCGGCTTTACCACGACCAGTTCCTTACTGTCGTGGTTGATCTATGGTCTCGTCACCTACCCCGGGATGCAAGAAAGGTTGCTTCAAGAGCTTATCGACAACGATATTGACGACACCACCGAGATCACTGCAGATGTGACAGAGCGTCTCGACTTCCTTGACAAATACATCAAGGAGACACAGCGCCGACACAATCCCTCTTTCCAGCCCGGTCGCACCACCAAAACGGACCTAGTGCTACCAGGTGGTTACAGGTTACCCAAGGACGCCGTCGTAATTCCGGCATTGCACCATATTCACAACAACCCTGCACTCTGGGATAATCCCAACAGATTCGACCCCGATCGATGGGATACGGAGGCTGTAAAGTCCAGGCACAAGGCAGCGTATATTCCCTTCGCCGCGGGCCCACGCATGTGCATTGGATTCAATTTCGCTCTTCAAGAGGTCAAGGTCTTCCTTCCGAAGCTAATCTATCGGTACAAGTTCATTCGTGAAGGAGATGGTCCCATCGAGTATGATCCGATGTTCCAGTTGATTAGGCCAAACAACCTCTATGTTCGTTCTGAGAGACGTGTCAAGTGGCCCCCGAAGACCGAGAACTGAGATGCGTTGTTTATAAATTATGTTCATGTTGATACTCTAGAATTCACTGTATTTTGTATGATTCTCTGCATTGACTCATCGAATGTGTTCTGATACAGCCAGACCGTGTGCACACCTTATATAGAAAACTAGCTTGATCAGCGGCAATTGTGAGGCAATTGGTTGGCAGAAGATGACAGAGCATGTGAACACGCAAAAAGCGCCACCAATGTGGCCCACTAAGTGGTGAAATACGTTAGTACTTGAAAGTGTTAATATGAATGAACTTTGAACTTCTTCTGACCCGATTGACCGCACGAAGTTTCTATCGGAGAATTATGTTCCATAGAGATAGTAAGAATGGTTCGAAAGCAAGTTTCATATATGGCTAAGTAACATGCTTCGTGAACTCTCCAACCTGAGTTTGCAAAGAAGTTTCATCTGCCAACCACAGCGCGATGTTCTTCATTTCTTCCGCGGCACGCTCCACCCACAGTGAGGACACATTCGCCAAAGCACCCTGGAAAAAAAGTACGATCTGACCGCCATCTTTACCTCCAGCTCCAGCACTTGCTAACATACCCAGCTTGGTTCGAATATGCGTCTGTGTGACTGCCATATGACGATACGGGTTTTCTCCCAGAACAGCAGGTCCAAGGCCGGCCATCCAATTAAAGATCATCGATTCTGCGACTACAGGCAATATATCTTCCATCGGATGGCCTGTTTGCCGAGACAATTCGTGCCATGGAACATTCGCATATTTTGTAAGGTTCTCCTGATCCTTCTGAATCCTTGTCAGGTACTCAAGTACCGTTTCTGTTGGCTCAAATTTCACCAAGTTCAGAACCCCTCCAAATGTGGGCCCGGATACATCTGCAGCCTCATGAACAGACTCAAAAGGAAGATTCTCCCGAAGGAATGGTAACCTGGCCCTCTGCGCTTCAAGATTGAGAAACAGTGCATGTGTGTGGTTGGTATGCAAGATGATCATCAAGGCAAGCGCAGCTTTGAGGACAACGGGTGCGGTAAGCATGGGATATTGTTCCCGTAGGCGCACAAACTCTGGAGCGGCGAAGGAGACCACATGGCCATCCTGCGTGGATCTTTCAGGGGACACTATAAGCTGGGGCGTCGGGTGTGGCCAAAGTACTTGCTTGTGATCCTGCAAATCTGTCAGATACTTTGCATGAAAGTTCACTGCTGAAGCTGCTATTGGTGATTTTCGGAGTATGTGATATGTCTCCGCCCAGGCTTTGAAAGATGAGTGGGGTTGAAGTGGTTGATCGCTCAGCGCTCGGTCAAGATCTTCGTGGAATTGCGAATGATATGTAGCGTCCAATATGGCATGAGCCGCTATATGCAAATCAGCAGACTAGAACAGCGAGGGAATTGTGCGGGAGGAGAATTCACTGTTGGTGATCACAGCTGCCGAGCTGGTTTCCCGAACAAAAATGATAAGACAGCGGAACAGTGGTCCCGGTAGTTTGGCATGGTCTTTGAAAGGGTAATCCATGGCTATAGTTCGCAGTTCTTGCAGTGTATCCACGGACTCGATATCCAGAATACACTTTTCGAGGACCTTGGAACTGTGTCGCAGGGTCACGTATAGACCAAGCTCTTTGCTAAGCGATTTGTCGTCCATAACGACATACGAAAGCATCATGGGATGCATGAGCAAGGTTTTTTCGAGTGCTGTTCGCATTTCCTGTCAGGAGTCAGATGTTGCAGGGAGAAATTGTCAATGCCATCCGAATGTTCTCATACCTGCACACTTGCATTCTGTGACAAGATTGTGGTTCGAATGTTCCAGGTGTTGATGACTTGGGACCGACACAGTATGTGGACAAAGTCTGTGCAGGGGAAAATATTTTCGACTTCTCCCCAAGTAAAACCTTGCTCCCCAATAATCTTTTCAACTGTCTCCTTCGTGGCACAGAAAGCACCCTCTTCCTGTCCAAGATGGACCATGTCTTCAGTCTCCGGTGGCCCAGTACGAAGCCCTTCCCGCGAACTGTCGGGTTCTTTAATGTTGCCATGTGCTGCAATTCCCTCAAGTGCCTTGATTTGATCAGCAATCGTAGGTATAGCAAGCCACTCTGTGAGAGAAACACTAAGCCCTGTCTCGCTTCTGATTTTTGCCCTAGCACTGAGCATGAGAATGCTGTCTGCTGCCTGGGCTATGGGGGCGGAGGTGTCCAAGTGCGACGCTTGGAGGCCTAGTAATCGCGACCAGATAATCACAATAACATTTGATAGATTACTCTTGTGCTCGGGTGCCTGGAGTTGCATTGAATTGGCAACAAGACTTCTCAATTTTGCCTTTTGAATCTTTCCCGAAGCACTGCGGGGGAAGTCATCAAGCCCCAGAGAAGATAGAGAGATCCATGCTCTAGGAGTATAGTGAACTCCCAGATTTTCACGGATACTTTCATGCATCATGTTTTCCATTTCATGGGAAGTAGTAACCCTTGTCACAACGATGGGAACTTCACCTGCTATTTCGTCCTCTCCTGCCACCACTTGTGGTTCCAGGGCAAGAAATTGAGGCTCCTGATTCAATACCTGTTCAATCCTCGAGGGAGAAAGATTTTTTCCTCCGCGGACAATCATATCCTTATGTCTTCCGACAATGTATAACTGCTTATCATTGCCCATGAATGCCTGATCCCCTGTCACAAACCAATTTCTGTTTTCAGAATTGTAGAAATCATCGCTTTCACAGTCCAAATATTGTCTTATCAATGTGGAGCCAGAAAAATGAAGCACCCCTTTAACACCTAGAGGCACAGGCGAACGGCTAGTCTCATCACAAACTCGTACCTGAGCCCCGGAGATAGGCTTTCCAATCGTGACCGTATCGTTCAGCACCGCGGTGGCCAGGTCTGCAATGGGTCCGGTGGAGAATGAAGACACCCTCTGTCATGCCATAGAAATTCTCCATCATGGAGATACCCGAAGTTTCTTGGCATTTCCGAGCGATGCTTGTGTTCAAAGTCATTCCGGCGAATATCACGCTTCTAAGACTTGGACATTTCAAATTCGAATCTTCAGCCAGTTGGACAAGAGCATTGATCATGGTTGGGACCAAAGCCGCGTGTGTACATGATTCGACACTCAATGAAGACCTCATTCTCTCCGGAGAGAACTTGGGGCCGATCAAAAGCACACATGCACCACGTATAATTGGCATGAACGTGCATATGTAGCCAAAAGCATGGTAATTTGGAACAGCAACGTTGACGATATCTCCAAATTCGACGGATCCCAGACCCAAAGATGCTTCCAATTCGTGTAGCCAACGCGCAGTCTCAGTTAGACAGGCTTTAGGGAGTGAGGTAGTGCCGCTTGTGAAAAATACGGATAACTCGCGCGAAAGATCCGTGCTTTGCGGCAATTCTTCTGAATTGGGACTGACATCCCTAATCAAGGAATCGAAAGACTCCCATGGGGCAATTGATTCCCCGCAGCATATGTTGATTGTTTCATAATCAATGTTCATTTGGTCAAGTTTCTCGATACTTTTGTTTTTTCCAACGAGAAAAACGACCTTCGAAGGCTCAATCGACGATGTTACTGCTGTAATCATATGTTGAACCTCTTGAGAATTGCCCAAGTACTCTGGTCCGATGGGCACATGAGTACACCCGAGGGCGTATGCAGCCAATGTGCAGATCACAGATTCAACTTGATTCTCACAAAAGGCGAAAAGCACAGTCCTGGTAACCACACCATGCGCTACCAGGCTATCTTTTAACTGCACGACGACCCGGCCTAGGGTCTCATAGGACCACCGAAGATATGGAGCCTGTTCATTTGCCGAATCTTCTATCGGTAGGCTGGTGAAGCCATATAAATCAGGCGGTTGATGAGGGCAGATTATTGCTAGGTTTCCAGGGCATTACCTGACGGAGTTCTCAAACCGCGCAACTATCGACTGGGACTCACCAAGGAAGCTCTTCCCGTAGGCTTCACTCAATGAGTTCATGATAAGAAGAGCAAAAGATTGTGGTCTTTCGAGCAGGTGAAGGAAATGAAATACCACCGATATGAAAGTGGTCCCGTTAAACTCGCTTCACACTTACGATCAAAGAAGCCATCCACTATAGTAAATGAAGTCAAGTACTGGATTGTCAGAAAAAAAGGCCAAAAGCCTGTAGTCATTCAGTGACGTGTAAACAGCGGCGAGGAACACAAAAAGCCATATGCGTCCATGCGGTGCGTTCGGCTAGAGAAGGCCAATCGCATCAATACACATCAACACGCATCTGTTCGCAGTAAGCCCCGCACGTTGAGCCGAGCACTTATCTGTGTCAGAGTTCCCTATCATTCAAAACTAGTTCTTTTTGACGCTAGTTCAAATCCCGATCAACCAAAGACCCACTTTTTTCTTGCAGAGAGCCTCCAGGTACGGAGAATCGTGGCTGATCGGGCTCAATTCCCTTGGCATAACTTAGTACGTCACATTATTTTCCTTTCCGGACTGAAGAATCACTCATAAAATGTCCTTGCATTTTAACAATGCTGTCTTGCACGTATCTCTCGTTCGACTTCTGCAGGTCATTCAAGTAATGCTCTCCCGGAGTGAAGCGGCAAGGCGATAACGCTTTCAGGATCGCCAAATCCTGTACTAGCATTGCATGAATGGTTCCTACACCTTTACTAGTGAGGTAGACTTTCTTCGAATTGTCACCTATATCACACGCACTCACTGACGCAAATTACGGCGCCACTTCAAAGTCTATGGCGCTCTCAGAATTGAATATGTTAAGTGCATGGCTTGACTACGACTGAGCAGACGGGAAACTCTGTTCTGCACACCCTACGCTCGTATGTGGTGGCAAGGTATTTGTGAAGCGTGAAGTGTAGCTTGTGTACCAATTCAGGCAGCAGTAGAAACCTCGGGATTCGGCGGAATAACCTCGGAAAAATAATTTCAAGCCCCAAATGATCCCGCTCCCTGCCGAGGGATCTCTCAAGTGAACTGTAGAGACTCCTAAGATCCTCGGACTTGCAAAAGGGAACAGCAAATTCGCTCCGACCATGCCGTCTGCCGAGAAAGCGACTCGCACGCGCCGTTATAGGTCCGCAGTCGCTTGTCAGGCCTGTCGCCAACGAAAAGTTCGGTGCAGCTTGACTGTCACTGGTGTGCCTTGTGCTGGGTGTGCCCAAGATGGCGCGCAGTGTATTGTGGATTCAAAAGCCAAGAAGTGAGCATCACTCTTACAGTGTACTCTCAATATGCGTTAATGCTTACTCTGGACCCAGTGCCCAACCAGTCATCCAGACAAATCCACGAGCCAGGAGTCTTGTTCCTGCCGTTCATTCAAATTCAATAATAATGAGCCAGAATCCCTCCGCTGGTTGTATGAGTGAAGCCTCACCAATAGATCCCATTCGCAATCACTCGGCACAGTCTACGCCTAGTGCAAGACATACTCTTACTGATCCTGTGCTGAGTAACATTGAAGATGAACAGAGGAACGGCATTGAAATTGCCGAGGCAGCGTTGGGCCAACCAAGAAGAATTGGTGAAGTGCCGTTTTATACAGGTAACAGTCTCACCAGTCATATCATATCTGTGGGGATCTCATTTCTTCAATAGGTGATCAAACGGGACCTACGTCAGCACTTAACATTTGCTCGCCGGATGAATCATTACCGAAGCACTTTCTGATCCCAGCGAGCAAGACAAAACTATCCGACGATGACCGAGATTTCCTGCAAAGGAAAGGGGTATACACTCTTCCGAAGAAAGAGACCTGCGATAGCCTCATTACAGCATATCTTTTGCACGTGCATCCTATCATGCCAGTAATTGAAGCAGATGATCTTCTATTGCATTACCAAGCTGGAAAACTCCAAGACTACAATATTTCTCTGTTGTGGAGTATCTTTTTCGCAGCGACAAATGTATTTTCTTCCGTATGAAATACCAATTGTTTGGGCAAAGCTGACTATTAGCACACAAGTTTGTTCCAAACGACATATCTGCAGCAGAGGGTTATACATCAAAGAGGGAGATGAAATATGCGATGTATTCTCGCGCAAAGGTAGAAAGCTCGCACTCACTGTCTCCTCCATCGTTCAGATCCTAACATTTCACTTTCGGGTGCTAACTTGACAAAAGTGCATGTACAGGAACGGCAATGAGAGAAACAAGATCGTATTACTGCAAACTTCCCTTCTTCTGGGATTCTATCATTCAGAGATAGACGAGCATGTACAACCCTGGTACTGGACAGGTATCGCAATAAGCATCTGCCAAATCCTTGGTCTACACCGTAACCCCGACTTTTCAAAACGAAACCCATCCATAACCGAACGGCAAAGGTCCTCATGGCGCCGCCTGTGGTGGAGCTGTGTCTTTCGAGATCGCTGGCTTAGCCTTACCATGGGTAGACCTCTTCGAATCAACATGGACGATTGCGATACCCCTTTTCCGTCGCCAGATGACTTACTTTACGATATCGCTGGCTTACAGGACCCTATTTTTGGCTCATACATACCCAGCGATATGGGTAGACTGGCCGAATATTGGGTAATGCTGATTTCGTTAAGTCTTCAATTGGGCAATGTCCTTGCGATGAACTACCGAACAATTCGCCCAAAACCATCTGCTCATGAGATTGGAGCCCTTGAGAAACAATTACTACAGTGCGATCTTCCGGATCAATACGAAGCTGGCTTAACTAGAGCCTCGAGGTTCTACTCGAATCATGTTCATTTGCACTACCAGTCCGTTTCACCTCTCGAGATCTCTGCACTCTTGAGGACCCTACTGAATGACAATACCAGAGCTTTACTTATCACATTCTATCGTCCTCTTGGCACCGAGTTCCCGCACGATCTTCAACCCGCGGAAAAGGAGGACTGGCAACATCGAATGA
This sequence comes from Penicillium maclennaniae, assembly GCF_028827695.1. NCBI lineage: Eukaryota > Fungi > Ascomycota > Eurotiomycetes > Eurotiales > Aspergillaceae > Penicillium > Penicillium maclennaniae. The sequence goes on along the minus strand of NW_026623215.1, from coordinate 2,260,267 downwards.
GGATGAAGGCCGACGCAGCCGCGTCTCGGGCAAACGAAATTTTAGAGACGCTCGTTCAAGAGGGACTCCTTTACTTTGCAGGACCAATGACGTGAGTAACCTTCCATCCAGAAGCTGTCATACGCGTCTTAACTAAGTAATTCTTCAAAAGTCCTCCCCTTCTTATCCCCGCGATGCAAACCCATCTGCTGCAATGCAAATCCGGTGATGCTCTTTCCAAGCGAATCAGACTTAACAAGCTTGAAATGTGCATGCTTGTGATGGAAGAGCTTCAGAAAACCTACACTGTCGCCTCAATCTATCGGGGTATCTTCGTCAAAGCAATAGAACAGATATTCCCCGGATATTCGGCCCCTACGATATATCCAAACGCCATTGCCGCTGCTACCGCCCCTCTTGATCCTAATATCCGACCAGAGAGCTTTCCTACGGCTCCGGATGACTCTGAACAGATTGCACGGTTCGAAGACACGCAGACTGGCGATGTAGATGGCAATGGTCTGATGAGTGCTTTGATGGACGAGGCTTCTATTTTCAATTTCTGGGAGACTTGGAATCAAAGTTAAAGGTGTATTGACTTAGGCCCGGCCGGCATCGTTAATTCTGAAATGTATATTCTCCTCAATACTTAGATGTGTCGAGATTCTGCTTTGCAGGGAACACATTGAATCCCGCTTTGAGCTGGCGTCTCTTTTGCTTGCAGGGCCATCAGACCCGAGTCTGAGACAGCCCTCCGATCACTACCTCACTATGTTCAACTCGCCAGCAATTGCGATATGCCTTAAATACCCCTCGCATGGATATACCCCGGTCGCATTCTTCACGGCATTGGGAATCTCTTCCCAATATGAACATAAATGCCGCCATAGTAGATCTATAATGCCAACTGCGAACTGGTCCTAAGCCGGAAAACTGTCTGGCTTACTGATCAGGGCATCGAATCGCGTCTACCAAGACTCTAGACGGTTTAGCGATCGCTCAAGACCAAAAGGCCAGGGCCAACGACGCCCCTTTGAGTACTCGTCAAAATGGGGCTGATCGTAGCACCAAGCCCATAAGGGATGGAGCAAAAGTACCATGATCTTCAACATTTCGAACTATAGAGTCTTTAACACATACCATACACCTCCACTACGACTACAAGCCCTTTTTCTGTGTGGCTCGCATCAAAATGTGACCCACGCACACAAAAAGACACATGGCGGAGTAGACGTGAGGTTCAGCCCACTAACACTCGACTTTGGTGGCACGATTGATTCGACCGGCCTCGACCCTTTCCACCACATTGAACCCGATACTGAAAGCCAGCGTTCAGTGAATATTCTTTCAGCATTTAAGAAGTAACAAGATCGAATCCGAGACGAGTCAAGTCGCTCGCTATCTGTTTCTTTTTTCTTTGCGAGAGCTCTGCAGCTGAGTTGCCCTGCGTATGACACCGCTTCTCAACCCCTGTCGCGTCGATAACGTGTTCTTTCTCTCTTCGCTGAAGAGCTTTGGCAAGTCAAAGAAAAGTCATTATTCGCTTTAACATTGAGGATTGAGGCATGGCGTCAGCGTCGGAAGCTGAATTGACGACGACTCAACAGCTCCCGGTGCCGGGAGAGGGGGAAGTGGCAAATGATACCTCCCACAGGATTCAGATTGATTCGGAGGTATGGTTATCGTTCCGTGTCTGTGTACCTTTTCTTACATTTCTCTTAGGATGAAAGCTGCGAATTTGATACGGATTATGCCGATATTACATCATTGTCCTCGAGTGTTCTTGACTATGAATATGAAAACGGCCGACACTATCACAGTAGCCGCGCGGTAAGACCCAGCCGAAGCTCAATTCCTCAAGAGTGCCGCTCATCTTCTCTTGTAGGGCAATTACATGTATTTATGTAGTCGTACGGCGCAATGGAGACTGATCACTGACCGCGACAGGATGCCAAATGATGAGGATGAACAAGATCGAATGGACTTGGTAAGGACACTACCCTTGCAATCCCTCCATTTCACGATCATATACGCTAATTCAGACACAATTCAAGGCCCATCACATGTGAGCTCCAGACCTATCATCCTCATCGGTCTTCATGGCTAACAGAACCCACCAGATGGCTCATGTTGATGAAGGGCGAATTACACGAAGCCCCAATTGTAAGCCCGCAAAATACCCTCGATCTTGGGACCGGGACAGGAATATGGGCCCTCGATATCGCAGAATACTTCTTCCAACACTCTCATGACCCCCCTAGCCCTCTCCGTACCCCTATCATACGTGCATTTTCACTAACCAAACCACCAACAGGAAATTCTCCCAGGCCCACGTCATCGGCAACGACATAAGCCCAACCCAACCTAACTGGACCCTTCCCAACGTGGAATTCATCGTCGAGAACATAGAAGAGACCTGGCTGTACAAACCCAATCACTTCGACTTCATCCACGCCCGACTCCTAGCAGGCTGCATAGCCGATTGACCCGCCTTCATCAAAACAATATACACCCACGTCCGACCTGGCAGATACTTCGAGATCCAAGAATCCGCCGTCTGGGCCTGGAGCGACGACGGCTCGCTAACAGCCGACTCACCGCTATTTCAGTACGTGCAGGCTCTTGACGCAGCGGGGCATGCGTTAGGTAGGGAGTTGAATATTTATCACAAGTTGCATGGGTGGTTGGTGGAAGCGGGCTTTGAGGATGTGCAGCAGTCTACGTATCTATTGCCTTATTCGCCTTGGCCGAGGGATCCCTATCTGAAGGAGATTGGGAAGTTCCAGGCAGCGCAGGTCAACCAGGCGGTGGAGGCTTATGGGTTGAGGTTGTTGACACAGGTTCTTGGGTGGGGAGCTGAGCCAAGTAAGATTTTTCAGGCGTTGGTGAAGAAGCAATTGATGGATCGGGGTTTGCATGCTTATGTGAAGGAGTGAGGCTCCCCTAATGATTATGTTTGGGGGGTGGGCAAGGGCTTGGATGTGGGCTAACAAAGTATAGGGTTGTTGTTTTTGGGAGAAAGCCTCTCAGTGCATGAAATCATGACAATTGATCGTGGTCGGCGATTGTTGGGATACTTTATGGAATCTGCCGGGAGAGCGGACATTGTTATCTCCATTGAGACTGGTTTCACCTTGAAGCACAGATCGGACAATACTGTGTTCTTGAATTGGGAGGCGCCTGGATCAGACTGGGATATAATTGCCTTTGTAGACTGCTACGCGGATTCACTTCGGCTCGTTAGAGTACATTCAATGTAAGTTGATGAAGCCAGAGGCAAAGCATCATCTCATTCTTTGAGCATTACCCATTCCATCACCAGATGAAGAACTAAATAGCGGGCCCGGAACTGAAAACTGGACCCAGCATCCGAATCTTAGGCCCAGCCCAGATCCTCTCACCCACGACCTCCTCCTCCACCTTCACCTTACCATCCACATTCCTAAACTCGCTTTTGATGTCGCGCAGATCTATTTCATGTCATACTCGTAGCGTGCGTGTCGTGTTAAATCTAGTTGCACAGCTCCACGTCATTTCCAATCTTTTTTTGTCCCTCGAGGAATCATAATGATCCCTCAAGATCAGTTTGCATGTTGAGAGGAAAGAAGAGACGCCAGATGAAACATTTAGAGGTCCTTCTTGATGATGTGGGCACTGGGAAGAGTGCCATTGGCACGGGCGATAGCGGCCTCGCGGGCACCAGTGAGGCCGTGCTGGGTGGCAATACCCTCGATACGGTGGGTCGAGTTGATATTCTTGACGAGGGTAAGCTGCCAGCAGGTGGCACCACCCTGGCGGGAAGTGATGGTAGAGGCAGCCAGGAAGTACTCCCAGATGCGGAACCAGCGCTTGCCGTACTTGGCCTCAACCTTGTCCTTGTTGCCCATCCAGTTCCGGTACCAGCGCCAAAGAGTGGCGGAGTAGTGAACACCGATAGTGTCAACAGCCTTGATCTCGAAGCCGGCGCCCTCAAGCTTGTCGACGACGAAGCCGAGAGGGGTGGAGGCATCAGCACCAGGGAAAGATGTACTTGTTCATGAACAGACCCCAGATGAGATCTTCGTACTGCCAGGACTTGCGCAGACCAGCGATCTGCAGGAAGAAGGTACCATCGTCCTCGAGCATGTCATAAACCTGGGATAGGAAAGTAGAGAAGTGACGGACACCAACGTGCTCGGCCATCTCGAGACAGGTGATCTTTTGGTAGCCACCCTCAACACGAGGAGCATCACGGTAGTCGCAGCAGATAATACGGGACTGCTCCTCCTCAATGCCCGCCTTGCGAAGACCGTTGTTACCCCATGCAGTCTGGTTGCGGCCGAGAGTAATACCGGTAACGTGGGCGCCGTAGTGAACGGAGGCGTACTTGGCGAGAGTTCCCCAGCCGCAGCCGAGATCGAGAATCTTGTCACCGGGCTTGGCGCCGATCTTCTCACAGACGACGGCCAACTTGTTGTCCTGGAGCTGCTCGAGGGTCTCTTCAGAGTTGATGTCACTGATAATGCCGGAGGTGTAGATCATGCGAGGGCCGAGGAACCAGGCGTAGAAGTCATCACCTCTGTCGTAGTGGTCACGAACCTGCTCCTCGTCTAGAAATAGAATGTCAAAACTCAACGTGTCCAGCAATGAATCTCGAAAAGCGCTTACCCTGGGAACGGGTGTGCATCAGCATCTCAGGGATGAAGCCGAACAGGAAGTGCTTGAAGAGACCCATGGTGAACTTGAAGTTCGCCCAGTCGTGACGATACTCGAGGGTCTCAAGAGCATCACCCTTAAAGTCAACTTCGCCGTTGAAGTACTTCTCGTAGAAGACCTCCATGGGGATCTTGCTCTTGCCGCGATAGGTGGCACGGTCGTGCTCACTGTGGAAGTGCAAGTAGTGCTCAACGGGGAGGCCACGGTACTTGGCCTTCTCGGTCTTGCGAGGAGAAACGGTGGAGGAGATGGACCAGAAAGCCATGAGAACAGGCACAGTGGTAAAAATGGCAAAGAAGATGGTGGTGTAGAAGCCTCCGCCTACCTGTCGAGCCAGGTACCAGGGCACCACGATCAGAAGGGCGATCATCAAGCCATTGGAGAAGCTGTCACTGCCCGGAGAGTCAGCGGGGACGGGGGCATTCTTGATGGCCGGGTACTATCAAGATAGAACTATCAGATGTCTGAATACATGAAGGTACACGTAGCTCCAGGAGCTGGGGATAGCTACTCACCAAGGTGGTCGGAACACCGCAATCGAAGTCGGGCTTCGTCTGCACAGGGGCAGCCGGGGTTGCAATGAACTCGAAGTCCGCGGTGGACTCCGGGTGGTGGGTCGTCATCTCGAAGGAAGTCAATTGAGAGGGGTGAGGGAAGGGAAAAGGAGATTCCAAGGGAGGTAAATAATGTGGTGGCAGTTCCGGGGCGGTGTACCTTGGTACGCAAGAAACACGGCGGAAGCTGTGTTCCGTGCGTCGTGCGCAGCCGAGGACAGTCAAGGTCTGGACTTGTGCGTGAAAGACCACGTTGGCTGGATCCACATACGTAACTACTGGACCTTAATTAACGGGTTCTGCCTTGGGCCAATTCTCTTCGTGTGCCCTCGCCTGGCTGGGCTAGGAACGATCTTCAATTGAGTGGGGTTCCTGAAACTGGACGATCCGCGGTTGACCCTGAATACATTCCCATATGATACGCCATAATCCGTGTCCTGCCGATCCCCATTATGAACCATTTCCCAATCCTGAGAGTACATAAAAGCATAGAAACAATGAGTAATAATTGCATGATAATCTTCAATGCTGAACATGTTGGATCAGCTACAGAGTGAGCTGGAAGTTCTCTGTCTCGTCATCCTCCTCGAAAGTTGGCAGCTGCTCCTCAAGCTCCTGAGAAAGGGCACTCTCACCTGGAGTGTCAAAGCAGCCGGCTGCCTTGCAACGGGACCACATGTCTGATCCCAGAGGGGGAGGTCCGTATAGTTGTATGTAGGTCTCGGGAGACAGAGTGGCGGAGATGCTCGAGGGTTGCTCGGCAGTCTTCTCACGCAAGGTGGATGACACGCTCCGTCCCTTCGAATAACCCATAGTGGTATTGGAGGTGGCAGCGGCAGCAGTGGCGCGCATAGACGACGGGTTGGATGGAACTCGAGCCTTCTTGTGCATAAGGATGGACGAAGCCGATGCAATACGAGACTTAGGGACCGGAGCAGGTCTGATTGCGGCTGAGCTTGCCCTGGGAGCTGCCAGGGCAGCCGCAGCCTCACGGGAACGAAGTGTTGAGATGTTGCGAGCAGACCGGGTGCTTGAGGAAGTGCTTGAAGAAGTACTTGAAGAAAGCGTTCTAGAGCGAAGAATTCGCGGCTGCGGCTTTGGTGCGGGAGCTGCCTCATCCTCACTGGGGTCGTTGAATCCAACACTCTCCAGTTGCTTCATCATCGCCTCATTGGCCAGCTGATCGGCCTTAAGAGAGTCCTCCTGGAACTTGCGCTGCTTCTTTGTAAGGCCATCCTTACCGACCTCTTGTTTGCCATAAACACTCTCCAGGCCCAGGGCTCGATTTCTTGGTTGAAATTGGGGGAAGTTTGTATTGTAGGTAACATCGTCTGGGAGATCAGGCAGGGCTGTACACTGTGAGCAAAGCTGCTCGTCCTTTGTTGACATCGAATTGAGAATCTTACCTATCGGCCTCGGGGGCATGTATTCGATGTCGGGAACATCATCTTGAACTGATTCCGTAAAGACCTTTGTCTGGGCCTGTTGGATACTAGGGGCAGCCTTTTTAAGTCTCTGGGCGCTCGCAGTTTTCCGGTTGGTCTTGGGCTTCAAAGTTCCGCCAAATGGGGCCGGTGTCTGGGAGAGCTCTGGCTTTAGTGTTGGTATCCTTCATGCCCAGTGGAGCTCGGTTTCGAGGTTCTTAAGTAGGAAAAAAGTCAGCAAGACAGGGTCCAAAGCTTCCGCATCTCGATAACGCGTCAAGTTCACGTACCCATGGGAGTAACAAATGCATTGTTTCTCGGCTTCCCATTATCCTGACGGCTTCCATTTCCCTTGACTGTGAGTTTCTTAAACACGCCGGGGTGATTTTCGTCGTTCAACGGCACTTTCTTGCCAGGTGTCTTGGGGGCGAGATTGAGTCCTTGATTCAAGGGTTTGGCCGCAGCGGTGGTCTGGTGGGTGTTTACCAGGTTTTCCTGGTCGCGACGAGCCAGCATTGCGGCGGGTGGAGGTGCAAACACTTATCGCATGTAACGAAAAGGATGGGTCGAAAAGACGGTGAAATTGAAGACGTGTAGAGGGCACAAAATGGAGTTCTAGAGTGTTGTCCGGATGGTTGCCCGTGGAGACGCGGCGATCGGAAGTCAGTGATTGGATAGATGCGCGGAGGGGCTGCTTGTGTACGGAACACACGATTATTCCAGTCACTCATCAACTTTCCCCTTCTCCCCATCACCTCCAAACTTCACATCCGGCCTCCGCTGAGCGAAAGCCCTTTTCTTCCTTTCACTCATACATATTACTGCTTTACAACTCTTTCACTTTCATCCATCATGGACAAGATCAAGGAGGTGAGTCTCCCTAAACCCCTGGCGGGGTAGCTTGAGCTGTCTGCCTAGGTTCCCCTCCTTTGCATACTGGCCGTGCATCGCCAACTTTTATCATGCATGATGGACTATCAGCTAACATGACTTCCTTTCAGCGCATGAACGCCCTCCGCGTGGAGGCTGACGAGGCCCACGACCAGGTCGAGGAGTTGAAGAACAAGGTCAAGACTTTGGAACAGGAGAACCTGTCTAAGGAGCAGGAGATCACATCTCTCAACCACCGCAACCAGCTGCTCGAGGAGGAGGTGGAGAAGCTCGAGGCATCCGTCAAGGACGCCAAGGACGCCGCCAACCAGAGTGCTCAGCACGACACCCAAAATGAGGCCCTCCAGCGACGGGTGCAGCTCCTCGAGGAGGAGGCCGAGGAGAATGACAAGACTCTCCGGGAGACAAACGAGAAGTACGGCTGACACGAATACTTACATGGACTCATCACTAACGTGTTGGTGATCACAGGCTCCGCCAAACCGACGTCAAGGCCGGCCACTACGAGCGCAAGGTGCAGGCACTGGAGACAGAGCGCGATCAGTGGGAGGCCAAGTACGAGGAGATGGCCAAGAAGCACAACGACTTGCAGAAGGACCTGCAAGAACTCGAGCTCTCCATCAGCAACGTTTAAGTCGGGCCACGTCGGGGTATCGGTATTGGGTGTCAGGAGACGTTGGGTTGAATGCAGGTTCACTTCCCAGGTCGAACCGTCTGCTTTCTCATACTATGACCGGTCGCGTTCCCTTTTGTCCTCAGCCATGCTAGAGGCCGTGTCTCTATAGCGTATCCTTACATGTTGACTTTAGTGCCTTGCTCGGCAAATCAATTGCCCTTCTTCTGGCCCTTGTCCTCGTGACATCCATGTCCTTCATAAAAGCGAAATTTCATGGGGTGTGCATAGTAATAGCTGCGTGGTATATGAAAAACACAAACCTCCATCATCATTTTTCCCTCCGAGCCGCGGCCTTCTTGGACTTGCTTAAGCGTTGCTTGGCTTGCGTGAGCTTGCGCTCCCCCTTGCTCTCGTAGCGGAACTTCTTCTTCTTCGTCTTCGGCTTGTCCTTCCAGGACTTCTTGGGCTTCTTCTCGGGTTCGGTCGTCTCAACAGCAGGTTCCTTTTCCTTTTCCTCCTCTGAATTGTCTTCTCGCACAGACTTGCGCAGGCCTTCTCGGGACGCATCCATTTCTTCGACCGTCACGGTTGTGTATTTGTCTTCATCGATGTATTCGGCCTCGTAGTCCACCGCGGGGGGGTTCTTCGATGCCTTCCCAACCTTCCTCGCCTCCTTCCTCCTCGGAGTCAGGGTCGTTGTCGCTCCCGTCTTCCTCCCGGAGGCGCTTTAGTTGTAACTTGTGCTCTTCCATCGCTCGATTAAACTCGGCTTGTCGCTCTTCGCGCATCTGGAATAGACAGGTCAGCCAGTGTTAAATGTAGGTAGGATTGGAATCCAAGTATACCCTCTTGCGATCGTTTCTCTTCTCCTCTTTGGACTTCTTTTCGGCTACCTCCTGCGCCTGCTTGATGCGCTGCAGCTTTCTCTTTCGAAAGCCAGTGAGCCATTCCTGGCGGGCGGCGTCATCGAAATTGACTTCCTCGACTTTCGCAGTGACCACCTTCCGCTTCTTATACATGGGGCCCATGATGAAGATGTTCTGACAGTCTCCTCACAAGAAAAAAAAGACGAACGCACAGCGTCTCGTGGTTGTAAATGTTTCGGACGAGGCGCCGAAAAAAAAAAGTTGCATGTAGAGCTCAGAGTGGGCCGGGCCCGTCGACCGCCTCCGAGGCCAAGTCCGACCTCCCGTTGGCAACATCATCATCAACCACCACCTCCACCACAAACACCATGCATCTCAGCAGGTTCGGGCTGGTCGCCCTTGGGGCAGCTGCAGTCGATGCCTTCCGGGACACTTCACCCTTTTTCCTCGCCTCGACCTCTGAGTACATCGACAACTCCCCTCTCATGCTACGGCCAGCTAACACGCCTCCCTTAGGGTCTTGACGAACTCTGCATACATTAAGACTGGCACGTCGCTACTTAAGGACCTCTCCTCTTCGTTGAGCACCTGCCCGTCTGACTATTATGTCATTGTCAACCAACCTGGTGTGCATAGCTCCGACTTCGCGGCCCGCAGGTCGGCACCCCGCCTAGGCGCGAAGATGCTCGGCAAGGACAAGTCGATTCGCTCCAAAATGAGTGTGGACGAGGTCACTGGCTTGCTTGATACCACCGAGATCAAGTCTGTTCTCACTGAGAAGTGCAAGGCGCAGACTACTGCCATTGACGGTTCCTGTAAAAGGCCCATTGTATGATTGGTGACTCCTAGGACTCCAGCTGACCATTTCACGAAGCGGGAGAATATCCCATCTCTTTCGAATCGGGCCCTCGCATTGTCGACATCAGATTCCCCGTGCTCTCCTTGGGCGCGGATCGTGCCGATCAGCTCTCCGGCAATGGTACGTCAAGCAAAACCGAGGGGACTGACCACCGCCTGACAATTCCTAGATGGCCTTATCGCCGATATACTTGAGCGCATTCCTTCCGACGCCACGTATACTCTCCTCTACGCGACCTCGCCTCGCGAGTTCCCGGAGACCGACTCCGTCGTCTACGAATCCAATGACGGCTCGTACCAAGAGTCACTCCACATGGAACTCAAGCGCGACTACTCCTCCAAGCCCTCTACTATCTCCAGGCCCGATCGCCAACAGTCTTTGTTCGATGAGTACCAGTACTTCACACCTGGTTTGTACCCCTCCAATTCTCCAGTCATCAATGTTTCTCTAATCTTAAACAGGTATCTTCATGGGCTTTCTGGCTTCTTTCATCTGCATTGTGATTTTGTATGTTGGAATCAGCGCTCTGAGCGGCCTTCAGATTCCCTATTCTGCTTTTGAGAGGGACACGTCTGCTGCTATTAAAAAACAGCAGTAAATGCATGCTATTGGCTTGCCACATGCTCTGCCCTTGCTCGATGCATGGCAATTGAGTTTCTACACTATTTGGGGTCAGGGGCACCGTCAATTTCGTATTTCTTGTATGATACATCACAGCTTGCTATTTCTAGTAGAATCGAGCACATCATGTGACGGATTCCCCTCGGCCTGAGGCGCCACATTTAGCGTAGTCACTTGGCGTCTTTTGGCTTCGTTTCCTCGCTTAGACTACAACACCTCTCTTTTACCTCTCTCGATCCTCAGTCCCTCGTTGTCGTCCGGAAGACAGTCCTTCGTTTGAACGGGGTCAACTCGGTGGTTCCACCTGCATCTACAGAGCCAAGAGATCTGTGATCGAGGGGTTCTTTCGACCTGTCAGGAACAGAATCTCAGCCATCCTTCAGCTGAAGCGCTTATCAACATTCTCTAGTCAAATCGGCCGATATCAGGCTGCAGGGGTATCTGGGTATTTTGCATTGGCTCTGTTCATCTCGACGCTGATCTGCGCTTACCCCGTACCCGCTGTGGAGAACAAGTTGAAACGATTGTTTACGGCCTTTGCACCATGCGAGTCCTACCCAGTGGGCAGCGAGTCCTGCCTTCCTTCTTCATTGTTTTTCTGCTCGTCCTTACAATCGCTGTTCAAGTCTCTGCGGCACCCGCAGCAGATACCACTACCGACGCCCAGACCACCGCCGATCCCTCGACAACTGATAGCACCCCTAGCGTGAGCGAGAGCACCACTTCCACCGAGAGCACTTCGACGACCACTTCGGACAAAACCACCTCCACCACGACGTCCTCAACTTCGACGTCCTCAACTTCGACGTCCTCAACTTCGACGTCCTCGACATCCACGACCACCATGTCTACTACTTCCATTACCACGTCAGACACATCTACCTCCACCTCCTCGGACACCACCACATCCTCCGTTTCCACAACAACGACATCAACGTCCTCATCCTCCACATCAACAGGCGGCGCGATCGTGACAATTCCACCTACCGCAAATGCGCCGTACATGCAGACATCAAACACTCCAGAGGGTACAGTATTCATCGCCGTCGGCGCCATCCTTGGCTTAATCGGCCTTGCCGTTCTCGCCTGGCGGGGAATGGTCGCATGGTCCGTGAACCGCTCAGTGCGTCGCGCAGCTCTCGCCCACTCCTCTGAGAACAAACGCCTTATGCGCGGAAGTCGCAAGAAGCGTGGAACAACCGTATACACCGCTGCGCCAGCCGGAGACGTCTCACTAGAGAAATTGGGCGCCGCCACTCGCGCAAGCGTCAGGCCGAACCGTCGAGTTCCCAGCTCAAACAGCGGGCTATTCTTTTCGCCCACTGCCGGCGGTGCTGGATCTCACAATAGTATCAATGCGACTGGGAATCGCGCTTCGACTTACCTCCCCTCTGGATACTATGCCGCCGCCGGTAGTTCCACTCCCGTTAGAGATGCGTCAGGCTCGCACCCTGATATTAGCTCTCCTTCTCTGCCAAATATCGGCACCTATGATACCCCGCATAATCAACGCGGCTCATACGTAGGTGGTTCCACCAGCTCGCTGAACCTCAGTCAGACGCCGCAGGGCCGCGCGCCGAGTGCGTATCTGGAAGATCTGTTCGAGAATCACCCGCCTCCCAATAACTCCGGCAGGCGTCATCACCGATAAGTTCATTGCGCACAATGCTGAGAGCCTGAAAGTTTGGCGGATTCTCTTTCTGAGCTTTGAGTTTAGTTCAGTTCGGCTTTCTTTTCTCTGTGATTTATTCGGAGTATCTGTTGGTTATCATTTGTATATTGAAGCCGGCGTTTTTCTTTTCTTATGGGAGCGTCCGGCTGCTAACTTCTTCGGTATCTATTTTCTGATTACTTTCATGATTTATGGTGATTTTGATTTGACTTTGTTTGTACATTTGTACTAATCCTTGCATTCTTTCATATTTTTTTTGTTTAAACAGAGCATAGTTAGGATGATCAATGATTGTCTGTTTTGAATAATTCATCGATGTATTTAGGTTGGATAGACAGGAGAATATACCTTCCAAGGTTCAAGTACACTCTACTGTCCCCAAAGGATCTTTCCGGTCAGAACATAACTACTGGGCCTGTAAGTAATACCTCTGATGGCATGATAGTCCCCATTTGACCGCATGAGCCGTTGAGGGGCCGAAGAGCAAGTTTACCAGGGGGCTTCATTCAACAGACGAAGAGACGCCCGCTCGGTGAGTCGTTCCCAACGCTAGTCGAGAGTAAGAATTGAACAGTCTTTATTTATGACTCAATTTTACGGGAAGAGCCAATGAAACCAGAAAGAACGAGACCTGGTAGATATCGAGAGCTCTAGGGAGAGGGGCACAGTGACAGGGTACAGAGCTGTTTAATTTGCTCCTGCAGTATTCGCAGCCACAGTAATTTCTTCTTTGTTCCTGTTAAGTAGGATCCCAGAACTGCTTAGTCCGATATCTATTCCCCGTTATGGATTTACTTTTACACATTGCGAACACATTCAAATGACATCTCGAGAGCTCAATTAGCAAATAACCAATCCTCGCAACCATGATGTACATGCCAGTGTCAATCTTCCCAGCCACAAGCCTGAATATCAAGGAAAAATAGAGGAGCAAAATGAATACTGTAGGTATATACAACGCAAGGCTAAGGAGAATGCATCGGTGAATCCGCAACCGAATACTCCGAGACAAGCCCAGAGCACCAGCAAGTCAAATCATCCGGAAAGGATGAACAGAAAGAGTACCTGAGAGGCAGGTGGAAATATCGATGGTAGAAGTAGGAGGGAAAGAGGAAGGGAGTTTGGTAACACAAATAGGTGAGACGCTTCCTTACACCAAGCAAATACCAGAGATTCGGGTCTCGTATCTATGTCTGTTCGAGACTGTGACGTTTGGCGTAGGAATTTGATGCGAGTCCACGATGTTGATAGGCGGGAAAGGGAAAATATGTTCTGTGTCTCATGCTCGTTCCAATAGAAATCCAACGCTCAAAAAAAAAAAAGCCGACGAGGCAGTTTAATCCGCGTCGAATTTGTGGTTGTATTCGCCAAGGAGAACATCGTCGGGCCCGGGACCGTGGGTGTTGCGGACTGTTTCACGAGGTATGTCAGCATGGTCAGATCATGAAAGCGTGGTGCGTTTCCCAAGAAGACTATTTTTGTCCCGAGAGGAGCGGGTGGGGGAGGTGTGTAGGGGAGTGAGACATACTCCATTCGGCCTCGACTCGGAAGAACACCCACATCCAGCGCCGAGCGATTTCAAGAAACATGAGGATGAACAGACCGCATTCTGTTTCAGGAAGCCATGCGAGACCCGGCAGCACGCGCCACAGCCACGAGAAGCGGAGTAAAAGATCCGCGATGATGGCGTAGTGGTACAACCGGTCGGAATGGAAGTAGCGGTGCCGCCGGAGTCCGTACGGGTGGTCTCTGTCATGGCGCTCGGAGGAGAAAAGTGTGAGGTCCCAATCTTTGACCACATCCCACCAGAAGGAATAGCTGGAGCTGATGAAGGAGAAGATGAACCTAGGGGAGATCAGAAGATGGCCGGAGATCGCAGGGAAAGTTGACACTTACAGCAGACGCATAATGGTCATTTCGCTGTATCCGTGGAAGTCTAAAGGATTATAATTCCGGAGTTTGGCGGCCAGCCAGATAATCGGAAATGCGGTACAATACTTCAAGGCGTTGGCCAGATGTTGATTGCCCTTGCTCACTTCCCGGCGGGAAGTTGTTTTGCGAGACCGCACGTATTCGGTCAAACACTGGCGAAGTCGAATGGCAAAGGGAACAGCGATGATAATGGGTACGACGATATCCTTGCCACAAGCACGGTTCGGCTTGGAGGTAGCAGCCAGGCCATCTGTGAAGAACATGCAGAAACTGACGTAGAGATCTCCCAGGACCCGCGCATAGCTGGTCAGGGCATCGGCCAGCAGGATATCACAAAACTTGCCATCCTGTGACTCGGCCAAGCCGCCAATGGCCACGCGCTTTAATGTGAGGAGGAAGCGAATGCGGCCCGCCCGAGAGGCGCGGTTGAGGGGCCAGATCAAAATCAGGAGAAGAACTATGAAGACGGACTGCGGGATGAAGTCGAGGCGTTCGACCAGTTCGAAGGTGCGGTGGGTAGCGATCCAGAAGACGACGAGCCAGAGGACGAGGGGGATAGTAAAGAAAGTGGCTAGGCGGTAGGCCGCAATATGATGTGGTCGTTGTGTAGGTGATGTGTGTGAGGGGTATCGAATCAGCGCAGGAACATCCTGACAGGAGAACAAGTTGGTTAGTTCGGCTCAACGGAGGGTTCACGGATGTCCGAAGGATTCCGCAACTTACAATGTTGGCCTTGGCCAGATAGTGAAGATTGATAGCCCATCCCCAGAAACCTATGGCGGAGTTAACCACGCGATCAATGCCCCATTCCCGTCAAGACTCACCAGCAACCAGAATGGCAGCTATGCGGATAGGGAAGGGGAGGATCAGCCCAAAGCCATCCAATTGCGCATGTTGATCAGGACCCATTATTCCATGGATCAAAGCAAGGAAAGAGATTGAAGCAACATCCACGGAGACCCCAGGTGGGGAAAAAGGTCGACACAAAAGAATGACGGTGAACGTTGAGTCTTGAAAGAAAGGAACTTTTCCCCGTGAGGCCGCTTTCAGCACCCTGTTAATAAGCGCGTAGTAACGAAAATACGCGCCCACTTGAGAAACGCCTTCTGTGGACGCCAGTGGACGCCTGCGGACGGCAAGGTGGAGAGGGGCGTCAAGACTGTGGCTCTGCTCGAATCGACTGGTTTTGGTCGAGAACTCCACCGGGTCTCCCTGTTGCATCTAAGGTATAATTAGAACTCCATACCCTGATGCAGAAGCGGATCCGCACGATCTGCAACTTCAGGGGAGACGAGGACTGGGCTTTTGATTGGTGTGGTATCATGGTGATCCCTTCACCTCCTTGGAATGACTGATTGCCAAACCTTACCTCCCGGAGTGAAGTCTATATGTTTTTTTCAATGTCTCTAGGACTGAAATCAGGGGTAACCGGACAAGAGCCACTACTTAATGCGGAGCTCGACTGCGGTGGCTTTTTGCCTTGAAACTTTGGTATTTATTTTACCGGTATTGTCATCTGCGTCAGTGCCCTGGGGTGGTCATGTGATATCTGGTAGAGGCAAAGTCACATGACCATGGGCCGAGGCACTATGGGGAACATCAGTCCGAGCTGGGGAAGTTGCCCGTTAATGCATCTCAATATGCTCTGGTCCCCTCTACAGAGCCCCTCTTGACGGTCTCAAGTATTGAGATCTATTCACACTGCTCATCATGGCCGACGATGACCCCGGTCTGTCGCTGTCAACCCCCGATGCTACCGTCAGCTCTCCCGCCTCCAACTTCTATCCATTCGCGACATCCCCAGACGTAATCCGGTCTCACGAGAAAGATGCCTTTCTCACCAGCAGTCTGGTACAACAGTCCCAGTCCATTATCCGATCTCTGAAAGGCGCCCGCTTCGCTCACACGTACTCCGATTCCATCAAACATATTACCGAGCTTGTCTACTTCTCGCTAACGACCGCTATCGGCAACCGGACTCTCGGCGAAGAATATTGCGACCTCTTCCAGCTTGAAGATGACACACTCCGCCTACCAGCAATTTCTCGGCGTGTCGGATACATCCTCAGCAGTATTCTAGTGCCATGGTCATTGCAACGGCTCCTTCCCGCCCTGCGTGCGCGAGTGCGCAGCAAGCTTGAGCGCAGTATCGCACGACAACAAGTCCGCGCAGCGCAGCAGGCTGGCCTGCTGCATTCTAAACCAACACCGCGGTCGTTCTTTTCTAAGCTGCGCATCCAGCAATACATCCTCGATCACTTGGACTCAATCACATCATTGAACCCGATCTACGCGCTCAGTATCGCGACTTTCTACTTCACAGGCTCATACTATCACCTTTCCAAACGAATCTGGCGCCTTCGCTATGTATTTACCAAAAAAATCGACGAAAGCGAACAGCGAATCGGGTACGAGGTTTTGGGCGTCTTGATGGTCCTGCAAATTGCCGTGCAGGGTTTCTTGCATATCCGTAGACTGGGACAGAGCATGGCCGAAGACGACAGCCAGACCTCTGAGGCAGGCGAAAAACGCTCTGGAGAGATTGCTCTGATCCCTTCGATTCAAAACCCGGCGGCAGTTCCCTTGCTTCCTGCTTCAGCGGCTCGTTATGATCTAGAGGAGGACCCGGGCGCCGTTGCGTGGATTCCAGAGGGGCAGCAGCGGAAGTGTACGTTGTGTTTGGAGGTTTTCAAAGATCCTAGTGTGACGACTTGTGGGCATGTATTCTGTTGGGTTTGTGTTCGGGACTGGGTGCGCGAGAAGCCCGAGTGTCCATTGTGTCGACAAGAGGTTTTATTGGCCAAGGTGCTTCCTCTGAGAGGGTAGTCCTGAAGACCGGTGTTAAGGATATAATTTGTTTACATTTCGCGTGAGGCTTGGTTGCTTTGACAAGTTTCTAGATGTATATACTTGATTTGGACGAACATATACCCTCCTTGGCTTCTGATTCGATGCTTTTACTCCACTATTGCCATTTAAATTCCCCATTCTCGACGTTGCCTGGCCCTATGGTGCTCATATCGTGATCGATCTTGGTGAGCATGGTCGGAGGATGCACTGGGGGTTTCTCCACCGCTTGAACAGTGACCTGGGTGTGTCGATTTTTATACGCCGCCGGGCCAGTGTCAATTCAAGGGCTGGCCAGTCTATTAAGCTGATATCGGGGCTTTGGCATCTGATTAATTCTCAACATACATGCATTCGTGCCCCCGGAAACGTAAGAAGAAGGAATGTGCTATAGTATTTAGGTCTGATCCACAGCTCCGGAATGTATCGCGAAGGCAAGAAAACATCTTTCGCGCCTGGTTCATTGGTATGCTCCTGATTATCGTGTTCACTGGCGTGAATCAGTTGTCCACCCTGCGATACCCTTATATCTTTCTGTCTTCATACGAGGCCCAGGTTATAGGAATTACCTGAGTTGTGGTACCTGGCAATTTGGGCCTTTAGCTTCGCTATTGGCTGTATCACTGCCCGGTTCTACGACACCGGATTCCCCATCTAGGGCAGGGTTGTCGGTGTCCTTCTGTGTCTCATTCTCCAAAGGCCATACGGCATGGTCTATGCCATCACTAACACTGAAGTGACGAACAATGTCATTGCCGAATTGATTGCTGGATACGCTATCCCCAACCAACCCATTGGCAACATGATTTTCAAAACATATGAGGTAGTTTCATGCGCGCAGCCCATCCAGTTTGTCCCCGACCTGAGGATGGGCCATTACATGAAAATCGCCCCGCGCGTCATGTTCAGCGCTTAAATCATTGCAACCATTGTGGCCACCTTTGTCAGCATGGGTGTGAATGCGTGGGCACTGGCAAATATCGAGGACGTCTGCGAAACAGGCCAAGCAGCCGGGTTCAATTGCGAGAATATCACAACATTCTTCACCTCTTCAGTCATCTGGGGTGCAATCGGACCCCGGAGGCTCTTCGCCAATGGTCAAATGCATAGTTACACTCTGTATGGGTTCCTGATGGGTCTTTAATCGCCTGTCCTGTTTTACTTGGCATCAAAGTACTTCCCAAAGTCCGGAGCTCGCTATATTTACTCCCTACTGCTGCTCTACGGCATGATCAACTTTGCGCCTTACAATTTGACCTGTTGTATTGCTCCTTTCATCGTTGGCAGCGTCTTCAACTTCTACATCAAGCGCCACTATCTCGCTTGGTGGGAGAAATACACATACGTGCTCACGTCATTCTTTGGTGCAGCGCTGGCGATTTCGGCCGTTATCATCTTCTTTGCCGTGGAGTATCACCAAGTGAATTTCAACTGGTGGGGTAACACCGTCTCCTACGCTGGGTGAGATGATTCGGGCTGTGCTCTTAAAGGCGATACCTGCGGGCGGAAACCCATCTTGAAGGATCATTTGGATGGACTGCTGAGACTTTATGACTTATGTATACGCCAAGTATGTTTAGTTTCAAGTCTCATGCTTCATATGCCCAGCGTTTGCGTCATGTCATAGAGTCATGCCAAGTGAGAAATGTTTTCAAAGAAACTATGATGATAGTCAAGGGCTCGCTTGGGCTTCTCCGAGAGAACCAGAAGCCAAAGAGGAAACAGAACTTGATGTGACAGTTGGCAGTGTAAATGGAATGATGAATGTTTTCTTCATAGATCAATGAGAGGTATTGAAAAATAAAGGTGCTCGCTGCTCTGAGGCAACGCAATGCGTATCTGAACGGAAATAGAAAATAGAACTCCGTATATGATCGGAAAATGGACAAGAGGATAAAATGTAGAAGCAAGTCACTCGACACAAGATTTCAGGGCTATCTAGGAATGCTCAGCAATGTCAATCTCGATGGGATCAGTGGCTGCAACTTCTTTATCTCCGCTCCTCACCAAATCCCCGCTGGGAATGACAATTGGCTGATTCAGTTCAGCATGCGCAGGGCGAGGCGGGACAGGGACCATGGACTCTCTCCTTCGTTCCATGACATTAAACAGACAGAGACATGCGTAAGGATCCGTAGCGGCATCTATTGATGACATGTTAGGTTTGGTGTAAGCATTGAGTAGAAGCATACTCACATTGGACTTGACGATAATTTAAGGACCTCGTCCAATCCCCGCATCGCACATCTTCGCTCTTTTCAAGAGGCATGCCAAAATGCTCTTCCATCTGCTCACTCAAATTGACACTCCTCTTATTGACTAGCTTTGGATTTGCCAGACCATGCTTGATCAACTTGAACAAGTGGCTCAACTCGAATATCGAACGCGCTTCAATGCCAAGGAACTTGCGCAAACGAGTCGAGTCCGCTTTTATGGCAACTCCAACCTTGGTGATCGCAGGAGATTCGAGAATGCGTCGGAGGGTCGGAGCAACAAAGTCTTCCAGACCACGGGCCGGCTTAAATAGGGCGATTTGAAAAAGCGCGATGCGGTCCTCGTTCGCAATCTGGATCAAGGAGAGATTGTTCTGGATAGTGTCTGTAGCGAAGGCTTGAGCTTTCCATTCCATGTCGAAGCCGATGACTTTGCTATCAAGGAAGAGTTTCGAGATTTCTTCAGTGCTTTCGAGGGTTTTGCAGTAATGTACAACAATTTTCTGACCGTTTGGGGCTCTTTGGTCGCTGTGTGTCCAGAATGACGGGGTGATTTGTGATTTGGCTTTACCATTAAGCACAGACGATGATATTTGGGTTGAGGGTAATTCGTCCTCTGTGGACCAAACAATATCTTCAGTGACTTTTCTGATCGATGGCACTGGTGTGGTAGCTGTTCGGTCTTCCAGAGAGTCATGGCTGCAGTTCCTGACATTGGCATGGTTGAATCGGGAATTGGTACAATATGATCGTCTTCTTACTCGGCGAGAAAAGGCTCTGAAGGTCTTCCAACTTGAAGGCTTTCGTACAGCTGGTGCTGCCGCTCTCGATGGAAAAGACTCATGCTTCGACGCGTCGAGCTCGGCCAGTGCCTGAAGCTTATTCACCGTTAGCTCCAGGTCTGTATCCGAGGCATTGCGTTTGCGATTCTTTAGATTCGTCGCAGCCGTTGCTTGGAGATCGTTCGAAGTCGCAAAGGGGTCGTTCACTCTTGATCGATGCGTCCCCGAAGGCTCAGACGACGCCAACTTTGCAGACGAAACACGGTTGCCAGTCGCCTTCTTATCCGACCCCCATTTCTTAGAAAGATGCTGGTTGTCCGGGGTATTTGCGTCAAACGATATCTTTGGAGATGCTCTCGGCTCGGAGTTGGTCTCCTTCTTAGCCCAAAATGCTCCCATGAGCTTAGACATGGCAGCTGCGAATGGAATTTGTCCAGACTCTGTCACTTCTTGCGCTTGGGTTGATGAATGATTGCGGATATCGGCCTTCTTTCCCTGATCTTTCAGAGCCACCTTTGAAGGCTGACCATGTAGATGTCGAGCCGTTGACTTGTCATGAATATGTGCGGCAGCTTTCGAAGTGTAACGTAACCTTTGACGTATTCTCCGCCGTAAAGGCTTTCGAACTGCTGTCTCAGAGCCCAGATTTTGAATCCCCGGGGCTCTCATAATTCTCTCTCGGTGGCGTATCAGTTTGCCCATGCGAGTCCAGAATGGTTTTACCAACGTTGTGGAGCTCACCAAAGACTCTTGTTTGGTATCCAATATCACAGACATCCACCACGAGTTGATGCTAATTGAGACTAGTGAATTGACGTAGGATTCAAATAGAGAGTCGTCTTGACTCAATAGCCGAGGCAGATTGAAGAAGCCCTGTCTTTGCATATTGGGCAAGCCCAAGTCTTCGAGTTTTTCTTCTGTTTGAAGCCGAATCCAATTGACATTCCTGTACAGATCCAGCTCTGCCGTGAACTCTTTTTGTGCTTGGCGGTATTTGGTGGCCCAATCGAAGATCTGGTGAGCAGACTGTATGGCTTCAGAAGGAGAGAGGCCATCCCACATTGGGCCATATGTGCCTTGCAAGGAACCTAGTAAGTAGTAGGCCTCATGGAAGATGTCTCGCTGCATAAAACCGAGAATGTCAAAGGGCGCCATGACATCAAGTTGGCGTAGATATCTGTTCTCAGGCGAACATCTAGTGGTTTGGGGTCCCTGGCGCCACTTTCGATAATTCACCCACAGCCGACGGGCGGGCAAGGTCTGCTCCTTCTCAATAGTCCGTTTCAAATCAGGGGGTCTATCCAACAACATTGCGGTCGAAACCTCCCAGGGAGACCGTGTAAAATTGTGTTGGATAACTTTTTTTGGGACATGGTCGCCTGCGGCTTTGAGCGGATCTTGAAATCCCCTGGACCTGTACCAAAAGCCTCGGTGGAAATGGGCGATCTGAGCAGTTGCTACCGTATTTGCTTTGAGTGAATGTGCCATTGCCATGAACTTTGAACCACCGGGTATACGCGTGTGTGCCAGGCTGAACAAGGCCCCTTGGATTTCAATCGCCCCGTCTCGCACAGCGAACCCTTTCTTTTGAAGCCGACGGTACTCTTCTTGCAGCTTCTCCGAATACTGCAGCAGGGCATCGACTTTGGCTCTAGCGGACTTGCGAGGCTCCAGATAATTTCGTTCCACCAGGTGAATAAGATCACGTATGTAGGCTTCCGAATCTTTAACAACTCTCTCGAGCGTTTTGCCGATTCCCTGGATGACTGCAATCTGTAGGTTGCAGATGATGCGTGCCGAGTTCTCAACTTGCTTTTGAAGAGCGGGATAAATTTCGAAGCGAATCTTGCAATATTCGTGCTCAATCAGCCTGTTCTCGTAATGGTTTTCTTGAAGTTCAGCCTGGAGCAATGCGAATGTTGCATTGAAGGGCTCAATGACAATTAAATGGAAGGCCTCGGCATATTGCTTGTCCCACAATCGGAGATGGTTTTCACATTTCCAAAGAGCGTTACTGAAGTTATGATATTTGATGTCAACAAGTTCCTGACCGAGTTGAGAGACGCGAGGCATGTTTAGAAGCTTGTGCTCAATCATGATAATCTCTACCCGGTCCTGGGTTGTGAAGACAGTACGCTTCTTAGGTTTCTCTGTCCGAGATGAAAGAATTTTCCGCAGATTGTCTTTGCTAGCACGTATGCCATCCGGACGCTTGGGTTGTCGGTGGACCAGGGGTGGCGAACTTGGAGTGTCCTCTTCATCATCTTCTTCCAGTATAATTCGAGCGGCGCGCGTACTCGAGAAGTTTCGAGCCAACCGCAAGCTGCCTAAACGCTGTTTGAGAACTTGTCGACGGCGAATGGCGCCGGGCCCTGGGCTTCGTTGTGAGGTACAGAAACTATCATTGCTTGAATGGAGTCAACTGCTTGGCCTTGCATCAAAGGGTGAGGCGAAGCGGCCATACCTATTCTGTACTGATAATGCAGCTACACCATTAATGTAACGACTGCATGAATTGCCGCCTTGTGTTGCGGCCAAGGACGAACGCCTCAGGCCTGCTGGAAGGCTGAACCACGTTCGCATTCTGCGTCGCAAGCATAGTGGGCCTCATCTGAGGGTTCTTGCGGTGGTTGCACAGTGTGCTAATAATGAAGCAGCCCCTTTAACGAGTGACTGGGTTCCAACGGTCTCGTAGCAAGATATGTTGAGGAGATCGACGTGTTAGAGAACAAAGTATCGGGGAAGTGCGGCTAGTCCAAATTTGGTCTAGCCGCTCGGCCCGGAGAAAAACCAGCTTCCTCAGAGCTCGCGGTGTCGTCTTTGATATTTCGCCTTGCTCGCTCTGTCTGTTCGTATTTGGTGCTAGAAATACGGCCTGAGTGTTTTCCGGGGTATCTCTGACTTCATACATTCCAATCATAATGGCTTCGCAGCTTTTGCCCCTCGGTGCGTTCGCGTTTGTCCCGCGCACCGTGTCACCCCGCTAACCCTTTGATAGAGCTTATCGACAAGTGTGTCGGCTCCCGGATCTGGGTGATCATGAAGGGCGACAAGGGTGAGTACTAGGCCGGTATGAAGGATACCAATGGAGTGAGGCTGACCCACGTAAAGAGTTCTCCGGCACTCTGCTCGGGTTTGACGACTACGTCAGTAAGTATCTCGATTTCGGCCGCCATATCGGGTTCTCGATGTGCTAACAATTGCTTAGACATGGTTTTGGAAGATGTCACCGAATTGTAAGCATAGTCACGATTTCTATCAGATGGTTGTCAGGGTTTGCTGCAGTTTCTTGCCTCGACAGCATGAAGCCTGTCGTTACGACTTCAGCGAACATTTCCAATGAAATAACCTTCTAACAGCCGTTCAGTGACTACACCGGTGCTCAAATCAAGCTTCCCAAGCTTCTCCTGAATGGAAACAACGTCTGCATGGTAAGACTTTCATTTTGAGCACAATCGTCTATCCTCTTTCTAATTATCGTCCAGTTGATTCCCGGCGGCGAGGGCCCTTCTGCCAGCGCATGAGATAATTTGTCATTTCCTTGCGTGTGATGAAATGAAAGCTTGTGTTTTAATGATACCGAATGCAACGATATGAAAGTCCCATGGACAGAATGAAAGGATCCCTCATATTGGGCCTTTTGTCTTCAGCAATGCCTAGGAATGCCTTGATGTGAGAGGAGTTTGCATATCAAATATAGCCAAGCCGGCCAACTAATCCAAGCACCCCCATACACCTGCACCACTCAACATCCACCTATGGAGTAGAATCCGCATGAAACCCGATCCCGTCAATAGCCTCATGGCCGCCTGCAGGACGCGAGCGCCACGTTGCAAGATACGAGGCAATCATGCCAAGGTCAGAACAAAGCTCTCGACTCCAGTCTGTAATCGTCGAGCGAAATTCCATTCCCAATCAGACATCGACCGTCGGGCACGCCAGCCACGGGCTTTCCGGTAAGCAGACGCCACGCGTCAGCATATTCTTCTGGACCGGAGTATTTCAACGCAGCTTAGCAACGGCTGCGACCGGCTGTTTGAGCAATCGTCGCACTGAGTTCGTTAGAAGTCTGTTTGTAGATACGACTTGGAATACGAAGCCATTTCATGACCTGGGCCACGTACTTCTGGGGTCGCAACGCAGATCCCGAGGGAAAGTCTATTACCCCACGAAAATTCTCGAAAGTGAAGTCATGGTGGATCTTCGCAACTCTATCCCAGGTCTTAGATGCGGAATCTGCACTAGCACCGATATTCAACGGGCCAGGTCGCTTTAGTGACCAGATTTTGGTGCCACCCGCAACTAAACTAGCCTGCATGACTGCGATAACATCTGTACACCAACGAAGGCAGAAACGTAGAGAACCCAATGCGATCCTAAGTCAAATCTCCTCCTCCCGCCTCATGTAGCCATCCGCAAAATTTTGATAAGTAACAGCTCCGGCGCCTAGCTTGGACATGATTTTGAGGCGTAATTCGTGGGTACACACACCTGCCTACGACCATAAACTCAATCGCCCTTCCAACAGCCCCTACGACGAGCACGTAATAAATATACAAGATTTGAATCATAAGTTCGAGGGCAAGTCTCAGCCGGGCCCTGCTAGCGCTGTGCCCCAGAGTCACTAAATGTAAGTCCGGAGATGAAGTGGAAACTGTTACCTAACAGATTTCCATCCCCGCATTTTGCAAAGGTGTGGGACAACTCTAACGCGACAAGATGCGAAGACAGGACCTTGAAAAGTGAGATTTGGAGCGGAGGTGGCGCAGTCGGTCAACTTTGCTCCATCGCGTGATTGACTTTCTACCCCAGGGTTAATTTAATTTGGGGAAAGTGGGCGCCGTCGGCTTGCGCAGCCCTGGCTACGGCAATCGCCACTGGTGCACGACACCAAAATCATCAGATCAAATTGGCAGGTCCGATGCCAGATGCCAGAATGACAGGTGCATAGATGTACATTGAGCTCATGGGTCGTGATCGAGTCTTCTGCCTTTTGGTTTTGGCATGGAGATGAGACCATGGCTGGGGGCAAACCGTCAACGCCCTGGAACCAATAGCACACGTTTCATGTTTCGAGACCTCGGCCCATGCTTCCATTGCAAAGACAATGACCGACTCCGCGAAAATCACATGTAGCGCCAACCCTAGCCGGATGCTACCGTGGCTAATAAATGGGTTGGCACAACCAGTAGCAAGCCACACTGAGCGCCATTAGCTGGAGTGGCTGAAAGTCAAGCATTTTGGTAACGCGAGGTCCTCTTCATTCAGAAAGGGGCTGAACGGAGGATCTCGATATTGACACAACGATATATTCACTATCTCCGAATTTATGGGTATGATGCAAAGTCTCTCAGATGGTGGTGGTTTTGGGCTCTGATAACGGTGGGCCCGATATGCAGGCCCAACGCATCCTTGCATTTTGCGATAAGGCCAACCTTGGCTCCTGGAGCATAGCCGTGGGGCTCTAGAAAGAAACGACTGACGATATTCGACGCATCCTGATCCCTTTGTGGATTGGATCCCTCTCTGCAGCCCTTGGCATCATAGTGAACTGACGACGCGTGAAACGCTCAGCCTACCAGAGGCGAGAAACAAGGCGCTTGGTCCAGGTATACGAGCTACTTGGCAAATCGAATGACCATCTACACCGCATGACGTCCCCCGCGTCCATCCCTGTGTTAAATCGTTTAACATTAATTCTCCCGTGCTTCCATGCATATCAGTGGCAGACCGCCACGAGCCACCCGAGCCGCCAAGCGAATCATCGGGCTGTTCAAGGATCGGGCTGCGGTAGAGTTTCAGGATTCCATTCGCGTGGAAAATGCCTCGGATCATGGCAGGCTCAGGATCGTGGTCGGGCTTAGCATTCAGTTCCAGACTCATGGGGAATCCGAGACCCCATCCCATCTGACATTCCTGTCTCTGTCTCGCGAGTGGATCACAATTCGGGTCTCTGGGCTAAGCAGCTATTTCGTAGTTCACACATGCTCCGGGAAGAGCCCATAGCGCCAAAAGAACGGACCCCGCCGGGACATCCTCCTATAGGTAAGGGGGCGCTGGGGGATGGCGGTGGCACGGCGAATGCGATGCAGCCTGTGAGCCACCCAGACTCCGGAGAAGGCTGGAAGGTTTGGACGACCCTGAGTCCCCTGGGTCCCTGACTTTAGACCCAGACTCTGACCCTGGAGGCAACGTGCAATATGGTTGCCATGGATGTTAGCATGTCATATCATCATTTGCCATGTTGGTTATTACCGCGAGCATGGGATCTGATTGGATCAAGGCTGGCTATCGCGTGGAAAGTGCGGAGAGAAGCCGGATCGGGCTTAGTAAAGGTAGTGGGTCTCCAACCTGCCGGTTTAGGTTCAGAAACATTGAGTTGGAAGTTAAGCTTCAGGTGCCCGGGTGTGGCCCGCAGTGGCACAATCTGGGTTCAGCCCGGCAAATTTTGGAAAAGAAAAATTGAGGGAATTGACAGGGGGTTGACTGGCTGCAAGTGACGAAGGGGCAGCGATTCCTGGGGAAAAGCTAAGAGAGTTTACGGTATAGAGACACGGGGTGGGATCGTCCCGTCTTGAAGGGCTAGATCACACGAGGCTAGCCCCGAGCCAGTACGAGGAATGTCGGCGAATTTGCTAGCCTTCGGGCCCGTTCCGCGTAAGAGACATTGACCGTCAGGATGGCTTATCTCTCGAGTGCACCGTTTGCGGCCATCTCGGTGGAATTGCCATGCAGAGTACCGACAGCTACACGCATTGCAAATAAGAAAAGCTCAAGAAAAGGAAAATGGAATCTCTGATTCAATGGGGCACGTTCCTAATTGCCAAGGGTAAGAATTATCATTAGGAAGCTAAGTAGGATCAGGTTCTGGTCAGAGTGGTCCTATCTACGGACCCTGTCGATTGGCTATCTTGATAGACTCTAATTTACATTGTGAGAGATGTAAACCTAATAGAAAACGTCCCAGTCCAGGCTGTCCTTGTCCTCGTCCATATTTAAACATGCGCCTCCCTGTCCCCCCTCCACTAGTATCCCCGGGTTTTCCCTCACGGCGGTCCGGCTCCTCTCTAAGTTAGAGCATACTATTTTCTTACACCTCACAACTCTCCTGTCCCCTTCCTTTTCCCCCCTGCCCCTCCACCACACCAATCCCAATTTACTGGATCTGGGGAAATAAATTGCAACCATGGAGGAAAAGAAGATCGAGCCGGTCCAAACGACGACCGAGCCATTGCCTGCCTATGGCGACTCGGAACCCACTCGAGGCACCTGGACGCAGCGCGTCGCAGATAGCTTCAAGCGGGACCCCAATGCCCGCGTCACTGGCGGTCACTCTGCCGGTGCCGACGGCTCTGGCTTCGATCTCGAAACCGCCGCACAGAACACCGCCGAATCGCCTTTACAACGTACTTTGAAGGGTCGTCATCTTCAGATGATCGCCATTGGTGGTTCCATCGGTATGCATCTCGTTATCCCACTGACTATCCATCGATCGGCCCGCTGACTCTCTTTCAGGTACTGGTCTATTCGTCGGATCGGGCTCAGTCCTGGCGGCTGGTGGCCCCGCGTCTGTCCTCATCGCGTATGTTCTCATCGGTATTATGCTCTACTGTACAGTCCACGCTCTTGGTGAAATGGCCGTCTTGTTCCCCGTTGCTGGTTCTTTCTCACATTACTCGACTCGTTTCATCGACCCCGCCTGGGGTTTCGCTATGGGTTGGAACTATGCTCTGCAGTGGCTGGTCGTTTTACCCTTAGAAATTGTCGCGGCCTCTATCACCGTCGATTACTGGAGTCCCAATGTCTCGAACGCCGCATGGGTCGCGATATTCTGGGTCTTGATCGTTTCTATCAACATGTTCGGTGTTCGAGGTTATGGTGAAGCCGAATTCGTCTTCTCGATCATCAAGGTCACCGCCGTCATCGGATTCATGTTCGTTCCATTCCAGCTTCGGGTTTTCCATCCTCTCAATCATTTTCTGACTTTCTCTCTAGTATTCTGGGCATCATTCTCAACTGTGGTGGCGGCCCTGAGGGGGGCTACATCGGTGGTAAATACTGGCACGATCCTGGTGCTTTCCACAACGGCTTCAAGGGTCTTTGCAGTGTCTTTGTCAACGCTGCCTTCGCTTTTGCTGGAACTGAGCTGGTCGGTCTCGCCGCTGCTGAGACTGCCAACCCCCGCAAGTCCCTTCCCACCGCCATCAAGCAGGTCTTTTGGCGTATCGCCCTGTTCTACGTTGTCTCCCTCACCCTCGTTGGCCTTCTGGTCCAGTATAACGATCCCCGCCTGGTCAGTGGCACCTCGTCCGCCGACGCCAAGGCATCTCCCTTCGTCATTGCCATTGAGAACGCCGGTATCTCGGGTCTGCCTTCGGTGATGAATGTGGTCATCATGATTGCCGTCCTATCTGTTGGTAACTCCTCAGTCTATGGTGCTTCCCGTACCCTGGCTGCTCTCGCCGAGCAGGGCCAGGCTCCTCGCTTCCTCGCCTATATTGACCGCAAAGGTCGTCCCATGTTTGCTATCCTTGTCTCCTCAGCTCTAGGTCTGCTCTGCTTCCTAGCGGCCTCGGACAAACAGACCCAGGCTTTCGAGTGGATGATGGCCATTTCCGGTCTCTCGTCCATCTTCACCTGGGGCTCTGTCTGCCTTTGCCACATTCGCTTCCGTCGTGCCTGGAAGATCCAGGGCCACAGCCTGAATGAGCTGGCATTCCGCTCTCAGCCCGGCGTCATCGGATCGTGGATCGGCTTCTGCTTTAACTGCCTCGTATTGGTCGCCCAATTCTGGGTCGGCTTTGCTCCTGTCGGTTATGCTGAGGAGAGCGCATCTGCCCTGGTGGAGAACTTCTTCTCCGTTTACCTCGCCGCGCCGGTCGTCATTGCGTTCTACGTCCCCTACAAGATCTGGTACCGCACCAAGGTCGTGCGCTCGCGTGACATGGATCTGCAGACCGGTCGCCGTGATCTGGATCTTCAGGATCTTGTTGAGCAAGAGAAGGCTGAGCAGGAGGCATGGCCGAAGTGGAAAAAGGTCTACAAGTTCTTCTGTTAGACTTCTCCATATTTTTTAAGACATCTGTGAACGAATCCATGGGATCTCACAGGTTTTTCTGTACATCTTTTACCCGTTTGACATGCCTCCCATCTTGAATGTCTTAATGACTCTCTCATAAAATCAATATGAATATTTCCCTGCCAAAATTCCATACCGCATTACGTAGCTACTGAGCTCCTGGTGAGAATCTTCGCCGATCTTCGTGTTGACCCTCAGACTTGGCATGTTTGCACCTGGGGCTGTGTATGTAACGCCAATACCGCCCCTGTGTCCCTCTGAGAAACCTCGAAAGACTCTCCCGCCTGAACGACTCGGCGCCTCGACAAAAGCAGTATGCCGTTGCACCAAAGATGAACATTGGCGAATCCCTTCACCTAAAATATCGAAAGATTTGAGGTAATTCAGCGTAATGGTGACCCAAGATGAGCCGATCCAAAAATAGAGGCGATTCCTAGTCCCAAAGGAAATAGTGCAGTGGAGCCAAGAAAAGAAGGGCTGCGTAAGTTGATGACCGGTAATTTTACAAGCCACCTGACGAAAGTGCTGCGATGGAAATTCATCAACATCATCACCTCTTGCGCTGTACACGACCCCTTTTTTGCTCCTCATTTTGCGTTCTGGTGCGGCGTATTGCCTTCTAATCGCTGTCCGCCCGGCCTGCTTTCGCTCATTTCCTGTTTTCCGTCGACTCGCCGGGCGCTTACCTTGCCGCGCGCCCGCATTCCCTAGCCTCCGCACCTGCAATTCAATTCACAGTTGATGCGCTGCACCTCATAGCGCAGGATCTGAACAGAGATTTGATAAAGCTAGCCGGTCTACTTGCGGTGCTGGGAGCTTGAATTGTGACGGTTCAGTTTTGATCGGTCTGGGTTCAGAGGCCTTCTTTAAGCCTTGCGCGGTTGCGGTCTTTTCCCGATTCCTACGCCTTCAACGACAGTTTCTTAGCTCACTTTCTCTTTTGCTTCGGTTCTCGTTCTGCTTTCTTTGTCACCACTTGAACAGGTCATTCTTCTGCCTGCTGGAAATCATAATGCCTGGATTTTCGGACTCATTTTGGACCCCGGACTATGCGACCGGTCTTGGGGTTCTGTACGGGAAGCTGCAGCAGGGTGTGGTGGAGAATAAGCAAATTTTGACTATCGCAGCCATGAGGGCTGATGCGGAGGAGCAGTATGGTCTCCGCATGGGTGACATTGCGCCTAGTGTAGATCGCTTGACAGGTGCAGGTTTCGGCAAAGATGACGGAGCGAGTGTGCGAAAGGTATGGGATATGCGACTTTGGGATACCGTTGAATTTCGCTGATTTTCGTTCTTCCGCTTCAAAGGCATATGAAGGTGTTCGCACTGAAATGATCGAAGCCTCTCGCAATCACCAAAAGATCGCCAACAACATTCGAGAACTCGTCGTGGCGCCTTTCCGACGCTGGAGCGACCAGCATGAATACCGCGTGGGGGCATCCCATGATAACCTTCAGGCTCGGATCAAGGAGCACACCAAGCAGGTGGAACTGGTGAAGAAACTGCGCAGCACCTATTTTAACAAGTGCCGTGTATTGGAAGACTTGGAGGAGGAGAACAAGCTCGCTTTCCAGGACCCAGATACGAGCCCTAAGCTCAAAGCCACGCCAAAGATTGTTCTTCCCACGGAGGAAGAGCCCGAAGAGGAGCCCATTGAGCTGGGAGACCGCATTTTCTCCCCTGAGGAAATTAAGAAGATTCTCGTGCACATGCTGAATAACATCCGAATCGGCGAGGCGAAGGTACCTATCATCGGCACTTATCAAAATACCTCAACTGGCGCGGATATTGTTGAGTATGTTCAGACCTACATGGATGCCACCAACCTCGCCCAGGCCGAAAGAATTGGTCAGGATCTCGTTGATGGCGGTTTCCTCCGATTGGTTGGCAACATGGGTAGTGTCTTTGCCAACAGCTCCAAGATGAACTACCAATGGCGCAGTAAGGTCTTCCAGCTTACCGGTATTCCCGAAAAGAAGAGGCCTTTGATGCGTGTTACCTCGGTCGCTTCCAGCGAAGATGGAAGTGTCGCCGAGTCTCCCATCAACTCGGTTTCGGAAATGCTGGCTGGCTGGAACCCCCTTAACAATCCTTACCCAAACGAAACTCCTGCTGAAAAGCTGCGGAGAGAG
Source organism: Penicillium maclennaniae (assembly GCF_028827695.1). Lineage (NCBI taxonomy): Eukaryota > Fungi > Ascomycota > Eurotiomycetes > Eurotiales > Aspergillaceae > Penicillium > Penicillium maclennaniae. Next base: position 2,229,105 of record NW_026623215.1, on the reverse strand, counting down.
GCCATGGAAGCTGACGAGCGCTACAAGAACGCCGTTCGAAGACTTGACCAGATCCGATGTCGCTTAGAAGAAGATGTCATCGAGAACCTGCGCTTCATGGAACAGTGTGAGCTCGACCGCCTTAAGGCCATCAAGGCCGTCGTGCTCGACTTTTCCGGAGCGATCAGTAACGTCATTCCCAATCTCCAAAGCACCGTGGACCACATGATGCTCTATCAGGAGACTATTCAGCCACTGGGAGACCTGAAGTACCTCCTTGAGAACTACCGCACTGGAGGCTTTGTTCCCAAGGTGCAGGCATACGAAAACTACTATGGCTCCGTTGAAGAGCAAAATTTCGGCGTCGACCTTGAAGCCAGGGCTCGAGTCGACCGCAAACGTGTCCCCGTCTTGGTGACAACTCTTTTGACTTACTTGGATAACCGTAGGAACACCTTTGAACCATGCGAATTCGGCCTAGAAGCTGACATATTTACTAGGCTACCCCGAACTCGAGGGTGATGAGGCCCGACGTGCCATTTGGCTTCACAATCCTCCGCTTTTGATTACACACCAGCTGCGTAATACTCTGAACAACAGCAAAGTGGATTATCGTGAAGTCCTGCCCAAATTTGAGATACCCATTGTTGCTAGCGTTTTGAAATTGTACCTTCTTGAGTTGCCAGGTTTGTCTTCCTCCAAGGTCGTTTCGAGCCATGCTTACATGCTTCAGATTCTCTTGTTTCTTCGCAAGTCTACGAAATCGTCAAGACCATATATTCAACCACCGCTCACGAGACTACGGAAGAGGGACGGATCAAGGTCCTGCAGAGCACGCTTGGACAACTCCGTCTCGTCAACATTGCTACGCTTGATGCCATCATGACCCACTTTACACGCCTGATTGATTTGACCTCGGCCGACGAACAGTACATTGCCTCGTTGGCTCAGACCCTTTCGCCTTGTGTTCTTCGACCTCGCACTGAGAGCAGCCTGACTATGGACGAGCGCCACAGCTATCGCCTAATTCGAGATTTATTCGCGCACAAAGACTCCATCTTCGGTGAACTGAAACGCCAATCGAGTGCACTGGGCGCTTCCACTTCCAGCCGCCCGCGAGCCATCAGCACAGACGAGAGTAACCGCCGTGCCGCCATGGAAGCCCGTCAGCGTGCCATTGTCAACCGCAGTCGTGCTACCAGCCCCTCAGGTCGTCGCGCGCACCGTCGTGACCGCTCCAGCGGCGCTTCAGAGATTGGCCGATTTCCTATCAACGTGTCAAGCCCAGCCGAGCGCCGGGGAACCCGTGGCACCGGTCTGGATGTACCCACCAATGGCTCTCCCACAACTGGAGAGCACCCCACCGTAAACACCGCTGCGGCCAACGAGTCCATCTCAGATGGCACTCCAACCGAGTCTCCTGACTCTGTGCCCGACAACGCCAGCGTCAGCGGCTCGGTCAGCTCCAATGGCTCGGTCAGCCCGCCACCACCTGCCGAGACAGTCTCCGACGGCTCCCCAACGCCAACTCCAACACCCGCGGCAACCTCCAGTGAATTTGAAAAGCGAGCGTCCATCCCGCGCTCAGTGGGTGGTCATTACACCCGCAAACCAGGCCTCGGCAGCCTTTCCAGCTTCCCCACTTCAGCCGGCTCCGGCACCGAAAGTCAGCGAAGCAGTATCGCTGAAAGCGAACCCAAGGGCGTAACCCTGGAAGACAAGCCGATGGATGACTAATTAGTTTCTCCCACCCGTGGAAGAAACGATGAATGATGCATGTCCCAGAGGCCTTGTATAGACCAACCTGGCCTTTGTACTCTCTGATCTATCTTTTGGGGATACAAAGGCCAAATCGATTGGGAGTATGGTCATTCTCACGTTTCTCATTTCTGTTTTTTTGTTCTCAGTCCCTTTTATGTCCGTGTTTGCTCTCAAAGCGCGAGTGCTTACATACCCGAAGCCTTTTTGTTATGCTGGCTTGTGCTGTTTCTCTTCTACTTCTATCTACATACGCCATACAGCTTTGGTGGCTATTCTGTTCTTTTCTTTTATTTCTGTAGTGATGTATGTATAGTTGTTTTTCACTATCCACTTTTTGCATATGTACGAATTCATTGGTCTTGATGATTTGGCTGAAAGTTAGCTGGCTTGAAAAAGTCAATCGTAGGGATTGTTACGGTGCGACACTCTTCAGACATTAAGCGGTGATCCCTCTAGTGAGATGCACGAATTCCTGGTCTAGATGTATGTAGAGTATTTGAACCCTTAAGTTTCATTTGCATTTCAAATAGAGGTCTTCATCAATCTCATCCTCGGATCTAGAAAAAAGTCCACCTGCCCGAGCTTCAGGATATACAGCTAGAACAAACAATGCAAATTGTTGTGGCTCTTTGTCCTTTACTTTCCGTCCTCCTGTGGCACTCAAGATTGTCAAGTCTCACTTGGGGTTAGAATTGTATTGACATGGTAAAATCATCACCCGTGTCGATTGCTGGTTGGGGCTGAGGGAAAAACATGGTTATAACGCCCGCACGGTGATGAGTATCGGTCGAGGATTCCAAGCAGAGTTACTCTTCGACATCGTCCACCATGATTTTGAAAACCATATGAAAAGGGGTCATATATTTATTCATCTATTCTCGTGCTATTCTAAAATCTTCTATAAAGATTAAGCAACATTACTTTCTTTGTGTACCTCTGCGCCAGATCAAGGTGTCAAGATGTGAAGAAGAAGGTCGTGACTCGTCTTCCGAAGGTTCGAAAAGTAGTTTATATTTCACAAAGGAGCCAAAGTTTCGAAGGAGGTCTTTTAGGGAAGCTCCCAAGAACGAGAAATAGTGTGTTCGGCCTCACTTGCGTCCGTCTCTTTTGTTTCCATGTATGGACTGATACTCTCCGGGGATTCCTTCACTTCAGCTATTGATCTTCAAGCTTATTCACTTCTGGCTCCACAGTTTCCTCCTCGCTGCAAACCGCATATTCAACCATCGCCATGATCAAAGTGAACCCGTACAAAGTTCTCAGCTATCGCGAGTAACTTCCAATCCTCCCAGGACGAACCACGCTTCATCCTGCGAACCCGTGATTATCCTTTAAGACGAGGTTTCTATGCCGTCTACGTCTTCCAGTATGCCGATGGTTCCAAGTGCGCCGTACAGCTGCCGATTTTCATGCCCAGTTCGACCGAAGAAGAACGTGAGGCTATCACGACCACGGTCGAAAGGGAAACATTCACACTGGAATATCTCGAGGACAGAGGATTCCCTTGGTCCCCGCGACCCATTACCTACTCAGTTCGATTCGACAATCCTGTGAAGTTCCCATACATGCTACTGAGCTGGTTTGATGGGAAGCCGATGCAATGGGAGGACGAGATCCCGGCATCTTTGGACGTTCGTGAGAAAGTCTCCAAACAACTCGCCCATATCATGGTTGATCTGGCCCTAGCGACCGAGCAGCACCGTAACCCAAACTTGCCCTCCTTAGCGGCATTCGGCTAACTATCATAGATACCGGAACAAGTGCCGTTCGCTTTTTACTGAACCTCGCCGATTCGAGAACATTAGGCGTGATCCGTGCTAGAATGCCTGGAGTCAACCTCAAAGAATGTATGCAGCTTCGAAAGCTCATCCGCGCAGCATTCGATATTCCAAATGAGGTCTACTCTCACCCTGGTGAATGCCTTGACAAATGTACACACGGACCCGAAGTCGTCAACTGTCTCAAAGTCCTGAACAAAAAATGCAGTGCTACCCAATTCTGTCTATCTCATGAAGAAGTAACCGCGGAGAACATCATCGTCGACGACAATTACAACATTCAAGGGCATGTTCTCGAGTTTCTCCATTGCGTCCAATTTAATACTGACATAAAATAGAATCATCAATTGGTCCTATACAAGGAATCTACCAGCCCGTATCGCCCTTCGCCTGCCAGCCATCTTCTCTATCGAATCGATAAGGCTAGAGGACACCGCCGAAGACGATGCTAGTCTGACAGCCAAATACCTCTCGCCAAGCTCGATTTTACAAAGAGATCGCGAAACTTACAGTTATCATATGACCTCGGCTCTTATGGACAAAGTCCCAGGTCAAGAGCTGGCTGAATGCGCACCTATGGCTACCGACACCTTCGATGTGGACTGGAAACATCTGATCATGCTCGCGGCCTTCTCCACCCGCACGCATTGGTGGATGGCACAGCGGAATTTCCTACTGAATGGTACCTTTGCGAAGTTGACTGGGAACCTATTGCACAAAGAAAGGGGGTGGGATCACGATATTTCACTCGAGGGGTATCACTTTGCGGAAGACAATCTCGAGAATCATGGCACTGGCGCGAGAAGATCTGTTGCTTTGGCTAATTTCAAACGCAGTAAGGGTGGGATGGCGATGAAATGGGAATATGTTGATCGATGGTTGAGGGGGCATTTTAGAGAGAGGCAAGGTGCTGATAATGAGAGAAGAAGAAAGAACTCAGACAGAAGTTGAATTGAACCTTTTGAGCCTATGTCTTTGTAGGTCACCGCCTGCGTGTGCGATAAATTTATTCCAAAACATGGTTCACATGAAATAGTACAGGCATCTATGTCTCACACCAGACGGGAGTAGCACAACATCTCGCGAAAACTCGTACCTACTGCAGTGGCCGCTCGTTTATCGACTATGTTATTCAGGATCTGGTTGGTCTTTACCTGTGCCTGTCCCAGTCAGCTGGAATCCGCCTGTGCCCCTGACAAATCACGTTGTGTTGCTATCGCTTAGTCACCTGGACAACCGGGGCGGGTGACCCACTAACCGCCCCACCCCGGCTGTGGAGTCGTGTTTAACCTAGCATTTACTAAACTTCATCCATTGTTGTACTGCATTTCAACTTTCTGGACCACAATCATGATGCAACGTCTAGCACGTCTTCTCAGGTTGCCCTTTTTCCGGCGACCCCCATCGCCAGCCCGAGAGTTCTCACCCGGCCCTCTTCTAGACTCAGTCGACAAGCTGGAGGAGGAAAAACTGGCATGGTTCTCCCAAGACAACTTCTTTCCCGTCAAAATTGGCGATGTCTTTCATTCGAAATATCAAGTGGTCGGAAAGCTGGGTTACGGCGGGTATTCAACAGTATTGCTTTGCAGAGATTTACAGTGAGCCCCTCCTCCATGCTTAATGAGAATGGTACGAATTGTGAGAACTAATTGGTACCAGGGAGCACATTTACGTCACATTGAAAACATACGAACGTGACTCTGCTCATGCAGAACGAGAATCTCAGGTTTATGATCACCTCGAAAGCCTCAGATCAAGCCACACGGGTACCATTCTCGTGCGTACTGTATTGGATAAATTCCAACTCAGCTCAGCCGATGGTTCCTCCTTCCATCAATGTCTCATTCACCCGCCCTTGGGCATGAGTCTATATGAGCTTCGAAATCGGACAGCCAAAAAGGTTTTCCCAGAAATTCTGCTTAAACCCACTCTGATCCATATTCTCATTGCCTTGGATTTCTTGCATAGCGAGGCCCACGTGATTCACACTGGTTTGGCGCCCTCGATGTTTTTCGACATGTTCTACGCTAATATACAACAGACATACAAGAAAAGAACATCATGCTTAATGTTGAAGATGAATCAATTCTCGTCGATTTTGAGCAGGCGGAACTTTCCAATCCAAGTCCACGCAGAGTGGTCGGGGATCGGGCAATCTACTGTTCTCGGAATCTGAGAATCCCGAAGAAGCATGGTCGCCCGTGCTGTCAGACTTCGGCGAGGCTCGCTTTGGGTCGGATTCAGGTACGTATTGCGGTGATGTACAGCCCTTCATTTATAGGGCTCCCGAGGTGCTACTTCGCATGCCCTGGGATGAAAAGATTGACATCTGGAACCTTGCAGTGGTGGTATGTGCATTCAATGTTCCAGATCTATGTACCTCTTTTAATGATTGTTCCCCATGCAGGCCTGGGACCTATTCGAGCAAGGTCATCTCTTTTACGCCCGAGATGCAAACAAACAAAGCTCAGAAAGCCATCACCTTGCGGAAATGATTGCATACCTAGGGCCACCACCGCGCGAGATGATTGAGAAAAGCGAACATGCGAAGAACTTCTTTGATAATAGTGGTAAAGTTGCCCTGTTCTTTCTCGTCTTTGATTTAGTGTGTGTCTCTAATTAGTGGGGTATAGGAAAATGGAAGGGGCTCACTGAAGTTCCTTCTACGTCTTTGGAGGACCTTGAAAGCAACCTTCAAGGAGAACAGCAAGAAAACTTTCTCCGTTTCATGCGCAAAATGCTTCGGTGGCGACCAGAAGAACGAGCTTCGGCGAAAGAGTTGCTATCGGATCCTTGGTTGAGGTCACCATAGTTTGAAGTGTGCCTCTGGGCGACAAGCTCATAAGGTGGACGTGCAGATACTGGACTTGAAAATACAAGGTCCTCATTATGTGAGGCGGACAACTGACACGAAAAGTGCCATGTAGATTCACTACTTCTTAGCCACATCATGCTAAGAATTTCATCGGTCCGTGCTATCGACATTCAGGCCGCCAAAAAGAGACGGAGATTGACAATTTGACAAGCGCGGATTAATGAACAGCTCCCTCAGAAGATACAAGGTCACCCGCAGAAGGCCTGTAAATCCTTAAACAATCCTGTGGCCTAGATCACCTTGCGCACTGAGCCATCTTGATGGATGCGGATCCATTGTATAGTTTTGTTTTCGCCATTTTTGAGACGAACCGATACCACCTCTTCCGCGTCGGTCGGATCGTCGTGAGAAAGGTGCGGCAGGGAACCTCTGCAAGCCATAGGTTAACTCAAACTAGACTGAATTGTTCGTCATGCTTTCAAGTGGTGTACCTGATCTCGGCGAATGTGAAATCCGGATTCTGTCACATGTATCAGGAGGAGTAGTGGGATGTTAATTCATTGGCTCACTTACTGCCTGCTCTTCATTCAAGAGAGTTGTATCAACAGGAAACTGCCACTTGATAGGAAGGTCAGCCAATTTGACCTTACCAATCACTTTATATAGCCTCTGTTGAGTTTGCTTGAACATCACGGCAGAACGTGGCCAGGAGCTTGGTGTGAGGTTCGGAGAATATGAATAAAGAAATGATAAGCAACTCACTCTCTGACAGGCTATGAGTCTCTTTGCCTGGCGCCAGTGATCTGACCATCACTGGCGCCCCCAGATCATCATCATCCTCATTGTCCTCATCGTCTGCCTTGCTCAATAGGCTTTGTGGTGCCTCGCGCGATAGGCATTGTTGGTATTGTCTACTTTGCTCAATAGGCATTGCGGTGCCTCGCTCACAAGAAGCAGGAGATAGCGGTTTTTGATGATGATATTATTAAGGCCTCGATAGTCCACACATAGTCTCAATGACAGATCCTTCTTTTTGACAAAGATAATCGGTGCGCTCGCTGGAATTTGAGATGGTCTGATCCAGTTCTTGGCTAACATATCATCAATGTAATTTCTTAACTTCCCCACTTCATTCGGGGAGAGTAGATAGATTGGCTAGTGGGGTGGTTGAGTGCCTTCCTGTAGCTCCATAGCATGGTCGAGGTGTGTGGACTGGGGCAATTTCCCCGCGCCCTTTTCGTGAAAACATCTTCCAAATCCCTATATGGCTCTGGGATCTTCTCTCCGTCATCATTTACTCCGTGGAAGAAAAGAACTGGCCCATCCCTGTCCGATAGACGTGGATGAACAGTAACGAGAAGTGCTCCGAGCGCCACCTCGTTGTAGCAGGCTGCGGCTGAGATTAGAAGAAGGGCTTTTTACTGGCCGAATGCTATTAACATGGTAAGTCTCTGCAGGCTGATTTGCATGAATCTATTTGGTCCTGATCCATGCATTCTTTGGTTTTCTAGAGTATCGCCCTTTGTGAGACTTTCAAGAGATGTCCACAAATTACGTGCCTCTTATGCCTTTCCCTAGAACTAGTATTAATAATCGCGGAAGCATACGCCGAGAAAATGGCCTATCTCACCGATTACGGTTCCTTGTCACAAAGCAGGGATCAAGACGACAAGATCTCCCCCATCGAAGCTGGCGCCTTTCTGCATGAATTGACCAACGTATTGGGTATCCTGGAAGACCATCAACCGGACGTAGATATTGCAAGAGCTTGGTCCTGCGTAGTCGGTCAGTAAACAACAGCTTTGCCCCCAAGGCTGGATGCCATGACGAAGTTTAATACTCAGGCTAGCGAAGTGGACTTGTTCCACAGATTATGGAATCATACATAGGTCAATAGAGTGGCTGCCAATTAGGCAGCCACTCCGCTAAAGCGTATAATGTACCTTTAAGATAGAGTTAGAGATAGATTGAGTGACAACCTAATTCTATTTCGGTTATCACTATATTTCCCTATTTATGATGTAGTTTTAGGTACAGTCTATACGGCCTCAGGGAGTGTTATACACATGTCGTTGAGTCTATATTGTCTGACAGCCATCGAGCCGTACCCTTTTCACTACCTAAGTTTATTGCGTCGATATTCATTAAATATGCACGCAGAAGTTGTTCTCCCGAGACTGAGTCCAGAAGGCTGCTAAAAGCTGGACTGGAGGGTTGCCGAATTTATTCGAATCTGCGTCTTTTTCTTATGTCTGCTGCATTTAACGGGTCTTCGGATACTTTTAGCCTGTGTCGAATTCCTTCATACAATAACGGATGATTTCAATGATGATAACATGAAGACTTCTCGAATGGTACGCTATATTCAACTCCTAAGTCACGCCTCGTTGTGTATTCCACTTGTACTCTCAATGGTACTTTTCCAACGACACCAAACATTCCACACTCGTACTGACTAACAAAGTTCTGCATTTCCTAAGCCCACTGGAAGACCACAAAAGTCTCCCTCTCTCGCACTTCCGATTTCATCCGCGTCAATCTCAGCTGCTTGGGGAGATGACTTAGGTTAATTAGTTGTGATTGGGGTTTTTTGCCCCATACCATGAAGTAAATTCAAAGTCAGCATTCTTCCAAATGGATAGACATGACATCAAAGCGAGGCAGAGTTTGATCAAAATGAGCAAAAAGTGACTCTTCGACATAGATAGCCAATTTGTGGCATTCGATCTGTTACATGTTACAGCCATATGGAGATTTCCTTTTCCCACGGCACAACGCGAGCACCACGAGTAGACAAGCGAAGCTGCACCTCACGTTCAATCTGACCAGCCTGCTTCCCGTCACTATCATAGGTCGAATGCGCACCGGAGAGCAAGGTCACGCCAAAACCTGCGGCTAGCGCGCCTGTGCATGTCGCCTCCACGCAAACCTCACTCTGAAGGCCGAAAACGACGAGTTCCGAGATACCTTTGTCGCGAAGTCTCGCCGAAAGCTCAGGGTTTGATGCGAAAGTGTCTCCTTTGCAGCTTGCTTAGCTAGTATTCGTTTTTTAAGATTTCGAAGCATGTACCTGTTCTCTTCGACACTAGTATCTCGTCATTGCGATTCTCACGAGGCGGGAAAAAGAGTTCCCAGGGCTTGCTGCCCCTCAGCATAGACCCTTTAGGCGGAGACTCCTCGTGTTGGACGAACACAAGAAGTGCGGGTGAAGTGCGGCCAGTCTCTTGGGTGTTGCGATCAAGGCCTGAACGAGCGACTTTGAGGATTTCCTCGGATGCTTTAATGATCCGCTCGGCATTTGCAATGCGGGTTTCAGGATCTTTGATGAGCTCATTCTGGATATCAATGACGAATAATGCCTTTCGGGAAGCCATTGCAAATGGTGGAAATGGGATAGTGCAGAGGAATGGAAGACACTAGAAAGAGGTGAAAGGGGAAACGGGAAGAGTTATATCAGTATTTCGGGGGAGGTTTGGAGGAAAAGCCTGGGGGTTGAGCAAAGAGAGTGCGGTGACGATTCCACGTGTTGCTTCGTCTGGAGGGGGCGCATTGGATCACCTGATGGCAGCCCATCTTCGTAACTGGTTTGTTGCTGGCGGGGAATTGAAGCTTCGGAATTTGACTGAAATGAAGTAACAGAGTCAATAAGAAACAAAACCCACAGCGTAATGAACTACTATAGAGACATCGTGGTCTTTTCGAACAGCAATTGAACTGTGTGTGTCTAAACTACTCAAATGCAGGAAAATTTGGAACTTGTTCAAAGCTATAGTAAAGAAGCAAGCGCATGGCAGGGATGGATTATTTGCTAGCAGATAAGCTGATAGTGTCATGTTGTGATAATGGGTGAAGGGTCGTGAAAAGCGTAGCTAATTGGGGTCCAGGAGGGTTCATCGCGTGACAGATGTGACCTGGCCTTTGGTCGAACATATTTGATGGGTATGGTGAACTTAGGAGGGTCAATGATGATCAGTAAATGGGGAGCTCTTAACTAGCGCAAGTTCTCTCTGTGCATCTAGACAGAAGAGTTGCAGTTTATTCACGATGGCTGGGAGGTGGGGGGGATTTGGCTTAACCACTCGCGCCTATAAGGCCCTTGTCATCCGCCACGTGGGATCCACGGCCCCTATAAACACTCGGCGCATGAGCCTCTTCAATCGCAGTTGAAATGGTGGTAGCTATCCTTAGCAGAAATGATTCTGCAGACATTTCTCAAACGGGTTAGATGGGAGTGCACACATTTCTTTGCGCAAGGCCATTCCCCGATCCTGGCTCACTCTTCTGGTTAGATGCGTTGGTTACACTATTGAATGAGAACATGAGTTGAGCCCATTTGGCAAATCCATCATGATCAATTTTGATAGTCGGGGCTGCGTTGCCCGTGGGTTGAGAACAACGAGGAACTCGTGCTACGCGCAGCGTACAGCTGGACCGAGAATATAAATCAGAAGTGCTGACGCAGCAGCCACGACTTGTCTTCCCAAATTTACTCGAAGCGGTCAAGGTGAACACCTCGAGGTCACAGTGTATACCTCGAACGAGGAACCAAGATATGTCTGAATATAGCTTTGGGAAGATGAGTAGAAAAATAGCAAGAAAGATCTCACAAAGAACTACAAAGGCCCTCGTAGGATCCTTCCTCGGTCGAGCTCTGAGTTCATACTCCAGTGCGTTGTGTCTACATCGGAATGACCACGATGGGTGTTCGATAGGGAAGCTGAGTTGCCATTTTTGTCGGATATCCGGAAATTCTGGAGGCTTTTTATATTTTTTTCTGGTCATGATCTGGAGGATGATAGGGACAAAGGAAAGAAGCAAAGGAGACGCATGAAACGGTGCTCAACAGGAAAAATGCAGACTCGACTCCAAGGATGCGAATAGTTGATAATCTAAAAATGCGCCATGCAGGACTCCAATGATGCAGCATGGCTAGTAATCAAGAAGTACAAATGCAAAATCCTATATGCAGTTGGAAAGCAATAAGATGCATGAAGACTGAGACAAGGTCAAAGTCCCTGGCCACGAAGAAGTCGTCGCAAAATGCCTTCACCGGGACCGGCGATCTGTCCTTCGATCTCAGACTGGGAAACAAAACAGACAAGACCTTGTTCATCCATGCCTTTGTGTGGAGTGGAGTTGACATTGCCAGACTTGGAGGGCGTGCGCCGGACGTCAGAACCCCCACCCAGGGTTCCACCTCGACCGCGACCTTGGTACTCACCTACCAGACCCATCGTTTCCAGGTTACCCAGAACATCTTTGAACTCGGTAGATGTCAAAGGGTGAAGGATGTTGTCATTTCGGCACAGTGTGCAGTAAGTATCGAAAGCTTGCTTCACGGTTGGGGCGGATGAACGATTTTTCGAAGGGGTGCTAGGCACCTCGAATTCACGGCGCTTGCGTTCCAGCGCAATGAGAGAGCAAATAGCAGCCTTTTGTTGCAAGTTCAAGCCCTTCAGCCTTTGAATTGTGCCTTGTCCAAATGCAGATGTTGTGATACGTGCGATGTGGGCAATACTGGCACGAGGTGCTGTCATGACGGTGTAGCTTGCCATGGTCGTGGGTCGGGGAGCGGCTCCTGCCTTCGAAGGAGAGGACAGATTCTTGTTCTCTGTGAGTATTGAGGAGTCTGCCAATTCAGCGATCTGCTTCTCCAGCTTTGTTTGGGTTTCTTGTTCAATCGCATCGATTGCACGTTTGATCAGCTCAAAGGCCTTCCGTAGATCCCCAGTCTGGGAAGCCACCTTCTTCGCACAAAGCTGAATGGCAGCTGGTTGCACGAATGGGACGAACTTGGGATCTGAATCAACTCCAACAGGGAGTAGGGAGCGGAGGCGGCCTGTGATCACGTTTCCGATCGAGGCCGCGTTGTAAGGCAAGAATGGCAGAAGGATAGGCTTCAGATTCTTGGCCTTCAATTGCGGCAAGGATCGATCGGTCAAATCCAGCGCGTTGGCAATACCAATCAGCATCAGGGCGGACCTGCTATGCAACGACCATTCAAACAGGGATTGTAGCACACCGGAATCGCCCTGCAGGAGGTGGTCCATTTCATCAAGACTAACCAAAAACAGCTTATCGGTCTCTTTAGCGGGAACAAACATCGCCTTCAGACGCTCTGCCTCGCTCTTCTTGAATACCTCCTCCGTGTCGTCGGAGAAGTCTTGGATAAGCTTGCTGTAGACGTCTCGAGCACTTCGCATGCTCACGCAGTTGACATGGGAGACCTTGACGGTGGAGAGGTCCATATTCTGGCAGACTTCGTTGACCATTGCACTCTTGCCAGTTCCAGGAGGACCGCTGATGTAGAGACAATTGCCTTTCTTGGACTCGATGCAGTCCTTCATGAAATCAGAAACTTTCTCTCGCTCCGTATCTCGTCCCACGAGTCGTCCCGAGTTGGCACCGCGCGCAAATAATTGACGGGCTTGTGAATAAATCGATTGGGCAACAGTCGGAGTCGCACTCTGTCGTGGAGTCAAGGGCAGATCCGAATGCCGAGGAGTGCGCGGCGTAGTGGCCTTGGCTCCCACTTGGACCCGATGGCGGGGAGTGACCGGAGATTTGGGCAATGCATCTCGAAATCGATTTTTTTGCGGGGTCTTGAATTCGACTACCGGAGCTGGGGTTTCTTCTGTATTGACAACCTATTAGCTTTACCCTTATGCTAAACTTCCAATTCTCTCCGCTTACCCTCCACTAGCTTCGAGGTGCGGAAATGGGAGTTGATCTTGGTCGGTGACCCACCCTGCTCTTCATGGATTGTGTGCTTTGAAGGCACCTGGTCCACTGTCTTGCTGACATCGTCGTTCTCTTGGTCTGGAAGATGCCCTAGCCGCTTTGCTGTTGACCTAGTTCGCCGTAGCGGAACAGCCGGCGCGTCTTGACGAGGCGCACGAGGTTGGACTGTTCGGCGCTTGCTTGCAGTGCGCACCGGCAATCCTAAGGAAATAAAGGTCAGTATGTAAATTTTCCAGGAAAGTGCAGTGTGCTCACCTTCCAAATCTTCTGCAGCACGCGTGCGTTTTCCCAAGACCGTAGCTGCCATGGCGTAGGTTGCTATGGAAGCAATTGCGATTGTGCAGGAGCGGAGAACTACTTTCCTCAAATAAGCGCGTCGCGACGCGTCGCATTCCACAAGCGGTAAGATGAGCTAAGGGGAGCGGGTCAGACCAAAGGCGTAGTTGTGCGTCTTGTGGCTCTGCGCGTCGCCGGATACTGCGTCACTGACGATCTTCAAATATACTCGAAGCTATCTAAATGTCTTGTCATTGCGCGAGGTGACCTCCTTAATTCTCGCGTTGACCATCTCATAATTTTCATACCCTCTGGCTTTCATAGCCTAGGCTCCTGCAAGTGAGAATTTTTGATACCACCGCGGGATATCTTCCGAGCTCACTTCGCTCCCCTCCTCCCCGCTCTTCTACTTCTCAATAGCTTGCCCACGATGGCTTCCGACGATGTGGTGGCGCAGTTCACCGAGATTACCGGCTCTACGCCCGAGTTGGCGACTCAATATCTCTCGCTTGCCGACTTTCAAATCGAGCAGGCCATGCAGCTCTACTTCGAGAACGGAGGTGCACCATTAACCGAAGAACCCGCCCGACCTCGTCAGTCTATTTTCGAGGATGAATCTGGAGTGGTCCACATTGAATCTGACGACGAAGAAACCGATCCCGCCCAGGCCCGCCCCTCACAACCACCTGTGGAATCATATTTTGAGGATGATGCCGCCATGGCTCGCCGACTTCAAGAAGAAGCTTACGGAGGCGGAGGCGCTGGGAGAGGCGCCGACAGAGGCTTACAGGACAACGAGGATGATGTCCGAGCGCCCATGGCGCGCACAACTGAAACGTTGGTTGGGCCAGAGATGGACTTTGGCGACGAGGATGACATGCATGCCAATATTCTCAGCCAGTTGCGCTCTCGTCAACGAGGCGGTGCGTTTGTTTTTCAGATGCAGCATTCAGTATGGACTAACGCTATATTCTAGGTCGACCTGGAATCTTTAATCAGAGAGATACCTCATCGATCTGGACCGGCGGATCGCAAAGGCACGATGAACAACTCTCCATCGCAACTGGCGGCGCATCCGAGGCATCATCTAAGTCCAACATGCTTGCTGAAATGTACCGCCCCCTTTCGAGATCATGTCCCGGTTGCCTTGGGATAGCGCTCGTGATGAAGGAAAGGACAATGAGAAATGGTTGCTGGTCAACATCCAAGACTCGTCTGTATTCGACTGCCAAATTCTCAACCGGGACCTGTGGAAGGACAAGGGTGTCCAAGAAACCGTAAAAGAGCATTTCATCTTCTTGCAGTTCTCGAAGGATGACCCGCGAGCTGCCACATACCTCAATTACTACTTTCAAGCCAGCGACGTCTCCGATAACTACCCCCATATCGCCATCGTCGATCCTCGCACCGGTGAACAGATGAAGGTCTGGTCTGGCCCGCCTGTAGTGAAACCGTCCGATTTCCTTATGCAGATTCACGAATTCCTGGACCGCTACAGCTTGAAGCACAATGTGCGCAATCCTGTAGCCAAGAGGAAATCAGACAAGAAGGACAGGGATTTTGGTGCAATGACCGAGGAGGAGATGATGGAAATAGCCATGCGGAACAGTCTTGGGGACGGGGTATCTGCTGGCCCGAAGCTGGAAGACCCTGATGACCTTACTCGGAGCATGGACGATGTCAAAGGCAAGGGCCGCGCGATTTCCGACGATGACGAGGATATGAGTGGAACAGAGAAAGGTGCCGAGCCAGCTGGAGCTTCTCCGTTCGCCGCCATTCCCAATAACAAGCCGCACACTGAGCCCGCCGCGGACCCAGCTACCACCACCCGTATTCAGTTCCGCCATCCTTCTGGCCGTGTCATTCGTCGCTTTGCACTCTCCGACCCTGTTCAGCGTATCTACGAGTGGCTCAAGGCCGAACCACCGCTGGAGGACAAGGCTGGTGTGGAGTTTGATCTGAACGCCATGGGAAAGAACTTGATAGAGCATCTGATGACAAGCATCGAGGACGCGGGCCTGAAGAACGGCACGGTTATGATCGGCTATCACGAAGATTAAATACTGCTCTGATCTTGGCCCTGTCCGACTTCCTAGCAAAGGGCGACGGCATTGCCTCGAGTCCATACTGTTCTTTCGCGTCAAGACCCACCAAGTAAAAAATGCTTGGAATGCAACGATACTAGGAGATTATAACGAACTAGATCCCCTTATGATTCTATAATAATCTCCTTGCTTGGTCAGTAGTTGTACTTGTAATCTGGACACCCACCGCCCGCAGATAAGCCTCGCCGCCCGGCAGAATATGTCCCCGCGTCGATAAACAGACGCAAGGGCACCCTGTTTCCGTCTCCTCCTTGTCGATTGTGAAAGGTTATCAGCGCCCTGAATTAACGTGATTTTACTTTGGTTCGTACCTGATGACCACCGTCTGCTTAACATCAAAGATTCGAGCCGTTGCGAAAGCGATATACTCCTCCTTCCATCTTTGTTGACATCTCAGTCCGAACCATTATCAGTGCGTCGTACCGGAACAATTTAGCACTTTCGCTGGTTTTACGTTCACTGACAGCCTATACAGGAGGCCCGACTACTAGCGCCGAATTTTCGACCCATTTTTACCTTCCTTGCCGCCTCCTGCATTCTCCTCCGTGCCGCGGTCTACGGACCATCACTCCCGTGGGACGCCGCAGTACGTTATCTTGCCATTCTTCGTTTCCCACCGTAATAGCTCTCTGAAACCTTTCCCAGCTCAACATTGTCTTCCGAAGTCTTGAAAACTATCAATCACAAGCGCTTATTATCAAAATAGGGACACGAGTTTCCCAAAAGCTTTGGTCTCCAGTAGAGGCCCAGACAAGTCGTCCAGATGCCTGCACCCATCGACCCCGAATCCATCTACACCAAGCAAACATGCATAGGTAGGATTGAACAACATCTTTCCAATCTGAAGTTCATCTCAATCTGATTGTCAACTCCGCGGTCTCAATAGGTGGCGGAAGCTTCGGCAGGGTCTACAAAGGGTGAGTTACAAAGAACCCAGCATCGACGACAAAGCCGAGAAACACATGCTGATTGGTGTATGAGCCAGTGTTGATCGAAGGACTGGAGAATCGGTAGCCATCAAAGTCATCGATGTCGAAAATGCCGAAGACGAAGTAGACGACATTATTCAGGAGATTGCGATCCTGTCCGAGCTGAAATCTCCATATGTCACAAAATACCATGGCTCTTACTTGAAGGGCTCGCATTTATGGATCATCATGGAGTTCTGCTCTGGTGGTAGTTGCCATGGGCTTTTGCGTCCAGGCGTTATCCATGAGGAGTATATTGCGATCATCTTACGAGAACTTTTGCGGGGCTTGGATTACCTCCACAGTGACCATAAGCTCCATCGCGATATCAAAGGTAAGAGGGGATGGTCTCATCATTCTGACACGAGGCTAATACTGTGGTAGCTGCGAACATTTTGCTGAGCGCGAGTGGTCAGGTCAAATTGGCCGATTTTGGCGTATCTGGACAGTTGTCAGCAACAATGACCAAGAAGAACACTTTTGTTGGAACACCTTTTTGGATGGCACCTGAAGTCATCAAGCAGTCCGGGTATGACTACAAAGCGGACATCTGGTCTCTGGGAATCACGGCTATTGAGTTGGCCTGTGGAGATCCGCCTTACGCAGACATTCACCCGATGAAGGTGTTATTTTTGATTCCGAAGAACCCTCCTCCAACTCTCAATGGCAACTTCAGCAAATTATTCAAGCAATTTGTCGAATTATGCTTGCGCCGAGACCCAAAGGAACGGCCTTCTGCCAAAGAATTGCTGGAGCATCCGTTCATCAAGCGAGCCAAGAGGACGACATACCTAACGGAGTTGATTGAGCGCGCCGAACGCTGGCAAGCAACCCACCGTGGTCAAGGAGACGATGAAGATGACTATGATGAAATCCAGGAGCCGGTGCATGCGCAACCAGAGGACCATGAAGATCTGTGGGACTTCGGCACGGTTCGCCCTGTTGGAAGACCGGGGGCTGGACCAGTATTAAGACCTCTGAATGCTTCCGATACAAATTCTCGTAGCCAAGAGACAGAAGAGTGGGACTTGCAAGAAGAGACCAAACAAACTCCAAAAGTTCGTTCCCCACAGCCTCAACCGCACACGGTGAAGCCTCCTCTGAATGCGTCTCCTTCAAAAACTCCTCTTCCTCCATCTGCCCCAGCTTCACCAACTAAAGTCGTCCTTCCTCAACCCGTGCCCTCTCCTTCACGCAAACCTCGCTCTCCCGTGGCTGCAGAAGTCCCGGAAAAGAACTCACCATACAATGAACGCTACGCGCAGGCAGTGATGGACTACGCAAGCGGTCCAAGCAACAACTCGCCCGCTGGCTCCTCTAACAGCAGTTCAAGCTCTACAAAGCCCGAGCAATCTTCCAGCCCAGGTCAGGCCTCTCGCAAGCTTCCACCTCTCCAGCCTGTACCTCTCCAGCTACCCTTCCAACGCCCTCTTCCTGAGACCCCCGCCAGCCCATCTCAAGCTCACATCCCTCAATACGGTCTCCAGAAGCAACTCGATGGTTCTCCAAAGCCAAGCCCAGGCCTCAAGTCCAAGCTCGCGCCTAGCAGACTAGAAAAGCATGAACGTCGCATTTCTAGGCAAAATACCCCGTCTCAGAGCACTCTGACAGACGAATTCCCCAAGCTCCCTACTCAGCCCAAGAGTCCAACTGCCAACGACCGTGCGACGGCTTATGGCTCCGTCATCGTCCCCGCCCTCCGAGCAGCGATGAACCGACGAGGCCGAAGCCTCGCTCGTCTGGACCCGTCACGCAATCCAGCCAAAGCAACCCTAGAAGAGGAAAAACAATGGGAACGAAGCGTCAAAATTCATCGCGGCATGGAGAACATTACTGACGAAATCGCACGATCTTTCACGAACCTCCACCGCTGGGATATGGAATCTCCCGTACAATTGGGCGGGGGTGTAGATGCGGTTCTCGACGCATTTCTCGAGGAAATACTCGTTCGTCTGCAACCGTCGGCGCCCTCTGACTCGACCTGAGTCTTAATTTTGACCCCTGCTATGACTTGACGCAATATGTTTCTTTCAGGCGCTGTGGACCTTGCTTACATGTTGATTTTTTTTTCCTCGGGTACATGGTTTTCTCACAATGCGTTATGGGTCACGTACATGATCATGATGTTATTCTGCGCTCTTCCGGTCGCGTTATGGATTGGGTCAGTGGAGTATGTCTATGCTTTTGAACTCTTATTTCATTTGTCTTCGCTGTGTCTTCTGCAAACATGATCGTTCATTTTCATAGTGAGGAGTAAAATGGGCTTGGTCTGGTTACTGAGATTCCATCATTCCTAGCATGATTTGGTCTATTTTCTCTTTCGATGATGTTGATTTTGAATGAAGTTTTTTTTTACCTAGCATCTGGTCACGCACATGTATTGTCCTCTGCGCTCCGAATATACACACACAGTGGCATAGAAGCTTCGGACCCCTAGACTATTGAAGGCTTCACATAGTACATGTAACAAACGAACGATGCTCTGCATAGTAGATGGTTAGAAAGTATGCTGTCAGTTCAAGGGTATCAAATGCTTCAACCACTGGATTGCATCTCTTGTTTGGGGTATGTACAGGCTTGCATCAGAAGGAGAAACTATGTATTGAAAACATGAACATTTGGGTATGTGCGTGACCGGGGAAAACTCGGCGAAGACGCAAAAAGCTCAAGAAAGGGTATGTCAACTTTGAGCAGAAGTAGCAAGAATTAGAAGATGAGAATCTAGCCGAAGTACCCATTGATTCAATAGGCGTATGTTTCAACCAGTAGGACGGAACAACCAATCCGTCTCAGGTGTTGGAATCAGATAATTCGTAATATTGAACTCATTCGCATTCGAAGAAGCATTCCCGTCAACAACAGGCCCTCCTGTCAGTCCATGTATGGACATGGGGTTTGCAACCGACGCCGACATATCGAGATGTGGAGCCGCAGCCTCAGGCGCACGGGTTGGCGGTACGCGCGGAACGTTGAAGAAGCCAAATACATCTAGATACTCGAGTTCATTTGGGGCGAGGTTCCTGGGGGCCACTGTAGGCGCAGGAGGTCGGGTATCATTTCCTCCATTACTCATGGTAGATGGAGACTCACGCGGCTGACGAGAGATGAGGAAGTCTCAGGTCGAAGGCGCAACGGCGCATATCTGCTAGGATCTTGACTGTTGAGGGAGTTGATCGCTCGCCGTCTGTGGCTGCGGATTGCTGGTATTCGCCGTATTCGTCGAGAACGCGTTGAAGAATATTGCTGTACCGTTCTGCGACTTTCCAGTGGCCACCCATCTGGGCGAGTGTGTCCACGAAGAAGATTATGTCGGGGCTGACTGTGTGGGCGATTGTTGAGCCGTGGACGAGAAGGAGGCGGGCTGAGACCCAGAGGGTGAATGCGAATGGGGGGCCGAGTTTATCGAGCATGTTATTTTCGACAACGAAACGAGTTACGGAGAGGATGTTGTCGACTGCGAGGAGGCAGCGTTGGCTGGCGCTATAGGATGGGGTGAAGATTGGGGATCGAGTCGTAGGGTATGCGGCGGATGAGTGTAGGCGAATCACGGCACTGTCCCGGGATTAAGAGAGGTTTTTTTCAGAAAGTTGTGATTGAGACTTACGTTTGATATGTAGTGTGTAGTTGTACCCAGTCACTGTGTATTGTGCGGTTCTGCTTGCCTCCGACAAATAGTCGAGAAGAGTTCTCGTAGGCATACTCTGCAGGCAAATTGAACTCCCATGAAGTCAATTCACTATCAAGCTTGCGATAGGTAGCTTGCCATTCTTCCACATCAGAGAGAGACCCAATATCCACGGGGCGCTTCAAGAATTGGTGGATGCGGGAAAGGATGCCGAGTATCTCCATGTATAAACCAAACGATCCCACATTTTCCGCATGATTAAGGTAGTCTACACAGTCACCGGAGTAGTGGAACCGCCGAGTCTCAACTGGTTGATTCTTCATGAAGAACTCGTCCTTGCAAGGTAGTTTGCGATCGATATCCTTGTCATCCAAGGCAAAGTTGAACGCAGTGGCAATCGTCGAATACCTGTCCAAGAGGTAGACCATCCAGAATAAGCGACGTCTGCTCTCGTCTTCAATCCAAGAATCTGCTTCAGGTAATGTGACTGCTCTCAGTGTATAGATTGAAGGGTAGACTGGGGCAATGAGGGAGGACTTTGATTCCACGGCCAGTCCCAATTGGACAACGGATCTAGTGATCAAAGCGAGTAACTTCCATCCTGGAGGTCCATTCGAGGAGCCAACTAAATCGAGAGTCAAGATGACAAGCGCCTGTAAGGCTTTGACTGACGAATTCTCCAGGCCGTACAAGAGAACTTTCTGCTTGGAAGAGTCGTGGTAGCGCTTACGATTTTGCTCGTTAAGCCGGGTATCGGTTGAAAAGCGCAATGTTGTTGCCACGATAGCATATAGCACCATGCGATCAGCCTCTTCCAGGGGCGATGGGCCAAAGAAGGTATCCAAAGTTGACCGGCGATGGAGGATCGGGCACCAGGAATTGATATGCTCGAAATAGAGATCCACCAACGCATAAAGTAGATCATACGGTGGGAGATCCAAATCTGGGTCTGCAAATGACTGCTCTTGATTCCCAAAAAGGTTAATCGGACCTTTGAGAGATGATTCATTTCCAGTGTAGTCGCCGCTATGCGCATTATGAACCGACGGTAACGAGCCCATAACCGACGCCCCGTTTCCATTGTGAAGGTTGTTTTGCAACATATTTTTGACCGATGTATCCGACGGGCTTGCGATAGCTGGATCTGCGCGGCGCGAAGGTAAATTGACTGAAGATGCAGGATCATTGAAATAGACTGCGGTGCGAGGGCTTGGGCCGTGGATTGCGGAAGGCTCCGACGGCGAGCTGTACGCTATTGATCCGCTATGTTGCATATCATGGGCTATGGAAAGCTGGGGTTGCAGTATATGCATTTCAATAAGCCTGGCTTGGGATTGAATGATATCTTCTAACCGATCTAGAGAACGGATGAGCGTTGGCTCCAGTGTAGGGAGTCAAGGGCACAAACCGAGGCGTTGCTCCAATTCCTTGCCGTAGCCAGCCCGCAAGCCAGGCTTCTTCCTTTCTTTATACTCACATATCTGGCCATTCCTGTTACACCAGCCGCAACTTGGTTGCACACGGTCTATTTGCGACGCGATCAGCGGGTGCTATTATTTTCCAGGAGTATTCTATCCCATACCACACTTGACTTTCCTCTGCTTGCAAAGCTCGCATCTTGAGACAGAGTTAGTATTCCAAGTCCCTCCAAGTTGCAATGCTATCTCGCCGAGGTCTGATTGGATGCGTACGAGACAGTGAGGGGACGCTTCCTTTTCAAGGTGCGCGATCCCCCGGAGCCATTGGCGCCCTGATCATTGTCTGATTCAATACCAGACGAGTACTCAGCCGGACTCGGATCTCGATCTGTGTCTATCGCGCGTTGATTGGAGGGTGCGCTGTGCTGCGGCAGAGATGCAGCGTTCGGCATTTTGCTATAGCGAGTTATGCCCTATCGGGGATCGACCATGACGCAGGCCACAAGCTTATAGCGCGGATGTTATCCGACTAATCTAGGCCGAGAGTACGCACGGCGATAGTCCGATGGAGCAGGCTGACCGAGGGAAGATCCGAGAGAAGAGGAGAACGAAGATTTAGCGAGTAATCGGGGTTATTGCCTGAGGCAGAAACTGGGGCACCCCACATTTCGCCCCGCGCGTGGCACATGCGATGCGGTTGCACTGGCACTTGCATCTTTGCTCCCGTGTGGTGAGTAATTCATACGAAGCAAAACATCTGAAAATCTAGAGAGATAACAGAGAATACTTCTGTATGATCTAGCGTCTTTCTCATCTTCAGTTTCGCCTGGTAGACAGTTCGGATGGAAATGCAGAAACACCGAGCCCAAGACTATATAGAACAACGCGAAACAAAAGTGAAAGTGGACACCGAACCTAACGAGGATACCTTTGGATAAAGTGTACTACTCTCCAGGTACCATGGGCTTCTATTGGTGCAGTAACCATGACAGCCGTTACAAAGAGCAATTGGTGCTGGTGAATGGAGAAGTGGACAACATCTCCGGGTCTTCGGGCCAGCAATGCCCCGAAGCCTTGGGGTCCCCCTCGCGACTTGAAAAAGTCCAGGGCCCCCACGATCTCCCCAGGTTTTTCTATTTTTCACTTATTTACGGATCTCTTCAATCGTGAATCGGTCATTTCGAGAACTTATCTTTAGCTCGCCATATCCACGATATTCCACGATGGGTTCAACAATGCAGTTTCCCCGCATCAAGGAGATCCGCACCTTCGTCATTGACGGTGTCGGCTCCGGCGGTGATTATCACAACGTATGAACTCAGGCAAGAGCACAAGTAGAGCCTCTGGGGTGCTAACGGCGTCGATAGGTCAAAGGCGGTCACTGGCTGATCGACAGCAATATTTCTACTCCTATGTCCAAGTGGCCGCAGTACCGCGGCTCACGTACTTCCTGGGGTATTAACGTGTTGGGATCTTTCTGCGTTGAGATTGAGGCCACCGATGGTACTAAGGGTTTTGCGACTGGCTTCGGCGGTCCTCCTGCTTGTTGGCTTACCCACCAGCACTTCGAGCGCTTCCTGATTGGAGAAGGTGCGAAGTTATTCCGTTATGCATGAAGAGCTCCGATCATTAACATCTGTATCATCATAGACCCCCGCGACACCAATAGCCTATTCGAAAAAATGTACCGCGGCTCAATGTTCTATGGTCGTAAAGGTCTGCCCACCGCCGTGATCTCGGTCATTGACTTAGCTCTCTGGGATCTTATTGGCAAAATTCGCAACGAGCCCGTCTACAAGATGATCGGTGGTGCTACCCGTGAGCGCTTGAACTTCTACTGCACTGGACCGCAGCCAGCGTCCGCGAAGGCCGCAGGTTTCATTGGAGCCAAGGTTGCTCTGCCCCATGGCCCTGATGAAGGTACCGAGGGTCTGCTGAAGAACGTCGAATACCTGCGTCTGCAGCGTGCTAGCGTCGGGCCCGACTTCCCACTGCGTGTCGACTGCTACATGTCCCTCACTGTCCCCTACACCATCGAGCTGGTCAAGCGCTGCGAGGCTATCGGCCTGAACATTGACTGGTGGGAGGAGTGTCTTTCGCCCGATGATTTCGACGGCCACGCTCTTCTGAAACGTGCTCACCCTACTGTCAAGTTCACCACCGGTGAGCATGAATACTCCCGATATGGCTTCCGCAAGCTCGTCGAGGGCCGTAATCTCGACATTATCCAGCCTGATGTTATGTGGCTGGGTGGTATGACTGAGCTCCTGAAGGTCTCTGCTCTCGCCGCTGCGTACGATGTCCCTGTCGTACCCCACGCTTCAGGCCCTTACTCCTACCACTTTGTCGTCTCCCAGAGCAACTGCCCCTTCCAAGAATATCTGGCCAACTCCCCGGATGGCAAGACCGTTTTGCCAGTCTTCGGTGATCTCTTTTTGAATGAGCCTATCCCTACTAACGGGTACCTCGATGTTGCCATTTTGGACAAGCCTGGATTTGGTCTCTTGAGCTCAACCCCGCTGCCAAGCTGATCCCAGCCTCTGCTCTCCTCACTCCTGCGCCGCAGAAGGCCCTCCGTGCTCCCGAGGAGCAAGCTAATGGCACAAGTGCTTAGAGTATTCTGGATTCACGGCGTTATGAATATTGCACCCACTTCCTATGTGATTTGTCGACAGGTTTCTCCAAGATATTCATGTACATAAACAGCATTTCCGAAACCCAATCTATTAGACTGACATATCCCCAAATGAGAATCTTCCTCACGTATAATTGCAATCTTGTAAAGTAGCCTGCTTTCGATAAAACATCTGTACACGATGATCTTGATCTCAATTCGACTTTTTCCCCCACGTCGGACGCCATCAGGTGCCTCGGAGCTGCTGCGCGGAACAATTCGCCCTTTTAGCCCCTCGGTGTGGGGGAAGCACCCCACACTCGGGGTATCATCATCGCGAAGCCCGAAATCTTATCGGCGGGGCTGCTGCTCAAAAATTGCCATCGTATCCTGTTCTGTCATTTGGAGATCCAGTACTATTCGAGCTTCGCATTCAGTTGAGAAGATTAAGAGCATCTTCTGTTAGATCGTCACCATGCCTCTTCCCAAATTACTCGTCGGCAAGGTAGCCGCCATCACCGGCGGTCTCACTGGTATTGGACGGGTAATCACCGCACTCCCTGCTGCGCCAGCCTGAATGCACTTTGAATAACATCTGACTGACCAATTCGATGCAGGCAATCGCCCTAGAGTACCTTCGTCATGGAGCCAAGGTCTCTATAAGCCATCTCGGCGGCCCCAAAGAAGACACTCTGCTCGAAGCGCTGCGCAAAGACATAAACGAGATTGAAGCCGGTGCGGACCAAAGGCGATTCCTTACGGTGCCTGGTGATATCTCCCAGCCAGCGACAGGCAAAAACTTTGTTGCTAAGACTGTTGAGGCATTTGGCCGTCTCGATGTTTTCGTAAGCAACGCCGGCGTGTGCCAATTCGCCGATTTTCTCGAGTCCGTATTCCTCTCCCTCTAAAAGATGCTGAAAACTAACTGAAATAGACTTGAACCATCCCTTCTAAACCATACCATCTCAACAAACCTCTCGGGTGCCTTCTTCGCCACGCAAGCCGCGGCCCGCCAAATGGCGCTGACTCAATCACCACCCGGCGGGTCTATCATCGGTATTAGCTCCATTTCCGCCCTGGTCGGCGGCGGTGAGCAGACGCACTATACGCCTACTAAGGCCGGTGTGTTGAGTCTTATGCAGTCTTGTGCTGTCGCATTGGGCAAATACAATATTCGCTGCAATGCTTTGCTGCCAGGTACTATTCTGACTCAGTTGAACGAGGAGGATATGGCGGATCCCAAAAAGCGGGCGTACATGGAGGGCCGGATTCCGTTGGGCAGACTTGGCCAGCCTCCGGATCTAGCTGGACCGGCTGTTTTCTTGGCTTGTGAGGAATTGAGTAGTTATGTGGTAAGTCTGCTCCTCAGCCTGATGAGAGTTATCACGCTAATTGTTTACAGACTGGCGCTCAGCTTCTGGTTGATGGTGGACTATTTGTTAATCTACAATAGATATTTGCTATGTCCAATGATGATTTGTAAAACCAAAGGGATGTCCCCTCATCTTGTCTAAAGCTTTAAGCCTCAATACCGTAAGCTTTGATTGCTACTTCTCCCCAGACTCCTCGTTTCTGGTCCTCTGTCAACCCCCTTCGATCTAAGATCCCTTCAACGACCTTGCGCCACCTGCTCCATGAGATGTCATTTCCACCACCTCCAACATTACACACAGGCCAGTCGGAGCCAAACATCACCCGTTCGGGCCCAAATGCATCAAATACCACATCTGTCCAGGGCTTCACATGATTGACCAAGTCATTGACATCGGCCTCCGATTCTCTCTCCAAGGGTGGAAGCTCCGAAAAATGCCCCAGAAAGCTTCATATAGGTCCGATTGCTCGCAGAAGCCATTTCCACAACCAGTTTTCTCCACTCCAAGTACTCTTTATGAGTATCGATCTCATCAGCACCAATCCGGAGGTTAGGCTTGCAAAGGTGATCTGTAATCATGTCAGCACAACACCTAATAGGAAATCGTGAGTCAACCCACTTATAACAATAGTCACACCATCCTCTCCAACCCCATCATACACGCGCCTCATCATCTCCACGGCTTCCCTCAACTGACCCAATCCCCCTTGCCGCGCATCAACTCCAAGATCAAACGCAATTCTCTGCTCTCCCAGCCAGCGCAATGCATCAACAAAGTTATCCTCCAGCATAACACCAGCAGGTTTATCCTGAACCAAGTATCTCACTCCACACACTTTCTTCCAAACATTTGGCCCAGTCCGCTCCCGAGCCATACTGATGTAACGCATCAACACATCGCGTCCGCCCGGTACAGGTGCCCAAGGGACAATACCCAGACACAGATTTTTATCAGCAGGGCTATGACCTTCACCAGGAAGTGGCTGTCCGGTCGCGATGCGCGAGAGAAAAGATACTTCGTCTAAGGCGTATTGCCATCCTCGTCCTGGGTCATTTCCATTTATCGAGGAGATGCGATCTGTTTCGAGAAATATAAAGCCACCGAGGTATTTGTCGGTAGTACTCGTTATCAGGGGAGAAAAGGCGTGTCTGTATTCGTTGACACTGTGTTGTGCGCCAAGGGGGCTGTCTGCAGTGTACCAGGCTAGTGTTGGGAGATGGCTAGCTGGGAAGAGATGGATATGAGAGTCCACGATTGGGATGGTCATTTTTCTTGTCGTTGGTTTTATTTTCTCGTTTGGATTGGTTCTTCGGTGTTCAGGACTTAGATCAGTTAGTTTGGTGGTTGTTGCGGGGGATGCGGGGTTGGTTTACCAAGAGGAGATCTATACCTGCGAGTCTGCATAAAAAGTCCTATGAAGCAAATGGTGAGTGTCAAAGGAGTTTGAAAATTTTGAGATTGTATGTCATGTTAATTAGTAACTCTCTCCATGTTTAAAATTGGATCTCATTGAAAAAGTCCGTCGGTGATTTTTGGCCCAGCGCGGGTAAATTGGCTGGACCCACTGCACTCTGAACATCCGCGGGCTTCTAATTCTTCCGAGATCTTCTTGATTAATTTCCGACCGTGTCAATTATCCGTGTTTGCATCTATATGTATATCAATTTAACTTGTTTGCAGGTCTGCCCCTGACTGACAACGCTTGTTCAACCTGAAGCTTGTCCAGACTGGGCATGTTAGGTTGTTCATGGGAAGACTACATGTGTAGCACCCCAGCAGCATGGTATCTCCGAGATCTGGTGTCCATGAAGTCGAGTTCCACCCCAGGCCGCGTTCCATTTACTCAGCTTTATTGTAAAGGAAGCACGTGAATTATTACGAAGACATTACATACTGGTCGCATGTGGCTTGGTTCCGGACTCAGGAGAATGGAGGCTGCTCGGCGCTGGTGAGTTCGTTGAACCACTTGAAACACAAAACACAACTCGTATGTCTTTAAAATCACTGCTTGTAGCTTTTTGAACAAGTCGTCCAGTTGTATGCAAGCACGAAGAAAAGGAATTCACTCGGAGGGTGCCACCACTCGGAAGGCCAATCTACCAAGCCGTTGGAAAGAAACTCAGCTAATGTGAGACTCATCAAGACAAACACTGTCCCCCTTCTTCCTAGAATAAGTCTGCCTAACTGGATCTCCCTCATGCATGCAAATGTCCCATTGCCCAATCCCAAACTTTTCCGGGGCCCTCTTAACGCCTCTTCCCCAGCCGCCAACAATCAAATTTCCCGGACGATAATTAGGATCAATTTTCATGCGATGAATTGCACTGATATGAATCTGTGCATTCTCTGGAATATCGCGTACTTCTCCACATGGCAAAGGCCAGCGGATCGGTTTCCATGATCCGTCTGCTTGGAGGTCCATTCGACGAAAAGGCAGGTATTCCATTAGTCGCCAGGAGAGAGTTGAGAAGAACGAGAGACCACCACCGTATGTCAAGCAGTCGTGGGCAATACCCGTGTCCATTGTTCGACTATATGCTTCGTGGAAAGGGTCTTGGTGGGTGTTGGACTTGTCACCGATCACAGTGGTTTCTTGAAAGCCGAGGCCCTCGTAGTTTGGCTCTTCATAACAATGGAAGCGCTTGAGTTTCTCGGGATCAAACTCAAGACCGACAAGCTGGGCTTCTTTAACCATCCAAACTAGAGGGATATGACTGAGAGGCCAGGGGTCTTCCGGGTTCAGTTTCCAACCTCCGCCCACATCGCCGTGCTGGCCGGGGAACCAGACTTCTTGGATATCTTGCTTATCTTCATCTTCTTCTTGTCCCGGGATATTCAGACTGGGGACATGAAGGGAGTTCCGGGAGACTGCGCTCTTGAGCGAGATCCTATCGGTTAGGAGACCGTTGTGGGTATGTATTTCGACGACGCTAGGCTTTCGGGCTGGCGATGATGATGGGCCTCGGTACCTCATTTCCTCGCCGTAAGTTTCTTGTCGCGATGCACGACGCGCTTTCCGTCTTTCTTCGTTATTTGGCGGCTCCATGATCTCGGGAACGTGTGCTTTGTCATGATCATTGTCTCGCGAAAGCAGGTGTCTTAACTTGTGGGCATGTGGGTGAGCTTGAGGAAGAGGCTTCACCTCGGAGATCAAGTCCTGCCTAAACTTTGCACGTCTCTCGTCGATCGAGACCGCGTGTCGAATCACCCGTGCGGTACTCTGGGCCGTATAGGGAAATTTACTTCTTTCCATCCAGGCATTCTCAAACATTGGAACACTGTTCACGGTATCAAAAAGGCCCATGAACTTGATCCGACTCACCGGCCGACTAAAGGTCTCACGAAAAGCTTTCATAAATCTGAACAGCTTATGTCTTTCTTCATGATCGTGCTCTGTAGCATCGCGCCGTTGCTGCCACTTTGCGAATGTCTTCCACGCAAAGCGAATTAGTTCTTCATTGCCGGGCTGTAGAAGACCAATGTAGTCCAGCATCTCTGCTAAGAATCTAGCAGTATAGGAGCCACGACTGAAGCCGAAAAAGTAGATATCATCGCCTGGTGCATAGTATCGCATAAGGAACTTGTATCCGCCCAACACATGTTCGTCGAAAGACGATCCCAGCGCAGCATCTTTGGCTTTTCTGTACGATGATTTGATGCGCTCAAATCTATTCTTACTGCCAAGGGTATGGGACGTGACATATGTTCCGATGCCAGGTTGGTAGTAATGGTACTGGTGACTCTGGCTGCGATCGAGCATCTAAAATTTGATTAGCTCAACACGACGACAAGACTAGACATTGAGATCATACGCGATAGATTTTAACCAGATTTGTATCCGAAGCATCACCCGCAAATTTATTGCCCGTCCCATCAAAACACAAAACAAATTGTTTTGGTCCCTGATGCGGACCGAAAGTCTCCATCCTTGGAACCGGAATCTCCATGGCCCTACAATGACGAGCGGGATCCATGGATCGTATTTAAGAACCCCATTCAGTCGCGTAGTGGCGGGGCTGAGATCGCAGCTGGGTGTGGTTTGGCCTCAGCCTAGGGATCAAATCACATTCTGACGTGAGGCCACGCTGCGGAGCCCGCCATGTTCCTTGGCCTGCAGATCCTTTGTGCTGCATGTTTACCGTCTGGTCTAGAATATTGACTGCGCTGGTTGGTTCGATAGGGGTGGGTCATGATGCAGCAGATTCGCGCTTTTCCGTTTTGTTGCAAGTTCCCGGAGCCAATCTAGGCTGATCTTCCTGTTTTGAGGTGTGAGTGCGGCTCGTGCAGAATTGCAATGAACATGTCTGTGCCGAGGGCTCTTATTTGTTCCTAGTTTGGTCATCCCTAGCATTTACGTTGGTGTCGCGGTGTTGAAAGCTCGGCGCTCCAAGGTTTACAATGTTTTATTCAGCTTTGAACGCAAAAGTACCCTTTTCTTTCCCGAATTGCTGTAAAGAATGCCTTGCTTTCAAGAGAGAAGGCTCTGGTACGGTATACAACGTCATCTGGATATGATAGAAGGGTTTCCACGTAAGTTCATCTTCCACGCTGCCTGAATCTCCTCTTTACGGTATGAAACTATAACAGAAACCACACTGTCACGACTTTTTTCTATTTTCTCGCATTCTCTTGTTATCCAAGCTTAAATGACATGGGTATAATTTTAGACGTTTCTCATCCCACGAGGTCAATCTCGAATGGTCTCCTTTCCTACTTCCGGCTGCCAGAACATCTTTAGGCAAGCATTTCCAAATCTTCAATCTTCAAATATTTGCCGTTCAGACAGCGGATGATCCAGGTACCAATCCTGGAACAGCGCCTGGGGTGAGATGCATGATTGCAGCAATATCCTCATCGATTAGCGGGCCCTGGTATTCCTTCCGCGCCCGGGCGAAATACCAAACTCCGCTCAGGATGAGCACACCGCCAGTCACGACAATACTGTAGTTCATGGTAGTGTAGTCTACTGGGGTCTCAGAGGGCCAGACACTCCAGAAAAGAACAAATAGCATGTACGCACAAGCGTATGCATTGTTTATGGTACCGAGGATACCAGGTACTTTCCACGGACCCCAAATGAGAGGAGCCTGAGAAACCTCAAACTCCACTTGACCCGTAGTTTTCTCGGGAATGTCGCGTTCTGGGCTAGACAAAGGACCTGGCTTGGGAGAGTCCTTCACGACTGGGGCCTTGGGGCGCGAAGGGGCAGCAGATTTCTCTTGAGTACTTGGATTGGCGCTCGCGGCTGCATCCGGGAAGCCATCGAGCATGGTGCCATGGGGCAATACGTTGCCTTTGATGCGATGGTAGAGAAGGAGCGCGCTTGGGAGGAAATAAGTGCCGTAGAATCCGGTCACGGTCAGGGAGATGACGTCGTTAAAGGCCGTGTCGGAGCCGATGTAGATGAGAGTCAGGGCACAGGCAAATCCGCAGACTACGGTGACAGATACGATGGGAACTTGGGTGCGTTGGTTCACTTTGCTGATGTAGTGGGAAAAGGGGAGACCTTTGTCGCGAGCAAAGGACCAGGTCATACGAGATGAGGTGGCGGTGATTCCGGTGGAACAGGCGCCTGTCAAGACTATGATGAGGGCTGTCATGACGGAGGCGCCAGTGTAGGACTGGGTGCTGTCGTAGAAGATCTGGATGAACGGGAACCCTGTGGCTGAGTTCAGAACATGATCCACGTTGCCGATGCAGAAGAGGATTGTGACCATCATGGCGAGTCCGAGAGCACTGTTGAGAGTCATTCCCGTAATGATTGCGCGGGGGATTACCACTGCGGCATTGGCGACCTCCTCGGCCATGTGGACACTTGCATCAGCGCCCACGAACGTCGCGATGTTTCCGATGAAGCCCACGCAGTAAGACAGGCCTTGTGTGGGCCAACCACCCTCGTTAAGGGAAGTATGGAAGACAAACTCCGATGATTGTTTGGGCGACATGGCGAGCAGAGTAGCCAGAATGGCAACGAAACCCGCCAAGTGCAAGACCAGCATTAAGATATTGAATCTAGGAAGAATTCCAGGCACCACGACGTTAATGAAGAAGGTACCTGCCACACTCGCCCAGGCCAACAGGGTATTTTGCCAACGTTTTTGCGGGAAATCGGGGTTATTTAGCGTGATTAGACCTTCGATCATCGTGCCCAGAAAAATAGTCTCGGTGGCGATCGTCGCGATCCATGCCATGGAGGTAAGCCAACCGATGAGATAGCTAGACGCTTTCTTATACCGCAGCGGGGCAAGCATGTAAACCCAGTAATACTGGCCACCTGCGATGGGAGCCATGGAGCACAATTCGGATATAACAGTATATGTCGACAGGGTCGACAGGCATGCGATGATATAACCATAGAAGGCACCAGCAGGACCACCATTCTCAAAGGACTGGTAGAACAGCGTCAAAACGGTCTCCCACGTGATTAGCTCGGCCATCGCGAAGCCGACGATCGACACGAAGCCGAAACGTCTCTTCAGCACCTGCTTCTTGCCCAGTCGGGCCAAGGCTTGGTCGTCGGCTGAGCCGAGTACATGTTTGTTTTCCATGGTGGAGATCCGGAGACCAAGACGGAGACGGGTCCTAGGCGTAAGATAAACCAAGATGCGCTTATGATCCACCAAGCATTATCATGCAGTAGCTGACAAGATACACCGCAGACTTTTTTTCGGGATCGGAAAAGCAAGGGGGACATTCCCGGTGGTTTTAAATGTTGCCGAGGCCGTCTCGTTCGCTAAGACTCTCCACATTTTCGCTTCCTCTCCCCCAAAACCGGTTAGCCCCCCCCATACTGCCCACAATAACGCCCAGGGAATCACTGCGGAGGTGTGGCGGAGATGGCCTCTGCGCCTTATCTGGGGTCGCGGTGATCATGATAACCGTCGCCTATAGAGGCAGTCACGTCCCGTAAGCGTGGAGAAGGGGGGTTTCAGCTCACGCAGCAACATTACATGGACACGCGACGGGGCACGGGAACGGTATTCCCAATCAGGTAATGCATCTAGTGCCAGGCTGAAGAGCCATTCAAAGACACCCTGTGGGCTCAGACCTCGGCATTGGCCGATTAATCGCATTCCAGCGTTCCAGGTTTTCCCTTAACGGGCTACTGATTCCACCTCGGTATATAACTAACTGCCGCGACCCTGAGCCCGATTACGCGCCTGCTATGGAGGCTCCGTGTTCAAGACGCGTCTCTGCCATTCAATGATATGATGGATGATTGCACGCATGAGCCAAAACGATCCAATGCAGCCATCTGACTCCCTGACTATCTCTTCTTGTCCCGGTGCTCTAGCTTGATAACGAAACTCCCCCGTGAAGACCCAAATTCAAATAGGGGGAGGACGGTAACCCTAGCTATCGTATGAGGTACGCACCACGAAATACAAATCTCGAGTCTTCCAAGGGTTCTAATTCGGGTGCTTAAATATCGAGTGTAAGTAGGGCCGGCTCAGGGGCACGTTTGGCATAAATTCATTCGTGAAATCTCGATGGGCGACTCTTCAAAACTCGAACAGCGCTTTCACGCATGTTCCATCACACTGAGCAAGGTGCCACTTCTGGGACTGTTCATCTTTTGAGGTAGCCAACGAGTCAGTGTAGTAAGGGCGATGTAGCGAGAATAAGTGGAGGACAAAAGCTCTTGCCATGGAAGCGGTTCCTTATCTTCAATCTATCGCGATCAGTGCGGAGGACGAGCTTCTTCTGTAGCCCTGACGGGGTCTTGACAAGGCTGACCTGTGATTTGCAAACCTGCTGTGCGAGAAGAACAGTGCACTCGTCCTATTGCAAAAACATCGCCTCCTACAATAAGGTGATGATGAAATCCTTGGTCCCGAACTTTGGTTTCATCGCTTCCATCGCTTCGTTTGCGTTCCTCGTGTCAGGATTCTCCTCAACGTGTTGTTGCTGTGTCACGAGATCGTGGAGGGGGCCTGTCTCGGGTAGTCTCGATGGCGTGGGGAATAATCTAGGGGACAAGAGAGAAGAGAGAAAGAGAAGTAGAAAGAGCTGATTTAAGAAAACCTTCGGCTGAAGGGGAAGTCATCATTGAAATGTAGATCTAGGTAAATCCTCAACGCAATAATTGGCCTCTGGCGTCTGAATTTTCCTGAATTTCCAAGCCTATTAACTAGTCTACAGTTTTGACTTTGTATTTGTGAGGTATTGGAGACATTCACAATCCTCGAGCTTAACGTTCTAGATGCGGCTTCCTTCCCCTTCACTATCCTCTATTTAAGACTGGAATTGGCCTTTAAAAGCTTCGTGTTACATCGCCTCAATTATCGTCTAGTTTCATTTTGGATATAAACGATTTTCAATACTGATTGGTTGTCGAACGCCTCTGTCTCTGAAACGGCCCCGGGCTCCTCTCCCTCTGAAATGTGCCGATTTCTCCCAGGAACTTCCTGGCTCTGGGATTGTGTCACTTTTTCTTCTTTCTCTGGTGTCTGGTTTCTGCATTTTACGGTGAGGCTCAAGGATCAGCCTCAATTCGATAAGCGTCAGACTCAAGGCAGACTGAGGTACCGAGCATAAGCATAGTTCCCAGCTGCCTACATCCGCTCTTCCCGGATTGGGTGGCAAGGAGAGAGCCTAGCCCTTGAGTGGCGAAGAACCGTTGTGAACTCGGCCATTGCAGGGGTATCATCCCGTTAGCAACCTGGCAACTAGCAATCCTTGACCGGCCTTCCTAATTAATTCAAGCGCCCAATCAAAGCACCAGCAGGAACACACAGTGAGCCGTACGATAAGTGCTCGATTACTAAGTTTCCATAATTAGTGTTTTGGTAGTTTGCAATCTCACAGAACATTCCATGCGTTGGTCGAAGACTAGTGTCGAGAGATGGTGTGATGCAAACTTTAGTCTACTTTCAGGCTTTTTTTGTTCTAGAATCTTAGAGTGAACTCTTTTCCTGTCCTCTCGCTTTCTTCCTATATGTTTTGAGACTATGATAACCACCTCGACTGTTGCTCCCGGGATGCATCTTCGCGGTTTCTAGTCGCTGAACCGATGGGCCCCACCAGGCCGAAATGGCCATGGCAGTCTGCCATCACTTGAAAAGCGATACCAGATACGTGGTTTGGTCTATTATCAATCATGCGACTCGGGAGCATGTTGAGCATATGCACAGACGTGATGGCTTGAAGAGCCGGAACGGGATCCGAGTTTAGAGGTGAGATCGACCCCGAATTACCAGGGGCGGGTTGGCTTGTGTCGTTCTTGGAGGCTTTCTGCATGGCGCTAAGCATCTCTTCCAGATATTCGAACATAGTTTCATGCTACGAACCACACCACCTCGACTGGCACACTTCACATGATGTCCATGATTGATGATGCGAATGCTGGGCGCCAAAACTCTTGTAAATCGTCAGCAGGAGATAAGGATGCAATTCCTTTATCGTAGATTTCCATTTTTAAATATAATCAGGTTTCCATTACGGAGTTGAACTAAACTTCTCAACAAATTCCTTGTCTCAAATGCTAGACATATCCGCGCTCCGAGAGATATGGTTAACGTAGCGCCCGTGAGGGGGATTCACCGTAGCCTCAGATGATAGACCGATAAACACGATAGACAAGCCCAATATGGCATGTGGGCCGAAGCTTAATGTGTTTGGCAATAAGATTGGTCGGTGAGGGGCCAGGTCGGCTTTTATTTCCTCGTCATTTCGAACAACTACCAGAGGATCGAGGGGGATACCGATGTCATTGGTGGGCGATAAGAGGCATGCCTCCGTAACCTATTAAACTCGCGTGGCCACCTCGACCTGAGCCCCATAGTACTCCATTGCGGGGCCGACGCTTGTCCTAGCTTGTCATTTTATTATTGACGCCTTGGCCACTATGAACCTGTGATTCTGTTTGGTTGCTTCCAGGGGAGGACTCAGCTTCTTATCTTTGCTTGCCCCCAGTTGGCCCAAGAATCATCCATGCGCCCACTATCGCCACTCGGAATCCGTCTGGCCATTATCGCCAACATTGCCTCTGTCTTGTAAGAAGGGACGCTCGGGGTTCGCGATTGCCTACTTGGATCACCTGCTCGATCGTCCAACGGCATCGGCTGCAATCTCCCGTGTACTACGGCCTTGTAGCAAGAACTCTTTTTCAAGGCTATAAGGTTTCCTAGGGTTTCCCTAAACTCCCCAGGCTTCCCCCCTCCCCAGACTCTTTAGGATTAGGAGATATTTTAGGCGACCCCGTATTCTAATCAAATAAACATCCGGGAGAGATTTGCCTCGAACCTGACCAGACCAATCCGGCTATTCACGGGACGTAGAGACATAAAGATAAGCCTCCGACTCACACAAAATGTAGTCGTCAATTGGTCAGGATGTCTGGGCCTTGCGTTTATCACGAGTCTTATCTCGCCATTGCAACGGTCTGAGCACCTTGTCCCGAACCGCGTGGCGTGCATTTTTGTTCCCTTCGAGAATACGCCCAGACGCCCGAAGTAACCTTGGATCGCCATGGGTTCAGACTCCGCAGGCCTATATAATGTCTCCAGCTCCCAGCCAAGCTTGACCCCTTATTCTTGGTCTATTCGTGTTTATACTACTTTCACGGCAACATGTCGGCCTCTGATGGAGACATTGAGAAGAAGGGCGCCACTACTGTCGCGCCCGCTTCCGACGCTACTATGCCTGCCTATGGCGAGGCCACGGCTGATGAGCATGGTGTTGGAGAGGTAAACCCTCTGAAGCGTAGCCTTCAGGGACGTCATATGCAGATGATTGCCATTGGTATGCGTTCCCCCCCTTCACTGCTAGAAGTATGATTTGCAGCATAGCTAATGGAAGAACTCTTTAGGTGGTTCCATCGGTGCTGGTTTGTTCGTCTCTACAGGTTCTGCTTTACAGACGGGAGGTCCGGGCTCTCTGGTATGTCCTCCTGTTACACTGAGCACACCATCAATCGAACTCAACTAACCGGTTTTGTCAAGACTCTGGGTTACTTGATCGTTGGTGCCTTCCTTCTCTTGACCATTCAGGCTCTTGGAGAATTGGCCGTCCTTTACCCCGTAAACGGTGCTTTCTTCTCTTACTGTGTTCGCTTCATCAGCCCCGCCTGGTGAGTTACTTCTATCACTGATTTACCTCTAGCACTGACTAATTCTTGACTGCATACAGGGGGTTTGCCGTCGGCTGGGACTATGCTATCAGTTGGCTCGTGATCTTACCATTTGAAATTACTGCTGCGAGTCTGACGATAAAATTTTGGCGAGATGATTTGAATATGGGTATCTGGGTGGCGGTATTCCTCGTCGTCCTCTCAGCCATTCAATTCTTCGGTGTTCGTGGTTATGGTGAAGGTAAGACAAGTGTCTTCATTGATAGAAATTGGCCTGTGCTAACCCATGTTTACCATAGTGGAGTTCGTCCTCGGTCTCATCAAAGTCATCGCTGTCATCGGTTTCATTATCCTGGGAGTCGTGATCGATTGCGGTGGTGCCCCCAAGGGCGGATACATTGGAGCTCACTACTGGCACGACCCGGGTGCGTTCACCACCTTCAAGGGTTTCTGTTCTGTCTTCACGACCGCCGCCTTCGCCTTCAGTGGAACTGAGCTTGCTGGTCTCGCCGCCGCCGAAGCCGCCAACCCCGCCAAGTCGCTCCCCAAAGCCACCAAGCAGGTCTTCTGGCGTATCATGGTCTTCTACCTCCTTTCCACCTTCATTGTTGGCTTGATCGTCCCCAGCAACGCTGACTACCTGCTTGGTGCCTCCGGTTCCAACACCAAGGCCTCCCCCCTTTGTCGTCTCCATCCAGAATGCTGGTATTAGTGGTCTGCCCTCGGTCATGAACGCTGTCATCACCATCTCCGTCATTAGTGTCGCAAACTCCGCCACCTTTGGCTCTACTCGCACGATTCAGGCTCTCGCCGAGCGTGGCATGGCTCCTAAGTTCTTCGCCTACATCGACAAGGCCGGTCGTCCCCTTTGGTGTGTTCTTCTCCAGATCGCCTTTGGTTTCCTCGCTTTCATCAACGAGGCCTCTGCCACTGGTGGTGTCATCTTCAACTGGCTGCTTGCCTTGTCCGGAATCGGCGCCTTGTTTGTTTGGGGAAGTATCTGCTATGCCCACATTCGTTTCCGCGCGGCATGGAAATACCACGGTCGCGATATCAAGGAACTTGCCTTTGTTGCTCCCTTCGGTGTCATTGGTAGCTGGATCGGTGTGTTCCTCGCTTGTCTGTGCCTGATCGCCGAGTTCTATGTCTCCATTGCTCCCAAGGATGCCGAGGTCTTCTTCGAGAATTATCTCGCTGCGCCTGTGATTATCCTCCTTTTCATCGGCTGGGTCGTTTACACCCACTTCAACAAAGACCCTACGCTTGACCGAGGGGCTTGGCTGGTCCCGCTGGAGAAGATTGATATCTTGAGCAACATGCGGGACGGTGCCCTGGATGTTGACCTACCGCCCAAGGTGGAGTATGCCACCTGGGGCGAGTGGTTCAAGGCGGCTCCTCTGCGTATCGTTCGCTCTCTTTTCTAATCGCTGGATCGATTCTGGTTGTCCGGTAACCATTATAATCTGGATTCCCAATTCATGTATAGCATCTAGTATTTACCCTTGCTTGTCTTATACTTGCAACTCTAGTGAAGCTATTTGAGCCCTTGTTCCAAAATAGGCTTATGCATTATATAAGCGCCATACATCCATGCACCTTGAAGAAATACCCTGTGTTCAAGTCTACCAACATAAAGCATTTAGACTTAGTGGATCGTTACATCGTCTGACCTCGGCTCATCCCCGACCCCATGCAGTCGATCACTCGGCATACAGTTTCCACCGTTATCACCACATTTTCTTGTTGCACCAGGAAAATCGATAACACACATACAACTATCAGTGCTGCTCCGTTGATAGCTGTATACATGCGTATTAGGTCCCGCATTCACGCAAGACCTCGACGAAACCAATCCAAAGCGAGTTGCGAGTCAGCGATGGCGGAGCAAAGGTCAGCCAATCACAACCGGGATCTGGTTTCCGATCCGCTGTCGGGGATGACATCGATCGCGGAGCAAATAAAAAGGGGGCGGGCAGCCTACATCGCTATTGTCATCTTGACTCGTCTAAGACTCTAAATTATCCTGAAGTAGTATTATCATTCATCATGATTTCAGGAATCGCGCACGTCAACATCACTGTGCACCCGGGGACGTTGCCCCAGGCGGAGGACTTCTACGTTAAGACATTGGGCCTAGTACTGGCGCCTGTACCAGAGTTACAAAGGGGCACTATTCTGTGGTAAGTTCCCCATCCATATTGCGAGACCCCCCTTTTTCGCGTTATCACATAGTGCATGATGAGCCGTATTAATCGACTTACCCCACCCAGGTTCAACATCGGCTTCAGCGGACAACAAATCCACGTTACTGAAGGCCCAACCGATCCAGAGCACTCACGACACCCTTGCTTTAAACTCCCGTCTCTGGATGAGCTAGAGGAGATTAAGAAGTCAATTTATGATCACAAGATGCGCGGGGGCCCGGCGGCGCCGATGGCTGCTGACAAGCCCGGGGAAGCGGATTCGGGTACGTTGGTCCATTATTGAAATAGTGGCTGGAAGGCTAAACTAATTGTGTTTGGGATAGGTAGGAAGGGAAAGGAATATCCGAAGCGATTCTTTGCGCGGGATTATGCGGGTAATTTGCTGGAATTTACTCTCTAATGCACGACCAAGGAGGCTTCATAGGGAGATTGTCCCGAAATTACATGCTCAATTCCCATTGCTTTATTCTATACATTCATAAATTAAACTGGGTCAACCGTGCGTGCTCGCGGCCCCTCATTTTACATTTTGCGGGGATGCTGGGGTCAATCCCCTGTGACGCAGGTGCTCCACGAGAGCAGCTTTTCGAGGACCTTGGGGCATCGATCTATGTAAGTCTATAAGACCCAGATGTCTGTTCAATTCCAGTGTCATTTATCACCCGGGTCTCTTAGAGTTCAAATCGGGCATGTATTTATCTTGAATTCGTCTCAAAATCACAATGCGACCGACCGAGGCACAAGATGTCTCCACACTGCACCCCCTCACTATGTTTGTCATCTCCCCGGCCTCACCATTTCAAGGTTTTAGTTTGTACCAGATCTCCGGCCTATTTGCAAATCGACTTCATGGGTGCCTCGTCCATTACCCCGCGATCCGAACGTTCCACCTGGGCCCTTCTCCTCATTCACTTGGCAGAGGGGTTCACTTGTCATCCGGCTTTCGTAGAGGCTCTTTCCTT
Source organism: Penicillium maclennaniae (assembly GCF_028827695.1). Classification (NCBI taxonomy): domain Eukaryota; kingdom Fungi; phylum Ascomycota; class Eurotiomycetes; order Eurotiales; family Aspergillaceae; genus Penicillium; species Penicillium maclennaniae. The sequence continues at coordinate 2,189,415 of NW_026623215.1, read as the reverse complement.
CTTTCACTTCACTAACCAAGTCATTAACATTTACAATTCCAATTACTCGTAACTCATCGATGACAGTCATGGCTGCTCCGGAGATCCCCAAGACTCAGAAGGCTGCAGTCTATGACCAGCCTGGAACCGTGTCCACCAAAATCGTCGAAATCGAAGTACCAGAGCCAGGTGCAGGCGAGGTTCTCATCAATCTGTCCGTGAACTTGACTCAACATCCATGATTGAGGGACTGACTTCCTGTAGGACTCATTCAGGCGTGTGCCACTCTGACTATGGGATCATGACCAACACAGTATGGCATACTTCCTCCAGTCTCTAATACTAGCAATCTAATCATATGCAGTGGGACATGCTTCCATTTCCAACCCAGCCTGGTCAGGTAGGAGGCCATGAAGGTGTAGGAAAGGTTGTCAAGCTCGGCGCAGGCACAGAAAGCTCCGGCCTGAAACTCGGCGACCGAGTCGGCATCAAATGGGTCTCCAGTGCCTGCGGAAGCTGCCGTATGTTCATCCTAAGCCTATCACTAATGCCACCTGACTGAAACACAATTCTAGAGCCCTGCCAAGCTGGATCTGACGGCCTATGCTTCAACCAAAAAGTGTCAGGCTACTACACCCCTGGCACATTCCAACAATACGCCCTCGGTCCAGCCAACTACGTAACTCCCATCCCAGATGGTCTCGAGTCCGCTGAAGCCGCCCCAATGCTCTGTGCCGGTGTGACCGTCTACTCGGCCCTAAAGCGCAGCAACGCTCGCCCAGGCCAGTGGGTCATCATCTCCGGCGCCGGCGGCGGCTTAGGCCACATCGCAGTACAGCTCGCCAGCAAAGGCATGGGCCTGCGTGTAATTGGAATCGACCATGGCAGCAAAGCAGAGCTCGTCAAGGCGTCCGGGGCTGAACATTTCGTCGATATTACCCAGTTCCCCTCAGACGACAAGGGCGAAGCTTTGACCAAACATGTCCATGAGTTGACGGATGGGCTCGGTGCCCACGCTGCGGTGGTCTGCACGGCTGCGAATGCGGCGTATGCGCAGGCTTTACCATTGTTGAGATTTAATGGGACGCTAGTTTGCGTGGGCATTCCGGAAAATGAGCCCAAGGCTATTGCGTCGGCATTCCCATCCTCCTTTATCAATAAGCATTTGACTGTGACGGGGTCGGCGGTAGGGAATCGGACAGAGGCCATTGAGACGCTTAAGTTCGCTGAGAGGGGGATTATCAAGGCTCATTACCGGACTGAGAAGATGGATAAGCTCACCGAGGTGTTTAAGGAGATGGGAGAAGGGAAATTGCAGGGTCGTGTGGTGTTGGAATTGTCGACATAATCTTTACCTTTAAAACTCTACGACAGTGTGAGAATTCAAATTGTACATTGTTTATGTTTATTTGGATGCATTTATGACTTCTAGTCTATTGATCAATCTTTGCGCGATTTTCATCAATCTCCCCTCGGCAGCCCGAGTCCCTTCAAAACATTCATGGGCCCAAGTTTCGTCCATAAATCCAATTGCTCCTGGGTCCAGATAGCAATTGAACCCATCATCCCAGCCGAATTCGTTGTGATGCCATGGTACTCCTTAGCTTGTCGTGGAATCACCACCATCCACCTCTGCGTGAGAACAAAATTGTGAGGACAAGCAACATCCGTCGACAAGTCGAGCGCCTCTCTCGCCTGCTGCAGTAGCTTCTGATAGATTTCTAGCAACTGTTGACCATCCTTTACCCGTCTTTCGGACAATTCTTCGAATCTCTGCACAAAATACACGAACCCAGGCTCCTTTTGTTCGGGATCATCCAGAAAGAACTTGAAACGCTCATCATACCCTTCATGTCTCCCTGGTGCCGGAATAACTTGTAAATGCTTGTGCTCCCTACTTGAACCTGCCAACAGCCCGCAATTAAAGAAAACGTAATGTTCTTCTTGCAGCCCGCAAATGGCACTCCACCCAGCCTCTAGGTCATCAAGCTCTAAAGGCTCGTGCTGTCGACGGTACGAATCCACGGTCAATAACAGCAACATGGGTCTGAAGACGGGAAATTTATTCATGACCAGGTAATGTGTTTCATTGACCGTCGTAACACAGACATCTGGGTGGTCGTTTGCGATGTCGCTCCCTGGGCCGAAGGACATTGGCTGAGAAGCGACGCCATTGATCATGCTGGATTTGGTGGTCTCGGGGGGCATCTTCAGCTTGAGGTTTGGTTTTGAGAGATTCAACAAAGTGGAATGAGAACTGCATTGATTATTGATTCAGTGATTAGTGGGTACCGGGGATGTCAGGGCGGTGGGGACGAACGATCATCCCCTTATCTGTAACGAGGATTGGCTTGCTGGGTTGGTAGGTGATGATGCCATTGGAGATGAGGCGGTCGAATTTGGTGCATATCTCTTCGTAACTTAGGTTGAGAGGCATCTTTTGAAGAGAGAGTATATGACGAACGCCGCGTACTATCAGATAAATGAGGCTGATGCCAAGTTTAGAAGCGAGGGGCACAAATTCGGTGAGATCACGGGACCTGCCCCACTGTTCAGATGGGGCTGATATCTGGGGGCCATCTTCATGTTATCATCAGGAACATAGTTTCGTCAGATATTTTTTTTTAACCGGCGAGGGTGATCGATGACGAAATTTGGGTGGCACAGCCCCTGATCTTTTTGGGTGGGCAAAAGTATACTCTTATATTCAATCACAATGGCGAACTTGAGGATAATGATCTATTTTCTTCCTGGTTCACTTTGCTTTTTGGGTAAGTCAATGGGAAGTAAGAGACAACTAATTTCGTGGGCTGTATTTGTTCAATGCTGAGCGCAGAACTGGCTGTCATCATGATAGCGCATTGTAGAAGACTGCATGTTGTTGCATTTAAATTCCTCTCGCAGAGTACATGTCCAATAATGTTATCAAAGGACTGCAATGATAAGTTTGCCACGTGCTAAAAGGGAGCAAATTCGCTGGCTCAAGGCCATGATCAGAATCTAGCCTGCTATACGGGGTGGCTTGTCATTAGCGCTTATGAACAACATGAAAGGCGCCCATCTGTTCTAGTTCAGGTCTGGTCCGGTCACTTGGCCGATAATAATCATACTATTCAGCCTTCGAGCCTCATTGGAGATGATCATAGTGCACAATTACTCCCATAATTCAGCGAATCTAAACTGAGCTTTGATATAGACTTGCCCTGCTATAACGGGACACTCCGCGTGACAACTGCGTGATGCCGCCACGGGAATGGCCAGCTGCATGAATTAACCAATAGACTAGCCGTACCCATGTTTTGGGGTCTGCCGCTAAGTTCACCCATTTCGTATGTGCCGTGCTTTAAACTGTATCTTGAACCCAGGTGCAAGCCCGTGCTGAGGTCAGATGAAGCTACTTTGCTGCCGAACGCACCCCAAACTAAACCTTATAGTGTTTCTCGAAATCCCATTTTCATTATAGATGACCTGGCTCATTGATTTTTTTTGTATCTTCTACTCACACCATCGAGGAAACCCGAATGTCCGACCGGAAAGATCCGCTTGATCAGGCCGAGACTGGTGATCTCACCAAATTTTCAAAGCTCGAGGCCTCATTAGTACAGACCGAGGTTGCACAGCGCCCGAATTCAAGGGCACAAAATGATGTTTATCGCCATGCTGAGAGCTCTGATCTTTTTCGTCAATGAGCTGGATTTCAATTTTAACCTTGATACGGGCCACTATCCTCTAAATGATCTCAGATCGCTCCAGCAGGTCTTCGATGCTGTGCAATGTCATCGCCATCTAGAGAAAAAGGAAAATTTTTCGCTTGAGACACGTGTGGGAGTGTCTGAAGGTTGATTCACAGGGAGGAGGTAAGCTCATGGACTAGCTATTCTGACTTGAGTATTTGAGACTGATAGTAGTCTAGAGTGGTCAATATTGAATGAGGATGGCATGAGCAATTTTCTCCGGGTACTTTTGTCTCATTGGAAGTCGCTTTCATCAACTCACGTATTAAAGTCATTCTCAATTACACCTTCTTCCCCTCCGATCAATGATTCACCTGGCCGAAACATGCTTGTTTTGTGAGAGACTCACCTTTGAACTATCAATTAGATTCTGGCTAATTCAATTAGTCTGTTACCGTTGGTGCCTATGGAGAATACATCTTTCGGTTCCCGCATCCTGATGACTCTAGACAATGCCAAGCAACTAATGGAGACCTTGGATGTCAATCCATTGTTCTTGTTGAACATGATCGGTCGACCTGATTACTGGGCACCGCAGACTCATTGGGAGGCAGACGATAATGGTAGATTGCTGGCTTGCGGTAGGAAAGAGTGTTAAGATCTATGAGACGATACTGACCTTGGTTCAGATTTATTCTGCCAACACCCTCGCTGGAACCTTCAGGTCCAAGGAGCTCCACTTTCAGTCTACATGCACCACGACCTTACACGCGATTTAACGACGTATGTCATTTCCCATAAAGAGTTCGATACCTCGATCACTACACTAAAATCTCTCCTGGGCATAGCCCTCAACACGGCATCCACAGCACACAAACCAGCCGTCTTCCTAGACGATCCATTTGATATCCATGTCATTCTCTCGACACTATCCTTCGAGTCCTCCAAATTTCACGTCAAACGCTTTCAAAGATTTATGTGGACCCAGATCAACAAAGTAGACGACCATCTCGGTGGCCTCGAGACCAGCGACCGAGCCAAGCTAGGAGATCTCACCAAACAACTCCAGATTATATCTCAGAACGCTGATTCCCACATTGGAAACGCTGATGTCGCCATCATCACAGCCACAGCTATTCAGAGAGCACACTCCCGGCTTATCCCATCACTACCACGATCCAGTCCCTTCATCTACCAACGAGCGGAAGACTCAATATCCTATGTCATCGCTTCAATGGAGAAGCAGAAGATTTGGTTCTTGAATTACAAGCAGCGCAAGGACAGTACCATGTCGCTAGTCTATAATCTTGTGACGCAGCAGGATGCTGCGAACAATATTCAGATTGCTCATAGTATGAAGCAGGATTCTACTTCGATGAATGCAATAGCCACCTTGACAATGGTGTTCCTGCCAGGCACTTTTGCAGGTACACTGGTCGGTGCGGGAGTCTTTGGGGGAGCGGTGACCGGAGCGAAGGTTTGGTGGGTTTGGGCGGGGATCACGGTGCCTTTGACTGTGTTGGTTATGATCTGTTGGTTGCTCTATCAGAATGCAAAGAAGCCTATGCTAAATGCCAGCTGGGTTGGAAAAAAGGAGAGAAGTGATTCAACCGTTTCAACCACAGACAGAGTATCAAATTATAAGCGACGGTCTAGTATCTTCTCGAGTGGGTTTTCGTTTCGTGGCCGGGGGGAAAGGCAGACATGGGGGGAGGATATTTGAATGAGTGGGATGTACTTTTGTTCTTCTATTAGATATATGATTTGGTGATAGCGTTGGAAATCCCTTTATAGTTAGGCTAATTTTTTTTGTAGAATAGATGGATAACTTGACTCTAATTCAGTCCTGTTCCACTCGATCACCTGAAAATATAAATCTTACCATCTGGGTAACGAGAGCCAATTACTTCCGACCGCGCCATACAATGAATCGGAACCTTGATAAAACGAGGAAATCAAAGAAAGGACCCTAACAAAATAAAGATGCTCTCATCTACATTACGAAAAAAAAATTCAACCGAACGATTGAAACAATGTTGGACAGAATTGGGTTTTGACAAAAAATTTGACCGACGCAGGGGTCGAACCTGCAATCTCTTGATTCGTAGTCAAGCGCCTTGCCATTGGGCCAGCCGGCCTGATTGTTGAAAAAAGTCCCCACTAACAGCATCATAGAATAAGAGAAAAAAGGTGTGTGGGTCCCGCTCCCAACTGGGGAAAATCGAGATGCCAATGCTCCTTTATGACTGACTAAGTCTATTCAGTGAATTGAACGAATATGTAAAGCAGAATCAAAGACAACAATCAAAACAGTGCAACATCTACGGTGTTTCCCAAGTTTGTGTTTTAAAGAAACACAAACAAAAATCCCAAGTTAGAATACATTGCAAATTGGAATCTATCAGCATCGCAGAAGGCCCAGTCATCTATCCCAGTATGCGACCTCCCAGATCTGTGAAAGTCAGTCGAGCCTGCGTTCACCTCCACAAAGTTGCAGAATCAGTAATCGACATCGAACCTCATAACTCTGACAATTTAGTCAATTTCGTCTCAAATCATACGTGAGGGAAGACAAAATTTGACATGATATCAGCATTGAGTTATCTCATAACGGTTGACTTACGTAATGCTATTTGACATGGTGCTTCCAGCCTCTGAGAAGTTCATGTGAAAAATGCGAGCAGGAAGGGATACGGCAGGTTGAGTCAATTTGGCCTCAAACTCAAAGACGGCATGTCTTTTTCAATCATTAACAAGTGCAAGTGGGTGGGTAAAATCAGGTGTCTCGTCAAAGCCCACGTTCTTTGCAACGGGGATTCATGATGACTTGCCGCTTACACACAGACATCGGTGTCTCATTTGTAGTGTCACAAGCAATCTTTTAAAGAAAATCTGCGTGAAGAAAAAACCATACAGGAGTCAGACAACGGTAGCATAAATTGCGAGGCTAGCGTAGAAGCAAAAAAGAATAAATGGTCTCCGGAGGGATACGCGGACTGGATGGCATTCTCTGAAAGGGGTCGTTTGGTGTGTGTGCTCATTCAGGAGAAATTTAGACATACTACGAGCCTGAGGCGGCACTTGGATCGCTTGCAATTTCCAACTGCTATTTAGCTGTATTGAAAGATCACGGAGCCTTTGGCTACACCATTCAATTGAAATGATTTCTCGAAAGTCCCTTGAACTGAGCTCAACGCAACGAAAAGGTCAGAAGGATCGGCCTTTATTGGAACTGCCATGGATTTGCAGAAAACACAGAATCTTGGAAACCATGATTTTCCCGATAGTGGAGCAGATTTCCATGTTGGGATAGTTCAATACCCCAAAATGGAATTCAGTAAGCCGCCTAAGGTGGACGTGCCATGGCAGCAGAACCTTAATCAACCCTAAAAAGCATGCCAAAAAAGAAATAGGAGCTGAAGAGTCAATATATTAATGAACACATAATAGGGAAAGAGGGAAAAACATCAACGAAAGCGAAGATAACGAGGACTATGGAACATGGCCCGACTGGAAACTCGTCAGGATTGAAATTCGCTTCACACACTGTAAATTCCGCCAGATTCCTCCAAGAAAAGCGGTCATCCATCAAACAAAGATAGTTCCCTATTTCAACTACATCCAAATGTCATTCCGCTCTCATCCCATAGGATCTTATAACCCACAAAGACCCCTCAAAAGCAGGTCCTACTAGGGAACAAAAATCAGCGTCAATATGCGACTCCACCCACTCCACCCCATCAAGTCAGAATCACAAGCTACAGCACACATTTTTTTTTTTTCAAAAGAAAGAAAAAGAAGAAAAAAAGTCAACACCAACTAGAGCACGTGCACCAAGCGACCAATCCACAAAATCGCCCTTTAAGCGCCATCTCCTCAATTAAACTGGCAAAAGACTATAACGTCACTAGCAGCCGAAGAAAAAGTATAAATCTGCCGAAGATCCGCGTTCTCCGCGAAGAAGACCGCACAACACATCAAAACCCGGTAATCAACACCACGTTGGGACGAGAGGGATGGATTCACGGACCCATATCCTCGTGTTAGCTCCATCGGGGCGAAGATTCTTATTGTTCACTTTTCGCCAGAGTGGGGTTGTGGTAAAGAATGATTTTCAATTCAAAATTAGCCCCCCTGTACCTATACAACCAATGATCTTAGTCTTATTTCGCATTCGGCACAAGGAAAATTGAACACCTTGAAGATCATATTTCCAGAAGTCATGCTTAATCGCATACACCAATTTCCTTTCACCTAGCAGGCTCGATGTGGGTCGGCCCTTGGTTGGATTCCATGGATTTGGGGCTCGAATTGGGCTACTTCCACTCTCAAGCGGGTAAAGTGACACAGCCCGAGCCTCTCCGGGACCGCGGATGCAGAGTCCCAAACCACTCCACTGGGTTTGGATGACGTTATCCAGGGTATACTACCTAGGTACAGATGACTGTTTTCGGTGCAATCATCGGGTCTTCTAGACGAGATAGATTGAGTGCGGAATGATCCACAGAGCGCTCTTTCAAGTTTCATGGCTGTCGATTAATGAGATCATTGTGGCGGTGGAGCAACTCAATAAGCTATGGTAGTGACTAGTTAAACTATCGAATGTGGAACACAATCAAGGTATAGCCGAAACAGCAAGAATTGAATTCGGGGCTCGCTGCGACGGAATGCAGGGGGTATTGGAATGAATGAACACGATGGCCGCCCGAACATGAATAGAACAGAAGAAATCCACAAATTGTTGATCGCCATGAATAGACAAAGATCATCGAGTCCGCTTAGAATGGCCGCCTGAATTCCCTGCCGCGGGCCTCTTCTGGCCCGACGCACTCGCTGCCAATTCCGCCGATCGAATCAAATCTCCTAGTCGATAAAGGAACACCTTTGGTGCCCGATTCACTTCAATCTTTGCCCGAATGTCTCGCAGCTCCTCGATAAATTGGTAGAGGTTAGATGGAGGGAGGGCTTCCAGGGCGGTAATGACAAATAGCTCGGCGTCTGGTTCCAGGTCCATGTCTGGATCTCCGATGAGCATGAGATACAGATTTCGCTGGTCCTCATCTTCACCCTGGAAAGAAGTTCGGCCCCAGGTATTCCCATCTAGCGGATCTTTGTGCCGGGAGGATATGGCGTCGAGAATGAAGACGAGGGCTTTGGCCGCACCTTCGAAACCGTAGGGCGCGCGGTAACCGATGTGCGAGTGGATGCGAGAGACTGAGCGGCGTAGTTCCTTCAAGATCTGATCTATCTGTACTGGTCCACCACCAGGACTACTCGGATCCGAAGGCATTTCTCCCGTGGCACAATACCTGTCGAAGTCGGCTAGCAGGCGGCGAGAATGATCCTGGATTTTGTTAAAGTAGATGGCTGCACAGGCACCGGCTGGCATGGCTTTGCAGAGACTACTGCGAACGCCATCGTCGTGTACTGCTAGCCGGAAGATGGTTGCTTGAAAGTCACCTTGCACGACACACTGCTCCGCAGTGCGTGCCGGCGTTGTCGATTCCACGAGATCGGGACGGAAATTTTCTGGCAGGATAGTCGGGGTGAACGCTGAGAGCACGTCTCGTACCTTTTCCACTCGTGTCATCGCTTTGGTCCTGCTGTCGCCCTCATCCCGGAGGTACTGCCAATTGAGCTGATTCGCCACTGCCTCCAGCTTGCCTTTGAGGAGATCTTCGATGCGTTGACGCACAACGGGCCGGCCATCGTGAGACAAGGCTACCTCGGTGGACGGTGGTTCAGAGAGAAAGCAGCCATGCAGCTGATCGAGGAGCCACTGGATAGGGGAGACGCATTAGCGGGGACCCCGGTGCGTTGATCACCTCGAAACACGACGGATGACTTACAAAGATGTGTTGACATGCACCTTCAGGCCGGTCTTGAAAAGTTGAGCAGGTACAAGTAGGCGAGTCCGGCCCAATGTGCACGCGCGGCCGGTCCAAAAGCTGAAAGTCAAAACCCTCGGACGAAGCACGGCAGTTGACCACGTCGAACTCGCCCATCAGACCTACCATCGCCTGAGCTTCAGACTCGGTATCTAAATGACTGAGGTTGTAGGTGATGCCTGAATGGGCTCGGACCTTTGATCCGCCCTCGGACTCATTGTCACTGCTCTCTGCACTCTCCTCGCTTTCCTCCTCGCTTTCGCTCTCGGCAGATGAGCTGTCATTGGCTTCGTCTCGATGGCCTTGGGTGGGATCTGGTCGACCCTGGGCGCGGGGGGTTCTGGAAGCCGGCATAGCCTGACTGATAGAGAGTCTGTGCAACTGTCTCGTCGGGGGCGCCATACTGAGAAAGGGAAAAAAGAAGTAGGGAGGGGCACAGTAGCGATATTCCCAATTTCACTCCCAAGTCGTAGAGTTCTTCCGACCCATGGACGGGAGCGGGTACACTGAACCATGGAATCGGCCTGTCCCTCCCGCTTTAAATATTTCGCTCCGCCATCGAGCTATGATCTGTTTTTCGTCATTCTGGATTCGACTGTGCCAGGAAACTCGGCCTTCAAGTTGGATCACAGTTGGGGGGGTCACTTGGTCGTAAGGGGCAGGAAAAAAAAATAACAAATCGATTAAAATTAATGCGAATTTCAGGCTCGGCGCAGACCCATGATTTTTTTTTTACCAACAGCGCTTAGGGAAGCTATCAGGGGGCTTGCAGTCGTGATAGCACGGGCACAACGAGAAATTTGACCGCAAATTTGACCGCAGGAGCTCGTGAAAGGGATGATGTTTTGACAAAGCCAAAACTGTTCGATTATGCTTGACAACTGATCAGCAGCCGCGCACAGACAGCTAGGAAGATCGTGTGGAATGGACCGATCTGGGGTATCGTGGCTGAATCATTGGCCCCTCGTCGGCTTTCGGGGCGGAGTCAAGCTCAAATGAAGGGCCTCACCAGCGCAGCGAGCACAGTACTTGATCGCACAAAGCTTGACAATGGCTTCGAATGACTGACTGGTACTACACGGAACCAGTAGCATTCCGCTCATGGGGAAAGTAGACGCCGTTGGCGACAAGATGTTCACCCCAAGTTGACAGTCGATTGGAGAAGCAAATGCATGACGAACAGAGTGTCCGTGCTATACGCAGACCGAACAGGCTTGGCCCGATGGCGATCGCAGTCTGTGCCTGCGCGAGGCGAGATCGGGGAATCTCGACCTCTCCGAGCTGGCCTGAGAGTGGCCACATCGACCCGCTCTCAGATCGTCTGCACTATCAATTGGCCACACCTTTTTTTGGGCTAGAGATACTCTGACATCAACATGAATTGATGGCACAGTAGTCAAACAAAGTTCCCCCCGGAATGATCGATCGTCGGACGCGCATCCTGAGCCCGAGGCTCCTTCCAAGCTGAGCGAAAGTCGGTATCGACGCTGCGTCTAAGCAGCCTCGATCACCATGAGATGAAAGCACCTAGGCAAAGTCCGCCACGTGTGTTTAGTCCCAGAATCACATAAAGAAAAATCACAAGGCAGACAATCGAACCCCACGCGTTGGTGATTCAAAGGTCTGCCTTGCATATTACTCCGGGTCAATTGGCAGATAATAACCCAAAGACTCCACGAGACGGCGAAAAAAGGAGGGGTACTCCTGCGCACGAACTGTGCCCGCGGATAGATGATCCTTGGGCGAAAGCGAGTTGACCCCAACCCGATGCTGCACCGCAAGACCCGTCGGTTTGGGTATTGGGTCTGGGGATCATCGTTTCCTGGTTTCGATGTTCCTAAAAGATGGTCCAAGCACTCGAAAAATTGCTGTTGAGGCCGGGCCTGGGATCGACCTTTGGCGTCTAATTGCCCAGTTCGAGCCCCTCCGCCAATCGCTGTGCCCGAGCGCCTAACCATCAAATCTTGCCCTGCACGCGGCCACTCGTGGTCGCACATGTCCTGTTGGACTGTCGGACAGTTGTCTGTGCGCTCTTGTTGAGTGAATTGATTTGGCCCCAATTGAATATCGCAGCCACCCTGTGGCCGCGTGTGAAAACAGCCTCAGGTTCAAGGCATCTTGGCACCTTTCCATGCAGAGTTTCGTCATGAGCTGAGTGTTGGTTCCGTTGGTTCTGTTGGTTTTGAGCTCTCTATTCATAGGTTTATGAGCGAGCATGAGTGTGTTGAAATTAAAATAAAGCGTTCAAGTACTTTGTATAATGGGGGGGGGGAAGAAGGGAAAAAGTCCGGGTGGATGCGCATGAGCCCGCACATACCACGCTGCTAAAGAGGGGGACTACATGCTGCCCGAGTGATATTGTTTCGAGGCCACTTGGTAATTATCTAGGAAAAATACTCGGGATTATGAAACCCAAGCATGCATCGAAAGAACATGGAATATTTTGAAAAATTGAATCGTAGGTCAAGGGGTATATTAGGATGAAAGGAAATTCGTCGCGTCATGAATGCTGCGCTGTGTGGGCTTTCGAGAGCAACTACAAGTTGAGTCTAGTGATTTGCCCGGGCCGCGTTGCGCTTCTTCGCTTCTTCCAGTGCCCTGCGCAGTCGTTCTCTGTGCTCCACGTCGAGGTCTTGAACTGGGCTCGCCGCAGCTGAAGGTAGGGCGGGCACAGCAGTGGGAGGCCGCACGAGAATCGGCGGAACGTCAGCTGTTTGACTCGAAGGAGTCGAGTTATCTGCAAATGTCGAGGTCGGCCCAGCATTTGGGGGCCGGGGTGTCATGCTCAAGTCCTCAAGAAGACGCCTGATCGTACTCTCTATTTCACGAGGGCCTCTTTGGATGCTCTCCACCTTGGAATCCATATCTTTCCGAAGCACGTCATCCTCTTTTTTCTTCTCATTCTCGAGCCGCTGGAGGATTCCTGGCTCCGAGTTGGAATACCGTGCTTCAGCGACGGCGACATTGTAGTCGGCTTCGTTAAGTGCCAAATCGGCAATCCCCGAGCTGCGCAGGATGGCCTCCGAGTCGGTCCGAAGAGAGGCAGCAAAGGTCGCTGCCCACTTGAGCACCTGCTCAATTTCAGCATCAGGTAGACCGGAAGCGCGGAGGCTCGTGGGGTCTAGTCGGGCTAATTTGCTCGCGAGCTCGTCCAGAAGACCCTGGTTCGCACCAAGACCGTGAAGAATTGCATCATCGAAGGAATCCATTAGTCGATTGGCTCGGTCGTCACAGTCTTTTGCAGCTTCTAGGATGTTTCGTTTCTCCATGCGATCGAAGTCTCCGTCTAGCTTTCGAAGGCTGGCCATGTCGCCCATGAAAACTAGTGGTCGACGCTCGGCCTTCTTACGACGGCGCTCGCAGTCCAGGGCAAGTTCGAGTCGCTTCTGGAAGCGGAGCTCAAGCTTCCTGTGAATATCGTTGACCAAGCTCATCGTCACTGATGGACTACATTGCTCCGTTGGTGAGTTCTTTCCCTTCTGGTCTCTATCCAGCTGGCGGAGTGCGGAATCGTAGGACTGGCGAAGTACGGAAATTTCGGTTTTTAAGCGCTCATCCAGAGGATTGAAGACTTGAGCGATGAAACTTCCCACTTCCTCACGTTCCTCGTCCAGCTGAACGCGAGCCTCAGTCTGACGGAAGTCCTCTTCGAGCGTATAGATATCGGCATAGCCGATCTCTTTTCCGTTGAAAAGATTATCGATCTGCTCCTCGGACTCCTCTTGCCGAACCATGCGCTGCTCATCCAGTCTGTGACGACGATCTTTCGCGGACAACTCCCACTTATCGACAGATTCTTGAATATACGAGAAGTCATCCGAAAATTCCTCGAGGCCCTGCCGAATTGTGATGTGCCACGAGCTCTCGGACTGCTTATCCAAAGGTTTCCAGACCATTGAGCGCAGCTCTTCGAGCAAGCTATTTGGTCGCCCTTGCCGAAGGGACTCTGGCAAGGGCGGAACTGGTGTGGTACCTGGGCGACCAAGCTCACGATAAGCCGTGCTCTTGTGACGAATCAGACCGAGAAAGGTCTCATCATGTTTATCAGTAGCAGGAATTGTGGTCACATTCTCTGATCTTGACTGCGACGTGAGTGCTGGAGCATTTGACATAATGCGTCCGCTGCCAGCTGACTGTCTAAGATCAGAATAGGCCTCATATGCTGGGCGGGCGAATGTCAACTTGTCTGAGCCGCGCTGCGGGCCTTCCATATACTGAAAGGGAGTGTAAATTGGTTGTGGGGGATTCGAAACCAGGGGCTCTAGAACATGTCTGTCCGCAGATTCGTGTATGGAGAATTTTCTTGAGGGGTGACTTGAAGAATCGTTTGCTAATTCCTCTCCGCCGGGAAGAGTCGAAAGCTTTGGCCGCTGTTGTGAGCCTCGGCAAGCCAACTTGGCTTGGATAGGTCGCCCTCCGGAGCTGAACTCGCTGGCCGTATCGTCGATATCGTCCCCATATTCCGTTGTAGCTGCAGGTGATGTGACCTCGTCCGATTCCACGGGTATCAAGCCGGAGTCAATCGTCGACTTTCGATCTGAAGAGCGTGAGAGCGTGCGCTTAGGCGTCGGCACAGATGATCGTGGAGCTGGCGAGATGTCTTGAGTATCATGCTCGATATTATAAAGGATCTCCCGTAGCTTGGTCTCCTTAGCCATGAAAGCCGTGAAGATTTTGAAACGCTCCTCATCAGAGTCAGCCACAGCCTCCTTGCGCAGCATCGCGACATAGCGTGTGAGAGAGGATTTACACCATGGGTCGAGGTCCTCATATGGATCAGAGGGTTTAGGAGCTGAGGTGACTCCATGTAACGCAAGTGGAGTTGGCACCGCTGTGCTTGCGACTACTTCTGGATCCTGAGTCACAGACGTATTGCTTTGAATGGGGTTCGAAATTCCGGTTAGAGTTCCTTCATTACTCTGGTGGGTGGAAGAAGGCCGAGAAATGTGACATCCACGCTCAGGCTGAACTTGCTGGGCTGGTTGAGCTTGCTGAGCCAGCTTAGGCGCGGCGGACAGCGGTTGAACCCACGCATCAATTACATTATCAATGCTTTCCGTATGATCCCCGAATGAGCCAGCAGAGCTCACGCTGTCCACACGGGGCGGCGGAGTAAAGGACGCACGACCCGTCACTGTCGGTGCTGTAGAGTCTAATGGCTGGCTTCCGAATGTTGTTGCAGGACTGATAGGCGAAATAGAATCATTCCGTCTTACCGGATCTGGGCGGGAAGCCATGTCCGGGGGTGGATGAATCCGCTGGTCTGGTTCCATCTGCGAAGGAGGGGTGGCCGTATTATCCAAAGACTGAGGTTGCAATCTAGTACCGTAATTTGACGCATTATAGACCGACTCCTGATTTTGGTGCGCTGGTGGCCTATCCGGGAACCAGGCCGCATCGTCAAAGTCAGCTGTCGTGTGACCCATATGCTCCCAGTCAGAAGGTGTGCCAGGTCCCAAAGCTGATGGACCCGTTGGGGCCGAGTTCGTATTCGACCGGAATCCATAGGAGCCTAGTGTGGCCGCCGGGCCTACACCTTGCGCGAGAAGCGGCGGCCGCACAGGTGAACTGGCCTGAGGTGCCGCTGGGTGAGCGTCCTGTGGGATCTTTGGAGGTGGAGGTGGCACACTAGTAAGTGCCGGTAGTGATGCAGGCGGAGGCACGTATGGCGGTGGAATTTTCGAAGCAGATGAAGGTTGCGCGTCGGTAAAAGATTCATAAACATGGCCTGGGGGCGGCGGTTGCCCCGGCATTTGCGACTGCGCATAGGCATACGGCTGCTCATTTGTACTGGATGGCCGAGGCTTTTGTGACGAATCCGGTCAGCTTCGGTACTTCCTATGATTCAACATGTGTCCTTACTGGCAAAGGCGGCGGGGCGTAGACCGGGTGTAGTTGTTGTTGATTGTTGTATCGTACACCCCACGTTCTTGAGTCCGCAGACCCAGACACTGGTGTACTGGGATTCGGCGAGGTTGAGATCTGGCCATATGTTGCCGGACTATACAGAGCGACCTGAGGACGAGGCGGCTGCGGTGGAGGGACATCAAATTGTCCCTCGGGACGGCGTGGAGGTGCAGGCAGCCGCCATTCGGGCTGCGAGTCGTGTTGATTCGAGCCGTACATGGTCGATCATGGCAATGTAGAATACAGCTGGGTATTGCAGGAAGGTACTCCTGGAGAAACTCCAAGGTAGGGCCAAATCGACAACACAGCGCGGCGCATGTGTTAAGGAAGCGGGACGAGCTTGCGCACTTGCCATGAGGCCGCCCCACATGATCGCGATGCCACGCGGATGACGCTTTTTCCCTTTTACGGAACCGCTTTCGTCTCAAAACAGTGAAGGAGGTAGTTTTTACAGTGAACGAGGTGGTTATTTTTATTTATTTTAATTTACGATTGTCAAAAAAAATTTAGCTTCTCATTTCTATTTCGATGTGAACCCTGTTCAAATTATCTGTAGGGTCTATGGATGGCTCCTTGGCCTCTTGAGCCATTCAAGCTATTAATCAACGGGCTCAATCTCGAAGACCTAGCAGGCTATGGTGCGATAAAACTCTGAATTATCAGTATAGTCCCAGGATTTGTTGTCTCCTGCTTTATATCTTTGAAACTGCATGTCTCACGGATATTCGAACACTAGCACTTGTTCCCGACACTGTGTATGTTCAACCATTCCTACCAGAGCTCACAAACAGCTAACTGTGACTACGATACATCAGTGCCTAATCCCGTATTTATGCGGACGTCCGCCAAAATAAGAGACGGGAAAGAATTTCGCCTTCGTTACCGGTACAGCATTCCTCGATCTATAAATGAAAGACAGAAGGTGATAATGAAGGATTTCGAGTCCGGCAATAATGGTGGTGATGAGCAGAAGTACGCTGGAGCTAAAAGGAAGGAACATTGGAGCCATTAGAAAAGGACAAGGGCAACTAGATATGGTGATGAGGACGGAAACAGGAACAGGAACTAGTTTGGGCGGAGGCCGAGCAGGGATACCAGGGACATGTGAATAAGACCTTGAATACACGTTTGTTAATGAACATGATCTGAGCTTCCAGGTTTCTACTGAGGTCGCGAGTTTCAATAGGATTCGGACTCGTCTAGCTCAAGTGGGGTAACGGAGATAAACGCACTCTCGTCCGTCGACCAGTCTCCCAGTAATCCCAGTAATGTTATGCCGGCGTCATGTAGCACAATACTAAATAGGACGGACTTAGCGGGTAAAAGGGTTCAAGTAACTCCAGCTTAATAATTGATCCTGCGGTGTAGAGCATTTACATCATTTCCCCGCAGGTGCATACATAAAGGGTTGAGCCATTTAGTCACTACGCTATTCCCTGTTTCATTTCGACTCCGAGAAGAATTGAAACTCCCCATTTTCAAACCCATCCGTAACGACCAATTGATAACCGGTCACGATGTTCCAAGCTGCAGCCCCTCCCAAATCCCATCTCGGCCGCTACCGTCTACTGGCGCCCACAGCCGGTGTCAAGGTGAGCCCATTGTGCTTGGGAGCTAAACTTTGGTGAAGGCTGGTAAGCTCTAAATATGCCATTTACGCTCACCTAGATTTAAACCTAAAGAACAAACAGGAAAGAAAGACTCGGTGAATGCGACAAAACACAGTCCTTCAAAATCCTCGACACGTTCTACGAAAACGGCGGCAATTTTATCGACACGGCCAACAACTACCAATTCGGAGATTCTGAGACCTAGCTCGGCGAGTGGATGGAAGCCCGTGGCGTGCGTGACGAGATCGTTCTCGCTACGAAGTATACCTCGCCTTACCGCATCTTCAACAAGTCTGAGATCCAGGCAAACTATGTGGGCAACAATGCGAAAAGCCTCAAGGTCTCATTGGAAGAGAGTTTGAAGAAGCTCAAGACAGATTATATCGATTTGGTAGGTCACTTGCTCAGCCGACATTCTGTAGATTGAGGACTCGAGAGGCTAATACTCGTTCTAGCTATATGTCCACTGGTGGGACTTTGGTACCTCCATCGAGGAGGTGATGACCTCACTCAACCAGCTCGTTATTGCAGGCAAGGTTCTGTACCTCGGAGTCAGCGATACACCCGCCTGGGTAGTCAGCCGCGCCAATCAATGTACATTCCCCTTCCCTTCCCGTTTCAAAGGTGAACCTACTAACACCCGCCAAAGATGCCCGAGACCACGGCCTTCGCCCCTTCTCCGTGTATCAGGGCCAATGGAACGCCGCCAAGCGCGACTTCGAACGTGAGATCATTCCCATGGCCGCTGCTGAAGGTATGGGCCTGGTACCCCGGGGTGCTATTGGCGGTGGCAGCTTCAAAACCGCTGCCCAGCGCGAAGAGATCGCCAAATCCGGGAATCCTGGACGACAGGTCGAGCCCCGCGATGTGGATATCACTGTCTCGAAAGTTTTGGAGAGCGTGGCTGCGCGACACCACACTGCCATCACGAGCGTGGCGCTGGCATAACTCTTGCATAAGGCGCCGTATGTGACGCCAATTGTGGGTGGACGCAAGCCGGAGCATTTGCTGGACAATATTGAGACATTGGCATTGAAGTTGTCGGAGGATGACACTAAGGAGATCGAGGGGGCTTATGAGTTTGATCTGGGTTTCCCTATGACATTCCTTCTCACGGGGGAGAAGCAAGAGGCGCATCCTGGTAACTCGAGGTTTATGAATTCTGCTGCTAAGTTTGATTATCCTGATTTGGTCAGACCTATTGTGCCAACGAGGGTTGATGAATAGGGGATTTGATATTGGGGCAAAGAGACGGGATTCGAGAATATTGGGGACGAGAGGCTTTGCGTTCCAAGTTGGAATTTTTGTGAATGGATATGGACTATGAAAGGCGTCTTGTACACACTATTAGCTCTGATTCTCCACGGACAAGAAGTTTCTGGGCATTTATTAGCAATTGTGTCCTGCATATAGCTGTAGCAGTAGATAGATCCTTCCAGGGCCCGGTACATATCCAATCAGATCCGGGAATTCTGTTGACCTGGGGTTGCAGCCAGCGCAGCAATGGTTATAACCAAGAAGAAAAGAACAGCACTGAAAGGAAATTTCGATTTCCTGTCCTTGACATAAATTTCATGTAAGGTGAGGTTGAATATTGAAGAGAATTTGCAGAGGTGGTTGGACGAGATCGAGAGAAACCTGTAGGGCTGGGCAATTTCGATTAATTTATGGCTTGGGGTCTCTAAGATGGGCCTTTGGTTTTGCGCGATATTTCAGACGTGGCTGCGAGACCAGATTCACTTCATCGCTAGCCAGAGAGTGCTCTATCGTAGAGTCAACTTATAGAAGTGGCAAGCCATTGGAAGTCAAGGTTTGGTTACACTGGATAATACCGGCGTGCCCGGGTTCCCACTACAGTCAATTGCCGGCGGAGAACTTTACATAGACAATGCCTATTATCCTGCATTGACTGGTCTCTTGGAAACACCTAATACCCACGGGTGGAATGGCAAAAACATGAGTCCATAGGTAACATGGCAATGATATGCACGCAAAAACAGAAACCAAAGGAGATTTATAAGACTTGTAAAGTACATTGAAGAAGCATAAAAAACAAAGCCCAACATCCCATTTACAGTACAGCATCGAGCCACATCAAGGGCCGAATCAAAGAAACAGGTACGTCCATCAGTTCGCAGCAGCAACGGGCTGAGCAGCGGGCTGAAGAGCAGCGGTGCGCACATGGCGACCCAGCTTTTCCAGCTCACCGATGATACCACCACCGGAGAGAGTCCACTTCTCTCCGACCGATTGCTCATTCACAGACTCACGCAGGAGACCGCTCTGGGCAAAGTACTCGAGGAAGCCACGGGTCTCGTCGCGGGTGAGACCGCCAAGAGTCTGCAGCTCGAGAGCGTCCTTAGAGCTATCGGGCTTGAAAATGTCCAGAACGCGAGAATCAGGCTTGCTGTAGTTCTCGGGCTGCGGGTAGTTCTCTGAGGTAGGAGCAATGCCTGCTTGGCGTGCGGCCAGCTGGTTCAGACCGACTTCGAGGCTGTAGCTGCTGGGGTTGTTGGAGGTCGAGGTGGCGTACAAGAGCATGCCGCCGTTCTTCAAGGACTGGCCCCTGAGAAGGGAGAGGAAGTGCTGCACGAAGATGAGATCGTGGGCGTGCACTGGGGTGAAGTCTGAAGCCTTGTAGGCGCTCTCGGTCATCCAGTGAGCGAGACCGTCAACGGTAACGAGCAGGGGAGGGCGGGCCTCGAAGTTCTTCTCCATTCCTGGGGCGGGGGCGGTAGCGTTCAGCTCAGCCCACAAAGCCTGGAAAACCTTCCAGGCCACGGCTGCATCCTGGAAGCCCAATTTGGCCAGATCTTCCAGGGTCGAGGTGGGCTTGAGACCGGGCAAACCGACGTGCTTCTGGGAGACCTTGAGGCTAGACAGAACCTCGCGGTTGGCCTCAACGGTGCGGTTCAGAAGGGCGGAAACAGCGTTGGGCTGGTCATACTGTGTAGGATTGCTACCCTCGACGGGAGAGTAGGCAGTGTCTCCGGACACGAGGTCGCGTGCTGTCATTCACATGTTAGCGATTATGTTAATAATCCAACACCTTTCAATAAGACGTACCATCTGGCACTGTAATCACAACCCAATTTTTAAGGAAACCCATAGTCGCAGCCTGCAACAAATGCACGGTCTTGCCGGAGCCTTTGGATCCCGTGATGATTTTCTTGACTACCTTGCCCTTTTCAGGAGCATCACCATCACCGGAGATCTTCTCAAAGAGTCGGCCCATCTCAAGGGTATCACGGCGCAGAACGGTACCCGGCCGACGGAATATAGACCAACCCTGCTTAGGCTTGAAAGCCTGCACAGCCCTCAATCGATCCAATGTAGCCACAGGCAGACCGACAACAGTACCGCGGAGACGAGCATCGACCATAGTCTCAGGCGACAAGTCTTTCATGCCCTCAACCTCCAGGGCATTGGGGTTGCTAAGTACAATGCGCTTCCGCAAAGCCTTGCGCTCGCCAACAGCCGGGGGCCGCGCCCGCTCAGTCTTGGTCTTCTTCTTCCTCTTCAACACCTGACCCTGACGGTACTTATTGGCGACAAGAGTGCTCTTCTTCTTCACCGGATTGGCATATTGCACCGCAGTCGAGTGGAAGGGAGCGCTGGTAATCCGGGGTGTTGCGGCCGGCGTCGGGATCAAGGCTCGTGGTGTTGTACGCAGCCGGGAAAGACAGCTCCAGCACCACGCGGAGGCCATTGTTCAAGAACAGTGGCCCTAGCGGACAATTCGGGAAGGATCGGGCGGGAGTGGTGGACGATTGCTGGAGAATAAGAGACACCGTCAACCGGCCATAATAATTTGATTGAATTCCTTCCGCCTGTTTAGGATGGCGGTCTGTTTTGTCTTAGTCACCACGGCAGAAAAGTAAAAGTGGTGATAGCCAACATTTTTTCTTGCCGAGCTCGATATCTTCCATTTTTGCTGTTCTTTACCAGCATCCCTTCTCATTTCTTTCTGAGTAGTCTCAGGAGAAACTTGACATAATGACTGACGTCGATATGTCCAACGGCACTGATGCCGCGGGCAAGCCCGAGAGACTGTATGGAATATATTTTCCTATCATGCAGCCAAACAGTGCACGAGACTAACAGAAACTCCAGTCCTATCACCGTCTCCAAGCCCACGCCCTACACCTTCGACCTGGGCCACCTGACAGTCAACGACCCGAACCCTCTGGAGATTACGCCCGGCGAGCTGAACAGTTCCCTCCAAGCCACCGCCCGCGATGGCGCCCAGTGTCTCTTGAACCAACTGCTTACAACATGCAACATCACTTCGTCTGCGCAGAACGGCATTCTCCTCAGCCTGCCGCCCCCGAACACCGACCTCCCCCGCTTCAAGCCCCTGCCTACACCCAAGCCCCCGACCAAGTGGGAGCTGTTCGCTCGTAAGAAGGGCATCGGCAAGTTCAGCACCAAACCTGGTGCCACCCTGGCGGACAAGGAGCGCCGCAAGAAGCTCGTCTACGACGAGGCATCTGGCGAGTGGGTTCCCAAGTGGGGATACAAGGGCAAGAACAAGGATGACGACAACCAGTGGCTTGTGGAGGTTGATGAGAGCAAATGGAAGAAGGAGGAGGAAGCTGCTGCGAAGGGTGGCTCAATTCGTGGAATGGGTCGCGCTGAGCGGAAGGAGAGGATCAAGCGTAATGAGCGTAAGGAGCGGTCGAATGCGGCTCGTGCGAAGACAGGGAAGAAATAGTGGTAATGGCTTAAAGGGACTACTGTACATTTTGAGAAGTGTCTTTGTTCTCGGCGTTGGGGTTTGGAGTCGAGGGTCTTTTGCCTTTAAACTCATGACGGTCGACATATGACTAGATTAAAAAGCATTGTTTATATCCTATTCCATCTACACCCACATATACTTTCTCAATATTCTTTTCGCGGTATGCATACTTTCAGGCATGATTTATAAGGTAGAGAATCAATATTAAGCATACCAAATCGGTTTCATTGAGCTGAAAAATGAAATGCCCTCCCAGGGCCGCTATTGTACAAATCCCAGTGAAAACGCCAAACAGATAGGAAACAGGAACCGATCGCAATGTGTAGACCGAAGATAACAAGTAAAGCCACAGAGGGGAATCTGAAGGAGCAGAGCATAAAACAGACTGGCCAATGCGCTGCCAAATGAGAGTCGCGTGAAAAGGGACAATGATAAGAGAATGAGACCGCCATTCGCCGGGTCAGAGTGTACGGAAAAGACAACATATACAAACGTGAGAATGTAAGTGGCAAGGATGGGTACCAGAGACGTCGGACAAGCACTCTGACAATGCTGGTGCAGACAAAATGGGCTGGGTTGAGTGACAAATACCCGGGAGGATGCAGGAAAGCCGAAACCACATCGTATATCGTGGTTTAATTCCAAATGTCCGTTCTTAGACGTAGATAGATCGGTCCAGCCGATGAAACCCTCAGCGCAACGTGAATAAATAAGTTGCATAGATGCTTAGACGAGAAGCCCAGATCAAGAGAAATATTTCATAATATTAGATGAGAGCAAGCTCTAGATTTTGATGGGTGAAAGTGGTGGGCCAAGCTCGGGAAGCTGGGATATGCTTCTTGTATGGCTTGAATGGCCAACCTCGATGTTCTTCGGTTTTGGGCTTTCGGCCTCGGGAAGGTTCCGGCCGAGGTAGCTGCTCCTTTGACTTTTCGCTAGAGCTTTCGGCTTTCTCGCTGGAGCTGGAACCGGACGAGACAGCTCGCTCGTGGCTGACGGCGGGCGGAGCAGAACGAGGTGGCTCAGGCTTAGCCCGGGTGGCTTCCCCCTCTTCTGCGGCCTTCTTCTCCAGCTCATCCATTTCCATTTCCTTCTGGATATACTCTTCTCTCAGTCCAGCAACCCTGCCAACAGTTCTTCCAGTCGCAGACCAGGAATTGGAAACAGAATGTATCAATCTTCATACAAGGCTGGAAACAGATGCACAGGTTGCGGTAGTCCATCTTGTTTTGATCGACATATGAATGAAGGAGGTTGAGATGACAGGTGATGGCGAAGAGGAGGTAGTAGTTGTAGGGAGGGAGTTTGGAGAGTTCGTCCTTGAGTAATTGGGGGGCAGTGGTGGCGCCCTCGCATTGTTGGGCGATCCTGTCTTGAGTCGCCTTGGGGAAAAGTTCGTCGGGAAGTTCACGAAGCCAAGCCTTGAACAAGGAGCCAACTGTGTTGATGTCATAGAGGTCAGGCACTTCAAACAGGTCAATGTCCAGTTCAGAATCAAATCGCCTTTGCCAGTGCTTGACCTCCCGGCCACTACCTGGTACTCGGTAGAGACCCTCTTCCTCGCAACCCTTGAAATTGAGATAATCGATTGAACGGTAGGGAAGAGCGGGCATCCAAAATTCAGTTTTGTCCCTGCAATCTTCCAATTTCTTGCAAATGCGTGTCTTTCTTGCTTGATCAATAAGAGGAAGATTGATCACGGAGCAAACGTAGGAATCATCATTGATGAGCTCCCGCTCATTGGTGCTGCCGCTGCGAGTGATTTTGCTAAAGAACCCTTTGCCAGCTTTGCCAAGACGATCCGCAGCACCGTTGGAGGACTGCTTTAAATTGTTAAAGATGGCGGCCGAGGCGCCAGAAACCTGGCTCAAAGAGCCTGACGTGACCATGGAGCCACCGTAGCTCCTCTCCTTTCGAAGAGAAGCGCCATCCGCTTGGCGCTGAGGGGGCGGCTGCAGGCCCCCTTGCGTAGGGGGTCGCTCGGTGCGTGTGGTTGTCGTGGTCGATGTCATTGTCTGCGTCTTAGTTGAGGAAGTAGGCTTTGTAGGAGATGTAGGCTTGAAGGTTGAAGTAGTAGAAGTGGTGGCTGTAGCCGTGCGGGGTGGCCGCTGCGGCTGCGATTCGCCCTGGTTGAACTCCTCCAACTTGGCCAAACCCGTTGACGGGCGTCGTCCGGCGGCTCTGTTGACAGAGGAGTCATCAACCCGAATAGATCGAGATCGCGTTAAGAGATTTGCAAACCGCGGTTTGGCCTTCTTTTGCGGGGGATCTAAATCAGTGGCAGTCTTTCTCGGTGCTGGCTGCTGAGTGCGCTTAGCGGCAGAAGAAGCTCCACTCTTCTCGTTTTCTGCTGCCCGAGTGATTGTCCCGGGCAGGTCTGCTGTTGACTCGGTCAATTTTGTCATTGATGATTTGCGGTCCCTCGAGCTACCTCGGCTCTTAGGCGGTTCTGTAGAGTTTTCGGAACTATCCGAGCGCTGTGCTTTATGTGAAGACTTGGGTGCTTTCAATGTACTGAAAAATGACTTCGAGGCATCGCGTGAGTGCTTGTGCGAGTCCTTTGGAGAAGGGAAGTACTGAGGAATAGCAGTAAACCCGGGTGTAGAGGGCTCGGGTGCGGTTTCGGCGTTTGAGTTACCAGGGGACGTTGGAATTGTAGGACTGGCCGCCTTGGAGCTCGAGTCTTGCGTGACCGGACGAATGGTCTCACCTTTGAAGAAGGGCGAACTCGAACCGGATTTTGGCGACTTCGGTGTCAAGGGGCTGAGCCCGTCGGAGCTCTGGCCACCAGGCGTGAGAGGATATGAGGGTTTGCCATTGTTGGTGTCGGTCTGTAAGGCCTTGAGATCCAAGTTGGGCACTGTGGAATTCCGAGAGGGCATGTTGGGCGACAATGAAAGGCAAAGGCCTTCAATGATGTACGAGAATCGGAGAAAAGGCCTCACAGGCTTGACGTGTCACGCGCGTGAGTCGAAGTGCGGATTTGTCGGGCTGTAAGCAGGATTGTCTCGGCAACGTGCTTTTGACCAGGCGAACAGGGTTGCAGCTGAATTATACCTGATCGCAGTTGACCTCCAGTGATGTGAATGCGTTACCTGAATTGGGCTTTTCCGAGTTGCTCACTTCAGCCGAGTGTTGTTGTTCAGCCCGAAGTGTATCGGCTGCGGTCGAGGTAGGGGACTGTGGTCGGGGCAGTTTGTTTCGGAGGATATTATCAAAGTGGAATCTGAGCAGCGCCGTTATAAAGTCAGTAAAATCATATCCCTACAGCGAAGCACTGTCCAAAAGAAAACTAGGCCGCATGTCACGATGGCTGACGCAGGGGGAGCCACGGAGTTCAAAGCGACCATGTTCTTTATCAACAAGGACAGGTACGGGGTTCCGAAGACAATGATCGCATTCTCGGGCGCCTCGAAAGAAGTTCAGAGAAATCACTCACCAGGCGTCCCCTCGTAGTATGCCTCCACAACGGTTTTCCGAGCGAGTTGGAAGCCCCAGGCCGATCGAGGGGCGATTGTTAACAAAGAACCGGGTCGTTAGGCCCCCTCCTTTTTTCGGCTCAAGCGATCGACAAATTCGGGTGATTTGAGCAGTCGCGCAAAGCGTGTAGAAGGAGAGCCGCAAAGACCAACACAGGCACACGTCAAAGGGGAAAAAAAGTAGGGACCACTTTCAAGTCAGAACAAAGCCCAAGCCCCCAAATGGACTTAGCGCAGGTGTAGCGGGTGCGTTCGCTGGAACAGTCCCAAAGTAAAGTCGTGCGCTAACCTCTCCGGGAGATGCGCAGCAGAAGCAGACAGAGGGTCGTCAAGCTCGTAGAATGTACAGGGAAGAGGGTGGGAGATGCATTCCTAAGAGTCCTGAGATTATGCAAGGTGAGCCAAGCCCTCGTTTATCATTCGGACGATCCACGGGGAAGAGACACCTCGGTGGGGGAATTCCACTTTATTAATCTCAGTACCTATACCGAGATAGCAAAGAGTACTCTAATTGCATACGATTTTCAATTCCCAGATGGGATGTCACTCCGTTCTAAGGGTCGTCGCTTGTCCAAATGGGGTGGCAATGGACGAACATTGTTTACCAGTGTTTTTTTTTAATCCTTTTACCTCGAGTAAACTTCGTGATTGTGTTGCCGTGTCACCTCATGATGTACACGGACTACAGCTATGATGTCTCCTAGATGGTCCTGGGTGTATCCCAGAAACACACCTGGGATACACCTCGAAGGTACCACACCCATCGTAATCGCCGGGGGACGATCTCCACCGCAGGAAGCAGAGCCACTGGATCTGGCAGTCATGAGCCACGGGAGGGATGATGTGCTTGCCTCTTACGTTGCAGCGGTAGTGCGAAGTGATTGGGCGATCTGCCTGTACCTGGTGGAGTCGAGAGAAAAAACTGGCAAATCCGAGTGTCTATACCCACTGTGCCTGGGGCCATCCGCGGTTCTCCCTGGCGCGGATCAAGGCATTTGCCCAATTGAGGATCCAAGCTCCAGTCTATGGTCAAGGTACCCGAGCTCATGAAGATAGTCCAATGTGAGATGATGACGTCTATTACCTCGTATCTCACATGTGCACGCACAGAATTGGAGGTCAGCGCTGGCATCCAATTTTTCACTAGTCAGGGGTAAAACCACACCTACAAAATACCGGGTCAGACACGTGTCCCGGGCGCTTGCAAGCGGACCACATCCCCCACTCCGCTATTCCGTTTGCTCTTTTCATTAGTCCCAATTTCAGGCTTTGCCCACTGATAGATATCCAACTGCCCCTCTCTACTCTATGGCTCACACACGGCCCTGATCCTGCGAGTGGGGGGGGGTTTCTTCTGATTTTAGAAACATGAAGAGGTTCTCCATTTCCGCCTCCATCGGAATACGGTGCACGAATGAAACCGAAGCAGCCTATTTCTCCGGACTCTCCGTGTACTATAATTATGTCCTCCAGTACGTTCCGCTCCGGGGTGGTCATGGAGAGGACAAAGCTAAGTAGCTAGCATCTGCAGGTGTGAGCTATTCGGCTTGACCCTGCTCTGACCCGAAGCCATGCCATTCCACCAATCCTTTTGAATCCTCCGAGATAGGGTGTAAGTGAAAGGCTGCAGAATGTGCCTGTGCAGAGATTACAAAGATACGTGCTTATCTGGTCGCATATTTGTAGCGGTCAGGCTCTGACATGTCTGAAGTATATCCCACTTCTCACCTGTGATGCCTCGTCGAACTGTATTCTCGGCAAGAACAGTTCACAGAAATAGAACGCCAAGGACAAGGCTGAGCCATGTTCCATACTTTTCCATTCCAGTCTTTGTGTTCCATTGTACCTGCCATGCAATCCACCATTCCTCCACCGGTCTGAAACAGGGCATGCAAAATAATCTGAGACTAGCGCCCGGGCCTGCTCCACGCACGGTCCATATACCTGAGGCATCAGCATTCGGCAACCTGACTCAGCAACGCACGTGATCACACAGTCAAAACGGCGCGATCCTCTTTCTGGCGTTCACGATTCAGCCACCAAAGTCGCTTCGCGGCACTAAACCCGCGGCTCTGCCCTTCTGGCCCGCCCATCCTTGCTCAATGACAGCATGATCTGAACTCCCCCTTAATCCACCCTAGCTTTGTTCCGCTCCGAGACAAGCTTTCTTCTGGAGCTACTAACCCGCCCAATCACCACCCCGGTGTTCCAAGGGGACGGATAAGCCAGGACAATGTCCCTGGTATCTGGTCCCGGCCGGGCCGGAGGCACCGACCAGGAGCTGCACACCCTCAAGCATGTGGCTTACATCAAAAACCTAGACACTGTGCGTGCTTCTTTCTCACTGTGGTACTCTAGGACGGTAGGGCAGGTTCATTGACGGTGACAATAGCGGAAAGATGAGCTGGAGTACTGGCTTACGGAGCACTTGCGGCTCAATGGTGTCTACTGGGGCTTGACAGCCTTGCATCTTCTGGGTCACCCCAGTGCTCTACCCCGGGATGAAACGATTGACTTTGTGCTTTCCTGCCAACGAGACAATGGAGGCTTTG
The DNA here is from genome assembly GCF_028827695.1 of Penicillium maclennaniae. Taxonomy (NCBI): domain Eukaryota; kingdom Fungi; phylum Ascomycota; class Eurotiomycetes; order Eurotiales; family Aspergillaceae; genus Penicillium; species Penicillium maclennaniae. The sequence continues at coordinate 2,161,588 of NW_026623215.1, read as the reverse complement.
GTGCTGCCCGGGGCATGATGCTCATATGCTCTACACGGTCTCTGCAGTCCAGATTCTGGCTACTGTAGACGCGGTCGATGAGCTGGAAAAGAGAGGCCTCGGGGGTAAGCAAAAGGTTGGAGCTTTCATTGCCAGCTTGCAGAACCGGGAAGATGGTTCCTTCATGGGAGACTCATGGGGCGAGACAGACACCCGGTTCCTGTACGGAGCCCTCAATGCGCTATCCTTACTAGGCCTGTTAGACCTGGTTGATGTTTCCAAAGCAGTTACCTATATTCAAAATTGTGAAAACTTTGATGGAGGCTATGGCATCTGCCCTGGCGCTGAGTCTCATGCCGGCCAAGTGTTCACTTGTGTTGGAGCTTTGACCATTGCTGGACGCCTGGACTTGGTCAACAAGGACCGTCTGGGAGCCTGGCTCAGCGAGCGTCAAGTTGACAATGGCGGCTTCAACGGTAGACCAGAGAAACTTGTCGACGCATGCTACACCTGGTGGGTTGGTTCGGCTCTAGCGATGATCGACCGACTTCACTGGATCGATGGCAAGAAGCTTGCTTCTTTTGTTCTGCAGTGTCAGGTGAGCACATTTCCCGTGACACTCCTTTCCACCTGCCTCTGACTCCAATAGGACCCTGAAGCTGGTGGTTTTGCGGACCGTCCTGGGAATATGGTTGATGTGTACCACACCCACTTCGGTATCGCAGGCTTGAGCCTTTTAGGCTTTGAAGGACTGCAAGAAGTAGATCCTGTCTAGTATGTGACCCTGGTACTTCGGCGTGATCATCCACTAACCAGCTGCAGTTGTATGCCCAAGTCTGTGACAGCTCGCTGTCTTAAGAAGTAAAGCAATCACTCAACTCGAGTACCATGAATTCTCCTGCCATCTAATAACCCTTGATCCTTTTCCCATGGACCAGGGGATACAAGGCAGGAGGAGAGCAGTTGTCCACTTTGACTTATTCCGCTTCATACCCTCCCACAATTGCCTGAAGGCTGTTAAGACATCGTGGCACATTTTCTCTCTTAGTGATACCGAATTCGCATTCTATGACGTACGTTCTGATGGTTCCTGCCGTAGTATACTTTTACTTCCCAAGTTCCTTCCATTTCTCAGTGCCTTAGTTCACAGCGTAACTTCACACTGATCCTTTTTTCCCCTTTCTCCCCAATTCCGATTTCATCTTCTCGTCCAGCCCCGACCTTCTACGGCCCTCATCGCTCCTTCGGCCCTTTTGACTATCAGCCTTTGGTTTGGAGTTTCTCCTGCTCGTTTTGCATTTGCTATCCCCCGAATCGGTTCGACCGATTCCCTCTCTTGGTTCGATGGAGCCTTCGAAGCTCCAATGCATCATCTGCCCCGCGCAGCCCTGTTTCAGCGACACATCTCATCTGTTGACTCATATCTCCTCCAAGGCACACCTGTCTTTCTACTTCAAACTTCAAGTCCGCAGCCACCAGGAGGATGATGCTATTGGGCTACTCATGCGATATGATCATTGGTTCAATACAAACAACCTTGCCCAATTGCTATCCGACCGGAGTACTACCAAGGAAGACAAAAGGAAGAAACGGAAATCTGCAGCCCAAGACGCACCCCAGCTAACCGCTATCAACCAACAACCACCCCCGAAAATATCCTTCCCAACCGAGCCTGTCTATCATAGCCCTCAGGCACGTCTATTGCTTCCTGAATTTCTGGACCCACGTCTCAGTCGACAATCACGGCGACGTGAAACTGGAAATTGATAGTCAGGACTCATCTGGGTCGTCCTGGTACACCGCGGTCACAGATATGGCAACTGATACTTCGGTGGTTTCAAAAGTAGCTATTGGTACTGGCTCATCACAGACAATGGGCACTACAAGAGGAGATGAGTGGCATGAATGTGCTTCATACTGCGTTGATGAAGGCATCCGTACTGCGACCTTGCCGGTAACGCCAACAGCCTCACGCGTCAGGTTTCAAAACAGTGACATACCTTGGAGAACGGGCAACAAACCCTCGCATGAAGTCATCGATGCCAGAAGCCACGGCGAGAGCTTGGACAGTGCCGAAGCCGACAAAGAGCGGGCTGATGAAATGTCGAGACTTAAGGGTGTGCTGTGGCCGGGCATGGATATATTTGACTCGGCCACGCAGCTGATGCGGCGCAAGCGGAATCAGAAGAAAGACAGTAAACTATTGAAGATGATGGAAAAGACATCCTCCCAAGTGGAGCCCACGGAGCTCATCTTCTCACCCACTGGAACTTTGAAGAAACAGCGTGTTATATCGGGCAATGTGGAAGATGACAGTCCTTTAAAGGGAGAAACTCCAGTCCCCAAGCCCCGCCAGCCTCGCTCCAGGATACGTACCCGACAAACCGCCCTTCGCTCGACTGACCCGAACCTTCCACGTGCCCAAGACCGCAAGCGAGCAAAGAAGACCCCTCAAGTGCATAAGGCTGACTATGAGTGGCATGAGGACAGCTCTTCGCTTTCTCGCCAATCTGCTCGTCTGCAAGGTCTCGGACCATCTTTCAAACCGGATGATGATTTTGCTCTTTCCACCAAGGCATTTGGACAGCGACCTCGCAAAGGCTTCGCTATTTTTGCCGACGGTGATCAAGATGAGAAGAATACCCCAGATCAACAAGCAGCCCGTCAGGCTCCCCCGAACACAGTGACTCCGGCACGACTCATCATTCAAAGCAAGTCAGCCGCTCACCACTCCCACCAGACTGATCATTCCTCTTTGGAAAAAGAAAACATCGAGCCCATCCTAAATCCCCAGGGCCGCATAGACCTACCTTCTTGGAATAACTCCCCATTTCTGAAGAGATGTAGTCCCAAAGACGATCTGTACCCCCGGTATTTCCTCGGCCAGCCCCGGGCTTCTGACTTTGCAAGTGACAATGTCCATGGAGGATTTGGGTTTTGCTCCAACCCTCTACTGACCCCGTCCACCCAGACGGGCTTTTACGACGACGACAATCCGTTTGAGGTGAACATATCAGTGGGTAGCACTGACTGGACCACGGCCACACGCTCTGCATCCTCTGAGGCGACCATTTCTCAAGACGACCCTCAAGAACTCGCCAGACTGTATCTGAATGGCAATGCCGACTAGACTATATCGCCCGCGCAAATGCCCAGACATCGATGGGGCTTGGCTAATATTATTTGAAGGAGCTCTGTTCATTTGAAATACCGTGGTGTGAGCAGAGACCACCCTCCTATCCTTTTCTCATGATGATAGCTCTCAGTATTGTGGCTTTTTCCTGAATCGTGGAGCTCTTGTTTTGGCATTGATTTGTATCCCTCTTCAAGGCGAATGATGGAATGCCTTTGTGGTTATCATGATTACTCTATCAATAGATTCTTTGATGACTTTTCTTCGTACTTCATATGATCCATCAACTGTATAGTAGAGGCTATCGTGCATCCGATAAGAGCTGAGTCAGCGCCAATTAACGTCGCGCGTTTCACGCGTCGAGCTCCGGAAAGAGAGCAAAAAGGGCAAAAGTGCTCTGTGAGAAGGGCTTTGCATATTTCATCTAAATATCCATTTACATGACTGGCCAGTGCCACATTTTACCATGACACCCTATTCCTCCCAATCGCCATCCGCACCGTCTCCGTCTTTGAAGCGCAAGCAAGCGACCATTTCCAGTTTCTTCTCCCAAAAACCATCCTCACAGACCAGTGTCTCGAACGATTCAGCAGCTATCCAAGAACGTGTATCTAAGAAAAGACCTGCGTCGCCGGTTCAGGACAATGATCCGAAGCATGCAGCGCCCGAACTAGAGCCCGAAGCCGAAGACGAGGACGAAATGGTCGTGCGACCTACCAAGCGTGCTAGAACGAACGCATCTACACCAGTAGAACCGAGACAATCGAAATTGGACCCAGAAAGACCTCCAAACCCACCCTCCCAGCCACACAGCGGCCAACGCACCGACATCTTCAAATTCCAGAATTCACCCGCGATTGCCATACCCGAGGATGAACAGGCAGATATCCAGCGAAAGCAGGCAAGAGAAAAACTCCACCAGAAGTTTGTGCGCAAGCTTGGGGGCGCAGACTGTCTGATTGGAATTGGCCGCACGGCATCGACTGATGCTGCTGGTGCCGCTGAGGCCGAAGAAGGCGAGGATGAAGACGAGGCTCCCCCGCCCCGACTAAGGGCAAAGGTTCCAAGAAGGGCGGTAACAAGCTGACTCCGATGGAGAAGCAGGTTATTGAAATCAAGCGGAAACACATGGGTACGGTACTTGTCATTGAGGTCGGGTATAAATTCCGATTCTTTGGAGAAGATGCAAGGATTGCGGCGAAAGAGTTGGGGATTGTATGCATTCCGGGGAAATTCAGGTTCGACGAACGTATGTTACTTGGTTTCGAAGTGAGCAGGGACTCGAAGGCTGACGACTTCTGATAGATCCATCGGAAGCCCACATCGATCGGTTCGCTTCTGCTAGTATTCCTGTGCATCGACTACACGTCCACGTCAAGCGTCTTATTACAGCAGGCCATAAAGTCGGCGTGGTACGCCAGATCGAAACCGCTGCACTCAAGGCTGCGGGCGACAATCGCAATGCTCCTTTCGTTCGCAAGTTAACTAACTTGTACACGAAAGGTACATACATTGATGATATCGAGGGTCTCGAGGGTCCAGCTCCGGCGGCTGGAAACGCTTCGCCTGCTACGGGGTACATGCTCTGCATCACGGAGTCGAATGCCAAAGGATGGGGTAATGATGAGCGAGTCCATGTTGGAATCGTCGCCGTGCAGCCTAACACAGGCGATGTGATCTATGATGATTTTGAGGATGGGTTCATGCGAAGTGAAATCGAGACTCGGCTTTTGCATATCGCGCCTTGTGAGATTTTGATAGTCGGGGAGATGTCCAAGGCTAGTGAGAAGCTTGTTCGGCATTTATCTGGGAGTAAGATGAATGTTTTCGGAGATGCAGTGAGGTTGGAACGAACCGAGAAGAAAAAGACTGCTGCTGCTGAAGCGCATAGCCATGTCTCGAGCTTCTATGCTGGCAAGATGAAAGCTACGGGGACAGATGAGGATGTGCATGCTTCGCAATTGTTGAAAAATGTTCTCGAGTTGCCGGAGCATGTTACGATTTGCTTGTCTTCTATGATCAGACATATGACTGAGTATGGGCTCGAGCATGTCTTTGACTTGACGAAGTACTTCCAGCCGTTCTCTGCGAGGTCCCATATGTTGCTGAATGGCAATACACTTGTTAGTCTGGAGATCTATCAGAACCAGACGGACCATTCGGCAAAAGGAAGTCTTTTCTGGACCCTGGATCGTACGCAGACGCGGTTTGGGCAGAGGTTGTTGCGAAGATGGGTCGGAAGACCTTTGCTTGATAAGAAGCGGCTGGAGGAGAGGACAAGTGCTGTGGAGGAGTTGACGAACCCTGCAAAGGCTGTCTCTGTAGAGAGAATCAAGGGGTTATTGAACAAGATCAAGAGTGATTTGGAGAAGAGTCTAATCCGTATTTACTACGGCAAGGTATGTGGGCTCTGTTCGACTGGCATCTTCAATAGCTAACTTTCCGATAGTGCACTCGACCAGAGCTCCTAACAGTCTTGCAGACCTTGCAAACGATCGCCATGGCCTTCTCAGATGTTAAGTCCCCAGCGGATACGGGATTTGAATCAGCACTTCTTAGTGAAGCCGTTGCGGCCCTGCCAACAATCCAAGAAGAAGTGACCCGCTTTTTGGATAAAATCAATATGTATGCGGCCAAAAAGGATGACAAGTACGCCTTCTTCCGGGAAGAAGAGGAAACCGACGAGGTTGGAGAACAAAAGCTGGGCATCGCTTGTATTGAACACGAGCTACAGGCCCATCTCAAGGTCGCCGAGGAGAAATTGGGCCGAAAGAAAGTTGAGTACGCCACAGTCGCTGGCATCGAGTACCTGATTGAGATCGAGAACAACTCACTCGCGATCAAAAAGGTGCCCGCCTCCTGGGTCAAAGTCAGCGGCACGAAAAAGGTCTCCCGCTTCCACACACCAGAAGTCATACAACTCATCCGCCAACGAGACCAATACAAGGAAGCGCTCGCTGCAGCCTGCGACAAAGCCTTTGCAGCTCTCTTAGCAGAAATTGCCCAACAATACCAATCCTTCCGAGACTGCGTCCAATCCCTCGCAACCCTCGACTGCCTCGTCTCCCTGTCCGTTATCGCTCAACAACCTGGTTATGTCAAACCCGAATATACCGAAGAAGCCTGTCTCCACGTGTCGCAAGGCCGCCATCCAATGGTCGAGCGCCTCCTAACAGACGCGTACGTTCCCAATGACACAAAACTCGACCATGACGGCACGCGCGCCCTCCTGGTGACGGGACCAAACATGGGCGGCAAGTCGAGCTATGTCCGCCAAGTCGCGCTCATCGCGATCATGGGCCAAATCGGCTCCTACGTGCCCGCCGAATCAGCTCGTCTAGGCCTTCTCGACGCTGTATTCACACGCATGGGCGCTTTCGACAACATGCTCGCAGGCGAGTCAACATTCATGGTCGAACTCTCGGAAACAGCAGATATCCTCAAACAAGCGACGCCGCGGTCCCTAGTCATTCTCGACGAACTGGGTCGTGGGACATCCACTCATGATGGTGTTGCTATCGCTCAGGCTGTGCTAGACCACATGGTGCGCTCTATTCAATCGCTGACACTGTTCATTACGCATTACCAGCACCTTTCCCGAATGGTGCAATCATTCCCACAGGCCGAGCTCCGGAATGTGCATATGCAGTTCACGGAGTCTGGCAAAGATGATGATATCACTTTTCTTTATGAGGTCGGGGAAGGCGTTGCACATCGGAGTTATGGATTGAATGTTGCGCGGTTGGCGAATCTGCCTTCGTCAGTGATCGACCTTGCGAGGACAAAGAGTGCCGAGCTCGAGGAAACTATCAAGAGGAAGAGGTTGGCTGCTGTTGCCGGGGCTGTTGGGAATCTTGTTGGAAGTGGCTCGCTTAAGGAGGATCTGTTTGATCGGTTGCTTGCTAGTGCTGAGCAGTTGTAGTCACGGATATCCTGGAATCATCGGTATCCTAGATTCGTCGGTTTGTGAAGTTGCTGATATGACCTTTTATGTGGCTGTCTCTTCAAAGGCTTAGCATGTTAGCATCACCTGAAATGTACAGTATCAGAGCATTACAAGTGGACGCCACTTCTGAAATGTGAATTGATCTCGGGTTATTTTAGTAAATAATATACATAAATATTCACGAATAGCCCGGCCAAGCCGACAGCAAAAGACACATAGGGTGAACTGACAGCCCGATCTGGAGGATATTCTGGACCAGTCTACATTTCTGATGTTCCTGCGCACATCTCCAAAGACTCTTATTCCCCTTTTTTCGGATATTCTTCGAAAGACTGGATACGCCCGGAAGCACAATTCACGAATACCGTTTCCGAGTCATTTTCAATGTTTTCCTGTTCCTGTCCACTCCAAGCTGTGAAAGTATGAATCTGACAGACCAGATAGTCGTTTGAAGCTTGGGAGAAGCTTGGGAGAATTCGTACTACGGGAGAGGGGTGGAGACCATTAGAGAAGCCTCTATAGAAAACAAACACTTTGCTGAAGGTCTCACAATTCACATTCTGCAATAGAAGTAGACAGAAAACGGTGAACAGGAGACTCCATTAGTCCGAAACGCATAAGGTCTCTCATCTATCAGCTGAGGCCATCTGCTACATATCAGACCAGCTCGATACATCAAGGCGAGGTATATTGAAGAGACAAGGGCTTTTTTGGCAGATTATTTGCTAGACGTTTGGCGCTTGGACCATTGAAAATTGGCAGCGAGTTGTGGCTAGCTCCTGGAGAAGATAAAGTGCTTCCTTGTCCTGCTTGAGTAGTTGGACTTGGGCTTCACGGTAGTCTTTATGGTGACGACCTTCGTTATCTGCCGTGTGGGAAGTTGACGTGTTTGTGCCTACCTCTGCCGGGAGACTTCATCGTGCTTAACGTTTTGATAAAACACGGGTGTTAGGCTCCGAGAACGAGATATTTTGAGACTGAAGAGAAGAAAAACTACCCCACATCGAGAATATCAAGGTCGAGGTTTGATGATGGCTGTGGCTGAACCCGAGATGATGTGGCTACGGGCTCGGAAATATAGATACTTGGGGCGAGTACATTTTGAACCTACTACCGAACAAGCCCCGGACAGCCATTTGCAACTACAGCCATAAAAGAGAGCTACGACCGCCTCAGTCTCTCGACCTCGCAGAACCGGAAGTTTCAAATTTTTTTTTTTTGGATTCCCATTGTTCTTTTTTTGTTGGTCAGACCTGGCTCAAGTCTCGGCGTCCCATCATGTCTAGAGAATCCAGAAGAATGGAAAAAGAAAAAGCACATCACAACCTCGTTTGTCGCATTGAGCCCATGCAAGCACGCCAAATATGGACGTGTGTATGTAGTTAAAACACCAGACCAAACCAGACCAGACCGATCCCACAAATACACAAACCAGCCATCGCGCAACCTCATTTCATTTTTTCCATTTGAACTAAAGGTCTGCTCGTTTCTCTCCATCTCTCTCTCCCGTTCGATTGAACCAATGATCGACTTCTCGGACCCTTGGGGAGAAATGCCCAAGAATCCTTCCTTCAGATCCATCCACCATTCGAAAATCGGAAACTGCCTCAGATCGAGAGGTGCATGGAATGGACGGCGCGGCGGACGAGGTTGGAGAGTCGGGGAGTCAGAGGTACGGCAAGAAAGAAAAGCGGGGACACATTTTTGGCCAAAGAACGATCAAGAAAAACCGGACGTGAGGGATATGCGAGAGAAAGAGAGAGACGAAAGACATGGCGCGAGTTGAATTGTCGTTTGGGGGATGTTTAACGGAGACGGCGAGCCTCACGCTCGGACTCGAGCAGGCAGAGAATGTCGTCAACGCGGACTGTAGGCGAATATTGCGTTAGCTGTGTGGTTCAGCGGGACCCGATTTCCATGTGTCCAGAAATGTCCCAGCTCGCATAATTTCTTCCATGTGTCCTTGTTTCAACGACTTCCTCCTTTTGCCTGGGATCCTTCTCCATCGAAATAGAAATGAATGCGGAATTCACGTACCCGGGCCCTTAACGTTACGGATGATGGAGCGGGAAGTGTCGTCCATGAACTCGACGCGGACCTGGGTGACACCACCACGGGAACCTGAAGACAAGAAAAAAAAACACAAATTAGTATTCGAAGTCTGGTAACTTTCGCAGGTTCATTCTCGATGTCTCGCGGCGGGCGTGGAGGGCGGATGTGGACGTCGTCCCCGCGATTTTTGAGATCTCGAATTTGAATTTTGTGCAGCGGTTCAGGAAGGGCACGTACCGGTGCGGCCGAGGACACGGGTCACCTTGACGAGCTTGACGGGGGTCTTGCTGGAATCCATCTTGAAGGAAAGGGCGTTGAGCTCGTACGACGAGGGTGGTGAGAGTTTGGGTGGACTGGAGGAAGAGGCGGGTGTGAAGATGATTTTGCCTTGTGTGGGTTCCAAATTACGCGAGGGCTCAGGGCTTCTGACACCTGAGCTGTCAGGCATCCTTGCTGACTCAGTGGATCTTCGTCGACACCTGATATTTAAGGCTTCAAACGTGACCCCGTCTCACTTTCGGTGTCAGCATACAGCCCTGCACATTACAGAAGAATACCGCTGATAGTCTGAGTCAATCCGTAGAAAGGAACTCATTCCATAGTCAATTATCATCTTTTCTATATCCACGTGGGCCATTCCTCCACTACCAATTGCCGAGTACATTGGGCGACCTTGGTCCGCTGGTCCCCGCCGACGTCGGGACGTTCGCAAGTACACCGATCGCTGCCCCTCCAATTTCTGCCGCAAAGAGCTCTCTGCCCGACATCCACCCTGCGCAGCTTCAATTGTCTCGAGACACCGTGCTAGTCTCTTGCAATTGACTCCATATTCTCATTCATCAAGTCTTTGGTGGAATTGTCGGTCTCTCCCTCGAACTCATCCGCCTGCCCTCGCGTCGTGAACCATCGTCATGGATCTCGTTAACCAGTGAGTCACCCCCAACCGTCAATTGAAGGGCACCATATACAAGAACTCAACTAACACCATATTTCTTTCAGCTTGGAAGGAAGACTTCTCTTCGCCGTGCCCAAAAGCAAGTCACTTTCACCTGCAATGATTCATGACATCTCAAAGAGCATCAACTAACACCCCAATTCAGAGGGCCGGCTCCAACAGGCAACTCTCGACCTTCTCTCCGGCTCCGACGTCCAATTTCGTCGCGAGACCCGCCTTGACATCGCGCTGGTCAAGAACCTGCCTATCGCACTCATCTTCCTCCCAGCCGCCGACATCCCCACCTTCGTCGGTGAAGGCCGCGTTGACATTGGTATCACCGGCCGCGACCAGGTCGCCGAGCACGACGCCACCCTGCCCGAAGGCGAGATCTCCGGCGTGGAAGAGGTCCTCGATCTCGGATTCGGCGGCTGCAAGCTGCAGGTGCAGGTTCCCGAGAAGGGTAATATCACCGAGGCCAAGCAGCTTGTGGGTCGCAATGTCGTGACCAGCTTCACTGCATTGACGGAGGCTTTCTTCCGTGGTCTGGAGGGCGCTCAGCCCGGTGAGAAGCTTCAGACGAAGATCAAGTATGTTGGCGGTAGTGTTGAGGCTGCCTGCGCGCTTGGCGTTGCTGATGGCATTGTCGATCTTGTTGGTATGTGACAAAACCCTCTAGTATGCCGATATGTGTGTTCGAGACTGAGACTGACTTGTGCTTCTAGAATCTGGCGAGACCATGAAAGCCGCTGGTCTCAAGGCTATCGATACCGTCGTCGAGAGCACCGCTGTGCTCGTCAAGTCCCGCGACTCAAAGAGTGATCTCTTGGACCTGATCGCCGCGCGCATCCGCGGTGTTATCACCGCCCAGCGCTTCGTGTTGTGCCAGTACAACATCCCTCGTTCTGAGTTGGCCGTCGCATCCAAGATCACACCCGGAAAGCGAGCGCCTACCATCACCGCGCTTGAGGAGGAGAACTGGGTTGCTGTCAGCTCGATGGTTGAGAAGAAGCGCGTTGCGACAGTTATGGACGAGCTGATCAAGGTCGGGGCTACGGATATCTTAGTTTTGAACATTGCCAACTCGCGAACGGATTGAGATTGAGATTGGAGATGATGATTCCTTCTAATAGCAAGCTTTCTTTCATGATTTGGTATATGATTTCTTTTGGGTTTTTTGTTCTGGGAATTTGACTTTCTGAGAAGACAAAAGCGGTGGAATCGAGTATCTTTATAGAGCATTTGGGTTGTATAGCGAGTTTGAAAAGGAGTCAGTATGCTGATTTAATATACTACCAACATTCGACCCATGTTCTATTTGTCTTCCTTATATATAATATCGTCATGGTCATGAGTTCGGTACACATGCAATGATACAAACATTCAACCATCAACAATCTCCATTCAATCACCTTGAGACATGATCATGATGCATAACAATGGTATCACTTGAAAACAAACCAAAAAAAGACAAAAGACAAAATGCAAATGTATATGAAGATGAAGATGAAGAATGGATATGAAGACGAAGATGCAACCTTAAAATCCTCCATCACAAAAAGGATCACTCTTTGTAATTGCCCAATCCAACACCCTCCTTTCGACCCCGAATAATGGCTCGCAAACACTGTCCCACACCCTCAAGATCGCCAAGCAACCCAACGTGTCCACGTTCACTCTTCACAAGACCATGCTTGATGATCCGATACCCAGGAGGCAACATCGCCGCGGAAGCAAGACAAACGCCGTCACCCGCCGCGAACGCAAGATCATCGTAACAATCCGTACGCTTAATCGCCTCGCGCGAAGTGACCCGTGCACCGTACACAGTCGGCACACTCTTGCCGTAAATCACGGCGGCAGGCGGGTATCGGTTCTCCATTTGGTGGGAGGGCTGGAAGTCCAATTCGAACTTGAAGCGCTTGACCTCTGCCAGGGTACGTTGAAGGTACTCCATTGCCGCGGCGTGGGGAATGGTACAGGTCGTGGAGGCTTTGCTTGCGCCTGCGCTGCCGCGGGGGCTCGGATTCGGGCCAACGAGGCCGTCCACGCTAGGGACGGCTTCGCTGGCTTTCTCTTGAGCTTTGTCGTGGGCTTTATCATGGGCTTTGTCGACTGTGTCATTGACCTTGTTGCTGAATTTATCGCTAAAATTGTCGGATGATGAGGATGTCATGTGGATTGGAGCGGTGGAGGAACGAGGGAGATGGCCGACGCGATGGGGATTATCGTCTTCTGTGCTGGTGTTGGTGTCGTTGGTTTCTGACTCGTTTATATTCAATTCGTCGCGAGCACCGAATGAGAAACGCTTGCTGATGTTGGCGAAATCTTTGAAGCCTCGGCTTCCTGCTGGAAGGAGAGCGGGGCCACAGCAGGGGGAGAGGCGGTATTCTTCCCAGCTTTTGGGGTCGAAGAAGTCTCATGCGGAATTCCTTCTTAGATTGTTTGTCGATGAAGCAGTGGCCGTCTTCGGGAAGTAGGGCAAAGCTCGTTCGGAAGGTGAAATTGACTTGAGCAGTTAGGACCCGCGAACTGAGCAGGACGTCATCGCCGTTGCGAAGCGGACCGAGGATGTTGACGCAGTGCTGCGGTACTCCCGCATACACCACGCCCGCGAAGAGATCAGGTCGCTGATTCACAGCGTGCCGAGTAATGAGTCCGCCCAAACTATGGGCGATGACCGTCGCGCCACGCCGCGTGGGGAGTTTGCCATCTGATGAGCCCCGGTTGCATGGTAAGCGTTCCAGGAACTCAATAAGCTGTTTGGATAATAGGTCAGGACTAAGACGCCAGTCATATCCGTAGTCCCAGACGCGCAAGTCGCCGCGCATGGCATTGTCGCACTTGCGCAACCGCTTCATCAACCTGCGGCAAACGTCCACGGGACCAACGTGGGACAGCACGCCAGAGGGGATGACGGTCTCTGGCATGCGCTCTTCGTCCTCTCGAGTCAAGCCGACTTCCAAATCCACTTTACGCAGATTGAGTCCAACCTTCATCGGCACCCAGAGCTGTCGGTGCGGTGGCTTAGCGGAGCGCAGAATAGATCCTCGGTATCCTCCTAGTATCACGACATCGCCTACAAGGTCTCTCATGGCTTCTTCTAAGATTGGATGCGTCGACTGAGGATGGTTTCGGGGAGGTGGAGGTGGGGGTGCACTTGCGTGCCCATTGATGCCCTTGTCGCCTGAAGCGTTCGTATTGGGGCTATTCTCATTGAAGAATGGCCGGCCTGCCCATTCGCCGCGAATATCTTGCAAGTGCAGACTGGGCATGCTAAGGAGCCGACTACTTGAGTCCTGCAAGCTGTCTTTGATCGCCTTGAAGCGGCTGTTGACCTGTGAATGGACATTCGTATATAGCGGTCGCTGTTCTAACGACGAGGCAGTCGAGGATGCCCGCAAATACAATGATTGATCAGACGACGACCGACGCAGACTCGGTGGTCGCTTCGGTGTCGCACTGGGCCGTCGGGAGTATGAATGTTTTACGACCGAGCTGCCATGAAGCGATTGCAGCTCTGAAATGGGTCGGGCGTCATCTTCGTCTTCATACGGGCTGACGCTGGGAGCTCGCGGGGAGGTTGGCTTTGTCCGGTCTCAGCGAAGATGCTCGTTTTTCTTGGCCTGATATCCGTTTGCTCGACTCCGTTATCTGACTGCGTGCCCGGTTCTGCACATTCCCCGGAAGGAAAGGGACGGTACTTTGGCTAATGAACCCAAGTCGGGCAAAAACTTTTTTAACTCTCCCCGACCATGCACGGGGGCGTTTGGGCAAGGAAGTCTTGAGTAGGGAGCGGGTGAAACTCGATCGGTGGCCCCCCCGTCCCTTTAGGCACCGAATGATGGGTGTGGCGACCTCGCGGCGTGCGGTGCTCCACCGATGAGCGCGTGGCAGGATGCGTCGTCTGCACTTTGGAAGACCTCCTCGGCTCCAGTTGCTCAGGTTCAGCCGAGAGCTGCGAGACGAACAAGCCATCTTCGCTGACGGGATCCGGGATCGCCGAAAAGTATCCACCGTTCGATTCCAACGCTCTGCTTTTCTCTTCGGCGGGGGTTGAACGGGCTTTCATACGGCTTTGAGCGCGCCCAATACTGACTCCCACCACGTCGCTGGCATCGTCTTCGTTCACTTCATTGGAAGACTGGAGGGGGTCGTCACTGTCGGAGCTAGAAAAAGACGAATAATGTATTGGCGACTCAGATGCGACCGCGTTGCCCGAGGACTCGGACGTCCACGAATCCTGTAAGTTTTGTGGGCGACCGGAGGATTCTGCAGTCGCCGCGGTGGTCGCAGAGCCGGCCATCTGGGAACGGTCGGCAGAGATTGAGGTCATGGTCTATGTTCAGATAACACGATTTTCAAGAGCATGAGGTCGTTCAATGTGCAAGGGCGACGACAACCGGGCTCCATATATGCAATTCGAGGGTTGAAGGTCTCCAGGGAGCACTCAGGAACTGTGCACAGAGTATCGGGATGAAATGCGGGCAATGACCACATTATAAAGGATGAGCCGAAAAAGGGTTCCACCAGCACAGCCTTCACGCCCGGCTCGCCCGGAAAGTCGGGGACCAGGTCGCCACGTGCAAATGCTTAGCATCCCTTCGGTCGAAATCCTGTTCTGTTTTTTATTTATTTTCCAGGTCTCTCCCTCTTCAAAAGAGATCGACGAATGGCCGTGGTACAGAGCGGGAGATCATTACTCTATCGTCCGAGTAGTGGTGATCGGCGATGACGTTTTCCCGCTGTGGACGTGGAAGTATTCGACTGTGAAGCAATCCCGAACTATGCATCTGAAAATATACAAGTTTGGGATATGATTACGGTGGAATTTCCCCCAAATCAAGCAACGCCAAGCATTGAATCTCATTTTCACTAATCCTGGTCCCTGAACTGCCTTGAATCACCTTCCAGAATGGGTAAACTGGCCCGTTTGAATCTCACGCTCACCCCGCCGCGCGATCTCTTCGTTGTGCTCTGCGCCCCGCGGACCTTCCGTAGTTCCAAAGGCCCTGTCCACCGCCCCCGTCAAGGCTCCACGTAGTGATTCCCCAGCTCCCTATCCTATAGTCAGCTTCGACCTAGAAACCCTCAAAATGCGAAAACCAGATGTATCTCTCTGAACACTTACATGTACACCAGCCATTACGCCCTGTGCTTTCCGGCCAATGTCATCGCCCTTTTGCGCATATTTATCCCCAGGAGCTGTTGAATCGGGGTGTGCGGTCGTCCGATCGTTCAAGTTCGTGCGTGGTGCGGTACTCGCCTGCTGGGTGGGTGCAGCTTGGCCTTGCTGATCATAGCTGTGGGATGGGCGCGAGGGGATAGGAGGGGGTTTCTGATATCCGGCTCCAGTAGATGGATTCACCCCACTCGTAGCAGGATCATACTGTGATCGCGTATCTTGCGATCCTGTCGGGAAACCAGGCGCTCCGGTTGAAGACCCGTGAGAAGGGCGACGGACGTTCTGCGCGTGGCGCATTGGCTCGGCCGCTTGGTTATTGTATGTACTCATTGTAATTTAATTTTTCAGGATTGCTGTGCAAGAACCTAGCGATCTTGAGAGCTTGAATGACAAGCAGCGATGTGGCGGGTTATATACTCGCGGCACGGATGACAACAGATGACGTCATACTGAACGAACACCCCCCCCACCAACACATTAAGTCGAAGAGCAGAGTCCAGGTGTCCATTGTTGCCTGAGATGCGGGTTCTTGCGGTTGATAGAAACGCTGGGGAAACCGGTTTCCTTATGCAGCTGATGGGAGTCACTGACCTGCGACCGTGGTCCGGGTGTTTGACCATCCCGCCGCCTCAGCCGCCACCGATGCGCCACACCTGCAAAGTCTAATGTCGTTTGGTTTCCCGTCGATGGTAGATGTTGGGGTTTGTGTCCACTCATTCTTCTACTCATAACCCTTGGGATCCTCTAGCCAAGAGTCGGTGATGAAATTGATAATTAGAACGAAGGGATGGTAGGAGAGTGTGTCGTGTCGCATATCTTGTGGCTTGATGCAACAAACTCAGCCTGAGCTACTTGCATGGTGACGCTAGTGGAGCCCTGAGCATTGTAAAATGCTCCAAGGGGACCGCGAAAAATTGATTGTCTTAGCGCGACTTACGGCATTGAGTTGGCCTCGACCACAGATGTTTCCGACTGTCGGTGATTCCGTAGCTGGTGATCGACGGTAGTTTCTAGCCTCACCCAAATTCGACTCCCAGGAGGGGACAAATAATTACCCTTTGGGGTCAGGATAGCCCAAAGTCGGCAAAAGAAGATGGAATCATGCGTTTCCCGATCCCGATGGTTCCACATTCTCTCGGAGACCCCCGAACGCATGCTTTTCAAGGTGTGGCCTTTTCACTCTCTCTTAATCCATACTGGTACGGGTGACCCGCAAAGTAATCAATCCTAAAAGAATCGCCTGCGCTGAACCGAAACTATGTACATAATCGCTCTAGATCGAGTGCACAGCAAAAACAAGTGCACAATATGACTCTCGCTTAACATTCTTGGCAAGTCGGCACAGGACGCATGTCCCTCGTCCTGCCAAACCGGGAACCAAAGCGGGTAAAGTGGGGACTTTTATAGTCGACATAACACATCAGAGGCTGACAGAGGCTGACCCTTGACCCATAGGGCCATCTAAACGCGGCGTGGTTGGCCGATAGATGGCCGATTCTCGCACGTACCATCCCGAGAGGGTCTCATCTCCAAGTATGGAGTACGGCGTCGGCTCCTGGCCGAAGAGATTTTTACGAATTTGTTGATTATCATTGCCCTATATATGACCTCGTACCTTCCCCAGCTCCCCCTCGGTTCCATAAAAAAAAAATTTGACATCCACTGTCTTTGCCCCAAGGTCACTTCTCTGCATCAATAGCAGACCACTTCGCTGTGTTCGCTATTATATCCGCCTCTCCAGCACACCAAGTCGCATACCGGAAGATTCCAGCTGACGGCCACTCAACACTCAATCGATTAAATAGTTTCAAAGAAACTTGGTCTACACAGTTTGGCTTCGATACTTCGATAGTAGCTGCACATAGCTCGCATTTCTATCCCGTTGCACCTACCTCGATTCGTCCCCATCGCATCTTCCCCGAATCCCGGATTGAGCCCTTGCACCTGCATTAATTATCCAGCGCGACATTTATATCAAGCAGTCCGACAAAGACTAGGCTTAGCCCCAACGCAAGAATTATACTTCGAATTCGAGAGTAGCAATTTCCCAGTCGCACAATCCGCTTACTCTGCCACGCACCAAGCCCTGCTGCGATATCGAAACCGAAAAACAGAATTGCTTACCATGCCTAACTGGAAAGAGCTTTTTACCAACAATGACCGTCGGGGATTCCCCGAGGTCGTGGTTCCTCTCGCCCAAGGCTCCGCGCCGCAACGGCCGAAAGATGAATCCGATTGCAGTCCTGACCGTGCCTCCCTCCAGGAGAAAGGTGTGAGCGGTACTCACTCGGGTACCACGCTGACTTTAGAAGCCCTGCGAGCCGAAGTGGAGGAAGGTATTGCTGCCACTGGCCATGATAGTGCTTATGATCGTACGTTACTCATCCACCTGGGTTGGTCTCATTGGATCTGAGATTGGCTTGCGTGATGCAGCAATGGAACACAAACATTAATCTTGAGTGTCACTGTTTAGGCAAAGCAAAGGTCATCAACAGAGCTATTCAAGACATTGGTATGGGTCGTTATCAATGGGGACTATTTGTTCTGTGTGGAATGGGCTGGGTTGCCGATAAGTAAGCCGATCCATTGAGTCTCTTGAGCGAGAAACAGCTGCTAATTTACGCACTACAGCCTGTGGTTACAGGTATGATTTCTTCATGGACATTCTTTACGGGCTCTGAGCCTCCAGCTAATTATTTATAGGGAGTTGCACTTACTCTGACACCTCTGGCCACCGAATTCGGTGTATCTGAGACCGATTCTCGCTTTGCAACGTGCTCCCTCTTCGTTGGTCTGATCATCGGTGCCTCCTTCTGGGGTATTGCTTCCGATGCTATCGGCCGTCGCCCGGCTTTCAATATGACCCTTTGCATCTGTGGTATCTTTGGTCTCGCCGCTGGCGGTGGTCCGAACTGGGTGGGAACTTGTGCGCTTTATGCCTGCCTGGGTCTTGGTGTTGGCGGAAACCTGCCCGTGGATGCTGCTGTCTTCCTTGAGTGTCTTCCTCCCAATTCGGGTAACATCCTGAGTGGATTGGCTACCTGGTGGTCTGTGGGGACTCTGATTGCCAGTATGCTTGCTTGGGCTTACATTCCCAACTTCTCGTGCGAAACTGCTGCGACTTGCACCAAGGCTGATAACTGGGGCTGGAGATACCTTGTTCTGACCCTGGGTGCTATTACCTTTGTTATGTTCTTGTGCCGTTTCTTCTTCTTCACTCTTTACGAATCTCCCAAGTTCCTCGTGTCTCGTGGTCGTCAGGACGAAGCGGTCGCCGCAGTGCAGGGAATTGCCTATAAGAACCGCACCACCACCTGGCTCACTGAGGAGGTCCTGAACGAGATTGGTGGATACCCGGAGGGAAACAAGAAGCAGTCTCTCTCAACTTTTGAAATTCTCAAGAGATCGCTTGAGAGGTTCTCTGTTCAGCAAGTCAAGCCACTATTCAGAACCAAGCGCCTTGGAATCTCAAGTACGTATCAACAAAACCCCCACCCGGCTTTTGTCATGCTACAAACTAACAATCCCAAGCCATCCTCATTTGGTTCTGCTGGACCTGCATCGGAATGGGCTACACTCTCTTCAACGCTTTCCTCCCTCAATACCTCTCCGCAAATTCCACAACTTACGAGACCTACCGCAACTATGCTATCACGGCAGTCTGTGGGTATTCCCGGTCCCCTTCTTGCCTGGTATCTCGTTGACATTCCCTTCATCGGTCGTAAAGGCACAATGGCTGCTTCGACCGCCATCACAGGTGTCCTACTCTTCTGCTTTACTGCCTCCAAAGATCCCAACGTCCAGCTTGTCTGCTCGGCCTTGGAATCTTTCTTCCAAATGATCATGTACGGTGTTTTGTACGCCTACACGCCCGAAGTGTTCCCGGCACCGAACCGAGGTACTGGCTCTGGAATCGCCAGTTGTTTGAACCGTATCGCGGGTCTTATGGCCCCTATCATTGGTATCTATGCTAATACTGATCCGGTCACTCCGATCTATGTTGCTGGTGCGTTGCTACTGGCTGCCTTTGTGGCGATGGTCTTCTTGCCTATTGAGACGCAAGGAAAACAATCTATGTAAGCTGCTCCCTCCGGAGCATGCTAAGCAAATACATGTGAAGAGGTCGCATTCGATGCGAAGTGGGGATGTAAATATATGGTCATATTGATCTGCATCAAAAGCAGAAATTTGAAAAGCACCGCGATACGGTCTTGATATAGAGAAGCTTGTAGCTGATCCAATTCATTCAACCTAATGGTCTGTTTGTTCAAGGTTTCTTTCATTATTGCAGCAACCAAGTTATTCTATGTCGATGCAAAATGCACATGTTAACCCAAGCCCCGATTCAATTTACAGAATCATGATAGTCGAACCAGGCGCTTTCTCCCGCATAAATTGTATCCAAGTCACCGTACCTTCCCTTTCCAAGGCCCAGAACTCTCTTAAGAAGGACAGAACCTTCCGTCGATCCAAGTTCCAACTGACCCTCATCACAACTTCAAGCTCCCTCACGACTATTTCCTGTTTCTCCCAATCCCCTCGACACTCCGTCCCCGCAATGAAAAGAGGCCATACAAGATCATTCGCAAAAGAACCGCTCTGAGAAAGGGAATGTGAATGGCCCAGAATTGCATCTCTTAACAATTGAAGCCCCTCCTTTACTGCCGGATCATCCGTCAATACTTGATACATGTATATCAAACTGGCATCATGGAAGATATTGACAAGATGTAGGAAACTTTGTTTTGCGTCTTCGGTCTGGAATTGGAAGATCTCGCTTAATCGGACCATTCGAATTTTCGCTTCATCCAGTTCTTGAATTAATGTTTCGAGGAGAGCCGGATCGACATTGTATTTTTGGTTGTATTGAAGTCTTTCGATGCGCGTTAATCGATTCATGATGTTTATGAAATCGCTCAGAACGGCTGTGTCGTCAATGTGTTGGATGTCTTTTTCTGCCTCGTGCGGTGTGTCAAAACTGGTGAGTCCGGCGAAAACGCTGGCAAAGTATTGTTCGTATAAAAGAAATGAGTCGATTTCATCGGACAAAGCCGCGCGCGGGAAAGATTGTTCCTTCCATTGGAGGATTGTTCTTGCGCCTTGGAGATGAACTCGCCATTGACCAGATTGAGCGCCGAGTAATTCCACGTTATATAGGATGAGGGTGGAAGCGAGTGCGGATTGAGTTTGGATTGGTTTAATGCTCGTTGAAGGGTTTTGTTGTCTCATTTGGGAGATTTGACTTGCTAATGATCTCAAGGCCTCGCTCCGGAGACGCAGTGAGAGTCTTTGCAATTGGTGGCGGCGAGGATGATCTTGCGGGAATTTGGCGGCGAGGTCCTCGGATGATAGGGACAATACGGAGCTGAGGACTGTTGCTGAAGACCAGGCGAGAGGTATAATCACCTGCCGCCATGGGTTCGTTGGACCGTCCACCCAGGCAAGTTTGCCGGAGACGTGGTGGTGGAAATGATGCATTAATCGCAGCGTTATAGGGTCGATATTAGGCTTCGGCCCGTGCGGAATTACACTGCGGCTTTGTTGAGGTTTCACTGCTTGACTTGACTCGTTCACCGGTGATGGTTTAGGTGATGGTTCAGGTGGGACGCTAGAGCTGCCGGTATTATCTCTAACGGGCAGCTCGCTCCCGTCAACAAGCCTCTGCTGGCGACCCCTTGACCCCATTTCAAGATGAGTCCATAGCCAGGACACTTAAAGCCTCTGGAAGTGCACTTTTTACACTCTGGTGCAGTCCGATCACAATTGATGCGTCGTCGTCTGCACTTTGGGCAGTCTGGGTCTCATGTCAGCTTGGCAGTAAAAATTTGGACGGGCATCAACGTACCTTTGTCTGCGGTCGTACTACACCGATTTGGAGACATCGGAGCATTCAGAACCACTAGACTCGCCAAGCATATGCTAGAAGAAGAAATAAAATAGGCTGATGAATGGATCACTGCGGGGACTCCGCGCTTTCCCTGAAAACCCGCTCTGGTCAGATGACCTGTCCGCCTTCACCAAACTTGTGGGGACCGAAGCTCAAAAAAACTCATCCACGGTTTTTTTTATATATCTTAGATAAGTCAACAAATCATTCAAACGCTCAGGAATAGTAGAAGCACGAATTTTCGCTGATATGACGCGCTGACGCCGATCGACGTCGTGCAGGAACGTGGAGACAGTGGTGAAAAGGGATCCACTAAATCGCTTCAAATGAAATTATTATACAAACATGTTCTCTATTCTAAATTAATAAGATGCTATTAAGTAGCACTGTCGGGGAGTGGCAATGCAGCAAAGCAATCATAGTCGGGAGGCGCCATCGGAACCTCCTCATACCTTGGAGGCGTCTTGTCCAAAGCCAAATCTGAAATGTCTCCCTCATACTTCTCAAGAAGGGTCAGAGGGAAAGATGCATTCACAGCTGCTCCTATTATTTTTCGATCAACGAGGATCTGGTTCTCTCGGCTGAAAGTGTCTTCACCCGTGATTAAGTCCAGCTTTAATCGGTGCTCGACAACGATTGCCAGTCTCTCATGTGTAGTTGAGGAGTAACGAGAGCGAAGCTCTGGAGGTAAAGAAGTCGGATTGAAATGCTCGGGATCGAATGCGTAGCAAGACAGATCGGCAGGCTGTGCGGGCTTTGATGTTTTCGGAATCGTGAAGCCGAAGTTGATGTCGACGGTAGAAGGCTTCTGGGAGGTTTCGTGTGTCTTGATAACTGGGTTCTCAATTATGCTCCAGTGGCCTTTTTGCTTCTCATTGCATAATTCTCGCACAGAAACTTGCGCTTGTTCGCGTTGGTTTGCATAATCATCTTGGATATGTTGGTTTCCCAAGGTCGGCTTGGTGAAGGTCTTGGTCACTTCTTCCACTCGGCACCGCAGTCCTCTAATGACGGCACATTTGAACTCTGCATGGCGCTCCGGTGTGCTTGGGTTTCGAAGTTTGACATTCATGCGGAAACAGAGGTTTGGGTTGGTGTCCGTCATAAGAGTTTGTGTGAGAGAAATCTGCTCAATCACCTTTGACTTGGGATATGACCGCACGTGTTGGACAGTTGGCTGGTCCGAAATGATTTGACGAGTAAGCTGAACAGGTTGGCTTGAGCTGAGGACGGTGCATGTTGGAGTTATCACAGAAGCAACAATGGCGTATGAGACTATCCCTTGGCTAGTTGTCGTAGAGGCAGGCATATCAACTGGTATAGGAATTGAGAATGGGACATTGGTGACTGCGTCTTCACAGGAAGTATTGTCCCTTTGGCCTTCTGAAAACGGCAAAAGAGAACATGTAGACTCTTCAACCGTGGAACATGTTTTGCCAGCCACTGCTTGCTTTCCACTTTTGACAAAGTGACTGCGCATGCGACCCAAAAGACCCTGTCCTTGGCAAGAAGACAGGGAATCCTTCAATTGCACAATGCGAACGAGCTGGGTCCGGAGCAGAGTATTCCCTGTAATTGCAAAGTCGCAAGAAGGTCTGAAGTTCACAGATCCACAGAGCGGATTGGCATAACTGTCCCCTTGTAAATTGGAGTATAAGTGATGTGTTTGCGGAGAGACCAGCTCCAGGGACGAATCCATGGCTGGACTTGATGACGATGAAGTACGCGCAGCCTTGATCTCGAGAAGAATGTCAGATCGAGGGGCAAGCTGCTCCTTTTTTGAATCCCACTGACTTCATGAAATATCATACATGGCACGTGTGAAGTACAGCGCCTCGATCAAGAGCTACCGACTACGCTAGGCCTAAAGAGGAAGCCCAGCTGCTGAAATAGAGTTTAAAGTGGGTCCAGCTTTGAATTCGCACGCCAGATAAACATTTCACACTCGGTTTTTATGCCCTACAAAAAGCCTTATTGCCTTCAAACGAACACCTATAGAAGGGAAAGTGTGGAGCCTCAAAGCTTTTTAGGGACTCATACTAACTTGTCGTCGGCATTGAACACCGTTTTCTCACCAGTGTGGACTCTGAGCTCTGGGCGGCCATTGTCACGATGCCTCCTAAAATCCATTTAGTGAGACATGCACAGGTAAGGCTGCATGCTATAGGGGACTCGAAGCTCAATCTGATGAATTTTAGGGATACCATAATCTCGGTATTGAACACATGAATATTCACGATCCTCTCTTGACGGACCATGGAAAGAAGCAATGCCACGAGCTTGGTCGGAATTTTCCAAATCTCTCCAGCATTGACTTGTTAGTGGCGTCCCCTATGCGTCGGGCAATGTATACTGCCTTGGAGGCGTTCTTGCCGGATTATGAGAAAACTGAAGGGAAAAAGTTGATCGCTCTTCCTGAATTGCAAGAACTCAGCGACATGCCATGTGATGTTGGTAGCAGTCTGGCAGATCTGAAAGCAGAGATGGAAGCACAAGGTGCTCCTGTAGACATTAGCAATCTTGAAGAGAATTGGACCAAGAAAGTAAGAACGACATTCGGATTGTCGACGATGGTACTAACTATCATATCACATTAGACTGGAAGACTTGGAATCACCCGAGAGAGAATCTTCGAAAGAGCTCAATATGTCAGACAGTGGTTGATGGCGAGACCAGAGAAAGAGATTGTTGTGGTTTCCCACGGCGGGTTCCTTCATTTCCTGACAGAGGACTGGGAGGAAGGATGCAACGGCAAAGGTAAGTTTGGCAAGCCCGTGATTAAGAATCCCGAAGATTCCTATCTTACAAGGCCATTTCAAACTTACCAATATGAGACAGGGACGGGTTGGTTTAACACGGAGTTTCGCACATACGAAGTCGAAACCATGGCAAATGGCCATGGCCAGAAATGCCATGAAGGATCCAGTGAGATCAGTCTTAGAGAAACGGTCGAGTCACGTCGCCGACGCGGGAAACCGGATTTGGCACCTACTCGTGCGCAGCAAAAGATCTTATGCGAACAAGTGCTAGATGGTTGGGCCAAGCAGGGATATTCGATCCCCTCAGAACACGGCAATTAGAAGGGAAGTACACATAGACACGGTTTTACTTAGCTCTTTTCTATATGAGTCGCTAGATCTTCGCTAGATCTATCACCGCAATGTCCGTAATTTATGTGTTCGATCATGTTATCAGGATCACGAATTAGAGACGGGAAACTAACCTCGAAAAAGCGGCCCTGTTGAAGAGATTCGGTAATATTACCCCCGCGATTGTCGGATGTGACCCGGTGGATCTGTCTGAATTGCTGGATTGTTATTTCACTTTCAGTCAATAAATCATTCGCGTGAAATATGGAAATCTATATGACCTCGGGTGCCTCGCAGGACGGTCCCTGGGCAACGTCTCCCGCAACTTGGCCACAGTCTTCACCTTCGCCATTTGTTTCTTTTGCAGCTCTTCCTGGCTTGCACAAGTACCCTGTCAATTTTGCAACCTACTGCATCATTACAGGTTTTCCATGTGCTTTTCTTCAGCCAATCTTATCGACTCTCACTAACCGGGTCTGCTCCAGGCTGCATATGGTCTTTCAGCCACTGGCAGGGTGACATCGTGAGCACCTCATTCCAAATCCCCTGGTGTTCCATACTGATCTGCCTAGGATGTGGCAAGAGGTCCGCAAACCCGCAATTCAAGTTCCCTGAGCAATAGCAGGCGGTATTGCTTTAAATGCCTTGGCCGACCTGGCATTCCTTATCCCAGTTGCGTTCGTGCTTCCCAATATTGCAATGCTTGCGCATATCGCCTCTGCACAACCGGTACCGACCATCGTCAGATCCGCGGTCGGCAATTCTAATGGCGTCTTTTGCCTCCTCATTCCATTGATCATGCTTGGACTCAATTGTGGACTGGGGTGTGTTACTGCTACTTCACGAGCTACTTGGGCATTTGCACGCGACGGGGCCATTTCTGGATCTAAATGGTTGAAATCAGATCATAGGCGATTTCAGATCCCTATAAACTCCTTGCTTCTAGGAATGGTGATTGATTTGCTTGTTGGACTGATTTACTTTGGCTCAAGCGCTGCCTTCAATGCCTTTTCGGGCGTTGGTGTGATCTTTCTAACACCGAGCTATGCATGTCCCGTTGCCGTGTCGCCAAGTCTTCGCAGCCGCCGGGATATCCAACGTGGCTCTTTTAATATCGAGTCCTTCGGCTTCTTCTGTAAAGTCATTTGCATTTGTGAGTGGCCCTTCATTCTTGCTACTGTCGAGTTCCGCGCATCGACTTCGCTTTTACATGCTCATCTTTACCTTGTCCTTTAGGCTGGTGTCTTCTCACCATTCCGTTATTATCCATGCCCACATCTATACCAGTCGCAACGAACTCGACATATTATGTATCTGTTGTATTCGTTGGATTTGTGTTGATCGCTGGCGTCTGGTATGCAGCTTGGGGCCGGAGGAACTATTCTAACCCTGCGTTGGAGCGGCTGGACGATCAATGCGAACACTCAGACGAAGAGCCTACGAAGGAAGACTGGAAACAAGACTCGATTAAACGAGAATTTTGGATTGCAACAGTCTTTTACCGTGCTTTGCGACTACCGTGGTGATTGGCGCCTTGCTGCGCTGGTGCTGATGTAAGCAGAGGTTGAGCACCGCTTATTACTTCGCCTAAAGGCTTTGAGGCCAGTGGCTCAGCATAGATCCCTTATCAATGTCTGCTGAAATCAGCCAGTAGGTCACACGAGCTTTTTCCTTCCTAGACGCACTAGGGTGCTGGTCCCCACGGTCTATGACAAAGTACGATAAATGCCATGTTGAAGCAATTTGAATAGTTCAGGGCTGTAATGATGTCATGTTCAATTCTGCTGGCAGTCAACTAGCGCATTCGACAACCTGGGGTAGCGCTGAACGAAAGTCCACTGGTATGAACAGAACATAACTACGGAATCAGCGCACCAAGCCTTGTTGAGTAATCTGATCTTACTAATACTACCTCTGTTGACCCGAACCGAGGCACACTCCTCATCTCCAGTGGAGCAATTTTCCTAATCTGGGGTTGCTCCGATCCCAAGATCTCCAAAATCGACTGACCTTCCCCGTTCTTTTCTCCCTCTGTGCCCCGTAGCTTTCCTCTGCTTCTACATACCCTGAAATACAATCACGATGTCCTACAAGCAGATTCTCTACAACACTGCGCCGGCGCCGGCCATTGACCCCTCCCTATCCGGCAACGGCACCTTCCGCATCAACACCGTCCCAAAGCCTAGCAATGTCCCCGCCGACAAGCTCCTTGTGCGCGTGCACTACCTTTCTCTCGACCCGGCTATGCGCCAATGGTTAACAGCTAAGCGCTCGTATATCGCCCCCGTCGAGCTTGGTGCCGTCATGCGCGGACAGAGCATCGCCCAAGTCGTCGCCGTGGGCAGTGACCTCGGCTCGAAGTTCAAGACCGGTGACTGGGTCGTCGCATACTCTGGCTGGCAGGAGTATGCAGTGATGGGAGCGAAGGAGGTAGAGAAGGTCGTTATTCCCTCTGGTGGTCGTCCGACAGATGCAATGTCTGTGCTCGGTATGACTGGCTTGACGGCTTACTTTGGAATGACGGAGATCGGACAGCCTCGCCCTGGCGACACAGTTGTCGTTTCCGGTGCGGCCGGTGCAACGGGCATGGTCGCCGGCCAAATTGCTAAAATCAAGGGAGCTAAGCGGGTTGTGGGATTGGCTGGCAGTCCTGAGAAGTGCGAGTTCCTGGTAAAGGAACTTGGTTTTGATGCTGCGGTCAACTACAAAGATCCCAACTGGCGTAAGCACCTTAAGGAGGCTACGCCTGAGTATATCGATGTATTCTTTGACAATACTGGCGGTGAGATCCTGGACGCATGTTTGGCTCGCGCAGCGCGTGATTCGCGCTTCGCTATTTGCGGTGCTATCAGTCAGTATAATTCTGCAAAGCCGCAGGGTCCTGCTAGCTTCATGAATATTATTGTGAGTTCTTGTGATGACTTGTGCATGAGCCTTTGCTAATTGTATATGCAGTCGCAACGAATCACCATGAAGGGCTTCATTGTCTTCGATTTTGCCAAGAAGTACCCGGCTGCATTGCAGGAGCTGGGCACCTGGCTGTCACAGGGCAAGCTCAAGCGCAAGGAACACATCGTACCCGGTGGATTGGAGGGGGCTCCCAAGGCTCTTGTGGACCTGTACGCTGGTGTCAACACTGGTAAGATGATGGTCGAAGTTGCGCCCGTTAGTGAAGCTTTGGGAGGCAAGGCAAAGCTTTAGAGAAGAATTAGCATATTTAAGATGTCCGATCGTTTTTGTGGTCCATATTCGGGTTGCCAAAAGATGTGGGGCGCATCTTGACGTTCCGTCGTCAGTCAGAATCATTTCAACACGACATGCCATTTTTGGGCACCGCTATTTCAATTGAGAATATAAAGCCACCTCCAGATCTCTAGAACACTTTCAGAACAGACTCGAGCATTTGAATATCAATGACCGGCTGAGTTGGCGCATCAATGTGAATTGATCCTGTTTGATTAGAGTTTGACGTCATTCTGATATAGGTCATACTTAAGCTACATTCCGGCTCTGTCCAGACTGCATTATGGTTCTACGTACAGAAACTTGAAATTTTGATAGGGGAATTTTCCACCAATGTAGCCAATCGGTCAAACAGCATGACCTAAGAATGAACGTATCACCCTTGGCCCTGGCAAAGGACCTCAGAAACAGGTTCCTTCTGTCCAAACCGTATTACAACCGGATAGTTGAAACCTCATTACTTGAATAAATGGCTTTGACGTTTCTAACACTGGTAATTATCTCCATTTCTCAACCCAGTCATGTTTGCTCGGCCGTATTTTGCTATAAAGCAAGCTAGCCTCCGGCCTCGCCCTTTCTATCTCTCTAGACTTTCATCCCAACTTACTCCTACGAGACTCTTTGAAACACCCTTTTCAAAAAAACAATTTTCCACTACTTTGATCAACAAGATCCCTGTATCTGATAAAATCACAATGGAGGCCAAGCAGAGCAACCAGAACTTCAAATTGGAGAACCTGTTCAGTGTGAAGGGCAAAGGTAAATGATCTCTCAACTTCTCAGCCTGAACCATACTAACACTACTCAGTGGCCCTCATCACCGGCGGTGGCTCCGGAATCGGCCTGATGGCCGCTCAAGCCCTCGCGGTTAACGGCGCAAAAGTCTACATCACAGGCCGCACATCCGAGAAACTTTCCACAGTAACAGACCTCTACAACAAAGATATCCCCGGCGAAATCATTCCCATCACAGCCGACATCACAGACAAAGCATCAATCGAAAAGCTCGTCCAAACCATTTCCGAGCGCGAAAAGTACCTTTCAATCCTAATCAACAATGCCGGAATCTCCAGCCAGCCCCAAACAACCGAACACGAAGACCCAGAAGAGCTCCGCAAATCCCTCTTCGAAGAAGGAGCCGCCGATATCGCAGAATGGGACTCCGTCTTCCGAACCAACACATCCCAGCTATTCTTCATGACAACCGCTTTCCTGCCCTTGCTCTCGCGGGGCTCCGAGGTTGAACATGGTTGGTCGAGTACCGTGATCAACATTACGTCGATCTCGGGAATCGTCAAGGTTTCGCAGCATCACTTCGCGTACAATGCGTCCAAAGCGGCGGCTATTCATCTGACCAAGATGCTGGCGCACGAGACTATGACTTCGAACCAGAAAATTCGGGTTAACAATATCGCGCCGGGAGTCTTCCCTAGTGAGATGACTACGGGTGAGAGCGATGAGAAGCAGAAGAGTTTCATTCCGAAAGAAAAGTACGAAAGTAAGGTACCGGCGGCGAGGGCCGGAAAGGAGGAGGATATGGGAAGTGCGGTGCTTTTTCACCGCGACCAATCAGTACCTGAATGGGCAGACTATTGTTGTCGATGGTGGATATGTGTTGGCTGCGGGAACTGTATGAGAAGTGATCTTCAATCGAGCATGATTTTTGTATGTCAAGATCTTTGGAATTTAGTCTTTAATTAGATACTTGCTATCTAGTGTCCAATTTCCAGTTCTTCATATTTCTCAAAAAGACCTTCTCGACTGGGGAAGGGCTGATGCGGCGTTACTCTATCAGGGTATGTATTAAGGGAGCCCTAAGCAGGGGTCATCTTGGCCTCATGGCATGGCACGTTTGCCTTGGATCTGTCAAGCCTGGCCCTTGGCTTTTCTTGAATCCAGGCTTTACCGCGCATCCCTGGCCACTAGGGCCCGGTTTAATACTCTTATAGCCATTGAGCGCACGTTGTGGAAGAACGTTCAAATTTAGTGTACCGGAATTTCCAAGTGAAATTTTACTTCGTTCGGAATTGATTGCCGACATTCCTGTCTCGGAACGCTTATTTAGCCCACGGGAGCAAGAAACAAGCTTTTCAATTACATGGATTCGTTATACGAGCTATTTTATATCAATACCCCTTATCTCCAGCCTCGCATACTGACACACTACTTATCCATTCCGACCGTAGCATATCCTTCGTTGTTATACGTCGCCGTGAATTGGGGTGCAGCATTGCATAAATGGCGTTTCGCCGTCTCTGTCATACGGATTAGTGGGTAATTTTCTTAAATCACGACTGGAGTTGTTCCTCACATTTCCCAGAGCCTCGATCGGCGGATATCCATCCTCGGCATGTCGGCCCTGCACGTACTCCGTGTACCTAGTATCTTCACGGTCTGAACGCGCACTACGCCACAGGAGACGACCTGTGACAAGAGTCAGGTAGATAATCGCAGTCGCCCATACGTCCGCTGGGCGGGGATCATGGTGGTCTTGTTCATCGTCGCTACCTTGCCGATGAGTACGATGTGATCGGGCACGGAATCCTTCAGGTGGTATATAAGGTAGACTCATCCCAGGAAATGAGACGGACGAGCTTGTTGAGTCTGCAGAGGCACGTCGCGGTGAATGTGGACTGGAGCGGGAGAAAGATGAGAGCATCCAGGAAAACGACCATGATGCTGAGGAATGTGGATGAGGACGTTCGGGTAAATCATCGTCTGGCTCTGGTGGTGTAGCGCATTGTGACCACAGGCGCTGAATATGGCTGTCTCCAAAGCCAGCTAACTTGACAGCTCCATTTCTCGTCAAGAGGACTGTTTCGAGTCGGATATCGCGGTGTGCTGTGTCCTGCTGGTGGAGGAAGTCTCAGGGCGCGGAGAATCTGAGTGACGATGCAGTCGGCTTCATATGTTGGTAGGGGACCATTGCGGGCGAGTAATTCGTGAAGATCGCCCCCTGCACAAAAGGGCATTACGAGACAGAGCTCGGACCGTTCGTTGTGGATGAGGTCGTTGATGGAGAGGATGTTCGGGTGACGAGGTTGTAGATTGGCGATGGTGGAAGTATCACAAGACGACGAAGGTGGAGGGCTTGAGGAGTCTGTAATGTTGTATCGGTAGACTTTGACAGCGACGAGACGCTGCGGTTGGCCCCCTTCGGTCGTGTATCGGTGAAGACGGACAGTAGTGTTGGTGCCATAGTGTAAGATCTCCAGGCACCGACCATATTTGTCACTGAAAGAGCGATGTGAACGAGACGAGATGATCGGTCTCGCTTCCATCGATGATGAGGTCTCCGCTCGCATTAATGGCTGACGGTCTGTCGAGACGGATGCTAAGCTAGGCCGATGCTCATTTTCAAAGATAAACCATCCGCGTTTTGCAATTGGAAAGGCATCATTGAACTCTTGTGCTGCTAAGGACCCCTTGCGACGCGTCAAGTAGTGGTGATGGGTCGCAGTGGGATCCGGTCTATGCACTGCGAAAGCTGTCCTGGTGTCCTGGTGGTGCCGTCCGTCCTTCATCCCCAGGCAAACGTGAATGAGAGCAGAATGGAAGGAAAAAGCAAAGTCAACTTTATGATAATCCGAACGGGAGGTGTTTTATAGTTCTCTAGCGGTGTACAGGCTCCAAGTATATCCCTCGTCTCACACACTTCCCGCCATGAAAGATACAATGGACAATGAGTTCCCAACGAGAGACACTGCACCACAGATACCCTCAAGCCATGGGCAAGAATTAGTAAAGGGACATGGCGCCTGCAATGGTGGAAGATGCCGCGATTGGACACGGCAAACCGCTCACGACAGTCGCGTCTTCTTCATGACCCCAGGGCCGAGCGATTTTTCACGTTGAATGAAAATCGTCGGCCACTGTTAGCGAGTCCGGAACCAGAAATAAAATTTTCTGGTGAAAATGCGGCAGCCTGTGGGATGGCAGAGTTGCACGTCGAAAATGAACAGTTCGGCCGAGCCTGTGGCGAGGAAAAATCGCGCATGATGACCCGGCGATTTTCTCGACCTCCCGCTCACGCTTTCGATGTGGCTATGGCTGAAATTGCATGCGCCATTTATTTCTCGCTATCATGCACATACTAAATTTTTTTTTCTTCCTTTTTTTCTCCGTTTACGTTCTTGGTCATTCCAGGGAAATGTTTGACAGGAACCATTGCCTGCATTTAGGGCTGGATGGAAAGGCACTGCGTCATGTATTGTCAGAACTTTAAATCAGTCCATTGTAATTGGATCTGGAACGGTATCGGCCGTAATAGAACAGTCACGAGTTGTATATCTTTTCCCGCTGTCCTGCACGATTTCCCAAGTAGAAGATGTGGGGGATCTGCTTTCTCTCTCCATAGCTAAATGATGGTACCTGATCGAGCTATGGTAACCTCGTATACTTCCCGTGTACCTGTCAGACTCAGAAATGTGCCTTGCTCGTGGGAATCGCGTGGCTCCGCTGTGACACCGGACTCTAACTAAATGTTTCGATTGAGTAAGAAGATGGTCTTGTTGCCTTTTACCTTCCCAATGCGTTTCTCGTTTGAACAACTCGATCGAGCTAGCTAGCCCTGGTCGGCCTACATAAGACCTGGTGTTGCACACATCTCTTTTGTAGACTTCACTCCGTCCTTTTTCCTTCCTGCCGTGCCCGTGCCTGGGTGTTTAGCTGTCCGGCTCCTTTCAATCCACTCCGCGTGTTTCGGTCACAGCTATCCCCACAATGGACTCTAAGATCCCTCACAGCAGGTCGGACGTCGAAGTCGAGGCGGAAGGTGATGAGATCAAGGACGATGATGATCCATATGGTCGTGCCGCCCGCGTCACTTTCAAGGACTCCTCCGCCACCACCGATATAGAGGGAATGCGTTCTATTTATCAGCCAGCGCAATTTACCCGCACCCATTCCGTCGGCCGTGATACAATTCAAAGCACCCGCAGCAGTAGCCAGACGGCAACTGCAGCAAATGCCGGTTTCCCCATCGAGTTCCGAACACTGTCAATCCAGATCTCAGAGTCTCAGAATGCCCCGAAAGAGGCTATTGTCGAGCCTCCCAAGGCGAAGCTACCCGATCAAGATTACTTCGAGAGCCTCGACTTCCATACCATCACTCAGGAGAAGTTGTTGCAAGAGTTCAATGTCGACCAGCGTGCTGGGCTGAGCAGTGAGTCGGCTGCCAACCGTCTCGCTCGGGATGGGAAGAACGTCATTGCCCGTCACAGCGAGAATTATTGGAAGAAGATCTTCTTCTACGTTTTCGGTGGATTCTGCTCAGTCTTATGGGTTGGCGTGATCATTTTCTTCATCTGCTGGAAACCTCTCAGCAACCCGCCCTCGCCTACAAACCTCGCGATGGCTATCTTGGTCATCATTGTCATCTTGTTACAAGCAAGCTTCTCGGCTTTCCAAGATTGGTCGACAAAGCGGGTGATGAATTCGATCTTGGGTCTGCTACCATCCGAGGCGCTGGTGATGCGTGACGGGAAGCTCACCCGTCTCCCGGCAACGGATCTGGTCACCGGCGATATTGTTCAGATCATGGTCGGAAATAAGGTACCTGCTGATATGCGCCTGCTCTCAACTTCGGGCGATGTTCGCTTTGATCGCGCTATTCTTACTGGAGAATCCGACGAAGTTGACGGTGCTACTGAAGCGACTGATGCAAACTTCCTCGAGACTCGCAACGTCGCCATGATGGGAACTTTAGTAACCAATGGAAATGCCACCGGCGTGGTTGTACTTACGGGTTCTCGATCTGTCATGGGTCGTATTGCCAATATGACGGCAGGTGTCAAGCAGAAACCGACTCTCATCCAAAAGGAGATCAATCGTTTCGTCGCTATCATTGTCAGTCTTACTATCATATTGGCTTTGATGATACTGTTCACCTGGGTTGGATGGTTGCGCAAAGACCACCCTACCTACATGAGTGTTGTCGCCATGCTTAACAATGTCATGGGCTGTGTCGTCGCTTTCATTCCTGAGGGTGTTCCCGTCGGTGTTGCCTTGACGCTCATGATGATTGCCCGGCGCATGAAGAAGAACAATGTTCTTCCGAAGGGCCTGGCAACTGTCGAGACGCTTGGTTGTGTGAACGTGATATGTTCCGACAAGACCGGTACTTTGACTCAAAACCGCATGTTTGTCAAGTCTATCGGCATGGTTGACTGGGAATTCAACATCGAGGACCTGCATGCCGATACTGAAGTACCCGAGGGCCTTACTAACCTGATGCGTGCGTCAGTCCTCTGTAACGATGCTACGTTTGATGCTGATACCATGCACCTGCCCGTATATGATCGCACGGTCAACGGCAATGCTACAGATGCTGCAGTCCTACGGCTCGCTGCCAGTGTCAGCGCAACTGCGCAGAAAAATCTTGAACCCTATGAGCGCATTCACCAAATTCCGTTCAACTCCAAGAACAAGTGGATGCTTACTATGCATCGCGATCCTACCGCTGGCAAAGGATACCTCGTCTACGTGAAAGGCGCGCCCGATGTCCTCTTGGACCGCTGTTCCTCATACTGGTCCGCAATTCACAACGCTGTGCGCCCGCTGGACGAGGCAGCCCGTCAAAAGTTCTCTTCCTTCCAAGCAAAGCTTTCTCGTCGTGCTGAACGTGTGATTGTACTTTGTCAACGTCACTATGTACCAACCACCGAGCCCGGCTCCAACGGCTTCAGCGACGAGGTCATGGCCTCGGGTGCTCAGCAACTGACTGTTCTTGGTATCTTTGGAATTATCGATCCACCCAGACCGGAGACCGCCCAGACCGTGGCTCAGTGCCGCCGTGCTGGAATTCGATTCTTCATGGTCACTGGTGACTTTGGTCTTACCGCAGCGGCCATTGCTAAGGACATTGGGATCTATGACGGCGCAATGGAGCCAGATACCATCGATACTCTACGCGATTACGACGATGAAGCCAAGGCGCTGCGCTCCAGTCATAGCTTGCTTCTTGAGGGAACAAGTCTCTCTTCTTTGACTCAGGATGAGTGGACGACTGTCTGCGGATATGAAGAGGTCGTCTTTGCTCGTACCAGTCCTGAACAAAAGCTACGTATCGTCACTGAGCTCCAAGCAAAGGGTAATATCGTCGCAGTGACAGGTGACGGCGTCAACGATGCCCCAGCTTTGCGTGCCGCAAATGTCGGGGTTGCCATCGGCTCTGGCAGTGATGTCGCAATCGAAGCGGCCGACTTGGTCCTGCTCGACCGGTTCGATTCCATTGTTGAAGCCATCCGTCTCGGCCGTCTGGTGTTCCAGAACCTGCAGAAGGTCATTGCCTATCTTCTGCCCGCCGGTTCCTGGTCCGAAATCTGGCCCGTGTTGATGAACGTCTTCTTTGGCGTTCCCTCCCCTCTTAGTTCATTCCTCATGATCATCATCTGTGTATTTACCGATCTCTTCCTCTCCCTTTCCCTCATCATGGAGAAAGAAGAGTTCGACCTGATGAGCCTCCCTCCTCGACGCCCCACGAAAGATCACCTGATCAACCTTCGCATCTACGGCCAATCCTACCTTTTCGTCGGTGTGATTGAAGCCTTCAGTGCCCATGCTATGTTTTTCCTCTACATGTGGAAAGCAGCCGGCATTCCCTTTTCAGACCTTGTCTTCGCTTTTGAGAGCTACACGGACGGCTTCCATGGATATACTGAAGACGAGCTCACGCACTTCAACAACGTCGGTCAGTGCGTGTACTTTGTCACTTTGGTTATCATGCAATGGGGAAACATCCTCTCTGTCCGGAGCAAACGTATGTCGCTCCTCCAAGCTGATCCCGTTCGTCCTGCGCGCCGCAACCCATGGCTTCCTCTCGCAATGCTCATCTCCCTCGTCATCGCCATCTTCGTCACCGAAGTCCCGGGCATCCAGTCTCTTTTCGGGACGGCCCCGGTCCCAATCGAGTTCTGGTTCATCCCGCTTGGCCTCGCTCTTGGTGTGCTCGCTATGGATGAGCTTCGTAAGGCGCTGGTCCGGTTGTTCCCCAAGGGACCTGTTGCATGGGTGTCGTGGTAAAGATGACGTTCCTTGTCCGATAATACTTTTGCTGCAGTCTCACGAGGGACTATGCAGTATGATGTGTCATGATTATTATTTCAGGTGGCTATCTTGCATGCAGTGCCTATTCTATTCTGTGATATCTACTCAAGTCTCGAAGCGTGCAGTCGCCCATGCTTGTATTTCCGATGCTTTGAGAAACAGATGGCATTTGGCTGGACTTTTACTCCGTTCCATACATAATAGACGCGTGGACTGGTTCCACTATTTCATTTATCTTTCCAATCCCGTTTAGAATCTAGTAGTGCGCTCTATTGCGCTTCAACTTGGACTTCAGTAAGTTTTTGCGAGAAGCGCCAGAAGAGATTAAAAAATATGACTATTTGGCAAGCACTCGGTGACAGGAAGTACGCGGTGAAGCTAATATGAAAGTCCCGGAGACACAATATCAGTAAGGACTCCTGACTGAAGTAAAGGGTGTAAGTATTTATGAAAGTGGACTTTTCAGTACGAACCAGTTACACAGGCTCTCAGTATACCGCCATCTAGCCCAAGTGTAATAGTGTACCATGCATCTATTTAAATATTCTATGTACAAAAAATGCCAAATCGAGATCGATCTCATATAAACAAACATGTCATAACCTCATCACGACCATCCCGATCCCAACCTGCACCAGGACAATCCAGACAAGGCCTAAGCCCCGAGCGGAAACACCACCATTCAACACCGGCTGCGCCTTTGCCAAATAAGCCGGTAAATGCGGATCCGCGAGGCTATTATTCCCATCAAGAGTCTTCTCAAAAGTCTTACTGATCGTCCCATTCACACTCGTATCACTCGCCTCCTGAAGCAGGTTCTCAGCAATCGCGACCTGGATAGCCGCCCACCATACAGATGCCATCTCCTTGTATCCGTAATCATCCGGATGAGTTCCATCGACCAATCGATCTTCCTGGATGAAGGAGTTCATATCAGCCAGCACAACACGCCCGTTCTTGGCGCGCCAGAATGCGGCGAGAGTGCGGTACTGTTCGTTGATTGCATTTACGAGTTTGGGCTCCCTTTTGTTGGGAAGGAGTGTTGAGAGGATGATTGTTGTGCCTTCTATTTCGTTAAATAGCTTGGTCATCAGACTATTCATGCGTGTGCCAGCTGCGTAGACATTATATTTCTGAATGGCGTCGTTTGTGCCGGCGCTGGTCCAGGTCAGTATCTCTTGCTAATCGGGGAACGCGGGCAGAAGCGAGTAATTTGAATAACAGGAACGTACTTGATGAGGATGAGATTCGGTTGCTTGGGGATAGTCTTGTCGACTACCTCGGCGATCTGGTCGATTCGAAAGCCGATGTGACCCTCGTGATGCTGGAAATCGATTAGAATCTTTGTTCAATCTCTTCGCTAGGATGGCTCCGTATCAACATACATTGTTGTACATTGTGCCATTCATTTTGCTTCCGACCATGTCAACCTCCCAGCCTTCATAGCGGAGTTGCTGGCGGATATGTTCTCGATACCCGTTGCCATCTGTGGACTTGTAACCCAAGGTGATCGACGCGCCAAGAGGCATGATCCTGAGCAGGAACTTGTCCTCGCGGGTCTGGATTGTGGATACCTTATTTTCGAATGGCGATTCACGCCGTGGCAGCGATTCGGTGGGAAGTGAGATTGCTGCGGCGAGAGATACCGTGATAAGCCAGACGGTAGCCCGGACAGCCCAGTGTATGGGCGACCGACCCATGGCGCCGGCAACGAGAATTTACAAGTGAGGACATGCGACTCAGGGTCCAGCCGAGGTTTTGTACTTGGGCCAGCCGGGGGCTATGTCTCAGGACTGAACACGAGACTAAGATTGAATCGGTGCCTGGTCGAAGCGTGGTGTCGGCCAATCCACGGGTCTCTAGGCGAAACAGTTACCTGTTCAACGGAATCTAAGCAACGCTTGAGCGTAGTGGGGAAGGCCTCTGATCGGTTTCTGCCTAGCATGTCCTAGGTGCTCAGGGTGATTGGATATGTGCGCTAGTTGGGCACGTTTTGGCCATCTTGGGTTTGGCGTCGGGCTAAGATCCCGGGCTAAGGAGAAAAAAAGAAAGAAAAAAGGAAAAGGAAAAGAGAAAGTACGCTTGTCATTACAATGTCAAGGCTCAGAGTGACATTGAGTTCTTTTAGGTTTTGTTGGGCTTGACTCAGGTTCAATGATACGAGGTTTAGTCGGTCGGCTTAAATGGCCACTGAAGCCGGAGATGCTGGTTCGGGATTTTTCTCTCTTGGTCTGGTCAATGGCGTGAGTTTAGCCCGGTTGATGCTATTTCAGAGTGACCAGGCTAGTTGTCTGAAGCA
This sequence comes from Penicillium maclennaniae, assembly GCF_028827695.1. Classification (NCBI taxonomy): domain Eukaryota; kingdom Fungi; phylum Ascomycota; class Eurotiomycetes; order Eurotiales; family Aspergillaceae; genus Penicillium; species Penicillium maclennaniae. The sequence continues at coordinate 2,123,795 of NW_026623215.1, read as the reverse complement.
CCTTGTGGTCTAATCTTAGGCCTCTTAGCCTCAAAGCTTCCGCCTAGGACTTTTGGTCATGTCTGTAGCCTTCAATGCCCATCTTCTTACTGATCACTCATCAATGCCCAAGATCGCTCTATACAGCGCTTGACATACTGAGTATTTTATGCAGCCCACTTTTCCTCCAGAGGAGTCTGCAAGTCCAGATTCAACCAAATCCGGACGCAAAGAACATGGTGTTTGCAACGGGTCAAGAACATCTGTCATTAATTGCCCTAAGGCATCGCCTTTGGAGAATGGAGCTGCATGACTCCTTGCCTGTCGATCTATCAGGTCATCGGCGCTGGTCGTTCAATTCGACATTTTTCCTTCCATCTAGACTCTTATCATTGCGGCAATAATGACGATTCTAAGTATCGTGGGTTATTCAATATGGTTAGCTCGTGGTTAGAGGTATAGCCTCGTGGCAGGTACCTGAGACCTTGAATTTGTGCCTGCTTCGTGGCACTTAATTTGGTAGGAGTTACGGCAACCTGAGCGTCCATTAGTGCATTTGTTGATACAATCAGTGCTCTACGGGCAAACTTGTATCTAGCTGATGGTACTTGTATGCACCTATGAGGGGTGCCTTGGTTATTGAGTCACATAGGTACTCATGATATTTCTGCCGACTAAGAATTAGCCTGAAGACGAGGCTCAACGACAGGCTTCGGGGTGATGTGCTTCATGTCCAACGGAACCGCTGCCTGGATATAATAATGCGGGAGTAAGTTTAAGCGATGCAGAACACCCCGGGACCGATTCTCGTTACAGCGATAGATAATTCAGGTACTCCAATTCCATCACTCCAATGCGTGCGCCAGAAACTTCGCAAACGTGCTTCCTCCGTATCGATCCATGTATACAGCTTTCGGACCAATCTTAAGACTTCGCCGCCCTCTCCTGTGAAGGCGCCCGTCCAACAGCACTTGACCCTGTCTTGCCCTGCATCATATTCTTCTCCTTCTCGCTGTACAAAACATCTTTGCTATTCGGGGACTGCGCACGGAAGAGTAGCCACCCTGATGTGACGACAGCGACCATACTGGCGAGAGCCATATTTCGAGTCCTGTAGAATCAATCATACGTTAGAGATACTTCGCTCCTACTTATTGTATATGTAGGTGACGTACCGCATCGCGTTTGGGCGACCGTTAGTAATTGTTGTAGCCATTTCGATGCGGTAGACCTTGGGGATTGAAGTAAATGTTCAGACTCAGGGTTTGAGAGACTCGTAATTCGAAGAATGTGATTCAGAAAAGGGATGTATGTCGGTGGAGATGTGAAACTTTAGAAAGCTACTCGCCAGCTACTTTTAAATTGTACGAATCTGTCGCAATGAAATTGTCATGCAATTGATGCAGAGTATGGTTGACGTCAGAGCCAACTACACGATCGATCGGGAGAATGCTCATGTTCGCCACTCTGGAAACCGGGCACGAGACCATGAAACCAGATCTCAACTGCAATCTTTTGTTTTAGTGAGATCAGTCAAGGGATTGATTGGTTGGCATCCATTCCTGGGCTTTTATGACTCCCACCTTGTGCCGAACAGGCTTATCGCGTCGATCAATGTAGATCGATCGAGGGGGCCTGGATCAAGCTATTTACCTAACATCCCTTTCAACTACGCATCCTAGTCTCCCCAGTCTCTATTCTATACGAGCGCGAGGATCCCATATGTGAATGGTTGGGAAGATCTACTGGGGTCATTTCGGACAAGCTTGTCTACATAGCTGTACGAATCGCCCCTTGAATAGCGCATAACTTTTGCGGAAATCAATTGACATTTGCAGAAGACATCTTCTGACATATAACATGATTCAGTATCGATTTCAAGAATAGTAGAAGGACTAGCAACTATGATCAATGCTCCATTAATAGCCGTAGGGTTCCCCTAACTACATCCGTCGGATCAGATCCATATGTTCACGGTCACAACCGGCCTGGGGAGGTAACGCAAACATGCAACATTCTCAAAACTTGAAGATGTCCATCTGAATCGCTTCTGAATCGCAGCGCCAGATACCGTCTGAGCTCCACTAGGTAATTGTTCTAGAATGTGATGGCATTCATACAAAAAAAAAGAAGTTGCTCGCACTCGGATTTGAACCGAGGATCTCGTGATTACTAGTCACGCGCTTTACCAACTAAGCCATGCGAGCTAGTCCATGCCAAGACGAACGCTCAATAAACTATGTGCCTTGAATAATTCACATTCTCCCCGTCATAACCATCCCTTGTCACCAACACTAATTCCTGCTTTTGTAGTGTTCTCAACGTCTGCTGACTCTTTAATTGTCTTAAAGGCCCCTTTGCCGTCTGTTCGCCGGGCTCAATGGCAAAATTGTCACCGTAATGGCGATCTGTCGGACATTCGTCAAAATCCACACATGCGGGCGCATTTACAATGCACTCTTTCAGGACAATCACTTCTTGAGCGATTATGCTTCAAAGGTGCTTTGGCCATATTTTTGATGAGCGTTAGATCATGGTTGGCACACATTGAACGACATAGCGGAAGACTATCTTTAATCACATGTTGATGACAAATTGCTGATGCACGACCTATATATATTCGAAGATGACTCGTGACAAAGGAGAGAAATTTGATATTCCTTTCCGTAACCTGAACCAAATAAGCGTTGCTTCCATGTATTATATCCAGAAGGTATTCATGTGGCTGCTAGCGCAAGGGCCCCTTTTGGCGAGCGACGAATCGTAGATTATCCTGCCCTTTGCGACTATCTCGCTTTAAAAGTTCGCTATCTCAACGGGGGGGATTTCGCAGGGTCTTGTAGGAATTTGTCCAATTGTTCACTGGCGCCTACCATCATTGAGGGCGTAGTGCCTGGTGCTAAGAAAGGGTTCTTATTGTCTACCAAATTTGCCTATTAATGGCCAAAAGAAAGCAGAACAAATTGTGTTCATGCATAAGACTTCGACAAATAAAATCTCTTACCGTACTGAGGATGAATGGCAATTCATGTTTCTTGTTCGAACCTTCGCAGAATAGTGGAGTCGAAGTTGTATTTACAGTAATGTCTGTCATTCTTTAGTGCCCATTCAGTTCTTCCGAAGCCAAGAATTCATACATCTCAGGGCATTGTCTCTTCTATTGAGTTGAGATGTCCTCGCTCTAGCAGTTCAAAGAGGTGGAAAGCGTTGAAATTAGACGCATTCAGATATCTCAAACATTTGGAGTATTCTATCGATGAATTTCGGGCCTTGGTGCTCACAGCAAATTGCGATAAAAAAGAAATTGTAAGACTCTTCTTAGGAAAGGAAGCCAAATAAGATGAAATGAGGTAGACTGTGCACGCCTTATCTGGGTTGGGTACGTTATATGAAGAGGCATTCGACGACGGGGTCAAAGATTTGCCAGATCAGGAGAATCGTTCAAAGGCACGTAAGGTGCTTTTTGACGGAATGGTACCGGCATCTCGTACAAGAAAGGCCTGAAAATGACAAGTTCACCAGCCGTCTACCTTTTTTAATTTTTGAATGACTGTCGGGACGTCCTCATGTCACAGAAAAATGGTCAAAATTTTGCCGTCCACTTACATGGGCTAGATAGAATCCAGATGGCGTGCTTGACTACCGACTCCAAAAGAAACGCATCTTCAAGCCATAAGTTTTAATACAGGATTGAAAGGTAATGTAGACCAGAAAAAATGCCAAAAAACCAAGACGTAAGTAAAGAGTAACGTAAAACGACTGAAATAATCACGATGTACCGAGCCAAATGAAAGACACTAGATGGCAGACAAGCGTGAGGTGTCAAGTGAAACCAAAATCATTAGCCAAGGGCATACAGGACGAGATAGTATATGTAATGGCGCTCCGAAGGGTAAGTGAATGGTGTCGATGGCGAAAGGCTCATGATTGGAGTGGTCTGCGCCTAGGTAGGAGGTGGGGGCGCGTTGCGAGAAGAGAAACGACAGGTGGTAGATTGATGCAATTAAGCAATATGGATGCAGATGACATGTCAAATGCCATGTTCAAAGTAGGCTATTGTCGTACCTTTCCTGCTTCCCTTACTGCAGCCATGAAGCCGTCTTCGTTGCCTGCTGCAGTGAGAATCCAATAATCGACCTCTTCGGGATTGGAAACCTGACCACCGCCGAAACCTGCAACTGTCTGGGCGCTATGGCGTTCTTTGGGCTTCTGTTTATTCGCGCCGAGATGGCGAGGGCCCCAGCCTAGGATATTGCGCACGTTGGTGCGGGTTTGGTCATCCGGCTGCTGGAAAGTGAACAGCTGCCCTTGCAGAGTACCGAGGACGGCGACTGCGGCACGGATCATGATGCGGTCGCCTTCAAAAACCCAGCAGTCCCAGACACGAGAAATGCGCTCGAGATCGAGCCCGTTGGTGAGCAGAGATCGGAAGATCGGTTCCCAGATTTCCTCGTCGGAGAGACATATGGTTTCATTAAGATGCTTGTAAAGCCGGCCAAACTTGTACCGTAGCGTGTCGGATGCCAGGGTATAGGTGTGTGCCATAGCCCCGCGGTCCCAGGTGAGGAAGGCAACAGGCAATGGCCGGTTCAGCGCATTGGCCATGGAGAGGAAAGCAGAGCTTGGAGTTGGGAACTGCAAGACAAGCAGAGCAGCTATAGTGTGAAGACCATAGATATAGCCCACGTCACTGCGATACATGCAATAGGCTTGAAGAACATCGATGAGGCTTTCCCGTAATGGGCCTCTCTCCTGGAAAAGGTTCAAGTCGGGGAAGGCCTTGACAACATCACTGTCAATGGCCTCAAAGCAGTCTAGCAATCGTTTGTTAGACTCAGTTGGCTCCTCTTTTTTGGATCGCAGATCCCTGGCGCGTTGCAACGCTTTATTGTAAGTTTCCACGCTGAGCTCCAGCTCATTGCCAATGGCACGCTCCCACATAGCGCCACGATTCCTGGGCGGAATTCCACGCCACCAAAGCTCCCGAGTTCGCGGCTCGCGCAGAGCACGGTCCCAGTTGGGGCCTACAAAGTCATTCCAGATGTTTTGAAGGGCATCCCGGGTGGTATCTTTCTCACACTGCTCGGAGGCAGCTCGGGCAGCTTTGCGCTTCTCAGCTTCCCGCGACTGAGCCATCATTTGCTTGTATTCCTTCAGGTGCTTTTTCTCTTCCTTCTGATCTTTCGGCGGGAGCCAGCTCGGGCGTGTACGAGTAAGCACCTTCTCCTTCTCCTTGCTAATCGGTAACGGATCGATCATGATATTAGATTTTTGTAGAGGCGGCAGTTCAACTGGCTCTTGCGAAGATCGGGGCGAGTCCGTGCTTGATTTCCGAGAAATGCCATTCTGTATGTTTTCCTCCTGCCGGCGCTCACGTTCATCCGCATGATGCTCCAAAGCCTCGGTGATAATTTTAGCCTCTTCAGACAAGTCTGAAAGATAGCTGTTGTATGAATAGGCGCGAGGGTTCCGTGGCGAGAGCTGGCCGCGTTCAGGACCAGCAGAACTCGACCGCTGCGCTCTTCTCATGCGCGCAGCCTTGGATGAGGAGCCGTTGGGTGGGATTGTATTGTTTGTAGTTTCTGAAACGGTGTGAGAAATAGGCAATGGTCGTGGGCCTGGGCTCCGGCCACTCGGGCTGGGCGCGCGGGATTGAGGACGATCTTGCACTGGGCGTGGAGAGATGGGGATATTCCATAGACTGGCATCGTCAGGCAGCTCGTCATCCGAGTCGTGATATTCGTCCTCAAGTTCCTTTAGCGACTTGCGGCTTTGTTGCCAAGTCTGTTTCTGCATGGGGACCCGTGCAGAGAGTGGAGATAGGGCCAAACTGGTACTCGAGGCGGATCGACTGGATGTTGGTCGTAGCGGTGATGTTGAACGCGACCGACGAGGTTGTATCGGTGTCAGACCTCCTGAATTGATCGTACTCCCAGAGTCTTTTCTGTTCCCGGATCTAGTGGATAGGGAACTCGCCGACTGCGGACTCCTTAGGGCACTATTGATATGGTGATGAAGCGGAGGTGGAAGAGGGCTTCGTTTTCGAGGCTTCGGAGCAGCAGTCAGATCTCGAGTTGTGGTCGCAGGGCTCTTGTTGGGCAGCCTGCCTGCGGTCGCCCGCGATGTCAAAGTACGTCCATAGGGGGCAGTTACGGGATCGACAATGGGAAGTTCAGAGTCATCCTCGAGACCGATATCTTCGAAGTTGCCAATATCCGTGAAGACACTGTCGGGGTCGTCAATCTGAGAGGAATGAAAGGAGGAGGACTTGGACGATTTTGAACACGACAACTCGGGTGGGGAGTTGGGGCTTGGGTAGACGGTTGTCATGATCTCATGCAGTCACTTCCTCAAACACGATTGTACTCCACCGAATCAAGCTTTCAAGACCGCGCGATGGGGTATGAATCGTCGAGAGGTGGGCGGAAGGGGGGGTTGTTGGAGATCGCACGCAAGGCTCGGGTCGGTCGGGAGGCGAGGGATAGGCGAATTGTGGAAAAGGCAAACACAATAACGAATTCCATAAACGTGAAGAAGTGAAGTGCAGGCTCAGCCGCAGCGTGGTGATAGCCAGATCAGGAGAGGCAAAGGGAATAAAGCGAAGACAAGAGGATCAGGAGGCGGGATCAGCGGGTGGGGAATAGGATGAGAATGGAAACGAAGGGATGGAAAGAGAAAAGATGGTAGACGAGAAATGAAAGATGAAATGAAAAGACGGAAGAAGGTAGGTCAAAAGCAGAGAACGCAAAAGGAGTGACTATGAAACCTGAAAACGACGTTGAAGATCGAAGGAAGTTGAAGTCGCAAGCGGAGCCTCAGGCGCGGTCTGGCCGAGAACAGGGGCTCGCTCTGAGGTACCCACAGATACTTTTACAACGCTGCACTTAGTATGGTAGATCATGTCCCCTCAAGTAGCAGAAATTGCGCCGATCGCGTGCCAGTCGTGTTCAGATCGAGATACGATCTTCTCCCTATTGTGTACTGTTTCGACCCCATTTTACTTGGACTCCCCTGACCCAGCAATTCGATTCTCTCGGACCACCCACTCGGGTGTCAGTCCACTGCCGGTCGATCCGCGGTCTGCGCAGCTAATGATCCACTACTTTCGCTTTTGGTTGGACTGGGTTCATAGTAGATTATTTTGGTACATTCTCTGGTCTTCCTAGAATCGCCATCCTTCAAAGAGAATATCCCCTCGCTTCACCACTTGCATCAACCGGACAGCTTCCCCGTTTGCTGTGGGTCGTGACTCTTTCCCGACCGAGTCTAACCAGCGGAGGACCGGCGCATATCGTGTTTGCTTGCGCTTCAGCACAAACCGATAGGCGGCGGCAGCCAGGTACTGTATATGAGACAGCTGAACGAAGCATTTCAAGGGCGCGGTGCTAGATGCACGACGAGCGTGTATCATATTGATCGTTTGCATGATCAATGCATGAATGGTCTGGATGATGATCGGTGGCTCGGGATGGGCGCGCCCGCGGAGGGATTTCATGTATCGGTACATCTTCATGGCTGACGCGACCAGACTGGTGTAGAGGTTGGCGAGCACTGTGTTGCGCGAATTATGGGCCTCGTCGAGATACATCTGATGCATCTGCAGTCGGAATGTTGTCAGGACTTTACGTGTAAACGTGCGACCTGGAAGGCGGTTTGTCTCGACTGTCAGAGCGTTTGAGAGGTTGACGGCAGCAGACTCCCCACCATCGAGCATTCGGTCGCGATCCTGGTGGATCTCAAGCGTATGTGTGTTAATTAGACATCCACAGTAGGGGAAAAGCGACGTTCCCTCCAACCGGGGGACGTGAATACCATCGACTGCAGCTGTGAAGTTCGCCATACTTTTTCTTGGATTAACCTTAACACCATATGTGGGCTGACCGCGAAGCATGACCTGCAGAAATCGTGTTGCTTGGTCGGGATTGGTGGTGATAAGAAGGAAGTCATCGATGAGTCGCATGAGTAGAGACTCTGAAGGTTGCAAAAATCCCAGCACGGTGCGTTCTAGCTCTGCGTAAAAGAAATTGCATAGGAGACTGGAAAGAATAGAGCCTTGTGGGATACCATTGCGCTGACGGTAGAATTCCTTGCCCATCTTGACCAAGTTATTGCGCACGTGTTCATCAAGAAGGTCTAACAGCTCCTCAGCGCCCTGTACCTTCTGGCTGAGAGTATCGACAAAGACAGTATTTGGCTTTCGTGGGTGAGCTCCGCTAGCGATATAGTTTAGCAGATGCTGTTGCTTGGTGACAGGGGCTGCACGTGCTGCAAACTTGCGACTAGGATTTCCCCGCGGGTCGACGCTACGGGGATTAATTTCCACATGTTTGGTGATATGGTAGGTCTCATGAGAGACGAGCTCTTCAACGAGTTGCAGAAGTTTCTGCTGCGGAATGGTGTCGAAGCAAGCCTGAATGTCAAGTTTGACAAAGTAAAGCCGAGGTAGCTCGCCGGAGGCCTTCACGGACGATAACGGCAGCTGTTGGGTCAATCGCATCTTGAACGCCTTTAATCGTGGATGCATGTCTCCTACCGAAGATATGGATGCACCCATCTTCGCGGGCGCTTGCTGTCGCTCATACGTCAATATGTTGTAGATGGGCGTGATAGTGGAGTTGATGCTGGTCGCAAATTTTTTCCCCCGCCAATCTGTTCCTTTCATTACTCGGCGTCGCAAGTTCAAGATAGGCCGTAGGCCGGTAGCTTTTGGAAGCAAGCGAAGTGAGCCGTAACCAAGTGAGCGCCGGGCTAACATACGTTTAGCCTTTCTCGGCTCAAGCTCCTCGAACATTGCTGCTTTCAGTTCAGCGAGGGATTGCTTTGTCAGGCGCTGCCATACGTCATGGCGAAAGTAGAAAAGGTGACATCGGTGAGTTTGGGACTCAGTGACATAGAAGTTTGCCCGGACAAGAGGAATCACAATGGAGTCAAAGATGAAGAAAATGAATTCATGCAAGAGCTGAATGCGCTTTTGGAAATCAGACATAGAGAGCTTCGGGGACTTTTCCCCAGCCGAGTAGAACTTTGGAGGGACTAGCCACGGAATTTCTGTGACCTGTATTATGCCGGGTCAGCAAATTTCCCGAACAGGCTTCGGCGTGGGGAAAAAGTACCTTGAGTCCCTTGCACACTTGATGCAGACTGAGGCTCTCATATCTCCGCATTTTGATCAGTGAATCGACGTGTTTCAGTACGATTCTGCGATTGCTTATACCGTGCGGCCCGTCCCCAAAGAAGGTGTGAGGTATCAACTTCTGGAGAACAGCGCGGCAGAACGCGGAAACGGAAGAGGCAGGGGTCGCATAATCAGTTAAGCTCAGCTTGGGCTGCTTGACTCGTGAGTGGCCCTCTTCTTCCCCTTCTCTCTTGTTATTAGGAATATCTTGCGGAGGTAGGCCACTGCTGGGACTTTCCGCCACTCGACATGGAAGCGGTGATTTTGCTTGCAGTTGTGTCACCAAGCTGTGATCCAAGGAAGACCCTGGCTCGCCGGCTTTGGCTGCCGCTTTTGCCGGAGAGGTAGCGACATCTAATTTCCATGGCCCAACAGGCTTTTCAAATCAGCTTCGGTATGTGAACAGGTCCAGAATAGGAAACTTACGTGGGGACAATAATACTTCAAAAGTTCACCATACGAGCACCGGGCATGGTTCAACCGGAGCCTGCGGACCAACTCCAAAGCCTTTCCCCGGAGTCGTTTCGGTACTCTTTCCGAGAAGTTTCCTCCTAGCTCCTCTCGTAACTGATCACCGCTGGATTGACAGCGCTTTTGTCTTCTTTTTTCATCATCGCGTGCTATGTCATTTTCACGGCAATTGTGACTTGAAAGCATGTCAAAGCAGTTCTTTGAATCTGCTGATATGGTGAAGACATTACTGAGGCCGAATTCTCGAGGAAAGATGTATTTCATCACGTGCACTGTATGTGCTTGTGAGTCTAGTGAAGGACAACGGTTGAAGACATCTGGGAAAGGGGTAAGAATGGAAATGAAAATGGGTTATTTCAGTAGACCTACGAGTAACCCCTAGTCCAAAGGGCGCATTTTCCTTTGCCGGACCGGTCGTTCTGCTGTAAAGCATGCGGCGACGAAGTAGAATGATGCTGTTCGGGCCTCGAGCCTTCCCCCGGACCACATGACCGTCCTTTTCAGCCCCTGCTTGATGGTCGGCTTCAATCTTGAAATGCGAGTCGCCGATTTGCTGAAGTCCTGACAGCGGCAGTCCTGGAAGATAATGAGCTACTCCATTTTCCGATCTAGCGGTCCTGGCTCATACCACTTAACTGGAAGTAGATGCCCCTTCGCGCATCGATGGGAGAAAAGATACCACAGTCAAGCAGCAGGCGGATCATAATCTCGTCACCGCTCTGACCCAACAGGCCCAGGACATCGGCCCATGGCGCTTCCTTCAGGATGCGAACATTATGATTCGGAAACTGAGCCACGACCCCCGGAATCACATCCACGGCATTTTGACCAACCGCCAGGCGACGGAAGCCATGCGTGAGCAAATGTTCAGGTCTTTGGTACCCGGCTTTTCTAAAAAGAGACTCTATAGCAAAGTCGACCACCTACTCATGGACATCAGACAACTGAAACTTCGGGTTCCTGGCAATCACGATCCTACCTCAGATTGGGGCGACGTTGGTCCGGTGTCCGTGCTGACGAGAATGGACCGCGACTGGGACTGGGTGAAGGCGCGATAGTCTCGCTGGCGTTCGGAGTCCACTCTCGGAGTCGATTGTTTCAGGACGCCGACCAGCGTGGAATCGAGCAGGTCGGCTAATGACTGCGTGGGCTCGGCAGTTGAGTTCGCTAGAGACGCGATGCGCCGGCGCCGCAGCTTAGAAGATACGGGAAGCTGAGTGAGGAGGTATTGGCGCAAGGTGAGGAGCTCTCGGTAGTAGAGCGAGATCACCGGGTGCGTAATTTGGCCGGGTCGCGTGTCTAGGGCGATAGATGATTTGAAACGATGGGGCGATACAGTAATACTAGGCTGAGACGAGGCCGGACCCCGACGAACAGCTTTGCCAGGTCTCTTGCGCTTCTTGCCCATATTTACATGGTAGTGACGGGATGGAGACGCGTCGAGGTTGATAGGGAGCGGGCGGAAACCCTGGAAAGTAAAGGGTGACACAACAGCAGGAGTGACAGAACCATTACCAGCATTAGTATCAATAGTATCAATAGTATTCACTATTTTGAATACCCACTATCGGCACTTCAAAATTCAATCTATCTACCTATCCACTTGGGCAGTCTTGTTCCAGCATGCAAGCAATTCATTACATGAGAGCACAAAGTGCGGGAAATTGGACGTCTGTGACCCACGGAACGGGGCTGCGGTCTAGAAAGGCCGTTGAGACTGGATTGCGTCCCCACTGCGTCAGCCTGTCCCATGTTTTTCCGGCAGGGGAAGTCATGTTCCTGAACATTAAATTCTGATTATTGAGATCGTACCATTGTAATCCATCTGAAATTAGGCGGAAAAGTAACCCTGTACCATGTGCAAAGCCGTGAATAGTCATAACAAGGAGGGTTAACGAATTAAGCATGGATCGTCAATGAAATCGGACCTCCAACCTCCAAACAAAGGACGCTTCGATTCTTCTCCACCGATTCTATGATTTCCAGGGTTTCACCCTGCGACAGTTGGGAGCTGCCGAGTCTCCATGTGAGCGCATACATTTCCCCCCTGATCTCAACACCTTGGTTCGCTATCTGTCATTTCTCGCATCTCAACTCTCAACTCTCAACTATCATCTTTCATCAATCATCAATCATCTCTATCACATTTGCGATCGCCGCAGTTCAGCCCGGCTAACGATCTGGCCCGCTTTCGCCCCGTCGCCTATCAGAACCCACTACTCGTAGACGCCGAACAAACGTCAGCGCCGATTTCCTACGCACTTTCATTCGCTGTCCCTACTTTGTCTGCTTTCTTCCATTCTACTTCCGCCGATCTTGACTTCCCTATCTTTCGTATCTACTCTGTCGGGCTCACATTCGACCTTGATCCTATTCCAGCCCCGTCTAACATGCTGCTGAATGGGGGCGCGCTACCCCAGGATTGCTCTGTAGCCTGAATCGGCCGCAGAACTACGACATCCCCATTGGGCGTCCATCCCGGAACAACGCATAGCCAACCCATTCACACTCGGGAGCATCGCGGCCAGTCCACGTCGGCCTGAAGCATGCGAAATGTCTGGCAGCGGTCTCGAGCATGATATTACCGCCCGGAACTACAGGCCGTCTCCGTTTGGGCGTCAATCGCCAGCTCCCAATAGCCAATCTCCGGACGACAACTCTTTCCCATTTGAGGTCTCACCGATTGTACCCTACTCTTCCCTCGCGACTCTCGCGGAATTCACGTACTCGTCACCCACATCGGGCGTCGATCCTTCTCTGTCTGCCTCCACAAATCACCTTCCTTCGAGCGGTCGATCTGAGGCCCGTGGGCACGAGTCTCCAGACCCGGACGACTTCTATCGCCAGCCGGACGAGTCAGATGCCAACGCGACCAGCGATCTCGGAAATGTGACAACGCGCGCCAGTAACAGCATGGCAAGCTATCGCAACCCGAATGACAGAGTGTCGTCCCTGCCAGCGAACGTACTTGATCCCACACGTACTAGACGGCCGACCTACCGTTCCACCTCGGATTCACCAACGCTGGGAGGTCCCTCAACCACTGTATCCTCGAATGTCCCTTCCACCAGATCACGCAACACATCCATCAAAGAGCTCGTGAGCAAATTTGAACAAAAGTCCGACCTGGTCCTTCCCTTGCCTTCCACGTCACAAACACCTTCACGAGCTGCGAGCCCCGCCGGTAGTGTCGACGGTGATCATTCACGCTTCGCGCCTCGTCGCAACTTGCGCGACTCGCGGCCTCCGATCTTTGCGACGAGTAACTCTTCACCGCAACTTGAGTCGGCGCTAACCTCGCCTGAGGTCGAAAGATCGCCAGAACCCAGCGCCATCATACCACCACCTCTCCTCGAACGAGTACCCATCCCTCACTCGCGGCGGCCGTTGTTTGGCGAACTTCTCTCTGTCAACACCCAGCTCAATAACTTGGGATACGGTATTCCGGCGCATCTGAGACGTCGTGGCTCGGAGGGCGGTATACCAAGCCACAAGCCAGCGTTTGCCGAGCACTCTGATCTGCCCCTTGCTCGTTCGCCGTTGACTCCAACTGCGTGGTACCTCGGAGAGGCTGGTTCTCTTGAAGCTGTGAGCGCCGCAAACACGGCACAACAGCGCATGACCGGACATCGCAGAGTGCAGAGTGATTTCTCTACAAATTGTCAAAAGAAGCCCCTCGCTGACCCTTGGGAAGCTGACATGGCTGTGTCGGTACCCTTGAATTTGGCCAAGCCCGGTGATGGGTCGCCAGATAGCCCAAATTCCAAGTCCCGCATTCCTGTCTCCTCGCATCGTCTTCTCACTGCTTCCGGCTCCGAGAGCCTTTTACCAACCGAAAATAACCCGACATTCAGCAGCCGATCGAATGCCATTCCTTTACCTCCAAAGGGTGCCAGTCGCCTTCCTAAACCGTCATTGAAGGAAAATCCGCCCCGTATGAAGGAAAATGATACCGCCTTATTTGCGATAACGGCTCGTGGCAGGCGGGATATGTCAATTGGCCGAACCCGTACTCAGGTACCCGAACGGAACCAGCATCTTCAGGCCTACATTTCCGTACCTCCCCCGAAGAAATCTCCGCCATTACGCAGCTCCCGACCCCGACAGCCGATATCTCACGGTGCTCCGATCTCGCCTCGTCCCAGAGTTGGTGATCGAATTTCGTCAATTCAAAAGTCCGCAGACCGTGATACCGAGGCTCGCAACCCCCGGCAGCGACAGCGGCGAATTCCCGAATTAGGCAATGTTGATTTTGAGACTCGGCGACAAAGGATCCAACAAGCATTTAATCGGACAGTCCAGGAGAATGAGAGAAAAGAAGAGGAGGCTGCAGAAATTCGACGAAGAAAATCACAATCCCTTGAAGCAGGTAACATCGGTCAGTCTCCATCGGATGAGAAGACATTAACACCCGCTACGGCGGTAAATTCTATCCCGCCGCCTATCGAGATGGCGACTGTCGTCAAAGAGTCAACCGAGACTGTCGGTGATTGCGATGTTCACCGCAATCTACCTCAAATGAATTTGATTACCGTTGGCGACCTCCCAAGCAACGACAAATTTGGAACTGATATGGATTCTCCCACGCTAGGCATTCCAGATGGACATCATCGGGAATTGCGCGATAACGTACCAGACTCAGCAGTCACCGCGAGCTCCGATGAGACTCAAGCAACAGACTTTGACATTGAACCTCAATCAGACTTGATCGAGCGGAAACCCAGCGCTGATCATCGGACTTTGTTGAACCACATCATGCAGATTCGCGAATCTAGTGACAGTGACTCGTGCGACGAACCGGATTGTAGCATGTCAGAGACCGATGAAAAACAATCGATTCAGATCATGCTTCGTGGTACGACTTACTACAACTCCGCAGGTACAACGGATACGGAAGAGCCGCGTCAGCTTGCACGGCACTCGCAAGACGCTCAACACCAGACCAGATGGAGTTTGAGCTCCTGGTCCTCTTCAGTGCATAATCAAATTGATACGTGCGACGAAGAGTGCGATGAGAGTAGTGATGATCTGGTTCTTCAGATGCCCCAGCCAGTCCAAGGAGAGCCACCCACTCAGTCATGTTCAGCTGCTTCAACAAGGCCCCCATCAGAAAATGTTGATTCAATTCAGGACATTGGAGTAATGAACCCTGACACCCTCGACCATATGCCACACATGCAATCTTCTACTATGTTCGATACTCCTCCGAGTCTGGCAAAACAAGGCAGATGGGACTCTCGTCGTGCAACTCAGCTCTATCTCGAGGAGTTGACCCGGGGTAGGAACAACCCTGATATTCATCTTTCTACCACGCGTGCTTCTCCCGATTACAGCTCGCTTGAAGTGGACACCCGAGGCCAAAGCCAGGTCGATGGTTTCACAGACGACGGAGTCGTTGTACCTAGATTTGAGGAGAAGCCCAGTCGTGAGCGTCTTTCCCACGGTGCATGTCTTGTCGGCCGCGAAGACTGGGAAAATGCTTCCCCTCTCCATTATGGACTGGATGCATGTTGCTGCGGAAGATGAAGATGTCACACCTGCTCATGACAAACCTGAGTTTTTCAGTGATGGTGCACCTACACCTACACCGCGCTTGAATAATTCTGTCGCTGAATTGGAAGGTTCCAATGATCCGAACACGGGCCTTGGAGTCTCCATCAATCATCAAGCCGCATTCGAGCTCCAGCGCCGACCTGTAGAACTATCCGGGGACATTGCCGAAAGTGCCAGCGATGAATCTCAAACCGTCCAGGCGCCTCTTTCAGCTTTGGGCCGAGTTCCGACCCTCCGTGACCCTACATTCAGTACTGGAAGTAGCGCCGATTCGTCATTCCAGCGCGTCGAATCTATCCAGTCCCCTCAAGCTGCGGGCTCATCCGCTACCTCACTCGCTCCGTCCTTGGAGCATCCCGCTCTCGCGGAGCCGAAGAAATCACCTTCTCCTGAACAGCGCCGTCTGAAAAAGCGACGCCATATTATCAAGGAGCTTGTCGATACCGAATATACATTTGGTCGAGATATGAAGGTTGTCGATGACATCTACAAGGGTACGTCAAGCTCTTGCTTGGATCTATCCGTGGATGATGTGAAGGTTTTGTTTGGCAACTCCGACCAAGTTGTTCAATTCTCCATGAGCTTGCAAGATGCACTGAAGAAAGCTGCTCGGAGTGTCTACATCATGCCGCGATCTCAGCGCTGGGCAAGCAGACGCAACGCGCGAAACCCTCAAAGTGTGGCGGATGAACAGCCGGACGGGGAAAGTGACATATCAAATGTCGAGAAAGACCGTGCCACGAATATTGGTGCGGCGTTCGTGACCCACATGACTCAAATGGAGAAGGTGTACACCGAATATCTGAGGAATCACGATGCCGCCAACAAGAAATTGCAGCTTCTGCAACGCAACCCCAAGGTTGCTATCTGGCTCAAAGAGTGTCGCGAATGGGCTTCGGATCTCACAAGCGCCTGGGACTTGGACTCCTTGCTTGTCAAGCCTGTACAACGGATCTTGAAGTATCCTCTTCTTCTCGCGGACCTGCTGGAATCCACTCCCGAAGACCATCCCGACCGTGCGAGTCTGTCGTCAGCTCTGCTGGAAGTGACTAACATCTCTGTTCGTATCAATGAGATGAAGAAGCGCGCCGATCTCGTCACCCAAGTTGTGGGTCGCAAGCGTAACCAGTCCGATGTGCGAACGGGTCTGTCCAAGGCCTTTGGTCGCCGAACTGAGAAATTGCGCCAGCAAGTTGGATTGTCCGATATGTACGAGGACAGGGAGTACGATGCCCTTGCCGAAAAGTTTGCGGAACAATTTATCCAGTTGCAGCTGGTTGTTCGTGATGTGCAGGATTATGTTGAGTCAACCAAGAGATGGATGATCCAGTTCAATGAACTTGCGACTTCTATTGAGGCCTTCCTCGACGTGCACAACTCTCCATACCCGGAGCTAGAGAGCAAGTGGCGCCAATTCAGGATGTACGTCCGAGATATCATCACTAACGCCTTACCTGAACATGTGAGTTTTCCCCTACCAGCCTCCCGAAGATAAGGTCATAATATGTCTCCTAGATTGATGTTGTCACAAAGTCTTGCATTGATCCTACCTCGAAATTAATTTCGCTGTACACTGGACCGGAGCGTGTGATGAAGAAACGACAGAAGCGCCTGTTGGATTATGGACGCTATAAGTCGATCGTGGAACGTGGAGAGAAACCCGACAAGAAGACCACTGAGCAGGGCGAGCAATTCGTCGCTTTGAATGAGACCCTGAAGGATGAGCTGCCCAGACTCTTCGCATTGTCATCCAAATTCGGTCAAGCCTGTTTACAAAACCTAGCCGACATTCAGCTGACCTGGTGGACTATTTTGCAGCAGAAAGTCGCACCCTTCGTGGAGATCTTCCCGGATGACATGCAGAAGTTGATCAGCGACTGGAACAGTGACTTTTCGTTCTCGGAAGCACAGGTCCTCTCCCTTGGTATTTGTAATGGTTCTCTCATGGCTGACGCTGTCAACCTGGTGAATTTCAATACCCCGTCCAACAAGGATTTCAACTCTTCGCGTCGTCCGTCGACGACTACCAGCTCCAATCCTCGCCCGCATTCTTTTGCCGAAGATTCACCTAAGGTGTCTCATGACTACGGAACCGGTCAACTGTTCCAGTCTCCAAGAATGTCTAGTCACTCCGCTGCCCGCACTCGGGCCGATTCATCGTTCTCTGGGCGCACTCGGCCAGAACACCTCAACACTCCAGACCTGGGACGGAGTCAGTTACTGCAACAGGTGACCAATTCCTTTGGCACCAGCTCGCAACCTTCAGTGGAAACGGAATCGATCCCCAGCCTCCCCAGGCTTAGTCTAGACACCCCCTTCCTCGCCGACGTGATCAACGCCCCATCAAGCGTTGAGCCCGTCAGTGAGCAGCCCCCCACTTCTCCAGTTGGCCGCTACTCCAACTTCTTCTCGTCGGCGATGCCGATGTCTGATACCCCTAGCGATGGAGGTGTCGCTGTAGAGGCCGCGCCCGTGGAACCCACCGTCCTGTTCCACGTGGCCAGTCTCTACGAGTTCAACATCGACCGGTCGCGTCGCGAGGCGGGTTATCCTTATTTGACCTACGACACTGGCGATATCTTTGACGTCGTCGGGGAGAAGGGCGAGTTGTGGCTAGCACGGAACCAAGACGATCCCACCCGTCAGATCGGTTGGATTTGGACGCGGCATTTCGCGAAACTCTCGATCTAGGGTGTCGCCGCGGGTCTTCTTGGATTTCTTTCACTTTTCCTTCGCTTTCATGTCACTGGCGTGTTGCTGCGGGTTGTTTTGGAGTTCGTTCACTACTCCTTCGCTTTCATGTGCCTGGCGTGTTGCTGCAGGTCCATTAAGAACCCGCATAGCTATTCGTTCACATTTACTTTTTTCTTTCTTTTTCTTGCTGTGGCTTCCGATCAACCGGAGCTGCTGTTATGCTCGCTGCCCTTTCTTTGTCACTTGGTTTTTCCTGGATCTTTCCCGTTAAAGGGCACCAGATGTACGTTTAGATACCCCCAGTTATGAACGATATATTTTCGCAGTTGCCCTGTTCCGCATAGCCGCAACAGGATCATGATGATGGCATACGTAGACACATTCCCATGTTGATCACTCGTATACTACAACCCCATTGGAGACATCCCACGTGATCAAGCCACATGTGACGCAGAAGCCTGACGTCCCGAAATGACACAGGGATCTTTCCTTCTGTGCCTGAATCGAGTTGTAAATTTCCGCTCTTTTAGGACGCCCCTCTCTTGACTCCTCTCATCATCACCCTTGATCTGTTAACCTCCCTCCCTGCGGCCCCTCCATATTTTACCCGCAGAGCCCCCAGAACACGACCTCAGCCCTACGCCTCGGCACGACCCAATCTCGATATCCAGATTTCCATCGCAAGATCTGTATATCGTGCACGTTCTCGTTAGATTCCCCGCCACCACAAGGCTGACGGCCTTCCACTCCGATCCTTCTCATCCAATCCGGAAAGTGTTCCGGCCCCGCTCGGCCGCTGCAGAACGGGACTTGCGAGTCGTCGCCGCTGATTGCCGTTCCCCGACGCCGACTCCTCGCCACCAGGCTCGCTATAGTATTGGTGCGGTTCTTCGGCTACTTTCTGCAGACTAGTGACTACCCGCTTGATTGAGCGTGCTTGTTTCTGTCCTTGGACGACCGTGTCTGAATATTGGGCTTGTGTTGCGCGTCTCCATCTTGGCAGGCTCGAATTTCGTCTCGGTGCTTCCGGCTCTTAGTGGCACCTCCTTACTCCATTGACGTCCTCTTAAACTTGAGGCTATACTCATATTTCCGAGATGCTTGACGGCGGGTTAGGCAAATTGCAGAAGCGGATGAGGGGTCGATTCGGAGATAGTGTGAGTCAAGACTTCTGACCCAATGGTGTTTCGCCCCGCGAGTCCAAGGCTAATAATTACAGTTGAATCCCGATGATGCATACCTGAGCTGTGAGTTTCCGGACATGACATTGCTGTTGTCGTTACGGTAAACTAACGAGTAGCTTCTGTGGTCTTGCAGACTACGACGTCCGGTGTATGAGCCCTTCCGTCCCAAGAACCGGAACCCAGCAACTGACAAACTGCATAGTGACACGAGAGGATATGCAAACCCTCAAGGACGACTGGCTCACAGATAATGTGGGTTGATAGCGAGAATTACCCTCCATGGATACCCGCAGCTAATCAATCACAGATCATTTCGTTCTGGGAAGAGTAAGTCCCACCATCGACCGACCTCGCACCCTACCCAAATCAAACCCAACGCTGATCGTCGGTTCTTCCAGATATCTCGAACACGAGTTCCTCACCAAATACAAATCCTCTCACATCATCCTCCTCCGTCCCAGCATGTCCTTCATGATTCTCCAAACTCCCGATCCCCGCACTCTCCGCGAAGCCCTACCAGATTTCACGAAGGCCACGCACGTCTTCCTCCCAATAAACGATTGTCGAAATGTCACACAGGCCGAAGGCGGCTCGCATTGGTCTCTACTTCTGATTTCGATCGTCGACCGCATCGCGTTTCACTACGACTCTCTCTACCAAGGAAATGTCTGGGAGGCTGATACTGTGACTCGCAAATTCGGAGCCCTCTTGAACATGCCCTTCCGCTTTCTACATCTAAATGACTCGCCCCAGCAAGACGGTGGCAGTGACTGTGGTGTCTTTGTTTGCATGAACATGCGTCACTTACTCTTGAAACGCCTCCTCATGGCGAGCGCTCATGAGAAAGTGAGTATGAGTCTAGGTGGACGAAAGATTGATGCGAGCGCGGCCCGAAAGGAGATGGCGAAGGTGATTGAAGGATTCCGAAAGGAAGGCGAACGACGACGCTCGTAAGTATTAAGGACAACCCAGAGCATCCACCATGTTGCCGACACGTTACTGATTAATGGCTACAGGGCAAGTCTCAGCCCGATGGGCAACGGCAAATCACGAAGTCCTCCGCGCATCGAGTGATTACATCGCATGCCTATATACTTATCATGAGTTTACGTCTATTGTTCTTTTTTCATGCATACATATTCATTCTTTGAAAACAAATTATATGAACTGATATACTTCTTGTATTCAAAGCGTTGCATTCTACTGAGCTTTCTTCTGCGTTTAGCGCATAATAATAGTCCCATTAATAATATTGCCCGTTTCTTCAGAACCTTTCATATCATCGACGATATAGGGCGTACTTTATGTTGATATCCCAGCCAGGGATCTGGCCTCCCCGAGACCTAGCGCCATCGCGAGAGTAGACGGGACATGTGCGTCCTCGACCACTGTCCGGATATTGTCTTTTAGACTGTACAGGGACCAGCACTGCCTCTTTGTATGCCCCATTGATTCAAGTCTGTAACTGTACTGACAGAGATGAACCTGGGATCGTCGGCGCTGCTGAATTTGGCAATATCCGCATAGTTCAAACGAATACTTCGATTCCCATGACCGGACAAAAAAGCGGAGCGACTAGGGACAACCTATCACAAAACCAATGACTACAAAACGCCCCTTTGACACATCGAAGCCAAAGGTCTTGACGCGCGCCATCGGCATTTCAGTTGGAAGTCAATCTTTGGGCCAGATGATACCCGAGGAGTTCAGTGTATATGTAGTTTCGCGATGACGGCAAATCAGTGCACGAAGACAATGCTGACCGGGTTTATTAGTGAGGCTCGGACCGCGGTGGGGATTTGCTTACTATACTGCTGCGTTTTTAAGATCGGAGAGGCATCTGTTGTTGAGTTGATTACTTCTATCTGCCTATCTATAGGTATCATTGTCATGAGAAGAAAATTATTGACCGTTCTGAGGGTTTAAAGGAGACATTTATAACCTCGGCTTGGTGGGAGCCATGATGTGAGCACTATGATAAGTCGCTTGGTATGATATGCTCGTCTGTTCTTTGTTTGATCGGTGGCACTTGCTACAAGCTGTGTATATTTGAGGCAAGAATGTTATAATATCGTGACTCCTAAGCCAAAAGTCGAACAGGGCTCTTTGATTCAAGATAGATCACAATTTGGGGCTTTTTATCTGATTGGTGGTGTCTAAAGATGTGATCCATTGAAACACACAAAGAGAAGAGGGCAGGACAAAGTATAAGATAGAATTAGACGATGGTAGCCAGTATCCATTGCGTTTTATCTCAGAATATGTAGAGACATACGCTGAACGAGCAGAGTCCGTATAACCTTGACCCTCCCCGAGGTGCCCTGACCTAGGTTTAAGCCGAACCACCTGGCTTACATCCAAGCAGAGCCCTTCAATATCATTGAGAATGACCTTGAGCAAAGGAGGAAAGAGGTTTTTCTGCGACCCATTCTTGGGTTCCTCAGCACCCGGACTTTAAGATCACCATGATTTGATATGACTCATTGTGCCTCATGCTCTATATTTACCACGTTGGTCAATGAACCCGTATTAAAATTAATCAAGTAAAGCTCTCTATATTTAACCAATCCTCATATTGTTCTTGCAAACTTCTTCACTGTTGCAATTCCAAATGAGCGAAGATTCGAATCACGCTACGGCGCATCCGGTATCATTGAATGGGCCTTAGTGGATCGGCTTCTAAGTCTCTACCCCTAGGCTGGCACCTTCTCCAAAGTCACTTCAGTCACACACCGGCCAATGGATTTATCAAAGGCTTTCTGGGCCGGGAGGAATTCTCAGACGCCAGCATTGCAACTTGTCGTCGCAGGTGTTGACCTTCGTCACGGCGATGGGGCTGCATTGGAGAATTCTTTAAAACCGAAGTGGACATGGAGAGTGTCACTTGCATTTATAACCTGGGTAATTCTTACATTTAATATCTGTATACATTGGAGCTTACTATCAAGTTTTCATCTCGGTTGATGATGACATCGAGGAGGTCGCAACTAATCGTCAGATGTGTCAGAATCTCATCGATGCACACAGCCTACTTAGTCCCAAACTGAAGTTTGTAGTATTCCCCGGGGACACAAGAGTAAGTAAATGCGATAGAATTACCTTATGGCATACTCTAATGAGTCAGGGATACGGCATCTATGCCCGTGGTGGCACATTTACTCCTCCTTTGCACGAGGATATGGTGAACAAGCTTCCACCTCACTCCCAAGTTTGGGCTAACGCAGTTCTTCATTCAACGTATGAGGTAAACCTGCATAGTTGACCTGTCGTGTCGATTTTCTCTTGCAAATACATAGTGCTTTTTGGATCCAATCCTAGCACATACGACCATAGGGTGTGGAGAACAGGGCTTCCCGTCCGCTCAGCCGTACTTAAGCCACACGCCGGCAGGTTAGTAGTTGGGTGGGTGACCACCAGCGAATCCCTGCTGTTGTATGTTTTTGTTCTTTTATTCTTACAGTAGCGACCGCTATCGCCTTCCTTACTAAACAACATAGAGAGGGTCTTTTGAACCCTAATCACATGATACACCAAACTATATATGGTTAGTCCTGTATTTGAGATACGTTCTAGGCTTGAATCGTATGACTCGGAACAAATAAGAAACTTACTATTGTATATATACAGTACATGTCCTGTAACAGGTCGCAGACCCACCAAAAGATGCCCATCAAGTTTTCGTATGACAGTGTCTAGCAATATCCTCACTATGTCGCATGAAGGGACAGCTCTATATGGTAGTTCAAATTCTTCCACTCGTTGTTTCAGATTATACAGGACTTGAATTATCGTTAAACTTCTTAAAATAATATGGAAACTGCTAGGGACCCCTCTGGTTTTGCGATGCATTTTTGCCCTGACCTTAGAATTCCAGATCGTTCTAAAGATTCCGATCAGCTTGAAGCATTTTTCATCCTTACAGTACTTTCGTTATATATGCTTCTTTCTTTATCAAGTGTGAGCCATTTGTCGAGTTAAGTGTGGCGAAACGATTTATGAACAGACTAAAATGGCAAGGAGAGAAGATATATTGCCAGGCACTATTTTCTACCTATAATGTGTAGCATATCCAGCTACTCCAGAACTCCTTTAATCATTCAATGATCGGGACCTAGGGCCATCTCTTGGCCTACCAGCGCTCGCTGGTACATCTCCTCTGCCTCCTTCAACTTGCCCTGATTAGAGTAGAGAACCCCAAGGTTGTTCACAGACTCCACCACCCTGGGAACCACCATCCCTAGTACCTCAACTTCCTCCACTCGGCGCAGTGCAAACGTTCAGGTATCAATTAAAAAATCTTTAGAGTAGATCTGCTTCATCAGTGTTTAGTAGTATCCGCAACCGCTTTTGCCTCTTTTCTCTCACTCTTTTCTTTCTCGCCGTTCCGCCTTTCTTGCACTAGTACAGAATGGGAAGCGTCCCCACCTACACAGTCACCTGATGTACCCCTGATGAGTGAATTCCAAAACACCGTAAACACCATTATAATAAAGACCCTTAACTATAAATTACTAGGCCTTAGGGGGGCCAATTTGAGGTAAGTGTTTGTCGCTGTATTGTTTAATTTGGGTTTTAAAACTCCTAGCTTTGATTTATATGGCCGTTTGTAATATCTATGTTTCCCCTAGTATCCCAGTTACACTATATATAATTCAATATTCTATAAATAGTTCCAGTATTGCGCTAGTACAGTCTCGATGGGCCAAAAAGTATCTATTAAATAGTGGTCACCAGTGGTCTTTCTTCTTTTGATCCGTTATAACCATTCTAATCTCTTTAAGAGACTTAGGACTCTCGAACAACCGGACGGGATATCCTTCAATACTCAAGATCCTCTATGGCTCAGACTTATTTGACTGGCTCTTGCCTCTGCAAGAACATCATATATCGTGTTATTTTGCCTACCCCTGAGTCATATCCCGATGTACCGTTTAAATCCATTTCCCCTTTGCAGATAAACGTCTCCCACTAACAAGATTGATAGCTGATCATCTGCCACTGTACAAACTGCAAACGCTATACCGGCGCAGGCTTTTCCACCAATATCATCGTGCCATCCTCTGCTTTTCAATATATCAAGGGCTCCCCTAAGTTATATTTGGATAGCGATAATAAAGGCGGGAAGGTGCTACGCGAGTTTTGTCCCGATTGCGGCACACCATTTACCTCACAATCAAAAAATGACATGCGGGTCATCGCCGTGAAGTCGGGCACACTCGATGAACAGCACCGAATAAAATGCACAAAATTAGCAGCAGAGATATATCATCATCGAAAGGACGTGTGGGTGGCCAGTATAGGTACTGAGGATGTTCAGAGGATCGATGGTAGCACGGGAGGATAGAGGAAGAAAGCAAGAGATTAGACCGGGCAGGAGGAAATATTGACTCAAATCAGATTCTTGACCACTATATATGCGCGGGAAGCCCTTTGATTTAGATTGTTTTAAGCTTTGGTATAGAAAATACGACATCACTGCTAAAAATTCTATACTACAACATGACGAATCTAGAAGTGCTTTCCGTAATTTGCCTTGACTCATAAGTGGTAACACTGACAATTTGTTGGGGGGCGGAGATAACTCTCATTCTATATGTACTAGTGTGTGAGGAGGTAAAGGGCCAGGTAAGAAGATATGAATGGGATATGAAATTGATATAACGGTAGTCTTCTCACTGCCCGGCAGTATCCTGCCGGTTCCTCCCGGACCCTATGTAGCGAGAACATAAACGTTCTCTTTAGTTAACATGTAATCCTACTCGAATCACAATATTATGAATCGTCGTCCCATATACGACCCGTCTAGGGTTAATAAGCATCGTCGCTATAAATGGTACTGGTCATCGTTAAAGTGGGGGAGGGAAGCCTAAGAAGACTAAACTAGAAGCGATTAGCAAACATCTCTGGCGTCCAATAAAATCCAAAAGGATGGCATGATGACAGCGGCGGGGATTACAAATAAGCCTTACTGTCGATCGAGCCTCACACAGCAACCTCATCCCGGGCAGACACACAGAAAAGCACTAGGTGCTCTGTAGTAATGAAACCGCAAGATACAAAGAGGGACTGGTGGCAGCTTGCCTATTCAACGACTACTCTATTTGCATGGTTTGCATGGAATCTTCCAGCCTAGAAAGTCGGGAGTAAATAACTGTATATTTCATACTTGTAATTTAGTATTAGGGTATACATTACTTGGTTAGCCACAAAACGGGTTAATTACATGCTATCCATGTCTGAATTAGCTGATCACATGATTAGGGTTTGAAACAGCTTCTCTATGTATTCGACATGGAAGGCGAAAGCGGTCGACACTGTACCAAGATTTGTAGATAATGCTTTTTGAACATAACCCTAGCACATACGACCATAGGGTGTGGAGAACAGGGCTTCCCGTCCGCTCAGCCGTACTTAAGCCACACGCCGGCAGGTTAGTAGTTGGGTGGGTGACCACCAGCGAATCCCTGCTGTTGTATGTTTTTGTTCTCTTTTTCTTACCAAGATTCGTCGACGAAGTTTCCCTTGCCGCCCTATTCTACACCCCATTCAGGGCATCCACGTATATATATTCACCTAGTGCCCTGAACACCACTTTTAGCACCTAATATCCTGCACGTGCCTGAAGCGCTGACGTAGCCTACCGCGAGTAGCGCTGACTATATCTCCTAGACAGATGTTATGCTTTAGGCTAGGCACGCTGCTACTAATGCCAACCATGAGATCAATCCTATTCAAACCCCCAAAGTACATTGCAAGTACATTGCGCTGTAGCCAAAAACACAGTAAGGTCACGTTGAAATGCTCAAGAGCTCATCTTGAAGTCCACCATTGGCGAACTGGCCAAGTCAATGCAGCAGCCATACCAGACACCCAACCCGCCCATCCTTTGGCCTTCACAGCAGCATTAACAACCGTAAGCATGCGTTGAGTGAAGATATCTGCTGGGTCCGAGTCATGTAGATAGCACTCCCAGACAGCTCCTTCTTTATCGTTTCCATCATGGAGAGCCTCCAATTCTCCCGTCGAAGGGTCAAGTTTCAGTTTGGGTCCCGTAACCAGCGAGCGACCAATACACGCTGTATCTGCAACCAAATATGACGCCGCATCGATAACATCCTCACTTTGCCCGAGTGGCACTCCCGCCAATAGTACCCGAACAGGCGTTTGCATGAATGTGGAATCAGTATAGTATGGGCAGATAATATTGACTCGAACACCAGCGCTGACGGGAGCTGTCACGCGTAGACTCCGGAACAAGCCAAGCACCGCATGTTTTGAAACGGTATACGGCGCCTGCGTGATCAGCGGGTGTAAACTAGCAACGGAACCCATGAGCAGGATATGTCTGTCTCGGCCCGACTCCGAGGCAACCGATTCCTGTTCGCACGGCTTCGAGCCCGGATTCTTCGGTAGAAAGAACAACGCCAGGTGCACCGTATACAGGACGCCGGTGAGGTTGACATCTAAAGTCTTGAAATTCGGGGCCGGCGGGCTGGGATCGTTCAGAAAGTCGACGTGTGGGTTTTCGAAGGCTCGAGATTCCTCGCTATCGTTGATACCAGCATTTGCAACGACGGTATCGATTCCACCATGTGGACTCAATCTCAGAGATTCTCGAAAGAAATTGACCTGAGATGTCCAAGATGTGACGTCTAGCTGGATGAAATGAACATTTTCGTTTTGCGTGTCCTGGCGGATTCGCGCCGCGACTTCTTCGCCGGCTGGATTGATGTCGCCGAGTATCACGTTTGCTCCGGCAGCTGCCCAGCGAGCACTGAATCCAGCCCCAAAGCCCGAGGCGCCGCCGGTGATAAGTATGGTTTTGCCTTTAATGCGAGCTGAATCATAGCTCAGATCCATTTTGATTTGGCTTGTGTGGAAAAAGAAGAACTGAATTCGGTGCACAGCTCATGGGCTGAAAGGTGGGTGGGGGGGCCTGCGGACACAGCGCGGCATATTTGTAGTATTTTTAGCCGACTCTCAGCTACTACACACAAAAGGGATTGCAGGCGTCTGGACGAACATCACAAGGCCGGAAGAACACCAGCATTGAGCGCATTTAGAATGCCAATGTATTCGTATTTCGGATAGCATGTAATTATTGCGATTCAGACTTACCGTTCCAAGGACTTGGCATAGAATTTGAGGGATAGTCACATGATTTAGTCACTTTTTCCATAATGGAGCATAACTCAACAATAAATCTACAAAATTAAAGGCAATATGCACGTTTAAAATAGATCAACTTAAGCTAACTCAATACTATATATCACCTGTAAACCCGTCTACACATCTGGAATACCCGTGTGCTACCTAACTCCTCTCGCTGCTCCTTAACAAGCCCTCTCATCACTTAGTATGCCTTGTTACTGAATTGGAAGTTGATAACAATTTTTTTAAACTGAGTTTGTATATCATGTGGCTCTTCCTTTAATTCTATGGAAACACGGTAACCTTGTCTGAACTGCCATCTAATGACAATTTCAAGGCTTTACCGGATATTGACTTATGGTAGTGTCATTCTGGACCTATAGTGTCCCGCTCGAAACCTCCTAGAAATTCATTAAATCCACCAAGAATTAAAACCATTTTCACAACTTAGACCTTAGGCCAAATTAGGAACACACAGGCCAAATATGGGCGGGCAGGCAGGTGCTAGGTCTACATGGGTCAATAGATCGTGCATGTTGAGCCTTTGGTATTACAGATTTCTTGGCCCCCAAACTACTCGCTTGGATTACCATATCTTTTTTTCTGTCTAAGGCGCTCTACAGTTAATACCTTGATGGATTTCGCATGCAAATATTCAGGTGGGCGAATATCTGCCCGGATTGCCATGCTGAGGAATGAATAGAGCGAGCCGCTCACGCCCGATCCGTGGGCGCTGGGTGACCACCACCTTAGACATACAATAGCATGTCTTTTATTTTCTTCTCCTTGTTATTGCGAAGGACGCGAATTTTGGAAGAAAAAGAGATTCAAAGAGGCATCCTGTTATGAAGTAAGTATTTGAAGTTTTATTATTTTCATGTTTGTATTGAACTAGTTAGCAAGATAGGAATTCCCTTTGCACGGCGACGCAACCCCGATATAGCCGCCCTCAATAGCCCAAGGTCTTGTTAATATCGCTCTTAATTTTGATTGACTTTTCGCTCTTTCCATTGAGTTTAATAGGACTCAAGCCCATGGCCATTTTGCCGGCTTCAGTCTGCACGTCTTTAACAGAAGCTCTATCCGAAAACTGACTCTCACCAAGACCACCCGGGAAGTCTGGTGGAGGAATACCCTTCATGAAAGCATCACGTTGCTGTGCAACGTATTGATACGTGAGGTTAGTGGAAAGCCCGCGTACTAGTATTTCGAATCAACTTACCGCATTGTTGGGGTCCAGAGGAACGGATGGAATGTAAAACACACAAGCATCGTTGTCTCCTGTGTTAACCGCCTCGGTGCCGTGGATAGTATCAGCGCTCCAGAACACTGTCAAACATTAGCTACGTCCATTTTGCAAATCAAGATGTCGATTTACCGGTGTCGCCTGACTCAACAGTAGGGTACGGGATCATGGTCTCGCAGAGTCTTAGATGGGGGCGGTGGTCGGGAGTATGCTCCTGTGCAGTTCCCGGTTTGGCACCGTGCAGATAGACATCACCTTCCCCATCATCGAGGGAAAACTTCCATCCATCCAGAGAGCCCTTTCGAATGGGCTTGAAGAAGGGTCGAAGCATCCAGTAAGCAGTGGTTGGCTGTAAGATAGGGTGAACCACAAGAGTACCTGATATGATTAGCGATCAACGTTGAATGAGGTGTATGTTCATGTGCAACTCACCTTGCTGGGGTCCGTGACGAGACAGCCCGAGCCAGCTTGGGAAGGTTCTGAAGACTGAGCAGCCTCTTGGTCCTTCATGTATATTCATATTGGCATCCAGGCGGCCAGTCAAATCCCAGGGGTCGTACTCCTGCCACTGCTACAACATGAGCATGCTGAACTGACAAGTACCACAGCACACACTAACTTACCTTTCCTTGGAAGATCTTGCGGTATACGTGGTTGTATGAGCGATCCTCCCATCGCCCAATTCCTCCACCATCGACGTGAGGGGGAGCCCGAAGTGTCTATCGCCGGGTGGGCGGATTTGGAGACGATCACAATAGGTCAGCGGAACCGAGAGATCAACTGTATGATTTTAGTCAAGTCCATGAAGTTTCATCATAGAGGTTTTCATCACTTTTTTGGTCTTCGTCAGCAGAATAGAGTTGGTTTATCCATGATTGTGTGGCGAGCATGTTGGGGTGCGATCGTGCCTTCACCTGAGAAGGGCTTCAGTACGATTCGTAAATCACCTGATTAGGGTCAATACAAGCTCGAACATGGATTAATATTAACCATTACCTTCTTTTTTGCCTCAGAAGGGAAGCCTTTGAAGAAATGTGCGTCGAATTATTGACGAACATCAGAGAGAAGCCCTGTAGCGACATCTTTCGGCATAACCCCTCTAATGACGGCGACACCCGTGCGCCGGATGGCTTCAATGTTCGCTGGCGAAACACTACCAGCTTTAAGATCGGCAAACTTCAGTTGGGGAATAATCTGCCGTTGGTCGGTATGTGACTCGATTAGAAGGACGCGATGAAACATACCGACTCTCGCTTGGTAGCGACCTCCTCAGTTCGTACTTTCAAAGTTTCAACTAGATCATCCCACAACTTCTGGATTTCCTCTTCTAAACCAGTTGTCAAGTGACGCTTCAAGTCCCGGAACCGGTCCGGCAATGGTGCGCTCTTCTTGCCAGAAAAGGTGGAAAATACCGAGGAAATATAGCCCTCTTGCTTGTCTTTGCGAGTGGGCGGCGACATTTCAGTTGCTAGAAGTCGCTTGGGAGCTCCGCACACTTGCCTGCCCGAAAGCTAGGGCATTTGAGACATTTGGATGAAATAAGTCTGTTCATGATGAGACTGCAATGTTGCGTTGAGAGGAAGAGATTCGCACAAATTGCAAGAGGATTAATCTTACATCGCTCTGAAAACTCCTTGGATCTACCGTGGACTTATATAGTCGTCTAGACTGAGATTACGGCGAGACCCCTGATTTAGCTACTACTGACATCAGTAATGGTGTAGATTCGATCTGATCGTGTAGTTCCTTTGCCGCCGAGGATCGGTTCCGTAACCTTATTTGGTAAAGCTCCCGACAGCGGACGACAGCGAGTGAGCCCAGTAAAGCAGATGGCCGTGCTAGTAGCAGAGACCCGCCTCACTAAGCTTCCAAGGTGGGTGATCGAAATCAGTGCTATCGTCGTGTCTGCATGTCTACGATACTCTTGTCCCGATGATTGCTGCAACTGGCACCGCTTCCCCGCTAGCAGCGGCACAGGTCGCATTGGGAAATTTAACCGTCGGTCCAGCTCTAGGACAGAGAGCTGGATTTCTAGATCAAAGGCAAGTATGCTCCCTGATTGATCCTTGGAGCCACCAGGCCTCTAATCGACTTTATCAAGTGGGACCCAGACCGAATCTATAAGAGAGAGATACAATCCTCCTTTTAGGCTAGCTTTCCTTGCCGGGTCATATTTTTAGCAACAACAGAAGTTGAATGTCGATTACACAACATGGCAAGCTATAATAAAAGCTGAAATTCGCATTAACACTACTCAGAGACTTCTCCGGAATTTACTTTCTGCTACTCTCAGTATCTACACCTCAGTTTGCCCCGTTTGACAGTCTATGATGTCAGTATATATAGTCCGAACTATCAAAAGCTGTCAAGATCGATCTCAAAAGGATGGACTGTAGAAGAGCATACAAGATGTGTACAGTCTCGGTCCCTGATAAGAGCCAATGTATATTTGTTCAAACTTTGACCTACCTAGCTTCCTCACAGTCATATAGGAGAATTTGAGCTATGACAGGATACAGTAATGACATCATACCTGGAAGTTGATCAAATTTGCATTCTACGTTGCGACAAGATAATAGCATCATAATCATCAGAGCTTTTAATTACCAAGCTGTACCGTTGTGAGGCGACAAGGCGCAACTCACCCAAGGAGATGGAAACATTCACTAATCGGATCTGAGGCCTCCGAATTTTTCCTTTTTTCCTCAGTACAAGCGCTCCATTTTTTGTCGAGCTCGATAGGCGTCAGTTCCGAGACGTCGATGCTGCAGTCTACCCAGTCCATTTAACAACACATGAAGCTAGTTTCACCACCTCTCCCTTCCACTGTGAAATCTAAAACAATTACATCAAATTACGACTGAAGATACTGCAGACGGAAAGAGTAGAATTGAAGATTGCTCACTCATCCTTGAGAACCCAGAACCCAGACATCGCAAATGCAACAAGACACGCCCTCAACTCCGAACCATGTCGAACAGAAGACTAACATAAAGAACATCAAGGTAATAAAAACAAACGGACAATCCGGTAAAAACGGCTCACTAGATGTGTAATATATGAAAATTTAGTAAGTTCAAAAGTTGCAGACGGGGGAATAGCAGTAAGAGTAACCCGAAAGCTCCACAAACAGACAACGAGAGAGGAAAAATCTATACAGTCATGACGTGTAAATGCGCTAGGCAAATTGCAGACCCGGAAGTGAGAATTGAGTATGGGAAGACAAATAAAGAAAACCGGTCCCGATGAGGATCAGGAGCGAAAAGGGATACCCCTGGAAGATAGGACAACCGGTGTAAAGTGAACGCTCAGCGTTGAGGCACAGACAATTGCGCGAATATAAGCGAGATGGTATAGTCTGGCGGTCTGGGCTTGCCTTGAAGCGAAAGAAATGGTGACTTAAGGCGGTGTTGGCGTCTGTCCAAGCCCGTGATCGCGGCGCTTCTCGTGAGACCGCATGTACATGTCATCCGATTGGGAATCCGGTATGGACTGTGGGATAGCTCGGGGCGCGGCCATCTGTTGTTGTTGAGCGACGACCTCTCGAGCGTAGAACTCTACGAGCATAGTGCCATAGGACTCGAGCTCCTCAACCGGGATGGCAAGTCGGAAATCGTTGAGTAATAGGAACTGCAGTTCCAAATGATTAAGTTCCACAAGCGGAAGGCCTCCAACCTGTATACTGGATTAGAGACGGGGATGCGTCCTGACAAGTGAAGAAAGCATACCTTTGCGTAGCGTGAATTGGTATAAAAGACATCGGAGAAGAATTTACTCGCACAAGTCACGCCCGCGATGACCAGTCGGTGGATATTAAAGCTATCGACGACGAAAAAGTGAGAGAGGCTCTCGTCCTCGGCCTGGGGATATAGAGCGGGAGAGACGGATGCGTTCGGGCCCTTGGGGTCTGAAGCTGTCATGCCTGTCGAGGAGGGGGTGTGACCATCGAGGTATCCTGCACGTGTCGGCCTGCCGGGGAGTGATATGAATCTGAATCGGTAGATGGGGTCGGTTCATATCTTTGCTGTACATGGTCGGTTTGCCCACTGTTGACCAGTTCAGTCATGCGGTCGAAATAGACCAGCAAGCTGAGGAATACCTCGTAGGTAGTCGGGCAGTACTTATGTATGCGAGTGAGGTAACTGAGAATGGTGATGCTGGGGACGTTCTTGCCATGGAAGGCAAGAACGCTGGTTGCTTGGGGAGTTAGATTGGAGGCGCCGTCGGGGGGAGGGATGTGGCGATGAACGTGTTCGTGATGGGTGTCGTTGGTGGTAGTGATCTTGGTGAGGAGCCCGGCAACCATTTCAATGATCTCGGTGACGGGCATGGAGCTGATCTCGAAGTGGCGCGGTTGAGTGCCATGGCCCGGGTTCTGAGATCTGGCCAGGAATTCTTCGCTGGCTAGACTCTGGATGTGCGACAAGCTCTGGACACGAATTCGGCTTGGTGAGTTGGCTTCTGAATTTCCAAGAGACTGCATCGATCGGAATGTCGGTTGCAATCGTGGCGACTCGGGTGAGGACTGGGTAAACGGGTGGGACTCGGAGGTCATGGAGTCGGC
The DNA here is from genome assembly GCF_028827695.1 of Penicillium maclennaniae. NCBI lineage: Eukaryota > Fungi > Ascomycota > Eurotiomycetes > Eurotiales > Aspergillaceae > Penicillium > Penicillium maclennaniae. Next base: position 2,090,778 of record NW_026623215.1, on the reverse strand, counting down.
GGCATGGCCACTCGAGTATGGCGTGGCGGTGTTAGAATATGATGGATGATCGCGAGCAAGCCCATAGTTTGAGTGGGAGGTCATCGAAGGCGGGGGATGGGACGGATGGTCGGAGGGGGCCCGAGTGGAAGGAGTGTGTGAGTTGATGTAGGCGGGGACATCCAGATGCGCAGGAAGCCGAGCAGAGCCTACGGTGGTTGGCGGGGCGGTGGAAGTGGGGGTCGAGTTGGAGGATGTTGATCTAGAGCGTCCCTCTAGTTGAGACGCGCGGGTGTATTCGGTGTATTCAGGGTAGTCGTTGCGCGTACTCAACATCTTGTCGATCTGTTCCGGCACGTGGTTGAGAATGACGGAGCCCATATCAAGGTGATGCCGGGTCTCTAAATTGCGCAGGCCGGGTCAGCAAGGAACCCATTGAGCTTTGGAAACAGCTCTCACGATTGAGGGGCAACATCCGAATGGAGAGAGAGAGGCAAGAGAACCGAGAAAGAGAGGGGGGGGGTTTTTACATTCGATGACGATTGGCCTGGACAAGGCGATTTCAAGGACCAGAGCGCGAATCAAGTTCGACCCCGGCAGAGAAGGGGAGGGGGTTCGATCACCAGAAAGCGCCGATCCGAGCCATTGCTGAAGGGAAAACAGGATAGCTTTTTTGGGCCGTGAGCTTAGGAAGAGAGATGTTAAGTGGAAGTGGCAGGAAACGGTTCCACGGTGAGGTCAGTGGAGATGGATGGTCGAACCGGGAAGGTGAAACTGCCTCTGGTCTTCTTCTCCAAATAAAAAAAGGGGGATTTTCGTTTCAACTAAGATCTACTTTGCGATGGCCAGAATCACGGAAGGGAGAGAGAAGGAGAAAGAAAAGAAAAGTTTCTAGGAGAAATAATACAAGGAAATATATAGGTCCAGACCAACGTGGCAGTCATCCCAAGGCACATCTCAACTATCATATCTCACATCCTGGGAGCTATACAAGGGAATCTTGGAAGAGAATGTGGGACACATCGAGTTGACTCTTATCGGGGGCTTGGGGATATAAAAGACGGTGTAGCGTCTAAATACCGGGCGAATGACAGCCCGATGTGCGCGCCCGTGGTGCCATGGCCGCCCTTGATTCTCTACTAGACTTCACGGATGAATCCGCTGACGGGGAACCGGGGAAAAATGGGTATTGACTGCAATTGAATTTACCATTCTTTGGAGGTAGCCTATCTCGTCCAATGCTCACGCCATGCGGGTTATATAGGTTGATCCCTAGGTTCCCCCGTCCGTGGATGCTGCAGATGTGAGATGTAAAGATGCATCTCCTATTCATCCACTATGGGGCCACCACCCATGATGTAATTGACTAGGGAATTCCCAGAACCTTGGGATATATTCTACGTCTTACGGTCAGGGATCTTATTCGAGGTCTATGAGATGGGCCCCCAGTTTCTCCTAATGGCATGATTCACGAGATTCCCGATAGCCGTTGCTACCCAAGCCTTGGGAGTGCCCGAGATTCACGACTTGTGCATATGACAGGATGCATTCCCGCCTGGGGTGCATGACCTGCACTGGGTCGAGGTTCATGATACCATGCCAATGTTTCGAGACTCGAAAAGATGCTATTCGTACATCACTCATTAATTTGTCACGCCGGGCCCGGTGTAGTTGGTGTCCGGTAGGTACAGGTGCCGCACGGCGCCCTTCTTGGTCAAGACCACCATACGAATCACGCCTCCAGAGCTACCATCCCACTTGATCGCCTCCTGCAACGAGTTCCGCACGAAATCGATGCCCTCCTCCTCCGTCATCTGCTCTTTCCAGTGTGCGTCGGTATAACCGTAGATGTAGGTCGAGCCAGAGCCGCCGATCGCGAATGATTGCTTGTGTAGGGAGCCGCCCAGCGGTATCGAGTACACTTGGCCGCCGTGCTTGGGATCGTATCCGGCAATAATGATGCCCGCGCTGTAATCAGTCAGCATGGAGTCATCTCGACGTGCAGAGTAAGAGCTAACCTAAGCGCATCCTTGTTCTCATAGCACAATTCCTGGAAGAGCGAAGCGGCCACCTGCGTGCTGGGAGCCTCGTTGTTGACAACGCCGTACATGTTGAGATGGTAGGAGACAATGTCTGCCACGGCCTGGGTGTCCGCGGCCGAACCAGAGCGGCAGCACCAGATGGTGTCGTGCACCTGTGTCAATTTATCGGTGACTCGATTGGCAATATAAGCGCCAGTGGTTGTGCGGCTGTCGGCGCCCAAAATAACGCCGTCCTTGAAGTTGATTGCCATGCTGCGGACTGGTTAGAAGCTGCAGTCGAAAGAAGAGGAATGTCGAGCTCCAGTTCACTCACATGGAGGTTCCAAGGCTAAAAACGTAGCGGGTCAGCATTTGGCTCAAGATACAAACGGAATCATTCTCCGGAAGAGACTTACTTGACCTCTCCACTCTTCAGATGCTGCATATCGACGTGGATGCCATCTACACGATGGATGTTAGCTCCTCTACCCACGAGACGATGACGATAGCTCGAGCTCACCTTCACCCAGCATTCCCGTAACGCCGTGGCTGGAAACCATTGTGTAATTCGAGTGCAATAATGTCAATAATGAGGAAATAGAATGGTCCAAGGAATAAAGGGGGAGGTGAAGTGCAAGGAGATGGATGTGATCAAGTAGCTGTAAGGAAGGCAGAAGCTCAACGCGTCCAGCTCGGGCGGTGAGCGGTGACCCAGCGTTTGATAGGGCGCATCGCCCTATCGCCAACTCCGAGTCTCCTGAAACGAGCATCTCGCTCCTTGGGTTTATCAATTCCTTTGAGCCTGGTGCAACGATTCAAGTACTGACTTGTTTCAAACCCACCATTCTTTCAACCACATCACACTCGTTTCCGAACCTGGTCGCCATGTCCGATTCACCTCATCCACCCCCAGCCTGGAGCATCAGCAACATGGCCAATAGCGCCATGACATTCCTACGGCTTCCCGTACTGGCATCATCCGGTCTCAGCCGTGGTCGCAAGCGGCCTTTTATATTTCAAGCAAAAGTGTGAAGCCTGTGGAACCATCCCTCCTCAAGACCTTTCCGTTATTGACACAGTATCTAGTGAATTGATATACCCCCGCAATGTCCCCGTCGATGCGCGAACTGAAGTCCCGAGCCCCCGTCAGTTCGGCATCACAGACTTTGAGGACCTTCAGATTCCGACGCCAGATGGCGAGACACTACACGCCTTCTTCTTACGGCAACCGAAGACTCGCTTTCGTCGCGACATTACTGTCCTCATGTTTCATGGAAATGCCGGTAACATCGGTCACCGAGTTCCCATCGCCAAGGCGATCCAGGACACACTTCAGTGCAATGTTATCCTTTTAGAGTATCGGGGTTACGGTCTGTCGACCGGCACACCGGATGAGACAGGCCTGAAAATTGATGCTCAAACTGGTCTTGACTACATGCGCCAACGGCCCGAGCTCAGTGATACAAAGTTTGTAATCTATGGTCAAAGTCTGGGCGGTGCTGTGGCTATCAATCTGGTTGCCACAAACCAGGAGCAGGGCGACATTAGTGGATTGATCTTGGAGAATACTTTCTTGAGTATCCGCAAGCTGATCCCTAGGTGAGTTTGCTCGGCGGGTTTTGATGTTACAGAACCTGATCTAATATCATACCAGCGTATTCCCTCCTGCTAGATATCTTGCTCGCCTATGCCACCAATACTGGACGAGCGAAGATGTCATGCCTAAGATCACCAAGGTGCCGATTCTCTTCTTGAGTGGGCTCAAGGACGAGCTTGTGCCGTATGTAGCAGACCATTCATCTTCATTTGGCCAATACTAATAACGCACAGGCCATCAAACATGACCCAACTCTTCGCTGTTTGCCGGTCTGAGCGCAAAGTCTGGCGCACACTGCCCAACGGCGGCCACAACGACTCCGTAGCCGAACCAGGCTACTTTGACCACATTCACTCCTTCATTCGTGAGGAGGTCGAACACGAGTAACCTTATGATATAATAATGATCCCACTTTGGAAGCATTGGTCATTCCCCTAGCTTCGACTTTCTAGCATGGACCACATGCCATGATACCCGCCCACAGCGCAAGACCTTAGCTGTTTCTTTTGCTCATCATTTCTGGCTCGAAAGACTATCTGTATGGTCATTCGCTATCTGAAATCCCGGATCAGTTGTTTGAATCAGTAAGTTTCTGCCTGTGCAAAACCACTGGCGCCATGTTTCCCTTTCTCTCCAGGTCTATGTGATACAAGCGACTTTTAGTCCCGGAGTTTTGTGTTTTTTAATGTTTGAGGCTCCTTTTCCTCTTCTCGTGTGCATGAATGCTGATATCCATTTTTGCTAATGGGTTGTCCTTCTGGGGGGTTTTTTCTTCTTTTTCGGGGTCACGATTTCGTGTAGATATGAGAGAGGCATGTTGCTTTCCTCGATTCTTGTACCACTTGTCACACATATCGATTCTGCATTGCTTCAATGACGGGGAAAATATACGAAATTCAAGAGAAGACTCTGTTCGTAGGATGATTGTAATATTGTGAAAGTCTTTATTATACAAAGTCAGTTGTATAGCCCCAATCCAGCTCTAAGGTAATGCTGGACCAAGTCTCAGTCCACTTGTCAAATGGACACATATAGTACAGGTCATCAGGTATGAGCCCAATGTGATCTATCAAGCAAAGAAACCTCTAGTTGATGCGCTCAGCCTCCTCGAGGAGCTCATCAATCTTGAAGTTCTCTACATCACCGCGAGTGAACATCTTCACCAACTCGCTCTTCCGGCCACTAGCCTGGCCCTCGAAATCATAGAATCGCTGCACACAGCTGACCAACCACGTAGCCTCAGTAGTCGAGACGCCCCGGTCCGGAACAACCTGCCCATGCATAAGGACCAATCCTTTGTCATCCGCCAGATCAAGATGATGGGTAACGGTAGTATGCGGCTGAGCATACGAACCATGCATCTTGAACGCACCGAGGTGCGTGAAGATCACAGTCGATGTGTGTGTGTTGGCAGTCTCGCCCTTGGGCTTAGCAGACTCCTCCGCCGGCGGGTGGAAGGCCCACTGCAGGAAGTGAATATCCGCACCCGAGCCGAGCGGGTTGCCGTCGGCGTCGACTTCATCGGGACCGATGTCGTCGGTCTGCTGGCGCGGGAGGGGAAGGACGAATTGTGGGTTGTGACGCGCGGCGTGGGCAATGCGTTTGTAAACATCTAGAGGAATGGCGGCAGTGATGGAGGTGCCGTCGTTGGCGAAGCGGAGGCGCCACAAGGCCTCGATTTCTTTTGCTGGAAGCTCGCGGATCTTGTCGACATCTAGGTATGTGCTGAGCGGTTTAATGGGGGTTTCGCTGCTAGAAGCCTTGCGCGCGGCCTTGACAGTGGGGTCGGCCTTTGGCGGCGGAGGAGCTTGGAAAGAAGGCGATGTTCCGGTGATGGTTGATGAAGCAGTCTTGGGCTCTGGTGTTGCGACGGTGGATGCTTTGCGGCGTAAGTCTTGAATTTTCTCGGTGTAGGCCTCCTTCAAAGATTCGACGGAATCATGGCCCTCTCTGTAAGAGGTGTATTGTCAATTAAATCATACTGGATCTATCCGAAAAGGTACACTTACTGCCTGGCCTTCTCGTCGAGCTTCGCCCGATATTTGTCCAACACATACTTGGGATCGTGATGCGACGCAAGGTAGCGCACGTCGTGGACTTCCGCCCAACGACGCTGCTGGTTCCGTAGCAGGCGCGTCTGACCTCGAAAGACGGATTGAAATCCCTGGAGCCTGAAGGATGCCATGTTGATCAACAAGACTGTGGAATAGAGGAAGCTGGTTGACGATAAGAAGATCGGGAAAAACCCACTAATGTCATAACATGACATAAGCACATACACATGCTCCACTAGAGAGATGCAGTACAAAATTAAGGCATCCTTTGGACATGAAACATATCAGTTTACACCAACACTTTCGCAAAACGAATCTGACTCAAGCCCTCACTGAAGAATAACCTAGAATGACTGCTCAAAATGAGCCAGAAATTGTTTTATTCGACTTGGCCTGCACCAAGAATGTCTGCTTCTCTCCAGTTGCTTGGCGCATCCGCCTTATGCTCAATTACAAGTGTATCCCTTATCAGACAAAGTCCATTGAATTTACCGATATTCAGCCAACTTTGCAAAGCCTGTGTGCCAGAATCGTCTCATTCATTCCAGTCCCATGTCCCCAGCCAAGCTTGCCTGTGCTTCATATGTCAACGCGTAGCTACGAAAGCAAATGGTTCCGCGTGAGAAAAAGCCCCAGACGGAACGTTTCACAGTAACGTACACCCCGCCGAAGCTTCTCCTGGAACCGACATTCGATACACAGTACCAGTTATTCTCCGTAATTCAAGCAATAAGTACATCTTCGAATCAGCCCTCATCGCGGAATTTCTCGAGTCAACCTACCCAGACCAGCCAGTACCGCTGATGTCAAGCCTCGGCAATGAGATCGAGACTAAAGCACGCCGGATAGTCGGTGCAGTGCTCCGGTCTGCAGTGATGCCGCGCGAGATACATATTCTATCTCCACGAGCACAGGAGTACTTCCGACGTACGCGAGAGGCCTCCCTCGGGCATTCGCTCGAAGACTTACTCGTCCATGAGGCCGAGTACTGGGACCAGGCAAGCGACAGTATGCGCGCTGTCGCTGAATTGATGCAGACGAAGAAGGCGGATGGGCCATCCGTGCTAGGCGCGAAGCCGAGCTATACTGACTTCATTGCGGGGTCTCTTCAAGCTGCGAGGGTTGTTGATGAGGGTGTCTTTCAGAAGATAATGGAGTTTCCTGGTTACAAGGAGATCTATCAAGCTTGCTTGCGTTACATGGAGAAGAAGGATTAAACGATTGAATTGATACTATCCCGTAGATGGCATTTCTAAGGACCGTGGGTGGATCATTTGCTTTTCCCGATCCATCGGGAAAAGCCCACTTTGTCAGCGGATGCCATCATTCAGCTCCTTGGTCGCTCCTTGGTTCTGTTTACATCAGGATCTTAACCAATTCTATCAAGTTGAATTGCAATTTATCAAAATGGCCTTCGTTCAAAAAGAATTCACCACCCCACCACCTCTGCCCGCACCAGGAACGTCCCCAGACTCCGCCTCCGCAAAGCCTTGGTACCTCGTCACTGCAGGGATCTGGGAGCTACTTCTGAACGGAGATGCAGAACATAAGGCCGTGCTTCAATGGTGGGAACCGTACACTGCTACAACAAACCAGCCAATTACACATACTTTCACCGAAGAAGTGTGCGTTCTCAAGGGAGGACTGAAGGATCTTATGCTGGGAAAGAGGTGGGGTATTGGGGCATATGCCTATCGAAAGCCTGGAATGGAGCATGGGCCTTATGTCGCGTCTGATGAGGGTTGTTTGATGTTTGTCAAAGTCGTACCAGCTTCTGCCGAGAATGATTGAGTGTCAGAAAGTTGGAGTGGACTCACTTTGACGCCTAAAGATCTATGCACATGATCGAAGTTGAGGTGGTTTGGATGTAATTGGACTTCATTCACTCTGTGCATATATCTATAATTTTTTTGAAAAACCTTCTCTGTGAAGATCGGCAGCTACTAATCAAACAAAGATCCCGCAAACGGGTGGACACCGAGTGAGACTGATGCTCCAAGGTCCCCAGATGCTACCAGGGTATCATATGCAAAAAAAAAAAAAAAAAAACAAGGGCAAGTGGTCTTCTCTCACAATCATGAGTCATAGTCATGAAGATGTAGTCAAGCATCTGAGTATGCCACATCAGCCACGGGCATCAAATCAGGTGTTGGCACTTCACTGGCCTCGACTGGCTTATCCTGCTCCGCCGGAGCGGAAGGAGCAGAAGCTTCGGGAACAGGAGTTTCGGAAACTTCAAGGACCTCAGGTGAACTCTCTTGCGTCTCTTGAGGCACAGCCTCCTTCCTCTCAGCATTCATTTTCTCATCCTGTCTTTCTTCCTCTTCTTCCTTCTCCTCTGCGTCCTCCCAGCTGTCAAAAATTTCAGCAGGAGGCTGCGAGCGCAAAGTCTTGCTGGTTCCAACGCCCGAGCGAAGGACCAAACGCTCCTTCTTGGAGTCAGACGGCATGTTTCTATTCTGATCAAGAGCAGAGAACATAGTTCGACCCGTGAACGAGCTCTGGACCGGCGTAGTGCTTCTGGTACTAGAAGCGCTGCCTTGCTCCGAGATGCAACCTGAGCCCAACCGTCGGATCCTGCTTGCGTTTTTGCCGCATCACGCGCAGCCTTGGCCTCGAGAGCGGCTGCACGTTGAGCATCGCGCTCTTTAGTCAACTCTCGCTCGCGGAGTTTGACACATTCGCGGACACTCATGCCGCCAATGCCAATGGACGAACCAGTGCCCATGCCGAAAACTGGTGGCGTCCAGGCAAGAGGCTTGAGCACGAAGACATGGCGATGGGGCTCAGGATCGTGACTTTCAGTGTTGAAGCCCCAGTCAGTCGCAAGAGAATGGCTATATGACCGGAGTGTCGATTTGGCGGGCTGGAAGCGGACGGACCGATTCGTGGGATCGGTGGCTAGGGAGTGCAAGGTTGCCTCGTATGTTTGCAGTGTCGACAGAGGGACTGAAGATGCGAGTTTAACGTACTGATCGAGGGTTTCAGTGGAATACGGGAGATTGCTGGAGGTAAAAGCCTGCACTGTCGTACTCGGGTTGATATCAATCCCAAGAGCAGAGGCCAAAGATCGGTTACGCTCCAAACGGGTGCACTCGTCATCGCAATTCAACGGAGTTAGTGAAGGCAACCGTTCCGGTTGTTGAACCTGGCCCTTGGATGTGACAGCCTTGGACGCACCACAGCGTCTCTGCTGACGCAAACGTCCACAGCCACATGTTACTGTAATCATTGACGGGCAGGCTGTCCTCTCTGGGCATGGGAAAGGTGCATGGCAGGCCTCTGTACAGGGATGACCACAAAGAGATTTGGTCTTTCCGCAAGCCTGCTGACAGGGCTTGTCCGCATCTTCGCATTCGCCCGGGCGGTGGCAATCCTTTTTGCAGAAATGAGATCCGCACTTGAGTGGTTGACCACAAGGCTGACCACAGCGGGCATCTGTGAGCCAGCAAGGCACGTTTTTCATTACCTTTTTGCCACACAAACAATCTTTCTCGGTCAAGAATGGACATTTGGGACAGCCATCTGCGTTCATATGGCAGTTGTGCGCCGTTTGAGGGTGACCGCAAGACTTAGGTCGGGCACACGGAAATGAGCATGGAGGGGGCTGAGTACCGCAGGGTTGCGGCGGATATAGGATGGATCTTCCGCAGTTACAGGCAATCTCTTCAAAGATTGCCTCCCGACAGGTATTGCAAGGACCTTTGTGGCAAAGCTCTGGACATGAGTGTCGGCCGCATTTCAGCATTCGACCACATATCCGAGTACAGATGTGCTCTGCTTCAATATCCTCATCAAGAGGGCGGAGATGAGGCTTGAGCTTGCGACGAAGAGCCTGACGTTCAATTGCCTTCTGTTCTCCAGGGCAACATCTCTCTGTGCATGAGTGACGGCCACAATGCAATGTCGCCTTGCATTGCCGGAAACACTGGGGAGGTTGGATATTACCCTGGTGGCAAACACTCAAGGAGGTGTTACGGCCGCACTGGCATTGAATTGGAACTCGGCGTAAACAGGCACCACAAGGGCCAGTATGACAAATTTTGTCACAGGAGTGACCGCAGGCAAGCATTTTGCCACATGGCTCCTGGCAGTTGGGTATTCCATCTTCACAAGATGTACGTGGGGTGAAACCGGCAATGCTATCCAATAGTGTTTTTCCACATGGGCAACGAACCACAACATCTGGAGATCGAGGACAATGGGCTGGATGCAAGTCCTGTGGATGGCAGCCTTTTTGGCAGAAATGCACACCGCAATCAAATGGGCGATTGCAGGTTTCATTGCAAGCGAAGCATCCAGTCCAGTGCTCCTCGGATCCATCACGGACTGTCTGGCTTTCCATCTCATCCTCCTTGGAGCTACACAGCATTTTGGTCTGCACTTTACCACAATAACAACGGGCCTCTATCGAGACCTCGCAGGCACCACACAAACCCTCATGACACGGAAGGGGACAAGTGTGTTCGCCACATGGGAGGAGATCACCACAGACCTCACCACAGCTCCATCCTTCTTCATAGTTGGTATCCTGGCATCGTTTGGTAGATGAATTCCGACCGCAGAAACAATCTTGAGTTGGTCCCATCGATGTACAAGGAGTACAAGGACCTGCGTGACAAGTTGTATCGCACGGATGCGGGCAACCCTTACGAGGCCGTGAGCATGTCTGACCGCATGAATGTGGAGGCAGACCAGGGAGGGGTCTAGGATCGACTTCTTTTTCACACCAGCAGCTATAGGTGGATGGGTATATTTCATGAGAGAGATTGCATCCAGGGCAACGCCAGGCACGAGGAGAAACAGGCTCATCGCCATCTTGCTGTCGAGAATTCCTCTGAGCGGCGGCTCCTTCGTTGGTGGACCACTTCTTGATGCAACTCAGATGAAACACGGTCCAACACAATTCGCAAGACCAAACTTTAGATCGTCGGCCTAGTTCGCTCGTGCAGATGGGACACTCATAGAGGTTGTGAGCAATGTCTTCATGAATTCGAGTGGCGATGTCACCGGCTGTTGACTTGGTCGTGACTTTGTGAGGCTTAGGCGGGAGCTTAGCTTTAGTCTTACCCTTTCCTTTGGTAGATGCTGTCGATGGTGGAACAAGTGTGCTTGTTGCTGGTGGACCCGGGACAAAGTCTGGTGCATCAGCACGAAGACTAGCGTCGGCTTCCGTCACCAACTCCGGGTGTGATATGGTTCCATCTTGGTCTGATCGAGTCAAACGAGCCCCAAAGCCTCGAGCACGCATGGCACGAGACTGAAGTTGTTGTGATTCCTCGTTTTGGTCTGCAGTCTGTCCTTGCCCAGCTCGTCGAATTCCATTGCCCCGCCCTCCTCGTCGTCCAGATCCTCTGCCTTCCTTGTTTGATCTTCGTGAGCGTGATTGGCTATTCGGCTGTTCAGGAATCGAAATACCGTTCGACTGATGTTGCGATGTTTGTGGAGCAGATTGCTCGTTCGTTAAGGTGGCGGGCGTATCCTGTTGACCTCCACGGTTGGCGGGGCCTCTCCCACGGCGTCTGTGCCTAGAACGCGAGGCAGCTGGAGCTGATGGGCTATTTTCCGGAGCTGACATGACAGAAGGATTGAAAGAAAGCTGCTGAGCCAGTATCGGTGCGCTCATCAAAATTGTTGAAGCTGGCAAACAGGATTGGATTGGTAGAATTATGATCGGTAAGGTGAATGTGGGGATGGTGGGAAGTGAAGGCTCGGATACTACTCCAAAAAAAAAAGAAAATTCAACGATGCGAAAAGCACCAACGGAATCCAAAGACAATGAGAAAGGATCAGGCCCAAGGGCAACGTTTGATTTACGAAGGCGAAAAGTACCGCAGGCTGATAAAAAGCGTTGACCGGCAGTATCAGGCGGAGCTCAGAGCGGTGAGGGAGGCGAACTGCGGGTGAGTCATGCAGCAAACTACATGAGTCACCCAATGGCTGGTGCGATGAGCTCTGTTCTTGATCTGCTCGCCACTTCTCTGAGAGGTTTGCGCCGTTCTAACAATTTGAGTCGAAGTGAATTTTCCTTGCCGGAAGTCCCGCATTGTTCCTCGGCTCGTATCCGAAATCAGCTTGGGCCACATCCAATCACTCTTTGCACATACTCTGCCTTGTTGTATCGTTAATTGTGTATCGGATCTCAGCGTTACATGCGTCATTCTTAAAATAATGTAAGTCTAAGAGAATGTTCTAAACAAGATCAACAAAAGAGGTGGGGGCGGGGGGCCGAACCTGACATACCATACTAGCCTTTCGAGTATCAGCATCGTAACCGGGCTGCATGGAGAAGAAGACCGGAACTACCACCTTGCTTCATATCATGACATGGAGCATAGTTTGAACGGCGAAATACTGGTGCCATTTGGTGCCTGCTGCCTTGTTGTGATAGTATTTCTTGAGATCTCGTGATAGTAAACAGCAGAAGGATGGATACACGGCTATAGAGGGGCACTACGGATGCAGCAGAGTCTTCGTTGCCGCTTATTATGCGTTGTGCACCTGAACTTGTCTTTTAATGCACTTCATCTATACATATAGAGTGTGGGCCTCCAACCGATAAAGCCTTGGAACCTCTAGTCGAGCTTCCATTTGACTAGATCAGTCCCAGCCCAACGATTGCTGCGCCAGCAACAAGACCTGCATTCCCACGCCCAAAAGTGTCTGTCGCGCCGCCGGTTTTTGTCTCACTTACAGCTGTGGTGGTGCTCATTGCCACCGTACTTGTCAAAGTAGGGTCTACCGTGGCTCCCGCTTTCCCAGTAGTAACAGCATCGGCAGCAGTGCTCGTTGCACCGAAGCCTAGCTCAACTGAGGCGGCAGGTAGTGTCGTTGTAGATCGAAATGTCACCATGCTTGGAACCAAGGAGCCGCTCTCGATGATTTCGGTCGGAGCGGCGAGTAGATTAATACAAACTGCCGAAGCGCGAGAGTCAACGTAGGTGCAGCCCACAGAGGAAGTCCTGTCAAAGCATCAGCTCCACGCTCTTTGTTGCGTCAGGCGCTGGCTTACAAGGTTTCCATTGGCTCTGTATATGAGAGTCCCACGGAAGAAGGGGCAGTGAAGACAGCAACGCCGGTTGGAGGAAGCGAACAAAGAGTGGCAGCGCGGTCACATCGAACGTTGTATGTTGTGTGAGTGGCATCCTAAATGGTGGAATAGTCAGTCATCGATGACTATGTCATTTTGAAGAGTTTCAAAACGTACACCACCAACAGTGGAAATGGAATAATCGCTCAGAATAAGGAATTGAGCCAAAAAAGGCGAATCATAGGTGGTCTGCGCAATTACATAGGTCACTGCGTAGAACGCGAGAAGGCCGCGAAAAAACATTGTGAAAGTACGATAGAAAGCCGTGAAAATCTGCAGTCAGGACCATGACTCTCTATATTAAGCACTTGACAGCAGTAGCCCACCTAGCCATTCTGATAAATTGGAAGCCGTTGCTTGGACCCCGTATTTTCAGGGGTCTCCTTGTGGATCAGGTCAGACCCTCGGCAAAATTAGCTACATTTTGGATCTTTTCGCCGTAAGCGAAGTACCACTAGTCGAAAATAGCGGGCCATGAAGTAAAAAAAAGCCTTGAGTGTTAGACTAGGAGTAAAGTCAAAGCTTATGCTGCAACACTCCAATGCTAATTATCACCGTGCACATGCTTCAGGTTCGACACTCCTCAGGCTAGGAGGCAGCCTCTATTGCCAAGATATGTGTTTCAGTATATAGGAAAAGAACATCTTCGCATAAGTAGGAAGTGATGGTATGCCACGAATTGGATATTTATTATGCAGGTGTTGACATCGACTCAGTCAGCGGAATTCCTCCATGCGTGGGTTGGGCACTAGTAGCCATCTCTAGGCTAGGATCATCTGAAAATGAATCGAAATAGAACTCAATTGGTTTTTAATATTAATAAAGTAGCCAAGAAAGAATCAAAAAGAGCAGAAATTTTGAGGAGAGGAGCTGCGACCTTTGCCAATGACCAAAATTTTGCTGCTCCAGGGGCTGAAAGCCGTTACTAAAATAGGCTCTACCGTTGATGTGAATGGTTCCTTTCATATCCCGACAAGTAGACACGCATCTACTCCTCGATCTAATTCGCCTGAGGTCTTTTGACTTGTAAAAATATAGAATTTTGATCACTATATTATAGAATATCTGCGCAATTCAGTATGAGAATTATAAAGAAAAAACCACCTTCGCATTGTTTTAAAAAAAAATAGTAAGAGAACACCCAGTCTATTGTGACCTCTCCACGTCTTACTTACCCACGCTTGAATAGCTGGTAATTTCTTTCATTATTTCCTAATTTTGGCAAAAAGAAATGGAGAAAAAGAAGGGAAAAAAGAAAAAAAATAGACACTTGAAGAAAAGTATCTGGACTGGCCTCTCTTTGTTTTTCTCGCGTCGCATTCACTTTGAACTCGGCCATCTTTGAGAATCTCAAGAATCAGAATGATTGTAGTTCATTGCTTTGACGAATATCTCGGCCCCTTCGATATTTTTATTTAAAATGACTGTTCTGTCAAAAAATGATTGCAATTCTTCGTTCTCACCAGTAAATATCTCGCCTTCGTTGATATTGAAAATCATCCAAATGCCAACACAAAACTATGCCGGCATATCTAAATCAAAGACTAGGAAAAGGACGCCAGCAGAGAATGTGAGAAGAAAGCTGTCCTCGGAACGTGTGAAGCAGAGCCTGCATTCGTCGAGATCAAAGCCAAGTAAAGTGAAGGAAAAGGCAACGAAAAGAATGCGCGCTGAGAAGCAGAGAGAGCGGTCTGAAACAATTGAAGCAACTGGGCTCCCAACACAAACTACCGCTAAAGATAAGGATACGCGATTAACGGTTGATCAAATGTTGGCTATTTACCCGGTTGAGCAGGTCAAATCAGCGATTTTCAACATCGACCATGAAACGTATGCCCTCACTGGTACTTGCGAGTAAGCGGCGATGCTAATTTGTTGACAGTGTCCGGGCGAACAGTGTTAAGCTGCGAGAGAAATTTATCAGGGAACATACGAATGTTGATACCTGCAAAGAAGAGTTGAAATGGTTGGACAGATTCGTACCCCACCGAAGACCGTAAGACATTCAATTTCCTATGTTCTTTGCCTTTGTGGTTACTGTCAACCAGATTTCTTGACAGGCATGTTCCTAAAGCATTACCTAGTATTGACCCAGATGAGGCTGAAGATCTTCATCCCGACACTCTCTGGAGGATCATTTGCCTCAAATTTGAACTCCGTGATCAAGAAGAGCTTGAGTATGGAGAGGAGACTATGAAAAACGCGAATGCAGTCTTAGAGTCTTACCGTAGCAAGAAGCTGGAGTTCGATCGCAATAGGGTCACCGTCTGGTTTGATGGTGAGATCATTCAAAATATCACACGGGGGGAATGGGCAGAAAAGGAAGCGGATATCAATAAGGAGATGATCGAAAAGCGAAGGCAAAATGGAGGAGGCTTACCATGGGTAGAGAATGTAAGAGGTTCCCCAAATCTTCCAAATTTAGAGCTTCTAATCACTATGACTTTAGGCACCTGCAAAAAATTTGAAGAGGATATCCACGAGGTTCCCAAAAAATATAAACGAGCACGCTCATCTTGTGAGTTCTCCTCCAACTGCTATCTAGCCACTCAAAATTATATCAACTGGACTAGGAGTTTCCCTCTTAAAATAGAAATACTCATCAACTCAATACCAGTTTTCCGTCCAAGCTCGACTGATAGGCTCTACGAGAATTGTGCGGATCGACAATTTCCTGTGGGATACTGGCTCAGAAGAAACTGAGATTTTCCGCGACGACAGACTAGCATTGAGACTAGATTTGCTAAACTATCCTGGTATGCTACAGAATGCGGCCTTTCAAACCGGCGGAGGCATGATCATAAGGGGGCGATTCAACATCGAGATGCAGCTTTTGGACGCAGCTGGAAATCCTTGGGGTAGATGGCTGCAGGCCACATGCCTTTATCAACCGCGGGATTTCGGTGCCGGAGGCGAGACTTTCCGAGCCTCTGGGTGTTTTTTGAAATCTGCATATTTTTCAGGGATAGCTCCTTCGAATGCTTTATTTGATGGCCGACTCGCATTGGCGGATACTAAATCGGCATTGAGCACCGTACTCCCTTCTAAGCGATAACGAAGAGATAGTGCATGTGGCCGGTCCTTTCATTTCTCCATTCGCGTCTTGGTTAATCGCTTTCATATGCTCAAATACGCCTTCTTATTGGTCCGACAGAGCAAACACTACCAAGAATCCGGTCTTTGGACCAAGCTATACTAGATTCATGTCACCATTCAGGACGCCCTCTGGTCTGTTGTACCTTGCTCGTACCCAACCCAGCTTAGGACGAACGGGGTATACGTCTTTTCATCCGCGTTTGTGCTAGATTTTTTTCTATGTCTTTGATGTTTTCATTGTTCTCATTTTTTTCTGTAATTAGGCTGCATGAATTAAACTTGATTGGTATCCACCTATACAGCTTCCATCACCTCTTGACCACTCTTATAGCCTGCCTCATACCTCCGAGCTCGAACACGGTGATATTGGCCCGTAGCTTGAGTGCAAAAGCAATAGTACGGCGATAAGGGTGTCCTCAGGTGGAGCGGAAATTTGAATATATAAAAAATAGCCTTTCCTCTACTTGAGATTTGCCAGCTCGAAACAGGTCTCTCAATACACAAACGCACCTCCGTCTAACTTCAGTCAATGCCCGGTTGTAAGTTCGAGTGTAAGATTGATGTGCGGAGTGAGGACAGGCGGCAGGTTTTGAAGGCAGAAGTGGAAAGCGCCGAGAGCGTCATGAGCCGATTCACTCCATTCAAAGAATAGAGCTATCAAAGTTGCGGTCCTCTCATTTTTGATTTCTTACTCTAGTGGTATTGAAACCTGCAATAAGGCTGATGACCAGAACTATAATTCGACGTGCGTATAATTGCTAATAGATGGGCTAAGAAATGCCTCTCAACATACTCTCAAAACCTCCAATCAAAAAAACGGCTCACAAATGAAAGATCAAAGCGCCAAACAAATGCTTGCAATGTAGCCGTAGAACATCCGATAGGGCATTATCATCGGTACATATGTGTGTAATATAAGTGGAGAACAGCAGCGATAACTATACCGCACTGCTAGCCCTCATTTTTCCGGTATAGACAGAACCAGAACGTCTAGAATTGGACTTGGAAACGCTTGCTGGTCCGAATGCGCTCACCGTACACATAGAAGATGATAGGCAGCGGGCACATAGCCAGAGCAATGAACCCAAGAAGGGAGTTACCCCATCCTAACCCGAGAGTGGCGTACATCTGGGGTCCGGCAAGCGGAAGTAGAGCGCCGGCGAGGGATCGAAAGACAGTGTTCGCGGCCATAGCAGACGCAGCGTAGATAGTGAATGCGTCAACAAGATAAGTGCTGACCGTCATCTGGATTACGGATCAAAAATTAGTACACACTCCAACCTCCACCGATTGAATGTAGGATAGTGACTTACAAAAGAGATCAACATTCCGACGCCCAAAAATGATGTGCCGATGATAGGCACAATCCAGTGTGTTTTATAGTAGGCAGTCCAGCCATACATGAAGAGCGCCACCGGCACGAAAAATGATCCTGGAATCATTGCCGGTAATCGGTATTCGGGCTTCTTGACTCCATTTTTCTCGGAAAGATGTTTCAATATGCGATCTGACGTTGCACCGAGACAAATCAGTCCTATGAGGGAACCAATTCCAATTCCCAGATAAGATAACCCAACAGATCCTCGCGAAAAGCCGTATTGTGTTTCGAAAACGTCGCTGATCGTGGTGAATAAGAGGTAGAGGTATCCATATATGACAGCAACGTAAAGAGAAAGTAGGAAGACGATCGGCGACAAGAACAGCATTTTGGTCGGTCTAACAATTGAAAACATGAAGAGATCCTTGGGAGTGCGGCCGGTGTCAAGAGCAGAGCGTAAGTTCATGTTCCCGGTCTCCTTTTGCAATTTCTTCGTTTTGCGGGCGAGGAGAGTGGGCGCATACGATTCGCGGACCGTGAGGAAGGAACTGACTGCTACAGCACCGCTCTGTGGAATCTTGTCAGTAGGCTGAAAACCGGTCCAGGAATCACAGATCTCACAGCCATGGCAAGGATCCAAAAGGTCCACCTCCAGCCTTTTGCCTGGGCGAGATATCCACCCGCTATATCAAGGTTAGTGCAAGTCTGGACACTCCGATCTAGAATAGCATACCAACGGGGCCAATGACAGGTCCGATAAGAGGACCAATAGCCCATGCCGCCATTGCGCTACCTCGCTTCTCTTGAACAAACATGTCCGCAATGGAGCCAGCCCCGATCGTCAATGGACAGCTTCCCGCACAACCAGCAAAGAATCGAAACACCGTCAAGCTGCCAATCTCCGGAGCCACAGCGCAGGCAATGGTCCAAATAACATAGAGAACATTGCACACATTATAGACAACGCGACGGCCATAGATTTCCGAGACTGGTGCAATGAGAAGCGGACCAAAACAGTACCCAAGCAAGTATACAGAAACGACGAATGAGGCGAGCTCGGTGCTGGTGATATCGAAATCAGTGACTAGCTGCCCAACGCCCGGGGCAAACATTGACGAGCCAAGAGGTCTATTGATGTACGTTAGCGAAAAGTTTCTTGGCCTGGGAGATCAATGGACTGACGTGAGCAGAGTGATCAAGGCGATGGAAACCGTCGCAGTGACCTTTCTCTTCGCCGTCCAATTGAGAGGATTTTCGGGATCGTCTGGCCCATCCCAATCGACAATATTCGGATCGCGCGCTTCCGTCTCTTTTATACCGGCACCAAGAGTGGGTCCTTTCTCAATGTCCACCTTTTCATAGACAGAACCTTTCTCGTCGTCGACATGATGAAGGTCACCGTTGCTGGCTGCCGGCGTTGACCCGTCAATGGAAGAAGCGTCTGCATAATAGAGTCAGAATTGTGCATGCATGTATACTTTTTTTTCCGCACAAGCACGCAGATGTCCGGAACTCGCTTGTGCGGGGAAGTCGCATACTCGAACGGTCCCTCATCCTGGAAGCCTTGCTTCCCTGTACCTATCGGTCACACCTTCAAGTTTTTTGTTTCTCGTCGCGTCAAATTCGCCTCGAGATGATCTTTGGATATTGCGTCCGATATGAGTTGATAGCGGACGGAAGTGAAGCCGAAGGAGAACAATACGAAGCAAGTTTTTGCCGCGACAAAACAAGCATAAGCTCACGTCATGCGAGAAGGATGTGAATTAATTACCGACAATCGTTATAAATGGACGGGGATGAGAGAGCCCGTTGAAAATTCACGGGGACGAAACAAGAGAAGGGAGAACTTCATGAGGTGGAAGATCATGGAAGCATAACGGGAGTAAGACGGGTTAAGTCCACACGGGATTCGGAAGTAAGGTCGACTTTCAGTCCGCCATGCAGCGAATTATCCACTAATTCTTTGAGTGCTGCTCCCTCCTGGATTCAGCCGTATGAATGAACTAGCCTGTTTGGCTTTATGCAGACCTTGAGTGCGCATTGCCCGACGGAGTTGAGGATCAATTGTGTATAAATCTTGTGCATAAGAGATTCTGTGACTATGCGCGGGGTTAATCCCACATGAGACGTGTGGCTTTGTGATCAGAAGGCATAAGCTTAGAGCCAAGTCTGAACGCTGTTGGTGGACGGGGCCGTGAATAGGAGGGTCTATGCTTATCTCTTGGCTTCAGACTATGTGTCCTTCTCGCATTTTGACGACTCGAAGGACTAGTGAATGGAAGCTACGTGTAGAAAATCAGCACACCTTGTATCCGAATCCCAATTTTCCAATGATTCGTGCTGTAGTTGGGGGCTACCCCAGACCCGCGCCACAAAAAAGGGGGGTGCGAGTGGAGACCGGTGGAGCCCCCCCGCGTCAGTGTTTCTTTGCATGCTCCCAATTGCGTACTGGCACGGACACACCATCTGCCCTTGATCGGGCTTCTCGGCCGATGGATCTCATTGGTTGTGCCATCTGGCACGGCAAGAGATGTCAAGTGCTCTCTGCTCTGATTCCAAATCGCTGATAGAATCGCGCCCCAAACGCTTTCTAGGCCGGCTTCGGAGCTCGATGGCCCGAATATCGACGGTGCTTCTGGCATGACATCTGAACATGGTAGCAACAAACAGCCCATGCTTTGCAATAGCCTATAGTGAGATCCTTGGACAGACTTCAATGCGAGAAATGGGATCAGGGCGATGCGAAAACCAAGAGCTGAGCTCGACACGCGGTAGCTTAAACATGTCTTTTCGCCGTGGTGGGTAGCAGGTTACACCACGTGTTAATAACAAAGGTGTGGAATATACTGTGATTTGGATGATTGCATGTGACTCATGGGAAGAAAATGTTCGATAAGAATATATCTGAGCTTCTTGGGTATATGATTACCATGTAAGCTATAGACAAATCTCCAATATGCCTTCCTCATGAATAATCACTTCTAATTCTCGTCTTCAGCCCTTCGAATGATCAGCCAGAGACTCTTACGAAAACCCATGTCTTCCTCCGCTGCGCCAGATTCCATGCTAGACGAAGGATCCTGATACTTCGCATCGTTCCTCTTCTTCAACGCCGCGTTAAAGCGGGTCAGCCTAGACTTCGAAGTCCAAGGCTTAATATACAACTCAAGCTCGGCAATCCACGGCTGCAGAACTCGAATTCGACGTTGCTGCAAATCGAGTTCCTGCGATTCGTCCACTGGAGCGGTGGAGAGCTCGCCCAGCTGTTGAATCAGAGATGCGTGTTTGTTGACTTTGCCCTGAGAGTCTAAAATGGGAATCTTTGCGATATGGGCTAAAGCGTCCAACTTGGCAATTTCAGCTTTTAGGCCATGCGGCGCAAATAGCTCCTTGTTGGCTTGTCGCATGGCCGTGTCGGATCGACTCTTCGAGATCCCTTGCCCACCAAGATTTGCCAGCCCGCTGACTGCTGAGCCAATCCAGTGGAGAGGAAATAAGATGGGCACGGATTTGAGGATGCCACCTGTTGCATCTAGCACCTGCATAGGCGGGCTGGTGGTCATGACATCGTTCAGCTCATCCAAGAAAGCGAGGAATTTGTCCTTGGGAATATTATGCTCGTTCAACACGGGCGCATAGGAGCGGAGAAAAGGAGACTCGCGAGCGTAGTCGATGGCTGGGATAGCGATGGGCCGACGATGACTTGAAGATGGTGTCACTGGAGCTGATGACGAACCTTGCTGAGGGGTAACAGTTGAGGCTTCAGTATAACCGGCCTCTCGAGCCTTGGAGTAGCCTGATTTGGGAGCTGCTGAGCTTTCAGCTGGTCCATGCGCTGAATACGGCGGGGGTTCTTGATCTTCTGGCGCAGTGTTTACCGCGGTGGAATCTTGATTCAAGTGCTCAGATGTATCCTGAGACATTTTCTCAGCCATTCTGATGAAGATGTAGAAATTTTGTCGTGGGTGGTTCCAGCTCAATCGAATGCTAGGGAAATCGGTGGGGGAGTGCAGTCTGCGTCACTGGCTGGGTTGCGGTAGAGGCTTGCCGGTGAAATTGTGGTGCTCTCAGGGCTATGCAAACTTGAGGTCAATTCAAGCATTTATTTGGGCTTATAGCAAAGTCTTAAGGAGCATGCGACAAAACTTTCTGCTGAAACAATTCCAGACGTCAGCCCTCAAAGGCTGTGCTCTTATCGCGGATAACGCTATTCCAATTCTGGTATTCTGCGCGAGATAGCCATTCTGGTGCATGTAGCGCATTAGGTTATTAGGTCAGGGGTTGACCCAACGACCTGACGAGAGCGACTTATTTATGACTGGTAATCGCTAGTAGGTTATACAGTCGTCTTGATATCTTGACATAGTGACTTCAGTCATATGACTACTAAAAGCTAATTAGGTCGAAATTGGACCAACTTCTTTGATCTTAGAAGCTTCCAAAATTTACTATTAGTAGTAATTAAATAAACATAGAATCATGATAATTCCTAAAAAGATCAGTGACCTAATAACCTATTAAGCTCTTGTCATATTTGTCGGCCCTCAAAATATTTTGAGGGCCAACCGGGTCGGGTAGGTAGAGCCCGCCCTCCGCCCGCAAAACTGCGGGTCCGTGGGCGGCCCTCAAGGGCGGCTCGCGGGCGGTTATGAGGTCTACTGGCCTGTGACAGTTTAAAGCTAAGCGATAGTCTAGATTATACGTATAGCTTATATAAATAGCTTATAGATACTTAGCTTACCTATCCCCTTCTAATATTATAGCCCTTTAAGATATTTCCCGAAGTATCCGCGGACAAAATATGTACCTGACTAGTCTCACCGCATGCGAATACCTACGCATACATCCGCATCACATATCTTGCTATATTCAGACGCCTTTTTCATCATATTTGTCTTGCGACGGTACTGTCTTTGACGAATCGATTTTCTTATAGAGGTTTTATTGGATCGGGTTCTTTCCTAAGTAGCCATTAGAAGATGATGTCTTGCTCTTTGAGATTTCTTGAATAGAATAACACTTGTCAGATAGAGGGCCGAGAGTAGTGCTTTTAAAGCTGGTTGAAAGGAGAAGCACAATGAATAGAGGTCCTAAAATCTAAGTGCGAAAAAGTGAAAATTTGAACCTTCGATACGGAAAGAAAGACATAATTTTCATCATAAAAAGAAACTTAGTCTTACGGTGATTCACGTTATAAAGACAAAAATGGCACGTTAACCGCCCTGGAAAAATTGCCGTCACTATATGGGTCGCTAGTTCATTTTCGCAAATAGGGGTGGGCAATAAAATCTTTCTACGTAAATCGGTGAAAGGGTTGAACCAATATTCTAAGGGTTTTCCGTTATTGCCTATAGTAAATTAGTGTACAACGTGATAGTCTACAAGCAGGAAACTGGTATACTATTTCAGTTCAAATCCTCTCTGTAACACAAAATGTATAGCAAGAAAGTACTACGATTAGTTAATTCCGAGAGATAGGAAGCCAGATCTTGACCCCCTCATCCTGAACTGAGGACAAAGTGTTCAAATGAGGCTGCAATAGACTGTTGCGCCTAAATAGTGAAGGCTGCGAGACCCCAAAGAGTGTCGGTAGCAAATGGCCCGGATCGGCTATTTCGGTAAGTGGATCGCTATCCCCAAACGGTGCAGGCAGCGGGACACCAAAGAGTGTCGCGGAGACTACGTAATGAAATTGGCCATTCCTTCATCTGATACAATTATGAGGACCAACGCAGCGGAATGCTGTGCTTCTTTTCTTCCCCGCCTGGTTAGGTAGCGGTAATGAATTAACTGTGCTCGACTGGGCGCTGTTGACGTGAGGTGGGCTTACAGCCGGCCTGAGGATGGGTCAAATGGCCGTCATGTGCAGGATCTGATGCTGGAAGACCGCGAAGAATTGGTCAGTCTGTTTGACCAAGGCGCTACGATCTATGTGTGGCAGCACGGGCGTCAGGAACGGGGTGCGCCAGGCCTGCAAGGACATTTACCGGGAGAGGAAACGCCAATTGCGTTAGGAGGCACGGGAACGTGGCGAGGATGTCGCTCTTGGCGAGGACGAGGATGCTGCGGCGGAGAAGTTGTTGGATAATCTAAAGACAAAGGAGCGATACGCGACGGATGTATTTAGTTGATCGGATGTAGAGGTAACCAGCCACAATTCGCAGTCTGCCAATTGCCAGCCTCGGGAATGACATTCAGGTCCCAGTAGACTTGGCATTCTCCTTACATCATGAACACTGCGGCTGGTGTTGCGTTCACGGGCCCTCTTGGCGTGCTTGGCGGCGGCTTGGCTCTACAACGTGGCTAGAACATGGGCTTCACTAGGGCCCGTTACTGGTGCAAGGGGCCGGGATATCGGGATTACCCTGGAAATAATCTAACTTCATCCTACGAGCACGATAGTCTAGATAGTCAGTCAAATCACTGTATCCAAGCCCAATTGCCCGGCATCCGCCGAGGCAATTACCCCTTACTATACTGAATATATATAAAAATGAGCCTTGTGCCTATGTCTCAGGCCTCACAATCTTACAAAGGAGGCCCTCACTCTGGGTAAGTCGGTAAAATAAAAATGATGTTAAAGGCAGTCTCCCTCTTCCTCTGCGTCTCGGCGCTCCTCGCCTCCACCTCGGCCCTAACCATCAGCGAAATCAATGGAAACCGCTACCTCTCGGCCTACGCAGACCAAACAGTCACCAACATCCAAGGCCTGGTAACAGCCAAAAGCACCGCAGGCTTCTACCTGCGCTCCACAGCCCCAGACCACGACGACGCCACCTCGGAATCAATCTATGTTTATGGCAGCGCCGGCGCCCGCAATGTCTCCGTCGGCGATATCATCACCCTGTCGGGCAAGGTAGCGGAGTACCGCTCCTCGCCGTCGTACGTGTATCAAACGGAACTCACCTCGGCATCAGCCATCACCGTCATCTCAAGCGGCAATGAGGTCGTGCCGCTGGTGCTCGGGAAGGGTGGGAAGGGTAGCCGGACCCCGCCCACCAAGCAGTTCTCCGCTCTGGATGGGGGGGATGTGCTGTCTGTGCCGAACAATGTGAGTCTGATTAGCAGGGAGAATCCGAAGTTGAACCCTGGAAAGTTCGGGATGGATTTTTGGGAGAGTCTGAGTGGCGAGTTGGTCAGGATGGAGAATGTGAGGGCCATTGCGAAGCCGAATACTTATGGCGATACGTGGGTGCTTGGAGATTGGAAGGTTAGTGGGGAGAATGAGAGGGGTGGGTTGACCATGACAAATAAGGGTTTGTCTCTCCAGAATTTCCTGTCGATAAGCCGTGGACGAGCTGCTAATGACTTAGATTCGAACCCCGAGGCTGTCCTCGTTGGGTCTCCGCTGGATGGCAGTAAGAATCCTAAGGATACCAAGCTGGGGGATGCAATTGGCGACATCACCGGCATCATCACGGCGGCGTACGGGTACTATGCGCTTCTTCCCTGACTAAATTGAATGTTACCGGGTCGAAGACGACGGCCGCTGCTCCTACGAATCTGGAGTCCGCTGGAACCTGCAGCGCTCTGACGTTTGGCGTGTACAATGTCAACAACCTCGCTCCTAGCTCGAAGACGCTGCCCAAGATTGCCCAGCACATTGTGCAGTATCTGAAGAGTCCAACGCTGGTTTTTCTGCAGGAAATTCAGGATGATGACGGGCCGACTAATGACGGCGGTATATCTTCCTCCCTTCCTGCCTGCCGAACGAGCTAATGCTATTGCAGTGGTATCCGCCAACAAGACTCTCTCGACCCTCGTGCAGGCCATCACCAACCAAGGCGGCGCCAACTACTCCTTCATCGATATTGACCCGATCAACAAGCAGGACGGCGGCCAACCAGGCGGTAACATCCGCGTCAGCTACCTGTACGACCCCTCTGTGATTCGCCTGCGCAACGCCAATCCCGGCTCCAACACCGACGCCAACGAGGTCCTCGCTGGCCCCGAACTCAAGTACAACCCCGGCCTGATCGACCCGTCCAATGACGCCTGGCACGACAGCCGCAAACCGCTGGCCGCAGCCTGGGAAACGCTCGACGGCAAGAACAAGTTCTTCACGGTGAATGTGCATTTTATGAGTAAGGGAGGTGGGTCGTCGATCGAGGGCGATGCCCGCCCGCCGGTGAACGGGGGCGTTGCCACGCGTGAGGCGCAGGCGAAGCTCGTTGCTGTACGTTTGTCCTCCCTCTCTAATTTGGATCGATACTAACGGGATGAAAGGACTTTACATCGTCCATCCTGGCCCAAGACCACAAAGCCAAGATCATCGCCTCGGGCGACTTCAACGAATTCACCTTTGCGCAGCCGTTGGAAACATTCCTGCATGAATCCGGTCTTAAGGATCTCGAAGAGGTAGCTAACATTAAGCCCACGGAGCGGTACACTTATCTTTTTGATATGAACTGCCAACAGCTGGACCACATGTTTGTGAGCTCGGAGCTGGCAAAAAAGGCCAAGATGCAACACCTGCATATCAACACCTGGGTGTCGTACGATGACCAGGCGAGCGACCATGATCCTACGGTGGCGTTGCTGAATGTGTGTAGTAAATAATTGTTGTTATTTATCATGTATCGCAAGAGCAATGGCTTCGACTACGGTACATCAAAGCAACTATTATTCACAGCAAGAATATCATATTAGCCAAATCAGGATCAATCTCCGGCAACCGGGCGTCAGTGTCATAGCATCCATAAAATGATTACAATATATACACTCTCTCGGGTGGAGGGTCCGGAGGGTCACCCGCGGGTGAGTGCCAGGTCTAATTCACACTCCCGCCAGCCGGCATTACCTTCCACCGCCTGATCTGCCGCTCAGAATCCAAATTGAAGGTCCCCTAACCGCCATACAACGGCCTTTACCACATTTCCCGTGAAGTCTGGATCTTCACGACCGAACATTCCCACAGCCAGCAGGTCTGGAGCTAGCATAATTAACGTATCAAGTCGTATATGGACGAGATGTGTGTCCAGATGCGCCGGGTGATCTAGTGGTGCAGGATGAGTACTTGGGCTGGATGCCAGAGAAGCGTCCGGATGAGTAAGCCTACACCAAACTCTCTTAATGGAGGCAACTAGCTCTTGAATTCCAACAGCTAATCATCTCTCTGCCATTGATTAAAATTAGGTTGATTGACGATTATGGTGTAACATTTGACCGTCTTGTCCCAGCTGTCGACACCAACCCTGAGGTGTTACAGATTAGTATTATTGAGATTGAGGATGATCATGGTGTTTATGCAAACACATGGCTTTTATTTGCAGTCGATGCGGGTGAGTCTGTTGGGAACAAAGTCCTCGCAGAGCCGCGATGTTGCCAGAAGAGAAAAGGACCGCTGGCGAGTGAATGCCCTTAGAAACTAGAGGATTCGCGGGCGGGAACAATTGAAAGAAGAAATCGATTTGGACAATTATAACTAAAACGGTAGACCATGTATCACAACCACTTCTCAAAGCGTCAATTTTGAATCGGAAATTCAAGCCTTGAAAACAATACCACAATACATTTGATAGATAAGAATGGTGAACACCACTCAATCACCGAATGTCGATTTACATGGCCATAAGCCGAGGGGTTCGGAGTCAAGAAATCTCTATTCCATCGTTTTCCCACTCACCTGACACCGGTCAAGACCTGTAGTGAATTGCAATATTGTGGGACAGGTCTGTCAAGCGGCTTCCGTGGGGAACAATTTTCCTCGGCTGGTCTTGCGCATGGTGCTTCGGCGCCTGCGCAGAAAGGCTTCGTACAAATCATGATCATCGCCACTTATTCGGACGAACTAGATGCATTGGCAAATATTCCGGCAGATTTTGCCTAGGCAAAAACATTTGCCAGTGGAGAGGGGCGAAGCCAAGTTCGAGAAATTCCACAGTGAATGGTGGTCAGTCTCAGGCGGCCACGAGTTATACGGTTCGGCGTTCAGCCAAGACTCTAGAAAAATGATCAGATAACGTGAAACCCGGTTTACAGACCCTGCATGAGAAGACTGAGTGGAGCCGCTCGTCGGGACCATTCGGCAGTGTGGTCGAAGCTTCGATCAATGTGCCCGAAGGGGGGGGCTCCACATCATGATTAGTGGCTTCGCTAGATATGCCCAAAAACAACATCTTCCAAACTTCACGGCATGAGCCTGAAATCACGTAAGAGATTGGATCGGTGCCGCATTAGCCGAAAACCTGCTCCAAGTCTCGTCGGATTGGAAAAAAAAATAAAAAATCTGATTAGATCAAGATTAGATGCGGCAAATGATCGATTGGGTGAGCTGGGTATGCCATCCCTGGATGGACGTGAGACAAGGTTCTTGCCACAGGCGGAGAAGAAGCTCGGGCATGCCAAGCGTGTCACCCTTCGTAACCTTTCCTGTTTGATGCGATGACTGGGCAATTTCGCCAGGCTTCACGGGCGAGTTGCCTACAGAGTGGACAGTCGAGTGGACAATAGCCCGTGAGAAGGGATCGTGTGGCCTAAAAAAAATTGAAGGCTAGGCCCGAGCACGTCACTAGGGCTATTGAGCTGGTCACTTCATGGTCCCACAATTGGGTCATGTCTGTCAGCGCGGTGAATCGGCATGCTTCGGACACGCCGGCATCTGCGCGGTCGCGGCGTGTCCCTCCCAGACCATCCATGGACTTGGTATCTTTCCAGTCGCTAGAATATATTGCGATGGAGGCTGTGCTGGGATTCTTAGCCGAATTCTGATAAGAATCAGTGACGCCGTGCACATTTTTCCTTTAGTCAAGGACCCACCTGCCAGAGATCATTGTCTTGGGAGCACTAGCTCTGGAAACTCACAGCGACTCAGAACTCACGGTTGTCGCCCTCGGTAGAGACATTGGACGGTACTTTGATGGGACCAAACAAAATTCGTCGGCTCCCGCCTGGTAACCGGTCGAGCTCTCCTCTACGACTATAGTCGTAGCCACAGGTTCAACAATCATAAACAAAGAAAGGTCTCTGAATAGAATGATCTTTTGATCATGCATCATAGACTCTTCTAATGTACCTGTAGAAAAAGAAGTCGCACGCAAACGGAGGACTGCATCGGGCGACACTGTTACTTCGACTAACCGCATTTGGAGGAGCCGGGTTCCTGACCAATTGAATCGCTAGACCACACCCACCATTGCGTGATCCGATTGGTCACTAGCTTGTTATCTGATGGGCCTCGGATTATCTGATCAGTCTCCATGTGTGGAAATCCTT
Organism: Penicillium maclennaniae; assembly: GCF_028827695.1. Classification (NCBI taxonomy): domain Eukaryota; kingdom Fungi; phylum Ascomycota; class Eurotiomycetes; order Eurotiales; family Aspergillaceae; genus Penicillium; species Penicillium maclennaniae. Next base: position 2,062,409 of record NW_026623215.1, on the reverse strand, counting down.
TTACGGTTCCTTGGTTTCTGGGTTCCATGCGCTCCGTTGCACTTTTCAAGAAAAGCTAGGCGCTTCTAGCGGCATTTCCTTTGCCCGGTGCTTGAAGCTCGAAGATCTTCTGCTTTAAGAGCCGCCGTGCCGCTGTCTCTCCCACCTGTGCTTCGCAACCCCACGCTGATCCCTCTATTCTCTCTCCACCCTTTGACCGCTCTTTGGCTCTATCTGGGGTCTAGGATCTATCGTCCCCCTACATCGCGGCCTATTGGTCGCTGGGGTTTTAGGATGGGTGCTCTCGACAACGTGCGTGGTCGCGATGAAGGTGGCCGCTTCACTAGCACCATTGTCGACTCTGAGATCACGTATGGGGAGAAGCATGCCCATTCGGCGGAATCTGGTGCTGAGCGCGCCGACAGCAAGGGTTCTTCTCCTGCGGCATATGAAGCCAACACTAGCGACGGCTCCGAGAACTCTTTCGGCGTCAATGGCATCGACGACGACGTCAAGGAAGCTGAGAGGAACCCCGATCATGTTACAGACCAGGCTGGTTTAGGTCAGCAGAAAGCTGAAGCTGCCGCCTTGGTCTGGAGCCGTCCGGTTGTCTTCGGTCTCTACGCATGGTAAGCAGCCAATCCCTGACCGGATATATTCCGGGAATTTGGTCAATTGTATGTCTAATAATTCCTCCCACTTTAGGATCTGGGTTTGTTTCTTCATGCTAGCTCTGCACTCCGCCATTAGCGGTACCCTCATCAACTACGTCTACTCCAGCTTCCAGTCCGCCCCACAAGTCTCTACTTCCTACATCCTGTCTACAGTCATCGGTGGTGTGCTGAAGTTACCTCTGGCTAAGACCCTCCACCTCTGGGGCCGCGCGGAGGCCTTGGTGTTTTCGACTGCCATTTATATTCTGGGTATGATCATTTTGGCTGCTTGCAATGGCCCCAATGCATTCGCGGCCGGTTATGTGCTGTATTGGATTGGTTACTATTGTATGTATCTGATTCTTGACATTTTCGTGGCGGATACCACGGGTCTTCGTTCGCGTGCCTTTGCATTTGCATTTGCATCGACTCCTTTCATTTGTACTGCATTCACCGGATCCTTGGCTGCTGAGCACATCTACAATCTGGCCGGCTGGCGCTGGGGTTACGGCATGTTCTGCATCATCCAGCCTGCCGTTTTCTTGCCTTTGGCTGCCATCTTCAAGTTCTACGAAAAAAAGGCTATCAAGATGGGTGTTTGGCAGCCCCGCTCCAGCAGCCGCACCAGGATGGAGTCAATCGTTCACTACATCCACGAGTTTGATGTGGTTGGTGCCTTCCTGCTTATGGCGGCTTGGGTGATGTTCCTACTGCCCTTCAGTCTGGCCCAGTATGGCCGCTCTCAGTACTCTAGCGCCACCTTTATTGCCCTGGTGGTAATTGGATTCTGTATGCTCTTCGTCTTCGCTGCCTGGGAGAAGTGGTTCGCCCGTACCCACTTCATCCGCTATGAGCTGCTTCGCCGACGCACCATTCTCGGTGCTTGCATCTGTGCAGCTACTCTGTACTTCAGCTTTTACCTGTGGGACCAGTACTTCTACAACTATGTCCTAATTACTTATAACCTGGACATCACAAAGGCTGGATACATGGTTCAAATCTACAATGTTGGCTCTTGCTTCTGGTCCCCATTGCTTGGTGTCTTCATCTGGGCTACTCGTCGCTTCAAGTACGTCTGCCTGTTCTTCGGTGTTCCTCTGATGCTCCTAGGCTCTGGCCTGATGATCTATTTCCGCGGCGGAGACCACGGCATCGGTTACATTATCATGTGCCAGATTTTCATTGCTTTCGCTGGCGGTACTCTGGTCATTGGTGAGGATATGGCCGTCATGGCTGGCGGTGGTCGTGAAGGCACACCGATGATGCTTGCCCTTATCGGCCTGTTCTCAAGTATCGGTGGTGCTATTGGATATGCGGTCTCTGCCGCTATCTATAACAACACGTTCGTGAGCGCGCTCGCCAGCCAGCTGCCCGATGACCTCAAAGGCAACGCTACTCAGATCTATATGGACGGCATAACCACCCAGGATGCATATCCCGTTGGATCCGTTCTCCGTGACGCCACCATCCACGCTTGGGGGTACTCCCAACGTATGAATTGCATTGCCTCGACCTGCATCTTGGTTCTTTTGATTCCCGCCGTAGGCATGTGGAAGAATTACGACGTCGGTAAGAAGCAGAACAAGGGAACTATGGTCTTCCAGTGAAGAGCGCCTGACACGATCACGAACTCCTGGTTCTCGAAAGGGAATTCTCCGAACTTGATGGAAGATGCATCCTGGCCCTAGCGGGTCCTGAACTGGACGAGAAAAAAAAGATCTGTACAATCACATTGTATATACCTCTATTCAAATTTTCACATATTTACAGCTTCTGTCCTTGCAGCAGACTCTTTCGTCCATAATATATCTCTTGACTTCACATTTTGTTATCATACAAACTGCCTCATACAAACAGCCAACCCCGCTTTCACCGCAACCCTTGCGTTAACGCTAACGCTCCACGGTTGCTCCCACCGTCGATCGAATCAACAATGCAACATTGCGACATTACGACATTGCAATTCACATTGCGATTGAGCCACCATGCTTCCATATCATTTTTACGATCGTTCTAATATTCAATCCAGATCCCATTTCTCATGAACAGGACCGGCGACGCGTAAACCGCGCGCTTGACATTCCACGCTATGCCGTTCCTCAAAGGCATCCTCGGCTTAGCTCTCCTTTCAGCAACACTCGCAGCCAAAGATGACCTCATCCACGTAAACCCCCTCATCGGCTCCACAAATGGTGGTAACGTCTTTGCTGGTGCAAGTCTCCCATACGGCCTCGCGAAGCCCGTGGCCGATGTCGACGGGCAGAATACAGGCGGATTCTCAACGGACGGAAGCAATGTCACCGGCTTCTCTCACATGCATGATAGTGGAACAGGCGGGAATCCTTCAATGGGTCAATTTCCTCTATTCCCACAGATCTGTGACGGTAACGCCGTAGATAATTGCAAATTTCCGAAGACTGCGCGTGCGACACCGTACAAGGTGAGCTCAGTGAATGCGAAGCCGGGGTATTTTGCGCTCGAGTTGCAAAGTGGTGTGAAGGCGGAGATGACTTCTTCGCGACGTGCGGCGCTTTATCGGTTTACGTTCCCCGAGCAAAAGACTGCTGAGGGGAAATTGTTGAATCCGTTGATTTCGTTGGATTTGACGGATCTTTGGGATGGTCGGCAGAATGCGACTGTTAGTGTTGACTCGGAAGCTGGAAGGATCCAGGGGAATGGAACCTTTTTGCCAAGCTTTGGAGCTGGGTATTATCAGGCTTTCTTCTGCGCTGACTTTGTCGGCGCGAAGGTGCAGGATAGTGGGATCTGGGTGAATGATCGAGCGGGCTCGGACCCGAAGGAGCTATTTGTTACTCGGGGATTCAACAATTTCTATCTTCAGGCTGGAGGATATATGAGCTTTGAGAGACCCGCTGACGGGGTTGTCACGGCGCGAGTAGGTGTCAGCTATCTAAGCACTGATCAGGCTTGCTCGAACGCCGAGAACGAGATCCCAGATCCGCTCAATGACTTTACAAAACTACGACAACACGCTGAGAATGCGTGGCGCGAGAAGCTCGAACCGATCAAGGTTACTTCAGGCGGCACGAGCGACGATATGCTCGCTGCCTTCTGGAGTGGCATTTACAGAACAATGCTCTCGCCTCAGGACATGACTGGAGAGAACCCTCTTTGGCAGAGTGACGAGCCGTATTTTGACTCCTTCTACTGCCTGTGGGACGCCTTTCGAGCGCAGCACCCGCTCTTGACCATCTTAGATCCTCAGGCCCAGTCCCGCATGGTCCGCAGCCTGCTCGATACCTTCAAGCATGAGGGATGGCTGCCCGATTGCCGCATGTCCCTTTGCAAAGGATGGACACAAGGTGGTTCCAATGCCGATGTGGTCATTGCAGATGCATATGTCAAAAATTTGACCGGTATTGACTGGGAGCTTGCCTACACTGCCATGGTCAATGACGCCGAGAATGAACCTTTGGAATGGTCATATGAAGGACGCGGGGGTCTTCAGAGCTGGAAACGACTGAACTACATTCCATACCTCGACTTTGACTACCTCGGGTTTGGAACAAATTCTCGCAGTATCTCACGAACATTGGAGTATGCCTATAACGACTACGTTCTCTCGATTGTGGCCGAGGGTCTTAACCAGGACGATTACACAAAATACCTGTCTCGCGCCAGCAATTGGCAAAATCTTTTTAAGCCTGATCAGACATCATTCTTGGAAAATGGAACTGACACTGGCTTCAAGGGATTCTTCCAACCCAAGTACCTTAATGGCACCTGGGGCTTCCAAGATCCCATTGCTTGCAGTGCTTTGGCCACATTCTGCTCTCTGACTTCGAACCCGTCTGAGACATTCGAGTCCAGCATTTGGGAGTATCTCTTGTATGGATCACCCCTGCTATCAGCTTCAAATTCACACTTTATATTTTATAGCTATGTTCCTCATGATATTGCCCGATTGATCAAGTTCGTTGGTGGCCCCGAGCAATTTGTGGCTCGCCTCGATTACTTCCACGAGTCAGGTCTGGCCGATATCGGCAACGAGCCCGTCTTTCTTACTGTCTACGAGTACCACTATGCCGGTCGTCCAGCACTCTCCGCCCGTCGGGCCCACAGCTACATCCCCACATCCTTCAATGGAACTCACAGCGGCCTGCCTGGAAATGACGATTCCGGCGCCATGGGCTCCTTCTTGGCCTGGAGCATGATGGGCTTGTTCCCAAACCCAGGACAAAACGTATACCTCATCACTCCCCCGTTCTTCGAAGCGGTTGAAATCACTCACCCAGAAACCAAGCAGACAGCTACCATCCGCAACGTCAACTTCGATAAGACATACCAGAACATATATGTTCAAAGTGCTAAGCTCAATGGCAAGCCATATACAAAGAGCTGGATCGGACATGAATTTTTCACGGAAGACATGACGCTCGAGCTGACGCTGGGTGACAAAGAGAGTAACTGGGGTACAAGCAAGGAGGACTTGCCTCCGAGTTTGAGCGACAGCATCGCACAGGATGAGATGCAGAGTGCATAGATGTAGCTTTGAATTCTTGTCTGCCTTCGAGTTTCCAGCAGCATGGTGTCCAGTGACGGGCGCACCTTTCTGGCGGTCTCAAAAGGTGTCCAGTCGGCCTGTCACTCGAGCCCTCTTAGCTTTCGAGGATCCAAGCTTTTCCCGGAGCATGTCCGATATGGGTCAGAGCATGAGCTGCCATCGATCCCGAATCTTTGATCTCCGGCAAATACCAATGCATTGACATAAAAGATTTTGATTGCGGACCTTCAAAACGTAAGACTTGGCCATCCAAAAGGTAGTAGTCTGTATCTCCCGACGACAAAAGCCATAAGATGTGCCCGCATATGGACATGACTAAGCCACCCGTTATCGGACACGACACGTCAGGACTTGACGAACTTTGAAAGGTTTCTCCTCGTACAAACTTCAGCAATCTCAATCTCTCAGAACGCTATATCTTTCGTGTGTTCAGGGAAGGCCCTGCCTATTCATCACTCTAAGCGCCAGTTGGTTCGGACGTTTGGCGACAATACCTTAGCTCCTCGACCCGCCATGGCGAACCGGCAAATCACACGGCGCATCGCCATCAGCGCTGCGATCTCAATATGCCTATTGTTCTTCCTCTTTATCCGTCCGCAGGGACCTTCGAGTCCCGCTGTCCGAGCCCCAGGGCACATTTCACATAATCCGCCTGCATCAGGGATTACCAGTCAAGAAGATTTATTGAAAGGGGCTGTTGTGATGCCGAGGCTGGGCAATGAGACTGCCAAGTAAGATTTATTTTCTAATAGAGATGACAATCATGGAATGACTGACTCTCTGGCCGCGATTTACAGAGCTGAGCTGGGCCGTGCAACATGGAAGTACTTCCACACCGTCATGGCGCGATTCCCCGAGAAGCCGACCCTCGACGAGCAGGAAGCCCTGCGCTCATACATTCACCTTTTCGCGCGACTTTATCCTTGGTACGATGGACATCCTTTCCACATTACCCTTCCTACGATTCCTTCGTAATCGTGTTACATACAGTACTAGATCCATCTAACAGTGAAACAGCGGCGAATGCGCGGAACATTTCCAACAACATTTAAGCAAGTACCCACCACAAGTATCCTCGCGTAATGCGGCAGCAGGGGGGCATGCTTTATTCACAACGAGGTCAACGCGATGCTCGACAAACCAGAATTCGACTGCAACGATCTCGGCTCCTTTTACGACTGCGGATGCGCCGACGATGAAGAAAGTGGCGATGAGAAAACCAAGGATGGGCGCTCGGCGACTCGTGCAGATACGCCACAGAACGCGGTCGATCTTCACGATCACCTGGCCGTGGAAATCTCCAAGGAAGCGTCAGTGTCTCTCTTTCGCGCATCGCGCTAGCGCATAGCGTACTGACTTGCATTACAGGACCACGCGCGGTTGACATCATTAATGTCGCGCATTCACTCTTCGGTCGAACAGACTCGACAGGCTTGTCGATCTTGCATGGCGTTCTGGCTTTAGCATATGGAGCTGGTCTCTGGTGTACATTCCTCGTTCCCGATAATATCCAAACGTATATATCCCTCATCCCTGATATTCCATCTACGTGCCGTTCCGCTGCAACCAGTGCGCCAGATTTATGCTCAGACTCAATCTTTGCTCTGGACCAATATATCGCCGTGCGTCCGTACTTCTTGTCCATGGGAAGGGGTCACCGTGCCGATCCCCGAATTCTCAGTGCATGACCCGAACGCGACGGTCCAGGATCAACCTATCCGGTGATCCAGGCTCCGTTGCGCATGACCCGGTCCTGGTTGGGCTTTTATCCTCGAGGTCTGACATGATAGGGTCTACACCATAATCCTGTATCTATCGCACACGCTAGTCTTTGTTTCGCAAGACTGTCTTCAAAAGCTTTGGAAGGAGAGCTATCCTCCAGCGCGCGATTTCGCCATGTTGCTTCCTTGTGGACAAGTCTAGACTGTTCCAAGGAGGTCTCGTTGTTGGTATTTGCACTCCAGTGTGAACAAAATCCAAATGCGAACCTATCACCCCACCAGGCCCATAGCCTAAAACAGTACGTAGAAGCTTGGATCATTCCGCGCAGTCACATTAGCCTAGGCCCATTATTCCCAAGTCCGCCTATGTTTAATTGTTTGAGTTTGGCCAAAAATAGCTGGGGCTTTCAGCTGATAACAAATGAAAGAATCTGGTCTCCTGACTGTGGCCCCCCCCCTTGTCCCCATGAACCACCAATCTCAGTAGGCGGGACCCCGATCGGCCCCGGCCCCTCTGTCGCGGGGCTGTCGCGTTCAGGCGCGATGAAACATGGCCCCATAAAACCACCTGGCTTTGCTTGTGTGCCTGATGCAATCGTCCATGCAACCTTCGTGTTTCGACTCTATTCATTTGATTACTTTCAAGCATTTTCTATTGCTATTGACACCTAATCTTCTAGGCAGGATCAATAAGACAACCCAATTCGGCCTAGCGTGGTTACTGGAAGTGGTTAGCGTATTTCCACGCGCCTTCCCTTTCTCAAATTTCGACGCGCAAAAAAAAAAAAGGGAAAAAAAAGAAATCGTCGAGAATAGCGCGAACGGCTGGAACGGGTATCTTGTGCAAGCGCCGAGAGTCTGCAAGGGATAACTTTCCTCCTTTTTCATCTCCGCAGTTGTTCTCTCGCCTCTGTGACTGTGATTGTCGCATCCTGCTTGACATCGTTCGCTCTGATATCGATCCTCGGCAGTTGATACTCAACTTAAGCGCATTGTATACTTTCCTCGAAACCGCTGTCAACCGTCAACATGGTGTCTTTTTCGTGCGAGGTGAGTGGGATGGAAGCCTATACCGGCGATCAAAGCGCAGACATCCGGGGAATTCTTTGCTCACTCAATCGTCATGCTAGAACTGTGGTGATATTCTCACCAAGAAGAAGCTCGATCCTCACCGTAACCAGTGTCGTGGCGCGTCTTTCACCTGCATTGACTGCATGGTCCATTTCTACGGCACGGAGTATCGCGCGCATACAGTACGTCTCTGGCTGAATTGAGTTCAAATTGGTCTTCGCACGGCTACGTGTGGGTGTAAAACTCGCGAATGGCATAATTGAGGACCTGGCTTCATGGATTTGAATGCCTCTTCTCCAGGATCTCCGCTAACACACTCTTGTCTTCCAGTCCTGCATGAGCGAGGCGCAAAAGTATCAGGGAGCGCTGTACAAGGAAAAGCCGAACAAGAAGGGCCCCAAGACTTCCAACCAGAACGCGAAAAACAACACCAATGCGCGCAATCAGCAACCCCGGGTCGAGGATGCTTCTGCGTCGGATGCTGATCTCGCCAAGTCCCACATCAACGCACCACCCCCACCGGCCCCTACTCCTCCTCCCGCGGCTGAGGCGAAGCCCACCGCTGATGCGTTGAAGGATACAAAGGCTGTTAACGTCTTCGACTACCTGGTCACCGACGAGACTCCGAACGCGTCCAAGGTTACCTTGGCTACCCTTAAGGAGCAGATGGCAATGAACCCCAAGGCCAAGTCCTTGTTCGAGCCCAGCGACGCTCTCGCCAAGCTGGATACTAAGACGGATGACGAAGGTCATTACGACATCGCGTATGAGGAGAATGGCTTTTCATACGGTGGAGGGCCTATCCCGCCGTCCAAGTACCCCAACGAGACGGCTAATGCTTCGACCGAGTTCGTTACTCCAGCATCCAAGAAGAAGAAGGACCGCAAGGAAAAGCGCTCTGGCACAACCAGCGAGAAGAAGCGTAAGCGTGGTCATGGCGACGAGATGAGCAGTCCTCAAAACGACATCGATACTCCTATGATGGACGCCCCATCCAGCGTCATCAACAACGCAGGGACCCCGATGCTGGCTCACTCTGGCCTGACCGGTGGCTTGAATCGAATGATGCGCTCTGCCTCACCTAACGGCGACGACACCCCGGACGTCATTACCCGCGCACCCTACAACGACAACTCGTCCCCCATCAAGCGTACGCGCCGCAACGGCAAGGAAGCAAACGGGGACCAAGGCCTGGAATCTCTATGAAGAACCGCGCTGAGCGCTTCGTCTCTTCCATGTTTGGTGGCGATTCCGTTGTCTCTAATGGCAGCAAAGATGACAACGCTCGCGCACTCGTCCGCGCCCGTCGCGGCAGCTCATCCAGCGACGACGGCCAACTCGAAACTCGCAAGAAGAAGTCTCACCGCGAGCGCGCCGCCTCAGGGACACACGACCGTGAGCGGGAGCGCAAATCCAAGCGCAAGAGCAGTAACCCCGCTGATGACCGGCCCTCACGCCGTCAGAAACAGATCGACGAGCGTCATCGCTCTGACTCTCGCTCCCCCAACCGTGACAGTCGCCAGGTGACTGTCTACTCCAAGTCAAAGGCGCTGACGCATGGTGAAGCACACCTGCAGCGCGAGATGGCCACGCATTTCCTATCTCTCGTGTCCAAGGATAGTGAGCGCGGTTGCTCGGTGCATAAGGCTCTGAAGAGATTCCATCGCGATCTTTCGGATGAGTATGATGCTAATCGGGGCCTTGATCAGGGCCGCAGTCGCGCGGATCGTGAACGGAGGGAAGATGACGAGAAGGATCTTTGGCGCTCGCTTCGACTGAGACGGAATGACCGGGGAGAGATTGTTGTTTTCGTTTAGGGGGGTTTCATTGCTATATTATTACATTACCACGACAGTTTGAATTTGGGAGAACCCTTTAAAATGTGGTTCGGGCTTTTGATATTGATGAGAGGAATGCCTGGTGTATGTTTGCATAGCGCGATTGATTTTGTGACATGAGGTCTTTGTGCATACTTTTCAAGATTTGGACCTTCTCCGATGCTTATTTGATGTTGTCAAGCTGCACTGTCAGGGCTGTCTTGGGTGCGTTGAACTTCCAAATTTCGATCAAATTAAGGATTTGATATGTAAAATCAGCCGCCAAATTAGCATGGCAAATTAGTATAGGTTATGGTTTAGTCGAATGTCATGATCGAATCAACTTCGATTGAAGTCTTTGATCATAGCATGGGTAGTCTGGGTTTGACTTCGCGGTATAATTTGATTGAACAAACCGCTTAGGCGTAGTCTATGAATGACACCTGTTCTGTATATTTATGAGCAAAATCAGTCGGTCCAGTTCACTCAGGAAAGGAAGAAATGTGTATCGATCAAGGTTAAATATGAAACCTTGGATGGTGAGTGGCCTAGGATTCGGAAATCAAAAGTCTTTGAGTGGGCAATGTGTTCTATCTCTATTTCTATTTTAATTATCTTTGTATCCCAAGAGACAGAATGGCTGAGACCTCTTCGTAGATAGAGAACACGATGCCACCGCTCAAAAGAAGTCGTCCCAGTCGCATGGAACTGCCTTTCCAGAATCCCCGGACCCCGTAATCGCGAATCACGCTCCGGGAGGCCTCCACAATGCCGGCTCCCTGAACGCCCTGTGCTCGTGTCTTGATTGTATCAAAGGGCTGCGTAGCATAGACGGTCACCACGCCTGCCACGGCACCGATCCCAAACGTTGTGAACACGTTTGTCTTGATGCCCTTTGCCTTGATGGCCTCTTTGAGCATATTGTATGTCCCCATACGGACTGCAGAGGTGGCGGATTGCTTCATCGCAGTAGACAAAAGACCTCGATAGAGTTCAGTAATACCATGTCGTTGTACCAATATTTGAGTCGCGTGGAAGCTGGATCTGAATTGGCGAGCCCCTTTCGCGTCGTCGATTCTGGGTGTCAATCAAGTCAGCCTAGATGCCTCTCGGTTTCCACCATGATAGGAAATACGGACAGGGCAGTTTTGATTCTTTCGGTTGGTGTCACTGCTAATACACTCTCTACTGCCCCTGCAATCATTCCCGCTAGCATGCCGCGACCAGGTGAGAGCACCCCACGATCGTCGGCAACAGCATTGCGGATTGTGTCATATGACACAAATCTGACCGCAGCTTTGACCGTGGTTCCCTAGGTGTTTTGGTCAATGTGGGTTCAGACTGAAATTGTTACCGGGGTGACCAACGATAACCAGGGTCGAGCATCCCTTGTATAAAGCACCGACACCTTCCAGCTTGGCAACTTGGAAGATGAGACGAAAGGGATTAGACGTCCGAACGGCGCCGTTATCCAGTAATTGGACTCGTGTCTTTGAATATTCGAATGGGTACTGTGAAGACTTAGTTACTGAGCAGGTGTATACCAGGGGGTATACACAGACCGTGATAGCTGCTTCCACTCCACCCGCAATTCCTCCAGCTACGAGGGAAATCCATTGCGGAGTGTGAACCTGTATACAAGGTTACTCGGAGTATCGAGGGAGATTAGAATGACTAACGCGCTGTGCCTTCTGCGCCTGAGCTTGTTCTGAGTGGGCAAGGGCGGCCATAGTAAGAGTGGCAACCATTAGTCGTATTGGCTCATAGGGGAGACTCGGCATTGGTCCTCGGTGGCATCCCGGACTTATAGACTCTTTGGCGGGGAACGCGGGGAACGGGAGAAGACTTGCCGCGGAGAAAACTTGCCCCTTCGTAGCCCAAACTTGCTCTCCCGTGGGCCACAGAAACCTCATGTCTTGCAATCTGGGAAATGGAAAGGATCACACCGTCCAAGCCGCGGAGGGCCGCGAAGGCCTGCGCATTTTGCCGACGGAGGAAGGCAAGTGAATTCCAGAGCTTTGAGGTCCCCTGGCATTGCATGGGCTAACGGTGCACACAGTTCCGTTGCGATAACGCTAGACCGGTATGTACCAACTGCAAGACATATGCCCAGGAATGCGCCTACATCCCGGGTCCTGATAAGCCGAGGTACATCATCTCTCATCAACTCGTATGTTCCTTAATTGATTGTTTGAAGGCCCACGAAAGCCCGGCTGTCGCAGGTGGAAGCAGAAAATCAGCAGCTTAGGAGGCAGCTCCGACGGCACTTTAGTCACATTGGTACTCAATCACCAGACGGAGATGACCCTGAGGGAGGCAGTCCGCCCCAGCTACGGCAAGAAACACAGCGGTCTTCGAAGATTGATGCTCCGGTGACAAGTGCCAAGCGGTCCCACTCAGCTGTTTCGCGGATTTTTATCTCGCCAAATGGCGAGTCGAGCTACCATGGACTGACAAGCACATTGTTTGATGATGCTCCGACCGATCGTCATGGCCATCCTCGGTCGGCAGATCCGCAGGTGCCGGTAGAGCATATCCGAAAGCAGTTGATGGGGGAAGCGGCCTATCAACGTAAGACACGCAAGTTCCGATTGAGTTCCACCGTCTGACGATGAAGTAGAGCAATTGGAAGCTTTGAATATGCGACAGGGAAAGCTTGACTTCGATGGGGTCGACCCCGAGTTGGGGATGCACCTACTATCCCTGCACTGGAATCGCCAGCACCACTCCTTCTTGATCACCTACCGCCCAGCTTTCATGCGGGACATGGCCACTGGTGGACCTTACTTTTCGAAGCTTCTATTGAACGCGATCTATTTCGGCGCATCAAAGTTCAGCACCCGCCCCGAGGTTCGTCGAGATCCTGATGATGTCCGCACTGCTGGATGGACATTCCGCCAGCGTGTGAAAGAGCTGCTGGGAAGTGCTTTGGATCGAAGTGAAATTACCACGATTCAGGCTTTGTTGGTCATGACCAGTTCTTTATTTGCATTGGGCGATGAGCGCAGTGCTGCGTGGCTTTATGCTGGTACGGCGTTCAGGATGATTATCGATCTCGGTATGCATGTAGATGCTACCATGCTGAGCAATATGCGCCGCCTATCCGACGAAGATATAGAAATTCGTCGCCGGGTGTTCTGGGGTGCTTTTGTCGTGGACAAGATTCAATCTCTGTACCAAGGTCGCCCCGCAAGCCTACAGGACTTCGACACCCAGGTCTCGTTGACATTCTTGGACCAATATGAAGAATTGGAACATTGGCAGCCTTTTGCTTATACAGATGTTCAGTCATACCCAGGATCGCCTGCCTATAGCGTTTCCACATTCACAGAGCTTTGTAAGCTATCATTAATATTGAACAGCATTTTGAACAAGGTCTACTCAGAGCGAAGTTCAAACCGGTCACCCCAGGAGTTGCTCACCACATTGAGTGCTTTGGATACACAATCTAAGGATTGGTATAACGCACTGCCAGAACATTTACAATTCAGCAATCCTGCCACACAGGTTACACCACCACCTCATGTTCTTTCACTCTTGGCCTTGTACAACGTCTTGCTTATCCTTCTTCATCGACCATTTGTGGCAGAAGGACATCTCCACACGACCGACCCATCAGTTGCTATCAGCTCATTTACTACTTGCACAGCAGCCGCGGCTCGCATAATACAAATTCTAGAAGCTTACGATAATGCGTTCTCCATCAGACATGCCCCCTATCTGATCTCATATGCGACTTATGTTGCCGCTACCATTTATGTGCGAGTTGCTGCCCAGCGAGAAAGTGGAAGTAGAGCTCACGCGAGTCTTTGGAAATGCCTAGAAATCTTCCAAAAGAACCAAGAAACCAACTGGGCTGTCCGACGGGCGAAAAACGTGATTATGCATCTCTCGGACCGCATGGGGGTCGACTTGAGTAGTTGTCGACACGGGCGCGGCAATTCCCGGCCAGGGCAGTCATCCGATGAGCAGTCGGATGGATTTGAGAGGCGGGTTCAGTTTGACGAAGTCGGTCTCAGACCAGCTGTGTTACCTGGTCAGATGACACCGCCGGAGACAGAGGCATCTGAGCTGGATATGGATATGATTATCCAGAGCTTCATTCGACAGGATACCAGGCACACTGAAGGGCATGTCTCTTATGAGCCAAGCTACAGTAGTTCCGCTGGTCCTACTACAGCTCCACCTGTCACGCCTGGTATTTTCGCCCCTGCCGTCATCCCAGGGTATCATGATGCATACTTCGAGGCGCAGCTCGATGATGATATGTTGTTTGGTTTTAATGGATCCGTGCAAGACAGCATACTGTATAGTTAGCAATTGGCGGTCGTTATGACGGCAGTTGATACAAAGTATGGCATTTTGCAGCTTCAAATGTTGAGAAATGAAAGCTTGACAACGAGGGGAGAAATGTAAGACTATATCTAGCTCAGTATAATGAAATATGTATCCCTGCATCTCTGAATTTTGTCCAGAACGACATGATATCAACTACCTGAGAAAGTAATGTGTCCCCGGACTACGAATAAAGGCAACTAACATGTTCCCGTCTGCCACTTCAAGCCAGAATATATTGTCAAAAACAATCAAGTATGATCGTCTAGTAGGGATGGTCAGTTGCTGATGCAACTAATTAGGCCAAAATGTCGGCGTTCTTTCCCAGGCCGACGATCAAGACGTCGCACAAAGAAATTAACGTTATTGCAGAAAGAAATACAACAATCTCTTGTGAAAAATTCATTATCATGGATTCGTAATCAGATTTACACTCTCTCAATTTGCTCAATAGCACCCTTCTCGTCAGTACCCTCCTCCGCCGTTTCGACACATTGTTTCCTCCGCGGAATAAGCCCTCGCCCTTCGAAAAGAGCGTCCACTTCCTCCAACTTCATCCCTTTAGTCTCTGGCACCATGAACCAAACAAAAGGCACGGCCAACGTAGTGCAAGCAGCAAACACAAAATATGTCCCAAATCCAATGTTTGAAATCATATATGGTGTGCTTCTTGCAATGACAAAATTGACCAGCCAATGGGTGGCAACACAAATGCTAACACACAAACCTCGCACGCGCAGGGGATAAATCTCGGAACAAATTACCCATGGGACACCAGCCCAACTGAAGCAGAATGAGACAGCAAAGACGAAGATGAAAACCACCGCTGCGTAAGAAGTTCCGCTCAAGGATCCACCCGAGTTGGCAGTTGACGTTTGAACTTTGACAAACACTCCAATGAGCCACATTGAGATAGCCTGCTGTCGTCAGTTGGTTCTCTAAAAGGTAGAAGCAGTATTTTGGGACTTACAATCATCACACTTCCGCCGATCAACATCGCTTTTCTCCCAAAGCGGTCGACAACGAAGTACATGGCAAAGAAGACGGCCACCAACCGGACAATGCCATATATGCCGGTGGATACCAGGGTTGCTTCAGCTCCCTGCAGACCAATCGATCCGAAAATCTGAGGTGAGTAGTAATTGATGGAATTTGAGCCACACATCTGGAAGAATACCATAATCATGATGCCAATAAACACCCGATTCCGGAGTCCGGGCTGCATCAGCTCCTTCCATGCAGCACGAGTATTCCTGAGGTTATCAGAAAGCTCGATATCTAGCTGGTGAAGGATATCGCTAACCTCTTCCTCAACGGCCGGATGATCAACAGGAAGGCCACGCAGCAGAGAGAGGTTCTCGACGGCTCTATTTCTCCCATATGCCTTGGCCATCCATCGCGGTGACTCTGGCATGAAAATTAACCCAATAATTAGTAGACCGCCGGGAATAAGTTGCAATGCAAATGGTGTCATCCACTGTGAAGAAGTCGGTGCCATGTTGCGATCCACGCCATAGTTGATCCAAAACCCAAGGCAGGTACCGATTTGAACGCCGATCTCGTAAATTCCAACAAGTCGTCCTCGAATCTTCGGTGGTGCACACTCGGCAGTATACAAAGGCACCAACATGCTGGCAAAGCCGACACCCTGGTACATTTTGTCAGAAATCAGAATACAAGGAGACCTTGCTTGAAAAGATGCTTACTACACCGCCAATTACTCTGCCTACAAACATCACAGGCTTATTGCCGGCAGATGCAGTTTGCATAATAGAGCCTGCAATGAACGCGATGGCGCCAAGAGCCAGGCCCAGGCGGCGGCCCAATTTATCGCTGACAGGCGCAGCCGCTAAAGAGCCGAAAAAACACCCGGCTTGTAGAAGCGAAACGATGTTGGCAGAAAATGAGTTTCGAACTGCCTCAGATGCGCCTTCTAGTCCGAAATCTCTTGAAGAGGTTTAGAATATGACCCAATTGGATTGCGTTCAAGCCTTACCTCTTGAAGGGCGCCAATTCAATTGACGTTCCGATGAATGCTAGGTCATATCCGAAAAGAAAGGCACCCATTGAGGTGACTATTGCGAGAATATAGACCCGAACATTATGCTGGGGAGCATCGACGGTTCCCCCCTGGGCTGTAGGCGTCATGTTAGGTGATAATCTGTGTGAGGTTCAGCTCGAGACCTCTTGAACAGTTGCGTACTCATTGTTCCATCACATCCTTGCGAGATGCTTTTATGTATCAAAATCCCCCCCGCATTTTGTCTCGTGGCTTCGGGGAACTCTCAAAAGAAGTCAAAGAGCGTGCCATGGTAACTTTGTTGCCGTGGGTATTTCTACTTCCGCGGAAGATGACTTCCCGCGGAACGGGTGTTTTGAACCGTTTGAACCATAGGAAAAAATGGATGTGAAGGAGATGCGGATGAACGGCAATATGAGGAATTTTGAAGATCAGTTGGAAGAGAGTAGACATCGATATATAAATCATCTGGGCTGCGGACTTTCAAAGGTGGTGTTTTATAATCTAAAGAAAGTCGCCGATGCAACGCACCCTTCACCTGAAAAACACCATGACCATCACCAACACTTATACGATATTGAAGGCATTACCTCTGGACAAATATGTTGCCTATCCAACAAGACAGTCATTGCCTGCCGTATGGATGCGATCAGGAACTTCAAAAGGCCTTTTCATCCACCGCAAACATTTACCCGAGACAATAGAGCTGTGGGCACCGATCCTCCTATCGGCAATGGGATCGTCTAATGGCAATGGCCGCCAGCTTGATGGTATAGGTGGCGCCACCTCAACGACTTCAAAAGTCGCCGTGGTTGCCAAATCAAACCGACCTGACATCGACGTCGAGTATACATTCGTCCAAGTTGCTCCTGACCGAGCGAAGATAGACATGACTGGCAACTGCGGAAATATTGCATCTGGTGTGGGCCCTTTCGCAGTGGATGAGGGACTTGTGAAGGTGACACCTGGTCAAACCGAGGTAAGTAAGCTCAAATCTTTTGGATCTTCTCTAGGTTAATTTGGCATGCAGATCGATGTCCGCATTTTTAACACCAATACTGGACAAAATATCGTGGAAACAATCGAGCTGTCTCTGAACGGAACGTGCAAGGAGTATGGAAATTGTCGCATTCCTGGTGTGGAGGGTACGTCAAGTCCTATCAAGGTTGCATTTCTCAATCCCGAAGGCAGTATGACTGGGAAGATGTTCCCCAGCGGCGCGACACAGGAGACTCTCGCAGTTCGAACAAGGAGAGTGGGAGTTCTAGAAGTGCGAGTGAGTCTGGTCGATGCGGCCAATCCATTCGTTCTGGTGGACTCTCGATCTTTGAAGAGGAAAGGTCACTGCAGCTGGCCAGATCCAGCAGATGAAGTCTTCATTTCCGTCGCAGAAGACATTCGAAGAGAAGGTGCTGTTCAGTTCGGATTGGCGGCAAATATTGAGACAGCAGGTGCCGTGCAAGGCACTCCTAAAATCGCATTCTTATCTCCACCTGCAGATGCAAGCTCGGATCTGGATGTGCTTTCGTTCACTATGGGAAGACCCCATACTAGTCTGCAACTCACCGGCGCGGTGTGCATCGGTGCTGCTATGGCAATCCATGGCACAGTCGCATGGCGCTTAGCTAGCGAAGGTGTGGCGGGTAAGCTTCCTAAGCACGGAATGGAGATTGAGGGCCAGAAGATTGCAAATGCCGTACCAGTGGGAATTAAACATCCGGCTGGTGTGATACAGGCTGAGACTACCTTGGGTCTATCTGGAGATGGGAGGATTCAAATAAAGCAGGTTGCGGTTATCCGAACCGCGCGTCGCCTTTTCGAGGGCAACGTGTTCTATAAAACATAAATGGAAATGTATTTGAAGTAACGATTCTCAAATCTGAAAATGTATAGGTTAAAGAATACTAGTCGCGGCAAGCCAACCGGGTTATGTGCTCCCCTGGAATATCACTTAAAGGGATCGAAGAACGCCTTCGACACCAGCAAAGGTATACACATGTACAATCCGCAGCTATCTTTTTAATTTTATTTGAATTAGCCAGAGAAATTCAATGCAGCAATATTCGAATTACAAGGCTTTTCGCCGGGTCATCGCGCTTACTTACCACGTGAGACTTGTGGTATTGGGGAAGGTCGATCAAATGCACGGCTTTTCCTTCAGTCTGACACAGCATTTACACATAACAAGGCCGTATATCGCTGTTATCGAGAACTTGTCACGGCACGGATGACAAAGCAGGAAGAATACTTGTTCTCTCCTCAGGCAAAGCGATTAATAATTAAGCTCGCGACAGCCGGGTATAGAAGCTTGCCCCCGGGCGCCTTATCAGCGGGGTTCACTCCCACTCCGATATCTGAGTGCACACTAAGATAAACACTCGGGCACTTTTCTCTCTTTTCTTATGCACTTGCTCGAAGATGTTTCTTTTTTTACTATCTGTAAGATTCTGGTTGTGAGAACTATCGTTTTGGCGAAGAATGTTACCCCAAGCACAGAGCGATGCGCCTGTCGCAGGGTCTCTGCATGACACGCGACCAGGAAAGATCGCCGGTCAGGATGTGGAGAAGCAGGTAGGTAGTTTTCCGAAAAATGCTTGTCATTCCTCCCCCCATTCGCGTCAAGATCGCGTCACGAATATATGATTTAACATATCGCCGCGGTAGCCCCTGTTACAACCTTCGTCGGCGATCAAAGAACAAGTGTCGTGGTTGAGTTCGCAGCGCCACCGCTGGGAAGATACCAGGAATATGCTTCATTTGAGAAGATTTGGCGTCTTAGCCATTACTGCTTTGCTACTTATAATTACAAGTGTAGCTCGCGCCCAGAAACCTTCAATAGATCATCCACATCACCACCCAGGAGGTGAAAAAGAGTGGAATGATGAGCTCGGCTCGGGCAAGCTAGGGGCTGTCGCAAGTGAAAGCTCCATTTGCTCACGACATGGAACGGATATGTTGAAGATGGGTGGCAATGCAGCAGATGCTGTAAGTGCAGCATAAAATGGATTGGGGAACGAGAAGAAGTACTGATTCACTTCGAAAGATGGTCGCTGTCCAGTTTTGTGTTGGGGTCATTGGTGAGTCTCGTCATAGCCAGCACATCATCAAGGTATGGTGTTAACCAGTTTGTCCCAGCCATGTACCACAGTGGAATCGGTGGAGGCGGCTTCATGCTTGTGCGAGCGCCTAAGGGTTCGTATGAATTTATTGACTTTCGCGAAACCGCACCAGCCGCCGCATTCGAGGACATGTTCTACACGAATGTGGAAGGTTCCATGCATGGAGGATTGGCAAGGTAGGTCCATTCTTCTGATGGTAGAAGAGATCTATCAACTGCTGACGGCTGTGAAAGTGGCGTTCCTGGAGAGGTCCGTGGTCTTGAATATCTGCACAAGAATTATGGCTCCTTGCCCTGGTCGACTGTTCTGCAGCCAGCAATTCGCACTGCCCGTGAAGGCTTCCCTGTTACCGAAGACACGATGAAGTATATGAAGTCTGCCATTAAGGACGGTGTAGATCTCCTTACTACTAACCCCACATGGGCCTTGGATTTTGCGCCGAACGGAACTCGAGTGGGCTTAGGAGATACGATGACGCGGAAGCGACTCGCCGACACCCTCGAGACTATTGCCGAGCAAGGTGCAGATGCTTTCTACACCGGCCCTATCGCTAAGACTATGGTCAATGCTCTGAAGGCGCAAAATGGAACGATGACCTTGGCGGATCTCTGCAATTATACCGTTGCCATCCGCGATACCGCGCAAATCGATTACCGTGGATACACTGTCACAAGTACAACTGCACCTTCAAGTGGAGTTGTTCTGTTGAGCATTTTGAAGATTTTGGATGGTTATAGAGACTTTTTCAAAACAGATAAAGCCGTGAATTTAAGCACTCACCGAATGGATGAGGCTATGCGCTTTGGCTATGGCCAGGTAAGAGACTCCTTTAGATTTCTCTAGCCCAGCACTAAATGCGTTAATAGAGATCGAACCTAGGTGATCCATTATTTGTGGAGGGCATGGACGAGTATCAAAAGAATATGCTCAACGAGTCGACTATCGCCGAGATTCGATCAAAGATCTCAGACACGCATACTCTCGATGTGTCGGCCTACGACCCCGCCGGTCTCGAAAGTTTGGACACGTAAGTGTTATTTTTTTTCCCCCGCTCGGTGAGAAGATACTCAGACCAAATACTGACATTTTTAGTCCTGGGACCTCTCATGTCGCCACGGTCGATCACACTGGTATGGCCGTCTCTTTGACCAGTACCATCAATCTTCATTTTGGTAGCAAAGTCATGGTTCCCGAGACAGGTATCATCATGAATGACGAGATGAATGGTATGTACTGAAGAGCTTGCTACATGTGATGCATTAACCAGTCGATCCAGACTTTTCCATACCTAATACATCAAATGATTTCGGATACATTCCCTCTGAAGCCAACTTCATCCGGCCGGGGAAAAGACCTCTGTCATCCATCACACCCGCAATAGTCACTCGACCAGATGGCTCTCTACTCTTGGTCACTGGCACCGAAGGGGGCAGCCGAATCATCACTGCAACAGTTCAAAACATCATCCACGTCATCGACCATGGCCTGAGTGCCGCAGAGGCTCTCGCCCAGCCTCGTCTCCATGATCAATTGGTCCCAAACCAAGTCACCTTCGAATATGCTTACGATAATTCCACTGTCGCTTTCATGGAGAGTCTCGGGCACAACGTTACGTGGGTTGCTCCTGGACAGAGTGGCTCACACGCAATCCGTGTTCTTCCTGATGGAACATTTGAGGCTGCCGCTGAGCCACGACTGGTGGATTCGGCCGGTTATACTGTATAGGTACGACACGTGTGCATAGTAGATAAGGACAAGATTGGAGTACGGTCATTGGAGTGTAGACTGTCTTTGTAATATTGAGTGAGGATCATCTATTTACAAATGTGTAGCCGCGAGGCTTATATCATTCTACTGAGTCGCAGCAGCGGTGAAATTGGGGAAGTAGCCGGTGTAGAAGTCCAGCTTGCCAAGTGGCACACCCTCCTTTCGCAGGATCCCATAAGCGGTAGTAACATGGAAGTAGATGTTCGGCAGCGCAACGGTATGGGCATATGCCGCACCGCTCATTTCTGCCTTTCTTGTTGGACCCAGCTGCGTCAGCTCACATACATCGCCGCGTTGGTTGACGACATCCTTGTCGGCCTCGTTGAGCGACTTCAGCACGGTGTCAATGCGTTCGTAGCATTCTGCGAATGTCTTGGGACTTCCTTCGAATGTCACTGGCTCTCGGCCAGTCAGCCGTGCGACGAGGAACTCTGAGAATTGGGTGGTGACCCTAACTTGGTCGGTCAACGGGTACATGTCATCGATGAGTCGTGCCTGGAGCAGGGCGCTAGCATTGGGACGTTCCTCCGCTTTGTGGAGTATGTGGGACAGGGTGCTGAGGATGGCCTTATCCACCACAATCGTTCCATCGTAAAGAGTGTGAGCCATATTGGTAAGAATAATGCGTTCAACCCTGATTATTTGGGAGAAACAAAAGAATTGGCAATTGAGAAGTTGGGAGTAAGCACTTGGGGCAACTGTGGGTTGTCACCAATCTCACCACACGTGATTTTAGACGCAAAGCGATAAGGCTATCGGAGATCGCGACGCGGAAGTCTCCCTTCACTTAGAAAGATCAGGAGCTGTTGCCTCTGTGAGAGCCGAGGTTTGGCGTGAGGCCTACCTTCAATCCCCAGAGTCACTCTCACTTCTAGTCACATCCCGAAGCTCCATTCCTTTGCTTTACTTCTGCGTTCCACCCCTATCATACGCGTTTCAACCATCGACGTCCTCATTTCCTATTTGATCATATGAAGTTACTCGAGCTCAATTGCCTTTCCATTGAAACAAAATACCTGTATGTGCACTCACGGGTCGATTCTTTTCGCGCGACTTACCTTCTTGCTGTACAAGTCACCTCGCTAAGTCGGTTTTTGAGAAATGTCACAATCAAACTATCTTGCCGTTGTCCCTCCTCCTCCCACATTCGATCCAGCGACCTACAAGCCATTCGACGATGAATATGAACGTACCATCGAAAAAATATTGTCCGAGGATGCCAGTTTCGAGTGCAAAGATGACCATTTTCCAGAATACTCTGGCAGCCGGTCATTAACGGGTACATCGAATCCGCACACCCCTCAAAGTGAGAGCCAGGCAGAAAATTCGCGGATTCTCTCCCGATCTCAGTCTACCGGTAGGAATAAGCTTATTACAACCCCGAGGCGTGCGGCTCAGAGAGACATCACTGTGATCCATCTGGACACCGACGACGAGGGAGATGTTGACATCGATTCTCTACTTGAAGTGGAGAGTGCGAAATTCGCTTCCAAAGAGGATCACTCTCAAAGTAACACGATTGGCCTTTCCTACCGCGATATGACGGACCCTCATGATCCCATGTTCAGCAGCGAAGATGTTGGCTCCATGCTCAACAGAGAAGACGTGAGAATCAGTGGCCAGGGTGACAATCAGGAGCGCAAACAAGTTGATGACCACCATGAATATCCGGATAGCCTCGACGATTCCATCCCAATCGACAATGAAGCGAGCCGTCAAGATGCGGACTACAACTTCACCGACAGTCACCCACGTTCTTTTTCTCATGGAGATGGGAACATGCTAAAGGAGTTCAACTTCAGTGACGAGGAAAAAAGGCTAGGTCGCAATGAAAACAAGGTCACAGGAGACTCCGATATCACCGACGATGAGAACAATACCAACAAAGACAGCAACGACGACATCCACAACAGTGAAGCTCTCCACGCGGATGTCCATATCGTTGCCGATGCCAAATCGAACAGTGGAGGCATACCCCAGATCCCCACAAATAGCGAAATCTATGACCTCGTTGCAGACCAGGAACTCGCAGCCGAGAAAATTAGAGCCGAGGAGGATGTCATTTTCGCGTGTATGGAGCCGTCTCGCAGGCAGGAGTTTTTTCAGTCTGTGCTCGCGCATCCCTTTATGCAAAATCTGGAGGTCCCTGTTCGACAGTCTGCTCGGCGACAGTTTGTCAAGGATATGCGCCGAGAGGCAGCGTCAGTTGGGATGAATGCTACAGACATTGATACATTCATCGTCTACATGCGCAGGGTTTTTATGGAAAGTATCATCGGTGTTCCCGCCGATACTACAGGAGACGTCCGAAACCTGAGATTTGGAGAAGAGATTAATGATGGGTACAAGTCTCGAAAGAGAAATTTGAGCAACTCAGAGCAGGCGGGATCTTGTAAGAGAAGGCAGAGCAGAGTAAGTAGACGGGACTCGGCTGAATCTCCAGTCTCTTCGTTGCAGGCCACACCGCAGCGCACTCCGGAAGTCAATAATGCCACCCAACCTCATGTGGAACAAACTGTGCAAAGCATTTCTCAGCGCAATGGCTGTGGAAGCCTCTGCAAAGACAAGAATGTGACATTGGTTCCCAAGACTCCAGAGTACATTTCCTGTGAGCAATACCCGGCCCAGGGATTTGGAACTGTGCAGAAGGGCTCTCAACAGGACATGCAAATATCAAACCATCTGAATGAAGCAGAAAATCTCGGAGCAAAACAAGCCAATACTCAGGATGCCCAGCCGGCCGATGATTTGGCTACTGTTGGGGAGGTGATCAATGGGAATGATCTTCCCTACGAACGGCATATCGAACTTGCCCCACCAAGAGTTTCTCTGGGCAGTCAACATGACAGCCAGCCACCGAAACCAGAATTGCCGCCTATTGTTGAACGAGCAACCCGTCCCCAGAAGCTTCAGCGAAACCAAGGGCCCTCATATTATTCAAATGAATGGATAGGTTCAGGCAGTACCCTTGAACAAAGTGTCTTCGACCACACCGTTATCGACATGACTCTAAGTAGTCACTCCCCAGAACCCGCAATCCCTAGCGAACTGCCAGAGGAAACAATACCCGCCATGACCAACCCTGAAAAATCCAGTCATAATCAAGATCATCAAGCGATGAGCCTGCACAATGATAATGAGAAAGCTGCTGATCAGTCTTCCAAGACGCATGGTGTCAAGCCTGGCCCCAAAACGGAGCTGTCGCTTCCAGGGAAAAAAGCGAAGAATTATCGCAAAAAAGAAAAAAAGAGACAAAAGAAGCGCGAAAGTTACCTACACATTCAGAATGCGTCAAACGCAGACCAGCAGCGTGCAGAACGCCAGCATACGCCCGTCCATAGCGAATCTACGGCAGTTGCGGCGACTCCTCCTTCAAGGACCTCAAACAGGAGCACCGATATGATGAGGCATGGGCCCTTGTCACCCAATCCGGCAGAATGGTCAGTGGATTTTTGACAACCAATGATTCGCAAGAGGTGACCCCCCAGTGATGAGGTGTTGTCGAAGTATTTCCCTGTCGTTAGCGCACCAAAACGCCATGAAACCAGTGCCACTGCCACCCGGCACATACCGATCCCCGAAGAAACTCGCCAAATTCTAGCGTGGACGGGTCTAGATCTGGACTTTATCTCGTCAGACTCTACGCTAAGTGACGTACTCAGCGATATCGACTGTGACGATGAACTCCTGCTCCATTCTACGAATGATGCTTCCACCGAAAGCACACGTTTTCTATCGCCGCCGATCACATTACCACCTAGTACCCCAGTGAAACAGTCTTTTTCACTCCGGCCTGAGACTCCACGGCTTTCAAGGCCCAAACTTCCCACAGTCTCGCCTTATTTTCCGTCCCTATCGGGTGATCCAGAGTCGTGTTTGCCATTTCCACCTATCGATGCTCCATCATTTGGTCTCATACAAGAACAGCTTGCCCACGATCCCTTCAAGCTCATAATCGCGACAATCTTCCTCAACCGTACTCGAGGCGGGGTCGCCCTTCCTATCTTGTTCAGAGTCTTTGCTCGCTACCCGACTATCGATGCCATGGCGATCGCAAACCCATCTGAGCTTGTATCCATGATCCACTGCTTGGGTTTCCAGAATCAGCGAGCAAGGAAGTGTATTTCTATTGCGCAGATTTGGCAAGTCAGCCCTCCTGTCAAAAACAAGCGATACCGCAAGCTTCACTATCCCCGGAAGCTAGACGGTCGGGATGTTGGTCCACTTGAATGTGCCGATGACGAGGACCATCGGGTAGCATGGGAGATTGCGCACTTGCCCGGTGTTGGAGCCTATTCGTTGGACAGCTGGCGCATCTTCTGTCGAGATGCATTGCGTGGACTCGCCACGGACTGGAAAGGAACAGGTGCCACCACGGACGGATTTGTTCCCGAATGGAAGTCCGTTCTCCCCCAAGACAAGGAATTGCGCGCTTATTTGGCCTGGATGTGGCTCAAGGAGGGCTGGATCTGGGACCATCACACAGGCGACCTAACCCCGGCAAGCGAAAAGATGATGAGGGCCGCACAGAAGGGCGGGGTGGCACACCAAGAGGATGGTAATTGGATACTTGAATGTTCGCCAGGGAGAAAGGCAACGAATGGATTTCAAGTGAGCTGAGGAGTTTTAACCTGGGTTCGAAAACAAGTTATCTCCCAGACACTCACGCTTTGTTCCTCGGCCAGTGCCCGATAGTATGCTTCAACATCGAAATTTCTTCGAAGCACCCCTGCATAGCCGCATCGCGTTTATCAAAGTACTTGATTTCAGCGTCCAAAGAGTCTCTTTTAAATGAGTGCCAAGATTCGCTCCCACGACGCTGAAGTTCCAGTGACTCAACTCAGTAAGCAGTAAGCCAAAACCGAGTCATCGAGGACTCCGCGCAAATGAGAACTTTCGGGTGATTTAACGTGGACGAGTGCAAATCAACTAAATATTGTGTGGCGATAAGTCCAAATTGTATTATGGGCTCCATTTGCCCGTCTTCAAAGACGACTCTCCTATGTGTCCTGTTACGAAGTAGCGTGAAATCGGGTATGGGTCGAGATAGAAAGCATGGACGGCGTGGAGGTGATCTGTTTATGTATTCTATTGGAAGGCCAGGGCAATTGATTCCCCAATGTACCCCGATGTACCCCATGTCAACCCATGTACACCTCACGTGACTCATCTATTTATCTGACCTCGGGAATCGCGTTTCAGCCCGTTGGCTTCGAGGCAGTTGGGCTTTCATGCAGATCCAACTGATCCACCAGGTAAAGTGTCGGTCTGTTCACCGCATAAAGTGGTTTGCCCCAACTCAGTCTCCGGTTCTCATGCATTCGGTACCTGAATGCCCACTTCTGCCTCGATACTGACCCTGCGCGGAATGTGTCTCCCGCCCTCGATCGACGTCAAGCGCCTGTCATCACGGTGAAATCAAGCGACTTAAGCGCCAGGCAGCACACGTATTGAAACTAAAATAGCATCACAAGTGGCGGAGCCCAACCCCAGCTCTAAGGGAAGCCCCGACGGACCAAATGAACCAGCGGGCCCCAGGGCTTCGAAGGGATCCACCTGGTACGGCTACGATTTCTCACGAGCCATGTTTTTCCCGGTGAGACCTAATAGCGCTAAGAGCCGAAAGTCCAAACCCCCCAACCTCCTCCACGACTTCGAAATCATCTAAACAGCCAAAGGGTTCGAATCTGGTTCGGCCCTCCCGCAATTCTACCAAGGATCCCGACCCCGACCCAACGGCTCGCTCCTCCACTTCCGAATCAACCTCGCTCAGCGCCCCTCTTCGCAGGTCCTCGATGCCAGGTCTCGACGCCAGTCGCTCGGGAAACGCCTCGTTCCTTGAGTCGAGGACCAGCCTGCCTTATCCTACGTTCTCTCAAGCGCACAGCAAGGAAGATGTTCGCAAAGCCAATATCCCCACACCGGACCCGACCGACTTGACCGAGGACCAGGAAAACACCAAGACAAATGGCAATCACGCCCGCGATAACCACCAAGCCCCGCCGAGTCCGCCACTGACGGGACTCGACCAGTCCTCCTCGCGCAAGGGCAGTGCGATCGGCGAGCAAGAAGAAAAGGAAAATAGTTCGAATAAGGCCAAGGCAAAGAAAGCGAGCATCAAGATTAGGACCGAGGTCAATAGGTCGTCCTCGAGTCTGCGATCGAAGAGAGACGGAGAGACGAAATCCAGCAAGATATCGCGGACTGATACATCCAAATCGAAATCATCGAGAA
The DNA here is from genome assembly GCF_028827695.1 of Penicillium maclennaniae. Classification (NCBI taxonomy): domain Eukaryota; kingdom Fungi; phylum Ascomycota; class Eurotiomycetes; order Eurotiales; family Aspergillaceae; genus Penicillium; species Penicillium maclennaniae. The sequence goes on along the minus strand of NW_026623215.1, from coordinate 2,035,168 downwards.
CGGACAAATCGGAGAAGCATGAGACGGAAGAGACATCTCCTCGGACAAGCCACAGGTCTTCTAAGACCAAGTCTTCCGAAGAAAAGAAACTACCCAAGCGATCCAGTTCGTCTATTTTGTCGCAATCAAATGTCACAGTCCGCGATGCCGGCGCTCAATCACCCAATGGATCAGATGCTACCTCCATCGCCCCGAACCAGCAACACACGGCTCCTCGAAAGTCCGTGACCCCGCCTATCAAGCCTCCCTCTCGGTCACAAAACCGGTCATCAGCATCCCATCGTCATACTCCTAGTGATGAATCGATCGACTACGGAAGACACTTGCCGTCTGGCCCATCATATGGCGCACCCCCACCCCCTCCACCACCGCCTCAGGTGCCCGTTTCCATTCCCAGAGTCGACTATCTGCTCCAGCATGGAGGTCTCGAGAACAAGGTTCCTCGAACACTTTTGGTCGGGCCCAGCCCATCTGATCCCTTCGCCCAGTCTGCCACTCACCCTCAGCTTGCGGCTGCGAAAGTGTTCGATCCGTTCAATCGCCTTCTCGATGACTACAATAAGGTCATGAGCAAGAATGGGTCTCTTGCTGTCGCGACAGGCTACAGGTCGGTGGCACGGCGACTACTCGATCGACTCGAGGCCGTTTTCGCGCGTGATATCTCCTCGGAGCCTTGCCACTGCCTGATGTGCGACCGTGAGGATTTAGAGGAGCGCCCTGAAGGAGTAAGCTGGGGAGAGGTGTTAGAGCTTGTTTCTGGACGCCGAGAGTTACCGATGTGGCCGCCTTTCATGATGGCACATTCATCCATGGAATCAGATTTGCCTGGAGAAGAACACATTCCGATGCAGAAGCTTGATATCGATGTCCCTGAAGAATATCGCGACCATTTCATGCGACAGTCTCGGAAGACAAAGGTTGCCGTAGACAAATGGCTCTCTGAGCAAAATGATTCCGTGACCAGTGCGCCGGAAGAAGTGGACGACGAGACTTTGACTTTTGCTATGCTCACCCACCTTGAACATCACCAACGTTCTCTGTTCTGCGCCCTACTTGGCATCAACTCTTCAACTCCTGTTCCTCGGTCGGATGATGAGAAACCTCGACCAAAGCCATCTGCCCTGGTGTCTTGCTCGCTGGCAATCCAGCGACTGTATAGGCTGCAATCCCTTCCACGCGATCCCGAAACCGCCATGTTCATGCTCAACAATCCGGAGCTGCATCATGTTCTTGCCACTCTCGCCGCCATCAGTGACGATGAATGGGAAATTCTCATCTCCGGCCGCTTTGACGGTTTCCTCCGTAGCGGTGCCGAAGATGCTGTGCCTTCTTTCAATCCTCGCTCGAGTGGCAGCCGCTCCAACACCCCCTTCAGTACAGGAGGCATTTCCCGCGGGCCGACCCCCAATTATATGGATGGAAGCTTCCGTTCCGCAAGCCAACCGACCGGCAATCCCACATCCCCAGCTTCCTTCGGAGGCCCAATCGCCTTGGACGAGGAGACGGAAATTGCTGCACTCGCCGAGATTGAACGAGATATCTTCCTGAGCATGGAAGCCATGGAGGACGCTTTTGAAGCCCTCCATCTCAAGGCCGAAGTTGTCCGTCGCGCCCTTCGAGAGCGCGGCGCTGGGCTCTCGGTCGCAAATCAAAGCAGACGCGGCTCTTACGTCGAAGCACGCCTGGGCACCCCGTTCAGTCAACATGAATGGGAAAGCGGAATGGAAGACGACTTCCTCGATGACGATCGCTCTCTCGCCCCCGATGACTCCGCTAGTAACATTAGTTCCAACCGTCGGCGCCGGCCCAAAAGACGCACTGAGCGACGCACACCCGCGCCCGTTGAGGAGGAGGACGAAGAAGAATCGTCCCCGGTCGGTCGGCGCGATTCGCGGAATTCCCGCCGAAGGTAATCCGGCTGCATGGCAACAACACGAGAACGGATCTAGGTCAGCGGCCAAGATTAGGATTGCATACGTGAGAATACTTTGCATTGTGCTGGTTGATGACGATGATACCCACTTCCCATCCCAAAATACATTGCCTGAGGTCTGGCATGCCATTTGAGGCTCTTTATTTTAGTCATTTGGTCGCTTCGACTTTTTTTTTATGATTTATGAATACCATGAGATGACGGGTATCTTTTGCGTTGAATCTGATCAGGTTGATTTCATGTAAAAATAATCTTTCTAAAGATGGCAGTCGTATACTCAGGTGTCCGGGTATTCTTTGGCCATGCCCGTAAAAGCCATGCTTGTCTTCAAAGCACCCAACTTACATCATTCAAAATTGAAGTTGAATTAAGGAGCAGGAGTAGGTGATGACACACCAAAAGCTGGGACGCTAGAAAGCCTGCTATCACTGCAAAAATGTGAACATTCAGTTTCAGCGCTTCAAAACAATTAGATCTGAGAATCGTCTGATCAAAATCTGGTACTTCAGATGATCCTGCATTATAAGATTCTGTCCTAGAGCTTGACCAATACTTTTCCAGAATTGTGGTTTAGCGCCGCTGTAAAGATACGTGACTTGAAAACTCATGGCATGTATGTATTCAACACTAGAAGAACTGAGCTCTATGATCACTTTGAAGACCTTCAGCATTCTCCAACACAGACATATATATTCGACCTGGCGAACAGTGACGTCCGTCTAAGCGCTTCTTCATTCCATCCGCAGATATGCATAGTCGAGTACTTTGGATGTTGGGATGGATGAGAAGTCATCAATGCGCATGTGCGCATGTCCCCTTCACGCCGGGGAGCACTATCCTTCCAAGTCTACAATTCACCTCTTCCTTGGTCAGCTGCGAGCGGACGCGCCATAAGCCCGGAAATTCATTCTCCTGCTGCATCAATGAGGGGGTACTGGTGGTTTTTTGCGCAATAGAGTATTACCTCGTAGTCTTGTATTGCCGATGACATCGGTCTCACACCAGTACAAGAAAAAGGACAATGTGATGCTCTACCAGGTTCATTGTAGTAGAGAGGGGATATGAAGCGACTGTGCGCGTTCAGAACAGATGGTGAATTCTGCCGATAGCTCCTTGAGTTGGTAGTTTAGAGCAAAGCTTGACTCAACATGGGATTTCTACCTTGTGATTCTTCCGGCCACTTCCACGTCCCAATTCCCCACTCCTTGAGGGGATCGCATCGCCTAGCGGTGGTTTACTTCTTTCTTGTGTCTTCATCATGCATCAGCTCAGATCCGGCAATTCTTTTACGTACATGCCTACCAAGATTATTAAAATTATGCCTCTGAGGCTGCTAGATACGACTGCTGGAAGTTTACAGGCTTATTTGGCTCTTAATTCTTTTGCCACCTAAAAAGGCCCTTACTGGGAGATAGCGTGGAATAGGGAACCCACAGATTCACTAGTCACAGCCTGGGCCATTCGAGACGGGGATTTTCTACATTGATCCGCATCACTGGGATTCCGATCCTCAAAATTGGTCTCGTGGGGAGGGCTTTTTAGTCATGGCCCGATCTTCAATTCGTGGGCGTGGCGTATCAATAGACTGAAGAATTGAGAAGGGTACATATGAATTAGGTTTGGCGTGCGGATAGACTCACACAAATCGGAGGGTAACTGACAAGGTTTGAGGCGATCCTCGTCGGCTCAAGCAATGGAGAGTCTCATTCCGACCCGAGAGGCTGGTCGTGCGCATTTTGGACACGAGATCCCCGTGTGCCGTTGGCGCTTGTCACTTACATTATTGAACTCTCGCGTCTCGGCTGCCATGACCGGCAAGATTGAAGTTTTTGCCGAGGTTTCAATTTCCACATCCTGACCAAGGGGGCATTCGTGGCACTTTCCCGTTGACAGTCGCAGCTGGGTCCCATCTGGAAGTCTAATCAGTGCAGATCTCTGTGATCGTCGACCCGGACCGGGTATAGGCTCCAACGATCCGTGAGCCATCTGCACGGCCCTCAGAACCGGAGGATTAAAGCCAACGGACGAAAAGACAATTTTCCGACTTTCTTGCTGATACCGTAGAGCGGGCAAATGAAGCCGAAGACGCCAAAAACGAGCCATCAGAACGACATGCCTGCGGGTGCTCGAGTGAGAAATGGAAATGAAGATCGACACTGACTCAAGAAACTGAGTTCGACTCACATCAGGAGTACTGTATCTTGGTTTCCGTCCGAAGAACCATGCTGCCAATCATCTCGGCACTTATCACCCATGGCGAGCGCCCAGACGGATATCAATCCGGTCGGTGATCTGCTACAGGGGGGAAGCGCCACCATCCCCACGAATGAGTGGATGTGTGCATACCGGCCCCAATCTTTCCAACCATCGATCTGGATCGAACCGAACCAGACATACGGCTCAGTAACCATGGTTCTTGGAAGACCGACACGAACAGATCCCAATGATCTCGAATAGTCCATGGGTACTTTCGATAGCCGAATGATGAGCCGGTGTGAGTGTCATTTCCGCGGGCGGGGAAGACCGAGAATCTGCACCGAAGATTCGGTGGGACCGTTTAGTCGATAGAGTGCCAATGACAATGCTTTGGGCCAACGTCAAAGGGGGTAGAAAGTCTCCCTACTGCTCATTTCAGATTCTACTCCGACGCCATGTTCAATTGGATCGGCGGGTCTAGCGGGGCCCGGGGGGAAGCCAAAGCTAGCGAAAAAAGGGCAGGTCAGGGAGACACATCAGTCAAAGTCGCTCTACTTGGCAGGGCACACAATTCCATGGTTCCTGGGGTATCGCCGTACATCCCCGATCACAGATGTTCAATTGGGTTTGGGATGACAGAATTTAAAAAACCCCTGAGAATGTGGTGCTCGGCCATGGTGCGATAATTCTGCGGGGGACACTGCCGGCTCGCAATTCGCAATGCATTTATTTTTTAGCCTTCCTTTTTGTCATAGGACGGATTGCAGTAATTGTACTGTACACGGCTTTCTCGGGTCGCGCATTCCACAGTGGCAACGCGTGGAAATAGCAATCTGCTCCTGGCGGCTCCAGACCCGGTGCCGTGTGCAGGCATCGCCATCATGGGCCTTGATATCTTTGCTGATCATGCCCGGTCTCCATCCAAAAACCGCGCTAGTTCAAATAAGGCGCCTGGTCTGCACATCATAACCCTTCGTGGATTGCTTGTTCCTCGGCCGGGAACCATTGATGTCCCGAGAGAAAATCTTCAGCGGGTCGGATCTCGAGTGAACCACACTCATGTGCAAAAGACTTCCGTACCACCATCCCCCCCAAAAATATATATATATATTCCGCGTGATTCTCCAGGCCGTATTGGCCCAGAATTGCTCAGTGCTGGCCTTTAATCAACATTGAGCTTGACCGCATATTCTAGCAGTCTGATCAAGACTCCGCTCGCAATATAGCCGTTTCGCACAGAGAGCTAATGTAGCGCCTATGACGAAGCCACAGCCGCGGTATTAATGACCATGATGCTTAGCGGACAGGCCGGTTTCACTTGTTGGCAAGGGGGTGTGGATTGAAGCTTATTCCCGGCCCAATCGCCCTGCCACCCGACATTTCACACTATTGTTCAATAATCCTTCGTTGAAAGCGATCGTCATGTTTTCTTCCTGAAATCATGCCTTCGCAAACCACAGTAATGTTCCTACGTGACAAGAGTTCCTCTCTGGGGCATTGGTCGGCAGCTATGTATCCTCTGCGGGGGTGCCCAGGTCTCTCTCAGGATGGACCCCCTGCTACTTTCTGCAACACCGTTGGCTGGTGCCTGAGAAGATTACAGAGTGGCTCTAGTCCATCATGTCCCCGCTCGACTCGGCACGGAGCTCCTGGCCCATTCAAGTTAAGCTGACAAAAGTTGAGAACGCTGCTCTGGGGCCCAGCCTTTGTGAAAGATAATCTACCGGGGATATCTGAGCACACGCGGTGAAACTTGCCCGTGTCTTCCGCTAGCGTTCCAGAAGGCCCCTGCAGCTGAAAAAAAAATTAAAAAAAACCGGGAGGATTGAATCAAAGGTTGTGAGTGGTTGGGTCTTCCGGTCTTATTACTAGGTGTAACGCGGAGAGTAGCTTTGGTGGCGCTATATGCTTCGTGCATTTCCCCCCCAAGGTTCACCGGCGTGACAACTGTGCCGGGAAAAAAAAAACCAAGAGGCAAAGATTGAGATCACTCGGCCTGCCAGGAACAAGCATTGCCCTTATTCGGCACTTTCCATGGATTTATCCGCCGCATACTGTAAGGCACGCTCGGACGCTGATCGAGGTGGATATTAGCCGCCTTACAGTAGACCAAACTTAGCCCACGTTCTATTCGGACTCTCTCGTGGCGGAACTTTCATACACTTCCCCACTTGGTTGCCCCCCTGTTCTTAGGCACAAGGTGACCATCTTGGACTGTGTGAGGCTGTGGAGCTGTTCGCCTCAAAACATGGGCTCTCCCATCGGCCCTCACGGAGATGATCCTAAAGGCTCAGTTCAGGGAAAGGTCCTACTGTGGAGACCCGAGTCTTGACTGAAGGCCTGTGTGACTCCGATTGCTATGCTCTCCTTAATCAAAGTGGACTAGCTGTCTTTAGAGTTCGCTCCATGGTATGGAAAATATCTTGGTGGATTCCCGTACCATCGCTGCGGACCTGGATTTGAACAGAAGAACTTTAATAATCTTGTCCCGCACTTGCATTTGCCTCCCTGGTCGCTTTTCACTCTTCCCCCGCCTGTCTGGTCATTTGTGGGTGAGGCTCGAGGTATCAGATATCTCAACGGACTGGTGTTCTTTTGATTGACTGGTTGTTCTCGTCTGTGCCTATTGAGCGAGCTTCGACTTCGACCTCTTTGACGCCGATATCGTATTGCTGCTACTCTCACATTCCTTTCTCGTTCGCGTGTTGGCAATAGTATTATAAAGAAGCTCACACCAAAACTATCCAGCATGGCCGCCATCGCTCTGATGAGCCTCATGCAGAGGACCGACCCCTTGGCAAATGAGCTGGACCGTCGGTTGACCAGCGATATCACTTTGGATATCAACCCGCTCCCCAGGGCCCAACGGCAGGGCCTTATTGCCGTCTCCGTGATGGCTTTCCTTTCCTTCCTCGCCACGGGAGGCCTTCTCTCCTCTCATCACCTACCGATTACTCTTCTGGAGAGGAAATTACCAAAGATACATCGGTTACAACCAGTATATTGTCCTGATTTACAATCTGATTCTCGCGGATTTCCAACAATCCCTGGCCTTCCTGATTTGCCTCAAATGGATCGCCACCGACAAGATCTCATCTGGCACTGCCGGATGCTTCCTGCAGGGTCTTTGGCTTCAGATTGGTGATCCCGGATCCGGTCTGTTTGTGCTTGCTATCGCCTTCCACACTTTCCTGCTTGTCGTCTGGGGCAAGAAATTGTCTCACAGAACCTTCTGCTGGTTTGTCATCGGTGTTTGGGCCTTCATTGCCCTCATGGTGATCATTCCTCTGGGCATGTACGGAGCCGACGTCTTCATTCCCTCGGGCGCCTGGTGCTGGATCAGCGAGGAGTATGAGACTGTTCGTCTGTGGACTCATTATATCTGGATTTTCCTTGCTGAGTGAGTTATGATCTCCAATCTATGGGGGGGTTCTCACATACTGACCGAGAAACCATCAGATTCGGAACTGTATGCCTGTACGCCATCATGTACTTCCAACTTCGTCGACAGATTGCCGCCTCAGCTATTCTCGGAAACAGCCAGCTGGAGAGTCTGAAGCGATTGCGACGAGTGGTCGGATACATGACTATCTATCCCATCGTTTACATCGTCCTATCACTGCCACTTGCTGCTGGTCGTATGGCTACAGCTAACAGCAGTACTCCTCCCATCACATTCTTCTGCTGCGCCGGTAAGTAGAAGTAACAAGATGCTTGCACCTGGCTTGGATCAACTAACATCTTACCTCATAGGTGCTATCATGACCAGCTCCGGACTTGTCGATGTGACTCTCTACACCCTTACCCGTCGCGCTCTCATTGTCGACTCCGAGCCCAGCCACGATCGCTCCTACAACAAGTTCGCCAGCAGCAAAGGACGCGACAACCACCTCACAACCATCACCGCCGATCCCGCCAATCGCAAGATGGGCCTCAGCCACGAGACCATCGTTGAGCGGGAGGGCTCGACCGACAACATCGTGCAGCCGGGTGTCGAAATGCACCCAATGGGCAAGGTGTACCAGGAGACAACTATCGAGATTACAACCGAACCGGCATATGCCGGCGAAGGCTCCAGCGAGCGCTCGAGCAAAGACGACTTCCAGAAGGACGAGTTCAATGAAGGTCCATCGCGAACGATGTGGCGACGATGAACCATGCGATATAAGCCTTAGAAATTTTCAGCCTTTTACTTTTCAAGCTTTCAGCTATTCTCATGCTCGTTGCATATACGAAATTTTTTCCATGTCGCACCTTGCTAATAATCTCTTCGCCTCCCCTATCCCATCATCTCGGCGTGGGATGTTGGTGCCTCCATGTCCCTGACCCTTTTCCTTTCCTTTTAACTTTCAATGACTTTTCATACCCTCTTCATTGTCCATGACTGAGCTTTGTACATATTATCCGGGGGGCAAGGGTGCCCTCTGTTTTTGGCGTGGCATGTATTTTCAAGGATTCCCATGTAACTGTTTCTACTACACCGGATTGGAAATTTCACGAGTGATTCTCAACTGAATTTTGGTACAAATGTCTCCATATATCTATAGAAGAATACTGATCTGATCAATCTAGTAACACGCCAGCTCTGTGAGGCTTGTAGTCTCGTCTTCAGACAGATCTACGAGAAACGATCACATGATCAGGATTGCTGGCCTGGTCAAATAGGCTGACGGTCAGATTGCACGATTAATTACAAGGCCCACCTTGTTCTCGCCCAATGCTGAACACTTTTGCTCTCGGGTACTTCCTTGGGGGCAATAACCGGGGGAGTCGCTGGTATTTCGTGGGACGTCGGCTTCCCCACTCGCAACACTCGGTGTGTGGGGCCGATATGGTAAACTCATGATGATAATCTCATGGACCGCCTATAACTTTCCAGTGCGCATACTCTCAGGCCAAGCGATGGCTCGGTAAACTTGCTATAAGACTCACTCCCAGTAGCCAACATCCCCCGAAGTTAACATCTACGCTTTCGAGCCCAGGGTGTCTCAAGATGGAAGCCCGAACCAGCCTTGGCCTCTATGTGGCTATCGCCGCCTTGGGATGGATCTTCCACGTAAGTCTCTTTGAATTCGCAATCCACTCGGATTGTACTCACACAAACGCATCTCTAGATCTTGTACAAAGTGTTCAAATCGCCTCTTTGGCATATCCAAGGACCGATCACTACCAGGTTCACTCGCCTTCCTCTTAAGCTCGCGACGATTAGCGGCCAGCAAATCTACTATATCCATGATCTTCACCAGAGATATGGCCAAATCGTTCGGATCTCACCTACAGAGGTCTCAGTCTCATCACTGCCAGACTTTAAGGAGATACATCGTGTTGGTTCCGGGTTTGTGAAGAGCGATTGGTACAGCACTTTCACTCCAGGTCGTGAAGGAGTTTTTGCCATGCAGGACGTCAAGAATCACGCACAAAGGAGAAAGTTGTTTGCCAGGCCTTTTTCAAAAACCGCAATTCGTGGTTCTTGGGAGCACGTTGTCAAGGAGAAAGTCCAGTTAATGGTGTCACAAATCTGTAATGAGTTGGAGACGACCGGAATCTGCGACATTTTGAAATGGTCAACATTTCTGGCTACAGATGTCAGTGGCCATCTGATGTTCGGGGAGTCATTCAACATGCTTGGAACTGGACAAGTAAAGTTACACCCTCGTCTGTCTATGCCACTGCTAACCTACAACCCAGAAAAATGAATACATTCGAATCCTTGAGTCGGCCACGAAAGGAAGTGGGATCGGCTCGGAGCTTCCTATACTCAGAATTATCGGTCCATACGTCCCACTCCAGTCATTCCGCGATATGTTTAGGACCGATGAGTATTTGCTCAAGTACAGCCAGCGAGCAGTGAAAAATAGCCGAAAGAACAGCGAGTCTTGCCGGAACATCTTCTCGGGCTTAGTGTATGAGACAGAGAGGGACCGCTCGGCGCTGAGCGATATGGAAGTTGCCACTGAAGCAGGTAACCTCATCATTGCTGGATCGGACACTACTGCTGTGACCCTGACCTATCTCATCTGGGCCATTTTGTCCCATCCGTCACTACGACTTCAGATCGAAGAGGAGCTCATCTCATTGAGAGATGAATACAATGAAGCAGATCTTGAGTCACTTCCAACACTCAACGCCACCATCACAGAGACTCTCAGATTATATGGTGCGGCCCCTGGTTCTTTACCACGAACAGTACCGGAGGGCGGCGTGACCCTGGCGGGCTTCTACATCCCTGCTGGCACCACAGTTAGCACCCAGAGCTACACCATTCATAGAGATCCTATCCTCTTCCCCAACCCGGACAAATTTGACCCCGCGCGCTGGTTGCCGGGAGAACGTCAAGCTTCGGAACAAGCACGAATGGCACTATCTCCGTTTGGAGCCGGATCTAGAATTTGCTTGGGCATTCATCTCTCTTGGATGGAGCTACGTCTGGGAGCAGCAGAGTTCTTTAGGAAATCTGGTAGTGTGGGACTGGCTCCGAGTGTGAGTGAAAAGAGCATGAGGCCTGAGCATTACTTCTTGATCGCTCCCTCGGCCCATAAGTGCGAGGTGATAAGGAAGTAAATCAGGCAAACAACATAACTCGGGGTAACAGAATGTTTATCCTATCCAATGAAATGAGATTCGATCGCTGTTTCACGAACGGCTGATGCCAAAGTAAGCTTATACATCAACCCACCGGCGGGCCTGTCATTGTAAAAGACTCGGGGAACTTGACGCCGTAAGCACAATAAAGAAGTTTCATCTGGGGCGTCTTTGTATCCTCTTAACGCCTTGTGAAAACCCTTGAATAATAAACACCGCGGAAATTTCAATTAGTTCTATTTTGAGCAGCGAACAACCGGATTTCTATATGCATACTGTAGAAGCCTTAAGCACACCGCGATAGCGTCAGTCCATCTCGCCATTGCGATTCTGGAGAGCATCGAGACATTGGTGCCTTCAGCTCTCACGTTGGGTGAGATTAAGCTTTGAGTCTTCAGCATCTAGGGGGGTTTTCCTTGAACGTTGCTTTCAATCTTGAATTTGATGTTCGAATATTGAGATTGATTGTCAATTTCACTGACATTAGAGCCCACTCGGCACACCGAGTGACTGCATAGTCGAAACGAATCGGTCTTTATCCTCAATTCAATTGTTTTCGAAAGTAAACCCTTTCAAAGCCATCTTCCAATTTTCTTTCCGTCTCAATAAAGCCGAGTTTGACGTAAAGTCCCAAATTCTCATACATCTTGACGTTGGTATAAAGGGTGAGGCTAGAATGACCTCGGGCCTTGGCAATGTTCTCTGCATAGCCCACCAAGATTCGCCCGTATCCACGGCCTTGAGCCAAAGGATCGACCACGAGGTTGTTAATCTCAATTGAGTTGGAAGGTGGGTCAGATCGAAGCATGATTGACCCCATTATCTTCCCGTCGGGCTTGTGCAGAAGAAAAATCTCATGTGTCTGCATGAGTTCTCGATAGTCTGCCGTCATGGGGGCTGGTGGCTTGCCAATCCGCTGGATATATTTGGAATATGCAACATGAATCATTTGCTCAATGACCGGGATATCACCGAGGGTCGCATTGGTGATTGAAATATCATCTTTGGAGTAGCGAGAGTATTCGCTCATTATTACGTCGCTGAGCGCAGGTCGAGGAGGCCTTGACCGAAGGATGAAATCACTCGAGAGGTTTATGTACCCTGGGCTCCTGTTTTGTTTAGACCCAGCTAGCTGGCTTTATCGGGAAAGGGCGCGATCTCAACCTTGAGAAGAAGATGTCGGTTAACTCTGCTTGGCGGAGAGAAGTGAGTCAGAATTAACAACATTTGCGGGGCTATTTCCCGCATCTTAAAGTGACTATCATGTCCATCTTATTTAGTCGCAATCAACGTCTGCATCAAATTAGTGATATTAATTTTCGTATTGACTATCGATCGTTAGGACTTCTTGTCCCTTGCAACGCCCTACTGCCTCTGGGCCCACGTTCACGCACTATTCGCACCCCTTGATCAACCCGGGGGAACGTCAAAACTTACCTGGCTTCAAACCCACTCAGAGACCCCAGAGCGAAACCTTCCTTCTGGCAATAAAATCTCGCATTAGTATTGTTGCCGGTGTCTCAGCAAACGACGGCAATCTCGGATCCAGGGATGTAGTCGACTTTGATGTTCCCCGCCTTCCACTCCTTAAGATTATGGGCCGTCTATGAAGACCGCTAGAGCTGGCATGAAGGATCTTTGAAGTCAAGAGCATTTGTTGGACTTGATCCGGTCGCTGCGAGAGATGGCAGTTCATGGCAAGACATTGAAAATGCGCTAAGAGTCACTATATTAGCCTCTGCCGCCATCTTAGCAATTTCCACGATACCCTGCATGCCTTGAAAATTGACTCTATTTACGGATAGGAGCTATCTCTAAAAAGCAACATGTACGTTGTCTCAACTGACTACCGCTTTAGAGGCGTTCACGTGATATCTAGCCTAGGCAATGCATCGCTTGTATGTATGAATCACTAATCCTATCCGTGATGAAACTAAGTAATTCAAATACAATTGTCATTTCCAAATTCTTGAAAGGTAACCAGTGTACGGTAGTTGAAACAGAAACAGAGTCGCCTGGGATCCTTGAAGCAAACATGTTACAATCTTGGAATATCGCGCCTCGTGAAGCTGATTCTGTAGTTTTGCCTTCAAACCAGCATCTAAAGTGGTGGAAATCACCATATTCATTGCACCATCAGGAGATCAATTTTCACCTCGGATCTATCTCAAGGTCGACTTGCACGGTCATTGTGACCTAAAGTGGACTCAGCGCTTCCAGTTTCTTGGAGCGGGCTACGATGCCTTCAAGACTTCAGCCACTACGAAATGATCTAGGATGATAATCAGAGCGCTAAACATGGTGATGAGTCATACTCCTTGAGTATTCCTTTCTCATATAGAATTGCCATCAACAAACTGATAAATATTATGGGCCAAGGGTCAAAATGCATTCACACATCGCTTATCTTTAGCGACATATCGATACCCACAAGTTTCTTGTCCCAACGAATAGTATTAATCTACTACTAGCTGTCCAATTGAGCCAATTCACGCAATTCTCGCAATGAACAGCTCTCTATTTTCTCAAAGACGCATGTCTCGCCCTAGCGACCGAGCACCACGCTAACGTCATGTCTCCCAATAAAATAAGACTCAGTCTGTCTTCAAGATCATTGCAGCCATTTCGATTCGCACTGAGACATGAAGTGCCGGGTAAAAGGCGCGGCTTTCAGCTGACGTCAGAGTAAAAGGGGTAAACCAGCATGTGGACGAACAATGCATGTTTCATGCACGCGAGGAAACTTTTCGGCGTGTCTGGCTTGAATGCGTCAAGCCATTTTACCCATTTCACGTTGCTGCTGGAAAGTATAGCATGCGATAGACCGCAGTCTGTGCAAAAACCTGACTGGGTTTCCTGGGTTTTGGTGAAGCGCTTAAAGTGGGCATATTGCGGGTTATTATGCCCAATCAACCTTATGTAAGGCCCGGGCCTAGGCATATCATTCAGTGAATAAGTGTGGTGATGATTGTCGCGCAAATCGCTAACAGTTTCAGACTTGTAGAACCTGCGCGGGCGCGATGATGAATGAACAGTGGGCTCCAAACCACTTCCGAGAAATTCTTGATCATACCACGCACTTGTACCAAGATGGAGAGCTCAGGTTGGGGGGTGTGCCTTGCAAGGGATGCGGGTCCATGTTAGCCCTACTCAAAACACTGAACACTGAACACAACGACACCATCCCTTGATGAATCACATCAATTTGCAAGCTAACTGAGGTCAATGCGATTCGGTCTGCTAAGATGAGTTTTCTAGCTTCCGACTGCAAGTCGCAAATCACCTCAATTTCGGAAAACATGAATATGGTCGATCATGCAGATCAGGGGGTCTCATTCAAGCGCATCAGTGGGTCCTGCCTGTGAAGCTGAGCTTCCCAGCCTACCAAGGGTCTTCGGCCTCAAGGATGCATATCTATTTTGCTCCGCAACTTGTTCCCAGGAACTTGTGAAGATCCTGGTAATTGTACTTAAGGAGCACATATGTATCATTCCATCTAAGTAGGATATTGTGCTGGCACATCTGCATCATGTTGTTCTCTTCCCATGGCTATCTGACTTATTTGCTTACCATATCCCTCTTGGCAGGTGCTACGGTTGCCGACGATGCTAGGGCAAGAGCGGAGGATGCGTTTAGGATCCTTCAGACATGGTACAATCCCAGTACTGGCCTGTGGGATACTGCTGGATGGTGGAATTGCGCCAACGTTATGACTGTGGTTGCTGATCTAGCTTTGGTTGACCCATCCGTCATGGGAAATGCTAGCTATATCTTCAATAATACGTTGATCATGGCCCCTGCTCAGAATCCCCAACCAGGCCCCGAAGTCAAGGTTAATAGCGCGCGTGATTTGAGCGCGCGAGTCAATCAAGCTGTCAATGCTTCACAGTGGCTTGATTCGGCGTATGACGATGATGGATGGTGGGCCCTTGCATGGATTGCTGCGTACGATGTCACCGAAGACAATCAGTATCTCCAGCTTGCCGAAGGGATTTTCGATGGCTTGGTATGTGTACTGTTCCTATGTCGGATTGTTTCGATACTAACTCTCTGTACAGACCAAGGCTTGGGGTACCCGCTGCAGTAACGGTGGTATTCCATGGAACCCGTCCAACGATTACGTGAACGCAATTACCAACGAACTCTTCCTCTCCACCGCAGCACACCTTGCCAATAGAGTGCCTTCGAAAAAAGACTATTACGTCGACTGGGCTCAGAAAGAGTGGAACTGGTTCCTGGCCCAAGGCTTTATCGGCGAAAACAATACGATCAATGATGGACTTCTAGACAACTGCCAAAACAACGGTGCTACTGTGTATGTTGACCACCAAAAGAGCCTCAATCTACACCAAACTAACATTATTCATTTCAGTTGGTCCTACAACCAGGGTGTTGTACTCGGCGGCCTCGTCGAGCTTAACAAAGCCGCCCCAAACAAAACATACCTCGAAACTGCCAATACAATTGCTCAAGCTGCAATTGGGACCTTGACTGATTCCAACAAGGTTCTACATGACTCGTGTGAGCCAGACAACTGTGAGCCCGACGCAACTCAGTTCAAGGGTATTTTCATCCGCAACTTGGAGATGTTGCAGCGCGCATCACCACACGACATCTACAAAGAGGTGATCATGAGCTCTGCCGATAGTATTTGGAACAACGACCGAAACGGACAGGGTCAACTCGGCGTTGATTGGGCTGGCCCATTGCATGACCCTGCCGATGCTACAACCCATAGTTGCGCCATGGAGGCGCTGGTAGCCGCGATTTCTGTCTGAAGCTTCCACTTTATTCGTTGATTTTCAATTTTTTTTAGTTTTGGCGGCTATAGACTAATATGCTCATGATACCACGATTCCTTCGATATATCAGACATCCCTATAATTCAACGCCGAAACTCATCATCGTTCACTAATATGTATCTGGCCTGGCTGTCCGAGTCAACGGTGGCGTGGCCTGCGGCTTTAGTGTAATCCTAACGTGTATTGAACGTTAGTAAAAAGTCTGGCACAAGATATGGCACAAAGATAATGTTTCCGAGATTTTCACCAGAGTGTGCAGTGTGAATCAATTTGGCAAGAATGAAAACCACTTGGGAACAGGATACAGGGCCTGTAGTCCGAAATTGTGAAGTACGAGGTTGGTGAAACGAAACATATGACTTCCCAGATTGGTCTCCGCTCACCACCAGTCAGCGCCTGTCGTTAGTTCCGGCACTTCCGACAATTACAGTTGAGCACGACTGATTGGACACAGCACCCATGTGCACCTCCTGTCCGTCAAGGATATCGAGTCAAAGAGTTGTCGGGTAGCATTCAGCACCCTCCTCAGAGGTTTCATTCTGGACTGGACCCGAGATTTCTCATGGGCTGGGTGGCAATGGGTAACAGTACCCTTGCATCTCGGCATAGGACTTCCCTGCCAACACGCCACGGGTATGACCTTCACATTGTTCACCTCCTAGAATTGCTTGTTTTCTTCCAGCAGATAATGCACCTGGTGTGGAACCCGTAGTCCAAGGGACACCGGCTGACTGGAATGTTTGAACTTAGCGAGCTGCTTGTTGTGTTTTTGAGTCAGGGTTTTCAAGCCAAATGATTGCACAATAATCAAATATCAGGCACAATATCCAGGTATTTCCTTCAGAAATTAGAAAGAACCCGGATATACCGAGTAGGTGGTAGATGTCCAACTAGTCCCGGTACTTCATCCGTCTCTATCTGTAACCTTCGTATATTCTCATCTTCAAACGAATTCTCTGTCGACCTGACCTACTACTTCACTTAAACTATGAACCCGATCTAAATAAGCTCACCATTTCGTCCATGGTTCAACGCAGATTGACGAAGATCCATGACATCATTTTGAGTTCACTCAACCTTCCAAGTTTTCGCAACGTCCACTTCCCCGCACGAAACATTTACAACTCTCAAGAAAATACTCAAGAGCAAATCATTACGACTAAGAAACATGAATGCCCATCTGGAACCTCTTACTTTGCATGCTCACACTTCGGGTCCGAATCCAGTCAAGATCGCGATCGCTCTAGAGGCGCTCCACATTCCATACAAAGTCAAGTTATGGGACTTCAGCGACGACCCTAACACCGGTGTGAAGGGTACTTCTTTTTTGAAAATTAATGAGAATGGCAGGGTACCTGCACTTGAAGATCCAAACACGGGTGTTGTGGCCTGGGAGTCAGGAGCATGTATGAACTATGTCCGCAGAGTATACGACGTCGGCAACATGATCGGACCTCCCGGTGGGTCTGCCCAGGAACTGATCGACTTCGACAAGTGGGAGTACTTTCTGCTCTCCACTCTTGGCCCAATGACTGGCCAGACCAACTGGTTCACGTTAGTAAATTTCTATCCCGATGAAGCTAAGTCACGATAATAATTCTAGAAAGACATTTCCACCCGACCAAGAATGAAGATGCTCTTCAGAGATATCGAGCGCAGACTTACCGCTGCTACGATGTTCTAGAGCAGCAACTGGAGAAGTCCGGGGCGAAAGTATCCTTCCTGGTCGGGTCACGGCGGTTGATTTCCACTACGAGCCTTGGGTCCGACAGCATAAGTTTGCCGGACTGCCCTTGGACAATTATCCTTGTATCACCAGGTGGCTTCTTTTAATGGACGCCCGAGAAGATGTTCAAGAGGCTTATTGTAGGGTCCAAGGCAAGGGAAAGTAAACAAGCTTCGAGACAGATAAGAGGGAAGGTATCATCCGGAAACAAATTGATCTGATGTGTTTTTGAAATGAGCCACGTTGATGAGTGTTCTACTAAAGTCCGAGTTCGTGGTATCGATATATATCTGGAGAGGGGGCAGTCCTGCCTCTTACAAGAATGCTTAGGTGTACGTCAATACGAAATACTTTTTAGAAAGCTCTAAATATGATTTATGTGCGGTCTTGGGGTGGGATATATGATACAGAACACAAGAGCAACTATCACCAGCTATAGAGGCCATGTCGTCTAAGCTTGATCTTATATCATGAAGTCTAGTTCGCCACTGCTATACTTCAGACCCGGTCTCACAAGGATGCTTACAGTCAAGGGACTCTATCTTTTCTCGTGGATATTATGTCGTGTTGCAAAAGAAGGAAAAATGAACATGATATGATTTACACCAGACAAAGAACAGTCAACACTGAGGCCTGGAGTCATGAAAACAATGTCAGCAGCAACCGCCTTCGTTGCCAGGAGAACCTTGTCGCTCGAGATAACAAAGCATAGCCTGAATATTTCTCAGACACCGAGGTGCACTAGAAATCATGAGTCTGCCTGTGACCCTCTTATTGACTCCTCTCTCCTACACTTATGGCGACAACGCCGGGTCCCCTGTATCCAAGACGATTTTCGGTATCCTATTTCAGGTCATTTTAAACTATGACTTTATCAAGACCAGGATTAATGCTTGGTTGTTCCAACGGATATGTCTATTGAGATGAATCAATCACTACGCGAAGAAAAAAGAAGATTGCACTGGGGCTGTTTCCTTATCTGGTATCAGTGCTCTGTTATTGCGGCATCTACGCCAATACTGCAAAAAGTAAGAAACCCCGCTCACAAACTCAATCGGAATCGTCTCTTTACGAGGCTCATGTCACGCTTCATCATCAAAACAGGATCTGTTAAAGGCAGTTCCTCACCGCTACGAGCCCTTGCGTCCCACTATGTGGCGGTGTAGGCAACAGTGTCAATTACAAGAACATCCACTTGCGCTGCGTAAACTGAACCTTGTAATGTGAGGAAGAGATTGACTGCATATGTACGGCTCACGTGTTTTAGGAAGACCAGGGGTTCAGTAAGAGTTGTCAATGGGATTGTGCAATTACTAGACTCTTTACCATCAAGTAATACCCGGACGCCTTTCAGCGTAGCTAAACTCATTTCAGGATAAGGATTGGGGCATATTGCTATCAGGTCGTAACTGCCAATCTTTTGTGGATGAGACCGCGGTAATCCTGGCCGTTTAATTCCCGGCTCAATATTTGACAGGGAAGCCTTTTCGTTTTGTAACTCCGAACGATTCCCCACCTTTTGCACAGACTTGGCGCATAGCCCCGGGATATTTCAGAACATACAGGATCGGTACACATTGGAGGTGTCCGTCAGTAAGCGTGAAATGCCGGGTTAAGATTGGTCGATAGGGAATAAATTTGTGTAGGTGAATTGGCTAGAGGTAGTTGAAGCTCTGGGAGGACGTGTCTCCAACAGACTCGTCGCTGATCGATGGCGACCGCGAGTTCTCGTCATTGGTTTGCTCAACAGACGCAACCCACTTCTCAGTATGGAGATCTAGGGTATGCGCGCGGTGGTTAAAGCGGCACTGCCAGCTCTTGACGGCCTTGCAGTTCGGCTTTTGACAGATATGTCCAAGGTAACACTTGATAGACCGACAAGCTCCGCCTCTAGAACATGGGTACTGGAGAGAGAGAGGTATTTTAGGACATCAATTATAGTGTCGGAAACATCGCCGTGGTCATACGGGCAACTCATGTCACCACACTCTCCGGATAAGTGGTAGCTGTTGCAGACCTTCGACTCCTTGGCCCGGCGATGATAACGGTCCATAGCATCCGCCGAGGGATGAGGGCAGTAAACGTCGAGCCGATCCCCGTCCTTATTGATGGGAATAAGGTCTTGCGATTCTTTACCCTTGAGCGGAAGGGTAGTAGAAAAAAAACTCGAGTGAGCGGCCGACGATGGTTGGAGTAGTCCACAGTTTCTTAGGAGATTCGAGCGTTGGTTTAGACAGTTCTTGTTCCGGCATGATGTGTTGCTTGATGCACGTGTTACCGAATCTGCAAATTCCCTGGTCATATGTCAGCTTAGAGTGATTGTAAGACGGAAGTTGCTGAGGAAGACTCACCTTTTGAAAGTGCTTGCACACTGGCTTAGAGCTGTAGGTATTGGTATTGGTGTTGTGACCATTAGCGCCATTGATGGTATTGGCGGTCTTCACGCTGAGGGGGCCAGTCGGTTTGACGCTAGTAGATAATGAGGCAGACATGAATACCGACGGCAACTCTTTGATCGGGAGGCCGTAATTTTCAAAATCACGATGCCAGGAAGCGGCTTTGATCAGAGTGATCTTGTCACTACCGCGATGAGGAGTCAATAGCGAGTTAAAACCCGTGTCATGGCATCCAGCAAAATATATATGCCGACATTGGTTGAAATCCACGAACATACGGAACATCTCTGGAAAGAACGGAGTATAGTTAGCAAAAATCCGCTGAGTTACGGGAAGGGCATCAACCTCTGATCTTGAAATCGCTGCCTTCTTTCTTGTCAGCGGCATCAACAAAATCGAAAAGGCCCTCTGCACGGTTGAACCCAGATACAAAAGGCGCAATGGAGCGTGCTTCATGGCCCACGAATCCAGCGCGGGCAAGAACCTTGGACAGTCCTAGCATATTGGCGTAGACGCGGACCATGATACGACAATTGTCTGCTTGCGACCCCATAGTGGAGTGCATCAGTTCTTTCACTGAGTCGCTCAGCTCGCGGGCGGCATCAATGCCACCTTCACTTCCAGCCTTCAAAAAGTGCTCCTTGAACTGAGAAGGTGTGAGCCAGTTGACCAATGGATGTGAACATGTGGGCATTTTACCAGGTAGCCATCTCCATCAACAAGAACCAGTACGAAAGGATTGCGTTCCTATCATCCAGATTAGTCTTGGGTTTCAAAAGCATAAATTGTTGAAGCCCAACAGCTCATACCTGACCGCGAGCCTGTCGTTTGTATTTCTCACGGCCTTCCTTCACTTCTTCATAGTCACTTTGCAGGGAGCTGTAGTCCGCAAGAAGGCTTTGGAACTGATCAAGTAGATGCTGAAGATTCTCATTGTGCTTTTTGTTTTCCACGGACAAGGATGCAAGATGGTTATTCAAGGAATCTATATCTGATTCCCGCAACATGTTGACGAGGCTTGTGGGAAGGCATACGCCTGTCCCGCACAATTGAAGAGAATAACGAGAACCGAGAGCATTCAATTCAGCAGCAAGAAAGCTAAATTGTTGAAGGATAAGCAGTGTCCGGCTCGCAGGGAATGGTACTGGCTGGGAGGGAAAACAAATTTGTAGCTTGGTGGCAGGCGGTCAGTCTGGGTACAGTGGGGTCAGTGTGGCACGTGATGCTGTGTCTGCTCCACATCTCGTCACTTCTTGTCTCTTACCATCTACCTTGATCCCTTTTCATCTTCTACAATAGAAATTCGCTCACATTTTTGCGAGTGAACAAATTTTTAATGTTGCCGTTTCCTCTGGAAAAGGCCGTTGGAAGCTACGAATCTTCAAAGTCCTTCACATCATGCAGCTTTAATCAACATATGCAGAATACCTTGTCTTTTTGGTCTGGGCCATGCTGTCGGCTCGATGCCGACATTTCCTGGCTAAATCATTTTGAGAACCCTTACTTGGGTAAAGATTTACCATTATTGAATGGGAGACGTCATCCCCACGGCCTTATCGATGAATCTCGCGACGCGGTCCACGTTCCCTGAATCCCTCTTGCACAACTTATGTATTTCAGCAACCTCCTTTCATGCATTATCAGGCTTCCTGGTTTTTTGTTTCTTTGATTAGAAAAAACTGGGCATTCAGCGAAGGATATGCGCTCGTGGTACGTCAGGCAGCATCATTGACTGATGTGTGGCCTGATTATGTGTCGGGGCCCTTCAACGGTGTGTCGAAGCGCTCGGCAAATATGGGTAACTGTTTTGTCCAGGAGAAACAGCAGTTGTTTGGGATACCAAAGCTTTTCATCTTTGACCTCATCGATCAAAGTTGTCAACACTGAAAGATAGCCATTTGCCTCATGCTCGACCAGGTTACATGCTGCCATGCGCCTGGACCTTCGAATCAGTTGAGGGACTGTTCGATTTAGCTTGGGTCAGTGTCGTAAACTTAAATAGTGTAGCCCAAGTTCATGGCTGCATTAGGCACGGGCCCGAAATCGGACAGGTGAGTGGTGTTCCCCCCCCATTCCCATGCTTCTGTGCGGAGCCTTCGGGGCAGTGTTTTTACCATGGTATAAATAAGGAACCATAAATAGCTGTGTATTAATTCCTCCTTGAAGGAAAATGGTGGGTCCGGAATGCATTTTTTCAAGCACTGTTTGAATGACTTTCAATCCACGCTGTGACATAATTCTCGTAGGACTGGTTTTGATGATTAAAAGCCTTCAAAGACGTTCAAAATAACTAAGCTGGATGGACCTTCAATATACAGCCTTGATGTTCAACTTATACATAGCGTCTTTACTGTTGAACGGGTCACCATTCTATCCGCTGCACTCCATATATCCTGCCTTTCATGCGCCGTTACTTCAAAATAAGCAAAGAAGACCACATACTCCTTATTTAATCCTCTCGCTGTAGAATTCTCTGGTAGTTTTTCAGGGTGCCATGATAGGTCAATCGACGATGCGCATTCTCACAGAGCACCTTTCAACGGTATGTGCGAATTTCATTCTGCAGACCGTGGGTGAATCAACTAGACCGCTTCTATGGATCCTACACATTCCCGACCCAAAAGATACCACGATAAAGAATCTCATGCTGCAGCCTAAAGACTTACTTACGCAGACAGTATCTGGCGAATCTCCTTACTCGTATTCAGCTTTCACACTTCTGAAGACGAACATCCGTCAGCTTTTAAGCACAGATCAGTCTCCAAAAACCTTCCGGCGGTACCCTACCACCTTGTTACAGGAGTAGCGTACAGCAAAACAAACCCGAGACCTGGAACAAATCCAGTTGCACGATTCATCTTGATGAGATCCGCCACCATTCCATCCATCGAGTCGGGTAGCGGCTTGTTGCAAAGCCTTGCTCTTCTAGTTCCCACTTTCGCCCCTGGCCGATTTACTGGGTCGACGGAATAGCTATGTTCGCAAAAAGACCAACGAGATCATTAGTGGCCATCCGATGTTGATCCGTCGTGTTACCCGGTTTCTGGAATGTTACACAAGGTAGAAAAACGGACCCGCAGATCAAAGAAAATCTATAGCAATAATATTCAATTGAAACTTAGATGATTGGGGTTGAATGAGATTAACTCGTCGATTCAAAAGATCACAGTCGAAGTTCGGGTGCAGACCTTGAAAGTCGTCAGAGGGCCGGTCGCAATCTGCGCTCTTTGGCTCAAGATTCGATGGAATTTTGAGTGAAAACAAAGATATGTGAAATTGAACTCTACGTTGTTGCAGCGCGCGGCTCTCCGGGGGGGGGCGGACACCAAAGTACATTGTGTAGTCTGGGCGAAAGGACATGTCATGATTATATGAGACCTGAGCTGAGCTAAGGACCAAACCCGTCCGAGATACATAGATGTCCATCAACCAATCAAAGCGACTGAATAGCTGGAGAAAATAGTAGCGTGAGGTTCACTGCATCGCCTAGTGAACCGGAAATGCCATCCACTCCGAATGTTCGCGTATTGTCACGGGCGCTGAAACATTAGGGGCGCACTAGCCCTATCTGGGTATGCAGGACGCGGCGAGCTAGGAGAAGCCTGGAGAAACCTAGCGGACCTCATGTGAAGATGACAATGATCGACAGTCGGCCCCGATCGGATATATCGAGTTCTCTGGAGAGTTACGGTTCATCCCCCCCCATCAACGTGCGTGTTAGCCTCGGCCTATAAGGTCCACACATGACATCTGAGCATCACCGATATAAACGTGTCGAGCCCCTGCCAAATCCCGGACTCATGGCTGCTCGATCAATTGACACAGCTCCAACTGAACCATGAAATACATTTTGTTCTCGCTAAGCGCTTTCGCTCTCTACGCCATCTTCTACTTCTCCTACGTCAATGGTCTTCATGCGCTTGGTCACGACGCCATCGACTCCGGGAAGCTCCCGGGAGTCAATGCACCGTTGCGCACTCATTTTACCGGCGTGGAAGCAATTGATCGGATTTTGACTTTATTGACGGTGTTCTTTTATCCTACATTGGATGGTCAAAGCCCGACTCTTCTGCTTCACAGTATTGGCTTTTCAGGTACTTTTGGAGCCGCCTGGACCCTGGTCGTCTTGGAGTCGTGGCGCAAAGGGAATGCTGGAACCATCGTTGCTTTGTAGGCCGCTCTTCTCTAACAGTAATTGCCAAATGATTGACCTCCCGAAATAGCCCTGCCATCTTCGGGCTCGCAGCTCAGCTGATGACCTTTGCTTTCGCAGCACCTCTCATCTGCGGTCTCCAATTGGCATGCTCGATTACAGCGAGCCGCCCCGGCGCTGACAACATTCGAATTCCTCGCGTGGTTCTCGTCGTCTTGCCTGCAATTTTCGCGGTTGGTTTCATGCTTCCCACCCAGGCGATGGTACTTCCGACTCCCGACGTGATTTCCGTGGACATGAAGCAGATCGCCATTGCCATTTGGCAGCCGTGGCCTGCTTATGTTTCGATTCTGACCACCGTCGCCTATTACGTGTTGTCGCCTTTCTTCGTGGACGACCAGCGCGCCTCGCTGTCCAGCTCACGCTGGGTATACGCATTTGCTTTCGCAAATGCTTCTCTGAGCCACCTCGTTTCCTGGATTGTGTCTCTTGCCACTGTGATGGCTCCTGGTCTGTTCAACGACCGGTTCCTCGACCCTCTTCATCCCTCCAAGGTGTTTTCAATCCCCCTTCCTTGGTCGGGATTGAAGGTTGACACTGTGGCTGATGGTGTACATGTCTTCTTGCGATGGGATTATATTATCGGGTCAGCTGGTGTTCTGCTCTGGGCCTTAACCCTATACACTGTTGCTCACAGGCGAATCCTCAACTTCGTCTCTTGGCCAACTCTTCTTCTTAAAGTTGGTCTCCTAACTGCCTTGACCGGCCCGGCTGGTGCGGCGGTCGAGCTGATGTGGGAGCGCGATGAGTTGGTTTTCCGAGAAACCGATACGACGCTGGTCAGTAGGAGCAAGAAGTCTTCCTAAATGGACACGGGTAATGTATGAATTCAAAAGTGCCCTTGGTTGTTGAGCAGGACATTTCGAAAGTACTGCGAATATGGAGGGTAACGTAAAAGTGAAACATTATATTCATCATCAATTTCACTGTTCCTAGATTCAAAGTAAGTTCAATGCTTACTAGCTAAAGAGCATTCACGATCTTGTAGATTTCCTCCACGTAAAGTGCAGTGTTACTGTTGCCTATAGTGCCGTTTTCCATTCGATTCATGGCATAAGTGATGGTCATCCGACGCTCGAGATCCATGATCATGATCGACCCACCCCATCCGCCCCAGAAGCAAATCCGTCCTTCTGGGATCCAAGTGAGAGTCTTCGGCGAGGGAAGCCCGACGCCAAGACCGAAACGATTATAGGTTCCCAGAACCAAATCCACTCCGCTGATCTGCTCCTCGAGCATGCGGTTAATGACCTCCGGAGAGAGGTACTGCTTGCCGTCGACACTGCCGTTCAGCGCAACCACCGAGCCGATCCGAGCCAAGGCACGCGCATTACTGAAGCCATTGGATGCACCAATCTCCGCAGCCCTGAACCCGGGGCTCATGGATTCCTCGGCGCTGACATGGGGCCCTGCGAATGCCTTCCCTGGAACACTTGCTGGGTCCAGTTGGTGTAGCGGTAGAGGAGGGGGAGCAATGAGCACTGCAGCACGAGGCCAATCTTTCTCGGGCAATCCAAGTGTGAATTCCGCGCCTAGAGGACCAGTGATCTCGTCGGCGATGAATTGCTTCAGTGACTTGCCACTGATCCGTCGGATAATTTCACCTATCAGATGACCCTGACACACAAGGTGATAGCCACTATGTTCGCCTGGAGTCCACCAGGGGGCTTGGGCCGCAAGCCAATCTGTTGCCTTTCTGGTATCATAGAGATCTTCCAGAGGAATTACCGGCTCCCAGCCCGCCACACCAGACGTATGGCTCATAAAGTGAGACACCTTGATGCTCTCTTTCCCGTTGACTGCGAACTCAGGCCAATACTTGGAGACTTTTTCGTTCGGGTCGAGTAGCCCACGAGTGACTAGAATCAAGGCTGCAATGTTGGTGACCACCTTGGAGCAGGAAAAAACCGCCGTCAGGGTATCTTTACTCCATGGTTTAGTACGTTTCGGATCTGCATGGCCGCTCCAGATATCAACGACATTTTTGCCATCAATGTTTACGCAGATGGATGCACCGACTTCGGAGTCATTGGCGACTTGCTTTGCTAGGAGTTCGCGGACCGAATTAAATGCGGGGTCGCAGTCACCGTGTGTTTCAGCCATTTTAAGGAATGCACTTAGAACTGGGGAATACGCTCATGAGAGATGCCAGGGGCCACAGTCTAGCCTTAAATAGTACTTACTACCTGGCGGTCAGCAGATGTGTTTGAAATCAAGCTGCCTTGATTATAAATTATGTGAGAGGTGAGATCTCCTGTGGAGATCAATGCCTCTAGTGCTCACTCAAGGCCCCAATGAGGGTTATCACGTGCGTTAGCCCCAGAATGCGGAGTGCTCCTGTATCATTTGGATCTAAGGGGGTCTAAGGCGCTGTTCGAGATTCCCGACGGTGAGATCGTCCTTGACCTATACTCACTTGGAAGGCGGGACCCACCCTTGAGTGCAATGGTGGTCCCGAACTTGGAGTTAGCCCTGACAACAGTCTCGGTGCCGTATTTACTACCCGGATGCTTGGCATAGAGTCTAGCTAGCCGTCCAAGCCGTCCTCGAATGGAAAGACCCTCCGATGTTGCCGCTGAGACGCAGCTACCAATCACTAGCTTTCGTGGCTGGAGTTTGTGATTCGCAGGGACTGTGCGATGACGTCGTTGACTTCGCCGAAAAATCAACCGAGTATAAAATCCTACCAACTAGTCAATTGTCTTGCGTCCACGCTATGTGAGATTTACAGTTTCAGAAAATCATTGCCATTCAAGGCTGCTTTTGACCAATCTTTCGAGTTGAATATCATGTCCGAAACAGGAAATATGTCCCTTGTCTTCACCGATAGGTCGGATCAAGCGGCGAAGTCACTAGTCATGACGCCGTAGACAGCCAAGCCAAACCTCAAAGAGAACAAAAGCAAGATCCAAGCTTTCACAAAATTACGTATCTGTTCTTCCCCGCGTTAAAAAAGCATTCCATGTCGTCTCGCAGAGTAATTATCATTTTCAACGGGCTAGATTACCCAGCACCATGAAGCGTCCAAACTCCCCACCGAGTCCCCGGGACAGCTCTCCCGCGGAAGATAGCGACAATCTAACCTCAGTACCGACTATTGTTGACCGCGGCTCAGCACAGCAGGAGGCCACTTCCCAAGGCAACCTCAGTCGTCGACCGACCAACCTCGATAACGTCGAGCTCGAGCGTATCAATACCTACCGTCTCCAGCATAGATCCACGGTCGGTTCCGGGCCGGGTCGCGCACCGCGAGAACAATGGCTTCCAATGGGTGCTGGAAAAGAATATCCGCCTGAGCTACCAGACCCAGAGCAATTCGTCGTTGAATTCACAGACTCGAAGGACCCTATGCATCCGCAGAATTGGTCACTGAAGAAGAAAATCACCATTTCCTTCGTCCTGGCTTATACCACATTTGTCTCGTCGTTTGCCAGTGCCATATACTCGTCGGCCGTGACTACACTCGCACCATACTTCCACATCAGCACAGAAGTGGCTACTCTAGGTGTGACCCTGTACGTCCTGGGCTTCGCCAGCGGTCCAACAATCTGGGCCCCGGCTTCGGAGCTGATTGGAAGGAGGTGGCCCATTATAGTGGGCATGTTTGGGTACTCGGTATTCACGGTTGCGACAGCCACGAGCAAGGATGTTCAAACGCTCATGCTGACCCGGTTCTTTGCTGGATTCTTCTCTGCAAGTCCTATCGCGATTGTGCCGGCGGTCTATGCCGACATGTGGAATAACCAGACTCGTGGCGTGGCGATTGCCATATTCGCTATGGCGGTGTTTGTTGGTCCCTTCGCTTCGCCCTTTACTGGAGGATTCATCACAATGTCGTACCTTGGCTGGAGATGGACTATGTATATTTCCAGCATCATGGGCTTCCTAGCCCTTGGCCTTTGTGTCCTCTTTTTGAGAGAAACGTATGCGCCTGCTGTTCTTGTTGAAAAAGCCATTACACTGCGCAGACAGACTCACAACTGGGGGATCCGGGCTAGGCAGGAAGAGGTCGAATTGGACTGGGAAGAGCTGATCACGAATAACTTTAGCCGACCGTTTCGGATGCTGTTCACCGAACCGATTGTGTTTCTAGTATTTCTCCCCCGGCTCTTTCTTTCGATTAACCTTGGTACAACTTGACTAACGATGTTGCAGATCTCGTTGTGGATGAGTTTTGTATACGGCCTGATGTATGCACTTCTCGGTGCATATCCAGTGGTCTTCCAAAAAATTCATGGCATGAATCTTGGAGTCGGCAGCCTTCCATTTATTGGCTTGATCATCGGAGAATTCCTGGCCGGGCTGTATATCCTATATGATCAAAAGTCATACTCCAAGAAATTGGCAGCAAACAACGACGTCCCCATTCCCGAATGGAGGCTGCCTCCTCTCTATCCTTGGAGGCATCTGCTTTACCGTTGGTTTGTTCTGGTTCGGATGGACGGGCTGGACCAAATCCATCCATTGGATGGCGCCAACGGCCAGTGGAGTCGCTACCGGATTCGGGATCTTCGTGATCTTCCTACAGTGCTTCAACTACTTGATCGACTCTTACCTCACATTGTCAGTTCTTCGGATGTCTTTTGTAAGATCTGATCTAACATATTGACCAGTGCTGCCTCGGTGTTCGCTGCAAATACCATCATTCGATCTTCTGTCGGAGCCGCCTTCCCACTTTTCGCGAAACAGATGTTCGTGAACCTAGGAGTGCAATGGGCTGGCACACTCCTTGGATGTCTTGCTCTTATTATGGTCCCAATTCCGTTGGCTTTTATAAAATGGGGGCCTGCTCTCAGAAAGAAGTCCAAGTTTGCCCCGAGCATGCCGAGTCCGACCGAAAAAGAGACGAGCGCTACAGTCTAGAGACCTATGCAGTCAAGTACTCCTTTCCAAATCTTATGGAGATAGTTTGCATGCAGAATGAATGCAGAATGAAATGACAATGAATGAAATACGATACGCACTCGTTCGCTCTGTAGATACTTAAGACTCAGAGCAAATCCGATATCTACAGATCTGCCACGACTCTCGGTGTGAGCGCCCGGATCAGCGCCTAGAACACTGGACAGTGCCGGAGTTGGCCGGCATTCTACCCCAGATGCGCTTAGTCTGGAGAAGGAGGATAAGTATCGTACATGCGTAAGATGTGAACTCTGATGAACTGCCATCTCGATCGGCCCACCCCGTTATCCTTATCGAGCTGGACCCTACATATCCTGTCGATAAGATAGGAAATCACTTGCCAAGAAGGCTGAGCACGTCTTGGCGTTTCAAAGAGGTGCATGCCCCGGGGTAATCCATCGCATGCTCTGCTCCATAATTCACCTCAGGTCTGTGAACTACATGTTTCGACATCTTCATGCCGTCGCACAATACATAGTTAATAATTACAGCTGTCAAAATTTTCCTTGGACCCACTATAGTTGCCGAGCCAGACGTCGGCAACAGACGACCAACTTGGAACCTCGGACGCAACCTGCCAAGAGTCGCCAAGGACGTCGGTGGAGGTCGAAATGTTCGGGGCGAATTTTTTTTTTTTGCTGCTTATCAGAGGGTTGTGAGTGGAGGAGGGTTCAGAGGGTTTTCTTTTCTTGAGTTTTTTATTGTTCTTTTCTTCGTTGCACTTCCTTCAAGTACGGCATCGCATCCACTGCTGTGGTTTTACCCGCCTTTAACCCAGTAGACGCATTTAGCCGTACCAGTATGGCTTACAAGGCCTGGATCGAGAACACAAACCTGCGGGTTGCGCAGAGTCCAGTGGGGAGATGGTTCAGACTGGAGAACTCGGGCCATGTGAGTCATTCTACATGTACAGCTCTGACGAGGGAACTGTACAGTTGACAGAGAATAGCCTATGGAGCGCAAGGGCAGCTTCTTCTTCACAGAGCTACGCGCCGGCCTGGCCACGTTTTTCGCAATGGCGTATATCATCTCGGTCAACAGCAACATCACCTCGGAGACTGGTGGCACATGTGTCTGCCCGCCGGAGAGCCTGGCCGATTATTGCAAGACCAATGCCGAGTATCTGTTGTGCGTGCAGGAAGTCAAGCGCGACATTGTTACTGCGACTGCTGCCATCGCCGCCTTGTCTACCTTTTGCATGGGACTTTTCGCCAATTTGCCCATCGCCCTCGCACCGGGCATGGGATTGAACGCATACTTTGCATACACTGTTGTCGGTGTACATGGGTCGGGATTGGTCCCGTATGAGGTTGCCTTGACTGCTGTTTTCGTGGAGGGCTGGGTATTCCTTGGCTTGACATTGATTGGCATGCGACAATGGCTGGCGCGCGCTCTCCCCGCTTCCATCAAACTCGCCACTGGTGTTGGCATCGGATTGTACCTCGCTCTTATCGGATTGACGTATAGCGCTGGTATCGGGTTGGTACAAGGTGGATCGGACACTCCTATCGAGCTTGCTGGTTGTGCTCCTCAGTACATCGATTCTGAGACAGGTCTATGTATTAGTAGTGAGAAGATGCGCAGTGCAACCATGTGGGTTGGTATCTTCTGTGGTGGTGTCCTCACGGCCCTATTGATGATGTATCGCGTCAAGGGTGCTGTGATCATCGGAATTCTGCTGGTCTCGATTATTTCATGGCCACGAACTACGCCTGTGACCTATTTCCCTTACACGGAGCTGGGAGATAGCATGTTCGATTTCTTCAAGCAGGTTGTCACCTTCCACCCCATCAAGCACACTCTGGCCGTTCAGAAGTGGGACATCTCGGGCCACGGCGGACAATTTGGATTGGCTTTTATCACCTTCTTGGTATGTTCCTAACCACCATTGGCTTTCCTCGCTCACCTCTGACTGAAAACATTTGCAGTATGTCGACATCTTGGATACCACAGGTACCATGTACTCTATGGCTCGGTTCGCTGGCGCAATTGATGAAAAAACCAAAGACTTTGAAGGGAGTGCCATCGCCTATGTAAGCCTCCTGTTATCAGATTGAAGTTACCTTCCACTGACATATCGCGCAGATGGTCGACGCGATCTGCATCTCGATCGGATCCCTCCTCGGCAGTCCCCCAGTGACAGCCTTCGTCGAATCTGGAGCTGGCATTTCGGAGGGCGGCAAGACTGGCTTGACATCATGCATGACAGGCATCGCCTTCTTCATCGCTGTATTCTTCGCACCGATTTTTGCCTCCATCCCCGCTTGGGCTACGGGTTGTACACTTGTCATCGTCGGCGCGCTGATGGCCAAGGCCGCAGCTGACATCAACTGGCGCTATCCTGGTGACGCGATCCCAGCCTTCCTGACCATTGCGATTATGCCTTTCACCTACAGCATCGCGTACGGTCTCATCGCCGGTATCTGCAGCTACATCTGCCTCAACTCGATTGCGTGGATTCTTGAGAAGATCAGCGGCGGTCGCATCGTCCCTCCTAACAAGGACGAGTCGGATCCTTGGTCATGGAAGCTGCCCGGAGGTTTCTTCCCGCCTTGGCTGAAACGGGCTGCGAGTGGGCAGAAGGACTTCTGGCGGCGAGATGAGGAGAAGGCGGCATCGGAGGAGGTAGGATCTGTTTCGTCATATCAGCAGGAGCGGGTTGCGATTGAAAAGAGTCCGGAGTTCTCTCATTGAAACCACTGGTTTGTTCTCAGCATGTATGGTCACTGCATTAGAAATAATTAGGAATTTGATACTTGTCTTGCATCCCTGGCAACTCGTCTGGCTTTCCCTTAAACAACTTGATCGTGAACCTCGACTCCACAAAAGTGTGTTGGCATCTCTGGCGCTTTTTCTTCGATTGGTTTCATTTGCATTTACAAGAAAGAATGATTTGTGCATTGGACGACTCGCGAACGAGCTCCAGATCCTCCAGACCCTCAAGATTTTTAAGTCGGATGTGTATCGGATGTGTAAGGAAATACAGCTACTGATGAGTGTACAGAAGCCCAGAGCTTGTTTGTGCATATTCCATATGATGAGAGCTTGGAAGCAAGAAGTAGGGAAGAAGGCGATATCATTCATTATTATCAACTGCAAATTGCCATAACAATACCATTCTTGCGACCTGAACGCAAAGCCACAACACATTTTTCTTCGCTTACAAGACCCCTGTCCATATCTTGAATTCTCATTCCTCCCATTCGCGTCCATGGGTATTCAATCAAGATAATAGTATAAGGACTGTATGGCAGGAATTCAACGTCCCGGCTGTGGGCCAAGGGGGATGTCCAGCGTCTCCCTTTATTCATCTCGCAATCATGAGCAGCCCTATGTTGGAATGAGGTCCAACCTACTCGGTTGTCTCATATGACTCTTTGTTGGCCTTCCGCTTCAAATATCGGCGATAGGCAAAGAGCGCGATGATTCCAAGTGCGACGAGGAACACAATGCAAAAGACCAGTATGACACCGGGGTTTTTGGAGGCCCAGTTGCTTCTCTTGATGAGCAGGCGGAGCGTCTCTGACTCGGTCCGGGAGATGAGGCTGATCGGAGCCATGGTGTTTTGGGATTGGGAGGGGCAGGATGGGTAGTCTGGATGTCGAATGCTGGCCAAGTTTTCAGTCATGAACGATCTCAAAGAGATTGACGATTTCCTAGCTCTTTTTTTTAGGACACGCCACTGTGCACTTACAAGAGTCTGTAGTAAGGTCACCAGCTGGATGAGAAGAGTAGCGGAAGTAGCAAGGCGAGCTGTAAAGGTGATGAGATCAGTGATATGAACAGGGAAAGACCTTTTGATCCAAGTGAAATAGAGTTGTGACGAGATGAGGTAATGAGAACTCGAGAGTATGATGTGTGGTAAGTAGGAAGTTTGGGGGAGTATACGTACTATGAACACCAGCAGAGATAAGAGCTTGGAAGAGATGGCCAGCTTCAATTCTGCAGTTGATTGAAAAGAACTGAACAGGACCGGCAGGCGACCACTTCGATTGTACGGAGAGACGCAATGTAGATGAAGAAATGCAGCGAGACAATAGAGCTCCGGCAGCTGGCGGACCGAGTGTATGTCGATGATGCCATCTGAGGGCCGCTCTTTTCTTTCTCAGTAGTTTCCCTTCCTGAGCTGCCACAAACCAGCAAACCGGTCACCCCTATTGGCTTAGAACAAGGCTGACCGTGGGTGTGCGAAAGCTTCTGTCAGCCCGCGGTCATGGACAGAAAGAGCTGCGACTGTCTCCGCTGTTCACTACAAGCTTTCCCCACAAGAGACCCGCTTGCCGATCAATTGATACACAAGCGCCCCATGGTGCATCACACATTTCACGTCTAGCTAATCAATGTATTTCCCCAATTAATTATCACCCAAGCTGGACCACTTCTTGGCCGCGGACCAGAAATGAACAAGTTCGGAAACGCTCCGCGCCCGTCCCGGTACCGCTGCGTCACCACTCAATCACGCTGAACGCCAGTTTCAGGTCCAATAACGTCCCAGTTCGGCATTTGCCATAGACCATGGGTAGTAATGAATTGATCTTACTTGAAATAGCTCCCTGGCGTTCTGTGTTGTAATGAGACATTCTATACTAAGATGATCTGCGCGGGAGATCTATTTATGGTTTGCCTGACGTCAGGAAATGCAACGTCGACTTGCGAGTGGCGGCAATCACGGCCACCACTATCTCTCAGTGTGGGAGGAAAGAGGAGGCGGTAGAATCTACGCAAATTAGTCAGATATCCGTAGCAAGACAAATCAGTCAAAGCATATGGCCAATAACAAGCGATTCGGGTCACATGACCGATATGTAGACAACCCTGTCATGAATACTCAAGTGCGATGTTGAATATCAAAGCAAATGATAACATGAGGACCGGATCAAAGGTAATCACGGCCATGAGGTTGGCATTAGTCCGAGTAGCAGGCTGATCAATCAGACTGAGATCAAGTTCGATGGTTACTGAAACAGGTCTTTTCTTCTCGGAGGAGTCGAAAACGAAGTCCAGGAGCATCCAGTTCACTTCAACCGGGATGACAGAGACATATATGACGATATATATATAGATCGCCAAATGATAAATTGGGCTTGTGTGGCCTTAAGCATGGAACAATATGTCTTGTTTGCAAGTAGGGGGAATTGGTTCTATGCGATCAAATTACCAAGCTCATCGAACACGAGAGGTAATTCATCACAGAATTTATCGAGTATTTTGCTCCCTGTTGTAATTATCATGCGAGCGAAAATTCTTATCGGTGCGATTAAGGACTGTTAGTGTACTTCGAATGTAAGAACATCAAATCTCGGAATCAATCAAATGAATGTCTGACTCATTTGAAGATAATACTTTTGTTGCTCATGCGACTTCGCTGATTAGGTAGGGCTCTTGGCGCGATTGGCTGGCCTTCTGGGAGCTATAGGCATCACTGGTGATTGACACGGCGATACCTGGAAGGTCAAAGATGCAACCTGATACTAGAGCGTTCATCGATTTGAAAGAATGAGCCTTGCAAGATATGGTCTATTAGTGATTGGAACTCGGCGTCGACATTCTTAAGAGGCCGACAATTGTCAGCGTGCGGAGCTCGGGATTATGCTAAATTCCGCCCGCCTTTCCTCTCTCGACGATCCGTACCGCCCCACTTTCCGGCACGTCACCAGCCCTACGATCTCACGTATATAAGTTGTCTCTTACCCAAGTTACTCCTCTATATACATACCTCTTCAGTATCGACCAGCTATTCTATCCATAAACTCATAATCTATGATTTCATAATGGCGCACACCCTTGCCCAGGCCCGCGCGTGGAATTCCACCCTCAAGACCGCTCGTCCTGAGCTGACTGCCCTCTTTGTGGGCGGTACCAGTGGTATTGGACGCAGCACCGCGGTCAGACTGGCAGATTCCATTGCCAAACCGACCATATACATCGTTGGCCGGAATGAGAAGGCAGGTGCTGAGGTTCTCGAGGAGATGAAGGCAGCCAACGAGAATGGTTCTTATCACTTCATCCCTGCAGACGTGTCCGATCTTCGCACGGTGGACAAGGTTTGTCAGGACCTGAAGTCCAAGGTCAAAGCTCTAGACCTCTTGTTCCTCAGTTCTGGAGGTGTCACATTCAGCAAGCAGGGTAAGTGATCCTGCTCCGCCTCCGGGTACCTTCACCTCAGAGATGCTAATTCAAGAACAGAGACCGACGATAAGATTGACATTTACCATATCCTTCGGTATTACAGCCGCATGCGCTTCGTATATAATCTGCTCCCGACTCTTGAAGCCGCCAACAGCCCTCGCGTGGTCAGCATTCTCGCGGGAGGTCAGGAAATCAAAATCGAAGAAGACAACTTAGATCTTCAAAAAGAGTTTTCATTCTCCGCCAGCTTGGGTTATCCAACTTCCATGACATCTCTCGCATTTGAGACCCTCGCTTCGGAGCACCCTTCTGTCAGCTTCCTTCACGTCTTCCCGGGTGTTGTTGCGACACCTTTGTTTAGCAAAACCTTGGGATCCATTCTCGGAACTATCGTTAGCTTCCTCGCTAAGCCATTCATCATCTCTATGGCTGATTCTGGGGAGTGGCAGACTTACCTCGCCACCTCTGCGGAGTATCCCTCCAAGAAAGACTCCACTGATGCATCCGCCGCGGGTTACTACATTCTTAATCACGACGGAAAGGATTCGACCAACAAGGCCTTGATGGAGGAGTTGCGAGAGAAGGGTTTCCCTGCTATTGTTTGGAAACACACCCTCGACACCTTCGATCGGATTTGCAATTAAAGCTTAATTGCGCTTTTAATAATGCTTGAGGTTGCGATGGACCTGCAAAAGAAGAATGCTCGCATGGGATATGTCTTTTTTTTATCGATAATATGTGTAAATTTCCCTGTTCCTGCCTAATTGATAAATGATAACCAATACATATTACGAGAATTTCTGATTAGCTGTTTGAGTGTGCACCAATGAAAGGCGATCTCTATGAAAATATTCATATCCAGTTCTTCAAGTCACTAAGTCCTTGCCTCATCCTTGCTGAATCAGGTAGGACTCGTATTCTTGACTTGGTCCACGCTTGACTCTTCCGGTTGACAGCGATATAACGTTCAGCTCGGGCCGCAGGTCATGGAACCCCGATCAGCGGGTTTAAGTGGCGTTCCCGAGATAGGTTCGAAATTCGGGGGACTCGGACCGACAAGGGAGAAGCGAGGTCGCCCATGAAAGGTAAAAGGTGGTCAGTTGAGTTCCGAAAAAGGATTAGCATTTTGTGGGGAAGGCCCGTGGAGAATTCAGCACGGAGGAAAGCTCCGCATTTCCAACGGTCTCACGCGATCTTTTGGGACGGTATGTATTATGGGTCTAGCTCGGGTAATCCGGGGTAGAAACCTTGACCGCATCTCATACCATCTACTTATTGATTCTGTTCCATTGACAGGACATGCCATAGAGGCAAGACTGTCGGACTAATCGGAGAAAACCTGGAGAAATTCTTTCCTTGCACCAATGTGTTCTTGTAATTCCGTTCCGTTTTTTTTTAATTTCGTTCTATTATACCCTAAACCAAATTAGTGATCAGTAATTTAAAATTCCCCAGAAGATCATCCGAGGTCAGACTAGCGAGTGGCGTGATAGGAAGGGGGCCAGCCTGACCGACCCCAGGTGCAAATGGCATAGATCCAAAACCGTGCAACGGAACACAGGGCCGATGATCCAGTCCTGAATCTTTTCGGATCGTGTGCTGCCGCCCATACTCGCCCCAGTACAATTGGTCTCACTGGGGAATGCGCCGATTCCAATCAGGATACGGAGCTTTAATGCAAGCCACTGGCCAAGGCTGTCTGGCAGGATCTAGGGGTCTAGGGTCACAAGGAAAGCAGCCTCTAGAGCAATGAAAGGCGCTCCCCAGGAACTACAATCGGCCACTTCGACCCGATCGGGCGAAGGCGGCATTCTTGGCCTACTCTTATAAGAATCTCATGTTGTCCCGCCGTCTCGTGGATCTGTACCGCGCTTGAGACACTCCAAAGCGATTATACTGCATCGTCGACTCGGGCATCAGTGGGAAGCGAAATCACCATGTCGGATACGAAGGGTCACGAAGACATGCATGAAGAGGTGCACGGCATCTCGAATGCGGTGGATGACACTCCTCAGGTCATTGCGGGATACGGCGAAACTGCCAAGCGGGCAGGTGCGCACACGAAAGAAGTCCACAATGTGAGTTGACTGTTAGCTTTAAAAAATTTTGGCTTCGTGGATTAGTGCGCTTATGAATGGCTAGGCCGAGCTCTTTGCCGCTATTGAAGAGACCAAAATTGAACGCTGGAGCGCCACGTCCATTCACCTTTATTGTGAGTTTACAGCGCAGTGTCGCGGAACTTTCAATGAACATCTACTCACATCATGCAGTCTGTATCTTTGTCGCTTTCCTCTGCGCGTGTGCGAATGGGTACGATGGTATGTTCCAGGCCCAAGGCGACCCTAGCAAAAAGTGACATATCTTGGCACAATCAGAGCTAATATCTTACAGGATCACTCATGGGATCCGTCCTCGCCATGGACCACTGGCAAGCCGTCTTCAAAGCAGGATTGACAGGCGAAAAGGTGTCCGTCGTCACATCTCTCTACACCGTGTAAGCGCAGTCACTCATTCTATACTCCTCGGAACCCAGTAATTGATCCTCGAATTAGTGGATCTATTGTTGCGACTCCATTCAGTGCAGTCATTTCTGATAGGCTCGGTCGGCGCAAGTGTATGTTCGTTGGTGCTTGGGTTATCATTATTGGCTCCATCATCATTTCAACCGCCATGACCCTGCCCCAATTCGTTGTCGGCCGATTCGTCCTCGGAGTCGGAATTCAGATCATGGTTGTCTCGGCTCCTGCCTATGCCGTTGAGATCGCTCCGCCGCATTGGCGCGGTCGTGCTGTCGGTAAGGCTCCATTATGGTCCACGTTTTGGGAACCCAGCAGCATTTCTAAATCTATCAGGTTTCTATAACTGCGGTTGGTTCGGTGGCAGTATTCCTGCCGCTGCGATTACCTATGGATGCAACTATATGGATACAAACTACCAATGGCGTATCCCTTTCATCTGCCAGTGCTTTGCTTGCGTCATGGTCATTGTGTTCGTGTGGTTCATTCCCGAGTCGCCCCGTTGGCTGCTCGCACAGGGTCGTGATGAAGAAGCGACTGCTTTCTTGGTCAAGTATCACGGCAACGGAGACCCCAATGCCCGTCTTGTTCGTCTCGAGATCGAGGAGATGAAGGAGGGTATTCGCATTGACGGTATTGATAAGAGATGGTGGGATTGTAAGTTTTTCGATTCCCTTTTCGAATGGTTGATCAGACACTAATAGTGCTCAAAATTTGAAAGACCGACCTTTCATTACTACCCATAGCGGTCGTTGGCGATTTGCGCAGGTTATCATGATCTCCGTCTTTGGACAGTGGTCTGGTAATGGTCTTGGATACTTCAACGCTACAATCTACAACACCCTTGGATACACGTCGAGTTCGATCCAACTTCTTTTCAACTTGATCAACTCTATTGTGTCAGCTATCGGTGCTGGTGTGGCAGTCTCCCTGACAGACAAGATGCCCCGTCGTCCGGTTCTTATTTGGGGTACTCTCAGGTAAGTCCAAACTGACAGAAAATTACAAAGCTTGGAGAATTACGAACTAATGCCGATCAGCCTGCGCCATCACAATGGCTATCAATGCCGCTATCTCCGTCCCCATCGCCGAGCACGGAAGTATCAGTAAAAGCAAGGGCCAGGCCGCTCTCGCATTCTACTACCTATTCAACATCGTCTTCTCGTTCACTTACACCCCCCTACAGGGTGTCGTTCCCGCCGAGGCACTGGAAACAACCACCCGCGCCAAGGGTCTCGCGCTTTCAGGCTTCATGGTCAGCTCGATCAGTTTCATCAGCCAGTTCGCATCACCTATTGGCTTGGGAAATATTTCTACCAACTATTTCTGGATCTTTGTTGGCTGGGATCTCATCGAGGTGGTCTTTTGGTACTTCTTCTGGTAAGGAAATTCTTTTCCAAATTTGTATCGGCTGAAAGCTAATCATCTCGTAGTGTTGAGTCTCAGGGTCGTACTCTTGAGGAGTTGGAGTGGGTTTACCAGCAGCCGAATCCAGTCAAGGCATCGCAGAACCTAGACAAGGTCGTCGTGCAGGAGGATGGTACTGTTACTGAGAAAATTGAAGCGGATGCCTGAATCGTTTAAAGAATCTGCGATATCTCATTTACGGATGGGATAGCTTGGAGCTGAGATTTAATTGTTCTTCGGAATCGGGGGAGGTGGGATCACCACATTGGCTGATTTATCCACCTGTGATGTATACCTCATTGTGAGGATTGAAATATTTAGTTGAGTAATTATTCATTTAATAGCTACTTCCTGCTACATGGGTTTTCCAAGGCTTCTCCCTCTCCAGAGGCACATACATAGCCAAAGCACCTCTCTGTATCAGATTCTCCATCGGTGGGGCCTCTGTGCCAGACATGTCGCCGCTCACGAGGCTGCTCAATTTCATCTCGGCAATTTCCACTAAGCTATTTTTACCCAAAGAGTAAGCAAATGTAGCCACCAGCTGGCACACGTGCATCATGATCAAGATCCAGACGAGCTGTCGTGTTAACATCGCGCAAGTGTTCCTCTAAATTAGCTAACATTTGAAAAAAAAAAATCAAAAGGCTGATCGATATCATGTCAGAGAACCCAGGTGATTGCGACTGAATTTGATCATGAGAAATTCGTCTACTGGCCCGGACATTATCGGATGTGATACGGGTGAGAGAGTGTTTGGCGGCCAAGTCCAAGTACGGTGCATTAGGTAGCCGCACAGCCTGGGTGCTAGCGCTGGATCTCGACACAAACCCCGCAGCTGTCCATTGTGGTCTGTAGGGATGTTTCACACTTGGCCACTACGGTTGATTCGGACCCCCTTCCGGGTACCTGATTGGGCTATCTCGTTTATTCCCTCAGGCAACTTCACTACACTTTCAGGGACTGTATACATCTGTCCGGGTTTCAAATATTCCGAACTTGGTTTGAAGTCGGTCACAAATCAGTCCAGATCTCAAAGTCACATGTTTCCTAGGTGCTAGCCGTGCATTTCCACCGGTTCATGCTGCAGCTGGATCGTGTAGACCGACTGGTTGGTGAGAAGCAAAGTTGGCGTCGACTTCTCTATGTCCTGTATGGCAGGTTTGCTCGCCATCACGGTGCACGTTATCTACCGGCTGATGGGATCCTCGGCCGGATACTCGGCGTCAAATTTTATCCCGCACATGCTTGTGTTTGATGCGATTCCAATGGCTGTGGCCATCGTCCTTGGGCCATTGGGCCGCCAGGAGCTGTATTAACGGGTCCAGATGCAAGGATGCCATCTAGTGGCATTGGCAAATTCCTCTACTGTAATGGATGCAGCGGTTGCGGGGCGGGGGTGATTGTCGAACATGTCACAAGCGGAGCAAGGAGAAAGAGGATGGACAGAGATTTCCTGATGGCCACGGATTTGGCGAAGAGGTGCCCCTCTACGTCCGGGATCCGTCGTCTTACCGCGACACAGGGTACCCTCTTCGGCGCTAAACAGATGAATGACCAATTTTATAAAGATAGATGGTGCTAAAGAAACTTATTACATGAAAACATTTGATTGCGTATCTGGTGCATTGAGTGTCTGAGAATTGAAAACATCGCATCGACAATGCCACCGGCAACGAATTTCCCATTTGGATGCGCAGGTGAGCTAAAGAAACTTAGGACACCCGACCCGGCCGCCAAGCTCCTGAGCTAGCACAACACTAATCTGGGAAAGGAAAGGCTTCTCATGTGGAACACTATCCGGTGGCTATACCGTATGATCAGAAAATCAGTTCTTTTCTTCAAATACAAGTAACTAGAGGATTTATTGTCCGTTTGAAAATTTCAAGGTACTTTGGCTCGAGTCCGGCTAGGGGCTCATCAACCTTAAAAATGTCTGACCCGACGCACGATGGCGGTGACCGCGCGCACACAAGGGCAATTGCCCCAACCTCGACTGGGATCGGAGAGACCTTGGGGGGGGGAACCAGAACGGAGACCAGCTGAACAGCAGATTGACGGCCGATCAAGACCCGCGAATGGGGCAAACGCGCGCGTGCCTCAAAGGTCCTCACGGGCACGTGGGGTCATCAATTGGGCAACAGCGACCAAACACCAAGACGTCGATCTGGGGCACACCTTATGTCCCCGATGTCGCATCCACTTCATCCACCTCGTACTTTGTATATCTTGCCCCTCTCCCGGCATCAATGATCTCGTCTCTTCTTCAAGATCCCTCTCGAGCAATCTAGGCCGCGAAGCGCCGTGATTGGCCGTGCCTGAAGCCGCACGACCCGGGAGTGACGTGACCCGATAAGATCCCAAGAAAAAAAAATAACAGCGGTTAATCTCCAGCCGTGCGCGGTCGAGTACCACCGGCTTGCAGCACAATGCAATCCTTCTCTTTGCTGCTGGGCCTCTTGGTAGCGTCTGTCACCGCCGTACCATTTGACCAGCAACCCTTGATCACCGATGCCAGCAGAGATGCGCCAGTCCCTGCCGATCTCCTGACAGGCGCGACAAAACAAACCCTTCACGGTCGCTTTTTGCACATTACCGGTCAGCAGCACTTCCCCTGACGGTCGCATGACTGCGATAACTGATGGTGTCACAGATTTCCACCCCGACCCATACTACAGGGCTGGCTCCAAGATCAGCGAGGAATCGGGGTCATGTCATCATGGCAAGGGCCCCGCGGGATACTTTGGCCAGGAAGGCACCGAATGCGATTCCCCCATGACCCTCGTGAACGAGACATTCCGCTGGATCGAGGCGAATCTGAAGGACCAGATCGACTTTGTGATCTGGACCGGTGACTCGGCTCGTCACGACAACGATGAGCGCATTCCTAGGACTAATGACGAGATCGCGGAAGTCAACGAATTCATGGCTCAGAAATGGCTCGAGCTGTTCGGAACAAGAAAGAACCCCAACAGACCGGGGAGTATCCCGCGTGTGGCTGTTCCTGTGATTCCTACCTTCGGCAACAACGACATTACGCCTCACAACATCTTCAGGAAAGGCCCCAACAGGTGGACTAAAAAATACACGGATATCTGGCGGCACTTCATCCCTGAGGATCAGCGACACAGTTTTGTGGAAGGTGGATGGTTCCTGAGTGAGGTCATCCCCGGCAGGCTGGCCGTCATCAGTTTGAACACAATGTACTTTTTCGAGTCCAACAGTGCTGTGGATGGGTGTGCCGCCAAGTCTGAACCCGGCTATGAACATATGGAGTGGTTGCATGTGCAGCTGCAGCTCCTGCGCGAGAAGAGTATGAAGGCCATCCTCATGGGCCATGTGGCTCCTGCCCGCTCCGAAGAGAAGACCAGCTGGGATGAGACCTGCTGGCAGAAATACACTCTCTGGACGGATCGATTCCGCGACGTCATTGTTGGCAGTCTCTATGGACATATGAACATCGACCACTTCATGCTGCAAGACAGCCACGATATCGAAATCGACTCTAAAGCGAAGGGCGGTGCTGTGACTACCCTTTCCAAGGAGGATTATCTTACATCCCTTCGGAAGCAGTGGGCTGAGTTGCCTGAGCCCCCAGTCAGTGTGCTCGAAGACACGACCACCGAGGACGAGTCACAGGAATTTGATTCCACCAAAAAGGGCAAGAAGGGGAAAAAGGGGAAGCACAATAAGGGCAAGAAGAAGGCAAAGAAGCAACGCAAGTATCTGAAAAAAATCGGAGGTGAATTTGCGGAGCGGTACAGTGTGTCGCTGGTCGCACCGAGCGTGGTGCCAAACTTCTTCCCAACGCTCCGAGTCATGGAATATAATATCAGCGGGTTGGAGAATGTCTTCTTGGATGCAGAGACTCTCTACGACGAGACCGAGGATGTCTTATTTTCTATCGAGGAAGAAACTTCTCCTGATGTTCAAAGAAAGAAAAACAACAGGGACGAGAAGTCTGACTCCAAGATCCCAGACGGACCATCATCAACCGCTCCTCCGGGACCTGCGTACTCCAATCAACCCTTGACGCTCCTTGGCTGGACCCAATACTTCGCCAATTTGACCAAACTCAACCACCTGGCTGATTCCAAGAGCGAGAAGCCTCACATCGAATACGAAATCGAATACACTACGTCAGACGAGGGCGACTCCCAAATGAAGGACCTGACCGTGCGAAGCTTCCTGGACTTGGCCACGCGGATCGGCGAAGATGGCGTTGCCTCCAAAGACGTCGATACCGACCCGATGGTGAACAAGAAGAAGAAGAAGAAGAAGGTGAACGAGGCGTGGCGCACATTTCTTTCCCGAGCGTTTACGGGATACTTCAATCCAGACGAATTAAAAGTGAAGA
This sequence comes from Penicillium maclennaniae, assembly GCF_028827695.1. Taxonomy (NCBI): domain Eukaryota; kingdom Fungi; phylum Ascomycota; class Eurotiomycetes; order Eurotiales; family Aspergillaceae; genus Penicillium; species Penicillium maclennaniae. The sequence continues at coordinate 1,992,009 of NW_026623215.1, read as the reverse complement.
GCCCGCAATGATCGGACCGGTCGCTTCACTTGCTATTGATGAGTTGCGTTAATTCGGGCCTCATCCCATTTGCATACACTGGGTGTTCTTGTTATTTTATTTTTTCTAAGAGTTGTATAGACTTAAACATTGAATCATGACTCAACTGCTGTAATCCCTGTTCCACTCCATTCTAAAAGGTTATGGGACTAGACCGATAACATCATTCTGGCGGTGTACGGGCCCTTCGTGTAAGCGGTACCAGGGTCTCGGATCCACTGCCACTTTGGATTTCCACCCGATCCCTGGCTCCGATCCGTTGACAGCTCTGAAAATCTCAGACACATAGTCGGGACCTATGTACCTGTGTACCTTCTCCTCAAGTACCATCTGTGCACCAGAAAAAAAGAGAAAAAGGAAAAACCATGAGCTGATCGTGTTGATTGCCACAGTCTGCCCACGGGCAGGCCAGTACAGGTTACCCCCGCGTCGGGTATCCAGCAAAGCCACTGCCAGCGTGGCAGTCCGTGCTCTACGCCTGTTAGATGTTAGTGCGCTATTCCATTGTGTTCAATCCGATGTTCGGGGGCGCTACGACGGGTGAGCTGGCACACCAATTGGGCGCGAGGCGAATCCCTGTTGTGAGCCGCTGCCACGTAGCGCGCGATCCGTATACTCCGGGGCTTCACAGCTTCACTGAGGCTTCACTACAATCGAAAACAAACTCAACGAGAGGATCGGGCTCAGAAGCTAGAGACTATATTGCCACTGACGTTGGGCGATGATCGTACACGTCGGCCACTAGTTTCCCTAGCCTGGAGAAAATAGATTGACGCGGGCGAGTGGGACATTACAGCCCAGGAGATACCAGATTACAACTTGCCTCTTGATTTTCGAGTTGATAATTCCGAACTTGTCATTTCTTCGAAATTACATATCTGCGTGATATGAAAAAAGAGAGCCTCCTTACCTTATTTTTCTATTTCTCTGTTCTCGCTTCTTCACTCTCCAACTTTGTTCCCCTCGGCTTTCCTTCCCCGCACAGTGTGCGCTGGCAAAGCTGAAATATCGTCGACTTCAATTCTGAGCGCACGATGCTTTCGGTCTTGCGACTTTCCCTTTCTTTGCTCTTTCTTCGTGCCTTGCGTTGCTAGCTGCGGGACCTCTTGAGCTTGCATGACTCCAAGGCCGACTTGACTTCATTTTATTGGACACGCATCGACGCGTGAATCGCGCACTGTCGACGATCATTATTTTGTGGTTGGGACTGGAGCTAGGAGTACGTCCATTGGGGCTGGCACAACACCTTCAAAAGAATTGAGCCCGGAGAGCTCTCCAGCCCTACTGTGCGAATTGGATGGGTCAAGATCGGCAAGATCCGTTCATGCTGCAGGCGCTTTGAAGACTTCGTTTGAAGCTTCGGGTTTGCGCGCGCGCTAGTTGGTAAGCTCTTTCCGATCCCATTTTCTGTTCTTCCTTGTTCGTTTTCCCAATGATCTCAATTGCACTTTCCCTTAAAAACTTTCTCCACTTCTATGAACCTCAGCAACCAATTTGCGAACACAATGGCTGACGACGTCGATCTGACCATTCCAGCCACCGCATTGGGTTTATGGATGGCCTCTTCCGAGGTAGACCAGAAGGCGCTGGGCAATTTCGCGGCTGTCATGGCCTTCGAAAACCCATTTCTCTCGGCCATGTTGTATAAAATACTCGGACTATCGGTAATGCTATCTAAGAAGCTCCTCCGAGCTCGCCGACTTCGCCGATTAGACACCACCCGCGACACCAAGTCACTCCAGCAATACCATCACATCATCTGGCTTTCCCGAGAAGGCTTAATAATACTAGAAGGATACATCCTACCGCTGGTGAACGCATTTGTCGAATTGAAGGTCCTATCATACAAGCTTCGCGCCTCTTTCTACCACATCTTCGTCCTATTCCACAACCGCCCCATCATCAACCCAAGAGACCCACCACAAAGTTCCAAACACGACTCGATCTACGGTCCAGACTCCTTAACCGCCCTGGGTGCTCTCAACTACTCCAAAGCATCCACTTCTCTCCCCCCCAGGCCTCGCACCCGTCCAACCAATCCAACCAGCCTCCTCATTCCTCCTCCCTCCTCTCGACTACACCGCAACAGCAACAGCCTGCTTCAACCACGCGGCCTTATTAGCCGACAAACTTCTCCCGGGCTCACATCCCCTACGCCTTTCCGTCAAGCTCGAATACGCAGCCTATCTGTACGACTGCCTCCAGGATCCCCTCGCAAGCCGCCGTCTCGCCAAACACGCCATCGCGGACGTCTACAACGCCCAAGAAGGAATGGACGATGAGAGCTTTGAAGACGCCGCCGAGATCGTCGGCGTACTCGGCAAGATGGTCAAGCGCGGCGGCAAACCGGGGAGTAGCACAGCGGGGAGCAGCACTTCGCACATTTCACGGAGCAGGAGCTCGCGCAGTCCTTCGCATCTGGATACGAGTGTTCCGACGACCATTTCCCCAGTCACGGTGACAAAACCGAGTCCTGTCTCTGCGAGTATAGTCGCTGTTGAGCCTGCGGTGCCAAATGTCACGATGATGAATCCGATTTGATGATCTTTATGATATAGAGAAGCTCCAAGCTGGCTTTTTTCTCTTGATAATGAGCGACTTGTACATATTTTCTTTTGTTTCTTTTTGCTTTTGCCCTCACACCACTCTGCACTCTGTTAGCCAGTTTTTTTATGGTTTTGTCATGCTATGGCTCTGATCCTCGGGATCTAGATTCTTTTAACTCAAACTCTCCGTCCGTGGCATGAGCAGAGCGCACCTCGCTCAGTGTAGCTGAAGTGCTCTTATCAGTGTCACGTCGGAGCTTGCTCCACTCGCTTTGCATGCTGAGATCTTGTTTCCTCTTCCACAATAAGTATTGAGGCCTTCTCACTCCGTTTTCGGGGTCTGTTTCCTCAGTCTGAACACCGAATGATGACATGACTTTCTTGAGCATGCTGGTGGCATGTTTGTACAGAAAGGGTAGATTGGCGCAAAGTATTCCACCAAGTGGCTCATAGACTGAGAGGATTCCCAATGGAACGCCGGCCCCTATACTGCTGTTAACCCCAATTTGGTCGTTGTGTGGCAAGTGTTGGTTGAACATACATGTAAAATCGGATGATCCTTGTGAAACAACGACGGTCAATCGCGTGATACTAATCGCGCAAGTCCTGAATTGATTAATCTCAGCATTTGATTATCGTGAGGAGAGCAACTGAAGATGAACTCACAAGAGACCGATCGTAAATATCCCCGCTAGCTCCAACTTCCGCTTCCGGTCAATATGGAGCCTCAGTATAATGGGAACAGGGAGCAGGAACACCCAGATATCGGTGACCAGATTCGTGATGTTGGTAAAGTATGAAAAAGCCACGAGATCCAGACATCTACCCTTTACGTTCGGATCCCAGGCTTTCGCGACCGGCACGCATTGAAGTCCGAGCCCGATCTCCATGGCTGCGATCCAAAGGAAGATGAAGATTGCTGTGCCAATTAGGATCCGCTGGAATCGTTTCGTGCTAAATATGCGGTAATACAGAGCTAGAATTGCGAGTTTCGTGCTTGCGATGGCGAAGTTGTAGAAGTGGCTGAAAACATAGTCGCCCTACATGGACGTGGGTTAGCTTTGATCAAGAACGATCTTTGGTGATTACCTACCAGCATAAAAGTCTGAAGATCTTTCTCAGATAGAGCAGCTTTGTGTCTACCGAACCCGTAGGGTGGGCCTGATTGTGTGCTGTTGTCAGTGTTTGGCTCTAGAGACACCTCGGTGCAATGGGTCATGCTCAATAGAGGGGGTTACTTACCGTAGACCAAACCACTGATGCATAACCCTAGCGATATGCACTGTGAAATAAAGTTAATCATCTTTTCCTTGCGGTGGGTCCAGAAGTGGATATCGGAGTCAAGAGGTACGAACGGTCGCTCCAATAATCATATAGTCATCCAAACTCATAGGATTCCGCGATGACGGTCGAAGTTTGATGAAAAGCCTCAGGCCGGTAAATAATAAAATGAATGGGATCGGCACTGAGTAGCAAACAACCACCGCTGTAACCCTTGAAGCGTTGAGGTCAACATTGGCCTCGGTCATAGTGCGATGCCAATAGACCAGTCGAGGACACGGCCATTGAACAAGATACAAAGAATCAAGATAGAGTCAGTTCACCTATGAACGGAGTCCTGGGGAGGATGATGGTATAGATGGGGCATTAGACCCATAAAAGATGGTCTCAGTTTGCCCTTCGGAGGACCATCTTGGACGAAACCACCCCCCCCCCTGCGGGCCTCGCACCCCGGGCCGCCTTGCAACCACAGCTGGAATGTGGATCTGTTGTTGACATTGGCAATGAAACAGTCTAAATGATTCCTGTGGGCCCAGCCAATGCCCTGAAATGTTCACTATCGCGATGCACTAGCCCTTTAACCCTTTAGGGTAGTGTATCTCATTCGGCCCCAGGCCTAAGAGGTTGGAGTAATACAGGCCCACTTACACACAGAGAGATACAAGAAAAGGACTCGTTCAAATCTGACACTTTCAGGAACGCATGCCTGGGCGCCTCCCTATGTCACATCTCCAGGTCAGCGGAAGGTTTGCACCTGCAAGGCCTATGCGGTTGGGATCAACGCTAACCCCCCTGGCCCCTCCAATTATTCTCTCACGGCATTTTCTGGACAAGACACACAACATGGGCTTCGCGGCTGGCATCGTTTTCTTGTTGGCTGTAGCCATCGCCCCGGCCTCCCTGGCTTCGCCGACTCACACCGCCAGTCCAGTAGTCGATCTGGGGTATGCGAGATACCAGGGATCTCATAACAGTACATACAACATCAATGTGTACAAAGGGTATTTCTCCATGTTATGCGTCTAATACCTCCCCCCCCCCTGTGCTCACCAGTTGCCTAGAATCCGATATGCAGCACCCCCCTGTGGGAAACCTACGATGGCAAGCTCCGCAGGAGCCAGAAGTGAATCGGACTGCCATTTTGTCGGCTGTAGACCAGCCTCCTCGGTGTCCTCAATCTGGCGGGGCAAAGCTACCGGACGCTTACGGGTTCACATCAGCCCTGGGCGATGAAGATTGCTTATTTCTCAATGTGTATTCTCCACCGGGAGCAAAAGATTTGCCTGTTCTGCTGTGGATACGTGAGTTGCAACTCCAATGGAATTTGAAATAGCATATACTGACTGTTTGAACGCAGACGGTGGTGGATATGGATTATACGGGGCGATCTACGACCCTAGTGAATGGATGAAAACCAACAATAATGGCTTCATCTCCGTCATGATCCAGTACAGATTGGGCGCTTTTGGCTTCTTGGCCTCGGAAGATGTCCATAAGCATGGCGTTCTGAATGCCGGTCTGCTGGATATGCGTTTCGCTCTCAAATGGACCCAACAACACATCTCTCAATTCGGCGGCGACCCTTCTCGTGTCACGGTCGGAGGCGAATCATCCGGGGCTGGCGCGGCAATGTTGCAGGCGATGGCTTACGGAGGTCGAGAAGACCACCTTTTCAGTAATGCAAGGCTTCCCTTCAATATTTTAGTTATTTACAATGTACGTATGGGAGATGCTGACTCGCCTAGATCATCGTCGCAAGTCCGTACACACCCACTCAGTATCATTACAACGACACAGTGCCCACCAACAACTATTATGATTTTGCAGCTCGAGCAGGCTGCTATCATGGACGACACACTCCTGATTCAGTATTTGAATGTCTTGTACGTTCAGATACCGATACACTGCAATATGCCAGTGGCAACATATCCACGTCGGGCGCCTGGGGCACGTTTGCATTCTTGCCTGTCTCAGACGGAGATTTCATTCGCGAGCTTCCCTCCAAGCAGCTCCTTCAAAAGAAGATCAGTGGGAAGCGTATCTTATCGGGTGTAAGTTGTCCTCATCTCAGATAAAAAAATTCCGTACTGATGATTGTAGAACAACGCAAATGACGGTGTCCCGTTAAGCCCTCCAACAATAACCACTGATACGGAATTCTGGAGATATGTCAAATCGACATTCCCTCTTTTCACCAATTCCGACTATATCGCTCTTTTAGCCGCATATAGATCATGGATCTCTCCAAACGGCTCAATACCTCTCTACGACACTCTCGGTGACCGCGGCCTAACGGCGTTGAATCAATCCGAATTCGCAAACGGTCTACAACAGACAATCTTCGATATATTTGCCGAAACAACCTTTGACTGTCCATCATATTGGCTAGCAGATGCATTTTCAGGAGCTCAGGGGAAAGAGAGCTGGAAATATCAGTATTCCGTCACACCAGCATACCACGGAGCTGATTTGAAAGCGTATTTCTCTGTTGGCGAGGAATTCCCTACACAGGGATTCAAACATGCATTTCAGAAGATCTTGGGCAACTTCATTGTCAACGATACGCCGATTATATCTACTCATGATGCAAAGGGTGGCGCTTGTAATGCCACGGTGCCTCGCGGTACGGATGGCAATATTTCCTGGCCAAGGTGGCATGAGTCTTCGCCGGTATTAATGAACCTGAATACAACTGGGGGGACCCTCGTTCGGGACACAGTCACAGATCATCTGGCCTATTGGCTCCGGAAGGATCCCGGTGTTACAAACGACTTCCGTCTAGCTGATGCAGCAACCTGGGAAGGTGGACGCAGACTGCGGTGTGATTTCTGGCGAAGTGTTGGTCCGCGAGTACCTCAATAGAATCGTCTTTCAAAGCCAGTGGGAAGGTGACAAAGACCTGCTGGATAAGATCGACTGAGATACCAATAGACCAAGAAATATATTATCTAAAACATTGAATCTCAATACTTCCTCGGTGACATATAGCCTTCAATACTGACGAAAAATTGCACCGCACGACCCTTGAATTCTGCTACTTCATCTGCGATCCACGTGGCCAATGGATTCGTCCTAGAAGACTCCATTTCGCGCAGGTCTCTGCCAACGACCTAATAATCGAGATAAGGCCCATATAGTCTCGGCAAGTGAAGAGGTACAGTACTTGCCATAACACAGTTCCCTCCTCCTCTCTGTATCCAGAGAAACGAAAGCAACAGCCTCCGCAACTCGTTCCGGGTACTCAAATGCTGCGATGGTGTACTCTGCTATATGACGGAATTGAACACGGTCGGCCATCGCGACGTACGCGCCGTGGTGGCTGTAGAGTCGCACTGTTGCGGCGCCGATGCCGCGAGCTGCGCTTGTGATGAGGGCTGTTTTGTACGTTGCCCGGGGTGAGGAGTCGAGAATCTAATTGGACTTGGGCCATTTTGTGTCGGCGGTTCCTGGGCTCTGCTGCTCGAGGGTGGATTTTCATTTTGCGCTGCTTTTACCAAGAATGCGGAGAAGTATGTGGCTGGTACCTCTCCAATGGCGACAGATCAAATGTTGGCATTCATCGGTTCCATACATGTACAAAGAACATCTGGAGCTCTTTTTAAAGGCCTAGAACTATGTGCAATCCAATTTGAGCCGGGCTCGCTCAAGAAACTGTATGCAATGCGCAAGACATAGATGTAGGAATCAATCCCGCTTCCGCCGATCTGCTTCCTGAATCTCATTTACCTCCACTCGCGATGGTGCACGCGATGTCATCCTGGACTCGGTCATTCCAGAACTAACCGTGCTGACTGCATGGAAAGAAAAGTCAAGTTCGCCAACTAATCCTCTCACATGTCTTTTTCAGAGTCAGTATGGATTTTGTATAGATTGTTGAGTTGGTGTGTAAGTGAGTTTAACGAACCGCATGAGTCTTTCCACATCCCCAACTATGCACCTAGTGGAGATCTGTAGGACGGCGAAAGCCGCGAATCCGGGTTCGGACATGTGCTTCAGACTCAAGATTTCGCTATCCAGAGCCTCTAGTCTCTTTGAGAAACTGTAGGGTCGAGGGGCTTTAAGGTATGGTGGTAGAGGTTGGCGATTCGTAATGCTGGCAGACAGGAGACACAACAGAGACGTAACTTCATGAGTGGTAACTTTGGCGGTACCGACAAGACGGCGGAAATCATGCATCCAAGCTGAATTTGAATCGTCTTCGTCATTCCCAAGACGCATCAGCGTGTCGGATGCATAGCCGAGCAAGCTGAGGTAGCTCACAATACTGGAAGGACGCAATGTTTAAAAAATGTTGATAAGTTGGGGGTGGTGGGATAACTTACTTCTCGACACATACAATGATGGAATCATATTGCTTCTTTGGGAATTTGCCACCGATTGGGACCTCCCACCGAAGGAATCCAGAATAGGTTCGTAAACCAGTGAGCATCAGCATTTGTTTAGAAAACACCTTATGACGAGCCTTCTCGAGTTTGCGACCTGCAGAGCTTTTCAGAGTCAGATCACCCTCGTCTCCACGCATACGGGCGTCAAGGGTTTCATGGATGATAGAATAAAAGTTCGCTAGGAGATACAGTGATGCACCAAGGTTTTGCCGGAGCACAGAGTGTTCTGAGATCGGATACGGGAAAAATGTCCATATAAAGGCCACCGCGATACCTGCACTCACGGCTGCTAATCGATAGGGCGCGAGCAGGTAGATGGGATAGAATTCCTGACCGTTTGAAGTGGCGACTGCTTCGCCCACTTTGCGGACTTGGAGCTCGTATCCGACGATCATGGTTGTGGTGACAATACTGATGACACCAACAACGCGGAAGCGGAACATCTTTATCGGAACGTAAAAGCCACATGAGACGAACAGAAAAAGGAAAACGATCACACCCGGGGTCTTCTGATCGGGAATATACCAGCAAAGGAGACTGGCCACCATTGCGATCGTTGTGCCAGCAATCCGAAGAACAAAACTGAAGATACTTTGACCCGACGTCGGCGACATACTTAGATTGACCATGATCATGGCCCAGACCAAACGCTGCTTCGTGAAGAAAGTTTGAGTGTCGTGCAGGAAAGCGATGATGGCAATGGTCATTGTGGCACACGCGACTCGGAATCCATAAGTAGACTCGAACGAGCGCAGAAACCAAGGGATGGCGCGCACTTTGTCTCCGATCTTCTCAAAGATTGACGCGGGTGGTAGGTGTTCTGGATCTTTGCGAAGACGGTAGGCCTCGCCAAGCTCGAGCATGCGACTTTGCGGGTGTACGTCGCCCATGTTGTCGTCTTGATGAGTATCTTCCGCTTTCAAGAACGACTTGGCCCATTTCCAATAACGCTTAGCACCCGGGATGATAAGTCTTGTTCGAGACAATTTCCCCTTTTCCGCAACGCTATCAGCATAAATGACAAATTTGAGCACGGTCTGCCCAGTCGAGGAGAGCAATTGCTCCATCTAGAAGACATCAGTAAGTAGCTGCATTGCGGAGAAAGGGAAGAAGTCCATACATAGAGGAAGAGGTAGAGCTGTCGTCGAGCTCGATCTTGATGCGAGGCAGAAGCATCGAAAAAGTCGCCCTTCAAGCTGTCCACATGCGACGGATGGTCAAAGAAATCCTCCGGTAGCTTGATCCCTTTGTCCTCCGCCCAAGTGGCCAGAGCCATTCGTTTGGCGCCTCGAAACTCGCCCAGCTTCTTTTTAAAGTGGGCCGTGAATCCTTTCCCTCCAGGCGCCGTGTCTTCAGCCGAAGCCTCGACATCCTTTTCGCCTTCGCCAGCATCATTTACGACTGCGTCTGCCATCTTTTTCGGCGGCTTGCTTAACCCAAAGACATAAGAAGTATGTAGTAGCCCCTCGTCGATTGTTTGAATCATAGTTTTGAAGGGGTCATGCACGGCTCTCATGATATCGTTCCAATCTTGAACAACGCGGTTGCGAATGTCATCCGAAAGCGGTTCGGAGTTTGGATCGATAGGCTGATTCCATCTATTGTAGTCGGATAATCTCTGGAATATGTCCACAATGAAGCTAAGCCCAACAACGGGTATCATGATCTGTCGCAGATGACGGAACATGGCCTGAATGTCGTCCGGACCGAGCTTCCCAAAAGCAAACTCTCTTTTGGCAAATGTTAGATCACCGTGAAGTTTGGCATGGATATCGGTGATCCCTCGAATTGCACCACGGATTGCTTCCGCTTCAGGGCTGTACACCTTATTCCCTTTGTCGCCAAATTTCTCTCTCGAGTCATCGAAGGTCTCAGCACGACCGAACATGTCATTCCTTTCCAAAGCTTCAAAATATGCTGCATGTGCACTCAATACGGAGCGAAGACCGCCGATATAGCCACCCATCTGCTTGAAAACTGCCTTGCGCGAAGTCATAGGTAAAATGAACAAAGATACACCAGTGGAGATGCCCAATCCCGTGAGCATAGTTTTGATCAACTTCACCACCATGTTAATTGCAGCTGTCATGGTTTGCATCTGCGGTGCGTAGATTGAGGAGATATTTGCGAAAATCGCGTAGATGACGACGGGAAATTGGAACTGCGGATACTTGGCCCGGAAAGTATGAACCAGCCAGATCTGGAAAAAGAGCCATACTCCACTGACGGCAGAGGCCGAAGAGTTGTAAGATCCGTTCTTCTCACTATGCTCACGAGCCTTAACGCTAGAGTACATGGTCAACAGCGCAAAACACGCTGCAAGGCAGACAGCAAGGACGTCAAAAATCATCATTTGAATAAACTTGGCACGCGGCATGATGGCGAAGCCCAGAATTGAGATAATAGCCACGAGATAGCCTAGAGTGGTATACTCATCGGCGACATCCATTGCTTGGTAGCTGGACGCGAGTCAGCTTCACTGGAAAACAGGTCTTGGCAAGCTATCAGATACTTACATGGCCACTGCAATCGTGGGTGAGAGTCCGCCCCTAATCAAAATGTTAGCTCAGACCTTGCACTTCCATCAGGAGTCGCGTACTTTAGCATCAATAAGATGGTGGGCTTGTCCAGCCCCGTCTTCTGCCATATCGCCTTGATATGGCCGGACAAGGACTTTTTGCGCTCGCTGGTGGTGGTCTTTGTGGCCTGTGTGTCTCGTCGCGATAGTGCAGGATCGTCCACGCTAGAATTACTCGATGAACTAGAGTGTGAGGCCATATCTGCAGGCTAGCGAAGCGCCCTCTTAATGCCAAACGCCAGTCAAATTTCGACGGGCCACGCGCATGTCATCACACGTGACCTGATCCGACCTCGGCACTCCCAAGCACGATTCAGGCACCGGGGACTCTCAAAACGGAGATATAAGGGGGGGGGGAGGGGGTTAGATTCGGAGTTCGTTCGAGGATCAGGGATAAACCATTTATGTTCAGAGGTCAGAGATCAGAATCGGGAGAAGAGGAACATGAGGGGCTGCGGCTTGCGCGCCCAGTGGGTCATGTTGCGGGGAGTTTACGTATGTGGATCTCAGCCGTTTATATTCATCAGAAGACAGAGTCTATTGTAAGACCCGGCTTTGACAGATACATGGTCAATTATCCTAGGAAATGTAAATCATGGGCAGTGTACGAGAGTGGGTGTGCCAACGTCAGTAGGAACCCGAGGCGACCAGGATTCCTTAACCGCTGAACTGAGACTAAGACCGAGACTAAAAACCCCTGAACCAGAACCAGAACCCTTTACCGTTTTAAACAAGCTCATTCCCAGTGTCACTGTCTCCACTGCTTTACTGCACCCAGTGAGACATTGTTTCGCGTTTGAATCTCTATACCCGGTATGAATCGTCGCAATGGATACAGAGTATCATCACGACCTGACCTCGGACTCGACCATGTCTGACAAAACAATTGCAACTGACCCGCCTGTACAAGCGCAAGAGCCTTGGGCATCAGTACCCAGACGCAAGCCACTTCCATTGACAAAGGGCCCCGAGACATTCTCTGGGTCTGCAGCAGTCGACGATGGATTGGCAACGGGAAATGAAGCCGAAACTGGAGCTGAAAACAAGCATGGCACCCTCAGCGCAGATGCGCACATCTCCAGCAAACGAGTATGGCCTTTCAGCCTCTCTGGCTCCAGGCTCAGAATACAGAGACGTTCGCGCAAGTTTCTAGTCATCGGCATCGTCGCCGCTGTTCTTCTACTTGCGCTAATAATTGGTCTGGCAGTCGGTTTAACCGTGGGGAAGAAGTGAGTCCCACTAAACAGTCAATTCACTAGGCGTCAAACATACTAACCTGTACCAGGAAAGCCTCGAATCTTCCGCTGCCGACCTCCAATGGCGGCCCTTACTCAGGAGACCTAACTTACTACGACCCAGGTCTGGGATCATGTGGCTATACGAGTACGGAATCGGAGTCTGTCTGCGCCGTCTCTCACATCCTTTTCGACGCCGCGTCGACAGGGTCGAATCCAAATGACAATCCACTCTGCGGACTGAAGATCAGGCTTCGTCGCAACGGGAAGAGCGTCGATGTGAAGGTTGTGGACCGCTGTGTGGGCTGCAAAGTGGATGACCTTGATGTCACCGAGTCTGTATTTGAAAAGGTCGCTGAAATCGCCCAGGGGCGAGTTACCATGGAGTGGGCCTGGCTGGATAAATTGCCCGACAGTGTATCCTGAGAACATTTTCAATCGTTCAATGGTGATGTTCGTCTAATATTCGGGCCAATCTGGATCCACTTGCTCCCGCCATGCGCGGAACCCGCCGCGAATGTCTCCGATGTACCTTTGGCCGTTTCGGTCGAGGCCGAGGTCCTTCAGTTTCTTCACTGCGATCTGGGAATCGTTCCCAAGACGGCAGACCACATAAATTGGGTCGTTCGACTCGGTAGAGACCATTTCTGATGGCAGCCATGGCGGAACTTGACTGGTTTGGAGGTCGGCTGTTGAAACTGGGGCGGAGCCCAGAAAATTGGAAATAGGAATGTTAATGCTGTTTTCGAGGTTGCATATTCCAAATTGCGCCTTATCTCGCACGTCAATGACGGTGTGTGAGTCCTTGGGTTCCCAATTTGTCCGGGTATTAATCAACGGGTGCTTTTCACGATACTCTTCTGGTGAGACGCGCTCATCGGGACCCAGTAACGATGGCACTGTCGCTGAGCCACAGAAGAATACATAATCAGTGGATCCCGACGCAATGGTATCAAGCGTCACGGTGGCCTCGGCGGAGCACACCGCACAGTTGGCTCGGCGAGAACGAATCCGAATCGAACGGAATTGAGGATTTGAGAACGCAGAGAATATCTGCATCACAGGAGCCTCGCGGGGTGTGGTGCCATGTGTGGCCGCGTCGGTCTCAGGCGCAGTAAGCACCTTGATCGCCTCCAGGGCCTGCAAGACCCCCATGGTTCCAACGACCGGTCCAATGATACCACCATCGGCACAACTGACAACGCTCTCGGCTGGTGGGGGCTTTGGAAATACACAGCGATAGCAAGGGCCACCGTCTTTCTCACCCGGACGTCGAGGAGGATTATTCAACACGACGAGTTGACCCTCCGTTCGCAAAGCAGACGCCGACACCACTGGTTTACCCCTCAACACAGCAGTGTCCGAAATCAGGTATCGCGTCGCCGGATTATCCGTACAATCAAGAATAAGGTCATATTTTTCAAAGATGGTAGGCGCCTCGTCGGGCGTGAGATGTGTTCGATGCGCAATGTACGTCGGATGGGGATTTAATCTGATCGGGGAGATAATCAATGTCAGCACGGCTGCCCAGTTGAAACAAGATTCTAACAATAATTACTGACTCTCGTAGCGCCTCGATCGCACTGTCCACCTTGTACTTCCCCACATTCTTGCCGCGGTGCAGCACCTGCCTGTGTAGATTCGAAATCTCGACCGTATCGCCATCAATCAGACCAAGTGTTCCGACACCGGCGCCGGCAAGGTACTGTGCAGCGGGACATCCTAGACCACCGGCTCCAACGAGCAAGACTTTAGCGGCGCGCAACTTGAGTTGTCCTGTAGAGAATGGAAAATGCGACAGTTAGTGATCTTTCGCTCCTCTATGAGCGCCGCGCAATCCAACGAACCTCGTAGACCGATTTGCGATACGATCATTTGCCTCCCGTATCGTTTATATTCCTCCGGCAGCAGCGGCCAGCGGTTCCCGGCATCATTCTGGCCTTTGTGAGGCTCACCCGTCAAGCCTGCTTCGGACTTGGCTGCGGCTGCGGCTTCGGCGTTGGCGAGGTCGCGCTTGAGGCCTTCAAGCTCGGTCTCTGTGGCTGCAATCTGCGCTCGGAGTGAGGCGCAAGTGTCTTCGAGACTCTCCATTGACACTTAGTCGCGAGCGCAACGTCTGAGAAAAGTGATGGCGAGGGGTTGTTTCCCCGCGGCATTTTTGCTGTGGGTCCGGTCCAAACAATTTGGTCGCGCCGAAACTAGCCGTGATCAATGAAGATTACCCTCGATGTACTTGGGACAACATCATTTGGCCATCCATCTTACTAGAGTAACTTCAGCTAGTATCATAGACGAATTCAGATTTGATTCTGGTTGATGAGGCCCAAATGTTGTGGCTTCTGACGACCTACAGTGCATAATAGGCGTGGAACTAATAGAAACGAAACGAATCGAAATAGGACACTTGCATTCTCACGGTTCTGGATTAAAATACAGTCATGGAGATCATCTATTTGTGATCGAATTGCTTATCCCCCTCCACATGCTCCGCATGAATGTCGGTCTTGTGCAATGTATTCTCCACATCGGCTTTTCGCTGTTCCTCATCAATAGCACCAAAGATAAGATCCATATCTTCCAAAGTTCTTCCTTTTGTCTCCTTGACAAAGATGGTAACGAAGATACTCATGGCCGTACAGAAGATGCCAAACATGAGGAAAGTTCTCCACCCGATACTGTGGATAGCACGGGGGGGTCACTTCCGTAATGACAAAGTTAAAGAGCCACTGTGAGGCAGCTCCGAGACCTACACCGTATGCACGCAGACGAGTGGGGAAAATCTCGCTGAGATACACCCAAGGAGTCGGGCCCCAGGAGAAGGAGTATCCGATCACGTAGAGATAGATCATGGCCACCATGGCAGTGGAGGCAGGAGACACAGAGGTAGAGTCCGGGTTTGGGGGATGAGTAGCCAAGACAGCGCCAATGATGAACATCATGCTAGCCATCCACACAGCACCGCCAATCAAGCTCCGTTTGCGGCCCCAGCGATCGATACCGATAAGCAGGAAAATCGCCGTGGCGACAACCTTCACTGTACCGTAGACACCAGTAGCAAACAGCGACGACTTTGTCGAGCTAACACCAATCGATTCAAAGATTTGCGGCGCATAGTATCCAATGCTGTTTGTTCCAGAGAACTGCTGCCAGAACATGATGACAAACCCGAGGAAAAATCGATAGCGATTGCTCTTGTGCAAGCACTCCTTCCAGGTCACGCCCTCGGATAGGGCAGTCTCTTCTTCGATTGCAGCATAGATCTCGGCAATCTCCTTCTGGACCTCCTCGTTATCCTCGCTCTCGTTACGAATATAAGCCAGGGACTTTAAAGCCTCGTCACGGCGACCCTGCTTCATCAGCCAACGCGGAGACTCCTTCAGGAAGAAGAGACCGATGAGCATCAAACCACCGGGAATCAGTTGGATAGCCACCGGGATGCGCCACTGCTTAGTGCCCTCGGGTACACGAAGAGCAACACCATAGTCCAGCCAGTAAGCAAAGGTACTTCCGATGACCAAAAACTCCTGGAACAGACCCGCAATCCGACCTCTGTGAGCCGGGGGGCAGTTCTCGCTGACAAAGACGGGAGTAATACTAGACATGCCTCCAATTCCCAGACCAGCAATGACACGCCCGCCGTAAATCTGGCCAATGGCATGGTGCGCGCCTACTTGAATGGCGGCTCCGACCAGGAAGATAGAGGCGAAGATCATCAAGGAGTAGCGACGGCCAATGCGGTCGTTGAGGTAGGCGGCGAAAATAGATCCGAAGAAGCATCCTGCTGTCAGGAGACTGACCACGTTCGAGGAGACTTGGGCATTCGCATTGCTGGAGAAGCCGGATGATGTGGTTGGGAGACCGAAATCTTCCTTGAAGCTCTTCATGGCAAGGACTGAGCCCATAACACCCGTGTCATATCCTGTCAAGCAAGATTAGCCTCGATTTCCTGTCCATACAATGCTGTGATAGCTCGTACCGAAGAGCAACGAGCCCAAATAGGCGACGGAGGTGAGTACATAGACTCGATAGTTCTTCATGAACCCTGGCTTTCCCATGATGGCGGTGTTGAGGCCTCGCCCGAGTACCAAGAGAGTAAAAGGAGGAAAAGTGTAAAGAGGTTGACAAACGGCCTGCCGTGTCTAAGATTGGGAAACTGGGGAAAGAATTCGATTCCAGCCCGGACGGGATCCCCTTTATATTCGGCCCATCCCTCTGCAACGGAATCAGTGGGCCAGCCACTTCCCGGGGTCGGCTCACGCTAAGCATCATAGAGAATCAGTTGAGGCATTTGCCGTACAACCCTGCTTGGGACTTGTGTACGGAATCAAGCCGAGGAGATAAGTGGTTCAAACCCGGGGAGATGGGGGAATGAAGACCCGCATTGGGGAACTTTAGCGGGGGACGCCGCGGGGAAATGCGGTGGGGAGTGGCCATGCCCTGGCCATGCCCTGGCCCTGCTAGTTTTTCCGTCCACTCAGGCCGCGCCAGAGCTGCTTTCGTACCTAGCATTCGGCCTTGGCATGCCTAGCTGTGATTGACGCTGGTCCGGGTAATGCTGCACGGGCCATCCGAGGCCAAGAGTTGACGGTCCGCGTTCTGATTCATGGAATTCGAGGAGGTTGTCCGTCCGGCCCACTATAACTTCGCTGTCCTGGCCTTATAAACTACATCGACCCGCATAGTCGTTGAGTCTGACGTGCTATATAATTGCAGAGCTACTGAGTCGTTTACTTCTGTGGTTTTGGGGAATGTGATAACTTTCATGGTGGGTCACTCGTATTTGGCCCATCACCGTGCGTCCCCTCAAAAGCAAATGCCGTCGGCAATAGATCTCGATTGCCGAATCCCACATCAACCTTCGTGGCTTCGAAAGTGCCGATTCAGGAAGGAACGCCCGTATAAGCATTTGAAATCCCAATTCTATGGAGAGGTGTCATTGGAGAGCGGGTAGGCCGGCAATTGACGCCGCGGTGTTTGAGTATACTCGAGAAATCTCAGGTGACCGGGGTCGGAGTCGGGTGGGAGTGGGATCTACATGGTCGTGGTTATTCTGGGGAAATTTTATGCGATGGAGCACATATTATGACACTAAAAAACAGAAGATCAAACGCAGATTACCCCCGACTCCCGTGATAGTCCCGACTCAGGCGTTTCATGATGGACTTTCTATCCTGGCAAAGCCGTCATTATTGATATCCCCCTCCGAGACGTTAATCCCGCCTTTCCCATTGATTGATGGAGCTCGTCGTCTTGTGCGTGACGTATGCAGAGAACTCACGACGTAGCGAGAGCTCAACTCGTGTGTGTTCGTACTGCCAATCTTGCGGCCGTCCATTGATCGGAACAGGGAACGTATAGAAGGGATGGAGGTGGTGACGATCACTAGATACGTGTCAATGAATAGCCAGCGGTCGTAGGTGACTGTCGCAACTGTAGGGTCGTTATCTGAGGTCGCGAGAATCCTAGTTTGTACAGTTTTGATGATTGCAGCGATCATCGCGCTGAATTGGGTTTAGTATCTTGGTGGACAACCAGGCTCTTGATACGATAAAACCCACAATATCCCCAATCCCAGCAGAGCAACCAGTCCCACCTTGACCCGTAACCTCAAGTTCAAGTTCCAGAAGATGTATGTCGAGAAGATTGCAAGACCCAAATCCGTGGCCGCATTGAAAGCTAATTGAATGCATGTTAGAGCGGTATTAGAACGCGGGTATAGATTGTCCCCTTTTACCTCCTTGGAAGTACCCATAATCAGCCTGCACATACAAGTTCCAGCATTTCGCCTTGCCGAAATGGCTCCATATCGCCGATGCATGTCCCGGACACTGGACGAAAATAATCATGATGAACAAGGAATTGATCACAGCCTGCGCACCGACCAAGGTCCACAACGCGATTCTTTGGGATGACCTCTGCACCAGTAGCCCGATGATGAAGACAATGAATGAGATCCGACCGAAAGCCCCTCCAGCAAGCCCAAAAGTCTGCGCCAAATAGTCATGCATGATGACCTTTGGCACGGCGGCATCACTCAGAGCCGACACCTTCTGACCAAAGCCAATTTGAAAAGCCACGGTGATCATAATTGAGCCGACAAGAGCCGTGCACTGGAAGTAGGGTTAATTTCTCGGTCAACGTGAAACACATCTGACAGTGTTTCACAAGATTCAAATTTTGTCAAAACGAGATAAATAAAGAGGCTTGCTAACCAATGCAAAAGCCATCAGCAGGTCATCTGCTCCAAGCTTCCTGATCCTGGACTTTGCAACAAGTCTCAGAATCACAAACAAAATTGCGACCGCCGTAAGGCCCCATACATCTCGAAGTAATTGTGGACCAGCATTATAATGCGGATGCGAATCTCTGGGTAAGAGAGACATAATCAATCACATGTCCAGTCGGCCAGACACGAGAGCACAGGACGGACATCTAGGTCCATCCACCGATTGTGTTATAACAGAAGTTCATACCAGTCTGTTAATATGAAGCCTGAGAAGAAGAAATATCCATCGGAGATCTCCATAAGAGTTAGTTATACGGATGCCATCGCTTGGCCAATTAGACTTCAGATGGGTGCAATAGGGATTGTTGTCGGTCTCCGCGTTCGCCGCTTGGGCACACGACCCCAGATAAGAGGCTGCATATACAAGGTCTACCATCCCCGGTGCTGACGGGAGCTACTTCTCGTTGGCCAGGAACATGGTAATGGTGTAAACTAGGATTGGCTATCACTGGATCTTTGATATCTCGGTCGTAGTGGTGGCGGACGCGATGGTAGAAATTTATAGCTCTGTGATTGAGATATTGCCTTTTTATTTCCTTCAAAAAAGTCGCTTGCATGTTTCGTGATAGCGAACTTTTAAGAATATAGTATATCATTATCGCACCACAGCGGCATTGTCCCCTGAGTTGGTCTTGGTAATGGGGCTCCGAAAAAAAGCAAAAAGTCGGATGTTCATTGGATGTCGACATCCGCAGGCGAGGAAGTATGTTCCTGAGATCGAGCCACATTACGTGACTCAGTCTCAGGTCCTTCTGCGTGGAATCTGTAGTGTTCGAGTCATGTCCGAACATGTTCCCGAGGCTCCCAATTGATGTATTACAATTGCATGCCATGAAAAGCAGGGATCCGAGCTGCAGTTCAACTGCAAGGAATTTCATTATTGTGTTGAGTTGTGGTATTTCGCTGCGAGAAATTGACAAAGTTTGCCTTTTCAATCGGCCTATAAGTGGCCACCATGGACACGATCGACTTTCATAGGTTGTGCATTGCTTAATGGAGCCTCAATGCTCCGATAATTTGACAATCACTGGTAAGCATAAGGTTTGTGCGACTAGTGGGCAATTTGGGCGACAAGGAGGTACCTCAGGTGCCATGGGTGCCCCTGCTGCGTGCAAAGGTGGCATTACAAGGTCGGAAGATGAAGGCATGGCGACAGCGAGATGGTAATTTCAGATGTTTTCCACTGCATTCAAATACAGGCGGGCCGGGATATAGGCGGTGAGATGAATTGGCCTATAGAGACTCTCGTGAGGCAGAACTATAGCACTCACCTGGTCAAATTCGGAGGAATTTTTGAGTAAAACACTCAGTCACGGATTGACCAGGGTAGAAGCGAAAAAGTTCCATACCCCTTCTGTCAATACTCTAAGCTCTACCCTTTCTGGAAGGCTCTTGGCAGATCTATTGCTTCGGAAAAGGGGCACATCCATTTCAAGTGTTCTTAAGCGCGCGTAGCCCATCCGTTTCTAGACTTGGACCCCCTGGGTCCACCTCGTCGGACCCGTTACATCATGATCATAGCCTGTCGAAACTCATTTGGGCAATTTTACCATGTCCGGATTGAAGTGGATCTGGGGAACATGGAGAACCTAGAGAATACATAAAGCTGTGGATGATCCCCCGGATTCAGCTGCACTATTCACACTGCCACGCAGACAATTTGAGTTCCCCCCCATGATGGCGCCTTCAATTTTTTCCCCACGCCAAATGGTATTAGGAGCTGTGGGTCTTCTATTCGTCGCTGAATGCTCCGCGATGAGTACAGTCCCAAACAGCCTCCTACTCCAGCAAATTGCCGCAACAGTCTCCTTGCCAATGTACACCTGGTCGGCGAACGGAACACACACTGCGAAGGGCTACACTTCCAAAGATGCCAGCACGGCAAGCGTCGAGGGTCTACACGAAGACTGCGAGAACATCAATCTCAACAAAAAGATCGCCGTCAATTTCCGGAGCGATGTGCTTGGGAACGGGGCGATAGGCTACTTCTATAAGTGTGAGAATATCAGTCTCGATACCAACAAGTACTGGTTCACCATCAGCTCTGGAGAAATGTCTCAAATTGATCAGCTTTGCGATCCCGATACCAAGTATCCCATTGTCTATGACTCGCAACATAACACTTGGTTTATTGATGAACCGTTTGATTGCACCCAGCGAACGAGCCCGGCGACCTTGGCTTGATCAATTCGGGGTCTACTGGTCACGTTCAGAGCTGATGATAGTTCCCATTGCTACAATCGTTTTCTATGAAAACAGGGAGTATTGTGTTACTTGAAGGCAGTTTGCATGTTGGAGGCTGTGACCAGTGAAATCAAGTTTAGTTGAGGCTGGTTGACTTCTTGTTTGCGAGCATCTTAGTATAGTCAACGGCAACCCAGTTCATGGGATGTAATGAAAGCATAATTCACTGCCTGTTTCAACGCTAGAGGTCGTTTGCAAATACCAAGTCACAAGGTCGTTCTCGGCGGCGTCGCGGGTGTGGCATTGTTTGATTGTGATCGCGGGAGATATGTCGTTGCCGGATCGTGTGGCATCAGGAGTGCCTGCACTGGCAAGGGGAGAAGCGGAGCATGTGAGACAGCTTGGTATCATTATTTTGAAGAGTGTGTTGCAGGTTCCACATACCACGGACTCGGGGCTTCGTGACTGTCCTGTAATCTTCGAATCTGAGTTCCTCTAAATCGGTGTGATGTTCTCGGCCTCAGATCTATGCTTAAATTGTACACATGGGCATTGAAGCAGAACAAAGGTTTTTTTAGGCCTTCACCTTGATCTACTCCAGCAACGGTCTAGATTCTGTATCGTCCTGCTCATCTCCCAATATCCTCTGACTTTGTCCCTGCTGCCCTTGACCCTCCCCAAATAAACCAGTCCATAAACACACAACTAGCCTAGGATCTAAGCATCCCCACCAGGAGAACTCTCGTTCCTGGTCATCTAGCTGCTCATGCTCTGCTTCCTTCCATCTATTGCGCGCCCATTTGACAATTGCAATCACCAAGTAAATCATGCCAATCAAAGCGAATGTGCTCAACGCGGCCACTGTAGTGCTCAGGAAAGTTGTAGTGCTCACACTACACCCAAAGGGCAGTGCCCTCAGCTCCCATCGTTCCTTCGCATCAAGTGGGCAGATATGTGTGGAGTAGAGCGGGGCTAAGATGGGCAGATGAGCCGGATTGGGAACACAGGTGGAGGACTAGATCGAGGACGTCAGCTCAGCAGTGACACAGGCACGGGCACGGGCACGGGCATTGGGATGTATGGACACAATTTCGCTGGAACGAGAAGTTTGGAGGGGAAAGGTTAAACCGCCATTATGTACGCAAGGGATCGGGGTACGAAACAAGGTCAAGATATAACGCAGTGCGCGGAGCTAGAATCAAAATAGAAGAAGGAAAGAAACTAAAAGACTTGAGAAAAAAGGCAGATTGCACCGCGGTGTTAATCAAAGGTGTGCAGACTGAGAAATGGGAATGGCGCTACGTACAATGGCGCACCAGCTGCAGGCAACATCACCTCTCAGGCACGATGAGCAGGACTGTCGGCTCCAGCAGATGTTGAAGAGTGGGTCACTTGAATCTAGAACATCTTGCAGATTGTTGCGATGGTGTTCTGGGTTCGCTTTCAGGCGGGAAATCATATCGATGCTTGTTTGCTCGGTCTACCGCAAGGTACGAAAGGAAGCGGATGAGTGTGTCAGATGGTAGGATATCAACACGAGCCCTCCTTGCAGAGCAGGAATGAGCACAAAAGTACGCGGGGCGGGGAGGATATAGAATTGGTTCTGACAAACCCTAGAGGGGGGGCTTTCTTTATAGCCCGGCCGAAATCCCCTGACGCAAGTGAGGTAGGTAGTGTGAGATGGATATTTATGGATTCATCATCTTGGTTCAGAAATAACTTGAAAGGTTTGTGAAGGAGAGGCGCAGGCGGGCGTACTCCTTGGTGTTCCGGGCTTGGTTGCAAGCATGAGCACCTGGCGCCCGACACACAAGTACTGTACGTACGAATCCGGGCAAATACATTACGTCCGGACATTAGGCTCCTGAGTCATCCGCGCGCTGGTGGTACAGGTATATTAAGCTATCCAAGGAGGTTTGCATGAGTCCATGACGTGAAAAACATGAGACAATGCCGTAGGAAATCTAGTATCTCCCGAGTTCATAGCCGTAGTTCTGTCCCAAAGGACCTGAACCCTGATATTCGGTCGGCGACACCGCATTTTGTATATCGACGAATAGTAAATGGAGAAAAGCTTAAACGACGCGCTTGACCTAGATGTAACGCCACAATTTAGTCTCGTCTCGACATCGCACCTTAGGCCGAGAGTAACTTGTCGAGCTGTCACTCACCTCAAAGAATCTCTTCAACCACCACACTTGGAAAACACCCTCGCCAATAACCACAGCCAACTGGCAGATACTCCACCACTTGACTCGACCGTTGGTGCTCTCGGCTGTGTTCCGGTGCACGCGCTCTCGAACAACAATGTATCCCTGCTCATCCTTGACCTGTGCAAGGGCGTCGGAAAGTTTGCGGACTAAAATTACCAAATGACCAGATCAGCCCATAACCCTTGTGATTCTTCGAGTCGCCCCTCCTGATCTTACCTTCAGCTTCCAGCGGGTCCTGCGACATCTCGGATTCAGGAACGTAAACAATGCCGTGGACGTTGAAAGAGACCTCCTTCGAGTTTGAGGTCCATCCCTCGTTGCTGAAGCAGTAGTTGTACTTGCCGTCGGCGTGTGCGGTGAACGAGTAGTCTTCGTTGGAGACAGCCTGCTTGTAATACTGGCGGTTCCTCAGGGGGTCCTCGACCTGTGAATCCTCGTGTCAGCAAGCATAGTTCACCAGATAGTCCCATTGACTTGAATTTGCGACGCTGATTCGCCTTCCTGAGGCTAACCCCTCGAGCCTGAAGCCCGAGGTCAAGGGAGCGCAGAGCGGTGCGGCAGACGTACCCAGAAGTCAATCTCAAGGTTTCCGCTTCCTCCGAACTCGCGGTCGCCGACCTGGAAGGTTACGGTCATCAGGTCATCCTTGTGCAGAGTCTCGTGGAAGCATTCGCGGGAGTGAGCTTTCAGTTGGATGGTGTGTGCGGTCGCGGCGGAGGCCCAGCCCAGCGCGGTGACGAGAAGGGTAGCGGCGGAGAAACGCATGATGTGGTCGGGACCAGGCTCCTGCTGGAAATTTGTTCGAATTGGCGAGTAGAGGAGGGTGGTTGAGGATGAGGGGAGTCCAGTCAACTTCGATGTTGAAAGACAACGCGCAAGGTGTCAAGTGGAGGCGCTCGGACCACCTGTAAACAGCGGCCAGTGGATGACCTCCGACAATCTGTGAACTGCAATAGTCAAGTAAACTGGCAAGAATATGATTGACGTTATTTACCATTCATGGTGAATCATAGCCTTGGCTTTGAATTTTCAACTATTTACTAGACTCATCACCACTTTCTAGTGTAGATTATTAACACCTTTAGCAAAGATATTCATGCACCCCACTATCCACATAGGTCAACAAGATTAAGCCGTCAAACCATGGGAACTATCTTCCAGACACATATGTAGCCATTCTACGATACCCCTTTTTTTATTAAAAAATACGACAAATGGTGGATAGACGGGAAGGGATCCTTCTCAGTCTGAAAATGTAATATTCCTTTAAGGGCTTGAGATATTAGTGAAGGAGCACCGAGAGAAGGTTCTGCTCCTCTTAATGACGCTCCATGCTATCTTGTGTACTGGATCACTTGCATCATCTCTCAGAGAAGGTTAAGAATAATTCCTTTGTCATGAGAGCTGATTCTGGTAGGATTTGAGGTTTATAGCTTTTGATTCTGCTCGCTCGGTGATTGATCTTGCAGTTGGCCCAGGAGCGTCGTATTCCTCTCTGAATAACCCAGACTACAGATTGGAAATACTCAATCGTTTGCAAAGACGTAAAGAAGATAAGAACATGGATAGAACTTCTAAAAAGAGTGATCAAGTATTAATATGTAAGGTAAAACGATAGGACATGAAGGTATAGATGGGTTCAATGTACAAGGGTTATGGATTCTCAAAGATCAAAGGTCAAAGGTCAATGAAAAATGCCAGACATAATCAGCACAGGGCAAGGGTGGTATCAAATCCGAAAGGACATCAAAAAATCGCAGATCTGTGTAAGAAATGTACTATGTATGGGTGTAAAAGAGTGGCAAGAAATGCGAAGATGCAAGTGTAAAGGGTAGGTGATGGTGACAAGCGCCGTGAGCAGAAGCAAAGTCAGAAACTTGAGACACAACATCACACAGGGTGCCAGTCTCGACAAGACAGCAGGGCGTAAATTTTGGGACAAGACAATCAGGGAAATTCAAGACATCACTCTTCTTCTTCGGCGAGAGCAGAGATCTGAGGGCCAAATGGGCCGCTGAGATCTCGGGGTGATTCAGAGACCATGCCGTCGACAGTGCTTTCGATGTCGTCCGTAGCAAAGCTGTTGTCTTCGTAGGTTGTCGGCTCGGCGTCATGGTCATAGCTCGAGCGACGGAGGAGCGGAGGGGTCTTGGGTGGCTCGGCGATGGGGGGTTCCTGGCGGATGGAGCCTCGTCGAGGAGTCGAATTGAGTCCTCTCAAGGGCCGACTTTCGGAATATGAACGACCTGAAGTGCTGGCTAGTGTAGCGTTCGGTCGGACGTTGGAGGTCGGCGGAGTCAAGAGTCCTGATAAAAAGCTACTAGCGTTGCTAGACTTGGAAGGGGTTTGTTCTGCAGAGCTTGCACCATTGGAGTTTTCTCTGCTCTTGCGCCAGTTGCCCCAGGCTGCGGCTGCGGCTAGAGGAAGAGCGCGCGGAGAGGCGGCGATGTCGGAGATAGAAGGCAACTGGAGGCTTTGACCAGAGACATCACGCTCGCGCTCCTGTTGTTGCATCTGCAGGTTAGCCTTCAGACGGATAGCCGCATCACGGACAGCATGCTGATTGAAGGAAGGCTGCGAAAGGGTCTTGATAATATCCTGCAAATCGTCGATGCGAACGCCGAGAAGCTCACGGAGCCAAGTAATTTCAGTGTCTCTCTCTTTGATCTTGTTCGGAGCCTCCTTGTCCACGGACGAGATCTCTTGCTCAAGCTCCTCAATGCGGGTCTCGCGCTGCTGGAGCTGATCTTGAAGGACGAAGATAGACTCGCGCAGAGCCTGTGGAGAGATCTTCTCTGGCTCCTGGGAACCCTTGTTGTAAGACATAGAGGGTGAGCTCGAATGTGCGGGCGCGGGGGCAGGTACGGGGTAAGCGCCACCCTTCTGGGCTGCCTCTGCAGCAGCTCGGGCAGCGGATTGTGCGATCTCGAGTCTCTCTTGGAGGTGCTCTACACGCTCTTGCAAGTGCTTAGCCCTTTCGTCTGCAAGAGCCATGCGTTCCTCCATGTATGCGTCAGCACGCCGGCGGTCTTCTGAAGAATTATGTAAGGCACGAGCGTGGCGCTCGCGGAGGTCATTGAGGACCCGCTCGTGTGTCTTGCGCTCATCCTCAAGGGCAATTTCGCGAGACTCCTTGGCAGTAGCGACGGCAGTGATCTTGGACTCCTTGGCCTCCTCTAGGAGCATTTCGTAGCGCTCCCGAGAAGTATCAGCATCCATCTGAACATTCTCCAGTTGGCTCTGAAGACGGATGACTTGAGCCTCCAGTTCGGCGCGCACAATGTTGACCTGAACATTGGAAGCTTCCAAGTCGGCTTCCATGGAGGTACGCGTACGCTGGATTTCCATGCGGCTACTCTCGCGGGCTTCGTTGAACTCCCGCTCGAAACGAGCCGACTTGAGCGACAGCTCATGGTTCTCTGCACGTAGGTTGGCGATGACTTCTTCCAGCCTAGCGTTCTCCTGTTGGGATTGCTCATGGATGAACTTCATCTTGGCAGCCTCGCGTTCTTGCTTCGCAAGTTCAGCGACTTCCTGCTCAAGTTGCTCGCGAAGCTTGACTTCACGAGCGTAAGAGGCGAGCAATTCGTTGTGTTTGGCAGTCTGCTGCTCCTCCTTCTTGCGCCATGAGGCCTGTTCACTAATCACATCTGATGTAAGAGTCACCATGTCCGATTGAAGACGATCGAACTTTTCGCCCAGGTTCTGTCGAGCCACCATGCTGTCCTCAATACGAGTCCTCAGATGGTCAACAGTTTCATGTAGAGACTTGTTCTCATCCTTGGCGGTTTCCAGTTGACGACGGAAGTGGTCGCTGGAAACCCGGTACTCATCCAGAGTGCCCTCGAGAGCAATGTTCTTTGAGGACAACTCGGCAATGGTGACCTTGAGGGTCTCGCTCTCTTCGGCGAGAGAGGCACTGCGGAACTGCATCTTTTCCAAGTGGGGTATCTTCTCTTCCTTGAATTGAAGGAGACGAGCCTCGGCGTCCTCGGCAGCAGCGCTGTGACGAGCAGCATCCTCCTCGGCAGCCTTCAACAAATGTTGAAGTTCGGTTATTGAGTCTTGAGCATCGCGACGAATCTTGTATTCTTGCTCAGCACGTTCGTCGGCCAGTCGCAACATGCTCTTGAGTCCTTCAATCTGGAGCATGAGGCTATCAGCGCCGATCTCCTCAGCTTCTGTTAGACGAGGCGTCTGTTGGGCAAATTGCCTCGCCAAAGTCTCCTGAATGATCTCCTGTATATCGCCAACAGGATCCTGAGCAAGCTTCTTGATAACGAAAGCTTGCAACTCAGCGATACTCTCCTTGAGTTGAGCCATCTCTCCATGGTTGGAGTGCTGTGAGGAGCGTCCAGGAAGGTCAAGTGCAATCATGGCTTCCATGACAACACTCTGCATCAGCTTACGATCGCGCAGTTGTCGAGGTGAGCGAGCCGTGACAGATTTCACCTCTTGCTCGTCGTCATCCTCATCGTCGGCATCGCTATCTTCGACTTCGGCGGACATGCTACGACGACCTTTCCTGCCTGAAGTCTCGTTGGCAATGGAAGCCAAAGTTGCTTGCATCAATGCCATGGAACGCTGCAAGGGAGCAACCTGCTCATAGATAACAGAGTGGACAACATCCTTAGCGCGGTTTTCAGCCCAGGCCTTGTTTGTGAGCAACTTTTCATCTTCGTTCGGATCGAAATCGGTATCCCAAACCTCAATTTCGTCAGTTTGGCGGGGCGGGAATTGGAAGGATAGAGCAGGAGACGGGTCCCGGCGAATGGGAGATTGGAAGCGAGTGATAAGACCCATCTGGGCGTTCTGAGGAGAGATGAAGCCCTTCTTGGGAGAGGGGCTGGCGTGGCTACGAACATCGTCGAAATCCAGTCGGGGAATATCAAGATTGTAGGTCTTCTGACCACCGCCAGGGCTAGGGCTAGGGGCTTCGCTTCTGCCCTCTACAGAGCCAAATCGCTGTTCCTTGGTAGGGCCACCGACAGACTGCGAGAAGTGCTGAGGTGGAAGAGGAGTGTATTGCCTCTCAATGCCAATGTCGGATCCATCACCATTGAGTTGGTCCATGACAGCATCAATATCTTCAGAGTCTGGCGTTTCAGCCCCAGAATCAGATTCCCACCCCTGCTTTGCTGAGGCGCAGCTGGCTGTGGTTTGGGTGGATCATCGGTAGCAAAGCGAGAGGCCATGAGCCCACCTGACTTCTTTTCGGCAGACTTCTGCTGGACAGGCTCCTCCTCGGCGGGTTGGATCTTGGCTGGCTCCGGCTGGAACTCTAGCTGCTTTTCAGCAAAGTTGGACGGATGGACAGTAATTGGAACGAACGCAGGGACGGCAGGCTTGAACTCGAATGGCGGAGCGGTGGCCGAGAGCATCGTACTCTTGATGGAGCTCTTTGATTCTTGAGCAGCATGCTTCGATTCAGTTTGAGGAGCCGCCTCCTTTGCAGGCTCCTCCACTGCCGGCTTCTGGGCAGGATCCTCCTGGATCTCTCGACTTTGTTCATCGGGAACGGGCGAACCGGCATTTGATTTGTTCCTGTAATCGAACAGAGTCCAAGTATCAGCTTCGCTCATAGGAGTGCTTCTGCGCTCCAGAGCCTTGTCATCTTCCGGCAAAGCTTTTTCCTTGCCCTCGGCGACAGATTGGAGATTGTTGGACGCCTGAACATTGCCAACTTCACCCAGGGGATGACCTGAAATGCTGTACCGAGCCTCACCCTCAGCATGGCCGATACCGCGACGAGCGCGCTTGTGGCGGTCTGTGGGAACAGGTCGGCCATTGGCATCATCGTGGACCGTTTGCTCGTCTTCGTCTTTAGAGGACTCGTTTTCATCAGGCCGCACGATCGGAATAGCCTTATTCTCCTTCGAAGGCTTAGAAATTTCAGCAATGTCAATGTCGCCGAAAATCTTGGATCGGTTGGCAGGCGGCTGTTCAGAGCTGGCATTCGAGTTGAGACTGGCAGAGGGGTTGAAGATCGGGGCATCGACGTTGAAAGATGCAGATGAGAACTTGAAACTGCTAGTGCTCTGTTTGAGAGGATTGTCCCTTGGGGCATTCATACTTGCGGAGGGGTTGAAGGTCGGGGCGGCAGGTGCGAAGCCGAATCCCTGTTGGCCCATTCCACCGAACTGGAACGCGTTTTCACCGAGCTGTGCAGCCTGAGATCCGAAAGCAACAGTTGGGTCAAACTCCTTAGCTTGCACGTTAAGCGATGAGATAGAAAGCTTGGACTGGTGGCCCTGATAGGAGCCAGAACTTGGTTTCGATTCATGCCACGGTCCTTGATTTGGCACAGCATTTCGTGTATGCGGTGTTCCAGCCAGGCTAGGGTTTGTATCCACGTCGGATATCTCATGCGCGTTCTGCATTTGGTGTCCGAATTGGCCGTCGTAGAATTGATGAGGATGCTGAGAGAATGAAGCATGACGAGGTGCGTTTTGAGCCATATGTTGATAATCGTTCTGTGGCTGATAGAGACCGTTCTCCTGCTGATGTCTCTCCCAACGATTTTGGATCGACTCAAAGTCCATTCCATGGTGGACAGCATCGTGATCATCCTCCATATGGTGCTCGACCTGACCTGGTAGACCTTGATACTCGGGATGTGTCATCTGTTCCACGCCTCGCTGGAGAGTTTCACTGAGGTTGTGGCCGTGGCCACGAGGAGTTGGATGAGCGATTTCAACATTCGCGTGGAAGTGTCCAGGATCGTTAACTGGAGTACGAGGAGTCTGGAAAGGAGGAGCATCGTGGCCGACATGCCCGAAGCTAGGATCAAACCCAGCCTTTTCATACTCAGAATAACCCTGCTCATGCATCGGGGAAACGGGAGACAGCATCAAGTTGAAGTTGTGGAGTGCCCCGGGACCAACCGACGAATTGGCATGACGAACGTTGGCCAGGCTTTGTGGGGTCATGGAGCCTTGGGCAGGAGGTGTGGGCTGGAACTGGAACGGATATCCATTTATCAAGTTTTGCTCAATGCCCATGAATGGAGTTTGAATGCCAAATGAGCCAGGCGAGGCCAAAGATCCCATTCCACCACTTGCGGTACTGGCTGACTGACCAAAATGCGGTGAGAAAGGGTGCATCGAGGCAAGTGGATTGCTTGCTGCAGACGCAGTGGGAATCGGTGGGGATGCCACGAGACCGGGAAATGGTGTGTGTGATGGGTGAATTGATGCCGATGCAGGGGAAGGCGAGTGCTGAGGCTCGGGGTCCCCAAAAGGAGACACCCAAAGCCCGCAACTTCTCTTCTTGCAAGTTTGCCACATAAGAGTCCCAAACGGACTTATCCGGGAAGGAAATATGAACCTTTTGGCACTTGGTTTCTTCGTAGACCTCATACGGATCGGGATACAAAGGTCGGCTCAAACCTCCCAGTTCGGTGGGCTCAGAAGAACCATCTGTCTCGCCAATGGTAAATCCACGAACATCGTAACCCTCATTTTCCCAGTTCCTCAACCGCGTTTCAACATCCGCATGGCTTAAAAGACGAACACCGGATTCCTCCGTTCCTCGTTTGTCATCCGCGGGCAATTCAATGATACACGCCTTCCCACGCCAAGTCAACTTCTTTTTCCGTCTCGGGGTCTGAGTGGCCGAACGATTGAGGTCAGAGGCCTGCCTCTGAAGTACATCGGACTTTTGTGTATCCTCCACTTGACCAATCTTGTCCTCAATAGATGACGGCGGGGGTGGTAGAGGCTTCTCCGCCGAAGTCACTTCGGCGGGAGGTTGTGGCTCCTTAGTATCCGACATCGTGTTGTTAAGTGATTCTTTGTCGTACGCGAAACCCCAAAAATCCTCCTGGCGCAGAGTTTCCGCGCGTTTGTGTAGGTTTTTCTTTGGCTTTGAGCGAGCGGCCGCTCTTCGACCTACAAAATCAGAAAGCGTTGGTGTTTTGAGAAGGTCGCTTTCGCCGATATCGTCCTCCAAACCAAGCCAATCGTCAGAAGACTCGTCGACGAGCTGGTTTTGGGCAGTGAAAAACGACGGTGCCTCGCTTCCGGAGTCGTCGCTCAACCAGTTGCTGCGCTCGGTTCGTGGTTGACCGGTCAGGTACTGATTGATCCAATCTTGCGTAAAGTCCCGGATCGATCTACCCTCTTGATTACCAACGAGTTCCTCGTTGATGACGATGCTTGATCGCCGGAACTCGGGGTTGTTGGTTACACTGATTGGCGAGCTTTCCTGCGAATCGTGATTCGCGCCGGCGTACTGGCTCAGGGTCAAAGAAAGTCGACGGGTGCTTGGTGCTGCATACGGAGACCCCCAGGCAGTGGTATAGTAGACACTGCTCTCAGCCCTCTTATTGTCCGGTGACGAGATCGAGGATTCGCCGGTTCGATGGGCCGAAAGGAATGGCAGCGGCGGGGGCTCGAGGGTGATGCTCCGCGGGGAATGTCGCTGGGATGACGAACTAGTATCCGACGGGCTCGAGTCTCCTGACGGTGGAGAGGACAGGAGCACTGACGGGGCCAGTCGCGATCTGTCACGTAGGATGCGCGCCTCTTTCGGGTGAAACGGTGGAGAAGACGCCGAACTGGCGGAAGAAACGGAGGGATCTAGATCTGCGACTCCATCCGATCCGGAAGGTCAGTCATGTCAAGATTTTCCCGAGGGTGAGTTTTCTTTTTGTGGAGGGGTATTAGATTCAAGGGGAGGAATGCGCGTGGGAGACGCGGAGAAGTAGAAGTAGATCAAAAGGAGCAACTCAATTCCACCTTCCCACCTCGGCAATCCGAGACCCAAAACTGAGGGCAAAAACACTGAAGCTCACCTTCCGTGTCGACTCCTGCAGCAAGCACTTGCTTGCCGCTCCGCTTATCGTCCAGAATGTTGACGCATGGAAATCCAACCGGAATTGCAAACGACCAAGCGACCTGAAATCAGGGGTGGGACAGGCAGTCACTGAAAGTCGATCTCGAATTCCGCCGCCAAGGACCTAGGTGTAAAAAAAAAGAAAGATATCACAAAGACACCAGAAGCATCACGTACAAGGACACAGAGACGGAAAGGGGAAGAAAAGTGCAGGTTATGTCACGTCACGGAGCCGTGTACTGGGTACTTGCTGGAATATGGAGGGTGTTAGGGAGACTAGTGTACAGGTACTGTGAACCTAGTCTCAATCACTCTATTACTCTCAATTTCTTTCCGAGGCCGTTAGTGTCCTGAAGTTGCCCACATGTAGCTAGCGGTGGGCGCCGATGGATCCCAACTGCCCTTACCTGCGCAGGTACCCCGGGCATTGGCTTCTTGACCGCCACAGTGGATGCATGCTCTGGGTTTTTGACCTCCTTGCTCGGTCTCGCACATATGCACATATTTCGACAGTCTCATTCATCTGCATCTCGGTCTATGATTCAAGATCTAAAATAAACAAGCTCGCGTGGTTCGTGGAGTCGAACTTGGCTGGATTCAGGGGTAGACGAACCGTGGATTGGACCCGTATTTACCGTACTTCCGTTGTGCTGACATAATCACGTAATCCCACGCGTCGACGTGTCGAGCCCTGATTCAACTTTCTCAAATTCATATTGCTTGGACCATGACGTCTGTACGCTTCTGACCAGTCAAACTAGGACTCCCTGAAGGTCATACATGCGTGCCCGAGAAGCCCGAAGCTATACGTGTACGAGACACTGGAGGCCCAAGTTTTCTGTACAACTACACAAATAATCCGTATTTCCATAAGATCTCCAGATGGAGGAACAAATCTCATCTATGCGTGATCCCGGAGATCTGACCCAGTCAGAAGAAAAAAGATACAATTGGAAAGAAACAGGACCAGTCCCCACTGATCGCTTAGTTGGGGCAGGAAATGTCGAACTTGGACTGGCGGTCGGCGGTAAACAAACCCCAGTGCTTCTCGTCCATGGCCTGACCGTTGTCACCAACGGAGTCGGGCTTCCAGGACTCATCGTAGGCCTCGAAGTAGAACAGATCGACGCCCCACGCGAGCATACCGCAAACACCAGTCTTCCAGAAGGTTTGGGCATTCTGGGTGCCGGCCTGGGCAGCCTCATAGTCAGAGCCGCCGTCTGGAATGCTGTTAGTATATGCAAAAAATTGCATCCACACGGATCACTCACCAGTAGGCCAGCCGGTCTCGCCGTTGAGGACCTTGATCTTGTCCCAGTTGGAACCAGAGATCTGCTGGATATGCGACATGGCACCGGACATATCATCAAAGTAGGTCTTGTAGGCCTGGTCGGCAGCAGTACCCTGCCAGTAGGCGAAGGCGTTGGCCAACACGTAGGTGACCATAGGGTTGGCTTCAGTGTTGGTGGTGAACAGGTCATCGGCAGTGCCATCAGCGAACTTGTTCCAGCTGTCGGCGGTACCCACGGTGATGTTGGGGAATTGCTTCGCGACAGCGCTGATGTAGTTGTGAAGCTGAGGACCGGTCAAATCACCACGGTAGAGGGTCTCGGACCCGACTGTGATGGCCTCCACAGCGTCCTCGTTGCCAGGAATGGCGCTCTTTAGAGCGGCAAAGTCCCCGGTGAACGAGGGATCGTTGGTGCTCATATCGCTCTTGTCCTGGGCGCCGACCCTAGGAGAGAACAGGTGCGTATTAGCTGAGTTCAAAGTCTGTAATTCACTTCGCAATTGATGGGGTTCTCACCAGATACCAAGGACGACCTTGAAGCCCTTGTTCTTGGCAGCAGGCAGAATGTTCTGAGGGGTATCACATTCGGTGCCGGAGTAGGTGCGGACGACAGTGGAGAGATTCTTCAGGTTGTCGAAGTCGGCCTCATAGTCGCTTGTAGACTTGCAAGTGCCATCTGCGTTCTTGTCACCCAAAGAGAAACCCAGAGTGCCGCGAGCGGAGACGGCTGCCGGCGCAGCGGCCAGAATGAAAGGCAGGAGGCCAGAAACACGCATGTTTACGGTGTTGGGTGAACCTCGAAAAGAAAGAAAGAATATCAAGAGCAGAAAAGAGAAGAGCGAAAGTTTCTAATGAGTGGCAATTGGGGAAGACTGAAGACTTTTTAAAAGGAGTGCACAGCCAACGTCAGTGGAGAAGGACAAGTGAAGACCGCGGTACTAGAGCCGGACGCCTCCTGGGACCCAAAAGAAGGTGCAGACCAGAGGAAAACACAACAGGCCCAATGAAAGGGCCGAATGCAAAGGGTCCCGACCTGGGAGGGTCTGGGGTCCCTGATCAAGGGGGATCCAATAACTTGCCCTTATTTCCCGGACCCGATAAGACAGGGTCTTCTCAATCTCCACTTGGTTCTCGCTTCGCTCGTCAATTTCTCGCATAATGTTCGGAATTCGGGTTCATCTGCAGGTACGGGTGTAGGTGCAGTTTCAACCATTTACTTGATCGATGATTTGTACGACAAGACTTGCACTTCTCTCCACACGTCTCCATTCTCGACTTTATCCCGTCCCCGAACTCGCCATCGGGTCGGGTGCCAAGACCTCGCGTCCACGTCTAACAGAGTCGTGATGTCACTCACCCACGCTATGAGATTGTCCAGCACTGTCGAACCCTGGGATCTTGCAGAATGTGGAGTAAACCGGGGAGTCGATCACGATGGGACAGCTCTCCCGACCCTCCCGCCACGGCTTCTTCCGGGTCCTCAGTCGGCCTGATCGGAACATTGATCCATAACAGGCAGTTCTTAAAATGCCTGTTTCGTGGTTCGCTCGAGTCTGCTTTGTCTAGACCTCGTAGTCGCCCTCAGGGGAGCCTTCATTTGCCTCCCAACTCTTACGGTGACCCGGTTCGTCCCCTAATGCGTAATACAACACTCATTCGCCTCGGACCCGCCGAAGCACCCGAACGCTGGTTTGGCGGTTGTTCGACTGTGGTCGGCGGCTTTTACTTGCGGGTCCTGAACAGTGGTAGTTTTGTATTTCAGGGAATTGTGTTGATTCTTGCTTCACTAATTGGCTCGTACTTGGGTTACTGTGGATGCAATGACCGCTCATCAGGCTCATCTAGTCTGCTTTGCTTCTCAAATTGATCGAAACTTGGATGGCCTAGCGAGTAATGCCCGGGGAGTACCGGAATTTTCATCTTGCCCCTGCTTCATCGGCAAACCCCTGTCGAATCGTTCGAGGTATCGCAGGCGGTACATAAAACGCCACCACCGTCTGGGAACCAACTTCTCTTTCCGCATAGTGTGGATTCAACCTGCTTCTAGATTGTTCAACATTCTAATGCATTCATGTAAGTCATGTAGCGAGTGGATATTTTCGGTCTGCCATTGATGATTGCCCTCGGTTGTGAACCAAACTGCCTCGGCCTCTTTACCGCAGTCGGTCGTCGAGTTTCTGAGTTACCCTTGATTGAGGATCTCAGCTAGATGTACCGAGTTATCCATAGATACTTGAAGGCTCACTAGTAGAGCTCACTTCACAGTGGCCGACAAGTATACTGTTTCCTTCACTACTGCTGGCCTTGGCTTCGATGACCAAAGGATAGTCTCTTTTCTAAACCAGTGGGTTCTTGTCTGGATAGCTTAGTTTCCCACCTCGAGAGTTGGTTAACGACTTTGCTATCAAGTCGGATACACCAGGGCCACGGCCCTGAGGCTACATTTGTATGCCCTTCTTGAAGCATTTGAGGCCACTTATGCTACCCTACCCGCAGAGTTGGCTCTCCTGTGTAAGCACCTTATTACTCAAGCCTATACGGCTTGCAAACACCGTCCGTTTGGTGCCGCTGATTCTCAACGTGTCTTGTTGTTGTTTTTGCTGTTGCGAATGGTCCGAGCCCATGGGCTTACAATGAAACCATATTAAGAGACTATGAGGCCGATCATGGATTCAAAATGAAGGGAGATTGCCATGTGGCTCAGGGCAGTCCCTCGCAATCATTGCATGGGAGGGGTGATGGTTACATGTAACTGATTTCGAGAGATTTCAGCGTAGTTCCTGGTACTTGCTGTATGGTGTGATCCCAGGGCTCCGACACATACATAACTAGCGTTTGATTCCTGCTAAAAGCCAAGAGATGAGATTAAATTGTATGTTAGTACATGAGAATTCCACAGATCCTATCTCGCCACTTCACTATCCTCTTGTCTTCCTTTCCACCAGATCCGGATAGCTTTACACCAGAACCAAGTCTCGATGGTACCTAGTACACAGAGAGTGACAATGAGGAATGCTTTCGAATTCGTTCCGATGCCGAGAGACTCGAGGCTCATGGATGGGGTCTGCAATAGATCTGAGTCGGACTCTTTTGATACCGACTTGCGCTCGATCAAAATCTTGTGTAAGGACATCGATTTGGTCGAGAACATGAGTGCGTATGACGGAATACTGCTCTGTGGATTGCGGAGTACCCTATGGACCGGGGGACTTTGTACCTGGATCCGTGCTTGGAGGACTCTCAGGTTGCTTTGGAGAGGGGGGCGGAAGGCGACGATGCTTGGATTCATCCTGAAGATCCTTCAGTATGAACTGGGCGGGTCATGAAAAGGGTCTTCCAGATTTCTGTATCGTCTGTAGAGAGTTCTTCGGAGTGGGGTCTATTCCAAGGTGACTCAAGCGCTAGTCTCGAAATGTATCTATCTACCGCTGATCTAGGCAGGGAGAGGACCCTGACGATCAAGAACTTAACTCTTTTGAGTGTCGTGACATGAGCCTAGCAATTCTGAAGATAGCTTAGTTCAAATTTCTATTCATTGAGATTATTGGATCAATACGAGGATATGCTATTCATAAAATAGTCATGCGATGTATCACCAAGATTGTCGTTGCCCATGTCCCAATTCCTGTATAATATAAGGTGCAGGAAACTCGGTTACAAAACCACCAGGAAGAGTGGCCGTGGCCGTGGCCGAGTCGTGAATCTAGAAGCCCCGGCCTACACGAGGATATTACTATGCCGCATGTAAGTCTCCTGTAGGAGCTTGAGCTGCGTCACAGGCATGCTCTTGCGGGGGATGGCTGCGGGTAGCTCCACAATAGCTTTCCGCATGATGACCAGACCAAATTGGCCGAAGAATGTGAGGATACGCTCCTCAGAAGACTTGAGCATGGATTGCAGCAAGGTGACCTGTGTATCCTGGAGTTCGCCCGGGGGGATAGAGAGTATCTTTTGGATCGAGGTCCAAAAGAGTGTGTTGGGGAATGGGTTTGCTCGTTTCGCTTTGGCAAAATTGCGAAGAGTCAACGAGGAGAATCCGGCGCCCAGGGCCGTCATACGGTCCAGATGGGTTTGTTCGCTAATGAAGAGGCCACCAGCTTCCTCGCGCCACCAACCCAAGGCCGTTCGGCCTGCTTCGGTCTTTTCACTGCCGCTGAACCCCCAAAGGGCTGGGCAAACTACCCGGTATTTGGCCCAAAGGATGTCGGACATGTGGATTCCCTTGTACATGAATTCGTCCATGGAGAATATTTGCGCAGCAACAATACCAACGGGTTCGGCATGGGCGTGGTTGATTGACGCCTCGGTGATTAAAGCTGAGATCAGGCATTTCGCGAAAATGTTGAGTCCGTAAATTAGCATAGCAGGGACCTTGTTCTCCTCAGCAGCGATCTCCGGAGGAGGGTTAGCAAGGAATTGGCGGATATCCACAGTGGGTTCGGGGACAGCGGAAGCTTTGAGAAGCTCGGCTTTGATGTCTTGGAGCTATAAGGAAATTCATGTCAGAAATCGCTCCGTCCACGTCCCTGGGGTGAACACAGTCCTGTAAAAAGGCGACTTACCTGCTTTTTATTGGCGCCTTTTCCGTCTCGCAGTTGACCGACACACTTCTTGATCGAACGGCGCATATCACCCATGGTTTTCTTGACAAGGGGGTTCTGCTTGCCGGCATTTCGCAAGGACTGTCGCATTTCTTTGAGTGCCTTGTGGATTGCGACATAGCGTTCTTGCGCGGCGAGCTCTTTGGCTGTGAGACGACTAGCACCGATATTCTGTTGTTGCTGGCTTTGAGCCTGCTTCTCTGCTGCCTGGTCCGC
The DNA here is from genome assembly GCF_028827695.1 of Penicillium maclennaniae. NCBI lineage: Eukaryota > Fungi > Ascomycota > Eurotiomycetes > Eurotiales > Aspergillaceae > Penicillium > Penicillium maclennaniae. The sequence goes on along the minus strand of NW_026623215.1, from coordinate 1,954,319 downwards.
CGCCTGCTGGGCCTGTTGAGCTTTCTTGGCGTCGTCTTCTTGCTTGCGCTTCTCTGACTCGACTCGTTCCTTTTCTTGGCGGTCCTTGCGGTCATTTTCCTCCTGCACGGCCCGCTGTGCACGCTCAGCTTCTTCTTCGGCCTTCTTCTTCGCTTCCTCTTCAGCCTTCTTCTTAGCCTTCCGCTCGGCTTCGAGACGTGCAGCTTGCTCTTGTTCTCGCCGCTGTTTCTCGGCCTGCTCTTGCTGGACGCGTTCGCGTTCCTTGCGCTCCCGCTCTTCCTTGCGCCGACGCTCTTCTTCTTCGGCACGAATGTGTTCCTTTAGGATAGACTCGGCCTCCTCGCGAACTTGGTTATGAAACGCTGCGACTTTATCGAGGGCAGCGGTGTGCACTGCTTCCTGTTCACGATCGATTTGGTCAAGGCTCTCGTAGTAGGCTTTTCGTTCGAAGGCATGGACTTTCTTCAGCTCGGTAGAAAAGAGCTTCGCCTGCTCAAGGTCTCGGATCAGATCAATCATGAGTTGCTTCGACGGGCTGTCCAACGGCGGCATGTGGCCGCTCTTTCGAGTCATTTTGGATTATTCTGCCAGCCAGCTGTGACAGGCAGGAGACTTGGAGCGGTCGTAGGCGGAAAGACGTTTTAGGAGTTGCGGCAGAAAGTTGAGAGCGCGCAGAGAGAGTTCTTGGGTAGAAAAGGGCAACCCGAGGAGTGAAAGGTCAGGCAGGGTAAGACAAGAGCGCAAGACGGATCTTAATTACGCGAATTGAGTGTGAGGCATGGTCTTGCTGTCGTTCGGGGTCAAGTGAGAGCAATTGGGTTGTTCAAGCCCTAGCAACGTCTCGTGGCAGTGTCCTGATTGACAGGAGCAATCGTACACGTATAGTGGGTTAGATCGAGCCCCAAGTCCCCTGCAACCGGAGCCAACTACGAGCGAGATGCTCAAAGAGTGTGATTCGCGAAGGAGGAGTCGCAAGAGGGTTGGTCTGGGGTAGTCTAGAGCGTGATCGAGATTAGCAGACTGTTCAAGCCGGTGACATGCGATTTGAGAGCGCTTGTGAACCTAAGCAGTGAAGGGGCAGTATCATAAGACTAGCGCACTTCTGGTGGAGTTCACTACCTGGCCCTTATTGCCTTCTTTTTTTGGTCTTTATTGTCAAAAGTCCCAAAGCTCTTCTCGGTGTTTATCACCAAATCGTAAGATAAATTACGTGCTGACTCAGCTGTCGAAGTCTGGTTCACTTTGCATCATCGTGAGCATCATCCATTTTATGCTTCAAGCTGAGCGGCTTCTTTTTCAATGTCTATTGCATGGGTTGTAGAAGACATTACTTTTGACCAGGGATCAAAATGGTCAAGCTGTGCGCGACACAGGCCATTCAGACCCTCTTAGGAATTTTCTTAGACAAGTCGCCATTAGCGCGAGAGTCGCTGCTCCAGCTTGATGGCCCTTAAAGCCGCCAACTCATTACCAGCGTATACTTGTGACTAGGAGGGTCGGTCCCTGCAAATCAAACGAAGTGATCTCCCCACCCGGAGGACAGCTTCTCCTATCTCAGTCGTATCGAGTAGAAGGAAATGCACCTCTAGAGAAAGATAAGGATACAAGCAACGGGGGCCGAGATGGGGAGCAATGGAGATCATCCATGGCCATCCGCTCTTGGATGTGTTTGAGGTGCGTTCGAACAATGTATTTACATCCCACTATAATGTGGAACCGTAATATATACGATGTATTGTAATAACAGTACGACCCTCCTTTTACCCTCCCCACATCCGCCTTTGTATGGATCCCATCATCACTTCACTTCTCCTTTCCCCCCTCCTCCTTCTTCTTCCTCATCTCTCTCTCTCTCTCCCCCATCGTTCCTTGTCGGTGCTTGCATCGTCTGTTCTGTCTCTCTACACGTCATTCTCTTCTGGGACGTGCAACTTAATCCCGTTTTCCTGGACGGGAGTTCCTGGAGAGAACAGCTCCTTACCCCCCAGCTTTGGCTTCCGTGATTTTCGAGCACCCGACTCTCGGCTCTCGATCGAGGATTGCCTCAACCATACCTGTACTTGATCTGGTTGTCAGCTACAGAGTGACTATTAAGCACTTTAAGCTTCATTCCAGTTGACTCGGTCCTTCTAACTCCTAATTTCGAATCAAGCGAGCGTCGTCTCTTTCAGTCGATCTTTTGGTTCGTCGTTTCAACGCGCATTGACTCGTGCCATTGATTGATTGTCACTTTCCCTCGATCCTACGACTTGACCGCTTCGTTGGCCTTGAAGCGATTTTCATCCCACGTTGGACAGCACGGACGTCATTTTGGAATGCTAGTGCTCCGAGGTTGTCATTAGTTCTCTTGCAGGTAAGGGCGTCTTGGTTCTACCCATTTCATTACTCATGTCGGACCCCTGATCCACGTTTCCTGCGTGTGTTGCTGCCTCAAGCTCTCTTTCGCGATTGTTTTGGTCTTGCCCGGATTCCTTTCGTCTCCGCCCGCAATGCAAACTGTCCGATTCATCGCAACTTCCACGTTTTGTGTCCCTCCTTCCCACACTTGTCTCGTCTTGTTCACTTTGCCTGCCTTCTCTCTTCTCCTCTAATTTTTGACTCGTGATACCATCCCTCTGGCCTTTGACTGATCCACTCTTTCTCATCCCTCCAGTATATTGCGTCGTCCTCGTCTTGGAACTATCGTCTACACATAAAGTACCCTCTGCGGTCGGTTTGTGATCCCAATCTCTCGGTTCGATTGCCTTTGGAGGCATCACCAGTCTCTCCTGTCACCGGATCCTCTCCGCCTCCCGCATATTACACTCCACAGTGATAGCCGCCTTCCTTCATCTGGAACTATGGATCAACAAGGCCAGTCTGGGCCGCCAGGCCCCGGAGGGCGCAAGCTCCATATTGCTCATCGGAGAAGTCCCTCTGAGCTAACCCCTTTGATGAGTATGGATTCTTCCCTGCTTACGACTACAACGGGTTGATAGCTGACCTGGAATTAGTGGAACAATTGGCCATCCAACAACAGATTGAGCTGCTCCAGCAGCAACAGCAGCAAATTGCTGCCACACATCAACAGTACGTTAACATGGGCCTTCTTCAGCCTCAGCAGCTGGGTCAGGTCAACGCATTCTCTCCCGGCGGCAACATGGGTGGTGTTTCTCCTCAGGTCAACAATGCCTTCCAATTCCCTCAGCAGCAACCGCAGCAGCTCGGGGCTTCGATGCACGCTCCACCCAACCACTCACACCGCCGCAACCAATCTGCTCTGCCTGGTCTCCCAATGGGCCCTCCTCCTGCTCCGTCGTCGGGAGCATCCGGTTATGCCGATCAGCACCAGCAAGGTCCCAACCATAGGAACGAGAATAATAACCATGGCCGTGGCCGTGGAGGCCCACCTGGTGGTGGACACCAGCGTCGCCACTCTCTAGCTCTCCCAGAAGCTAAGAAGGCCGCCGAACTCGCCCAGCAGAAAAGAACAGCCTCGGGTTTCCAATTCCCGGCTCCTGCGCCTGGTGCCAGTGGCTCGGAGAGCCAGTCTGATGACAAGCCAGCATCCAGCACTTCTCCTGCGCCGCAAGGCCTCGGCATGCAGCGCGCTGGCAACATTCGGGCCGGTGGTCACGGCCGAAGCCAGTCCATGGCTATTGGTGGTAACCGTGGCTCCATATCTGGTCGCGGTGCAGGTGGATTCCAATTCCCCGCTGCTCCTGCGGAAGGAGGGCCAAATGACAACCAACGCCGAGGCAGCCAGCCTGGTGGTCACGCTCGTACGGGTTCCCGAAACTTTGATGGCAATTGGCGCCAACCCAGCAACCAGAACCAGGGACAGGATCAGCAGAAGAACTTCGGTCAGCAGCAGCAGCAGCAGCAAGGTGGTTTCCAGCCTGGACACCGCTCGCGGCAGTCTATGAACCAGTCGATGGGCTCCATCGGCCAGTTCCAGTACCCTGGTCAGCTGATCCAGCTTCCTCAAGGACAAGTCATGATGGCCCCCCCCTCAAATGTTCGGTGGTCAGCAATTGAACCCGCTCCAGCTCGCACAGCTCCAGGCCCTTCAGCAACAGAATGGGCAGGGTATGGGCGGTCTCGGTGTTAGCCAGCACGCTCCGCCCCAGCTGTCTGTTCAGCAGCAGCAGCAACAACAACAGCAACAGCGCAAGACCCTTTTCACTCCGTATTTGCCCCAGGCCAACCTTCCTGCGCTTATCAGCAACGGTCAATTAGTTGCCGGTGTCCTTCGTGTGAACAAGAAGAACCGCTCCGATGCCTATGTGACCACCCCTGATCTTGATGCCGACATTTTCATTTGTGGTAGCAAGGACCGTAACCGTGCCCTTGAGGGTGATTACGTTGCGATCGAGCTGCTCGATGTGGATGAGGTGTGGTCCCAGAAGAAGGAAAAGGAGGAAAAAAAGAAGCGCAAGGATATCACCGATGCGCGCTCGGGCAGCAATGCTGGCAATGACAAGCTGGGTCGCTCCGATTCCACTGGCGATAGGCAAGAAATTGGCCCGGATGGAAGCATCCGCCGCCGTGGCAGTCTTCGTCAGCGCCCTACGCAGAAGAAGAATGATGATGTCGAGGTTGAGGGCCAGAGTCTTCTGCTTGTTGAGGAGGATGAGATCAGCGATGAGCAGAAGCCCTTGTACGCTGGACACGTCGTTGCGGTCGTTGAACGCATTGCGGGCCAGATGTTCTCCGGTACTCTCGGTCTCCTTCGTCCTAGCAGTCAGGCTACCAAGGAAAAGCAGGAGGCCGAGCGGCAGGCCAGAGATGGCGCCCACGGTCGTAACCAAGATCGTCACCAGGAAAAGCCTAAAATTGTTTGGTTCAAGCCCACCGATAAGCGTGTGCCTTTAATTGCCATTCCTACTGAGCAGGCGCCGCGTGACTTCGTGGAGAAGCACCAGGATTACGCCAACCGCATCTTCGTCGCCTCCATCAAGCGTTGGCCCATCACCTCTCTGCACCCCTTTGGTACTCTCGTTGAGCAGCTTGGAGAGATGGGTGACCTCCGTGTCGAGACGGATGCCCTCCTTCGTGACAACAACTTCGGATCTGATGAGTTCTCCCGATGCCGTGCTGAAGAGCATCGGCTGGGAAGATTGGTCTGTTGCCAATGACGCTGAGGCTCTCGCCACTCGCCGTGACTTCCGTGGTGAGACCACGTTCACCATCGACCCGCAAGACACCAAGGCCCTCGAGGATGCTTTCCACGTCAAGAGGCTTGATGATGGGAAGGTTGAGATCGGTGTTCACGTTGCTGACATTGCCCACTTTGTCAAGGGTAACTCTCTTGTTGACCGTGAGGCCAAGAAGCGCGGTACTGCTGTCTATCTGGTTGACCGTCTTATGAATATGCTTCCCCCTCGTGTGTCCAATGAGCTCTGCTCCCTTCTCCCTGGTGAGGACCGTCTGACTGTCAGTGTTGTCTTCAAGGCTAGCTTTGAGACTGGCGCAATTGATGAGGATGTCTGGATTGGCAAGGGTGTCATTAAGAGCGCAGGCCGACTCAGCTACGAGGAGGTCAACTCAGTCATTACTGGCAAGTCGACTTCTACCGGTGCCGGTATCACCAACGACAACATTCAGTTGTTGAGCGTGAGTTTCACCCCCTCTGGTTTTCCAACAACCTTGCGAAGGCTAACCCCATTGTAGACTGTTGCCAACAAGTTCCAAGATGCCCGTTTCGGCAACCGTGCTACTAACGTCCCTAGCCTGCGTCTGCTTCAGCAGCTCGACGATGAGAATGTGCCCGTTGAGTACAACATCTTCGATTCTACTCCTGCCCATGAGCTGGTTGAGGAGCTGAGCCGCCAGGCCAACTTCTTCGTTGCTCGCAAGCTATCAAGTGCCATGCCCGAGAAGGCATTCCTTCGCCGCCAGGACCCTCCCAGCGACCGCCGTCTTACGCTGTTCATCGAGAGAATGAACCGTCTTGGCTTTGGTCTTGACGCCTCAAGCAGTGGGACTTTGCAGAGTACTCTTTGCAAGGTTGAAGATGTCGATCTTCGCAAGGGTATGGAAGTCTTGCTTGCGAAGGCCATGCAGCGGGCCAAGTACTTTGTTGGAACTGGCTCCCCCGATGAGCAGCGCCAGCATTACACCTTCAATGTGCCAGTTTATACTCACTTTACCAATCCATCCCGCCGTTATGCTGATATCGTTGTGCACCGTCAGCTCGAGGCAGTCCTCTCGGAAGGCGCTATTGAGTTTACCGAGGACATGGAGTCTTTGAACAAGACTGCCGACCTCTGCAACAACAAAAAAGACTCTGCTCTCAACGCACAGGAGCAAAGTGTCCACATAGAGGCCTGCCGCAACATGGACCGCAAGGTTCGTGAGATCGGTGGCGATCTCATCAGCGAGGGTATCGTGCTTTGCGTGTACGAATCTGCCTTCGACGTTCTTATTCCCGAATACGGTTTCGAAAAGCGTGTTCACTGTGACCAGCTTCCTTTGAAGAAGGCTGAGTACCGCAAAGACTCTCGTGTGCTTGAGCTGTACTGGGAGAAGGGCGTTCCCTCCTCTGCTTACATCCCGGAGGATGAGCGTCCCAAGCCCGGCAACTCCCGCGCTGCTCAGGCCGCTGCCGCTGCCCGCGAAGCTGAGGCTGCTAAGCAGCGTGCTCGTGAACATGACGAAGCTATGCGCAAGCAGACTGAGACTGGAACGATGTCTGCCGACGCTGTTGATGCCCTTTTCGACGATGACGAGGATGTGGATGAGGTGACTGAGGCAGCTGCCGGTGTCTCTTTGAACTCGGCTGACCGCTCGACCCAGAGCATGCCGCCATCACCGACCCGCAATGGTCACCTTCAACAGGGTCCTCACCGCACTCGCTCCGACCCCAAGATTGCCTCAAGCACCAGCGATGCGCCCGAAAACAAAATGACCAACAAGGAGAAGTACCTGAAGCTCTTCAAGCTGCGTGAGGAGAATGGCGAGTTCATCCAGGATGTCACTGAGATGACTCGTCTCCCTATCATCCTAAAGACCGACCTGAGCAAGAGCCCGCCGTGAGTACACCATTTTTACAAGTTGCATGATTTGCAGCGCTAATTCAAGTCTTGACAGATGCCTGACTGTTCGCTCTGTCAACCCCTACGCTCTGTAAGGAATTGACCGGTGGTTAATTTCCCTTTCTTGGGATATATTATTGCATGCCTAAATTGCAGATTCTTTGGGCGTGCCGGACATCTTCAAGGTGTTCACACATACCTTCGGACATATTCCTCCCCAGACATGCGGGATCGAACATATCATTATCGGGCAACTCCTCCCGCTATCACCCTTTTTGTGCACCTGGTGTGATCAATCCCCAGTTGTCTCGTCGTATCTCTGGCGCGTCCTGGGCTCGTATACTTAGTGTTTTGTTATATGTTGTGCAGCGGTTGTCTGATTTTGTTTCCCTCTTATCGAGAGCATCTGAGTCTTCTCCGGGAAAAAGAAATGTTGTTCCCGTCTGAGCCTGTCTCGGTCTTCTTTTCCTGGTTTGGACAAAAGGCCGGGGCTTTGTGACCCTGAGATGATTGGCGCGAGGGTCAAGATTGATTCAAGCTCGATAGTCTCGGAGAATCCTTCCATTAATCAAGTAGTTACACATTCCCTCTTCCTTCCTCGTAGTTAGATAGCCTGATCATCCTATCAGTCTACTTTGACGCCGCTGATCAGATGAGGCCAGCGAACTCCTTACCACCACACTTCCATGAAGATTACATCCGACGCAGTAGAAATCGGTGGCTTTTGTATCGATCACCATTTACCTTTCATGAGATGCTGTACTAGGAAGACGGCGAGCTTGATTAGCGTTGATATGCTTTCAAAAGACCCCAAGGAGCAGGTGATATGGATACAGAGCACTCGAACTCGCCTAGTCAATGAAACAGCGTAATCCCAAATCTTTGGTAGGAGTTGATTGGGACGTAAGCAAGATTATCAAAATCGAGGCACGCAAAATTATTGGACCCATACATGAGAACTGCGATGAGACTTGAGGACTGGTGTCTGGTATACAATGTCGAAGTTTGAATCATTCCCATGGTTGATAGTGCCTTGCCTGGTCCGATCAAGGAAATAAATTTCACTCGCAGCAATTACCAGACGATACAGTCTCCTTTTGTCCATTTCGCAAAAGGTCAAGGATTGAAAGAGACTGGGATGCGACTTTCTATAGAAATCTCAAAGATTTAAGAAGAGAGCGTAGACTGAGAAGAATGGTTGACTTTTGTAAACTTCGAAAGTCGCTGGCATTGATCATGTGCTGGACGCACACTGCAATTGGTTCAGTGACTCAATCCTTTCGTTGGGTTTTTAATTTTGGAGGCCTGGACCTATGAATGTATTCTTTTCTACGTACTTGAGTTTGTCGCTGCTAGACCTCAGCATGAACCTCTCTACGGGTCCAATCTTGGAACCTCGGAGCTGCCGCTCGTGGTTCAATTTTGAACCTAAGGGAATCTGAAGCGGCTCTGTCTCGAGTGCTGGGCATCTGGTACGTGTGTAGTATGCATTATTCAAGCACCGTAACTCCATTATGAAAACCATCCTCACCAGTAATATCCATCCCATGCAACCAGTCCAACTCATGCAATATATTATTAAAGAAAGAGAAAGAGAAAGAAGGGGGTATCGAAATATAGAGTAACAAAGACACCGAAAACGCAATCGGACCCAGAATTACAAGAATCACATCGAATAATTCCCATCGAATCGTTAGAGTCGTCGAACTCCGATGCGCGGCTTAGCCTTCGATACAGGTGTTTTCCGCAGACCACCGACGACCTTTTTCGAAATGCGCGACGGGTTTGAATTCAAGGATGATTTCACTGATAGTCCGGGCGTCTGAGCAAGAGCGTTGGATGTAATTTTGCCCTGCAATTCAATACCTTTGGTCCCACCTGTAGCGCGGTTCTCTTTTCCGTCACCGCTCAAACGGTGCGAGAAGTCCATCAGCGTACGATCTGGAACGTCCTCGTAAATCTGAAGATCGTCACGGAGTCGAGAAGCATTGCCTTTACTGGGCGCCAACTTCGGAGACTTGCGCTGTGGCGAGGACGAGCGTGTGCGGGTGTTTGCACAGATGTTTTGCTCAGAAGAGCTCTTTGGTAGATCCCGCTCATGTTCTGAATCGGAGTCAATGAGCATCATGTCCACGTCAGGGTCGTCGGGATATGGCATTGTAAGGACGGAGAGGGGGCGTTTGCCAAGTGCTTTGCGTGGGCTTGGGGGTATGAGGCGGACTGGCGTTGAGGAGAGAGACGGGTCATTTTCTTTGCTTGGGTCTTCATTCTCGCTGTCGCTCATTGTATCTTCTGACGGTATTGAATTGATGGTTTTCTTGACTGTGCCTGGGTGATGGCGTTTTTGTCTGTGGGAGCGCTGCAAGGTCGGTGCTTCCTCGTGGCGTATTGAACTCGGGTCTTCGCCTCTGTGTTTGGCTTCTAAAACGGACCCTTCGAGCTCGTGGGGTATGGGGGCGTGGATTGAGGTCATCAGTTTGGCTTGGTGGGAAAAGGCATTGAATTCTTCTCGGAGGAGGGTTCCTGCTGATGCGTTGAGGGCGGAGTCGGGATTGGGATTGATAAGGAGGCAGGAGATGGTCTGACGACGATTAGAACAGCGTTCGGGCGGTAGGTTGGGTTTGGAAACTCACAATGAGTACGTCGCGAAGGGTCAATTTGGACTCCCAGTCCCTCTTCAATGTGTCTACGCACACTGCGCCCGTCATCTCCTCCACATTGGGGTGCCAAATGCGGGTTCGGAACGTCGCCTTGGGCGGACTTTTCGGGTAGTCCTCGGGTATCTTGAGATGGAGTCGCCAGAGGCCCTGGGAGTAGGGTGTACCGGTCGGACCGGTCAGAAGGACCGTCAACTGCGACAGATCGTCGGCCGCAGCGAAGCGACCATCATCAGGTGGCAACAGGTAATACGGTGGGAGCTTGTCGCTGTGCAGGGCGGCATGGTCTGCCGCGAGTCGACGCAGATTGGAAGGCTGCATCTCATAAGTATCTTCAAAACGCTAGCTGGAGAACCTGGAACTCACCATAGTGGATGTTGATGGTTGGATTGAAGCAAAACAGCCGGTTACTTCGTCGACCGGCTGTTTAGTGCCACTAGTCCCAAAGCGGTGACGCGTTCGCAACGCGAAGCGCGTCGCTCATTACATTTCCTTTTCGGGGTGACTTCCTTGATAGATCACATTTGCTTCGTGATTGCCCCTGACATGAGCCCAATGCGCTTTGTTTACTTTTTTCGAGGCAATTTGAATCATCTCTTTTGAGATGCGATTACTCACATCTATGATTTTTACACACACATAAGACTGTGATCTGGGAGCACGTACAGAGAAGGGCAAGACGGCGTCGGAACTAGTTTATATTCAAGGAGTGGCCATTATTCGACGATGTATTTACTATTTGCCAAGAATTAGACTAATCATGAGCATTAGACTGAGCATTAGACTGAGCATCAGGACTCCATTGAACAACGGGTGCGCCTCCTGTATCACGTCCCAGCAATGATCAATTACAAGTCCCCCGTGACCGTGATTAATGTAATAAAAGAATAAGAATCAACAAGGAAAGTCCAGAAAATAAAATCGCTACATGTTCGCGTCCCTCATCCCAAGATCAGATCGATCTGTATCCCTTCAACCAGTCAACGTCGCGTTGACGACTGTTGCCCCATCAAGGTCTTTGCAGATCCGGGATCCCAGTCGCCAAGGCGAGGACATGGTCATAGGCTGCTGCTTTACAGAGCGAGAACAGCCAGGGCAGCACCAGCGAACATGCCGAGACCAGCAGTGGCCATGGCAGCGCCGCCAGTAGAGGTGGAGCTGGCAGCACCGGACGAGCTGGAGGAGCTGGAGGAGCTGGAGCCGGACTGCGTGGAAGTAGAAGTAGAAGTAGAAGTAGAAGTAGAAGTAGAAGTGGAAGTGGAAGTGGTCTCAGTAGTCTCGGTGGTTGTGCCAGTAGTAGTGGCAGTGCCAGTGGACTTGACCGAGGTGACGAGGGTCTTGCTACCGCTGACAGTCACGGGAGTGACAACGGGAGAAGTGAGACCAGCGGGGATAGAGGCGGCAGGTTCCTGGGAAGTGACAACAGCGGGCTGCGAAGTCACAACAGTAGGCTGAGAGGTGACAACAGTGGGCTGAGAGGTCACAACAGTGGGCTGGCCAGTGACAACACCCAGAGAGTTGGTCTCAGTGAGGTAGTTGACGGATGAGGTCTATTCGCACGCGTTAGTGTCCAGCTGAAAACATTGACCATGACAACACCAGGTGTTGGGAGTGAAACTGACCTCGGCGGAGGCGCCAAGAGCGAGCGCAGCGGCAGTGAAGACGATTGAGAAACGCATTGTGATGGTGTTGAGTTGGGTAGGATGTGGGATGTAGATGCCGATGTCGATGTAGATATAGATGTGCGGAGAAGAGAGTGTGGAGAGGAGAAGAAGAGAGAAGAGAAAAGAAGAGTTTATGATTGTACGGTTGTCTAGGGTGACAGGGTGTTTGGACTTGTCTTATATCTCTTACCTTGGAAGACGCCATCAACCCTGGAACGGGACAAGGGTATCGGCTGTGGTCCAGTCACCGTGCGGACTGGCCGATCTAGCGCGTTGAACCTGAACCTGAACCTGCAGCTCGAGTGGCGCTCTTCTATTTTGGGGGGGGTCGCACCAGCTCCCGTGCATCTGGGAGACGTAAGCCCCGGCGATAATTGTCTTTGTCGAGACACGACTCCCTTAGTATCTGCCCCACAGTGCCACTGCCATGGTTTTTGGCGACCTTTTGCGATAGAAGAGCGTGGAACCATCCAGGAAGTGGCAGCACCCTCGGACCCCTCAATCCTACCCCAAGTACCATAGACACCATAGAAACCATAGACACCCTAGGCACCTTAGGCGCCTCCTGCTCGAAGTTGGACAGGGAAGAGCTGACACTTCCCCCAGAAGCCCGAATCTCTTGGCAGACCGCGTCGAGGCCAAGAAATCTATGTACAGTCGTCAACCATGGTCGCTCATTGCTCATAGACAAGGTAAAAGCTCTGCGCCGTCCTCCAAGGCCTCACACCCATTCCCCCTCTCAGTGGCGCTCACATGAGACCCGCGAGCAGCTCGAGTGGAGTGGTCCGTGTGAGACATGATGCATCATCGTACTATGTGCCCACACTAGCCCACACAGGACGGGAATGATCTGCTTGATGTTTGCGAGACCTTTCCCGAACAGATTCAATTCCACTTTGCCCTTCTCACAAGGCATAGTTCCACCTGGAATCCACCACGACAACTAAAAAAAAACAAAACAAAACAAAACAAAATCAACGGTCCAGACTTGCGCAGATCGAAACACGGGAAAGGCACCGGCGGGTCTTCTTACTTGCCAGGCAAGTAAACCACAGGTACACATATCGAGCCAATTTGGCCAGAGGACTATATCCTGCATGCAGAAATCCTGATAGTATGACCTAGAACAAATAATATGAGCCTGCGCCCCCTGACAAGTTCAGGCGTGGTCCTGCTCGTAGAAATCCGTTGCCCTCAGAAATCGTGTTTCATACATAGCCACACCCATTCCGGTCTAGACTACGTTCTGTCGTCTTGGTAGTGTAAACCTTGAGTGCAGGCAACGGTTTCTCTGTGGCTAAGTCTGTGAGACGGGCAACGCGTCCTTGATGCAACCGTTGAAATCGGGGTCGTACACATAGTTCACCCAAATGCCGGGTGGCAATACCAAGGCGTCTAGGTCATGAGCCGCGAAAATAAGCTCTGCTCTCTGCAGATGCACCTCGTCGCCTTCCGGGCTCGAGTCTCCTTTACCCGCGTGAACCTGGACTTCGACCGTTGTCTGCACTGTAGATCTCCCGGCTCATATAACCGAGTCACATGGATTCCAGTCTACACCAAAATGGACTTTGAATGCAATCAAGTTGAAGCTGCAGCTTCAGGGCCACGCACTTCGAAACCATTACAAACGCCAATCTTCAAGTATCCATTGAGATTCTTCGCAGCAATGCATATTATACAAATTTCACTGCACCACATTTTTGGCGGCGTTCCCACATCAATCATCAATTCTCACTCCTTAACCAACATATCCTGGCCGCGCATCCAGTCCGAAAATTCCTTCCGCTTAGCCTGCGAAAGATAAATGAGTATTAGCTTCGCGTCGATCTCCGTGGCGATGCCATGGCCATTTGATCCTGGTACAGGGTCTTCCCCCAGGGAAACTTATTCCTCGGGAAACCAGGCTCCAAAGTACCCGCAAATGAAGGAAAGACAAAGGCAAGGACAAACTCACCCGAATATCCCAGAATCCATATCGCTCCTCCAAGCCTAGATACGGGTTTCGCGCACCGCCGTTCTGCTCAATCTGACCTGCCCAGTCGCGCCAGCTAATCGGCTTCAATTTGTCCGCACCAAGAACTAGTCCGACTGAAACAATGACTACGGCGATGAGGGTTTCCACAACAATATCCTGCGGCAGGGCGAGGCGGGTGTTATTGAATAGGACAGTATGTTCGTGGGCGGAGTAGCCTCTGCGGATCTTATCAGTGGTTGTACGATGGGGGGATCAGATGGGGTAGGTTTGTAAAGACGTACGCATGAGCCAGCAGGACCAGGCCGAATAGTGTTACCAGGCGTGAGAGGAAGCTCATGGTGACGGTGGTGAGGTGGTCGTTTTGAGATCCGAGTTTGCGTTGTGAGAGGTTATATGTATCTCCCCCGTGTGTAGAGCGGTTGGGACAAGAGACCGCTGCGAATTTGTGAGTGTCGGGAGCTCTGACTTTGCTGGAGTAGCCCGTCTTGAGTCGAGATGGCTGCGGCAGCTCGAACACCGTGCTTGGGCAATGTCCCGCTTGAGTGCTTAGGTAATCGCGCCTTTCCTAACAGAGATACTGGGGTAAATGGACTCAGTGTTCATTTTGGCAATCTTGCCCTGTGTTTTTGTAATAATTTATTACATCTAACGTGATATGTTCTGCCGTTCTGAATCTGAATGCTTTTCGATTTGAGATTCAACAGCAGTGAGCCACTCTTCGGGAAAGCTGCTGGAAACCCGAAACATATATCGAACCATAGGGCAATCACTCAATCATACGTAGTGGAAGGAACCCAGGTATTGACGAGGATGAATAGGCAAGATTTGAGCATTGATTCGTTAGCATGAGTACCCAGCATTATTCGCAAATCTTACAATTTACAAGCTTCGACGTCCTCGATATTCGCAATGATGCGCCCTCACCCGGCATTGAATTTGGGAAGAACACTATCGATCCTTGGAACCAATGAAACTTCCACATGCTCCCAAGGTAGCTTCTGACGTGGCCAATTCAACCCGCATCGCGGGGTCCGCTAGCCGTGAGGGGCTTCCTCGGGTTTATATATCGAAGGCACGGTTTACAGTCAGGACTACGATACAGAAGATAAACAATATGGTCGTGAAAATTTTTTATTTTTCATCATCCCTAGCCACTGTCCGGCCGGGTTCTAGGTCGTAATCAGGTCCTAACACATCAAAAAAATTTCATCACGCCATCCACTTCATACAGTAAGCATGATTTAAAGCTTCTGCATGGCAGCAATGTCAGTGGACTGGACGTGGTCCTCGTCCTCCTCAATGCGCTGCTGGAGCTCATCAGTGGAGACCTTCTCGTCCTCAACGACAAGGTTGATCTGCAGCTTCTTGATACCGAAACCGACGGCAACAAGCTTGGAAGCACCCCAGACCAGACCATCCTGCTCAATGGCGCGGACGTTGGCCTCCATCTGGGCAAGATCGGTCTCATCATCTGTAATGTAAGTTTAGCAAGCATTCAATCGAACCAAGGCAAAGAAATCACATACCCCAGGGCTTCACCTCGAGAGTAACAAGGGACTTGGCAGCGGGCTTGGGGCCCTTAGCGGCCTTCTTGGCCTTGTAATCCTCGAGACGCTTGTTGCGCTCCGCAACAACGGCGGCATCCTCCTCCTCGGAGTCGGAACCGAAGAGATCCTCCTCATCATCATCCTCGGGCTTGTCCTTGGGGTTGGACGGGAGCTCGGTGGACTCGGGGCCGTAGGTAGTGAAAGCAGCGGAGGCATCACCGGGGAGGGTGGAGAACTCAGCCTCGTAGGAGGCAATGTGCTTGTACCAGCGGGCAACGTGGGGGTACTTGGCAGCGTCGGGAGCGCCGTTGAAGGCCTTGAAGCTCACAACATCGGCCTGGGAGGGAGCGTTGCTATAGTACAGTCAGTACTTGAGTCCCAAAAAAAGGCATGGACAAATGCGCAAAGTTTGCAAGTCAAGATCAGAGACGCGATTTCTCGCAATTGGATGTAGTCTTATAGCGGGGTCTTAATCCGCCTCCTAAACACGGACCAATTTTTCTCATCATAAAAGCAAGGCGAGATAAGGAAAAACACAATTTCGGAAAAAAAGGGGGTGGTCTCTTACCCAACGATGTAGCTGCGGGTGGCCAGGAAGTTGTTGGCCACTGAGGGGTCCAAGTCAGTTCTTGATGTCAAAGACAAAAGCCGAGGCGAAGCTTACGAGTCAGGCCGGCGTCAGAGACGAAGTCAGTGAAACCCATTGTGAATGTGAGGGAGTGAAGGTTGGGAGAAAGAGGAAGATAAGGGGGGGGGGAAAACAAAGTGGGCGAGGGGTAAAACATTTTTTTTTCGGTTTATTAGCGTGGTGTCATGTGACCTGAGTGGTGACGGAGCTGGGTCCAGCGACAGGCGGAGCTTCGACCTGCTTCCGCCACTCAACGTCTTCTCGGTGGAGCTTTCGAGAATCCTCGCGATGCTGCCGCCCTTCAAGTATTAAAGCACATGCGGCTGCCCTCCTCGTGCATCACAAGTCACAATGGCAGCTAGACTCTCTCTTGTTTCACGTCGGCTGTGGCGTCCCCACACGCCTACCATACGTTCACTTACAGCTAGATCACCCCGACTCCCCCAGACTTCGGCTTCCCTTGCGCCGGCGACAAGACTCGTGCCCGTCCCCGCGATTCGCCATTATGCCTCCGGCCGACCTCACCCTCCCGGTGGTACTCATCGCATGGACATGGGTGGCGGGGAAGAAAAGCCCGCCCTGGAGCTATACGGTGTGAACCTGACGGACAAAGCTAAAGCTGGCAAGCTGGACCCGGTCATTGGAAGAGATGCTGAGATACATCGGACTATTCAAATTCTGTCGCGACGTACTAAGAATAACCCCGTGCTGATTGGTGCGGCTGGAACTGGTAAAACTGCAGTATTGGAAGGCCTGGCCCAGCGCATTGTGCAAGGCGATGTTCCCGAGAGCATCAAAAACAAGCGCGTGATTTCACTGGACTTGGGCTCACTGATTGCAGGTGCCAAGTTCCGCGGTGACTTCGAGGAACGTCTCAAGAAGGTTCTAAAAGAAGTTGAAGATGCGCAGGGCGGGGTCATTCTCTTCATTGACGAGCTTCACACTCTGCTAGGACTGGGCAAGGCCGAGGTAGTATTGATGCCAGTAACCTGTTGAAGCCTGCCTTGTCCAGAGGTGAGCTTCAATGTTGCGGGGCTACGACTCTGAACGAATATCGATTGATTGAGAAGGATGTTGCTCTCGCCCGCCGTTTCCAACCTATCCTTGTCAATGAACCGTCTGTTGCCTCGACAATCTCTATTCTCCGTGGTATCAAGAACAAATATGAAGTCCACCACGGTGTTCGAATTACGGATGGTGCCCTGGTTGCCGCAGCCACATATAGCAATCGCTACATCACCGACCGTTTCCTCCCCGACAAGGCCATTGACCTGGTGGATGAAGCCGCTTCCGCACTTCGCCTTCAGCAAGAATCCAAGCCTGATACAATTCGCGAACTCGAGCGGGAGATTACCACTATCCAAATCGAGCTCGAGTCTCTTCGTAAGGAAACCGACGTGAGCAGTCGCGAACGAAGGGACAAACTCCAAGAAGACCTGAAGGTCAAGCAAGATGAGGTCGCAAAATTGACCGAGGTTTGGGAAAAGGAGAAGGCCGAGATTGACGGGATCAAGCGTACCAAGGAGGATTTGGAACTTGCAAGATTCCAGCTTGAGCAGGCTCAGCGTGAAGGCAATTTCGCCAAGGCTGGTGAGCTCAGATACTCCACCATTCCTGAACTCGAGGCCAAGTTGCCCAAGGAGGGAGCAGAGCAAGATGCAGACCACCAATCTCTGATCCACGACTCTGTCACTGCCGATGATATTGGCAATGTAGTTTCTCGAACCACCGGAATTCCGATCAATAAGCTCATGGCTGGTGAGGTCGAGAAGCTCATCCACATGGAGGACACTCTTCGCAAGTCTGTTCGTGGCCAGGACGAGGCGCTCTCTGCTGTTGCCGATGCGGTGCGCATGCAGAGGGCGGGTCTCAGCGGTGAGAATCGCCCGCTGGCCTCGTTCATGTTCCTTGGACCGACTGGTGTCGGAAAGACCGAGCTTTGCAAGAAAATGGCCGAATTCCTTTTCTCCACTGAGTCTGCAGTCGTACGCTTTGACATGAGTGAATTCCAGGAGAAGCACACTATCAGTCGTCTGATCGGGTCTCCCGCTGGATACGTTGGTTATGATGATGCTGGTCAACTTACTGAAGCAGTCAGGCGCAAGCCATATGCCGTGCTTCTTTTCGATGAATTCGAGAAGGCCCATCGTGATATTTCCGCATTGCTTCTCCAGGTCCTCGATGACGGCTTCCTTACGGATGCTCAAGGCCACAAGGTTGACTTTAGAAATACCTTGATTGTTTTGACCTCGAATCTCGGAGCCGACATTCTGGTCGGTGCTGACCCTCTGCATGCCTACAAGGATGATGGCACATCTGAGGTCCCACCCGACATCAAACAGGCTGTCATGGACGTTGTTCAGGCTTCCTACCCGCCCGAGTTCCTGAACCGCATTGATGAGTTTATCATATTCAAGCGCCTCTCTCGTGAGGCCTTGCGTGACATTGTCGACATCAGAATCAGGGAACTTCAGGGACGCCTTGACGACCGCCGGATGACTTTGAAGGTGGATGACGAGATCAAGGACTGGCTCTGTGAGAAGGGCTATGATCCCAAGTTTGGCGCACGCCCTCTCAACCGGTTGATCGCCAAGGAGATTGGAAACCGCTTAGCTGACAAGATCATTCGCGGCGAGATCACCTCTGGCCAGACTGCTCGTGTCTCTCTCAGTGCTGATAAGACTGCATTGCAGATTTCTGCGGAGGGCGTGGAAGAAAGTGCATGATTTTTTTTCCGCAATGGTGTCTCTGGTGGCGTAAATGGGCATTTATGACGGTGTTTTTTGGTGCTCAAAATTTTTCTTGATACGTCGTCCTCGCTTAAAGTGAATTTTGTATATTAGTCTGGTCATCACGAGTGTAATTAAAAACATTCTCACTCATACATAATTTCCATAACAACGTTTTGCAACTTGAAGAATGGCTGCGAATTCTAGACTTTGTTAGATGTAATTTGACCAAGCCCGGGTCTTTACCAACACACATCTCTCGACACGATTTTCCCAGATCCTCCGGTTTTTGCAGGATGCGTTCCTCTCAAAAAAGAAAGCATTCAACCGCAGTGTCTCGGTATCGGCTACCACCCATTACACCTCATACCACTGGATCGAGGGGTGGTCAGGATGCTCGCCCATCGAGCCAAGCATTCACTGTGTTTAGAGGCCCAGTCTACCCACCAGCTTCCTCAGCGGCTCAGCAACCGCAGACTCCATTTCCAACAGAAAGTCAGATTGGAGCTGAAGGTAATGAGAGATCTATTGAGGATGATGATGCTGGTCACATCATTGCTGCCATGGACATGAAAGACTACGGCACGGTGGGATGCTCATACTACTCTGCAGAAGAGGAGAAGCTTTACCTCCTGGGAGACTGCAAGCTGGGGGAGATGGAGACCATTAACGCTTGTTCGCCTCCTTGCTGTGATGTTTCTCAAAGCTTCGAGAAGGCTTACTGACTAGACGCAGTGATTCTTCAGATCAGACCTACTGTGATCTTGACGCCTCCTCGAGTCGATGTGCTCAATTTCCAAGGACAGAATCTCGCCCACGATAACGGTAGTGCTGCAATAGTCCATTCGTGATGTTTGAATCTAATCGCTCACTGAGGGATAGATTCATCGTCATATCTGCCCTACCAAGTTGAAATTCGTCCTTCGCAAGAGTTTGCATATGCCAACGCAGAGAGCAATCTTATCGCTTTAGAAATATCATCTTCCCATGAGGAGCGACTTCGCTTCTTCGTACCCCAGAATGGTCTCGACGGGCCCGATGAGGAGACGAACCCGGAGGACATGGGCTTCACGCTTCACGAAGGAAGGTTTCTACACATCTCCAGCTCTGTCGAGATGGAGAACACAGTAACTGTCGGCTGTGCTGGGGCAATTCTTTCATACCTACAGAGACGACGAGCTGAGACGAACATCGGACCAATCCGAACCGATCCTTTTAGGATCAGGTATTTAGAAATGTTCAGTCTGCAAGACACGATGCTAGTATTTCACATAACCACCATGGCAAGATGCATTTAATGACACGTTCCCAGGTGGATCGGAAGCAATACACTTCTCTCCCTTCAAATTGTACAGTCCGAGTCGCACCCAAACATGTTCAATCAAGGCCCAGGCAAAAAATCGGCTTCTAGGAAAGAGGGCTTCTCTGTCTATGGCCTTTTCTGTCGCTTTGCATACACGACACAGGGAAGAGCCAGACTTAAGCAGATGTTTTTTCGCCCAAGTCTCAACCTTGAGACAATTCGAGAGCGGCATGACTTCATCGCGATTATCTCAAGACCAGAAAACCTGACAGCCATCGAAAGAATGACAAAGGGGTTGAAGCATGTCAAGAACCTGCGGCCTGTGATGGTCAACCTTCACAAAGGTGTTAGCACGGGGAGTGGAAAGATCGCTGGATTCAAGTCCACTGTGTGGGCAAGTCTTCTAGCCGTATGTTCCTTTACAGCTTGGTGGGTTTGTCTACTGATGCAATAATCAGTTTGCGTTCTACTCGATTGACATCCATGATGCACTTCGTCAGACTTCAGGGGCGGATGGGCTGGTAATTCGAACGAAGGTTCACATCTCGGAATTGAGAGAGGAGGAAATTTTTTCTAACTGAGAACAAGGCACTCCAAGTACTTGAAGCAGCGCAGCTCCATCGAGTCGGACGAATGATTCAGGAGATTGTTGACATTGACAACTCTGAAGAGCAAGGCCGGACAGTGGTCAAACAAGGTCTTGATCGAGAGCTCGACAAGATGAAAGACCGATACGACGGCCTCAACAGTCTTCTCAAAGCCGTGGCCATTGAGATTGCAACCGCAATCCCAGCAGAGCTCGACATTGAAGTGAACGTGATCTATTTTCCTCAACTCGGCTTCAATATTGCCATCGCCCTCAATGACAGAAGGGAACCCGCCTATTCGGGCGCTATTGGAGATTGGGAGCTGGTATTCACCACAGAGACCAGAGCTTACTTCAAGGACTTTCGCATGCGAGAGCTGGATATAAAGCTCGGTGATATCTATGGGCTTATCTGTGGTAAGATTATTTAAATGTTCATGATACCCCCCCCACACTTTCATTTATTGACCATTGCTCTTAGAGAAAGAAATCGAAATCGTTTACGATTTGGCCCAGAGGGTCCTTCAGTATGAGAATGTGCTGATTGATGCATCTGATATCTGTGGCGAGATGGACAGGTTTGTGACCCAGGAAATGTAGGTACGAATCAAACTAATATCGTGCAGCCTCCTTGCCCTCACACAGGCAGCTAGCTTTTTCAAGCTTACACGGCCACGGATGTTGGCGCATCATGGTATCGAGATCAAGGGGGGGTCGGTGAGAAAATGTCTATTCATGCATGTTGTTTTGTATATTTCCTGACATTGTCTAGCCACATTCTCCAAGAACTCACCGTTTCCTCATACGTCCCAAATGACACCTTCCTCGCTGCTAGAGGGGAGGCTGCAGTGAGCAATGTGGCCTCTTCATCGGCAGACCATGTTCCCAGCATGCTGGTATTGACAGGGCCAAATTACTCTGGCAAAAGTGTCTATATGAAGCAGGTGAGACTTGATACCAGACCTGATTACCTTGTACATAATTTAAGATCAGTCTAGGTTGCCCTCATTGTTTACCTTGCGCAAATTGGGAGGTACGTAGATTCGTGATTCCGCCCTGAGATGTTTTTTGACTCGTCATGGCAGTTTTGTTCCCGCGGAAAAGCGCAGAGCTCGGTATAACAGACAAGATGTTGACCAAGATCAACACTCAGGAGAGTGTTTCCCAGGTATGAAAGTCTACCCCCTCCAAATGGTAGTCTATTTTTTGACGTCCAAAATACAGATTCAAAGTACTTTCATGAGTGATCTGCAGCAGATCTCGCTTTGTCTCAAGCAGGTCACTGGTCGAAGCCTGGTTCTCATTGACGAGTTTGGTAAGGGTACAAGTGAAAGTGGTGAGTGTCATTGCGAGACTTGCAAAGAACAAGCTGATTATATTGCAGACGGAATAGGTCTAGCCTGTGGGATTCTCGAGCATCTACTCAATCTTGAAAATGCTCCAAAGGTCATCGCTGCCACTCATTTTCACGAAATTTTCGAGAATAACTTTCTTGGACCACATCCAAGATTGCAGCTCGGGCACATGGAGGTCAAAGTCTGTGAAGAGTTTCAGGATGTCGAAGATCAGGTCACCTATCTTTATAAGTTCGTTGAGAAAGACTCGCCGGTGATCGGATCTCCTGGCTAACTGACGGCACAGCTTTCGTCCGGGTGTCAGTAGCAAGAGCTTTGGTACCATGTATGAATCTACTTGAATGCAGACTAGTGCGTACGGGCCTGCTGACAATATGTCATAGCTGCGCTGCAATCAACGGGATCGACGCGGCCATTGTCTCCCGCGCAAATGAGATCGCAGTTCTCGCAGCCCGAGGCGAGAATCTTGTTGTTGCATGTGCCACGCTATCCGTTGAAGAGATGCAGACCCTTCAGCACGCGGTAGGGACACTCTTTACTTGGTGAGCTCATTCATATCACTGACTCAGGAGGCAGAACACAATGGCGCGAAGTTTTCTCAAAGTAGACTTCTCTCTAGAGAAGGGATCCGGTCGCGACGCGAAGACAATTCTGGAAGATTTATTCCAGCCAACAGAGTAAAAGTCGATCAGCGAGAAAAAAACACTTCTCAAGGCTTACGATCACTTGTGTGCGCCTTGCAATTATTCTTCCAGGGCGCGCAGGGCAGCGGTACGAGGTGCCAATCTTAATGCTTAGCAGCACCCATCATTACCCCCGCTTGACTCCTCCAATGTGCACCGAGGGCCAATTCTTACCCCGGTTTTCTTGTTGTCTGGTGTGGTGAGTGCCCACTGGAGAGACAGTTCGCATTGCGGCCCGCAAACTACACTCGTATTTTTCCACGATTATAACCTCTAAATGTTGTATTTCTAAGAATGCCATCTACTCATATCCTACTACTGCTCATAGAACTCTCTCCCATTGCTCCTTCTTGTTAAACCCGCGCATTACGTGCCGCACCTTATCTAGATACGCTAGAGCTATCTCCATCTCCTACAAGTCAGAGCATCGACGGTGACATTTATGAAGAATTAGTCGCGTCTGTCACACCTGTGCTCAGTCGAAATCACTCAGCAATACATCTGGGGCGAGAAACGATTCCCTGGTCTTCAACCTCACTTCACAATGCAGCGAGGCATCCGCAAGCCCTAGGGATGCTGCTCAGCGTTCCTCAGACTTCCGACATCACTACTAGAAATACATTGCCGCCGTGTACACAAAGAAGATCCTAAACAGCACCAGTTCCCATTTCGAATGTTTCGTATCACAAACCGGAAACAGGGAGCTGGGCGTCTAGTGTCGGGAATGACGCGGATCCGTGAGAGAAGTTCCTTCTGGTCTCGAGGGATATGATGCCGAAGCGAAGTCGGTCTCAGGTTCATGGTCAGGCGAAGCATGATGACCAAGAGGAAACTTTGGATGTTCCAAAGTCACTAGCAAGGAACGTGTTCCAAGTTTAAGAAAGATAGATGGTTGACCTACGAATAAGACTTAGCTCTTAATCGAAGGTCAAGTTGCGGATGATGGAGATTCTGGGTCGGCCTGGATTTGCTGAAGGTGGACCTTTATTTCCCATCAGGTCAAAGAAAGCGTGAAAGCGAGAAAAGGAATTTGAGCCGGAGCATGAATGGTGAAATTGGAGTTATATACACATTGAATGCCAGTATCTGCCAAGGACGTAGACGCCGTGAGAAAAACAAATTCATCTCTAAACCCAATCCCAGCCTTAGAGCTTGACACTTTTGACCAGGTTCTTTTTGATACCCGTAAGCTCACCACCATATCCACCGCGGCTCTCGCCACCCTTATAGATCTGGCGAATACTGCCGAGCTTCTTCTTCTTCTCCTCGAACTTCTTGCGCTTCTTGACACGCGGGTTGCGCGAGTCCTTGTTGCGCTTCTGCATGAGACCCTTGTTCTTCTCGATCTGGTACGTGATAGCACGCTTTCCGTCAGGTCCGACGGTCTCTTGCATGTGGACTTGGCCGCCCTCGGCAGCTGCGGCGGCGTAAGCATCGGCGCGAGCTTTCTTGTCATCCTTGCGAGCCTTGCCCCGTGCGGCGACCATGTCGTAATACTCGTCGTCGTCACTGCCGGACTTGTTGTTATTACGGAGTTCCTTGGCAACTCGGCGGTCTTCATCGTCACTGTCACCGCCGAGCTCTTGACCGATGTCGGGTTGTTGACGACCACGGCGCTCAGCCTCGGCGTTGAGTCGGATCTGTCGGTCTTTGAGACGTTCACGGCGGGGAATATCGGCATCACCACCGGCATCCTTACCGGCGTTGTGACGCTTGCTGGCCTTCTGTGCGAGCTGAGAGGTGTAGAAGCGGAGAGAACGCTTCTGCTTGGCCTTCTCCTCGGCTTCACGGGCAGTCAGGGCGTCCTCGTCACCGAAGTCGGAGTCGTCGTCATGGGCAGGTGTCTTGGTCTTCTTAGTCTTACGCTTCAGGGCAGGCTCGGTGGTCAGGTTGGACAGATCAGCGAAGCCGGCTTCGGTCTCCGCGAGACGCTCGGCGCGGCGGGCTTCGGCCTCGGCTTGCGCTGCCAGAGCTGCCTTCTCTGCCTTGCTCAATTTCTTGGGCATGGTTGCCTTGACCTCATTGGTCTTCTTCTGTTTCTGGGCAATGGACTCGGGTTTGGCAGCAGCCTTGGGTTTCTTAGCAATCTCGACAACCTCCTCAAGCTCGAGATCCCTGGTCTTCTCCCAGAGCTTCCGGAACTTCACGAGAGAAGCCATCACAGGGTGTTGTCGAAGCTCGGCGGGGAAATCGGCGTGCTGGCGTTGGTTCCATCGGAGGATGAAGCAAGAAGCAAAAAGTACAGATTGATAGTACCCAGGTAAGCCGACAAAGCACGCAGCTTCACGACAGCCACAGGGGCAGGTTGAGGCTCGTCGTCATCTTCGTTCGTCGCTGTTGAGGCTTTCGATGCTGCCTTCTGTAGATCCTTGTAGGTGGATTGAAGGTCGGTGAAGTCTTTCGCCAGCGGCTCGAATTCGGGGTATCTCGATTTGAGGATCTTGAGCTTCTCGTCGGTTCCCATGTCCTCGGTGATCTCCAGCTGGGGGAGCACTTCTGTGACTACACCAGCATCGTCTTCGCCCTCCGCCTTGCCGGAGTCCGCCCATTCGGATTCGTCAAATCCGAAGTCAGCCTCGTCCATAGCCTGCAGCTGCTTCTGCTGCAGCCTCTTGGCTTCTTGCTCTTCCTCCAAGGCATCAACTTCGGTCTCGATCTGATCCGCGTTGTACAGATCCTTCTTTGAAGAGCCCCATGCAGCAATGCCATCTTCTTCCTCGTCATCCTCCTCTCCACGACGGCCTTTGGGGACACCCATATCATCTTCATCCTCGTCCTCTTCGACTTCAAAATCGTCCTCGTCCTGGTCCTCGTAGCCTAGAATTTCCTCGTCGGAGGGCTGAAGCATCTCCTCTGCAACGAACAATCAGAAATGCTTCTATATATATACTTTGCATTCGAATCGACAAACATACCTTCTTCAGCAACTCTCCGGCGCCGTTTAGTCTCTGGGCCATCGTCCAGCAGGATCTGGTCGCGGCCGGTCTGGAAGTCATCCTCGGAGTCGTCGAAGCGTTCTTCGACATCAAACTTGGTGCGCGCAGGGGCTTCGGTCTTTTGCGCCGGACGGCCGCCAGCCTTTCTCTTTTTACCCATGTTGAAATATGTGTAGCTGGTTTTCTCCAGGCTGATCAACTGCGACAAAATAATTTTTTGGTCGGCGCTCACCGCCTTGCGGGCGGCAGCAAAACTCAATGTTTGTTCTGTTTGCCGTCTTGATACCGTTCACACTGTTAGATTACTGTGTTGAATGACATCCGTATGGTAAATGTGTTTCAGCTGGTAAGGGTCATCCCTCATCGCTCCTTCTCTTCATCCATATCGTAAAATAGTCGGACGGCAGTCACCCCCCAATTCCTCTCCTCTCTCCTTG
Source organism: Penicillium maclennaniae (assembly GCF_028827695.1). Taxonomy (NCBI): domain Eukaryota; kingdom Fungi; phylum Ascomycota; class Eurotiomycetes; order Eurotiales; family Aspergillaceae; genus Penicillium; species Penicillium maclennaniae. Next base: position 1,928,803 of record NW_026623215.1, on the reverse strand, counting down.
TTTGCTTCCTTTCCCTTCTTCTACATGCCTTACAGTATTTCTTCTATCCCTTCTTACATCAATACCACCCCGGCTTGGGGAGTATCTGTATTGGTCTGCACCGTTATCGCCTATACGCTGGCCAAGATGTTCGGATTTGGTCGCAAAAACGAGTTCCCTATCGAGGGCCGAGTGAGAAATCCACTTTCTCTTGAGGTCACTACAGCTAATCCTTTCCCCATAGACTGTCCTCATCACTGGTGGCTCCGATGGCATGGGCCGAGCTGCCGCCATCCAACTTGCCAGAAAAGGCGCTCATGTTGTGGTTGTTGCTCGCACACTTTCGAAGCTCCAGAGTACTGTTGACGAGATGAAGGTTCAAATGACTCCCCTTGGCTTTTTTGATCATTCCGCTTACGCATGTCCCAGGCCAAGTGTAGCAACTCTAAAAAGCAACGCTTCTACTACATCAGTGCTGATCTCACCGATGCCAACGAATGTGAGCGTGTTGTCGGTGAAGTCACTGCCTGGAACGATGGGTCTGCTCCTGACATCGTCTGGTGCTGTGCCGGCTTCTGCCACCCTGGGTTCTTCACTGAAGTGCCCCTCGCAGTCCAAAAGCAGCAGATGGACACCGTCTACTGGACTGCTGCCAACATGGCCCACGCCACTCTTCGTAAATGGTTGGCTCCTGTCGCACCAAGTGAGCAAATGATCAACCCACGCCGACACCTCATCTTCACCTGCTCCACTCTCGCCTTTACTCCCATTGCTGGCTACGGTCCCTACTCGCCTGCCAAGGCTGCCATTCGCTCCTTGTCTGACACTCTCAGTCAGGAGATTGAGATGTACAACGGAGCTTACTCTCAGCGACACCGTAATTCGGCTCCTGCTGCTGATGTCAAGATTCACACAGTCTTTCCCATGGGCATTCTCAGTCCCGGATTTGACAACGAGCAAAAGCTCAAGCCCGAGCTGACCAAGATGCTCGAGGAGGCTGACAAGCCTCAGACACCCGAAGAGGTGGCCCGGATCGCCATAGCTGCTCTCGAGCGCGGCGAATACCTAATCACCACTATGTTCGTCGGCAACATCATGAAGGGTACCGCTCTTGGACCCAGTCCCCGAAACGCCATCATCGGAGACACGTTGCTAAGCTGGCTCAGCAACCTGGTGTTCCTCCAGGTCATTCCAGATCTTCGTAATAAAGCCTTCAATTGGGGAAAGACCAACGGACTCCCATCACCTCCGTGCCCTGGGGAGACCGCTTCCTAAGTTCCACTTGTGTTCTGCGTCTGTATTATACCCTGCGTGTTGCACGTTGCTTGTCACCCCGTGTGGCCTTTACCTTCGTTTAGCCTCTGGGGCTTTTACGCTCGTACTGAACAGTTATAATTAGAAAATGATTTTTCTGAAATAACACCTTGCATTCCCAATCGCATGCCCCCCCACGTCAAGTGAATCTGCATAGTCGGAATGCGGGCGGTGACGTAGTGCTGGATCGGGCCCGGCCTCTCCAATTCTAATTTCTTGCCCGCCGCTGACGATTTGCAGTCTGTTACTCGATCTTTTTTCACTCAGGCATACTTCACTCGAAGATGCGACAGACTGCAAAGCTTTAATTGTTCCACTCTAGTTCGCAGAAGCTCGCAGCTTCCATCCCCAGCTTCCCGTGCCTCCTCTCGAGAACTTGCGACAGACACGACACAATGGACGCGCTGTTCTCAATCCCCTTTCTGTCGCTCTTGTTCGTGCCCGCCATATCGTCCTACAGTACGAGTCTCAACCTACTCTTCTTTTATATGACGTGGACCACCCTGGTACTCTCCCACTCTCCGCTCCGAGTAGAGCTATTCGGCTCGACCGCCGCACGATTACTATTCCACGCGTTCCCCTCCCTCATCTTCTTCCTCTTTGACATCCTCGCCCCATCCACCGCGGTCGCAGTCAAAGCGCTAGGCGAATCCGGTCTACCTGGAGGCAAGAAGCGACACACGCTCCAATTGAAACAGTTCAAAGTCGCAGGATGGACGATCTTCAATCTCTGTCTAAGCGTTGCTGCACAAGCCGCGATTGAGTCCCTCTTAGTCAGTGGACTTGGCGTGCGCAGTGCAATCAAGGTCTCCATGAAGCTCCCAATGCCATGGCAAATGGTCAAGGACATGTTCTTCGGGCTGTTGGTTCGAGAGGTAAGCCGATCGCGTGGGTGATCATTCGACATTGTCATGCTCACAGCCCGGTTTTAGATCCTTACATACGTTGTACACCGCTATGTTTTGCACTCGAAGAATATCCTTGCCAAGTACCATAAGAACTGGTACCACCAGCTTAATGCGCCTTTCCCGCTCACCGCGCATTACGATCACCCGCTCGCATACCTTGTGCATAAATTCCTTCTGACTTACCTGCCGGCTATGCTCTTCCGCTTCCACATGCTCACTTTCTTGCTCTATCTGTCGAGTATCTCGATTGAGGAGACATTTGCATACTCAGGGTACACGATCATGCCGACTAGCTTCTTTTTGGGAGGCATTGCGCGCCGCACCGATATGCATTTGATCGATGGTGGAGTCGGGAACTTTGGACCTTGGGGTCTGTTGGATTGGATATGTGGGACAACTGCTGGTGACAGGGATATTGAGGATGATTTGGCGGGTGAGCTTGAAGAGCATGAGATTGAAGATAAGGTGAGGAAGGCTTTGGAGGCTTCGAAGCGTAAGGTTCGCGAGGGGACACTGCGGAGAAACACACCTGCGCGCACCCGCAGGAACGCACATGCTTGAATGATTGTATGGGACTTATGATTTATGATGAGATCTGTGAATTTTGCAATTTATTTTGATGTATTTAGAACAACTTTTGACTGGGTTTGTTCATGTAAAGTGGCCAATATTGGTGCAGAGTCACCAGTGTAATGCGGAGATATATAATCGAAAACAATACTCCGATTCCGGAACCTATTACGTCGTTACCGCACAATGGAGACGCCTGCGCCTACCTAATCTCTGGACTGATCCAATCTGCATCTTCAATGCTTAATCTACATAGATAGAGTCTAGACGTTAATACGGACGTAGAGAAAATTATAAAAGAAGACCCAATTTTTTTGGAGTGCCGCCTGAACCTTGGAAATGGGAGGTGTATGTCGTACTGAACATGAAAGAAATCCAGCAGGGCTGCTGGAGTGAGGTATTTTTTAATCTTTTTTTGTTTGAAGTCTTTCATCACATCACGGCTGGTCCCCCCTCCTCCTCCGACAAAGAGGAGAAGGGAGTCATGCTGAACCGGCCACGCGTGAAAAAGGGGAGTGTTTTTTGAAAGAGAAACAACAGCCGAGTGTCCGAATTAACCGATCCCATACTGAGTTACATGATTCATAAACCGCTCCTCCGTCACTGCGAAAGGATGCCGACGTGCAATCGAGCCGCCCTCGTTGAAAGATGAGTCCTCCCCAACTATCTACCGAACCCGCGGCCGCCGCAGCGCACTTTTTTACCACTTCATCTCGTGGGGCTTGTCGCCGTTGCGGAGGCTGAAAGTGGTGGCGAGGTAGCTGCTAAGGAACTCCTCCTTCTTGACGGTGGCCAGAATGGACTGGTCGATGGTCTTCTGGTCGGTGGCACGGGCGCTGGCAACCTGCTTCTTCTATAGAACAAATTTATGTTAGTATTGCTGGCTTCAGAGAACTTATTTTGAGTGGACTGAAAACGCACCTGGGGCTTCTCGCCCTGCTTGAAGAAAGCCTCCTCGGACTTCTTCTCGGCCTTCTTGTCCTTGGTGAAGTAGTCGGCAGCGGAGATCTTCTCCAGAGTCTTGGAGTCGACACCGGAGATGTCAATGCGCTTGGAGGTGGCGATCACGTAGCGGGAGTTGACGCGGCGGATGGGGACACCGTTGACCTTGAAGGGGCCGGTGACGAGGAGAACACCCTGGTCGAGGTGCTTGAGGAGAACGACGCGCTTGCCACGGAAACGACCAGCGAGGAGGATCAGGACGGTACCGGGCTGGAGGCTCTCGCGGAGCTTAGTGGGACGCAGAGTCTTGCGAACCTATACGCACAAATGAATGTTAGCAACTCCATTCTTCAACAGGTTGAGACATTGCGGTTTGCAGGATCGAAGGCATGGTTGGTTCGCTCGGATGCTAGCGATGATTGTTGCGAGGCCACAAAGGCTCATCTCAAATTTCGGCAATTGTCACTGGTCATGTTGAATTGAATGTCGTGCATCGTGCAGACTCGACTCAAACAGACTCGGCGCCAATTGTTGCACACATCCAAGCGTATAACGCATACCCATTTCCTCTGCCAACCCCAAGTCTATTGTCGTGGTGTATGCTAACCTTCTTGGGCTGCGACTCGTCGTCCACGGGGTACCACTTCATGGCCTTCTGGGCCGGGTGCGGCACAGTCCGCTGGCCCTTTCCAAACTGCTTCGTCTGGCCAACAGTAGCGTCCGACATGGTGGCTGCGACGAAGTTGGTGTAGGTGGTTGTCGGGTTGGTGGTTGGGTGTTGAGGTTGATGTGCGGACTTGCGAGTGGAGTACAGTTAGAGAGTTTGTGGGAAGAACAAGCCCTACCTCACGTGATACGGGTTAGCCGAACCGATCTGAGTCAGCCACGGGGCACACTTCGTGCCTGGGTGCCTGATTATTGTTCCGGGTGGGTCTAGATTGCCCTAACAACTGAGCTTTGTGGACCGTCATTACCGATAAGGAAAGTTGTAGACGCTTTCATTGCCTTTTTGGAAGCGATGCAATTGAAAAGTTTGTTCTTCTCTACTTCAGAACTTCGCCGAAACATGCTAGCTCTGGCTTAAGAAAATCTAATACTTGATGGGATAACATACGAGTGTTATCTCTCTCTTCTCTTGCCGTAGTACTACTCTGAACAAAATGCAGTCCCCATTACGTCAGTCTCATGTTGATGAGTGGTTTCCTCTACTCGTTAGGTATCCCTAAGTCAGAATAATCTGGTAGCTTCCAATTAACGTCTCTCTCCTTCGCAAACATTGACATCAACTTAGGAATCCGGAGAAAAACATATCATCCCAAGGAAGAAGCGTAGATTGGCGATTCCCCACCAGGTCTTCGGCATTCCCAGTCTCAGCAACGCAGGATTCACATTCTGCACTTCATGTATGAAAGGCCGGAGGACCCTGTCGTAGTTTTTAAAGGCCTGAGAGAGATCCTCTGTGTTTCGATTGATCTCGCAAGCCAAAACATAGGCACCAACGAGACTCGCAGTGGTGCCCATACCGCTGAATGGCGACGGGCAGTGGGCAGCATCTCCTAGAAGAACGACTCGGCCTTTGTGCCATGTCTCCGTTTGCACTTGGACAACCTCTTGACAGTATCATTTGTCTGTCGTCTTCATGCCTTCCAAGAACCGATCAGTTTCCCACCCAGCGCCGCGGAATTTCTGAGTCCAAAATCATTTTGTTGTTTCATCGAAGCCCTGTGAATACTCGAGAATTCAAAAAGCATCGTCTCTGAGATAAAAATAGACTTGTGTTTCTGTTGGACTGTGGCTTCGGCGCCTGATCATTCGGCCTCCGGGGCTCAGGTATGCTCTGCGAATATTGTTGTCGCTGGCAATGCGCGAAATGAACCAGTAGGCAATATGGATCCCCAATCGTCGATAAGGATCTGGAGAAGAAGGAGGCAAAATGGCTTTGCGAATGCGCGAACCCTGGCCGTCTGCTCCAGCGAGGAGATCAAATGTTTCGCTGGGGCCATTGGAGAAGTAGACAGTCACCTTCTGCTCGAAATGATCAACCGATCTTCCAAACAAGTACTTCACATTATCATTTGTCGCGTTGTAGAGAATGCGCACTAGATCGCCACGCATGATCTCAAACATAGACGTGAGAGATTGAGCACCTCTCCCAGTCTTGTTGGCCATGACGGTTGCTCTGATGTTACCTTCCGAGTCGACGAGGGCTACACCATCTTCATCGACAAGCTTACTGCGGATCGTTTCGAGTAAATCCATGCGTTTCGCTGCTTCATTTCCCCGGCCACGAAGATCAAATTGGGCACCTGTGGCCCGGAGGGCAGGGAAGATTTCGATGACGGTGACTTGATGACCACTACGCGCTAGCCAGTAAGCAAGTGCGGGCCCTGCGCAACCGCCGCCGCAGATGAGGATTCGTAGAGGTGCCATGAGGAAGAGAAGGTTGAGAAAGAGGAACTCCTAGAATAATTGTACATCTATGGAAGATGTGACGTCCTTTATATCCTTTCCCACTTGAAGTACTAGCTGTCGGAAGGCTGTCGGTGTTTGCGGTCTTTTACGGGATATTCGCAGATCACCGACTTCTGTGTTGGGAGCTGCTGGAGAGTCGGGAATGTTTTCAAATGAAAATTTAGATGCGCTTTCATTGTGCGTCTTAATCGAGGTAGATTTAAATGAAAGCGATTGATCGAACACGTCGCCACTCTGGGTCCGTAGCATTTGGGAACCTCTTGGCGGAGCGATTTAGGGATGGCTTTCTGAGGGTTTTTCGGTGACGAGTGCCAAACAGTCACATGACGGCGATTGACGAATTGGTGCCTTGAACATAAGGCCAAGACCTAAGGCCGGGCACAAGAGCACTCGGTGCAAGTCAGCTGCTCAGCACAAACAACCAGGAACTGACGTATCCCGAAGCTACACTACACAGTCTTGCCCACTACCTTCATCTCCAACACTTGCCATTTATCAGGCAAGGCTCCATTGACATCTACCTGAAAAATTTCTGAGACTCATTGACTCCTCACAATTGCACGACTCCACCATGTCGATAGCTCCCATCATCACCTTCAAAGCAGGTATCTGCGACTTCGATGTAAGTGCCGCACTCGATCTACGTATTCATTTTCCTTTCCTCTCAGTCTCAAGAAATGATCATACCTCGAGTTGGACTCACAGCCTGAATCTAGGACTCTACGAACCCTCCCTCCGTGAAGCCCAAGCCGACTCCCGGCTACGTTTACCTTTACTCCGAAGATGAGCTCGTGCACTTTTGCTGGCGCCCTCGCAGCGCATCTCTCGATGAGCCGGAGCTGGATCTGGTCATGATTCCGTCTGATGGAAGCTTCACCCCATACAAGCCCGCAGGCAAGGACGCTACAAATGGTCGTATCTTCGTATTGAAGTTCTCGTCGAGCTCTCAGCGCTATCTGTTCTGGATGCAATCCAAATCCCAGCACGAAAATGGTGACCTGAGTTGGTTTAGCCCACGAGATTTGAAGCTGGGAGAGATTGTCGATGTTCTGTTGCAGGGTGAGGACGTGGACGTGGAACACGAGATCGCTAACCTCCCCGGCCGACCATCCGGCGGCGACGATGACGAGACCATGGAGGATGTGGAGGGCACCGACCATGATCCCAACCACAGGCACGGAAGCACCAGTGGCGGAGCTGGCCCGGACGCAACTGGGGGCGATGTTCGCGAGGAGGGCCAGGAATCGCGAGAGGGTGGAGCTGATGGTGGAAGAGCGTAGGTACATAACCCTATCGATCTTGCTCCGAGCCACGTAATTCTAATGCTTTACCTTTCTCAATCTAGAGCTGCCCCAGGAGATCCATCGTCGGTAGTCCAGGACTTCTTAAAGTCTCTGGGTGGCGGTCAGAGCCAGTCCCAGTCCCAGGACCCTGAACGACCATCTACGACCCTTCAGGACCTTCTTCCTCCCCCAACTACGCTGCCATACATCGAATCCCTGAGACGAGACCACTGCTGATCACCTGTTGAACTTCTTACCGCCAGCTCTGCTCCTGCTGGCCCAGGCAATGCGGAGGCGGCGGAAGCCGACACGGACCCCGAATTGGCCCAAGCGGCTCTCCTGTCACTCGATCTGGCCCAGAAAAAAGATATTCTACGCAGAGTGCTCCGATCCCCCCAGTTTATGCAAAGTCTGGCTAGTCTGACCGTTGCGCTCCGGGGATGGTGGACTACCTAGCATCAGCGAGGCCCTGCAGATTCCCGTGGCCAATGGAGGGTTCATGCGACGAGGAGGTGTACCCCTAGGTGGAGGCGACGCAGTGGAAGCGTTTCTAGAGGGCGTTCGGCAACATGTCAAGGAGGACTCGGGTGCGATGGAGACAGATTAGTATTGAGACGATGTGACCTATATTTGGTAACCCAAGCCCCACCAGGCACCACTGTTTTTGCAAGGCTTCGTCAGCGTCTACGAGTGTGTGAACACCCTGTAGGATCATAATTAATTTCCCAAAGAATTAAGCGACGTCCACTAAGAGACCTCAGCGTTATGTAGAACGAACTAAAGAAACTAGAGAACAGCATTAGCCACAGTCGATCAGCCTGAACTCCATTCAAAACACGAAACATCCGCTGGATCGCGAAGTGTGGGCCAATCACCACATGCCGGTAACTTGCGACCGGCGCTTTTTTGGTTCTGGTTTTGGCCTAAACATCCTTCAGCTCTGCAACTTGGCCTTGCGCCTAGACGTCTAGACCCTGACATGTGCCCGCCTTGATCCGTCATATCGATTCTTCTGACCTACGCTCTCCGCCCACCTCATATTTACTATCTCCTGAAGATTGATCTCCCGCCCACCTGTCGCGGCACCCTGGTTATTCGACCTCCCCGTACACAGCCTGCGATGTATGCGATTCGATAATAATTAATACAGCCTGACGATGGCGCCGAATAACCACAACCGTGGCCACGATGATAGCCCTTCAAGTACACATATACCCCTCCAGGATCTCTCCAGACCCGATGATTCCCCCGCAGACGAACGCGGTCGAGGTCGCGCCAACAGCGCCGCGAGTGGGATTTTCTCACGCCAGTCGATGATGAGGAGAGGGTCGCGAACCCAATACCAGAGCGTCGCAGAGGATTCGCCGGTCGATTCACGTTCTGTGAGCAGAAACCCTTTTCAAGCGCGTGTCGAGGAGGAACAGGCTCCTGAGGACTTGGGAGCCCTGGCGCAAGCGATGTCTTTTGGCATTAGCTTTAATGAGCCGCGTTCAACAAGCTCAGGGGGCCCTTCGGCCATGAATGGCTTTGACGATGCTGCCTCCGATCTCGATAATGTGCCCTTGGACGGGTACCACTCTCACGACCATACTTACGCCCCTCAACATGACGCCGAAGATGACACTGCACGCTTGACCGACCCTCGGTTCCTTCAACCGATCAGTGGTGTGGATAATGCGGGGGAGCGACGAGGTAGTGAAGGTGGTGCCTCTTCTAGGCTCGGTGATGACCTGCCCCATGTCGAGGAAGGTCGTTCACGAAGCATTGGCAGCAGTGCCCGGTCCCGGTCTCTGTCACCTTCAGCGTCCAGCGGGCCTTTACAAAGGGCTAGTTCGATGGTGAAATCCATGTCGCAACGTGTGGTTAATCTGAGTAACGAGCCCGAAGTTGTCCAACAGTCGATTGATCGAGAGGAGCATCACAAAAGCGCACGCCTGGATGGGCCTCCGGAACTACCAGCAATGTCAGATTACGCACATGATCCTACTTCCCAGTTACCACCGAGAGAGAAGCGGGCGTCCAAGAACATGTGGAAGTATAGAAACAATCCGTTCCGAGGCAGGTCCCTTGGAATTCTCGGACCGAATCATCCGCTTCGCCTTTGGTTGTGTGACATTCTCGTTCATTCTTTCACAGAGCCTTTCATTTTGGCTATCATTATCGTTCAGACGATCCTGCTGATCGTAGAATCTGCAAAATCTGTCTTTGACCGACCATTGGCTGTCTTATGGGGCTCGAACCCCATGGATTGGGTCTTCTTGATCATTTTCGTTATATATACCCTTGAGATCGTGGCGAAAATCTTGGTGTCTGGGTTCATCTTTAACGCGGAGGAATACAGTACAATCAATCGCTCTCTGGGAATCAGGAAAGCGATAGCCGAAAAGGGAAAGAATCTCATCACTCCGCATCGACAGACGACCAAGAAGGTTTCATTTCTGCCGCAGGAACCACAAGCGTCGATCATACGGACTTTCACTGGAATGAACGCGCTGGATGCTGAACCTATTGATGATCCGCTTCAGAAACGCCGCGTGAGGCTTGCTCACCGAGCGTTTCTTCGACACTCATTCAATCGTCTGGACTTTGTGGCCATTACTGCTTTCTGGATATCTTTCATTCTCTCCTTGAGGGGTCTCGAGGTGGCGCAGCAGCTGTACATCTTTCGCATGCTGAGCTGTCTGCGAATCTTGCGCCTCCTTGCCCTGACGAATGGTACATCTGTCATTCTTCGAAGTTTGAAACGAGCCGCGCCGCTTTTGGTCCACGTTGGATTCCTTATCGGTTTCTTCTGGCTCCTTTTCGCCATTGTGGGTATTCAAAGCTTCAAGTCTAGCTTGCGCAGAACCTGTGTTTGGGTCGATCCCCTGGGCCAGAGCAACTTCACTTCGAATGACGCTTATGGCACGCTTCAATTTTGCGGAGGCTACTTGGATAACGTCACCGGCCAGGAAATGCCTTGGCTCGACGCAACGGGTAGCCCATCAGCAACGAGTACTGGCGCGAAAGGGTACCTCTGTCCCCAAGGATCATTATGCGTGGAAGGCGAAAACCCCTATAATGGAACGTTAAGCTTCGATAATATTGTACAGTCGCTGGAGGCCGTGTTTGTTATCATGAGCTCAAACACCTTCACCGATTTGCTGTACTATACGACCGACAGTGACTATCTTGCAGCAGCCCTCTTCTTTGCCTTCGGTCTAGTCATATTGAGCTTGTGGCTGGTGAACTTGCTGGTTGCAGTTATCACCCATTCATTCCAGGTCATTCGAGAAGAGAGCAAACGCAGTGCTTTCGCTGTCCAGAAACTTGATCAAGTTGAAGAGGACGACCTTGCTGCACGCAAGGTCAGCGGGCTGAAGAAACTTTACGCCAACACGGACTGGTTTTGGATCTGCATTATCGTTTGCGATCTTGTCATTCAGGCCATGAGAAGCTCAACTATGTCGGCAGATCGTGATGATTTCATCAACAATTCCGAGACTGTCGTTACGCTTGTTTTACTCGCTGAAATCATTTTGCGATTTGCATCGGACTGGCGTGTATTTCATCGAAAGCGCCGCAACTGGTTCGACTTGTTCCTTGTGGTTGTAACCTGCGTTATACAGATACCCTCCATCAGGAACTCGGGCCGCCCTTACAGCGTCATGACTCTCTTCCAAATTCTACGAGTCTACCGTGTTGTTCTGGCTTTCTCCGTGACCAGAAAGCTCATCATGGTTGTCTTCAGCAACGTCATTGGTCTTCTCAACCTCATCTTCTTCCTCTTCTTGATGACGTTCCTGGTATCTATTTTTGCGACCCAACTTTTCCGAAGTCAAATTCCTTCCACAGACCCGGATGGAAATTCTATCACAGTCACATTTGCCGATATCTACAATTCCTTCCTCGGAATGTATCAAATCCTGTCTAGCGAGAACTGGACGACCATTCTTTACAACGTCACCGCATACACTGTCCCATTCAAGACTTCATGGATATCTGCGGCATTCATAATTCTGTGGTTCATTGTGGCTAATTTCATCATTCTCAATATGTTTATTGCTGTCATTCAAGAGAGTTTCGATGTGTCAGAAGACGAGAAACGACTCCAGCAAGTGCGAGCATTCCTCGAACAGCGCCACGTCGGCGGCGCCGCCCAGCAGGGAAACCTTGCACTCTCAAAAATTCTCCGCCTAGGTCGAGATTCAGATCGTTATAAGGACCCACTTGACCATGGGCCTGCTGCACTTGAAATGCTCCTGAAAGATGCCGTCGTCCGAGAGTTCCTCGACGAAGAGGAAAAGGGAGAACGGGAACAAGAACAGGATGCTCGACGACAAAATGCAATGCCTGAAGGAGCGGCTCAAGACACTGTCCAGCCTGGTGCGCTTTCACGGCTATGGACAAAGGCAACTTCCCTCGTCATGGGTCGCGAACCGAATCCATTCTACTCGAAGCTTCAATTCTCCGCTCGTTACGAGGAGCTCGACCCTAGAACCATGGCTAGAGAGGTCGTGTCTGCAGCAGAGGCGCGAAAGCGGGCACAGCGAGAGTACCTCGTCAAACATCCCAACTATAATAAGTCGCTGTTCATTTTCGCGCCGCAGGATCCAGTCCGACATTTCTGCCAACGGATCGTCGGTCCGGGCCGAGGTAATAATCGAGTCGAGGGCGTGGATCCATACAAACCAGTGTGGTATACATTCTCAGCTTTCATTTACGCGGCTATCGTGGCAATGGTGCTTCTTGCCTGTTTCACAACGCCCTTGTACCAGCGAAACAATTTCCGCACTGATCGCGATTGGTTCACCTACACCGATCTAGGCTTTGCCGTTATCTTCACTGTTGAGGCGGCCATCAAAACAATCGCTGATGGATTCTTCTGGACACCGAATGCATACTTCCGAAGCTCTTGGGGCTTCATTGACGGAATTGTGTTGGTCACTCTTTGGATCAACGTTGGAAGCTCTCTGAAGAAGGATTGGGGTGTTTCCAGAGCTATTGGAGCTTTTAAAGCTCTGAGAGCTCTGCGACTGCTGAATGTCAGCGACAGCGCAAAAGACACATTCCACTCCGTGATCATCGTTGGTGGGTGGAAGGTTGTTGCTGCTGCGGCCGTCTCCATGAGTTTCTTGATTCCCTTTGCCATCTATGGCGTCAACTTGTTCAATGGCCAGATGCTCAGCTGTAATGATGGCAATTTTTCCGGAAACCTGACTGCGTGCGTCAATGAATATGCCAGCTCACCTTTCAACTGGGATGTACTTGCCCCACGAGTCGTGGCTAACCCATGGTACAACTTCGACGACTTCGGCAACTCCCTTTTCATTCTTTTCCAAATTGTGTCTCAAGAAGGATGGATTGATGTCCAAGAGACATCGATGAACATCATCGCGCCAGGCATTCAACCCGGAAACAATGTCGCTCCGGAAAACGGCCTGTTCTTTGTTGTCTTCAACCTGCTCGGTGCAGTTTTCGTCTTGACACTATTTGTATCTGTATTCATGCGTAATTATACGGAACAAACTGGTGTGGCATTCTTGACAGCTGAACAACGATCGTGGTTGGAACTGCGGAAATTGCTTCGACAGATCTCTCCCTCAAAACGGTCTTTCAACGAGAAGACGACGAAGTGGCGACAGTGGTGCTATCGGATCGCAGTGAAGAAGCACGGCCGATGGGCACGGTTTGTCACTGGAATACTTGTGGTGCATCTGCTCCTTTTGGTGCTAGAATTCTATCCTGAGCCGGATCTATGGGAGACGATTCGATGTAAGTCGCTGGTGAACTTCATGACCCTGTTTGGCCAATCTTACTAACCCAGCTTAGCTATTCTATTCTTTCTATTCATGTTTGTCTACATTGCGAACGTGCTAATTCGAGTGATCGGCCTCGGATGGCATCGATTCAGTAGGAGCTCTTGGGATCTGTACTCTCTCCTTGCCGTTCCTGGTGCATTTGCCACGACTATCCTAGACCTTGGACTCCATAAATCACAGGCCGTTCTTGAGTTGAACAAGCTCTTCCTCGTTGCAATTGCACTTCTACTGATCCCCCGAAACAATCAACTGGACCAGCTCTTCAAAACGGCCGCAGCTAGTCTGCCAGTCATTGGAAATCTACTCGCCACCTGGTTCGTGCTGTTCCTCGTGTTTGGTATTGCGATGAACCAAACTTTTGGCCTCACCAAATTCGGCTCGCAGGAAAATCACAACATGAATTTTCGAGATGTGCCCAAATCTCTCATATTGCTCTTCCGATGCAGTTCTGGTGAGGGATGGAATCAAATCATGGAGGACTATGCGACGATGGTGCCGCCTCTTTGCACGTACGATTCCGACTTCTTTGACGACGACTGCGGTAGTGCTGGCTGGGCTCGCTCCCTGTTCATCGCTTGGAACATTATCAGCATGTACATTTTCGTGTCGCTGTTCGTTTCGCTCATTTTCGAGAGCTTCTCCTACGTTTACCAACGAAGTAGCGGCTTGTACGCCCTTAGTCGTGAGGAGATTCGCCGCTTCAAGCAGGCTTGGGCTACCTATGACCCCAATGGATCCGGCTTCATCACAAAGGAGGCATTCCCACGGTTACTCGGGGTAAGTCATCGTGGGGTTGGTTTTTTCTTTTCAGCTAAATAACTTGGACCATAGGAACTTTCTGGTGTGTTCGCGATGCGCGTTTACGAAGGAGAATTCACAGTCGGCGCCATCTTAGAACAATGTCGGGCTAACTCTCGAGACTCAATGAGTTCGTCTGTGTACACATCACATACCTCATTGCCCCTTCGGTCGCGAGATTCAATGGCCTCGTTGCAGCAAGGCCCTGTTGACCTCGCCGAAGGTATTGATATCAAAGAGCTCTCTCGCATCATCAACCGCATCCCAGTCAAAACCATACAGAAGCGGCGCCAGAGACTGAACACCTTCTACGAGGAGGTTCTCGTGTCTGCAGACCCTGAGCGCGGCATCTCCTTCCATCAATGCCTGATGATTATTGCCCATTACAATGTCATCAGTGACAGCAAGAGTTTACGGCTGGAGGAATTCCTCCGTCGCCGTGCGCGACTCCAGCGTGTGCAGGAAGCCGTCCGGCGCAATACGGTCATTGGCTTCTTCGACACTTTATACTGGTCTCGTCAATTCCGTCGCGCGGTCGACAGCAAGAAGTCTAGCCGAATGACCGCCGTACCGCAATTAATGGTGCCGGAAATCTTTGTTGACGATCCTGGAGACTCCGACGAGGGCGAGCAGCCCACTGGCACGATGACACCGCAGACACAACCCGAGCCAGATGGACCGTTCACGCCTATGCTCTCGCCATCATCCACCTCTCGCCGACGGGCCGAGTCCAGCCCAGCTGCGCGCCATGCCGACTTGCCTCGAATCGATACCACTATGGTCGGCCGGGGGTCGGGTACAAGCACCCCAACGGAATGGTCCAGTATTAGCCCCTCACGTACCCCGCGCCACATGTACGGCGAGCGCGTCTCCTTCGATACCAGCAACGGCAACCGTGACCAATCACCCGCGGGGACCGACCATTCACGACAGAATAGCGTGATGAGCGTACAAGACGTGATGACCTCTCTAGACAACTCCGCGTGGGGTGAGAGTATCCGACGCAGTTTCACGCAGCGACGATCGGGTGACCGATCCTCCGAATCATGAAGAAGAATGAAGTCTGAACGAGATGCGAACACGGATCTTTGATAGATAAGTGGGTGTTGTTCCTTTTTTTTTTTTGGTGTCTCTTGCCTACATCACATGCTCACCGTTGCATCCTCGCATGACTTCCAGATCTCGAGGTCGTTTTTTACCCATTTCCCTTCTGTTTAGTTTCATGCTGTACACTACCCTTTAGCCCGGGAGCATTTTGCATAGCAGCGGCGTGGGATTCTGCCATTTCAGTGCTTCATTTTCCTTTTCTTCCTTGATCATTTCGTCAATAGAATGTGGCGTATACATGGACTAGATGGACTATCGATTGAAACGTTTTATGACTCCACCGGGGAGGCTGAATCAAGTGGGTCCGAACTATTGACGAACTACCGCAGTCGGAAGCTAGCACGTAATGAGCTCATAGCAACCTCATGATCTAGGTTGATCTAGGTTGATCTCAGTATCTAGGGGCTAAGAATGAAGTTCATATTTCCGGGAAAACGAACATCAGAAAGCCATGTGAGCCGTGAGTTGCCCGCGTCTGGGGGGGGGAGATTTGCCGGATGCGGTAGTTAATCCAGGAACAATTGTATTATCCGCATGCGTTACAAGTACTGAGACAATCCTCCCTGCAGCCTCGGTCCTTGCAGTGGCCTTAATTATTCTTTAAGTACTTCTGTCTAGCCCATTCTCGTCCTTTCTCGTTCTCTACTTTTTCCAAAGATTATGGATTGTCCTCACTAAATCCTACTCACATTCCAAAACACAATTCACCAAAATCACCACAACCACCCCACCCAAACAATGTATCACCAATTCTCCTCCAGTTTCTTCCCTTCTCGAAATATTAATCTACCAAGCGACAATTCAAGTCCAAGCTCTCGAACAATCTCACCACCTTCCTCTCCAACATCCTCCAAACGATCCCCCTACCACCTCTTCAACCTCTCCTTCTATCCGCACTCGCATAAATCCGAATCCGACGATACACACCTCTTAGGCTCCGCCCAATGTGGCCATAGCATCTTGCCTGTGCCGTGCTCCGCGGCCGATCATCACTCATGATCGTACGCCGCCGTCCCTCGGCAGTCGACATGGCGCTGAACGAGGAGCGATCCCGCTGTGACGAAGATGCGATCGAACGTGCGGGTTTGGATCTCATGGAACCCCGCCCCGTGGATATGAAGGGCGATGTACCCGCTTTCCATGCGTTGGGTCCGACGTCGCGGCCGCGCAGTATTGGCGCTGAGAGTCGTGAGAGTCGAGAGAGTCGGGAGGTGCCTGTTCAGCAGCCGCGGTTTGTCATGGGTGGGATTTTTGAGGTGATGGAGGGGCGTGCATAAATCTGCGCTCTGCTCTGCTCTGCTCTGCTCTGCCACTTACATTCATTTCTATATTTTCCTGTGTCTGGAAGGGAGTTACATTTTGGAGTGTTCTGAGTTTGCTGGGAGGGGTTCCGTCTGGATTTGGTCGAGAACCTGTAAAACGTTTGGGAATTGTATAGCCGGGCGTTGATATGGAAACTACTGCGTTGGTTACCACATTGTACAGAGATTGAGTCCTTCAGCGGTATCTGGACTCTCTCAATATACTACGCTCTCTGTGCAATAAATTTCTTCGAGCGTGCACGCTCTATTGAGACCTATGGATGTTCTGGTATTCTTTTGCTATTTCATCTACCTGAAGGAAATGATATTTGTAGGGTATCGTATGGTAAATGCGGGTCGCCCCTTCATGGGGACATAATACAAGTGCATAATCGTTGAGTTTGTATCGAAACGTAGCCGCGTTTCGAGAGATCGCTAGGAATGCTTAGAATGGGAACCCCGGCGCTCCTGTCATGCAAGGTGTAGGAAACCAAAAAAAGGTACATGTGAGAGGCAAAATGAGAGGTCTGGGCCTGAGCCTGGGCTTTTAGACCTTACGACCCTTTTTGCGGGCATTAGGCCATAGCTGGCCGCGGCAGTTGCGCTCTCCGCAAAGACATTGGACAGCATTGGGGTCGATCTTGTTGTTACCGTCCCAATTTGGGTTGTAGTCAAATGTTAGCTCGGTCTTCGGCTGAATGTTGCGGAGAGCGAAAAAAAGCCAGGTAATAGACGAGATGATCGGCGTGGTTCGTAGTGTAAACGGGGGCAATTATGCAATTAGGATTGCAAGAATGGTTCATGAACCGTGTGGGAGAGCCGAATTTTTGACCATCCACCACGTAGAAGTCATCAAAGTCTTCGCCATACTCCGCGATCACAGCGCCATCGTTCCGATTGTGGTCGAGAGTGAATAGATACGATTGATTTTTTTCGTCTGTGTTCTCGCGGGCGTCGGCTTCTTTCTTACTGATTACCTCTCCAAGGTAGATGTCAATAAATTGACCGGCGACGATCGGGTCTGGGGAGCAAAGACCTAAGTGAAACAATTAGTCTGTGGAAGTGAGAGAGATGGCTCTCAGGAAAGTCGGGTATTGACGCCTACCGAGACCACGGACTCCAGTGTCAAAGATTTGAAGTCTAACACTCCGCCCTCGCTGGACGACTGTGTTCCAGCATTTACCTTTACACCCACAAGCTTCATTGCACTCCAGGATCCGGGGGTGACGCTTTCGCTTGAGGAAATCTGACCCAAGGACGATTTTGTCATGAACTCTTCGATAGGTCGAGATCGGCTTATCTTCGTCCTCTTCCATCTCGATGCAGTCGCACGACTCAGGATCACAGGGACCATTGCAGGTGCATCCTGCGTTGAATGCGGGGTCCGCACGAGTAATGCCATCCTGCAATTTGTACTCATTCAGGAAACCAAAGTTGGCTGATAGCATCGCAACTTGCTCGTCGTCCATATCGAGCGAGACTTCTGGTCCACTAATGCGCTTCAGCTTTTGGTTCAATTCATAGCGCAACGCCTGTGCCGGGGTAATCGAAGTATGGGGCATATGTCTCAGGCGCGATTGCAAACGAGATAATGCTTCGGTCTACCTTGCGCGCATGAGGGTAAGCCCGCAAAGCTGCCTTTTGACGCTCTTCGGCGTCGGTCGGGAACCGATGGTCCCAGGAACCATCGCGAGGAGAATCAACCGACTTCAGCGTCTTGATCAGCTTCTGCTGTCGTTGAGACGGCGACGGGATGACCACTTCAATATTGGCACTCGGGGCAGGGCTTGGAGTCATGAGCCTGCTTGAAGGCTGGACCTTCGGAATTGACAGCTTGTTTTGATGACCAGTCAATTTGTTTTGAGTCAATTGAGAAGGAAGCGAAATCTCCTCTGAAGAACTATCATCGATCGTCCGCTTGTGCGGTAGGCGGAGTGTCGAAGATGGGCGACGTGATGAACTCGTCACATGTGAGTGATCCTCTTTGGTAGGTGAGAACGTTGGCTGAAGCCATGATCCCAAATTAGCGAGTACTCCCATATTTGACGCGAAAAACGCGTCGTAATTGATCGCGTGCCGGGTGGATGCGCTGGGAGGGGTATAAAAAGAAACGTGACGCGCAAATAGAAGGATTGAGATCAGGAAGATCGAAAACAGAAAATAAAATTGCGAAGAGCCAAGTGGAAGGCAAATTCTGAAGAATGCGGGCAGTTGAAAACTAGCCCTAGTCTTGCGGAGAATGGGGATGAAACTTGAGATGGGGATGGGATGAGGAGGATAGGATACTGGCAATCGCGTGTCGAATGGGGAAGCAACGGGTGAGGAAAAGCTTACCAGACTCTCTGTCTCCGACTCCGTGTCGCCGGTAAGGTCATAAAAGACTGGCGCCGGACGGTGCTCGGGGGGCCCCATCCAGACCGAAACGAGCGGCCATAGTCATGGCGGACGAGGCGTCTAGAGTCTAGACACTCATCCGGGGGCGAGGGACGCTCGTGGGGGCGAATGGGTCAGAAGGCGGGATGCGGACGGGTTGCCGATAACAAAAGAACACAGAAAGAGAGGCGGGTCGGGACACCCGGACGACTAGGACTCAGGAGTCAGGAGGAGTTACGGGGTGCAGGAACCCAAGGGCCGCGTCAGAGACACAACGGGGAAAACTTCCAGTCGCCTCGATCAGATCGAGGAAGCTAGCGTGAGTGAGAGAGGGCCAAACAGGCAACAGAATCACCTAGGACAGGAGACTCCACAGCTACAAGTTCACAGTGTGAAGAGTGGCGGCGATGCAGAAGAGACGACTACCGCGCCACCGGTCTGTGGTTGGCCCCCTTTGCTTAGTCATACAACATATTGTATAATGAAAAGTTCATTATAACTATAGAACTTCACGCAGTCACGTATATAGGCTTAATATGATCTCAAAAGCGCATAGAAGGTAGACGAATGGTTTGGCGTGGAACCACATTGTCTTTCAGTGAACTTTCGCCGGCTTGACGTGGAGCTGCAGTCTGGATGCTCTGATTGAGGAATCTTGATTGGACGGGAAAGGGATTGTCAGAACCGGGCCAACGGAAGCATTTGCCCGTCTAACTGGAGCGGGTTTGCTGGTAGCTTCCTGTGGCTTATGCTCCTGAACTCCATCGGGCCGCTTTGGGACCCCATGTCACAGGCCAGTACGGAAGAATTCGTGTGCCATTCAGAAAAGTTCTAAACTGAGGAAAGAAAGAGAAAAGAGAGAGAAAGAGAACAACTACGAAACAATAAACTCCCCCCCCCCAATGTCCCCTTCGGGACTAGCTCACCACACGTGACCTTTCCTCGAACCATGCGTCACACCCCACATGAAATTTATAAACAAATAAAGTATATCACGTTAATATATGGACTTTTCTTGCTAGACTGAGATAATTTTTCGGACAAGTTCAAGGGCGTGGGAGAGCTTCTAGGAGCCTTGGGAGATTAGGTACGTAACATGTCAGGCAAATTAGGCCAATTCCGGTGTCGGCAAACTAGTCATTTACGGAAGAAGTCGGTCTCGCTTGATTTTGTCCAATGAGGTCTTTCGCAAGCGCTGACTAATCAATATATGCTCTCAGCCTATTTGATACATTTGGATATTCTAGTAGGCCCAAAATACGGTCTATATTATTATTACATTGAGTGGTGTCAGCCCAGAATGGAAAGTGAAGGCGCTGGAGCTTTTTGTACGCTCGCCTAGGGATATATATAGATATCACGTGATTCCATATATAATGTTCGTCAATATCTTAATAGCTTTGAGTTCGTAAGTAGAACCCTAACTGTATTCTGAACCAGTTGGCTGTATTGAATTGGCTCCAAACAAGATAGAATCGGGTGTCAAGTTGCATTGGATTAAGCTGAAAAATGGTGGGCGCCGGAGTGAGCCCCAAAATGAGCGAGCCGGAAGTGAGTCCAAAGTGAGATGGCTTCCTTCAAGGCATGATTCCTCTACCAGACGGGATCCTAATTTTGACTAATATATCTTATTCTATTTTATATCTTCCCAGCTATGGATACATCTGATTATTTCCTCCCCATGCTGCGTTAAGGTCGCTGCGTGGGCTTTGGATGGTGATGGGGGCGATGCGCCCACTGCTTAGGCGGTGACACCCCGTGATGGACCCTGACAATAGGCGGCATTGCCGAGAGTGGTGCCTGTACTCATGTCGATATAGGCGGCACAGAGCCCGCAGTTCAGGAACCCCCCAACCTCTAGAAATTTTGAACTTTAGAAATTGAGAAATCAAAAATTGCGATTCAAAAAAAGAACAATAGTTATAATGACGACGATGATGATAACAAAGCAATGATCGATTTCCATTTGGAGTCCATGCACCGATGATTTTAGTATCATAAGACGCGTTCGAGTGATGACTAGCGAGCGAAACCCCTCTGCAAGCACGCCTGGGCGATCATGCCTGCGATCCCGAGAGTGCCCAACTGGCAGTCAACCTCCGCCGGCCGCAACATCTATGCAATTGCTTCGAGCCTCCCACCCGCGGTTTTGAACCACGTCTATCGCTCAAATTCCAAGAATACTTTAAGGGATGGCGCGTTGATTCACTGTTAAGTTGACAAAATTATAAATGAAAGAATGATCACCGAAGTTAGTGAAGCTAGAGGCGTGCTTTAGCACCGAAGTCAACGGCCTCAAGTTCAGGGTCCATCGATTGTTCAATTCAAGCCGCGATAGCCTCATTTGTAAATTTTTGTTTGGAGACCTTGACGAACGTCCACTATTCCAATTCTCGTGTGATCGTTTCCAAAATCACTGCTCCGCTTACCTGAACAAATGTTCGGCTCATTTGAGTACTATTCTCGAGGGAGCATCCATACAAGGGGTTGAGTGAAAGGCAGGGCTGCCCTGGGCGTACTAGAACTGCTTTGTCACCATTCGGCCAAAGAGAGCATCAACAGATTGGCGTTGACATGCTCCGGGTCCGTTAGTTATACCATGACACAATATGCCATACACCAGGGCTACGTACGGATCTACAGTAGAGCTTTGGGTAATCTCCGGCATTAACAGCATCACATTTTTGCATAGACGGGACACTCATGATCAAATATTCCACAAACTATACAACGCGATTCCCGGCCTCGCCGCAGATAAACCGAGGACAGGCAAAATCTAAGAAAGAGAAAGGAAACCATGAAACGAGACATCATCATCTCTAATGTACACCATGAAGATCGAGGGCTTGTCTAGGCCAACGATGCGTGCTGGGGTAGATGAGCGGGAGCGAACAGAGATGGATGCTGACTAAAATGATAGGGCTAATGCTGAATGGCAAATGGGACTTATGAAAAGCCGGAAGTCCATGGCATGCAAAAATGAGCTGAAGCGACAGATGAACGCTCGCGCGGATGAGTCATAGACTAATGTACCTAAAAGACAGATAAAATGTAGACACAGACGCAAAAGCTTGAGTAAAGCGCCCTTCTGGGGAATTCGATGGTTTTTGGATCCCTGTTCATTGACTTCGAGGGCCAGGTAAGGAGGTCGACTCATAGGCGTAGGGCATCGAGGATCTTCTTTGCCATCTCTCGGTACTGCCACATGCCACCTGAGACCTTCTTGAACTGGATGCCATGCAATGAAAAGAGGGGGACCTTCACAATGAGAATTTCAAATCGAAGCACCAGGTTCTCTCCGGTGTCGCTTTGGACGCGAGTGGTGGTCTCTCCAACCACTCGGTCGCCAACAGCGCTCTGATTATGTTCCCGGGCAACATATTCCTCAGAACCATCCGAGTTCGTAGTGAAGCTGTGATCTGGCGCGGCCTGGCTGCGGCGTTGAGATCTGTTCTGAGTCGAACGGCTGTCATCCCGGCTGTCATCCTGCCCGAGAAGTCCGCCAAAGCTGATTCTCCGGCGGTGAGAAATCTGTCCCTGTCGATCCGGACTGGGTGGGCTCATATCAACCACCTTCTCTAGGTCAATGCTTGGGGCATGGAGGCAGCTGAAACCGCCTTTGATCTCGACATAGTCCACCGCTAGTTGTTTAAGCACGCGGATGATGTCGGCCCGAATAAGGGGCAAGGGCTTGCTGCTGGTCGTGGAAACACTGAAGAGGCCCTTGAGGTAAACTGGCTTGGACAAATCTTCACCTTCGTTTGCACTTTCCAATGCGGTTCCTGCCCCAGAGATGTCCGCATCGGTCTCTTCTGGGACATTTGCTTCCCGAGCCGCCTCCCGTCGTTGACGACGAGCTTGAATACTTTCACGGCGAGCATGACCTAGCGACATGGTTCGGGCTGTGTGCGTACGGCCACCAGTCCCAGGAATGGTCTCCTTGGGCGCAACCTGGTCGGACCCGCTGGTTGAAGGGGGTTGATGCTCTGCATCCAGCGTATCAACATCGCTCCTGCGAGCTGCTCTCCGGGGTCGGTAGTCAGCGGAGTTGACACTGGTGGATCGGCCCAAAAACTTGTTTGAAGAGGAAGTCTGGTCGGTGGAACCAGGAGCAGCAAGGAACTCTTGTTGCGGCTGGCTCCCCCCAGTAGGAATAGAGCCGGGGGACGGCTCGGCCCGTCGGGTTCGTCGCACACTGAAACCTCGGTGGAGGGGAGAAGCCGAGTCGGCAGGGGGTTGAACATGCAAGATTGGAGTGTTGGGGGTACTGGTGCGCTCTCGTTCGTGTTCACGACTGCGATCCTTAGTTCTGCGAGTGCTGAAGCGTCTCAAAAGACCGGCAGCAGCGCTCTCCTTCTTTGCGGGAGTCTCGGGTTGCGAGGAAATTGGCATTGCGTGCGTAGAAGGCGACGAAGTATGAAGGTGCTTCATGCCCTCAGTGACTTCATCTTCACCGTGGGTCCGGGCCCGCGGGCGAGACCGGCGACCAGTGTCCTTGTCTCCCGGGAGTTGATACTGATTGGTGTGAGCAGCCTCAGGAGCGGTCGGAGCAGACAACTCAGATACATGAACATCGGCGGTAGTGGGACGAATGCCAAGGGCACCCGGTCGAGCGTCGGCGCGCTCACGATCGATCTTTTCTTTGACGAGATGATAAATGGAGACCAGAGGGCTATATGCATTCAAGGGGTCATTGCCCAGCTGAATTGCCTCCATCGAGGGTGCTGATAGTGTATCGCGACTAGCGGCAGAGTTGCGGCGCTTGTAGAAGTCAAAGACGCCGCGCTTTTTCTCGGCTTGGCTGAAAACGGGCTGTTCACGGTGGTTGTTTCGCACAGCGTTTCGATATTCCTCCGATTCCAATGTCTTGGTCAATTGGGCCGTGATATATTCCGGGGGGCCGAAATCAAAGCCCGTCATTTTTTCGATCACCTCCTGGTCCAGTGGGAGCTGTAGAGGCTCTCTGTGGGGAAGGAAATTCTCTGGTGGTGCGCTGAAGCCCTTGTTCATCCAGGGGTGGTTCATAATTTCGTTCAAGCTGGCACGCTGCTTGGGATCCGTAACAAGCATGCGCGAGATGATGTGGCGACATTCTTAATTCTGTTAGCATCTAATTGAGTATGGAAGATATTGCAGCGCTCAGCTTACCTGTCGAGAGACCCGGTGGGTACTCCACAACACCCTTCTTGATCTTGGCATGCAGCTGAGGCATGCTCTGGTCGTCGAAGGGCACCTTGCCGCAAACTAGAACGTAGAGCACAATTCCGAAACTCCAAACATCTACTTCAGGGCCAGTATACTGTCTTGCTTGAAGCAGTTCTGGGGCTGCAAAGTACAGACTGCCACAGAACGTCTTCAGAAGGCTTCTCGGCGAAAAACAGATTGCTGAGACCAAAGTCGATGATTTTGATATCACCTGTCTTGCTGATCAGGATGTTTTCGATCTTCAAGTCTCGGTGGACAATGCTGTTTCGGTGGCAGTAATCTAGCGCGCTGGCAATCTGGCGGGCGAACTTGCGGGCCTGCTTCTCCTTCAATTTGCCGTGAGAGATGATGTAATCCAGCATTTGACCTCCGTTGACATATTCAAAGAGCATGTACCAATGATAGGTAGTTCGCACCACATCTCGCATGCCGCAGATATAAGGATGGCTAGTGAGGCTGACGATAGCTGCTTCTCGAGCCGTTCGAATTTCCTTTGAGCGATCCGCCCTTCTCGGATTCGCGACTATTGCGGTGCTCCTCGGTTGAAAGTCTCGGGACGATCTTGACAGCGACCTGCGATGGGGGTTAGTACTTGTGGAATTTACCATGAAGCTCGATATATCTATATCAAGCCGCCATTTACGAGGGTGTTTACCTGCTCTCCAGTCTCCATGTTTTTCGCCAGCTTCACTTTACCCATGCTGCCCGCACCAATCGTCTTTCCCAGGGCCCACTGGCCTGTCGGCGTCGTGATTGTTGTACGGCGCCGGGGCTGTGCTGCAGCGGTCGGGGTCCTGATGCGTTTCGGTCGCATGCTGCGACGAGTCAGCAGCACGATCCGGCGCAACTGTCCCAGTCATATCACTTCTTTCTCGCTGATGAGATTGTGTTGAGGGATTTCTTTGGTGTCGTCGGGTGGATTCGGCCCGGGTCGCGGTTGATGGGCGTTCCTGCGAGCGCTCAGAGGAAGGATCACGACGCGACGGAATCCTAGCAACATTGGAAGCCTCGAAGTCCCGACGGGCTACGCTTTCGAGCGCAGCGTAGTTGGAAGGCGGGCGGCGGTCATGAGAAGGGGTTTTCGAGTGTGAATACTGATTCTGTGGAGGGGGCTGGGACGAGTTGGACGATCGGACCGCCACACTGCGTGTGCGATGGGGGAGATCGGTCTGAGCAGGCCGGGGAGGACGGGAAGATGTTGAATGACTGCGCACGACCGTCGGCGAAGTCGACGCTGGAGCCGGGGCCGACATCGCGACCGGAGGCGAATGGTGCTGCAGCGGTCAAGTTTGCCTTAAGCCAGGGCGGGGACGTGGCCAGAGAAAGCCCCACGAGACAAGAATCAAGCAGGAATGGAATGCAAATATGGCAAAGAATGAAACAACGGACACGGCAAGGATGAAAGGAGGCGGGAGGGGTCCGAGGTAGATGAGATGAGGGGGTGGAAGGAGAGAGATGGAGTTTCTGGGATGGATGCGGCGGAGTTCTGTACAGGAAGGCGACAGGGGCCCTGTCGCGCAGAAGGCTGATACCCAAATTGTATTTGAGGTCGTGGTTTCACTTGGGCTCTCTGCTGTCTCACCTTCGATCTCTCTTGGTCTGGTTCCAAGATCTTTCCACTATTTGACTCTATACCCGACAGGAACGCCCATGACATAATCGATCCACGCGTCAGGCACCAAAAAGCGCTCGTTGGTGCCTGGTGATACCCTTGGGTTGCACTGCTGGCCCCGGGTGCGCTTCCCTATACTGGCTATTAATCTATCCACACTACTGATCACGCCCCTGAGATGCGGAGAGCTGACACCCGCCATCTGGTCTCCGATCTGGGGATGCTATCACGTGATAGTTACTATTAATATCCCACGAACGGTGACGATGTTCGGAGTGTATAGTATAATGTAACAGTTCACAAACACTGATATATAGCCTCTGCGTCGCGATTGACTCCAGGCGGGACTTTCGATCGGCCATTAATCACCAAGTCTCTGTTGATGCGCCCGGGAGGATCCCACACAATCTCTGCCACGTTTCTGCGAGGGCGTAATGTGCCACACCCTGTTTCGTCTCTGTCGCGAAATATTATAAAATCTGCACGATCGCCTTTGTTCACTGCCAGGCTCTTCTTTGAAGATGATAGACCAATTGAAGCTCGAGCCCGCGTTGACACGCATTCGTACAAAAGCTCCGCATCGGCTTGCGTTCCTGCCTGATATACGCCAACCCCTAAACAAGCCAAGAACAATGGATCTGCAGAGCCCCACGGAGTGAAAGCATTCCCGACGTTGTTCACGCCCATGACCACATCTAATCCGTACTTGCGAATCATCTCAGGTACGTCGAGGGTGCCTCTAGGCTTCCCTTGATTCTGCGGAGAAGCAGCCATGTACAGATCGCTGGTTGGCAAGCCAACGAAACTGACAGGGAGATCCTCTTCGTGAATGATGCGAGAGATCTCGGTCCATTCTTCTTCTTTGAATAGGGATAATCGTGTGCAATGTCCGAGCATCACACGCTTGGTGGTCGAGGTCGTAGTCCAGCCTCGCTGTTTGAGGGCCTCTAGAAGATACCAAACCAGGGCTTCCTTCTTTGGGTCAAGATAGTAGTCGAGATGAAAATCAAGATGCTTCTCAAGCTGCAAAGCTTGGTCAACTGCCCAATTGATGTTCTTCTTGGCAGCCTCGATGCTTGACTCGACATAAGGCGTTGTTCCGATGACGTCTATTTGAGGATATTCGGCGAGGGCTTTCTCAACGAGGGCCAGATTCTCCTCTCCAAAGTCACTTGAAAAAATAGGGTCTTGGGCAAAGCATACGATCTGGATTTCGCAAGCATTGCTCCATTGGTCTTTGAGCGTTACTCCTGCGTCCAAGCACATCAGTTGTACAGTGTGATCGATCTCGACAAATGCCCTCATGGCTGTCACTCCCGACGCAACGGACTCTGCAAGTAGCCATTCTCCTCTGGTCAAGAGATCTGACCGTGTAAAGCTTGCCTTGGCTTCGGTGGTGAAAGACAGCGCTTCGTGAAATGTACCGGCGGAAGGAAGAAGATGGGAATATTTAGATGCACTGTGGACAAATGCTTTGTCCAGGTGAATGTGTGGATGGGCCAGGGCTGGCAAAAGTAGAGGAGGCTGAGAGGGTTCATTGTGGGGAAGATCGTGCGGAGTGATGGATGCGACGGTGCCTTGACAGGTATCTGATGAATATTGAACGTTGATGTCGTAGGTGTGAGATGAACCAGTCAGTCTGACACCCTTGATAGACCCAAGCCTGTCGCTCAATCTCAATGGTGGCATTTGAGCTGCACAGGGTAGTTGCAAGATATGGTGAATGTCATCTTGCGGGTTTTACCTTCTCCACCTTGAACCCCGCGGAGATGCCCGATGTTCTTATCAGGATTTCAAGATAATCAATTTTCAAGTGCAATTTAATTCCATTTTGATGAGCTGTCACGTTCATTTACATGTTATCCTTTTTTTTGACTTCTTTTGGAAATCTATAAGCTGAGTTTTGAAATCATCTGTATACCCAACACTTACGAGGGTAGCGAATGCTCTGTATTATGGAATTAGTGTGAGGGCTCCAAGCTTCAAGCTACTACTCGGCTTTCAGTGAAAGCTTTACCGGGTGAAAGAGTTGAGATCGTAAATCGTTGATATTGCTTCCATGTTTGCTGCAATTTAGTCAAAATTAAGTACATATCCCATGCCACCCTCATGTTAGAGACAACCACCATTAAGCTCCTTAGCGATACCACGAAAGACTTCTCAGGTCTTCTTAGAATAAGGCCAAGCCCAATTCCGAATGTAATCGGGATCAATCCCATTGTTGAAGGCCTCACTCTTACCTGCAAGCTGGAGGTTGATCAACTTCTCCCGAACACCCGCAGCCGTATTGCCCAAAGAAGGAACCAAGTCAATCGCATCAATGGCAAGACTGTATCGATCGGTTCCATTGCGCATAGCTAGCTCAAATGGCGTATCGATGTTACCCTTCTCCTTGTAACCGCGCACATGCAGGTTGTGCTGACCAGGCCTCTTGTAGGTCAACCGGTGGATGAGCCAGGGATACGAGTGGAAGTTGAACACAATTGGTTTATTGTCCGTGAAAATGGCTTTCCACTTCCGGTCGGGCATACCGTGAGGGTGGTGGATACGAGAGATCAATCGGAACAAGTCCACAACATTGACAAAGCGGACTTTGAGATCGGGAAGGTACTCGCGCAACAGTGCGGTAGCTGCCAGGGCTTCGTGAGTCGAGACATCGCCGCAGGATGCTATGACAACATCAGGCTCGCAGCCTTGATCATTGCTTGCCCATTCCCAGATTCCGAGACCCTTAGTGCAGTGGTCGACGGCATCATCCATGCTGAGGAATTGGATGTGCTCCTGTTTGTCGGCGACGACGACGTTCACGTAGTTGACACTGCGAAGGCAGTGGTCCATTACTGAGAGGAGCGTGTTGCCGTCAGGAGGAAGGTAGATTCGAACAACTTGTGGGCTCTTGTTGGCGACTACGTCAAGGAACCCAGGATCCTGGTGAGTGAACCCATTGTGATCTTGTCTCCAGACAGTGGCGGTGAGGAGAATGTTGAGAGAGGCGACCTTGGCACGCCATTCGACCTCGAGACACTTTTCGATCCACTTGCAGTGCTGGTTGACCATGGAATCAATGACGTGAATGAAAGGCTCGTAGCTGTTAAGTATTCCATGACGACCAGACAGGATGTAGCCCTCGAGCCATCCTTCGCAAGTGTGCTCGCTGAGAATCTCCATCACACGTCCATCGGGAGAAAGATTTCCACCGTCCTTGTCTTCTTCAAAGTAGTCACCCATCCAGACCTTCTTTCCTGCTTTGTAAACTTCTGAGAGCTTGTTGGACTCGGTCTCATCAGGACCAAAGAGGCGGAAGTTGGTCTTGTTCTTGGCGACAATATCACGCAGGAATCCAGCCATGTTGGCCATGCCTCCCTTGATTGTCTGTCCTGGCACGATATCTTTGAAGCCATATTCCCGGAAGTCATTCATAATGAGCGGCTTGCGCAGAAGACCGCCGTTACCAACGGGGTTGGCACTCATGCGGAAGTTACCGGTGGGAGCAAGCTCTTTGAGCTCCGGAATCAATTTTCCATTTTTGTCAAACAGCTCTTCCGGCTTGTAACCCTTCATCCAGTCCTCCAGCACCTTCAAGTGCGCCGGGTTGGTGCGGACGTCAGTGATGGGAATCTGGTGTGCGCGCCAGAAGCCTTCAAGGTATTTTCCATCAATCTCGCGAGGAGCACTCCATCCCTTCGGAGAGCGAAGAATAATCATCGGCCATTGTGGGCGGAACGGCTTCTTGGATGAGCGCGCTTGCTGTTGATACTCTCTGATCTCCTGCACACACTTCTCAAGGGTAGTAGCCATGGCTTGATGCATGCTGTCAAAGTCGCTACCTTCCACGAAGTAAGGCTTCCAGCCGTAACCGACAAAAAGATTTGTCAGCTCATCATGACTGATTCGAGCAAGAACGGTTGGGTTATTGATCTTGTAACCATTGAGGTGAAGAACCGGGAGGACAGCACCATCCACGCAGGGATTGAGGAATTTGGTACTGTGCCAGCTAGTTGCGAGTGGGCCAGTCTCAGCCTCTCCATCTCCAACCATGGTCAATGTAATGAGGTTTGGGTTATCGAAAACGGTTCCGAAGGCATGAGAGATTGAGTATCCCAGCTCACCACCCTCGTGGATGCTACCAGGAGTCTCAGGAGTTGCGTGACTGCCGATACCGCCCGGGAAAGAGAATTGCTTGAAGAATCTCTGCATCCCCTCCGCATCCTCGCTCTTGTCGGGATAGACTTCAGAGTAGACACCCTCCAGATACGACTGGGAGATGATTCCTGGGGCACCGTGTCCGGGGCCCGAAATGAAGAGGACATCCAGTTCGTACTTCTTGATGAGGCGGTTCATGTGGATCCATGTGAATGACTGACCAGCATCTGATCCCCAGTGACCCAAAAGTCGGGCCTTGAGATGTTCCAATTTCAACGGCTCTTTGAGGAGTGGGTTGTCTCGAAGATACAGCATACCAAGACAGAGGTACATGCTAGCACGGAAATACTCGTTCATCTTGCGGACTTCATCGGAGCTGAGAGGCTTCCCCTGCAGAGTTGAGCGAGCCTGTCCATATGCAGAGATGCTCTTGGCATCAGCGCCACCAGCCTGAGATGCCATGGCCAATGGATTGTGTGAGGGAACAAAGGTCGAAAACAAGTGGAAGAATCAAGTATGTAAAGGAAGTGAGAGGAGGGAGACAGGAAAATGAGGCTGCCGAGAAGCCGAAGGTAGCACTAACAAGGCAGATAAACTCGAATGATTCATGATGGAGATACTTCGTACCTTTCCCTGCTTTTATGAAAGTGAATGTGGAGCTAGAGCCAACCTTTGGTGGAGTGGTCTGACACCTGCATTGTATGATGCTCGGGCAACAGTCAATGACGTGTAGTTGGTCGATGAACACACCACAATCTGTTAGTGGCACCTACCGGTCCACCCTACAATCATGACTGGAAGATCAAGTCTATCAAAGCGACCGTCAGATCTCGAAATCATTCATTATTCCCGACATGCTAAATGACTCTTGAGTCAGGATCAGATTGGCCCATCTCGCATGGGCGCATCGCTTACTCCGGACCATCCCGCTCCCATCCGAATTGCTTCATTTCACGCGGCCACTCCTCTGGACATTATGGATTGGCCCACATGAACTGATCTAGATGATTTTTGCCCATTAATATTTGCGAAATCTTTGAGTGGATCTAGCTAACACGCTTAAGCGACGCGAAGCGAGTGACCATTGATCCTTGACGTCGAGTAACAAGGATAACTATGCGGGTGAAAGTGCCTGAACACCAGAGCACCTGGGCCCGTGGCGATCCAATCACATATCTAAAGTCCAGCACATTGGCCTTTCCCCTCATCCAGCGTCACTGAGATTGAGAGGTACGTGAAATGTCAGGCATTGGGTCTAGATCAAAAAAGGGTGGCTTCGTTTCTAGTCGTGCCTACCGTAATTACAATATGGCAATCAACTTGTCAATCGATTAACCATTGTTTATGAAGTGATCAATTGATTCCCTAATGGTACTTCCTGACCAGCCCCCACTTGGGCTCAGACACCGGGGCCTTTTCGCTTTTGACTTCTCTATTTTACTGTCGGAGTCCCAAACATCAAGTGGTGATCTCAAGCATAAAGAACTAGAGGAAGCTGCGGGCAGATTATTAGATGTTTCCGTTGAGAGCATGCCGGAAAAAGCCAATACTGGCGTGCTCTGGAAGGTGGCAAGTCCGGACATTGATTGCTACCAATTCCTTGGACTTCGAGCACCTCGCCTTCAATTGTAGATCAAGGGCAGTGTACAGCCAGTAGACCTTAGAATGCTGAACAAGCACGGTGGAGAACTTTGAGATTGCCGATCGACCTTCCAAGGTTCCAGGTCGGCGGGGCAGTACGGATAATGCATCTCCGAGATCTCAATTAATTTCACCAAGCTTCGGAACTAAGCCATCGATTATAGGCATTCAAAATGGGTCAAGGGGCATTCTGGAAGCCAAGAAAAACATTGCTGTATTATAAACGGATTCCGGGGTGGATTGTGTAGCTGACTTCGAGGCCGATCATTCATGTACCTAACAAATAATAGTCCCGTAGCATACCCACACCGCTTCGGGTGTTGGTCCGCCAGGGCCCAACACAATTCCATAGCCCAACACACATCTTGAAGCTATTCACACCCATTATTCCTCCACCCACCATGAATTCTTCGTATATCGCCATTGAGCAACGTATCCAGGCCGCGTGTGAAGCCGCCAGAAGTCGAAAAGACGCCAAAATCACCGCGCTGGCGCGCGAATTCGACGTTCCCGTGACCCGGCTACGGGCGCGTCTCCATAGTCGGCCGTCTCGTTCATAGCGTGCTATCACCACTAAGCGCCTTGATGCCTCGCAAGAGGCAGCATTGATCAGCTGGATCAATACGCTTGATAGTCTCCACGTTCCACCTACCGCGCGTATGGTTGAAGCGAGTGCGAATGCGATAATCGAGGGAGATGGGGGAACACCGGTTAATAAGATATGAGTGTACGAATTCATGAAGCGCCTCCCCGATAGGCTTTATTAGGTGAAATACAAGCCAGCGGAGAAGGCAAGGATCGAGGCTAAGGATATTAGTATCCTATAAGCCTGATATAATTATCTTAAGCTATATATAAAGCGAATCCCGCTATCGAATATCTATAATTTCGATAAGACTGGCTTCTAGCTTAGTCAGGGGAAGCCTCAAAAGGTTATTAGCTATAATAAACATCGCACGAGGCTATTCGCAAGCGAACGAGGTAATCTCCTGACCGGCATTAAGTGTATAGCTGCCGATAGATAGCTTATAGAGCTATACTTTATTGCACTAGGTGTGGTGCACCTCGAGCGATAGTATAATAACGACACACTTCTAGATAAATCACGAATTACAGTATCGCCGTCTGGATATTCGAATAATATCCTTATAGTTAATTAGCTTCGCTTCTTCTAGCAACATACCTATCATCGGGCTCGTGGTAGTCAAAGGTTATTACTTTTCGATAGTCATAGCTCGCATCTTACCTAGGAATTCCTCGACCTCTGCGAATAATAGAATATTATCGCCTTTGTCTTCCCTCCGTATACCACGCATATTATCTAGCCTCTCGATAGAAGCCCATTTCGAGCCTTAAAGGAGAGATTCCGTGCGAAGAATAATATAATTGCGCAGTGGGGTGGAGATACGAAGGATATTGCTGTCTTCTTTCGCGAGATTACTAGGATTCGGCAGCAAGCTATAACATCTCGCACTATTCGGAAGGCATTTACTGATCGCGGTATCTATCTATTTAATCCAGATCCAACTATTTAACATCTCGATGCTATAAGATCACCTACGCCAGAGCTTTATTGGCCCGACGGGGATACTCCGCCGCCTCAATCATCCAGTTTACCCAATTCCCCGCCAAAATCTACGACCCAGGCACGCCGTATATAAGGGAAAATATCTAGGATAGCTAAGCATAAGGCTATAAACCCAGATATCGGCCGGCAGATCGATAGGCTTTCCCGCTATATTGTCCAGATAGCAGAGGAGATCAGCCTTCTAAAGTCTACTATTCAGCACCAGCTACCGCCTATGCCTTCAAATGCTCGCAAATCACAGAGGCATGTCGGCAAATTCGGAGCCATAACCACAAAGGATGCGAGACGCCGGACTTCGACAAGGAAGGACAAAGATCATGCGGTAAGTGTGCGGAGAGGGAAGAAGGTGGCGCCTCTAAGCTTATTTTTGACCCCTAAATCGGCTACGGACGAGGTTAAAAATATAGAGACACCAAGTAGGATGACTATGGCGCCTAATTATCAATTTAATAAGGGATATCTATAGGTGTGGAGGGAATAATAGGTGTGAATAGCTTCAAGATGTGTGTTGGGCTATGGAATTGTGTTGGGCCCTGGCGGACCAACACCCGAAGCGGTGTGGGTATGCTACGGGACTATTAGTCTGTCCCTTGCTTGGGCTGTGCTTCGGGAACGAAGCCGACTGTAGCCACGAAACATATCGCGCGACCAAGGATTCGTGGCAGGCGTGTAGCTCATCAGGTCATCAGGTCAGGGGTCGACCTGATGACCCACATTTGGTTATATCTGGTAATTACTAGTAGGCTACATAGTAATTTTAAAAAAAAATTAAAATTCCTAATTTGGTCATATGATCACGAAAAGCTCATCAGGTCGAAATTGGACCCACTTTTTTGACCTGATGAGCTTTTTGTAGTCACTACTAGTAGTGACTAGATAAATGGATTTTTTTATAATTTATCAAAAAAGTGTGTGACCTGATGACCTGATAACCTATATTTAGTTATAACTAGTAGTTATAAGAAGAATCTAGAAAGACTAGAATTTAATTAGTCTTTTCCAGTAAAAATATATTTTAGTCTCTATATATAAATTCTATTTGAAGACTATATATATATATATATATATATATTTATTTAAAGGTAATATCTATAAGAAAAAGATATTAATAGCTTAATTAGGCTACTAGTAATAACTGGAAATCATAAAAAGAATCTTGGAAAACTAGAATTTAATTAGTCTTTTCTAGTAAAAATATATTTTAGTCTCTATATAAATTCTATTTAAAGACTATATAAAGATATATATATATATATATTTAAAGGTAATATCTATAAGAAAAAGATATTAATAGCTTAATTAGGCTACTGGTAATAACTAGAAATTATAAAAAGAATCAAGGAAAACTAGAATTCAATTAGTCTTTTCTAGTAAATATATATTTTAATCTCTATATAAATTATATTTATTGGAATATAGACTAATGCTACATAGAAAGATCTATCCTTATATTCAACATATAAGACCAGATTGTATTGATCACGTGACCAGATTTTTTTCCTTCTATCAAAATGATATTTTGACCACTTCTGATTCTGGTCCGCGGCCCTCTCCCGAATGATAGGCAGGACCATTTTCCTTCAGAGGTAAATGGTCCGCCTTCAGGCATGAATGGTCCGTTCCTTCGGAGGTGCCTTCGGGCATATCTTGCCTGCGGACTTCGACCATGGTCTTCGGACCTCGGTGAACAGACTTCGACCTTCGGTCCCCTTAAGGATAGGCGGACCACTTTCCCCGGCATACATAGCCTGATACTGCGGGGAAGCTTTCGGGGTGGCTAAAACCGTCGATCCTTGACATTATTCTTTTGGGTTTTCTTCGGTTCCCTTCTTTGCCACCTTTATTATGTTGCTGCCTAGTATTTGTATAACATTCTAGATATCATTTCTAGGCTATCCTAGCCTATAAATATGTCCCTCCTTTCTAGCAGAAAGAATCAAGTCAGTTCTACTTTCCTGAAGTTATTTTCCACTTTCCAAAAGTCATCTCTACCTTCTTCCTTTGATCCTCAGGACTGTGGTTCTGCCTTCGTTTAGGCTATATCTGCTTATAGTCTATCCTATGACCTTTGACCTTCTACCTTTGTCTGGCACCGACTGACCTAGCCGGACTAAGGTTGATCCCACGGACTTAAGGGGCCACGATCTGCTTCGTGGTAGCTTTCCCCTTATATCCCAACAATATTTAAAGACTATATATAGATATATATATAGAGAGATATATAGAGAGATATATAGATATATAGAGAAATTTAAAGGTAATATCTATAAGAAAAAGATATTAATACCTTAATTAAGCTACTAGTAGTAATTAAAAATATAGTTTTATTAGATAATTACTTATTAGTAGTTTATTTATATTATTTATCCTTACTAGAAAAGACTATTCCTTTCTAAAAATAGATAAATACCTTAGTCTTTTAAAGATTTATAGTCTTTATAGAATAGGAATTACTAGCCTATTTATATTACTTATTCTTACTAGAAGAGATTACTCCTTTCTAGAAATAGATAAATACCTTACTATAGTCCTTTAAACCTTTATAAATGCCTTAGTCCTTTAAAGGTTTATAGTCTTTATGAATAGGAATTACTAGCCTATTTATATTACTTATCCTTTCTTATCCTTACTAGTAATTACTAGTTATAACTAAATATAGGTTATCAGGTCATCAGGTCACACACTTTTTTGATAAATAATAAAAAAAATCCATTTATCTAGTCACTACTAGTAGTGACTACGAAAAGCTCATCAGGTCAAAAAAGTGGGTCTAATTTCGACCTGATGAGCTTTTCGTGATCACATGACAAATAGAGGAGTTTCAGAATTTTCATTTTAAGGTATAAACTACTAGTAATTACTAGTAATCACCGGGTATAACCAAATGTGGGTCATCAGGTCATCAGGTCACCTGGTGACCTGATGACCTGATGAGCTACATACCCGTTCGTGGCCACGACTCAACTGTATCTATGATTGATTCAATATTATCTAATCAAAAGAGACACGAATCTATATGCACAAAGCTACGATCCTGAAAGTGCCAACCTCACCCCGCCGGCAGGCGTCCGACTCATATGGTCCTGCACGGCTGCCAAGCCGATCGTCGATCCCCGAAAGTATGCACCAGCCTCTAACAATTCGAGCCATGCGAGAACAGGGCACCATTAAAGGTAGATCCACCAAGGCGCAATGAATGATGCCATTCAATGCCCACTCAAATGGAGAGGGCCCCGGCCTTGAGGGATGAAACTTCTACTAACTTCAAAAATGCTGTCTTGTCAGACTTTCAAAACAGGACTAATCTCCGGATTACTAGCGACCACATCAACAGTGCAAGCTAGTCAGGACCATGCCTGCAAATGTTCTCCTGGCGACGATTGCTGGCCCTCTGTTGCCACCTGGAACGCCTTCAATGAATCTATCGGTGGGCGTCTCATTAGAACAGTGCCTCTGGCAACTCCGTGTCATACCCCAAACTATGACGGAGACAGGTGCGAAATGTTGAGAAATAGCTGGAATCAGACATATGAACAGTATGACGATGTTCCCTTGTTTACAGCATATGTTTTAAGACTCTTTCAGTTACCAATCGCCTTCCTCTATAATGGCACCATTTTTTACCAACGGAACTTGCGACCCATTCCACCCGGTCTCAAAACCGTGTACAACTGGAAACCTTGTTCACTATGCAGTGAACGTCTCGCAGCCTGAGCATGTCTCGAAAGCAATGATGTTTGCAACAACGCATCAAATTCGCTTTGTCGTCCGTACCACTGGCCACGAGTAGGAACTAGCAGAAAATTAGCGCCAAATCGAGTTTTTGCTGATTTACTATAGCTACAACGGGAAATCCACAGGGGCTGGTGCTCTGGCTGTCTGGATGCACAACCTCAAAGACGGTTATATCAAAGATCATAATGATAAACACTACCGAGGAAAACCTGCGAAGCTTGGCGCCTGCATCCAAGGCATCGAAGCCTACCGCATAGCAGATGCCCATGGTCTGCGGATTCTCAGTGGAGCCTGCCCGAGCGTGGGTATCACGGGCGGATACAGTCAGGGCGGTGGCCATTCGATGCTCACTCAGTCCACGATACGGTCTCGTCGCAGATCAAGTGCTCGAGTGGGAAGTGATTGACGGTACAGGCAAGTTTATCGTAGCTACCCGCGAACAGAACAGTGATCTTTACTGGGCTTTGAGTTGGGGGGGGTGGCGGTGGAACCTATGGCGTCGTCTGGTTAATGATATCTAAAGCGCATCAAGGTGGACCTGTCTCGGGTCTAAACTTGACTATTTCGACAGAAAACAACTCAGACGACCTAACCTACAAAGCTTTAGAGCTCTATAACTCTCAGCTATCCGCTATTGTGGATAAAGGTATCATAAGCATGGGATCTATCTCGAACACTTCTTTCCAAATTTCTCCTATGACCGCTCCGGATATCCCAGTCGAGAAGCTGTAAAGCATCACAGGGCCATTGCGCGAGGGATTAGATAAACTGGGAGTTCAATACACCTAGAACTCGGAGCAGTTTGAATCCTATCTTGACGAGTTTGATGCAATGATGCGATCGGTTACAGTCGGCGTTGCACAGTACGGAAGCTAGTTGATCCCACAATCGGTCGTACTGGGTAAGAGCGATGATCTCACCGATGCTATTCGATATATCGTCAGTAATGGAGGAAAAATTAGTCTTAATGGTATGAATGTCTCCAAAAATGTCTCTGATGATGTTGACAATGCCGTCCTTACTGCCCGGCGGGATGCTATTACACATGCATATCTCAAGACCCCGTGGAAATTCAACAGCCCCGAGGAGATGCTTTCCAACCAAAACAAAAATGACACGGGATTTTGTTCCTCAATTGCAGAATTTGGCCCAGCCTATCTGAATGAAGTGCGTCTTGCCTGTGTCAGCGCAAGAGAAGTTGCTAACCAATTTTAGGCCGATTTCCGCCAACCTAACTGGAAGACTGCTTTTTATGGAGATAACTACGAGGCTTTGCGCCAAATCAAAGCAAAATACGATCCCCACAGCATCTTCTATGGGGTGACCGCAGTTGGCTCTGATGAGTGGATTGTCTCGCCTCGTGGATGTATGTGCAGAGCATAGAGTCAAGCCCGAACGAGTGCGATAATTCAAAGAAGGCGATGAAGCAAAAGCAAGAAAGATCAATATCACAATGTTCAATCTACTCACAATCTATACTTAGAATGCTAAGAATAGGCTTCAGAGCTTAGGCTTCAGAGCTTAGCGTCCCTTGATCAAGTATTTGCATCGGCACTGTAGGTTCCTTGCGCTTATCCATCTCGTCACAAGGAATGAAGAACCGAAAGATATGCATAAATTGCCCTTTTACGTCTAAATTTGTATTAAAGCTTGAAAACAAATGGGGCATGCGGAGAAATTTCTGACAGGCGTTCATCCCCACACAGCATTTTTTGGTCCACTTGAATGATCCTGTGTGGCGAGTCTTCCGCCCATTTCCCCTCGTGCCTCCATATCAGCGCATATTACAAGAGTATCCAGCAAGCCTCTCAAACTCTAGGACATCATGATCTTCAACAACGATAAAGGTAGCGGTGTGCGTTTATCCGGGAAGCCGCGGAGTAAAGCTTCGGTAACGGTTCGCTCCGGGCCCGACTCCACACTGTGGCTGAGGCCAGAGCGATCTAAACCGACGCCGCTTCAAGAAGCGCACAAACACGCCTTAGTTTCCCCCTTTTCGTGTGGCTAATTTCTACCCCTGTCTCAAATCAATCCTCAAAAAGAGAATGAAGCCATTGCAAGGTCTATGATGGCTGAAAGCTGATGTAACGACATTTGATTCCGAATCTGCCACACCACGTTTCGTTTCCCTGTGGCTTTTGGAGGGTTCAGTCTGCGAAGATAATGGGGAAAATGAAGTACGATATCCAAGAGCTGGCTCAGGATCAGCGAGTTCTGAAAGGTCAGCGGTATCAAAAATTTGTTTACTACGCGGCCCAAACGGGAATATGGATCGGCCATCTGTATTTCACTTTGCGCTTACTTTCGGTCCTGTGTAGTCCATCATGGACCTGGCCGGTATGGACATTACTTTTAGTTGAAGGAGTATTTTGGCGTGAGTTTCCTTGCTTCAACACATTGACAGACAATTCATCTGAACTTATCATAGATTTGTCTCGAAAAGAGCAGCTCCGGGCTGTTGCCGCAGGAAATGTTCCGCATGATGGTCCTCGCAAAAGACTCAGACTCATGAGCAATATTGACCTGCCTCGTGTGGATGTTTTACTGCCCTGCTGTGGTGAGGAGGTTGGTGTGATCATGGATACTGTGCACGCAGCTTGTAACCTTGACTATCCGATCTCTCAATTCCGAGTTCTGGTACTTGATGACGGCGGTTCAAACATACTCGAGAAAGCTGTGAGCGAAACGCGATCGCAATGGCCACAGCTCTCATATCACTCCCGCGGCAGACAGTCTGGCCAAGTATTTGCCAAATCCGGGAACCTGAACTACGCCCTGAGCACATTGCAACAAGAGTACCAGCCAGAGTTCTGCGCCGTGCTGGATGCTGACTCTATCCCAGAGCCGCAATTTCTCCGCGCGACACTCCCTCATCTACTTTTGAGCCCGGAGTCGGCCTTA
The DNA here is from genome assembly GCF_028827695.1 of Penicillium maclennaniae. Classification (NCBI taxonomy): domain Eukaryota; kingdom Fungi; phylum Ascomycota; class Eurotiomycetes; order Eurotiales; family Aspergillaceae; genus Penicillium; species Penicillium maclennaniae. Next base: position 1,889,130 of record NW_026623215.1, on the reverse strand, counting down.
GTCTCTACACGGCAGTATTTCTCGAACCTGCCAAAGGGGGACCCGCTTTCCCAGACTCGCAGCCATTTCTACACGTGCCAGAATGCCGATCTGGATGTTCTCGGTCGTGCTATTGACGCAGGGTCCGGGGCAGTGTTCAGAAGAAAAGCGATCATGGACGTAGGCATGTATCCGACCTACTCCTTCTCTGAGGATTGGCAGTTGTCCCAGATACTGCATGGCATGGGGTACCGTACTATACAAGTACAGGAACCCCTTCAATTTGGTCTTGTTCCGACGTCTCTTAGTGGCCATGCTGCTCAAAGAAAGCGATGGAATATCGGGCACGCCCAGCAAGTTCCAGCTATGCTCTCAGTTGGCAGCAATAAGTTCTCTGGACTTCTTCGATTTAATATCGCGTTGGATGGAGCGGGCATCATCTTTGGAGAGATATGCTGTCTCTTTGGGTTTGCTGCTGTTCCTTTCCTGTTGGTCGTCGGTCAGCAAATTCCTGGCCCTTTTCCAGCATTGATCCAGCTTCAATTTGTCCTGGCTCTCGGCCATGTCGCCTCGATGTGGATATACGAGTATCTGCAGGCTGTAGCTACCGGGTTCCAAAGTGCACCATTCGCTCACTTGGAAAACAAGTGGCTTGCTAGTGGTACGTGCATACGCTCATTCTAGAACAAGCTGTGGCTAAATTCAAATTCTACAGAGAGTATTTGGGGTGTCATACGCTTTTATTTACTGTCAAGCAAACCAAAGGGATCGTTCGTTACTGGAAGCAGTGTCAATTCTTGGAATCGTATCACAACCATGTCTTTGGTCACGAAGCTCCGTCGAGACTTATGGGACAATGGCGTGTTCTACAACGTGATTATACTTCTTGCTACCCTATGGGCAATCTTCCACTCGCTTTCTACCGCCATATCCATGCATCATGACGGCTTGGTCGAATACTTGCTTACTACAATTGCCTGGCCCCCATTGCTGCATGCATGCTATTTGTCTCTAAAAAGCCATTGGGTGCCAGTGTCATATATGCTTAACCCTCCACATTATCCTGACCGTAAGTCTCAGACTCACCGATCTGAAAAGGTGTCGAATTCCGAAGCCGTGGATGAGGTCGAGTCGCGATTGCGGCAAGGGATGAGAAGTGTCAGTCGAGATATGCTTCATTTGAGCCACAAAATTAACGTTAGGGATGATGCTGAATCCTAGATCAAGATAGGATACAAAAATGTCTCATATACTTGTAATGCTTTGGCTTCGTCATCAAAGATCAAATCCAGCGTCTTCGGCATGTCGCCCCCGTGAACTAAGCTAGTCAGATGAACGTGGACCCCCCTCGTTCAAAATGCCACTCCTTAAATTCGAGGGATTATAGATGCGCCCGAGTAAATGCGGTAATGTTTGTGTTAACCCTGGGCCGATGAATAATCGACGTACCTTTTCATAGGTTGGTAGGCGGCAGGTGACGCCGTCAGCCCCCGCGAATGGAATTGGATTGCTCAATCCCGACAAACATCACCGACTTGAAGCTTCGAGATCTACTGAACTCACTCACAGGACCCTGCAAGATCATTATGAAGCTCATTGTAGCTGGTGCGACAGGTTTAGTCGGCTCAGAACTCATCAAACAGAGCTTACAGATGAGTGCCATCACGCAGGTGATCGCCTTGGCGCGGAAGCCTGTCCAGATCGACAACGTGGACTCGTCCAAGCTGAAGAATGTCACGATTAAGGACTACGGCGAATATTCTGAACAAGTGAGGTCTGAGCTCGCTGCGGCCGATGCGTGCATATGGTACGAGCAAATTGCCATTTTTCATGCCTGGCGATGGCCTTGCTGATACAATGAGGTCTCAGGACAGTTGGAGTGACGCCTCTCAAATCCAAGAGTTTTGACTTTTCGGAGGTGAAGCGCATATGCCAGGATTGCACCCTGGTTGGATTCAAAACCATCTATGAGGCTGGCTCTAGACGGCCCTTCCGCTTCGTGTATTTCAGCGGTGAGGGTATCATGGAAGACCCCGGTGCCAAAAAGCCATTCTTCTTGGGCGATTACATGATTATGCGCGTGAGTCCAAGGACTGGTATTCTCGATCCGCTTTTCCTCTGCTGACTACATTCCGTACTCAGTCCAGGACAGAAGCTATGGTTCGAAAACTCCCTGAGGAATACCAAGGTATCGAGGTCTGCGTGGCTCGGCCTGGTATGATAACTAGCTCAAATACATGGGCAAGAGCCGCGATGGCTTCTGCTTTCAGCGCGACAAATTTCTTTACTCGCGCTATCCCAAATGTTACGCTGGAGGAGGTTTCATCTGCGGTGCTGAACCAAATTGTTAATGGATTTGAGAAGGAAGTGCTCTCAAATGCTGATTTGGTACGACTTGGACAAGCGGCTTACGAAGTGAAGGAGACATAGGCTATTTGTTTTTAAATTGCAAAGATCTTCAACTACTCACGCTCTGGAGCAAATTTAAAATTTGTGGTATGCATACTGATTTCTTCCTAGCTAAACGTCTTTCGTTGCACACATCTGGGACTACCTCAAGCTAGCTTGAGACCAATTGGTCGTATCAGATGAATCGAATTCACGGCTTCAAGCTGATTTTCGGCACGTCTTGTATCTTCAGTCAATCGGTTTTCTTCAATGCTACTCAATAATCTGCTCTTCCCATGGCAAGCGAGAACGGGACTCCGTCCAAGTCTCGATAAGAAGAGAGGATTGAAGCTGTCGGCTCTTATTTGTTCCTTCTTGCTCCCCGGTCTTATCTCATGTTAAGCCGTATCCCTTTCATGCTGTGTATTTCAGTGCGCAACGCACGTGTGACCGCCGGCCAAGACTACCAAGACTTGGACCTTGGCAAAGAAGTCTCAAGCGCCGCGAGTTTTCACGATCTCACCACGTGTGGCTGAGATTATGTTCCGATTTGTTGCGGAGAACCAGTTAATCAAGCCGCCTATACACATTGAGTTGCCAAGCGCCATGGCATGATACCTGGGAGGTTGGTGAGTTCCGATGGCCGATATCTGCTAAATGTATTCCTCACTTGCACAGAAAATCCGAGTGAGGCTAGCTAGATAGTGAGAGACCCCAAATATCGATGAACAAGTCAGAGCCTTTCCTCGATTTGCTTAAATACCTGCCCACTCTTCCTCGTTCCTTCTTTCTTTTCCCTCTCACGCCTCTTCGTCTTTCACCATCCTTCATCATCTCCAGTCCCGCTTGTCCTATTTATCACAATGCGTGCTCTGCTTGTCTCTATAGGCGCATGTCTTGCGGCATGCGCTACTGCTCAGACCTTTCAGCGACTGGGAGGCTGCCCTGCCCTGGGCTGCATCTTCCCACCTGATCAGTAAGTACCAAACTGTACTGCTGCAAAGTGAATCGACTCAAGCCTCGTCTTGTAGGGTTGACTTCCTTGCTGGCCAGTTCTTCGATATCCGACTTGAAGTCCATTCACCTGTCAATGGCTCCGAAGCGCGAGTCGGTGAGCCAGATCCCAATTTCACTTTCACCATTTCCAAGAAGGGCGGCACCACTGTCTCTGCTACTGAGTACTTCAAAGTCGTGGAGCCCGAGCTGGAGCGCTGGAATTTCACTTGGTATGAAGGTAAGATGTCTTTGCCCTTGAGCTTACTATTGTGAGAAGACTCGAACTGAGTCAGACAGACCTTTTCGCCCAGGATGCCGACCAACCCTCTCTCGTCAATGTCACTGCCAAGGCCTACAGACGTGTTGTTCTCTACGAGCCTGGTGACTACGAGGCTACCTTGACCTACTATGGAACTCAGAAGACTGTTGCTAATTGGCACGTTCGTGACCTGCCCACCAAGCGGCGTGCCAAGAACGTTATCCTCTTTATTGGGGATGGCATGACTACAAATATGATCACTGCTGCCCGTCTGATGGCTCACCGCAGCATTAATGGCAAGTACATGACCAAAATGGCTCTTGACAAGTTTCCCGTACTGGGCCACCAGATGACCCACTCCATGGATTCGTTCATCACCGACTCGGCCAACTCTGCGACAGCATTGTACACCGGTCACAAGAGTACCGTCAACGCCCTCAATGTCTATGTCGACTCCTCCAAGGATCCCTTCGACGATCCCAAATTTGAGATCATCACTGAGATTTTCAGACGCCACTTCCCTCAAAGCGGCGTTGGTATTGTGACCACAGCTTTCCTGGCTGATGCGACCCCCGCTGCATTAGCTGCTCACACCAGCAAGCGAAGCCAGCTGGACCATGTCATTGGTGCTTTCTATGAGGGCGGTGTCAGCAATCACAATTGGACTAACTGGGATGGCCCTGATGTAGTCCTCGGAACCGGTGCGGAGAATTTCCTCCAGACTAAGGACGCCCCTCGTGACTACTACAAGCTCTTTGCCGAGAAGGGCTACAATGTGGCCTGGAACAACACTGCCATGCAGAATGCATCAAATGACGAAAAGCTGCTTGGCGTCTTCCAGACTAGTAACCTCGCTCTTTGGCTCGACCGCAACGTTTACAAGGACAACCTCCACAACAAGAGCAACTACCCTGACGGCTCTGATCGTGATGCTACTGATTTGCCGGGTCTGAAAGAGATGACTCTCAAGGCGATTGACGTGTTACAGGAGCGACACGACGACCAGGGCTGGTTCCTTATGTCTGAGGCTGCCAGTATCGACAAGCAAATGCATACTCTGGATTATGATCGTGCCTTGGGAGAGCTTCTGGAGCTCGACGACACTGTCCGCGCGACTATTGAGAAGCTTCAGTCAATTGGTCAGCTCGAGGATACTCTCATCCTTGTCACGGCTGACCATGGCCACGGCTTTGACGTCACGGGTTCCGTTGACACCAAATACATGAGCGCCCAACGGGAGGATCGCGAGAAGCGCCGGTCCATTGGCTACTACAGAGACTCTGGTCTCTCGCAGTACACCGTCGATGGGCCCGACGCCTTGCGATACTCAGATGGCGTGCATTTCCCTGCTCGCTGGGACCCCCGCTACACTCTGCACTCCGGTGTCGTTGCTTTCCCCGACCATCGGGAGAACTACCAGGTTCACAGTGAAGGCCCGCGCGTTCCTGCTGTCGAGCTCAATGGCAAGGAAGATGACTTCTACGTCAGCTACAAGGACGCTGTCACTGGCTTCCTGATCAACGGCACTTTACCCGTTGATGCTGACCAGGGAGTTCACTCGCTGACCGATGTACCGGTCTTTGCACAAGGCCCCTGTCAGGAGCTGTTTGGTGGTGTTTACAATTCCATTGACATCTTCTTCCATATGGCGGAATGTTTGGGCTTGTCCGAGACCCAGGGCAGGGCCTCGGAAACCTGTGCTGCTCAAGGCGGGAATGCCTAGTGTCCATGCACTGGGAGTCTTCCTTATATTCTTTAGACGTTCATATTGGGGAGAGAGGTGGAGGGCGGGGTTTGGGGGTTTGGGGAATTATTTAAAAGCTTCACCTAGGCTGACCTATAGGACCTAAGTTATCACTATATCTCTGGATTCATAGGTTCACTATGAACTTCATTTTCCTGAACTACGTAGCTCGCTGTGTCTCCACCGTTTCTTGGTGTTTACGGGAGAGGGTGCTGTGACCCCCGGCAGTTGGGTCCTTAGTGTCATTGAATTTCATTGCGACCTTTTGAAGACTTGCTGATAATACGGCAGAGGCAAAGGTAATTCATCAAGACGGGAGACCATATAAGAAGGCCGCAAGACTTTCTTTCGAAATTACCAGTTCATGAGAGAGTAAGGATTATTCTTAACCTCGAATTTAACTAGCACAGTCGGAACATTTGCATCGCAAAGAAGAGAATGAGCATGGTGTTCAATTCTGGCTGAAGATAGCTCGCTTTTCTCCAAATCGTTTTCGAGATGCAGCTGGAGTGCTGCTGACTCGATCGCGGCTCTGCAGTACAATGCAAGATGCCATGGCGTCCTTCTAGCCCGCTACCGTCTGTGAACAGGGCGCTCGAAGGACTACAATGCCTCTGGTCCGCCCTGAACTCACAAGTAAAACAACTGCTCTGCGTTGTGCAAGTCTTGGGCCGGACCTCGAGGTCGGATAAGCTTATGCGCGGCCGACAGTGCTAGATTAGAGACATATTGATATCGATTGGAATCATATGAATGTAGTAATGAACAAACAACTACCAGATAAAACTTATGAGTTCCCCAAGATAAGGTCGTGTCCAAATTCACAAGCTCCAAATCACTGACGCATAATTCTAAGGAATAATTGTCATCTCCAACTCATCGCCACGCTCGAAAACATAGGCATCGTTTGACATGATTTGAAGACATGGCGCGTCAAGCCACTGCAACGCTAACCGGTTTTCTTCAAGAAAGCTTAAGAAAGACCAGCAGCCTTGACCAAGAAAGAAGCAGCTGTGGAGGCATCACTGCCATAGCTCAAATGGGCCATGACATTGAAACCGTTTTCGCAGACAGGGTCACCGACGGCACAGAACTCCTTGACCTTGGAGGCGTCAATGTTGCTGACAGCCTGGGCCTTGAAGGGGTCACCGAAGAGAACGGCACCAGCAACATTGCCCGAGCTAAGCTTGCTCATGGCGTTGTGAAGCACCATGGAACCCTGGGAGTATCCACCCAAGACGACCTTGGTGTTGGGACACTTGGCAAGGACATCCGTGACAAGCTTGGCCATAACGGGGCCACCGTTGGCACCCAGCTCAACGTTGCTCTGGAGGTAAGGAAGTCAGTAAGATTATTATTTTTCCCAAGAATAAGGTTGATGGGTGTCATACCTCAGCGGTGGCATCGTAGGTGACCCCCTGCACCACGACCTTACCGTTGAGCAGAGTGTTCAGCTGGGAAGCGACTTCAGGGCCAACCACCGAGCCCATGTTACCCAGCTCATCACTGCCACGCGCAAAGATGAAGGTCAGCTCCTGGCAAGCATCGCCATCGGTGATGCCGTTAGCGGTGATCGAGCTCGTGTAAGCGCGCGACTTCAAAAAACTGCCCAGGCCAGAGCTCCCACTGAAGGCCGACTCCAGGGCATCAAGGCCACCAGAGGTAGGGCTTCCAGTCGATCCTGATCCAAAGCTGGGAATGAGGGAGCTGAGAGCACCGAGACCGCCGGAAGTAGAGCTTCCCGAGCCAAGGCTAGAGAAGGCAGACTCCAGGCTGGACAGGCCACTGGAGGTTCCGGAGCTTCCACCAAAGGCAGATCCCAGTCCAGCGAGACCACTGCCAGAACCACCGAATTGACGGCTCTCGATGGTACGGGTGGGTGCAGCCAGGGCACCAGCGGCCAGGCAAAGAATGGCGGTGGTCTTCATGTTGTATAAAAGATTGAAAGAGAGAAACTAAAAGTGGGTACGAGACCAGCTCGATAGATTGTGGTGGAAGCGACTGTGAAAGAATGAACGGAAGTAATCGAGGATGAAGAAGGACCACCTGAAGGGAGAATCTCACGGGCTTTATACCTCTTGGACATCACTCAATCTTGGAACATGCCCAGGTGATCTCCCATGCTGGATACCGAGGAAATCATTTTTCCCTGATCTCTATACTCGATGATCGGCCAATTGGGGAATTGTCCAAGGGCTGATGAAACAGGGTCCACTGTTTCACCGTGCAACAAACTTTACTGGAGTCTGTGATATCTCAACCCCGGTGCCTGAACCGGGGGTGACGTAGAACGGCTTGAAAATTAGTTCCACCTCTAGCTAGGCGGGATATCCTTTGAACAGTCCTCTTGGCTACCCGCTGTTGGCATTGTATGAAAAGTGATATTATTCCCAACCCTCACGGACTTTCACGACAATCTCAGAAAATCGATGTAACAACAATTATACTCCAGGATAATGCACCACAATTTGTCCCAAAATCTCTAAAGAAAAAAAAAAGTGTGCAATAAAGAGAACGTTTCAATGAGAAGCCCGGTTGAATAGGTCGACTCAAAAATGAGTCGTTCTTCGGATCGCCCGAAATGGGAAAGTTGGCCGTTCCGTGTCCCCAATTAAGGGTCTGGGCGTGCAGCGGGGCGATCAATCGGGTAAACAACGGACCTCGGCCTTTTTTCAGCCTTGGCCAAGCACTGTGGTCCATCTAGAGTCAGTTGGAAAACACTAAGTAATAGAGCAAGCCAGTGGTCTCTGAATAACAGCTCACAGGTAGCCTGAAAAATGGCAACGTGCGGAAAACGTAAACTAACCCAGGTTAAGTCACCACAAAATCACGCCGAACACGAACAATGGATTAAAGGCATACCTTCAGCATGTAACGCCTTCTAACACGATCCCGATGGACCAACAGTATCCATGAAAAAGAACAGATGACACCTCGTTCGTTCCGTCATTTGATCGTCTATTCCAAGCTCGTCAATTAATCCAAGAAATCTAGAATGGTCTCTTAGCCAATTTTTGGTAAATCCTTCGATTCACTAATCTAGGATCCATCCAGATCTAACCCTCGATGGTCAGCAGATCCATCAACAATCTAAAAAATGATCCTCTTTACATCCGCGGCGATAAATTGCCCCATGTAGTAGATTAGCCGGCCGTGCCGATGACAAAGCCTAAACTGATGTCCCATTCTTGCTGAAAGATAAATCTTCTCTCTCAAATACATTTCTTCCTAGCATGCCTCTTTATTCTCCCCTTACTGCGAATTGTACGGAGCACGATGGTAGCGTCACCGTTGCGGCTCGGGCCGGGCGTAATGGGACCAAACGCGCAGCACGGACACGATTTGCCAATCCAGCAGCGCAAGATACGAAGTGATGTGAGCTGTTTACAAAGCAATTCTCGAACAAAGGTGAACATCTCAATTAATAATGGTTAAATGGGATTCTGACAAATCATAATATGTAGTGTCGGTCATTAGGACATGGACATGGATGTAAACATGCATGGAGGGGAATCAGGGGAATCAAAACACCAAACTCGCAAAAAGATACAAAGAAATGTACAGACAAAAACCGATTATGCCGGATACGCAAATATGCAAATATGCAGATATAGTCATGGCCAACAGTGGGATGACGCCATCAGCCTTGCACCACAAGAGGTTCCAGGGGCGGCGGGAATGGGTGGCTCTCGTCGAAGTGGTCCAACTCGCTTCCATCACCACTGTACCCAATATGATCGCGGTTGTCATCGATAATACGCCCATACTCAAGGAGGAGAAGATGCAGGTAAATGTCCAAGTCCTCGTCACGCAGCGCAGCCTGGGCCCATTCGCGGCTCTGGGCGGCGATGACCTCGGCTTCGAAATCATGGCTAGGGACGTAAGGCCCATGGTTTGGGACGGCGCCTTCCGATGCAGGGGGTTGGACTCCAATGAAATAGGTCATCAAGGCGTATAGATCGGTGAACCGATTGTCCATAGGGACAAAGTGGCGCCAGGCGAAGAGTCTGGAGTCGTGCCATTCGCGGAAGATGGTGGCCTTGAGTCCTAATGACTTGCTTTGGTGGAAGGCGCGCCAGCGGCCAGAGAAACTGTGGCCATCAATATCGGCCAAGTATTTCGCCTTGAATTGTTCTGGGAATTTCTTGGGCTCCTTGTAAGTCCACACACCGTCGTAGAATGAACAGTTGGGAATACAGCCCCAGGCCTCGGTGAAGCCGACATCAAAGTACGTGGAGGCAAACTCGGAGGGATTATAGTCGGGAATCAGCTCATACTGCTTTCCATGGTCTTTGGAAAGGATGGTGACATTCTTCGAGGCCATTTCGGTGGCGTTGGTGGCCTTCACAAAGCGCTGGCGATGCAAGCGGTCCCAATTGTCTTCGACTTGGATTCCCCCCCGAGGTCACGCCACGCCAAAGCATCGTGTCCGTCTTGTCTTCCCATTCCCAGTCGTGCTTGGAGTTGTAAACATAGCGCTCGTCCTGCAAGAAATACATGTTTGCGGGGAACAATATGTCGTTGTTGACGCTGACCTTGCATTCGCTGAACACGGGGATCAGCTTTCGCGTGATGGTGTTACTGGAAGCCGAGAAAAGGAAGCCGTGCTGATCACCGAGGACAGGTCCCACGTTGCAGAGGTCCGAGGAACCCGTAAAATTCGAGATAAAACCACCCAAGGATGTTTTGTACAATTTGTCTGCCTCCTCAACGGTCATGTTGGCATTTGCGGGAGACTCGGGCGGACAGGCCTCCTTGGAAAAGTCGGTATATGGCTTTCCAGCAACGGAGAACCATGCGGGATCCATGTCGTCGTAGGCACTGCTACTCTCGCTGTTCCAGTAAGAATCCATGTCTTTGGTAAAACGATCCGCAGCATCCAAAGGCATTCCTCTTGTACTTTCTTCAATCTTCAAGTAGTTTTGGATGTCTTCGTGCGTAACCATGACGCGGGGCTGGTCCATAGTGTTCATCGCGATATCCATGTCGGGCAAATACTTGGCAATACGTCCAACCGAGCGCGCAAGCGTTTCCACGCGCCAGCCTTCTGTGTGAGAGACCACCTCATGGTCCCGAAGGCGCACTCCAGCAATTCCATCGCTCAATTGCAGCTTTGCAGCCATCTTTCGGATTTCATGCGGAGGAATAGCCCAGAAAGGACGCAAATCGCCTGTGATTTGCTGGAAGTCGTCGACGTTGTGGACATGCTTCTTGCGCGCAAGTTCATACCATTCTTTGAATCCGGGTGGGGGATGGCGTCCGTAAGTATCGCGGTATTTGACCACCGCTTCGCGGAAACTTGTCGAGCGGCTCTCATCGTACTGGCGCCATTGTTGGTCGGCCTCTTTCATCAAACCCGCGATGGGATGTTGATCGTGCGCATAGGTGCCCTCAATTTGTTTGTGGTGTGGACGCAACAGGTTGAGACCGGGAAGGCTAATGACGGTATGATCAACACCACGCGTCAAGAAAATCAAGTTCACGAAGCAAACTACAGCCGCGGCGAAAGCGAGACCCAAGTAGATAGTCTTGCGCCTGCCGGCGAAGCTGTGCGCGCCAAGCATTCTGGAAGCACTGTCCGGCCTCGTGCTTTGGGATGCCGTAACGGGAATCGTGTAGACCTCGAATGCAAGGGGGAGGGGGTTCGGAGGGTGGAAAACGCTATGGAATGCACATGGTAGAGATATGAATATTCAAAGAGAGAGGAGGTAGAAGGTAGTTAGAGAGGAGAAGAGAATACGAGAACATTGGGGGGGGAGGAACCCCTAAACAGAGATTTGACCGTTTGGTAGCGGGAGGCCGCCACTCCAGAAACTAAAGTCTACTAAATCCACGAGGCTCTCCCGTGTCTTGGTCTCTCTTTCTGGTTGTCCTTTGAAATTACACCACATCTACGATTTTTCAGCCCTCTAATTAGGTCTCGTGTCATGGAGGAGCTGTCAATCATTTTTCTTTTCGACTAGCGATTTTCCATGCTGATCCCTCAATTGAAAAGAAAAAAAAAAAGGGTCGCCCCCAAAGTCCCTGGAATAAGGAGCGGGACGCGGTCAGCACGGACTTTTATTGGTGCAGACGCCAAGAGTTCACCATCAAGAGGCTTTCATTTCCGCTATCGCGACCTAGTCAAAGGTACAAATCCGCCCCACGCTTAGCTAAGGGGGCCATTTTCATATTTTCCCGGATTTGTAGGTGGATAATCGTGACTTATACCAGTGACTAGGCATCTACCCAGACGTACCTCTTCAACACGTGGAAGAATAGCTTTGTTTCGGACAAGATGGAGAAGGCGGTGAAAGAAGTGGATCTCAAGATTGGCATTTGCTGATAGGATAGCTCTGGCTTTGTCATACAATCGCGCCGTTTCCACGAATCATGACGCCTTTCCAGGTCGTCTCATGCCTTGAGCTGACAACCCATGGGTAGCATGGCTGGAAAGCGCCCCCGCGCGGCCTTTGAGGAGGCCTGGCAGCCTCCTTATGCGCTTTATGGCACGCCTTTACCTCCGCTGGACGCCGGAGTGCGCGATGACGGGTCCTACATGCCCGTATGGAAGCAAGAGGTCACTGACGAACGAGGCCGAAAGCGATTGCATGGCGCCTTCACTGGTGGCTTCAGTGCTGGGTGAGTTACTTTGGTCCACTGAGATTTACGCGCACTAACAATTTCCAGGTACTTCAACTCTGTCGGCTCAAAGGAAGGATGGACTCCCGCGACGTTTGTCTCGTCCCGCCAGAACCGCGCCCGAGATGCCAAACAGCAAGCGCAACAACGACCCGAGGACTTTATGGATGAAGAGGATTTGCGGGAACAGGAGGAATCACGAAAGCTTCAGACGGCGGAAGGGTTCGCCGGGTTTGGATCGACCGAGGCGGATTCGACGAGGAGAGCCGGGCTCATGGATTTGCTGAAAGCTAGCGGCGAAACGATGGGCGTGAAGCTGTTGAAGAAGATGGGTTGGCGCGAGGGACAAGGCATTGGGCCCAAGGTGCGGCGCAAAGCCGACCTAGGTGATGCTCCGGGGGATGGTCCTGAGCAGACATATCTCTTCGCGCCAGAAAATCCCCCGATGGTCGCTTTTATACGAAAGACGGACCACAAGGGCCTCGGATATGAAGGCGAGGCCCGTTTGGAGGAACGCAATGGCTCACGCGATGAGCCCGAGGAATCAGACACTTTCTTTGGCGGGCGTCTCGCCATTCAAGAGAAGGACAAAGCGCCTAAGGCGAAGGAATCTCGACGAGGTGGGATTGGCATTGGTGTTCTTAATGACACTGGGTCAGACGATGAAGATCCATATGCCATCGGTCCCCAAATATCATATAACCGATCCATCGGCGAGAAGAAGAAAAAGAAAAAGCTCAAAGAGGAAGGCAAACCAGCGATTGCGATTTCCAACCCATTACTGAACCCTAGCGCAAAACCCGTCTTCATATCGAAGAAATCGGCTGCGTCGCGTGCAAGAGGATTTCGAAAGTGCCGCGACGGACGACTACCGCTGGACGGATTCGTTCTCGCTGATCTATCTGGCCTGTCCATCTCAGACACGAAATACGAGCCTCCTGAAATACCCGAGGGCTGGCAGTCTGCAAAGCAACCCGCCCCAACAGAGCAAGATCCATCAAATTACGTCTCTACAGCCGATGCCGCCAAGGCATCTGGTCTCGATCCCACCTCACGAGCTGCTCTCTTGGGCGAGGCACAGCTGCCGGGCAAATCCATCTTCGACTGGATGACCCCCAAGGCCCGCGAACGAATTGCAAAGTTGACCGGGAACACTAATCTTCCTCCGGCTCTTGGAGAAAAGGCCCCAAAGGGATTTGAATCCTCAGATTCACAAAAGCGAAAAGATTTATCGGATTTAGTCCCCAAATTAGACAAACAAACCGCCGTTCAAGCCTTGACTCGAGCCGTGAGCGGATGGATGCCTTATGCGGAAGATGAGGACAAACGAGCACGATATCGTACATTCCTTGAAGTCCGGGCAGAGATCCGTGACTCCCTTCCGGATCGAGTGCCAGGTTCCAGCACGGATGAGTGGGTGACTGAGATGCAGGAGTTTGCCCGCGCGGCGGAAGTGTTCAAGCCCATGTCTGGTATTATGGCATCACGATTTACGTCGGCTTCTACCGGTCCCAAGGTGGCCTCTGATGCTCCCGACTCGGCTGAAGCCTCTCTCGCCCAGCCCGCGGAGAGGCCCGAGCCTCCAGCCGTAGCCGCAGCCAAAATTGGCATGTTCGGACAAATGACCCGAAGCACCATACCCTTTTATCCTGCTCGTCTTTTATGCAAGCGCTTCAATGTGAAGCCACCTGCTACAGTACAACAAGAGCCTGGAGAACAGGCATCCAATGCCAGACCTGGTACCCAGTTCCATTCTGGGGGATACCAGACTGATCCGGCATCAAGGGACCTGGTCTCTCAGGAAGTGATGAACATGATCATGACAGAATCTGGACGCCAGCCGACCGCCAGCTCCGATGCCACTAAAGCGGGTGCCACGGATCCTCCGCCTGCGCCGGTGCCAGCGCCAGCTGTTGAACCTGAGCGAAACGATGCCCTTGAAGCCGAGCGACCGGGCGATGCAGTATTCAAAGCGATATTTGGCAGTGATGATGAAGATTGAATCAGTCTACAAGAATATATTATCTGTACATTATCCATCTTCGGCCGCAAATTAACGTTCGTAGAACATGTGGTACGATGTCGAAAACATGGATGAACATCGGGATACGCGTATAGCTTGACATCATCAAAGGCTTGATCCAACGATCCAGCTTGGACCAGGAATGTACCTGGCTTGTCATCACACTTGCTTTTTATTTTCCCTTTATCTCCTTCCTTTCCATTTATCCTCTCGGCAAGTGTCACATCGGTAATCATCACACGCCCGGTCCTTTGTTGCGGCAAGGCTAAAGCTCTGGTCCTCTTTGGCCCCTCTCCTCAACCTTGGGAATCCTTCCCCTCTCCATCTTATGGAGTATCGACGCCTGCAAGATGGTATGTCCAGAACTTCAATATGCAGAGATCACTTGGCAGCCTGCTGTCAGATCTTACCTTTGGTGGCCTCTCCGCATATGCCCAGACGCCCAGCCCGATCCCCAATCCCCGATCCAGGGCACTTTACACGGCAAAACTAACAAATCGTTTCCCCACAGGGTTGCTGCGCGTCCACACCGTCGCATGACGTTGATTCCCAGGGCGAACAAGAAACCACGGACAGATCCCAAGAGACTCGCAATTCTATCGCCGAGACGACCATTCAGACACAAACACAGCCTTCCCGCCGCCGCACTCGACGCGCGCCCGATTTACCGCTGAGCGAACACTATAATGAACCGGTGCGCCTGCATATTTGGTATAGCAAGCGACGTGCCTGGACTCGCGCAGATCTGGACCGCGAACGCCTCGAATTCTTCGAGACTCGTGTTACCGGGCGCCCGGAGGTATGGGCCGCCCTATCCACCGCTATCAACTTGATGCGCGATGGTGATTTCGCCACGGCACAAAGTATTGTCGACGCAGTGGGTGTCACTATTCCGACCGGTGATTTGTGCGAGGGATGTTATGACGAGCAGGGTGTCCTCTACCGCTTGCCGCAATGTATTGTCAACGATCCGGAGAACATGGCGAAGACGAATCCTCCTAGTGCCAACTCCACTCAGGAGGAGATTGGGCACGAGCAGGATGGGGATACTGAGGCGCTGTCCGATGGGAAGCTAGCGACAGATGATGCTTCAGGTGACGAGTTAATCGCGGGCGATGCCGAACGCCGCCGCGACGAGAAGGGCAAAACGAGCGAGCGCGATTTGATCCGTGTGCAGGCCCGTCTTAGTGATCGTGACGGCCCGGATCTGATACTGATGGTGAGCAAGGGGCAGAGTGTCGGCTTCTTGGCTCGTAAAATTCAGCAAGAGGGAGAGGTGTGTATTTCCCACACGTTGCTTGGTGCTACTGATCTGTTCTGTTCTAATAATCTCTAGATATCGACTCACCAGCGCGTACGACTCGCTTACCTCGGCCATATGCTAAAAGAGCAAGAGTCGCTGCCCGAGCAAGGGTGGCAGGATGGCCATGTCATCAACGCCATGGTAGTAAGGCGACCCTCTCTCTAAGGAACGCTTCCATTGCTTTGCTGCAGGAACAGGCACATCCCGATCTCGGCCATACATCCAGCCTCGCACCGACCTCGAATCATCCAATCTCGCATTTTCCCTCTCTTCTTCAGCATTTTGATCCCCACTCTTACGTCTGCTTTTTTTGCAAAATACCCCAATGTCTTTTTCTATCATCTTGGATGCTCAACTCCGCTTGCACCTTGTTATTCTAATCTGAGACCAGTCGGACATCTCCTTGACATCTAGCTTCAGGTATATGTATACCTATGTCGCTTGTGTGCAGTTCCATCCGATGGAACTTGTTCCTCGCTTCTCACTCTGCATGCAGTGTGTGAAGATCGGGGGGCTGAATGAATTTATGATTGTTTATGATTACTTGTGAGAGATTAAATCTAATTTGTTGCTCTTCACTCCTGATAAGCTTCCGAGGGTCTCGCTGCAGAGGTTGATTAGATCTTCCAAGGCTATGCTTTACTCGTATGCAAAAAATCTTAAATCCTCGCCCAGTAGACCTCAGTAGGGCCCAGTGGACAAGCAAAGGTGGAATGGCAAAAAGAAATTGCTTTGCATCATCCGTGAATCGAACACGGGCCTCGTCGATGGCAACGACGAATTCTACCACTAGACCAATGATGCTAGTTGATATGTTGAGGTGGGTATTGTGGCTTTATGACCAAACACGGAATCATGGCCAAATTGGGTTTAGCTCGTTCATGGGAATAAGGATTCTCTCGCTCAAATTCAGGACTGCGCTCAACAAGAATTCGCCATCATTGGCTTGTTTTCATTACTAAGATCTTGTGAGTGATTATCAAATTATTCCGTGTCATTTTCGAAGGCCTTTAATAAGCTGGAGTGACATTCCTTTGGAATTTAACGCAGATATATATCCTGGAACGAACATCCGAGAACACTTAAGATTGGCGGTATGCAACTGCATTATATCGACTGGCTTGGAAGATTTTCTGGTTGCTAGGTAGACCTTCGAAGTTGCTTGCGGCCATTAAAGATGTACTAGACACAAATAAGGTTGTTACTGGTTCGAAAGAATAGCTATTGGAGGAATCTACCGATATGTTCTTCTTTAATGAATATTCAGAAAACAAAAGTTGTTGCACCTAAACGAGCCGGCCATTGTCCGCCTCCTTTCCCCTAGGAGTTGTTCCAGAATGGCGCTTGAAAGCACGGCACAAGAGTGAACCGCACATACCGATACCACGTATCAGCGAAGTTGGGTTGTATTGTTTTCACACGGAACATGTAGTACATTAGCACAGTTCCCATAATGTTGAAGCCAATGTAGGCCCAAATCGATGCCGAAATTACGCCAGCGTTCGCTATAGTCTGTATTGAATTAGCAAGTAATCCCAAGAACGGAGAAGCATATTGCTCACAGATATTGCTAGAAGCGAGATAATGATCTGCGTTTGTCAGTTGACAATACTGACAATCTACCGTAGCGGCAGGGTTGTACAGCTGACCACCTGCCGCAGTGGCGTATGGATTCAGGTATGCCCCACAGGTCAGCCCAGAGGGAGGATTGAAGACGCTCAACTCGGCGGTAGAGCATTGGATATTTCGCCCATGTAGACCGGTTGCTGTAATACCGGCAATCGAATATGTCAATGAAGGAACACGATACATGAAAATCCAGAAACCAGGCAAGGCGCTCGGGGGCTGCATGACCCCATTGAATGTAAGGGTCATGATGAACATTAGCGTTGCGATCGTACCCCCAGTTTCGGCATCGGGAAGAGCTGAGATAATGAAGGTCGCGAAGGTTGAAGTGAAGATGTAGAACTGAACAATGAAAAGGAGCATAAGGCCCTGGCGATGCGATGCTTGATTCGCTTCGTATACTGGGTAGTAGTAACATGCCCAAGCCACGACACCAGCGAAGATCTGATACGGAATCTCGACAATGATGTTAGAAATGAGGAATGCATGCTGCCCAGGAATAGGCTTTAGAGGGCCGCTCGCGCACTTCATACAGGGACCGTTGAACGACGAACTTGGGCATAATCCTGGTAGAGTGAGAAGGGAGTCTTGAGCTTGAAGATCGGAGGATTTTACTTACTGTTGCACGAGCGTTGAAAAAATTGAACACATCATGAAAACACTGAAAATCACATCCTGGAATCCCTGCAGAGAATTGTCAGGTCTCCAGAAAGTGAAGCCGATGAACAGAGAAGACAGTGTGGCCAGCATAATCTTGGCCCAGACATAGGATGGCTCGCGCCAGAATCCTTGAAATGAGCGATGTGTCACGCACCAGAGCTGGGCCATGAATGGCATTGCATATTCACCGACCTGAGCATCGCCTTCTTGGGGGTTGCTAGCTGAAGCACGCTCATCGTGAATACGGGTGATCTCAGTCTGCACGTCCTTAGACTGCTGCTTATCTTTCCATACTGAAGACCAGTCCTTCGCAGCATGGCCAGATGCACCGGCACCAATAATTTCTAGCATGTCGCAGGCTAAAAGATCGTTAGTATCAAGAAAGCCGAATCTAGTGGAGTACCTTACGTTTTCTTGCCAACCACACAGACTCTTGCTCCGTTACCTTCAAAATGACCCAAGAGACTTCGTGACTGGTCTCCAATGTCCCCAAAGTACACCGTTTTTTTCTCCCTTGGTGAGAAAAAGAAGACGGTCAAATTGTTGGAACAGCAAAGCGCTCGGTTGATGGATAGTCGAAAGCACAGCCTGACCATGCTCGGCTAGCTCCGCAAGAAAGAGCAAATGGCCCAGGAGCTCTGAGAGTCGAGACCACTTGTGGGTTCATCAAGGAAAATAAGAAGGGCCGGTTTGGCGGCCAGCTCAACGCCGATAGTCAACAACTTCCTCTGCTCGACATTCAAACCCTCCCCAGGCGTGCCGACAATTGCGTCCGCAAAGTCCTGCATACCGAGCATATCAATAACATCCTCGACAAATTTTTACTTTTCCTTCTTTGAGGTCGATTTGGGCTGGCGTAGCGTAGCACTAAAACGTAGGGCCTCTCGAACCGTGTTGTCGAAAGATGAAGATCGATGAAGATCCTGCTGCTGGACGTAACCGGTCTTTCTTTGAAAACTGGTATCCAGGGGTTTATTATTGACAAGCATATCCCCAGTGACAACACCAATAGAGACACGTTCAGCCAGAACATCGAGTAAAGTGGTCTTTCTAGCACCGGAAACACCCATCAGGGCAGTGAGTGTGCCAGGTTTAACCCATCCAGAGACGTGGTCCAGAAGACGTCGCTCGCCTCCTTTGACGGGAATATCATCGCAGACATCCCGCCAAGTAAAAAAATCATGCTGGGATGGGATAGCCGAAGTATCTTTCTCGTTTTCAGAACCCTTGGGAACTCAGTCACCTCTGCCGCTTTTGCATCACCACCAGATTCTCCAAGATGACGCATGTGAGCGGGAACATGGCCTCTGCGGAAAACAAGATACTCGGCCGTCGAAGAAGTCGCAGAATTGAGTTCCGAGGCAATGAGATACAGAGCCGTGAAGAATATACAAAATCCAATCAGAATACCAAGATTTCGCCAAACATGCGCATAGTAATAATGATATTGCGTTCCGATGTAAGCGTCACTAGAGACCGTTCTTTCACCGGCAACAGCGCCACGAACAGCACAGATGAAGGAGTCGCCCGACAGATTAGGGTATCCCGGGATGAATTGAGAGCATTCCAAACGATGACCGTGAAACTAATTTGCAACAAGGGCTTCAAAAGTGTAGAAGATCGGGTTAATCCAGCGAATCCAGCTAAACCATGGAATTTTAGTGCAGTGATCACGAAACCCGTGTAAATGACAATAGCCAGGACTATGACGCCTGCCATAGACATGGCTTGTGCGAAGGTCTTGGTCGAGGCGGCCAGAGTTCGAAAGATACCTGGCATTGCCAGAGTACTGAGGAATGTGAACAGGAAGAAGATGAAGAACTGAGAGGGCTCATATCTCTGTGGTCTTATTAGCGTTTTCCATTAAGGTCTCGTGGATAAACCTACCAAGCTAGCCAAGAAGTAGAAGATGACGTCGAAGATCACCGCAGCGAATAGTTTGACTGGTATATCTGCGACTATTCCAGCTAAAGCCTCCGTGAAAGGATGGACAAATGCATGAGAAGCCTGTTTCTCGATGATGGGTCGTTGGTCGTAAAGGAGTTTATTTCCGTAATACTAATCAGAGCATTCAACCTGACTTGTGTGTTAGAGGAAAAATTCTAGCACGACACAATGACTTACAAAACGGAGAAAAAAAGAGCAGCGCCTTTGCTCTGGAAGCCAGCTGATGCATTCGGCGTTCTAGACAGTGTTAGTTCCCGCTCTGAAAAGTTTCGTAGAATGCTAATCTTACCCAAAGTAGATTGAACCAATGATGAGAGACTTAATGATACGCCCAATGACGGTAGTCAATGTAGAGGGTTTGTCGTTCCAGATGCTAAATTAAAATGAGATGGCCGCCTTTTGGACATTGGAAGGAAAAAAGCACTGGATTTACCGCTGGTAAGCTCGCTTCACGCAAAGCCGGACTTGCATCGGAATAGAAATGACATAGGGGCTATTCGGCCGGACATGCGTTGCCTGACGCAGTCTCTTCGTCTCGTCAAATTCTTGCCCAGCAGCTCCTCCCAGTGGATACTCCTCTCGATAGTGCGCGATCTCCTTCTTAAGGTTGACATAGTGAGGGCTCTTTTCCCAGTAGGCCGCAAAGTCATCCGGTGTGCGTGGAACCTTGTTCTCCATGCCTTTGAGAGCCGTTCGCTCTTGAGGATTGGTAACTGAAGTCAAAAAGTCACCGGTAGTCTGAAGAGACGGACATTTCCAGCCCATATCAACGAAGTATCCCTTGGCCTCGCTGGGTATATTTATCAACAAAAATCAATCCAAATGCGTGTACGGAGATCGACTTACCCGACGGGGCCGAAGAAGATCTCCCAACCCTCGTAAAGCACAATGACCTTATTAAACACGTCGTAGATTGCTTGAGAGGCCTGATAGATGGCAACGGAATGACAAGCACTTGTCAGATTTGCAGAAACTCACAGGGACTTGACAAACTCGAGGGCACTGGCTGAATCAAGCCCCCGAGTGCTGTTATCCCAAGCGCCGACGGGAGCTCCTGATACTATGCCATGGTTTAATCATAAATCAGGAATATTCCTTGAAGAGAATGATGTGACTTACGGGCCATCTCAGCAATGCTGTAAGACGTATTAGCTTGAAGCCCCAGCCCGATAGATAAGTGCAACATACCTGACTCGCTTTCGCTCACCCCCAGAAACACCCCAAATATAGTCGTCCCCAACTGAACAGGATGTCAGCAAAGATCCTTCTCCCATGGTGGGTAAGCTCACCTTCCGTGTTGTACGTGTGACTCAATTCCCAAACAGACATAGCAACCTGGGTGATATGCTTGGCATACTTGGTCCGGCTAATCCCATTGAGACGTTTCTCTGGGGTTCTAGCAGCTGCCACAGATTCAAGCGTCTGGCCCACCGTGAGATGTGGGAAATGCTTATCAACTTCCTAGTTGTAAAGAACTTCACCCCTGAACTCCTTGTGCATCTTTTCCATGGCAATACCATTGAACTGAATGTCTGATCCCTTTCCAACTTTCAGCCCATGGAGTTCACCAGACAGGGACTTGAGGAAGGTAGAGCAGCCACTTCCAGGCCGGCCGAGTACAATCAGTAGCTCGCCACTTTTGAGAACACCGTCGAATTCTCGAAGAATGTGCTTTTGTTGGACACGCTTTCCACATGAAATGTACTCCTGTGATCTGAATGGAGCCAGAGGGATCGATCCCACGTTGTTCTGATACTGTAGTGCTGAACCCGAGCCGGATGGTTGAGATTTTCCCACACCACGTCGGTCGACTTTCGCAGAGGAACGCCCTCCTTGTCCATCAATTTGAGCATCATGCGAGCCCATTTGTAGTGTTCGAACTGGTCGCTCGTAGGGTCTAGGACCGGGTCGTCTAGCTCGAGACCAGCCAGTGTATCCTTACGCTCCATGTCCGTCATCCCTCCGACACCAGAGTCAGTCGCGCGGTGCCGTGTGAAATTGGATGCAACACAAGATAGCTCCTGGCGGTCTTCAGCGCGGATGCGCTCGAACACATCTTTCTCTGTCTCGAGGACTTGCTCGGAGTTCGATCGCGATATGTCTGTTTATCGAGACGAGGAGCTTGGCTGAGCAACCTCAGGATCCTCATCCTTCTGGGCCATTAAGAACAGAGGTAGCCTTCTGGCGAAATGGAAAGGAAAGATATGTGACTTAAATCTTCTCAAGCATTACCTAAAGAACGTGGATGGGAAAAAGTGCAATTGAAGAGACCTACGGGGCAACGTCGCAGTTAACCTATTCTCCGAAGCTACACTCAGTTCCAATGATTGGCAAACATGTTGCCCTGAGCCATAACCACCCCGCTGGTCTTGCGCCAGGGCTTATGAGCTCTCATTCGGTCGATGCATAAGTGGTGATGTCAACACCTAGCGAAACCGCCGCTGGATCGCGCAAATGCTGGGGACGCCGGATGCAACCCTCGATATTTGTTACCTGTGGCTTTTCATTATAGCGTACCTGGCAAGTTGCTTATAGTATATCACTGATCTCAGGTTCCGCCATATTGGCTACTAGGGTCTCAAGGCGCTGGAATAGTCCAATTGACTCAATCTTTACGAGTGGATACCTTGTTGCCTTGAATGTCCTCTAGACTCTGAGTAGCGGGTTCCGATACATTAAAGCTCGTTTTCAAGAATTACAAGGCTCTGAGTTACATTCCATACACTCATATAGACATTTTTGAGCATGAACAGTCCCAGTGATTCGAATGGACATGGAGAAAGACACCAATTCTCTTGTGGACACCCGGAACCCAAGGCCAGAGTGCAAACAGTGCAAACGCGCTATCAGGAAGAAAAAAATAATTTATCGCGGCGATCGACAACTCCGAAGGTCAGACTAACCACCATTCAATTGAAAGCAATGGCGGACATGCAAAAGACACCCTTTGTGCGGGATCTCGCCTCGAGTGGTAAGTTTAATAAATGCGACAAAAATCTAGAGCTTCACACCTAATATACTCTCTAGACCGCAAAGTTCGCGACAAGGCCGTCGAATCGCTTACACTGTTCCTGCGCTCACGAAATGACCTGACCCTCGTCGAACTCCTCAAGCTCTGGAAGGGCCTATTCTTCTGCTTCTACCACTCCGACCGCCCGCTCACGCAACAAGCGCTCGCGCGCGCCCTCTCCTACTCGCTCGTCCCGTCTCTCCCGCAAGCCACCGTCCATCGCTTCCTGCGCGCATTCTGGATCACCATCGGCCGGGACTTCCACTCCCTCGACCGTCTGCGCCTGGACAAGTATCTTCTTTTGATCCGTTTCTATGTCGGCGTCGCATTCGAGATCTTCGTGAAGGGTAACAAGGCAAAGAGTGATGACGGCAAGAAGCGGAAGCGCGACGACGCTAAGGGTGGTCGTGGCAAGAAGCAAAAGAAGCAGAAGGAGGCCGAGACTCCTGCTGAAGAGGAGACCAGTGATACGGATGGCAAATGGGCTGATCTGGAGGCTTACATCTCTATCATCGAGGAGGGACCGCTTTGCCCTAAGAATTTTGATCCTGATCAGCCTTCTAAGCCGGAAGTGGATGAGAAGAACCCGGACTTTGTGCCAATGCCTCATGGCCCTGATGGACTGCGCTATCATCTTGCTGATATCTGGATTGATGAATTGGAGAAGGTTCTGGAGTTTGACGGAGAGGAGGGAGAGCGAAAGATCAAGGGTGATGTGCCCATGGAGCTTATCTTGCGGCCATTGGAGAAGTTGCGCAAAGAGAGCCCTTATAAGCCCGTGAGGACGAGGGTTGGTGAGGCGTTGGATGATGACCGTCTGATTGAGTGGGGTATTCGGGAGCGCAAGAATGAGGATGACGAGGAGGACAGCGACGGCGAGTGGGGCGGTTTCGATGAATGAGCAGCCAAAGGATACAAGGAGGGGAATTCACCCCTCTACGATCGAAGTGAAGACTTCCAGTGAGGCTTTCAATGGGATGACCACCAAGCAGTCACCTCTTTCTGAACCCGCTTCGGGTTGACTACGGTCTGCCCAATTCGAGGGCTCTTCGTATTATATCCCTTTCCGGGAAATACGCATTTTGGAGGCTTAATCCTGGGATCCCTGAACTTCGCTTTGCTAAAATTGGCCTGTCCGGCTCAGAGCTACTGGGGACTAATATTTTCTTCCTTCTGTACAGCATTCATAGCGAGAATCATTGCAAATCACTAAAAGCTCCAAGACCTACGAAAGACAAATTTCTACATTAAAGCATAAGAATTATATTGATACACATTTCCATAGTCAAGAACTGTACAAGAGCTGTAAAGCCCGCAGCCCAATGAGTGCAAAAACGAGCTTTGTAGCCTGCGGATAAGCATAATTTACCGACCAAAAAAAAAAAAAACTTCACACCACCAGGTCTCTTGCAGAAGGGTATCATGATTGGATAGCAAAAGACTTCGGGAAAAAGGTAAGTATAGAAAGTCGACCCAGAACCGCCTTCTATGTCGACACGAAATGGTGCAGGGATCACTTCGGCCCGTCAGCCTCGTACAGAACTCCAGACTTGGAGAGTGTCGTGCCCAGCCCGCGGTGAATTTCAGCTTGAAGGGCCTCAAACGGCACCTGTTCGCCGTCGATGCTGATATAGCCCTCTTTTTCGTGAGGCACCAGGCGGAAGGCCTTGGCTTTGCGGATAGTGACATCGGGCATGTCGAAGAAACCGCCAGTACCGATCTCATTCATCATCTTCAACGAGGTAATGCGACTAACAGTTCCGTCAATGGTGACGATGTCCATGAGTCCGTCATCTGGGAGCGATGCAGGAAAGAAGTTGGTATCCTTTGACATGATGGCCATGTTGCCTGCGTAGAAATTGCCCATGGTTTCACCTGGAACGGGCGCCCAGTCCGATGGGAGCTCACTCTGGACGGTCCCATATTGGAGCTCCGGCAGCGCTGGCGACTGCTCGGCAGCTTCAAGACGTAGTTTGTCAGCCTTGGGATCAACTTCTCGAGCTGCAAAGGTGGCATAATGGTCCTTGATTGCTTGCTTATCATCGATCTCAACCTTGATGTGAAGATCGCACGGCCAGATAGTACGCTTCAGCAGTCGAATGAGGAATCCATACGTGAATCGCTGAGCGCCCATCCACCGGATGTGATCCGTACCCAGGTCCGATTCGGCGACTATACCAAAGGACTGCGAAAGGAAAGAAAGAGTACGGGTGTCCCCTTGGGTGATTGAGACCAGGTCGAGAGGAGCCCTTTGTCCCTTCACGAGTCCCAGAGCCGCGATCGAGACGCTTCCTGTTCCCAAGCAATTCCAAGTCATTCCATTCCCGGATCCACAAGGAAGCAATGCGACCGCCACTTTCGCCAATGCTTCTCTGCCGTTGGGTCGCTTGCCTAGGCCGTTGAAGACTTCGTAGGGTAGGCCGTCACCGGAGCAGCAGACAATCGCATCGTACGCGTTGATGTCCAGCTGCTCTGCAATCTCAATGGCGTGGCCGCGATACTCAGTGTTCTGGACGTCCACCTGGCAACGTGCGGCGGCAAAAATGGGGGCCGCATATGTTTGGTAGAGGCTCGCTGCTGTTCCTTTGCCACCGAATGGATTTACCAGGACCTTGAAGCGCCTCCTGCGCTGGGCGTTACCGTATGCCTGGTCCAGTAGTTTGTTACTCCAAGCCTCGATCGCAGGCTTCTCCTTATCACTGATGGGATAATGAAGAACGGAAACGGTGACATCGTCTGACGAGGAGTGTTCGGCGAACGTGATGACAAGGTTGGAGGGATTTACCTCGGCATCGAGGATATTATACAAACAAATCGCTTGCGTCGTGTTTGTCCTTTTTCCTATCAAGCGAGGAGACCAGTCAGATTTGTCTGGAAGCGACGCTACAGCGCGATTAAGGTTGGCAGATCGCCTGAGGGGCAAAAGGAAAAGGTTCCCAGCTTACTTGACTTGCATAGTCCGCAGCAGCCACGGTTCTGTTGGCGAGAAGTGCGGTTGTCTGCAGCACCAGTTAGAAAAGCCGGTTCCTCTGCGAAAGCAACAGATCTCTTTACCAGCAATTAGCAGCGAGTCACTGCCTAGAGTCAGAGTGACTGCTTCGTCGACAACCAGACTCGAGTCATGCGGTGCCAATGGTTCGGGCGCGTCGGAGGACATTCTTGAGGAATGTTTGGTAAATTTAGCGCATAGTAGGAATAAGGAAGAGAGGATTTCGATAAGAATAAGAGGGCAGAGAGGCTGGACAGATCGAAGATCGTTACCCGCGAGTTCCGGTTCCTGGGGCTGCGGGTGGCCCATGCACACCTCGGATCTACGCTGCAGTTAGAAAGGCTCATGTTACCCCTCGGCTGGACTAAGTACATCGGTCATTAAAGCTGCTCCACTACTTTGCTCTTACAGAATCCCTCAAATAGCCAGGAACCATTATCTATTCCACTACTCCCCGGTCTTAGCGGTAAAAGGTCACAAATTTATCTGGAACGACCAGGTTTAAAAAAAAGAGAACAGAAACAGGGAAGACATCATATAGACTGCGCGCTGAAAGAAATGAAATCAGACTCATGCCGCCGCCGCCTTCAGACCTTTCAAAGAACCCAGGCTCAAAGCCAGGCCTTGCGAGCGACTACGAATGCGGACGAAGCCAGTGATCGGCCCGTCATCACCTTCCTTTTCAATGCTTAGGTTGGCCAGGGCATCCTCGCCTAGTTACAGGTCAGCACTTGGTTCAAAAAGAGAGCTAGGAAATGGGGAGAAGAAAAGAAAAGGAACATACCGAATACACTTCGAGCGTAGAGGTTGGCACTCAGGAAGCGGCAGTCACCCTTGAGCGAAGCCTCGGGCGTCAGGCAAGCCATATTTGTACTCTCCATTAGCTGCTTGAGGAATTCGCGCAGAGTCTTGGCCTTGGAGTTGATGTTGACCTTGTTTTCCCACTCAAACTCAGTCCACATGGTGCGGAACTGGGTCTCGGTGCAATGGGCGGGCTGGATGTAGTCCATGATGTCGGCATGGATATCGTTGAGAATGACCACGTGACTCTCAGTCGAGCTGGCGCCGTCGTAGATGATGTTACCGAAGATGACGCCGGTATCGGTAGACGACACCTTCACGGTGGCCTGGACGTTCAGGAAGTCGCGCGGGCCAAGGTTGTGAGTAGAAGGTCGCTCAACAACCTTGAGATCTCCAAGAGTGGCAAACTCGACGGAAAGGTTCTGAAGGGTCTCGCCTGTTTGGTTGACCAGAAGGACATCCAGGACAATATCGAACTGGTGCACTGTGACATAGGCCTCGGCGTAGACCGAGTCGGAGAAACCAGTCAACTGCACCACACGACTCAACTTAGAAGAGCTGGTCTCAACGGTAGAGTCACCACCAGTAGCCTTGACCAGGTCAAGCTCGATCTCCTCAGCCCCCTCCACGGTGTTCTTCTTGGTGAACTGCCGGATGGGAATCGCGTCGTCAATCTGCACAGCAGTCTTAGCCTTCTCGACCGCTTCCTGCGCGGCCCGCTTCTTGTCCTCGACTTGAACCATGGCGCGGAAAGCTTTGCGAGTGTCCTCGAGGAAAGTGGTCTCAAGTTCCTTCTTCTCCGAGAACTCAGCCAAAGAGCGCACACAGGTCATAACACGGTCAACGGAGTCCTCATCAATGGGAGCCTTGACAAAGGGCGACTGGCCGACACGCATGATGGAGATCATAATCAGCATAGCCTCGGCGCGAAGGGCGTTGGTGCGAGCAACATCCTGGGAAACCTCGGAGTGGCGCATGACAAGCTTGGTCAAAGTAGAGGATAGCACGGTTGCCAGGTAGTAATCGCCGTCCAAGATGAGCTGACGTAGCGGGGGCTTCTGTGCAGCCTTGACTGCCTCAAGACGAGCGGCGGCAGCAGACTGGCTTGTGAGAGCGCTCTCTGTGGCATAGGTGCCATCGGCCAGAACCTTGCGAGATCCCGAGGGAGCCGACTTAACATGGCCATTGGCATTCTCCTGAAGAAGTAGCGCATTCTCCTCGGGGGTCTCGTCGAGAAGCCGTTGCTCGGATGCCAAGATAGGAATCTCACCAAGACTAGTGCGGATCTTCTTCCAAGCCTCACGAATGTCCTTCTCCTCCAAAGAGTACTCTCCGACCACCCAGAGAACACCACGATAAACCTTACCAGCCCGGACCTCGCTGAGGGTGGACACCAAGCGGTCGACGATCGAGGCGCGCAGATCGGGGAACTTCTCAACAACTTCCTTGACAAATGAAATCACATCCACGGCAGAATTGTTATTGAAGTCGGCAATGAAATCCATCAGAAGATCGACAACGCTGGCGGCGATCTCGGAAAACTTGATAGCGCAAGAGTGTATTGACTGGACCAGAAGCTGACGGTATTCGCTGTTCTGTTCATATTGCTCGTCGACTGTCTTAGCAAGCTCCTTCTTAAGCAGCATAATGATTTCCTC
This sequence comes from Penicillium maclennaniae, assembly GCF_028827695.1. Lineage (NCBI taxonomy): Eukaryota > Fungi > Ascomycota > Eurotiomycetes > Eurotiales > Aspergillaceae > Penicillium > Penicillium maclennaniae. Next base: position 1,861,126 of record NW_026623215.1, on the reverse strand, counting down.
AACGTTCTTGCTGGAGACCATTTCCAAAGCAATGCCAAGAGCCTTCCTTCGGACATCAATATCGGGGCTGGTCAGAACGCGCAAAATCTCCATGGTCAGGTCCTCCAGGACACCCTCATTGCGAATCCTCAACTGGTCGACACGGTCCAGAACAATGAGCTTGACGTTGTTGTCCGCTTCCCGAATCGCGAGCTCGATCAACTTGCCCGCGGCGGCTTTCACGGCGACAGGGTTACTGGTCAGGGCAGTAAGAGAGGTGGCGGCCTCGTACACGACGGTGCTAGTAGAGGCATCGAGCAATTCAAGCATGAGCTTGAGATACCGCGACTGTAGAAAGTTAGTGACACATAATGGCGGTGCTTATCTGTTTCGATTATACCTTGTTTTGGGGGTTCTGCACAGCATCCTTCCGCAGGAACTCGAGCTCCGCCAGCTGGAGGAGCTCATCGGTGTTGGGGATGGCATCGAAAGTGGTGCGGAGATATTCGAGTGCCTTCTGGTGGCTGATGGACATGAGGGCTGCAAAGGCATTGCGCTTGCATGTGCTATCGGTCTCCGATTCGAGGAAGGTCTGCAGAAGCTCCGGCGCATCGGGAATCAAGGACTCGGAGTGCTGGAAGATAGAAGCGACAGCCCACACGGCATTCTTACGGACGTAGGCGTGGCGGTGTTCCAGACACCCACGGGCCGAGGAAAGGAGGGGCTCGATGAGTTCGGGCTCGCGCAGCTTGGACAGGAAGCGGAGCGTATTACCGCGAATATATTCGTTCGGGTGCTGAAGATCGTTACGAATGCCGTTGCTACCGGAAGAAGTGTGTTAATTCACAACGGCGCGGTATCTAGCCGAAGGGGTGTCCTTACCAAACCAAGATCATCTCCTGCTTCAACTTGCCATTCGAGTCGTGCTTGGGGCAAATCTCATAGTAGAAGTACAGCAACTTCTTCAATGACTTGCTCTTGGACGGCATAACGAAGCGAATGATGTGCATCAGCAGCTGAGGCATAGGGTCGCCGTTCAGCATGATCGTAACGATTGTCCGCATTGTCTCCATCTTAGTCTCATCATTGCCCTTTTCCAGCTGCAGTTTCAGTTCCTGCAGTGTCGGGTTGTCTGCCGTATTGTCCATATGAATCAGACTGTATGCATTTTCGAGGTAGGACGCCATGGTGGTGGATTCAGGCGACGGCCGAGACGAATGGGAGCTGCAAGTTGTCAGTTCGGGGGGTTGTTTTGAACACAGAGCACCCCACCTGCACGTACCAGAAGCAATCTCCCAGGGAGAGGAGTAAAGACCAATGTCAGGAACGCGCAATTAGAAAGATCCAACACCCCTCACCAGCCTAAAAATCATGGGTGTTTTGGGTATGGTAATGCGCAATCGGGGGTGGGAAGCATCAACGGTGTCCCTTTGCCCCGTCTGTGTGGATGACTAAGCCGGTCACCTTTTCACTCCGCCTTCTCTCTCGCAGCTTCACCTTTGGATTCTCCAGTCACGCCAAACATGTCGAATAACGAGAACTTTTACCTGAGATACTAGTAAGGATGATGCGCTTTTGAGCCCGGGTCTCCTCGGCTGCTGACAGTCTCGCAGCTCAGGTCACTCTGGGCGGTTCGGACATGAGTTTCTAGGTACGGTCTACCTTCATTTGACATTGGGTTCCATCACGCTAACGTTCACTCAGAATTCGATTTCCGGACTATCGCCGATGGTAGTAGCGCCGCTGTACGATATGCCAACAACTCCAACTATCGCAATGACTCCCTGATCCGCAAAGAAAGTGAGTGCGGGGATCCGCTCGCGGAACAACACCGATGATCTGACCGGGAATACCAGTGTGTGTGAGCTCTGCGATGATCCAGGAGATCAAGCGAATTATCAAGGATAGCGAGATCATGAAGTACGAGACCTGATGCTGGATGATTCGACCGACACGGCGTGCTAACCCCGCGCAGGGAGGACGACTCCAAGTGGCCGCAGAAGAACAAGGATGGGCGTCAAGAGCTGGAGATTCGACTAGGCAGTGAACACATCTCTTTCGAGGTACGTCGACAGTGTCAGGATGGCAATCTTACAACCAGACAATTAACGAACGTATATAGACCGCAAAGATCGGCTCGTTGGTAGACGTCACGGAATCAGCAGACCCCGAGGGACTCCGAGTGTTTTATTACCTCGTACAGGACCTGAAGGCCCTCATTTTCTCTCTCATCTCCCTTCACTTCAAGGTACGAGCTGTCTCAGCATCAGGCTTCTCCTCTTCCGCACTAACGTACAGGCTCCACAGATCAAGCCCATCTAAATCATGGCTCATGAGGAAATATGTGAGACTGTTTGGATTTTTGACTATGATACCGGGCGTTCATTGAGGCGCCTTTATTGAAAGTTCCTGTGCAGCGGGATCGCCACTCCAGCAAGGAATCGACTCAGAACACAAAGATGGATTCCAAAAATGGATTTCAAAAATTGCACTATTGGAGACTGTCACATTCTCGGCAGCCGACTAAATCGAGTTATGAAGTACGACACTAAGAGCACTTAAGTAGCCCTAAGTAAGCCAAAGGACTAAGTGAATGCAGACGTACCTGACGTATATATTGGTGCCTCAGGCCAGACTGGTCAGCGCCTCCCCCCGCGCTCGCATGACCCCATCTCAAATGGTCCGCCCCCCCCCCCGGAGATCATCTCCTCATCTTCTTCTTCTTCTTCTTCTTCCCTCTTCATCTCTTTTGGTGATATTGCCTTCCCTTAGCGCGCACCTCGATCCGATGTCTACTCTCCTCCCTTGATTCGCAATGCCGACTCCAAGTGCCAACCATTCGACTTCGATCGCCGAGGTGATCTCCACTCGTACCTGTCCACCTGATGCTGATCGGGTTTCGACGTGGACAGGCTCACCCAACTCCCCTGGCTCGGTCAGTGATGGCCTCGATGATGTCCTTTCATCTCCCAGTGCCATCGCGCCGTCCGTGCTGAGTCGCTCCGACGATGGCGCTGTGCTCTTGGCGTCCGACCCGCTGAAGGTGGAAAGTAAGATGTCCGGCGCGGATGAAGAATCTACGCCAGGTAGATCAAGCTCTCCGGAAGAGGCTTGCGAGCGAAGCCAGTCAGCTGCAGCACCCCCCAACTCATCGCTTATGCGTTATGAATTTTCTAACGTTCGGGTACGTGTCGCCCAATCTCACCGGGCATTTTCGCCACGCAATTGACTAACGGGCAAAGCTTCTGCCAAATCACACCTCATCCTTCCTTCGCTCAGGCAGTAGATTCGTGGGCACACAACAGTCGGACTGCCATGTTTACAATGTCGACGTGGAAATTAAGCACGTGGACATGGCCGAGTCCTCCCTCTGCGGCTACCTTCGCATTCAAGGTATGTTTCTGGTGCGCATCAACATCTTGAAATAATATTTGCTTACATTTCTCATCAAACAGGCCTTACCGAAGACCATCCGACTCTCACTACCTTTTTCGAAGGCGAAATTATTGGAACCAAGCATACATTTCAAACTCGCAACGAAGCATGGGGTGCTAATGAGAAGACCGACATACACCATTGGTCTCGGTTTCCGGCTTGGAAACCGCTGGCTAAACAAGCCAAGCGGACCGATTTTACATACCGCAACTTTGCTCAGCGCGAGCACGTGTTCATGAGATGGAAGGAGTACTTCCTCGTTCCTGATCATCGTGTTCGGACAATCTTAGGCGCTAGCTTTGAGGGATTTTACTACATTTGTTTTAACCAAGTGGAAGGATCTATCAGTGGAGTCTACTTCCATGCGAAGAGTGAACGGTACGTCTTAACTTCCTCACATCACTGAATATTTTTTCTCTTATTTTCTTTGTCTTTACTTAACAATATGACAGATTTCAACAGCTTGAACTCAAGTATGTCGAGGATCGTGGATGTGCGCCAGCAGTCGAATTTCGCTAAGCTTCATTCGACTGCTACCCAACTGCGTGTTTTTATACCGCCCTTGGCTACACCGACCGTGAGAAGCTTGGCTTGCATATGCAGGTTGTTCCTTACCTGGTTTTTGACTTGGTCGCTCATGTACTCCACTCACTCTCCGACTCCTCTCATGCTTCGCCCCCACATTATCCCTTATAGGCGGTTCTCGACTCTTCCGACACCTCTCAAGTATACCCCATTGGTCCAAGCTCTCTAGAGCTCGTCAGCCCTTTCAAATTGTATCTCATGCCTCACGAATCGACAATCTACGACACGGCGTTTCCCTCTTTTTTTTTTCTAACCGGGCGCTGGGTCAATCTTCTTCAAGGATAACCTACTGTTTCTATTATCTTTATTACCATTCACAGCAGCCATCTCATACTTGCCTTGTTCGATAGTGTGGAGTTGATCAACGACTGCAGTGCATTCAGCTCGGAAAATTCGATTCCACCGAGCCGATTATTTCCTTCAGACCTCATACGGTTCAGTCCCAGTAGACCCTATAGAACCTGTAGACCCTGTCAATCTTGTGAAGGGCCGCGCTTGCCGCGGCCTCTACATAATGCTGATTTCCGCGCCCAGATCCACCCATTTGCAGTAGTCGATGTGGGGCGCCGCTGGGACCGTCTGCACGTTTACGTGAATGATATACACCGACTACGATCTCGGCAAAGAACGCCAGCTTAATTCCCTACGTGGCGGAATCCCTCCGCTATATCTTGGCGACCTTGCCGCTTTTCCTCACTAAGTAGAACTAAACACTCCTCTGAGCACAAATGTATCCCTACGGGATTTAGTGCGGCCGAAGTCAAGAGCGTCGAAGCCAATTCCCAATGCAACTAATGAACTCTTATTCTTCTTAGCCTCTCTTTTGTCTGAGTAACCAATGAAGAATATGCTCAATAAGCAATGAGACTGACTGTAGCCGGCCCCACATCGAAAATCATGAACAGGAGTAGACCTCATAACCGCCCGCGAGCCGCCCTCTTGAGGGCCACCTACGGACCCGTATTTTTGCGGGCGGAGGGCGGGCTCTTCCTATGTATTTTTAGTTCGTCGGCTATGGAATTACCCAAGCAAAATTTTCTTTGTCACCGAAACCGATAAGAAAAGTGAGAAAGAGCGGGAACGACGAACACGAGTGAAGAGAAAAGGGTCGAAATTCAACAACAGAAGACTGTAGGTAGAGGCTGTGGGGCTTTCGGATCTGTCCCAAAGATCGGCCTATTCTCCCTTTCCTCACGGCACTTCGCAGGATTTTTATTCTTTCACAATTCACCATTCACATCATGGACGACTTCGCCCTGAAGAAAGCATTCAAGAAACGAACATACATCACTGAGCAATGCACTCAGGCTATTCGTGGCCTTAGGATTCCCCAATCACTGGGCTCCTCAGCATCCCGTGCTTGTGTTGCGCGGGGACTTCGCTACCATCCAGGGTTTGCACTTGAACTCCAATGCCAATATGATCGAGATCGATTCTTTACCCGGGCTATAAATGCTCGACGCATCATGAGCAATGAGATTCCTGATTTTCAGAATGCTCGCGAGAAATTCCCTATTGTATCTGGTATCCGGAAACTGCCAGTGAAGCCACATATCGAGCCCTAGTCCTTCAATACCCTCCCCTTAAATACCATGTCGGCAGAGCGTGTGCTGTAGCTGGGTATACGGATTTATATCGGGAGCTAGATCTGCTGCCTGAGGCGCATATTGCCGAGGAGGCTCGCGATAATGGCAGTAATGCTATATTCGAGATGATCATGGCGAGTCCGGTCAGGTATCGAGTGATGAACGACTATACTCGCACGGTCAATTTGGGGAATCCTCCTATTGGTGGCATGAATGGAGACACATCTGTCCGGTCCTTCTTAGAGAGAAAGCAGAAACATAGCGGCCTCGCCAACCGTCCAGGATTGAAGGATTTATTATGGAATATCACCGAAGATATGAACGCGGATGAGTTTGACTCAGAGCAACCACCTACACAGGATGTGTCGGAATTTCTTTATACCCCCCTACCATTCGATTTACCAAATATCGATAAAGATCTTCTGATTCTAATGGCTGCTTGGAATGGCAATGTGGATCGATATAGCCGTTTACGCCGTCATGTCATGATTAAGAAAGAGTTCGCATGTGTGATCCGCGGAATCTGCCACGACACATTCTTCGCTAAGTGGTGGTCAAGACAACTCCCATTAGAAGACGAGTGGAAAGACAAGCGTTTACAACGAGCGATCACTGCCCGCTTCATCATGAGCAACGACTTATCGCATATTCCTTTAAGGCCAGCCTCTGAGATTCCTCCTCCCCCCTCAACCTCACCGCGGGCCTCGCGACAATGCCTTCTCTCAGGAATTTCCATCCTGCATTTGGTACCCCAATCTTGCCGAACCAGAGACCTATCGTGAACTCGCCTATCGGGAGCCCCGTATGGCATTAACGGTCGCACGCGCCTGTATTATTGCGAATTACCAGGCTGTCTACCAAAGCCTCAATTTCTTCCCGACACGTGCTCTTATCTGAGAAGCCGAGCAACAGCCTAGCACCTTTTATACCGAGGATCTCAAATGCCGGGCCGAGCTATATGGAATTATCGAATCTGCCGAGGGCACCACTTGGGAAGAGTGCCCAATGGTCGGAAATATGAGACTGTTTAATACAAGGTTGAGCGAGGTGACCACAACCGATGACATACGTATGTGCTCCGTTGGAATTTTCAATGGAGAAGAGGAACCTGATGTAGGCACTATCCTACGTAATTTGTGCGCCCCTAGAAGTGTCAAATCCGGACATAGAACCACCCCATTGCGTGAGGTTTACACAGCAGCGGGGCCGCCACTGGAGATGCCATTGGGTCTTAATGCAGATTTGCCAACTCGTGGATATCTTCGGACAGCCCTTTTCTGGAATAATAGGCCCTGGGTTCCTCACTCACCTGTCGAGGGAAGGGATCCCAAATGATTCTAAGTACATCTCTTACCAAGTCTAAACCAAAGCGGCTCAACACCTGGTAATTCCAAACTTCTGTCCGATTCTTTTACGTTTCTCTTAAGTTTAGCAAATTATTCCATGTTCCCCGGAGTTTTCACATTCTCAGTGGCAAATAAGCTCAAGATACGGGAGCAATTATAATCCTGTTGGCACCGTCTAAATTGGCTAAGAAAGTCTGACCTGCGAGACAATCGATCTTAATTGTCATTTCGCATATGGTGAAAGTAGCCTCAGAAACAGAGAATTGAGTTTCCACATCTATAATGTGGACTGTCCATTCTGTTACTGACCAAGACGAAGCAGAATTCGTGTATCATTAACAGGGCAACTAAACTGGAGAAGAAGAAGAAGAGAGAAAGAGGGAAACGAGCATCTACGAAACAAAACCACTTATATCCCAAATTGGGTTAGACCCACGGCTCCTTCCAGATCACGTTCCCCCCCAGGCCTCCCTCAGGCCTCAAGATAGTGTTAGAATGTCTTGTATGCAACCAATCAATGATGTCTGAAGCTCTGTTCCTGTACCCCTAATTCTGGCAATTTATAGGGGGGGGTTCTAGATTACATAAGTAATAAACATAACGTGGTCGGTAAGCGAGTGGCCAATGTAAACGAGTGGCCACCTAACCCACTTTTTCGTCTTTCCATGCACCTACCTATATTCTATCAAGCACTATGCCTCCAATTCGCGTCGGATCAAGCCAGGATTCTATCCAGTAAGAAGGTCGCCTCTTACTTGCTATACAAGCGATTCAAAAGAAAGAAATTCGCTCAGTTATCGAAGCTACACGTCGCTTTAATATTCCTCGGACAACCCTTCGTCGCCGCATCGCTGGCACTACAAATCGCGTGAATACTCGCGCAAACAACCATAAAATGACCCAAATTGAAGAGGAAGTGCTAAAGGAACGCATATTATCGCTAAATACGCGTGGAGCTGCCCCTACGCAAGCTCACGTACGAGAAATAGCGAATATTCTGCTTACGAAGCGCGGTTTAACCCCTATCCAGACTGTTAGCGAAAAATAGGTATATAACTTTACCTAACGCTATCCAGAGCTTAAAGCTCGCTTTTCTAGACGATATAATTACTAGCGGGCAGAATAAGAGGATCCAAAGATTATTCGGGCGTAGTTTAACCTCGTATAAGTCATAATTCAGGAATACGGTATCCTAGCGGACAATATCTATAACTTTAATGAGACTGGCTTCGCGATAGGCCTATATACGGCACAAAAAGTGATTACCCGAGCAGAATACTACGGTCGGAGATTAGTTTTATAGCTAGGAAACCGCGAGTGGGTGACTACGATTAAGTTAATTAACGCTTCGGGGTGGGCGCTTCCACCAACGCTTATCTTTAAAGGCAAGCTATATAATTAAGTATAGTTTAAAGACCTTCCACCTAACTAGCGCTTCGAAGTTAGTGCAAATAGATAGATAACCGACGAGATAGGCCTTCGCTAGCTTCAAAAACAGTTTATTCTGTTAACAAATCACCGTACGCGTGGACGATATCGCCTTCTAGTCCTTAACGGACACGGAAGTTATCTAACGCCAGAGTTCGATCAAATCTGCGCAGATCATAATATTATTCTAATCTGTATGCCGCCACATTCCTCGTATCTACTTTAGCCTCTTAATATCGGATATTTCGCTATATTAAAGCGTTCGTACGGCAGTTTAATCGACTAAAAGATACGGCTCGGGATTAACTATATCGACAAACTTAACTTCCTTTTTATATACCTATAAGCTCGCGTCGACGCTTATAAACTAACTATAATATAAAATAGCTTCCGAGTAGCAGGATTAGTGCCGATTAATCCTCAATAAGTGCTATTAAAGCTTAATATTCAACTTCGGACGCTAATACCTCCCGTAAGCCGCGGTAGTTAATCAAGCGCTTTTTACCTATATACGCCCGCGAATATCGATAAGCTTCTAAAGTAAGCATCCTTAATCAAAGCTTTCTTAAAGCGACGCTCAAAAAGTCCGCTATCGCCTTCGCAAACCGCGCTAAACTAGCTTATTAAAGGCTATCAGATCGTAATATAAAACGGTATACTTCTCAAGCAAGAAAATAAGTAGCTACGTGCCGCAAACGCTACACAAAAGCAAAAGCGAGCTCGTAAGAACAAATAGATAGCCTACGATAACGGTCTATCCGTACGAGAAGCATTAGAGCTCGAGGAAGCTTATAAGGAGTCCTCGCAGGCAATACTCGCTCCACCAAGCCTACCACCGCGGGACACACAAGCACCGAAGACGCGGCGTCCACCCCAATGCACTAATTGCGGACAGATCGGACATAAAAGGAATGTATGTAAAGCTAGAGATTAATCAATATAAAGGCGTTGTGGTTGATATAAATGCATAAAAGAGACGAAAAAGTGGGTTGGGTGGCCACTCGTTTACATTGGCCACTCGCTTACCGACCACGTTAAAGGATAAGTATATCTCTGGTCCACCGCGGTATTCGTACTGATATACCCCCTTAGCGGTGTTAGGTATCCTAATATCGCTAGGATATGTCCAATTCGTGCGAATCCGTGGTTAATGCGAGATACCCTTAATATCCTCTTTAGGACTCGTTAATCATATAACTTATATCCACTATATTTAATAGCCTAACGAAGTTATTATATTTTCGTCGCGGGAGAACCTTAGTAAGTCTATTAGCTACTATACTTAAGGTAGGTATTTACTTGATAGTAATTTAACCTACTCTGACCTTTTAGCGTAGCTAATAATAATATATCTCTATATATCGGAGCTTAGTATTAAATATATATTATCCCCTTAGAGTAGGCTAATTACTCGCTTATTATTATACTAAATAATAATAATATAGGAGGGTATAAAGCCTATATATCTAAGTAGTCTCTTTTATTATTAGAGATACTTATATCGGATAACCTTAGTAACTTAGCTTTAATAGTAGATATTATTACTATATATTACTTTATAGCTTTCTAATTTATTAGGTTACTATATATTTAATAAATATATCTTACTAAACTCTTTTAGTCTTTATAGTCCTTATACGAGGTATCGCTTATAATCTATATAGACTCTAGCTTACTATTCTAATAATACTAAATAATAAGATATCGCGTAATATAGAGATATAATAGCGCTTTATTAGCGATATAATAATATTAAGGGCTAAGGTTAGTAAGGAATTACGCTAGCTTCGCTATTACTTTTATAATATCTAGGCGAGTAATTATAGTTATATATTTACTAAATCTAAACTTTTATTAATAGAGATAAATCTCCTTAGGTATTATAATACCCTTATATAGTTTTAGCTTTTTTATTAGAAGTAGGATAGATATTAGCGTATATTCTATAAGATTATACTACATAGTTATACTGATACTATAGCTATCTTAGTAAAGCTAGAGCTTCCTTTACTTTTTGTCTTTAATAATTCGAATATTTAAAAACTAGGCTATATCTCTATAACCGGTAAGCTCCTAGTATTTCTTAAGGTCTCGTTTGAGCTTCTATACTTATTCTCTTACTAACCGATAACTAGTAATTAATATATCATTAATAAAAAAGAATATAAGGATTCCTTCGCCTATAAAGATATATAGATCCGTAAGGACTTATCGCAACCTAAGCTTCTAACATTATTTTCTATTTTTTTTTTTAAAAGCCTGTGCCTTGGGTGTAAAGGATCTATGTGTTCAGGATAGAAAGCCTGTCGGTTAGGTAAGAAAGGATGTCTGGACTAGGTGTAGTATTGTAGAAGCAAGACTGATTCTTGCTAAGTCTAGATTAATTGGAAACCCTCTCGATTTAAGTACGAATTGGGTCCGAGACTTGCTTATTCCACTGCGGGGCAAACCTTCACCGCTAGTCCTTAGTATTCCTTTATAACTACCTCCCCTTCTAGAGACGACGGGCCCCAAAGGTAATCGAAAATTTTTTTTTTTTTTGGTCGTTCTTTAGTATAACGTTATCTAGTGGCACGTGACCCCCGGGGTCGGATTATATGATAGGGATAAGCCCTAGGTATCGTTATACTTAAGGTGTGTCACGTAGGAGTTATAAATAGTATCAGACTCCCTCTAGTTTCGCGGCAGACCCGGCCGCGATAGGGCAATAATATTATTATGCCGCGCGAGGTCGTGTATTTAGTTTGGCTAATAGTAATATATGTTTGCGCGTGTCTTTTCCGGTCGCGTATTGGTGGTTTTCTAGCGTATTATTGTTATTTACTTATATATATTGTTGATATCTTTACTTATATATTTCCTCACTTCTCTCCCCTCACTCTTCCCCCTTTAATAACTCTCTTCTATCTCCTTAGTGCTTATATTTAGTATCGTTTCGACTTCTTTTTGTTTGTTCTTCGGCCGTAACTCGTTACTAATTTAGCTTTCTCTTTATTTCTTTTCTTTTTCTCTATTTTTGTCGTCGTTTCGCTCGCGAATTAATATATTTGCCCCTTCGTCCCTTAGCCGTCGCCCTTTATGGGACGTGCCTCTGATCCCTAAGCTTACCTAGTATATTCCCTACGCCCGCCGCTCCCTCCGAGACTAGGATAGGCAGAGCGCCTTCTCGGTAGTTTATATACGCGATACGCTAAGTTCTGTCCTATGCCGGGCATATTTCCGTGCTAATCGTCCTTACCCTTCGGTTTATTTACCTTTTCTATTCGGTTACGTTTTATTACTGACCCGTCTAGGTTCCCCTTAGTATATAGGGTGACTTAATTAATATAGTTAATTTAGTTAAGTATATCGCGGATATTTAGGCTGTCGTCACTGAGTCTGCTAAGGAGGCGGACAAAGATAGTGAGCTTATTACTAGTGACCCTATTTAGTCTAGTACTATTTGTGTCCGTGCTAAGGAGGCAGTTCGCGCCCTTATCACTAACTTTCTGCACCTAGTATCTTGTCACTCTAATATTTATAACCTAGGCACTATATATGCCACTAAGCCTATAAGTTAGAAGCCCGTTTAGTATAAGTTTCGCTAACGATTCTGTAGGTTAACTTCGCCGTTTACTAAATATATCTGGCCGGTTATCTCCCTATTCCTATTAATAATCTTAGCCCTGGCGCGTCTGATATTCACTGTCTCTTATAGGAGGCTTCGCTAGTCCCTCGTTTATCCCCTATAGATATTATATTTGCTTCCTAGTAGGTTACGAAGCTAACCTTCCGCGATAATATTTTGGCTACGCTTCGCCTCTAGTACGCGGATAGAGACGCTAATAGTGCGGCGATTATTAATAATATTGTAGCCTATCTTTCTCCTATACTTTGACCTTTCGGTCTTATTTCCTTAATATATCGGTGTATCTTCGTAGAGATTTCGTGTGTGAAACCTTAAATACCTAAATTTATTCTTGCTATTTTTGTGGTGGCCGACTTTGGGTCGGGATCTTTTCTTAGGATTTTAATAAACTCTTCTGCCTTTCCTCTTTTTCCTATAGTCCTATATTACTTCTTAGGTATTCTTTATATCCACTTTTAGTAACCACTAGTTATATTCTGCGGGCTATCCCTTCCACTTAACTAGGAAGTATATCTTATTATAGAAGATTTTCTCGTCCTTAATCTCCTTAACCTCCTATTTATTGTCGTCCGCGAGCTCTGGTATTAGAAGTAGGTTCGCGTCTGATTCACGCTAATACTAGGGCTCGAGGAAGGTCACGGGGAAGATATTATATAACTAGGAGTATTAGTTAGGTAAGCTTAGACGATACGCTTATATTCCGACTATTATAAGTACGCGGAATAGTCTAATAAAGCGTGGTGAGAGTTTTCTTATAGGTGTCTTTAGCTTTAAGTTACGGGTTAAAAGGGCTATAAGATCTCTACGCTTGAATTTAATTAGGGTATAGCGTTTATTATAGTGCTTCGCTATAGTTTCGGTAGCTCTTCGCTATATTTTCTTTATTTTTTTACGGAGATCCTATAGCTTTTATATTCGATCTACTATAGCTAGCACTTCCTCCTCTAGTGCTCTGGCCTCGGAGCGTAATTAGAAATTTAGGGAATATCCTATAAGGGCTTAGAAGGGCGAGACACCTATAGTGGCATTCACAGTATTATTATATATAAACTCTGTAATTCGTAGCAGATTCGGCTATATTTATTGCTCGGTATCCACAAAATACTATAAGTAGTGCTTAAGGGTTTAATTTATCCTTTCTGTTTGGCTATCTATCTATAGGTGGAAAGCCGTAGAAAATCGGAGTTTTATCCTTAAGTGGAAACATAGTTTTAACTAGAATATACTGGTAAAGATAGGGCCTCTGTCGGATACGATATCTTCTAGTGGGCCAAACTGGAGTTCGATCTTATAATATATTGTAACAGTAAGGGAACTAGCGTTAATCGCTATTAAAATAGGGATAAATCGGTACTATTTCGTAAAGCGGCAGATAATAACTAAGATTGCGTTATAAGGCTCGTTCTTATAGATCACTAAGGGTAAACCTATAATAAAGTCTATAGAGATTTCGGCGAATAGTCGTGAAGGTTACGGTAGGGATTTGAGGTTGCTATACGGCCTATGCCGAGATACTATAGTTCCTTAGCAGACAGAGCAGGTTTTTATATATTCTGTAATATCTTAGTGTATATTTGTCTAATAATATTTCTGTTATAGGAGCTCTGTTATCCTATATTTCCTAAAGTGTCCTACTAGGGGATCGTCGTAGTGGATTTATAGTAATTTCTATTTTAGGTTACTCCCCGTAAGGATATAAAGGCGTATTCTATAGCGCAGTAAGCTATCGAGGTTAATAGACTATCCTTTTATGCGCTATTTCCCTTACGAAACGGCTATCTTTTAGCTCTAAGTCTCCGGATCATTATCCTGGATTCTCTTAACCTAGATCCGTAGATTAGCGCTTACGTACTCCGTATAAGCGTTCTTACTAGCACTAGCACTCTATACTATATTTTAGGGTAACCGTTAAGCGCGACTTAACTCCTCCTAGATAGCCTAGTTAGCTATTTCTATATCGCCCCGGCCTTAATTTACTTAGGTATTAATAGGGATTCGCACACGGAGTTTAGGTTCTTCCTAGTTATTATACTCTAACTGGGATTTGCCGGCTAGGAGGTCTCTTAGTTTAACCTCTGAAACACCTACGATTCGCTCTCGAATAGGGTTTAGAAGCTCTGTTCTTAGAGCTATATCTTTATTTGGCTATTATGAGAGGCTATCGGCGGGATTTGTTTTACCTACTTAGTATTTAATTACGAAATTAAAGGGGGTAAGGAATAAACACTACCGGGCTTAGCGTCTATTAATTTTTGGCTATTTTATAAAGCCCTGGAGGTTCGAATAATCAGAGAGGACCTCGATAGGGTACTTACTTCCTTCTAGGTAGTGTCGCTATTATTTAAATAAATATATAATAGTGAATAGTTCCTGGTCCGGGGTACTATAGTTTAGTTTTGCGCCAGTAAATTTTCTTAACTAGAACGCTACGGGGTGCTATCGCTCTTTATTATTGGGTTATAATATTATCCCGGCTATCCCTAGGTTAGATACGTTAGTTTTAATTCGGATATATCTTACTAAGTCGAAGAATTTAAGGAGTAGGGCTTACTAAAAGGTATCTTTTAGTTATTAAAACGCTGCCTTTTCGATATTATTTAGATCTATATTCCCTTATTTCTTGCCGTTCTGGCTTCCCTTTAGAAGGTTAGTAAGAGGGACCGTAATAAGGGAGTATCCTTTAATAAAGCGCCGGTAGAAGTTATAGAATCCTAGGAATACTTAGATATTATAGAATATTTTAGGTATTTCCTAGGACGCGATAGCGGTAACGCGTTATAGGTCTATTAAGATGCCTTGGCTACTAATTATAAAGCCGAGGAATTCCACTTAGTCTTAGTAGAATACGTATTTGGATATTTTTGCGTAGAGCTATGCTTCCTTTAGCCTTTTAAGGACTTATCGAAGGTGTTTTATGTGTGACTCATAGTCTGATAAGAAGATAAGGATATTGTCTAGGTATATAATACAGATTATATCGAGTAGGCCACGTAACGCGGTGTGAATATAGTTTTGAAAGGTAGCCGGTGCGTTAGTTAGTCCAAATAGTATTACTATATATTTATAGTGGCTATATTATATCCGGAAGGCTATTTTCTATTCTTCGCCCTCTCTTATTCGGATTTAGTAATATATATCCTATATATCGAGTTTACTAAAGTATTTTGCACCCGAAAGGCGGTTAAGGATCTCCGAAATAAGGGGTAAAGGATAGCGATTCTTAACTAAGACTTTATTTAATCCTTAGTAGTCTACGCAGAGATATAAACTACCGTCCTTTTTAGATATAAAGAGGATCGGCGCCCCTGCGGGACTCTTAGAGGGTCGGATACGTCTATTTACGAGGTTTTCGTTAAGATATCTCCTTAATTCCGCGAGTTCGGTTTACGAGAGGGGGTATATTAGCCTATAGGGGGGTAATACCCCTTCCTTAAGTTCGATAGTGTGATTAGTTAACTTTTATATCGGCAGAATCCTTAACTAATCGGCCGCGAATATATCACAAAATATCTTTAGTTCGTTTAGTAGTATTAGTTCGGATATAGTCTCTATTTCTTTATTATCCTCTGAAAGCTATATATCTTCTGGTATTTAGATCGCGGTATAAATATAGGTATAGTTTTAGTAGGCCTTAGTGAATTGCTACGGGCTAAATAAGGAGAACTCTTTTGCCTCGAACCACTATTATTAGTCTAATAATAAATAGATTTAAAGGTCTTAAATCGTGGTTATTAATAGAAGGATAGGGCTACCTTCTAGGCGTAGGTCCCTATCTATAGCTATATATTATCTTATAAAGCTACGGGGTGTCCCCCTTAAGTTAGTAGCGGTAATAGGGACTTTCTATACCCTATAGGAGATAATCTTCTGGTTCGAGATTGCCTAAATAGTTAGAGCGGTGGCCGGGGTACGTTCTAGGTTATACTTTTTTGCGAATTAGTAGCTAACTAGATTAACTTCGGCGTAACTATCTAGGTCCGTGTGTGTGATAAGGGCGTTCCGTACTTAAATCGGGATATAAAAGTGTAAGGTGGTCCCTATCTCGGGATCTAGAGTTATAGGGGTAGGGCTTACTTCGACTTATTCCCTTTTCCCAAGTTCCTTAAGGATTAGATACGCGCGGGGTATATATTTAGTCTGTCTTTGGTGTAGTTTGAGGCGATATAGCTAAATTCGTGGTATCGGTAGTATTAGGGTCCCAATCCTAAATGTGGTAGGTTTCGGTCTTAGTTCGTGGTCGATCCGTATATATTATTTAAGTTATGATAGCCGCGGCTTTCCCGGAAGCGTAAGGAACCTAGCTAGGTCTTTAAGGGTTATTACTCCTTATATCTTTAGGAGGCGTCGTCCCTTCTCTAGTTATATATATATCTGGATTGTGCGAGGCGTCCTAGTAGGCGTCAATACTCTTAGGTTTCGTCGGCGAATTAGCGACGTTTCTTAGCTATTTAGAGTAGGTTCCAGAAACGTCCCGCTTTACTTACTATAGTATCGCGTGTCTCTAATAGTTATTCTCTAGGGAGATATTCGCTTATATAATAGCGAAGGGCTAGGTTAAGCTTAGAGTAATAGAATATTATACTATTCTTTTCGCTTTTCCGTTCAAAATATTATTCTAGGCTATCTAGATAGGTATAGAATTAATCCGGATTATCTTATAGCCTTTGGCGTGCCTAGCTAAGGCTAACACTTATATCGGCCCGTAAGGTAGCTATATTATATAGAAGGGTAGTTATCTAATCTTTGAAAGCTATCTATAAGCTCTTAAGCTCTTATTATTCCTTTATAGGCTTTATATATATATATTGTAGCTATCTTTAGCGATAGTTATATTCTATTATTACTATATTAGCGAATACCTTTTCTCGGTCTATAGGGTATTATTTTAGGTCGGCTTCGAATTAGTGTTCGAGGTCAAGAATCCACTCTTAATGTTTCCGGAGGTTAAAGTCCTTTAAAAAGGAAGGGATATCTTTAATTTTAATACCCTTTTTGTTGTTACTCGCGGTCGATTTATCTTTATTTTGTAGCTAGGTCCTTATCTTAACTAGCACGGTTCGGTCCCTTTTAAGCTCCCGAATATATTTAAGGAGGCGGATTTTCTTATTAAGGCGTTCGATTTTATCTTCGATAGTTTAGCTGTCATTTCAGAGTTCTCTACGGGTCGCTTAATATCCGCGTAGGTCCCCTAGAAGTGGTTCGTATTGTAGCGGGTCAGGAGAAATTGACTTAGGTTAGTTTAGTCCCGGGGTCGAATTAGTAGCGTCTCTACGCTAGGAGGATATAGCAATAGCCTCGTGCGATATAGGCGTGTCGTCGCCTTCGGTAGCGACGCGGGAGCGGAGGACACAGTCGTTAACAGATATACTTCCTTAGGTAACCGATAAAAGAAGAATCAGAATTGTAAAGGATCTATGTGTTCAGGATAGAAAGCCTGTCGGTTAGGTAAGAAAGGATGTCTGGACTAGGTGTAGTATTGTAGAAGCAAGACTGATTCTTGCTAAGTCTAGATTAATTGGAAACCCTCTCGATTTAAGTACGAATTGGGTCCGAGACTTGCTTATTCCACTGCGGGGCAAACCTTCACCGCTAGTCCTCAGTATTCCTTTACATTGGGGGCAGAAATTGAAAAATCCCAAGAGTGAATTTGAAGGTTTCTCATAATGTCCTCGCAACCTTAAAATGTACTTAGGTAAACAAGACAAAACCAAATCATAATAATCGAATAAATGTGACGTGATATGCATGCTGAAAGTCAAGCGCCAGGCAAATACCTTCTGAAGAACCCATTTCGTACACAAACCACCTAGAAAACCGAAAATGCGAAAAACGCCAAGGAGAAAAGACAGACATGAACATGACAAACAAAGAACTCTCCGTATATAAGAGCCATATCAGGTATTATGTGAACGAGATGGTAAAAAAGCAGTCGGGACAGGGGTATCACATATGATGTCGGTTGAGTCAAGTCGAGATCAGCGAAAGTGTTGAGGAAAATCGTTAGGATCTTCGGATCTTCATTCTTAAAAGATGGATGGTATACAAACACGACAAGGGATTGCCAGACAATCAGGCATAGAAGTGAAAAGAAGAGGGATGGAGATCTGGAACCGGTTTTGGCGATGGTTATTGGAGATCTTTCCGTTTTGAGAATCGAATCGAATCACATGTAATTCGAGTTCTGTCGACTGACAGAGCTTGAGCTGGTGTAACTACCGGCGTCGCTGCCGGGGGTAGGCGGTTCAACAACCACTTGTTGACGGATGGACACGATCCATTCATGTTGGAGGAGTTCAGCGGCAGTGGATCGCCGGAGGGGATCGCATTCGAAGCAGCGGCTCAGGAAGTCAATGCCAACTTCGCTGAGTTGGTCAAGCGTGGGTAGATCGGGTTGGTTACCCTGAGCGATATTATACATGATCGCCCACTCGTTATCGAGTGTGGACCATGGGCGGCGGCCCGTAGCCATTTCTAGAATGACACAACCTAATGACCAGATATCTACAGCGCCCTGGCGATTGTTCAGGTCGGGAAGATCGCCTCGAATGACCTCCGGGGACATGTACATTGGGGTTCCGGTGGTGGTCTTTTGATTCTTGCGCTGGTTTGGAAGTTGATTGTCTTTTCCGAGAACACTGGGACCGTCCACTGGGGCCACAGTGCGTCCTGAGCGAGCGATGATCTTGGCGGCACCGAAGTCGACGTATTTAATGATTCCGTTGTGGTCGAGGAGGATGTTCTCCGGCTTGATGTCACGATGCACGATACCTGCTTGATGCAAGTACGCAAGACCTTCGAGAAGTTGCAAGGCGTAGACCATGATGACTGTTTCATCTTCGATACGGCCGTGCTCTAGCAAGCTGGCGAGCGAGCCACCGGAGCAATATTCCATGAAAATGTAGACTTTGTCTCGGTGAACCTCGATACCGTGGTAGGACACAATGTTAGGGTGATCTAACACTTCGAGGACACCCATCTCGTCGCGAATTTGTTGCGCGATCTTGGGGATAAGTTGGGGATCCTGCAAACGAATCTCTTTAACTGCCATCAGATAATTACTGTCCAAGTTGATAGCAACATAGACAGAGCCAAAGGTACCTCCACCGATGAATTGGCCCTGCTGCCAACGCAAAGTGACGTTGGTGGCAGAGGAGGAGAGCACGGTCAAGGATCGATCGGCCTCGTTAGACCCTTCCAATACCTTGCCCAAGGCTTGACGCTTGGTTTCTTCTCGGCTATCTTCGATTTCCCGAACACGCTGGCACCGTTGTTCGCGAACAAGCTTGGCTGCTTCTTCATCGCTGATGATACGGCCTGCACCGATCTTTCGAGCCCCGGCGCGCTCCTCCATACGCTGCTTCTCCGCCTGGGCCGCGAGAGATGATCGGGCGCCCATGATGTCAAAGTGGGAGATGAGAAGTGACATACAGCCGGCGACCTTCAGTCGAAGACGACCAAACTGTTCCTCGTCCAAAGAAAGCAGGTGGCGACTATAGGTGATGGCCATTGCAAACTCAAGAGCAGCGACAGCCCACTTGAAAGTCTTTCGATCGGCCGCGTCGCAGTCGTCACAGATGAAAGATACCCAGTCGAGAGACAGCTCAACCAATCGAGCACTATTCATAGCGCGACGGTTGGCGTCGACGTAGTTGGAAGAACGTTTACCAAACTCAGTTGCAAAGGCGTAGCAAGCCTGGATCAGATCGTTGTTTTCCCATGTCTTCTCACGTAGCTGGTCCTTGATCACAGCCACGCTGTCCATGATCGCCATGGACAACTTGAAAGAGATTTTCTTAATCTTGTTCAGCTCCACGTTCACACGACCCAGGTTAGCTCGCTGTTCGATGGCCATGTCGAGTTGGATGCCGGTGAGCTGGGCCAACTCGACTCGTGCCTTCCCCAGACGCTCTTGCATGCCTTCTACAACAAGACGAAGTTTGCCCAGGCGCACATCAGTCGGTTGTTCTAGGATTTCCACCTGCATCTCCTTGCCTGCCCACGCCAGTGGCTTCTCTGGACGAATGACAAGCACGTACGGGATATGTGCGTCAGGTGCAATGTCATCTTCACGGAAAGAGGTGGCGAGGATGGCTTGAATGTCAGATGGGCGGTTCCACAATGAATGATGCGCGATCAAGTATACTCCCTTCTGGCCAACAGAGGAGGGAGATGTGACGAGGAAGTGGTCTGAGATCAATAACGCCTCGAAAAATTCATAGGCAATGTCAATAGTCAGGTTATACTCGGTAGCATTTTCGAATAGTTGGCACAGGAAACGCGAGAATCGATAGAGTTTTCGTTGACGAATGCGCGTAGAATCCAGGATACTCTTGTATCGCTTGTCCATATCTGCGACGCTTTCATTGGGCCTTGGGACCAACTCGCGTTCGAAATGGATCATCAATCTTTGCAGAGATTTAGCGGTCAAAGCACTACGAACTGTTAGCATTCCGTCTCCAAATCAAGCATACGCAACTCACCTAAATTGCTCGGCCACCTCAATATCGCCGGCAATAAGCTGTCGTCCGATCAGATAAGAAAACTCCCATTCTTGTTCAAGAATTTCGGCTTCCTTGAACGTATTTTTGTTTGCATTTAACTTCCAATTCAGCAATCGGAAATAGTATTTCATGGCATCCAGCACGACAGAATCAAAGTTTTCGTCGACACATGGTGGGAGGTCCCATCCAGGCTCGGGCCTTGAGATGTCGAGGTACCTCTGCTTGATCTGAGTAGCGACAGTCATCAACATTCGAAATTGTGAAATCATCTGATCCACAAGAATGGGGGATTGTTGAGCAGGATCCTTCATATTCTTGGCGTATGATAGTCGAACGCGAATGATTTCCTGAATCAGCCGTGATGGGAAATTGATCAAAGTCAAAAGCTCTTCAATATATGGAGGCAGATGGCGGGTTGCAAAAGCCTCCGCATTCTCGATCAGAGTACTCTTTGCTTTTTGAATGACCTCACCAATGCCATACAGCATGCTCCGCTGACCCTGAAGTGTCTTCAGCCCATCCTCCTTCATGATCCGATCTAAGAATGAAGAGTCATCTGACAAATCGCTGTTGGCAGACTTGATTCTGGGTTGGCCAAAATCAAGAGAATCATTGCCCACCCAATTTGCAAAACGGCCAGCTCAGTATTGATGAGGGCCGTGATGTTATGCCAGGCGAAAATTGCCGCACGACTGGACTCAAACTCTTCGGATGCGACTCGAGGGTTTGCAGCTTCCATCTCTTTGTGCGCGGAGTAGAGGGCCTCGCAGCGTTCGACTTTCTCCACAACATCTTCGACTTGCTGCCTCGGCGCCTTACCGATTTCGGTCTCGCCTTTAATCTGGAAATTGATGATATCTTCGATGATGGGCCCAAGATGACTCCGTGCATCCTCAATGAGTTTCCTTTGGAGAGCGATGCTTCGTCCACAGGCTCTCGCTCTAACGCCGATCCAAAGTGCATGACTGAGGGCAGCCGACCGCGTCGATTCAGTGGAGCCGAGCAGTCGCTGTTTCTCTTGTCTGACCACGTCTCCTTTCAGGACGGAAGCTAACATGGAGTGCCACTCGAGGCGTTCCTGATTTTTCGGGTTCTTGAGTTCTTCTATGCTAGGAAGATTATCGTCGGGGAGGAACAGTTGGGTATCGGGGTCGTACGAGTCGTCTTCGAAGGGAACTTCCGAGGATGGTGATGGATCTTCCAGGTCTGCGTCCCCTACCATCGTATTGTTTTGGGCTTCGTCAAAGTGGTGATACCAGGCCTGCGGATTGGCCCGGATCCGCTGAACGTAGGCCTTTTCCTGGGCCCTATACTGCGCATTCGGATCGCGTCGCGGGGCCCGCTTGGTCGATGATGCACGCTGGCGGTCATTCTGGAGGCTAATATACTGCGGAGGTCGTCGCTGGGGGGCGTATGTGTTGGATGGGGTTCTCGCCGGTGCCGACGGGCGCTGAGGTCGCAATTCTCCGGCCATAGCGAGACCATCGGATTTGTCGAGGATAGCGCCAGCACCAACACTACTCCCACGAGGACGAGTGGTCGGAGTACTGGACCATGAAGAGACGCTAGAAGGGTGAGATGGAGGGGAGGAAGTGATCGTGGTGGCCGGGGTTTGAACGGCACCGTCAAAACCCTCGCCGAAGGATGAATTGGTTCTTATGGGATATTGACCGGGGAACTCGTCTGACGAGCCCGAGCCATCAGAGTCATGGCTGGCAATGTCCGGGTGCTCCATGGTGGACCGTGTGATGCGAGTTGGAAGGTGAAGATGGAGCTTGCAAGTTGATAGGGGCGTGTGGCGGTGCGTGGCGGCGCGGGCCAATGGGATTGTCTCCCGGAAGAAATCCGTTGCCTGGACTTGATTTTCCTCTCGTTTACTTGTTGCCATCGGAGCTGCCGTGCGGTTTCCCCTCATCCAGATCTTTGCCAGTGAGCATTCAGTACGTGGCACTGAGTCACATCGTGGGATTCAGATTGCTGATATCCCGGTCATGGGTCACGACCAGCCCGCGTCTCTACTGTCTGAGTGTCATAGTGCGAAGAGAGACATCCTTATGGAACGAGGATCATGATCAATGGAAAACGTTGCTGAAATAGCAAAAAAAAATAAAAACAAATGCTTACATTGTACATTAGTTGCAAGCTATCTAGGTTCATTACAAAGTCTCTGGCACTTCATGTGTTCTTCTGTCAATCGAGGACGTGTAGATTGGCCAACCCAGTCAACATCACACTGCTCGGAGGACCCGGAAATATCACGACGTAAACCTACACACTCTGTCTCGTAGCCGAGGAGTAACATTAATATGCCCAGGGCAATAAGACTTCAGGACAGAAGATTGTGTGATAGGCATAGCCACCGAAGACTACACTATCACTCATTGGAGCAGCTGTTGATGAGTTGCCCGAAAGCTTACCGTTTCCAAGTTTCTTTTCCGCCACCGGAAAATCCTCGATGTGCCATGCCAGGGGTAATTGTTTCTCCCGCCAAAAGAAGGTCCTTCGCTAAAGTCTCAACTCCTGCACCGCGGGTAACAGTTGATTGTTCCATCAGCTGATCGACTTTGAGGCTTCAAATACCAGGACGCACATGACTCCAGATTCAGATTCAGATTCAGATGCAAGGGAGCAGACAAAAGCCCCTGATACTCATTCCTCTCTCACCTGGGCATGATTTGTGCTGTCACTTATTCATTTCGTTGCCCTAGAAGAATGTCGTAAGCGGGCAGCGATATGATCCATGCTGACATAGAAGATTATACCGAGACTGGGGCTTCACTCATCCACACTACCGTAAGGCATACTCAATTTCAATGTTGAAAATGAGCTCCAGCCGAAATGGGCGATACTTCCGCACAAGTGGGCCCATGGACTAAGTTGCTTCAAGACTGGGTCGAGGTCTCGAACAAACCAGAGCTGAGCTTGATTTCGAGGCCAAGAGCAGATTCAATATAGTCCCGGCATAGCGCTGTCTCACATTCAAAAGTAGGTTCTTTCCAGACGAACTAGCCCGCAGGTGCATGCAGGTACATTCCCTAGCTCAGGAGATGATTTGAAGGTACGTGGCCGTGGCTGTGGCTGATTGTGCATGCCCCTGTACACGGCACTTGCTCCCCTCGCGCCAACCTCTGGGATTCTCCAAAAATTTTCTAGACTGTCGTGGAAGAAAGCAAGTGTATGACATATCGGGAAGACCATTGTTGATTGCGGATCGTTGCTCCAACTGTCTCGCGCTGATCAGTGGGCCCAAATGATCTACAATTACTACCTCATGGTGCTTGCGCTCTGGGGAAGTTCGACTCTAGACTCTAGGATGGCGCAATAGCCTATTGTTGATTATCGTATCTGGTGGTTACTGGGGTTATGAAGAGATGTTCATATGGTGCTGCCATGATCACGGATAATGCAGGTAAAATCTTGAATTTGATCCAAGAGAAAACAGCCAGGAGATTCAATAGCGTAATTCTTCCTTCTGCATGTATCAATGGGGATCCAAAAGCCGTACACCAGAGGCTTTGCCCGGGACGCCGAAGTATCCCGAGGGCCAATGGCAGACATATTGCTTATCTGGTCTTGGCATCCCCGGAATCGCGTCTGAAACCCCGGACCATGCGTTCTCAGGAGCCGGAGTGGACCCGGCGAGACATCCCGGAATGATCTATGTACGTCCTGCTATGGCATGGTGAATGTAGGGAGCTATGGCAATCATTGCTAGAGTCTGCCTTTGTTGCTCGGGGGGTTTTACTTGCTTCTTGGTATGCAATTGAGATGTGGGTCTCAGTCCCCAAGTTATGACCGCTCTGCTCTGCACAGCGGCACCGTGTCGTCAGAGGCGTATATATTAACGTGGGTCTCTGAATCAAACAACAAGTATGGCCAAGACATCAGAAAATCAGATATAAGACGAGGCCCCTGGGCGCAATTGAACTATGTGAAGGTGATAACGCGTGGGTGTAGATAATGGGTTCTGATTGGTTAGCCACCGTGAGCGTGATAAGAGCCTCTACCGTCCTTTTCCATCAATGCATCTCAACTCCCGGTACCGCACGATGTTCGATGGAATGACCGAACACGCTCGTAACGGAATGGTCACCATCGATCTAGAATCTGTAAGCGAGAATTGATGCCAAGGTGGCGACGCGGTGGAAAAAGAAAGAGTCGCTGACACCAGCCCTATAGATAAGGGGTGGGCCCTGATTGGCCCGCAGCGGACTTCATATCTACAGCCAGTGACGAGGCGTGGATCGCAGTTAACACGCGTTGAATTCCATTATTTCCCTTCACTTGTCACTAAATGCTTCCCAATCAATGCTATCGTGGACATATCCCCTGCTTATCGTCCGAACTATGCTCCGTATGACCATTTGGGATCACTCTCAGCCTAGATCCTGGTAGATTTTAGTACCACAGGGTGGACGGGTGCCTGGGAAACATAGTCTCGGGGAGTTTAGAGAATCTACAATTAGATCTGACTGTCTAGTACGGGAGTACGTCTATCAATTGCATGTAAAGCATGAAGAATTGAGGTGAGATCCGTAATCCTCCGGTATACGGGTCCCAGACGGGGTCCTGGACCGCCCCCAAACCGACCTGATCCCGGACATGGCTGAATTAGGCTGGCTTGGCTCTGGCTATCAGTGGCATCCCATGAATCATAGTAGAAATCACTCTGGCCATCGTCCGGTTCCCACTATCGGGGAGGGTCCTTGATCCATGGGGCTTCTAGTGTTGGTGGGGATCGGTCGACGGTCCCGAATGACTGCGTATTTCTCACTATTTAACTATCAGGGTGCGTCCCTGCAGTCTTGATACATCATTTCCCCCCTATCCTTTTTACTCAGGGTTATATCATTCTCTGCTCTATCCCTTTCCTTTTTCTGCACTTTGGATCTGTGATCCTCCACTCGGACATATCCTTGTCCTCCCCCAGTTGAGTCCCGAGAACGCGCCTGTGAAACAAGTCCCATCCGGCGTCCGGGGTTGCACTTTCAGTATGTCTGAGAACACCGACAGCCCTTATTACGGCGTCGCCTATAATGGAACCAACTCCAACGGCGGCGACTCGCTCACCGAGAACTTGAACCTGTACTATAATGTAAGCTTGGACCCATCATTCACAACGGCTCTGTATCATGTTGACTAAAAATTGAGTAACAGGCGGGTGATATTGCCTGGGTGATCACATCGACGGCACTCGTCTTGCTTATGATTCCGGGTGTTGGGTATGGACGCATGACAACAATAACTCACCACCATTGACTAACAGTCAATCAGTTTCTTTTACTCAGGTCTCGCTCGTCGCAAGTCCGCCCTCTCGCTGATATGGCTCTCCATTATGTCTGTCGGCGTCGTCTCATTCCAGTGGTTCTTCTGGGGCTACTCGCTGTCCTTCTCCCACACTGCCGGAACATTCATCGGTGATCTGAACAATTTCGGTTTGAAGGATGTGTTGGCTCAGCCCTCCGTTGGCAGCACCAAGGTTCCCGATATTCTATTCTGTGTCTTCCAGGGCATGTTCGCTGCTATCACGGTTGCTCTTGCCGCTGGTGCCGTCGCCGAACGAGGTCGTATGCTCCCTTGTGTCGTCTTCATGTTCGTTTGGACTACTGTCATCTACGATCCCATTGCCTGCTGGACCTGGAACTCCTCTGGCTGGGTTTACAAGCTCGGTGGCCTGGACTTCGCCGGTGGTACTCCCGTGCACATTGCCTCCGGCTCTGCAGCTCTCGCCTACTCCCTGATGCTGGGTAAGCGCCGTGGACACGGTACTCATGAGCTCAACTATCGCCCTCACAACGTTACTCACGTCGTCATCGGCACTGTCTTCCTCTGGGTTGGTTGGTTCGGCTTCAATGCCGGCTCTGCCCTGTCCGCCAATCTCCGCGCTGTCATGGCTGCAGTTGTGACCAACCTGGCTGCCTCCGTCGGTGGTGTCACCTGGTGTCTCCTTGACTACCGTCTGGAGCGCAAGTGGTCCACTGTCGGTTTCTGCTCCGGTGTAATTGCCGGTCTTGTCGCCATCACTCCCGGCTCCGGCTTCGTGACTCCTTGGGCTGCTTTCATCTTCGGTGTCGTCGGCGCTGTTGCTTGCAACTATGCTACCAAGCTGAAATTCCTCCTTCGCGTTGATGATGCCCTGGATATCTTCGCTGTCCACGCGGTCGGTGGTCTTGTCGGCAACATTCTGACCGGTCTCTTCGCTGCGTAAGTCTCCTCCCCTAAGAATAGCCCTAGCTATAGACTAAAATGTTCTCCAGTGACTACATTGCGCACCTTGACGGTG
Organism: Penicillium maclennaniae; assembly: GCF_028827695.1. NCBI lineage: Eukaryota > Fungi > Ascomycota > Eurotiomycetes > Eurotiales > Aspergillaceae > Penicillium > Penicillium maclennaniae. Next base: position 1,834,355 of record NW_026623215.1, on the reverse strand, counting down.
TCACCGACATCCCCGGTGGCTGGATCAACCATAACTACATCCAGCTGGGCTATCAGCTTGCCGACTCCTTCTCCGGCTTTGCTTACTCGTTCTTCGGAACCTGCATCATTCTCTTCATTATGAACCTCATCCCCGGCCTCAACCTGCGTGCGCCCGAGGAGGATGAGATCATGGGTATTGACGATGCCGAGATTGGCGAGTTTGCCTACGACTATGTCGAGGTTACCCGTGACATCGTCAACGGCGTTGAGAGCAGCGAGACTGCCTCCAAGCGCACTATGACTCCCACTCACGAAGATTCCACTGCCATTGACACCAAGGCCTAATTGCCTGTTGGTGTGGCGACACACATTCTCTCACATTAATTTAATCTGCTTTCGACGGCGGTTTCCATTGGGTTTATTGTCTTCTTTCATTTGGCATGACGGATACACCGCATGATTTTCATATTTTATTAGCATTTTCGATACCCTTCCCAACATAAATACAATATCATCAAAAAACATATTTGTTCCAAACCAACATGTGGTGCGTAGAATTAGATAGTCAGACAGAGAGAGCTGAACGTAAAGTATGTCAGATCGAGAACGGGAGGGCGAACGGGGGACCCACGGGACCCGTGATGTGGGCTCAAGCCGAGCCACCGCATAGCTTCTCGAAGCTCTCAGGTCCCCCGCAACACCGCACTCTTGTGCCTCATTCTCAAACATACATACCCTTTGTCACATCTCTACTCTCCCAAACTCACATCTAGCTTCATCCGTCCCAAATGCCCTCGCCTAGCGCCGAGAACGGCGGGGCCACGCGCAACTTCCCGACCGATCCGAACGAGTTCGACAGCGACCTGCGCATTTCTTTCTCGAAGCTGGACAACAAGTTTATCTTGGAGACCGAGGATGGTCAGGAATTCGAGTGGGACTCCGCAATCAAGCGGTGGGTTCATCAGGTATGGCTTTTGCGCCGTTCTCGCGTCCTGCGATTCTCAATGCGCAGATTGCGCGAGGAGCTGGAGTCGCAATTCTTGAGATCTAGGGCCGATGATTGACCTTGAAACGGCAATAGGTCGACGAGGAGCTCCTCAAACAACAACAAGAAGCCTACATGGTCGCTGGCGTGGAAGATGACGAGCCACTGCACCCACGGGATAGGAAGAAGCGGAAACAGCAGACGAGCAGCGACGATGTACGTATCGCGACAGTGCCTACATGTGTGTATGATATTGAATGCTAACTTCTACCGTCCTTACAAGGCCGATGCACAGAAACCTAAAAAACAGCGAGTAAACACTGCGGTGTTTGTCACCTCAATCCCGCTTGATGTCACGTTCAATGAAATTCGGGACACATTCTCAAAGTGCGGCGTCATTGCCGAGGAAATCGACAGTGGAAACCCTCGCATCAAGATGTACAATGACGACGATGGGAAATTCAAGGGCGAGGCGCTCATTGTATACTTCCGACCCGAGTCGGTTAACCTCGCTATTCAGATGCTTGATGATTCTGATTTTCGGCTTGGCGAGCGCGGACCGAACGGGCCAATGCGGGTGCAGGCTGCAGATTTCTCTTTCAAGAGTCAGAAGGATGCGCCGAAGCAGACTAACATGCGGGATAAGAAAAAGATCATTGAGCGGACGCAGCGGTTGAACAGGTGAGTCTGGTTTTAGAAATGATTTTGTCTCTCACTAATATTCCTGCAGTAAACTTGCGGACTGGGATGATGACGATCCTTCTACACTGCCTGAGACGACCTCTCGGATGGAACGAGTTGTGATTTTGAAGCACATGTTTACCTTGCAGGAATTGGAGGTTCGTGACTACAAGTTGTTGACTTGGAATGGATGACTGACCTCTGTTGCAGGAGGATGTGGCCGCCATTCTCGATATCAAACAGGATATTCGTGATGAGTGCTCCAAGATCGGTGAGGTCACCAACGTGGTGCTCTACGATAAGGAACCTGAGGGCGTGGTTAGTGTGAAATTCGTAGATCCCCAAGCAGCTCTACAATGCGTCAAGAACATGGACGGTCGATACTTTGGTGGCACTCGCGTGGAAGCCTATGTTTCCGACGGACGTGAGAAGTTCAAGAAGACCAATGAGCGACGGGCGGCACTGGAGGACATGGCAGAGCGGGGCATCGATGCTGAAAACGAAGAGGAAAATCAGCGCCTGGATGAATTTGGAACGTGGTTGGAGAGTTCCAAGACGGCTGGGACGGGGACGGAGACGGAGACGAAGTAGAGAGACTTCATTCCCACTGTACTATAGTCCGCATAATGGTGTGTTTTGGCTCCACTCAACGACCGGTGGTTCGCGCTGCTTAGCTGAGCGTGTCCCGTGAGCACGCTAGACCTGAACAGGAAATGCCCCCCTGAACAGCAAAAGAAGTGTTGTTGATCCCCACGCACACACACCGCTCACCTCTCTTTCTCCTTTCCCATCTTCCTGACTCCGGTCAATCCTCTTACTCCTCCTTTTCTTCATCCTTCGTCACCGAGGTTAATCTATTCAAAATGCGTGAGATTGTGAGTTATCCCCCCCCATTCCGACGCGTCGTGCTGTCCAACCTCCTGAAGACCCCACCTGTTCAGACTGTGCTAACATTCTTTTGCTCGACGACAGGTCCACCTGCAGACCGGCCAGTGCGTAAGTACAACGTTCAAACCGATTGAGTTTCGTGGTATATTGTGAGGGTTGAAGTAACCTAACGCCTTCGTGGGGTGACAGGGTAACCAAATTGGTGCCGCCTTCTGGTACGTGCAGACCTGGACACATCCATCAATTGAGACTTTAAAAGACCTTTTACTAACTTGATTTCAGGCAAACCATTGCTGGTGAGCATGGCCTTGACGGCGATGGCCAGTAAGTCGCCCAAAACGACATTCGACACGAACTAGCGGTCTGATGTTTTGATCTAGGTACGCTGGTGTTTCCGACCTCCAGCGCGAGCGCATGAACGTCTACTTCAACGAGGTATGTGCCAGCTATACCACCTCGACCGCTGATATCGAAACCAATCTAATCGTGCTCTCTTCACCGGTAGGCTAGCAACGACAAGTACGTTCCCCGTGCCGTCCTTGTCGACTTGGAGCCCGGTACCATGGACGCTGTCCGTGCTGGTCCCTTCGGCAAGCTCTTCCGTCCCGACAACTTCGTCTTCGGCCAGTCTGGTGCTGGTAACAACTGGGCCAAGGGTCACTACACTGAGGGTGCCGAGCTCGTCGACCAGGTCATTGATGTCGTCCGCCGCGAGGCTGAGGGCTGCGACTGCCTCCAGGGTTTCCAGATCACCCACTCTCTGGGTGGTGGTACCGGTGCCGGTATGGGTACCCTTCTGATCTCCAAGATTCGTGAGGAGTTCCCCGACCGCATGATGGCTACCTTCTCCGTTGTCCCCTCCCCCAAGGTCTCGGACACCGTTGTTGAGCCCTACAACGCTACTCTCTCCGTCCACCAGCTTGTTGAGCACTCCGATGAGACCTTCTGTATTGATAACGAGGTCTGTATTTGCTCTCTTTGAGCCCGTTATTTGCAGTTGGGAGGCTAATTCTGTTTCAGGCTCTGTACGACATCTGCATGCGTACCCTCAAGCTCAACCAGCCCTCATACGGTGACCTGAACCACCTGGTTTCCGCCGTGATGTCTGGTGTCACCACCTCCCTTCGTTTCCCCGGTCAGCTCAACTCCGATCTCCGCAAGCTTGCCGTCAACATGGTTCCCTTCCCTCGCCTGCACTTCTTCATGGTCGGCTTCGCTCCCCTGACTAGCCGCAACGCCCGCGACTACCGCCAGGTCAGCGTTCCTGAGCTGACCCAGCAGATGTTCGACCCCAAGAACATGATGGCTGCCTCTGACTTCCGCAACGGCCGTTACCTCACCTGCTCCGCTCTCTTCCGCGGTAAGGTCTCCATGAAGGAGGTCGAGGACCAGATGCGCAACGTCCAGAACAAGAACCAGAGCTACTTCGTTGAGTGGATCCCCAACAACGTGCAGACCGCTCTCTGCTCCGTTCCCCCCCGTGGTCTCCGCATGTCCTCCACCTTCGTCGGTAACTCCACCTCCATCCAGGAGCTGTTCAAGCGTGTCGGCGACCAGTTCAGTGCCATGTTCCGTCGCAAGGCTTTCTTGCACTGGTACACTGGTGAAGGTATGGACGAGATGGAGTTCACTGAGGCTGAGTCCAACATGAACGACCTTGTCTCTGAGTACCAGCAGTACCAGGAGGCCTCGATCGACGAGGAGGAGGAGTACATGGGCGAGGACATTGTCGACGAGGAGGAGGTCTAATTGTGAACCTATCTCCCCAACTATGATGAGATTTGCTCGCAGTAATACCCTTCTACATTCTCTACGCTTCGTGTGATCGGCTCGGGTCTCTTGAGCTCGGAATCTCGAACCCAAGTATTTTGTTTGAGCGCTCCTAATTTTCAAACTCCTTTATTCTGTCTCTATTTCCCCTGTCGCTTTTTGGCGGTCGTACGACTGCCGGGCCAGAATAGCACATATTGGAAAAGAAATTGACGAAAAATTACGTCTTTACGTCTCTGCCCTCTGGGAGTTTGATTTTGGTAACCTGCATTAAAGCTCGGCTGTATAGAACATGTTCAATGAAGCTAAGATGCCATCACAATTTTTCTTGATCTCGACAACCGCAAATGACAAGTTGTCTTGCCACTTACAGGAAATGGATCAATGGAACGGACACTTCCCTGTCCGAAACTCCTTCAAGTGCTCCATCATCTCCTCCAACTCCTCCTTCCCCTTCCCTTCAAAGTGCTTTGGCCCAACGTCGGCAATATCGTAACCAGAGGGATAATACTTATCTTCTTCATCACCGGGAACAGGACGACCGAGAGCCCAAGTCAACCAAGCCATCGGACCCCAATGGTTCCACAAAGTTGGTTTAACATAATAGGGGGCCGCCTCCCAGTTCGTAAGGAAGAAGCGATTACTCTGATCCGGCTCCTCCGTTAATGAAGCATACCGCAAGAAATAAGGCCTCGGAGGAACCAGATACCTCAAGAAAAGCTTTCGGACAGTAAGCAGACTCGCAAACAGCGCACTAAAGAACGCAGTCGGAGGATCGTACCTGCCAAACAAGATTATTAGCATATTGAACCACACAGATTCAAGTCAAAACCCAAAGTGTAGAGGTATAAACGAAGGGAAGGGAACAATAAAAAACGTACAGCATGGCTCTTCTCAACCTCTCGTCCATCATAAACGAAACAAACTGCAACCCAACCGGACACAACCACCCCGGCAACATATAAACCAGGATAGCAGTAGTCTGATCCGCCGTATCCCGATTCTTGACATCAGGAACCATGAATTCTCTCTCATACTCCTTACTCCATCTCTCAATCTCCTCAAGCCACTGAATCCCATCCCGGAATCCCCGCCCAGACGGTAACGCATCATAACTAACCCCCAACGCATCTCCCGCGCTCTTCCAGAACGTACCTATCGCACACCGTTCCAGATCACTCAGAGCCCGCCATTCGAACCGCTCAATGAACCGGATAGGTTCTAGTGCGAAGAGAGCAAGCGTGTACAACATGTCTGGTTCAAGAATCTTGCCCGAAGCGCGGTATCCAGCATGGAGGTAGCGCGTGCGTGCGAAAGAGGTCATTGCGCGTGAGGAGGTCGGGCTGTTACCGACCATTTCTTGAACGAGGGTTGATGTGTCTGTGTAGCGTTTCAGGGATGTGGCCGGGTTGGAGAATTGAGTTGTCTTTGTTAGAAGAGCTGAGATTGTGGGGATGCCGTATGTCTGATTTTTTTTTTTCAGAATTTGATCAATATCGCGACTTTCTTGGAGTTAGCTGGGGAGGGGGTTAGCGTACTCGGAAGAGGGCGAATTGTAGGGACTTGATGAATATGAATGGGAACTCGAGCTGCGCTACTGCTTTTTGAATCTGGAAGGCTTCTTCGTCGGTCATTTTGGCCATGGATTCACGGGTTGGGTAGTTGTATTTTTGAGGGAGGCTGTTGACGCGTTGGTAGCGGAGAGCTCTTGTGAGTAGGGGGTAACCTAGTAGGAAGGCTAGGGCGTAGGGGAGCCATGGTGGTGAGGAGAGAATGGTCTTTGAGCCTGAGAGAGGCCCCGTGAAGGACGTGCTGTTCATGGCAAACGTTACTCTGAGGCCAGAGCCTGCTTAGGGTGAAGAATTAAACCCGTAACAAACCACAGGTTTTATAAAGCGCCATGCGGGGAGGTTGTGGAGGTGGAATTGGCTTTCTCTAATTCGCCCCGCTTTCTTCCCATCACCGTTATCTTTTCTTTTCCCCGTTACGAATGTCTTTCTCATTCTTGATTTATTTCCATCTTGAATTTGCTATTTATAATTTCCTGAAATAGTAGATTAAGTCTGTGCAGACTCCATAGTACCGCCAAACACGCTAAGCGCCCAAATGCCATCTTTACAGGTCTTGCCACTGACAACCATTGGAATGCCTATATACTTTGATCTGCACGGACCGAGCTAATCTTAGGCCGCGGACCGGGGTTGTCGGTTTCATATGCAACACATCCGCCCCACGATCAACGTCCCATATACCACAGTTCGACCGCACGTAGGGGTGGGAACGAGACGAGAGTAAACCCTGCCCCGAGCCACGTACCGAGGTCAGCGCCGTGCGCCAGCTGGGCAACAGGTCCGCCGTAGTAGGATTGGTCCTGGAAAGGAAATTAGCTGCAAGGTCTGAAGCATAGCAATCCAGGGCATTACTTACCATGCCGACAATAGCGCCGGCCCAGCCGATCGCGAAAGCCAGACCGGCTGCGATTCCCATGGGCAGCTGCTGCGACGTATTCCAGGAGGACCAGTCATAGCCACGGCGGCGGCGAAACAGGACATCCTCCATCACTATAATACAAAAGAACATCATCACCCAGTATCCGATCAACGGTAGGAAGCTCTTGAACACGTCGTACAGCTGGTTGCGGCCACCCATAGCGCAACCGCAGTAGATGGCTGTGCTAAGAGTGACGAAGACAGGTCGCGGGACCGTGCGGAAGAAATCACCGAGCATTTGGAAATTCATGCTCATCGAGTAAGCGCCGGGCGTGTTGTTAGCCAGCAGCGCAAAAACGTTAATCACCGCGCAGAACTTGCCAAATCCTCCAAGAGAATCGTATGCCATCATCAACAGATCGCCTGGATTGTTGCCATACTTGGCTCTGTATACGGCGGAACTAGCCAGAGCTGTGCCGAGTCCAATTCCAATCAGAATGGTTATAGCCATGGCTTGACCACATCCGAGGACCGTTACGGCGAACGTGCGCCAGCGTTTGACGTGGGCGGGTAGTAGACGTAGTAGTCCGCGGCGAGAGGTGCCCACGCCAGGCCGATAGACATACATAGTGAAAAGAAGGTAACACGCTTGGCGTTGAGAGCTCCCTGAGACATCTCAGTGTGAATGTTGAAGTCGAAATGAGGACCGGCTGAGCCCAGCATCACACAAAGCACCATTAATTGCGGCAGCCATGCAAACCTGAGTTCATTAGATGGGTCTGTGTCATGTTGGCTGGAAGTTGCTTACCGCTCATAGACTGCGAAGATCTTCATGCCGAACATGGCCATCACCCAACTTAATCCGGCTACAATCACAATTCCAACCAGCACAGAGACATGCCCTCCAGATACCCGGGACAGAATCTGACCTCCAACGACGCTGTTGACCATGCAGTAGCCAAGATTAGTGAAGACATTCAATGCACAGCATACTTTGCTGGGATAGTAGCCCATAAAGAAGCGTCCCACAATCTGTCGACTCAATTAGCACCTGATTACAGCCATGGACACAATATCGAAACTTTACCAGAGTGCGACATCCACTGATGGGTCCCCATGTGCTCACATATCCCACTGTAAAAACTCCCAGGAGATTGCCAAATATGGCACAAAACGCTGCATCCTTGAAACTCAGACCCAGCACAAACGTGCCCATCGATCCAACAATGATATTATTCGTGGCGAGCGACATGCTGAACCACATGAGAAGCATGTGCAACGACGTTGAAGCAGTGACCGGCTGTCGCTCTTCCAAGGGCACCGGCTCAATACCGTGGGCCTCCCCACCTCCTTTCAGAACGGAGATCAATCGCTGCCATGTCGACTTGGGCTTCGTATCTGGGAGCGGATCCTTGAGCTCACTACTGGGCGTTGTCTCAAGCTCGAACTGGCTGTCGCTTCGCAGGGATGGCGAGCCTTTCTCGAGATCCGACTTCATGATCAATGTACAAGGAGCGAGGTATGTGCAAGTATTGGTGTCGATCAAGAGAGGTGCTGTCGAATATCCGAGCCGAGAGCTCTATTTAGCCGTTAAGATAATCCTCCGCAGTCAACTGGGCCAAATCTGGTGGGAAAAATGTCGAATCGTGTTGAGTACCTGAGCTGCATAGGAAGGCCGAGAGGTATGATACATATAGGATAACAAGGAACAAACGTACCCAATTACGACTCCTCGGATCTGACATCACCCTGTCGCGGAAAATAGGTGCGTAACACCCGTAGCTGCCGAGACAGGCATTCCTATGAATCAAGGATGAAGACCAGGTGGTCCGACCTGCGGGCCAATGACCAGACCGCGAACAATGCCCAGCGAAGTAACAATAACCTGGGGAAGGCACACGTTTCCATAGGTCTGGAGCATAAGCTCGTCTTTTTTTCAGTAGGGACAATATCCTCCTCCAAGGATTACCAGATTTTCCTGAGACTATGATGGCATTGATTGAGGGATAGACCCTTATGACGGCGCCTGTGAAGAGCTGCCCGCCTGGTTTCACGCTCACGCGCCTTTCTCATGATCAACGACAGATTTCCCAATGGAGTAAGTCGCATACCCTAAACCTCCGACTATGCGTGGGTTGGAATGTTAGCCAAGCAAGGAGAAAATCTCTCCTCGCCCTCCTATACAATGCTCCGATTCAAATATAGTCTCTACTAGAGGTTGATCTGCTAGGGTAATCTTTCCAGCCAACTGGATCCGCGAGAAATGTGAGGTTCTTCTTTGGGCATTCGTGCTTGATGATTGGATTTGGACCCGTTAGGACGGAAACTTAGGAAGAAAGGGGTAGCTTTGGTCATTTAGGCTCCCAACACTTTGCTTCGCATCTTCATACTTTGGCTTGCGCCGCAAAGAAAGTTCTGTGACTTCGCTTTCCTTTGGCATTGAGGATCCGGGGTATTGGTGTTTCATAGATTTCGATTATAGCATTTAAGCTTCTCAGCCCCATTTTACAGATTGCTCGTAGAACAAGGCAGTGTATCACTCTACTCTCTTCCCCTACCGTCGAAGCTCTCTTGTTGATTTCTGCATCATGATTCAATACTGATATACAGCTGGGAACCCCAAATGATGCTCTTTCCATACCGACAAATACTAGATCCTTTCAAGCCATTTCCCCCCAAATCTGCTCACACATCTCTTCGTGGTCCATAACCTGGATAGCTACGCACACCCCAAGTGGATCAAAAACCCCACTCTCCCAGACTATCCTGCATGCTCGGCGACACGCGGCCTTTAGTCCAGACATTTCAAGGTACTGAGTCGATCAACATTAATAGGGAACTACCGAAGATCGACTGTCAATCCTTATATCTTTTTTTTTCGGAAAGAGAATTACATGAACCGTAAATTTTGCTACAATCTGCATCATTGAGTAGCACAGATTCCCGGGTATGCTGGTCTGTTATGCACATCCTTGCGGCTAGACTTGGAAGCAACAAGAAACTGAGAGTTGACAAACTTCACGACAAAACTTGCACCAAATCGCCAGTGATGACAGAGGACGGGTGATCGGATGATCAGCGGGCCTTTGAGTTCGCTCGCCTTGATTTCTGCCGGAGAAGAATAATCGATGACTTCGTTGATGTATGCTTATCTGCTATGTGGGCTCCCTTGTGGGCTCCCTTGGCTAGTCTGCTTGACCGTGACGAGTGAAACCACAAGGGAATATCTTCGTATTTTGAGAAGTAGCGATCTGATTTATTGTGGATTTGATCGGGTCCACAAGTCCCGCTATATATGGAAAGAACATCATTGGAAGGGAACCATCTAGTTCCCGCGGTCTGGTTCGAAGCAGATGATATTTCTGACACATGGAATCATGTCATTCACAAGTTGACAAAGTGTGTAGTGACAATGCCATCAAGGCTACAAAGCGATACGTTGGTGTTTGTTACAGTGAATTCCATGATTCACACCCAGGGACGCCAGGACCGCCTGATCTGGTCAGTAACCAAGTAGTCAACCCGACAGCACTCTTTAATTGCTTGAGTGCTGGTTCATCACATGCTATTCAGATTTAGGAGATCTCATGTGTTTTTAGATACACATAATCATTTCCGAGCTAGTTTCGCGATACCAAATACATTGGAGCGTTGACAAGCATAGTGCGGTTCGTAGTAAGTCTGGCACAACCACCCGATATTGCATCCGACTACCTGATATACAGCATCACCATACAATGTCCTTTCAGTTTCTTGTTTGCCCAACTAGAATTTCTATCAACCCGCGTGATTCATAAAATTTAGAGGAGGACGTTTCTCGGGCCTGTGATCCAGGACCAGGTTTTGTTCCAGAGGACAGGTACATAATCCACCATGACTTCTTAATTCTCTATGCACCCGGGCCCTTTGCACAGTTATTATCGAACTTGAATAGGGAAATAGTGTGGAGGAATTCTAAGTAGAGGCATAATTTTCGATGTGTTTAGGCCGGAGGACTTTTACGGGGCCTGCAAATTGATGGTTGATATTGAAACGTCAAACTTCGAATTCCGCAACTTCCACGCTTCAACAACTCCTCTCTAGCCATCCAATACCTCGTCTTCGAGCACCAGCCACTTTCCAGGCATTTTGCATCGCCCACGCTTCCAAGTGCCGTTCTTGACCGCTGGGTCATTACCACCCAGTCAAACATGGTCCCCCATGACTCTCTCCACGAAAATCGAGTTCCAGGAACAAGCCACTGGCCCACTCCATTGAATGAAGACAACAAGAATGAATAACCGCTCTCTCCCGCAAGTCCTAAACGCCCTCATCCAGGCTCTCTTTCCCTCATCAACTCTCCTCTCGCCAGCCTTTGCTCCATCTCAAAATCGCGTGCATTTCTGTGTATTCCCTGACCTTCATGGAACTTGAAGACTCGGCCTGGGACTCTTTGAAGGTGGCAAGCACCGCAGACAAAAACAAAACCAGATTCCTTTTCCTGAAGATGTTAGATGAGGCTGGCCTGCTTACCCAGTCCACGCGTTCAGTGACAGACAGGCAATGCCTGGCTGATGAAATCAACCGTACAGTCCCACGCATGCCCCGAAGCGTCAGACATGCGTTCGCGAGCAATCCAGATGCCTGCATTGAATCACTGACAAAGTTGGCCAATTTCTACAAGCACAGCAGAATCTACAAAGACCAGTACTACGAGAAAACAGCATCTCGCCTACTCTGCGACGAGTACTTTTACATCGTCGATATCGACAACACCTTCAAAGGGCCATTCTTACTATCTGATTTTCTTCACGACAAAAGCGGATTGTACAGCGACGGTACAATCGAAGAACGCCTGCTCGACTTCAACAAATTCTTACAGTGCCTCTACAACTGCAAGTTCGATCCTTGCCGCCACGAAGTGAGTCTATGGTACACCGAAACCAGCAGCGACGGCATCTTTGAGGGCTTGGAGACAAATCCAGTCATAGACTATGTGACCTGGATTTCAGCCATGATCGAGGAACAGAATGCACTACAAGATGTCCCCGTACCCTTTGAGTTCCATATTACCGACTCCGGTGGTTGTCCATGTGATTATGACCATGATTGTGACTGTGACTGGGCGTCTGACGCTGACTCCATGGTTCGTGACTAGGTCAAATTCGTATGCAGTCAGGATGTCTGACTGCCCTACAGGGCTCGAGTGATGATGCTCTGATCTGACCATGTTCAAAAGGTTGTCACCGGTGAACACATGACTAAGCGGGTCCTCTTTGTTTAAAACAAAAACGATTGCTAGATGGCCGTTGGAGGAAATTGGTGCTCGCAAAGAGAGTTGTACACGATCGAGCGACTCATAATTGAACAAGTAGCGCAAACATCGATGGAAATACAAGTCAATGCTTTAGCATTCATATGCACTTCTTTAGTGTGAGACTCTACGCGTTCACTTGATCATCGCGCAACAGCATTCAAATGGCTGTTAAGTCTACCCTCCTGAAAGTCTGTCCAGCTGCTCTAGATGCCCTTACAAGATTCAAGCCCACAGATCATGCCCCGACAAGTTTAATTGTGAAGCTCTCATGGAGGCTGGGCAGGAATGCTGCGTAACGTGACCAACAAAATCACCATGAAACCTATCCAACAGAACATTCCAATGCTCTGACCTCGACCCGCAGATTCAAGTCTTGCACCGTGAAAACCTATGCCATCCTCGGGGGGCACAGGCTCAACCGGATCAAGCATAACCAGCCAACTTCTCCAAGATGAAAGAGTCCAGCTGAACATCTACGCCCGATCCGCCCAAAGACTTTCGGAAAAACTACCCGAACTCGCGTCCAACCCACACGCCAAGTTATATATCGGCTCTCTCGATGACATCGAGCTACTCGCGAATTGTCTCGAAGGCGTCGACGCAGCCTTCTTCACAGTAGCAACCAATCTCGACATACCGCACTGTTCAATAGCCCAACAAAACAGCACATGCCGTCGTCTCAGCACTAGAGATAGTGCGATCACGCATAACCAAGCGGAACGGCAAGGACTAAACGCAGTTGGGAATGCCCTTCTCTGATTTTCCTCTCTTCTGCGGGAATCAATCCCAAGTTGATGGCGCACGAGTCGTGGATTATTAATTTCGTAGTTTCAAGAGGCTGTTATTGGATCTATCGAGATCTGTCCCTGGCGGCGGATTACCTCCCAAGTCATGATTGGCTTTCACTGGTCTTTATTCAGCCCGAAGCATTAGTGCATGATTGTGCTTTTGGTGTGAGGTTGGATGAAGAAGAAGCGACTTCGAGATGTTCTTTATGCGGGACCTTGCTAGTGCTATGATACTTGCTGCTGAAGGGAAGCAAAAACCCGGGGATTTATATGGAGAGAAGAGTCGGTGGATCGGGAAATGTGTTGGTGTCAGTAGTCTGGGTGGTGGGAAAGTGAAGGCCACTGAGAATCTCAACTATGTGATTCCGGGTTTTCGTCGGATACTTCTCGCCAGCTCTATGGGATATATGCAGTATAGGGCTATGGTCAATCAAGGCATCGAATTTGAGACGATAATATCCCTTTTTTTTTCCCTTGGAAAAGAAAACTTCCAGTGCTATCCTTACTGAAACCTCGTTGCCGTCATCGGATCCGTATTTTCTCCTCGTCCCCGAATCCACACGTCCACGATCTTCGACGCCGACGGATCCTTATCCGAGTCAACAATAAAGTACCAACCATAGTACGCGCCTGTCACACATGCATGATTCGGAAACACCTTGACAATTTGTCCAACCTCCAAGGGAATATTCCCCTCCTTCCCACCGTCCCACGCAACAATCGCATGTTCCTGACTGATCCTCTCAACAATCAGCCTATCCTGACTCTTCAACCCCCAGTCTGAAAGAACTCCCCATCCTGAATAACTAGGACACGGCTCTCTCCCCAACGCCAAAGTCCCTGCCGCAAGCAACGCCTCAGCCCTCTCTCTTTCCCCATCATTATAAACACTGCAAACCTCAGCAACCACGCAAAGCGCAATTTCTTCCTCTAACCTCCCCGCTCCAATCCGCGCATTTGTAGAAACCTGCTGCATATCCAGAACCGGATAATTGCCCGCGTGTAATTCAATCTTCACCTGGGCCCCAGCACACGGATCCCTCAGCAACGCCATCAACTCCTCCGCTTTGGGCGATATCGCTCCCAGAACAAGATTATTCGAGCTTGCAACCTGCGGCGTGGCACCAACGCTAATAACCAATTCTCGTTTTGGGAGCAGAGGAAGCCACCGGTTCAGCGCATCTTTGCATCCCTGGATCTCGGAGATTAAATGTCCCATAGCTTGCTCGGCTGTCGTGGCGCTGTAGCTGAGACTACTATGTGAATAGAGGCCTATGAGATGTGCAGATCCGGATTGTTCGGCCGAGGCCAATTTCTCCAAAAGTCCGTTCTTGTTCAAAGATACGGGTGGGAGGCCGGCGCGGTGGTAGCCTGTGTCTACTTTGACAAAGACACAGGCTGGAAAGCCCGCGACAGAAGCAAAGTTAGTCAAGAAGGGGACTTGATCTGGGTGGTCGATCATGACTGAGATACTATCTGGACCTAGGTCTTTTGCTAGGTGGGCGAGGTGGGGAACTGTTGATGGGACGAGAGGGATGCCATAGAGAACGTTGATACGGTGGCCCTTGGATTGAAGAGATTTGAGGAGGCTGGTGAGTGTTTCGATTTCAAGGAGTGTTGAGGCGATGAAATTTGCTGTGGGTGCGGTGTCATCGATTTGCATTGCGGCGAGTTCGACCGTCTGCGCCGGTGTTAAGATTGATTCTGAACATCTGTCTTGATGAGATCAGACAGATATAGCGGTACTAACCTTGTGTGTCTTTACATGGGCTCGAAACCCCACGCTGAGGGCCTTTACAGTGTTCTGCATTCGTTGACAATGCCGGCGGACGATGGCTCGGTCGAGCACTGCGGCGGGTTTGGGCACATCGGTCATGTCTTTGCCGACCCAAAATTGGGCGAGATCTGTTTTGGATGGGAGTGTGACGGCTGCCATGGTGTACTTGTTTTCTTACGGCCCACGGGTTTGATCGAAGTGAACCGGGATTTTTGGAGAGACTAGATATGCCCCGCGGCGCCTCCCGGTGATCGCTCGATGAGGCATGTGGGGCGTTGTTGAGGCTGATCTTTCTACCGATTGTGTCTGATACTTTGGAGCACGTATTCTAAGATGGAACTTGATGATGTTGGAAAAGGTATCAATTGGTATCGAAATGCTAGTAAAGACAGAAAAGAAAGGCTGGCTACCTTTAGTCCAGTGTACGCCGAAGAGAACCAAAAACCACCCAGCCCCAAGAATGCTAGACGAATGCAAAGTCTATGTGTTTGCCCAAGAGCAATGGGCTAGTACTTCGCAACAATACAAGACAGTAGGGATTATCGATGCCCGACAATGGGTGGGATCGAAAACAGAAAGATGTGGTAGGCCGAGGGGAATCAGAGAAAATGGAACGCCGTTCCCAAGTGATGCGGTTTTTTGTGGGGGCGGGGTTGTGGATTTGAGGTAATGCAAGTAGCATCTGAAGAAGACCAGGTCATAAGGTTTAGACCTGGGAGTGACTCATGCTCGACCGGGATCGTTGAGACAAGGACCGGCGGCCACGGCTGGACGGGGCGCGCTCTGAGAGGGCCGTAGGAGCATGTTCAAAGAAGGGCGTAAGGTCCGGGTTCTGGCTTGGAGGATGCTTCGAACCATGGTCGTATTCATTCACCACACGGTCGTCGGCCGCAGTATCAGGATGGATTTCGATGCCCGGCTGTCGGTCCAAGCCGCTGAAGGGGCCACCGGTCGTGGGGAAGGCAATAGAGTCGGCCTCATCATGGCCCCGCTCGATAGGTGACCATCCGGCAATACTGCCAGCCACGATACCAGCCATGGCAGCCGCGGGTCCGAACGTTGAGCTGGAACGTGACCGTGTGTTGCGGCGAGAGCGTGACTCCGGCGTTGGCGGCTGAAGGGTTGGGCTTCTGCTGCCATTGCCGTTCTCCTCGTCGGGCGTAAGCGGAACGGAAGAGTCGCGCGAGCGAGAGCCGCTGCGAGATCGAGAGAGGAGTTCCTGAGGGTGCTGCAGCTTATGACGGATGTTCCTTAACCGTCCGCCGCGGACGGCCTTGATGAATTGCAGTTGGTCGCGAATCTCCTCCAGAGCAGGATTCCACTCGAAGCGGCGATCTTCATCAGAAACAACGAGTTTAGGCGAATCTTTCTTGTCGCGATGCCAGAAGTGGGGAATGAGCTTGCGGATGAAGTCGTCGGGTATAAGACGGATAATAACAGCGATCGGGACGGAAAGAGCACCCAGAACAAGACTGACCGCCCATTGCGATCCTTCGTCAAGGCGCTTCACAGAGAATGCTTGGCCACCAACAAAGATGATCAAAATTTGACCTCCGATGATGATCAGTTGAATGCCGATGAACCATTTGTTGCGCCAGATGCCTTCCATGATGTTGAGCTTGTTGTCGATCCGGCGAGAGTTGTACTGGTTGAAGATCTGCATGAAGACGAAGGTGTTGAAAACCACAGTCTGCATGTGTTCATCACTCCAAGACGTGAAAATGGAGTGACCGGCAAAGTTGAGAACGAAGGTTACGACGAGCTGATAGATGGACTGTCCGATGATCATCTTCCACATAGTGAGAGTGATGAGCGGCGCAGCCTTGGACTCAGGTCGGCGGTCAAGAACGTAGGGCGAAGGAGGGTCGGTCGCCAGTGCAAGAGCAGCAAAGGTATCCATGATGAGATTGACCCACAGAAGCTGGACAGCACTGAGAACTGAGTCTTCGGAGCTGCTGGCAACCGCAGAGACAAAGGTCAGAACCACGGCAGTGATGTTGACGGTGATTTGGAATTGAAGGAACTTCTTCACCGCATCACTGACAGTGCGACCCCAAGCCATGGCCTTCACAATAGATGCGAAATTATCGTCCATCAGAATAATGTCAGATGCCTCCTTAGCCACTTCAGTACCAGTAATACCCATCGCAAAGCCGACATCAGCGTTCTTGAGAGCTTGGGCATCATTGGTACCATCACCAGTCACAGCGACAGTCTCTCCGAGCTTTTTGAGCTGGTTGACGAGTATCTTCTTATCCTCGGGACTCGATCGAGCAATGACCTGTAATCTCGGGATAATCTGGTTCATTTGACGGGTGCTCAACTTGCGGAACTTGGGACCTTCAATAGCAATACCACCGGGAGTGTAGATACCACACTCTTCAGCAATAGCCTTGGCTGTTACAATGTTGTCACCAGTAACCATACGGACGAAGACACCAGCGCGCTGACAGGTGTGAACCGCATCCGCAACACCTTGTCGAACAGGATCCTGGATACCGAAAATCCCGAGAAGTGTCATATCCTTGAAGACCGGCTCAAATTCAGCCATGCTGCGATCGGATTCCGAAGTGGGTGCACCGCGAGGCGGCCATTGTTCGAAGTCGCGGTAAACGAGGGCAATGCAACGTAGCGAGCGCGATGCATAGGTAGTAATCCTATTGTCAAGCGTAGATCGGTCGTCGTCAGACATCGGGTCCTCTGAAAGTTCACCGGAGGGATCGTGCACGATGCGTGTCGACTTGTTCATCAGGATTTCCGCAGCTCCCTTGACCAGCATTCGATACTTTCCATTCTCCATTTGGACAACAACAGCCATGCATTTGCGGCCCGAATCGAAGGGAAACATTTGTGCAATCTTCGCATTTGCCCTCTCCTCGCCGGTGGTCCCATACCAAGATATTCGCGGGCGAAAGACAAAAGAGCAGTCTCAGTCTTGGATCCAATGAAGGTCTTCACACCATCAGACTCGCCCTCGAACGCAGTCGAGTTCAGAGTAATCGATTTGAGCAAAACGTCTTTGACGGAGGGCGAGAGACTGGACACAAATTCCGAAGCGGAGACGCATTCGGAATTTGAGCTAGGCGATTTATCGCCGAAGCGAGAACTCGTTCCTAGCGTGGCTGCGACGGCGCTCATTTTGTTTTCTGTAAGAGTTCCTGTCTTATCGGAGCAAATTGTCGTCGCGTTACCCATGGTCTCACAAGCCTTCAAGAAACGAACCAAGTTGTTATCCTTGATCATCCTTGTTGTCGCAAACGCGAGGGCGAGTGTAACCGCTAGGGGCAATCCTTCGGGAACCGCAACGACGACAATGGTAACAGCAACGATGAAGATCTGCAGGAAAGCCTGTCCTTTTGCATCTGCACCACCCTCGATATCCTTGAGACGAACAAGAAACTTGATGAAACACACCACAAATAAAAGCAATCCTGATGCAAGACCAAGCTTCGCGATGTACTCGGCCAGCTTGTTCAGCTTGCTTTGAAGTGGAGTGGTTTCGCCTTCCTCTTGTAGAGACATCATCGTCCGACCGTGGGTAGAGTGCACGCCAGTGGCAGTGACCAAGAAAGTTCCGACACCTTCCGACACCTTCGCACCGGAAATGATGAATGGGTCCATTTTCTTGAGGTCTTCATGTTGCTCGATCGTCCGGTAGACATCGTTGCCGGGAGCTTTGCGAATGATATCGGATTCACCAGTGGCGGAGGATTCGTCGCATTTCACACCGTGGCCTTCGATCAAGATCCCATCCACCGGGACCATATCACCGGGCTCCAGGTGCATCACATCACCGACAACCAGATCGTGAATCGAGATTTCCACCGTCTTGCCAGACCGCATGACCTTGACAAGTCTGTTCTCCTTCTTCTTATTCAGTTTTGCGAACTGTCGTTCTTTCTGCCAATCGTTCGCCGCACCGACGACAACCACAATAATAATAGCAATGAGAATGGCAAGACCTTCCACCCACTCCACACCAGGTTCATCTGGATTTGCAGGATGCAAGGACTGTGGAATACCTACGGCGAGCGAAACCACGGCTGCAATCGTAAGCAAAATAAGGACCTTGTCGTTGTATGCGATCCAAGCCAATTCCCAGATCGTCTTGAGTTTCCGCTCAGGCAATTTGTTAGTTCCGTATATGCGTCTCCGGTCGACATAGTCCTCTCCGGGACTTGATACCATTTCGCTGCCCGATGACTGATCTGGCGGTGGACCCGTCGGGAAGGCTGTCTTGGGCAAGGACTCTGATCCAACCACCTCCTGGAAGCTAACAGCTCCATCCAGTGTAGATTCATCCGCGCTCAGACCACTCTGTGTATTGGTACGAAGTCCCTTTTCCAATCCTCGTAGTCCTCCCAGTGCACGAAATGCCGCGAAACTTTTCGGGTTGAGGAGCTTGTTCAGCTGCCCTGGGGAGAAAGCAAACTTGTTGTTCTCCACCTCGAACTCGGACTCTCGACCGGGATCGGGGTTCAGCGCCTCCTCGTCATCGAAGTTGTAGTTATTGGACAGGTCGGAATGAGATCCATGAGAGGTGGGCACGAAGGTATCACCGCCGTAGGTGCTCGATGTTTGGCTCGTATCCTCGGACTCCAATGAATTACCGCGGGAACGGGCTCCTGGCACAGAGAGGAAGTTGGAGTGTGTTTCGGGAAACTTGGACTTGGGGGATGACACGTTGTGAGGCGATGTTGGGCGATCGTCTCGAGCTTCAAAGGAGGCATTGGAGCTGATGATTGAGGCTGGCGACCGAAATTCGATCGGGGAGGCGTCGCTACCATTCCTATAATGCCAGCTCGTGGTCGTGTCCAAGTTACTCGTGTTGAGCTGGAGCGAGGGCTGGCCAAAAACCTGAACATGCGGGTTCTCGGAGGTGTTTACGGCGGATGTATCGATGGTAATCGTGGGCGCTCGTTCCCTGCGCAGCGGCGTGGAGGGCTGCTGCGCCAACTCATCTCGCGACTCGGACATGGGGAAGGGTGATCGCAACGGAGCGCCGTTCACGCGAGCGGCACCTCCAGAATATTTGTTGGACTTTGCATGGGGATAAATCCAGACTTGACCAAACAACCGGACTACACAGCGTGGAGTATGCAGAGTTGTAAGGGGAGGCAGTCAAGGGGAGGAAAGGAGTTCCGCATTCATCGAAACGTATCCTACGCCACTGAAATGGTAGTCGACGACAAACCACAAACCCCCTTGGCTAGCTCCACTAGGGTCTCGACTGATTTTCTTGGCTGATTTTCTTGATTGATCGATTTCCCATTTGTTTTGCTACAGTATGTATCCGCTTTACCGGACCCACTTCTGGCACTGCCCCAGTGGGGAACGATCTTTTTTTTTTCCAATGTCGCTTTGCTCTCCATCTCAGAGAAGGAAATAAAAGTAGAATTGGCGCATAAAGCATAAAAGCACATAGTACCACAGTAGAGCACACAGCACAAAGCTAATGCTAGTCAAATTTGGGATAAATGACAGTCGATCCTGGTGACTTACTGGAAACGGACAGGCGAAACGCCCCCCGACTTTGCACTGCCTCGTTTTGCCAAGAACAGGCCCAGGGCCCCAAGCGAATAGGATTGGCAAATAGGGGGCTGGCGGGATTGGACTTGGAGCATGGAGTGACGTTTCCCTCATCTGCCAAACGCTTTGCTGGTCCGGAGAGGTTAAACAGGAGTTGATGCCCGATCGACGGTTAGCGGTCTGCCATGGCTCCTCTCTTGTCGAGACTCGAGATTCTATAGTGGCCCGCTCTTGGATGGCCTAAATTTTCAATTCCGGCCTGCAGCCACATCAATCAATATATGGCTCTATGTAGCTTCAGACTCGCACATGGGGTATGAACCCCTCTGCCTGCTTCGTCAGTGTCGATTGTTGACTTGATGAATCATGATCCGGACCTCCGGAGACGGCGCGAGTATACTCTCATTCTAATTGCAACAGCTACGACATGTCTTGTGTGACCTTGTAAGCTGCAAAGCAGTCCTGAACAATAATCAGGGATCCAGAGCATCCGGTCTACCCCATCCGGTTTGCTACGACTACGCCATTCCGCCAATAGTTCACAATATGTTCGGCGGAACTGCAGGCCAGTGGATCTCATCAAGTGGGAATCCTTCCAGCTAGCATGACATGGTAATATCGTATTGGTCCTACTCTCTAGGCCCCGTCCAGTTGTACATAATCATGGTCTGTGTTGTGGTCCCAGTAGCGCTGATTTGCGTGGTGATGGCGGTGCTAGCACGTAGAGCGCGGGTGGCGTCTGCGGAGATTGGCGGAGAACCGAAGCCGTAGCTCGAGTTAGACCTGCGGGATTTACTTCCTTTTGAGTCCTGAGATTTCCTGCTTTTTTACCGACTGTCGCTCGTACGTTTGCCATGGATGGATACAGGGTTCACTCCATTGGAATGGTGACATTTCCCTTTGAAAGTAACAATGGCCCCCAAATCAGCGTCTATTTACACCAATTACTCGGGAAAGCAACCGAGATAGCGGATGATCTGTTTGATCTAGGCTTGCGCTAACGAGTTACAAATTGTGAACTTATGATGGGTTCTTGTTGGGCACTTGAACACCCCAGCACATGAGATTAAGATCAAATTCCCAGTGACCTACATCCATAAATGGGATACAGTGACTTGATTTGAAGACTGAGGGTGACTCGCTCTCCTTTATTCAGTCCTCGTCACGATAACTTGGTGCAATCTAGGACATTGCACGCCGCGTGGCTGTGCCCCTCCTGGTAACACAAACGATTAAGGAACACAAAACTAA
This sequence comes from Penicillium maclennaniae, assembly GCF_028827695.1. Lineage (NCBI taxonomy): Eukaryota > Fungi > Ascomycota > Eurotiomycetes > Eurotiales > Aspergillaceae > Penicillium > Penicillium maclennaniae. Next base: position 1,812,980 of record NW_026623215.1, on the reverse strand, counting down.
AGCTGTGCTACATCAGCTGTATCAAGTTTAACAATTTACCAAAATAAGTGCGCGAGTGCTTGGAGCTAGGCCACAAGATCAGTGTCTTATTAAAGCTTCATAGTAATGATCCGTCCCATCTCCTTGCAGCAGACATAACCCACAACCCAGCAGAGCATACCAACAAGCAAAAACAGTACAATGCTAAATTAAACGAGAAAAAAAGGCCCTCCTTGACATTGATAATGTCGAGCAAATACAATCCTTCCTTACAACACAACCTTCTACAAGCCCCAACTCCACTCCATCTTCACTCCAGGCATGGTCGGCTCTTTCAACGCCAAGGTAGACTGGACAACATGATCGGCCTTTCACAGCCACCACCCACCGTACTCACAACACATCGCCCATCCTCCTCGCGCCATTTCCTTGCCCCGCCCTCGCGCCACTGTCCTTTAAAGCCCAACAGCCTTTATTCATGTCTACAGTAGGCACATTTCACTGATTCGGAGGCGAAAGCTCGACTGGGGCAGCATGAGACGCTGTTTACAGTAAGCGGGAGGTGGTGGATCATGAAGACGTGTTGAGAGAGAGTGGAGTTGAGTTGGTATAGTCTGTGGTTGGCGGCGAGTAAGCAGAGCGCAGCGGTGGCTAGGATTCTGTGCTGATTGTCGAGAGATAAACCACAAAGTGGTGATTTGAGGGGCCTCTGGTTCAAATATGATCCTATGATTGGGGTGAATGAAAGCAGAGGGAATAATTAACAATGATGACTGGCCCTTACTGAGAGCAGTCATTCAGGCCAGGAGGTGTCGCTTGGCAAACGAAAAGATCCTTCAAGCCTGGGATCTGACCGTAGGTCTAACTAGACATGTTGGCATGCTACCGTTTGGCAGTGACACTCATGCCGCTGGCTCTACCAGCCTCTGGTCTAACTCTGCAGCCTATGAAAGCAGGTCTTTACATTCGCAGAGCTGGAGTCTACAATGCCTCTCTCTTAACAGTAATGGCTGATAGACACACGATAACCGAAGTTCGAGATACCGGCGTCTCGTTGTGCACGGCTTTTTCGTGATGAGAGTGTATAGATAGGCCGCCCTGCCGATTGCAGAATAGTCGCCTGCTCGAAATCAAAGTCAGCCTCTGTATAGTCGGCAGTATCTCGCCTAGTCGCTCGCCCAAATCATGACAATGCAGCGATGGTCTTACTTTCTAGACAGGCTCTAGCCGACGGTCCTGAGACAGAGGGCATGATGAATCCCGTGTTGATTGGATCCCCAGAGGTTTTCCAGTCGCATAGCTTACAAAGCTACCACAGCAGCCAATGTCTGCAAAACTACGTTCCGCGGAGTTCTCGATGCCAAAGAAAACAGATTTCAGAGCATCAGAGTCCATCGCGGAAATATCAATGCGTAGCGTCGAGCAGCATTCCCCTTTGGGTCAAGTCAGGCGCCCGGTACCAAAACCCCCATCTGGAAGCTCTCTCTATAGATCTATGACTCAGGGTGAATTCACCGACCTCATCAACCCATCCTCATATAAATCCTTACTCTCACCCGCCAGGTGAGATTTCACTCCAACCCATCACAAACAAAAAAATGTCCAATCCAATTACCACCTACGGCTTCACAGCCGTGCCGGCCTCTGCCTCCGCCCTACTCACCTCCACACCAGCATACCCACGCAGCGACACCAAACCAAAGCCGATCCCCGTCTCCGCAACTCCAATCCCATCCACCGATCTAGCTCAGCGCATAAATACCTTCGCTCGAACTCTTCTCCCAGAACCAACCTATAACCACTCTTTGCGCGTTTACCACTTTGGCCTAGCCATCAAACGGTACCGCTTCGTTCACGCCGACTGGGATTTCTCCGATGAGACCTACTTCCTAGCAAGTGTGCTGCACGATATCGGAACGACAGACGAGAACCTGCAGAAGACAAAGATGAGCTTCGAGTTCTACGGAGGTTTCTTGGCTTTGGAGGCGTTGCAGGATGGGGGTGGGGCGCGGGAACAGGCGGAGGGTGTTGCGGAGGCGATCATTCGGCATCAGGATCTATGTGAGGTGGGGAAGATCACTGCCCTGGGACAGTTATTGCAGCTGGCGACGATCTTCGGTATGTTCTGTTTTCTTGTCCATTTTCTTCGTTTTTTTTTTCTTTTCATCCGAGTCACATTTTGCTCAGACTTGGAGGTTCCTTTGCGTCATCTGAGCCCCTTGGTGTATTACCGGATTGACCCTTGAAACTTGTGGTGGAGATGACTGATCGCAATTTGGGGAAACAGATAATACCGGCGCCTATGCCGATTTGGTCCATCCCGATACTATCAAAGACGTGTCGGAGCATTACCCGCGTCAGGCTTGGAGTCAATGCTTTGCTTCTACGATTCATCGTGAGAACAGCCTGAAGCCGTGGGCGCATACCACGGCCTTGGGCGAGGAGGCTTTCCCGGCTAAAGTGCTTGCGAACAAGCTGATGGAACCGTTTGAATGAGCAGTGTCAGTTTAAAATGCGATTGTCCGTGACGATTCGAGTAGCATGAGAGGGGCCAAAAGTCAAAGCCTACCCCGACACGAACGGAATTATTATACGATGTGATCTTTATTGGGAGACTTTGTATTTGTAGAGATCTCTCCAACTTTCCGTGATAATCCCACGCAAGTCTAGTCTGCCTAGAATAATTGATACCGTCCTTGTTCCCCCATGCTAATGTACACCTAACCCAATTCACATCACACCACAATTTACTCGCTCCGTTGAAGGTCAGACTCGTCATCTTCGGGGACCTTGACCCTCCAGATGCCCAGAGTTTGGCCGTTCTCAAAGACGCGGTCCCCGCCCTCCGAGTCAGTAAGGACCATAGCTTTGCTTGCCAGGGCCAATGCATCCACAAGCTCGGCCATGCGCTGTGCCTCGGTGAAGGCGCGGGTCAGATGTGGGACATTCGCGACCCAGATCGAGACCGTCATACACTGCGTGAGCAGAGTTGGCTTGTCAAGAGTGTGGCTGGCGTAGTACAAGGCGTTGTGGTAGTCGAGGACCAGCTCGGGAAGATAGGTCTTGCGAATGTATGCGTAGTCTTGTTCTTCGTCGGCTGGAAGATGATTAGCATGGAAATACCCGAGGCTGAACGGACAAAAATGCTTACCATTGACGGATGTGCTCAGCCACTCGTCAACGATGAGTCCAACGTTCATCTCGATTTCTTGCAAAAGTTCCTCTAGCTCGTGCAGATAGTTCTTCATAGTGCCAGAATCGCGGCGTCGCTTGGTTCTAAAGAGTAGGTTAGCTTCAATTACTTCGTGAGGCGGGAGAATACTACTGACTTCGAGACTTGATCGTACACAATGGCGAACTGCTCGAGGGAGTCGAAGCCAAGAGCCAGAGTCTCCAAATTGTACATTCGAATGCACTGCTGGTAGGCAAGGGAGTGGTCGCTGCCCGGGCCTGGTGCGATTCCAATGCCATTGCCAGAGAGACTGCGGCGGTGGAAATGACCGCTATTCCTCTTGGATTTGGACGGGCTGGCAGGCGCGGAATCTTCGGCCACAACATGGTCAAAGACAGGGAATTGGAAGATGTCGAATCCGAACGACTCTTGAGAGAGCTCCGCTAAGCGCATGCGGTGACTCAACTCTCGAGCAGCGGCGAGTTTACCGGCAACTGCATCAGATTAGCACGCTTGAAAGGCTTGAGGGAGGATCTAAACGTACCGAAGAACTTGCGGTATAGCCAAGCACCAAGTTTGCAGATCTTGGGCCACTGGCCGTCCACGTAGCGAAGCCACTCGAGACTGCGGATCATCTTTTCGTCCTCATCGGCAATAAATGTCCCGATCAAGTCCTTTTTGGGTGGCGTCAATGCACGCACGCCATTCTCGCGCCTGACCACGCGCGGGTATCCAATGACCTTCCCTGAAGTGTCGATCTGGGAAACCCCGGTGCTGAGCCACCTCCATTGAGCATCAAGAACAGCGCTGATATCCACACCGTGCTTCTGCAAGAGTCGGATTTGCTGTTTTCTCTCGCGGGGCTCAGTGATCTCGATCAAGATTTTCGAAATGACGTTGTGTGACATCTCTTGAGGCAGAACGGATGCGTACAGAGGAATCAAGTCGTATAAGCCCCTGCCTTCCAAATTGGTAATGTAGCCAGCTACAAGGACCGATGCTGTCTCCATAAACTGGGTATCCGCTCGGGCATAGCCAATTGAATTGACAATAAGATAAAGGTGAGTTGCAATCTTCAAGGATTCCTCATCGGCCGCGGCAATGAGATACGCCTCGTCGACTTGCGAACGTACCATAGGAGGAATGATAGAAGCTTTCTCCGGGTGTTTGGCGCTAACCTGACAGATAGCCTGAGCAATAAGTGAGAAGAAAGAATCGTAACCCTTGCTCAGGATCGCGGCTTGAATATTGCGGAAAGGGTTGCGAGCCTCGCCCCCAACCTGTTCATTGCCCCGCAGATACTGGAAGAACTTCTGAAGGTCTGCATGTCCGGCTGGCTCAGGCTGGAATACAACCGGGGTGGTAGCAGAATGGCTCAACTTGCGCTGGAATTGCTTGCAGAATCCTTGGTAGCGCGAGAGCACAACGCGATTGAAGTAAACGTAAAGGTAGTCATCCCAGCTGCGACAGACCTTCGCGGCCGGCTCACTCTCGCCACAAAGAAGGGCATAGACGGCCCGTTGGAAATCATCGGTATTCGGGCTGTGTGCCAGGGCAGCACAAGCAGTGCGCCAAGAGTCGTGGGATCGGCTGTTCATCAAGCGTGTCATCCCGTCGTCAACGGGGGTTCTGGTTTTGGAGTTCTTCGTCTCAGTGTGCACGCTAGATCCACATAGACTCACAGCACGCCAGCTTTCAAGACGGTTGGAAGCCCACTCGCGGATTGTGGTCCAGTTCTCACCTTGGCGGAGCATCTTCCAGCAAGCCATCCAAGTGGCACGCTCGTAGAACTCGTCCTGTCCCTGAAGGCCACGTTTCTGCCGGGTAAGCGCATCGGGATCTAGTTGTGTGATCAAAGGTCGTTGCTCGTCGTTGCTGAGGAGAGAGCGTGTGATGCTGGGGTCATTGGACTCCAGAGGCTGCGGCCAGGCGCGTAGCCGCTTGTGGCCCTTGATCGCTTCTTTTGTGAATAGCCATCCGTGTGCCCACAGCCCTTGGCCTCGTTCAGCCTGCGACTCCATATCCAAGATCAGACTTTCCAGATCTTGATTGCCGGTCTTTGACGTCTCCTCCAACCATCGCATCGCGATGACGCACTCGAGCGCATAGTGATCCGCGGATAAGAATTCCTCCCAGATTTCGCGATCTGTTGAGTACCGATGAAGATTTTGGAAGGCCGATTGGCGTCCTTCTTTGAAACTAGCTCGGCTGGCAGGGTCGTCGATGCTGATGAGGTTAAGGAGGAGGCGCCAGGTGTCGACCTCAAGCTGCAGGCGCCGCACTTCCTCGTCTGCTTTCCCATCCTGCACTCCACTTGATCGGAAACCCGCCTTCGCTCGCCTAAGGGTGGCCTCTTTGTTAATGTCTTGAATTGCCTTTTGCGCTAGGTCCCGGTAGCTCTCGACTAGTTTGTAGGCGGCTTGAATGCTGTGGAACTCGTCGGTGGCATTTTTGCGTTTGAATTGCTCGAGCTTCTCGGCGAATGCCTCAATCTGGCGCGTGACACGGTCGGCAGTCCGGCGAAGGGGCTGGAGTACTTCTTGCGCACCCGAAGCTGTGAATAGCCTAGGGGATTCTGGAGGCGTGTGAGCATTGGGCAATTGACCAGCCCTTGTACCGGAAGACTAACCTTGAGCTCTGCTGGAGAAGTTGCCCGTGGATTTCAAACTGCGCTCCGACGCACGGAAAGCGGATCCTGACTCCGAGACACCGTCGCCATTGACATCGTCCAATGTCTCGTCCATCTCCTGCTCTTCGTCGTCGTAGCCGCCCTCTTCTTGATCTTCGTCGTCGTATATTTCTTCCTCTTCATCCATGAGGTCTTCATCTTCGCCTTCGTCCTCGTCAATGTTGACAATTTCAGGTTCCTTGGGTGGAGCCTTTCAGGATGAGAACCCATTAGCAAGCTGTAGAAGCAGCACTAAAGACCTGGTCGCGTACCTGAGAGCGGCGAGTTGGGCCTGTAGACGCAGCAGACCTAGTAAGGGGGGGCCATCTTGAATGGAAACGAACCAGGTCAGCAATGTCGAGAATCGAGAATCCCGATGTTGTTGATGGAGAAGAAGGAATTCCGGTGTTTGTCTCTTTTGGTTTTGGGCGCGTTTGGCCCCAGTACCTAAAGAAGTTTAGCTTCATCGGCACGGGATTTTTCACTATTTAAAGCTTTCCGCGCAAAAACTTTTTCCTCTTTTTTTTTTTCTTCTTCAATGTCTATAGGCAATCATTAGAGTCTCGGATTGGAGGTAATCAATCTTCATTCAGGTCCATCGCGGCCTCTTAGCGTGCTCACGATTGTCTTATAATAATTTAGCAGTTCTTCAATTACCTAGCCTCCTCCCGATGGATGCTTAGACCGCAAAGGAACTGTTACATGCCAATTGCTACGCCTCTGCGCTATGTGATCTAATTCTGGCTCGCTGCCTCCGCACGCTGCTTCATCTTCAACCGCAGCAGTGTCGCCTTCGGGCAGCTTACAACGGACGCGTGGTCGCCTCGCTCCTGGTAAAAGGCGTTACAGCATTCGTAAAGTGCGTCAATCTGCGCCTGGCATTTCGCCTCGTTGTACCCATTCTTGGTCAAGCAGTCTGGGACTGGTTAAACTGGGTTCTCTGGATAGTGAAGTCATAGGAGAAGTACCTTGAATGGCGCACTAGAACAAGAACAGTCAGCTTCCACTCTGGACCACGGAGGCAAAGGGACCGGGGGTGAAGCGTACAGCGCGAGGGTGACAGGGCGGCTCGTGAGACAGGTCTTGCTTGAGGTCTCCCTGTACTTTCATTAGTCAGGGTTCTAAACTGAAGCTATGCACGTACCATAATGAAATGAGCGGAAGGGAGGGAGTGAGAAGCTTCAACGGAAGCTCTCAGAACACTGTCTCTTCCCGGGCAGAAGTGACGCAAAATAGATTCTCCGCCTTTTGTGGGGCGAGTCGCCATTCTGCCGCTTGATATCTTGCTCTTCTCTCTTCGCTCTGAATTTCTCCCTCATCCATCTCCCTTGAACTGTTAGTCGCATTGTTGTCGCATTGTCACCAGTGTCGCATCAGCTAATTTTCGTTCCCTAGACATCCAGATCGTTACAGATCGCTCGCCACATCCCCCAAGTAAGCGCCCCGCGTTTGACTCCTCCCATGATCGCCTTCTGACCCCGATTTCAGACAATCCGCCTTTTAACTTCATAATGTCCGCTGAGAAGGAGGGTAGCGCCCCTGCTGTCGAGCACTTGAACATCAAGGTCACCGACAACAACAATGAGGTCTTTTTCAAGATCAAGCGATCGACTCAGCTGAAGAAGCTGATGGATGCCTTCTGTGAGCGTCAGGGCAAGCAAATGGCCACAGTTCGTTTCCTGTTTGACGGAACCCGTGTTCGCCCCGAAGACACACCGGACACCGTGCGTCCCGTCCCGACCCTGGATGCAGGGAACCAACATCGAAGGAATTTATAACTGACAAATATTGTTTAGCTGGATATGGCCGACGGCGACACCCTCGAGGTCCACCAGGAGCAGATTGGTGGATAGACGAGCTTGCGCTGCTGAGATCCCACTTCTCGCTAGCTAAGCCGCATGACCTCGACGCTTGTTATTTGCATACGAATGGCGACAGGATTGGCGGAATGAAAACCAGCGACTGGATCGGATTCATTGCGGGGAGTTACATGCTGGTCTTTTACGAGATAACGAATACACTGAAACCGCCCGAGCTGCGGATTTCTCAATAATACGGGTCTACAGTCTCTTGAATATTCCAATTCCCTCAAGTCTGGTACCAGTCACTGTAATCCAGTAACAGTAATCAATCATTGATCATTATGAAATCCTTTCCCAGTATCCCCGAAACCCCAATTCCTATTAGATCCAACGCTTCTCAGGATTTCCCCCATTCTCCAGACCCAAACAGAGGTCACATTTGAACCTCCCCCCCCTCTCCTTCCTCGCCAACTAACCTTCGAAAGCAACTCAAGCGCCATGTGAAGCAACATTCACAAACACAATTCGGGTATGTACAGGTGAATACTTGAAAAAGTGAAAGTAGGCCACAGAAAATAAGCCTAATCCGTCCACACAGAAGCCTTGACGCGCTCCTCTTCCTCCTTAGCCTTGGCCTGCTCCTCGCGCTCGCGGTTCCGGCGCTTGATCTCCTGCTCCTTAGTGGCACGATCATAGGCACGCTGTTCCTCGGTGCGCTTAGGTGCCCGAATCCCCAACGCACCAGCAATCATGCGGCCAGCCACAGCAGTCTGTTTCTCTGGCCGACGAGCAGGACCGCCCGATCCAGCGGACGGGGGTGCCGACACCGCGGGACCCCATTGCTGCGACGTCTGCGGCGAAATAGGCGTCGGTGGAGGATCTGAGAGGCCCCTCTGCACTCATGGTAGGTGAGAGGGTGGATGTTGGGGATGCAATGTCTTGCGGTGTAGGATCGTCGTCTGAAGACTCCGCCTCGTCCTCCCAGGAATCCGCGACAGGTTTCTTCGCCTTCTTGGTCTTGGACGCAGAGCTGGTCTTCGTGGTTGGGGCGTAGGATGTCCTGCACCGGTCCTTTTTCGCCAATGGCCAGACTGCGCAGCCTGGATTCGAGCTCGGCGGAAGGGTCAGACATGGCACGTGAGGAGGGTTTGTAGCATCAAGGTGTCGGGAGATGAGGCGGGATTGGCAGGATTTATTTGGCGAAGAACGAACCAAATACAGAGAGTTCGCGGAGTTCTTTGCGTTTAGCATGGAAGATCACAGGTGCATGGCGTCACCGGTGCCGGTCCATCCTTGGTCGATCGTGGAGACGTGGGGCGTAAAGGGCAACTCGGGCAGCTTTGCCTAAGGCAGTCTGCGCCCTTTTGGGGTCCCTTCATTTTACTTGATGTTACCGAGGTCATATTCGTTTACGATTCGCTCGGATTCGTCGCTCCGACATCCGGTGGTGATCGACGAGGATTGTGTAAGATGATCAAAAATGGAGGATTCACATACCTCGGCTCTACATAGTCCACGGGTAGGAAAGGCACGAACATGGAACTTGCTAGAAGCTGATGCACATGCAATGCCTGACCTCTGTTCTAGTTTGCTTCTAATCTTGCGACAAACCATAGCGTCCATCTAATTATATACAACCACGAATGCTGATTTACTTCTGGGCGAGTGCGATCACCTTCTTGGCTGCATCCTCAAATCCATCGAATGCATGGAGAGGAAGTCCACTCTCCGCAATCTGCCATCAAAATCAAGTCAGCAAATGGAAACCGAATTTAGACTTCTGTCTTCGTTCCAACGTAAAGAGTATCTTACCATCTTCTGGCCAAGCTCTTCATTTGTCCCGCGCAGTCGAACCACAACGGGAACCTTCATATGCAAGTCCCGGAAAGCCAGTATTATTCCCTCGGCGATCATATCGCAGCGCGTCAGGCCACCAAAGATATTGACAAAGATAGCACTGACACGCGGGTCAGAGCAGATAATCCGAAAAGATGACTTGACCGTTTCGGAGGTGGCCTTGCCACCAGTGTCGAGGAAGTTGGCGCAGTGGCCGCCGTGAATCGTTAGAGCGTCGACAGTGTTCATGGCAAGCCCAGCTCCATTGACTGGTACATTGTTAGACATGAACCTGTCGCAGATGGAGGGTCTAGAGACATACCTAAAGTACCAATGCTGCCCTCGCCTTCCAATCTGTGACTATTAGCGCTGGCAAGCTTTTGTGAGAATACATCAAACCTACTTGACGTATACAATGCCGTCCTTCTCAGCTTCAACCTCTTCGGGGACCGCCTCAGCGAAATCCCGTAGACTGTGAATTTCCTTCTGACGCTTCGAGCTACGGAATGCAGCATCGTCAAATCCAAAGCTCGCAGCGTGGACTTCCAGGCCTCCATCTGCCGATGTTCCAACGCGAGTCTCGAGGTTGAAAGCTTCCTTCTCCTTGAAAATTTCCCACAGTGCTTGTACAAGATCAACTAGCTTGCCCTTGGCTGACTCGGGAAGACCCAAATACGATGATACGTCAGCAAGAATGGGGCTGTTATCAAAGCTGGTCTGGGTGTAGGCAAAGGGGAACCTGCGTGCCTCGTCCGGCTGAGAGGCGCTTGGAGATGCAATGATACATGGCGACAAAGCTGCTCGGTCAACGGAGATGGAGATAGATGCATCTGAGTTGAGAGGAGCCTCGTTGACGGGAATAGACTTTTGCTTCAAAATGTCGAATGCTTGGAATTGCTTGATGTAGAGATTGCGCTTCTGCTGATGCATGGGCCTCAGGGTTGGTGTAATGCGCCTCATGGTATGAAGACCTCGCTTTTGAGAGCCTGTCCCATGTATAGACTATGAAGTGTCAATTTCGTCCTTTGACCAAGCTCATCAGAGTACTCACGCTTGTACTCATCCGGCTGGCATTACCAAGCAGAGTCTTCATTCCCTCGCCGAATTTCTCCGGGTGATTAACCATAACTGCACCAGCGCGTTCCAAGGCCTGATACTTTGTCTGAGCATCAGGCTCGCCAGGTGCAGCCCAAGCTCCAGCATGGCCCATGATGCGACCAGGAGGCGCTTCTAATCCACCAACGAGAGCCATAATGGGTCTGGAAGTGATTAGCAAATTTTACTTTAAAGTACCGACGCAAGACTCACTTGGGATTTTGAGTCCGCTGTCGATAATCCTTAATCCATTCCGCAGCATCCATCTCAGCCGTACCGCCAATCTCACCAACAAGGATAATACCCTCGGTATCAGGATCATGTTCAAAGATCTTCAACGCATCCACAAAGTTAGTTCCAGCCAATACATCGCCGCCCATACTAATGCAAAGACTCTGGCCCAGCCCAGCTCGGGTTGTCGATGCGACAGTCTCATAACTCAAAGTTCCAGACTTGGCTACGATGCCGACATTGCCAGGTGCGAAACAGGGCAGGGGTTGGAAGCCGATGCGGCACTTGCCAATGGCTGAAATAATACCTGGACAATTTGCACCGACAAGACGAGTCTTGGACTGGGTCTGAAGCATTGAATGGATCTGTTAGAATCTATTAGAAAGAAGAGTCCGACATGAACGGTTTGTAATCACACGCTTACCCGAAGGATGTCGTGAATGGGGACATGCTCGGCGACTGCCACTACGAGTGGGATCTCGGCCTCAATGGCTTCCTCAATAGCCTGTGCTGTCTGGTTCCCCGGAACATAGATAGCAGATGCATCAGGTTTTGCTTTTTCCTGGGCCTGATCGCGAATTGCATGTTAGTCCACTGTCCTACGTTCATAATATTGGTGCGGGTTTTACCTACCGCTTTGACGGAAGGAAAGATAGGAAGACCCAGGTGTTCGCCCTCAACACCAGGCTTGACGCCTCCAACGATCTTGGTTCCCCATTCCAGAGACTCCTTCACGTTGGCGGTAGCCTGCTTTCCTGCGGGGGGCGTCAGTCAGGTTCACTCGAAGCCGCAGAATATGGAGACATACCAGTAAACCCCTGGAAGAGAACTTTCGTGTGAGCGCCAATTTTCAAATTATGCAAAGTATCCGCGTAATTAGCGCTACACGGCGAAGTTGAGAACCGCCTCGTCCACAGTCCAGCCCGGGGTACGCGCCTTGGCAGAGAGAGCAGAGGCATCGTGAGGTCCAGATTCAGGGCTAATCAAACGATGATATACAATCAGTTGGCCACTTTTTTTGTTCTTTATGGGGTTTCTCGCGATCGTCAAATATTGGGGTGGCCGACTCAAAACGGCTTCTTGAGTGAGTCGGCTATCCGGTCTCGGAGTTTCCCCAGATTACACCCGAGGGGGTGCCGTTCACTGCCTGGTTTTGAAGGCATCCAGTACCTGGCTGGTTTGATCAGCGCCACAAGTGTATGAGACAGGAATATTGAATGTGATCATTTGGAGGATCGTTGCCTAGCATGACAATATCTTTTGAGATCACTACACACAAGGCGATTGAAGTCAATATAGATGGTTTCTTCGATACGAGTCAGGCTGAGTGAGGTCTCAGTTCTACTGGCGCCCGGCCGCTGCTTTCAACTGCGTCTACCGAATCAAACAGACTTAGTGACTGGCTTTGTGATATGTTATTTATTTATTTGATTGAAGGAGTTATTCGATAGCGGTAGCTTCAGTGCGTGGTGATGCGAAATTGTCGATAAATGGCCATTACTGTCTGAGACTTTGACGGACGGAAACATGATCAGGTCGGGTCCAAAGGGGAATCTACTTTCGACTTGCCTGGTAGGAGGCGCTGAATGTCGTATCTAGGGAGAAATGATTGCCCTTCTTTGGCCTGCTTTCGTACTGACATGGACGTGAACTTGTTCCTGTAAATCCTGTGAAACTACAGGAATTCGATTGGAGTGGAAAATGTACCGATGTATTGGGCGAGTAGAGTCATGGCAAACACTCCTGTTCGTTACCCTCTCAACCCCTGGGCATTAGATTCAAGGTGGCCTTGGAGGACTGAAAATAGGTGACGCACACTATGACAAGCACTGTTATTTGCGCTCTTGAAGGTCACCATTGATCCGGTTGATATAAAGTAGGTCAATTTCCACTTGGGTATTGTTTTAAGCCTAAAGGGACATATTTGCATTGAGATTCAGGGATATAAACATAAAGTCGAGAATTCATGACAAGCACACCAAATTAATACTCATTGAGATGAAGTTTCTTTCCAACGAAGCGCCGCTTCTCAGGTTTCTCTCGACGCTCTCTATCCGCACTGACACCCTTGAGAGCATGGAGGAGCATACCGGCGTCGAAGAAACCATCTATATTGACTATTAGCACCTTGTGAAACAGAAATGAAATGCGGGCGGTGAGACTTACATCCTCCCATGCCATCATCATCTGGCTCCACACTGTCTGTCGTAGTAGGGGTATCGAAGCCAGTGGTACGGGTATCGCTCCGGACAATACGACCTCGGCGCTGCGAGTCAGGTTGCATGCGCTCGGTCAGTTCTTCCGTTTCGCGAGCACGACTGGTTCGTGGACTCATTGCCTTGCGATTGGTAGCGCGCATCAACTTTCGCATCTCAAAGAGGTAGGACTCGAGCGTTTGCATAAGGCGTGCAGTTTGGCGGTGCTTGGAAGATGCACAGAAGGAGATTGAATCGTCCTTGATAATGTAGCCAATGCCGAAGCCGTCAGCGGATGTGGGACCGAATCCGAAATGGCGCAGACATGGGTTTCCGCAGTTTGAGGTGGACAAGATGGTAGTGTTGATCTTGTCCCAGCCCGAGTCGCTGAAGATGGCAGGTGTGGGTGGTGAGACGGGGCGTAGTCCGCGAGTGCTGCTGTCGTTGGGAGAGGAATAGCCGTCCTCGGATACCTCAGAGGACTTGGATGACTCGACTCCATCGCCTGGGCTACTGTATCCACCAGTGGAGCCGGTATCGTATGACAGTCCGTCATCGAGGAAAGATCGCTGCCAGAGACAGTAGAGCGCGTATAGGTGGCGATCTTGACCTTGGGCCTTGGAGCACTCCTTGGTCAAGGCTGTGTGCTTTTGAGTTGCGGTGCGTAGGGCGTCAATCTTCTGCTCTGCCGGGTTCTCGCCCCAAAAGGTCTTCACAAAATCAACGGCCTCGGGCGTTACAGTTCGTACCGCCTCCGTGCGACCATGTAGGAACATTTTTGTCATAGCTGGCTCATATGTGTTTTCCACGCGGCCGTATAGGCCGTAGTAGGCAGCCTGGAAGGCCATTTGAACGAACGCATCGGGCGAGAATCCCATTGATGTGATGAAATTCTTTCCATAACCCTCAAAGTCCAGTACACGGACTTCGTGTTGGTAGAGGAGATCCGAAAGGTGGGATTCGGCAAACCGCAACGCGATGTTAAGTTCCGGCGTCATGTCCCACTCGAGCTTGCGAGGAGTAGTGCTGACTTTTCCGAAGCTGTGTGGGTCGCGCTTGGCAGGATCAGGGCTAGATGTCGTCCAAAGGCTTGGAGCCTGTCCATTGATGGTCTTTGCGAATCGAAGAATGGTGTCCGTATAGAGATCGCTGGCAAAGCGCAGCACGGTATGACCATCAACGCCGGTGTGCTCGAAATTGATACCGGCACTGCCATTCTTACAAACAATGATCTGTAGCTTGTCGTACCATCGGTTGGTACAGGTGCCCACTTGTACGCCCTTAATCACCTCGCTCGTGCCGCAGAGCATGTTGGCACACAGTTCGGAGGTGTTGGAAGGCTCAGTATCATCAAGACACAGGACAAAAAGAGCGGTGTCCACGATGTTCAAGCACTCGGCGTTATTCGAGGCCGGATCTTTAGTCATAATATCCCGCAGTCCAGACCAGACCTTACGGTTCTCAGTGCTGAGAACACCCAGTGCACCCTTGGCTGCTTCATGAATGGAGGTTTGAGCCGCATCATTGACAAGAACTTCAAGATTCAAGGCAATATCCTTCTCGCTCATGATCAAATCGCTATTGTCGTCCAGTACATCGAACCAGTAGAATTGGCCTCGGCACATGACGACAATATGCTTGGCCGAGGGATCCTGGCTGATGACGCAGCCATTTTCAGTAGGCAGACGGGCTGTGCCAAACAGTCGTGAGTACTGGTACATGCATAGTGGCGTTCCTCGGACGGTGTCAGGTGGAAGCTCCTCACGCCTCACGGCCCGAACGAAAGACAAGGCCGAGACCACCAAAGATGCGGCCCGAGTGACTTGATGGTTGCGAGCTGGAGTAGGATCATCCTCCAACAAGAAAAAGGGGTTGAGGTTCAAGACAACCGCTACTTTGAGTCAGTATTCACTCCAACTATTGTAAAAGACGCATGGGCTATACTGACAGCTATCAAAGTTCAAATAAGAATCGTACCCTGGAGAATGTTAGTTTGTTAGTTTCTCCGAATAGTGGAGTTCGTACTCACAAAACTGTTCGATGTAGCTGGTTTTTGAAGAAGCATAGTTCTTGAGCTTTTCTTGTAAAGACGGGCCATCTGTCTTCAAGAATTCCCTGATGGCCGCCTTGCTCTCCTCGTGTTCTCGCGGCCCTTGTAAAGCTACGAGAGAATCGAGGTGTCGACGACAAGTATCCTCGAGGTCAGGGATCGGCAATTTAGGAAGTGAGTCTTGGTTGGCAAAAGTCAGGCCTTGCTTCTTGGGCGTGTGGACTTCCACGGCCCCGGATGAAGGCTGATCGGGAGATACATTCGGTCTCACGACCGTGTGTCCTGGACCCTCGGCCCTGGATGATTTAGGATCAATCTCCATGGGGTCTCTCAGAGGTTTAGGGGCAGTAAAATAGCGGACTGCTGTTGGTGAATAAGACATGATGTCAGTGATTTGATTCGATCAAGCGTAATGGCTGGCGAGCAAAGTGGGTAGAGACAACAGGCGTAGCGCAGTGCGATAGAAATAATGACAATCTTGTAGGTAGTACGATGGCATTGAGGCTATCTCACGGGAAAGGACATCGGGGCAGCATATGGTAGTCCAGCAGGAAGGGGCAGTAATCCAAGCGAATAGATGAAACTATATACCCCAGCTTCAAAGAATACCCCACTATGGTTGTGGAACCGGTTCGGATTGAAGGGAGGCACGGGGGAAAGGACTTACATGGTCAAAGGCCGCGGGAATGTGGGTTAGGCGTCTTCGGGGCCCAGCTCGCATGTGTAGCGCCGGGGGAACGGATGAGCCTCTTCTGGTGGATGATCCGTTCAACTCCCAAAATAAGCACGTGATCCTGCCGATAATGCACACTCAGTCCCTCTGAACAGAGACCCCTTCTGTCCCACAGTATATATGGCAGATGATGGAAAAGAGACAGGTTCATGTGAGGTTCATGTGTGAACCTGTCAGGGGGAACTCACCCGACTGTAATCAGACGAACCTTGAAAGCTGGGGTCCGTGTGAAGAGACAGCTGAGCAATACAAAAGTACTGGTGACAGCCAGAGAAACCCTAAAAAGGGTTTTTAGAAATTGAACGAAGTTCCAAATTACACGTAGCCCTCACCGCAGGCTCAGACACTTGCAAAACCCGCCTGGTGTGGGATGGTGGGGACCTTCAGCTCCGTGATTGATATGATGACGTTTCGGGCGAAGGGAGCTGTGTGGGGACATCACGTGCCGACCTAGCGGATCGCAACGGTCTTCTGCCGACTCAGACCGTCTTGAGCAGAGGGCCACTTAAGTGACCTTCCCCGGTCTAAAGCATTGTCAGGTCTAGTTCGGGCTTAGTATTGTGCTGTCCTGCGTCTCGAAAGGCTTGAAAATCTATCAATCCACGCATCATTCTCTTATATCAGCGACTTTTACCATTGATTCTGAGATGTCGTCAAGGCATGACAGCAGGCTAGATCTGCTTATTGCAAATATACACGATGCGGCGCGAGGCTGAATTAGCAAGGTTCAACGAAGACGCATCATTCCGCAAGAACTGTCGGCGATCGAAAATTATGGGGCTCAATCACTGAAATCAGCAAATCATCCAAACATGCAGTGTTGGGTTCCAACAACCGCCCTGTTGGACGTAAAGTCATTTTGAAATAGTAAAACAAGAACATACACCGAGTAACAACTCATCTCCTTCTTTAGCGTGTAGTCCTTCTTTGGCGTGTAGAGCCAGAGAAGTGGATTCGGTTCTAAGCCCACGATGGCAGTAGTCGAGAGCTATGGCCAGTGAAATCTGCAAATACCAAGCTTGGCTGGGGTTTCTATCAATTCGGCACTTACAAGATGCGACGCTCGAGATCGCCATCTCCTCGAAAGAACTGAGCGAAGCCGGAATCCGTGACGTTCTAATGCGCGACTTATGCAAGCAGAAAAGTCGTTCCCCGGCCGACGCTAAAGCCCCTCGCATCAAAAACACGTCAATGGCTAATAGCTAATGCGGGGTTTAGCTTCGGATCAGTCAGACGCGGGAGTCAGGAACGAAACTTCTATAAAGAAGTCGGGACTACGCAAGGCACGTGATATAGCACCATCGGCGCAAGGCTCATCTCGCATTCAGGGTTACATCACAGACCAAGTTTTATCCAAAGTGGGCAGAAAACGCTAGGAGACACAAGTCAAAGATATTCACAATTGAACGGGATCACATCCACAAAAACCCCCCATCTTCCGAGGCGGGATGGAAGAAAGAAGAAAAAGAAGAAAGAAGAGCTCAAGACCGATTCCCGAACGCGTAGATACATTGGTCTCCCCGAGCCCAAGCCGTAAGAAATTGGCTCAAGGGTTGGGGAGAAGGGAACTGGTGCTGGGGGTCCGCCTCGGAAGAAATCCCAGGAGACTGAGATGGATGATGCAGAATGCTCAGAGAATCGAAGCAATAGGAAAATGACAAGAGTAAGCGAATGCAACATGGCGCGAGATATACATTGGTAAATTGGGGTATTCTCTTGAATCTTGGAGCATTCTTAGGAGGCGGTGTAGACAGCGTTGCCCAGCGGAGCGAGAACGTTATCACCATATTCACCGGCGTAGTTACCCGGGGAGAGTAGTTGCAGACGGTGAAGGGGAGAGAGCTGCTGGAATCGACGTTGCCGAGGTCGTCGCACACCACGGTAGCGCAGCCGACGTGGGTGGTGCCCTTCCATACGATCTGGGAGAAGTGACCCCACTTCTCGAAATCGGCCATGCTGGGGTCGGACTCGCCGTAGGGGGTGGGGAAGTAATCGATCTCGTCGTTGTACATCAAGTTGGTGAGCATGACACCGACCTGGTCGGCACCGACACCATAGCCGATGTTCTGGCCATAACCACCGCCATCAATGGATCTAGGATAATGTTAGATCGGTTTTGATTTTGGAGGGTGGAAATTAAGAACTTACGTATCGTGTTCGTAGACACACTTGGCGGCGAGAGCGCGGGCGCTGTTCTCGAGATCGGCAGACCAGTCGACAGAAGGAGCGGAGTGGTTGCTGCGGTGGATATTGTGGTTGTACAGCACGGCTTGTTGGTAGGCGTTGGCAGCGGTGGCAGTGGCCGCAGCTACAGAGGAAGTTGAAGTTGCGAGGGTGGATGTAGCGGAGGCAGTAGATTCAGGCTCAATGGTGGATGTCCAGGCTGTGGACCAGTAAGAAGTGGACTCAGCAGCGGCCTGGACCTCTTCGGCAGCGCTGGTAGGCGCAGGCGCAGGCGTGAAGGTGGAGGACACAGCCTCCAAGGTCGAGGTAGAAGAGGTGACCGACTCGGGAACAATAACAGTGGACTTCTTCAAGAGCTCTGATTGCTCGGTCTCGACTGGGGCGGCAGACAAAGTGGTCGTCTTGTAGTCCACCTGAACCTGGTTGGCGGCCGCAACAGTCTCGGTCACGGCGGGTGCCGTGACGGTCTTGGTAACAGTAACGGTGGTCCAGTCGGTAACGTAAACACGCCTCTCATAGGCATTCACAGCACCAGCTGCCAGAGCAGCAAGCAAAAGAGTTGGCCGCATGGTGATACCAGATCAAGTCGCGGTTAAAAGAATGTCAACAATACTTCTCCAGGAAGTGTGATAACACCGCAGATCGACTGTCGGTGTGAAGGAGTGGAATTTGGCGCTTGTCAAAGGAGTGACAGGCCGAAAATACAAAGTATTGACGGTCAGGGAGTGAAGCGAGAAGCGTGGAGAGAAAGAAAGAGAGAGACAGGGAGGATTGGAAGGGTAGATGTAGAAAGGGGAGGCCGAAGCCAGGTGGGGCGCGAATCACTGTTGTTTGGGAAATGAAATTGGAGATTGCTTTCTCAAAGATCCTTAATTTGCCTCGTAAGTGGTTTATATGAAAAATCCCTTCTTCAAACACGACGCTGCCGTGTCTACTACTACTTATTGTTTTTGGGCGCCCTTGTCCAACCACGCCGACCTACGGGACACATACCAGTGTCGCTCTGGCCACCAGCAGGCGTGGAACATTCTGCATTCCAACGCGTCTCCGATATCCATCCCATTGGTTCAGACCATCGTAGACGAGGCTGGGCAATGGGAAACACACCACAGTTATTCTCCGTCTGAAGCAGATCGGGCAGAGGTCTGGGAGTGTCAACTTCGGGATGTTTCCCCCGTGGTCCCTGGTGCCCCTGGGCGGATCCTCAATACCACTCCTGTTAGCGCTAGCGCCCTGGCATCCCAGTCCAGAGCCCGCTTTTTTGTCTGCCGTGTTGACGTGGAGCCTTTGCCGATGGGCCCGGGGTCTGGAATACGATCATCTGGGATAATCCTTTTTTTTTTTTATCGTCGCAAGGACATCTTTCATGACCCTTTGAGGGTGCCAGGCACAGTTTCAGAATTGATCGTCCGGCACCAATCATTCGCAGCTAGGAGGCAGATTCTCCACCCAAACGGCGTGGCCGCTAGGAAACTTGGCTTTTCGTCTAGCCCATCGTGGTCCATGCCTGCACGGTCCGCGATCTGGGATTGATTAAATCGAGACGCCTCGATTGTCTAGTGTGTTTCAGCCCCAAAAAGCGACCCAGGGCTTTATCCAACAAGTTCTTTCTTTGAGATGGATCTTGACACCGATTTTACGTTACAAAGTTGACCGTGCTCTTTGGTTCCTGAACCAAACTGGGGAGAAACAAGGATCGGAATAGAGTTTGCGCTATCCCGCTCTCCTCGAAATCGGCCCTGATGACGAGGCCATCGGAAATGATGCAGCCCCTAACTTGTGCAAAGACCTTCATTTCGGAGTCGACCAGGATGGCCTGGGCCCACTGGGGCACCGGTACCCAAAGTACCTCACCTCCCTTAGAGAGTCCCGTTCCCGTGGACACACGTTCAATTCCATTAGGCTCATCCTAGTCTCCGGTACTTTATAATGACCTTCTGATTGGGAGCTCCGAGCCCGTCGTTTCCCAAGCTGAATTTCCATTACCGCCCCCCGGTCGCGCCCCGGAATACCTTGGATGCAGACCTCGAGGACCACCCCAGGCCCCGATCGCACCAATGTAGATACTGTCCAACGCCAATGAGATACCGCAACCAGCAAAAAAAAATCGATGAACTGGAACTGGAACTACACCAAAGGTCTGTGATTCTCTACAGATCCACGGTTCTGCACCGGGCAGTCTCACAAACCATCAGGTAGTTTTTGGCGCGATCGCCCGCCTTAAGATCCTTGAAGAGTGGGTTCCGCGATTTTAACCAGAATGACTGATTACCCACAAAGTCCTTCAGATGGGAGGGTCGAATATCGACGAGCGAGGCCGCAACAATCGATGAGGAGATTCGGGATCCGGTCTGCGCCCGTACTTTCTGCACAATGAGATCGCGTGCCGAGGCCGGTTGGTTTTGTCGGCTGACGAGGCCTTCGCTACTGGATGGAGTCGAGTTGGTAATTTCCGCGGTGCAGAAGACACCGGTCACGGTGCTCGTGCCAATTTGTAGACCCACGATAACATCCAGCAGCCCAACAAATAAAAAGGGGTGCTGCATGATCTCTACTGCAAAGGAGTTGCACGTCTGCCGGGCCAGTGTCCGGTATTCCATTTCCTCCAGCAGCGCTGACAGTCGCAACAAATTGCGAGCAATCACGCCGTTGACTGAGGGTGTTGCCGATTCGGTACCCGTCTTCAGACGGAGAAGAGGGGGTGGCATACCCGGGGTCATAGTTGACGGTGTGTTGTAGTAGCCGGCGGGGTTAGACCCAGTCCTGGCAAGGAAATACTCATTGAGGTATTCTATCAAGAAAGTTAGTTGTCGATACAACGTTGACATGATTTTGAGATTCTTACTTTGAAGGCGCTCAGCAAATTGAAGATAGCTGTCATCAAAGGTGGCCTCGTACATGTCCAGCAGGCCGCTGATCAAGTACGCGTAGTCATCAGCAAAGCCGGGGGTATCACCACGACTGCCATCGCGCCAGATACGCCACAACTTGCCTGTGGTCTTCTCGAAGAGGTTCTCTTTGATAAAGCCAATCGCACGTGCAGCAGCCTCGCGACACTGGACCGCCTTGGAGCTCTCGATCTCCTCAAATAAAACACTGCACTTAGCCAAGGCGCCGATCGCCAGTCCATTCCAGGCCACAATGATCTTATCGTCTAGGTCCGGTCGGCCTCTGGTCTTTTCACGGTAGTCATGCAGCTTTTTCTTTCCACTCTTGATGATCCTGACTACCTCCTCTTCACTCAATCCAAATTCCTTGGCGAGCTTGCTCGGAGTGGCACGAATAGACAACACGTTCTGGTTCATGAACTCGTCGTGGGGGGTCGTACTCGGCTGCGACGTTTCCATCGGGCAACACGCCCCAGTGGCGAGCACATACAGGAGCATCGCGGGTTCCCAGAACTTGGGTGAGTTCTTTCAGGGACCACACATAAAACGCGCCTTCTCGCTTTTCCGTATCGTTGGGATGGGGGAAGCTGTCTGCATCCTCGGATGAGAAGAACCCTCCGGTGGGGGATTGCAGTGGCTCAGTCGTCAGATAAGCAGCCAGGTCGTAAACTGCACCCAAAAGCTCGGGATCGTGAGTCAAACGGAAGGCATCCACGTAGACGTCCAATAGCTGTGCCTGGTCATGCAGCATCTTTTCAAAATGCGGCAAGCTCCAGTCAGTCGTAACACTGTACCGAGAGAAACCATGGCCTATATGATCCCGAATGCCACCACGTGCCATGTTTACCAATGTTGTCACCGCCATGGCAGTCGCTTTTTCACATTCATCTTGCCCCACAATATCGGCGACTTCCTTCGGGTAAGCACCAAGTCGGAGCAGGAAGCTGAGATTAGAAGGAGTAGGGAATTTAGGTGCGCGACCAAATCCACCATTGATGGAGTCGTATCGTGAAGAGAAGTGCTGATAAGCCTCTTCCAAGAGCTCAATGTCCAAGTCCTCATCATCCTCACGGGTCCCATGCTGTGAGTGAGTTCCCTCTTCAGCGAACTCCCGCAGCTGGGCGGTGATGTCCTTGGCACTATCCAAGCAGCGCTGCTGCTGAGTCTGCCACACATCGCGTAACTTCTCCAGAATTTCAACAAACCCTGTGGTTCCCGGGCCTTGTAAAGTCGCCGAGTTGGGACCAGGCCAGTACGTGCCTCCAAAAACAGGCTCCAAATTGGGGGTCAAGAAAACGTTCAAAGGCCAACCACCAGCGCCAGTAGTGGCCTGGACATAGTTCATGTAGACATCGTCGATATCCGGACGCTCTTCGCGGTCAACTTTGATAGGAATGAAAGATTCGTTGAGAATTGTAGCAACATCTGTAGACATGAAGGACTCTTTCTCCATGACATGGCACCCTACGAACCGTTAGAGCGGGACTAGCGCAGTCAGGGAATTACAGAAACTTACAATGGCAAGCCGAGTATCCAATACTCAAGAATATCATTCGGTTGAACCGCCGAGCGAGCGCGATGGACTCGGCATCCCAGAGCTGCCAAGCCACCGGGTTATTCATGTGTCCCCGAACCTATCGCTCGTTAGCATTATATAATGAGTATGGAATAGCGAGCAGTCTCACATATGGCGAGCTACTTTGTGAGAGGCGGTTGACCAGTTTTGGCGCCGCTTCCGAGACCTCGTGCTGCGACTGCATGATGGATGTCGCGTGGACGAACCTCAGTTCGGGAAGTCGGAGCAGTTGGTCGGGGTACTAGCGATATCCGGAAAGGCACCGGGATCGATACTTTGCCACCAATGGTACAGGCTGTGAATCCGAGAAGTTGCACAGAGATGGGGGAAGGACCGGAAGTGGGGTGACCGCAGAAGGTCGGCGCACTGCAGATCGGGATCGTCTTTGCGCGTCATCGATGCATAAGTGATGTCACGTGACATGAGACGGCATTGGAGCTCTTTCCCTCACTTGCTAGTGGGTGAAAATACATATATCATCGGCTCAAACAAGCTTTCGAGTGATTCGAATTGCAGCGAAATATCATGGTCAAAGGATTCACGATAGACGAGTGGGACCATCCGTGTGATGGATGTCACTGAATTGCGGAGATGTATATCCACAGCAGATCTATGTCTCGACACCAGTACCATGCTGATATCAAAAATTGAAACGTCAAACTCACCAGAGAAATACAGAATAAATTATTTTCTATATTTCCTACAGCTCGATATTTTCCAAGCTACAGCATATGAAAATATCGAACGCAGAACGTACGGACCTGCGGAAAGTCGTTGCAAAAGGTCACGTGAAGCACCGATCACCTATGGCATTTAGTGGACTTCCCGGCGTCTGGCGTACATTCCAATGAAATTCGAGCTATTGATGGGTTACCAATCATTCCGCGCGCCCCAACCTTATGATTCGCAATGCGAGGTAGAAGGCCTGCTCATACTGACCTGGCTTTCCCTCAAAAGAACCGTGTGGACAGTGCGTCCTGGATTATACTGGCCCTATCTGCAATGGTATCAAGACTGGCATGCGTTCGCCTATAAATTGACACGCTAAAGGACCACTGAGAATTTTCAAGCACCTCCAAGCTCTCCCCATGCCCTTCTGACTGATACCGGGTCAAAGCTTCTACCCTAGCCAGAGGGGCACACTTTGTCCAATGACACCAACACCAGTCTTGACAAAAAATTCCTCTTACTAGCTAGTATTTCGGCGAATGTAATACAGTATTTCCAATTTACCGAATTCTCCGCCCAACCGGATCGTGATTAACGCGCTGCGAGTGTCCGCCTCGGATTTAGCCTGTTAAAAGCTCGGGAATCTAACGTTTCCTTATCTAGTCATTACGTCCGACATCGATCAAAATTGTTTCACGATTCAACTCAGCTTCTGCTGAATTTACCGATGCACACATGAAACCGTGGAGCTTTGTTCTTCTCTCCCAACAATTCAATTTCCGGTCGAACACTCGTTCGATAACTACATCAGAGGTAAATTCCTGAGCTAGGCGGAGTGTCCAGTCCTGGGTCTCATAGGTGCATGCGCGAGAAGAAAACCAAGGCAAGGCAAGAAATAGTGAGAAATTGAAGAAATGGTTCTTTCTACCCGAGAGTGAACATATTCTACTAGATCAATTAAGTCATTACATTGTCGAGGGAGGATGCAGTGGAAAACGGAGCTAACGGGCGGGGACATAGGTCCACCCTTTAGGGGATCTATATTACCAAAATTTGGCCAAACAAGCCACCACGACCATTAGACCGAGCCAAAGATAATACATGGAGCTTACATAGCCAAGTTGAACCCCTGTAGACCGGCTTCCCCACAAATTCGAGCAAGCATCGGTGGTGGAGACCGGCACAAGATTTAACCCCTACCCCAACTTCCCCACCCTTGGGCTCAGGCCCTTCCCCAGATCTTACAGGGGTGGTCTGCCGAACAGCTATATAAAAAGCTGGAAGATGGCAGCTTCGCTAGAAAGTCCAGCTCCAAGCTGCATTTGGTATTCTGTCATCTTGCCGCACTTGGCTCAACAACAGCATGCGTTCTACTTTCCCGACCCAAGCGGCTGTCATTGCCTACGCAACAGCTGCTTCGGCCATACACTCTCTGAGCGACATCTGCACAGATGCATACACGAAAGCTGCATTACCTGTTGACGTAATTGATAGCATTACCATCGACACTTCCTCCGTTTCGGCGAGCTTGGTTACCAACTTCACCGCCGAGTCAATCTTCTATCCTACGTCAACTTTCGACTACTGTAATCTGACCTTTGCATATTCTCACAATGGCATTGAGGGAGACAGAGTACATGTCCAGTATTGGCTTCCAGCTCCCGGGAAATTCAACAACAGATATGTGTCTACTGGAGGAGGTGGTTGGGCTATCAACTCGGGAAGCTCTTCGATCCCTACCGCGGTTATCGTTAATGGGTAGGTCATTCGCAACGGCATATTCCAGGAGCATATAGACTCATGTATTATCATAGTGTCGGCGGCCTGACTGATGGAGGCTTTGGAAGCTTCGATACCCAATTCAGCGAGGCAGCCTTGCTTGCTAATGGAACCATCAATTGGCAAGCAACATACATGTGGGGTAAGCCACGCAACATTGGAACTTATTAGCCAAAGGCTGCTAACACAGGGAACAGGCTATCAAGCACAACATGAACTTGCTGTCCTGGGCAAGCAATTGACACGAAACATCTACAAAGTGCCTTCCAGCAAGAAGATCTACTCCTACTACCAGGGTTGCTCCGAGGGAGGTCGTGAGGGATGGAGCCAGGTTCAGCGGTTCCCTGAGCAGTTCGACGGTGTTGTTGCCATGGCCCCTGCCTTCCGATGGGCTCAGCAGCAGACAAATCACTTAACTGGCAATGTCATGCAAAAGGACCTCGGCTCTTTTCCTTCCCCCTGTGAGTTGGAGAAGATCATGAACATGACCGTCAAAAGCTGCGATCCTCTCGATGGCAAGACTGATGGCGTTGTGTCCCGCTCTGACTTGTGTCTCTCCCACCTTGACTGGAATGGTATTGAAGGGGCTTCGTTCTCTTGCGCGGCTGCTGTTGCATCCTTTATGTCCGCTGCTACACCCGCAGTGAATGGTACCGTAAGCGCCAAGACGATCGAGCTTGTCAAGAAGTACTGGAACGGTCTCCATGACTCGAACGGCGATCTCGTCTACTTCAGCTACCAGCCTGGTTCGACCTTCACCGATCTTCAGACTAAGTACGACTCTACTTCCAAGACTTGGGAGCTCGACATCAGTGCCCTCGGCGGAATTTGGATTGCCCAGTTCATCGACTATATCAAGGATGCCGAGAACATCAACAGTCTTGAAGGTGTCAACTACGACACTCTGACAGAGTGGATGATTTTCTCTCAGGCCAAGTACGGCGATATTCTCCAGACCACCTACCCTGATCTTTCCGCCTTCCAAGCTGCCGGCAGCAAGGTTCTCCACGCGCACGGTGAACAGGACTTCTCGATCCCTACTGCCTCCTCCGTCCGTTACTGGGATTCTGTCCGCCAGATCATGTTCCCAAATAAGTCCTACCGTGCGGGCGCTGCCGCTCTCGATGACTTCTACCGCCTCTTTCTCATTCCCGGCGTGGGCCACTGTGCTGTCAATGACTACCAGCCCAAAGCTCCATGGCCCCAGACTACCCTCCAGACTCTTATCAAGTGGGTTGAGGATGGCGAGGCCCCTGCGACGCTTGCTGGATCCGGTGATATTCCTGAGATTTGCAGATGGCCTCTCCGCCCTCTCTGGACAAATAGCGGCAAGAATTTCCAGTGTGTCTACGACCAGGACTCGGTGGATGCTTTCACCTACGATCTGACCGCGTTCAAGATTCCTGTGTACTAGAAGACTTTCCCGTTTTGCCGTCGGATATTTGAAGATATTTTTATCGAAGATCTTAAATGAACATGAAACGTATATTTCTTGCTGAAAGAAAGATCCCTCGTCAGCAATTTGAGAAGCAATTGGAAATGAAGCATTTCATCATTCAAGTTTGTTCCGTATGTATAGAAACATCTAAATACTTTGTACAACTGGATATCTCGACTGGGTATCAAAATGCAACGTCTAATCATCCATAAGCTCAGCGAGCTCACGCTCCTCTTCCTCTGTCAACATCGGTTCGCCATCCGTCTTTTCTTCTTCCTTGGGGCCATTTTTAGCCAGATCCACAGCCTTTTGCAAATCATCAGGTCGTAGTGACCACTGGCGGATGGTGCCATCAATGGCTACACTAGCAACGGTTGAACCCACTAAGGCTAGGCCAGTGACTTCCTCAAAGTGGCCTGAGAACGTATGATGAAGTTCTCCAGTCTAGGAATATTAGCAATTAGTTGCGAAGCTACACTGGGGGAATAAGGGAAACTTACAGATCGGTTCCAGACGCGCACCTCCTCATCGCGACAAGCAGTGACAACCCAGCCCCCGGGTTCATAGACGACAATGTCTCGTACGAAGTCTGGATGTTCCAGGGTCAGGTTGGCTTTCCAACCGTCAGCCCGAACCAGACACTTGGCCGTCTTGTCGGCTGATGCCGTCCAGAGATCACCATCATTGTCGAAAAACATCTTGTATACACTGGTTTCATGAGGCAGAAGAGGATCTACGGGCTCTCCACCCCGAAGATCTTGAATTGTCGGATTTCACGGTCACTTCCTGCGCTGAACAGAACCGGCTGAGATTCATCCGACTCAGGATCAAAAGCGAGATCCTGAATGCCGCGAGCGTGGTCCTTGAATGTCTCGATCCGTTCACCACTGGCAATCTTGAACACAAGGATCTGTGCGTCTGCACTGCCGGAGATGAGCAAGTCGTCTCCATGCAGTCTTATACTGACAACGGACTTGACAAAGTCGTAATGTCCTTCGTATTTCTGCCGAGACTGACCCGAGGCAACGTCCCAACTCCACACGGACTTGTCCCAGCATCCAGCGAACAGGAGCTTGCCATCTGGGCTAAGACAGACACTGGTGACTGGGGCCATAGGACCTTTATAAAGGGCGGAAGTCTCACCCGTCTTCAACTCGTTAACAAACTAGGCATGTTTGTATGACTATATATCCGGACTCACCGCAAGAACAACTCTCCTCACCAGGCCATTACTCTGCGCAACGTAGATGGAGCCTTGATTCACCGGATCGGCACGGACAGCCAGGATCTTGCTCTGTAGCCTAATGGGGTTTCCATCGGTATTCTGGGACTTGGCGTCCTTCCGCTCCTGCAAGTCAAGGGAAGCGCTACGTTGTTAGAAGATAGGCAATCAATCGGATAAAAGTACTCACGACGTCTGAAAGAAGTAGTCACGGTTGGAATTGGTCGCCATAGCTATCTAGGTTAAGGGCGTCAGGGAAAAGTGAGCTCTCGCATTCAACGCACCCACGAACCCACGACCCACTGCACCGCACAACCAAACTGCTCTCAAAGCTTCTGCGGTCTACCGTACCCCGAATCCCCCAAAACCAAACAGATTTTGCTTCCTTCTCTTCTCCCTTTCTCTTCTCAACTCTCCCACTTCCCCCCTCCCCGTCCCACAATTTCCTCCTTTCCTTTTCTGTTTTTCCTGCTTTCTGATTTGCGCGATTCCCGCGCAGGCCGCCAAGATGGAGATGAACCATTTGATAGGGTCAGTCATCTGCACCTGCACTTCCTCCAAGGGTTTGTGCGGCTGAGCTGGAGTTAACACCTGGCAGTCAGCGTTTCAACCTGATCTCCAAGAGTGATATTCGGTAAGCTTCATCTCCATTGACTCATCGGCCACCCATGCTAATTGTCCCTAGCTACGTTGGTACTCTTCATGAAATCAATCCAGAGGCCTCCACCATTGCCCTCGAGAATGTCCAGTCATTTGGCACAGAAGGGCGTCGGGGAAGCTCTGGCGATGAGATCCCACCTTCTTCAAGTATCTACGAATACATTGTCTTCCGGGGCAGCGATGTGAAGGACATTAGCGTCGCCGAAGAGGAGAAGAAGGAGACCACACAGCCGGAACCCCCTCGCGTTCCGGATGACCCCGCGATCATGAGTGTAAGTCTATCTCGCTTCGTTCCTGACTATTCCTCTTCCATGTGCCATCTGGCTGTACCACTTGACTGTGATCGGCCAATTGATCAAATGATGAAATATATTCGGATGTAAACTCACAGACCTGTTCGGAATGCGCAAAACCGTGTCGATATTTTCCGTTGCCTTCCTTCTGATTGATCAATTACCCATTCTTTACCTCATTGCACCTGTTCCGTCTTTATCGGACATCTTGCTGACTCGAAGCAAAATAGAACATGTCGCGACCGGGTCCCGCACCTGGCTTGGAGCAAGGCTCTGCTCCTGGCCTTCCTCCTCAGGGTCCCCAGGCGCCTCAGGGTGCCCAGCCGACACCTCCTGGATATCCCCAACAGCCGCAGTACCCCCAGGGCTTCTACCCTCCTTATGGTGGACAGCGCTTTGGACCTCCTCCCCCTTCCCACCTGGTCCGGGTTTCCCTAACGTGCCCTACGGTGCGCCCCAGGGATGGTACCCTCCTCCCGGCCACGGCTTCCCTCCGGGTCCCGGCCAGTTCCCTCCTCAAATGCCCCTTGGCAGTTCTGGTCTACCTCAGCAGCGTCCTGGTCCTCCTGGCGCTGCGCCTGGTCCCAAGCCTACCTCGGAGCTGCCCGTCGGCGACAAGGTCCTCAGCAAGCCAGCTAGCCGAAATGCTACTCCTGGTGCTCGCAATGCTCCGACCCCACCGATCGAGTCAAAGCCGTCAGTTGCTGAAGCGATTCAAGCACCGACTGCACCTATGACAGCCCAGCGGAGCGGTCGCGTCGTCCCGGCTATCCCAATGGCTGCACCCAGACCTGCTGTTCCCATGAACAACGGATCTACCCATGGTGCTCCCGGTAACGCCAATGCTACCTCTGCCGCCGCTGCCGCTGTCGCCGCTGCCATGGCCAAGCTGCCACCTCCCGGTGCTCAGCAGAAGCCCCGTCAGCCCAATATGTCTGTCGACGCCATGACCCAGCAGATGCACGACATGCGGCCCTATGAAACTACTCGTGGCCGTGGTGGTCATCAGCATCGCGGTGGACGTGGAGGGCCTCGCCCTCAACACCAGCACAAGAAGATTGAAGTCCCTCAATCGGACTACGACTTCCAGACTGCCAACGCCAAGTTCAACAAGCAGGACTTGGTCAAGGAGGCCATTGCTACTGGCTCTCCTGCTGCTGAAGCTGAAGCTCACAGCCACGATGGTGAACCTGATATCGGCAGCGATGCCGGAGCCGGTCACACATCGAATTATAATCGTGGAAGCTCATTCTTCGATAACATCTCGAGTGAAGCTCGTGATCGTGAAGAAAACGCGACCAACCGCCTCGGCGGCCGCGAGTGGCGCGGTGAGGAGGAGAAGCGCAACATCGAGACCTTCGGCCAAGGTAGTGTTGACGGAAACCGTGGTCGGGGCCGAGGCCGCGGACGTGGCTATGGTCGTGGCCGTGGATATGGCCGCGGTCGCGGCTACGGTGGTCCTCGTGGCGGTCGTGCTCCCTCCTCGACGGGAGTCCCCTCGCTGAGTTAAGTCGAGTCAATACTTCCAACTCGTCTTCTAGCAGTACATGCTATGACATTTTATTCCCTCATTTGGGATGTGCGTTCCTATGAATGAAACGACTGAACATGCTATCTTTTCTCGTCTCGGCGCAATGGGAATATTTGGATTGGGCATATGGCACGGCAATTTCTTTTATGTTTCCGATTTTTCTTTTCCGCGACTGGCAATAGGTGTTGCACAATTGTGCTTCTGGGTTACTTCTCTCTTGTTGTTTTTCTTTCCTTGTCAAGCATACCCCATTAAAGCGTGTTTCCTGGTTTGCCCAGTTTGGGCGGGTATCTCTCACCTCCTGTGTAGTCTACGGACTGGATACACACAGAGGTTTTGCAGCATGCAATCTCGTCACTGCCAATGGCGTGACTGAAGGTCGGCCATTTGAGGCGACAGGCCATTTCCACGCGAAATGTAACAATAACATATCTTTGGAGTGAATCCAATCAATCAAACAAAATGGAAAAAGAGGCCTTTTGGGTCTATCACCTATAATTCTCCTGCATTACGGTAGCTTTCCAGCTCGTGTAAAAGTCACTGACGTAGGCAATGGCTCGAATGCAGACGCGAAGTAGGGCTTTCTCGGCCTCTGACCAAGCCGAGTCTGTCCCCCACGATGTCAGATTTGTATGGCCAGGTCTATCAGGTCCCAGGCCTAACAAAGTATGGAGCACGAGAATAAGGCGCTCCGGAGCATGCCACTGATTTTCCTGATACAACCAGCACACCGCAATGAGGACGGACAATCTTCCGAGATGAGAGCATCCATCAAGGTCAGCCTCGGGAAATGCTCCATCTGCTGTGACCCCTTGAGGATGCAATGAGGCGCTATTCTCGCTGCATATTCCCCCGCACTCTATAGTCCCCGCCTTAAAAGATAAGCCTGACATCTGAGAACCCAACACGTCCTCTTATATCACCGCCCCCAAACTCCAAGTAACTAGTTCTTCCGCCGCACCTGCTATCTTTAAATCTATCAAAGACAGCCAAGGCGTGAAAATGTCCAACTCTATCCA
The DNA here is from genome assembly GCF_028827695.1 of Penicillium maclennaniae. Classification (NCBI taxonomy): domain Eukaryota; kingdom Fungi; phylum Ascomycota; class Eurotiomycetes; order Eurotiales; family Aspergillaceae; genus Penicillium; species Penicillium maclennaniae. The sequence goes on along the minus strand of NW_026623215.1, from coordinate 1,781,960 downwards.
AGCCCCAGACCAATTACCATGGGACCCCAACTGCACCAGATTTCCCCGGCTGAATGAGCTTCCCCAATTGCCCAATGCACCCGAAGGCGCAGCATGGGTTTGGGGCAAAGATGACCAGGTATGCGTTTGGGTATCCTGCCTTCTTCCCGTAGACTGATGGGAACAGCTAGGGAGATTAAACCTTTTGACGCCGCAACGTGTCAAGGAATCAGCCAAGGAAATTCAAAGTGGAGAGCTGGTGCGACTGGAGTGAGTTGCATACAACAGCCATATCAATTCAGCACGCTCACATTAACTCAGTCTTCCTCTCAACGTGCCTGCGACACCCGCCGCCGACCGCGAGGTGTTCCAGCACACTATCAAGACCCTCATACCAGATATCGCATTCGACGACACCTACGCGTTGAACACGCAGAGTAGCACCCAGTGGGATGGATTCCGACACGTAAGTGTTCGCACTCCCCATCTCTAATCAGCCTACTAAGTACTTCACTAGTGTGCCCACTTCCAAACCAAGCTCTTTTACAATGGGGTACTACCCTTTCCGATTTTATTTCACAAATCAATCTAACCCTCCAAGGCCTCAAGTACTGACTTCGTCGGCGACGCGTCCAACCTCCGATGCAGCATCCACCACTGGGCAAACCATGGCATCGCCGGCCGCGGTATCCTCCTCGATTACCGCCACTATGCCCTCACCCACAACAAGTCTTACGACCCCTATACGCCCCATGAAATAACATTCTCCGAACTAGAAGCTTGCGCCAAATACCAGAAACTGAACCTCCTTCCCCAATCCCAAGGAGGCGATATTCGTATCGGCGACATTCTTCTCATCCGCTCGGGCTTCGTCGAGACGTATTACGCCCAAAGTCCAGCAGAGCGCTACGCAACTGCGACGCGGTCCCATGAGAATCTTGATTTTGCGGGCCTCTCACGCGAGGAAGAGATGCGTGAATGGTTGCATGACTGCTATTTTGCTGGTGTGGCGGGTGACTCGCCGACATTCGAGGCGTGGCCTGTTCAGGGGATGAATCATTTGCATCAGAGCCTGCTTGCACTTTGGGGCATCCCGATTGGCGAGATGTGGGATTTGGAGAGACTAGCGGAATTGTGTAGGGAGAGAGGGAGGTGGACATTCTTCTTGACGAGTGCGCCTGCTAATGTGCCTGGTATGTCCCTAATTCTGAGAAGTTGGCAGTTCAAAGTGCTAAAATGATTTATGTAGGTGGTGTTGGGTCGCATGCTAATGCAACTGCCATCCTATAAACCTGGTGGATATTTCGGTTTAGGTCGGGAAACCCGTGTTTGAAATGCTGGAGCTGACTGTGAAACCTAGGAATAGCGCGTAAGAGGGTAATGGCTACTTGCGATCGCGATAAGGGTCCTTTAAAAAGCAGACTCTCCAGGTCTTCAGGGCTGCTGTTCACACGGCTTAACCCAGGCAATAGTAACTAAGATAGTCAAGCTGGAGAAGCAAGAGGGCTCACGACTAATTTTTCGAGATTTTCGAGATGCATCCACAGATATAGAGAGAAATTATGTTGGAGAGTTGCATGAGTCCCTATTCTCATAATATAATGCCAGAAATACGTGACATCGCCTTGGTGGTTCTCTAGGTCGATGTTCGCTTTTTCTTCAGGAACCGTATCACAGTTAGTTTCTTCACCGTCTCGACAATTCCACTTAATGTAATTCATAAATCACATGCCAAACTGTGAGCAATGGCTCAAATGGCATCATGGAGTCGCATGATCGACGCCAGGCAGAGATGGCAGGTTGAAAAGAAATGTTCTTGGCGCCCACGCAGCTGTAAGTGAGAGAAAGTCTGGTCAGTATTGAAAATTGATCAGATTGGACGATATTGAAAAATTTGAATAATACTCAATCTGGTAAAATGAGAGTAAAAGTAGTGAACGTACCTAACAGGGCTTCAATAGACCCAGAGTCTAATCCTGATTGAAGTTAGCCTCAGTGCTAATATTTGTTCCTTTTGGCTACCTAATAAAGTCTAAATTCGCTCCAATACAAGTGGTATTCGTTTGTATTTACCTCAAAAGCGTTTGAACCTCAATCAAAATAGAAAAGGGTGTTAGTTTGCTGCTTCGTGGCAATATCCCGTAGCGTCAACCGTATCTCCAACAAAACGCGTTCCGAAGCCACCCAAGTACTTTGGTTTCCCAGATGACCCCGAAAAAAGAGAAAAAAGGATTCACTCGCCTAAGGAATTGCTTTCCAGCACCATTTATTGCAGACTCTGTTGCGAATGAAATTCAAGCAAACATTGTTTAAAATGAGGCCACTGGCCAGCCAGATCTGTGTAGTGCATTTGGTAGTACAGTCTCAAGTCTGGCAAAGTGTGGCGAACCGTTCTAGTGAATTTGAAGGAATGGTATCGGACTTGGGCTCTGATCGAGGAAATGGGACGTTTCCACTTACTATTTTAATAAGGTTGATCTGCGATTCTTTAACTGACGCACACAGACAAGAGCTCTTCGGCGATAATATTAGTCTTAGGTGGCTCCAATCATAATGTTATTCGGGCTAGAGAGCAGTGGATATCAGATAAGGCCATGTTCCCACAATCTTCAAATACGGAGTAGTGTTTATTCCAGTCATGGCAAGGCAAAGGTCAACGTGCCAGTCAAGGAAATAGTGGTCGACTGTTCGCGTAGTGCGTCTGCGAAGTCAGAAATTCTGCTGTTATAGAAAATATTCAACCCCGTCCGCTGAAGTGTTGTTTTGATAACGACTACAATAGATTGAGGTAAACAGATACGCAGAGAGGTGTCGAGAATGGTGAACCACTTATATTGCTAGAGTGAAGTGAAGAATCAAACTTCTGGTCCTGCCTTTTCACTTACTCCTTCACTTTCACTTCCCCAATATCACCATCTTCACTGCCGGTCATTCACCAGCAAAGAAAATTCACGATCGTCTGATTTCTTCATTCTCGTCAAACACTTCTTCCTTCTTGTCTTTCCCTGGAGCTTCCTGACCATCTCACAGCATTGCGTCCTCATCGCCCACCAGGAAGTGCTGGCCATCTCACGTCCTCTTCATCTTATATTGGAACCCCTGGAAATCCATTATTCTCAACAGCAACCATGGGTCTCCTTACGCTGCCAACTGAGCTTTTGCTCACCATCGCGAAACACATGAAATCCCAGGGGGATATCGACTCATTCGTGCGGACCAGCCGACGCCTGTGGACAGTGATCAACCATTACCTGTATCATTTCAACATCGTTGACCACAGGGGTATTGGTATCATTAGAGCCGCAGAGAACAATCAACCAGTTTCAGTCCAATACTTCATCGATGCCGGTATCCGCAAAGTCGAACACTGGGACCGCGTGCCCATGCTTGTTGCATCCGAATCGGGCCACGACTCGGTCCTCAGAACCCTTCTCGAGGCAGGTGCCGCACCAGATTTTGGAATACTACAATGCTGCAAACTCAAAATCCCATTGATAAATGCCTGCTCTGGTGGACATGAGAATGCAGTGAACCTATTACTCCAATATGGTGTTGACGTGGATCTCAGTACTTCTGTTCAGGCTCAAAGCCCCCTTCACGCTGCGGCTTATTTTGGGCATGAGTCGATCGTCAGGACCTTGATTCAGCATGGCGCCGACATCGAGGCTTACACCCGGGGCTTGATCGGCGAGGGTCGACCCCTTCACTTTGCCGTCATGGGCGGTGAGCCCGATGTTTTCCGGGCTTTGGTAGACCTTGGTGCCACGGTGGATATTTCGCTTTTACACTGCACAGCCCAGTATGATTATGCATGGGAATGTGTGAAAGCAATACTGGAAACTGGCATAGACGTCAATTGCCGCGATGACGAATTCCGAACCCCCCTTCACTGCGCTGCGATGAATAGTGCCGCAGATGTCGCTAGAATACTTATCCAGCAAGGAGCAGAAATTGAGGCCAGAGATCGCTTCCTCAGTACCCCTCTACACCACAGCGTGTCCCGGGACAATTGGAAAGTGGTTAAAATATTGCTTAAGCTCGGAAGAGCAGATGTTCATGCGAGAAACTCAAAGGGTAATACACCATTGCATCTTGTAACAGAAGTAACAGAACACGAAGATCTTGACGAAAAGATCGAAACTGTGAAATTACTTGTTGCGAAAGGGGCTTCCATTGAATCAGAGAATCGTCAGCGAGAGACGCCACTTTTTTCAGCTATAAGAAACAAGGAAGTGGTCACTGCAAGCCTCTTGATTGAGATGGGTGCGAATATTGAGCATCGCAACGTGCGGGGAGATACGCCGATTTATTCTGCACTGAGGACACAATCAGCCCCTATCATCGAACTGCTACTTGCAAAGGGCTGTAGGACAAACATTCAGAACAAGCGGGGAGACACTCCTCTAATTGTTTCCTCGAAGCAGAATGTCGCGACGGACAGGTTCTTTTGCGCGATGATGAATGCACAGCATTGACTCTAGCGCGACGAAGTAGAACCCTGAGAATAACTTGATCAATTTCAGCTCACGGCAACAAAATATCAATAACCAGAAGAAAAAGTCTTTCTTGCTATGGATGCCTGGCCAGATTATGTATCGCAAGGAGACTATTAAAAGATGAAGACTTCAAGTTGAGGAAAGGAAGAAATGCACTCTTCGCCTATTCAAGTTTAGCAAGTTCTCCTACCTTGGTTACTCCGAGCGGCAATTCTTAAATTCGGATTGTATTTTGCGTAGACTATGCGTCGCACGTAATCTGGTCTATATCGGATATCGTATTCACATTAAGTGGAAACTCCATATCAATAATCAAGAAAGAGTCGCCAAACCAGTATTATCGACGTTACCATATATCCACTGACTGAAATTGCTCGGAGCGGCCTGGTTGCAGGGAATACCAGAGCTATTCTGGCCAACAATGTTCGTGCACTGGAACAGCTCATGCTGAATGTCCGTGTCATAGTAAGGGAGACCCAGAGTGGCATTCACACTGGTGATGTTCACGTTGTCAAATGTGATGTTAGGGCAGGGGCGCTCGTCAGAGCAGTAGATTGACGACGCGATGTTGAATCGTGATGTGCCATGAATGTTTTGCCACTTCACGTCTTCAATCTGCAAAGTCGATGTGTTACAGCCCTTGTTGGAATTGGCCGAGTAGACACACTGCGAAAGCTGAATTGGAAGTCCGACATTCTCCATTTCAAAGTTGCGGAAAGTGACGTTCTTCACGAGACCGGTTCCACCACCACCCCAGTCTCCATTGCTGGGGGTGTAGATCCGAGTGCCTTGCCAGGTCTTGATGTAGGCGCCGTCCATGGAGTTCTTGATCTTCACGTTCTCAAAGGTGGCATTGAGAACATAGTCGGGCATATCGGGATATTGACCGATCGATCCCACTGTAATTCCAGTGCCGCCCTCGCAGTAGATGTTCTTGGCGAGCAAGTTCGTTGTGTTACCCTTGGCCGCGATGCAATCGTCGCCATTGATGATGGTGGCATTCTCAACTAGCAGAGTATCGCTCTTCCAGGAATCGTAGCCATCGGTGTTCATTGTCCCCCATTTGCTGTTGCTCGTCGCATTGACGAACAGGTTAGTTAGGGACACATTCTTGCTATCCCAGACAAATGTGGCCCAGAACTGCGGCTGAATAATTTTCAGTCTGTCGACAAGGAGGTTGGTCGAGTTATAGAAAGTGATACTCATGGGCCGTCCCGGCTGGTTCGACTCATTTCGGTTGGCATTATACCAAGCCTGGCCCTGGCCGTTATAGAAGCCACCCTCGCCATAGAAGCTCACGTTGGTGCCTCCGAAGAGCCACGCAGTGACCTGGTCCTGCAAGACAACACTGATTGCGTGTGTTCTCCAGTATGGAATGTTGGTAGAGAAGCGGAGTTCACCGCGGAGATGAACATCACAGTTGAGCAGGTTGGTTGTGTTGAGAACGGTGTTAACATGGAACACATTGTCAGAGAAAATGACGGTTCCGTTCGTACCACAAGTCTCGAAGGCTTGCTGGATAGATGGAGAATCATCGACAGCTTGCCCCTTATGGACAAGGGACTCTGGGTACAAAACACATGTTGTACCTTCGTTGACGACCCAGGCCTTCACCAAGGTGACCCATAGCGCCAGAAACCACAAATTCATGATTTTCTGTCCTGCCAGGACTTCAATGACTGCAGATTGAAGACTTGGGTCTGAATTTGCTTGCAGAAGCTTCTCTGTTCGCGAAGACAAGTCTCTTATATAGCCAAGTAGGGCACACGGTACTTTACCCCCACGCGCATTGGGGCAGACAACTGGAGACGACATGACATCATATGCGACCCCAGTGGGGACCCCAGTCTCGGGTTAAGCTCATAGCCACTGATTGAGAAATAATTCGATACGGCATCTACACGGGTGCCCTGGACTAAACGCTTAGGCGGCTATTGAGGCCAAATGTTTGAAATGCCGAACCATGCCGAACCGTGATGCGGGGTGGTTGATTCGGGAACTCTCCGAAAAGGAATCAACTATGGAGACGTTAGTCATGCCCAAGGTCTCATTGACGTTGCAAAGGCTTAGTTTCGGAATATGGCTGGCTTCCAACCCCATATATGGTAGTTGTGGCGGTTGATCCCGACTAGTTGTCACAGCATTTCGTGACGATCATCCCACATTTCCCAGCATTCCCGCAATTTTGGCACCACGTCGGGTATTGAAGCAAATTGGGGACTGAAGGACCGCCGTTAGACGACCTACCAAATGAGGCACTTTGGGGTTTTCCGTCATTCGGCAGAGAGTCATGCCAGGATTATCCCGAAGTCCCTGTTCGCGTCATAACGAGTGCGGGTAGCGCCTCGTTCCGAACCCCTGTGCCCGAGCTCGGGCCCAGCCGACCTTCGAAATCATATCCATCGGCAACGTTAGGCTTGAGAAACATCCTGTTAACGCCCTGCACACTCTGCGGCTTCAGCCCTTGCGGCCCGGTTGTGACAAGTGACTACCAAAAGACCTGTTTGTCCTCATATGTCAAATGACTGAAACCATGTGAATTGTTTATGCGCAGAGAGGTGTGAGATTCTGACTTGGAAAATCCCCTCGAGCGAATCCGAATCTTGCTCTCTCGTGCGCATTTTCTATCGATCGTGCAGAACGCCAAGCCATTGGAACCGGGCTTATGACTTCCCCGCTTCACTAAAGGATAGAAATGAAGCAAGTGAACAACAAAAAAGCCTAACGTAATATGCCTCCGATTCCTAGGTGGCAGAGAGGGTGCCCGTGCTTATTCTCAACGTCATGTCTACTTGCCCTAGAATGAATAGGAGATTATATCTCGCTAGCACCCTATAACCATCAGACTTCGGGTTTCTTTGGAACGAATGTCTTCCATTTCCAGAATCGTCAACTTGCTCCTCATCAAGGCTTAAGTCTTCACTAATGCACTCACGCCGACCGTTGCTATAGAATTAAAAGCGTGAAGGCAGCCATTCATGATGGTCTATTCCTTGGTGGATATGATTTCAGTCGTTTCCTAAACGATGGGAGCCAAGGTTTATACCTTTGCTGTATGGTCGCAGCATCAGTCATTCCCAACGACCACTCTACTCTGTGCATAGAATTCTTGTAGCTAGGCGAATTCGGTCGAGCGTGAAGCATAATCCTGAACGTGACTATTCGCGATGGACAAGTCACTATCACAATCTAAAACTTCACTCAGTTGAGCTCACATGCAGGTACATCTTCAGCGAAGCTTTGCCATTACCCGCCCCTTCGACAGTACGCGAGACACCCAAGATATGTTCTAAGGCTGCTAATATGTTTGTCCATTTGCGTCAATTGGACAGAAGAATTCCAATACGATATATCCATGTGTAGGCCTCAATACTGTTCTCTAAAATGATCTCCGGATCAAATATCGGAGCATAGGAGTTCTATTAGCCTGGGCGGTTTCCCAATTGGGGCATGTGGAAAGGGCGGGCAATTTTGTCGCGAGATCGACTCACTCGACGTGACAATTTGGTTTTTCCCACCTTCGTGACACAACGCCGCGTTGTCTGGTGTCTAGCAGCTCGTGTAGGTGGTCACAGAGCTCTTTCATCACTTTCCGAGCTATCGGGTACTCTTTCCCGCCATCATGTTCAAGAAGAAGCCTACAGTGAGCGATCGCCCTCTCCCCGCACTGCCCCTCCCTTGGAAGCCATCCATTGTGCTGTCTAGAAACGGCGCCAGAGGCCTCGGATTTAATACTCTATTGAAACCCCAATAGATCAAGAACTTGTCTCCGTTGCGGTCTTCCGATCGGAGGAAAATTGCCGACCAGATCATCAAAGACTACCAAATCCCCGTTCCCTCCTCCGAGACGAGCTCAGATACACCTAGTGCAGAATCTGCCACACTTCCAACCCTTTCGTCGATTCGAAATGCCCTCCTTCCTGATAACACTCAGACCGCGCGCTTTACAACAACCGCCGGACCGGATTTAAGAGAGGTCCAGGGTATTGTCTACGTGGGCGCTCACGCAGGTGAGGAAGAACGAGTGTTGTGGTTCAAGATCGAACATGGCCCAGGGTACGACAAGCGTCTATACCCTACCGTGTACACACTATGGAACAACCCGAATCTCGTTCCTTTGTTGTATACACCGGATATGGTAATGCGGAAGCTCCAGGGCGGAGCTGATCTTATGACGCCTGGCCTTGCAAACGAGCCTCCATTTCCGGAGAAGGCCATCAAGAATGCCGTTGTCGCGGTTGCAAGCTGTGACAAACACACCGTCCCAGCGTTTGTGGGTATTTGTGAAATTGATGTCTCGGCACTTGGTGAGGTCCAGGGTACAAAGGGCCATGCTGTTCGTGGCCTTCACTGGGAAGGTGATGAGTTGTGGGCGTGGAGTTCATCTTCACGACCTGGGCGCCCTGGCCCCGATTATATTCCAGGATGGGATGACGAAGAGATCGATGACGTCGAAGCAGGTGTTGGTGAACTGACGCTTGAAGGCAAGGAAGATGGGTCTGCCGAAAACACCGACGATACCCTTAGGGTGGATGTCCCCCCCGTCACCGAAGAACCCGCAGAGGAAGTCAAGGAGCCTTCGACAAAAGGTTTGTAGCTATTACACCAGATTTGGCCAGTTGAAGATGCTAACAGTGATCCAGAAATTGACGATGCCTTTATCAAAGCGTTCATCTATTCTCTCTGGAAGCTCAAGCAAGACAACCCTTCGGCACCTACCCATGGTCTGACGCTACCGGTTTCACCCTCGATCTTGATTGCCAACCTCATCACGCCTTATCTTCCGATCTATTCAGCACAGGAAGTACAGTTCTACAACATCAAGAAGACCAGCTGGAAGAACGTCAAGAAATTCATCAAGCATCTCGACAAATTGAAGTTCATCAAGGCCAAGGATCGCAGTGGCGGGGAGACGTACGTGTGGGATGTCGACTTCGACGATCAGCGCATTGATCGATTCGTTCCGTACAAGCTCCCATCAAAGGCGGCCCTTGAGAGTGGCAACAAGCCAGCCTCTGATAGCAAGAAGCCTGCTGTGACTGATGATGCTGACCCAGCTGTTGGACAATCCCTCATCGTCCAAACACTCTACCGAGCAACCGGAAAGCTGTGTCCCGACATTCTCCCATCTCTGCCTCCCAGCAACCCCAAGAACTACTACAAGTACTCGGACATTTCGAGTCATCTGGATACATACCTACAGTCACAAGACCCGCCCATCGTTTCAAAAGACAACCGGCGAATCATCACTCTTAATCCGTACCTCGCAAACACCATCTTCACATCAGGGTCCTCCGAGGATCAAGGTACCCTGAAACGTGGCATGGTGACACGCGATGGTCTGCTAAAGCGGATCATAGAAGACAATACGTTTTTGCAACCACACTACGCCATCCTGAAGCCAGGACAGACTCTCGCAGATGTCAAGCCCAAGGCAGGCGCTACGCCTAAGGCCCAAATCACTATTGAGAAGCGAACAGGCTCCAAGCTTGTCACAAAAGTGACAAACCTAGAAGTCTTTGGCATCATACCCAGTCTTTTGGCAGAGGAGCTACAGAAGAAATGCGCAAGCAGCACCAGCGTCACACAGGCCAATGGTGCTCCCAAAGGTGTCATGGAGGTCTTGGTGCAGGGTGACCAACGAAAGGTTATTGAAACGGCCCTGACGCGCCGTGGCTTGAAGAGTCAATGGGTTGAATTGGTGGACAAGACCAAGAAGAAGAAATAGACATTGTATGACAGCTAGTCTCGCAAGATACCATGTTCTTGGACTGGAAATGCATTTACCATTCACGCATTTGCAATATATTCGCAAAAGCCCAGTATAACACACTCTAAGATCTACGAAGGTGTTTGGAAGTGAGCAGTCTAACAAATCCATTCATGAATATATATAATGAAATGACCCGGAGGCCTTTCGTCTCCTTAACAAGGAGGAAAAAGAAAGCAAATGTAACTATTGTTACAGGTCGACAAGTCCAATAAATGCCTCAAGAGACGAGATTGCACATCCAGATCTGAATGAAAGAAACCAGTTCATTGCAGCCGACATGAAGGACAAAGTGTCAATCCGTGTCTGGCTACATTGTGCAAGTGCATGTTCTTAGTTGGCGCGGCTGGTCATGTCGCGGGCGTGCTTCTTGTCGGCGACGAGCCATCCAAAGGTCTCACGGAGGAGGTTGAGGACCTGGTCAGCGCTCAGAGAGCTGAGGTAGGAGGTCCAGTCATTGTAGTTGTAGTGGCTGGGCTCAGAGGAGGTGGTAGCGGTGGTACCGGTAGTGGTACCAGTGGAGCCGGAGCTCTCAGAGCCCGAGGTAGAACCAGAGCTGGAGCTGGAGCTGGAGTCGGAGGATCCAGTGGAGTCCGAGCCGGTGCTCGCGGGGGAGGTGCTCTGGGCTGACTGAACCGTCGCGCTGGCAGTGATGGTCGCGCTGTCCGCGGTCTGGGCGCTGGTGGTCTGGAAAGCATGCTGGTCAGTAACCTGAGCAGTAACAGTGGCATCGACGACGGAGTCGACAGTGGCAGTAGCGTAATCGGTGACAGTAGCAGCACCCTGGGCATTCTGGGGAACAGCGGGCTGCGAGAACTGGGGCCGAGCAGAGGCAGGCCCACGGCTCAGAGGAACCCGCGTGGAGTTGCGGAATGCCGGGATCGAGGGGAAGGCAGAGGGGCTCCGGATAGGGGCAGAACTGACAGTTGGGGCAGAGGAGACCGCGGCAGCAGTGGTAGAGGCGGCGGCGGAGGCAGCGGTGGTGGCAGAGGAGCCGGAGCCGGCAGTGTACAGAGCGGGACCGGGGATGTCATAGGTGCTCAAGGACTGGTAGATGTTGACCAGGATGCCCGGGTCGGTGTTCTTATAGAGCTCGGTACCCAGAGTACCACTGGGAGAGTCGCTGCCGCCACCAGTCACTTTCAGGTTCAGGCACTGGGGATAATTCTGAGCGCCGTTCGAGTTCTCGGCAGAGTGTAGAGCAATGATTTCGTGACGGAGGACGTAGTTACCGGCCTCGATGGTGCTGGGAATGGTAATGGTACGGCTGTTGTTGTTGGCGATCAACTTGTCGGTAGCCCAGGTACCAGGTACATTGCTGTCGTCGATCAGGCCGCCTTCATCGATCTTGAAGAACTTGAGATCGGTCTTGGTGACATCAGAGCAGTCACCATTGCAGTTGGCGAGGTAGGTGATGACAGGGCCGTGGTGGCTGGAGGGCCAGTCAGTCCACTGCAGCTCGACGCTGCCACCGGCCTTGACGGGAGCAGAGATAGCACCGGGCTGAGCATTCTTGTGGCAGATAATGTTGGCGTTGGCATACTCGGACCCATCGATGTAGCCGAGGTCAGTCTCATCCTCAGACCAACCAATGGTCTCCGGAGCATCAGTCTCGTAGGGGTACTGGGTGACAAGGTAACCTCCGTAGTAGGTGCCGTCAACAACGGCTCCAGAGACGTAGCCGTGACCGGCCACCAAAGCGGCGGATCCGAGGAGCACTCCAGCAATCTTCGAGATAGACATATTTTTGAGTGGTGACAAGCAAAGACGCACAGCGTTCGGGTCCGTGAAGGAACGTAGTCGGAAAAAAAAAGAATGAAGAATGGGGACGTCAAGTCAACCCGATGAAGAGAATGGAAAGGTACTAGACCTTGAGAAAAGAATGGAATGCGAAAAGACTGATGAGGAAAAAGATTCATGCTTAACAGCGACTCCCATCTGGCATCTTTATATCCTGCTCTTCGGACCTCGTCCACGGCATCATAGCTCTTTCGGGGCCATGGCAGCCACGCCACGCTCCACTTTCGTGACAGGTCCTTCATGGCGTGCCCCTTAATCCAACGAGTGTTTCTTTGTTCCTGATCGGCCCTACCGGCGAGGCACTGCCGGCCATAGGTGGAGAATCTCCATGACCGAAAGAGGAGTGTTCCGAGGTGTGGAATAGATGAACAGCATCATCTCCCAAGGCGCCAAAGCCCTGCAGGGACTGACATAAATTAAGCTATGAAGCCCACTAAGAGGAGTTCAGGGCCTGGTCCCACCACTAGAAGGTGCTTTAACATTCAGGGCGGCTGTTTGCGACGTTTGACGTTTCATCTTGTTGGTCCACCCCGTTCGACTGGCAGCTGGCTCCTGCGAGGACTCAGTTGTATACCATCACTTCTTCGACCCAGCGATTTTTCCAAGGTTCCCGCTCGGAGCATTCTCGTCCCAATGAATTAAAGCTTGGCCCCTGCTAAGGGGTCACCGCATGGTCCACATCGTGTACGGTGTGGATGCCGGAGCAGTTCGATTGATCCAAAGAAATTCACCGATGGCTTGAGCTTTGCTAGCCATTGTCCGATCGACATTGGAACGTACGCACTTGAAACAGCGAACGATCTTGCCAAACTGTCATCGCTGAGTCAAACCTGTCAGTAGCGGGCTGTCAAAGAGGTTTTCAAGCCACGGAAGGTGAGCCAGAGCCCGGTGCAAAGGTACCAGGGCTGGAGCTCTTGTACTCGCTATTTCAGAGAGGATTGATCTAACATCTCAGCGTGAGGCATGATCGTCGAACATCGCGGTCACATATTTTCTCGGGGTTTCTCCGGAGCCGCCGAGCCCCAGGAGAGAGACTATCGTTCATTTCATGATGAAAAGGGAGCGGCGCGTACCCGAAGAATTATTCTGAAACCTCCGAGGGGCTCGGCACGCCGCACATAGCGGAGTCCGACCAATCTGGATCTGCGCGGTATCAATCCTTCATTAGCAAGATGGCTAGCAAGATGCTCTGACCGAGACGTTTGCATAAAGCCCAGGTCCAGGTCCAGGTCCGAACCAGCCTGCACCGTTGAATTCTATCGTGGGCGGCCGTTATTATGCGTGTCGCTTGGTCCTGTAGCTAGAGGTGGCGATTGCACTAAACAACGCTGGCTCTCAGCACGTTGTATGGGCATCTCGACCAGGGAGGCAAAAAGAAGTGGGAGCATTTACAATATTTATTGATGCTCATTGAGATTCATTGGAGCACCCCAACGTCGCAGCCACAATGGGGCCCCCCCCCGGGGCCTCGACGCCGATCCTAGGCCAGCCAAAGATGATCTGGCCGACGAGCGGCAAAAAAAGCGGCTCTCTAGCCGACGAGTCTCGCCGAGATCCTTCCGAGAAATGTTCGTATCTCTCCCGGGTTGGCCCCAATCCAATTGAGTTCTCTGTGTGTGTGGCGTACATGAGAGCTGCATAACACCCTGGCACTTTGGCTCTTGGACCTTCCGCTGGGCCGTTACTACTGATAGCAGGGGTCATTTACGGCAGGCGATAGGAATGTCTTCTGCAAGGAGGACTGAAAAAGGCGATACTATCTAATGATCAAAGTCACTTCAGAGACCAGAGACGAGTGGGACAAGGACGATAGCGTAACACAATCCGTGCAAGGATGTTAGCCGGGCTCGTGTTCGTCATCGCCAATCTACGAGGACATGGCGCTCGTGCAGTGTCTAAGCATTGGCGGGCCAGTCCGGGCCGGATGCGAGAAGATTGAAATCACTTGCCAGGTCGATCAATTTACCCGTCCAAGTCGAATACATTGAGAGGGCGACGATGAAGATCGGATCAGGCCTACGATAGTCGAAGCTGGGGTAGTACATTATGTCGATCTCTGGGAGTGAGCACAACCCAAGATGTTGTTTTTCGGGGATGAGCAAATCCTATCGATGCCACGTAATCAGGAAACATTGGCCATGATAGCTACCGCTCTCGATGCCTGAGGTGTCTTTCCCCCTTCTCACTGTACCCATTCGGACCTGTTCCCCTCTTCCGGACTCTAAAGAATGCAGGAGGTCTAAGGTCCCTGAAATCGCCATTCTGCAAGGTCTGTCCACAGAAGGTAAACACCCGGCCAAGCACCTCAAGTATCGACTGTCACTCCGTCACCCACGTTGTTCCCGCCATTCTGCCGGTCTTGATCGGCTCACCCAGTTTTCCCGCTCCCCTTTCCCGACTCCGCAAGGCAGTCACTTTCCCTAGACCCCAGCACTCATCAACTCACATAACCTCGCTTTTGTTCCAGGAGTCATGGTCTCAGGAGACCAGTCCTGGTACACTACGTGAGACAACTCTTCTTATTCACGACCATTTGGTTCGGCGATCGTCACTTTCCCGGCCCGCTTCCCCAATAACCCACACGCGAGCATCCATTAGGATTATAGAACCAGCGAAGGCTACAGGCTGCGCTCACCTCCGTCCGCCTTTGAAAACGAGTTATTCAAAGACCAAAGAAGTATGGGACCAACGGAGGTTCCATCCTCACCCGCCTACCTGCCCTGGACCCCATCATCATGGACGACGAGATGGAGTCCGCATTCCGCAACGCCAACATGGATTTCCTAGACCCCATACAAATGGACATGCCGTCGGATACGGCTGGAGGTGACTTTGACGACCTTTTTTCCCACGTCACCAGCGCACGCTCCAACGGCGCCCCCGAGTCCTCCAAGCATTACCAGAATCAGCACCCTCTGAGGCAACCAGCCATGGCTGCTGATTCCCCAGCAGAGTCCCCGGACAACTCTAGCCGCAGTTCTTCATCAGAATCACCAAGAATTCATCTACGCCAGACCTCGGTCGCATCCACAAACTCCGTCGCCCATAGTGAGAACCAGTTGCCGTCCGCTGGATTTGCCTCGGAAGATTGGATGCGCCCTGATTTAGCATCAGTCAAGGAAGATTCACCGTTTACGATAGAACCCTCATATCCAATGGATGGTGTGTTCCCGGACCTGGAGTCTAGCAACAAGGCGATGGACGCGGCGTTCGATTTCGAGAGCGCAGCGAGCAGTCCTAGTCCACTAAAAGCCGAGAACGTGCCTCAGCCCAATTCTCAGCATCTTACCACGCAACACCTTTGGAGCCCGTCAAGTGCTTCGGCTCAGCCGGCGTCGAGCGACGCCGCGGCAGCATCCTCAGTGAGTCATTGCGACCTTTAACATGCCCAAACATATTCTAATTGATACTCCAGGCTCATGGACCCGGGTCACCCTTTTTCTCCTTCGGTATGAAGGAGCAGTCTCCCTTTTCTGGGTCTGCTCATGTATCCGCCGCTCATCCTCAATGGGGCGGACAGTCCCCATCGTCCCTTTTGGAGGAAAGTTTCGGCGGCATCAACATGAACGGACACTCCCCAATGAATGCGTCATTATCACCCAGCATGAACTTCGGCTCTCCGGCCTCATTCCCATTTCCGGTCAACCTTGCGTCTTCCCCTGCCCAGCATCAAATAGACACCACAAACTCCGTGCAATCTGTGCAACCTGTTCTGACGGTTCATCCTACATCGCTCAAATCTCGAGTCGAGACACAAATCCCTATTCGATTGACGCTATCTCCGTTGCCCGCCGGCGTGAAAAAATTGCGCCTGCCATCACACACCATCTCTAAATTGAAATTCCTCGCCCCTCCTTCTACCGAATCCTCCCACGACACTCTCCGATTGTTTACCAGTTTGGTTTGCACGAGCGCAATGCAGGACCGAGAAAAGTTAAAGCGGGCTTTCGCACGGACTCGGGGTGAGAGAAACGCGAATGGAGTCGAAGAGGAGCGACCATTGGACGGTGGAGATGTCAAAATTTGTGGAGGCTGTATTCAACGAGAACGGAAGCGCGCTTCTCGGAAGAAGCAACGGAAGCCGGAAGAAGACGAGCTCTTCCAAAAGGACGAAGAGAAGCGCGTGATTGTTTTCAACACGAGCGAGCTTAAAGAATGGACCGAGCCATCGAAGAACGCTTCTTCCGGCTACAATGAAATGCCACTCGCTCCCCCGGGATCGATGCAGGTGGAGCTTCCCATGCGAATTGCATGTTACTGTCGTCATCAGAACGAGAAGCTTGGGTTCCAGGTCATCTTCACTGTGAAGGATCACACGGATAATGTTGTCGCTCAGGCTATCACAAACTCCATCATGATCACTGATGACCACAAAACGCAAGCTCCTTCTGCACCCCCCACAGGTCCTGCAGCGGCTATGTCTGACGGATCTTCATTGCCCGGTGCAGGTGTATTCTCGTCCGGTCTGAACGGCGAGAACGTCAAGGCCAATGGTGCATTTGCGTCCCCACAATCTCCAACTGATCTTCAGGGTCTGCAGCAAAGGTTCAATTCGCAGTATCAATTGACGCCGAGCTCATTCGCCCCTATTCAGACCTCAACCAATGGCGTATCGTCGACTAACCAAACTCCCCGAAGCTTGTCTCGACAGGCTTCCCCAACGGATTTCCAAAGCCCGCAGACGAAGAGGCGGAAGCACAGCAGCTCAGGAAGACTCCCCTCTGAACTGACAATGACACGGATGGAGACGCCTCAATCATCAAACTCAGCTATGAACAATGCTGCACAGCTTGCCGCTGCCCGAGGGTTCGCATCACCGACGGAGCGGCCATTTGTGACACCAACGTCAATGTCCGGGCAATATGGCAATGGACCTCCGACTCCCAACCAAGCCAATGATAACAACAATCCCTTCTTCAACCCCACACCTGCTCAGCGACAAAGCTTGGATAATCTAGCCCAGCAACCTATGGGGTCTGGACCCAATTCGGCCCAGCCTAGTCGTCCTGGTACCCCCGGCGCTTCTAGTCGTAACGGGTTCCAGGATCCAAACCTTGCCCTTGCCCTTGGTTCCAACTCCGCAAGCCAAATCTGGCCTCAACTGGCTACTACTCCCAATCGCCTGCCGTCGGTGATCCACAAACTTGTGCCCGCTGAAGGCTCGATCACTGGAGGCACAGAGGTTACATTATTGGGTAGTGGCTTCTACCCCGGTATGGAAGTGGTCTTTGGTGATACTCTCGCCACTACCACTACTTTCTGGGGCGACAAATGTTTGAATTGTTTGACCCCTCCTGCTCTCCAGCCCGGTCTAGTATCAGTGGTTTTCAAGCACGAACATCCGACTTTTGGTCAGGTGCAAACGCCCCAGCCACTCATGCCAAAACAACAATTATTTTTCAGATACGTGGACGATCGAGAGCTGCAAATGTATCGCTTGGCGCTCAACATTCTTGGACAGAAGTTGGGCAGTCAAGCGGATGCATTCCAGACAGCTCAGCAGATCATGGGCAGCGACCCGAATGCTATCTTCAACCTGCAGAAGGATATGCAGGGCGGTGGCTCCTCTGGCGGTCATCAGCGACAGGTTCCCGGACACGAATCTCAGGGCAAGCTCAGCGATCTTGATTCGAAGATGCTGACTTACCTGGAATTCATCGACCTTGACGATAGCCCCCGTCCCCCGCGCTACAACTCTCGCAGCACGACTGGTCAGGGTCTTCTCCACTTCGCAGCCTCGTTAGGCTTGACCCGATTCGTCGCTGGACTGTTGGCACGCGGGGCTAATCCTGATGTACAAGACAACACGGGCAACTCGCCAATGCATCTGGCTGCTCTGCACGGCCACGCTCACATTGTCCACCGACTCCGTCTGGCAGGTGCCAATGCCCATGCTCGCAGTGTGCGTGGCTTCACCCCTGCTGATCTGGCGACCACTCTACCTGCTCACCAGGCCGCTTTGCTCCCATCCCGTCACTACCGGTCTCGCAGTGTTGGGTCTCTTGGCTCCCGTCGTAGGCATAGCAGTACCGCATCTCTCAGTTCGCTTTGGGAGGCATCATCTGCTTCCGGTTCATTGGGCCATGCCGTTGACGATTACAGCGATCTGGAGGATGAAGAAGAGGAGAGCGAAGACTTCGATGGAAACCCTATTCACCTGAGCTTGTCTCGACGATCAAGCGTGCATCAGGATGTCGTTCCGCCAGTCATGGATACAGTTGAACCGCCTGCGGCACCGGGCGATGCTCGTGGATTTTCTACCCCAGAAACCATTGTCGCTTGGCGGAACCAGCTGGCTGCACAGATTCATCAATTCCAGCAGAGTGTGGCCAATGTCTTCCCACACATTCCCGCTCTGCCTCCCATGCCAGCTTTGCCTGATTATCAGGCCAACCAAATGATGCGTCGCATCACTAATTTGGTACCTAACCGGCCCACCGCTCGGGAGGGTTGGTGGGACCTGTTGAAGGGCAACACCGCTCAGGGTCAAACCTTGCCTCCTTCCTACGACGAATTGTACCCACATCAACAAGATGCAGCAGAAGACGCTGAGATGAAAAAGTCCGCTCTCCTGCATGCAGCCACGGAGGCGGCTTTGGACCAGCATTTTGAGGCCCAGAGCAATTTCGCCTCTGGCTCTGCCTGTGCATCCGCGTCTACTTCAGCAGCTTCAATGGCCGCGGAGCGTCCCAGATCAGCCAAAGACGACCTTAAAGACATTACAATCGGCCGAAAGGTCATTTCGCGTGAGCAACAGAAGCACCTCCGAGAGCACCAGGCTCGCCGGATGAAAGGTCTGGGCAGCGACAGGAACCTGTACTTCTTTTGGGTAAGTTTTCATCATTCACCTCAACTTGTAGCCTCCACTAACGATCCTCAGATTCCTCTTTTGCTTCTAGTTATTTTCGCGTGGATTCGCAACTACGTGCCTGGTATCTGGCAAGGCGTTACGGAAACCTATGATTTTGTGAAGGCTCACGCGACACAGCGGGCTGTGGGAATGGGCATTTAAGGATCTTTTCTTTTGTTTTTCTTTCTCCTATGCTGTCTTTGGATCTGGTGTTTCCATCTGAGCGAGTTGACTCGGCCTCGTCTCGTGGCTTTTCTACTTTTCTATTTTTGTTTATTGGCTCTGCAATAATGACAGACTACGACCAGATATATATTCAGCTGGAGGGGCGATAAAGGCCCCTTCATTTTGCCTTTATAGAAAATGCGTACACACGAGTCGTTTCTTATTCCACTGCCCTCTGAAAATGCACCCTCAAAACTTCGACCTTGGTAGTGTCCAAATATTTCCCCCGAGGTCATGAGATGCATCTTGAGTTTGAAGTTCATCAAAGAGGCACTCGTGTTGTTCTAAAGGGTCACGTCGTCCAAGAGTGGCCTCGCTCGAGCGATTACAAGTTTTTCCAACATCCTTTAAGAATCATGATATACAAGAGTATATATTGTCTCAAATTATCAGCAATATCGAAAGTAGAAGCACGTGCCGTGAGATTTGTTCGTGGCGACAAGGTTCGGGCATGTCCTTGCTGGCGACCTAAGGACTTGTTGGAAAACATGGAAGACTCGATATGCTTGCTTTCCCTACATCTGACTGGACTTAGTTTTGGAGATTAGATTTCGGTGCAAGTCCCTGCAAATCATTCAGTCGGAGCCTCGCTTCCAGTGTTTGTCACGAAAACCGTAATGATCGACAAAGTGCGGGTTTGATTGCATGGTTCACTTTCAGAAGGCTCAGAGCCTAAGAAATCTTGTCGAACTTGATTTGCGCGAGGACCTTCACGCTCCGTTAACACTGATCATTCGCATCTTGTGGCTGCATTCGATCTTATATAGATCAAGCCACTATTCCGAATCTGGAAATGCGAAAGGCGCGGCTGAGTCACCTGAGGTTCCCGATTGCGCAGCGCTAGAGATCATGGCCTAATTCCTGCATCTTTGATTTCAGGCACTCAAGAGAGAATCATTCGAAGCTTCCGGAATCTATATGCCATGGAGCGATATGTAACTTTGCGTCGAGATGATGAGTCAAATGCCCCAGGGCAACTCTATCCAGCGCCAATCCCCGAGACGGGAACATCTATGTCAAACTTCGGATACGTCCCCGTGTTGCATGTATAGTGTGATGTCGGCTCATTCCAACCGCAGTTTCGTCTCTCCGTCTATGGTGGAACTGCCTTTTGACGATCTTCTAGATTTCGCGCCCTTGCAAGAGCCAATATGCGGGGCTCGTGGGACTCTCCACGAGCCGGAAATGAACACGCCCAGATCAATGGGCTCTGCCAGCTTCATCTGTCCATTTGATGGCCTAGAGGGTGCTTTAAATCACTCGATGCAACTTCTGGAGACATCATTACTTCATTACTCTGGCATTGATGGGTAGGATGCACCAAGCCAAGATGAAATGGCTATGCCTAGCGAGCCAATGCCGTCTTCCTTCGATGACTTCGATTCGCATCATAACATTCCAGTTGCAAATACCGAAGGATGGCAGACCCTCAAACCTCTTGATCGGTGGAGAAATTCGCCGCCAGAGACTGAGGCCGCGCATCTGAAAGATATCATGAACTCTTTGGCCCGATCAAATGGCAACTCGTCATCCGAATCACGTCCTGGCTCTCGAAACTCAGGCACATCGTATCGTCGAGGTCCAAAAGGGCAGAGAAATTCTCCATCTGTCGCGGCATCAGATTCCACCAGGTCAACTGCCTCCAGTAGCTCTGCATCCTCTGCTCATAGCTTTGGCTCCGATCAATCCGGGTCATTTGGCCGATTCTACGTAGGAGGATCGATACGTCATCGTCGGAGACGTAGCCGAAAAGCTTCACCCGTGCCGCGTGGCCGCTCCGACCAAAAGACCCAGCGGCCTTATCAGTGTACTTTCTGTACTGACACCTTCAAATCAAAATACGACTGGACACGCCATGAAAAGACTCTACATTTGCCATTGGAAAGCTGGGCTTGCGCACCGTTTGGACCGACATACGAGGACGGATCAACCGGCGCGATACGTTGCGCTTTTTGCGATGTCAACAACCCATCGGAGGGTCATATCGAGGAACACAATTACAAGGGGTGTCAAGACAAGCCGTCTGCATTGCGGACTTTCTATCGAAAAGACCATCTCCGCCAGCACTTACGCCTCGTCCATAGGATAGACAACGCAATATCAAATATAGGGTCGTGGAAATCGGAGGTGAAAGACGTCGATTCGCGATGTGGATTCTGTGCAATGACTTTCACTCGCTGGTCCGATCGGAATGATCATATTGCCGGACACTATAAGGAAGGAGTTACAATGAAGGACTGGAAAGGCTGCCGAGGGTTCATCCCAGCAGTGGCCCTAGCCGTTGACAACGCCATGCCACCGTATCTAATTGGGAGTGAATCGACCGGCATCGACCCGTTCAGCGCCTCCCGTCGGGGAAAGGCGCCCACGCCAACAGAGGGCAAAGCCTCTTGCCAAGACCAAGAACCAGTGATCATACAGCCAACTCCATTCGGACAATTGACGGAACATTTAGTTCGATATGTTCGAGCGAAGCAAGCGGATGGAATACCCATTACGGACGAGTCCATACAGAAAGAGGGTGATGTCTTTTATACGGGGATGACGACCCTTGGAATCAGACTGCGGCAGATAATCTCGAATGGCTGAGCTTCTTCAAAGATGGAATGGGAATAAACTCTTCGGCAAGCATGACGAATGCCATCTCATCACACATATGTTCAGCCCCCGTATGGACTATAAGTTCAACGGAGAACGTAGAGACGCCGGAAGAACGTGAGTCTTGTGAGGTTGAGACAGCAGCATTGATTGATCAGTGGATGCCCTGGGCCTGGCAGAGCCTTGAGTGTCTTGCGGAGTTCCGTTGGTTCAATAACGCAGTGAGCTCACGTTCCGGGATTGATCAAGCATTAGATCCCGATCAGAACGATCAATCATGAGTTTAATTGTTTAATTAGAAAGTTCACGTACCAGTATATGTTTTGGACTTTACCTTGTTCAAATTCTGTATATAAGTCCCATGTCCATTGTGTCTAGTGACGGCCCCAAATTCGAGTTTCGATTCCTAGCTGGGTAGAATTCGTTATGTTACTTGGACATGCGAAATTCACCATCTCGAAGCATTTTCAACTCCTCGGTCATCCTAGGTCATACTATACTAGCGGAAATTGTTGAGCTCACTGATGTATCTAATTGATTTTCCCTGTGTAGAGTGTGCGCGATTCTACGAAGAAACAGCCTTCTTCGAAAATCAACTGTGGTTGCATAAAAGATAATTATGATTGCCAAGATGCGGTCTGTGCGCGACCATACCTGGCATCAACGGGAGTTTCCTGAACATCAACAACTCCGCGAACTGTCACACAATAATACCCCTGGAAGCTAAACGAGCTACTGGGTGCCCTGCAGCTCGAGAAGCCGAAATGTTCTGAGCGCCATTGGCCCTCTCCGGAACCGCACCCGGGAATCATGGACCCTTCCAAGGCTGCTTCAAGCAATGTGACTGGTATGGCCCCCGGAACACTTCAGTTCACATTGGCCCGCTTGCTAACTATAAGCTGTTCGCAGTTGAATACACGGATCCATATGGACTATTTCCTCAGATAAAACCATTCCTTGAATCCAAGCTTCCCTTGAAGAACCTCCACTGGAAATCGCCCACCCGCCCCGCTCGATCGATCGAGTCGCTCCGTGTTGACTTCATACCTGCGCCGAATTACCCCGCTGAACGGAAATCTTCCAGCGATGGTGGCGGCACCATCTCGCATCGGCGACATCAGATCCCTGGTCTGCGACAAACACCATACCTGAAGATCTACCTCCTCCGATGCGACGACAATGAGTCCTATAAGGCCACAGCACGCAAGACACTACGCGAATGGATCAAAGCTCAGGGCTCATATAGTACCTCGCAATCGGCGGGTAGCAGCCAGGAAAAGCACGATGCATTTGAGTGGTTGATTGTGCATGTGGTGCAAGACGGCGATGGAGAGAAAACACCGACGACTACCTCGAAGTGGGGTCGGAGCACAAGCACAGTTTTGGAGAAGATCAAGGCAGATTTCAATGGGACTTCCAAAACTGCAGTGGATC
This sequence comes from Penicillium maclennaniae, assembly GCF_028827695.1. Lineage (NCBI taxonomy): Eukaryota > Fungi > Ascomycota > Eurotiomycetes > Eurotiales > Aspergillaceae > Penicillium > Penicillium maclennaniae. The sequence continues at coordinate 1,758,808 of NW_026623215.1, read as the reverse complement.
GCGTGGCACATTTGCGGCTTCCGAAAGAGGGAACGGCAAAGTCCCCTGAATTGGCCGAGCAGCTGGAGGATCTGATTGATAAGATCAAGAACGGAATTTTGGCTTCTTTTGACCTACGTGTGGCTCAATATGAGGAAGACATCAAGGAGAAGGACTCGCAGCGCAGTTTACCAGGTTGGAATTTTTGTACCTTCTTCATTCTCAAAGAAGGCCTCGCTCGTGGTTTCGAGAACGTGGGACTCTTCGACGATGCGCTAGCTGGATACGACGAGCTTTCCGCTGGTTTGGATGCCGCTATTCGAGAACAACTACATGGAAGCGGTGGACAGCATAGCACTACGCTCTTGGAGTCTAGCAAGAATCTCGCAGAAGTTGCCAAAAAGGCGCTGGAGAACGGGGCGCCAACAGCAGATGGTTCTGAGAGCGAGAACCCCTTAGAAATTCGCCCTGAAGATTTCCCACTCAACTCCGAAAAGATGCCTTATCGAGAAATGATCCTGTCAAGCGATATTTCAATTTTTGATTTCCGCACCTATGTCTTTTCCCGACAGCTCACCCTGCAGCTTCGAGCTGCAAGAGCTCCATCGTTGAGTGTCGCCGATGCGACCAAAAAGGAGAAGAAGCCAGAAGATCTCATGCTACTTTCTGAGATCTGCAGCAGATCCACCGAGTTCATCAGTCTCGCCGCTCGAACACTGCGATACGACCTCGAATCAGGGCTCGAAGGAGTGGAGAACGATGCCAAGGCAGATGTAATTCACAACATGGTGTCTTCGTGGACATATTTAGCGGCTCTGCAAGTCCTCATTCAGACGTTTACTCCCACCCTTTCTCTCCCGGAGTCATCACTTCATGCAGTAGTGCATTCGAGTGATGTCTCGAATTCAAATGTGCCCGCAACGATCCCAGAGGAACGCGCGGAAAGGCCTCGCCGCTCAAGCTCTCTGATCTCTCCCCCAACTTCCCGTTCGCCTCGTCCTGTGACCCAGGATATGTCTGACTCTATTGGACTTATGCAAAGACGCTCAACTATGGATCATCCAAAGCTTGCCCCCAGTGCCATACAAAAGACTGGTTCTGAGCAGTTGGCCTCAGGAAGAGGAGAGCTGCTTCTGTTGGCTCGGCGATCTCTGGAAGAAGTCGCTCGTAGGCGTGGCTGGTCTGAAGAATGGAATGATCTTGGCCTGCTCTTTGATGACAGTAATCCTTCCGGAACGGCTGGTCTAACAGAAATTTCCTTAGATGGCATTGGAATATCCGAAAAGCAGAAAAATTCGGAACCAAAACCGTCCTCGCTCGCAGGCATTGAATTTCCCGCTTTGGTGGCTGCTCTTGGCTCGAAGGATGCTTTCTTGTCCCTCTATGAGGATCTCACAGACCGTATTATCTGCCACAATATGGCTGCGAATCGCACTTACTCTGCCCAAACAGCTCTCGCGGAAATTGCTATTCTGCGATACCGACAGGCCGATTATGAATCTGCTGCGTCCTACTTTCACCAAATGGCTCCATTCTATGGCAGCAAGTTCTGGGCGGTGTTGGAGGGAACGATGCTCGAACTATACTCACGCTGTTTGAAAGAACTTGAGCGTCATGAGGACTACGTCCGCATGATGCTCAAGCTGCTTTCTAAGTACGCTTCTTACGCCCAGTCGCGCATCCTCCACAGTAAAAAGGCTTTGGCTGCTCCGACCTCTAGTCTAGAGCAGGAGAAACTCGCTGGCTATGTATCCGGTCTTTTTGAGGGAGCTCGAAGTCTGAATAAGGAAATTTCAGCACCTCTGTCGGACTTTTTCGGTGACCTGCATGTCAACCCGGCTATTGAGCTTTATGGTGACAAGGATGGCTTCCAGATTCGATTGTCGTTGCGATTTCTGCTCGGACCTCGGGTCGAGATCGACTCTATCAAGGTCCGGCTCGTCAGTGCTAACAATTCTGAGCATTGGATTGAGGGTTTCACTAAATTCGTGATTGAATCCTCGAAGACCAAAATTCTCATTGACTCTGCGGTTGGTCTTTCTTTGCTTTTTTAACAGTGTTTTCCATCTGACGTCTCTCTAGACAACTTTGCAAGGGAAGTACATCGTTGATCGCTTGGAAATGAAATCCGGCAATCTGGTCTTTACGTACCACAGTGGCAACAAGTCTGCACTTTCTGTTGGATTCCGGGAAGCAGGTGAAGCAGAGGAGGCAGATCAACGGCCATACGTCTACTGCTATCCTCCCCCGGATGGTTTGCAGGCTAAGGTAGTTTCTCCCCACTTGATCAATCTGGAAGCGATGCGCACGCTTGAGCTGGAACTCAGGAGTGGACGAAATGATATTCAGTCCGGTACGATTCGTATTCGACCAGCCACTGCAGGTCTACGACTTCGAAGCACGGAGGTGGAGGTCGTGGAGGGCGAGCTAGAGGTGTCCACGAATGGCGACCCTGGAGTGATTGAGTTTACCCGCTTCCCACCCAAGTCGTTTGCTCGACTGCGCATTCCTTATTCTGTCGAGGAGGCCTTTACTACGCTGTCTGCAAGAGTGGAAATAGGGTACTTGACTGAGCGGGGAAAATTTGCCTTTTCAACAGCCCATGAGATTATTGCATCACTTCCCATTTCGGTGAACGTGCAAGACGTTTTCAAGGATGAAGTGCTATTCTCACGATTCACGGTCAGCCCCGCAATGCTGATCCCATTGCGAATCACGAATTGTAGCCTCCCGAGCTCGGAATCCTTCAGGGTGCAGTCTAGCATTACGGGACCTGTGGCTCTCGATGTCTTCCCTAAGCAGCCAGCCTCTCTCCTATACAAGATTCGACCCTCACCAACTTCCAAATCAGCATCCCGCAGCCTTCGTCTGCGAGTTGATTTTACGTGCATTGACGATGAGTGCTTTGATGCTCTTGAGAAGCTCTTCGTGGCCGCGGTGGAGTCTAGTCCGTTTGCCCAGTATGCTACGCTCTTCACATCGCACCTCATTGGCAGCTTCCGTGACCAGCTGTCCACTGCAAAACTGGAAGTTATTGGACTAGTCCGAGAAGTCGAGACGCTCTCATACCGAAGTGTACGATGGGACGACCTATTGGGAGCACTAAAAGACCGTACTGAGGAGATGCGCCAGTGGCTGGCTACGTGGCATGAGGTCAGTTGACACCGCGCCACCCGCTGCATTGCTTTGATTCACAGCTAAACATGGTTTTGATATAGAACAATCCGGTTATCCGGCTTCCCCAACAACCCACCATACCCACCCGCAGTATTGTCATCCCTGTGGAGATTCCCGAGATCCAAGTGGTGCATACGGCTGAGTTGCAGCTCCAACCCAGCTCTGAAGCCACGGGGACCGGTGCTTCTCACGCCGCCGTAGGCCAGATGATACCCGCCGAATTGGTCATGCACCATACGCGGCGATGGTGCTCTCCAGCATCTCAAGAGCATTCCGGCCAGCCTCTAGAGTGCTCCTATGAGCTACACGCTAATCCGGAGCTGTGGCTTCTCGGTGGTCGCCGTCGGGGCAATTTCGTCGCGCGCGAAGGTGAAAGCACCCGATTCACCGTACTCCTCCTCCCCCAGAAGCCAGGTCATCTACTCTTGCCCGGGCTAGAGATCCGCACATTTGCCCCTCCAATACCTCAGCCACCGACGTCTCCCGCTACGCCTGATACTGCAAGCAGCGGCCTGTGACACCAGCTCCGCGCCGGTCTATTCCGTGTGAGATAGACTACCGCAATCATGGTGAGACTATGTTGGTCCTACCGGACCTGCGCAAGACGACGGTAAGTCTCAGCGCGTCGGGTAGTCCAGGCGGGCCGTGGCTGGTGGATTCGGAGCGACGAGCAGAGGTGCATTGATCCATGGAACATTGAATGATACGTGGCGATCGAGTGTACATATAAGATCTACGAATCATGAAGTTCTCTGTTTGCAATCTCTGAGAAGTACATGTTCCTGACTTAGTCAGCTATCAATCACTTAGAAGCTCAAATCTAGACTCTAGAGTAACCTTGGGTACCCAAGACCTAGACGACAGTCCATGACTCTATCGAGTATCTCGAGCTGAAGTCACCAATGGGACTGGTGTGCAAGAACTCGTGGTGGCGATAAGCACGATAAGGGCCCTATTAATTGGATGAGGTCCGATAAACCGATAAACCGATAAAGCAATTTAAGAGAAAAGAAATGATCAAGAAAAGGAGCAAAAATGACAGGTGGGGCAGACTCCCGCTGGGGGCGTCTCTCAACAAAACTCAAGTGCTGGGCGGGTCCCCAACAAGCTAGAATGTGTACTGGGTACCTCCGCACGCCACTTCATTCCCCCTCACTTTGCTTGTACTAAGTACTTTGCTCTAGCACACAGATGAAAACGCGCATCCGGCCCGCCGTGTACACAAGAGTCGACAGTACAGTCGACAATGACAATCACATGCCTCCCTTGCGCATACCGATTGCCACGGATCGCCTCATGTCGGGCCAATCCGAGGGGAAAAAAGGTCGCCACGAAAATGACCCGCCGAGGCAGATCGCTGGGGATATCCACATGCTGGACTCACCGTATTATCAATCTGGGCCCGCAGTGTGCATGTGAATTTTAGTTTGTCCTGTTTTTTTTTTCCTTTTGCCCCTAGGATGATTATACTTCGAAAACATATGACCATTTTCTAGGACGAGAAGGTTAATTCCGACCTAGATCGGTCCTCCGAACGACAATTCAGAATGAGGACAGTCATTGGAAAAGGAGAAATAAAAGAATTGTTGAGAGCCGAAAACAGCCTAGATAAGAAATAAGGAACCGCTGCAGAACTGCATGGATTGTAATTTTCAATGTTTAAATTTGAAGCCCGAGACTACATGCAGTATCGCGCGTGGCGCTGGAACTTCGATCGGCGAGTCCAGCATAGCCGACACCCTTGGCTGCATGTGTTCAGTAGGTTCGGCTCGACGAGACGAATGGGTTAGAGAGGAGTTCATGCAGGAAAAAAGTGGTGCTCGGTCGTAAAAAGGGCAAAGTTCGGAAATTTCAAACAACCGGGGGAAGGTGGGGAGAATTCCAGGGTATTATGGTATTTTCGTATTCTGGTAACACACGCAATCAGAGGACTTTTGGTGGAGAACAAGGGACTTCTGTAATGCAAATACCAAAACCTCATGGACCACGGGCCTGTGTCCCCTGCGCCTTTTTGGTCCTCTCTTGTCTCGTAATTTTTTTTTTTCTCTCTTGGCTTGTCTACTTTTATCCCTCCCTTCCCTCGTTGATCCTTCTTTCCTGGGTGCCCTTGTGTTCTTCTTTTGCGTGCAGTTATTTTGTCTATCTCTGACGCCGCACCTCGATCCTCGATCCCTGCTCTGTGTACCCACACGTTGGAAGGGTACTGCGAGTTCCTCCTGTGAGTAGCTGAACAGCTGAGAGCTAGCAACGCTCTTAATTTTTGATCCTCAATGGACTGACCCTTATAGGTTGAGTTGGAGTGTTTGGTCCTTCGCTTCTGTTTCCCAACATTCCCACATAGATATATAACAGAAGCCACCTTGCTTCGTATATAATATCTTCAAAACCATGTCGTCCACCGCTATTCCCAAGCGCGTTGCGCTGAACCGCAACCATACCACAGACTCTTCTGTCCCTTCTGTCTCGGCCTCACCTTTCGATAGCCCTCGTCAGTCACCTTCGTCGACTTCGCTGTCCTCCATGGCTTCGGAAGCCGAGCACAGCAAGATGCTCGACACCTATGGCAATGAGTTCAAGATCCCCGACTTCACCATCAAGCAGATTCGCGATGCCATTCCCGCTCACTGCTTCCACCGCTCTTCAATCACAAGTCTGTACTATGTCTTCCGGGACATGTTCATTCTGGCCGGGGTCTTCTACCTCTTTCACAACTATGTCACCCCGGAGACTGTTCCTAGCCTCCCGGCTCGTGTCGCGCTCTGGACTCTGTATACCGTCATCCAGGGTCTCGTCGGTACCGGTGTCTGGGTCTTGGCTCACGAGTGTGGTCACCAGGCCTTCTCTCCCTCCAAGGTTCTGAACGACACCGTCGGCTGGATCTGCCACTCTCTCCTGTTGGTCCCCTACTTCTCGTGGAAGATCTCCCACGGCAAGCACCACAAGGCCACCGGTAACCTTGCTCGCGACATGGTCTTCATTCCCAAGACCCGTGATCAGCACGCTTCCCGTGTCGGCAAGACCATCCACGAGCTCGGCGAGCTCATGGAGGAGACCCCTATCCTGACTGCCACCAACCTGCTCCTGCAGCAGCTCTTCGGCTGGCCCATGTACCTGGTGACCAACGTCACCGGCCACAACAACCACGAGAAGCAGCCCGAGGGCCGCGGCAAGGGCAGGGCCAACGGATGGTTTGGCGGTGTCAACCACTTCAACCCCTCCAGCCCTCTGTATGAGGCTCGTGACGCCAAGCTGATTGCCCTGTCCGATCTGGGTCTGCTCCTCACCGGTCTTGGTTTGTACTATATCGGCACCAACTTTGGCTGGCTCAACCTGCTCGTTTGGTACGGTATCCCCTACCTGTGGGTGAACCACTGGCTCGGTAAGTTGCCCTCTCTTCTCATCCCAAAAAGAATAAACCCACCTTTCTAACCTTCCTCTCCAGTCGCTATTACCTTCCTCCAGCACACCGATCCTACTCTCCCTCACTACCAGCCTGAGGCGTGGAACTTTGTCCGTGGTGCCGCCGCCACCATCGACCGTGACTTTGGCTTCGTCGGCCGCCACATCTTCCACGGTATCATCGAGACCCACGTCTTGCACCACTATGTCAGCAACATCCCCTTCTACAACGCCGACGAGGCCTCCGAAGCCATCAAAGGCGTCATGGGCACCCACTACCGCACCGAGGCCCACACCGGCTGGACTGGCTTCTTCAAGGCCCTGTGGACTAGCGCCCGCACCTGCCAGTGGGTCGAGCCTACCGAGGGTGCCCAGGGCGAGAGCCAGGGTGTTCTCTTCTACCGCAACACCAACGGTCTCGGCGTTCCTCCCGCCAAGATGGCCAACTAGATGATTGTTTGATTTGTTTTCTCATCTCTTGTGAATTTTTTTTTTTTTGGTTGGATGTATACATGTTGGGCGCGCATACAACACGAGAGATTTAGGCGACAAGCGAAAGATAGATGCGAAAGAGGGATCCGCCGATGATGTTGAGAATGGTTCCCAGTGACACTTCTTTTCTGTTTTTAGAAATCATCTTCGTTCTTTGTTCTGTTTAGCTTGGACCTGTCTCCTGTGATTAATTTCCAAAACTCATCTCCACATTCTGACATTTCCGTCACTTTGGCTCTCCATTTCGTATCTTAGGTATCATATCATCATCAAGCCGAGACAAAGTGTCTGTCGGTGTTCAACGTCTTTTCATTTTCTGACACTCGTTTGGGTGTTGATTGTTTAAATGTTTTCGAGCGAAGTGTTAGCTTGAGGATCTTTCTCTCTTTTCGAGGCAGGCCTGTGTGTCATGAGACCATCAAATCAATCTAGACCTTTTGTGTTCCCTCTGCAGGCAGCTTCTATTATAGTCAGTAGTCAGAGTCAGGAGTTAGTAAGGAGCAGTGAATATTGAGCCTTCAGGTTATACAGATGTAGTCGGGAAGAGATGAAGTGGCCAGGTGCATAAAAAGAAGTTCAACTTGGTCGGGAAGGGGGTCGAGAAGAAGACTTTCACGGATGAGAAATCCGGAGAACGAGGAAGTGACGTCTCGGGTGACAAAAACCCAGAAATGGGGAAACACCGTTGGACCTCAATTCTTGTGGGATAACAGATACCTCTCCGATGCTTCCGGGCGTCGGAATAGCTCGCTCTTTATCGGCGTTATCTTTTATTGTTTTTGGACAATCACTAGTTCCATTTCAAATTGAGACTCCTCTTCTTTTTTCTTTGATGACAAGAATCAGGCCTGTAGATGGTGTACAGTGATATTCGAAATCAGCTTTACCATCAATCTCTCTCTCTTTATTTCCCAGGACCCACCCAAATAGCACTAGACTGCATTAGGATACCTTTCCGCTGGCCTTAGATCTGTTGATGTACCCTCGACGAGCTCGCGTAAATTACAGTAAAATTAACTCGTTGACTACTAGAGTGTAACATGATTTTTGAGGAATTAATGAATTAATGTGAAACGCGCTCGACATATAGCTGCACACTAAATGACTAAAGTGATTCTTGATCAGAAAATGCAGCAAAAACTGGCCTTTGCTCCCGTATTTGCGTAGTGAACGTGGGAAAACCCTGAGGGATAAAACCACGCCGGAGCAGTCCAACTCACTCAACCTATCCTGCCAAATCACGGAGGCTTTGCTCTAGAGCAGCTTGAAGCCGGCGAGCATCCGAACGAATGCGGCAAATCTGCGGAGACTCAATCGCCAAGTTGATAAGCTCCTCTTCTGAATATAAGCTAACTGTCATAGGACTAAATATATCGGCCAACTTAATAAGAATATGTCGCTCGATAACTTGATGACAGACATTATCCCCGAACATTTTCCGTGCAACCTAGTTGATGGTCAGAGCGAATTCCACTTAAAAACACCCAAAACTGACCTTGTAATAAGCAATCAAGTCGGTCTTTGCTTCAGAGTATGCTTGCTCCTTCATATCGACAATGACACGCTTTTTGAGGGATGACAATAGTTTAACATAGTCTTTTTCTGTGTTCTGTAAGTGGAGAGTACCGTCCCAATCATTCTGGATCGCATCACGCACAGAGTCCTTAATAAGGCTCTTCGAGGCTTTATTTCTTGCATTCTGGATGTTGTCCGTATAATAATGATTGTAAGTGATTGGCTGTCAGGTTTTATCTTGAAGTATTTTTTCAAGCTCGTGTTCCGCTGCTTCGACATTTGCCTCCAATATAGTGCTCACCGACCAATATTTTCACGAACCTTCCCATCTTTGATAGCATGCGTCAGCGCGGCACTAACGAACTGAGAAACGATCTTCGAGACCACAACAATATGTTCTCGAGCGATTTCAGCCCATCTCAATGATTGCATATGGAATAGCTCCGCAAGGAGAGCTTGGTTGTAGTTACCAGGTAACTCTTGGCCCCTCGTCTGATCATATACCTGCGTTAATTAAGTATTATGAAATGTAATCTCGCAAGCGGCAAGTCATACCTGCCGAATCCAGTCAATAATCCCCTCCTTTGTTACGAAATGTTGTCCATATTTGTCTTTTCCGGCGTCTGGGTGGTCCGATAAGACGATTTTTCGATTTTCACCATACTATCTGATATTATTGGAGAACTTTTCATTCTCTATATGGATAGCAGCTCGAAGTCGAACTGAGAGTCGTCCGTCTCATATTTTAAAGAAGCTTGCATCACGGCCGCCGTATAATCTATCAACGCCAGCTTGAATGAGATTATAGTAATTGGTGGCGATCGTTATCAAGAACATACGTATTTGGTTTGGGGACTTCCGTTCCCCTCTGAGTTCATCGAGCTCTTCATTTTTTCTCCCGGAGAAGACGTTATATATCTTCACGAACTCTGGGTAGCTCGCGCTCGATGTGGCTGTCCAGGATTTCTTCTAAAAAACATTGCAGCTTGTCGACTCCAACTCGTGAAGGATCCAGCCCCTGTTTCTTCCAAATTTCGGAGGAAAAATATGCCAGTTCTAATTTGCGTCGCTCTTCTGTGGTCAAACCTGCCTTCAGCTCCGTCGGGCTGGGATTTTTCAGGATAAAGAACCCAAGGATTGAAATGTCCCCAATTTGACGTACAATATGCCTACTCCAGAATGCCTCGTATTGTCTTTTTTCTTCGAAGCATAGGACCTAGCCCACCACCATAACTCTATCTCCAACTTTTATAGCCGACAACAAGCTTTCGTCCCAACCCCAGTCCCAGCCCCAGGCTCGTCCTCCACAAGCACACTCTGATTCTTCTCCTGCGTCGAAACAGCCACATCCAAGCCCGGATTCCCGGAAAAGAAGTTAATCGGCTTCAACCCCACAATCATCTTATCTGATGGCATGACCGGCCAATCCTCAATGCGCGGGTTATGGGTCGATCCAAACGTATGCCAGATCACAATGTCCTCCATTCTCACATTCGAATTCCCTTCTTTCTTGCGCTGCTCAATCATAGAGCTAATGCCCTCTCCACCAGACGATTGCATCGTATGTCTTCCTGCCGGGAAGAGCTCATCGTCTTCGTAACGCGTGATCCAGATAGCGTGGGCCCCGAACTCAGATCGCTTAGCGTGGTAAGAGCTTGGATGAGCGAGAAGCATCTGGCTATAACAAGGAATCAATTTGAATCCTACAGGCGTTCCTGTGATGGGGTTGATTTTGTCTTCGTTGATGATCTTGAACGAGCGATTGGTGGCAAAGTCGAGGTCTAGACCTCCTTCTTGATCTATGATTTTCGACTCTGTGGTATAGCCTACTCCGAAGGGGTTTTGATCGTCGACTGGTAGCGCGTGTGACTCTTCGACTTGAAGGGAATTGGCTGTACCTTCGATTGCTGGGTCGATGCGTAGTGAGAAGAGGTGTTGGTGGTATGGAGCGAGGACGCCCGGTGCGACAACAGTGCCGTAGCGAACTTTGTCATCCAGATTGATTGGGCATGTCGAGAGGATGCCCGTGGCGCGAACTTCGTAGTGGATGGAGGCGTCTTGACTGAACTGAAATGCGAAAACATAATCATAGTTGCTTACTGTGATGATGGTCTGTAGGACGAGGATGCGCGAGCGAGTTACGACAGCGTTCTGGGTGCGGTGATTTGTGTGTTTCCAGAGAATGCCGTCGTCTTGTTCGTGGCAGCAGACAACATTGGGTAAATTAGCTGGTTCGCCGGAGGACGTATTGTGCCAGCCGTCAAAATACTTGATGCTGCCGAGACAGTCGCAGCCTAGTTGGAGGTTGTTGGCGTTGATTCCTGCACCATCGTTGCCGAGGTCAAAGGCTCCTTTCCTCGGATACGGGGAGCGTGGGTCGGCATAGGGCACGAACATCTCTGATAATGAGAGACGGTAGAAAAGACTTCTGTTGTCGTAGCGGATGTCGTGGAGGGTCAGTCCCTCGCGATAGTTGAAGCCGACTCGCATAGTCCATTTCTCCCAGCTCAAGAGATTGCCATCTGTCTTGAACGACGGACCTTCGGGCTGGATGACTTGGTAGGGCTTGGTAGTTGTGCGTGGTGCAGGACGAAGATCGGGATGATACTCGCTCATCTCTGTTGGATGGATCTTGCTGTGCTCGTATGCTCGTGCATCTTCGCGAGTTTTGTCGCTTTCAGAAGAAGGCAGATGGTAGATTTTGGTCACTTCCAGCTGCTCGGATACCTCTGCACAGAGCTCAAGTGGATAGGCGTAAAAGTTGGCATCCAGATGATCGATAAGACGCATGTAAAAGTAACACTATTTGAAATTGGAATCGGCACTGAATCTTTTGGGCAAATGCTTACCATTGTCGTCCGCTCGGTCATATCGTCCATACCATCAGTAGCATAAGCCCATGGCTCAATCACTACTTTGGCATTCAGAGGAAGCTTCAACTTGTCAATTTCCGCCTGGACTCTCGGGTCGGCTCTGCATGCTTTCTCTGCCGCTTGCATGTAAGCCGAGTCGATGTAAGGATGCTTGCCTGCTAGGTGCTCTGTTCTGATGACCGACGCAGACTGGACATCGACCAAGAACTCGATCATTTCAATTGCCCCTGATTTACCGCGGATTGTCACTTGTACGCGTGCTGTCCGGGTGGGTCGTGAGATCTGGGATTGACCGAAATGCTCCCGCTCCAGAAAGGGGATCATGTCGCTCTTGCGCGGCTCTTGCAGGGTGATGACTCGGAAATTTGGGGACTTCCCTTGCAAGGCTTTGCGCACAATTTCGGCCGCCTGGGTTGTCCCGCCTTGTTAGCAATGCTTGCTTTCGGCCATCGATTGGGCTTCCCCACCTTGGCGATTTCTCCCGGGGTGAGGGGGTCAAACGGATGTGCTCTAGACATGTTCTCGGCCGTGTGCACAAAGATTTGATCAATCGAAATGATTTAAAGTGTTTGACTTCAGCGAAGATATGGCTCGACACAACTTTCTCTTATAGAAGCAGGGAAGATAAGAAGACAATCAGCATCGGTGAGCTCAGCCTACAGGAAGGAGGCTAGTCACCGATCATATTCCCGAGAAGTAAAGGTACTAAGATTAACAAGGATTGCATAGCAAAATACGCAGCGGGGTTTACTCCGCCGAAGTATCTAAAGCATAAGACACGTCGAATCAGAGAACCCAGTGCCCATCTAAGTGAATGCAGTATTCGCCAAAATGTATAGACTCGCTTTTCTAAAGTACGTCGTGGCTGCAGTATGTAGCTATGACGATGCGCGGTATACGCTAAGGTAAAGTATAGCCGGTATCCCACGCTCCTTCTCCAGGCGCTTCGGCGGGATTCCCGCTAACGTTAGGGATAGCCGGGGATACACGACCAAGGTATAGTGCGGGTAAAGATCAACTTGATCGGCCAAGTTTGCTTTACTCATGAAGCAAATGAGAATAGATAATGTATTCAGACAGAATCGGCCTTGACGAGTGTGCAGTGGTGTCCACCTGATAGCCTTGATCAGCTATATTTTGGCTACCCAACTAGCGTTTCAAGGGTTGTTCAAGCTGGAATTTGAGAGGAGCAGTATTTGATTGGGGTATCCCGAGGGTTATGGGGATATTTCGTTGATTCATATTCACATTTAGTAAGTGATGGATGCCATTTCTCTTTGGTAAAGATGAAGATTTGGACTCAGCGGTAGACACTCGACTCATTTGGATCTACTATATCGCAACAAATCATCCATCGGAAAGTGGTGTCCTCAGCCCACCTTTCCAGATCTCGAATTCAATCTCATTGTTCCGTGTCGCTGCGACACCTTCTTCTTTCGGCGACTTCACCGACCCTGATGTCCAGGGAGCGAAAACAAGCTTCATTCTTCGCCGTGTGATGTGCCCCGGGACTTCGGAAGCGTCCTGCTTCTGTGAGACAACTGGCTTCTCGAAGGGATTCAAGGACTGGTATTTCCGGTCAGGCACCTTCGCCGTTTCGCTTGTCTCCGTTGTGTGAATGTCACGAGCAGTGGACACGACGGGCTTATGAGCCAGTGGCTTCTCGGAGGGATTCAAGGACTGGTATTTCCGGTCATGCACCTTCGCCGTTTCGCTTGTCTCCGTTGTGTGAATGTCACGAGCAGTGGACACGACGGGCTTATGAGCCAGTGGCTTCTCTGCCTGACTTTGCGGTTGGAGGTCTGTCTGTTCCCTGGGGGTAGATAGAGGATAGCCGGCATTATCCCAAGGGGGAACTGGAGGACGCGTATCGTCCTTTTTCAGAGCAATGCGACATGCAATCTGCGTGGACCAGAAAAAGCCCAAAGCCGGGGTCTTAAGGGAAGTCTCAGAGTACAGATCGTCACCCCAACCTGTGAAGAACCGCTCTTGGTGAAAGAGACTCAGTATACTGCTTCGAGCGGGATTGTTGATGATGTAGGAACCATCAAATTGGTCTTCCTCTTGGGCAGCGAATTGAGAAGATGCAGGAGGTGATGAAGGAATGAGGTTATCGGTAAGCCCCGAATCTGTTCTGCCTTTAGATAGTGGTGAGGCATTGGCAGATTCTCTTGCCGCCAGAGCAGCGCTTTGACTCAGAACAGCTGGGAAGCCTGGTCGGAAGGAAGAGTCACTTCCATTTCCTTCCGCGGGTTCGAAGCGATCGGACACCTGATTCGCAACCACGATGGCAATATTTTCCTTTGCAGCAAGATTTCGCAGCATGTGACCCAGCTTTGCAAGTTCAGTGGACCGAGTTGACATCGCAAGCATGTTGTTAGAGGAGTGTTCGGCGCGGTAATTCGAGGTTATGGAGTCGATGATGACCAGGCCGGCATCGTACCGTGATATAGCGACCGGTAGCTGGTAGTTGAGGATGTGGTCCTGACTCTCCAAGTCCATGGCATTAATGGAGAGGACATTTTGTAATGACGGCGCCTGGTCGGCGGGCAGACTAGAGAGATATGGATGGCATTCAATCAGCTGAGTTAGGCGCACCGTCGCCAGTGGATGTTCGGTTGAGATATAGATAGCTCGTTTCTTCAGCCCGTGGGGCTTGTCCAGTTGTACCGCAAGGAGGAGGCTAAGGAGGAATTGGGTCTTGCCGCTACCACTGTCGACGTGAAGCCACAGGTCAGAACCACCCATTTGTCCTCAATTGTGTATTTCTCGCTACCACATACCTCTCACCAGTCACCTCCGTCACATATCCAGTAGGAATTCCGCCTCCTAGAACCTCATCGAGAGCCGGGTCTATGGTGCTGATTGTGTTCCATCGGGATGGCTCGAGCTTTGTGGCCGGGCCAAGATTGAGGCTCACAAGATCAGCGCTGATGCTCGAGCTGGGGATCTCTTCTCCATTTAGCGCCGTCGTCACCGGCGTCTTTTCAAAGCCCAGGTCGCCATGCAAAGCCTCGACGATGCTAGCGGCCAGCCGCCGCACATCTGCGGGGGGCACATGAGCGCGTTTCGCGATCTCGAGCGTGTCGAGTGTGATCAGGTCGACAGTTGAGATCTTGCCTCGCTCGAGAGGGGGAGAATGTGTGCGTAGGATCTTGTCGCAAAGCCAGGCAGGACAGATAGAAGATCCATATGAATTTAGAGGCATCGCCAGGTAGCGAAGCTGATCTCGCGATTATTCAAGCTTCCGCGTCGACCAATCACAGTCGCCCTCTACATCAGCAGAACTATGACGCGACCTTCGATAGATTCTTTTTCGCAATTTTCAACGGAACATGGCCTGACATTCTATGGTTTTTAAAGACTCACTAAACCAGCGTCAATGCTCTCACAGAAAAGACTTGATTTCACAGAGAGAAGTAGAGCTCTTGATTGAGTGTAGAAGGGCGGATAACGGAGGTCTAGGTAACCGTGCATCCGCAATTCAGAACTCATTGCGAAGCTGATTGTCATAGACATTGATCGAGTCAAATCTAGACTCACGAGACTTAATGGAAAGAATATTGTGAAATGCGCAGTCCGCAGAGTAGACGGAGTACGCGCAGTGCAATTATCTCAAGTGGTGTGCTCCATACCAGATTATTGGTTTTGTAGGAAAATGCGCCATGTTCAGAAGTTCAAAGGTCGTGATGACATTGGTTGCTTCTAGGAAATAGAATATAGAGGAGCAATTATCATGAGCCTGATAAAGTGTCGTAGTAGAGGTAGTGTCCAAAGTGACTTGGTTGACACGCAACCATATTAAATTGGAGAATACCAGGGCCATTGGACACATTGTCCCATCGAAATTGAATGAGAATGAGCAGGATTTAAAAGACTGTCGAAATCTCGGCAAACTACGCCATAGACAGCTATTGTCTCCATGACGCTTGCAAATGCTATCGCCTCGTCAATCACCCGCCGATTCAGTTCAAAGTCACGCCTATGTGGATGAGGAGATGTCTAGGTCCACAGATCTCTCGTATACCTGCATTCAGAAGTGCACACATAGTGATAAGGAACTGGAATGAGTATTGAGACATACAGTACTATGTCTGCACTAGCGCGGACAGACTAGTCCAGCCAGACCCTCGATACGAAGCGCTTCATCTATCTCACACGCAACATACAAATTCGCCTCAGCCTCCACATTCATTTTGCCGATTGTGACGACCCTCGGTACCTCAATTTTAGTACGTTAGGCCAGCTGTTGACGCCGAGGAGTAGAAAATGGTCAGAGTCCGTCATATCGAGACTATCCCAGATAGGAAGGTCAGTACGATGTCCCAGCCACCAATGCACGGACGGCCGGACACTGACGATGAGATAGATTTGAAACAACGATTTCAGCAAGGCAACCAAGACAGCCGTCGTAACTACGCTTCGCCCATTCTGTTCCCCATGGACAGCTGGAGAGAAGGCTGATCTACGTGACGCGTAGATCGGGCGATCATTCCAGTTCGCACACAAGTCTCTCTAAATACGGATGGCGTGCACATACCAGAGCCGACGATCCGCGGTGCCGTGTTCCTTGGCCCGTACGAAGTGGCGTTACCTAGTATGTAACACGATTACTCGAGTTGGGAAACACGATCACCAGGTGCATCGGGGATTCGGGGTCCTTTGGGCTCGCTTCAAGTGTGCGGGAGTATAGAGCCTGGATTGGGTAAAAGACTGAGAGTTGAGGCTCGCCCCTGGGCCATTCTTCAATCATTAGTACCTTGCCTAGATACACGCAGACAGTGACTGGGGAGCCACGAAACTCCTTGGCTGATGAAAGATATCCTGATGTCACCGCCATCTTGCCATGTCGCTCATATGCGCAGGCCACTGTTTCATGAACTCCTCTTCCTTGATTCCCATGTGGAAAGGGGTCTTGATAAGCGATTTGTCGGCATGGAAAGGTGCAAGAAGCAAAGAGCATATTGTGAGTCGTATTAAGACTATCTACGGAGTACAGAATGGTGATGAAGATACCAAATGGTTGAATGGGAGACCGTTGAATCAGGGAATCTTGTTCTGTGATCAATAATTCCAGTCTGGTCTCCAAAAAGAGTCAGATTTAGAGGACTGAGACTCCATACTTATTCTCACATGATCAAAAACCCAAGTGCCACGCGAGTTGATGACCGCACTAGTAAAATAACTTCTATTGAAGTGGGAACGGCTCGATGGCTGTCTGGCGGTGCAGACTCGGCAACACACACACACACACACACACACTGCCTGTCCGGTGTAGAGGATGGTCTGGATGAGGCCGTACTGATGCCCTGATGCGGCAGTACGGAATAACCTTAATGCTGTATCATGAATAGAGGGAATGGGGTGAACCTGAATGAATTGGGTAGATGACTTGTCTATCTCCAACTTTGTCTTGAAGATGCACTATGCACTGGAGACATTGAATCATGCCTGAGGCCACACATATGCTATCATGTCACCGGTTCTCCCACTACACTATGTATATGGCGCCAGCGTGGATCTTACGGTGCGATACAATCATCCGACCTGGCGACCTGGCTCAAGGCCAGTATTCTCACACTATAGTCTTTTAAATTGCCGCTAAAAGAAATAGGCCTTCACCCCATCTACAGCAAATCATTTTGGAAAGGCAATACTGGCGCTTGAATCGTATGTTGGGTTTGTTACGGCCACAATGTTGCCTCGTAGGGCGTTGCCCGGTTGGGATGGGCACTCCTGCGAACAATCGAGGTCCCAGACGACGAGGACATCGAGCTGGGCTCGATTACCGGGAGAAAGCTATCTAAAGCTAGAACCCATAGCCAATAAACGCTGGGGTGAAGATTGAGCCGTGCATCAACGCCGTGCGCCGAGACTTTTTTGAGTGGTCGAAGTGCAGACCTCGGCATCAGTCTCGCTGTGCACCACGAGATGATCTTAGGGGGCCTTGAAATTTCAAGTCCCTGACACAATATTCATGCCCTACAATGTAATTCATGGCATTCATCGTATCATATCGCAGACTGCGCTGGACGCCATGGCACGATCGCCAGATCCGCAATACCAGGACTGCTCAAAGCGTTCTCCCTGGATGGGATACTGACTCCGTAGTTCCTGTGCTCCGAGTTTCCCGGTACTAGACATTTCAGACGAGCCAGTAGAAACGCGGACGAGGAGAGCCGGCTGCATGTGAGAATTAGGTCTGCACTCCACTTATGTGGGAACTGTTTGACATCAGGAACAAGTGTTTCGCTGCATCAAAAGTACTCTGTACTGCATGCACTATGGCATCGTGTTATGTGACGAAGGTGATGTATCGTCAGGCGATACAGTGAAACCACGAAGATTGGGTCCAATGGGTCTGTGGCTTCTTCGGTGCGGACCGTGTATACTGTAAAGTGGGGGAAGAAATGCCGACCTTAAGTCTGATCCATGAGGTTGAAAATATTTGCAGACAAGTACGAGACGGGAGATTGTGAACGTCTTATCCATGATCGTCCTGATCCCCCATATAAGATGACCATGAGATCACCAAATAGTCAATAGCCAATGTCGGGAGAAATGACCAAGCCGACAGCTCACATGTCGCCTAAAGAACATCCGGCGTGTCCACTAATCAACTAATCACGAGCGGGGTTGTAACGTAAACCAATAGGAACGGATCCATGACCAACATTTATTGCAGGAGGACCGAGTATTGGACTAAAGGCTGGCTCTTGCCCAAAAGCGCATGGTTTTGAAATCACTAAATTCAAGAAGGGATGGAATCGTGTTTTCTTTTTTTCATGCTGGGGTCTGTTTGCTCCGTGTGTGGATGTGTACTCCGTACAACGGCCTCCATGCCCATGGGTACGGGCCGGGTTTATCGACTTGACAGACGCCACCGTCATTGGAAGAACGAGCTTGCCAGAACACCAGCCCGAGTTTACGAGGCTTTTTAGGCTATGCACCGGGTATTAAGGCTAGGCATATGGTAGGGCCATTCCATGACCACGATTCGAATTCAAATTCTAATATTCCAAACAAAACCCGATCTGGACAAGGGCTGGACAGACCTGGTATTGAGAAATACCCGTATTTGAGCATCGGTGCCGAGGCCACCACGTCAGCAGCAACGCGTAAAGGCACCAGCGTGGACGGGCATCGGGTGCTCAGGAAGATATCCCATCTCTAATATATCTAAATGCGGTGTACTTGATATCCATCGCCGATGAAAATAAGGGACACCGGTCCGTTGGGCTGGGACTGGAAAATCGGTAACGTGGACTCCGCGAGCCAAGGGATCACAAACCCTGGAAATGTTCGGGTGGGCACCGCACTCGGAGTAATCCGAACGGGCTATGATTTCCTGCAGAAGCAAAGCCCTCAAGATCAATCCATCCAAGGACTACTGGACGGATTGTTAGTTCCTGCGCCGGACAGGCTCATTGAATAATCTCTGGACAAATCCAACCACAGAAAGCGTGCTTTGAATGAAAAGGAGTGAAGAGTAGACCGGGGATTATTCCTAGGGTACTCCGGATACGGTGAATACAGGAAGGATTCTTGATGTCCGGCGCTAGCATGCAACTAGTCAAGATCGAGGCGGCTTGCTCTGAGACCGCAGATCGCGTCGATACTGTAGTCCCGAAGTTGTAAAGCTATGACTGAAATGTGTAAACGCCTGTATTCGCGAGTTCTGGACTTGGAGGAAACAGACCACATGTTTCTACCTGATTAGCGGAGGGACGAGAGATGAGAACGTATGAAAGGATAATACCAGTGCACGAGCATAGAAAAGAGAACAATCTACATTAGAAGTGAGGACATTGACTAGAGTAAATGACAACCCCTTTAAGACAAAATAAAATACAGAGTCTCCAACCACGTACATCGCCCATGCCGCAATGGCCCATGGCAGCGCCCTGTACCCTGTCATGAGTGTCACCGTCTCCCTTCCCCTCCCAAACCTTCACCTTCCATCACCTCGGGGCATTTCAACATCCACACTCCGAGCTTGCTGGTCTACTCCCCCTCCGCCTTCATTTCTACGGTCTTTCAGTCACCGTGCTCGACGACTGATCTGACCTGCGACCGCTCGTTCACTGTTTCCTCCCAAGCAAAATAATAACGGGACTCCTGGCGACTCCTGGGCAATTTGAATCGAGTTGGAGTACCAACCGATTGCGAACCGGTTTTCGACCCGTGGAAAAGGAACTTAGTACGTCGCGCGCCCCGAACCAAACTCTCGACTGGTGCCACTCCACCATCAACGCCACCCAGATCGTCTCAGTTTGCTGATGTCGCGCTACAATAGACGAGGATAGGACAGCCCATTACTGCAACAATGGCATCCCGGCCTCCTATGATGCCGCCTCATAACGAGACGGAGCACTCCGTCAGTCGCATTACGCGCGAGGGCAAGCAGATCACCTACAAGCTGAGTGTGATGCAACAGCCTGAGCGCGCCAGAGCCTGTGGTGCTGGAGCAAAGTGTAAGCACCGCCTTCCTTCCTGTTGATGGTCGCCTCTGCTGACAGTTGACAACAGCGTCTGCCGATCGTCGCCCGGTCGACCCTCCGCCCGTGGTCGAACTGCGAATCTTCGAATCAGATCCCAACAATGAAGCACAGAAAACCGATATCACCTTCGCCTACAACGCCAATTTCTTCCTTTATGCAACCTTGGAGACTGCGCGCCCTATCGCTCATGGGCGGGTGGCTGGCCCGCCGTCGTGCCCTGTGTTGACAGGTGTGCCGGTCGCCGGAGTGGCATATCTTGATCGGCCGTCGCAAGCAGGTTACTTCATTTTCCCAGATCTGTCTGTGCGCCACGAGGGTCGATATCGCTTGAGTTTCCACCTATACGAAGAGATCAAGGATGCCAAAGATGCCGACAAGGACTCGACTTTGCCCATTCCAAACCAAATTAAACCCCCCGACCTCGTCTAAGCCTGGATCCCCACAGGCATTCCTTCACTTCCGTCTCGAGGTGAAATCCGTGCCCTTCACCGTGTACAGTGCGAAGAAGTTCCCAGGTCTGGCCACCAGCACTTCGTTGAGTCGCATCATCGCCGAACAGGGCTGCCGTGTTCGCATTCGTCGCGATGTGCGGATGAGACGCCGGGGTGAGAAGCGCGAGGAGGACTACGACTACGACGAGGAGAGGGCAGCTGTTTACGCACGTTCTGATCGTTACTCGACACCAGATCGCTATGCGGCAACCACCGTGGAGCGTCCTCGTTCGAATAGCAATGGAAGCGCGATTCAGTCGCCTTATGGGTTCCCACCAGAGATTCAAAGGCGGCCTTCCGCACCAGACTATGGATTCCAGTGCCCACCACAATCCTACGAACGGTCGATGCCACCTGCCCCTATGGCACACGCCCAAACGCCTTCTTATCAATCCCACTTGTCTTTTGGCTCAACACCGGCCCATTACCCTTCCGCCCACATGCCCCCTACACCACCACCGGTTGCACCGCCTGGCATGTACTCGCCTCATACCACCTATGCCAACATTCGACACCCATCGACCGGCTCAGAATACGAAGGCACACCTGCTGGATATCCTATGGCACCACCCATGGCAGATCGAGCAGTTCGTTATCCAAAGAATCCCATGACTTCTTATCGTATGGAAGCACCTAAATCACAGTCATACATGGAACCTCGTGCTTCCACCGATCCTTCACCATACCAGCATATGCCGCCGAGTATGATACCTCGAGTGGAGCCCCCCAGCCTTGCCTCACTCTCTACCGCCCCTCAAGGGTCTCTCCAACGAACGCGTGCAATCAACGATCGAGATAGGGTCTCCGACCGGATACGATTCTGTTTCTGGCAAACGGATGCTGTATCAGACCGGACCCACCGCGGTTGGCAAGCGATCCCACGAGGATACATTTGGTCTTGATGAACGCTCGATGCAGAACGGCATGCGTCCTGATGTCCCGACATACAACAGCACCTACCGTGATTTCTCTGCCGAGAGCCGTGCTGCCTTGATGGCCGAGCTCGGAGGTGGCGGAGGTGAAATGGCATACAAGCGTGCGAATGGCCGAATGGTCATGAAGGTACCTCCAGGCAAGCAATAGAGACTGACAAAATTCTGACCCTTCTCGAGAAGTCATACCCTAATCTTGGAGAGATATGATACTTACTTTGACACATCCTCTCATTCTTCCAAATCTTGTTGTGATCCCCAAATCCAGGAGACTTGGACGCCCAGCAAACCCTTTCGAATTTTGTAAATGGATTCCTTACCCTTCGTGCTCCTTGT
The DNA here is from genome assembly GCF_028827695.1 of Penicillium maclennaniae. Taxonomy (NCBI): domain Eukaryota; kingdom Fungi; phylum Ascomycota; class Eurotiomycetes; order Eurotiales; family Aspergillaceae; genus Penicillium; species Penicillium maclennaniae. Next base: position 1,737,113 of record NW_026623215.1, on the reverse strand, counting down.
TTGCCCTATGCCTAGATATCTCGATGCATTGTGTTCTCACCTTTATTCTTTTCACAACTTTCTTTGCCTTGTCCGCTTTTCGATTATGTCGCGCGGGAGTCGTTTGGTCTCATCTCGGGGAGTTGTGCGGTGCACATCTTAATTTCCGAATTTTTTATGATCTACGTGCGCTTTTGTTGGGTTCTGGATCGTACGTTCATCTCTCTTCGTAGTTTCCAGAACTACGATGAGACACAGCATTTCTCCTCCAATGCAAACCTGGATTCAGATTCTGTAACCAGCCTAGGGTGAAATCCATCCCTCCGTCTGATGGATTATATACGGCAGATATGGACTGCAAAGGGGCATGGGGGTTGGCTCCTCCCCATCTTGGCTTCTCCTGCATTTTCTGGGCTTTTCCTCATGGCGGTAAAACGGGATGCGACCTGTTTTATCTCATTGTTGCCAACGACCCTATGTGCCCCTTCGATCCTTTGCGCCTTTGGGAGTAAGCATAGGATATGATTATGTATGGGAGTGAAGATCTGTCGCTTTCCCTTGCTTGTCCTCGTTTCCCACTATGTCATCTTCCGAGGGCCATTTGCTCAATTTATCTTATCATTTTGATTGACGATCTTTGATACCTAGCAACTGATGGATGTTTCTTTGAATACGATCAATTTTCAGTTACACGGCACGTTCAACTTGTCGACGTCAGACCAGTAGACCCTAGGTACATTCCTAGATTCCTGATGTCCGTGTTCGTCTGAGACAAGCTAGGTCCCTAAGGAACCCCAGATCGACTCCCTGTATGCCTACATTCTGAACCGTGGAGTCAATAGATCAATCGATAAATGGTGGAGTACATGAGTAGCGGGTACTTAAATGACCGCGTCAAGTTTCGTGTCCACTGAAGTACCGAGTACCGGTTACCACAACAAACTTCCTCCCTGGGCAAGTGCGGAGTATGTAAACAAACCCACTTGACAACGCATTTCAAAAAGCACCCCAGACCCTACTTCTCGATTTGTATTTGTACTCGACATTCCATGAAATTCTCTGCTTCTCTGCCCTGTCCTACTTTGACCACTGTCCGCAAAAGAAGGGTGCGGGGTGTAAAGTAGGGATGATCAAGTCGCTCACTGGCAAGGTAAAGCTCCCTTGCCCCGTCTCAAGGACACTGTCTTAGAGATGTGATGAATGAAAGAGTGCAAATCTGACTGTTCACTCCACACATAGGGACCCAACTACTCTGACGAAATGGACGTTGACCGGAGCCCCGTGCAGCAACGCACCTCGCGCAAACACCTACGCAGCAGTTCCGACGACACCAACCTGACATGGAGCTCAGACGAATCCGGTCGCTTCGACGACGCAGACGAGCGTGGGTTGGAGGCCCTCAAGTCGCCATCGGCCAAGTCAGCGAAGCGACGCCGCTCAAATGACTGGCCGCTCCCGGACGAAGCCGCCGATTACGGACATCATGATCGTCGTGCGCGCAACGGAGGCGGTGGCTCAGGCGCCAATCTCGCAACTGCATACAAGTCATCACCCCGGGCGTCACCGCGCGGTTCTTCGCGCGCAAGACACAGTACCGCGGCTTCCAACAGTCCGCGCAATCTCCTTGGGCGACGGTCGCGCTTTGTTGAAGCGACTATGGTTGACAGTGTCAGTGAGAAGCCGCCGAGTATCTTCATGCAAGAGAAGAAGCAGGCCGCTGCCCAGAACCGCGGATCTGGAATCTTTCGCTTCGGAAAGGCTATCGCTTCGGCTTTCAATCCGTTCGGCGGCTGGAACAAGAGCTCGCCGGAGAATGTCCACAAGTCGCCTCAAAAAGACGCTCTTGTGCAGGCGGAGCAGGCCTATGCGGAGCTCAAGAAGGCAGGGTATCAGGGTACAAACAAGGGCGCTTACTTGGAGAGCGCCAATGTTAATCAGGCCCATGCCGATCATGCCTGGCAGGATGTCCAAGAAAATACGCTCTCGGGAAACCCGACTTCCCATTGCGGTGAGACCCACGGCTTGGGCACACCATTACGCTCTCCACGGCGTTCCCCGACGAAGTCCTCGAAGCGCTCATCCTTCCAAGACCTGCGGTCAATAGGGTTTCCCTTTATGAGGCCCTATGAACAAGTTACAACCGCTCCACCCACATACCAAGACCGTTCATCCGAGGACCTCGAGCAGGGTGGGCTTCGAAGACAGAAGTCAAAGAAGGAAATCAATCGCCAGGCCAAGCTAGTCAAGAAGGTTAGCAATCTTGAAGATAAGCTGGACCGTGCTCGACGCGAGCTTCGTGAACTAAGCGGCAATGAAGAGCGAGTGCCCGCTCCAATTCCAGAGTCAACCGAGTCCTTGCACATGCGTATGGACATGGATCCTGGTAGCTATCCTCGCAAGTTTGTCCCAGGTGCACTTCCCACACTGCCTTCGGAGCGACTGCTCGACCAACAAAACCCGATATCCAAGTCGCCTGAGCCCGACATGAGCAGCATCACAGCTTTGCCATCAATGGAGGGCCGAGGAAGCTTCTCACTCGAGGAACCATTGAGATCTCCGAGTTCATCACCAACCAAGACCCCAAAGGGGCGGTCGAAATCGCGACCATCTTCCATGGGTAAGGAAAACTCCTCCCGTAAGAGGAAGACCCCAGTTCCTGAACCTATCGTTAGTCGGAACCCTATTCAGCCCACTTCGACGGACTGCCACGACGACATCCTCCAACCGCCCGAGCTTGAGCAGCTGATTGACTTTGGCCTACTCAGCCCAACCCGACAGGCTAAGTGGCAGAAATTCGACGCCGGCGACAGCCCCGGCTCCGTCGAACGCAAGCGAAACACCGGCGTCGACTACGGGGTGGCAGGCGAGATAGACTCAATGCACAAAAGATCCTCATCAATTCAGCCCCGACCCTCACCTGGCCTCAATGGCTCACCAAGCCCCAAGACCGGAAAATCCCCACCCCCACTGCGTATGCGCCGCGGCCATTCGAACCTACGGTCCGTCTCGCCGACACATATCGTTCCGGGTTCGCGTGAAGTCTCGAGCGACTGCCTTTCGCCTTCGCCGCCTTTGGAAACTCACAATACATTCTATCTTCAGCAGCAACGCTCCCTTGATCCCGATCGTACGTCTCGCTCTTCTTCTCCGACTAAGTCAACTAGCTCCCCGTCCAAGCCTGCCCATACGCGCCGCCGGAGTCGTCAAGAGGAGGACATTCCTCCCGTTCCACCTCTTCCCAAGGAGCTACTCAACGATGCTGCAAAGGTAATCAGATCGCCGTCGAAGAAAGAAAAGTCGAGAAATCGTGGCGCGTCTGTTCTCGAGCCGCGATCCCCTTCGACTCAGAACAGACAGTCCGCCGTGCTTGAGGAGTATCCGTGGCCTTCGGATATGTTCTGAGGGTGTCCGGGTGGCATGAGTCATAATATGGAGTGTTTTTATTGTAGCATCGAGCGTGGTGCTTGAGGGTCTGCTGTCTTGTCTGCCAGCGGACTCGATGTGATGATGTTACGACTTATACCCTGGAGTCTAGGAGGTGTTTAGTCTTTTCACGAGGTCTCTTATAAATTTCTGTTTTACAATACTGCACAGCATCACGATGTGAGCTTGAAAGTCAATTTGAGATGGTGGTATCGATTGTGATGCAGCTCAAGCTAATTCGGGGTATCATGAAGCCCTCAGTTGCTAATCTTAGGGTTGACGGTCTTGCTATAGTGGAAGTTTCTGTTAGCCAAGATTTCGTATTCCAAATGCCGACTCAGGAATGACATACCCAGTGGCCTTCTCGTAAGCTTCACGACCGGCATCGGTAATCTTCTCCTGGGTGCTGCGGTCCATGTTGTGACCGGACTTCTTACTGGCGAAGCCGAAAGCTATATGTGTCGCCCATGAGTGAGATGAACATCACGGGAATTTAGAACACGATGTCAACAGTGACGTACCCTTGTCAACGTAGTCGTCCTGCTGGCCAGAGGGGTTGGCAGAGCTGCCTGAAGAGCTGTTGCCCTTCATGCCGTCAGCAGCCTTCTTGATGAAATCCATTTTGCTAGTATTGGAAAGAAAGATTGAGAGATTGTTTTGAAACGTTCGCTGATGAAGAAAAAAAAGTCCAGGTCTTATGGGCAAGCGGCTGATCTAAATAACCATCGGGTCGCGGGAACCTTGGCTCGACCCCGCCCCCCTCGCTAATGATGAAAGATCAACCCACCCTGGAGGGGATATGCATCGGAGTAACTCAGCCACAGGCTAAGCCACTTTCCCCCAACTCCGAGTACCAAGGGTCCCCCGTGGTCGGATACTCCAATGATGGACGCAGATCGACAAAGTTTCGACATTTTTAGCGCAAGCTGATAAACTAAGGCAGACTACCGATGCGCACTACTCAGCCCTGGGTGGACTCGGCGAGATTGTCATTCGCTCGAAATGCTAGGATCTCGTCCCACGTGAATGATATCATACTGTGGATCGGGGCTAGTCCCGATATAGGGTGGATTTGGGGACGAAGAACCAGCTTACGCCGGCGGCGCTGAAGAGGCCCACTGGCATGGGCTGAAGTACCTTGACGCCGACGTCGGCGGCTATGATGCCTGCCATTGCTGGATATCCGGTGCCGCCAACTTGGCCGAGGACGAAGACGAATGACGGGGATTTGGTGAGGATAGGAGCTAAGATTGGGTGTGGGCCGTGTCTTACCTATCGCTGAGGAACATATTTCCGGAGAGAAGATCTTTAAGCGGTCCGATTTGCTTTGTGATGAATGCGATAGAACGAATTGAGGTGGGGGTATTCCTCTCACATGTGTGGTTATCGGCTCCGATGGGATCACAACTGGTCCTCAGCAATTGGGAATAGCGCTTAGCCATTTCTATCAACAAGACTTTGCTTTCTTCCTCTATGTGAATACGCTGGCTAGCTTTGTAAAGATCAACATGCGCCATTATCAAGGGCTTTGTGAATGGCAATGTGATACCTGACATCTATCAAAACGCATTGTGGCTCTTCCAATACCTGACCTGTATATTGACCGCGGTACTTTGCACGTCAAACATGGCTTCTCTGTCGGGATCACTTCTCCGGCGCAAAGGTAAATGCTTAATTTTGGTCGCACATGAATAATGGAGAAGAGTTAGGAGACGATTTTTTGCGGACGTCCGTCGTCTGACTGAATGTTGGAATCGTATACTTTGAAGCCATTGAACACATACAAGCTGCCTCTGCTGGGAAGCTAAAGAATGCATCAAAACTTGCTCTATTGCAACAGTGTTCACCTCAATTCTCACAGAAAAAGTTCATCGGAAGTAATCCAAGGTTGCCTACCGGTGTGCACATAGTCAAGGTCGAGTATCAGGGCATACCACTTCCATCTCACGCTCCGAATGTTTGTAACAACTGGTAACGGGCTTCCCCTGACATTCTGTCATAGACGCCTGGTGGGAGGTTCTACAAGATGTCTGGAAAGTTTGCACATCTAGGCCTAAGCGTATATCAAAGACCTACTCGACTCAGTTTGTCGCGTGGAAGTATCCATCGAGGCCGGACGAAACAGGTGTCGAGAAGGAGGAGTACATTTTCCATAACTTCCCAAGTTCCGAGAATGGACTCAAACAAAAGCAATCTTCTTTCTCTTCTCTTTTGTCTTCTCCTTCTTCTGCCCTCCATCTGTCCTCCTCCGTCCTCCCTGCTCCATCCTTCATTCCTGATCAACCTTGAATCACACTGACCCGACGTTTTCTTCTTCAACGAGCCATGAGTCTCCTCAACCTACCCCCTGAGATCTTGCTCATGATTGCGGATCACTGTGAGTCCCAACATGATATCAACTCTTTTGTGAAGGTCAATCGACACCTGTGGGGCGTCATGAACCTCCACCTTCATCGATACAACATCGTTCGCCATGAAGGCAAAGGCCTCAACTGCGCCGCAGTGAAAGACCTACCAAACTCGGCTCGAAATTTCATCCAGGCTGGTATCCGGGACAAGGTCTCACACTGGGATCGCATGCCTCTCATTCTTGCATCCCAGCTCGGAAATGTGCCCGTCCTAAGCACCCTCCTCAAGGCAGGTGCTTCGCCAAACTTCCACCAAACAAGGCGACTTGGATTCAACAGCTCGGGGTGCCTGGACAAATTTCGCGAAACGTATATTTGGCCTTTGTCTCCCGAAAGTCCACTGTCACTGGCCTCCGCAGGGGGTCATGAGATCGCAGTAAAACTCTTGATACAACACGGAGCCGACGTCAACTACAAGGTCGAAGGCGAAACATCGACCCCCCCTTCATATGGCAGCCTTAAATGGACACAATTCAGTGATCAGCCTCCTCCTTGGCCACGGCGCGGATGCTGAAGCCACCATCAACGAATCAATGCGACCCCTTGACTGTGCGTTCCAGAGCCAGCATATCGATGCTTTTCAGCTTTTGATTACCCAAGGTGCCAAGGTACAGACTTCAGATATTCCTAGATTGATCTCCAAGTGGGAATTCTTAGCTGCTGTTATGGCAACGGACACAGAATCAACGATCAACGTCAATTACCGAAAGAACGGCAAACCCATCCTTCACATTGCCGCCAGTGGGGGTTACCGAGACTCTGCTAAGATTCTCATCGGGAGAGGGGCAAATATCGAGGCCGAAGACCACAAGGGCATGACTGCTCTACAAGTCAGTGTTTCTCGCGGCCAAAAAAATATGGTTGACCTGTTCCTGGAGCTTGGCGCAGACTTCACGAAGACAGACCACAAAGGAAATACGCCATTGCATTATGCTGCTAATAATCATCGCATTTGCTGGCAATCCAGAGAAGCCATCGCCACAGCTCTCCTCGAGAAAGGCGCTGATATCGAAGCTCGCAACAAGTATCTCGAGACACCGCTTTGGCACGCCGTGAGGAAGCGATCTGAGCCCATTACCAAGCTACTGATTGAGAAGGGAGCCGATATAGAGCCTCGAAACAGGCGCGGAGAAACGCCGTTCATTTGCGCAGTGAGAAAAAAGTCGCACAGTGTTGCTCAACTGTTGATTGAGAAGGGTTGCGATACCCAGGTGGCAAACAACAAGGGACGGACTGCTTTGGATATTGCCAAGAGCCAAGTCAACAGGCCAATGTTCCGCCTCGTGTCCGCGAACGTGAATGCACGGTCCTCAAAAAGAAAGTAGTCTTGACACGGTGGGCGCAAAAAGGGACAACAGCTGTCCATAGCAGCTAGATTGACACCAAAATATGACTTTAATTTCCAAAAACAGTCGAGCTACGAGTGTCAAGAGAACGGAACTACTCTACCTTCTTGGCGTTGATACCGCCTAGTGAAACATCTCGATCAATATGACTTTGGCAAACCTAGCACTCTTTCACCAATATAGTTACATATCATTTCCCTGCTCACCGGAGCTATCCTGGGAATAAAAACCTCGCGAAGATATCTCTCCACATGGTATTCTTTCGCATATCCCATTCCCCCCATGCGTCAAAACCGCCCTCTCACACGCCTCAAAAGCAGCCTCGGCGGCGAGATACTTGCCGGCATTAGCATATTCCCCCCCTTCGTACCCTCGGTCGTACATACGGGCTGCATGATAGATCATGAGCCGCGCAGCCTCCAGCTTCATCCAGCTATCTGCGAGAGGATGATGAATAGCTTGATTTTGACCAATAGCACGCCCGAAGACCTTCCTCTCACCCGCGTAGATTGCTGCTTTTCTCAAAGCAGCGTATCCAAGACCCAATGCCTCCGCTCCGATGAGGATGCGCTCTGCATTCATCCCTGGAGAATCATCTTGAATCCGTCATTCTCTTTTCCGACCATATCGCTCGCTGGTACCCGCCAATTCTCGAAGAAGAGGGTATTAGTGTCGACAGCTGCTCGGCCCATTTTCGGGATCTCTGTAATCTCCACGACAGAGGGATCAAGATCGGTATAGAAGAGCGATAGGCCTTGTGATGGCTTTCTCACCTCTTCGAGGGACGTGGTACGAACTAAGATCAGAATTTTCTGAGCATTCTGCGCAGTAGAAATCCATATCTTCTGCCCTGACAGACTGTAATAGTCGCTATTCTTCTCTCTTCGGGCGATAGATTGTAGCTTCAACGTGTCGAGTCCATTGTTCGGTTCCGTAACTCCGAAACATGCTCTCTCTTGGCCCGCGATCAAAGGTTCGAGCCAACGTTTCTTTTGCTCGGGGGTCCCAAATTTGACGACCGGCTCGAGACCGAAGATGTTCATGTGCACGGAAGAGGCAGCTGTCATCCCTCCTCCTGACTCGGAGATAGTCTGCATCATCACGGCTGCTTCTGCAATACCCAATTCCGAGCCACCATATTCATGGGGCATACAGACTCCCAGCCACCCATCTTGGGCAAGTGTTTGGTGAAAGTCAGCTGGGAACCTTTTGGCTTCATCTTGTTTCAGCCAATATTCGTCGGGATAGTTAGCGCAGATCTTGGCTATAGCTTCGCGAATAGTCTTTTGCGAGTCTGTCAAGTCGGGATCGTGGGCTTGAAGGTATTCCGTCGCGCGAGCATTAGCATGGGCGTGTCGTAAGCTCCTGTTGGAACATAAGGATTGTACGGAATGCGCTCTCGATCTCCGAAGCTACACATTGTGTTAATTCTATTCATTCTCATGGTTCAAGAGAGTGAACGAACGACCAAAGTCCGCCCAAGGAATGCCATGTTCTGTAGTGCTTCGTCGCATAGGGCAGCCTCAACTAGTGGATGAAAACCTCAGTCTTGAACACGACGACCTTCAAGAGTGATCAAAACCGAAAAGCGCCGAGGTTACCATCAACTATGACTGTTCGGGCAAAAGACCGAAGGTTGCACGTAGTATTCTGGTGCTCGGCACCGAAGCCCGAGGATGTCTGGGGTAGTTCCCCGCACAATTGAGGCACTCTGGGTCTGAGCATGGTCAACTTGTGTCATATGAAATGGCTCAAGGGAATGCCTAGGCATTTGCCTTACTCACATCTAGAGTACCGTACCTCAGAATTACAGAGTAAATCAATAGTCTCGCCGCCAGGAATCCAGTCTCTCAAGGCCAGTCGACGATGTACACTCTTACTCTGAATTTTGCCAGACTGCCTCGCAGATATCCATTTACATTGGCAGTCAAAATTTCTCTTCGCTTGGGCCTACGTGGGAACCATACTGACACTACCCAAATCACACATAGCGGCCCACTTGTGGGAGTCAAAATTCTAGATTTGACACGCGTTCTGGCGGTAAGTCTTTTTTAAAGGATTCGAGCCGAGAAACTGATCAAATTAAAAGGGACCATTCTGCACCCAAATCCTCGCAGACTATGGTGCTGATGTGATCAAAGTCGAAAATCCAAATGGAGGAGTGAGTCCACAGCATCCATTCGACTTTCGATCTCGAAGGGTCGATGATAGGAAGTTGAAAGTCACTAAAGGGACATTTAGGATGATACCCGACTCTGGCGCGAAGCTGGAGAAGAAGCTATATGGAGACCCGAGGCTTCCAATACTTCCATCTATTTCAATACCATCAATCGGAACAAGCGCTCGATTGCGGTCAATCTGAAGACAGAGGGTGGAAGAAAAATCATCCTAAGCCTTGTTCGTAAGGTAGACGTGGTGTAAGTCCCGTCAACGATCATAAACCATTCGCTTCCTATCAACGTGGAATAAACCTACTGACAACTTTGGATAGAGTGGAGAATTTCATTCCCGGAAAATTGGAGAAGCTCGGCCTTGGCTATGATGTTTTGAAAGCTACCAACCCATCGGTCATTCTGGCGAGTATTTCAGGTCTGTTACCAGCTTCTCCTGTTGGGGTAATTTTTTCTGATCATATGTTTAAGGATATGGCGCCGATGGGCCATATGCGCAGCGAGCAGGATACGATGTGATCGGAGCAGCTGAAGGCGGCCTACTCCATATAACAGGAGAGGCAGAAGGCCCTCCTATCAAGCCCGGTGTCGGCCTCATGGACATGTGTACAGGATTATACCTTCATGGCGCAATCGTGTCAGCATTACTCGCACGGGGAAAAACAGGCCTGGGACAAAAGATTGACACCTCGCTCTTTGAGACGACCATTTCCATTCTCTCCAATGTGGGAATGTCCTGGATGAATCTTGGCAAAGAAGCCCAGCGTTGGGGTACGGGTCATCCAACTATCGTTCCATATGAGGCCTTCAAAACGAAGGACTCCTTTCTCGTCGTGGGTGCTGTCAATAGCAGACAGTTTAAGACCCTCTGTAGCTATCTAGGGAAAGAAGAGCTGGCCAACGATCCTCGCTTTGTGGACAATAAAGCCCGTGTTCGGAATCGTCAAGAGCTTAAGTGCATATTGGATGATCTCTTCGTCCGGAAGTTGACGGGCGAGTGGGAGACCATATTCAAAGGAAGTGGAATGCCATATGGCCCGATTAACAACATCGAAAAGGTCTTTTCGCATCCGCAGACAGTGGCAAGGGGAATGATGCAGACAGTCACTCAGGCTGAGGCGATATCGGGAAACGTCAAGGTACTCGGTAAGTCGCACTAGAGATTGACGCCTAGCTCTGACTAACTCTTATCACATTAAAGGAATGCCTGTGAAATTTAGCGAGTCGAAACCGACAATTAGACAAGGGCCACCTTCCCTGGGCCAACATACCGACGAGGTGCTTCAAGAACTTGGACTGAACCCGAAAGCGATCCATGAGCTACGCACCAATGGGGTGATTGGAAACAATCCTACGGTTTGAGGCGATCACCTTAGCTGTCGTAGAAGTGCAGTTTATATGTCGTCTAAAGTTGTAATCTGGAGTGGGACTTCCTCAAGCTAAAGCAAGCTAATGACTGGCCCGGTGACAGGTGCTGTGCGCATTGACTGAGCCCAAGACCGTCCCTATCAAATCAGCCTTTCATCCCAAGAATCCTATTAAGTGCTGTCTCATCCTTCAAATGTACAGGGCTGGAAAAGTTTCAAGATCAAAGGTCGCGATGGTGGGTTGATGTTCTCAATATTTGTTAGCTTAGGAAGTCTTATTTGTTGATTGTAAATAACACGATAATTGTTTTCCAGCTGTCAAATTCGCTGCTTTAAAGACAGATGAATATTTCCAACCAGTAGGGGTCCGACATAATTATTAGCGAGGGGTATCAGACGCCCCTCTAAGACAGGGAACATGAAGCTTGGGGCCAAAATGCCGCACTAGCGCTCCGAGCGGAGCTGAAATGGAACATTCCCAGATAGTCGCTTCCACCTGAACCGTGATTCTCTGAACATCTGCACGAACTCACATCAAGTCATATACACTGCAGGCAACCGGGAATGAAAAGGTCAGTTCATGGACTTCTGAGCACTTGAGGTATGGTCAAGTATCCTGCCTATCCTCACAGTGCCAATTGCACTATTGCCAATTGAGCCGAGAGACTCTTCATATACGAATCGGTCAAGATGAGTTTTGGTTTCAGCATCGGGGACTTTATCGGCGCTCTTGAGCTTTCAAACACCGTGCGGAAGCGCTTGGTTCATGGTCCTACACAGTTCAAAACAATACTAGATGAGTGAGTGGTACCCATCTCCGGAAGGGCTGCGTGAATGATCAGGCACTACGCAAACCCAGCCACTACGCTAACCCAGCTACAGCGTCAAGAGTTTATCAACTATCCTGAGAGATATTGATGATGGTGAACCTGATGCATTCCTTAACGATCAAGAAAAGCAAAGATTGAATTCAATATCACAGCAATGTAAGGAGGTGCTGAAGGACCTCCAGCAAGAACTCGACAAGTATCAGGAGCTGGGACGCGTTGCTAATGGAGTCCGAGAAGTCAGCCGCAAGCTCTGGAAGAGCATGAAATGGGACGAAACAAAGGCCAATGAGTTCCGTCAACGGATCACTCAGAAGACTTCTGCTTTTAATTTATTCTTGGCTGCAACAACCAGGTAATGACTTTGAATGCCTTCAGGGAATCAAAAGTTGCTAATGCTGCAAAGTCATGTGGCGAATGAAACGAAAGACTTGGTGATAACCACCAAAGCTGATATCGGTCTGGTGAGAGCTACACAGATATCCTCCACCATTCGCGACTGGCTGAAAGCCCCCGATTCTACGCTTGACTACAATGAAACTTTCAAGAAAAAAAAGAACTATGAGAACACCGGACTTTGGCTCATGCAGGATCCTGAATTTATCGCCTGGGTCTCGGAAAGAAACTCTTTCCTCTGGCTATACGGTTTTGCCGGAAGTGGCAAGTCGTTGCTATGCTCCACAGCCATACAACACCTGTCCCAGCGCCACGAATCTCATTCGCAAATTGGTATCGCATTCTTTTTCTTCGCTTTCAGTAATCCACTCAAACAGAATGCCTCTGCTATGCTACGTACCTTGATTCTGCAACTCTCCAGACAACTTGGCGATGAAAGCGAGCTGTCCGAGCTGTATGATAGCTACATAGATGCAACGCCGCCCATCGAGAAGCTGCAAGACTGTCTACGTCGGCTCGTGCAATCTTTCCGCGATGTTTACATTCTCTTGGATGCTCTAGACGAGATCCCCTACGGACACGCTCGTATGGAGATGCTCGATAATTTGAATGAAATATCGAGATGGTCAGAGCCCAGCCTTCATATGCTTGTTACAAGCCGGGACGAGGCCGATATTCGCGATGAAATGAACTCAGCGGCTGTGAGGATGATTTCAATGAAGAACCAATCTGTTGCTCGAGATATTGCCGCATATATCTCTTCTTATCTGAGAACTCATCGCAGACTCAGGAAGTGGGAGAAATCTTTCGACAAGATAGAGACTGCACTTGCGAGACGGGCAGATGGAGTGTAAGTTCGTGGTGGTCACCCCATTACCAATGCTCTACTGACACCTTCAAACAGATTCCGGTATGCAGAGTGCCAGCTCATGCTATTAGAAACATGCCCCCAAAATGAAGACCGCCTGAACCAAGTGCTAGACTCTCTTCCGCGATCTCTGGACGAGACATATGATCGAATGCTGGAAAAAATTGGCCAGGATGACTCTGGATACGCCCGACAAATTTTAAACATGCTTAGTGTTTCTCTCCGACCTCTTACAATAGCAGAGGTCAATGATGGAATGGCTGTTGAGCTGTGTGAGAATCCCAGGTTCAACGCAAAGCGGAAGTGTACAAATGCAGAAGAGATCCGGCTTATTCTACCCGGGTTGATTGAGATCAGTATTGACGTGGACTTTCAGAAATCTATAGTACGACTTGGCCATTTCTCGGTACAGGAGTACTTGGAATCGGGTCGCATGCCTCCAAGTTTGGCAGCAACATACGCCGTTAACAGAGCTGATGCCCACGCTCAGCTCAGCTGCATTTGTTTGACTTACCTGCTTGAATGCCCAGCTCCTTGGGGCGAGGATAAGAATGAGGGGACCTCGCTGACAAGATACGCAACACGATATTGGCACTTTCATTTCGCCAAGGCTGACCGCACTCGGTATTCATTGGAAGCCCAAGTACTCAATCTTTTTCATGACGACGACAAGTTTCAGGACTGGGCATTTTTCTCGAATTTGGATGGATCTGGAGTAAAAGTATTCGATTTAAAGATGCCATCACCGCTTTACGTTGCCTCATTACTTGGGTTTTCATTTGTGGTAGCCGCTTTTCTTGAAGGTCCATTCCATGTGAATGCCAAGGGTGGAAGATATGGGACGGCGCTTCAAGCAGCGTCGGCAGCAGGCCATGAGAAAATTGTTCGAATGCTGCTAGATCAGGGTGCGGAAATCACCAGCCGATTTGAGCATTATAAAGATCCGCTCCTAGCTGCCTCGAGGAATGGCCACACGAGTGTTGTACGACTTCTCCTGGGACATACTACCTATGTCAAGATCCAAGCGAAAGCATGTGGGACGGCGCTCATCACCTCTTCATTGAATGGTCACAAGGAGATTGTCCGGTTTCTCCTTGATGAGAAGAATGATTACTGTACCCAATATTTATCCGTGGCGCTACGTGAAGCATCGACTGTGGGTCACCAAGAAATTGTCCACATGCTTCTCGACACAAATGTGGACGTTAATAGCCAGAGTGGATTTTACGGAACTGCCTCTCTGGCAGCCTCTTCACTCATGCACCGGGAAATTGCGGACCAATTCTTCAAAAACGCTCCGATCCTCAGATCCGAGAGCAAACATTACGGAACTGCCCTCCAGGCAGCCTCAGCACAGGGCCACCGAAAGATTGTTCAGTTACTCATTGACAGAAACGTCGATATCAATAGCCAGAGCGGATGTTTCGGGACCGCCCTCCAGGCAGTCTCAGCACAAGGTCACCGTGAAATCGTCCAGATGCTCCTGGAAAGAAATGCCGACGTCAATAGCCAGAGCGGATACTATGGGTCTGCCCTTCAAGTAGCCTCGATGAATGGTCATCGAGATATCGTCCAAATGCTTCTCGACAGAGATGTCAACATCAATAGCCATAGTGGGCATTATGGAACTGCCCTCCAAGCAGCGTCGGCAGAAGGTCACCGAGAAATTGTCCAAATGCTCCTCGACAGAGGTGCAGACATCAATAGCCAGGGCGGGTTTTACGAGACTGCCCTTCAAGCAGCTGCAGCGCAGAATCATCAAGAGATTGTCCACCTGCTCCTAAGACAGCCAAAACTTGGCCATCGAGAGATCATTCGATTGCCATCTTTCAAGCTACTATTAGCGATCTAGTACGAATATGAATTGAGGGAATATATTTCACAGACCTGAGGATTCACAACCATTCTTGGAGTTGTGAAGAAAGTTTCCAAGGTGTCTGCATGCCTTCAGTGTTCTTACATTTCTATAGCTGTCGTTACTGAACAAATATGTCCGCTACCAGAAAGAGCCCGAAGCCCGACTCCGAGATAATCGTGGCTGAAAAGTAATCGATGATATATTTATTCTCTGGGTTCTTGTCAGCAAAGCTGCTTGTAAATACCACTGTTGATCTCCCCAAATGCCCATTCAATTTTTCAATTTCAATCAAGGTCTCAAAATCTTCATGTTTACGAGGATTAATCTAGCCCCGGTGTCTCTTAGTCCAAGTTGGAAAACAAAAAAGAGGCATATCTACCAATATCCTCGTTATTGAGGTCCAGAAAGGCGCTATCTAGGCACCATGGTGAAGCCATATCGGGTCCGATTTGTCATGAAATGGTTGAAAGACATAGCCAACTTGTGCCTGAGCAAAAGGTGTTTGACATTATTGATGAGGTTGCCGAGAAGTCGGAGGTTTCCCGACCTCCCGATGTCCCCGCTTCGACAGATCTGCAGCGTCGTCATACCTCATTCCTGAGTCTGACATCTTTTGCTTCATCGACTCTCTCCGACCTAAGACTCAAGTTTCTTCTCTAGAAAAGCATAATGCCAGTCTACCATATTGGTACGTACCCTAATCTACTTACATTCGAATGTGGGCATCGCATCACAACTCGCGTAAATCTGACCGGATCTAAAGAACTGTTCCGCCTCAAGCCGAACGTGAGTCAATCGCAAATAGCAATCATGACACAGACAGCAAAGGAGATGGTTGGCAAGATCCCAGGTAAGTCGACTGTGCCGACTCGTGCAATGAACATCAACTAAGCCGTTCACCCGGATTGTATAGGCCTCGTTTCATTGCAAGCTGGCCAGCCACTGTCAATCTGTATTCCTCGAGCTCAGGGCTATGATATGGGACTTGTAGCTGTCTTGGAAAAGGCAGAAGATGTTGCGAGCTATGCAGTCCACCCTGCTCATCTGGAGTAAGTTGCTGCTCGTGTAGCGCTCGACCATGTCACTGATCTGTTTTTGTAGGGTGCATAAGATGAGGGAAGAGCTGTGTGATGACACTTTGGTGTATGACCTGGAGTTCTAATTGCGCGATGTGCAATTGTGTATCAGAATGGAGGAAGTCTCGACTCGAGCCTGGAACTTAGTATAGCTATGCTCGATTGTACAGAAGAATTGATGGAAATTTACTTCGGCGAATGGCCATACTTCATCTATAGGACCATCGCCTATCCATATACACGATGGGACTCGGAGTAGAGGTTTGTAACACATCCATATCGTCATAAACCGAGTACTATTAACGCCGATTGGGGGGGGCCTTCCCCATATGAATCACCTGATCAAAAAGGATGTTCGTAAAACTTTTGTTTTCCGCCCATAATCCGAGAAAAAAAAGAGACCGAAGCGAGATGAAATGACGAGAGAATCTTACTCCTTAGCATCCACTTTCTTCGCGGCGCGGTCGCCGTTCGCGTCGCCGTCATGAGAACGCTTCTGGCCGCTGCTCTGAACAACGGGAACACCACTAACGCAAAACTTATCAGCAAGCCCATTCTCAACGGAGCTTCGAGTCATTACATACCGAGAATCTTTCCGAGCCTCCCGGTTCTCCTGGAGGCCATTCTTCTGATCGTCGTTACGACGATCCCGCCAGTCGCGGTTGTTGTCACGGTCACGGCCACCACGGCCACCACGGCCCCGACCACCACGACCACCGCGGCCACCGCGGCCTCGGCCACCGCCACGAGCCCGATTGGCGCTAGGGTTCACATTGCCGGCCTTGATCTCCTCCACCTTCTCGTCGCAGTACTGCTTCTTGCTCTTGATGATCAAGTCCTCACCCTTCCACTGCGGCTTGTTCTCGAGAGCCAGGAAAGCCTTCTGCTTCTCCTCATCCTCAAACTCAACGAAGACGCTGCCCTTGAAGGTCTTGTCAAAGCTGCGGCGGAGACGGACGGCCTTGATGGGGCCATAGGGCTCGAAGAAGGCCTCAATGTCGGTCTGGGTGGTGGGCTCCTCGGATCCATACCGGCCAAAGCCCTTGACATAGATGCTGCGGGGCATGGCCTTGTCCTCGAAGACCTTGATGGCGTCGGTGTTGTGCTCGCAGGTCACGGACTCGGGCAGAGGAACCTTGCGCTTAACGGCGGTGTCGTTCTCGACCAAATCGAGGGTCTCGGAGGTTCTGAGGGCCTCAACGACAGCGCTGAAGGGCTGGAAGCGGCGCATGCGCTTGAAAGAGTGGAGGGTGCTCAAAGGCACGGCGTTGTTAGCGTTGCCACCAACCTTGGTGAAGAGGAACTTGTCCATGGGGAGGTTGGAGTCGGAGAAGTAGAACTCGACCTGTTCGAGACCTGATTAGCAATCTCAACCAGGTTGCGACCATTCTGGGCTACTTTCTTACCTGCTTGCGGATCTCAACGGGGTCGTCGGTCTCCTTCTGGGTAGAGGGGTCGAACTTGGAGTTGTTGGTCTTGTTACCCCGCTGGTAGGGGCGCTGCTCGCGCTGCTGCGACTTCTCGTCTGACTGCTCGGACTTCTCGCCCAGCTTAGCGGCCTCGGCGACAATGCGCGCTTCGTCGGCGTCTTCCTGGCCGGCGGTCTCGGCAGCAGGCTTCTCCTCTTTCAGCTCTGCAAGGACATTCTGGACGTCCTGTGCGGACTCCGCATTCACAGTGGTCTTCTGTTCCTCGGACATTGTGAATGATGTGTATGGTTTGGTTGTGTCCCAAGGTGACTCGTGAGGATGACTCGTCGGTAGGGATGACTCAATTGTCGGACACGGGAAAAGTACAATCCTTCACTTCCGAATAATCAAGTGGAACCCACAGATGAGTTCTTAAGCGCAATATCAAAGAATGCGCTCGTCGTGATCAGTCTGAAGGAAAGAGCTCAGCGGGGAGCGATTTTTTTTTTCGGCGCGCAGCTCCGTTAATGCCTCAGGCATTAACACTAACCTATGTAGTCTTAGTGTAGAAGAATAATGAACTATACCAAAGTGACAGGAGCGACAAGCCACTTGTCGAGCCACCAATATGAATCCCTGGTGCCGAAATCAATCAGGTTGAGAAAGGAAAGAAAAATGTAGACCGTAATATTCAGTGTATGGAGTTTACATGGAAATATGGTGTAGAGGTTATCACGTTCATTAACGAGGTGATGATCGCGCCTGCCCACGCAGATGCCTTCAATTTGGAAAATTATGCTCTCATCAATTTGTTCGATTTTAATCTCCCGGTCCCCAAACATTTGATCTACCCTGTATGATTTAACGTCGTCTACGAGGCTCAATCACCCTATATAAGGTGCAGTAAGCACATCGATCCCCCCTTTTGCACCGTCCTCAGCCGAAACCGAGAGTGAGAATTGGCCAGAGATGGGCCCTGAGAAAATGCGCACGGCAGACGTATGCCTCAAGCACCTACTTTCAAAAGCATTGGCTAACCAGATCCCAGATAGTGTACCTTTCTATTGTGGGGCCGCTCATGCTCGCAGCCTTCTTTGAGTGGTTGCTCTGGCTTGCGGCGTTCGTCTACTGCCTGGTGAAAGTGTATCAGAAGGCTGATCACTGGAGTATCCGGGTACTTGCGGTGGTGATGGCGGTACTATTCATCTTTCTGCGGCAAGTGATGTCAATTATCCATCCTCGGTGCAGTCTGCTAATATTTCTGGTCATCAGCTTGGTCTTTCTTCCCGTGATGATCGTAACACTGCCCCTGCCAAGCCAAGTCACTCAGTTACTCCCTGTCCCTGCGGTCTTGTTCTTTCACTGGTTTGCGTTCTACTCATTTTCGATTCTCCTTATCGGACCTTGGCTCATCTGTGTGTACCGACTTGTCACCAGCTCTATTGGAAGGAAAAAGAGAATTGACAAAATACTGGACGAGCGCTCCGCACCAAAGACAGTTGTTGTGATGCCAGTATACAAAGAGGAGCCAGATGTTTTGATTGCAGCGATTGACTCTGTGGTGGATTGCGACTATCCCGCCGGTTGCATCCATGTCTTTCTATCTTATGACGGAGGTGGAGTGGACGAGCCATACCTCCGAGTAATCCAGCATCTTGGCATTTCAGCTCACCTCCGGGAGTACGTTCCAAGTATCGACGTCGTTTACAAAGGTGCTCGGATAACGGTTTCCCGATTTCCTCATGGCGGCAAGAGAAAGTGTCAGAAGAACACATTCAAACTGATCGATAAAGTCTATGCCCGGTATATCAAGCAACACGACGATCTTTTCGTGTTATTCATTGACTCCGACTGCATCCTAGATCGGGTCTGCCTGCAGAATTTCATGTACGATATGGAGCTGAAGCCAGGGAGCAAGCATACTATGCTGGCAATGACCGGCATTATTACCTCAACCACCAAGAAGAACAACGTGATCACCATTCTCCAGGACATCGAGTACATTCATGGGCAGCTTTTTGAGCGCTCTGTTGAATCAGCCTGCGGGTCTGTGACCTGCCTCCCAGGGGCATTGACAATTTTGCGCTTTTCTGCATTTCGCAAGATGGCCAAGTATTATTTTTCAGATAAGGCCGAGCAGTGTGATGATCTATTTGATTATGGGAAGTGTCACCTTGGCGAAGATCGCTGGCTCACCCATCTATTCATGATCGGTGCTACGAAGCCGTATCAGATCCAGATGTGTATGGGTGCTTTTTGCAAGACCGAGGCTGTACAAACCCTAAGCAGCCTCCTGAAACAGCGGCGCCGATGGTTTTTGGGATACATCACCAACGAAGTGTGCATGATCACCGACATTCGGCTCTGGAAACGCTACCCGCTCCTATGTCTGGTCCGGTTCATGCAAAATACCATCCGGACCACGGCTCTATTGTTTTTTATCATGGTTATATCACTCATGACAACCTCACAGAAAGTGGCAGATCTTCCACTCGCTTTCATGGGTGTCTCTCTTGGGCTGAACTATCTGCTTATGTTTTACTTTGGCCTTCAGCTTAAACGATTCAAGACCTGGCTATACCCGCTGATGTTCATTCTCAACCCTTTCTTCAACTGGGCTTACATGGTCTATGGGATATTTACCGCTGGGCAGCGCACTTGGGGTGGGCCGCGCGCAGATGCTGCCACCGCGGATGATCATACAACTCCCGCCGAGGCGGTTGAGCAGGCTAGGGCGCAAGGCGATGAACTCAATGTCGACGTGAACACATTTCACACGTCCATTGTCTCTCGAAGGAGGTCCGTCCCCATTCGTCCCTCGAAACTGGTTGAAGGACGTTTCACGCCGGCCGAGCAACCTCTCGACGATAAGTATCGCAGTCCCAGCAAGCCCGGTCCTTCTCAACGGCCAGTTTCCGGGCCTTTGTGCTTTCCGCCTCACGCGTTTCGCGACTCGGCGGAGTCGCTGTTTAGTGTGTCTTCTGATGCTGGCTTCAATACGGTTTCTCTGCCACGTAATGTGGAGAGCCTCATGGAAGAGGACGACCAACAGAAGTTTTTTAGTGCCCGTCGAGCTAGTGCGACATCAGAATGCTCGCTAAAATCCGGTGCTGATAAGACGCCTCTTGGAGATATTGGGAGAAACGAGGTAGATATGGACCATCTAAAATCTAGTGTCATGGACTCAAGCACATTGGATACGAAGGCCCTTCAATCATCTTCTTGTCGCCACGGTTCAGACTTGGCTGATCCTTCATTTACGCACCCCTCTGATGCTGTTTTGGACAACAAGATTCCCAGCAAAGTCCCCGGCCGCAAGAACAACAAGGTATGGAATGGAAGAAGTTCTTCAGAGGGTCGGCGAGATCTGCTACACTTGGCGAGATGGTGTAGGACGCTGATGTTAGGCGCCTGACGTCAACGTCTGTTCGTCGAATTTTTCTCTGGCGCCGTGTTCTCTCAGACACATGACTGGCTTACAATCGTATCACTATTATTCCCCATGTTACTTGACAAATGCATTCCTGAGTATCGTTATCGCTGTAGCCCAGACTCGGGCTTGGGCAAAATTCAAAGAGGGCAGAGTTCGCCCGCACTTTGACACATGAGCCATTTCATTAGTCCACGGTGGATCCGTGATATCATTACATAAGACCCACAATGGGCGGTGAGACTTTCGAGTTTTTATGCCGTTCCCTTTCTGGCGGTGAAGGGTCCAGTAGCCACCAGAAGGTTCGATGGCCACGCACAAGGTCGGGATGACACGACTATATAGCTAACAATCTACCTGAAATCGGCGCGTATATATATCTGTCACTATTATACTGGTTGATAATTTTTTTTTCCCTCTTTGGTTTGAGAGAAAAAAGCCAAGGTAAAGATCTTCAGGATATCAGACCGCTGGGCAATAAAGTGGTTTAATCACCCCGCCAATAATAATAGTGGAGTGGCGTGCAAATTCTCCCCTCTGAACTTCTTTCCTCGTTGAACCACCCTTCTTCATCCTTCCACCCACCCACTCTCCCTCCCATATACCCTACATTTTTCTTCTTACAATGAGCGTTGTCGGTATTGATCTCGGTGCCCAGAGCACCAAGATCGGTGTTGCCAGGAACAAGGGCATCGATATTGTATGTATTGCCCCGCGACTGCCCAACCGTGCCGGATCTTCCATCTTCCTCCACTGCGACCCCGGCGAAAATCGCCTTGAGGAATTGAGGCTAACCCTTGATATTTGTTTATTACAGATCACCAATGAAGTTTCCAACCGACAGACCCCGTAAGTGACGCCACCCGCCGCCCTCCATCATCTTCGAGGGTTTGAAATCGCTGACTCGAAATTTGTGCACAGTTCCCTGGTCGGATTCACCGCTCGCTGCAGACACATCGGTGAGGCCGCCAAGACAGGAGAGACCTCAAACCTGAAGAACACTGTCGGCTCCCTCAAGCGCCTGATTGGCCGCTCGTTCGACGACCCCGACGTCCAGGTTGAGCAGAAGTACAACTCCGCGACCCTCTGTGACGTCAATGGCCAGGCTGGTGTCGAGGTCAGCTATCTCGGCAAGAAGGAGAAATTCACGGCGACTCAGCTGGTTGCCATGTTCTTGACCAAGATCAAGGACATCACCACCAAGGAGCTTAATGCCACCACCCCCGTGTCCGATGTCACCATCAGTGTTCCCGCTTGGTTCACCGATGTCCAGCGCCGGGCCATGATCGATGCGGCTGAAATTGCTGGTCTCAATGCTCTCCGTCTCGTCAATGACACTACTGCCACTGCTCTCGGCTGGGGTATCACCAAGCTGGACCTGCCCGGCCCCGAAGAGAAACCCCGTCGCGTCGTTTTCATCGACATCGGTGCCAGCGACTATACCGCCAGCATCGTTGAGTTCCGCAAGGGTGAGCTGAACGTCAAGGCCACTGCATGCGACCGTCACTTCGGTGGCCGCAACTTCGATTTCGCCTTGGCCGAGCGTCTGGCCGATGAGTTCAAAGAGAAGTTCAAGATCGACATCCGCACTAACCCCAAGGCCTTCTCCCGAACCGTCGCTGCCGCCGAGAAGCTCAAGAAGGTTCTCTCCGCGAACCCTCAGGCTCCCATGAGCATCGAGTCTCTGATGAATGATGTTGATGTCAACACCATTATGAAGCGTGATGACCTTGAGGAGATGGTCAAGCCTCTTCTTGACCGGATTACCGTCCCTCTGGAACAGGCTCTTGCTGAGGCTAAGCTCACTGTTGAGGACATTGACCAGATTGAGATGGTTGGTGGCTGCACTCGTGTCCCTGCCATCAAGGAAACCATCAGCAAGTTCTTTGGCAAGAACTTGTCCTTCACTCTCAACCAGGACGAGGCTATCGCCCGTGGTTGCGCTTTCTGCTGCGCTACTCTGTCCCCAATCTTCCGTGTCCGTGACTTCTCCGTCCACGACATCGTGAACTACCCCATCGATTTCACTTGGGAGCAGTCCCCTGAGATCCCCGATGAGGACACCAGTCTTACTGTCTTCGGTCGTGGCAACGTCATGCCTTCCACCAAGATCCTCACATTCTGCCGCAAGCAGCCCTTCGATCTCGAGGCCCGCTACAGCCAGCCCGAGGACTTGCCCGGCAAGGTCAACCCTTGGATTGGCCGTTTCTCCGTCAAGGGTGTCCAGGCCGATGCCAACGACGACTTCATGATTTGCAAGCTCAAGGCTCGTCTGAACCTCCACGGCATTCTGAATGTTGAGTCTGGTTACTACGTCGAGGACGTAGAGGTCGAAGAGCCCATTCCCGAGGAGAATGAGCAGAAGGATGGTGATGTAAGTGACTTCACTCCTCGCTATTATCTTTACCTGCTGTTGGAAAAGATTACTAACTAAAATACTAGGCCATGGACACTAAGACTGATGAGCCACCCAAGACCCGCAAGGTCAAGAAGCAAGTTCGCAAGGGTGACCTGCCCATTGTCTCCGGCACCGGCGCTACCGAAGAGTCCGTGAAGCAGGCCTGGGCCGAGCGCGAGAACGCCATGTACATGGAGGACAAGCTCGTTGCTGAGACTGACGAGAAGAAGAACGAGCTCGAAACCCGCATCTACGAGTACCGTGACAAATTCTTTGATGGTGGCATCTACTCTGAGGTCATCAATGATGTTGCGCCACAGAACCCTAAGGATGGCACGTTGAAAGAGCAGCTGGATCAGACGCTCAAGGGACTTGTGGAGTGGCTGGAGGAAGATGGTTGGGACAGCACCAAGGCCACCTACGTTGCCAAGCTGGAAGAGCTCCGCTTCCTTGTTGGCCCCATCATCCAAAAGTACAACGACATCGAGAACAAGAAGATTGAGGAGGCTGAGGAGGCCGCCGCTGCTAAGAAGCGCGCCGAGTTCGAGGCTAAGAAGGCCGCAGAGCCCAAGGAGGCTGACGCCGAGATGAAGGACGCGCCGGAGACCGAGGAGTCGCAGTAAGTGCCGACGGTTACTGGGATTATTTTTGGGAGACCCCACTCGGCAAGGCTCCAGAGATTGGAGTTGCCGAGTATGATGATGAAAAAGGCTTCAAGATGTGTTCACGCTTCCTAGACGCGATCAACGAACGTTGGTCTCAACTTTTTTTTGTTTAATGGCAAACAATTATGATGTAGATCGTTTTCTTCTGATTGAATAGATCAATTGACTCACGCACAATTCTCGTGTAGCAAACTAGATTGGCGGATCCTTGCGAACCGCTGTTCCTGTCGCTGTTCCTGGTGCGATCGGCGGCTCCAGGCTGAGGTCACTTGCCACTAGCTCCAATCTTGTATCCGTCTAAGTTCACTCTATCTCATCCTCTCTGATAGTCAGATCGATTGTACTGCAAGGGCTTCTAAAATCCGTGATGTTCTGTTCTGACACCCACGACTTGGGGAGACTCGTAGCTCAATTGGACCTGGGTCGTTAGTGCAGGACTTGACTGGCCGTCGGATCCGACTCCTCATTGTGATTTAATTCCTTTCCATGCAGGGCATAGTCCCTAGTCTTCCTTGGGGTTAAACATGCCAAGTGTCATATGCGGTCACGCCTAATGCAGGAAAGGGTCGCGTGCTCGGGTGCAATTAGTGGCCCGGCTATGAAAAAAAATTAATTTTTAGTCTAAATAACCTCATCCAAAAGGGCAAGTGCTTTTGTACCGAAGGATCCTTGGGATCCTTGGCATCCTTTGCCAAGGATCCAGTGCCAATTGAGGGTCTTGATCCCGGTTGGGTCTCTTCTGGAGGGGGCAGATGGGGGAGGTTGATCCCGTACTCGTATCCCATAGTTTATGTAGATCGGGTAATTTCTGCTGCGCATCCTGGGACCCCCCTTTTCTTTCGTGTCAGTCTACTGTAGTCCGTACATAGTTGACTATTCAACACCACTGGAGACAGGTTTTCATTGGTGGGTGGGTCGGCTCAAGCAGGAAAACGGGCACGCGAGATCCAGGCCTGAAATTCTTGCTTCCTCGGTTTTCTCGTACTGGGACCCGAGATGATTCATTACGCTCTAGCGCTGCCCCGGATCATCGCATGCGCATTCATATCCCTAAATGGTCTCGCCAATGGGAGTCAAGGACCATGCTTCTCGAAGGGAACTCTCGTAACCCCTTCCCTGAATGGGCTTCCGTTGACAGGACCCGGTTATTCAAGAGGGCCCATCGGTGGAGACTCCGGTCTAATTCGCCCCGCACGGTGGGATTTCGGGGTGTACATATTGTCATAGACCCGGCTTAGTCGGATGAACTGATTCTGTGGATCTAACCAAGATCTTCTGCCTTTTTTTTTCGTTCTCTAAAGTCGTCTCTGCCTCAAGGGCACGTCTATATACCGGGACACCAGCACAAAGAGTCGCTACTTACCTTGCACATGCGGGACCCATTGCCATCCGGACTTTGATACCTGGCTCCGGTCGAAGCTTCAGCATGCGAACCGGCTCATGCTTCTATACCAAGTCGATCTTATAAGAACGACATCCTAGCGGAGTCCGCTCCTACGACCGGGGATGCAGTGGCGAACGCTACTGGCCTTTGTCCCTGCAATCTGCTCCGCAGTGGCTGCGTTGCCCTCGCCGACGATGCGGAACCCCAGTCCGGGCAAGACCTGTATAGCGATCCTACACTGAGAGATCCGTTATGGTGGAAATATGGACTCAATGCCTCCGCCGAGTATAAATACTTTCATGAGCCTGGCCGCGACGATATCCTGGGCCATTATGACTCCCGGTACTTTACCAAGCCCGTCGACGACGGAGAACGCGCCGACACACTCACACATATGATCCGCGCATACTTGAACTTTTTCAACGAGAACGAGCTGGAGACATGGATTGCACACGGAACCCTACTGGGCTGGTGGTGGAATGAAAAAGTGGGGATGATACTGCATCTGCGTTGACGTCTGATCTAACTGGTGTCGATAGATCCTCCCTTGGGATTGGGATATGGACACCCAGGTCCCCGACACCACTCTTGCCTACCTCGCCGACCACTTTAACCGCACAGTCATCCAGTACGAGTCGCCCGATACCGGAAAGAAGCGAGAATACTTGTTAGACATCAACCCGTGGTCGCGGCAGCGCGAACGTGGACAAGGACATAATATCATTGACGCGCGCTGGATCGATATTCACACCGGACTCTACATTGACATCACCGGTCTCAGTCGATTGGAGCCTGATCACCCGGACATCTGGCAGTGTAAAAACTTCCACAAATACCGTTTGATAGATATCTATCCACTGCGCTGGACTACATTTGAGGGGGTTCCGGCCAAGGTGCCGCTCCAATATGAATCCATGTTGATAGAAGAATACTCGGAGAAGGCACTGACCATGACAAGGTTCCATAAGTGAGTCTGCTTCTTGTTCCACCTCCAGTGCACCCACTGACTATCTTGTCCTACTAGTCATACTTGGTTCCCAGACTCGGCGGAATGGATCTCCGATGAGATTCTAGTCAATCAGACCATCAAAATGCCAGAAGACCGACAGTATGAATGATTGTCAACAGTTTCTCCTTTTGCATGTTGTTCTACTTCATTTCGTCGAGCTTGACTTTCTCGGCGCTGCATTGGGCATTTCATTCTCATACCCGTACATCTTGGCATCTGGGCCGGCTGGCGTTCCATGACAAATTCGTCATAATTTGGTTTGCATATATGCTTGAGAATGGAGTTCATCGGATGCAATGTACCTATAGTTTGAAGGGTCAGTTTGGGCATTAAAATCCTTGGCGCAAAGTTCGCAAAAATGATTAACTTTTCCGTATCCATGGACCAAGTCGTGTCTTTGTGAACCGAGGTTCTCAGCCATGATGGCCTTAGGCATCCAATCGTATTATCTCCGCGCTGACAAACTATCGCCGTGGAACCGCCTCGAATTCGCCTCAGCGCCTGCCTATTTCGGTCTCCTACATGTTTCGCGCGCCTTGCATCTGTCACTTTATTCTTTCCTACATCTCTCGTACATTTGTTCCGGTATATACAAAGTCCCTCGCTATGGAGCCTTCCGTGGAGTTAATGGTGCACCACCACGGAACCCCGCACAGCTTCCAGCTCTCCAACTCAGCGACATTGCAAGACCTCTCCACAGCCATCGAAGGCACTCTGAACATCCCGGTCGAGAATCAAAAGCTCCTCATTGCTCCAAAGCCAGGAATGCTAAAAGCACCATTTCCACCAACCACTCTTACCGACACCCTCCCACTCGACTCACCAAAATTTAAAATCACCCTCCTCGGCACCCCAGCCAAAGCGATCGCGGACCTTCACGAACAAGCAACCAGCGAGCGCAAACGCCAAGAAACCCGCGCATCAGCTCTAGCCGCAGCTCGCAAGAACCAACCCAAAGCATCTCGCAGTAGCGGCATCAATACTCTCTCTAGCGGCAGCAACAACTACACATTCCACCGCCTCCTCCCCCTAAACTACCTACCGAACCCAGAGCGCTCCCTCCAGTTCCTCACCCGCCTTCGTGACGATGCAGGCATCCGCGCTGCCATGGCAAAACACAAATTCTCCGTCCCCCTCCTCACGGAAATGAACCCAGCGGAGCACACGACCAGCGAGTCGCGCACGCTAGGGCTAAATCGGAACAAAGGCGAAGTCATCGAGCTTCGCCTGCGCACAGATGCGTACGATGGTTACCGTGACTACAGAACTATTCGCAAAACACTTTGTCACGAGCTCGCGCACTGTGTGTTCGGGCCGCATGACCGAGATTTCTGGGACTTGACGGCGCAGATCGAGCGGGAGGTGGAGGCTGGAGATTGGAAGTCTGGTGGGAATCGCTTGACAACTCAGGAATTTTATAATCCTGGAGATTGGGAGCGGGTTCAGAGTGGGGAGGAGGAATATGTCGACGAGTGTGGGTGGACTGGAGGTGAATTCGTGCTTGGTGGGTTGAGAGATGGGAATAGAGAAAGCGGGGGGACGGAGTCGAGGAGGGAAATTCTTGCGAGGGCTGCGGAGGAGAGGCTGAAAAGGGAGGGGAAGAAGGAAACACAGGATGATGGGAGATGAGGGATGTGAATTTGTACCTTATATAGTTGATACCCTGATGACTACTTGGTCTAAGCAATTGATTTTCTGAAATATTCATTCCGCTTTTCAAATTCGCCCTGTGTACAAGGCTAGTATTCCTTGCGGTTGAAGAACTATGAAAACATGCTTTTGAGATCGTGTCCAAACCACCTAGATTGGAACATGACGAAGTGAACGCGGAGTTCTCCGTTGGTGAGTACCAAGCTGTCTATTCATAGACCGATAGTGTCTGTCCAGACATCCGTACCAGGCATGTAGAAGGTACCGTCCACGGGGTGAGCTAAACTTTGAACAAATCTCACAGGGAGGAACACATGCGCTTCAAGATTTCGACATGATGAAAGTAGAATAGCCCATCAGAGCTTCAAGATGCATAAGTATAGCTACATATTTAAATCTGCTCGTTGACGAACAATCCCGCCATACCCTGTCCAGTACCAATGCACATACTGGTAACCAAGATCTTCTTCTTCGTCCGACGTGCCTCGCTCAAAATCGTAGCGATTTGGCGTGCACCAGTAGCTCCCAACGGGTGGCCAAGAGCAATGGCACCGCCACGAGGGTTGACCTTAGCGTGGTCGAGACCCAAAGTGTTCACACAGTAGACAGCCATGGAGGCAAAGGCCTCGTTGATCTCATAAATATCAATATCGTTCTTGTCGAGCTGGAATTTGCTGAGCAGCTTGGGAATGGCGGCAGTAGGGCCAATACCCATGATGCGGGGAGGAACACCGGCGACAGTGGCGCCGCAGAACTTAGCCAGAATGGGCTGGTTCAGCTCGATGGCCTTGGAGCGGCGCATGAGGAGAACAGAAGCGGCTGAGATATCAATTAGCCTGTCTTTCTATGGAGGCTCTAGGGAGAATAGACATACCGCCATCAGTAACCTGGCTAGAGTTACCACCAGTCGACTTATCACCAAATTGAGGGAACGCAGGACGAATCTTGGACAGCGACTCGAAAGTAGTACCAGGACGAATACCGTCATCCTTAGTCAGGGTGATTTGCTTGACTTCGCCAGTCTTGGGATCCTTGACCTTGACTGAGATGGGAGCAATCTCATCATCGAACCAGCCGGCCTTCTGGGCAACCTCGGCACGACGGAAAGACTCGGCAGCATAACGATCTTGTTGCTCACGAGAGATCCCAAAGTCGTTACCAACATTCTCCGAGGTCTGGCCCATAGGCTGCATGCAGTCAGCAGACTCCTGGTTGCGCAGAACCTCCTCGTTGAAGGGGCGCTCGAGACGGTCGCCAGCAGCGGACATGAGCTCCGCGCCGAGGGCGATACCGATATCGATCTGGCCCATGGAGATCTGGTTGGCAATGTCCTGCACGGCCTTCAGGCCGGATGAGCAGAAGCGGTTCACTGATGAGGCACCGGCGGTGTGGGGGATGCCGGCGGCCAGGGCGGCGGCCCGCACCATGTAAGCGGCTTTGGCTTCACCGACCTAGGTCTCTGTTAGTTTTCGGTATGCCAAAGAGAGATGAAGAGCGTACGTTGCCAAGGCAGACATCCTCGACCAGCGCGGGGTCGATCTTGGACTTGGCCAGAGTCTCCTTCAGCAGAGCGTAGACAATGTAATCCAACTCGGAGTCCTTGAAACCACCCTTGCGCGCCTTGGTCAAAGGCGTACGCAAAGAGAGGGTAATAACGACATCATCGGGGTTCTTCTGGGTGCTGTTTGATACAAATTAGCTTGGAAATGTGTCAGTGGCGAGTTGCGGACTCACATGGCGTTTACTCCACCGCCAGAACCCTTGAGGTGGTTAAAGAGAGAGCTTAGACGATCTGCGGCCATGATTCAATATGGATTGGAAGGCTATCGATGTTTATTATATTAGTGTTTGATTCATATGTCATCTCATTTCCATCCGGATGTTGCTGTTCTTTCGGCTGGGGATATTTTCGGAGTTGGTTGCGGGGAAGCTTCCATGACGCGGATGTGCAGTTTGGAGGGTTGTGTCATTCAAAAAGAGGATGGATAGAAGATTGAACACACTCACCCTTAGTATAGATGTAGACCGATGATTGACAGAGACAAAGGAGCAAGGGAGCGAAGGGAGAGGAGAAGAGCACAAGTAGGAGAGTCTCCGCTTAAGCTTCCCCGAAAATACCGAGGCTCTTTTACGCTCGATAACCGGCTGCGTATCTGGTACCTCACCCCACGTGCCGAACGTGAGTCGACACAAGTACCAGCTACTTCAAGGGATCAAAGTTGATTTGGCATCTTAAGTCAAACTTTACAATGTGCCTAGGTCTATACTCGGAACACGAGGTGCGAATACCGTCTGGATTTATTCCGTTGCTGTCGCACCGGCCCATCGTAAGCAATTCAAAAGCAACTATGGCTTATCACGGGACAACACCTTTCTCATCTGTGTTCATTCCCGACTCGCCATCGGCACACAGGGTCGCCAATCGAATAATATTCAACACAGACTCCGATGCGGGCCGCTCATTGCCGCGGGAGAAATTAGTTGCCGTCAAATTGGGACAAGACGCGTTGACGTTCCACCCCTTGGGCTGGAACTTGGCCGCATAATGTCGAGTCAAAAGGTCAACGCAGACTTGCTGCTGCGATAGATGGAGAAGCTGGGATTTGAGAGCTTTTGATACCACTCAGATGACTGGTCACCTCCAAGGCCTAGTGATCCCGTGTGTGAAGACACGAACACGATTTGAGCTGGGATCGCTGTAGATCTTTCAAGCACGGGAGTGAAAGCTTCTATTGTGATAGTCACACCGGCGTCGTTCACATCATAGGCATTGCGAAGGAGTCGGCGCATCTCTGCCAGATCGAGCTTCTACTGGATACCGTCCTCCTGGTTTTGAACAATGTTGTAAGTGCATCTCGAATTCGTTGTTGATGCCCGCATTGTTGATCAGCACATCCAGACGGCCATTCTTAGATGCGACCTCCTCGGCTGCCTACTGAATGGATGCGTCGTCGGTCACGTCGATCGTGATGGGCCTCACAATATTACCAAACGGATCGATCCTGGCGGTGGCTATAGCACCACGTGTAGCATCGCGAGACCCGAGAAGGATGTGACAGTTCTCGTGCGCAAGGAGGCCTTTCCCAACTTCAAAGCGCCTTGGTTGGCGCCGACGATGAGACAAATGGCGCTAGACTGGGGTTTTGTTCGACTGTTTTACATCCCACAGAGAGTTACTGGTAGCTGTGGTGCCCCGGGAAACAGCTCAGATCCGCCAAGGTGCATTTCGCAGCTCTTAAAGCTGGCTCGGACATTACCTCTTAAGTCAGAGGTGAATACACAAAGAGCAACATAATTCAGCACAAAATTCAGGGAATGGGCTAAGAGGGGGTGTAGCATATTCTTCCCGGGAAGAGCCCTTCAGGCATGCACAAGGCTTAGGGATAGAAGACTACACTCAGCATTGAAGTATGCAAAGTGTCTCAAATTTAGAGCCAGCCAGGTAAACGCGCTCTCGTGATATTGCGTGTATGAAGCATTCAATGCTTGAAATAATTTGAAAGGCTGGATCACGAGCCAGCAATACCCAAAATCCCATCCTAAACTGTCCGAACCTTCAAGCGCCATAGTCCCGTTACCCTGAAATAGCTCAAACCCAATACTTGTTCCCATTACAGCAAGTGATGATGACCAGCATCCTCATTGCTTATCTCACTCCCAACTTCAGACCAGCTGGCTGGAGTAGCTATGCCTCCTACCGAACGAGCATCCAAGTCACTCAATGTGCCTTCAGATGACGCGTCAAAGTCACCGACATGACTGAAGCTCCCGGCAGTT
The DNA here is from genome assembly GCF_028827695.1 of Penicillium maclennaniae. Taxonomy (NCBI): domain Eukaryota; kingdom Fungi; phylum Ascomycota; class Eurotiomycetes; order Eurotiales; family Aspergillaceae; genus Penicillium; species Penicillium maclennaniae. Next base: position 1,705,672 of record NW_026623215.1, on the reverse strand, counting down.
GATGGTGCAGAAGAAACGGGGTGCTGGAACTGATTTCCTTGGGCAAAGTCATCTAAGTCCGTGAGGAGGTCTTGCTGCTGCGTCACATTGGAATCCGAATGAGGATGGGCGTAATAGACCTGGCTGCCTTCCGTGTGACTGGAAGTCGAGGTAGACATCGGTGACTGGGCTCTGACGGGTGAACCGGAGAGAGGGTCGAAAAGGATTTCGCCAGGTGCGGTTGAAGTAGGAGTTAGTTGTATTACGGACTCCGAGGGATGGTTTGATGAGGTTTCCGATGGCATGTCGGCAGGTAAGAAATCCCAGTTATTGGACATTTCACCACGACGGTAAGGTTGTGAGCCCACATCAAGTCCGGTTGAGGCACCGACATCGTTGATGTTATGTTCAGCCTTTGACGCGCGGAGTTTACCATCGTTGTCTACTAGAGAGTCAACGCTATCGAGCGGCTCATGCGACCCTCTCGCCTTTAGTCGAGATTCAAGTAACATGCCCCGCTTCATAATGTCCGCTCGAGCAATTCGTCTTCGTTCGTCTGCAGCTTGGCCGATCTCTTCGGTCATGGAGATGTCCTCTCGGAGGATGGGGTCACCCGGCTGAATCTCAGCGCCCAGGTTGTGTAAGGCTAGAGCGATTTTGCGTCGGGAAGTGGCCACCCACTCTTGAAACTGAGGGGACTGATAAACAGCAACACCAGCAGCCACCAGGACTGAGGCTGTCACGATGATACCTACACGAATGTCAGCATACCAGTCCTCGGCGGGGAACTGATAAGATCCACCCGAGAGATCCGGGTCCAGGAGAACTAGGAGATCCAGGAGATCGTTATCTCACCTTTGACAAGTGGCGCAGGCATGATGAACAATATGCCTACTTCTGTACTTCTCCTTAGAAGTCACACTTCCAAGATCAAGAACTTGGAAACGAGCTCCGAAGCTCCGGATGATGCCTGGATTCTTACATAAAACTTACACCTGACCCACGCAGCCCTTATCCCCGGCCCTAAAGTCACCGCCTTGGGACGTGTTCCCCGCGCGTCTTGGGAGCTTCAACTTTGAAGCTTTGCGCCCCGAGCATCTCCTTGCAATTCGTCATTATGTCTCGTCAATCGATGGCACCCCCGCGTCCGCTATCACTGACGGAGGAGCTGGAGAAATTAGAACAGTCCATTACGCTCACGCTCCAAGGTGAGACCGTGGTAAACAATCCATTAGGCATGAAACTGATCCTCTTATCTGCATGCAGAGATCGATCAGAACTTCAGCACAGCCCACCGGATCGTCACTTCAAGTATTCTTCCTTGTGTGGAGCAGTATGCAGAGCATTCTCGCGATGTCTGGGAAGGTGCCAAGGTGAGTTCGATCTATTAAGTTTTGATGCCCAACAAGATTTGAATGTCGAAGTTAACGCGATATACAGTTCTGGAAACAATTTTTCGAAGCAAGCGCCAACGTGTCTCTTTCCGGCTACGAAGAACGACCCAACGAGGGTGATACAACGCAGGAGCCCACTGCCACAGAGGAAGAACTCTCCGCAGATGTGACCCAGAGCACAGCCGGCGAAGAACCCGACCAGACCTACGCGACGCCATCATCTAAACGTCCGGATCTGCAACATGGTCATGGTGATGATATTGATCTGACCGAGCTCACCATATCGTCGCATAGCACCCCTCGTGCACCAGCTCGGCACACCGGCGAAGACGACATCACCATTTCATCCATCGAACATTCTTCCGATTACGAGAACCTAAGGAAGCAAATCAATGAAGACGACGCACCCTTCGACATGCCAGACTCGTCAACCCTCCCATCCACCCCAGGCCGACATAATTTCTTCCCCCATGGAGCCTCCTCCGGAACACCTATGTCGTCTCCCTTCATTCCACCCGCGTCATCGATCAAGTACGAATCCACACCCGGCGATGCACGATACCAGAAACCCTCGGATCCCGTTCTTCATCAGGTTCTCGACAAGACTTATCGTGTGCAAGCAACCCCTCTCGGCAAGGGTTTCAAAAACGTCGGCGGAGGTACAGCCACTCGCTCCCAATTCAACATCACACCCAAGCCTGCCACATCGACATCGCGGTTTGGCTATGACGACTCACCGATGTCCAGTCCAGAGCTCGAGAAGCCTCAGATGCACTCGGAGATTTTCTCATCGCCTATTAAAGGTGTCAACACGCCTGGAACAAACCGCAAGCGGCGTACCAGTAGCAACCGTACTCGCGGCACCCCGAAACCTGGTACAAGTGTTTTGACACCTGCGAAGCCCAACATTAATCACTCAATGTGGGATAGTGACGATGATCTTGATGACGAAGATTTCGGGCCGAGTCCTCCCAAGACCATGCAGTTTCATATCCCGCAGAGCAGGTTGATGAAGACTCCAGGTAAGAGCTGCACATCCAATTTTATCAGAGAAGAGAAGAGTGCTAAATTCTCATGGATTAAAGCCAAGGAAGCTTCCAAGCGCATTGTGACCGATCTGCTAGCTACGGCTGGAGCGGGTGACATCACGGACGATTTTGATGATGATCAGAGCCCGAGTGTTATTCGACGAACGGAACGTCTCGAGGATGAGACATTTTAGGCGTACTTATTGCTGATGTGTTCCCTCTGGAAAGACACAACCATTAGAAATACCCATGTTTTCATCTGCGAGCCCCATCAAACTCGGCTCTGTGGAAACAAGGATTTAAAAGCGGGCTACAAAAGATTATGTGGGCTTGTTTAGGATCGCTAGTATTTAAATCTCGATGAGATGGGGGCCATTTTCTACATCGGCCTCATATTAGACACCCGGGCCCGAATCTCGAGCTTCGGGACCGAACCAAGACATTGAAAATACTATAAAGCTTCGCCTGCCTCTCAGGGACCCTGTCTCATTCTCAGTCATTTCTTACCAAGATCATAGACTCCGTTCACTCAATCCTCTCTTAATTCCCTTTTGCGACATCTTGTTTCAACAAACCATGACACCTCCAGTCCTAATTATTGGCGCCGGCCTAGGAGGCATCTGTCTCGCTCAAGCCCTGCGCAGAAATAATGTCCCTTACAAATTATTCGAAGCAGATTATAAGAGCAATTTCCGAACCCAAGGCTACAGACTCCGAATTACCAAAGACGGCGTCAAGGCCCTCCAAGATTCCCTAACGCCAGGGCTCTTCACTCTATTCGAAGAGACATGCGCCGAAACCGCCAGAATGGGCATCAGAATCAAACCAGATGGAACGCCCGCTCCTTCCACACTCGGCCTTGGACCTCCGCCACAGGCCATGTCAGGAAGCGTGTATACAGTCGACCGCAGCACGTTCCGCGAAGCATTACTCCCCAGTCTAGAGATCGAGGGAAATGTCTTCTTCGGAAAGACTTTCGATCACTACACCGTCGACGCCGATAAAGTGACAGCCTTCTTCACCGACGGGTCATCCGAAGAAGGAGCCCTACTTGTCGGCGCAGATGGAGTTCGTTCGCGCGTTCGCAAGCAGTATATCCCCGAATACCGGGGTATCGACTCAGCCATGCGCATCATCTTTGGAAAAACACCACTGAAACCACAGTTCCTGGCGAGCCTACCCGAAAGCTATCACCGGGGGATGAGTCTCGTCACCGATCCAGATGATTCATCCCAGCCTACATTATTGTTCGAATCTATCCGCTTCCCATGCGCCGATGAGATCCCATTGCCACTGCCAAATACATACATGTATTGGTGTCTCCTGGTGCGCGCATCAGTGCTTCCAGTCTCAGATACGATATCATGGCATGTGACGACACAGGAAGCGGCTAAGTTGAGCCGTTCTTTGACGAAGGGGTGGGATCCTGCGTTGAGGAGTATCTTTGAGATGCAGGATGAGTCGCAGGCGGCTGTCAGGCCAATTCTGTCGGCTTTGCCAGAGATCGAGCCGTGGGCTCCTTGTTCGCGAGTTACAGTTGTGGGGGATGCGATTCATGTCATGCCGCCGACAGGGGCGTTGGGTGCTAATACGGCGTTGAGGGATGCTGGGGATTTGGCGAGGAGGATTGTTGAGGCGGGTGGGGTTGAGGGTCTTGATAAGAGGGTGATTGGTGATTATGAGGTTGGAGTTAGAGAGTTTGCTAAGGCGGCGATTGGGTTGAGTTGGCAGGGTGGGATGAATAGTTTTGGCTTGAGGGCTGCGGAAGAGTGTGAGCGGATTCTATTGTAACGGGAGGATTTGAAAGCTGGTCTTGTTCGATAACCTGGAGATCTAGATCTACTCTACTTTACGGCTGCAGTAGGTGGGTCGACTGGAGCTACACATGTCTCTATTCATCTCGAGAGCTTTGTCAGTGCAAATATGTGAAATTGTGTCAAACAGTAATTGATCTATGAAGACTTGATAGATCTGCATACAGAGAACAAAGATCATAAGGAGACAGGTAAGTCATTAGAATAGAGAAGAAGTCCAACCACCTCAAGGTATCATACACGAGCTAGGTAAAGAACTTTTGGGGCGCATGGCCCCTCGAGGCATAAAGGAGAGAAATGAAAGAGAAATGAAACGCCGGTCCGAGGAGATAGAAGCAGATGCATGAGACGTGGACATCGGGGGAAGCCCCAATGGTCCAGCCTCTTGGAAAGAAAGTACAGTCCCTTCTCGCAGTCTATAGTGGGTCAACAGAGTTCAAGGGAGCTCCAAGGGAGAATGGTCGAGGTCAATCAGCGGCCAGTCGTTCAAGTTGATGTGGATCGGTATGAGTTGCAAGTGTGAGGAATCAAAGAACGTGAAGCGGTATCCTTGAGCGAGGCCATTTAGTGCTTCTTGCCCTCAGACTTCTCAGCCTTGGGCTTGGACTCAGACTCAGACTCGGATTTCTCCTCCTTCTCGTCCTTTTTATCGTCCTGCTTCTTCTCACTAGCGGACTCCTCAGAAGATTCCTTCGCAGCCTCGACGTGCTCCTCGGCGTGCTTCAGATGCAGAGACTGGTGCTTATTCTTCAAGCGCTGCTCCTCAGCAGCGACCATGTCCTTCCAAAGGTCACTCTCATCCTTGCTGTCCGATCGGACAGGAGTCTCGTCAACAGCCTCCTCTTTCTGGTTCTTGTTCTTCTCCTTCTGCGCATCCAGAATACCGCGGCCACGACGCTGATCCGAGATCTCAAACGCCGCCGACGCACACAGAACACCAAGAGTCAGACCCTGCGCATACACACGAGCCTGGACAATCTTCTGCGAGCTAGACAGGAACGGGTTGCGGTTGACAAGCATAAATGAGCCGACAATGGAAGCAATCCAGGTAGCGCCGATGATCTTGTACTTCTCGCGGCGGGCGAAAGCCATGGTGCGGTCGGCGAAGCTCAGGCCGCGGGTTTCCTCGGCACGAAGACGCTCTTCACGATTCTCGTACCAGAGTTTTTCGGCATTCTGCTGAGTCTCGAATTGGCGCGAAGCGTGGTCGGCGGCGATGATTCCCACGAAGGTTCCGGATGAGGTGGTGAGGAAGGCTTTCATGGGCATTGTCAGGTTGCGGATTGTGTGAAAGCGGCGCGATGCAAGCATGACGCCAGCGACTCCGGCTGCCAGACCGGTGAGACCGCCGATGGTGCCACCCTTGACGACAGCGCTGATTCCTGTCAGTCGATGGCATGATAGAGAAGATGAGCTCGGGGATCAACCTTACCGGTAATGGTTGTTCTCTTCTTCCTTAGTGAGGAGCTTCATTGTGTAGATCGATGTGGTGTGGTGTGACGTTCCAAGAGGAGGAGTGGGGAGGTATAAAAGCAAAAGGAAGAAGCAAAGACCGAGACACCGATAAGTATGACGTGAGCCATGCGGGATCTGGATTTCATCACGGAAGCTCCGCCGGCCGAACTTCGGACTTCGGTTTTGTCTCGCTTTTAGCCAAAGTCGAGGGAATTTGAGAATCTGAGGGTACAACATGAAACTGATTGGTGTCTACTTGACATTTATCTGGCTTTTAATTCACTTCTTCTTTTCCAGTAGTGCTACCGGATGCAATTGATGTTACACGCCCATCCCGTCATCTCAAAGGTTCCCGATCCATCCCGAACGCCTAACGGATGAAAAAGAAAAACCAAACCAAAAAAAAAAAATTATGAGTCAAAATAGAGAAAAGGTGCCGGCCACCATATAGTTAGAGACACGTTTGTTGATTCACCGACGAGATGCTTTCTGCGCCGCATTTTGTCGGGCTTGCATCTTGCGGAAACGATCCTCGCCACTGGCACCCAGAGGTCGGGAAAAGCGACTCTCAGCCACAGCGGTCTGTCGGGGAACAATAGAGTAGCTGACTTGGGTGCGGTCGACGCGAGCACGGTTGGCTAGACGGGGAGGCAGCGTCTCGCGCGCGCGGGCATCAGCAGCAACGATCTCAGCTGTAGTCGGGACACGCTTGGTGATTTTGCTATGCAGCAGTCAGTAGGGACTTTGCACGGTTCAAGGGCAAAGAGGACATACGTAGGATCGAAATCAGCTTGCTGGAACACCCGCTTCGAGTAATCGTCGCTGCGCTGGAGAATCGGGCGAGTCCACTCAGCCAGCAGCTTCTCAGCCATTTCTTTGATGCGGCGCTCCGTGCGCTTGCTTTTGGTGTAGAATACGACCACCTTGCCAATGCCACTGGCGATCAGGGCATCCTTCTGGATCGGAAGCTTAGTCAGGGCAGTCAAAAGATCGCGCTGGATGTTGTAGGCGGGCATAGAACCATCGTCCAAGGGCTCAAGGAAGAATCGAACGGCCTCCAGTAGGTTGATTTCAGGATCGACCAGGGCGTTGGTGTACTGGTTCCGGTTGAGGAGCATGATCACCTCAGGTAGAAGCTTGAGCTTGTGCATAGCAGGCTTGCCCTCCTGGCGATTGATAGCATCCATCTGCGCGGCGTGGGTCATGCGCTTCCGCATATCCTCGATCTCAGCATCGGCCATGGCCTCAAGGTCAATTCCATCCTGCTTGCGGGCGCGGCGTTTTGTAGGCTTCTTCATAGCTTCGTCCATGGCGCGGTCTAGAGCCCGGCGACGACGGGTCTCAGGATCCAAAGTCTCCTCATCGGTATCGGGTGACTTCTCCTTCTGCTTTCGCTGACGAGGTCGAGATGACGAGCCCTCGCCGTCCTCCTCATCGCGCGCACGGCGGCTTTTCTTCTCACGACGACCCTCCTTGCGGCGCGGGCGATCTTCCTCGCCCTCAGCGCGCTTGCGTTTGTGGCGACCGATCAACTTCAAATTATCTGCATCGACATCCAGTGGTGCGCGGTCTTCGATATCGACGTTCTCGGGATCGAAGTTATCGAATTGTGCCTCGTCGACTTCGGAGAGAATAGATTCATCGTCGGAGATATCATCATCACCACCGGCTTTTTCGTCTTGATTCTCGATATCGTCGCCAGTGGTAGGTTCGACGGGCTGGTCGCCTTCTTCTTCATCGCCGGCAATAGGCGTCGCGACTTTTTCGGGCTCTTCACGCTCGGGGGTAGCGGCGGCTGAGCCAGCGTGATGCTCGGGAGAGGCAGACATAGTGTATGGGGTATCTCAAGAATAAGAATTAAGTGACAGGAAGGGAAAGGCAAGGAGCAAAGGAGATGGAGGGATGCGATCAATGAGGTTGGGTGAACGGCGCGGTTGGTTGCGCAGGCAGTCCCGGCACCCGCGAGTTGAAAAGGCGAGCAACAGACCTGTGACAGCAAGTCAGACCTGATAGAGCTGCAGTGATTATGCAACCAAAGGATTGCACAATGCAAAGAAAATAAGGAACAGAGAAAGATGGCAAGGTGATGAAAGGCCAGAGGCGGACAGAGAAGGAGACGTTGGTCTGTGCTCCCGTGATTTCTTTCCCAAGTCCGCTTCGCCTTCCATCACGAACAACCATCTCTCTCTGTCTTTACACCTCATCCTCGATCAACCACATATCCCCACATACAAAATGTTCGCTCCCGGTATGTCCCGCAGTCCTCTCTGTGCTGTTGAATGCATATACTGACTTCCTGATTGCAGGTCAAGAACCCCAGCTCTCCAGGGAAGAGATCAAGGTAACTCGCGCCGCCTTTCGTTTTACGGTAAATCTCTAACACTCATTCCAGGCTGGTGAGGCTGAGGCCTTCCAGACGATCAAGATGACCGCTCTCGGCGGCTTCCTCCTCTACCTGTGTAAGTAGAATCATGCGCTTGACGACCGAAGGGTCTTGAGATGGTCCCAAAGGCCGCAACGGCGTCCTCCTGCTGTCGAATTCATCCGATCTGATACATTTATAGCCCCCTTCGCTGTCGAATTCGCCCGCAAGTTCCTCTAAACGAATCGACCATCCACCCCCATCTCGAGCGTCGTGGGCGCATGGCGAACGAACCGCCACTTATGACCACTCGGTGTAATTGGAATTTTGGGAAGGTTGTTTCACATCCAGACCATCATGTCCTGGTTTAGAAGTGCGGCCGTCGGGTTACTATGTTGTCTATCAATGGTAACTTTGATTTGCCATCACTGCACTCGATCCAAGAACATTGGCTGGATGATGTATTATTATTGTACATGCCTGTTTTTTCTGGGCTTGGTTGGATATAGAGCAATGGAAAGAAGACAATGCTAGGCACTGTTATGGTAAAGAAAGCTCTACAGGGAAAACAAAGTCAATGTAGCAAGTGAAATCGTATTGAGTATGCATTACAGTAGTCATCTCCCCATAAACGCCGGTGCTCCCATGCCCATGGGCCATTTAGTCCCAAGATGTGAAGAGATGCATGATTTGAGTGGAAGCATGCAGGCAACTTTCCTAGTTCCCGTTCAGCTTCTGCGCCTCCTCGAACTCCTTCTTGACCGAGGCCAGTTCCTTCTGCAGGTGCTGAATTTGAGCATGGTAATCGTCGAGGATCTTTATTACGAATTAGTTCATGAGCAAGCGAATCCTTGTGAGCAACATACCTTCTTTGCTGTCTTCATTGTCTGCTCATCGATCTCATCTTCCCCGTTGTTCACCACACTTCCACCAGCGCGCTCCATCTCCATCTGCAATCGCTTGGAGTGCTCGTGGATGGCCAACATGCGGGCCCAGATCTCTTCGCCTCGGCCATTGAGAGAAGGATCAAAGACTGCACGCTCCAGCTGGGTTAACTTCTTCTTCAACTCCTCCTCTGCATCGTCCATCGCGTAGCCTCGGCTGCGTAGTACTTGAGTCTTGGCGGCCAGCGCAAGACAGCGCTTGCTGAGAACGAGATGTTTCCTGCGGCAGTCGGCTATCTTGACGGATATTTTCAAGTCGTGGCGCGAGAGAAGCTCCGTCAGGCAGTTATTGATTTCATGGAGGCGGGTCTGCATCATGGTGAGGAAGTCCTTCTGGCGTTGAGCGCGCTTGCCAAGCTCCCAGAAACCCTTGACAAGCACGGGCACGTAGCTAGGGTCGGGTCGTTGGCGAAGAGCTTCCTCCCACTTGGACTCGTCATCCTCTGGGCCCGGCTGGTAGAAAGGCGCTTGGTCCTCGCCGACGTGGTTGTAGAGATAGGCTCGGAATGGAGATGACTGGCTGGGCGCGTCCCATTTGTCCTTCACGATAGCGATTTGCATGGGAACGGTACGGTGTACTGCGGACACAGATTAGCAGGTGGCAAGAGTCTGGCAGGGTTGGATAATAGGCTACCTCCGGTAATTGCTCGGCCGGGTGACCACAAGCTCGAAGAAAGGGACTGCTGTTGTTGGTTGGGCTGTGGCTGAGCCATAGTAGTTTGGCCGAATTGCGACTGCTGCGCTTGTTGCGGCTGCTGTTGCTGTTGCCCTCCGAGAAGAGATCCTCCAAATAGACTGCCCTGCTGTTGCTGTTGTGGTTGCTGTTGGGGCTGAGTGCTAGCACCAAGGCCTCCACCGAAAAGTCCACCTCCGGTCGCCGGTTGCTGCTGCTGCTGCTGACCCGGACCACCTCCGCCAAACAAGCTTCCTGTGGGCTTCTGCCCGAATGAAGAACCAAACAACCCACCGGACTGCTGGGGTTGCGGTTGCTGCTGCTGCTGTTGTTGCTGCGGCTGTTGCCCTAATCCACCACCACCAAACAGGCTTCCCGCGGGCTTCTGTGCGGTACTTGAGCCAAAAAGACCGCCGGACTGTTGTTGTTGGGGCTGAGCTGTCGCATTGCCGCCAAAGAGACTACCTCCAGTAGAGCCCTGCTGTTGATTCTGTGTCGCGCCAAACAATCCTCCACTTCCTGTAGCGCCGGCGCCACCGAAGGGGCTGGCAGCCGGTTGGCTCTGAGTCTGTGTTCCTCCGAAAAAGAGACATTACGGCGGTCGCAATGCGTCGCGAAGGGTACCGCGAAGAAGAGAAAAGCTCGATCAAGGAAGATCGAGCGCCGATTCGGTGAATATGACGAGATGCCACGCGACTCGTGGATTTTCTGAGATATTGACCGAGTTCAGAAATATATCACCCCGAAATTGGGGGTTTGGTGGTTGGGCGACGGGCTGAGGAGGTGCTAAGAGCTCGTAAGAAAGAAGTGTCGGAGCTGGTTTGTTTAGAGTCACGTGATTTATCACTGAATGTTCGAGGTTCGAAGATCGTGCAAGAACTCCACGTTGCAATTGACACCTTCAAGTAACGCAACCCCGGTCACATCTATCTAGAACATGTCCTCTTTTCTTATTCAATTCAATACCTTTTCATTTCAGGTGGTTTGTGATATGCGACTGGCGACAACTACAGTCGATTATGTAATCTTCCATCCGCAACCAATCAGGTAGAGGCCAAAGAAACCGACCTTTCGCACCCGCAAACCCGCAGCTCTCTAAGTCCTGCCCCAATTGCACTCCCCACCTGAATAGAGTCCCAAGTTCAGACAAGCTACCGTCACCATGGCTCAAAGAGATCCCCAGTATGCCTATTCACCACCTCCGCCCGGACTCATCCCGTCTGCCCGCGCCTCCAGAAACCCGGACTAACGTCTCCCTCTCTCGACAGGTTCAACCAGAAGCTCCTCGTGGATACCACGCCAATGCCCGACCACATTCCCAAGGTCGAAGAGATTGGTGCCACGTCTGCTTTCCTCGCCAGCGCTTCCTTCGCAATTGGCGCCCGCTGCCAGGCTTTCAACGATGACTACATGAAGTGCAAGGACGAGGCGAACGGCCGCGGCGAGTTCGACTGCTTGAAGGAGGGTCGCAAGGTTACCCGCTGCGCTGCCAGTGTGTAAGTGTCGCTTTGATAGAGCATGGTGAAGAAGGGGAGAGAGTCCGAGACTGACCTCGGACCATAGCATCAAGGACATCAACACGCACTGCATGCAGGAGTTCCAGGCTCATGTCGACTGCCTGGAGAACAACAACCAGACCTTTTTCAACTGCCGTCGTCCCGAGCAGAAGCTCAACAGCTGCATCTTCGACAAATTGGTAGGTCCCGATGTCTCCAGTTCTCATTTCCACCTAGGAAATGAAATGCACATGTATCAGCATCTGACTTCCTCTCGCGTACAGGGTCTGAAGAAGGAGGTTCCCGGCAGCCCCGAGAACCAGGTTCCTGTGTGGCAGCGACCTAAGCAGATGTACGCGGAGTACCCTGGCCGCCAGTTCTAAAAGCATGTGGAGATCTTCTACTGCTAATTCCATTGCGATTTCTCTCACGAGTGCCTTCTTCACCCGCCGTCCAGGGCCCCGGCTTTTCTACTGTTTTCTTGGGATGTGCAAGTGGTCCTTGTGTCTCAACTATCTGTTTGTGCTAGTCCGGTGTATGTTTTGTGTAAATATCTATTGGCATCAGGAATGGCTACATGATTTCTGCTTGATTATGACCATCTAACTTTACTTTTTTTTCTGCCTGAATTCGGATGTATGCTGAATTCGGTTGAGTCTTCCTGTGCTTCTCCAACATTGAATGGAGACTACATGAGATTTAGGGTGGACAGGTGGATAATGTGCATATCTTCACCGATGTAGATTCAAGTAGAGTCCATGCTAAAAGTAGCAAATCTGTTGAGAAGGAAGACGGAAAAGGTGTAGCAGTCTATCACTTTCTAAAATTGACAATATCCACCAGCTTATGCTCGAACAGTTCTAAGCCGATAATTATCCCAGATCGGAGAAACATCTATCACATACCTCAAGGCGAATGCACGACTCACGACTCAAAACAAGTAATAAGAAAATAGAGAAAAGGAAAAAGTATTCCCAAGCCCTAGAGACCTGGCCTCGAATTGAAACCCATATGTACTAGACAAAAGAAAAAAGATATAAACATCGAAGACAAAAACTCTCCAGTCAGATTGTTTGGAAGGATCCAAGTCGGCAAGTGCAAGCACCAACGATCCAAATGCACCAAACATTATATATCCGAGCCAGACCCGTATCCAGAAGGGAGAACTAAGGAAGGAGAGGAGCATCGCCGACTTTCTTAAGAAGCTTAAAGCGGCCCAGCCTAGCCTTAAGCTCTTTCCACCCACCACGCAAACGATGTTCAAGTCTCCGATCGCCGCGTACACGCATCACAATCAGAATCACGCCTAACAGCGCCAAATCCCACACAATTTGGCGCACGACAGTCCACAGAATCCACTTCAACCACGCCCAAACGCCTGATCGACGTCGGTGCGCTAATGTGCGCGACTCCATTTGTTCACGGACTGCTGCGATTTCCGCCGTCATCTTGGTTAAAGCTTGCTCGACGCGCCGTCGCCACCGGCTATCTTTTGGCTGTACGTCATTTGAGTCGCGCCGTGAGTTTCTGGGGCTTTCGACGCAGCTGGCCCCGTCCATGCTAGTGGGCTGTTGTCGTCGGTCGTGGCTGTGAGATGTATGTTCCGTTTCAGAGCGGAGACCTGTGTTTGTGCTTGCGGCATCTGCTTCTTCGTAGATACTGTCGCGTGCTTCTTCAAATTCCTCGTCTTCTTCATCATCTATCTCCGCCGGATCCTCAACATCCATTGACCGGCGCCGACGGTAGTACTCTTCTTCTTCGGGCTGGCTAACGGGGCTCAAGACGCGAAGCTTTGAATCTCGACCATCATCTGCTCGGTTGGGTCTATCGTATGCATCTGTCGACCCTGCTAGTCGGCCTCCTATGCTTCCGTACGAACTACCCTCGTGTCGTGATAAGGCTGGCACGCCGACGGCATGTAATGGACTTGAAGATGATGATGAGGAGGCGTTATATTTAATCTGGTCCCAGACGAATTCAAGCTCGGATACTAACTCGCGGGCTTCGGGGGTCTGAGAAGCATATTGGTGCATCGTGTCGATTAAAGTGCCGATATATCGACGTTTGGCTTCGGTGCGCGTGAGACCGCGCTGCGCATACCAGGCATCCCTGTATCAAGACAATCATTTAGCTCCATTGTTAAGGGCCTTGTAATGAAGGGATCTGGGGTCGGGGCTTGTAGACGTACCACTTCTCGCACTCCGCGTGCACCTCCGAGGTATTCCCAATCGGACGATCCATCACACCTTCCACGTCCCCTTCTGCGCCGGAGTATCAGTATCGAAACATGCCTCGGGTAAGTCCTCGAGGGTCTCAGGGGAGACCACGCACCCATACTCTGCTTATACAAACCATAAAGCTTCAGACGCTCAGCCGCCGGAGGGCGCGCGGTGCCCGTCCGAGGAATCCTTTTGACTGTATTGAGGGCATGGACGAAGACGCGATCTGCGCATATTGATGAGCAATCAGAAGACCTTATCGGGCATGACTTCCTGAGGTATACGCACCCACAGAGTCCGACATGCTGCTGGAAGTTCCGTAGTCTGCCCTGTCTTCATGGAAGCGGGGTGGGGCATCGGCAGACGCGGACGAGCGTCATGAGTGGAAGTTATCAGGGCAATCGAGAATAACGGGGCCGGAAGGGTCGCGGTGGTCAGGGGTGGTGTATGTCGGAAAGATGATCGGTAGTGTTCTCCCCTTTCGTGACTGCAGGACTCGGGAAAGCGCTGGTTTCCCGCACGCGACAGCTCCAGGGTTCGGCTGGAGGTCTGGATGGTACTTCGAATTGGTAGTCACCCTGGATAGAGGTTTCCGGGCGTACAATGCACGGTAAACTGTGTATAGGAGATGCCCTCGTGCATCAGGGCAAAGGCCGAAAATGTGGCGTGTTCGACGTGGACCGCGGCTCTCGGGGAAGATCGTCAGGGCACTTGTGATTCTCCGCTACATCTCGCTCCCTTGCATCTGCGCGACATATCTCTAAGGGTTTACTTTTGGTGTTTATCTTCTGAATGTTTCAATACATTATTGGACGATTAGCTATGCATATTTCGATTTACAGGCTTGACGACTTCTTGCACTCTACTATTCCGGGGATCGCGTTCTCGGAGTCGACCGCGCTGCCTGTCATGACGCCCGCCACCGCAGACACCTCCTCCTTGCTGACCGGAGGGCCGGTGAAGTGCTTGCGCGCATACGCGAAGTACCAGATGATGCTGATGCCGGCGAATCCAGCAAACACAACACTCGCATAGTTCATCCCCGAGGCCGTAACAGGCAGTGTGTAAGGCATGCAGAAGAGAACAACAGCGAGCACAATCCAAGCAATTGTAATGGCATTGATCACGAACCCGAACTTGCCAAGGGAGAAAGTAGACTGAGCAACATCCTTGCGGCCCCGGATCATGGAGATCAAAATAGGTAGGCCGTACGAAGTGGAAAGGCAAATGGTCGCCACACCAGTGAAAGAGTTGAAAGCCGCCGTGGAACCAAAGTAGATCAAACCCAGGAGAGAAATCACCGTAGACGACAGAATGATTGACCACACGGGCACATCTAATCTCTTGTTTACCCGGCGCCAGAGCGTGAAACCAGGAATCGCTCCATCACGCGCGAAGGCATAGGTGCAGCGACTGGCGGCAGTCAGGGACCCAATGCCCGCGAACATCATGATTCCCAGAATCAAGAAAAGCAAACCAAAGCCACCGCCCGCGGAACCCGTCACAGTCTTGAAAAGCAGTCCGATCGGCTGTCCGCTCGCCACGTCGCGCAGCATCTGCACGTTGGGCAGGACAAATAAAATGGGGATCAAATAGAGAAGACCCGTAATGCCCGCGGCGACCACAGAGAGCACGATAGCCTTGGGCACCTCACGATGCGGGTTCTGCACCTCCTCACACATGGACGCAACCATTCCGTAGCCCGTGAGCGTGTACGCCGCCTGCAGCAAGCCAACGAAGAAGGCCCAACCAGCAGGCCAACCACTCTGCGAAGAATCGTACTCGGCAAAGACGAACTCGCCACTGCGTCGGTGGTCCGCCATGGTGAGAAGCGTGACCAAGATGATAATGACGCTCGCAGCGGTCCAAAAAATGCAAATTTTATTAATGAGGTCGAGCCAGCGCGACCCAAAGACATTCACAAGCGTGCAGACCAGCGTCACAGCCCAGAAGCACAGGACCGTCTGCCAAGCATTCGCGACAAAGGTCTCATTCCAGAGCGAGATGGCGCTCAGAATCAATTGTGCACCACCAAAGATAATACTCAGTGTCACGGTCCAATTGCCGACGAGGGTCAACCAGCCATCGATAAAGGACATGAGCGGGGCCCAGCGACGCGTAGAAAGCATCGCGCTCCAGTAATAAACACCGCCAGCGGTGGGATAGACGGCGCAAATTTCCGCGAGAGAGGCTGCAATTGCGATGGAGATGAGAGTCACGAAGACCCAGCCCCAGATGATTGTCACAGAGAGGCCGTCGTCGAGGGTGATATAGAGGGTGGTGCTCAGGCCATAGGGCGCGGCCATGATTGCAAAGGATAGGCCCAGGATACTAAGCATGCTTAAGTTTCGAGGCAATTCGCTCTTGTAGCCCATACGGGCCAGCGCCTCGTCGGCGGCGGCGTCGGCCATAATGATTGAGAGTGGGTCAAGAGGTTGGATCTGGGGAAGGGACACGTCCAGGGAAGCTTGAATTATTTAAGAAGTTAAAGGAAAGGCCCCAGAGTGAAATGGCGAGACCCACGAGAACCCCGCATGATAAAAGGTCGCATCGCGGTCTGAGACCGCGGTGGGCGAAGGTTTAGTATACAGCAAATAGGCAAAGAGGACCATGGATGCGTCCGAAACACAGCTTATCGGCGAAGGTTTTACGGCGCGGAGGCTTCCTAGGCACAAAACTAATGACTAATTCCTAAGTCGCGCTTAGGGTAACTCAAGAGTCGGAGATGATAAGCGGGATACGCTATCGAGATGGGTGGAGTCCCTTTGCCACTTGGTCACCCGCGGAGTTACTCCTTTGGCACTGGCTTAGGCTACCTTAATTTTCGTAGGTCCTACCGAACATATCCCCTTCGCTAGGGTCTACGTGGATCATGTATTGATGAAATGGTTTGGATTTTTGTTTTTTGTTTTGTTTATTTTATTTTGCAAAAGGTCACCAGTGGTGACGGCTGCCACATCTGCCTTTGGCCGGAGTTTCTTTACCATAGTGGCAGAAATAAACACACAGCACGAGATGAGCGCCAATATAAGACATTCAATAAAAAGGGGGAAGAAGCCGGGATTCGGGGCGTTGAGCTCGGGCCAGAGCCCCGACTTCACTCGGCAGCGCCCGGGGGGAGTGCGAGGGGGGTATCAAAAAGGGGCGCACAAACATCCAGTCGAATCACTGGCTTCGTGGAAAGAAATTTTTTTTTTCTTGTTAGATGTATCTAGCCGCGCACCGTGAGATGCGGCGGGGGAGAGGGCGGAAGTAGGCCCGAAGATATTGACGTCACGAGATGAGCAGTGGATGGGGGATGGGGGATGGAAGATGGACGTGGACGTAGACGTGGACGCGGAACCGGAACAGATAGTAAAATGAGGTGGGACGGAAGTGAGAACAGAGGATGGAAGGACTTTTAGGGATGGCGAGGAAACACAAAGAGCAAACGAACTCCAGTCTATCGACGACTCCAGTCTAAACCAGAGCGACTTTTGAGAACGGGATTCGTGTCCAGGTGGGAGGTGAGGTGGAGACAGGGAGGCAAGGATGCAGGGGTGAAATGGGATGTAGAAATCAAGAAGCAAGAAAGGAAGATCGCTGAGTCGTAACCAGCCAGCTAGTGTCAACTCCAATTCGTAAAAAACATAACCCGTGGAGGACGATCGTGAGAATCGAGGTCGAAAATGGGGAAACGGGAAAACGCCCAGTCATGCAGTCGTCAGGCCGGTGAAGTCGTAACATGAGAGAGATGCAAGTACAGTCGCGAGGAAACCAGATGCAGGGGTACAAGTAGAGGTCGTAAGTGAGCAGCAGCATCGAAAGGTGGCTCACGGGCTCAATTCGCCGCAGAGGTCATCAGTTGCGTCGAGGCCAAAACCGGCCATGTCGACGGAGTGCAAGGATCCCGGTCCTTTGCCTGGAGAGATGTCGGAGGAGGCATAGTCGTGCTTGAGACGCTCGTGCGGTCCAAAGTGCGGTCCGAAGAACGGTCGGTTCTCGTCATTCGGGGTGTTGCCATCGCCAGCAATCCACGGCCCGTTTTGCCAGAAACGAGTGTTTGCCTGCTGATCCCCAAAGAGATCGTGATGATCGGGATGGGGATCGGGACCGTGGATAGGAAGTTCATTGGGCGATTGGAACCGCAGATGCGACCGGCCGAAACTAGAGCATGGGGAATCGGCATGCAGGGGCAGATCCAGACCGGAGAGTGGGGGGTCATCCACCGTCGTGATATCGATGGTCGGATTGGAGGTCTGCTGAGCCAGTGCTGATGATAGCCTCAAATTAGAGCCTGTGGAGCTATGTCGACTATGGCTGGTCGATCGATTGATGGCACGCTGCACAAAGCTGCCACATGTCTTCATGATCTTTTCCTTGTCGGCATGAGAGAGGCTGTTGAAGAAATCATTGGCCAGTGACGGTTTGGACGGCTCATCATCCGAATGAATCAGCCCATAAGTCGTCTTGGCATACTCGGAGAGGCCGGACGGCATATTGTACGGGGACTGATACACGTTGGGAGCCAGGGCCCGCTGCTGATCGAGGAAGGCATATTTACCCGGCATCTTAGCGGCAGCCACGCTTCCCCGATCAATGGTCTCTTGCTTAATCCCCTCCGACTCCTTCTTCTGAATGACGTCTAGTCGCTCACGATGGCTAACTAACGAAAATCGAAGCATCTGAAGTAGACGAGTCACCTCCTCCGATCGCATGTTCAGAGTCTGAGGCGGTAACAGGGTTCCATCAGCAGCCCGAGGCTGCACCCGCTGCTGGGCCATGGCGAGTTCGAGTTTCTCGAGGCCATTGGCCGGAGGAATGGAGCCCATGGGGCCCAGCAGGGTCTCTACCACCAATTCGGGGCTAACGATCGTGTACCCGGCAAAGACATTGGCATGGTCGGTGATCTGGGCCAGACGACGACGGGCAATGAGTTCACGAACGTTGGCAAAGGTATTGGTGGAAGGGAGGTGATGCTGCTGCTGGTGCGACTTGGCGACGGAAGGATAGGGGGCATGACGGGTAGATTGATTCGAATGGGTACGAAAGGCCGACGGCATCGCAGGACCGGCAGCAGCAGCACCGGCAGCAAGGGCAGGGTGAGGGGGAGGGGCAAGGTGCTGCAGGGAGGGAGCGGAGGTAAAGGAGGGCGGTCGGGATTGCAGCGAGGGGTTCAGATAGTGATGATGATGTTGTTGTTGTACCTGGGGTTTTCGGGCGTAAAGATTTTGCTGGTAGGGAGGGGCAGGGGCGGTGGGAGCATAGCGGAAGTGGTGGTGGGGTGAGATCTTCGATGCACGAGCATCGACTCCAGCCACGCCAAGCGACTTGACGCTGTCCAGGAAATTGGCCCGCGGGTTGTGGATGGGCACGCTAGGGTTGTGCGTATACTGTGCCCTACTCTCGGTGGACGGAGCTCCCAGGTAATGCCACACTTGTTCCCCTTTGTCCAGGTTCACCGTCAGTGGGGCGAATGAATTCCTAGTTGCATCCACCGTCTCGAACTCGGCCCATTGATAGGGAGATCCGGTGTCGCCAAACGCACTGCCTGCCACCGGGACAGCCGCTTCGAGCTCTTTGCGTTCAGGCTTGCGCGCTAAGTGGGCCGGGAGCGGTGGGATGCCTGGCGCGAGGGGCACGAAATTACTCTTGCGCACCACCAGCATCCATCGATATGGCATCTCAATGACATCTCTGTTGACAATTGTCAGTATTGGGATTATTGTGGTTTCGGTTGTTCTGTTTATGGAGGTGCAAGTAGGGTTGGAATGGAAGACTGAAACAACAAACTTACCCTCTTGGCAAAACCTTCAGCAGGAGACTCCGCTCTTCCGGTCGATTCTGAAGCACAATGGCGCCATTGATTTCCTTGTCGACCTGAAATTGGATCAAATCGCCCTGCACGAGGCGACGGGCGGCTTCAATCACGCGGCGATCCAAGTCGGACGACTCCCCCAGCAGACCAGCTGGGCGCTTCTGACGGTGGAATTTGCACTTCAAGTCCACGCTGGGAAGCGAGTATTGTTGGCCATCATCGGCAATTACAGCAATGGAACCATGTTCGACCTGAACACCAGCCAAAAGCGCACATGTAGCATGGTAGGCTCGAGTGCACTTCCCGAAATTGCACTGGAAGCAAGCACCACGAACTTCCCGGCAAAAGAGACATTTCAAATCTAGACGAGCCTTGGGAATCCTGTCAATATCACACACGACTTCCTTGCCGGATGCATCGCGGAGGATAGTGGTCTCCTCGATGAACAATGCACACCGCCGGTGGGCACTGCCCTTGCCATCCTCGGTCGGTAACAGGTCCTCGTAATCAAGATCGTTGGGGCAAAGTAGACACGGGATCTTCCGAGGTCCCTGGAGATGGAGTTTCACTCGTTTGGTTTTCGGGCCGTCGCCCGCGTGCTTCCGCTTTGGACCACGAGTGGACGTCTTTTCGGGCACGCTGCGCGGAGGGGTGAGAAGATCGGAAGCACCTTCAAATCCTTCCATGTCGCTGTCGTATTCGCCATAATACTCGGGTGTGGACTCACCACGCAGCTTACGCTCGATCTCATCGACATCAATCCAGACACTGTCCGCCTCGCAGTGGCACTTCTTGGCAACTCGACCATAGTCTAACCACTTTTCAGTTGCAAAGTTGACTGACTCGGCACAGTTATAACCGATGTTGTAACCGGAATGGTAGCCATAAGGGAAAGTGATGACAAATTCTCCTTCGTAGTGGACAAGTCGGTTGACGGTGATGCCATACTGAGATTTAAGCAAGCTGGGGGAAACCAGATAGGTCTTGTGGCGCAAGAACTGGTCGCAATTCTTCGCATCGCTCGACCAAATACTCCGCATAGCTGCCTCAAATTTGGGGGCGTCCTCTTGCGAAATGCTGTACCACTGCTTCGGGGCACCAAAGTGGATGTAGTTGATGCTGTACAAGTCCACATCCTCAAGGTGCCAAGCAAAAGTGGCCTTCCACATTCCAAGGTATAGGTATGCTGTGTTGACACCGGGTACCTTTTGTCCGATGACATCGAGTAGATTAGGCAATTTGGCGACATTCCACGAGTCGACAGAGTCTTCAAAGAGAGAGCCGGGCATGTCCGCTCCGTACATCGGGTTGTTGTACATGAGAGACTTCCAATATGCCGTTTCGAGCTCCTCACATCTCTCGGCGGTATACTCCTCGTGATCGTGAATGCGGTAATCAAATCCCTTGAACGCTTCTTCGTCGAAGTGGTCGACTGTTTCACCACGATTGTTCTTGCGTCGTGAAGTCACGGATTTGGGCTGTCTGCCTTTGGGCTTTGTAGGGGGAAGAGATTCACCTTCGCTGAGGTCTTCACTTTTGGTCTCGACGGGGTGCGATTCGGGCGACACAGGGGTCGGAGGCCCTTCGGGCTTGGAAGATTCGGCATCATCAACGGATTCTTCCTTAATTTTCGTCTGATTCCCGCGCTTGGGAGGACGGCCAGGACGACGCTTGGCGCCGTCGCTTGTCGGTCGGGCGGATTGGGGTCGCGGGGTGTTGGCCGTACGGTTTCCGCGTTCCTGATTGCGACGTCGTTCACCTCGGCGAGCGGGAGGTTGGTGGCTACTCTCCTCACAAAGGCCCTTCCATTGTGGTAGATTGTAGGTGCGCTGTTTCTCGATGTTTGCTTGGGTGTATGTGCCGTGCGAACCATGAAACTCCTGCATGATTGGATTCTTCACACGAATTGTTTTCACTGCCTCGTCCAGCGGGGCGAGTGAATCGGTCCTTCAAAAATCACAAAGATGAGTAAAGCCATCCACATCTTGTCGACTTTCCGCGCACTTACCATTCTTTCGGAGGCACGACTTTCACGATTCCGGCTTTCATTCCATAATTGTCGATCCTGTTGATAAATTTCTGGAAGTCCCGAAATTGATCCATAGTCTTGTACAAGTGATTGTTAGTCCCGCTCTTGCAAGGGCGACGCAATCATCTGCTCTGCTCACCGGTTTGAAAACGGGTATCTTTCCATCGCCGTAGTAATGATCTGGTTCGATTGGACCGATGTCTACTTCCCGTTCTTCTTGCTCTTCCTGTTTAATCGGAGTCTCGTCGGGCGCCCGAGTTGACTTCTGATCCAGTTCTAGGTCTGATAACTCAGAGGGCACTCCTTCGGGGACATCCTTCTTTCCATTCGCGCTCCGCGGCGGCGTTATTGAGGCAGAGTCAACAACCGGGCCGCCCACCAGCACCTCGAGGGGCGGCTGATCGAAAGCGACCGCCATGATTGAGAGTGATCGCAAATTGAAAAGTTTATTGGAGACTAGCGCCGTCGTCGTTGAGAGCGACCGCTGAGCGACGGCGAAGAATAGGTTTTTCCCAGCGGTCGGGGAAGTTGGCAAACGTTCAACAAGTCGAATGGAAGGAGAGTGAGATCGGATGGAGGTAGGTGAGGTTGATCAGGGAGGTGATGTAGCGGAGAATGTACGCCGGAGCGGACGATCGCGATAAGAGCTGTTTCGGAGGCTCTTTTTTCCCCTGAGGCGGACGAGACGAAACGACTGAAATCTTAGCGACAATCACCAATAAAAACAGGCAAAAGGATATGCGACTCCAAGGCAAGGCAAGAAACCAAGGGACTGGATGTAGAAAGACTCCTGCGTAGAGGTCATTCCAGGCAAAAAGGCACTAGGCCAGATTTGCCCACTGGCGCTGGAAAGAGTGGAAAGGGTGGACGAAGTTGAGCAATTAATCACTAGCGACCAATCATGCAGGCGCCTGGACGCTCGCGGGTGGAGCAGAGGACGATGGCCTGACACTGGCACAGAAAGGCAGGGGGAAACAACCTGAGCAATGATGCCCAGACAATCGGGCGTATCAGAGCCTCGTGTTCTTAGGGCAGGTGGGATTCGTCCGATCAGACGGGAAAACAAGTGGATTGCCCTTAAGCCTGGTATCATACTACCACTTGTCCAGTCTCGGGCAGCATGATATCTGGGGGGGACAGAAATGGGAGAGAGAATGGCAGAGAGAACAGCAACAGATGCAGGGGGCAAATAATTTGAATAAAACAATCGACTCACCAGATAGACCGTAAGAGGGAGACCAGGTCGCGATACACTGCTGTTGCGACAACTCGACGAGCTGTCGTTCATACGTTTAGTCACGTGTTATGTTAGTCACGTGCTCGATGACCTTCCGCACAATACGTGACGTCGCCAACAAGCGTGCGGTTATGAAATCACCTGTCTTTGTGGTATTAATTACGGTCACGAATACCAGACGGCTGTACTGAGCTCTCGGACACTGCCGGAGCCGAGTGTCGGCCATCCCTAGGTGCCTGAACTTCCAGGAACGAAATATCTGTCCCATCTGGCTGTGCGACGGCAGTTTCAAGAATTTTGCGCTCTTAGAAAGGCTATTACGTCATTACAGCCGGTCTGAGTCTCGTCTCTTCCGTGTGTTTCACATTGCCGGCCGACACCGGGTCGATCTGAGGCTTCGCGTCGATTCATTCATGGGGGGGGATCTGCTCCCGACACAGAGGGGAACGTTCGCAACACGCACCATCTAAGCCCCTATATGGTAGTAAGAGTATTGTTTGCGATCACGAGATGTTACCTTCTACCCTTAGTGCTGGAGGTATCGAACGCAATCTAGTTGACGTGGTGGCTCGGGCAATATTGAAGGTATACACACCACGAAGTGAGCAATTGGCCGCACTTCTCGAAATAAGTAGCATCAAGCAATCTTGTGAACGTTGGATAAGTAAAGTGCCCCATGCAAAATGTCTTCATACTTACTTTCTGTACACTCCATACGGTCAATCACACAAACTCACGTCTTCCTGGTCAACGCGGACTTGTTCACACCCAGGTCTTGAAGACGCTCACTGCATCGTCATAAGTACAGACGAAACAGTGTCGTGCAAGCTTCGAAAAGCCTTATGAGGCAGGTGTCATTCGGCGCCTGAATAGTCAACATAGGCTTCCTTAAATTAGGTCTCGCTGGCCCACTGTTGAACGTTGAAATGTGAAGAAGATCTCACGAGCCCCGCAGTGTCCAGAACAGCAATTCCTACTTCATGTAGCAAGCTAACAAGATCGTTATTGAAACCCTCTACTTAGGCCTCAGCTTGAAGAGCATGCCCACAATGATCCGTGTTCGTGTTGCTCTGCCACCTTGGTGTAGACTTGCGCAGATATATACGGACAAGGGCGCTGGACTCTTAAGAACTTCATGTGCTCAACTGTAAATATGCATCTTATCGCAGTACAACCCTTTGATTTGCTCACATCTGCCGCAAAAATCCCAGTATTTGCCGCAGACTGTAAGCCGTCTCCATATGACAAGAGTTGGCCCTCTTCCGGAAAATGGGTCGCCCTCAACAAGTCTATCAAAGGAAACATCCTTCACACCACCTCAATCGCTTCATCATGCTACCCGGGCAATCCATTCAACTCCCCTTACATTTTTCCAATGTAAGGCAACAGTAGTCCTTCGCCATCTATCACTCCGCTTGGCCCGAAAGTAATGACTACTGGATCTACAATAACAACCCCTGCATGCCACCCGGCGAGGATGGTTACAGCAAGGACGAGGGTTGCGAAATTGGAGGATTGCCCCAGTACATTGTGAATGCCACCACAGAGGATCAAGTTTCCACTGCCATGGCATAGGCGTATCGAACAGGAATCCGCTTAGTGATCTGGTCGACAGGCCATGATCTTAGTGGCAGGTCCGTTCCTTTTTCACACAATTCTTCACTGACAAAGTCATGTCAATAGTTTCCCAGATCAGCTGGAGCATTTACCCTCTCTATCTAGACTCACAACTTCAACCATGTTCAACATCACCGAGCTTGGCGGGTGCCTAGGAGCAATGAGACCGCCGATGTGCTCGTCGCTGGGGGCGGGAACAATTGGGGCTCTCTTTATACAGTCGCGCATCGGGTAAACCGAACGGTAGTCGGAGGCGAAGACACGACTGTTGGATTAGGTAGATTGTTCCAAAATGGTGGCCATGGACTCTTATTTAGCCACTACGGTCTGGCATCCGATCAGGTTCTCCAGGTCACGGTGATTACGACTGACTGTCGCCGCCTACTCGCCAACGACGAACAGAACTAAGACCTCCTCTGGGCGATTTGTGGAGTTGACGGAGGTCAGTTCGGGGTCGTGACTGAATTCGTTCTCAAACCTCATCCAGTTCCTGCAAGTGTGGTCTCTCGTAGTCTGACATTCTATCCGCGTCGGAAGTCAAATGAGAGTGAGCACGCGTCTTGGGTAGCCCTCGCCGAGACAACTGCCCAGATTCCAGATTTGATGGATACAGGAACCACAGTAACAGTCATTTCAGTGACAGGAAAAGCAGACCGTCAGCCATTTAGGCCTGAGTGAAGCCATTCGTGGAGCTGCAGTCTCCGTGAGTCTCACCAACTACAACTCGACGACGACAAGCATGAATGATACTTTCCACAAGATGCATCCCAAATTATCGAGGGACGTCACTCCTCTCTTAATCTCACTCTGGCACCGCCGAGTTCTCAGAGCTACTGATTCTTTACCAAGCCAAACTACCTTGCCAGCCAGTCAGCCGGCTCAACGAGCTTGTTAACCAGCCGGCTCTTAGGATGATCCGAGCAGTCGAACCTTCCGATAGAGGGACTTGAGCCAGTATCTTCAGCGAACCTCTGTTGCCCAAGATACCGAAAACGGTTCTATGTTGTTTTTCGGTATGCTGGCTGGGCTCGGACCAGCCTACGCCCCCGAGAAGAGACGTGGAAGTGTCCTTCCAGCCTGGCACACGGCATAGGCCCATGTCATGGCGTATGGTGTCTCCGTGGATACGGCAGGTGACCCAAGTCAAGCTTTGGCAGATGCCGCAGAGTGGGATGAGACTGCCAGAGAGTCTGTTTTGAGGGATTGGGCTTTCAATAGCGGAGCCTACATGAACAAGGGCAACCCCTTCAGCAGTACGTGGAAACGCGATTTCTACGGGGAGAGTTACGACCAGCTTCTAGAGGTCAAGTGCAAGTACGGTCCGGCTAGAAATCTGTTTTTGTGGAGTGTTGTCGGAAGTGACATGGGGAACCACGATTTGCACAGTGGTCTGCTTTGTCGGGTGGAATAGGTGCCCCAAAGGGGTTCGAGCTGTGGCGCCGGCAGAGCAATATCCCCCAAATCAAGCATAGATGACAATTTCAGGTGTATTTTCAACATCTATTGTCTATCAAGCCAGTTCGTATTATAGCATCTAAGTCTATTGTGCCCACTCCTGGTGCAGTCTCTCGTCCAGGTGGACATAACCCTCCACAACTGCCAATCCCCGGATCCTCTCTTGTTCGATACGCGCCCAACTCCATTCTTCAGAATTCCAAGCGTCCGTGTTAGACTTCTTCTGTTCCTTGAGCACTTCGGGATTGGGTATCTGATCATCGCCCATCTTGAACACTTCTCTCACCAGAGATCCATCCACGCCTGTGGCTGTGATACCTTCCTCACCGCTAGCCGGGGTTCCGATGGCGGAAGCTTCAGCGGATGAGTCCAGTGGAGTCTGATCCTGACTTTCCACAGGCGGCGCAGGAATAAAGCCGCTCGCACGCAGAAGTCTCTCGGGCGACACGGTCAGCCGGCCCTTCTTGACAACGTATTTGCTCAAGGCAGTAGCCAGCAGCGTCTTCTCACCACCAGGCTTGCTAGCGGGTCGCCTAAAGCACGTGAGAATGTACATCCACTTCTTATCCCAGGAAATGACCTTGGAGTGCATCTCATATAGCTCAAAGGGTTTGATCTCACGCTTGAAGCTGCAATACACAGACCCAAGCACAATAATGATGGGCTTCCGCTTTGGCGCACGCTTTCCTTCCGTCTTACTAGCCTCCAGGAACTCCTGATCCAGCTCTTTACTGACGATACCAACACCAGGACTGTAAAGGCGAGTCACTAGCGCCGTACGCGACACGTCCAAGTCCGTGAAATACGTGCTGTTGGATTTATGCATATTGTAATCTGTCTCCAACAATGGGGTCCGCGAAGTGATCCCGTACGGTACAAAGACCGGATGTGTGGGTTTGCCCTGTGCATCCACAATAGCCTTGCCCTTGGGAAATAGAGGTGCATTGGGCTTGAGACGTAGGTTCCCCACAAAGTGGTATAACAGACGGAACTGGAGAAACGGATCAGACATCTAAACATCCCAGGCAACGGGTCGGCTCCACCGGACCAGAGTGAAATCCGACAAGTCCACCGCTAGATTGGCCGGAAAATACTTACATGCCAAAAGAATGGGAGGTTTTTCATATTGATAAGGGCCAAAAGTAGAGCAAGGGTTTTCCACGACGCCAGTGACGCGACGAACGCCAGCAGGTTGCGCATGTTCTCGATGCTGAGCGCACCCTGAATGGGTGACATGGTCCTTGAAGACGAACGAGTGAATTGTGATATCAGCCAAGATATGTGGTTTCAGCCGCAGTGGATGTGTGATGAGTTCGCGGTTCATGCAAAAGCTGATAAGCGATAACAAGATTGTTGGATATAGAAGTGCTTTGAACTGAACACCCTTGTTTCCACGCGACACAATCTTCTCAGAAGTGATGCAAGACGCGAGAAATGAAGTATAATGTGATAAATCGATGGCATCTCACAAGCCGATCGAATCACCTGCACGATCAGCGTCTTGTTTTGTTGGAAAAAAGGGACCGAGGCTGATGCAGTACACGTGATTCTGACTCATCATATTTTTGGAGGGGAGTCGATATGGGATCTTTGTTGATATCTGAGTGGAACAAGCGGAGATATGCGCAATATTCTGTATAGTTCTGAACTCGCCGTCATATCTTGTCTCCCAAGAGTCTATGAAAGAGAAACCCAAATGATTCAAGGATTAGGAGCAAAATGCTGCCTGAAAGATTTTCTTTTGCAATTTCTAGGAGGATTTTTTGAGAGATTGAGAACGACTAAAGGACCAGACTTTTTAGTCAAACTTGGATTGTTTTCGGGGCGGGCTGCAGAAGTGACTGATATATGAGCTCCTTGAAAAATGTCTGAACGTGATTGAGGGAGCCAATGCCACGCCCACTGTCTGCCGTTGATCACCAGATACACACATGTATGTTTAGCTGCGAAACCTTGCTGTAGACTATAAGAATATTTCCAAAGATCATGTTTCCAGGCTGGCGACTAAAATCTAATTTCTGTCATCCTGGTTGCCTGATCTCACACTGCCTGTCTACGAAGTTATTCCTGTCCAATCGACCCTAGGTGGTGGCTTAAATTAGTTCAAACCCATAGCAAACGGAACTGCCTAGTTTAATCTTAGAAACGGAATGTGTCACAAATTACTGCTTCTGGCGCTGCCGATGTGGTGGTGAGATGACTGGACGGGACTCTTGGTATACTTGACTGTATTTCGTAATAAGGGTCTCACCTCATCAATTGTTCAAATTCTTACTCTATGGTAGCCACTTGGATCATGTCCATATTCTTGATTTGGTTGTGGAGACTACATCAATGTGACGTCTCTATAGATCTGGTCTGTTGAGGCTTGGGGTGCTTCAGTCCCAGGCATGGCCCCGTACAGCCAGACTGCAATCCTCCTCAATGACCCTTTGAGCCTTCGCCCCGGCCAAAGCCTTCTCATGCGGTGTCTAAAACGTATAACCACCCACAGGACGAAGACAAGAAACGCAGCACTCGGAAGGGCTATAACCCAGAACAGGCTCTGATGGAAAGTGCCATTGCGAATATCGACGCTGTTCATCCCCAGATAGGATGTGATGAACGACAGAGGCAAGAAAACAACCGTCACGATGGTAAATATAGTGATAGCGCCACTGTTCGATTCTTTTTCGCACTTCAATCATTGATCGGAGCTATTGGGTATGGTCAGTATTGAAGAGCCACGTGAACAGTCTCTGGTAGCTTACAAGCATCGACGTTTTGCCGGCCATGTCCTCCAGCTCATCTAAATCACGCTTCATTTGTTTGATCATCTTTCGACTTTGATGGATGCTCTGCAAACTGATCTGCTGGCTCGAATGCTTCAGGTTGACCCATACTATTTTCATCTTGTCCAGGACCCTCAACTGCTGATCAAGTACGACATTCACAATATTGAGCTCCTCTCTAAGTCTTTGAATTGCATCGAAGGTCTCGGCATTGGGATCCGTCCGGACTTGTAATTCCTGTCATTGTGTGAGATATTCAGTCGAATCATGTACGCTTCAAGGGACTGTACCAGCCGTGAAATGTACCGACGATAGATCTGCAGAAGATTGAAGCCATCATGTCCGGGTAGACCATTTGGTTTCTCACTTGGTATTCTGACTAGGCGCCCAGTCACCATCGTAACGATGTCTTGGGCGCTTACACGCCGGAAGACCTTTGCCTCACTGAAGTCTCCAGTGCGAATCATGGAGATAAGTTGTAATTTTCCAACTCGAAGAGACTTGTGGACCTTCTTGGCATAGCGTTTCAAAAGATCGAGATCAGAGTGGGTGTCATGCTTTATCTGACTGCAGATGCAGACGTACGTAATCAATGGATTAAAGGCCTCTACCAGAGCTTTGGGGAGGTAGAAAATCGTTGATCCTTCCTTTCCGCCTCGAGTGATCCCGGCATGGATCTGCCTGATGTTTTTGCAAAAGTAGGACATGTCTTGTCCGATGAAATCGAGATAGGCTCCAGAGTACTGATGACTGAGTTAGCTGAAATGAAGACTCTTGGTAGTCGAAGTGACTCACCTCCTTCGTGAGCAATGTGAGCAATGCACCATAAAACTTCATGATCAGCCAATACTGATGCAGATTCTGATAGTGCACAGGTACAAAAGCATCTAGAATTTCAATCGCCTCACTGATGACATTTTGAATCTTTTCCCACTCAGGCCTCTTCTTGACCGGGTACTGAGCATCCGAAGCGCGTTTCTGGGCGTGGCAGATCATTTTCATCCGCCTCAAAATTTCGTTCCTTGAGCATTCGGAGAGACTACCGATAAGGTCACTCTCTCGCCTATGACGTAGAAAGTAAATATTTGCCTCTGCATCTCTCTCTTCCAGGATTGCACGGATCGTTCTGTCCATGTCTCTGTGCTGATTTGAAAGTGGCTCGCTTTTTTCTGATGGGGTGGATGGCAAGCCGTCGGTTGCTTCAAGTTTCCAAGCAAAAATCGGGCACAGAGGCGACATTTTCGTTTCACTGGAGGGCTGCGCAACTGTGGCTTCCTCCTCATAAGAATCATTCATTTGGTTCAAAGATGCCATACCGATAGAGTCGTTCGCATTTTCCATAGGTCGAGGTGAATCAAACGCCATGTGATCTCTTTCGGGATATGGCTTGTCAATATTGGCATCAGCATCCGCTGAGCTTATTCCTTTGCTTATGCTCAAAGAACGAGAGCTCGAGGCCCGCTGCCTCAAGTTAGGGTGGTTTCTGGACTCTTTTGTAGGTTGGTCGGGACCTAACGAGCTACTTAAACTTTGTTTGTCGGCGCTTTCACGTAGTCCGAGATCAAGATCTTCAACAGGGGATACGATGGCCGTCATACTAGCCAAAGAGCCTTTCTCTGTGGACGAATCTTCATTCATATCTTCGACAAAGCTCTGCAGGTCGGTGGCCCTTCGAACGGGCTTTTGGTATGTGTCAGGATGCTGGTCATGCTCTTCGGCAGGATTTGGCTCTGTATCATGACCAGATGGCTCCAGAAAGGTGTCAAAAGAGAAAAGATGGTTGCCTGGAGATCGTGACGCTGGGGATTGACGACAAAAAGGTGGTGTTGCCCCTGATGTCGGAATGAGCGCTGTCGTAGTCCCGTCAGGGCATTGAATAATGCCAGCCTCGTCATGTTCTTCGGAGGTCTGACAAGAATCAGGATCAGCAGAGTTTCTAGGTGCAGCGAATCCCGGAAGCTCAATTTGATGGTCCGTGTCAACTCTTCTTAGAGGGGCTGGCGTAAATGGCTGGTCCGCCGCACCTGAGGAGGCCCGGGCACGAGACTGAGATCTAGGACCACGCCTGGCATGACGAGGACTAACGAGCTTCAAATTCTCCTTGGATCCTTTGAGCCTGAGCTCTACCACACAGCCAGGATAGATTTTGTCATTCCAGTCTGAGGGAGAGATGGGCCCATCCGGACCATTCAAAGCGTATGCCCCGGCTCTGAACGCACTTAAATGCTCAGGATCATATTGCATCTTCGTTCCAATGACGGGTTCCATTTTCTATAAAGTGCACAACATGTCAGTGAAAATCCTGTTTGGCCCTTTTCAAGGTGACATTCGTACTCGCCAGGTTCGGCCCACACGCCAGGGAATCATTAACTCAAACCCAGCAAGATCCTTCAACCGAATGGGTTTCTTATCACTCTTCCAAGCATTTTTTTGAATCGCGTCCGCATGATGCTGACGTATTGAAGCATCGTCGTCTTTGCTTCGTTGACCCATGAAGGCTGGGTGTCGAATCATGTCTTTGGTGCGCATAAGATTGCCCATGGAATAGACAGACTGCTTCTCTATAAGATTGGAATAGACCGAGCCTGTGCGGAAGATTGACACAAGGGTGAGCTTCAATGACATCGAAAATTCCCAGTGATACACTCACCGGCCCTTGTCGAATAGCTATGACCGCGATGGCGATTTGGAGCATCATAAATGCTGTTATCATCATATGCTAATATCCCAGGACGTGGGTGGTAGTCTCGGACAACCTTGTGAGGCTTCATCGAGATATAGATTGTGACATCATTTTCGTCTCGTTCGCGAAGAATCTCGGACCAATTGCCTTCTGAAACAAGCTCGCTGTCCACTCGTAACTCGTACTCATCCCTCCATGAATCGTTCAAGAAGGCAGGCAACATGAAGTTCTCTTCCTCCAACGCGCCGACGAACATCGTAATAAGCTCCTGTGGCAGCGCATCAGCCACATTTCAAATTCATTGAGCATAGATTCAAGACTCACAAACCAGGTTTGACAACGCGGCTTGGGTAGGCAGTATTCCTTGCCCTCCAAATCAATAAACCTAACTTGTAACACTACAGGTCCCGAGTCAGGCTGTGTCATCTTTTCTAGAGTAATGACCTCCCCTCGAAGTGTTTCGAGATTGGAAGGGCCCATGCTTATGATCAAATCTCAAATATCGGTCAGGGTCTGGATCTCGAAGACTGAGGAAGACAATTACCTCCATTGATCAGAAGCATCCATGTTTGAGGGACATGTATCACTTCTGGTGATTCAAGAACACTGCAGACGACCTGTTTCTCGTCTCTCCTTCCAGTTGGGTGAAACGAATAATGGAACTGGAGAAGACTCCTCACAGGATGCATTGAGACCTGGGAGGGGGGTTCTTGCCGACGCAGCGGCTCAAGGGCGAAGTAAGGCAAAGCAAAGAAAGCGACCGAACACTCCTTCGTTTCCTGGTTCTCATCGTCCCGAGCAACAAAACTGAGCGCCGTAGGATCTAGATACCTGCCATTCACGTACGATTTTTCGTTTTGCTGTTGGAGATGTCTGAAGGCCGATCGAATGAGAGTGCACGTAACTTCTGAAATGTTATCGAGGCGCAAAGATTCAATCTACCATCAATCAGTCACACATTTTGGGAATTGCCGAGTCAACACGACTACCTCAAGAAGCTCCAAGCTAAGAAAGTTGCTTTGAAGATGACTTTTTGGGCAAAATTAGCAAAAAAAACAATATTAGATATATCAAACATCACCTCAACAGCACAGATTCGACGATTCATACGACAGAAATCCAAGGCAGACTTACATCCAAGAGATCTCTGTCTCTGTTCGGGTGGCTCCCTCGTCATATGTCAGGACTGCAATGTCATGTGTATGCTCATCCTCTCTAGGGACGAGCCGAGTATGAATAATGTGGTATGTCTCTGGAGGAAGATTTTCCTCATGTTTGAATGAGGGCTGGTGAGTAAACACTCTGCTTCGAAGTTTCGGATTTTGTTCATTGTCACGACCATAGATCGAATAAGAAGGCCGAATGTTGATAACATGATGAACTCGAATATGCTCATCTTCAGAGGCATCTGCAGGATCGGCATGGATATTACCAGTACTATGGTAGCTTGGTGCTTTGGCTGAGGTTTGATGGGGCCTGACTACGGTCACAACCTCTGATGGTCTGAATCTTGGAGACGGGGGTGAATGAGAAAGGGAAGATAATGAAGAATCGGAAGGTGAGGAAGATCGAGAGTTCACGAAATAGTATGGCGCATCACTTGAGTAAGGCCGAGGTGGAGCACGCCCGCCACGAAGTGTATACTCCGGAGACCTCGAGCGGCGTTGGGATATTGACCTTAGTCCGTACCGGTTGCCCAAAGGGACATCACGGGAATCATCCGAAACTTGCGAGTCAGTGTAGTCTTCCTCAACATGTATGCGAACATTGCGTGAACGCTTTTCCAACTGTGGTGGGTATTCATCCTGATTGTGGTATTGTATAGCTGCTCCGTACGAGGTCGAGCCTGGCGGCGAGAAACTAAGTCGACGGAGTGGACGGGAACGCACATAACTCCCACGACTGTGTACCGATTCCACAGGGGAAGCAGCGCTTGATTCGTCACCGTCTGACCCATTTGTAGATGAGTTGTTCTCCGACTTGAGCGAATCCATCATGATACCCAAGAGGATGGGTGTTGATGCCAGAAACTCGTAGCGGGACCTTATCTAGTCCAGGTCCCGATGGATGCGGCAGCTTTGAATCGTGGACATGTCTCAATTCGAGGGGAAACTGCCCCAATTTGCGACTCAGCTGTGGAGAAATGCAGCTCATCAGCGCTTGTCCCAATACGAGCACAGCATCTGCACGGCCCCCGCGTCGACGCTATACTGTAATCGGAGGCACTGCTGAATTGTTGACTTGCAAGATTGTAGGCCGCTCCCTCGTCAGATCTAAAGCCATTTGAAATTTACACGGAATGACCCATAGTCAACTTGGCTGGACATGTCTCGGATTTCATTATTTGCCTATGTCCTTTGAGAGTTATAGATAAATTCGTGCTTCAAAACTTTCCTTTGGATCGAGCAACATTGAAAAAAAAAAAGAATGAAAAAACACCACTCGCAGCCGTAACATCTTATATACTTGTTTCTGGATTAATATCATCAATCTTCATGAACTCACTCCTCGAAGAGATCACATCTCATCCAAACCGGGCTCCTGCTCGAAATTTTTGGGAGTATTAATGGACTTCTTCGTCTTCGAGGCCTTGTCTGGATTTGGAGGGAAGAGACTTTCGTAAATGTCGGCTTTGTGCGCCGCCATGGTAGCCTAAATAATTAGCGTCTCTGCGTATGAACGAGAGAAATCGACGCTTCCTACCTGCTTCTCTGCAGCGGTCTGCTCCTTCAACGCTTCCATTTTCTGAATGTCTTCGGGCCTCAAGGGCGACCCTTCGTAGTCATCGGGAAAGGTTGTGTTGAGGTAAACTGCGAAATTAATGATATAAGTCAATTGGTATTATTGAGTGGTTTTTGGTTGTGCACCATACATTCGTCGTCCCTCTTCATACCAGATTGAGCCTTGCCGTGAACCGAAGTCCGGGCCAGCCGGGTGATATGGAAGGCGGAAGGCCTCGTCAGCTGATGCTTGAGCAAAGCTGGGTACATCGTGAGGTTGGAGTCAATAGTACTGAAATATGAGAGATTGGAAACATAAACTCGCCTCGCATGCTAGCTGGGGTGCTCTTTAAATGAGCTTCAGGTGGACTTGTGATGATGTCAATCATATGACCTTTCAAAGTGTGGTAAGATCAGATCGCTCCAATAATCATCCGGGTAATTTATTGGAGCTATTCTCTGGTAAAGCTATTTGTCTTGGGGTCCGAGTGACGGCATTGGTCGAAGAGGAATTGTAATGTGCAGTGGCAACTTCAGTGCATCCGCTCCATGGTACGGATAAACCTTCGTGACGACTTCTTTTCCTGGGTTCATCTCACTAACTTGTTGAATGGTAGGAAGATAAAGATCAGTATCGTACATTAAGCGCGACACATCCATTTAGATCATCCACTGCTGCTAAGTTGTCCAATGGAGGCTGGGAAAGTTGAAGATCCGTGTCTTGCATCTATCTGTGCAACATCTAGAGATGGCTTCCTTCTATGGACTGACACAGACATGGACCATACGCCATATACTTGAAGCAGACAAGTAGACAACCAAAGACTACATCACCAGAGATCACTCATTATTTCTCGAATTGCACCTGTCACTTTAACCACATCAGACTATACAGAGTCGTCCAATATCATCTTACTAAAAACTGGCCTAGAATCGCATTGATTTCTCCGTAGTGTTCTCCGCCCTCCTTATTCAACTAAAGCATCTCGCTGCAGCCGTGCTTTTTGGATGGCTGTCAATTTGCGTGGGTTTCCCATACTTCCAAACGGTCTTGCCACCCCCTCCAAGCTGCCCTGTTGCCCGTCACCTTTGAGAGACCAATTTGCTATAGCATTGGGGAGACCCACAGAGGCAAGGATACCCAGCATTTTTCAAATATCTCTCCCCATAGTTCACTGTCAACTCCTCAAAAATAGAAATATCTTTTAACAAGGAAATGAACACCACCCAGTTCCCCTCAACAACCGCGGCGAGAAACTCCGCCTTGCTATCGCACGAGTGATTAACAAATCGGGTCCAATTCCCGTAATACGTAGGACATATAACCCCCCTTATCTGGGCCAGGCACATTAGGGCACAAATCCATGCAATATGGGTCGTCAGCACAGTTTGGCATCCCCTTGACTTGAATGACGCCAGTGTAGGTGCCCATATACACACCACCTTTGCTGTGGAGGTAATTGGCTAGGACTCGGACACCGACTCCCTTGTCTTGATATTCACGAAGCTCCATTAAATCTCCAGCAAACACACGGCAAATACAGTCACAGCCGTCGTTCATTTTCCTCCTTTTCTGCTTGATTGGCTTGTACTTGGCATGCGTTGTCGTGTTGCGACACAAATTACACCTCCACGGTCCAAGAACGAGCACCGGGTTTGCGGCATGATCAAAGTCTTCGGGTTTCCAGATATAATGATTAATATGGATTTGCGATCGGTGATTGAATCTAGGTCTCTTGAGGCCACCATCTAGACACTGAACAATATGGTGGGGATGTTCACTTGTAAGGCTTATCTCTGGACCCAACTCCGGGCGCAAGAAACCGAGAACGCGATTCTTCTCCTCGGCTGAATCACCAGCAGCATAATCCCAATCACTGAGATCACCAACAGAGCCTACCTCGATGGCAGGTTCGGTGGCCTCATTGATAGCCTCAATGTCGAACCGCATATGGGCAGCGATCGGAGAACAGGGCCAGGTGACAATTCGTCCAATACGATAAGTGCCTCTAGGGTATGCCCCAAGTACAAGGTAACTGATGGTCCTGCCAATAGGCGTAGCTATCAAAGCATCATACTCCAGTGTACCGAAAGCCCATGTGGAAGGGATGTATCTCCTCACCATCCGTCTTGGCCACTCCATATTGTTCGTTGGGTACAGAGTGCGCTTAATGAGATCAAACGTCCTCGTATTAACTACCTCCGTGACGAAGATATAGCGTAGACTAGACTTAGGGAAGAATTTCTCGTACATGACCTGGATGATTTGAGACATCGGCGGTCGGTCGTCTTCTAAGGGTATGTTCCGATTTCTTTCAGGATTGCGAAGCTCTTCAATGTGGAACACGCCAGGTCCAATCCAAGCATTTAGACCCATATCAGTCTCGCTATTGTCAATTTTGATATGACGATACACTGACCTTCCTCGTGGAACAGGGCTCACCCATTCGTTGGGAAGGCCGACCGCATCAAAAGGTTCCCTCAACATTACACGAATGTTTCTGCGGACAATCTTCAGCTTGGAAACTTGGCGTACACGAGCGAAAGTCAGGGTTGATGGGTGAATATGACAGCCCGGCTCATTAGGATCATCGATCCATCGCCGAATCTGCGCGCCAGGCACTTCATACAAGGCTGGGTCATACTCATAAGCTTCTTCCGAAGATGATGAATCCTCAGAGTCGGTGAAAGACTCTTCAGAAAGATCAGAGGGTGTATAGTCCGAGTCAGGAGGAGGTGAGCCCTGAGATATCTCGGAGTAAGCAAGATCCTGATCGATGGAATCATTGTCACAATTGGCATGTTTAAGTAACACGTCACGCCAGGGCAGCCTACGTGTACGTGCAAAAACCTCCAGGCTGCGTCGATTCTCCTGAATTAGCCTGACCAGGTATGTCCAATGCATAGATTTGATGCCTATGTCTTCATCATTTTCACAGGCCAGTCTGAAAGCTTCAGAATGGGCACATATAGCGAACATCTTCCAGCCGAGCCTACTAATGAAGGCTCGACATAGCTCAGAGCTTTTGGTTTCTTGTGAGTTGTCTTCTTGTTGAGATACAAAGTTGTCGATAAAGTTTTCGGCGCCTTCAAGGTAACGCACACCTTTTCCACCCAATGGAGTATCATCTCCTGAAATGATGGCCTCGCGAACACTATCTTGAAGACGGCAAAAGCAATTGATATCCCAGTAAATCGCTGCGACTATGATTTTGGCATGGTCTACAGGTTCAGGAGGCGTCTGCCCAATTTTGCGTCTTCTAGCAGGCTGGAGACCTTCCGGGCGCATCTCTTGAAGTGTCCGTTTCGTAGATGCTGGTCGCTCACTACAAGCATGAACCCCCAGCCTTTTGCCTCTGGTGGGTGAACCCGACCGTGAGATTCTAGGTTCAGGAGCTTCTGCTGCGGGGCGCGCCTGACGCGCTCCAATCCACCTCTGCTGTAGTCTGTGAATCCGTAAAACAGCTGCTGCTCGATCTAGATACTGTGCTCCTTTATTTCCCCCGGCTATTTTTCTGAATTCTGCAGTTCCATTGGCTGGATCCCAATCTTGCATACTTGTGAAAAGTTTTTGAACGGCTTCTTGCTGGTTTCGGAAATATGCCTCTCTATACCGTTCAAGAGCTTCATGAATTTGGCCACTTTCGAGACACCGTATAGTCAATATAGGATCTTGCTCATAAAGGTCTTCAAGAGCTTCTGCTTGATCTTCGTAAAAGTCTTCTCTCTGCTGTCGAAACCCCTTTAAGAGTTCTGCTCCATCAATCACCCCTTCTGGCGTCGCTCTCCTGATGAGCCTTCTGACATCTTCTTTTTGAATTTCAAACCCTTGATCGTTTTTCCTCCTCAGGATTTCTTGGATTTCGGCGAAATCATTCATGATGAAGGCTAGCGTAAAGTATAAAGACGAGAAAAAATCACGAAAAGGTCGTGGTTCATGTCCGAGTATGTATTAGGTCTGCTTCTTAAGCGCTCGCAAAAAAGTCTATGGCCCCAGAATTAATGGACGTGAAACCTTTTACTAGATCTCGTGTATTCAGAGAGACGTGCATCATATATGCCTTGTGAAAGAGCATATCACGAGAATTGAAAGAAACTCATCAAGGGCTTTCTTACCAAAGGGCTTTCATAGAAATAAGGTGACGACCAAGAATAACGAGATCAACCATTGGCCGAGCGTGCCAATGTGTAGGCTAAGAGGAAAGTGAGCAACATAGTTCAAAGGCTTTCCTTTCAACAAAGAAAACATAGATTCCTTCTTGAAGCTGCACTGGCGACCTCTTTCGCTATCTATGACTGAGGCTTCGGTACTGCGATTTCAATCCTCAATCACTCTGACTATCAAAGACTAAATGAGTCAACCGTATGACATTGTAAGTTTTACACCTCTGCAAAGCGCTCACGCTGAACTATTCAGTTATCGTTTCAGACTTGATCCAAGTTCCGCCTCGACTGCTCCCTCTAATGTGTCGCAAGTTGATGGAAAATATTGCCAGAGAAAGGCATTCATGATTTCATGAACAAGCGAAAAATTAAGGATCTTTGTAAAGCAAGGATCCCCTCTGTGAGATAGACCAGACTAGATTTATTTCCTGTGCGAAATGTAATCTCTTTGCATGGAGCACTAGGCACAAATTAGAGCATGCTGAAACAAAGTATTCTCAGATCGGCACTGTGAGGTACATAATTCCTGGCCAATCCTCAATTCCCGGGATGTCGCGTTGCTTCTGCATTTTCTCTTTTTTATCACAAGTCTGGAGATGATGTTATGTTCGCTGGGAATCTAGGAGACAGACACATCGAGACTCAGAGAAAAAACTCAAAAAGGGGAAAATGCGAGCGCTAGGACTAGCGGTCTGCAGGTAGCTAGGCCTCTCTCTCTCTCTCTCTCTCTCCCCGTTTCCCTGAACTATCGTGCCATTTGCTTCAACCAGGCGTTAACATACCACCTACTTGACTTCAGTCGGTAAAAATTGAGTCATGAAGGTCTGCTCTTAACTTTTGCTTTCCCATTTTCTCCAGGTTCAGGCAGATGTTCTGACCAAGGCTATTTAGACCGTCAGCTCTTTGATCTTTAATGTTCTTTGGGGCAGTATGTGCGTTTTGTCAGCTCCGGCCAGTAATGCCGAGGCTTTCATGGCACAAGGTTTCTCTTGCCCCTCGAGAATTCAGTCCTTTTGCTCGGCATCCAATGTTCATTCCCATTGTACCATCGACGGTGATTTCCGATCAGATGCAATGGACACATGTGGTCAATGCACCTGTAACTGAGGGATGGTATCCCGATGCACAACAGAGGGATATATGAGTGTGTTCTTTTCCGCAGATCTGTGGATTGGTTTAAGAGTAGCTTTTGCGTCATGTATGTTGAGTGCAAAGTTTGATCTCTTCTCGATCAGGCAAATAAAGTGATTCATGCAGGGACGGTGAGCTCTACGTTGTGTCACCAATATCAGAAGTGGGAAAATAAGATGATGTTGCGGATAATAATCCCGGTTTTTCTAGCCAGGTGGAAAGACTGGTTCATCTTCTAAGCTGGTATTACATGAGATCTCGATATAGATGCAGTGTATTATAAGAACACTTCATTTACGTTGTAATTTCATCTAGCCATATAGATCATATGATTGTGTTAAAAGCAGCATCTTCCATGCCTCAAGTCATAGAAGGCGATAGCGGTCGCCGCTGTACCTAGAAGATTGCCATACAGTTAGGTGGGCTGGAGACACCCCTCGCACAGTTCAATGGACTACTAGAGATAAAGAAACTCCAGCGTCCAAGCCGCTTACACGTAGCAGCCAACTCCTCCAGATCAAACATCTCACCAATAGGGACACCCCAACCCGCCAGGAGATGATGATGTAAATCAAACTCAGGATCTTTCGCCGGGAATACCTCAAAGCTGACCGCATCAGATGCAACCGCCGCAAAATGGTTGTCCCACATAAAGCGCAGCACCCGCTCACTCTGCTCAATGCCCATATGCTGCGGCATTTCCTGTGCGCTATACTCCTCTCGCTGAGACTTTGACATCGCGGCCCATGTTCCCGGAAGACCGATGCGCAGGAAGAAGATGTCACCTTTTTGGAAGGTGATGTTGCACTCGCGCGCAATCTCCAGCACCTCGTCTAGAGTTACCGTCTGGCGAGTCAATGCATTGGTGGGGATTCCTTTCTTTTCAGCGTAGGAAACATAGTCGATCAAGACACCACGACCAGCAATGCCTTTCTTCGCCCAGAACCCGATACCGATGCGTGGAGAGCCCGAGTCAATGATCTCTGACGCGGTCGTACCACCATAGAATAGCCTCCGTTCAGGGTCCTCGGGTGTCGGCGCAGGTGCATTATGGTGGCGAAGGCCATCCCATTGCGAGCCTTGCTGCGGGTTGAAGTGGTATTCATCGTCGAAGGCCACGCCCGGAGCGACCCATTTGATAATGTGTTCAAATGGCTTGCGACCAAAGCCTGGTGGAGTCAAATTCTCGATATCCCAGTTCAGACACACGCGCTCGCCAGTCTGGATCTGGGTCCGAGCTGCGTCGGCGACTATTTCAGGAGTCAGGATGCGTAGCATGCCCAGGCCTTCTTCTGCTGAGCCGGGGTGGCCTGGCCAGTAGCGGCGCTTGTCTGGGAGGTCGTCGAATTTGTCGGGAAGGGATTGGGCCATGTTGCTGAATGTAGGAATATGCAGTTCCGTCAAGAAGATTACACAGGGTCTCTAAGAAAGCTATATGGCGCTTGAAGTGCCCCCATTATTTGCCCCCACGTCGGAGCAAGTCCGGGGATTGCGATTACGTGGGTGACCCCGCAGCCTAATCGGGTGGAAAAGCGAACGTAGGACAATGAGAAAAAGGCGAGGACCAGGTTCAGTGCTTAGCATTAAACAAGCTTCTTGGTCTGCATCGAACTATGTAAACATGAAGTCATGTAGACCCACCTGGTCAGGTCACCAAGTTACCTCTTTCTGGTTCAATGCTTGAGGCAATAACAATTCTAAATCGGAGGTAAACGTACACAGGATGATCCGCTTGGCGGGGGAGGGAGAATAAAACAAGAAAATCGAAATTTACAAGTCATCCAGGTCATCATTTGCTTTGGAGCTGGAGCCGCGCTTCATGTCGGACATCTCGTACTCCTCCTTGCGGCCCAGTGATCCGTTTCGATCCGCCGACATGGCCATGGCTTGTCGGCCAGTGTCGGAAGACTCGAGGAATTCACGTAGGCGACGCTTACCCTCCACAAGAGCTTGCTGTGAGGCGGCCTCGGTCATCTTCAGCATCGGACCCCACAGGTTGAGCTGGTAGGTGATGTAGGCGCCCACGGCACACACGAACAAGAGGAAGAAGTAGGCTGGGTTGCGGAGAACTGTGAGTAGTTAGCAATCAATTCTGGAGAAATATCAGACGAAAAGGATAATTACCAGTGATAATTTCGTTCCATCCCAGGGCAAGCAGCAGACCGTAGAAGTACAATGGGACTTGGGTCATGCCACCAATAGCACTCCGCTTGGCCTCGACATACACACCGTCTGCAGCTTTCTTGAAGCGCACGGTGAGCTCCTGGCGCTTCGAGTCGCCAAGAATTGTCGTCTCCTCTTCCAGGCTCTTGCCTTCATCCTCATCAATTCCGCCAATAGGTGCAAGGTCCTCCTCGTCCGCAGGGGTCGCAGAACTTGGGGTATGGCCAATCCATCGATCGAGCGGAGGCGCGGCACCAGTTTCAGAAAGACGGAATCGAGACAGAAGAGGGATCAAGGTCAAAGTTGACTCGCGGGCACGGGTATAGATACCCTCAATATCATCCGTCGGGCGCCAGATTCGCGGGACTCCCTCTTCGTCATAGCGGAACTTGTCTTCGAAGTTTTCACGAAGCTTCAAAAGCAGGTTGCCCTCGATCATCTCCTCATCAATCTTGGCACGCAAAACACCCCAGGACTTACGACGCAGGCGCCAGAGCCCAACGTCGACCTCTTCTAGGCTGGCATCAAAGCTACTCGCCCGATCTGTGAATCGTCGCTCTGCGTCAAGAACGGTGTCCACGAAGACGTTCCAGATCCGATCCCAAAATGCCTTTTCGGTGGGCTTCTCGCCATTTTCGGGCGCACCGGCTCCGGCGCGCCCAGAGCCCAGAGCATTGAATTCGAGTCCCACCGATTCGCCAAGACGGGACTGGACCCAGCGCTCGACGCGAGTGGCCAGGCGTCTCATTTCGTCCCCGCGCAAACTAGCGCTAACCTCAGCCAGGTCCTTCTCGTACAGACCAAGCTGCTGCTTGTAATCGCTGAATGTCGATCCTTCGACGACAGTTGAGCGAGCGACCTCTTCAAACTTCTCCAGGGAGAGCTTGGTCTCATCCTTGACGATCTCGGCAAAGTCGTAGCCACCGCCCTTCTTCTGACCAGACTTGACGGCATTGGTGACCGCGTCGCTGAAGTCACGGATACCGGACTTGTGTGCAGCCGAGAGCTGGCCGTGGAAGAGCGCTTTCAACCGCCCATCAACCTTGCTCTCAAGTTCGGCCTTCTTGCGCTGGTACACGCCCTTGTGGTACCGGCTAGCCTCAGTTTCGAACCCCTTGAGGGTTTTTGAGCGCGCAGTCCGCATAGCAACACCTAGGCCTCCAAGAACCTCCGGTGCGCCTAGATGAACGGCCTCAGCCTGCTTATCTTCGAAGGCAGTGATTGCCTCGTCGAACCCAATCATAACCTCACGCAGAATCTCATCGCATCGGAACTGCGCCAGCAACTCTTGCTGCGTGGGCAGATCAAGGTCTTTATTGTTGACGATCTGGTCCCAAATTCCTTCGGCGTAATGGGAGAATCCATCCGCAGGAATTCGTCGGTGGTACTCAGGCAAGAATACACCTCCTTCTGAGAACTCACCCTTGAGCGCATCTCTTCTCGGGTCGCGGTGACCCTCGCGGAACCGGGATCCAAGCTTCTTAGCCTCGGCCACGAACTGCTCGGGTTGGTAGCTCTTATGCGGAAGTCCGTAGAATTGGAAGTCGAAGTAGTCGTGAATCGTTGAATTCTCCAATCCAGCGGGTTTCGAGATGGTGGACCAGAGGCGCGCCAGATCCTCCAACAACGTCCTCTGTAGGTTCTTGAGTGGAGTGCTGCCGATGAAGTCACGAATGACGAAGAAAAGGAGAGATCGGTGAGTAGTACTGCAAGCACATTAGTCCCGAGACCGAATAAAGAGCTTCAGTCAAAATCCATACTTTTTATCCTTCATGAACAATTGCAGGTTGACCTCGAAGACCGTCTTGAGCAATCCCATATTGGCACCCTGGTACAGGCCCACTTGGTGCTCCCAGATATTGACAATGAGCACCTCACTAGTCGCAAGCGCAAAGAGAGCACTCTTGCGCTCAAAGTCCTGATCCTCGCCACGTTCGCGGCCGTCGGTACCTTCCACGTCCATGACCAGGATGTTATCCGCCATGCGCT
Organism: Penicillium maclennaniae; assembly: GCF_028827695.1. Classification (NCBI taxonomy): domain Eukaryota; kingdom Fungi; phylum Ascomycota; class Eurotiomycetes; order Eurotiales; family Aspergillaceae; genus Penicillium; species Penicillium maclennaniae. The sequence continues at coordinate 1,662,552 of NW_026623215.1, read as the reverse complement.
CGCCGGCACCCTCCTGACCTTGCTTCTTATTCTTCGAAAGCCAGATACCCTTCGTTGTTTGCCTCCGCTCCAGCTCCGACATGACCGAGAACTCCGTGCCGAAGAGGTTGTTCAGCAGGGTGGACTTTCCGGTCGACTGGGAGCCGAACACGGAGACGAGATGGTAGTTGAAGCCGGCGGGGGTGACATTTTCGATAGTGAGGTACTTGGAGAGGTTCGCGCTGCGAGCTGTAAGCAACAAGATAACAAAATCGCTTGCGGGCTAGACGTAGGTACGCCCGGACATGCAGGAGAGGGGCCGTACTTGAACTCCTTATTCTCGTCAATCACCTGGACGCCGTGCTCGTAGGAGGCGGAGTCGCCAGAGTCGCCGACTGTTGCAAAGTGACCGTTTGCCATGACAGAAGGTGCAGTTGGATTCCTGACCAGTCCTGACGGGCGATCGGACATGGTGTTGGTGTTGTGGGGACAGATCACCGTAGTGGCGAGAGTAGAGGAAAGCGGGTTAGGGGTTGGGGGGGGAGAGTGGATCATGCAACCTGGTTGAATCGAGAGCACGGACAAAATGAAAATGATCATTAAAGGACAATCACAAGGTCGTTGCACGAGTGCGATCGAATGGTCCGAGGTCGATGGTTGCTGGGGAAAAGACGTCTTACGTAACCCTGTACCCTGGTTTGTTCTACAAAGGTTAATGGCTATATGCGTGAAATCCTGGGGAAATGCGTCCGAATATGAATTCATCAGCTTCAATAATGATGATTTACTGTACAGAGAGTGGGGTATGTGCTTTTTCCATCTATTCGAACCAATTCAAGTTCCAGCCATGATCCAGCCCCAAATCTATGTTAGGATTGGGCCACATGCACTGCCCAAGGTCATCAAACAAGCCAGTAAATAAGGTGCTGGTGCCAAACTCGTCTCCTGGAATTAGTGGTTGGGTCGAGAAGTCAGCTCCTAGGACGTCCGGTCCGGAAGTATTGTCGATCGTCTCGGTGTTGATGCTCAATGCCTCCGGATCGGACATGGGTGGAGTAAAGAGCTGGTTGGCCGTACGTTTCGACGGATGCGCAGCTGCAACAGGACTCGGAGCTCCAACATTTGGATCTTTCCCCTTGAGTCTCAACAGGTTGGTGCCAGCCCCTACGGTAATAGTCCCGAAATAAGGCACGGTGACCTGACAAGTCGCCGGTGGAGTCCAGTCCTTCTGCTGGGTCCTGGTATCGAAGATCGCACCGAGAATGTTGGCAGACTCGGCGGCAACAGAGCCGCCACTCTCGGCCGCGGCCTGGCGCAGAATATTGACAACGTCCCGAACGAGCTCCCAGTCCCTGTCGTCCTGCTCTTTGCTGTGATCCGGTGAATCCTCCGAGTAGCTGTGCAGGTGAACAATGAGGAGCATGCCCATGGTGAAAGCTAGAAAATCAAGAATCTTGCATAAGTAAGAACGAGTGATCGTTCGCAGGACTTTGTATAAGGCCAACCCTTCCCGAGTAGACTGGATCGCCGTTCGGTGGCAAAAGCTAAAGCGTGGATCATGGGGATATTTCAACATGAATGGAAGATGAAGGAGGGCGCGGTATATTTTTGGCATGAATTGCAACGGGATCCGCTCGTGGAAACTTTCCTGGTTCTCATCGGGTCCAGGCTCAGGGCCTGTAAAACTCCGAGGCATGGCCTCCCAGGCGTCCGTAAGCTCTTGATCAAGCCGCAATGTTGACTCGAGACACATTTCCGATGGATTCTGATTGCGATCAATCATATGTCCACTGATTATTCCGAGACGTAAGAAATATTGCTCCGCGGCTGGAATGTCTGAACTGAGCCGTAATTGGGCTTGAGGCATGAAGAAGGCATCTGCGACTCCATATGGAAGACCGAGAATCAAACTTAGAGATCTATCTGCGTTCGTTATAGCGCACCAGAGCTTCAGTCGTCTTTCGAACAAAGTATCTGTCGGTCGAGGTGTACGGGTTGATAGATGCATTCCTGCGAGATGCGCAAACTCGATAGTTCTGCGGACCACGAGCCACGCTTTTCGAAGACGACCTTCATTCAAGTGGTACTTGGAGAGCAGCATTTGACATTCCATACCAGGCAGTGTCGCAGCGTAATCATCATCACGGACAATCAACCGATCCGCGGCCGCACAGCAGCGTGCAGCAAATTCCTGAGGATTGATTGGAACTCGCAAAGTATTGAAGTCGAAATCAGGTGGTGATTGTAGGACGCTTATAGAGAGGTAGACCAAGCCTTTCGCGATTTCCGCAGGTGCCACTAGATTCTCAGACTGGGACTTGGCCTCAAATGCATTGACAAGCTCGGGGAAATTTTCCTCCCACTTGCACCAAAATCTCGATCCTTCTTCGACAATCTTGCGGATATCCTGCGCACATGGAAGTAAAGATAGAAGCTCTGCTCGGACCGTTCGTGCCTTGGGAGATACATCCTTAGCACCCATGAACTGATCGTTAATGGACAGATCCTCGCGACGGCTGACAAGATAATTATCGAATAGTTGCATGACTGGCGCACTTTGGATCTGACAACTAGATGGTCCCAGTTTGTCTGATTCGCCTGTTGGAGGCGTCATGTCTTCTGCTGATGGTCTCCGAGCTAAAATCTATTAGCAATCAAAAGACCAGAAGATAGAACTGCGCCACTGTGGGCGCATTCAAACTGCTTACCCGGCGATTGAGCAGGGCTATTCTTGTCTATTCGTCTCGCCAGGTCTTGCACTACATTTTCCAAATGAGCTACACGCTCCCGGAGGCTGTACCGCTGATCTCCTTGAGCAGCACCCGAGATGCTGGGCTTTTCGGAATCGTACTCCTGGTCAATACAAGTCGAGCCGCGCAAGCGACATTCATTGCAAGCTTCCGGGCGATCAGGATTGAAAGTACATCGAATCTTGCGACGGCGGCCTAGTGCGAAGATTAGAGTGGCCTCATCTCGATTCGCCCCACGACAATGAACGCACATTGGGTACAGCTTTTGGTTCCCTTTCGCATTTTCTTACGAGGCGGGCCATTCATATCATTCCATGAGACCATTTTGTCGCCGTGATGGGCATGTGCTCGGAGAATGTCGATGCTTGGCCTCTCCGGACCGAATCGGTCGAACACCCGTCAGTACAGGCAGGGCGCTGGGGACTGGGCAGACTTGGCTGCTCTGCGAGCTCGGATTTTAAGATGGATGAGATGAGATCAGTAGCCTCAAAGGACGCATGTTGGAGAGATATTCAACCACTGCACAGATGTATCAGGCCGTGTCTTACTGTCCCCTGGGGACAATTTCGTCCGTCAATTTCGGCCGAACGGAGCACCAATCACTATAGTAGTTCGCTATGTCCTCGCCAAAAGGATTCAACAGCCGTTTACAGAGATGCGTTTTGTTGAAGTAAATTCTACATACAATTAATAGTCTGGTAGACTTGGATTGATTTTGCATACATTCCATGGGAGAGGAGAGAAGGTACAACTCGCTACATCTTCAATACATAGAGGTACATGAACAGCATTCAAGCGAAAACTCCGGCTTATCCCCCAGATCCCTGGGATCGGTGATTCCCGCGCTGTGAATTTAAGGTGACAGACAAACAAGAAAGGAAAGAGGTGTCATAATACAAGGTCTAGACAAGCAGTCCAGACTACAGGCGAAGGGTATTAATTGGAGCCTTACTCAATCACACGGGTAATCAAACCGGTAGCGACGGTGCGGCCACCCTCACGAATGTTGAAGCGCTGGCCAGTCTCGGCAGCAACAGGACGGTGAGTCTCAAGAACCATCTCAACGTTGTCACCGGGGTTGACACGGCGGGAGGTGTCGTTGTCGGGGAAGGTGAGGTCACCGGGCTCATCAGCAGTGCGGATGTAGACCTGGGGACGGTAGTTGGATCCGAAACCAGTGCGGCGGCCACCCTCCTCCTCAGTCAGGACGTACATGGACACCAGGAACTTCTTGGCGGCCTTGGTGCTGTTAGGAAGGGCAACGACCATACCACGGCGAATGTCCTCACGGCGGATACCACGGAGAAGCAAACCGGAGTTGTCACCAGCCTGGGAAAAGTCGCAAGACTTCTTGAAGGTTTCAATGTCGGTGACCTTGGTCTTGATGGGCTCGTTGGAGCCACCGACGATCTCAACCTCAGTATCCTTCTTCAGCAGACCGCGCTCAACACGGCCCGAAACGACGGTACCACGACCGGGGATGGAAAAGACCTCCTCAACAGACATGAGGAAGGGCTTGTCCATGTCACGCTCAGGGGTGGGGATCCAGGTGTCAACTGCCTTCATGAGGTCGTCAATGCGCTCGGCACCGATGTCAGGGCGGCGGCCCTCGAGGGCGCACAGGGCGGAGCCGAAAATGATGGGGGTCTCCTCACCCTCAAAGCCGTAGGTGGTGAGCAGATCGCGCATCTCCATCTCGACAAGCTCCAACATCTCGGGGTCATCGACAGCGTCGACCTTGTTAACGAAAACGACGATCTTCTGGACACCGACCTGGCGGGCAAGCAACAAGTGCTCACGGGTCTGGGGCATCTGGCCATCAGAGGCAGCAACAACGACAATGGCACCGTCCATGTTGGCAGCACCAGTAATCATGTTCTTAATGTAATCAGCGTGACCGGGGCAGTCAACGTGGGCGTAGTGACGGTCCTCGGTCTGGAACTCAATGTGGGCAGAAGAGATGGTGATACCACGCTTGCGCTCCTCGGGGGCCTTGTCGATGGCATTGTAGGCGAGGAAGTTGGCCAGGCCCTTGGAGGCCTGGTGCTTGGTGATGGCAGCAGTCAGGGTGGTCTATAGGAGTTGACACGTTAGAACAAGAACCGCGGGATGACCGGAAGATCGAGGTGAATCATCGTACCTTGCCGTGATCAACGTGACCGATGGTACCAATGTTGACGTGGGGCTTAGTACGCTCGAAAGCAGTGGCCAGTCCACGAACAGCCATCTTGTCGCTGGCGAAGACATGGTGGACGGGATTGACGGCACGCGGGCGCAGCAGGGATGCCCGGCTGGAGCGCGCCAGAATGTTCAGGGAACGGGAGATGCTCGACATCTTGCAATTAAGGGCCCGAAAACGATAAAGAGTGGAAACAAGCAACAAGAAGGAAGGTCGATGGGAGACGACAAGAAGAGAGTCAACAGCCAAATTTTCGGGCGTGGCTGCTTAGTCATGTGTAGGCCAATCAGGGGCCGTGAATTGCGGAGGTCAGACTGTCATCAGATTGAAGAATTCACGATGCGCGTGGCATTGCCAATTGGTACTCAATTTGGGAAGATGTAGCTCCCAAATTTTGGTTTTATTTTTTCTTCGGAAGAATACTGCGTTGCAAAAATGGGGCTAAAATCTGGGTGTGAGAAGGCACTTGGGCGCAACGAGTGAATCTAAGCATATCCAAGTACAGCCACGCGATCAATGCTATTTGCTGAACACTTCGGAATTGTTTCAAAATTATACAATCTTGTTCGCATGATGCTATTACAATGGCAACCTACTATATACAATGACTCCAGTCCGCAAACCTGTCACTTTTCCTTCTTGACAGTTATGATAACATGCTTGCCGGGCTCACCCTCCATAGCTTTGACTTGAGTACCTCCAACCTCTTTCGTAGTATCCATAACACTCTGCATGACATGCTTGATCTCATCCACTGTCGCTGCACGCTTGCCCTTCTTCTTGGTCAAGACGAGTTCCACCCTTTGCACCCTTCTCCAGGAAAGTGGTCAGCTGGCTCAGGCGGTGTTTGAGGTCATGGGCATCAATAGCCCAATTCAGCTCCAGTTTCTTGGTTTGAATTTTGGTTGCTTTCGCAGCTTTCGCCTTGGCCTTCTCCTTAACCTTCGTCTCCTTCTTGTTCAAAATCTTGCAGACAGGTGGCATGTCGGGCGCTCCCTCGCTCACTTGTTGGAGAAACCACTCCCGGTGGTCAAATGAAGCCAATACCTGGGATAGTCTCACAGGAGGATCGAGGTCGTTATCCTTGTTTACCAACTGCACGTACGGACCTCCAATAGCTTCATTGGACGGCCACTTGTTGTAGTCCCCAAAGGCAAGGCGGCGAGCATGCTGCAGAGACCTCGTTTGTAGTCCCTTTTGAAATGGGTGGTCATTTCGGAAAGGGCTGGAACGTACGAAAGCGATTCGGGGGGCTTGGAGAGGTGCGAGGAAGGTCTGGCGCAAGGCCTGCGCGGTAGACATGAGACCACGGGTATGGTTCATGATAGCGGCGTGTCAGGGAGAGGGAGAGGAATCGCACAGGCGAAAGAGAAGGATGTCAAAAAACGATTATATCGAGAAACATACGGCAGAAAGAGCCGGGCCGGATATAGAGCCAAGTGGTGAAGACGGACGAGAGTCGACGGATCGAGTAATTCCCACGCCACATCTGCGCCACAGCCCTGAAACCCTGAATCTGCAGCCCTCCTTTCTTTCTCCTTTCTCCCAACTCCGCAATCTCTCTTTTGGATTTGGCGATTCTGGAGATTCAATGGTTTTGATGATTTGTCTTTTTGCTTAGACCTATTCACTCGTTCCTTCATTGGTGGCAACACCCTGTCTTTTGCATATCGGTTGCTCGTATGTCGACTGGAGTCGACAATCAACAGCCTAGCAAATTAGATCTGAACGTGGTCGCTCGTCAGCGTTCCGTTTCCCGCAGTATCGCTTCTGCATCTCCAAACTCCGTTGAGTCCGGTCGAATCCCGGGTACACAAATCGAGAAAATGGTTTCACAAAGTCAAAGATCGCGGTGGTTGAAGACTGGAGCCATTGTTGGCTTCATCTTCATGGTCCTTTTGTGGCTGTCACCCTCCAAGCCGGCTGTCTCTTCCTCTGCTTTCTCCCAAGGTAGGTGTTGGATATCAGTGAACTCAATGTATTATAGCTGACAACCACTTGCACTCTAGAAAAAGCACCCTCCGCTACGGGTCTTACTACCAAGTGTTCCAAGTCTTTCGATTCTTCCAAGCCTCTCATTCAGTATGCCCTCATGATTGATGCCGGTAGCACTGGCTCTCGTATCCACGTCTATCGTTTCAACAACTGCGGTTCTACTCCCGAACTGGAGAACGAGGTCTTCGAGCAGACCAAGAAGAAGGAGGGTGGCTCCGGCCTCAGCTCCTACATGGAGGATGCCCAAGGTGCAGCACAAAGTCTGGATCCTCTCATGGAAGTCGCTTTGCAGAACGTACCTGAGGAGTACCGCCGCTGTACCCCAGTTGCCGTCAAGGCTACCGCTGGTCTGCGTCTTTTGGGTCCTGAGTTGAGTACGAACATCCTGGAGGCTGTGCGCTACCGTCTGGAGAACTCCTACCCCTTCCCTGTGGTGTCCCGTGAGAAGGGTGGTGTCGAGATCATGGACGGCTCTGATGAGGGTGTCTACGCCTGGATCACTACCAATTACCTTCTGGGCAAGATTGGTGGCCCCGACGAGACCCCTACTGCTGCGATCTTTGATCTTGGTGGTGGTTCCACCCAGATTGTCTTCCAGCCCACATTTGAGCTCAGCAAGGCCGGTGGCATGCCCGAGCATTTGGCTGAGGGTGACCACAAGTACGAGCTCAAGTTCGGTGGCCGTGAATTCGAGTTGTACCAGCACTCTCATCTTGGCTACGGTCTGATGTCTGCTCGCGAGGCTATGCACAAGGTGGTCCTCGAGGCTCTGCTGGCTAACAACGACAAGGATCTGTCCTGGTTGCAGCGCCCCATCACCAATCCTTGCATCCAGCCCAATCAGCAGAAGGAAGTCACTGTGAAATTCCCCGATGACCATGTGCTCGGACCCAAGACCACGGTTATCATGGTGGGACCTCAGGACGGATCAGCCCCAGCGCAGTGCCGTGCTATCGCTGAGAAGATCTTGAAGAAGGAAGCCGAATGCAAGCTGGCTCCTTGCTCTTTCAACGGTGTCCACCAGCCTTCTCTCGCAAAGACCTTCGCTCGTGAAGATGTGTTCATCTTCTCCTACTTCTTCGACCGTACCGCCCCTCTGGGCATGCCTTCTTCTTTCACTCTGGATGAGCTGCACCAACTCACCTCCAGTGTCTGTGCCGGTGAGAGCGGCTGGAGTGCCTTCGAGGGCGTGGAGAATGCTCTGAAGGAGCTTCACGGTCGTCCGGAGTGGTGTCTGGACCTCAACTTTATGCTGAGTCTGCTCCATACCGGCTACGAGATGCCCATGTCGCGCGAGGTCAAGATCGCCAAGAAGATCAAGGACAATGAACTCGGCTGGTGTCTTGGCGCAAGGTAAGTTATTATATTTTTACCGTTTCTTTTAAACGTCATGCTAATATTGATCACAGCTTGCCTCTTCTCAGCCAGGAATCTGGTTGGACTTGCCGCATCAAGGAGATTTCATAGAGATCCCTGTACGGTGATGTCTTCAAATTTATCAATTTTTAATCATACGGTTCTGCCATAGTGTGTGATGGGTCCATGCATATAGAAAGATACTCGACATGTTCGTTTTCTGTTTTGACTTCTCTTCTTGACTGGTGTCTTCATCTGGATTTTCTTTTCTCTCCAGAAGAGTTGACGAACTGCATTGAAATCAATGAACTTTTCATGCCTTTCCACCTTCAGTTTAACAGCTAGGTAATATTCATTCATGAAGTACGACTGCATATCAAAGTCATTGGTGGTGCAGTCTCGATAAGTAGCATATAAACATTGCTGCTATGAAGGATGGTTAAGTATTGACGCAGACTCCGATTCAACAAGAGTAATCAAAATTGTTCGTAACCGTTCACTCCGCCATCTCCTCAATCGAGGGCTTCTCCGCATCTGACTTATCCGACTTCTTTCCACCCATCAGCTTGCTCAATACATCCGAGTCACCCTGCCCATTAGAATCCCCATTCGCGGCATAAGGGTTCTCATCATCACTATCAGCCTCACTCGAGTCATCTCCATCGCGCTTCTCTTTGAGAACTCCCAGGCCGAGATTCTGCAAACAGTCAGCACCAGCCATGCTACTGGGTTTCGTAAAACATACCATTTCAATATACTGCTTCCCATCCGACTCATCGGCATCATCTAGCACGATATCCTTTCCTCGCCCAGCGGCAATCTCTTTCTCGAGGTCGTCATTGGCATCCTTCATCTGCGGCAGAAACGCTGACAACCGCGAGAGGAGATCCGAGCCGGCCTTCCCTTTCATAGCCTTTATCCTGGGCTTTGGACGGTGAGGGATACTTGGTATTGTGGATGCGCCGCTTGTAGTCTGGTTTACTTCTTCATCCTCATCTTCTGATGAGTCGGGCTCGCTCTCCGAGGAAGAGCCGGAGGAAGAGGTAGGGTCGTCCTCGTCGGAAAAATGTACTGCGGATGCCTGGTGTGTTTCTTTGGGGGTCTCATTTGTCGTTCGCATTGTGAATGAATGTGCTGTTTATTGGGCGTGGGTATTGGATCTCACTGCGCTGAGGTGGGACGCGGATTGTTCGTGTGGATACTGGGTTGGTATTTAAGATAAACAGGTAGAAGTGTTTCAAGGGCTGAAGAATTGGTAGGGCGTCTTGGTGAGACCTCGTATGTAGGCAATAATAATTCTGGAGAAATTGGGTATTTGGGTTAAAAAAAAAAGTCGAGTCGCTGTCTGGCGGTTTCAACTTTTTGGGTGGAGCCCGCTCCGATAACGATAAGGAGCTTAACGTTAGGCCGGATCGGGATTGGGATCTGGATCTATGTACGTAGATTTCACGGGGACATCGTCCCTCGATGTCCATTAACGAGATATGGCTTATATTACAGTGACAAAAACTTGGGTTCCTTGCTTGGAATTCAAGCATGTCTAGAGGGAATCTTCCAACCATTTCAACGACTGCGGCTCCTACGACGGCTTCGACTTCGACGCCGGCTAAGGCTTCGCCTTCGACTGGGACTCCTGCGTCGTCGGCTGCGGCTACGGCTGGGTCGTCGCGTCCGACGGTCCACTGGTTCCTTCGCGGGCTTTGTTGTGGCTTCGGTCTCTCCGTCTTTTGCCTTTCCAGGCTCAGAGCCGGGGATGTAACGGTCAATATCACCACCTCGGCTAGGTCGAGCATCACGCTCCACAGATCGCTTTCGCCGTCGAGGCGAAGTGCTGCGATTGCTGTTTGGTGGAATATAGCGATCAATGTCGCCAGTACCAGGAGACCGGCGTCTTTCCCGCGATGAACGTCTCTCGCGGGAACGGCGCCTGGAACGTGATCTTCTCCGTACAGTAGACCGAGAACGCGAGCGCTGTCTCAGGGACAGCCGACTTTGAGCGTGAGCGGGGACGGTCCCGAACACGCGGACGCGAGCGGGATCGTGAACGCGAGCGGCGACGAGAGAAAGACCTGCGGCGAGGACGGTACGCATCACCGCGGTCTCGACTTCTGTCACGGCTGCGATCATGGCGGCGCCTGTCGAAGTCTCGGTCTCGCGATCGAGAGCGTGGTCGCTCCCGGATCCTATCGCTCTCTCTATCCCCTCGTGCAATAGATCGGCTGCGGCTGCGACGTGCAGGTCGGTAGCTTCTTTCGTCTCGGAAGTCACGGTAGCCGCGTCGTTCATCCATGGCGCGATCTCGAGACCTCACAGAAGTATCACGAGAGCGATCGCGACGCCGGTTAGGATCATATCGAGACGCCTGTCGACGACGAGACCTGCTACGGCTTCGACTGCGTTCTCTGGTGTGGCGAGTTCGATCACGATCCACAACTGAATCGCGCCGCCTAGAATCCTGAGAGAGACTGGCACCTCTGTTCGAAATGCTAGGTACTTTAAGATCGTTGGCACTCCTCGCCTGTGTAGATGTTGCCGGTTTCAAGCCGTTTTCAATGGCCTCGGCCTCTTCAAAGTCGAACTCACGCTTCTGTCGAGCCTTTGCAGCGAGTTCCTCACCTTCTCTCAGGAGCATTTGCAAAGCAGCCTCCTCTAGTGACTTCTCATCAACTGGAGGTACAGGGGTCGGATCCTTCGATGTAGAAGACTTCTCGCGTTTCGGATCACGGCTTCGGGGAGAATGACCACGGTCAGAGCGATATGCTGGTGAGCGATCACGGTAGTGATCTTTATCTCTCGTTCGACTGCGATCGCGATCATAATCTCGGTATCGGTCTCGATCCTCCCGTCGTCGTCGCTCATATCTCTCTTGGCGCTCTCGTTCCCGTTGGTCATCGAGTGCACGCTGCTCCTCGCGCATGCGTTCACGTTCAGCGCGCCGTTGTTCATCGATCTCCCTTCGTCGAGCCCTATCCTCATCTTCTTTCTGTCGCTCAATTTCTCGCTTCTTTCGTTTCTCTTCTGCCGTAATGCGATCTTGCTCCTCCTCGATTTCTTTTTGTTTGCGCAGTTCTTCGCGGTAGACCTTGTCGCGCTCTTCCCGTTTGGCTTTCACCTCTGCCTCGTAGGCTTCGTCTGTTTTACTGCCGGCTTCTTCCTCCCTGGCGGCTGCTTCTTCGCCAATTTCTTGCCGACGGATGGCGCGAATATCACCCAGGATCGATTCGAGATGTTTCGAGGCTAGTTGGTCGAGGGATTTCTCCACGTTTTTGTAGACATCGCCACGGTCAACAGCACCTTCAATTAGTGTCGCAGCTTTTCCCCTTTCACGAGATAGATGTGCTGGCTCGCGCTCAATTTCGGACTCGGCCAATGCGATCAATTGATCAGTAAAATTGGTCTTGAACTCCTGTGGAGGGTTTAGCCACGATGATGACGAGATGAAAGCAAGACAGCCAAACATACCCCATCATTGAATTCAGCCCATATCTGCTTTCTCATGTTGTCGAATCCGCCCTTCTTCCTGAACGAATGAAGAAGTCTGTCGATAGCTGCATGTTGCGCGGCAGACAACGGTAGGTCATCGGCCTTGAATTTCTTGCGCTTCAGGGACTCAATGTCCAGCGCCGGCCTCTTACTGCCTGGCACATCCTCCATAGCCTCGTTAGTGGCCATGGTTTTGCGCGGAGTACAAGGAGGACAGAGCAAGGGCACTGGTGAAAGTCGCGTGCAGACGATAAGCGATAACACGGGGGATGTCGGGGTAAGGTTAATCCGTGCTTAGAACTGCGGGCATTTGATTTGCTTCACCTCCCTCCTGCCCCGTTGCGACCTCCAAGCCCCGACCCCATCCATTTCCGACCGCGGGCTACTTTCACTTGCGACAGCGCGAAGTCTCTACTTCACTCCCTGTCGGCACCCTTCGGCACCCTTGGTTATCCTTTTTCCGCCTCCGCCCGGCTGCGATCATGGTCCACAAAGTGCTCTTCTGGAGCGGCTTCGGTGCGTGCCTTCCTTTGCTCCAAAACCTCACTCTTGTCGCCTTACATCACACTATTATGCTCCCTGGGTGTATCATTGTGTCATGGTATTAACTGTGTTACGTTTCAATAGGCATTGCCGTCCGCCTCTGGCAACTCGGAATCGAGATGCGTCCCATCCTCGCCAAGGAATCCCTCTGGGTCTACCCTCTTTTCGCTGGTGTCGGTGGCAGCTTCGGCTACTGGCTCCAGGGTGTTGAGAATAGACAGCTCCGCATGCTCGCCCAGCGAAGGGAAGCCATTCTCGAGAAGCGTCGGCGACGAGACCAGCCCCAGGGCCTCAGCAAGTCTGAGGAGAATGCCGTCCTGGCCTCATAAAGTGTTTTTGTCCGAATGGTTCGAGGAAGTTGAGCATTGCGTGTGTATTCCCTTTTTTATGTGTACCAAAATTCGACGGTTTGATATCGGCATTTCATCTGGGAGGTCTTTGCGGATGTAACCGGCAGCAATTGTGCTGTAGAATACGAACAAGACTTTCTATCAATTATCGTTACATTCTCCCTGAGCTATTTTTGTTGAGCTGTTTCAACGTCTCTTTTCCAGACTATTCCATTCAATAACTACTAGAAGTACACTTTAATATCTTATGGGGTCCTAATGTCTTGATGCAGAACGAAATGCTGGCTCGTAATATGAAGATGTATTCTAGATGCATTTACGCGGGTTTTTTTACACGCACCAGTTCTTATATTTTTTCAATGGTGAACTGGAGGGACACTTCCCACTTCTGTCCTCCGGTCCCATATCCCCCACCAAGACGGTTCCGAATCAAGCTTGATATCTTTTCTCGAAGTCGACCAAGGCCATCCTCTGTGCCAGAGACTCGCAACTTGAGGTTGGCCATATAGAGACCATAGTGAACCTGCCAAAACCTCGCATCATCAACACCGAATACCGCTGGATCGGCTTCAATATCTTTGATGACATCAGACACCCCTTGGCCCGAATAGGACATAAGAAGCATTGATCCCAGGGTCTTCACCAAGCGCACCCCAAGGAAGCACATGGAAAGAGCAATTGTGCCGGACAGAAGCTTGTCAAGCCAATCGTATATGCGAATCGATACCAGAGGCAAGAGCAGGAGAAGGGTGGAGCAGGAAAGGGTCAAGAAATGGGAAGGGTTGCTCAGCACCGAAGGAAGTGACTCAATATATCCAAAGCGCATAGCCTTTCCAATTCGTGCATGATTTCTCAATCCAATTGCAGAAACCAGGGTTGAGGAAATAGCCAGCACAGCAGTAATATCCACACTGCCTAAAGAAACGCGCTCATGAACATGCATATGGTGGGGTTCATGACCAGATTTCTCTAGGAAATGCTGCAGATTGTGGGAAATCAAGTCAAGACCCATGAACATGAGGAGCACACACATGGCAAAGCCAGCGAGCACCTCGGCGCGCTCGAGGCCGAATGGGTGGCGAATGCTAGATCTCTTCCATACCTCGAAATTACCCAGAACATCCACTGCGACACATAAAAGTGCTCCAAGTGAGTCAAACAATATCAGATGGGATAATGCCGTCATGGCTAGTGACCCGTGTGCCATCCAGAGCGTGTAAGCGGCCACGAACATGTGGCACACGCTCCACCAAAACCGTGTCTTCTGGTCCTTCGACATGCTAGACCGGCATTCCTTCAATGTTGGCATCGGGAGTGAATTGGGCAGAGCGAGAGGCGCGCGTGGAGGGGGCTCGAGGAAGATCTGATGCGAGATACTGCTGTGCTTGTATTTGTGGCCACGACGTTGTCCAATGTTCTATCAGGAATCAATATTAGAGATTGCTCGCGGTAAATACGCAGTGACACAAGACTTACCGATTTGACAACCGGACTCTTCGCCATAACAGTGGTATTGAAATTGAACGGCCCCGCGCTGGGAGAGTCGCCCGAGCCATTTTGCGTTGGGGTCCCATTCTCTGGGGGACTAGTCCCAAAGCTGAACGAAGCTTTTGTAGGGCTAAGGCGATCCGATTTCACAGGTTCTAGAGCGGCGCCCTTGGGGAAGGATTCCTTCAGTGGCGACAACGAATCGCGGTCGATAGGTACTCTTGCATTGGCGTACGATAAATGGACCATGCCATCGTCCGATAGAGGGGACGGCGTGCGTGGAGGAATAGGTAAAGGGAGGCTCGACGCCATCTCGAGAATTTGTCGAACACGTCTCAGTAAGAATATAGTCGACGGGTGTCTCGTGAAGGAGTCCGGGGAAAAGGAGATAACGGAGAAGCCATTGGTGCCTGATGGGTAAGGTGTCAATCGGCGGGAAGGGGCGGGGGTTCCAAGGGCCTCGACCGCATGTCGAGTACATCATCCACTCAAGTTAAATCTGGACCAACTACCACCCTCGTCATTCATTACTACCCGCACTCCCTGAGCTTTGCGGTCTTTATAGTGCCTAAAGTCTTTTAGCTTCGCTCCCTCTGATCTTTCCTCGCGATGCTCACCGTCTTGATCTGACGAAGCATCCGATGCGGAGAAACCCCTGTGGCATCGATGACCGATGGATAACCGCGGTTCTTTCTTCTTCCTCCTGCTGGTGTTCTACCTGCTCCTCAGCTCACAGTCGCGTCCTCCGCTGATAGATGAGGACCGGGAACGCCGGCGTGAGCTCGATCGAGAGCGTCATGCGATCCGTCTGTTGAACCAGTCGAAGTATGGGGACTTCGATCCGCCGGCGGATCATTGGCTTCCCTTCGCAGGAGTTCGGCAGAATGACAGTTATGCATGGGATCTCTTGCCGAACGTTCAAAGTCGCGTGCGACACCAGTTACAGACTGTTCTCACGACTGCCGGGCTCGAGCCTCCGATAGGTCTGGACGACTTGAACCCGTCGGCGCCGTCGAACTTGACGAAGCTGTTTCTCCCGGTGTATCGCAACACTACAGGGAAGCTACGGGGTGACTGGGTGAGGCAAGACGATGTACAGCGCAAAACACCTCTAAACACGTCTACTATCGCTCACGAGCACGAGTACTTCACTCATGATTTTAGCTCTAATATTACTGGCAGCAGTGGTACTTTCTCCTTTGATCTTGAAGAAGGAGGCGGACAGGAACTTCGGCGAGGTGAAGGTCTAGTACGAGAGATTAGAGCGAGCTTGACGGTCGAGAGCGAGGACTTCTGGGGTAGCACCTGGTATCTCTCGTTGCTTGGGATGCACTTCCCAGAAACTGGGTCAATCATTCTCACTACCTCGAGTGAAAAGTTTGGTGGAATATTTGCTTTGCCTCACTTTGCGCTTTCCTCCGATACATATGAGCTGTCACATCAGCTTCTGCTCAAGTCTCTCTCAGATAGCATGTTGGACAGGCAGTATCGCCCTCCAACCTTGTTCCCATGGGCTTCTTTGGCTGGCTCGGAGCAGATGGAATTCCCGGCGCCCAAATGTGAACACATCATCTTCCTTCAGCAGCATCCTGTTGTCATTGATGGTGCTATCACCGATCGGTTACTGTTGGAGCGAATGGAAAGAGAGCTTAGGTTCCCGACAGGCGCACCAATCCCGGACTCTCCTCCCATGGTTATGTCTGCCGTGGTCTTCTCTCCCGACTGCGGGTACATACTCGAAACGACAGGGGCACCGGAATACCCTCCTTCTGAGTCTTTGTACCTGTCTGGGCCCAAGTATGAGGAATTTAGTAAATATGCTGCTCGTCTCATATTCGTCGTTGCCGCCGTCTTTGTCGCACAGATCAGTCTTCTCTTGCGCCAGATCAAAGAGGCCTCGACCCCTTCAACGCGGAGCCGCGTCAGTTTCTATACCATTGCATTAATGGCGCTGGGAGACGCTTTTGTTCTCACCTTCATCATTTTGGAGCTTTACGCCGCAGTCTCCTTCTTGGTCCTGGCAACCGCGTCGTTCTTGGCTTTCCTTTCCGTCAGTTACATCGGCATGAAATTTATGATGGAGATCTGGGCTGTTCAGGAGCCAGAACGGCGAGATGAACGGCCAGTCAGTGCACCGGCTCCCACTACGCAGCCTGGAACTCTTCCGTTGCCTGCGACTGCGGCGGTCAGAGATACTGGTGCCACGCCTATTATTTTGACACCTGATCAAGATCCTCCGGAAGATGATCTGGATCCGACACCAACTACCAATCGCACTACTCCTCCAACCCCGAGACAGGTACGCAGTGATGTCGGGGCCATGTATGCGCGCTTTTATCTCGCCCTTTTCGGGATGCTCATCTTATCCATTTGGGCCGTTCTTCTGCCAAGGCGCTTGGGAGGCATCTATGCACGCGCGTTGTCAGGAATTTACCTCTCATTCTGGGTACCGCAAATTCACCGCAACGTGATGCGGAACTGCCGTAAAGCGCTGCGTTGGGACTTCGTCATCGGTCAAAGCGTCCTCCGGCTATTCCCATTCTTGTACTTCCTCACTGCTCGAGGAAATGTGCTTTTCATTAAACCCGACTGGACGACCGCTTTTGCGATGGCCGGCTGGATGTGGTTGCAGGCATGGGTTTTAGCTAGCCAGGATATTCTAGGCCCGCGGTTCTTCATCCCACGGGGTTGGGCACCTCCTGCCTACGACTACCATCCAACTCTGCGTGACGGTCCTGGACCAAATGACGACCTCGAGTCTGGAGGCTCTCTATCGATCGCCTCTCTTCGCGGCGACGAGCGGGATATGATTACTGAATCCAAGGATGACGACAAGCATCGTTCTCGTGACCGAAAGAAGGTCATATTTGACTGTGCCATCTGCATGCAGGATATCGAGGTTCCTGTTCTCCCGGCGATTACTTCTGCGGGCGGAAGTAGCGTGACTGATGGTGCTGCAAGCATATTGAGTCGACGACAGTACATGGTGACTCCTTGCCGGCATATCTTCCATACTGCCTGTCTTGAGAGTTGGATGAGGCTTCGGCTCCAGTGTCCAATTTGCCGCGAATCTATCCCTCCTGTATAGATTAGATTTGATTTCGATGGATATCCTTTTCTGTACATAGACCTCATGATTATACCCTGGGTCCATGTCTTGTGTCCAATGTTCCAATGATCCAATGATCCAACGTTTCCTCCTTCCGTTCATAGATTGGACAACTGGTATTGACCACTGGCATCTGGAATATCTTTCCCGAGCCAAATCCTCGGGCTACAAGCTTCAAATGTATCTAAGTGATTTCAATGTTACTGAGAAAGTGTGCACACGTGCAAATCAACTATCTTATCTTCGCTATGTGGTCCAGAGCCGTGGAGGGTCCGACGTATCTGACCTCTTTGGTTGAAAGAAAAGTGTCTCCTGTTAGACAAAAATGATGTAAAATCACAGATCAACAAAAGAAAAGCATAGGCATCACAAGTTATGCGCAAACATTCGCCATAACTCTAATTTCGACATATATTCTCTACAGCCTCGAATCTAGTGATCGATGGTCTCATTGTAGGCGGCCTCGTCCATCAAAGCCTCGAGCTCAGCGGCGTCGGAAACCTCAATCTCGGCAATCCAGCCCTCACCCTCGGGGCTAGCGTTGATGGTCTTAGCGTTGTCCTCCAGAACGGCGTTGCCGCGGATGACTTTGCCGGCCACCGGGGAGAGGACGTCCGAAGCGGACTTGACGGACTCAACGGCACCGACGGGCTCGCCGGCGCTGATCTCAAGGTCGGCCTCGGGGAGCTCGACGAAGACAACGTCACCGAGGGAGTTGGCGGCGTACTTGGTGATACCGATCTTGGCTGCGGGGCTGTGTTAGTTTGCTGCGATCTCATTGTATTTGATTTGACCTATCCGTATAGATAGATGACATTGAAAGCATATTGATCAACTTACCAGTGTTGGTGCCCTCGGCCAGCTCAATCCACTCGTGCGATTCGGTGTACTTCTTCACCTGGGCTATAGATGCGCCGTCAGCAATCTAGGACCTCATAAAGCTCAATTTGTCCACGACAGACAACAGAGTATCCAATTCCTCTATTGAGAGCCCATTGCGACCACTATGGCCAGCTAAAATGGGCAGGATAACTCACCAAGAGGGCTCTGCGAGAAGCTCCGGGTTCCCCGCGGGAAGCGGAAAGCAGGCGCAGCGCGGCAGGTAGAAGCAAAAGGCTTCTGGGCAAGGGCCCGGGAAGCAAAGGGACGGATAGAGCGGGCGACGGTGGACATTTTGGGAGGGTTGGAAAGTAATTGAAAGGAAATGGAGAGAAGGGAAGAGGGGAGAGTTTAAGAAGGAAAGGAAGAGAGGTGCTTCCCCGGCGGAGTAGGTTGACGATGATAACGCGATGCCAAGACTTTGATAAGCGCCGACTTCCTTAGGTTTTTGCGCGACAGGAGACTCCTCTTCGATCCTCCATTTAATCGGGTCTTCACGCCACCACTCGATGCAATGTTGTATGAACTAATTGCTATTGTACGTTTTCATTCAACTATTCTCTCTTGATGATAATTTTGATCCCGGAAACTAACGTGTGCGATTCCGCCAACAGGTCCGCCCGGGCAGCCTCCAAGAGGTTCGAGAGTACGTTTCGCGATAGCAACCCCGGCTCTCCGCTTCCTCAGTCAGTCGACCAACTCACCTTCGCTTACAGAATCGCCCGTAATGCCGGTGTTCAGGTTATCCGGTCCGGCGGTGTCGTCCGCGGCTTCACCAACTGGGGCCCGTTCCGTCTGCCCAGAGTCACCACCAAGCACCAGGCTCGATACAGCGAGGGCCACCACTTCATCATGCGCTTCGATGCCTCCGGCCCTGTACAAACATCCATCCGTCGTACTCTCGGCCTTGACCCCCGAATGATCAACTTCTCCGTCGTCAAGCTGGGCGACAAGCTCGAGGAGATCAAGGATATCGAGGGCAAGGTTCAATGGAACAAATCCCGCAGCATCACCGACACTATTCAGGCCTCGCGCTCATAGATAAAGGCCCAGGGACCTTGTGACGGGTTTGGGACCAGTTTTGAGCATCATCTTTTTTTTTGTGTATCATTATGGCATGGGGGATCGGGCATCACCCTCAGCACTGTCGGCACGATTGGCGTACCTTTGTATAAAAACCTGCAATCTGATATCTTTTCTTCCGATATAACGTTTATGATTTCCATCATCTGTCTGCTTTCCGCTTGACCATGAATATCTGGCCACGTGACTCCCCGCGGTTGCCTCGGCTCCCCAGTCTCATCCCCAGGTTCCTCCTTTTGAGTGATGTTCAAGGTTCTCCCCACTAGAGATCGGGCTGATCTGATCGCACTGGCGTGAGATCGGAGTCATTCAGTTCATCTGTTGGGCACAAAGCCTTATCCAGGCCATTTCCCAGTTCGGGGTTGTTCATCGCGGTAAGGCCCAGCCTGCCATAGCAGACGATTTGAGGCATCGTTTTTGGCTAGTCCCCTTCTTTGTACATGCTTCTCATTTTTGGTGAAAATTCAACAAGTTGGTCATGTCCTCACGCGGGGCGGCTGACAGTGGTCCGGATAAAGTAGGTTCTCCGGCCGAGTTCCTGCAATTGATGGCATTGGAACGACTTGATGATGGCGAAGTCTCATATGCCGGTGCAGTTGAACCAGAAAAAATTGAACGTTTTCGCTCAGTGGCTTCTCCATATCCCCCTGGCATGAGCAACCGCTCATTTGGTGGTCATGTTTACGCCCAATCTGCTTTTGCCGCATCAAAGACAGTCGGAAAAGGATTCGTGGTGCACGTAAGTTACTGGATGTTTTCGGTGATATCACTGAATATTCACCTGGATAGTATTGATATTGACATATGCGATAGGACATGACGGGCACCTTTGTCTTGGCTGGCCGTCTGGACGTTCCATATGTGTACACCGTCCGTCATATTCGCGATGGCTTCATGTATTGCACACGGGCAGTTGATGCTCGGCAAGATGGCAAGATCTGCTTCTCGTGTCTATGTTCATTCAAACGAGATGAGGACCGACGCGACTTCCACCACCAGCCCCGACCAGTGCAAGAGCGGTTTAGGGAAGTGTTGGCGGCCAAACAACCTGAAGATCAACCTCTCAGCCCCGATGCTGATGCGGACTGGTGGATTGACACCGTTCAAGGTGGAGACACAGAAGAACAACGCTTCCCCGGTCTTGATGTGCGGAAAACCGACATGTTGGAATATAACAAGTCCAGGGACAGGCAAAAGAGACAGCCTGAAAAATGGCGTCAGTTGACACAATATCGACTCAAAGGGTCTCCAGACGAGGATCCCAATGCAACACTTTCTCAAATTCGAGAAAGAGACCATGCGGGCGAATACGATAATCTCTATGCTTGTGCACATATGTACTCCAGTGACAAAAACTCTCTTTTTTTGATTCCGCGGGCCCTGGGTATCAAGTATTGGAGTGAAATGTGCAGTCTCACTTTGACAGTGATTATCCACCACCATGGAGAGGCATTAAGAATGATTGACTGGGAGGCCTCTAGCAGA
Organism: Penicillium maclennaniae; assembly: GCF_028827695.1. Lineage (NCBI taxonomy): Eukaryota > Fungi > Ascomycota > Eurotiomycetes > Eurotiales > Aspergillaceae > Penicillium > Penicillium maclennaniae. The sequence continues at coordinate 1,641,873 of NW_026623215.1, read as the reverse complement.
AATGGCTCCAGTGTTTCGATGAAGTGGTTCATACAGGAGGGTTGGACACCTCGATCAGGAGAGAACAGAGGCGTGCATGAAAGCCACTTATGGGGTCCTGATGGCACATTAATAGCCACTTCATTGCAGGACGGTTTGCTTCGATTGCGGAAAATTGGCCGAGTGGGTAATCTGTAATTCAGGTTGACATGGAGGATTGGCCCTGTTTTGAAGACTTCAATGTTAGAATAGATGTTTGTCGCATAAGATCTGGTTATCGCCTTTACAATGTGAAAGTGTCCCCCGAGTATCCTACTAAAAATCTCTCAATGTTGGAAGTCAAGCCCTTTTATGGGCAATCAAGATTCCTAAGCTGACGTATATATGTTGATATCCATAAGTTGTATTTGTACGCGCTAAGGTTTCCGGGTTTCTGAAAATACATTGACGAGCCAATTCACAGTGGCGCTGAGCTAGTGTTATATTTGAGTCTACGGCATGAAACTGGTCAGTCACTAGGTAATTACACACCAGATAAGATCCGCACTAGACCAAATTGAAGCCTAAGCACTGCAAAGTCCAATCGGTCCAGACGCTTCGATGGTATAGATGAAAATCACGTGCACTATGACGTAAGGCATCGGTGGATCCTCGTATTGGCTTCACTTTCTTCCCTTGACATTCGCGACTACTGCGCGCCGGTTCTGTCCAACACGTTTTCCGTCATGATTCACGATCGCCTTTGAACTCAAAATGTTAAAGACACTTCTCGTGGTTTTCATCCACGGATTTAAGGTATGAGCACTCGGCGCATTCCCTGGCTGACACTCCCCGCGCAAAACACCCTGTCCGCGCCTGCATACGGAAACAAAACCAACCAAGAGGCTGGCTGACATGTTTATGAAACTTCTCAGGGTGGCGATGACACCTTCGGCATTTTTCCAGAGCACCTGCGGGTTCTAGTCAGCAGAGCACTTCCAGCTGTCAAAGTCACAACCGCTGTGTATCCCAAATTTGAAACACGAGGTCAATTGGGAGAAGCTGTGGGGAGATTTCGGGAATGGTAAAGCTACCTGATACTGTCACACTTGACCTGAAACTTTTCACTAATCTATCCTATCCACTACAGGCTTCAAAATACCGTAATCGATATTGAAGTTCAAAATCATACTGCGTCGCCCACCGTCGACCCGTCCGTCCATGTATTCCTCGTCGGACACTCCATGGGAGGAATTGTGGCAGCAGATACATTGCTGTTACTAGCAGGTGAACAACCCATTCCGCACAACCCAGGGCCAGATCCCGATGATCATGCGCCCGCCGTGCAACCCGGCACATTCATGTTTCCTCACATACAAGGAGTCCTTGCCTTTGACACTCCATATTTGGGCATTGCTCCAGGTGTGGTAGCGCATGGTGCAGAAGGGCATTACCGAAATGCTACAACGGCATACAATACCTTTACAGAGGTTGCAGGGCTGTTTGGATACGGGGGAAAGGACGGTGGATCTGGAGGAAATGCTTCTGCCGCAGCCGCGAAAGAGCCTTCCAAAGCTCTAAAGCCATCTGAGGATGCTGCCGCAGTCCCATCATGGCAGAAGTGGGGTCGATATGCCATGTTCGCTGGTGCTGCAGGCGCAGTAGCAGCCGGTGGCGCCGCTGCTCTTTACTCCCAACGCCAAAATCTGTCTGCGAGTGTCGACTGGGTATCTTCACATCTCGCGTTTATTGGATGCTTGGCGCGAAGATCGGAACTGGAGCAACGTATCTCCAAATTAGCAACCGTGGAGGTTGAACGGGGCATCCGTTGTGTCAACTTCTACACCTGCCTCGGAAAAGGAGCGGGATCCTTGGTAGAGAACATGCCAACTGGAAAGACTTCATTCACTCAGAAAATCATTCGTTCAAAGAACAGAACATTTTGCACGCTTCCATCCGCGGTGGAAAATGGCGAGGAAGTCCCGACTTCAGCTCAGCCTGGACTCCGATGGACAAAGGCTGTCAACAACCAGGCCACAGATGAAGTGAAGGCACATGTCACCATTTTCCTACCTAAAGAAAACCCTGCATTTTTCGACCTTCTCAGTGAGACTTGCAAGACGTTAGTGACATCGATCGACATGGGCTGGTACAATACGTCAACGGGGCCGGACGAAGGGAATGACCCCAAAGTCCAACCTGACGAGCGTACACCCGGAAGCGACAGCTTCGTGGATGCGGATGACGTCGTTGTCGTTGACTGAAACAAGTGCCAGAAGGCAGTAGACCCTGAAATTTCCCCACCCATCAAACCCCTCCTGGATAATTTTCTGAGCGTGGAAACTTCCATGGCATACCCACCCCCCACCCCTGATCGGCAGTCTCCATTTTAACATTCTCCGACCTACCTATGACAGCCAGCGCCAGCGCTGATCGGACATGAGACCAGATATTGTGGGGCAGAGTGAAACACCTGTTCTAGGGTACACCGCCGTCGAGCTAGCATGAAAATATCTGTTGGCACACACCTCGACTGATATGTTCTGGTACCCGCCCGAAAGAAAGCCGCGTTATCGAAATTGGCAGATCAAAGCCACGTTGACTTGTTGGCTCGTTTCGCTAGGCTGCTGTACCATCACTCGGCGGTCTTCAATGGCATGTCAACCCTGCAAAAAGTCCCCGAGATGTCCTAGTGCTATTGAATGTGGCATAGGACGGGATTGCCATGCTTCTTTGGGCCTGCGGACCCTCTTACGACAGAGAAGATCGACCTTGAGGCTTGGCCAAGCCTGTTCGTAATTCATGGTGCCGGAGATATGCACGTGATAGGTAACAGGCAATTCATCGCATGATAAATCTCTCTGCCTGCCTATTGTTATTATAACAGGTTAGCGCGTGCTGCATGAAAATAGCGTCTGCGCGCAAGACCAGTACATGAAAATTTTGAAAAACAAAATCTTATTAACGGGATCCGGAGTGACGCTCTATTTCATCTCAAGACTCTTCTTGCCCATGTTCAATGTATGAATGGAAATCACCACATGTGCATGCAAGCATATCATGAGGTGCAGATCCGGGTTGAAAATATGAATTGGAAGTAAATTTATAAGACAGGCGAGGTCAAATGTCGTCAGATCAATGGTCACATGTACAGGTTCAATCGGCAAAAATGATTAGTGCGCGTTTCTCTAGCCGTTCGAGTTGCACGCCGTGTTTACTCTCTAACGTGTTCGAGAAACGGTCTAGGGGGCTCTGTTCGCTGCGTCCTTGGGCGAGCGTTCTAGGCTCCCTCCTCCCGGTCTCAGTCATGGCCATGTCGTCGTGTAGCGGTGTTGTTCTAATGCGCATCGTGGCTTTTCCAAGGCAGTTTGCTCAAGTTGCTGTTGCACCGGGAGTAGATGAGATTCGTCGTCAACTGCCGCACTGGCCGTTGTCCGAAAGGCCCCCTGTGATGATCTGAGCTGCACGTCTCTGGATCTTCTGGATGGTACTCGTCATAGCGTATCCTCTGCTTGTGTAGCTGTTTCCAGGGATGTGCCATGCCGAACAGCCATAAAGCATCTGGGGCACGGCCATTGCGCGGTACACATGGCCGGAGATTGATGGCCCCTGTGCCCCATGTTGAGGAGGCGAGTGCTGACAGAGCCGGCAGTCGCTTCGTTACCCCAGCCTCTACCTTTTCGCGGTGGTAGTCCCAGCGCAGCTTGGTGTCCATCTGGATTCCTAGATAGCGACAAGACGCGGAGGCCTTAATGGTGGCGTGCGGCAGGCGGAGAGCATGTGTGCTGTTCTTTTTAGGGTCTCTAGTGCAATGGACCAGTTCGTATTTTGCCGGTACAAATTGGAAACCGTGTTTGACTGCCCATTGTTCGGCTTTCTGGTGGATCTTTTTCAAGGTCTTGCAGTTCCGTTGTGCCGTCGGCCCTACTGCTAGCGTAGACACTTCGTCAATGTATCCTGTGTCTTGCATGCCTCTAATCTGCCAATACATACCCTAATATATATGGTACCATGTCTCCTTAGAGCCCATACCTGAAAATTTGCAAAATATGTCATTTCCAGCAAGCAGTGTCGCAGCGGGTCCTCGTGGGTTAGTAGTTTGTTAGTAGGCTGGCTTGAAGGCGCTTCTTCAAGTGTTCAATGTCCTATTTTCGGCAGTTTTGATCATCGGAAGGCGATTCTCCTCCCAGGAAGAAGGATATGTTGCCTCGATGGGTATTGATACATCGCAGCAAGTGCGCCCGATGCGCAGTCCACTTCCGACATCAAAAGAGAAAGTGCTCAACGGTCTCTCTTGCTTGTCCATATGCACACTGATCCGTGTCTGCCACGTTGATTCGATGGAGATATCCATTTAGTCTTGCCATGCCAGTCCGGAGTTGAGCCAACACGCTTGCTTCTTTCCACGATCAGCGATCATACTGTAACCAAGCCCCATAAGGGGTCCCTTTTGTTGGTGGTAGGAACCGTTCGCAGCCCCTCCTAAGCTCTAATCTTCCGTTATCCAGTCTGATGCTGCCGATCCAGGATCTTGGCGAATGGATGGGTTAGAACACGTAGAGCTGCGCTAACTGCCCAGTTACATACCTTTCCACGGCATGCTCGTTGAAAGCCCGAAGCTTCCCCTTCTACGTTATTTCTAACCGGCGCTGGCGACTCTTGAAACTGCGTACCAGCTATATATTCGCCTCCATGACCAGGAATTGGCCGGCCCTGCGTCCACTGCATCGGACTGTACGGCGGCATACTTTGTGGCGCAAATCCTTGGAGGAGCTGCACTTGGATGTGTGGACCCCTCGTTTCCTCCCATGGCCTCAGAAAAGGACCTCTTGCGTCTTTGAAGGGTGGCCTCATCTACGGAAGCAAAAGCTGCCATGATCCGACGGAGCTGGTGTCATCACGAGATGTTCCTCCCGTGATCGGTTACAGCAATATATTCAGAGTTCAAAGGACTCAATCGACTCAACTCAACTCAACTACGAAATACTAGGCAACGTACACTCGTTTTATAGACCTCAAACAAGCAAGATCGGCCCGAAAAGTCACTCGTATTCATCCCACTCTTTTAGAGATCTCCGGTATCGGACTAAGACCTCCTTCGGAGTGGCGACGACACCGTCACCGGGGTGGGAAAGGGAGCTTTTCCGTGAGGTTTTACTTGTGTTCATACCTGAGGCACCAACCACAGCAACAAGGAGATTAAGCACACTTCATGACCTTGCACCGAGCTGATTGCTGTTAGTATCGGTAGGTGGTCGCCTCTCGACTCCTTGTTTGAAAACTCACCTACTCGAGTCTTGTCCGATGCCTAGGACAGACGGTGTATTTTGTTGTCTTTGTCGGGGATATCAGTATGATTTTGTCGCACTCCTCCCACCACGTTTTCGCGAAAGGTGCTCCACAAGTTCTGCAGGTTCGAATGCCGACATAATTTTGCACTCCTGTGACGTTGTAAATCCTTTCGGTACAGTTGGCCCAGGAAGTAACGTGCATTATCACATTGCCAGTGCATTCGCCAGAGTTACACATGTCGACTACAGGTAGCGCAGCGAATGGCGGTGAATGTACGACTGTGATTCTTGTCCTGGATGAGATAATTAGACGCTATTTAAAGAATCGTGGGATGGGAAAACACTGACTTCGGAGTGATGGTAAGGGTGGTCTAGACCAAGTTGAGCACTGCTCTCAAAGCCCTTTATAGCGTGTGCAGACGAGGCTTGTGCATCTGATAGCCTTGAGCCCCTCCACGCTGGCAAAAGACTGATGGACTGACATCCATTTGAACACCGCCACGTCGCCGCAGTCAGTAGATAGAAAGACTAAAATATTACGGAGGACTTGTTGGCCCAATTCTGGCGGGTAAGTTTTATGGCGCATTATTATCCCAATTCGGGATCAATGGATATGCGTGAATCACTCATTTACGCGCTCAAATTATGGCAAATAATTGGACTTTGTCAACTAGTATTTTACCTATAATAGTCCTAGTTGCCATGTAAATTGAAAACCCTACTTTCGCCGAATTCAAATCCCGTGCCTTGGTGAAAAAGCACAAAATCTCCTAGTCGGGCCGAGCGGCGTCTCCTATAAAATGAAAGGGCCAGTGCGTTAGGCTGAAAGCCAAGGCGCAGTGGTTGGTGGGAGCCAGGGTGAAAGAAAGGGGGCGGCGATGAGGGCAAGATAGAGGAGGGGAATGGAGGGGAAGAAGAAGAAAAGAGGTTGAAAGGGCGAGGTCGGGTCTTTTATGTCAAGGCTACGTCCATACAGAATGGTAGTTCAAGCGCCGGGGAACCCTTCTGTCTCTTTTTCAATAATACAAGCTAAACCAATGTTTGTACACGTCAGTCGAGATACATCTTTGACCACTCACATTGATATACCAAGCACCAGAATTTGCCTCGTGCATAGATTAGCTGGCCGAATGCAATCCACCCACTTTACAAAAACGAACGTTGCTAAGTCAAAGTCAGCGGTACGCAAATAAGACTTTCCCTTTAAGATCAACGTGTATACTGTGGTAGGTTAGATATTGTGAAGGATGGCAATCTTTGCCATTTGAGGTACATTGGCATATTCGTGACCTCTTGTTGCCTTAATTCCCGCCCAGCTACTGTGCACCTCTTCTAAAAGATCCTTGGCACTCGACCAATCGCAATGTATTGCTAGGGTCTTAGGCAAAGCTAAGCGTGCTGCGTTAGACAAATTTATTAACTTGAAACGTTGCCAGCAAGCGACATGCTTAAATAGGCCCTGAACCCACCAGATAGGTCTCTCAGATAAGTGCTCATTCCTCTTCCAATATCAAAACCTACTCCAGTTTTAACTATTCTTCAATGGTCAAAGCTAAGGCTCGATTACCACGATGCCGCAATGCTTTAGTGACGCGAATGGCCAGTGGTGGATTACAGAGTCCGTATGGCTGACATCCGCCGCCGACATCCTCGCTGCTTCTGCAGCAATTCAATCGGGAGAGGCGGGGCCGTACGGGTGCCAAAATCAAAACGGCGTGCTGTCTTATTTTAAAAACCAGACACGACGCGCAACTGATAGCGATGTCACTCAAGCCCTCAGTACGAGGAATCGGGAACAACGAATTCAAATGCTCTTTGGAAGCAACTAGTCAAATGCCACTTTCGATGATATTCTGTCTCAGACGAAGCCGCTAGTTTACTATGCGATCGACGAAGAAGAATATCTGTTTATTAGCGCTACTCCCAGGCTATCAGTTGCAGAAATTCAAGGAATTTGAGGGAGTATCCATCTTCACTGCAACACTTAAAGACGGCTTTGATTCACTGAATCACATGGATTTCAAGTTGGCATTGCCCTCCAATTAAGAACATGAGCCGATCATTATTTGGATCTCTGTTTTTCGCCTTTGAACCAGTCCATTCTAGAAGATCTGATATAGTTGTTGGAGATTTCTTTACGCCTTATTCAATGTGTGTTTGCAATGTCTACTATTTGTTAGTGTTACATATGCTAGCTCAATTTCGATTACAATTTCAAAAATGATACATCATCAGTAATGATTGGAAAAAGGGGCGCGGGTTCATTTGTGACAGCAGGAAAAATACACTAAAATACACCAAATACAGTCGTAGCAGTAGTAGTAGTATTCATTTACACTGACCCCTCTCCAAAGTTGAAACCCTGGATTGAAGTACAAGTGTGATGATATTCTCTAACTATGCGAGTAGGGGCAGCTATTTGTAGCCACAGTAGCTGCCTTCTGCCTAGAGTGGTGGTGGTAGCCTAATAGGCTGCCACCATAACATCTATACATCACCTAATCTGGGATCCAACTCTTCCCCTGTGCCAAGGCCCAACTAGGCGAGGCACCTCAGAGGATTCCAGATCCGAGTCGGTTTTCTCCTTCCCTGCTTTGGACGAAGATGAAAGCACCGGAGGCAATATCTCCCCCTGACCGAAGGTTGAGACGGTTTTACCAGATCCTCGTGTGTAAACCTGGGCAAAGCTTTGGTGAAAACATCTGCCAAGTTGTCCTTTGTATTAATGCGCTGGGTGTTGATAAGCCCTTCCTCCATATTCTCACGTACGAAGTGGTGCTTAACGTCGATATGTTTGGACTTAGTGTGAAATTCCGGGTTTCTTGTAAGCTTCAAGGCCGAGTTGCAGTCGATGTATAGCGGAACTGTGTCGATATATATTCCCGGAATGCGCAGATCATTGATGAAGTTGCGAATCCATACGGCTTTCTTCGCAGCTTCGGCACACGCAATGTATTCCGCATCCATGGTGGACGTTGCCACGGTCTTCTGTCTTTGAGAAGACCAGGATACAAGACCTCCAGCAAGCGTGAACACCCATCCAGTTGTTTGACTTACGCGAGTCGTCACACCCCGCAAAGTCGCTATCCACAAAGCCCATTACCTGAAGTCCGTGTTTGTCCGAATAGACAATTCCCTTCCCTGAATAACCCTTTAGGTATGCGAAGATGCGATCCACGGCGTCCATGTGAGCCTGGTTTGGATTGGATGCGTACCAGGCCACATACCCGGTAGCAAAGTCAATGTCTGGGCGTGTCTGATTGCTGCCGAAATTGAGCGATCCGACCTTCGACTGATATACCTTGCGGAATTTGGCGTGCGCGATGTGGCCGTCTTGCTTCGCTAGCTTGATGTTTTTGTCCAGAGGCGTCTTGACTGGGGCAGCGTCTCTAAATCCATATTTTTTGACAATTTGGTCAATGTATTGCTTTTGATGGACGTGAAGTTCCCCAGCCTTCTGCTCTATGTGCATGCCCAAATAAATAAATCTAATAATACTAATAGATGATACAAAAGATATATATATCTAAACTATTCTTATTCTTTATTTATCCAGAAATTTTATACTTAGCTAAGAATATACTAAAAAACTATATTTTAGTTAGCTTAATTCCTTTTAGAATAAAATAAGTACTATATATGTTATATCTATTTATAAATTTTATCATTAATACTATAATGGGTAAATAGTCTAAAGTATTAATAAAGATAGCGCTAATATTTATTATATAATTAAAGTACTTTCTTTGATAATATTTTAAATATTTAGTTAAAAAAGTTTGTATAAATTACTTAATCTTTTAGTAAAAGATAGTTTATATAATCTTAGTTCGATTAAATTTAATATCTATTTTTATATTATTCTTTAGCTATATAATTTTTATTTCCTTGAGAATAAATCTACTTCCGCTAATACTATTTAACTATAGCGAATCCTATTAGTATTCTTAGCTTAAAGTTTAGAGGGAGATATCTACGACTGTAGAAATATTTTAGTCTAGCTTAAGTTTCCTTATAAAGAATAGGATTAGTCTAATATTAGTACTTATCAACTTGAGCTAAAAGTACGGATATAGGCGCTATAAGGAGAGTTTAGAGATAAAGGCTAAGGCTTAGATTCTATGATAGGAGACTTAGGGAATTAAGTATATTAAGATTAATTAAGGAAGCGGAGTTAGAATAAGGAGATGATCGTTAAAAGACCCCCTGAGGAAAGAGCAGATAAAGTATTTTATAGCCACTTAACTAGGCTAGCCAGAAAGGAGGGGGCCCTAGGTTTAGAGGCAGAAGGGAGCTGCGTAGCGTTATTTAGTCGCCCATAGAAACTAGGGGAATAAATTCAAAGTTAAGCGTTAATAATAGGATAAGAGTAGGATAACTAACAGTCCTAGTTAGGTACAGAATAGGGGGCGGTATAGGGCAGCGGGCAATTAAGCGGCGGCTCGCTGTCCAAAAGTTACAGGTAGAAAGGCGGCCGTTTCTGGCGCCAGAGGCTGTCATTTTCGGCGTCGTTTTCATAGGTCCCGATATTCTAGTTGTAATTCGAGGTACGGTGGTCACGGTGGTCACGGTGGTGATACAGGCTGCCCGCATATTCGGAATTGCTGTCTTGGTAGACGGTCTGACGACGCTCTTCTTCCGGAAGTAACTCCTTGACCTCCCAAGTGTTTGGCTTGACTCCAACGGAGAATTCCAGGTCTTCTGTGGTGATAGAGTCCCAGAACTATAGATTTTTGTTAGCGTCATGTGGACACTGAATTCCGGGATTCCACAGCTTACCTTGTAAACCATCATCACTGCAAGCAGGTTACAGAAGGTGGCGAAGAATAGACCATCCAGATAATGCTGAACGTTGTTGCAGATCACGTCACTGAACTCATAGAGAAGCACCTGACCGATGATGAAAACCAGTAGGCCGAAGCAGATGTGGCCGATAGGCCAGCGGTCATCAAGGGTGTTCACGACCAGCAACAATTGCATGAGGATATAGACTGCAACGCAGATGGCGTTGAAGAGGTATAGCACCACAAACAAGCCGGTCGTGTTCTCAGGCCCCAGTCCGCCCCATGATTTGAAGGTCAGCAGGGAGATCACGAATGTCATGGCAAACATGGCCACGGAGGTGATGCGAATCAGCCACACCGAGAGCGCGGTTCCATCCTCGTATAGCTGGAAGCCCACGAAACCGTTGACAAGCAAGCAAGCGCATAAAGACGATACCAACCCACTTTGCACCGCTACAAAGTACGGGAATGGGCCGCTCTTGGGAGGAACCACCCCCGCATCAATGATGAGAGAGCAGATTGTCAGCGCCAAGTAGATGTAGAAGACGGTAATAATCTCCTTTCGACCTAGTCGCATTTCTTAAGTATCAGCAATGCGCAGCTTAGAAATTCTATACCGGGAAGTGACACGAACCAACAGCAGTGAATTTGGACCTGATGTGCAAAATCATAATCACCGTCATGCCCAGTGCGATGATATGCATAAACGAGGCGGCGCCCTCGAATATGATGGTATTGGCGACCTCAATATTCCGCGCATAGCAGTTGGAGATGATGCCCGTGGCACCGGATATCGACGAGGGCGGTCCTACCAGGGAGCACAGCGGTAGCGGCACCTTTTCGCATATTGAGGTGAATTGGCCGAATCCCATGATGCTGGTGATGTCGGAGGGTGCAACAACAAACAGCGGCTATCCCGTTGTAGTGGGCGGTCACAGGGCAAAGGCTGTCTCCACAACGACGGTGGAACAGTGGAGAGAGGGTGACGACTAGAGGTGCTGGCTAATCTCTTATGTTCGCAATCTGCTCTCGTTACTTCCCCAAAGAAGCGGGGAGTTTCTCCTCTTCAAACGAGTGTCGAGGCCCAGTATCCAGGGCAGGCTGAGTTGCCAGGTTCTTTTCTGCGAGGGGGGAAAGAAAAGGGTCACGGGATGCGAGGAAGGCGGCTATTTTTACCTTGCCGAATTAGGCCTAGCCGGTTTTCCCCAGGCCACTTGATTAGTCATTCCCACGTGATCGGGCCCGGATCCGAGCTCGGGCCGGACGATCGTGTCGAAGGCGAGGCGAACTCCCTTTGCTCCAGGATATCCATGCGAGTGAGGCTTGCGGCTTGAGACCTCGGCCCACGTCCGCTTGTTTCGGAGCTCGTAGCCCGCAGAGGCTCTACCCGAGGCGGGCTCTGAACGGTAGCTGCAAGACTATTTCGCGCAGGCTCCACAGCCGATACACCTGGGGCTGGAGACCCAAAAAAGCACGCGTCGGCCAGAGGCAAACCAATGGATCGCGCAGCCCTAGCGGAACTTACCGCATCATTCAGTTTAGACAAAAAGAGACACATAACGAGACCCTCGCTCGTGGACCCCATCAAGGCTTTTTCGACTATGGAAGTACTGGGGCATGTGGGAAGGCCGGCTGCAGTCCAAACCTCAGTCTGTGTCGCACCATCTCGTGTTGCTTGACTGTACTTGTACTGAACCCCCACCGCATCCATTCGGCGCTGCTTAGCGTCCGATTGGGATGAAGATTACTCAAATTATTTCATCCCACGCCATGAAATTGATTAATATTCTACAATTCAATATATATATTTAAATATTAGGCTCAGTCTACCACAATTTCAACGTAACCCTGTGCAATGCAAGGATGGGACAATGCCGGAGCGATTTAAATGCCGATGAACTTTTTGCGTCACGCACGGTGGATCGACTCAATCTCAAACACCTAGGTATCGTCCCGTTTCGATCAGGAAACAAGAAAATAAGGAACAAAATACAAATGAAAATAAAAACAAAAATAACGAGGGCGTCATCAAGCGAGATGGAGCTTAGCAGCCCAGTGGAGAATGGGTTTACTGGAGCACTTCGACCTGGAGTCGAAGAAGCTCCAACTTCGGTCCCTGTTTTTGATTCGTGGAGTAGTTTCGAAATTGGAAAACACGGCACAGTCAAGACAGTGGCGTCTGGCGTACAAGATCGAAGGCAGGGCTCCCGTCTAGTCTGCTGCCATGGACGCTGCTACCCTGAACGACCCTGATGCTTCAATCTTCTTGCATTGCCAAGATGCGGACTTGGGTCCTGTACAAGGGACTGTTCGGACCGTTTCGTTTGGTCGTGCCCATTACTCGCTCAATTCGCGTCTAGTGTCCACGTAGTTGCTCCGATTCGGGTGTCTTCTTACCATTTTGGGTCGGCTCGGGCTTCACAACTGGTCATTCGATCAAAGGGGGTTCCCTCCAATCAATGCACTGCGCTGGATAAACAGGGGGTTTCAAAAGGTGCCGTGGACAAGCTCTCTCTTGTTTATTCTTTTCTTTTTTTTTTTCAGATTTTTATCCTATAATTACAATTATTATTGTGATTCTAAATCTCACTATTCCAAATTCGTAGTCTTGTTTATTCCTTTTTTTCTTCTTCCCTTTTGACTCCTTTCCAGTGCAAATGCTGGAGCCTATCGCTCTTCGCGAAATGCCCTACACATTCCTAATACATCGCGTCCCCGGCTACCAAGGTTGCCCCCCCCCTGGTAGCCCAACACGAGAACCGTACGAGCGTCACGAGATGGAAGTTCTAAAGAATCGCCTGACCCCTCGGAGTACCTTAAATGTCTGGTCGCTCCAAAGGTTTCATTATGTCATGACGACTGGCGCTGAGTGCGTCTCACGACGTATCTGTTTCATGCATGAAGATCCCGACTAGTGCCACGTGTGAGCGGAAGAAGCATCCACGGCTGCGAGGAACCCTGTCGATCTCCCACCCGATAACATGCCACGGTAGAGTCAACCCTAAGTACTAGGGGGGGAAGGGGGAGGGAGGCGGGCTCGTCATCGGGGAGGGAGGGAGGCGGGGTGGGGGGGGAAGGAGAGAGAGTGCTGATCCCGGATACTCTCTGGCAAATTTCCGGGCAGTGGTCCTGCCCGGCGTGTTTTCTCTAACGGTCAACCATAGATCAAAGCCACTCTTTATGCAGGACCCGCTTGGAGCAGGGTACTTTTCTAAGGGGGGGGGGGGTGGAGGGATTGCTGGTGGGGTGTGGGAAACAGGGCGAAAGCTACCCGTCCATCATGTACTATACTGCTTCTTACGACGTGAGGTGTGGAATTATCGAGGAATTTTTTTTTGTAGCTTCGCGATTAACGACAGGCATCTGTGTGTTCCCTTTTTCCTTTTTCTTATTTTTGGGGCCCCGTCTCCCACCGTGACTCGGAGACACGTTCAATTCTCTTCTCGACGATTTCTTCCCCCCCCCCCAATACACTATTTACTCTCGACGATTCTCCATGGCTCAATCGCCTTAGTACAGTACTTACATACCTTCATACCTCGCCCAGCGTCATCCGTCTCCCGATTCCGACCTCTGTCCCCACGGGTCCCCTCCAAATCGCATTCCCCCGATGGGACCAAGATGTGCAACTATTTCAGGAATTATTACATCTATAGCAGCTGTCGAGATCCCAGCGCTCACTTCCTTCGCACTTCCCTGGATGGCAACAAGGACAATTGCTGCTCAGACAGTCCCCACGACCGATTCATCATAGTAGTCGGCAAATGCATACTGTGCCGATGAAGTGTCCTCATTGCCCTCAGGCATCGATCCGTGACGCCCAAAAGGACCTTCCCCCTCGCCTTTCTGTCTTTTTTCGTTCCTAGTCCGCCGTTTCTTTGACAATTGCGGACAACCCGAAGAATCATGATTCGGTCATAGCCGATCCCATTCGGGTATCCACTCCAAAAAATCGCGATGACGATGCCGGGCTCTTCAAGTCAAAAACTTCGGTGACTGCCCTGATCGACATTCTTCTCTATATCGGCCGGGTATGGGCCCAGATTTAAACTTTGTTGCCCCGGGGCACTCTTTGATTCTCAGGTTTCGGAGTTTTTTTGGTTTTTTTTTTTTCCTTTTGGTTTTTTCCCCTTCTTTCTACGGTTTCAATTTTCAAAATTCTGCAGAGTCAACTGGCTTTGCTTTTTCGTCCATGTTGCACCCCCCCTATTTTCGTGCGCGCTGGCCTACGGGATTTGTCCATCCTATAAGCCTTCATTCGGCGTTAGATAGGATTGTTTGTGCCCGGGTGCTATATTAGACCGGGAGCTGGATTTGTGGACTTTGGTTTTGCAGTCCAAGCACTTGAGCGATTCCCCTTTTGTTTGTCGTTTTGTTTGTCGGTTCTTTCTCGATTAGTTTCTCGATTTGTGTTGGACCCCCAACCCTGTATGATTATGATTGCATTGGACTCAAAAAGTAGGGCGTAATTACAATATAATTTTCTTTTTCTTTTCTTTTTCTATCATCACATGTCATTGAAGCCATCAAAATCAAGGATCTTTTTTCCCATTTTCTTTTGTTTCTGGGCTCGGACCCGAATTCATTCAAATCGGGAACCCGTCGATTGAGGTCTGGGTCCGGGGGGGGGATTCTCTAGGGGTCCCGCACGGGCAACGTGGTTCTACTACTTCCTGTTAAATCCAGCGCAGAGGCCAGGGGGAAAGGGGGGGTCCCAGCCCAGTGGCATGACGACAACCAAACCCATCTTAATAGTCTTTGGTCATGCAAAGCCAAAGAGGCTTGAGCTAGACATCAACTTGGTGTCACTTTTGTGGTTGCTCTAGAGGGGCTATATTCCTGATCGAGTCCGTACTTTAATTCAATGACGGATGGTAGCTGCACGGCCGGAGCAGACTAATGTGCATGCGTGTCTGTACCGGACGTTATACAAGCCAAAGGTACCGAGAAAACTACTTATCGAGACTGTCTGCAACTCCACGCAGTCTCCGAGGAGCATTGGGGTGCCGATTCAGAAGCTTCGCGCTTGTGCGCCTCCTGCAGGAAATGCAGACCCATCTCATCTCATTAGCAATTGGGTCGTGCTCTACCCTTTTGGCCAAGCAATCCTTCATCTATCGATTGGAATAGGCTTTAGCCTCTCGCTAGCCGTATCTTTTCTTGGCAGGATCGGGTAAATGGGTGAACCGGTCAGACACGTTGAAACTCAAGCAGAGTGTGGGAGGGCGTAACTTGATCCTCCGGTCCAGGGCCTGATTTTGGTCCATCTATCAATGACGGAAGAAGGAGTGGGCTAAAAGCAATCACACAAGGGAGGCCCAGCCCAGGGTGAGCTTAGGAGGCACGGGGAGGAGAGGAGGGGTGGGGTTTGTTAAGGCTTTCTCACCCGAGGTATCCGGCAGCCGGATAGTAGATGATGGTTCGCGGAAACGGAAGGGGAGTAATGCAATCGCGAATGTAAAAATCTAGACCTGTACTTGGTATATGCTCCGAGGCTGAAGCGATCAAGTGCCGGATAAAGCACAGCGATGTTTGGGAACACTAGATCCGTCTCGATTGCACTAGCCACGAATGCACAGTCGGCCATGGACGCGCTCAGTCCGTCTCACACATGCCAGCGCCAGCGCTCGAGTATTATCCCGAGTGTCAAAAAGACTATCTTGATTCTCATCCTTACGCCAGGCCCATGCAGATGCTCCATCGGTCGACATGAGACTGCAGTCAATGCCGGGTCATTGCGGGGACCAGTGTGTTTCCATCATTGTGATGACGCATTTCGAGTCTTTTAAATGCCATCTAGGCCCTGCGGTTGATGTCCAATAGAAAAGTAAAATTGCATGCCGTGTCAGAAGCTGATTGGGTTCGCTATTTGGAATATAATAGGCTGTGATCTTAGTATCATATACCCCGGCCTAGGCCTGTTTCATCCACAAGCTCTACCGGTACATTCCCGCCTGAAGATTATGTACTGTATGCCGGAGTCAATATCGGGAAATCAACATAGACGCAGATGGGTCTGCGATGGACAACGCCGCGGCCCCATCCGCATGGGTTTTCGAGCGAGTAGCAATACTCGTACCTAGGTGTAGCTCCTACAATGATTTATTTCCACGTCCCAGTAGAATCGCAAGGCATCAAGTTCCTGCGTATACTAGGGGGAATGCGGGTGGCATCGTCCGCACGTTCTTGTAAGCTATGAGTCAATGCTCCTCAACAAAATCGACGTGCTCTTTCACATGTTCCGAATATACCTTGCTCGAGTCAATTGGCGAAGTGGCGCAGGTCATCACTGACCGTGGCAGAGGAGGGGGTTTGAACGCATGTCTCTAGGCAGCTGCCTGAGAGCAAGCCCCTCGTCATTCCACAACTGAGCCACCGACAGGGGTATTCAGTCTCGACCCGTCCTCGCTTGCTCAGAGTATCGCCGAATTCGCACCATAGATAAGTCAAAATTTCTTGATTAGAGAGACGTGTCCGTTCCAGATTCAACCTAGCCTCATCGATTACTAACATTTCTACTGGAGGATTCTGAGCCGGACAATTAAACAGCGCGTCAATTCCATCCTAGCTCTGTTCAAACAATTTCAGATTCGGGTTCGCCCGCCGAGGAAATTGGACGCTTTCATTTGCCCAGGTTAACCTTGTCCAGCAGTATTGTTGATCTTATGGATCCGTTGCAGCGTACTTTCACTTTCAGTTAGGTACATTTTGTCCTGATTTGAGTGGATGCACCCGCAACCAACGGCAATTTCTGCGACTTAGTACTTAGTCTGCATATGTGCCGCTCTTGACTCGACGATTCGACAATCCAAGGTATGCCATGCCACCCATAGACCCAGTCGTATGATTTGTGTGAAGCTCTTTAGCTCAACGCACAGACACGGACTTCTCCCTCATCAGTGATCCACTCCAGAAGACGCCATACTTGAAGAGAGACCCCTCAGCCAAATCAGGAACCATCTCCTAGTTCTACCACGCGGTCTGTGCGGAATTTGATATTTCGGGTGGAGTACCGAAGCCACAACCGTTATCCACCTTCCAAAGAGACATACGTAACTCCTAGGTGGTCACTCCCAGCTCCCCTACTTCAGGGTAGATGGGGGGGGAAGAATCGGCCAGATTGCTTTTCCAGAATGACTTTAACCGTGACACAACCCATACTCGGTTAATCTCGTAACGAGGCTAAAGTCGCAATGCACTTTGCAATATCTGCCGTCTGTAGATGACGATCCTGATTGACGCCACGAATAGCGCAGATATGACATTCACCGTCCCAATTTAGCCAAATGTCAGCCGCACTATCGTAGGCGGGAGTTGCCGCTTTCAATCTAATCGTTCAAGCTAAAGTAAGGCAGCCTGCACCTTATCACGACTTGTCCACAACCCGAGACTCGAGCCCCCTCTGGGCAGCTAGAAGGGTTCGGTTGCAAGTCATGATGCTTCGGAACCTGTCCTATTCGCCGGAAGAATATGCCTGCTCCATGGATCGGCCGACATTGAGATAATCGATGCGCGGTTTGGGTGGATAGAATAAGTATGAAACGTCATTCAACCTAGGGGTGCAAGTTCCGACCTGAGGCGCAACCCGACGATCATCCTCCACATAGCGTTTCACCCCAGGACGGTGGGGTTGGATCACGCAGGGCTCCTGCCATGGAATTATATGAGAGGTGGGTTGATCAACGCTTTGAACTAATAATGTGCGAATAAAATGCGTTTGACGCGCGTGTCTAATATCGATTCGTGGATGGCAACTGGTTATAGTATGTGCAAGGATCCCGCTTTGTCTGCCAAGTTTTTTTTTTCTCGCCTTCGAACGAACAAGAAGAGGAAGGATTTTCAAAAGCGGACTTCCGGTCGGATGGCAATTGGGTTGGGGGGAGTCCACGCCGGCGGTAAACAAGTGTAGCGAGGATACGGCTTTCGACACACTTTGGGCACGAATGAGACGCCTGGTAATTCTTCAAGGCACAGACTGAGTCTTGAAGAGGCTCGTTTGCGACTCACTGGCTGGAACCCGGTCTCGTTGCTAGCCGGGGGACTCAAATTCTGCCGAGACGATTCTGCCGAGAGACAGGAAACAGTGATCAAACTACGCAGATATTGGAAGTTCTCTTCTTCCAACTCCCCATTGCAGGTGCCACCGGATACCGTATTGGCTGGGTGCACGACGGAGGAAACTGATGATCTTTGGCTATATGCCGCGTTCCTGGGGGTTAATTGACTGACGTTGGCAGCCAATCCAGCTAAAGGGCTGGTAGTCAGGTCCCTGTCGCTACAGCATGGAATATCTCTTGTATTGGCTTGGTGGGGATCGAGCGCTTCGGTGGGCGTTTCATGGTGGGTGTCGACTTTATTGTTTTTTGGAGGATATATATCGGTTTGCTTTGCTGAACACGCTGCTGTCTGAGCGTCTCGTCTGAACTGTTGGCGTCGGGCGATCATTGATCGCAGAGTAGACCACAGCCCACGAGGTCTTCGAAATAGGATGATGGACATATTGCCGATGAACAGAGGTCCTCTCCAGGAACAGTGTGGGGTAATAGACACAATAACTCAGGGAACCCAGGGAACCGAATGTGCCCGGATGTTAGAGCTGAGCAGTAACTCAGCTACTGTAAATTGGTTGCTCACAAGACAGACCACCTCAGGAGACCTGGGCCGATCTTCATATTTCCTATTCAAGGCGTGGCTGAAAAAATTGAACAAGCACTGAAGAAGATATTAAATGCAATGAACCTTGGAATCCAATGAGGTCGTGGAAGCAGTTCTGACCTAACTTATAAAGCATTTCCCTTCCAATTTATACACACTTTGAAGAGTCTCCTAATGTTCGACCTAAGATAATCTGCACTCAGCCCAAATTCTCATCCATAACCAAAGTATCAAACCTGACTGACCCGAAACGGCGGGGAGTCTAAACCCCAAACTCGCTAATCTCAGCAATGTTACCAAACCGTTAGATCCAGTCGGCAACCTACCTCCCAACCTTGAAAATTCGACGTAGCCGACCTTTCCACAGCTGACCGCATATGCGCCTTTCCGGGTTGATTAGCGCGAAGGTTAAAAGTTTTCTGATCTATCACTTGATAAGTCTTTGCAAACGCGTAGACGTCTCTGGACGGCTCTATAGCCCCACTTGGAGGATATATCCTGCGCTACTGAGCCCGTTTCCTGGGCGCCATTGTTTTGTGCATGGGGATGGTGATAGGAGTAGGTGTTAGGGCTGCTTTGAAATCAGGCTGGGTTGAAGATTGGTCAGCCGGGGGTCTGCGTAACTCGATGGATTCCTGCGACCGGAGATTAACAGTGGAATGGAGAAACGGATCAGTGTTGATTCGTTCTGCTATCTAGTAATTGAAGAAAGAGTGTTTCGGTAACAAAAGACGAAGTCGTGAAGGATTGGTAGAAGCTTTGTTCAAGGGTCAAGCTGTGCCGAGATTACTCCGTCCTGGGATTTCGCACCATGCAATATAGCTGAAGATGAATATTAGCACAAGCGATACCGAGGAAAGACTGAAAGATTACCATGCAAACATCATCCCCATCGCGACACTCCATCTCCCTGCTCATCTTAAAACCCATACGCTCATAAATCTGCACATTCGGCACATTCTTCGAGCTCTCCAGATAACATTTGATCCCCTCCTCATCCGCCATCTTCAGGACCTTCCTAAAGAGTAAACCACCGATCCCCTTGCCTTGCGCCTCAGGACTGACAGCAACCATATTACAAAAGTAATACCCGCGCGGATCATCCCAAATCTGCGCTTGTGCATCCTGCTGGTTCTTTTTCCAGATCCAATATCGATTTGTGCGCAGGCCACCATGGCCTATGTATCGAATATTGTTATAGAGCTGGCTGAGTGAGAGATACCACGACTGGATCCAGGAGTACCAGCTTTCCGGCTGAGAAGCTGCCCGAGGGGCAAGCCAACAGGAGACGCCTAGGACTAGAGAGTCAGGGATGGCGGTTTCCTTTGCTACTTGGAACAGCGCGTTCCTGATACCCCAGTGGCATCGGGCGGAAAGTGAGGCATAGTTTCTTTGCTTATTGAACTGGGCGTGCTCTCCCGTGTGGTGTAACGGGGCTCGGATTGGACCGACCGCGTCACCGGGAGAGGGATGTTAGTGTTTCCAGGCACAGAATGGTAGCAAGGGACTCATTGAGTACTGTAGAGGCGTCGAAGACCCATTTGTGATACGGGTCGTCGGCGAAGGCTTGCTGAATCACATGGATGGCGCCGGGGATATCGGCCTCGGTCAAGTCGACGACTTCGATCGCCATTGTGAATGGTGTGAGCTCCCAAAGTGGCAGCGGGTTGATTCAATTGACCAGGCGAATGCCCTGTTGTCACGTCAGTAAGTCTGTGAGCTCTCGTTCGTGCGAAGCTCAAGGCAATGGTCACTTTGCGTAATGGGACAGTAGTTGTCTTGAGTTAAAGTTGGGGCCCCCGCTGTCAAATTATGGGTCCCAGTCCACTTACCTAGTGCCTTGGATAGTGAGGCGGCGGTGTAGCCAAACAGAACAGAGTCAGCAATGAAGACTGAATGGGATGTTATAAGGGCCGAAATCAGGAGACTGGGTTTTCAGAAGGTTGAGGGTGCACACTGGCACGAGCTAGAGGCTGGGCTGCGGCGATATGAGTCTAAACCGGGGAAGGCAATTAGACCCGTTATCTCTTATCGTGCTACTGCCTCTCTACCTTGGACTAGGTCTTAGATCTGGAGATATAAATTATATAGACGTGCAGTTACCACATCTGATGTATCAATCCATTGAAAAGTTATGCAAAACCCGCGGGGAAGCTGCTCCAGCCAAAGACCCTCGCGCCGTGTGCCCGTTGCCCACGTGAAACCGCCTGTGAGAATGAACATGGACGGAGAACCTGAATCCACACCAGGCCCATCATGCCAATGAAAACCAAAACCAGAACCAAAGCCAAATTACCAAATATAAATCACAGAGAGAAAAAAAAACAAACCAAGATTCTAAACCGCTGACAAAGAAAATAAACACAGTAGCCCTCAACACCAGTTTCGGTATGAATTCGTAACTTCATGGCTCGGATCTCGTAATGCGAATGGACTGTACAGTGTCGCACGTGAGAAGATCATGTGGAGGTGAAGTCGTCAAGGCGCACCCACTCACGGGGAACGTCCATGCTGCGGTTGACACGGCCACCTGGAGTGAGCGGGACATCGACGCGGCCTCTGCCTCGATCGTCCTCTTCCTGATCTTCGTAATATGAGAGTCTGGAAAAGTAGTCCTCCAATACTGTCTCGCGATCGCAATTACCCACGATAGTTGTGTACTCTGGTGGAGGAGTGACCAAGGGAGGCGGTGGTGGAACATCTTCAAAGGCGGGAGGTGCGAATGATGGCGTGCGGAGGAGATGCATCGGACGAGGAACGTGCGGCGCTCCTGGTTGAGTGGAAGGATCTCGCTGCACATCCCGCCTGCTCTCTTCGTGGGCGAGATGAGCCTGGGCGGGCCGGGCAAGGCCAGCAGATCCATTCGTGAAGCTTCGAGCGATGGGTCGGCCTCCCACCGATGCCCCAGCTATCGAGGCCTGGCGACTGAGATTGATGGATGAATCTTCACGGTCCGAGCTGGACTGGGCGACGGCGTGGTCGCGTGCAGCCATTGGCGCGCCAGGGCAACCGCATTCAAACTCCTGCACTGGCGGCTCGGGTTCGGCGTCCGGTCTCGAATAAGCCGGAAGGTAGATATTTGCCTGCGTAGCCTTGCAGGACAGGATGTGGAAGGGCGAGTCGATGGAAATTTCGAAATGTCTGCGCTTGCCTGTATCTCGTTCATCAACTTTGGAAAGGCGGAGCACAATCTATGGGTAAGTTAGCATCTGAGGACCGCATTGAGCGAGTATGAGATGGACTGACCTTGATCCAATGATTGATCTGGATATTCTCGTAAGTCGTGTCGAAATGCAGGCGCTGAGCCTCATCGCGACCCTTCATCTCATGACAGCTGGGCAATTGCACGTTGAACTCCATTTCCGTTGGACCAACACCGGAGGAATCGCTGGACAGATTACCCAATAAGTTCGTACGAGTACGATCCACGATCTCCTCTCCTCTGGCAGCTGCGGCACGGTGGTCCCAATCGATACCACCACCAGCCATGACTCGCATAGAGCTGCCCGGGTACGTGCTAGTACTGGCAGATTCCGCGCGCTTTTCGAACAACAGGACTTTCTTTGCCGGCTGCAATCGATGGACGCTCTTATCGGCGGTCCAATGCTGGATGTTCTCCGTAACATAAACCTTGATTCGATGGCATTCCACCTTGGCCAATGGCGTTAACTTGAACGCAATTGGAATCTGAAGAGCCTAACGGAAACGATTTGCCAGAGATGACAATGTCATAATGGAGCTGATCCTCCCAATTTCGTGAGATAGCGATTGGCTCAACTTGTTCTAAGGATCCTTCGGCCGGGGTCCGGATCACGGGAATCTCCAAAGTGCCTAACAGGTTGGGTCGGAATGCACCGGAGCGCTCCACGATGGCTTCCAAGTCATATTTCACGGATCCCAAGTCTGTTTTAATCGTTTCAGGCAATGATCCGTCGATTGGGAACTCGAAACTATATAAATAGTCTCCCACAGGAAACATGCGGTAGTTGCGCTGCGGTTGGGTCTGCGTACTGACAGAAGGCTCGTTACGGCTGAAACTTCGCGAATGGCCACGTGCGCTCTGAACGGACAGCCGTTTGGCGTCTCTCATGGCATTCGGGCCGAGCGAAGTAACAGAACTACTCCTGGAAAACAATTCTCGTGTGGTCAAGGAGACTGCGTCCTTGCTACCGGACAAGGGTGATGCAGGTTTGGCGTGCTGGTAGTAATGCGCTCCGTAATCGTTTGCCATCAACGCCGTATCTCCGTGATTGAAGTAGATGACGCCATGGGTGACAAGGTCCTTCTTGTCGTGAAAATGAATCTTTTTCGGGGGGGATACCTATCGACGGATTGTCAGTATGTGAACGCCGGTATCGGAGAGCATAGTGAAGGACTCACCATCTGGCCAGTCTGTTTGTGCATGACCACGGAAGCAAATCGAAATCTTCTTGATTTTGACACACTTAGTGACCTTCAAGTGAAGTTGGCCTCTCAGAATGGCAGATCGTTTCGTACTGGGGTCATTTTGGTCATAGCCCTGTAGGTATAGTACAGGTTCGGTCAGGGCGATGCCGACGGTCAAGCCGCTACCGGTGGCGACAATTTTCTCGTTGCGGAGTGGCTGAAATGGTGTAGTCAATTCGGGGGTTGTGGTGCCGGACGAATGGTCCCGGACCGGACGGGGAAGAATGTCGGTAGCCATATCAGAATCCGAAGGTCCGTCACTATCCGGAAAAGTGTATCTCAGGTCTCCCGGCGAGAGAATGATCTCAGAAACGGGCCTGGGCCGAATCGTTGGCCGGGGGGGGTCGTTGCAGGGAGATGGGCGATTGTATTCCGGACGACCGCAGTCGCAGGAATCGCTTCGCGTTCTCACGTGGGCCCGCCAGCTTTTGGAGGATGGAACCGCGGCGCGTGGTTTTCGAAAATGATTCTTCGACGGAATCTAGAGACACAGTCTGACAACGAGCGGAACGAGCGCGAAGGAAGTAAGAAAATGGAGGTACAGGGAGGGCGACCTCGGGCGGGGGAGTACGAAATGACCCCGACCGCGATACCTGCGCGGGGATAATGTGAGCCATTACTTCGAAATCCAGTGCGGCATGATCGCGAGAGACGAGTCTTGGGAATCAATTTCTAGGAATTCTAGAACCCCCAAACTTCCAAGATTGGGGTCTGGACGCAAGCAAGTCTGGAAAGTTGGGATAGGGCTCTGGAACGCGGGGGAGAAGAGAGACAGAAAGAATGCCGACTCCAATTCAAGAATGCAGCAGAAGAATCAAAGAAGACGAGCAAGATCAACACACACACACACACATACCTTTTACTTTAATCTTTGTGAGACTTGGGTGTCTTTTTCAGCCCGGGCCCTTTGAACTGCAAGGAGCTCACACCGGTCTTTGCGTCTTGTGCAGGAGGGAAAAAAGGCAGGCGCTGACTTCATTGCACACGGCACCTTTCACTCCACTGATCACCGCCGTGCGGATCGCTGAGACGGCGGCTTGGATTGGCTGGAGGGACCTCAAAAGTGGTTCTTTTGATTTCCCAGTTGTTGCTTCAGTGAGCGATGTGGCGCCTTCTCTATCGAGAGTCTAGAGGCCAGAGGCTAGAGGCTTTTTTTTTTTCTTCTCCTGAAGAGGTGAGACATGGGCAGATGAAAAGGGCTATATGGGCTTCGGGCACAACGCCCCACGGAAAACACGGGAACGAACCCGATCGATGATGACATGAACACGATGGCGGATTGGTAGCTGGTTCTCCAACTACTCATCCGGCGATCCGGTCTAGAGATTCGACTGACAAACTCTTTTCCACTCTTCGGCTCGGCACTTTGGTTCCATGTGCAAGGTCCACTCGACTCTGATCTGCGTAGACGTAGGGCTCTCTCGCTACTTCACGATTCGATTTCTGCCCTGTCTATGTCTATGTCTATGATCTGTCGATGCATCTCTAGAGTCCATCACAGTGTCAGACAACCAGTTTTAAATACTTAGACACCACACTTGAAAGACATCGGCACGGATAGCTCGGCATCGGACCTTCGCCCCTGGATCTGATGTTCCGGAGCCTCTCTCGTGGATGCTATACCACCTTTCTAGTAGTAGTATCGGCATTGCGGCGACATCGGCAGCGCACATTCATCAAGCTTGGTGTCGCATGTGAGCGATCAGGCCACTAACTTCCCAAGGGAAGACTGCCCTAGCGTAGCTGAAAAAGAAGCGCAGTCCTGATCCCTGTCGCCCTGATTTTCAGAGTTTGCCAACCTAAAAGTCCCGCAAGATTGCACTTGGCAGAGATCGGCATGCACTGATCCCCTCGATGGTCACGCTCACTGCCTACGTCTGCACCTAGTGTGCATGGAGTGGGTTACCAGGACGGAAGGCAGGACAGGAGCTGGAGAATACTTCCCCAACAACCTTCTAGACTCAAGGTCCGTGCCAGTGACAGTTGGCAATGACCTCATCGGGTCCAAGGGTCGAGGGCGACGCGTCCTTGTGCCTCATAGGGCAGATCTACCAAAGGTGGGAAATCGAGGCAAGCTTTACCTCGGAAGCCCCGTCCGTGCGGGAAGAGTTAGACAATGTCCCAAATTTAGTTCTAGTGTGCCCTGAGGATCCCTTTACGTCACCGTCGTTGGTCGTTTCTTTTTCCCGCTCGGACACTGGTCAAAGTCACGCGATGTCGTACAGTCAGGTCTGTATCGCTGTTGACTGAGTTGGTCACTTGGTCTCGAATTGACAACCCGCGCTTAAGGTGGAGGGAATTCAAAGTTGGAGCATGAGGCGCGGGGGCTGTGCAGGGCGTCGCTGCGGGCTTCTCAAAGAAAGGACCACCGCCGACTTATCTCCGCCGACCATGAGCAACTACCGTAGCCCGATGACGGGGAATCGGCACATGAGACCCGAATCCCGCGGTCTTTCGTAGCTCATGTATATGTGCGAATGGCTTGACACGACCACGGCCTCGCTGAGATCATGATCATACTGTGGCCTCCCCCCCCCCAATGCATCAGGGTTTGATTACGGGTGCAGGAGGAGATGCATGTAGATCATGGGATACTATCTCCCGTCCATACGTACAAGTATATTTGGTGGAAGTCCGGCTTCATGAGCATCAATTCGATCAACTAAACCAGTTGTCATCCAGCTCGTTGAGATTCATCAAACTGCCCCCCTCCAACTGATTGAGGTCGCCCGTACCGTCCTCGCCGAGATTCTCCGTCTCCATAAACAGGTCATCGAAGCTGGACTCCCCCGGTCCCATAATATCGTCACCAGTGCCTTGATCGGGAAATGGATTGGAGCCCATCCCAGTGTTCTGCAGCTCGAGATCGAAAGCGTCCCCGCCAGCAGGAGCGTTAATTGAGTCCTCTTCCGGCACTGAGGTGGCCACCTTGTCGGCGTTCGTTTCATTCGCGTTGCCAAAGGTTCCCGAGAGAAAGGCTTGGTCGCCCATGTCATCATTGCCAAAGTCGAGATTGAGATCGAAGGAATTGGCGCCATCACCGCCGAGCACGGAGTTAAAGTTGATTCCTTCATGCGCTCCTGGAAATCCTTGGTCGGCAGAAGCATCATTCCCTGAATTCTTCTCCTGTTTGACGGGCACCTCTTTGCCCGGTTGAGCCTCAGGCACGACTTCTGTAGGCTGAGCTACTTCAGCTAAGGCGTCCTCTTCCGCTTTAGGTTCAACCTTGACGGGTTGTTCGATCTGAACGGGCTGCTCGGCAGACGATGGTTGCGAGTCCGCGCCTTTCTCATCCGCGTCGCTCATGACGACGTCTTCGGGCTCCGCGGCCACCTCACGTGCCTTAATAGCGTCGTAATCCTTTTCCAGAAAGGCTTTGGCAATGAACTGGGTGATGTGAGTGGGATGAACGAAGAAAAGGGGGCCAGAGGAAGGAGCAGAGTCACTAGAGATTCCAGTCATCATCGCAACGGGCGTGATCTCTCTGATGATCCAATCATACTCACAATTTGTTCTGAAAGATTGTCTAGCGCATCCTGAAAGCTGTCGAAATACGAGGGGATGGAGCGCTGCAAATGAGTGCTCACGGGCATGGAGCCATTCTTTCTGAACAGTCGGCCAGTATCCAACAGCTAACGGAAGGTCAGTGATAGCTCCAAGTAAATCTCTGGATCGCAAGCTACCGTTCGCTCCACCAGGGCGGAGAGCTCTGTGAGGGAGTCAGGGTTGGCAAAGTTGGAACCCATGACGAGAAGGATCAAGCAAAATAAGATGGACCCGCACCAGCGACACGGTGAAGAGCGAGACGAGATTAGTCGCGGTGGTACGAAGTTGTACACACGAACACGGGTCTAAGCCCAACGGGGCATGGTGGCTCCCCCCCACCCCTAGCGGCTAACTCTCTCTCTTCCTCTCTCTTCTTCTCTCCCTTAACCTGTCACTCTACTTGTTTCTCCATTTTCTTTTTCCTTTTCCTCTTCCTGCTTTTGCCTGCTGTAAGCGGCTCCGCTGGCATCGGGACCTGCGTTGTTTTCATAGGCCTTTTGTTGATCTTCGGCGCTTCTCCTCAACTTTTCCTCCTCAGATCGTCCTTTTTCCATATCGATCTTTTCCATCTATTCTTGGTCATTTCTTCAAAAAGAGCTTACCTTGGAAGTGTCTCCACTTCCTCGTGATACCTCTGCTGTCTTTGTTTGGATCAAGCTAGCAGGACCTGTTGGACTTTGCGGCCTCCCCGCGCCCCCCCCCTTATACTTTACGCATACTTCGTCGCTCTCACCACGCGCCTTTTGCATTGTCCAGCTTCCTTTGATCGCTTTCGTCCCTCCAACGCCGGTTCAAAGGCATATATACCCGTTGTGAACTTCACAACACTCGTTACTCCCTACCGCATTTCCGTTTCCTAGGCCTATACACGATGGCTGAAAACGCTCCGGCTTCGACCCCCTCCTCTCTGCCCTCGGCTCCCCAGTCGGCTGCTGGTGCTCAGAATCAGCAGTACGATGGTATTCAGGGCAATGGTCAGGCCAATTCGTCCCACATGCCTCCTCCCCCGCGGCCGCCCGTGATCATCCCCCAGAACACGAACCCTATCCCCACTGCGATCACCTCTCCCATGTCTGGTGGTATGATGTCTCCCACTAGCGCTGGTGGCTATGTTCGTCGTGCTGCGCCTGAGCCCAACAAGAGAGCCCTCTACGTCGGTGGTCTGGACCCCCGTGTCACAGAGGACATCCTCAAGCAGATCTTCGAAACCACCGGCCACGTGGTTAGCGTGAAGATTATCCCAGACAAGAATGTGAGTTTCAGTGGGCAGGGGGACCAGCTACCCCCTTTCTCAGATAAGCTCGAAGAAGTGATCTTTTCTCCGATTCTGTTTACGTGTCAGGACTGATTTTCCCAGCAGTTCAACAGCAAAGGCTACAACTACGGCTTCGTCGAGTTTGATGACCCTGGTGCCGCAGAGCGCGCCATGCAAACTCTGAACGGTCGTCGTATTCACCAGTCGGTTAGTTTCGCTCATGCATCTGACCCGTGGGCGCCATTCTCATCTGACAACATTTATACAGGAAATTCGCGTCAACTGGGCATACCAGTCCAACAGCACAAACAAGGAAGATACCTCGAACCACTTCCACATCTTTGTTGGCGATCTGAGCAACGAAGTGAACGACGAGATCCTGACTCAAGCCTTCTCCGCCTTTGGCTCGGTCTCCGAGGCTCGTGTGATGTGGGATATGAAGACTGGACGCTCGCGTGGATATGGCTTTGTTGCTTTCCGGGATCGCGCCGATGCTGACAAGGCTCTCAACGCTATGGACGGCGAGTGGCTTGGATCTCGCGCCATCCGCTGCAACTGGGCCAACCAGAAGGGTCAACCCTCGATCTCTCAGCAGCAAGCCATGGCTGCTATGGGCATGACCCCCCACCACTCCTTTTGGACACCACCACTTCCCCACTCAGGGCATGCAGAGTTACGATATGGTCGTCCAGCAGACCCCTCAGTGGCAGACCACCTGCTACGTCGGCAATCTGACCCCGTACACTTCTCAGAACGACTTGGTGCCTTTGTTCCAGAACTTTGGCTACGTTCTCGAGACTCGCCTTCAGGCCGACCGTGGGTTCGCGTTCGTCAAGATGGATTCGCATGAGAATGCTGCCATGGCAATCTGTCAGTTGAACGCGTACAATGTCAACGGTCGCCCACTCAAGTGTAGCGTAAGTCAATTTTTCTCAATTTACCTCTTAGAAAGGTAATTCACTAACAGTAACAGTGGGGCAAGGATCGTCCGCCGACCGGACAATTCGACAATTTCTCCCCTCAGGGCAACGCTGCTGCTTTTAGCAACAGCCCCGGTTTCTTCCCTCAGTATGGTGGCCCGGCAGCCCCCATGAACCAAGGTGAGTATTCTGAGCTTCAATTCTGAAGTTCCGTTTCTGACTGGACAGGTCCTGCTCCTGCTGGCCGAGGCTGGGATCAACAAGCAAACAACTTTGGCGGGCCTGGCATGCCCGGTCAAGGCTTCCCCCAGGGTAATACCGGTGGTTATGGTCGTGGCCAGCCTATGTCCCCCACCGGGAACTGGGACCAGTCCAACACCAACTTCAACGGAGGCTACCAGGCATAGTCCTTTCTGGGCTGTCTTTAAGAGCTGGCTGCACCGTTGACTCTTAATTATTGGTCCTTGTCGACTCCCTCTTCCTTCGCTGACAAAGTTCTTCCGTGGGTGCCCTTTGTACCCTTCCCCTTTTTTTTCTATCTCGTATTTTCTTTGAAATTGCCTTGCAAGTGGATTTTCTAAGCGATCAAACTGCTTTGTTCTGAAATGGAATTTGTGTGTTGTGCACCGAATACCCCAAGTCCATTTTGTTGGCTCGATTCTTTCTTTTCTGCTCCTTTCGAAGAGTCCAACTTCTGGTTTCTACAGAAAACCGTGACTTCTGATTCTTGTGCTCCAAAATAAAAGCGATCTCCCTACTCTCTCTCTGTCCTAGTTCCTTGTCAATTCTTTCTGCTAGCTATTATTGCATTCCAGTACATGTGTTGTGCTGTATCAATTCTGCTTCGTTCTCTCTCTTTCCCTTTCTTCTCAGGCTCATACCTGCTGTTTTGTTTGATATTACTAATTTTCCTCCACTAACATATGCTTTCATGGGACCTTTTGCCCTGGATCTCTCGGTTGACAAATTGTTTCTTTGGTCTTGATTGAGACCTTTTTTCCTTCCCCAAAGTATCCGTACATGCCGTGATGAATTTCCTTCAGCGTGACAATCCATCCGGGTTTGATCTTTCTTCTGCCTGCTGGCGTTTGGGCCGATATACCAATTGCCTTTTGTTTGCCGTGGGTTTACCTAGACTGCAGTCAATTCGCCTCTTGTCCTACCTGTATTTGCTTTTGTGCACGGTGCCATCTTGTTTGTCGGTAATTAGCTCCCTCGCAGTATATATAAGAGAATGCTTCGATTAGTTTTAATACCGTGCAAATCCGATGAAATAGGTTCCTTCTTATAGTCTGTATTGATTATTCTTCTTATATTGATGTCGTATTTACTGTTAGCGCCTGAACTGTCAGGCGCCAACGCCACCTCCTGTTGATCCCCCGAACCAGCACTCCATCTCCACAATGTGAGCACAGGCAAACCCGAGTACAACGAAGTGTCATCCGGGCCGAAATTCCCATGCTGGGAAACTGATTGCCGAGCTGATGTCCCAGCTCTTGCTCTCCACCCGCGCCAATGGACGATGGCCAAAGTAAGTATGCGGACTTCGCAGTCGACAGACCATCCAATCGCACGCGATCCGGTAGCGCAAGCAGCGGCCACAAACGAAGCCTCTCCGGCTCTTTACTTTCGCGACTCTCCTTCCTCCGCCTGAGCCAAGCTACACAATCCGAGGCCATGGAGCAGGACGGGGACAGCGAGGACATCGGGTCCAACCGACTACAGGCCCCCAGCAATGCCCCAGTCAGTGGCAGGGCAATGTCGGCAGTTATACAACAGCAGCGCCGAACACGACGGCGACGTGGCTCGTTACGGAAAACTGCGCTTCTAGGCACTCGGCTTGAATCCCGTGAGAAACGATCAGCGAGCAAATCAACCCGACGCCGTCCCTCAATTCCAAGATGACGCGCCACGCTCTCCAAAAGACCAAACATCATTCTCAGACGACTTCACGGCCCCTGGCAGCTTCACAGACGAGGCCGAAGATATCCC
This sequence comes from Penicillium maclennaniae, assembly GCF_028827695.1. Classification (NCBI taxonomy): domain Eukaryota; kingdom Fungi; phylum Ascomycota; class Eurotiomycetes; order Eurotiales; family Aspergillaceae; genus Penicillium; species Penicillium maclennaniae. The sequence goes on along the minus strand of NW_026623215.1, from coordinate 1,611,026 downwards.
AACTCAGACACAACCCAGCTGGTTCCGCGCAAGTACAGCGCAAAAGATCTTCCGCCCGTCGCTTACGCGCCGGCGACAAGGCCTCACGCAACAAAACCTCCTCAGCGAAGAGACAGGCACCGACGACGAAGAACCCGTCTCCTTCTCACGCATCAACACCACACCTGGCACCAATTCCGCGATCAATGCATCCACCACAGCCCTACATATCTCGACCCCCTCCTCCGGCTCGGACTCCTACTACCCCATGACATCTGATGCAGCCTACAGATCCGTCCACCACAAATCATCCCCACTCGCTTCACACCACGTCGAAATGAAAAATAATGTAGAGATAACATGGGACTATTCCGAGACCGAATGGTGGGGATGGATCATCTTAATGGTCACCTGGCTGGTCTTCGTCGTCGGTATCGGCAGCTGCTTCGAGGTTTGGAGCTGGGCCTGGGATGTCGGTGAGACGCCATATGCGCCACCGGAACTTGAGGATGATCCTACACTTCCTATTGTGGGTTATTATCCGGCGCTGATCATTCTCACGGCTGTTATGGCGTGGGTTTGGGTTGTTGTTGCTTGGGTCGGGATGAAATACTTCAAACATGCTAATATATCGGGTGATGATAGTTGAGTCTCGTTGCTCTTTCAATGTACATTATGATATAATATCTTTCAACTGGCAATTTCCATGAGACTGATTACCTTTGGGGGGCCATTGATTGATGTTCTGGTCATGAGATGCCAAACCCGCCGGTGGACAATTAAATATTAGAACGAAAGGAGATAGTAATTGCTCTATTGCTAGCCCATATGTCTGCAAGAAAATTCGCAGTGGCCCACGGACTCCATAACTCGTACGCACCGTCAGAAAGCCTCGAAACCCCGTCGAAGTGATGAACATATCCCATCAACCAGCATGCTCTCCTCATCAATAGGCACACCCCAAGCCCCAGCCTGCCAACTAATCGTACAAACCAAACTACCACCCTTGACACTAATGATGTTAAAGTCCATAGGCGCGCTAATCGGATTAGCGGGCCTCGAAAACACCATTTTGCTAATACTGCAATCTGGATTCCCACCACCATCAAAAGCAAGTAGATTGCTGAATTCAAACGAGCAATCTCTTTCATGTCCAATTTTCTTTTGAATCCACTTTCGGATGCTGGGAACATATCTCAAAAGACCGATAGCTTGATCATGTAGTCTCACATGGCATTCAGCTAATCTCTTCGTAATGGAGCTTGCAGAAGCCCACATTGCATCTGAGAAGCCGGGACCGATCTCATGTATGCGTGGATGGACTTCATAGTGACCGTTCACGAAAAGACCCCACGTGTAGGCTGGGATTCCCACAGATGAGCGCATATCGACCGCCGTCCCTGAGACGAAATTGTTTATCTTTGGGTCAGTCAAAGCCTGGCTCAAAGCCCGGGTGATGAGCAGGTGCATCGTCGCGGTGAGCTTGGCATCGTGAGATCTCGCTGCTTGTAGTGCATTCTTGACTAGCTGGGCCTCAATCTCGAGGATTCTTAGTCTGGTGGTTGTCTTGGGGTTAACGAATATGGGCGCGCCTATCCATGTACCGTCGTCAACTGTGCTGACAGCCGGGCGGAGGCCGAGAAGGTTGTTTAAGAATCTTGGAAAATACACAGCTAGTAGAGGTGCCAGGAGGAATTTCCAAGAGATGGGCAGTCTTTCGGGCGTGTCAAAGGGTGCCGTGAGCACTTGCTTTGGTGGTGTCACCAAGAAGGATTCTTTCAGATCTGCAATGGTGTTCTTCTGCCATACGTTCAAGAAGGTACGATGGAATGTCATTCCCACCATGCCGTCGCCGAGGGTGTGAGAGAAAGAAAAGACTATAAAGCAACGCTTCACTTTGAAGTCATGCGAAGCAAGAGGAAGGACAACAATTCGCCATGGAGGAACATCGGCGGGCCATGGCCTGTCAAGAATAGGTGGAAGAATCTTTTGAAAAGCAGCTGTCTCATCACTGGTCTCGTCGTGGACTATCGAAATGTGGTCTTCCAGATTCATGGTTGAGACTCCTTCGAAAGCTGGTGTCTCCGTATGTTTGTTCTTGACGACCACACTCAGGAATGGGTGCTCTTGGATGCAGTGCTTCACAGGAGATATGAAAGACTGAGTTGAAACGACATCTACATTTTCGTCTGCAATCTCGTAGACTGCTGCTATGACAAGAGCGTTGTAAAAACCGACATCTTCTCGGCTAATCGTGCGGCGTTCATTAGGACCTGTGTTCTCGTTAGAGCTAACGTGCATTGATTATCTAGGCTAAATGGCAGTCACTGACTTGCGAACCTCAAAAAAGTTGTTTGCTGTGACATTACTTGCAGGTTCGAAGATCACCTATGCTGTCAGAGCAGCAACGGAGAAGATAGGGGCCCATATTTGCTGGTGAGAAAAAGGCGCCAAGCCCGGCCTTTTTGGCCCCCAATCGCAATTTCTTCGTACAATCCAGCGTTGAAGCGAAATGGTAAGCAATCACGATCCTTGTAGCTGAGAGCGTGGCTTGCGATGAAGTTACTAGAACGGAAAATGAGTCGGTCGATCCGTCTGGGTACCCGGGCGTATCTACGCTACTCTGCGCCTTCGGATATTCGAAGAGTAGCATGCATTCTTGATGGAAACTTCAATCATTCTGGAGAGTCATAAAAAGCGGTCTCTTCTATAATTTAATCGATTCTCTTCCTCCGAGCCGATCTCATGTGACTGCTTGTGTAGAGGCGGCTAGTCTCAATGCTAATACCCTCAATGAAACCAAAATGCTCCTGACAATAACGTCCAACCAAATCCCAATGACTCCAATTGCAGGCTAGGTATCATTCATCTTACCGGTCTCAACATCTCGCCCACGGAAGCCTGAAAGAACAAAACAAATTAGATGAAAGAAAACTTGCCCTAATGGCGGTTATACCGCCGCTGTATGCTGGAGAATGCGAGGTCCATCCGGAGCCGTGACGTCACTCTGACTTGTTGCGTGGAATGAAGAAGTGGCACATGTATCTTGATTCGGTGGTGGTACAGTAGTACCAGGCGCCGTACTGACAAGGCCCTTGGATACAGCGAAACAAGTCGAGCGGTCGTGGTTGAGATCTTCGCTGTAGAATTCATCCAGAATCGGGTGAAGCAAAACTGTCTGTTTGTGAATCGTCACAACTGAGTTTGTCGGAACAGATACCCAATTGTCTGTAAATTGAGTCAGCACTTGTTCTAAGACAAAAAGGGGGGAGATGGCTAACGTCGTTCAAAGGTGATGGGCTCACTAGCCACAAGCACGATATCAGCACCCTTATCATGGCGTTCCATCTTGAAATGACCCTTGGTCTTTCCCTCCTTCCATTTGGTGCCAGACGAGAAGTACAGGCTCGCAGGCTCGTCGGTTTTGCTGCTGACATACCGAGTGCAGACCACAGTGTGGCCATCCGTAACAGCAAAATTAAGCAGGCTTCGGGTCTCAAGATCGGTGAGATTGTGCTTGTTAGGGATCTCTCGAATAAATTCATTGATCCTGGCAATGGTCTTCATCATGACTCGACGTAACAGCGCTTGTCCAAACCCTTCCGGGCCCGGATCTGAGCTCGGGTCTACACCTTCTTTCTCCAGCAAATCGAGGAACAGTGCAAAGGACCACTCGCTATCTGTGCCACCCTTGACACCAAGATACCATTTGTCGGCGAGAGAGCTACCCAATGCCCGCTTGATATGATTCCAGCCGCCGACGCTGCCATTGTGCATCCACATCAGAGTCTGGTGCTGAAAAGGGTGGCAGTTATTCTCCGCAAGAGCACCCTCGGTGGTGGCACGGACATGGGCAAAGATAAGGTCAGAGCAAGTCTTCGAAGCCAGACGCTCCAGATTCTCGCAGTTCCAGGCAGGCAGGGTTGATGTGAAGATGCAGGGCTCTGGTCCAAGCTTAGGGTCGGTATAGAAGCCCACCCCAAAGCCATCTCCATTGACAGGGCGCCGATTATCCTGTATGTCGATGTTAGCGCCTATCTATACATGGCCGGCCCCCAGAAAGCGGTGTGTTGAGGTTTAGGGACATACTAATCTTAATCGCGAGTCATAGGACTGGGTCAGGATAGAGTGACTGGGTTCTGTGACCAGCTTGCTGAGACGGATCTCGTTGCGACCCTTGTATATCTGTTGGGGCCAGATTTAGACAAGTAGGATACCAGACCAATGTCGCAGAGCAGCTCACCAAGAATCGACACATGCTTGGTCTTGATTCAATTCAATCGGACTCGATTGAGGACTGGCTTTGAATGGCTTCAGGATAATTGTACTCCAAATATCGATATTGCAGGCTGCAACGTGGTTCACGAGCTCTTCACTTGTTCTCTTCCAGCGGTGACTCGAGTCGACTTGGCCGTTGGGTATTGGCAGATGAAGGAGTCACCGACTATTCGGAGCTCGCAACTAGACCACTTCGAGCCGACTACAACTCTGTGTCTCTGAGTCTGAAACGAGGGTCAAAAGCACACGACGGAATTAAAAAAAGAATCAGAATATCGTTCAGGACCAGCAATTCCTTCCCAAGACACTTCCTCACTTCCCTTGCACAGCACGTCATTTTGATCACATGACAAGATACGGAAGACGAAGCGGCCACTCGCGTAGTCACATTGATGTCACCCGCGATCTTTCAACTCGACAAATTATCTTGAATGAGTTATCGCAACAGCCATGAGTGGGAGGATTCTCTCCCATCGACTTGCCCCGCTAGTGCGAACTAGCCGGGCGCGCCATTTTCATAATGCTGGCTTCAGAACAGGAGGCCTACTCCGTGCCGATGGTGGCGCCGCTCTGAGGGGACGCGCATGGCCGATAGGTTCAAATGGCATCCACAACGTACCTGCTGTGCGGGAATTTTCCTTCGGACGAATGCTGCCACGACTGGCCCTGAAACTTGCCCGCATTCCCGCCATGTTCGGGGGTGCAACCGTCGCCGGCCTGGCTTACATTCAATATCAAGCAAATCGTACGTCATACCGAGCTTGGCCTCAAGCTGCAGCTGCTAATGAAAACCTACAGAGGCCGGGAATTACGCCATAGACGTGTTCAGACAATTCGGAGAGACTGCGGGGAATACTGCATCGGGTATATTCCAAAGTATTCAGGACGTGGCGGACCAAACACAACGCGGATGGGAGAACACAACGGGGGATGTTGAGCTTCCTGAATGGCTACAGAAAATCCTCCGACTCGATGAGGATTCCAAGTCTCGAAAGAATGGCGGCGGTGGAAAGGAACCCAAGGAGGGAAGAGCTGCAGTAGCCGGTGCTGCGGCTGCAACTAGTACAGCTTTTGGCTACGAGCAGTCGGACGAAGACGACTCACGGGACAACAGAGAAGTTGCCGAAGACGACCAAATGATGGTTCTCACTCGCAAGATGATCGAGATTCGAAACATTCTTCAGACTGTCGGCCAGTCTGGCTCGTTGAACCTTCCGTCTATCGTCGTTATTGGTTCCCAGTCTTCGGGCAAAAGTTCAGTCCTTGAAGCCATCGTTGGACACGAGTTTTTGCCCAAGGGCTCCAACATGGTCACTCGACGACCGATTGAGCTGACCCTGGTCAACACTCCAAACGCCCATGCAGAATACGGTGAATTCCCAGCTCTAGGTCTCGGCAAAATCACGGACTTCTCCTCGATACAACGCACCCTGACCGACCTGAACCTGGCTGTCCCGGACACAGATTGTGTTTCGAATGACCCCATTCAATTGACGATCTACTCTCCCAACGTTCCCGATCTTTCCATGATCGACCTGCCAGGCTATATTCAAGTGGCCGGCCATGATCAGCCTCCGGAGCTGAAGCAGAAGATCTCTGATCTTTGCGACAAATATATTCAGCCCCCGAATGTCATTTTGGCTATCTCAGCAGCCGATGTCGATTTGGCAAACTCGACAGCACTCAGAGCCAGCCGTCGTGTGGATCCCCGAGGAGAGCGCACTATCGGTGTGATCACGAAGATGGATCTGGTCGACCCTGAGCGGGGACACGACATTCTGTGCGACAAGAAGTACCCTCTTCGATTGGGTTATGTGGGTGTTGTAAGCCGGGCTCCCCAAACAACGGCTCTCTTCTCTCGAGGCTCTGGAAATATCACCAGCGCCATCCTGAAGAATGAGAATGCGTACTTCTCCGCCCACCCCAACGAATTCGGCCCTCACTCGGAAACCTCTGTCGGCGTATCAACTTTGCGTAAGAAACTCATGCACATTCTCGAACAGACCATGGCTTCTAGTCTGGCCGGAACCAAGGAGGCCATCAGCCAGGAGCTGGAGGAGGCGACTTACGAGTTCAAGGTGCAGTATAATGATCGTCCTCTCAGCGCTGAATCATACCTGGCCGAAAGTTTGGACAGCTTCAAGCATTCATTTAAGGCATTTGCTGAGAGCTTCGGTCGACCTCAGGTCCGAGAGATGCTCAAGGCTGAGCTGGACCAGCGAGTCATGGATATTCTGGCTCAGCGCTATTGGAATAAACCTGTCGAGGACTTGGACCCACCGATGTTGGAGATGGACCCCCTTAAAGATTTGCCTAAGGCTGATCCAGAGTCCCTTTACTGGCATCGAAAACTTGATGCTTCCTCCTCCATGCTAACCAAACTCGGCATTGGCCGACTCGCTACCAACGTGGTTGCGAACGCTCTACAAAATCATGTGGAGTCCCTCCTGGCGGAATCTACATTCGCCGCTCACCCTGGAGCACACAAGCAAATCATTGATGCTTGTACCGGTATTCTCAATGACCGGTTCTTCAGCACTAGTGATCAGGTGGAAAATTGCATCAAGCCATACAAGTTTGAAATCGAGGTAGAGGACTCAGAATGGTCAAAGGGCAGGGACAATGTGGGCAAGGTATTGAAGGAGGAACTCCGGGCATGCGAGTCAGCCATCAAGCATGTTGAGGACACAATTGGGAAACGTAAGCTCAAGGACGTGATGGCTTTCATCGACAAAGTCAGGAAAGGCGATATTTTGATCGAGGGCAACAGCTCTAGTGGCGCGGGTGGATTCAGCGCTGCTCTTTTGGAACAAGGTATGTTTTGATGCGTCGGTTCTGTACTCTCGACTCCCAGACTCACCTTTATTTTTTTTTTCACAGGCCGACAGGGAGTTTTCCTCCGCGACCGAGCCGATATCATCAAATTACGACTCATGGCCGTCCGCTCCAAGCAGTGCGCCACCAAGAAGAACAAATACTACTGCCCAGAGGTCTTCCTTGACGTAGTAGCAGACAAGCTCACCTCAACGGCCGTGCTGTTCCTGAATGTCGAACTCCTTTCCGAATTTTACTACAACTTCCCACGCGAGTTGGATTCGAGACTTGGCCGACACCTCTCCGATGAGGAGGTTGAGCGCTTCGCACGCGAAGACCCTCGCGTTCGCCGTCACCTCGACATTATCCGCAAGAAGGAATTACTGGAGCTGGCCCTGCAGAAGATCGAAGGCATCCGACAGCTAGACGGCCGCACTTCGCAGCGAAAGACCGATCGTCAGCAGGCTGCCAAGGAGACTCGTGGCCGCTGGTCCATTTTCTAAGCTGAAATCTTCCATTTGTTGGTTGATTATGCTTGCCTCTCCCCCCTGTTATTATTCGTTCGATACCTCTGCCTATACCTGGCTTGTAATTGTGATACCTTACCACCCCCCTGTCTCCAATTCTCCATCCTTGTTTTGGTCTGCTCCTCTCGTTGGGATGTCTGTGTCTCAAACGACCCAATCCTTTGTACATAGACGCAAATTCAGCCTGATCTGAACAAAAAAGCATTACCTGACTAGAGCGCTTATTGAGCCGAGTTTTGAACGGGTTACGTAGAAGAGACATAATGCGATTGAACGAGATTTATTGAAAAAAAACGCTCTAGACAACGATCCTAAACCCAGTCTATCTGTCCCCTAGCGTAAAGTCCAAGCAAAAGCTGAAAGTAACAAAAAAGAAGCGAACTGATGGTTTTCCTCTCCAATTTCCAACACGAGAGGTCTGCCAGGTGTCACAGCCTAAAGTGTAGATGATGTGATAAGGAGATGAATGAAACCGCTGTCACTGATAACGGCGGGTCATCGAGAATGAATAATGAACATGTTTATCACGAGAGAGCAAAGAAAAAGTCCAATGGCAGGTATGAAGAAGGTAGCGTGACGTTACAAGTGTCCAATGACACATTTGTCTGTTGTAGAAAATGATAAAAGGAAACATTAACGGCTGTACAGTACAGTCACTTGGGACATTGACCAAAATTGTTTTACTCCCGAGAGACGTCACGGCCGAAGAGGCGGGCCTTGATCCAGTCAACGGCGACCAGAACACGGTTGCGAGCTAGTCAAGGTCAGTTTCAGTTTATAAAAGAGGCTCCAAGGTATGTAGAATGAACTTACAGCTGAAGCACATGCTCAGGTAGGCACTGCGCCAGAAAAGGTAGGTCAGGGTACCACCACTGGCGATGTTGCCGCTCAGCCAGCTGATATCGGCGACGGCACGCTCCTTACCAATGTAGGCAAGGGAACCCTGGTGAGAGTACTGGAAGGGACCAATCTGCTTGGTTCTCCGGAGCTGCTTCTGACGCTCACGGATCTCCTCGAGGATAGCGTTGCGCTCGTCGTTGGACTTAGCCTGAGCCTGCTGCTCAGAGAGGGTCTGGAGCTTTTTCTCGATGGCGTCGGTCTTAGCCATGGTGTTGAACAAGCGAGCCAGGAAGGCACCCTCCTGGCCAGCAACCTGAGCGGTAGGGGCGTAGTTGGTGATAGCGCAGTCGCCGACGGCCCAGATGTTCTCGGTGCCGTTGACAACCAGATACTCGTTGACGGCAAGACCACGTCGGGAGTCCTTCTGAGCGGGAATCTGGCTCATCAGGTCACGCACAACGGGACGCACAGCGTTACCGGTGGCCCAGACGAGCAGACCGTAGGGGATAGTTTCCAGAGACTTGGTTCCGTCGGGGTTAGTAACCTCGGCCTGGATGTACTTCTCGGTGACGTTCTTGACCATGGTCTTGGTACGAATGGTGATCTCCTCCTCCTTGAAGGTTGATTCGGTGTAGTCAATCAGTTGCTTGGAGAACATGGGCAGAACGTTGGGCAGAGCCTCGACCAGGGTAACGTGGAAGTTGTCCTTAATCTCAGGAATCCACTTCTTGAGATCCTCATTGAAGAAATCCTGGATTTCACCGGCAAATTCGACACCAGTGGGGCCACCACCAACCACAACCATGTGAAGCAGGCGCTTAACCTCATCTTCGGTCTGATCCTTGAACATAGCGGTTTCGACACAGTCCATAAGGCGCTTACGAATGTTCTGGGCGTCGTTAACCTCCTTCAGGAAGCACGAGTTCTCGCGAACACCAGGAATACCTGGAATACGTCAGTTTTGTCCCAAGTCGACCTCACTGTCGCGCTTTGGGGGGGAGCGCTCACCAAAAGTAGCGCTCTCGGCGCCAACGCCGATGACGAGCATATCGAAAGAAACCTCAGTGTGGGCAACATCACCCTTGATCTCAGAGTCATCGCTAATGTAGACAACACGCTTCTCGTAGTCGATCTTGGTGGCTTCGGCTTCGTAGAACTTGACGGTGGCCTTCTTCTGGCGCAGAATGTTACGAATAGGCTCCATGATCGAGCGGTGCTCGATCAAACCGGTAGTACATGACGGCAGCAGGGGAGTGAACAGGAAGTAGTTACGGGGGGAGACGACGACGACATTGTAGTTCTCGGTATCGAGCTTCTTCAGCAGGGAGACAGCGCCCCAGCCGGTTCCTATAGTCGCGGACCGTGTTAGCAATGCCCACTATGAAGGTAACTATTGCAATGGCACCATACCGAGAATAACAAGGGTCTTCTTGGATGGGTCGGCTTCGAGCTGCTCGACAGGGTGACGCAGAGAGTATATGCTATAGGCCAAGGCACCGGTCAGACCGAGAGCGGAGAGCCAGGTCAACCGCCAGGACCAGCGTAGGAACCGGAATCGCTTGGTGGGCTTGGGGGCAGGCGAAGGAGTGGGAGCGGCATCAGCGTAGCCACGGCGAGCGACGCGCGAGATGCTGGGACTAAGCTGGAAAGGCTTCGAGCGGAGAGCCTGGGACGCCGTGGAGACAGTACGGCGTGACACCGAAGACCACTGCATCATCGAACGCATTGCTAGCGTATTGCCAGCCATGATGGAGAAAAGACCAGATGGAAGGTGGCGTGATGGGAAGAAGGGAGAAGCTGGGCCGATCATAAAAATCTGTGATAAGGGAGTCCCGTGGAGGCGCCTCAGGGAAAGCTGTTTTGGGCGAATCGGTGTGTCGCCGGCTCCCGAACGCCATGCAAGTCCCCGGTACTTACTTTCCGAATACCATCTTCTATGACAGCATAGGTATCCTGTACCTTCCTTGACATCATATTATGACTTTACTGCTATAAGTTTATAGATTAATTCTTCATACGCTATATCACTTGCTATGATCGCATTAGATACATTTGACTGTGCGTTCTTACAATTGACTCCGACCAAGATCACTGATGACGAACTCACCGGGCCCATATCTTTGTAATCTGAGCGGCGACAAAGGCTAGTCGAAAGAGCACCAAAACCAAGAAAATATAAAAAAAAAAAAATAAGAATAAAAAATTGTGATAATTGGAGACGTGAGGGGAGCTCCATCGGGCCCATAAAGCCACCCCCATTTCTCGGTGAGGAGAAAATTAACCGCTGAGGAGAAGAATTCCAAACAGGGAACCGTTCCCGACTCCAATTCTACCGACCGTTTATGCGCGTAGAAAGCTGCGTAATCAATGGATTAAGCATAATAGCGCATCCCTTTCAGCATTTACATAACTAGTTGCCCTTCAGACTTCCTTTTCGTTTTCATCCCGATTTCCCCCTGCATTGTCCGAATTTGCCCGTCATGCATGAGACACTAAGCATAGAGGTCTAATTTCGCTTTAATTTTTGGCTCTATCGTGGCCTGGACTTTGCTTTGCGTAAAATCCGGGGATAATCTGATCCACTCCAAGCAATGTCAGCCCGGTTCTTTCCTGGTGTCTCAGCCCGAGCTAGGGCTGAGCCTTCGGCGAGAGTCGGTGGTCTTAGCTGGTCGGAACGATGATGATGTAGTCGTGCTTAATCTCTTAGTCATGTTGCTTGTCCGGTGTTCGAAATACTGTTATCTTGCGCAATAGGGCTTTCTAGCATACCAAAGGATAGCTAGCAAAGCTTGTTGCTGTAAAGAATGTGCTATGGAGCAATACGATACTCGAATTCATACTCTGTACTAGCGCCCCCCCCCCCCACCAAAACCTGAGTGAACCCGATGTCCAAGGACATTGACAGGCTCGCACAGGTACGCTGATCTGGCTAGACACTCATCATCATCCAATTCAGGTGAAACTAAGCAGAGCCTGTCGGTCTTCTGCACTCTATCTCAGCTGGGGCGTAGGGCAAGAGCACCAAACATGGTTGAATCTAACATGGTGTATTTCAATAGATTTGAGCTTACTGAATTCACCTTTCTAGGCGCTCATAGATGCTCTTTGGCTAACTTCAAATGCTGCTTTTATCAGATTCATGTGTGTGTGTGTATGTGTGTGTGTGTGTGTGTGTGTGTTTTCTGATAGGCCTAGACAATCGCTTGAAATCCTTCTTGACATGAATTTGACTACCTCAATAAAGTCCTTCATAGACCATCTTTTTTCATTTGTGGAAGATTGAAAGTCGACAACAAATGACTTATTTGAACATCAGGTGAGACTGGACTTCTGTGTCGTTACGACTACGCAACTCTGGTCTGGGCGACCCCGCTAGCTTTACCCACCAATTTATGCCTCTTCACACGCAACTACAATAGGCTTTCAATTCCGACAATTTGATGTTACTATACAAATTCTTTATTTTGTTTGTGTGAGCGAAACATCCTCCTGGACATCACTTGAGGAGCCTGAAAATCTGTCTCATTTCTTACTGGCAACCCAGAACAAATGGTATATAATTCCTGTGTATGTGAATACTCCCATAAACTATGAATTCGAAAACAGTCTCAATCATACAATAAAACATCGATATTTGGTGACACAATCTTTGGAGCTATAGAGGCCCGGATTGAGGAAAAGCTACGAGCAGAATATGTTGCACCGCCCATCATTGCCTACGTCTGAATGAACAAAGAGCGCAAATAGGCTTATCTCGATCAGGCAGCCGTACGAAAAAAAGCTCATAGCGAATACGGTACGTCTGAGACAAAACTAGAATCTCCTACCTCAGGGACGATGATTCAGGTGCAATTCCGCGAGCTGGATAAATTTGGTTCTGGGACTGGGATACCGGCTGAGAAGTGCTAGGGGCATCTTGACAGCATTGATAGACCTCCATGCCGTATGGATCAACCACTTGCGATCAGAACCTAGGCTCTTTCAACTGAATTAGTAAAAGGAATTGTTGTTTGAAGATTTACCTTCTTCTCATTGTACGACTTGATGTGTCCAGCAAGAGATTGTGAAGTAGTACGGGCGTCCCTGTAATTCCTTGGGACCTAGCTTGACATGAGGATCACTGTTACTGAAGAGCAGGGTTATCGAAACCGACACGATGTGTATAATTTCAGGGTGTGAAGTGGACAAAATTCAGAGTGAACAGAATTCAGATCCGTCGCTCCGGCTTTCTTCAACTCGACAAAAGCAACTTCAATTCTTTGAGCGGGCTGTTTTCCCACAGTTGCGTGACGAGCTGGTGGGAAAGCAAAATCATAGTCAAGCTCCTCTTGCTCTACCGGCTCCTTGATTGCCAGAACTGAGGATTTGAGGGAGTGGACGCATTGACAGTCAGCAGTAGATCTATTTCGTATATACCTAACGATTTGCCAGTCCTGCGAGGGGATAATCCCCACCGTGCGCCTGAAATCGCTGCATCATTGCGAGATATGCCATGCTGGCTGCTGGAATTGTGGTCTGGCTTTGCACTTCACTTCTCGTAGGATCTTTAACAATCGCGGGAGAACTCGCTGCCACTTACCTTCTCAGAACGTCACATATGAGGCTCAGGGCTAGGCTACGAGAGGATATGCATGGCGTTAGTTACTCATCTCTATTCCCAAATGGTTCAGTACCATTCGAGCGCCCACGCGATACTTCGCAACATGTCAAAGGAAGACTTTCGACAAAGATGTCACCAATTTCATCTCTCTGGCTTTACGAACCATTCAAATTTAATGACTCGATATCTCTGTCAGGGTGCTTGCCTAAGCAGGCAATCTTTGTAGTCATCCTTTATCGCCATTCGCATCTACTCCAGGAGCGTAAAGAATCAACGAAGGTGGATGATGCTAGCGAGTTGCATCTTTCCATTTATTGCGCTTCGTATAATGTCTTTGCTTCAAAACACCCTACAATATGAGTGCATCAAGTAGGGCATGTTTTCCAGGGCCATCAAGTTCTTTGTGGTCAATGAGTGGCGCCAATGATACAGTCTCCTATGATTCTTCCATATCTAACAATTCACATCTTCTAATCACCTCCTACTTTGTCGCAAAGACAGGGGAATCCTCATCTTCACAATGACTATAATGCTCTCTGTATACGCAAAAATGCAGGAGCTCGATTCTTTAAGACGGAAGATGCTCCGTGACATATATTTTCAGCACGATCGCTTGCTAGGGTTGTTTGTCCTTGAAAAATAGTCGAATCTTTCACAGGTCCTGGACATATCAGGACATACACACCGAGGTTGTCTTGCCTCCCAGAGTGGCCTTTCACCTGAAGTACAGGAGCTCAGGGGTGGTGAATAGAGGAAAGGCTGATGTTACGGATCTCAGATATCCGTAAATCCGGTATACTTTGTAGAAGCCCCCCATGTAATATTAATGCCCCCATGCAATATCGATTATCAGTCGTTCAAAGTTGGAGGTGGTCATGTATATTAGTGCTTACTGAGATGGCTAAACATATTCTGCTGCAAATAGACCAGTTTCTTGATTAGGATAGTCCCTGAAACTGAAGTTGGTTTGTATGTAACACCAAAGGGGCCCCCATTTCTGTCGATCCAGGTCCAAGCTTGCAAATGATAGAAGCCAGATCCCGAGGAAGACCCTCTTTTTGACACTGACTGTTCAATCATTTGCCTTCCCCTCTTCGGGCTCGCCGAAGTACCAACTACTTCAAAGGGAAAACAGAGCGCCAACCCAATCCTTTGGTCTCGAAACCTAGGAGAAAGTGGATATGAAAGTTCCTGGGACTTGGGATTTTCCCGGATGAGCAAAACTCTCAGATGTCGATCGAGGGATGAAAGTGATCATAAAATCGGCTATATCAAATTATTAAGTCAGATATAAATGGGCTTTGAGTCCTCCATCAACTTGAACTCCCACAACTAGAGAATCAGCTGCAATGAAGGTCTTTCAAACTTTCTTTGCCTCACTGGCAATCGTCCCTTCTGTGCTTGGAGCTCAATCCTTCGCTGGATCAAACCTCTACTACGCCGCTGGCTTGACATCAGAGCAACAAGATACACTTTTCAATGGCCTAGAAAGCGCGGGCGTTAAAGTACTCCGTGTTTGGCTTGATGGTATATAATTCTCCCCAGCCATATGATCAGAGTTCGTTCAGTGACGTTTTCCTCATCATCTCTCAGGTCAGTCTAGCGAACAGAAAGGTACCAAGATCAATACCTTTTCTGGTCTGGAGTCCGACTCGCGGGGCACTTGGGATGACACCGTCCTCAATCGACTGGACGATGTGATGTACAATGCCCATCAACATGGAATCAAGTTGCTGGTCTCGATGCACAGTTATAATGCACTATCCTCCAATGCCGACTTCTACGGAAAGTGGTATGGAACTGGCGACTTCTATACCAACAGCGAAGCAATTCAGTACTTCAAAAACCGGATTGCTCATATTATGGCTCATGTGAATCCTCATAATGGGAAGACATGGGCTGAGAGCTCTGAGTATATCTTTGCTTTCGAGGCTCAGAATGAGGCAATGCACGATAATGTGAGTGTCCGAATTTCATAACAATACCTCTGAAGGCTAACGAAGGAAATTAGGAAAATCCCAATGCTTTGGCAAGTTGGCAGTGCACAATGGCCGAAGCAATCAAAGACAATCTGAACGGAAGTACTGGCATTCTTGTAACGACCGGCGGAGGTGCCTATCTAGCTACTTCGCTGCTGGATGCCTACTTTTCTTGCAAGGCCTTAGATGTTCTAGCCATCCACGCCTACGGGACTGGTGACTTTGCTACCGATGCATTGACACCATGCGTCTCCAAGGCACAGGAAAGTGGCCAGAAGCTTATCATGGAGGAATGGGGTGCTTGCTATTTCGAAACCGAGAACAACCGTTGCAGCGCCTCCGATCCGCTTTCTTCGGGGACTCAGGATAGCCATATCAAGTCTTGGGCTGATAGTATCAGTGCAGCTGGTATTGGTTCTACTGGCAGATTCTTCCCAACGAGGATCCTCATTCAGACTGGGATTATGAGGTCGGTATTGGCGGTGACAACTGGGACGTCCTCAAGGATGCGGCTGCAAATACTGCTAGCTATGAGTCGGCCTTTGACTTTTCGGAATGGTTGCTATGATACCGTGCCTTGCTTGACTTAGTCAAGATGGTTTCATCTGATCGGGGTGTCGATTGAACACTTCGGTATGTTTCGGGCCAGAACTTGGGATGCGTTGTTCATTAGAATTGATCTTTCATTCAACCTCGGGGGGAGGGATGAGGGAAATGGTCCCTTACTTCCGCTACACAATGTAGGGGCACATGCTGATCTGGCTCAGTATGAATGATATCAAGAGGGTTTCCATTTTCATGTGCAGACACACTCGTGAGCTGCTCATTCTTAGCAAAGAGTCTCCCTGCCTTCAATCAAAGGGGGTAATATCACATCTGCACCACATGTGCACTTATATGTAGTGACAAATTGACGAAGATCATTGGCAAAGGCACATGCATGTAATTCAAATATCCCTCGGGCAGGAATGTTAGAATGTGATGCATCAAAAATTCCGAGCTGCAGGCTAGCTCGATTATCAACTGAACGGAGTCAAGACCCATCCATGTGCAGACTGGTAAGCAAGGCTAGGACCACAGCTCGTTTCGAGCTGAATGCTTCAAGCGTCTTGTGTCGTTCTTATGATGGTCGGCTATGCATCGTACATGAGAGCGCTCTCCACAGTATCGGTGCCTGCGCGGAAAACCAACATCCTGGAAGCTGTAAATCGCAAGGGAGGCATTTGTTCTGGGCCTTTTTGTACGGGATTCATGAGACATTGGCGTGTGCGGCCGCGACTTGGTGAAGGTGAGGCGATATAAGGACCAGAGGGTACGGGATCTAAAATTGAAGGAAAGTGGGGTGTAATGCATTTCTAGATTGAGTGACATTTAAATCAGATGATATTCGAAAAGGAGCCCGGTTTACTAGATGGCAAATTCATCATGTCGTCGTGACACTACGACACGTACAAGCGAAACACGAGTGTATTAGGTAGTCGCTTTGTCTTCGAGGGTGTAGAATGGCTGTCCAAGTCAGCAGCAGAAACCAAAAAGTCAGCAGAACAAAGACGTTGTCTTTTCCAAAGAAGACATGAGTATTATCTCAACCGTCACAACCAAGACGACGGCGTAGCTGAGTACACTCCACCAGGAAGACGGAGCCAGCTTAAAATCCGATCGAGACAAAGCGATGTGCAATCGAGATAGATCGAGATGAATTATGGAAGGCGTTGTCTGTGAGCTCAGTCAAGCAGATCCTCACCCTCGGATGGTGTTTTTTACTGATATTGTCGATGACTTGGTGTAGACTCTTGTCGCCGGGACACAAGACAGGCATGAACGTGGCGCTCTTGCAGCCATCTCAGGACGAGGGGCATCTCATTCAGCCTCAAATCAATTCACTTGAAGCTTCAAGACGGTCTCGCATGGTTGCACGACGACACATCGCCAGGCCGAGGCAAACGGGCGCAGACCTTCCAAGGAAACGCAGCCACTAAAGTTCCGGATCCGGTCGCTGACAACAGCCCGGGCGATTTCGCCCAGGTGAATGACTGAAGTCCCCGCCCACCCGTCTATGCACAGTGTGCCACATCAAAACCCGGGATGGCAAAGAGGCAAGTAACGAAAGAAATGCGCGCTTGCCGCAGTTGCGCAGGGCCATAGTTGTTTCGCCGGGGGCGTCAGTATAGCCATGGAATAAGATCCTACAGTGAGTAGGGAACCGAGCTGCTCAGCCCGGGTAGAACATTGAGGGCATTTGTGAGAGTTGCCAGCCACTGCCAAGATTCCCAAAGTCCAGAACTGGAGGCGTCACGAATTGTCCAGATGGGACGGAGAAACGTATTGCACAGCTAGGATGTAAAGTCCGGCAACTAGGGAAACTCTGGCCGTCTGCATCTGGTTCCGTGGAAATGAATCACTCTCGGAGGTAGGTGCGCCCCCCTCGTGGGATCAGGAAACCTCCCTTCTAAGGATCAACGATCTGAGATAATCGAATGCGCTGATGGCAAGTCTTTTTATCACCCGCGGTCCAGATCCACTGTCCTTGGTAGAATCAAATCAAGACGGTGCCGTACAGGGACCTTTGGTTTCTAATGATCTTACGATCACGAATCTTGCGTGGACTTGACTGAACGCGTTACCACTTTCTTCTCGGATCATCCATTCTTTTCAGCGCACTGGAGCTAGGATTTGAGTTTGAATCTTCAAGGAATGTGGTGACTCCTGGGCGCTCGGTTGGGAATGAGGCCAATAGCTCGCGGGAGTGTACCTGGCGTTGCAACCTGTCGAAGCCGACGATGGCTTCTCTAGGCGGAACAGATCGGCTTCAGTGAAGGTGCGTGACTCCATCAGCACGCATAGAGAAAGAGGGGTGGAGTGTGGATGTGGACGGCGATACCGGATGTGGACGGGAATGTGATCCTGTTCGCAACTCGCACGTCCATCGGCCCAACTGGCCTGGTTACGCGTTGTCGGACTCCACCGAACCCTTGATAGTAGGCAGAAGAGATAATCATTTCAGGTTAAAACTCGGATGCCGGGATTGCAATATCTCCGGGAACTGGGATCGTCTCCGTGACCGCCACGCTGCGAGATTCCATCAACGAGCTCTAGACCGGCGATAGAATCGCTCTAATCTTAGGAAACCGCCTGAGACACGACTACGTAATGAGGGCTTCTCCACAACTATACAACTAGACGGTCCGGAGGACTATTGATCATTCATACGGGGGCAAAAGACACTTTAACGGGGCCCTCGGAAAGTCTGGCATAAAGTCAAATTACAGCAAACACTCGACATCGTGACGGTGTCAGACTTACATTGGTGCTGCTAGATGCTGCTTGGGGCGGAACCCGTCCAGCACAGACAGACGAAGAAAATAGAAGGAAGAGGAAAAAAAAAAAAAAAAAAAAAAATTGGAACCCCCCAAAGGCTAATCAATAGTATCAATCAAAAACCTACGCTCTTGGACGCGAATGGATCATTCGGCCCCTGCACCCTGGACTAAATTCTGGACCTCGAAGTGATCTAATTCGGGTGTTTGGGCCTTTGTCGCCTGTGATCTGCGGAGGACCTTGATTGTTCGAACTGCAACTCGGTCATGATAGCAGGCAACTGTGCGCCTTGATCGGTCACAAGAGACGAAAAAGACGCCCTCCGTTCGCCAAGTTGGTACCAAGATGACCGAGTGAAGCGGAGCTTTGCCTTCCCACGATCGTCTCGCACCATTTCATGTTATTTGACCCCCCCCTACCGAAGGGGCGCGTCTTGAAGACCCAGGGGTTTTGTAGATGGGGCAGTGGGATGCTCTAGATGACGCTAAAAAGCCTTCGCCTACAGTGTGGCCTTGACCGCCGCCATTCGACCGCAGTTACTGCAGCGATGATTGCATTGAGGGGAAATTTGTGCGCTGGTCATTTACCGGGTTTCAAGATGTGATGTCGAAGTATCGGCATCATCTAGATCACACGTAGCGTTCTCCCGACAACCTGTAAGGACGAGGGAAGATGCAAGGAGCCCGAGCAGGAAAGAAGAGCAAGGTTGAACATCACGGCAATCACGTCCGTTTGCATCAGGGTGTGGGCGACTCGACAATCTCACAAAAAAAGTTGACGCATGAGATAGGTAAACCCTCCCCCCCCTTCCTCTTAGTGCCCACATTCCAAAAGGAATTCGATGCCGGGTTCAACAGTCGGGACCCAGCCCCGCCCAAATACTGGCTGTGTGATGATGAGAATATCCATAATTTACACATAAGGGTACCAGGCAAGCCATAGTCGGAGGAATCCGGTTCAGGAAGTCATTTCAATTATGGTGGGACACGGTGATGGTGATCGACTTCAGCTTTGCTGAGTTGGATCCCAGTACTGTACATGCTACCGACAACCTGAAACTCTATAGCAGATGCGTGCGCGGCGCCAATCATGGCTCCTCACTCTACGCGCTGGATAACAGGTACGGAAATGGAAGAAAGACTAGAAAGGCTCAATTCACATCCACGATAGGCGACGAAGCCGCCGACCAGAGTATCACCATGAGCCCACCCCCCCCACCCAAAAGAGGGTTGCGGTCAGCCTGCATGAGACAGGAGCCGGTAGAACCTGTCCGTGACCGGTGATCGGGATATACAGAAATTGAATATCTTCCATGATGCGTCCTTGTGATAGCGAAGGTTTTTCTTTTCTTTCATATTATTTCCAATTATCCATGGACGATTAAACGCTGGTGGCACCGAGCACGGAAAGTTGAATATTTGCTTCCGTCGTGAACTCGTACTTGTGGACCACACCCAAATTAATTGTGCTCGGGGCGGTAGATGATTCCATGCACCACCGGTGACTCGAGGGCCCCGTTGTGCCAACCGCAACCGGGATCACTAGTCATCGTATCGGTGGCAACGTATGAGGGGGGTTCCATCGAACAGTGGTTATCCCAGCTGAGCCAAAGGGCTTGCCCCCACAGGAGAACGAAAGCGAGGACGTGCGGAAGGTCCACGGGGGCTTGAGATTAGGGGGGGGGGGAGAGTGAAGTCAGTGTGTACTGTAGATCTGGGAAAGGCAAAGGGAAAGGTTCCGTACGCTGTAGCTCTTAGTGTGATGGCAGGGGGGGGTGGAAAGAGAAAGGCGCCCCATGCAGACCAAGCGAGGCCTGTATGACTGTGACAAGTCACGTTAAGTCCAAGTCCGGGCCGCAGCATGGGCAATCGGGCGAGGTCATCAATGAGATCGTCTTGAGGATGACACAGGTCTGGGGTTCTGGAAACAACGAAAACGAACCCACATCGTGGCGGTGGCTCATGATCCCGACAGGAAGAGAGAAGGAGGAAAAGTGGGCACGGGGGATTCTGATTTCCTTCCATCCTATTCGTGTCCACCCAAAAGTCCACTATAACCGGCCTCGGACATTCTCAGCTGCTAAACGAAAACGTTGGATAGCCAAGGTTCAGACTTTGGATCATTTCCCCCTTCCAGCCATCAGAAGGTACAGCAAGTGAACTGGTGGCGTGTCAACCGAAATACGTTCTGCAGCCTCCTTTATTCCCCTACGGAATGCAGTAGAGCCCACTTGTACCAGAGAGGTTCGTGACATGGTACTGAGTTGCCTATCACCCTGAAGCGCGTGCCTCCAAATCGCCGCGCGCTGCGCGTCCTTGGGGGCAATGAATCACCCCAATCGGGAATCGATCTGGAACGTCGACCTCCCTCTCGATATACGAGGACCGATATAGTAAACCATACCGGTTCATCATCTCGGCACCTGACGGGCCTGACGTGAGGTTTACGTTGACCGGGGGCTCTTCCTCTCAATTCTGTCTGCAAAGGAGAGATGCTCGTGTTTCCGGTTTTACTAAAGAAGAATAGAAAGATGGAGTGGCATGACGCGGGAATCAGACGCGTAGGTGTCCGTGTGCCATGGGCCTTCACGAGGCTTGGCCTGGAAATATCAAATTCGTCCATCTGCCTGAAATATAACCAGACCGAAAAAAGCAAGTCTAGAGCAAATCCGCGCGCGGGTGGGCTCAATGGACAAGGTTCAAAGAGGAGATCCCAACACGCACACGGGCTGCGATTCCAAGAAAAGGACGATCCGACCGACGGCCCTAGAAGGTTAGAGTGAGTGTATGAGAAATAGAGAGAGTGAGAGTCAGAGACCCGAGGGAAACAATACCAAATACCAGACCGAACAGACCAACGAATCAGAATGGGACGCGGCTCAAAAAGCCCAGGCTTGCATGATTAGTCACCGGTAGGGTACTGTAACCGTGTCATGGCCACATCATACAGCAACTGGAACCGTTTCTCGGCCTTCTTGGTGATGCGCAATCGCCAACCATGGGCTCCTGATTCGGCCGCACAGCAAGGCCTCTTCTACTGGATGGATCCCGCGGACCAGTCATGGCACGCTATTCTCCTCCTTCGGAATATACACGGAAGACTGAGACTCGGTGGAGCCTCGCATCCTGGAATTCCGCCAAATGGGCAAAGGACGGGATCCGAGAATTGAGTCCTCGCTGGCCACAGCCTTTACTTCACTCTCCACCAAGAGGTAAGCCAGAATGCCATCCTTACATTACCAATACGAACGTAAATGCCGATCAAGAGAAGCGCTCCTCCATACTCCATCCCTGTCCTTCATTTTTTGCGGTCAACTTCCCAAACTCGGAAAGTGATCTTCCTACTCCCCCGTCACTAGCCTTCTCTATTTTAAAAATTTTCTGTTGCTCTGATGTGCTTTGCTCTCTCTCATCCTTTCCCAAACTTCAAAGCTAGTGATCAGCCACTGTGCCCATCCAAAAGTTGGAACCGATGTAAGAAGGACGAAGTAAGACTGTAGCCCCCGCGCTTCTCGGTTGCCCGTTGCCCCCCTGGAGCCACCACTCTGCCCTTGTGCAGGCGGAGGCGTACATGCTTGCGCACCCTCGCGCATACACGGAGTTGCACTCATCGGTAATTTACACCACTATTACCATATTTACCAGTTTTACGGCATTCGGCCTGGCGACTAGGCATTGGGCCAACGGTTGCAACCACGCTAAATCTCTCTTATTATTGGATCTGATATGGGCCCAACACTGCACTAGCCCTCCTTGAACCTCCCCCCCCAGCAGGTCTTGGATCTGTCCTTGGACTGTTCTGAACCTGTCTTTGCAATTTCCAACTTTTCTCCAATTTTACTTCGATTCTGACTTTTTTTTTTTTTAATTTTTTTTTTCATTCATTTCTTTTTCATTTTTTCTGCCTAGCCTTTTCTTTTTCCTTTCCTGACCCGGTGTTCCCATCTCCTTCTTCTCCCCCTTCCACTGGCCCGCGCTACGCCATACACAGTATCCTTCCGCCCTGCTCCGCCTAGTCAAACTTGGGGCTATTCAGAGTCCGGGACGTGCCCTCCGTAAACATTACTCTGCGACCTACCCTTTCTAGGCCCGCATCCACTTGTGACTGCCTCCGTCCCCCCAGTGGCTCTGACATCAACCAGTCTTCCCATTCCTTTCCCTTTTTTGACTTCTAATTTTAATAATATTTTTTTTTTCCCTCTCATAGTCAGAGACAACAATCTAGATTGACCAAACCGGAACCCAAACGAGCCCAGAAAGGAGGATCAGCCCTCTGGACCTGCGTCCGGGTCCAACTCTGAGCGGTACGGGCGCTCATGCTTTCTCCGGACGGGTCAATCTACCCTGGCTCCTCTCCCTTAGTGGACTTGGTTTTCCTGCGGTAAAAAGATGGAGATGATGCCTTGACTTCATCCTTCCATTATTATTTTCCCCAATTAATGTTTTTGATCATTCCCGCCTCTTGACCGTGAACGTTTTCTTTTGGGGTGAATTTTTTTTTTATTTTTTTTTTTATTTTCTTATTTTTTTTTCCTCATTCCCTTTTCAATCTTACTAGTGGCGCTCTCTAAGATCCGTCCCCCGAAAGGCTGGTTCATCTTACTATCCTTATATGGGCCTTTGTCTTAGCCGTTTCCATATACATCATTCTTTGCCCCTCTACAAAGTGAAAGCAGCATCTCATACTTTCTTCTCGACTGCTGGTTCATTTTCGCTCTGGCTTTGTGATCACAAGTACTACACCTCGTCAAATTCCCCACCCGCGCTCCTTGATCCAATTGGGGACGACTATTTCACCTATCCATTCGAGCATACAACGGCAGGCTCAACCCAGCACGCTCTCACGTCTATTTAGGGACATGAGCCACTGATTCAAGCTCGGCTCGCTTTCCTGTCATTTCTCCTTGTCGCAGCTTCGACCATCCCACATGGGTCGATCCGTTTCTCACAACCCGATTACGCTGTCCCTATGTCTCTCCCAACGCTGGGCTCTCAATCCTCGACTCTCGGCACCTTCACTCCCACCTTCGACCTGACGACCCGAGAGCACTCATCATTCAAACCGGCTTTACACAACGGCTTCAGTTGGACTGCTCCCTTCCGGGACGGTCTACCCACTCCCCCCAGCGACATGACTGGACTGGCCTACAATGCCATTCCGTCCATGCCATATGGAGGGAAGACGCACGGCATGCCATCTCACGTTTACGGCTCGCGCTCCCACTTCGATCCGGTCCCCTCGTCCTCGGTGGCTTCATATGGCACGAAGCCCCAAACCCACCCCGCAATCGTGAAGGAAGTGCCGGCTACGGAACCCGTACAGAAGAAGTCTACTGGCACCTTCGGCGGTACGCAACTGCGGATTCCCTCGTCAATCAACAACAGCAAGGGCAACTTGGCTGAATTTGCAGCACAGGTGAGTTCACTGAAAACCCCGGATATGAACTTGTGGCGGACGCTAACGTTCTTCAAACTACTAGATGACATGTCTCTTCTGGTTCGAAAAGACTTCCAAACTTCAAGCTATTGAAGACCAACTGCCCCTCGTTCCTTCCCTGGTTCCTGAGGCGATTCCGACTGTTGGATTCCAAAAATGGGTGGCTACAATTCTCTCGACCACACAAGTCAGCCAGAATGTGATTCTGTTGGCTCTGCTGTTTATCTACCGCCTGAAGAAGTTCAATTCTGGTGTGAAGGGAAAGAAGGGCAGTGAATTCCGGCTGATGACGGTGGCTCTGATGCTGGGCAATAAATGTGAGTTTTTGGCTTATCGCGGCTTATCGCGGCTTATCGCGGCTTATCGCGGCTTATCGCTTCACCGCCTTGATATCGTGCTGACTCAGCTAGTTTTGGACGATAATACCTACACCAACAAGACTTGGGCAGAGGTTTCGGGCATTGCGGTGCAGGAAATTCATATCATGGAGGTTGAGTTCCTCAGCAATATCCGGTACGACTTGTTTGCCTCCGAGGCGAAGTGGGCCCAATGGCACACCAAGCTCGGCCTCTTCGCCGATTATTTCAACCGGGCATCGGCTCTCCCTGCTGAGACAGACGCCCCACTTATGCGTGTCTCTCCCCCTCGATTGCAGCCTCAATCGCCATTGTCAAAGTTGCCGTCACCTCCTTCGGATGCGCTTCAACCGCAGTCACAGCCAAATTGGTACATGCCAGCTCCTGGCCTACCTTACCCTATTCCTTCTCCAGCTTGCCATGCTGCGGCTGGATCTCTCAAGCGCAGCCGGGATGAGGACGACGAGTTGCAACCCATGAAACGAACTGCTCGGGCAATTGGACAACTTACGCCGGCTCCTCTTACCATCCCCTTGACGACTATGAACACAATGCCCACTCTTCCGCCCGTCCTCACACCAACATCTGCTCCGGTTTCTCAGGGCTTCTCGCTCCCACCTCCCAACATGACAACCTCAAACCCCATTTCTCATTGTCTTCCCACTCCCTCTAGCTCTCAGCCTTCCTCTATCTCCGGTTCTCAACTCCCTGTTCCGGCTCCCTTGCACGCGATCTACAATCGGTCTTCCAACTGGGGTCAGCACCAACCCAACGTCCCTATCCCTGCGTCTTCGGCTGGCATGTACAACGCACCCTCTCTTCCGGAAATTGGGCGACATTATTCTAGCCCTTTCGGTGTGTCTTCTGGCACCCTCTCGCCGGCTGTGTCTGCTTACTCGGTCCACACTCCGCAAAACCACCTATCCCCATCCTTCTTCCTCGCGAATCGCAACTCCCCTTACCGACCTGTCCGCTCAGTCTCGACATTGTTGATTCCACCTCCTTCCTCTTCTCTGCAGCAGCAGCGCAGCATTCCGTTCGATCACATGCACTACCAGCCGCTGGGTAAGGGTACTTCCGATCGCAAGACGGGTCTCCTTCCCTACATCCAACCGGATATTTGGGGCCAAGGAAACTACCAGCCTTACTACCCTCCCCCTCAAACCTTCTCCAGTTAAAGCTTGCTCCCTTTCTATCTACTTTACGATGTGACCGCGCTATGACCGACTCACGAAATCCTTCCATTTGCTGTACATCCCATTTTTACCCTTCTTGCTTGTCGTTTCTCTGTCCTGTACATGATTACTCTTGGTTCCTGCATTTCCTCGGCGCTCCACTAGAAGGATCCCAGGTGTTTGCCTCCCGAAAAGACCTGCGAGGTCAGGGATGGCCTTTTGAGGCGTTTTTGTCCCCTTTAGCTCTTTGTTGTCAAGGACAACACGGTCATTGCTGCCGCTGCATCTACATTATTCGGCGTTTACTTCACGAGACATTAGCCTCACAGCATGAAAAAACTAGATTTTATACAAATCTCTACATTCGTTTCTCCAAGTATAGGCCACCTCCAAAATCTTGACATAGGGAAAAAGACATTTAACAAGAAGTTGGACTCTATACCTGAAAGTAGCAAGTAAAAAGTTCTCGAATTTCCATTTAAGATAGTAATTTGATTCATGCGCTCTGACCGTTCTCGGTCTTCGGCCCGGCTATTTTCCGCTCCACCCGGCATCAAAGATCTCCAGCGTCTGCAACACGGGCTCAGCATCATAAGCCTACCATCACCATGGCTCCTCGACTTATGGGGCTGCCTACGCAGCTTCAACAATTCATCGCAAGGCCATTCCAAACCTCACCACTGGCATTCCTCGTTCCGCAATTCCAGCAGCGCGGCGCGCACATCCTCTCCTCCCTCTCCGACAATCCTTCCGCCTACAACAAGCGCATCCGCCGCGGTCGTGGTCCCGCTTCTGGCAAGGGTAAGACATCCGGTCGTGGTCACAAAGGTCAGGGACAGCACGGAAAGGTCCCGGCCGGCTTCAATGGTGGTCAGACGCCCGATATCGTCGTCTCCGGCGAGCGAGGAGGAAAGAACCTGTAAGCTTTTTTTTTTTTATTTCTCGCCCATCCCAGATCTTACTCCCAATCTCCAATCACAATCCCTCGATCCAAGCAATTTCCATCTCTAACGCCCTGCCAGTTTCGCCCTCGAATGGGCCCCCGTCAACCTTGAGCGCATCCAAGACTGGATCGACCAAGGCCGCATTGACCCAACCCGCCCCATCACCATCCGCGAATTAACCCAATCCCGCTGCATCCACCAGCACAAGGATGGCGTCAAAGTGCTGGGCGGCGGCGAGGGCATCCTCAAACAACCAATCCACCTCGTCGTCTCCCGCATCTCGGCTTCTGCAATCACAGCCGTCGAGGCAGCCGGCGGATCCGTCGCAACGCGATTCTACACGCGCTCCGCTATCCGACACATCATGGCGAAGGAGTCCCATCCCTTCATCTCGCTGGCTTGGGCCGCTGAGTCTGGATCCGCTGAACTGTTGAAGGCGGACGGAGCCCCTGAGGAACTTTCCGAGGCGAATGTGATGAAGGCCCGTGGATATCGGTACAGATTGCCTGATCCTACGCGTCGTCGAGATATCGAGTATTATCGTGACCCTGCGCACAGGGGCTATTTGAGCCACTTGCTTAAGCCGATGGAAGGACCTAGTCTGTTCTTCCGCTCGCCTGAGGAGCGCAAGTCGGCCGCTGGTACGAAGAAGGAGAAGGTGTTGCCGGAGAACAGACTCTGGTAGTTTGTTGTGGGTTGGAGAGTTTAGTTTGTACATGTATCAATAGCCGTTTCTTTTGCATATGTCGGTCATATAAAAATTATCCTTTCATGTTTCGTATGGTGTAGATGTGGATGAATGGGGTCAAGTGAATTGAATGCATACGAGACTTCACTTGAAATGATACGTCGGAAAACATTTATTGATAATCCAAATTTTGTGATTGGAATTCTAGGACGGAACCAGCCAGCCAGACAGAGAAAAGAGATGAGCAGATGAGCAGAGAGAAATCAGGAAGGATATTCGCAGGAAATCTCAGATCCGCATTGCACACAGCAAGATAAAGATAAAGCAAGGAATCGAAAACACATGCCAGAAGTAGAGAGAACGCCATGCTTGCCAAATTATAATCCAACCCACCAAATCACACAGTAGCCAAATGCAACGCATGGGGAATCCAAGCTAGATGAAAGAGATGACAGGGGTCGACTTCACCTGTTGAAAAGGATGGGTATCATGGTCCGAGAAAGAAGAAAGAAAGGAAATCCCGAAAACACCAGCGCTTGAGCAGCAGCGCCAGTTGAAAAAAAAAAAGAAGAAACAGAAACATTGAGAAAATTTCGTGTCGTGTCATGTCATTCTCGAAACAAATCGAGAGCGAGAGATACTGGGCTCAACCCCAGTAGGAAAACACTGGGGACTTGTTCATAGCCTCCAGGCAGATTCTGGAGAAGTCTCATTGACGGTTTCAGCGATTTCGCGGAGCCAAGCACACTCCAGAATGTCTCGAATAGTCCATCGCTTGTGCGTATCCATTTCAAGACATCCTTTGACCAATTCGAGGGCATCCTGGCGGTCTTTGAGCAAGTGATCATCGACGATCTGGCCGAGAACGGCATCACGGTTCCACGTGCCGCTGAGGATGTTGGCCTGGATGCGAGGTGCAAATGAGTCTTGGAAGGGCCGTGATCCAGTGACAACGGTGAAGACGATCACACCAAAGGCCCAGATGTCGACCGATGGGTGGATGAGTCCATTCGTTGACTTGAGTAGTTCAGGAGAGGCATATTCTAAGCTGCCGGCGACACTGGTACTGGAGCCCGCGGGACCAATTTGTTTGGGGGGAGGTCGATCTGCGACCTCATCGTAGGGGTCGGGGCTGTCACCTCCATGGTCTGTGGCCATCCACTCTGCCATTCCGAAATCACAGAGGACCAGAGTCAACGACTGAGAGCCATCCGGAGCCTCGATGGGATCGAGGAGGCAGTTTTCTAGTTTGATGTCGCGGTGAACGACTCGGGCATCTTCGTGCAAATAGCGAATTGCGCGGGCAAGTTCATAGGAGTATTTCTTCGCGAGGTGCGAGGATAAACCCTGCCGGTTTTGGCGGACCAGATCAAACAGAGTTCCACCGATGTGAAGTTTGGTGAAACAGAAAGTGGCATAATCCGTCTCGTAGACGGAGTCGAGTGTCAAGACATTGGGATGGCTGAGATACCGCCAGACCCGAACCTCATGATCGAACTCCGCTTGCACTTCTTCATTTTCCTTTTCACTGTGGCCTTTAATCTGCTTCCTGACAATCTTGACGGCAAGTCGTTTAGTCGAGCCGTGCTCCTCGACCTTAAAAGCTTCCTTCACCGTACTGAAGCCCCCAAAGCCGATTTGCTTTCCAAGAACATAGTCAGTGCCAACCATTTGCCCTTCATCATCTGGCTGTGAAGCAGGCTCTTCTCCACCACCTGACCACATAGAGAGGAATGCGCTCGCTGGAGACTTGCCGCTCGAAGTAGTTGATCGTCGAGAGCTTTGGCGGAAACTGCCATGGCGACTAAATGGGGATGGGCGAGATTTACTCCCAAAAGGGGTCACCAAACCCGTAGACCAAGAGGCACTGCGGTCTTCTGGGGAAGGGAATTGCTGATTGGGCGAAGTGATGTAAAGAGGGGACAAGAGCGCATCCTTAGCGCTTCCGGGTGGGGTCCGCACCTCGTCACCTGGAGATGCCGTCGAAAGTGATGTGAGCGATGTCGGATGATCGCCGTCGTTTCCTGTTGACTCATCTCCGACACTCACGAGGGATTGGGCTCGGAAACCTCCGGGCGGAATACCCCGCGGTTCCCGCGATTCGGAGGACTTGAGGTCATCGCCCCATTCGGCCTTCCGGTCAGCGGGGTCGTCATCTTGGGATAGGGCATTTCGGAGGCCAGAGGTCCGGGACTCGAATCTGAGCGGAGGCCGATTTTTCAAGTCGCCTTTGTCGAGAGGCTCCTCCAAGGGTTGTTGCAGGCCGGAATCGAGGAATACCTTTGGGTTGAAGGTAATGGAGGGGCGGCGCGATGTAAGATAGTTGTCGAGCGGGGATCCCTGTACATCGTCCGGCTTGTGTGGGTATCCGTCTTCATCGGTCTCTAGGGCGTAATGGCTGTCGAGGCGAGGGACTGAGATGGGCGGCGTGGCTGAGTGCAAATCACTGAGAGCACTGCGGTCTTCATTAGTATCGCGGCGGCGCGCGTAATCATGAGATCTATTGGTGCGGTCGCTCTCGATACCATCGCCACCTGATGCCGATCTCCTCCTCCCATCATCATTCTCCTCAGTCCATTCCGATCTTTGCGGGTGAAACGAAGTCTCAATCCTCAAGCCTGCGAAACCGTGCCTCTCTGAATGAGCCATGCCCCCGTCGAGAGCACGGTATGGGACGACGTGGTGAAAATGAGCCCGTGGTAGGCTAGCAGTCGGGTTACAAGAACCCGCTGCCTGAAAACTTATTTGAAGCCGTTTTGCTGATTTTGAGCTAAGGAAGACGTGGGGCGATAAGCGTATTAGAGTGGAGACCTATAACCCTCGAAATCGCGGGGGATATGGTATAAGGAAAGGTAAGATTCAGATGGTGGGAGATTTGTGAAAGAGGGGAAAAAAAAAAAGAGGTACAAGCAAGGTGAGATCAGAGCAGGAATGAGCCAAGAGGGATTGGTCAGTTAGAGCCAGGGAGGACGATGGAGAAAATGGGGCGGTCGGGAGTCTCCAGAGTTGAGCAATTTGGAGCTGTCAATATTCGGGAAAGCACGGACGGTCAAGTGTGAGCAAGCAGTATCACCTGATCTGAGGTCACGGGCCATTGACGTCTCAGGGCAACCCTAGCCCTACTTGCTGCATGCGGTAACATGGTTTCAGGGGTTCATCTCTCCTTAATCCCGATTAGCCGCGCGCAAGGGGCGCTTGTTTTGGAACACCTCCTTTTGCGTCGTCTGGGGTTGTCGTTGCTCCAATCTCGAATGAACCCCTTCTTTTCTTCTAATGTCGCTCTGGCAGTAACTCCTTTCGTGCGCCCGCTTGACGTGCCATCCTGCGATTGCAGTCTAGCTCCTCACATTTGGTCGTCAAGGCGCAGCCTTTCTTTAAGACCCCCCCGGTTCAGTTCCTGGAGACCCCGGGGCAATTGTCGAGTGTCGAGGCCCCCGCCACAGCTTGTACGCCCTTGACCGTTTGTTTATGTCTAAAGATTCTGCCTCACCAACCACTCTTCACCTCTGCGACTTGTGCTACTGCTTCTCACCGCCGATCCCACGTTCTTTAAACCTGCAACATGACGAGGCCTCAGATCATTCGCGCTGGTAAGGCAAACGACTTGGCTGGCTGTTTGGTGTATTGCAGAAATCTGACTATTTGTTTAGATACCTTGGACCTTCAAAACCATCAATCCCCGTCAGCGCAAGACCATTCGAAACAACCTGAACATCCAGAACCCCTTGGGGGCGGCCGGTCTGCCCCCCATCAGTCCTCCTCTATTCGTCATGCCGAGGAAGACATGAAGTTGGAGATCAAGAACGGTCCTGGGACCGACGGTGCCATGGTGTACGATGATGACGACATCGAGGCGGACGTGGCTGGAAATGCCGACTACGATCACGATGATAGTGACCTCGCGGATGGTGAAAGTGACGATCTCATGGACGACGATCTTATGGACAAAATATCGAGTTCTCCGTCCATTGACGATGGTACGTTCTCGCGCTTTATCGCGATCGATCCTTTAATCTAATGATGAGCAGAGGACATTGATTTCGAATTCGTCTACGCGCTCCACAATTTCGTCGCAACTGTTGATGGACAGGCAAATGCCGCCAAGGGTGATACTATGGTGCTACTAGACGACAGCAACAGCTATTGGTGGCTTGTTCGTGTAGTCAAGGATGGAAGCATCGGGTACCTGCCGGCAGAACACATCGAAACGCCCACCGAGAGACTTGCCAGGTTGAACAAACACAGGAACGTTGATGTATGCAATTCGCAGGTTTTCTTTCGCTAGGGAAATACTGACTTTTATAGCTATCTGCAACGATGTTAGGCGACAACTCGGAGAAGTCCAAGAATCCTCTGAAGAAAGCCATGCGTCGGCGAAACGCGAAGACTGTCAACTTCGCTCCACCAACTTACATCGAAGCGTCCGATGTTGAATATTCTACCGACGAAGATGATGAGCACGGTGATTTCTTCAACGATGACGAGACTGTGGAATCGGAAGATGAGGGCCAGGAGCAGAATGAGGACATCGTGGTGGAGCCTCTACGGCCCAAGGGACAAAAAGAGAAAACCTCAGAACAGCCCGAAGGCGCTGAGGCTGAAGACAGGCCTGCACCCGAGCAATCAATCACGGACCCTCACCGGTCGAGCGAGGAGTTCTTTGACCCCGAAGGTATGAAGAGAGATCATTCCTGTGGACGAGACACATCAAAATCTAACTTGTTGTATCAAGTGGAACCTGCCGTCAGTAGATCCAGAAATGGCACTGTGCGGAATACCGATTCTTTCTTCAAGGATGACACTGCCGAGCCAAAGAAGATTTCTTTGACTCCGAACCTGCTACGCGACGAGTCCAACAACAATAGCAATAATAGTCTACTCAATGAATGGAAGGATGGCCGCGGAAGCTTTGAAAGCATCGAAAAAGCAACTTCTTCACAAGAGAAACTCACCAAGGATGACAAGAAACGCAAGGACAAGAAACCCGGGATGCTTAGTGGTCTCTTCAAGCGCGGCAAAAAGAGCAAGTCGACCGACGAAGACATTGATGAGCCCTTGTCCCCTGCTGAATCTTCATCCCGCATATCTCCAAAGACCTCCATGGAGTCCACAATGTCCCAGGACTCTAGGACTAAGCCGACGAGGCAGGCCAGTAACAAGTTGCAGAAGCAGCCCCCAGCGGCTATGTCTCCTGTCTCTCCCACCTCTCCCGTCGATCACACCCAGGACATTGAGTCAGCTCTCGCAAGCCAGGCGGCTCCATCAATTCGACAGGTTACTACAACTCAGGAAGTGGAAACTTTCGAAGAAGAAGACTGTGGCGCGGTGGCCTCTCCTGCCGGCCAATCAAGCCCCTCGAAAGGTTCCTTTGTAACTCCTACGGAGTATCGGGATCCATTCGCGTCTCCAGATGATCGACCATCCAGCGAAGCGCAGTGGAGAGGACCTCACGGATCCGATCGCGCAGCGACTGGTCAGCATTCAGTGGTATCCCCACCCCAAAGATTCACACCAACGATGGGCACAAGCTACTATGGCGGTGGATCGGGGTCCCCCCGTTGATGACTTCCCAGTCGAGGGCCATATCCCGATTAGTGCCCCCGGCCTGACCCCCGATACTACGCAGCGTGGCTACTCTGTCTCGCCGCCCTCCCCGCCGTCGTCCTCCGAGGCCGATTCCCACGACCTTCAGGCCACCGACGCAACCCAGGGTTCACTTGACACACTTTCAGTGGACACCCCCACCTGGAGTGATGCCAGTCTACGATCATACATGGACGAAGAAAACGATATACGCGACCTTTTCATCATTGTCCACGACAAATCTAATATTCCCCGGCCGGTCCCGAGCACCCTGTGACAGGCCGTCTGTTCAAGGAGGAGAGCAAGAGGCTCAAAGAAATGAACAATCAACTCGACGACATGCTTGTGAAATGGATGGCCCAGCGGGCACGCCGCAATTCCCAGCGCAGTATGCAGAGTCCGACCTCTTAGTCACCAGGCGTCCCTGTTCCCCTGTCAGTGTATCTGCTCACATATGCATGGGTCTGTCAGGTCACCTTGGGGAATGACACCGCAAGGGCATTTGCAGTGCTGCGCACGTTACCTGTGCCCGACCCTTTCCATTCTTCTTCACCTTCTCATACCAATCTTTCGCTTTCATGTCCACCCCCCCCCCTCGGGAAGCATTTGAATGCCTTGCTCTTCACCTCCCTCGCCAGACCTGTGGGTCTGAATCAATCCACAGCTAGCCCTGTGTTGCATTGACCCCTCTCCTTTGCTTTTTCATTATTGTGATTTCTTGCCGGAATACCCCGAGTCCAACGTATTTCTTGTTTCCGTTCTTTATTTTCTCTGCTTGAACTTGATAGCGCGTTTTATCGTGAATAGACGAGGCATGGCAACATCAGTCTTCAGGCACCCACCTTCCTTTCCTGTAGATGGCCGCTCTATCCAACGACAACCCTCGCGATGGGCTTCTTGCAGGACCCGGCAGCGATGATTGGCGGCGTGCGCATTCTAGACTTCCTGTGCGGGTCGTGCGCGCAGGTCATCCGCGCCTTGTGATGTATGAGCCGCGGTGACCAGAAACGAACGGCCCCCGTATTCATAAGACCCATCTCTTACTTCCGTACACATTCTCTCTTCCATCATTGCAACACCATGGCGGATCCCTACAATCCTTATACTTCATACTCCACGCCCACCCCGGGCGGGGTCAGCTACTATCCTCCGGAGCAGACTCACCAGGAACAGTATCCATACCAAACCCACCAGCAACCATACAACAACACGGAGCCTCAGCATGATCCAAACTACCCCTACTCCCCACCACAGAACCCGTACCACCTGGCGCCCGAGTCCTACCAATCTACTCCCGAATAGAAGTTGCACACCAGTAGGACAACCAGACCATCTCGGCCCCATCACGCCAGCGACCCAGAACCAAAGTGGGAAAATCCCCAGAGAACGCAAGCTACTAGTGAGTCCACCAACCTCTAGAGCACAGACCCACGCTGACAAACCCCATTCAGCGGCCATTCAGATCCAGCCTCGCAGCCACGCTACACACCTTCGCCCAATCCGCATGCCCCCTCGGTCTATGTGTCAGATTCCGACCCGCGGGACAGTAGTGGGAAGGTGCCAACTGATGATGATGAGCCCGGGAGCGAGCGCGGTCTTGCAAGTTCGTTGGCTGGTGGTGCGGCGGGGTATTACTTTGGTCACAAGAAGGATCATGGGCTGTTGGGGGCTCTAGGTGGGGCGATCATTGGGAATATCTTGGAAAAGAAAGTGAAAGATCATGAGAAGCCCGAACGGGAGCATGGACATGGGCGGAGGCATGGGAGTCATCATGGGAGTCATCATGGGAGTCATCATGGTAGTAGTCATGGTAGTAGTCATGGTAGTAGTCATGGTAGTAGTCATGGTAGTAGTCATGATAGTAGCCATGGGGGACATCATCACCATCATCATCATCACAGTCGGAGTCGGTCGAGGCATCGGGAAGATGATGAGTATTGAGAAGGGCGTGACTTTTAATTTGTTGTTACGACTTCATGGTCTCGTGTATTTGATTATGAAGTCACGCATATTCCGATCTTGCTTGATTTGTCGGGTTAAGCTTTTCGGGTTTCATTCGAAATAGTTGAAGGTCAAGCCGGGAATAGATATGATACACCTTGGTAATGATTGAAGTAATGAGAGATCCCCTGACCTCAAAGCTGGTTGCTGCGTGGCAAAATTGTATTTATCGTGTTCAAGATGTCAAAAGGCGGCTCACATATTATGTCTCATTCAAGTCACATCGAAGACTGGGAAGGGATTGGCTCCGTCCCTGAGCAGGTTTGCTGGCTATGTAAGGATAAGGGGGCTCCTATATGTAGATGGTCATGGATGTTTCGTGCCATATATAAGTCACTCACCGTACATTCTATAATTCTTCTGCTTGATACGACTTTCCTGTTCTAGGTAATTCTGTTTCAATGAGGGCGCTCGGATTTAGGCTCACTGGGCATACTTGAGTCCTACTAGAGCTCACTGAGCTACTCAAACTTGGTCACTGAAGTGGTTGGTAAGGTCCACCGGGCACTCTCTGGGTGCTCATCGATTTCTGAAAGATTGATTAGAGTGGCTAGGAGATTAATTAGTCTGCAAGTACGAAGTGTTTGCTAGTCGACCGCCATATGGCACTGATACTAATGTAGATGACTTGAAAGCATATGATTATACGATAGCGAGAGCTTAATGATTCAAAGATCTGTATTTTTCCAAGAAAAGATTGAAAATGAAACATAGTACGAGATACTAGGCTCTTAGTAACCAACAATCTATGATGTGTAGCAATATTGTCTGCTGTACTTTTACATGGAATGCATGTGTCCAGAGTGTATGTGGGCGGAGCAAGAACTACACAAGACCCTAATCTAGAATATCTTTCATGAGCGGAAGAGGTAAAACCGTTGTCCATGTAAAGACCTGTGAGGACGAGCGGTAATTTTGCCGCTAAATTGTAAATCATTTGTCCTTGGTTGCTATTACGGTAGTATGTGATATAAATACATGAATTAAATTCTTAAATTATGTTGGTACGAATAGTCATCTATAGGCTCATCTCATTAGGAGGAGATCAATGGGGATAGTGGATGGAGTAATCCGAATATGTCGTGTGAACTCAATACTGATTGAACAATGAAAAGTGACTTCTATGTTGGTGCAATAAGCTACATTAATATCGTTCAGTTCAAGAGGTAAATTGATATAGTCCATGATTCTTTCAAAGGACCACGATTCGGGTAATTTTCTGAGGGCAGGTGGTACGTAAACAAGGCTAACTCGGTGCAGTTTATTAAGATCGCTTTCTTTGGCTACGCACCCCTACGCTCAGAATCTGATTGGGGTGCGAACTACAGCGCCCAGATGAGGATCAGGGAGTGTATCAGACTGCTCCAGGGCGTGCTCAGTTCTGCTCAGTGAGCAAAAAGCGGGACGGGGAACGCCAAGAAGTGACAGAGAAACTCCGATACGTCGAAACCGCGTGCTTGTGCCCCGTGGCTTACCTCCACGTTGCACCTCGTGGCCCCATACTCCATCTGCGCTTCGATGAACTTGGAGCTTGAGTCACAGTCATTCCTACATTTGAGAGGATCTCCGTACACTGCCAGAATAGACGGATTATAGTGGTCACACTCAGTACCATAGCTCCGACGGTAGCTCCGACGGTAGGAACCCGAGGACTAGGGTGGTCTGATGACAGCTTTCAGGCGTCTGCAAGAGACTGAAACCGTCTCCCGGCCATATGAATCATGTAAATGGAATCGATAAGGGCCAGTATGTTGAGAGGCCCCGTTCCCGGTGAGGGTCGAAAAGTGGGTCTTGGATGCCTGTACGGCTGAGATGCCGATGGAGATCAGTGGCAGATCCCGGACCAGCTATGGTCCCGGACCCCAGCTCCAGCTCCGGTTCTGGCGCCATTAGCGATCTGAATTCGTAAGGGCACATTGGTACCAGCTCATGCCCATGGCCCCACATACGAGCCGCTCAGAGTGGCGATGGTATAGATAAGAGTCACGTGGGAGACAGAAGCCCTGATCGATGGCTCTATAATCAATTTGCCCGGTC
This sequence comes from Penicillium maclennaniae, assembly GCF_028827695.1. NCBI lineage: Eukaryota > Fungi > Ascomycota > Eurotiomycetes > Eurotiales > Aspergillaceae > Penicillium > Penicillium maclennaniae. Next base: position 1,574,471 of record NW_026623215.1, on the reverse strand, counting down.
ACGTAAGTCCGGGGAACTGCGACGAACCCGGGGTAAATCAGATATAGGATGTTTACTTGATAGAGTGAGGAATGCAATCGGACTAAATCGGATGGACTCGGTAATGGTGATAGGCCCACTAAGGGGGAAACCACTTATCTTTTGAGTCACGCCTGATAAGCCCCGATTCGGTCATGATCGTTGCACTTCAGCTCTCGTGATGCGAGGGTCACTTGTCTTCAGCTACGACTTTCCTCTTTGACTCTCCCACTCTCTCTCTCTCTCCTTCTTCCTTCTACCTGCTCCCCTTTGACCTTCCCTTGTCTCCCTCTCTTAGCCGTTTCATTCACTTCGGTCTATCGAATCGGGCCCGGACTCAATTGCTTTACCCGGATCAGCTCCCGCCAGATCTCTCGAGGACTTGCACCTCAACGACGCACCTTTTTCACTCTCGCGAAAGACGAATCGAATATATAATGGCGTCTGTTTTACAACATCTCATACATGGGTCGCTCCCAGACCACTGCGAACCGACATCGCCCTTCCTGACCGCTATCTCATCACATCTCCACATCTGCCTCCCCACACCTCTCGCGCTGATCTCCTCCGTTCTCGGAACCCTCAGTATCGTTTCATGGCTCTTTGCCCAGATGCCGCAAATATTCAAGAACTACCAACTACAATCAACATCAGGATTGTCAATCTTTTTCTTGGTCATTTGGTGTGCGGGTGACGCGAGTAATCTAGTGGGTGCTCTATTCACCCGGCAGGCAGGATGGCAGGTCGTGGTGGCAAGCTACTATGTCTGCGTGGATGTCGCACTCGTGATCCAGTTCTACTGGTACACTCACTACAAAGCCCGCCTGTGTGGGGGCTACAATGACTTCTTTCACTCACACGACTCCGACGCTCGTGGCGATATCCTACAAGGCGTGGCTGTGCCCGCCGACACTGTGACCCACCGGACACCACCCGCCCCAGTCGACATGACAAAGAAGGCCGAACTCAACGATACCGGCGTTCAAACTGGAACCCCACTCAACTCATCTGCTCCCGGAACTTCATATACGAACGAGAAGTTGAGCTCCTCGCGACGGACCGTCCGAATGGGCAGCAGCGCAAGCAGCGCGCCCTTTGCTCTTCCCCGCACCATGCTGATCGCCACTCTCGTCTGCGCCGTCCTGGCCAATGGCAGTCCCATAGACCCCAAACCATCACCTCACCCGCCCATCTCTGACGCACCACGCGAAGCCATAATCGAGATCATTGGCCGCGTCGTCTCCTGGATGTCTACGCTGCTGTATCTCGGCTCGCGCCCGCCACAGCTCTACAAGAACTACCAGCGCAAGAGCACCGAGGGACTCTCTCCTTTGCTGTTCTTCGCTGCTTTCTGTGGAAACTTCTTCTACTCATCTTCCCTGCTCACGAACCCCAACGCCTGGAGCGATTTCGCGCCATACGGAGGCGGCGGCTGGGCCGATGCCCACGGGAATGACCGCTGGGAGTGGATCGGACGGTCTATGCCGTTCTTCCTCGGTGCATTCGGAGTTCTAGGGCTCGATGGTTTCATGGGCGTGCAGTTCCTCATGTACGGATCCAATGAAGAAGATGATGGGAGTTTCATTGGAGAGGACGATGACTCGAAGCGCGGTCGCAGCAAGTGGAGGCGTGTGCATGGCTGGATGCGTGGCTGGATTCCCTCGACATCGCCTCCTCCTGCGAGTATGAGCGTCGTTCGACTCCACTGGAGGGGTCGGCTCTACTTGGTCAGGAACATGGGCGTTATGGGACTGTCTAATGGGCTTGTGCATATATACCCTGTTTTTTTTTCTTCTCAATTCCTAGGCGGGGCAGGCGTTAGACCCAGGCAGGTATGACACATTATGACTCTGACGACTGTGCGAGTTAGAAGATTCGATCCACATTGCATATACAGTCTTTCCTTTTCGTTTATCATGGCACTTTGGCTTGGGGCTTATTTCATGCATTTCCGGGTTCCATTATTTCCTTCTTTCAGCGTACACTGATGGGTTAGATCTATCATAAGGCCTCCATATACATTCTCAACATATATCTGAGTCGGAATCTAAATCTTGACTTAACGATCTTCAATTCATCTTACTGCACTTCGACTCTCGCCCGTACGAAGAGGCTAAGACTGAGGCTAGGGCTTGAACCTTGGGATGGCATCGTGTGCTTGTTACCTTCCAGTGTCTCGTCTAACTAATATCAAAATAAGCCTTCCTCGCTATTCTACTTCAGGCCTTGTGAGATCCTTTGTCTGGATGCTTGTACTCTGGACATACATTCTGGACACATACAGTTCATGTAAAGTACATCAGACAGTATTATTACACGACACAGACTAGTACAAGGGTACTTTGACAGCTTCGGATGCACCAGCCAGTCTATTCGGCAAGTATGTCGAAGATAAAGTTACGGCTTATCAATGCAGAGTTCAACATCACAGGTTCTGTCGACTGGCAGTTTGCCCTGGTGGTTCCTATAGCCAAGGCTTTTGGACTTTTGTTAACCACGACGGATCTCATCTTCTCTATACTCCATCCCCCACAGGCTGACTGCAGATCACGACTTACAAGGGCTTTGAAGGAATAGGGCGTCAGCCGATTTTTGTTCTTTTGTTAAGGGGCATGAGATTATATGTTGGTCTGAACCTTGTCTAGCGGGCGGGTCAATGGAGCGGCGCGATTTGCTGAGAGATCTGGCGGTTTGTGGTCAAGAGGAGCAACTCGATGATCTTGACAATTGGATCACACAAAGCAAAGTGCAGAAGTGCATGGCTATTAGTCCGGTTGGAATCAAGGTAAATTGTTGCTGAAGGACGGGAGATAAAATATTCCTAGATCAACAGCAACTAAGACCAATATGGAGTGACTGAGACAAAGTTTCAGAGGAGTCACAAGTTACTTATTTCTGTTCAGCTTCATTTTCGTGATTTGGCTGTGCCATAATATATTAGACACACAAGTGTACAGTGGCTGTAGGTGTTGACATTGAACGAATCATTGAATTATAAACAAAGTATCTCGAAAAGAGGACAGGTATCCACCTGCCAATCTGAAGCAGCTTCTTCCATAAATGGAAAGATAAAAGTAGTGTATCCAGTATCACTGGGATCGACCAACGGAGCATCCCAAGCGAACCATGCTCTTGACACCTTGTTCGAGACAAGGATGAGAACCATGGTTCAGTGACATGAAAGCGAAGAAAAGCCAACTGTGTGCCCAAGTACGAGCACACATGCAGCACTATTAGGCAATATTCTAGAAATGTAAAAGTGACACAGAAAGTAAGAAAAACTAGAAAAGGGCTGCATGCCAGGCACAAAAAAAAGGAATTTCCAAGACCAGGACCGGTTCGTAGAAAAACAGGGACATATTCATTCGTTGCTTGTTCGAATAACTCATGACCGGGTTTTTTCTTTTCTGAATTTCGCCTTCTTTTATTCGGACCCGAGCTTTAAGGCTCTCCTGTTTGATCACGCCATTGCAGGAAGGTGGGACCGAGTATAGATAAAAGATAAAGGAAGGGAGAACCATGGAAGTAAAAAACCGCGATACGGCGTGACCAGCACCAACCGGGCTCGTGGAATAAACTCCGAAGGAAAGGGCTCAAAACTCAATATGCAAGAAGTTTCAACGCAGCATCAGGCAACGAAGGGGACTGTCAATCTAGTACAAAGGTGACTTGACATCCTGGACTCCGCGTCGGATGACATCTTCGAGCCGCCACCGGGGTGGGCTGAGATTTTCGGAGCGCTTTCGGTGCCAGTCCTTCTCCATCTCCGGCGGAGGAGCCATTTCTTCGGTAGGAGGCAGAGCGCCGCCAGCAATACCGGTGGAGAACTTCAGTTGCAGAACATTGCCGATTTCATCACATGCGGCTAGAACCCGGTCGAGGTCATCCTTGGTATGGGCGGCTGACACACAGAATCGTGCGCGAGATGAAACCAAAGGCGTAGCGGGATAACCAACAACCACAACGGAGATCTTGCGCCGAAGCATCTCGTGAGAGAATGCAGGCATTTTGGCCGGGTTGAAAAGAAGAAGAGGAATAATTGGTGAATCATCATGACCGTATACTATAAAGCCGAGACGCTTCAAGCCGAGACGAAGGTACCGGGAGTTGAAGGCCAGGCGCTGGAGACGGTCCTCACCTTGACCGGGCGCGAGCTCGCCGTTGATAATCCGAAGGGCGCAGGAAATTTGCGTGAGAATTGCAGGGGCAGGGGCCTCGCCGTAGAGCATACCAGAATTGGTAGCTCGGAGCTTGTCAATCATGGCCTTGTCCGCAGCAATGTAACCACCATTGGCACCAAATGACTTGGTGAGAGTCCCCATGAGAACATCGACCTCACCGGTGTCAATACTGAAGTAATCGCACACACCCCGACCTTTGGGACCAATGGCACCGATGGAGTGAGCCTCATCCACGAACAGGTTGAACTTGTATCGGTGTTTCAGAGCCACAAGACCGGGAAGGTTACACATCGAACCTTCCATAGAGTAAAGACCTTCAACAACCACGAGAATCTTCTTCCAGGGCGGTGGGTGCGGGGTTGGCCTTGAGAGATGGCCTCACGCAGCTTGAGCTCTAGATCCTTCATGTCATTGTGCTTGAACATGGCGATGGAAGCACCAGAAAGTCGGGCACCGAATCGAATGGAGGCGTGATTAAGTTCATCGGAGATAAGCAGGTCGCCCTTTCCAACCAGAGCCGGGAAAACATTGGCGTTGGTGCCGAAACCCATCGAGAAGACCATCGACGATTCCTTGCCCACGAACCGGGCAATGAGCTCTTCAACCTCAACATGAAGATCTTGGGTTCCAGCCTCCGCGCGAGTGCTGGGAGTAGCAATACCGTACTTGCGAACAGCCTCCTCGGCCTGGTCGGCGCAAGGGCCTTCAGACTGAGCGAAACCGAGGTAATTGTAGGAGCTCAGGTTTAATGTGTCGGTAGTGGTACCGGTCTCGTAGAAGTGGTGATTGTGATCATCGGTAGCACGGTCGATCAAAGTGATATTTCGTCCGGGGACACCCGTGGTGGGACGCTCGAAGCAGTCGTTAATGCGGAGCTTGAGACGACGGACGTAGAAGTTGTCAAAATCACTGTTGAGCGCGCCGTAGCCGTTGCGGGGCTTGAGGTGGCGGTAGTTCTCCTCGCGGAAGCGTTTGCCAAAGAAATCCCGGACGTGTCCGAACGCAATTAGAATTAGGTAGCTGATGTAGGTTGTAAGCAAGTAATAATACGGCGGCTCGTCCATCACCGGCTCCGGGAAGACACCGCCAGGGTGTCGACTGGAGTACCGGTGGCTGGGATGACCGATAGGACCGAATTGGGCATGTTGCTTGGCCAGCCGACGGGCCTCCTCAGGAGTCGGGGGCTGGAACAACGTAGTTGGCATCTCTTCCATATTCGGGTTATCAGCCGTGGCACTGGACAGAGAGATTGTCGGTAAGGACAGTGATGCCGAGCTGATCGGCGTGACGTTGGACGGGTTGACCCCGGTGGACTGCGGTGGCGCCTGTGAAGGTTGCGGCTCGACCCTAGAAGACTTGGGTGACGTCGAGAAGAACTGGGACAGGCGATGGGACTTGACCGAAGGTGCCTTTATGGAAAAACCGCCCTTTCCCGAAGAGGGTGAAAAGGACGGAGAGTTGGAAGAGGTGTCGTTGGAGGAGTTGTTGCTAAACCGACGAGGCATCGCAGAGGGAAGCGGCGAGGCAAATTGGGGGCAAAGAGATTTGGCTGGGACCGCCGGACCGAAGGAGAGCGCGGTAATTTTCACACGCGTCCAAACCGACGATTGAAGCAGGGACTACCCAAGATGATGAGTCAAGTCGGACGCAAGATTGTTCGGCGCGTGAGGATTCAGGAGTCCGAATTTTTCCGTCTTTATTGTAGAGACAAAAGGATCTGAGGCGTGACGACGTTAGCTAATTGTTGGAGAAACGTTCAAAGTTAGGCTGGACGAGTGCGCAAATCGAAAACGATGGAGGGATGAAGTCGTGAACATGGGATGAGGATGAGGTTAAGGGTGAGGGAGACGGACCTCCTATCCGCAGACCTCCGACAGGGCTTAGAGTGCGGCACGTGGAATTTGGAGGGGGGGGCAAGCAATTGAAGTAAGAACAAGGGGGCGAACCCAACGGATTCAATTATGTCGAATAATTCTCCCTCACAGATTCGATGAGGTCGAAATGAAGGAAAGGGAGGAAAGAAGGTAAATAACGAGTCGTACCTGCGGTATAATCATCATGCAGGCCCGAATGGGTCGTGGTATTGCTGTGCGAACATGGATAATACGGATTTTCGCCGATATGATTGGGTAGAAGAGGTAAAATTTCAGTTAATTGGATGTAATTAACAGGGCCGAGACGGCTCAAATTTTCGAGCCCCCAGTGGTTTAGTCAAAGTTGTTTCCGATCTGGATCCTTGAATTATCCAGTTTTTATCCACCTGTGCCGTCACTGGGCGCTCGGTAAGCTCCCTAGCGTCCGGTGCTCAGGTATGGATTTCCGATGCTTGTAGAAGGTAGATGTAGGATGAGGTACTCTGAGCCCCCCCCTGAAGGCGCACGTAGATCAATGGACAGGTTTGCTGTAGCGTTCCTGATTCAATAAATCATGCCAATCGTGGCTGTCAAACTCAAAATTGGTCCGAAATGCGATCAAGGGGGAAGTTCACACCGATTTGGCTCATCGTCATGATTGAGCCAAGATGATGATGTCGACGGTAGTGTTCTCCAAGGAAAGTACAGACCATCATACGACGTGAGGTGCCATATCTGAGTGGAGAATACACCGCATGCAAGCGGAAAACGGTCTCGACCATCGCACGATACCCTGTTGGTGCCTGAGGCACACGATGTCCCATCCGCGTTCCGCATTTGATCCGCCGATTCTGGGATGAGTAGGCATGAGCTGGAGCTCAAGCAGACGGGTGGGGATGGGGGAAAAACGGTAGGAAAATTTGCTAGTGTCTGCCCATGCTCCTCTTATCCCTCTTATAAAACCTCCCCTCTTCACTACCCCGGACGAAGCATCTCTAAGCCCTACACCGTGTGTTCTATACCCGCAGCCGCGGATCGGTTAAAGCAGATATTCCCGCAGCCCGCCCCGCGTATCCCTTGTTGGGACAATTGGTTGTGAGACTTGACCTATTTTCATTTGCCATCCAGTCCCACCCCTGCAAGACCTTCCTGGAATACGCACTCGACATATAGATTGTTGGGGAAAGATTTCTGGTAGTGCGGTGATACTGTGGAGAGCATACCTCTCATCTACGCCGCGGACCTGCTCCTGACGGAATTTCCTGTCCACTATTCGAGTTGATATTCCCAGTCTCGGTCTGTGTGTGCCTCAACTTGCTTACTAAAGTTCAATTGCACCCATTGGACGCAATTAACTATGCCACACATCGATGAGGCTGTCTCAATGGAGGTGAAGGAGCTGTGGCGGCCCTCATCTCCAGAAAAAACCCAGATCTACGATTTCATGACTAAAGTGAACAAGAAACATGGATTGTCTCTGAGGGACTACAACTCCCTCTGGAAATGGAGTGTGTCAGAGCCCGCCCAGTTCTGGGAAGAGATCTGGCACTATACCCACGTCCTGGCCCACGAGTCATACACACGGGTGAGTTCTGTCATGGCATAGGAACGCTGAGTAAGTCCTCTCTAACGCAGAATTAGGTACTTGAATCAGACGGGCCCATGTTTCCTCGTCCTGCATTCTTCCAAGGGAGCACTCTGAACTTTGCCGAGAATCTCCTTTACCCGGCCTGCGCTCCTGATGAAAATTCTATTGCCGTGATTGGCGCCACAGAGGCGGACCGCGAGTTTATCTCCTGGAAGGAGCTGCGTGAACGTGTTCGTAAATGCGCTAACGCTCTTAGACAAACTGGTCTTCAGACTGGTGATCGCGTGGCGGGCTTTGTCGGCAACCATGCTAATACCGTCGTGGCGATGTTGGCCGCGACGTCCATTGGTGCTTTCTGGACTGGAGTGTCGCCGGACACTGGCGTTCATGCCGTGCTTGAGCGTCTCAAGCAGATTCAACCCAAGGTCCTCTTTGCAGACAATGCTTCGCTGTACAATGGCAAGGTTCATGGCTCGCATGCTAAGGTGCGCGAAATCGTGAGCGAGCTGCCCGACTTAGAGATCTTGGTTGTCTTTGAGACTGCCAAGCTCCTCGACGTTGACATTGAGGAACTCCGTCCTGTGAATGGAAAGGTCCATACCTACGCCGACTTCCAGAATGGTGTTTGGGATCAGGATGCACCTCTGAAATTTGCCAGCTTGACACCCGAACACCCGGTATATATTTTGTACTCCTCGGGCACCACCGGAGCACCCAAGCCCATCGTCCATGGATCTTTGGGTACGCTGTTGCAGCACAAAAAAGAACATCTTCTTCACTGCGATATCCGGCCTGGTGATCGGCTGTTCTATTTCACCACGACAACTTGGATGATGTGGCACTGGCTGGTGTCCGGTTTGGCCAGTGGTGCGACCATTATTTTGTATGATGGTTCTCCATTCCGACCTTTTGATGCTCAAGGGGGCAACGGAGAGATGGCTATGCCTCGACTGATTGATGAGCTTCAGATCACCCACTTCGGCACATCCGCCAAGTATCTCTCGATGCTGGAGCAAGCGGGACTCAACCCTCGTATGCATGCTCACGGCCCGGTGTCTCTTAACACCCTAAGAGCCATTTTCAGCACTGGGTCACCCTTGGCTCCTTCGACTTTTGAGTACATCTATTCGTCAATTCACCCTGATATCATGCTAGGCTCTATCACTGGGGGCACAGACATATTGTCTCTGTTCTGCTCAGGCTGTCCAATCCTGCCCGTCTACAAGGGCGAGATTCAATGCCGTTCTCTTGGAATGGCTGTCTCGGTTTTTGACTACGCTGGCAACGATGTTAGTGCCTCTGGCGAACCGGGAGACCTCGTTTGCACGGTCCCTTTCCCGGCACAGCCGGTCATGTTCTGGCCACCCGGTCCCGTTGGCCAAGAGAAGTATCGAAAGAGCTATTTCGACGTGTTCGGTCCTTCAATCTGGCACCACGGAGACTTTTTACGTTTAAACCCAGAAACTGGTGGCGTGATCATGCTGGGCCGTAGTGACGGCGTGCTCAAACCCTCCGGCGTGCGCTTTGGCAGTGCCGAGATTTACAACGTCTTGTTGAAGCACTTTGCTGATGAGATCGAAGACTCTTTGTGTGTTGGTCGGAGAAGGGAAGGCATCGACACAGATGAAACGGTTGTCCTCTTCATGAAGCTTGTGCCGGGCATTGCCGCTAGCGTGTCTGACCTTTCGAAGCGCATTCAAGCTGTAATCCGCAAGGAGCTGAGTCCTCGCCATGTTCCTGGCATCATTGATGCCTGCCCCGAAATTCCTGTGACGTCCAATGGCAAAAAAGTCGAGAACGCGGTGAAGCAAATTTTGTGTGGACTGAACATTAAGATCGGAGCAAGTGTTGCCAATGCCTCCTGTCTGGATTGGTATCGCAACTGGGCCTCGGAGCACCCTTAATTTGAATACGCGTGCATTCGAGGACACATGTATGAAATTCAGACGTCAAGATGGAATAGGTCACAGACGAATTTTGTGGCCACATGCGCCGATGTCTCTGACCTTGGAAGATTCCTAAAACGTTCATCCTCGAGACACGTTCGATATGTCATCGTAGAATCTAGACTTTTGGTATTTCGTCAGCATGGCCCAACGCTAGGTATTCGCCAACAAACAAGTAACAACTGGAAACCCCGAATGAGTTAACAATTCGATCATGATCAATTAATAAACAGATCTGACTCTCCTTCACTTTGTAAAGCTTGGATTAAGATCATGCAATTACTTACGTAAGCACTCGGCGCAGTCCTCCGGAATCGAATCTTCGCCGCGGCCAAAGTCCCGATTCTACCAGATTTGGAGACGCAAGAGTGTATCACGCATTCTTGAATCGCCAACACTGCATATATCCCGATGTCAGGCAACATGCGCCGTTCTGCCTTGCGGGCTATCGAGTCCGCAAAGCCTCTGAACCGAGCTCCTCGCTCAGTGTCAAGAAGCTTCGCTACTCTCAACGAGGCCAAGGTTTGCTGCTTTGAACCCCCAGAGTCTGTCCCCCCGTCGCTGATTCTGATACCTTCCTTGTCCTGCAGGACCCTGCCGAACTTGACCAAATCACAACCCTTCCGAACGGACTTCGCGTGGCCACAGAGTCATTACCTGGTCCTTTCGCTGGTGTTGGAGTTTACGTGGACGCCGGATCACGCTACGAGGATGCCAGTCTACGTGGGGTCAGTCACATTATGGACCGATTGGCTTTCAAATCAACCACGTCGCACACTGGAGATGAGATGCTAGAGGTTCTCGAGTCGCTCGGTGGCAACATTCAATGTGCCTCGTCGCGTGAATCGTTGATGTATCAGTCAGCCAGTTTCAACTCGGCCGTCCCTACCACACTCGGCCTGCTTGCAGAGACTATCCGGGACCCTCTCATCACCGAGGAGGAGGTGCTTCAGCAGCTTGCGGTCGCGGAGTATGAGATTGGCGAGATCTGGGCGAAGCCGGAACTCATCTTGCCGGAGCTGGTGCACATGACCGCCTACAAGGACAACACACTTGGTAACCCTCTGTTGTGTCCTAGTGAGCGACTGGGTGAGATCAACAAGTCGGTGGTAGAACGCTACCGGGAGGTGTTTTTCAACCCAGACCGAATGGTGGTCGCTTTTGCCGGCGTGCCCCATGCAGAGGCCATCAAGCTTACAGAGCAGTACTTCGGCGACATGAAGGCCAGTGAACAGAGCAAGGGACCCGTTCTTTCGGGGAGTGGCATTGACACCACCCTCTCGGACTCGACCCATGCCGCCAACGAGGGCCAGGTCCCGACCGTGCCTTCATTCACACCCTCCTCAACTGTGAGCAGCCCGGCTGCTTCGCACAGCACAAACTCGTCAATCCTGTCGAAACTTCCATTCCTCAAGAAACTCTCCACTTCCTCACAATATAACGCCACAGTTGAGCCCCTTCACCCGTCTTTGATCGAGCCCTCTGCTCTTGATCTCCGACGACCCGCTCACTACACTGGTGGATTCGTTGCTCTTCCTCCGATCCCGCCGCCGGCGAACCCGATGCTGCCTCGTTTGAGTCACATTCACCTCGCATTCGAGGCCCTCCCCATTTCCTCTCCTGATATCTACGCCCTGGCCACTCTCCAGACCCTTCTTGGTGGCGGTGGTTCCTTCTCCGCCGGTGGCCCCGGCAAGGGCATGTACTCGCGCCTCTACACCAATGTTCTCAACCAGCACGGCTGGGTCGAGAGCTGCATCGCTTTCAACCATAGCTACACCGACAGCGGTATCTTCGGAATCTCCGCCTCGTGCAGCCCAACTCGCACCACCGAGATGCTTGAAGTGATGTGCCGCGAGTTGCAGTCGTTGACCCTGGATACCGGTTACACTTCTTTGCAGACCCAGGAGGTCAACCGCGCCAAGAATCAGCTCCGCTCTTCGCTGCTCATGAACCTCGAGTCACGCATGGTGGAACTCGAGGACCTTGGTCGCCAGGTGCAGGTCCACGGTCGCAAGGTCGGCGTGAAGGAGATGTGCGATAAGATCGATGCCCTGACCATTCATGACCTTCGTCGCGTGGCTAGCCAGGTCTTTGGCGGCCATGTCCAGAACAATGGCAAGGGAACCGGCAAGCCTACCGTCGTGCTGCAGGAGGGTGAGCTCGAGGGTTTCAAGCTCCGCTCGTTCCCTGGGAGGAGATTCAAGAGCGTATTGCTCGATGGAAGCTTGGCCGGAGGTAGATCATGCCTAACTGCCGGCAAAACGCCCTTGGGTCCAGGGCCATATTAATATATGCTCACGTGCCCAGGTGTGTTTAGATGAGATCCTTGTGGAATATCTGCAGCAGGAGGACGTGTACAATAGAGTAGAAATCTGTATCATATTTACCCTTCCTTTCGATAGTTTCTAGACTTACGTACCGGATTCCTCTGCCACTTCTTGGCGTTCCCTTTCCGTTTTAGTGCTCAGACCTTGCCGCTTTTTGCTCACTGAGCAGATCTGAGCACGCCTCTGAGCGGTCTGATCTGCTCATTGATCCGCGTCTGAGCACTCTGATTCGCTCACTGAGCAGAACCTAAGCGTCGGGGTGAGCAGCCCACGAAGCGAGCTCAATAAAATGCACTACGCTAGCCCGACTCACGTACTATCTTCCCTCACTAAATTACCCTATTGTCTCATCATAAAAGTATAAGTATCACTAAAATAGTTATTTATCCTAGTAATCTTACTGCAGTCGATCGCGCCATAATAGAGCCTGCTACTTGCTTGACCAATCAGTGGTATATTTTTATACCATATGCTTCTAGGAATATTCTTTCTAGTAACCCTATAATCTCCTAACCGGGCCGTGGAGAATCATAGTGCCGAGGTAATTAGATACACTGCTCGGATACTTACTTCTATATTGGGGCTATGCCTACTAGTGATTAGACCTATGTGACGCATGGTTCAGGGAGAGTTCGAGGAGAGGTCACATGTGGTGAGCTAGTCCCGAATGGGACACGGGGGGGAGGATATTGTTTGTAGTTATTCTCTTTCTCTTTCTCTCTTCCCTTTCTTTCTCTAGTTTAGAATTTTTCGAATAGTATACGACTTCTTTTGTACTAGCTTATAACATAGTTCTAAACTCGTCTTTTTCTCTTTCCCTCGCTTTTAGAGGCTTAGTAGCGTCGATATATTATTATCGATATATACGGGTATCCTATAAGTGAGACCTGTAACCTAAAACCCAATAAATCGAACGAATTACGAATAACGCTAAGACGGCGAACCGAACCCTAAACTAAATCTAATAATATAGATTAGTTAGCTAGCAGAAATAAGAGCTAGGAGAAACGCCGCATTATAAGGGAAGTAGCTTATTTTCCTAATACTAATAATAAAGAATAATAGGAAGATCTTATAACTAAGCGATATAAGAGTCGCCCTAATCGCAGGGAATCACTAACCTTCCTAGAGAAAGAATAAGATAAGATAATTATTATAGAATAGCTAATAGAATAGATCCGCTAAGAACCTTAGACCGCTTAGAATATATTAGTAAAAAGATATAATAAGATTAACTGACTTAATACTAAGTATATTAATAAGGTTACTTAGCTATAGGCCTAAGTTAGTTAATATAATAATCTTATTTAGGAACTATATAAGTAGCTTATAGGATATCCTATAACTATAGCTAAGGACCCTAAATATATAGATAACTTAGTAGCTAAATACTAATAATTACTTAAAGAAAAGAACGTAATTAATATATAGTTACTTAAGATAATTAAGAAGTAGGATAGTGTGGGAGATCCAGTGGGAGATCTAATGGGAGATCAAGTCTTTTATCCTTCGATGAATAAAAGAATATTTCCTTAATAGGAAACCTCAGGGTATGATATGATGATTGAAGAAGAATTGTATTTTTCTTGTAGAGAATTGCGGACATATTTATATCCAATCAACAATATTCTAGGCCTATATTAGACTTGCATTGTTTTAAGTCTAGGCCTGTCTTGCTTTGAAATCAATCATAGTCTAGGCATCATTAATAGTCTAGACCTATTGTCAAGGCATCATTAATAGTCTAGACCTATTGTCAAGGCATCATCAATAGTCTAGACCTATGTCAAGGTATCATCAATAGTCTAGACCTATATCAAGGCATCATTAATAGTCTATCCATAGAACACCTTTTAATAGACCTATTATAATTAGGTGGCTTTTCGTATTTACCTGACCAATTATAAAGATCATAGTCTTCTTGGATGACTAAAGGTAATGCTGACAGTCCTTGATAATGCTGACAAAGGTAATGCTGACAGTCCTTGAATATGCTGACAGATAGCCTTATAGTCTCTATCCGCTTTCTTAGTATAGATAATATAGCTATCGCTAGCTTACGCATAATATTCTCTATACCTAAGATATATAAGTCTACTAAAATACCTAACGCTCTAATAATAGATAATAGTAAAGATATTAAATTTAAGGCCTAAAAAACTAAGGTCTAAAGTAAGCTTCTATTAAATAAAGACTATTACCTAATAGCCGCTTACTAGCTTACTTATATCCGAAGCTATTATAGAGGGAAGGCCCTTCGCTATATTAGTCCTTAAATATAGCCTAACGCTACGAATACCTATTAATTAATAAATAATATCTTTAACTACCTTAAGAGTATATTTTATAACCCTAATTATAAATAGGTTGTCAGCATATTCAAGGACTGTCAGCATTACCTTTGTCGGCATTATCAAGGACTGTCAGCATTACCTTTAGTCATCCAAGAAGACTATGATCTTTATAATTGGTCAGGTAAATACGAAAAGCCACCTAATTATAATAGGTCTATTAAAAGGTGTTCTATGGATAGACTATTGATGATACCTTGACAATAGGTCTAGACTATCAATGATGCCTTGACAATAGGTCTAGACTATTAATGATGCCTTGACAACTAAAAATGATGCCTAGACTATGATTGATTTCAAAGCAAGACAGGCCTAGACTTAAAACAATGCAAGTCTAATATAGGCCTAGAACATTGTTGATTGGATATAAATATGTCCGCAATTCTCTACAAGAAAAATACAATTCTTCTTCAATCATCATATCATACCCTAAGGTTTCCTATTAAGGAAATATTCTTTTATTCATCGAAGGATAAAAGACTTGATCTCTTATTGGATCTCCCACTGGATCTCCCACAGGTTATGAGCCCGGCCCTTTAAGGTCAGTATACCTATCTATACTAATTACTTCACCTATTTTATATATACCTTTCGGTATATATAAGTACCTATACCTATATAGGTATCCTGTTATAGGAATTTTATTATAGGTCCAAACCCTATTTAAGATTAAGGTTATCTAAACCTTAAACTTAAAAAGGTTAATATATATATATATCTATCTATATATATCTATATATATTCTATATATATATAAGATATTTATATACTAGGTACTATATAAAAGGATCTATCCGAAGTACGTCTACCGATCGGTACTTACCTCCTCACCTAATATATACCTACATCAAGGTATATATAAGTACCTCTACAATTATTTAGGGTTTCAAAACCCTAATTCAAACCCTAATTCGAACTTTATTTCAAACCTTATTTCAAACTCAAAATCGAAAAACTTGAAGTTTGATATTGATTCAGCTTATCCTTATTATATATATATATATATATAATATAATAAGCTATATACCTATATCCACCCTAGGTATCAAGCCTACCCCTAGGCTTTTATTATCCTATATTATGACCAATTTCGATAAATTTGGCATAGAAAAGCTCAAAGGCTCCGAAAACTATGCCACTTGGTCTACAAGGATAGAAGCCTTATTATGCAAAGACGAAATTGAAGGCCCAATCACAACAAAAACCCTATCATCTGATACTAAGGCTATCCAATTAAAAAATACGAAGGCATGCGGTATTATCAAGCTTCTTTGCCTTGATAGCCCACTTCTATATATCAAAAATATGGATACCGCCTATGATGCATGGCAAAAGCTCAAAAATCTCTATAATCCTAAGGGATTTATATCTGAATATTTGACATTAAAAGAATTCTTTAATCTATCATTAACTGACTATGATAGGATGGAAGAATATCTAAATAATGTGAAACGTCTATCAGATGAACTAAAAATGAGGAATATTATATTACCTAAGCAAGTTATATTCGCCTGGGTTCTTACCTCACTTTCTAGTGATTATATTGGCTTTGTGTCCAATATAACACAAGCTTTAAGGAAGGATCCTGATGCCTATACTATCGATACCCTATTTACTAGCCTAATTGATGAGGCTAGGGGTATTGAGGACCTTTCCAAGCCTATTATGACTATTACTGGGCACGATATACGTCAAAACAAGCCTAGTAACATAATACACCCAAATAGGGCCAAACGCTATCCTAGGTCTGACCAAAAAGGTCAAAAGGGTCATTATAAGGCAAATAAACCTTATAATAAGCCTAAATACCAAGGAAAAGCTTATAAAAAGCTACCCTACTCTGGTAGATGGTGCACGAACTGCAAAAGAAATAGTCATAACACCGAACAATGTTGGATACTATTTCCTAATCAGGCACCACCTAATTGGGGTAAAAATAGGACTATAAGCCCTAAGCCTTATGATTTAAACCCTAATACTAGGGTTAATAGGGCAAAAAATCCTATAAATAATAGGATCACGCACAATGACCACTATGAGACTCAAAATGCATATATAACGACTACGCGTTCCCCCACGCCTTTATATAATGCAAAAAGCAATCATAGCCCTATGAATTCTCCTTATATGTCGCCTAATAATAAGGAAGATATAGAGCTATTTGATATTGCAGAAGATGAGGTACGCTTCCCTCTCTTATATAAGCAAAACTCTAATACGAACAAATCGTATATAGATGATTTAAAAGGCTTATATAGTCAAAAAGTGGATTTTATTATTGATAGCGCTGCAAGCATTAATACTATATGCAATTTAAAGCTTTATGAAACATACCACGATACAAATACTATTGTACGATGGGGTAAAGCTAAAAGCCTAAAGGCAAAATATAAAGGCGATATAATACTAAAATTTATATCGGGCTTTATATATAGACTAAAAAATGTCTATTATATACCTGATTTAGGTATAAATTTATTGAGCATAGGTTCTATGCAAAATATAGAGACTTTATTTACCCAAAATAAAGCTTTATTATATTCAAATAAAAGGGCTATAGCTGTAGCTAACCGAAGTCCTCATGGTTTATACTGTGTTAAAACTACTATATTATATCCTATAAGGAATAATAATCAATCTATATATACTTCAGATATATATAAGACAAAAAATAATCAAAAACTCACTTATAACAAGTGGCATAAGAGACTAGGGCATATAGGTGCCCTATCCCTAAATAAAATGATTAAAAGAGGTAGTTTACCAGATAAATCCATTAAAACACAAGCTACCAAAAAATGCAAAGTATGCCTAGAATCAAAAGATAATAGGCATATAAATAAGATATCTATAAACCCTCAAAAATATGATATCCTAGAAAGGATACATAGTGATATAGGAGGGCCATTAAGCCCAAAAACCTATAATGGCTATCATTATTATATTACATTTCTAGACAAAAAGTCTAGATATCTATGGATAACACTGCTTAAGCAGAAAAATGATGCATTTAAAGCTTTTGAAAGCTTTAAGGCTATAAGCAAAAATCAGACAAAAAGATCTATAAAAGAGCTTTTTACTGATAATGGCACTGAATTTATAAATAAGGACTATAATAAAGCCTTATCTAAATACGGTATTATACACCGTACTACGCCCGCTTATACAAAAGAACCAAATGGTTTAATTGAAAGGATTAATCTGTCCCTAATGAATAAGGTAAGAGCAATGATAATCCAATCAAAAGCATCAAAATACCTATGGGGTGAGGCTATATTAGCCGCGGTATATATATATAACCGCACACCGCATACAAGCCTAGATTATAAGGCACCATATGATATATACTTTAATATAAAACCAAATTTATCTCTGTTGAAGATATGGGGCTCACTAGCTTATTATCATGATAATATGATAAGTAATAAGCTATCACCTCGAAAGCAAGAGGCTATACTAGTAGGCTATAGTGATTATAATCACTATAAGCTTTATAACCCTAAATTGAATAGGGCTTTTTGGTCACGAGATGTGACTATATTAGAGGGCAAATATTGGGCTGATAAGCCTAAGACCCCTAAAAACCAAGCTAGTATGGATTCGGATCAAATCCAAATGGATTTAGACCAAATTGAATCAAATATAGAGGAAAATAAGGATAATAAGCCTAAACCTCTTCCTAAACCTCTTACAAGGGGCTATAATAAATATATAGCTTCAAAGCCAGATCACAAAGTGGAAGTACAAATACCCGCTTATATATATACCATAAAAGATACCACTATTGCAGACACTATAAGTGCTATTGAAAGGACTAATCATCCTTCTGATAATAGGGCTGATTACCCTAATTTTATACTTACTGCAAATATAGCAAATGAGCCAAAAAACTATAGGGAAGCTATACAAAGTCCTAATTCGGACGAATGGTATAAGGCATGCATAAACGAGGTACAAGAGCTAGAAAGCCAGAATACCTATGAAATAGTGGATATACCCCCCTAATATAAAGCCTATAAATGGTCGGTGGGTATTTAAAATAAAGCCTATAAATAAGGATACTATAAATAATAGTAATACCTATATAACTGATATAAATAAAACCATCCGCTATAAAGCGAGATGGGTTATACAAGGCTTTAATCAACGTCTAGGAATAGACTTCCTAGAAACGTTTTCCACTACATGCCGCACTGAAATATGGCATATATTGCTTATTATAGCACTAAATAAGGGTTGGCATATAAGACAATACGATGTGAAAAATGCATTCGTTCATGCCGATATAGATACTGATATATATACTATATTGCCTATAGGGATATATAACCCTATAAAATATAAAGATAAATGTTGCCATTTAAATAAGGCACTATATGGCCTTAAACAGTCTCCTAGACTATGGTATCAATACCTATCATCTATATTGAAAGGGGAAGGCTTTTATATATTCCCCTATGATGAAGGCATATATATGAATGATACTACAAAATGTATTATTATATGTCACGTGGATGACCTTATAGTTCTATCAAAGGATATAGACTATATAAAAAGGCTTATAAATAGCCTAAAAGGGTCTATAAAGCTAGAAGATATGGGACAAATCTCTACCTTTCTAGGAAACAATATAATTATTGATTATCCTATGAAAAGACTTTATATAAATCAAGAAGCTTATACATTAAAGCTTTTAAATAAATTTGATATATATAAGCTTAAGCCCACGTCTATACCTAGTGATCCTAGTATTAAGCTAAGGAAAAGCACTATAGATATAGATCCTAAAGATATAAGACAATATCAAAAAGAAATAGGATCTTTACTATATTTAGCCTTAAAAACAAGGCCTGATATTACTTATGCAGTAATAAATTGTGCTAGGTTTATGAGCAAACCAAATAATGACCATTTTAAGGCATTAAAACATATATGGCAATATTTACTAGCCTATCCTAGTATAGGCCTTATATATGAATGCTCAGGCTATAATCTTATGCTAAAGGGCTATTGTGACTCTGATTGGGGAAATGATTTAGATAATAATCGATCAACCTCAGCCTATATATATAGCCTATCATCAGAGCTAGGATTTAATAATCCTATAAGTTGGATATCCCAACTACAAAAAACCACCGCATTAAGTAGCTGTGAAGCTGAATATATGGCTTTGAGAGATGCCACAAAAGAAGGAATATATCTATCTAATTCCTTTCAATATATAAATATGCATATGCAACTAGGATATATAAGAAGCATACCAAAAATCCTAGTGGATAGTGCATCAGCTATAAAACTTGCTGAAAATCCTGAATTTCACAAAAAATCAAAGCATATAGGTATAACCTATCATTTTACTAGGCAGGCTATAATAGAGAAAAAGATATCTCTTATTAAAGTGCCATCTAAATATAACCTAGCTGATTTCTTAACAAAGAATGTGAATAAAACTATACACAATTCTTTAATACAGCTAGCAAATTTAGGCACTATTTATAAGCCAAAACCCTAGATATATATAGAGGAACTCTATATAAAGAGGGTCTATATGCTATAAAAACCTATATATATGCAGACATAATCTATATATTTATATCTATATATATAGATTAAGGGGGAGTGTCAGCATATTCAAGGACTGTCAGCATTACCTTTGTCGGCATTATCAAGGACTGTCAGCATTACCTTTAGTCATCCAAGAAGACTATGATCTTTATAATTGGTCAGGTAAATACGAAAAGCCACCTAATTATAATAGGTCTATTAAAAGGTGTTCTATGGATAGACTATTGATGATACCTTGACAATAGGTCTAGACTATCAATGATGCCTTGACAATAGGTCTAGACTATTAATGATGCCTTGACAACTAAAAATGATGCCTAGACTATGATTGATTTCAAAGCAAGACAGGCCTAGACTTAAAACAATGCAAGTCTAATATAGGCCTAGAACATTGTTGATTGGATATAAATATGTCCGCAATTCTCTACAAGAAAAATACAATTCTTCTTCAATCATCATATCATACCCTAAGGTTTCCTATTAAGGAAATATTCTTTTATTCATCGAAGGATAAAAGACTTGATCTCTTATTGGATCTCCCACTGGATCTCCCACATAGGTTACTCGCGATTAGTACCTTACGTTAAATATAAACCCCTAATAAGATTTTACTAATTTCCTAGCTAAGTTTATATATCTCGCTAAAGAATCCGATTAGCTAATAGAACTATATAAACGCGATCTTTACCGAAAGCTTTTATAGCTTTTATAAAATTAAATAATAATTTATATAAGAGAGAAGAAGATTAACTTCAATTAATTTATTAGGAAATATTAGATTATTAGTAAACTAATTACTTAGTAATAAGACTTACGAAGCTATACGCGTATAACTATTATTACCGCTAATATAAAGTCCTTTATAATATTAACTTCTATAACTCCCTCGCGCTAAGGAGCTAGGACTACCTTACTAATAACCTTAGAATATATTACCCTTATAAAGGAAGGTAAGTATTTTTATTACTATAAATCTAGCTATCTAAGCTATAAATATCTAAAGAAGCCTAAGTCTACTATCGCCGCTATTAAGATAGTTAATAAGGACTTACGAGAGCTAGAGTAGCCTAGCGATAAAGTTTAGTAAGAAAAAGCTTAGATTTAGGAGAAATCTCTTTTCTAAGTAGTAAGAAGTTATTACTAAACGCGTTAAGTTTAAAGGATCTTATTAATATAGGCGAAAGCCTTAGTTTTATTGTAAAGGAATACTGAGGACTAGCGGTGAAGGTTTGCCCCGCAGTGGGATAAGCAAGTCTCGGACCCAATTCGTACTTAAATCGAGAGGGTTTCCAATTAATCTAGACTTAGCAAGAATCAGTCTTACTTCTATAATATTATACTTAGTCCAGATATCCTTCCTTACCTAACCGACAGGCTTTCTATCCTAAACACATAGATCCTTTATAATTCTGATTCTTCTTTTATCGGTTACCTAAGGAAGTATATCTGTTAACGACTGTGTCCTCCGCTCCCGCGTCGCTACCGAAGGCGATAACACGCCTATATCGCACGAGGCTACTGCTACGTCCTAGCGTAGAGACGCTACCGATTCGACCCCGGGACTAAACTAACCTAAGTTAATTTCTCCTGACCCGCTATAATACGAACCACTTCTAGGGGACTTACGCGGATATTAAGCGACCCGTAGAGAACTCCGAAACGACAGCTAAACTATCGAAGATAAAATTAAATGCCTTAATAAGAAAATCCGCCTCCTTAAACATATTCGGGAGCTTAAAGGGGACCGAACCGTACTAGTTAAGATAAGGACCTAGCTACAAAATAAAGACGAATCGACCGCGAGTAACGATAAAAAGGGTATTAAAATCAAAGATATCCCTTCCTTTTTAAAGGACTTTAACCTCCGGAAACGTTAAGAGTAGATTCTTGATCTCGAATATTAATTCAAAGCTAACCTAAAATAATACCCTATAGACCGAGAAAAGGTATTCGCTAGTATAGTAATAATAGAATACGACTATCGCTAAAGATAGCTATAATATATATATATAAAGCTTATAGAGAAATAATAAGAGCTTAAGAGCTTATAGATAGCTTTTAAAGACTAGACGACTACCCTCCTATATAATATAGCTACCTTACGGGCTAATATAAGTGTTAGCCTTAGCTAAGTACGCTAAAGGCTATAAGATAATCCGGATTAATTCTATACCTATCTAGATAGCCTAGAATAATATTTTGAACGGAAAAGTAAAAAGGATAGTATAATATTCTATTACTCTAAGCTTAACCTAGCCCTTCGCTATTATATAAGCGAATATCTCCCTAGAGGATAACTACTAGAGATATATAATACTATAGTAAGTGAAGCGGGACGTTTCTAGAACCTACTCTAAATAGCTAAGAAACGTCGCTAATTTGCTAATAAAACCTAAGAGTATTAACGCTTACTAAGACGCCTTATATAATCCAGATATATATATAATTAGAGAAGGGACAACGCCTCCT
The DNA here is from genome assembly GCF_028827695.1 of Penicillium maclennaniae. Taxonomy (NCBI): domain Eukaryota; kingdom Fungi; phylum Ascomycota; class Eurotiomycetes; order Eurotiales; family Aspergillaceae; genus Penicillium; species Penicillium maclennaniae. The sequence goes on along the minus strand of NW_026623215.1, from coordinate 1,552,170 downwards.
AAAGATATAAGGAGTAATAACCCTTAAAGACCCGGCTAGGTTCCTTACGCTTCCGGGAAAGCCATAGCTATTATAACTTAAATAATATATACGAATCGACTATAAACTAAGACCGAAACCTACTACGCTTAGGATCGGGACCCTAATATTACTGATACCACGAATTTAGCTATATCGCCCTAAACTACACTAAAGATAGACTAAATATATACCCCGCGCGTATCTAATCCTTAAGGAACTTAGGAAAAGGGAATAAGTCGAAGTAAGCCCTACCCCTACGACTCTAGACCCCAAGATAGGGACTACCTTATACTTTTATATCCCGATTTAAGTACAGAATACCCTTATTATATATATAGACCTAGATAGTTACGCTAAAGTTAATCTAGTTAGCTACTAATTCGCAAAAAAGTATAACCTAGAATATACCCTAGCCACCGCTCTAACTATTTAGGTAATCTCGAACTAAAAGATTATCTCTTATAGGGTATAGAAAGTCCCTATTACTATTACTAACTCGAGGGGGATACCCCGTAGCTTTATAAGATAATATATAGCTATAGATAGAGACCTACGCCTAGAAGGTAGCCCTATCTTTCTATTAATAACTACAATTTAAGACCTTTAAATCTATTTATTACTAGACTAATAATAGTAGTTTAAGGCAAAAGAGTTCTTCTCACTTAGCCTATAGTAATTCACTAAGGCCTACCAAAACTATACCTATATTTATACCGCGATCTAAATACCAAAAGATATATAGCTTCTAGAGGATAATAAAGAAATAGAGACTATATCTAAACTAACACTATTAGACGAACTAGAGATATTTTGTGATATATTCGCGGCCGATTAGTTAAAGATTCTGCTAATATAAAAGTTAACTAATTATACTATCGAACTTAAGGAAGGGGCATTACCCCCCTATAGGCTAATATACCCCCTCTCGTAAACCGAACTCGCGGAATTAAGGAGATATCTTAACGAAAACCTTATAAATAGATATATCCGACCCTCTAAGAGTCCCGTAGGGGCGCTAATTCTCTTTATACCAAAAAAGGATAGTAATTTATGTCTCTGCGTAGACTACTAAGGATTAAATAAAGTCTTAGTTAAGAATCACTATCCTTTATCCCTTTTTTTCGGAGATCCTTAACCGCCTTTCGGGTATAAAATACTTTAGTAAAATCGATATATAGGATATATATTACCGAATCCGAATAAGAGAGGGCAAAGAATAGAAAATAGCCTTCCGGATACGATACGGCCACTATAAATATATAGTAATACTATTTAGACTCACTAACGCACCAGCTACCTTTTAAAACTATATTTATACCGCGTTACGTGGCCTACTCAATATAATCTATATTATATACCTAGACGATATCCTTATCTTCTTATCAGACTACGAGTTATATATAAAATACCTTCGATAAGTCCTTAAAAGACTAAAGGAAGTATAGCTCTACGCAAAAATATCTAAATACGTATTCTACTAAGACTAAGTGGAATTCCTTAGCTTTATAATTAGTAGCTAAGGTATCTTAATAGACCTATAACGTATTATCGCTATTATATCCTAGGAAATACCTAAAATATTCTATAATATCTAAGTATTCCTAGGATTCTATAACTTCTACTAGCGTTTTATTAAAGGATACTCCCTTATTATAGTCCCTCTTACTAACCTTCTAAAGGGAAGCCAGAACGGTAAGAAATAAGGGAATATAGATCTAAATAATATCGAAAAGGTAGCGTTTTAATAACTAAAAGATACCTTTTAGTAAGCCCTACTCCTTAAATTCTTCGACCTAGTAAGATATATCCGAATTAAAACTAACGTATCTAACCTAGGGATAGCTAGGATAATATTATAACCTAATAATAAAGAGCGATAGTACCCTATAGCGTTTTAGTTAAGAAAATTTACTGGCGCAGAACTAAACTATAGTACCCCAGACTAGAAACTATTCGCTATTATATATTTATTTAAGTAATAGCGATACTACCTAAAAGGAAGTAAGTACCCTATTAAGGTCCTCTCTGATTATTCGAACCTTTAGGGCTTTATAAAATAGCCAAAAATTAATAGACGCTAAGCCCGGTAGTGTTTATTCCTTACCCCCTTTAATTTCGTAATTAAATACTAAGTAGGTAGAATAAATCCCGCCGATAGCCTCTTACGATAGCTAAATAAAGATATAGCTCTAAGAACAGAGCTTCTAAACCCTATTCGAGAGCGAATTATAGGTATTTTAGAGGTTAAACTAAGAGACCTCTTAGCCAGTAAATCCTAGTTAGAGTATAATAACTAGGAAGAACCTAAACTCCGTGTACGAATCCCTATTAATACCTAAGTGAATCGAGGCCGGGGCGATATAGAAATAGCTAACTAAGCTATTTAGGAGGAGTTAAGTCACGCTTAATAGTTACCCTAAAGTATAGTATAGAGTGCTAGTGCTAGTGAGAACGCTTATACGAAGTATATAAGCGCTAATCTACGGATCTAGGTTAAGAGAATCTAGGATAACGATCTAAAGACTCAGAGCTAAAAGATAGCTATTTCGTAAGGGAAATAGCGTATAAAAGGATAGTCTATTAATCTCGATAGCCTATTACGCTATAGAATATACCTTTATATCCCTACGGGGAGTAACCTAAAATAGAAATTACTATAAATCTACTATAATAATCCCTTAGTAGGATACTTTAGGAAATATAGGACGACAGAGCTCCTATAATAAAAATATTATTAGACGAATATATACTAAGACGTTATAGAATATATAAAAACCTACTCTGTCTGCTAAGGAACTATAGTACCTTAGTATAGGCTATATAGTAACCTCGAATCCTTACCGTAACCTTTATAACTATTCGCCGAAATCTCTATAGACTTTATTATAGGTCTACCCTTAGTAATCTATAAGAACGAGCCTTATAACGTAATCTTAGTTATTATCTGCCGCTTTACGAAATAGTACTAATTTATCCCTATTTTAATAGCGATTGACGCTAGTTCCCTTACTATTATAATATATTATAAGATTAAACTCTAGTTTAGCCTACTAGAAGGTATTATATCTAATAGAGGCCTTATCTTTATTAGTAAATTCTGGTTAAAACTGTGTTTTCACTTAAGAATAAAACTCCGATTTTCTATAGCTTTTTACTTATAGATAGATAGCTAAATAGAAAGGATAAATTAAACCCTTAAGTATTACTTATAGTATTTTATAGATATTAAGTAATAAATATAGCCGAATCTGCTACGAATTACAGAGTTTACATATAATAATATTATGAATACCACTATAGGTGTCTCGCCCTTCTAAGCCCTTATAGGATATTCCCTAAATTTCTAATTACGCTCTGAGGCCAGAGCACTAGAGAAGGAAGTGCTAGCCGTAGCAAATCGAATATAAAAGCTATATAATCTCTATAAAAAAATAAAGAAAATATAGCGAAGAGCTACCGAAACTATAGCGAAGCACTATAATAAACACTATACCCTAATTAAATTTAAGTATAAAGATCTTATAGCCCTTTTAACCCGTAACTTAAAGCTAAAGATACCTATAAGAAAACTCTCACTACGCTTTATTAGACTATTCCGCGTACTTATAATAGTTAGAATATAAGCGTATTGTCTAAGCTTACCTAACTAATACTCCCGGTTATATAATATCTTCCCTATAATCTTCCTCGAGCCCTAGCACTAGCGTAAATTAGATACGAACCTACTTCTAATACTAAAGCTCGCGGACGATAACAAATAGGAGGTTAAGGAGGTTAAGGATAAGAAAATCTTCTATAATAAGATATATTTCCTAGTTAAGTGGAAGAGATAGCCCGCAGAATATAACTAGTGGTTACTAGAAGTAAATATAAAGAATACTTAAGAAGTAATATAGGACTATAGGAAAAAGAGAAAAGGCAGAAGAGTTTATTAAAATCCTAAGAAAAGATCCCGACCCAAAGTTAGCCACTATAAAAATAGTAAGAATAAAATTAGGTATTTAAGGTTTTATATACGAAACCTCCACGAAGATATACTAATATATTAAGGAAATAAGACCGAAAGGTCAAAGTATAGAAAAAAGATAGGCTATAATATTATTAATAATCGCCGCACTATTAGTGTCTCTATCCGTGTATTAGAGGCGAAGCGCGGCCGAAATATTATCGCGGAAGGTTAGCTTCGTAACCCGCTAGGAAGCAGATATAATATCTATAAGGGATAAATAAGGGACTAGCGAAGCCTCCTATAAGAGACAGTAAATATCAGACGCGCTAGGGCTAGGGTTATTAATAGGAATAGGGAGATAACCAGCTAAATATATCTAGTAAACAGCGAAGTTAACCTACAGAATTATTAGCGAAACTTATACTAAACGGGCTTCTAACTTATAGGCTTAGTAGCACGCGTAGTGCCTAGGTTATAAATACTAGAGTAATAAGACACTAGGTACAGAAAGTTAGTAATAAGGGCGCGAACTACCTCCTTAGCACGGATATAAATAGTACTAGACTAAATAGGGTCACTAATAATAAGCTTATTATCTTTATCCGCCTCCTTAGCAGACTTAGTGACGATAGCCTAAATATCCGCGATATACTTAACTAAATTAACTATATTAATTAAGTCACCCTATATACTAAGGGGAACCTAGATAGGTTAATAATAATATATAACCGAATAAAAAAGGTAAATAAACCGAAGGGTAAGGACGATTAGCACGGAAATATGCCCGGTATAGGACAGAATTTAGCGTATCGCGTATATAAACTACTGAGAAGGCGCTTTACCTATCCTAGTCTCGGAGGGAGTGGCGGGCGTAGGGAATATACTAAATAAGCTCGGGGATCAGAGATATATCCCGCAGAGGGTAACGGCTAAGGGACAAAGGGGCAGATATATTAATTCACGAGCGAAATAACAATAAAAATAGAGAAAAAGAAAAGAAATAAAGAGAAAGCCAAACTAATAATAAGTTGCGGCCGAAGAATAAATAAAAAGAAGTCAAAATAATACTAAATATAAGCACTAAGGAGATAGAAGAGAGTTATTAAAGGGGGAAGAGTAAGAGAAGAGAAGTAAGGAAATATATAAGTAAAGATATTAATAATATATATAAGTAAATAACAATAATACGCTAAAAAACTACCGATACGTAACCGGAAAAGACACGCATAAATATATATTACTATTAGCTAAATTAAATACACGACCTCGCGCGATATAATAATATTATTGCCCTATCGTGCCCGGGTCTGCCGCGAAACTAAAGGGAGTCTAATACTATTTATAACTCCTACGTAATATACCTTAAGTATAACGACACCTAGGGCTCATCCCTATTATATAATCCGACCCGGGGAGTCACGTACTACCAGATAATATTATACTAAAGAACGACTAAGAGAAAAAAAAAAATTTTTTTTAATTACCTCCGGGGCCGTCGTCTCTAGAAGGGGAAGGTAGTTATAAAGGAATACTAAGGACTAGCGGTGAAGGTTTGCCCCGCAGTGGGATAAGCAAGTCTCAGACCTAATTCGTACTTAAATCGAGAGGGTTTCCAATTAATCTAGACTTAGCAAGAATCAGTCTTGCTTCTACAATACTACACCTAGTCCAGACATCCTTCCTTACCTAACCGACAGGCTTTCTATCCTGAACACATAGATCCTTTACATTTATAACTTAAGTAGCTTAAAATAGATATTCTTTCTTAATCTTAGCCCTTAATAATACTAAAGTAAATAAATTTATCTTTATTAATAAATCTCTAGCGGTACGACTTACGAAGGTGCTCTGTCTACCGATATTATAACTACCTTAGGCCTATAAGACTTTAGCCTACGATAGCTACCTAGGTCCTATAATTACTTATGCTCTTAAACTTATATTAATTATTAATAGGCGCGTATAGTAATAGATTCCGATATTAGTTACTGACCTTAGTTAGTATAATATTATCCTTAAATAAAGGTAATTTAAAGAATATTAGGTTCTCCCGGACTACACTAAGTGACGTCTAATCTAGCCTAGCGAACTAAGCTTATAAGATAAGGTAATAAGCTAAATACCGATATTAATACCCTAGACTATTCTATAACGGTTAGTTATTAACTAAAAGTACTAAAAGGATATAGATCGCCGCGACCTCCTATTAGAACGTAATTCCTTATACCCCCCAATCGACCTAAGGTTCCCGAAGGACCTAAGGTTCCCCAAAGGACCAAAAGTTAAGACCGAGCTAAAGCCTTAAATAAAATAGACTATATATTAAAGGGGATACCTATAATAATAACCCCTATTAAGTAGCTTAGGAAGCCAGATCCTATATAGCTATTAGCCTAGATTATAACTATAAAGGCGATTAGGTTCTATTGGAATATAGACCAATGCTACATAGAAAGATCTATCCTTATATTCAACATATAAGACCAGATTGCATTGATCACGTGACCAGATTTTTCTTCTATCAAAATGATGTTTTGACCACTTCTGATTCTGGTCCGCGGCCCTCCCCCGAACGATAGGCGGGACCATTTTCCTTTAGGGGTAAATGGTCCGCCTTCAGGCATGAATGGTCCGTTCCTTCGGGGGTGCTTTCGGGCATGCCTTGCCCGCGGACTTCGACCATGGTCTTCGGACCCCGGTGAACAGACTTCGACCCTCGATCCCCTTAAGGATAGGCGGACCACTTTCCCTTAGGGGTAAAATGGTCCACCTTTAGGCATGCATAGTCTGATCCTGCGGGGGTGCTTTCGGGGTGGCTTAGACCGTCGATCCTTGACATCATTCTTTTCGCTTCTCTTCGGTTCCCTTCTTTGCCACCTTCATTATGTTGCTGCCTAGTGTTTGTACGTCATTTGTATGTTATTCTAAACGTCATTTCTAGGCTATCCTAGCCTATAAATACGTCCTTCTTGTCTAGCAGATAGAATCAAGTCAGTTCTACTTTCCTGAAGTCAGTTCCACTTTCCCCAAGTCATTGTCCACTTTCCAAAGTCATCTCTACCTTCTTCCTTTGATCCTCAGGACTGTGGTTCTGCCTTCGTTTAGGCTATATCTGCTTATAGTCTCTCCTACGACCTTTGACCTTCCACCTTTGTCTGGCACTGACAGACCTAGCCGGACTAAGGTTGATCCCACGGACATAAGGGGCCACGATCTGCTTCGTGGTAGCTTTCCCCTTATATCCCAACAGGTTCTATTAATAGTTAAAGGATAAGAGAAATAAGGCCTTTATAATAAATCTCTATAAGATTAACTAGATATTAAAGGAAAAGTAGGATATAAGGTAATATAAGGACACTAAGACTAAGTAAATAATCCCTACTAAATATTATAACTTCGCTAATATATTCTCTAAGATAGACTTAGATATCTTATCGCCCTATCGAGGATCTACTAATTACTAAATCCTACTTAAGAAAGATATTAGCCCCAGATATTACCCACTATAAAGACAAGCTCTGGGTAATATAAAAGTATATTATAAAGAACCTCGCCTAAGGGTTTATCGAGCTTAGCGATATTTCTTTTCGCGTCTTTAATTCTAATAGTACGGAAGCCTAATAGCGGCCTTCGCGTATATATAGACTACCGAAAGCTTAATACTCTAACTAAAAAGGATAGCTATCCCTTACCTTTAATTAATAAGATCTTATAGCGGTTAGGCAAGGCGAAGTTCTTTATAAAGCTCGATATCCGCTAAGGTTTCTACTAAATCTATATATATCCGGACTCTAAGGATCTAACTACCTTCTAAACGCGGTACGGATTATTTAAGTATAAGGTAATATCTTTCGGTATAATAAATAGACTAATAAAATTTTAACGGTTTATTAATATAACCCTAAGCGAATATCTAGATAAGTTCGCTATTATATTTATAGATAATATTTTAATTTATAGTGAGACCTACGAGAAATATATCTAATATATTCGGAAGGTCCTCTAATAGCTATAGGAGACTAAATTATAAGTGAGCTTAGGGAAATATAATTTTTATAAGTAGTCTATTTATTTCCTTAGTTTTATTATAAGTACCGAGGGAATTCTCCGTAAAAAGAAGACTACTATAATCTATAAATAGGAATAACTAATAATAATTTAAGGGATTTAGTCTTTTCTTAGTTTTTATAACTTCTATTATTATTTTATCGATAAATATAGTTAGATTTCTAAGTCTCTCTACCGCCTAACGATAAAGGATATACCGTTTTTTTAGATAGTAAAATAAAGGAGGTATTTTAGGAGCTTAAGCGATAATTAATAATTACTCTAATTCTTATATATTACGATCTTAAGGCACTAACTAAACTTAAGATAGATATCTCTAGCGGCTATATAGGAGCTATATTATTTTAGCTTAGAGCGAATAAGGTTTAGTACCCTATCGCCTTCTTTTTAAAGACTATAAAGGCTAAAGAGACTTAGTATAATACCTACGACTATAAAATATTAGCGATTATATATACCCTAAAGGAGTTCCGGCCAGAACTAAAAGGATTATAGCGAAGCGACCGATTTAGTATCTTTATAGATTATTAGTCTCTATAGTACTTTATAATAATAAAGAAATTAAACTCTTAGTGTAAAGGAATACTGAGGACTAGCGGTGAAGGTTTGCCCCGCAGTGGGATAAGCAAGTCTCGGACCCAATTCGTACTTAAATCGAGAGGGTTTCCAATTAATCTAGACTTAGCAAGAATCAGTCTTGCTTCTACAATACTACACCTAGTCCAGACATCCTTCCTTACCTAACCGACAGGCTTTCTATCCTGAACACATAGATCCTTTACATTGTACGTCATTTGTATGTTATTCTAGACGTCATTTCTAGGCTATCCTAGCCTAGAAATACGTCCTTCTTGTCTAGCAGATAGAATCAAGTCAGTTCTACTTTCCTGAAGTCAGTTCTACTTTCCTCAAGTCAGTTCTACTTTCCAAAGTTATCTCTACCTTCTTCCTTTGATCCTCAGGACTGTGGTTCTGCCTTCGTTTAGGCTATATCTGCTTATAGTCTATCCTACGACCTTTGACCTTCCACCTTTATCTGGCATCGACTGACCCAGCCGGATTAAGGTTGATCCCACGGACTTAAGGGGCCACGAAGTGCTTCGTGGTAGCTTTACCCTTATATCCCAACAGAAGGGTATATTCTTCCTTAAGTAGGTATATAGGCTATCTATAACAATCTAAAAGCCGGCCACTAAGATACGGAAGTAGACAGCGAGGCTAATAAACGATCGTAGCTCGTCTCTATTCACTAGGGTGGGCCAGTTAAGAAGCTTCGCAAGCTTGCCTTCTTTAGCGTGGCGCCCGTTAATATCGTATATCCAGCCGATAACTTCTATTCCTAATATAGCGAATTAGGACTTCTTAGCTAAGACAGCAGCGCCTACGAGTTTAAGAGTATAGAGCGTCTCATCGAGGTTCTATACGTGCTCTAGGACAAATCTGCGGATTCCTAGTCTTGCGAATTTATTATTGTATTTTGTCCGCGGCCCCTTAACACCGATATCATCCAGAAAAGATCTCGCAATAATGCCGAAGATAGACTGTAGAATCCATGAAATCACGCGTTGAAACTATATAACTAAGTTTGCTCCCCCTTATAATATTGTCGTCTAGCGTAATAGACTAAGCGGGGTTTGAATTGCGGTGAGATCTCTATCCTCTTTAGCCAGGGTAATTTAGTTGTAACCGGAGTACAGATCCACTAAAGATATAAGTGCCAGACTAGAGAACTCCTCGGCGAATTTATTAATATTAGGAGGTATATTAGTATCCCGCCTTGTGACCTTATTAATTAGTATCGTAGCGTTAATCAATCGGTATTTGCCCGCACTCCTCTTCTTAACCAGAAACTAAGGATTTCTGTATAGTCTATTACATAGTTCGAGGACGCCTTTTATCAATTAATCGCGAAATATGTGTGGGCGATACGCCAATGATGGTCACGTGCTTTCACACCTGGCGCCATTAGCTCATTCTTGCCTAGTCGAGTCCCACCTTCACTGGGCTCCATCCCCTCTCCTAGGATAATCGAAGTCTGGCTTGTCTCAATCAACAGTTATGGGCGATGCTCCACCTCCAGCAGCCCTTTCCCTCTCCAACGCTGACGCAGCACAATGGAACAGAGATCTTGTGCTTGCATTTCAGGCGGAACTGGAAAGAAATCCAGAGGCTGACCTGATGTCAATGTTCTCCGACTCATATCGTCTTGAACATCGGAATTCCCAGTATAGTCAGCTATCTTATCCTGCGAAAATCAATCTCCGGACCTTGCATGAGCTCCGTGATACACTCAGGGATGAACCAGAAGTCAATCTGCTGTCCAAATTTCCGAAAAGTTACAATCGCAGGATTACAATGGCGACTGGACCGAAGGTTTTGCCGCTGGCCGAGAAAGGTATTCCCGAGGCGCAGGCCCCCGAGTTCCGCACACGTCTTGATCTTGCCAAGACTGCCACGGTCGTCTTTCCATTGTCTAAGGAGGCGGCCGCTCTGCTGGCGCAATTTTCAGGAGGTCCTTTGAAAGACGGGCCTAGTGACAATGGGGAAGCACTGATTGTGCCTTTGAAGCAACTTCTTTGGAAATCGCCAAAGCTGTGGGAGAACCCCGTTAGAGGTGTTGTGGTTAAGTGCAACGACGACATTGTTGCCAAAGTCATCTTGGGAAATAGGGATTACACCGAATACACGAGCATGGAATTCCTTGCCGAGCGGGCGCCCGATATTCCTGCTCCGAGACCCCACGGCTTGATCGCGTTCGGTCCTTTTCGCGTTATTTTCATGTCCTACATTCCAGACACAACGTTGGCCCAAGCATGGTCTGATCTGTCACACGAGGGAAAGTTATCGATCCAACAGCAGCTGGAAGACATATTCTGCCGATTGAGGTCTCTTCGACAGGACGAAGGAAAGGCGCTTGGGGGAGTTCGCGGAGAAGGGGCCAAAGAGCTTCGCGTTGACGAATGCGCCTTGTTCAAAGGCATCACCACAGCCACGGAGTTCAGCGACTTGCAATTCTCGGCCCGTCACCATGGCAGCAACACATACGTCATGCTCCTTCGCTCCTTCTTGCACCGTGATAATTCCAATTTGACAGATGGATTGGTTTTCACCCATGGTGATGTTAGGATTGACAATATCATGGTGATAAAGGATCCCAATATCAATGGTCATTATATTGTCACTGGAATCATTGATTGGGAGGACAGCGGCTTTTATCCGGCGTACTATGAATGTACGACCCTAACACGCACCCTGAGCTTGGTGGATGAAGACGACTGGTATCTCTACTTGCCAGGAGCATCTCGCCTTCAAAATTTCCTATACGTTGGCTTGTTGATCGACTTTGGGGGATTCATGTCAGGTCCACATAGTTCAAACCCGGAGACTGAGCAGGGCAGATTCCAACTTCTAGAATATGAAACTGGCGGATGGCTGTACGCAATCAAATCTTGGCTGCCATCCAACTATTCGCTAGGAATATCTAACCACCATCTAGCCATTTGATTTTGTATTATTGATACTCCAATTAATAAGCATCTTTTAGGCGCTATGATGGTCGGAGTCATCGCTCGGAACGCAAGGTCTTGACAAACTCCTCAATTTACGTAGGCTATCAACAAGGGGCCAGCGGCTACGGTTTCAAGTGGGAAGTTGGTGGTTGAATACTTGGTTCCATGTTACTCAGGAAGGGATTATGAAACCTGTAGTGGAGCTGTTAGCTAACATAGGCGCTTTGGAAGGACGGAGGCCTCTAAGCGGGCGCTAATCCATGCGGATCCCCTCAAGATCGGTGTGATTCAGCCTTGAAATTGCTGATCCGGCCTTATTTACGAATAGGTCTGTGTGTTCAAACCGCACATAGCGAGGGCTTGCCATGTTGATGAGACCAGCGTGACGCTGTATGATTTCTGTGACGCATGAATGTCTCGTGGCCTGAGAGAGGCCTGAGGGGGAACGTGATCTGGAAGGAGCCGTGGGTCTAACCCGATTCGGGATAGAAGTGGGTTTGTTTCGTAGATACTCGTTTCCCTCTTTCTCTCTTCTTCTTCTTCTTCTTCTTCTTCTCTAGTTTAGTTACTTCTATTAATAATACACGAATTTTTCTTCGTCTTGGTCGGTAATATATAACTAAACTTATCTTTTCTCTTTCTCGTCGCCTCTAGGTGCAATCTAGATATTAGATACTTCGCTATTACTGTCTCGCCCCACTAGTGATACCCTTTAACGAATTAGAACTAAATAAATAAACCCCGAACCGAACCTTTGCTAAACGCCACGACAGAACGATATTATAGTTAAAGGAACCGATACTTATACGAAGTCTAAGTCGCGTAATTAACGTAGGAGATATACCGCACTAACTAAGAACCTTCTCTCCGAGAAAGGGGATAATAAGAAAAATATCTAAGAGGAGCTCGCTAAGGAATAGGAGCTATCTAAGTTCTTAACCCTATCTTAGAACCTATTAAGATATTATAATACGATTAGCTTTGAGATTAATAACTTAGAGGCTAAGGACCTTATTCGCTAAGAGTTTTACTTTAAGGATTAGTTCCGAAAAAAAGTCTAAAAGGATATAGATAGCCTATAAGAATAATTAATCTAGCGCGAGACTTATTAGACCTAACGATACCTATAGATCTTTAGAGATATATATTTAGTATAACTTCTGCGAACTAATAATAGGTAATTTAAGTCTACTATTATTAACGTAACCTAAAAGTAAGATAAGGCTATTACCTATTAGGATCTTATAGTTAGTAAATAGAATAATCTTACTTTTTAGCTCCTTTAATCTTTAGCGCTAAGCCCTTAAAATACTCTAAATTATTAAGACCCCTAAGTCCCTACAGCCTAAGGCTATCTATTAGCTAAAATACCTAATACTCCTATATTAAATAATAGTAAGATAGTTTATGTTGGGATATAAGGGTAAAGCTACCACGAAGCAGATCGTGGCCCCTTAAGTCCGTGGGATCAACCTCAGTCCGACGAGGTCAGTCGGTGCCAGACAAAGGAAGAAGGTCAAAGGTCGTAGGATGAGACTATAAGCAGATATAGCCTAAACGAAGGCAGAACCACAGTCCTGAGGATCAAAGGAAGAAGGATAGAAGAAGGTAGAGATGACTTTTGAAAGTGGACAATGACTTAAGGAAAGTAGAACTGACTTCAGGAAAGTAGAACTGACTTGATTCTATCTGCTAGACAAGAAGGACGTATTTATAGGCTAGGATAGCCTAGAAATGACGTCTAGAATAACATACAAATGACGTACAAACACTAGGCAGCAACATAATGAAGGTGGCAAAGAAGGGAACCGAAGAGAAGCGAAAAGAATGATGTCAAGGATCGACGGTCTAAGCCACCCCGAAAGCACCCCCGCAGGATCAGGCTATGCATGCCTAAAGGTGGACCATTTTACCCCTAAGGGAAAGTGGTCCGCCTATCCTTAAGGGGACCGAGGGTCAAAGTCTGTTCACCGAGGTCCGAAGACCATGGTCGAAGTCCGCGGGCAAGGCATGCCCGAAGGCACCCCCGAAGGAACGGACCATTCATGCCTGAAGGCGGACCATTTACTTCTGAAGGAAAATGGTCCCGCCTATCGTTCGGGGGAGGGCCGCGGACCAGAATCAGAAGTGGTCAACACATCATTTTGATAGAAGAAAAATCTGGTCACGTGATCAATGCAATCTGGTCTTATATGTTGAATATAAGGATAGATCTTTCTATGTAGCATTGGTCTATATTCCAATAGTTTAATTTAACGCTTAGGCTATAATAATTAAATATAAGCTAGCTACGAACGCTAATTATTATCTTATTACTAAATATTATATAATTTATATTATAAGCTATTATAAAGGGAAGATACTCCTTTATATTTACTCTTATCTAAAAAAATATATCTTAAACCCCTATTAGGATACCTTAAATATTATAAAGTACCTAAAGGGTATCTTCTAAAACCCGAACTATATTACTAAGGCTTATTAGGAATACTAATATCTAATAATAAAGTTAAAGAATAACTTCTATAATTTTCTCGCTAAATTTATTTATCTTACTAAAAAAATAAACTAACTAAAGAATCGCTAAAAGCGAGACCTTTATAATAAGCTACTAAACTTACTATAGACTTAGATAATATTATTTATAGATAAGACTTCTATTAATTTTAATAAGTTTATCTGTATCTACTAAAGCGTAGCTTATAATATTACTCTTTAATTTAAGGCTAAGAAGTCCTATAAACTAATTAGTCTCTCTAAAGCTATTATAGGAGCCTTAGCTAATATAATTTATTCTCGCGTCTTATAACTATTATTTATAAAGCGCAAGAATATAGGCGCCGCTCTATATAAGCTACTATTAATTAATAAATATAATACTCTAATAAAGGAAGGTCGCTACTTTAACTATCGCGAGTAAGGGTATATAACTTATAAGTACCTAAAAAAGAATACTATCTCTATAATCGCTATTACTAAACTTTAGGTACTTAAATAGCCGCCTAACCCCCCCTTAGGATAATTAGTTAGGAAAAGTTTAAACCTAAAAAAAGTCTCCTTTTTAAATAATAAGAAGTTATTGTTGGGATATAAGGGGAAAGCTACCACGAAGCAGATCGTGGCCCCTTAAGTCCGTGGGATCAACCTTAGTCCGGCTAGGTCAGTCGGTGCCAGACAAAGGAAGAAGGTCAAAGGTCGTAGGATAGACTAAAAGCAGATATAGCCTAAACGAAGGCAGAACCACAGTCCTGAGGATCAAAGGAAGAAGGTAGAGATGACTTTTGAAAAGTAGAACTGACTTCAGGAATGTAGAACTGACTTCAGGAAAGTAGAACTGACTTCAGGAAAGTAGAACTGACTTCAGGAAAGTAGAACTGACTTGATTCTTTCTGCTAGAAAAGAAGGACATATTTATAGGCTAGAATAGCCTAGAAATGACGTCCAGAATGACATACAAATACTAGGCAGCAACATAATGAAGGTGGCAAAGGAGGGAACCGAAGAAAAGCCAAAAGAATGATGTCAAGGATCAACGGTTTAAGCCACCCCGAAAGCTTCCCCGCAGTATCAGGTTATACATGCCCAAAGGTGGACCATTTTATCCCTCAGGGAAAGTGGTCCGCCTATCCTTAAGGGGACCGAGGGTCGAAGTCTGTTCACCGAGGTTCGAAGACCATAGTGGAAGTCCGCAGGCAAGATATACCCGAAGGCACCTTCGAAGGAACGGACCATTCATGCCTGAAGGCGGACCATTTACCTCTGAAGGAAAATGGTCCCGCCTATCGTTCGGGGAAGGGCCGCGGACCAGAATCAGAAGTGGTCAAAATATCATTTTGATAGAACAAAAATCTGGTCACGTGATCAATATCATCTTGATAGAAGGCCCCAAATTGGTCACGTAATCAATGCAATGCTGATCTTATATGTTGAATATAAGGATAGATCTTTCTATGTAGCATTGGTCTATATTCCAATACCTTCTAATATTGTAGCCCTTTAAGATATTTATATATCGATAAGGTACTTGTCACCATATTTAAGGACTGTCAGCATTATCTTTGTCAGCATTATCAAGGACTGTCAGCATTACCTTTAGTCATCCAAGAAGACTATGATCTTCATAATTGGTCAGGTAAATACGAAAAGCCACCTAATTATAATAGGTCTATTAAAAGGTGTTCTATGGATAGACTATTAATGATGCCTTGATATAGGTCTAGACTATTGATGATACCTTGGCATAGGTCTAGACTATTAATGATGCCTTGACAATAGGTCTAGACTATTAATGATGCCTTGACAATAGGTCTAGATTAAAAATGATGCCTAGACTATAATTGATTTCAAAGCAAGACAGGCCTAGACTTAAAACAATGCAAGTCTAATATAGGCCTAGAATTTTGTTGATTGGATATAAATATGTCCGCAATTCTCTACAAGAAAAATATAATTCTTCTTCAATCATCATATCATACCCTGAGGTTTCCTATTAAGGAAATATTCTTTTATTCATCGAAGGATAAAAGACTTGATCTCCCATTAGATCTCCCACTGGATCTCCCACAGTACTAATAAATCCGGTAGCTAGATAGTTAAAAACCTTCTAATATCTTATATTGTAGTGGGAGAACTGGTGACATAATGAGCCTATGTGTGGCCTCAGGCATGATTTAATGTCTGCAGTGCATAGTACATCTCCAGACACACTTAGAGAGAGATAAGTCATCTACCCAGTTCATTCAGGATTCACCTAATTTCTTCTATCTATAATATAGCATTAAGATTATCCCGCATGGCCGCAACAGGGCATCAGTACGGCCTCATCCAGCATCCTCTACACCAGACAGGCAGTGTGTGTGTGTGTGTGTTGTCCAGTCTGCATCGCCAGACAGCCATCGAGCCGTTCCCATTTCAATATATATTATATTAGGCTTCTTATCTTTTATATAAGCTACCTACTTAAAGCTATCTTAGTAACTTACTTAATACTTTCTGTTCTAATTAATCTATTTCTTCCTTTTATAGTCTATTTAGAGCTACTAGATTATAAACTCCTTACTTATTTTATTTTTATATAATAGGAATTAGTTCACTTAGTCAGGTTTAATTTATATAAGGCTATTAGGTGCTAAAGGTACTCTCTGTAGAGTAGACATTGACATGGGTTGTCCATGGGCAGAAGGTTCGACCCATGACCCAACCCATGGGTTGCCCACGCTTGGGCAGCGGAACCTGACCCGTCCATGGGTTGGGTTGGGTTAACCCATGGGCAACCCATGGACACCTAATCCTGCCTGATTTAGGATTTTCGGCCTGATTTGGCCTGATTTGGCCTGATTCAGCCTGAACTTTTTGCATAATTTTTAGCTTATTTACCGTTTCTTACCTTAGTTCTGGTCTAAACGCATACCATTCCCTCTTTTTTCATCCTTCCCTACTGTATTTATATGAAATATGATCGTTTATACCTAGACTAGTACGTTTTGTATCGGTCGCATAAAGAAGACTAATCATTATTGTCTATAATAGGGTAGTTGTGTTTATGTTAGTGGTGTAGAGCAGAAATATATATTTCCCGTAGATAAGTGTACTACCACTTTCTGTTGGAGATTCTTCTTTAATTTTTAATTCACCCAAATGTCAATATTAAGCTATGATATTTTGTGTACGTATTATCTATATATATCTCTACTTTATCTCCTAGTTTAAGAGCTTATATATTTGATTTGCGTGAGTAGTGAAGATAAAGACTAATCCTTTCACGGACTTAGAGAGATTGATTCTGCAGAATAGGTGTGTGGGTCCGTGAGACTAATAATATCAGATCAAAAGACCCGCTCAACACGCGTTATAACCAATTAACGCGTGTATAGTCCTACCCGCTATTTATTCCATGGTTCACTTCCTCCCTACTTCACCCCTACTTTTACGTTCTTTCGCGTTATTATGGCTAGATCCTTATCTGAACACTTTGATTCTATCACGAGTGATAGTATCGACCCTCTTCTATCTGATTGCTGCTTCTCTATCCCACCCTCCTCGGTTCCTGAAAGCCAGTCTACCGCGCCTATTACTACCGAGCCCCCACCGATCCTTGAACGCGTCGGACCTAAGAGAAACTATATCCTATAGACCGATATAAATAAGGCTATATTCATCTAATAGTGGCTTATAACAATATATGGGCAGAAACCACGAGCGGAACATCCCCGGTGGGATAAAAGGGGCTTAATATCCGAGGTTTGGACACACTTTAAACAGGGCGCAGAGATCTCTACTAGTAGACCATATATTACCTATAAGGACTGTGGCCAGATCTACGCGCATAGTCCTAAAAATGGGACGAATATTATAACAAGGCATAGAGAAAGATGCCTACCAAATAGTAAGCTAAAACAGAGAAATATCCAGGCGGCTATCCGTACCCAGGTAAGACAAAGGTGAAAGAGAAGTGAAAGAGAAGTGAAAGAGAAGTGAAAGAGAAGTGAAAGAGAAGTGAAAGAAAAGTGAAAGAGAAGTAAGACTAATACTCCTTTATTTGAATCACTAGGCTCTATGCGCTCCCCGCCCGATATATAGGATGAAAACGATTAGAAGAAGCAGCTTTTGGTCACAATCACTAGCCTTCGTCTACCATTCCAGATTATCGAAAACCAGCACTTTCGAGACCTTTTACGCTTAACCTAACAAGTCCCTTCCCTCCCTATCATCTAAACGGGTAAAACCCTTACTCGTCAGCTTCAAAGCACCGTCTAAATCTAACAGCAAGGCATACTAAATATGCTTCCGTCAGACGCAAAGCTATCACTTACACTTAACTGCTGGACGTCGCCCTTTTATTAGGCGTTTATGGCTATCACTAGGTATTTCCTTAATAAACAGTAGGAATATAGGCAGATCCTACTCGGTTTCGAACCCCTCGAGGGTATATATACTAGGGAGAACCTTACTTTAGCCCTATATACTATTATTAACAGACATAGGATTAAAGATCAGATTCTGGCTATTACCACTGATAATGCGTTAAATAATAAGACAATATTTAATAAGGTCTAACGGACCTATCCAGATATCTCTATTGTTTATATTCCGTGTATGGCGCATATAATTCAGCTTAGCCTTAATAAGCTCCTATATCGGATCAAAGCAAAGCCAAAGAACGACACAGTAGATATAGTGTGGACCGATAAGCTACAGAAGGCTTCTACCCAGCGAGGACAGAAAGGGGATATTGTAAACACCCTCGATAGGGTACGCCGGCTTACAATATATATTAACGGAAGCCCACAAAGGCGTACGGAATTCCTTAGGCTTCAATCGATAGAACCTAGTTAATTAGTCCCAATTCAGGACGTCCGAACACGGTGGAATTCTACCTATCTAATATTATAAAGAGCTAAACGACTATAACCATACTTTAATAGGTACTGCCATATTAAGTGCCTAGACAACCTAAAGCTTAATTCCGAGGAATAGCGATAGGTTAACTATCTTCTTTGCCTTATAAGACTATTCTTCCTATACATAAGTATATTCTCAAAGATAAAAGACGTGACTATCCACTAGGTGTTTAAGCTTTACAATAAGCTATTTAAACACCTCGAGGCGTTAATTAGTTAGCTCAAAAAGAAGAAGGTACGCTCTCACTTTTCTCTCACTTCTATCTTACTTTTTATTTACCCTTATACTAACAAATATTAGATTAAATAGAAGTAATAAATACTTATCGCTCTTAAAGTAGGCCTATAGAAGCTCCGTAAGTACTACACAAAGACCGATTAGCCTAAGGCTAATAATATATATGCGCATAGCACTATCCTCGCACCAAAGGATAAGTTACAGTACTTCAAACGCAAGGAATAGTCTGGTAGGCCAGAGGGCTCTACTCAGATATAGGCCGAACACTATCACAGCACCCTTTAAGATCGGATTAAAGCTTATTAATTCGAAGAGAATAACACCCTTCTATCTAAAGCTTATATATAAGGGTCGGAACTTAATCGGTTACTCGAAGATAAAGGTAAATCTAACCTAGACCGGGATAAACTCGCACGGTATCTTTAAGCCAGTAAGCCTCTTTATTTAAGTCTCCTCCACTCCTCTTTTAAGTTAGCTCGACTCCACTTTTAAGTCAGA
This sequence comes from Penicillium maclennaniae, assembly GCF_028827695.1. Lineage (NCBI taxonomy): Eukaryota > Fungi > Ascomycota > Eurotiomycetes > Eurotiales > Aspergillaceae > Penicillium > Penicillium maclennaniae. The sequence goes on along the minus strand of NW_026623215.1, from coordinate 1,532,487 downwards.
CCGACTCCTCTTTTCAGTTAGGTTAACTCCTCTTTTTAGTTAGGTCGACTCCTCTTATAAGATTAATCCCTTATATTTTTAAGTCTAAGCGACTACTCCCACGAGTCTGATCGACTCCTTCCACGAGTCTGATCGACTCCTTCCACGAGTCTGATCGACTCCTTCCACGAGTCTGATTGACTCCTCCCCTAAGTCCGATTAACTCCTATTTAAAGGCTTGCTCGCTTATTAAGCCTCTTTACCCTCTTTGCTTACTTCTCTTTCTCTTTAGGTGTTATACGCACTACCCCTTAGGCCTTCTGGAGAGACCATCAACTTAAATATCCTACCCTCGCACGGGTAGCCCGCGATATCTTCTCTATTCCCGCTACTGGTGCGGGGGTAGAGAGGCTATTTAATTTAGCCCGCGATATTTGTCATTATCGCCGAGGTCGTCTAAACTCAATAACTATCTAGGATCTAATAATGTTCTCTTGCCTTACTTAATTTAAGATAGAAGATAAATAGCTTAAATTAGCTCGGGCTTTAGAGATCCCTAAAGAAGGTAAAAATAAGAAGATTTCACCTTCGTTAGAAGGGATTAATCTAATTAGCGATACTAAGGAAGGTGACGATAAAGTGAGGCTATCTATAAGGGCAGGGAAGAGACGAAAGAGTGTTTTATCTGATCATGAAAGTGAGCAAAGTGATAATAATAATAGTGGTTTACCCTCAATAAGCCAAGTACGGCATTCTGGAAGGGTAAGGAAGGCGCCGAGGATACATAAAGGGTTCGAAATTAGTAAATAGTTTAGTATTTAATTAATCTCACTTAATCTTCACTTGATCTTCACTTCCTAAATAAATGCGGTAATATTCTGTCTAAATATTACCACTCTAATATATTAAATACTACATAAATTGTATAACTTATGTCTTACGGTACTATGGGTTGCCAAGAAACCCATGGGTTAACCCGTCCATGGGCAGCCAGACCTGACCCGTCCATGGGTTCGGGGTAGGTGTCCAGGACCCGTCCATGGACGGGTTGGGTTCGACCCATGGACCCAACCCATGGGTTATGTCAATGTCTAGTAGAGTAGTTAGTATTATATTAAAGGTAAGCTAGCTTAATAGGAATAGGCTTATAAATAGGGTATTATCTGAGATAAGGTGTTATAACTTATCTATTCTAAACCCCTTAATTACTAAGAATAGATATATATTAGAGATTTAGAATATAGTAGATATATAGGTTATAGAGAGATAGAATAAAAGGACTTATAAAGGTTTTAGATAAAAAAAAGCTATCATATAAGGGAAATCTATTTACCCTAGTCACGCGAAGATATAAGTAGACCTGGCACTCACCCTCAATTTGGACCCGCCAAGACGCCAAGGAGGGTCCAAATTTTAACCTTGGACCCTCTTAGGTAATATTTTAAGGCATAAACTGGCCTAAAAAGGCGATTTTCTGCTTACAAATAGTGTTTTATACACGCTTATGCAAAAAGGGACCCTCAATAAGGGTCACTTAGCGGGTGGAGGGTCCGGACCTTGGACCCTCCGGCCAGGTCTAGATATAAGTTAATATATTATCTTATAGGCCCCCACTTAGCTAAAATTCTCTTATTTAATTAGGTCGCGAGAGAGGGTGACCCTTAAGACCCTTAGGGTGACCCTTAAGACCCTTAGGGTAACCCTTTAGTTATATAGTCTTAAGTTTTATAATTAAAAATATCTAAGTCTAATAATCTAAATCTTTAAACTTATTTCGTATAATAACTAAAATACCTACGAGGAATCTAAATTCGTAATTATTTAAATAAGTCTCTATTTATTTTATAACCGAAGAAAGCTTTCGATTTAGGGCATTTTTAGTATTAAAAAAAAGATATATTTACTATTATATAAATATAGTACTCTCACTCTACCTTTAATATATATTTCCGTAACGAAACTCTTAACTTTCTATAACCCCCTTAAAAATTAGCCACCCACTATATAATTTAAGTCAAATTTCAGAACACTAAGGTAACAATATATAAGTTATCTATTTATGATCTAATTTCTTTAAATTTCGTAGATATTAGTATACGATTAAGGAATAATAGAAATAGATACCAGAATAGCCATAAATATTAGTATTTTTATAAGCTGAATCATTAATTTTATATATCCGATTTAGGAAAGGCGCGGAGAAATTATATATTTAAGGGTCTGACGGACCCTCCGCGGGTGACCCTTAAGGGACCCTTAAGGGTTAGGGTCAGGGTTAGGGTCGGTGAGGTTGGACCCTGACCCTCGGAGGTGCGGGTGGAGGTTCCTGATCTTGGACCCGCGGGCGGATGAGTGCCAGGTCTAATCTAGAAGGAGCTATAGGTCTAATCAAATTTAGGATAGAAGTAGTTTTATTTTATAGATACATATTTCCCTTTTTCTCTCTTCTTCTTCTTTCTTGTTTAGTTACTTCTATTAATAATATACGAATTCTTCTTCGTCTTAGTCGGTAACAATACGTGAGAACTACTCAACCTCTTAGTACACTACCTGTCGAGGCCGGTGGATACTGGTATTGTCTTAATATAAATAATAAGGAGCCTGAATTACTAAAATTCCTAACATTTCTAATTTTATTTGGCCGATTCTAACTCAATAGTCATAACGACCATTGACTCCGAAACCGGTGTCAGTTTGTCGATATGAACAGGCCTGTGGTAGTTCGGATACTGGACTATCCGTCATTCGTTACATAGGCCTATACACCTTTGGTGTGGGCGCCTCGTATTTTATAATTCAGACTCGTCGTGCTTGGATTGGTGCACGTGCGATATGGCCCCCACAGTATTTTGATACATTAGATGGATCCAATATGCTGATTCAGCAGTCTAGGGTTTTCAGGATAATCAACGGTACACAATTTCTCACCCTCTTCGCATCGCCAGTTCGGACCTCACTACTCATGATGCAACTACAAATTCGGAATCTCCCAGCTCTTGACTTATGCCACGCGACTGCCGAAGGCTGGGTTAACCGTGTGGAGTCTCTGCTGGTTTCAGGCGTCGATCCAAATGCACGTTTTGATGACTCGGAGTCCGCCCTTTCTGGTCTGGCAGACGATAAAGCCCATATTGTGAAAGCTACGCGGCCTCCGCAGTTCGATTTTGAGGCCACTGAAATGCCCGCCCTACGTCGGGCTGCTCGGGACAGTGGGGTTCAGATCCCTGAGATGTGCGATTTACTCAAAACGGAGCGTCTTATGACGATTTTACTTAAATATGGTGCCGATCCATATGCATTATTCCGTCAGCCCATTTACAGCTACAATCTTGTCCCTATTTACCCAGGAGACACTGGGGATCCAGAATATGATGATGATGAGTCAGACCTTAACTGTATGAGATTTGCTCGTTGGGGTATCATCGAGAAGACGCTTCGGCTGGAGTATGAGCGACTCGGGCTATTAGGGGAAAAAAAAGAACCTGGTTCGCGGGTTTACGGATTTGGTGACAACTATGAGGAATGTATCGACTATAAGCCTCGTTTTCCGCATAAATATGGGGCATGCAGCGTTATACACTCTCTGCTTGAGGACGGTGCGTTCATCCAGCCAATTCTCAACTTTCTCGGAACCAGTCTAGATGTGGAGCGACGGGATCCCCAGGGCCGCACATTGTTTCTCGCCGCCTGTCGGAGTAAGCTTGGCTTGGATGGTGCAGTAGATGGGGCCTTCGTGTGCCTTTGGGGAGGGCAGGCGATGCCGAACCCTTACCCGCAGCCAAGAAATCCTTGGCAAGAAGAGTCTCAACGCTTTACCTCTACATGCACCGGCCCCAGCCTACTCGAATTCTTCGTATCCCGCGGGGTAAACCTCCTCGCCGTGGACAAGTACGGCCAAAACGCTCTTCATCACCTGCTAGCGTTTATTGATCGCGATAACGACATACCCCCACTCATCAATACATCGCTGAAATACTTAGCCCAGAACTGTCCTAGTGTACTAAATCAGCCCGATGGAGCCGGATTCTATCCTTTACACTATGCGATTCGACGAATGTGTGACTACCCATACCAGGCTAGCTCAGCCTTTAAAGCTATCTTTCACTTCGAAACAGCTATCTATGACCTTCTAGACGCTAATGCGGATCCTCTCGTACGTGATGGCCATGGGAACACCGTTCTGCATTACCTTGCGGCAGGCAGGCTAGGCGAAGGTGATCGAGTGGGTGATAAGCAGCGGTGTTTACTTTCAGTGTTCCTCGAGCGCGGAGTTGACCCAAAAGCTCGCAATACAGCAGGTGTGACTGCATTGGAATTGTTGTTCATGATAAAGGATGAACCGATGTTTGAGAGCGAACATCGTAAGTACGATCGTTTTTACGCTATTGGTCAAGAAGTAGTCAGCCGATTTGAGCAAGGAGGCTATATCTTGACAGAAACAAACGCCGCTAACCAGTCACTTTTACACCTGGTGGCTAAACTTGACTCGGCCGTGCGCCTATATGGTTCAATCTCCTTAAAGACAAGGGGCTCGATATTGAGGCGAAAGATAAGGTTGGAGAGACGCCTCTAGATAGTGCAAAACGCAACAACTGGTTCAAGGTATAGAGTGGATTAAGCAATATAGGAGTGGTCCAAGCGGCCTATATACTGGACGACGTGAACAAGCAACAAGTCACTTGATTAACTAAAGAAAAGAAAGAAAACAGTATATCCTATCTTTGGTCACTTGTCCTTCCGTAACGTGCCGACTGATAAATTTGAAACGCCTGCCCCTTATGCTTTCTGAAGAATTCGTACAACAGGCGGTCAAACAAGCTAGGAAGTTCAACATTGCTCTTAAAGAATTATAGCACCGCATTTGCGCCCTAAAAGGATGCGACAACTTTACTTAGTGTCATTCTCTCACTCTATAAAGCGTGTCACCACCACAAAAGTGCATATGAGGGCATCTGTATGACGGTCCTATTATTCCTCATCTCTACAGTATAGTAATTTTGACTTAGTCTTTCAAGAAAGCGAGTATTGATGAAGTGGCCTCATAGTGGGCGGCGACAGGTCGAAACTACGCTTCTCTATAGTAGGTTAATTTTAACTTTTGAAACAGCCCGTATGTCCCCTCGAGATACTTCGTCACCATCCGATGCTTACTTAGAAGCACCAGCGGTTTAGCGGTTTATCGATTATCTAAATACAACTGATATCTAAGATAGAATTATTGAAATCTAGATCTACGAGACTACATATATATAGGCCCAATTCTAAGCCTTATTTAGCTTATAAGCTCTGATAAGCTAAAAGGGGGTATATTAGAATATAGACTAATACTATATAGAAACTGTAAAGAATCTACGTTTTCAGGGTAGAAGGCCTGTCGGTTAGGTAAGGAAGAATGTCTAGGCTCAAGTCTGGTATTAAAAGAAGCAAGACTGATTCTTTCTAAGTCTAAGTTATCTGGAAACCCTCTTATTTTAAGTATGAATTGGGTCCAGACTTACTTATTACACTATAGGGTAAACCTTTACCGCTAGTCCTTAGTATTCCTTTATAACTACCTCCTCTTCTAGAGACGATAGGCTCCGGAGGTAACTGCAAAAAAAGAGATTTTTTTTTTTTTTATATCTTATTCGTTTTTTTTTTCGTGTGACGTTATCTGGATTATATAATTTTTTGGGGTTCGGGATTGTATAATAGGTATAAGCCCTAAGTGTCGTTATACTTAGGGTGAGTCACGTAAGATATAAATAGTGTAAAGGAATACTAAGGACTAGCGGTAAAGGTTTACCCCATAGTATAATAAGTAAGTCTCAGACCTAATTCGTTCTTAAAATAAGAGGGTTTTTAGATAACTTAGACTTAGTAAGAATTAGTCTTATTTCTTTTAATAATGACTTAAGCTTAGATATTCTTTCTTATCTAACTAATAAGTCTTTTACCCTAAATACACAGATTCTTTATAACTCTAATTTTTTTTATCGGTTATCTAAGGAATTATATCTATTAATAACTATATTCTTCGCTTTTATATTATTACTAAAAATAATAATATATCTATATTATATAAGGCTATTATTATATTTCAGTATAAAGATATTATTAATTTAACTTTAGAACTTAAATAACTTAGTTTAATCTCTCTTAATTCTCTATAATATAAATTACTCCTAAAAGACCTAGGCGAATATTAAGTAATGTAGTGGGAGAACTGGTGACATAATGAGCCTATGTGTGGCCTCAGGCATGATTTAATGTCTGCAGTGCATAGTACATCTCCAGACACACTTAGAGAGAGATAAGTCATCTACCTAATTCATTCAGGATTCACCCAATTTCTTCTATCCATAATATAGTATTAAGATTATCCCGCACGGCCGCAACAGGGCATCAGTACGGCCTCATCTAGTATCCTCTACACCAGACAGGCAGTGTGTGTGTGTGTGTTATCCAGTCTGTATCGCCAGACAGCCATCGAGCCGTTCCTATTTTAAATTGGCGTCCCCGGGAAGGCTCTTTTGTTAAGGCACATTACTATACAAAGAAACACACACCTAAAGGGTGGGGATCGCGTTTGACGCTGAAGGCTATAAGACTATCTGAGACCTTAAGCGGGAGACTATATTCACCAGTGATTGCGACGGTATATAGTTGGTGCGGATAAATAAGTGACTAGCCGAGATATAGTATTCTCCTAAATATATCTAGTTCCTACGAGGAATACTATCGGACTGGTATACGGGAGATGCGGCGGTGCTTTAGATACTACTAAAGATATAGCTTATCTAATTAAATACGGTAGCCGAGCAGGGGTACCCGAGTATCCGATAGCTATAGCACTCTATCACACAGATAATATTAATATAAATAATTCTATATTATAAATTATAAGAAGAGGAAGTGACCTTAATAAGAAAAAAGGAAGAAGAAGAAGAATTATTAAAGAGATACAATTAAAAGTAAGCGCATAGAGTTAGCATTTCTTTTCGGCCGAAAAGCTATCTCTTTTCTATAAGTAAGTAATAGCGTACGGCTCGTAAGGTATAATAGCTCCTAAGCTACCGGACCCTAAGGGTATTCTAACCTTTATAGATTATTATAAACCTACACTAAAAAGATCCGAATTAACCCTAAGTAATAATAATTATACAGATAATACGGATTATAAGCACTAGCCACTATTATCCTTAGCCGAGCTACCTAGTAGGGTATAGGCTATACCTTATCCTTATATAGTTTAAGTACCTTATTTCTCTGTATTACTAGCTCTAGGATCCCTAGGAGCACTATACTTTAATAAGACCGATATCTCTGAGTTCCTAGAGAAGCTATAGTATATACTTTAGATATAGTATTAAAAGTAATAAGGATATTATAGGTATATTACCTTAGTACTATACGAAAGTCACTAAGTCCTAAGTAAAGAGATAGGATTCCTGGCTAAGAAAGAACTAAGATATTTTTAAGGAAGTCTTCTTAGAGCACTTCTATAATAATAATAGCGAGTAGTAAAGGTACACAAAGATATATCTTTAATCCCTTATATAGATTAAGCGAATAATATAGGATAATATCCGCTTATATCTTAATAAGTTCGATAATATCTCTGGCTATATCTATTTAAAAGGCGAGGTTAGTGATATAAATAGAGTAAGCCTCCTTATCTAAGGACTTCCGTAGTAGCTTAAGGAGAAGGTTATTAGAAGGTATTCTCGTAAGTAGCTACCGAGAGAAACGCTAATCACTTATTTAGAGGTATATATAGCTATTAGGTTATATATTAGAGAGGAAACTAATATTCAGAGAATTCTTTTAACTATCGAATCTTCTTTAAATAATACTAAATATAAATAATAGCCTTAGCCCCCATAATAACTACCTACTACTATTACGAAGCCTTAGGAATATCATTAACCGACCGTTAGTTAAGTCTAATATTAGGATAAATAGGATAGGAAGCTTAGAGAAATATAATTATAGATAGAGGCACTTACTCTTAAGCTATAGGCTAGCTAAGATATAGGGAATAACGTTCGGTACGAGCCTAATAGAAGAAATTTATCGAATAGTCTCGGCGTTAATCCTCTAATAAAATACTAAATATACAGAGGTACCTACTTCTCTCGACTAAATTAATATCTATTTATCCGCGATATATAAGGCCGTAGTATTATATATTATAATACTGCGAATCAGATAGTTTTAGGCACTATTAAATAACTAGGCCTAAGGCTACGCGTAATCCTAGGATAATTAAACTAAGAAGCCTTCTAAGCATAATATAATAACTAGAAGAAGCAGGAGTTATACAGAGTATCTATATAGCTAAATAATAATATCGCTTATATTACTCTTCCTACTCTTACTTATCTTACGAACCTAAATATACCTATCTACTCTATTACTATTACGCTTTTTAGTATTACGCCTATATAGGAGAAGCTCGAGGAAAGTAAGGATAAGGAAGTAATTATCCTATTTAGTGCTATTAACGCTATTAAAGGCTATCCTATAAAGCGCCATAGAGACTAAGATATTATTAGAATAAGGAACTCCTAGATTAGTAGATTCTAACCGTATATTACTAATACTAATAATAATAATATAATATAAGACAGATAGCCTAAAGAGACTTAAACTATATAGCCTTAGTAGGAAGCTACTTCGCTATATAGCTAGGTTCCGAGAAGAGTCCGTAGCCCTATTAACCTAGATATTACGTAGCGAAGATCTTAGCTTTCGGATATTATAATATAAAAGATATAGGAAACTGTTGGGATATAAGGGGAAAGCTACCACGAAGCAGATCGTGGCCCCTTAAGTCCGTGGGATCAACCTTAGTCCGGCTGGGTCAGTCAGTGCCAGACAAAGGTGGAAGGTCAAAGGTCGTAGGATAGACTATAAGCAGATATAGCCTAAACGAAGGCAGAACCACAGTCCTGAGGATCAAAGGAAGAAGGATAGAAGAAGGTAGAGATGACTTTTGAAAGTGGACAATGACTTAAGGAAAGTAGAACTGACTTCAGGAAAGTAGAACTGACTTGATTCTATCTGCTAGACAAGAAGGACGTATTTATAGGCTAGGATAGCCTAGAAATGACGTCTAGAATAACATACAAATGACGTACAAACACTAGGCAGCAACATAATGAAGGTGGCAAAGAAGGGAACCGAAGAGAAGCGAAAAGAATGATGTCAAGGATCGACGGTCTAAGCCACCCCGAAAGCACCCCCGCAGGATCAGGATATGCATGCCTAAAGGTGGACCATTTTACCCCTAAGGGAAAGTGGTCCGCCTATCCTTAAGGGGACCGAGGGTCGAAGTCTGTTCACCGGGGTCCGAAGACCATGGTCGAAGTCCGCGGGCAAGGCATGCCCGAAAGCACCCCCGAAGGAACGGACCATTCATGCCTGAAGGCGGACCATTTACCCCTAAAGGAATATGGTCCCGCCTATCGTTCGGGGAGGGCCGCGGACCAGAATCAGAAGTGGTCAACACATCATTTTGATAGAAGAAAAATCTGGTCACGTGATCAATGCAATCTGGTCTTATATGTTGAATATAAGGATAGATCTTTCTATGTAGCATTGGTCTATATTCCAATAGAAACTAAGATTACCCTTACGATTAGTAAGCTCGCTAGGTCTACTCCGAAGATACGCGCTAGAATAGGTAAAGGTATTAGTATAGATATTACTAACTAGCGTATTAATAAGGTACTCTCGTAAGTATATACTTAGTTAAACTTCGCAGATATCTCTCTCTTAAAAGAAGTAGAAGGTAAGATTAACTAAATTATAAGAGATATTACTAAGTATTATTGGGAGATAAATAGTCCTATTAATATGAAAGGTCTAGCCGCGAAAGTAAGCTATTAAAATACCTAGATAGTAGATACCTTACCTATATCTTCTCCCTATAAATACTTTAGAGACCTCCTATTTATAATAGTTTCCGTTAGCGGATAAGTAGTTAAGGTATATATTAATACTAGATCGTTAGTTAATATTATCCGTAGAGATATCGCCTAATCTATATAAGCGCAGATATAGCTAAAGCTAAGGCTAAAGCTTATTTCTATTAATAGCGGTGAGTTCGTAGTTAGTACTTATATTAAGGATTTGCTAATTAATATTAGTAATATTATAACTGAGTTATATACTATTGGAATATAGACCAATGCTACATAGAAAGATCTACCCTTATATTCAACATATAAGATCAGCATTGCATTGATCACGTGACCAATTTGGGGCCTTCTATCAAAATGATATTTTGACCACTTCTGATTCTGGTCCGCGGCCCTCCCCCGAACGATAGGCGGGACCATTTTCCTTTAGAGGTAAATGGTCCGCCTTCAGGTATGAATGGTCCGTTCCTTCGGGGGTGCCTTCGGGCATGCCTTGCCCGCGGACTTCGACTGATGGTCTTCGGACCTCGGTGAACAGACTTCGACCTTCGGTCCCTTAAGGATAGGCGGACCACTTTCCCTTAGGGGTAAAATGGTCCACCTTCAGGCATGTATAGACTGATCCTGCGGGGGTGCTTTCGGGGTGGCTTAGACCGTCGATCCTTGATATCATTCTTTTCGCTTCTCTTCGGTTCCCTTCTTTGCCACCTTCATTATGTTGCTGCCTAGTGTTCGTACGTCATTTGTATGTCATTCTAGACGTTATTTCTAGGCTATCCTAGTCTACAAATACGTCCTTCTTTTCTAGCAGATAGAATCAAGTCAGTTCTACTTTCCTGAAGTCAGTTCTACTTTCCTGAAGTCAGTTCTACTTTCCTTAAGTCATTGCCCACTTTCCAAAGTCATCTCTACCTTCTTCCTTTGATCCTCAGGACTGTGGTTCTGTCTTCGTTTAGGCTATATCTGCTTATAGTCTATCCTATGACCTTTGACCTTCTACCTTTGTCTGGCACCGACTGACCTAGTCGGACTAAGGTTGATCCCACGGACTTAAGGGGCCACGATCTGCTTCGTGGTAGCTTTACCCTTATATCCCAACAGATACTAATAAATTATAGTTAGATTTCTACCGCTTTAAGTATTAGGCTAATCCTCCTATTATCGCCGACTATCGTAGGGTAACCTAGTTATCCTTCGAAAGCCTCTATCGTAGGGTATCTCTTACTCCCGACCCTATAACGCTTATACCTATTATATTAAAGTTATAAATATAAGAGCGAGGGAGTATAGTTATTCCGTAGTTATTTAGCTAGTTAAAGGAGGACTTCGATAGGTATCACTTAGGTAGCCTTCTTACTCTCGTATATAAGAAGATAGATATATATAATTATTACTATCTACCTTATATAGGTAAGCCTCGCCTTAGGTAGTTAAGGAATATATAGCACGATATTATTTAATAGCTTATCCGTTAGGATCTAATATACTATATATACTATATTTTTTTTTGGCTAAATCACGCTTACTAACTGATCTCCTTCCCGTACTACGTAAAGAGTACTATACCTAAGGAATAGACTTATTTTAGGTATATTAATATAAATCTAAATAACCTAGTGTAGACTAAACGAGATAGCGTAATCCTATAGGGTAGTCTAGTATTAGATAATAAAGATAAATAGAACTATACTAAGATTTTACTTAATATATATTACTATATTTAGAAGTGGTAGGCTCTCGTGCGGGATAGGATAAATATTATAGATAGCTTTATATAGAAGATTAATAATTATCTTTAGACCCTAGAAGATACTAAGCGATATAGCACTAACTAGGTAAAGGAGATCTATATAGCTAGTGATATCCGAATTAGTTTACTTAGTATCCCTTATAGGTTAATAAGCCCTATAACTAAGAGGCAGAGAAGCATTTTACTATAATTTATATATATTAGAGATAACCACTTAACTTTAGATACTCTAGAGTCTAATATATAAGAAGAAGTGTCTGCGGCACACCGAGACCTTACGTAAGCTCTAAGAACTCTATTAGGGCTTACGAGTAGTACATATAGCCGTCTGCAGTATATATTCCCTATAGCGCCATAATTCCGCGGGGAAGGTTTAATCTCTAAATACTTAGTTAGTTATAGCCGCTAGATAGACCTTTAGTGTATTAGCTAAGTTAGATATTCTCTTCGGACCAGATAAAGCTATAGTAACCGCCTATATTATCTTATAGAGGAAGAAGGCGTAGTAAATATACGCCTAATTATTCAGAGATATAATTAAGGCGGAGAAGCTAGTATTCGGGAAAGATTCCTTCTTCCACTATTAGGTATTAGGGCTATATATTAGTCCCCCTAATCCAGAAGTTATACCTCCGGAGGATAATAATAATAAGAAAGAGATATAATATCCGCGGCGATAGGGAATAGGTATTCTGGTCCTATCTTTCTTTACTTTTATTAAAGTGGCTTAGGTATTCTAAATTGACTGCGCTTAACTACGGGACGGTTAATTTTATAGGGAGAGGTAATATATAGTGGGAGAACTAGTGACATAATAAGCCTATATATAGCCTCAGGCATAATTTAATATCTGTAGTGCATAGTATATCTCTAGACACACTTAGAGAGAGATAAGTTATCTACCTAATTCATTTAGGATTCACCCAATTTCTTCTATCCATAATACAGTATTAAGATTATCCCGCACGGCCGCAACAGGGCATCAGTACGGCCTCATCCAGCATCCTCTATACCAGACAGGCAGTGTGTGTGTGTGTGTTGTCCAGTCTGCATCGCTAGACAGCCATCGAGCCGTTCCCATTTCAGTAACTTATAAGGAACTCCGAAATAATAATTAAATTATGAAAGACTAAATTAAATATCTTAATAAAAAAATAAATCTTCTTAAATAAAATTAGGAGCTTAAAGGGGACTAAACTATATCTATTTTAATAAGGACTTAGCTATATAATAAAGATAAATTAATTATAAATAATAATAAAAGGGGTATTAAGATTAAAGATATCCCTTTCTTTTTTAAAAACTTTAATTCATAGAAATATTAAAAATAGATTCTTAATATTAAAAATAAATTCTTAATCTTAAATATCAATTTAAAGCTAACCTAAAATAATATCTTACTAACTAAGAGAAGGTACTTATAGATATAATAATAATAAAATATAACTGTCGCTAAAGATAGCTATAATATATAAATATAAAATTTATTAAAGAGTAATAAGTAGCTCTAGGACTCACCCCGCCCCGCGGGTCTAAGATTAGGAACCTCTACCCGTACCTCCGAGAGTTAGGGTCTAATCTTACTAATCCTAACCCTAACCCTAACCCTCTAAGGGTCCCTTAAGGCTTACCTACTGAGGGTCTGTTAGACCCTTAAATATATAATTTCTTTATATCTTTCTTATTTTAGATATATAAAATTAATAATTTAGCTTATAAAAATATTATTATTTATAGTTATTCTAATATCTATTTCGATTTTTCCTTAATTATATATTAATATTTATAAGATTTAAAGAAATTAGATTATAAATAGATAATTTATATATTATTATCTTAATATTCTAAAATTTAACTTAAATTATATAGTAAGTAGCTAATTTTTAAGGGGGTTATAAAAAGTTAAGAGTTTTATAAAAAAATATATATTAAAGGTAAAGTGAGAGTATTATATTCTTTTAATACTAAAAATATACTAAATTAAAAGCTTTTTTTAGTTATAAAATTAATAAAGACTTATTTAAATAATTATTAATTTAGATTTCTTATAGGTTTTCTAATTATTATATAAAATAAGTTTAAAGATTTAGATTATTAGACTTAGATATTTTTTATTATAAAACTTAAGATTATATAATTAGAGGGTCTAAAGAATAACTCTAAGGGTTACCCTAAGCGTCTTAAGGATTACCCTAAGGGTCTTTAAGGTTACTCTCTCCGTGACCTAATTAGATAAGAGAATTTTAGCTAAGTAAAGGTCTATAAAATAATATATTAATTTATATCTTTATATAATTAAGATAAATAGATTCCCCTTATATAATAGCCTTTTTTTTATCTAAAATCTCTATAAGTCCTCTTATTCTATCTCTCTATAATATATATATTTATTATATCCCAAATCTCTAATATATATCTATTCTTAGTAATTAAGGGGGTTAGAATAAGTAAGTTATAATATCTTATCTTAGATAATAGCCTATTTATAAGCCTATTTTCATTAAGTTAGCTTACCTTTAATATAATACTTAATACTCTATAGAGAGTACCTTTAGCGCCTAAGAGCCTTATATAAATTAAACCTAACTTAGTAAACTAATTCCTATTATATTGTCAGCATATTCAAGGACTGTCAGCATTACCTTTGTCAGCATATCAAGGACTGTCAGTATTACCTTTAGCCATCCAAGAAGACTATGATCTTTAAAATTGGTCAGGTAAATACGAAAAGCCACCTAATTATAATAGGTCTATTAAACGGTGTTCTATGGATAGACTATTAATGATACCTTGACAATAGGTCTAGACTATTGATGATACCTTGACATAGGTCTAGACTATTAATGATGCCTTGACAATAGGTCTAGACTATTAATGATGCCTTGACAATAGGTCTAGACTATTAATGATGCCTTGACAATAGGTCTAGACTAAAAATGATGCCTAGACTATAATTGATTTCAAAGCAAGACAGGCCTAGACTTAAAACAATGCAAGTCTAATATAGGCCTAGAATATTGTTGATTGGATATAAATATGTCCGCAATTCCCTACAAGAAAAATATAATTCTTCTTCAATCATCATATCATACCCTGAGGTTTCCTATTAAGGAAATATTCTTTTATTCATCGAAGGATAAAAGACTTGATCTCCCATTAGATCTCCCACTGGATCTCCCACAGATCTCCCACTGGATCTCCCACATATATAAAGATAAAATAAGTAAGAAGTTTATGACTTAGTGTCGGGCTATAAGGGTAAAGCTACCACGAAGCAGATCGTGACCCCTTAAGTCCGTGGGATCAACCTTAGTCCGGCTGGGTCAGTCGGTGCCAGACAAAGGTGGAAGGTCAAAGGTCTTAGGATAGGCTATAAGCAGATATAGCCTAAACGAAGGCAGAACCACAATCCTTAGGATCAAAGGAAGAAGGATAGAAGAAGGAAAGTAGAAGAGACTTCAGGAAAGTGGAAGTGAGATTCTGGAGGTGGGAAAGTGTGTTCCATTCAGTAAGTGTACGAAGGAGTAGATATATGGTAGCCGTGCGGACCAATGCGGGTCCGCACGGCAGAAAAGTTGGGTAACGTGACCGTTTCCCCCTAACAAGACGGCCCTGTTATCACAGAAGTGACCTTAGGAAAGTGGAAGTGACCTTAGTTCTTTCTGCAAGGTAAGAAGGACGTATTTATAGGCTAGAATAGCCTAGAAATAATGTCATATAATATATATAAATATCATACGATATCATACGATCACTAGGCAGCAAGATAATTAAGGTAGCAAAGGAGGTGGCAAAAGAGGGGAAGGTCCCCGAAAGAAACGGACTATTCATACCTAGAGGCGGACCATTTTACCCCTTAAAGGAAAATGGTCCCGCCTATCTTTTAGGGGTGGCGAGGGGCTATTGCCCAGTCGGCCGCGGGCCAAAATGGTCCGCGGGCCAAAGTGGTCCGAAACTTATTTTAGTAAAGGAAAAGTCTGGTCACGTGATCAATGTTTTTCAGTCTTTGGGTGTCAGGATATATAATCGGTATTTTGTTAGGGTTTAGGGTTTTGGCTTTTTGACCTTATATGTTGAATATAAGGATAGATCTTTCTATGTAGCATTGGTCTATATTCCAATAAAATCTATTTCTTATAATTATATTATAAAGGGGTAAAAGTGCGATAACTATAAGCGTTTAAACCAAAATAAAGGTAAATAATAGTAATTTAAAAGAATAAATTAGTAGGATTATATATCTAAATTAGGAATAGTCAACTTTTTTTATATAAATAAGGGCGGATAAGGGCGGTTAAGGGCGGCTCTTATAAGGGCTAAGGGCCGGGTGAGGGCAGGTAAGGACCCGCCCTCCGCCCGCGAGGGTCGGGCGGAGGGCGGGAGATGCCGGCCCTCAAAATATTTTTTATGAGGTCTACCGCCAGACAGCTATCGAGCTGTTCCCACTTAATACTCACACACGCTTCAACATTAATATTCTAACCACATTCTGATTCGACTAATGGAAGAGGCGCATTGCTATTGCAAATAGCCTCAGGAAGCTTCTTATCTATCATGGAGCCCGCTCGGGTGTTCGCATTGAATTGGGATACTGCCCCACTTCACCGCATCCTTGCCTCAGCCTCCATGATATCTAGATCCATAGCTTTATCTCCAGAATCAATCGTCTATCATATCTCTCATCATTCATCTTCCATCTTCCTAATACTATAACAAAGCGAATAAGAATTGTATATTAACAGTAGCACATAGCGCTACGTAATAGCAAGGGCACGCAGTGCCCAACTGCGCACCCGGCGCCCGTTAACGTCGATTTTCTAGTCTGATATATGGGACTACCTCCACAGCTGTGACGGCATCGGTTCTGGGGACGGAAGCGGATAAATATTCGAAGAGCGCAACAATTACTCGACACGACTTATATGGCAGTTATGCCGAGGCTTTTGCAACGCTCTCGCATTCAGATACACCTACGGATATCCAGGGAGGTCAACTCCGGTCTTCGGGGGGTCGGGATGCGGCTGATGTACCTCCTGCCCCTGGATTCACCTTGACTGGTAGGAAGAGGCTCAAACAGAGTCTACAGCCTCTTTGACAGTTCTATGCAAGCGATGGAGCTAGGCGTTTTAAGAAAGTGCGTCATTTACACGCCTGAGCCGGTCGTTATCGGTTTACGCCTACATGAGCTCAAGACTATGTTCGTCAAGGCTATATGTGATTTCATTGTTATTTCTTGCTCCGGGACAAGTCTCTGTGACAACCACGGAGCATCGCACCGAACAGGTCGAGATGCAACCCTCACAGTTTGCGTCAACCACATGCACCAGTCTACATTCGCATGGCTCGAGGGAAGTTGACAGCCACGGTCTTTCGAACAAAGCCCCAAATGTCCTGCGGGTATCTAAACTCTGCAACCCTGACCCATCAGACCATTGCTGGTCTTGCCGGTCCGACTAGGGCCAAGGCGTACCCCAGATAGCGCCCCCATGGGGTAAGTTCCCCAGACCCCACCACGCCCATGGCTCCCCACACAACCCCTCCAGGTCTCCAAATACCCCCAGAAATAGACCATAAGGGTTCTAAATGTTGTATCATCGGTATAAGCTAAGTTGAGGCGAGAAGAGAGAGTGAGCAGCAATACACTGTTCCCGTGTTCGCTGCCAGATCTGTATCAACCACTCCCGTCTCACAACCACGAGAACTACCTGTGAAGCAAACATGACAGTAGCACAGAAAGACTTCAAGGTATGTTCTTCCCAGCCCCTCCGCAAACCACTGCCAGCCCTAACATTCTGCTATGAAGATCATCGTCGTCGGCGCCGGGCCCGCAGGCCTCCTTCTGGCCCTCCTCCTCTCCAAGCCCGGCATACCCGTCACCCTCCTCGACGCAGCCTCTGGGCCCGACCACCGGCCTCGAGCAACCCACTATGGACCCCCCGCAGTCTACGAGCTGCGCCGCGCGGGCGTCATGGACGATGTTCTCGCGGAGGGCTTCCTTCCCAAGAAGATCTGCTGGCGCAAGCTGGACGGCACCTATCTCACCGGCCTGGACAACTCAATTCTCGGTGACGACCCGGACCGTGTTGCCTGTCTGCCTCTCGACCAGCTTGGTCGGATCCTGGCGAGACATCTCGCCAAACAGCCGGCGGCAGAAGTGAAGTGGAATCACAAAGTCACGGGGCTAGGGCAGGACAAGGGGAAGGCTTGGGTAGATGTTACCACTCCAGAAGGTGAAAAAAGAGTAGAGGGTACATACATCATCGGCTGCGACGGGGCCAACTCCCAGATCCGTCGAGCGCTGCACGGCGACTGGACTTTTCCTGGCCGCACATGGGACGAGCAGATTGTCGCGACGAACGTGTACTACCCGGGTTTTGAGGCGCACGGGTACGAAGACGCGAACTTTATCATTGACAAAGAGCACTGGCACATGGCGTCCAAGATCACCAAGGACGGCATGTGGCGGGTTTCATATGGCGAGCGGGGCGGGTTGACGCACGATGAACTGAAGGAGAGACAGGCCATGAAGTTCGAGAGGATGTTGCCCGGTAACCCGAAGCCTGGGGAGTATGAGCTCACGAACTTTAGCCCGTATAAGGTGCATCAGAGACTCGCGGTCAAGATGAGAGAGGGGAGGTTTTTGCTCGCTGCTGATGCGGCGCATTTGTGTAATCCTTTGTAAGTTTCCTCTCTACCCAATCTTTATACTGAAGGGTTGATGAACTGACAGAGTTGTTTGCAGTGGCGGTCTCGGCCTAACAGGAGGCATCGTCGACGTTGGCGGTCTAGCCGACTGCCTGTACGGCATCTGGGCTGGGAAGACCGAGGCCGACGAGATCCTGGACGTTTATGATAAAGTGCGGCGGGAGAAGTACAGCACCATGGTCGACCCCATCTCGAGCGAGAACCTGCGGCGCATGATCAGCGACCCGGAGACGGTGCTGGAACCGGGAAAGGACGAGTTTCTGACGCTGTGCCTCAAGGCCGAGAAGGACGAGGAGTTTGCCAGGAAGATGATGAGTGGGATCTATGAGTTGCAGTATGATTTCACTAGGCACTATAAGCAGTAGACATGGGTAGGGTGGATTTGAAGGGGAGTGGTAGTTGAAACTTGTTTTGTTTCGAGCCGTATAGTTGATTTACCCCTGCTCAAACACATACTTTTACAATGTAGGGCTTCCTAAAGCTTTCGTGCGCGTCTGTTTCTATTCCATCTTGTCGGATAGGACGTGCAGACTTAAAGTGCCGCACAAGTCTGCAACATCTGTGATCCCATTCCTTCAGGTACGAGCGCTTTTAGCGATTGCAACTACCAGTAGCTAAGATTTTGAAGACACAATCGATTTTTCAGTCTAACACTGTTCTACCCGACATGGAAACCAACTTACTCCCTATAGCGCAACCCCTCAGCCTGCGACTGCGCATACGCCTCCCGAATCAGCTTGGCCCGCTCAGGCGAGCGAGGCGTAATGTCGCACTCGAACGGCGTAGGAATGCTCAGGAACCCGGGCATCATCACAGTAGTAGGCTCGATAGGCCTCCCGTCATGGCCAATCTTCTTGCCGATGTTGAAGCCCCAGACGATGCGGGAGATGACGATGAAGAGGGACTTCTCTGCCACGTGAACGCCGGGGCAGACTCGTCTGTTATGCACATAGTCAGTGAGATGAACTGAGGGTAGGAAAAAGGGGGCCAGTTCAAACTAACCGTCCTGCACCATAGGCAAAGTGATCTCGCTCATAAGGGTCATTGATACCAATGTACTCTGCAGCCGACAGATCCTTGCCCAGATACCGCGACGGGCGAAAGACGTCGGGTTCCGGGTAGCGACTCGGGTCGTTGTGGATAGCCCACCAGTTGAGCACGACGACCGAGTCCTTGGGGATGAAGTGGCCCTCGTACCAGTCATCTTCGGTTGAGGAGTGATACATGCCGTACTTGTTGACGGGCCGCCACCTCAGCGTCTCCTTGATCATAGCGCGCAGATAAGGGAGGGCCTTCTCGTCGTCCCACTGCGGCAGACGATCCGGACCGACAACACGATCGATCTCTTCCTGGGCTTTCTTCAGCTCATCCGGGTAGAAGAGCATGCCGAGGATCCAGTTGTTGATTGTCGTGGCCGTCGTCTCGGAGCCGGCCTCGATCAGACCGCCGCACGTGTAGGCGGCCAGCAGGTTGTCGATGCCGTTCTTCTCGGGTTTGCCGAGGTAGAAGTCTTTGCAGAAGCAGTCGCGCGCTTTGCCTTCGTCCGTGGTCTTCTTTAAGGTTCTCCCAGAGGTCGAGGTAGATCTTGCTGTCGTGCTTGAAGGTCCGCTTGCCCCAGGTGTACCAGTTTCCGACAAGGAACTCCGGCAGCTTGGCAAGGGCGGGGAAGGTCTCGACGAGGAAAGCGCCCGGCGCCATGATGACGGAGAGGTTCTCCATGACGCTGAAGATCTTGGTGATGATGGGGTCTTTGAAGGTGGGGACGCGGATACCGTAGGCGACGAGCATGATGACTGAGGTGGAGTAGCGCCGGTTGATGGTGTAGAAATTGTCGGGCTGGTCGAGGAGATTCTGCAGCACGACCTTTGACTCGAAGTCCTGCACGGGCTTGTACTTGGTGGCGGCGCCGAGATTGAGCAGGGCATGGCTGTGCTTGCGGAGGTTTCTCCATGCTGGGCCGTAGGGCATGAAAAGCTGGCGCGACTTGCCGCTGGCGACGTCTTGGGCAAGAGGCAGATGCGGCCTGGAGGAGTAGATCCCCGACTTTTTGTCCATCAAGTCTTTGACTGCCTTGGGCGAGGAAAGCCAGATGTAGTCTGTGGCGCCGATCTTGGTGTAGAAGACGTCGCCATATTTGCGATGCCATTCCCGCACTTTGACGCGAACTTGTTCTCCGTCGGCCAGATCGTAGAAGTTGCCGATAAAGGGCCAGCCTCGGGGTCCAGGGGGGGAGTTTACTCCTCCGGGGATCCTGCACGTCCACAAGTTAGCGGTGAACACGAGTTACATGACTCTTTGTGCACTCGGAACGTATACTCACGGTAATGGAGTTGGGGACCAGATACAGATACAGCCCAACAAGCACAACGGCTAGTGCAAGTCCGTACTTCATGTGCTTGTTATTGGCGCTATGGGAAAGGGAGGTCGCGAGGGCCGTGAACTGGGCCATGTCGAGAGGCTCTGGCGACTTCATGGTTGCGGTGTCTCAGGTTGCACACGCAAATGGTTCTCAGCCGGGCACAATTACGCGTAAGAATCGCTTCTGAATCCTGATGACTTTCTGAAAGAGGTCAAGAGGAAGATGCCTTCTTCTAAGCTACTGGGGCCTACTATGCTCTCATGCCGAGTCGTACCCCAACCAGCTGGACAAGTTCCAGGCTGTGTAAGTGGTACTTCGATACTTGCCTTATTCGGCAACCCCACACTTTTCTTCTCTACTCCTGTTCATCGTCGCCTCCTCTATCAACACCCGGTCATCCCGTTTTCTTGACCACAATCAGTCCACTTCCTATCGCATTATTTTCGGAGCGTTGGAGATGTGGAGGGGTTGTACATTCTAGACTTCTCAAACCTTCTCTATGGTCCGCATTATCTGATCCATTTGGAAACGTTATCCTCCAAGCTTTCGACCTCCTCCCTCCGTGGGGTAACTGATGCCGTCTCCAGCCTCTCGACGGCGACCATGCATTACCCCACACGGCACTGACTTCAACCCCACAGTGTCATGTTCCACGACGCATAGCGCGAACCATTTGAGTCGCGGCCTATTAGATCCAGACAGGTCTTGGATGTTTAGAAGGAACAGGTCTTTGCTCTTCAGACATCGATCGCACCGGCCAAAATGTACAGCCACAACGGCACAGACACGGCCGTCAAGCCCGGCAAGATGGCCCACCAGCAACTCGTCCTCGCTGTCACAACACTTGTCATAGCCCTCTTCGGAACATGGCTATTCCGCAGAGTGCAGTACAAGCGGAAATACAAGATGCCCGTCGAAGTGCCCGGCATCCCGCTCTTTGGCAACACATTCCAGATTCCCCCCCCTTCAACAAGGACCATGGGCCAAGAAGCTGGCCGAAAAGTACGGCGAGATGTTCACCTGCAAGTTTGGCGGCACCACATGGGTCTTCCTCAACTCCTCACGGGTCGTCACGGACCTTCTCGAGCGCCGCGCGGCCATCTACAACTCCCGACCGCCCTTCCCCATGACGCAGGGTATTATCTCCGGCGACTCGCGCATCGTGCTCATGCCGTACAACGAGCAGTGGCGCATGACGCGCAGGATCATGCACCAGATCTTAAGTGCTAGGGCGCTGGACGTCTTCCTTCCGTTTCAGGAGCTCGAGAGCAGGAACTTGTGCTGGGATTACCTCGAGAAGCCAGATAGGTGGTGGTCGGCTAACGCGCGGTACTCGAACTCGGTTATTATGAGTGTTGTATTCGGGCGGCGGTCCATGCTGGATGACCCTGACGTAGTGGAGCTACTGGAGACTATGGAGTTGTTCTTGGAGAACCAGCAGCCTGGAGTGAATATTGTCGATGCGTTCCTTTTCTTGGACAAGCTGCCCAAGTTCTTGCAGTGGTGGCGTCCACGGGGAAACAGAATCTTTGAGCAGACAAGAGAGTACGTGTTGTCTCAATCCCTCAGCCATTGTGCGCTAGCTAACGTTTGAAACAGCGTATACCGCCGCGAAGTGAAGCGGTTGGAAGAGAGAATCGAGAACGGCACCCAGCGCCGATGTTTCGCTACTGACTTCCTGGAGACGCCGGAGGCCAAGAGCATGACCGAGGTCCAGAGGCTGTTCCTGTTCGGCACGCTCATGGAGGCCGGAAGCGACACCACGAGAGTGACGCTTGGTCAGATCATTGCGGGTGCCGTGACTTCCCCGGACTGGGTAGCTCGTGCTCGGGAGCATCTAGACGCAGTATGTGGACAGAATGCCGAGAGGCTGCCAGAGTTTTCGGATCGGCCTAGGCTGCATTACATCTCTGCCGTGGTAAAAGAAGGCTTCCGGTGGCGGCCCAACATTGCCGAGATTGGCGCCCCGACCATGTTGATCAAGGATGACGAGTACGAGGGGTATCGCTTCCCTGCTGGGACCGTGTTCACGTGGAATGCGTGGGCGATTGCGCTCGATCCTAAGGAGTACCCGGAGCCAGAACGTTTTTGGCCAGAGAGGTTCCTCAACGGTGATGAGGAGAATGCTCTCAAGGGCCACTGGGCATTTGGACCGGGTAAGCATTCAGTTGCCGCTAGCTTCAGACGTGGTTCTCTAACAGCTATCACTAGGTCGCCGGGTGTGCGTTGGATGGAAGGTGGGAGAGATGAATGTGTGGATCGCAATAGCCCGCCTTCTCTACTGCTTCGATTTCGAGGCAGTTCCTGGGGAGCCCATCGACACGATGAGCATTCCTCAGCTTACGAAGAATTCGGCGCCGTTCCATGTAAAGGTAGTTCCCAGAAGCGCAGCTCATGCTGAGTTGATACGGAGGGACTGTGCGGAGGCTGTTAAGACGCAATACTAAAATTACTTAGCTGTCAGGGCTTGGGAATGGAGTGTACCTTAAAACTCATTCGGTGCCTAAAATGTACAATTTGCATATTTCCCCTCTTCCCATGCCCTTGAGCTTCATATGCCCGGTGTTTGGAGATCAGAAACCCCACACGTACCCCACGCTCTTGACTTGTCCTATAAACCCAGGCACAGTTGCATTTAAGATCCGTGATCATGGCGTCTCACACTCACTGATACGCGGTGAATTCCAAGTGCAGATTGCCTCGAAAGCACTCTTTCTTCCCCCCTGCACCGTCATACGAATTTCCAAGTCATTGAACACATGATGCTTCCAACTCCCAAACTCAACCAGCTATTCGTCACCATCTCCCCCATCCCAGGCGGCCAAATCACCCTCCCAGAACAATACTTCGTCCACCCGGCCGACAAGACCGCCCGGCACACCGTCCCCTCTCTATCCTTCCTCATCACCCACCCGGGCTCCACTAACTCTCCCCCCCGACGAGTCTTATTCGACCTCGGTCTCCGGTCCTCTCTAACCTCCTACTCAGAACCCCAGCAACACCACCTCCTGAACAGAAAACCCTACACCCTTGGTCCAGGCGTCGCCTCACTCCTGCGATCCGGCGGCATCGACCCCGCCGATATAGATACCATAATCCTAAGCCACGTGCACTACGACCACCACGGCGATCCGTCGCATTTTCCTGGGGCGCAGTTCATCGTCGGACCTGGGACGACAAAACTCCTGAGACCATGGTCTTGGCGGTAGTGGAGCGAGTCATCAGCATTTCTCTGCGGACCTCTTGCCGTCTGTTCGGACTCTAGAGTTACCTCCCATCGGTGAATCCACAGCCGAGTATCAGTGGGAATCCCTCGGTCCATTCGACTCGATTGATATCTTCGGTGATGGGTCGATCTTCGTGCTCAATTCCCCGGGCCATCTGCCCGGACACATCAACCTGCTGTGTCGCTTGTCGGCGGAGAGATGGGTGTGTCTTTGTGGCGACGCGTATCATGACCGAAGACTGTTGACGGGCGAGAGGAGTATTGCGTTTTGGACAGGGAGGGGGGGTGCAGTGTGTTGTATCCACCAGGATCCGGATGCTGCGAGAAAGGCGCTGGGACAACTGAGGGAGCTTGGGAGGATGGGAAATGTGGAGATGATTGGTGCTCATGATAAGGGCTGGTTGGAGGAGAACAAGGCGAGGATCTGGCCTGGTTGTTTATAACAAGAGTACAGTTTTGTTTGTTTATGTGACATCAGTTCAATAGACCAAACTTTGACAAGGCCTGGTATACTAGTACTATGTCCTCAAGCCCCTATCCCCATAGCCTTCTGTCCCTGATCAAGACACCTCGACATCTCGCTCCCCAACCACTTTGGTCTTGTCTCATACAAACTATCCTCAATCTCCACGACATCATTCCCACCCACCCAAAGCGTCTTACCATGCACCTCTGTTCTCACCGCCGGCAGCAAAAGCGCCTTAGCCACTCCCTCGGGAGTATTAGCCGGCAGATCTCCCCATTTCTCGCGAATCCAATCCGGCAACATCGGGCTGACCGTCATCCACGGCGCCACCACGTTGACAGTAATCTTATCCGACCGCATCCCCTGTCTCATCCCTCTCATTAACCCTACCACCCCGGCTTTACCGGCGCAGTAGAGGAATAAGGGAGGGGTGTCGACGATAGCTGCTGCCGAAGCCGTAAATACCAATTGACATTTCTTCTCGGGCTGCTTCTTGAAGAAGTGCACGGCGGCTCGGGCGCAGTACACGGATCCGTGGAGGTTGACCTCTAGGTTCTTGAGGCTGGGCGCGGCGAGGTGCCCGTTCTCGTCGAGTTCGTCGTCTAGCAGGGTCTCGCCGATATTGGTGCCGGCGTTGGAGAGCACGACGTCGATGGCGCCGAAGTGGTCGTATGTCTTGGTGAAGAGGTTGAGGACGTCAGGCCAGGAGGATACGTCTGTTTTAATGAAGTGGATGCGTCTGGATGAGTTAGTGACCAGCTTGTGGAGTGAAATGTATGAACAGGGGCTACTTACTCTTTGAGCTCATCGACGAGTGCTGCTCCGGCATCTTCGCTTATGTCCGCGACGGTGACGTTGGCTCCGGCGGCTGTGTGCTGTGTCGGTAAACCGTTCTACTTCAAAACACAGGAGGTTCACGAACTATGAGCAAGATTCACCGCCGCCCTTCCAATACCACTCGCACCCCCGGTGATGATGATCGTCTTCCCCTTCAACGTGGACAATTCTTCGTCCGTGACTTCTGCTTGGAGCGCCATAATGAGGTCCTCGGCATGTGACTTCCGTGTCCCGGGCGTGAATCTTCTCAAGTGTTTCACAGCACTTTCAGTGTTAAGCATACATACAACTTGTATTCCACCCTTGCAACCCCCATCCCAGCATAGGTACTTCTTCGACGTCCGCGAGGGTCGTTCAACAATGTGGGGTCGAAAAGGTACGTCTTTCTTGTTCCATGTTGGATCTAGGGCAAAAGTGGGGTAACAATGCGGAGTGACCGACCCAGGGCTGTGGTTAGCGTGTGGGGTACTATCCATGGTATGGGGTACACTGCCGAGGGACACGACCTCGCCTTACCGGACACTAGTAGTACCTGAATGCTTCTTTTTGTCTCAACTTGAATTTGTAATACACAGATCCAGCTCTAGTCCTGTAGCGCGTCGTAGTCTATAGGTTTAGTCGATTTTATTTCGTCCTCTACAGTCTCCTGGCCGCGTGGTGAGTATGTCAATGTCGAAGCAAAGATACGTACAGTACGTGCAGCCGAGTTGCCCTTCACGATTTTACCACAGCAACACTTTGAAGTCAGCTCAAGGGGCCAGGCTCTGACGCAGCGACGCTTCATCATGTCTTCATGCAAAACAGAACGTGTATGTGAGAATCACAGGTGGAATTTTGGATGCGATGATCAAACTAGGTTCGATTCCTGTCATATGTATCCAGCTATTCCAGATACCTTACTAATTACCTTATCCCAAATTCTTACCCCAACTGCCAACATCTAGGGTCGGCCAGCGGATGGCTTATGCCACCAGGCCCGGATTCTCTTACCAAAGATATACAGAGGAATGGTGGTCAGACACAGTCCCATCTGGATGCCAGCGATGCAGTAGAACATGCGTTTTGCTCCCCACTCGGCGACCCAGTCGTTCAAAAAGTCTAGACAACATTGTTAGTAGCTGATCTCAGCCATGGAGAAAGGGGTGCAATGTTAAACTTACATGAGAATCCAAAGAAGAGGAAGTTCTTAATGACCATGGTAGAGATGAATATCTCCACACTGCTGGTGCGGTAGGCATCGACGCAGTACGTGCCCACGGCCTGCATGCCAAACTGGATACCGGCGCCCGCAAGTCCCCAGAGCGCAGCCATGGCAACGGGACTCTTTCCCTGCTCGATCAGAGTGCCAAAGAGGAAGTAAGCAATCGCCGACAGGATGAAGCACGGAATAATGAGAAACAGGCGGAACTCCGGCTCGTAGACACCGCTATTCCTCCGAGAGAGGTACTTGATGATGGGATCCGAAATGGCGCCCGCAGCGAGAGAACCGAGCGTACCGCCCACGACCACGCCGGCGGACATATAGCCCAGTTGTGCTGTGGTGAGGAGGAAGGGCGGGGCGGAGAAGATCTGGGAGATGAGAAGGTTGATAGCGACGATCCAGAGGGTTGGGAAGGCCATGAGGGCGATGGCCCAGATCACGGCCGGGTTGTAGAGAACAAAGAGGGGGCCGAGGACGAGTTGCCATAATGGTTTGTCGGTGTAGGTTGCCGAGAATGGGTGCATCATGGCGACGAAGGACTTCTTGGGAACGGCGGCGCTTGCCGTGGTGGTCTGCGTCTGGCTTTTCTCGAGTCTTGTCGCGTTCTCATCGCTGCGTTCGACGTGATATGTTGCGGCGCGCTTAGCTTCCAGAGTATCCAAGATCTAGGGGAGATATCGTTAGTCCACAGAAGTCGTCTTAGGGGATTTAGAATCACTCACGTCTTCAGAAGCCACATCGGTGTTGTATACCGCGCTACGGTTGTACGCAGTCTCCCAGCCAAACAAGACGGCCCCAAGCAGGCCAATACCGAGGAAGATGGACAGCAGATGGAAGACCCAGCGCCATCCCAGTTCCATGGCAATCTTTCCGGCGAGCATGGGCGGGAGGTTGGACAGACCAGCAATGCACGTCGTCACAATGCCGACGCGGACACCTCGCTCGTGAACGAAGTAGAGATCTCCGACCTGGGCAAAGAAAACGGACTCGAACATGGATACCGAGAATCCCTGGAGAATGCGGGCGCCTAGGAGAGACTTGTGAGAGTGGGCGAAGCCTCCCGTAGGGTGCCGGCAAAGGCGCAGGACATGGAGAAGATGAGCGGGATTCGCTTGCCGTACTTGTGGCTAACGGCAGAGATGAAGAGACCCGAGGCACCGGTGGCGCAGAGGCTGTAACCGGTGAGGAGCGAGACGTCGGTGAAGGTGATGTTGAATTCTTTGATGAGGTCCAGAGCCAGGGAAGACAAAACAGGGCCAATGCTGGGAAAGACCGTTAGCTGATAAACTTCACGCGTGCTATCAAGGCAACTCACCCGCCAATGCAGAGAATAGCACAGTAGGCGTAGAACAAGAAGACCAGATCCCGAGTCCATCGGGACCAGTTCAGGGGGTCATTCAAATCATCCGAAGGCTGAGGCACCAAGATGATGGCCTCACCTTTGCGGTGGACCTTCTTCAGATGCTCCAGATAATGGATGCCTCCATCGCTAGACTCCTCCTGCTCAAGCAGCGCAGTCCCAGGGACATGGCTGAGGCCTGACTTGTCCTCGAGGATACCGAAGGGCATGTTGATGATGGGGCAAGATAGACGAAAAGAAGACAGTGGTGAACAATCCTCTGTGCTCACTCCCACTGGTTTCCAAGGGATCGAGGCGGAGGGTTGCCGTGGTGTTTATAGATCAAGATGTCCGCATGCTACATGCTCGGCAGGTAGAGATTCTGTCGTGCCAAACCAATCCGTCTCGAGATAAAGGGCGCTCCCAGCGACCTGGCAAAGTCAGTCACAAGGCCATTCCTATACTGTCTAGCGTGGTCTAGCGTGTGGGGTGCGTTGTGTGGGGTTTGTCGTCTGGGGAAGTTGTCGAATCCGGACGAGCTAGAGTGAGCGACTAACTGTGAGAGGCTAGAGCATGCTACTAGCGTTGCCCCGCATATGCCATGTCCACACGTCTCATCCACTCCGACTTCTACGAGCAGTCTGTCTAGTCTTGGCTGATATCTGTAACCACGAGCGTTTAAGTTCCTCATGGGGTTTGCGGTGACGGGGGCTCCGCTGGCAAGTCCTAAATCTCATTGTGATATCTAGCTCGGAGTGGCCCTACTCAGTTGTGGGAATTGACCAAAACATCATTGCTCGAGCTGAAAGCCTTGGCAATCTGGTGGGTTATTGGCAATGGTATTTCTCTTGAGAACAAGCACTGGACTTAACAGCTCGAGCCAGCAGGCGAGCTGAAAATCTGCACGCACCTAGCACTGATGGCCACATTGGCAAGCACAGCACATATGATATCGGAGATCCACGGACTTTGATATCCAGAGAGTCTACAAGTCAATCTAAAGTTAGGTGCGCTCATGGTATCAGCCGCCGTTGACCTTCAACCACATGCTTACTCAATTGCTCCCCCATCCACTGCGGTTGAGTTCTCTCAAGACCCTCCTCAAAATCAACAATCTCATGTCCTGCCACAAACAGCGACTTTCCATTCAAATCCTTTCTGACAGCCGGCAGAAGAAGTGCTCTGGCTACCCCAATAGGCTCATTCGCCGGAAGCTCACCCCAGACACTCAAGAACTGATCAGTCAACATGGGTGTTTCTAGCAACAATATGGTTAGAAATCAAGTTCTGGGACGTTTCAGTGGATTCTGTGGTTCACGTACTGGTCATCCACGGAGCCACCATGTTGACAGTCACCCCGTTGCTCTTGGGCAGCTGTGTCCTCAACGATCT
The DNA here is from genome assembly GCF_028827695.1 of Penicillium maclennaniae. Taxonomy (NCBI): domain Eukaryota; kingdom Fungi; phylum Ascomycota; class Eurotiomycetes; order Eurotiales; family Aspergillaceae; genus Penicillium; species Penicillium maclennaniae. The sequence goes on along the minus strand of NW_026623215.1, from coordinate 1,503,328 downwards.
CATCAGGCCCATCACACCGGCCTTGGCCGCGCAGTACGTCCATAAAGGAGGCGTATCGAGGAAGCACGCAGCCGAACCCGTCAAGACGAGTTGAAACTGCTTCGTGTCTGGCTGCTTGGCGAAATAGTGGATAGCCAGCTTTGTGGTGTAGATGACACCCAAGAGGTTCACATCTATTGTCTGCAGAACAGGAGGCAGTAACTTCCCGGATTCGGAGTCGTATTTGTCTTCCAGGATGTTGCCAATCTCTTGGACACCGGCATTTGCTAGAACAATGTCTAGAGCTCCAAACTTCTTGTAGCCGACTTCGAAGAGAGCCAGCTGGTCAGACCATGATGACACATCTGTTTTCTGGAACAAGACGCGTCTTCGTTGAAGATGTCAGCACCGCTCCCAATATCAGTATCATCAATGAGATGAGATGTACACTCACTCGCCGAGTCCTGCTGCTAGTGACTGGCCCTCCTTCTCTGCCCAATCACCCAGGATGAGGTTGGCACCGTGCTCTGCGATGTGGGTTAGCAAACTGCTGAACAGATTACGCCTCAACTCAACTCACTATGTGCTAGAAGCGCCGTTGCGTTTCCAATCCCAGTTGAACATCCCGTCAATAAGATTGTCTTGCCTCGTAATGCGTCAAATTCGGCATCATCGACTTGGTAAGGCGTCATTGTGTCTGATGTTGATGGTTACTGTTGTCTTTGCAACCCTTCGCGCTGTGGACACGACTATGACAGTGTTTACCACGCACAGTCTGACAATTTCGTATACGGTACAAATACCCTAGAAGAGTCTGGCGAGCCCATATGGTGCCCCCGGCTCAATGATGGGGTACTGTGTACCTGCAGTCCATGGCAATTGGGGTCAGACTTCTCTTACCCCTTACCCCATCCTCATCAAAACTTCTTATGCAGGCTGCACGCTACCATGGAATTGACTACTCACTCCAAACAAACTGGAAGGAGAACACAGTCTTGTCACATCTTCAACTGCATCGAAGTACCACATTCTCCAACTTTCCCATCCAAAAATTATTACCATCACTCAGAATGGCGTCTTCCACACCTCCACCAAACGACGAAGCAGTCGCCCACAAAACCATCTTCGACAAGGGGCTCAAGATCCGCTACGAAGTAGCCGGCCCAGCCTACGTCGACACCGCCCTGTCTGGCGGCTCCTCCGACTTCGCACGGCCCATGCAGGAGCTAGTCACGGAGGCCTGCTGGGGATCCGTCTGGTCGCGCCCGGGACTGGAGAGGAAACAGCGCTCGCTGCTCAACATTGCCATGCTGTGCGCCCTAAACAGGGGACCCGAGCTGGCGGCGCACGTGCGGGGCGCGGTGAACAATGGGGCCAGCGAGGTGGAGATCAGGGAGACGATACTGCAGGCAGCAATCTACTGCGGCATGCCGGCGGGCATTGAGGGGACTAAGATTGCGGAGAAGGTTATACTGGCTATCAAGGCGGAGAGGTAGGCGAAGGAGGAGGGGCATTAGGGGATGCTACTGAGACTAGCTAGACCTGACCATCCTCCTGAATTACAACCGTGTCTTCTGGCTTCAGTGCGCGTGGAGTTGCTTCACACTCATCTTATCCATTAGGACCGCAAGTCAAATATAGCGGCGATATAGCCGACCGCCACGTAACAAGATACAAACCCCATGGGGTATCTCCTCAGCAATTCAAGCACACCTTTGCTTCGGCCGTGAGGAGGACGCGGGTGCTCGTGGGGTACATCCCGGACTTACAACACGTCCGATAAGACGCCAAAAATGCGGGAACATGGGAGTTACCCCACACGAGGACCACCCACCCTTACCCCAGGTTCGTCGGGTATGTAGCCTGCAGGGGGGTTATCTATCTCCAAGCATGGCAGTACCTGCAGTCTGTCGTTGCTATATCATCCATGACTGACAAGGCGCCTCACAATGGTCCGTAGTTCCAAGAACGTTGTCATATTACCAAGAAAAATAAACAGAGTGCTTCCGCAATCATGACCGCCCCAGATCTGCCCTCCATCAACGAGAGCAAAGTCGATGTTTTGGTCGTCGGAGCCGGCCCGGCAGGGTACATGGCCACGTTATGGTTCGCCCGCATGGGAATCAAGACAAAGTTCATCGATAAGCGGTCAACCAAGATATTCACCGGTCAAGCAGACGGACTGCAGGTGAGGATGCCCTCCGTACTCAACTCACCTTGACAACGTCCGTGACTAACTAGAGACAAAGCCACGCGTGCTAGAGGTCTTTGAGACATTCGGCTTCGCGGACCGGGCAGCCAAAGAAGTAGCCACTGGCTTCGAGGCCACCTACTACGAACCCGGCGAGGACGGCCGGATCCGACGGGTTGACGTGAAGCCCGAAGGCGTACCAGGAATCTCGCGGTTCAACGGCTCCGTCGTCCATCAGGGACGCATCGAGGCGTGGATCTCGGACGCCATCGACGAGTTCTCCAAGGGCGAGATCAAGGTCGATCGGCCGGTCATTCCCGAGGTCCTCGACATCAACGACGGCGTCGACGCAGAGTATCCCGTGCGGGTGGTGCTAAGGAAACTGCCAGACGACAACGCCGAACCCAACCAGTTCGGCCACAAGGTGGAGAACGGACTGTACCGGCAGTTCGACGGCGACCAGAACCAACAGAACGGCATCGATAGCGCGCACGTGGATGACCTCGAGGTCGTGCGGGCCAAGTATGTCATCGGCTGCGACGGAGCGCACTCGTGGGTTCGCAAGCAGCTGGACATCGAGCACAAGGGCGAGACCACAGACTTCGTGTGGGGAGTGCTGGACATCCTCCCCATAACGGACCTCCCGGACATCCGGAAGCGGGTCTCCATCCACTCTGTAAATGACGGATCCATCATGGTGATTCCCCGCGAGAAAGGCCTGGTCCGACTGTACATCCAGCTACGCGAGGTCGACCACGAGGAGGCAGTAGGCGACAACGCCCTTCCTAATGGGGCCAAGAAGCGCGTCGATCGCAGCAAAATCACAGCGGACCGCATCCTCCAGACAGCCCAGAAGATCTTCAAGCCCTACACCCTCGAAGCGGCCGAGACGCACTGGTTCACGGCCTACCAGATCGGCCAGCGCGTGGCGACGTCCTTCTCGGACCCGTCCCAGCGCGTCTTCATCGCCGGCGACGCCTGCCACACGCACTCCCCCAAGGCCGGACAGGGCATGAACGTCTCCATGATGGACACCTTCAATCTCGCCTGGAAGATCGCGTACGTAGTCAAGGGCCTCGCCTCCCCCTCCATCCTTGACACCTACGAGACGGAGCGGAAAGCCGTAGCCGACGACCTCATCGCCTTCGACCAGCGCCTCTCGCGGCTTTACTCCTCCAAGCCGGGGGAGATCTCGATGCAGGAATTCCGCAGTGTCGTCGAGCAAGGGTCCGCCTTCACGACTGGCTGCACGGTCAACTACGACGCCTCCATCCTAATCGACAAGCCGGCCGACAAGTCGCGGGAGGAGGAGTACCATTCCCCGCTAGCGCCCAAGCTCAACATCGGCATGCGCTTCCCCGACGCCAAACTGGTGATGCAGTGCGACGCTCGGCCCTGGTTCATCAACCAGCAGCTCCCCTCGACGGGGCAGTTCCGCCTCCTCGTCTTCATCGGCGACTACGCGCAGAAGCCCGCGCTGAGGGAGCAGCTGAACGGTATCGGGCAGTATCTGGCCAGGCCTGAGAACACGGTGCCCGAGTCAGTGCTGCAGAAGTTGCTCATCCACGCCAGCCCCCAGGCCAAGGTTGAGTGGGACGATTTCCCGCTCGTGTTCCGCCCGCGCGACGAGAGGGGAATCATGAATTACTGGTTGATCTGGGCTGATACGCCGAGTCTGCATGCTGAGACGGGCCATGGTTACGAGACGTACGGGATAAGCAAGGATGTGGGCGCGGCGGTGCTGTTGAGGCCGGATGGGTATGTGGCCAAGGTGACGGAGCCGACTGTGGACGGGATGAATGATATTTTTGGGTTTTTGTCGAGGTTTTTGGTTGGGTTGAAGCCGTCTGCTTGAGAGTGTCTTTAGTATATCATGATACCTGCTTTAGACCATGCAATCGAAGTCTCAATTCATTTTCGTCATTCGGTTTTGCTGAATTGCTAGAGGCCACAATATGTGATATGTATGGTTTGTCGAAGGGGAGTGTTTCTCATAATGACTGACATAATCATGTCGGCAACAATTATAACGTATTGGACAACCGAGCGGGACACCCCAGAACACCATATTAAATGCCATAAGTTACAACTCTATCTCAACAACCATACGTATTTACATTGAGATATATGAGTTACATAGTCAAAATAGTAATACTAGCCCACTAGTATAACCTAGAAGCAATACCACAGGTATTTATAGAGATATATATATTTATTGCTAGATAGTCTAAATTACAGTGTATTTTATGGTTGAGTGAAGAACTGATGCTTCAAACTGCCTACAGGTTGAATAAAATGGCATTTACTATTATTCTGGGCTGTCCCGCTCGGTTATCCGTCCCGCTCGGTTGTCCAATACGTTACAGGCACCAAGCTTTTGACGTGATGTAATTTCGGCAGGGCATACCCCTGAACAGGAACAGGAACAGGAACAGGAATTAGCTCAGCTGCACATTCACATGTGGGTCACGGTGCATTATGTCAGTAATTACCTATCTAGGCCTAGTAATTTAATGTATAGGACTCTACTTCTTTCTCTTAGCATACAGTCCTCTTACCGTCTGTATCTTCTACCGCTTTTTATCTTAACTTCCCTATATAATATTACTATCTATAAGATACCTACTAGATATCTACTAGGATACCTAAGGGATACCTAGGGGATACCTCTCTATTTTCTCTTTCTTTCTATTCTCTTTAAATTGATTTATCTTCCTACTCTATAAGAGATATCTCTAAATATTCTATTCTAATATAGACTTACTATATATAGAAGATAGGGGAATAAAGGAAATAGAGAGAAAGGGTTTTAAACCCAGCAGAATCCAATTATAGGTAATCTTTAGCTATAATACTAATACATTTATACCGGCTAGTAATACACTAAACCTAGCTAGGTGATTATCGACGACATTACCGCTTTCGGAACTGCCTAATACGGTCAGTCGATGTTGCGCGACCCACTGTGGAATGTCGAGGTGACATACATGTAGGGACTCCCCTCTGAACAACTTCTCCGTCTCGAACGCATGTGGGGCGCATATTTCTCCATTCTAGACCTGACACTAGATCTAACTTTCGCGGGGTATTCTACCACACAACATCTGTCTACCCCTTCTTCGCCAACTTCTCCTCCCACTCCTCATCACCCCCCCAACCACCTGAACACTACCCTCGAATCTAGGTCCCTACACCTCTCATCCTGACTAGCCTCCTCGTACCCCCTCAACCCCACCTCTCCCAGCACCATCTTCGCTCCCACTCCCCCTCCCCGCCTCGACCGCGAGCCCAAAGTCCTTCTTCATCAGCTGCACCTTGAACCCCCCCCTATACCCATTACTACTCGGCGCCTCGGGCACCACGCCCGGCACCGGGTTCCACTTGTCACAAATCGTGCTCTGTGCCGTACTACTGCTGAACACTTTGGCAAGCAGCCTGGGATCCATCCCCGACCGCATCCCGATATTCATCGCCTCGGCCGTAGCGAGCGCTATCAACCCGGAGCAGTAGTTATTGCACAGCTTGGCCGTGAGTCCGAATCCGGGGCCGCCGCAGGGGACGATGGTGCGCCCATTAGACTGAGCAGGGAGTTGAGCAGAGGAAACTGGGGAGAGGACTCGGAGCTGCCGAGCATGAAGGTTAGGGTGGCTTTTTCGGCTCCGAGGGTTCCGCCTGAGACAGGGGCGTCGAAGAAGCTTGCCGTTGGACTGCGCGAGGCTATGCGGGAGTGAACGAGGGAAGATGTCTCGGTGTCGATTGTGGAGCAGTCGATGAGCAGGTGGGAGGCGAGGGAGGGGTGGGTGAGGATGCCGGTGTTGGGGTCAAGGTAGACGGAGCGGACGTGAGAGCCTTCGGGAACCATGGTGAGGATTATTTCCTGGAAGGCACACGCGTATCAGTGTCCGGGTTCGAGGGTAGCAAGAGAGATTAGACTTACCGCATGCTCGGCGACGGCTCTGGGAGAATCACAGATCTCGCTCGATGTGGGATGGGACTTGGTGAAGGACTCCAGAGCACCTTTGAAGATGTCAAAGACGTAGACTTTTGAGCCCTCTGGCAGCTTGGTGGCTAGGTTGGCTGCCATAGGATAGCCCATGGCGCCGAGGCCTATGAAGCCGACATTGAGTGGCTTGTCCATGTTTGCGTAGTGTTACACCAAAGGATCTTGAACCCGAGAACCTGTGCTTCCAACATAGACTTCAGAGATGGTCTGCCTCTGGAATGGACTAGGTATATGAGAACTGAGTGTGGGGTAACGATTTGGAGTCGAGGCACGGGGTCCCCGCACTCCAAGACCCCAAACGAGCACCACATGAGCAGGGGTAATGCTACAGACACACAAAACCCAGGTAAAGACAAGACTTCGTGAGGTCCTGGGACCAAGACATGCCCACTGTTTGCATTTCTTTCTCTCACGCTTCTCTAACAGATAACTAACTCTTATCACTTAACCTGCCCGGATTCGAAGGTTGACTTATCGACTTAAACTCAATAACAGCAACACCACCTATCCCACCATGTCTCCCACCACCGCTCCCTCCCTCCTCCCCTCCCTCACCCTCCGCCGACAATTCATTCACCATCCCAACGGCCAGTCAACAGCCTACATCCACGACACCTTCGCCGACCCCTGGCGGTCCCCCCCCCCGAAACAATCCTAATCCAGCACGGCTTCGGCCGCACAGCCGCGCACTTCTACCACTGGGTCCCCGCCTTGTCACAAAAATACAACGTCATCCGCCGCGAGCTCCGGGGCCACGGCGCCTCCTCCCACCCCAAACCAGAAGACGAATACGACTACTCCGTCGAGACCATCATCTCCGAGATCATCGACACCCTGGACCAGCTCGGCCTGGCAAAAGTCCACTTCCTAGGCGAATCCACGAGCGGCATGCTAGCCGAGATCCTGGCGGCCAAACACCCGGACAGAGTTTCCTCGATAATCATCTGCTCCTCCCCCCACCCACCTCCCCGAAGCGGGACAGAGATTCCTCGCTTTTGGGGAGAGGTCCTGGCCGGAGGGGATCAGAGCCAGAGGGACGCGGTGGTGGGCAGAGTCTCTGGCTGCCGGTGAGAACACGCTGGCGAGCGACGACCCGGCGTACAAGCAGTGGTGGATTGATAGAGTGAGCGAGAGTGAGAGCGACGGATTGGCCGGGTATGCCGAGTTTTTGTGTAGGCTCGACTCGAGGCCGTATCTGGGGGGAGATTAGGACGCCGATGTTAATACTGGCGCCGACGAATAGTGCTATGATGACTGTTGAGAGTATGAGGGAACTGGCGGAGAAGATACCGTCGGCGAGACTGAGGCTGATTGAGTCGGGCGGGCATGAGATTTACTCGACGGCGGCGGAGGAGTGTCAGGGGGCTGTGTTGGAGTTTTTGGAGGGGTTGGAGGTAGAGTAGAGTAGCTCTTGTTTGATCTTGTCATGCGTTGAATTACCCGCTCCGGTGCTGCAGACCGTCTAGTAAATTCGCATGTGGTGATGCTTGGATATATTGCCTCCGCCTCTGTACTTCCCCCGTCGTGGGCTTGTGACAGATGGTCGCAAATTCCATGACATTCGACTCTTACGCCCCCGGTCGTCGATTCGCATCATGGACACGCTCAAAAGCAGCTGCCATCTGCTCGAGGACCGCTCCCATCAGGGGGGGTGATGCTCCACACCCAAACCTGCAACAGATGTCAGCAACCAACAACAACCGTAGCAAGGCAACTGGTACTCACATCCTGAAGCAGCCAGCTCCACGTCCTCGCCACACCGGCAGCGAGCGATCGGCTCTTCCCCGGGTCATACTCCGCCTCCTCGAGCACATCCTTGATATTCTCCAGCAGCTCGTTCTCAGCCGGGCTCGGCTCGATATCGTTCAACCGATCCATCTCGACCGAATGCACCCATTTACAAACAAACAGCGCTGATCGCCCCCATACGTTAGCATTCTCTTCTCTCATCATTCAACAGCACAGAAGGATGACATACCACAATCCCACCCACTGATAGCATGCGCCGGACTCCACCTCAACGCCGCCGTCTTCCTCACCAACATATGTCCCATCCAAACCGGTATACTCAGCCCCTCAAACGCCTTGACAACAGCATTAAACAGCTGCGGACTGCGTTCTAACTTCGTCGTCGCGAACTGCGACGCGAACGCCTTTGCGGCTCCAGGATCAGAACTCGTCATGAGACTCGGCCGCTCGAACCCGCGCGCCACGCTGAAGAGGCGGATATACGCCATCCTGAGCGTGGCGTGACAATTGAAGATGTGGCTCGTTCCCTCTTCGTGACTAGCGCTCGTGGGATCTTCTGCGCTAACCAACAACTCGTGGGACCGGGCTAGCGATCGGAAGGCCGAGTTCATGAGCAGAGAAGAAACCGGATCGCGGCCCAGGGCACCCGAGGGGGAGGGGAGAGTGTTTGAGCCACCTGCACGAGCTGCCAGACGTGCACTACCACGGCGTGCATGAGGAGGTGGGCCGTAAACGGGGAAAGGCGACAGGCGGTGATGCGAGGGGAGTCGGGTTTACTGTCGGACATGATGGAGGCGAGGCCGTCTTTGAGGGTGCGGTAGTCCTGTCGCGGCTGGTTGGCCGTCAGGTCGGCCCATTCCGCGCCAGTCTTTGCGTTCCAGAGGGATTCTTCGTGGAGGACTTCGATTTCGAGATCGTGGGAGGTGTTGACATAGGGATTGATATCCCAGATTATCAGGTGGACCGTGCTGGCGACGTAGATGCCGCCTAGGAGACGTTTCGAGGATTCCCGCCGGATCCACACGTCCCAGGTCATTTTGGTGATGTCCGGGTCTTGGGCTGCGAGGGCGACGCGGGTTTTGCCGTAGAGCTGGGGAAGAGGTGTTAGTGGTGGTAGATAGGGTAAGGGGTAGAGGGTGCTTACCAAGGTGAAGAAGCCGTTGTCTTCCATGACGGACCCCGCAAGGGCTTTGTCGCCGCTCAGAGCGGCGTAGGCAGTCAGGAGCATCTTGGTTTGTCCTACCCACAGGGGTAGTTCCGCTGAGAATTTGAGGAATGCCCGTACATCCTGCAGGAGGTGGAACGACAGAGTCAGTGAAAGGCCTTGTCTTGTCAATGGTACAGCAGGGGTGCGTGTTACGTACACTTGCAATGGACTCGGTACCAAGGGTGTAAAGCCTCTCTGCCCGACGGCGGTCGAGACGGTAAAGAGCACCAATGCAACACATGCCCAGAATCAGCGGACTGGGAGTGTTGGCGGCGGACAGGGTGGGTAAGTGGATAAACGGCTGGTGTCTGTAGTAGCAGTCCAGGAAGCTCGTGAGGAAACCTTGCAAAAGTTTGGATGACGGCACCTCCTGTATGACATCGGGCCGCCCTAACCGCTCAGCGAGATCCTTACAGAGCGAAGCATGCCAGTTATTATCGGCTGCAAGGTTTGGTATCTGTGGTGGCTCGTCCTTGACCAGAAAAGGCAAATTACTCGGCGCTGCTCTAGCAGCCATACTGTCAGACCCGCTTGATGTTGCGTGATCCTTCACTTGCTGGAGCTGGGACGGCGAGTGCGCCGGCGGTGCTGACGCTGGAGAGGTGGCCGCATCGAGGCGTGTAGCTGAAGGTGATACGTTAGTCTGGAGTTGTTGGTAGCCTGCCATGCCGGGCATTGCCATGTTCGGCATGTTCTGGCCGACGTCGAAGAGGCCGGCGGGAAACGGGGAGAAGGTGAAGAAGGACGACATGTCGGCCGGTTCGAAGGCAGCAAAAAGTCTCAGGATCCAAGTTCTGATTGGTGGCATTCGCTTGCGCCCCGGCATCATGATATTGTGAGAAGGGGTATAGTGGTTGAGGCTGTTGCTGCAGCTGAGTGTGGTTCTGCTCAGATGCATTACTGTACTCGTCAGGGTGTCTCGATCCCTGATCAAGGTCGACGTCCATGGGCATCTGGGATGTGGCATCGTATACGTCGAAATGCAGTCCTGTATAGACGTCAGATTGCTGTGATGCCGAGGTCGCATGTCCCGGCGCGTCCAGTACGTTGGCGAGACTTGATATTGACTGCCGTAGGGGTGTTTTGCGACGGGGCGCAGGACTTTGGGTCCGTGGTTCATCCGTGACTGAATCGGTCGTTCCATTTTCGCCAGGGAATGTATAAGTATGGTTGGAGGGTGAGTCTACGCCTCCCCGAATGGCGCTCGAGGCAGGGCTAGGCTCCGATTCTGACGGTGGTAGATCCGCGTCGTCGGCGGCACCCAGAACGGTTGCGTCAATTCTGCGGCGCTTTCGACCCGGGACCGAGCCGTTGCCGGCGTCACTTAGTGAACCATCAGGCTCGTCACCTACGGCTGGGATACCGGCAGGGGCAGAGCAGAAGGCTCGGCCTGGCCTTGCGCATGCAGGGTACGCTCATGTCTGGTGACCAGATCCTTCCTCGAGTATGAACGTCGGCAGTATCGGCAGGAGAATGGCTTCTCGTTTGTGTGGGTGCGCTCGTGGCGGATACAGTGCTCGCTGCGCTTGAACACCTTCTGGCAGTAGGCGCATTTGTAATGTCGTCGTGGACGGCGGATGCGTTCATTGCTAGCCGCAGCTGGCGTTTGTGCAATTATTGTGGCCATGGTCGTCTCTATCGAATTGGAGAAGTCAAAGTCGAATTGGAGCACATCAAGACCTGGGCGCCATATCGACTCCAAGGCGAGACTATACGGTAGGGGTCGTCTGGTTTGGTGTCTTTAGGTGATACTATTTTCGTGTGGCGATGAGGATGGTAGTCCGGAGTAGTGAGCTGCGGTGATGGAAGTGACCGTGATGCCGTGTTGCAGGCCTTTCCTCGGTAGGCTTGCGTGTCGATCCGGAGAATCTGGAGATACCTCCCGGACGGAAAAGCACGGGGAAGAACACGGGGTTCAATGCGGGGTCGGCATCGCGCTAGCTGGGACTAGATTCGTGACCATTTTTGGGACTTGTCTCGATGCGGGCTAATAAATGTCTTGTCAAAGGGACCTTAGCGTCGGATTGGCGCAGGGATTGGAATACCGGATGCTACCCCTAACTACTATATCGCTGGGAGGCTCAAAATGATTGAGTCAGCCATGTAAATGCTTCATTGGATCGAGTGTTCGACGGGGAACATTTGTTGTGATATGAGGCTGGTGCAGATCAGGAAGCAAGCCGAACCATCGGAAATAATTCCGAGGTACCTATACGAAGAATCAAGTTGATTGGAAATCAACTTATTCTTCTCGTATATATATAGCCTCATGTTTCTCTCTGAATAATATACAATTATATACCTCTGAACTACAACCTACAACAACATTAGCCAAGGACGACTAGCGAAGTCGACGGCGACCATGGAGTAATCAAGCATGTTGGCAGCACTGAGGGATGCGACGGGGTCACTGTAGTGTAGAAGAGGGAACTGGATGCGGTGGTGACAGTCCCTTCATCTTTTTGTAGATATATAAATTATCCCCCTTTATCTATCGTGGGCATCCTTGTGGGGTGGGTGCATCATTCAGCGCTGGGCTTACGGTACGCATTGTATGAGTAGCAGCGGCAGTGTGCCTTAATGGGAAAGCAGACATATTTAACTATCAAGTATTCCTTCTCCGAGTTCCAAGCATGACGGTAACCGTCTCTTCTCTGCCATCCACAGGACGACAGTTGTGAGGTAAGTGGATTTGTCCAGACGCTCATGGAACGAGCTGTTCTTACTGCCGCCTACCTGCAGGCTCCTTTACCGGTCTAGGTCGACCATCCGTTCGTGTGTCAAAGGTGCACCGGGGATCTGCATCCCACGTCTGAAGCTGTCATACATATTGCCTTGTCGCCGACTGATTATCAGATACCTCGGCCTCCCACAGTTTCCATTTCACAGCCTCGTTGGTTACGCAGCGACTCCGCTTTCGCCCGTGAGGCCGCCAGGCAGCTAATCGATTTCTGGCGATGCGGCAAAAGCGACCTCATGGGGCGGTACCTCAGTCGGTCGGCCCAGTCCATTGTGGCTGGCGGATTGGCACCCTTCCAGTAAAGTACCTGAAAGCCAGTATGGAATCCCATGTAAGTCTGTATACCCGGCAGAGTCCTCCGCTGCGGTAACCATAAGGTAGCTTGGCGGATGGTAAAGAAGTCCAGCGGCCTTCAGTCCGAGTAATCCGTCGCTGAACTTGTCCCGCGTTTGCGTCCTCTTCTCACAAGGTTTCTTGGAGCTCTCCCTGAGGCAGGTAGATCGCAAACTGATCTTGCTTACCCTTGCGGCCGCCAGCGCTGTAGCCAGCCCCACAGCGAAATTAAACTACAGCTATAGCAGTGCCTAGATACTTTCATACTATATAAACGATGGAAAAGAGTAAACGATGATGTCGTGGTTCCCGACGGGTCCAAGCTCCTCGCCGCTTTTGCCCGGCAAAAAAGTCGGAGCCGGACCACGCGCTCCGTTCTTCCAACCATCACCAACTCTCATCTTTCCCTATCTCAATCCCCCTATATTTCACCGCGAAAATGGTCAAGCTTACCGAAGTCGAGGACGAGCACTTCTCCGAGAAGCCCACTGCCACCAAGAACGATGCCCTCTTGGTCTCTGACGATGAGGACGAGGACTACAGTGACACCGGTAAGTGAACTCCTGTTCTTGCGCCCGAGGCAAAATTCGCATCATGCTTCGAACCCATCGTCTACTTCGATACATCCATCAATGCATGTCGGTTCCTCCCAAGGATGATTCCAATGCACCCGAGCCAGAATTACACACTTCCGACACTGCACCAGCGACCCCAGAGCCACTTGTCGTCAAAATCATCAAAACAACAACTAACGTTATCTCGCGATTTATTCAGAGTCCGAAATTTCCAACGAAGATGAGGAAATTGTCGAGGAGGAATCTCTTTACGAGCGTGTCTCCGCCTTGAAAGACATGCTCCCCCTCCCGCGCGTCGCACCATCACCAGCACTGTCTCCAACGTCACATCCTTCACCAAGGCCGGTCTTTCCTTCAGCGGCCGTGCCCTTTGGATCATTAGCACCAGCGCTTTCCTGATCGGCGTCCCGTGGGCTCTGGCCTACGCTGAGGAGGAGCAGTACATCCAGATGGAGCGCGAGCAGGGCATGATCAAGGGCGCCAACGAGGTACGTTTCGATCCTTCACTCTCCACTTCAGAATATCGGATAGGTTGTATCAGTATTGGCACCGTGCTTTGATTGCCTTCACTTGTCGCCTCTGGTGTCCTCGACCTGAGGTGGCTTGAAAATCTCTCATGGCTCAATAGCAACGTAGCCAGCACGACTCGATCGCGATATTTTGGTCGAATGAGTGACTAACCTTCTCTTCTATCAATAGATGCTCACTCCCGGCGTTGAGCCCGAGAAGCAGGAGGCCCAGGCCATCCTGTAAATTAATACGACCCCAGCACGCAAGGATGCGACAAAAAACCAAGTGTCCTGGAAGCCGATCGATACCAGTTTTTAGGGGGATCGAAATCGACGGAAGGAATCTCCGAGCGACCGCGAGTGGGTGGATCATACTCGGCCTTGATCCGAGACCAGTCCTGCCCAGCACGACGAACTTCGAACACCATGATTCGAGAATCAGCTCTGCGCCACGGTCACCTGAGTCACTAGCCCATATCTTTGTCAACGTCCTTGTCCTCACTTTTCTTGCTTCCTTCATGTGTTTTTCCAGAAATATTGGCTCCGGCAGCTCGTGCATGCATGTATTTGTACAACCACAACCACCCTTTTTTCTCTCCATGTCCTCTACATATGCCTTCCATGTTCACTCTGTTCTCTTCTCTTCGTGATCTGTATGTCTTACATGATGGAACTTGAGTTTTCGGCCTATTTCATGCCATGTGCTTTCAAGACACATTTAGTTCGGATTCCATTGCCTAATGACGGAAGGGGTCCATAATTACAAAGTTGCGTTGAGATCATGAAATGGGGGTATTATAGTAAAAACAGCAAGAATGGTAAATGATGCAAGTGGATGGAGATGCAGATGCTCGCGCTCATCCCAAGATAGACTAAAATGAAAACAATAAGATTAGTCACATACCATAATTTCATTTTCGTTGCATGACATACCGTTTTCTCTCGAGCAGCTTTCAGAGCGATATGGAAATCCCGCCAAAGCTTCTCAATCTCCCCGGCCTCAACCATTTGCTTGATGATATCGATAGCGTTTCGCGTCTTGCGCTTCTGGCTCAAGGTACTTCGTCGAAGGATCTCAGAGTCCTCCATTTGACCCATGCGATCGAGATAATCAACAACCCACTCGTTGAGTTGATACCGCCAGTGCATCAGAGTATGAGCTAACTGGGCCTTGTCCTTACAGTGTCTATTGATAGGTTAGGCTGATGGGCATAGGAGGACTAGTGAAAGTAACTGAGACTGACCTTCCTAGATAGAATCGTTTCTCTTCACCCGGCAGCTCATGACCATCCCGGTCTCGCTCAACGCCAGATGCTTCACTAGAGTCAGAATTGTCCGAGTCCTCAGAGCTTTCATCGTTAAGAGGCTCAAGCGTGGAGAGAGAATATGCTTTGCCGTATAATCTGATATCAGAAGATGCGGGGTGGCCCGATCGCTTGCATGCATCACAGGAGTGACCGAGATCAGTGGGAAATGCAGACAGCTCCATGTGTGGTCTGGCCCGAAGTGCCCGGACGAATTCAGAATTCCATACTGAAGAGATCAGTTGCGATCCAGCGCGTGCCTTGACTTCGTCCTCTAGTTTCATAAAGGCCACTTTGTACATGTCGTCGTCGCGTGGAAATGCTGGGTCGAGTCGGTTGTGCACCATCCACCCAACCACATCACGGAAGTATTCTTTTGGCTGTTTGTAGGCGTGGCGAGTGAATTCGAAGGGCATTTCTTCGGTCGGAACACCCAGCTCTGTGGTGTCATCCTCTAGCACGAAGTCGTCCTCGTACTTGTCCAGGTCCTCGTTAGGGTCGATGGCGGACTCCACGTCACTATCAAGCTGGTTTCGATATTCAATTCGATGTGTTGGGCTCGCATCGGCTTCGTCTTCATGGCCGTTTTCATTGTCATGTTCACTTTCATCGTCATCGTTTCCTGATGCTGTCTCGTGTTCACTTTCCTCTGGAAGTCCAAGACGCCGACGACGGAGAGCTTCTAGATGTCTGAACCGCTTGTCTCTCGCAGATTCAGCAACGCGGCCGCGTGTGCGGGTTTTCTTGACAACTAGAATGTTGTAAGCTCTGTGGCCATGTCGTACAACAAGCGTATTTGGACATACCTGAGTCCTGTAGATCTCTTAGATCTTCTTGAATGTCCAAATCGTCTTGGTCCTCACTTGACCGGGGTGTCTGAGGTGTGTCTGGGTCTGGAAGGCGTCTCCTCTTGACAGGTGAGGATACCACAGGGTCTTCCGAATCATCACTGTCGCTCAGCACAACCACAGGCGAGCTCTCTGCTTTGCGCTTAAGTCTCCGGCGCGGCTGAGAAGTTTCCTCCATGGCCTCTTCGTTCGCAGGCCGTGAGATATGTCGAGTTTTCTTCTTTGAGTTGGACGCCGAAGGACTCATGGGCATCTTGCTAAGATCGGGAACTGCTCGTCGTTTTCTCTGGGAGCTGGGAATGATGATGTCGTCATCTGATGATTCCTCTTCATTTTGTGTTGCAGCTTGGACTTTGAACAAAGAATACGTCTTAGCGACCTGAATGTCAAGTAAGGATACATAACTCTTGCCCCACCTTTGCTAGCCTGTTTGACTGGTGATTCTCGGCCTAGATCGGGAGTTTCCTTCTTGGATCTGGACGAGCTCTTCTTCTTGGACCCCGAAGCCTTGCTTTTCTGAGAAACATCCGTTCGTACTGAGGCCACACTCGGGTGCCCGTACGACAGCCTTGCGAAGCGATCGCTACTGTCGTCGCCTCCATCGCGAGACGGAGATGCAACCGTTGGGGCAAATGCAAGTCGCGTTTGCTTCTTTGCTTCTTTGCGGGGCATCGCGAATGAGGTGAGGACAGATCAGGGAGAAAGACCGAAATTATTGGCCGTCATGAGAAAGTCTCAGGTCCAGAGTAAACAAGATCTCGAAGGAATGAACAACTTCAGCTTTAAGCCGAACTTTTTTGGAGTCGCGCGGAACCGCGTCAGTAGATCGCGAGAACACGTGATCGCATTGAAACCAATTTGATCACTCTCACCCACGAAGAGGTACAGAGATAAGGACGAGGGAGAATACAATTGGAAGACCTGGAATAATACTGTACCAAATTGTCGTGAACTCAAGTTCTAAGTGAGACGAAAGCGAAAGGTCTTTTGAGTAGGCCTGAGCGTGTCATAGTCCTGAGTAGATTGCTTCACCACATCAGCTCGGCTTTGATCGAGTCCAAGACAAAACCATGTTGTTTGAAGCTATTTTTGAAAATTTATCAAGCAAAAGTAGCATGGTCAGCATTCAGGTAAAGGTGCTCTTCTACATTGGTTTCTTGTATTTCCAGAACTCAACTACGTAGTGGGTTCGTCCTTCGTTTAGGTAATGATTCCTAGATATGTTTGACTTATTCTTTCTTTTTATCTTCCAGTAGGCTACCATTCTATTTTCGTTTTTGTGGAACGTAGGTAGCCCCACGCCGCATCTGCGGCCGGAAAAAAAAGCCTCGCGATGCAGGTCAGAGGAGATAGGACGAATTTACCACTGCTCGAAAAGCAGCTGCATAGTTTAATGGGTGGTTCGCCATTTGACTCTCACTCGAAAACCAATCTTTTCCTCATGGCCATCACCGAGGATCAACCATGAGATTCAATTTGGAGCCATCGACCTCCGACCTTTCCGGTAAGGTCGCTATAGTAGCTGGTGGACACACGGGGCCTTAAGTGATATATTCACTAACATTACGTGTACCTTGCTCGGGCTTTTCTGGAAGCTTGAGGCTAGAAGCTAATCATTTGACAGGGAGTGTGGTACAAGCGTCGAGTTGGCTGAGCGAGGTGTCCGTGTCTATATCGCTAGTCGATCGGTTCAAAGACCAATGAATTTAAGAATGGAAGCAATAGGAGTTGCCAGTTGTAGATGTCCACTTATTTTCACTTGACCTTGCAGACTTGTTGTGCCTGACAAGCAGCTGAGAAGTCTTCCTAGTATGTCGATATGCAAGAATCTTGAATCTTACCGATGTGTAGCACCTCAGACTGATCGAATGAATAGAATAATATTTGGTCTCTTTCTCTGCATCCAGGAGCTGTCAAAGCGTACGTTCAACTTACCAATCATAATAGCGTGCTTTTTTGCAATTGCTGATTGTCTGTAGAGGTCTGTCGCTGGGACCACTCTATCGCTTTTCCGAGACCCTAGTGGAGTCAGGGGCTCCTGGTCCCCGCGAGAGACCAAGCTGCATCATTTACGCCGCAATCTTGCCAAATTCTTTCTGGATGTCAATAACGGAGCGTATATCCACGGATTGGCAGTGTTGCAATGGCCAATAAAGCTGCAAGAGATCAAAAAATGGTACATGAGCTATGGAATTGGACCCGAAAAAAGCTGGAAAGACTAGAACTATGAGATTCCTCTCTTGACTCGCTTCTTTGGTGGGGTTATTTGTGGTTTTAATCTAAACAAAACCCTCTAGAGGTTTGTCAGGCAATGAGAATCCAGCCAGTTTCTTCAAGAGACCGCAGAATCTCCAGCCTTGCCTGATCATCACTAGGCTATCAGAATCAACAGCTGCCAGCAAGTTTCCCCAAACTGAATGCATCTCTCTCTCGCTTGTTTATCAATCGATGAAGCCACTCCTGTAAACACGATCCATGTCAAGGCCTCTGGAGCATTCTGAATCCAATACTGAGACTCAAAAGTCGTCAAATGCTTCAAGAGTAGAATCACCTCTTCTGTATCGGTCGAGGGGGTACCAGCTGGAGTTTGAGCCTGGCTTTTGAGTAACTTCCAGAGAATGGATGGACTGAGCTGACAGCATGCATTTACTCTGTCGACTGTATTCGAAGGCGCGGACATGGTTTGGATGCGATCGGATTGATCATCACGTTTCTTTGACAAGAGCACCTGTCCAAGTTCCCGAGCGATGGACGCCACATCGGCATGGATGAGATGATCTAGTTTGGAGACCGCCTCATACACATCGAGAGTCGCGTCCACGGTCTCCTTTCCATAAATAGGTCCGTTTTTGCCAAAAATACCACCGGTGACGAGGTTTCGAAGATTGAAATGGGACGGACTGACCTCGAGAGCAAACAATCCCAAACAAGGGGCGCGTCAAACACGCAGGCGACGGCCATCATTACTCTTCTTTAGAAATTAGACAATGTGATGATAAATGTGTTTGCGCGAACGTTTCCCACAGTTTGATGAGGCCGAGTAGCGGTCCTATTCCATCTCTCAGTGGCTTCGATATTGAGAGTAGCATCTTGACGAGGCCCTTCTGGTGAGCTACCGCTGTAGCCCGGTCTAATGTCGCTACCTGGATCCGCGTTAGTAGCGAATTTCCTCCTACGGGTGGAACACTTCTAGGGACTGTTTACAATGTGAAGTATCAAGGGCACCACGGATCCCAAAGTACCGTAGTCCAGAATTGGAATTTCCTGATTGAGGCGCTCATTAAGCAATCGAACAGCCCATATCTGGTGATATATGGTGATCAAGCCGTTGTCCCGATTCTTGAGGCGATCAAGAGTCGCCGTTGCACTAAACATGGTGGCGTGAAAGAGACAAGAGTCTAGCATCGCAACATGAATCCACTTCGAGTGGAGGTGCGAGGCTAAGCTATCTTGCGTGGTGACATTGGAAGGCAGAGCTACTGAGGTCAAGACTATCCGGCGAGTAGAGAGGGTTAGTTCTCTTGGCTTTTAATAAGCTTTGTGATGGAAGAGGAAAGGCGAAGAGTAATCCATAGTGCACCGAAGTATTCTTTGTTCAATCGGAGCAAGTGGTCAAGCGACTTACAAAAATCTAGCAAAACTGACATATAAGGGTGAAATTTTACGGGTGGATGTAACGAAGCCCCAGGCACCAACAAAGAGCTCAAGTCCAAGTCCACGGGTGAAGTCTCTCGAGGTGAGCGTGCTCTTGGAGCGCTTGGCACTATGGAGAACTGTTCATTGGCAGCCCCATATTCACAACTCGAGCGCACTCTGGACCGAGTCAGTCTCCTCAGGGGTGAGAACAAGATGTCTGATAATCAAAACCATAGGAGGCTCGGCTTTTGCCAGGCCAGTAACAGGGAAGAGGCATTCATACCTGGCACAACGCGAGCAAGAGGGTTTGAGCCGATCACATTTGCGTTTGTGGAGTCTGAACTGTCAAACTTGGGGTTTTTATCCTGGCTCATAATCACCATACCTGCACCTCATACAGGCTTGGGTTGAAGCTCTAAAAGGTACAACAGAAGCCTGGAAATCCTCTTATCAAGCTTTGTATCCTCGCAAGTCTGTTGCTGATGATTCTACATACGGATACTCGCATACTTTGTATGTTCTGAATAGTGTGCCGGATGATCAGTAGTTGCCCCATGGTATTATGGTATGACCAACGCCACCCACCTTCTACATCTGGAGCAGGAAGGCAGTGCCTTGTCGCAACGTCTTTTGCCTAGTTTGCATGGCGAACAAACAGAGTCAGCCTTTAGGCCCTGCTGTCCGACCATGACCATTGAATCGAATGAAGCTGGGCACCGACCGAGGCACAAGGAAGGGATGTGTGTCAAAGATGACTGTATGATGGCGGGGACCGATGTAGAGATGCACGTGACGGGCAGGCTGGGGCTTGGAGCTGACTCAATTTATCGTCTCTTCCTTTTCTACGTAGTTCATGTCTTCTAGTTAGGAACCTCTGAGATAGTCTCAGCCCAAAGCACTCAGCCCCCCATGTGACATGGACCCGGGGCCTTCATCGTATCCCACAGAAGTCAAATTCATCGCTTTACTTTGCCTGAACGACATCCACATCGATTCTAGCCCGGGACTGTCAGTCTAAATTAGATCCTTTCGAGTCCCGCGATTGGTGGAGTCAACTCTCTCCCAGCCCCCGGTTGGGCGAGCCGTTGATTCGTGGAAATCAGAAAATAGATCACCTCGCGGAACAAAATATCCTCGAACCCCAGATCAGAGCTACCCCAGGTATCAACCTTCTGCCCCAAAGAGCTCGAAGCGAATCGGCTATCAGCAAGGCGTTTGAGTCCGCTTCCTATGCGTGGAGCTTTCGGAATACCCCACCACTTAGAGACCCGCAACTGACGGGGCTGTTGTTATCAAAAATGCAAGTTATGCTTAGCGTTTTCTGGGGGGCGTCGATTTCAAGCATGGTTTGATCGGTATCGTGACTGTCTTTGATTTTACGCGTTGGGAGCTGCCCCAGTTCCCCAGACATGCTTGGCGAGGCCATATATATCTGGGGTACTCCGCTTGTTTTCCCCAGTCCCCCCGAAAATTGTGGACTGCTTCTCTTCCTGTCTCCGAACAGGGCTATCATTAGGCTGGTCTTTCGGTGCCTATCTTGCTTTGGCCTCTCCTGCACAAAGGGTGGTTCATTCATCTCTATCCCTTCCGGTCCCCGCCCCCAAGACCTGTTCAACTGTCGATTCTAGAACACTGCCGTCAGAATGGTGCTCGGCATGAGCTCCAAGAGGGCCTACAATTGGTAAGGTGTACTGGAAAATCTCTCGAAAAAGTCTTACTGATAAGATCAAGGTTCATCTCGCTCGTGGCAGCAGCGTGTATGGTGCTTTATGGCTATGATGCGTCGGTTTTCAACTCGGTCCAGGGCTCAGACAACTGGATGGCCTACTTCAATAATCCAAGCGCAGCGACGATCGGCTCAATCAACACTGCTTACACTGTTGGCGCCATCTTCGGTGGGTTCTTCGTTGGAGGACCGGTAGCCGACTACCTTGGTCGCAAAGTCGGCATGGCTATTGGCTGTGTCCTGGTTATCGGGGCTACATTTATGCAAACATTTGCTCCTCGCCATAGCCTTGCTTGTTTCCTAGTAGGAAGATGTATCATTGGTATTGGTCAGGGTGTTGCACTGAGTAAGTCTCACCGTTTGACAAATTTGTCTGTTCATAGCTCGGCGACTAACATGGATCTTTCAATAGCTGCCGGACCGGTGTATATTGGCGAACTGTCTCCACCGGAGATAAGAGGAAAGATCATGACCTTCTGGCAGATGTTCTACTCTGTCGGGTCATTCATCTGCTTCTGGATCAACTATGCCTGCACCAAGAACGTTGAGAAGCTAGGTGAATGGGACTGGAAGCTAGTCGTCATCTTCCAGCTCTTGGTCCCTGTCTTGATCCTTGCGCTGCTTCCGACAATGCCTGGTAGCCCTCGTTGGTGAGTTGCCTTTGTCAAGAGTCGCCAACCATGATGAGAAGACCAAGCTTACCGAATCTAGGTTCATCAAACGCGGAAACAACATCGAGAAGGCACGTTCCGCCCTGAGAAGAGTGCGTGACAGCGAAGAGGAAGTAGAAGACGAGATTCTTCAGATCCGTGAGGCCATTGAATACGAAAAAAGAGGCCATCTCTGGCAACTATAGCGCTCTGTGGAAAGACAAGTCTCTTCGCAAGCGCATGCTTCTTGCACTCGTCATCAATGCTGGCCAGCAACTTACTGGACAAGGCTCACTGAACTCATACTCCACCAAGATCTATAAGAAAGTATTCACCAGCGACAGCCAGATCGCCTTGATCAACGCCCTCAATGCTACTTTCGGAATTCTCTTCACCCTCAATGCTGTCTGGATCATTGATAGATTTGGAAGAAAATTCCTTCTCATCGTTGGTGGTATCGGAATGGGTATTTGCATGATCATCGTCGCCGCTGTCGAAACTGAAACGCCAAATTTAGCCAACGGGGCTAAATCAGAATCAGTTGGTATATCGATTGTGTTCCTTCTTTTCCTATTCATATTCTTCTGTGAGTTTCCCACATACAGATTCAAGAGCCAGAGTCCAAAATTTTCTAACAGCCACTCAGATAAACCATCATGGGGCGCAACAGTCTGGATTTGGACCTCGGAGGTCTTTTCCATGAATGTGAGAGCGCAAGCAGTTGGGATGGCCTCGCAAACTCGTTTGTGCACAATATCCCAAACACTTGAACAGCGCAAAACTGACCAACTTCCAGAAAACGTCGCCAACACTATCTTCCAGCAATTCTTCCCTATTTTCCTCGACAACGACGGCTTCTACGCATTCTACATGTTTGCCGGGATCAACTTCTTGTTGGCGCTGTTCGTCTTTTTCTTCATTCCGGAAACTAAGCAGGTTCCGCTGGAGGAAATTGATGCGTTGTTCGGTGGCGCCAACCATGTTGTGCAGGGCGAGCAGGTTCTAGCACAGCAGAAAGGAGTTGAAGCTGCTCATGAGACACATGAAAAGCCCGGTAGCGTCACTATTGAGAACGTTGAGACTCGCAGCGAGTTCCGTTGATTGCCAATTCGAGCTCTATTGGTGGATTCGAAAATATCTAGCGGTCTCGACGTTGGACGTCGTTTTGAGACAGGTATCTAGCCTTTTAATCTAAACAGGCACGTCGATCGTGCTTGAATTTTTCACCAGCTATGATAAGTAGGATCGTTCTTCTGCGTGACATGGATCAAGTTCACGCACGTAAGCCCTCGGTTTGGATGATATGTACTGGGTATTGTAGTCATCACAGGTCCATCGTAATACAAGTCACCCCTTCCCTATGAAGTAGAGTGCAATTTACGGGTTTGAATGTGCCTTCCACCCGGAACATGGACATCATGCAGTCTAAGACTAAAAGGGACACTCTAAATCAGATGATATTTGCAACGAGATTCTGAGAAGAAGCCTTCTCCTCGTGCACGGGTGATTGAAAGTCATCTTCGCACGATAGCTGCGGGACCAGAATACTCTTTCCGTCCCTTGATCAAATACATGGCAAGGCTGATGATGAAGACTCCTCCGAAAATGACCACACTCCAATTAAAGTTGTCCAGGGTTACTGGGAGATCGCTAGGCCACAGCGACCAGAAAAGAGCGAAACAGCAATATAAAAGTCCGATTATGTTGACAGCCAAGCCCCATCGTCCCATATTCCAACGACGGGGCGGAAGGGATTCGGGATGCCAGATCTTTCGGTAGATGACACACCCAATTGAGATAATGTAAGTATACATCAACGCGGCTACATTGAGTGAGATGATAGCGTTGAAAGCAGTCTCGGACCCGATATTGATGAGGGAAAGTGCACAGCTGATAGTGCAGGAAAGAGCAATGGCATTTATCGGAATCTGGCGTTTTTTATCAATTTTCCCTATCCACCGAGAGAATGGAAGACCGTTATCACGAGCAAAAGCGAAGGTCTGACGAGATGTTGCGGCATTAAATAGAATATTACTGAAAATAACGGGCAGTAAAACGATCGCTGCGAGACCATTCACGCCTGCCGTTGAAGTGGCCTGTTTGAAGACGTAGAGGAAGGGGAACCCAGTAGCGTCATTTAGCGAGTCTTCCACAGATGGAGTGGCAAAAAGATAAGTGATTAGTAAAATAGCTGCCATGATACCATTCAGCAGATAGCCCCAGAATATGGCGACAGCCACGCTTCGGCCTGCATCCTTGACTTCTTCGGACATGTGTGCAGCTGCATCGGAGCCTGTATTTCTGATTAGCAATAACTCTAACAATCAGAAAAGGTAAAATACGAACTCAAACATCCATAGATGGCAGAGATTTGGCCAATCATCACGCTCAATCCCATGGTCGACCACCCCCGAAGTTTTCCCATTGCGTAGCAAACACAGCCTCCGCAGATTGGTGGGGGGCTTTGGCCCAAAGAATGATCAAAATGACCGCCCAGGATGTAACATGAAGCAGCATCAATAGGTTACTGAGAATCTCCATCGAATCAGACACGTAGACATTAAAAATGTAGATCACCAAAACCATCGCAAAGACAAACAGAGTCCCTTGCCAGTTCTGGGGTTCATAGTCTGGGTTTCGAACACTGATCAGGCCTTGGATTATTGTTCCTGTAAGATATGAGCCAGAAGCTGTCCCAGCTTGCCAGGCCAGAACTGACATCCAGCCTACACGTCAAAAATTAGTCATTAGCACAGAACTCTCTCACAGATCTCGAGGGTGCACGAGATACCTGTAATGTAGCTAAGGAACTTTTGGTATCGAGGCGAGGAAAACTCAGACACCCAATGGTACTGTCCGCCAGAGGTCGGCGCCATCGATGACATTTCAGAGATTGAGGCGATGATGAAGCTGAACCCAATGAAGGTCCACATGTAGCCCCAGAACATGCCCGGCAGTCCTCCGTTTTCCAGTCCCTCATAATTTGAACTAATATCCAAGCAACAAATTAGAATTGCGACGAATGGAGATTCCAGCGCGCCTCATGAACTCACATCAAGATATACTCCCATGTTGCTTGCAAGACGGAAGCAAAAGTCAGTGCCGCCATAGGCCGCAAATTTCTCTGATTGAGGATGTGAGACGTGGGATTGAGGGTCTCGGATGATACTCACCTTGAACTCCTGGACCTTTCCCATTCGCTGCATATCACCATCATCCTTCACTGTACTTGGTCCATCGCTTGCAAGGCTACCTTGATCCGCAGGCTGGATCTCTATGTCCACGGCCACCGGCCTCGGAATCTTGGTAGAGGCTTCCATGAAGAGTCGCTGCGGGGCTTAGCAAGGGATGAAGAACATGAAGAATATAAAGAAAAGACAGTGGCGTGTGAGGGGCCAAAGATCGCAAATTACACAATTTGCACTAGCCCGGATAGTATCTGGTCCGAAAACAACCCGATAAACCCTCTCCTTTCTCTGCCAATGCATCGGTCTCCGGGGTATCGCAAGCGGGCCGTGTTAGTCCACACGAGAAACCCGGGACCCAAACACCTCAGTCGACAGCGCTCGCCGATTTTAGCCCTTTCTGAATAAGGGAAAACAATGTTACAATGTTGTAAGGTTGATCGAAGCAAGATGTTTTTCACAGCGCTTTGGGGTATTACGTGTCGCACGGCATAAAAGTGCGACGAGAGTCGCCTCTTATCCTACGCTAACGATGTGGAGAATGTTCGTGCCACAATCTACACCCCGCTTTCAAGCATATGATCCGCCTATTGGAGAGGGAAAGTCCAAGATAGAATATGCACAGAGTGTAGCCTGAATGATATAGTGAGACAGAGAACAGACCAGAGATTCTCACATAGATGCGATCACTCACTCTGTGCTATCTTGGTCAATTGGGGGCGAAGCTGCGAAAGCAATTCGAATATCAAGTATCCGACTTGATAGCCTCACGCCCTCAGTTGAGATAAAGAAAGTATCCAAGTATTGGATTGAAGCTTTAAGTGTGTTTAGTACAAGGTAAATTGTATCTTGCGCCTGAAAAGACCTCGCAGCAGTCTTTTCATCTTGTCAACGAAATAAGTTGGGAAATGACGACGATTCATTCCATGCTTCCATAGCAGGCCGAGTCTCCCGCGATCACAGCACGAGAGTGTCTGTTGTCCCCCGTGTTATTCCCATTGAACATAAGTTAAGAGTAGGTTGTAGGGTCATTCGATCGTCGGTTGTACTTCCACTGGCTCGCTCGGGCTGCGAAAAATAGAAAGGCATCATCATTGATCCCTGCAAACTTCACATACCGAATATGCTCGGGCGAGATGAACCATCAGACCTTCTTGATTGAAAAAAAGGCTCATGTGTATTCACGAAATCAAGAATAGTCATAAAGTTTGAACTAAAAATAAGGTTACTTGACTGAATTTTGAGACTTTTGACACACGAACACGAATTAACCACTAGGTGGATTTCAGTTTTGTTTTAATTTTTTCTTTTCAAGAATAATAGAAAGTAAGAGTGAAGGTATATTGTAGACATGATTGGCAGAATGGTGCACATGGAGAAGGAAAGTAAGGATTTGAGAAACTCAAAAGTCTTGTAAGAAGCGATCGTAATCGATTAGTATGAACATCTGGTATCGTGTGGTGAAAGGAACTGGAGTCGCAGTTCTGGGGGCAAAAGTATATACAAAGAATGGGAAGATAATTCAACGCTAAAAAGACGGTGAAACAAATAGCTGCCGGAACACGGCTACTTCGTAGGCCATGCTCATTTCTCGTTGTGAAGGTCGGCCATCTCGACGACGCCGTTGCCAGCCTCGAGAGTCTCAACCGAGCCGATGGAGGTCCGGTGGTTCCTGATGAACTTGGGCCATGTGTTGGTGAGGACGAGGTACTTGATGCTCTCTTCCGACTCGTCGAAGACGGAAGCACCAAAGTCCGCGGGAATCTCACCCCAGTAGTAGACGCGCTCCTTGATGGTAGAGGTAGAGACATTCATGGCCTTCTCGGACCCGGAAGAGTAGGTGGGTGAAGGAGGCTCCATGTTGTAGTCGGCTCCCTCGAAAGGAGTGATGACGTCAGAGTCACGCTTCTCACCGTACAGAATGCGTGTAGGCTTCTCGAAGATGTTTTCAAGCTTGCGAAGGTCTTGGTGGGAGATGTTGACGGGGAACTCGGCGTGGCGGACACTGATGAACTCGGCGTAGATGTGCAGGGCGTGGTTGAAGCAGTCGCGAACGCTGTCCTTGGTGTTGTTGTCACCAGAACCGTCTCGGACAGCCGCGGGAATACTGTTCTTCCATTGAGCAATGCTGATAAGGAAGGCAATGTTCTCACCGGAGAACTCGCGAAGGGCAGAGAATTCCAAAAGAGGGATAGGATTGCGCTCGAGGACGTGCTCGAGGGCACTCATGGTCAAGATGCTGTCGCTGGAACTGTTGGTCTTGACAGAACCGTTCATTGACTTCCAGCCAGACATGATGGAACCAATGAAGGTGGAACCGGAGGCGATAGACTTGGACTCCAGAGGAGCGACCTTGTTCTTGCGTTCCCACTGGGCGATGGCGTCGAGAGTCTCCTGGCGAAGGGTGCTGGCGCGCATGACCTCCCAGCATGGAAGGAGAACAGTGAAGAATTCAATGAAGAAGATGGAAACGGCGATCCACTGAGGAGGTATCCAGACGGCGTTGACGGGAGCCATAGCATCGACGTAAAGACCAATCAGCCACAGAGGGGTGGCAGGAAGCATGGCAATAGCGCAGCCAATGGTCTGAGTACGCCAACCCTGGGTGTCGTGGATGTTACGAGACTGCCACAGGATGTAGGGGGCGAAGACCCAAGACCAGAAGAATTGCCAGGCCACACTAGGCCACCACTCCCAGCCTCGACCCTGTTCGGACTTTTGCTCCATGATAGTACCGGTGACCTCAGTGCCAGGAATTCCCCAGGAGCTGTGCCACTTGCGAGAAATGAGGTACATGAGAATGGTGAGGAAGATCTGCACGACCATGGCGATGCTGACGAGCCACACGGTCTTGGCGGTATAGTCGAGACGGCGGAACTTGGCGAGCAGGCCACGCTTGGCCGGGGCCGGGGCCGGTGCCTCAGGACGACTGTGGCCATCGTGATGAATGAACTTCTTCTGGAGCTTGGCGACGTGAAGGAAACGACTGTTGGAAGCGTGGAACAGAGCAATTCCGCAAGGCAGATAGGTTCCCATGATCCAGAACTCGACATCTCCGGGCATGAGAGCACCAATTAACAGACCGAATTGAACACTCCAGGCATATAGATGAAGAAACGCAACGGCAGCGAGCGATAGCCAGAGACCACGGATGCGAATTGTCGGGGTATTGCGGTTGACGATGAGATAACTCGCACCAGCGACGATGATGGCGGTCCAGATGCAGCCGAAAGTCACCCAAAAGATACTCACAGCCGAGGTATTGAGCTCCGACTTTGAGTCGGCGGTAACACCGAGCTCGGATCCCATGATTGGATTAGGATATAAAGAGGGACTAAAAGAGAGTGTAGTAGTTGGATGGCATCAGAAAAACCCGGTCTTCGGGTCCGGGGGGCCCTGGGCTTTATTAGCAACAGAGCGATCGGGACCAGCAGGTCGGGACTTGATGGGGCATACAGTAGAGCCGGGGTTTAGCAAAAAAAAAAAAAAAAAATATCAAATACCTGAACTGGGTTTAGCCGCGCTTTTTACTGGGCTCCCGTCTGGGTTTTCCATGGATGCCCCTGTAGATCATCACGAGATTGTCAGACTCGATCCAGGTAGCCTGATGGAGAGTCTGACTTTGAAATCCACTGCGAGTCCACAGCGTGCCACCGCGTGGTACTCGGTGGGTCGATTGCACTCCCGTTTGGGCAACGATCGTACCCAAAGCTGATTATTCTCATCTCATCGGCCTCTTAAGGCCAAGATCGAGTGTGATCTCGATTTGGAACTATCGATTCAGAAGAAAAAGTCTGCTGGGTACCTGAATGTTCCCCACTTGCCACGTTTGGGCCTATGTGGAAGTCCTCACGGCCCCTTCAGTGTTTTGCATAGCCCGTCCCCAGGGTCATCTCATTCTATCCTGCAGCTTGCAGCTTGCCGCTTGCCTTGCAGCGAAAGCCCCCGGTCGATCACTTGCAAACTATTGATCGTTAAACTTCCGTTTCTCCACGCCATCCCATCCGATCTGATTTGCATCCTCCGTCACACACCCCGCCTGAGGGAAAGCAAGAGAACAAATCCCAGTCAAATCACATCTGATATTCCCGGTCGGGGAGTAGTGGAACCACGCTAAATGCGCCCACGCAGAGACCACCCGGCCCAAACCTATGACTCGCGCCGCCTCATCCCGTCAATAGATCTCAGGCCGGCTTCAAACCTGATCCAGGATCCTGGAATCCGGTGATCGTCGGGGAACAGGCCACTATTTGCTCACATTACTTGCCCGGTGAGGACCGCAAAACCTCCATTGTTCCGCTCGGACGGATTCCGTCATAGCTGGGTTGAAGGCGGCCCATTGCAGAAGCTGTCCTACAAGTCACTGCGGGAAACTAGTCGCCGTTACTTGCTTGTTCAGGATCCAATAGTCAAACAAGCCTAGTGAACCTACCTCGGTCCCAAAAGTGAGTTCCTCATGAAACAACACAGTGAGCTCCTCCCAACTTTTGCTCAATCAATGCGTACGGAGTACAGTCCCAGCTGATTTGGGCGTGGGCGTTTCTCCCTCGTGCTGGGGGTTGTGGCGTAGATCTCGGAAGATTGTTATTCGATCCCGCGTCGAGGGACGAACACGCTAATGCGCTACCACGGTACGGCCTGGGTACCCCCGGTCTTTGTGCACACCTTAACCTTTCTTCCGCAGGAGTTAGCTGCATGAACCGGATAGTATGACTCTACCCCTGGATAATCTGACCAACCCGGTGACAATGTGTCTACAAAGCTATTCTATTGTCGGTCGGGCCTGCGCTCTGTCAAGTCTTGGACGCGTCGACCCCCTATCTTCTCTCATTCTTCCTCGGACCTGGTGCATGTGATGAGAGCATGTTCGCCCCAGGCATTGAGGCAGGAAATTCAGTGCTCAATAATTGAGACTTGCCCTAGGTTCAAAAGAGTCGCTGATTGACACGCCACGAATAGATCCTACGTTCTTAAAAAAAAAAGATACTGCGGAGTCCACGTACCTTATC
The DNA here is from genome assembly GCF_028827695.1 of Penicillium maclennaniae. Lineage (NCBI taxonomy): Eukaryota > Fungi > Ascomycota > Eurotiomycetes > Eurotiales > Aspergillaceae > Penicillium > Penicillium maclennaniae. The sequence goes on along the minus strand of NW_026623215.1, from coordinate 1,473,684 downwards.
TTACCTTCGATAGTGGCGTGTGTAACCGACCACGAACATTTCTCGGGTCCTTGAGTAGCTGCATTCCACCCTAAGCGTGCGCTGGGTGGGGGGGGGGTCGGAGGACGCCGTTGCATGCGTTGGCAGTAAACGGCGGCTGGCGTTCACTTCATCGGTGATTCGCACTTCGTACAATCCTTTGAACAGTAAGATTGTCCACATCCTGAAACAGAATTGTTTGGATTGATGGCTAGCGCTCCTGATGTGGAAAGCTACATTAAGTGTTGTGACGCCACACCGGCATCTCCGTCGGAATGAAAGTATTGATCCATAGCCCTGCCTTTATATTTTGGCGACGAGACAGTCAATTCTTCGACTGAAAGCGAAAAATTGAAACAGACATCCAAATATGAGGATTGAATATAAGTCCTGGCTTGGTTTCAAACGGTTTGAGTTATGGGCGTTCGGTGGAGGAACTTTTCTGAGCGTTGAGAACGTGCGTCGCGATTCCCAAACAGGAAAAGCAAGTCCCGATCGCTTATGCAGTGTGAGATCTAGCGCACCGGAAACAACGGCCTTGAGACCAGCCACCGGCACCTATGATAACAGCACGTCTCTCGAGTCAGGATTTTGGCTACGCAGGACCCAACGTTATGGGCGCGTCGCCCCTTTCACGACAGCCGTTACAACGTGCTGTGTGGAGCCATGCACCAATAACTTGGGTGGGTGGGGCTGATGTGAGGAATTCCAAATCATCGGTCTCCTTAATCAAGGCCGACTAGCGTACAAGCGTACAGAGATGATGCGACAGGACGGGATTATCCGAGTCGACGGCGTGAGTTATGACAATGTAGCATGCATTAGCTGCGCAGAGGGATAACATAGATCTTGAAGCCACTCTTTTATTTTATCGCCATACTTCTACATTTGACGCACTGAAAACAGCTTTTGACCAAGTGGACAGTGCAAACCATCATAAACACTTAATTTCAGCCGACTATTAAAGGTGGTCTAGACTTTGCTAGGCAGCAAGACTGTACTCGCCGTCCAAGGGCAACTGAGACCTTTTAAACGAGATCGCCGGCGGGGTCTTCGGCACATCGAGTTTCCCCACTTGTGTGAGAGGGGAAAGCGATTGGGAACGAGGGTGATCGGGCGTACAAATTCAACAGTTCTCAACTGGAAGAGATCGATATTGCTTTGAAGAGCTTTATGCGTCGATTGGGACAGAAACAGGTCTATATTCCCTGTTACGGAATGCAAATAAGTCAGCGTGCCCTCGAATTCTTTATACAGATCTTCCCTACAGGCACCGGAGATTTCGGTTTTCTAGTTTGTGCAGGCTTGACTTGTTCCTCATTCGCATTCAGGAGTGGCCGATTGAAGGGGAACATTCACTCAGATGGACTTCTTTCCTCGCGGTAAAGTTCACTCTCCAGGAGTCATTACCTTCTTCTACTTCTTTCCCACAAACTAGCTTCGGCAATCAAGCCCATGTATGACCTTATCAATATGAGAGAAGGCAATTCACAGCAATTCTTGCTCAGCCTAGGTCTAGCGACAAACCCCAATCAGCAAAGCACAAGCCAAAGTGCGTTCGACGTTTGCTAACCATTACAGACACCATTCACTAGATCTCTAATTACAAGACTCTGATCACTATTGAGAGAAACCTATTCTTTCCAGCGTCACTGAGCTACGTTCTTCGGAGAAGTTACTGATGGCGTACCAGAGCTTTCTCTGGAGCTCTGGCACTAGGAAAGAATGCGGGCTTCTGATCCCCTGTCTCGAGGCTGAAGTCAAAATCGAAGCAATTGACAGATTGATACCGCTGGATGTTTCGTAACATACATAGCCAACTGATAGCCAGAACATATCTAAAGTCAATATATGATGGCCTCTGCTTTCTATCAACAAGGGGCTTATTTGGTGTTTTGGTTTAGATGCCCTTATTATGAAGCAATTATCAACGCCCACACCATCAACGAAGATGTCGCGAAATCTCTGAGAATTTTGTAACATTGCAAGTACTATTCCAGTTGGAATTCAGTGATATCTCTCTCAAAATGAAATAAGCTTTTGGAGCCGTTCTGGAATGGCCGGGGAGAACATAAATTCTCGGCAATGGAATGCAGATCGTTTGGGTACGCGGGGCCGTTCCGGGTACTTTCGACCTTCAATTCGCTTAGACCATAATTACGATCTAAATACTTGTAATAAAAGTATCTCAGATATCTCTACCCGCAAGAATCGATACCTCTGGTCCTTGGCCCTCTCTGTTGGAACCTCAAGCGGAAAAGATGTTCCACCATGGAAAGAAGTGTCAGGTGTAGTCACCATGTTGTCTGGACAATGTTGAAATCATCGTAAGGCTCAAAAGTTGCAGCCAGCTCTTGTTTAAATACTCAGTGCGTCTTGAACATGATACTCATTGGGATCAGTACTTGGAGGGTTCATACTTGAGACTCTCGCTACTGTTGGGATGGCAGTCCATCTCGAAGTTCTTGATTGTGGATTGGCCGGAGCGATCCAGCTTTCTTTGTGATCAAGAGCGAGCTTTACTTCTCCGTCGTCTTTCGGAAGATCGTGGTGAGGCAAGAATGAACCGGTTTGGATGGACCAGCCTGGAAAAAAGTGTTCAGCGATATCAAGCTCTACCTTGGGGGTGTTCTAATCACAAATCATTCCTATCATACATTTCACTCATCATAATGCAGCCCTCTCATGTACTTTGGCATCGTGAATACCGGCTACGCGACGTCCTTTTTCACCCCGACAATTTTGCATCAGCTGGGATGGACCTCGGTACGAGCACAGTGATGAGCATCCCAATCTACCTCGTTGCCACTGCTATTGCACTCGTGACGGCCAACACCAGCGACAGACAACGCCATCGCTTTGCTTTTACACTTACAGGGTGTTTGATTGCCACGATCGATTGTATTACCTTGATCTGTCAAGAACTCGGTGCCTGTTGGTGCTCGATATTTTGCTCTGTATGCGATCACTGGTGGCGGGTACATGAGGCAGCCAATTCTCATGGGCTGGCTGAGCAATAAATATGGCCGGGCACTATAAGCAATCAATTGCGTCTGCCATGCAGATTGGATTTGGGAATTGCGGGGGACTCGTGGCGAGCAATATTTTCTTTGATTCAGAGACACTTTCATATCCCACGGGCTTCGGTGTGAGTCTTGGGATGGTGTGGATCTGTGGAGTGTCTTGTATGGTCTTTTTCGCTTGATTGTATCGGGAGAACCGGCTGCGAGATGAGTAAAAAAGGAATGACCGGTATAAGTTACTACGAGAGGAACTGGAGAATCTGGGAGATGGGCATCCTAGCTTCAGGTTTACTTACTAGGTCTATCTATTGGGCGGACTTGGTCAAGTTTCCCAATGGAAGACAATGGCCCCATTGACGATACCGGGGGAAATGATCAGCACGGAGACCTAGTCGATTACTTCTTGAAGGACACGGGCCTAGTTTCTGTCGATATTCGTTCACCATATATTAGAGGTAGTGGCAAATACGACATCCTCAGTGCGTCCAAAATGAGATCAGCGGGGAAAAGCTGTACATTCCGGGCAACCACTCGCGTGGCTGACACCACATTTCTTTGACCGACACTCTGTATTGGTAGTTAGATCTCCCAAACACCTCACAGTGCATTCAGGTACAGGCCTAAGCAAGCCTAAGCAAGCCCAAGCATGGGTCTGCCGGGCCATCGTTGCAGTCAGATCGGCATTGTAGTGCCGAGATGACGTAACAGACTTTGGACGGGACTTTTCATAGATGATTAGACGAAGCTTCTTCGGCCACATGCTGCAATCTTACTAAACGTCCTATTCGATCATCGCACGGGCTCCATTTCCGGTCTTGTGAAAGGCACTGGCGCAGTCACTACTGCATCTTAAATCACCGGGGGTGTACACCGATCCCCAATCAGACTACGAACCCCCCCCGCGCGTCCTAGTCATTTGCAGGAAAAAAAAAAGGCACAGAGCCCCTAGCGGCCTATTCCTCTGCTCTATATAACCGGCATATCTCCTGATCATCACTTGAAGTTCATGGGATTAAGAGATACCGGAGTACGACTAGTTCATGATGACCAAGCTACGCTCTCCCCCAAGACCACTCATTCCATCGCATCCGAGCCATGGAAAAACGACAACCCATTTGGACCCCCTAGGGTGCAACACTCCTTTCCCAACAGTGGTATTCGACGACTTCGAGATACCCTTTTCAAGCTATCACCGTCCGCTCTGGCCGAGAAAGAGGAACTCCGCAAAAAGAACCAATACAAAATACCCTTAACCCAACGAAACGTGGACAACTTCGTCACCAACCAACAAATTAAGGAGGCCTGTCGCTCAAATCATACACAGTCGCCAGAGCTTCAAGTCGTCAAATGGCTCGAACGTGTTTCTTGATCGGGCGACCTGCATCCACCCAACAACCCTGGTGCTCCAGAGTTCGACTAGGCGTCTTCTCGAAATTCTCTCTCGATCCTTGACCCCGCACGCGATCAGCGACGCCATCCAAGGAAGTAAATCCGAGATGTCTGTACTACGGGGGCCGAAATGATTTCGGACTTGGCCCGGTACTTTCGTGGAATCATCATTGACTTTGCGCTCTGCTTGTCTTGGCATCATCGTCATGGCGCGACGCGCTAATCCCCTTGCTCTACGAAACGAGAGAGGCTCGCTGGTATTCAGGTGAGATACAAACAAAGGATCCTTCCATGATTTGCGCGAGAGCTCATTCCAATATAGTTCGCTGTGGGTACAGATCTTGGCAGCGCTAAGATAACGGGGACTTGGCAAGCTACTCTCATCCCCTACCACACTCTGTGTGCGAACCCCGTGGCAGCTTAGAGACGGCTTGGTGGATTCCTGACTTGGGGAACCCACCGTGACCATAGGAACCCGTACCCGGCACATCTTTAGGTAGTTAGTCCTTGCTTAGGCCAAACCTAATACATAATCGTTTTAGTCTGCAAGATACAGCAGTTATTCTAAAATGGAGGACTTGGAAATCACTCACATAATCCACTCCTGAGCAATGATTATTCAAAAGCGTTTGCCCTCGGATCCATGGGTTATTTGCCAGAGTACCCATGCCCTATGGAAAGTGTTCGCTGATCTGCTCTTTCGGTTAGGACGATGTCCTGCCGCCATGGAAACCTTCAATCCCAATTAAGTATCCCGAAGTCAGCCAGCAGACGACGATCGAGACGACGATCCGATACACAACTGCCCTATAATATTGTGGCGCAACAGTGGTTACTTTTGTTCCTTGAGCAAAGTGCCTTCTATGCCGAGCCACCCGAATCTTTCAGATTGGGAACTTGGTACTATCCAGGACCCTCTGCTCCATACCTCCTGAAAGATAAAATGCAAATCAACAGCATCGCAAGAACATATCTCAACCCTTTTCATCTCGTAGACTGATTTGGGCCGAATGACGAGGCGAACTGAAGGTGTAATTCGAATCGGAAGCCTGAAGTGCTTCCCCGCTGTGGGGGCGACCCTGCCCTATATCCAACGACCATCGGCATCAACAAACCACTCCCTACCAACCATAGCTCACTTCGTACCCCAAAAGTACACGGCGTGCGTACAAGAAGAGATTTCTCTCATCATGCGACCCAAAAAGGTCGCCATCATCGGCAAGTATTCCCGCCTGGCAAAGAGCCATCTCTGAGTCCAACCCCGCCTTACAATATTACAGGTTCCGGCCCCTCGGGCCTCGTCACGGCCAAAACCCTACTGCACAATTTCCCCCACGGGACTTTTGCGCCGGTGGTCTTTGACTCGCGCCATGGAGTCGGTGGTCTATGGCCGAATCAGGCGCACGGCACGCCAGTGACAAAGGCCAGCACTCCGGGGACTTTGGATCCCTGGATGCGGACTAATCTCAGCCGGTTCACGGTATCATTCTCTGATTTTTCGTGGGAGTCGGCTCTGGGTAGTGCGGATGTTCCGATATTTCCGCAGGCTAGGCAGGTCGGGAGGTACCTGGCTGCATATTGCCAGCGCTATATTCCTGAGGAAGTGCTCCGGTTGGGCCAGCGAGTTGTTAGTGCTGTACGCTCTCCAGGCGTTGAAGCTGAATCTAGGTGGAGGATATCGTGGGTCAAAGAAAGGTCAGTGCAAGGTCTCGATGGAGGAGTGAAGCATGGGTCAATTGACGTGACACGATCACTTAGTGTGCATGAAACAGATTCGTCAAATGACGAAGTCTTCTCTGAAGACTTTGATTTTCTCGTTGTCGCATCTGGTTACTTTGCTCGCCCGTACATTCCTGATATCCCGGGGTTGGCGCAGTTCACAGGACAAGTCATCCACAGCTCAAATCTTGGAAAGAGTAATGGTTCACCTGCCGGACATGGAATCAGCCCGAGCCAAGGAAATATGGCTGTCATTGGGGGAAGTCTGTCAGGCGTAGAAGCAGCTTCTGCACTTGCACTGAAAGAGTCATCATCGATGTGCAATCCTGCTTCGAGGTCCCAGGAGAGAGCGAGACAGGCCGTGTATCACATATACTCTCGGCCTTTCTGGAGCTTGCCCACTTACCTTCCCCATGAGACTGCCGACGACAACATTTCATTCTTGCCTTTGGACCTTGCCCTGTACGATCTGAGTCGTCGCCCTCCGGGTCCAATAGAGTATGCTTTGGGTCTAATTCCGGAGGACAAAGCTGCGAAAACCAATGATTACTTTAACGCTCTTCTGGGCACCGAATACGAGAGATATGGGCATATGAATGGTGCCAACTCTGGACAAAAATCTAGTCCACGACCGCCATGGGTGGCAATTGGCAACGAGTATTCGGAATTTGTTCGGTCTGGAACCATCAAGCCAACAATGGGACGGGCTATAGCTGTCCATCCTGATCCAGACACCGGACTAGCTTCCATCAAGATCGAGACCGTCGATGGGCAATCAATGGTCTTGGAGAAGGTGTCATCAATCGTGCTGGCTACCGGATTCACGCCCTTCGAGTCATTATCATTCCTGCCAGCAGATGTTTTGGCTGCTCTGGAATACTCCACCGAGGATCCGTTCTTGCCTCTCGTTCTAGACAAGGGGGGCACTTTTCGCTTGGAAGTACCAGATATAGGGTTTGTTGGCTTCTACCGCGGTCCTTACTGGGGCATCATGGAGATGCAGGCCAGATTCCTTGGCGAGGCATGGACCGGACAAATCAGCGAGAATCTGAAGACCGAAGGTCAGCGAGAAAACCTCCGAGTTCTGAGACAGGTCGACTCCCAGATTCACCGCGGTCAATTTCCCATGGGCGACTACGTAGGGCTGATGGAATCTTTCTCCGCAGACCTGGGGATCACCCGCACCGAGCTCACAAATGGCGAAAATCAGTTCGGGCCTGTTGTTCCGGCTCGATATCTCCACGGCGTGAATACTGTGGGAAATTTCGAGGTTCAACAAACCTTGAAAAGTCTACAAGCCAACTTGAACCCCCATCACGGCGCCGCTCAGGCAGCAGCGGCACTGGCTATCTTTAGAGCTCTTCATGGCAGCTGGCAAGCCACTCAGTTGGCTACAGCCACGGGCATGGTTGAGGCCAATGGAACCGCGGTCTTTCACCCTCGCTACCCTTCCGCCCCAGAATGGGACAAAGAGTATGTCTGTGAAGAGCAATTGGAGCCGACGTACAAGGAAAGTGGGCCCACTGCGATACCAGCAGCACAATGGATCTTTCGTTTATCGGAAGCCGGCACCTCCCATGCCCCGCGAATTGGAGTATGGGCTGTGGATCCGGAAAATACCACAAAGTCCGCTCCCGATGTTTGGTTGAAGCTGACACCGTTCTATCGCAAGAAGAAAGATGGAGAGTATCTTTCCGGAGAATATGTGATTTACGCCCAAAGTATACGCCTGACTGATGCCAGTGATACGACTGAGAGAACCGTATCTGAACGAAAAGAGTATACTTTCCATTTCACAGGGGTCTCGATTGCTTCCTGGGAGTCTGTGACCTATGAGACTGGAATATCCGAAGGCAAAAGTATTGCCAAGGACCAACGTGGTGCGCGCTCACGAACTGTGTATGAACGATAGACATCTACATTGATACCCAAGCACAAGAATCCGCTTAATTCAGTGGCAATAAGATTCGCTATCACGATCCAGCCTGGCAAACACCTTCAAATGGTCAAGGAGCTTTAGATTACCATGGTACTTGACATAAGGTAGCTTATAAACGAGCTAATTATGTCGGTTCTAGCCAAAAAAAAACCTTAACCAGTCCCTTCTGGGAAGGTGAATCCATAGGGCCAAGAGGCTGTAGTTTTGTGCAGATTTTTTAAGTTTGTGCAGGATTCTGAGTTTGCACAATTTCTAAATTTGTGCACCGCGTTACAGACCAAAAGTGGACAGAAAGACTCATCTGGAGCCGAGGAATTGAGTCTATGACACCTCTAGGTTCGATCTTATCAACACCAAACCCCGAGAGAACCAATGGCCATTGTTAACGAGACCTGGGCGAGATATATCCGATGCTGTATCCAACAAATCCACTCCCGAGTAGTTCATTTGTGAGTTATCCAAGGTCGCTTAGACGAGAAAACGTCGTAATAGGAAGTTGTCGGGGTCGCCGCCAATTCCGGCCGAGGTTTCATGAACCGAACCAAGGTTCACGACGGAAAAGGCTCAGCTGTCACCAAATCCATGAACCCATGATTGGGTCTGGATTTCAGGTCAGACACTAATTGTCACATTCTTCAGAGCCGCGGCCAATTGCCACTTTCTTGGAAAAGGAATGGACTGGCCAGCTCTAGTCCGGGGTAGATCGACTATGTTTGATAATCGACTTTGCGGTTCTGCGAAGTGCGGTTCGGCCGAAATTATATGCATGTCCGATCGACTTTTCCTGTGATGCTCTTGGTAGCTATATAAAGCTGGGGATCAGGTACCTTCGTTATCCCAACCACACCTCTCAGGTCTCTCAGTCTGTTCTGTTCTATATTTCCAGCAGAACCAATTGCCTCCAACAAACATCGAAACAAGAAGACCGGGCCCCGTCAAGAAGTATGCAGACTTGATACTCACGCCACTCGCCACACATACAAAACTCAACCGACCAACATCAACCTCAAGCCTATACCGACAAATTACACAAAACGGGGACGGTTTCAGCACTCTCCTGTCACCATTATCACAATGGCCAAAAGACCCTCCCCGACCCCCGAACCCGAGCCGTTAAATCTCGACCCAATCTCCACCTGGCGCGCCTTACAAGCCCTATCGATTTACTTCACAGTCCTCCTCAACCGCCAAATCCGCCGCCGCTGGCTTCTTGAACATAAATGCATGGAAAACAGACCACGCTCAAAACACTTCTGCCCGAACATCTTCCTCGAACCGATCCCAACCCTGCCTAAACCACGCATCCCATCACCAACCAACACGATCGACCCCAACGACAAACACAACCCTTACAACGCCGTAGCCCGGTCTGATCTGGAAGCAAAAGTCCACCTTCTCCGTGCGCGGGTCGAAAAGGGCAAGGAACTGGTGTCTGAGATTGAGCGCCGCATGCTCGATTCACGCATCGCGTTTCCGACACATTTCTGTCATACTTGTGTGGTGGGCGGCGATAAGGTGGAGGTCCTTTTGACAAAGTGTGGTCATCAGATTTGTCGCACTTGTCTTGAGTTTGCCATTGATGAGGAGGGGGTCCATGAGTGTAATATCTGTTTTGTACCGGCTCAGTTTGTGCAGAGGTTGCCGTTGGGTGCGCAGCGGTCGTGTTCAGAACACCTTTCTGGTGTTTCGAGGACTTCTTTGCCGAAAAATGAACCGGCTATGCGGAGTTTGAGTAGTCCGCTTGCTGTATTGCCTTAGTTTGTGATGTTGCGTGGGACTGGAGTCGTGGGGGTTTTGACGGTGGGAACTTTGCACACAATTATTTTGCATATCTGATCTCTCCATGATCAGCTCATTTACATGAGACTATGAATCAATGAATATTGACGAATTATAAAATCGCTAACTTTGAAATACACGTACGAGCCGAGCCATTTTACGATATGCTAGTAGTATTACCCGATTGTCAATCTAGAATAATCTATCGACTAGACGGTGTAGAAAACATCACATCAAAACAAATGCATCGTGAGCCATGGTCTGTCCACCAAAACACAAAAAAAAAAAGAGACAGGAAGAACGCCTTTCGTCCCACAAGAAGCTTGTGTCAGACACAGCAAAAAAGGCCAGTAAGAAAAGGTGGGGGATGAGAAGAGGACATTATATAGGGAAAAAAGAAATAAGCATGCAATCATACCAGTGGATTACCAACTACCCGAAATATGCAGAACAGGGAAAAGAGCCAGAGCCGCGAGGGCCGTGGTGGGTATATAGATTCAAAGCACTGGGGTTAGGTGGCTTTCTAGAAGATTCATCGAGAGCCATGAGGCCGCTCTTACCGATCCTCTGCATGTTCACCGTCATCGATGACCATTTGGACATCCTTGACAGGATGTAACAACATAGGGGGCAGGCACATGCGGCCCTCGCCGGCCAATTCCTGCTGTTCACCGCCATCATTGTCGACCCGCAGGCCAAGCCAGCGACGCCAGAGGTTCGGCGAAAACCCGGCAGAATAGAACCAGGTTGTGCCCTTGAAATTGTGTTCCCGGTCACCGAATACTGCGGTCCGTGCACCGCCCGAGGCACCGTTGCGGCCAGCGTTGAACACTGACTCGAGGTATTTGGTGGGCCAGCGGCGGTCAATGTAGACGGCATGGGGCACGTAGACGGCTTTGAAGCCGTGGTGCAAGGCGGTGGTAGCAGGCCACATTTCCGAAAACATCGTGTGGCGACGAAGGCTAGTCTCGCGGTGCATGGTGGTAAGAAGCTTCCGCGAAAGACGCGACGCGGTAATGATGGCGGTTCGGCGGGGCGGCATGCTGTTCTCCGTGTTGTAGCCGGTGACATCGTCGCGGAGGATCCAGGTCGTGCCCTCAGGATCGTACATAGGGTTGAACACGATCAGGTCCGCATCCTCGTCAACACCCCACTGGTACTGGTCCTTCTCCACGGTCGTTGGCGGGATGCCCTCGCCTTCAACCTCGAAGATGTCGCGCTCGTCAGGCCGTTCGGGACCCCAGATAGCTTTGTCACCTTGTTGAAGCAAAGCGCTCTTCTCTCCCCTCGCGCTGTCTGTCGCGGCCTTAGCAGCGCTCCAGAGGTTGTTCGGACTGTTGGTGCCGATGTCGGTCTGCACCCGAACCATTTGGCGGAAGTCGTCCCATGAACCATGAACTGAAGGAACGTAGAATCGAGCGTTGCGCTCCCAAAGACCCTTGCGCGGCTGCTTTTTGGCCCAACTGGCAACCTTCTCAAAGAGATCATACCAGTGACCAGTGTAACGCGCATCCATTTCCCAGTTCCAGAAGTAGTCGTATTCTGGATGCTGGAAGGCGAAATATTGCATGGGCATGTAGGTACTGCGGTAAACACCGTGGACCGGCAGCCCACGCATCCAGGTCTCTTCGAGCGCGGGGTACATAAGAGCCATCTGCTGCTCGGACCAGAGGGTGCCCATCCCCCTGAATTCCTCTGGAAGTGCATCGTTCAGCACGCGCTGATAGGTCTCGTCGTCGGACCAGATCTGGAGGTCGGGGCTCTTGACGTGAACGAGGAAATGAATCGTGTATTCACCACCGGAAAGAATCGAGAGCTCTGAAATCAGAGCGCGCATGTAAAGAATATCCTCCGGGGTGTAAGTGAAGTCGTGCCACGTGCGAATAACTACTGCGGTTCTAGGGAGACGTTCCGAGCCACTCTGAGGCTGGGATACTCGAGTGTCCTCTGGCGTTTCAATGTTTACACCGGGGATCCCGACGGGCATAGAAACGAACTTGTTAATGCGCGGCTCGGGCAGTTCCTTGAAGCGATGCTGGTTTGCGGCATGGCACCGATGTTGCGCATCAGCCCAGTCGACATGACGGAAGTCCACGGGGGGCACGTCCTCCCAGACGCGCTCAGCTCCATCGCGATGGCCTTCCAACCCAGCTCCGCTGCCACCCTTCTTCACACCGTAACCCAGACCATATGGTCCCAAGCGTCCAAATCGATCAAAGCAAACATCGTCGCGTATTCCTAGCATCTCATTTGAACCCATGACGGGGTCTGGGAAGCCTTTAGGAACACCAGGGAAGGATTGGATGCGCGGGACGCGAATTGAGTTGTCCTTGTCCAAGAAGCACTCGCGCTTCTCGCCGTACTTGTTGATGTAGTCAGAGTTGGTATAGTCGGGGTACGGGTCGAAGACCGAGCTCAACATGGACGGCTTCGAGTCTCGGGCAACCAGTGGGTTTTCGTCCTCCTTCTCCGCATTGTCCTCTTCCAGCGCCAATCCATCGGGGTCATCTCCGGGGTATTCAGGCACATTATCCTTGCGAGCCACGAGACTCGACAAACCGCCTTCGTAGCGACTGAGCATGGCGAAACTCTCCCATAGCGGCGGTTTAGTGGATGTGACCTTTGGCAGGTCGACGGCGACTTGGGACACGGAGGAGGAAATGGTGAATCGGAAGAGAGTGAGGACAAATAAGACGAGGGCTGCGAATAGCGCGAAGCATAGCCATCGCATTATCCGCTGGGGGACACGGAATCCGACGTTGGCTCGAGAGCGGCGCGCGCCGCCACTCATGGGCGGGTAGGACGAGGAGGCCAGGTCGGGCCCGCTGTCCGACTCCTCGTCTTCATCGCTTATATTGTGATGGTGGTAATTTTGGCGTACATGAGGCTGTTTCTCAATGTCCGCATCCTGTGCTCGCGGGTGGTGGTTGTACGGCGACGGTTTCTTGTAGGCCGCGGAGTGTCTCCTCGCCTGAACTGTCATGATTTCGGGCACGACGTCAACATTGACCGTAAAGTACTAACAAGCACGCATCTGAATCCACAAGGCCAATTGACGATGCGGGTGACTAGGGGATGGGGGAAGTGATGGATGCGGAGAGGAAGCACACGATGACGGAGATGTGTGTTGGGTTTGGCGATCGTCGGCCAGGCAATGGGGGGGGGTTCGTTGAATCAACAAACCAGGGATTTTGTACCACAGGCTACAGAAAAGAAACTAAAAATGAGATACGCAAACAATCAGGGGACGGTTAAAAGAAAAGGACCTGCCTGGATGAGGGACTGCCAAGACCAGAAAACGTCCAAGTTGGAGGGATTACGCATGTTCGGGCTAATTTTGGATGAAGAATCTCCCTGTTTTCGTCATAATCGTTCAGTTAAAACTAAGCACCTCATTTCCGGTGACCTGCCCAGTTTACAAATGATATGAAAAGAAAAGCGAAACGGCAATTTTGACGTGGCGCCAGAAGAAAGAACAAATGAAGGCTAAGAGCGAAGAGAAATAAGAGCCGTGGAGAGGAACACACAAAGCACCGAAACCGTACCTCGAGGTAGGCCTCGCAAAAAAACTCCCGCCATAGTCATCATCAATCCATTTGCAGATTTCCAGTGGTATTTCTCTCTTGCTCCTACATACACACCCCGCGTTTCGTGATTATACCCGCTTAGTCGCGGTTCGTCTTCCGGAGAGCGTCGGCGAGCCACTCCAAACCTTCGTAAAGGCCATCGCCAGTGGTGGCACAAGTAGATTGGATGAACTGGAAGAGTTTGAGTCAGCGATGTCCCCGATACCATAGACCTGGGGTGTGCAGGGAAATCTGGACTTACCCAAGCACGGCGTGTGAGAGACTGGAGACCAAGCTGCGAGGTAATCTCGGCGGGGCTCATGGCGTTCTAAGGAAATTGCGTCAGTAATCCATCTCCCGTTCATCGTAGATAGGCGGGAAAGAGCAATGCAATGCGGTCTTACCGGCAAATCTTGCTTGTTGGCGAAAACCAGGAGGAGAGCATCGCGGAGCTCGTCCTCGTTCAACATGCGCTGCAACTCCTCACGGGCCTCGACAATACGGTCCCGATCGTTGCTGTCAACCACGAAAATGATACCCTGGGTGTTCTGGAAGTAGTGGCGCCACAGCGGACGGATCTTGTCCTGACCACCGACATCCCACACGGTGAATTGAATGTTCTTGTACTCGACGGTCTCGACGTTGAATCCTAAGGGACGGTTAGCAGGATTGCGATTGTGGATTCGGGCTCGTGCGGCTCATGTGGCGTATGTGCGCGAAATCGATGGTCGGAGGGGGTGGGCGGGGGACTGACCGATCGTGGGGATGGTGGTGACGATTTCACCGAGCTTCAGCTTGTAGAGAATGGTGGTCTTTCCGGCGGCATCAAGACCGACCATGAGGATTCGCATCTCCTTGCGACCCCAAAGTCTATCAAACAGCCTCGAGAAAGTGATACCCATGTTGGCGGAGCCTCGAAGCCTGGGACGGGTTAGATGAAGGCAGACGGAGAAGGGGGTGGTGTGTTAAATGAAAGGAGGTGAGAGAGGGGAAAAGTTGGGCACTGGAAGTTGGGTGGAGGGGGGGGAAATCAGGAGATGACAGTCATACCAGGTACTTCGTAGATGGTTTAGAGAAGGATGAGATTTGATAGGGGAAGGGGAAAAAAGGACAAGTAGGGGAAGGAGAAGGTGGGTGTTTTTTTGTTTTGGTACAGAAATACGCACGCTGATGGCGGTGGGCGTAGTCTCGGTCACCCTTTGAACGGTTCTGCTTGCGGCGAACTAGCACCAGGCACCACTTTCTGCATCTCTATGTGTTGCTAATTTCTACCTACAATCATTACCGGGTCGCGGTGTTGGGGAGGACTCTCATAAGAGGACACGTTGTTGGCCGTAATCGAAATACGGAGGCGAAAGGGGATCTCGCCCCCCCAGAGAACCTCGGAGACACAGCAGAGACCCTCATTTTCGACCATTGATCCAGGCGCCCGCGTGCCGCTGATAGGCCCATTCCCGACTTATCGTGCCCCAGTCTCGTGCCTTGCTGCACCGGTAATTCTGCGAGTCGCAATTCTCAGTGGACTTGAGGGGGGCTTGTGGGCTGTGGCTGTGGACTCAAGGTGGACTGTGGGACGGGGGACTTGAGTCCACCGCCGCGTCATGACATTCTGTTGTTGATCACTCCTCTCATCCCCGTCTGAGTCCGGTTATCCTGGCTGCTCGTTCTCGTCCCGACCGGAAGAACGTCTTCACCAAGGACTGGTAGATCGTCTTGCCTTCCACGGTATCACTGGCCACGCCGAACAGCATGAGCAGGACGATCGAGACCACGAAAATCACCGCGAAGCTCGTCCAGTAATCTACCTTGGTGTACCCGCCCTTGACACCCTGCAGTTCCGTCGAGAAATACGCCGTCATCAGACTGACCGGTAAGAACAGAATGGTGGCCTTCGCTAGAAGGATAGTGATCCGAGTCAATTTCTCCACTGCTTGCGAGTCCTTAAGCGCGATCAAGTTGAAATTCTAGGAAATTGGTCCCGTCAGCAAATTTCCCAATCCGGTAGATGCGTCCCAAGGTTCCGTCTCAGGTCAACAACTCACCAAAAACGTCAATGATTCCTTCTCCGTCAAACAGGCCTCGATTTCACTCAAACAGTACAAAACAATCCGATCGGCGAGTCGCTCAAATCGTGCTGCCGCGGCTGAACTCAGAATCACCCCAACCGGTCTGTCGCTCGTGCTGGGGATACTGCCACTGCTCATCAGACTGTCCTTACGCATGTCGGCAAATTCTCTATCCCCAAACGATGCTCCAAATGGTAAGGGGGCCGGATGGTGGGAGCGGGCCTCGTCGCGCAGCATGCGCTGGCGTTGGAGCAGCCGTTGCATGATAAGTTCGTAGCTCTGGTATAATCGCTTGAGCACGGCGAGTCGTCGACCGAGCCAGTGCAGTTCATTAATTAGCTCAACCACAGGGCGATTGAGCATATCAGCTCTCTGCGAAAATCAGCGATTCCGGTCGGTATTCCGGTCGCGCGTAATACTCACCAATCTCTCGAGAGCAACTCCATACTTATGCTCCCGTTTCGCGATCAAGCCATAACTAGACACCCAATCATCAAAAATGTAGTAGAAAAGCAGGCTGGGTCCGTCTTCCTGCTTGATATTGGCCTCATCCGGACTACTGTCGCTAAAATGGCGCACGCGAATTGTAACCAGGGAATCATTCTCAGACATAGTGAGATGTTGTTTCGAAACGCCGGAGAAGATGAACTTGGTATTTCTGCGCACGACATCGAGGATCTTGCCCTGGCTCATCGAGAGTGGGCCCTGTTGCATTGGTAGCGGGTTCTCCTGGATCGAGATAATCGTTCCTGAAGAATTCAGTACCAGCCGAAGTACGCCTGGAGAAGGAAGCGCATACCATCATCTGTCAATATCAGCCAGTTCCAGATTCTTTTCCCATCAGGAAGATCTTCCCCGTTATCCATATCCTTTTTCGGAACATCCGGCATCACAAATAGCGTATTGTAGCCGATGCACGTATCTAGCTCCATTAGCCCGCGCGTTCGCGCCTGTCCAGGAAAGGAATCAACGCACATCGTGGACCATGATCCACAGAAGAGAAATGCCAGATTTGATTCGTCACATGGGCAAACGTAAGGTGCTTGAAAGAAGGGGAATCATGCATCGCATCTTGTTCCAGGAGATTCTTGAGATAAATTGCATTCTCGATATCATCCAATTCATCGATGGCTGAGTTGACGTCCCGCGAGCGTGAGCGTGATTGTCGTTTATTAGGCAAGACTACTGGTTGGGGCCGATGAATGACTGGATCAGTGCACATCATCCCCTGTAGTCGCTCGGAGACCCCATAGTGGGTCGTTATTGCTTTGATTGACGCCTTTTGCTCCTCCGGTGCCCAGAAATTGCTTTTGAATGAACAGTCAGCATCATCTGCATCGACAAGCCTGGCCAGCAGACTGTCTCCTTACATCCATCTGGTGCCAAAACATTTCGCTCGCTGGGGTAGAGGTTAGCTCCCGTAGATAGTAGACGGGAGTGCCGCGTACTGGCTTCCTCAGCAACAGCTGGAATTCGTCTCTATCCAGGTCCGTCGCACAAAATGCGTCCTCATTACCGAAATCCAGCACAAAATTCTTGGTGAGCGGATCACTCAGTCGCTTCATGTAGGGTTTGAAATGGATCTTGTCATCGATATCATGGAATTTGTCCTTCAGAGACCAGGCGGAACCTCGGTCGCCGTTGAGACTGGCATAATAATCCTGCGGACTGAGCAGGTCCCGGTAATACGCAGCGTCTGCCATACTGAATTCAAGAAGTTCCGCAGATGGCAAGGTGAGGTTCAGTCCGGCGGTGGTAGTTCCACGCGGGAATAGTTTACTTGAGGGGAGAAGATGAGAACCGCACTGGGAACACGAAAAGAACAAAAACGAGAGGAAAACGCAGACTGCGGCAGACTAATAAACAGTGATGTTGAGACGAGGCACCAGCTCCTCCGAAAAGGGGCAAGTGACCTTCTGAGGCTGACCTTGCCGCCGGTCACGCTTAAGCGCCGGGATCAGCTGCAGCCCTCATCGGTCCCTCATTCTTCATCTTGCATGGTGTCTGACCCCTTCTACACTCCAGTTTTGGCTGTCAAGATCTGCCAAAGTGCTTGGCTGAAGCTTCTGTGGCTGAAGCTTCTGTGGCTGGTCATAGGCGTCATGTTGGATTTATGTATGAGTCGGTCAGATGCGTTTTATGACGAGAGCAGTATTTACTTCAAACCCGGCTTGATGTAGTCTTCTAGGAAATTGGAAGTCGGTCGACCCAAATATGCATTAGGTGGGTCGGGGTTTTGTGATGTGCCCGTTCAGGCCGGCGAGTGGTCTGTGTCCATCGTTCTAGATCAAAGATTCGTGAAACTTGTTTAAGAGGCACAATACATACATCGTGGGAAAGTCGACCTTTTTAACAAATCTTGATCTCATATTTACGCTAATTACGCACGCACTAAAGGTAAGGACAACATGAGCTGCTGTCTTTCTCTGATCATATGTCTGTAGAGATTTGCCAGCTTGAAAGGACACCTTCAGTCCGGTCCCGTAGCACTCCGCCCGTCTGTTGAGGTGCAGATGACCGAGTCGAGCGATGCAAAACCCACGCGTTGCTTTTTTTGGACGGACCGCCCGACCGTTTCCATAAAAAAAAAGCGATATTTCATCGGAAACCCATCGGCATAGAAGGAAGACCTTTCGAGTTCCGGTGTAACTTGACCTAACGGAATCCAGCAGGGCATTACTCAAGCATGCGCCTTGATCTGGGCTTCGATCCAATCCCACAGCTCCTTTCCCTTGCCGTCCCCCAGTGCTTTGACAATATCCTGCCTCGGGTTGCGGGCTTGGAGTCTCCCCCACGGGATTATGAGCCCGCCTTGCTGCTTCTCAGTGATCTCCGGGCTGAGACCCGCATATAGCTCTGTATAGCCGCCTAGCTTAGGTGGATGGAGTAGCCTGTTCACGAAGAACATCATCAATTTGCTCTGGGTGTTGTAGATATGAGTTTTCAGGTTGCCTGGGTTCTGAACCACGCTGATGATGCCGTCCTTGCCATAGCGCTTCCCCGCCTCATCAGCAATCATCCAATTTGCCGCCTTGGACGTGGCATAATTGATGTAGGCGTCATTGGTCCCGCCCTTCTCAAGGTCCTCGAGGTTGTACCCACCTTTGGGGATGACTGCTCCATCATCCAGGAGCTGGTCCAAATGATGCGGACGCTGTTCTTTGGAGAGGCTGCCGCCGCCGCCTGTAATTTTGGGAGGAGCAACTGAGTGAAGAGAAAAGGAGCGATGATGTTAACTCCCATATGGGCCTCGATACCCTGCTTGGTCTTGGAGCCGACCTTCACAGCTCCAATCCCGGCGTTGTTCCATATGATATCAAGGCGCGACTCATGCTCGGAGAACGTTTTGGCCGCACGCCGGACCACATTGAGGTCGTCGAGATCGAGATGGAGGAACCGAAGGCGCGCAGAGCCAGATGGGTCTGTAGACACGATGTCCTTGATGGCCTGTTTAGCGCGTTCCTCGGAGCGGCTGGCCATATAGATGACGGCACCGGTAGGGTAGAGCATCTTGATGAGCTCATACCCAACACCCTGGTTCCCGCCAGTGACTATGAACACCCGTCCCTCTTGGCTTGGGACATCTTTCTCAGTAAAGGTCGGTGGCGGTGGCCAATACTGGGTAATCATAGAAGAGAATGCCATTCTGGGTATCTGTCTCCAATTTAGACGTGTGCAGTGTTTTCCTATTTCACGCCTGAGGTTGTATCAAGATTGCAGTACACCCTGCTGATGCAAAGACTCCTCTTATATCTGCGCAAGGTTCTCTTGCCAAGAACCCCTTTTAACAATCGCCCCATAGTGAAGGTATTGCCAGGTTCAGCTAAGGAAATAAGTCGCCCTTTCTATCCAATAAGGCGGTTTCTACTGAGTTGGCAGGATCAGAATCCCCACAGTTTTTTAGCTTTTGCTTACATTTTCCACGTCTGTCGCCGGCGCCTAAAATCTTGGGAGGGTCTGATCCCTCGGGTGGCCGCACGTGGCGAAGCTGAATTAGTTAACGGAATGTAGGTGCTAAAATGACTAAAGACGCGCAGGTCCGTGCCTGACCGTGGTGCCGGGGACCGTCTGCAAGCCTCAACGGCATGGGCGGATTTTAATGAGATATATCATTCGGATTTCAACTGATTCATGTAAATTCGAGGAGTCCCATGGGATTTCCAATATGAGACTACCCTGTCCTGTCTCTTATAGAAAGCACGGGGTGAGACATATGGCCGACCTTGGCCCTGTAGAATAATGCTCAGAGAGTAGATCAGATCGCTTTAGTTGTAGTCACTGACCCGATCAGACCGTTCAGAGGCGTACTCGGAGTTTCAGAGTTAGCAAACAGAGGCAAGGTCCGGGCATTCAATCGGGGGGAGGAAACGCCAAGAAGTAGAAGGGAAAATGAGGTAAAGAAGCTGGGTTTTTTGGACTTTACTTGTCGACAGCTGACAGAGTGGACGGCACTGACAGAGAAAGAACCATTCAAGCAGAAGACAACACTTATTCTTACTCAATCCGCATGCCCTTTCCGTAAGCACTCATGAGTTTGTTTTCATTGCCCTAGACTTTGTAGCAATTGAAGGGTATATTATGACTAGAACCATTTAGACACCATTAAGTCTTCCAATGTTAGATAGAGACAAATTCTTACACCTTGCATTGATGCTTAGGTCGGTTTTAATTCGATGATCTCATGTTATGGTTAATCGTGGAAAACAAAAGATCACTGGTAGCAAGTTGAAAGCCCTGTGTCAAGACACAGAAAAGCTTTCCCTTTCTTTCACTTCATTCTTTTGAGAGCAATCACGAACATAGCAGTACAGGACATATCTCTGAGTCGATACGCCACATTTATATCTCTTTAAGAAATCCAACTTCAATCAATCTATCCGTGGGGAG
The DNA here is from genome assembly GCF_028827695.1 of Penicillium maclennaniae. Classification (NCBI taxonomy): domain Eukaryota; kingdom Fungi; phylum Ascomycota; class Eurotiomycetes; order Eurotiales; family Aspergillaceae; genus Penicillium; species Penicillium maclennaniae. The sequence goes on along the minus strand of NW_026623215.1, from coordinate 1,453,298 downwards.
TCGGAGGTTAGCCATCTTATTCCTCGTGTTATCCCGAATCCATAGAAAGACGTGTAGCAAGGCCTTTCGAATGCGCGCTGTGCTGGGGTTAATTTTCATCTGCTCTTTCCCTACGATGTAGAGCACTTTGTGTGCATAAGCTGCTTCCAGATGGGCAATGTCAGAGTCGGAAGAGGCGCGGGCTTCTCTGCTGCCCTCCACCGTGGAGCTGCCAGCGGTCACCGATTCCTTTCCCTCGTTCTCTTCGTCCAAGGGCACGTTCGCCCTCTTCGACATCAGATAGTTCCGGACCTGGCCAACGATCACGCTCGCCAGGTTGGGTGTGATTATCTCGTCATTATATCCGTAGCGAACAACTAGTCGGTAACAATTCGGAATAGCTAAACGTGACACGGTGAATTGGTTCTCCGGGGCGATCGAAGGCTGCTCCAGGGGGCGGAGGTGAAAGAACACAATCACCTCAGGCAAAGAGGTGAGCTTGAGCACAAACTGGCTGAACACGATCGGGGTCGTCTCGCCTGCTTTGTCGAAGAATATCCCAAGGCCACGTGTAGTACTGACTGGAAGGTCACCGTATCGTTTGGACAGAAACATTTGGCCATCAGGATTGGATACGACGAAGTGTGATGTGGGGAAGCGGTCTTCAGCTTCGGCGAACCATTGTTGTTCTTTGCCGTAACGCCACAATAGAAAGAGCATGGCAAGGATCGCAGCGAGTGTGATGGTGAACCAGGCCCCTTGAGGCACTTTAGTTAGTGCCGAGGACAGATACGTACCGTCTAGGCAGGCCATGGAGAGCCATGGGAGGACGACAAGGTATGGGCTGATTCGCCAGACGAACATTGCAGCCAGAGATACCATGCAGGTGTCGAAAAATGTCACGAACATGACGCAGACGCCGTACGCATTACCCAGGGACGTTGTCTGCGGGACTCCGAATGAGTTGTGAGAAAACAATAAAACAGGGAAAGGAAGAGACCGCGCCTTACATTGTTATAGATTGATGCGATCAAGATGGTTCCAATCATTAGGAGCCAATTCGCCACTGGAATGAACAGCTGCCCGTGAAATATCCGAGAAGTGTGGATCACTTTGATTTGAGGAAAATAGGAAAACTTCATCACTTGTGCAAGAAGCTATCGGCATAATCAGAGGATGGTCTTTTTTTTTCAATTGAATGCTGTAACTCTCTCACCTGGAAGGTTGCAGTGATGATGGCTTGCGAAGCAACAATGGCAGCCAGAATGGCGATGACCAAGGCTGGATAGATTGTTCCAGGTGGAGCCGCGTTGAAAAAGGGATTCGAATATGCCTCTGGGTGAACGCTGATATATGCTGCCTGGCCAATGTATGCTAATAAAAGGCATGGAAGCGTGTAACACAGCCAGCTGATCTGAATCGCTCTTCGGCTGAAGGCACCCAGATCTGCAAAGAGGGCTTCCACGCCCGTGAAGGCGAGCAAAGTCCCACCCAGCATCCTCCATCCGTCCGTCTTATTACGGATCAAGAATTCGAACGCGAGGCCAGGATTAAAAGCCTGGAAAACCCCAGCATCATATTTGGTGAGGTTATAAATCCCAAATGCCGCGTTAAACCCGAGCCAGGTAATCACAATCGGTGAAAATGCAAAGGACAGTTTCGTGATTCCCAGCGGCTGAATACAAAACAGCCCGATGAGAATGGCATCAGTGACACCGATGACTGTGCCCTTCGATATACTTGGATGCACAACCTCAATGCCTTGAACGGCTCCGAGAACGGACTGGGCTGGAGTGAGCAGGCCATCAGCTAGCACCATGGTGACGGCTAGCACTCCGATCACTTTCAGCAGCCCTCGCGCGAACTGACTGGATTCCAAGCTTCGGCGCACCTTCTGTCCAGCGCGCTCCAGGTCACCGGACAAGAACCGTTTCATCTGAACTAACGAAGCCTCTCTCGGGTCACGATGGGTGATGTTCATCTGTGAGTCAGTCAGTCTTCGATTGTCACGAGGGAGAGATCGTTGAGGAGCACTTGCATAGCGACTGAGGAGGGAATAGGTACTGAAAGTGCCACCTTCGCCGTCATTGTCGGCTCGAAGGATCACCAGTACATACTTGACAGTCACCATCATGAATAGGCTCCATATAATGATGGAGAGGACGCCCAATAGATTTTGCCGAGAAGGGGGGGACGAAAATGTCGACGAGTAGACGTAGAGGGGACTGGTGCCAATGTCGCCATAAATCACGCCCACGGATTGATATGCCAACCACAACAGCACCTTGCCTTTGAATACCTGTCCAGGTTGAGCACCTTGTCACTCAAGCGGTCCCTCATGGTCGCGCTGCCTACCTGTTTCTGCTTATAGTCGCCCGGGAGTCGCAAACCTGGATCATCGTCTGGTTGCTCGGCGATCGGCATCCTGTTACTGATCCGCTCCGGTAGCCTGGAATGGGAGCGAATATTGTGAATACTCTCGTGGATATCTTCATGATGAGATCGTGCCATCGAGAGTGACTCGGGAAAGGCTGGCCCCAAGGTTGATCCATCGTCGCTAGACGGCGGCTGCCCCGACTTATCTCTTGCATGCACGGGCTCTGCGACCCTGATTCTCACCATACTGCCGGCGAACCGATAAGGAAAGGTCGACAGTGACGTTGAGATCGATGGTGAGGGGAGATAGGCGCGTGGCCGTCGTGTGTGGGTGTGGTTGCGTGGTTCACAAGTAATACCATAATGATAACAACGTGATCCATCAGTACATTCACTACTCTGGCGTGACGAGGCTGAGGTTGAATGGCTACCACGGATCACAATTGTCACATGGCCAACGTACAATGGAACGGGAGTGGTCCAGTCGAAGGTGACACATTATCATCTTCCTTATAAGCCCGACCTAGATCTTAGCTCGTCGCTCGTCAGGAGTTAGATATGAGGGATTTCTCTGGTTCTATCAGAGAACAGTCCGAGGAAGCTTATTTCAACAAGCAAAGCGCAGTATATGAAGTTTCTTACCGTTTCCCTGACCGATTGGGAGATACATGCTTGCTTGATTGGACCTTCGGGCAACTCCATGTGCTGAGCGTGAGTCGTGATAAAAACATGGCATTTGTCCTTGGTGGAGATGATAATCATTACTACGGGATGAAATTACGGTACTCGAGGCTGATTTATCGAATGTACTGGACCATGCAAAGGCCAGTGGAACCATGTCCAAATACGGACTAGTGTCTTTTGGAATGGAAATCGTAGAAGTAAATCGAGACAGTGAGAGAGAAAGAGAGAGAGAGAGAGAGAGGGGGGGGGGATTGAAGATACTAAATCTTGGTAAATATTGTGAGCAAGCCTTTGGGGACTTCTTTCAACAGACTCTCTTGACTCACCTTGGTACTATGAGGTGGGCGCAAGCCACGAAGAACACCAAAGTGACATCGTGTTCTTCCATATAATTGAGTCATAAAAAACATTTCTACAATACCTTTTTTAGGACCTCCATAGGCCCAATCCCACACGTCGATCCGCATTTTTGTCATCCATCTCTACAGTCTGGCATGAGTGCTCCACATCTTGACTCAGGGGAGGTCATCCTTATTCCGAAGACCTCCATTTCCCCGGTACGTCTCATATTCGTCGCAAACCGATACAAGAATATCCGACTACATGGTCTCAAAGGTTGATCCAGAATCGTTCTCATCGACATATGAGTTTTGAGTCTCAATTTTCCTCGGATGTATGGCTATCACGAATCCAGAACCCACTCGGCAAGACGTTCGCTGCCGTGATAGATTCCGATGTTGAGCCTGATGATCAAATCAATGATACATGGTCACCTCAGACCGAAGGTGCCCCTAGTACGGTCCGAGGCCTCATCAGAAAAGAATGGGTGGGCATCGCGACCCTCATTGGCCCAGTGCCATTTCCTAGCGAGTGTGACACTACGAAACAGAAACCCTGGGACGCTTTTATCAGAGATGGAAAATACCAAATACCTTCCAACCCAGTGGAACCAGACATTCTGAAACGAGCTCATGTCGTTTATGTGATCGTGGGCAAGTTTGTTCTACCTCATGCTCGTCGCAAGGGACACGCTCGTCGGCTACTCGAGGCCTTTATCGAAGCGGCCGAGGAGGAATCTAGACTATTCGGTGCATCCAAGACTAGCATCACTGTCCAGACCGAGCCAGGCAACCTTGGTGCGAAGCAATTGTATGAGAAAACAGGCTTTGAACCATGGGATGACGTATTGTTAGAGAACCGACGGGGGATTTCATCTCCTGTGGTGTCTTTGGTGATGGAGATGGAGGCCGAGATGTGAATGAATACAGGAGACGAACGTGGCTGCATTGAATACATAAGTTCGCAGTATTCGAGAGATCGAGTTCACACCTTATTTCTCAGGCTGGTAGAGAGGGGTCGCGCTGGATGAGTCAGCGACTCTCATTCTAGGGCACCGCTAATCCCATTTAGGCTTAGTGAACCGCACCCACAAGCGGAGAAATTTGCGGACTACTTTTCTTCTCTCCAAGCCATTCTTGCGCAGAGCCACACCTTAAGAATTTCTTTAGGAAGACTGTCGCCATCATGTCCAAGATCACAGTCGGTACGTTGCTTGCTTCTGCTGATCTACATACGAACCCCGAACTCCCACTAACTTCCTACCAGCCGGAGTGCGTGAGAATGTCAAGCAGGTGCTTGACTACTCTCTCAACGAGAAGAAGCGTAACTTCCTCGAGACCGTCGAGCTTCAGATCGGTCTGAAGAACTATGACCCCCAGCGTGACAAGCGTTTCTCTGGCACCATCAAGCTGCCCACCATCCCCGCCCCAACATGAGCATCTGGTGCGTTCTTCTTCGCCATCTCTTCTCAAGTCGGACATGCCTGTATCGCCACATCGATCAGTGCAGGAGCCGACAAGAAGGTGTAACAATACTTTCAATCGGAAAATACTAACGATAGTCCTTTTGCAGTATTCTTGGTGACCAGCACGATCTTGACCGTGCCAAGCACCACGGCATCGATGCCATGTCCTCCGACGACTTGAAGAAGCTCAACAAGAACAAGAAGCTCATCAAGAAGCTTGCTCGCAAGTACGATGCCTTCCTTGCTTCCGAGGCTCTGATCAAGCAGATTCCCCGTCTGCTCGGTCCCGGTCTGTCCAAGGGTAAATTTCCGTCCTAATCTACCACTGAAAAACTCAAATGCTAATCCTTTTACAGCCGGTAAGTTCCCTACCCCCGTCGGTCACGGCGAGGACATGCAGGCCAAGGTCAACGACGTCAAGTCTACCATCAAGTTCCAGCTTAAGAAGGTTCTCTGCCTCGGTGTCGCCATCGGCAACGTCGGCATGACCGAGGAGGAGCTTGTTGCCAACCTCATGCTGTCTGTCAACTACCTCGTCTCCCTGCTCAAGAAGGGCTGGCAGAACGTTGGCAGCCTTGTCATCAAGGCTTCCATGTCTCCCCCCCACCGTGTCTACTAGATGCTCCGTCGCTTTACTGCGCTGGGGTTTTCTAGAGGGAATGAGAAGTGAGGGTGTCATAGTTTAGTGACCACAAAAAAAATGAACTCACGACTTGGTCTCGATCATACTTCTTTTTCGTAAGCCTGTACGACCTGAATTTAGACATTTCAAAGCATATAGTACAATTGCTATAGTACATTTCATCTGCTCAAATAATAGGCGGGCAAATTACATACTCGTCTAGTACATGCTGCCACTGTTTATTCCATACCTGCCATCAGTTCAGTCTTGTCCAAAATCATGCCGCGCATGCCAATAAATTCCCGCAGACTCTCCCATCCTCACCGACCTCCTCTCCCCGCATGTATGGATCCTTGAAACCCCAAGCGACAGCAACTCTGTCCATAGCAGCACGCTCCTCTTCCCGCAACCACCGTTGCCGCAGGGGAATGCCAGGGATCCAAGTGACACGTTCCATCTGGTCGTTGGCGGTAGTAATAGCCAAGATACCAATGGATGCAGTACCACCGACATAAGCCAAGGACGCCGCAAAGGCAATTCCGGTCGCCGTGCTGGGATCCATAGTATTCTGGAGTGCGCCCGCCCAAGTGGCAGCTGCATAGCAGGCAATTGGAGCACTCGCAAGACCAGCTAAGGGAATACCGGCCTTGCGGAAGACCTTTGCGCGGTGGAAAGCGGGGGCGCAGAAGGTGGTGTCGATGATCGCCAGCACGAGAGAGAGGTTCTTCTGCGCGATAGCGACATCGAGAGCCATGTTGGCTAGTTCAGAGGGAACGGCACTGTTAATGCTCTTGGGGTTGGGCTTGAGATATTTGATCGGCGAGCTGTTGGCCTCGGGGACAGGCTTGTTGGCATACAGGCTGAAGATCTCGGGGAAGTGCTCAGCTCGTCGCAAGAGGGTCTGGGTCTTGGTGTAGTGCTCCAGTGCTTCGGGGGATATGAAGATCTTTTGGTCCAACAGGAGGTCAGTGGCAATGCGCGATAGCGAATCTGCGAGACGTGAGTCCAGCTTTGCGGTCCTGGTTGCTTGGTGGGCTCGTCTCTCTGCCGAGGTCGACGCGCTCTTCTTCTCCTCCATGTCCAAGAGCGATGAGATCGCATTGCCTTCGTCGTTCGATGTAGTGCTTCCATTTTCTCGCGAAACCAAAGCCTCGGCGATCTTCTGGCATTTTGCGAGCACCTCCACAATCGCTTCGTTTGAGGGCACTTGATCCGACTTCTGCAACGCAGATGCCTCGTCTGCTACCTGCTGAATGGCAGAGTCATGTGTGGAGGAGTTAGAGACATAGCGGCGCGCAAGAATAATCGGCGAGGACGCCGATGATTGCACGCTGTGTCTTGACTGCAGCGGCGAATGGCTGTTCGGTAGTCGGCTTGTCGGGGTGGATCGGGCAATGGCAGGGATGCGCGAACCTGTAGAAAACTGACATAATTGACAGATAGAAGCTTGCGGCTTTGGCACTTGGGCCCTCAAGCTAATTCGTTTCATGGTGGCGGTGGCCTAGAATGGAGAATATGATAGCCTTTTTTTTGATAGGAGAGGCTCAAGGCGGAGACTTCGGGCGCAGTCCACTGCCCCGTACTGCGCGCCCTGACGTCTTTGCTTCTGCCTTACACATCCGCGCTTTCTCCTAGGGAGCACCCAACCTCTTGATACCCTTGGATATATCTTATGAGGAGCTCTACTCGCACGTGCTGTCTCTAAAACGCCTTTGATATGCCTCCTCCCCCCCTCCGCCCCCTCCTCCGCCCCCGCCGGGAGGGTTAGGTGGCCCTCCCCCGCCGCCTCCTCCAGGAAACCTGCCAAACCGACCACCGAAAGGCGCAGCAAAGGATCGAGTATGTCACTTGAAGACAGGCTTCTCTCGGTCTGAAATGGACTACAAGCCTCAAAAACTCATGAGCACGTGGCTAACTTGAAGATAGGGTGCACTGCTCAACGATATTCACAAAGGCGCTCGTCTGAAGAAAGCTGTTACCAATGATAGATCCGCGCCGATCATTGCGAGTAGTGGAGGAGGCTCGGTAGCACCTCCTGTCGGAGCAGCGCCACCAGTGCCAGGGGCAATGAAACCGCCTTCCGGGCTCGCTCCGCCGGTTCCCCCGGCTGGCAGATTGCGAAGCAATAGTGAAGGAGTGACTGGGTCAGACAATACATTGGGAAGTCCTGCAGCTCAATTAGGCGGACTTTTTGCCGGTGGAATGCCCAAATTGCGCAGTCGAGGTGGTGTTGATACAGGTGCCACTCGAGACTCCCCATACATGTCTGACTCCGAGGCTGCGCGCCGAGCACCTTCTGCGCCAGCTCCAAAACCTCCTACAGCTCCTCGGCCACCTGGCGCGCGGCCACCACCTCCACCGCCATCTACAGAGTCCCCGCCCGCTCCGCCCGTGAACCCGCTAGTCGCTCAATTGAAGAAACCACCTCCACGACCAGCGGCAAGACCATCATCTTCGATATCTTCGGCAGCTGGTAAGAGTGCACCAGAAGCTCCCCCCTCCACGAGCTCCTCCACCTCCACCAGGAGGCAAGGCTCCGCCGCCTCCTGCATCTCGCAAACCCTCTGGAGCACCGCCACCTCCACCTCCAGTAGCTAGTCCAGCAGCCCCTCCCCCCTCCTCCGCCTTCCGCTCCTCCTACCACTACACGAGGAGCTCCTCCTCCACCAACTCCTCCATCTGGTGGCCCGCCTTCCATCGCTGCTCTAGCCGCTCGCAGTGCCCTGAACAATACAAGCTCACCCGCGGCACCACCGCCACACCCACCACCTTCTGCTGCGCCTGCAGCTCCCCCTCCACCACCACCAGCTTCAGCCCCTCCAGCTCCGGCAAATGAAGCACCATATCGCCCTTCTCCAGTTCCCTCACCTCACCCTGCACTGGATCCCAGTGCGTATACACTGACCAATGGAGGTTTAACTCCAGCACATAGCACTCAGAGTCTGTCATCACACGCTATCCACATAGACGATCCTCGGTTCAAGTTCCAAGGCGACGGTCTACTTCCTAAGCCGCGGCCATTTACAGGTGGAGAGCGCAGATACCGTGCCGGTAGAGGCAGTAGTGTACCACTGGATATGAGTGCATTGCGTGGTTGATTCGTGTGCATGAGAAATTGCAGGCGATCTCGTGCACAGACAGTGAATTGATATAAATCATAAATCTAACGTTGGAGCCAAACTGGCCCTTGATCTAGTAGAAAATAGATTTCTGCAGTTGAGTATTGATTCTCCTGAAGTCCTCACATGCTATAATAATCTTCAGTGCATGTTTTTCACGACCTCCAACTGCAATCTTTTGCCCCTATTCGAAATGATCTTTCAAGAGTGTCGTTAAGCAAAGCATACATAGCTAGTTCCAACTACATTGATGTTCTACGAACCTTCTAAGCTCGCACGTGACCACGTCAATCAATGCAAACAACGGCAAAGACCTCGCGATAGTCGCCTGTCAATCCTCCATCAATTGAACTCTGCGCCTCGATTGGGCTTCTCCTGCCTTCATTCCTGCGAGATATCCGCCGCAAAATATCCGTTGCGACAAGCCTTGTGCACGGTTGACTTTGATCGGGCCTGTTGTCTGATCCAGCCTTCGCCAGTACGGAGGTGACTGCGGGACCTTGGATCGACTGCTTGATTCGCGCAGGAGAGCTTGTGCTCAGCACGCAGGCAAGTCATTCGCTTCGACAATCAATTCAGCTTGACGAAGCTATCTAGACCTGATCGTGTCTGCCATCTTGCGTCTCCACGCGATCTTGGTAACGCAGTCTTTGAACGACGATTGACCTGTGCGGGAAGTTAGGAGAGCTCGAGCTCTATTCGCATTGAGCATTCTCGACCTCTTCAGTTCATTCTATATCGCTTCAATTACATTGTCGTGTCTTCTTGGCTACAATTGAGCCCGATCCGTACCGGTGGTAAACACCTACAATCCTCCGCCATGTCGCTTCAACCATACATCAATAGTAAGCACCTTCCTTTTATCTGAACGTTTTCGATCCAGTGAACTAACCTCTTCCACCTTTATAGAGAGAGTTCTGATTCTCACCGTGGACGGTCGCACACTTTTGGGTACCCTGCTCTCGACCGACCAACTTACCAACCTTGTGCTCACCAACACCGTTGAGCGCATCATCCGCACCCCAATGATGATGAGCCTTCATCGCAGATTGAGCACGGGCTCTACCTGATCCGAGGAGATAATGTTGTCATCTGCGGCGAGGTCGACGAGAAGATCGACGGAGAGATTGACTGGAGCAAGGTCAAGGGCGAAGTGATCCGAGACACCAAGAATGCATGAGCGCATTCGGCATGAACATATACTTTGATTTGACAGAGCTGGCGTTGGTGGTCTGGGAAAAACACACATTTGCATACTATGAACCAATCAGACGAATGAGAGGGCCGATGTCTTGTCCAGCTCGGCAGTTGTGAGACGCTCCGACCCCAGCGGAATCTCATCGTCATCGCTTTCTATGGTCTACCGCCCCCCCCCCACCATCAGGCATCAGGCCCTCTTCTTTCTTCTTCGTTTTCTCTCTCTAGTTGCGAGTACAAGACTTGCGACGATGATTTGCCATGATGCACTGGTTGAGATATGCATGATGTGGCCTTGTCTTACCGCGAAAGTCAGCCTAGTCGTGTAGTGATCCGCGTTAGACGGCTTGTCCGTACGGCTTTCCAGGTCAGCGACACACTGACTGGTGATGGCTGACGGGGGTTGGGGGATAGGTCGGAGGAACATCCCTACGTTCTTGGGCGCTAGGCACAGAAAGGGAATCGACGGAATGTGGTTCTTACGAGGAACTTGCATGTACACCGTACCTTTTGTCAGACACATTGTGCATCATCTTCGAGGCTCATCAATCTACACATTATCTCTAATTGACCCCCCTGAGTGCTTTTTCTCATTCTTTTCATCTTAGACCCGTTTGCGGCATAGTCCACTCCACGCGGGACGGTGCCAAGCCTAGCCACGAAGAACGTCTGGGCATTCAGGGATAAAGGGGATGGGAATCTGATCAGACCGCGACCACATCCTGCAGTGGCGATGCAGTGGCGATGCAGCCCGATCAGATCACATTAGGGTAATGGTTGTTCGTGCATGGATCGTACACCGCGAGTTGTTGGGCCGTGCTGGTGCAAAAGGGTTTAGGTCGACATGTATCACATAGAGTCAGGCTTGATACTGTAGACAAGCGCCTAACGGGGGTTTAAATTGAACACTAGCCCCAGTAGCATCAGTCGCACTCCGCAAGCAGTTTAAGTCGAGACGAGAGAGGGGCACAGGCAGAAATTCCTGGCAACCAATAATCAGCTAAATTGGCCGAGGTGACACTTCCCGCCCCATTCCCCTCCCCTGATTTGGGTCTCCCCTTACACCTCCACACCATTCTCCCTCTTGTCTCTTTTTCTCTGTACCTCATCACTCATTTCCCTCGCTGGTCGTCGGGTTCTTCATCTTTACTCCCACGACTGCCGAGTCCTTCCGCCACCAGCCCCCCCCACCCTGACCCGTCCCTCGCCCTTCATGTGGACTCCAGTGTCTCGAACTACACCAATACTGGGTCAGATTTCACAAGTCACCCGGGCTCATTGCCCGTCGTGAGCGTATCTCTGGATCAATCCCTTTCGAGGAACATCCTTACTGATAGCAGGAAATCTGCCAACCCCCACGCGATGTGGCTTTACAGGGGCGCACAGTCGGCGGTCTTCTACTACGCCACTTGTACACCATGTGCGGAGAGCAGCGATCGTAGGAAGCGCAGGAAGGAAGCAGCACGAACACAGCGAGAGAAGGAGAAGGCAAAAGCGGACCAGGAACTCGTCACCGACCAACCTCGCCCATTTGCCCAGCCAACCCCATTCAGCACCAATGAAGGGTGGCGTGAAGAGATACTTCTGGGCCCTGGACCTCCGGCCCGTCGAGGAGGAAAGAGTTACAATGTACGCACCAACAGCTGGACCACGGAGAATACCGACCACGGCTCACAATTGAAGGACAAAACTGGCCGCCTTATGCACCCGCTTAATGAGCGATGGAAATCTATGCGATACCAGCGCGAGGATGAGCCGCTTTGGGGTCAGGAAGTACGCGGGTCGTCAATTGGCTTCTCTGGTCGCGGGCGTGCCGATCCCAACGAACCCTCGAAATATTACACCGCACGAGTGCCCCTGTCAACGATCTGCATCCGCCGATCGTAAGTGGGCCGTCCAGTCGCGCCGAGACTCGCTGGATGCTGCAACCTCCCCCCAGCGCGAAAGTCATGGCAGGAAAGCAACATTTCGACGAATCTCCATGCGATAGTCTTGGCGGATTCTTCGGTGATCGCACGTCTCGTGCTGCTCGAGACGCTGATCGTGAGGAATACGATACTACCAGACTCAGCAGGATCAGCACAGGATCTACTGATGAGGCCTTCGATCAAGAGGTCATGCAAGAGAAACTGCCGAGACGGCCCTCTGCTACTCAAGTGCGTCGACGCTCCGATAGCGTCGGCTCGGACGACTTCGACCACATTCGTGATTCTCGATCCGACTCATTGTTCTCCATCGCCAACACTGATGATCAGTCCTACAGCACATCTTGGAAGTATCCCGATACTCCTACAACGCGGCCGGTCTCGAAGTCCACAGAAATGAGCGAGAAGGTGACATCTCGCCCACAAATTTCCAAGACCCTTTCCACCTTGCAACGGGAACCTAAGCCAAAGCTTCACCTGCTGCAATTGGAGATCAACGACGAGCCCCGCGACGAAGTCCGCTTGGGCGAGCTAGAACGCATTCGCCCCTGGCGCTGGAGCATGGACATCTAACTGCTCTCCCTCAACCTCAACCTCAACCTCAATCTCAACCTTGCACCCATCCCAACCTTTAACCTCAGCTTCAACTCCAACCCCACCAATCTACACATCACATCGACTCCTCCTGTCTCGCCTTGCATCCTATTCTTTGATCTTGATTAACCGGCGTTTGGACCAAAAGAGCCAGCATTTTTTCCTTTTTTTTTTTTCTACTCTCGCCCATGCGAATTATCTCCCTGTGGGACCGAAAGTGCATGGCTGGACCAGCGCAACTGAACAGCAAACGATGAACAAAAGCCATGCTTGGCTTCAAGGCTTCAACGCAAGACGACGCAAGATACTGCGTTCCAGCGACAAATCTTACCACCTACACCATTCATTCCTATCGGCTTTCGTCAGATACACACTGCCTGCTAGGCGTCCCAGTATTTTTTCTCTTTTCTTGTTTTCTATTCCTAACATTCCTTCTCAGCCACCCTCTTTGCCATTCCTAGAACCCCCTTTTCTTGTATCATAATCACTTCCTCGTTCCGTTTGCATACATAGCGTTTACATAGCATGATGAAACTTTGGAAAACTTGAAATTCGCATCTATTTCCTTCCCTAAATACTAAACTCTATTAATTTATATATACCGAATGACTACTCCATTGGCAGATGTGATGTACAGGTTTCCCTTGTCTTAAATTCCTCAAACGCCGAATCCACTAGATCGCGTTCCGCGCCCCTCACGTGCCTGGTTTAGTTCGCTTCACAGCGGTATAGCGTGTTTCGCAAAACCAGAATTGGACACAAGATGAAACCGCGTCTCTAAATTTGAATCTCGGTAACTGCAATGTTAACCCGAACATCAACTATTTGCTGGAATGTTCACGAGTGATACAGCTCGCTGTTTTTGAGAAAGTGTGGTGTCCACCTCACTCCTGGCTGCATACCTGAATATATAGAATGTCTAAGAAACTAGTTCAGAACATAACAAGATCGCATCTCGGTATTTTCCGAGACTCAAATTTCCGGTGAAGGTGAAAAATATACATTCACATTGTACTATCGCAAGATTCAAGTTGACTATGGTAGATATGCGCGTAAGAACGTCCTGACTTAGCATAATGCTGACTGCAGGGGTGCAGAGGTTCCTAGTGCCTGGTAAACTCTCTCCACTACTCTAAACAAAAGTCTAACGGCACAACACGTCAGGAAACGGATGTAATAGAAAATTGAACTCATGGCTTCAATGCAACTGTTATTCGTGATAGATTCGATATTGATCCATATTTGAAATCATGCGTGCAGGGACATGTCTTGTTTTTTTTGCTGAAAAAGGGAAAGAAGAAAGATCAACTTGAGTGCGGCCAAGGACGGGAGTATTCCGCTCGCGTGAGGATTGGAGGTAGTGCAAACAGGCAATATTGAAGTGAAGACATGGGCTGAGACAACAATGTGGTGATGGTTTCTTGATATGCACTCTCGAACCATACAAGACGGATACGCTGCGAACCTCTCCGATGGTCGGAACTCTTGAAGTAGGTGCTATAGAGAGGGAGCCCCAGGCGCCGCTCTCCTTCTGGTAGCTAGATTCTCTGTCGGTTGCGAATTGCGAGAGTGCACTGGAATATATAGAGAGGAGCGAATCGTCTGTTTTCTACCCCAAACTAGTAGACCTTCTTCTTCTCGTCCATGCTCAGTTGGCCAGGGCCCATGTTGACCAGGAGAAGGAGACCGCCGCTGCGATACAAATTAGAATGTTGAAGTGACTGGAAAAGTATGGGGAACACGTACACAATCGACAGAATCTGGAAAAAGTCGTACTTGGCAAAGTCCTTGTGAGGGTGGTGGGGATGCAGCTAAAGTCCATAGTCAGTCAAGTGAACGCGCGTGTTATCACCAAAATCCAAACTTACCGTCCAGAAGTTGTTGACCAGCACATTGAACACGCTCAAAAGCACCACAAGAATGATGGCGCTCCACTTGGCCTTGAAGCCAACAACGACCATAACACAAGCCATGAGACCGAATCCGCTGACAATGACGCGCCAGAAGCTCCACTCACCAGAGAAGACGAATCCGATGAACAGGAAAATCAACAGAACGCGACCGGCGAACTGCACATACATCTTGCGATCCTTCTCGTCGAGCTGGGGCAGACCCGCGGGAACGAACTTCTTGCGCACCCACGAGTCAGAGATGACCATAAGTAGACCACCGACAACACTCAGGTTGCGCAAGAAGAAGTTCAGATCAAAGATGAGTCCATATCCGAGGCCCTGGGAGATAACAACGCCTAGCAAACCAGCCACGGCAAACTCGGTGCGTTTGCGGGCGATCACCATAACAGAACAGACGGACATAGCGATAACATTGACGATCAAGAACATGTGAGTGATTCCCCACGGAACTAAATCCAACAATATATCGTTAAAATTGAGCTGCGAAGAAACAGGCACGTGTGCGACCCTCAGGGTCGAGTGCGGGTCAGGGTCCAGTCGGGGTAGAGCTTACTTTTCCGGAAGTCACGAAGGTAGAGGAGCTGGTCGCTCCATTGTGTGAGAATGCGCAGCGAGTCCTCGAGGAAGGTTACTACGATCAGGAAACGACCGATCGCGGGCAGGTACCTGGAAAAAGTGAACACGGTGTCAGTGCATGCCTCGAGATCCCTTGTTTGGGAAAGCTTGGAGCTCGCCCAGTCGAGCAGAAGCTCCCACGGAGCAGTGGTTCATGGGGTGAGGTGGTGAACATACGGCTTCACTGGGTCGGCTAGGGTGTCCAGCCAGTCCTCGATCTTGCTAGTCTGTTCGCGGATGGCGTCGAGTGGGCTGGGGTCGCTGGTGGCATCGGCGCTGCCGGGTCCACCGAACGGGTTCTGGTGGCCGAGGTTGTAGCCCGCAGTGCCACGGATCTGGGCCATGGCGAAACAGAGGGGAAAGGAAAAGATATAGAGGTTGAGTGAAGAGGAAGTTGGGAATTGAAGGAGTGTAAACAGTAAAGGTAGCTAAAGGTAGTCAAGGTGGAGCCTGTATACACAAAGGTGTCTCTCTTCAGGCCACGCTGCCCGGAACTTGGCGCTAGCCCGTTTTGAGTAACTATGTGACGTCGTACACAAACAAGACGATCTACTCGACCTACGATCTCCCTTGACTTGTCCCTAGGAATGATTTGATTGTGATACATGCGCAAGTACAGCTCCATGGTGCTTTTGGTTCTTCAACACTCCACAATCTGTGCGAGCAACCCTGCTTCTCGCGAGGAGAGGGTGCTGGTATTATGCGACACACCCGAAACGCCAAAAGAAATCAAGACAATCAGTAATAAATACAAGTCGAGGTGAAGAGAGAAACGGCATCCAGACGGGGAAGGTGGAAGCTGTAGGAGGAAATCAAGCAGTCCAGTCCGAGTCCAGCGGGTGGCCCTTCTCGCGAGAGCGCAGAATGTCGGGAATGTAGGTCGGCGTCACGGTTACGCGAGGCTCGGGAGCAGCCATAGAAGCCACAGGGGCAGGCTGAGACTCGGAGGCACTAGTCTCGCTTTCGTCGGCCTTGCCACCCTTCTTCTTGGTCTTCTTGCTGGGGACAGTGGTCCACTCGTCGTCAACCTGGGAGCCCGAGGCGCCCAGAATGCGCATCTGCTCTTCCTCCGAAGGGAGGTTCTGGGACCACTTCTTCTGGGGAGCGCCCGCGGAGGGCTCAAAGGTGTCGAGAAGCTGCGGGGCGGCAACGGGAGCAGCCGCAGGAGGCTGCGAAGCACCGTTGGTCTTGGGTGCAGCCTTGGTCTGCCAGGCGTTACTGGTAGGGGCCTGTGAGCGAGCAGTCTCGCGACGCTCGGACTCGCGAGCGGTGTGCAGCTGTTTCTCAAGCAGCTTCCGGCGCTCGGCCTCGGCCTCCTGAACCTGCTCCTTCCGCGCCTCGTTCTTGAGACGCTGCTGGCGCTGCTTCTTGGTCTCCACCTGCTTGAAGGACTGCACCTTTTGCTTCTTAGGCTCACTCTCCATGTTGCCAGTCACGCGGAGCACCGAAGCTCCGGCGGCGGGGGCCTCCAGCATGTCGGACACGTAGCCGGCCGAGGAGGCGGCGTTCACCTGGGGGGGAGGGAACGGAGGAGAGGTCATCGTCGGCCTCAGCACCGGTGGTAGAGGAAGCGTGGGATCCACTCTCGAGCTGAGTAGCCTTCTTTTGCTTCTTCTTCTGGCTCTTGGCGGAGGGGGCGGCGGGCAGAGGAGTGCCATTTTTCATGGCGGCCATGCGACGGGCCATCTCCTTGTGGTCGACATCCTCGTCCGGCTGCTCATCCTCGGTGGTCGGGGGAGAAATCACAGTCTTCACCTCGGACTTCTTGGCCGGCTCGGCAGCCTTGGGCTTCCGTGCCTTTTGCTTCTTGGCCGGCGCAACAACGGCCTCGGTCTTCTCGACCGCGGTACGGATGGCGGTTTTGGCCTTCGGGGCTTGGCCGTTGGTGTAGTACCAGCCAAGACCACCGGCCACAACGAGCAGGATGGCCCAGCTGAGATAGGGATTCATGGTCATATTGACTATGGGTATATCAGCAACCTTACTCTTCATCCACCTGTTTCGGATCGAGAACATACTGTCGAAACGTGGCCTCCGCAACGAGGAAGGCGTAGCGATCACTCTGTTCCACCAGTCACGGGTTCAATGCGAAGTAGGACAATTGCGCACACGGACCAGAGTCTGGGCACGCGCAACCGTAAACCGAAGAGGTGGTACACGGGAGGCGAAGAGCAAGGTTGTTGGGGGGTGAAAAGCTTCAGGTCAGAGCCAGTGTGAAAGATTATCCGGGATTGAAATTGCTTTGACCGTTTACGATGCGGCGACTGTTCTTTCGCCGGCGTCCAAGACGAACGAATTCGCGGCAGGAAATAGGGAGGTGTCGTTGCGACGTCGGCTGGCAAGAAGATTGCGCTTGGACGTGGGAGGTCGTGAAGAAACGGCCAAAAGGAGTCAATGCTCAGCGATGAGCACGCCGTGCAGAAAAGAAAAAGGACAGTGGCCTCGAAAAGGAACGTCAAGCCAAGGAGAGACGAGAAGAAGGAAGAGCCAGAAAAGGACACGCTGAGGATCCGAGGGGGCTCCGGTACGGTACCGACCACGTATTACTCCGTACTGGGGTGCACGGCCACACTGTGCACCAGATTTACCGTGTGTTTTTCTTCGTTTCCTTAATGTTTTGCATACTCTCTTTTATGATTTCCTGGAAGAAATAGTGTTCAGGTGCAAGCGACTCATTGATTGTAGCTCCAAACAAGCCCCCTATCCATTATGTCGTTGCCCTTGTGGTTCTCCCCCCCCTTAAATACCACAGTGGTAATACTAAGCCCAGACTCTTGAGCCAAAAGCTGGAGGAGCTACACAAATGGGGGGAAGCGCGAACAGGCCACGTCTCCATCCTGTCTCAATTCCCCGTCGACTATATCTACGCGGCCACGGATGTGTGATTCGTTGCAAGCACCTTCCGGACATCCTGGGCATCCTGGGCGTGTCTTACCTTTTGCTTTAATGATGAATCGCGTCGATCCGGCAGGGAATCTAATTATCCCTTGCAGGCGCCCTCGCGCCCGCCACGAGGAGTCGGGATGGAAATGCCGAGATGCATCTACGCGTATCCCCGGTGCACGGATATCCAAATTACCGGGGTGTAGAAAAGCAAAGAATGACGATCTATAGAGCTGAGTTGTGTACTGGTCAAAAGTCGAGAGATGATGTGGCCCCGTATGGTGCCTGAGGTATAAATCGAGATTAGTGATAGCAGATTACTGATGGCGCTCCTCACAGGGGAAAGTTTGTACTCGATAAGCTCCCCCACCTTCATATCACCTCCCCGCCATGGCAAACAAGATCATTCTTGATACCGACCCCGTAGGTCATCTTCCGTGATAGACGAATGGCGTATTAATCACATGCGAACAAGGGTATCGATGACATCCTTGCTCTTCTCCTGGCCTTGTCCGCCAAGCCGGAGGAGGTCGAACTCTTGCTCGTCTCGTTGACTTTTGGCAACATCGAGGTCAAAAAGTGGGTTCCGAGCCCATGAAAGCTAATTGAGTCTGTGCTTACAGGTGCTATTAGCTGTCTGCGCAATGCAGTTTCCATGTTCCATATCTTGGAGCGCGAGATCGAGTGGCGTCGCCAGAACGGTCGTCCTGAAGGCTTCGGCGCCCTCCGTGCTTGCCGGCCAGTTGTTGCTGTAGGCGCCGAAGATCCTCTAGAGGACCAGAAAATGTTGGCTGATTACTTCCGTATGTCGACCTGCCTTGGCGCCATGTACCTTCTAACACTCACCCCACAGATGGCACTGACGGCCTCGGAGGCATTCACGCCAGCGTATGTTACTCGCTGCCTAATTTCTAGATCAACAAACCACCTAGCTAACTATTTCTTATAGCACCCGCATCTTACACCTAGCCAAGCTTGGGAGCATCTGTTCGACCCAGCCACTGATCCCGATGGTATCGAGAGTGTCCAGACGGGGACCAGCCCTCAATTGTTCATTCCTTCGAAGCTTCCTGCCCACAAGGAGATCCTTCGGGTACTGCGCGAGAACGACCCAGATACCGTGACTCTGGTGGCCGTCGGACCCCTTACAAACCTGGCGCTGGCATCTGCAGAAGACCCTGAGGCTTTTCTCCGCGTGAAGGAAGTGGTCGTCATGGGCGGCACTATCTACCAGCCCGGTAACGTGAGTACAGGACAATAGTCCCTATCGAAAGCTCAAATTGACCAAATCCATCAGGTCACTCCAGTCGGCGAGTTCAATGCATATGCAGATGCCTTTGCCGCTGCCCGGGTGTTCGCCCTCACATCACCCAACCCCAACTCCACTCTGCCACCCACTCAGAGCCCTGTGCTCCCACCGTACCCTAAGAAGCTGAGTCGCCAATTGACTCTGCGGCTGTTCCCGCTAGATATTACCCTGCGTCACAATATCTCTAGAGGCGAGTTCCGCAAGGCCGTGACCCCACTGCTTGAGTCTGGCTCTCCGCTGGCTGAATGGGTCGATGCCTTCATGGGCCACACTTTCCGTACCTTGGAGAGACTTCATCGTGGCCACGTTGGTGATGACGCTCAGCTGAGTCTTCACGACCCCGTCTGTGTTTGGTATGCCCTGACATCCACGGACCCCAAGTGGGCTGCCTCGTCTACTTCGCCCGAAGATATTCGTGTCGAGACGACGGGTCAATGGACTCGTGGTATGTGTGTGATTGATCGTCGCAATCGCCACAAGATTGACGGTGATGAGGAGAGCTCGAGTGATCACGGCCTTTGGCTGAGTGCCAGGGCCGGCAATCGTATCTTGCGCATGGATGAGTCACCTGCCGAGAAGAATTTTGGTCAGATCATGATGCAGAGATTGTTTTCTTGAATATCATGAGTCTCTCGAAAGTATATAACATTGTTGTATAGATTATGCAAACTAGTAGAGAAATAGAACATGAATCCTATCAAAGCCAGAAATCGCTAGTCTGGTGCCTCTCATCGGGAAGGCATGCACGCACTGATAGGAAGCAAGGGCTGAATTTAGAATCAGAACGTAGAGGAACGAGAGGGGTTCGATCCACAATTCGATTCTGGAGCTGAAACGCGTCGAGAGAAGCTTCGGGGCGCCATTCTTGTCGTGTGGGGAGGCGGATGTAGTTAACGCCACCCCGTCATTTAGAAGGGCCTCTCCCAGGGATGTGAGTTTTCTCCGAAATTGAGCAAGGCCAAGCTTATTTTTTACCCATACCTGTTTTCTTGCAACTGGCATGATACATACATCCATATACGCGCTCTGGAATGTAAGGCCAACAAAGTAGGTTGACATCCGATACACCATTAACGTTGTGGTACACAGGTTAAAGTGGTGATATTTACTACCTATGAGTACTCAATTGGTCTCTTCCCAGAATGACTGGCTACATCTCGTCACTACCGACTCCGTTTAATACAGTCTGAAGTCCGTCAATGACAGATGATGGACGCCCTCGCGCCACCCCCAGGAATGTGGAATGCCGGAGCGTGGAGATCGAACGTGCCGCTCACCATACATTTACCTATTGTAACATTTGTACAATCCAGGAGGCTGTCAAAAAGGGCCGGAAGTTTTCAAACCAGCCACCAAGAATTAACGTTCGCCAGGGAGTCATACATATAAAGCGATCATCCCACAGTGGACCCCAATTATTCCACTCGCGACTCTCATCCTGTCAAGGCCTACATCCTAACCTCAGATCTACCGATCATCAATCTACTCCACATCACCATGCAGCTTACAAATTTGGTCGGCCTCTGTGTCGTTGCCCTAGCTGGCTCTGCTGCCGCTATGCCCTATCTGTCTGGCCCATACCACGGTGCTCGCATCGCGGTCCAGGTTCCCACCAACGCAACTGGTGCCGACAATGCTACCACCACTGGCACCGTTGGCAGGACATCCTTGACTACGGGCTTGGCCACGATCAGGAAGGGTACCATTACGGATAGCCGTCAGCAGATTCACTCCAAGAATGTCCCGAAAGTGAAGCATGTGCCCAACCATATCAAGCACATCAACCACTGCAATGAGTTGTGTTCCTTGCAATCTCAAACATGCACCATTGCCATGCCTGAAGATGACAAGTACTGGTAAGTACTATCTAGAGCCTTGGAAGAGAGATCACATTGACTGAGTATAATAGTTGGCAAGAATATTTGCACTGCAAGGCTAATTGCGTGCCGAGCGACTTCGAGTGATTAGGGGAAGAGAAGTAAATATATTATCTTCTTGAAAGATCTTTGGTGCATGGGGGGTTTGGATTTAGATACCTGCAAATCAGCGAATTTTTGTTTCTTTTTGCCCAGTTAGTGATGAGCTCAGAAATGATTGCTCAAAGAATCATAATATAATCTGCTTGATTTCATTTGTGACCATTTGTGATCATTTGTGAGCTAATCCGCGTAGCTTTCATTACTTTTTCAAGATATTGTCTAGTGAATCTACATGCCTTTCATGACTTTCGCGAACAGACACAAAAAGCATCTACTGAGGAACTTCGCGTGCGAGCTGAGTGACCGCAATGGCAGTGATCGCCGCATCATTTTTCCTTCAAAAGCGACAACACACAACAATATCAGCATCCACGCTCTTCAATCCATTACCAGGTAGCTTTTGGAAACTCTGAAGAGTTCTCAAGACCCTCATATGTAAGCAAGTGTAAGATGTCCGAGCCAGCTTGGAAGTGATTGATTAGGCTGATTCAATCACATGGTTGTGGCTAAATTGATCTCCTTCGAGACCCGCATGATAAGGCTGACTTGGAAGGTTGGGCTAAGTGTAACTTCATTGAAAGGCTTTCCATATCACGAAGATAGAGGTGTACTATACCTTTTATTCTTGCGTCAATCTCAATAATTATCTGTTAATACCCTTCTTCATTGGGGAAATAGAAACTTCATTTTTGAAATGTCCGAGACAATATTTACAAGAAAGTTAAAGTTGATAATATACATGACTTTCACGCCCTGTTTAGCCTGGAGATCGCGGAGACCTTCGCCCCCGGTTGTCCGGACTACCAGGGATCAGCGGCAACGTCGGTTCCATGAAGTTATCCAAGGACCTCGGCGTGGGGCTCCTTTCGCTGAAAACAGGTGGCGCATCTTCGGCGCGCTGTGATCTTGATGGCTGCCAGTGAGCGCCCAGTTCCTCGTTCGATCTGGCATGTTCCGACTCATCAATTCTCCACCGGGAAGAGACAGGACTGATATCCCCCCTGGAGATCTTCTCTAATGGCATGAGCTCAGTCTCCATTCTATCCTCGGGCTGTTGAAAGGTGGAGAGATTGTCGGAGAGGCGCTTATAGTTGATGGATTCCGTGACTGCAAAGGCCCGGTAAAGGCCGATCAACAGCCACACCAGCAGGACGAGGGTAAATATGGCACCAAAGAGGAACCAGACGACGCTCATGATGGCAGCGACCATGAGGGATTGATTGAAGACGTTGGAGAAGACGAGGAGGAAAATTGCGTTGAGAAAATTTAGCACGCAGGCTGTAATGGCAAACCCGTTTGCCTTTTTGTCCATGTAGGGTCGCACTATCGCTGTTACGGCCAGCATGCCTGCTTCCAGGATAACAAGCACAATGGATTGTGCCACCCAGTTTGACTGGCTGAATGCAATGACCATGCCCCGAATGGCGGCGTGGACTATGAGTGGGATCATGAACCAAGAGGCCTGCGCTCGGTAGTTGATATACAAGAAACCCCACTTGGTCATACAGACAGGGTCGGAATAGAGCGTGTAATCTGGGCTGCCGCCCAGGAACCGAGATGCTTTACCGCGTTGGAAGACTTTGAATCCCGCGAAGGAGAGGACGCCAGTCATTGCAAGCCACATACTGATTCCGCAGATAATTTCGGCAGAAGAGTCTCTGTGAACGATTTCCCACAGACAGAGAACACTCATCTGCGGGTATCCCAAGGATACTATTCGATAAATTGTACCGCGTATCAAGGTTATCCGTTCCGTGCAAGCGCCGGCCGCGCGGTTCAACTTAGCGTTGTTCACATTCTTAGCGATCGCGGGCAGGCCGAAACTGAGGAGTAAGATAAGAACGATTAAGCAAAGGGCGACGAAATAAAAAACGATGTAGGATGTCATGAATATATCAGTCGTTTCAATGTTGACCCGATAACCCACGCGCTCGATCCCTCGGACGGTCTTTTCGGTTCCGTTGACAGTCGCATCGGTGATTCGGGAATGAGTCGATGTAGGCCCTCTGTTGATCGCTTCGCTAGGTAGACTGATTCCTTGCCAGACTCACTCAACAAGGTCGACGCTGTGCCGCCGGTAGCCCGCAAGAACCACGTGCAAATGGTCTGCAGGAATTCGGCATGAACGATGCCCATGGTCCATTGGAACATTTGGGTCCAAGATTGGGCCATCGGTGGGAACTCCACCGCAGCCATGCCAAGAATTGCCTGGCTCTGCATGAAGTTCAAGAATAGAAGAGTTCGGAAGTTGAGATGTGTGGTGTTGGTCGAGTGGCCTGAAATTGAAAGAAACACGGACGTTATTATGCATACACCGGTGATGATCGCAAGTACCCAGGCGACAGCTCCTTGGTCGACTGTTTTGCCATTGGAGATTCGCGTTTCAATGCAGGAGATTTGCTCGGATGTGCCATTGGACACCATCTTGACGCGAACGAGAGCGTCGATATCGGGAAAGGTGTACGTGATGTCTAAAGAAACAGCAAGCATGAGCAATTGTACTTTAGCAAAGTAGACACTACTCACTCGGTAATTGAGTGACAAGATCACTGGACATCGAGAATGTGGCTGTCTCAATTTGCAAGTCCGTGAGGCTTAAGGGACAGATCCCTGAAACCGTTGGAAGTGTACATGGGTCGATCGTTGTGTTGACTGCACTGTATCCGTATACCAGCACTTCCACATCGAAGAGCACATAGCCGGAGTAGTTGATTGTGCCATCGAAGCTGAGCGTAACACTGCTCGTTGACGGCGTGAAGACGATACTGAAATAATTGATGCCGATGACCCCATTTTCGGAACAGGGGACAAGGGAAGTCGCTTCGAGAAGGTGCTCAGCGCATACTGGCTGAATGAGATGGCAAGCACTGAGTATCCCGCCGATCAGCCAGGATACGAGCTTCATGACACGCAAGGGGAGCTCTCGAAGCGGAGAGAGGGTTGGTCAAATCGGCGAGGAACCGGGTGACTGAAGAAGTATCTTTGGACCCAAGTTAGGAGGAACCCTCTTCCGAGATATCATTCACCCAGGGCGCGCATGTTACTGGTTGCTTCAATTGTGAATAGAGGAGCAGAATTGTTTGCAAACACTCATCCCATATCAGGGGCTTCATTGGATCATCTAGGCAAACATTTTCTTTGCACAGCCCAATCGGTGACCCACACTATCTCCGAGCTTACACGCGGCCCGTTTAGGCCTAACCCGAAATATACTACCGTAACACGTACACTGTGTACATTATTTTTGACACCATTCCCAATTGAGATGGAACAGAAAATTAGTGCATTTGGATGAATCACAGGTGTTATAGCTCTGCTATGACTTTTCTGTGTAGATTCTTGCTGAGCCTAACCACATACCATCAGCCAAGCTCAGCGCTCCCCCATTCCGACGACGCCACTGCTTGGCTTTGACCAGGGGACGTTGCATTTTCCCGGGCTGTGCTTGGTATACTGTAGTACTCGTCCAGGTCCATGCCATCAGCGGGTTCTTCTTGGTGGCTCAACTCGAGTGCTCGCACAATTTCCGTACAACCCATCGCACTGTATTTTTTTAAGTGGTCCTTCATGCAACGCATCACAACCTCCATGGAAGAGACACTGCCTGATAGAGGCAATAGGAGGGTTTGTCGCGCGCCTATCGTATGTGGTAGATGATTGGAGTACCGGAGCACACTCGACGCTCCATATGCTTTGATTATTAACGGGCTGTCTTAGGAAGATTGTCTCTGTACGAGCCACTTTCTTTGCCATGCCTCTTGAGCTTGCTCAGAGAATTAAATAGCATAGCAATTAGTTCACTGCTTGTCCATGGGTGGTTGTGCTGCAGTTTGATTGTCCCACGATAAGGATCGCCTTGTGTGATTTGGCCCTGTTTGTTCCTATCTTCGAATCGGTCCTCCCATGTGCGTCTAGATCGTCAAATCAGGTCAGCCTTGTGCATTCTTGGCAAATGATTAGAAATTCGATTCGTGCTCATTAGAGAGTCTCAATCAGGTTAAATTCACCTGAGAAGCAAAGCAAATTAGTTTGAGCCAACAGTTGTACAATACGACTTCAAGAGATCCAGTAGAACCCACTTATTTTCTAGGTAGGAACCAAACCCTCGAGTTGCATAGCACTTTTGACGAAGAGCAGCGAATAATGATTTATCTGATGCTCACTAACTGCAACAGTGCTGACCTTTCATAACTCCCATTTCTCCGGGCGAGAACGCCAATCCCTCTCGTCGGGTCGCTTAGCCAGCTTGTACGCGAC
This sequence comes from Penicillium maclennaniae, assembly GCF_028827695.1. Lineage (NCBI taxonomy): Eukaryota > Fungi > Ascomycota > Eurotiomycetes > Eurotiales > Aspergillaceae > Penicillium > Penicillium maclennaniae. The sequence goes on along the minus strand of NW_026623215.1, from coordinate 1,428,042 downwards.
ATAACGGGTGTCTGACCATTGAAGTTTATCACGGATTGGCCATCCTCTTCGAAGCCTCGAAATGCGACTGAAATCATTAGTAAGTAGTCCCAAATTGTGTAGACTCCTTGACGTACACATTGCCAGTGGACTGATCATATATAAGTTTCGAGATTCTCGACTCCTGTGGTTTTACACCGCAACGCAGCATCTCTCTGTTGATTGTATTAGCATTTCATCTGTCTACTATCTTGGGTTTGCGTAAACTGACTCAAAGGCAACACGAAACTTGGCACGGATATCCTCTCGTACAAGGGGATCCAAACTCCAGAAAAATTCCTCTGTAAGAGGCTCCCCAGGCACCTTTTCCCATACCAGGTATTTGACATAGCCACCAGGAACGAGATCATGTTCCCTTTGCGTTTTTTCAGAGTAACCAAGAAAACGTGGAACAGAGCTACAGCCTTGACTCATCAATGACCTAAACGCTTCTAGTTCACCACATACCTCATGAGGTTGGATTTATTGGGCTAGTGTAGCCAGATCAGCGTCCTCCGTCCTAGTGATAGGAATCTGATAATATATTCGCATGAATGCTATCTGCGTCGGGTCCCCCTCTAGGTGGCACAGAAATTTGCCAACTGTCATAGGAGAACCAACGCCCATGTCGACATCTTTCTGGGTGAGATGAACAGCCCTCTCCGAGAGTTTTTCTGTGATGATCCATGAGCGGCTGATCCCTCGCGAGGGCGAACCAGAGAAGGAAAGGGTAGGGGCTGTAGCGGAGGAGGCCATAGTAAGTGAGGCCGGACGGAAGACCAAAGGAGGTGGCCCCGCAGAGGGAGAGATGGCGGAGAAAGAGACAGCAGGCGGCTATTTTAGGAGATCGAAGTCATCAATGGTAGTGATCCTAGTCCCCACCAGGCGGCGGAGATATCGGGCATCGAAGTCACTCTGTCTGGAAGGAAGTGTCATGATGATTCTTGCGAGCAGGTACCTCTAGCGATATGTGAACGAATGTAGTACGGGCTGGCTTGAATTATGGGCAGTTTCAGCCTACGAATCGGACTTGGGTGAGGGGACGCGAAAGGGAAAATAGAGAGCAATGAATAGCTATATCAATTTCACGCGAGCGGAGCGCCAAGCTTTAGGAAGTACAGGGTGACCAAGAAATAAATGTAGGTCTCCACGATTATTCTGCTGGCAGTTTGTAAATAACCAATATATTAAGTTTATGTAAACACCACTTATTGTGAGCCAACGCTGTAGAATAAAGGTACTGATTTCGTCATATATACTAATTTCGTAAGGCGGTATATTATCATGAGAGGAAGGCGGTGAGAAAACCTACATTTATTCCTTGGTCACCCTGTAGTATGATTTACAGGGTTAGTCCTGTTTGGGTATAGAAGAACTTTTCAACACACAACCCCACAACTTGGCCTAGTGAGATGCTATCGTAGCAAGTGCGTGTAACCGCCTGCTAAACCTAGAACACAGCAGCTGCCGAGCCACCCGACGGATGATATGGGACCAGATATTGGGTGTGCTTTCTCTGTTTGTGGTGATGAGCACGACGACGGGGGTGCGCCCCAGAGAAGATCGCGGGTGAAATGGGGGAATAATTCATAGTGGGTGAGAATCCGAGCGAGGATATTTGGACAATATTCCTGCAGGTCTATTCGATACAAAGTACTCGGGTCTATATATTTTCCCATTCTCTATCGACTTATAAGTGAATTCCAGAGCAAGATTTCAATAAAATTGCACGATTAAAGTATCACTCTATGATTTCAGGATCATTATATTGCTAATTGGGCCATTCCAAGGCAGTGCCGGGGTAAACCGAATCTGAGCTGCGTGATTAGTCACCCTGGTCGCAACAGGGGCCACGGGATCCACCCGGAAGTATACCCAGGTCAATAACGGTGATGGTACTTGGTGATTCTCCTCGCTAGAGTCAAAGAACCGGGACAAGCCGGGAAAAGCCGCGTTCAGTTGAGGAGAGCACGTGAACCCAGCACTTCCCCTCGCCGATCACCTGGACCAGGGACGAAAGATGATGGCGAATGTCGTGCGGAAAGAAATTGCGGACGAGTCCACGGCGCACGTGCTGGGCTACTACTCTGGACGAGGGAACGCACACGCCAGGTACTTGATTTCACTATTGCAGTTGCATGTAAAGACAAGTACCGACGACTGAAAGCCATCGTCAGCCCGTGCGGAAATTCTGAACGGGCATTTGCTGGAGTCTCGTGGGTCTCCCCGAGCTTATCAAAAGGAGGCCCCTTCCCTGTCCTCCAATCAGCGACCTCGATTGGTGCTCGTGGGCGATTCAAGCACGCGACACTCTTGGTGATCGTAGCACTGTTATATAACGATGACCTGGGGGAAATTCCCCCCCCCCCTTGTGCAACTCCTAGTCACCATGTCTCCTCAATTTCCTCCAACACCTGCCATGTCCGGTGAGTTCATCATCAAGGACCAGCCTGATGGCTCCGATGCGTTCGCTTTACCTCCCGCGGCACTCAGTCCCGCTATCGATCCGGCCAGTCGTCGATCTTCTCGGTCGGATCCTTCCTATGTGCCAGCATCCCCGACGTCTCCCGAACTGGCTGCTCAAGGCCGGGGGGGCTCCTTCATCTCGATCTGCTGGTACCAAGCGTTCTCTCGATGAGTTCGAACTGCCACCACCCCCGACACGGACACGCAAGATTATTCAGATGAAACCGAAGGCTCCGGCCGTGTCCAAATCACCCGCCAAGCCCAAGGAGAATGGAAAGGCAGCGGCTCAAACGTCTGCAGAGAATACAAATGCGTCGAGTACAAAGAAGAAGCCCAGTGCGACGAGTGCGGCGGGGCGCAAGATCGCTCGCAAGACCGCCCACAGTTTGATCGAGAGGCGGCGACGTTCCAAAATGAATGAGGAATTCGGCACCTTGAAGGATATGATCCCCGCCTGTCAGGGCCAGGACATGCACAAACTCGCTATTCTCCAGGTACTTTATACTTTGCACCACCCACACCCGTACATACAATATAAAAGAAACCAAACTAATCTTTTCACTCTAACAGGCTAGCATCGACTATGTCAATTACCTGGAACAGTGTATCCAAGATCTCAAGATGGCGGGCACTACCAACCGAGTCGCCCCACCGTCCCCCACATCCCCGGAGTTCATCGCCGAAACAGGAATGGACACTATTCAGCAGCCTCCTAGACGACCTCTTTCCTCAGCTTACTCCTACTCTGACTCGGCTTCTGCCTCTCCCGAATACATACCCCCAAGTGCTCAAATGTCGGGCACTTCTCCCTCATTCTCTCCCCACCCCGAGTCCCATCGGCCCCCACCTTGCCCGATGCGCCCTCGGTGCTCCCCAGCCCGGCTCTGGGACCTTCATACATGTCAATGGACAAGCTCCCCGAGTTCCAGGGCATGGATCATGAGGCGTCCGCTGCTTTGCTCATGTTGACACAAGACCGCCGCGGTACGGCCGACTCCATTACTGAGCATTTGCCCAACTGCACTAAGCTCAGCTCCTCCGAGGGGAGTAGAAGTGGATCCGATGCACCGAGGGGACGAGGTATGAGTGTACGGGACCTTCTCATCTCATGATTCAATGACCTATATGGTTTCTGTTGTGTTAATTTTCTTTTCTTTACTGTCTTTCCTTTTTTTTTTGGGGGTCTGGGTGTTCGGTTGAAACATTCATTGGCCGGGCGTATGGTGTTGATGGAGCTTTATGCTTGTTGAATAACACATGATCTTAATGCGTCAATCCATATCTGCAGATTGATATGGTTCGTTTGGTCAAATCTGGCTTGGCATATCTTTTTAGCGCGGGCCACAAGCATGATCGACAAGACTAGCTTTGGGATGAGGTCATCCGTATCAAGCCGCAGAGATCAAACAAGATACAACATGGAACAAAATATCACAAACTCTTCTAACGGAAATCAATGGCCTCGTGAGTAGTCCAATCTTCAGATGCAACGCATACGATTCCCATCGATTAGGGACCCACTTGTCACCATTCACGGCCTATGATTGGCTGGTACCTCGGTCTTTAGCAGACCCCGAACGCCCGAACTGCTCGATTCTTGTCTTCGCCGGTTCAAGTTGCCACCGTGAGCCGCTTAGATCATCTGAATATAAAAAAAAGCAGATCTACTTCTAGGGTTTAGTCTCCGGCCTCGACCTTGCGCGTCGCTCCCGATGGATGATCAAATACGCCGCTACAACGTGGAACGGTCGTGTCTGCGTTGTCACGAGCGAAAAGTTCGATGTGACAAGGGCGCTCCCTGCAGCAAATGTGTGCGACTTGGTGTAACTTGCCAGTATCCTGGTCCCAGGAGAGTCAAGCGTCGACCTCCCAAGACCACAGTGACCGACGTGGTGACCCGACTGGAACAGTTGGAACGGTCCATCGCGACATTGGGAAGTCCGGGACCCAGTCTGCGGAATGCTCCACTTGCGATTGGAACTCGTCCTCCAGATTCAAAACATAAAAGCTCGCTGCCAAGTAGCAGGGCCCCAGAAGACGAGCCGAGTCACCATGGGATTTTAGTGAATGACGGCAGCTATATCGATGAGCCGCTTCTATCACGAGTACTGGAAAAGGACAAAGAATTGCAATCTGCTATCGGATCACCAAGCACTGGTAAAAGTGCACCGAGGAAATTTCCACCACTCAAAGTCGATGGGATCATCACGAATCCGCATCTGATCACTATGGACCTCAAAGCCCTTCAACCAGACCAGTGGCAGGCCACGATGCTGTGGCATACATTTGTGAGCAGGGTTGATCCCGTTCTCAAGGTTCTTCATATCCCGACTACAGTCACTCGCATCTTTGGTGCCATCAGTCGACCCGAATCTCAAAAGCCGGACATCCACTGTTTACTTTTTGCTATCTTCTTTGGTGCCACCACGGCCAGGTGCTCAGATGAACCCGAGAATGAGCAGATACGTGCAGATTTACGTCGATACCAACAGGGCTTAGAGCTTGCTATGCATCACTCGAACTTTCTGGACTGCCCGACAGTGCCCTCATTACAAGCCATGGCAATTTATCTGGTAAGAGCTTTCGCATCAAATTGTCGTCGATTTGATTTTAACAATTGGACCCAGACATGCCTGCGGTATACTAATAGTGGCCGATCTGGATTTACTCTCCGAGGTTTAGCCATCCGAGCAGCCCAGTCCATCGGCCTCCACCGCGACGGGAAATACTTCAAATTAAAACCACTTGAGTGCGAGCTCCGCCGTCGCCTATGGTGGACTCTTTACACAACCGATGCGCGAATGGCAGAGGACCATGGAATAACAGTGGCCGAAAAAGAGTTCGGCGCTGACGTAGATTTCCCAACCAATATCGATGACCTGAGCGTCTCCGAAGACTCTGTAGATCCAGCCCAGCCCCACGCTCGTTGGACAGAGATGTCATTCTCCCTCATAATCACCGAAATCAACAAAATGTGGATTCCACTCACGCGAGCCACCTCCGATACCCGCGGCGCCTCAGCAGAACAACTAATCAAAGACCTAAAGACAAGACTCCACGAGAGATACCTCCAATACGGTGACATGGACATCCCAATCCAGCGCCAAGGCATGATGGTCGCCCAAGTCCTCGTCGCTAAAGCCGAAATTCATACGCGCCAAAAAATTCTACAAATGCAAGGCGCGGCCTCATCATCCGTCGACCAAGCCGCAACCGCCGAGCTTCTTGGAATGGCCGTCAACGCCCTCGAACTCGGCCTAGACATGCATACCGACAAGCTCCTGCACAGCTTCCGCTGGCTTACTTCTACATATACCCAGTTCCACCTCCTCACCTATATCCTATGGCATCTGTGTGTCTATCCGACAGGCGCACATGTGAAACAAGCTTGGCGCGGCGTCAATCGACGTTTTGATTTAGCGGAGAATGATGCCTCTTGGCCGGACCCGGGACCGAAGTGGCCGATGCTCGTGCAGCTGAGGAGAAAAGCGTTGAGGATTCGCCAAGCGCATGGAGCGCTTGATCAAGGGGATCTCAATGTTCAAGATGCGCCTGTTGGAGCGATTGAAGAGCGATCGACTACGGGAAATGAGGCGTATCTCGACCTCAATGACTGGGATTTGAATTGGCTCGATTTTCCGGATTGGAATTATCTGGCGCAGAGTATTGCCATTATGGGGCGGTAAATCCTTGACGATATTTTTGTATCGAGATACACCTACTTGAGATGTCCACATAGTTCCTATTATCCAAATCGAAAGCTAAACTTCCAGACCTGGTCTCGATCTATGACGGTAACGATTCGCTTCTGGCTCCGGAAAATCTTCATGGTTCTACAAGTGGGATGTACTATGACTCGGCTGCTAGTAGCTTTTATTGTTATTGCCAATGTTGTACATCGCACATTAAGCTTTAAATCAAAGAATGCGGTCCTTTTATGCTTTTCTCCGAATGAGCTTTAAGAGATTGAGGGTCCCTATGCCACGATCGGGTGGGCAACGCGCGTATCGCGATAACAACGCGCCGGATATCTTACCTGTCAATTCCGAATAACCCATTCACTTTGGAACCCCCTTTTCACCTCAATAGACACCCTCTCAATAGACACCCAGCAGGGAAAAAAACAAGATGCCGGGCCCATCCCAAAAACCAGTCGCTACAGCATTGCTCAATCTCGACCGTGAGATCAAAACGGCTTCCGAGGAGAGAATCCGCGCCCTTTTGATGTCTATCTGCAGTGAGATCCCAGCAGCACACAGAAAAGCCGTGAAAGAGCTGTTTGTAGACAGCTCTGTTGTCCAGCACATCCCTGGACAAATCGCAGGAACCAAGCGTCCTGTTGCGCGCTACGAACGGTGTGGAAATTGCAAGCAAGAATTCGATGTTACAGAAAACTCGAAGACTAGTTGTCGATATCATCCCGGTAAGTCTTGCAGCCATCTATCCACCTACTTTTCTTACCTACTTTTTGTTCTTCATTGATCACATTCGACTAACATCTTCTCAGAAGATGCATACCCGGATGAAGACCTCTTTCCGGATAATGATGAACCGTTGGCGATACTGAATAATGATGACACTCGCAAATATCATCCGGAGAAATTCACCTTTGAATGTTGTGAGGGGAATTTAAGGGATGATCTTGGATGCGAGGTGGATTGGCACCGGTCGCTGCAAACAGCGGGCATCTCGAAAAGAACGAGAGTCAACGAGGAAGAAGATGACGATCAGGGTTCTTCGGAATATGAATCAGAGTAGCCTCCAGCGGCAGAAAGCGATTTGGTCAATTATTTCCTTGGCTTTTGGGGGTTCCACATGTGGTCCCATTTTATCTAAGCTACGTTTACGAATTTCGTGAGCGGTTAGAATAAGGTGAATTAGTTGTCTATCATTAGCTATGCCTCGTCTGAAAGATGAGAGTTACTAAGTATATGTCAGGGAAGAAAGCTATCTGCAATTCCCCATACTGGAGCCGTAAACACCGAATGTAAGAATCAGAATTTAGCCTTGATAACAAGCCCAGTCTCATGGAGCCGAGTTGCCAACACTGAAGTGCTTCCCACAAGCAAGAGAACTCCAGCGAACACTTTCATACCCGTGTAGGAGCCATTGTCATGAGCTAAGATAGCGCCGGCAATCGGGTTGGTCGTCAAGCCGCCGATGGAAGAGAACAGGAATAACAAGCCTGTGCGGTAGCCGATCTCTGGGAAAGGTGAAATCTTAACCACCAAAGCAGCGGCGAGAGAGACATATGCGCCCGACGCAAAGCCAAAGAGACAGGCAAAGACAATGATGGCTGCGTTGCCGGTGGCCGGGATCCAGACACCAAGGACCAGAATGCCTGCAAATATGCAAACAGTCACGAAGATATTATACGGACCGACTTTGTCAGAGAGCATCCCAGCCATCATACGACCAAAGAGACTGAGAGACTTGGGTTAGTTATTTTCTTTGCTTGAGAGTTGATGTCTTGACTCACCTGGCTGCGTTCAACATGGGAATCAAGTACTGCGCGAGATTATAACTCATACCGGCATGCATAGCTTGCACGACCAAGTAATTAATCGGGATGAAAATTCCAAAAGTGAGAAGCATGAACCCAAGAACCACCAGCACCATCTTGGTTTCCGTGAAAGGCCGAACGAGGCTCTTTTTATCCAAGTCCTGCTTTCTAGGCGGAACGCGGGATCGCACCGTAAGAATCGCAATCGACAACAGACCCAATATCAGAAAAGCGGCAGCGCGCATGGCCCAGCCGTATCCGACTTCGTTGATGAGGCGACTGACCATGATTGGGAAGATCACGCCGCCTAGACTCGACCCCGTTGACACAATCCCGTAGGCAGCTCCACGCTTCTTATCGAACCAGCTTGGTAGGACGTTCATTGAAGGTTGGAAAATGGCACAGACCCCCATGGCACTGCATACACCTTGGGAAAGGAGAACTTGATAGTATTCTTTCGAGATAGAGGCCATCATGAGACCGAAGACGTGCAGAACAGAGCCGCCAAGGATCAACCAGCGGGGACCGAAGTTGTCGTATAATCGACCGACGATAGGACCCTGTCAATCAATTGGGTCAGTCTCGTTACAATAGAGGATGAAAACGAGGTGTCATACCATGGCGAACATGAAAAAGATCTGGAGCGATGGAATCCATGAGATTGTACTGGCAGAATACTGCTTTAGAAGGGACTCCTCGTAGTAGCTCTGGAATGTTCCGATGCCTGTCGGCAAAAGAGTCGCAAATTAGTCTGAGGATCTTGACGTTGACGCGCGCCCCTGTGTTGTGCAGCCACATACTGTTGATCCATCCAAATGTACAAAAGAGTGAGCACCACGAGCCCAGTACCACTAGCCATGCCTGTAGACCTCCATCCGGCGCGGAAGGACCATAGCTTTCGTTACTGGGCTTCTTGAAATCTTGATCTGGAAAAGGATGTGTCTTCTCGTTGAGAGAACTATGCTCTGAGACAGTGGAGGGCTCGGTAGGAGCAACTTTGGGATCGGTTGCAGACATCTTGAAAATTCAGATAGGATGATTGTTCCGAGAATCCAAAGAACGTTCCGATTCTCTTTCGAAAGATACAAAGCCCATAGAAGGGGTTTTAAGGAGCTGTTTGTGAATGACTTTGATTCAGCTCGGGGCGGCAGTTCACGAACTCCCGCTCCGAAGCACCGAAGTACCGAGCCACCAATTCCTTAGTCGCGTAATATGAAGTAAACTTTACCGAGATTGAGACTAATTGATTGAGAAATTTCTATCCTGAGCGCGCGATATAGAATTCAAAAAGGAAATAGACAGGCTGTACAATGAAGTCAAGGAAAAAGTCAATTATCTAGGATTAAAATGAAGTATACACCATATGCGTCTGTACTTTTATCTCGTCACAATTGCTCGTAAATTGAACCGCAGCAAAGATGCAGAAGAGGTGCATAATACTCATGCTATCGTCAAAGTCGTGAAAATGGCCTCGATCCTCATCACGCCTCTTCAGGCGTCCGCGTTCCACTCCCAGCCTTCGACATATCTTCTTCCAATAGCCGCTGGCAGAACGGACTTCTCTTACGAATCCACGGACCAAAATAGAGAAGGGCAAAAGGAATCGGCATACAAGCCAAAGCGGCGAATCCAAGGACTGAGGTCGCCCACGACACCCCGAGTTTCGCATAAAGTGGATCCGCAGCGAGAGGGAACAGCGCTCCAGCAATACTCCGCAAGATGACGGACGCAGCCAGAGCACTGGCAGAATATATACGGTATGCGTCGGTGACATAGGTAAGTAGTGATATAAAGGTGGTTTGGTATCCCATTCCGAAGACCATGCCCGACATGACGGGCACCGCCCAGTGAACAGATGCTTTAGCCGACCAAGCAAGCCAAAATAGACTACCCGCTAGAAGAGGACCTGCTGCACAGGACAGTGGAAGTCGATGGTATTCGGGACTAGACGTCCAGTGTTTGCCGAGTTTCTTAGCCTTTTCGTAGATGGTGTCATAAGTGAAGGCGAAAAGACAGGATGATGCAGCGCCGACACCCACTGGCAATGGTTAGCTTTCTCAGATAGATTCTGAAGATTAGATCGGGGTAAATTCACCTGGGATGTATGTGAGAGAGGTCATTGCGACATCAAAACCGTAAATACCCTCAAAAATGATGGGATATGCCTGGAAATAGAAGAAGACCATACTCCAGGCGAGAGAGATGTAAATAGCTGTGAACAAGATGATGGGCTCAAAAATCAACATGGTCAAAGGCCGGGTGATGGTTTGGGTTAAGGTGAATGCGGCATCCGCCTTTTTCAACTCCTGCGGGGCGAAATATCGGCCACACTCTGTGTCTTTCCTAAGCTTGGAAGCTTGTTTCTTGAGAATGACTGGCGCAAATGTTTCTATGGGGCCGAGAAAATTAAAAAAAAAGAATCTCGAAGACGCCGGGCTAGACTGACTCGGCACTCACCAGAATAAAAGAGCAGACCCAGCCAAGTAAGGCCGCTGAATATCATGTCGATGCGGAATGTCCATCGCCAGCCATACTGTACCGAGCATCCTGAAATGATCGGGCCAACAATGGGACCAAAGCTTGACGCCTGGAATGGGTCAGCGTTGCGTCCGCATGAAAAATGTCGTGTGCACATACCGACATGTACAAGGCCATCGCACGCCCACGACTACGTAAATCAGAAAACAAGTCTGCATACACACCCCCAACAACGGTCTGTGGTGCCGCAGCCATAGTGCCGCAGATGACACGGAAGATTAAGAGCGATGACCAGTTGGGCGCCAGGGCACAACCCAAGGTACCAAGAAAGAAGATGGTAAAACTCCAGAATAGAACCGGTCGCCGTCCCACCGTTTCACTTAGAGGACTCCAGACCAGAGGCCCGATGCAGTACCCGATTAGGAAAATGGAGGTTGGCAAGACCTTTTGACCATTTCCTGGCAGGCCAAAGTCCTGCATGATTGTGGGGACTGCATTACTAGGCAGGGAAGATGACACGCCACTATTGAGGACCACTAAGAGACCCACGATAGCATTGTACATTTTCTTGCTCTAGAAGGTGTTCGTTAGTTTACCGCCTTCAGTGTAGACATGATCTAGCTTACAAATATCCACTGGTTTGGGTCTGCTGTTGAGTCCGGGGAGAACTCGACTAGAGTTTCCTCCGGAGTTAATTCAACCAGTGTGTAATCATCATTTTCATTATGACGCTTTTCGGACTGAACTATGATAGTGGCAGTTTTATGGGGACTTTTCATCTTGTCTATAAACAGTTAGTATTGTAGCATGGCAGAGACAGAACATCATGTTGAAGGACTCAATTGCACCTGACGAAAAGAGATTGGTAATGCGAGCCATCGGAGATCGCATGAACTCCATAATCATTTTATATGCCAAGACGAAAGCAAAAAAGGGAGGTAGACGAAAGAAAGATTATTAAGATCTTGGATCCATGTTACTTTTCATCTATCCTTTTGAGCGCGAGATCAAGAGCTATATAAACTGATATCCGAATTGTCCACCACGTCAAGTGGAGACCAAAAACTCTACGGAAAACTTGTGTCAATGATCTAGATCCGGCCCATGCATAGCGTTGCAAGCTATTATATTTGAGTAGATTCAACGTACCAATGATGTGGCCGCTATGCTACAGGTTTTGACCGGGTGGATCGGTCCCGGATCGGGGCCGGTTCTTAGAGCAGTTCATTCCCGGCGCCGGCCAGGGCCCGATGTGTGGACGGGTGAAGCCGACGCCTAGATCACTAGCAATTCCACATTTTAGCGATGTTTCCTTGAACAGGATTGTTATTAGCACATTATTTCATGTGAACTGTCAGAGATGTTCTTCTGTGTTGCGGCCCGATGACCTGCTGTTTCCTATGCTGATTCGGTGGCGCGGTCTACCCACCATCGAGCTAGGACCGACTTTGCGGATCGACAAACATCCAGGTTTACTTAGCTACGGGCTCAGAATAAATTCAATCAAGGTGGGTATCAATGCATATGTTCAATATGATACTGAGTGTTCAATCATGGCAAGGAGGGCATCATTGGCAAGAAATCAAAAATATCGTTCTGTCCTTCCTCGAACAGACCGAAGGACTCGGCAATGGAATTGGACATGGTCCAGTTCGGGGCTTCCATCGTGTCAGGCATTCTGGGAAGAGGCGGTCTGGTGGTCGCAGCTACATCACTACCTGGCATGGTGACCATGCTTGAATCCTTATCACTCGGGAAAGCTGTGCCGGATCTGTACCGATGATCGACGAGAGGTGCCAAAGGCGGGGCATTCTGCATGGGACTGTCTGGGCCTCTGTTGGAGGGAACTTGTCTATCACCCTGCTCGGATACGTGGGGGCCCTCTGTGCTGTCATTGCTTTGTGAACGTTGGCTGGCAATCAATGCCCGGGCATAGTTGACGAAGATCGAGACAGTGCGTTGGATGTCTGGGTATGGTGGCTGCTTCAAAAAATCGCAGATCTTTTCCGCTCTGTCTCAGGAGCAAGTATTGATCAATCCAGCTTGGGCGCCAACGTGCGATCCGAAGTGCGAATGTCGCTGACAATGATTCAGCGAATTGTTCAAGGTAAGCGATCGGTCAGGTCCCCGACTTACTGACAAAGGCAATGGTTAGAGCTGGATAGGTTGGAGCCCACGGAAGCTGGCATCGGTACGACGGCCAGTCGATCAAGAATGCCAATTGATCCATGATCGTCGTAATGAGTGATTGCCACAGGTTCAATACATTCTGATCAGTAATCTCAGACTCAGAGTTTGCAGGCTGTAATTTCTGGATGCGTGCCAAGGAGGCACATAAGACGAAAATTCTTGCGTAATTAACCATCAGCTTGAGACTGCTGCGTTGGAATGCACCTGAATGGAACCCATTATCTTCGCGATGTAAGTATTCGTTTACAACAAATTTCGGAAGACCTGAGACCTGGGTTGCACTCACTACTGTGGATCTCATCCCATGTTGTCCACCAGTTCTGTAGCCTGGTCATTATAGCAGGGAGCTCTGTTGAGACTATGTCCTGGACTGTCCCCGTGTTATCAAGAATTACACGAGAGTGACCTGGAACTCGTCAGCCGAAGTGACCATCTCAAAGGGCAACTCGAAAAATCGAACCTCGGAGTTGATGAAGTTCAATGATACAGACAGTCCGCATATCACATGGAAGCGAAAGCGGATAATCGAGAAACTTGCGTAGCTTCATGATATCTACTTCACCAATGCGTGACTTGCGACCAGTGCCTGAAGCAACATCCAGCTCCAACGTGAAACTGATGAGCCAAGTCCGCACCTGCCATACCAACTGGCGGTCAGACATGGATGCAGAAAGTGAGCTTCTCGGCAGATTCTCTTGAGATAGCAATTTGTCAAGTGACTTTTCTAAACCGGAATCCAAGGCTGTTCGCAAAATGAGTGCAGTTGAGAACCAGGTTTTCTCGGAGTATGCGGCGAGTAAAATCATGCCCTGAACCGTTTCGAGCTTCGTGGGGCGTTCAAAGAAGCTGTCTTCAGCGAGTCTCTGCGCTTCGTCTTGGAGTACACGTTGCATGTGGGTGTCACTGCGGAGATCCACCACGGCCCTGCTGGCCAGGTAGATTATCACTGTGAAACAGAATAGTGAACGCGACCGTATTGAGTCGAATGTATCGCGGATGGGGTCAAAGACGGGTAAATAGTTCTTGCTTCCGCCGGTAAATCTGGGGTTGATGTCAGTATCCAGCTCTACTACCACCTAGGGAACAAGGTGTGTAACAGACCTCTCATACATGACTCGTGCCCGTTCTTCGCTGACAATACCTCGAACAATAATATCTCCTCTCGGGTCTCCACTGCTTGAATGTTCCATGAAAATCTAAGTACAGATCAGCTTAATTCATGGAAATACAGATCCAAAATTCGTCTCACCTCATCCGTCCCAATTAGATTGACAGACATGGAGTGCACCGCTGACACCGGCGCTATCATATCATCGGGACTCAACTGTTGCGAATCATGACCATGTGCATGATGATCCGCAGTCTGAGACCCTCGCACTCTCCCTAGCGAAGACTGTGGAAATGAATCAATCGAGGTATCGAAAGAAGTATCCTGACCAGCAACTGGAGAATATTCCTCGTCTCTTGAAGCCGGAGTATGAAATCCGCTACGCTGATCTAGTGGAGAAGTCACCGTCGAGCCGCTAAATGCAAATAAATCAGTCATGTTCCGTGTGAAGTAAAACCAACTTGAGATCTCACCGCGCGGGCGTTGTAGTTTTTCTCCGACGTTCAGTACGTCTTCTGTTATCTTCAATGGGGTCCAAGACGCAGTCGCGGCCCGTTGAGCGACAACGGAAGCATGGGACCTGGTTGCGTGCATCGCACCGCATCTTTTGCCGGCGACACCACCGACATGCTTTGAAGAACCGGACCGGGATGTTCTCCGCCCGAAAAACGATTTCCGAGCCTCTTTCACTCATGGCTGCATCTTGCTCAAATCAGTTTGAGTGTGTTGTGTGACCCACAAGACCAATTTCTGCAATCTATCGTCTCGGCCCCCGTCACGAATGGCACTTGGGAGGATTCATGGCGAATAGATCGTTTCGGAGAATTCCACCAGTCGGGAAAATCGGGACCGGTCACGTGTGGGCCGGTTCCTTTTTTCCTGTTTAGAAAGGCAAAACTATAGATGGTGTGGACTTCGTTAACTTATTCAATTTCAAATTATAATATTAGACGGTAGCAGTATCCGAAGCCTCTAGCTTTGGAAGCATCTTCTGGAGAGATTTGTTGTTGGGGTGATGTTTCTCCAAGTACAAAGAAATTGCTCGGCATTCTAATTGGGCTCTTCTGGCGATCCACCACAACGATTGGCGCATAGGAGCATACCAATTCGCCAAAATTAGCAATGCACAAGCATCTTTCTTGTGCAGCAGGTTTCGAAAACCGGGCTCCATGTATCTCGCAAATCTAAGAAATTTTGTCATTGAGGCCTGAGTGCATCGGACACCCCTTAACTGGACCAGCATTGACACGGCGAGATAATATGGATTCTGATACAGTATTGAGCATGTATCCAAACCACAAAGCCGGACAAGCTCCCTGGGTATTTCTTCAATTTCACAAAATCGGGGTGTATCATTGAGAGCGCGGTACTCGGGCGCCAGGGCGTGAAAGATGCTATCCGGGCGTAAAGGGTCGGTGACTTTCCATATTGCCTGTTTGCCTTGAGACATATCAAATCAGTCAAGATCGTTAGGATCGTATGATTTAAGTGGCCACGCCTCCCGTGGATTTGATGCCTCAATAGAGGTCACACTAGCGATTCCTAACAAGGCCGCAGCAGCCCAAAGAGCATCACGATCCTGGGGCAGTATTGGCCTTGTAAGCTTCCTGATTAAGCAACGCAGCTCCTTTGGACCAATGATAAGCCTCAACTATTGATCGCTTGGCGTTTTGCGGAGTGATGGACAGGAAGCGATCATGAGTGGCGGTAATGGTAAGGATGATGTGCATAAGAAATGGTTGCTATACAATTGTTTTAGTGAAAGGCTCCGTAGCATGGATGGAGGAAACCACATACTGCTAAAGCGATTCTGATTACGTCGTTTTGATAGAGCTCACGAACTCGGCCAGTTGCGAATGTAAAAGCCGTGCGGTGTTGGAATCGATCCAATCGAGCTAGACTATCTGAATCGAGTTGAAAAGAGCCATAGCCCTCTCCAATCATGATTATTGGGTTTCTGATGCTAGGGACGGGCTTCACTCTGCAGTCAAGCTGATTACAGGCGTCCTCAATGTTTAATTGGCTGGGTGTAGCCTGCCACGTAGGTTGCAGATCTGATGTATTTGGCGAACTGTAATCGCAATTTACACCAAACGCTTGACATTTCTGGCACTCCGGACTGCCCTCGTCACACTTAATTTAAGCCGTTAGCTTCTTGCCCGGCGGAGGGAGGGAAACTCTGGATGAGCGCTTACTTTGACGCGGCGGAGCTTGCAGTTCCGACAGCCCCGTCGTGACTTGGTGTGGGCTCGGCGGCGTCTTCCATGTCCCTCGGATGAAGATCGCTTCGATGAAATTCTCATGATTTCTTGAGATAGCTTGTTGGTTGACAAGGGGAGGTGCAAAAAGATGAAGCAGTGCAATGGCGGGCCCATTGGTCTTAACTCCGAGTAAAACCTGAGCCGCTGATTGGCCACCAGTGGATTCACGCTAACCCGCGCTCGTATTTGCATGCCACTTCATCCAACTTTGGTGACTTCGAGCACTATCCAAATTGGAAGATGTCCGAACTTCTACTCGTCTCAGAATTTCACTGCCTAGAGTTATGGAAATAACAGGCTTTTATGTCCGTTAGGATGGAAGCTCCGAACTTTCCAGCAGACCCATAAATACCTGTGCCCAAACCTCCATGGGAAGCAATATCATCTACACTTGGGCAGCTCTTCATAACTGATACCGTTCGAAATATCTCATCAAATTATATATTCAACATGCGTGTTTTTGTCACTGGCGCTACTGGCTTTGTTGGCCAGGCCGTTGTTCAGGAACTGCTAAGTGCCGGCCACACTGTTGTCGGTCTTGCTCGCTCAGAATCCAAGGCAGCTGAACTGCGTGCCAAAGGAGCTGAGGCGATCATTGGGACTACTGAAGATGTTGAAGTCTTGAAGCGCGGTGCCTCGGATTCAGAGGGTGTTATCCATCTTGCCTTCAACCACGACTTCACCAAATTCGCTGAAAACGCCAAAGTGGAATACCACGCCATCGTGGCCATGGGTGAGACCCTCGCAGGGTCTAACCGTCCTTTCGTCATCACTTCTGGAACCTTGATGCTAGCTAAGGGTGAGCTGGCCACGGAAGATTCGCAAGTGGACCTTGTGACTTTCCCAAACCCTCGTGCGGGCAATGAAGGAGAAATCACCAAGCTCGCTTCCCGGGGTGTGCGTGCATTGGCAGTGCGACTATCTCCAAGTGTTCACGGCGATGAAGATCATGGATTTATCTATATGATCACTCAAATTGCGCGCGCCAAGGGTGAATCTGTCTACCTCGGGGACGGACAGAACAAATGGCCGCGGTCCACCGTTACGATGCCGCTCGTCTTTACCGTCTGGCTCTAGAGAAGGGCGAGCCTGGTGCGAAGTATCACGGTGTTGGCGAACAAGGTATCACGATGAAGGAAATTGCCGAGGCCATTGGACAAGAACTTGGTGTGCCGACCGTTTCGAAATCCTTTGAAGAAGCTCAGGCTCACTTCAATGGTTTCATGGCCCACGCTGTCGGTGCTGACAATCCAACTTCAAGCCAAAAGACCCAGGAGCAGCTTGGATGGATACCCACAGGCCGAGGTCTTCTGGCTGACATTCAGGCTGGAGTTTATACCCAGTAAGGAAGGATGGTAATAAGCTCATCCGATCGCTCTGTACAAAAGCAGACAAACCTGCATCTGGGAGACTTGTCTTTGAGACTGGACCACTTGTTTTTCTACACAAAGAAAAAAAAACATGCAACCATTTCGGCTTTCTCCTTGATTCGAGAGCAATTTCCTGGACCTGCATCTATCGCATGATATGATAGGTTGTGTAGTGTAATTTGCATTCAATTAACCTGGTCTTGGGAATAACTCATCTTCTGTAGCTTGAACAAAACCCATTGTGGCATAAAAGTCGCTAGCTATCTTGCAATGTACCCAAACACAAATGCTGTTATAGTTATGATGTAAGTTTTTAGTAAATTCAATAGTTCTGTCAGCGTCGATATGCAGCTGGCTTATAACCTTCAACGCTAGAAGCCCGTAAGTTGAGTCTTCCCGTATAGAGCCTTTATCGACACCGAGGAACATAAAAACGAGGATAAAGACTATGAAGACCAAATGCTCGGCGACCTACCGCCTTCTCCGGAGGAATCAGAATAAGAAGAAGAAGTAAGGCAAAAGTAATACGAAAGTGAGGATAATCTTACTCTAAAAGGTACCGAAAACGTACCTTATATAGGCGACTTTAAAGTAAATAACCCTTTACTTTATCCTTACCCAGAAATTAAAGACACTTTACTTCCCTCTGAACCTTCTCTATTATCTTAAATCACTATCCCGGCCAAAGACCTTACCCTAGATGCACGTGTTCCCGACTAATCACCTAACTTTATGGTTTTAATTGATAACTCTTCCTATGACGAGGAAATATTAAATCAATATAACGACCCCAAACGGGACAGATCTCCCTCGCCTGACTCATCAAACACGCGGCAAACCTTCGCTTCCCTCTATATCTGTGCCTATAGCGCCCCCCACCTGTCGGTGAGGGTGCGCTGCACCGGTAGAACAATTTGCAGCGATAGTGCAATTTGATGCTATTTACACATTTTTATTAACCTATTGGATACGAATTAAGGTAGAAAAGCTCCTAGGTATCTTCTGTAGCCCTCGCTGCCTTAATTAATGCCTTATTCTCCTACGTAGGCTGTTTCGGTGGTGTTTTGCCGTACACTTTCGTATAAAGCTTATCTAGCCGCCTTCTTTCCCGAATAGTATCCTTTACCTTCTTATCCTTAATTAATTTTTATATATTTTTTAGGCGAAGCACCTTATTATATCTAAATAGCTTTATATATCTCTTACTATAGTTTCGTAATAGAGGGGCGCGGGCGGCCGTTATTTAACTAATAATATTATTCGAAAGAGCTACTCGCTCTGCGATAACTTTATTATACTTAAAGAGATATAGTAGATTCCGCTCCTACTTTAGCGTAAGGCTGTCTATACTCGATAGCTTCTTATAATTCCGTTTAAGGTCTTAAATACTCTTAGGAGGTAAATTATCGATACTTAAGGATATCGGCGGCGGCGATAGTGTAGCTTCTCCGTATATACGAAGATTAGGCGCCGCGAGTATTAGTAGCTCTATCTCGCTACTCGTAAGCTTCTCAATAATATATATACTATCTGGAGGTTAAATACCGCGATCTCTAAAGAAATCATAAATAATCTAGTGAAATGGGAACGGCTCGATGGCTGTCTAGCGATGCAGACTAGACAACACACACACACACACACTGCCTATCTGGTATAGAGGACGCTAGATAAGGCCGTACTGATACCCTGTTATGGCTATATAGGATAATCTTAATACTATATTATAAATACAAGAAATTAGGTGAATCCTAAATGAATTAGGTAGATAACTTCTCTATCTCTAAGTGTATTTAGAGATATACTATATATTATAGATATTAAATTATGCCTAAGGCTATATATAGGCTTATTATATTATTAGTTCTCCTATTATATATTACCCCTCCCTATAAAATTAACTATCCTATAGTTAAGTATAATTAATTTAGAATACCTAAGCCACTTTAATAAAAGTAAAGAAAGATAGGATTAGAATACCTATTTCCCTATCGCCGCGGATATTATATCTCTTTCTTATTATTATTATTCTCTGGAGGTATAAATATTTAGATTAAGGGGACTAGTATATAGTCCGTGTCGATGGGGTTCCACTGGGCATTCTATTTTGGGTGTTCGCGCGCCATGCCGAGTCTACTCGCCGCCTGTCAGAGATGGGGAGCTTTTGTGTTCTTCGCACTTATCTGTTTGCTTTCCTTGATTTATGTTTTCTTCGCTATGCCGGTGAGTTTTCTCTCCCTTTCCGGTGACGGTGGATCTACTGACCAGTCTAGGACACGACGGGTCGGTCACTTCAGGCGTTGGATAGTTTATTCCAGAGACCGTGGTATACCGTGCACAAGATTGCATATCCAAAGCATGAGGAAGTTCAGATTGAACATTTTGATAAGGGGGAGCTCGCACCCACGACCGAACATTATGAGTCTCCATGATAACAAAGGAGTTTTCCCTTAGTGCGAGAGTGCTATCTTGATTGTACGGGATTTTCTGCATGTACACAGCAGAAGAAAATCCGCCCTATTTTGTCATGGTGAGCTTTCTTTGATTATAAACGGGGCCGACAAGATTAGTGATATTCTTGGTGATGTTGATTGAGGCGCTTGATGATCGTCTATATTACACCTTTATTCATGAAACAAATCCGGGGATACGGCAGGCGTATAAGCTAGTCGAAATTGCAAGGGCGCAGCATGTATCGCAATGAGTAGGGGTCAGAGTTGCAGAATATCACGACGTAGAAGGCTGAACAGTGCGAGGCGACGAAGGGGGAATCGAAACGGCGTCTATGGGCGCCATCCCCCAAAGGCAAATATATAAAATAAAGATAACTACCAGGCCCTCAGTCTATACATCCAATGTGAAGGTATCCTAGTTCGATACTTGAACTGTTGATTCAAACACATTGTGTATAGGAAACGTTTCTCACTATGTCATCGAGAGCCCTCCACATTCTGAACGGCGATTGTGTCCCAAATGCGATATGACTACCCATTCAGTAATATTAGAAACTCTGTTATTGAATGATTCCCTGGTTCAATAAACCAAATGGGATAGTGTGATATACAATTCAAATGTGCAAGGAATAACACTTCTCCGGCCTCCGGGCAGCCTTCCTGCGACACGTTACAGGTAATCGTGAGACTGAACTCTACCAACAATATGAACCGCGGATAACCCGATGGAGCACAGAAGTAAAGGCAATGCTTCAAATAGCCTCAAATCGGTATTGAAGCGACGTAGGTACGAAAGGGCACCTCGAGCTGCTGGGAGTGTAAACACCGCAAGAAACGCTGCGACTTTGGGCCTGGATCTACCGCTTGTGTCTTCTGCGTAAGCCACCGGCTTGTATGCGTCAGTCAGGAATTTTCCGAGTCCACCAATGTCTACGAGAAAGCTGAGCAGCGCATTGACTGGGTCGAAAATCTGTTTTCAATCAACTCGTTCAACAGAGAAAACGCAAATCGACAAACACGCCAGATCCATCGACAACTTCGGAGCAATCTCAATGTGTGCAGTATCCCACGCTATGCTCGGTCAATCATGAGCGGACTTCAAGGGGTCGCTCTCTTACGGGGTATTTATTCTCGATTCTTCCTGATCCAGATCTCTCCCGAATGATCTTGAAGAGCAGTAAGCTGTTCAGAGCGCCCCTTCAAATAGCACAGGGCCAGCAATCGTCTAGTGGGGAGCCTTTTCCTGGTCATCCCGAGATTTTACCCACAGCTCATCCAATTTTCTTTGCCCGAAGATTGATTCAACTTGCTCTCTGCTTGCAGCACTCTGACGCGAAGTCTGCAGAACAGTTGAAGTTACAGTTGAGAAAGCCTGTCAATGATGTTGCGCAACGCTATTTTGCAGCAGCCTGTCAGCTTGTCATGTCGCAGGATATCTTAATCTCCTCTATCGACGGCCTACACACGTTGTGCTTCAAGGGCGCTATCACCTCACAATTGGCGACCCTCGCACAGCATGGCTCATTCAACGGCGGGCTGCAAATATTGCCCATGGGATGGGATTTCCTCAGCTCGCTGAGACTACTGGTGGTCGAGCTAAATTGGTCTGGTTTGAGTTAATATATAGCGACCGTTTCCTCTCGCCAATGCTGGGCCTACCTTTCGTAATTAGCGATAATGAGGCTTCTATTCCGCACTATGCAGACATCACGCCTGCGCAGACATAGGAGCATGTTCATGTGCCAGTTGCAGGCCGCATGATTGCCAGAAATATGCGCATGCAACAACGCAAGGGGAATGTTTACGACGAAGGCTCCATCCAGGAAGACTATCAAGAAACGGAAATGCTCGATCAGCAGCTGAAGAAAGCTACAAGGCTTATGCCAAATGCCTGGTGGCTACTTCCTTCACTGGATAGAATTTCCTCTGATTTTGAAGTAGCTGAGAAAACTGCAAGATTGCTGGTTCAAATGCATCAGTTCTATCTGCTGGTCCTGCTGCACCAGCCATATATCATTGAACACCTCGAGGGAGATTATCATAAGCACAGTATCGACCCATTATCACCTGATCACATGTATAGCAAGCTTGCTGCTGTATCTGCAAGTCGCGAGGTGATTGCCCGGTACCTTGTTCTCCGCAACTACCACCGGTCACCATCTTCTCGCGCCATGGATGACAAGGGCTTCACAGCCTCACTCACTCTCCTTTTGACTCATTTAGATGGCCATTGCCTGGGAAATGCAAATGTACTCGAACATCAACGACCGCATAATCTTGGCATGATTGAAACGGTGGCCAATCTCATAGAGGATTTAAGGGCTTCGGATGAGCAATGCTTCGATGTTTCACAAGCGCAGGTCCTGAGACGCTTCATCAAAATAGAGGCCGATGCAGCAGATGGGTCATCTTGCCATACTCGAAAGGGCGAGGGGAACGATAGTGGTAGAACCGATGGCCTGGAGCTCTCCATTCCATATTTTGGGATCCTGCATATCACACGTCAGCAGAAGCAGAGATCTTTTGGAATGGAAATACCAGATCCGGAT
Organism: Penicillium maclennaniae; assembly: GCF_028827695.1. Lineage (NCBI taxonomy): Eukaryota > Fungi > Ascomycota > Eurotiomycetes > Eurotiales > Aspergillaceae > Penicillium > Penicillium maclennaniae. The sequence continues at coordinate 1,405,649 of NW_026623215.1, read as the reverse complement.
TATGTCAAGATGTCAGAAGTCTTCCCAGAGATGTTGATTCCGGAGAGGTACAACTTCTAGTTCTCGCACCTTGGACGATTCGACCTCGGCTATGCGAGAAATGCTACCGCAAGAGGTGGATACATCATGGCTTGATTCTTGGATGCATCAGGTTTGAAAATCATGAATAGATATGTGGATATCTATCTCCATTCTGAATTGTCCACGGGGCGATCCAACACACCCACCCTACTCCTCCCGTGCAGGGGTGTCTCCAAAAGCGTACCCCATCTTACTTTGGACTCGATCACCAACAATACCGTCTGCGTATTCACGAAGAATCTTCTCCTCCCCATCTGACAGAGAGACAAAAATGCTGTCCAAGTTCTCTTCCAGTCGCTGAACTTTCGAAGACCCCGGAATAGGGAAAATATCATCGCCCTGCGCCAGCAACCAGGCAAGCGCCAGCTGAGGCATCGTGATACCTTTTGCCCGAGCCATCTCAGTAAACTTATCCACAACAGCCATGTTGCTCTCAATATTGTCCTCGCTCAACCACGGCAGGAATCACGCGCATCACCAGGCTTGCTGACGTCCTCGCGCGAGCGAAGCTTCCCGGTCAAGAACCCGTTCCCGAGCGGGCTGTACGCCACGATCGTGACACCCAATTCCCGCGCAACTTCCAGCAATCGTCTCTGTGGCGACTCAATCTCGGTACAGAATAGACTGTATTCGAGCTGAACAGCGGTGATCGGATGTACGGCGTGTGCACGTCGCAGGGATTCAGCGCCGCATTCGCTCAGCCCGATGTACTTGATCTTGCCAGCGTTCTTCAACTCTACCATCATCCGCATAGTAAGCTCGATGGGAGTTTTCTTGTCAAGGCGATGAACATAGTAAAGGTCGATGAAGGGTAAACCAAGGCGTTTCAGAGATGCATCGAGGGCCAATCGACAGTATTCGGGGGTTTGAGTCGATGGTGAATCCCCAGGGAGCGCCTGGAGCAGGACGGATACCGAACTTGCTGGCAAGTATGATGTCTTTTCGCTTCTCGGGATTTGCGGTAGACCATCTGCCCAGGAGGTCTTCGGAATCGCCGTACTTGTCGGCTTGGACATGGTTAGCATCTTGGATTTGAGTCACACTCTGCCGGGTACTTACCGGTATCCCAGAAGCGTTCTCCTTTCTTGTATGCCTCACCTAGGAGAACAAATCTGTCTGCATTCAGAGGAAGCAGCTCCATAAGTACCACTCGCACCCATCAGACCTAGCCCCAGTCGAGGGACAAGAGGCCCAGTGCGCCCTAGTGGACGAGTTGGCAGGGTTTTGCAGGCGCCATTATTTGCAAATGAGCTTGAATCGTGAATATCTTGTTTCAGAAAGTTCATCAGAAATTTCAATACTGGATATGGAGGTTGCAAAATGGTCTATGAGAGCGATATTTAAGGCCTTGATGATCCGGGGATTGCGGTGGACGAGATGTTCTGGTATAGTAACAGATCCTGCCACTCAGAGCGTTCGTCCGCCCTATCGCCGATAACCCCGGCGATTGGCATAAAATAACACAGCGCTGATGGATAAGTCGAACTACACCTGAGCTGAGCTTAACAATCAATTTCGGGGAAGATATCTCTACGGAGGATCTTAGACGACATGAAGCATGGTTTCATTCCATGTGGTTCTTGTCTAACAATCCACGCTCTATGAACACTCTCAGATCTTCGTAGTCCTCTGCTGTTGTCTATCACCAGTAGACAGACCAGACTCAATAGCCCTAATCTGCAAGAAACCTTGGAGTAAATCCGGCAAAGTGCCAGATTCCCGCCAAAAAACCAGAAGCCCGGGTGACCACTGGGCCGCCACATCGAACGCAGCTCACCTTCGTGATCCAGATCCCACACGTCCGCGCATCGATCAGCGACCTTATCGCCGAGCACCTCCCTCACAGTAGTGCGCATGTTGTCATAGCCGGTGGCCAGTACGATGATCTCTGCGGGCAAAGAACTGCCATCTGCAAGACGCAACTCTCTCTCTCCGAAACCGTCAATTCCCTTGGGGCTGTGCTTGACCTTGATCTTGCCATCGATGATGAGCTGGCTACATCCGACGTCAATGTAATAGCCACCACCTGCAGTGTAGTATGCGCGAGCAATACCCGCACCGTCGGGGCCAAAATCGAGTTGGAACCCGGCTCCGCGAAGGCCATCGAGGGTTTCTTTCTCGGCGTCTGCGATTCGCTTCGTCATGTGTACGCTGAGCGCGAATTGAACGGGAAAGGGAAGACTCTCGGAGACGATGTCACATTCTTCGGTTGGGGGACTATGGGAAGGCTGTGAGTAAAAGGGTCGTGTTTCCTCGTGCATGGTTAAAAGACGTACCCGCCATCCTCGTGCATTCCCTCGTGCATCATGAAGACGCCTTTATCAGCGGTGAGGACATATGTCCCGTTACGCTGAAGCATGGTCACATCTGCACCGTTCTCGTAGTAATTTTGGGCGATGTCATGTCCACTGTTTCCGGTTCCCACGACAATCACCTTCTTCCCACGGACATCGGATTCGGATGCATCTCGGTGTTGGCTGCCGTGGTATACTGTGCCCTGGAATGAGTCCTGTCCGGGGAAGTGAGGGACTCGCGCCTCGCCCGAATGTCCTGTGCACCAGACGACATGACGAGGGCGCAGGGTACGCTGGACGCCATTGCCACGAGTTACAGCAACATTCCATTCAGCAGTGGCAGCATTATACTCAGCAGACACGATCCTCGTCTTCATCCACACGTTCAACTCCATAATGCTGGCATAAGCCTCGAACCAGTCGCCGAGTTTATCTTTGGGAGTGAATTGAGGCCAGTTTGAAGGGAAGGGCAGGTACGCCATATGCGTGAACTCCGCCGGGTCATGGGTGACTAGAGTCTAAAGGTGTACATTTCCTCGTTAGTCTCGGGCAAACTGTGTAGATGTGTAGAAAGTGGAGGATACTCACCCGGTACCGATTTCGCCAATTATCCCCAACGCGCTCATTCCTGTCAACAATCAAACACGACAGACCCATATTTTGCAACCGAGCACCCATGTTCAGACCAGCCTGGCCAGCTCCAACGACTAAGACTCTCGGCTCCGAATCCGGGAATTCTTTCTGTCGCTCCCTCCTTTCGATCCAAGTCCCTCCCGCCAATCCGCCCGGCATCGACTCGGTTGTGCCTGCGGGGCGTCTAGGTCCCAACGGCTCCTCGAATCCTTTCAATTCCTGTAGCGATGTATAAACCGCGTACGCCTTCCACTTCCCATCGCATGGATCTTCCGTCAGGCGCAGCATACCCGAGCCCCTTCCACAGGCTGTCTCAAAGAAGAACATGCTTGACACCCAGCTTAGCCCGTCGACAACTTGTTCCCAGCGTGGTTGGAACTTCCCCTTTCTTGTAGTCGGAGATTGTAGAGTTGCGCTTGGCTTTGACGCTTGCGTAGCAACTCTTCTATCTCCGTGGATAAGTGCGCGGTGCGCATGTCCCAATCTAACGCGAGCATATCACGCCACCAGGAGTCAGCGTGGAACAGACTGGCAAGACTCAATGTGTCGGGACGCGCGAGTTGGATCTCGAGTGCTGTGAGCCATTGCCGAGCAATAATCCGAGCCTCTGGAGGAGGGAGCCCGGACGTCGAGGGGAGTTGAATGATGTGAGGGTTTCCACCCGTCAATGTTGTCGCCATCTTGGTTTTAGTGGAAGCTGTGGAAGTACCTGCGATTTCTCGAGAGGATGATTGATCCTTCTTTATATTTTTGCCAAGCGCGGACAGATCTCCGATTGTTCTGCTTACTCTGCATTCATCGGCATGGTTATTTACGCCGCCATTGATGTCGAGAGAGACCTGAGCGTTGCGTATTTCGCCTGTTTCATGATGACCTGGGGTACTAGGTACATGCGAGCAAAACGCGGATCGCAAATACAATTCATTTCTCTATCTCTCCGAGCAGCCACATGTAGCTCCGGGGCAACTTGCCCGACTCTGAAGTGGGAGGGGCTGCGTGGGGAAAAGCGACGTCAGATCAGTTTATACTATCTTGCCCCGAGACGAGATGCGGGGGAAGTTCGGGTAAATGGACGCCGAGTCATGGGCACGGCAAGTATGCCGGGGATCCTCGACCAAAGAAGCAAATCTGGCGCAAGCTCGTCTGTTTATCTGCTTCTGGAATCCTTGGAACATTGGCGATCATTGATTTACATCTGGAGATATTATTCGAATATCTCCAGGTTGTTCGTTGGCTCCCAGTCACCTTGTCGCAATCCAATCCAGTAATCGACCCGACGCCAATGCCAAGCTAGCTGAATACGGACGCCGTTCTACACTACGGATTGCGGAGCATGTCTTGGGCGAGAGAAAGACTAAAAATAGAAACTTTTCTATTATGTGCCAAACCACCCTTGCTTCCGAAAACTCACGGAACACAAAATCACATCGAAATAAAAAGGTTAAGGTTTAAAAAAAGACAGGAAACCAGAAAAGGATACAAAAAGTATTTACAGCTATCACCGCGTCTGAACTTATCGGGACCGGCGAGCCATGAAATACGTGAGAAGATTGAGCGATCCCTCCCCAGCTGCTGGAGTTGCCTTCTGCACTCGGTCCAGACCGAACTTGAGGTTCAGCAGTGTACAAAGCTCGGTGGCCTGCTTGCGCACTCCGGGTCGGGGATGGCCTAATTGCTGGCTGACCACTGTTCCAACAGTCACCAAGGTGTCGTCGGAGATCTCGGCGGGCCCCTGGAAAAGAGACTGGTGGATAATCGAGAGACCCATGATGATCGATCGGGAGGCCCCTTCGCTGTGAGAGTCCTCACCCAGGTCTAGACCCCGTAGGACACCGTCAATGACTGTAGTGGTTGAAACCAGAGAGACCAGTTGCTCCGCCACTTCCTCTAGACAGGTGACAAAGTGTGAGCTCGACTCGTAGTGTCGTCGTGCGCGAATGATCGCCGCCATTGCACGGACGTCGTATCGGTGAAATAGCTCACTTGTCCGGAGGAGCATGGAGCGGATAGTCGCCAGGATTTGGGTTTTCACATCGTGATCCTTTCGGCTGGTGGGCGCCGACTCCAATTCACCCAGCAGAGCATCGAGCATTGCATAGTAGTCCTGGTTGCGAGTGACGATCTCTTCGCCGTGGTACTGGAAAAGCCCTTGGAGCTTGCGGTATCCAGAAATATCGATTGTCTTAGAGCCGATGCGGCTGAGAGCTTTTCCAAGCATCTCTTGCGCATTGGCGGGGTCCTTAGATCGAGGACTTGGGCTTCGATGCCGCTCAGCCCACTTTCGACGGCGAACAGGTTCCTCGCTTGTTGTACTCTGGCTTGGAGATTCAGCAGACCGGCCCCTTGTTTGTGAGACTGTCTCGTTCAGGGGCATTTCTTCCAGGGCGCCTGGTTTGGTGACAGGTCGTGGGGTTGAGAGCTTGTTCAGCTGTGCAGTGGCATTCTCGTTATTGGTTATCGACTCGAAGATGGGCGCTGGAATAGGTCGCTGCGGAGAAGCAGAGTCCCTGCCAGAAGGCGTGGCGGGAGCTCGGTTTCTCGATGGAGAAGGGCTTCCTCGAAGAGGGGACCTGCGAACGGATTGGGGCGACGATTCATTCACACCATCCATCATACCTTGCGTGGGAGCCAATTCCAGACCAGGGTTTTTAGCCGGGGTTTCCAACCTGGCTGGTGTCGTCGGAATGGGCTCATCGTAGGACTGTTGTTCTTCGGCACAGCGCGGTGATCTTTCAGTGATCGAGAGCACCTCAGGTTCGGCTTCGGGTACATGGGCCTCTGCAGCCACAGGTGTAGCAGGGTCTTCATATATAATCATCTCCTCGGGTTGACTCCTGGCAACTGGCTCAGGTTCAGATCTCAAAACGGAATGGCGCAAAGGCGATCCTGCATACGACATTTCGGCACGTGGGGATGGAGTATCACTACGAGCCTCTTCAGGTGAGAGCGGTTGTGGTTTCACTTCAGGCTCCGGTGTGGCTTGACGGCTAATCTCGGTCTGTTCGTGATAAAGAGACGGTGGCTGAGATGGGGCCAGTGGAGGGCTTTCCAATACGACATGTGCTGGCGAGTCTTGATCTTCCAGTGCAATCGGTGGATCCACGTGGTGGGCATTCTGGTTTGCAATGCTATCGTCAGAATTGCTTCGCGAGTGGCTGACCGCACGGAGATCGCCGTGAGACTTTGACTTTGACAGATCAAGCTTTTTAGGCTTGCCGCGGGTGGTACCGGTCTGTCCAGCTTCGTGGGGCCGAAGACGAGGAGCACTAATCGGTTTTGAAGAAGGCGTTGATGTCTTGGACCTCACGGATCTTGGCGAGCTGGTCGGCTTACTGGTAGTTTGACCAGCTCGAGATTCAGGTCGGGACGCATAAGGATCAGCAGTTGCAGGGCGGTTTATTTCGGGTCGTCGAGGCTTCGCGCCAGGTCGCATAGGTGCCGATGACAAGGACGAAAGCGGCGCGCCGGTGGGTACACTGCGCATCGCAGGCTTAGGTGCAGGATCTAGCGTGTCGAAAGCCGATTGAGCAGACTCGGGGCGGGACGGCATAGCAGCCTTTTTGCGAGCAGCAATAACATCTCTGAGAGCCGAACGTGCTCCACCGGGGCCACCAGGACCCTTTGCAGGAGTGGTGGGCTTTCTACCTCCATTCGGGTTCGACGCATCTTTTTCCAGTAAAGACCGAGATTTCGCGTCAAGATCAGCCATTATGGCATTAGCCTGAGAAGGCCAAACGCTGTAGAATGTCCAGAAAGTGCTACGGAAACCTTCCCTTGCACCGGGGTTGGCATCACCTAGGCCTTTCTTAATTGACTTTTCGACGAGGTCCAGACCACCACCGTGCTCAACGGTACTCTTTTGATGGGCTTGTCGGGTGATCAAAGTCCGGAGCCATCCAGCAGCAAATAAGCGTACTTGCACGTTCTTGTCCTGACAAGCCCAGTGGACATGTTGAAGGATACGAATAGAGTAGGTTGCGTTGCTTAGGACCGCATCAACTGCTGCATTGCCATTCTGTGCAGCAATCTTTTTCAAAGATGAGCAGAGTTTAATGAGGTTCTGCATCATGATTTCAACCATCCCGTCGATTCTAGGCCCGCAGACTCGGGCGATATCTTGGATCAAAAGGCAGCCATTGCTGCAAAGCGTCGTTCGCAAGGAATGGACAACCTTGAAGAATCCGTCAAGGAGTGTTTTTGTAGCACCAAGATAGCTCTGGGAGAAATCATGAGGCGCATTACCGCAGGTGAGTCTTCGGAATAGAATAACGTTCTTCTCGCGCTTTAGCCAGTTGTCCTCCGACTCCTTGCCATCAAACCAAGGAAGCATATCGCGCACGAGATCGTCAATGTCCCGGGGAGACGAGACAAGAAGCGGCTCAACGCCATCTTCTTGAGATGGACTTTGAGAAATAGGGGTTTCAGCCGGTGTCTTAGGCCTCGAAGGAGGCTCAACAGATTGAGCTGATCGGTCGTGGTGAATTCGCGAGATGGGCCTACTTTTCGAAAATTCCGGTTCTGTGCTGTCGTTAGACGAACTTTCCATTGGAGTTCCGGGGCATCGACAAACAAACCATCATCTAAAAGTTCTTTGGCATGTGAACGGGAGGACATGACTGAGATCGGACGCTCAGCGTGGGAAATAGGGCGAGTGGCAGTCTGAGGCTCATCGGCGCCGAGCCCAATGCCGGAGAGGATGGCGTTAGAAATTGATTTTCTTACCCCGCGCGCGACCAGCTGTTTCTGCAGGTCAGATTTGGCTCTCGCAGGTGCATTTCTAAAGCAAGGAGCATTAGTTTGGAGGTTTTCTTGCGGGTGAAACGTATTCTGCGCACCGGAATAATTCCACCACCACCAATCTTGCCGTATCCCGAACGGCACTATCGGCGTCCTCTAAGCATGCAACCAGAGACGGTACATGCGAGCGGAACAATAAACCGTGGTTTTTTGTCATCTGCATAGTCCAACGTCAGATTTCATGTCAACTGATAGAAGGGACCAGACGTACATTGGACAGCCAAAGCATGCTCATTTCTTTTGCTCTGGGATTTTTGCCCACCAGAGCGCATTGCAGCACATAGTATTCCACATCCTCGCCAGCTATCGGCCACAGCTCGGTAAATATTGACGCGGACTGGGCTCGGATTCGTTCTTTGTGGTCACCGAGACGCTCCATCAACAGAGGGTAGAAGCCTCGCGCCGCATTGGCGATGTGTTGCTGTTGGTCTTGGATCGAAAGCCGCTTCAAGAAATGGCCAAGAGTGGAAAAGCCAGCGCTAGAGACGGAATAGTGCTGAGAAGTGATGGCGAGTCGGATGGCCTCGAACAATGTCGGAATGGCACCCTCGGGGACGTTTTTCTGTTTGATATCGGACTTGATGCTAGTGAGGTGGTTCACTCGGGAGTCAATGGAGACATTGGGGTTTTTGAAGGCCGCGAGAAGATCCGCTGCCTTTGCTTCCATCTTGAATTGTAGCAAGGGAATATCACAGCGTATGTCAGGCGCGGGTCATAGGCGCGCCGCCAAATTTGGCGTAGTGGATGACGTGTGGTGGGATCGCAATATGAACAGGTTGCAGAAGGTCGAAGATAGATTCACGGGTTGATCACTGTCGCATCAAACAATTAGTCGCGCGAATATGAAAGATCACTGGGCAGGGGAAACTCGGCGATCAAACAGGCAGGGAGGCGCGGAGTGTCAACATCGGAGCACGGTGTTGAGGATGCGACCGTGGCGCGCCGACAGTCAAGGCCGGTGTGTAACAACAACAAATACGTGAAGTAGCGCAGAAGATGGCAAATAACGTACCAGAGCGACTCGGAGTAGCGGAGTGCAAAGCGATGCGCGAGCGAAGTGGGATGTTGACGAAGACGAGGGAAGGTCGGAGATGCGGCCAAGGGGCGATAAGCTCGGATAAGCGCGAACCACTGCTCTGCGAAGGGATTCAATTATTCTGTCTTTGACTGTTTCTGTCAAATCATGGGATAAATCAAGGATGCAGAGCTCCAATATTTTTCTTTTACTCAAATCGAGAGAAAACCGTGGTTGGGCAGCTTTGTCCCAAACTCCCAACTTCTGACTTTCAATGTTCCCCGCCCGACTTTTCCTGTTGTTTATCCGTCGCAAAGGGCAACCGCATGATACATTGGCCGAGAACAGTGTATGTTCGAACTCGAATTGTAAGAATGTTCCGGATCGACTGATGCAAAATCAAGAGCTTGATTGCTTGGTGATAATTTCTTCCCCTCAACTTGCCTCTTTACAATCCAAAAGTTTCTGGAATGATCTTCTCGTCATGTGACAGCCATAGTGTTCGCAGATCTATATTCCCACGATCGGGCGGGGGCAATCAGACGCAGTGAACTCTTTGTCAGCAAAATTGGAGTAATATGATCTTCAGCATTGGGAAGAATCGCGCATTTGTATGCGCACAGTGCACATGTCTTCAAACATTCCCGAAAGGCCTTAGCTAGTCACTTGACTAGGACCGCGTTTCAAAATGCTAATAATCGATCGAATCATCAACAGCTAAAATGACGCATGTTTGTTGGAATACGCCAAGCTGTCTTAGTTATCCAGTAGGCATGAGATAGTTACTTTACTTCTCTGGGATGAAGAAAATTTACTTCTGGATGAAAGATTGAACTTTGTTATCATGCCAGAACGGTTGCAACACTGGGAGCTCTAGAATATGGTAGTGTTTACTCGGGTCTAAGCAAGGGTGTCCCAATTCAAAGACCAATCGAAGTAGTTTTCCTCGACACAAGCGATGACTCGAAGAATAGGCTAGTCATTGATATAGATCGTTGAATATGATAAGATGAACAATATGTACAGCCTGACCTGCCTGGGAGCAGAGTAGGCTTTGGCGTTATTTCCGCCTGCACTTGCTTCGTTAGTCTAGCGTGACTTCAACCTATGGATTAGGTCCGTTCAGGGTTGTGTTATAAGTAGCGTCGGAACCAAGAACCTTGAAAACAATAGTACTGTTGCCCTCTCGGTAGTCGCTGGTGAAGGGTCCCTTGGTGCGGTAGCCGCCATGCTGCTTCATCTTCTTTTCTCCGGTCGCGATGTCCTTTCTCGAAAGTGTTCTCTCGAACATCTCCAATGCAGCCAGGGGCTGGTAGAAAGGTACCTCGTGTCCGGATTCGTAGATGCGCACGAAACTGTACAAGTCGCTCTGTCGGACTTGGCCGTGAACGACACCGTCCGAAGTGGTGATGTTGACGAATCCTGCCTTCTCATACCCTGGCGCGTTAATTTCCTTCGCGACGACTTGTCCACCAAGCCAGTTGCAATTGAAGTCACTGTGATGTCAATTAGCATAATCCAGGTGTTCGTGGCTAAAGACTTACGCGTCACCAAAATACATCACCACCTGTACGCCAGCTTTCAACAATTTCTGCACGGCCTGAATCGTTCCAGACTCACGGTCATCATCACCTGTGCTCCCAAAGCTCGTACCCACAGTTCCAGAGGACTCCGAGAAGTTTTGGTAAGCACCAATGGCAGCTTGAACCTTGGGGCTGTTGAGATAGTCCACATAGAACTCATATGGGAACGGATCCGGGGTCAACTCGCGCATATCGTACTCATCACGTCCCGAGTAGATATCATACATGCTTTCGACAGTAGAGGCGCAGAAATTGTCGGCCGCTGCGCAAATGTCGTTACGGCCGGTTGCATAGCACTCCAGCGTCCGATCAACGCAGTTGCCTTCGCCGTAGAGGTTGTTGTACCATTCAGCCTTCACTGAGGCGTTGTATGGGTCGTAATCATATGTGTTACCGGGCCATACAGAGAAGTTGTAGTATGCCTGATATTGGATCAGGGGGTCGAACCAACCGTTGCCGATAAGGACATTCTCAAGCTTGATCTTGGTTGCGCCAGGGATCTTCTTAGCGTTTTGCTCTTCAAAGTACTCTGTACCGGTATTAGTGAGTTTGCCATCTATGCTTCACCAATATTTCTACCGTTGAACACTGGACCATAGTGGCCCCCGTAACTCTCTGTCGCGAAATTGAAGCCGTTTCTGGAGTATTGTGGGAAAGCTCCCATGAACCCTTGCAGGGTCTTCCACATATTTGGAGCTGCTCTTGCTGTAGCATTAGGGACTAGAGCAATGTCTGGCTTGGAGTATGTGCCGCAAGTTCCATACGCCTGAGCATAATCGGGGCATTTCTCGTCGGGCAGTTCGATGATATCCCCATTTTCATCTTCGTAACCCGGGATTGGAATTGTGTATGAAAATCCAGTCGTAGTAGGTTGGTCAATAAAGATCTGCTCCAGGTTAAACCAGCTTTATAGCTCCGTCGACAGTAACTCTTACCATATTGCTCACATTGTTCCATGCATACGGATTGTTGTACACATCGCCATTTGAATCAACTCCACAAGGTCCTAGTTCCTGGAACAAGCCAATCATCGAGGATGATCCTGGTCCTCCGTTGATCCAGACAGTAAGCGGTGCCTAGATTGGTGTGAGTTCGGGAAGCCTTTGAGGAAATGGTTGTCCACGTACATCTTTGGGGTTTCCATTTCTGGTCTCAAAGAACCACCTGTACTCGTTAGCCCACCGTTTTCGAGCCATTGGGAACAGTCGCTAACCAGAAGATGTGCTCATGCTCCGAAACATCGGCGTATCCGGAATAACTTTTGACATTGGGGTCCAGCTCGCAAATCCCATGAGGCACTTGCTTGTATCGCACGTTGATATCCGCGTATCCCTTCTTTGTGATCAAGTCGGTCGGCGCGGCCACAAATTGAGCTGTGACGCATTGCGCCAGCACCGCCACAATGGGGATTGAGAGCTTTGAATAAGTCACCATGTTCAACTTGGAAGCCTAGATTTCCACAAAATTGGTACGAGCAAGGAAATCGACACCCCCGCTCGAATAAACTGGAGATCGTTTGTTTATATAGCTGCACTGCACCTCGCTAGTATCGATCTGGAAGGTAGGATCCACAAGTTCCTAAGTAAGGTAAGATCATCTCCGATAATTGGCTAGGGTTGAGCACCTCGTTATCAGTTGGCTTGGGGTATATGGGCCCGACGGAGCTCCGTCGTTCACCGAGTGCGGAGATTGCTTATCACCCAATTTGACTCGTTTGAATAGCACTCCATTTTTTCGGCCCCCTTTCGTGCTTCCCAGATGCTGGTGTGGTCATAATTATTCTGAATGGCTCATTGGTGCATATCCTGACATGTTAGTGAGCCAATCAATGGTTGAAATATCGCTATTCCCCTCCGGCAAGCTCAGAAAGATATACATCGGTTTGGACATAGTCTCATCCACTAGATTCCTTAAGAATGTAGACTAAACTGAAACAGCCAGCCATGTGATTGACTAAGGCTTCCATTCGTCCTGGATGCTCGACTCCTTTCCAGCGAATGGCCCCTTAACGGTGATCAACGGCATTGCCACGAACCTACTTAAAGCTCGATCGAGAAGATACTGGGAATGTCACTCAATCTATGCTTGGACATACTTTTTTTCTCTCTAATTAAAGCAATTCGTTCCAATGTATTTGAAACACTTCTGAGCGAAAACGCCACGCTGTCTATTCACTCATTGCCTCGAGCTCCTCGCCCTGCCTTATGTTTTCCACTACTCCTAACTCAATTGATGCTCAATTGAATTGAATGAGCTTGGACTGTGTGTCAGGACTGTCTGCAAAGTGGGTTCATCGCATCAAAGGGGTTTCTTAGCCGCCAATGATTAGTTAGATCTATAACACTTGGTGAAGTCATGTTCCCGACTCGATTACTCGAGGACTGAGTCCATGCCTAAGGCCCGGAAAATAATGACAGTACACACTAGTCTCAATAATTCAAGATGGACCTGGGTGAAATCCCGATAAGAGAGGGAGAGAAATGAATTCTGAAAACAGAAACAGGTGTCTGAACTGCATTGTGTTGGTAGAATGAGATGATATGCACGAGGAAGAGAGGCAGAGATAGGATGGTGTACTCATCGTGTTGTCCAAGGCATCAATGGACATGGCCATCTTTCATCAGCATCACCCAGTTTCCGTCTCACCGCATCGGTAAGAGTTTTCTAAGCCAATCTACTTCATTCTAAAAACCTGTTGGCATTACGCCGGGCATGTTTTCTTAACGGCAAGCCATTAATCACGGCTGGCCTTGCAAAACCAAAGCCCGCAGAACAGTATGATACATTGGCACGGGTCTTCCCAAACCCGCCACAACCCGACACCTTTCTTGTGCAGCTCCAAGTCTTTTTCCAGAAGTCTTTATTTCCCTAATTGCTCTACGGCTCTATTCTCGGCTTTTCCCAGATCCGTGACATATGAAGCCGCACTGATTCCCACTATTTTCCGACAAAGACTTTCATTCGATGCTTCTTGCCTCGGAACTTTATGTCTCATATGTTTCAGCTATAGAACGCGGTGATTTGCCGCTGATATCAAAAGCGAGTGAAACCTGACGACTGTGGGAATCAGTCCGGAAATCAGAACAGGCAAACAGATTTAACCTGACGATAGATGGAGTGGTCGAGGCGCAGTGGAGCGGGCTCGGGGCACAGCTCCCCCCACTTTCAGCTTGCCGTCGATCTCGACATCCTCAAAGTCCTGCGCTTGATTATCTCCTCACGTTCTACATCCTACGCCTCTTGCAGGGATTCGTAACCAGAATAAATCGTCACGGATCATGGCAGACTTCAAAATAGACTCCACCCCCACCGCATCTCCATCTGCGATCCCTCGGCCGAACGCGCCAGTCGAGCCGCAGTACTCGAGCTCAAGCACCAAGAAACACGGCCAGAGATGCGCAGAAAACAATATAGCGGCCAGTATTCCTCGACCGAAACTGCGACTACATGTTGAAACACTCCGCCACCCTGCGACAGCATCATTCCTCACTCTCATCCCCGATATTGCTTCAACACTCGACAAAGCCCTCCATGATATTGTCAAATACCTCTACAGCTCTCCGCTCCACGCACCCTCAGATAGTCCCTCCCATCAGAAAGTTCAACAACCGTCTTTCAGCCCCTCAATACCACCAACTCGCTCCGTAACACTTCACCTCCGCGACATAGACGGTGTCGCCTATACAACAGGCACCGAGCTCGACGATGATCACAAGGAGATCCACCTTTCCCTCCCGTATATTCATCACTGCATGACAATGGCTAATCCATCGCATGAGCTAGTCGGTGTTCTCACCCATGAGCTTGTGCACTGTTACCAGCACACTTCACCGCCCGAGTCCATCAATGACCGCGAAGTTAAGATCACTCACCCACCAGGAGGACTGATCGAAGGCATCGCAGACTTTGTACGTCTCAAGGCAGGACTGGAGCCTCCGCATTGGAAGAAGCCGCAGTCTGCAGAGGAGAGGGCAGAGAAGTGGGATGCTGGGTATCAGAACACGGCGTACTTTTTGGCGTGGGTTGAGGATGTGCGAGTAGGTAGGGGCGCGGTTGGGATGTTGAATGATCGTCTTTTGAGAGTCGGATATGTGGGTGAGGAGGAAGGGGATTCTGGTGTTGGGTTCTGGAAGAGTCTGTTTGGGGCCGAGGTTGCTCAGTTATGGGAGGAATATGGTACATATCTCGATGGAGCTAAAGACGAGAAGGCCCAAGGACAGTGGGAAGATGAGATTCTCAATGTCGAGTAGAAGATAGCTTTAAAGCTACTCGAGAGCTTGACAAATGATGAGTTGAAATGGTTTTGATTCTTGGAGTACATGTGATCGGGTGCACCTCTATATACCAGTGCCCGAGGCCTCATCCACCCATTTAATCGATTTCTAGCTAGAGAAGAGTGTAGCCAGAACAAGACACGATAAAACAATGATGGGGAAAAAAAAGAAAAATAAAAACAGATCCAGAAAGAAGACACCAGATGAATCGAAGGAATCAAAATTTCCATACTGTACAGTATCCAGTCATGCAAACGACAGGAGAAATGACTCTTTTTTCCCACTGGCCTGCTTCCCATGCGAAACCACAGCACCTCAGAAAATAAAAGAAATAAAGCCAATAATAAAAACACATGAAGTTATTGGTATCACCCTTGAATGAGGGATATTCAGACAATCACCTCACCCGGGTCGACGTGGACGGGCTTCCATGGCGCGGCGCCCTCCTCCTCCATGGAGCTGGGGACGCGCACGTTGAGCGGGCTGTAAAGATACCAGCCCTTCAAGGCAGCGAGAGCCGCGCGCTCACGAGCTTCAAGCAGGCTGGCGCCAGCGCCCTCACCCAGCTTGTCCTGACCAGAGAAGATACCAACCACGAACACGGGGTGTCTGCTCTTCCGGCCGGTTTCACTGATGATCTTAGCGACGGGTGGCTCAAAGTTCTCACGATTGCACAACCGGGCGAGGTCACGGGCCGGCTGAGAGAAGTTGAACAGCTCAGAGATGTTGAGGTGCCGGGAGAGGAAGTGTTGCTCGAAGAATCGCTTCGCAGCTGGGCGCCCAGCGTGGAGGTAAATAGCGCCCATCACGGCGCGGACGAAGGTCGCGCTGGCCAGCTCAGCGGTAACGCCAGAGCCGGAGCCCGTTGGCACAACCCCCTTGATCTGGTCACCGAACTCGTCATCGTAGAAGATCTTAGAGGTGACAGTCTTCCTCCAGTTCTTCTTCGCAGCATATGGCCGCGCTGACTGTAGGTCCGAGTTGGCGTTTACGTCGGTGCCGGGCTCGACCCTTTGGAATTGCAGGTAGCCGGGGTCGACTTCACCACCGGGCATAGCCGCGTGCTCCACGCCCCATTCTTTTGCCATCGCGGCGAGGGTCTTGGGACCGACGTAAGCGTACATAGCGGCGAAGATGACTGTCAGGGGGAGGCGAGGGTAGTTGCAGAGGAGGTGCTCAGTTGTGTAGTAGGTGAGGAGGTCATGACCGAGTGTGGCCAAGGATTCGTTGTTGAAATCGGCATTTTCATCGGCGCTGGCATCGACCAATGTCCGCGCAAGTGTTTGAAGCGGTAAGCGAGAAGGGAGGTAGAGTCGGGCGTGAAGGGCTGCGAGTTTTGCTGATCGGGTCGCGGCTTCGACCGGAGGAGAGGGATATGCGAGTGCTGACTTGCGTTTGTGAACACGTCGGACTTGGCCCATCAATTTCGGATCTTCAAGCACATCGACTGCATCGTAAGGAGTAGACTGCGACTGAACGAAGGACGCGGTCGATTGGTACCGCAATTTAGCAGTGTAGAGTTGTTGATGCAGACAGTTACCAGTCCGAGCCCGCGGCGAAAGGACCGTGCTGCTCCATCGTTGGAGCTGCAGCCTCTTCATCTGGGCGACAATATGTGCAAACACGGAAGAAACTAGAGAAGAAAAGACCACGCTCAATGGGGGCAAAGAATCGGGAGACGTGCGGCCAATCTACGGGGAGAGAAAAGAGAAATTGTCGCCAGTCACGGGATCCAAAGGTCGTGTGAGCTCGAGCTAGCCTTCATTGGGATTAGTGGCTTGGCACTTGACCTTCGATTGACGGCCACTTCGGCTTCAACCCGTCGAGAACTGCTCCCGCCTTACCTCTTTTTCTCCCCTAAAGCGCCTTCAATTGCATCTCATTCACAATGGGTGGAGGTGGAAAGATCCCGTGGGTTTGCTTCCCCGAGCGCATCCTTCGCGCCTACTGACAGAGTTTGCTGCGCAGGTACCCCAAGGAAGTCTGGTCCCCCGCTGGTGGTTGGTACGCCCAGCCCGCCAACTGGAAGGCCAATACAGCCATCATGGGCGCCTTCATCATTGGCGTTGCAGCTGTGGCCTTCAGCATCAGTGCCGACCGCGAGTATCGCGACAAGATGCCCGAGCCGGGCCGCTTCTTCCCCAGCCGATAGTCAGTGCTTTCCCGGCTTACGCCCACGAAGATCTTCAAACTGACCCTTGCCCTTTTGAAAATATAGCTGGAGTCGCCAAATCCGAGAGCACGAGAAGCAGCAGGCCGCAAATCAGTCATAGTAAAATGGCCAGAACTGGGACGGCAACCTAAGAAGGGTTTCTAGCATGACGGACCATTTTCTTTTTGTGTTTTTTACTATCATTATAACAATTCCCTGTGGCTGTACGATAATGGAAGGGCATTCCTTGATCAACCATAGGTCAATTGATCAACAGGTGCCTTTGGGGAGACTCTTCCACGGTCGTGTACAATCGCTGCGTGTACAGGCGGACCCGTTCCGTGAATTCAGACTGATTCCACAATTCTTTGCCATTCCGTGCCACAGAAATTTTTGGCACGCCAATTTGTTCCACCACAAAGCCCGCTGCGACAGTTGCGCAGATGAGCGCTAGAGGGATATCTTGACGATTGCCCCAGGCCTTCATGACTTTACTCCAGCTCTCGGAGGGCGACAGCACGGATTGAATGATCTCGAATGGCTCACGACCGGCAGTCACCATCCCTTGGGCCAGTGCGCCCAGGAAAGAATTGCCAGCACCTGTAGGATCCAGCACCACCGTAGAGCCCGAGGCATCGGGCTGGTGATAAGCCGGTAGCCAGAGTTTCTGATCTCTCGAGTAGGCGTAGCTTCCCTCCTTACCTGCCCTGATGGCCAGGCAACCGTCACCGTTCGGACCAATGCCGGAATTAATAATCGTCTGGACTAGGCTCTGGCCCTGCTCGCTATCCACGGTCCAACCAGGTTGTTCGAACATCATTCCAAGTTCCATATGGTTCGGGCTGACCACATCCACGACCCGGTTAGCCTCAAAGAACTTCTCTTGCTCTTCCGGCATGCAAAGGTCGGGTACTGGCTCCCAGACGAAGATAGGCCGCTCTGCAGCATGCTTAGTAGAAGGTGCCCGGCCTGCGCTTCGCAGCTCTTCTCGTTGACGCAGGATATCTGCTACTATAGACACGCAGCGCGCTGCAGAGCAGACCATATGGAACGTGCGAGACCACACCTGTGTCTCGGAAAGCATCGAAGGCTCCAACCTCAGTTTTGGAGTCAAGTATTTGAAGTCTATACCGGTCATTGATGGGCAGGTCCAACCTCGTTGCTCAACTTACCTCGCTTTTCATCGGGATGATAGCCGTTCCAGGCTCTCGTAGTAAGCCTTTGAGGGTCCTCTCGAATCACACAGCTCGTATTCCAAGACTTTATAACAGCAAGAGTCTCCGGCGGGAAATCGGAGCCAACATCCACGATCCAGCTCACAGACCGCGCATATGGCGCGCCGGCTACTAAGCGAGCTCCTACGACTGCAAAAGAAGCGGCACCTCCAAGAATATTCTTGACACCAGGTCGGGAATTTCCAAAATCAATGTCATCTGCGCAATGCACCGTGAGCGCTGGACCCGCGGGGCTTTTAAAATGATAAGCATACCAAGAATAAACATTCCGAGTGTACAGAACTCAATCTCGCCCACCTGGGCAATCTCTGATGCGATTCCGGCCATGCTTAATGAGAAACGTGACACCAATGGTTCTCGAAAAAGAGAAAGAACAAGAACATCAGGTGTATCGAGTGTCTCCGGCAAAGCAAAGTGGAGAGTAATCAAAATACCAATTATACGTGACGACATCATCCCGCGGCTGTGGCTTGAACGTAACATACATACATACCGTTGCGGGCCTGGAGCTGGGACCTCAGGAGCTTCCAGACACTTCATCTTCTTCGTCTTCAACTTCCCCTAGAATACCTGTGGATTGCAAGGGACAAGATCTTCTGCCGAAAGAGGATTCCGGTGCCCAATATCTCATCTCAGACGAATCCCTTTTTTCAGCCAACTCCCCTACCTCTGTGAGCAACGTGTTGCCTATCATGGCAAGCGGCGGCCATATGCATAATTTCACCACCCTCATCAAGCGGTAAGTATGCTCTTCTCTGGTGGAGTTGACCAATATATGGCTGGACTCGCGTTGGTTTAACATTGAATTCTTTTCCAAGCTGTGCGACAGGCACCCTGAGGAATGAACTGACAATGTGCCTACTAGGCTCGAGGCTGCAACCTCACGCTTGGAGGATATGGCTATGTCCCTAGATGACCCTAGCGTCTCCAAGAACATGGACGATGCATCTACGGCACCTCCCGCGACCCCCGAACCTCCTAAGCCCGCTCCTCCTCCGCCCGCGGCGCCCGCGCAAGCACAGATCCCGGAGCAGATCCAAGATTTTGACGCATTGATCAAGAAGGATGTTCAGAATTTTGTCGACTTAGGTGCGAAGATTGGTGGAGAGGTGGCACAGCAGGTGAGCGAGTCTGAATAATCGTCGTACAAATCCGGTCTCTGACTGCGGCCTATAGTCCAAAGCAGTTCTGCAAGCCTTCCAGGCCGAGCGCACCTATCTCTACGTCTCGACGAAGGCTAAGAAGCCTGAGCCTCAGCCTGCAGAGCTCATGACTGATCTCCACAAGGCCTCGGACAGCATCAACAACATTCGCGAAAATGCTCGCGCGTCGCCGTACTTCAACCATCTGAGCGCCATTTCGGAGGGCATCGTTGCGCTTGGTTGGTTCTTCGAGAGCAAGCCTGCGGAATTTGTTACCGAGATGATGGGCGGTATTGAGTACTACGGTAATAAGGTGCTGAAGGAGTACAAGGACAAGTAGGTTCTTTTCTTGTTATGACCTAGACTCCACCTAACAGCTTTTGATAGGGACCGCACACACGTCGAGTACATTCAAGCATACTACCAAAACTTCAAAGCGCTCTCTGCCTACCTTAAGAAGCACTATCCTAAGGGATTGACGTGGAACGACGACTCTGGCGTTGACGCATTGGTGGCGCTGAAAGAGATCAAGGGTAGTCCTGCTTCTACGCCTACAGGCGCTGTCCCCCTCCTCCCCCCCTCCGCCGGTTCCAACAGTCAAAGCCCCTGGTGGTGGTGCTCCCCCGCCTCCTCCTCCCCCGGGCATCCCCCCTGCTCCGGCCCCCGCCGCCCCAGCGGCAGATATGTCCGCTGTGTTTGACCAGCTCAACCAGGGCGAGGCAATCACCTCTGGTCTGCGCAAGGTGGACAAGTCAGAGATGACACACAAGAACCCCAACCTGCGCGCCGGCTCAATGGTCTCCGATCGCCCCAGCTCGTCCCGGGGCAAATCTCCCGCTCCCCCAGGCAAGAAGCCCAAGCCCGAGAGCATGCGTGCCCGCAAGCCCCCTCGCAAGGACTTGGAGGGTAACAAGTGGCTCATCGAGAACTTCGAGGGTCCTACCGAGATCATCGAGATCCCTGCGAAGCAGACTCAGTCGATTCTCATCTCGCGTTGCAACAAGGCCATCATCAAGGTCTCCAGCAAGGCCAATGCCATCTCCATCGACAACTGCACCGGTCTTTCTATCATTGTTGACTCACTCGTTAGCAGTCTCGACGTGATCAAGTCGCCCAAGTTTGCTCTGCAAGTCGACGGCTTCGTGCCGACCGTTCTGTTGGACCAGGTCGATGGTGCTACTGTTTATCTCGGGCCTCAGAGTCTGACCACTGAGATCTTCACTAGCAAGTCTACTGCTGTCAACATCATGCTTCCTCCTAAGGAAGGTACTGATGAGGATACCAAGGAGTGCCCCATTCCCGAACAGATTAAGAGCTACATCAAAGATGGCGTCCTGGTCAACGAGATTGTTGAGCACGCCGGATGAACTTGCTTCGATGCGAGTTGAGACCCCTGATTCTTTCAGTTAATAGAGCTTCTATTCGAAGAAGTCTCTTCTGTCCGAGGGAAATATCGTTTCTCAATCCCTTCTAATACTTTGCTGTACCTAGCGCCCTTTGTAGATATATGCAAGAATAAACTTCTGCACTTTTCCCGGTATCGCTCGGCTTTGGCTTGTCCTCAATACATCCAGGAACGCAGTAAATTAGGTAGCTTATCATGGGATACAATACTGAATATAAGATAGAGAATATGTCATTGGTTTGTTTATGAGATCCAAATCTCCACCAAAAGAAAATAAGGAAATACGAAAGAGTAAACAGTTCAATGCAGCTCTTTAACAAACCAAAAGCAGAGGAGAAAATGAGCGGCCGAAGAAAGTGTCGAAGACGGGGGTATATGTTCAAAGACCCATGCGCCAGGCCTATTCGGTTCAGAAGAAAATACACAGCGATATGGAAATGCCACAGCCAGGGCACAGGGAAGATAAGAAATGCTGTTGAGATCTGGGTTAGTATTTAGCGTGAATGCGGGCTAGCAGGCTTAAGCTGGTCATTCGATGGGTATTTATGGGTTGGTCAAACTTGAGTCAAAGCGGGCAACGTAAGTCAGTACTAAAATGGTGGCAGAGTGTATATCGTGGCGAGGCGTGTTCTTGCGAGCGCATGCCGAGATGGTACACTCAACTGCTGTCATGGGTTTCTTGCTTATGCACATCTAAACCGCGAAGTCGCGTGGCAAGTAGGCTCTCACCGTTCTCGGAACCACCATATCCAATGTCGCCCTTGTTGAGCTTGTTGTAAAAGGTGGAGTCAAACTCTGGAGAAAATTGCGAGGAGTTCGTGAGTCCCATGGCTTCGGCTGCGGTCCAGTGTAGTGGAACGTCGCTCGGGGATGATACATGTGGTCGGAGAAGGGAAATGGTGCCCTGGCCGGAGCTCCGTCTGCGAGAAGCTTTTTCGATTGCCAATCGTGCATTGCTGGTGGATCCCGAGAGACTCGAGTCCCCAGTAGGCTTGTATGGGTGTATCGGGGCTCTGGTAATTGAATCTCGTTGCGCAGTTTCTCCTTACCGTCTGGAACACGATTGGCAAATACCACGCGAACACTGGAGTGTAGGTAGAAGCGACCGCGCGTCGGACAGCAAATATTCAAATGAATGAGATAGCGCAAAATGGGTTTGTCTCGGGGATCCTCGGTGGCGTTCAACGAGGCCTCGGGGCGATCAGTTCCAAAGTTCTTCCGTGCACTCAACGGCATGTCGATTATCGGGCCCGCCGAATAGCTTCTCTGCCGAATAAAGGTCTTCGTGCCTGGTTCCATGTCGGTGAGGTCATAAGGCACAAGGAACAGCTTGACTGCGGTCTTGTGTGGGTTCTTGATTATAATTTGAAGTTGTCCCTGCTGGGGAATTCGATAGCACCCGCCGGGGGGGCATTTTGGAGATTCCGCTCTGCGATTCTTCTTTTCTCGGCGACGTCGAATGTCGACATCAGTAGTTCGGGCTGCATCTGTGTCGAGCATGACAGTATCTTCTTGAGACTTGGTAGGGCTGGCATGTCGATTACGACGTTTCCTCGTGCTCGACTCATCTTTGACGAGCGAGTTCTCAAGGTCAATATGGCCCACGTACGGACTTGGGCTGTCATCCGCAATGGAACGGCCATTTCCAGAGGTAGGATAGCTGTAGAAAACAGCGGGAAAAGGCACCGTCACGTGTGGAGGGCATTTTAGATGTCTTTTGCACTTTCCCTTCCCAAGAACTCCGATTTGCGCCGTAAAATCCAGTGGTTTGGAAGGACTCATAGACATTCGGCCCCGTAAGAGAGACTCTTCGTAGGATCCTACCATCGGAGCATGAGGCTTCGCAGAAAGCTCAGAGGCAAAAGATGGCCGCCTTGCCCGATATGCAGCAGCATTATTCGTTGGGGCAAGTTGAAGACTATACGCCGACGTCAAAGACCGGCGAGGGAAGTGCTGTGGCTGGAAAAGTCCCTCGTGATGACCTGGCTGATAAGGATTACGAATGCTGACGGCGCGCGAATTCGGCGGGGATGATTGGAGGTGCCGAAACGACTCAGGAGGTAAAGTCCGACGTCGATTCGATCTATCGACAAGCTCAGAAGAGGCTCCCGAATCAACCCGAGGTGAAAAATCCAGATCGGTGTTGTTTGCCTGGTGTACCAGAGGGCTCGTTGGAGCTTTGAGAACATAGCTCGAAGAAAAAGTTCCGAGAGAAGGTGCTCGAGCCCGGGTTTGGAGCGCTATCTCACGATGTTCATCGAATGCGGGCCGCTGTGTCGGGGTCTGGAAAGTTGATGCGCCAAACCAAGGCGTTGTAGGAGAGGTACTTAAGTCGGGAATAGGAATGGTTGGAAATCGATCAGCGAAATGAGGCCGAGGTGACGGCGGAGCATGTTGTGTAGAGCTGTCGGTGCCTTCTCTGAAGTCGCCGGAATGCAAAGCAGACCGAGGCCTACGAATATCGGCCGGCGAACCCAGTTCTTCTGGTATCTGCGAATATTCTTTATTTTTCAAGTCATGCTTCTCGATCGGTTCCTCCACCTTGGACTCCTTCGGGGCGGTGTGAGACATAGGAACCTCGCTGGCGCCACTCTCCTGCGACTTCAAAATATGTTAGCCTTTGTTGCAAGATGAAGCAAGAGAAACCATCCGCCAAGTAAAGAGCCAGGAAGAGTTAAATCCACCCGGCGGTTGACATACAGTATATCGTAGCCTCCAGGGCGACGATTCTTTGATCCTTTGTATAAGTTCGTGCCTATCGTTGGTCCAATTTTTGGGTGGATGAGGTTCAGAAGACAATGAGTCTAGAGCTGGTCCAGCTGGCCTTGACCGGTCCTGTTCATGCTGCCTGTATATTTGTGCTCGGTCCCAAGAGGACCTTGGGATGGACTGCTCAACTTCGTACTCGTCTGACGGGGAACGTCGCCGGCGATCAGGGTCGTGAAATAGAGGCATGGTGGCGAGATTGAACAGACTAGGTCTGAAACGCTGAGTCGGACATTGCAGGAGGTCGCCTACGTGGCGAGCTATTTCGAAACCTGACCCGGGTCTGTGGTGGGGTGGGATGCGATGCGGTGTGAGCAGATGAGCGGATATGCCGTCAGAGGGGAAGGCTCAGACTGATTGGCATGAATAAGATGCCGGGCAGAAGAAAGCAAGAAAAGAAGGAAACGGCCGGAGGAGAGATCCGAAGGAAGAGGTCGTGATCGTGGGTCTCAGATGATTCATCGCAGATCATACGCTTTCCGTTTTCACTCGGGACCGAGAAAATCCGATCTTGTTCGTATGTTAAAATCTGCTAGTGATGTTATTCAGGCCTGACCGTCAGTACAGTATGAAAATCGGGAGTGAATGTTACATAGTGAGATTAGCTAGAATAATCTTATGTTCTTGACCTTGCCTAGCTCCATGTTTTGAGGTTCCAGACCGTGGTCCGTTGCCCGGACTTGAAGATCGCCTCTTTTTTTTCCTGACCTTCATTCTCTCCACTTCAATATCTTCAACCCTAAACCAACACTAATTAAACGGTGATTATTATGGCACCTAAACGGACTCGTGATGGTGATTTCTTCGCCAAAGATGGCGCTGAACCTGTCAAGAAGCGCAAGGGTTTCAGCGTCGGCCCAGCAAATCTCCCCGATGGTACCTATCGTCGCAAGAGTAAGTATTCTTTCATATCGCTTCTCTTCCCGTAGTCGCATGGCTGATCCCCTTTATGAACAGCTCAAAAAATCAAGTCCGACCTCATCCAAAAAGCCAAAGTGAAAAAAGCCTACGCCAAGATCAAGGCCAAAGAAAGCGCCGCCAAAGCACCAAAGTCCGTTTATGAAAGAGCCGCGGAAGAAGAGAAAAGAGAAGAGGGACAGACGCAATCAACTGAACCCGAGCACGCATCTCTGGAACTTCACCCCGACCGAGTCACGATGTTGAACGAGCCTGAGCCTGAGCCTGCCCCAACACCCGCGCCCAGGCTCCGCCGCCCGCGTGAGGATGGCAAGAGACAAAGTCGCCCTCCCAAGCCATCGGCTTTCAAGAAGGAGTTGGAGATTGCAGAGAAGCGCAAGCAGGCCGCTGAGGCGCGCCAGCGGGAGCGCGAAGCGAAACAAAAGGATCGGGAAGCGACATTGCGTGCGAAGCGGCCGGATCAATTTGGGAAGAGGAGACTCGGCAGGGAGAGCAATGTATTGCTTAGTCGCGTGCAGCGTATGGTTGGTCAGTAGTCTTCGAAAAGAGGTGAACTACAAAATATGTGATACCCGGTTATTTGAGTTCCATAGGACAAAAATTGAGGAACATTTGAATGAATACGAAAGTTGGCTATATCGCTAAAAATTACACTAAGTGGCAATGGAGGTCTTGGAGCCGCCGCTTCGTGACTTTCGGAAACAGGCGAATTCGCCCTTGGTCCGGTCTCTCAGTCGTTTCAAGACGACTCTCATTTCTCCTAGCTCGGCTTGAAGTTTGGTGCGAGCCTCGTTTGTGGTTCGACGGTCCAGTTCCACGTAAATCTGGCTCTGGGTGTTGGATGCTTCGTCGGTTGAATATTGTGACAATGTTTGTGCAATGAACTCGGTGTCCAAGGTAGCTTGCATCAGGGCAGCAAGTGAGAAGCTGGATCGAGTTTTAAACGCGGCCAACAAAGATGAAGAGACCTTCACCAGTAGATGAGTGAGTACCGTCGAGAGCAAAGACGACGGGGCATTTGGTGAAGAGCGACTAGAACTAGCCGATACGCTGGACGGGATGGTCGTGGTGATCTCAGTATGCACCAGCACGAGTGTCAACATCGTGTTGTAGACATAGGGACGCACTTGATCTGGTCTATCAGTTGATGGGACCCAGTCAGCTGCCGAGATGCCATTCATGATAGTCTCATTCAACGTGGCAATGGTCGGCTCGGTGTATGACTGGAACAGACGGTCCTCAATTTGCTTCAGAACATCCCGGACCGTCTTGGCCTCTTCTGTCAGTTTGACAGAGAATGACGTCTCAAAGTTGGCAATCAACTGGGGCACGTATTCAGCCTGAAGAGCTTTGAGGTTTGATAGAGTTAGGAGAATTCGAACATTCTGTATCTTCTGTTAGTAAATGGGCTGCCATCATGACATGAAGGAAGTCTTACCCTGTCGGTTGAATCCACCGAGTCTGCAGCAAGGACGGACAAAGCAGCATCAAGAGCCTGACTCGTCATGACAGGCCTAGAAATTACCCATTCGTTCTCCTCGCCCGAGGGTGTCAAGCGCTCGGCGTTCTCAACCAATCCACTCAGTGCCTTGTAAACACTCGACACGAACTGAGTGCGGACCATTTGAAGCAGCTTGGCGGGAGGTGGAGTTACGACATCCATGGACCCTGCATTGGACATGGCCTCAGAAATGTAGAGGATCTTCTGTAGACCACTGAGATTGGCGCTTTCAAAAGCTACGAAGAAGCCAGGCATCTTGGTCAGATCTCGTTTCTCGGTGTCACGCGTCCAGTCTTCCAACATCTTGCAAATTTCCGCATCCTTGCTCCATGTCGCACACGCTACTCGAGCAGATCGCTCACGAGCAATACTCACAAGCGCTTTGAGGAAGTCACGGGTGGGCCCAGAATTATTGACTGGACGCAAAGCTGCCATCTCACTGGCAGCGGTGCCAACAATAACAAGGAACTTGCTGAGATAGTGAGCACCACTCAGCGAGTTGGAGAAGGGGGGCCAAAAGGCATAATCTTCCCACGGCTCTCCCTTCTTAGGCACCGGGAAGGGCAGATTCTTCGGGTCTAACTTGAATTGTGACTCCGTAGGCGTGATACCCCTCGAGGCTGGGCTTGTGGGACTCGGCGGAATGGGTGAGGAGAGGAGCGAGACATCTTCAGTGGGAGGATCGTTGAACAGAGACAAGACATTTTTGCGGATGAGATTGACCAGGTCCACAACTCCCTTTTCTAAATGATGAATGTTCTCAGGGGAGAGGCGGTGGTGCTTCCGGCTTTCACCCTCGAATCCGACGGGTAGAAGTCGTTGTCGGGTGCCGTCAATGAAGGACTGGGCTACCTCCCAGAAGTCCAGCACCTCGCCTAACAATCCACTCTGGGACGAAAGAAGGCGGGTCAGGAAAGCCTGGACACAATCCCACAGCTCGATGACATGATCCGTATCAAGTCTTTCAGGAGATTCTGCAGGGAACTCGCGAGGTGCTAGACGAAGATGGGACGCCGTGATTTGAGGCATAGGTTCCTCTCCTGCGGCAAGCCTGCGTCGCAAAATCTCTATCTCCACCTTGCAGCGCTCACAGAATGAGGTAATTCTGGTTTTCAGGAATTCGCAGCGGCTGTGGAGCCACGTCCAGATAGGATTGTCATCGACGCCCAATTCTAACAAGGCTCCAATGAGTTCCATATGCTCTTCCACAGGGCCCGATGCAGTACTTGTGGTCGATATGGTTGGTGCGTCGCTGAGACGTCTCCAAAGGTCGTTCTTGAAGGCATGAATCTGTTGGTCAACATCCATCCACATTCGCCCCATGGCCAAGATTGCATGTGTCTCAAGGTCGTTCAACTGTCGGCGGCTACTGGAGGCCTGCTCCACAAGATTCTTTGCCCGATTCGCCAAGGTTCTCGCCTTGATATATTCTTCAAAAACGGATTCGTAGTCGCGTTGCTGAATGGCTTTGGACAAGCGGCTTCCAATCTCGTAGACATCGCGATGCTTCTCCATAGTATCCACAACGGATTTGAGCATCTGTTCTCGGTCTCGACCACCAAGAGCAGGCCCCCACACTTCCTCGGCCTTTACGGACGCTTCCAGCAATGGACCTCGAATGCCCTTAATACCATACTCGCTTTCCTTAACAAGAGCGGTCTTTTTGGTGACGACCCTCGCCGGAGAAGGAGATGGGCCTTGGTGCTGACCAGAGTAGCTCCGGAAATGCCCTGACCTACGAGCAGACAGGTTTTGCTCGTGGGATTTCCCCAGTATCTCTCATCTCCGTGTATACACTATCGATAGTTGCCTTGGCGCGAACGAAGCGCTCAAAATTCGCTTCGACGAGAACTTTCAGCGATGCTGACTTTTGGTCGATGGACTGCGACAAGTTATTCAAACCGGCCATGAGGGTATCAATTGAGTCAGAGTGGTGTGCTTGCGATAGAAAGAGTGCGGGCGAGAAAGAGGTCGATGAGAGCAGGAACCGTGATCGCTTCCCCCTTCCTCTTCTGGACGCAGTCCTCTCTGTTTGAGGATCCGGAGAACGCTGTCGCCAGTACCCAATGGGTCGGGCTCGTCGTTTTGCACATTCTCCCGAGCTTCTCTGCCTCTGCGAGACCCAAGATTACTCCGCCAGTCACTTGGTGTCCGCTCTAGCGCAAAGTAACGCGACTTGCGGGGGCGGGACTTGGCTTGTTGAACAGGCTCCTCATCGGACCGATCAGGCTCGTCCAGCGCTGCGGGCCATTCCTCGGGGAACTCCTCTGGGAGATTATAATGACTGGCCACGTCAATGTCAGTCATGGTGACTCGGCTGCGGGTGCTGGAAGCTGGCGCTGGCGTGAAGTGGGGACTGGACGAATTGAAATAGGAATCGGGATTCAAGGGTTCAGTGACAGGGCTGTGCAGAGCCTCCTGCAGGAGACTGCAGCCGTTGAACAATAAAACCGAGAGACACAAGCTCTCCCGAAAGGAACGAGCCTTGCGCGACGAGATCGAAAGTGAAGCCGAACACCAATGACGAATGGAGAGGTGGAGGTGGACTCGGGCTGCCGGGGACATCAAACCACCAATGCGGTCTGCGTCCCGGTCGGATCGGGGCGGCGGCGAAGACTCGGTTCTTTCGTCCCTTTCTCCTTCTTCTTCCTCCCTCCCCACCACCTCTATTCCTTCCCCAACTTTTTGACGGGTCCTTTTCACGATGCTCGCCGCCAGAAACTTCGCTGCTGCTCGTCAGTGCCTGCGGTCCGTCCGCGTGGCCCCCAGCTACACTCCCATTGTGCAGGTACCAGATTCCCCCCCTCCCCTCTCTCCAATACCCAACATCAATTGGCTAACCTTCCCTTCTCCGCTGATAGTTCCGCGGCTATGCTGCCGCCGCCAATGATGCCGTCGCCAAGTTCAAGGGCAAGATGGGCTCCGATGTGCGTCGCCTCCCGCGAAATCTCGATTTTTTCCCTTCGCCGGCGCGAGCCGCGCAAAGCATGTCGACCGACAAACTTGGGCGCAGAAGGATATTCTCCAACGAAAACATTATACTGATTTGATGCTTTGCAATTATAGGGCAAGTACACCGTTAGCTTGATTGAGGGTGACGGTATCGGCCCTGAGATCGCTCAGTCCGTCAAGGATATTTTCGAGGCTGCCAAGGTATGGCTCGTCGCAAATCTCATTTCCGCCGCGCGATTGAGATACTAAGCTTGTTTCAGGCCCCCATTAAGTGGGAGCCCGTTGATGTTGGCCCTATCCTGAAGGACGGCAAGACCGCCATTCCCGATGAGGCCATCAAGAGCATCGAGAAGAACTACGTTGCTTTGAAGGGTCCCCTGGCCGTAAGTCTTAGCTCCAATGACTTTCGTCGGTGCGACCTGAATATACTAAACAATCCAATTACTTAGACCCCCCGTTGGCAAGGGTCACGTCTCCCTGAACCTGACTCTGCGTCGTACCTTCAACCTGTTCGCCAACGTCCGCCCCTGCCGCTCCATTGCCGGCTACAAGACTCCCTACGATGGCGTCGACACTGTTCTGATTCGTGAGAACACCGAGGGTGAATACTCTGGTATTGAGCACGTCGTCGTTGACGGTGTTGTTCAGAGCATCAAGCTCATCACCAAGGAGGCCTCCGAGCGCGTCCTGCGCTTCGCCTTCCAGTACGCCGAGTCCATCAACAGGAAGAAGGTTCGCGTCGTGCACAAGGCCACCATCATGAAAATGTCCGACGGTCTGTTCTTGAACACTGCCCGTGACATTTCCAAGGACTTCCCCGAGGTCGAGTTCGACGCTGAGCTGCTGGACAACTCTTGCCTGAAGATCGTTACCGACCCCACCCCCTACAACGACAAGGTCCTTGTCATGCCCAACCTGTACGGTGACATTCTCTCCGACATGTGCGCCGGTCTGATCGGTGGTCTCGGTCTTACCCCCTCCGGTAACATCGGTGACGAGTGCTCCATTTTCGAGGCCGTCCACGGTTCCGCCCCCGACATTGCCGGCAAGGGTCTTGCCAACCCCACTGCTCTGCTTCTATCCTCCATCATGATGTTGCAGCACATGGGTCTCCACGAGCACGCCGGTCGCATCCAGAAGGCTATTTTCGACACCCTGGCTGAGGGCAAGGTAAGTTTTCTTTTCGTTAGCACCTAATTAAGATTCCAGCTAACCACCTCTTCTCTAGACCCTCACCGGTGACCTTGGCGGTAAGTCCAAGACCCACGAGTACGCCGCGGCCATCATCTCCCGCCTGTAAAGAACGTCGTTACTTGGATTTACTGTACTATGACTTTTTGACCTATTCCCTCTGTACCCTCGAACGACATTAGACTTCCTATAGCGTTCGAAAAATACCTACTTGTGGTTACGCCGATACACTTGTGTAGTGTCTGTGAATTTCTCTCGGGGTTATCACCCATCACAGTATGCTTTCGAATATATAATTTCCATAATCATACAGGCACCGAAATAAGAACCACAAAAACGCCCATCCGTAGGTATCAAAGCTGCAGAAGTATACATGGAGCGCACTGCATCAACGTCGACGGGCAGTCCTTCGAGTGCCTGTACTCGTCGAAGCTTTCTTGTCCTTCGGCTTGGATTTGGACGTTGACGCCTTCGCCCGCGTGCTTCGCGAAGCACCTTTTTCTTCCTCCTTCTCCTCCTCGGCTTCTTCCTCCTCACCATCGCTTTCCTTTCCATCACTGTCCTCATCGCCGTCTTCGTCACCTTCATCATTGGCACCCGTATCCTCTTCGTCCGATTTTCCATCCTCATCGGATACTTCGTCTTGACTCCCAGAGCCAACTTCAACAGCTAGTTTGGTAGATCGTGTTTCGCGCGCAGCGGAGCGTGTACCACGGGTGAACTTGCGACCTCGAGAGGGAGCTGGGGAGGAACGAGGCTCTGTATGTGACTTATTTAGTACTCGAAGCGAGACTCAAATGGACTGTCATCGTAGCTTACCGTCTGTGTCCGCTACAGTGCTGCCCCGACGCGACTC
The DNA here is from genome assembly GCF_028827695.1 of Penicillium maclennaniae. Lineage (NCBI taxonomy): Eukaryota > Fungi > Ascomycota > Eurotiomycetes > Eurotiales > Aspergillaceae > Penicillium > Penicillium maclennaniae. The sequence goes on along the minus strand of NW_026623215.1, from coordinate 1,374,854 downwards.
AGCGTGGCGGCTGGTCTCGGGGAGGACGATCCTTCTGCTGCTAGTCGTCTTTCGAACATCATATCGCCGTATTCATCGTACGGGAGTTCAAAAGGGCAGTACATGTCACGATCCTCTTCTTCATCGTCATTTGTACCTGTAATCACGGAGTTTTCCTGCGCAATTTATACCGATTAGCTAAACCGAGTCCAGTGGTTCAATGCGCTCGGGTGCGGATTACCCGTTCGTCAAGAGCTTCAAGATTGTAAAGTGTGCCTAATTTCTTCCATATCCCCGGAATGCGCATATGGTCTGCTGTAGAAGGGCCGAATCCTTGGCTCTTCAAGTAGTCTGCAATTGCGAGCATGCGGAAATGCTTGTGCAAGCCTTGAGTAGAATGCGCATTAGCACCCGCGCCATTGAAGGATCAACATGAAATGACAAGCTGTACATACCAACCGGCTTCCACTTAATGATCGCTTTCAGCAGCGCAGTCTCTTGCTCGTCTGTCCAGGGATCGGAGAGGAAATCGTGTTCTGGCTCTGGCTTTTCGGCGCTATCGCTTGAGCCGGGTGTATTCGCGCTGGATTGCACCGTAGCGTCGTCCTGCGGCGTAGCAGAATGCGCCCGCTTCGCCTTCTTGCGTGGCGGCATTGTGAATTGGTATATTGGCCAAATTGACGTTGATGGAGAGGGAATGACGAGCGACGAGCGAGTTCTGTTATCGCCTGGCCCGTGCACGATATCAGTTCGCGCGGAACCAAGTCAATCTACCCAACGCGTCTGAGACTCCTGCACGATCTCGGCTATGGCCTCATGGATTCTGACGGGCTAGATCCTTTTTCCAGCGAGAGCCTATGGAGACTTTCAAAATTCAGTCTAGAGGCTCTGCAACCACTGGAGACTCTACCGTGGAACACAGACTTGCCTGGTACGTTTTCGTTGATCCAGGCGGAGACTATTAACTGACAGCATCTATTTCAATAGATGTTTCGGGCTCTCTTATCCATCAGAGTACAAATACACATGACAAAATCGATCCGATATGGACTTTGAACTTGTTTGCTACCAACTGCGAGTCGCTTGAGTTGGCGCCCGCTTCGATTGTCGACCACTCGATAGACGCCCAATCCGATGCGCCGACTGAATTACTCCAGAGCTCGAGGAAGAGAATATATGGGACATTGATCTGCTGCAGGAGGAATCTGGTCATGTTGCGCCGCTCAAATCATGGGAGAGATACCAAGATCGGTCCTTCCAGGAACCTGTGTCAGCATATTTCAGCGAATCGGGCGCCAAAGGCTTTGACGCAGCACTTGCACGACAAAGTACTCAGGGCCGTGATATTGCTGGCCGCCTAGTTCGAGACGATGTCTTTATTCGATCACTGTTACGGCTTGGGTTAGGCTGGAGCTCTGTATTCTTCCGTTTCAATCAGAAGAAGATGGCTTTCGAGCGCTTCGTGGAGGACATTCGTGTCTCTGGTGTCAGCTTGAAAGTTTTGGATGCTGCAATTACACAAATACTGCAATGCGGCACCGATATGCAGCGAGTACGAGCGTTTGTTAGCACTCCGCCGACCAAATTCGGGGACATTTCTGCTAAATTCACCCTGCGTGGTACCGTCGCTGTTATAATCTACAATCTTGAGCGACAGATTCTTGCTCATTCCAGACAAGTAGTGTCCCTCTTGCAAGTCACAGCCTTGTTCAGTCGATGCGCGGACTTGATAGGCGCCCTGGCTGAGTTCGTCGATGCAGTGGAGAAAGCCGTTACAGATGCTAAAGTGATTTCGGGTGTTATCCAATGGGCCGCCTTTGTCGCGCAGAAGTTTGCGTGGATGGAGAATCTCGCGCATGAAGTTGTGGTCCAAGTCACGGCACCGTGGTTTAGTTTCATGGAGGGCTGGATCGGCCTTCGCCCTGAGGAATCAGCGCTCAATGAATTGCTAGCGAGTGGCCGAACATTCATCAAGGAAGAACTTCATGAGGATCCTGGCAGGTTCAAGTCGGCACCTTCACGGGTTGAGTACATCTACGATGGATCCCACATGCCGTCTTTTATACCCGAAGACCAAGCGCGGTCTATATTCGAGAGCGGAAGGAGTCTGCGTCTCCTCAAGAAATCCCACCCTCAACATCCCATTGCGCGTCGTGATGTTCTCGCTCGGACGGGCCAACTCCGCCTCGAATATGCGACGAGCTGGGCAGATATTGAGCGAATACAAAAAAGAGCACTCGAATACGAGTCCAGCCTTCGTGCTGAGATTCTGAGGTATCACAGAGGCGATTCGACTGCTCAGCCGGAAATGTTTGATTCCACCCATGATACTAGCGAATCGAGTTCAAATGAAATCGTTGAGAACACTTTTGAGCTATTTGACATTGATGATGAGAAGCATGTTTCCGGGTCTGTCATGGACGGCAAGACTCTTTCCAACGACAAAGTTAGCCAGATGCTTCAGAAAGCCAGGGACCCCTGTCCTGACTCTATCTCCTTTGGCGATCGATTCGGGCCAGAGCTGGCATCAAGCCTCTATCTCTCACTTGCTCCGATTATCTCTTCTCAGGCTCAACTTATCGATTTCTCTTGCCTTCACCACCTGTTTAAAGAGCACGACGTTCGGCACCATTTGAACCTTCAATGGCGATTCCAGCTATTGGGAGATGGTTCATTTGCCTCGCGTCTTTCGAATTCTTTATTTGATCCTGAAATGGACAGCGGCGAGCGGAAGGCTGGGAAGGTCCGGGGTGGTGTACACACTGGATTGCGCCTAGGCAATCGTGATACCTGGCCACCAGCAAGCTCAGAGCTGCGACTGGTTCTTATTGGAATTCTTGGAGATTGCTATTTCTCCGATGCGGAGCCCGAGCAACCCGACAATGCGCAACAAGAAAGGGAGAATGAGCTTCCCGGTGGTCTGAATTTCTCGATCCGAGAATTGACAAATGAAGAAATCAAACGTTGCAAAGATCCAAATGCCATAGAGGCACTGGATTTCCTCCGTCTACAGTACAAACCCCCAGAGACCCTTGAAGCTCTCATTACCTCACGCTCTTTGAAGAAGTATGACCGTCTCTTCAAGCAACTGCTCCGCCTACTTCGTATGGTATCAGTTGTCAAAGGACTCGTTCGCGACTCTACCTCTCGAGAATCCCTCACAGGGGATATCCGAAATGTGTTCCAGAGGTTTCGAATTGACGCCCAGCACTTCGTTCTCGCAGTCAGCGACTATTGTTTCCACGTCGGCATCGGATCCATTTGGACCAACTTTCAAAAAACCTTGTCGAGAATCGAACGCTGTCTTGATCGGGGCGATATTGACGGCACCATCGAAGCCGCTCATTCCGTGCCGCGCCTCCGCGACTATCACGAAGATGTCCTCGACCAAATGCTGTTTGCTCTCCTCCTGAGCAAACGACATGCACAGGCTGCGAAGTTGCTAGAAAACATCTTTAGCGTCATCCTCGCGTTCAGTTCTCTATCCAAGGCGGAGGGGGTGAGTGGCCTCCGCCATGAGAATGAAGGTGCTGCTCTTCATTTGTATTCTACTTTCCGGAAACAGGCCTCGGCCTTCGTGGGATACCTTCGTAGCTTGGACCCGGGGAACTCTTCTGCTAAAATCATGGCAAAATCGGGAGCGGCCTTTTCATTGCAGAATGAGCCGATGAGCGTGTTTGAACATCTCCGAGTGCGCTTAGATGTGAGGGAGTACTATTAAAATGCATGAGATGGAGATTCTCATCAGCGACGATGTGTCACGAATGATGAATCTTCGTTGTTTTCTTTGTCAAAAATCCATAGGGGAATGTCCAGCGGTTGTCGATCATTAGATAAATTCTAGGCGTCTGGAGGAGACGAGGACAATGTGTACTCGAAGAAAGGACCCCAGGAAGGAGATCTGGTGGTTCACCCACCTATCATAACTTTTAATGACCCGTCATAATTTGATCCATGAGGTCCATCCATCATCGCACCATAGCTTTCGTCTTTCTCCGCAGAGGAAGCCAACACAAACAAATCAATTCCAACCTTCTTTCTCACTGTTTCATTTTCTCTGCATCTTCGCAAATGGTATAAGGCATCCTAAGTCCGAGTGCCAGAAGATATATTCGCCCAACCTCCTCATATTTACTGAAATAATCCTTAGCGCTCGCTTAATACACAAAGACAGATAGTTTAAGTGGCGTCCACGAACAGAAGCTAGAAGAAATGAAGATTTGACTCCTTCCAACCTTGGTCAAGGAGAATTGTTTGAACTGATTTCTCCATCGCCTCGGGCCCACAGAGAAGCGCCATGCTTTCTTCCCCGGGAGTCGCATGTTCCATGAGCAGTTCCTTGGAGATACGGCCTCGCCGGCCCTTCCAATCATCCGAGCCCTTCGTCAGAGTATGCACGATAGTGCACTTCCGACTGTCCACCGCAACGTAGGCATCGAGCTCAGCTTTGCATAGGATGTCCTCCTCCAATCTATTCCCGTCGAGCACAACACAGGCGGTAGGATCCTGAGGATCTTGCATCACAGCACGTAACACCTGGAATATCGGCGTGATACCAGTCCCTCCGCAGATCATTTTGAAGGAGCGCACCTCACGCTCTTTGCCGCCGAGAAGGACTCGGCCGTGTCCAAGATACTCAAACCGTCCTGTTGGGCCCTTGCACTCTATCTCTGCTCCCAGGGAAAGCTTGTTCAGGGCCAAGGTCATCCTGCCGCCTGGTATCGTATCGGAAGGGAAATATATCTTCACCAGCAGCTCCATCTTTCCTTCCATGTTTGTTTCAGAGATCGGGGTATATGATCTGATGATTGCCTCGTGAGTGATAGGATCCGGGACTTTGATCATCAAATGCTGGCCGATCGGTAGACCCAAGGTTTGTCTCCCGTGTTCCAGGTCAAAGACGAAGATCCGGGTATCCCACGACACATTCTTCACCTCTGACAGCTTGATTTTAGACCAGGCTCGAGATTGAAGTAAAATCGGGCGGGGCTCGTCGGATACTGCGGAGGCGTTGACTTGCAGTGCCTCGAGGGACACCTTGTCCAAGCTGCCGATATGGTAGTCGGGCATCATCATCTTAGCCGTCTCACTGTGAATGGCAAGAAAATCCTCTGAGACGTCCAGACAAGCAGAGGCAGTGATACTGATTGCTCCCCCGGGGTGACCTTCCAGGAAGGCTGTCCCATCATAGACTTCTCCGTTGATCACGAACCAAGGCTTCTCAGCGCTGGTGTTCAACTTCAGCTCTTGTAAGTCAACAACTCGGTTGACTCCTTCTTTCTTCATATTGATTTCCTTCACATGGTCTGGCTCGACAGGAACTTCACCCTCAAAACGCTCGCCCCAGTGGCCATTGTTCAAATCGCCCCTGTCTTCTTGACATTCCCCATCCACCCCCCCAGCCTTCGCAGGGTGAGTCGGGTGTTCAAACTTCAAATTAACTTCCCTCCTTCAAGATCTTTATCCTGAACCATGGGTTGTTCATCATTCCCAGAACAGACCAGTACATATCTCGCGGTTGGACAGTCATAGCCTCATCCATGGCTCTGACTAGCATTGCTCTGCTGTCTTCTATATCTGACACTGGGATATCCAGTGACCAGAAAGACCAACAGAAACAAGTCTCTCGCTGCCACATGTCGACCTTGCCACCAAACAGATCACCCTCCCACCCACGATATTTGTCTTCTGCATATTCAATATCGGCGAGTCGCCAAGCTATCATGACTATCTGTTAGCTTTTTTAGAGAAACAACAGTTTGAGCGGATTTTCGTACTCTTCCCGTTATCCAAAGATACCTCAACCCTTGTGATTCTTCGACCACCCCCAGTATATGCGTAACCCTTGGCAGTATATGTTGGTCCAGCCGAGGCAGGAACCAAAATCTCTTCATGTTGAGGATAAACCGCCACCGAGTTCACATTGAGGTCATAGATCGCATATCGCTCATCAGTCCACCATTTCTTATCCTGTGCCGACATCTTGGGGGACACCATGGTCCTGATCTGCGTTAGAAAACAAACACTCCACAAGCTCTTGGGATGAAAACTCACGGCAGCACCCGATTATCATTAATATGATACCAATTGTCACTCGGTTGATCCGTCAAGATCAACCTTTTAAGCCACTTTACACTCCGTTCCCCAATCTGACCGGGAACAACAGCACGCAAAGGACGGCCGTGATCCGGTCGCAATGATTCGCCGTTCATCTTATGCGCTAACATGATACCTCTGTTGAAATCCATTGCCCAGTTTAATTTGATCGATGTGCCATAATGGCCGTTTGGCTGTATTGGTCAACTCAGGGTTATGACCCAGGGTGAATTGTGGTAATCTTACCAATTGATCTGCTCCCTCCATACACACATACTTTGCCCGTCGTGTGGGCTTCGCCGTGCGCAAAACGTCAGCCATCATAGGTCCCGTGAATAAGGCGGTTGAGAGGCCGGCGGCACCCCATGAGAAACCCTTTGACTTGCGGACTGTGTTTTGTTCTTTGCGTCTATTACCTGCGCAGACGAGAGTGATTGGGGCTGTGATTTGATCGTACTTTTGCAGGATCTCTCGGAAGTCCAGAATTATTGGGTTCTCGACTAATCTGTTCCATGAATTAGGAGCTGTGTCGTTTCTCTCCGACAAGGGAACTTGGTCACTCGCCCTTCAATGCTTAATTCCCAGTTCGGAATATCCTCATCGAGGACCTGAGGTACAGGACCGTGATTCCGGACATAAAACAGCTCGGGGGAGGTAAGAAACCCTGTATGAATTATTTTAATACTCAATATCTTGTCTCGGTGGTTATTTTACCTTCTTGGTATAGAACGGTCAGTGGCGGCTCAGTATTGAATGGATGAATACCCGTCAAGCGGATCAGTCGAGGATCCCGAGGAACATGACTATCGGGCGTGCTCTTGTCGATATCTAGGATTGCCGTTGGGTTGACTGACGGAGGGGAAGAGGCTCATTTGGCTCTTCTGGTGTTGGAAGATTATGCCACTTGATATCGTCCTTTTGAAGGATATTGTTGATTCCCAATACAGTCTCAATGGCGTTCGCCATGGTGGAATGGAAGATGCTACACCCCTGAACTGTACTTCTGTATATAGTCCTCGACTGGGTCTAGAAGGGAAGTGTTGTGATTATAGGACTATTTGGTCAGCAAAGTATAACGTCGTACAGAAGACTAGAACACTACACGAGGAAGTGGCGCCGGGTGCCATGTCAGAAGTACACACGGCAGCACCAGACAACTCCGCGGGGACGACATTTCTCACATTGCCGAAAATACATAACTCGTGTGAATAATTGGGCTGTAGAATCACGATGGTCCATCTTCTTATCGCTAGATAGATGAGCGGGCCAATCAGTGTGTGGATGATTTTTATCTCTGATCGACCACGTTTTGATCTTTTTGATCTCCGCGGAGATGCATTCTCAAGACAAGATCCCTACTGGTTTTCGTGACGGGGGTCGGCTTTTGTGTCACCCTTTGCAAAGTCCAGGTCTGCCGAGTACCATTCTCTTAAATGTAGCCCGGGTCGGAATGGTAGTAGGTTTCATCTTCCATACTCTAATCTAATCATGCCAGTTCTTGATGGACTCCGTCACGGCGAGCCGGTGGACGACAGCCCCAGTTTCAACATCAACGAATCAAGAAAGAAAATTGTCGTAGTTGGTCTGGGTATGGTGGCTATTTCCTTCATGTAGGCAATCCTCAATCACGAGCGAAATCGCTATAGGCTAATGACGGACAGAGAGAAAGTCATCAAACAGGACTTTGCACAACGATACGACATTCTAGTGATCGGCGAAGAGCCACACGTTGCGTATAATCGTGTGGGACTTTCATCATTCTTCGAGCATCGCATGATCGAAGACCTGTATCTTAACCCTAAGGAATGGGTGAGTTGTGGAGAAAATAATAGAAAACAAGAAAGAACCACCCACTAACATGAACCAGTATGGATCTTTCAAAGAGAGGGCATTCGATCACCATCTCAACACTCGCGTCACCGAAATCAATCCTAATAACAAGACCGTTCAAACATCTATGGGAGATACGGTTCCCTATGACATCCTGGTCCTTGCGACCGGCTCAGATGCCGTTCTTCCCACAAATACTCCCGGCCATGATGCTAAAGGTGTATTTGTGTATCGCACAGTTCAAGATCTCGAGCGTCTGATTGACTTCGCCTTAAAGCATAAAGGTGAAACAGCAGTCACCGTTGGAGGAGGCTTGCTTGGCCTTGAAGCTGCCAAGGCCATGACCGATCTGGAAGACTTTGGAAATGTCAAGTTGATTGACCGCAACAAATGGTTGTTGGCACGCAAGCTGGATGCCGATGCGGGCACGCTTGTGACTCGTAAGATCCGCGATTTGGGCCTCGACGTGTTGCATCAGAAGCGTGTTGCGACTGTCAATACGGATTCCGATAACAATGTGACTGGTATCACGTTTGAAGACGGGGAGCAGATCCAGTGCTGTTGTATTTGCTTTGCGGTATGTATCTCTTACCAAGTCTATTTGCTTCTTCTATACAAGATACGCATACTCATTGATGATGTCCAGATTGGTGTCAAGCCGAGAGATGAACTGGGTCATCCGTTGGCATCCAGTCCGCTGAGAGAGGGGGGTTTGTTATTGATGAAGGGTTTGTGTCTTGCGATTCCACTCAACGGGAACTATTTCTGATATCGCCAGTCTACAAACTTCGATACCTAATATCTACGCCGTCGGCGAGTGTGCCAGCTGGGAGAACCAAACATTCGGCATCATTGCTCCAGGTATCGAAATGGCCGACGTACTGGCTTACAACCTAACAAATCCTGATAAAGAGCAAAAAAGCTTCAAACGACCGGACCTCAGCACAAAATTGAAGCTCCTCGGTGTGGACGTTGCCTCCTTTGGTGACTTCTTCGCCGATCGGGACGGTCCTATATTCCTCCCTGGTCGACGACCGTTCATCCCCGGGTCAACTGCAGAAGCCCCCCACGAGAAAGAGTTCCCCGTCAAGGCCTTGACTTACAAGGACCCATTTGGTGGTGTATACAAAAAGTATGTCTCTACTATGGATGGAAAATATTTGCTTGGAGGAATGATGATCGGGGATACTCGGGATTACTTGAAGCTGAATCAAATGGTCAAGGGACAAAAGAAGCTGGAGATCCCACCAAGCCAATTGATTCTGGGGGCTCAGAATGATGGAGAGGAAAATTCGGATGACCTGTAAGAATCATCCGTTAGGGAACTTGGTCAGATACTGACGCGCCTCATTATGCAGTGATAATAGCATGCAGATATGCTCGTGCCACAACGTGTCAAAAGGCGATGTGGTGGAGAATGTCAAGAATGAAACTTGCAAGACAATGGGCCAGATCAAGTCATCTACGAAGGCCGGGACAGGTTGTGGTGGATGTCTACCACTGGTGCAGTCCATTTTCAACAAGACGATAATGGAAATGGGACACGAGGTGTCAAATCACTGTGAGCACCACAAATACCACACCATCTGAAGCAAAGTATACTGACTTAGAAAGTATGCTCCCACATCCCTTACTCGCGAGCCGACCTTTACAACATCGTTGCCATCAAACAACTCAAGGCATTCCCCGAAGTAATGAAAGCAGCCGGCCAAAACTCAGGGTCTCTAGGCTGTGAGCTCTGCAAACCTGCCATCGGCTCAATCCTTTCAAGCCTATTCAACCCACATATTATGGACAAAGGCTACAACGATCTCCAAGATACAAATGACAAATTCCTCGCTAATATCCAGCGAAACGGAACTTTCTCCGTCGTACCGCGAGTTCCAGGTGGAGAAATCACGGGCGACAAGCTTATCGCTATCGGCTCAGTCGCAAAGAAGTACGGGCTATACTGTAAAATCACAGGGGCTCAGCGAATCGACATGTTTGGTGCCAAGAAGCAAGATCTTCTCAATATCTGGACGGAGCTCGTCAATGCGGGGATGGAGAGTGGACATGCGTACGCCAAGGCGCTTCGGGCTATTAAGAGTTGCGTTGGTACCACTTGGTGTCGATTCGGGCTCAGTGATAGTGTCGGCATGGCCATCCGCCTCGAAGAGCGGTATAAGAGTGTCAGAGCACCGCATAAATTCAAGGGTGCTGTATCTGGCTGCGTGCGAGAGTGCGCCGAGGCGCAGAACAAAGAGTAAGAGGATCCGTTCGCTGTATTGAGAGTAGCATGCTAACCGTTGGCAGCTTTGGTCTTATCGCAACTGAGAAAGGCTTCAATCTCTACGTCGGTGGCAATGGCGGGGCTAAGCCTAGGCATTCCGAACTTCTTGTCAAAGACGTTCCACCAGAGATGATCATTCCCATCGTTGATCGCTATTTGATATTCTACATTCGAACAGCCGATAAATTACAGCGAACCGCTCGATGGATCGAAAATCTCCCCGGTGGAATCGACTACCTCAGAGAAGTCATCATTGACGATAAGCTGGGCATTTGCGCCGACATGGAACGGCAGATGCAAGAGCTGGTAGACAGCTACTTCTGTGAATGGACCGAAACAGTTCGAGACCCGAAGCGACGCCGAACATTCCCGCAATTCGCCAACACCGAAGAGACAGTTGATACCGTGGAAGTCGTCCAAGAGCGCTCCCAAACCCGCCCTGCATACTGGGCCAAAGACTCGGCCAAGGAAGACTTCAAGGGCCACAAGTGGTCGAGCGTCTCCTGGCAACCTGTTGTTCGAGCAGATCACTTCTCTGATGAACCGCCACAAGTGTCATCGGCTAATGTCAAACGTGGCGATACGCAGCTTGCTGTGTTCAAAATCAAGGGCACATACTATGCCACGCAGCAGATGTGTCCGCATAAGCGGGCATTTGTGCTTTCTGATGGACTGGTCGGAGATGATGATGCAGGCAAGTACTGGGTTTCTTGTCCTTATCATAAGCGCAACTTCGAGCTTAATGGTGAACAAGCGGGGCGGTGCTCTAATGATGAGGATTTGAACATTGCTACCTTCCCGGTAGAAGAGAGAGATGATAGGTAGATCTATCTCAAGCTACCTCCGGTAGAGGAGCTGGATTCTGTACTGGGGACTGCAAAGTGGAAGGTGAAGAAGGGTGAAACTCCTAGTCCATTTCATAAGATAGATCAGAAGTATAAGGGAATGCGCGGGAAGAAGATCTCTGATGGCGAGACAGTGTCGAAAGCCCCCGTGCAGTCAGCGGGTGGGATTGACTGGTGATCTCCAATAAGAGACTTGTAACTTGTAGATGACAATAGTTTCAGGTCATAGAGAGTCGCATTCACCGTCTAACGAATATATATTCTTTTCCGCCGATTGAATCATTTTGCGTCCTACTACTCGAGAAGCAAGCCCATATAATTCATTGTGACTAAATCTAGACTATGCTGATGATCTAAAGATAATTGCGAATTATTCAGGTTCCTCGAATCAAACCCTCTGTCAGGGAGTTTGATCCTCTAGAGTACTGTGAACCTTAGGACCGGAAGCTCCTCTAGGGCACAATATGGTGTTATGTCATGGTCAAGAGATTGGACCCAGCATGACCCTGACGATGACTCTGTTTAAGGTATTTCCGCGGAGCTGGGATCGACCCTACTGGAACCAGGAGAGAGACCCACTCGAGACATATCTCTTCTGTCCCTATCTTGATCGACTACTGAGATCCAATAAGACGTGGCATGTTTATCAAGTTCGTGGACCGGGAACTATGCATCGTGGGGAGCATCCCCGGAATCTATAGGGGACACGACGAGACTCATACGTCCGCGGAGGTGTACAGAAATGCTGTTATCATGCCAACAGCCTTGGGACATGGATGTTGAGCCGAGTTTTCATCGCTCATTGCGGATGCATGTCTTTTCGCTATCACAGCCCATCCATCTACGCACCGTGGCGTTTGTCAGCCTCGACCTCACAAGTGACTTCCTTGCACTGCCAACCTCCAGCACAGAGGGTAAAGCGATGACCCGTCGAATCAGAGTCGGTGGATATACTCGCTTGCACTGGCTGATATCTGTGATTATGGCTCCGTGATGGACTGCGTTTCTGAAAGTTTGTTTTGCTTCGTCGCTGGGCAAGATTTTGCAAGGACTGGTCGTGTCTATATAGATGTTCGAGTCTGCCCTTTCGATTCCCAATATCGGCACGTCTCAGCACTCTGTCGGTCCCAGCAAATATGGCGGCTAATCTTTTCAAGCTCCTCGTCGCCTCGCCGGAGATTAACCCTCATAATAAGAAAGCCAAGTCAATCCCCGTGCTGAACCCATTGGATCAATATGGACGCGTTTTCTTCTTCTCATGGCTCGGATTCATGGTTGCGTTCCTATCGTGGTATGCATTCCCGCCGCTGGTAAGTCATCTATATATGCTAAAGCCAGTTTCACATTAGCTGAGGATCAACTAACGAGTCCTCTCCCTAGTTGACGGTCTCAATCAAGAAAGACCTGCATATGACGCAGGAAGATGTCGCCAACTCGAACATTGTTGCGTTGCTTGCGACGTACGAATCCCCCCATCCTTAATTTTTATTTTTATTTTCTCTCTTTTTAAAAGCATCATCTAACCAACCTAGACTACTTGTTCGATTCATCGCTGGACCTCTCTGTGATCGTTACGGGCCACGACTGGTCTTTGTTGGTCTGCTTCTGTGTGGAGCTATTCCCACCGCTATGGCTGGGCTCGTCACCACACCCAAGGGTCTCATTGCTTTGAGATTCTTTGTCGGGATCTTAGGTGGTACCTTTGTTCCATGCCAGGTGTGGTGCACCGGATTGATTGACAAGAAGATTGTCGGAACCGCCAATTCCCTGGCAGGAGGTTGGGGCAACTCTGGAGGAGGAATAACTTAGGTCTTCACTGATCACCCTACTCTTTGTTGGCCCATGCTAACACGTCTTGACAGTTTCGTCATGCCTGCCATCTATGACTCCCTCGTCGCATCTCAAGGCCTCACTTCGCACAAAGCATGGCGTGTGGCCTACGTCGTCCCCTTCATCATCATCACCGCCGTGGCACTGGGCATGCTCTTCTTGTGCGAAGACACCCCGACGGGGAAATGGTCAGAACGCCACCTCGGGGCCCAAGAAAGCGTTTCTCCCCGTCACTCTGTGATGGCAACATCATCGACATCCACTCCGGCAGCGGCTCAAACAGCCCTTCCGCTCCATCCTCAGTCTACAACGTTGTAGCCGTTGACGTTGAAAAGAAAGGCACACAGACTCCTCCAGTCATCGACAGAGACGCCTCCACAATGGGACACATGGAAATTTTCAAGACAGAGACAGTCGTCGCACCCACACGCAATGAAGTGATTCAGGTCGCATTCAGCCTCTCAACCATGGCAGTAGCAATTCCATATGCATGCTCATTTGGTTCCGAGCTCGCCATCAAGTCTATCCTGGGTACATACTACGCCGCCCAATTTCCAACAATGGGCCAGACAAAGTCCGGTCAGTGGGCTGCCATGTTCGGTCTACTGAACATCATCTGTCGGCCAGCGGGAGGATTCATTGCGGACATTCTTTATCACTCCACGGGCACTGTCTGGTCCAAGAAGCTCCTCATGACATTCCTGGGTCTAGTGATGTGTGCGTTTCAGCTGGCGATCGGATTGTCTGATCCAAGAGACGAGTCTACTATGTTTGGTCTGATCGTCGGACTGGCTTTCTTTTCGGAGGCGTGCAACGGAGCGAACTTTGCCGTTGTCCCTCATGTACATCCGTATGCCAACGGTATTGTGTCGGGTCTCGTAGGTGGGTTTGGTAATCTTGGAGGGATCATTTTTGCCATTATTTTCAGATATAATGGGTCGCGTTATGGACGGTCGATGTGGATCATTGGTGTCATTTCCATGGCAGCGAATTTAGCAGTCGGGTGGATTCGCCCTGTTCCGAAGAGCCCGGGAGTTCAATCATGAGAGTGATTTTTATACGATATAAGATGTTCACGACTTCAATTCTCATGTTATATACGTCTTTAAGTTTTGGACCTCTTTTCCTGGACACAGGCGATGTCTACCCGTCATCTCGGTGAAATTGGCTTCGGGGTAGCTGACCCCGAACGCGGGTGAACACTCCAACGAAGACGAGGGGTATGCAACAGTCGCATCTCGATCTTTATGTCTTGAAGAATTTGCCCCTCCTAGCTGTTCTTCTTCATATTTCTCCAATAGGCCTCTTCTTCACACTATTAGGTCTCCTCCTAGCACGGCTCTAATACCTCCGAACAGGACCTCGCGCAAGCAAATTGCCCAGGAAATCAATCACGATTCACTCAGGACTACGACAACAGATACAATGGCTCCAGTTCGCCGCATTGCCCAAATCGTCCACCTCAAGCCCTTCGCCGTGGCCGCGTACAAAGAATGCCACGCGAATGTCTGGCCCGAGGTCCTGCAGCAGATCAAGGACTGCAACATCACAGATTGTAGGGATGATTCACTCTTGCGCATGACTTATATATGATTTATTCACAAACGTTGAACAATTAATAGATTCTATTTTCTTCGATAATGACCGCACCCTGTTTGCGACTATGAAGTACGTCGGCACAGACTTCGAGGGCGACATGGAACGTATGCGAGCGAACCCGAAGGTTCGGGAGTGGTGGGCTATGACTGATGGAATGCAGGTATGGCGCATCAATCAATACCTCGGATCTGTGATCGAGAAGAAGCTGATAGATTGGACTACTAGGAGAGTCCCATCCCTGGCGCTGTTGGCAGTGCCGAGGGCCCTGGATGGTGGAAGCCTTTGGATGAGGTATTTTACTGCGAGTAAAGCCAGTGGCAGTGTAGCTCAAATGACATTTACATACTCTAGGAAGTACCGGAGGGTCTTAACCCATCACTTTCTAAAAAATTGGTCGATTCTCTTTTGTCGGTTATCGTGAGAGGAACTTCCGATTCCGCCTCGGGTACGGCGGAGACCCGCGAGATGGGCTCGACTATCGAGAGCCAGGATTCTCATGGACCATCCGTGTAGTACGTAATGAGCATCTGGCATTGATGTGTATTGCGTAGATAGATTCTCGGTGGGTGACGTGGCGTTTTCTAACATCCGTCTTTGTTCGTGACCTGGCTGCGATTGTGAGGGCGACGTAGGCACGTGGTTGGGTTGAATGGATAATGAAATATATCCTGTGTTCGACCAGCTTGGGGTAAGGAGCGCCGGGGGTCGATCATCCATTGTAGGAATGCCAGGCGCGATAGAGATCTTTGTAGGGTCGAAGAGCTCAACGAGGCAGTGCCACAATACCCGAAGAATAATACCATGAGCCACGATAGCTACATTTGGTCTTTTTGTGGTATCATCGAATACCAATGGTAGGAAGTGTGTATTCAGAAACGAAATCACTCGACGTCTCATCGAGGCAGTGGACTCGCTCTCGATATGCGGCAATGGACTTGCACTATTTGAGCGATCGAGGCGTGCATGGCCTTTATTAGTCTTGCCCGGGGCCGGGTTGAATCGCACGCCCTCTAATGATCCGAAATCTTTTTCTCGAAGATCGGATGTCAGGAAAGGTGATATAGGAGCCTTATCGTGTCTGGGCAATTGTTGGCAGCAAATCCCTTCCGCTGTAATGCGAGCTCTGCTCAGGTCTGATGCAAATACGAAGTTAAAATGAATGGATTTCGATGCAAAATGCCTTCCGAGATACTCAATCTGTAGCATTCCATGGCTTGTGAGCGTCGAGTCTAACGAGCCGGCCCTGGTTGCGGGCGTCAGAAATATATCATCGTACATGGACTGTTTAAAATTGTCTATAACCTACCACACCTTTTCGACATTATGCACAGTCTCTGCATGTCGAATAAGAAAGAGCTTCATCTTTTGGAGATGTGTGCATGGTGAAATGCACACGTGGTGATGAAGAAAAAGCACCCTTCAAGCGTTGGACTTCTTGGACGCGGTAGTCACGTGATCATGGCTTCTCGCCGAGGAAGCCTTTCGGGGCCATTAATGGAAAATAGTGTAAAATTTTACCAATCTCAATATTTCGATACTCCCGCGGTGATCTGCAGCGGAGAATATTGAGGCTAGCGAGTGGGTCGAGTGATCCACTGAGTGGTACTGTATAGCTGCATACCAGGAACGATCGGACACGAGATCTTCTCGACACACACCGCTACACATCGTGGGTCTAGACCGGTGAGCCTAGGTTGGAAGTGTGCAGGTTAGCACGCGGCAGTGGGGACTGTATTTAATTCCCGTTTACAATGCACGATTTCCAGGAAAGGATCAGAATGCGCTTGAGGGAACGATGAGATTTCATGGACATTTGAGGAGCAGTTAGGACTGTGAAGAAATGCCTTGAAATGAAACACCGAACTAATTGCTCCAGAAAACAGACCCCTTGAACGTAACAGAAGTGGTATAAGCCATGATCCATCAAATCTACATCACATTGGAAAAAAGAAACGCCGACTGGCAAAAGCCGATTCCCTCATAGAATTTTGGTGGAACTTTTTTGAGCCGGTTCAGCAGCCCGAACAATCCGTCGAAGAAGAGCGAGACGCTTACTGGGCGAGCTCGCGGATCTTCTGCTGGACACGCTCCTTGCGCTGGGCGTGGGTGAGCTTGTTGACCTTGTACTTCTTGGACTCGGCCTTCCACTCCTCCTTGGACTTCTTGGGCTCGGCATCCTCATCCTTCTTGAAGGGGTCCTCACGGATGGCCTTGTGGGCCTCGGTGTAGAGCTCCTCAAGGTCACCGGCATCGATCTCCTCCTCGATGTACTTGCAGAACTGGGACTTGTAGCGCTCCTCATCCTCATCGGCGAGGGTCTCCATGTACTCAGTGACGTGGCCACCGACGATGTAGTTGCGAAGGGTGTCGGCATCGAGCTCCTCGGACTCAATGTCGTAACCGGGGAAGCGGCGCTCGGAGTGGGGGATGAAGATACCACCATCGGAGGCACCCTTCATGGCGGCGAAGACACGGTTACCGGTGGAGGTGCGGACGAGACCAACATCAAGGAAGGCCTTGAAGGGACGGCGCTCGCCATCGTCGGTCTCGACGGCCTCAGTGAGAGTGTACTCACCGGTGGCCTCCTCGACACCCTGGAACTGCTCAGCGAGGCCGAGCTTGCTGAGGGTACGGCGGGCAAGGAGCAGGCCGGTGGCGTAGGCAGCAGCCCAGTTGGTCAGACCCTGGGTGACGCCGTAGGCCTTGAGCTCGTGAGCGTAGGCGGAGCAGAGGACCTTGTCACCGGAGATCTCGGAGTAGACGATCTGGGTGATGATGTCGCGGTTGGTGAAGCGAACGACCATGCGGTACTTGGGCGCATTGTACTTGTTCTTGGCCTGGGTGATCAGGCGCTTGCGAGCGTAGTAGTCGGTCTTACCCTCGCGACGGCGGCGGTACTTAGTCTGGAAGCGACTGGAATAAGGTCAGCATGAAAGCCCTAAAAAAAATTCTCTGGGAGCTTCAGAAGGGGTGTTTGTTCTTACCTGTAGTACGCATCGTTCTTGACGGTCTTGGTGAAAGGCTGTACAAGAAGATCGCGAGTCAGCAATTAGCGCTTCAGAATTCGATCCGAAGCATCTTGCAGGGACCCGGCTCCGCTCGAGGCAGAGGAGATTGATGCGAGGATCGTGATGGCATCTTCAGCCATCGGTAGTTAGACTCACCATTTTGACGGTTGTCGGTGCTGAAGCCTGGACTGATGGGGAAAAAAAAAGAAGTGGGAGAAAATTCGAGCGGCGACTTTGTGGGGAGATTCGCTTAGCGGGCCTGCATCCCCCTCAAAAGTGCGGTTGGCGACGACCGTCGACGACCACCGAACTTGGCGCGGCTTAAGGACTGTGACCCAACCTTATCCATTATTACCCATCCAAATGGCCCTTAATTGATGGCACTTCTTTAAGAGGTCGAAAGGCGACTTGAACTTCATGCTTTCATACGCTCTTGTATCCAATGCTAATAGAAGTTCGACAAAGTCTAGAATGTCTAGAAAGTTTGCTCTTCTGTGCAGTTCCTCTCATAGTCGAGCTTTTCCCTCGCCCTCGAGCAACTCAAGCCCAGTAATCTTCTCGAGCTCCTTCACGGCCTCTTGGACTTGCCCGAGCGTAACCTTGACGGTGCGTAAGCCAGCGTTCTTTGCCGCCTTTAGGTTTTCACCGATGTCGTCGAGGAAGACAATATCTGAAGGCTGAACCTTCGATAGTCCACGCTGCTTAGCTAGAGCGTTCATTTCCTGAATAGCAACCTCGTAGATCTTCGGGTCAGGTTTGCGCAGCCCCGTGTGTGCAGACGAAATGAAGAAGTCGAACTGTGACCTCACACCGGATACATCTTTGTTGTATGGATGCCCCTCGGGGAACTTGACTGTATTTGACAGAGCACCGATAAGATACTTTCCAGACGCTCTCAACTTCTTCAAGGCCGGGAACATATATGGATCGGGTGTACGGGATATCCTCATCATCTCCCAGAAAAGCCATTCCGCATCCACGTTGGGAAGTGGAGGAATCGGAACCTCCCCTATGAGACCTTTCTTTTTGTGTAATTGCTCATGGAACTGTTTCCATAGATTTGGATTGCATAGATCTTTGTTGAAGCCTGCGAAGAAGGCGGCATCCATCGGGATATCGCCTCGTTCGAGCTTGTGCCAGCTGCCATTGGGCTTTGTTCTGGAAATGCTGAAATTCACCCAGCCCGAGGGAATGTTCTGGGAGATCTCATAGTCGAGAATAGCCTGGAACGGCGATACGACCTTTCGGAAGATTAGCGAGTGTTGTTGAGGTTATGGTCTAGTCAGGTCGGGTTGACATACACACACGCCGCCAATGTCAAAAAGAAGGCCCACTGGCCGTTTAGATTCTGCCATGATAGAGGATATTGAAGCCGGAGTTGTATTTATGAACAAATATGAATATTTGTGTTCCGATAAGTGAAGCATTGAGTTGTCCGGCCAATGCGGAGAACTAGACGTCTTTTTAAGGCTGTGGGTAATTAATTGCCGAGGTACGGGGTTCGTTCGAGGCCGAGGGAATTACAAACATCACAAAATGTCGAATCTCGATGGTAGATTGTCGCATGTAATAGAGGCCAGTATTATTCGCCGACGACAAATAAAGTATCGTCTTCGAGTCAGATCATAATGAAAACCTCGCCCGATCGTCATCGCCAACAGCGACCGGTACACACGTGACCACTTCCGATAAGCGCGATAAAGACGCGTTTTGGGCAACACGAGGGTTTCTTGTCGTTGCATTGCCAAAATGGATTCAACAAGAACAATATCGGAGTTAAAGTCGGCTTTCATCCGGATTCAGGTTCGAATTCTCTCCGAAGGCCTCGAACTTCCCCAAGATTGGCGTAACTTCGCGGTGGAGACTGAGGAGGGCGACCTTGGCGACAAGGTGATTGAAGACGTACTGCACAAAGGTACCTTCCCTATTTGCCATGAATTAAGCCTCTTGTATGAGAATATAGGGCTACCATGCGCACTTATTAAGAAAGCGAGTACTAAGTCATCACCAGTGAATGCGGCTGCGAAACAACATAATCGCGTCGTCTACTCCTCACAAGCAATCCACCATGTAGCCCACCAGATCGCCACTCTCTACTGGTCCTCTATCAGTCAAGAAGGCAGTTTACGTGCAGCCTTCAAAAATGGCGTGGAAAAGACAACAGATATGTCCAGGCACATGTAAGATGTCCTCAACGCTATGCTTTCTTTCGAATCCTCGCCGACATCACTTAGAAATATTACCAACCTACCATTGGAAATCGAGTCTCAAGGTGCAGCCCACGAAGACTCTGCAAGGTCAGCTTACTACAAGTCCTCTAAAATTACACTCATTGGAGTTTCACCTGGCTAATATCCGTGACACAGATACCAGCAGCTCCGGGGCCGGCTAGCAAGTCTGAACCAGCAACGTCAGCAACGACAACGGCGTTTGGATCAATTACGGCATTTGGAGAGACTCATAGAGCCATTTAAAGATCCGCAGATGGACATTCAGCCCAATCTTGTCACACGAGACGGCGAGTTGATCCAAGAATTAGCGAAGATGCGCATGCTCGTGGCGCGAGTAGGGGGAAGGATTGCACAGCAGAAGAGAAGCAATAACATTCAAGAGGACCAAGAGTACTTGCTGCCCGGGTCAGACCGGAGATTGGAGGCCTTGCTGAACACAGAGGTATGACTTGACACGACTTTTAATCATATTGAATATTCTTGATGTACGATTTTAAACACCCCCCCGGGTCATGCATGAGCCCTGACTGGCCGTGCCGTCTCAAGATTTTGTGCCAGTCCCAAATTTCGAATTTGGGAAAGCTAGTTGATCGAACTGGGCCGTAGCATGTACTTGACATAGAGCCATCTACACCAGGCTGCATGCGACCAGAAAATCCTCAAAGGACCCAGGCCTGAACGACCAAGGAGTAATGAGCAAGGACCCGGGTACCTGGCAACTACGATTGCGACTGCAACTGCAACAAAAACCAGTTTCAGCAAGCGCGAAAGAGAAAGTTTGGAGGTTTTTAATTGGCATCCGTCATCCATTACACCTACACCTGACTTAGGGCAGGTTGGACACCCACAATGATAGGATTGAACCTGTGCTATTTTCGGCTCAGCCCTAACCCCGACTCAAAAACCCCGCGATGAGTGCGCTCAACAGGATGAAGCGGTTAGTTGGACTGGAGAGCGTCAGTCCAGTCAATGAGAGGGTGGCGGTGAAAGAGGAAGCTAACCCGATCTGGCACGGCGGGCCGGACCACCACAACAGCGCAGCGACGTCGACATTCGACTACATCGACGATTCTGCGATTGACCCCGGATTCCATCTCGTCGATCGCGCCGCCATCATCGAGGACACTGCTTCTACCTCCTCTTCCAAGGCATTTGCACGTGGGCACCGCCGTCGTTCCACCCACGTTACTCGCCGTGACCTTGAGAAGTTTCAAAAGGAGGTCCTTGGCGTTGAAAACCACGCGTCCTGGTACGACGAGGAAAGCGGCTCCTCGCGTATCAGCCCGCACGACCCTCAACTTGAGGAACTCAATCGTGCATTTGCCCAGGCGGATATGTCCATGAACAGCGGTGCCGTGTCCAACAACGGTCCTAGCAACGGCGTATACTCGAACTTCGACACCCCCGTCCGTCTTGATTCCGGCTCCCACAGCCCTAGTGTCGGTAGCATGTCGCGACAATCTATGTCTCCTGCGCTTCCACACCCGACCCCTCAGGTCAACGGCGGTGGGATGGGGGCGGCCCTCGCTGCTGGCATGCCCATGAACGCAGGACACCAAATGGACCTTCACCATCTTTACGACATGGTGTTGGAGCTGGCAGATGTACTTAAAAACAACCGAGAGGTTACCAAGAATATTGTCACAAGTGCGGAGGAAATTATGAAACACGGCTCTTCAGAAAGCGCCAGTCCAGCGGCGCAGCAGGTCAACGGGGAGATATCCGGTACGTTTGCTCCGAGATTGCGCCTCATCATTGACAAGGTCTTATTTCTAAAACCCTTTCCTTAGCGGCCCGTATTGCCGAACTCGAACGAGCCCTTGCCAAAGAGAAGCGACTGACCGAAAGCCTCAAGCGCGAGCAGCTGGAGAACACCAAGCTGATTGGCGAATACGAGTCCACTGTGGGCACGATGGTAGAGCAAATTCGCAACTACTGTCAGAACAACAACTTGCATTACTTCTACCAGAAAAGCCACTATAATAACCTCTTGCAAGCCGAGCGGGACCTTCATCTAGAGAGCCGACTGGACCGCGATTACTGGCATGCACAAACGATGAAATGTGCCGAGATGATTCGCACTGCTCACCGACTCCGGTCCGAGGAGGAAGAAGTCCCCATTCGCATTATAATGGGCTTGCAGAACGAGGTTCGCGCATACCGCAATGCCCTTGGGATGGAGGCTGAAAGGCCCGAGGAGGAGTACGGTTGGGAGATTCTCAAGGATGTTCCCATGGCGGAATGAAGAGAAAGGACTTTGGTCTGGACTCATGGCGTGACGACTAATTTTTTCATTTTTCCATTTTTCCTTTGCATAGAAAGAGGGCGTCCTGTGTTTGTTTCCCTTGGTTCTTTCTTTTTTCCCTCAGGCGTTTGGTGGAGGAATGGCAATATTGCGCTCCCTGCAGATACCCACTGTGTTACATAGGGAGGTCCAGTATGGATCTGCCTCCTCGGTGAGGAATGGACTACACATATGTGGCCCGACTCAGATACCCAAGATCCGTTGTAATGTGGATAAGCCGTTCTTACCGTATCCACGAAGTTGGACTAAACCTAAACCACTCCAACGGAGGACACTAGCTGGTGCTAAGTACCGCCCATCGGCTCCCCCACCTCCAGTTCGGCTCTACAAGATTGAGTCTCTTCATGCGACTGGTTGCTAGTTTCGTGTTGATCCCGCCACCGCACGAGAGGAGTCCAATTATAATCCAGCGGACCATCTCCCCATAAATTCCGTGGGAATGTATATGTTACCTCACGTGAGCGTCCGGTACGGGGATTATGTCACCGTCGATGCTTAATTTTCCACATCCGGTCGCTTCCAGTGGCCTCTTCTCCTCTTTTTTTCGCCCCTAATCTATTATCTGATTACCTTGTTTCCACCTGCAATATGTTTCCTGCGACTTGTGCCTTGGTGGTGTCTTGTCACCTGTAACGACACCCCTCCTCAACTTTGGAACCTCCCGGTCGCATCTCACCCCGGATTTCTCAACCATCGCCTTCCCCCTTGTGCCTTGGAGGCCCCCTTGTGCCTTGGAGTATCTTGTGGGAATTGCTTTCGCGATCCCGTAAATCCTTTGGCAAAAGTGGGGGGATCCGCCAAGTATGCGTCATCCGATCTGAGGCCTATCGCATCACTCGACCCTCAGTACACCGCGCCACTTGGTCATAATTTGGACTAGCTGGACTTTGGCCGGCTCAGCTTCTCTTTACTCCTGGAAGAGGCGAAGCATTCTTCAACAATGGAGGGCGTCCAGACTGTAGATGTGAGCTGGCTTCACCATTCGCAGAAAGGTCAGTGCCCTGTACGAGTGCTGTACGAGCGGGTCCATAGGCCATCTTGGGGGAAGTCAGAAGCCGCGTTAAACGGGCTCTAACACCGCGGTTTCTTAGATCACCTTCAGCGCACCAAATCCTCGTCTTCTACTAACGAAAAATCTGGCGAGAAAGAAAATGTGACTACTTTATCGAAATCATATAGGAGATCTCGTTCGAATAGCAACCCAGCTCGTCCGCCGTCAAGTACCCAGGAACAGAAAAATGATCCTTCAAATGATCTATGCCCGGTAGAAGAGAAGGCAGAGCAGAGTGAGGTTAAGGTCACGGAGCAGAAACCCCAAGCAACCTCGACCACCCCATCGCCGGCAACACCGCGGAGCGTACCAAAACCTGCTGGTGGGCGGAGAAATTCCTGGATCTCGAGTCTTAGCTCCAAGTTCTCGTCTGGCTCGACGCCTCCCTCCCAGTCCAGTCTAAAAGCAGGCCCGGCAAGTCCAAAAACGACCTCTCCTCTCGATGCTCACAACCCTTTCGGCGCCGCATACTCTCCGAAGGATAAGGAAGAGGAAAAGAAGGACGAGAATAGTCCGTTCACTTCTTCTTCACCTAAGAGCCCTTCATTTATCCACAATGCCTTGCGCAAGTTCTCCTCGAGCTCGGGCGGACTGCCTAAGCTCCCTTCCAATGGAGCGATATGTCCTCGTCGCGTGATGAACCTCGATCCAAGTCGAGACCGATGCAAGATCGCGGAGCTCAATCAGGCGAAGCTTCATCGCGTTGCATTTTGCGTGGATGTCGAGATCGCCGGTGTTTCTCATCGTGACACCGACGAGGATGCGCCCCCCACCTGCCAGCTCCGACAGCCTCTCCCTGAGTCTAATCGTTCCAAGTCGAAGAAGGCGGAAGCGCGGGCGGAAGTGAAGGCAGATTCTAAAGCGGTCGCTCAGTGTAAAGAGAATGAAGAGGCTGAAGTGCTGAAGAATTCTCAAGCTGCAGTGGTTGAGAAGGAGTCTCCGGCTCTGGCACCCGCCTCAACACCTAACCCTGCAACTACGCCTGCATCTGTCCAAAATGATACAACTGCCAAAGATGCACAGTCTACTCCCACTCCGATTCCTGCGTCTGCTTCTGCTGACATCAACCCTGTCGAGTCCAGGCCTAATGGCGAGACAAAAGACTCGAGTAGAAAGGTCGAGAAGAAGAAGCGCTCAGAGGAAGAGAGAAAGGAGCGCAAGGAGCGCAAGCGGAGACAGGCTGTGGCAAACGGCTCGATTCCCCTGCAGTTGGATGCCGAAAACGATGATGATGAGCCTATCGCGCCTACGGCTGGTGCTCCACGCTCCAAGACACAAGGTCATCCCACTACGGATCCGGTCCGAATCTATCGTCGGTGCTGTCAGCTGCGCGAAACGCCAGTGCTAAAAAGAATTGTGGATGAGATTTCTTCGCCATCTTCTACACTGGCCGAGTCCCCCGGCACTGTGGCTGCTTTGGACCTTAGCAACTTCCCCATGACTTCACAGGATATCGCAACCTTCAGCGACTGGCTCGCTGTCGTGCCCGTTCGAAAACTCATTCTTGAGAATTGTGCTCTTGCAGACGACTCTGTGCGCGCAATTCTTGCCGCTCTCCTCTCAACAAAGACCGTTGAGCAGATGCGTTACAGGCGGCGCCGAAATCACAGAGCGAATTCTTTAGATATGAAGGAAGAGAGATGGGGTGTTATCGAAAAGCTTTCCCTCAAAGATAACCCCCAAATTGGTCCACAAGGATGGCGTCATATTGGTCTCTTCGTCCACTTGTCCAGGTCCTTGAAAGCTATTGACCTGTCGGGCATTCCACTCCCAAAGTGCAGGGCTCCATCTGATGGTTCCGCCGAATGGAACAAGCCGCAGCCGCACAATATTTGCAACATTTTTTCGAATGCGCTAGCTGAGCGTTTTGCCGGTGATCACCTTGAAGAACTCCTCTTAAGCGAGTGCAAGCCTTCAGTTGATCAAGTGAAGAGCATTTGCCAGGCCTCGGCCAAAATGGGACTGCGCAGATTGGGTTTTGCAAATAACAGTCTGACCAGGGAGGGCCTTGAGCACGTGGTGGAGTACTTCAAGGCCGGCTCATGTGAGGGCTTGGATCTGGGAGGAAATCCCATCAAGGATGACCTTGATCTTCTCACTAATGCCATTGAACCCGAGCAACCATTTTACGCACTCAGTTTGGCCGATTGCGATTTGAATCCCACGGTCATTTGTCGATTGCTCCAAGCCCTGACCCGACTCCACAACCTACGTTTCATTGACTTGTCTCACAACCCCGAGCTGTTCTCGGTTCAGCCCAACGCGCTCGGTGCATTCCGACGCTTCTTGCCTAAGATGCCATCTCTCAAGCGCATTCACCTTGCCGATGTTGACTTGTCGCCGGATCACGTCATTGGATTGGCTGAGATTCTACCAGAATGTCCTAGTCTGTGTCATCTGAGCATACTCGAGAACCCTCAGATCGTCCGCTTGGCATCTGCCCTTAATCCGATCGTCCAGGAAGAGGCCTGTGCTGTCTACGCTTCCATGATGGCCGCCGTTCGAGTCTCGAAGACTATCATTGCAGTCGATATCGAAGTTCCTACTGCGGAGAACAACGAAGTTGTGAAGGCTTTGGCATCTCAAATTGTTGCATACTCGCTTCGGAATCTAGAGGGCGGTGCCATTGCGGAAGAGCTTTCTGAGACCGGCGTGTCTCTTGGAGCAAGAGAGGTTCCAGTACCAGATATTTTGCAACATATCGTTGGAATTCACGGTACCGCCGAGGAGCCTTATGGCGAAGAGGACGATGAGCCAGCTCCAGATGAGGATTATGTCATTGGCGGGACAGGTGTGGTCAAGGCACTGGGTGTCTGCCTAGGAAACCTGGATCATCACCATGCGGCGCTCGATGCTCTTGGTGACCACTCTGCGCCTCCTAGCGGTACCACAACTCCCAGACGTCGGAAGTCCCGTAGCATTGCTACTAAACGTCCTCGCGACATGTCAAAGAATCTGCTCGAGTCAGCACGCAACATCCGTGTGCGGATTCAATCAGCGCTCATTCGCGAAGACAAAGCGGGCAATGACGCGAACTACCGTCGCCTCCAGTTCCTGGATTATACCTTGGCTAAGATGATTCAACGTTTCGAGGACGAGTACCCCGAGACTCGCCTACCTCAATCTGCTCCTGCAGCTGTCGCCCCCGACTCGAGCTCACAGAACTCCGCCGAGGATGCGAACGGGACGAATACTACCGGTAATTTGCACAGCAGTCTGGTTGATGAGAACGCCATTGACGACGAAGAAATCGACAATTACGAGATTCATCTTTCCCGAACCAGTTCGATGACATCCCTGCATGCTCGGGCGATGACGTCTGAAGAAGGTCACGTCCATCGTCTGGGCCAGAACTTGCGCCGGGACTTCCTCAATCCACCTGAGGGCGAGGTAGTGGGTGATGAAGACGACGACTCTCATGTGAAAGCCCTGCGCGAGAAGCTCGAGCGTCTGCACGAAGAGCAGTCTGAGTCGCCATTCGATAGTGATCGGGCAGAGCAAGCGTTTGAGATGCTTGGACAGAATGTGGACGAGCTCTGGGCCGCCCAACGCCAAGATGCTGAAGGATTCGAACGATTCAAGCAGTCCCAGATTGCAGCCCAGATTAATAGTGGACTACGCCCAGCCAATGGCTCCAAGACGGATGTCACCACCAAGAGCAAGTTGCCCCGGTCTTAGCTTGTTATATATGTTTTAACTATTTTAACTGCGTCATCTTATACGGAATTATTTTGAGCGTTGCTTTTGCTGTACATACTCCCCATCGCACGCCCTATTCTGACCGGGCTTTATACTTCATTTCTTTGTCCATATCTACATTTGGGACATGTCTCATGAAATTTGTTTTTGATCTTGTACATAAAAATCACTATCATTCCACGTATCAATATGTTTCCCTTTCGTGGGGCTCTTTATGACCTGCTGCCCACCGCTTTTTCAAGGAGGGGCTTCATGCGCACGGCGCATCATCTTGGAGATACCTTACATGGAGCTAACTCACACCTGCATCCCAAGTATCAAGCTACCAATTATGATGTTAGTAGCTGGCCCAGGTCTGCACTTTGACTGTGCGCACGAAATTTAGCCGACTGCCAGCCCTGGAGCTGCAGGGTGGGATATAAGTAGCAAGCTCCCAGGCTAGTTTCGATACGCGCATGAATCCACCTCAAACCATTCATCTCAATTGTGAAATTACGATAGATCGCATTTGCGATACCTCATTTCAACTTGTCAATAAGTCGAACATAGAACCAATCTCCGCGTCCTACAATAATGGCCGCGGGAAGAATCGAAAAGGAGCTTAACAGCGTCATCCGGTATTTCCCAATCCCAACACCTCTCGACCATTCATCCTAGCCAAGGAATGATTTCACATCTGACAACAAGCAAAGCAATCCTCCTAGCGAGTACACAGCTGCCTTGGAGAAAGATGCGGTAAGCCAAACCCAGCAATTGAATGACGATCCCAAATTGACCGCAACTAGTTCCACTGGGCAGTCACTATGCATGGACCAGTATGTAGTTAATCTTCAAGGCTACGAGGTGTTTCATGGGAGTATCACTCATACTCAACAGACCCAAACCCCATACGAAGGCCGTGCCCTCCAGCTAAAAGTCTCCTTCCCCGAAGCCTACCCTTTCGACGCGCCCAAAGTGGCATTCACCAGTCGTGTCTACCACTTGAACGTGGATGCGAAGGGTGAGATTCGCTTGAATACCCTCCAGGATAAGTGGGCTCCGAATATGAATATTCGTGAGAGTACAACTCCCATTAATCACTTGGTCTGTCTGACAGAGCTAATGGCTTCTAGCTCTGCTTTCGATTCATAAGCTGCTTATCGAGCCGAACCCTGATTACCCGGCTGATTCGGAGGTCGAGAAGCTTTGGAAGAGTGATCGGGAGGCATACAATCGGAAGGCGATGGATACTATTCAGTGATTCGAAGACCTATGAGTGAGATTCTATAGCCTGGCCAAGGATATAGTCTATTCACTCCTGCTAAGCGGTCAGGCCGGATTTTTGTACATGTCTTTCAAGAGGTCTTGAAGGAAAATTGCCAGTAAGCAAAAAAGATCTTCAGAAAGACGTTCTGAATATACCCCCAGCCCTTACATGGCCTGGAACGGCTCAGGTTAATTTTCCGGGGAGGGAGGTGGTTCTAGGATACATAAGATTACATGGTTCAGTTGGACAGGTAGCTGGTGAATGTCTGCTACAAGTGAAATGTAACAAGAATAAGAGATCATGAATATGCATCCCAAACATCCAGCGCTGGCGGACAAGTGCAAAGAGAAATAGAAATAAACCCGGAATCAGAAATGGAATAATGAAGTGAGACCTCGGTCCAACTTGGGGGGGCTTGGCAACTTCCCCAGGATCCCGGGGGTTTCACATGCTAGCTCCGTCATTCCTCCACTTTCACCTCCACTTCCCCTTCCTCTTTTGCTTCTCCTCGAACACAACCTTGGAACTCTTTCAAGGTCATGTCAGTCTCCGACGGCTGATCCATCGAGTCATGGCCGCCCTCTCCAAGTTATTACCGCCCGATCGTTCCATTAAGCAGGTCTTCTCCAGTCTTACCTCCCTTTACCTCAAACATCGCACTCGAATCTCACGCGCCGTATACCTTGCGCTTTTCGCGGCTCTTGCGAAACGAATACACAATGCTATTGCCGAGCAAAAGGCTGCCTCGCAGCAGGTAGAGTTACACCGACGACCTGGCACCAGCAGCCTCGGCGAGGACGAACAACCCCGGAAGAAGCGGGTGGAGATCAACCGGGAGTTCTTTAAGAACCTCCTGCGCCTGCTCAAGATCGTGATACCGGGATGGCGTAGTAAGGAGCTCAGGCTTTTGGTGAGCCACAGCGTCTTCCTGATCTTGCGGACATTGTTGAGTCTGTACGTGGCCGAACTGGATGGCCGTTTGGTGAGCAACTTGATCCGCGGGAAAGGCAAGGACTTCCTCCTCGGTCTTGTCTGGTGGATGATCGTCGCTGTTCCCGCGACATTTACGAACTCCATGGTAAGCTCGTTGAGTGTCTCTCGAGTAAATGCGACCGCGGAGAAGCTGGCTAAATGGGATCCCCCGCGTTTCGTAGCTCTCCTACCACCAGTGCAAGCTCGCGCTGAGCTATCGCAAACGATTGACCGATTATATACACGACAAATACCTATCCAACATGACCTTTTACGCCATCTCCGCCCTCGACGATCGGATCAAGAACCCCGACCAGCTTGTCACGGTCGACGTGTCGCGCTTTTCGGACAGCTTGGCTGAGCTCTACTCCAACCTTGCCAAGCCCATCCTTGACATGTGCATCTACAACTACTCACTCTCTAAAAATGTCGGAGGGGAAGGGTTATTTATCATGAGTCTGCTGGTGCAATTGTCAGCTAACGTGATGCGCATGCTCACCCCGCCGTTTGGCAAGTATGTCGCTGATGAGGCCCGTCTGGAGGGCGAGTTCCGCTTCCTGCACTCGCGTCTTATCGACTATAGCGAAGAGATTGCTCTCTACCACGGTCATGAAGCTGAGAAAGACACGTTGGATAAGGGCTACTTCACCCTCATCAAGCATGTGAATCGTATTTTGCGCCGACGCCTCTACCACGGGTTCATGGAGGACTTTGTCATTAAATACTTCTGGGGTGCTTTGGGCTTGATCCTTTGCAGTGTACCCGTCTTTTTCAAGATCCCTGGTCAGGTCGCTCATTCTATGGGCGATCGTACCGAAAGTGAGTATTTCTCGCCCCATATCAGTGATATTCCAGCTAATTCGGGGGTAGACTTTGTGACCAATCGACGGATGTTACTATCTTCATCCGATGCCTTTGGTCGTCTGATGTTCTCTTACAAGGAGATCTCCGAGCTGGCCGGTTTCACGGCTCGTGTCTCCTCGTTACTGGACGTCATGGATGACTTGACGGCCGGGCGATTCGAGAAGAAGCTGGTCTCTTCCGCATCCACTGAGGAGAACGCAGCCGTTCTCTCTGGTCGGGCAAGGTCATTGAAAGCGACTGTATCGAATTTACTGATGTCCCGATCGTCTCGCCCAACGGGGATGTCCTGGTGCGCCAGCTATCCTTCACGATCTACCCTGGCGACCATCTCTTGATCGTCGGGCCCAATGGGTGCGGTAAATCATCCTTGTTCCGTATTTTGGGCGGTCTCTGGCCCGTGTACGGTGGCACGGTCAAGAAACCCTCCTTTGAAGATATTTTCTACATTCCCCAACGGCCTTACCTCTCGCGAGGCACCCTCCGCCAGCAGGTCATCTACCCCGATGGTGTGCGCGAGATGCGCGCCAAGGGCGTGACCGACGATGATTTGTATGAGGTTCTTTCCATTGTCGAGATCGCGTCTGTCGTCGACCGCCCCGGTGGCTGGGACGCCGAGGAGGAGTGGCGTGATGTGTTATCGGGGGGGTCTGCAGCAACGCATCGCTATGGCCCGTCTGTTCTATCACCGCCCCAAGTTCGCTATTCTGGATGAATGTACATCCTCGGTGACGCTGGAGATCGAGAAGGTGATGTACGAGACGGCCAAAAAGTTGGGCATTACCCTGATGACGGTCTCGCACCGTCGCAGTCTCTGGAAATATCACCAGAAGATCCTGCAATTTGATGGACAAGGCAGTTATGTCTTTACCGGCCTCGACTGGGAGCGCCGGCTGAACTTGGAAGAGTACGCACCACCCTTCCCAGGAAAAGATAGAGCCATGCTAATCCTGTGACAGTGAGAAAGAAGAACTTGACCTGCAATTACGGACCGTGCCCGAGTTAGAGAGAAGGATCCACGAGCTTACATCGAGCTAGATAGTGTTCAATGTACGACTATGACTATCCCATGTGAATTCTGCAGTGTGAACATCCTACTATATATGATAATGTATATCGGTCCAGAAGCCCAGCCAATCCCGGGGCCCCGTTCGGACTCGGAATATTCCTCGGCCCGATCTCTTGGCATCGGTATTTCGGGCACGGCAACCCTCGGATTGGATCCAATTAATCGCGGAAAACCCGCCATTTCAGCACGTTTTCTGATGCAAATATCCCCGGTGCCCCGCTATGATATCGTTGTGTTGCTACGTCATACCCCGGTTCTTGTTCTTGTTTGCCACAACCTGTATCGCCGGTTTTTTTGATTTATCTTGCAATTCGCCTCAAATTCCTTCATTCTTACATCTCCCTCCCTTCTTCCCCTCCTTGCGTATATCCCCATCTTCGTAACTATGACGAACGACAACATGAACCCCACGGCCCCTGCGCCCAATGCCCAGAAGAGAAAGATTGTCATCTTCTCCGGTACGTCTTCCTAATGGACCCCTGATCCTGGCACCTCAACGGACCAATTGCTCCCCCCAGAACTAACCCACCCCCAGATTTCGATGGAACAATCTTCATGGAAGACACAGGCCACATTCTGGTGGGTGCCCACGGCTGCGGCGTCGAAGGCCTCGCCAAACTTGAAGCCCAGATGAAAAGCGGCGAGCGCACCTACCGCGAAGCCTCCGAGGACATGTGGGCGTCTTTGAACGTCCCCTTCGACGACGGCTTCGTCGTCATGCAACAGGCGCTCTCCCTGGACCCGGGATTCCAAGAATTCCACAAGTACTGCCAAGAAAACGGGTTCCCATTCAACGTGATCAGCGCCGGACTGAAGCCTATTCTGAAGCGCACTCTGGATGTCTTCCTAGGCGAGTCGCAGGCCTCGACGATCAACATCGTCGCCAACGACGCGACTATTAGCGCCGATGGGTCCGAGTGGAAGCCCATCTGGCGCCACGATACCGATACGGGCCACGACAAGGCCCGCTCGGTTAACGAGGCGCGTGCCGCGGCGCTGGCTGAGTGTGAGCCGGATGAGATGCCGCTGATTGTCTTCATTGGCGATGGAGTTTCGGATCTTGCCGCGGCGAGTCATGCGGATGTGCTCTTCGCGCGCCGTGGTCTGAGACTCGAGGAGCATTGCATTGAGCACAAGATCCCCTATATCCCGTATGATACCTTCTTGGATATCAAGCGGGAGATTGAGAAGATCTCGCGCGAGGACCAGCAGAAGACGGGTGGTGTGGGTAAGCCCGTGAGGTACAACCCGCGCGCGAACCTGTGGAGACGCATTTCGTCCAAGGAGGCTGTGCCCACCCTGATGGCGGCCGCGACACCAAGTCATGAGGAGAAGATGTTCCTCTGGCCTGAGACTTTCTCGGATTATAAGCCGAAGACTATTGAGGAGGGAGATGAGACGGCGGCGGCTGCTGCTTAAGAATCGTCTGGCATTTGTGGCATTTCTTTTTATTTTTTCTGATGATACTACTTTCTTAGAGCACTTAATGATGTGAGGTTGTTTCTGCACTTGGTATCATGATAACAGCGTGGAATTGGTGTTGGGTTGGCTTGTCCCTATCATGGTTTTTGCGGCTTCGAGGCATACTGTTTCATTTCGATCTCCGTTCTTCTAGGGCACCAGCCTTGATAGACCGTGATATATACTAGGTGGGATAGATAGTCACATACAAATAGATCATGATCAATTATGCACATTATGCACACTACAAACTCTCAGGTTTCTTGCGGGTGACAAATTCAGAATGTAGAAATGTATTGACTGACTGAGAATTATGCCGTGGGGCTCGGATGCAGTGGAAGGAAAGACCAAAAATCGAGCAGGAAAATTTCAAGAGCAGTGTGCAAAATTGAAAACATTAAAACATGTAAGCGACCTTAGTCCTTGACCGCAAGAGGCTCAATGTTCCAGATACTATCTGCATACTCATTAATCACGCGGTCAGTGGAGAAGAAGCCCATTCGCGCAACACTCGTGATCGACTTGGCCAGCCACTCCTCCTTGTTCTTGAAGGCTTCATCAACCATGCCGTGGGTGGTGATATAGGAGTTGAAGTCATCCGAGACGAGATAATAATCGCCGTGCTCTTCGATGGAGGCAGTCAGGGCGGAGAAGTCACCCGCGTCGCCGAACATGTTACCCTTGATCGCGGCGAAAACCTTTTCCAGTTGCGGGTCAAGCTTGAAGGAGCCATAGAAGTGTCGGTGGCGGAGCTCCTCGACATCTTCTGCGAGGTTACCGAAGAGGAAGATGTTATGCTCGCCGATTTCTCGGGTGATTTCGATCTAGAACATATGTTAAATTGATCCTGACAAAAAGACAGGGTTTGACTCACGTTGGCCCCATCGCAAGTTCCAATAATCAGACCGCCGTTCATCACGAACTTCATGTTACTGGTACCACTACCCTCAGTACCAGCTGTCGAGATGTGCTCGCTGATGTCCGACGCCGGGCAAATGATCTCGGCTTTGCTGACATTGTAGTCTTCGATAAAGATAACCTTGAGGAGATTGCCAACAGCCGGGTCCTTGTTCACGACATCTGCAACCTTGTTGATGAGGTGGATGATCGTCTT
The DNA here is from genome assembly GCF_028827695.1 of Penicillium maclennaniae. NCBI lineage: Eukaryota > Fungi > Ascomycota > Eurotiomycetes > Eurotiales > Aspergillaceae > Penicillium > Penicillium maclennaniae. The sequence goes on along the minus strand of NW_026623215.1, from coordinate 1,341,386 downwards.
GGCCATCCAGTAACCAGGTGCAGCCTTACCGCCGAAGATCGAAACTCGTGGGACGACCTTCTTCTTCTCTTCGGCCGACATGGCCTTGATGTTGAGATATCGGTGGATGACACCGAATATATTGAGCTGCTGGCGCTTGTATTCGTGAATACGCTTGACCTGGATATCAAACAGAGAGTTCGGATCCACTTCGTGACCTGTGGTTCGCTTGATGAACTTGGCAAGACGCAATTTGTTCATGGTCTTGATATGAGCCCACTCGCGCCGGAAGTCCTTGTCGTCTACAAAGGCCTCGAGCTTATCCAAAAGGGTCAGATCAGTCAGGAACTCATGACCACCCAGTTTCTCTGCAATGAGGGCAGATAGCAACGGGTTGGCCTGGTGCAGCCATCTTCGGGGAGTGACGCCGTTGGTCACATTGGTAAACCGGTCAGGCCCGTAGATCTTGACAAAGTCTTTGAAGAGGGTTGTCCTCAGGAGATCCGAATGCAGTTCAGCAACGCCATTCACTTTGTGAGATCCGATAATGGCAATATAGGCCATTCGCACCATCTTGGGGTGCGATTCCTCAATGATCGAGACGCGGGACAGCAGTTCTCGATCCTGGGGGAAACGCTTCTCAACCGACTGCAAGAAGAGCAGATTGATGTCATAGATGATCTGTAGGTGTCGCGGGAGGAGGTTCTGCATCAGGGGAACAGACCACTTCTCCAAAGCCTCGGGCAACACAGTGTGGTTGGTGTATCCGAATGTCTTGGTCACAATGTTCCATGCCTCGTCCCACTCAAGGCCTTCTTTGTCAATCAAGATACGCTGCAGCTCAACGATGGCAAGGGTGGGATGGGTGTCATTCAGCTGAATGGCCACTTGGTCCGGGAACTCATTCCAAGCTCTATGCGTCTTCTTGAATCGGCGCACGATGTCGAACAAAGACGCTGCGCACCAGAAGTACTGCTGCTTCAGTCGAAGCTCCTTGCCTCGCTCCAGGTTGTCATTAGGGTACAGCACAGCTGAAATGGTTTCTGCCCTCTGCTGGTCCGCCACCGCGCTTTCGTAGTCACCGGCGTTAAATTTCTGGAAGTCAAACTCTCCGCTGCTGGCCTTGCTAGACCAAAGCCGTAGGTTGTTGGTCGTCTTGGTGCCATAGCCAGGGATCGGCACGTCGTAGGCGACAGCTTGGACAATCTCTCCGTCTTCCCAAGAATGAACAATCTTGCCATTCTCATCCTGGTAGTTTCTCACATGTCCGTAGAATTGGATGTCCACGGTGATCTCGTGTCGAGGGAATTCCCACGGGTTGTTATCAAGCCAGTAGTCTGGAACTTCCATTTGGTAGCCATTGACAATCTCCTGCTTGAAGATTCCGTAGCGGTACCGGAGTCCGTAGCCCCAGGCTGGATAATTGAGAGTTGCCATGCTGTCCAAGAAACAAGCGGCAAGACGTCCAAGGCCACCATTGCCCAGTGCGGCATCATGCTCCTGTTCAATGACATCCTCAACGCGGAAGCCGAGGTCATTCAGGCCATCTGCTCCGTAATTAGTCTAGGGCTGAAGAAATCTAATGGAAGAAAGCCTTACCCCGAGCAGCATCTTTCATGCCCACGTTGAGCATGGCGTTGTCTAGAGCGCGGCCCATCAAGAACTCAAGAGAAAGATCTACCACGCATTAGTTCTCGGTAACTGAAGATTGACTGTAGCCCGCACATACAATAGACGCGCTTCTGATCGGTAAATGTCTGGCGCTGCTGAGTCTTGTTCCATTCAATGATTAATCGGTCTCGGAACGCGAGCGCCGTGCCCGAATAAGCCGCACTGTATGAGACTATGAGGGTCTTGCTTTTTAGACATGCGGAGTGAGAGTAGGTCACTCACTGCTCGTCGCAATTGTACAAAGATCGAGCAAGTGTGGTCTCAATGTGGCGCACTAGCTCTTTCTGAAGGTACTGTCAGCTTGTATTCAAGTAGTGACCAAGACTCCGGACGAACCTCGAATTCTTCCTTGTTGCTAAACTCGGAAGCAGACTGGAGGCCAAGGTTAGTTTCGGTCGCAGCTGTTCAATGACGAGCCACTCACGTATTTCCTCCATCTAGTTAGGATCCCAAGTTAGCGTCGCTTCACGCCAGGGCATGGATTGACTCCAGACTCACGCTTCTCTCAGCGGCTCGGGAATGCTTGCTTCCACATTCTTGATCTCGGAAGGACCGAAGCCAGTGAAGGTACGTTTGTGCTTGGGGCGGCTGAATCCTGGACCCACGGGACCCTGGAGGTCGGCGATGGGAGCACCAACAGACGGTTTGCGTTCTCGGGGTGCAGACATGGTCGGTGAAGAGGAAGAAAGCCAAGAGGTGGGAAAGAGAGGAAAAGAAGAAGAGGGGGGAGAGCTACAAGACCAGGTGACACCCGGGGGCTCTCGGAAGCTCCAGAGTAAAAAGGCAAGTGCAGGATGCGACACCCCAGGCGAACATCGCCCAATCCGGCCAACTTATCTCCAATTATACCATTCAGGGGCCCCTTAACTTCACCATGTTCCGACCTTGCCATGGGTGGCATGATCATGCCATTTGTGAACTATAAGAGAGAAGAGCCCAAGGTGGAGAGAGTCTGGATCTGGATCGGCGCTCGACCTACTCCGCATTGTCCGTGCACCGCGTCTTGATTTGTTACTTGCCATGCTGTTTGACGTCGGTCTCGTACTTAGCTCGCGGGGTTGGAGCTAGACAGCTTCCCATCAGTCACCCTTACATGGATACCTGATATTAACCGTGATTTGGCCCCAATCAATGGCGACTTAGCTGCGTATTCGTCAATTAATCACGTATGGTGCTAGGGCGGAGGAATGCCGGTGGGGGCCGACCCGAGGGACGAGACAGTACCTCATTGATACTTTTGCCATTTCGGGTGCTGACTGATAGAAATGCTTGTAAATCGATTCTGTGTTCTCTTAGTATCACCATTGTACTGTTTTCCCTAACACTGTTCGTCTTGTTGCAAGTGTTTTATCACGTGATCGACATTCTATGAATAATAGTCCCGTAGCATACCCACACCGCTTCGCATTAATGAACATAGACATCGTCGATGGAATGGATGACATGCCGGGGGAGGACGCGGAACCGCATCAGAGTGGAGATCGATCTTACAGAAAGGTCCATAAACGGGTAGCCGCTAAGCATTAAATGGGACCTTGATGGCCGGGCCTTGACGATTCTTCTTTCCGATAACCTTCCACTCCGCCGGTTCCTCTATTTCCGCTTCATCATGTCATACATCTGGACCAAGAGACGGAACCTAGGTGAGTTGGCTGAAAAGATTGAATCGAAGAAACGCTGGCCATCCGGGGGCTCTTTCTTCCACAAGTAGAAACTCCAAACCCTCGCTTGTTGTATCTCTGGGTGTGAGATTCTGGACAATCTCATCTCAGACCAAACTTTCGAAATTCCAACAATCCAGGTCAAGAATCAAGCAGGAATCATTCTGGCAGCTGATTCCAGTGATTCGCAGCGTCGTGTTCTTGACGAATTTGACCTTGAAAACGTGGTGACTCTGACCCTTGAGCACGTTCAAGAAGCTTGCTGGATCTTTCATTCTTTTTTTTGTTACTTTTCGTCGCCAGGTACAGTCAGGCGCGAGATATCCTATCTTTTCCACTTCAAAATTCGTTGATTATATGACCTCTTAATATGTGTTACTCTTCTAATTACTGTTCTTTTACTGTCGTGAGAGCATCGGTGGTTTCCTCTGAGCGAGACTGCGTTTTGACACCAAGTGGAGCCCTCAATTGACCCAAGTAAATCAAGGATGCCCGCTTCATCTTCAACATACAACAATGCAAACCATGAACGGATTTCTTCATATTCGAGAATTCCTATACGTCTTTGAGACCAATTACTTGACGCAAAAGCTGAGGCACCCTGCCGGCTATAGATCGTGACATTCGCAACGCAAGCAAGAAATTACAACACTGCCCCAAGTTCGTCTGCAGTCTCACCCTTCCTGGTTCCGATCCCCGAGAAGTGGAAAACGTTCTTCAGGGAAGTGACAGGTCGTCTCAGGGGTTCCGGTGCCACTGAGTCCTGCCGATCTTGTGTGCCGGTTAACCCAGATTCTGACGCTTAAGTGCCGTCACCTACGCGAGATGGACATCGAGCAGACTGATTGATTAAAATAGAAAAGGCCAGGAGAGTTGCCTTGATGTCTCAAAGCTAGATACATGAGCAAGACCCGGTAGTTGATAACCGTACACGCCGGGGCTCGGCCTTGAAACAAAGCCCGGACATTTGTTGACATATCTCCGCCATTGGTCTATGCAGAAGGAAAGAAACTAGGTTGGAGTGACTTGCCGCGAGCAAGCGCATAGAGAATACAGAAAATCACAGGAATCAAGGTAAATAGCATCACATGCAATGAGGCGCTCCAAATCGCGATTCCAAAAACATGTAGCGCAGGCAGAACATAGCCGGGGGTAAATTAAACCCGCCATGGGATGCATCAGACAGCTGAAAAGAAGAAAGAAGTAGAATCCCAGAAGTGGACCGTTCATGAAGTATGAAATGGTTGAGGACACAGAGGTTGAGGATCCAAAGTGGTGCGGGGACGCCTCACAAATGAAGTCCCATTGACTTTTCGATGTTGAGAGATCCATCACTCGCGGTTGAATACACAAAGGAAAATCCAAAAGCAACTAACCAACGATTCCGTACCCCAATGGCATTTGAGGTATGTCGAAGGCATCCGCCCTGGAGGAAGAAGATTGGATACCTCACTGTAGATACCAAATAAGGGGTATCACCTAACCGGCGCCTGGGATATCGTCCAGGAGAGAAGAAACGGTCCGATAACGCCTGCAGCTAGTCCAAAATCAAGAAAGAAGCGAGAGAGAAGAAGATTTGATGGGGTATGTTTGGTCGTGAAAGAGTAGGTATGGTGTTCGTCTTTAAGAGACGACAAAAATCAAAGGCACGGAGGAGACGGTCCGCGGTGAGTAAGGAGGAGGTCGTGAAATGTAGGTTGATGTGCCTCTGGGCGTCGAGGATACAGGTTCAGTGTGCTTAAAGAATGCCTGAGTCTTTCAGGGCGTTCTGCAAAATGGTCTCTTTCACCGCCGCAAAGACGAGCCGAATATTTGTTGTATCGGTGGCTTGAGTGAGGCTATACGAATTATTAGCAATCGGTGGCTTCAATGTGGTTCGGAGCCGATCGATCCTTACTGTGGATAGAGATTTAGGTGCGCGCGATTCACCTGGTTGAACCGCCAGAGAAGATACTTCGCTGCTCGGTTCACATCGTTACCGCCCGAATAGTCTGGGAAGTAATTGCTCAATGGGGAGCGTGGGAGCTTCTGTCGGAAGAGATCAACCTTGTTCAAGAAGAGGATGATACTCGTCCGCATGAACCATCGAGAGTTGACCACAGAGTCGAAGAGAACTAAACTTTCCATCATGCGGTTCTAGAGTAATGTCAGCATCAATGCACATGCCTGGGCCACAAGGGCCACAGGGATTATCCTTACTTGATTGCTCTCTTCCAGCAACATTTGGTCGTACTCACTCAAAGCCACGCAGAAGATAATGGAGGTCACGTTCTCGAAGCAATGAATCCACTTCTTCCGCTCGCTGCGCTGGCCACCCACGTCAAACATGCTGCGAAATATGTGAGCTACCGGAGTTGGAGGCTGGCGTGGGATTACTTACTGTATGCTCAATTGACCCATAGTGAAACGTGTTTCGTATATACCAGTGGTCTTGGTTCGCGCTCGTAACACATCTGACACATTCGGTGTGTAGTCCGGGGACGTTATTCGCTTGGCTTCCTCGAAAAAACTGGTTACGGGTGAGTGCCAAGGTCAGACAAATGTAAGAGAACATGCGCTTACTATGGTGCAGAGTCCATCAAGTAGAACTCATTTTGGCGCTCTAGAACCGTTGATGTGCAAGGGTCATTCCATAGATATGTGATTGCATCTCCTATTTTCGAATCAAGCGGCGTATTGGGATCAGGGTCCACGTGGTACTCTTCGAGGAACGTGATGTAGTCCTTGACCTTTTGGCTTGATGGCTCGAGATCGAAAAGGCGATATCCTTCAATCAGAGCCTTGGCACAATCAAGCAGGTTCTTGAAAACGGTCAGTCGATATAGAGCCAGCTCCTCGACTGAGTAGCCATTTTGGTGGATAATCTTCATCTGCTTGACAATCGTGGACTTGCCACTCTCGCCGGAGCCTGCGGTAAGGTGTCAGTCATGCTCCGGTCCCTGCGCACGAAGGAAACGATAATCGAAAAGAGTCGCACCAGGCACTCACCCAGGAGGAGGATCTTGCATTCCCGGCGCAACCGCCTAGAGTCTTCCTCGAGTTTCCGATCAATCATCTGACTTTTCTTCTTCTGTTCCGCGTCCCCCGCGGACTCGGAGCTAAAACAACTCCCCATGACTCAAGGAATGATCTTCAGCTTTCCCAAACCAGCGGGGAGCGAGTGTTAAATTGTGGCGCGCAGAGGCGACAGGTGTCAGCCCGACGGGACGGCCGCGGCCTCTTGCTGGGATGAGAAGACAGCCACCTGTCACGCACAAGATCGCAATCGGCGCAGCCTGAACACGGAGAAGTTTCGTGGACGCTTGCGACAAGCAAGATTGCGGGTACTGGATTTCGGTGAACGTTGGAGGCGGGGATAGAGGGGGGTTTCGAGCGGACGAAAGGGTGTCGCTGGTTTTGAAGAGGAGGCGGGATCGTAACGAGCTGGCGAGACCGGAAGTTCGGGTGTGAATATTCAAAAAAATGCTCACGAGGGAGGAGGGTGCTGGGCGTGACGGGAGAAAGGTGAAGCTGAAGGAGGAAGGTCAAGTCGGTACGACCATCGTCATGCTGGGGGAGTGGATATGCCAGAAGGGTGATTACGGGGGTAAAAAACATGTACGGCTGAGCTTACATCGTGCCCGTAATTACCAGGGTACACGGCTATTTTTTCTACGATTTTTCTTTCTAAGCCTCGCCCGTCCTTGAACTCCGTTGGGGCTAAACCCGGGCTTTTCCTAATACATGCGGACCTTTAGGGGCCATGGCGGCGCCGGGCAATTCCCACTTGACGGGACAGCATGGAAGACGTGGCCCTGAAGTTCCGGAGGCCGGAGGCTGGAGTCCTTCCGGGTTACTACGATAAAGATGATCTAGATCTATGATACTCTAGATTGAGTCTCTCAATACACCCCAAGGTAAGATCTCTACAGGAAACAAACGGTAAAGTAACCCACCGGAGCTCCGAAGTGGAGAGTCGTGACGCACATGGGGCCTCAGCACCTGAGGCAGCCAAGTTCACGTGCCCTCCCCACGTTTCTTACGTGGAGTGCATATGATACCGAGTCCTCGAGGAATAGATGACTACAGACTTGAAATGCGGTATAGAGAATTTTCGGGCATGAGTCTGAATATCGCCGTATAGGGATGTGCAGGGGGGTAACAGAACGTTCCCGTCGATATATTTCCGAGATTCCCAGATTTTTCCCCTCAGCGCTAAAATGGGTGCCCTGCATCCATTTGGTAGGCCCTGGGCCAACTGGTATTCTGTGTTCACGTCTTCATTCTTTAGTCTTGACCACACGAGATCCAGAGAAAGATGCCTAAGAAATGCATTTGTTTAGTAGTAGCAAGGTTCGCCTTGGTTGAAATGTCTTAGTTCGCACTGGGTGAACCACTAGTCGGGCTTCATCTAAACAAGTCAAGCCTCCAGTTTTTCTTATACCCGTCCGTCATGATACTGAGCTCTGTGCATCAAAGCATTTGTAAATGGCTCATACCACTCACCTTGTCACTGAGCCTCTGGTGGAGAGATACAGATCTTCCTCACGTGATAGATCTCGATCTAGACCGCATTCAGATGCTAGCTTGCACAGAGAGCGGGTGTCGCACCAGGCCTATCTTGTCTTGACCCAGTAAGGAGGGATGGATACGCCTACCCAAATGATTTTAGAGAGGCCAAAGTTCCTGATGGGGGCAACGTGCCGCGAATGACAGCCGCACAACACGGCAGGTGGGTTGAGAGCCCGGGCTAAGCGCGATAATTCTCATCGAGTGCTATCTTCAGCGAAGAATTTTGGTGGCCTTGTTTGCCCCTGTAGTCAATAACACACAGCTAGGTACTATAAAATCCCTTTCGTCCCATCCTGCTGAACGGAAGAAACTCTGCCGCCAATGGACCCAGTCTAGACAAAGCCGCGTGGTGGGTGGAGCAAGCACCAGATCACGATGCCTCGGGGCCAGCATAAGTGAGGAAGGGGTAATCGAAGAAAATTTTCCATCTAGAAGGTCACCCGTATCTATTACCCGAAGTCAAATGAGAATCCAACCGAGCAGAGAGACTGGTCGAGGCTATGGGCAGGCACGAAGCACGAAACCCGTAGGAAGGGGTGCCTTAGTCAGCCTGTTCGGAAACCTGCCTGGCCCGTCGCGGACGTCATCGTCCTTGATTTCTGCGGTTTTCACCGAGAAAGGCCCTTCCCACACAATATCCCCTTTCCTGATACTCTCGCGCTCTCTAGAAAACTTCCTCTCTTTTACCAGCGCATTGCTTGCAATCCTTCAACATGGCGGAATTTGTGCGGTCTCAGATCTTCGGTACCACCTTCGAGATTACCAGCCGGTTCGCCCTCGCCTGTTGCCCCGCCATCGGTGCTTTTGCTAAGATCTGCTTTTTAGGTATTCGGACCTCCAGCCGGTGGGCATGGGAGCCTTTGGGCTCGTTTGGTATGTTTTATTTACCAGTATCGCGTTGCGACGACCCTCCAGGCTAATGGGAATGTGCCACCGATAGCTCGGCGCGCGACCAATTGACCGGCCAGCCCGTGGCGGTCAAGAAGATCATGAAGCCCTTCAGCACGCCCGTTCTGTCTAAGCGAACCTACCGAGAGCTGAAGCTGCTCAAGCATCTTCGACATGAGAACGTGGGTCTTCCCCGCTATGCAAGGGCCTCAATTCCTGTGTACTGAATTCCCCGCTACAGATCATTAGCTTGAGCGACATCTTTATCTCCCCTCTCGAGGATATGTACGTTTCTTCAATTCCCCGCCGCAATTGTTTTGCGACCGCCCACTAATTTTTGTAGTTACTTTGTGACCGAGCTACTGGGCACAGATCTCCACCGCCTCTTGACTTCTCGCCCTCTCGAGAAGCAATTCATCCAGTACTTTCTTTACCAGATCTTGGTAAGCGCAACTCACAAAAGAGCGAACTTTATACATTTTTACTGACGATGCGCAGCGTGGATTGAAATATGTTCACTCCGCGGGTGTGGTCCACCGTGATTTGAAGCCCAGCAACATCCTAATCAATGAAAACTGCGACTTGAAAATCTGCGATTTCGGTCTGGCGCGTATTCAGGACCCGCAAATGACCGGCTATGTGTCAACACGATACTATCGGGCTCCCGAGATTATGCTCACGTGGCAAAAGTACGACGTGGAGGTGGATATCTGGAGTGCGGGCTGCATCTTCGCCGAGATGCTGGAGGGCAAGCCGCTTTTCCCCGGAAAGGACCACGTCAACCAATTTTCTATCATTACCGAGCTGTTGGGTACCCCTCCGGACGACGTGATCCAGACCATCTGCAGCGAAAACGTGAGCTTTGTTTCCCAGATTGCGAGTATAGGTTGGGCTAATCTCTTATGGATGTAGACTTTGCGATTCGTCAAGTCCCTCCCGAAGCGCGAGCGCCAATCCCTGGCCAACAAATTCAAGAATGCTGATGCGGATGGTACGTGATGCTCTGGGATGCCCATGATTTCTTATTTGTTGACAATCCACAGCGGTCGACCTTCTCGAGAAGATGCTTGTGTTCGATCCCAAGAAGCGAGTTCGCGCTGGTGAGGCGCTGGCCCACGAGTACCTCGCGCCCTACCACGACCCCACCGACGAACCGGTCGCCCAAGAGAAGTTCGACTGGTCCTTCAACGATGCTGATTTGCCCGTTGATACTTGGAAGATTATGATGTAGGTGCATCGCAGAGTCTCTTTTTGACCCTTCTGCTTACAATTCACCAGGTATTCCGAAATTCTCGACTTCCACAACATCGACCAGGGCAACGAGGCTGGACAGGCTCTGGTTCAGGGCCCAGTGCAGGGAAACTATCCCCAGTCTTTCGCATAGACTATTAATTTCAAGGCCTCCTAATGAGTAACATTTTTACCTTTGTTTTCGGTCCTCCATATGACGCGGGGCCCGAACCATATATCTATTGGGGAAATCTTCTGCAAACTTCGGCGTGTTTGTCTGTTTTGATCTTTTTTTAATCGTTGGAACCAATTGTCCATAGTTTCATCGGCGTCGTCAAGAGTAGGTTGGTGAGGCGAAATCATACGAACTTGAGCGGTGTTGCACTTGGTACTTGATAGTCATCATATAAAGCCCCCAAACTCGGACCATAGAAACCACTAAAAGACCGAGACGCGGGGCTCACACCGCCCGTAATCAACACGTGAGCGATAACATTATCAATCTCCCCTGTGAGATCGCAAGCCCCCCCCGATCGTGATCTTTCTATGACCTTACCTTCATGGGGACTGGAGCCTGCGGAGATCGTCCATGACCCTTGCATCGGCTCTGGCCCACCAATTTGACACTCCCCGCCTCACCCGATCGCCATGGCTGAACATAAACTCGACCCGATTGTGCTGGTGATTGATTTCCACCATGCACGGTATGTAGTACTTCCTAGCCTCTGTGCAAGACCAGCACATCTCTGCAATTAGACGAGACTGATTGAGTTATCCAGGGGTCCCGAGATCGAACACTGCATCGCCGACGAAGGTACAAACCCGGCTACCGAGAATGACTGGTCGTTGCTGCCGTTCATGGCCCTGTCCGACGGCGCGCATCTGTATGAACCCCCGTCGCGATCGCATATGAGCGCAGATAGACTGACTAGAATCGCGTCTTGTTCTAGTTCGACGGAGGAGTTCTCCTACTTCACGCTCCGTCGCAAGGAAACGTCCACAGACCTGGCTACCTCCCTATTCGGCATATCTTGCTCGCGCCAGCTCGATGCCAAGCTTTTGGTCAATCGCCCAGCAGATGTGACTAGGTCTACAGTGCAGAAGGCTGTTGTGGTGGTCACGGATAGTCCTCAGCGGGTGGGGCAATTGCGCGAGAAGCTTTCCGTGGTGACCTCGGCATGGTTTGCACAAAAGTATGTTCTAAAGTTCTGGGAGATATTTTTCTTCGTGAAGAAATATGATGTCTTCATCTGCCCACGGCGAGAGACTTGGTCAATTGAGGGCGAAAGTGGCTAACCTGAGACATGGATCTCCAGGGACTTTTCTGATATCGATATATTGAGGGTATGGTCATGCACGAGTATATGAATAGAGACCCAGTCGTCTAATGTGGCTCCTTCAGAAATTCCGCGAGGGTCTGGTCATCAGTCTGCAGAACGATGACCCGAGAGACCAGAATCTGGGTTAGTTCTACCAAGATGTGATTTCGTACGGCTTTCACTAATCTTCACACAGGACTTTCTCTCCGAGAAATGATCCATGAATTCAAGCACCAGACGCTGGTCCTGTTCAAGGGCTTACTGTTGCAGCCTAAGGTATGCAAAGTTTCAAGCATCCGTTCCAGTTACAGACTAATCGTTATAGATGCTCTTTTTTGGCACTCGCTGTGAACGGTTATGCATGATTCAATTCTCGCTCATCTCCTTAATACCAGGTCTCATCAACAGCCTGGAGGACTGTGCGGACCCGGCCTTCGACCGTTATGCACAGACCGTTGAGAAACCGACTTCGCTCAAGACGAGTGACCGCACCTCTTGTATGCCTGACCCGTGAGCGTAAATGAGAGGGTGATATACTGATGATTCTAGTATTGGCATATATGGGCCTACCATTGCAGATCTTTGGCAAGGTACGTACAGCCCATGCCCCTCGCGAAGAAGAAACAATGGCGAACATCTGACTTCAATTTAGGGAAGCATGTTCGGTCCTTATATCCCCTCTCCAACAACTGGATCTGCTAGCCGATGATGGCACAAAGTCGTACGTTGTGGGATCGACAAACTCCTTACTCCTGCAACAGAAGGATCGCTACAGCGACATATTAATCAACGTGAGTAACACAAGCTACAAATCTACGTGAACATCAGATTGACCAAGCCCTTTACAAACAGCTTGATGAAGATAGCATCAACATCTCATCACCAAGCCTGCGCACAGCTTTGGGTTTGTCTGTAGCTGACCGGCGCTGGATTGATCTGCTTACTCAAATCGTGAATGAAACATGGGACGAGGAGCACCCGTCACAACCCAAAACATTGGGCTTTATGGGCTCGGAAGAGTTTATCCGACTCCAATTCGAGGAGTACTTGTTGGCACTACTGTCTTCCATGAAGTATCACGAAGAACTCAATTCCATCACCTCCGGCGGTTCACCTCACCGAAGCAGAGCACAATTGCAAAACTTCAATATCGAGGGTGATCCTGCGCTTGATTTCAATCCTGAATTCCTCATACAATGGCAGAAGACGTCGAATTACGCTCTTTTCTCAAAACTCACATCGGACGCACTCCTTTTCTCTATTACTGAGCCGAAGCACCCAAGTGCTGGTGGCTTGACGATGGACGACATCCAGCGACGAGTGTCTCAGCAAGTCGCGGATCTTCACCTTGATGAACGAGTGCGTGAGGGCCGAGAGGCACTCAACCGCCATCTCAGCACCGGTCAAAAGAAAGTCAGCGCCGCATTCAATAGCTTCTGGTCCGATATTGAGTCTATGCGCGAAGCCCAACGCAAGCGTAACGAGGAAAAGGCTTTGACCTCGGCCTCCCAGCGTACCTCTATGGACCAGACCCCGGCCTCTCCGTCAGTCGCCTCTCCAGACTCTTCCACTGATGCCTCCGGTGCTTGGTTCGCACCCCGTCAAAAACCCTCTATTGATGTAGGCCAAGCACAAGCCACGGTCAGCGCAGCCAGCCAAAAGGCCAGCGCATACTTCAGCTCATGGGGATCATGGGCCAGCGAGAAGCGCCGCGAGTGGCAAGCAAGCGCAGCTCCTCCCCCAACCCAAACCCAGGCGTGGTCGCTTCTCCATCCACCCCGGCTTTGCCAGCAGTCACCGAGAAAGCAGAGTCTGACCGTGGCCGCCGCCGGTCCATGCAACGCCACAGCGAAGACGCGGAGGGTCTGTCGCGCAGCCTCAGCCGCCGAAAGAGATGGAGCAATATCATCTTACGCCGCGACAGTGGCGAGTTCAGCCTCCCCAGCTCGGGCTCAGAGGCCTCTGATGCTCCCTACCCGAAGTCTCCTCTGTCCCAAGGCTTCCCAGCATACGGAACGGAAGCGCAGAAGAAAGCAGACCTCGCACATCGGCCCGAGAAGTCATCTGAGACTTCCCATGATGCTGATGGATTCGGCGCGGTACCGCTCTCATCGGAGGGGCTCCGAGTAGACCTTAACCCAGAAGAGCGCGCGTCCCAGGCCGCGCACTCCCATACCGCTGAAATGCACTCGACCGAGGCTCCTGGGGAGGCTAATGAGGCCCCGGCAGCCAAGGGAACCAGTGCATAGTGATCACCGTGAGAACTACATATTAATCTTTTCATTATTACCTCTAGATACTTGGCATTCCAGCGAGGCACACCGGTTCGCAAATCGTTGCATTTGTTCATACTCATTATATTGTGTTTCGTGTGTGTATTTACATACCCAGGACTATCTATGCCAATATCCCTAAATCCATGTATATCTCAGACGATCAATTTTGTAGCTGGAGGAAAGTGGTAAAGATAATGAACGCGCTGCATTTTCGCGACGACGCATTCCAGATTGAAGTACTAGAGCTGCACAAGTATACTGTCGGGCACCCGTGGACCAGTCACCCCTGCTGAAACTGCGATCTTCAGAAAGAGAAAATTGACGAGATTACCGGGTTATCATTGATCTGTCATCTCAACGCTATGATGAAAGATGGACTTTAAATAAACATAATGCGACGATCTTGTGCTCCGGGCTCCCTATCATCCCAAGCCATAGCCAAAGCTCCCCAGTCCATGTCAAGCTTTACCCGCGGCCTCTCTCTGCCTGTGGCAGAAAATTGAGGGACAGGATAGAAGGACTAGTGAAAACGAGCAAGGCGGAAACGAGAAAAAGAAATGAAGAAAGGACTCAAGCAAGAGGATGTGATGATGCGATGAGAGTTGAAGAGAAGGAGTGGGAGGTAGTTTTAAGCAATGTAGGCAATTTCGTCCCCGTCTAGACGCTCGATGTAGTCCTTCTCCATGAGGGCTTCAATGTTCTTCTTGATGTCGGGAACCTTGGGTGGGAAGCGGGCCTTAACCTGCTGGATGACTTCCTGCACGAGTTGGACGTGCTTCATCTTCTTACGGGACTTCATGATGCGGACGATAGCAGACTGGTAGGAAAGGTCAGGAAATTACGACCGTCGGGAGTGGGAAGGGAGACAAACCTGGAGCAACAGCTTCCGGTCCTCTTCTATCGTTTTGTGCGTATCGTCCGATTCTACCTTCTGCTCGGACTTGATTTGAATGTTAAGGTTGACCTTGACCTTTTTGTTCTTGAAGTTGTAGTTCAGACTGAATGAGGTGGAGGGCTCAGGCTTGCCGCCCTCAGGATTTGGCAGGAGCACCTTCGCCTTCATGAGGATGGCAAGATTGGGGTCCAAGATTTCAGGAGCAAGGTTGGTGGCCTTCTGGATATCAGAATATCCCAGTGTGTCGGTCTCATTAAACAAAAGCAAGATGCCCATCTGGAACGTCGATACTTGGAATGTATATGGCACCTTGGTGTTTCTAATGTAATTTGCCTTCACTTCACCCTTGCACAGCTGCCACAGCCATGTTAGCTTACGGCCACTATGCTTGTCAAAGTAGAACTTCTGGAAGCGTTCGGCGGTCTTGTTGATCTCTGGCGGGGCGGTGAAATTAGTGGTTGGTGGGTTGAGAGGCCACATTCCAGTGCCAAGAATTTGGAAGTGTGCATCGACCATTCTCTTCCGGTCATCATCATCGAGGACTTTATCTTGGTAGTCCTTGTAGTTGGCATTGAGGTCCTTCGAGATCTGGATATCCTGGAACATGCGCTGCAGCTTATTGGTATATTCGAAACCGCAAGCCTCCTTCAACTTGCTGATCATTGAAGTCTCCGCATCGTCGGACACTGAGCTGACATGCACCAGTCGCTTCGCAAGCATCTTTGAGTAAAACTTTTGGAAAACGTCCTTGTCCTCAATATACTTGAAGACAGTCATGATCTGCACCAACATCTCCTCGAGCTCGGACTCTTCAGCAGCCTTGGAACCCTTCTTGAGCAAAGAATCGGTATATTTTGCTAAAGCTCAGGAGACTTAGTGGTGGTTGTCTTGCAGATGCGATTACGGTTGACGAACTCGCGACAGGCGTTGTCGAGAGAACGCACAAACTCAGACTCGCCATTGAAAGCATCGTCGACAAGGTTCTGGTACCGAGTGTGGACCTGGAGCAGGGCATCAACGTACAGCTTGGGCTCGAAGTTTTCGCCTTCGGATGCAACTTTCTCAACGGCAGCCAGACCGGCCCTCCTCACGTGGTTCTCAAAAGTGGTACGCAATGGATCCAGCCCTTCCTTGATACGCGACAGGAGTCGGTACATGCGCGCAAGGTCCTCCTGACGCTCATTATCCAGTAAAACTTGGAACTCATCACGAAGCAGGGTGGAGTGGGCCGTGACGAGAACATCCAGACAAGTATCCGTAAGGCTTTTGGTGACGTCCGGGTGAAGATACAGACCCACACGAGCTTTCTCCTCGTCGAGTCGAGCCTCTGCCTTCTTCATGTACTCCACCACACTGTTCTCTGCCACAAATTGCCGGGACTCATTTTCGTAGTATGTCTTGGTGGCGATAATGAACGGTCGCTGGAAGTACTGGCGGTAAACCTCCAATGTCGACTTCTTGCTATCATTCTCATCCAAGCCCAACGACACGAAGGAATCGACGATGCTCTTGATCTGAGACTGCTCGATGGTTTCGCCATTCCGTTGTTTTTCAACCAAATTCAGCACCGCGTCCATCACCTTGCCATGGACGTTCTCGAAGAAGTCGTCTTTCCATTTCACAAGGTGGAGAGTGTAGACATCATAAACGTTTTTCTTGCCCTCGTCAATCTCGCGCTTGACCCAATGACGATTGAGATAACTGAAAAGGTGGTTCACGTATTTGGCGGCGGTGGTGTAACGGGTCCACTCGCGAATGTAGAATGCTAGTAGAGCTTCGTCCGTATGACCCTGGGATTCCTTGTGTACCGCACTCAGATGGCGTGAGAGGTATTCACCCAGTAACTTATAAAGTTCCTCGCCGAGTAGGTGCGCTGAAGATATATGATCTCTGATTAGTTTGCCATTCTGCTCGGTGGAAATGCGTTCATTTGGAAACGAAAACAGTGTTCCAGTAGGGGACGCAGAGAGAGACGAACCTCCGCGGTGAGCTTGCAGGCCTTGGTTGCTGGCGACGGCCTTTTGTGACGTGCAGAAGTTGTGGACGGCCCTATAGATGAGCTATAAGCGGATGAGCGACACATGGTCGGAGGTCAAACAAACGTGTAAAGAGCCATATACTACAATCGAGAGCAAATGTCAGTTCTAGTGTATCTTGGAGGAAAAGCGGGTTTCAGGTGCAGCCGCTGTCATTCGTCACTCACAGTCTTCATGTCAACTCCCTCGTCAAGCTTCAGCATGACGCTATCTATACCCGACTCCAAGAAAGACCATCTGCGCTGGCGTCAGTCCATGTGCCCAAGATTTATCCGTCTGACGACTCACGTTTCTGTCAGGTCGTCCTTGTGAGGAGTCTGCGGGACTGCAGGCGGCATGATGTCAAGGGGCAAATTGAGTAAGGCGAGAAGGGAAGGGGTAGGATTTTCTAGCCCAAGATACACGACGATCAGCGAATTTCGTTAAAGAAAGAGGACCATCCTCGCTACTACCAAAGGTCACGTACTTCCGCGATTCTCCTAGGCTGGAGATAAGTGCGCCACAAGTCACGCCCAGAGATAGGCAGTGAAACACCCGTGTGTCAGTGGGAAAGGAGCAATCTGGGAAGAAAAACACACGAGAAGACGATGCTGAGAAGAGGAGAAGCAACAGTGAAGAGGTCAAGCAGATGTGGCGGCAAGATGAGGCTGAGAGAAGGGTGAGCGTGGGGATAGCCGATTGCAGAAAGCGGTGAGGGCAGCCAACTTGTCGAGCATGTCGCGTTATACAGAATTTCCTTGAAACTTTTATTTGTTTGATTGTTCGCCTGTGAATCTTGCTAATAGTTTGAGCTACCTCTCAGGCTCTGTTCGTTAAGTCACATTCGTAAGGCTGACAAAGTATGCTTTAATATGGTTACTCTTCATATACCTCCCAGTTCATTCACCTTCCCACAAAGTCATGCATCCCTGGCATCTCTTAAAACAAGCATCAAGGTAAAGACCGCTTCAAGAGTTCGTTGCTGATAGACATTGATTTCCAATCAGGCATGGGGTGTTTGGGCCACTCTTGCGTACCAGATCTTGAGAGGCATCTAGATCCAGAATGACGTCATTGCGTCTGTGATGTCGTGCGAGTCCCGCTGTACACTCTCAACGTGCTCTCAACAACAATGGCCTTCACTGCGGCAGATAAAATCCAAGTGACATGTCGACAAATTCCTTCATGGCATCGAATTCCAAACACTTCAATTCAATCAAAGCCCCTCATGGTATACCACGACGCCTTCAACGCCACAGCCGCGGAGCTCACGCGCCGCCTAAGATCAATTGGGGTAGTCATTCCCAAATGGACTTATACCATGTATAGCGAGACCCACTTCCACTCCACCACGCACGAGGTTCTAGGGGCCGTTGCAGGACGCGCACGCCTGTGCTTTGGAGGTGAAGATAACCCCGGGCGTTACGAGCCGACGGTTCATCGCGGTGACTTGATCATCGTGCCTGCTGGAGTGGGGCACCGACTGCTGGCAGACGAGGGAGATGTGCCGTTCAAAATGGTTGGGTCATACCCTCCGCAAAGAGAGTGGGACATGTGCTATGGACGGCCGGGAGAAGAAGCAAAAGTGCAGGGCATCCAGAAATTGGAGTGGTTCCACCAAGACCCTCTGTATGGGGAAGATGGCCCTGCTCTGCACGTGTAGCAATTGGTCTATAGACCCGCATTCGACTCCGCAAAGAGGAGTGTATACATTTGCAAATCGAGAATGATAAGTATTCCCGAAAGGGAGCAGTCCCACTGTTATCATCGTTGCACTCTCTCGACGAGTCTGTAGAGTTGTTAGTCGGGTTCAATAGTACTTTATTCATGCATTATGACTCACCTTAGAACACTGATCGCGAATGTCATGAGCCAGCCGAGGAGGGCAACCAAGAGCACAGATGCCAGGGCCTTTTGTCGCGCACAGATGGCGTTATTCTGAGGGCTTATTTGGTAGTTGATATCTGCTTCGGTGCAGGACCCCGTCACATTCGACAAGGAGTCGAAGGCTAGGCTAAGATTGGCGGAGTCGAAGACAATGAAGAACAAGTCGAGCAGAATTAGCCGAGCTTTGGCTGAGGGGGATCGGAGTCCCAGTGGCTTC
Source organism: Penicillium maclennaniae (assembly GCF_028827695.1). Taxonomy (NCBI): domain Eukaryota; kingdom Fungi; phylum Ascomycota; class Eurotiomycetes; order Eurotiales; family Aspergillaceae; genus Penicillium; species Penicillium maclennaniae. The sequence continues at coordinate 1,322,797 of NW_026623215.1, read as the reverse complement.
GAGGTATACTCATCAAATGTGATGTAGAGAAGGTACACCAGGGCCACGGCGTCGACAATGATTGCCATAAGCGCTGACGGACCTTCACTATGTCGCCCCTTAGCCATATGCTGAATTGATCCACCAAGAGCCAGGGCCGAGAGTGAAAAGCTCCAAACTGTCATGCGCAGAATCAACGGCACAATAGGGCTTCTAAGCAACTGGTTGTGGAAGCGTTTGAACCAGACTTCCCGGCGTCCATTGTTGTGTAATGGGTACTCCGGACTATCCCCTTCAAGAAGCTTGCCTCGCCATGGCCCCGAGTAATCTCCAAGATTATCGTTCATCCATTCTGGCGTAACCTCTTTGATCTCCCCATTAGGTTCTCGTGGATACTGGATGGCGCGCGAAAATGTTTTCCAGCGGGATTCACGGGTCTGCGAAGGTGATTGACTCTCATCGAAGAGAGAATATTCTTGCCGGGAGGTTGCATGAGGAGAATGATTATGTTGAGCTACGCGTGCATCGTTCGGTTGGGAGGGTAAGAGGTGATCACTAGCTTGAGCTTCTTCTCCGTCATCCACCACTTCGACCGATCGAATCCAAGCTATCAAAAGTGTCAGCGACAAATTGACTCCTAGTACACAGGTTTTCCGCATACCGGGCAGCGTCCTTAGAGAAAAATGCTGCGATCTGGCGGGCTCTTCATGTGGCTGGCCATCTGTTGTTCGTTTCGCTGTGGCTGGTGAGTCGAATGGTGTGTTGCGGAGGGCGCCGGCTTGGGTGTTCACAGTCAATCGATTTGAGTGTAGATTCGACGATCCAAAGCCCGAGGGCACCTTTTCAGAGAGGGTCTCATCGAAAATTCGCCCTTTACCGCTATCGGGCTGGAAGCTATTCGTCGCATCCATGGCAAGCAAGGGAATTAGACGCTGGCTGTAGGACTCGACCCGAGATGCGCATCGATCAGGAAGGGAGATCTGGGAGGACTGAGGGCCAGTCAAGAGCCCAATTCCAGGCACGAAGCAAGTACACCCGAAATTGACGAGTCAAGAGCAGGACGTGGAGAGAAGAGATGATGGATCCAAGATTATGTCCGATCCAAAACGAGGTTCGTCCAGGCGCGGAATGACGTCTCCCCCTGCTTACCATTTCTCCCCGTGCTCCAACCTGTGCCTCTCTTTCGATAAACCCTACAACAATCGGTACTTTGGGGCTCCCAGGTTCCATGCTGCGCATTTCACATTCAATCTTCTATCCTTTGTGATAGTCAGTCTTTTCAAACTCGTCTCTCCCGGACCCCCGCGGCCATGCGCCTTTTCCTGATCCCAATCTCGACTCGACGGGCGTTAATCTACGCTCGCCCTCTCCGAAAAGACGTCCCAAAAGAGCTATCACTACTCGATCGAGCTACAAGCAAGGCGGCTCAGACCTGGGCAAGCTGGGAAGAAGCCGAATCGGGCTGGAAGAAGTACCTGGTGACATGGGGCAATCGAGTCCAGCAGCGAATTCCCTTCGAAGAATGGGGTCTCAAAAGTATACCATCTCTGGCTTCACAGAAGCGTATTGATGAAGATCATGGCAAGAAGAGGATCGAAGTGCTCTTCCCAGGCAATTCCGTGCGACTGGAGAAGATTCCAACTATATTGCGCGCTATCGCTACAGACCGACAAGAATTCCATCGAAAAAAGATGCTGTGGAGTTTCGGGTTTGCTCCTGTCACAGCGCCTCTGGGTCTAATTCCAGTGTATGTTCTTGCGGCATTGTTAAGCTCTTCGCTTCATCTACTAACGAGGATTTTACAGGGTCCCTAACATTCCATTCTTCTACCTGGTTTATCGAGGCTGGTCGCATTGGCGAGGTTAGTCAATATTGACACTGGAGTCAGCTTGAGACGCTAATGATCAATTGCCAGCTTTAAATGGCTCGCGACACCTTGAATTTCTGGTAGAGAAGGATCTTCTGAAGCCTACTTCCCTGCCGGCTTTAGAGCAGCTTTACGCCAAACGGGCATCTCGCACACTGGATAATGCCCCAATTGATACCCCAGCTTCCGGAATGGTCGATCTTTTCGAACAGAGCGAGGACCGCGTGCTCTTAAAGATGTCCGATGCCAAGAAGCTTGCCACGATACTGGATGCTCCGGAGCTGGCGTTGGAGGCCGAGCGGGCCATCGTCCAGGTCAGTGAGCAGCTAAAAGCTCAAAAAGAGAAAGAAAAGGAAGCGAAGTCAGACGAAAAGAAGAACTTATAGGTCTTCGTGATTTTGATGGAGAATGCTGATGGAATGTATTCGACTGCAACGACTCACTCAACAATTGATGTACCATATCTTGATATGCTGGCAGATCCATTCTCAATAGAGCCCTGTAATCGATGGAATTAGACTGGTTGTGTAATGATGTGAAGTACACGACATGGGGTAAACAACGATGACCTCAGGTCCCCTGAAAGCGGACAGCGGGTAAATCCGACCTCGCCCAACTCTCCATCCTCTCCACCTTCATCACAACCCCCCAATCCCACCATGTCTGCCAAAAAAATCGAGCAATGGAAGATCGAGCGCTACTGGGAAATCTTTGCCTCGCTATCAAACGGTCATCAGCACCTAAACAGCTCACAAGCCGCTTCCGTGCTGCGCAACAGTCGACTCCGTGATGATCAACTTGAGAAGGTCTGGGACATTGCGGATGTCGACGGCGATGGCGAGCTTGATTTCGAAGAATTCTGCGTCGCCATGCGCTTGGTATTCGATCTCGTCAATGGCGTATGTACAACCTTCCAAATACTGAATTGATCCAAGATCGGGGGCCTGACGTGGCGGAACATAGGAACTACAAGACGTTCCGGCCGTCTTGCCAGACTGGCTGGTCCCCGAATCAAAGTCACATCTCGTTCACGCGACGCGCGCATTGAGCGGGGGTTCGAGAAATTCGAGCGGATAGAAGATGAGGACGATAGCCTCGGACTGAAGGACGGCTTCGATTGGTACATGAAGCCCGCCGATAAGTCCAAGTACGAAGAAATCTATAGCTCTAGCCGCGACCATCGTGGCCAGATTACCTGTCAGTCCCCTCGCATAGTGAATATTCGTGAATCTGAAGCAAGCCGCTAACGTTCGAGCCTCAGTCCAATCCCTACAACCCCTCTACGACTCCCTCGACGTTCCCGACACCGACATCAGCTCCGCATGGAACCTGGTTAACCCCTCTGCCGGCCAGGCTATCAACAAGGACGCCACGCTTGCATTCCTGCACATCCTCAACTACCGCCACGAAGGCTTCCGCATCCCGCGCACCATCCCTGCATCGCTACGTTCCTCATTCGAGAGTAATAAGATCGATTACCAAATTGATAACGCACCCGCACAGCGCTACGGTGCCGATGGAAATCAAGAGACACGGACTGGCCGCAAGGCCAAGTTTGGCGATACATATCTGAGCCGCCTGGGGGTTGGCGGCAAAGGCTCATATCAGCCCAAAGGAACTGATTTCGGCGAAACAATCCAAGATGAAGAATGGGAGAAGGTTCGTCTGCGCCGGGAGCTGGTAGAGATTGAGGCAAAGCTTCATTCTGCAAGAGAGGCTTCGGAGAACCGGCGGGATAGACCACGCAACGATGGTCGTCCGAACTGGGTTCTCATTAAGAAGGAGACGCTGCAGTTGTTGGAATATAAGGAGCGGGAACTTCGTGAATTGCGCGAAGGTGTGGGTCGTTCGAAGGATGGACAAGACCTGGAGCGCGCGAGGGAGGACGTTAAGACCGTGGGCGATCAAGTTGAGGGGTTGAAGAGTCATCTAGCCCAGCGCAAGGGTGTTCTTGCGGACTTGCGTGCAGAAATTGAAGAGGGACGGGCTCGACGGTGAGCGCAGACGTTGATTGTCTGTTGAATTTATCCTCTGTCCTTTTGTACAGCCATGTCCCTAGCACGGAGCTCGCAGGCGCACAATGGATCTTGTTTCTTGCATTGACTGTCATGTATTTCTAGCAAATTATCATCGACGTATTGTACAATTCAGGTATCTTAACTGCTCGACGCCCAGAGAGCCCAAGACAAGCAACTCCACCCAGAACCTCTGGCTCGCCCATGGGATGGTTGAACTATTCCAAGGTCGGTGGTGGAGGCGAAGGGACAAATGTTGATACAGCCGCATCGCCGGGACATTTCCAGGAAAGATATTTGTAAACAGAAAGATTAGAGCTCAAGCCATCAGGGACTCACCACCATCACGCTTGGACTCGACAGCAACAAAAGCGGGGCCGCTCTGCTCGAGACCCTTCTCGGCACGGAGATAAGCCTCTTCGCTGCGATCTGTCAAGGTGTCTAGATCATGATCAGACAAAATAGACTCGGGATCGGCACCGGTTTCAAAGCGCTCGAACTCGTCTTCGCCAAGGGCCCTCCGCAGCTCCTCCATGTCCTGAGCAGTGGCACTCGGGTCCAGTAGGGAACGGAACTTCCCCTTCTGGATGACCAAACGCTCGAGGCGGCGCTTGGAATCTGCTTTTTCCAAGAGAGTCTGCTCAACAGTACCCTTGGTAGCCAGTCGGTAGACGATGACCGGCTTGGTTTGACCAATACGATGAGCACGATCTTGAGCCTGCAGATCCTGCTGTGGGTTCCAATCGGAATCAAATAGAATAACAGTATCTGCCGCGGTGAGGTTGATTCCCTGGCCACCAGCACGGGTACTGAGGAGGAATATTTTGTGCTGCTTGTCCTTGTTAAAGGCTTCGATCTGCTCCTGGCGATCTGCTTGGGCGATGGCTCCGTCGATGCGGCAGCATTTCCAACCACGCAACTCGGCGGCCCATTCTTCCAGTATGTCGAGCTGAGTTTTAAACTGGGAGAAGATGAGGATCTTGTGTCCCTTCTTGAGCAAGCAGGGGATCAATCGATCAAGAAGAAGCATTTTACCGGAGGATGATACGAGCGACTCATCCACGGCAGACGATGCGTCTGTCCAAGGCCAGTAAAAGTTGTGGGGAGAGTTGCACGCCAGACGGGCTTGCATGACCGGGTTTTGCATTTTCTTCTGACTGATTTCCTTCTCTGATTAATTTGTCAGCAACACGTCAATAGCAGTGGTGATTCGAGCCGTAACGTACTGGCAAGCTTCAGGTTTTTGGCACGCTCGATTTCCTCGAGCTCATTCTCACTAGGCTCAGCTGTCTCATCTTGATCTTCAATTCCGCGCTCAAGTCTCCGCAGCTTGGCGTCAAACTCGCGGTCGGAGTCCTCCTTGTAGTTTTTCATACCACGACGCCGACGGGCGGGTGTACTGCGAGCACTGGTATCTCTGGTCGGAGTAGAGGACTCACTCGACTTGTGAGTCTTGTTGGAGAAGTCCGGCTCGTCACTTTCGCGGCGACGTTTCCGACTCGAGGAACGTGAGACACTTTGACTTTTGGCCGTCAGACGCTCCAAGGCCTTCCCTTCGAGATACTGTCGGCCGGTCCCACTAATGATCTCTCGATAGAGCTCCTTCTGTTCAGGGGTCATCGGAGCATACAAAATGTATTCCCGCTTCTTCGGCAATGAGTCCTCCACATCAGTCTTGACACGGCGAAGAAGGAAGGGCTTAAGAATTGAATGCATCGTGGAGACCAAGTTTCGCTTTCGTCGTTCAATGAGCTCGGCCTGTCCATTGTCGTCGAGAACAGAGGAAAAGTCGAACCACTTCTCGAAACTGTTCAAGTCATTGAAAACGTCGGGAAGAAGGAAATGCAGCAATGACCACAACTCAGAAATGTTGTTCTGAAGCGGAGTACCAGTTATCAAGAGTCGGTTGGCCGAGTTGTAGGACATCAGTTCTTTGATCAGACGGCAGTTCATGTTTTTGAGGCGGTGTCCCTCGTCCTATAGACCTGGTTAGCATGAGACGAGCTGACAGTCACGGCGAGAGCACATACCACAATGATATATCGCCACTGATACTGAGCCAAAAACTTTCGGTCATTGATACAAATGTCGTACGAGGTACACACAATGGGGAAATCCATCTTCATCTGGTCGCGTATCTTCAAATGCTTGTTTCGGATCTCTGCACGCTCGTCTTTTGATCCGTGATATAAAACCGCATTAATACCTGGGGTCCATCTTTTGAACTCGTTGACCCAGTTGCTCAATGTGCTGAGGGGGGGCCGCAATCAGGAATGGTCCTGAAACGTTATTTTCCTTCAAAAAAGCAATCATCGAGATAGACTGGACTGTTTTGCCAAGACCCATCTCATCAGCAAGAATACCACACAGGCCGTTCATCCATAGTGTTTTGAGCCACTCAAGACCCTCCAGCTGATACTTTCGCATTCGACCGCCTGTCACCAACGTTGGCTGCTGAGTTGCCACAAGCTCTTGTTCGCCAAGAGCGGTCGGATTTGCCTCAAAATCGTCAGCGGCCTGTTCCAAAGCCTCTTGCACAGTCGGTTTGTCTTCGGTCATGTCGACATCGGCCTTTTGAAAGTAGCTCGAGATAGTGTTACCGTTCTCAGCACTCTTTCTCGATCGGCCTCTCCTCCTACTAGATATTGAAGATTCATCACCAGTAGACTTATCCGCGGCAGTGGAGTCTTGCGCGGCCTGACTCCGAGTCTGGCGACGAGCGGCGGGTGCGGCATTAGGCTTGGCCTTGGATTCTGCGGGAGGCTTCTTCTGTTTGGCCGCTTGTTGACGAGCCTCTTCCTGCTGCTTTTGCATTTTCTCGGACATAATCGCGACGAACACCTACAGGAAGACAAGAATGAGAGAGTTGTCGTAGGCAAACATCCAGATATAGGATTTAGCTTACCGAGCTGGTCTTCAACAAATGCATTAAGGCCTTTGACTTTGTATCCATCCCTTCAGTATCTTCAACAGACCCTGATGGCTCATTTCCGCCATTGGCCCTCTCCATCTGAACATCTTCATCTTTGTCATTGATCTCTTCCAAAGGAAACTTCGTGTCTTGAATATTGAGATCGGTCATAGGCGAAGACGGCACGGTTGACTCCGGCTGGAGGGTGTCAGCCTGTGAGTCAGTCGAGGGGATCGGCGAGTTCGTGGCAGACATTGTGCCTAACCGGGGTTGCGAAAGGAGCGAGAGTAGAAGCCGCGATCGATCAGGGTCCGGATGGCGCAGACGTCATTCCCAGGGATGAGGCTTGGAACCAGATCAAGGTTTAGCTGTACAACGGATGGAATCAAAGAGGTACAGTTATGCTGTGATCAATATTCCCGAGCTTCACGAAACGCATGAGCCTATTCTGCTGTGGATTGTTCACAAGATGGACGATAGGACGCCGCGCGCGTGTTGGACGCGGATTTTCGCGTCGGGCACGGGCCACTTCTAGATTGAACTCGTCTACTTCGGATGCACAGCTTATGTTTCGAAAATGATGTAATTTCTCTGATCTCTGAAAGTCACTGCAACTCCAATGATGTCAAGTCAGAATCGCTCCAGCTAAGCTTGTTTCCAATGGAACTGGTGAATGTACATTCTTCATTTCGTCCTAGGGGCATTCATAACGCAGGAAGGGAGTGCCCAGTTGGGGTTACTATATCTAAAGACAATTACATGAATGGTAAATGGTCCACTTGATGCATGAAAGAAAGGCATAGATTGTTGAAATAAGAAATCACATCTACCACTCAAGAACATCGTCGTCCTCATCCAAGGTGAAGTACCAAGGGTTTTCGGGGTTAGCACAGGCACCAAAATGAGGGCTTTCGGCCCGATCCCTGGTCTCCTTCAGTTCAGCTTCTAACAAGGCTTTCTCATGTTGAATCAGGTCGAGTTTCGATTGAGTCACATTCCACTGGTAACGAGCTTCAGAGTCCGTCACATTCGTAGGGGGGGCCTCGGGTGTGCCAGAACGGTGTTTCCTCGTTCGAGGTGCCAGAGTGTCTTTGGCCTTTGTCGGTCAAAGTGGCTAGCGGTTTGACTGAGCTCTTGGTACCAAAGGCCTTCGTTGTAAGCAGATATCTTTGCTCTTCTCTAGCGGATGCAGGCCGCGTCGCGCCAATTCTACCCAGATCGACTTGGCGCTTGAACAATGTTCAGCCCATTCCCAAGATTCAGACTCAGGAGTGGGATAATCGTAATGACCATTGAGGCGGGTTTCAATGCCATTGTACCAGGTACCAGCGAGACTGCGGGGAAGATGGATGCGATCTAGAAATTCGTATGACAGCAGGACATCCGATGCTTGGGCGTGCATGACATTTTCTACGCCGAGGTTGGCCCTTGCGTCGGACAATTGCCGACAAGTAGTCTTGAAGATATTGGACAAGTCTTTCTGAACAAGACACGCGGCTACACCTTGATCAAGCTTCTGCAATGCTGCTCTCTGCCTTTTCCTGTACGTCAGCACCGTGATGTTTTCTGCCTCGAGACTGCGATTGTACAGGTTGTTGTACATGATGAGATCATTTTTCTCTTCATCAGTAATTCTCAATCTCGTACAGGCAGCTTCGATGGCGCCGCCCAACTCCTCACGCAAGTTGTGGATGATTTCGATCTGAATAGAAGGTTTCAGGTCACCGAGAACAAGGGAACCAGCACGAGCCTGGATGACCATGACCTTATCGTCAGCAGTTATTTCTTCAAGAGCGCTTGTTGGGAAGAAGTGTCTTGAACTTACAAATTGATCGGGAATTTTCCAGGAGTTGACACTCGCTGGCCAGGCATCGAATTCATCATCACTTGTCATGAACGTCGGGTCCATGTTCGCGTCGTAATGAACAGTATCATCCATGATAATTAGTGCCGTAGCCGAGGGGTCGGCAAAGCATGGGGAAGGCTGAAAGATGTAAGGCTGGAATGCAGCAGCTTTGAAAACAGCGTCGTGAGAGAAACGCAGGGGAAATGGTGGACGTGAGAGACGATGAGGACGATATATCGTAAAAGCTTAACAAACGGTTCTCTCACATGCCCTTAGCCTCGTCGCCGTCAAGTTTTCCAAAGTTCTCACTTGACTTCTTCTTGTCACTTCTAGACATCTCGCTCAAGGCACCTTGGATATGCCTGGAGAAACATTTATGGTTCCTGCTAGTTCCATTCCCTACCAGATGCCATGATACTTATAATACGGGAAATTTTAAGAGTATGTGGAGGGTCAAATATCCAAGAAATGTGTATAGAGCAACGAGTAGCACTAACAGGATATTTTCCAGCAAACAGAAGTTGAGATCACAAATCGAAGGGCTAATGGAGATTTCAGAGCAAGCCACTGTGCGTCCTCATGATCGTAACATTTCTAGACCACGCGGTCCTGAAAGGGGGCAACGGGTCTTCGCTCAGAGAAGAAGTCCCTGTCCCCGTCGACTTCCATGTCACCGTCGGCCATATCGGTATCTTCATGATAATGGTCCGCGAAACTACGTTTTTTGGAGAGCAGAACAGGGGGCACTGGTGGAGGAGCAAGGGTTGTAGCTCCAGTCTGCATGTTCGAGCGCCTGACACGCTCGACGTCACGCTTCGCCGACAGGATAGACTCAAATGAAAAGAGAATGCGCTTCAGTGGATCCTCGATCGAGACACAAAAGCGGTGCTGTTGAGTCAAGTGGAGGGCCTGTCCTGGATCCATATTGAGCATCGCCATCATATAGGCGATGACTACCGCGGCAGATCGCTCATTGCCGGATTCACAAAAGACTAGGACCTTTCTCTTCATGGGTGCTTGGCCAGTCTGAAATGCTTCCATTTCGCCAGAGGTATCAACATCCACCCCCGCTAGGTGATCATTGATACGACGAATGGCGTGGGGAAAGCGGAAATCAGCTCTTGGTTGTCGAGAACATCAATGGTGTCAGCTTGCACACCGATTTCAGCGGCAGCCTTGTCCCCGATACCAGACGTGCTTGAGCAGACTGGCTGCTACGGATTGCTAGGAGAAGAGTGAACCCCTGAGAACGGAGAAATTCGCGGTCTCTGAGGCAGGATGACGGGCCCAAGGATAGGAATGGAAAGATCGGCTGTGCTTGGCGGCGCATTTCGTAAGACCATTGGTTGCATTTAAAGCGACGCGTAAAGCCATCGAGATTTGTAAGACTGAAGAAGCCAGGGCAAACAAAGTCACCCTCGGAAAACTGATGTGTGGCAGAGTTCAAGATCTTGTTGTCAACGACGACAGTATCATTGTCATCTTCATAGTTCTCATGGCCAAAGTATCCCAGTGCGGAGCCAATTGCGGACCCGGGCGGATACTTTGGTGTCGATGTGTATTCTTGCGTGCGCACATAATGGGCTCGAATGTCCTGAGACATTGGTGCCTCGTCAGTTGAAAATAGGTCTGGCATGGTGTACAAGCACGCCAATCGGCTAGCTTCAGCTGATATAATCGAATTTGTAGACGACAGCAGGAGGAAAGCAGTCTTCTATGAACAGAAGATGCTTCCTTCCGCACCAGCGCTTTTGCCGTGAGATGTGCGCTGCTTCATGTGTGGAAGGAACCCGTCAAAGACGAGTGGTCATTTCCATTAGCTTGGAGCTCAGAAGATTTCGCGGCAACTTCAAAGCGCTTCCTTCTCAATCGATTAGCTAGCGAAGTTGTTGTAGCGGTTTCAACTCCTGGCCAATGATAAGTTCACTGTAAGGCTGAATAGGAGAGGTTGGAATAGTGTCAAGATTATGTAATGTAGTATTGCTTTCCGAAACCGCGATAGAATCCACTCCTAGACCCACTATCATACTTGTCAAGTTCATGAGTTTGCTACCTTGATTTGAGAAGAAAGCCTATTGGTATGAAGATTTCAAACAAGTAACTTAACTACGTGACGATCTCGTATGTATCATATCATGGGACACAGGCCTCGGGAAGGCGGGAGGGACTCAACCCCATGGAACGAGGCTTTTCTAAGGGGGCGTCTATATCTATTAGAAAAGGGAACGGGAGGATACAATGCCGAGAGTATCGAAAAAGCGACTGGAAAGATTTTCATTCCATATAGCGAGCGGACATTGCAGCCGGCTTTCTAGAGCAGAGATATCTAAAGGGTATCATTGTACATCATAAATCGTGTAATAAACGGTGGGGTAAAGGGGGTCCAGAAGAGAAATTGGTCATCACGGTGGACTCAAATCATCGATGTCTCAAGCGTGCGTGGACTCAGACATGGCACAGAAATATTGTCAAGCACAGGAATATGCGAACTGTGGCTAACAGATGTCACCGAGGTATGGCGATGGGACGAAGGGTGCTGTTCTGTTGTGGTAGCAATAGAAGGCTCTGGGATCGATGCATCGAGAGGCACGCCATTATGACCGCTGTGTGTGAGACAGCCCACGCAACTGCAGTCGTTTCCACATTGACAGCTTCCAGTCATATTCGAACAGGCTGAGGGAATTCCCACCGGATACTCCAACGTGTAGTATTCGGATGGATGCATTAATTGCTGGTTCAATGTGTGACTGGCGCGGAGAGGAGAGGAGTAGCCAGAAGAAATGGCGGAGTTTGGATCCGAGTACGGGTCGAAGTTGTTTTGCTGACCAGTGTTTTCCATGGAGGGATTGTGCTGCATGAAGCCAAAGTTCATTGGAGTCGATGGAGTATTACCATGGAATGGAGGCGGGTAGGCGTTGGCCATGTCTTCGGGGATGTGCTCATCACCATCAAAGGTCATCAAAACACCCATCTCCTGAACATGCTGACGAGTAGTGTTGTTAAAGGGATGGGCCGCGCAGCCTAAGCATTGACAATCGTCTCCACATTTACACTCATGACAAGACTCCGCATCATGGTGGGTATGGGAGTGCATGTAGGCGGACTTCCGGGAGTGGTCCGCAGCAAATTGAGCCACGGCCGTTTGTGTTGTCCCAATTTCACTCATCGTGTTCGAGTACGATGGAGCGGAAGACACATGAGAGGCATATTCGTTCGTGTAAAGTGGATGGGACTGGGCGCTATGCATCCCCAACGATTGCATGAATTGGGGCTGAGTAGAGTCTATAGGGTTTTGCCAAGCGGGCATCTGGGCCGCCGAGAAATTCATATATGACATGTCGTTCCAGTCAGTGGGCTGGCTCGCCTTGTACCCGTTTCCAGTGAAGAAAGTATTGGACGTTGATGGCGCATTAGACTTTCCAGAACAGCAAGAGCCTCCGCTGTTGGAAGCCACTGGTGGGGCCTGGGATTTCTTGGAGCAACAGCTAGTTCCATTCGGGGTAGGTCCATCAGAAGCGGGTGTAGGTGAAAAGCTGTTGGTCGACTGAATAGCTGAGAGCGAGTCATTCCGATCGGAGGGTTGAGCAATGGTTGCCGCGTAGTTGACCACACCATCCTCGAATTTGAGATTGTCCGGCATAGACTCCAGCGCCTTTGCAAGGTTGCCCGGTGCAGCTTGAAAAAGGCTTTGTCGTCTTCCTGATTTCTGAATTTTGGCCGCTGCAGTTGACGAAACTGGAGGTACAGGTGCTGGGGTGGACTGTGATGACTCATCTGTGCTGGCAGGGACTTTGTATAGCGGTCGGCATAAACATGTCGAGCCTGGGCATACATTAGCGGAATTCGGCAGGAAAGGGCATAAGCTGCTGACCTTTCGGGATTCGGACCATGAAGGCAAACGTCTTCTGGCAACTGCAGGTCCCCTTCGGATGGGGACATTTGGCTAGAGGCCGTCCAGCCTTGGGTACCTTCATCATCAGTCTGTCGAAGTGCTGACATTTTGAAGATCGGTGGCCGCGAATGCATGGTTCGCTATAGAAAGAACGTCAGCGCATGTGCAACTGACTGTTTCTACGGAAAATCATACCAAGACCACTTGGCACCCTCTTCATCAAGAGGCATTATCGCAGGCCAAAGATATGGGTGGTGTGATCAGAGAGCGGCAACGATCGCCGGATGACGATGCCGATGACTGAATACTAAGTGCTAAGTACCACAAAGGCCGTCCGCTAACGCAGCTCTTGGCGCGGGACCGTAAGTCGAGAAAGAAAATATTGCTTGCAAGCCTTCTGGGGACAAATATCAGTAAAGATATTGTGTCTTTCGTGGCGCCGGAAGGTCGAGACTGAAAGCGGGGTCAACCGGGTCCAAGAGTCGGCGTGTGAGACGGTTCACCGAGACCGATGGGAAAACGTGGGATGAACTATGAGCATCGGTGAGGTGACGACAGAAGAGCGAAGTGAGGGGACGAATACCGAAGGGTTTAGGCACGACATAGGAAAGATGAGAGAGGAAAAATGATGCGGGGAGGGTTTACCTAATCGCCGTTACGCAACCATTAAACCACCGATATTGAGTGGTTCAAGTACAGGCGGATGGTCGGAGCCTGGATAAATCCGGTGTCACGTGATTTGGTGTCTTCTGGTGGGGGCTGCCGATGGGTCTCGGCCCTTCAGGTTCATCCGTTCCTGTGAATCGTCACGGTTTAGTGGGCGAGGCCCTGGTTGCTCCGATTCTCCTGCATAAAGTCGCGATGCCGCCAAAAAGCAGTGAGGGCCCTCAGCCGGAAAGTACCAGCTCTGCCGGTCCTAGTGCTGTGCATGATTTCTTTACAGTTCCAGCCCCCATCAAACGTCTTTTCGACCGCTTTCCGTTGACCACGTATCCCCCAACGACCTACCGCTGCGGTCTCCGTCCCGACGGCACGAGAACCAGTTATATGTCTTTAGCGACGCAAAGGGCGCGCGCCATGGTCGACCTTCATTTAACCCTCAATGTCTCAAATGGCAGGTACGAGATCTGCCCAGCACGGTCACGAAGCAGCTATACTGATCTCACGCAGGCCTACCTGAAATTCGTCGGAATCGACTTTGAGGTCACCCCCTCCAACAATCATGCATCGCCCACCGGCGCCTTGCCCTTTCTCCTTCCCGCTCTCCCCGCAGGCGCACCCGGTCCCATCCCCTCGCACAAGCTCCAGAAGTGGGCCATTGAACAAGTCCACTGTGAAGAGGAGCAACAACTAAACCTCCGCTTTGAAGTCTACGCATCGCTGCTGGACCATCGGTTACGTAATGCTTGGGTATGCTATTCCTGTATATCCCTGGGTGATCAACGAAACACACTTGCTCACGTCCACTCAGTTATACATGTTATATCTCGACAACGACAACTTCGAGGCCGTCGCACGCCGACTCTACGTGGTTCCAGCTACAACAAATACCATCGTCCGCACCGCGCTAGGTATCCAACTTCAACAAGCAGCCCGCGACGAGCTTCTCAAGACATCAAAATACATTGATGCGGCCGATCTGGAAGGCGACGCAAAAAGCGCATTCGAGGCTCTGTCCGCCCTGCTTGGAGAGGACGAGCACTTCTTCGGTCGATCCAAGCCAGGTCTCTTTGATGCCAGCGCATTCGCCTACACACATCTGATCCTGGACGAGGGCATGGGGTGGAAGCAGAACCGCCTGGCACAGTTACTCCGAGAAAACCCCAATCTTGTACAACACCGGGAAAGACTGCTGCAGTTTTTCTAAATGTATTATTACCCGCATCAGGAATAGGAATCATACTCTCCACCGAGTCTCAGGCAGAGATTTCCTGCTTTTATTTTGCTGAAACAGACCCCAAACCAGACCTTGATCCCAACCCACTTCTTCGCCTGTGCACCCAATGCCTTACCTAATTGCTGATCAACTGCCCTTTGCAGAACACTATATTCTCCTTCCTCGCTAAGTAAGTTCTCAGCCTTGAATCCGGCTTTCTCGGCCGCCGCTAGCACCTCAGGGACAGAGTGACAATAGCTAGTGGGTCTGATTTTAATCCCAATCTGCGGGTCCGTGAACCGCGCCTGGCGAATTGCACCCATATCCGCGTGCATGTTGGTTACCATTAGATAGGCGCCGGGTAGCATCCTTGCTGCCGCTGCTTCGAAGAACTCCTTCGCAGGAATGTATTCTAGCACGAGAGTAGAAATGACTCCCACAGCACCCAACGTCTGCAGTGAGGTTTCACCTGCGCCTGTGATGATGCACCTTGCAGAAGATCGATTATTCCCAGCAAAAACACAGTATATGCGGATTCTTCTCCCTCACGGCCGTCTGAATAGCGCTTCTCGCTACCTCTAGAATCCCCGGTGACACATCAAGACCCACAACCTCCCGGAAAGGAGTAGCTTCGCTGCTCTCCCGAAGTATGGACAACTCTTCAAGCAGCTGTATGGTGTTTCTGCCAGTACCACACCCGAAATCGACTAGCTTCAGCGAAGATGATTGCGACTGAGTGGAGAAGCGCGCAGTCACTTTGTCCAAGAATTGAGGAAGCAGGGCCCACATCTCAAATGTGTCGAGGCGTTGAACGATATTTCCATCTGTGTCATGGGCCTGTGTGTAGTTTCAGTACACTGCATATTTACCCTGCATGAGAAGTTGTTTCGATCGTTGGCTTCTAAACCTGCCTTCGTCCAATTATCATATGCTTCCACCGTCCCGACATATTGAAACAGTTGAGGATCTCCTGAATTGGAGTGCTCGGCCAGCTTATCTTGAATAGTCTTCGTCATGTAGTCGAAGCGTCGGTAACGGGACTTGACTAGTTCTGGGGTCCACGTTTTGTTTCAAGGAACCAGGGAGGCAGGTGGGGATATAGTGTGTTCCATGGTCCGATCTTCTCCACCTTACCGGCCCAGCATCGCGACTCAAATCCACGTCGAGTCACCTCCGAAATGAGTCAACCCAAGTCATACAAATCTAATGGCTTCAACCTGACCTATTTCAGAATGGTTCGAACACGACATTTTACGGAAACGCGAAAAGGGGTATGGTTGAATATTTAATTTTTTAAGATTTGAGTCAAATAGGAACAGAGAAGAATCGTACACTGTTATGTGGCCATCAAGGACACACAAGGAAAATGAGGCCCGAAGCCCATCGAGAAGACGACGCAAATCCAGGTTTGGAGAGACAAGAAACTAGATGAGACGGGAAGACCACCTGAAAAAAAAAAATAAGAACTAAAATCGAAGAAAGGCTGGAAACAAGAGAGAGTCAAAAATCAAAACAAGAAACCAAGAGCGGGAAAAGCATCAGGCTAGACCACACATTCACGCCGTACCGGACGGAAAAAGAAAAGCTCGTGGGAATCAAAAAACAAGACTGAAGAAATGAAGAGAAGAAAGAAAAGGAAACTGGCTGGGAACAAGAAAACAAATCAAAGTCAACCACATCAATGCGGTCATCAAACACATTCTGTCGTGGGCGGGAGTCCAGTCATCGCCTCAGATAATTCATTCAATATACCGTTGCTCCAAACGGTGCGGTCTCTTTGAGGTCCTCCACCAGATCCTCGACGTTATTCAGGTAACGGCCTAGTAGCGCCTGCTTCTCGTCGGTAGTGCGTGTGTCGCGGATCATCTTGGCCCCGCCTGCCGCGGATGCATGCGAGCTCGATGGGCGGGCGGAGAGCTTGTTGGGGCTGCGCTGCAGAGCCGGTGGGCTGCCTCCGGCCAGGATCGGTGTTTCAGGCATGAGATAAAAATACAGGAACTCGACCAATTTGAGCTTGACTTCACGAGAAGTGGCGCGTTGCTTGAACAGTGATGTGATGGTGAGAAGACCGTCGAGTTCTTCAAAAGTACGGGTGTTTGAGGGGCAGTCCAGTAAAGCGGTGACGAGGGTCAACAAAGTAGCTGATTGAATGGCTGGACAATTGATCGGGTCGAGGAGGTCGAGGAGAAGATTCATGTAAATTTCACGCGCGAATAGAGTCCGCGATGGTGGGTGCAAGAGCAAAGCGCCTTGGATTAGATCGAGAGTGCAGACGATGAGCATATCGTTGGTGCCATTGCTACCGCGGCCGAGCAGGTGCTCTAGGCAGGATACTAAGCGCATCGCGACTGTGCGCAGAAAGATCAGTATGCATGTGGGGAATGGCACAAAACAAACGAAGCAAAATTAAACAAGCCGATGAGACTTACCATTCCATTGGAAGCTTTCTTGTAATTTAAAAAATTCCCTAAATGCTGGGTCATCGCGCAATTCGGATAGCTCCTTCGGCACCGGCTGCGCCTCGACGGCCAGATAGGACTTCCGTCGATCGGTGGAAGGTCTTGATTTGGAAAGACAAATTTGCGCGAGCAGGCCCTCGACCTGGCGCAGGCCCTTGCGGACCTTGCTGGGCTCGTATGAGGAAAGATAATCAAAGGAATGAGCCAATAGAGTCTCCATGAGGATGTATGAAAAAGAAACCGCGAGTCAGAATGAATCAAGAGAAGAACGGAAGAATAAATGAAAACTGTTGACCAGGGCAGGACAACAGCCAGCTGCTGAACATATCAAGGGATTTTGGCAGAAAATCGGGATCGAAAGTGGTCCGTGACAGCCGATGAGGTCAGTCGGGCCGCTCCCAACATAAATAAAGGCCAACGCAGGCGGTTGCCCCGGACGACCCCGCGGTTTGCCAGGCACTTTTGACCCTAGAACCACCACTAGTTCCGGTTTTCAGATCGGACCCGAGGTTCTAGGCGCAGATCAAACCATGGCGTCAATAGATGCTTATTTTTGACACTTGCAAAAAAAACCGGTTTACGCCCTGGGGAAGTCCTACTGGCCGCTAGTCCTCCTTGTCGTCACAGGGCGAGCTGGACGTTCGGTGTCCCCGGCGTCTGTTGCCGTAGCAAACCTCATCACCTTACAGGCCATCATTCTATTTCTCGTTAATGTCTCCCTTGATGCTACATGGGGGTTATCAAAATGTGATATGTCTTTTTATTCGCCTATACCCCGCTCGACCTTGCATCGCCTCGTGATTGATTGATTTTGGCGGGATGGCCTTGCGGCCTCACAACGCTCGATTAGTCATCGGAGGTACCAGGGCCAGAGTCATTCCAGCTCCGAATACTCAGAATGGTGAGTTGTAGGGCACAGAAAAAAAAGAAAGAACAAAAAGGATCTGATCGACTCTCACTACGCGTGCCTGGTACCAGCTGACCCTCGCAAAAATAGTGTTATCTTCACGTTGGCGCCTAGTCTTGATGTCATCTGCTCTCTGCGTCAACAACCCCTCAGCCCCTCCCAATCTCCCCCTCATCCGTCTCTACACCGCACCATGAATCCCTCATTCCAACCACCAAACCCTGTTCCCCCAAGGACTAGCTCTACAGGGGCTACGAATGGTTCGAGCAGTCCGCCCTCCCACCGCCACAGGACGTCGCTCGGGGAAGATTCGACGGGACAGACCAAGCACAGACACCAGCGTAACAAATCCAGCGTGGATGGCACGAAATATAAGGATGGAACGTGGTCCTCAAAGAATGAAGAGATCCTCATGGGTCCCTATGACTATATGCACCAGCATCCCGGCAAGGATGTGCGTCGTCAGCTGATCGAGGCATTCAATTCCTGGCTCCAGGTACCCTCCGAGAGTTTGGCGATCATTTCCAAGGTGGTGACAATGCTACACACAGCTTCGCTACTGTAAGCTCTTCTATTTACGCTTCTTGCTAGATTTATTGCTCACTAATATCTCCATACAGAATCGACGATGTCGAGGACGATTCAGTCCTCCGCCGTGGAATTCCCGTCGCGCACAATATCTTCGGCACAGCTCAAACTATCAACTCCGCCAACTACGTCTACTTCCTCGCCCTCCAAGAGATCCAACAACTGAATAACCCCACCGCTATCGACATCTACGTAAAGGAGCTGCTGAACCTCCATCGCGGCCAAGGCATGGATCTCTTTTGGCGTGACACCCTCACGTGCCCAACTGAAGACGAGTACTTAGAGATGGTCGGCAACAAAACAGGGGGCCTCTTCCGCCTAGCCGTGAAGCTAATGCAAGCCGAGAGTAGAACTGGAAAAGACTGCGTGAGCCTAGTAAACGTGATGGGTCTGATCTTCCAAATCTGCGATGACTACCTCAACCTGTCCAGCACGAAATACACCCAAAACAAGGGTCTGTGTGAGGACTTGACCGAGGGCAAATTTTCCTTCCCAATTATTCACAGCATTCGCGCCAATCCCTCCAATCACCAGCTTCTCAGCATCCTGAAGCAGAAGACCAAAGACGACGAGGTCAAGCGCCATGCTGTGCATTACATGGAGAGCACCGGCAGCTTCGCGCACACGCGGCAGACAGTGGCCGAGCTTCGCGATCGAGCTTTGAATCTCGTCGAGATGATCGACGCCACGCCCCGCATCAACGGTGCCGGGGACGGGTCGATGGTGCGTGCAGTGTTGCATAAAATTGTGGAGACCACGCTGTCGGACGAAGTTGCACAGTAGGAACGAAGTTTGAGTTGCCGTACCGGGAGGTGGTGTTAGTGGCATATATCTGGAATACCCCTGCGTTCATTTGAGGTCTCAAGATGGCTATGTTCAATGATGTTTATACGAAGCAACGATCATATCAAGAATGGTATTCGAGCCTTTCAATTTACGCTAGAGCCGCAGCATAGCTTGGCATCTTGGTACAGCCGGGGCAGGAACAAATTAGAAACAATTCCACATTAGCGGCCCTGGCTTATGTATTTCCTCACTTCTATTCAAAGGCATGAACCAGGATTCCCAGACAAGGAACAGAGGGAGCTCTGTAGAGGTGCACAGGGAGAGTTCGAGGCTAAACCAAAGTATCAAGAGTGGAGGCCCCTGATAATTCTCTTCAGGTTCGGGCCTATACAGGCAACTTCATGCTGCAACAATCAAGCCAAGAAGTCCTGGCAAGTCTGCATTGGAACCACGCTATTATCAAAGCACGACATTTGGTAAGGTGACTTCCTGCCTCTAGTCTAGTTTATTATGCATTTATCAGGGGACCTAATCTTATTAAAAATGAGGACGGGACCAATGCCCTATTTGCACTATATGTAAGCCCTCCAAACATTGCAAGGCAAAATGCTTTACATAACCACACAGCACGCCTTCTCGAGCTTGCGCATAACCTTGGGCAACAGCCGATTGACAACCTGCTCGAGCTCGTCCTGCTGCTGCGGTTGTTGTTGATGGTGTGTCTGCTGCTGGTGAGATGGGTATTGCTGCTGGTGAGATGGGTATTGCTGCTGGTGAGATGGGTATTGCTGCTGGTGACCGGGGTATTGCTGGTGGGAGCCATGTTGGGTCTGCTGGTGCGGTTGATATGGGGGCATCACGGCCTCGCCACCGGTCAGGTTGACGTAGATACGACCGGCGTTTTCCTCGGTGGCGTATTGGAGACCCAGTTCGCGACAAATCTGCTCAACGCGCGGCTTGATCTTCTGGACATGGCCTGCAGAGTGATTACCCTTGCCGACGATGCTAATGGCTGTGTCAGTTGGGGACATTGGGAAAGGATCTGTGATGGATCAGGCTCAGCGTACACATGCAAGTGGTTCTGGCCGTGAGACTTGGCGTAGCGGATGCGCTCCTCCAGAATTTCCTCGGCCTCCTCCACAAATTGCCCGTGCAGGTCAATTGTGTCTTCCGCGACGCGTCCGCTGGCGTTGTTTTCGCGGAAAATGAACTCGGACGCCTGCTTGTTATACTCCTCCATCTTGCGACCATGCGCCTTGCCCTCCTCGGAGAGCTGCTTTGCGGCCGCGCCATCACCATTGGCATAAGCTTCTTTCGACTACGCCTAGTTAGCCATGATCTTTACGAGCAGAAGACCGAGAGCGTGCAAATCGTACCCTGCTGAAACATTGTCCCCGCTTCGAGGCCTCCTGGCGCGCCAGGTCGCGCAGCCGATCGTACTCCTTCTCAGCGTCACCACTCTGGTCGTGGTTGAAGGCTGGTCAATTAGCTCATGTAGGGAGAATTTAAACGCGACGCATACCCCTCGGGCCCAGATGGGACATTTCGTACGACATGGTGTGTTGCGGAGAAGTGGTGATGGCCAGGAAAAGATAGAGTGGGGAACCGGGACCCGAAAAATCAGATCCGCGATTCGATTGCTGCGATTCGATTTGGCCCCGATCGCTCGTTCCGTGGGTCGAAAGGGTTCCTTGTATCCGTGTATTGTACCTGGTTCTTTATACACGAAGGTTGTCAGTTGTCCCATTTTTTTGTTTTTTTTTTCTTTTCCAAAAAAAATAAATTATTATAATAATTGAAATTTTGCGTGAATATCTGATTTCCTGACGTCAAGAGGGTTGTACTCACCACTGTTCATGTCATTATGTTGAACTGTGCTCACCTTCACTGGTTCGGCAATTTTCTCCCACACGGGTATACGGTACAAATCAACAGAAAAAAGGACTGCAATAGCCAAACTCTTTCCACGGTCCAATTTCCGCTGGTCGGTATCGTGGCGCCAGCGGCCACCAGTGAACCGCGAAACAGGGCGCTATCTTTGCGCTATTGCCAGTCCGGTGGACTCGGGGATCCTCTCGATCCACTATATAAACGCCGGCCACATGGCGGTCTCGTCACCATACCATTTCGAACATCGAACATGGATGCTTATAACTTTTTTGGGACATTGGTATTTCTCTCCCGTGTCTATTGCTGTCAAAGCCCTTGATGTTCCCACTGTTCGTGGCATACAGTATCGAACTCACACGCTTGTATATATTTGGATCCACCAGTTTCATAGGTCGCTAGTTCAATGCAAGGCAGACCTATCCGCAGTATGATGTGACTGGAGTGGAGTGATCGATAGCGCGATTATAGACCGACAGAAGAGTTGTGCGACAATGCGATATAAGGTAGAATATTGCAAATTGATTCATCGCGATTCGCAGGTTTCTGATCAAGCTCAGCAACTAGTCGTCTTGGTGTTAGTCGATTCAGTAGAATGCAAGATCACCGTAGGGCATCTATTGAATCTCTTTCCATCGTCCCTTGCGGTACCAGTCACGCATGGGATTGTAGGCTCTTCCCAATCTCTTTGCTCTAGGTCTTCTCTTCGGGATCTCTTCCTCCCAATTAAAACTAAAAAAAAAAAACCTCCAGATCAAGTGGAATAGCGAGGAAGTCATTGCGGCCTTTGCGTGTAGCGCAGATTACGGACATATCCTTTCGACAATGGTTGTATAGGAATGGACGGTTTTGTGCGGCTGAAGAGAAGCTTTGGAACACTGAGCTAACCACATGTGCACGCACCGCCTCGACTTCATGTCTATTCTTCGACCATTTCGGGTCACGAACGCCACCATGTCAAGTTCGAGGGCGATCTTCAACCATTTTGAGATGCCAGAAATGTCTCCACGGCAAATGAGGTATGTAATAGTTCTGACACTGCGTCGAACTCATACATGCGAGCCTAGGATAGGATAGCAGACTGCATGGTAGTATTTGACATCTCTTTGTGAAGGAGACTCTCATGTTCAGAAGTTTCTCTTTGATTGAAGCGTTGGTTACGGTCATAGCTTCACAGTCTCGGAGCATTGAAACGTGGAAATCTCCTGATGTCCAAATCTCCATGTCTCCTTATGTATCCCCAGGGAATCAGGGCAAGGGCATGGCGCGCGGCAAAAATCGCCTAGAAGCAATAGATTGTGGGTCATGGCATGATAGCGTGTAAGAGGGCAAAACTTCCAGACATTCCAGAAATTCCATCCGTCCAGGGGGCCCCATGCGAAGCGCATGTGCCCACTGCGGCCAGCGTGTGTGGACTGAAGCCCCATGTCCATTACATCGACAACATTTCGGCTCCCGGATAAGGGCTGATTTACGTCTATGGGGTAATGGACGCTGTGTGTTGCAACCAAAGAGATCGACACGGAGTGCTCAGACTCCATGTGGAGCCTTCAAAGACCAAAGATATCAGGTTTCGAACAGAATCGCCGCACCAGCTTGCACCGGGTTGAGTCCGAATGTGACCGTGAGATTCTTTCATCTTCCTACAGCCTGTCCCAGGCTGAAAGAAACAGAAACAGAAACAGAACTAGAAACAGGCTGACCATATCGGATGCCCTACGTTACCGAGTGAGGACCGACGGCGTCATGCAGAGCTACAGTCAGCATTTGCGGGTCGAGACCGAGAATACCATAGTCTCGTGGATGATCATGGTTACGGAGTCTGGAGTACATTGTAGAGATTTCAACAATTCTCGCGAACAATTAACATTTGGATCCACCGTGATCTGCAGAGCTCTTCCCTTCCTACCCCTTTTTGCAGAGCGGGAAAAATGGACGAGCAGATAGACGCAACGAAAGTCGGTAGCACACTCGCTAGACCTATATGGGATGACTTAATAATGGGTCTGACCAGATGTACAAACACCAAACACCAAACCCCAAACACTAAGATTTCCAGCTAAAGACAAGGGTAAGAAAACAAAAAAAAAAAGGGGAAGTTCGATGGGCCCCCGATTCTCCACTTCTCTAATAGCCAATGAACTCACCCAACGCGATGCCAAAGTCGACCAGTGGTCACCGTATGGTCACGGCTTAGTTTCGCCGGCGTGAACAAAGAGCGGCTGCCACTGATGGGCGGGTAATACTAGTGTATCCCCTTTCCCTGCTGAAACTTCCCAATTTGCCCCCTCCCCCCTTACCTTCATCGACCTCGAACCTCCCCTTCTTTTCTCTCCAATTCGGGTTCGTTCATATCGTACTTGCTACCTCACTCCTTTTCTTTTTTTAAAAGGGATATTCTCGGTGCGTACATATCTGACTCCCTGGCTCTCGTGGTCCCCGTCTCACCCTTGCGTCGACACACATCCTGAAACGTCGGCACTCTGCGCCCTGTACTACCTGTCCGCAGAGTCCTTCCATTGCACAGTCGCCATCTTTCACTCGAGGGAAAGAACAAGTTCGCTAACGCTTTGCTTCACATACACAGTCCCTGTAATCGATCCCGAACCTTAACGAGTCGATCGGCTCGCACCTCCGCATCACCTTCGTTTTTTTTTGTGTTTTCTTAACACATCTACCGTCATCATGGGTTGCGGAATGAGCACTGAGGATAAGGAGGGCAAGGCCCGGAACGAGGAGATTGAGAACCAGCTCAAGCGCGACAAGATGCTGCAAAGGAACGAGATCAAGATGTTGCTTCTCGGTATGAGATTCGACTCGAGCCGACATAGGCGCGAATCCGGTTCAAGAACGGTCGACTGACAAAGGGATAATAGGTGCCGGAGAGTCTGGAAAATCCACGATCTTGAAACAGATGAAGCTCATTCACGAGGGCGGTTACTCGCGCGACGAACGAGAATCCTTCAAGGAGATCATCTATAGCAACACCGTTCAGTCCATGCGGGTCATCCTCGAGGCCATGGAGTCTCTCGAGTTGCCCTTGGAGGATGCGCGCAACGAGTACCACGTTCAAACCATCTTTATGCAGCCCGCCCAGATCGAGGGTGACAGCATCCCCCGGAGGTTGGCAACGCCATCGGCGCTTTGTGGCGCGACACGGGTGTTCAGGAGTGTTTCAAGCGCTCGCGTGAATACCAGCTGAACGACTCCGCTAAATAGTTAGTCGCATCGGGCAACGAGTGGAATTGGCGACAATCGTGCTAATTGTTTTATTCTAGCTACTTCGATGCCATTGACCGCATTGCCCAGCCCGACTACCTTCCCACCGACCAGGATGTTCTCCGTTCGCGTGTCAAGACTACCGGTATCACCGAGACCACCTTCATCATTGGCGATTTGACCTACCGGATGTTCGACGTCGGTGGTCAGCGATCCGAGCGTAAGAAGTGGATTCACTGCTTCGAGAACGTCACCACCATTCTGTTCTTGGTCGCCATCTCCGAGTACGACCAGTTGCTGTTCGAGGACGAGACCGTCAACCGTATGCAAGAGGCCCTGACCCTGTTCGACTCCATCTGCAACTCCCGGTGGTTCGTAAAGACTTCAATCATTCTTTTCCTCAACAAGATCGATCGCTTCAAGGAGAAGCTGCCCGTCAGCCCGATGAAGAACTATTTCCCCGATTATGAGGGTGGTGCCGACTACGCCGCTGCCTGCGATTACATCCTCAACCGCTTTGTGTCCCTGAACCAGGCCGAGCAGAAGCAGATTTACACCCACTTCACCTGCGCCACCGACACTACCCAGATCCGCTTCGTTATGGCTGCCGTGAACGGTAAGGCACCCCGATCTCCCCGTACAAACCACTCATATACTGATTATGTGCAGATATCATCATCCAGGAGAACCTCCGTCTCTGTGGTTTGATCTAATGAATTTCCCGGGTGTCGACAGTTGAACTTAGATCGCATGTGTTATTCTTCGGCTTGTTAAACGGATCTCGCCAGGATGTGATCAAAAGCCTCGTTCCCAGTTTCCGGCGTTGAACATTTCCTTTCTCTGCTACCATTTCTTCTTGTGTGTCTTCTAATTGCGCTTCCGGACACGATCACTAGCCGGCGCTTTCTGCTCTCGACGATGCGGAATAGGAACTTCTCTTGCCCCGGTATATCAGCCGTGGCCTTTTTCCTCTTTGTCTTTTTTTTTCCCTATCTTTCACCCCCTTTTTTTTTTCTGTTCATTTTTCTTTTTGTCTGATTTGAATGCTGGATATCCTATCATCTCTTGCTTGCACCCCCTTACCCCTCGTTATCTCTTTTTATCGATCTTGTATGTAATCATACCGTTTCCCCCCCCCCCCATCGTTTCCTTAGTCTCGCGTCCGTTGGAAGCCTCGAGCGACCATCTGGGCAATGGGCACGGGGAACTGTGGACAGGATACACGGATTATCATGTCTCTTCTCATGTGTCATGCCAGGTCGGTCGTTGGGTTATAGTCAGAGTTCAGAAATTGAATCTTCGGGTTTCCGACGACTTGCCATTGCAATCCTTTATAGTGCAGGCATAGAGAGTAGGCTTCGGCTCTGCCTAGAATAGCATGAGGATGCGTATATATGTGAAGTTTAGGGTATCTCAACGAAACAAAAGACTATCAGAACCGCAACTTCGGTCCGATAAACACTATCAACACAGCGACCAGCCACAGTCCAAAAATCCACCCGTACAGCATCATCCGTCCCCACCAGCCCTTTCCCTCGCTCATCTTGCGCAGCATTCCCATCCGCTGTCCCGCTGCCTCCATTGTCGTTGACGTCTTGTCGATACCTGTGACGGCGCGATCGAGTATAGACTTCTCGTTCTCTAGCGTGGCTTGGAACGAGTGGGATGATGCTTTCAGTTGGCTGGCTAGTGAGAGCAGCGAGCTGGTGAGGTCTTCTTGTTCCATACGGTCTGAGGCGAGTGCTTGCTCGTTGGACTTGAGTTTGTTCGGCGAGGTGTTGCGGCCTGTTGCTTTGGCCGTATCCTGAGGCGTTTCTTGGTTGTGGCGATTGCGAAGTGTTGAGGGAATTGTTGGTGCTGTGGGGGCTGGCTGTGAAGTGGTTGTTGTAGGCAATGTAGTCAGTTGGGATTCCCTGATCTCTTGATCCGGTTTCCGATCCAGTTGGATCTGGGATTGTGCTTGTACTGGAACCACTTCCGTGACGGGCTGAGAGAACAGGTCCCTCCACTCGTCGTCCTCGACATCTTCGACTTCGGCGTCGTTATCTGCACGGGCATCCTCTTGGTCTAGTACAGCTTGAATTCGCTTTAAGAGCTCTCTATCTCGCGCAATCTCGACTTGCGCCTCGTGTCGTCGATCCGGTTGTTTCAATTGCGGCAGAGAGCGTTCAAGCTGGGAAAGAAGGGTGCGCGCGTATTCGACATTCTACGGAGAATATTAGTTAAGATACGAGTCCTCCATCACCTTTTTTGTACGAAGACGGTGAGCTATCTTACCTTTGTGACTCGCATGCGCTGAAACTCGGACCCGCGTAGGGTGCGGAGTTCTGACCCGGGAGACAGGAGGTTATGTTCGAGGCGAGTAAACAGACGAGCAACATTGAGCAGCATCATATCGGGAGATTCTTTCCCCGAGGGAAAAGCAATGACAGTCATGGTTGCGACACGGTTGGGAAGTGTCGATGCAATCGGAAATAAAGTAAACGAAGATGCCACTCCCAGGCCCCGTCATCGATGACTCAGCACCTAATCAGGCGAATTGAAGATCACTACCAAAGTACCTCAACAAGAGCAATCATACTCCATGAATGGAAACGAATATCTAACAAATATATTGAACTAGTCCCACGTCGCGATGGAAAAATAACACAAAATCATTCCTGAACAAAAAAATTAATGAACTCAAAACCTCAAAAAAGCCGCCGGGCTAAGCAAACAGGACGAAGAACCAAAGACATGCACATCATGCGTTCCAGCATGCAACTAGCTATACTCGACGATCAGACGCCTCCAAGTCCGCACCCCGCTGGTATCCGCCTCCTGCATCTGCTGTGCAGACTCGCGTCTCTGCACCGACCCACTCGCCTCACTATCACTTTGTTCATCTTGGGTCGGGATCTCGGCCTTGGAGGCCCCCGGTGAACATGCGTCTGCGTTCTGCATTTGCTCTCGCGCCATGGCGGCGACGGCTCCACTACTTGGAAAAGTGCCATTCCGCGAAAGTGGGATCAAGATATCGCAGGCCGAGGGTGAAGAGTGAGATTTGATCAATGCTTTCTCCATGGCGCAGGATGGAGACCACAGGTCGAGCTCGTCGAGGTATACAAAATGGGCTTGGTGGCGGCGTCTGATGTAATGAACGGCCAAAAATAGACCCAGGATGAAGAGACTGATTCCATACAGGATCCAGGAGGGGAATACCGGTTGGACTGAAGATCGAGTATATTCTGGTCCTGCTGATTTCATCGCGTTCGGGTGGAGGACCCCCGTCTGGTATTTTTCCCTCCAGTGCTGCGGAATTGGTAGAGTCCAAGATCAAGCCTGATGCGAGCGAACCTGGGCTTCGAGGGATTGTATGCATGCAACGAGGCTGACAGTGGAAGCGAACTGGACTTGAACGACTGAGGCACTCAGGCACTACAGGGAAATGGGGAAATCGTAAATTTGCAAACACTTTAGCGCTACGGACGGGCCCCGAGGCCATAATATAGGAATGTTGGAAGGGAGGGAGGCGGGGGGGGGCCTTAGGACTCAGGACATAAGACTATGATCGACGGTCCGACTGGCGGGGCTCGAGATCTATACGTCCAAGTTCGCGACACATCTGCAGTTCGTAGAAATCCCGACGCCTCGGTTTGCCATGACACTGACCAGGTTGACACGGCGATAGATCACACGTAGAATCCAATATGATTGGAGATACACGATCTTACGAATGATGAATCTGAGCAGAAAAGTACCAATCTGATGAGGCGTTGCTACTTTGCTAGGTGGCTGTGCGCCCCTCCCCACTACAGCATACCGATACTCTATCCAGGCTCTCACATCGTCACCTATTCACCCATGCACACATTCACAGTCACTCTCACACTCGCGCCTTCTCGCTCATTTCTTGCCCCTCGCCCTCACTAGCCAGAAAAATGAAATGAAGTGGGTAAACACGGGACCCCACAGAACTAGATCAATGCCTCCAGCTACACATGAACCAGCCACGATGTTCAGCTGGAGCCGCCAGACGCCACCCCAACAGAGCCGAGATCTGCATCTGGGGCCCGGTTTTTACGTCCCTCACCAAAGAAAGCCCCGAGGCCTCGACGGACAGGGGATATCGACCCAAAGGCACGGGTAGAGTTGCGGAGAGTGATTCCATATTGGAACGAGTCCCGATGTTCTGATCACCGATCGATGGCTTCAGCTGGGCGTGTACTTCCCGACTGGGGCTAGTGTCGTGGGCCTCGCGCTAATTCAGTTCCGCGCCGCGAATCACGTTACACGATGCACCGCTCGGCTACAGTACGTGACTGTGTTTTAGTCGGATCCGGTTTGGAGCCTTTTTTGGGAACTAGTCTCCCCGAGGCCACGGATCTCCGCGAGAGGATCGCCACCTGCATATGTACAACTCAAAATATTCCTCACTTCGAATCGGCGGAGAATGGATGATATGATTAAGGTACCCAGGGACTAATGACCCGTCTCGAAACTTGATCTAAAGCTTGGCCGTGGCTCCCTTCAGCTCCGCCGCCGCCTGATCACGCAGCGCCTTGCGCAAGATCTTTCCCGATGGGTTCTTCGGGATCGTGTCGAGGAATACAACTCCGCCAGTAATCCGCTTCGTGGCGGAGACCTTGCCGTCCATAAATCCAACAATCTCCTCCGCGGTGGCAGATTGGCCCGGATTCAAGACGACATACGCGCGCGGTCGCTCATCATTGTTTCTTTTCTTCCATTATTATGTGTCAAAGTAATAAAAATGAAAAAAAAAAAGAAACAACGAACCCGAGAGCGTCTGGAGATCGATCGGGAAGAAAGTTAAGGGAAAAAGGGTCATAACTCACACCGTAGCGCCGATCACCGCAACATCTGCTATCGCGGGGTGTTCCAAGAGCAGTGCTTCTAGCTCAGCGGGTGCCACTTGGTTGCCCTTGACTTTGATCAACTCCTGCAGCCAAGTTAGATTCTTGTATCTTTTCTTGATCTTCTTTTATTCAATTTTCCCCCTTCCAGTTCGGGGGCTTTCCCTTATGACATACCTTCATCCGATCAACCACATGGAACTTGCCCTGGTCGTCTACATAGGCAATATCACCCGTCCGTAGCCAGCCATCGGCCGTCTTAGTCTCCTGTGTGGCCTGAGGGTTTCGCCAGTAACCCTTCATGACATTCTGCGCGCGAACCCACAACTCTCCACGCTGGTTTCGCTCCATGATCTCCGTGACGCCGTCCTCAGCCATGATCTTCGCCTCGCAGTTGGCATTAAGCTCTCCGACGGACGCCGAATAGCTCTTCTCTGTCGGATTCCACCCCAATATAGAACATGTTGCCCTAAACCGCTTAGCTCGGCGTGATCACAAGAGAAGAAGGCGTTACTTACTCGGTCATCCCCCATCCCTGCTTGACATTGATCTTCCCCTCCGGCCACAATTTCTCCACCTCACTACAAATTTCCCTGCCCAAGGGCGCAGCACCACTACCAATCACCTCCACACTACTCAGATCATACTTCTTGACAATAGGATGCTTAGCCAGCATGACCACCACCGGCGGAACAAGAATCAAATCCGTAATCCGGTACTTCTGTGTATACTCCAGCATCTGCACAAAATCAAACTTGGGCATGATATAAACCGGCGTCCCCCGATGCAGCGCCGCCGCAATGAAAATGTTCTGCGCCATTGCGTGATACATCGGCAGGAAACACAACCAGCGCGCACGAGCCCTCCGCGCCTCATAGTCGGGGTTCAGCGTGCCGAGATGCGTATATTGAAGCATATTAGCCGTGTAGTTCTTATGCGTGATCTCCACGCCCTTCGGTCTGCCCGTCGTGCCACTGGAATAGTTCAGCACAAGGGTCCGATCAGCCAGTTCCGGAGTCGAGAGTTCGTCCCACGCGAACCCGGCTCCTTCTTCGGGCGACGCGACCAGATCCCCCCAATACCGACATCCGGATCGCGCCTGGCCTACACCGTCGTAGATGGCGTTGTCGAAGACAAACACCCGGTCCCGGCTGAGACCTGCAAGCTTGGCGGCTTCAATACCTGTGTCCAGGCTGATGCTCGCGCAGATGAGGTACGTGGCGCTGCTGTCGTGGAGCTGATAGGCTAGCTCGCGGGCCACGTAGGTTGGGTTAGCACCTGTGAAGATGCCGCCCGCCATGGCGATGCCCATGAGGACGACGGGGAAGAACAAGTCATTGCCTGAGAATAGGAGGACTCGGTCACCAGGTTGCAGGCCGGATTTGAGGAGCCCGACGGCGAATCGCTGGCTCCAGAGGCGGAAGTCATGCGGCGTGAAGTAGTGGGTGTCCGGGCGAGCTGCTTCGAGGAAACATGGTTGTGTCTGGGATAGAGGGGCGGTGGGGGATTTGAGGAGCAAAGAAGCGAGGTGGGTGTTGGGGACGTCGATCGTCCAGCGAGACTTGTATGGCATGGTCAGATCTTCAAGCGGTCAATGATGCGTGGGAATCCGGTCCTGCTTTTGAGAATATAAAGAACCACTGAAGGAAAAGCCCCCGCTGTTTTCCATATAACCATATAGCCAGTGCAGATTGAACCAAGCTTGCAAAAGCGTATTCATAGATCGGAGCTTCCCCCGCATAAATCGGTTATGCATATGCGGGGAAGAAGAAATGCCTCGGATGAACTGTGCCGAGCGTTGACAATCCATGGAGTTGTGAGAAAACAAAGATCCCTTCCTCTACTGATACAAGACAAAGCGAAAGAGAGAATAAAAATGGACTTTGGAAATGGGTTGCGGAAGACATCGTGGCCCCTTGTTGTCCGTGTCGAACTTTGTATACTCAAATCCAACGACGTCATATATTATGTTACCCCGAGTCGGAACTGAACTGAACCAAGTCCGTTACTACACAGAGCCAGAATGAACAGGGCATAGACAAAAGGACACGCAGAACATCTCCAGTGGACCTGCGAAATGCATAATCAGCTACCTACACCTAAATGACCCGCCCAGAATACAGTAAAAAGACATGAGTATCATGATTCCTCCTCGCCGCCCAAACAAGCAACCGCTGCGTTCAGCTCCGCTACAACCTTCTCTTCCAATCGATTCTCGGTCCCCGAGGAGGCATCAAGCGGTTTCTGTCGCGACCACTCGGCCTCCTTCTCCGTCGTTGCCACAATACGTCCGCGCAGAGTCGATCGGCGACCCAGCAGTTCTTCAATGTCTTCCTTGACCTGGGACTTGTCCCATTTGAGTTCTTTGATAGATTGCGCATCCAGGCCGGCGCTGGGCCCAGCTTCACGGAAACGATCGAGCATATAAGAAATCAGAGCCAATGAGTATGCCTCCGAGGCCATGCTCAAACTGATCCATTTTTGTGAGGCTCCGACGCTGACGCTGGGGTGGCCGACAGAGAAGCACTCGGATGCCCGATTGAGCTGTCCTTCAAACTGGTTGAGGAATGCGGCCACTTCTGGTGCCGCGCGGATGACGTTGTATAGTAGGTTCAGGCACAGTGGAAGGAAGCCACCGGTCCAGATTGTGTACAGTCGAGGAATAGCATCGAATGGTCCGAATCCTTTGGGTTGACGGAGGCCGTTGGACAGGCGGCATGTTGACAGTCTCATGAGTACGGCTTCCACGGCCAGATGCTCGGCCAGCATGGGCAAGGTGGACAATTTGACGAGAACAGAGACACTGAGATCGCCGTAGATGGGGTCACCACCTATTGCAAGCTGGTCGGCCCAGGAGTACAAAGTGGTGGCATGGCGAGCGACGTCGTTATCTTGGATGTGGTATGTGATGTGCTCGTAGAGACGCTCGGAGTTCTTGACCTGGAGACAGCTCTGAAGAATAGCAACGAGGATTGCGAAATCCTTGGGCGTGCACTTGTCCGGTTCCTCGTGCAGGTAGGTGGTGAGCGATTTGAAGCCTTGCGCAACGACCACCTTGACGATCTCTACAATGAGAGTGAGGTCATTCGAAAGTTTGGCGGGCTTGCTCAGGGTTTCAGGGCTGGTGCGCGATGGCTTATCCAGGTGGAACTGAAGGGCCAGGAACAGCACATTCAGCAGGGATCGATAGTATTCAATATCACTGCTGATGAGTGCATCTTCATAAGTCGAGTGTCGATCCCGCAGGGCTTTGTAGACGGCTTCAAGTAATGCAAATGCTTCGGCTCCACGGGCATCAACCTGCACCAGCCGTTGGCATAAGGCCTGAGCAAAATCGACGCGGACTTGCTGAATCTCCTCGAAGATGGCCTCTGGGGGAACACTGCGTATATTGGCCTCGAGACAATTCTGGGCCACAACAGCCATTGACTTCTGTATGGCGAAGTCGGGCATGAAGTCAGCGCAATGCTCGATGGCAAAGAATTTCCAGCTGTTGAGAAGTGTCTGTTCCGGTGTTAGAAAAGGTTCGAGTTGTACAGGATCAACAAATCACTTACCACCTGCGCTTCCACAAGCGACAGATTGATGTTGGCTCGTTCGAATTCCTCGGAAAAGCCCCGATTGCGAGATCCAGACCAGGCAAAGTCGTAGGACAAAAGCTTTTCTCCCATTGCAAGATCATAATAGTAATCACGTCCCAATGCGCGAGGCACGAGGGGCGTTCTCTTGAAGTCAACAACCTTGCAGCCGGTATATCGCATTTCAAAGTTCTTCTTCAAGTTCGCGTGAAGGGAAGAATTGTAAGCATCAACCTCCACGGCATCCTTAGAATACCATTGCACTAAGGGAATAAGGGTCTTCACGAAACTGAAATCTCCCATCTCTTTTGCAGCGTGCAAGTAAACAGCGCAAATATCTGCGACAACAGCAGCAATGCGGGTTGCGTAAATTTGTTGAATCACAGGTAAAGAAGAGATCTTCAATTTTGAGACGTAGCTCACAATGCTGTTAAAGAATTGCGTATGCTTCTTCAGGTGCGGAGTTGCCCATGGCCAATTTTCTTGGGCGCGAGAAACGAACTCTAGCAAGGCCAGAGCCATCTGGGGCTCTTCGTGTTCAATGTTGGCGAGCTTGTCAAGCGCCATTTGCAAGAATGGCACACCTCTCATGCTAGGGTCTCCGGACTTGCCAGACTTCTTCAATGTCTGTCGAGGAGAAGCCCCGGTCAGAATGAAGACTGCCAACCACTGCTGACGCTTGCTGACAAATGTTGACAGCAATTTCCAATTAGCAAGGAGCAGAGCCTCGTCGTTGAGTGGCTTGTCAAGCTGTGACAGCACATCAAGGAACAAGCACGATGCCTCGGCTCCGAGATGACCAACAAGAGATGGCGGTTCATTGTCCGGATCCGAAGCAGCAACAGAAATAAGAATTTCAAGCAAAGACACAACAGGTAACCTGTACGCGTCAAGCAGCGCATACAGCTTGACGAGGACAGGCGTGGCTTTGAAGAGCTGCTCCTCTAGAAGTGAGCTAGGCTGCTGTGTAAGTCTTGCTGCCTGGACGAGCTTGATGCATAGGCCTAGGGTGGCTTTGACCTGATTCTCAACCAACGTGAGGTAGCGAAGATGAACGGTAGGTGGGGTCTGCAGACCGTCGGAGATTAATCGAAGAAGTGGGTTGAAGGGGAGATCAGCGGATGATCGAGGTCGCAGCAGATCCAAGATATATGTCGCAGAGTCAGAGAAGACGCCGGTGATCTTGGCTTCCGGTTTCA
The DNA here is from genome assembly GCF_028827695.1 of Penicillium maclennaniae. NCBI lineage: Eukaryota > Fungi > Ascomycota > Eurotiomycetes > Eurotiales > Aspergillaceae > Penicillium > Penicillium maclennaniae. The sequence continues at coordinate 1,288,935 of NW_026623215.1, read as the reverse complement.
CGGAATCATTGACGCCGTAGGCATAGTAGAGAATTCGGTCGAAAGCAGAAGCGAGCATCGCGTTAAGGTGGAACTGCTGCTCTGGGAGGTTGAAACGCCAGTTGCCATTGCTATTGAAAATCTCAACCATAGTTCGTGTGAAATTTAACAGAATGGTTCTCATGACATGGGATGGGATACCGGCAGTCCAATCGGATGCGATCGTCGACTTGCCTGCAACGCTGCCGGGGCTCTTCCTGAGCACTGCTCGAGATGCGGCATCATCAATAGCTGCTATCAGGAGGTTCACGCAGCTGAGGAGGAATGGATATTCTCCAGATGGAAGCTCCATGGCTGAAACGATGGCAGTCATGATTCCGCCTTTGCCGTCCGAGCCGATGAAGCTACTGCGGCTGAAGAATGGCCACACTCGACTTGGAAGAATCTTGATTACTTCCTGGATGAATCGCAGGCAGGCCATGATAGGATCCAACGCACTTGCCGGGTCACCTCGAGACCGGATATTCTGCAGGTTGCGTTCGAAGATGTCCAAAACCACCGAAATAATATCGCCTTGTTTGGAAAGTCCGTCGCTAGCCATCTCCAATATTCTCGTGGCACCTGTGCCCGCAGTGTCGTGAGCGTGGGCGTTCCTAGCGCCGGCAACAAGATCCGCCAGGAGCTCAATAATCTCTGTACAAGGTGCAGCGTTCCAATCCGACGAGTACCCGCCGCTTGCACTCCATTCTTCTAACCAGCTTCCAAGGAAGCTCAAGCATGAATATTGATGCTGCCACATAATGATGGCAGGTTTTGATTCCGAAATGACTTGGCCGATTGTCGAAGTTGGGATTTCTGATGAGCCACTTACAATCAAAGCATTGTTCGTCTGTGTGCCTTGGAGGCTGCGAGAAGCCGATTCGAACATCGGGAGCGACTTGATCAGGGAAACCCAGTTCGCATTTTCATCCTCACGGATGGTTTCGTATCCCTGGAAACCCGGAGAAACGATTTGAGTGAAAGTGCTCATGTTATCCAATTCCTCGACGATAAGAGGTAAGCCGTCCTCGTTCATCTCGTGTGGAGTCACAAGCGCGCGGCAGAGTCTGAGGAAAGGAACTGTTTCGTAGGGGAAACGAGACCGTGCGAGTTCAAAAATACCTGCCATCAACACACGATCACTAGTAAATACAGACCTAGGATCGCTGGCTGGACCGAGGGAGGCCGCTTTATTCCACCGAAGATTATCGGGAGTACCAGTCAATATGGCCAAAGTAGCCTCCAGTATTTCAGGTGTGTATTCGACACGGTCAAATGCAACTCGAATAATATCAAAAAGATGCAATCGGACCCATTGATCTGTCAAGTAATCATCGACTGCTGACATGGACCCAGCCTTGGTAGACAATGTGACGACCACATTTAAGACCGATTCGACGAGTTCATCAGTACAGAAATGAGCGATCGCATCTTCCGCACTATGATTAGGCATTGAAGCACAGTCGAGAAGCTCTTCATAAAGTGATGGCTCCATCCCTCGAGAAAGGCCCGTATTCTCTGTCTTTGCCAGGAATGCAGCCCTGGCTGAGTTGGATTGCTCTTGCTCTCGCCGGTCTCGAGATACACTAGCCGCCTCAGCAAACGCTTGAAGAACCACGCCCCAGATCAAAGCAGCCGGATTGGCCGTGTTCAGGTTCATGTATGCGCCTAGGAGGATCTCAGTGATTTGAGATACGGCCTCCTTGGAGAGATAATAAGGCTTCTGTCCCGGAGGAAAGGCTGTCGATTCATATCCGTTGAGGATATGTTCAATGGCAAGGGAAAATTTCAAGAAGGCCAGGGTGACTAGGGAGGTAAAGGCCTGAAGCGGTAACAAGACTTCCAGAGGTTGTTGGCACGGCTAGCACGCTGATCAGTATTCACCAATTGAGTAGGTAGGAGCCACTTACCACTTGCAACGGCTCCAGGAAGGAATGTTCAGCCATTAATTTGACCCAAGATATCACAAGATTGGCAGCCGGGGCCTCACTCGATGCCTGAAGTTGATGGAACATAATTTGCAGTATATGAACAATCTCCTCAACGAGAGTAGTTCTCCAGATGTCCTCTATCTCCTGACTACTTTCGCTTGCACCTAGCCAGCCGCCATCTGATTCCAGATCCTTCAGTCGCTTGCGGATTCCGGTGATACAATCAGTCAGAAATGTGTTCAGTCCCTCTCCGTTAGACCGCTTCTGAAACAGTGTCCCTCCTAGTTTACGCAAAGCCAAAGTGCGCTCGCTCTCATTGGTGCTGTTATTGGCGGGTTCGCCTCCAAGATCATGTAGAGACAAGACAAGAAGCTTGCGGTAAGTCTTCAGAATATGACTTCTCTCTGAGATATAGAGGCTCCGCAATCGTAAGCGTCGGTTGACTTCCGTATCGAAAGTAGATGCATCCTCTTTGTCCGCAGCTTGCCTGAGAACGCTCGCCAAGTTCGGACCAGCTACGGACACACGAAGGTTGTCTGTACCCGCAGCGCTTTGGAGGCTCGTGGCCTCCTCTGCCGAAAAAGTCGTTGTCAGGCGCGTAGCAGGACGGTTCTGCCATTCAAGGACTACGATGCGTAGAGCCGCAATCTCGTCAATTCGTGCTTTCTCGCTGAGCCATTGCGCGTCCGCCTTGATCTCCTTGAGATCGAACGAGGTCTTGGTATTCGTTTCAACGTGGATTGCCGCGGTTTTAGATTCGAATTCGGACTTTGATTTGGCGGAAAGACTAGAGGAAGGGATCACACTTTGGGCTAGCAACTCCGTGCTTTCGGGATGCGAAAGGAAGGCTGAGACATTGCCGCCATTATCGGCATGACCGTCTGGATCATTGGAATAGAGGAAAGCTCTTTTCCAGGACCTGCGACGAATTAGTAATCAGTAGGATGACGGCCGAGCTGAGCGTACAAAAGTTGAACGTCCCCGGAGAAGCACTTGTCCAGGGACGGAAAATAGGCCTCCGGGATGGGAGCCATTTGGCGTGACAAATTAGAACATTATCAAATCCCAAGATACCAGAGTGGAGGAAGTAACGGCGAGGAGAAAAAGTAGGAGGTGGTCAGAGGTAGCTATAGCTGTTGGAAAGCTCCAGGAAGATTTCACTTCTTTCACGCGCTCAGCGGTCAACAATTCGCACTTCCTATCTTGGCCTAGCGTTGGGCGGTGAAGCATGACAAAAGTTGCTTCTTTTGTCACTTTGAGTCACTCCGCATTGATTTGGCTGCGACATAGAATTTCTGAGCTGGAAACGGTGCAGTCAATTGCAATTCGTGTCTCTTGATACCCTTTATCCTTCTGTCTTGGAAGCCCAGCCCCTCCGGCATCCTCCACGGTCATGGCGGACCTCGTTGACCACTCCCCCCACCATCCCACCAAAGCTGCGAAGCTAGACAGCGCCTCTAATGTGATTCTGATCGACAACTACGACTCTTTTACTTGGAACGTCTACCAATACCTGGTTCTCGAGGGAGCTACAGTGACTGTATTCCGCAACGATGAAGTGACCGTAGACGATTTGATTGCAAAGAAGCCTACTCAGTTGGTCATTAGTCCCGGCCCCGGTCACCCTTCAACAGACGCAGGGATAAGCAATGCTGCGATCCAGTATTTCAGCGGAAAGGTGCCAATATTCGGTGTGTGCATGGGTCAACAATGCATCATCTCTTCCTTTGGCGGCAAGGTCGATGTGACCGGCGAGATTCTCCACGGCAAGACCTCGGTCTTGAAGCATGACTCCAAGGGCGTCTACGAGGGACTGCCTACCGCTCTTTCCGTCACTCGATACCACTCGCTCGCCGGAACTCAATCGACCATCCCGGATTCCCTTGAAGTGTCCTCGTGGGCCGAACTCGAGAACGGCAGCGGTGACATTATCATGGGAGTCCGACATAAGGAGCTCACCGTGGAAGGCGTGCAATTCCACCCTGAGAGTATTCTCACTGAGTATGGACGGAAGATGTTCAGGAACTTCCTCACCTTGACTTCGGGTACTTGGAACGGGAACAAGCATGGTGCGACGGTAGCTGCCCCGACTCCTGCTCCGGTCGATAAGAAAGCATCTATTTTGGATAAAATCTACGCTCACCGCAGGAACGCCGTTGCTGAGCAGAAGAAAACCCCCGCTTTGCGACCAGAGGCTTTGCAGGCTGCTTACGACTTGAACATCGCGCCGCCCCAAATATCTTTCCCTGAGCGGCTGAGACAGTCGGATTACCCCTTCTCATTGATGGCGGAGATTAAACGAGCATCTCCTTCCAAGGGTATCATTTCGGCAGATGTGTGTGCTCCGGCTCAAGCTCGCGAGTATGCTAAAGCCGGTGCCAGTGTCATTTCTGTTCTTACAGAGCCCGAGTGGTTTAAAGGAACAATTGACGATCTTCGAGCAGTGCGTCAGAGTCTGGAGGGGATGACTAACCGTCCAGCCCTTTTGCGGAAGGAGTTTGTGTTTGATGAATATCAAATTCTCGAGGCACGACTGGCTGGTGCCGATACAGTTCTCTTGATCGTGAAGATGCTCGATATTGAGCTTCTCACACGCCTCTACCGGTACTCTCAGAGCCTCGGGATGGAGCCCCTTGTCGAAGTCAACACACCCGAGGAGATGAAAATTGCAGTTGACTTGGGATCTCAAGTCATCGGTGTCAACAACCGCGACCTCACTAGTTTCGAGGTTGATCTTGGAACTACCAGCCGCCTTATGGATCAAGTTCCCGAGTCTACCATCGTTTGCGCTCTCAGTGGTATCATGGGCCCTAAGGATGTGGAGGCTTACAAGAAGGAGGGTGTGAAGGCTGTTCTTGTAGGAGAGGCTTTGATGCGGGCTACCGACACTTCTGCTTTTGTGGCGCACTTGCTGGGTGGATCAAAGGCTACATCAACTTCAACATACCCCCCACTGGTGAAGATTTGTGGGACTCGGTCTGAAGAGGCCGCCAAGGCCGCCATCGAAGCTGGAGCCGACTTGATTGGTATAATCCAAGTTCCCGGGCGGTCACGAACTGTCTCGGATGACGTGGCTCTCCGAATCTCTCAGGTCATCAAGTCAACACCTCGTCCTGGAGCTCAGCAGAATGTGACATCAGAGCAACTATCCAAGGCTACTACTTTGGAATGGTTTGATTATTCCGCTGGCGTCTTGCGGCACCCAACTCGCGCATTGCTCGTGGGTGTTTTTATGAACCAGCCTCTTTCCTACATTCTTGACCAGCAACAAAAGCTTGGACTCGACATTGTACAGCTTCATGGCGCTGAGCCTGTTGAATGGGCTCGCTTGATTCCCGTTCCCGTCATTCACAAATTTGCACCTGGGGACATTGGCATTGCACGCCGTGCATACCACAATATTCCGTTGTTGGACTCTGGTGCAGGTGGTTCGGGCGAGCTCCTAGAGAAGGCCAGTATTCAGCAAGTCCTTGACAGCGACATGGGTTTGCGAGTGTTTCTGGCCGGTGGATTGAACCCCGATAATGTGGTCGACACCGTGAGGAAGCTTGGCGAGTCGGGGTCGAAGGTGGTTGGATTGGATGTCAGCTCTGGAGTCGAGACCAATGGTTCTCAGGATTTGGACAAGATTCGTGCTTTCGTGAAGGCTGCTAAGAGTGTCCGTGCGTGATCTGTTAGCGGATCTGAATCTTGAACCTTAACTCACAAGATTATTTTCGGGTGATGGTGTGACTTCTCTTCTCACTCCATCTTTACTTCAGACATTCCAGGATTTTGACAATATCCACGACGTCATAAATACCGGCCTGTCCCAACGTAATAAGTTGTTGTTGCTCAATGATCACTTCTGTCGTAATCCTCACTACCTTGTGCTCCTACCACACTCCTGTTCTACTCAATCATCAGACCAAACATCTTCATTATAACCTATTAGATGCTAGTCAACATGACGGATAACGGCGAAAACGACGGGCTCTCTCAGGAAATAATTCCTCAGTATCCGTACAACGGAAGGGACAATTTTCTGGCTATTTTGGATCACGAATTCACTCCGCCCTTTGCCAAAAATGAGTTCCTTCTGTGTACAAACATCAGCGATGGTCAGTTCCAACGTGACTTCCTCCACTCCGACGAGAACGACGAAAACGACAAGAGAATCCTGCGATCCGTAAAAGAGTACTCTTCATCTTCTCAATCACTACTCGTCAAGATGCATTCCGCACCACACGAACAGGCAATTTCGGCTCTCGTTCAACTCATCACTGAGAAGGCGGTGCGACAGGGTATATCTGACGAGCTCAATTTCCCACGGAGTGAAAGCCGCCGTCTGCATCCTGGTCAAAATACAATCATCAAAGAGGCCGATGATTCTATTGTTCCCATGGCATTCAGAGATCGAGGTTCGCCCACAATCACTATTGAAGTTGCCCGATCAGAGTCTGATGTACAGCTTCAAAGAGATGCCGAGAACTGGTTAGTGGGGTCCCATGGCCAGGTCCTATCAGTGATCACGATTCTTGTTAGGCAGGAATCTCACGACTTGGTACTCCGAAGATGGACTATGCAGAGCGGTGCCCCCGCCGTGGCACAAGAAGTCCTTGTCAACGTGCACCGTTCGAGGCTCAGAAATCAAGACCGTTTTAATGTCAGCGGCGGTCCTTTCACCATCCCTTTCTTCCACCTATTTCTACGCCAACCGAACCCCAACTCGAATGAAGCGGATTTCCAATTCACTGCAGTAGATCTCGATCGGCTGGCTCGGCGGACTTGGAACCTTTAGGTTCACATTTTTACTAAATTGTGACTCTCAGTCGAACTATCTTCACGCCTCACAAATAACACACGGTCCAATTGCAGAGCCTTGGAGTCACATCTCTATCATTGCAGTTTTTTTCTCACTTTTCACATTAACACTTACAACTATATGGACAAGATGGGCAAAACTTTTGACAAAATTCAAGTCCATGTCATCGGGTCATTCGAAAACTCGGACAAAGTTTCTGGCTGGATGAAAGCCAACGGTGGCAAATATCACCGATCTTTCAACAGCCAGGTTACCCACCTCATTGTGTCCGAAGAAGTCTACCTCAGAAATGGAGAAGAAAGTGAGCTTACCCCCTCGCTGTTCCAAGCAGTACTGACTTCATCACAGTTGAAAAAGCAAAGCGGTCCGATAAAGTAAAGATCGTGTCCTTTGACTGGCTGGAGGATTCTTTGCTGTCACGTTCCAAACGGCCCAAGCCGGAGCAACCCTTTCTATGGTCGACACTTCTTCGGGAAAATGCCAAAGTGAAAAGGACAACCAGTATGTCCCCCTGAAGACTATGAGTTCGTTCTGCTAAATTTATAAACCGCAGAAGATCCTTTTGTAAACAGAGTCACCAAAACCACCACACGCCGAAAGAGCAAGGATACAATTATGCGTGCGTGAACGTTCAATCTTCTTACGAATAAAGTTTCCCGGTTACTGATGCTATGCTTCTAGCCAAAGCCCTGATATTCACTGATACAGCCGGCGAGACCTGGGATGCAGAGCTCGTGCGACACAATGTGGCTGCACGCCCTCGAGGTAAATTCCGAGTCGGAGTATGTGCAACTTGTACCATCTTTCTGGAAGATTGACTGATCATACGCAGATTTTTCAGTCTTTTTCCAACCCCCCATGCTATTCAACATATGCCAAATACAGCCAGCTTGGCACCTCTTACGTGATCGAACTTGCATCGCCGAAGAAAGACATGTCCCTAGCTATCAATGCATTCAAAAAGTTCTTCCTTGCGCAGACAGGAAAAGAATGGGAGAATCGATCTAATGGGCAGATCCCGGCACCAAGGCTGGATGATGATGGAAATCCTGCGCCTGAGGGCTGGTACTCATACGAGGACACAACCAGCCTTTTCACAAACTGGATCAAAGCCTATCAGCCACTGGCCCATTCAACCGAAGGATCTAACAAGGAAGAACAAGCTTAAAATTTTTTATATCTATGATGCATCATGAGAATGCATCGTTCTCATGGAATGACACGGTCGAAATGAGAATTAGCAAGTCCTTACATTCTTTGCAGTCATTCTAGCGGGATAACAGCATGATGAAGTCTGAAACTATTACTGAAAATGGAATATCCAAAGTAGAGTCCCGGTGTGTAACAAGAGTAGGCTTAAAAGAGATTTGAAAAATCTCAGCTCAAAACATACTTGACACGTATCAATTGATCTATGTCCTTTGGAAGACTTCAGGGTGATCAATGAGCCTAGGCGCATCCTGGCCCTAGAAGTAGAAAGTTCGCTACCTTCGGACACCCTGCATGAGATTTGGTGTTGATCTCGAATACAATAAAGAGAAATGATTATGAGATTGATGAATCCATAATTGAGTTTGGCTACGGCATTGATTACAAAGGCAGAAGAAGATCGAGTCATGCCGTTGGACAAGGTTTCGTAGTATATTGAATCCTTTCTGGCCACCATCACTGTTGACAACGTATAGGGCATGTGAATATTCAAAATGTAAAACAACATGAGATGGCTAAAAAAGCCTTTTAGTCGATCTAAAAACACCAATACGCCAATGGAGTGCCCAATAGATTACCACACCTGTATCCGACACCGTAATGCAAAAATTCCGGAAAGCAATCAAAGGTAGTCCTTCTTCTTGCTTGTTCTTGTATACTGCGTAAGGGCCCATTCAACGTCTCCACTGGAGCCCTTCTCGAGAGTGCCTCCCCGAATTTCGAAGAGGCGCATAGTCATACGGGGGCCGACTTCAGCAAGTTCAACGTCCCGGTAACCAGTCTTCACGAAGACGTGATGCCGCATCTCAATGCTGTCTTCCTTGTTGACAAAAGTCACGACACGGTTGCCGACCTTTCCAGGCTCACGAGGCGGGAACAAATGCTTCAAAATCTGCACTACACGGGCACCCAGCTTGGTCTTGAAGCCCTCGAAGATCAAGTGAGGATAGCTTTCGGAAACAGTACCGCGGGCAGCATTGGGGATGTCCGCGCGCAGAACGACATTGTGAAGAGAGAAACTCGCAGTCGGGCCATGAGGAAGATGGGAAATGGTAAGCGCGGTTGGTGTACCACGGTGCTCGTGCAACAGAATCATGTCGGTCAGAGCAGCAGAAGTAGCGCTGGACACCAGATCGGGTAGAACGAGATTACCACGGTTAAGTCGGATAGCGGTGGGTAGGAGAAGACGAATTTCCTTGGCGAAAGCACCGAGACGAGCAGAAGGTGAGCGGGAGGTGGTGACCAGCGGGCGAGGATCAATGACGCCGGAAGTCAAAGCGTATTCGTCGTCGACATCCATATCAGCATCTTGTTCCTTCGATTCATCGTACTTGAAGTCTTCCCGAAGAGCCTTATCATTTGCGATCGAAGGGTCGAGAGGCTTGCCAGAGGCCAGTGCGGCTTTCAGCTGGGCTCTCTTTTCTGCGATAGAGGCATCGCGGAGGAGCAGAGCTCTGCGGTAAAGGTAGTCGCGACGTTCACGATTTTGACGGCGCTACTGTGCATTAGCATATGTTGGATAAGTCAGGCATAAGCGAGCGATACCTACCAGCATCTTTGTGGAATCATAGACTTGAGATGATCTTCAAGGTTGATGGCGGGCAACTTTTTTTTTTCTAATCTCCGGGGCTGCGTAGTTGGTCCGCACACATCACCGTAGTGGGATCCCACCGATAGAGAATCGCAAATGCGGAGACACATTTCTGTCCTTCCCAACTCTTCCACTCTCTTTTGTCGGTGTTCTGTGACAAAGAGCTGGATTCGTGAGTGCTTTGATGCCATTAGTCTTTGGATTTTCTAACACCACTCGTCCTTGCAGATCATCGTGTCTTTGCCCCCCCTCAGGCACACACTTCGGGTGATCGAAGAACCGCACAGGAGGATTGCATCGACTTTTACGCTCTTGCATACGATCTGGACTTCTTGAATGCTCATTCACCGTATGTTTGGCTCTCAAAGACTGCGTTCTTGATATCAATCCTCACCTTTGCCCCGTCGGCCAATTTACAACCCTGCTTTCTATCATGGACAACTATCCTCCGGGCCTGGCAGATGATCCGTCGGTGATGGCAGAGCTGGATGAACATACCTCGATGGCTCTAGGCCGAGCTCGGCCCCGACGACATGATGATGAAGACGACGGATCCGAATACATGGAGGACGACGATTTGGAGAGCAACGTCGGTGGCCCGGCAAACCGAAACCAGAAGGGTCACGGACACTCGGATGAAGACAAGGAGCTTCCTGCCCATGCGTGCGCGTAAGTAATCGTCTCTGCCTTTCTGTTCACTCTATTAATTGAGACATTTTCTAGGTACTGTGGCATCCATAACCCCAGCAGCGTTGTGAAATGTCTTTCATGCAACAAATGGTTCTGCAGCGCTCGTGGTAACACATCCTCTTCACACATCGTCAATCACCTTGTCCGTGCTCGACACAAGGAAGTCCAGCTGCACCCAGCCTCATCCCTCGGTGATACCATCCTCGAATGCTACAACTGCGGTACAAAGAACGTCTTCCTACTTGGTTTCATTCCTGCAAAGTCTGATACAGTCGTTGTTCTTCTCTGCCGACAGCCATGCGCCGCTATGCCGTCTTCGAAAGATATGAATTGGGATACCTCTCGCTGGCAGCCGCTGATCGAGGACCGCTCCTTCCTGCCGTGGCTCGTTGGTGCACCCACAGATCAAGAACAGCTCCGCGCTCGCCACCTTAGTCCTCAGCTGATTGCTAAGCTGGAGGAAATGTGGAAGGAGAACTCTCAGGCAACTTTGGAAGATCTGGAGAAGGCTACAGCCGTGGATGACGAGCCTGCGCCAGTCCTCTTGCGCTACGACGATGCTTTCCAATACCAGAACATTTTTGGCCCTCTTGTCAAAATTGAGGCTGACTACGACCGCAAACTGAAGGAATCTCAGTCGCAGGATGGCCTGATCGTGCGCTGGGATCTCGGTCTCAACAACAAGCACCTAGCAAGCTTCGTTCTGCCGAAGCTCGAACTCGGAGATGTGAAATTGGCTGTCGGTGATGAGATGCGCTTGAAGTACAATGGTGAACTGCGCTCTAAATGGGAAGGAGTTGGCTATGTCATCAAAATTCCTAACAACCAGTCTGACGAAGTCACCATTGAATTGCGCTCCAAGGGCGACCACAAGTCGGTGCCAACCGAATGCACCCACAACTTCACCGCGGACTATGTTTGGAAGTCTACCTCCTTTGATCGCATGCAATTTGCCATGAAGACTTTTGCTGTGGATGAAATGAGTGTTTCAGGCTACATCTTCCATCGTCTTTTAGGCCACGAAGTTGCCGCAGCCCCTATGAAGACTCAAATTCCCAAGAAATACAGTGTTCCCGGTCTCCCGGATCTGAACAGTAGTCAAATCAATGCTGTAAAGAGCGTTCTGCAGCGCCCATTGAGCTTGATTCAGGGTCCTCCAGGTACAGGTAAGACTGTGACTTCGGCCACTATCATCTACCATCTTGCCAAGCTCAACGGTGGTCAGGTGCTGGTGTGTGCTCCATCGAACGTTGCGGTTGATCAGCTTTGTGAGCGCATCCACCGCACCGGCCTCAAGACGGTGCGAGTGACTGCCAAGTCTCGCGAGGATGTTGAATCCCCTGTTGGTTTCCTTTCTCTGCATGAGCAAGTCCGCATGAACGATAGCAATATCGAACTGGCAAAGCTCAACCTGCTGAAGGGCGAACTAGGCGAATTGTCTAGTCAAGATGAAAAGCGATTGAAGCAGCTGACTCGGTCTGCTGAGCGCGAGATTTTGAATAACGCAGATGTTATCTGCTGCACCTGTGTTGGTGCTGGCGATCCTCGCCTTGCCAAATTTAAGTTCCGTACGGTCCTGATTGATGAATCTACTCAGTCCGCTGAGCCAGAGTGCATGATCCCCCTTGTTCTCGGCTGCAAGCAGGTCGTGCTGGTTGGTGACCACCAGCAGCTTGGTCCTGTCATCATGAACAAGAAGGCAGCCAAGGCTGGGTTGAATCAGTCTCTTTTTGAGCGTCTCGTTATCCTGGGATGCGCACCAATTCGTTTGAATGTCCAGTATCGAATGCACCCGTGTCTCTCTGAGTTCCCGTCGAACATGTTCTATGAGGGCTCACTTCAGAATGGTATCACGATCCAGGACCGACTTCGCCGTGATGTGGATTTCCCATGGCCTGTAATTGACATGCCTATGATGTTCTGGTCGAACCTTGGCAATGAAGAAATCTCCGCCTCTGGTACCTCGTACCTCAACCGCACCGAGGCCACTAATGTCGAGAAGATTGTTACTCGCTTCTTCAAGGCTGGTGTTCAGCCCAGGGACATTGGTATCATCACACCGTACGAGGGTCAGCGAAGCTACATCGTCAGTTCCATGCAGGCAAATGGCACCTTCAAGAAGGAGCACTACAAGGAAATTGAAGTGGCATCAGTGGACGCTTTCCAGGGTAGAGAGAAGGACTACATTATCCTGTCCTGTGTTCGTTCCAACGATCACCAGGGCATTGGTTTCTTAAGCGATCCCCGTCGTCTCAACGTGGCTCTTACTCGAGCTCGTTATGGTCTAGTCGTTCTTGGTAACCCGAAGGTTTTGTCCAAGCACCCCTTGTGGAACTGCCTCTTGCAGCACTTCAAAGAAGCGCACTGTCTCGTTGAGGGACCTTTGTCCAACTTGCAGGAGTCTCTGATTCAATTCAGCAGACCCAAGCAGGCCTATCGGGGTCCCCAGCGCTTCCAGATGTCGTTCAATCAAGCTTCTAACGCTGCTAGTGGCACGACGAATGGCCGCAATGGTCACCGCAACGAGTATCATGACTCGGGCTCCGTGGTTGGCTATATCCCCGACGATGTGTCCTCGGTCCACTCTTCTGCTTTGGGTGGCGTCGGCCTTCCGTCCGTATACCCGCCGATGTTCCAGAACTTTGCTGACCAGTGGCCCTCGATCTCCGGCGGTCGCCGTCCCAATGGAGGTCGTGCCAAGGGCGCCCCCAGTGTCGCTGGGGAATCCGTTGCGGCTACCGAGTCTGATATCAATGGAAGCATCGCCGATGGACGCAGCGTCGATCAGGGTGGCGTCAGCCTCACTGATACCCTCAACCGCCTGAGCATCCATGACATGAACAAGCAGCCTAGCCTTAGTCAGTCTGACCGTCTCAAGCGCTACGTAGAATCTGGTGGGCGTGAGCCGTATCGGCCTGGCGCTCCCGACAATGGTAGCATTTTCGGCGGTAGCTCTGCCAGTATTCGCGTCACTCCTCGCGGCCCTCCGGGCCACAACATTCATGATGATGATGACGCGCGCAGTGTTTCCACTGCGTTCGCTAGTCAGGTCGGCGGAAATTACGATTGAGTGGCACGCACCTCATACGTTGTATGCTAGGGCATTCTCTCCCAGATTCGCCCCCTTTTCATCACAGCGGTGAAGCAGTCTCGCACGATATGTCAGACTTCCTTCCACCAGCGTCTTACCCGTCCGTCTTTTCGCATCGATCGGGATATCAGATCTGTGAGGTTAGGGTCGATCCGCTACTTTCAAGGCGCTTGAGTGCTTCCGGACTGCCAGTTGAGGTCATACGCCCCTCACTCTGAAGAAGCGTTCCTCGTGGTCTTAAAACATCATCATCGCCGTGGTATCCTTTATCATGCGTGGTCAGCGGGCTTTCGGCTTTGCTTGACTGGTATTAGCCTTCAGGTAATCCTTCCAGGATACAAGCCTGAAAGGGTAATTGCTAGCCATCCATCTTCGGCCCCGATGAGTCCGGAATCCAATTACCGGGCAGCCTTTAAGTTTTCCCTTTGTCCTCCGGGCTCGATTCCTCCAAGCGGTCTTTCTCTCAGACGTCTAGCTACCATATTGCCTTTGAATCGAGACTATTATGCCTTTTTAAGATCGCTGGGCAAGTAAACTTGTAGCATTTGACATAGACCGTTCCGACGAGAATATAGAAGAGTCTATGAATTATGATAACTTGGGACAAGGAAGAGAAAGCAAAGAATTGCCCCTGATTTTAGGTCAGGGCAAATGTTCCCCCACTTCAGCATGTGAATGCTCCTATTGAAAAACTTCTAGGTCAAGCTGTTGCATAATCTGCATTGATTTCAGTATATTCCAGTTTACCCAAGCCTATGGTCGTTAGCTTGAAGGCTATGTTCCGAGTCTACATCGTGTTCCCGAGCCTGGGAAAGTACCGCAAGCTCCGATGTCAAAACAAGGCAGAGGCCATTCAAAGAGATACCATCGAGCTATTCATACGTAACTACATACATTCTGCAGTCCAAAGAGCCGCTTGAGTAGTGGACGGGGGGCTAGAGACTTCCATGTATCCTAGTCTTTACGCTCCACTAACGATCGGTTCAGCCAGTACCTTCTCGACTTCTATTTAGCCGTTCCTGGGATAAGCCACCGTCCAAATCTCGACGCACTTCCAGACGTCCATGTTGATCTTCTCCAGTTTCCACAGTCCTTTTTCCGAGACTCAGAAGTTAACCTGTGTTTCTACCTAGGCTAACTGGAAGTTCTGCCCCTGCGCCCCGCGTCCCGCTCGATCTAGATCTAGATCTATAGCGCACCCGAAAATAACGCCGTCTCACTTCCCGCCTCACTCGCCCTCTGAAGAGGCCCCGAAGATATGGAGATCCAGCCACCAAGCTGGTCCGCGCACGCAGCATCAGCCATGATCTCCATAGGCACGCACCGCTTGTACACCTCAATTAGTGGACCTCCTCGTCAACCACGGGATCCACTCATCATCGTGATTGCCGGTGCAGGCGATGTCGCATCATCTTACACAGCCCTGGTTCCCCTCGTCTCGCAGAGATCTCAGGTTTTACTATACGATCGCTCGGGACTCGGGCATAGTGAGCCCAGTCCAGGACGGAGTACGGCCGTGAGCCATGCGCGGGAATTACACAGCCTGCTCGATGCCATGGGGTTGAAACCACCGCTTCTACTAGTTGCGCATTCTTTTGGGGCTATCCTTGCCCGCGAGTTCCTCCACTTTTATGCTGACGAGGTTGCCGGCATGGTTCTGGCTGAAGGGGCGACGGAAAGGCAATGTGATTACTTCATCATCCCCGATGAGAATATCATGGCGGTACTCGGAGATTTGAACTGGGCCCGGGTTACTGGTCTACGAGAGGATTCACGGTTATCCCGAGACGAGTGGCGAGCGCGAGCGATTGACATTGCTCGTGGCGCGGCGGCTGCACAGGCGGAGGCAGACTCTTATGTGGAGGTCTGTCGCACACTGGCCCAAAAAAACCAGTTTCAGTGTCAAGCGATGGGAGATAGACCATTAAGTGTGATTCGCTGTAATAGTGCTAGGGATTATGCGCGGATCTATGAACAGGGCGTGAAGGCTGGGAATGGAACAGCTCGGCAAAGACAGGCGTTTCGTGAGCTTTTGGATCAGTGGGATACCCTTGATCAGGAGCTGAAAGAGGAGCAGCTGAAGCTGTCCTCGAATGCCAAGTTGGTGCATTTGCCCGACTGTGGACACAATGTGCATTTGATTCGCCCTGACGTGGTTATGGAGGGAATCGAGTGGGTGCTGGACCAGCTGCAGAGCCCAGATGTGGAAGATACGAAGCTCTAACATTTTTTTTTTGTTGTCATTGCACCGGTTTTTTATTCCTTTCAATTTGACAAGTCCTGAATTAGTTTGAGAGTGCAGATCTCTCGAATTCGGCAGCCTATTTGTGTCCAACGATTAAACTATACTCACTGCCACGGTGATGAGTTTCTGGAACATGCAAACGAATCTTGGGCTATGAATAGACAGCATAGCCTGAGGACTCGCAAGCAATCTGCAGTCTCTCGGTCCATAGGTTGCATACAGCCAGCAGAATGCCCACACAACGAGCGTCAATCCTGTGCAGCCTAAGTACTGCCTCACTCGAGCCCTACGCTGCTGACATAATCCACGTGACTGGAAGCTCTGGATCCCGTGACTTCACCGCCACATCAATTTGTCAGTGGCGATTCAAACCGGAAGAGGGAAGAGTTGCTGCCTGACTTGGAAAAGACTGGGTACCTAATGCGTAGTTGCGGAAAACAGGCAGACCGGCGTGTTCATATGTTCTCATTGGTAACTCCCGACGTATGAGTCATGGTAGCGTCGGAACGGGTGGCCAAAACGCGGTGTTGTCAGGCTTGACAGTGGATCAAGAGTATAAGATCATGGCTTGTCCCTGCATAGTATAGCAGAGATTTCTCAGGTATCTGCAGGTCAGCTCGGCAACGCCGCGACAAGAGCAGAGAAGCCCGGAGAAGCGCGTCTGCACGAGTGTTAGGAGAGCCTGCGCCACAGTGGCGGAAACCCCGGTGTCACCGCTCGCGTATAAAAGAAAGCCGCAGGTGCCGAATTTTTCAGGTTCCAAGGCATCCTCCTTCTTTCCATCTACAACATCTACTTCAACCTGTCGCATCGCCATTTCTTCCCCCACTTTCTGAAATCCGGATTCATCTTCTCTCTATTGTTCTTTCCACCCTGTCTCTTTTCATCAGTGTGGACTTGACTGATCTTTGACGCGTCCGGCTGGTATCTTCATTCCATCACAAATCCCCTCAGCTAGTGTGGGGTCGACGCGATATGGGAGACGGATCTGACTATCCTAGTCCCCGAAGTGAAGCTCCGCACGGGGCTACTGCTGCCTCTGCCCTTGCCTCTGCTACAGAGACTCTGTCCTCAATTGCCAGAATGAATGAGCCCATGAGCTACATGGAGGGCACGCGCCCGCGCCTCTCTGTCCGACGCGCCCGCGATCCCCCCAAGAACCCCAAGGGCCAGATCTACTGCGACCACCCGGATTGCCAGAATGCGCCCCCGACCTTCCGCCGTCCGTGTGAATGGAAGTAAGTTGACCTCACTGTCGCTATCGCGCTCTATTCTCGATGCTAACTTGATTCTCTAGCAAACACATGGACAAACACGATCGTCCCTACAAATGTTTCGAACCCGGCTGCGACAAGATCCAAGGCTTCACCTACTCAGGTGGCCTCTTACGCCACCAGCGCGAGGTCCACAAGAAGAACACCGACGCTAAGAAGCCTCTGATGTGCCCCTATACCGATTGCAACCGAAGCACCGGCAACGGGTTTACCCGCCAGGAGAATCTTCGAGAACATCTTCGACGTCGCCACATGCATGCCGACGACGGCACCCCCCAGGTCATGGTCGACATGCCCTGGGAACGTGCCAATGAGTTGGAAGGCCTCCGGGCCAACTCACTGCCCGCCACCGGCATCAAGCGCAGGCATGACTCGCCCAACGGCGACCTTCCTGAGTCCGATGAGGCTGGTCCTGAGCTTCACAATGAGGTTAAGCGACTGCGCCGCGAGGTCCAGGAGAAGGATCGCCGCCTGGAAGAACTAGAGCGCATCGTCGCCGGCCTGCAGCAGGCTATTCCCCAGCCCGGGCCCGTCGAGTCCCAGTCCATGTCGTTGCCCCCCGTCCCTGAACCTGCCGCTCCCCAAGTCTGATTCATTAATACTGAATCAATACTGATTCTCTTCTCTACAACTTGATTCACTTGCATCTGTTGGCGTTCACAAACGGGTCCCGAATATTAAATATGTGCTTTTCACCATTCTCCTAGTTCTGCATCTGCACTCGGCTGTGTTGGGTGGTTTCACCCGCGGTTTGCTACATGGGCAAGCTAAATCGGGTATTATGGCGTTTTGCTTGACAGTGCGATGAACCGGGCGGTGTTCTCTTTTTCAATGTTTCGAGGGTTTCAAGCCTCATATACCCCGGCGTCTGTTGCGATTCTGTCGCCATTTCCAATATCGTGCCCTGTCTATTTATCTTGGTCTTTTGAAAAACCTTCCTGTAGGATGTTTTAATGATTTCTCGTATCGTTATATATTCGTGGGTTTTACGTAAATTATTAAACAGCTAAAATTTCCATTTTTACCAAAAGGGTAACAGGCCAAATTGTACAACACATCTCTTACTTGCCTCTGTGACCTGTCGACCTTTTCTGCTGGCCGCTGGTTGAAAGAACGCCATTCCTGGAAAGGTTCTGTTCTCGGGATGGTTTCGCGATAGCAGAGGGTGAGAGGGTCTCTGTAGTAGCCCGAACTCGGGTCAGGACTGTTGTCTTTTCGCAGTGGCGTGAAATAGCATCTTGGATTGTAGATGATCTAAGCTGCTGTATACTTCATCTTGGCATCCGCGAATGCCTTCCTCAGGCTGCAATATCAGCCACACTCACGCCTGAGGCCTCCATCCCCGTCTTATCACTGTAGTTCGAGCCGCTAGCGGCTCGCCGAACCAATTTGGCATGCGAGTCCATGAGTCGTGCCGCGAGGCTACGAATACGAGTGACTCACATAAGACACAAGATGACCCATGCTAACGGCCGTGATGGGGTCGGGCTCGGAGTTAACGCGTTGATCATGGATCTCGGCTTTTACGGGATGGACGTTGATTAGAGAGGTCTCAGTACGGCTTAGAAATACCAAAGATTTCCAGAGATGATAGAGTCATCATGCAATTCAGGGATATCATAAGTCCTAAGGAATGAAAAGAATATTTGTACATCGACACCGGGTAACATGCAAGAGATATCTGGATCACGCCTTGTTCCACTTTCCGAACTTCACGTAGTCATCGTACAGCGATTTGAAGACAGCGCGGCCTGACATATCCAGTGCGGCGTTGAGAGCGCGCATTGATTCCTTGGACATCACGTCGAGTGCAGCGTAGAGACCAGGCATCAGTGCGGCCTTGACGTCCGGTTGGAGCGCTACATTGAGAGATACTCTGGTGTATGCCGTGACGACATACTGCAGGTATTGACCCGCGATGCGCTTTGCCTTCTTGGTTTCGTCGGTGAGCGCTTCGCGGGACGCACCGGCCTGGGGACGGAGCACGGCGGAGACAGTGGGGTCGCAAAGGGAAGTGAGGAGTCGAGTATAGTGGGTGGTGTCCGAGGCACTGAGCGGGGCAAGCCAGAAGGGATGCGAGAGGTTGGTTTGTGTCTTAGTCCGAGACCGCTTGCGTGAGGTTACGAACAGACAGGATAGAAGGCGCTGCATGGCGTTGACCACGAGGTGGAAGCGACCGCCAATCTTGAGCCGTTGCAGTCCCAGTACAAGTCCCATCAGGCGGCAGAGACGCGTGTAGATGGCGGGGGCATATTCAGGGGAGATATGGGGGCCGACTTTAGAAGCACACGATCCGATGGACATGAGCATTCCATCCACGTTGCACTGCCCGAGACTGCGGGTGTGAGTGCGTAGCAGAAGAGACAGGCACTCGGTCATCAAGCAAAACTGAGTGATGGAGGTGCACTTAGGGAGAGCAGCTGTAAGATCAAGGCCGAGCTGAGACAGCTCTTGGGCTGCTGAGCTCTCCTTGTCATCGACTGGAGGAAGCGAGATCAGAGCTAGGTAGATCACCAGCAATTTGTAACCGGCATTTTCACCAGTGAGACCAAGCTCCTGAACTTCGCGGATTGCTAGGCTGATCCTCTCCGGGGTCATAGAACGGAAACGTTCGGTTGTGGCCCGCATAAATAGCTGCTGGTCTTCAGCGTAAAGCGACTGCAATGTCAGAGTCTCGGCGCACTTCAGTACTGGCTTTGTGATGTTCTTCTCGGGTCCTTTGCTAGCAAGAAGACGGCGACGAATCAACCGAGATGGGGCTGAGTCGATAGACATCTCCATGTACTGCTCAATCTTGGACAAAAACTTCTCCACCTCGATATTGTTCGTCACCAGGTCCTCAAAGTCCTCCAGAGCATCGATGGTCTTGATGAGGGTAATGGTTTCCTCCAACTTATGCTTCTTACACTGCTCCTTCACAGACTTCATGTCTGCCAAAATCAGCCCGAATACACGTTGGCGACAGGCGGCCAGCTCATCCTCCTGGAATGCCTCGCGCAGTTGTTTACGGTGACTCCACAATTCTGACAGGTTCAGACGAAGGAGGAAGTCAGCCATGGAATTCCGATCTATTTGTCGCAACTTGGAAGTCTGCTTGGATGTTTTTGCGAACAGCTTCTTGGTCATTTCGATCCGGTTGTCCTCCTTCAACACTAATAATTTGGCAATGACCGCATGATGGAAGCTTCGGAAGGCTTTCATGATCTGAAGATCAACCTCTGTACCCTGAAGATTGATAGCTCGGGCAGCAGTGGAGATCGGCTCCCACTCGGCCGTCACGATCGCATCGCACTTGGGCATGGCCGCTAGCTTCGCCATCATAGTCAGGAGACCCACAGTCAGTTCGGGAGAACTATCCTGATGAAGCAAAATACTGTTGAATTTGTTCAAAATGGCTGTTCGGAGACCGCGAGTGATCAAAGCGGCCGGGATCCTCTGCATGCTCTCCACGCAGAGATGACGGTTGTGATGGTCGTTCTCAATGGTTTGGTTGAGAATCTGTACCAAGTCTGACACAATGAAGGGTACGCCGAGCAGGTACTCGTGACACACAACGCTCGTCCATGCCTGAAGGAACCGCGCATCATCAGCGATGGCCTCGAGCGGCGGCGATGATGCCCGGTATTGAACTGCGGCCATGGAAAGAATGTGCTCGAGCTGACGAGAGCGTTTCTCCGAAGGGACACGCTCCCAGGCTTCGGGCACCCTCACAAGGGCCATGAAGTAAGCCAAGCAAAGGGTCGTTGAAGATTTCAGTGTGTCAATTCGGCCATCCCAGGGTGTATTCATGGACTCTTTAGCACTTTCCGTCGACACAGATACAATGAAGTCAGTGACGCGCTTGGAGATATCGGTGAATGCCTCCAGCTGTTCATCTGAGGGCTTGCCCTTGATAGCAACCAAGGCATACCGATAGGCCTCCCAAGCCTCGAGCGCGGCGAGAGGGATGCCGTCTAAGTTCTTATGATTGCGACGAATCATTCCTGCGACAGAGCCTAGTAGAAGGTTGATTGCCTGAGGAAGTTTGCCGTCCGCTGTCATTGTGTTGTTCTCGAGAAAGACTCGAACGAATCGCCATAAGCGCCAACGCCAGTGGATGGTCTGCTTTGAGGACAGTGTAGCTGACAGTGTCTCAATTAGAGTAATCATAGTCTCCTCAAGATCGTCCGCAGCCAATTTCCTCCCTCGAAAGCCAGCCTCCATGAGAACAAAGTCGGCATACGACTCAGAGGACTCGGAGACCTTACCACTGTCGGCCCGAAGCTTCATGACAGCAGAGCGCGCCTGTTCCGAGAGACTGGTGCCAGTGAGCGAAGTTCGCATCAACTCGCTGTAAGCATCACATAGGTCATCGTCTTCCCATACCGAAAACTTCGACAGACTGTCATTTTGCATACGAGCGTCCTCCAGCTTGATCAGCTGGCTACGCCACACGTCCATGAAAGTTGTTAGGTCTCTCGCTGCCGCAAAGCCTCGCATGAGGGGAATGGCGACTTCGTTTTTGATCGTACTGTAATCTTGTGATTTCGTAGGGGAGCCGTGGTACCACTGGAGCATGATCTTGTCAAGCAAGGCATCCAAAAGCTTGCGGGAATCAGACAGGCCAGAGTTTGGCAAGAAGATATCGACACCAAGACTGATGGCTAAAGCCGTCACTTTCCAGTGAACTTGGTCTAGTCCTTCCTCGTAGAGACCAGTAAAACGGGCATGGGTCAGAACAGTGTGCAAAGAAAGGCCCACGTTGCGGGCAAGAGCTACTCGGAGAAGCTCTTCCAGAACCGAAACAAAGCGAGTAGAATGGGTGTCAGGGTCCTCTTCCTTTGCAGTGGTATAGGCCAATTCTGCGACGGCCACAAACAAGGTCTCGAGCCAAGGAGCCTCATGGGTCTGTCGGCGGAAGATGTCTCTTGGCACCGCCCGAATTGCATTATCGAACAACTCGGGGAGAAGTTCGATCGATTGCCATGAGGAGTGGAAAGATACGTCCCTAGGTTCGCCTTGGGACATTTGGATAGCCGAAGATTCGCGGATGATGGGCCTGAAAGTATCCGTCACTGGTTGAACAGGACTCCAGTCTGGCTCTTCCTTGGAGTAGTCAATACCGGAGCCACCACGCTCGAAGAAGGCCTCACGGGCCGGAAGTAGCACATGGAGTGCGAGGATCCGCTCAATCGAATGAAGAAGGTGAGCTCTCTCATCAGTATCTAGCTTGGTATCCCGGAGACAAAGCTGAAGCCGCAGTCCGTGGGCGAAACAAGACTTCGCAAAAGCTTCGTTGCTTGTCTTGTTGAGTGTATCATCGTCACGGAAAGATCTTGACTCCCACAGCTCTAGAACTGCCGGGAGCACAAAGATCAAATGTTGAAGATCGGTTGTTTTGCCAGCCTGAGAGAACTGCGTGATAGCCACTGCAGCCACTTGGAAAGACCTGCC
The DNA here is from genome assembly GCF_028827695.1 of Penicillium maclennaniae. Taxonomy (NCBI): domain Eukaryota; kingdom Fungi; phylum Ascomycota; class Eurotiomycetes; order Eurotiales; family Aspergillaceae; genus Penicillium; species Penicillium maclennaniae. The sequence goes on along the minus strand of NW_026623215.1, from coordinate 1,266,649 downwards.
CAATAACTTAGCCACGATAGCCGGCTCGCCTCGCAATGCCAGCTTCAGGTGCGAATTGGCGTTTTCATCCGTTCCGAGGGTTTGCTGAGCCAGTGTCACGACCCCATATAGACAATCGAGAACCCGGATGAATGCGAGGAAGCACGAGGCCGGGTTCTGTGGCTGTTCGTCCACATCCATAGCATCCTCGTCATTCTCGGGAGCCACTCTCTTCCTCTTTGTTCCCTTGGAGCTTTTCTGGTCCTCCTGAGCGGGGGAGCTGACCAGTGTATGGCTCGAGTCAGAGTCGAAACTGGCGATCGATTGCCCTCTTCCCACTGTCACAAAGATGTCGGCTTCTAGGTCCGCAACGGCGTCACACAGAATTGAGAGGAACTTTTGCTCTTTCAAAGTTGTCGCCAGGTTTTTTGGAGGAATCACGTCGATGAGCTGTCGGAGCAAAAGAAAGGATGCCGGGTCCACGCGATAATTCTTGCCATTCTTCAGTCGCTTCAGTAGCCATCGGAGCGTCCATTCGGCCTTCGGAGTCGCGCTCAGTTGCATTTTGCCAGTGCGGCGAGTCTCCGGGTGACTTTCACAAAGCGCCAAATCGACGCCGAGAATCTTCGCTGCTTCATGTAGTTGAGTACTTGGTGAATCACCGCCCTTCTCGAGGCGGAGAAGCGCCTCTTGCGACGCGCCCGAGCGCTGTTGAAGGATTTTGTTAGATACAGTGGAGAATTATAGGAATGTCTAAGTAACATTCAGACTTACCTCCGCAATGAAAGGCATTCTGAAACCAGGCGATTCGTCGTGAGGGGTTTCGATGTACAAAGGTAAAAAAAAAGAGATCAAAGAGAGAAAAAAACCGCGGCGAAACGCCCGACCGCCTTTGCCCGACCTTGACCTGCAACTCCCGAAACTCCTTGCATTCCTCACTATTGACCTATTCTCCCTCCTTCAGAATCCCATCTTTCATATGTGAGCTACCTGTCAATAGTCATATTCTTGATTGTTCTTCTGCTAAACCATTGTGTCCTTAGACCCTTCGCTATGGCCGATTCCAGCGAGTCCCGGCCCGTCGCGCGGGTCACCAAGCCCGTCAGTGAGGCTCTGCTCAACGAGAAGGTACGAACACCTGAGAAATAGCTCCGTCTAGTTCCAAGCTAGGTCCTGTCTGGTATCGACTCTATTCACAGACAAAGCCATGGGACACCGCTCTAAATAATCGGAAGCAGACGGCTAATTCAACTTCCAATCATAGTGGGACCGTGCCATTTCTTCGATGATCATCAAGTCTTCCCTCGGCCTATCTTTCGGTGTTGTCTTCTCCGTTCTTCTGTTCAAGCGCCGCGCTTGGCCTGCCTGGGTCGGTCTCGGCTTCGGTGCTGGACGTGCTTGGGAGGAAGCTGACTGTATGTTTACATCTGCCTTGTCTTGGATTTCGCTACCACGCGGGCTTCTCGAGGAGACTTTATCTGGCTAAGGTGGTACCGGGTGTGGCTTGAGCTTGCCATAGCTTGAGCCGGCTTGCTCTTCTCGTGCAAGTTTTTTTTTTACACCTCTGAAGAAGCCTACCTAGGCCGACACCTAGGAACAGCGCCCTCGAGATAGCCCTCAGCCTAGGCGTCTCTTTATTTTACTGATAGAACGGTCAACTAACCAATGATATAGCATCCTTCCGTCGCGGCGATTCGCCCATCCGTGATGCTTTGCGCCGGTAGAAATTGTCAGGGCTCATTGTGTACGATATTTGTACAGGAGTGGGGGGGTTTTGGTGACCGGGAGCTAAAGCAATGAACCTAGATTATGCCAGTGAGCAGCTTGGAGTCTTCTGGTGCCTTCGGCAGTGTTGCCTTGCTCTTTAGCTTCGTATATCATCCAATGCAAAAAAAAAATGTTCCTTGGTTGTGCCTTGAACAATAGATCACTGAAGATAAGGACACGGTCTCTGCCAAAACTGAACAGTGTAGTGGAAGGCTGACAGAAGAGCGTATAGCTTCGTATAAAGAGATACAGCCCCTCGGTGTGTCCCGGTCCTTAGTCCCTAGATGGTCCGTCGATTACCCTTGAGCACACCATCAACACGACCCACATGGGAATATGAGAGCTTCTTGACAGTAGTAAATAGGTTGTAGCTAGTCGTTAGTCATCCTTCAGGAAGAAGCATTACCCCAGGTCCACGTGACCGATAGAAGAGATTACTCGATGGTATCGAGTCAACGACAAATCTGCATCTCCATCATGATTAGATATAACCTCCATCGGGCCAATCATAGCCAGAGAAGTGGGCCCCGGACACGGAGCTTATCAGCGATAGTCGCCGTACTCGAGCAACGCAGTCAAAAGGAAAGTGATAGGCGGCCTGCGGTTGTCGCTGGCGCTGGTTTCGGGTGCTCGAGCCTCTTTAAAGTCGGGGCATGATATCGCCCATGGAGCCCGATTATAGTACGATCGTCCCCGGGTGGCCACTCCGGTTGTTCTCTTATCTTATGGTCTAGCAGGGGTACGACGTAGCAGGATTCGGGTCTGTGGCTTGGCTTTCCCTGGAAATCATATCATGATCCGAGATTCCCTTCCCGTAACTCAGATCAGAATCAGTATTTCTATATTCTATATTATATATTCTATATACTCGTTACTCCTCTACTCTACTCTCTCTATCCCTCTGTACCTCCCTAGGCCAACCCCACGTTCATCCCCGTTCCTTTGCCGTTACATCTGTCCGTGTCACCCAGCGTCATGTCGAAACTTGGATGGTTTCTCGAAAAAGCGGCCGTCTCTCACGAGCCCGGGCTCTCTAATGCCCAGTTGATGTTGACAAACGAGGATCTGCGACCAGGTAAGATTCTGATCCGGGAGCTCACTGGATTACCAGAAGATTAAAATTGATCGCTGAAATTCCATGTTGCTATAGTTGATCCCGAACGTCGCCAATGGAAATGGTGGAACTATGTCACTTTCTGGATTGCCGACTCCCTCAACATTGTAAGTCTCAAAAGCCAAATGCGACATATAGTTCGCAGTCTAATTCCATAATGCGACAGAATACATGGATGATTTCCTCCTCGATGATCGTGGGCGGCCTCTCATGGTGGCAGGCATGGATCTGTGTCTGGATCGGATACTTTATCGCGGCTGGATTTGTCTGTCTGACCGGTCGCATCGGTGCTGTCTATCACATCTCTTTCCCTGTGACAGCCCGAGCTTCATTTGGAATCTGGGGCTCTTTGTGGCCTGTGATCAACCGAGTCGTGATGGCGATCATCTGGTACGGAGTGCAGAGTTATATTGGAGGTATGCCCCCCATCAAAAAGCTCCCTCATCCCGACTGAGACTTATGCTAACAATTTGCAGGTGAATGTGTCACTTTGATGATCGAGGCAATCTGGCCTAGCTACAAGGATCTACACAATGGCCTCTCTGCCAGTGCCGGTGTCGATACCAAGGGCTTCCTCAGCTTCTTCCTCTTCTGGCTTGGGTCTCTTCCCGCTCTCTGGTTCCCCGTGCACAAGATCCGCCACCTATTCACCGTCAAGGCTATCTATTCGCCTATTGCCGCTATTGCTTTCTTCGGCTGGGCTATCTCGCGAGCTCACGGTATCGGCCCGATTGTTCACCAGCCCAACACAGTCCACGGAAGCGCCTTGGCATGGGCATTCGTCAAGGCAATCATGACCTGCATCGGGAACTTTGCAGCCCTCATCATGAATGATCCTGATTTTACACGCTTTGCCCGAACACCTAAGGATGCATTGTGGTCTCAGCTGCTCACCATTCCTATCGGTTTCGGAATCACTTCGTTCATCGGAATTATCGTGTCTTCGTCTTCGTCCGTCATCTATGGTGAAGCAGTCTGGAACCCGCTGGACTTGCTAGGCAACTTCCTCGAAGGAGCCAGCTCAGGACAGCGCTTCGGAATCTTCATCATCGCCCTTGGTTTCACCCTCGCTCAACTAGGAACGAACATCTCCGCCAATTCAGTCTCTGCCGGCACAGACCTGACTGCCCTGCTTCCGCGATACCTGAACATCCGACGTGGTAGCTATATCTGTGCCGCCATCGGTCTGGCCATGTGCCCTGTACGTCCTGCCCCTACTAATACAAATTGAAGCACAAATTCTGACCTTTCTTCACAGTGGAACCTAGTCATCGGCTCAAGCCAATTCACAACGTACCTTTCGGCCTACTCTCTCTTCCTATCCGCCATTGCCGGTGTCATGATCTGCGATTACTACTTCGTCCGCCGTGGCTACCTAGACATCAAAGCCCTATACAGCGCCAGCAAAACAGACCCGTACTTCTACACGATGGGTTTTTCCTGGCGCGCCTACGCCGCCTATCTCAGTGGAATTTTAATTAATATCGTTGGCTTCGCCGGTGCCGTCGGTTGTGATGTCCCCATTGGCGCAGAATACATCTACAACGTGAACTACTTCTCCGGCGTGATTGTCTCCGGTGGCATGTACTGGATCCTGACGAAGCTATTCCCTGTCCCGGCCACGAGTGACCAGTGGAATGAGGTTGATATCGATACCGAGCCCGACATCCTGGTTGCATATGGACAAGAGATCAGCGATGAGGAACATACTATTGGCGCAAACCGCTGGGCTACGGATGCGTTGCCGGTGGATGATCAGAAGGGTCTGAATTCTGCGTCTAAGAAGATCTGATGCATTTGGTTTTTTCTTCTCATTGGCCAAAGATACCCCATATATACGATGTATAGTAGGAAGGGTATTTACTCGGACTTGTTATGACGCGATGACATTCAAGATTATGATTATTGAGACTTAGGACTTTCTCGGGCGGTTTTAAGAAAATTCAAGACAATTCTGAATATTATAGAGTTCTTGACAAAGATTGGGTGCAAACCATGAGTCTTATGACACGATAAGAGTACAGACATGGACGGAAGAATAATGTGTGGAGATTGTTCTATAACCCAGTTGGACCCATGAATGCCAAAATCAACGAAAGTATGAACCGATTAAAGCGACCCAGCGCGTGATCTATTATATGAAAGAGACAAAATGTAATACAAACAAGGGAGAACAAGAGACTTCCAACGACAGGCATAGGTGTAATCCAGCACACGTATACTAGGTCGATTGAAAATAGAAGGCCAGGTCAGAATACCCTGGTCAAGAGAAGATAGCTTCTGCCTTCGTAATGATAATAACGTAAGGAAGTGAAAGTTGGCTTTGTAGTGTGGAAAAAGTAGCAAAGCCACGAGATAAGGCGCCTCCAGACCCCAGGAAATATACCGAACCCGAATGCGAAAGGGAAATAGAAAAATTCCGTTGAATGTCCCTTCATACCGTAAGATGCCAGAATGTGATGATGTGCTCCGGTGAACCAGCCACAGTGACCTTTCCCGAGATAATTTGACTCCCGCAAATGCGATGGGCGATGAATGAAAAGGCTGTTCCGAAACCGATGTCCCATATGCGGGTTCCCATGCCTCGATAAAATGATGAATCAACCCAGAGAGACGAATTTGAACACCCCTGCCGGATACAAAGAAAAAGAATCCAAGCCTTGCTGGTACAAAGGAAATATGACAGATAGCAATATACACATGATTCAGAGTAAAACAAGGGGTATCGCTGCGACGGATATAGCAATGGCAACAAGTAAACAGACAGAGACGTGATAAAAGAAGCTCATCGAATGCAAGAAAAGAGTGGCCTTGCAAGAGCCGAGAAGAGGAGTGTGCCTAAAACGTGGGATGGTTCGGCAGGCGAGATAAGAAGAAGCCCAATCATTGCACGAATGATGAGGTTGAGGTTGTGGAAACTGTTGGTGTGAGATTGGGAGAGCTGTCTTTGTCTTCAGGACTGATGGGATCACTTCGGTCATAAAGCTCCTTCTCGCGATCAGTGGACGAGGAACGCTTGAAGACGGTCTGGCCAATCTGGCGAAGGATACCCATGCGCTCCGCACGAAGCTCCTCCAAATCTAATCGTTGGACAGGCACGGGGTCCATCTTGGAGATGCGACAGAATAATGTCGAAAATAAGTACTGGTCACCGCTTCCATCATAGAGAGGCAGGTAGCGGTAGCCTTGTGACAAGCTGGTCAGCTTGGCAGTGAAAGTTGCCAGTTGCACACTGTTGTTATTGCCTGCACTGCGGCCATCCATGGAGCTCCAGACTGTCCACCGGACAAATACCAGATCAGGGTACTTAGTCTCTAGAGACAATTTGAATCGATCATTGAACACGGGGCTGTAGCCATTGCTTTGTTCAATCTTGGTGCGTCGGCGGTGAGGGTATCCGATGCCAGACATACCACTTCGAGTAGAAGCATCCATACCGCCCTCGCCAAATACCAAGCTTTGGCCACGGTCGTCGGCGCTGAACATCTCAATTTCAACATACGGATTGATATTATCCTCCAGTCCAATAGTGCGGGGACGGGGAAGCTGTTGCGCTGAGATGACATCGACCGAGAAGCTGATCAGTTTACGTTCGATCTTACGCTTCGGGCCATCTGATTCAGGCGGAGCGAGCCGAAGACTCTCAGGCTTGAGAACGTAGCCGGTGCGATCAGTACCAGCCGCGAACATGGCTTGGTTCATCTGCATGCCAATGTCATAGGTCTGCCAATTCAGGGCAGCCATTTGCACGCCACGGCGCCAGAACTTGTTTGGATCGAAATTGGAAGAACGGAGGCGGAAGCCCGAGGGATAGACACGAGTAAGGTATTTCCGGTTGTGAGTTTCCAGCGCAACCTTGTTATCATGGCCCTGGCAGATGCTCTCAAACGAACGCTCTGCGAAAGAGTAGACGTGGTTGTACTTGCGACTCTCGGGGGAAGAGAAGCTATGCCACTTGTAGCCACGGGTATATATGCCCAGATCAGAGAGAGGCTTAGTGATCTTGCTTTTCTGGCGGCGACGCTTTTTCTTTTCACTGTGCGTTGACACTAATGCACCGTCACTGTCTTCGGTGCCACTGCTCAAGCTTGTGGCAGTGAGCGATCGTCGGTCCTGTGAAATCAAAGGGCCATTTCCGTCAACGGATCCAATCGAGGGCGGGCTAGAGAGTGAGGGAATTTGGTGTCTGAGATTGATATCGACAGGCGGCGTCGGTCGAACGAAGGGGGTGCTGGCACTGCGCTTACGCCCATGCGTGCCGACAGTACCGACAGAGGTAGAAGTCCCCGTGCGAGAGTCGCTCAAAGAGGTCTCGTCGCAGGTCTTGACCTTGACCAAAATACGGCGCTTCAAGTCCTCTGGTGACGGCAATACGTAGCAGTTGGTCATCAGAGGTTCGAGGACCAACTGATCCTTGAAGGTTTCTTTCATGATTTTGACCATTGCCAGCTGCTGCTCGGGGTTGCAGTGCACCTCGAGAGAGAGAATGAGGGGGAAGTCGCAGGAGATAAAGGCGTATCGGTTGATGACAGTAATACAGTCGGCGAAGAGGACGCTAGTCGTCAAAGTTCGTCCGTGAGACACGATTGGACGCCCATCGGCACCATCCCAGCAGTCGATCTCGACACAGCGACATCCTTGCTGGAGGGCACTAATGTAAGCCTCGGTACTCGAAGCTCCAGCGACCTGGCGACCCAGCAGGTAGGTATTGTGAGAGCTCGAAATAAAGTACTCGTTTAATGGCCGGTCAAACCGCGACTGAGGGGCACGGGAGGCGTAGATGCCGTTGTTGAGAGAAGTCAAAAAGCCAGAGAAGGTATCCAAGTCCATTACGGCCGGAGGAGGGATGTTGATGTCTGACGCATCAGAAGGGGTCCGCTTAGATCGCCGAACAAATTTGTCGAAGATGGCAACCCAATAATCGCGATCGGAATCAACATCCTCTTTTTGAACATCACAAAGGAAAGTCAAAAACTCTTCTTGAGTCATACCCGATTTATGGTCAGCAGTTCTGCTCTTGAATATTTCTTTAACATCCTTTCGCTCCTTAAGCCGCCTGAGGAAGTCCTTGAACTCGGAGAAGTTCAGTTTTCCATTGCGGGCAGCATCAGCTTTACTGAATTGTGCGCGAAGCATGTTCTTGGAGCAATTGATGTGCAAGCTGCGGCAAACCTTCTCCACGGCAGAGAAATCAAGACTTGGTTCTTCTCCAGGTCGCATGCCCTGGGGAAACAGGCGAGTCATCTCGTGCTGCCAGTGGGCTTGAAGGACCGCCTCACTTTGACCGGAGCCAGCCAGTCCAGCCATGAGGCCGATCCGATATCGGGAGATGTGTTCGAGGGTGGTGGTCCAGAGATCGAGCACGCGATCACTGGGAGCGATCAAGTGCAGGGTTTTGACTGCTCGACCTTTGAAGCGCTCCGAGTCAGCGATGACGATGGTAAACCAGCGACGCTCGACATCTTCTGGAACTTGATGCTCTTCACGATAATTCCGTGCATCTGCGCCGACGCGAATTTCTTTGATGTCGTCAATGTAGAAACGCTTGGCGGGATTTGAAAGGTCCCAAAACACTTTCGCAGCACCAAGGTCCAGGAAAAAGCGGACCTGCTTGCGGTGCTTCTTGGTCACCTTGGTCAACACGGTTCCACGCTGCAACGCAGAATCCACCTTGGGAGCAATGGCGACGCCAGCTGTACCAACCACCTCGCTAGCCGACATCATTCGGCTTTCGCTCCGAAGGCTTGACGGTTCGGAGCCAGCCCAAGCGCCAAGGCCGTCCAAAGCTTCGCTAGTGTCATCTTCATTGCTTGAGTCCAAGGCAATATCTCGTGGTTGGGGTCCGGTCTTGCTGTCGCTGCGTCGGCGCATGATGACAGGGCCGGAGCTGCGGTCTCGCTTGTCGTTTTGCGAGGCAGATTGTCTTCTCCGAGTAAGCTTGTTGGCAGCGCCGCGCGAGATCCTTCGCATCAGACCAGGAGCTTTATTGCTAGTAGTGGAAGGATCAAGGATACCAGGCGCTTCGGGGACCGCCATCATAGCTTCGCCGAGCTCGAGGGGTGCGGGAACGGGAAGAGGGTAACCAGTGCCTCGACCACGAGGCCCCTCGCTGGCGAATTGGTAAGGAGTACCGGCGGGAGTAAATGAGTATGGTGTGCCCGGACCAGGGCAAGCTGAGACGGGTGTAGAGGAGGGTGAAGATGTGAATGAAGGTGCGGAGGAGGGAGTGGGTCCTGAAGGTAAAGAGGTAACAACATGGTGTAAAGAGGTAGAGCGGCCGAGAGAAGAAAGTTTTAAGCTGGATTGCGTCTCGGCATCCAGAGCCGAAGGTGAGCTTGCTGCATATGCCATGGCGGCTATCTCGTTATCGCCAGCTCAGCTGTCGTCGATAGGAACAAAAGTTCAGCCTGTCGTAAACGGTACCAACGTCAGAGTCACCTGGACTCTTTGAATGGCGAATCAGTAAACAGCACAGAGGACCAGCCAGCCGTTGAAGGTTTGCAAGGATAACTCTTTCAAAGCGATCCGAGCCAGGAAGACAGAAAGAGGATTAGCTCGACACAGTAAGAAAAGGTGATTGGGATTCAGCCACGTCCTCAGCAGAGATGACCCGTTCTTGAACTCTGCATCTTGGCCTGGTTAGGATGCAACGCGGAGAGCCTGGCCGGAGAGCGCCTCACGGAGGAAAGCCGAGGGAAGGAAAGGGAATATTGAGGCGAGAAAAGAACCCAGATAACAATTGCAACAGACAGTGGCCCCGCGCAATGGGCGGATATTTCCCCGAGAAGCTTGCTCCGATGCTAGCCACTGATACTGATGATAGACGTCACACCCTGGGGGAGGATCAAACGGGAAGATGATCTCCGGGTCCAAGGTTCCGGTCCGCAAGTCTCACTTTCTTCTTTTGGAACCGAGCTGATTGCCGGGAAAGAAAGTTCCAATGATACCACAACGTGACCCCTCTCTTCTACTTGTCGATCTGCCGGTCCGTGGGGAAAGCTGCTGCTCCTGCACGAAAGGAGAGGGGGGGTGGCTATTGCGAAATGGACCAATTGATCTCGCGCAACCAGTGAGCGAACCAAGAGGGAATTGGGAGGGGCTACTGCAGCAGCTCGCGCACGCTCGGTAACGGAGGGGAAACGAGACGCAGGTCAGAGGCCGGAAACTGGCGCATATGCGGGTTCAATCCCGGTGGTTCAGAAAAGAGCCCCAGAGGTGGTCCCGTCGCGTGTTCGGAAATAGGCGGCGGTAGCGACGAGGGTATTAGGAGACAATGGAGGAACCGGGGTATGATCTGAGGCGAGAAGTACAGCTCTCGATTGGCGGCGACAGGAACTAGCAACGCAGTGGGCGATGGGAGTACCCGTTTGTAGGGCGCAAGGAACTTTTTTGCGCGAAGACAGACGAATGCGATTTGAAGATTGGGAATTGCGACACTGCCAGCGCAGTGAATGCAGGCGGTCCAAAGAGGAAAATGAATGGGTGACAGGACCAAGGCGACTCGCTGATGTTGGATTTTGTGGTTTTAGTGTCGATTAGTCGTCGCTGTGAGCTGATCCAGTTTTTGCTGCAGGGTTACGTGGTGGCCACTAGAATATGTGAGGCGGGATGTAGACTTGCTGCAGCGTACTCGCGATGATCATGCAAGAAGGACAAGAGCCAGCGTCGTCCTCTTTGTTGATGATCTTTGTTGATGAAATGTGTGGAAGAAAGAAGGGGGCAGAGAAATAATTAAATCAATGAATCAATCTCAGCGACTCCGGGTTGGAATTGAAGCTGGAGTGGGGACTTTGTACGGTATAACCGGGCGTATTGGTGTATTGTGTACAGTATTCCCAGTACCGAGTACGTGTCATGTAACGTAGTGGATTGTATCCCCGTTTCACTTCTTTTTCCTTCTTTTCAGTTCCCCTTTGTTTTTTTTTCTTGGTGTGATAGCCACACGTGGCTGACTTTCGATAGAGACTTTGGAGGCAGGGTAAAAGCGTGAACAGAGGGCGGGCCTAGTGTTGGTCTCTTATCACTCACGGTGTGGAAGAGCGAGAGCGCCAGAAACGGTTTCTTGAAGAAAAGTAGACCCGGAGCCCAAGTTAAGCGGAGGGACAGAGAGGCCCCAATTAAATACGGACACCGCTAGTAGGTGAACGCGAACAACGCATAGCAACGGCCCTGGACAGGATCACAATCTCCAAGATGCAATCACCCCCGGGTATCATTAGGTACGACTCTATGCCGCCTATCAGGGCACAGAGGCCGGTTTGGGTAGGAAATGGGATGACGATGCGGAATGATGGCACATCCCGAATGGGCAGATCTCATCTATCCGTGTCATTGGACGATCCCTCTAATTCCTGGGGAATGCTATCGGCCAACCGGGAGCCGATCAGTGTTTCAGATGCACGGAAAGGAGCGACACGAGGGCGACGGGAAACAGAGCACACGGTGTAGGGGGGAGAAACCTCCTATGGCGGAGCTCACGGAGGATTAATTCGCACGATGTGGAGACTAGGAAGGCAGTCTATTCCATTCTGACTTCCATAGTCTGACATTGTGCCGGGCTCCAGTTCCCCCACAGCCATGTTTTTGAGTCATACTAGTCATGGTCGTCGATAGTCCTAGTCGCACTTTACATACCGTGGCCCACATAATTTCTATGGGGGTATCAATGTACCGACACGCCGGGCGCCGGGAAAGAATATGTGAGTATGCGGAGCCCGCGAATCCTTGCGTTTTGATCTCTGGAGAATACTCAATGAACTCCGACAAGGTTCAACATCCCTGCTTGACCTTCAGGGATGCGCTCCTTCGTTCAACGGTTGATGTCCCAGGGAGATAGGCGTGTATGCCACAGGTCGATCATGATGCACATCATTGTTCCGTCGGTGGGGTATACTATACCCCGTACACCGCAAAAAGAAGACCGGATCAGGACTTCACCGTCATTACCCTCAACCCCATAGCCGAGAATACAGTACCTAACCCAAACGAAACCCTGAGGCTGGAGCAGTGGCAGTGAAACGTTTTGGACGGTGCAAATGGGGCTGGTGGATCCCCGCAATGAGCCAACGCGAGAGATCGTCGCTCTGTTTGAGAGCCCGTTCTCTGACGAACTGGTTTAGTGCCTTCTGGTCTCCCCTCTTTCTCTCTTCCGTGAATCAAGCGGTCTGATCTCTGAATTTTTGTTTTTCTATTCTCTTGGATGTGTCTCAGAACTCTACGTTTTTTCGCGCTCCGTCAGCTGATACCAAAAGGTCCAACTGTCTCTGTACTTCGCGCGATACGGACTAGGGCTAGCCATGTAGACTCGCAGATAGCACTGATTAACCCTCTGCGGGGTCGCTGTCAGCCCCGCGTTACTTGATGCGTTGGCGATGCTGTACTGCTCAGAATTCCCTGATTTCGGCTTTCCGACCATCTACGAGTCCCTCTCCACTGCATAGAGCGTGTCAGTTAGCGCATCATCTCAAGCAACACGCCCACCCGAGACCAATCACCTCATCAGCAGGCACCGTGCATTAGACGTGCAGCAAGCACCGAAATTCTTCGGCGATCTGTAGAGGAACATGATGGTGATCATAGAACTCCCGGGATGGCGTATCCCAACATGGGAGGACGATAATTCGACTCCGAAGACCGCACGTGCTAGGAATGAGCCGAGTGACTCACGATCCCCATCTCATAGGCTTTTCTTTCACTTCCGATCGATCCGTGCGCTATCGTGGGCGGTTGTGGCGGTTTGCAACTCGATAAGATCACGACCAGGGTCCCTGGACCGTATTAGCGATCAATGTTGACCGTATCATCCTATATCGTCATTGTCGTCTAATTTCATCTACTTGTCCAGCAGGGCATCCAGTAGGGAGGAGCTTTTTCTTAAGGGCCCGGACATTCGTCAATCGTCCGCACGGTGATCTCGTTTGCTCGGGCTGAGGTCAGAGTGCCTCGTCACAGACCGCCCCTATCGCCCGTCAATTAATCTGCTTCGTGATGTTCAGCCAGTCAGCAGGGATAAGTAAGAATCCCGTGTCAATGGTTGTCGAGCATGCTGATGATCGCGTCAGAGGGAAAATCAAAGAGGGGCCTACGTTTCTTGTTGCATATCCTAATCCCTACAGCCGGCTTCCACGGATCTCATAGTCCCCCGGCTCTGACGTGCCCTAATCTATTTTCGATTTTCGATTTTATTTTAATTTTAATTTTTGTCTTTTTAGAGCGTGGCGCTCGCTCCCGTGACCTTGATTTTCCGGTTTCAGCAGACATGACAGCAAGATTCATCAATCACCCTTAAAAAGGCGTCGCAAGTAATGAAACCTATTGCCCGCCCCGTACAGCCCACTCGAAGGAACCCATAGCTGCCTAGTTGGGGATAGTCTACGGCCAAAGAAATGTCTTAGGATGGTTTTCCTTCCAAGGTTCTTGGGTTCTTCCATTGGCTTGAGTGGGGACTCCTAACGTTCCGCCTTCGTGAACTAGATCCACTCTGACAGGGTTCTCAAGATTTGTATCGAAAATTACAATGGGCGTCATTGAGTGCCTACGTGCCTACGTATTCACCGCCCAACTCGGCTAGATGGTTATCTTGCAGACGTATGCCTTTTTTTAGTTAGAGACATGCTCGAATCTCTCCTAGCATAGAAGTCACATTCCCTGATGCTATAACATGCAAGAAGCTCAAGCTCCGAAGGTAAAATTTAAAGATTGCACAATTACAGATTTTGCCACTATGGAAACTCAGGTCGAGCGTGCTTGATCGAGGAGCCGAGCTACCAAGTTGATGAGCATGTCAGTAATACCAGTCACTCAATCTCGCATCCGCACCTTGCTACGATCAGCAGCCCGAAATAACCCCCGCTTTCTCTAGCCCCTGCCCTATGGGACGACATTCTCGGACAAAGCGAAGAGAAACCCCCCCTTTTGCTTTCAAATGATCTTGCGGGGACTCAGCTGATGCGCTCGTCGCAAACTAGGACCGTAGTGCCCGATTTTACACCGCTGGAGTTGTTTCGCCCGTAATTTTGTTTCGAGGACGCGTTGTTCTTCCAGACATCTGCATCATTTACACCATGCTTTTCAATAAAGTTAATGCGTTACTCAAGCAAAGGATGAGGAATTCAGGTGCTCAGATGACATCATGAAGACGTGCACGCGAAAGCCTCATCCCCGTAATACCTGGAGTACAGAATTACAAGCCATGTGCCGTTTCCATACCGAACTGGTATCTGCACGGTACTTAAAATTACGGAATACGCCAGGAACATCAAATCAAGCCCGATGGCCCAACCCTACAGAAACGCTCAAGCTAATGGGTGACAGGGGATTTAATGTCAGCCACTCACCATTGAAACCAAGGGGTACACTCATCCCTAACTCAAACTTAGTGGACATTGAATCAGAGGCAAAACGAAATAGAGTAAAAAAAAAAATGAAAAAATGAAAATGAGAAATTCACTAATCGGGTCTCTGATGGGTCTGATCTTCAGGAGAAGGAAGGGGCTTATCATCTCCACTCCAACGAGATTCTTTGTGGCCTCCGTCGACCCGATCTCACTGTGGAATGGGTATTCCAGAAGCGAATCCAAAAAATTGTTCCGACATGTTCGAAGAGGCCTTAGCACCGTCTCTACACCGTCTCTAGGGCCCTTCACCCCTAGTTTTCCAATTACTTACATGGACATCGTTCAGAGTCCCAACTGACTGGAACCGTTGCGCCTCATTGGGGGCCAGGGCGGGTGTCATTGATTCGACATTTATTTTCGTGTTTCCTTCGCTCGTCTCCAAAGGCCTACTCCGGTCACACATTGGGCAACTCTATTGCCTTGGTGACTGGGTGAACTGACCAATCAATGTAGATGCGGCCTGGGATAAGAACCTATTCTTTCCCCTCGAATATTACCCACCCTTTACTCACCTCCCGGTCCACACTAGGTCACAGATACAGTTGTGAAAACCCAGTGTTTCGGCTGCACATCCCTACACGCAAGGTGGGCAAAGTCGCAATACGATGACAATACACCGACACGGCTTGAATGATCCAATCTGTCTCATCTGCAGTCATCCCTCGGTTCAAGCCCCGTCCGAATCCTTCGATGCGTTTTCGATGCCTAATAGACACGCCCGTGTTCCACTAGCACGTCCAGCCATCATGCACTAGAGTTGTCCAGGGCGGATGCAGCAGCTCCGTCCAGCCGTCCTCTGCTAGCGTGGAGTGGCTCAGTCTGAATTGCAATAGCGCAGGAGCGCTTCAAGAGCTCTGTGTGGCCATGTGACTCAATTTCGACTCCCCTGTTCAAAGCGATCGGTGCAACTCTGCAAGGGGAGGATTATGGGTCGTGCCGACGGTGTGTAACCTATATCGGGCGACCCTTGTTCGCCCTTATTGGAATTTTTATATATCAGAAATTCTAATGGAGGGCGTCAGCTGCTATTTCATCGCTTGAGGCTGCGAAAGAAGCGCCAAGCCCACTTTCTATGATGATATTTCAAAGGACTTTTATCACACTCGTAAGCTATATGCAACTTCTCCTGGACATCTTCCGGACGCTGGATCCCCGGAACTTGGAGCTTCCACACATCAATCATGCGGCCAGAGACGGGGTGCTCCGTAAAATAGGACATTCATCAGGCTCAAGAGACTTTTTTTTGGCCCAGCACACCATATGATTCTGCAACGAGTCAGGCAACCAAGAGCTTTGAGATACATGGCTCCTCCCGTCTTGGGCACGGCGCGTGATGCCTGTTGCCCCATTGAACCTGCCAGCGAAGCAATGGCGCGATTGGCAGGGCTGAGACGAAAACCCGCCTCTACGAGAGGGGTTTCTTGAGACCCAGATATCCGGACTTATCCACTTCACTCCGTTCTGGCTGGGCGGCTCCTTCGGCATTGCTCGATGTGGAACTCTACAGGGCTGTGCCCGCAAGCCATCCCGAGGCACCTAGGTGATTCTCCTCAGCGTTTGAATGTACTCCAGGTACCCGTTTAGCAATGCTATTATGCCGAAAACGGCTGTTTCAGCTAGCCACGAGCGTCGCAGCCATCACCAAGGGCCGACCGAGCCAGATATTCTGTTATGTTGAGATACTTGATGGAGCAGCTCGGCAGGTCCGAGTCAGTCCATCTCTGCCCCGCGCGGCACCTCAAGCCACTTCTGGAATCCGATGAACCCAAAGTTCAGCCATCATCATGATCGACAGTACAATGGAAGAGTGGCATGAATCAACCATTATACCGGTACAAGCCCAAGTTATCTTACTGGGGACCGGAGTTACCATCCGCGGAGAGAAAAGTGGACACTAGGTACCCATCGCGAATCTGGGGGCTGAAAGCTAAGTGGACTTTCACATCTGCGCGACCCACAACCCACACAAAATCTCCCAGGGCACAACGTGGCTTCCAGAATCTCCATCGAAAGATTCAGCCTCACCCCGATCTGATTTGTAGATTATAGGAAATGCATCATCCAGACGTCAAGATGCATAAGATCCCCGGTCAACAGCGCCCTCAGCTGGGTTTTCCGTCTGATTCTTGCGCATTTCGACGGCATAGCCTTTGAAACGAAGCACACGGCACGGGTCGGATGCTTCCTTAAAGCCGTTGTCAATGCTAGGCTTGGCAATCTCGCTTGATCCCATCTTGGAAGCTCCAACGGTGACCGCGAGGACGGAGCCGTATCAAATATGAGTGGTGGATCTTGGCCATAACAGGTTCCTCTCTAGAAACGGTATTGACCAGGATGCTTACAGGAATCTCTGATACGCGGCAGTCAAGCCTCGGTCGCTATTCTTAGTATCTTGTTCTATTCCCTGTTGAATCTATTGCATGCATTGGGTCGAGTCTGGTTCGCATCTCTGAAACGCGCGATCCGGTCAATCGGGTCATCAGGATGATCCGCGTTTCCGATTACCAGCCCCTATACGCAGAAGCCGTATATAACACAGATCAAGTCATCAAGGAGCTTGTGGATATGAGGGTAATAAAAAATCAAACTAGCTAAGGGTGCGCTCAGATAGTGCTTTGTCAAGAGAATTCTCCGTTGCTCTCCTGACCTGCCCCACTCCACTTTTCATATCATTATCTGGAACCCGAAGTGCCATTTATGCGAAACCCTGATACACACACACACACACACACATACCTCAATCATTTGGAAATCAGGTTTGATGTTGTCGAGTGGATGGCTAGCATCCCGGTAATCTTAACGTGGCGATCATGAAGTTTTCTTTGGGGCAGTTTGTCGCCCTCGTGAAAATGGCACTGTGGGACACGATGCCAAATAGGCAATGTCCTATTCTTAGTGGCTCTCGTAAATCGTGGGTCAATGTCTCGCATTTCAGAGACCGTTGGTTTCGCTACCGCATGGCGCGGGAGTGGAAAACCACGATACGTTGAACTCCAGGTACTGCCGGCAGCAGTGGTGCGTCCCCGGATACGAGGGCAGACCCACGGTTACGGGAATTCGATGGGTGGATCTGGCAGATCAGGCAGATCCCTTGACGATGATATTCAGACAGCTAATAATTAAATCCAGAGAAGATATTGAATATGTTTGGTTGCGCGTACTACATAGGACGATAGCGTCTCGAATTGTTGTGTCCCACTGTACTTTCCCCGCTTAGGAAGCCGTTCAACGCCGCCTGTCTGTAGCAGAATCAACTTGATCATGGATCTATCTGCGCCAGTCAACAGCGCCTTCACCAAGGCTTTGCCCAAAGTAGAGGTATGAGTGTTTCTGTTCAGAATGCGGCCTTGTAGCAAGCTTATCAAGTGCCCCTCCATTCCAGCTGCACGCCCATCTGAGTGGAAGCATTAGTCGCCAGTGCTTGCACGAGATCTGGAAACGCAAGAAGGCAAAGAATCCTCAATTCCCAATTGAGGATCCTCTCGTGCTCATGCCCCCAGGCAAGGTCGACTACACTCTTCAAACGCAAGTCACGCGCAATTCTCGAATTCTAGCGACTAACACTGCGCCACAGCTTCTTCCAAGTCTTCTCCAAACTCATTTATCAACTATGCAACGACTTGGATAGTCTCGCATACGCCGTCACCAGCGTCCTCGAAGATTTCCTCGCTGATGGAGTGCGCTACCTGGAGCTCCGAACGATTCCTCGAGCATCCCCAGAATCAAACATCACCTCAGAAGACTATCTAACCACGGTCCTGGATACCATCCAGACATTCAAATCCGGGAACCAAGAAATGTCTGTGTTCCTCATCTTGGCTCTAGATCGCGGCAATACCACCCCCATCGAAGCAATGCGCATCATCGACCTTGCAATAACCACCAAGCCGCGCGGGGTTGTCGGCGTCGACCTCTGCGGTAATCCGACGCAAGGCGACGTCACACTCTACCGCGACGCATTCGCCCGCGCAAAATCTCACGGCCTTGGCCTGACGCTGCACTTTGCCGAAACACCAGCCTCCGGCAGCCCGGCTGAGCTAGCTGCGTTGCTTTCATTCCAGCCTGACCGGCTTGGGCATGTCATCCACGTGCCTGATGAGTTCAAGAGGGAGATTACGCGGCGAAGGCTTGGGCTGGAACTTTGTTTGTCGTGCAATGTGCATGCGAAGCTGATTCAGGGGAGTTTTCTGGATCACCATTTTGGAGAATGGAGGCACGAGGAATGTCCCATTGCTCTGTGTGTGAGTTCTGTTTTGAGTCAATGTTGTTATTCTGTGCTAATTAAAGTTCTGTCTTTGTAGACTGATGATGTGGGCTTCTTCTGTAGCCCTGTCTCGAATGAGTATCTTCTTGCTGCTGAACATTTTGAACTCGGCCGTGCTGAGTTACTGAAGTTGTGCTCTGGCTCGGTGGAGGTTATTTTTGGAGGCGAGCAGGAAAAGGCGAGACTACGAGGCATGCTTCGTGACTTCTCGGGGAAGACAACAGAGAGGGGTTACGCGCGGGTCACTGCAACTTAGCAATATCATTGCTGGAACCAATTTACGTTTACTCATATCTCAATCTCCCATGAATATGTTTTCTCATTTGGCGCCCACGCCTTTAATTTTGACCCCATTTTTTAGGGGGCCGCTTCATCGCGTAGACTCCCTTGGGATTGGGCCCTGTTGGGCGGCTCACTGCGATTTACAGTGGCAGGCCATGATGAAGACGACTCCAAAATAAGATTTGACGTGTCCACTGATTCATCGACCACGTCAAGAATCAAGTTTTCACCGGAGTTGAATAAACTGTCAGTCATCACACTTGAAAAATTGCACCTCCTCAGTTGAAATCTTCTCATAGATCGAACACAGACTTGGAATCGATATCATCAAACCCAGGTCTGGATCCTGTTTTGGCCACGTTGAAAGCGCATCGAGCATCAGATCATGTCATAATCTTATGAAGTTACGGTAACTCAGGTGGTTCAGCCTTCTCAATAGAGGTGACTTTTTCATAATAGCTAGTTCAAAGGGAAAGCAAGGGGGGCTCCGAGTCAATAGTGGAAAGTGGCGTGCACTAGGCTGACAATAGCTCCACCCAGCAAGCCACCGGTTCGGAGTGGTTTCTAGGAGCTCAAAGTCAACCTCGATCAATAAGCTGGAAGAGAATCAAATCTATGAATGAGCGGATCGCATCACAATCACCTTTACATGATTGACGCCGACAGGTCAGTGGCAATTGAGCTGCCGATACTTCAACCCAGGTCCAATGGGCCCGAGTACATGGATAGTCCTGACTGGACCGGTTCTGCAGATCCTTCACTCTGTTTTGCTCGATGCATCAGTGTACGGGCCTGTGATTGATTCCATATTCAAATTATGCGCCAATGTGCTTCATTGATTGTATCATGTCAATAACAATATTTACCCACGTCGGCTCTCACTTACCTTGATTTATTCATTGAAGATCTAAATAAGGGCTAGAGTTAGTCTATAGTAGGGCGTCATACAATTGTATTATTCTACTCAGTTTCGTGAGAATGGCAACTTACTCAACATCGAAACCCCTGTGAACAGTGGGGCGAGGCTAAGTCGTGTCCACAGCGGACTTCCTTTTTGGGTTCCCGGCATCACCGCCTCTCACATCTTCAGTAAATCTCATCCGTGCACAACAATCAGGTTGAAATTGTTTGATCCCCGCTTGCACTTTGGCCAGCGCTGAGTCACGGAAGCGGCGACTCTTTGAGGCTTGGTTGCAATCGACTCCCATGATACTTAAAACCATCGGGACTACAATCTGAACTTACTTTGACAGCCTCACTCATTCCTTGACATTTTCCGATTGCATCCATCAGGTGGACATAGAAGTTTCTCTTTTCCGTTTCGTTGACTTCGTCATGTCGAGCCTCGGAGCACTTCCTCAAACCCTCAAATCAATCACTGCCACCAAAATCAAGGAACTATCGAAGCAGCGAACGCTATTCGACAAGCGCAAACAGGAGATCCTCGCAGACGCCAATGCTGCTTCTGATATATCTACTAGATTACGCATCCTTCTGGATGGACTATCGCGCCTGAAAGGTTATTCCAAAGATGCCCCGGACCAAGAGACCCGAGACCTGGATCTCGATTCATTAAGCTCGTCCGACGATTACTTAAAGGGCAACAACTCAGACGACTACTCCGATCTAGAATTGACCTCACCCGTTGTGGGCCAAATTCAGGCAGAGAATCATGCCAACATTCGCCGCTTTCTTTTGCAGAGTCGATATGACGTCTCTATCACAGAGGCTACCCTACTTGGGTGGATCACACTTCTGGAGAAAGAGCTGCGCTACTTGGAGCTGAAGCATGAACATGCAGCCTTCTACAGTAGGCTGGTGACTGAGTGGTTGACGCAGTTGGACGAGAAAAATACGTCTCCTGCTAGGGATCAGAGCGCCCACGATGAAGTCACAAAATCCGACACCAGCTTTGAGAGCGTAGGTCGAGCAGAGATGCATGAGCAGCGAGAAAAGTGGGAGTCTTTGGTCTTCGCAGCTCCCGACCACGTTGACAAGGACTCTGTTCGGACGTACCTTGATGCCTTGTTTACCAAGACAAAGTTGTCTCAACAGGCCCTCAAAGAGCTCCGTGAGAGTATCATGAAATTTGCGAACAATTTAGCCTCACAAGCCGAGTGGCTGGATGTCGATAAGCTCCACTGGGTTGCAAAGGCTCTGATGAATACCGATCTTCTCAGCGCCGAAAAGTCGACCCTTCTCAAAGAGTTCATGCAAAACAGCGAGGTCACACAAGAAGTGGTCGATGTACTCAACATGCGTCTGGCTTCTCTTGACAGCTGGGACTGGGGATCTGATGGTATTCCGATTGAGATGCGCCGTCAGTTGAACGGAAAATATCGAGTCTTCATGGACGAAGACCTTCTCGATGGATTATTCCTACAGTACCTTGGATCGAGGTGGGCTGTTACATTGCGGAAAATATTCACCAAGTTCTTACACTCCTTTGCATGGTGTCCTATGAACGACGATGTGCCGGACGGATACAAAGATGAGCGCAAGTATTTTCATAGTAGCAAGATTCACGCCGAGGCCCAAGGCCACAGCATCAATGAATTGCGAAAAGAAACTTACTGCAAAGATTACTTCATGAGCCAGCTACCAGAATCAACCGATGATGGGGCTAGAAGCTATGACGACGACTCTCAATCAAAGAGTGCTCTCGATACAAAGCATTCACTACTTCACCTCCTGGTGACCGAATCTCTCGTTCACAGAAGCCAACGAGGAGAATTCACTGCTATTAGATCCGACTATGAGTGGTTTGGCCCTAGTTTGCCTCATGCGACAATCCTCGCCGTAATGGAATATTTTGGCGTTCCAGAGACGTGGCTCAAATTCTTCAAGGTCTTTCTGGAGGCACCTCTCAAACTTGTTCAAGATGGTTTGCATCCTTCCACTCAAGTCCGCAAACGTGGTGTTCCCATAACCCACACCCTCTCGGACTGCTTTGGGGAATCAATCCTGTTCTGCATGGACTATGCAATCAATCAATGCACCAACGGCGGTATTCTGTATCGACTCCACGATGACTTCTGGTTCTGGGGCTCAAGAAGTACGTGCGAGAAGGCGTGGTTAGGGATGACTGAATTTGCCAATGTGATGGGCCTGCGATTCAGCGGCGAAAAGACTGGTACGGTACTTATGGATAAGGCCAAAGCTGAAAAGTCCTCGGTTCTTCCTGTCGGTGATATCCGTTGGGGTTTCTTGGTCATGGACGCTGAGCAGGGAAAATTCGTCATTGACCAAGCTCAAGTAAACCAGCACATCGAAGAACTTGACCTACAGCTTTCATCCTGCAAGACCATCTTTTCCTGGGTAGAGGCATGGAACAGCTATTTTGGACGTTTCTTCACGAACAACTTCGCAAAGCCCGCCATGTGCTTCGGAAGAGATCATATTGACATGGCCATCCGCACACTCAGCCGTATCGAGAGAACGTTGTTCTCCAAGGGCGCCAAGGAACCTAAAGGGGGAGTTACCAACTACTTGCGAGGGGTGATTGCAGAGCGGTTTGACATCCACGACCTGCCGGAGGGTTTCTTTTACTACCCTGTTGAACTGGGCGGCTTGGGGCTCCTCAACCCGTTCGTTCGGCTGCTTGCCATGCGTGAGAACATTACACGTAAGCCTGAGAGACAACTCCAGAAAGCATACTTGCAGGACGAGATGCTCTACCAAACAGCCAAGGAGGACTTTGAAAAGCATGGCCCCTGTACCAGCTTTATCAGGCGAGGAGAGGACGGCAAGCCCCTACCGTTCTGGTCCCTAGAGGAATTCACCAAGTATCCCGAGACATACAGCTCCAGTCTTCTAAGGGCATACAAGTTGCTGAATGAGGTCCCGGAAGAGAAGAGTGTCCCCCCTACTGCAAGCTTCAAAATGAACCAGGCTAGTTTGAAGGGGGAGGGTAGTGGCCCGATCTCATCTAGTTGGGACTGTATGACCCCTTACTGGCGTTGGGTGGCAGAATCATACTCCGACGAGATGGTCAGCACTTATGGTGGCTTGGCAGCTGTTAGTCGGGAGTTCATGCCCCTGGGAGTGGTGAAGACTTTGAAGGAAGGACATTTCAGGTGGCAGAGTTGAAGAGCGACCTTTTTCCGGGTTTTCTGGTTCTTGCTTCTCAAGATCACCATGTACCCACACCCATAATTGCATTCGGAGTTGACTTACTGGGTTAAATGACCAGATATCTTGAGAGAGTAAAAGGCGTTTCTAGATATTGAGGTTCTTGCCTTTCTTGTTTCTGGTATGCTATTCTCTGCTTTCAATCTAACGACTTCGGGGCTGTGAGACCTTCCCATCACATCGAAGTAACATTCCGTAATACGTAGTGATGAGGCCCATTGGAGCATCACTAGTCACCTTGAATATACGCAATACTGTCATGACGGACAGAGATTCCTTCACCTTAAATGGGTGGGCATAGAAAGACCAACTGAAGTCATCGATTGATGAATGCAAAAAGCCAAGCGCCGAAGCTCTGAAACAACAGTAACATCACTCCAAAACGCTCAAAAGACGGCGCGGTCCTATGTGAGGTCTTGAAGATGAATGTTGCTCTTTGAAGCTCCTCGATGGACCTTCTGAGTACTTTCTGGGCAGTCCCAGGGCCGTGCCGGTTCCAGTTCTAAAATTGAGTCATTGTTCGTTCCTGGTCAAACCAGCCTTGGTGAGTCAAGAGATTGGATTTTGGCGATACCGAGTTGTCCCACAGCGAGAATGAAATGTGAACTCACAGCACTGATTCAATATTCGCATATATCATCGTTCGGGAATAGAGTAGCCTACTGTACGATACCCGCGGAATGTTTGACGATACTCGAGGGCTTAGCAGAAGATCATTATGTTGCAGACAAGATGAAGAGAAGCATTGTCAGCAAATTCTCGCCGACGAAAGCGTTAGGTAGTTCCAAGGTTCCAACATACGCGCATCCGTACTTTCGCTGTTAATCGTGCGAACTAGACCGCTCCGGAACACGATTCAAAATCCGGGGTACGGCACCATAGGAACCGAGCTTGACCAGATGGGCAATTCTCTTTTGATATATATGTATTCCTAATTATTTGCGGTGCCTAAATTGGCGGCGGGTAAAAGCCCGACATGGCCACCCATTGGTGTACTTGACTGGGAACCCTTTCTAGGGAAAGTAGCGACTGAAACCATACAAGGCCAGAGCATCACTTCCTCCTAAAGATGGCCGACTCCAGAAACAATGCGGAGCTACTATCATATTCCTGCCTTTCGTCCAGTCTCTCGCCTTTCCACCTTTCTTCCTTCCTTCATCTCGAATCTCACTTAGAATTCATCCAAGCTTCACTTATTGCTCATATATTTGTCTCACTGTCGACAGGTATAAGGCATAATCTCACACAGCTTCATTTTCACTCCTCTCAACCCCTCTATATACTACAAGGAGTCACAAAGTTCATTAAGAACATCGATCATGGCATCAGCTTCCGAATCCTCGTCGTTGCTGGAGATCTTCTCCAGAAATAAGGCCTATTTTGATCCGCGTTTGTTTGAAGTCCACTCCACCGTCGATAGCGTATTGCCGGTCGAGCCCAAACCTCCCACTCCACCCCAGCTAGTTCTTGTCCTAGAGGCCGCTCCTGTCATGCCCGCCAAGGGCCCCGACAATTCTCTTTACAGCCTGCACACTCAGATCCGAGGGAACACAACACTCGTCCCCTTCTCGACCACGCCAGAACGGACTCGAAGTATCTCATACGACTCGACCATCCACGTAACTCAACATAAGGATCTCAGCCCCTTCGGTAATTTTGCTGATACATCACTTGATTCATATATTGAGAATGACATTTATTTCTCACGTCAATCAGTGCGCGAACCGTCCGACAACGAGTCCGAGCTCGAGGATGTGACAGTGGAAAAGGCTGATGTGAGGAAACTCATCGCGGAGGAACTCAAGAAGAATATGACTCGTGCCAAGAAATTGTGCTCGAGGGCACGGAGTAGCCTCCATTATTAAGGGTCTTGTCTATGGTCTCGTTCGGGGGAGATCAACTAAATGTAATATTGTCTGGGGCATTCCTGTGATGGAGCGAATCCTGTACTTAACGGACCATCTGAATGATGTTCGAATCTCTACAATCAAAGTAACGTTTCTGTCCAGTTCAAGCTCGTAGAGATCAAGCTCTTAGAGATATTAAATAAATTGGTCTATGCCAGATAATGTCACGGCAATTCTGTACAGCCGGTCCAAAGAGATGCGCGAATCAACGTCAAAAGGCGGCCACGAGGTCTTAGAAGTCCCGAAGGTCCCGTGAAAGGAGACCTCTAATTAGTGACAGAGAGTTATCTGGGTGATCAGTGTAGAGAAACATGAAAAATAACACTTAGAAAGAACAGGAGGATGTAGTTTTAATCACACTTCACAGTATCACTGGTGTGTAATTAAGGGCGAAGTATACAAAAGGCGGTCGGCCGAGTTGCCTGTGCGCCGAAACAGCCAGCTAACAATTGCCAGGAACGTCAACACTCCCACTTCCCCTCCAACCCTCCCAATTAACTACAAGATGGATCCCTTTTCAGCAGAGGGCGGTAAGCTTTTCAATGTCCCAGATTTGCTCATTCAGTTCACTCATCCTTCTCTCAGAGCTCCTCAACATCCACAATGCCTTCCACTCCGGCCAATACCAATTCGTGATCGACTTCGACACCGCCGCCCTCTCCCCCGAAAACCAGCTCCCTGCCCGCGTGCTCAAGCTGCGCGCCCAGATTGCCCAGGGACAGGCCGCCGAGGTTCTTTCCGCCATCTCCAGCGAAGAGGATACCCCCGATCTCGCCGCCATCAAGGCGTTAGCCCAGCAGGCTACGGGCAAAACCGACGCCGCTCTCCAGCTCGCACATGATCTTGCTGAGAATTACCCGGATAATGCTACTGTTCAATTCGTGTGTGCCACGGTGCTGCAGGCACAGGACCACAGTGAGGAGGCCCTTGCGCTGCTGGCAAAACACCAGGGTAGCCTTGAGGCGTAAGTTGACCACCGTTGCAGATGCGCAACATGGCGCAAGGCGCTAATTTGGCTGGTCATCTGTAGAGTTGCCTTGATCGTTCAAATCCACCTCCAGCAGAACCGTACCGACCTCGCCTTGAAGGAGGTCCAGGCTGCCAAGCGCTGGGCGCAGGACTCGCTCCTCGTCAACATTGCCGAGTCGTGGGTCGGATTGAGAGTGGTATGCACCCCTACTCAAATCCATACTTCTATCATATGCATGAACTGACGGGTGTTGTCTTATTAGGGTGGCGAAAAGTACCAGTCCGCCTTTTACGTCTACGAGGAACTCGCCTCCGCACCTACCACATCCGCCCCTTTGTCAATTGTCGGTCAGGCCGTCGCAGAACTTCACCTGGGCCGTCTACCTGAAGCTGAAGCTGCCCTGACCGCCGCTTTGGAGAAATACCCCGAGGACGCCGAGTTGATCGCCAATTCTATCGTATTGAATGTTTTGGCAGGCAAGCAAACCGCAGATCTAGAGTCGTATGTGTCCTGTCCCCTTAATTTTTGGATTCAGATAGACAAGCTAACTCTTACTTTGTAGTCGGCTGCAGCAGACCCATCCCTCGCATGCCCTTCTCGCCGATATTCAGGAGAAGAGCGAGTTCTTCGACGCAGCGGCGTCCAAGTACGCGCCTAAGGTGTCGTCTTAGAGGACGGAGGAATACTAGCGATCTAGATTTGTGTAATTTCTGCTTGCGAAGCCTGTTATTTGGAGCTGGGATGCTTGATATCCTGCTTTGTTATGAGTTGACACGACCCCCTTAAGTGCAATAGCCAGAGCAAATTTTCTTATATTGTGTCATCAGTAAGCACATCGAGAGGCGGTAAATATTATACAGTTGTACAGTATCATCCGTCACTGAACATGATAATGTTTTAATAGCAGGAGTCTATGTTTTCAGTTGGTAATTAGTTCATGTGCACCAGTAGGATATAGCAAATGTGGAGAGATATTTAATGGAACGTCACAGAAGCCTTCGAGTTTGCGTCATGATGATAGTACTTTTCAGTGATGAAATTTGAGGCAATTGTTTATTGCCAGAATTCAGAAATAAAAGTAAACTACTACAACATCCCTATAGAAAAAGAAGGGTTGATGAAGAAGAAAAAAGAGGAAGAGGGAAGAGGAAAGTGGGACAAAAACAAAAAGATGAGGTCCCTGCCGGGATTGAACCGGCGACCTTTCGGAATGATCTTAAGTTAGAGTCAAAACCGAACGATATGACCACTAATCCAAGGGACCTGTTGATATGGACTGTGAACCAAATTGCGAAATGAGTACTTCAAGTCCCAGGTGTCTGAACCCATCGCGCCTTCCTTGGTCTATAGTCTGCAACTCAATCACTTATTTAATTTTCCTTTCTCTCCCTACTGTTGACTGATGACTCACTAGGTTGAATGGCCTCTATATTTGTAGAAAATCGAAGAATTTGAGTTGTCATGAACGAACGATCTGAGTCTCCAAGACTCGGACACCTACGCTTTATCTTTCCGAATGGCTCCACTTGCTCCAAATGATACCCTCAGGACTGAGAGGAAAAGTCACTTCTACGAGAGAAGCATCACAAACGAGAAGCGATCCATTTACGCAGCTCCCTGCTCGTTTGTGTTCCCTCCTTCGACCCAGCATCGGTGTAAAAGGGCGCGTCATGAGCCTCGTCGTAACCGACGACATAGGTTGTGTTCGGAAAGACAGACTCAAGAGAAAATTAGCGATTCATCGATTCACATCCGCCAAGAACCAAACATACCTTGATCTTCTTCGCAAACTGCTCGATCGGTGAAAGCAAGATCTCATCACCACCAGCCAAGATCAAGATGCGCTCCGTCTTCGCATCCTGCCACCACTCCGCAGGCGCCTTATCCGGCTCATTCCAGTTATCCTTCACTTTGCCGCCGAGATAAGAAGCAGACCAATTATTCAGCACGTTGCGTGTGAGAATGTCTTTCCATTCATTCTCTTTGAATGATGGTCCCTCATGGCTGAAGTTGATCCACGGCGCAAAGCCAAATACGCCTGCCAGTGGCTCTGAGAGCGAGATGGGCTCAATCTCCGGGTGTGGGTGCGACAGATGTAGCAGTGTCGCCATGGCCAAGTTCCCACCCGCCGAGTCGCCGCCCACGACCACATTACCTGGCGACCGCCCTGTCTCGTTTAGAATATACCGCAGAGCTTCGGTGGCTTGGCGCAATTGTGTCGGATATGTTCCGTATGGAGTGAGAGTGTAGCGGGGGAAGAACACGGCGATATCGTGACCGCTGTCGTTGACGACTTGAAGTAGGTCAAGCCAGAACTCGAAAATAGGGTGGGATGGCTGCTATCGCGAAGCCGCCGCCTGTGCGACATCGTTAGAGATTGACTTTGCGGGAAAGCTTCGATTTGTGTAGCGTGCGCCACACGTGGAAAGCTCGATACTGGCTACTGCTGACGTACCGTGATAGTAGATAACGACGTTCTTTGCGTTCTTACTACCGAGCCAGAAACCCTCTGTGTTGTGGGGGAGAGACGATCTCTGGCTCGAGGCCGCGCTTTTGCATCACGGAAGTATAGACAGAGGTTGACGGAGGAAACATAGCCCTAAGTGTGGAATCGTCAGCTTCCCTTTTATTCTCTGCTCTCCCCATCTTTCATGGAACTTCTCCCAAGTCCTCTCCCCAGAACTTCGAGAAACGTACTGCTTCTGACGATCGGACGTGCGATCACACATCCGGCGAATAGCGGCAGCCGTGATATGATGGCTGTATTTCTTCGGGCTGGCCGAACCTCGAAATACTCCTGTGATGGCTGCCATGAGAGCATTGGTCGCGATGGTGAGCTGAGCGAGAGAGAGATCTGCCTTTTCCCAGAAGCCCAGTTCGGGCACGTCAACGGGCTTGGAGTCGGCCATGATTCTTTGATATATTTCAGTGAGGTTTGAGTTGTCAAAATGATGAAGTTGTTCATGGCACTATCTCTAGGGTCCTGGTTCTGACACAGTATTTCCCCGCTTCTTCAGATCGCCGATTCGGGTTCTAGCCTCGGCTGCTCCTGTGGGGCCCCCCGTCCGTTCTCGGCTATTTGGTGATCCAGTACCGGACTTCTTAGCTCTGTTTTGACATCGACGAGAGAAATGATGGAGAGTCTATGCGATTTACAGATTCACAGAGTACATCTACATCAAGATCCATTGTGTTCGCTTCGCCCATTCAAACAAGGTAAAATTCATGTGACCCGTCATAATACATGCAGGTTCGTATGCGAGACACTTTTGACGGACATCACAGGTTGGCACTAAAGCCGGATCGGCCTAGTAGACCGCGATTAGAATTGATGGTCTAGTGACCGTTGACCATGTCCTCCTTACCGGTCAGCTCGCAGAACGCCTTATACGTCGTGAAGACATCATCCTCGCCCTCTCCACTGCCAGTGTTTTCGAGGATACACTCGGCCTCGGCGCCAACGAAGAAGACGTAACCCTCGTGCACTTCCTCAGTCTTGTTGCCCACAGTAATCTTGCCTTTGCCGCGGGTACAGATCATGATGCTAGGACCAGCGATGGGGTCGAAGGTCACCTTAGCCCCTGTTCGCTTCAAATCAGTCTTGACAACGCTGAACTCCTCGATCGGGGGATCATAGAGCATGGCAGATGAGGCGCTGGAGTACGCTGTTGCGTTCAGAATGGCATAAGGATAGTCCGTGGGTCGCAGCTTCTGCTCCTCAATGGGAGCGTATGAGTACGTCAACATCTTGGTCAGAGTGGGCACATCCTTGAACTTGGGGGTAAAGCCAGCTCGCACGACGTTGTCCGAGGATGCCATACACTCGATGATGTCGCCGGACACGTAGGCGTGAATATCATCAGCCTTGAGGAACATGGCCTCACCAGGCTCAAGCTTGATGAAGTTGAGGAAGAAGAAAACGAACGAGCCGATGTCCCCGGGGAATTGGCCGTCAAGGCGCTTGATAATTTCAGCCAACTCGGTTGGGTTGCTGGGGTTGGTCTCAACATCGCCCGGCAGGCAAGCGAAACTCGCTGGCGAATTCTCAGCCTGGGCAACCAAATCCTTGCAGGCGTTTCCGATGTCATCTGGAGAAGATTCCATCAGGACTGTGAACACCGAGCGCAGCGCATCCTTGTTCCGCTGCATAACGACCTCGTCCTCAGACTGCTCATTGCCCTTGACAGCCTGCTCAAACTCGCTCGCGGCCTGGGATCCGATGAGCTTTCGAAGAGGTTCGAGTGCCTGGAGGAAGTGGGTGATCTCGGCCAGAGGACGGAATCCGCACAGACCTTCAAAGGGTGTCACGGCAATGGTCATCTCAGGCTTGTGGTTGTCATCTGCATTAAGATAACATATCGTAAGCTCGGAGCTCTATCCGCCTGAAGTTTTGAAAGCTGCACAAACCAGGGTAGTTTCTAGGATCGCGCGCATGGAGCTGTTCCGCCAGCTTCTTATTGGGGTGGGCTTGGATACTGAGCGCCTTGCGGATTGACAGCACCTTGAACAAGAAGGGAAGACGGCCTCCATAGCGCTCGGTGATCTCTGTAGACATCAGAGCTTGATTGTCTTGAACGAGATCGAGAAGGGTGCGCTGGGTCTCGACGTCTTTGGAGGGTAGGCTAGGATGGGTGCCCATCCATAGCTGTGTATAGATGAGCCAACTGACACCTCCGGAGCTTTCTGTCCTAACGTACCTCTGCGTAAGGCTTCTCAGCCTCGATTGAGAAATCTGCTGGGGCTGTCGTGGCCGCATAGCGGGCGGCAGCCGAATCCTGGCCAACCTTGCCTATGACGGGGTTTAGTGCGGGGCGTTCAAGTTAACACATTCAATCTTACCCCCAGTCGTAGCTATTGACGCCTGCAGAAATGGGTTAGAAGTGCAAGTAGACCTAGGAATATCAAGCCGACTTACCACATTGCAGACGGAGCAATGGAACCTGCATCTTGAAAAGTTTGTTCTTGGGAAAAGTGAGGGGCGCCTCGGTGATTTTCTATTACGCAGATTCCCCACGCCAAGACTCTCGGTGAAGGTGAGTGCAAGGGTCCGGCGATGAAACAGGGATTCGGCACTGTCACTGGGCCCGGCGTGGGTTTTGATCCTCCTCCAAAGCCGAGTCTGCGATTTAAACACCCGTTTATGCCGTGCCCAAGATGGAAATGCTGCCGCTTGCGGCCACAGGCTGGGATTTCGCGACGTGTTTCAAGCTCAGCCCGCATCACGAACCATGGGATCCATTCTTCATCCAAAAGCGATATCAATGTCCGTTGAACATTAGAATGTAATTACTTAGTACCAAAGGACTAGGCGCAATGTACGAACAAGCAGTCTGCCAAGAATTAGGCGCGCGTTTACCCCGACCGCCTTGGCTTATCCCCGAGTCGATGCGACGGGAGCTCGACTTATCCTCAAGAGTCACGACCGCGATCGCGCTATTCCCCGCTCCAGTCACGGCCCATTGAATCCATCCTCCCCAGATAGTAATACCCTGCTAGACCGGACAAGATGTCTCGGAATCGTCCTCGACCTCGCGACAATGGTTTAGGGAACAACGAGGAAATGGAGCTGTGGACTCGCATATGCCAGGACATCCGCAAGTCAAAGGAGAAGTTCGACCAACAAGCTTCTCTATCTGTGCAGATCAAAACCCTGGTAGACAGGATTACCCGTGATGGCAGTAAGTGTGCCCTTTCATTTCATGCGCTAGCTCGATCCAACTCATCGATTACCTCCCCCGCATTGGATTTCGCGAGAGTCTTCCAATACAAGGCAGCTAAGATTTCATCCTCGAAAGGACCCACTATGAACGACCACGACCAACTTGACGCATGGCTGCGCCAAAGTCAGAAACTCAGTGAAGAGGAGCGGGCGATCATGCAGGATGAGCCTTGCGACGTGATCAAGAACCTCGAACTCCTCACCGCGCTTCGGAGAGCGTCCGAAGCCGAAGCCCCCCGGTGGTCGCTCAAACGCACTATCCAAATCTCGAAAGAAGAGGTCCGATATGGATAGCTCAGCTGCCGACTCCCCAAGTGCCTCAGGCGCCGATAAGTCGAATCGCTCCAAGGGTGGGGTCCCGCGTAGCGCGAGCGTGTCAAGCACTCAAGCACGCGAGAGCCGCGGTGAGGGTGTGGCAGTCAAGATCGAAGAAGGAAGCGAGGGAACCAAGGGAACTGCGGCCGAGCGAAGTGGGATTCTCCAGGTTGGTGCACAGGTTGTATTCAAGCACAATAAGAATAAGCAGGGTGTGGAGGGGGAGGGTATTCAGTGTATCATCAAGAACATCTCTGGCGAGGGACATAAGAAACGGTACAGTTGTTTGCAACTTGTGAAGGAGCCCCTAAAACTGACAGCGTCGGTGTAGATGGTACGAGGTCCAAGACCCCGAGCCGAATGAGAATGGCGAGCAGGGTGCTGTCTACAAGACAACCGCATCGTCTCTCATTCCAATCCCACCGATGGGATCCTCGATGTCTGCTTTTCCAGTTGGCAAACAGGTCCTTGCCAGGTACCCTGATACCACCACGTTCTACCGCGCGGAGGTGATGGGGGCGAAGAAGGAGGCTTATCGCCTCAAATTTGAGGGAGAGGAAGATGACAAGGAGATGGAAGTTGACCGTCGCTACGTCTTGGACATTCCAACCAAGTAGATCGGGCTTCACGGCGACGTTCCCATGATCTGATATGACTGATATACCCTTAGCGAGGCGCTACTTGGAGTTCAAAGGACCCATGGCTACTAAACAGATGATTTCCCTGGCCATCCCTCATTGAAAATAAGCAATGGAACTGTGATTTTTTTCAACTTCTATACATCTGTATACCTCCACTCTAGTGAATCGCGCTTACCAGGATTTGCCTAAGCGATGGAAGCTGCTAGAGTAAGCACTGACAGCGCGATGAGTCAGCCCCGCGCGGGCCGAGGGTGACGGATTGACGACACGGCTCTCTCGGCCGTGATCTTTCTCGAATTGCCACCGATGCACATTCCTTTTCAATATTTTTGATACGGTACCCCGAACCGAACAAGACGAAGTCTGAACTCCCTCAGGCTCTGCGTTTTCAACCGTTGCAATGGCGAATCTCCCTGCGCACGCCTCTCCGAAACTCGCCCCGCACTCTATCGCACTCACCCAAACAGATCCTGTATCCGACAATGCGAGCCAGGAAGACGGGATTGCAACAGGTGAACAGACTCCTACGTTACCGCAATCATTCCTATCGCCCGCGTTTACCCCACCTGTGACTCCCGGCGGATCATTGGATTTTGCCACCAATCCGACAGACCTCCTTCACAAGAGTCAATCAGCTGCAATCCAGCACAAAGATGAACACGCAAAAGCTCCTAAGCTCCTGGAGCAGCTCCCGCGGGTAGAGTGTATTGTGCGGGCGCGAATTCCGACCTCTAACGGCGCCGAGATGTTCCTGC
Organism: Penicillium maclennaniae; assembly: GCF_028827695.1. NCBI lineage: Eukaryota > Fungi > Ascomycota > Eurotiomycetes > Eurotiales > Aspergillaceae > Penicillium > Penicillium maclennaniae. Next base: position 1,233,409 of record NW_026623215.1, on the reverse strand, counting down.
ACCTCTACCACAATGACCTGGATAATAAGGAGCACTTGGCTATTGTATTTGGAAACAATATTCGCAGTCGCAGTCTCGACCGCGTTCACCCGGGGGAGACCGAGATGGATCGCATGATCCGAGGCGCATATGTAGGGAAGTTGCACCCGGGCCGAGTCAGCAGCTGGGAAGATGACGGCAAGGCCGGATCAAATTCATCGCCGCGCCGTATGGAGCCCCCACTGGTGCGCATTCATTCTGAGTGTTATACAGGAGAGACAGTGTGGTCGGCCCGATGCGATTGTGGTGAGCAGCTGGATGAAGCGGCGCGATTAATGTCCCTCCCCGTTTCAGATCTTTCGTCCAAAGCACCGGAGCTGCAGTCTCCACAATCACAGTCCGCAGGGGGTGTCATTATCTACCTACGACAGGAGGGTCGAGGCATTGGTCTCGGAGAGAAGTTGAAAGCGTATAATCTGCAGGACCTTGGGTCTGATACCGTCGAAGCCAATCTTTTGCTGCGGCATCCGGCAGATGCGCGAAGCTATGGTTTGGCCACGGCCATGTTGGTGGATCTTGATTGTGGAGCGGACACCAACCCAGACGGAATCCGCTTGCTCACAAATAATCCTGACAAGGTGCGAGCTATTGAAGGCCCCAATCGGGAAGTGTTGGTGAAGGAGAGAGTTCCTATGATTCCTTTGGCCTGGCGAACTGGCGGCGAACGCGGTATTAAGAGCTCCGAGATTGAGGGTTACTTACAAACCAAGGTTGGTTCTGCAGACTTTTGAGCTCGAAAGACAGTACTGACTCTAATCTCATAGATTTCGAAAATGGGCCATATGATTCAATAACTCCCCTATTTCTATGTGAAATCTTTTCCCCCAACCTAGCCCAGGAGCCTTTGGCCTGTCTATACCTTGTACGATCGACACGACCAGTCTTTGTCTTGCATATTCATGATCTTGACTTGTACATGAACTTTTTACTCCTTGCGAAATACGGTCTTTTGGGTTCCGCCAACTATGCGCCAGCAAAATTACTACATTTATACGGTATAGTCTATTCTGGGATCAATGGAGGTGTAATACACAGTGGGGAGTGGACCTTGAGAGTCTAAGCCTTGTAGATCATGGATCGCGAGGCTCTCGATGATAGCCGCATCTATAGATTTGGAACACGAATGAATGAACATGAATATTGAAGAACAAGATCAGACCACCTGTTTGCGAACAAGTCTGCCAAATGTGCTTCAGTTTCCAAGGTTCGGGAATGCCAGAACGGCCCCTCCGCGCACTGGAAACTCTCTCCCCGTCTCCATCGACTGCGATTTCGACCCACCCCAGTGCCAATCCTGATAACGTAGTCTGACACGCTCAGCTCCTGATTTCATCTTCCCTTCCCACCCCTATCACTCTCGTGTATGGCTTTCGTCACTCGCTAGCGCGTGTGTGAGGCCATGGCCAGCCACGCTCCGTTTGACTCCGATTGCGTCGCGGCAATCGAGGGTAGCTCCCACTTTACCGCCAAACAAGAGGGCTCACCCGCTCCTTCGCGCTCAACATCGCTTGGCCTCGAATCGGTCATCACAGAAAACATTGAGAATAATGGAGCGTCCACGACCGTCGGGCGAAAGCGCAAGCTGAACAGCACGTCGTCGCGCGGTGTACACAATCTCACTCCCGATCAATTGGCGAAGAAACGTGCCAATGACCGCCAGGCGCAGCGCGCGATTCGCGAGCGCACCAAGGGGCACATTGAAGCTTTGGAACAGCAAGTCCGGGACCTCTCGTCTCAAAAGCCCTTCCTCGATCTGCAGGCTGCCATTCAAGACAATGAGCGTATTCGGTCGGAGAACAGAGAACTACGCGCAGGACTCAAGGCGGCGATGGACATCATCCAACCTTTACTCGCAAAGCCGGAGCCGAGTGGTGAGTCGAAAGCTCTTCTGTATGCTGTGTACCCTTGCTGACAGTGATAGATCTACCGACTTTTCTCTCTCTGCGGACATCCGTCCCACCCCCGGCCAATACTCCTTACTTCCTCGATTCCGAACACTTGACACCCGGTAGCCAAGCGGGAGGCCCAGTCGACAAGCCTTACGCCGAGTCTATTGCAAGCCTTGACACACCTTCTCCTGCACGGTCAGCCTCCGCCCCAGGGAGTCGCCGCAACAGTAGCAATGGAGCCCTACAGACAACTTCATTCCGCAATGTGCTGGATTCACAACGCCATCACGTCGCCCATGGGCTTGACTTCAGCGTGGAGGAACGATTAGGTTTCAATTTCCTCTTGGATCCCTCCCAGAATGTTCCCAAGATCGATCGTCTTCGGCGCAGAAGCTCTGAAAACATCAGGGCCACTCATCCGGCCACCCCTTCACCACTTCACTTGCAACCATTGAGTCACCCCCCATCCAACCAGGCGACAAGTGCATTCGCTTCCCCTATCAAAAATACTGGTCCTGTATGTCCATTAGACAGCATCCTACTGGATTTTCTGCATAATCGGCAACGCGAGGCGGCGCAGGGAATCCCACGTCAGAAGCTTGTTGGACCACCATACCCGAGCGTCTCTTCACTGTTGAACCCCGAGAAGGGTGCATATTCGCACCCGGTGTCAAAGGTATTCACAGACATTCTTCGCACATTCCCCGACATTTCCTCATTGCCGGAGCAAGTTGCCGTGCTCTACACCATGTTCCTTCTCATGCGGTGGCAGATCTATCCTACCCAAGAGAACTATGACCGATTGCCGGAATGGCTCAGGCCTTGTCCTACACAACTTCTTGAGGCCCATCCTGCCTGGATGGACTACATACCATGGCCCCGAATGCGTGAGCGTCTTTCTACAACCCACCAGGATTACCCATTCGAGCATTGGTTCATTCCGTTCACTCGTGGCTTGTCCGTCAACTGGCCATACGAAGCCACTGACTGCCTGCTGTCAGCCGGTGACTCGGACGAGCTACTCATTAACCCCGTTTTTGAGCGACACATGCGAAATCTTGACAACTGGTCTTTGGGTCTGTTATTTGCAGAGACCTATCCCAGTCTGGTCGATGCAACGCGGATCAGACCTGAGGTGACCCAAAAGCCATCAACACCGTGTCCCTTACCTTCCTCTTGACTGGTGAGATGAGACCCACACTTATTAGCTGCATTGCTGTTTCAAAAAACCGCATTTTTGGGTGATGTGATAACCCCTTTATCTTACAAATACCAAAAATTCGCACAGTTCTGGCCGTGGAAGCTTGGAATAGATACACCGATTGGAACGTTGGTTGAATTTTTTTTTTTTTTTCTTTTTCTTTTTTTTTTCCCTGAAATGGGTGCTTTCAAGGTCAAGAGGTTGTTGGACGATCTGAAAGTTCTTCACCAAGCTTAATAATTTCCATGAAAATACAGCACAGTTCAAGCCTTGCGGCTTTTCTCGTTCCAGAACTCAAGACCAGCCTGTTGCCGCAAGATTCCGTACATAGAGCTGCTGTCGAGACATTCACCTGCGTAGTCACGGGCATCTTCCATGTTTTTGCGAGCAAGCGCGAGGCCTGGGAGCTTAACGCCCTGCTCTTCAGCCATATTCATAGCGTGTTTAGCGTCTTTGATGGCCAGAGACACGCCGAATCCGGGGCGTGAGTCTAGAGGCGGCGCATAAGCCCCAGTGGTCAATCTAGGAATGTTATAACCTGCTGTCTCCTGCTAGTCTAAGGGACATACCTCTTAGAGTATCCGCCAGCCACAGGGCCAAACGCCTCGCCAATAAGCTCCTCCATAGGCCCAGTTCCAAGTCCAGTCTTCTCAGCAAAGACCTGAGCCTCGCCAACAGCTTCCATCATGTTCACAGTGACAATGTTCCTAAACCCAAGTCAGGAACAATCTTCGAAGCAATGGCAATGCACCCAAGTAACTCACCCAGCAATCTTGAGCAAAGAGGCCTTGGTAGCATCCTCTCCACACTCAATGACACGACGACCCATAACATCTTGGATGAACGGCTTGACAGTCTCAGTAGCACTTCTAGGACCTCCAATCGCAAAAACCAACTTGCCATCCACGGCAATAGGGTTTCCACCAAAGACAGGTGCCGCCACAAACGAGGCCTGCTGCTCCTTCAACTGAGCCACAGCCGAGCTAACCGTCTGCGGGTGTACAGTCGAGCAGTCCACAAAGATCTTACCCTTCAGGGATATATCTGACCCAATGGCCGAGGAGAGGAGACTTTGCAGCACAGTATCATCTGCAACCTGCGGAAATCAGTGATCTGCAGGTCATACATGGGAAAGTCCAGGACCCTACCATGGTGAAAATGATGTTACTCCGCGAGACCAACTGGCCGAAGCTTGTTTCGGCGATACCGCCAAGTGCTTTCAGAGATGCACCGCGCGACATTGTACGGTTGTTGTACAGAAGGCTCAAGGCGTTCTTTGTGGCGAGGTGCCGCTGCAAATTGTTGGCCATGGCGAGGCCCATGGAGCCGAGGCCATACTAGGAGCGCCTTAGCTACATCTACTGAAAACTGAGGGATGGGTGGATGGCTTACCCAGCCGATCTGTGTCATTGTGTCTGAAGATGTGGTAGCTCGGTGAAAAGTTGCTATTATCGTGTTTTGCTGATAAAACGCCCGGTTAATTTTGGAGAGCTCGATACCGACGGTGCAATCACTCGATCTAGATGTCGAGAAACGACTGTCTTCAGGTGATATGACCTGCTCTTCGGTACATAAAGAGGTGAAGAAGTCTTGTGGAGCGCGTGCCGTTTCCCGAGGATATCGGAGTCGGCCGATAGGGTGCATTGTCTTCTACCAAAAGGGCTAGAGAGCTGTCTCTACTTGCTACCGGACCGATCGGGATTGCCAATTGACATGCTACATAGCTTAAGAGTTTTGAATACATTTCAGGGCTTATTTGCCTTGCATTGATTCTTGGCTTGTTGACAGCGCTCTCCCTTCTCTCCTGAATAAGCAATTTCAGCCTCACAGTACAATGAATCGTGCCTCTAAATACTTATCATAACGCAAAATCTCGAGGACCAAATTGATTCTCATTCTATAGTGAGATTTACAGCTTGAGAGTGATAACACTTACTGATGCAGTCATGTTATGTAAAGAGTGCGGCTCGCTCCCCGCAATTGGGGAGGATAGGAGGTACGGTACGGTCACGTAATTAACGATGATGATGGCCAGGCGACAGACCTCACTTACCGACATCAACTCTCTCCGCGTCCTCCACTCCACCTTCAATTCCACTCCTTCCGCTCGGACCTGCACAGAATCTGTTCTGATAGCATTGTCCTTTCCATACCACCACCATGGCGGAAATGCCCATTGGTACTTGTCCCGGAACCCCCAGGCGACCGCGTGTCAACCCCCCAGCTCCCAAGCTAACAGCCCGCAGTCCTCGATGGAGGAACCGGTTTTCTCAAGGTCGGCTATGCCGCCCAGGTATGTTAAACCAAGCCATCTGCGATTGAATCTCTTTTAACACGAGCGGCGCCTTTAGAACTTCCCAGAGCACCAGTTCCCCTCGATAGTGGGGCGGCCTATCTTGCGAACGGAGGAACAGGCCGGCGACATCGTGGTGAAGGATATTATGTGCGGAGATGAAGCTGCTGCTGCTAGATCGATGCTTCAGATCAGCTACCCGGTACGTCTGTTCCAGACAAGGCGTCTGCCCTCACCGTCTCCTACCCCGCCCTCTCCGCAGACAGAAACGTGGTGTTAATTGCAGCTCCTGGCGGGCTTTTTAGATGGAGAATGGTATCGTTAAGAAGTGGGATGACATGCAACATCTGTGGAACTACACCTTTTACGACAAGATGAAGATCGACCCTACAGGCCGCAAGATCCTCCTCACCGAGCCGCCGATGAACCCCCCTCAAGAACCGCGAGCAGATGGCCGAGGTCATGCTCGAGGGATACAACTTCGGAGGTGTTTATGTTGCGATCCAGGCGGTGCTGGCACTGTATGCCCAGGGTATGAACGGCCTCCCGGACGCGTATAGAGAATTGAGAGGAAATGCTGATGGTCTGTTTAGGTCTGAGCAGCGGTGTGGTCGTTGACTCCGGTGACGGTGTCACACACGTTATTCCCGTGTACGAGTCGACCGTGCTGAACCATCACATCAAGCGATTGGATGTTGCGGGTCGCGACGTCACCCGCAACCTGATTGCCCTTCTCCTGCGCCGCGGTTATGCGCTCAACCGAACCGCCGATTTCGAGACCGTCCGCCAGATCAAGGAGAAGCTTTGTTACGTTTCCTACGACCTCGAGCTGGACAAAAAGCTGTCTGAAGATACTACCGTCCTCGTCGAATCTTACACTCTCCCTGATGGTCGTGTCATCCGCGTGGGCAGTGAGCGCTTCGAGGCCGCCGAATGCCTCTTCCAGCCTCACCTGGTGGATGTTGACCAGCCCGGTATGGCTGAAATGCTCTTCAACACTATTCAAGGCACCGATGTCGACATTCGGTCCAGTCTATACAAGGCCATCGTGCTCAGCGGTGGTAGCAGCATGTATCCTGGTTTGCCTTCTCGATTGGAGAAGGAGCTGAAGCAGCTCTGGCTTACTCAGGTTCTGAAGGGTGACCCCGAGCGTCTGAATGTGAGTTTCTATACCTACTTCCCGTAAAAAAAAACCCCCCAAACACATCGCTAATAACCTCGCAGAAATTCAAGGTTCGCATTGAGGATCCCCCACGACGGAGACACATGGTCTTCCTAGGTGGTGCCGTGCTTGCCAACCTCGTGAGTCTCTTTACCCACATTTCTCATTCCCAAATATTAACCAAGTTCTATAGATCGCCGACAAGGACGACATGTGGGTATCCAAACAGGAGTGGCAGGAACAGGGCGCCCGCGCGTTGGCCAAGCTCGGTCCTCGATAAGCGATTGTATCTAGTTCCTTTCTCATTTTTGCGTTTGCCCACTACTTCCGCATTCCTGCAAGCCGTGTTTTTGCCCCGTTTCTTCTGTGTCGTTTGCCCCCTCACCCTTGTCGATATCCTTCCCCCGTTATTGCAATGTCTCCCTGTCTCTATATTGTGCCTAGACTGGTCTGGTGCGGGTGAGTTTGGGGCTGTTGACATAAAAGAAAGAAACAATTTTTATCGACTGTTGGTGTTTTTGTGTAGGTGAAAAAGAAGTAATATTAAACGGCTGCAGGCTCTCTCCGTTCGATTCAGTCATCATTGTCCATGAAAAACTCCCGGCATCTTTGACTGAACATCTCATCTCTCCCACCTTGAATGCCTCACAGCCTTAGATAGCCCCATACAGCCCTGAAATGCCTAATATAAAATCTCATTATATTCTTCAGAGGAAACACCCCGCGTTCATTGAGGCTAGGATTATAGTGTCCCAACGTGGCAAAGACGGCGTCTTTTCAGACTCTGGTTAGGGTGCAACTCTCCTGAATTTCACGCATCACCTCATAGTTTAAAGCAGCAAGATCTGCCAACAATAGCAGTCCAGCATCTAAAAAGATCGATATGATGGCTGCCGGTTCAGGAGATTAGTGGCCTTAACTTGGGTTATCATTCTTTCAATTTTAGCCCTTAGCCAAAGAATGTTAAGATCGCGCATGTGCTCCACTTCTAGATCCCTGCATGCGATAAAGGGGGTTTTGTACGTAGACAGACATTTAGAAATGGTTTTTAGATATTTTCACACGTCCCAAAATTCTAGTATAATAGCTGACATGAATCACGCAGTGCAATGCACCTAAAGGAAAAGAAGACATATACACGAGTACGGAGCTAGCTCTCAATAGCACTCGGTGAGACCGCCAATATCACTGCAAGCGCCGCGATAATCAGCGAAGCCGCGAGAAAAGCCGTTAGAGCAACACTGCCCCGACTAGCCGGGAATTTGCCGCGAACGATCCAGTACTGGCTCTCGAAGTAGCGGTGAAAGCCGACGATCAGAATGAGAATAGAGACGCCAATAAAGGTTGAACCGAGGGGTTTTCCAACGCTACGGAGGCGGGAGGAACTCTGGGATGAGGGAGTGGTTACCGTGTCGAGGATGCCGTAGGATGAGTGGGCGAGCACGGATGGTGGGTTGGTGAGAGCGTGGAGTGATTTTGTCTGTGTTGTTTCATTTGCGCTGTTCAGACGGAAGAGTTGGGTCACTGCTATGCCTATTGAGGCGAAGGCGAGAGATGTGCGCATCCAGGCTAGGAACGTTCGTTCTATTACTGATTAGTACGTTCTATACACTTTCAGCTCTGTCGAAATTGGGTAGCATACCTAGTGCCAGGTGGTCACGAGCAACACTGCCCTTGTTCTCTAATTCCAAGGCGCCGAATCTATCTATGAAACGGCTTTTCCAGGACTGTGATGGCTCATTTGACGTCTGAGGCGGCTGGTTCTGGGCGTTGCAGTTGCAGTTGCAACTGCCATTAGCTTGATTCATGCCATTGCTCGGTGCTGAGTGGTCCGTCGTAGCATTCATAGGTTGGTCACGTAGTCCATATGGAGGTGCCGGCGTCTCCGTGGCTTGATAGTTGCGTGTCGCGGAGCCAGGCGCATTGAAGAGGTTAGTGGATTCGCTGAAATGCGCTTGCTGGGTCTGCTGGTTCCTGCCACGCTTTCGGGACCCGAGGCTCGAGCGGGACCCGCCGCTGCCGGCAGATGATGACAGGCCTGAATCTGCATGGGTTGACGAGCGAGACAACTGAGAGCCTGTCTCTTTGACTTGCCCGACGTTGCTAGGGCCCGCCGGAGACGTCGCCGATGGGTCGGATGTATTCATGATGGCGTGCCCATGCCGTTGTAAGCCACTTGAGGGTACGATCCACCAGATAGCCTTGAATAATCAAGGCTTATGCAGCTCAGGGCCGCCAGGAACCAAGCTGGAGTGGGAAAGATCGAATGTTTGTCGACTGATCTCGGGGCAAGATGGCTAAGAGGGATGCGTTGAGCGGTGACGGAGTTTCCCTATATCTCAGTTTGCCTTGAATTTAATAAGAGGCTTCATCCACCATGTGTGCGTCCAGTGTGACCTCAGCCGAGCGACGGAGATCTGCTCGTGGTTTTCCGGGGAAGATCACATGTTCTCTGTTCCGGGATCTCCACCACGCTAATCCGTTTCAGGGGATTTTCGTCATCTGGATCCGCTTTGAGAAGGCGGTGGCCCTGGAGGGTCCTTTCTGCCGCAATGGCGATCATCTGTCGTATCATGATCAGATTGCTACTTGCGCCCCTCACTCCCTCAAACATGGCTCCCACTTCATTATCACCCCATGCAGGCAAGGTAGACCTGTCCAAAAAGCTATCAGAGCTGCGGTCAAGTAACCGCCGATCATCGACTGCTAGTCGAGACGCGACTCCGAAAACCCCTCCTTTGCCCACGCCGCCAGACCTCTCTGGTCATCAGTACTCTCGCCCCGTTCGCCGCATTCTATCCCCCTAAAGACCATGAGATCTTCACCTCTTCCCCTACATACAACCTCGTGCTTGCATTTATCTTTGGGCTCTCCGACTCCGTGCGCGGTCGAGCCACTACCGATTCAAAGAAACCGGAGTCCGATGCCATTTCCAAAATCTCCTCTGTGCTTGGTCAGCTTCGGTCTTTAATCGATAAGCATCCGGCCATTGATCAAGGTGGATCGCGTTTTGGTAACCCTGCTTTCCGTACCCTATTCGACGATGTCGCCGCTCAGAGCGCATCGTGGCACAGCGATCTCCTGGAACTTAGTGATGCGGCAGCGGTCGACGAGGTATCGACATATCTGATCCACTCGTTGGGCTCGCGAGATCGGTTAGACTACGGCTCAGGCCACGAGCTGAACTTTATGATGTGGCTGTTATCTCTCTATCAGCTGGGGCGTCTACCTGCTGCAGACTTCCCCGCCGTGGTGTGCCAGGTTTACATTGACTATCTGCATCTTATGCGGGATATCCAGTCGATTTACTACCTGGAGCCTGCGGGGTCTCATGGTGTCTGGGGTCTAGATGATTACCATTTCCTACCGTTTCTATTCGGTGCGAGCCAGCTGATTGATCACCCGTACGTGACTCCCTTGGGAATTCATAACACTGCTATGCTGGATGAGGAAGGTGATAGGTATCTCTACCTGGACCAGGTACGATGGGTGGACAGCGTCAAGACTGTCAAAGGTCTCCGATGGCACAGCCCCATGCTGGATGACATCTCGGGTGCGAAGAACTGGTTCAAGGTCGAGAGCGGTATGAAGAAGATGTTTGTCAAAGAGGTATTGGGTAAACTGCCCATCATGCAGCATTTCCTGTTTGGCAGTCTCTTGCCCGCTGCTGAGGGCATGGGGGAGCTCACCGAGGACGATGACGATGGGCATGACCATGCTCATGATCATGCCCACGACCATGGGAACGCCGACTGGTTTGGAGACTGCTGTGGTATCAAGGTACCCAGCACGGTAGCTGCAGGGGCGGAAATGCGCAAACGGATGGGTGGATCTGGACTGCGCCCGATTCCCTTTGACTGAACTCATTAAACTCAGGACTATCAAAAATTAATAAATAGAATTTATAAATAATGAGCATATGCCAATGACTATCACTCAAAGTCTACCAAGATAAGCCATAGATCAGTTCGGTTGGGGCGGCTACCTGGAAAAGTATCCAGTGCGCCTATCTCACCGACATTTCCGACCAGTTCTGAGCATGTAGAACACAACGATAGTCCCTCTTGTCTTTTGAATGTACCATTATTCTTAGATCCATGGAACGTAGTCGCCATCAGTGCGAAATGTCACCTTTTTTACCGAAATTTCAAGATAGTCTCCGCCACCGCCTCTGATTGGCCCACCGCCCTCGACCCGACTTCAACTTACATTTCTCCAATTGCGCATCGCTGTCCCGCCTCGTTCATCGCGGGTCTACACGAGCCCAAATTCGCTAAAATCCTTGTGTCATTACCAGCGGGGAGTAGAGCGTGTTAAAGTCTCCGTTAGAAAGAAGGGGCAGGACGCGCTCCAGCCGAACCTCTCTTTTCCCTCGTACTCCGCACGCCCATCATCTGTTCTCACATTCCCCCACTCATGGCGCCAGATGAGTACTCCACTGGCGGAGGCGGTAAGCTTAAGCTCAAGGGTAGCAAAGTGAACGATGGCCGCGTGGAGAAGAAAAAGAAGAAGAGCCTGAAGAAGAAAGAGAAGACCGAGGAGGATCAACCACGAGAAGCGGAAGCAAGACCAGATGCGGAGTCCAAATCCCCCGCTGCGGACGATGAGTCGCAGAGCTCAGCCGCGAAAACCGAGGCCGAGAGGAAATATGAAGAAATCAGGCGAAAACGAGTATGTGCCCTTTTCTTTGCTGACGATCAGCGGTTCGATTGCGTCACTGGAGTCTTGTGTTCAAGGGCTGACGAAAAGTAGTTGCGTGAGAGGCTTCAGAAGGAAGGCATCAAGACGCACAAAGAGCGAGTCGAAGAGCTGAACAAGTATCTCAGCAGGCTGAGTGAGCATCACGACATGTAAGTGTGTTGGTTCCTCTGTTTGTCGCGATGGTACTAATTACGTGCATAGGCCGAAGATTGGACCCGGCTGAGGGAGGTTACAGGTTACCAGACTACACAGCATACAAATCACAGGTTATCAAATTTTACAATTTACAGAAGACAGGTGTATCATAGGACCCAATTCGAAATGGTATATTCATATCAAATTCCAAATAAACAGGCTAGAACGAATGACTTGCCTATGGGAGTCCCGCAGGATCTCTAGGAGGCAGTCCCGAAAAAGTCCAAAAGATTCAAAAAGACTAGGCAGATTCCAAAATATCATGCCAGGCGAATGCAAAACAAGGTTCCCAAGGATGAATAATTGGAAAGAAGCCAGGAGGAAAAACAAAACGCCATGTAGATGGTAGAACAGAAAACAGCCACCCTCGGAGAAGAGAAAGGAGAACACAGGAGCCGTGGCCCCAGGAAGAGGAACAAGGCAAACAACCGGCCCCCGGGGCAGAAAAAGATGGTCACAACCGAACCGAACAGAACATGAACAAGAACACCGCGCTAAAATTCAACCAGCTGAATGGCGACAACCACCAGGGTTTCTCGATTCTCGATTTCCAATCACTCAGAGAGGTCTCATACCCCCTTAACGACAACCGTTCGTTCGCTGTTCAGCTTGTCGGCATTCCGAGCATGGGACTCCTTCTTGCAGTCTTCCAGACCGCTACATGAGTGGGCTTCCAGCATGCGGTGCTTGGAGCAGAAATGACCGGCGCAAAAGCTGCAATCGCCCACGATCCGCTGGGCGGCTTCCTTGCACTCCTTGAAGTTGCAACGGGGCTTGCGAGGCGCCATGATGAATGGAAAAGGATATGAAGTGAGGTGGTTGAGAAGGCAAAGAGGCCGCGGTGCAAAAGATCGGCGTGGACGGGTGCTGAATCACTGGTGTGACCGTTGCAGTGGGAAATCGGATACGAGGAGAGAGAGATAAGCGCCGAGCACGGAAAGACCGAGAGACGTGAAGATGGGAATGTGGCGAGATGAACGAGGTCCTCAAGATAAGGGGAAGAGGAGAAAGAGACGGAAGCTGCGAGCTGCGAGAAATTGGTGAGCTAAGTATGAATAGGGATGAGGGTAACAAGGTGTAGGACGTACCCTTGAGGTGGAGACGGGGAGACGGAATATGAAAGACGAACTAGCCACGGAGGGGGGCTGGACGCTTTCTATATAAAGGGGAAGCGGAAGAGACGGAGAGAGAGAGAGAGAGAGAGAGAGGCAAAAAAAGTTAAAGATGCAAGATCCGGATCCAGCATATTAAATGGTCGGAGTCTAATGGCTGAGTCAGTTCCATAGAAGTCCATGGAGTGACGGAATCAGTCATCGCTGAGCGTGGAGGCGAGCGGGTCCAAAGGTTTCGATAGGCTCCATTCGGGCCACTTGGTTAAACCCATTTCAACCCATTGCGAACCCCGTTCATGCCTGGCATTGCCTAGCATTACACCTTAGTCCCCCCCCCCCTTTTTGACCAGTCCTTAATAGGTGACCCCGAATGTCGGAGTGGCGCTTCTTCTCGCCGCGTACTCTCTCTCTCTCTCTCTCGTCTACAGGACCCTCAGGTTGCGTCAACTATGGAGTTTAGCCCCTTTCTGCGCCAGCTGCATCTCGGCACACGCGACCCAGCAGGCCAGGGAGGCCCAATGATCGGAATGTAGCCATCGTCCGTGCTCATCGCGAGGTGATCCTAGGACTCGGCGTTTCATTATATGTGTCTACGGTCAGCTACTATCGAATCGAGTGGAGCGGTCGGCTCACTTGACTCCAATGCCATCACGTGTATAGTCAGGCATGACCTGGACTACTTTAGAAAGGCCTTTACCCGAGATCCACCCTTCGGAGTGGCGAGACAAAGTCCCGGAGATATGCTTGGCCAGATAAGACACCACTTTACAAAGGGATCGGGGAAACCTGCCCACCGCTCTGGCTCTTGCTCAGGCTACCTGCTACTGCTACTGCTACTGCTACTGCTACTGCTACTACTGTGATTGTACCCAACTCAAAAAGAGAGCAATGGGCCCCCCGCAAACACTTGTCCACCGCCGGAAGGGACGAGTCACCCCCAGCCAATCCACCCTAACGAAGCACGGATGATCTGCGACCAGCCATTGCTCATCCTAGAACCACGTAGTGAGCGCTTGCACGTCCGATCTGCGCCAGCACCAGAAAAGGCTTACCCACCCTTTCACATCGGGACCCTTTTGAGGAAGGCACTAGCCTGCATGCACATCGCCGGCCCGTTGCACCTGGTGGATCAGCCGGAAATTCACTTCCACTTCCCACGCTACGTGTTCCAGAGAGAGTTATGTGCTGGCAGAAACCACGAGACTCATTTCCCCAAAAGATGAAAAAAAAAAATAAAAAATGGGATTGACCAGAGTGAACTAAGACAAAGATGAAAAAGAGAACAAGAACACGAACGCCGGTGGCCCTGCGCACGCACCCGTTAATGCGCCCGAACCCCTTGCCCTGCCAAAGCAAAAAATAAATAAAAATGAATGAAAGAATTAGACCGACTCTCCTAGCATCGAGCATCCGAGCATCTCATGCCCCCATCTCTGGTCCTTCTCCGGCCCCGGGGTCCAGGTAGTCGGCCCGTTCCGCGGCCTCGTACTCCTGCACTAGGTCCATGACCACGGCGCGCGCTTCGTCGAATTCGCCGAGGCCGTCCGAGAAAGGCGCTTCTTTCTTGTATTGCTCGATGAAGGCATTGCGCTTGCGCAGGCGGTCGTACTGGCTCAGAATACGCTTGAACAGAGTGGCGACCGAGGTGTGGTTTGCCAGCATGAGACCACTCACGCGGTGGGTGTGCTGTAGGTACGGTGACTTATTGGTGAGCGCCACTTGGATACTGGCAGGGCCCCAGGGGATGAATGAAGCAAGGCGACGCTCGCGAATGCGCAGCAGAGACTTGTGTACATCGGTGGGATCGGCTTCACCTTGAATGATGTTGAGGATACTGATGTAGCAGCTGGCCTTGCTGGGGTTGATGGAGACCATGCGGTTCTTTGGCTGGAGAAGGCGTCGCATCACATCCAGAACAGTGGTCTTGCGAACGGTCTTGGCCTGCTCGATGTTATCGCCCGTGAATGGTGTGTAAGAGGTGAGTAGGAAGTGGCTGCGTGGCGTCGGGATCAGCGAGGCAATGATTCCTGCTAGGTCATTGTGCATGTAGCCTGGATATCGAAGTGTGGTCGTAGAGGCCGACATGACCGTTGAAACCTGCACCAGTCAGCTCGGAGTTTACTATAACGAGGTCGGAGTGACACTGACAAGCTGGTTAGTTTGGTGGAAAGAAGGCTCTTGCACATGAAGTCGATCGGCCACAATTCTTGAGAGGGCTCCATTGTCCAGGACAACCTGGTGCTCTTTAGTTTTCCAGTCACTCAATGATCGTTCACAAGGGTTCGTACCACAGAGTCGGCGTCTTGTGTCAATCGCCGCATCGCAAGTAGACTGTTGTAAGGGTTGACAACCACATCCACCGATTGCGTATCCGGGAAGACGGAGTATGTCTGAATGAGCTTCTTGGGGAACCGGTCGTTCATCCGCTCCAATATGAAACTGCCCAATCCCGATCCTGTGCCTCCTGCAATTGAGTGTAATAACATGAATCCCTGCATTCAGAAGTGAGCTTCAAGCATGATTTCCCGCTTCGAGAAGTTCATACCTCTAGTGAATCACTTCCATCTGCTTCTCGGTCGATCATATCAAAAATCTCTTCCTGAACCCCTTCTCCCGCCGCATAGCCAGCGCCCCAGTTGTTACCTGCTCCAATGCCTTGTTGTCCAACGAAGAAGTTCTCGGGGTTGTAGATGTTTTTGTAAGGGCCGGTTTGGATGTTATTGAGGACCTATCGTATTCTCAGCCATTAGCCGATCTTCTAGATGATGCATCGCTCATCTCTTCAAATTGGAAACCATACCCTAGGTTCTAAGTCGAGGAGAATTGCTCGGGAATGTATCGGGTATCATCGCTCTGTCGGAGGCCAGTTAGCTTCGGCTGCTGTACCGAGTCGAGCAATTGACCATGTAGCCCGCTCAATCTTTGTTATTTTTCACCTGATAGAAGAAGACATCCTTGCGATCTCCACCCTCGGTCGCAAACTCCTCTAGGTTTCCGTCTTGGCTGATTCCGTGCTCCTGGCACAGCTGTTGCCAGAACTGACTGCCGACTATGAAGAGGCGAGGTTAGCGACACGCGTGCATTATTCGTAATTGCATCAATCAGCCCGATGAGGTCGACCCCGGGGTATAGGTCATCCTGAAGCTGAAAGATCGGGCGAGGATTCCGGAGACCTCATACCATTGTTGCCGCACTGGCCGGCTTGGATCGTGATGATTTCCCTGCGGATCGCAGAATGTCAACGCCATGACCTTCGAGAGACTCTTGCATATCTGTAGATCTTCTGGGCCACATACCTAGGCATCTTTGTCGCCAGGCGCCGTCGATATGGTTTGGTTCACGCGTAGCCGCGTTGGACGCGGGGAACTTTTTGGCCGGCAGTGATTAGCCTCAGGCATCAGTGTGGTTGGACATCAACAATGGGCACCGAAAGTCATTTCTCCGTCACATTTCAAGGATAATTTGGCATTTATTGCGATTTTCAGAAGGGTGTACTTCTCTCCAAGGATATGCCTTTCTAATTTTTTTTTAGCATATATGTTGTCCATGTTTTTCCTTTAGGCGATCTACCTCTTAGAGACCGTAGAAGCACGAAGAAGGTATTGTTGAAGTTGGCTTTGCCACTGATGTCCTCAGAATCCCGCTTTACAGGCTGTCACCAAGTTCCCAACTCCTGCAACAACGCCATCAACAATTCTCACTCGACGACCTTCCTCCCCATAGGCCTGAATACAACCTTCCCGAATTGCTTCTTCCATGCCTGCCATGCCCGCACAGCCTAAGCAAATTGCACCAACAGGGCTCGATGCACTCTTCAGTAACTTTTGAGTGGCATCGATGAGTCTTCTCTTCACTTCATCCCATGCGGTTGTATGCAGTTCGACCGCCGTAAGCCCCGTGGTCTCAACACCCGCGAAGCGCGAAGATGAGCCCTGACCCACCAACATTTCCTTCACAGCTCCGTTGAGCTCATCTTTCCATGCACTGCCGGTCGTTATGATGCCAAATGTCTCTTCAACCTGCTTCTTCTTCAGAGCTTCCGAGCTCACAAAATCAAATCCGCTGATCAGGGACAAGGAAGCAACAACGCTAGCTTCGAAAATGCCCGTCACATACTTCTTTCGTGACGCATTGGTCTGCTCAAGCTCTTTGATGCGCCGTCGCAACATTCCCACCAGAGGATGGCAAGAGTAGCATGCCACCAAAAAGGCATCATATTGAGGCACGAGCTCAAGAGCAGACGTGCAGTTCAGCGCCGACTTGGCCGATTGCTCGCCATTATTGATGCTTGCGATGGGCTCGTATACAGTGCCGTTGATCGTAAGCGTCTCGTTTGGAGCTGTGAAATATTTGAAACGCACATCGGCGTAGTTGAGTCGGTCCAGGATGGGTTTCAAAGCTTCTGTCATATGCGTGGATGTATTGGGATTGATTACCAAGATACGAAATACACCATCGTCCGATGCAGCCATTGCGTCGAATGTGGTTTGAGACAGAAGGAGAGATAGACAGGAAAGATGAAGGCCGCACGCAGTGTAGTGCGGTCGATTCCGCACGGCCATTGCGCGATGGCAGCTCCCGCTATCGGTTGACTCCGCAGCCCCTCCCCCGCCTTCATTTCTTCAACTCCTCAGCATTCACAATGCCTCTCGTTACACAGAATCTCCAGCCCCGAATCATCCTCGGGTTGATGACCTTTGGTCCTAGTGAGGACAAAGGTGCCCGCATCACCTCACTTGACGAGTACAATCGCTGCCTGGATCATTTCCAGCAGCAAGGCTTCAATGAGGTCGACACCGCACGTATCTACGTGGGTGGTGAGCAGGAAGCCTTCACTGCCAAGGCTAACTGGAAGGGCCGGGGCTTGACACTCGCGACTAAATGGTATCCGCATCAACCCGGCGCGCACAAGCCTGCCGTCCTACGTGAGAAGCTCGAGCTTTCCCTCAAGGAGTTGGATACCGACCAGGTTGATATCTTCTATCTCCATGCCCCAGATCGCTCAGTCCCTTTTGCTGAGACTCTTGAGGCTGTCAATGAGCTTCATAAGGAGGGAAAGTTTGTCCAACTGGGTCTAAGTAACTATACGGCCTTCGAGGTCGCCGAGATTGTTACTCTCTGCGCTCAGAAGGGCTGGGTGCGTCCGACAATCTTCCAGGCCATGTACAATGCTATCAGTATGTCCCCTACTTCATGACCTCTCACTAGCGTGGCTCTCACGTATGTTGGAAGCTTTCGCTCACAGTTGTTATCCAAATAGCTCGCAATATTGAGACTGAGCTGATCCCAGCCTGTCGCCGCTATGGCCTCGATATTGTCATCTATAATCCGATTGCTGGTGGTCTATTTTCCGGAAAGTTCAAGACTCATGACATACCCGCTGAGGGGCGATACAGTGATACTAGTGCCACAGGTGCTCTTTACCGCAAGCGCTACTTCAAGGATGCGAACTTTGATGCTCTGAAAATCATCGAGCCTGTGGTTGAGAAACATGGTCTCACCCTCGTGGAAACAGCGTTGCGCTGGGTGCGCTACCACTCGGCTCTCAACATCGACAATGGTGGCCGGGATGGTATCTTGATTGGAGTTAGCAGCTTCGGCCAGCTCGAGACCAACCTGCGGGACCTGCAGAAGGGCCCGCTCCCAGAGGAGGTGGTGAAGATTCTTGACAAGGCGTGGTTGATCACGAAGCCTACATCTCCGAATTACTGGCACCTGGATCTCAAGTACACATATGATACCCAGGAGGCTTTGTTCAAGCCCAAGTCGAAGGCTTAAGGGAGGGCTCCTGAACGAGGTTCCTAGAAGTGAATGCTATGCATCTAGTACGTCGGACCGAGAATATACTAGGGTTGACTGTTAGTAAATCAGTCACGACACTTCATGGTGTATGTAGGCTTACTGGAGTAATCTTCTTGTCCTGATCTTAAGGTTCTAGACTGCATACTCTATCTTGTCAGGGAGCTGCATCAAGCAGCAGCTACAAGCAACGTGATATACCTAGATCAGCTGGGTTGTCTGATGCCTTGGTCCTTGAACAAGATCAGTCGGTCTGAAACAGTCTCACCAGCTGCTATTTTTGGTCACATTCCATCAGCACCTGAGAAAGGCATGGCTATCTTAAGTTTGCGCTGGTCTAAGATGGTACTAGCTCCCCGCTCAGGGACAGGTCACGTGGAAGTGCCATCCCCAATGCGGAATATCGTGATGACGAAGGCGTCCATTCCTTGAACATCGCAGAGTTCCCCAGCTTGTCTCCAAGCAATTCCCGGTTAAATTTCTTATTCACTTGCGATAGTCGAATCTTTCCATTGCACCGTCTGCGAAGAAAATCTTGGTCACACTACTCTTATCGCCTTGGCCCCTGCACCCTGTTCCCCTACGTGGCCGCAATCTTACGTACTCCGACAAGTTGGCCGCATGCGAATCACCCAGTGACCGGTACTCTGGATATATGAGCGAGATCTTGCGGATTGGATATACCGGTACTTTCAGCTCAGATCTAGATCTCTGAACAAGAGAGACTTTGCCAGAGTCTCCAGTTCTTATCTGTTATCAGGAATAGGGTAGACGGCCACCTTGAGCGCAAAAGGAGGCGCGTGAGATCCCCAAGCGACCGTCGAAGAGAACGACATTGTGGCGGATAATATTGAACTTGGAGAATCGCGGGTATCTACCACCCCGGAGCCGGGTCGCTATTCCCAAGATTCAGACGACGACATGGTTGTCAACCGCCCCCCATTGCACCGTCCGACGGATGGCCGATCGCAGCAACCGTTACTCAGAGATGACCGCCGTGGCCGCCTCTCGCAATCTAGTCTTGGAAACGGGGATGCAGAGGGCCGGCCCATGTTGCATCACACCCGCCGTCCTACCATCCGGAGTAAAAGCCCTGAACACGATGCTGCCGAAGCAACTCGAAAGAAGTACATGATTGCCGCGGGCTTTCTCCTACTTAGTCTGGCTAGTTTCGTCGTTCAGACAGAGACGGCTGTATACATTCAGCACGAACTGGGTTGGAACAAGCCTTATTGCATGCTGTAAGTTTGGACTTGACCGGCACCAAACCTGGATAGATCAAACCAAGAAGCACCCCGTTCTCCTACCGAGAATCATGACTGACCAAGTCCTTTCCCCGACAGATATATCACTCACGGCTCCTGGTCACTGCTTTGGCCTTTCCAGCTCCTGATCCTTCGAATTCAAAAACGCAAGCTATCATGGGAGGCGTTTTGGCGTCGACATGTCTTTCTAATCAAGACCACTGCCCAGATGGTAGAGACCCAGGAGGTCCATCTGAGCTCCCGCTCTTCCCACCGTTCTCCCGTCCCATACATGGTGAAAACTATCGCCTTCGTGACCACCGCGCTGACAATCGCCGGTGGCTCATGGTACGTCGCCGTCAACATGACCACAGCCAGCGACTTGACTGCGATCTACAACTGCTCTGCCTTCTTTGCCTACGCCTTCTCAATTCCTCTTCTCAATGAGAAATTGCGGTTTGACAAGGTCTTCGCCGTTGGCATTGCCATCGTCGGTGTCCTGGTAGTCGCATATGGTGATCGGCCAGACAAGAAGGTCTCCAAGGGAGGTACAACCAAGGATGACCAAGAAGCAAGTAGTCGACTCTTGGGTAACATTGTTATCGGCGTTGGTAGTATCCTCTACGGACTCTACGAGGTGCTGTATAAGCGCTTCGCCTGTCCTCCAGAGGGCACTAGCCCCGGCCGGGGAACTATTTTTGCCAACGCCGTTGGCAGCATGATTGGCTGCTTTACTCTTTTGGTGCTGTGGATTCCTATTCCGATCCTACACATTCTCGGCTGGGAGACCTTCCGCTTTCCCACCGGTGAGGCGGGCTGGATGCTTCTCGTCTCCATCTGTGCCAATGCCAGTAAGTACCATTCTCCATGACGCTCATGAATCGAAGCTAATCCATATGTAGCATTTTCTGGGTCATTCTTGGTGCTCATCTCCCTTACTTCACCCGTCCTTTCATCCGTCGCGGCACTCCTCACGATTTTCCTCGTCGCAATCGTGGACTGGTTCCGCACCGGACAGCCGCTCTCTTGGGCCGCTATCATTGGCGGTATTTTCATCATGGTCGCATTCTTCCTCTTGAGTTGGAGCACATACCGAGAATTGAGCGAAGAGCGAAGGAAGCGCCTCGAGAACGATCAGGTCGAGTCGGACAGTGACTAATAGACCAATGGCGTCATTGACGCTTATTCTATGCCCAGGTGGCTTTTGTCTTGTTGTTTTAGCGACTGCTCAATCATTCTTGTTCTCGTGTACAGTTCTGCTCTGTTCGATCGAACTGGATCATTTTCCCCTTTGAAACCCCGGAGGAGCATGTATTAGAAAAGGACGAGTCTGCCCAAGTCCGATTCCCTTGACCCAATCAAGCATCTTGTTCATATAGAATTTTGAAGCTGCTTTCAATTCTTCATATCTGGGCAGAAATGGCTATCAACCTCGGAAATACTACCGAGCCGTATATCCTCCATCTACCGGCAAGCAAACTCCAGTAACCCAGCTGGCATCTTCGCTTGCCAAAACAACAGCCATCCTGGCGATATCGTCTGGAAGACCCGGGCCTTTCAGCGGATGTCGGCGGTTCAGGTCCGACCAAGGAGTCAAATGAGTGGTTGTCTCCTTGAAGATGGCAGTTTGGGTATCTACAGCAGATGTCAGCCTCAGTATCGGATCGTTGGTGAATCGTTTGTTTTGCAACTCACAGCCAGGACAGATTGCATTAGCATGGATTCGATGAGGCGCATAATCCAGAGCCATCTGTCTCGTCAACTGGCTGACTGCCCCTTTTGATGCACAATAAGAAGCTATTGGCGCTTGACATTAGTCCTGACAATTTGTGAATTCATTACTCCCAACTTACGATTCTCCGGGCCTCCAATCATGCCCATAATAGATGAAATGTTGATGATCCATCCTCGATCCCCCGAAGAATGTGGCTCTTGCGCCAGCATCTGCGTAAGAGCATATTTACAGCCCAGGAACACAGACTTGCTGTTCACCCGCATCGTCGTATCCCATGTAGCTTCGTCCGTCAAATGTAGCACAGCTGGTGCGCGTGCCTCGATGCTGATTCCAGCATTGTTGACCAGACTGTGCAAGCAAATGATCAGTCTAAATAAGAGAAAGTCGGTGATCCCCGACGTATGGCTCTTACATGTCAAGTCGGCCGTACTCCTTCACGGTTACCTGAACCAAATGCTCCATTTGTGTCGCGTCTCCGACGTCAGTTTGCGCGAATATCGCAAGCCCTCCATTTTCGGCTATCAAGTCGTGTGTTGTGATCTCGGCTTCTTCTTGCGATCGGGCTGTTGGCGTCAAGTCGGCGCAGACAACTTTTGCGCCTTCTCGTGCATATCTGACGGCGATAGCTCGACCGAGTCCTGAAGATGCACCGGTTACGATGGCGACTTTGTCTTGGAGACGGAGTGACTTTGCCATGTTGTTCTTCTGGGTGAAGATGGAGGTTTGGAGAATTGGAATCGGTCATCTGGCCGAAGAGGGGGGGGGGGAGTGTGTTCTTCTTATAGTTACTGCTGATCGCAGGTGATGATCACAACAACTACGTCTGGGGCCCACGACCCAAACAAATGTTAATGAGATGGCTTCAATAAGAAGTTCCATCCTTTCCTTCATGTCTGATGAGGCTGTAGATCTTCTTTCGGAGAGAGGAATGATGAAGGGAAGGCCTGCCGACAGGTGTTATGAACCGTCCGCTAATTCTTTGGGGAAGCGGGTCATTATGCTGTCGGTTCCAAGACTGGAAATCAAGCCGAGAAGTGCAAGCCCTGGAGTAGTACGTTCGGTTCTTATCTTGCAGTGGATGCTCCTTTGCATAGCTAATCGAAAGCCCTAAGGAGTCCCGTTCTATTCTCTCATTCCCTTGTCAAATTGTGATAGTTGTGAAGACTTCACAACAAGCTTAGGTCCTAGGCGGAAAGGGACCCGAGAGTTCCACGTCCGACAACATTTCCGTTTCTAGATACTGGTCCCACCATCTACATCGTGCTTTTACGGGCTGTGAACCATCAGGAAGCTTGAGTGTACAGCTAACGAAATATACCTAAGGCTCCTGTGGAAGACCAGAGTCACAACGCGTTCTCTAATTCTCATGCGAAACAACCCCTGTTAATAATAGACCTTTCAAGTTTCCCGCAGTCATTGTTGATCTCTCGATTCACTAAGTCCTTGCTTTGGTCTCTTATCTTCCATGAATATTTCCAAGGGTCTATGTCGTTCGCCATTGGCAAGGTACACATTGTCGAGGTTGCGACAGCTACCATTGTGTTGGTTTCCCATGGACTAAAAAATTAGACAATGTCTTTCCAGGCGATTCGTGGTTTTTAAATAGTCTCTTGGGAGCCTCTTCTCAGATTATATTGTACTTTTGCTTTCACGTTTGCCGAGAATCTTCAATCGCAACCCCAAATTCAATTAGATCCTCTCAATTCCTTGGATAATATGTGGATACCGGCTAAACGACAAACTTTTGAGCTGTGCAAATCACATCGCCAGGAAATGATCCAGTTAAGATCATAGCCCTGTTCATCCCGATCGATATGATTGCCCTCCTTTCCTCGCGTCCATTCGTCTTTCAACTTAGCGACATGGTACTTCGTAGTCCAGCCAAGATCTCGCTCAATGCCCGACAGTAATTCGAGGACCGCATCCTGTTCATACTCTTCCTGAAAGACCTACCCGGCAACGAACAAAGCCTGCACAGAATTGACTCGGAACGGATCTGTCGAATTTGCAGGACTAATACCACATATTTTTCAGGCATGGTATACAACCTCCTTAAGAGCATGTCAAAATGATCTCAACCGTGCGGAAACAGTCGATCGAATAGCTGTCGACTCTTGCGGCTCGTTTGCTAAGAGCAGGATTTTGGCTTGGTGGTAGCTTTGTACTGTTGCGGCACATAAAGGTAGATCGAACCAAATTTGCTCAAATGTATCGAAGCTTAGGTCGAGCCTTTGGCTTGCACGGCCTACTCTTCTTATACGAGCGGTCCGATGGAAGGATGGTGGGAGGGAAACGTGCCATCTCCTTCTGTCATCAATATATTCCATCTTTCCAAGAGGTATTCTTGGTCAAGCCTGATGGAGAGCCGCTGGACGAGACCGCGATCAATTGTGTTGACAATTTCTTATTTTATAGATTGTGTAAGTTAGTATGAGTTTCTATGATGGGCATATGCATATATTCAGACTTAGGTCAAGTTGCAGGATATACCGGCATTTGCTATGGGTCAAGTCCCGCTGGGATAGTATACAATGTACTTGGTGAATGCACCTATGGATCTATACATAATTTCAACAACCTCTCCACCCTTTGCTTCGAACTCCAAAAAGCTGTCCGGAATGATCAATTGCTGGGATCTTATGATTACTCAACCAGGGTAGAATCTTTATCCATCGAGGACCAAGCTATCATACAGACGGAAATAGTTAACATTCATCGAATACAGTACCTAGCGAAGTAATACACGGGTAGCATCTACGACGGCCATTGTTTCTTCTCGGTCTCTATGCTTCAACATCCGCTATATTTTGACCTACGATCCGGTTGAATTTACCCCGGCTTTTATCACCTGTGAAAATCGATTCATCCGGACAGAGAAGCGTGGCAACTATTGAATGCTAGTTCGTGCCCTGCTCCCGGATGATGGGTTTGAAAATGGGCCTAATGTCGGCCATCGTGCGTTTGCGAGGTCGTGGATTGGGAAACGGACTACCACGCGACGGTTGCTTTCATTACAACGGTTCATCTCACGGATGGACCGAGTGTAAGCTATTGAATAAAGAGGCGACCATATATTCTTCTCAGCGACGATGGAAACATGAGGCCATTTATCGGCGTGCAGGATATCTCCAAGATGAGTAATTCCTCGATCCAGCCGATTGGGGATGGGGAATAGGCACGGTCTCTTACGACAAATATATCTCATGGATGACTTGTGATTGGGTTTTCCCGGGTGGTCAATCGTGTCGGATGAGGTCAGACCCTGCATGTCATAGATCTTTAACATTTATTAATAACAAGGAAGAGCAGCAAAGCTACCATACCGACTACGGTACAAAGTCCGTAATAGCTATACGAGTGCTGTACAAGTGTCAAGTGGATCTGATTCGTGAATGATAATGCAATTGCCCCCTCCGATCATTCAGAAGGACTCGTCATCAGGTAATTTATGCGTCTATTACAGGGTGCCGATCGGACTCTGTTCAGCCCCTTTTCTGTGTCCAGACCCGGGATGCCGGATGCCTATCTGTAGCTTACCGGGTGTTGTTGTGGGGGTGCTTGGCTGGGTGCAGACTCCCAAAATTGACATTTGGTCAAGTGCCAAGGCTTTTTGCTATCTTCTATGTTCTCATTTTTCTGTGTGAAGGGGGAGGGAGACAGGAGGTGTCTGAAATGATGTGAGGCCAGGATATGGTAAGTCACAAAAAAACAAAAAGGACAATGATATTGACGATGTCAAAAAAAATAATATGAAACGTCAGCTACATGATTCGAACATGTGCGGGCGAACCCAATGCATTGCCAAACTGTGATCAGTTCAGTAGATAATTCTAGTGCATCGCCTTAACCACTCGGCCAAACTGACGGGATATATTTCATCCGAAAGAGATCCACTTGTTGTGCAGCATGTCATAGAGGTTCGTCGCCACTATGTCCTGCCGTATCTCGGATCCCCCGTTTTTCCCGATAACGCGCCCCGGCCAATCTTCCGCTGCTGTGCAGGTCAACCCGGCACTATAATTGGCAGACGGGTGAATCAACCCCCAGTCGGATGCTAGGGGGGAGAACACATTGTTTCAGTATTGCCTTGAGTCTAGTCCCAGGGGAATCTTTCAGCTCGGCTTGGTCGCCGTTGTTCCCCCCTTGTCTAGGCGCTAATGTTGTCTTCAAACTATTTATATCCATCTGTTGCGAGGCCTTGACCCGCACTGAGACTACTGGAGACGTACCTGAACTGGTAGTCTCCCGGGCAATGGGCCCTCAAGTGATACATACAACTGGAAGAACCGAGCCACAGAATCACCGAAGTTGAACCCCCCAAGATCGACTCAGACTCCGCAAGTGTGCATCGTCCACGACAGCTCAAATCTCAGCGTGGCGCTGACCCACCGCGTCAAGCGAGATTTGGCCGCGCCGCGATTGGCGTGGACCAGATGTTGGTGCCTGCAAAGTCCACTTTTCTCCGGACGCGTGAGGTCCGTGATTGGCGCGCAGCCCCCCGGATCCTCCTTGGGCGAAGAATTGCCTGCGATTTGCCTGGATTTGCCTAGTCTGGTCCTGTAACAGGCACCGTACGGCCCCATCAGATGGCGTTCCTTGTACGAACTACTCACAGGCTGGCCTTGGGTCCTTGGGTCCTTGGGTCCTTGGATCCGTTTCTAGGTGGCAACCAAAGTCATGACGTCTTCTACTCCAGGAAGCGATCTCACATTCCACACTGTGTTCTAAGGGTTCGATGACAGGATCTAGCCCTTCACAATGGCCCTGTCAGAATTTTCCTCGGACTCCTGTCATCCTGGCGCGAGGGGAGTGGAAAGTGTAATCCTTTGTATACTTATGTAAAGAGTCAAGGGCGCAAGGGTAGATCTGTTCACTCAAGATTCCAAATACGAATACCACCTTAGACATATTTGCGCACTACTGCACCATTGCACTACGGCAATACTGCAATACTGCAATACTGCACTATCCAGAGAGGCTACGACGCTGCCTTGTAAGCCCAGTGAGAGAGTAATTTCCCCCCCCTGCCCATCAGAGGCCCGCTCGGTCCGGGTATTACCGTGTACGGTAAGGGCCCCCTCCTGGGTTGTTGTTCTCCCAGGCTGTCTCTCTCTCTCTCGCTTTCTCGCCGTCGTCCCTTTCACATCCTCACGACTCTCTCTCCTCCCTCTCCCCCTCTGTGGCCCTCGTCGTGGCCGTCCATTCCTTTTTTCGCCTTCGCCATTGCCTTCTTCATCACCATCACCATCGCCACTATTCTCGCCTTCCTCTCGATCCTGCCTGGTGCGGAAGATTTAAATGACCCTCCCTCGAGGTAATTAGAGACCTCCAGATTCTTGAGACTTTCCACAGTCGTTGCGGGGAAGTCGAACGGTCTGGGGGTCTGTTCGTCCATCTGGATCTTTTCGACCGTGATCTTCTCTTCATTTCATTCAATCAATTCAGCACAGCATTCATGGCATCTATCTCCCTCCCCCCGCAGTCCCAGTCGGGGTTTCCGCAGCATTTCGATTCTTCAGCCCCAGCGAACGTCAATGCCAGCCATCGCATGAGCATGCCGGCCCCATTGCCCAATCCAAATTTTGTGTTCCCCGCCCGGGACCCTGATATGAGCAATTCTGAGCGTGCGCCTCCCGCCTTGCCAGTATTTTCATTCAATCCTGGGTCCAATCAAACTCTACAACCTACACCGGCACATAATCCTCGAGCGGGTGGTCACCGCCGGCGACACAGTGAATATGTTGGCGGCGACCAATTGGTAACACCTCCCGGGGACGACAAACGGGAAGAACCTTCATCTCCGACACGGCCGAGCGCGCCGTCGGTATCGCTCCCTGGAAGAGGCCCGGGCCGACGTGGGCATGCGCACCGTCGATCAGCGGCGGTATCTGGTGTCGACATTAACGCCATCAATAAGGCGCTCGCGTCCAATGTGACCGCGGGAAGTGCACCCTGCACTCCGGGCGACCGGCTCTTCGACAATGGCCATGAAGACATTTCTCGACCAATATCGTACTCCGCTGGCAGCCTGGGTCGTCCAACACCTCCAGCATCCCCTCAATTTGCCCCTGTTCCGCCAGTTCCCCCTGTGCCTCCTATCCCGGCCGTGATTCAGGTCCAGCCGGCCCCGAGCAATGAGCATGAAGAGATCGGGCGCCCTGTCTCGGCTATTTCAGCGGTCTCTAATGAGAACTCTCCAAACCACCATGCAGTTAGATTTGAGCAGCCCGAGAATCCCCCGCCTGTCCAGTTGCGACCAACACAGAACCGCAGCTCCAAGCCGCGGCCCAAAACTGCCGATGCATCCCTGGCTTTCGACTTGATACAAAGCCAAAATGTACCGGATGTACCCGCTGTCAAGCGTTCAAAGTCGACTGGACACTCTCGATCACGCAAAAGCATGTCGACGGGGAACCTGGAGGCCATGCTCTCCAACAATGGGACCGACGATGCACACTCGACGGACACGTCTCGCCGTTCTTGTTCTGATGATGGCTCGGAATCTAGCGGCAGCGAACATGAAGGAGATGGAACTCCTCCTAAGAAATCGCGCAAATCAAAGAAGGCGAAGAAGCGTGTTCGCTCGTGGGCCGGTGCTATCTTAACTCGCGGTAAAGGCAAGAAACATACAAAGGCAGAGGTCGATGACAAGAAGAGGCCACCTGCGTTGACACCTCCTATGCTTACGCGGACCAATTCGGAGGTTGGCTCTGTCTTGGATGTAGACTTTGATAATGACGATGTTGTTGTCCTTCGGACGCCAACCAATCCCGAGGGTAAATTTGCAACCGCGGAGTCCGTCCGTGAGGAGCCTCCGTCGCCTGTGCCTGCCTCTGTCCCCAGTCTTGAAACATCATGGAAACCGCGAAGCTTTTATGAACAGACCGCACAAGATGACATGTTGAGCAGCCCGATCATTGACCTTGACGCCGCCCTGGGTCCTTTCAATACCCCCGACATGCGACAGAGTGCTGGCGCTCCTAGCCAGTTTTCTCTTGCAACCCAAAGAATGTATAGTGGTGGGCGACGTGGAGAATTTGTCGGTCCAGAGATGCGATATCATCGTCGCACCGAGAGTGCTCCTGTCATGCAGCCATTCGATCGCAGTTCTCTGGGTCCATTCCGACTTGGGGGTGTGACTACCGAAGCGCCGGACGTCTTTTACGAGGAGAAGAAGAGGATGCTTTCCTGGCCGCAAGCCAGTCTCCCAGGGGCCGCATGACACCAATACAGAGTGGCAGAGATACCCCGGCCCAGAGTGGTCGAGCGTCATCGGCTGAAATTGTTCGTGTTCCTGCAGTGCCAGAGGAGGATACCTCATCCGTCAAGTGTGGTGACACAGCAAGCACCGTTGGTACTGCGGGCACTGCGAAGACCGCGAAGACCGCAGATACGATGACCAGGGCGCCCGAGGCCGGCTCTCCCCTGAGCTCCCCCGAGCAAGCTGGCCTGGGCATTCGAGCGAACGATAAAGTCGCCGGTCAACCAGAAACTCCTGCGCTGGAACGGCACCTGGTCGATCCACTGCATGACGCTGAGAATCCGTATAATGGTCCGCCTCAGAGCTCTATCGAGATTCTAAAAGCGGAAGAGAGCATGCCCAGACCGCGAATTCCTCCTAGTCCTGATGTCTCTCCCGGATTCCTCGCCGTCGACAAACGGCCGGCTACATCCCCTCACGAGCTGCCGCCCAGTATCCCTCCCTTCTCCCTGTCTGCAGGTGTCTCACCTTCGAATTCCTCCTTTCCATCACCAGATGCTCCACGTTCGTTCAATGACCGTAACTTCTCGAGTCACTCGTATCATCATCTCCCTTCGGAATATCCCTACGCTTCGGTTGAAGATGTACCATCTCTCACCAGCAGCGCATCGACCATGACCAACACCATGCACCGCTTCTCGTCTTCGTTCTTCCCTCGTGCTCGTCTTTCTACGGATCGAGCTGCGTCTTTCTCCGCTGCTGTCCATCGGCGCTCCAGTCAAGCGAATTCATCAAAGAGGTCTAGCTTGGCCAGTCTGTCGAAATTGGTTGGTGGTCCTAATGCCGAACGCAGCAAACTCCACCACGAAGAGAAACCCCCTGGCGATGCACCCGATTATTCCAAGAAGAAGGGTCACCGACTCAGTCGACTCATGCACTTCTGGAAAGTTCGAGACAAGGAGAAACCCAACAATGAGGCGAGTTCCTCCGAAGGACCGTTGTAAGAGTTAACTCTTTGGTTCTTGATGCATTTATTTGATTTCCCGGCGCAAAATCTCGGCATAGCGATATCCTGTCAGAGTCCTATTTTCCTCACTTCGCTTCTCTTCCGTTTCTGCCTACAACGCTGCCTGGGCACTTCCGGTTCTGTACATATTTGGCTCCGGTTTCTTGTGGATTTTTTTGTTCTTCTCGGCGGCTTTTGCTACCTTCCGTCTCTTTGTAGACGTGTCATTACGAATTCTTTTTAACTCTCGGGATGCAATAGCTGGCCCCCGATGATATGCTCTATTCTTGTCCATCGTTTATGTACCGGTGTGTGTGACGCCCGGGTTGATTGACCTTCTCTACGATCGCTATCTTCAGACCTTCTCCTTGCTTATTCTTTCTCCTCTTTGCACCGAGAATTCTACTCTAGACGCGCTTCAAGCGAGTCTTGATTCCTTCTATTACATGGTGTGGTTGAACCTATGTGTTGTATGTATTTGGTTTGGTGTAGTGGCAATTCGACATTGATAAGCCGATAAGCCAAAAAGTTTCCCTCCCCCCACATTTGCTCTGCATTCCAGCACTTCCCGGGATACCACCAAGTCCTCTAGTATACGACAGTCTATACCCCAAAAGCAGTAATGCCTCAAGCAAAGAGTGACCGCAAAAAGACCCACGCCCCCTATCAGCCCAGACTCCAGGGTCTCGAACCGAAGAACCAGCCAAAGCCAGCTGCACCACGCACCCGCCAACAAAAAAAGCAAACTGATTGCAAACTCAACTCTGAAGACCATGACTCCAGCGCAATCGACCTCTCAATTACCATTCCCATATCCCTCCAGCAGCTTCTACTAGACGTCTTCAAAACAGCCCTGTTCACCCGGTCACCTGTATCCACCCAATCTACAGACACCTTAGACGCCGCTTCCGAGCCAGACAATGCGCGTCCAGATGCCACTGAAGGAGCCCAATTAGACACAAAATCACTTGTGCAAACTATCAAAACACATCTATACCAGCGCGATTTCGACTCCGCTTTTACAGAGGCGGATGATTCTCTCCTGCGCGTTTACGCGCTGCGATGGAGTGCTGCGCGCGCGCTCGGTTATGCGGGTATCTTCAAGGCTGTTCTTCGTTACATGCGTGCTGAGCAGGGTCTGACTGCCAATACGCGGGTTGTGTCTATTGGTGGTGGCGCTGGTGCCGAGATCGTGGCACTTGGCGCTGTTTGGAGGGACCTGCATGACGGTGTTGAGGGGTTAGGGGATCGTCTTGAGAAGGTTTCGTTGAAGAGTAGTGATGAGACAGAACCACCGAAGCCTGCATCTCTTGATGTTGTGGCTGTTGATATTGCCGATTGGTCGAGTGTAATCGACCGGCTTCAGAAAACGATGGGTTCATCAAATGTACCTACTCCGAGATCATCGAAGCATCAGCCGCCATTGACGGGGTCGAATGCTTCGGAAGGAGGGCTTTCTGTCTCGTTTCTGAGGACTGATGTCCTTACTATCTCGGAGCCTGAGCTGAAAGATGTCTTGCATGGGACCGCTACAGCGACGACTCCGCCTTCTCTACTGGTGACACTTATGTTCACGCTCAACGAGCTCTTTTCTACTTCTATGGCGAAGACTACTGGCTTGCTTCTGCGGATGACTGAGTTGCTTCCGCCTGGGGCGGTGTTGCTTGTTGTTGATAGCCCGGGGAGTTACTCGAGTCTGAAGTTGGGGAAAGATGGGGTTGCGCAGGAGAGGAATTACCCGATGAAGTTCTTGCTTGATCATACGCTGCTTTCTGTCGCGGAGGGCAAATGGGAGCGGGTACTTTCGCAGGATTCGAGATGGTGGAGGAGAGATACCACGAGGCTTAGATATGAGGTTGGCGAGGGAGCGGGTTTGGAGGATATGCGGTACCAGGTGCATTTGTATAAGCGGTTGACTTAGGGTAGGATCATATGGAGGGGACATACGGTATATAATGATTCATGAGCATAATTTCTACCATACGGAGGAATGAGAAGGTAAGTGTTTGGAGTAGAGGTATTGGTATTGCTACAGGTCAGAAAAAAGAGTGGTCGAAGCCACTTCGCGCCTCGGGGGAACATGCACTGTCGATAGAACGCCCTCGGACACGGCGAGCGATTAAATGGTACATTTCAGTAATGGGCGCCGCTAGCCCTCACTTCCTAATATCAATATCCTAAGAGCGCAGGCCCAGCAAGAGGCTAGTGCTCTTGCCGCCCTCCTTGCCATCACCACCAGGCAGATATGTGACGTTGGGGTTAGCAGCCAGAGTCTGCGCGATCTCACGACTGGCATCGATACGACGAATCTCAATCAGACCATTACCGGCCTTGGCGACAGCCTTGCTAATAATCTCGGCAG
Source organism: Penicillium maclennaniae (assembly GCF_028827695.1). Lineage (NCBI taxonomy): Eukaryota > Fungi > Ascomycota > Eurotiomycetes > Eurotiales > Aspergillaceae > Penicillium > Penicillium maclennaniae. The sequence goes on along the minus strand of NW_026623215.1, from coordinate 1,201,470 downwards.
ACTCGGCTTCACCCTCGGCGCGAATAACGTTGGCTTGTCGCTCCTGCTCGGCGCGCTCGACGATGAATCGAGCTCGCTCGGCGTCTTGCTGGGCAATCTGCTTCTGCTCGACGGCCTTGGTGAACTCCTTGCCGAAGGTCATGTGGGTGATGGAGACGTCCTCGAGAGCGATGTTGAACTGCGCAGCGCGCTTGAGAAGGTCGGTGCGGATGCGGTTGGAGACGGCTTCACGCTGCGTGATGAGCTCGGCGGCATCGAACTGGGCCACGATGGCTTTGAGGACTTCGTTTCCGATGGAGGGAGAGAACACGCTCGTCGTAATCGGTACCATATGACTGTTGATTGCTTCGTTAGTTCTGCATCGAATAGATTCTCGGTGGTAACTTTTACCTGGTAGATTTGGGGCAGCCGCGGCACATCCGGACGGTGCAGCACACGGAGCGTCAATGTGACCATTTGCAAATCCTTACTTCCGGTAGTAGTCGAGATATTGCGCGGCTTCGTCCGCACGTCGTAGATAATAGCCCGCTGCAACCAGGGGACCAACAGGTGTGTGCCTTCGTTGACGACTTGCTCCTGCACACCAGACAGTCGATCGAAGATGACAGCCCGCGAACCACCCTTGACATCGTAGAGAGAGGCGTTGAAGAGCATGGCACCGACGGCCACGGGGCCGGCCAGCCGGTAGATATTCTGAAGGGCGTTGGCCATGATGAATAACGTGGGTAGAGAGATCACCTGGAAGCAGAATAGCACCAGACTGATGGATGATGTCGAAAATGTGCTTAGTCATTTTTGCCTAATGGCCGCTGAGAACGCCCGTAGTCCAACTTTGCCCGACTCCGTCTTTTCCCTTTCCGTATCCCCCGTCACCTCAACACTCTCGCTCTCCTTCTACTCAATCACACATCTTCACAATGGGTGGTGCTGTCGATCCTAAGAACGGCCAGTGAGTGCTTCCCTCGACTCTTTGTTGTGCCGTGGCCGCCCAAACCCTGTGTCTGTGTCCGGATGCACCCGCTCGGGCGACCGCCACGGACCACGACCCGACAGCAGACTCCAACGATGCGATTGAATCATTGGAGTGGATTCTGACCAGCACATATGCTAACAACGAATTGCAGCTTCATCGGCAACTGGGGCGAGTTCGGTACGTTGATCAGCCTTCCTTGAATTCTTGAATGCGCGTGCGAGATACCGACCGACCACAATCACCTCGACTTGGTGAAGACATGGGCTCTCACGACAGGAGAAATATTTGCGACTGGACTCGACACTAACACAGTTGGTCTGCAGGTTGCCCGACCCCCCAGCGCATCGCCACCTACGCCCTCTCGTCCAACCGTCAGCGCCCCTTCGCCGGTGCCTTCCACGCCGCCATCTTCAACGTCTTCCGCCGTTTCCGTGGCCAGGTCCTCTACGTCGCCCCTCCCTTCATTATTGCTTACGCGGCTATGAACTGGGCTGTTGAGCGGTAAGATCTACCTACCTATAATCCGGAATTGCGTGCCCAGGGCGAGGCTAACGTCTCTCCACAGCAACGACTACCTTAACTCCAAGCCTGGCCGTATGCTTGAGGGTGGTGGTGAGGAGTAAATAGCTCCTTTCTAATTGCGTTGAAACCAAGGATGGAAAAGGTTATACCGGGGCACGAGATGACACTCCGTGCTGTCGCAGCTGTATCAATTGTACAGTAACTAGAAAGCAATCGACAATTTTGGATTTCCTATGTCTCTCAATGGGTCTTGCTATGCTTCTCAACCGAGTTTCGAGAGAGTTTTCGCCTTTTTTGATGTAGTATATGATCTATAATCTGGGTGGTGTCACTGGTCAGCGTGATTTGAACAGCTTCAATTGGCCCAAAAGTCTGGCCTGCCTCCGAAATCGTTCAACACGGGTCCAACAAGGGTCCAACAAAGCTCCGACAGCCTTTGGTCTCTCTCTCTCTCATTCTTATTCCACTCGATTCCAATTGTTCCATCCCGATCGCTGCCCGAGAGCCAAGAGTGATAGCCCAAGTGAAATCTCCCCTCAGTTGCCTGTCTGGGTCAAAGTGGGGACTTGGCAAAAATCGCCCAAAACAGGCAAACTCGCGCAGCTTTTACTTTTTTTCTCGCATGCTGCGAAGTCTTCGTCCTTTCTCTCCTCTCCGATTTTTATCAATTAACACTCGTCTATCTTACAAAATGAGCGAGATCCCTCACCCCACTATCCAGGGTATGTCGTCCATCTCCATGTCAAATGCACATATAGCTGTCACTGCCCCGCCTCGTCATCCCACATCCCACATCCCACTTCCGTCACCCCTCCTCAGGACCTCCCCTTCGGTGAACCTCTATCGCTGACTCCACTAGATGGCTGGTTCTCCGAGCGCTCCTCCATGTGGCCCGGCCAGGCCATGAGCCTCAAGGTCAACCAGGTCCTGCACCACGAGAAGTCCAAGTACCAGGACGTCCTCGTCTTCGAGAGCAGCGACTACGGCAATGTTCTTGTCCTCGACAATGTCATCCAGTGTACCGAGCGCGATGAGTTCTCCTACCAGGAGATGATCACCCACCTTGCCATGAACTCCCACCCCAACCCCAAGAAGGTCCTCGTCATCGGTGGTGGTGATGGTGGTGTCCTCCGTGAGGTCGTCAAGCACGAGTCCGTCGAGGAGGCCGTTCTGTGCGACATCGATGAGGCCGTCATCCGTCTCTCCAAGAAGTACCTCCCTGGCATGTCCGTCAGCTACCAGCACCCCAAGGTCTCCACCCACATCGGTGACGGCTTCGAGTTCCTTAAGGCCAAGCAGAACGAGTTCGACGTTATCATCACCGACTCCTCTGACCCCGAGGGCCCTGCCGAGAGCCTCTTCCAGAAGCCCTACTTCGAGCTTCTCCGTGACGCTCTCCGCGAAGGCGGTGTTATTACTACCCAAGGTTGTTCGTTCCCTTTTCTTTTGTTCCAACTTGCCCACTGCCCATCTCCTCCCTTGTACTCGTCAATCCGTCCATGTCTCTTTCTTTCTTTCTCTCTTCCTTGTTATGATTTTTTTTTTTATTTATGAAGAAGCAAATTGGCTAATTGAATCGCACTATCCGCCAACCAACCCGCTCTACGGGCTCGGTTTTGCGGAACTGTGCCTTTTGTCCAACAGCCGAGAACCAATGGCTCCACCTTCCCCTGATCGTTGACCTCAAGAAGGCCTGCGGTGAGGTCTTCCCCGTCGCCGAGTACGCCTACACCACCATCCCCACCTACCCCTCCGGCCAGATCGGCTTCATGGTCTGCTGCAAGGACGCCACCCGCAACGTTCGTGAGCCTGTTCGCTCCTGGACCCGCGAGGAGGAGGAGCGCCTGTGCCGCTACTACAACCAGGACATCCACCGCGCCAGCTTCGTTCTGCCTAACTTTGCTCGCAAGGCTCTTGGTGCTTAGATGAATGTTGGTTGGAAATTAAAAAGAAGAGATGAATATATCATGATGAATGAACCTCGTTTCTGGGTAATCTTCTCGTGTAGTGTTGTAATAAAATTTAGTCAACTTAGTTGAATTTGACCTGGAAGGAGGGACCTTTCAATATACCAATATTCCAACGAGCATGAAATATCTAGGTGCAACATTTGCAGGCACTCGAGAGAGACAGAAAGCAAGAACAGCAAACTTGGAGCTTTCACCTGGCACAAATGAGTAAATTCAGATGAAAGACATGATATGCCAGTCTGTAGGTTCTAGAGAAGCTCCAAAATAATAGAGCCCTCAGTGATAGTGATATTAAACAGATCTTGAGGAGGTCCAATTCCCAGCCATTCATTCACTCCCACAAGCTTCGAAGATCACATTGAAATCTCGTGTCAATCTCCGCATAGCTATGATAATAGTGTTTAAAATCAAGAATCTCAAGAAAAGAAAAAGGCCTCAAAGACAGGCAATTCCAAGATTTCCGCGACTTTGAATCTGTGAGTCGGAACTAGTAGGGCTCCAACGTTCATCCCACTGCGGGCACCAGCAGTTGGGGATTCCCAGACATTTTTCAACAACATGGCTGGACATCCGTCCTGTGGCTTTCATTTCAATGAACTAGACCACCAAGAAGCGCCTGGACAATTGGCAATCGGTCACGTCTTTGAGGGCATAGAGGAGCTTTAAGGCATATTGTGAATCCCGAGGTCCAATCTCATAGTATCAAACACCCCGCACCCCACCTCCCACTACTACTACCACTTCTTTATAACGTCTCCAACTTCCAGGCACATGTTCAATATTGAAATCCTTCGTTTAAAAATGCCCGAATACAGACACCATATTGCCCTCCTAGGAGTAGGCACCATCGGTCTCTCAATGCTAGCCCTCCACCTCCGCCGGCCCGACACAAAAGTAACCGTCTTCGACCCACGCCCAGACTATGAAGTTCTCCTTCGCGCCCAGCTCCCTTCCTTCCTAGACACAACTCTATCAGGATCCCAACCCGATTCACAAAATGCAATCACTGCTCTGATCGAATCGTCCCGCCTCTCATTGGCAGCATCCATTCAAGACGCCGTACACGGCGCAACAATCATCCAAGAACAGACGCCGGAGAAACTGGACTCGAAACAGGCTCTTTGGAAGGAGGTTACGAGGTTTGCGGACCCGGAGGCTCATCTTTGGAGTAGTTCTTCTGGGATTGCAGCTTCAATGCAGGTTGCGGAGTGTGAGCAGAATGTGAAGGAGAGGTTGGTTGTTGCGCATCCATTTAACCCGCCTCATTTGATGCCTCTTGTTGAGATTGTACCTGGAGAATACACGCGATCGGAGCGTGTGGAATTTGTGAAGGCTTATTTCGAGTCTGTGCCTGGTCCTTCGCATCTGCCTGGTTCGAAGGATTCGCGGGACCAAGGACAGTATTATCGGCCTGTCGTGCTGCAAAAGGAGGTTCCTGGGTTCGTGGGCAATAGGCTTGCTTTTGCGCTGATGCGGGAGGCGTGTTATCTTGTTGGAGAGGGGGTGGTATCGGCTCGAGATCTGGACTCGATTGTCACTTCTAGTCTGGGACCGAGGTGGGCTGGGAGTGGTGTTTTTGAGAGTTATCATGCTGGTGGTGGAGAGGGTGGTATTAGTGGGTTCTTGGACAAGTTGGCGCCGACTATGAAGGATGTTTGGGGGTCTCTGGGACAGATTGATATTCAGACGGAGGGAGGCGAAGAGAAGTGGAGGGATGTTGTTGTTCGAGAGACGGAGAAGGCATATGGCCCTTGTACTTCGGAAGAAACACGGCAGAGAAAGGAGGTGATGTTGCGGGGGACTATTGAGATGCAGCAGCAGTGCTGGAGTAAGGAGTGATTTCTATTCCAGAGATGTCGAGGACGTATTGCAGACCTGCGTAAACACACTATATTGCGCTATTAAGTTTCTCTTGAAGTACGGGATGCGTCTTCCTGCAACCGCCCGGGAATATTTACATTAGGGCAAAAGAAGGCATCGACCGCAACGATAGCTAATGATATCCCATTCCACCAGGCGAGTCCTTCTGCCCGAACCTTCTCCCAACCCCCCATCGTCCCGCTTACAACCTTTGTCGCCGCTTTGACTATACTAGATCATCATTCATGCTCGGAAGGTTGAAGATCAGCTCTTTTGAACAACGGTCTAGAATAGAGGCACTTGCAGTATTCTGAGGGCAAGAATTTCCGGAACGAACAACCGCATGATGACATACGACAGCGCCACAGCGGGATGCAGCGGTGAAATTCGATCCTTACAAAGAAAGTCTTCCTTTTACAAAATGCTGGAAATTATGTCTAGATAGATCAGTGAGGGCTATTGTAGGTCATTGATCCCTTCTACTTTGGTCCAATGCGATTTACGATGCAAGTCATAGGTGGTAATCGACAGACGCTCTATCGCATTCTTATAAATTGGGTTCAAGGGCTGTCGCTCCTTAACTAGTAAATCATAACATTTTGAAGCATTAAGCCACGCTTTACAGGATCTGCTGGAAAGCACGGTTGACGGGGGAGCGCACATTGTGGCCCTTGTAGAAGTCAATGGTGGCAACGGCGCGCTTGCTGATGCCCTCGGGGGTGAACTCGAATTTCTGGCAGTCGTTAGTGATGGGAAGAATAGATGGAACAGAGATGGAAAACTTACGGCGTACACCTCCTTGTAGGGGCCAGAGGCACCAAAGCGGTTGAGACCGAACTGCTCGTGGGAGTAGCGCTCCCAGCCCATGGTGGAGCAGGCTTCGACAGACAGAACGGGGATGCCGTCGGGCAGGACGGACAGACGGTAATCCTTGTCCTGAGCATCGAAGACCTCGAAACAAGGAACGGAGACAATGCGGGCGGCGATGCCGTGGTTCTTCTGGAGGTACTCGGCAGCCTCGATACAGATGCTGACCTCGGAACCGGTGGAGATGATGGTGATGGCGGCGTTGGGGGTGTCAACGGCGACGTAAGCACCCTTCGTGGCACGCTCAATGGTGGAAGCCTCAAGCTGGGGCAGGTTCTGGCGGGTAAGGGCCAGAACACTGGGGGTGTGCTTGGAGGTGATGGCCATGTAGTAGGCAGCGGAGGTCTCGTTGCCGTCGGCGGGGCGCCAGACCATGCAGTTAGGCAGAGCACGGAAGTGAGCCAGAGTCTCAATAGGCTGATGAGTAGGACCATCCTCACCCAGACCGATGGAGTCGTGGGTAGCGACGTGGATGACACGGACGCGAGACAGGGCCGACAGGCGGAGGGCACCGGCGGCGTAGGAAACGAAGTTCAAGAAGGTACCGCCGGCGGGGATGACAGTGCCGTAGGCGGCAAGACCGTTCATGACGGCAGCCATGGCGTGCTCACGCACACCATAGCGGAGGTAGCGGCCAGACCACTCACCAATGCCCAGGTTGGGGGGGCTGGAAGTCGACAGCGTTCTTCCAGCGGGTGTTGTTGGAGCCAGTCAGATCAGCGGAACCGGACAGAAGCTCGGGAATGACGGAGTGAATCTTCTCCAGGACGGCCTCGGACAGCTTGCGGGAAGCGACGGCGGCATCAGTGGACTTGTAGGTGGGGAGGCTCTTCTCCCAGCCCTCGGGCAGCTTGCCGGAGAGACGGCGGGCAAGGTCAGCACCCTCGGTGGGGTACTCCTGCTGGTACTTCTGGAAGAGCTGGTTCCATTCCTGCTCCTTAGCGGCACCCTCAGCGGCGTGCTTGTGGTACATGTCGTAGACCTGCTGGGGAACGACGAAGCTCTGCTTGGGGTCGAAGCCGAAGCGGGCCTTGACGCTCTCGGCATCATCAGCCTTGAGGGGGTTACCGTGAACACCGCCAGTACCAGCCAGCTTGGAGCCGAAACCGATGGTGGTGGTGAGCTTGATAACGGAGGGCTTGTCGGTGACCTGCTGACACTTGCGAATAGCAGCTTCAATGCCGGCAAGATCGTTGTCACCGTCCTTGACCCACTCGGTGTGCCAGCCGTAGGCCTCGAAGCGCTTCATCACATCCTCAGTGAAGGCGCACTTGGTGTCACCGTCTAGGAGATAGCGTTAGTAAGGGATCGGGTCTGTTGGCGGGAGGCGATGGGTCGATCACTTACCAATGGAAATGTGGTTGTCGTCATAAATGGCAATGAGGTTGCCGAGCTGCAAGTGACCAGCCATGGAGGCGGCCTCGGAGGCGATACCCTCCATGGCACAGCCATCACCAAAGAATGTGTAGGTGTGGTTGTTGAGGAGCTCATAGCCGGGCTTGTTGAAGACACCAGCGGTGTGAGCCTGAGCAATGGCCAAACCAACGGCGTTGGCGAAGCCCTGGCCAAGAGGACCGGTGGTGACCTCAATACCGGGGGTGTCGTGAGCCTCGGGGTGACCGGGGGTGATGCTGTCGAGTTGCTGTGAAAGGAATCAGCTCGGGACTCCCGTACTACATTGGACTAAGAACACTTACGCGGAAGTTCTTCAGGTCATCCATGGTGAGCTTGTAGCCGAACAGGTGCAGCAGGGCGTACTGCAGCATGCAGCCGTGGCCGTTCCTATCCGATGGTCAGGGTGGGTGTTCTTGCGGTGGTGATTTGCTCCGGAGAGCAGGGTTCCGGCAGTTTCCTGGGATATAGGTATCAAGGAGTCTGAAACACATACGAGAGAACGAAACGATCACGGTTGACCCAGTCGGGGTTCTGGGGGTTGAAGTTCATGAACTTGTTGAACAGAACGTGAGCCACGGGGGCCATGCCCATGGGGGCACCCGGGTGGCCCGAGTTGGCCTTGGAGGTGGCATCAACCTGGGAGAAAAGCGTCAGTGAGCTCTTATTCAGATGGAATTTTGCGATACCACTGGTCTGCAAGTGCGAATGAGGCGGATAGCCCATCCAATTGCACCTGAGGGACCTTAGCAGACGCGGCGAGAGGACATACCGCGAGAATGCGGATGGTGTTGATCGCCAACTGGTCCAGATCAGTGAAACCCATTTTGGCAGTAACTAGCTCGAGGTTAGCTAATGAGGAGGTGATAAGATGAGATACTGACTTTCAAAATTTATGGGAGATGAGAAGGAAGAAAGAGAGAGAGATGGCTTCAAAATATGAGAGGGGGAGGGGCAGTGGGTATGACGCTGTGGTGGGGCAAAAGGCCAGTCCTCCGCTGCCGGCCGCTTTCTTCGCATCGCTTTTCATTCCCGAACCTTTTGGCAAGGCCAGGGCCGATGCTTGGACTCTCATTCTAATTCCTTTCTTTCTATTTCGCTTCTTCAATTTTCTACGTCCTTGAGGGCAATTGCAGAGTATGAGCACCATTGCATCACTTCGCATGCATACCTTCCTCCGTAATTGAGAGAGGCACGAGCCCAAGGGTGTTCCTCGGGTTCAATCTCTCCGTTTAGGGTACACTACCGCTTCTTCGACTTCTGCGGTGGGATGAGAAGCATTGCCGGGCTCCCAACCGTTCGGCCTATGTCCACATCTTCACCGGGAGGTCCCGTCTCGGAGGACGCTGCTCCGGTCCCACGAAATTAGCCGATCCCTCCATAGCCGCTGTATATAACGGGCCTGTCGACCCAACAGCCTATTCTACGAAGCATAAGGAGCACATGGCATTGGCACCGGTTTCCCTGATTAGTTCAATCCGACTTTGTTGGCGAGCAGTGTGTGAGGGGTCTATCCTGCACTCCGTTGGGGGACCCGGTGTGCCAGAAACAGCGTAGCCGCCAGGGGCGCTTACTCATCTGAACAATTGGACGGGAGAGAGTCGTCCGGTTTGATGGAGATCTAGATCTAGAGCTCTTTGTAAGAAGTCTGATCATGCATTCGATGATCTACGATGAAACTGTGCTACCACTTCACTGTCCTCGTCAGCTTTGACTCAGCGGTCTTGGCTGGCAGCTTCTCGGGTGACAGAGCCCCGTGCGTTGCTGCATGAAACCCGAGGATCTTCCTAGCATGACATGGGTACATGGGATAGATGTTCTTGTAGCCACTTGATGTTCAATGGAGCTTAATTGAACGGTAAAAATCGCAACCAGGTTTCAATTGGCGAATGACCTGTCCAAAGTCACGGCTAAATACCTGGTGGACACAGCCGCGACCTCTATTAAACCGAGCAGCTTATGGTTAGTAATGTTGAGCTCCGCCTTCAAACCGCGTGATCAGGTGGACTTGGGATGGATGGGAACTTTGGCGGTCTTTGTAATTACATCATTCGGAATCTTGCTTTACAAGCTAGGACTCGTCTTGCAGGTAAGCCCACTCAATAGATTTTTCGACAGCTCGCCACAAAAGACCCTTGGCCTGATTTCAACTATAGTAGCTAGGAGGAGAAGCAATAGATGTCAGCTTGCAGGTGGGCACTGCACCAACCTTACTGCCTGATTTCTGTACCACAGCGAAAGACCAGGAAGGTCATTCACGAGAATCAAGACAATAAAATATAAGAACGTTGCGTCTTGTCCCATTAGAATTGACCACACCATCAAGATCCTTTAAGCTGATTGTGGGCCACCTTTATACCGAAAAGTAATACAGTTAACATGACCGAAGACGATCATGCCTCGGCATCCCATACAGACGTGTAAGATATCGCCCAAGCTACACACTTGCAAAACAAAGTCTAATCTAACAGACTCATCATCGGTGCCGGGCCTTCTGGCTTGATGGCAGCCTACTGGATGGCTCGTTGCGGCGTGCGAGCTCGGATCATCGATAAAAAGGGTACCAAGGTTTTCATCGGCCACGCAGACGGGTTGCGCGTGCGGACTCTCGAACTATTTGATAGTATTGGCTTCCAACATCGCGTCCAGCATGAAGGCCATGTGGCCGTGGAGGCTAACTTCTGGGTACGGTTTCATCCCACGCCTAGAACTTCAATTGACATCAAGACAAACAGGTTCCTGGTCCAAATGGAAGCTTGATTCGTCAGGGTCCATTCTGTAGCTCTAAAGTCAACGAGTCCCCTTTCCACAACATGCTTTTGAGCCAAGGTCGAATTGAAAGGTTCCTCCTTGACAACATTAAGCAGCATTCGAATCTCGAGGTTGAAAGAGGTGTCATCGCTGAGTCATTTGAGTACGACGAACTTGTCAAAGATGACCCGAATGCCTTCCCTATCACAGTCAAAGTGCGCACACTCAGTGAGAACGAATTGACTCCCTCCAACAATTCTGATGGAGGAAGCTCGCATTCTGTTCCTGGCGGGCTCAAAGAAAGTGATATACCCTCAGATGATTTGCATGACTTGCATCAGAGAAGCAAGAGTCGGCAAACGAAAACCGAGCTCGTCAAGGCCAAATATCTAATTGGATGCGATGGTGCCCACAGCTGGACACGAAAGCAGATCGATATTCCTCTAGAGGGATCGAGTACGGATGATATTTGGTGAGTGGGCAATTTTTCCGTGAGAAAATCAAGATTGACATCCATTAGGGGCGTGATTGATATAATCCCCATTACAGACTTCCGTAAGATTTGTAACCGAGCTCATAGATCTTGAACTGACTCTGGGACCGTTAGCGGACATCCGCCGCCTGGGCACTGTAACCAGCACATCCGGCACAATGCTTGTGATCCCTCGTGAAAGACGCCTGGTACGTCTGTACGTACCCGTACATGTTGTCGACGTTGCCAAGTCTGGAAGTGCCCGTTTCAGCCGCTCCTCAATCACACCAGAGATGATCAAAGAGCGGGTTCAAGCTATCTTGAAGCCGTACACATTCGACTATAAAGTCTGTGACTGGTGGACTGCTTATCAGATCGGACAGCGGATTGCGCCTACATTCGCGAAAGATGATCGTATCTTCCTTGCCGGAGATGCCGTGCACACTCATTCTCCCAAGGTAGGACTTGGTATGAACATGAGTATGCAGGATGGATTCAATATCGGCTGGAAGGTTGCTTTGGTTGCAGCAGGGGTGGCTAGCCCAGCTATTCTTAGCACGTATCATGCTGAGCGTCATCGTTTGGCTGAGATGTTGCTTGACTTCGATCGTCACTGGTCTGGTCTTTTCACGGATCACAAACAACCGGAAGAAAGCGCAGAAGGAGGTTCTGATAAGACAGAGAATATGATCAAGGTGGTTGAGGCATTTGAAGATTTCGCAGATGGCTTGAAAGCTTTTTATGGTGCGAGCTTGTTGGTCTGCCAGTTTGATAGCAAGGGCAAGCTTAGCCAGGGCCATCGTCTGGTTCCGGGTGAGAGATTCCCGCCAGTCAAGCTGCGCAAGCAGGCAGATGGAAACACGCAGTGGACGACAAGAGTTCTGGAGAGTGATGGACGCTTCCGACTGGTCATTCTTGCTGGAGACGTCCGCAATGAAACGCAGAAGCAACGGATTGAGACTCTATGCCGATTTCTGTCTGATCAGCTTGATGGAAAAACTTCGCCTTTGAGTCGATATAATGCGATCCCGGATCGCTTCAACAGCCCCATAGATGTCATGACGATTCACAGCGCACCTTGGAAGGAGACCGAGTACTTCGATTTCCCTAAAAATCCTGCGTGATCTGGATACGACCATGGGCTGGGAATATGATAAAATATGGTGTGATGACGCATGTGTGTGGGATCGGGACTGTGATGGACATGGGTATGAGAAGTGGGGGGTAGATCGCATGAATGGCTTGATGCTGATTGCCAGACCGGATCAGTATATCGGCTGGGTGGGTGAGCTCGAAGATGTGGAGGAAATGACTCGCTATCTAGACGGTGCTCTGATCAGGGCTAAGCATAAGGAGTAGGATATAACAGGTGGACCGATATGAAAAGGGTCAATAGAGAATGTATCCAACATCGCTTGCAGCTTCATCAGTCCCAGTGTCAAGATGTCGTTCGCAGTTTCAGCTCACCTAGCTGGTACTGTGATATTTCGAAAGTGAGAATCAAATCAATGTGACAAACTCCAGTTGAAAAAGGGCCATATACGTGGAAGTATGGTCAAAGAAATATGCTTGCAGCCCCGTCTGCCTGAAATGTTGACCAAGTAGATGAGAGAACATCAGTATAGAGCTCGGCTCGTGAGACGAATTGGTGCCCAAAGTCCGAAAATTAAATTTCGTTCCATTCTTTGTTGCAAGATTACGATTGAAGCCGTTTAGAAGGTTCTCCGAGTATGCACCATCCACTCCCATCCAACAAGGAAATGACGAAGTTGCAGAGTTGAGACAATGAGAACCAGCGAGCCTTTTCACAGTTGCAGGGCTGTGGGTCAAGCTCCTCATATCTGCATTCTTTTCCTTCCATTCCCAAAATAATGCGTTGTCTGGCAGGCCTTGATACCCTGTGATCTACTTGCCTACTCTTGGGACGGAGTTGTTGCCTCAGGCCCTAAAGTGTGACTAATCACACTGGTCTCGCGACCGACCTTGGCATGTCACGACCCGAACAATAGCATTTAACCCTGATCCCATGAATGACGGATCTTGAAAGCTTCATACTGAAGAATACTTGGAAAACCGAGTAGTAACCCTCATGAAGCGGGAACACCTTCCGCTGGGATCACTCCCGGCATGGCTCAAGCTCAACGGGATCGATGCCAACGGCGTTGCATTCCAGCAACTTGGCTCGAATGAGAGCGGAGCAGACAGGGGCAATGCTCTTGTAGCAATGGAGAAAATATCCAGCGATGGAAGTGATACCTCGCCAGTAGTACTTCTGCGGGTCCCATCGGAGCTGGTCCTGTCGTTGGAAACCGTTCATGACTACTCCGAATCCGATCATCATCTTCGGGATGTGTTGGAAGCAGTTGGCGATTTCGGAAGGGTTTGCTATCCAACTCTCAAGATAATTTCGTTGACATGTTACTGATATCTGTCAGACCCCGAGAGGTGCAATCATGATATTCCTTTTGGTCCAATTGACACACTCGTGTCCGGAAATGCCCCAGCACATAGGTGTTTCAGGTCCATGGACAGAGTACATCAAGTTCCTACCGCCTTGTTTCCCACTGCCTACATTTTACTCTGCCGAAGAGCAAGAACTGCTGAGGGGAACTTCGCTCGGAGATGCAGTGGCCGCCAAGGAAAGCTCTTTGGAGCGGGAGTTTGAGCATCTCAGGCATTCTACAGAGCACATAGACTGGTGTCAGTTGTGCTGGTGGAATGAAGGCACGGGCAAGATGACCCTCGATGATTTGAAGTATGCTGATGCTGCGTACCGGTCGCGCATGGTGGATTTACCCGGAAGTGGACATGCCATGGTTCCCTGTGTCGACATGGCCAACCACGCCTCGGGAGAGGAAGTGAATGCCCTCTACGAGGCAGACTCGGATGGTAATGCGCTTCTGCAGCTCCGTTGGGGCAAGAGTCTACAGCCCGGCGATGAAGCGACTATCTCGTGAGTCTATGATCAATTGAACCTTGGCCTTTGTCGACGAGCTAACTCACTGTCAGATACGGCGATGAGAAGCCCGCGTCTGAGATGATTTTCTCATACGGTTTCCTTGATGACAGTCAAACTGAGGCAAAGCAGGTAACTTTTGATATGACACCACCAAGTGATGATCCTCTTGCCATTGCCAAGAAAATGATCTGTCGGGAGACCCCTGGTATACGGGTTGCCATGACTCACGATACAAATGAAAATTCACGCCAGACGGTTTGGGATAGCCCTCTAGTTTGGTGGGCGTGTGTGAATGAGGAAGATGGCCTTGAAATTAGGGTCACTCAGACCACAGAGGGGACAAGAGAGCTAGAAACTATCTGGAAGGGCGAAAAAATTCGAGCACCGACTCAACTTCGCGATCTCCTAGCCAATGACCCGGCGTGGGAAATCTTCCGGCTTCGTGCAGTTGTGCTGGTACTTGAACGATTAGAGGCACAAGTCTCTATTCTCCAAGAGACAGAGGAGGTCTTGAACAACCTTCGCGAGAATGAAAAACTTTTCCACAACCTATTCAGGCCCGACATATTTGCTTTAATCGAGCGACTACGAAGGCTCGAAGCAGTGCTACTGGCGCGGGCTGTCAATGACCTTGGAAAGCAGGTGAGTTGCATTACTGTCCATCAGCAAACTCTTGACCAAAAAAAGTTACTGACAATTATTGGCAGAGAGAGGAACTGATTGCATCCGAGTCAGTCACTGCGTATCTCGCTCAGCAGTCACAGGCCGAAGAAGTCGAGGATTTCTCATGACATAATTAAGACTTAGACTTGGGCTAAGCAGCGCGCGCAGCAAGAAATTGACCCGCGAACAGACCCCGGATCTTCAATAAAGTTACATATCCACCCACGTCGCTCATAGTTTCGGGGCCATTTGTGGGGGATGAGCGATTCAAAGACGAAGGGTGCAGCTAGGGCGATGACCATGGGAAATTGTGAACCCGATGACGTTTGACCGGAGCTCATCACACTTAAACAGCCATATGTGTGGATCTGCAATGCTGAACTGATCGACCCTGAACTCTAGTCGAATCCAGCCACTACATGCGGGGTTCCGACCGGCGTATATCGGAAGCGATCTGAAGAATAAAGAATGGACCTCTTCCTTGGATGAGACAAGAACTCCTTATTTTTAAGCAGGGGTGGAATCTCCCCTCGGGACCAAGGTACCTTGGTACGATGGATGCAGCATCACAGCCTGGACCGTTAGGTCCCGAACACAATTGAGGACCCGTAGAGACCCGTTGATCGGAGCCAAATCCTCGGTGTCTAAAGAGGCCGGGGTCCCCGGCTGCGGCTAGGTGGGCTCTGTGGATCCAAGCAGTACCCATGGTTCAACCCAATCTCGCGATTCTCTCGGCCAAAACTCGCTATTCGTGTTTCGCACCTTGCCCCATGATATAATG
Source organism: Penicillium maclennaniae (assembly GCF_028827695.1). Classification (NCBI taxonomy): domain Eukaryota; kingdom Fungi; phylum Ascomycota; class Eurotiomycetes; order Eurotiales; family Aspergillaceae; genus Penicillium; species Penicillium maclennaniae. The sequence goes on along the minus strand of NW_026623215.1, from coordinate 1,186,260 downwards.
ATGTTTCATTCAATAATACACCCAATTTCATTGGTGTTCCCCATCTTCCAAATACCGGGTTCTGTACCGAGGCTGCAGGGATCTCCAGAGCAGGGATCCCTGCGCATAGATACTCGCCACTACAACACATGTAGTAAGTCCCCGAAGGATCCCAAGGGGAAATCTGCCGCCGAACATCGGAGCACGGGAGTCACAGACATGGAGAGGATCAGCCTAAGACAGGGCGGAGTTCCAGATGCGTGGGTCCCCAGTCGGGCATCATTCGTGCCGTCTCCTTTTTGAGACCTCTTGACAGACTGCACCCAGCGACCTTACAACCATGGGTCCTTGACGGTCGATCAGGCGACAGAGTGAGAGCAACTATGGCGCGAGGGTCTCCAATGAAGATCCGGGGCGTCCAGCGAGATGACAACTCTGGGGGAGTGGCAGGCTTCACAGCCGAAACGGCCTATAGTCCTTTTCCTTTTGAAACAAAGTTTATGCAGTCTCATTTGCGCAGTGCGGAACCGCAATCTGCACCCTATCAGTACAGCCGTAGCCAAGGATTTGCGGGGTCCGGGGTATCAGGAAGATCATCGGGAGTTGCAGGCACTGAACAATCCGGGGGGACCGGTTTCGAAGCACGATGACATCTGGTCGAGCGAATCAATAGAATGGATCAGCGCGGAGAACGACATCATCTGGGTCGCAGCACCAGAAAAAGGGGAGGATGGTTAGCTTTTCCAGCGTATTGACCGGTACACGGTGATCCCAGTATGATTGGTTCTGGTGCAGGTCAGCACTTCCCCACAGCCTGACTCAGCCAACACATGGGATCTTTCCCCCTCCTGTCTTGTTGCGAGACTCTGAACTCATCCTACTTCGCTGACTTTCGAAAGCTCTTCGTCCTGTTGGCACTGACGCAGCCCTCGATTCAACCTCGATCAACCCCACCAAACTTCGACCGCGGCGGCCGATGTGCCCGTCTGCCTAGTCGAAATGCCCGGTATCTTGCCCATGAAAGTGATCAAGGTCGGTGGCACCGGCACTCAAAGTCGGATCGCCCAGGCCTGTGATCGTTGCAGAAGTAAAAAGATTCGCTGTGACGGCGTGCGACCATGCTGTACCCAATGCGCCAATGTTGGGTTCGAGTGCAAAACGAGTGATAAACTGAGCCGCCGCGCGTTCCCGCGTGGCTATACCGAGTCCTTGGAGGAACGTGTACGATCCCTCGAAACCGAGGTCAAGGATCTGAAGGATCTCCTGGACGAAAAGGATGAGAAGATCGATGTTCTCTCGCGGATTCACTCATTTTCGTCGCCTTCTCAACGAGCCATGTCTTCACGGTCTCCATCGGCGCCTTCTTCTATTAAACCTCCTGGCTTGGATGCGGCGGAGGGAGTTGTCCACGTCGAGCGATCGCATACTCAAAAATCATCCGATAACCCTTACACAGCCCTCTCGAGCACTCAAGGATTTGCTGGTATGTCGTGTCTGCTTTCTCTCGCTCGGATGGTGAGCTGATCAAACCAGGTATTTTCACCGACAGGCTTGTCAGTCAGGGTAAATCAGTGTCGCGAATTCCAATTAAAGCACTGACCAGACTGTCTGCCCCCGTGGCTCGCGGTTCTCCCCACCAGGTCCTGAAGACACCTCCGCGGCTGGTTTCGGACCAGCTCATTAATATCTTCTTTCAGGAGTGGGCTCCGTTGTACCCGGTGGTGCATCGCCCAACGATCTTGAAAGCTTATGAACAATTTTTAAATAACACTGATTCGCTGAAAAAAGATGTTCATGCAATGGCACAGTTGAATATGATCTTCGGTATTGCTGCATTGTCGTCAAATGTGAGTGCATATGACCGCGTAGAATCGACAAAGCTAATTTAGTTACAGTCGAGGACCAACCAGGATCCCACCTTTTTTGAGGAGAACTGGACCGTTGCTCTCGATTCATTTGTAAGCGACACTACTGTCGCTAGTCTGCAGTGCTTTGTTCTGGCCCAGATCTACTGCATGACCAAAGCCGATTACCGCAGCTTGCTTCGCTATCGCGCTCTTGGTGTGGACATCTGCCACCAGTTGGGTCTTCACCAGAACATGGATGATACTTCATTGAACCCGTTGGAGGGAGAAACCCGTAAGAAGGTCTTCTGGTGCCAATACGTATTGGATCGGTTCTCTTCTGCCTTGACGGGAATGCCTTCTCTTTTGCACGAGGACGACGTTCAGACTGAGTATCCTATTGATGTGGATGACGAGAATGTCACCGAGACCGGTTTCTTACCCACTCTCCCTGGTGAATCCACTCGCATCTCCAGTGCTCTTGCCCTGTTCTCGGTCTCGAGGATTCTGAATAAGGTTTTGAATGACTTGTTTCCTGCAAAGTCAGCCTACGACGTCTATGTTTCAAAATTGCATGTGCTGACAGGTCAGCTGGATGACTGGCTGTCATCATTGGCCCCGCATCTTCGTCTTGAGTTCTCTCAGGACAAGCCCAGTACAAATGTTATAAGCAGCCGGTCGCCACTTCTGTCTCTTGTCTATTATTTCATTCGGTCTCTGATTCATCGTCCCGCTGTGTGCTTCGCTGAAGGTAATCTTCGCTCCCCATCCGTTCTCGCGCTCTCTGATTCTTCAAAGCACATTGTGCAGATTCTCGAGCTATTGGATGAACGGCGACTTTGCCTTTCCTTCAGCATCAACCGAAAGGAATTGGTCTTTTCTGCTGGTCTTGGACTTTTGTGGCAAACGTTGGGTCTGAAGCGGGACAGCAAGCTAGCCAAGGAGAGTCAGAAGCTTCTTACTACTGTCAAGGTGCAGCTTGGGCAAAGTTCCTCGACGGCAGCGACCGAATTTGGAATCTTGGCCGGAGCTCTAGTTTCCCTGGATAACATGAACCAGAGTGCCATCACCGGTAGTGAATCGCAGGCAATGATGGCCCCAACCCACAAGCCTACTTCGTCTCCAAAGAAACATCTGCAGTTCTTGAAGTCTCGCCTCACCGGTGCTTTCGGGGATCAATCCCCGAAGCAAACTTCTTCACCCTCCCGCCGCAACACCATCTCTGGTGGTACTCCTCCGACTGCTCAGTCACTTCGGTCTCCCAGCTGGACGAGTCTTCCTTCATCGCAGCCGGATCAATTTGTAGGTCACCAATACCATGCCGACCGAGGGCATTCGTCGCTGGACCTTGGTCCAACTCCCCGGACGATGTCTTCATCTATTGGATACGATTATCCACGCGCCATGTCGAGCTCTACTCCGTCTGACCATCAAAACGGGGCCATCACGATGGCTGACTGGGAGTACGTCCTAAGCGACATGGACCGAGGATATTCGAACATCTTCACCGGGATCTACGGTGGAAAGGAGTGCGGTGAGGACCCCGGTCCATTTGCCTCTATCACAGCCGAGTACAATCGCGACAGCAAGCAGCTCAATGATGCGTCACACGTGGTACCGGTTCCTCCTGACATGAATGATCTATCCCCTGAGGCTTGGTCCGCGAGTAGTGGGGAATTTGCCACAACACAGGAGCCCCCACAGAGTGTTCTTAGCTATTCCGGCGAGAGCATGGGCAGTGCCGACGACAACATGAATCCGTACTCGGACCTCTCGGTTCGTCCTGACGATATGAATTTCATTGATCCATTTCACGCAATTTCAATGCCTCTCAAGGAAGACAATGATGAATTCAGTTTGGTTCATGGCTGGGACCGACGGCTGGCCGTCTGATTTTGGGCGAAGGATTCACTTTGGTGTTAATTTAAGAGGATGTCAGTATTGGTTTTGGTGAATGCGATGATACCTGGAAATAATCGGGCGGCGTTTCATGGTTTTTTTTTCTTTGGGTTCTAGTTGCTTGAGTTGGTGATAGTTAGTGGCCTCGTGAATTGGATTCACCTCTAATATCTCTATCTTACGTGCTTCTTAGTCATTCCAGGGCCATCCTGCCAGGACACGGTCGACCGAAAGAATGTTCGGCCTGCCGATACAATCGGCACGATGCAGCCGGATCTGGAGAGTGTTTCCAGACGAGTCATGTCCTAGAAACCGGCGAAGCCGTAGCTTCCGGATGAGCACCCAGCGAATTGTTGGCCGCCGAGGCGCAACCATCCTGCAACTACCATGGCTACCACCTATTCTCACGACATAGATAATACCAGACGCCATGACTTGTCTCCCCAATGCGTCCACTGGTATACGTTATGATTCGTTACCTCCAACAAGGTACATGGGTCTGCGCCACCTAGCTCATTCGGCCCCGGCCATCCACGGATCCACGAGAGCCACCTACCAAAAGCATTCCCCACTTCCCCAGATTCTCGCGTTCCCAACGGAGATGGCCGTCTCTCCTGCCATGGGAGTATGCTCGCTTCACAAATCAACGAGTCATCATGTCCCTTTCGATCAATTTGGCTGGCCGACATGACCGGGTTCTTCTCCACACAAGACCACGCGCTATGGAGTGCCTGTTATTCAGGTCCTTGGCGTCGTGGCCAATAGGCCAAGTATAAAGCGGGCTGGTCGTGGCTCATTTACGATTACAAAAAGAAAGTAGCTAGAGCCCTAGCACGTCAGACTATACCCAGACGAGAATTGTCACCAACAGCATGTTCAAGAACGTATTCAAGAAAAAGCCTCAGGATGTCTTTCCTGATAGCGAGCTGCCTAGAGAATCGATATCTCCTACAGATCGCGAGAAAGGTGATGCCGCTACCGTGGACACTCCTATTCCACTCTTCACGCTGCGGTCATTCATTATGGGCATTTTTGTGTCTATGGGCGGATTCCTCTTCGGTTATGACACCGGTCAAATTTCTGGGTTCCTAGAGATGCAAAATTTCCTCATGCGATTTGGGGAGCGGAACTCGGATGGAACCTACTACTTCAGCAACGTGCGCTCGGGTCTTATTGTTGCTCTGGTAAGTGGATATACCCTCATTGCACGCGTCTCTTCTAATTGCAAATACCGAATAGCTCTCCATCGGCACCTTGATTGGAGCATTAATTGCTGCCCCCATCGCTGATCGAGTGGGACGCAAGTGGTCAATCAGTGGCTGGTGTGTGATACTCATGGCTGGTGTCACTGTACAAATTTCATCTCCCACCGGTAAATGGTATCAGGTTGCACTTGGACGTTGGACAGCGGGTCTTGGAGTCGGTGCGTTGTCTCTGCTGGTGCCAATGTACCAGGCAGAGTCAGGACCGAGACATATCCGAGGAGCTCTGGTTAGGTATGTTGAATGTTCTGGGAAATGATCGTACTGAACACAGATATTAACACTCACCAGTACATACCAGTTGTTCATCACCCTCGGAATTTTCGTCGCCAACTGTATTAACTACGGCACCGAAAAACGCACGGACACTGGATCCTGGCGTATTCCTATGGGAATCACATACCTCTGGGCCCTCATTCTGGGCGTGGGAATGCTCTTCTTCCCAGAAAGTCCTCGCTATGACTACCGCCACAATAAAGTAGAAAAAGCTGTGAATAACCTCTCCAAGATCTACGGGCTTCCCCGGAACCACCGTGTCCTGAAAATCGAATTCGAAGAGATCAGGATGAAATATGAGGAAGAAGTCAACACTGGAAAAATCGGCTGGGTTACTTTCTTCAAAGCACCGACGATGGCGAAGCGAGTTGTTGTTGGTGTCTCGCTGCAAGCTCTACAGCAGCTGACAGGTGCCAATTACTTCTTCTCTACTACGGGACCACGGTGTTCCGGGGTGCTGGTATTCAGAACAGCTACGTGACGCAGATGATTCTGGGCGGCGTGAACTTTGGCAGTACCTTCCTTGGTCTCTATTTGATCGAGCACTACGGTCGTCGCCGGTCTCTTATCATTGGTGCTTTGTGGATGTTCGTCTGCTTCATGGTCTTTGCCTCGGTTGGTCACTTCTCCTTGAACATCGATCATCCCGAACAAACACACAGCGCCGGTGTGGCCATGGTCGTCTTCGCCTGTCTCTTCATTCTCGGCTTCGCCAGTACCTGGGGCCCCATGGTATGGACCATCATCGCCGAACTCTTCCCTTCACAGTACCGTGCGCGCGGTATGTCCCTCGCCACCGCCTCCAACTGGCTCTGGAACTTCCTGCTAGCCTTCTTCACTCCGTTCATCGTCGGCGCCATCGACTTCCGCTACGGATATGTCTTTGCCGGCTGTCTGTTCTTAGCTGCGGGCTTGGTCTACGTCGCCGTTATCGAGGGCCAGGGCCGAACTTTGGAAGAGATCGATACTATGTATCTTATGAAGGTCAAGCCGTGGAAAAGCTCCAAGTTCCAATTCCCAGCCGACCCGAATATTATTCGTGCTTCTTTTGACAAGGGCCACGGCTCTTCGGAACATGTGGCTGATGTGGCCCGGCCTGACAAGACTATGACCGGGGCAGATGCGGATGTGCCTACTATCCCGGACACGACTCGCTAGAAATAGCATATTGATTGTTGGGATAGGACTCGAGATTGTGCTTTTATTCTTTCATGTTTCTTTTGTTTGTTCCGAACCTGTATTATTCGTGGATAAAAAAAATACGACATCATGTACATGTAGCTCCTATAGGAATATTTCTTCTCCAATTTTTCAAAAAGTATAAACTCGCGTACAGTCACCTACGTATTAAGCAGGCTAAGAGTGGGGCTTTCTTGAAAGCCACCCCCATCTTGATTAAAAGTTCAAAGGTGATCTTGATTTCACTTATTTCTAAGTCCCAGGGTAGCTCCTCCTCGGATTGCAGCATGACGACGTCATAGCACGGATGCCCGCAACCAGCAATAAAATCAGGAGCCAACTTACACAAAAACCCTCAACGGAGCTTCAGTGATCTTTAGAAGCCTCATTGCCGTCTTTTAAAGTCACAATACTAAGGTTACATTGCAACGTTCGCGTTGAAATTACGCAACATGCTTCTTGCCCAGCCAGTCCGATCAACCATGCGCACCCGGCTACTTGCTCCGCCAACAGCCCGTCAATTCAGTCGAAAGTACGGGCTTTTGAAGGATTGGAAAGGAGCAGACCCGACGGACTCGAGCATCAAGCGAGCTCGACAGGGAGATACCAATGACCCTACATCTGCGGCGACAGCCTCGGGGTTCAAGGAACGAGATGTAAATGCCGGTATCCAGGACGACACGAAACAGCAGGGAGCTACCGAGCGAGGCGGGCGCAAACATGCGCGGAAGGCCAAGGATGAGCATCCTGCTGCTCCGGAACCGATCATTGGAATGAATGACGAGCGCGCGGGGGTAAGAATTGTCCTCTTCGTTTCATGGTCCAGATTGCTGATCCGATTTCTCTCATGTAGAAGGGGAATTGATTTCGAAATATTGTCTATTCAATCGTCGTTGTAAGGCAGGCACTCTACAAGATGGGTCTTGAAAGATGGGGTCTTGATAAGTGGCATCGTCAGGGCGTTTCCATTGGCGTCCCACGAAACTGTACATAATTTGCAACTGCTTTACCGGCCGACCTTGAATGAAAGAATCTTCAAGTGATGTTAGTCTCGTTTCAGAGGACCTTGGGGAGTAGACAAAACTCACATCGTGCTTCCCGACCGCGACGATATCTTCCTCCGATACACGAGTGCCGCCGATACCTTCAATGTAGCTGATCGGCACGTCGCCCATCACCTTCCGAGCCACGTCACCAACTGTGCTGTTTCTGCGAAAGTTAGCTAAAGGGAACTCTTGATTAGTATGCTACACTGCTCACTTTTTGACTAGAACACAGTCGCGGAATACCGCAGACCCGTTTCCTGAGCTGAAAGTCGCGACGTTCCTCACTGGGAAGACGGGAACGAGACCCAGAAGCTCTGCTGCTCGAGACAGACACTGTACCACACCAGTGGATCCGAATCGGTACAGAACCATATCTTTTAAATTCTCAACACGGCTGTTTCAATCAGGGTTAGCTAAAGCATGTACCACCCGAATGATACACTCACGCTTTCAATTTCTCGTCCATCTCCTTGAGGCCTCCTCCATCTGGATCCCCCATTTCAATCAGGTCTTCTCTAGTATCCACGAACTCGCTGCCTTCGACGTATTTGATGTATTGCTGCTTCGCTAATCGGCGAAGGAAGACCTCTGATATTGCCGAGCACAGCACGATACTTTGAGGATCTTGCATCTTGGCGATCTTACTGATATTCTGAAGGATATTAGCAGAGCCCAGATCACTGATATAGAAGTGACGTACTTTATCCGCATCTGGGTGATCGATCTTGTTCAAGGCGAACACTGTGGGGAACTTTTCGTCGATGAAGGTCTCGACCATAAGCTTGACGGTATCATCTGACCATTCTTCAAGAGGTTCTTTCAAAGCGAGCTTGTCCAACACTCGCGCGACGATCGTTGAGGTACTTCCGTATCCGGAAAATTGGCCCTGTAGGGTGTCGACGGGATTTGCCTCTGGGAATGACATTAGTTGCTGGTCCCGAGTAACGGGGAAAGCTCACAGACTCGTCGCAATGTGTCTCCGTTTAATGGAGCCCCTGGGATCAAACATCAGCATTTCACCCCACATGTATTCGTCCGTCTTTTGTCGACTGACCACTTCTCCATCAAGTTACCAAGCACCCAGCGTACAATCTCCGACCGTAGCCACTCAATATCCACCGAAGGATCGTAGCCCCGAGTAGCCTTCCCTTCAGCATCGGTAGTCCCGCTCACATCCACCACATGAATCAAAGCATCGGCATGTCGCAAGTCATCCAAGAACTTGTTGCCTAGTCCGCGACCTTGGTGCGCTCCGGGCACGAGACCAGCCACATCTAACAATTCAATGGGCACGGAGCGGCGCCCCTCATGACAGCCACCGTAGTTCGGTTGGCATCGATCCGAAACATTGTGTCGTTGACAAGCGCATTCAATCTGAAGGTATCCGATGGCTCGCTGAGGGTCAATGGTGGTGAAACTAGCGGGTTGTGTCAGCGCGTTGATAACGCGGGGACATGCGAATAGGCTGTTCTTACGGGAAATTTCCTGCGAGACCAGAATTTAGCGATTGACGCGAATCGAGAATTAATTTTTACTCACCAACTTTAGAAGAAGCGTCCGTCAAACTGTTTAATGTCGTGGATTTCCCACTTGACGGCTGTGCCCCTCGCATGGTCAGCGGGGTGTAAGGTGAGAAGAAAGAGATGGACTAACCTTGCCCACAAGACCAACAAGCGGATCGCGAGGCATACTGAATTGTCGCAAGCGCTAGGAGAAGACAGGAGAAATACAGCACCTCACGTAGTCGGTCGCCAAATCGCGAGGCCGTAACTTCACGCTCATCGAGACTGTCCGATAAGAATTTCTGCCAGTCATGGCCGCCTTTGCACCGCCGCTGAGTATACAGCGATCCAGGGACCAGAAGACCCAAGGTCTCACCGTATTGATGTCAAGATATTGCTAATGAGTTATTATAAAGTCGAAAATTTTAACATGAAGATAAACTACGAGCACGTCTTGAATGAGGGTGACTGACTCAGCCGTGATTGATTTAGACTTGGATAACCCCAAAAAGAGCAAAATAGTGGTCAGGTTCAGATGTTCGAACGTGATTCCCTCGCCTCACTGCTTACATTATATCCCAGATTCAAGGGACTGTAGAGTTACCAATCGAGAAATCGAAGTCCCCCAAAATTCCGCCTCCAATGCTAATAGTCTAGCACCATAAGAGGCTCTGATAGACGTATCATCATCGGGCGAAGGCTTTACATGGCACCGAGATCATCAAGACCTGAGTAACATCCGCAAGATTTGTACCACCAGACCAGAAATGGCTGTATTGGTGCAAAGAAGGCTTGTAGAGCTGAGAAACAATAAACATTCGATTCCCGGTGATCCCAGCTTGTTTGAATTTTCCATCTTAGTCGCATGGGCGTTGACGACACTCTTGGGGTGTTCTTGGGACCACAATAGAAATTATTGCTCATGCCAGGTCTTGTCAGTAGATGATGTAGCATGCCTTGGTCGAGGTTGGAAGAGACTCCATTATGCACAGATTGTAGCGGGGCTATGACATCGGTACATTAATGTAAAGTCTCAGATTTCGAACTGCTAGGAAGGACAATCTTGAGATTGAGGGATATCTGATCCAGCATCCACTTGAATAATGCATGGCCACCCAGCCTCGAAATGGCCCCAGTGCTATGACGCCGAACCCACAGATCTGCATAATTTTGAGCACAGACAACAACCCGACACATCTCACTGACACCATCGTTCCAAGCTGTCCCTGGTTGCAGTGGAGAAGGACATCCATGGGGCAAGAGGGTACGATGTCGTCATTCCCGACATTGACCAAATGGTTGTGACGTTTTTGAGATGCCACCAAGAGTATAAGAATTCTTGCACGCCACCGTCAGAGTCTTAATCTCTATCGTCAGCATCAAGTCTTCACACTACGAATTTGTGTTTCATTAATTCACCAAACCAATACCTTTCCGACACTCTCCCAACATGTCTGCTTCCACCTTCCACACCACCCGCCAGGAGCTCCGCAAGGATGAGTCGCGCGTTTCCAAGCAGCACGGCGGCCAGACCCCTGCCGATTCCGATGTTTCCATTATGAAGGTATGTTTGCTCTTCGACTTATCTCAAATCTCCTCGCTAATACGTCTTTAGTCCATCGTCGACCAGAACACCAACAAGCCTGAGCAGATCGAAAAGACCAAGGCCAACCTGCCTTTGCCCGAGGACCCTCCCGTGGCCAGTGACTGGAACTCCGCCGACCAGCGTACCGTCAATGTCGGCAGCGGTCGTCTCGAGGAGCCCATCTCCGGTGACAACGATAGCGCCCTGCGCGGCCCCGCCACTGCTTCCAGCAGCGCTCGTGTGAACGGCGAAGAATTGCATGTCCCCACCGCTCCTTCCGGTAACGTTGGCCGCCAGGGCAAGGAGGGTCTCGATCACCTTCCCTCTGATGCCAAATCTCGATAAATGTATTTTTATGGACTGGATCCATCTTGTATGATAGTCATTTTTATTCTTTATTTTTAACGGAGCCATGAGCGAATGAATGATACAATTCGATTCTATCACATTGTTTATCTGCCAAAGTAGAACTCAAAGCCAACAGAAGTGTAAATTCTGAATGTCGTGTGCTCACTGAAAGGACGTCGTGTGCTGGTGAAAGATGAGCAGATCGTTCCGCCAACTCTGATTGGTGGAAAGTCGACCGCAGTCTGGATGCGTCGATCTATCTACTGTGCGAACACCAGGCACAAGCACCGTTCATCGGCTTCATGTTGAACTTTTCATTGAAAAAGGACGAAGTCATCAATCAATCGGAGAATTAAAGATAATTTTTAATATTCTGTTTCATAATCAAGACGCTAAAATCCGATTTGTCAGAGAATCCAAGTTTGGTGTTTGCATCGATTTGCGCTACCGTCGTAAGTGTGACATCACAGCCTTATCAAATCTGAGTTGATCCTTGCCATCCTGCTGACTTCACGCTGGGGCATCGACAAACTCGGTGAATCAAGTCCAGTTCAAAAAAAATGTGGAGACTGGGCCCTCTGTGACGAGCCCATTGCTTTCGAAGCAATGGACGTAGGGTATCAACGACGCAGCATTACTCCACCGTCCCTTCTCTCCATGTCTCCATCCCGCCACCGGATAACCCAACTGCCCATGGATGGTTGACGTGACTACTTTGACCACCTTGTTATCCCTAGACTCGAACTACGGGCAATGTTCGTAAGTGTGACATCACCTGCCTTGATATGTCCCCTCTTGATATCACAGTCGTTTGCAGGACTGTTTGATATTCGCCCGTCTCCATCCTATATAGCTCGCTTGTCGCCTCATTACCTCTCATAAAATCTCATTCAAACTATAATCTTTCTATCGTGAAACACGCCCAATTCCCTCACCAACGTTGTAAACTTCCTTCTTCTATACTCCTTTACTCAACAACAAACACAATGGATCTCCAGGGTACTCCTCTTCCTCATGGTGCCCGCAGCACCAAGGTCACCACCGACCCCATTGCTTCCCAGCAGCCCATCAATGAGCCCTCTGGTCCTGTTGCCAACGACTCCCTCGCTGCTCAGTCCGTTCGCCAGAGTGGTGCCTTCTCTGAGAACCGTGGTGCCGAGCCCATCGGTGTCTCCGGTAGCAAGTCTACTCTGAACAACACCAACACATCCAGCGCCACTGAGCTCCCTTCCGCTCCCGTTGGCGGTCTCCGTGAGGACCGCGAGCGCCAGGAGAAGTACCCCGAGGCTCTCGGCGGCCAGGGTAACTTCCCCGGTGCCCACTCCCAGGCTGGCTATGCCGGTGGCCCTACCGCTGCGAAGGAGCAGATGGGTATGCACACTGGCCAGCACGCCACTGCTGGCGGCAGTGCCCACAGCCACGTCGCTGGCCAGGCCCCCTCTTACGTGAACGATGTCACCGACAGCTACAAGCACACCAAGCCTGATGGCCGTAACATCCAAGAGGGTGGTTTCTCTTCCGAGGATAAGAACGCTAGCTTCACTACCGAGATTGGGTCTGATCAAGATCCTGCCCGTGCTGCCATCAACAAGTTCCAGCGCATGAACGCTGAGAGCGGTCTTGATGCCGGCCATCCCCACCAAAAGGGTGGTGTTGATAACCAGCAACCCTTCCAGGCTCTTGATGAGCAGCGTATCTAAGGGCTCCAAAAGTATCCTGATTTAATCATTTGAGCAAGCGAGCGTGTCATTTTGTTCATGTTCACGATGATATTAAGGGAATGTGGTTTCTGTATTATAGATATTCACGAGAATTAAGACCACGATTCACGAACTTGTCATTTTAATTCTTCGCGATCACGTAAGAGGTTGGCCAGCACAGGAGTAGTTTACGTCAAATTGCCTGATGTAAAGTTGGTGTCGGGTGGAGAGTGGTCATGAAAGCTACGAATTCGGACGTAGGACTTGGGGACTTGAAATAATCCGGGTAGCACAAGCTAACAGTGACTTTCTCTTCTTTTTGTGCGTCTACTATTTTCGAATCACAGGAATTGTGCGCCTGACCTGTAGGGTCACATTACTACTCATGCACAAGTGACACGCAATCAAGTATGAGTGTTGATGTAAAGCCTTATCTTCCTTCTCCTGGCCTACATGTGACTATCAGGGTCCTACTTAAACAGGCAATAGGGAACGTGACACCGGCATAGTGAATCATTACCACTCGGTACGGGATCGGTACAGATAATATCATCTTTTGGATTATCTTCTATGTTGCATCGCGTCCCTCGATCGGGTAAATTGCCCTTTCCATGGCAAACCGAAAGGCGATCCAAGGTAGAAATATTCCTCCCACGTAGTATTGAGGCGGTTACGGCAGTTTGGAAGATGCGAAAGCGATGTAAATGACATTATGCACACAGCCTACCACATGTGCAGGTTTGACAGCATTGACGAGGCTGATTTGAAGCCAGATCTATTAACAACAAACGTTGGATGAAAACGCTATTTCAAAACCGATAGTCATCCCTCTCCGAGTCTGATCCAGAGTCCGAGTCGGATCTACTTGACAGTGAAGTAGCCTCCTCCTCATGATCCGTGTCAGGTCGAGGAAGGACCATAACATTCATCTGCACTTTGATCAATTCTTCCGACTCATCAATTGACGCTTCACTTAAATATTCATCCCGGTCGGCTTGTCTCGTAGCCCTTCGTTTCCATAGATAGTTGCCCAATTCTACCAGTCCGATCATGAAAATTGCAATCCATACCATAGCAAGAAGGACCATGACGGTCGTGAAGATTCTCGGAAGTGGATATTGCGGGAAGTTGGCGGGCGCAAATTTCAAGAAAGGCAGTGAAATTCGGTAAGAAAAGAACGAGATGGAATTACCAGATGCTAGTTTCAACGTCGCAGATGAGAATGTTGTTGTGTGACTAGTCTGTTTCCCGCTGGAGGGTTGTGGATGCTTCATGACTTCTCCATAGTGATCCTCATCATCAGCATAGGGTTTCATTTCGAAAGATGGTTCTTGAGGCATGCCGTTCGCATCGTAGCGGTGGTGTTGTGGTTGTGGCGGAGGTGGTAAAGAGTCTGGCGCAACGGGTACTAGGACTGATACAACGGTCTTCCCATATGATGTATCGCGCTTGTACAGGCGACCTGGAGGCCCTCGCTCAATTGTGCTTTCGTCCAAATTATGAGAGGGTGTCTATAATTTGTCATTTGCTGATCTGTAATGTAAATAGGCGATACACTGACCCCTAGAGACTTAAGCTGCGGTAGCGCAGGCCCGTAACTGTATGCATTCTTCTCAAAGAATTTCCGGGTTCCTCTCGCTGCTAAGTCCGAATGTTGGCCCTTTTTGATCCAGTTGGGGGTGCGAACAATTGGGTAGGATGCGGAAGGGTGAATAATAGCGAGGAGAATCGCAATGAGCGACCAGTATTGTGGGCGGAAATCCAACATTGTATTACGATTAAAGGCCAGGAAATAAAATTTAGGAAAGTCTGGTTGTATTGTAGCAGGAGATGAGCGAACTTATATCATTCTTGGGTAGGGCAACCGCAAGGGCCCCGCTTCCAGGTCCCAGGCCCCAGATATTAAGTACAACCTACCAAAAGGATCATGAGGGGATTGACAAGGAGAGAAACATCCCGTGTGCCTAGTGAACTCACGTCAGATAAGTCGCTGATTGGGCGACCTACGGAGTCGACAGAGGGTCGGTATTTAGAGGCATCCCTTGATGGCCTGTTGAAGAAATCGAGGGGATCGATCAGATTGATCACCCTGGAATGATACCGCCACTGCATTGATAGCGCGGATTTGATGCAAGGCTGATCGGCTAGAGTTGCGCTTGGTCCCTAGTTTCTTCTTTGTTGTACCTGTCCTGACCTTTGCTGTGTTGTGCAACCGGTACTGTATCTGTAGCCATAGGCGGACGCGGTGGGCTTTCATCCACTTCAAACTTGGCTCAGATTAACCGTGAAACCGCCTGGGGTGCTCAACCCTCAGACTGGCCCTGGATTGAAGGACAAGTCAAGCTGTGTGACCCAACCTTTACCTCCGCGGAGTTTGACCAAAGACACCATTCGCATCAACTTAGTCATCGCACGATGTGTGTTATGGCTTAGTGCCCATCTCGAGGTAGGTGAACACTTTCATGCGCATCCAATTGCAGTTGCTGGCCCACTTGCAAGTCACAAGCATTACTAGGTATACTGCTTCATACGATTTGGATCATTGTGGGGTGATTTCTCGTTGGAATTCTTCCTGCCTTTTTCATACACCGTGGATAAAAACGCCGAAACTGCAGAGCAAAATATGGAAAAGAAATAAATACCCATAGGCCGGACCCCCAAAGACATGCACGGTCCTATCAGACTGGAACAAAAACCTGTACAATACGAGACACCCACAGCAATCAGGAACGTGGGAAAGAAGCAAAAGGACGAAAATGGCAACTCCTTAGACGGTGATGCCCTTGGCCTCCTTCTGCACAAGCTTGGCCAGCTCCTCATACACCTTGCTGAATTCCTCGTCGTCTCCCTCGGACTTCTTGCTCTTGCTGGCGGACTTGGGGACGACCATAGCGACACTAGTAGGGCGCTTGGTGGCGGCGGAGGCACCGAGCTCAGCGCGGGAGGTAACGAAGACGTAGGGAATGCCGTGATCCTCGCACAGGACGGGAATGTGAGAGATGACATCCATGGGGGAGATGTCGGCGGCGAGAATGACAATGCCGTTGGGGATATCGATGGCAGCATTGGCGGCGGGGATGGGCGACTTGCGGAGAGCCTTGACGACTTCCTTGACACCGCGCTTGAGGGACTTGTTGACGGCAGCTAAACGTGGTGTGATTAGTACAGAGGTTCTCGATAAAGATTTGACTCAATGGTGGAAGACGAATTTGCGCGGCCGTGTTGAAAAGACCGTGCAGATCGTGCAATTAACTCCAATCATTCCAATTGAAATTATTCGGTGTATAACACAGTTCAAATGTGAGATTGTGGTGCTTATGTCTGACTTACCCTTCTTGACGCTCTTCAGAACCTTCTTGGCCTGCTTGTCCTCGACCAACGGGTTGGCGAAGGGCACGAGGGCACCAATGGGGCGCTCGCCGTCGATAACCATGGCATCGTCAACAACGGAGACAGCCTGCTCTAGGTCCTCCTGGACTTGGGAGGCGATCTCCTTCTCTACTGCATCGACGAGAGTGGTCTTGTCCTTCTTGTCCTTCTTTTCCTTCTTGCCGGCCTTGTGAACACCGTCCTTCTCGGCGCGCTTCTCCTTCTTCTCAGCGCGCTTTTCCTTCTTCTCGACCTTGTCCTTGCCCATTATGTCGGCTTCGTGAGAGGAGGGAAATGTGGGGGGTATGTTTAAAAAAAGGTGTGCAGAGAGAAGACAATAATCGACTTTCAATAAAATTTCGGCGCTAGGTACGCTAGTCCCAATCCGGTATGTACGGGGCTATGCCCATGTAAGAAGGCGGTCAGAGCTCCCGATGTGTATGTACAAACTAACATCTCCGCCTTGGAATTCTGAAAGGTTGCGTCCGTGGTTGTTTTCTTTCTCGCTGTTTGAGAGGAGTAGGTGATATCCCCTCGAGCACCACGTCGGGTGAGTCTGCCCAATTGATTCTATCTCCATGCAGAAATTGATACGATCGCCAGCATGGACAACAGCCAGTCGACGCGTCCGGCGTCGCAATTGATTGCTGGCTTTGCATCACCTTCGACTCCTGCCAGCGCACAGAAATCAATGCGACACTCAACTCGACCAAGTCATCCTCAGACTTCATCACACCAGCCCGTCCATGGTCAGATTCACCCTTCCCGCTCAGCGGCAGTCATGACCAACGACATATTAACAAGGAGCCTCAGATGCCGAGAAAGACGAGCTACGCGTTCAAGTGAGCACGCTCAGATATGAACTGGAAAACATTAGACAAGAGCGAGAATTGGAGGCTCTTCGACACGAGAAAGAGACACGAGACCTGCAGCTGAGAGCAGATGCGGATTTCCGAAAGGCGCAGGTTGGTGCATTCAGGAATCAGTAGCGGTAAATCTAAGCTAACCTTCTGATAATCAGGCTTCCGAAGCTGCCAGCCAACGCGCGACACACAAGAGCGAGTCATTAGCCAAAGAATTAAAGGAAGCGCAAGACCAGGCTCTTGATGAGAAAACGGGACTGGAGCGGAAGATCAGAAGCCTGCAGGATGAGAAGCAAAATATCCAGGAGGAATTCAGCGACGTTGAAGCCAGACTCTCCGACCAGGACCGGCAGTTCAAGTATCAAATCAACGAGCTAGAGACGGTCCGAGCATCTCTACAGAAGACCATCGAAGAGCTTCAAAATGATCTTCAGTCGGCCCGCAGCTCACAGCAAGCAACTCAGGAGAAATTGTCTGAACGCGAGGCCGAGGTCGCCGAGCTGGAGTCTGAGAACATTCGTCTGAAGGCAGAGGGGAGCGGTGCCGAAGAGCTGGTAGTGCTGAAGCGGGAGCTCTCGGACCAGGTCAACCATATACGGGAGCTGGAATCGACAAATCGAGACCAAAATGCAGAATTGCGCCACCTCCGGAAAGTTCAGAAGAATGTCGAGGTGGTCGAGGAGCAGAAAAGATCCCTCGAGAACCAGCTGCAGCTGATGAAGGGTCTTGAGGCAGAACTTGGCACTTTGCAATTTCAAAAACAGATGCTCGAAGACGAGCGTCAGTCTTGGCATAGTTTGCTCCAGGATAATGACCAGTCCGCAGAGTTCGATTCCCCAGAGGCAGTGGTGAAGGCATTGGTCCAAGAGCGGATAGAAAAGGCTTTTCTCGTTGACAAGCTCGGAAAGGCCGACGCCCAGTCTCTGGAGAAGGATGAGGCTCTCCAAGTTCTTGAGAGTGAGAAGAAGCAGCTTGGCCAAGAACTAGAGAAGCTCCGTGCAGCTAGTGGCTCAGCGGGAGTACCAGCAGGCGCAGAGGCCCGTCTTCGCTCGCGACTAGAACGCCAGCGGGCTTTGGCAGTCAAAGAGGTTGAGTACTTGCGTGCTCAGCTGAAGACCTTCGACGCCGAGGAAGAGACAATGAATACCGACCAGGGTACATTTGACGAGCAGAAGTCGGCACAAATTGCACAGCTCGAGAAGATCGTGGATGAGTACCGTGTGGAACTACAACAGACCCACGAAGAGCTGTCCAAGCGAGAGGCACCACAACAAAATGAAGCTCAGGCCGAGGCTCGAGGGACTAAGCGTCCTCTGTCACCGGCTGAAAGCGACGCCGAGAACGAGCGACTGGCAGTTCTTTCTCGAAAGAACCGCAAACTACAGGAAGCGTTGTCTCAAGCGGAACAATCAACAACTCTTGCCCGGAAGGAGCTCGACGCTGCCAAGTCTCAGATCAAGTCCTTGAAGTCCAAATCTCGCACTCGTATTCTCGAGCTACGCAACAACCCGACAGCTGAAGCGGAAAAGATCAAGATGTCGAGTTTGAAAACGCTCCAGTCCGAGAACAGAGATCTCCTGGCCCAGCTGCGTGGGGAACACACGGGCGTTAAGGTCGTCCCCATTAGTACACTCGAAAGCCTCAAGCTTGAGATGCAGGACATGGAAGCCATCGTCGCCGACAAAGAGAAGCGCATGCGCCGACTCAAGGAAATCTGGACAGCCAAATCCTCCGAGTTCCGCGAAGCCGTGGCATCCTTGCTCGGCTATAAGCTTGACTTCCTTCCTAACGGCCGCGTCCGTGTCACGTCAATGTTTCATCTTTCCTCCGCCTATCGTCATGGCGATAGCGGTGCCTCTGATTCCCGTGGCCGGGTAGCATGGGCGATGGCGGGGAGAACTCGATTGTGTTCGACGGTGAGAACGGCACAATGAAGATCTCTGGCGGACCGAACAGTCTCTTCGCTATGGAGATTAAGCACTTGATCAAGTTTTGGGTTGAGGAGAGAAAAGACATTCCCTGCTTCTTGGCAGCTATGACCTTGGACTTCTATGACAAGACTACTAGGGCGGCAAGGATGTGAAATGGTATCATTGTCTAATCCTGCCCTGTATCATTTTCAATTGTATCTTTCTGTTCGTTCAGTGATTCCCCCGGCACGTCTGATACTGTGCTATGTTTTGTTGAAACCATATGAGAGACCATATAAGCCTTCTTGACTCGGATTTTTTTTTCAATTGTAAATTCAAAGGTCTCCCATGAAGGTCAGAGATTCTAGTGCCTCAATTACCTCCAATTCCCACTACAGGCCCACTGAATGACGCTTATGCCCAGTCAGTGGAGGGATTAGGGAAAACGGTGGGAAAGCAAAGATCTCGTCAGAGAAAAGGAATTTTTCCGATCAATTTTTGCCATGAAATGAGGGTTCGGGGGCAATTGCCTGAATTATCTCCGAGGCACCGAGTTTTCGTTCAGGATCACTTAAGAGTACATTTGAGTCAGAATGGCTCGATTGGCCATTCCACCCATTAATTTTTGAATGATTAACAGCTTTTTTTCCAACGATTCCACGCGCTCCATAGCCTAGATGACATACGGAATGAATAGGTATGGGACTTGCTTCTCGTATTCTTCCCACGCCTCCCCATACTTGTGCCGGCACTTGCTGATATCTCTCATAGTCCGATGAATAATCATGATACAGAAGAAGGCTGGATAGAACCATGGGAAAGGGCTGTTGAAGCCAGTAATCAGGCCCCAGGAGATGGCGAAGAACATATCACATGTGTAGTGCAGCTTGCGAGCGAGACCATAGACTCCATCAGCCAAGATCGCATCTCCATTCTTACTGACAATGGTCTTGGGGTTGTGAACTTCCTGCCAGGGCAGTTGAGGGAAAGTCTTTCTCTTGGACCATGTACCTCGCTCCATCATTTTGAAGGAGTTCTTCTGGCTGTTGGCAATGTCCCAAACATAGTAGACGAAAAGATATGAGATGAAGAGCAAGGTCAAGGCGTATTTGTTCCAAGCATACGTGGACGGATCATGATTCGCGAGGTAGAGTGTGCAGTGGCAATAGGACAACGGGACACCAGCAATATTCCAAAAGGTCAGCATGAACCCAAGCTTTTCTTGATACATGTCCCATGTTGTCGTGATAAGATGCTCTGCCTTAGCACAGGCATTGGCGTAGGTGAAGTGCGCCATGACCAAGAACAAGACTTCACCAGAGACGTAGCCGTAACGTTCATACTGGCGAGCAGCAGCAGCGCAGCTCAGACCGAATAAGATGAACCAAGGGATTCGAACTTCATAGAACATCTTCAAGTCCAGCGTTCCAAAGATGCGCGGATTCAACTCGGCACCCATAAAGAAATCATAAATCTGATAGCCGGTGACACGGTGTTGAGCTCCACGAGCAAAGGCAGATATGTAAGTCGCAAGGCTGACGAGAAAGCCAGAAAGGATGGCAACGGAAAGAATTGGCCCGAACTCATCAAGGAAAGTGTAGATGGGGAACAAACCGGTTCCATGCAGCACAGTCATGACCACAATTGTGAGATAAAAGCTGGTGTATGCCGAGCAGTGATACTTCAACTGCTTTCCTCCCAAGTAAAGGAGAGGTTTGCCATAACACGTAAAGCCGGGCATCAGAACGTAACATACAGCCTCGAAGATAATGTAGCTCCAGTAGATACGCCAGGCCCTGAAGTGCGGAAAGGCACCTTCATAGACAAGACGACATAAGTGCTTTCCAAAGTCCATCCAAGATTGTCCATCTTCAGGAAGAGGTAGTTTCCCATCGTAGTAAGTGGCTCCAATCCACATATAGTACATCAATGTCGGGAAGCCTGTCATGAGAGCGAGACATCCAAGCGAGCCGCCGAATTCGAAATGTCCCGAGTAGTCAACCTTGGGATCCATGCCAGGTCGCCAGCCGCCTGTGATGTGTTCTTTGGCGAAGTCGTTGACACTGTCATTGTCAGGTCTTTTCCGAGACCCAATCTCGGTGGTTTTGGCCATGGTGCCGAGACGTAGTAAGGAGGATAAATAGAGAAGAGCGTGCGAGAGAAGGAATGTAGATGATGAAGAAAAGAGAAGGTGAATCAAATAAAGAAAAGGGACAATTTATGCTGTTGGGGGCTCAGGGATTTACCCTACCCAAGCCGGGTTATACCTACAGGTATCTTTTCTTCAGCCTCGGCAACGGTGGACCTAGCCTATATTGTAAGGGGCTAGCCGCAACAGCCCTATCGACATGTTACAATGACTCTGAGGTAGGTAGATGGGAGACTACATGTCACATAGAAAGTATTTAATTATCGAGATGTCCCTTACGCAAATGGCCTCTAGGAGATCAACATCAGTGTTTGTAATAGTTATGCGAAGCAATCGACGATCTCGATTATGGTTCATATCCAGTGAGCCCTTAAGCAGCAACTTCAAAGGACCATTGGAATCCTCTTGCTATGATGCCAAGCTCTGTTTACCCTCCAATAGCTTTCATTGACCCCCAAAAGATCTCTATAGATTTAGCGCCGATAAGAGGCAAAGCGGGTCACATGAGGCGACCTTATCAGTGACTCGGCATTAATCATCCGGGGTTATCAGTCCGAGCATTCATTCTCAGCAACTCTCCATGACCAATCCACTGGTTCGATGAACTACCAGACTCTCAGCATGGCACACGATGTCTCTGAGCTCGAGCTCGACGCAGGGAGCCGGCCATCTTCGCGCTCCCACCCGGACCCGGTCTCCGCACCGCGACCAACTACCTCCGCACAGAGCTTCACGCCCCGCTCGCTCATTGTCGGCTTGCTGATAGGTGCTTTGATCACTTTTTCAAATACATATTTCGGCCTTCAGACGGGTTGGATTAGTACTATGGCTATGCCGTCGGCTTTGATCGGGTTTTCAGTCTTCAAGGTCTTGGCGAACCATCTATCGTTCCCATTCACGCCGATTGAGAATGTCTTGATTCAGACTGTCGCTGGAGCTGTGGGGACTATGCCTCTTGGCTGTGGATTCGTGGGTGTGATTCCCGCTTTGGAGTTTCTATTGAAAGAAGGCGAGGATGGGCCGAATGGGGACGGTGGGGAAGGTGAGGGGGGGACCCCTGAAGCTGGGTTTCTGGAAATTAGTGGTGTGGAGCTTGGGGGTCTGTTTGTTTGGTGTGGTTTTTGCTGTTCCGCTGCGGAAGGAGGTCATCGTGCGGGAGAAACTGAAGTTTCCGAGTGGTACTGCTTCGGCATTGATGCTGAAGGTCTTGCATGGAGCTGGGAAGGATGAAAAGACGCTGCTCGAGCCTCAGGATCGGATTATTGAAGCGGAGGACTCTAGCGAAGCTGCTCTTAGGCAGGAAGAGGAGGAAGAATTGCTGGTGAAAGATGTCGACACTGAAGATCAAGCCGCCCATCAAAAAGATTGGAGGTCGAAGATGCGCCTCTTGGTCGGTGCTTTCGTAGTGTCTGGTGTCTACGTGAGTACTTCTCTCTATCATATTTCTGACGAGCTGACCTAATTCTGATACAGACACTGTTTTCATACTTTGTCCCCTTAGTCCACGATATTCCTTTGTTCGGCGTGGGTCTCGCCTCCAACTGGCTATGGACCCTTAACCCATCGCCTGCATACATCGGTCAGGGTATCATCATGGGCCCATCAACATGTATGCATATGCTTTTCGGAGCGGTTTTAGGATGGGGTATCCTTTCTCCGCTGGCCAACGCTCGCGGGTGGGCGCCAGGACCCGTGGACAGCTGGGAGGACGGTAGTAAAGCATGGATTGTGTGGATCTCCTTAGCAATTATGCTTGCTGACTCCCTCGTTAGCCTCGGCTGGCTTGTGGTCAAGCCTCTGGTAAATTGCGCTCCTACCTGGATGGCTTGGTTCAGATCCACTCGTGTCGGTGGGTGGATTGTATTGCGGTTGCAGTCTTCCGATTCTCACCAGCACTCCTACATCAATTACTCCTCATTGGACTCCAATGGCAACTCTTGGTCTGATAATGCTGTTCCCGCCACGGTTGTCGAAGAAGATGAGGATGCACCTCCGTCACAGCTTATCTCAACCCGCACAGTGGTGGTTCTCCTCCCGTTAACCCTTATCTTGAACGTCATCTGCATGCACTATGTTTTCGGAGACATCATATCCCCGGCCTTATCAAGTCTCGCGACTCTCATCGCAGTTCTTCTATCCATTATGGGCGTGCGAGCCCTTGGCGAAACAGATCTGAACCCAGTATCTGGAATCAGCAAACTCACGCAACTCCTCTTTTCCCTGGCCACACCAGCGTCGCACTTCTCTAGACGCACAGCGCTGGTCACGAACCTGCTCGCGGGAGCCGTCTCCGAGTCCGGTGCCCTGCAAGCAGGTGATATGATGCAGGACCTGAAGACAGGCCACCTCCTCGGTGCAAGCCCTAAAGCTCAATTTTATGGCCAAATGATCGGTAGTATCTTTGGCGCTGTACTATCTACAGCTGTCTACAAAATGTACGTCAGCGTCTACGAAATTCCTGGAGACATGTTCCAGACGCCGACGGCATACGTTTGGATCTTTACCGCGCGCCTGGTCACAGGTCAGGGCCTACCCGAAATGGCTTGGCAGGCGTCTTCTATCGCAGGCGTTATCTGGATGGTTCTAACAGGCGTCCGTATCGTGGCTGCGTCTCCTGCCTTTGCGCAGAATGGTAAACCGCCAGCTTGGAGGGACTGGATCCCTGGTGGTATTGCTGTGGCGGTTGGCATTTTCAATGTTCCCTCTTTCACCCTGGCGAGGGCCATTGGTGGTGCCATTGCTTGGTGGTGGGCGCGAAAGCACGCTTCTCCTGCTCGGCCGGTGTCTGCTGAGGGCAGCAATGGGCTTGATCCCGGTTCTTCAACAGAAGTGCAAAGAGGACAAGAGGACTCTTCGTCCGCCCAGGAACGTGAGAAAGCGGACGCCGCTTCTTCGACTGTTGTTGTATTGGCGTCGGGTCTGATTCTAGGCGAGGGGATTCTGAGTATTGTGAATCTCCTTCTCGCTAGCGGGCATGTGCCTCATCTCTAGTTTGAGATGGAGGCCTATAAAGCGACCTGCATGAAAAGCCTGCATTCTTGGTGGCGACGTGAGCTTGATGCGATGATGATGATGATGTATGAATGGCCGTAGCCCGTACTGAGGCTAAAGCTACGTAAGGTCAAATGACCTAACTGGCCACAATTGTGTACAAGATAGACGTGCTATGATTTCTGGCGCATCTCGGGCAATGTAAGTCTTTTTTTCACTCTAGTATTTTCATCGCTGGACGACAACTCAATACGGAAGTATCAATAGCAGGCTGTTTTCAAGTAAGCATCAGGGTTGATTTCGATATCCAATAGATCCCACGCTACCCAGAATAATACAGAGATCAGGGGATCACAACATATCAACCTCGTGAGATTTGCAAACATCCATGGGGGAGATAACATGCATGGAAATCTTGAAGCAGAGTAAACAAATGCATAAAGTTAGGGCAATAGCTTCGCCGAGCAGTCACCAGCTGAGAAGGGAGGACGCATACGCATGGGGAGGAGTGGTACAGGGGGGCATCAAATCTCAAAACACGGTATATGTAGTAAAAAAACAAAATGAAAATTCGTTCGTCGCGGACGTAGAGCCTGAGTCGAGTCATACGAGGCACTCATTTCCCTCCAGGGGGATATTGATCAGACAAGAGTAGCTGTATCGGTCTGCGGGGGCTCGTGGACTCGAAACGAGGTATCTTCATGGATCAGATTGCGGACTAGAAGTTTTGCGAGGGAAGAGGTCCCCCATGAGCCTGCGATCCGGGAGAAGTGTGCGCACTGGGAAGCGCGGGGAGTTCGGCGGTAGGAGCTGGAGCTGGAGGCTCGGCCACAGCGAGAGGGCTGGGAGACTGCGGAGGCGCAGGGCCCACGTTTGGGGGAGGGAAGTTGCTGGCGCTGTTACTACGCTGTTGCTGGTTGATTGGCATCACAGGTTGACGCTGCATGCCAGCAGGTCCGTTGGGCCCGGGGCTCAAGGACCGAGGGACTGGTCGGACACCGGGGCCAGGTGACATTGAACGGTGAACTGGTCGGATTGAAGGGCCCATTGGGCCAGGCATGGGGAACTGGACGGGTGATGCAGAGCGGCTCTGAGGGTATGGGCGGGGAGGCGGCAGACCGCCATAACCAGGGCCGTATCCAGGGCCAGCGGGGGACCTTGGCCGAGCGTCACCGGGGTAAAAGCGTCCACGCGGCGGACCAGAGGGAATACGGCCGTTTGGACCCATGACTGGAGGACCGCGAGCTCCAGGAGGAGGACGCGAGCGAGGCTTCACAGGGCGCGCAGAAAGGCAAGACCGTGGAGCCACGCCTTGTTGAGACCGATCAAGACGGATACAGAGAGCCTGTAAGAAATGTTAGTGTATGTCCTTGCTTTCGTCATACTTATTTCTAGAACCGCTTACCCATCCGTCATCGTATTCGTGGAGCATTCGAACCAGTGCACCAGTACGGAGGCCCAATTCGTCTTCCATCGAGGGGTTAAAGTCCATTTGCACGCGGTGGACATTATTAGGGCTTGTGCCAGCAGCGGCACCCGCAACGGCACTCATTCCAGCCGCACCATCACCAGCGAATGTTGCAGATGCAACTGACTCGCCATCGTAACTGACAGGGCTCGGGGAAGACCCAGGGTGAGAGGGAGCGCGTTCGTTGGCCACGGCGGCTTCAGCAACAATTCCCGCGGCGGCAGCTCCTGCGGCGGTCTGTCCGATACCAGGCGCGTCTTCAGCAACGTCGTTGCCATTACTGAATGGATTGACGGGGTCATTGAACGGGTTAGAGCCAGCGGCAGACTTGGGAGGGGTCGAAGGCGGCGAGTTCCCGGTAAGATTGCGAGAAGCTGCTGCTGCTGCTGCCCCAGTGCCGGCACCGGCAGCGACGCCAGCAGCAGAGGCCGGGTTCAAGTCGCCATTGCCGCTCAGGTCAGGCGCAAACTGAGTGATCGGGCGAACATTGAGTCGCGGAGCAGCTGAAGCATTCAGTTGCTTCGAGACTGGGGAAGGTGGCGGGAGAATGTACGCTAATTTCTCGTTCTCCTTTTCCTCCTCCAAGGACTGAGCGCGTTTCTTCTTGCGGATGAAGAAGAAGATCAGAGCAGCAATCACACCCACACCGAGAATGACACCAATGGCAATTCCGGCCTTGGCACCGGAGGACATTCCCTCGGACTCGTTTTTAAGCGAAGTAGATGAAGCTGATGCAGCCGAATTGGTGGCCGAGACAGTGTTGGTCGCAGCCAGGACATTTACATCTTTGGTAGGTTCAGCCGTAGAGGTCACCGAGGTTACAAAGCTGATGTTTGTGGTCGACGTAGGTTCAATCTTGGTAACTGTCTTGTTATCCTCAGAAGATGTGAAGGTAATAGCCTCAGCTGTGGTCTTAGTGGACTCTTTGGTAGGCTCCTCAGTGCGAGTTTCCGTGGATTGTGTGGTATGCGTCACGGTCTTGATGGCCTCTTTCTCGCTAGTGGTGGTAGCTTCATGCTTCTCGGTATTCTTGGTCGTAGTAGGGGCCGCCTCGGTCGGTTTCTCCATGGTCTCAGACGAGGTTGTTCTGGTCGCTGCCACTGCGGGACCTACACCAACGTTCGCAGCAGTCTTAGTAGCGGTATCTTCTTTGGCGGTAGTGGTAGCATCGTCGGTATCAAACGCGTCTTTCCAGCTTTTGGACATAGCATCGTAGGCATCCTCAAAGGGGTTGGATCTTTCGTCCAGGAAGCCCCGCATCTCAATTTCGTGAGGGCGGTGCTCATGAACGTGGGCATGCCCGTGCACCATGGCGAAGTTGATGCTATAGAGGTCTAGTCGAGTACAGAAGAGAGTTATAGACGAGCGATGCTCGCCCCCTAAACAGTGTAAATTCCGGGCTCAGGCCAGAATTCCAACGCGAGTGGGCTGCCGAGTGTCGCGTCGGTGGTTGCGAGGAATGTAGATAGAAAGAATGGACGATTGGAAATCGAGCACCGCCGATAACCAGATCAGGAAAACGAAAGGACAACGACTGCCAGGCCGTAGAGTGTGCAACGGGAGAAGAGAGACCAGCGCTCGTGAAGAACTACAATTGTAGGGAAATGATTGCATCCAGAAGACCCTTGCTCCACACGCAGGTGGTATTTGTATTACCGCCATGCCCTGCGCTAACCACATTCATTAAAGATCTGAGGGTGAGATTAATGCCACGATTGGTGTATAGTATACCGTGCCTGGTTTCCAAGGGGTCACGTTAAATACGAAATGAACCCAAACACGAGATGGGAAACTCCCAAGGGACTCGAATTCCCCCGAGGCCACAAACTGAGGAATCAGTCTACTTTGTGAGTTGGCGGAAGCTTGAAGCCGGCACTGTCTCACTTCCCCAGTCTGGGATAGAATCATTCCTACCTAACAAGATCTTGAACGATGATGGAGACCCTCGGTCCCTTCACTAAACGACTAGCGCCGCCCGTAGACCCCCCAAACGTGGTCGACTTTCCTTCGCTTCGACGCGGGGCACGGGATGAAACCATGTTCCCGATTCTCATTGCCCGATGTGTCAATTCGCAATTTCCGGTGCAGCCGAAGATCTTTTCAAGTTCAAGGTTCAGTTGGGAGTTCCACTCATCACGTTGTCTAGATCGTGGTTGCTACAGAAGTGCGAATCGGCACGCGAATTACCTTCCCCCGTCTCCAGGTGGGTGTTTGGATATGATCTGAATCTTAATGAAATAGGGAGGCTCAATGGGGCCAGATGCAAGGAGGTTTGTTTTGATATTAAAATGTGGAGAAATACGGGTGTCCAAGTGCCTGAGAAAAATTAGTTTTCAACGTCCTTCACGCGCCACACACCCGCGCGGTCGCGGTGGACTTACCTCGTCGGCCGTGATTCTCTCGCTACTCTCGTAGCAGAGCAACTGGCGGGCGAGATCACGTCCATTGGAGGAGGCCCTTGGCAGAATATCGTCCCAGGTCTGCGCCGGGAAATCGTAGAATTGCACTTTTCCCCAGTCGGGCAGGTTTGACGCTCCCTACATTCGGGTTATTTCGTGTTTCCAGTGTCGTCCTTGACCTGAGAATTCTATTTTACTTACCGGCCAGATCTGTTCGTCCGGGGTTCCTAGTGTTTTGAATATAGACACAATGAGCGATAGATCGCTACCCACGGGGCCGGAATCGAATAGGGCTCGATGTCCCACCCCAATCGCTTCGGCCACCACACAACCTGCGGCCCAGAGATCCAGAGCCGTTCCATATGTCTTGTCGCCGAATAGGATCTCGGGGGGTCGGTAACAGGTGGTTCCGACGTCCGTGATCTTCTCGTGAGATGGCTCCGATCCGGGGTCTCCTTCTTTCCAGGAAATGCCAAAGTCTGCCAGGTAAGCGGGTCCATCGGGGGGAGTCCATCAAGATGTTCGATGGTTTGATGTCCCGGTGAATGATCCCAAGCTTGTGAATGTGGGCAAGTGCTTGGAATAGATCATGCAATATTGACCGAGTCTGAGTAGCGGTGACGATGTCCCGTCGAAACAGATGTTCCAGGTCATACCGGAGGAAAGGGAACACCAGCACCAGTCTGCCTCCGTCTAATCGGAAAGTTTCGATCAGCGGAATCGTACGGGGACCATGGGCTTCACGCAATAGTCTAGCTTCTCGTTGAGCATCATGAGGAGCTGTCATGAGATGCGGAATGGTTACTTTCACGGCGCGGACCGTACCGTCGTCAGCTTTCGACTTGTATATCGTGGAATGCAGCCCGTCAAAGTGATGGAAACACGATGTGTACTGGCCGAGTATTTCACCCGTTGGGACGTCAGACGTCTCCGACTCCTGGGATACATCATGAAAGTTATCAGTGCCAGTCCCTGGTGCTACAGATGCGGTCTCGGCAGCATCAATTGCCCGTTGACAAATACCGTCGTAGTCTTCCTGAAATGAATGAGTTTGCGCAGCCGCAGACATTCACATTTGCGCAACGAACCTTGGAAACGGCATTTTCGTAGGCTTCAATTTCACATCGCCTAGCTTGTGTTTGTGCCTCCGTGAAGGCAGAGGCAGAAGAACCTTGTTGGTAGGCCGTGGTGCTAGGAGGTCAGATCAGTCTTAGTCTACAGAGCGAGTGCTCTACCTACAGAGATTGGATGACTTTGAGTCGATCCGTAAAGCCTAGACCATTCCTCCAATCCATGATGACACCTCTCGGGGAACTAAAAAGGACCGACAAGATCCAGTGGAAACTGACGTGTGGATCGTGTCACGTGACAATCGGGGCACATCGTCATCACCGAGGACAGCGATCGTTGCAACCCCGGACTTCCATGCATTGATCTTCCAGTCTCGACGTTGACCCTACTCTTGCTTGATTGCTGCATTGCCTCGGGTTATGCGCTTGGTGCCCTTGGTGATCCGGTCAACTTGAAACAATGGACCTCTCACGACAGGAATATCCGGCGCTGCTGGTATGATGCTCTCTGGTCTTCCCCGTGGACTTCCGCATACTGATCGTGGGATTGTCGCCCATTTTTAGGCCACTCTATATCCTGGCCAAGCTACAACCGTCCTGAGCGACCGCATCCGAGTCATCAACAAGATCCATTCGGATATCGCGGACTTTCTTCAGGTACGATCGTCCATCCATTACTCTCTCGATACCTGACGTCGAATTGAATGCGCAAAAATAGAATTAACACGGTGACAGGAACGTCGTCGGCTTGAAGAGTCTTATGCCCAGAGCTTGCGAAAGCTGGTGCATCGCCCGCAACTCGACAATGGTGCTGCGCTCGGGTAAGTCGAAGGATTCCGAGAGCCGTGAGCTCCGATACACTGCCAATGGGCAACACTGATGTGGAAACAGTATCTTCCAAATCCCCTGGCAGCGCATTCTCAATTCCACCGAGGCGCTGGCTGTATCCCACGAGACTCTTGCGAACAAAATCGAAGAGGACGTGGAGCGACCGCTAAGGGAATATAGCAACAAGAATCGCGACATGCAGCAGATGCCTGGAATTCAAAGTAACTTGGCGGGGCTCGCTAAAAGTGTTGAGGAAGCGCAGAAGAAGGTTGAAAAGGCCAAGGGCAAGGGTACGAAAGGCGCCGACAAGCTTGCCAGTGCCATCGCCGCGGCCGAGGAAGTCAACCAGCAATGGGAATCGCGTGCTCCATTCGTCTTCGAGCAGCTTCAAGCGGTTGATGAGGGCCGACTTAACCACCTTCGGGATGTGCTCACCCAGCTTGAGACACACGAGGTGGACCAAGTTGAGCGCGGCCGGCAAGCTGCAGAGAGCTGCTTGAACGTGCTACTCAACGTGGAAACCGCCGATGAGATCAAGACCTTTGCTGCGAAAGTGGCAGGGACCCGTGTTCCTATTTCGCCTATGCCTTCACGCAGGCAGACATCTCAGGCGGAAGCTCTTCCTGTTACAACTCCGCCTATGCAAACGACGTCAACCGCGGCACCACTGGCACCTCCACCACACATTCAGGATGATGCGGCAAGCCAGCGATCGGAAAGATCCGACAGGGCTGCCGCTGTCCAAAACCCCCCAGGTAAGCTCCCAATTCTTATAATTGAAAAGAAGGGAATCTGACTTTTTTTTTCCCCACAGCTCCAGAGGCTCAACCCCGGCAGACTCCCTTGGGAGGCCTGAGACGACTCGGTACTGTCATGAACAGGCGAAAGAGTGTCGGTGGACCATCAGCTGGAACATACGACAGAAAGGCAGAGAAGAAGCACTTCAGTCCCTTTGCGCCCTTCAAGCGAAGCGATTCTTCAAGAGACATGCAAATCCCTGAATCACCTCCTGGCACACCTTTAGACCGTCCAGGGACTTCTATGACGGAAGAAGAACCAGCCCAGACTCCGGATGTATCACACGATCGCACTTTGACGAATGTTGTCACACCGGTTCACGTCTCTCAGCCCGAGCCGACTGGTACCAATGGCACCCACCAAGAGACCCAGGGTTTTGCGAGTTATGGGGCTGAACATGTGGACTCGGAAGGTTTCACTGAGCGTCCTTCCACAATCGACGAGATAACTCGCGCCCAGAGGGAGGCAGCGTACGTCTTTCACGGGAGACTTTACCTGGAACGATTGCTAATATAGTCATTTACACAGTTTGGAAGATCCCGGCATGAACTTGAAAATCCGCGACCAGCCCATCTTTGAAGATGAGAGCCAGGCCAAGCAAGCAATGGATGACATGGCCAATACCCTTCGACTGGTCAGTCCAATATGTTCAACCCGACAGCCCTCAAGCTAACTTAACAATAGCGCGCTCAGCAATCTGGTAACGTCAGACGGAACGCTGGCACCATCCGGGGCCGCCGCGATGTTCGAAACACGGTGTTTGTCCCAAATCCCACCTCTGAAGGGGCCACGACTTCGGCCGCCCCCGATATGTACACCCCCTCGTCGCCTATCAGGCACATTGCGTCTCCCAGTAGTGTGGCGGAGGACCAAGCCATGTCGGACACGACGTCTGTTCGCTCGGGACATACTATGCAAGGCCCCGTACCTACAATGCACCCCGAGCTCTATGAATCTGGCTTGAATGCCTCTATCATTGAAACTGTGAACGCCTGGTTCTCGGACGGCACTGTTACCAAATCTTTCGTGGTGGGCGAACTTGCTCTGGCCCACAACCCTTCGCCCGGCCCTCCGATAGAAGCGACACGCATCCGCCTTGACAACTTCCAAGTACTGGAGAAGGTGGCCGCTAACCCGCACTTTGTCCATGAAAACACCGACGAGAATCGAGGCCAGTATGACATCCAGCTGGCCAGTATTTCGCGGCCCATGCCTACAGTCGCATTTAAATACCAAGTACATCTGGATGACCCTTCCGCCTATTGCCCAGTCATCTTCAAGCCAGCCTGGAACCTTCAAGAGACCACAGCCAGCGCCATTATCTTTTACACCCTCAACCCATCCTTCATCTCGCAGTCAGGCGAGCCTATTATTCTCAGAAACGTGGTCCTGACAGTCGGTTTGGATATCTCCGCTGAAGATGCCACCACCCCTATCGCTCACGCTGCCAGTGCTGTCATGCACCCGAACCAAGGTGCCACCTTCCGCCGCAAGAATTCTACCGTCACCTGGAGAATTCCCGAACTGGTAGTGCATCCTCCGGGCACCGGTGAAGACGGCAAATTCCTCGTCCGGTTCTCGACCTCGACCAGTGGCCCACGCAAAGGCAACGTCGAAGCCAAATTCGAACTCAGCACAATCACAGCCGGCTCCCGACTCGGCATCAGCCGGGCAGTCACTGACGCCTCTCCGAAGGAAGTCGATCCCTTCGCGGACGAGGCCGCGCAGAGAGCTGCTTCGACTGTCTGGGAGGAAGCTCCAACTGCGCGCAAGCTGGTCAGTGGAAAGTACGTGGCTGCTTGATGCGCGTGCGGCGGATATTACGCACTTTGATGACAACCATATGGAGCCCTCAGTGTTGGAGTATATACCAATTTTTTTTTTCATATTGCTTTTTCTTTTTCTCTTATTTTCTTCGCCCTCGGGCTTCCTTGCAAATAACTTTCTTTTGGTAGTTAGGCATTTTCTATCCGCGTATGTATGTTTTTGATGTCGAGGACTTGTACTTGGCCCTGGTCTGTTTTAGTTATTGAATTGATCCTCTTACATATGGCAGCTCATCGATTGGTCACCATGCCATTGAAACCTACGCGAGTTCATAACGAGTCCGAAATTCAGGTGTCGCTACTTCGTCGAAGAAGACCCACTGGGTAAGACTGGCCAGACAGAGCGCGCCATCTACGATCGCAGTATCAAGCGGTGGTTTAGTCGCTTACGCAAATAGTAACTCACCTTCGGGTTCACCCTCCAGGTCATCATACTGGGCTTTCCATTGTTCCCTCTCTCCTTGTGTTTCTCAAGCCCCGATTGACCTTGACTCTGGATTCGCTTGAGCGGGTCAATGTGCTCCGAGGATGTCCTGAGATGGACACACTTCCATCTTGACTTGTCTTAGGAGATGAGATTTTGTAAAGAAATTTGAAATGACATAATCGTTCGGCCAACAAGAATAAGGTAAACTTTTCAACAAACGCCAGAAACTCGCTATGTACAATAAATATGCTACGCTATTAATACAGGGAATAGTAGATTGCATCTATCGCAGGTGTTTACAGCTCCTTCTTAAGGAAGTGCTCGGGCTTGTGGGTGGTCTCGTAATCGACGTGAACATAGGCACGCTCAACATCAGGCAGGGACTCTAGCTTCATCTGCAGTTCCTCGGCAACATCGTGAGTAGCGCGGAGAGAATCGGAGGCATCCATGACGACATCAACCTCAACAAGCAGACGAGGTCCGGAAGTATACGCGCGGACGGTGTCGATGGCAGTGATGAGGGGCGAGTGGGTCATAGAGATGTAGGTGATAAGCTGCTGCATCTTGGTATCGGCGGTGACACCGACGAGAAGCTGGAATTCGCCGTAGGCGGAGTGCAGCCAGAGCCCGCTGACGAGCACGGACAGTAGAATAGCGCCCATGGGATCAATCCACCAACGGATCTTACTTCCCATAAGGGAGGTTGCCAGACCGAGGCCGTTGATGAGAAGGTCGTTGCGGTGATCTTCCCACAGAATGCGAATCTGGGAGACCTGGTTGCGCAAGGTGAAGCAGTACATGAAAAGACCCAGCTTGGTGCAAAAGGCAACGGCGACGGCGATGATGGAGGGAAGGTGGAAGGACGCAGTCAGGGTGTCGGAGCCCTCGACCAGCTCGCGAATGGAGAAGGCAATAATAATGAAGGAGACAGCGGTCATCATGAAACAGAAGCAGATGTTGCCGGCGGTCTCGATCCTAGCCTTGCCGGCGGGGAATTTGCGGGAGTCGACACGGTTAACGGCCTTGTTGCATAGCAAAAGGGTCAAGTTGGACATGGGGTCGAAGATGGCATCGGCCATGGTGGTGAACAGGGACAGGGAGCCGGAAGAGACGGCACCGTACACTTGCACAACACAGAGAATGATGTTGGCGGCGAAACTGGCGTAGACGGCGATCTTATATTTAAGGCTATTCTCGCTGTTGAGCTCACGGGCAGCGCGAACATGCTCTTCGACCGGCTTCAACATCCGTTCAATGTTCTCGTTCTGGTTCTCGTAAAAGCCCTGCAATTTACGAGCAGTGATGGCCTGCTTGCCCTTTTCCATGACCTTGACGCTGTGGGCATTGTCGCGTTTCCGAGAGGTGTTGGCCTTGATCTGTCGGATTTCTTCATCGGTTTTCAGCTTCGATGCCAGCTTGAACGGGTCAATGTCAGCAGTATAGCGAGGCGGGGGCATGCCCTCTTCGTCGGAGCTACCACGGCGGTTCTGCATGATTTCCTGGAGTTCCAGGGCCGTGGAGGTGGCTTCGTGCTGCGTGCGCGCCATCCTCTCGGATCGGTGGGGCGAACTGTTGTGCAGCTGGAACGCTGAGGGGTGGTTGGAGATACTTTGACGTAGATGCTCTTCCATATTGGCGGTATGTATAGGGAATGTAGGGGGACGAAAGGACAGAAGAGGGGAAAGCTCAAGGTGACAGGAACAAAAAAAACTACAGCGTGGCTATGCTTATCTTATCGGATCGCGGATCTTTCCACCGAACTGTATCTCATCTAAAAGTCGATGCCCAAAGGAATCCTGGAGAGGAGTCACGCTTGACATGTCTCCTCCCTTTTTTGGAATTGGAGTTATCTCTGTACCTTCTTTGCAAGCATTGACCAGGAAACATTGACCGAACGGCTTATGGCATATCTCCTGAATCTTGCTTCTTGGCGCATCCCGAAGCGGTACCGGAATTTGGTTACACCAAGTAACTTAGGTCCTGAGGCAGAACTTTCCCAAAATTAATTTTCTCTTTATATTTATAAAAATGTGGATTGGCATATAACGCCCCAAAAAGGGCATTGGATATGATTATTAGCTCTATATAGGACCCGTAGGCCCATGAATTTGAAAGCGGGACTCTAAATACATCTAGTTGCCATTAACGAGGTAGTTGAACACACTCTCGACCCAGCCAAGCTTCTCTGAGTCAGTGCCGCTGGTAGGAATAGACAAGTTGGAAGCAACAGCGGTAGCAGTCACACTGGTGGTGATCGACTGAGCCTGCTCCGAGGGAGCGGCAGAGGCACGAGCCTGAGTGGCTAAAGTGGTGGTAGCTACAACAGCAAGAGTCGAAGTCTGGACGGCAGCAGTTGTCTCGACAGCAGCGGAAGTCTCAGCAGCAGAGGAAACCAAAGTAGAAGTAGGCGCAGATGCGGACGAGGAGACTGCAGCAGAAGAGCTGACCTCCGCGGCACCGGAGCTGGATCCGCCGACAGTAAAGTCGACGCAAGACTCGTAGGTCTGGTCGATGGACTCGGCATACCAGTACCACTGGAGCACACAAGCACCAGCAGTAGAACACTGAGAACCAAGATCGGTGGGCATGGTAACGCTGAAATCGGTGTTGTTCGGGGCAACTCCGGTAGCAACGGAAGCATAGACAGACCAGGAGATCAGCGGGTCACCAATGACCGTATTGGAAGCAGTATCAACGACAGAAACATTGGCAGCACCGGTGTGGGGGGGCGCGGATATCCACAGTGAAGTCAATGGTCTCGCCTGCGGTATAGGAGTAAACATTGTCTTTGTTATCGGCGAACTTGTAGCCCTTGCAGAGCCAGATGTCGCACTCTCCCGCGTTATAATCGCTCTGGGAGGAGGCGACCTGTAACTCGCCCTGAATGTTGCCGTAGTTGTCAGACAGCTGGTTGACCTCAACCTGGTCACCGCAGGCAGCCTTCATGGCGGCACCGGGCATACGGGCAGTTGGGCTGGTGACGAAGCCGTGGCCATTGACCAAGGAGACCAGGCCGGCAAGAGCCGCGACGGAAGTGTACTGCTTCATTTCGGAAGGATGTTTATGGAGGGACCGGCGAAGGAATGAAAGTCGGTAAACCAGTACCGTGAAAAGTAAATAGCGAGTGTGGAAAAGACTGCACGGTCCCAGACCGGAGAGAAGGAATGGTAAAGAGAAAAATGAGAAGCTTCGAAAAGATAGGCCAGCTTGATATCAGGACCTGGCAGCGCTGGGACTGGGTCGTTTATATAGAGGACCGCCTGGCATTGGCATCGGTCGATCTCGATTCTGCCAGAACCCTTTGCAATCAACTGCAGACAGTAGTCTGGATAGGGGCATGGTAGGAGACCAAATTGAGAGCTGTCATTGAGGACAAATGCACCTAGTGGTCACTCTGAAACATTTGACCCCGTCTCCTACATACTCAAGGATTGAGAGCTCCTCCACAGGGAGGCGCCTGGTGAGACCGGAGATATTGCCAGATCCCAAAACCTCGGACATTTTCCTTTTCGGCTTTGTTTGGATCAGTGAATTGCTGCATCCGGGACAAGACCGAGTATTCCTGTGAAGGCTTGCCAAGGCTGGCCCACGCGCCGAGCAAGGATAGTTGCAGTTTCACATTGATAGCACGGCGGAAAAGTGACAAAGACAGGAGAACATGATTGCTGGAGAATTGGTCTATTTGCTGACGATGTGCCTACGTCAATCAATGTTCTGTCTAGAAGACGTAGGTGCGTCAGGTACAACGTTTGAAGTAATATTGGGACCTGTGATTTACTACATCTGGTTAGTTCTGCTGTTCCGGGCTTAGCGCCCTAATACACCTCTATATAACCTCTCCCTCTATTGCCCCGACATGGAAGACCCGACCTCCCCCTTTCGACCTCTTCTCTCCTCCTTAAACTATTATATCCATCCTTACTTCTACTATATAGGTAGTAAGTAAGATATAGAGAATATTAAGGGGTTCGATCTAGCGAATTAATACTACTCCCTAGGATTTATCAAGACGCTTAGTTAGGGTAGGCGCTATATACGAGATTACCGACCTTAAGAGACGCGCCCGTGGCTAGGATACAGGGTGACCAAGAAACAAATGTCGGTTTTATCACCGCCTTTTTCTGATATTTACATACCGCCTTTCACTTTCTTTCTTTCCTAGCGTTAACCGGAAAAAAAGGGTATCAATACAGATTGAATTCATTGGTTATTTGCAAAATGCCAGCAGAATAAGAGTGGAGACCGACATTTGTTTCTTGGTCACCCTGTATAGAGATATCGAATTTACGCATTATTAGGTAATTTTCGCGTTTTTTGGAGATCTTAGCTTCCGGGTTCCAGCTGGCGGGGACCTAGAAAAAGTTGATGGGGACCCAGAAAATTATGACTAATCCTAGGTCCCCGTCAGCTCCCGCACTTGAAGGGGACCCAGGATTCTAGCTTATATATTATTTTTAGCGCGAAACTATCATTTGCCCCTTCAGAATATTTTATCTCTAAGGATAGGCTTAAAATGATAGAATTTTCGGTCGGCGTTTTTGTATATATGAAATATAGGATATAAGGATCTTATATAGGATAAAAGAATAAAGATGGTCTCTGGCCAACATGACAGTCGCTACTTAAGTACGAGGAAATTATCGATATATTTGAGACCCAACTCAAATGGAGGATGGGTATATTCAGGGCTGGGTCTCTTAGGAGAAGCGTGGTACCAATGAAAGTACCAATCACAATTACTCTGAACGCGATTGGCAAATATTGAAGTACGACTCTTCCCTAATCCTCCCTAATCCAGAGAAAGTTTGACTAAAGACCCAAGGTATCACATTGAATGAACGGCAAGCAGACGATGGCTCTCACTGAATCGCATTCAAACCAAAGAAAAAAAAAGCCCTATGTAGCATATGATGGGAGGCAGAACGGGGTATCAAACACCAGCTACAGTATGTACTAGTAGCTACACTCAACGCCCATGCTCTGAGGGCTGGAAAGATACCCTCGTCTCAGGCGGATTCGATGTTAAAGGATGCTGACGCCGCTCATTGGGCTCAGTCGAGGCAAAATCATCAGCGAAGGGATTTTGCACCTCGAAATCGGCAGAGTTGTATTCGGTAGTGTTGGTTCTTGGTGCATTTGGTCGCCCTCCGGACATCACCGTCTCAGGCATCATAGCAGGAAGCTCGACGAGCGGGGCAGATTGCTGCTCTGGGCTTCTAGACACCCGATAGCCCGGATCCAAAGAGGCGGGACGTGGACTAGGAGAAGCTAAATTTTCGCTGGTGGTTGGAGAAGCACTGTTGACATTGGATGGGGTGGGGCTCATGGCGCCGCGGGCTTTGCGGGCCTTGAGCATGGCACGCTGCTGTTGCGACATGGCGACGGAAATCTCGTCATTGGCCTCGATGAGAGTGAGGAGGGTGTCTTCGTCTGGAGATGGGTTGGTGGCGTGAATATAGGATTGAAGCAATCGTGAGGAAGTTCGGCAG
This sequence comes from Penicillium maclennaniae, assembly GCF_028827695.1. Taxonomy (NCBI): domain Eukaryota; kingdom Fungi; phylum Ascomycota; class Eurotiomycetes; order Eurotiales; family Aspergillaceae; genus Penicillium; species Penicillium maclennaniae. Next base: position 1,148,053 of record NW_026623215.1, on the reverse strand, counting down.
CGGTCGACGAACTCTTTGATGAGATCGTTCTCTTCGAGCTCGGCTTGTGGCGTTGTCTGAACGAACTGCGTGAGCAGCTTCGCTGAGTTTCGAGCTTCCTCAACGCGTGCTGCGAGTTCGCCTGCATCTGGTAGTTGATTGGCGGGTGGAGGAGGGAGAGGGTGATTCATCTGAGATGGATATTCCGCAGGCGCCTGGTGGTTGCCTGCCTGGGGGAATCGGTCAATCTACCAACCCGGGTCAGTTACTCCGACCCCTCCTTGCCCTTGTCATCGTTCCTTACAAAGTTCCGATTGTTCTTTGTCTTCTCCTTTGCCCACATCTGTAGAAGCAACTGAAGGTTCTGGTCGTCGGCCTTGGTATTCTCGAGCGTATTTAGATACTGGCGCAGGTAGTGCTGGACATGCCAATCCCGGCCGTAGCGGAGAAGATCTTTCAAGGTGGCGACAAATTTGGCATCGAAGTTGCGGGTGAAGCTATGGCCAGGATTATCCACGAGAATGCGCATGAGCATGATCGCATTGTACTGGGTGCTGTTCGGAGTGCTGTTCGGCGTAGACAAGTATCTGCGAATGCGGGCAGCAGCCTCCTTCGCGGCGGCGGGACTCGACTCGGCACTCTCGACGATCTTGGGTAGGTGGACGAATTCATTGCCCTAATCGTTGGAGGAGAATTGGTCAGCCAGAAGTGTTCAACGGTTGTTTTGGCCATTGCGATTTTACGTACCGAAGGCCCGCTGATAGGAGCTTCACAGAATGTGGCCTGTAGATGAAATTAGCGAAAAGCAATGCGATCGGCGATGTGTAGACGAACGATTTCTCGAAGGAGAATGCCTTCAGGCGAGTCCTCTGCATAGTCCTCGGCGCGATCCGGGGTACTCGCGCCGGAGTCTGGCGGTCAGCAGTGTCTGCGGGGGTGTGGAAGAAAACACTCACTGGTTCCTGGTCGCTTGAAAAAGCGTTTCATCATGCGATTCAAAGTGTAGAGTCAGGACGTGAAGAGGGGACAATAGAAAGGAGTTAGATGAGACCGGGGGCCAAGAAGATGTTGGGTCCGAATTAGTGAATTCGCCTAGTAGTGCAGGGTAGCGCAGGGTCTATGCTCGAGCCCGGACGTGCTTTTTTTTTTTCAAGCTGGGAGATGAGCTCAAGGCGCCAGCTTTTAACGCGGAAGGAGAGTCGGTGTGGCAAATCCTAAAAGGGATGACTGAAGCCTACGTAGGTTTGCGTACCCGAGCATAATGTCAATCATCCGCGATTCTAGTTTGGCGTTTTCCATGAGCCAATTCTGCGACTCTTTTTGCGGTCCCTGCGCATCTATATTTACCCGACCCAGTCCGCTTGTCTCGACAGTCTAGTGTCCCGTCCCAGTTTGACCATTGATGGATATCATTGAAGTTCCTGTCTTTAGTGAATATGCACAACCATGAAACATTGAATGAAACCTTGAAACCACAGATCAACTAGTGATGATGCCAGCAGTGTGGCTGAGGCAACCCGATTGACCTTGCCAAGCCTTATGTCCACGTCTCTGCAGCATCGTCTCCCTTGAGTCGCAGGCAGCAACACTCTTTCGAGAAGTCTAAGCTTGTGATTCTTGTTCTAGCGCACTTGCCATCTCCCCCAGAGTGTTGAAGCGCCAATCAAAGATGGGATCGTCCTGATTCCCCATGAGGGCCCCGGCCTCTTAATCCACACGCTCTTGATCCCCACCTTCTGTGCCGGCTGATGATCATGAAACTGGCTCTGCGCGGTCTGCAGGATCTGGCTTCGCTCAACTCCAAAGTCAGTTTGCACGGCCCGCATCATGTGTTCGAAGTTGCGCCGGTCTGGCTTGTAGGAGCCGATATCCTGTGCCGTAATGATCAGATCGAAGGGGAAGGCTTGTAGACTGCCCGCATTGGATTGCGCAAAAGAAGCCCGGTCGACGTTCGACAGGACAACGAGCCTGTAATGCTTGGAAAGGCGTTTGAGTGCGTCCACAGTATCTGGGAAGGCGGGCCAGCTGCCCACCGATTCGCCAAACTGTCTGCTTTCTTCCTCGCTTGGCACATCCAGACCGAGACGCGAGGTCAGCCGGGGATGGATGGTTGAGAGGAGCTGTGAGTAGGGCATGTCTGGTGTCAGGCGCTGCTGCTCATGCTCGAGCTCATGAAAGACTGCGAGGAGCTCCTCATGCGAGAAGTGGGCATGAGCGCGCGCCAGTATAGGCTGCAAAGCGGCCAGGATGCCACTTTCCCAGTCGATGAGGGTGCCATATACATCAAAGCATAGAAGACGGTAGTCGGATAGTCGAGACATGGTGTATCTGAAGTGAATTGGGCCCCCAAAGACGCTGTGCAAGTTTAAGCTGTATCTACGTCTCCAACCCCGCACGTCCCCCTTATCGTCCATGTTGATTGGGGCTCAGTTGAACAGTCGGGGACTGTTCTGGGGATTTGATTAATGCTTTGTTTACGAAAACGACCGGTTCGTCTTGAATCATGAAACGTATAAAATTATTTCAGACGCCAGACCGGTGCCAATGAAACATATCTGGTATCACGATACACTTGGACAAGTCACAGAAGAAGAACCACGTTGTATCATGAATCGAACCGGGCAGTACAGAAACCTAAGTCCATCGACCGGAGTCGCGCTTTAAACTTTTTGTATTTGGTGCCATGACCTTAAGAAAATCCTGTATGATCCGGTATCATTTCCGTTCCAACATACAGACGCGCACAACTCCGGTCAATCCGTCCACCGCAATCCTTTTTCAATCCCCATCCCGACGATCCGTTTATGCCTGGATAGCACGGCGGAGCTCAGCACCGCGCTGGCGGGAAGTGAGACCAGCCTTGGTCTTGGCGGGAGCCTTGGCAACCTCCTCGTTGGCCTCGGTGAGGATAAGCTCGATGTGGCAGGGGTTGGTCATGTAGGGGTTGATCTAGAAGCAGATTAGTACATGCTCAGAAGAAAAAAAAACCTTCATTCGAAAGAAAAAAACGTACACGACCGTGGGCACGGTAAGTGCGGCGGCGGCCCTTGGGAGCCTGGTTGACCTGGATGCGCTGGACAACCAGGTTGGAGGTGTCGAGACCCTTGGTGTCGGCGTTGGCCTCAGCGTTCTTGAGGAGGTCGAGGAGGTACTCGGCGGACTTGACGGGCCAGCGAGCCTTGGAGACACCGAACTGCTTGCCTGTAGACCGAAATTGTCAGTCGATTTGTTCCCGGTCCGATCCCACACTGAAATTTTAGCAGCAACGGTGGCGCCCCAAACGACCCCATCATTCCTCCAAAGATCAACACATAGAGTCTCCAGAAAGTTCACACAGTCGAAATATTAAGCAATATGCCTGCACTTGGTCCCCCATGTAACTTCTTGAAACCGTTGCCTCCAAAAGAATCCAGCATGTAAAATTTCTCGAGGGCACTTACCCTGGGCAGTGCGACCGGTAGAGCCGGCGTAGCGGCGCATGGGGACAGCCATGGACTTCTTGGTGACGTTGTCGAGGTAGGTCAGAGCCTTCTGCAGCTTCATACCGTTGATGGCCTGAGCGGTCTCACGGGTGTTCTTGAAGCTGACGCGAAGGTAAGAGCCCCGCGCGCGGGCGCTCTTAGCGTTCGAAATCTCCTGGGCGGCGTAACGGACCTGTAGGGCGAAGGACAGTCGTCAGCAATCATGTGGGCGCCGGGGAGGTGGTGATTCTCGTCGAAGCGGCAGATTTTGCATATCCCAAATTCGAGACGAATTGGACAGAGACTGGACTCTGCAGGGTGCATTTCGGAGAATCTGAAGATGGGGGCGGGCATAACTCACCATCTTGAAGGAGTTGACGAGGGGAAGTCGATGGTCCTCGGTGTCGGGTTGATGTTGTCGCTTTTCGTCTTCGACCGCTAACGCTAGAACACCAAGTTTGGTGCGGTTTTTTTCGCTCTTGGCACGCGGGCCCTAAGCGAGCCCTAACACTAACCGCTTTGGGTGATGTGGCATTATGGTGGACCATTCTGCTTAGTCATACAGTCAGTCTGGATTATTGCCTGAGGCTAAAAGTGAATCTTGAAATCTTCCCAAGTCGCATTAACTAATCACGTACTGATATTGTGTAGTCTAAGTCTAAATCTATTTCTTCTGCTCCGGAACCTGGGTAATGAGCTCACCCTTCTCAATCGCCAACTTCAAGTTATCCAACACCAATATCTCCATCTCCTTTTGAGTCTCGAAGGTCGCAGTGCCAATATGGGGCAGCAGCATGACTCGGGGGTTGTTAATCAAACCGGGTTCAATCTTGGGTTCTTCCTCGTATACATCCAGACCAGCAGAGCGCACCTGTCCATGATTGATTAGTGGTCTAATTGTGGAATTATCATGCGGGCGCTAAATACCTTTCCAGAATCGAGTGCTGCGACCAGCGCCTTCTCGTCGATTAAGGCTCCACGCGCCGTGTTAACAATGACTACACCGTCCTTCATCTTGCCAAACTCAGTGGCTCCAATGATGTGCCGTGTAGAAGCATTAAGCGCAAGGTTCAAACTGAACACATCGGAGTTGGCTAAAAGCTCATCAAAGGAGACGTAAGTCGCCCCGGCCTCCAGCTCGGCGGGTAGGCGGGAGCGATTGTGATACTGGATCTTCATGCCAAAGGCCTTGGCCCGAGTAGCCATTTCCTAGACACTTAGTAAGTAGTCGTGCCAGTCTCTTCGAATGGGACTGCTTACTCGTCCGATGCCGCCCATGCCCAAGATACCGAGGACCTTGCCCTGAGGGTCGTTGCCCAGAGTAGTCTGACCTTGCCAATGACCTATTACGAGTAGAACGGTCAGCGTTTTCCGCTTCCAAGTCCATTTCTAAGGCTATCGCTGTGAGTATGCAAACTTACCGGCGCGCAGAGCCGCAATGGGGACATAGGCCTGGCGTAAAGCGCCGATCATCAAGAAGATCCCCACATCGGCGGTAGCATTGTTGACTGCGACGGGAGTGCTGGATACAGCAATATTCCTCTGCGTGCAAGCCGCAATATCGATATTGTCGTATCCAGCTCCGTTGTGGCAGATATACTTCAATGATTGGGGTAGGACGGCGAGCATCTCAGCGTCAAAGGGACCGGTATACTGGTCGAATATCAATGCGGGAAGGTTGCGCGACAAAAATTCGAGTTACACACCTTATTAGAAGTATTGGACCGATAAATTGCGACAACGTCGTCGTATTGGCCCGCCTTGCAATTTGCGATGAACTCCTCGCGGGTGCCACTAGGGAACTCCTGTCCATGGAATTAGCTGACCATACTGATGATCACATGAACATACGGATCTCACCTTCAGAGTGAGGATTGAAGAGAGGCTCTCCAGCTCCTTGCGCGCGTGGATGATGTCTCCGATGACGAGTGCAGCTTGAGAAGGCATTTTGTAGATTCTGTGATGCGATTAGATGCAGCCCATGATACTAGCTAGTGAAACGGAACCATACCTAGAATCTTCAGGATGGGTATACAGCTGTGGTGCAAAGATGCGATTTGACAGAGATGAAAGAGAACGTAAGTGCCAAATGGCTAGAGCCTGAAATTCTGGCGGAGCTTCGCGACAAATTTGGACCCCCGCATGTTATCCGCGGCGACCGATTGTCGTGTGGAGAAGACCTGAAGTCACACGTCCGACTTTTTGGGGGTTTCAACGTTGACCGATGAAGCTATATGATATTTCCAACGTGGCTTTCCGACATTCTTTCAAGTAGCTACACATGGTCTAATGAAATAGCTATACATCTTTTACTCATTCCATCTCTCTTCATCGTACGATTTCAAATGATGCAATAGGAACCCCCACGCCCCAGTACATCGGCTATTGAAACCTGCTCTTTTAAGATCAATAGCCGCTCCGGACTTTCTCCGTGGGACTCGACGTTACCACCAGCGCGTCACATCTCCCCCACGATTGTCAAGTGGGGGAAGAGGGAATGCGATTGTCCGGAGTCAGATGCCGATGTCACAGCCTTTAACAATTTGCGATTGCTAAATTGATTTCTTCATCTCTCGCACAATTTTCACCATGGCCACAGCAACATCAGCTACCGCTCTCGTCCTCCACGGCGCAAAGGATCTACGTTTGGTAAGCTTCAGGCTCCAAGCCCTGCTCTACTACAAACCCCGCAGCTAACAAAATTGCAGGAGAAACGATCAGTGCCAGCTCCCACCGGCGCAGATGTCCAAGTTGCCGTGCAGGCAACTGGTCTCTGCGGCTCCGACCTTCATTACTACAGCCACGGCCGCAATGGCGACTTCGTCGTGCGCGAACCGATGTGCCTGGGCCACGAGTCCGCTGGAACCGTGACGGCTGTCGGCCCCGACGTCACCAACCTCAAAGTCGGCGACCGCGTCGCTCTGGAGGTCGGTCTACCGTGCCGCCAGTGCGCCTTGTGCAAGCAGGGTCGCTACAATATTTGCAAGAACATGCAGTTCCGCAGCAGCGCAAAGATGTTCCCCCATCTGGACGGTACCCTCATGGAGCGCACCAACCACCCGGCTTCCATGTGCCATCCTCTGCCATCCAATGTCTCCAACGCTGGCGGTGCACTCGTCGAGCCGCTGGCCGTCTGCTTACACGCCGTTCGCCGCTCACACCCACCTACCAAGGAAGAGGTTGAAATTGCCAGCAGCGTAGGCGAGGGCACGGCTGCTCTAGTCTTCGGCGCAGGAGCCATTGGTCTACTCGTCGCTTCGGCCCTAGCTACTTCGCAGAACTTCACATCCATCGTCGTCGCAGACATTGATTCCTCGCGTCTTGAGATCGCCGCCTCCCTTGGCCTCGGCCTCAAGACTGCCCTCATCCCCCGCAGCGACTCTGCCAACCCTCCCCCTGCCAAGGATGCTCCCCACGCCGACCAGACAGCCTATGCGCTTGCAAATGCCCAGCGCGTCGCTGCTACCCTCACCGAGGCTGCCAATGTTGCAGGCAGCCCCGAGGTTTCTGGCTTCAGCCGCGTGTACGATTGCACCGGTGTGCCCGCCTGCGTTCAGGCGGGGATCTACGCCTCCGCACCAGGAGGTGTTCTCGTCCAGATCGGCATGGGTAACCCCATCCAGACACTTCCTGTTGGCGCCGCCGCGCTGCGCGAGGTCGATATCATTGGTGTCTTCCGATACGATGGCAACGCTTACCCGGCAGCCATTGCATTGTTGGCGAGCGGGAAATTACATACCGTGGAGGAGAAGGTCGTGACGCACCGCTTGCCTCTGGAGGAAGGTGAGCGTGCCTTCGCGCTCGCTGGAAAGGGCGTTGATGAAAGCGGTAACCCTGTGGTCAAGGTGATTATTGAGAACAAGGCCGAGAGCCACCTGTAAAGTCTTGTGGAGTTTTATTTTGTGATGTTGATGACGATGATGACGACCTGGAAATACCCATTGTGAGAATAGGGGATGATGTGCATAGTGAGAATCAAAATTGTGTATATGCATTTGAATGAAACGTGATGTACCGTCGATGGAAAGTTTATATGAAGGTCGTTAAAGGCGCCAGTGGCATGTAGATGAGCACTTATATTAAAAATTCCTTCCAATGCTAATTATAGCCTACTTCAATCCCCCAGCCAGCAGGAGGCTCTGGCCTGTCATATACCCAGTTTTACATAGCATCGTGACCACATTTGCTGTCTCTTCAGGTGTGCCTAGTCTCTGTAGCGGAATGCCAGCTGCGACTTCGGGAATTGCGGCAGCGTTGGGGATCATGCCCGTGTCGCCAATCATCGCAGGAGCAACGTCATTGACGCTGATGTTAAACTCGGCTAGACGAGTTGAGAGGTTCTTCATCATGCCTGTGAGGCCGCCTTTGGAAGCGGCGTAATCTATGACTCGGTTAAAATGTAGTCGGTGTGAAAAGGAGAGGCTAACTCACGACATCCATTAATACCTCCACCTTGCGCAGCAATTGAGGACATGAAAATAATGCGTCCCCAGCGCTGGCTCTTCATGTGCTCCACAACACCCTTGGCCAGTATAAATGATGCACGGAGATTGACATTGAGCGTATAGTCAAACTCTTCAAGTTCGATCTCCCAGATGTTGGGGAATCGCTTGCCATAGCCGGCGTTGGAGACGAGAATATCTGGCCGTTGGCCATGCTCCTTGTCGATCTGCTGGAACATGGCTTCGATCTGATCGGCAGATCCGACATCAACCTTGTGAATTGATATACGGAGGTTGCTCTCGGAATACTTTGACTGTATGTCTGCGACAATCGTGTTCATTGCATCAAGGTTGGTTGCGTATGTCAGGGCGAGGTGGGTTCCATGTTGAGCGAGCTGGCGCGCACAGGCTGCACCAATTCTAACAGTTAAATGACAATGTTAGCAAGCTTGTTCCTGTAGCTCGATTGATCATGCGGGGCTGGAGATTGTAAATTGGTCTCAACTCACCCTCCAGATGCGCCGGTGATTAGGGCTAGACGCCCGCGGATCTCGTTGAGTGACATTGTACAGAAGAAATATTTGAGAAGTAGCTGTGTCAATAAGTGAGAGCCAAGATCGAATGATGTGGTTCGGTTACCCCCCGCGATGGTCGGGGTGTTCTCCGAGAGGAGCTCCGTAGCCCCGCATCATTTGCCGTAGCGCCCGGCGGCTTTTGGTCACCATCTTGACCAGCGCCTAAAACAGAAGATTACTACTCATATCGCCCAGCCAGGCAGATTGCTGCCAAACTTGTGGCCTTTCTTGTCCAGGCTGGTAAGGATCGGTCGAATTCTGGAAAGCGTCCAGACCTAGCAGGCCACCCGATATCGGGTCTCCAGACACGTAATCACCCACAGCTTCCAGGTCCAGCCAGGAAAAGTCGTTGGCCGGGCTAAAATCCATGTAGGTATCAGAGACGGGGTTTGGTAGAGCTGTTTGCATGAAGTCGCTGTTCTGCTGGGTATTTGTGGCTGCTGTTGAAATTGACGGCTTTGTCTTCCACAGAAGCTCCAGCAGGTGAGAGTAGCGGGCTCCGATGTCATCGGGGCCAGCACTAGCTTGTTTGAGGACCTCTGTAGTTCGAGCGACAAGCCCTTGGACCTTGGCTTCCTCGGAAGGAACCATCATTCCGAAAGAACGAGCCTGAAGGGGGTTAGCAAATTGCTTCAGATCTAGGTATCGATGGACCTACCTTGTATAGAAAGACAGCAGAGTAGATGCCATATCTAGAACTTGATCAGCGAAAGTTCATATAATAAGCCCGAGAGAAGACTCACAGATAGAAGCGGAGTGGCATGAAATGTAAATGTCTCTCAGGATCTACCGAATCCACGAGAATGGTCAAATAGGCCTTGGCTGCATCAACCGACTCATAGATGAAACGAGAATCTTGCATCGAAGCCACATTCTTGAAAGTCGACCGAAGTTCTTCCCGATGTGAGTTTGCACCAGTCTTCGGCTTGGCCAAGGACTGGGAAATCGCTGCCTGAAATGCGAATGCAGTCGTATATAGCCGCAAATATTCGTATGACAACTGTAATGTTGCCTTCATAGGAGCTGAGCCTATATATGGTCAGATTGAAAGCGTCAACACTTATGGAATGGGTATCATACAGTCCAGAGGTCCCCAAAGAGACTTCCATCGCAGAATAGCAAGTCGAAAATCATCAACATATTTCACATAGTCTCCCATCAGCATCATTTGATTGCTGGTGCGCATCCCAGAATATAAAACTTCGTGCACATTCCCGTACAGCTGTGTCAGATCCAACATAGCCTGGAAAATCTTGGAGTAATCCTCATCGCCCTCTTTTGCTGGCTGTAGCGATGGAAAATCCTGGCTAACAAGGCCAGTCATCGGACCTGGACCACGCGACCAGAAAGCACGGCCAATGCGCACAGAGATCAATCGATCAGAGACATAGCAGCTAGCCCAGGCTAATCTTCGACGAGACTCGGTCTCTTGATCTCCATATGGATCCCCACGGAAGGACGTTCGATCCAATCCAATAAAATAACCCGAGCGCAATGCGAGTCCAACATGCATCCACGCAGCTCTGTCCTCTTCTCCGCGACCCACGCGCTCGACGCGAGGTCGCAGCCCTTGTGGTTCCCACTCGGCTAGTAAGAGAAGAGACTCGACTGCTTCGACATCACAGTCTGCGCCAGCGGCAATACCCGAGATCAACTCATGCATGTATTTTGAACAGTATTCATGAATCTCGGGTCGGTCGACAAGATCTTTAGAGGCAATTGTAAGCACAGCAGTGAGTAGGTATTTCTCATTGTTGGCGAAGTCGTCAAGTGCAGTGCGCTCAAAATATCTCCGTGGAACTAATGGAAGGTACGGGTGGAAATTCTCTGCATAACGAGTAACAAGCTGCCAAACAGTCCCAGGATCTAAAGACCGTGACTGAACCAACCGATAAGCTCTGATACCAGTGTTCGGAGCATTGAAATCGGATACAACGCCGTTGCGCAGGCCATTGAATGCGGAGAAGCTACCGGACTCCGACCGTGCACGGTGGCCGTGCACTTCAGGAGCCGGGGCGCTATGGGTGGCGATACCTGTCAGACATTGCCAGGCATCAGATGGGTTACGCGGAACAGATCCTATTGAAGCATCATCGTCTTCCACAACCGCGGAGCTTGAAGCCGGGGGGGTTGGGAGGCATGAAGACGACCGGTCCGGGATAAGTTACCGATACAGTAGATGCAGATGGCGCACGGCGCACATCCGAATTCGCAGGACTGAAGATTCCCTCCGGTTCCTTACTCGGCGATGGATTGGCCGCTGGGGTGAAATTTTTGATTTTGTTCTTGCGAATGCGGCGTCCGCCTCGGTTGGAACCACCGAGGACGCATTCGCGATGCTCGCGCACACAGCGTTGGCACGGCGGCTTGCCAGGATTTCCATTGGTATCCCTATGCGCGAGATTAGCGGGATTACACAGGTGCAGATCCGGGGAAGGGCGTACAGGTCACATCGCGACTTGCGTTGACGGCAATGTAAACATGCCCGAGAGACGCGCTTGACGACATCGGCCCGCTTAGAGGGCGCATCAGATGGAGATTCCATCTCTCGCCGCTAGGATTTCTGCGACATGGTTACCCCGGGTAGATGAGGAACACAAATGCCGATTTGACCCACTGACAGTAGGAAGCTCGAGGTCCTCGGAGCTCTTACTAAGGTTTCAAAATGTGGGGAAGCCAATCTTCGGTCTACACAATCCTGTCTCTATACTGTGCCCTTTCAAATGCGTTGTTATTTTGATTCCAGCTACATCGCCATTCGTGGGCTGAAAGATTGTTCTCGGTTGACATTTTCCGGAGATAATTCCGTTATATCGCGGTATCCCCCGATCAAGATGGTCAATGGCCGTCGGCGACTGAATCGGCAACGGAAATAGCCGATTACACCGCCCCGCGCGTGGGGTAAAACACCGTCATCGAGAGCTACTATTTGGGGTTGATTACCCCTCCGTTGTTTTTGCTTCTCTACACATCACACAATGGCAACTGGTTTATCTCTCTTTTCTCTTAGCGGGCGCACTGCCCTCATCACCGGTGGCACTCGCGGCATTGGCCAGGCTATGGCCTTTGCCCTGGCGGAGGCTGGGGCCGATATCATTCTGGTGCAAAGAGACGCCTCCAATACGGCTACGAAGGAGGAAATTGAGAGCCGAATTGGTCGCAAAGTACACATTCACGTCGCGGAGCTGTCTGATCGTAAGGCCGTTAAGAATATCGTCCCGGCAGTGACAAGCCAAGGATTCAAGCCCGATATTCTCTTGAACTGCGCCGGTATCCAAAGGCGACACCCGAGTCACCAGTTCCCAGATGAGGACTGGGATGAGGTGAGTCACTTATAGAGCTTTCTTGTGGATTTTAAAACATAGCACTAATCGAAACTTCCGAATTCAGGTCATCGAAGTCAATCTCTCTTCAGTCTTCGTCCTCTGTCGTGAATTTGGCGCATATTTGCTTTCTCGGGACGTATCCGAGTTTCCATCCGGCCATCGCGGAAATATCATCAATGTCGCATCCCTCCTTACCTTCCAGGGTGGCATCACTGTCCCTGCCTATGCGGCTTCCAAGGGTGGTATCGGCCAGCTGACCAAGGCTCTTTCCAATGAGTGGGTGTCCAAGGGTATCAACGTCAATGCCATTGCGCCCGGCTACATTGACACCGACATGAATGTTGCGCTGATCAACGATTCCAACCGCAATGCCGGTATCATGGCTCGTATTCCCGCCGGTCGGTGGGCAAACCGGAGGACTTCAAGGGTGTGGTGATTTTCTTGGCCAGTGGCTCCAGCAGCTACGTTTCGGGAGAATTGATTACCGTCGACGGTGGCTGGATGGGCCGGTAAGCCCGGAATCTTATGATTGATGTCTGTATATAGAATACTACGCAGGACTAGAACATGATGCAGCGGCGCTCCGAGATACCCGCTAGCCTTGAAGGAAAATTCCGGAGCTTTTCGAGTCATAGAAAGAATCCATCCATCTTGGCGTTCAACCTAATATGAAACAAAAGAGACCCTCCTACATTGCCATATCTAGGTAGCCAAGATAGGCGAAGATACCCGAATAGGTTGGTGACAAGCCACTCATTAGGTAATTCTTGAACAGCCCATCCGCATCCTGTTCGCTTCCGGGGCATTTCACGCGGAGATGCCGATGTTCGTGGCGGGAGTCGTTCGAAGCTGTAGCTGTGGATCACCTGTCAATTGCGGGCCTTGGAAACTAGGCGCCAATCTCCCAGGTTCGCTTCAAGATTTGAAACAATCCATTCATCATGCGCTGCTGCCCATGATGGTGCTTCGATAGAGCACTCAGCACAAAGAGATTATGGAATATACAACAGTATGCGAATCGACTCAGATATCAACATTTCTTTCAATCTCGCGTCGCGCCACAGGACTGACACCCACTAAGCTACAGAGATGGTGGTTTCTGATTGACAACTCTGAAACCCTTCCGCCAAGCCATCGTTTGAGGCACTGGCCACAAGTGGGTTCAAGCTCCAGGCCATGAGTCCCTGGACACACTCTATGCTCCACGAGTCGTAGTCAAGGGCGTCACGCCGGTCGCAGATCTGCAGGGATCACAGCCCCAAACTCCACCACTCCTGCATCCTGGCATCGGGACAGTGCGCATGCTGGAAACACCAATGACCCCCTGGTCCGAGGAGCCCTACCGATAGGCTGCTGTCAGCTCTGCTAGCGTCGGTGCGCAGCGAGGAAATGAAGTTCAAGGCCGGTAGTGGCTGCAGTGTAGAGCGGCCTCGGATGTGTGCTGTCGAATGGCTCCATCGGGAGGATTCTTTTTTCCTCTTATTTGTGCCCCTGTCCTAGGAGTCCTAGGAGTCTTGGGTGTTCGTCTCAGGCAATTTTCTTTCTTTATCCGTCTCAATCGGCTGGTTCTTCGATTGCCTGTTCCATCTATAATTCTCCTGCACAGCGTTGAACGCTTACAGTTTCTTCCTTTTGTGACTACATCGATTCCTAGATTCTTTGTCTTTCCATATTTGTCTGTTCCAATATCTGCCTCCGCAAAGGAAACAAGACCGCAGAAAACGTGGGCGGCCCCTCTCTCCCCCCTTGTTGCATTCCACGGCCCTGGACGATGCCTTTGGAGTGGGAAGCAACGAGGAATCTGCTCTGACGATCTGCTAACTTCTTCCTAGACTTCAACAACCATCTGTTGAGACCGAAATTTGCAGGTTTCTAGCAACTGAGCTGCAATATCGACTCTAATTCAATATATCGCGCCAAGGCTGTCAACACCTGAAACTGTTGGTCGAGCGATAGACAGAGACTACAATGGGCCTCTGAGAGACAACTATTCTTTGTGTCCGCTTGTGTGAAGCTTCCGCTCAGCCCCTTGGTACTGGATCATTGTTCTCACCTGTGATCTCATACTATCTGCCTCAACGTCACTACCGTTGATCTTCGCATTCCCTTTCGACTCCCCATCAACGAGATATCGGTCACACAACTACATAGGAGACTCAGGGTCTGATTTCTCGTTACTAGCTCGCCAGAAAAATCTCTCTGGAATAGCCGGCTACTCCTCGCACGGGTTGAAGACCGTCCGAAGTTTCAAGGCTGACGTTCAGTGGATTCTAGCCCCTCGACAGGCGTCAGGGGCAGACCAATGGCTGCGCCCTCTCCGCAACTTGCGGCACGATCCTATGGAATCAATGCGACCTACATCTATGAGTACTCTCGGGGACTGGGAGGTGTTGATGTGCCTCGCGATGTGATCATCACCCGAATCATCTATTTCTCGGTCATCATTCTGGCATTCGTTTTGTTCTGTAGCCGAATCGCCCTGATCAGCCATTCCTACCTTCGTGAGATCACCGCTTTGTCAGCTAGCAAGAGAGAACAGAACTTTTGGAGCCTAGAACAATCTTCATGGTGGCCATTCGCCAAGAAGCAGATCATCTATGCACCCCTGGGGAAGAAAAGGCACAACCGAGAAGTCCAGCTCTCCTCTGCAATCGGCATGGGGACCTTGCCTTCTCGATTCCAGACCATATTGATAAGCTTCTACCTGGCAAGTCAGGTGGTTTACTGTCTGTACCTCGATTATGGTGTTAATGAGAAAGCTGCGCTGGTCGCAGAGCTCCGTGGGCGCTCGGGGACGCTAGCGGTCCTGAATATGGTACCACTGTTCCTCTTGGCAACCCGTAACAATCCTCTCATCGCTATTCTGCACATCAGCTTTGATACTTACAACCTGATCCATCGCTGGCTGGGTCGCATCGTCGTGCTTGAAGCCATCACTCACACAGCTGCTTGGGCAGTGAACGCCTGCGACGAACAAAATCTCACCGCCACGCTCGTACGCATCAGAGACACCCCATTCTTCGCCTGGGGAATGGTCGGAACTGGGGCGATGATCTTCCTCGTCTTACACTCTCCTTCGCCTATTCGCCATGCGTTCTATGAGACATTCCTTCATCTTCACCAGCTTGCCGCATTATTGGCCTTCATCGGTGTATACGCTCACCTGAGTCTGGATAGTCTTCCTCAGCGGAGCTGGGCCCATGCCATCGCGGTAATCTGGCTCACGGAGCGCTGTATACGCCTCCTCCGACTCGCGCACCTGAACCTCTCATCCCGCAATGGTAGCACAAAGATGACTGTCCAGGCCCTTCCCGGCGAAGCATGCCGAGTGACTTTCCACCTCCCAAAGCGCGTGAACATCTCACCCGGCTGCCATGTCTTTGCCTATATTCCTTGCGTATCATGGTGGATGTCACACCCCTTCTCAATAGCTTGGTTCGAACCCGGCACAAATGCCAAAGCCGTCACACCCTCAGCCCTTGAGAAACAATCATTCGAAACGGACACCTACTTCGATCCACCTACCCAAACGACAAAAGTCTCTCTCATCATCAGTGCCCGCCAAGGCATGACCCGCCGCCTATACGATCTCGCCCGCAGCAAACCAGACCAAATCCTCCGCGCTCCGGGGTACATCGAAGGTCCCTACGGCAGCCACCCAGTTAGCATGCCCAGCTACGGGACAGCCGTGCTCTTCTCCGCCGGTGCAGGCATTACGCACCACCTGCTATACACGCGCGACCTCCTCGAACGCGCCTCGACATCACGCGCTGCCACCCGACGCATCTATCTCATCTGGTCTGTTCGTTCAACTGATCACCTCGCCTGGGTCAGCCAGTGGATGGACCAGATCTTGCGCATGCCCTGCCGTCGCGACATCCTTGTCGTCAAACTATTCGTATCGAAACCACGACGCCCTGCAGATATCATCTCCCCGTCTGCGACGGTGCAAATGCTATCGGGTCGGTGTCGTCCCGATGTCGTGCTCGATGAGATTCTTCCTAAACGCGTGGGTGCGACTGTGGTTTCTGTCTGTGGACCTGGAGCGTTCGCGGATGAAGTGCGGGCTGCGACAAGAGATAGAATTGGGAAAGGGGCTGTGGTTGATTTCACGGAGGAGGCCTTTACATGGTAGAATCTGTTTCTTTAGAAATTTCTTGATTGTTGAGTTCCATGGTCGTTCCTGCGCTGGCGTCGGTGGAGTTTGTTTGTTTGTTTCTATTATCTCTTTCATCAGTGGGTTCTTGAATGGTTACCTTGATTTGGCCTGGTTAAAGCTGTTTTCAGGAATAGATGTGAACAATCTGGCAAGGGCCACTACTTTTTGCCGGGTCCGGTCGAATCGCAATTTTTGATCAATCAAAGGTATACTTCACTGACTGTAGTAATCTCGGCAAGCTGAGTATGGGCAGAATTCTTGACATCAAGTACATTTTTAATACGTTACTCGCAGAGCTCCGCAACAAGATACTGAATACGAGCTCTTGAGCTGTAACAACGCCTTGGTATACATTGCATTGAGTCATCTCCTGGCTTTGAGCTTTTCTTCAAAAAGAATCAGGCCTAACATCGTCTACTTTCCTGTTGAATGCTTGTAGGGCTATGGACAACTCAAATGTTCTCAGGCTTGAAGATGATGCCTCTGCTATGAACGGGGTGGATTTATCGGAAAGTGGAAGCCTTGGCATCTGTCACAACTTGAAAATACCGGAGCATCTGACTAGAAGTTCAAATGATCATAGGTGCAGGACGCACTGGAATTGCTTTATTACCGATGTACATTTCTAAGACTGATGTCCAAAAGACTTCCGATATATAAGCCGATGAGAAAGGGGAACAAACACCCAATTTATCCTCATGCGCGAGAAAACAAATATGCACCTGGGCAAGCAAAAGCATCTAGCAGGTATGAAAGGAAATTATTTAACATGAAAGAGTATATGCAAGATCTTACCCATTAGTATTGGGAGTAAAATTGAGAGAAAAGAGAAAAGATCAGTGAGAATCAGGAGCTCTTGGTCTTGTTGCGGTTGCCCTTGGGCACACGAGCCAGCCAGTAGATGAAAACAGCAAGGAAGATGTTGGCAATGATGAACGCCCACATGATGCCGAAGTTGCGCCAGGCGTCCTTGTAGTAACTCGAGACGGCGGCAAGGAAAGTGTCGGTGTCAGAGATGCTACAGAAAGAGCACTCGGTGGTGGAAAGTTCGGTTTCGTCCTGGAGTTTTCCTCCAAAGCTCTGGATGTAAGGAGCCATATACTCCCCGCACGTCTGACCGGACGGGGGCGAGAAGTGGAGCCACTCGACATCTCCGCAGACAACCTCCGTTCCAGACACACCAGTGGATAACATCGCAGACACAAGATACGTGAATGGCGAGACGCGGTACATGAAGATCCAGAAGCCGGGCATCTTGTCCGGGGTCGCGAGGACACCACAGAAGATAAGGCAGAGAGAAAAGAGCAAGTTGGCCAGGTTTCCACCAGTCTCGGCAAGCTCAATACCGGCGATCATCATGTGAGCGAAGGTCGAGGTGAAGAGAAGGAAGGCCCAAATGAGGAGGAACATCAACGCGCCACGCTCGTGTAAGGTTTCGCTGGTAGTGTTGCGGTACAGGCCGATGGGGTAATACCAGCAGACGTAGATCAAAACAGCCATCAGTGTGTTCCAAGGCAGCTCGACGAGGATATTAGCGGTCATAAAAGCTTGCCACGAGTAGGTCTTTGAGGGACGCTCGCGGACTTCGTACAGAGAACGCTGGGTAACGAAGTGAGGCATAATCTGTTGAACCAGGTTACCGAAGATGGTCATCAGCATGAAGATACTGAACATCTGGTTCTGGAGACCCTGTAGACTGTTCGGAGAGTGGAAGAAGGAGAAACCAATGTAAATAGCGGACAATATGCAGAGAGCGGCCTTGGAGTAAATGTAGACGGGAGTACGCCAGTACTGACTGAAAACGCGGATCAGGCACTCGTAGAGCTGAACAGTGAAGGGAGCAGCGAATTCCTTGAAATTGGCAGGATCGTTGGACGATTCATCCATGGGCTTCTGGGAAAGGGTGGTCTTCAGTTCAGCCAAATGTTCGTGCACCTTGACACGCTCAGGACTATCCCGCCACACGGCAGGCCAATCAATGTCACTGTGAGATCCGGGGCGGCACCAATTACTTCAAGCATCCACTCAGCAGGATTGGCTTCCAGGGGCAGCTTGGGTGCGCCATTTCTCTCAAAGTAGCTGGAAAGGATGGAAGACTTCTCGCCGATGTCACCAAAGTAGACCGTTCTGCCGCCCTTGGCAAGGAAGAGAAGGCGATCAAACCGCTGGAACAACATAGCAGAGGGCTGGTGAATAGTGCAAAGAATGGCTTGTCCATGGGCGGTCAGGGTATCAATGAGATCGAGAATAGACCATGAGGTTTGACTGTCAAGACCGGAGGTGGGCTCATCAAGGAAGAGAAGCAGTTGGGGCTTAGCCGCGAGCTCGACACCGATGGTGAGACGCTTGCGCTGCTCAACATTGAGACCTTCACCGGGAACACCAACGATAGCATCAGCATATCCTTCCATTCCCAGAAGCTTGATGACTTCTTCGACGTAGTCCAGTTTTTCTTGGCGGCTGACATGCGCGGGCTGGCGGAGGATGGCACTGAAACGCAGAGCCTCACGGACGGTAGTAGTGTAGAGATGAAGATCCTGCTGTTGGACGTAACCGGTCTTCCTTTGGAAGGACTGATCACGCATACGGCCATCGACAAGCATCTCGCCAGAAACAACACCCATAGTGACACGAGTAGCCAGTACATCAAGCAGAGTCGTCTTACCAGCACCAGACACACCCATCAGGGCAGTACAAGTACCGGGTTTGACCCAACCGTCGACGTGATCCAAGATGCGGCGTTCCTCGCTCTTGATCTTGATATCGTAGCAAACGTCCTGCCAGTGGAAGATAGCAGTCTGTCTCTGAATCTTGGCAGAAACTTCCTTGGGCGACTCATTGGTCTTCTCAGAAGAGGACACGACCTGAGCTCCCTCAACATCATCGGACTCGGTGCGCTTGGGAGAGTAACCACGACGGAAGAGCAAAACCTCACCCTTGGACTTGGACTCGGAAATGTACTCAGTGCCGATCAAGTAGGTAGCCATGAAGAAGATCATAAAAGCGAACATAATGCCCAGGTTACGCCACTTGTGGCTGTTGTAGTACTGGAAGCTCTCGCGAAGGTAGTTGTCGCCCATCACAATAGTTGAGCCAGCCTGAGCACCCTTGGTAGAGCAGACCTGGTGGGCCAAGTCGGCGGTCGGGTAGGAAGGAACGAAGCTGGAACAGGTAAAGTTTCGGTTGTGGAACTCGTTGACCATGAGAGACTCGAAACCGTATGCGATGGGATCGATGTAATTCATCCAGCGAGACCAACCCAGCATGTCAGTGGGCGGGATAGTGAAACCAGTGTAAATGACCAAACCCAAAATCAAGATGGCGGCTGGCACCAGAGCCTGGGAGAGGGTTCGAGAATACGACGCGATAGAGCGGAAGATCATGGACATGGTCAAGGTGGTCACGAACGAAAATAGAAGGAAGGTGAAGAAAGCACCAGGAGTTCGGCGAAGATTGGTCATGAAATAAAGGGTCACGTTGAACGTTACGGCGTTGAGAAGCTTGTATGGCATGTCGCAAAGCATCGACGCTACAGCTTCGGTGAACGGATGATACATGGCATATCGGGCTTGTTTTTCGACAATAGGACGTTGCGCATAGAGAGTCAGAATCTCCAGGGCGCTGGAGAAAGCGTTAAGCAGGACGGCGAAGAAAAGAAGGGCACCGCGCGAATAGAAACTTTCAGTTGTATCCTGTAAGTTGAAAAAGACGGAACCGATGATGAGGGCCATAATGAAGTTTCCGATAAGCTGAGACAAGGTCAAGCTTGCATCGCCCTTCAGGCGCTGGAAGCCACGATTCATGCAAAGATTGATTTGCTCAATGACAGACAGTGTGTAGGGAGATCGAACGCGCGTGCCTTTGGACTGCATAGCCTTGCGTGATTCAATGAACTTCTGCAGCGACTCTCCGCCAATAGGGTAAGCCTGATCGTATTCATCAATCTCTCTACGAAGCTGCTTGTACGCATCGCTGTTCCTCCAGGCGGCGGCGAACTCATCAGGGGTACGAGGAGCGCGGCTCTCGAAGCCGGGCTTCACAATACGTTCAGCAGGACTTGTGAGGGAGGTCAGGAAATCGGCGGTGGTCTGGCGCTCGGGGCAAACGAAGCCCATGTTGGTGAAGAAGCCCTTGGCGTCCTCTGTGCGGCCGAAATAGATCTGGCGACCCTCGTAGAGCACAGTCACCTTATCGAAGACATCGTAAGCACTCTGGGAGGCCTGATAGATAGCGACTGCACAGGTGGTGCCAGAGTACTTGGCCATCAAGTTCAGGGTCTTGCAGAACTCGAGAGCGTTGGCACTGTCCAGACCACGGGTGGAGTTATCCCAGCACTGCAGAGGGCTACCGCAAAGGGTGGCCTCGGCAATACTGACACGCTTGCGCTCACCACCCGAGACACCACGCACGAAATCGTTACCGACACGGCTGTTGATGGTGTGCGAGAGACCCAGCATAGCCATGACGACATCGCGCATGTGTGTGGCGTATTGCTCACGAGAAACTCCGGGCAAGCGGTTTCGAGGAGCACGAGCCAGAGCCGCGAACTTCAGGGTATCTCCTACCGTTAGCTGGGGGAAGTGGACATCAGTTTCAGCGGTATAGATAGCCTCGCCACGGAACTGGTTGGTCATTTTCTTGTCGGAAATACCCTGGTAGTTCATGTAAGACTTGTCGTCCTTGTAAATACCGTTCATATCACCAGCAAGAGTTTTCAAAAAGGTCGAACAACCGGAACCGGGACGGCCCAGAACGACAAGCATCTCGCCGCTCTTGACCAAGCCGTCGAAATCACGCAGAATCTGAATTTTCTGCTTTCCAGTGCCGGTGACTAGGCGAGCTAGAGCTCCAATCTGCAAGACCGAGTTGAACACATCCTTTTGGTAATCCGTGGGGCTGCCAAATCCATGCACGTTTAAGTCACGGAAAGCGACGCCAGCTTGGCGCTCGGGGTATCGTTCTGGGTCGCGAGACTTGACAGCAAGCAGGTTCTTCATCCAATTGCGCGCCTTAAAATTTGGGCTGGCGGGGTTGAGGGTCGATTCCTCTTTTGTTTCGAGAAAGGTGTTCTCCGCCTCCCCCCAGCGAGTAGACTCCCGGGTCAACTTACGGGCGAGGCTGGTGACCTCAGCCTCGATCATCTCCTCATCAATCTCGCCGGTCTTTTCAAACGAGGTTTCCTCGGTGCTGACACTGCCTGCGGCGTCGTGGTGACGGACCTCGTTCGAGACCGCCGTAGACTCATAGCTTGTCCCGGCAACATTAGGGTTGATAGTCCCTAGGAGCGACATGATGGGCACACTCCGGACTGATTAGAAGTTGGGGCGTATAAATCTGTATAAAGTGGGGTCGCAAGCCCAGTGATAGACGAGTTATAGGATGACCATCCACTGAGACGTGTTGTCGATAAGAAATGGATTAAGAGCGAATGGTGGGATATTAGGGAGAGTATTAGGCGTATAGGGGAGGAGAATATAAAAGAGTGACGGAAGTTTACTAGAGAAAAGATAAATAAAAGGAAAAAATTCAGGAGAAGTTTGTTCGGAAGCGGGAGCGTTACAGGGACCGGGAGGATCAAGTTTTCGCCTCCGACGGTGATAAACAACCGGGGCCGCGGAGCTGCCTAAACTCTAGAATCCGGAGAGTAGGGGTACGGTTAGCTAGAATCTTCGAGCCAAGAGTACGTATAACTATATCGAGTCTAGCTTCATCTAATGTTGTCCTAAGCGACGTCCCACTGACCAGGCATGCAGTAGACTTGTAGCGTGGGACACCCACACCGGGACTATATGCATGGCACGGAGACACGTGGAGTCACGTTTCAAGTGCACTCGGGAAGACCCATTCCGAGACTCCTTTTTACCGTGGCCTCGGGAGTGTGGAGTTCCGATCCGTGCTGACACATGGATACGCACGTCCGTTTTGTCCGTTTCGAGGTAAGGTTGTGCATGTTTCGTCCGTCTTCATCGAGTTTGTGCCAGGTCTGACGAGTCTACTTAAGAAGGAATCTGGTCTCGAGGTAGGTCATAGCTGTAGCCGAAACTGATAGGCCCTTGCATAGTGAAGCGGGGTTTCTCTTTGAGTTTCGCTCGCACGAGTCAACTTTGATTGGATTTCATGCACTATCCTAGACTATCATGACTCTTCTTCGTCAACCTCTTCTATCGGTTCCACTAATAGATTTCCTCCCCGACCGATCTTGTCACGGATCAATCCGCCTTCTTCCACCCCAAACACAGCTCGGGGCATTGGTGACACTAAAGAAAAGCCGTACGTATGCTCAAAATTCTCGGGCTCAACAACATTCGTGGGCCGAGCCTCATCTTGAAGCACCTCGTAACATTCCACCACCGCGTAGAGTTCCTCAATGTCAGCCTCTGGCGCAAACCGCCGCATGATACGCTCGCCAGATGGCAAGCGCACGCTTACGCGCACGGCATCCTTGACATCGGTCCCTGGCTCCGCGCTGATGGACTGTGCGCGCCAGAGCTTCCACTGTGCCAAATCCCGTTCTCTCTTTTCTGCAGCCGCTTGACGCTCGGCCGCTTCTTGCTCTTCTCTCTGTCGGGCGGCCTCCGCTTCCCGGCGTTGGCGAGCCCGTTCCCGGTCGATCGCCAGCGATCGCTCGTACGCCGAGTCCTGTTGTTCACGCAAGCTGCGAGACGCCTGCTGCTCGGCACGTGTGGCGCGGATGCGCTCCAATGGCTCTTGGTTCGTCGAGATGGCTGTGCGAAGTCGGTTTACAAATTCAGATGGCGCAGTATTGCCTGCGATGCGGCCCACGACCGACATGGCAGTCGATGAGACATTTGGTGTGTGAACAGTCAATGCGACAAATGGGAATTTTGTGCATCGTAGCGAATTGGCCACTTGATATGCCTCGGAGTCTCGGACATTGCCGCCCCACACAAGAAGGTTGTTTTGCGGGTCATTGATGAACTCCACGACCTCCGGTGCCAGTAGAGTATCCTGCACCCAGCCATTCGTTTCATCATGCTCGGGCGATGTGAGAACCACCAACAAGAACTTCAAGTCCCGGTGAGCTTTCTCCAAGGCCATGTTGTATCCGTTCTCTAAGAATGGCACCGAGTGTGTTCCATACTCCTCCTCAAATTCGCGGATGAAACGAGCCGCTGTATCTTTCGGACCGAGTGATCGACGACCCGTAGTATTTCTTCGTGCGCCTTGAAGAGCGGGATTCGCTGTAGCGTTGAAAAGCCGCGGGAGGAAAAGGAAAAGCGTCCCGAAGAGACGAAATGAGCTGCAGAGTAGTCGGTAGACGAGATTAAAGGGGGTGAACAGAAGAGCCAAGATGAAGGGAGGGCGATAGACAGGGTGGTCTTCGGATTGAGTATCGACTCGCGGGGCCAGGTCTGCGGACCGTGCAACAGGCGTCAATTGCGCCGTCAGGTCATCGGACATCAAGTTCTGGGTTCGACGAGTCGGTCGAGGTGGAGAGGAATGCATTGCCTCTCGGGCCTCTTCAACCGGGTCGGGTCCCTCGCCATCAAAAAATTTGGCGATAGCTATCTATGCGGGGATGAGCAAGCTACCTCGGAGCTCGGAGAAGAGCACTTACCTGGACGTTCCATTGTGACCGACGCAGTAGCGGGATGGCCTCTGGTAGATCCTGACCTGTAACAGATGTATATGTATCCAATGCCGTTCTCTCACTAGGAGAGAGCTGATCGAGGTCGAGCTCAGCAGCGGACATGGTGGGTAGGTGAGGAGACAACGCTGTCGGAGCACTTGAAAGGACATGTATACTGCCGGGTCACCGCCTTCCCTGCATACGACCGGACCACGCTTATCGTCCAGAGCTTGGGACAGGATTCTACGTAACTACAGAAGCTGAATATAGATATGTATTTAAACGTCGGTAATGACTGAGTATGTCTGTTGGCACATTTTCAGCCCTTGGTTTGAAAAGATGGCCTGTTCAGCCCTGGAGGGGCCTTCGGCATATTACATCATCCGGGGGGATTGTCACGATAAGGCAAGGTACTCCCGGGACCTGCTATCAATGAAGGGAGGGATCTATCAATACTATTAGCCTAGTGATGCGGTGGTATCCGTAATGTACCTGCTGTAGGTGAGATACTTGGGTCATGTGCATTGAACAACAGCCTCCCAAGGATGGATAGAGAGTAAGATTCCATCTGATGGAATAATAGAGAGTCTATATATATATATTGAGGACAACATGCGCCGATGGAGATGATCAGGTCCGAATGTTCCAAGCTTTTAGATTTGAAGGTGTCAATTCCACGAGACATGTTCTATTCAGAGCACTGAAGGCGAAAAAAACACCAGCATTGACCTGGGTAAGTATAGAATGTCCGGGTTCCATATTCTCAAATGATAACGGTGCCAGGCTATCGCTTGACCGCCTGGCCCGTGCGCGGCCCCTTGGGTCGAGTTCGCCCGCGTCCTCCTATTCCATCCGTTCTCTGCTCGATCTGCTTTTGGTGGACATCTGGTGCCGGCATTGGGCCTCCTATTCTTACATGCATGGTGTTTGCCCGAGATATTGATATACTTCCGATCCCCGTCGATTCCTTCATTGGTCCGCCCTTCCATCAACGCGCCGAGTGTATAGGTGTCTCGCAGGAATGCGGCTTCCTCTCGATCACCTCAATCGCATCGTCCTCGGTCCCGTTTCAATGGAGATCCTCCTGCGCTGATCTGTCACGTCCCGGTATTAGCCATCCACCATGGCCTCGTCCGCGAAACCTCCACTCGACGATTCCCGTCGCACGACTGGATCGCCGAAAATGAAGACACGAGGTGAGTGTGTCACGATGAGCTCGCGCCGGGAATAGACCTCGATAGACGAAGTAGACGAAAGTGTCAGAAATGGGTAACGATCCGCGAACATCGCTTACTGGAGATATTGGAACAGAGAACGCAAAAGATACATTATGTCGCAATGTAACCATCTATGGCCGATGCCGCTACGAAGATAAAGGTAACGACACTAAAGCTAGGGTATCTTTCTTGCTCAGTCTGACCGGAGGTCCTCTATCTAGGTTGTGCTTTTAATCATGACCCCCATAAGCTTAACACTGCAAATCAGTCCGATAGGTAAGGCGTACTGTTTATCTTCCAAAAGACATGCACAGGACATGCTAACGAATGTATGCAGCAACAAGAAACGCTTCAACGTGGACTCGCCCAGCTTTACCCCATCTCTTCTCTCTGGAAACGGCAACGGCCCAAAAAAATCCAATCCTATCTCCCCAAAAGCTGCAAATGCAGCTCCGTTCCAACCCCGACCTACGGCGTCGCGTATGTCCATCGAATCGAACTCGGAGTAATGTATGCTGACAGGTCAAGGCTCCAACACAAGTACCCCAACAATGAGGCAGGAACCAGGAACCCCCGACTGGACGTTGGCTGAAGTGCAGGAATTTGTGCCTGGCGGTTTTGAAGGTGCTCACGTGGTAAGCTGCTCCTTCCGTTATGTCGCTACCTGAGTTGCGACCGGGATTTCGCCAAATTCCAAACACGGGGCTCTGCTTGCTCAGTTACGAAATGCCGGTATCTTTGCGCTGGCGCTCCAGTCGGAGCCTGAGTGCGCTGGCAGATGATTTCGATCCCGTCCCCGAACAAAGCACATCGAAACCCCGCAGCTCCAGCCTGGACTTGATCGCTGCTAACTGCTACTGCCAGGGACCTATTCAGGGTAATGGAAATGGTGCTATTGCTGCTGCTGCTGGCTTTGATCCTTTTGTCACCTCTGCTCCCATGTCTGCAGCTGGCCCCGTTGCAGGTAATCCGTACGCCCACGACGGGGCTGCCGCAATGGGTGGAGCTTTCTTCGCAAGCCAGACTGGCTTCCAACAACCTGTATGATTCCCATGTGAATGTGACAGGAAATGACTAACAATCTGCGCAGGTCCAGTATCATCTTTATGCGCCAATTGGCCCTCACAATCAGAATACTCTGGGCTACCAGCGCAACGTTCACGACCTCTTTCTCCCTAATGACTTCCGCGAGGAACTGCAGAAGAAGGCTGCAGCTACCTTGCAAACCCTACCTAGTACATTGATCAGATACCCAAAGCTCATCTGAAATTGATCTGACTTCTCCCAGACACAACACTTCCCGCCCAGGTCGACTATTTCCACTCTTTAGTCCCGCTGGACCTTAGCCACCAAAAGAATGCAGCAACATTCGGCTATCCGAGCTGGGTTTATAAAGCTCAGTCGAGCAAGGACGGAAACTTTTACGCCCTCCGAAGGCTTGAAGGTACGAGAGCTTATCATACCTACCAAGCAACATCATCTAACTCGCGCAGGGTTCCGTTTGACCAACGAGAAGGCCATCCGATCCGTCCAGGCTTGGAAGCGCGTGTGCAGTGGAAGTGTGGTCACCGTCCATGACGCCTTTACAAGCCGAAGCTTCCAGGATAGTTCGCTCATTTTCGTCACCGACTACCATCCTCTTTCCAAAACGCTGGCTGAGCAGCATTTGGGTGCTGGGAACCGCTTCCAGGGCACTCGGCACAACACCCACATTCCTGAGCAGGTTATTTGGGGCTACATGACTCAGATTGCCAATGCGTTAAAGGCCATTCACACCAATGGCCTTGCGGCAAGAGTGCTGGAGCCCAGTAAAGTATTGTTGACCGGCAAGAATCGAATCCGTCTCAACGCTTGTTCGATATTGGACGTCGTTCAGTTTGATTCTCAGCGGACCGTTGCGGATCTCCAGCGGCAGGATCTTGTCAACTTCGGGCAATTGATCGTCGCTTTGGGGGCCAACTCTCCCACCGTGATGCACAACCCTACTAAAGCTATGGAACATTTCACTCGTGCCTATAGCCCTCAGATGAAGAACTCTGTCTTCTGGCTACTCAACGGTCTTCAGAAAGATGCGGAGCGAACCATCGACATCTTTATTACGGGTATCTCGTCGCAGTTGATGTCAACTTTTGATTCAGCACTTCACCTTGACGATCAGCTCACGTCTGATCTTAGCCGTGAGCTTGAGAACGGCCGCCTCGTGCGTCTCATGACCAAATTGAACCTTGTCAATGAGCGACCTGAATACGAGCATGACCGACAATGGTCTGAGAGCGGGGAGCGATACTTTTTGAAGATTTTCCGGGACTACGTCTTCCACCAGGTGGACCCCCAGGGCGAGCCAGTGGTTGATCTCGGACACATCCTCGCATGTCTGAACAAGCTCGATGCCGGTTCTGACGAAAAAGTCACCCTGGTCAGCCGTGACGAGCAGAGCTGTTTCATCGTTAGCTTCAAGGAAGTCAAGAAGGCTCTCGAGTCCTCCTTCCAGGCACTGATGAAGCCGACAAGAAGAATGCACTAAGTTGATATGATAGCATTGGTCTACGGCTATGACTACGATGGCTCTTGGGTACCGTTATTGTTATACCTCCAGGATTCATATATAAACAGGCGCGCAATGGATCCGGTCTTCCCCTTTGCTTTCATCAGCAAGGTCCTTAAGTCTGCGTAATCTCGTTATTATTTCTCTTTGCCAGGCACGGCAACACCCGCAATATCTCATGGAAATACAGAAGATAAAGAATGAAGAAACTCAAATCTCAACCTGGCACACAAGTAGACCACGGGAAACATCTCACTATCACAGATCCATGCGCGCCGACTTTTCTCCAACACAGCCTCCCAGCTGCTGCTTTAACCACTCCAACCCAATTCTGTCCACTCCATCATCCCGTCTCATCTTCCCTCCAACCTTCTTCGATGGAAGCAACACTTCGTTCAATACATGCAGCACCCCATCCTTTGCCACCAGATCCAATCCGACAACCCGAACAAACCCATTCACCCTAACCTCAACCCTAGGCCCTCTCGTCGCCACATCAACATTCAAAGTATGACCCTTCAACATCGTCGGCAATCCCACATGGACTGAAGCACTCGAATCATTCCCTCCAAATTCGAGCACATTTCCCTTCGCGTACAGCGCATCCGAGTACATGGTCTGATTCAGCACGATATGATACTGTAGCAAAGACCGCAGACACTGCTCACCCTGTGGAGAGAACAAGAAGGCATTTGCGAGAGGTCCAAGGCGCTCGAATGCCGCGTTTGTAGGGGCAAATGTTGTTCCGCCGGCGCGATTGTCTTTCCAGAAGTACTTGGTGAGTTTTGTGCGTTCGAGACCGTGAGCGAAAGTGCTGAAGTGGGCCGGGAGAAGATCGATAATGGCACTTGTGTTTGGAGGTGGTAAAAGAGGGTTGTTGATGTGGTGGATGATACCATTGTTAGCGAGCTGGACTCGTTAATGAATTTGCTTCTCTGCAGGCATCTGGGACTTGACACACAATATCGCCTGCTACAATACGGCTGAGGCCGTTCAGCACCAGGGCGTTCCGGCGTTTATTCACTACCACGCGCTGTGGCATGTTTTCGCCTAAATAGGACTCGTTCAGTGCGGTTCGCAGTGTCTGGTGGCGTCGAAGCTTGTCTGTTTTGAAGAGACCAGAGATGACATGGTAGTGCTCGATCTGTTTCAGCAGATGGGTCGGAGGCTCTTCGTGAAGCAGTCGCTCCAGGGCTCTGTTTGTTGGCGCGAATAGAGTGTGTTTTGCTGCAGTGCTGTTGAGCACGCTGACCAGGTCGTCATTGTTTTCTATGAGGCTCGCAAGTCGTGAGGTTTTCGCGCTCTCATTGATCAGCTCCCAGATGGTGTGGTCTTCTGAACAGAATACCTCGGGCGGACATGCTCGACGATCATCCTCGGGCAAGAGCCGGGCATATCCTAGCCTTGGATGTCTAGAATAGCCAGGTCGGAGTCTTGTTTCTGGACCTGCTTGACAGCGAAAGTCCGGTCTCTCGTCGTCCCCATCATCCTCATCTTCCTCCTCATCATCCTCATCCTCCTCATCCTCCTCATCCTCATCATCCTCATCATCCTCATCATCCTCATCATCCTCATCATCCTCATCATCCTCATCATCCTCATCATCCTCATCATCGTCTTTCCTATTGTTGCCTCCACCACCTTCATCGTCGTCAGTGCCATCACTCCCAGGGTTCCTCTCCTTTGGAACCCTGACAGCACCATCCAAGCTAAGATCACTTCCCAGCAGACTCAACAATAGATCAGCGGCAGAGTCATGTCTGTCCCGAGTCATAGCCGAAACCATTTCCCACCATGTCTCGATATCTGGCTCAACATGCTGGCTACCTACACCAGTGGAGAAGGACTGAGAGTGTTCATGCTCCTGGAGACCTGGGAAAGCCTTTGAAAGGGCCGCAAGAATCTCTTGATCTGGAAGAACCAGAGCAGAGCATAAGGAAGCTACCACTGATAGTAACACGTAGGCACGCATTTTGTGATAGATGGTCTAAGATTGCTGATTTCTAACAGAAATCTGCAGAAATCAACATCATTAAAAGTATTTCCCCAACTTCCGACTTCCTGGCAGGGTCGCACTGCATCCTTGTTCAACGGTAGGGATGAGACAGTGCACAACTCTACTGGTGCGGACATTGGGTACTTGGATCATCTGCAACCTCGCACAGAAAAAGCAATCAAGGAAGAGCAATTGGCGGACAAAATAGAAAGCCAATCATCTTTCTTTCCGGGCATTTCATGCGCATCACGATCTCATCTTGCCCATTTTGCCACTCAGCGAGGAAGGAAACCAGCAGGTCCGACTGTATGAGATGCAACATGTGATGTATGAGACTATGCTACTTCACATGCCCTAAAACCGTGAAATTCGGGTCGTTCATCGCAACTCTTCAAGGTGTCATTATTGGAAACTTTGGAAAATTTGGAAAGTCAAGAGATTTTCAATTCGTGTCATAGTTTCATAGTCAAATTCGTACGGCCATCGTGTGCACTTATCCCATCCTGAGTCCTCTTTAATAATTCAACTCCATGCTTAATCCAGATCCGGCACAGGCAGTCCGTTCACGATCTTCACCTTCCGACCAAGAGCATCAAGGGCAATCTTGGAGTTCTTTGCGCGTAACTCGCTCGTCTCGGCCTCGGAAACGAGTACGAAGTCATAGGTGAGCAGCGCATGGCCCTCGGGGACATTATACTTCTTGGCGATCTCAGGTCCAGCCTTGCCAATGTCGACGGTGAGAGAATCCTTGACGCCGAAGACGGCATCGGAGGTTTCATAGGGATCATTGCGGAGGTACAGAGCACTAGTGTCGCGTTAGTACAACACATCCAATTTTATACATTGTCTCTGGGAACAAGGGGGGAAAAAAAGAAAAAGAAAAGAACCACATACGTGATCAAGTGGTCATAACCCTCCTTCTGGAACATAAAGTGCATATGGGATGGGCGGAAGGGATGACGATGCAGTTTCTTCAGCAGCTTGCCCACGGGTCCGTCGTGAGGGATCGGGTATGGGACGGGCGTAATAGCATGGAACCAAAAGACACCATCCTTATCCGAGCGCATAATGCAGCGCCCATCGGGTCCCTCGCGTCCGGCATACTGCACATCGTAGTGGCCCGTCGAGTCGGTCTCCCAGATATCGATCTTGACACCCTCGATGGGCTTACCTTGGGTATCACGGAGGTTGCAAACGACCAGCAGGGGCTCGCCCTTGGGGTCGTGAGACATGGATTCGCCCGCCGGCATCTCCTCGGCGTCGTGGGTGTGGAAGGGACCCAGTACCGTACCCTCGGTGGAGCCCGGGGGCTTTGGGTGGTCAATTGAATCGACGAGGATCGAGAGACCCAAGACATCGGAGAGAAGAATGAACTCCTGACGCACATCGGTGCAGATTTGGCCGACTTCGGTCAGGAAGCGGAGACCAGTCATCCATTCGTCGCTGCTGAGGCGGGTTTCGCGGGCGAAGTCGTGGAGGTGTGTGACGAGGCGCTCGAGGATGTATTTCATGCGCTGATCTTCGCAGAGGGAATTGATCGTGATCACATTCTCGGTGATGTTGTCGACCGTGAGGTCTTTCATCGGCGGGATCTTGACTTGGGAGGGATCCATTGCGACGGGAGCTGGTTTATGGAGTCTGGAGTAACGAGAGGAAGAAAGATCTGGGGTAGGCGTTTATATTCATAGACCGGATTTACGCTCTGTCGGTAGTTCCGGCGGGGGTCATCCAGGGTGGTCTTTGACTTGAAAGTTCGGATTTAGAAGCTCGAGCTTCACCCCCGCAATAAACTTGGCCCCCGCTCACTCAGCGTAGCGGAATTAACTGGCACCGGGATTCCCCCCATTTCCGCCGTACTTCTTCCATACCTTCATTTTCTTTCCTTCTCCCTCTCTATGTCCAATGTGAGTGTAATTGAGGCGAAACCAGGGATAAGCCTTGGCTCTAACAAGCGTTAGCCTCAGCATCTGACCGGTGGAAGAGAATATAGCCGGCCTTCTCCACGTTCCGCGTGAAGCCTTATTCCTGCCTTAGTCACATTGGTCATCATGCTCTAAGCGGTCTGGTGGGGCAACGCTTGATGTATATCCGCAGAGCTCTCGGCAGGCAATTTTGACTTCTGCCGATTCCATGGCTTTGCGATTCTAACATGCATTTGCGGGGGGATCCGGGGTAGATGGGAACTACGCGTTCCACTTCGTGCCTGTGTTCAACGTACGACAATGTAAATATCCATAAGAAAGATAGAATAGACCTTAGGGTCCTTTCCGGCCTATGAGATAATCTGGAAGAGTATATTCCTTAATTTTGGGTCAAGCCGAGGTCGAGGCATTAAGAACAAAGGAACCCTCAACTCTCCCTGGTGAATCTCCCTGATTTTTTCATCACCATGTTCACAATGTGACTAGCGCGAAAATTTCCAAAGCTAAACTTGGTCCCAGAGAAGCGTGAGGCCTTTGTGTACCGCGATGATTAGCGTTCAACTGAGCCCCAGGAAATGGAGCTTTCAATGACCCACTAGCTGAGAATAGACGGAAGGAAGAAACCATTGGTGCTAAGCCACAGGCCTGTCCTCTTAAGTAAAGTAGGGTGGAGGAGAAAGCGGTCAAAGAAGCACTGAGTTATAGCATTGGCCAAGGCGCTAGTCACTGCAAGACTCTTGGAGTGTCCATGCATGTCCGAATTCTGGCCAGAGGTTCATGATGGTTCGCTTCTCGTGCGCCACACGGATATCCCCGACTTATTGTATCTATGTCTTTCCTCCGAACCAGGATATGAATTTGAGTTGGCACCACGTTCTTCGCGGTCTTGACGGTCTTGACGGTCTTGACGGTCTCAAGCAGCTGTGGCACCAAAGCCCCACCCCAGGTATTAATGATCGCCGTGTCCCGGCCTAGGAAGCTTCACGGTGAGAGTTCACGAAAGCGTCATTCTATAATTAAAAAAAAAAAGACTATCTATCTATCTATCACGATCTTGCTAGACAACCTGAGTATGTATGTGTGTGGTGGGTATTTTAGAATTCAAATCCAAAAGGGGCTATGATTCCCGATCGCTTCATAGAAATCGGTCATTTTTAGCGACTCTTACGACAAGACGGAGAGAGGCAAGTTGATTTCCAAGACACTCAGCTGAGCCATGCGTGTTCAGCTGAAAGCCCCTTTCGGCATAAATAATCCAATGTCTCCCTCGATCAAGACCAGCGTTGATATTGAGATCCTAGTACACTTATTCTTTTACACCCATACGCTATGAGCCACGGCCCTGGGGAAATGGGCGACATCTCCAAATCCAAATTCTCCCCATCTCGCAAGCGCATCATCATCTGCTGCGATGGAAGCGGTCAGTCGGCCGTCTCCGGCGAAGAGAGCATCCCATCCAACGTAACCCGCCTTTGTCGCGCAATCAACAGCGTCGGCATCGACAACGACGACCACCTCCCCTGGCAACAAGTAGTTTGGTATGACTCCGGAGTCGGCACGAACTCAAACGGCCATGTATCTGCAGGGAAAGATCTCGAAGGGAATGTCATCGAAGCATACAATTTCTGTGTATTGAACTGGAACCCCGGCGACCAGATCTTGTGTTTCGGCTTCTCGCGTGGTGCGTATACCGCGCGCGCTATTGCGGGGTTGATTTCGGATTTGGGTATTTGTTCGAAGACCGATATCCAGGATTTCCCAGAAGTGTGGAAACTTTACAAGCAGAGTCATCCTGCTATTACGGGGGATAGATTCTATGGCAGTGATGCTTACTATGACTGGCATGATGGGAAGCCGGCCGATCCTCAGCCGGAGGAAAGGCAGGGTGATCATGTCGTTTGGGAGTCTACGGGTCGGGGCGAGTGGGCTCAGACTCCGGAGTCAAGACAGGTCGAGGTGGTGGGTGTTTTTGAGACGGTGGGTGCGCTGGGATTCCCCGAACTCTTCGGGTATGAAGTGCCTCGATGGATCTCGCGAACCGATAAGCCCGAATGGCATAATGTTGGACTTTCTCCCAGTAGGATTTGGACTCTCCCCCGACATTGTCCCAAATGACTGACAACATCTGCAGATATCAAGAACGCCTTCCAAGCACTAGCTCTGGATGAACATCGTGCTGCATTTACCCCGACTCTATTCTACGTGCCAACTATCACGAAAGCCACGCTCGAGGAAATCCAAAGGGCACGAATGACATGGGAAGCCGCATCCAAAGCCTGGTTCGATCTCCTCTCAACCGAGCGGCCCTCCCTCGAAGATCTGAAACGAGTAATCAAAGACAAGAACGAAGCCGCGCGAAAACTGCTCGACTTGGAGGAAAGCCAAAAAGAACGCTCGAAGCTACTCCAAGTCTGGTTCCCAGGTGTGCACGTCAATATCGGTGGTGGCTCCACTCTGACCCTGGAGAACAAGGGAAACATGGAAGAGATGTCCAACATTACCTTTGCCTGGATGCTGGACCAGATCAAGGGCTTTGTTTCTCTCAATCAAGGGACTTTGCAGAAGGAGCAATTGGCTCGTCAGACTAGACTCGCTAAGATCAATACCGCGCTTCACTGGTATAAGGAGAGAGTTGAAAGACTGAAAAAGGAGTCGTGGGGCAAGTGGCTTGAGCGCACTAGTCAGTGGGCTGTCTCGTCGATCAGACACCCTCTGACCCCGGGTGATAAGCCGGCTCACATGGAAGACCGCAGCTATACCTGGGGACTGGGCGATTTACCGGACAGCTTTGGACTAGTGTACGTTGTCAATGGATCTAGACTGCGTACACCAGGCCGCTATGCCCTTGATAAAGGTCAGAAGTTGGGCGAAACATTTGAGCGAGTGCATCCGGTTGTGGGATATCGGGTGGAAAAGACCAAAGACCATGAGAAAAGCAAGAGGTATCGCCCAATCTGGCTGACGGGGGACAACTACGTCCGGAAGAAGAATGGGGAAGGATTCGAGTATCTGTTCAAGTACCCCGGGTCCTCGGAGTATGAAGTCCTGCCTGAGTGGAAGCTGTCCGAAAACATTAACTCCTTTGAAAGACTGGCCATCCAAGACAAGGAAGCGCAGCAGTATGTCAACGCCCTGGATCTCCAGCTGGGAAGAGATATCAAGGATCCTCTTCCGCGATCAGAGTGGTGGGAGGTATCTTAGAATTGTGCTTGTAAGACATAGGATGGGACATAACAACTTTCATGGATATAATATGCACATGTGTAATCTGAAAAGACAAATCCCCCAATACCTTCCGGTTCGCCATCGCTCACAACTGTACAACAAAATAGCAAAATATACACGGTTCGGGATAAAGATTAAGCCTGGACCAAACGTCGATCCCGATCCCGATCCCGATCCCGTTCACGTTCACGTTCTCTTTCTCGCTCGCGTTCTCGCTCACGGTCCGCGTCTCGATCATTCCCAGCATCCCCGGACCGCTCAGCGCCGCGCTCTTTCTCCTGTACGGCCGCCGCCACACGGGCGTGGTGATCGACCGTGTCCAGGATAGCCTGCATCAATCGCTGATTCGCGTCAGGGTCGTCGTCTTGAGTGGACCGATGCTGTGGGTGTCCATGGTGTGGATGCTCGTGGTGCGACTGTTCGTAATTAATTCGGCCACTCCCTTCATCACTCATCGCTCTCCGCGGGGAGTTATTAGACGATGGGGGAAGGTTATGAGAAGCTCCGGAGCCTGGGCCGATGTGTGGAGCCCCAGGTGCTGATTCGCGGCGATTATGGTAGTAGTGATGTGGGTCCATGGATGCAATTCCCTCCGGGGCACGCTCTCCGTGTGTTGGTCCGCTTGAGCCCGGAGAGGCAAGACTTTGAATAGGAGGGAGGGTGTTGCGTTCTTCATCCCGCTGCTCGCGTGGCTCGCGTGGGATGAGCGCGGATGCACCATAAGCCGCGCGTATCTCGTCTTCCTTGACGTCGCGCCAAGAGCATTTGGCGTGCTTCTTAGTGCAGCCCATACAGGCTGTCAAATTTTTGAGACAGTCCATGTGGAGACGGCGACACCGGTCACAGGGCGGGATGACTCGTTCTCCGCGGCCCAACTCTTCCATGCGGGCGACCATCTCTAGCTTGAAAGGCCCCCCGTCATCCTTCTCGCTGGGCGTCGTCTTTGGAGGTGGGAGTAACGAAGACGGTGTACCGGGAATGGCCACTGGGGTCGTAGAAGCAGGTATAATGCTGTAATCTGCCGGATCCGAGCCTCGTGGCCGGGGTAGAGGCTGAGGCTGAGTCTGAGGGTTGACTGGGCCCGCAGCATCTTCGTAGCCGCGCGCGTGGCGATCAGCTGTAGTGAAGAATTTCTTCATAAGTTCAGTGCGAGTGGTAGGCGATGCGCCTTTGATTGAGGTTCCGTTGATGATGGTCACGTTCTCAGTGTTGGAATGGGAGAACATAAATTGAGGCGATCGCGGATTCTCTTCGGTCTCGGCCTCCTGCCGGTTTGAGTTGACGGCCACAAAGCCGGAGGGTGATGCATTGGATGAACGACCATTGATCGCAGCGTGACCACTGGTATCGCGCCAGACATCCGCCGCACTGCGCGATTGCAAAGAAGCGTCGTTTTCTCTCCGGCTCACAATTGCGGTACGGCGGTTCTTCAGGCGATAGCTGAGCTGACGGGCTCTGGCAGACACTATATGCGAAACCAATCAGACCATATCACTTAATATAAGCTGGCGTAGAAAGCACTTACCTTGGTCAGCCATTTGAATGATGTGTTGAAGATTCTTCTCAAGGATTTCTAAAGCGCCCAGCTCCTTCTCTTCATCCTCGATAATAGGCTGGGGCGGAATCATTTTCTGCGGCATGCCGGAGGCAATAAGAACGAAATCCTCCTCGCTAATCTCTACTCGACATTGCTTGGTATAGAACTGGCAGACTCGGATGCCGTTACGCTGCTTCTCCAAATTGAACTGCTCGGGTTTGCTCTTGGCGAACTCGACCACATCCAACCAGGTCACCGTAGGGCCGTCTTTGCCGTGTGACTTGAGCACGCGCGGGGGCCCATCGAACAGGCGCTCAAAGCGCTTGATCAAGATCGGGCCCAGCGGGCATGCGCCCAGATTTCCGGCAATGCTCTCGTGACGGTGGAGTACGCCGTCATATTCGCCGATCAGGTGAATGATAGCGGGCATGGTATCTTCGGCGGAGACCAGGGGCAGGTTATCCGGGTACTGGCGTGCGAGGTAGTTGATCTGCAGGTGGTTCGAGTGCGTCTTGAGCACCTTGGACTGATGTAGCTGGTGCTCACCCGTGGGAGACCGAGGCCGTTTATTAGACGGCTCAGCCACCGGGTGTGACTCCATGGCGAGATTCGTCCTAGAGACGTACTTGAAATAGGAGTCAAGGTAGTCAGGCCGAAGGGAAATTGACGCCGGGGGCCGCGAGCCAGTGCGGCTGGAAGGAAGAGGGAGGGAGCGCGGGATGCGCAGGACTAAGGATCAAGGAGCCGTATGGGAGTGAACATGGGCGAAACTTTCATGAGAAAATAGAAGGGGAAGAAGTACCGGGGTCCAGGGAGGTGCTAAAAGCGGCCCCCGGAACGAACGGGGCCTACAGACAAGTACCTGTACCTGATCTCGGGGCTTTCGTACGCCCGCGCTGGTAGTTACGGTACCTATACACGGCGGAGTCCCGCCGGCCTATTCCGCTGGAATGCGCTGGCACCCTCCGCCTGCACCTTTAGTGTGGTATCCACGGAGGTTGTGCGCCGTGGGTGGAACATCTCAGTCTGTATCCTGTATCCTACAGTTTCAGGGATTCGTGCAAGCCTCTTAAGGCTGGAGTCCCCACCCGACAAGCCTTGGGCCTTGTGGAGGTGCATTTCGCTGATGCCTGGGGTCCGCGCGTACTGGATACCTCCTCCGCCCACCGCCCCCGGTAATATGACAGCGTAATTTACCAGCGGGATTCAGGCGGACAATTCATCAGTCCACTCTCGTCCACTCGTCCACTCTGAGCCTGTGAACCCCCCCGCCGAAAATCCCTCATACTTGCCCACCCCCTTCACCATTTTAGTGACCGCGGGCCATACGCTGTATTCCCTTTCCTCCATTTCTCCATTCTAGGTTTAACTCCCTTTTCCCCCCCCCTCCCCTTCTCCTTCACCGCTCTCAAATCAATCCCCAATGTCCGAACGTGGTTCGTTCCGAGGGGGCCGTGGTGGTCGTGGTGGTCGCCAGCCTCAGCAAAAAAGTGGCGGTGGTGGCGGTGCACAGGAGAAGCCCAAGAAGGAAAAACATCCTTGACTTGAACAAGTACATGGACAAGGAGGTCATGGTCAAGTTCAATGGCGGTCGTGAAGGTGTGTTGGAATCGTCTCTTTTTTCAAATGAACCCTATGGACATGTTCTAGATGCTGACCCCCCCCCCCGTTAGTCACTGGTACCCTGAAGGGCTATGACCAGCTCATGAACCTCGTCCTCGACGACGTCAAGGAGTCTATGCGCGGTAAGTCTCATCAATTGCTGTTAGCAATTTCTGCATATTGACGTCTCTCCAGATGACGAAGGCAACCAGACCACCCGCTCGTTGGGCTTGATTGTGGCTCGGGGCACCCTGATCGTGCTTATCTCGCCTGCTGATGGCAGCGAGGAGATCCCCAACCCGTTCGTGCAGCCTGAGGAGTGATTTCCATGCTATCCTTATTAAGCAATTCAAGCGGCGTGGTCTCGTTGACTTGGCTAATAGAGGTCCGTTTGGGGCCCACTGCAAAATTTGATACGCCCTCATTCTTGAGTGACTTGGAGCCAACGCTCTTCAGAGCTATGAGGGTAGTGAAATGCAACATGAAGCTGTTACATTTCACCTTTGGCCTGAATTATGATGTATGATAGTGGCCATGCACTATGGATTCGGATAAACCGCCATGGTGTTAAGACCTACTCTATCAGAAATATGATATCCACAACAATCAAAGATGAAAGAAAAAGGCGGTCTCAAATAGGAATCGTAAAACTGGGTAGGTATCATAGATGATGCGCCCGCACATAATTCTGTACATAATGAATCTAAAAGTGATCTACTGGCCCACTTCCCCAGACGCAGTGACCACGTCGCCAAAGTCATCGTCGTCTCCTGCGACTTCATCTTGCAGTCCGGTTTCTGTTTGGATCTTTCCATCCTTCAATCGTCGCACGCCTTCTCGATCTTCCACCCAAACTCCGGATTTCTCCATGCTATCAATGTACTCCACGCCGATGCGCAGGTTGAGACCAGCGCTGAGAGCCCGCTCAATACGTGCCTCTCGGGTCTGCGAAACGAGATTACGGAAGACGTGAACAAAGAATCCTCCGAGGATATCGACACTCCAGTCTTCCGGAACGAGATCAAGTACCTCGCGTACATCAAACCAGGCCGAGAATCGAGCCAGCAAGTCGCTTGTGCGCTCAATGCGGTCTGACAAGTCCTGGATTTGAAGGAACTCATCTAGCAGATGCCGGAAGAGAGTGGACTGTTGATCGTGGTTAGCAAGCTCAGGCTGCACACCAGCAGATGATATTGAGCTGCGCGGACCGCCGAAGAGGCAGTAGCGGATTGCGGAGTCGTAGTCTCCCAGACCATGAGTTAGCAGACGCAGTGCAGCGCGGTGGTGGCCCTGTAGACCATCGAGGATGATACTCTCGGAGACGAGCTCATCCTGAAATGGTTCAATGCGGGAAAGCACAGTAGGGATGGAATATGTAATTCCGGAGGGAAGAGCAGTGGATGAGAACTGGGTTCCAGAGGTGCCACTCAGTAGCTGGAGCAGACGAAGTCGAGACTGCCACCAGGGCTCACTTGGTGTGTTTTCAGAAATGAAGTTCAGATAAGTGGGCTTGGGAGGACGCAGGGCCCGATACGTGGAGTAGGAATCGGACAGAGACGTCCGTGCGTCTGAAGAGGACTCAAGCACCGAAAGCACTTCGTCCAGGTAATAGGAGATGAGATCGTCGGCATACTGGGTGTAGCTTTTTGCAAAGACGAGATGCTCCAGATAGAACTGAACTGCGTTAGGCGCTCGCTCCTTGAGCAGAGAAACCACGTCTGCAGGATCCAGTCGCACTCGGCTAGAGTTGTCTGCAAATACCTGAATGCCCAAAGCCGGGTTCCGTCCAGCGAGCCAGGCGCCATATTCTTCCACCAGTTGAGAATCCTTGATTTTCACCAGATACTTTCGCATTTGGGACTCGACACCCTGGGCGTTCACTTCCCCGCCGACATCGGCTTCACCGTCAATAATTCTCCGCCATGTCTTAAGTACATTGCGGGACATCTTTCGACTTTGATAAAGGCGGCTCAGGATGTAAAGTCGCTTGTACTGCTCCAACAGTTGTACTGCCCGTTCAAAATTGCCCTTCCAGTTGTCGACGAGCTTGTTCAAATCGGCACGGATAGGAGACGACTTCCGTTGCTGAGCGTTCAAATGGGCGTCTTGCTCCAGTAGCAGATGAAGCAGCGCAGCATCAGTGCTGTCCAGAACGTAGGTCTCATCTGATATGCTACCGTATCCCCTCTTTTGTTGCCACGAGAAAAGGTAACGCTTCAACATATTCAGCAAAGAGCTATGGACAACGGCTGGCCCAGATGTCTCTTGAGGCATCCTCTCAATTTGCTGAATGTACTTTTCGACGATGTTGGCTAGCCCAGCAGGAATCCAAATACCCTGAGGTCCTTGCAGGACCTCACATCGGAGCAAAGGGATGAATAGTAGAGCTATCCGGGGATCCAAATTACCTGCCAACAACGCTTGCTCAGTATTGTTAACCATGGGGTCTCCATGGTTCTTAGGCTGCATGGAGAGCAAATCTCCATACAAGAGCAAACAAGCCTTTTGCTTCAAATAGCCCAAGCCGATAAATTCAGACTCAGTCCGAGGCTCAAGGTCCTGAATAGACAACATCAACTCCATGACAGAGGTTCTATGCAGAGCTGTTTGGCCGCTCTCGTTTGTCTGTAGGGCCTTCTGTAGAGTATCCTCAAGCTGAACGACAAGAGGATTCTTGACTAGGCGCCATATTTTGGAGCCCGACCAAACGATGAGACTGCTTCGGAGTTTGCCCAGTCCATGTGCAAGTTTTTCCTCTTCGGAATTCCGCTGGGTCTCCCAATCCTTCACTCCTTTCTTGAAATCCTCGCAATCGGTCAACTCTTGGGATTCAAACAGTTCTTTCTCCTTTTGTGAATGTTCGATCGATGCGTGTGTTCTCGAATCTACTGCGGGTACATGGGGGGCTAGCAGTGGAGTCTTGAGGCGGACCATTCTGAGGAGCTTGCCTACATCGTCGAGCTCGAGATGGCTAGGGCTGATTGTGTGTCGAAGGCCGACTTTGGCTGACTCGGCTTCGCTAGGCGACGGTATGTCGAGCCATCTCCTTTGTCGTTCAATCTCTGCGGGATCATCGTCCCATCTTTGAATTTCCAGTCGGCTTCGTTGTCCATCATCATCGAATTCAATGACAGCAAGAATATACTCCTCCCTGGCATCTTCACTAGGTTGGAGAGACTGCTCATCTTCGCCAGCATCGATCGTTACTGACTTGGGGTATCGATGGAAATTGATCGTGCCTCGGACGACTTCACCATCCAGGTCTACAAACATGCCCACACCGGGTTCTTTCTCCTCCGTTCCAGTCACCAGGAGGAATTCGGAGGGGGTCGGAGAGACAACGTGAGGCAGAAGTTGCTTTGTGACTGGCTTCGCTGGTATAGGCGGCAATGGCTTCAAGCTATCGGAAGGAGAAGCTTGCGCTTCAGGACTGTCCGATTTCTTCTTCTGCTCATCATTTTTATCGTCTCTTTCTTCAGAGCTTGATCGCCGAGAGGTCCCCGAGGGTGCGAAGGGATCTGGTGTTCCCGGTGATCTCTCACGCTGTGGTATTTGCGCATTTGGCTGCAACATTCCAACATAGGTATTCAGGCTGGTGCTTCTTCCGTGCGCATGAGGGTCGCTAGGAGGGGAGCTTGGGTATGACGAAGAAGGCGACCGTTTCAACGGTGTTTGGGGTCCTGGCGTCATATCTTCAACCTGCCCAGAATTGAATACTTCGTTCGATGAGGATATCGGGAAAAGTGGAATCTTCTGTTGGTGTTCCACCTCTAGGAGCGAGTAAGAGTGCCCATCAGCGGCACAGGCAATTGTACCTCTACGCGCCGCAACTAGGCAACCGGGGAATCCAATCTTCTTGATGCTTTTCGGCTCATCTCCGATCTGAACCAGGAGTATTCTATTCTGTACGGCAATCATCACAACTGGGTCTTCTCTAGACCCCAAGTCTCGGTTGAGATCCAGGCCGCCAATCCAGCGACAGTGATTAACCTTGGTGTTCCAGGCCGGGCTGAGCTCTGGGAGCATGTAGAACGTGACTGTGCCATTGCAGAGAACGCAAGCTTTGTTCACCGACGCAAGTATGAGAATCTGCTGAACACCTCTTTGATCGCTGTCTGAGGGCGCGCTCAGGAATGGGATAGGCAGTCGCGATGCCAGTATAAACGTAGGCTCGTTAGGTGCGTCGGAAGCAGCAGGAAGGCAGACAAAGTGCAGGATTTCGGCTGCAGAAGTGCCAATGTACAGATTCTCCTCTATAGAGTGAGGTTAGTAAGAGAATTCTTATCGAAGGCTGCCAACCGCGCTGGCATAGCTTACCCCAGTATTCGACACAAGTGATGTAAACGCCGGAGCTGTCTTCGGTTGCCAGCGGTACATCATCGAAAAGGGACCGTAAAATATAGGGATCAGTCCCAAGGGGACCAATTCTCCGCCTCTTACGAGGGCCGGCTCCATCGACCGAAGCCATGGCTAGCTTCAAGGTGGTATCTCCCCGCCAGCTTAGGAGGATGGTTGGAAGGCGGTCAGATGTTTGGGGCCAAAGCTTCCCATCAGGGGCCGCTAGATCAGGAACGGGATGCTTCTCATCGGTCGGAACATTGGAGCTTTTCGAAACCTCGATTTCTTTCCTGTAAACCAGATCTTGGTTGAACTCGCTTTATTCATGACATATTCATCTACCTGTCACTTGCGACAAGGCGCATACATTGCGGAACAACTTCGGCCCGTTGCGCGCCGCGTGTCCTGATCTCCAACTCCGCAGAATCCCCCCCATCTTAACTTGGCAGATTGCGATTTGGTGTGGGGTGACCGTGCAGTCCTCTTCGGTTGACGCTGGATATGGATTCCTTCGCCATTAGTGAGGGTCTTGCCGCCCAAGAGCGGCAAGAGAGTCAATCTGAGCCTGTTGACAATAAGCTATCCGAAGAGACAAACAAGTTCCAACGCGCAATCGCAGCCTGGCGAGGTATGTCACCCGGTATAATCACAAGATCCCCAGCAGGGCGCAACTGACATTGTATGGCCAGGAATCGACCTTGCCAGCACCATCGCTAAACTTGATGCGACCGCTTCCGATA
The DNA here is from genome assembly GCF_028827695.1 of Penicillium maclennaniae. Taxonomy (NCBI): domain Eukaryota; kingdom Fungi; phylum Ascomycota; class Eurotiomycetes; order Eurotiales; family Aspergillaceae; genus Penicillium; species Penicillium maclennaniae. Next base: position 1,105,398 of record NW_026623215.1, on the reverse strand, counting down.
TTGTTGAACAGCAGCGGGAGTCTCTGGTACAGAGAAAAGATCTAGCCCAAAAAACCAAGGAATTTAAGAAGCTGGAGGAGCAGGCCAAATTGTCTGAGTTTAAAGGATTGTTGAAAGCTTATCAATCTTTTATCGATGTCTTGACCAACCAGGGCAAAACGTCCTCGTCCTCATTCCTGCAACTATATTCTTCTTTATCCGAGGCACCCGATCCCTACCCTCTTCTGGAAGCTTCTGTCGATTCTCTTGCTCTATCCGAAGATACAGTCCCAAAGCTCACCTCGGAGCGCGATCAATTGCGACAATCTGTCGACCGGCTCACAAGACAGCAGGAGGAAAGCGAGAAGCGCCTTCAGGAGGAGCGTGCTGCGAGGAAGAAGCTCGAAGAGAACCAAGAATCCAGAGCCAAGGAGATTGAAGCATCGTGGGAAGCTGTCCTTATGGAAAAGACGAACAACTGGGAGGCCAAAGAGAGGAGCTTGGAAGAGAAGGTCGAAAACCAGGAGCGTTTGATTAAGGAGCTCAAAGCTAGTTACGAGGTCTCTCAGCGGCTGGGCGGGGATGATGATAATGAAGAAGCTCGCAACGGTGCTACTGCTGCTGAGCTGGAACTCGTTTCTGCTGATTTGGAGAAAACCAGCTTGAGGTTGGCTGATGTCGAAACACGCAACGAGCAGCTACGGCTAGAATTGGCCCAAGCTGTCTCTCATTCACATCCTGGTCAGCCGATCTCGGTTCAAGATGATCCTGAATATCAGCGCCTTCAGTCCGAAAATTCTTCCTTGCTACGGAAACTAGATGCCGCACGATTTGACAAGGACTCAACCCGACACTCCTGGGAAGGAAAGCTCCTACAAGCGGAACGAACTGCCGCTAAAATCACAGCCGAGAGGGATGAACTGCGCTCGCGTCTCGATAAGTGTGCTGACTACGAGGATATTCGTCGAGAGTTGGAGATGATCAAGTCGATTGAGTTGACGGCAGGTGACGATGAGGATGATCCAGAGACGACGCAAAGTGATGCAGTGGGTGCTAATGGATCTGCCACGAAAGCTCCAGAGAAGAACTCGCTTGAGCAACTTCTGCTTGCCCGCAATAAAAAGTTGAACGATGAGCTGGCAGTCTTACGGGTCTCGACACGCGATATCCAAGAACAGCTTGAGACGATGCGTAGCGAGCTTGCGACGACAAAAAGCGAACTTGATAAGTCCCGAGGGCTATCGACAACCCTAGAAAATGATCTTCTTCAGGTGCAACAAGAGGCAGCCAACGCATTCCCATCGTCGGCCATGTCTATAGCGGGTACTTTTACTTCGAGGTACCCCCACTCAGCCCGTCGGGGTGCATCATCTCCCACCTCGTCAATTATCTCTGGCTTCGACCAGACTGCCACATCCGCCACCACGATGGATGCTATTCGTGCCGGAGAAGCCGTGGGGGGAGGTTCTGGTCTTCTTCCCATGATTCAAGCGCAGCGTGATCGTTTCAAGAAGAAGAATGCGGAGCTGGAAGAAGAGCTATCGAAGACGTATGCCACAGTCAAGTCCCTTCGCTCGGAAGTTGCATCTCTTCAGAAGGACAACTTGGGCCTGTACGAGAAGACTCGGTATGTTTCCACATACAGCCGTGGCCAGGGTGCATCCACATCTGCCTCATCGTATGCGAATGCGCCTAGCTCGACATCTGTCTATAACTCATCAGATGCCCCTTCCGGTCTTTCCCTTGATCGGTATCAGAATGCCTACGAGGCACGGATCTCGCCGTTCGCTGCCTTCAAGGGCCGAGAATCGGCGCGAGCGTACAAGCGCATGAGCCTTCCCGAGCGAATTGTCTTCTCGCTTACTCGCATCATCATGGCCAATCGAACCAGTCGAAACCTGTTCGCAGGCTACTGCCTCGCTCTGCATGTCCTTCTCTTTGTCGTACTCTACATGATGAGCACGACAGAGATCGAAAAGCATAGTGCCATGAGTGCTGTGGGCAGCGCCGCAGCAGCAGCATATGGCAGTAGTGGTAGTGGGTCTGGTATTGGCAGTGGCAGTGGCAGTCAGCTGCATGGTGATGATTGGCAGCAGGAGGGTTTCAACCATGCAGGCTGAAACCCTTGATAGTTGAAGTTGCGGGGCAAGAACCTGTTTTTTTTTCTGATGTTCAAACAGCGAAAGTTAGGGGATGGAGTTTTCATATTTTTCCTTTGTAGCATGGCTGGTCATCGATTTTGGCGTTGAGAATGAATGAGTGGGCCGCTCTGGCGAACGGGCCTAGTGTTGCTCTGCATTTCTTGTTCGGAGGTTCCTAGTCAGCCAGATTGTACAGTCTATTAGGGCCCGGGAAATGACTACGAGCTTTGTATCAGACCTGTTCATCACTACCTACCTGTGAGGTGTTTGCCAATGGCACATGATACGATGGTTCAACTATCCCTAAGGGTTTTTGGAAGAAGCGCAAGATGGTTACTTCGCGCAGGGTCATCTGGTATCTGAAGTGGTTCGTGACGTAGGTTCGGCGCTTGAAGATCTAAATCATCCCTCACGAGAGGACGCGGAGGGTAGGCACTTTTACTTGTGTCATGGGAAGCGGTTCAGGCTAACATGCGAGTGTGCATTCTTGCCTTCGATTCAACAATCAAGGAAGCAAGTCACTCTTGATGATATCCTATGAATGGTGAGCTTTCTGCCTGCTATTCTCCCACCGCTGTCGGTCGGGGACTGTCTAGCAGAAGGGAATAAAAAACCAAAGCGCAAGGAATTGAAGCAAAAAGAGAATGAAGGCCCGAGCCGCGGATCGAACGCGGGACCTCGCGCAGGAGTGCTTAGGTCGAACCCTAAGCGCGAATCATACCACTAGACCACCCGGGCTTCTTATTGAGAGACTGCCGAAAATTAAGCAATCTGAACAATGAAACACAGCAGGCTGATCAGCACATTAGATCGCCGGCGTCTGGCAATCCTGATGGGGTGAAGAGACTCCATTTCAACTGATAAATTTGGAATGTGGGGTAATAGCTCCAACTCATCACTTCTTAGGTGTACTCTTCCCTCAATTCTCAGATGAATGTCATTGAAGGTAGTATCGTGGCTAGTGCCACTTACCCCTCACAAGATATATCGGGATCTGACCGTGGAAACCAGTTACGCATTCCCTCTTCGTTCGGGTAAAGATACCTTTAGCCAGGTGATGTGGATCATCGGTTAAAGATAGTTGAAGTGGCTGACTTGAAGATTTCGCTTTGAGTAAGATGGCGCTGATGGCGTCGGCTACGCGCCCAGTGATTGTAACCTGCTCGGGTTGAGCCAGAAGTGGGAAATGCCACAAATGTGGAGGGTAAGCTCTCATCCAGCCTCCCCGCAATGATCATTCGGGTGGCTACCCGAAAGCAAGACAGCTCTACTTGCAACAAATCATGCCCCGGTGCATCCAATTAGATATCGAACACGTCGATTGTCAATTCGTCCTAATCTCATCCAGCCGCCCTATTTCTTCAGGGAGCGTCCTTGACTACCAAGTCTGCACACTAACCCACAGGGGCAAGTCACAATGCATATCTAGACGCTCATCACGTCTGAGCACATGGGGAGCTAGGGTCCGAGTTATTAATAGTTCGGAGAAATAGGAAGGGTCTTCGCATAGACTCCCCCCCAAAGTTGGCCGAGCACCTCCACGGTGCCGCCCAACGAGAAGCCCGCTGTTTTGCTTAGCGCCATCGCTTTCTCGATCTGGCCGAATCTGTTTTGTGGACAGAGCGAATGAGGCCCTGCAGAGGCTGGCGGCGGCAGCACTGGGCGCTCTCTGCACCAATGAACGGGCTCAGTCAGCATTTGATCCCTGCTAGTACCTGCAGCGTGCATCGATGACTTATTTTTATAGAATCAAGATTGTTTCAAGCGAGTTCAGTGTTACTATCTTTGATGTATGCTTGGAACCGTGCAAGATTGCAATTAGCACCGACTCTATATGAACCGGTGCTCCCTGTTTGCGACGGACTCATCATCTTCATGCCAATACTTCCAATTGTCGTTCCTTTCCGCTAATTACCCCATCCTCCCTACACCTTACGAACAGCCTGGTGCTGCTCAAGGTTGACACATCTCTACACTGTTCAATTCCCATCAATAGAACCACCTCTCCACTCGTATATCCTTCACGACAGAAGACCATTAGCCATGCGCCTGGCACCGATCCTACTCTCGATGGTCGCAGTATCCTCTGCTGGCCCATCTAACATTTTCAACAATATCTACGACTTCTCAGATGAGCTAGCAGAATTCTATGGCAAAGTCAGCAAATACATCGACGATGTGAGACACGACGTGACACCCTCTGCTACCTGCGACACATCCAAGATCTCGCTGCCGTCATTTGCTTCGGGACTTCCCAGTCCCGAGGAGTGACACCCATGTATGTTGCACTAGGAAGAGGTACGCAAGTACGTATGCACCGTTCATGATTCGATCTCCTGGTCACTAATTACCCATAGAACTACACTTGTGCGGATTCCACGTCTAGTTCCAAGCCGGTAGCCATCGGGGCTGTCGCGAACCTCTACAACGCCACATGCATTGCTGCCAACTACCCGGACCTCATGGGGATGCTACCAAACATTGCCTACAAGATCGCTCTTCCGGCAAACGAGTATGCTGCTATGCCCCCAGCCAATATTCAGCTGATGGGCCACCACTTTTTCTATGACTCCACCACTCCAGAGTTCAATCTGGACACAACAACCCTTAAGCAATATGGAATTGCCATGACAAAGAAGCAGAGCCAAATCAATGCGCCTTCGAGTGCAGTCAAGGGCGAGAACGGGGCCGTTGCCTGGTTGTACCTCTCAACGACCACTGGGACTGTTGGCAATTACAAGAAGGTCTATCGGGTCGACACTGCCTCTGGGTCTCCACCAGACACCTGCAAGGGCATGCCGTCGACATTCGAGGTCCAGTATGCTGCAAATTACTATTTCTTCGGAAACTAGGAGGGGTTCACTGTTCTGTACATAGACGAACACTGTCCACAGGCGGATGTGACGAAAGGTATTGTCATGCTGGTCCATTTAGTATTTTATTATTGATATCCCATCACTTCTGGACATCGATGGCGTTAATAAAAGGAGTATCGCGTGCATCTTCCCTTGTAATAGTTCTCAATGCTCCTCCGGAAGATACAGGGCTAAGGGTCACACGTGACACTGTCACGTGATCTCGCTATCCGGTTGACATAATCAGTCAACTTCTGCGAAAGGCGCTAATCCTTATCAGGCCTAGCGCTTTTCTGATTTTCTGAAAGATCCAGCAGGCGCAAAAAAATCTCGACCGCATCAACGAGCAGTACTGGTCCTAACCCGCACGCGACTAAGCATCTCTGGTCAATCTTATACCAGCTGCTTGCCTCAGTGATTTGTATTACTGAGTTCTCTTCTTTGATTTTCGACTCGATCTCTTTTCGAGTTCGTCCCTCCATTTTTCGACAGCACTTGGCTTGAGCACTTCAAAGCTCAATTCCCGTATTTTTCGATCTCTCCCCTATACAACCCAAACAACTCTTCAAAACAAAATGGGCTTCACTCCTCGTGGCCGTGGTGGTCCCCCCTGGACGTGGTGGACGTGGTGGATTTGGTGGTGGTGACCGCGGTGGTCGCGGAGGTGGTCGAGGTTTGTACTCCAATCTTTTCCGAAGTGCAGAAGTCTACTGCGATGCCCAGAGTCGGCAAGAATGCTTGCTCTGATCATAATCCGTCTTCTATGCCATAAGTTAGCGTTTTCCAGTCGCTAATCGGTCTTTCCCTGAAGGTGGCTTTGGTGGTCGCGGTGGTCGTGGCGGTGGTGATCGCGGCCGCGGTGGCCGCGGTGGCCGTGGTGCTCCCCGTGGTGGTCGTGGTGCTCCCCGCGGTGGTCGTGGCGGTGCTGCTGGTGCCCGTGGCGGTGCCAAGGTTATCATTGTAAGTTCTTGAAGATCAAAAGCACGAGAGAAACCAATCACTGATCGGTACTTGCACACAGGAGCCTCACCGTCACGCCGGTGTCTTCGTTGCCCGTGGTGGTAAGGAGGATCTGCTTGTCACCAAGAACTTGACCCCTGGTGAGGCCGTCTACGGTGAGAAGCGTATCTCCGTCGAGGCTCCCGCCGTTGAGGATGGCACTGTTACCAAGGTCGAGTACCGTGTGTGGAACCCCTTCCGTTCCAAGTTGGCTGCCGGTATCCTCGGTGGTATGGACAACATCTACATGAAGCCCGGTGCCAAGGTTCTCTACATTGGTGCTGCCAGCGGTACCTCCGTTTCCCACGTCGCTGATATTGTCGGCCCTACCGGTAACGTCTACGCCGTTGAGTTCTCTCACCGCTCTGGTCGTGACCTGATTGGCATGGCCACTCACCGCACCAACGTTATCCCCATTGTTGAGGATGCCCGTCACCCTCTCCGTTACCGCATGCTCGTGCCCATGGTCGATGTCATCTTTGCCGATGTTGCCCAGCCCGACCAGGCCCGTATCGTTGGTCTTAACGCCCACATGTTCCTCAAGGATGGCGGTGGTGCCATTATCTCCATCAAGGCCAACTGTATCGACAGCACAGCCGCCCCCGATGTTGTCTTCGCTCGCGAGGTCCAAAAGATGCGTGACGAGAAGATCAAGCCCAAGGAGCAGCTGACCCTCGAGCCCTTCGAGCGTGATCACTGTATCGTCGGTGGTATCTACACCCGCTCATAAGCGGTTGCTTAATTCTTGGTCATGTCTTTCTTCTTGATGCTCCGTTCTTTCTTTTTCTCAGGCGTCTCGTGTTCTGCGATGTATCCACTGTTCTTCCCACTGTGACTGGTTTTCTCTGCCCATGTACGATTGCTTGCGTCACAAAATCTAGGTTCCATCTTTTGGAATAAAATGCACACACTGGAATGTCAATCATGTGCTTGATGATGTAGATGCCGTCTGGAATAGGCCTGAGCGGTTCCTGAGGCCCTGTAGCAGGGTTGGTGCACTGCACTCTATCACCCGAAGTGAGCTATGCTCGTTACGCATGTGGCACCTTTATTATTGAATATGCCTTTGGGCGACCCCCAGATCTATTGTCATGCTTCAAGTCACCTCAATAGCATATGGCACCGGATATGGCAATGACAATGATGACAAGAAGGATAAGGATAAAAATGAGTATGCTCAGGAAGACTACCCCTTTGACACCTGTGCTTCTACTAGCAATAAGAACTAGTACTCGGAATCTGGAAGGTTTTTTGAAATACACAATTTGTCAATCTCTGGATTTGAGCTTTTTCTGGCCTTTACATGGCTACCTATGGTCATATCATACGTCTCGGATTTCCGCCGTGGGCCGTTCGGCAATCGGATTTCTCACCGAGACCCAGCATCGGCGATTTTGGACACGGCGAAAGTCTCGGAATTGGTGCGTGATCTTGGTGTACCGTGCTTGGCTTGTCTAGACCAACGGTTGTCATTGGCGCAGAGTAACAAGCCGAAATGACCGAGCGTGGGGGAGGGGATCATATTCCGTTGCCCGCCCGCGGGGTTCGTTCGGGAGAGGACTATAAATAATGGACAGGATATGGCATTTGGGAATGAAGTTATGCGCCGGTGGATCCTGGACACAATTGAATGAGTAGTTCTTTGATACCTCTATATTATTACTTTTATTCTTGAATACCGGAACAGCTGCGACATGTCTATTCTCATCACTGGTGCCGGTGGCTATGTCGGACAGGAACTGGCAGCTTCGTTCCTTGCAAACACGCCATCTTCAACAAGCGTGACAATCACCGATGTTGTCGAACCCAGCGTTCCTGAAGCGGCGAAAAAGTATGCAAACCGCTTGAAATGTGTTCGAGCGGACTTGACTTCTTCCAAAGAGGTGGACGAATTGATCAGCCCTTCTCGCCAATATGAGACTATTTACTTGCTACATGGCATCATGTCAAGTGGCTCCGAGGCCAACTTTGAGCTTGGTATTCGAGTCAATCTCGACTCTACACGATACATCCTCGACAGACTACGTGTTACTATGCCTGGGGTGAAGGTAGTCTTCACATCTTCGCTGGCAGTTTACGGCCTGGCACCGCCGGGCTTCCTCATCGATGAGACCAACTTTCCGCCCGTTCCTTCGTCTTCCTATGGATCACAGAAGCTCATTGTTGAGACGCTCTTGAACGATTACTCCCGACGCGGATTCTTGGACGGCCGCTGCGTGCGACTACCAACAGTGACTGTTCGGGCCGGAGCACCCACTCAGGCTGCAAGCAGCTTTGCTAGTGATATAATACGTGAGCCATTCCATGGCAAGAAGGCTATTCTACCCGTAGGCAAGGACACTGAGATGTGGATATGCTCGCCGCACACCATCATCAAGAACCTGATCCACGCGCGCGATATACCTAAGGAAGCGTTCGGGGAGTCACGGTCAGTCAACCTTCCTGGGTTGAAGGTTAGTGTCCAAGAGATGCTGGATGCCTTGGAGGAAATTGGTGGCAAGGAGCGACGGGCGTTGGTGGAGGAGAAGTATGATGCGGCTACCGACAAGATCGTGCAGTCGTGGACTCCTCAGTTCTCGACTGATCGTGCGTTCAAGCTTGGATTTTCTGCAGATATCCCCGTGATGGAGAATATTAGACAATTTGCTAGTCGATTTGTATGATAGGAGCGACTTCGGAGGACGTGCATGGAGGACGAAAGGAACAGTTCGTACTGCCATACTCAATAATTGCATGGTACAATCAAGTGTCCCCTTTGCACAGCGTATAATAACATGAGCAAGCCTTCCTTGGTGGTAAAAACAAGGGTCATGTCGTCAATCGAGAGGACGTATGGAAGTAATCGGGACGAAATGGGTCAGTTGGAAAAGCGGGTCATGTGATTGGCTGGCGAGCTGGGCGAACAATTTGACTTCCGAACTTCAACCTCAGGGCGAGTCCAGCTCTTCTCTCCATCCCCCCCATCCCCCTCCCACCCACTCCAGTTGTCCGCAATGGCCTCCCGCCGACTGGCTTTCAACTTGCACCAGGCTCTTCGGAGCCGTGCGGCCTTCAAGTCCATCCAGCCCGTGAAGCGAGGCTTTGCCTCCCCGGTTCTGCCGTCCACCATGCAGTCGACCACCCTCTCCAACGGTTTCACCGTACGCCCTGCAAATCCGGATCAATTGCGTCGCATCCTCACTAACACGTCTTAGATTGCTACCGACCACTCCCCATGGGCCCAGACCTCCACTGTCGGTGTCTGGATCGATGCCGGTTCCCGGTCAGAGACTGACAAGACCAATGGTACCGCTCACTTCCTTGAGCACCTTGCCTTCAAGGTCCGTTCCGATCATTCCCAGTCGATCCGAATATTCTCTAACAACATTCTGCAGGGCACCAACAAGCGTACTCAGCACCAATTGGAACTCGAGATTGAGAACATGGGCGCTCACCTGAACGCCTACACCTCGGTATGGCCGGAAAACCCAACCCATGCCTCTATCGAAACAAAACTAACGAACTGTGTAGCGCGAGAACACCGTCTACTACGCCAAGGCCTTTAACAACGATGTCCCCAAGGCTGTCGACATTCTTTCCGATATTCTTCAGAACTCCAAGCTCGAGCCCGCCGCCATCGAGCGCGAGCGCGACGTTATCCTGCGCGAGCAGGAGGAGGTTGACAAGCAGCTTGAGGAGGTTGTCTTCGACCACCTTCACGCCACCGCTTACCAGGGTCAGCCCCTCGGTCGCACCATCCTCGGCCCTAAGGAGAACATCCAGACCATCTCCCGCGAGAACCTGACCGACTACATCAAGACCAACTACACTGCTGACCGCATGGTCCTTGTTGGTGCCGGTGGTATTCCCCACGAGCAGCTCGTTCGCCTCGCTGAGGAGCACTTTGGCGGTCTCCCCAACAAGCCCCCGACCTCCGCTGCTCTGGCCCTGACCGCCGAGCAGAAGCGCACCCCGAGTTCATCGGCTCTGAGGTTCGTCTCCGTGATGATACCATCCCCTCCGCTCACATCGCCCTTGCCGTCGAGGGTGTCAGCTGGAAGGATGATGACTACTTCACTGCCCTCGTTGCCCAGGCCATCGTTGGTAACTGGGACCGTGCCATGGGCCAATCTCCCTTCCTCGGCAGCAAGCTCAGCTCCCACGTCAGCCACCACCACCTCGCTAACAGCTTCATGTCCTTCTCCACCAGCTACAGCGACACTGGGTAAGTTTTGCGACCGTTCATTAGAAGATCTGGCGCAGATAAACTAACTTGTTTTCTCTACAGTCTTTGGGGTATCTACCTTGTCTCCGAGAACTTGACCCAGCTCGATGACCTGATCCACTTCACTCTTCGTGAGTGGTCTCGCCTCTGCAGCAGCGTCTCCGCCGCCGAGGTCGAGCGTGCCAAGGCCCAGCTCAAGGCTTCCATTCTCCTGTCCCTCGACGGCACTACCGCTGTTGCCGAGGACATTGGCCGCCAGATCATCACTACCGGCCGCCGTCTCAGCGCCGAGGACATTGAGCGAACCGTCAGCCAGATCACCGAGAAGGATGTTATGGACTTTGCCACCCGCAAGCTCTGGGACCAGGACGTCGCCATGAGTGCTGTCGGCAGCATTGAGGGTATCCTCGACTACCAGCGCATCCGCAACGACATGTCTCGCAACCTGTCGTAAAATTCTGCTGGTTTTTAGACGACCATTTGGTGCTCGGGCTTTCCGGGCCCATATGGACGTGGTTTGAATGTACTATCAATCATTGCCTTGGGTTTCTGTTAGACCCTGATTTGTGTGTGAAATAGCAATTAATGGTTTGCCATAGTAGACTATATAGTCTGCCACCCCGGGTGTGGCAGACCAAACTTATCTCCTTTGTTTCTTTTGTCTCAAGCCAAAACCTCTTGCTGTGTTTCAATAGTACTGTTCCATACAAATCTCCCGCTGTCACGTAGATATGGAAGACCGCTGAGTTGCACAAAGTACGAAACACCTGTCTAGTCCGAAGAGACGACTCTGAGCAGTCCTAGTACTACTTTCATCCTGATAACAAAGGCGGTGATAATATGCAGTATTAGCCCCCACGATTGTGCTGACTAAGTGATCTGAGACGGACATTTTTTAGGAGAGACGATTTTGACTGCATCTCTCAGCAAAGCTACATTCACAATGGGCAAAAGAGGTGGCAGAAAGGTATTTCAGAGCTCGTTCTCATTTTAATTGAAGTGCCGATCATACTGACTTGAATATTTTCTTCACAGTTTACTCGTGGAGGTCGTGGAGGCGGCGGCGGCGGCGGCCGTCGCAGCAACAACTGGCAGGACATTAGCCGGAACAATGCGAAGATGGAGCGCTACTACTCTGAGTCTGGGATTATCCCTGAGGAAGACCTGGAGACATTTTGGGACTATATGCGCCGGGATCTTCCAAACAGCTTCCGCTTCACTGGTTCGCGCGGGTAAGTCTTGTATTTTCGCAAAAGGACTGCGACTTCTCCTGGGAATAATACGCGATTCTGATTATCCCTTCCTTTACAGACATGCGCTTGCTGTTCAGGAACGTCTCAAAGAATTCTACATCCCCGAAATCACTTCTATCAAGTATGAGGACGAATTCGTCGAGCCTCCTCGTCCGGTCTCTTGGTACCCGACCAGCTTGCTTGGTCGATGTCCACCCCTAAGCAAGTCATTCGCCGCTTCGCTCCCTTCGCCAACTTCCAGAAGTTCCTCGTTGCAGAGACCGATGTCGGAAACATCAGTCGCCAGGAGATCGTCAGCATGATTCCTCCTCTCGTTATCGATGTTCGCCCCGGAATGACTGTTCTGGACATGTGCGCTGCACCTGGAAGCAAGTCTGCTCAGCTGATGGAATTGATCCATGCTGGCGAGGAAGACTCCATTATGGATGCTGCTAAGAAGATCAAGGAAGGCACTGCCGGACCCGAGCCCTTGGGCCCTGAAGGGTCTTAACGACGACGGCCGCACCACTGGTCTTTTGATTGCCAACGACAGCGACTACAAGCGTGCTCACATGTTGATTCACCAGATGAAGCGTCTCGCCTCGCCCAATCTGATTGTTACCAACCACGATGCCACCATGTACCCGTCGATCAAGCTTCCTTCTCTTGATGGCAAGAAGAACCGATACTTGAAATTTGACCGAATTCTTGCCGATGTTCCTTGCTCCGGTGATGGAACTGCTCGCAAGAATTATGGTGTCTGGAAGGACTGGAACCCTGCTAATGCTATTGGTCTTCACGTCACCCAGGCCCGTATCTTGGTCCGCGCGCTTCAGATGCTGAAGGTTGGTGGACGTGTAGTCTACTCTACTTGCAGTATTAACCCTGTTGAGAACGAGGCTGTTGTCGCTGCTGCGATTGCTCGCTGTGGTGGCTCTGCCAATGTTAAGATCATTGACTGCAGCCAAGAGCTGCCCGGCCTCAAGCGGGCTCCTGGACTTCGCAACTGGAAGGTGATGGACCGTGAAGGTCGTATGTGGGACAGCTGGAAGGAGGTCCAAGAGCACATTGAGAAGGAGGGAACCACCGGTCTCGCCAGATTCTCCGAGGGCATGTTCCCGCAAACCGGAGAGCATGCCGATCTCCCACTCGAGCGCTGCATGCGTGTCTATCCCCACATGCAGGATACTGGCGGTTTCTTTATCACTGTCATTGAGAAAACTTCCGAGATCCGCGCCAAGCCGGAGGACACCACCAACACTGTCCCGAAGGCCTCGGTTGCGGCTCTTGCCTCAGAGCTGGATGCTCGCAAGAACAGCAATGGAGAGCCTTACCAGAAGCTGGAGACCTTGGACGATCTTGTCGTTCCCGACGCTGAGGCCGACGCCGAAATCGCGAAGAACGCCTCTGTCGCTGAAGCCGCTCACCAGCTTCCATACTCGGCTACTCTTGATGCTACCGAGGCTACCAAGCGTGATGCTGATGACCTGGAGGATGAGCTTCCCGCCAAGCGAACCAAGCTTGACAATGGTAGTGAAGTGCTGATTGGTGACCGTCCGGTCCACCAACCTGCGCCATCAGTGGCAACGGAGCACTTTGACACTCCAAGTGATAGCACCCCTGTCACAACTGCGACTCCTTCGCAGCCCGTTTCGGGCTCTGAGTTCCCCAAGAAGAAGAACAAGATCGTCCAGGAGGAGCCGTTCAAGTACCTTGATGGCAATCACCCAGAGCTCGAGCCTATCTACAAGTTCTACGAGGTGTCGGAGCGTTTCCCCAAGGACCGTTTCATGGTACGCAACGCCGAGGGCACCCCGACAAGAACTGTCTACTATACCAGTGCTCTTGCCCGCGACATTCTTACTATGAATGAGGGAGGCGGCATGAAGTTTGTTCACTGTGGTGTGAAGATGTTTGTGAAGCAGGACGCTCAGCGGGAGAATGTCTGCCGCTGGCGCATCCAGACCGATGGTCTGAAGATCATCTCACCCTTCCTGGGCCCTGCCCGCGCCGTGGTTCTTACCGAGCGCGAGACTCTGCGCACACTCCTTGTGGAGATGTTCCCCAGAATTGATAATGACGGCTGGAAGAAGCTGGGCGAGATTGGCGAGCGTGTCAAGGATATTCCCATGGGCTGTAGCATCTTGCACATTGAGCCCAACGGAAAGGCTGGTGGTCTCACGTATGTCTTTTATCCCAAACCTTTACGCAATGATACAATTTCTAACCCACTTTATAGCGAGCGAATGGTGCTGCCTCTCTGGCGCTCGATGTACTCCCTGAATCTCATGCTTCCCAAGGAGGAGCGCCGTGCCATGTTGCTGCGCATTTTCAACGACGATACCCCGCTCATCAACAAAACAGACAAGAACCAGCGTCCTGTTCCTGTTGTCGAAAGCACCGCTGATGCTGAGGATGTTGCGTTGAAGCACGAGAACGCCCAAGTCGGCCAAGATGAGCAGGAGCAGATGGAATTACGCGAGACATATACGAAAGACGGGGAGGAAGAGGACCGCTTCAACACCACGGTCTAAGAACTTGGAAATATAGCGATGATCGATACTTTACATTCATGATTTTTTTTAATTCCCGTGAGCGTACGCTCACGGAATGTACCAAAAGCAATGGAAATTTACCGCTTTGAGAATACGGGCTGCACTACAGCCCTCCCGACAGGATAATCTAAAAATGCGCCTCTTCACTTGATTCTTCTACTCTTTTCCAACATCATTCTGGGCAACTCTCTAGACCTCTTTCTAAACCTCTTGATGTTCGTTTTTCCAGGAATCCCTCTGATTGGCTTTGAATACCTTTGATGTAAAGAGTCGCGGAGGCCTATACTAGACCATTTCTTTTGTAGCCCTTTTTCATCAGTATACCAAAGCTTGAGTGACCTCAGATACTCCAGCGTAGGATCTCGGGGTCACATCGGAGATTGACCGAGCCCTTCACGATCTGCATCGTAAGATTTCTTCGGAGAATTATCGGTTGTTGTTGTCGGCTGAATTCTGGACCCGTTTCCCCGCAGGCTTAATTTTGCTTTAGATTAAGCTAGAGATGATGGAATTACAAACTACAAAAAACTCGTCTGTCCTGGAACACCAGTCAATGCATATGTTTCAAAGACGATCGTGGCAGAAAATTATTCCGGATGTTTGCGCAAGAGACCCTGCATACTAAGGTATCTAAGCAGAGTTGGCAAAATTGAAAGCCCAGGGCCGATCAGCAACTGCCTCAGGGGCATCAGCGACTTGATTGCACCGTTTCAAGCATCTACTCGGACAAACCCAAAGAGCGACTATACGATAAGCGGAAAAATTGCGGTGGGAACCCCGCATAGCCCTGGATCATCACTCCGCTTTCCCTGATTCAGTCAGTACCTCCATTAGCCTTGCGATGACCTTGCTCTGCTATGCGACATCCATGCACGAGTGGAGTATCGGCAGCACCTCAAGTTGGAGGTCCCCCGCTCCGGTGCCCCTAGCTATGACGAGATGACGGAACATAGGGGAGGTCAAGGCTGCAAAACTTGGGAAAAGTGGCGCGCCTCCGGTATTGCGCCTCGGAGTATACGGCATGCCAGGTAGTCCTTGTTTGATTCGTTTGTCGATCTTCTCGGATGCGACTGTATATGAAAGGGCGCCGATCCCTGGAATGTGCTTTCTCAAGCTGCAGTCCTATTGTTTCCAAGACTAGGCGCAACATGAAGCTCTTGTCTACGTGGGCTGTGGCCTGTTTGGCTGCTCAGGCCGCGGGTGCTGCTTTGGGTCACAAATTGGATAGATTCACTATCCGCGAGCATCCAGATGCTGCGAAGCGGGCTTTGTTACAGAAATATGTAGGTGGATCACCCATTGCTTAGGACTGACTGGTACTGACGCGGACTAGGTGACTTGGGATGAGCACTCGATGTTCATCAATGGCGAGAGAATCATGCTATTTAGCGGAGAGTTCCATCCGTTCAGGTGCCTAGGCTACTCAATTGAACAACAAAGATCGTGTCTAATGAGAATTGTTGTAGATTGCCTGTTTCGACGCTCTATATCGACGTCTTCCAGAAGGTCAAGGCCCTTGGGTTCAACTGCGTATCCTTCTATGTCGATTGGGCGCTTCTTGAGGGAAAGCCGGGCGAGTACCGCGCTGAAGGCATTTTTGACCTCGAACCATTCTTTGACGCGGCCAAGGAAGCTGGAATTTACCTACTGGCTCGTCCTGGGCCTTATATTAATGCCGAGGTTTCTGGAGGTGGCTTCCCAGGGTGGTTGCAGCGCATCAATGCCACGTTACGAACTAGTGACCCGGAATACTTGAAAGCAACTGATAAGTCGGTGTTCAAAGGCACGGACAAATCTTGGAGTTTATGAAATCTGACATCCTTCATAGCTACATGTCCCATGTATCTTCGACCATTGCCAAGGCCCAGATCACCAATGGTGGACCTGTTATCCTTTTCCAGCCAGAGAATGAGTACACTGGTGCTTGTTGTGGATACGAAGGCTTCCCCGATGCCGCCTATATGCAGTATGTCGAGGACCAAGCCCGCAACGCTGGTATTGTGGTTCCTTTGATTAGCAATGATGCCTCTCCCTCTGGTCACAATGTCCCCGGCTCTGGCAAAGGAGCCGTCGATATCTACGGCCATGACAGCTATCCTCTAGGCTTTGATTGCGCCAACCCCTCGACCTGGCCCAGCGGTGACCTTCCCACCAATTTCCATCAGCTTCATTTGGAGCAGAGCCCGTCAACCCCATATTCAATTGTTGAGGTCAGCTACGATAAATGTAATGAAATCATGAAAATCATCTAAAGAATTGCAGTTCCAAGGCGGGGCCTTCGATCCTTGGGGAGGAAGCAGTTTCGCGTCTTGCGCCGCGCTTCTGAACAACGAATTTGAACGGGTCTTCTACAAGAATGACTTCAGCTTCGGTGTTGCTTTTATGAACCTATATATGGCGAGTTAACCTGCTTGATCTGAATCAATTAAAGCTAATAATGCATAGATCTTCGGTGGTACTAACTGGGGTAACCTGGGTCATCCGGGTGGATACACATCCTACGACTATGGTTCGGCAATCACTGAATCTCGTAACATTACCCGCGAGAAGTACAGCGAACTCAAGCTGCTTGGAAACTTTGCCAAGGTCTCGCCTTCCTATTTGGTGGCAAGTCCCGGAAACGCGACTACAGGGACTTATGCCAGCACTGCCGATTTGACTGTGACGCCCTTGCTGGGTAGCAATAGCTCGGCCCCGTCGTTCTTTGTGATCAGGCACACTGATTACTCCAGCCAGGAATCCGTCAGCTACAAGCTTACACTACCTACCAGTGCCGGTAGCTTGACGATTCCTCAGCTAGGCGGAAGCCTGACCCTCAGTGGCCGTGATTCGAAGATCCATGTTGTAGATTACGACGTGGCTGGTACTAAAATTCTTTACTCGACCGCTGAGGTCTTCACCTGGAAGGACTTTGGAGATGAGAAAGTCCTCGTTGTCTATGGTGGCCCTAATGAGCATCATGAGCTTGCTGTCTCCTCCAAGTCTAGTGTCTCTGTTATCGAGGGTTCATCTTCCAGCGTCACGTTCAAGCAGAAGGGTAGTGCTGTTGTCATCGGCTGGGATGTTTCATCCACTCGTCGCATTGTCAAGGTTGGCAACCTGAAGGTCCTTTTGCTCGGTAAGTCTTTAAAGGAGAGGAAGCGTCATCTGAAAACATGACCCTGATAACATCCAGATCGTAATTCTGCCTACAACTACTGGGTGCCTCAGGTGCCAGCCTCTGGCGCAACCCCCGGATTTGCATCTGATGAGAACACTGCCTCGTCAATCATCGTCAAGGCCGGGTATCTTGTACGTACTGCATACATGAAGGGAAGCGACCTTCACCTCACAGCTGATTTCAACGCCACGACTTCAGTTGAGGTTATCGGTGCTCCTTCCAAGGCCAAAAACTTGGTCATCAACGGTAACAAGGTCTCTGTCAAGGTTGACAAGAACGGCATCTGGTCAACTAACGTCGAGTACACCGCACCAAAGATTAACCTTCCTTCCTTGAAGGATCTGAAGTGGAAATCTATGGATACTCTCCCGGAAATCCAGAACTCGTATGATGACTCCCATTGGACCGTGGCCAGCCACAAATCTACCAACAACAATATCGGAAGTCCATTGAAGACCCCCACGTCGTTGTATTCGTCTGACTATGGATTCCACACCGGAACTCTGATTTACCGTGGGCACTTCGTCGCCAATGGCAATGAGAAGACTTTCTTCCTGGAAACCCAGGGCGGCACAGCCTTTGGCAGCTCGGTGTGGATCAACGAGACCCATGTGGGCTCGTGGGCCGGAACCAGCGTGGCCAGCAGCTACAACGCAACGTATACCTTGCCAAATTTGAAAAGTGGAAAGTCCTATGTCATCACAGTGGTTGTTGATAATATGGGCCTGGACGAAGATTGGACCGTCGGCTCCGATGAGATGAAGGACCCCCGCGGTATCCTCAACTATGAGCTCTCTGGACATTCCGCCAACGCGATCACCTGGAAGTTGACCGGTAACTTGGCGGGGAGGACTACCGGGACAAGGTGCGTGGTCCTCTCAATGAGGGTGGTCTCTACGCCGAACGTCAAGGATTCCACCAGCCGCAACCCCCCCACCCAGAAATGGGAATCGAGCAGCCCACTCGACGGTCTGTCCAAGGCTGGTATCCGCTTCTATAGCACCAGCTTTGATTTGAATCTGCCCAAGGGCTGGGACGTGCCACTGTACTTCGAATTCGCGAACACTACTTCTCCTCCCCGACCTACCGTGCCCAATTGTACGTGAATGGATACCAGTATGGCAAGTACGTCAACAACATTGGCCCTCAATTGAGCTATCCAGTCCCTGAGGGTATTCTGAACTACCAAGGTACCAACTGGCTTGCATTGAGCCTGTGGGCCCAGGGAGATGAAGGTGCTAAGCTGGACAGCCTGGAGTTGGTCAGTACCACTCCTGTGCTCACTGCATTGAGTGGAATTCAGTCGGTGGATCAGCCCAAGTACAAGCCTCGCAGTGGCGTGTATTAATTGGGACTTTATTGTTCAGAGCTCTCAAAGTGCAAAGGAGGTGGATCTCGTCGCCTAGCCGAAAGGAGACGATCTAGAGCTCACACTGTGTTCCCTTACTGAGAGTCTCCAGATATTAAAACCTTTGCCCCATGAATACCAATACGTGCCTTGCAAATATTTTGCAACCCTAATCGATCAAGTCGATAGACAACGCCAATAGCATAGATAGCTGACGTGCATGCTCGCATGGTGCTAGGTCCAAATATAGTACCGACCCGTGCTGATGCGCCCCCAAGCGTGGAAACGGGACCTGAATTGAATCAGAATCAATGAAATTGGAATTCTAGTGATAAACAACCAGCGCGGTGTTGATCTAAAATGGTCTCTTCCACGTGTTTCGTCCTTTACGTCAAGACTCTAGCATTCGTGGTCCACCACTCATAACCGCTATGCAAGAATGATGAGAACCGTGGAAAGGAACTCCCAGACCTTCCGAGCCCATGACTTACAGACTTCAGAGGAAAAAAAAAGAAAAAAGAAGAGAAGTGCAATAATTGACACGCACTGTTTTCCCAATCTCATACCAGGACAATGCAGCCCGATTGAGCTGACACCTCAAGGCGGATTCACTTACAGTGGCGGATCTCGTATTCCAAGTGGGAATCCTTTTTGACAAGAAACTCACCATTCGCAACTCTTTGCGCCTCATCGCCCTCCAACTGCTTCATGGGCCTTGAAAGCTTCGATCACCGACCAGATGGCGTTCTATCCAAAGGCGCGACAGCCTCGGCCCAGCATTCATGACCCTTCAGTTCGGCGCCTTCGCCTGGCCCTGTTGAAAGCGGCGGCTATTAACTTTCTTCTGCTCCAATTGTTATTCCTGGGACTGTTTTGTTACCTGTTCGCGTCGCTATTCCAGCAGAGCACGCACATTCATAACATTGACATATTGTTTGTTGATTACGATGGTGGGGCGATCGGCACCGCCGTCCGAGATGCGTATCAGCAGCTGAAGGGACCGGGGTTTCCGACCCTCTTCGAGCGGTCTTCACAAACATATCCCGATCCACGCACTGTCGAAAATGCGGTTTGCGACATTAAGTTTTGGGGTGGGCTCTACACGACGGCCAATGCCTCAAATCGCTTAACTGCCGCGTTGGCTGGTGGATCAGGCGCGTCTTCCTACAACAAGTCTGATGTTTTGACCGTGGTGTGGAATGAAGCGCGCTATCCAACCGTGGTTGACTCTGTTGTATACCAAAGCATGAAGGAGCTGTCGGAAGCTGCACGAGTAGTGTTCCCAAGACACCGCGTCGCAGACCATCAAGAATCTGAACAGCTCCGACTCTGCTGCCGTATCTGCATATTCCAACCCATGGACATTGACTTCGGTCGATTTCCAACCAACGACGCAGGGCTCTCGATTGATCTACAACACTCTATGCATCATTCTGATTCTGATTCAAGAGTTCTTCTACTTGGGATATGTCAACGGTCTCTACCTACAATTCAAACTCTACACAACCATCGCACCTCACCGAGTTGCGATCGTACGCCAGATCATCTCCGGCGTGTATACGTTCGTGGGCTCGCTGTGTGTGACTGGTGCAATATGGGCATTTCGATCCGGCTGGAATGTCGGTGGCTCACAATATATGATTAGCTGGATGGCCCTGTGGCTTTTTGCGCATCTGAATTTTCTTGTTCTCGACGTCTTCACGATCTGGATCTCGCCTCCCTTTCGTGCCTATGGCTCTGATCAGCTGGATTGTGTTGAATGTAACATCTATTTTACTGCCCTTTGAACTGTCACCAGGTTTCTTCAAATGGGGCTATGCCTTGCCGGCGCATAGTGTCTTCAACATCTTGATTGACATCTGGTCACGAGGCTGCAACCCTCAACTATACTACGCTCTGCCGGTCTTGTTCGTTTACGAGA
Source organism: Penicillium maclennaniae (assembly GCF_028827695.1). Lineage (NCBI taxonomy): Eukaryota > Fungi > Ascomycota > Eurotiomycetes > Eurotiales > Aspergillaceae > Penicillium > Penicillium maclennaniae. The sequence goes on along the minus strand of NW_026623215.1, from coordinate 1,085,004 downwards.
TTCTGGGCTTGATACTTAGCTCGATCGGAGTCTATCGCCGGTCTCACTACGCAGTGCTGAAGCAAGAAGTCGAAGAAAAATCGCTCCAGGATCGTATTTCCGCGGCCATTGCAGAGCAGACTGGAGATTCGTTGAGAAGAGAGGCAATGAGCCAGGAGACCCCTACAAGTCAAGGATCGGACATGGAGCAAGAGCCCGGGGCTTTGATGCGGCGACGCGCGACCGTCACTGCCATTGAGAGCCAAGATGAGCTGGCAAACATGATCCGACGCGAGATGTCTCGACCGGGATTGGAGAAGGTTACTTCTAGTCGAGATAATGCTGGGCCGTGCTTCGATTTGCCTTTCAACACGTCAATGCCCAAAAGTGATTGATGTTCCAGTGTTCAGAATATCATCATATTCATGCTCGTAAAGGGTAACATTGATTCTTCTCATGAAGGTTGGCAGGCAACAGGCCACAATGGACCTACTGGACCCTACATGACATACACTCTCATATTTCCCCTAGGCATGTGCATCGAAATCCACCTAGGCTTCGAAGTCAACGTCTTCCTCCATCTTGACGTAGCGATTATCAGCATCAGGCTCGATGTCTTCATCCGTGACTATCTCTATTGCTTCCTCCTTCTCGGTTTTGATGTCGGACTTCTCATTCTTGATAACTGTATCGGAATTCAACTTGACTTCAGTGACCTCGGTGTCTCCATCGCCGCCATCGTTCTGTTTACCCTTGAAAGCCCTTGCGCGCGATCTCTTGGAGGGAAGGTCCTGCGGGCTCTCCTGCGGACTCTCCTGCTCAGGTCTATTGGCGTTCTCGGCGTCGTTGGCAAAGGCATCACGAATGCGATAGTAACGGAAGGTTGCTGCGCATTTAGTGATACCAAGAGCATCACCGACGGCTTGGTAATCCACCTGTAATCGGGAGCTGTCAGAATAGGCCATGTGAAAGTCCCACTTCAGAACGTGCCGCAGCGGACAAATCGTCTTTCGGGAGGAACTCACGGCACTGCCGGTTTTTCCGAGCTCATGCTGTAGAGCAGCCCAGAGGAAGGTGATGGCTTCAGTGCTCTTGCTGGACAGATCGGCGACAGTGACCTTAGACCGGGCTTTTATCTTTTTGGGAGTTCCCTTGGTCGGGGTCCTCTTTGCTGAGGTCTCTTTCATGGAGGAACCCTTCTTGTGGGCTTCTGCAGGGGGCATACTGACTGTAAGAGATATGGGTGCGATAGAGTAACGAAATAGTAACGATGTGAGGGAGGTGATGGTGTGTGCGAAGAGAAGTCGTGTGAGGGACCGCGTAGAAGAGTGAGGGAAGGATCGGAAGCAGCGACACAATTCAATCTGAGTCGACTCGCCTTGTTTCAGCTCAATTGGACTCTAACGGCACGTGAGAGTTATCACAGTCTCACTGAGCTGCAGTAGCTGGCTCTTTTCCGGGGAAATGATTACTGTCGAGGCTTGTTGACATCGTGAAATAGTATGTTTAGTCCTACTTGTATTTTGAGGTTTGCTTAGAAAACCTCAAACCTAGACCTCGGAATGAAAAAAGAGTCAATGACGTGATAAAGATTTTTTAAAAGAGTTCCAGAACACCCTGAACACTACTGGGAAATGGAGGGATGGTCCAAATGGCAAGTCCCGGACACCTTGAGAATAACCTCACGTTTAACACACACTTCACTCCACTCGGCTCCACCCAAAGTAGTGGACCCTGAGAGCTCCACTTTGCGTGTACTGTATCTGAAAAGGGCCAGTAGATCTCTCGATTTGACTGAATACACACAAAAAGAAACTTCAACTCTGGCGGGGCCAGGACCAGAGACTATGAAATGCAGGGATTTCCTTCCGACCACGATGGAGTCGAACCCGGGCACTCGCTTTAATGCAGTAATTGGATTTCCAACTACGCCACTCACACCCGGAAGTAGCATATTACCCTTTTCACGAAGAGTTGTCCTTGCCCGGGAGCTTCAAACGGGTATAGTTGAGGAAGGTGCCACTGAGACCCACCCGGACCCACTTCCCCGCTTGCCTTTGCTGTTTTTTTTTTGGTTCTGCTGACATAAGCAAGCATAGAATCACTCAACCTGCGGCCTCAGGCAAAGTCGTTCACTCTCAATTAAAGTATCATCCATTTGAAGCATCCGGTGAGGTTGGAAGTGCTATATTCTCTGTCACCTCGTGAGTTACCTCCGTTTTCAATTTCTCGCACCTATCGGCTCTAGTCTGGGTAGGGTCTGTCTCTCTAAGCACAACCTATGAGAACGACCCTCTAGTAGAAAGTAACTGAACAGCAAGGTTTACACCAGAAGCAGCACAGATAATATCGAGGTCTTCAATCAATGTGTATGTCTGTAATTGGATCACGGAGATGATAGCTTCATGTTTCGGCAGAGTTCATATACTCCGAGAGTTGTGAGACCGGGGCCCTTGGCTGGGAATGCGGAGCCTTGACCTTGTACATCCCGGAGAGGGAAATAATTCAAAAAAAGGCTTGAACTGTAAGCTTGGCCAAATTACCACATAGCCCGATCGTTATCAGTGGGGCTCAACTCCGCGATACGATACGCGAATATATCCACCCAAGATATCAAGATCGCGACGATAGATGTTCGATTATTTGGTACGGATACTGAGATAGCGAAGGGACCATCAAAAGCGAAGTGAGACTTGGTAATTGCCTAAGCTAAGGCCTACTTGAAACCTAGGTGTTGACCTCGATGTCTTGACACCTATGCCGGCGGTACCGAGATAGCGGTTGGATCGGGCGATGAAGTAAACAAAGCCAATCTATTTGAACTAGATCCACCTCTCTTCAAAGCGAAGATATTCCTGACATCACACTTGATAGATCTTGAATAAAGCCATGATCATCTCAGGCGTCAACGCGGCTCCACAGGTACATCCCCAGCCCCCTCCCCCGGCCTCTTCCCCTCCCAGCCCTGGCCTTTTTTTTTTTTTCTTTCCTTTTCTATCTCACTTTCAACTCTCAAAGTCTCCCCAAGTCCATGTCATCTCCCCTACACCGCTCCACGCGAGCACCCACAGTCCATCTTTAAATTTCTCATCACGATATACCTCCTGCCCCGTTCCACTTCAGACAACATCACCGACACCATGAACGGCCTCCCACTACCAGTAGCAGACCTCGACGCAACAAAAGTCGCAACGTCCCCATTCGGCTTCGACGACCGAATCCTCACCTCCAACCTCCAAAAACGCTACACAACCATCTCCATCCCGGCAACATACGGTCGCCTATACTCCGGCCCCGCACCAGGCACAGTCGCAGGCATCGTCCTCGGCACCGTCGGCGGCGTCTGCCTCATTCTATACTTGACCTTCCTAGCCTTGAATCCAGGCGGCTTAGCGCGTGGCAGCGCCTCCTCGATCACCGACGAAGAAGAGGTCGTCGTGCGCAGTCGGCGCGGGGGATCTTCGCGACGCAGCGACATAATCGAAGTGGTAGAAGAGCGGGATCGGCGCGATGAGTACCGTCGTCGCCGTGCTCCAGATCGTGTCATTGTTGAGGAGTCCATGACTGGGACGGAGACGACACATGATTCCCGGGATTTCGTCGAGGTGATTGAAGAGGAATCGTCTGGGTTATCGACCATGTCACCGCCGCGACGACCGAAGAGTTATCGATCCGGTGTGAGAAGAGTTGATCCTCTTGAATATGGCGGTGGGAGCTCGCATGGTAGCCTGGACTACTGATAGGTGTTCTAGCTTGAAAGTATGTTGGCTTGTTCTTGTTTATGGTCGAAAGTCTCCTTTTTTTTTGTTGCATCTGCGATACCCTAATGTGTTATGCTTTGCGTTTCTTTTACATACATGATTTCTATAATATTGCACTATACGAGGTCAACTTCAAGATTTACAGCGTTGTATTCATGATACCGATGATGATTTCGAATTTCAAAGTAACAAATACAATTCAAATGAAAAAGAACGAGTGAAATGTACAATTACACATATCAGAAAAGTACACCAATTCAGGACGATGTCCTCAAAGCCAGGTCTCAACGCCAGGTCTTGTTTTTGTGCCGATCATAAACATCCGAAAAAAAAAAATAGAAATAGTTACTAGCGAGGAGTAATCACCACCTATCCTTTCCCCCCGGCCTTGAAAGAAAGCTACTAAACTCACAGAGGAACCCCATTCCAAGTACACTGAAACGCCAGTCGACGAAAGAAGACCATATCATACATCAAGTCCAGGGTTCGTTCAATGCACCAACCCCACAATTAGAGATCTTGTCATTTGTCGCATAGTCAAGGTCCGAGGTGCATCACAGCGCCTCGGCGTAAGCAAGAATTTGCTTGGTCCTGACAATTTTCCGAAGCCTTCTCAGAAGAGGAGATCCAAGCAGCAGCAGCATGCGAGCGCAGCCATAATACCAGCACAGAGGCCGCCGGCGCCAGACGCAGCAGGGTCGCCTTGGAAGTGGCCCTGGGGAGGATATCCCTGCTGCGGAGGGTAGTACATCTGGTTGGGCTGTCCGTAGTAGCCCTGTTGCGGAGGATAGCCCGGTTGGGGATATCTTTGCTGTGGAGGGTATCCTTGCTGTGGAGGGTATCCTTGCTGTGGAGGGTATCCTTGCTGTGGAGGGTATCCCTGCTGTGGAGGATATCCTTGCTGGGGGTAATAACCCTGGCCGCCTCCGCCTCCGTAGTAATCGTTTGCGGCGCCCTGGCCTTGAGGCTGCGGGGAGCTTGCGTAGCCGGATCTGGGTGGTAGGAGGGGGGGAGGGCTGGTCTAGAATATACATTAGCATGCACTGGCTCAAAGCATAGGAAGAGAAGAGCATAGGAAGAGAAGTGTGGGGGTGAGAGAGGCGTACGGGCTTGTTGGACATTTTTCCGGTGTTGGACGGGTATGGATCCGCTTTAGAGTTGTCGATCTGGGGTAAGGTATAGAATGTGGGAAGAATGCGGGCTGTGAATTAAAGAGATACCTCGTTGGAGGAAGAAACCTGGGGGGGAAAGAATTGCACAGTGAGAAAGTCGAATATAAGAATTTTCGAGGCCAAGAACGCTTCCGGATTTTTGTAGAGACGCGCGGATGCCCGTTGCAGTACGGTGGAGCGTGGCGCAGTTCCTTGGTCCGGGGGGCTCGGCAGCTGAGTCATCTGCCTTGGAGAAAGGATGATGATCATTCCGTAAAGGCTACAAACATCTATGGGAATAGCCCATCGAAACAACATCTCAAAATTCTGGCTTTTGGAAACAGAGCAAACGCTGTCCATGTATCAACGCGGAGGATAATGAAAATGAGCCAAAAGCGAAAGACGGAAAAAAAAAGAAAATATGCTAGACGCAATGCTAGACTTCACACTGTACGGGAGGTAATTAGGAACAGACAACCACAGGTGAAAATCCCAATATAGCGATCATGCCTGGTCCTCGATGGAGGCCTTCTTCAGCTCCTCGGCGGCATCGTTTGCGGCGTCCTTCTCCTGGGCGAGCTCGGCGTCGGCGGTGGGGGCACCATTGGCCTGAGCGGGCTTCTTCTTCAAGTCTGTGGCGCCGTTGGTCTCGGCGATCTTGGTCTCCTCCTCCTCAAGGCGCTTGATCTCCTCCCGAGCCTTGGCAATGTTCTGTGAGGTGGATTAGTAGCTGACAGAGATCAATATTCCAATACTTATTGACGGAAACTCACCTCCTCGGTCTTGCTGGCCTGGTTCTTCTTCCACTCCCGAATCTTGGAAGCCAGTTTCTCAACAGCAGCAGGGACATCAGACTGGTTCATCGGAGGATCAATCTTGACCTTGGCGAAGTCCTCAATGATGCCAACGTTCATGTTGAACTTGCCACCCTCAGCAGCAGCAGCGCCCTTCTTGCCACCCTTCTTGCCCTTCTTGCCAGCGGAACCGACGAAGTAGTCCTCTTCGTCGTCCTTCTTCACCACCTTCATACCCTTGAGACCAGAGTCGTCAACGGTACGGCCGATACCAGCACGGAAGTTGCTGCCCTCGGTCTTCTTGTCATCCAGACCGAGAGAGGCAAAGTCATAGGCGGGGTCAAAGTGGCGGATAAGACCCTGGGCAGTCAAAATCTCGTCGGTGTAGGCAAGGGCGGAAGCCTCCTCGAGCTTCTTGTCGGCAATCTTCTTGCGCTTCTCGCGCTCAAAGGCATCACGCTCGGCCTTCTGGCGGTCACGGCGGATGCGCCACATCTGGTCCTCGTGCTCCTTGTAGGCACGGCGGGCCTTGTAGTAGTTGTCTTTGATTTCCTTGATGGCGACGTACTTAGCCTGCTGCTCGTTGCGGAGCTTGGTGCGCTCGTCGCGCAGAGCATTCAAGTTCTTGAAGACACCATCCTGCTCGGCTTTAATCTCATCGAGTTGCTTCTGGATCTCGGTGTACTTGTCGGAGAGAGCCTTGGCCTCGGGGTTGTCCAGGGTCTTGCGAAGCTCGGCGATCTGAGCCTTAAGATCGTTGATACCCTTCTGGGCCTCGTCGAGACCGGCGAAGGACTTACGCTGCTTGCGCATCATGGAGATGTCCGACAAAGCCTTGCGCTCATCCACCAGGCGCAGAGTGCCAGAGTCGACCTGTTTCTCGAGGCGGGCAATCTCCTTGTCGATCTCCTCAACATTCTTGAAGGACATCTTTCCACGCGAGGCATTCTGCTCCGCAATGCGGGCCTTCAGGGTAGACTCGAGAGCATTGATCTTCTCCTGGGTGCTGGAGCGGGAGGACTTGAAGCCGGATTGCTTCTGACGGATAGAGGAGAGTTCGGCGCGAAGCTCCTGCTGCTTCTTCGCGGAGGGAGAGTCCGAGCTGTTAGGCTTGGCGACATCAAGCTTTGCCTTGATTTGGTTCTGTTGCGCATGTTAGCGATTGACCTATATAGAGATGAGAGAGTGGACACGTAGGTGGCACATAGGGCAAACACGCCTCTGTCCGGAAGAGAGGAAGCGCAATTACCCCAATGTCACTTGGAACCGAGTGCCGCTCTCGAAGATGAGATATGAATGTTGCGTACCAATTTCTCTTGAGCCGCAGTGTGCTCCTTCTCAGCCTGGGCGAGGCTGGCCTTGTAGGCCTCCTCATCGGGCTTGGAGGGCTTCACCTTGAGCTCCGCGGGGGCAGGGCTGGCCATTGTGATATATGCAAGAGAAACGAATGAAAGAAGTAAAGAATTGAGACCAAGGGAAAAAAAGGGAAGAGAAAAAGCCAACGAGGGGAAAGGGGAAACGATTAGAATAATTAAAATGGTTCGGTTGGTTTCTCCGCTTTCCTGGCGTCGCTTGGCAGAATATTCCCGCCGATTTTTTGACTTCACCTTATCTTCCGACCTCCGCTGCACTTTTTTTCCAGTACGCCCTTTCACCTCCACCTAAGTCACAATGGACGGGGAAATTGCTCAGCATGGCGGAGAATCCGACCGAGAGATGACGCGCCTGTGGCGCACTTGGAGGACTGTCTACGAGATGCTTGCAGACCGAGTAAGACCTTGATCATGGCGAGCCTTTCGCGATTGGATAACTGGAAGCTAACAGGGCGCTTGCGCTGGAACCAGGGTTACGAGGTGTCTGACGAAGAGCTTCAACTCTCACTAAACGACTTCCGTAACAAATATGCTGACCCTATGGGCTACCCTGAGTATGTGAACCTCGAGCTCCGAAGATTTTGCATGAAAGAATAGCAGATAGTATACCACATTGTCAGTGTCGTCCTCGACTAACATTGTCCTCCCTTCCAACAGTCGCACCAAGATGAAAATCCAAGCCCGCCCCACTGAGAACATGAAGATGAAATACACTCCTCTGCCGAGCAAATCGAACCCGAACCCCCAGCCCGACTGCGGCACGATCTACGTCGACTTCTGCCCCGACTCCTCCGGCGTTGGCACTAAGCAGGTGCGCGCCTTCAACCACATCGTCGACGAGAGCAACTTCCACACCGGTGTCTTCATCACTCAGACCCCGATCTCGCCCTCTGCCGTGCGCCTGCTGAGCGGTGTGCCCGGTCGCATCTGCGAACACTTCCAGGAGCAGGATCTGCTGGTCAACATCACCCGCCATGAGCTCGTGCCCAAGCACGTTCTCCTCAGTCCTGAAGAGAAGGGCAAGCTTTTGGAGCGGTACCGCCTGAAGGAGTCCCAGCTGCCCCGCATGCAGGTCTCCGACCCTGTCGCTCGGTACCTGGGTCTGCGCCGTGGCCAGGTCGTCAAAATCATCCGAAAGTCCGAGACAGCTGGTCGTTATGCCAGTTACCGTTGGGTCATTTAAGGGGGCCTGGACCGGTATCGTTTTAATTCTCTCTCTTCCGTTGCGAAGGAATTTTCTCTCTCTTTCGCGAGGTATCGAGAACCCCATACCCTATTGCGCATATAGTCCTTCCTGACGGGTTTCCTGCTGGTGCCATGTCTTGCTCCATTTCTATTTAAGAGAAGCTCTAGCACTACAGGGGCAACAGATCAGGGCACCGAGGATTGGACACGGAGTTTTCTTGCACCATAAACGAACACAAAAAAAAGTCGGTCCCCTTGTATTATGGGCAGCATGGCGTACAGGCGAAGTTTCTCCAACATCCACGGGGCGGGGATTTCTGATCTGTGATTTTACATAGTAATCTCCGTTGTGTTTGCTATTCAAGCTAGATTAAATGCTTTGGATGTCTATATTACGTGCTCCGGGTAGATTATGTTGTAGTCAGCTTGAGAATTAGCCTGAAAGATGGCTTCTCTGTAGTAGACATGTCTCATGGTCTCGAGTTGTGTGGTATACAATATCGACTTAGCTCCAGGGCTAAAGTCCACCTCCATGCTGAAGACGAAGGGAGACACCGCCAACGCCAATGCTGGCCGATGTAAAGCAGAAAACTAAAACAACATTGTGGGGTATGAGCAACTCCAGGAAGAAAGAGAAATAGACAATTAAACAGTGCCTTACGTGAATCCAACCCATGAACAATCGTCCAATCCATATCCGAATCCAAAAGCTTAACTCCCAACAACCAAGTCAGAAAAGCCGCCCAAGTAAAATGATTAAATGTAAGAGACTGCGTCCGGGTCAGTCAGACGCTCAAATTATGTCTTGATGATAAAAGCCCTCCAACGTCTTGTAACTCGACGTCCACGTCGACGGGCACATTGTTTGAGACGTCGGACGAAGCTCGGTATATAGGAAGAGTATGAGGAGACTGAGCATCACCCGACGCCGCAGATGATATATGGCGTGACGGGGTAGAGGTAGGAGAACGGGGTGAGAAAACACCAAGATCCTCGAAGAAAGCTCTGCTTCCACGACGGAACCGTTGACTCTCGGTGTTAGCGGGCGGGGAGGTGGTATTCGAACGCGATGTGTTGGTATGGGACTGTGACTGGTCCTGTGCCAACAACCCGCCCACATCAAAGAAGGATACCCGGCGGGATAAAGATGCCGGGGTTGCAGGGGCCTCGTGAGGCTGGTTTGTCATAATGTATTCGTGGGGGCTGACTTTTATGTCGAAGCTGTCATCTGCAGATATCCGGTCGTCGGAAGAGCGGCTCTGGTGGAATGACCATGCCGGGTCTATAGATCCTGTCCGTGCCACGGCGAGGGGAGTAGTATGGGCTGCCATGGGAGGCACAACCGATGTCACGGACGAATGGAGCTTGGGATCTAAGCGGATACCCACGCCTGCAGCTAGATCTGAGTCGCTGCCCCACTGGTGCTGCATGACGGTGTTGCGGCGCATACAACTAGTGTCCATGCTTTCGCTGACGGATGCAGAGCCCTGAGTGCGTTTATACTTCAGTTTCTTGACACCGCGGTCGCGTACAAATGAGCCGATCACGACGGCGTTCGAGACCGCTGTTGCGGCTAGTATTTCGAGAGATGCGATGAGAGAGCGGTAGGGTTGGGCTCCGTCGTGTTTGATTACATTGGGGACTCGATAACAGGTGATGGCGACCAAGAATAGAGAGAGGCAGAAGAGGACGACGAGACCGAGCTTGCGCTTCATTGGTATTTGGGCCATGAGGATTATCGGAACTGGGAAGGCAACGAGGAGGAGATCGGTGATGACATCGCAGGTGCCCATTGTAATGAGGTTGGCGTACCCAGAGCGACAGCTAGTTCCGGGGTCAGGAACTACCTGCCAGTAGTGGGAGAACGGCTGACATTCGGCCAGAGTCGCGATGACCACGGCGACCAGTGTAGATATGAGGAAGAACTGGATGAGGCGGAGGAAGATGGCAACGGAGCGGCGCCAGACCATACCGGTGACTCGTTTAAAGAATTCACAGACGGTTAATTTGGCCATCCAAATACTAAGCAACTTGTTAGTATTGCGGCTGCTGGTCGCTCACAAGGGTCACAAGGGGGAGGGAGGTTATACAAGATGGCGTAAAATATCCGAGCCACCAACACCAGCTTGCTGCCGATCTCTCTCTTGGATATCTCCTCGGCCGTTAACCCGTCCGTTTTAACATTGTTGGTACCGTAGATCAAGACGAAATGCACCAAGACCATGCGAATGGACAGTGGAATTATACTGAGCACCATCATCTTGTCCTCAGGAAAGAAGCGCTCGAGACGAACGTAGCGACCACATAGTCGGACAACGATGATAGCTAGCGAGAAGCCCGTTGCCCACCAGCTCATCAACAATGTCGGATTAATTTGGGTTCGCGACTCATAGTCGGGGACATTCGGAGAATAGAGGCCTCTCGGCTCCATGATCCCAGCGCCTCCGCAGAGGGAGGGGGTAAAAAGGTGGTTGAATCGTCGATTCGAGGGAAGCAGATGTCTTTACATGACGCACGTGAGAGATAGAACAGTGGGGAAGTGGATGCACGACGATCGGAAACTAAGATCGTCTCGATGGGGAGAACGGTCTGAAGTACTTCAGGGAGGGGGAAAAGAACATGGGCACATCAGAGACTGCGGGGACTACGAAAAGGTAAATATGAAATCAAGATTTGACGAGGGCAAGAGACCGGGGAAAAGCAAAACCTCTTGACCAGGAGATGATGATAACAGCAGCCAGTAACATGCTTCTCGCTAATCTCACCAGTTGGCCCCAGTCAGCGCCAGCAACCTTTGGAATCAAGCATAAGCGAGAGAGGAAGAGGAAGAGGAAGAGCGAGAGAGAGATATGTCTAGGGCTTAGCATCCGCGCCACCTAGGAAACTCGACTCGATGTATCAGGGTCCCCGCCTTGAGTCGGTGTACGTCCCAAACTATCGCGGGCCTACGGAGTCCGGAAGCTTTGACCCATCCGTGGGAAAGGATGCGCTAATCGCATTGATGTATCTGAGATTGGCTCGAACTTCTCTCGAGGAAAGTGTAAGTGATTAAAGTCCCCGGGTACGAATGACAACTCGAAGGCAATTTTAATCGAGCAACACACGTGCAAGGTTCCCGTAACGAGCTAGGTACCGAGGACCGGGGCTAAGCTGGGTACGCTAATTGAGGTCCTCTACTTGGGCGTGGAGTGATGCCTAGAGATACGGAGTTGATTGAACAACGTGGGATTGAGTTTCAACGATTTCTCTGAGCTCCGGGAGTCTAGACAATACACTAGAGCGTGCGGGCGCTTCCAATAATAACCTCCGTAGTCGACTTTGCTCGAGCATACCAGGATCTAGGATTGAGGATTCGCCACCTGGCGAGATAACCCCCGTTGCCGAGTCATACTTGAACGAGCATCAGTACGAGCACCAGGACTAGGACCAGAATTTGGGAGGCTAACCCCAGCCCCAGTCGTGGAGGCTGTTTTTTTTTTTTTGGGATAAACCTCCATGCCTCTTGTGACCAACCAATTATTACCCGCGATAAGCATCAGGGAATAGCCCAATTTAATACTATTGATTCGGATTCTGGTTTTTTCCCCCGAAGCCCGTGCTCTATTCATGTTATCTATGTTCTAGCATCTTGATTCAAGCTCACCCAACCACCGCAGCCGCCGCATCCTCCCGTTTCGCCTCGTCCCGAAGTGACTGAATGCCGACCCCGCCGTGCAGCCCGGCCAGCACGGTCCGGAGCTCCTGCAGGAACTTGGTCACCTCTGCCTCTGTGCCGACCGTGATGCGCAGACATCCCTCGCAGCCGTGCTCCTTGCCCCGGAATCGGACCACCACGCCGCGCTTCTCCGCCATTGCCTCGTAAGCTGCTAGAGCGGTGACATTGCACGGTCGGCCCTCTGCATTGGTGATCTGCGCGAGTAGGAAGTTGGCGTCATACCCTCCTAAGAACCGGCTTACACCGGGGATCTGCGGTAGCTCACGAAGCAGGCGGTCGCGCTGGGCGACGATCTGCTCACGGTGACGGCGCATGACGGCCAGGTTGGGACCCGTTAATGCCGCCGATGCCAGGGCGCTCGTCGGGCTGGAGATGTTGTAAGGGGCTTTCAGGCTATTTAGCAGCTTGGTGATCTCAGGGCTGCTGTAGGCGACACCCAGACGGATACCCGCGAGACCGAACGCCTTGCTCAACGTCTGCATCACGACCAGGTTCGGCCACTCGTTCACCCACTCGGCCAGGCTGGAGCCCTCCTCGGCGAAGTCGATGTATGCCTCGTCCACAATGACCACTCCGTTCCATGTCGGGTGCTCCAGCACTTTGCGAATGTCCTCCTTGCGGATCAAATTGGCGGTTGGGTTACCCGGCGAGCAGATATATGCGAGTTTAATGGACGGATCTGCGGACAGCGCCTCGTTGACCTTATCCGGCTGAAGGTGGAAGCCGTTGTTCACATCCAGCGGCACCTTGACGATGTCGATGTCATTGACTTGTGCGCTCACACTGTACATTCCGTAGGTCGGAGGGCATGTTAGGATCTTATCTTTGCCAGGGACGCAGAAGCAACGGAGCATGGCATCGATCGCTTCGTCTGATCCGACACCGACGAAGAGGTTCTCGGGTCGCAAGGTCTTGGGTGTATGGTGGTGGGTATTACGGAGGTTGCAGAAGAGCTGCTTAAGCTCGGCCTGGTGACTATATAGAATTTTGCTTGTTAGAATATCTCACTAGTAGCTCATGATTGATCAGAGTCACTCACGGATCGGGGTAACGGTTCAAGCCCAGGAAGTCAATCTCGGGCTTGGAAGCACCTGTCGCATCGCCAGTCTGGGACGTCTGCAATGCGCCTTCACTGTTCAAAGCCAATCCTGGGCCATAAGAATTCTCGTTGGCATCGAGAAGCACGTTTGTGCCGTCGTCTTTGTAGTCACTAAATAATTAGCGCGACATCGGAGCCACATTGGAGATGGAAGACATACTCTCTTGCGCAACGATAGGGCTGCAATTTCAAAATATTAGGACGGGCACATGTGGCCAAATTGAATGGAGACGTCCTTGAAGCCATTGTGACTTATGTGCCGGAGGCTAAAACACGATGATGTCGAGGTGCAAAGTTGGTGGGGTGGCGGGGAATTTGTCGGAGAGAAAGCGGAAGCGCTCCAAGGTTGACTCACAGTGAACAGAAATGCGTGACTCAGACCCGCCAAGTTGAAGATGCGCCGAGAAGTATTATCAACTGTTTGAATCAATTGACTATGTGAATGGTTTGATGACTTGTGTAAAGCCTCTCGTTAGCTTGTCCGTTCAGTCCCCACAAGTAGGCCTCGGCGCTCTCAACGACCTCTCAGCTGAATGTGTATACTCTTTCCCTTGCCAATAGTCTCAGTATCCACTGACAGTCGGAGATCAAGTTGTTGTGACTGAAATATGTATTTCTAACGATGCATGGATAGCAAATTCATGGATTTAATACATGTCCCCTACAACGCCGGCATATGCCTTGTCCGGGCCACAGCAGTCTGCGCCGGGATACTTCCAAGAGGGCGTTCATTCTTCCTTCTTCGTGCCCTTGGTGACAGGCTTGCCAACTGGAGCCTTATCATGGGCCCGAGCCTTCTTGTGCTTCTCTCGCTTTTCCTTTAGATAGTTCCAGCTCTTGCTGATACCCGCAGTGAAAGGTCCTTTGATGGTCTGAACCGTGCTGGGCCAGCGGATAGTCTTCATAATTGATGTTGAGACCTCTTCTTGCAGGTGGTCATCAGCGGCGATCCGACGTTCGAAAGGACCTCCCTCGGGCCGACGAACAATTTCTGCGTTCTTGTCATTTTGCTCTGACATCATCTTGTCGAACTCAAGGCGCGGAATCTGGTATCGGGATTGATACTGGAAGTACAATTTCTCACGGAAGGCTTCTGGAAGTCGGCGGACCATGTTTCCTCGCTTCACTGGGTCCATATCTTGCACCATGGCTAGGATAGCATCCGGATCGTCGATCCAATCGCTCTGATTGGTGCGAGGGTCATTGAAAGTGACGTTCGGCAAGTTGTTAATCAGTGGCGCATAGAGTCTTCGGAAGTGGGCCATCTGGCTGGAAACAATGTTGCGCACTTTCCCTGGGTCTTCCGCTGGAAGCACCATCCGGAGATCGCCCATGTAACTAATGCCTGCGATAGTGCTATAGAGCTCGAACTCACTGAATCGTTCCGGGAGCAACAGCAATGCAACTCGCAAAGCCGATAGCAAGTTCATCTGGTTCGCCAAGCGGACCTTTGGGTGATCGCGCAGGATTTTGACCGGCTTTTGCAGCCGACCCGCGAGATATAAAGTGTTCCACGAGGTAAGATCGGTACAAAGGGTATCCAAATTGACCACACCGTACTTGATCAAGGTTCCATTAACAGTGATGTGTGTGTTGAAGTATACACCTGCTCCAAACTTATCCTGCACTTGAGAGACCAAATATGACCCGAATGATCCAAGTCCAGAATAATGGTCGCGGTGTTGGTGAAGATTCAATGAATGCCAGTGTTGTGTATATGAAACTCCAAAGATAAAGTCAATCATTTTTCCGGAGCCCTGCTGCATTTTCTTGATGGCTGCCGGGGGAGATGGATGTGTTGAACCGGCTACGGCGGAACCAGTCTGCGTAAAGACACCTGATCCGTATGCAAACGCATATCGGATAGGTGCCCGGAACTGCCAAAGGATCTGCCGAAGAGCTTCTTTGAATTCCTGGTTGATAATCATATGCTGATTCACACCAAAGTCCTTCGATGGGAGCTCGGAGAAGTTCGAGATCGCTAGGTTCGGGTTATGGTCCCAATCCGACTCGGATAGCAAGGGAGAGGTCGAGAAAGACGCGGAAGATGGCCGTCCAGAAGGGACATTGTATAGTAAATTTGACGTAGAAAGGTCGGATTTTGTAGATTGGCGGAAAGGAGAGTCGGAGTTCGGAGAAGATGGAATTGATACATAGCGAGCCGACACGGGCAACCTCAGTAGAGGTGACAAGCGGACGCTAGACCGCCAGAGAGCGCTCATGCCAGCGGCTCGAGGGGAAACCATCTAGAACGAGACACGATTATCAGCACGGAAATCCAACCAGCCAGAGTGTCTCGGGTTTTGAACCGTACAATAGGACGCATGTCTGCGAAGCGGAAGGAAAGGAGCGGAGCACAGGGGCTCAAAATAAGGCGGTCAAAAAATAACAGCGTTCCCCACCATGGAGTGCGCTTTACAGAATTCAATGGGCGGGGAGACGTTCAATTGAACTCGTCTCACGCTGGCTCCGAACTGTTGCGGGTCTGACGTCGCCCGGGGCTGACTAAAATTATCACGTGAATGCGCGTTTTAGCATAACAACGGAAGTAAACACACCAAACACTCCGCAATCAACATCGACAAATTCGCCTCTAACGACAACCGGAGCCCCTGTGTCTGACGCAGATTGAGGGACCGAAAGTCCCTCCTGCATAGCTGTATAATGAGCGCAGACATGGATACATTTGCAGCGCGCCTTGCCAGCTTCGACACCGTGCTTAAACCCGAGAGGCGATCCTCGACCACGAAAAGCTCCAAAACGATCGGATGGCCTCACCATAGCCCTTCACCGGCCGAGGTAAGACCGGAACAACCAGAATTGTAGCGACAGAATACTGACATCGAGACTCTAGCTGGCGCATGCAGGCTTCTACTACAAACCCTACGAAACAAACCCCGACAACACAACATGTTTCCAGTGCAATCGCGCATTGGATGGATGGGAGGAGGAGGACAATCCGATCACAGAACACCTCAAGCACTCGCCGGACTGCGGCTGGGCGATCATAATGGACATTCAGCAGCGAAGCTCGAACCCGGCTACTATCGAAGACCCGACCAGTGATCGTATTACTCAAGCCCGAATCGCGACATTCGGAGCGGCCTGGCCACATGATGGCAAACGCGGATGGGTCTGTCAATCGGATAAGGTAAGATGAAGTGAGCTTCTCATCTGGCATCATATTAACAAGGATATCAGATGGTCGAGGGCGGGTGGTACTTCTGCCCGAACGAAGAGAGCAATGACCTAGCTAGCTGTCCCTACTGCAAGCTCTCGCTCGATGGTTGGGAGCCCAAGGACGATCCTTTGTAAGTCGCGCGGCCCCGCCGTTTCCTGATACGGAGGGAACTAATATGTCTAGTGATGAGCACTTTCGCCGCTCCTCGGATTGTTCTTTCTTCGTTTTCGCCCAACCTCCTGCTAAGAAGGGTAAAGGGTCCACATCAAAGAAGGGCCGTACTTCCAAAGCATCATCACGACTCTCGACCCAATCCGTTGCCACTACCACATCCGAAGCTCCTGAAATGGATGTCGATGAATCAATGGACCAGAGCGTGATGTCCCAAGCAACTGTCAAGCCGAAAGTTTCCAAAAAGGGAACTAAGGGCAAAAGCAAGAGCTCTAGGAGCAAGAAGGAGGATGTGATGGTAGAAAGCCAGCTGGATGTCGACGAGATCGAGCTTGTACAGCCTGAGCCTGAGCCTGAGCCTGAGCCTGAGCCAGTGAAGCCCAAGCGTGGGACCAAGGCAAATAAGCGAGTCAGTGAAGAGGTGAGTAATGACGAGCCGGAAGCAGTCCAAGAAGACTTCCATGAGTCTCCTCCCCTGCAGAACCACCAGCGAAGCGACGTGCGACACAAACGCGCAGCAGCAGCGTTTCCCAAGCTTATGATTACGATCATGTCATGGCGGATGCGGGCTTAGTGGACGAAGCACCTCAAGAGGGACCTGTCAAGAAGGGTCGCAAGAAGAAGGGCACATCCAAGAGTCGCAAGACCTCCGATGTGTCTGTTTCATCTAAATCTACGTCCAAGACGCGCGTGCCTCGGGACTCAGAGTTGGAAGCCGCATTAGAAGCCGGCCTTGACGCAGATATCCCCGAGCCTGCAGAAGAAGAGCGGGAACCAGAGCCTGACAAGCCTCTTGTCTCAAAGAAGAACAAAGGTGGCAAGAAAGCCAAGGCTGCTGCCGAGTCACCCGAACCCCAGCATGAGCCAGAAGAACCCTATTTTGGCCAAGATTTACCGTCAGATGCTCCTGCGGAGCTGGATGTCTGTAAAATAGAGGATCACCCAATCCCGGAGGAGCCAGAGGAACACGAAGAACCAATTCCCAAGCCAAGACCAGCCAAGGCATCTGGGAAGAAAGGAAGCAAGAAGAGCAAGAAGGAGGAATCTTTAAAGGCTCCGGCTACCCAAGACTCGTCCGAAATCAAGTCTGCAGCCGAGGATCGGCGTGATTCTGATCGCCACGAATCTTTTGTCTCGGTGGAAATCATAAACAAGGAACCTGAGTCTCGACGAGAGCCTGAGACGGAGCCCAAAGAAAAAGTCATCAAGAAGAAGTCGTCAAAGAAGGATGTCAAGGCAAAAAAGACCAAGAAGACCAAGAAGACGGAAGAAACACCTCCCCCAGAGCCGGTTCAAGAGCAGAGAGACCTCAGATCGCCATCTCGAGACGAGGACGACGTCTTCGGAACGCCAGATGACATTCCCGACCAAGTCGAGATGGTTGCAGCACCCCGGGCACCCTCACCGGAGCCATCTGTCGCCCACGAAAGGACACCAGTGCCAGCAAAGACGACGAAACGGTTCAGTGACATTCCTCAGGAGGAGCATCTTGCACAGTCCTTCTCTGAATCGCAAGGGTCTGGCAGAAAAGAACGATCAAAGCCTCTGCGTGTCTCCCAGTCATCCAACAGAGCAGTGTCACCACTTCCGACGGCTCGTATGAGTACGCCATCTATGTCACCCCAGTCATCCGATGCTGAAAACCATCCCCCTTCATCCCGACCTTCAACAGCCAGTCGAACTGTGCCGTCAGCATCCAAGGAGCTCAAGCCCCGAACCCCACTGGTTGCTCGCACCCCGTCTCCGTCGAAGCGCAATGCCAATGCTGGATTTCCGCCATCCGCACATCCCTGGACGCCTGTGGACATTGATGAGGTTCTCTTCGGGGAGGCCGATGATAAAGAGAATGCCGACTTGGCCAGTATGTTCAAGACCGTCAAAGGAACTTTGACCAGTCCGGAGAAGAAGATGACGGTAGAGGAGTGGATTATGTGGAATGCAAAGAACGGCGAGGAGCGCCTGAAGAGAGAATGTGAACGGCTCGTCGGCCAGTTCGAGAAGGAAGGTGGCCGGGCGATGCAACGCCTCGAGGCCATTGAGTGCATGGATTAAGCGAGCATTATTTGGGAGGCCATGGCCGGGGTTTAGGAGTTTGTCGGAGTCATGGGACGATTCAATATGTTAACATTTTGGCAATGCAATGCTCCTCACGAAAGAACACCTTTATATGGACAATTTGAAAATAAAACCAGACTCTGAAACGCCATGGGTATCATAAGTAGATTGTGCGCCCTCAAAATCTCCATTACGCAATGATTCCCAGTCTTCCTTCCCAGCTGTCCTCCTGCTTGACATCGTCCTTGCCCTTCCGACGCTTCTCATTCCGCTTGCGTCTTTTCTCCTCACGCTCCTTCGCCTCAATTTCCTCTCGCTCCCGCAATCTCTCTCCAAGATCAAGCTGCCACGCCCTTCGTTCCTCTTCCTCCCGTACTCGCTTCCTATGTGACAGCATGCGCAGACGCATTCGCACTTCCTCCACGGTAGCTCGTTTCACCTCTCCGCTCTGACCAGTCGCAATCAAATGCTGCTTGCTGTTGTAGTGCTCCACCAGCTGGATATTGTCCTTGAAGGTAAGGTCACAGTCTTTGCAGTAGAATCCGGCTCCAGCGCCTCGTTTGCCCATCGAGGCTCCGGCCGGCACGATCGTCGTTTTGCCCACCATCGACGCGACATCTAGCCGTTTGGTACGGGCGGTTGTCTCATCCAGGGAGGAAAAGTCGACTGGCGCGTGGTATTTCTTGCCCAGGAGCTTCGCTTCGTATCGGGCTTTGCCTTCCGCTTTGCGCTTCGCTTCTTGGTCGGCCGCCTTCTTCGCATACTCCTCGCGATCCCATGTTTTACGAAACTCGGTGTCCGAGGCCGGTGTACCGGTAGCGTTTGGTTGAGGCATTTTGTGTGGGTTTGTGGTGTTGGAAGGATGGAGGTTTCCATGCTATCATTAGAAGATCAAAGTTGATAGACCCGTGCCGATATTAGTAAGCGACTTTGAGTCAAGGCTGGTAAGTCGTAACAATTAGAGCTGAGGCTTGTGAGATTAGTGAGAAAGTGAGTTTATGTTTTGCATTGTTGTGCTACAGAAAATGTATTCAAGATGTCGCCTACGGTTGGAGCCTGACATTAAGGTAGTCTACCACTTGGCACCTATATTGTGAAGGTGGGCTCTCAATAGTATCATCGGATCCTCGCCCTGCTCACAACAACTGATCGCGCAACGGTATGCTGCCAATCGACTTGCCGTGTCACTATTGCTTCTGCCTGAAATTCAGAATAGACATCAGTCTTGATTTGAGAAGGAAAACGTCGACGTGGCAGGTGCTTAAGGCACCAACTTATCAGCCACTGAAAGCACAGACTTTGAGAAACATAAGACGGAACGTCCCCCCCTTGAGTCTCATTAACAACACCAAATGGAGCAGCCTACTACCATCCCCGATTCTACAGAGTCCAGACCTCGCCTGGGTCTGATGAGCCTACCGGCAGAGCTTCATACCCAGATTGCCTCGTATCTCTCTTACCCAGACGCTCTGGCACTAAAGCATACCAGCTTCCACTTCAATACCCTGAT
The DNA here is from genome assembly GCF_028827695.1 of Penicillium maclennaniae. NCBI lineage: Eukaryota > Fungi > Ascomycota > Eurotiomycetes > Eurotiales > Aspergillaceae > Penicillium > Penicillium maclennaniae. The sequence continues at coordinate 1,065,030 of NW_026623215.1, read as the reverse complement.
CTACACCGGCGTTCACTTGAAAGTAGACTGGCTCGTCGAACGCTTTGAGCGCAAGCTCGAATGCCCTATGGAAAAGTGCTCCTTTCGCACAGATGAACAATTTTGCAACTGGCGTATCCGCCGAATCATGGAGCGCCGCCGACGACACCTAGAATGCCGCCAGACCCCAGGCGGTTGCTGTGTCGTGGATGGTCAAACATGTCGCAAGGTCTTGATACCTTGGCTCAAGGGTTCAGGCCCAAGGAAGGTGACCAAGATGTTGTGGGTATTGGGACGTGAAGGTTTGTTGCTTGTTTTGATCCTTGCTAGGGCCGGGGCTGGCGATGCTGACTCTGTTCAATTCAGCTCTGATAATCTGCTTTTTTGCTTGCTTGATGGAATTTGTATGGCGTTTGGCGCAGAGGTAAAACTTCCGGGGTCTATATTCGTCTTTTCATTGCCTAACCAACGCCAACAGGACGTACGATGGAGACAAGCAGAGCGACATCCCACTGACTTACTTCACAACGAAGCTCGCCAGTCGATATCGATCCTCATGGTCAAGTAGTTCGGTCCTTCTCAAACTAAATCATTTTCGTTGAAGACCTCGGAAATGCGAGGGGCAGGCTGAGAGCGGATTTTCACCGCCACCCGTACTCCAGGAGAGCTTCCCCCACCCCTGCCGAGAAATGGAGGGGATCCCATTCATCTGCACGGTGCTCTGACTAATGGGGTGACCTGTTTGATGTCAACGCTGCAGTGTACAGCGCAGATGAACCAACCAGATTTGCAGGGAGCTTGACGGGAGTAAGATGGGCCAGATCAGATCACACCATACCCGCCGAAACCAGGAGGTGCACACCGCAGTGGAGAAACACGATCATAGCATCGGATATTCTCGAGCTGGACCAGTCTGGACGAACTGCAGCTGATTCCTGGTCGAGCTCTAATCCGGATTATCTTATCGCTGACGTCACATCGACGTGTTCGCATACTCCGCATCGAATTGCTATTTAATCCTTCATGTGTCCATCTCGAACTCCCATATAGCTTTGAGCCCTCAATTAAGAACACACAATCATGTCTGCCGAAGGAACCATTAACACCGCCACGGGCAATCACCCGGTGGACCCCTACAAGTCCAAGAGTCTCGAGGACCCGCCTCTCCCCAGAAGATCGAGGAGCTGGCGAAGTTTATCGCAGAGATCAAATTTGGCATGTTGACGACCCATCAGTCAGAGGGAGAATACCTGGCTTCGCGATGCATGGCCCTAGCCGCCCAGGTTTGTGACTCGTGACCCTTGATCTACTTCTTGGAACCGAGAAAGCTGACCTCAGGGAAATTTAGGAGCACGGCGGTATTGATCTTATTTTCCACACCAATCTATTTTCGGGAAAGACTATGGACCTTACTGCTCACCCTAAGGAAGTCAACATGTCCTTCTTGGACCCTGTCTCCGGCGCCTGGGCCTCTATCTCCGGTACAGCCACCGTTATCCCAGACCCAGAATCTGTGAAGAAATACTACTCACCGGCCTTGAAGGCATGGATCGGTGATATGGGCGATGGCGTGCATGATGGTGGCCCCTCAGACCCTCGTATTGGTGTTATCAAGCTGGAGGCCAAGCTTGCGACGCACGTTGCCTCCAAGAAGGGAATACTCGGCCGCGCTGTCGACACGGTGAAGGGCGCTGTTCAGGGTAATGTCCCCGATATTAACAGCATTCGGGAATTGTCAGCGGAGGAGTTGGCTGAGTGTGAGTACTCCATATCCACAATGTGTGAAAGTCCATACTGATTGATTTTAGGGCGCCGGACACATGCGTCTTCTTAAGCTACATGATCTTATGTTTGTATACCCGTGTTCATGAATTTCACGAGATAAAATGTTCCCGGGATAGGCCCTAATTGTTGTTGATCCGACGGAATCTTTTACATAGCGAATCAATTTCATGTCTTTGTCCATACATTGCTCATGACATGTATTATCCTCAATGGCAACCACGTGAATGGCCCTCAGTACCGTGATTAACGAACGATGATGGGACACGTAAAATTTTGTCCTCGTTGTCTGGTCTTGTGACGGAAACCTCCGAATGAACGAAGAGTTTTTTTTTTCCGCTTCTTGACACCAATCTGATGCCGTATCGCGATTTTTGTCTGACGAATATGGTCCGAAATATTTAAATCCTCTGTCTTGTTTTGACTTGACTTTCGTCTGGGAAAGAACTAAGGGAAGAACGCAGGGTGTATTTACTTAACGACTTGGCTGAGGTAGAAGTAGGATGCCATCGTCACCCTAGCTCATACATATTGCTGCTTTCCTCTATTCAACATGGAAAATGCTCTATCAGAAGGACTAGAGAAGAAAAGATCTCGATCTGCGTGCAAGGGTTTAGCCTAGCTCGCTTTGACCTATCCTGATGAAACTAGACAGAGAGGCCTCCTGTTAGAAGACGGATTACTAGTACGAAAGCATTGAGCCTCTCTTGCCCATGTCGGTAGATCAGCGCTAGCGCCAAATGTTATCATGATAAGAAGAGCCAATTTGTCGATACATGTTCAGCTGCAGTACAATAAATGTCATTGATATACTACGTGCGAATATGCACTAGTCAGTCTGTCAGAGACCAGAAAATTTCAGTGCTGTCCCAATTCGTCAAATCGTCAACTCCCAGCCAAACTTTCAACGTTATCCCAGCGGCCTCAGTTTCAGACGCTAGCAAAGGTGGCAGCTCCCAGAGGCTCGGTAGATCTTCTTGTTCATCTTGGCCCTCATCGTCAAAAGCATCGGGTCTCTCGGGTGAATAAATTGTCACCGTATGTAGACGCGGAAGATGTGTCCTCTTATGCCTGATCAAATCAGGAAGAAAGGTATCATATCGATCAGGGTCATACTCATTCTGGAATCCCGTGAGGTCTGTATCGTCGTAGAATACCTCCAGCACCTCCAAATTGGGCGGCAAGTCTCTCCAAACCCCGACACGATCATCCCATCCGCAGAGAAAGACATGATAAATCCGAAGGGTTTTCAAGGCCGTGAACTCGCTGAGGTTGATACGAGGCCCATTGCCTGAGACCTTCGTGCACGAGACGCGGCCTTGTCATGACCATCTCTTCCAGTGTGCTCTTCTGTGAGTGTAGTGTGCGCACAAAAGCAGCAGCCGTCCACTCTTTGGCAGGTTCATCCCCGACATGCCCGAACCACTCGCCTTGCTCGACATCGTAAAGAAGGTATTTCAAAGCCGCTGGCCAGCTCAATACAGATGCAAGAGCCTCTTCTTGCGCTCCACAGTCAATGAGTCTTAGATATTCCACAGGTGAGGTACCAACGTGCGAATCATCGTCAAATTCCAGGGGCACCCAGTCATTGAATTGGTGAATGGTGAGTGAGTGCATACTGGCGTACCAGAAGAAGGGAACGAGGGGATAGATCGAGTCACCATCATGGGGGCCTGCACATGAAATGAACGCCGAATTGATATGTTCATCGAGAACCGGATTCTGCTCGAGGGTCTGATTGAGCTGGTCTCGCGGTCTTCTCGCTCCACCGAAAGCGTAGTCGCGGACCAGGATGTCACGGTATAATATTGGCGTTAGAAGGGCATGAAAACGACGGCAAAGGAGTATCAAGGAGCGCAGGTATCCAATTATACGTGGTGGATCATGGTCGATGGCGTAACGGTGGGCGTCCGCGAGCCTATAGAACGGCACTTGGACTTTCTCTTGCTGAATGCCTGCTTGCAAATAGTCGACGATGAGTAGAACAATCTCATTTGGAAGGTCTAAGAGGTTCGCCATGATGATTGCTGGGCAGTGATTCTAGATCAACTCGGCCACTTTCGATGAGAATAGGGTCAATGGGCTGCCGACGGTCTAGCCTGATGTAGATTAGTGCAGTTTTGACAGATGAAATCTTTTGAGGATTATTATGTGAACCGTGCACTGAAATTGTAAAGCCTTCTGATCTGAGAATCCTGATGTGTCAATTTCGTTTTGTTTTTTTTTGGGGGGAACGGTCTCTATAACAAAGATACACCGAGCCAACAATAAGGCTTCCACTTCACGGGTGCGAGATCCTCACTCATAGCTCATCCTTGCCATTGCCGCGTCTTTTACAATCAGGAGACTCTTTTTTAGCCATTGCAATCAAAAGATTGACAATAAACTCAGCTGCTGCCACGGAGGTCATTTCCGCGTTTATGTCAAATGGCGGACTGACTTCGACAAGATTGGCGCCAACCAAGTTCAACCCTTTGAGGGCTCTTGAGGTATCGCTTGAGCTCACACGCCGTCCAGTCTCTAGTCCCGGGCGTTCCAGTCGTAGATGTACTTCCCGGGTCCAGAATTGCACTCAGATGATCACCAGGGAAGTGCCCGGATCACTTTTTGCCGTGAATCTGTGAATCACGAACCGTCAATGTCAATAGAGACAAATACTGGATTGTTTCCCAGAACATTGAGCGTCCGCTTAACAATTCCGTCCACTCCGATATCATCGATGATCAGGCGGAATGTAGCGGGGCTTCTCAATGGTTTGAGTGAGCTGAACCTAAACATGGTTGACTTTGAAGTCCCAGGGGACCATGTATGCCCGTAAAGGCCTTAGACACACTTGAAATATACAGAGGTACATCCACTACTGCGGTCGTGAAAACTAGGATCAGAAATCGGGGAAAGGATTGAACGCTGGATGAGTAGCGAGACCGGAGAGGAGGCTGCCACGATCTAAACCTGTAACAGTAAAGGCGCTATCTGCAAGGGCTTGCTAGATAAGATAATCCTGAATAACCTATTTTGGGTACTAAGACTTACTGGGTGACTTTGACGCAGGCACTAATCTTACAGATGGGACCGGGAATGCCCATTTACACCCCGAACGGTGACGTGATGTGTTTTTTAAAGCTTGAATTCCCAGCCATTTCCTTTTCTCTTTCGAAACATGCATCCGAGTTGTCGAAGTTCCTGTTCGTTTAATTTCAAATACTATGCTTATATTACATAGTTCATTGTTCTCAGCCAAGACAGACACATTCACGGAGGAAGAAGCTGTGCGTCTCCAATACTAGACGAAGCGCTACTTCTTCTTTTGCGCTCCTGGGCATAAAAACTCGTCGACAAGACTCGAATCATTCTGCGGTCAGTCTTTTTTGAAGGTGTCCGCGGCACCCGGGTAGCCAACAAGAATAAGGTCGGGATCATGTAGAGCGGGAGGGACTCTGCAAGTATTTTCTTGATCTGCGTCACCTTTTCGGAAGCCATTTGATCATATTTTGCGTCTTCCAAAGATATCTCTGCCGTCTCGGAATTGTTTGGATGGTCGCTGAGGTATAGAAACGCCGCTAGACAAGGGTCATCTTTGCCATCAATGACGCCGAGAAGGTCCACTACAATGGCATCCTTGGGTGTTAGAGATCTCCTAGCAAGATGCTCGACTTCAATCACATCAATTCGGCATCCATCAAGCTTAACAATAGTGTCTTTGCGGCCGATGTACTCGATCTTCCCATCATGGGTCCATCGTGCCAGGTCTCCTGATTGATATAAGCGGGCGGACCGTCGATCGGGATGAAGCTTGCTCAGCCAAGGTGGTATCTCTTCAAGAAAGCCAGCTGGTTTCGTGCGGTCCGATGCTTGGTGATTCTGGTCAAGGTAGCCCCGTGAAAGATGGGGTCCTTCGATCACAATTTCTCCCACAGCGCCAATAGGCATCAATTTCGCAGGATTCATCGGGTCGACGATCCAAATGGCACCGCTTGATGGCTTTCCAATAGTCGCGGGCGAGCTATTAGGATCATGTACATCATCGTTATAGGCACAACAGACCGCTGCTTCACCCATACCAAATTGATTGATGAGGGTTGTCGAACTTCCAGCCCAATTGCTCAGAAGATCCTTGGGAAGAGGTTCTCCACCGACACATAGGATCCTGAGACTGCTCATAGCTTTGGGGCTTGCTTTTATGGCAACGGTAGGCGTTAAGAAGGCAATGTTGGCGTTGAGCAGTTGAATGTTGTCAGCCAGATCCTGGACAGTCTTCATCGGCCCTGGGACACAGCAGCAACCTCCTACAATGAGAGGAACCAGGAACTCCAGATTACTGATGTCAAAAGCGTAATCATCAAAATGCAGAAACCTTGTGTCTTGATTCAACCCCAGATTCCGCGCGTAGTCTCTGATTGCAGAGGCGTAGGACCGATGCTCTTGTACAATAGCCTTGGGCCTACCTGTGCTCCCAGAGGTGAACAAAACCGTACAGGCATTAGAAGGCTGAGCGGAAATAATAGATGTTCGTCTATTTCTCAACGGACGCTTTTGTAGCGATTCAGGAGTGACGGCGATGACCGTCTCAATACGATCGCGGAAGTGATCGGCGAAGACAGGATCACTCAACATGATCTTGGCCTTGGTGCGATGGATCACCGAATTGAGATAGGCCGGTGGATTGCTGGCGTGGATCGAGATGTACGCTCCTCCTGCGCGCAAAATGGCCAATCGAGCTACTATTGCCCATGTTGATTTCTGAAAGCTACTCAAGACAAATGTTTCAGGTCGCACACCCAATTGAGCGAGATGAATTGCCAGTCGGAGAGAGAGATCATCCAACTCCTGGTAGGTCAAGTCTCCATCGAATGAGCGAACTGCAAGTCTGGTTGGGTACCGTTGGCAGTTTTCCACAATCAAATCATGTAGACATTTAGAATGCGAAGTTCCACTGGTATACGTCAGGTTCTGGATTCTATTGTAGTGCCATTTCGTGCAGTAGTCAATTTCTTCGAGTTTGTAACTACCAGGATGAGTTGTGATTTGCTGGAGGACGGTTTGAAAGGTCCACAGCATACTCCAATTGGGAGATTTGGCGCCTCTTTCCGACTTGGTTATGGTAGCGAGTGTTTGTTTGTCGTTCTCAATCACGATGAGCTGGATAGTGAACAAGGATAGAACGTCAGAGATAGAACATCAATGCCGCAAGCAATGTCGCAAGCGATTCAAAGACTAGCTTACCTCAAAGCCTTCACTTTCTGAGTTTGATGGCACAGGGGTTCCTTCTGGCGCGGCCAAATATCTGAGTGCTGAAGTACAGACATGGTGGGAAGTGGGAAGCTGCGAAAGTTGGGCGCCATAGGATTGTATGGAACTCGACACTGCGAAGGCTTCTGTGGCCTCTATAGCATCCAGCAGCGAGCGTACACTCCATTCCGGATTCACTCGCACCGTATAGACCATCGGTTTGCCCGGGCCAGATTCGAGAGTCGATCCCTCATCATACTTTATGCTGATCAACTCCTCTGGCTGGAAGCACCGGAGAGTGAGAATCCATGCAGCCTTCAGAAAGGTTGACTTCGTTGTTGATTGCAATACCAGACTTCCATGTGAGCACCAACTCTGGCCCAAGTCAAGCTCACTGGGTTCCGCAGATGAACCAGCAGTCTTGGTGACAGCTAGTGAATTTCTACCCGGCCGTTTATGCCGAAGGGGGGAATCCAAATCCGCCAGACTTGGAGCCATCCTTCACGAAATGGAGATGTGAGAAAAAGAGAAAAGATGACGGGGCGAGGTCAAATGTGGATGTCGCGGTGGAGGGAAAAATAGAATCCTGGCGACTGATGGGAAACGTGGGGATGCTATGTCACTCGCAGTTGCAAAGGGACTTTGGGGAATTCCACACCTCGTGCAGCTCAGTCTTACTCGACACATTCCCAATCTCGTCAATTTCATTCGCCAAAGGGGTGATGAGCTTGGCCTGCAGCTCCTCGCCGATTGAACTAGGCGCTTTCGCGGGGGGCGATCCCTTGGATGACGAAAACCCCCTGGGAAGTTACATCTTACATGAGAGGGAGAAGTCCTGGCGATCTGACATGGACTATTATGAAATAGAAACTGAAACTGAATCGTAATAAAACTTGCATGCGATCGACACAGCCGGACAGAGCAGGGAAACGAAAGGGTCCTGAGGAGTCTAGAGCTGATCATGATGATAGTGGTGCGTGGTTCGTGCCCAGTGGCTCGTATGCATCGTGTATTATATACGGTATTGTGTATTCTATTCGGTACTGTTTCATGGTCATGAACGATCTTCGTCCACTAGGATCGGCTCTACGGTTCCCCTTGCCGCACGAGAGTTGTACTAGGACATCGTGTGCATAGTCCACCTCTACAAGATGCAAAAAAGCTCAAAAGCTCCAAAGCTCCAAGACCCCCTCCATTGACGAATTGTGTCACAATTCTTGCTGAAGTTTCACCTGCCCTTCGATTCAATCCTCGTCCTTATTCTATACGCCATTCCAAAGGAATAATCTGGATCCCATCGCCATGAAGGAAAATGGCTTGCTTCCGTGTCATGGCGGACCTCCATTGGATCACGATTTCCACAGTGGCTGGGGATCAAACTATTCAATGCGCGGCTTCATCGCTGATCGTCGGGCTCGTGAGCTTTGGAAGCGATACTCTGAGGATCCTGGCTCGGTTGAGCGCCAATATCATGCGATCTTGAACGAATACACGGAGAAATTCCATCATTTCTTCCAGGGGTATTGGCCCATCTCTTTGCACGCTCATGTCAGTGATGTTTTGGTCCCTACGACCTTGGCCACCCTAATTCTGAATACGGCATCGACCAGTCCTCTTGTGATTGAATCTCCCGAGCTGTCTCCCATGTTGAAGGATGATCCAGAGCCGGAGAAAATACAGGATTTTGTTCGGAACTTGCTGGGGTGGACTGATGTACATGTCACATCACCCCGATTTGCTGTTGTGGAGGGTATTTACGGTGGGGCATTTGGACCCTTGGTAGGTCCCTCTTTTCTTGAGCCCGTGGAGGCCTAACAACTAATAATTTCAGGCCCTTGTGTCGTCTGAATGGGAATACAACATTATCGGGACGGGCCAAGCCCCGGTGGTAATTCGAAAAGAAGACTTGTCTCCGGATATCCTCCTAGAGAAGCTCATTCTTGCAAAGCAGCGAGGCTGCATGGCAGTGATTGTCGACTTGGTTAACACTTCAGATGGATCAGTGTTTCCCCCCTGAAGTCTTTACTCGACTGCAACGTGCTTGCCATCAAGCAAAGCTCTTCCTCGTCGTGGATGAAGCCATGACGGCGATCCGATGTGGTGCGCCATGGGCATGCCAAAGACCCGAATACTCCCAAGGTGATCTAAAGCCGGACTTGGTAGTCTTTGGGAAGGGCTTATGCGTCAGCGGGGCTTCCATCAACTTCGATGGTGCCATGATGAAATCTCTCGGCTTTAATAAAAAGTCTCAGATGCTCCAGAGTATTCGTTTCTGGAGAGCTCTAACTAGTCGTCCGGTGGCTCTTCCAGTTTTGATTGAAGCCTTGGGGATTCTGAACATGGCCCAAGCAGAAGATTGGCCAGCTCGCAGCGATGAAATCGAAAAAGCGATCAAGACTTTTGTACGTGACCACGCAAAGACTTTTTGTGAGGATGACGAACCTGTGCGTGGCCTGGGAGCTATGATAGCGGTGAAAAGGGATGTCTCTGCGCATTTCCGGGTGATGGCAGCAATTCGACGTCGCTCACCCTGGGTCCGTTGGCTCCCCAAGCTCGACAGCGCAGCGGGGAATCGGAAGGCTCTCGATCAATACATAATGGGGTCTGAGAGTAAGTATTATCGACACGAATTAGCCAAGGAAGCTGATCGTCAACGGACACTTCCATTGTGGTGTTTTGTTTGTGGTATTGACGCCTCAGCACCAGACTGGTGTCGTACTTGCTTCTTGGGGTGCTGTGGTCACGATGATTGTATGGAGGTATTCGGCGTACACAATTGTATCTAATTCAGGGCGCTTCCAGGCAAAAGTTGTCACATTATAGCTGTTCAGGCCGGCTCCAACTACTCTTTTGAATTGCCCGAATGATCTTACAAACTCTAGATAGCGACTTATATCAGCATGATGCGTCGTGCTACTCGGAGTCCTTCGACCGAGAACCCAAGAAAACCAAAGCAATAACGCCTGCTACAAAGGATATGACCCCTAGTAAAATGAGTAAACATATCTTTCGAATTTTCGTGGACCACTTACCTAGACAACACTGCAGTTCAAAGTACCCAAAGGTTTCCACCACAATCTCCGCCAACAGTGGACCGGTCATCAGTCCAGCCATCCACGTCATACTTGTCATGGCCATAGCGCGAGAATAACCTCCATTGGAGCCAAATTTACCCGGCTCACGGGCTTCAAGAGCATCAATTGTTTCTGCAGGTATTCTTGTTAGCTTGTGTTACTTTTGCAATTGTGGCTCACTTACCAGTTGCTTCCATGGACCCCACTCCATTGAGAAGGCACATCAGGCATCCGATCAAGGTCATGCAAACAACGTATAGGCTCTTCCCCGAAAGCGCTTCAACCCACTGGAATCGACTGTCGCCAGGGACTCCCAAAAGTATGATGAACGGTACCAGACTGAAAAACCCCACCATTGTTGGAGTCCGCGATCCCACCTTGTCTTTCATCCAACCTACGGGGGCTGCCAGTAGCATGCCAGGTCCCTGAATCAATCCTAACAGCAAGCCAACGTGAAGAGCTCTCCAACCGAATGCCGTTCGCACATGTACCGCCAGGGTACTTTCGAAACAGCCAATCAGTAAAGCAAACACAAAGTAGCAGAAAATCCCTGCGGAGAAACGCATTTCGCGAAAAAGACAAGCGTAAAATTGCCATCCTCGAACCTCTGAAGAAGTTGAAAGATTGAGCTGTTCGCCATTGGTAGCAGGTGTCTCATCATTCAAGAGTGGCTCTCGCTCCAGGTCTTCGGCCACGCGCTGGGGTTTGACGGGTTTTTCCATCATTATGAGACGCATGATAATATCGACGAGGAGAAAGCTGGCCGCGCCTGCCCATGCACACCAGTAGCCTCCCACTTCAAACAACAGACCTGCGACCACAGGTCCGGCAGTGGTGCCCGCCGCTGTAAGCGTGGAGCTTAGACCGGCAATCTTGCCCATGTGCTCAGAGCCAATATTTTCGGCCATCGTTGCCATACCTACGATCCACAAAGCATTGCTAGCAAGGCATTGGAAGAAGCGACCAACAAATAGCCATATCACTGCATGTTTGGTTAGTCATTTGGGACATGGCAATCAAAAACCAACAGAAAAGAAAAGAAAAAGAAAGATCAGAAGTGCGTACAGTTGGTTGTCAGTGAGAGACAAGCGATACTGATCAAGGCCAGTACAAGGATCGACAATAACAGGGTCTTTTTACTAGATACTGCATCGGCTATTGAGCCAATGAATGGACTTGAGATCACAGACACAAGGGCGCCTTCAGTCAAGAAGATTGACGTGTATCTCTGGGTGAGAGATGGTGCCAAGCCAATTCGATGCTCCAGCACCGTAGGTAGCAACGGTATCATGAAGGCAAACAGCAGTTCATCTACATTTCACAGCAGATGAGCAAGAGTTGGGCGGATACGGATTATCCCATCCCCTTCGCCTTGCCACTTACCGGTGAATAAGGCCAGACTCATCGTACTGATGATCCAAGTATCGGAGGATCTCCAGGAATGGCCCCACGGCACGCCATTCTGCCGTTGAAACATGGCAGCACTTGAACACCAGATCTTGTCTAGTGAAAAGGGCATTTGCTGAAGACTGTGGTGAGCAGAGACCTCATCAAGTCTGCGCTAGCTATCATGAAAGATGGTGGTTTCTTGGTCGTTTTTTTGGGTCGTAATGGGTATTACCGAGGTATTAGTCTGCAGACTCCGGCCTTTTGGGCAAACACCTGTTTTTATTTGCCCCCTTCGTGGATCCTTTCGCCCACCAACCACAATGTTTAGGCCGGACATTCCAGAGAAGCCTGACCCGGAATTGGCCTATCCAAGTCTGGCTTCCACAAGTCGTGGCTCCTAGCTAGCCCGTTCAAGGGCTGTCGAGAGTTCGGGCCGTGAACTGAGGGGGTTCGTGTTCTCGGCCCACTTCGTATGCAGGAGACGTTCGGGAAGAACTTCATGGTCATCACCGTGATTGACCCTGCAGGAGTCTGAGCACAGCAGTTCGTGGGTCTCCGTATTCGGTTTCGTTCGATCGGAATGCGACGAACTCTTGCCACGTCATAGCCTACTTCCAATGATATCGAGCCTTGAGATTCCTCCCGGAGCCCGTTCAGCTAGCCAGTGCCTCCCGGAGCTGCAGCTGATTCTATGTTTGGAGTGCGGAGCAGAGAGCAATTTTTGACGGGATGTCTGTTCGATTATTCCTTCTTCTTCAGACTGCCACTTCTTTTTGACTCGGCTGCCGCAGCTGGGGCTTCACGCCACGAATGACTGAACATACCCGCCAATAAGTTCACCCTAAAATTTACCCTAGGCAACTCCTGTTGTCCCTTTCCAACTCCTTTTGAAAAGCAATCACCCCTCAGATTAAGCACGAAAAGTAGTCATTATATGTCGCGCGATCTCTACTAGTACGGCTTGTATCTATTGTCCCATCAAATGTATCCCTATCATCATCGTGAAGGTACAGAGAGACCTGGGTTGCCTTAGAATTTAAGGTCCCTTGGTTTCAAAGCTTTGATTATTGGGGCGCTGACACTGGGAACGCGAGACAAGTAATATTGTTCATCTGTACCCTTGACTGACTTCAAAAACTGTTTTACACGATCGGGGCTCCTTCTTACCTCTACTTCCCGATTGCCAGGATATCCGGCTAGCCAAGTTTCCTCTAGTTGTAATGGAGATTGCAATAGAGAAGCTCTGCACTCAAAACAATGTCTTACTCCAGGTCTGGCATAGAACATACTTGGCGCTGTGTGAGGTAGTCCCCTCCTGATGAGGGACCCAGGGACTCAATGTCGGCTGATAAAGAAGCGCACCCAACAATAGCAAAGTAGCGAATCAACTTGTCTCTAGTTTTCCGCGCGGCTAGGATCTGTTTGGAAGGAAGCGGCTAACGCCCAGCGCTTATTCTTCTGAGAATGAGCATCTACCTTCTTACCCCCTTTCTTATGCGTAGATTCTACCTTTGTTGTCCGAATTGTTGACCTCTGACGGTGAATGATACTAGCCGTCTCTATCAATGTTGGATGCCCAGAACCAAGCCAGGATCGTTGGCTGGCCGCGATGATTCCAAAGGCTGCAGGTTGACGATGGAGATATACAAGTGGAGTTCCTCACGAAGCACATCATCATAGCTTGAAAGCCAGCATACGATTTTAGCTCCAAGAAGGCGTTGGGACGAGCAAGTGACTTCACGACTTTGATATTGTTGCAGGGAGTGCAATGTGGAAGCATGGTGTTACGAATGCAGAGTCCACGATCCTTCAAACAAGCCGTACAGCACCGGTCACGATCATCCAGCCGAGACGTCATCGTTTATACAAATTTTTATATGGGCTTCTCGAGTTTCATGACAGCTTCCCAATAATTGAAGGGAACAGCATGTCTCAAACTGAACCTTGAGCACGGCGCGTCTTTCTTCGACGGGTGTGGTTCTAGTCTTTCACACGACTTTCAACAGACCGTAAATTATTAGCTTTCCTCTACAGGTCGCCTCGGACGCAGTGCGCCATACTATGGGTTGAAATCTTCCAAGTCTTTCATTACTCCAATCCAACTGCATTCGAATTATCCTCCATGCGTTCTCCACTGTAACCTCGTAGATTGTACACCCTATTCTAATATTATGTTTGACGAGGCCCAGGAGAAGGTGAGGGGGGTAGCCTCTCCCGTCTTCTTACGTGGCGGTCTATCTGATCGCAGTTCCACGACAACGCTGATCATCAGTTGGAGAAAATGAATGTAGCGGTGAGGCATTGACTAATGCGACCTGTCAAATGTCAAATACATGGTACCCACATCAAACCTGAAGTTTGAGCCGCCTTTCAAGCCAAAAGCACAGCAATTCACAGCCCTTGCAGCAAGTCAGGAGAAATTCGTCTACTGAGTATGCGAGAAGAGACGACCACTTGACTTCAGCAAATGATCGCTCCAGTGGCAGAATCGCGTACAAAGCTGAAGCCACAATGGCCAAGAAGAGGTGCTTCCTCTGTAGAGGTTGACGGGTAGGAGTCTACTGAGAGGTTACTACTTAGGGGAAATGCAGGAATGATGGTTGTCTTGAATGCTTTGATGGCTCAGCGTCCCCAAATCTGAAGAGTTTACAGGCGACCACGGTGTTGCTGTCATCGCCTTTCTTGATTGATGTACTTGGAAGCTCCACGGAAGCTTTCTTGTTTCGAAATCTCCTTCTGGTCACGAACCATGCGTGCTGGGTTTCCTAGATAGGCACCCGAGTCTATCACTTGTCGATCTCTCTCGAAGCCATTGACCCGTCGTTCAATAGACGGACAATCACTGAACCAAAGTTCCTGGTTCATTTCATCCTGTAATTTGAGCTTCGACGGCACTTGAGTTATGGCTGCCCCGTTGAAGGGCTAAAGTAGGCTAGAATAAAGCTGTGCAGTCAATGACTGAACTGACTGACAGTGAAGCGTTTCGCCATTCTAGGATAACACGATGCCAGTGACTGGAGATTTAGGGAAGTGGCTTGTGTTTTAGAGAGTGCGCATGCATTGTGCAGATTGTCCCCATGTTTTGAATCTGCTTATGCATCAACGAAGGCTCACTATCACGAAAGTACCCACTTGTTTCACTCCGCGAGCCTTGGATATCATACAAGTAGCTAGAGGGCCAGCTGACAAACAAAATTTCGCTAATCTCAGCTATTATTTGTGTTTTCAGCTGAACAGTTCGGCACAATGAGCTCGAACCACGGAGATAGAGGCCAAGCGACAAGTTTCTGCTCAACTCAGGCTCGTCTTTCTTCAAGATAGAGGAAGAACCCCCCCCTCTAACTGTGTCCTTAGACACACATCTGCACAAATTGTTCTCATTGCCAAGAGCAGTCACCGCGCATCGGCAAGCCAAGCTTTGTCAAGCCGGGGGTGTATCACAATCACAAGATAGTCACGGCAATTTCCTAGGCAAACGATTCGAAATTCACTCGAAAAAAAAAACCAATAGCTAATTCTTTAGTGTTGGTCGCGTAGGACCCAGGATTGCTTACCGGGGAGGTACTTTGGGTCATCATTGGCTGGGGCATGGGGGCGATCGCCCCGGGACTCCATCATGATCAACAATCTAGACCTCAGCAGTACTGTACAGGTCGAGGGGCCTGTTTGATGAGGATTGACAGGCTCTCGTGCTACAGTAAGACTCCGTAGGGCCGTGGAACGGCGATCCTAGGAAAGAAAGATGTTGCCGATGCCTCTAGTGGATGTGGGGCGGTTAAAATTCTCAAGTTCTCCTTTTCGCCGAGTCTGACAGTCCTTTAAGCACATAGCACGGTCTGATGTCTTATAACACGAGGCAAACGAGCAGGGATCTATTATAGTCAGCCTTTGCTCGCCTATAATCATCCAAAAAGACAGCAGTGCTCCACGAAGAGAAAGGGTTCATGGGGAGCAAACAGATGAGCTTATTGGCTTTCTATCTACATGCCAAGCAGGAACCGCCGGGGAAGAAAATCGCATAATTGGCGGATATCAGGATATCAGCAGTGCCCCTGACGCTAGTCCAGTTAGTTCGTATTTAGTTCGTGTTTAGTCCATCGTTAGCGGCATTCTAACTCTGGTGGCTCCATCAGACTTCCCGCTAGCAGCCGGCAGGAGACATGGTTGGTCTCGAGGGTCAGGGGCGTCTCGTTGCTCGCGCTGTACTGTAGGGTTCGAAGTGCTCATCTTTTTGAGGGTCTGGGAGTTGGGGCCGCTTCCTGCTCCTGAGCCCACGGTTGTCCACGGTTTGTCCACGGTTTGTCCACGGTTTGTCCACGGTTTGTCCACGGTTTGTCCACTGGGATCCACTGTTAACTACTGTTCTCACACGATTCTCCACTGCCACTCCGTACCTGGTGCCCTGCTCCGGAGCCAACAAGACCCCCAATCTCATACTGCTTACAGTTAGTGTCGTTGCTCCTCCCCTGGTGCCTGCATTGGAACTGGGCTGTGTTGCCTTTTCCTGGGTTTCGCTCTTTTTGGACTTTCTCTCCTTCGACCTCATTCTCTGTGAGCTTTGCGTCCTGTGTCTCCCCAGGCCTACTGGCCAGTCATTCGTTTGATCCGTTTCATCTATTCGCTCTTTACACTCTGTCGACACAATGAAGTTCCAGATGACTTCGTCCCGCGCAGTCGCGCTGATCGCCTTCGTTGCATGCGCCGAGGCTGCTCGTCATGGTCATGGCCACTCCCATGTTCGTCACCAGGAAGCCCGTTCCGTTCCGGAGAACACTACGCTCCAGAAAAAGAGCGGACAGTGCCAGTTCCCTACCGATGCTGGTTTGGTCGCTGTCACTCCCAATGAGCAGAACGCCGGTTGGGCTATGAGCCCCAACCAGCCCTGCGAGCCCGGCAACTACTGCCCCTATGCCTGTCCTCCCGGTCAGGTCTCCATGCAGTGGGACCCGGAGGCCACCTCCTACACCTATCCGATGTCCATGGTGAGTATCTTTTGCCCCGGATCTACATGTCATATGCAATCAATGCAAGGGGCGCCCAGATCGCTAACCCTATCATAGAACGGTGGTCTCTACTGTGACGAGAACGGCGAGATCCACAAGCCTTTCCCCAACAAGCCCTACTGTGAGGATGGTACTGGTGCCATGTCTGCCAAGAACAAGGCTTCCCAGGCCGTGGCTTTCTGCCAGACTGTGCTGCCTGGAAACGAAGCCATGCTGATCCCCACTCTGGTTGAAGAGCTTGCTACTCTGGCCATCCCCGGCATGTCCTACTGGTGTGAGACTGCCGCTCAGTACTACATCAACGCCCCTGGTGTCTCGGTTGAAGAAGGTTGTGTCTGGGGTACCAACGCTAAGCCCGTCGGTAACTGGTCGCCCTACACTGCTGGTGGCAACACTGTCTCCGACGGCAGCTCTTACCTGAAGATTGGTTGGAACCCCATCTACCTGGAGACCACGTGCCCCTTCCGCAACACCAAGCCCACCTTCGGTATTGAGATTGAGTGTGAGGGTGGCGGCTGTAACGGTCTTCCCTGCAAGATTGATCCTTCTACCATGGAGGTCAACGAGATGAGCGCTGAGGATGTCTTTACTGGTGCTGGCGGCGCCACTGGCTGTGTTGTCACTGTCCCCGCGGGCTCCAAGGCCAATATCATCGTCTTTGACGTTGATGGAAGCGACGGTTCCAGTTCCAGCTCCAGCTCCAGTTCCAGCTCCAGCTCCAGCTCCAGCTCCAGCAGCAGCTCCAGCAGCAGCTCCAGCAGCTCCGAGGCCTCCACCAGTACTGCGGTTCCCACCAGCACCAGCACTAGTACTCCTACTCCCACCTCGACCAGCACCAGCACCACAGAGACTCCTACCCCGACTTCGACCAGCACATCCACTCCCACTCCCACCTCTACCTCTACCCCCACTCCCACCTCTACTTCAAGCTCCACTTCGACCTCCACTGTGATTCCCACCTCGACTGTCACTTCGTCTAGCACCAGCACTCGTCTGCCCAAGTCAAGCCCCTCCATGAGCTACACCTACCGTCCTCACGTCTTTGCTCCCACTGGAGCCTCCGAGATTTCGTCTTCGGGATCCGGTTCCAACTCTGGATCCTCCACCACCGGTGCCGTCTCGGCTTCTGCCACCAGTACCGGCGCCGCCACCAGCACTGCTGTCTCCATGATGACTATTGCCCTCAGTGCCGTGGCCGCCATTTTCATGAACTTCTAAATCTCCACTGGTCAAACGTCCTTGCTGTACAAATGTGAGCAAGTGCATGCATGGCTTGTGTAACATACAGCAGAATTCTTGTCCGCGGGATCCCGGACAGCAGGCATGCATGTATTCGATTCTTTCTACAATTCTTCCACTTCTTGATACCCTCTTCTACAATTCTATTCATCATTCGCGCACGGCGCGGATGCCCATTTTAATGACGACGTCTTACGTTGCCGTCTCAAGCTTGATGATACTTTTGCTCTTCTTACTAGCTCCTCAGCACCCATTTTTTTTATCTTATTGGATATACCTTACCCTTTTTATATGCATTGGGCCTTTTTCTTCTCAGTGTACATTCGACGACCGGTTACGTTTTTGTTGGAGCCGAGCGAGTTTTGGATGGTTTTTTTGTTGTTTGGTCATAGAAAAATGGGGTTCAAATCTACACATTTTTTGTCCTTCTTCAGATTCTTGTTCTACTTTCGAGATGCATGCTGTGTGATGTCACATCTTTATGTGGCCAGGGGTCCCCGGGGAAGGTTATTGTAGACTAATTTCTTCATTTGTATCTTGTGGACATCCAAGGCCTGGCAGTTTTTTGGTAGGGCAATTCAAATCCTACCAATACATAATTACCCTAGAACATCGACTGTCGGATGACTTGTATGCGAACTAACTATTCAGATGCCACGGTCATTTCAATGCCATGTTTCCAATCCGTAATTTGAACGCCTTCCCGAGGTCGTATATAATGTTTCCATCTCATCATAAAAATGCCAATGCTCCAGTCCTAAAGTGATCCGTCTCAATTGTTCAACCTTTCAACCGGGACAATCATGTCTGGCCGTCTAGCTGTCCACGCGAGCCCGTTCAGATTGCGCTGTCGCACTTCATGCATGTACTTTCGTTGCTCGTATGGCATATCCTGGAGCCTCACTTCACCGTCTCCGTTATACATGGTATAGATACCGCATCCAATGAGGACAATGGCGATGCAGCCGACTATAATGGCGAAAACGTAAAGGGAGAAGCGGTCGGAGGCGTTATCGCGCTTGATAAGGGTATTTGCGGTGTCCATTTCGATAACATTAGAGCGTGAGAATAGTCTATAGATATCAGTCTCAATGGTCTGGAATCTTGCTGATAGGGTTTGGGTGGTGGTGCGGTGGACGTACATTTGAGATACAGCTTCGATGATTGGTGCCATTTGGTCCAGAGTATATAGGCTTCAGCGAAGGTGTAAGTGGGACAGATGCGGCAATAGAGCGCATATGGATCAGTGGGGGCGTATATTGAATGAATGTGCGAGTATGAACGAAGGCGTGTACAGGTGAAAGAGTGTTGGGATTCTGCAATTGAACGGCTATTGTGCGGACAAGATAAGATATAGGGACTCTAGTAGACTCATCTTGCCAAGACCTTTCGTCCCATGCATCCAAAGATAGTACTGGGTAGCTGAAACACGACAGAAATGGAACCATGAACCACGATCAGACTAGGGAGCTCTATACTTCCCAAAATGGAAATCGCGTGTCTGACGGCCGCCGCCGGTGATGTCATAACCCGAGCCGGCCAATCGTAGGCTCGTATAGATATGGGTCTATGCCAAAATGGCTTTACGGTTAGACATAACTCTTCCCTTTTGGTCCCCTCACCAGCTGAACGGGAGATTTCCGAGCATGATTTTCAATGTTGCCCTCTTCTAACTACGATCTCGGGCTTGGTTCGCTGGAATTTCTCGATGGTCCTCTCTTTTACGTCCACTGTTGCGTAATTGGATCCGGTATCGGCCACAAGGAGCTAAAGGCGGGTTTGCAAACACCATGCAAATGGCCATATTCAAGGATATCTCCGCGAGGGTTCTGCTTTTAACCTTTAGTACTCAACCAAGCTGTAAAGTCTGCTTAGTAAGACTGTCAACACCCACTGCCGCTGCCCTAGTACTGCGGAGCGACAATAGTCCGCGTTGGAGTCTTCGTGATATGCGTGCCATCCTTGCAGATATCTTATCGTCTGTGCCTGAATATTTGTGGCCTGCAGCCCCATTCCAGTCACAACTCAACGTGTGTTTGAAATTTCATCGTCTAGCCACATTTCTGTCTGACTTTTGTTTTCCGGAGAGGTCAATAGGGAGATCGTAGAATTGCGGTAATTCCTTCGCTAGTAGGCAAGAAGCAGAAGCGGCACATCAAGTAAATGGCCTAGCTTTACTGCAGCGTTCTCTACGATACCCAGCTTTCATTGTGCCATACAGGAGATCACAGTCCTGCGCTCCTGTCGTCTTGAAGACCCGTAAAGGCGACTCGCTCTGGAATCTTTTGCAACACCAAACATGAAGAACACTTCCGCAGTATCAGCGACAGCCTCTTGGCCATTAAGGCATGATCTGATCGCCCTTGGCAATCTGCCTTCCGCCGGCGGGTAAAGGGTCCACGGACGGACAGGCTAGTCCCCTCTTGCCGAGGAAATTTACCAGCGCCACGAGGGAACATGGAGCATTGCAATTTTTAAAGGATTTTGCATGCTGGAATCAACTTTGGCTTCCCTCCAATAATTACCCCACTGTGCATATCCCGCCCCCGCAGCTTTTGTGCTGTCTTGGCAGTCATCATAGTTTGAAGCTGGACTCACTTCTCTAAATTTTTTCTCCCAGATTACTTCCAAGACTATAATAAGCTCGGCTCTAGACGCTATAGTCAGGGGCGCCTTATCAAGTACCTTGGCGGGTTTACCCTTAGCAATCCCGAGTTCGAGCAACAGTTTAATCACGGCTTCTTGATAACGGGCAGCAGGCAGTACTGCTCAAAACCAAATTCCAAGCCTCCTCAAATCCGTATTCTCTGTAGCTCTGTAGAATAGTGTCCGATCTGAGGAGATTCAGGATCGACTCCATAGCATATCCACATGTCCGCTGATGCAGATTAGGCTCTTGGTTTCCGCTCTTTGACGAGCGCGGTATTTGCGAGATCCAGCTCCTTCTTTACAGCGCGCGCGCCCCCCCCCTCAAGACCATTGAAGCGCATCTTATCTAGAACTATTCCACGATCCAATTCAAGCTGCTTGCACTCGTGACAGACGCGCTCGCCCGCGCTCCGCGGAAGCCGCCCGGACGAGAGGAAAGATTACATGATACAACTTCAGGCACATCCAGGCTACTAGTGATTGCACCAGACGTGCTTATCCGTGCACAACAAAGACCCACGCCGTTTTGTTGACGCTAGGGAAAAGTTTGTAGGCATGTGAGGTGCACACGCTGTGCTCATATCAAAGTAGAGAGGTTCAGCAGCCAGAAGATTTGTCCAGATTTTGAAGGCTGATGGTCAATGCACTTGGCATCACCAAGTTAATTAGAAGTTTGGTTGAGGAGGTCGTTCAGAAGGCTCCAATGGAAAAGGAGGGAAGTATCACCAGTGTTATCGCTTCTCTTGAGCCTCGGTGATCAGCCCCGCATGCCGCTCAGTCAGCAACTCCATATCCGCGACTTTTGCCTCATCAAGACTTGCCGCCAGCACAATGCACGATGGAAGCTGTCCCTGGTCCATGCTACACATGCCGCAATCGGCGCATCCAGTGCGATCAGACTGGCGTGCCCTGCGTCAAGTGCGAAAAGGCCGGATTGGAATGTCTTGACAAACGGCCCTTTCGATGGGTCAAAGGTGTCGCCATCCGCGGGAAGATGCAAGGTCGATCATATGAGAATGCGGGTCCTTCATTTACGGCAGAACATGCGTCGGTGTCGGCGAAGGCGAGGCGCGCGTTAATTCGTTCCTCTCAGGGTCGTCTACACAGATCGAATAGTAAGTTGAGCCAGCCGGTCATGATTAATATCATTGGCTATTACTTCGAGGGATCCTTGGCATCACTTCCTGGGTTATGCGGACTTCCATTATTGACGATCCATTTCATGATCATATAGACACTTTGGGCACTGCACCGAGTATACCGTTCAGCTTGCAAGACCCCTCTAAATTCAATCTGGATCAAGCATCCAAATACTACATTGATTATTGTGAGTATCTTGGTCCCTCCTCTCTTGTCCGTATATCAAATCTATTTTACTGACGGACTCGGCAGACGATGAACGCATTTGCAAGCTCTTCATTGTATATGACAGCGATAAGAATCCTTTCAGGAGCCTTATCCCTCTGGGCATGAAAGATCCTGTGCTGATGAAAGCTCTCCTGGCGCTGGCAGCACGCCACCATGCCAACACCGGTCAGTCATTCTACCAACTCGACAATCCTACGTCGCCCAGCCTGATCAATGCGAATCGAGATGCGCTTCTTTTCAAGCATCAAGCTATGGAAGCATTGTCGCACTCTTTGCGCGACAAGAGACTTTCTGTTCAAGACAGTACCGTGGCTAGCATCTTCTTATTAATTTTTTTGGATCTTCTGGAGTCTGGAAGTGACGGGTGGAATTTCCACCTGGAAGGCGCAAAGAATCTGATCGCTTCCACTTACAAAGATTTCAAGGATCAGGCAGTAATCAATCACGGGCCTGGGGGGACAGTGCGAGACATTCGAGATTTTATTATGAAGCAAATTTATCTGTAGGTTCACCTCGATCCGTTGATTATTAACCAGCTGATATTCCCGCAGAATTGAAACACTTGGTGCTGCATTCTTGCGCCCGAAAATGCTATCTCAAGCGCCATCTTTTGATCAGCACGAATCCCAGCTTCAAGAGACCATCGAGAAGTCGTTCCTTGGATGTTCTGAATACATTCTGATGGCTATACAACAACTTTCCATGGAAAGAGACAGCATTGCAGGCTCTAGGCCACTCGACAGCGAATCTGTCGAAATCCACATTCAGAGTATCACAGCATTACTCGAACTCATTAGAAATTTTGATAGCTATGCTTGGGCATCGAAGGTCCAGGAATCACGAGCCTCTTCCCCGCAGGAGATTGCTAATCTCTGCACATTATCTGAAGCCTACAAGCTCGGTGCTCTCCTCTACGGCACACGTATCCTGGACTCTGTGACAGGTGAATTTACAGAGCAAGACGATAAGGTCGTCGAGCTCTCAGGCCTGGCTGACTCCTTGAAGAACGACGAGGCCATGTTCAAGTGTGTTCTTTGGCCGATCTTTGTTGCAGGCCTGGAGTCTCAATGGCAGGCCCAGAGAGACTTCCTTGTTGGCTGCATGGAGAGATTCTGGGAAATCACTAGGTGTTTAAATGCCATCAACGCGACAAACATCTTGCAAGAGTACTGGCAGCAAAAAAGCTCACCAGGCGATAATCGGTCAGAATGGATCTTCAACATTGGTCGCCTTGGGCGCGACTGGCTCTGGATATGAATCCGTGACATGAAGCAAATAGCCGTGCTTTTCGGTTTGATTCTATTCTCTTTCATTCTCAAGCTCATCGCGCTCCTGCGAGGGCCACAAATGCCTGGAGTAGATCGTTTTTGAGATCCTCCCAGTTCTCCAGTCCGACACTGATCCTTAACAATTTTCGGTCTACCTTTGAATCGGACATTGCGCGCCATTCAATCAAAGACTCGACGCCGCCTAGACTCGTCGCATGTTGGAATAAGTGCAGCTTACTGGGCAACGCTCGAGCAAAGTCTTCGCTGGTCAAGATGATCGCAAAGACGGGGCCGAACCCATTGGGCATCTGCAACTTCAACCACGGCTCAAACTGGAGACTGGCGTGATAAATTTTCTGCAGAACAGCCTGGATGGTAGCTTCTTCTGATCCGGCAGCCGGCATCGACGCATTCAAACCGTTGTGGAGCCAGGAAATTAGTCTGGCAGAATTCTCACTTGCGCGTTGAACGCGAACCTCCATTGTGCGCAGACTGCGAGTTCCAAGCCAGCCCTCCAAGTTCCCCAGCACATTGCCCAAAGCTACTCGGTCCTCGAACAGCTGCTTGGTCCAGTCGTCCCGCTTTGTTGCGAGGACACCGCAAAGTAGATCGCTGTGACCCCCGAAATACTTGGATCCAGAGTGCATCACGAGATCCGCTCCCCACAGGAATGGGTCTTGCAGGCCGGGAGGAGCAAAGGTGCTGTCAACTATGAGGTAAGCACCTCGAGAGTGTGCCTTTTCGGCATACGCTGCGATATTGAAAGCGGTTCCGAGGGGATTGATTGGTGTCTCGAGTAGAATGACATCACCCGCATTCAAGCTCTCGGCAGGACAGTCAAGAGGAAGCTTTTCCAGTCCGGAGAGACGAGAGACGACGGAGATCACTTCGTGGCTGCCGTGATACCCCTCGCCGACAGATACTCGGCGCGGGTTCAGAAGCGTGAGGGCGGCATACAAAGCAGCCAGACCCGTGGCATAGGCCACAGCATTTCCCTTGAGTAAGGTTGAGAGGATAGCTTCGAATCGAGTTGCGTTTGGGGCGAACTCTCGAGCATAAACGTAGTTTGTCCCGTCGAATTCAGCCTAGTGAGGAGTCAGTGTCACGGAACTGGACTACAGAGACTTTGTACTCACCACTGGATCTTCAGATGGGACTAGTTCGTTCGGATCATGCGAGTATCTGAAGGTGGTGGACAGGTGAATGGGAGGCGCAACGTCCGTCACCAGATTCAAACGGTCATCGGCGTGAAGCGCCTGGGTCGCCGGATGGCTATTTTCTAGAGGTGCCATTATACCAGTTTTGATCAAGTTTGAAAACAATGTTCGACCGCTTCAAAAGGCCGAAGTGCAATTATATACACGTTGTTCGTCGTTTAAGAGCCCCGCTCCCGATAACTTCCTAAAACGGACATCGGTTCCACGGTTCTGATTGGTCATTGCATCAATGGATGGCCACCAAATTCTCGTAACAAGTTCCTCCTTGGGTTTAGATGGTCAAAAGGGCGTGCTGATGGACTGTGAATAAATTGCATTTTGTACATGAACAAGAGACGAGAGCCCGACTCGGCGAGCAGAGCCAACAAGAAGTCTCCAGAAGCCCCGCAACTAGAGAGCACCAATGATAGCCTGCACGAAAGTCACCCTATCACCCCGAGACCCCAACTGTAAATAAGAAGCCTAAGAGCCCTAGACAACTCGGACTCACGTTTAAATCTATTCTTCGACTCAACGCAGTCATGTACCTGCGCGCAGTCCATGCAGAGTCTTCCATTCAGGCTCTCTTCGAATTCATCAAGGCGAATCCCCTGGGTGTCCTCACAACGGCCATCTCATCACCATCTCATCCATTCATTCAATCCAGCCATATCCCATGGTTACTAGATGAGATCAGCGATAATCCAGAGGCACCCGTGAAAGGTCGGTTACGAGGCCACATGGCCCGCGCGAACCCTCAAAGCAAAGCCATGATCGAGTCTGCGTCCGCGTCCAACACCACAAAGCTAGTACAGGACGTGATGATCCTATTCACAAACCAATACCATCACTACGTCACGCCTAAGTTCTACACTGAGACTAAGCCGGCGACTGCCAAGGTCGTCCCGACATGGAATTACGCTGCGGCCCAAGTCTACGGCAAAGCTACAATCTACTACGACTCAGCTGCAGAGGAGACTTCTCAATACCTATCGAGACAGATTGATGATCTTTCCAAGATGTGCGAGACCTCAATCATGGGCTATACTGGTCAGGACGGGCAACCTGGTCCTTGGAGTGTCTCGGATGCCCCTGAGCGGTATATCGATATCATGAAGAAGGCTATCATTGGCATTGAAGTGACGATTGAGAGTATAGGGGGTAAAGCCAAGATGAGTCAAGAGATGGGACAGGGTGATCGTCAGGGCGTGATTGACGGGTTCAATGGCTTGGGTTCGGATATTGGAGCACATATCGCGCAGCAAGTCAAGGAGCGTGGGGAGATGAAAGATAGGAACTCTCAATCTTGAAAGAAATCTGTTTCCTAAAGAAACTTCATGCACTCCCTAGATCTTAGCATGATAGGCTTTGAGGATTCAATGATGAGACACAGTATTGGTTTCCATGTCTAATTCCATGTTTCCGTCATCCAGATTTGACATTTCACCCCTAGTGTAAACCGCTCACGGGATTAGTCAAGGCTAGAAGCACATAGTTGTTTTCCAGGTCATAGGCCTGGGATCAAGTTAAATAAGTTGGATATTTTGAAGTCGTGCAGAGAAAGTGCGTTGGAAGCAAATGCCTTAAGGGCGGACTGGATCTAACGGGAGCCGAAGTCCAACCCCCGCTTCACCTCACCATTCCCCTTTCTCCCTCAACCAAACACTCTCCAAAAATGCCTCCTTCGGCGCAAACAGTGAGTCTGCCCTCAGTATCACCGACACTTCTCTTGTCTTCTATAAAAGGCTGCACGTCTGGACAAGTCTTCGGAAGCTCCCTACAACTTACCCCGCACTGTTATCATGGCTCCATCATGCCGCGCCACTGCGAGCTCCCTGAAACGATCGCACAGACTATACGAGCATCACAAAAGCTAACACAACGAAAACATAGACCAGATTAGTATCTACCCTTCGCCTCCTTATCCCCCGCCTCCGCCTCCTCCAAAAGAAGGACACCGCTTCGTCCGTCGTCCAGCGTCGTGAGCTTTCCCAACTCCTCAGTGAAGGTCGCGAAGCCTCCGCACGCATCCGTGTCGAGAATGTTATCGCGACCGATATTGCAGTCGAGGTGATGGAAATGGTGGAGCTTTACTGTGAGCTGCTACTTGCGCGGGCCAATGTGTTGGATCAACTTGCGTTCGGGGAGTCGGGGACACGCGCACGATTGCGCGCTAAGGAACAGTACAAGAAACACAGTATGGCACAAGCTGGCGGAGTGAAACCCATTGAGAGCAGCGGCTCGCGATTCGGGTTCGGCTGGCTTGGGGGGTCTCAAAAGAAGGAGACCAGTCCCGCAGCTTCTACCAGTCCCGGCGAAGTCTCTGGAGATCCATTGACAGACGAGGAAGACCCCTATATGGACACTGCTCTCGATGAGGCCGCGGTTGCTATCTTTTACGCCTGGCATCGCTTCCCACACGAATTGCGCGAGCTCACTATGCTTCGGACCATGCTGGGTGAACGATACGGCAAGGAGTTCATGACGCTGGCACAGGACAACAAAGTGGATTCTATCAAGGTACCGGATCGACTTTTGAAAGGGCTGCGCGTCCGACCACCAGGGCAAGAACTTGTCGAGAGCTACCTGCAGGAGATCGCACGAGCATACGGTGTCGCATGGCCTCGCGGTGGAGAAGACCTGGACGTACAAGCAGACCTTGGCGATGCGCCACCGGAGTTCGTGGACTCGAAGGACGAAGGTGATGCCGACCAGGGTGGTGACCTACCGCCGACGCCGAGCAAGCAGGCCTCATCCCGACCAGAGCTAAGCGAAATGAGGCGCGCTTCAGAGACTAGTGAATTGAACAAAGCCACACCCCCACGCGGACTCGCAGCAGGCCGAAGCCCCGTTAGCGTTGCGCCGCCCGCGCCCCGAACTGATAACCCACACCCGCATGTGAAAATCCCCGGGGAGGGTGATACGAAACCTGCCCAAGGTCAAGCGGGACCGAGAAAGAACAGCAACGGGATCCCTGAACTTGACGAGTTGACGCGAAGATTTGCAGATCTCAAGAAGAAACCCTGAATCTGCGGCGTCCCGTGTTGGCGTCTGGCTGCCTCGCTAGTAGTAATTTGTGCATGAGACCCATGAAATTGATCAAGATGGTCGAAGCTTTTCCGGGGTATCTGCATTTGCATCTGCATCTCCTCTGCACGGGCGTTTGTCTTTTTCTTGGACTTGGTCCCTGCGCTAATTTGGCTCATTCGAGTGGCAATCCGAACTGGTCCCCCTCTTCATTGCATGATTTCCTTTCCTCTTTATCATAGGCGACTTTACGGCTTGGAGAAACCGTGAGTCATGTAGCAATTGAATGGAGAAATTAGAAAGTATGGGTTATGCATTTCGTCACAAACCCGAGAATTGAGCCTCAAGCCTCACGACCGATCTCGATCGCCCACTCGATCGGGGCGCGATCTCAGATCCCACACCGTTCACCCTCCCAGCCGGGGATTGAGTACACTTGTCGAACATCCCGAACCGAGGTCACACTCCGATGTCCATGCAAGTCGTCCTAGAATCACAACACAAGAGCCGGGAAGCCCCTGTCGACCTGACAGCGTTTTGTGTTCAACGGTCGGACCGTTAGACTAAAAAGGTGGGACCCTTGATTCAACACGAGTCTGCACATTGGATACATCACTTCTACTTCCTCCAACTATGCCGCCAATCTAATAGACGAATCTCCCCCCAGCTCTGCCAATCCGGTCCGATTGCCCCCTCCCCCCCTTATTCTCCATGCCCGTCTATATGCTTCACGGATTCCGGTGGCCCCGAGAAGGCTTTACAGGGATTCGTGTGTACATCGTGCTACACAATCTAGAAGAAGCCGCCGCCGAATACCTCCAACAGCCATTGACAACAGAGCTGGTACTAGAATCGCTCAAGCGGACACAATCGGACCTCATGCCTCGGCTACCAGAGCTACGCTTTATCGAGTACTACGATCCCGCCGACGAGTCCAGCACCACCGTTTCTCAGCCCTTTGCTTATGTCAGTACCAAGGTCGTGACAATTCCTGACGGCAGTACGCCCGAGGGCGCAGGGCCAGACATGAATATTGAGGACGTGGTCGAACAGGGCTCTGGCATGACGGACGACGCGACGGAGGCGCTAGAGGCGTTGCGCGATCGTCTTGCGCCCGGGGAACATATTGGCTGGTTTATGGTTTATAATGGGGATCCTGATAGGTGGTATCCTGATTCTGAACTGGATGACGACGACGAGAGCTATGTGGCCGAGAGTGAACAGAGCGCCACCGAGCCTGGGACTCCTGCGACACCGGCGTCACCAGCGACTCCGGTGAGCTATACGGTATGGTTGACCTATGGCATTCTCTTCAAGGTATTTTACTAATGCCGGATCTTGTTGTAGGCGCGATTGACAAGTCTTTTCAATCGCATGGGCACGACCACTTCATAACCCTCCGGCCTACGCCCATCGCATGTTCCCCGTGCCATGTGCGCAAGTGGACATAATGCCACTCTTCTACGTTCCGGGTTGGGCCATTGTACCCAACGTTTGTCGTCTGCCCGACCCGGCTACGACAGATTTTACGACTTCTATGCCTAACGCCTGTTTCTATACCTTCCCATTTCTTTTCTCTGATTCGTTGCACACAATCTTCTTGAAAGATCGTCTACCAGCCCATGGATCGCCGCTACTTTCATTGAAGACTTCGTCTGGCTGGACGAGGTAATTGATTGTCGAGAGTGCCATTCAATTGTATTATATTCCAAGAAAAAATTTCATTTCTTCTCCTATTTGCGACCGATCACGCGTTTCACTTTGATAGTAAAATAGGCGGTGAGTCACGGCATTATGGCGGAGGGGAGCTTCGCGATAACGGAATCTGCGGAGAATATCCAGAGCTACACCCCAAGACTGAACCGTGGGGTCATACAGATGCTCGCCAGGCGATTTCCTGGTATACAAGATGGTTCTCTCATTTATTATTGTCCAGAATCGCCAGTGAGTGATGTTGGGAGCAGCGGGGTGGGCGTACACAATGCTGATGAAGGTATAGGGGCAAAACGCGCCTGGCGAAGTGGTACGCACCGTACAGTGTGAGTGTTGCAATTTTCTAATCTACAAGTACAATTTACTCACAATGCTCCAGGATGAGGAGAAAGTGAAGCTCAAAGGCGAGGTCTGTACCCGCGCTTCCGACAGTCACGACTTGCAACCCGCAACCCGCTAACGACCGCCTAGGTCCATCGTCTTGTCGCACCGAGAGATCAAAAATACCAATCGAACTTCGTCGAGTTTCGCAGAAGCACCAAGATTGTCTATCGTCGATACGCCGGGTTGTTCTTCTGCGTCTGTGTGGACGCCAATGACAACGAGTTGGCGTACCTCGAAGCTATCCACTTCTTCGTCGAAGTGCTGGATCAGTTCTTCGGCAATGTGTGTGAGCTTGATTTGGTCTTCAACTTCTACAAGGTGCGTACTTGGATGGACAGAAGACGGACTGCTGCCCGCATGCATGCAGCTCGTGGTTGGGCCAAGCAAAAATCCCCCATGCTGATTGTTCGGTCCAGGTCTACGCGATTCTCGACGAGGTCTTTCTCGCAGGCGAGATCGAAGAGACGAGCAAGCAGGTCGTCCTCACGCGACTTGAACATCTGGATAAATTGGAATAAGGGTCCGCGAGGGGCTTGATTCAGAGTCCTGACTAGAATGGACCTGGACATTGATGCATTTCGGATGGCATCAACACACAAGTCATTTGCATGGAGTTCAGGGGGTTATCAGTCCACGGGTTATCGCCGCAATGAATGTATTTTTTCCGTGCTTTGGGGCGTTCAGGAGAGCAGATGTCATAGATCTGAAAACTGTTACCATATTGGGGACCAATGTCGAAATCTTCAACCAACTGGGTGTCATTGCCAAGGCTCGTATTCTTATGAACATCCACGAAGAGTGTAGACCCTGAATCACCGGGCTTTGACATGTCAGGGTCTCTTTAGGGCTACACCAGGCTGCAGCCATCAACTGCCGAAATCTTTGCCGTCTGCCACATTCCAGCGGGGTTGATGCCCAGGGCTGGTCCAAACGGACCGCAGGTTAAGCTCAGATCGGATCGAGATGTTTAATTCAACATCGCGGTTCCATAGAACGTCTCAAATGTTCGTGGGGTCGTGTGAGGTGATCGTGCTCAGCGATGGCGAACTCGACATTGTGGGCTTGGCACACACCATATATTGCACGTTACTCTCTACTGGACCCTGAGTCAAATTTGGCTCTTTTTCTTTTCTTGTCCCTTGCTCAATAACAATTGCTTCCCAACTAATGACGTTGAATGAACACATACTTGCTTGACCACGGGTCGAGAATGATGAGACTCGAATATGATGACACCCGCGTCAGGACGACGTCCGGCCAACTCTACCTCAAGACACTAATCGTACTACGACCGCACCACGGGACCACTACTGCACCACGGCCTCAATCTTTGAACTTACATAGTACTCAATACACACCGCATCAACCCTTGTCGTGATCAGCCCTCCACTTCCTACCTTGAGAGATTTCTCAACCCTGAAACCCGAGAACCTGAGCAAGACGGGACGATCAGCACAGGGGAGCCACTAACGGGGCAATGCCGCTTTTTCCCAGCGCTGCAATCTCCGAGACCAAGTTCGCCAGAATTTGGTGGCACTGACGGCGCTGTGGCCGCAGCCTTTTCGGTCGGGTGTCTTCCGTGCACACCTTGACTGTTTGACCCTTATGGAGAAGAATCAGGTACGGCCTGTATCAGACCACACCCTGAGCAGGAAGCGCATTGATCACCGGTATATTCGATGTTCTTGGCATGTGGAACTCATCCCGCTCTGGTCTCGACCACGAGCACACTCGCCTAATACAATTAATCTGCGGAGCCGAGTGGAGCTGTCTGCCACAAACTCGTGAATTGGACCCGACATTGGGTCCAGGCACCTCGTGCCCCTGGATCCGGTATCCTGATGCTGATCGGCAATTTCTCACTGATTGCCAACGAGCGACCGTTGGATCCTGACCATCATGTTTGACATATGCAAGGGCAACGAAGGCTCACATCTGAATGATACTCACCGGCCCGATGTGATTGATGCACCTTGAGTTTCAGAAGTTCACAAAAGTTCGATTCACTAATTCGGAATGCTCCACCTTTCAAAATGTACGCGTTGCCCTCTGCCGAGCCCCACCAATCAAGCCCACTAAGGGCACGGATCGTCTCCAAAGAGCCGGCAGAAACCCAGGATGATCCCCGAGTATCGAGACTGCGTACGCATCGAGGCTTGGCATGTTAATTACGAGTCTGGGCTTGCCAGGACCTCCACAATTGGTGCCTCCCCTGAGAATCCCCTGCTCAGCCTGTGACGTCTTCACCATCTGCGCCTCTCTGCTCTAAACTTGTCCATCCAGCTTTCTGCCATTGCACACTGTTGAGACAGGCGACGTGGGTGGACACGCGTTGATCCGAACCATGTGATTGAGAACCAACAAAAATACTTCGTTCAACCAGAGACCGGACCATGGCAAGGGAAAGGATTGACAGAGCCAAGACTCGACAGAACGAGTGGAAACGTTGCCACTCGCGGGGTCTCATTGCTCTCTTTAAAAGTCCGGTTCATCTGTCATAATTGGCGCAAAGCCGCTTGACAATTGTCCACTCTTCTACTTATCGTTCAATCGATCTAGTGAGGATCTGTTCAGGTGTTTTTTTTTTTTAATTTTTTTGCTTCCTTGAATTCCCGCCCCCTTATCACCGTATCATTCATCCCTCTTGCAACCCACCATTTCCCCCCCTTCTAGACTTTTTCTACCGTCTGTCCCTTCTTTTTATATACCCACCCAGTGCTCCTCATTCTTGCACATCCACTCCTTGATTTCTTCTAGTCTCATCCGATTATACTCATCCATTCCGGGACTTCCTTATATACCCATCATGTCTCTTGCTCTCTCCGACAACCTGCCGCCTCAGCCCATAACCGACATCTTCACCGATGACACTAACATCGACCGTCGCAAGTGCCATCGCACTGTGCCCATGAAGGTGCTGGCTCTCGGCGTTGGCCGTACCGGTACAGCCTGTGAGTAGCAGCCTCCGTCACTTCCGGTCGAATTATGAAGCTAACCAGTTCCTTAGCTCTCCGCAAGGCCCTAGAGCGCATGGGCTACACCAAGTGCTACCACATGATGTGCGCCAGTGTTGAGAACCCCCCCGGACTGCCTCATGTGGCACGATGCCCTGAACGCCAAGTACAAGGGTGAGGGTGAATTCGGCCGCAAGGAATGGGACCAGCTTCTGGGCGATTGCCAGGCTGTCTGTGACTGGCCTGCCTGTGCCTTCGCAAAAGAGCTGATTGAGGCCTACCCCAACGCTAAGGTCATTCTGACCACCCGGGACGTCGACCCCTGGCACGCGTCTGTCATGAAGACTGTCTACTGGCGCGTCAGCGACCCTGAGCACAAGTTCGTGTCAAACTTCAGCTGGGCCGCCGGCATGTACTACCCCATGCTCAACAAGTTTTTCGAGACCTTCTTCCGCGGAGATTTCCCCGGCAAGGGCAAGCAAGTGTACGAAGAGCACGTCGCCGAGGTCCGCAGCCTCGTCCCCAAGGAGCGTCTCTTGGAGTACAACATCAACGACGGCTGGGGTCCCTTGTGCGAGTTTCTCGAAGAGGAGGTTCCCGACACCCCCCTTCCCCCGCGGTAACGACATGGCCGATTTCTACAAGCGCTGCAGCACCCGCAACCGTCACCAGATGATGAACGCCGCTCTCCAGGCCGTCACCGTTGGCGGTACCCTCCTGGCTACTGGCTTCGCAGCCACCATGGCCTTCAAGCACTTCACCCGCTTCACCCGCTAAATTATCGGGGCCACTTGCATTATTCGTCACTCTCCAGTGCGTGCAGGCACCACTGAAGAGAGCGACAGACGTGGTCATGAGCCCTTTTTATTTTCTATTTGAACTGGCCACTGCAGCTTATAATATCCATTTTGGCCATTGGTAATTTTTGGTGGTATATATTTCATTTTTCACTGGTTCCTCAATAATTTTTTTTTTTTGGTCTTTGGAAAACATCGGAAAATCTTTGGGGGGGTTTTTTTTTCTTTTCGTCATTTCTGACACACTTTTTCTTTTGCATGACTCAGTTTCAAGCCACATTGGAACATTCTCCTACGGGGAATGGACAGACATGATGCTTCCGATCAAAGGGCGTCATTGCCACAAATTTACAACAAGACTCCTATCTTTCCATCATTTGGCATGACATAAAAGCAAGGGGTGGTTCAGTCCACGTAGCTTCGCCACCGGCATGAAACCCTGTAGGACACAAGGTATTGCATTCTCACGATCTGACATCAATGAAACTACAAGCGGGTATTTTTGAATATCTGGATCATGAATCATGAATCATGAGTCGTAACTCCAGTCGGGGCGGTGCCCCTAGCACACCGGAGTAAGTTTCCTGAAAGAGACCCACGGCGTACACGCAGCGCACATACCAAACGCTAGGGAGATTGCTTGGCTTGATTAGCGGCTTGGCGTGAATGGATGTGGCGATTCCTGCTGCAAACGGCCCCTCTCCGCCTACGTATCGGGTTTTCTCTGCCACTTCTTCGCCTTCCCTTCCCGATTTAGTGTTAAGGCCTTGCCGCTTTTTGCTCACTGAGTTTAACTGAGTGATGGGTGAGCGACTTGAGTAACGGCCTCAATAAAATGCAACATGTCAGTCCAATTCAGGTGTATTCCCCACTGTCGAGGTTGCCCCCCACAATTCGCATCCAAAAAGCACGATCATCAAGTTGACCATTCCTGTTCACCAAGTCCACCCTATGGTATCCTTGGCCCGAGATGGCTTGGCCAAACTAAACAGAACGTAGTACTTGTTATGCCACTCGTCGTTTGTATCAGTATGGCCTGCCCCTGAAACCCCTGAGAAATGCCTAATTGGTGTCATCTTATAGTGTGCGGTATTCAATAACGGATAGAGCGTACATTTTCCCGGTGGCCTTGTCATAGATGATCTTCGACATGGTTGACATACGCGGTAGGAAATCATACTTCTTCGGCTTTCTTATTCTTATGTCAATTTAAATTCAGAGCACGCGAGGGAGAGTTCTATAAATTTACGGAGAGGCTTCCCGAAATTTATCGTGGATCGCTTAGCATAACTCAAGGTCTAGCTTCCAGAATTCTTCTTCGTTCAGGGACTTCCCGGGGACTTTTATCACAGACCCCATCAGTGAAATAACCTCCCGAAACGATACTATCTTCGCCTTGCTTTCCCTCTTGGTACACAAGGAGGTCAGGGACAACATCACAATCTAATTCCTTGAGCGCTTTTAAGGTCGTCAACTCTACGTGCGGCTGTGGCTTTGCAGCCTGCTCTTGTCGAATCTGAGAGCTCTGATATTGGGAAAGCTTTATACCCCGTTTGCCTGATATTAGTGCCTGAGGCGGCCCCCACGGTCGTACCTGTCACTAGCCTGAGGCCTGACTAAAATGTACTCAGTGAGCCTGACTCCGAGCGTCCTCCTAAAAGCGGCGGCAGCTAAGAAAGGAAAGCCCCACCCAGCAGAGAGACTATGCTACTTAGAGTGTCCTATGTACTGTACGTAGTCCACTTGCGTAGAAAACGAGACATCCTGAGCCCTCTTCTATTAGGTAAATTCGTTTTCAGGGGACCTCTTAGCTTATGGTCGATCTGACCCGATTTATTCTACAATCTTATGCTGAAAATATTCTCGGGCTCTTTTTGTGCGCCTTGATCGACCGTGATTGACACTGTGTTACGGGGAAAAACACCCCGTTGTTACTCTAACATTCATCCCAATCTCCAGCTCGACTTTAGGACCCAGTCCTGTTTGCATCGGGCGGTCCTGCAGTAACCGTAATTTTGATTCCACCGGGCTCATCTGATCTATGGGAACAAGGGATCGGAAACTGGAAACACTAAAAATAATGTATGTGGTCTGCACACTGTCCGCGCGTCCATCCAGGGTACGGGCAAAGAGCTGGAGCGATGAGCCACATGCACGTGGCGGGTGCCCCGATCGAGCCAAGAAGTTCACGATATACGTGTGTGGCTGCGTACACCTGTTGGAGGTCTGGGTCATGCCCATGCTTGCTAGCGCAATATCCCAGCAAAAAAAATATATTGTCACGTCCTTGATAATAGTAATTCAGTGAAATCGTCTTAGACCCGGTCTGAGCGCCTCCAGCCTTTAGTCGCGAGCCATGACGTGGCCTTGGACAGGCCGAATTACAAATACCGTACCATCGTTACCGATCGTTCAGGGTGAACCTTGTTTGGAGCAAATGAAGATCGGACGGACTAGTGAACTTGATAGCCCACGAGGCCGTAGTTATGAATTTTTCGAGGATTTTCTAAAAACTAAAAAGGTTCGCAGGAGTATTTTCACCACTCCACAAAAAGCAGACAGAGGTCCCCGCATACTTCCTCTTGGCAGAATAAACTAGCATACGACTAAAGACGGCACGATGAGCTAAGCAATGGAGAGTCCAATCTGAATCGTCAATCAGTTGCGCTATCGGCCAATCGTCGCTGTGCTGCGCGCGGCGCCCCGCTGTGTCTCCGCCATCTTGACTGAAATGGGCTCCGTACTCGTACCCTTTTTCCCGCACATGGATTCTTGCGAGCTTCTTCTCCTTGCATTAACCAGACATCTGTCCCGTTCCTGTGATGTAAAGGTTGATCGCTATGGCCTACCGTTACTCCTCGAGGAGTGCTTCCTCGCTCCTCCTCGGCCTGTTGCTATGCGCCTGGGCAGTGGCCGCGGAGCAGGTCTCCTTCTTCAAGTCTGTAAGTGTCGCCTTCGAACCGTGAGGAGTAGAGCCTTATTCCCAATGCCTAACCTCGATCGCAGAGACCCGACATCTACCCGCCGGACCTCAAAATCGAGTACAGCGACCCCAGCAAACTCGCCCCGGCTACATCTTCATCGCACCCTATGAAGCTGAAAATCCGGGTCCTTACATCTTCGACAACTCAGGGGTATGATTGGAACCAGTCCCGGGGAGGCGCGCGCAATGGTATACTGACGGACGTTTCTATAGGAGTTGGTATGGAGCGGTTGGGGCGTTTCGGGGCCCGGAAATGCCCATGGCATGCACGTCTGCAAATACAAAGGCGCCGACCACCTATGTTTCTTCCAAGGAAACCAGCAAAAAGGATATTGTCGCGGGCATGGCGTTATTCTAGACAACACCTACCGCATCGTGCGCTCGGTGCAGCCCGGTGGCGGAATGGCTTCCAGCGACATGCACGAGTTCCTTCCGATCGGCAACGGCAAGACCGCCCTGATGACTGTATACCAGCAGCGCCAATTCGATATGACTCCATGGAACATCAAAACTGGCGTGGGATGGTTAATGGAGAGTGTTTTCCAGGAGGTTGATACCGAGACCAGTAAAGTGATATTCGAATGGCGTTCCCTCGATCATGTCGACCCGTCCAACAGCTACACCTGGCCTGCACACACGGACACGTCAGGAACAGGACTAAATATGCGCGAGCCGTGGGATTACTTCCACATCAACTCGATCGATAAAAACGATGACGGTGATTATCTGATCTCCTCGCGCCACACATGCGCCATCTACAAAATCTCTGGCAAAGACGGTTCGGTGATATGGAGACTGCATGGATCGAACCCGACATTCCGCAATATCAACTTCAGCTTCTCGCAGCAGCACGATGCGCGCTGGTTGTATGAAAACGCGACACATACGGTACTGTCTTTGTACAACAACGGGTTTAATGGATACAACCGGACGCATCCTTACTCGGCCGGTATGATTATTCTCATCGATCATGTGGAGAATACTGCTCTGCAGATTCGCGACTACAAGCCGCATATCAATGATCTGGTCAGTTCCAGTCAGGGTAACTTACAGCGCCTGCCGAACAAGAACGCTTTTATCGGATGGGGCAACAATCCCTTCGTGTCCGAGCACGATGAAGAAGGCAACTTGTTGCTTTGGGCGTCCTTTGCCGAAGACACCGTCATGAACTATCGTGCCCAGAAGTTCGAGTGGGAAGGCAACCCCACCGATTCTCCCGCTCTTCGGGCTTACTCTCGCACCTCCGAACCTTATTCTCCGACAAGCTTCTACGTCAGCTGGAATGGCGCAACGCGCGTCCAGAGCTGGCGATTCTTTGGAGCCAACAACATGACCGGACCTTATGTGCTCTTGGACCAGGTGAACAAGACCGGGTTTGAGACTGAGTATACCCACGACAGTTTCTACCTCTGGACTCGTGCCGAGGCAGTTGACAGCAACGGTGCCGTTCTGGGCAACTCCGAGATCAAGTACACCTTTGTTCCTTCGCCAGAGCTCCGCGATTTTTGTCAAGATGAGTTTTGTCTGGATGCACCTGGATATGGATTCCCCGGCGAGGATGCGGCTGAGCCGTTCATTCCACCCGTGGGCGTCACTACTGTGCCGTGGGTCGAGCCTGATCATGATGGGGCCATCTGGACCTATCCTTCCAGCTTCCCACACACTACAGAGCCGGTGGCTGCCCACTACAGATGGCGACACGGACATAAGTCTTATCCTTTTCTATGTTGTTCTTTGTTTTTGTGTCTTTCTGTAACGCCACTTGCTCACCTTCTCAAACAGGACTAGTAATATTAGGTGCCACGGTCGCCGTGGTTCTGCCCCTTCTCGCTGGAGCGTACATTGCTTGGCGATTTTATCAGCGACGCCGGCCGGACCGGCAGGAGGAGGAGGACGAGTCATCTGAGCCGCTGAACGGCTTGGCTGAGCGGAAACCTTCACCACGGAGCTCCAATCGTCCCTGGTGGCATTGGCGGCGGTGGACGGGAGGTACCGAAACGAAATACTTCGCGCTCGCAGATCGCAGTCCACAAGGACATGGGCGAGAAGACTGAAGGGCTCCTATTTTTGTTGATCTCTGGATCAGATCAATTTTTTTGTTCTCATGGTGTATATCCACTTTTGCATTGCCTGGCTGATCATGTTTCTTTTTGGGGGGTTACGCTCGGCCCTGTACATAATTACATCCTACTGGATATGGCTTTCTATCTAGACACATAAAAAATTAATTACAAGATCAAACGATAACGAAGATTTGAACTGGAGACCCGTAACGATACCAAAATACGCATACCCGAGCCCAAGGCCCAAAGTTGCTTAAAGCCGACCTACCCGGCACTTTACCCTTTTCTTCGCAGTGCGCTGCGAACGTACGCGTCCCGGCAATTTTAGCAGACACTTTCCCAATTTGCATCCTTTGTGGAGATCGGGTCCATCCGAAGTGTACAGATGACTGTACGCAGTGTACCGAGTTAGCTGCATCGATACATCGAGGGGATTTTGAACGCGAATCCATTACCGCAAATAGAAGCAGACCGTAGCGACTGCAGGGGGGGGGGGGGAGAGGACGAGGGGCCCCCTGTCTATCATCCCATTTGTCCTTTGTTTCGATCGGAACTCAAGCAAAGCCAAGACCTCCGAGAACATGACACCTGTCCCGAAACACAACAGAAACGAAAACCTGAAATTTTCTTTAGATCTAATGTAGCCGTTACGCAAGCTCGGGGGCTGAAACGCAGATTCTGTCGCTTGAGACCGTCGCACCGATATCCAATCCGCTACATGATGTGATGTCTCGAAAGATCAATCTCAGTAGAGATGAGGAGGGAAGAGCGAGTCAATTTGCCTGGCTTTTTACGCGGTACTGTTACCGCAGACTAGTAACTAGGGCATCTCCCCCGCTAGAGCCGCCAACGCGCTGAGGTCAAGAAGGGGCAGGGACTTACGTAGGCCAGTTCCAAACACAAGGTCCGAACTGACAATTCTAGAAGCGGCAATGATAGGTCCCCCACCACGATTCCTTGAGAGACTGCCAAGAACTCACGGCCACGCACGGGCTGAACGGGCGAGTGATGGCCCAGGGCAGGGAAATCGGTGGACTTGGTAGGGTGGAGCGGTCGTCGCAAGCCCGTCTCTGTCGATCGGTAACGATGTCGTATCCCTCCGTATTCTCTTACCAGATACGAGCTGGGAAGTTGCGATGAAGGGCCATCGCGATGGCGAGCAATGGAGATGATGTTGTAGAATGAGGATAGAAGAGTCTTTCACCTGATATAGCTCGAGCTCTAGCTTCAGCTCCAGGTTTTACTGGATCACGACAGACACGCGCATTTCACTTAGTGGAACCTCGTTGAATTGTACTTCGTATGGAAAATCCAAGCACGTTAATTCATTAATTTCCTTTCCTCAACTCAATGGCAATCGACAAGCCAAGCCAAGCCGAGCAGAGTAAAATTACAAGCCTTTCAGTCTCTTTGGATTCTAATTTCTTCCTTTCCTTCTATTCCTTTCAATTGTCATTCCTCAATTGTTATTCAAACCCTCTTTACAGCATAAAATACGTGAAACCGAAGGGGGCGCAACCTGACGTCGTCGATTCCCACCCAATTCGTCTCCATCCTCGCTTACCTCATACATTCCTCCATGCCGGCCAGGTCCCAGAACCATAAGACGAATCATGCCCGCCACGCGCGTACGACCTCTTGGAGCAGTGGTTATCACCATATAACGGGCACCGGCGGCGAATCCTCCGAAGTTCCTCAACGACGCCGTCGCGAATCTAATCTATCCCTCGCCTCTGTCGACGAGGGTCCCTCCTCTCCAGACTCCTCCAGCCCCGATGCCCCAGATATGATCCGCAACACCTCGATGGATCTAGACGCCCACGCCCTCAAGAGTGGCCATATGCGCTCCCGCTCCCAGAGTCAGCAGCAGATGTTGGCGATGCAGGAGAGCGAGCTCCCCGCCTTCGCCGAGCCCGTCGCCCGTCCCGCCCCCGTCACTTGGATGTCCCTTCCGCGAAAGGGCCAATTAGCCCTCCTCGGCCTGTGCCGCGTGTTCGATTTTCTACAGATCGCCTCGCTGCAGGCTTACATGTTCTACCAGCTCAAGTCCTTCGATGAGAACCTCTCCGACTCCGACGTTGCGACCCAGGCTGGTATTCTCCAAGGTGCCTTTACCGCCGCCCAGTTCGCGACGGCCATTCCTTGGGGCCGTGTCGCCGATGCGGAGTGGGGTGGTCGCCGGTTCGTGCTGCTGGTCGGCCTGGTCGGTACTGCTGTCTCTTGTCTTGGTGTTGCTTTCTCTACGTCTTTCGCGCAGGCCGTGTTCTGGCGTTCGTTCGGTGGTGCGATCAACGGTACCGTTGGTATCATTCGGACCATGATTGCGGAGAACGTCAAGGAGAAGAAGTATCACTCGCGCGCCTTCTTGATTCTTCCTATTGGATTCAATATTGCCTCGCTTTTCGGTCCTGGTAAGTTATGCTCCTATCTTGGTGGAGTCTGATATCGGTCATACTGACTATTATAGTTATGGGCGGCATGTTCGCCGATCCCGTGAAAGCCTATCCTCGATTGTTCGGACCTAACTCGTCCTTTGGCGGCGCGGATGGTGTGCAGTGGTTGGAGAAGTACCCCTACTCCCTGCCCATGTTGGCCAACTTCGTTTTCCTGACTGGTTGCGCATGCCTGGTCGGTTATGGTCTGGAAGAGA
Organism: Penicillium maclennaniae; assembly: GCF_028827695.1. NCBI lineage: Eukaryota > Fungi > Ascomycota > Eurotiomycetes > Eurotiales > Aspergillaceae > Penicillium > Penicillium maclennaniae. The sequence continues at coordinate 1,024,283 of NW_026623215.1, read as the reverse complement.
CTTTGCTCTCCTGTAAGGGCAAGCCTGGCCTTGGCTCGTTCGCGATGAAATTCCTCGCCCGCGGTGTGAAGAAGGCTGTTGGTACCTCATCCGCACTGTATTCTCGTCTTCCGTTCCGTGACTACGAGGAGGATGGTCCCCTTCTGGCTGGCCAGGTGGATCGCGCGGAGAGCTACGAGCTGGAGGAGAAGGCCAAACCCATGCGTGCCAAGCGTGTGTTGCCTTTCCGCAGAATTTGGACCAAGAATGTACTGTGCACACTTCTCGCTCAGGCCTTCTTCGACTTCCAGATGGGTGCCTTCAACAACCTCTGGCTCCTCTTCCTTTCTACTCCCCGCTACGACGCCAACGACCCCGCTTCCCCCACCCAGCGCCTGCCTTTCGTCTTCACTGGTGGTCTTGGTATGCTTCCTCAGAGTGTTGGTTTCGCTACTGCCATCGTTGGTGTCATCGGCATGTTCCTCCAATTCACCATCTATCCCTCCATCAACGGCCGGCTTGGTACAGTTAAGAGTTACCAATACTTCCTGTCTCTTTTCCCGTTGGCTTACGCCCTGGCACCATACATTGCGCTGGCCCCGTCCACCATCCCGCCTCCCGGACAAGCCAACGGACCCTGGGTCTGGTTTTGGATCATCGTCGTCCTCTTCTGTCAGGTCACCGCTCGAACTTTCACCCTCCCAACCTCCATCATTCTCCTCAACAACTGCTCACCGCATCCTTCGGTCCTGGGCACCATCCATGGTATCGGGCAGTCTGTGTCATCTGCCTTTCGAACTATCGGGCCCATTTTCTCGGGTGCATGGTACGGCTATGGTCTGGACATTGGTATGGTTGGCTTTGCCTGGTGGCTTATTGCCCTTGTCTCCATTTTTGGCTGCGGTGCTGCCATCTTCGTGTACGAGGGCTCTGGTCACGAGATTATCCTTCCTGGCGAGGAAGACGAATTCGACCGTGGCCATCAGTGATGTGATACGAGTCTTTCTGTTCATCTCCAGTTGAACTGTCCATTGCTTCAGCTCATTTTGCATGTCTTTTGGTGTCGGTCGGGTTATGGGTTTTTGTTTTCTTGTGATTTTTTCGACCCTGACTGTTGCGGGCCATTCGCTGAATGTCTGTACCCGCGACAAACAGATGAGAGGTCTGTAATATATGGCCTCTCCCACCTGCCTGCGGTTTGCTCTGCCTTTTGCCTCGCCTGTATACCATTTTCTTACCTGCATTGTTATCTTCTTGCGGCATACATGTTCGTTTATCGTATCGCGGCGTTGTCTGTCTGATTTCATCTTTCATGTGATTTCGTCTATCGCCATCGCTTTTCCCTTTGGAATTGGACACCCGTGGTCGTTTGAATATAGAGATCGGGTCTTTGACCTGACAATATAGGACGAGATGCATCAGGACAGTGACAGTCTACTGGGGCAGCGTCTTTGTGCTATATCTCATAATAGACGATCTATTAACTCTCCCGGATAATATTCAGTAGATGTAGACAAATAGTCTAGAGAGAGTAAATGTGCATTTTGAAAAATCGTTAATCCATGGAAGAAAAGCTTATGAAGATGCTCCATAGTTCTTAGCGTAGCTGGCATCAAAGGTCTCTTCATTAACAGCAAATTGCCGAATGAAGTCGCGCTCCAGGTCGTGCGTCCGCCGACCAAGCAGTACAAGGCTATGTAGCGGCTCACCCATGTCAACCTCGGCCAACTCCTTTAGTGTGCCGACAACCATCTTCTGATCCGGAGCACCAACCCGCGCAGCGCCAACAGCAAGACTATCGGGTCCATACACACCCTCCTGACGGGTCTCCTCGGTCTCCAACATCTGCGACGCACATTGTGCAACGGTCATGTAACGCGGGGGCTCGAAAATCTTGCGCCCTCGCGCAAGATTCTCCATAGACTGCTCCTTCACCTTGATATCCAGTAGCACGAGGGTGTGCAGGCCAATCTGGACGTTCTCGCGAACACGGTCATAGAAGGACGAGGGCTTCCAGTTGTCAAGGAAGAAGACCATGCTCACTGTCTGGCCGAAGTTGTACAGCTGCAGACCGGTGCATCCGATACCGGACATGATGCTAGCGTTGGGGACGACATTGGTTTGGATGCCGAGTTCGCGTGCACGTAGAACGAGGTCGGTGTGAGTGGTTGCGCTGAGTCTTGTCAGTAGCCTAAAAACCCCGTCAAATAACACAGGCCAAGAACGCACCCAAAGGGATCGCCAACAACCAGGAACGCAATATCTGCCTTATCGGCTCCGGCGAGGATGTCGTCGCTGCCGGTCTCTACCAATTCACGGTCCGCTTCAATGACTGGGCGGCCATAGAATGCTTCCTACTAGGTCAATTAGCCAATTACTCATTTGCGCACATGGAGATGCCAATTGCAAATGATATGACGCAAAATCAAGGCATATTGAAGAAGCCCACTTACAAGCTTGGCCTTATCCACAAGCAGAATAGCAGTGTATGCTTCAAGGTAGACCCGGTCGGCCTTCTTCACAATTTCCAACCCACGGACAGTAATATCCTTCTCATCGGCAAGGCCGAGACCCACAAGGTGCAACATGGCGAATTGAATAAATGAAGGGATGAGAGAGACTGATATCGAAATGAAGAAATTAAATCACCGCGGGGCAGAATACTTTCGGCAGAATCACTCCCACCGCCTGGATGCGGAGGAAGTGAATGTCCGATTATCGCTATCAAATCCCCGGATTGGAATTGGAAACCCTTCTCCTGCTCTGCCTCTGCGTCACTTTGTTCATATTTGGTTATATCAAGATAATTCTATCTCTAATATTCGCTGCGTGCCTGTGTTGAGTTGATTTTCGGGGTTGTCGCTATGAGTTCCGAACGCCAGCCGAAGTATCGGCAGGAGATCCAGCAGGTTAGTTCTACCCCATCTCAGTCTCGGTCCTTGGGCGGCATGAGTCTCTTGGTCTTTTGAGTGTGTCTTTTCTCGATGACTTTGGCGCCGTTGGCTGTCTTAGCTTTGGAAATGCACTTTCTGTAGGGTTCTGGGTCTGGACCGCATCCTCAATAGGCATCAGGGCATACCTTGGACAATATGCTGGGCATGAGAGAGAGTACACGCTACTGTCTTGGGATTCTTGGCCTGAAATAATGGAGTCCTTCTATCGTAAGATGGATTGGGGATCCCTGGATAATGCGAAAGTGGGAGAGTTGAGACGGCGGCTGCCATTTTGAGATCCTGCATTGCACTTCTCTTCTGGCTTTTCGTCCATCTTAATCTCTCACTTATCAACCCGCATTCTTTGCACTTTTCTGGTTCTCTAGTACAGACCATTGTATCTTTCTTCGAGATGCTGTGCTGCTCGCTGCCACATTGACACTGGGTTATCTCTGGTCCTGTACCTTGACTGGGTGGTCATTCGACATGACTTCCTCTGATCCAAACCAACCGGACCCTCGCATCATTCGCATATTGCCTGATAGGCATGACACTACCGAATCGGCTGGGTCACTGGCTCCATCAAATATGTTCGAGAATGAGCCTCGCTGGGTCTGGAAATTTGGTAATATGGTCTTCAATAGAGATCGAAGCAATGTTCCAGAGGCGGAGGAATGCCTAGAACGCCGTATCTTCGGAGGCCCCGATGCTCGAGACATGGAATATGGGGCCGACAGCGAGTCAGGCTGGAACTTAAAAAACTCTCTCAACGGCGTCTCCGCGGCCACCGCGTGTGGACAGTTTGTCAACGCCGAGTCATCCTTCTGGTTCGACCATGGAATCTGTCCTGCCTATTCATGTCAGACACCTGATATTTGAGGCGGAAGACGAAGCCAACAACAGTGGAGTCGAGTATTCCGACGTGACCAGCTCTGAATCCCTCGTGCCTACCCCGGTGATAACGTCCGAGGACAGTGAAGACACCGAGACCGTCGAACTGAGAGAAAACTACGAGACCGAGCTCATATTCAAATGGACCCTTACTGACCTGATTCGCCAGATGATGTTCGTCTCTGGAGAAACTGCTGAACCATCTATCGAAAGCACGACGTTAATTGAAGACATTACTCGCCAGCAGGTCATCGAAATTGTAAGATTTGCTCCCACTTGACCTATCGTTGATCGCTGACAGCCCAATGCAGCTTACCCGCAGCACTGCACTTGCTACGCGGCGGGGATCGAGATCAATCTCAACCGATGACCTGATATTCTTGATTCGGCACGACAAAGCCAAGGTTTCACGTCTCCGGACGTTCTTATCTTGGAAGGATGTGCGCAAGAACGTCAAGGACTCTGATGACAAGGGTGGTGGCGATGCAGCCGATTTTGCTGCAGCCGATGATGCGGCTGGTGTGGTCGCTGGTCCCCAGGATGTTGCTGCCAAGCCAAAGAACAAGAGAGCCAAGGTTGGGCTGGCATGGGATCCCAACAGCTTCTTCTCCGTCCAGGTACCGGAGCGCGAAGACGAAGAAGACGAAGAGGAAGAAGAGCAGAACTACGCCACTCTGCAGCGCTTGGCTGCCGCCGACGAGCGTACCAAGCACATGACGAAAGAGGAATACGTCTTTTGGTCCGAGTGTCGCCAGGCCTCCTTCACCTACCGCAAGAGCAAGCGCTTCCGCGAGTGGGCAGGCTTTGGTATTGTGACCGAGTCCAAGCCCAACGACGACATCGTTGATATCCTGGGCTTCCTTACTTTCGAAATCGTCCAGACTCTAACAGAAGAGGCGCTCAAGGTCAAGGAGCGTGAAGACCACGAGAAGAACCGTGGCGGTCCTGACGCCGGCGACAGCGCCAAGAAGCGCAAGCGCGAGACTGGCCTGTTCGATCCGCCCGAGGAAGGCCGCACCCGAATCGAACCTCGACACATTCGTGAGGCCTACCGCAAACTCCAAGCCACACCTCAGAAATCAGTGGCGATGCTTCTCCACAACGCCCGCGTACCTGCTCGCCTTCCTTTGCGACTAGTCAGTATACCAACTCACGGTTACTTATCATATTACTGACAATCTCGTGCAGATCTAATATCTTTTCTCTATAAGCGTTTTTTCTTGGACTTTTACTTGCCTTTTCGCGTCATGGTAAATAGCGGGAGTTTCTGGCAATCTACATGGATGATACCCACGAGCAAATTTTTGAGGCTTCTCTTGAATTCGGATCCGTACTTTCGTAGCTGCATAGAGCGACCGTTCATAATGAAGGAATGAAGCGGTCGAGTCCTAGGAGACATTAATTGATCTACTGAATGGCGATTTTAAGCCCGACGGATGGAAGCATGAATGAGGATTTGCTTTCAGAGGAAAGTGAGTAAACGGAAGTCCCATGACAGACCGATGCGTGAGCCGCGAAAGAGCGATCCAGCGGGAGCTCGCAATTCCTCTCACCCTTTAGCAGCCAACACGAAGGATTGAGCGTGCGTAGGAGGAATTTACTGGTGCCACTTCTACCTGTTCACTGAATACTTAAAATTGGCTATAAAGATTGAAGTGAAAGAGAAAGAATTGAAAAGGGAGACCGGATCTAGACTTACAATTGGAGAATAAGATCCCAAAACTTAGTGAAGTTATTAATCAGCGGGCGGCTGGCCTAATGGCAAGGCGCTAGATTTCGGTTCTAGAGATTGCAGGTTCGATCCCTGCGTCGCTCGCTTCTTTCTTTTTTGCGACGTTTCTTTTTCTTCAAGTGTTTTATTCTCTATTTCCATGGGCATATGCTATTTGGATAAATGCCAGATTTTTTCAAAATTATCACGTCTCCATTTAATCGTATACATCGAACGACGGTCGCCTTTGTGCAGAACCCGGTGAGGGCAGCAGGCGTATATAGTTTTACTAATATTTGTCCTACTCAATCAAGCAAGTGTAAATTCCCAAAATATATAAGTTTCGGATTCATTCCAATTTTGCCCCCAATACTCCAGTTGCCCATCCATTCGTCACAGAATATATCTGTTCAAAATTCTGATGGGAAGCTACATTATGGTGCACTGACACTGAGTCTATTTGGCTTTCCTTGCAGAGCTGACTACCACGCTATTCTGGCCAAAAGCCCCCGAGGCCAACGTCAAACAGCGGCTTTACTTCCTTTATCCGGACACAAGAGTCCCAGGCCCAGAGCAGCGGGGAGGAAATAGTGCTCAGCAGGAATACCCGAGGTATCAAGGACCACCTGCAGGCTAGGAATATAGAGCCAAATGACGGAAATTCCAAGCGCGAATGCAATGGCAGGGAACAGATACAGGTTCTGTGTCAGCTTGTTGAATGCTGGAGGATGCTGGAAAATCGAAAGAGAACGCGTGCGAACTGCCATCAGGTTGAACCATTGCCTAGGAAGAATTAATGCCAAATTCGAAACACTCGCTTTTCAAGAGATCGATTCTCACATGATGACGAGATTGATGAAGTAGATCGAGCTTGCTTCATTGACTTTGGCTGTGTAGTAATCAGCATCAACCCCAGGGGGGGGAGATCACCGAATTTGAAGCACAGCTCAGAGAAGTGAATTCCGCACCTCTGTAGGTACCATAAGGCCATGGTAAATGAAAGAGCTGTCTCGATCATGCCGACTAGCGCATATGAATGAAATAGGAGCTTCCAGTCGACCAGTCGATTTTTGGTTGGATGCCGAGGCGCGCGGAAGAGCACGTCTGCCTCCGGGACCTCGTATGCTAGGGCCACGGCAGCGGCACAATCTGTAAAACAACTTGGAAGAACCTCACGTTAGCTGCGTGTGGAAACTTTCCTGGGAAAGATACCTACCAAATGATGATCATCAGGAAAGATGACAGGATTTGAGGGATCCCGAAGACCAGATTGCAAAACAGGGGCCAGAACTCGGACCATGAACCCGCTGGCAGAAGATAGGCGACTGTCTTCTTGAGATTGTCGAAAACCACACGCCCGTATCGAACGGCTTCAACAATTCCTCCGAAAGAATCGAGCAGGACCATGTCAGCAGCCTCAATAGCGATGTCTGAGCCGCTGGTGAGACTGATGCCAATATCGGCCGCTTTGAGGGCAGGGGCATCATTGACACCGTCTCCTGTCATGCCGACAATTTCTTCCCTCGACTGGATCTCACGAACAATTTGTAGCTTCTGATTCGGAGTAGTGCGAGAGAACACAATCTCAGGATATTTTTTGCACAACTGACCCCATTGATCTTCGTTCGGAGTCATCAAGTCCGGACCACTAACAAGCAAAGCGGAGCGGGATGCATCGACGTGCTTTTTGCTTGTAGTCGGACATTTCCGAAGAGCTGATGCATCGTGTACCGAATCGGTGGTAACAATGCCGCACTGACGGGAAATAGCCAGTGCTGTCAATCCAAAATCGCCGGTGACCTATGCCTCTTGGTCAACATTGATTTTCCCATGCTTTCGAGCAAATCACAAACCACAAAGACTCGTATTTGGGCCTGACGCAGAAAATTCGAATGACCTCTGGGATTTCAGCCCGTGGTGGGTCAATCAAGCCAACCAAGCCGACCAATGTCAGACCTTTCCCAGCTTCGTGGAGCATATGGGACTCAAAGTCCGAGGAAGTAGGCTTAGCCAGTATGCTGTCCTTGGCGAGAAGCTTCCGTGCAAGTAGAATCACACGTTTGCCCTTAGAAGACCATTGATCTTTCAAGATTTTTATCGCTGCTAGATCGTCCTTGCTCAGGGATCTAACTTCACCATCAGGGCACAAGACTTGGGAGCATCGTTCGAGTGTAGCGGAGACCTCTACTCGCGCACCACTGCGAAGAAGCAGACATAATTCTGGCAGCATGGCTGTGATTGAGGCCATCACACGGGAGGACGAATAATCCTGCCAGGTATTGAACACCGCTTGGATGACGAAGACCGCAATCAGGACAATGCTCAAAGTCAGATTTGCAACCGCAGGTGGCTGGCCCAAGGGCTTCCATGATATAAAGACCAAGATTCCACCGATGAGCAGCATTGATCCGAACCCTTTGAAAAAGTAGCCGAGGATCTTCCAGAACCAGGGATTTGGCAACGGTGCAATTTTGTTCGGACCATGCTTCTGCAGTCGCTCTTTCGCCGAGTCTTCGGTGAGACCCGTTGATGCATCGACGTTAAGGCATTTCTGGACCTCCGCAGCAGCAAGTGTATGCCAATCGGTATTTTGCCATTCTGATCAGGTATATCAATTTAGGTCGTCTTCTTGACAGGGAAAAGAGTTATTCACCATCTGCCATTTTTTTCTTTGTCTCATTGGCGTTTGACCCGCCGCTTTCTGTCACCTTCGTCTTCGATTTCGAAGGAACTAACTCAAATTAGTCGGTCATTGAATCCAAAGACCAGATGAAGGTGAACGATACAGGCTCCGATATTCAATAGGAATAACAGACTTGGGATCGATCGTTCGCTGGCTCGCACGCCTCTGCGCTTTTTGACCCCGATGCTTGTCACTGGCAGTGTGTCCAGGGGCTATGATCCGATCAGCCGCCTCTTCACCGGCAGCTCGCCAGCTACAAGACGTCACCGGCTTCGCCATCGCAAGAGAACTAAGTAAGCTCTTGTCTGTGAGCTGGCAAAGATGAGGCAAGTAAAACCACCATGTCGCACTCACCGGGGCACAATTTATAGGCTTTTTATCTCTCATGTGAAGAGAGATGTCACAGCCCCAAATCATCCCCGGTCGGTGAGACTTCGCGTTAGATGCCCTCTATGAGGTTGAGGGACTTGGGACACCCAATGAAGCCGAGTCTACTGCGAAAGCCAGTTCGTCTGCGCCACTAGCCATGTGTCGGCCAGACGTCCTTCCGATGTGGAGTGCGCAATATGAGACATCCTGTCAATTGCTGTCTTTATCGTATCTCATGGGTAGATAGGTCTTGCACGCGAAACGTGATGACTGGAAGGCGGAAATCCCGCATATGTTTAAAGTATGAAACACGAATTACCACTAGGGCCATCAACCCGCGGTTTGAGACACAATTCCCAGCTGTTGTAAACCGCTCATCGAGATAATGTGGTGGGTGCTACCGTTGTTACTCGAACTGCGGCACCGGCCGCGAAGTAATTAGCCAACGGATTGGCGTGGTGGACAAAGAGGGCAAGAGTATAACTCGCCAGGACTTCTGCTATTTTGTGTAATTGGCTATATCAGGGGGGATTGAGATCAAATAAAGATGCCGCAACACTATTCCTGGCGCTACTTTTCCCCAAAGCAGGAATTTCCATTGAGATGGCTGCTGTTGCGGACCACTTACTACGAGGAGATTGTGGGGTATCAGTATCATAGTACGCTTTTTGATACTTCGTCAACCACCCAAGTGGCCGAGCAGTAACTCGGCTATCACGTCTTCCTTGGTCTAGTGGTCATGATTTCCGCTTGTCATTAACACCGATAAGCGCGGGAGACCGGGGTTCGATTCCCCGAGGGAGAGTTTCTTTTTTAGCTGTTTTGATTTCTATACCACCCGCTTCCTAGGCCCTGAAGTCCCTTTTTTGACAATGTTTCCATTATGCAATCTGATCACTACAAGCGATAAGGTATCACGAAAAAATTGACATCAGCTCATTCGAAATAACGCTGACACTAAATATCTTACAAGAGGACCCTTTGCGACAGGGGCATAGTACAGTTCTCTTCGGTTGGTAAACACGTTTATATTTTCATGACATTGACATTCAAACATCAATGACCTGGTTGGGCTTCAATAGTTGTCCACCCACCAAAGGCCGTGGCATCATTTCCGTTCCGCCATCCCCAAGCAATGCAATAATGCCGTGCAAGTAAGCGCCATTCTTCCATCTCATCTAGCATTTCAAGACTGGCAACACGCTCTTTCTCCTCTTCGCTGACCCAGCGTTCCCAAATAAAATCTATGTCAGCGACCGCCTGGCCACTATCGAGCCCATGTTCGCGTAGTCGTGCTCGCTGCGCTTCCAATGAGGCGTATCTATGGAGAGTCTGGAGTTGAATACCTCGTGTCGCAAGATTAGAGACCATAGTGCGACCGAACGCGTCGTCTGGGCGAATTGGTTCATATAGGATCAAGCCAAGAGGAGTCTGCGAATTTGGTAGCGCGTCCTCTTCAGCGCCGGCTGGTTTATTCATGGGCCCGAAAAGATGCTCGGTGAAAAATGAGACCACCTGTGCAGCTTCGGTTGGGGAGAGATAGATCAGACAGCACTCTGAGATCAACAGAGTTGGCAGTGTTGTATCCACGCCCGGAAGCGTTTCTGAAAGGGAGCTGCCCGCCGACAGCGATCGCAAGTCCACAGGGTGGATGTGGTACGAAGGGGAGTGTAGCTCGTCGCCCATTTCGGATACTGTCACGCGATCTGGAGAGGCATCAAGCCTAAGTGCTTGCTGTAGAGAAGGTGTTGATCGGATCGCACGAATCTTCGTGGTCGTGTTGACGGCAAAGTCTAGCTCATGGTAGATTATGTCCGAGGGCTGGCGGTTGGAGAAGAGTCTGAAGATTCGTGTATCTGAGCCCGCACCTAGCGAGATAATTTGTTTCTTGTGATTTGGGGATTCTGGGGGAGTAGGGACCCAGGAAGCGGGCGACGAGCTTGTCGATGGCGGTGGTGCGAACGTAGGTCCCTGTTTGTGGCCGATGGCCAAGTCAGAAATGGCCCCATTGAGTTCCATTGGGGGTTTGTATGGTGGATTGACCTCGATTTATGATTGGAAACCTCCTGGTTGCGGATTCAGGAGGTGTAAAAGCTGATGCGTACGGGTCGTCGAGATATCCCAGCTCAACCGCGCTCATTCGGGAGACGCTGGCGTCATTGTCGGTGCCCTGCACAATGCGATCCTTGCTAGTCGGGTGGCCATGACCAATTTCAGTGCGGTCTATTCCGCGACCTCGACCACGTCCTCGACGGAGCGTGTTCAGATTGGGAATTCTAGGCGCAGCCATGACGGACGTGACATGGGAGGAAGCTTGGAGTTTAGTGGGGAAGCCCCGCGGCGGAATGGCGTCACGCCCAAGTTCATTTTTCCACGCAAAGATATCTACTGTGCAATCATGCATACATAAAGTCGTATCTTTTGAATCCTCTATCGTCTATCAAAATTGACAAATGCAACTAAACATATACAAAGTTGTTGCGACACAGCGGGCAAGTGCTCTGGTTGCTGCTCTTAAACCAGCGGAACAGACACACCGAGTGGAAGGTGTTCTTGCACGTCGCGCAGCGCTTGTTCGGTGTCTGCATATCCGTCGAGATGACCGAGTAACAGATAGCACATTCGCTTTGTCCCTTCAAGGCACCCTGGACGTTACGACGGAATGCTAGCAGACCATCAACCAGGTTGCCGTTGGCAAACATGATGACGCCCTGAATGGTGAGTAGCCAGCTCTTCCACTTCTTCTCATCTACAAGCACTCGACTGCGGCCGACGACAATGGCAGAGTGAAGCGGGTATGCTGGTGGGAGCGAGATCGAAATGGAAACTGGCGGTGATTCCTCATCTACGGGGATGCTGGCGATGATTTCTGCTGTCTTGGGCGCAATTCTAACGCTCAAAGCCCGTTCCTCGTCAGGATCTTGGGTGGAAACCCACTCGGTGACACCGTGAAGAGAGTCGCCGATCACAAGGGGCGAGATCTGGAAATGGGGTTAGTTATGAAGATTACCCAAGGCTAGGTTTTTACCCACGTATTTCTCGGTCCAGGCTTCGACTGGTCCCTTGATCCGTTTTTTGGTGTCGATCCACCAGTTCTTGGTCATGTTGGCCAAATGTCTCAAGCAAAGGTAGTACAAATGGATCAGAAGCCATTCGGTTTCCTTTTCCGCTGATTCAGACTGATCAGGCTCAAAGGATAGCACATTAAACTTAGATGCATCTGCGATCCTCCCATGCGATTTTTGAAGGAAGTCAAAAGTAAACTCCAGAAGCGGGACTAGGATGTCGTTCTCCTTGATACTAGCGGTGTAGTATTCTTGGACGGGTAGGGACTGATAAAAAGTTAGCCGGATATTTAACAAGCGCCCGAGGAGAAAGTCATAGCATACCGCATTGGAGAAGTGATCAAAAACTATCTTCCAGCTCAAGAGATAAGATCTCATACTAGTCCACATCTTATCATCTCCCCATGACATTGATACTCCCTTCATTGTTGGTGTCTCGAGTAAGAGAGACACAAGTTCATCAGGCAGACTGACTGAGGTCTTAGATAGGGCCACGTCAAAGGATACCTGTTCTTGAATCTGAGGGACATAACGATGCAGGAGAGTGTATGCTGTGCGTTGGACGGCGCGACTGTGCGCCGTCAAGAGTCCAAATACTCCGCTGACTTCCTCAAGTTTCCCGATAGGAATAACATTGATCAGGCGTTGCAAAATATCAACAGCGACATCCCGAGGTTGGTGGAATGTGGTAGATGAGTCTGGTCCGCGTTAGACTTCACTCGACAAGACATCAGAAGGGACTTGAAATTCTTACCAAACTTTCCAATGGTGGAAGCCAGCTTGTTGAACAACCCAGTCTTTCGCTCAGACCAAGCTTCCTGGAGATCATCGTTACTATCTTTGCCCTCGGCCATGGACTTCAGACGAGCGAAGAGTCTGAAAGAGGATACGAGTAAGGGAAGGCCATTCTCGCTCCCGTTCGTCTCTTCCAAGATCGCGCTCAAAACCTCCATGCTATCTACCCAATGGGATCCATAGAGCTCGGCGATACCAGGGATAACGAAAGACAGAGTTTTGATAATTTCGGCCTTCAGTCCGAAGAGCTCGATACTAGAATGAAGGCATTCCAGCAGATGTTTGACCAGGAAAACCACTCGCTGCGCTGGAATGGTCGAGATGACATCTTCTTCCCCAGACAGCAGAATATTGAGGAGTACAAGCTTTCGTAAACCTAGAGACTGTGAGCAAATGGACGTAAGTAGGATGACATGGACACGTACCACTCGAGGAAGTATCTTGTGGCTTGAGCCCAATCGAATCCGCAATCAGCTCATTGCAGATCCGGTTTCCAACGGGGTTGGAAAGTATCGAGCTTCGGAGGATAGCAAACCACGAGGCCGACCGGATGCTGTTGGCAGTACGTGCCTCTCTGCAAATTCTGGCAACGTCATCAGCAGACTTGGACGTGTCCAATGAATCTGCGGAAGCCATGATCTTGACAAATGCCTCGCCGATCCTATAATCAATGGCGGCAGTCATGTTGAGTGCCTCCAGCTTGGTTTCCCAGAAGGATGCCAGAAGAGAAGAAATAGTCAAGTCTGAAGAAGCCACTGACTCCTTTGAGCGAATCCAGTCACTAACTAACTGTCGTCCCTTGAAGACAATCTCCAGGTATTCCTCGCGTTGCTCTGCTAGCTCTAGGCCTGTTATTCCATTGCAGTTCTCAATACTGAGGTCATCATCGATCAGTTGAACGGCCAGGGGGACGAAGTAGAATAGTGTCTCATGGCTCTCCTGGTCCAGTCTCTTGGTAACATTGGAGGACATAATTCTAATCGTAAAACTTGCCAGACGGAATGCAGCTGAGCAACGTGCCGAGTCTCGGGGAATTGCAAGCAACATGGCCTTGAATGAATCAGAGAGATCGCGTTGAACCAAACTAACTGCACCGCCCAGCGGGCTTGTGATGGCTGTCGACGGCCGGGGTGGCAATTGAAGGAAAGGTCCTAACACATCCTCCCATGAGCGATGAGATGGCAAGATATCCTTCAAATTATAGGCAGCCCCGTCGGACTCAAGGCCCTGGAGCAGCTCCTCCGCAATGGCGATCAGAGACTCGATCCTAGCAAACAGTCAGTACAAATCCGATAAGAGGAGGCCATGTAACACATACGACAAAGACTCTTCGTTTGCGTCAGTAAGCCCATGATGGAGTATCTCAATCTTTGACTTGTTGCTGGTATCGCCAACAAAAGTCTCCTTGAATGTCTTCATAATTGACTCGGCCATGTGGGCCACCTCCTCAGAGGGAGACTCGGTGAGGAATAACAGTTTCCCAGTCAATTTAGCGCCGTGTGTACCACTTTGGAATTCACGCACGGCCATAGGTACAGCATTTCCGAGGCGAGAAAGTCCATCCAAAGCATTGAAAACTGTTTCATCCAGGGACAGCGAATCAATGATCGATAGGAAGATACCATCCATCAATTCACCTCGAGAGGTCTGATTTTGAAGAACGGCAGTGATAATCGGCCAGTGGGCTTGACTGCCCTTACAAGCCTCATTCAAAGCCCGCATGACAACAGACGTAAGTTTGGCTTTACCCCCAATCTCATTGAAGTTGAGTGCAGAGAGCAGACTTTGGAGGACATCGGTATTTGATTGTTCTGGCTCCAGCTCCATAGCCCGCTCGACGACGTTTTCAAAGCTGGCAGCGAACCCATCCCACTCCCGGCATGCCAACATAATTGCAATGAGGCGGTCTGCCGAGGGCGAAAACAGGAGTTCCGGGGCATCCTTTTCAACAAACTTAGCAAGCTCCTCAGACCTTTGGGCAACAGAGGGCATGCTGCGAACGCATTCCTGTACGACTCCAGCAGCGCCGTAGGGTTTGCCATTGCGCGAACGTAGGACTTGCAAGCAACCCTCCAGAAGAGAAAAGTTCGACGTTTTGAAGATCGCCTGCACCTGTGCCTCGTTCTGTGTTTCTGCGACCCGTGCGAGGAGGGCAGGTTCCAAAGCAAAGAAACGCTTTGATTGCGCGCAGATCGCGTCCTGAGATGATTGGAAGTCCTTAGATTGTTCTGGTGATGACAACTTTACCGCTTCGAGGAGCTCATCCGAAAGCTTCATCCACATGGCTCGTAAATCCTCGGTGTGCTCGTGGGAGGATAAAAGGGCAAGATAATCAGCACTGATACTTTCGCCTGATTGGAGAGGGAGTGACCACTGGATATGATCAGACTCAGGTCGCACGTACTGCACGACTATTGGAGAAAGCCTCATCTGGATAAGCTCTGCTCTTTGCTCGGGGGGCACAAGAGATACAAGCCATGTCCCAATCTCAATGTAAGATTTCCATCCAACAGTGAGATTTTGACGAGGCTCCTCCCTAAGAGTTAAGACCTTCCTGGAGGGCTTCTGTGATAGTCATTGCACTATTAAGCGTCACTTTCTCATCACTTGATGATTTGTCAGCTCCGGCGAGCACCTCTTGGGGTACAATCCGGAGCAACTGATCAAGATTTGACCAAAAACTTGCATGGCCACCTTGAGAGCCTTTTTGAATATATTGTCGAAGTTTCTTGGATGCAGAAGTCTTGCCGGAGTAATCTTCTGTCCATACGGAGGGTCTCGACTTAGTCAAAAGCAGCAGAGTCTCAGACAGTTCAGAGGCCGAGCCCAACTGGGAAATGGAGAGTGATTTCCCTATGACTGCAGAACTAGCAACCTTCCAGTCCAGCCAAGCGGGCTCTCGGGACAAAGCTGATCGCAGCAGAATATACGCAGATCGGCGGACAAAGGGATCCTCATGGCTGCAAAAAGCCCATACAGACTTGCTAGCCAGGAGGTTTTCTATTTCGGCAAGATTTTTCTGTAACTCCTCATCTGCGGAATTAGCTGGAAAATGCTGTCAGTTTTCTTGACGCTTCGCTGGACAATATAGCTAGAAATACCTAAGATGCGATTGAAGAGCATGAGCGCAGCTCCCACGACGCGTGCATATTTTGCCTCGGCATCATCTCGTTTCACGGTTCGTTCATCACTCAGTGTCAAGACCGTCTGGTGAAGAAGGACATCGTCCACAAAATCCAAAAGGGAGCTTTGGAACACCTTCCACAAATTGCTTCTCTTGTCCTCGGTTGAGAAAGCTTTAGTGAAGGAATCCAACGCGGAGCGATGAACTGGTCGATCATTGTCGTAGAGTCCTGCGATCCACGCTCCAACAACTTTCGGTAGATAAGGCGCGATTCGCTTACCGACAAGACTAGCAATTGAGCCTTGTATGAGATGAGCTAATTGTCTGACCCGTCGAGACAGGTCAATTGAAGCTCGAGGATAGATTTTAACCTGCAAATATGAGCTTTAACTTTCGCTGCCGCTATAGATGAAGAGGCACATACCCATGCCTCTAGAAAGCCATCATCCAGAGTTCCGCGGTTCTTTTCCACAGAAGCAATATGCTCCTTGAGCTCTTCAAGAGCCTTTGTTCGTGTGATATCATCTTTTTTTCGACAAGTTTTTGAATGCGATCACCAAATGCTGGTCTGAGATGCGAGAGAGATCCGGTGGTTCCGCGATGTATGTGAGAGCAGACGGCTCCCGGCCATTACTACTAAAAGCACTGGAGAACCCACCAAAAGATCCAAAGGCGCTAGCAGCAGCGCGACTGCTGGAGGCCTGCGACTTGAACTTTTTGCTCATGTGGGGTATGAGGTCACAGTGAATAGCGGGGGAGCCTTGAAATTCGACCAGCCCAACTCCGGAAAGAAAGATCGATCTTGGACAGGGTATCAGAATATGTAGCAATTCTTCGACGATCTAATCACACCTCTCGTCACAATGAATGTTAAACATTGACAAAGAGAGAAAGTGATATCAACGGCGGGCGGACTCCCGATAGAGAAATCACATGACTCGTGTCTTTTCCTCTTTGGGACAGCAATGATCAAATCGGAGCTCGACACTTTCTTTTCTTCGCTCTGCTTTTTCGGGGACATCAGCCACCATGAAGTTCTTCATCGAGTACGATCCCGTTGTCTTGCGCGCAACTGATATTGAACTCACGACTAACCTCAACCTCTTTCAGTGACCTTCCGGTGCTGTTCCCGTACCCGCGCATCTACCCCGAGCAATATGCCTACATGTGCGATCTCAAGAAGACCCTCGATGTCGGGGGTCACTGTGTTCTGGAGATGCCCTCTGGAACAGGCAAGACGGTTTCTCTACTCTCACTGATTGTCGCCTACCAACAGCATTATCCGGAACACAGGAAGCTTATCTACTGCTCACGAACGATGTCCGAAATTGAAAAGGCGTTGGCAGAGTTGAAGGCCTTAATGAAACATCGCGCATCTGAACTTGGACACGAAGAAGAGTTTCGCGGCCTCGGACTAACCAGTCGAAAGAACTTGTGTCTACACCCTTCTGTGAAACGAGAGAAGAGTGGTACTGTGGTCGACGCGAGATGCAGAAGCTTGACAGCCGGCTTTGTTAAGGAGAAGAAGGAGCGCGGGGAGGATGTTGACCTTTGTGTTTACCATGACGTTTGTGTTGCCAGTTCCATGGACCCCTGAAGAATACTAACAAACATCAGAATCTTGACCTTCTCGAACCGCACAACCTTGTCCCTCCAGGCGTCTTCACTCTCGATGGTATATTACGATATGGAGAGGAACATAAGCAGTGTCCTTACTTCTCTGTCCGTCGCATGGTATGTTATCTGCTGGCATGACAAACGGCTCTGTCTCGGTCCTAACGCAAGCATCTAGATGCCTTACTGCAACATCATCATCTACTCCTACCATTACCTTCTCGATCCCAAAATTGCCGAACGCGTATCTCGTGAACTCTCAAAGGATTGTATTGTGGTTTTCGACGAGGCGCATAACATCGACAACGTCTGCATCGAGTCGCTCAGCATCGACATCAGCGAGGATGTTCTCCGCAGAGCTACTCGAGGCGCATCCAACTTGGAACGCAAAATTGAAGATATGAAGAGCACGGATGCCGAAAAATTGCAAAACGAATATTCGAAGCTCGTGGAAGGACTGCAGCAAGCAGAACAAGCTCGTGAAGAGGATCAGTTCATCTCCAATCCGGTGTTACCAGATGACCTGCTTAAAGAAGCGGTTCCAGGAAATATTCGCCGGGCGGAGCACTTCATATCCTTCTTGAAGCGTTTCATTGAATACTTGAAGACTCGGATGAAAGTGACGCATACTATCTCAGAGACACCGCCCTCCTTCTTGACACATTTGAAGGATCTAACTTACATTGAACGAAAACCCTTGCGGTTCTGTGCAGAACGCCTGACATCCCTCGTGCGGACTCTCGAGTTGATTAATATTGAAGATTATCAGCCACTACAAGAAATTGCTACTTTCGCGACACTCGTCGCGACTTATGAAAAGGGATTCGTTCTCATCCTCGAGCCATTCGAATCAGAAGCAGCAACAGTGCCAAATCCAATCTTGCATTTTACATGCTTAGATGCTGCCATTGCCATCAAGCCTGTTTTCGACCGCTTCAGCTCCGTTATCATCACCTCGGGAACTTTGTCGCCATTGGAGATGTACCCGAAGATGCTCGGGTTCACGGCTGTCATGCAAGAGTCGTACAGTATGACCTTGGCGCGACGGTCATTTCTGCCGATGATTGTTACCAGAGGCTCTGATCAGGCTCAAGTGTCGTCTTCCTTCAGTATTCGTAACGATCCCGGTGTGGTGCGAAACTATGGAACACTTGTCACCGAGTTTTCACGCGTCACTCCAGATGGTGTTGTCGTTTTCTTCCCTTCCTACTTGTACATGGAGTCCATCATTAGTATGTGGCAGGGTATGGGCATTTTGGATCAGATTTGGAACTACAAGTTGATTCTTGTGGAAACCCCTGATGCTCAGGAATCTTCACTCGCCCTGGAAACCTACCGGACTGCCTGCTGCAATGGTCGTGGAGCGATTCTCTTCTGTGTTGCCCGAGGAAAGGTATCCGAGGGTATCGATTTCGACCATCATTATGGCCGTGCAGTTCTGTGCATTGGCGTACCATTCCAGTACACGGAATCTCGAATTCTGAAAGCCCGCCTTGAGTTCCTGCGAGAGAATTATCGTATCCGCGAGAATGATTTCCTGTCTTTCGACGCAATGCGACATGCTGCACAATGTCTGGGTCGCGTGCTTCGAGGTAAAGACGATTACGGAGTCATGGTGTTGGCAGACCGCCGATTCGAAAGAAAGAGACCTCAGCTGCCGAAGTGGATCAATCAAGCAATGTTGGACAGCGAAACAAATCTCAGTACAGACATGGCTGTCTCGAATGCGAAGAACTTCTTGCGTACTATGGCCCAGCCTTTCAAGTCCAAGGACCAGGAGGGTATTTCTACCTGGAGCCTAGCTGACATTGAACGTCACGAGGCGAAACGCAAAACCGAAGAGGATCGGATGATGAGACAAGAGCTCACCAGTGGGCACAAATTAGATGGGGTCACCTCGTCCGCATTCGAAGTCGTTGATGATGAATATGACGACGATATTGAACAGGATATGATGATGCTCGACGCACAGTAAACCCTTGTTTTCATGTTCATTAGTTTTTAGGGTACATATCGGCGCCGTGGTGGGCTGGCAAGGAAAAGGGGCGTTTTGGCAAAAGGCACGGAAATACGGAAACAACATAGCATGGGGAGGTGTTGAATGAAACGGATGAATTATTTGAAACCTATCAATCTTTCTCAAAACATCTCTTTAAGGTAATAAAAGAATCTGGTCTCATAGAACCTAGAAGCTAAAGGAATTATAAGCTCAGTGAAGTCAACAGTAATAGAACTCTATTTTACTAGATATGCTGATATGAACAGGGACAGGCACTTTTGTGTTCCGCTGAACAAGAACTCCAGATCATCGACACGTCAAGATGGCAAAATGGAACAAGATCTCAGGATACAAACAATCGCAGGAAAATATACAGGTGATAGAGCACAGAAACCAGATGCGAAACAACTCCAGCAAGAAACCGACTATGCTACAGGAGCAAGAACGTCAAATGCACCAGTACCAACTGTACCGGAACGACCAACAACGATTCTGCTACTCGGGCCTTGTAGGTTATCGAAATCTCTTTCAAGGACAGCGTCCTTTAGAGCACCGACAGTGGTCTCGAAAGACATCCGAGCAAATGGTGAGGTGGAATCCTTAACCAGACCGTTACGGCTGAAGGCCTTGAAACCACCAGACTGAGTCATCACATCACCAATCAAGTTCAAATGACGATTGTCGACGGAGATGGAGTGACCCTTGAAAACGGCATCCATTTCGCGGACGATGGTGGCGCGGGCGGCCTCAACACCGTAGAGGTTAAGCATATCGTGAATGGAGTTGGTGTACAGAGAATGCGGCTTGATGATGTCCTGGTAGTCACGCATGGCCATCAAGTTTACACCATCGGTCATGACGCAGGCAGGCTCGTCCTTCAGCGGGTCGGCCTCAACAAAGACACAGTTACCAATCTTCTGAACTGACTGGATAACAGCTTCACGAATAGCCTTTTCAACGATGGGAAGTAGCAGCAGCTTTGGGGTCTCGATGTCGTACTGCAACTGGACGTTGCACGAAGTACCCTTCTTGGGGTCGAACTTGAACTTGGAGATCTCCTCGAATTTACTCTTGACATCTTCCTCGATATTCTTGCTTTCCGTGGCGCCTTCGTCGTCCGAGTCATCCTCGGAGTCATCGTCCATGTCCACGTCACGTCTGTTTTGTCCATTTTCAGCCTCATCATCATCCTCATCAGGCGTGTCTTGGCGATGGATAATGTCTTGCTCGTCGTCATCAGGACCTTCATAAGACACCTGGTTGCTCCGGTTCTGACCCCCACGGGCACGCTTAGCGTCATCCTCATCATCTTCGTTATCTTCGTCGGCGGGCTCAACCTCGCGGTCGGGACCACTTGGGCCCTCGATGACTCTGCCGACAGAGACACCGATCTCGGGCTGAGAAGTGGAGACCTTCTTGCCGGTCTTGTCATCGTTGCGCTTCTTCAATTCGGTCCTTGTGTGCTTCACCAAGCGAGCAATAAACTTGTTTTGGAGGGCGTTTTGCACATCTTTGGTTTCAATGGCATACTCCTTGCAATACTCCTCGGCAGGGAAGAAGGAAATGTCGATATCGTAGATCTTGGCTTTGGAGTGGCCAAGGCCAGCGCCAATACGCTCGCTGACTCGCACTTTATCAACGATCTCAGCAACAGTGAGCTTGCTGATGGCCTTAGCAAAGCGCTCGGCATCGGCGTTGGGGATTCCGTCGTTCAAGAGGAGAGTCATGGTAGGCGTCATGATAGTGGCACTAGCAGTCATGACGATTTCACGGAGTCGGGGAATACCCAGAGTCACGTTCTTTGCGGAGTGACCAGCCAAATGGAAGGTGTTCAGTGTCATCTGCGTCGAAGGCTCTCCAACAGATTGACCGGCCATAATACCGACGGCCTCGCCGGGATCGATAATAGACTTCATGTACTTCATGTTCATCAGAGCATCGAAAGTCTTCCTGGTAACCACACCCTCGATGTTCTTCTTCTTGTCCTTGAGCAAGCCATCGGGGTTACTTTCCCAATACTATAGACAGAGTAGTTGTTAGCAATAAATTTTGCAAGTAACAGAAAACCATGCGTACCTTCTTCAGGTCCTTGGCAAATGCCTCGGATGTACTTCCCAAGTTACCTCCAGGGGGATAGCGAGCCAGAACGGGATCCTTGGCATCAAGTTTCCCGGTCTTACGGACCTGCTTCATCGCGTCCTTATGCCATTCCGAGACGTCCTCCTTGGCCAATTTGTGGTACAGCTCAGACGAAACTTGCTTCGAGACGGAAATGTGGTTCTCAGCCAGGAAAGCGAAGTCTTTGAGATGGACCTGCTTAGTGATATCGAGACCGTCCTCTCCGTACAAGAATTGGACAATCGAACCATCGGATGACTCGCGAACAGAAGAGTCATACTCGGCTCGCAAGCCCTCCATACCCTTAATCAAGCAACGTTGCAAGTAACCTGAACGAGAGGTCTTGACGGCGGTATCAATCAGACCTTCACGACCGGCCATGGCGTGGAAGTAATACTCCTGGGGCTTGATGCCAGTCAAGAAACGGCCAGAAACATAACCGCCAGCAATGGGGTGCGTTTCATAGGCCCGGAAAGATGGCAATGTTTTACCACTAATCATGACCGGCACACGACGACCTTCCAAGACCTGTTGACCCAGGTTGCAAGAAATCAGGTTCGCATTAACACCGGAACCCTTGGCACCGGATATAGTCATAGACTGCATCTGATTCCACGGGAAAGGCTTGGCAAGACCAGCAGGGAGACAAGCACTGGTGATTTCAGAAGACAGCTTGGCAGATCTAGCGTTAGAAACGCTATCCAATCCGCTCTGCTTATTATCATCGCGGAGCACGTCTTCCAGTCGGCGCTTCAGCTCGGCATCCTGGTCAGGCATGGAAGTCTGATCCAGGGTGACGTACTTCAGAGCAACCTCACGACCCATGGCAGCGGCAGTGCTGAGCTTTTCCTTTCGAATTCGATCACCCTCCTTGGTCAAACGAAGATCATCAATACCACAAGTGAAGGCTCGCATGTTCAAGAAGCGGGTGAGAAGTCGGCCAAGGATACTCATCAGCTTTCCAGCAATGGTATGGCCGTAGATCTCGTGCACCGCATCAATGAGACCTCCGGCAGACGGACCAAGCTGCTTCTTGTCGAGAATGCCGCACAAGTATTCTCCATCTTTGAAGATAACGTCACCCTCTTCGTTGTTGTCTCCCCATCGGTTACCAGGGGTAGAAGACTTGCCCTTCAGGGTGAGACCGGCATGTTCCTCGGGCTTGATGTTCTTGAGAATTGTTGTGATGATCTGCTTGCCAGTCCAGAGATACTTAGGCTTGATGAAAGCAGGCTCCACCAGTTCGATGCGATCTGAGACAATATGCGAATTCTCGGGCCTCAAGCAGTTGTAAAGAAGCTGGTGGTAGTCCTCCTCGTCGAAAAATGAATCACGGCAGGTGAACCAAGTACCCATGGAAATGTGATCCTGAATGAGACCTCTCAAAGGCTTGCCAGAGGTGGCAACCAAGTATTGGTGGTCAGCGTCTGCCAGCATACGCGCCTCAGCTTGAGCGAGCTCATTTTGAGGGAAATGCATGTTCATCTCATCACCATCGAAATCAGCGTTGTACGTATTACAATTGGCGTAGTGCATGCGAATGGTTCTCTCGTTGGGCAGCACACGAGCCTTATGACCCATGATAGAGGGCTTGTGGAGAGTGGGCTGACGGTTCATCAAGACGTAATCGCCGGTGGTAAGGTGGCGGTAGACTTTCTTGTTGCGCGAGCCCTTCATGCGCCAGTTTGAGGGTGCGAGCAATTGGTTTGCAAGGGCTGTGCGCTCATCAAGACTCTTAAACTTCAAGTTGACAACTTGGCCTGTCTCATACTCAATCGCAGCGGCACCCGGGTACTTGTCGGGTCCGTTGATGACGGCTTCCTTCAATTCCCAGAAATTATGGTTTGTCACAGGCTCAGGGAAGGTCAACTTCTTCGCGAAGACAAGCGGCACACCAATCTCATTTGTCTCAAGATTCGGGTCTGGCGAGATAACACTACGGGCAGCGAAGTTGACACGCTTACCCATCATGTTCTTGCGGAACAAACCCTCTTTCTTCTCCAGAAGTTGCTTGATACCATTGGGCAGGTTTGCGATGGCCGCGCCGGTAACAGCGGTTCGCTCGCGATCTATCAATCCGTTGACGTGATCCTGAAGCTGAATGATGGCTTGGAGGAGATCACTGTATGTGCGCGCGCGAGACAGAGCCTTCTCTTCTTCATTCTGAATCTCCTTGCTGATCTGGTTGATGAGATCGCATTGCTTGAGAATGTTGGTGAAGGGAGTATTTTGCTGTGCCTCCATGACATCGCCAGGGCCTTGCTGAACAGCGGGACGATATTTGTTTGGTGGGACCAAAAGGTTCTTGATGAAGAACATGTCCGCAGACACCATCTTCGACCCCTTCGGAGCGGGTCTAGAGTTGTAAACGAGTTGCAGAACTTCGCCATCCTTCTCGAAAAGAAGTCTCAAAGCACTGTACACCTCCGAGGAAGTCATGAATTCCTGGCCGGACGCAGCTTGCGCTGTCTGCTTTGTGACAGCAGCCCCACGGAGAATCTCTTCCTCAGCACCGTGAACCTCGGAAACAACATTTTCAGCTCGGATACCATTTACTTCGGGCTTGCGCTTCTTCTCCTGGTCGAGCATAATCAAGGTGTTGGGGGCCTGGAAGCCGCCAGTGAGCATGGCAAGCTTGGACTTTTCAGGCAGAGCCTTCCGGAAAATCTTGTTGTAACGGTCCTTTCGATAGGCGGGAGTAATGCTGCATCAAGATTTAAGTTAGAGACTAGAAATCGTGAAAGCATTGTGTTATTCGGGAACATACCCGCTGCAGTTGTAGCATTTCCGGTTGCCGTTGATATCTTTGAGGAAGGTCTTGACCAATTCCCGTCTTTGCTCTGCGGCAATGGGATTCTTTGCACCGGTCATTAATCCATCCAGCCTGCCGTCTTTTTTGGCTTCTGAGATGCTGCGGTTGACATAGGCGATGCGCTTTTCCATGATGGTTTCGTCGTCATCCTCTTCATCGTCCGAATCGTCTCCCTTATCCTTCTTGGAACCAGACTTGGCGCCCTTTTTGGATCCAATGAGCTCAATTTCGGCGACCTCTTCAGTCAAACCATACTGCAAAAGGCGCAGCTTGCAGGTGTAGAGATTGACATCTGCGCGGGACATCTGGAGACGGTGGCAATAAACACATTGTGCGCGAAGCAAACGATAGATGTGGTCAAAAAAGGTGACATTGTATACGGGCACAGGAAGCTCGATGTGGCCGGCGTGGCCGGTACATGACCAAGAGTTCTGTCGACAAGTTGTGCAGCTGATCGTCACAAACAAGTGTTAGAGGATTGCACAAGAAAAAGTTTTCAATAAAGCTAATAACTTACACATGGTCGCCCCATGCACCCATAGCAGGATCTTGAAGACCACCAGGGACTGGGTTGTTAAAAGAATCCAAAGTCGGAGTATTGTGAATTCTTTTCACTGATAGCTTTTTGATCTCTTCATCGGAGTAAACGGTGAAGTCCACCCCGGCAACGCTCGAGGGGACTGGACGGGTGAAGGTCGCCATTGTGTCCTGCAGCTCCGGGAGCGACAGAAAACGCTGGCGGTGCGAAGTCGGCTTCCGTAAAAAGTCTCCAACTTAGCGGGTTGCGGATGAGCGAAACTATTCGAGCAACTTTTTTTTCTGCCCCACTCCACCGCTCACCCTATGCTGGGCTCCCGCGACCAACATTGGATCATCACCTTTCATCAGACACCCGCACGGCTTCCCTCGTCCTGTTTGTCACTCATATCCTGAGGACTGAGTCCTCGCTTACAGTGCCATGGCGGATAGCTCGGGCAATATGCTGAAGCGACCCCATCCCGAGAATGATGGAAGCAATTCTCAGAAAAGGACCCGTTCTAATGATGGCTCGCCAGTGCCAGCTCAAGGAGGGGCCACCTCTGGAAAAGTCGATATCGCAAAGATGGTAGCTGAAGCCAGAGCCAAGGCAGAAGCCGTGCGTGCACGCTTGCAAGCCGCGCATGGCGGCGCGAAGTCCCCCGTTCCTCCGACAGAGGCGAGTCCCAGCCCGACACCACCGGCCCAGAGTCCCGCGATGTCTCGACTGGAACAAATGAAGGCCAGAGTAGCAGCAGCTACTGGAAGAGCCAATGCACCGCCGCAACGACCACCTGCTGCCCCTCCGTCCCAGCAACCTGCCGGTTTCGACGATGACGGTCTATCCAAGGCTCGCGGAGGTCTCGACGTCGGTCTCCATCCTGCGCTGCTTTCCGATGCTCCGCTAGAGTTTCGTAGTGGAAAGGGCCGCCAACAATACAAGCCAGGGAAGGATATGTCTAATAAAAAACGACTCGATCTGTCCGGGCCATCAATCGAGGAAATCAAAAACAACCCCTACTTTGACCCCAGTCTCGGTCCGAAGGCTACTGTTGCAAAGCCTCGTCAGTCTCGAGAGCTCGTGTTCAATCAGAAGGGCAAATACATCCAGCAGGCGGCGGCCCTGCGCCGTCAAGCGCAGTTGGAGGCCATGAAGAAGCGTATCGCTGAGCGAGCACGCCAAGCCGGTATTGACGAGGACATGGATGTGGAAAAGAATTATCTAGTATCTGCTCCGCCGGCTATTGAATGGTGGGATGAAGGTCTTGTCAATGGTGATTCTTACACCGCCATTGATGACCAGGCAAACCTGAAGATCGACACCCCCGACACTATCATCACTCGCTATATCCAACATCCTGTACTCCTCGATCCGCCGCAAGAAAAGCACCAACCTGTTCAAAAACCCATGTTCTTGACGCCAAAAGAACAGGCGAAGATTCGTCGACAGCGCCGCATGGCAGAACTGAAGGAGCAGCAAGCAAAGATCCGACTGGGTCTGGAGCCGGCGCCGCCCCCGAAAGTCAAGAAGTCTAATCTCATGCGGGTTCTGGGTGAACAAGCTGTTAAAGATCCCACGGCCGTTGAGGCTCGTGTGAACAGGGAGATAGCGGAGCGCAAAGAGGCACACGAGCACATGAACGAAGAACGCAAGTTGACCAAGGAGCAACGGCAAGAGAAGCTGGCAGCACAGCAGGAGAGGGATGCCGAACTCGGTATTCACACATCTGTTTACCGAATTGACAATCTGGCGAGCGGCCGAAATCGATTTAAGATCAGCAAGAACGCTGAGCAGAATGCTTTGACAGGAATCTGCATCATCCATCCAAAGCTCAATTTGGTGATTGTTGAGGGCGGTAAACATTCCATCAAAAATTATCGCAAGCTGATGCTCAACCGAATTGATTGGACTGAAAATCCCGGGCCGGGCGCTCCCAATGAAAAAAGCGAAGGTGAGCCCCTGTGGCTGTCTACCGAAGACGACAAGGGAGAATTACGCGATTTCAGTCACAACACATGCACTCTTCTTTGGGAGGGCCAGGCCAAGAATCGCGCTTTCAGGAGATGGCTCGGTGCTCGAGTCTGCGAATCCGACTCGGCTGCTAGGGAAACTCTGTCGCGATCCAAAATGGAGAATTTCTGGACTATGGCTAAGAGCGTGAAACCCGCCGAATTCTAAGATACCCACATTACACAATGTTTCTGAGACTACGCCTTACTACACCAAATCTGCTTTACCAGAGATCAGCCAAAGCTATCTCATTCTCCATAGCTATTGGGCGATCCATACATGTATGCAGCAAATATGTACTCTATATCTGATACACTAACGAAGCCTGAAATCTTATAAGAGGACTCATCATAACTTTTTAATAAACCCGTAGCAAAACACGTTAGACCCGCTCCTATGCAAATTTCAGATATTAAAATCATGCCAACAAAACGAGAATTCGACCATTAGAACCTAAGAAGGAGGTGGGCCCTGGTTCTGATTTTGGTTCTGATTCTGGTTGCTCAGATTCCGTAGCAGATCCAACTGGGCTTTGACCTGATCAAAGTTCATAGTCGGGTTCTGCCCCTGGCCCAGAGCAGGAGCTTGCTGAGGCTGTTGGTACTGCTGTTGGTACTGCTGTTGCTGCTGTTGTTGTTGCAATGCGGCAAGGAAAAATTGAGGGTTGATGTGCGCACCCTGAGGGACCGATTGGAAGGCAGGCTGTTGAGGGAAAGCCTGTGGCTGGAAGGGTAATTGGAAGGGGAATTGTGTCGGGGCTTGACCTTGGGGGTACAGTCCCTGTTGCGGAGCAAATTGTGGGTACGCAAATGACTGAGGCATTCCGTAGACAGGCTGCTGAGGCGTGTAGGCTGGTTGGCCGTATCCTTGAGTTTGGGTTTGAGGAGCTGCCGCTGGCTGTGTATAGTTTGAGCTGCCACTCTGCTGGTATTGAGGGCGTCGGTCCTGGTCTCTTCAAAAGAGCCACCACGGCCTCTGCCGCCTCTTCCACGACCACCACGGCCACGGTCATGGCCACGGTCATTGCCTCGGCCTCGGCCTCTTTCGCTACGGAAAGCAGGTCCACGCTCGTTTCCTTCAATTGGTGCCTCGCGGGCACCCATCATCTCGTGTAGGTTCTTCGGGCGAGCAAGAGGAGTGTAACCATCCTCACCTTCTTCATTGTCGTAATTGAGTTCGCTTTGGCTCAGTTTGGACGGGCCGGGGTTTTCTCTCTTGGATTTCCCGGCACCACCACCTCTGGCTTCCTTTCCTTTCTTGACGCTTCTGTTTCAATCTCTTCTTGTAATCAGCCTCAGCTTCATCATCAGAGAACTCAATCTCGTCCTCGGCAACCTCTTCATCGTGGAAGTTCGAGGCATCGCTTCCCTTGAGTCCCTTAAGTGGCTGTGTGAAAACGAAGGTAGACTCGCTCTCCACGTAGAAGACAGACATATCTTTGACAATCCCCCCTCTTGTGTACTTCCTCGGCGTTCGAGTACATGACAGTATACAGAGGGTTCTCGACTCTGCCAAGAGTCTCGGCCACAACGCCAATGACCTCACGGTTCTCGGAGCAGAGCAAAGAGCCTGACTCGAGGACTTGGTATTCACCAGAGGTATTGGCTTCAATCAAGACTGCATTGTCAATGACAGTTTGGATTCTTCCAAGCAGCACAACCTTCATCTCGGGAGTAATCGTGACTTCCGGGATTGGCAGGACGTCTTCCACAACCTCGTTGGCCGAACGAATGACACCGCCGCTCTTGCCCTTGCCGTCGCCTTCGTCGTCAGATCCACCTTCGGCAAGCATCAAAATGCGGGCCTGCTCTTCGGGGCTCAAAATGGGGTAGTCCTCATCGTCGCTGTCTGAGTCTGAGGACGAGCTGTCCGACGACGAAACGTACGGGTCAGAGTCTTCCTCCCATTCTGGGTGTTCCCCCTCCACATCTCCATCTTCCTGTTCTTGTCCCTCGTTCTCCACCGGTGTAGCAGAGGCTTCAGTCGCATTTTCGGTTTTGGATCGCTCGTCCTTCACGTCGACATCCATGGCTTCCGAAGAAGCAGCAGAGTCCTTGGCTTCTGTTTGTGTACTTTCGGTCTCTATTGGGACATCGTCTCCCTGGTGGGCAGCAGAAACATTGGTTTCCTGCATAGTCGACTCGTTTGGAGACTGAACGGCTGGACTGACAAGGCCGAGTCCAGGGATCATCGGGATAGCTTCGGAGGTAGGTAAAGGTTCAGTAGTAGTCGCAGTTGTAAGGTCATTCATTTTCATCACAGGCGTCCCCGATCCTACGGGAGTGTTATAGAAATCACTGCCCTCGTCCGGAGTGCCGACGGGTGGCGTATCGATCAAACAGGGTTTCTTGGATGGAGGGGCGTCGCCGGAGTCCACAGACCCGTTCGCAGGGTTCTGATGATCACTCATCATGTAGGCTAAGGAGTGACAGGAGAAATTTTCAAAAAATGTTGCGGTAGAGAGAAACCCAAGAAAAAGCGGCGCGGGCAACTTTTTTTCGGATCTGCCAAAGTTGCCGTTGCGGTCGCCGGACAAGCTTTCGTTATCGCGTTATCGTGTTTCTTCAACATCTCCAATGCGCAAAGATGGCCGAACCTGAGAGAGTTCCAGCAGGACTTGCTCAACCTCGCACAAAAGCTCGGTATGTAGAAAGAGAACTTAAACTGGAATGCTGGTTAACACATCCATCTCTTGAGCCCTCCTCCGCCTCCTTTCTACCTCCCGTTGAATGTCGCCCTTTACCTATGTCTGTCGCCAATGGCCTGGCAGCCTTTTTCTCGCCTATTCAGGACTGCGATGAGGTGTTCAACTTCTGGGAACCTGCACATTATCTGGATCATGGGTATGGCTTGCAAACATGGGAGTATTCGCCCGTCTACTCCATTCGAAGCTGGCTCTACGTATCGCTTCATGCCGTCGTGGGGAAGCTGGCATCGTTAATGGTACATACCAAGGCTGCTGAATTCTATACGATTCGGGTCTTCCTTGCTATTGTTTGTGCTGCCTGTCAGACCAGATTGTATTCTGCGATCTGTCGATCCCTCAACCCCCGCATCGGCCTCATCTTCCTGATGATCACAGTGTTCAGCCCGGGTGTGTTCCACGCCTCGACTGCCTTCCTGCCGTCCACTTTCACTATGTACACATCGATGCTTGGTCTGGCGGCCTTCTTGGAATTCAAAGGTGGACCGAGGACTGCACAGGGTATCATGTGGTTCGGCCTCGGCGCAATTGTTGGCTGGCCATTTGCTGGTGCCCTCCTCGTGCCTCTTCTTGCCGAGGAGGTCATCATTTGCTTGATCTCTGGGTCTCTTGGGTCACTAACTATTAAAATGCTCCATGGCGCTGCTAGGTGTCTTTCTATCATGGTGAGCACTAGACTCGTCATCAGGCTGATTATTCGTACCTCTGCTAAGACAATCACAGGCCCTCGAAGTTGCGGTCGACTACGCTTTCTTCAATAAGATTGCTTTAGTGCCCTGGAACATTGTCGCCTATAATGTATTTGGTGGTGACGACAAAGGACCCGAAATCTTTGGCATAGAGCCATGGACTTTCTATATCCGCAATCTACTTTTGAACTTCAATGTCTGGTTTGTGCTGGCCATGCTGTCCGCTCCTCTTTTGCTCATCCAGGCTGTATTCCGCTCTACTGGCACGTCTTTTCAGGCGCTGTTCCGCTCGATCACATTAGTCGCGCCGTTCTATATGTGGTTTGCCATCTTCACCATGCAGCCTCACAAAGAGGAGCGGTTCATGTATCCAGCATATCCATTCCTGGCTCTCAACGCGGCCCTCGCATTCCACACTGTCCTGAGCTACCTCGGCTCTAGTAATAGGAAGGAACTTATTGGTCGTGTGCCGGCGAAATTGAAGCTTGCTGCAATCATGGCGGTAATCTTGATGGCTTTCAATGCCGGTATGCTCCGCATCCTGGGAATGGTGACCGCCTACAACGCACCACTGAAGGTCTTCGAGCCACTGCAGCAAGTGAATGTGGCCGAGACAGGAACTTCTGTGTGCTTTGGTAAAGAATGGTATCGCTTCCCGTCTTCATATTTTCTCCCACATGATATGCGCGCCAAGTTCATCCGAAGCGAGTTCCGAGGTCTTCTACCTGGTGAGTTCCCAGATGCGCCAAGCTATCTTGCTCGCCTAGATGGCGCCTCCCAGATTCCATCTGGCATGAACGATCTAAACATTGAAGATCCCAGCAAATATGTATGTGTAGCTTGTTGTTTCATTCGTCTCTCCCACACTAATCAAGCACACAGACTGATATCTCACAATGCTCTTTCCTGGTGGACTCTTACTTCCCCAGTCGCCCGACAACCGAATTGGAACCTCACTACGTGCTCGACAAGTCCCAATGGGAGCCTCTCTCTTGTCAGAGCTTCCTCGATTCGTCTGAAACGGGACTACTCGGTCGGTTAATCTGGGTTCCCAACCTTCCTTTCATACCCGCGCAGTTTCAACGGAAGTGGGGACAGTACTGCCTCCTGCAACGGCGAGCCGACGCCAGCATTGTATAGGTAGTATATCTTAGGATGAAGGCTTTATTCAATCAACGATCTACTCATTTATGACAATCTACGTCTGAATTGCGGGGAACAAGTCCGTAGTTTCGCGTTACCCGATCGGGAGAAGAAATCCCTCCAAATGATAAGCAGCCCCTCCCTGTAGATAGCTCAATCATACTTCTTATTTTGCGGAGTCAGTCAAGCTTCTCGTATGTGATCAATGCCTTTCATAGGTTCATAGTGTCTAATCACTTGCCGTCTCCGGATCAAACCGCTTGATCTAGAAGCCGTGGAGCCCCCCCTCTGTTCGAACCCCGCGATGCACATACCCGGACGGTTGCTATGCCTCGTTCGCGGCAGCATAAGAGGCCTACTCGCATCAGGCTAACAATTACGGCAGCTAGACGGAGAATGGGTAGTTATCAGTCTTCTTTATCTGATAAGAAGTAGTATCGGCAGTCGTTGTCATCCTACATTGGTCCTCCTATCTTGAGATTGCTCGACTTTATTCCCTTTGCCCTAGAGTCCACTGGGTATGCGACTGGAACATGAATCTGTAAAATAAGCCACGTCTCTACCCATTTTCTCCAGATCAAAGAGAAAGCCTCTTTGTACAGCTATGATTATGACGACCGAGTCGCTCCAGGGAGTTCTCTTTTCTATAGTCCCGACCAAGCAGGTCGTCGGCGTTTTCCTCATACTCAATTGTCTTGCATGGCTCGTTGTGCGTGTTTCTCAAAAATGGATGAATATCAGTCAGACGACTAGAGCTGCCTCGCCGGATCTAGAGAAGCCAGCTTCAAGGGGAAAAATCGCCAGAGTGCCGGGGAGTAAGTCTATGCTCGTTACATAAGGGAAATTCAACTAATATGATCCATAGCCTGGCTTGCATCTGACTTCAAAAGACCAACTGCACAACCATACTCAGGCTGGGATGTCCACACTTCCAAGCCGATCCCATATCGACCTTTCAGATATGGCCCGTAAGTGAGCCAGCTTTCTGGTCCGAAGTCCACCTCTAATATTGACCAGCAAATACTTTGTGACATTAGGTCTCCGAAGCATGAATTGGGACGAATGGATCGGTAAGCTTTATCATAAGTGGCCGTATCGAATATCAATTAATCTCTTCATCCAGAGCTCGACAATCATTATCTCAAGTACCACGCCGACAAGAAGAAGCGTCTGGAGGAACGTGGCGAGAAATGCTACGGTACAGCACCAGAAGCCATGAATGGAGCCATTGAGCTATTAGAAGAGCTGTAAGTACCACTCTTTCCAAAGCTACCGGTAAACCGAAAGAAAGCTCAAAACTAGTAGATGCGAATACCTTCCCGAGCGCTACCCAACCATGTTCCAAAAAACACCGACGGGCATAACCAACACAGTCACCCATGAAACCTTCAACATAAGCCAACGCCCACTCGCTGAAGACCCAATGGCAATAGCAGCCCGTCTCGTCCAAGACGACCTCGCGCTGATGTTCGAGCGCCCCGACGGCGAATACTACCTGCTCGCCGGT
Organism: Penicillium maclennaniae; assembly: GCF_028827695.1. Classification (NCBI taxonomy): domain Eukaryota; kingdom Fungi; phylum Ascomycota; class Eurotiomycetes; order Eurotiales; family Aspergillaceae; genus Penicillium; species Penicillium maclennaniae. The sequence continues at coordinate 991,620 of NW_026623215.1, read as the reverse complement.
GCAATCCTCCTCGCCGGATTCTGGCGTCTAAGCGACAAATTTGGCATGCGACTCTCAGAAATCCACACATCTGGCGATGTGCCTCAGTACCGTGAGAAACTGGAGAAGGGAATGATGAACTTCTTCCGCAGACTGAAGCCCGAAGAGCCCGTTGTGCGGAATAATTACTTCATTCAGGTCGACGATAGTCTAGCGTGGTCGCACAGTATCGGGCCTGAAGACGCAGAGACAGTATCGTGGAATACGGCGGAGAAGAACAAGGCGATTGAGAATCACTTTTTCCGATCTGAGAGGCAAAGCTTGAGACGGCTGCCAAAGTCTGGGGCTGTGGTGTTTACGATTCGGACGTATTTCGAGCCGATCACAGAGATCGTGAAGGAGCCCTATGTACCTGGGCGGCTGGCATCTGCTATCCGGAGTTGGGGAGATGATGTTTCGAGGTATAAGGGAAAGGAGAAGTATGAGGAAGTATTGTTGGAGTACCTGGATCAGAAGCACAAGGAGCAGATTAAATGTGGGTTGGACGTTGAAAAGGAGGAAAATGTCCGGAGTTATCCTCTTTGAAGTGACATGGTCTCTATTCTATTATTCTATATGATCCATGATCTCATGGTACAGGAATTAAATGAAATGAGCCTTGCTCTAGCAGTTGATGTGCTTGTAGGAGTGAGAACAGCGAGTTTGATTATCGCCAGTTGCGAGGAGGTGTGAACCGGTTCGGTTCAGGCAGCAAATGCAGAAGCTCGTCTGCTGTTGCGTCTGGCGTAGTCCAACTCCCGTTCCTGGCGCCAGGAGCATTCGTCGCGAAACTCGCAGATTCGACATTTCCATGCATCCATAATGTTGACGCCGCGAGGGTCACGCGAGCCACGCCACCACTCCATCTGATCATCTATATAGGATGTCATAGTCGCAGGATCATAGAGGAAGGACCTGCTGCCCAGAACCCGCCGCTCGAGATCCGCAGTGGGAGCCGAGGACAGATACCGAGCCGTTAAGACTGGCGATAAGAGCGTCGGATATTCTGCGAGTAATTCTGGCTGGGTATGCGAGGGGATAGACGGGGCCACGGGCTCCGTTTGTGGGGTCGATGGAAGAAACGTGAGACGGATTTGGTCTTTCATGTAGCCCCAGAGACTGGACAGAGTACTATGGGTCGCGAGAATGCTAGTTGAGCCCTGGCTAGACTTTTGAAGACTTGAGCCAATCTCGGAGCCTTGAGCAATTCTTCTTGCATCTTCTGGGGTAGGAGGGCTATCAATGTCAAATTTCTGAGAAGACATTGTGTCGAAGAATTCGTCATTGAGCCCTCCGACTTCAGATATGAAAGCTTCAGTGAAAGGCCGTTCTTGATCCAGATCATAGCGTGCTGCAAGCAAGTCCATTGTAACATCGTCGCTCGTGATAAGGCGATTCAGCATGTGGTAATAGAGCTGTAATTGAAGAAGAGTGGGACGGAAAGATGTGCTCTTAACCGAAGGAACCGAGCCACTCGCTTTAGTCTTGACGTCAGTCATATAGATCCTGGGCAAATTATAGACGGCTGGCGATGATTCTTCAGCCGGTGCGTGAACCATAGATTCTTCTCGTCCTAAGTCCGAAAGTCTTTTTCCACCCTGTGAGGAAGACAGTAAGTAGTCAGAAAGGGACATCTGATACTTCGGCAAAGCAGCCCGCGATGTGGCCGCTTCTGAATAGTAATTGGACGCTGTGGCTTCGAGCTCCGATTCGGGGCATTCATATGAAAGTTGATCAATAACCCCATTGACCAACTCCCCATCGACCAGGCCCCAAATCTCCAACTCGCGGGTGACGCCAAACTCACGCAGCATGCGTAGTCCCTGGATCACATTCCATATCCTCAGCGCCCAAGCATCCTCCTTGGTAGTAATGTCCACAGGTATAGTCGTATGTATCTCATCTTCGAGAGTCTTGTGCACGACACTTCCCTTCTTCATAGCAGAGGTCCTCCTCTTCCTCCCATGCTTGGTCAAGGTATACCAATATTGTAATTCACACCATGCAGGCGAAACGAGATCCGTCACGGAGAAAGCCTTGTGAGGCGGTCGTCGGAATCGCTCTACAGGTGATCGAGGATCTACCGTAGCAGCCGCCTGCTCATTCTGTGTCCATTCACGCTCACGCGTTGCCATACGCTCTCTTTCCCGTTCTCTACCTTCCTTTGAACTAGGATGCTCCACTAAACGCTTCGGACATCGCCATGTTAGTCTAACATATCAACCATACCAATTGAGAAATTTTGAGAACGCTCATACCAGACGGATTGTACCTGTGGATTGCTTCCTGGCTTGACCTCCCAGCCATAACATTGGACGTAGATCTAGTCCACGGCCGCTCATTTGATTGTTTCCACGGCGAACGAGGCGATTCCCGGCCCAGCACTTTAGGCACTCGGACGCCACGGGGACCCTCAACGCCATCTTCAATGTCCGCGACGAGCGCCGCGAGGATAGCCGTTTGTAGGGGTTCGATATCAGTGGGCTCAGGCGTAGAGACTGTAAGTGAGTCTTCGATTACTGAGAAGATAGAGTTCGATGTGGGAGTAGGAGTGGCGACAGTAGCAGGTTCCGCGACGGCTCTCGAGAGCAGCTCGTTCAGCAGCTCCTCTTCGTCGGGCGTGAAGTCAGATCCGTAGTCACTGGAGTCTGGAGTATCAGGCTGCGATCCTTGCAGTGGGCAGGACATGCCTGCGACGGTGGAAAGGGCTCATATCCTGTATGGCATGCGAAGTTGAGCGATCAGCATTGAAAGACACGCGGAATGCGTCATCGCGTGAACGGATGAGGTAATCGCATTAGGATTACCCGCCTTACTATAGGGTCACATCGTTGTCTATACACTCTACAGTTCTACCATTGAATTAAAGATTGAAGAATGGAAATCTACCTCTTTCGTTTAAACAGGATTTAGGCCAAAACGCATCGCTCTGAGGGAAATCGCAACCCCGACGCCGCTAATGCCATGTTGAAGAGTCTATATAAAATGCCCGAAACAAATCACAATTCTATCGCTCATGCAGTACCCGCTGCAGCAATCATATTCCCAGTCATCGGCCTCGATACAACAGACGCACTCTCCGTAGCCGCCAGTTCAGCCGCCAGAACCTCGCGCGCAGCCTTTTGATTCAACCAACTCAAGTAAGTCTGCCAGCCGACTGCAATGACTCCGGAGAAAACATTGCGGAACTGCGCCGGCACGTACATGAAGCTGAATGCCGTCACGGCCGGCCAAAGCTTCACGCTGTTAGTGATACTGACGGGGAGAGCTTTCTTCAGGCGCTCCCAGGTTTCTTCTAAAGATGCACCAGCCAGAAGGGAATGCATGCTGAAAAAGTATGTGTTGAAAACCGGCGTGAAGCATGCCTGCTGCACGATAACCTTGGTCAAGACCGAGAGGATTTTGGACGAGTAGTTGAAGTGATTATGGAGAAACATGAACCTAATGTCTCAAGTCAGTCATTCGTCGCTTATATCGATGACATGGGCTGCTCCGGGACTGAATTCCCTCAAGATTGACTCACCAGTTATATGACGGGATACTAGATCCCGTTCCAACAATTAAGTGGCGCACCGTTCGCCATGGATCATATCCACCATGTCGCTCCTCCTTGTCATCCTCGTCCTTGGACGCATCCTGCTCACCTTTCGCTGACGGAGGCGGATCTGAAGGGAAAAAAAAACTGCGCGCTCAAGTCTCCGCATAGATAAATGACAACTGAACTGTACAACTGCGTCGAGTAGGGTTTGCGCTCCTGCACACGAGAGTACCACCTCCCGAACCGTCCCAGCGGGCCCGCACTAATAACATCGCGCAATCCTCTTCTCGTCACTGCAGTCGCTGTAGCTGGTGAAGTCGCTGCACCGGCCGCACCAGCAGCAGTGTTGACGGGTTGGGCCGGGGGTGTAACTGAGAACGATTGTGACGAGGACGAAGAAGGAGAAGTAGACTGAGAGGAATTCCCAGTTGTAGTATTGTTCATTGGTAATCCATCTTCAACGATCTTCCCCTCCGCGGCTGGTTCGGGTTTGGAGTGCGAGGAATTGTGCCGGCGTGGCTGTCGCACTCGCCGTAGCGGAGATTGGACTCTTGGAGTAATCGGTCGCGGTCTGGTCGCAAACGCAGTCGCGTGGGCGCTGAGTCCCTTCTGGAAGAGACTCATATCCAAGACTCAGACAGGCGCATCTATAGTTTGTTGTCTATCGTCGTGGCACCAAGGGAAAAATGAGTGAAAAAAACAATCGAAACTGGCCGAGTTATCGGGGTGGTGCTCCGATCGTGGCGATAAGCACGAAAACAGCGATAACCGGAATGTGTCTCCGAAAGTTGTCGTTTGCGAATGGGGACAACTGGTAAAGTGAACAGAATATAGAAAAATCATAGGCAAGTTGTGATTTGTGTCCGATTCAAAATCAATCAGGGACAGGGAGCGCATAATAGATTCGGCATATCGGCAATCGGATAAGGCGAGTGCCGTAATTCGACTAAGTATAACTCCGCTCCACTAGTCATCTACGGGTATTTGTATTGAAAAGATCAATTGTTCAAGCCAGAACCAGATACTCCGGATTTGTATGCAATAAGATCCATAAATACATAAAGTCATCCCCGCGGGGAAAGCAGGGTATAAATATCAACAAAATGCGCGCAGGCAGTGGTACACCGCACGATGCAAAGAAACAACAAATCGGAAATTATAACCAAGTGCGAAAGGTGGTTTTTAGGCGTGAGTGGTGAGAAAAAATAAGCACTAAGATTATCGAGGGCGCGTATATTGCGGTGATGGTATAGATTATTTGAAGGACTCGCGAGTGTTGACTCTGTCAACATCGTACGGGTTGCCTTCGTAGGTGGGGACCCGATGCAATGTGCTTGTGCCAGTGCGAGCAGAAGCAGTCGAATAAGCACGGCTGCGGGTGCGTTCAGTCGGCAGAGCGTCAACATGGGAATCTGACTCGCTGGACACCGATCCCTCCGGCACAGGGGCCTCGGTGCGATCGAATTTGACTTCCTCTTCCTCCTCTTCAGGAATGGAGATGACCTGTTCCTGGATCTTGCGCATGAATGCATCTGACTGGGCCGCGAACTTGCAGCGCTGTCGGATCGCGCCACCGTACTTGTAAAACAGGAAAGGGAAGGGCACGCAGGCCAGAGCGAGGAAGGCAGGGATCGAGGACGCCCAGTGGATGCCAAGGTTCTCAAACATGTAGGTAGTGAACAGTGGGAAAGCGGCACCGAAGAGGGAACGCAGAACCGAGTTGGCGGCCAGTACGGAGGCAGCGAAGATGGTGTAGGCATCGATAAGGTAGTTCATGATACCGAGGAAGACAAGCACCATTCCGAATCCGAATGGCGCACCAGCAATGATGCTGACGATCCAGTGGATGGAGGGGTAGTTGGTCCACGCAAACCAGAACAGGCCGACAGGAATGCAGATAGAAGCAATCATAGTAGGCGGGAGACGGGCCTCCGGCGGGGCGAATCCGCCATGCTTTTCCTGGGTCTTGATATATCGCTTGTTGTCCCAAATGCTGTAAATAACGGCAGCCAACATGCCCACCATGATACCCAGGAACGCCAGACCCCCGACACCCTGGTTCCAGCCACGTCCTTGCTGGTAGACGATCGGGAAAGCGGCAAACATCATGTAGAGGGTGCCGTAGACAATAGCCATATACAAAGACAACAGGAAGACAATAGGCTCGCGCAACAGGAGAATCCACGGGCGAGACAACGCAATCTTGAAAGACTCCTTCAAGGTGACCTTGCCTTGGTCAATCTCGATTTTGCTGCGGTAGACCTTGCCCGAGAGCTTAGAGAGCTTCTCGGCGCGCTTGCGCAGAAGCACAGGTGCATAGGTCTCCGGGATAAGCAAGGACCCGATAATCCAGACAGCACCCGAGAAAGCGGCCAGGAAACCCATGACCCATCTCCAGCCCGCGTTCATACCGAGGAAGCCACCAATGAGGGGACCGAGGACAGGACCGAGGAAAGGTGCTGCAGCGAAGACACTCATCGCCATACCTCGCTGCTTGGCGGGAACATATCGGCAATGACACCTCCGGCATTGGTGAGAGGCGAGGATCCAAAGGAACCAGCAAAGAAACGAAGAATAATCAGGGTCCAGGAATTCTGGGCACCGGCGGTACCAGCATTGAAAGCAGTGAGGGCGGCGTAGGTAGTGACGAAAAGGATCTGGCGGCCGAACAGCTCACTCAAAGGAGCCCAGAGCAGCGGTCCGATCTAGACCACATGAGTTAGTCAATGGCCTCAAGGCGTTTTTGCTGCTGCTTGGGAAAACTTACAGCAAAACCTAAGACGAAAAGCGAGATACCGAGCGTGGCGAGTTCCTCTCCGATGCTGAATTGCGCCATAATTTCTTCAACACCTCCAGTATAGGCTGAAGAAACCAGCGCCACCGCAAGTGTCGCCATAGCGACAAGCATCGTATAGGACCATTTCTTGAACTCGCTGAAGTTCATAGGGTTGCGCGGGTCATCGGGGAGCCATGTCACTGCATAGGGGTCGTCTTCTGTACCGGAGCCGGGATAAGGGTAATCGATAATTTCCTGTGTCACGACGCCTTGGTCAAAGACAAGACGGAAGTATGAAATCTTGGTGGGAGCATTGTGCTCGATCTTCTCAGAAGCATGGTTCCGATCGTCGGCCGCCATTGTGGACAGACCGGTGTATTGTATAGTCGACACTTGATACCGAAAATGCGACAAACAGGTGTCAAAGGTGGAGGAAAGAGCGGAGAGCCCTGTGGATTATGTATGTGGACCGTTCCTAATTGTTTGCGGAGTGGCCCGACGAGGGGAATAAAGATGCCGGATCAGGACACTGAGTCTCCACGGAGGGTGGGTGAGGGGTAGGGTGCAATAAGGATTATGGAGGCAAATATGCAGATAGCGATCCAAGTCAAGCTCGGTTACAGGATATAGCCCCCTTTAATATACGATCTGAACGAATGCCCAGTTTCGTGGCGCTTGTTTTTCTAAACTAAACTGGGATGATCTAGTGCGGACGTAGGCCGAGATTTGGTATTAAATTTCAGTGGCATTCATAAATACTGCATGTTCTTCATGAATAGCGCCCCAGAAACGAGAAAAAATGGAGCGTTGCCCTATTCGACGCATCGAGAGAAAAGTCTAGAGCTTTCGAAAACCGGGTCAGTGGGGCCGCCCTGAACCCGAGACTATACTATTCATCCAGCTACATTGATTGAAGTGTGATGGAGATTGGGAACACCTTGTGTCGCGGATTCATAAAGGGAAGTTTGCTTGCCATGATGATTTGTTTGCCGTGAACAATTCAATCTCAATGTGAAAAATATGAAACATGACGCAAACTACGCGAAATGCATGACTCAGTACGATATTTATGCACACTGTGCATAAATATCTGCATTACTCGGGTGGTCGGCACGAATCCTGAAGCCAGGGCTTTGACATATCGCTCCATGAAACTCTCGTCGCCTGATGAGATTCACACTCTGTCTGTTCACGGTGTGCACGAGGAATCTTTGGGATAAAAAATTGAGCTGAGCTGACATGACTCTGCGAGAATAAATTAGTATCTTGATCCAAGATCACCTCCAAAGGGCCAAGGTCTAAGTAATCTCCAGTCAAAGCTCTCCCGATCTGTATAAGAGCCCCAAACTGTTACATTACGGTTTGCCGGACTTGAGGTGTCAACTCCTAATCTTCGGGGTTGAGCTGCGACCGCAGCAAGATTATCAATCACAAACTGCTTTCCGACGCCTTCTAGTGGGTCTTCTACGTCAATCGTCTGCCGTCTGATCTGGGCGCATTGGATACATCTTGTGCAATCTTTGTGCGCAAGATGTAGCGTTTTTCATAATTGAACCTCCACCGTCATTTCTCCCTACAAGGCTCCCCGTGTCTCGTTTTAGGTAGTGGAATCTGTCTATTGCTGCCTAACAACCCCACAGGCTATTCAGATCCATCTCGGGGATACATCCGAGCCGACGATGGGGTCAAGGGGCTTAGATAAACTCTGGTACTGCAGGTAGCGGCAGCGGCAAAGGTATCAAAACTTTCGGGAGTTGGGCTTGCTAATGTGACATTGACCAATTTTGTAGATAACCAGGCTCAGTATACGATACATTACATTTACCATGAGATCAATTATTTAAGCTTTGGGCGTAGGATCAAAGGAAAATACGAGAAACCGACACCAAGATACATTTGATGCCAGATTTCTAAGGCATCCACTACTTGAGAGTCGATTCATGATTCGAATCCTTGAACCCTGGGAAGCGCACGCACTCAATTGCAACCAGCTTATGACTCAGAGTTCTGATCACGCGCCCTGCACTCTTTCAAGAAACCTGAAAGAGCTCAAGTCAACCAACGTACCACTGGCCAGGAGTCATCACGCAAATCGGGCCACACATGGAATCACCAAAATTCATTTCGCCACCCCTTCCCGGCTCCAATATAGACACCCGGGATAATTACTCTACAGTTCCCAACTATCTTACAAATGCATGATTTCCGTACCGAAGGCCAATGACTGCTTTAATAATAAATCCCTAACCCCGATCCCAATTAACCCCCTATTTCCAACCCCCGTTTCGGGATCAGGAACCATTCCGTATCCGCCGTACGGCATCGCCGACCGAACCACGACGCCGCGTGGCAAAAAGCCTGGGCTGCAAAACTCTGTCCGGATCAGAATGGTCAATCTTTCGTCAGTGCCTGAGTCATTTTTGCCTCAGGCCATACATGGCCATCGACGGCGCTGGTCCCCCCCACTTGGTGAGCTGTGTTCGTGAACTGGTTTGACCTGAAGATGGTCTGATCTAGATTATCTTGAATGTTATCGACATGAAAATTATATCCAAAGGTTCTCCTCATGTTATGTAATCGATTGATCTGAATTTTATTCCACTCCGACTACTGTAGCCCAGAAGATCAGAGATAGAACATCTGGTGTCTGGGACTTATTTGCCGATGACGTCTGGAGCTTAGACCCAAAGCCCGAGACCCTGCGGCTGCAGGGTCCAAGAGCCTCAGGCAGACGCCCTGTTCAGGTATGCTTCATCGTCTGAATTGATAATTTGGCAACGGAGACGTCTGTATCAGTATTGGGGTCTCTGTGTCAATCGATGGTTGCCTAGGCATGCATTCCCGTTGCGGTCGCGGGGCAGCGAGGTGCGGGCATGGAGATGGACCCCTCGATACCGGTGTCGCGGGGGGCAATGCGTGGATATCGTTGACGCATGTACAGCCTGTGCAGCATATTAGACAAAGATAGAGCCTCCTAGTCTTTATGGCAAGTTGGAGGTGTAAAGTTTCATTCTGTATGGAGGATTCCCTGCTCCTTCTGAATAGTAAATAGCGTCATCGTCCTGATTCCCATCATAGATACAAGCTACGACACAAAGAAAGGGTACAAGAAATACGATGATCACGCCGAGGCGGCGGCTGGGAAGTTCAAGGAATTGCGAGAAGAGAGTTAGCCCATTGGAGTGAGGATCTTTACGTTGATAGCCATCTACCGGTCGCGACAACAGGTGAAGGCGACCGTGTTAGTTTAGTGAAACGCGTCTTATTTTGTAGGATTTACAAGGACAGAAGTGGGTTGAATCATAGAAGATCGCATTTCAGCGTCTATGTCATGAGCTGGTGCGCGCTAAGACACCATTAAAAGAACTAAATGTACATGCCCATGACTTCCATCTCACCGGGGCCCCAGCGAGGAATGGCAAGTAGCATTGATCACGCGGTGAGAAAAAAGCAAATTCAGAAACAACCCGGTTCCGAGACCCATTTGATATTTGAAAACAGACCCATCATGTTAATCGCCGATAGTCATGAAATAATAAAAAGCAAAACCCCTGATCGCCATCCCGGAAGTGTCAAGAAAAAACAACCACTCTTAGAAGTGCATCTAAGAGCGCTCGCCACGGAGGCGGCGAGCCAGCTGGATATCCTTGGACTGGATAGTCACACGCTTGGCGTGGATGGCGCAGAGGTTGGTGTCCTCGAAGAGGGAGACGAGGTAGGCCTCGACGGACTCCTGCAGAGCACCGATGGCAGAAGACTGGAAGCGGAGATCGGACTTGAAGTCCTGGGCGATCTCACGAACCAGACGCTGGAAGGGGAGCTTGCGGATCAAGAGCTCAGTGGACTTCTGGTAGCGACGGATCTCACGAAAGAGCGACGGTACCTGATGACGATTGTTAGCAACCATGTTGGATCATGCGTAATTGGAACCTATTATAACATACCGGGCTTGTAGCGGTGGGGCTTCTTGACACCTCCGGTGGAGGGGGCGGCCTTGCGGGCGGCCTTGGAGGCGAGCTGCTTACGGGGAGCCTTGCCACCAGTGGACTTACCTGAGAGGAGGTTAGCATGATGTTGTGACCGTTTGGGAGGGGAGGGCGCGTCACGCGTCACCGCGACCTGGATAAGGCGGAGGTAACCCGATTTGGGCACGACCTTTCCAGGCAGCGACGACGACAGCGACAGCGACGATGAGGTTGGAGGAACTCACGGGCAGTCTGCTTGGTACGAGCCATCTTATTTGAATGAGATTCGATAGAATCTGAATGAAATTTGAAAAAAAGATGGAGTTGGTCGATGAGGGTTGTCGATGGATGGAGAAGGGAAGAAGGAGGCGGGCGGGGGAAGGTATTTGTACTGAGCCGGAAGGGTGGTGATCTGGAACAGGTAGGGACGGCGAATCACAGAGCCACTGTTCGGATCACGAAAAAGGTGCGCACCGCTGAGTCTTTTGTTCCGGCTTTCTGATTGGCCTACCCGAGTATCTAAGCGAGGGGCCGGGCTTGGGCCAATCAGAGGCCAGGATCAGACCTGTAGAATGCCATCCGGTTCTTTCTTTGATCTCCATGACTAGGGAGGCTGGGAGACAGATCTGAAGGGTCTATGGTATTCCCCAGCCCAGAGGAATGTATGCTGATCGGCTGTCTGATCTTGATCAGTATGTTAGAGATCAATAGGAAATCATGATCAGAGTGCCTTCTGCAGGCAGGCATCTCGGCCTGGGGCACCCGGCAGATCACGCCAGTCCGTCTGGATCCTGCATTCCCATTGGTCGATCCACTCACTAGCGTGTGATTCCAACTCCCCGCGTCTCATCCGTCCTTTCATACAAATATCCCATGCCCCATTCCCCTTCTCAATTTTCCCCCTCCATCCATCACTCGACGACCTCTTTGACTTCCAAAGTCAACTCCACACCTTCTCCTCAACACCAACCACTTTTAAATAACCTTCATCATGTCTGGCCGTAAGTATCCATCGTCTCGTCGCTCATTTGACGCGTCTTTTCTAACGCGTCTTCTCTTCAGGTGGTAAGGGTGGCAAGGGTCTCGGCAAGGGTGGCGCCAAGCGTCACCGCAAGATCTTGCGTGACAACATTCAGGGTATCACCAAGCCCGCTATCCGCCGTCTCGCTCGCCGTGGTGGTGTCAAGCGTATCTCCGCCATGATCTACGAGGAGACCCGCGGTGTCCTCAAGACCTTCCTCGAGGGTGTCATCCGTGACGCCGTCACCTACACTGAGCACGCCAAGCGCAAGACCGTCACTTCCCTCGACGTTGTCTACGCTCTCAAGCGCCAGGGCCGCACCCTGTACGGTTTCGGTGGTTAAGCGTTGTCTGTCTGTTCACTTTTTTTCCGGGCTTCACGGTATGATGGGACGTTGGGGTGTTCTCTGATTTTTTACAATCGTCATGGGTCTCTGGGTTTGCTTTTTTTACACGACTACCAATTTTCGCGTCCCTATGGGTCGGCCATACCTGTATCATAGCGGCCTCTTAACAATACGGCTGACGCCTTCATGGCGGGATCCAAACTTCGCTCAGAAGTGGTCCAGATACCAATACAATTACTAAACATTCAAATAAGCGATCGTGTTACCTGTAATTAGGGCTTTTTTGTATTATTCACGCGTTGTTGTGTACCGTCCGGTCTTGCTACGCGATGTTGCTTACCGGCGCGTGGGTGTGTCCACTTTCCAATTCAGTCAACCACCCGCAACTTCAGATCCATCTCCGCGTAGTATACACTCAATATCATTTACTGATTAATATTGCTCTAACTCCCTCTCTCCCTCTCTGCCTAATTGTATAGAGTGTCTTGCGAGGGCTGGTTCAAACTTGATGTAGCAGACGTCTTGCGTACCCTGTACACCGGCATGAGCTTGGTGGTCTTGACTCCTTTCTTTCTCTGGATGTGTGAAAGACTCTGGTCTCAATTAAGCATCATCCAGCTTGAGTCTGGTATTTTGAATCAAGATTGCTTGCTTGCTTGAAAAAAATGAAAATCTGAATACCCCGATGTTGGTCCGAACAAGTATTGCGGTGGATTTGATTTGAGTGGGAACGTCGTGGAGGTATATAGTGCATAGGATATGTAACCACATTGAGGAACACGACTTTCCTATGAAAATCGACCAGACACAATGGGGTTGCCAAATAAAACAACCGGAACGTGACTAACTGTTACTTATCTAAGTCCAACCACCGATTTCTACAAGAATGATTGGAATGGTACGATGGGAAGCAGTCGAACACCAGCGCTTGGCTCAAAGCCCGACCGAGGGTTCAACTGGGGTTCAACTTTGCTTGGCGTTGAACAACCACAACTAAGATGGAGATTGCAAATCACCACCCCAGCGAAATCACCAGAAAGAACAACCCAATGATACTACACGGCTACTTCAACTATGTCTCTTATTTGACATCGAAAGGGCTGATGTGTTGCCATGGGAGGTGGTTGAATCTCGGCATCCCAAGTTGAGCCCCCCTCGAGAGGTTCAACTGGGGTTCAACCGTTATCGGCATCGTGGGCATTTACAACCAAGTCCAATCCAACACACAAGCAGCAACCATTGACATCGAAGCTTATCACCAGGTGGACTGTCTTGTCCCCCCCCCGCTCCCCTTCCCTACAGCCAGATTACCCCTCGCAACCATGATACTGTGCTTATGCCGACCGTACTGAGCAATGCGACTAGAGTCACCCCGACGACCGAGATACTGCATCAGAGTGTCTCGGGTCCATATGATCCATATTGTACAGAAACAATGTGCATGCCGTCAACGCTGTTATTCCGGCTCTGCAGGAAACTACACCTGAAATGATCCAATTATACAGGACTGCATTGGTGGCTGACCCTCTTCAATCGCGGGGAGCCGACAGCAATGCCCTCCATATTTATTACTCTGGCCAAGAGCCGAGTGTTTTATCTATAATGCTCTTACTTTGATCGCGCCCGGAGATTTCCATCCCGAAGATGCGATGTGGTTGATTCTGGATGCTGTAGCAGTCCTCGCTCTTGCTCATGGAGTCTTCGGTGCCTCCAACTCTACCGAATCCACCAACCCAATGTCTCTCATCGATCCGATCAACAGGTTCTGCCAGCGAGTGTATCACCAATGTCGGTCTGACCAGTATCAAAAATTGCAAACCACTGACAATCAAGCGCAACCGCTGTGAAAAACGACACACTCTACATTGATGGCGGCCTGGAGGTATTTGCAGAGAACAATGGAGGAGCGCAGAAGTCGAACCCGATCATTGGATACAGTATGTGTTCGTTTGAAGCTGAAGCAACCGCGAAAGGCAATGTTAATATGACGACAGATGAGTATTTGATCGCAATCGCGTTGAACGAGACATGGGACTGGAAAGTGAATATTTCAGTGACAGCGTTCAATAAAACGGCCGATGCCAGCACGGGCACGTAACCTCCGAACAATCTTCGCGGTGCCTTATACGCGGGTGCTGAGGATGACCCAAGTATTTATCTCTACGGTGGTACGTGCCGAATGTCGGCTCCGACGGTGTGCTGGTATCAATGGGCGGAGTGACGAAACCAACTAACAACACTGACTTATCGGATATGGGGACATACGTGATTTTTCAACATCAAGTTCGTGCTCAATTTATTTGCTCAATTTGCAAAGGTATCATTCGAAAGTGTCGACTTCCTCGATGTCGCATCAATTGACAATGACGCTACGAACGGAACCTGGTATACACAGGCCACGACGAGCTCCATTCCCGCCCGCGGACCGACTATTGTGTGGTACTAGCGGCAGCACCAGATAACTCAAGCCACGGCATATACATGTATGGCGGCCGAGACGAGGATCGAGTCTATGATCAAACCTACGTGCTCACGATTCAGTCATTCACATGGATCAAACTGCTCGAAGGAATCTCGCCACGCTATGGACATACCTGTCATCTCGTCGCCAGATCGCAAATGTTGACGGTGGGAGGCATCCGATATGATTCCATCACACAGGGATGTGACTGGGAAACGAAGAGCGTGGCGATACTTAATCTAAACAGTACCCAATGGGGGCAAGTGTATCACCCAGGTGCAGGCGAATATACCATTCCATCTCAGATCTACAATGTCATGGGCGGCGGGCAAGTTTTGTCATCCAGTCATGGGTTAGGTCCAAGCTAACAACCTCGAAGATCGACAGGCTCAGCTAGCATGACAAAGCCGTCGGAGGGGTTCAGTAATGAAGCGATTGCAGCCTTGTCCCGACAACCAAACGCCATCGCGAAGAATACGACCAGCGCGACGACCGAAGCGACCAGTGAGTCACCTCACTAGTGGCCAAATTGCCGGTGTCGTGGTAGGATGCTGCGTAGGTGCTGCTTCCATCGTTGCGTGCCTGGCGCTACTGGTCATTCACGCAAGAGAAAGCAAAGAGGTGTAGCATCATTGACCGAGGCACGAGAGCAAGAGACCAATATCTACGAAGCTCCAGAAGAGTCCGTGCCTCATAGGTTTGCTTGGGCACGATTGCGCAACCCCAGGCGGAGGACTGAGTTGCCGGGGGCTAGTCAAGCTGAGTTGTCTGCCGATTCTCCGATCGTGAGTCATGAACTGGATTCCAGTGTCAGTACCCCAACCGCGAGCTTTGGGTCTCATATCACGAGTATCAATACTCAGCTTGCGGAGTTGCCTGGCAGAGCGCCCGAAGAGAAACAAGAGTAGTTGAGCATAGGTGTTGATGCTTGTATGAACGATGACATGAATAGCATTCGTCTCGTCATAGTGATTGAACAATGCGTAGATATTGATCATGTTGATCGGAGATGTGGAAGATCTTCATACCTCTTATACTTCGAGAAAGACTTTCCGAGACCCGCACAGTACCAAAGAAATCGACTTCATCCACAAAAGATTGCATTACAACGTCACCAGACCCTTGGATGCTATGTGATCTTCGAAGAATGCCAACATACCATGATTATCTGAATATTATCCTGGATCTTGAGATGAAGATGACTCATCAACTGCATCGCCGCGCCCGGTCCTTTCAGGGGCCGTGGAAGTGCGGCTCAAGCCCGATGATCGGACCTCAAAGCATCTCTCCAAGCTTATGAATCGTGGTTCATTTTAAATCAATAGCTTCACTGTTCCTGACTGATCGGTCATGCTGGGCGAAAAGACGCTGCCATCTCACCAAGCACAGCAGTACATCCATAGCCTGGTCCACGCAGGTGCAAACCAAACACCATGAGTGGCGCCATGGGGGTTCCTGACATGCAACAAGCTCAAAGAGTAGAGCAAGCTCGCGCCCAGCAAATGATGAACATGATTTCGAGGCAGCGGCAACTCAGCCAAATCAACCCCAATGGACCATTTCCCCAAGAGATGGACCGTATGTCGGGAATGGTCCGCTCCTCATATGACGGCCCCCCCCATCACAAAGCCCACAGATATCGGGTTCATGGGATCCAAGCCACAGTGGATGGTCGCCTACGAAACAGCATGCAGCCAGGGAACCTTCTTCACAGCGCAATCTGTCGTCCCACCAGAGCATATCTCCCCCGCTTTACTTCATCACGGCTTGACTATCGCCCTTAGAGTAGGAAACGCCGCAGTTGCCTGGGATCTACTCAGACATGGCGCACATCTTGATCGTGAAACACCACTGCACATCCTAGACGCACCAGCAAATCTCCAGATTCAACTCTTCCAGATCCTACAACAACATGGCTGGAGACCTAATTCACCGGGTTATTACGGATCCGTTCTACTGCCAAAAGTGGTGACCAACATCGAGCTTCTCCGCTGGTTCCTCGAAAACGGCGCAAACCCAAATCTCGGCGCGCAGCGATTCAGTGGAGATCGGAATTGTGAGTCTGATCCAGCTTCATGCGCCGCACTCGAAGCAGCTGCTACACATGGCAGCGTGGAGGCCGTGCAGATGCTTCTCGACGCCGGCGCCGAGATCAGAAATGGAACGCCGTTACACTACGCTTCTGGTGCATGTACGCCTGGTGCGAGTACCCGCGAAGTTGCCAGCAAGGAATTCGACGTGAGCCGGATACCCGTGATGGCGTTACTGGTAGCGCATGGAGCGGATGTGAATCAGAGGGGAGAATCGGTGCTGGTGAAGCATCATCCGATCATGTATGCAGTTATGGCGAAGGCTGTGGAGAGGGTACGCTGGCTTCTCGAGCATGGGGCTGATCCCGAGGCACGAGGAGACTGGGGGAGTGCGGCGGAGTATGCGGGTGCCATGGGAAGCCAGGAGATGAAGCGGGTGGTTGAGCGCGGCATTGGGGTCAGACGGAGTGTTCATGGGCTTGCTGGGGAGACTCTTGCAATCCGGATGCGGCCGGATGCTGGTTAAGTTGTTCTGGTGTGATGTACTTGGTTATCGCAGTTGGACGACTATAGACTTTTGCATTAGACAGCTACTAGTTACTACGGAGCGGGACTTTTTGGGAATTGGGATTTCCTTGATTCAGGGTTGAAATACGAAGGAAAACTATAGTGAGGCACAACGTCTTTCTAGATGCTTCCTCATTTCCCGATTAGGCAATCCCTTCCAATATTCCGTTACAACAAACCCGACAGGATTTTCGCGTTCAGGCCCACGGTGGCTTCAAGACTTCCCATGCCTGCCGGTACTATCTGGACTTGACTGTCACACTGGCCCGATACCTCGGGAGTACACGGTTGGGACCCAATAATCTGAAGACTCGATCAAACCACACAGACATACAACGCTCTAATAATAGCAGTCCCCGATACCGCAACTCTGACCCCTCTGAAGTCCGAATTCACCCACCACCACGCAATCCTCACCCACATACCTCAAGCCACATGCCAGCCGCGCAAGACCCTAAGCCTAAGCGCCCCACACGCACTAAGCTCAATCCAACCACGTCGCTGAGTCACCGCACCGCCACAGCCCTGAAATACAGCATACAAGCAATGATCGATAAGGGAATGTCCATGTAAAGATAATACGTGAATTTCCCACCGACGATCCCAAGCCACAGTGGGGACCCTATTGTATGACCTCCACCCACAACTTCTTAAAATTGACACCTCTGCAGCCCAATCAATGGCTGCAAATTGTCCTCCTACGTACCCCGGCTTTCGTTTCCTTCATCTAGCCGCGAATAGGGTCTTAGTCGAAACGAAAACGAAATTGACTCCACTCCTAAAGTGATGTCTGTGTCTCCTGATTCTGATGTACTGTCGATCCGTCAGCTCCGTACAGTACAAAGAAGAAAGGGCCGTCTGACTAAGAAAATTCAATTCTCTTCTCAAGTTCCCAGTCCTCAAGTATCCAAGTACCCAAAGTACTCAAAGTACTCAAAAGTACTCAAAAGTACTCAAAAGTACCCCCAAATACTATAGAAATGTATCTCCCCATGATCCAAAAAAAAAAAAACACAAAAATTCAAATATTTCCCCATACAACAAAAGATCACCCCAACACGATCAGGGACCGAGACCTGATTTTCCCCCCCAAGCCTATCTCTTGTCACAATGAGTTCAAGATGATTTCATAGGGCCCAAGCGAAAATCCAAAAACAAGTGACTCTCACCGGGAAACCAGGGGGGGGCGCCCATCATTCCCCCAAACCCTTCCACTCAAGCCCACTATGTAACGAGCGGATGACGAGCGCTTGACGGGGCTACAACTCTACGACTGGGAAGTGCAAGCCAAGCCCCCACTCGGGAGGGAACATATCCCTTCCTGTTCCAGAAGGGGGAAGTGCAGGGGGTAGCTAACCGTTCAGGTGCATCCCGGGGCTATCGTGGAGATGGATTGGAAGAAGGGAAAGCATGGGACAGGATGATGGAGATTGGGCGCCCTTTTTTGGGTTCTGCTGCCGTTGGCCGCGGGCGCGCTAGGGAGATGATCTATGCAGGTGGGACGGGGACGGGGAGGGGGGGAAGCCGGGGAGGGGGGCGGGTCACTTTCTTGGGAGGGCGTTTCAGGTTAATACTTTTGCTAATTATGTTCAGAAAGGGCCCTGAATGCTTAGTGAGATGTACTTTGGGCAAGGGTTCGTGAATTGGAGAACAGGGGACTGTCTACCGTCACCTGTCTCCACAATGGAAACCCCCTACAGATTGTCAAAGATGGAGGTACCCTTTTGTACCTTTAAAAAAAAAAACTTGGTACTTGGTACTTAGTACTAGATACTTCGTACTTTTGGGCTACGTGAAGGAAAAAGAAATGTATCAAATGTTCAGATGTATTCACCCGTTGGTAGAAGCTATACAAAGCCCATAATGTACACACATTTTTTTTGTCCATATCCATACTGTACAAACCAGTGTACGTTCACGCACCGGAGAACCCATGTACAAGACCGCCCAAAAACAACACCAAGAGCCAATGCAAGAAGGGACCGCGAAATCGCATGCAAAAAGACATCATCACGTCAAATCGTACAGGGTGGAATGATAATAATACATCGAATGGGGTTCGTAACAGACATGAAAAGCCGCAAGCGAAAGAAACACACAAGACCGCCCGGTACACGCCAATACCTCCCTGGATATTTTTCCCAGAAAAGAATGCGTCAGGAATAAAGCATGGAATAGCATGGGTGCAAGGGTCCGCACACGTCAGGTTAGGGGGGGTGAGAGTTAAGACCCGCGTCATCTGGCATGAGGCCCCGATCATCGACGTCACGACCGATCGGGAGTTGACATTGCTGACGTCAAATGTGGTGGGTCCGGTGGTGGACAGCAGCCAATCAACGGGCGGAACCCCGACCGGGAGCGACCTGAAGTGGGTCCGACGGGGGAGAGAGGGGGTGACGTCACATCACACAGAGTCTAAAGGCAAAGAGTGATCAATGTCGGAGCTCATTGATTGCGACGGCGCTGCTTGCCAGGCCAATCAACCTCGGGGTGCACCACGCGCATATGCCGTGTCAGAGCATCATTGCGGCTAAAGGTCTTCTCTTCGGTGCACAGGTGACATCGGACCTTGAGCTTGCGCGCATTGTGAATTGTATCTTCGTGGCGAGTCAGATCGTAAGGGCGCGAGAAGATAGAATTGCAGGGCTTTCCAGTAGAAGGGTTGATACGCTCGCACTTGTGAGGTCCAGCCTGAGAGTTGCGAAGCGAAGTATCGCGTGTAATCAAGTGACCCCCGGGGGTGGTCTGGCGATGGGCCTCCCGCTTGTGTCGCTGAAGCTTAGAGGGAGACTCGAATCGGAGGCTGCATCCGTGATATGTGCAAGTGTAGGTACCCGCGTCCGAGGAGGTGTTACTCGGGCGGGTAATGCCCGAGGAAATAGGCAGCTTGGCATGAGCCTGAGAAGTCATGTCCACAGACGACTGTCCACTGGATTCGTAGTGAGGAAGCGAGGAAGGGAAGTCGGCTTGTTGCATCATCGGCTGGCGCGGAGTCTGCTGGGGGTATCCAAATTGAGGTTGAGTGGTAGCGTACTGGGAGGGGAATGCCTCCATGGATGTCATGTTCTGCGGTAGGCGCATGGAGCCGGAGCTCTCGCGGCGCAGACCCAGTGCATCACCCAGATTAAAGTCACCCTGGCCGGGCGTGAACAGAGGAGGCATGGCCGCATCATCACCCTCGTTGAAGTCCAAGACCGCGTCCTTGGGGGACATGGTCTTGATATCACCAGGATTGCCAGAGGACATGCCCATGTTCTGAGTCATGGGCACGCTAGTCGCCATCTGGGGTGGGAGAGGAGCGTTCAAGTCGCCCGCAAATGGGGAGGACGCACGGAAGGGTGAGTGCTCGCGCTTCATACCGCCCAAGGGGGATCCCGAGCGAGATGTCAGGTGGCCCTGATTAGCAGCATTGAGGCGGTCGGCAATGACATTGCGTGGAGCGAGCATGTTCTGGTTCATCGGCTTGTTCATCTGGGGAGCAGCCATGATGCTGGGGTTATACAGCTCGTCCTGATAAATATCGGAAATTGTCCGATTCAGCTTGGGAATACCAATCCCTCCGCTGTTGCCGTTGGCATATTCTGAGTCAAATTGTAAGTAATCGGTCATCCAACGGTCCACATCAGCGAATCGTGTCTCACCATTGGTCATCTTCGACTCGTCAAGCTCCTCCAGGCTGGTCTGCGGGGTGACGGGCGAGTTGTGGCTGATGGTCGAAACCGAGGGAGCCAAAGAATACTCACTCTGCTGCTGCTGAGAGGGGGATGACTGGTGCTTCTGCTGTTGATCCAAAATAGCCTTTCTCATAGCAGACTCCGCTTCAGCGTGACTAGCATCATGGTACGATGGGTCGTAGTTCTGGAAAGGAGCCGCCAGGAAGGAATTCTGGACCGGAGTCTGAGACGGTGTGGGTAGCGGCTTGGAGTTGCTCGTCGATCGTCGGTGAGAGTTGATGTTGGGCGAGACCGGATGACCTGAAGGCACAGATCGTGAAGAAGCTGGACCGGGCGACGGCTTCTGGGGGTAAGAAATGCGTGCCGGGCTCAGCAACTGCAGGTTGCTGTCCCAACCCTGATTGCTGGCGATGGGCTGTTGCGCCAACATGGGCGTATAATATTGCTGATATTGGGGAAGGTACTGCTGGCAAGGTGAGGCGGAGCCCTGGATATCGAAAGACGGATTGTATGAAGAAGCTGGGGTCATCGAAGGAGCCCCAAAGGACTGATTGTCCGCCTGGGGATAAGGAATGGAGAAGGTGGGCGAGGAGAAGGTGGGAGAGGAAGGCGCGGATGAAGGCGGAGAGGCAAACTGAGGTTGATAGTGGAAAGGCGGTTGTAGCGAGGACTGATAATGCGAGTTATCGTCGAAGCTCTGCGAATATTGATCGTCTTGTATGATGATGTCCTCTGGGTTGTATGGATCGGTGATGAGATCCTTACGTGGATACATAAGCATTATGGTATCACGTATAGGACGTCAGAGAGTGGGTAAATGAAATGTTGCCACCGGGGGGAGGCAAGCTTTTATAGGAGCGGCTCAGTTTCCGAGAAATCCCTGGGCGATTGTGGCCGTGCCAACCGGTGGTTTGGGCTGAATGACCAAGTCTGGATCGAAGTATGCGAAGAGTCTGGAAACGTCGAGAGGCTCGTGACGAATCGAGTGGTTGAAGGTGAACTTTATTAGTCTGGTTGGAAGGACGAGTTCGGTTCGGACGGATGACTCGATCGGAGGTATGATGAGTCTTAATAAAGGGCGAGCTGATTATAAATGGCAAATAATCAGAATTCGAGATGTATATGGGAAGAAAGTGGAGGGCATCTGAGGGAAAGCGCTCCTATAAAAGGCCGAGCGATGCACGCTAGCTCGACGTCATTTAAGCCCAATCGGCGTGTCCGCAAGATCATTTCATTCTTACCGTACGCTAGTGTATTTTATCACGGTCACCCAGGACCCCAAAAATTACCCCCAAAAATTACCCACGCCTACCACTTGGGGGGACGTTCGCTCTCGGACCCACTTTTTCGCACGATCGCCCATTTTTCAACCCTTGCTACCTAGGTGGGCCGTGGCTTCATTTGGATCAGCCACAAATCCACCGCTTGGTATTGTTTTCTATACGATTGGGCAATAGGCTTTGGGCCGTAGGATACAGGATGCGCGTTCATGTCAAATCAAAAAAAAAAAAGAACTGTGCTGCCTCGAGTCACAAAAGGGAACCAGATTCCGTCGCTTACAAGCACTAGCTTAGAAAACTCTGCCTGGAAGATTCCTGCATGTCCCGGTGCCAAATCGAGAACTAGTTCCGATCAGCCATTTTTAGCCTGAAGCGGCCATAGGGCTGTGCCACATCTTAGTCTTCCCAGCCGAGGTTCCGGGAGTGTACGCTGTACACTGCGTACTAGCGACGGGTACTAGCCACGACTGCGCCACGATTCACCGTGGGCACCCGCATTTTGCATTTCACATTCTTCTGGGGAAGTACTGCTTTGGGCAGGTGGTCTTTGAAAAAGTTGGGCGCGTACTACAGAAGCTACTGTATCCGAGGTACACAGGACTTACTCGCTTAGAATCTCCTCCCATTTTCCCAAGTCTCTTGTCAGCTGACCCTATACATCAGGCGAGCGGGTCCCGTGACCTCTGGGCTGACTCCGATGGGGAGCACCGGAGACCGAAGACCTGAGACCTTCGGCTACGAGACCCTGGGTCCCACATCCGGGGTTGGGTCACATGGCTCATGTATGACTCCTCTTTACTTGCGCTTCAAGGCATGAATATTTGAATGACTATGATATAGAAAGGAGACTAGACAATATCATCATTCAACGGTTTAAAATAAGTAAAAAATAAAAGTAAAAAAAAATCAAGAAAAATGAAACAAAAAGGCCAGGATACACGAAAACAACTATGGACAAAGATTGACTCAGAGTTAGCCAACTGCCGGATCCATGATTTGCGACTGCCACTAGTGCGGACCGCGAGTGCTGAGCAACACGAGGCCCGAGTGACACCGGGGGGGGGGTACGGGTGAGGCTACTTAGCGCCATACTTGCCATGCAAGGTCTGTGTTGCCGTACCAGATCAAGTAAGTTCCTGTGTGAAGAGCCTGGTAGCCTTGCCGGGCCCGAGAAACCCGACCGGAGATATTCCAGATCTCGTCCGAGATGGTCTGCTCCGTCTGATTTTTGGGAAACACCATTTGGAATACGGCTCATACGCTGTCAGCCGCCGAAGAAGGTTCCTTGAACCTCAGTTTCTACCGCGGTCTAGCCCGTTTGCTGCACGATCACGCCGAAATGGATCCGGGGTGCCGAGCCGAACACAAGTCTGGACCCTCACCTTGGACCCTCACCCCCGAGCTCACTAACGAATAGTACGGATTCCAGACCTCTTGAGGCCGAGTACGTTATTTTTGGGGAGAAAAAAATAAATAAATAAATTTAAACAAAAGAGCAAAACGTGGTTGCGTCCGGGGAAAAGGCGATTCACTTAGGCCACCCCCCCACCTTGTCGGGTCTATGATACCTACTGCGACTGTGTAGACCATGTTTACGCAGTCTACGACGTAGTACCCGGAATAGGAATGTCGAAAAGGACCTTCCTTTTCAGGAATATACCAAGTCAGCTCACATCTGGCACGCGAGCCCCTGCAGCACTACAGCAGATGAGAAAAAAATTTTCTCATTAGAGTGCTGACCTAAAACCGAGAAATGCCGTGTGTCCCGCCAGATTTGACTTACAGGAGCAGAATTAGAACAGACTAATGCAGGCAGAGATTTCATTGCAAATGATTGGCCAGGAGGGTTTTGCAGGGCTCAGCCACAAAGCTCGTAAGGCCGGATACGCCGCTAAGGAAGTTACGGTCGCACTAGGAGCTTCCAGAAGCCTTCCCAGAAACCTCTAGTGCCGAATTCCCGACCTGCCCCGGGAGTATGGACTCCGTGTTAAGGAACAAATCTTCTCTCGACATTCTGTGTTACATCTGGTGTGCATACTCCACGAGTCGTGGTCTGGTGAACGCTAGGCTCACTGTGCTCCGTCAAGAGATGTGGTATTCCGACTCCACCCGGATTAGCGTGGGTACGCTTTATCTCATATTGGAATACGCTATACTCCTACTGCATCGTCCTACTGCTTTGGTACACTTTGCACCGGATGACTATTGCTGAGAAATACACACACGTTCCACGGTCCGGGGTTGACTCATACTGAGAAAATCCAGAAATTTATTCTGGAACGTGATCGACATGAGTCTTAAGTAAGGGATGGCATGCCAGCGTGGTTGCCTATCCAAAAGTAATCTTGTCCATCGTGATCGGCACATGATCGAAACATAGCCCGGGGCGTAAACAATGGGTGACTGTGAATCAGTCTCGTATATACTCGATCTCGCTTCGGAGGTCTATGCTCTTCTTGGGTACTCGGTGATTACCATTCGACGGGTTCCCCAGCCGGCTTGCGTGTCTCTGATCATCTGAGACTTGATTGGAGCTAATTCAAACCTAGCTCGACCCAACCAGGCTCAGATTCAGTATCCCGGTGACTTGGATAAGGCCAGATCGCTCGTACATGATAGGCTCGGACTCGGGTAGATCTGTGTGGCGCGGCTAGTTTCGGTGGCCAATCCATGTCAACCTTATGCGACCTGCAACGTGGTAACAGCCCTAGCTGAAGACTACGTGCAGACTGTGGGAGACCGTGGTCCATGCAGAGCTGCAATGGTCCCTGGCATGGACATCTCTGGTGGGCTTGTCGGCGAGTCCGAGCTCGAGTCCAAAACATACTCGCTTTGTGTCCGGGGTATAGGTTTCGATATAGATGCCCAAGGCTCCACCCCGGGCCGATAGTCGGTCCAAGCCACAACAGCCTGAGGCTTCACTTGGAGAGCTAAGTGCGTGAAAATAACTTGCGAAAGAGGAGTTGCAATATTTACTTTCTGATTGAGTCGAGTCATTACAAAGTCGTGTAACCTGTGCATCAAGTAGATGCAAGTACCAATGTACATAGACATAATCGATGGATCATTGCCGATGAAGCCATTCGAGAATGACAGTGTATTCAAATTCAATGTGCAATCTCGAAGGGTTGATGAGTATTCCCTGGCGACGTGTCCAGGTGTTTCAGCGGAGACACTTGGTGGTGTCATGAGAGCAATGATACAACGACGTTGAAGCAACCCAGCTGACTGTACAAAATATATATCCCTTGATATCGTCCCTCTTCCCCCCAAATCTAGATATTTCTCGGATATTTTGAATTTAGGAAATGGTTCGTCAGTAGTATCTCCTCTTCTGCATCAGCATGATCGATGAATACAGCACGGAGAGGAACAAAAGCAAAGTCGAGGTCATTGGAAAGGTAAGCATTTTTGAAAATTGCCTTTCATAGAGCCTAATAAGCCTAGGCCCATCACCAAGCCCTGCCGGGCTAGCTCAATCGGTAGAGCGTGAGACTCTTAATCTCAAGGTTGCGGGTTCGACCCCCGCGTTCGGCTATTCCTACAGATAACCTGAGATATATTTTTTTTGCCACGCTAAAAACGGAGTGGGGAGTGTTCCTTTTTTTATGGTTAGCTCAAACCTAGGCCCACCACCAAGCCCTGCCGGGCTAGCTCAATCGGTAGAGCGTGAGACTCTTAATCTCAAGGTTGCGGGTTCGACCCCCGCGTTCGGCTATTCCTACAAGATAACCTGAGATAATTATTTTTTTTTGTCCCTTCGAAAAATGATTAAAAAAATGATACATTTTTTCTTTCTACTGCAGAGTGATGGCATTGGTGGACGGGAATTAGTATAAGGAGGATGAAGAGGATGAATTGTTTGTCTTTATATGTTGAATAGAAGTTTCAAAAGAAGAACCTATGCCACGATATCCTTGAAAACCCGACGCGTAGGAACACACCACGAGATTGAAAAAGATAAGGAGAGTAGGACCTCTGCATTGTGACCGGCCGTATATTAAAAGACGAGTAGAATGTTGAATGAGATGGGATGATTTCATGGCACAATTCTTTCTCGAAGTTCCCATCGATGTCTCAAGAAGCTTCCAAAATAACATTGAATCGGGTAGCTCGTATATACAGAAGAGATGTTGATACAATGAGTGCGCATATACCGGGTTATCCCAGCACGATATAAAAAGAAAAGAAAAAAGAAAGCAAAGGGTATCTGAGACAGACCCGCAACCTCAAAGGAAGTGAAAAAAAAAAATGACCCTAACCCCAAAAGCTTCGCTTCGACTGCCGAACCCGTCCGCCGATCAAATCCAAAGGTCCAGTCGACTCAACCGTCGTCTCAATCTCTGTCTGCGTAAAAATTTTACCATCAGGGACAATGATACGCTCCTCACTGGAATTGTCCGCAATCGCGCCTATTTGCGTACCTATCGTAGCATCCTTGTCCCCATTCAACGTGTTCATGGTGATGTGGGCGGGGTCGGTGACTTTGGCGAAGCCAGATCCGTACCGTCGGGCAGCCGCGGTGCTGGACCAGGGGCCGTATGACTTTCTCCCGCTACTGTACTCGCCAATGAAGCGGGGCACGAAGCGCGAGGCGATGGCTTTGAATGATGGGATGGAGGCGGCGAGTATACCGACGTTGGATTCGATTACAGACCAATACATTGCGCCGCTGATGGCGTAGGTGTAGTCGGCCGAAGTGAGCATCGCGGGGATATAGGTGATTCGGATGATAGAGGAGACGCAGGCACTAGAAGTTGCTTATCAGAGATTGAAATGAGTCCGAGTGTGCGGGATCAGAAACCTACAAGAGACCTAGGCATAGGATGAATCCAAGGACAATTTTCTGTTTGCGAGGCATCTGCAGCTTCAAGATGACTCGGATAGGGAGGGTATAGGTCAGAAGATCCGTAAAGATGTTGAGAGCCGCGTTAGCGAGGTAGAAAACATTGATGTTGACGCATTTTCCGGGGCAGTGCCGGTCCAGGCCATACTGATGGGTTGGCACTGGAAGGCTGCGACGAGAACGAAGGAGGTGGCTTGACAGATGATGACACACATCATCACGTAGGAAATGCGGGTGAGAGTGCGGTCTCCTAGCCGGGTGTAGAACCATAATGCAGACGTCTTGACGAAGCCCAGAGTAGCTAGGTAGAACATTGAACTCAGCCAGACGGCCTGTAGGAAAGTTAGTGGCGGAAAGTAAGACGTAGGGAAAGGGCGGTACAAATGAATAGTCAATCGATTTCGACTTGTCGGTATATTCGTAGTGTTGTCCTAGCCCATTTTGAACCGCTTCGAACCGTCAGAATACTGTCCACGAATAGAGAACCAAGATACTCACCGGCAATTGTGGCAGCAATGAATGCCCATGATAAAAGCTGCGCTTGTTAGTTGACTTCGACTGAACTGATAAAAGTATCAACTTACACTCGCTGCAATGATGAGGTCTATGGTTATTGCAATTAGCATAGTTCCGTCAGAGCCGTAGGGTGAGTGGTGACTTACAGTCATCAAGACCCATCTTTCCCAACACATAAATACGTGCAAAGAGTCGCAAAGACAAGACAATAAACGTAAGAATAGCGAATGCAATGCAAACACCTATCACCACAGGGCCCTGGGAACCATGGTCGCCTGCCATGATCAATGAAATGAGTGAATGGTAGCGGCGAATCAATTAATTCAATGAGCCCCCCGGGGTGGTGGCATAGAACAGGCTCGCTTGTCTCATAGAAAGTCTCACCAGGACAGATATGAGACAGAAGATACCCCAAATAAAAAAAAGCGAAGGGAACAGGAGAAAGAGACAAAGCGAAGACAAGTACCACCGTTCGTATTTGTCAAAAGCGCATCGACAGACCCCTGGGGCCAAAAAAGTCCGCGCTGGGTAGTTAGTGCTTGGTACATGTTCCTAGCAGCTTCCGGATCCACAGCACCTCGACAGCAGGAAAACGGCTGCATGACAGTAAAAATAGGAAGGATTTGCAAGTGCCTACTCGAAGAAGGCAAAGGGTCAGGTCTCACCGCGCGCCGCGAAGCAGGTCAAGCGTGCTGATGTCAAGCCGCTTCTCAAGTTCGAGGAGAAAGGATCTGGTGGATCCAATGAGGTATCAAATCTGATTTGCTTGCCAGACGCGGAGATGTGACCCCGTCCCCCGTTTCGAGAGCCCTGAGGCCTGCGACGCCGGATCCACCAACATGTCTGAGAGCTACTGGGAAATCCTTGGTGGACGACCTCCACAGAAATTGTCTAGATTGGTTCAAAGACTCGTGAAGATCGTGGGTCGTGCAGGGGTTGGGTCGACGTCTTGTGTTTGGATTCATCCCGTACATCCCGTGTTCATCTCAGGGCTCAAGTGTGCTTCATTATTCTATGGGGTAACGCCCTAGAAGAGAGGTCATCACCATGAATTGAAGGGGGTGAAATATGCTACTTTGGTCCTAGTCACCTATGGGTCACCGCTGTACGATGCCCATCGCGATCACGATGAGATCCCATCGAGGAGAAATCCACGATAATACAGTGCCCACGTGGGTCTCGGATTTGCAAACCAAAAGGGAATTTCTCTCGACATGGATCTACCGGTTACTGTATTATCATCTCGATGAAAATCTAGGAGAGGCGAGTGATCTCAATTATCAAAAGTACGGTGGCAACAGCCACCACGGGGCACCAAACTTCAAGTGACGGGATGCCGCGACGAGTCTAATAGTTTAAAAGTCTTTGCTTGAATTATTGTGGCCCTTTCAGCTCATGTTGACACAGGGACAACCAGACTTGGACTCAGAGCTCGTCAAGTCAGCGCCAGTGAGGCGGAGAGGGGGGATCGTCGCTCTGGCGTTTCACCCCGAGAGCCCAGATCCCTCGCAATGTTCCGAGAAGGGCTTTCCCGTGCCAACATCGTGCTAGTTATGCAGCTAAGGCACCCGATCTGCACAATGACCCATCTGCCCCTTCCGAGCCGTTCATTGTGGCCACAGTGGGGTCGTTCTTTTGTTCGATGCAGCGGCGTTACTTCCAAGCGAAATTGGCGTGCAAAGTCTTGTTGATCTCGACTTCATCAGTGCGTCCAGGCTCATAGGACCGAGAACATGGTATTTCAACGTCTATCGGAGAATATCCTAGCCTATCCGTTACAGAATATGACAATGCTCGCCATGGTTAAACACACGAGAAAACTTCCTGCTTGGGATACACGCCGCTCGGCCTACATCGCCTACTTAAGCACCAAGCGATTCATGGCCTTAGAATTTGTCAGAGATCTGGAAGACTTAGTACTTCCCAATTACTTCTCAAATTGACCAGACACTTGTAGACGGAGGCGCCTGGGCTTCGATCGGGATGATCTATGCTGAAACAAGAAGGAACAACGGCGGACTGCGAATCGCGAGCATTGTTCTCCTCACTCCCCGGGCTCGCTTCCGGAGAGACGGGTCATGAACCGAGCACAATGATCGACTAAGGAGT
Source organism: Penicillium maclennaniae (assembly GCF_028827695.1). NCBI lineage: Eukaryota > Fungi > Ascomycota > Eurotiomycetes > Eurotiales > Aspergillaceae > Penicillium > Penicillium maclennaniae. Next base: position 962,473 of record NW_026623215.1, on the reverse strand, counting down.
TTGTATCCGTTGCAAGCACCATTCCTTCCGGGTATGCTCACTAGCTTACGTAACCCGCAAACTCCCCTGTCTAGTTGCACCGCTAACGCAACAAGTATCATGGTGGAGAATACCGCCTGACACACGAGCTATCTACACGGGGTCAAAGTCCCCAGATGGATTTGACTCGCGTTTGCAATGTACGACAAGAACGTGTTCTTCAGTCTGCCCAACCGGACGTGCCATCTCGCCAAGTATCCGATCAAACACGAGCCCATTAAGCACTCGTTCGTGGATAGCTCATATCTTTAAGTATAAGATGGATTTTGACATCGCTCAAGCCTAGAGTCTCGAGAGCGCCACGGCTCCGTCAAGGCCCCGCCAGGCCCCACCAGTGCCATCCGTCGTCCATGTCGGAATCCGGCCAAGATTCCCGGTTGAGTTGCTCAAGCAGGGAAAAACAGCGTCGACGATCTACACGACTCCACGATGCCTAGACTAAGTGGAAGTCCGCGATTCTCTAAGTGTAGAGACGGTTTCTGCCTTCTCGAATCGGGGGCTTGAATGTCTTCTATAATGCGTCAAAGGACGTGCGCGCTGCTCCATCCGCCAGTCTCTTGTCTTACGCGCCGACTAGCTGGACCATCTAAGCTAAGCGTGATGATGTAGCGGAGGAACTCGAGGACCACAAGGTTTACTAATGACATGGAAGAGATTGGGGGGCCACCCAAGCGCAGTATAGCACTGGCGATCAACGATGCTGTGGAACCCGAACGGGTCTATGTGCAAAGCGAGGAAATCAGAGTGGACGAGATGATGATGACCGTCAACGGCATATTTGAACGTGGATGTACTCGAGCCAATGGCCTCTGACGTCTTACTATCTCATCGCGTGGGCAAGTTTCGTGTCTGACACTCCTCCTTCGCTGCCCTTGTTCATCAGTCTACTTTTGAGCGATCATGGGCTTCGCCGAGAATGCGCTGTCACTGTTGACAGTCACGAATACTGTTCTCGGGCTCATCGCATATATTGTTTGCAAGATCATCTCACAGATCGTTTATTACCGCTTCTTCCATCCGCTTAGGGAATTTCCCGGTCCTTTCTGGGCTTCCGTGACTCGTCTCTGGATTGCGAAGCAGAACCTACAGGAGACAGAGTACTTGACTACCCACGAGCTCACCAAGAAATATGGTAATCTCATTGCCAAACTCACCGTCTTTCAAAAACATCTCTAATTTGTGCATCTAGGCCCCGTGGTTCGCATTACCCCAACATTGCTGCTAGTCAGCGACTATTCCAAACTCCCTGAAATCTACCACCGAAATGCCGACAAGACCGGCCACTATATCACCGGTAGCTTCGGTGAAAAGGAGTCCTTGTTCAATATGAGATCCCACAAGCAGCACGCTGAGGCCAGGAAACACATCGCTGGTCCCGTAAGTGGTATCTGGAACGACCATCGCGAACGCTACAAGCTAACTCGAGAAACAGTATAGCTTCACCAACATCAAGAAAATGGAGCCTCTCATCGATGCGCGCATCCGCGAGTGGAGCAACAAGCTCGATCAAACCTTCGTCAAGACGGGCGAGCCCTTCGACTTTGCCTCTTGGGCTGTGTACATGGCATACGACATCATCAGCGAGATCGGGTTCGGTCGTCCCTTCGGCTTCATCGAAAAGGGAGAAGACATTGGGGGTCTGATCCAGAGCTTCCACGATGGCCTCCCAGCGTTTGGTCTCCTAGCCCGCCTGCATCCGTTCACCTCATGGATGAAGACCACCTTCATGAAGAAGTACCTTGTCGCAACACCCAAGACGATTCAGGAATCGGTGTCCTCATGCGCTTCCGTGACCGTCTGATCGAAGAGCGTCTCAAAGATATCCACAGCGGCAACAAGATCGTGCAGACTGACCTTCTGCAAACATTCCTCGAAGCCCGCACCGATGACAATAAGCCCTTGGATCGGGAGTATATTCGCGCCGAGGTTCTCCTCGTCCTCCTTGCCGGCGCAGATACTACCGGAACCGCCTTCCAGGCCATGATCCAATATCTCCTGGCCCATCCAGAAGCCTACGATCGCATGATGGAGGAAATCGACTCCGCCTCTCGCAAAGGCCTCCTCTCCGAAATGCCCCAATACAACGAAGTCCTCGAACACCTGCCCTTCTTTGTCGCATGTGTCAGGGAGACCATGCGTCTTTGCCCATCTGCACCGAACATTTTCCCCCGCTACGTCTCTGAGCCTGGGATCGAGCTCTTTGGCAAATTCGCCCCGGCTGGCACGGAGATCACAGCGAACCCGTACTTGGTCCACCGTGATCCGGCTCTGTACGGCGAGGATGCAGAGGAGTTCAAGCCGGAGCGTTGGTTGGATGTCGAGAACGCTAAGTTGTACAACAAGTACAATATGGCGTTTGGTTATGGCTCGCGTGTGTGTCTTGGTAGGGATATTGCCTTGATGGAATTGTTCAAGGGTCCTTTGCAGGTAACGCTGAGCTATGTATTTGTCTTTGTTGAGGAGATAGTAAGCTAACGGGAGTTTAGTTCTTCCGATGCTACAAGCCCGAGCCTGTTAAGGACAAGCCTATGCCTCGATTCGTGGTCAAGGGTGGTGTTGGTTACTGGCGCGATGTTTGGCTGACCATTTCCAAGAGACCCGAGGTGAAGGCTCAGTGAGATGGATGGCAAGCACTTCGTACTTTACAAAATCCCTATTTAAACCGCCCTGATTTATAGTCACGTCATTGTTGGAAATCACGATGCATTTGGTGCGTACGGCTCCACGGTCGCATAGATACCTAGAGATTGAGCTGTGACGACTTGCATACTTCATACATCTACAGACTGGAGAAAGCTGTGAAATAGAAACAGATAATGCTATTTATAACCGAAATTTTTCACGCCAGTAGACGAGAATCCGAGCCTGATGCTTTTGTTTCATCAAAAATTGTTCAAAAGATTCAGTAGCTTAGTTTCCAGCGAACATGGTGATTATGCGGACACATTACCCATCACAGCATTCTGTTGGAAATTGGTTAGTGTTGTACATCAAGAATCGTGGGTGAAGAGCAGTACTGACTCGTGCGACATGGTAAAGGGGGGTGATCCCAGTCCAGTGGATGAACTGTTGCACACCCTGACCGACAAGAACTTCAAGTCCGGGAATAGTCTTCCAGCCGGCATCAGAAGCTAACTGCATCAGCGCAGTGACGGAAGGCTTGTAGGCCATCTCGAGGAGAATACGGGGCGACTGCTCATCGATCGACTTGCCGATGAGCTTGCCATCGGCCTCCTGCGCACGCTCGAACATGTGGCAGAGGGTCTCACGCATGCTGGGGTCAATAGGACGATCGGCGGGGATAGTGCCGATGGCGACCTTGGGCACGCTGTCCAACTGGGTATGGTTGTCCACGATACGGATGTTGTAGTTGGTCGGGAAGGTGGCGACCATGCCTTCCAGCTTGCTGGCGGAGCGCCCAACCACGTAGATCGGGGAGAAGCCCATGTGGTGCAAGGTGAAAATAGCTGCGCGGGCAGTGCCACCACCGCCGATGACAACGGCGCTCTCGGTGCCGTTGGAGCCATAGACGCCTTCGTTGCGCAGGGAGTTAACCATGCCCTGCCAGTCAGTGTTGTAGCCGACCAGACGAGGGGGCTTGTCGCCGTTGTCGATGGGAACAATCGTGTTCACAGCGCCAATGATCTCGGCCTCTTGAGCGACCTCGTCCAGCAAGGGCATGATGTCCAGCTTGAGCGGGATGGTCACAGAAGCACCGCCAAAGTCAGAGGCGTGGATGAAGTCCTTGACATCCTCAACGTTGCTGGTTTCCAGACGGGTGTACTCGTGGGGGAGACCCATCTCGGCGAAGAGAGTGTTGTGTAGAGGGGGGCGATCGAGAGGCAGACACAGGAGAGCCAAAGATGGCAAACTTCTTGGCCTTGATCTCACCCATCAATGAGAGACCACGGCGGATCTCAGTCGCTGACAGCTGACCAGGAGCGGCCTTGAAAGGCAGGGCCGGGTGAGACACAGGGGTCATGAAGCCGTTCAGGATTCGGCTAAGCTGGCCCTTGTCACCCATGTTGATCGCGATCAACGGTGTTTCATGCGCCTCTGCGGCCCAGGTCTTGAACTTCCTCAAGGCAGTGTTGTCGTCCAGGCTTTTGGCGACGCCCACAAGCTTGATGATATCGCCAAACTCCAGAGCACGGTTGTACGATGGGATCCAGGACATGTTGCTCCACGAGAGCTTTCCTTCCGGGTCGTGGTGGGAGGCGATGATCTTGGAATGACCCTTCATCTCAGACACGGACCGGAGTATCTCGTCGGGGAATGCGATTTCGAGATCCACGAATTCGCATCCTGAACGGAACGCCAGGCGGTAGAGCGCAGCAGCAGCCTCATAAGCATCATCAGGGAAGCGGCCACCTTGGCTCTTGGTACGGATGGTGAAGATCAGAGGTAGTGTAACACGGCGGCGGAGGAACGACATCTGCTCAGCAACAAAGTCAACGGTAGGAATTTCGCTGTCGGAAGCCGGTTCCTTCAATAGATCAACTCGCAGCTCGACGGCGTCCGATCCAATACAGGCCTCGCTCAGGATGTCACCACAATCACGCAGATCGGGCAGCGTCAACGAGACGAAGAAGCTGTGCTTCTTCTTCTTGATCTCATTCAAGCTATCACGACGACCGGTAATAACTTGCAGGAAGCGGTCAAAGTCCTCTGAGGCTAGAGCAAGCTCTGTGTTGTTTGAGTGCTGGCTATAGTACTGGACGTTGCTGCACTCCTGGAACCAAGGCTTGCGGCGAAGCCACACGCCCATCATATCCTCCACGTAAGCAGGACGAGTCTTATCAATCTGCAAGAAGTCCATTACCTGCTTGATATCACGCATGATGAGAAGAACATTGCCCTTGTTCTTGTGGTAGTCAGTAAGTAGCTTGCGAGCCTCAGGCATCTCGACAACACCACCACCGCAAGCGAAGACGTAGCCATTAGGCCGGTCTTTCATAGCTCGCTTGAGAGTATCCAGTTCAGCGTCGCGGAAGCCCTGCCAGCCTCGAGTTTTGATCATATCAGGAATGCTCATGCCTTCGGCCATTTCCAACTCAGTATCGAGGTCAACAAAGGGGCGGTCGAGGCCCTTAGCAACCCATTTGCCTGTAGTGGTCTTGCCAGCACCACGCATGCCGATGATGAAGACCGATGCACTGGCCTTCTCCTCGGCAGAGGTAGTGGCAAGCTCATCCTCCTTCAGCTCCTTACCCTCGAGCTTGACGCCGAAGAGCTGCTTGAGGGTGTCCCACCAGCCGGGCCATGTCTTACCGACGCACTCTTTCTCGAGGATGAGAGTAGACTTAGGAGCTACAAGTGACAAAACACTGAAGCTGAAGGCAACACGGTGGTCATCATAGCAGTAGACACCACCGGAGGGCTGACGAAGAGTAGAGCGCTCAATGCCGTCAATCTCGAGACCGTCGTCATGTTCACGGCAAACCACACCATACTTGGCTAGCTCGTCCTTCATGGCCTTGATACGGTTGCACTCCTTCACACGCTGGTTGGCAATGCCATAGATGCGAGTAGTGTGGTTGGGGCCCTCACCCCGGGCAACAGCCGCAAGGACGGATGCAGTGAGGAAAGCATCAGTCATAGGCTCCATGTCCACATTTGGAAGTGGTCGAAGAATGCCACTCGCGGGACCAGTGACCGTGGTGGAGTGATCATCCTGCTCGACAGAGCAGCCCATAGGTCGCAGAACATCAACAGCGAAGCGAGCATCGCCCTGAAGCGACTTGGAACCAATGTTGGGGACAGTACACTTGGTGCCCGTGATGGCCGCAATGGCCAGAGGGTATGTGGCAGAGCTGGCATCGCTCTCAACAACATACTCGGCAGGGTTCACATAGTGAGCCTGAGGGATGTGGTAAGTGTGCTCCTCGGTTGTCGACTTTTGCACGTCGATACCAAAAGATCTCATCATAGCGGTGGTCATATCGATGTAGGGCTGGGAGATGGGCTTGCCGCCAACCAGCTTCAGGGTCACTGGCTCCTTGGCATAGGGAGCACACATTAACAGAGAAGACACATACTGAGAGGACACCTTGGCGGCCAGATTGATCTTGCCACCGGCAAAACCGCCAGAGGCGGCAATCTTGAGGGGCAGACTGCCCTTTCGCTCCATGTACTCGACGTCCGCACCGTTCACGGTCAGAGCATCGACAAGGTCGCCAATGGGTCTTTGCTTCATCCGGTTGTTACCGGTGAGAATGCTCTCATTAACGGTGCTGGGAGTAGCAAGAGTGGCCACGGTGGTCAGGAATCGCGAGGCAGTACCGGCATTACCCAGGTATAGCTCAGAAGGGCTGGCAGTGATCTTGCCGCCCTTACCATTGACAACGAGAACCTCGCCTTCTTCCTCCCAGGAGAAGGTAGCGGCTCCCAGCTTCTCCAGAGCGTTCAGCATGACCTCCGTATCGTCAGAGTGAAGCAAATTCTTGATACGGCAAGTTCCCGAACCAAGTGCAGCAAGGACAAGAGCTCGGTTGGAGATGCTCTTGGATCCCGGGGTGCGCAGGTAACATTGAGGGTCTTGGGCACTCTGGGGTGCACCTCGGTGCTAGGAGCCAGAACGACGCCAATGTCATCATTCGAGACAACACTGGCCTTGGGCTCGTAGGTACGTCCAATGGCAGACAGCAAAACGACCTTCTTCTTAGGACCGTCGTTCTTCTTATCGAGAGCCATATTAAACAGCAATTGGTCAACAGAGCAGTGCTTGCCGGCAGTCAGCTTGCGCACTCGTGAATCCTTCATTGATGTGGGCAAGCCATAGGCGGAAATACACTTGACGATGCGAGCCACAGCGACGCCCTTGAGAACACCGAGGTGACGGGCCAGCTCGGCCTCTTTGACCATACCGATGGCAACGCACTCACCATGGAGGATCTGAGGGGTCAGAATGGCCTCAATCGCATGACCAATAGAGTGACCCCAGTTGAGTAGGTTGCGGAGACCACCCTCACGCTCATCAGCGGAGACGACGAAAGCCTTGTGGCGGGCCGAGGCCAAAATTCTTGCCTTCAGGATGTCCCGAATACCGTCGAAGCGGCCCTGTTTCTTCTCGCTGCGTACAGCGGCGAGGATAGCATCCGCGTTGTCTTCCAGTGCAGTGAACTCCTCTTCGCTTGAGATGGCGGCAGTCTTAATAACCTCGGCCATGCCGTTGATGAACTCTCTCGTGGGTAGTGTTTCCAGGAACTCGAGATCGATGTAGATTCTCGAAGGCTGCCAGATGGCGCCGATCAAGTTCTTGCCCAGCGGTGTGTCAATAGCAGTTTTTCCTCCAATTGACGAATCCACCATGGCGAGGAGAGTAGTGGGGACCTGCACATAGCGAACACCACGCATGTAGGTGGCCGCAATGAACCCAGTAAGATCGCCAATGACACCTCCACCCAACGCGATGACGACGGTATCACGGCCACATGGTGGGCTCTGGCTCAGCATCCAATCCTCAATGTCGGCTTTTGTCGAGCGTGACTTTGAGCTCTCGCCAGGCGCAGCATTGTAGACGAGAAGACGCGGGCAGGTGAGACGGAGGCGGCGGCGGCTTCGAAGGCCTTTTGGAATCCAGGTCTATAGATGGAGTCAAGGTTGGTGTCAGTGACAAGGACATAGGTGGTCGAGGGCAGGCCGTGAATCAGGTCCTTTGCGACGTAATTACGCCACAGGCCAAAATCAGCGACGATGCTCTCCCCGACCCAAGATGCTGATCTTGGTGGGCTCAGTCATGATGACGGGGCAAATATGAGGTGGTGTCAAATTCTGCGGCTTCGGGTTCTCTACTCAATTCATTCTAGGAATTGTTAGTATAGCAATTGATCTCTGCGACATCCCCCCGCTGTCGGAGCTAGCGATGCAAGGTGCACACAGATAATTGAATTGAACTGCATTTCACGGTGTGACGGTAAGTGGACGATACTCACCTGGAATCCTGTGCCCCGAGTATGAAAATTCAGAACACCCTGCGACCAGGAAGATGCTTGTACTCGAGAGGTGACTCAATAATTCTTTGGACCGCACTGAGTCAGAATGCGGTTAGCGGTGAGCCAAATGCCGCGAAGTCGGAGGGAGCCACTAGCACCGCAAATCTTTCTCGGCGTATGTGGGAGGTCCATGTCATATGGTGTCCCTCGCATAGGCTTTCGTTTCACGCAGAAGGGCGCGTCAAATTGGAAGCACGGTGAGGCTGCCATATTTCAACTATTTACCGAAACCACTATGAGCTCGGGTACCGACTTCGGAAACTATGCTCTACCATTCTTGGATTATATTGAAGCAGAAAAGCAAATTACATTCCTTATTTTTACAATTGAGGAGACTAAAGCGCCGTTCGCCAAACGCCCTCATTCAGTTGTCTTGAATAGTAGTGAACAATTCGGGGAGAGGGCTGTGAACTGACTTCCCTCTAGTACCGATTATAACCACCACCACCTCGGCCACCACGGTGTTGGTTATTTCCGCCACGGTACCCGCCGCCTCCTCCACGGTAGCCTCCACGGCCCCGGCTGTCATTATAGCCGCCGTTGTTTCCGCGATAGCCCTGGTTGTATTGATCTTGTTGACCATAGCCGCCTTGGTGGCCCTGATTATAGCCATAGTTTCCACCACCGCGAGGAGGCCCAGGTGGTCCCCGGGAGTAGTCACCACCGCCTTGACCGGGAGGAGCCCAGCCGGGAGGCGCGGGTCCGTTCGCGAAGCGTGGATCGAGATGCGCGGCGAAGGGGTTCGGACGGTCTGAAGCTCCTCCATAGTCCACACGGCCGCCTCCACCTCGTCCTCGGCCATTATGCAATGGCGCTCCGCCAAAGGATCGACCGGAGTTCTGGGCACGACCCTTCGTCGCGCGAATATCAGCCGAGTTCAGCATCGGCGTCGCAAACTTCACTCCGCGGAGAAGCATGGACTTGTGGATATGAGAAGATTTGGGGATCTTGTAGTTGACACTAAGAATCTTGTGAGCTTTGGTATGACAGATAAAGTTCAGAACTGGACTTACGTGAGGGAATGGTCATCATCTAGACTTGGCATACCGTAATCTTCCAGGGTGACACGAGGGCCCCGTGGGGGATGTATGTGTCACTGCGCTCGGCAATCCCCCCAATCCCTCACTCACACGCATGTTGATCTTATATTCCGCGGGGCCCGGCTTCTTGGAATAGAAGTTGGCAGCAAGATCTTGATACAACGGGTGTTGATCCGATAACATTAGAACCTCACGACCATGAGTATTGCGACTCCGCTCGTCTTCGGTTAGAAGAGGATACTTCTTCTCCATGGCAGCCAGCAAACGCTTCTCATCAATGAAAGGAAGCAGAATCACACCCTGCCAGGCAAACTTCTTCCCGTTCAAATCGAGATCAAAGTCTTCGGGGTAGAAGTCGATAATCTCACTGTCCGGATCACTCATGAGAGGATGGAAGATCTCAGGCAGAGCGTGATTGGACGATGCTGGCAGGACACCCATCAACTGCTCGAATGGCCTGAAAGGTGTGCCCTTCTCGAAGTTCACTTCCATGTCTCCAATGTCCACAAAGTCTGCCGCGAAGGGAGCATAGTGGTACGGGTAGTACCAGTCCCACGAAGGACACCCCTGGAAATAGTAGAGCAAGACCCAAGCGAGACCTTCGGCATAAGCACGTCCAACCTTGTGGCGGAACTCATGATCCTGGGGATCGACCTTGAACTTTTGCTCGTAGTACCGATCCGCATAACCAGGTTCCCAAAGACGGACTGTGTCCTCAGGCATTTCGTCCTCCTTAGGCTTAGGCGGCGGGGGCGGGGGTGAGTCTCTGCCCGGAGTGCCTGCTTCTTGATCCTCAGATGTCTCATCGGCCTTTCTTTTGCCGAGAACCGACGGGGATGTCGGCTCAGCATCATTGGATGCCTCTTCATTCTCTTCAGCGGCAGGCTCCTCTTGATTTCCCATCATAAGCTTGCTCTTCAGCACAGCAGCAGCGCTCTTGTTCTCCATGTTGGCGCGGTATACGGCTCCGCGATTGGTCACCATACTGTGGGTCAACTCCCTGGTCTGCTTGGAGAGGTGTCCACGACCCGGGGTAATAAGCTCCAGACCAGGCGGCGGGGCGTTATCGCCGCCAGCAGGACCGCCACCACGAGGCTGGCTGTTGTCGTATTGGGGGGAGCTTCTTCTTCGCTTGCTAGATCGCTCTTCGTTACGAGCCTTCTCTTGCTCCTTGCGTCTCTTTTCGTTTGCTGCTCTCCTTTCCTCAGCCTGTCTACGGCGTCTGAAGATCGCGTCCTCCTGCTTGGCAAGGCCTTGCAATATAAGCTGAGCTCGCTTGAAAGCGACATGTCCATCTTCAGTCAAATAGCCTCCCATGGCCGGGATGTTGTCACGCCAGATTGCGATTAGTGTGTCAATGCCGTTCTCACGAATGTCTAATGAAGGCAAGTGAGGCAAGAAATCGTTTCCAACGAAGAAACACATGAAGACCCAATCATCAAGGGCCCGCTCAAGGTCGAATGGGAAGGGCTGCTGGGGAACATGCAATTCAGCAGCCAAATACTCTCGAAGGACAGAGACATGTAGCCAAATGAATGGCTTGAGAGGGGCTGCGTGTTGCTTTTCATCGAACTCTCCGCTCTTCTCCTTGGCCTTACCGGTACACTCTTCAGCCTTGTGACCGACCTGGCCACACAACCTACATGTGCGAGGTTTCGATTCCTGGAAGAAGACATCCTCACGCAGAACTCGGAAGTGAGGCTCGTGGGTTGCGAGACCCAGCATGATGAGATCGGCATCAAGACCGTAAATTACATGGCGAGTGTTAGGGTCGTGTTCAGGGGATGCACGCTGGGACCGCACAAATTCCATAATCTTGTGCTCACCCTCACCCGGAACAGTAGCATCCGAAATAATGATTTTCATCTAGTTAATGTTAACGTTAGTGATCCGTGAACAATGCAGATGGAACGGGACTCTCACCTTTTCCCAAGCCGGGTCAGTGTTGAGCTTGTAGGCAATCCAGTACCGCAGCGAAGCAGCAAGAATATCCATGAACGGGGTTCCAGGTGTGATGACATTGCTATCCCAAGTCTTCTGAACAACCTCCTCCCGCATAACCTGGTCACCACCCTTCTTGGCTTCTTGTCTAGCGAGCAGCTTCTGCAACTCTTCCTTCTTCTCATCGTTCTCTCTGGCTTCCTGGGCGGAACGGAATCGACGTGCGCGCTGTTGGTTCATCTTGGCTCTCGGTGCGACACCATCTAGCATAGTATTCTCAATTAGTCGCTGAGCAAGATATTCAAAGGGGCATCAGGTGATGGGCCTACCAATTGCAATCATCAGAAGCTTCCGCGGGCGGACCATGTTGACCACTCGGTCAGTGTATTTGAAGATCTCCAGCATCATCTCCTGCTCATTCTGGGGCGGCGGCTTGCCCTCGGGTGGGTACAAGGGTGAACAATGCCGTTCATGTCGAGATATAGATTGTCCATTTCCTCGCCATTAGGGTTCGGCCGTGTCCCGTCAACGGGAATTTCCTCTCCGTTCACTTCCTGGGGAAGCTCCTCGATCACTGGGGAGATGATCTTGGGATACTTGTTGGAAAGCCATCGGAACAGGGCAGGGACACCCATTTTGGCGATGCGACAGCTAGTCCCCTAGATCTCGTTGGGTTCAGCGCGGCGTTCGAATGCGTCGTCTGCAGATCGGGGAAGACGCCTTGCGCAGTGGCTCACTCACTTGAGCCGAGAAACGTAAAAACGTCTTGTCGCGCCTATGAGAAGAGGACAATAAATAAGTTCAAGCGATAGCAACCGCAAAAAATCACCTGCGGCGCAAAGTGGATGTCGAGAGAAAGCGGAAGTCTCTGCGACTGCGAATTATTATTTCCGGGCGGTCGGCGTTTTGCAGCGCTTCCGGCCACGATCGGCCTCTTAGCCCCCTTGGTCACTTTCGGCCAGCTTTACTTTAATTTTGGGACAACACAACTACTTTCTCCCTGTTCAATCCTCCTTTCGATGCTCTTTAGCTCTTGTGCCCCGGGCGGTAACCATGAGATTGCGATCTAGCTGAGATGTTCCGAATCCTCGAGTCGCAAGCTCCGGCCAAACAAACGGCAACGGACACAATCGATGTACTCAGCAGTCGTTTGCAGAATGCAACTCTCCTGGAAGATCGTCGCGCTGCTATTCAGGGATTGAGAAGCTTTGCAAGACTTACCCTGCATCGGTAGCTTCAGGAGGTCTGCGTTCGTTGATCAACAGCCTGCGCAACGATCAGGAAGATGTGGACACCATCAAAGTAGTCCTCGAGACTCTTTTGATGCTGTTTACGCCAGACGAGACGAGCGTCAGTGATTGGTTTGCCGCTGATACATCGCTGTGCAGGTGCTAACTGCTTTACAGCCTGAAGCGTCAGATGAAGTAGCTCTGTGGCTGGCAGATGAGTTCACACAGGTGCGACCTACAAACGTTTCAACCATGGAACAATCTAACATACAAGCAGAGACAAGACAACATTACAATTCTTCTAGACCTGCTCGAAACCCGAGAATTTTACTCCCGTCTATATTCCCTTCAACTTATGTCCCACATCTGCAGTGCGAGACCGGAACGAACACAAGAGTGCATCTTCACGGCGCCTTTGGGCATTTCCAAGCTGGTCAGCGTACTCACGGATATCCGAGAGCCTGTTAGAAATGGTACGAGAACACTCTCGATCGGCTTGCGTTAGTGGGATTAACCGATCTTGATCTATAGAAGGCCTAGTGCTTCTCATCGCGCTGACCCCTGCCTCCGAGGAGCTGCAAAAATTGGTCGCCTTCGAAAACGCCTTTGAAATAATATTTTCATTAATTGACGCAGAGGGTTCTATGACACATGGTACAGAAGTGGTTGAGGATTGTCTTTCCTTGCTCGCGAATTTACTTCGTTTCAATGTTTCAAACCAGTCGTTCTTCCGGGAGACCGGCTGCGCAAAGAATATCACGAAGCTTCTCATTGATTGTCAGCAAGAGGACGACGAGCCTCCTGCGCAATGGACTATGTTGCAACGAGACAAGAATGTTTGGGGTCTTTTGGCCATCATTCAGCTATTCCTGGTTCGGGGTGGTATGAGTACGCCCATCAACCAAACAGCCTTTTGGCAGAGTGGTGTCACGGAGCAGGTTTTAAGCATTGCCTTTGGCCAGAAATTTAGTGTCAATGTTACCGCGAAGGTAAGACCAAATTTGTACTTTTGACCTGTGGATGGTGCTGACCAAGATAGGCGCTTTCTACCTGCGCTGATCTCATCCGAGGAAACTCGCCGTTGCAGGAAAGATTTGGTGACATTGAAGTGATCTGGGGCTCTGTTACACATGACCCGACGGCCAATGGCAATGCAGCAGAGCCTGAACGAATTAACGTTATCGAAGCATTCTTGAAACTAAGCCTTCAACCTTCACCGAACAACATGCTAGATGCACGTCTTGCGGCCTGTGAGTGTATGAAGGCATTTTTCGCTCACCACACTGGTATTCGTATGCATGTTCTTCGTCGAGCCATCGATGGACATCTCAGCGGCCAGGACCGCATCCCCAACATCATGTCTGTCTTGCTTACGGCACCGGAATCTCGGGTAACGCAGACCCATACCAGGTCTGGATGGCTTGTGTGTTGATGTTCCACCTCATCTCGGATGACCAGGAGGCAAAAGCCACTGCCATGGAAGTTACAGAGGGCGATGCTGAAAGTGGCGAAGAGGTTGTTACCAGTGTACAGTCAGTGGTAGCCAATTTGATCACTGGTCTGCAACGAGGTGATGACGAAAGAATTACTGTTGGATACCTGATGCTCCTCTGTGGCTGGCTCTTTGAAGACCCGGATGTTGTCAATGACCTCCTCGGAGAAGGGAGTAGCATTCAAACCCTCCTCCAAGAGATCAAACACCAAAGAGTTCCGAGCAAGCTGATTCCCGGTCTATGCACTGTTTTGCTTGGAATTATTTACGAGTTTTCTACCAAAGATTCGCCGATCCCTCGAGTCACCCTACACAAGCTTCTTCTCGAACAGCTTGGCAGAGAGCAGTACATTGACAAGATCACAAAACTGCGCGAATGCCCTTTGGTCCGGGACTTTGAGGTTCTTCCTCAGACGGCAGCTGGTCAAATTGACGGCGGGCTTCCTGAGGTATTCTTCGATCGCTCTTTTGTTGAATTCCTGAAAGACAACTTTAGCCGATTGATTCGGGCCATCGACCGAGAACCTGGCTTCGAAGTCTCTATCATGGCCAATGGGGTTGAGAAGGGTGTCTCTCGCGAGCTTGTAGACTCCCTACGTGCTGAACTTGATGATCGGAGCCAGTCCCTCCAGAAGTTGGAGAGCGAGCTTGTGAGCATCCAACGCAGGCTTGACCAGGAGCAGCTGGACCATCGCAAGACGAAGGAGTCTGCCTCTGCCGAGATATCTCAGTCGCAGCAGGGGACTCAATCTCTCCTCCAGACACACGAGCAGGCGATATTGAAGCTGGAAGAACAACACAAAGCGTCCAAGAACGAGCTACTGAAGCAGCACGGAGAGCAGCTTCGTGCCATTGATAATCAATTGAAGGCGGCTTCGGCCGACTACGAAAAGAAGAGCGCAAAGGTGAAGGCGCATCACGACCAGGAAGTTGCTGGCTTACAAAAGACCATTCGCAAGTTGGAATCTGACTTCTCGAATGTTCGTGAACAGCATGCCGCTGAGGTCGCTAGCTTGCAGGAGACTATGCGGAACCTAGAGTTCCAACTCTCTCGGATCCAAGAAGAGCACGCTAGCGAGGTTGATGGCCTGAGAAAGACGATCCACGAGCTGGAATCAACTGCCAGCCAGTCCAAAGAAGGTCACGCAGGAGAGATTTCAGAACTTACCCAGAAGCTCCAGTGCCTTGATTCTACTCTCGGATCCTCCAGGCACAGCATGACACAGAAATTGCGAGCTTCAAAACCACCATTGGAAATTTGGAGTCTGAATTGGCCGCCGCTAAGGCAGCCAGGGACCATTATGAGAAGGATGTTGCAAGCTTTGAGTCTAAGATTAATAGCCTGGAGTCAGACCTCTCTGCAGCCAAGGTGCGCAATGAGAAGCACGAGGCGGAGGTCGCGGGTTTCAAGACTACTATTGAGGATCTAGAATCGCAAATAGCCGCGGCCAAGGGTCAACACGAATCCGAGACAGCTGAGCTCAAAATGTCCGTGGAGACTCTCCAAGCAGAGCTGGTCACAGCCGAGGCACAGTTGGGCAGAGATAAGGAGACAGCCAGCGAAGGTTCCAAGCTCAAATTCTCGGAATTGGAAGCGCGTACCGCAGAGGCAGAGCGTAAGGCAAAGGATGCCGAATTGCAGGCTCAGAGGGCAACCGACGCGCTCCAGAATATTCAGGCTCAGCTTGAGAAGGCCCAGTTGGAAGCGAAAGAAAAGGACGAGGCTCGTCAAGCTACTCAGACCGAACTGGATGACCTTCTCATTGTCTTTGGTGATCTGGAGACAAAGAGGAACGAGGACAAGGTACGTTGGCACCCTGACTCATCATTTGTAAGAGAGAGACTAACATTCTCCAGCAACGGCTCAAGGATTTGGGACAAGAAGTTTCCGAGGATGAGGATGAGGACGACGAGGAGGAATAGAGGATGTATTGTCCAGTTTGTATATAGCACGGGCAGCTCTGGAATGCATCATCCTAGTGCTTCATTAAATGTGCGAGACCAACCCTCTGAGTTACTTGCAAAGCATCCCATCTTTCTATACAATGCCATTCTTTGTTGCGAGAAGAAGCTCACCGCCTTCAGTCCGGTGGGCGGAGGGGCTGACTCACACCCCACCAACATTTTTTGCCAGCCCTCGTTTTGTCTACCCCTCAACTTCTGGTCGCAACCAACACTCAAAATGTCGATCGATTTTCCCGCCGAGGAGGACATTATCCTCAAGCGGTGGAAGGAGATTGATGCCTTCAACCGCCAGGTTGAGCTCTCTCGGGGCCGTGAACCCTACACTTTCTACGACGGTCCTCCCTTCGCAACCGGTCTGCCCCATTATGGCCACTTGTTGGCCTCCACAATTAAGGATATCATTCCCAGATACTGGGCGATGAAGGGCTACTATGTTGAACGCCGATTTGGTTGGGATACTCACGGTGTTCCCATTGAATACGAGATTGACAAAAAGCTCGGCATGTCCGGTCTAGAGGCCGTTGAGAAGATCGGCATTGAAAAGTACAACGAAGAGTGCAAGGCTATTGTCATGCGATTTGCTGGCGAATGGCGTCAGACTATTGAGCGTCTCGGTCGCTGGATCGATTTCGACAACGATTACAAGGTGCGCTTGCTTTATGTTTTCGATACGCTTCTTTGCTAACCATTGCATCTTGCATAAGACTATGAACACTTCATTCATGGAATCCGTTTGGTGGGTATTCAAGCAGCTGTTTGACAAGGGCTTGGTCTACCGTGGCTACCGTGTTATGCCGTACTCGACCGCCCTCAACACACCTCTCAGCAACTTCGAAGCCCAGCAAAACTACAAAGATGTTCAGGATCCTGCCGTTGTCGTGACCTTCCCCCTCCTGGAAGACCCCGATACCTGCCTGCTTGCATGGACCACTACCCCGTGGACCCTTCCCTCGCACACCGGCTTGTGTGCCCACCCCAACTTCGAGTATGTCAAGATCTACGACGAGGCCACCAAGAAGAACTATATTCTTCTTGAGTCCTTGCTCCGGACTATCTATAAAGACCCTAAGAAGGCCAAGTTCAAGATTGTCGACCGTATCAAGGGCAAAGACATGCTGGGATGGAAGTACGAGCCTCTCTTCGATTACTTCTACGAGGATTTCAAGGACTCTGGTTTCTGCGTGTTGAATGACGAATATGTTACCGCCGAAGATGGTGTTGGTATTGTTCACCAGGCTCCTGCCTTTGGTGAGGATGATTACCAGGTCGCCGTGAATCATGGCGTTGTTACCGAAACCCGTCATCCTCCGAACCCTGTTGATCCGCAAGGCTGCTTCACTGAGGAGGTCCGAGACTTCGTTGGTCAGCATGTCAAGGCTGCCGACAAGGGCATCATCAAGCACCTCAAGAGTACTGGTCGCATCCTCGTTGACAGCCAAATTACTCACAGCTACCCCTTCTGCTGGCGGTCTGACACTCCTCTGATCTACCGTGCCGTGCCTTCATGGTTCGTGAAGATCACTCCTATCATCCCTCAAATGCTAGAGGGTATTGAAGAGTCACACTGGGTCCCGTCATTTGTCAAGGACCGTCGATTCTCTAGCTGGATCAAGAATGCCCGCGACTGGAACATTTCCCGTAACCGTTTCTGGGGTACTCCTCTCCCTCTGTGGGTCAGTGAAGACTTTAAGGAGATTGTTGCTATTGGTAGCGTTGAGGAGCTCAAAGAACTGAGTGGTTACACGGGTGAGCTTACTGATCTCCACCGTGACAAAGTGGATCACATCACCATTCCGAGCAAGGAGGGCAAGGGCGAGCTCCGCCGTGTTAGCGAAGTGTTCGACTGTTGGTTCGAGTCGGGCAGTATGCCTTACGCCTCTCAACATTACCCCTTCGAGAACAAGGAACAATTTGAGAAGAGTTTCCCTGGTGACTTCATTGCCGAGGGTCTGGACCAGACCCGTGGATGGTTCTACACTTTGACTGTTCTCGGAACCCACCTCTTCGGCAAGCTGCCTTTCAAGAACTGTGTGGTCAATGGTATCGTCCTTGCGGAGGATGGCAAAAAGATGTCGAAGAGACTGAAGAATTACCCGGATCCCACCCTTATTATGGACCGCTATGGTTCGGATGCCCTGCGTCTCTATCTGATCAACTCCCCCGTCGTCCGAGCCGAGCCTCTTCGATTCAAAGAATCAGGCGTCAAAGAGATTGTCAGCAAGGTTCTCCTTCCGCTGTGGAACAGCTACAAGTTTTTTGAGGGCCAGGTGGCTCTCTTGAAGAAGGCCTCTGATGTTGACTTTGTCTTCGACCCTAAGGCCGAGACTACCAACACCAACGTTATGGATCGTTGGATCCTGGCCAGTTGCCAGAGTTTGCTCATCTTTGTCAACGAGGAGATGGCTGGCTACCGCCTCTATACTGTTGTCCCTCGCTTGCTGGAGCTGATTGAGAATACCACCAACTGGTACATCCGCTTCAACCGCAAGCGTCTCAAGGGTGAGAACGGTGTCGATGACACTTTGCATGCTCTGAACACTCTGTTTGAGGTTCTCTACACCTTAGTCCGCGGTCTTGCTCCGTTCACTCCCTTCCTCACCGACAATATCTACCAGCGCCTTCTTCCTTTGATCCCGGAGGGTCTCCGTGCTGAGGATCCTCGCAGTGTTCACTTCCTTGGCTTCCCTGAAGTGCGCCAGGAGTTGTTCGATGAGGTTGTCGAGCGCAGAGTTGCGCGCATGCAGAAGGTCATTGAGCTTGGCCGTATCTCCCGTGAGCGCAAGTCTATTGGCTTGAAGACTCCTCTCAAGTCCCTGGTGGTTATCCACCAGGATCAGCAGCTACCTCGATGATGTCAAGTCACTTGAGGGTTACATTCTGGAGGAGCTAAACGTTCTTGATCTTGTCTTGTCGACCGACGAGGCTAAGTACAATGTTCAATACAGCGTCAACGCTGACTGGCCCACACTGGGCAAGAAGCTTAAGAAGGACGTGCAGAAGGTCAAAAAGGCCTTACCTTCCCTGTCCAGCGAGGACGTCAAGAAATACGTCGCTGATAAGAAGATCATTGTGGACGGTATTGAACTTGTTGAGGGCGATCTCGTTGTCAAGCGTGGCATTAAGGAGGACTCGGGTTCGTCTGGCATAGAGACTAACACGGATGCCGATGTGATGACTATCCTCGATGCTAACCTGTACCCCGAGTTGGCGCATCAGGGTCTTGGTCGTGAGATTATCAACCGAGTGCAGCGTCTCCGCAAGAAGGCCGGTCTGGTTCCTACGGATGATGTGAAGATGGAGTACACCATTCTCTCTGACCCCGAGAACATTGGCCTCGATGAGGCCTTCAGGTCTCAGGCATCGGCTATCGAGAAAGCCGTGCGTCGTCCTCTTGATGAGCGTGCTCTAGTTGATGGCAAGCCCCCTGTTGCTGATGAGGCGAGCACCATTGCTCAAGAGGACCAGGAGGTGCAGAATGCTACCTTCTTGCTCCGCCTGGTCAAGCTGTGAAGATCGGGCATTTAGAGGGAGCCCTCAGCTCAAAGAAAAAGATTATGTAGATAGATATCTACAATTTCCATCGATTTTTGATCCCATGAATGAAGTACATGTTTTATGAGCCTTCATATAAACTCTTCCCGAAGTCCTACTAGGTCTAGCAATCTTGAAGTCTCATACGCCTTCAAGTGATGATCATAATAATACAGAAGGATGATACCTATAATGATGCGCCCGCGATGCCCAAACTCCCCATATTAATCCGGAAAAAGGAAGCGACTTGGCTCTTAATTGGCCTTTTTCGAAGCCGCCTGAAGGAATCAGCTATGTGTACTTACTTCCCCCAAAAACCGAGCTTGCTCACCAAAAAGCAGTCTTTCAACCGCATGAATTCCTTGGCACACATGTCCTTGTGTACCGAGCTGTAATCAGAGACGACACACTTGCCATATGCTGCGGCCTGCCCGACCGGTTAGCTCCGTTAATGTTCAATTCAAGGGTGATGTCGGACCTCGACTGAGCATTGAGCCGTAGCCTTAGCAAATTTCTCGACTGGACGAACTCTGGTAGGCATCTTGAATATATGTGATGAATACACAACCGATGAAAGGAGAGAGTAGCTGAGGCGATTGAAATCCTGAAGAGGAAACGTGAGGAATGCGCGATGGTTACATAAGGGTCACGTGTCGCTGGGGCATGTTTCTGTCGCGACCACCATAACAAGTCGTGCTGCTTCCGATTACTGCGGGCTTTGACTTCCAATCGTTTTCTTATTTTTCTATTCAGCTGCAGACTTGTCGCTGCGCATAGCTTGTAAATTTATGATTCCACCACCTTCGCGATGATCCATTTGGTGCGTCGGCTCTATGATCCAGATGCGACAAGCGCGCTGTAGGTCGCGATTTTTCGATGCCTCCGATACCTTCTCACCGGCACTCCGTGACCGAAGAGACCCCCTCTCTCTCCGATAATGGTATGTTTATGATAGGGTCTTACCTGCTTTTGTTTGTGTGATTCTGATGCGCTACTCGGTGCTAGACGTCGGTTTCCTCTACCAAGTTGTCAGTCGCGCCGAGGGGAAACCTGAGGTCGAGCAACTCCCGTTCCGAGCGCTTTTCGCGGCATACGACGAGGTTGTTAAGGAACATGGTCCCAGCGCAGACCCAGGCCATGCGTGCCTGCGCTTTCTGTTCAAGATGGGAAGCAAAGGTGTCGAGGGTGCTACCCTATTCGACAAGTTCGAGAATGCGCTGCAACGTATGGGAATTGTGATGGAGTTTGGAGAGGATCCCTCGACGGAACTCAACGAAACGCAAGAGAGTGAGCACCCTCCGGTCAACGGCGTACGCACACAACCTACAGATACCGACCTGTTTCCTACCCCGAATGGAACGCCGATCACCCCAAGGAGACGTGCATCCTTCAATACTACGGTTGATATAGGTGATGATGCGACACAAAGAAGTTTGATTGAGCGCCCGAGCTCACGCTCATCAATGTCACGCCTGCAGATCGGGAAAGCTGAGTTCTCGAAGCCAAAGCAGTCACCAAAACCGAAGCCCCCAAACGGCGCACCGAAATCACCAGATCGAACACACTTGATTGCACAATTTCTAGATGTTGGGCGCCGCTTGATAAGCAGACTTGACTCTGTACAACATAAAGATGTGGACACTGAAGGGAAGCCATTAACCAACGGAGCGGTAGCGCGATCAGCTGTTGACCACGACCGCTCGAAGAGAATGACAACTTCCAAAAAACCTCGACGTTCACCCTCGATCACCTCTTCCGACAGCTTTGCATCGGGAGAATCAAAGTTTGTTCCCCCGCAGCCCGCAGAGCATGACGAATTCGAACAAGTGGAGGCACCACCGGAGCTTCTATATCGGCCTCAACTATCGGACCTGCTTCGGGACGCGTCTACCTTCAACATGTACCGACAGCGAGCAATATGCCGCCGCATCCTGACCCAATGGCTCAAGCGAGCATTCCGAAACCGACAGATCCGTGAAACCAGGGAGACCCTTGCGATCAACCATGACCGAAACACCCTGCTCCGACAAGCATTTGAACCTTGGCGCGCAATAATTCAAGATAAGCGCCACACCGCTAGGACTGAGCGCTTCTTCAAACATCTTGAAGAGCGTTCTAGCTGTGCGCGTGATTTGTACCTAATGACAAAAGCCTTTACCCACTGGGCTCAGCTGACGTCTGAAGAGGTCGCCCGTACATCCGCTGCTCGGCAGCATGTTCTGAGTATTAAGTATTTCAATGCCTGGCGCGAAATAACCGCAGTCAATGAATTGAAAGCACAGCGTTTCGCGCTTCGAAAGCCTTTCAGCAAATGGCGAAAGAGGATCTCAGATCTCAAAGCAGCAGAATCTCAAGCGGTCACAGTTCACAACGCTCATCTACGGAATGCCTCGTATTGGCAATGGTTTTGGGGCTTCTGTGAACGGCGAGCGCCTGAATGGTACGATCATCGTCTTAAAAGACGATCCCTCTTGTACTGGCTTCGGAGCTTCCGGACCAACCGAGAGCGCGACCATGAAATCAACATCCACTGCAGACGCTCCGCCCTAGGCTCCGCGCTTCGAGTATGGTCTCGAAGGTCGAAGGAAATTGCTTCTGCACAACAGAAAGCCGATAATTCTCAACATTTCCAGGCCTTGAGCAAGACATTTAAAGATTGGAAGATTCAAGCTCGACTGGCTCCCGCTGCTTCTCAAGTATCTGGCATGGTGAACGGCAGAATCCTTCAGAATGCCCTCTCGAGATGGGTTTTCAAGGCCCGCATGGCAGACCAGGCAGAGAAGATGAACCGACTCAGAGCCGAACGCAATGCTTGGACGTCCTGGAACGACACCCTTCGATGTTTGGCGCTCCGTGCCCGAATTGATGAGCGGTTGAAGATGGAGACTTTGTACAAGTGGATCTTGACAGAGAGATTCCAGTTGATGCGCAGGATACACGAGCAGCGTATCAAGCGCGAAGTGTTTACTCGTTTTGTGACTAATACCCGGGACACGTACACCCGATTACTTTTCCATGCCGAGAATCATGAAGACCATCGATCAGAAGACTTAGTGAGGGCTAAGTTCACCCTCTGGCGGGAGCAGGTTCGACTTCAGCGCGAGCGAGAATACACAGCATTTGAATTTTATGCTCCACGCCTCGCACAAGAGTCTCTTATGGCTTGGAGGTCGAAACGGGAGCAAATAGCCAAATTGGAGGCATGGGCTCGCAATGCGGACTTCTACTTTTTGATGAAAAAGTCGCTTAAGCGTTGGCAAAAAAGCTTCTTTGGAGTCTGCTAAACGTCGGCGTCAGGAAGCATATGCGATGATCCGACGGAAGATCAAGATCAGCCTGGCTTCCAAGGCAATATCAACTTGGTCAATGCAGACACAAAGGATAATGAGCATGGAACAACAGGCAGTAGCCATGAACCGTGAAAAAGTGCTCCGCCTTGTCTCTGAACTTTTTGCTCGATGGCACGAAAAAACGCTCCAGAGAGCCCAGGATTGCCAAGATGCGGACTGGAACTACTTCCGCGAGATTGCCTTCAATCAGTTGATCCAAATGTCCGAGACCTATGTGATACGTCGGGAAATGGAAGACACTGCAGACTCAATGTACCGCTCACATGTCCTCCGCAACGCGGGTGCCTTATTCCGCAAGCTCAGCCTTCGTGTTTTCCAACTGAGCAACACCGCTGAGACTGCGGAGGCAATGCGTGAAAGAACACTTCGAAGGCACGCAAGAAATTTATTACGAGATTGGGTGGAACAAGCGCGACTCAAACTCGAGGCTCGAGATTCTCTTGGCCCTGCCCTGACTCCCGCTCGATTTCCGGGCCCTCCTACTATGACACCTGCTCGATCCTCGAACTTTGGAGGCGCTGATGGCGGATCAGCTCTATTCGATCCGTGGATTCAGAATCCGTCTGAGACCCCCTTCAAGCTAACCGACTTCACGATGACTTCACAAGAGCCGGCCTCTGCAACTCCACTTACCACACCGAACTACATGAACTCGCCATCTAAGCGAGCAGCTCGTGCCCGAGCACTCGCGCAGATGTCTACCACCCCTGCTACACCTCTTCATACTCCATTCGCCCGTCGACTCCTCCGTGCATCTGCCTCGACCTCCCAAATAGCATCTTCCATGCGACCACGCACAGGTCGCAGAAGCTCGATGGGCACGAGCGTTCGATTCGTGGACGACGAGCTTCCCGAGTCTCCCACAGACGGGCGCAAATCAGCGAATCGACGACCCTAACCAATTCTTCGGTATATGATTTCAAATTCAGCGCTCATACTTTGGAGGTTTGTACATCAGCCATGACGATACTTTCGATGTCTTTGCAATTATTGTGTTCATGTTTCGTCCCATCATGCATATCATTCGGCGCTGCATATAAGGGTTTGGTGGATTTTTGCGGCTCTGTTTGGGCCTTGGGCTATGCTATGTACTTCAGGACATGATTGAATGTGATGACCACCACTAAATATTTTGCCGCAGTATGCGATGTAGATCCGAGGAACTTGTAGCCTTGTTCTTAGACAAAAGTGTAGCTAATGTCAACGATTCTCAAAGTCAGCTAGGATATCGTTCTCTCAATTTAGTTCTTTTGAAAGAGCTGATTAGTCTAAGATTGGTTGTTCTTCCATTCAAGGTGGTGAGACCACGGCGGTCCCACCGAGTGGAGCGGTAGCGTAATCGACACGCTCTCCCGCTCGATCCCCTGCGCATAACCAACCGCAACCTCAGCTCAGATTGTTTCTCGGTTCGCCCTTCTGTGCTAGTTCTGCTGCTCTTTAAAATTGGCGATGGTGTAAGGTCTCAAGCGCAACGAGCACATTTCGATTCACCCGCCTCCATGCGAGCGGTACTGCCGGGGAGGCCCCCAGCCAAGCTCCAGTCGTTCAGCACTGCGTTGTCGGATGGACTTCGTGTCGTTGTAAGGCTCTACCCCTACCTCTAGCTTGTCCATGGTTCGCTGCAGCTTGGATATTTGCCATAATGTTTCATTTATGTCCGTTGCTAAAAAGTGCCCCCGCGCGTCAATATTAGGCATACATCTCCGGCCACGCGCTAGTTATCCTCGGCGGTCCGCAGACGCTCCTTCAAACCATTTACGTCGACGATACCGAAAAGCTCGAAGCTGTAGCCTTTGATGAGGCCTCCGGGAAGATTGCTGTGTGTGGAGGACCGAATGTCTTCATCTATCAGCCCTACGGTATCCAGGGCGAGACTCTAAAGGTGCGCATTATGTGAACCGGCTCGTCAGCTCTGCCCACGGGAGGAAAGTAGCGCGTACATGAGATGAACAGAATTGCTCACGATCGGATGATTATAGTGGTCTCTTGTCCATACCTTCCGCGCTGACGATGACGACGAATCGGTCTATACCCTATCGTGGGGTTCCGCGAACGAGTTGCTTGTGGGCAACTCCCGCCTTGCCCTCTGGTTTATCTATGATGAGCCACGACTAGTTTGGAAAGGAAAGCTTGCGAGTCCAGTGAAATTCGCGCATTTTTCTCCCGATTCGGCCTTAATAGTGACGGTTGGACGTTATGACAGACTTGCAAAGGTTTGGAGGCGGCTAGCCTTCGGTGCGGACGAGGTGCGGTTCGAGGTCTCCTATCTGCCTCATCCGAATGTCGTGACCGGAATTCATTGGCGATTGCCCCGCCACCCTGAACAGTCGGTGGATAATGTGCTTTACACGCTATGTGCGGATAATAAGATTCGCGTATGGGCTGTGACAGACCATCATGCATTATTCCCATTGCAATTTTGGGCGGAAATTGATATGGATGAATCAGTTCAGCCTAGAGATGCAGCCAGCATGGATAGGGGGCCACAGAGACGATATGGTTTCATACTGGACAGCCGCGACTTCTGCTCTGCGACTGAGCGGGCCGTGCAAAGAGACACGGGCAACAAGGAGAACCATGCGTTGGAGCACCTCATTGAAGTCGCAAAGTCGAGCCCGGAAATCTGTGTGGTAATCGACGGTCAAGGCCACATGTCTGCTTGGGCTTTGGAAGATGTCGGGTCCAAGGTTAAGACGAACTTGAGTGTCTTCAACATTCTTCATGTGGAGGGCTTGGATTTTGGGTTCATGTCCAGCCTGTCGGCAAACGAAGACTACGCTCAAATCTGTGTATTTCAGAGCAATACATCCGACGACAAGCTCAGTATTGTCATCCACCACTTTGACGGCCGAATTGAATGGTACGACTCTCAGGTGGACGTTCTCTTTGACCCAGCTCCTCATCAAAAACGGGTTGTCCCAAGGGCGTCTTGGTCTGGCCACACTGCCCTGTCAAGAAGATTGTCCGGAATGCAATCGGCGATACACTTGTGTCTCGGACAGACGAGAACAAAGCTATGATCTGGAAGCAAAGGAGACGCGAAACCGGGTCCATGCTGATCCATAAGAGTCTGTTGTTATCTGACGAACACATCCATCGAACTTGTGTGGTTGAGAATGCCAGTCTTCTTGTCAACCTCCACCATAACGGGGTTACTCTCTGGGATTTCTCCTCGTACCATTCCAAAAGAATCGCGCATTTGCCGTTTACATTATCGAGCAAACCGCTCTGTGTGCTTCCGATACCCACACCTGAGGCGTCTACCGGTTTCGCCTATGTAGCGACTATCGGAGCGGATATGCACGGCATAGCGTGGGAAATTCAATGCTTTGGCGATGGAAATTTCCGAGGAAAACAAGAACCAGATTGCAAGCTCCGGAAGTTTTGCGAGTTTGACATGGGATTGAAAGAGGACTTGGCTTATATTCTACCAGTTGACCCTGCAGGGCCGAAAGCCAAGACTTCTGGATCCTTTGATGCATTTGCTCCTGATATTGCACTATCTTATACGCACAGCGGAGTTGTAAGGACATGGAGCGCCAAAGTTGACAGGGTGAATACGATGGTTGAGTGGTTGTTGAAGTCGACTGTTGATACGGGCATTGTGAATCCATCGCTGGCGAGTGGAAGCACTATCCGCAAAGCCGCCTTGGTCGATGCGGACCGAACTCATCTCACTATCTGGGATACCAACAATGCCCAGCTTGAATTCGAAGAGCATTTCGCCCAACATGATATCATTCGAGATTTGGATTGGACATCAACTCCCGACATGCAGTCTATCCTGGCTGTTGGATTTCCTCACAAGGTTGTCCTCTTGTCACAGCTACGCTACGATTACCTAGACTCACAACCCTCTTGGACTCAAGTTCGGGAAATTTGGATTCGAGATCTCACGCCTCACCCCATTGGCGACTCTTGCTGGCTCACGAATGGCCATTTGGTCATTGGTGCAGGCAACCAGCTGTTTGTCTACGACAAAGAGATCGATGTGGGAGACCGACTTGTCACTGAACTTCGCATTCCGTCCAAGGGACTGTCATCTGTTGATCTTTTCAACGTTGCCAGCCGCTTAAATGGCCCCTTGCCAGTCTTCCATCCACAATTCCTGGCACAATGCATCCTTGCTGGCAAGGCCAGCCTGGTGCATTCTATTTTGATGAACCTTCACCGAAAATTGAAGTTTTACGTCGAGGGAGATGAATTGGACGGCTTCCTGAACATGCCACTGGAGCACTTCTATGAAGAAGATGTAAGTGATTTGTTTCGGACTAGCTTGAATCAGTATGCTAACAAGCATAGATCTCACTCGCTGGCTCAAAAGAGATGCGCTCTTCATATGTCGATGCCTCCGTTGAGGATGAGCTTTCGTCTGTAATGGACGAAAAAAATGCGGCCATTTTGAATGAAAGCCTTGCCCGAATCGCGCTACCACAGTTGTCCAGCCATGAGCAGTTCCGCCTTGTCGATACTATCCAGTGTGTTGCGATGGTAGAAAAGCACAGACGGTCAATGGACGACAATGCGGCCCGCTACCTTCTCTTCTTCCGACAGCACATGTTAAGAAGAAGTCAAGGGATAGCGAATAAGGATAAGGTCTCGTGGAGAGAGATTGTCTGGGCTTTCCAAAGTGGGAGCCAGGACATTCTCTCAGATCTAGTTTCGCGACAGTTCAACGGCAAACTTACTTGGAAGGCTGCTCGAGAAAGTGGCATCTTTCTGTGGTTGATCGATTCAACAGCATTGAAGGCACAACTCGAGGTCGTTGCTCGAAATGAGTACACCAAGACAGAGGAGAGGAATCCTGTTGACTGTACAATTTACTACCTTGCTCTCGGAAAGAAGAACATTCTTCAGGGTCTCTGGCGCATCGCTCATTGGCACCGTGAACAAGCCGCTACCCAGCGATTATTAGCAAATGACTTCAAGGAACCACGCTGGAAAACATCTGCACTTAAGAATGCATATGCCTTGCTTGGAAAACGACGGTTTGAATATGCTGCCTCATTCTTCCTTCTCGCCGACCGCCTTCGCGATGCCGTCAACGTCGTCGCCACCCAAATGGGAGACATCCAGCTTGCAATTGCAATCGCCCGAGTATACGAAGGAGATAATGGCCCTGTACTCAAGGAAATATTGGAAGAGCGAGTTCTACCCACAGCCGCCTCAGAAGGCAACCGGTGGATGGCGTCATGGGCCTTCTGGATGCTGGGAAGACGAGACATGGCAGTCCGGGCACTAATCTCGCCAGTCGAGACACTCCTGGCATCCACACCCGCGTCTCCCGGAAGTCCGGGCCATGTCACCCTACAAGCCAAATCCTATCTCTCCAACGACCCAGCGTTGGTCGTCCTCTACCAACAACTTCGCGAGAAGACTTTACAAACCCTCAAGGGTGCGTCACAAGTACGACCTGTCGAGGAATGGGAGTTTGTCTTGCGTAACGCCCGCCTCTACGACCGCATGGGCTGCGATCTCCTTGCCTTGGACCTGGTTCGCCGCTGGGAGTTCTTGGGCGCGCCACCTACTTCTAAAACACTACAGAACCAACCAGCCCTTGAACTTCACGAGGATGGAGTTGATTATCGGAAACTGCTTCGCCGGCGGAGCAGTCTCGTTGTGGCCGATATGCCTGTCCGCTTGACTAGGACTCAGGCCGAGAACACAAAGAAAAACTGAGCCTGCTGACAAGGACAAGCAGAAGCCCAAGCCCAAGCCTCCACCGACGATGTTCCATGAGCCTGATGCCAACTCGTTACTAGATAGCTTTGGATTCTAGTTTGGCAGCTTTCAGTATTGTACATTCAATACCATTCGAAACTAATGAGACCCTGAAATACCCCTTTGAAGCTTGTGAATATTTTTGTAATTTTAGTTCGCGGACACCCTCCGTCCCCAGTAGCCTTGAACCAAACAGATAACAAGCAGCTTGCTATGTACATCTATTCTCTTTTTTCAATGTAAAAGATGTGGAGGGGTATTTAAAGCAAGATGATATCACATTTGATGCTATTATACATAATTCTAACTTATTTCCATAGCCGGAACATTTTCACAAACCGCAAAAAAGAAAGAGAAGAGGCCAAGCTCGCAAACCATCAACAGTACTAATACAACCGATTAGCGCGGTTGCGCAGCACAGACAACTTTCTCCGCGAGATAGTGTGATTGCCAGGGACAGTGCCATTGTGAAGCGATACATTGCTCTGGGTAGCATGATGCTTACCCGAAACAAAGTGCGAGTGCTTCTGCGCGAGTTCCTCCATGATGTTGTGCACCATTTTCTCACTCTCCGCATGGCCAGCATTGTTTACACGGTCTTCCTGCTCAGGCTCGCGCTCAGACTGAGCGGACTGCGCCACATGCCACGAATTCGAATTGGAGCCGGGAGTCTGGACATTGCTGGCCTGTTGACTCTTGGCAGTCCCATCGATACGTGGGATATCTTGGCCCTGATTCTCGAGGGACTCCTTGCCGGCGTCGTCGCAGACCAGTCGTAACCACACCTCACTGAAGGCAGCAAATCGCCGGGCCTCGCACTCGCTGACTTCAACGCCGTTGTGGATCTCCTGGACGATCAGTGGTGGCTCGACGCACTCGGGAACTTCGTGTACGGTGATGTTGCAATTGGTGGTATCAGATGAGAAGTAGCCGTTGTGTGCGCGGGAGAGAAGCTCTGCGTCCACGGAGATGGAGCTGACGAGGTTATGCTCGTAGGAGGGGACGCCAATGTTGGCGCACTCGCCTTCTTTGATGTCGATGGATGGGATGGTTTCTTCATAGTTTTCGTAGGTGGCAAGGTCGGAAAAAAGATCCCCAGGGCAGCTGGGGTAGAAGTGTGCCCAGACGCGCGCACTAGTGGCAGCGTAGATGGGAGTCGTGAGGAGGGCAAGAGTGAGGATGGAAGAATACATGGTTGGAAGGTGTGAATGGACTGGAGTTGCTAGGATCGAGACAACTTTGCAGGACGGTTTGCAGGTTTGTCTTGGATGGAGGTCCTGTGCCAAACTAGAGAGTCAAGACGTTCAGCTTCTTATATGCAGCGTCATTCCATGCGTCTTGGGCCTAGGATATTCAGATGGCGGGTAAGAATGACCAAATGGCCGCGATATAGCTTGTGAAACGCGGCTTGCACGCGCAACGGCGTTCCTGACGACGAAGAATGGCGTCCAGCGTCATACTTGGGGGGCGGGAAGGTGTCAAAGACCTGTTCAGAAGCCAGTTGGAAAAGTCATCGAGCATTCCAGACCCAAAAGGGGGAAGAGCCACGCTGATCCAAGATCGTGTGCGCGTCTTGATTGCCCAAATAGGCATTGAACCGCGTTTCCCACATTCCAAAGCAGGGCTATCGATCTCTCAGGAGGCTGGATCGGCCTTGGGCCACTGGAGTATCATGTCAGTCGCCGGGTGGGCGACTTGATGGGCCAAGGATAGACATTCGTATGATGATTTTGGCAGGGGTTCATTAGCCGCGGAGAAACATCAATTGGTATACGTGCGGAAGGAAAACATCGGCAGAGTCAATGTATGAAAAACGTTATGATGAATTGTTTTGTTTTCAAATGGTACAATGAGAGTTCTGATTGTTTTGTATTGAGGGTAAAAGTGGAGAGAAGATTGATCACTGACCCACTGAGGAGTTATGTCATCTCTTCTTCTTATCCTCCTTTGTCCCACTGGTCATCTTGTATTTCAAAATTGACTCTCCCGTCTCGTATGCACCGGTAGTGTTAGATCTTCTTCCACGTCCCTTCAACTGTGTCTGAATCTTTCGATCAACATGCTCCAAGTCGAGATCACCCTTTGAGTTGATAGAACTGAGTCCCTTGAGCTGCGGACCACCAGCTCGGCCATTTGATCTGCTACGGCTGGGCTCGCGACTACTGGGTTCACTCGGTGGCATGCTCTTCAGGCGGGATTGATAGGCATCGGGCCTGTAAGTATCAGACGGAATTTCAGCGTCAACGTCTGGCAGAATGCCGAATCCAAGGTCGTTGATAGTCTCCGTGACTAGCTCCGAGAGTGCTTCGCGATGCTCTCTCAGCTTGGTCAGCGAGGTGGAGGATAGCGGATTCAGCGCCACAATAAGCGGCGGGAGACTCTTGATGATATCCATTCCCACTTCACCGAAGCGAAGAGCGGCGTAACTGACGAAAACCATGTGGGCATAAAAGCCCATCGCAAACATCCAAAGAGGAATTGCGTCGGGCACGTATGTCCTCGCCACCATCCAGACGGGTACAGAATGCGAGTAATAGCCGTCCTGTCTGTTGTATCGCAGCCACGCAGTGACGATGATCGTATAGTAAGCATAAAGGGTCGGCTGGAGAATTATGTTAGAGGTTTCACTTGAATCAGAGACGTGAGGCTTACCGCTAATCCCATGGCAACCAATAACTTCCAGGTGGCCATAACATCATGCGCGGCCAGCTTTACTACCGACGCAGCCAGCGCCCGCCGTCTTTTCTTCTCCGAAATCACTTTTGTAGCGACGAAGACGGGCCAGAACAATAAAACGCCTGGCAACGTTCCAAAGCTCAATACTAGAAGCTTGCACAAGCGGTAGAACAAGGTAATAAGGGTCAGCCACCAAGGCTTCTCTTCAATATTGCCCCATTCTACCTGATGATCCTTGATTCCGAGAGATTCTAAGCGTCTGTTATACTCTTTCACTGCTTTCCTGAGAGCTTTCACGCGGGGGTCATCATGGTTTGCTTCGTAACCCTTGAGTAATCTCCTGTTGAACTCAATAACGAGCGGCAAGGGAATTTTCTTGCTGATGGGATTGTAAAGCTTCCTGGTAGATTGGACCAGGATAAGTGTTTCATGGTCAGGGCTAATCTGGGTGACAGACTCGAGACCCTCATAGATGGTTTCAAGGAGAGATCCCACGGCATTACGTTTGCTAGTCCCTCCGGCTTTGAATGCTTCGACTTGGTCGGGATGAACGTGAATCGGGCGTCCGAATTCGATGACTCCTCTTGACCGAAATTTGTGAGGATGGAAATAATTCATCCCGCAAGGCACGATTGATAAGCCGCAGTCTGGATCGCGGGCCAGAGCACCTAGCGACATCAAAGCAGCACCGGCTTTGAGGGGTAGTAAGTTCGAGCGGTCATGGCTACCTCCCTCTGGGAAAATGCCAATGCAGCCTCCATTAGAAAGCTCTTTGTAAACGGCATCAAACATCTGACTTTGATCAACATGGGGTGCTATCTTGAAGCTCTGGCCCTTGCGACCCGGATCATCGCAAAGTGGCGAGGCAAACGGCTTCTTAAGACGAAGGCTAGTTGAGCTGATCACCTCGTCAATCGATGCAGTCTGGGGTCCGTCAGGACCTTTGACGGTGAGCGAGCCGCCACTCATAAATTCAGATTGTGTGAAATCGGTGTCGATCCCATTGACCAAGGCTGGATCATTTTCGGGATCGGGGAGATAAATAGTGCCTTTTCCCGGCTTGGTCAAGTCCATAGAGCGAACGACTGGCAGCGCGCCCATGCAAGATGCAAGGGTTCCGATATAAGGCTCGTTCATGGATTTTTGAGCAATCAAAAGCTGACCCTCCGGTGGGCCTGGGACTTGAGCAGATGCATCAAGATGGCTGAGTCGACAAATTGATTGGCATGAGGGGGCAGCAACGATCAATACAGGACCTTTTTCAGGGACCCGCCAGGCTCCGCGGGGGTAGATCTCGCGGAAGAAGAGGTCCAGGGCCCAGGTAAAGAGCCACAGGACGAGGTCGTATAGCCAAGGAATCATCCTCCGGCCCGCCATGATCGCGGCGTGGGAACGTATGCAGTGGCTGATCTTAAAAATTATTCATGCAGGACGAGAGATGTGGATTTGAAAGACAAGGGTTGGTGAGATGTGGCAGTTGCAATGACTGAGGGGGCGGGCCGACTGTTTTTCCCTCACTGCTGTTTAATGCTTCGTTCACGCCAGGAATTTTCGTAGGAAATAAGGCAAAAGCGGATTGCTACAGGAGAATCATGATACCCTGTGAGATTGTGACCGTCGCTTCTGGATGTTCAGAAGACTGGAACAACCTTGGATCATGACTACAAATAATTATTACGGAATGAAACGGTTTTGCCGCTAGCCGCCGCCTAATGTATATGATTCTCAGTTCAACCGCACGACGGGGTTCCCTAGATTATAACTAAGATACAGGATAAAATAAAACAGGAGAAGTTTCGTGTCTACGTTATGAAAGGCGAGCCCTTTGTATCGCATTGCCCTGATTGCACATCCTAGTTTAGATAGCATCGGAGCTTTCGGAACCACTGGAACTGCCAGAAACGCTAGCAAGTGCAGCGGCAGCAGCACCACCGTGGTGACTACAGATCAACTTGACTGAAAGGTAGGTATGGTCAAGGTTATCGTAGGGTGCGCAGATACCCTGTTCGACCGCAGAGTCAGTGAAGGGCAACCAGTACTTGACGTCGCCTGTCGTAAATATTTAGATTAGTATGACAGGTGCATGAAAGATACGGATGTCAGAGTAGAAGCAAACTCTTCCGTATCATTTGTTGAGTAAGTAGCTCACCGGAACAATCATCCGTGTTGTAAACCTCGATACCCTCGCAAAGGAAAGCGTCCTTTGTGTCGGGGACAGCTTTCAAGGAGAAGAAGTCGATATCCCACTGGCGGTTCACCGGGGCCTTGTCGCAGGTCGCCGGAGTGGCGGTCAGAGCTGCCTTAAACTTGGGCGCGCCATTGGGATGGTATCCAGCGGGGCAGTTCCCTTCCCATGATTGTAACTCCACGCTTACGATGGGCATGGCTGCGTGAGCGCCGAGGGCCAGAGCGGCCAGAGAGACAAGAGTCTGGATCTGTAAGAATTGGCTTGGCTTTTCTGTTGGGCTACTAACCTTGGAGAACTGCATCTTGGTGAAAGGCTCAGACGATATCCTGCGGGCGTGGTGAGAAAGGGCCCGGTGTCGTCGTCGGGGTGTCGCTTGATCGTTACAGTGGATAGACGCGGTTCTAGGTCTCTTGCCATTTAAATAGACTTCGGCGGCGTCATGGCACGCGAAGGTCTGTTTTTGTCGAATAAACGCGGAAAATGTGGTGATACTCAACTAGGAATAACTCAGGAGCCACTTGAGCAACTACATTCGAGAAGGCCACGAAGGGTTGGAATGCGACGATCAGAAGGCGTTGGCAGAGAAGCTTGGCAATAGTGCGCGTAGTCTTTTCAAGAATGGGAAAGCAGTCAATGAATCAAGGGTCCAAGGGAGTCAAACAAGAAATCCAATGCATCGTTAGGGGCCAGAGTCGCACTGGGACATACAGTTATTATTAACACATCGAGTGAATGCAAATATGAAATTCGAGGTATCTAAATATAACCTTGTACCTGTACCTACAGATGACTATCAACTTATACGGCTAGCTACCTCGGTCAACCTGACCGCGAAGATGAACCCCAAGGGGCTGACAGACTTTATTCTCTTAGTCCTCCTCAACATTCTTTTGAGGCTTTACTGCAGTCTTTCCAGATATTAATTTACTATTATTTGACTTGTTTTCAATCCATCTTTGATAACCATGCCAAAAGGCAAGATGATTGCTCATTCGGGAACGCTTTCCTCTGGTCCAGCCGTGCGGCTGTGGCACTCAGCAGTATCCCCCTTCGCAGGGATAATACTCCCTTTGCCGTATCGGCCACTGTCAAACAGTACAGATAGATATATCCAATATTTCTACATACATGATGGTGATATTTGGCTCATCTATGGTACAAATTATTCGAGAGCTGACTGACCCAAGTGGCGTGGTTTCAAAGGTCGATCGAGACCCGCCACGGCTATGCGATGATGTTCAAATGGGCATAGATTCACTCTGGAGATATTTCACCATTGCCCACATAGTGAAGGGCATCGAAGCCTCCCAAGCCTCGGGTCCAGGCTGTTTTCCAACGGGGATAAACCCTTGCTTCAGCCAATAGCTCCCGCTATTTTCCTGGACCACACGGATCATGATCACAGCAGATCCGCTATTTCCAGTGGCTTTCCGCCGCCGCAAAACTTCCTCTTCGCACACTTTCACCAGCTTTCTTGCTATTCCTTTCCCTCGGAATCGG
Source organism: Penicillium maclennaniae (assembly GCF_028827695.1). Lineage (NCBI taxonomy): Eukaryota > Fungi > Ascomycota > Eurotiomycetes > Eurotiales > Aspergillaceae > Penicillium > Penicillium maclennaniae. The sequence continues at coordinate 927,807 of NW_026623215.1, read as the reverse complement.
GGTCCAGGTGGAAGAGCCACTAGCGCGAGCTCGTAGTCTCCAGGGAGTGCGATTTCATTAAGCGTCTCGTCTATCTTGTCATTGATTTGGTCTCCTGCTTCATTCACAGCGAAGTGATCAAGGGGCTTCCAGAGCCCGTCGTCTTTCCACGGTTTCATACTCGCTGTCCCAATCACCTCCGAGTTTTCAAATGCAACAGCTGTGAACCCATCTCTGCCTAATTCTTCAGAGAGCCGTGAATCGGTTTTCAGCCGAATTTTCCCAGCATCGAATTGGATTTGCTCTGTATGACTGACGAGATAGCTGTCATTAATCATACGGGTTAGATCCCGTAGCCATTGCTGTGCGAGGAGCTCTGTCGCGGTAAATAGCTCAATGTGGGAAGCCGGTTCAGGCTGCATTGTTCGGCGTATATTGAATCCGTGCCGAGGAACACTTACAAGAGCTATGAAGGGGATGAGAAGGATGTCAGGTCTATTTAACCCACGCGTGAGGTGTAAATGAGTCATGAATACTACACCATATTTGACCGTCAGATGGGATGGACCTGCCTCATATGTCCAGGCTAAGTGGGTCTACTGGTAGTAACTTTTACTGGAGGAGCTGCGGGGCCATGTGTCAACAACCAAACTTTTCTACATGGGCCTTAAGTATAACTTTGGCATACAAACGGCAGGCTACCATAATGGATTACCTTAACTCTTCTTATTTCGTTGATTTGGAGCAAAAATGTTCGCGTAGGAAGAATCGCGCAAGACGCCAGTGCAGCCCTGATTATAATGGGAATTGAGCAGCAAGGATGAGGTCTCACACCGCCGTTGGGCGTATACATATGAGGCAGTAGGTATCGAAAACAGTATTCATGAATTGGTGGGCTTGTTGAGGACCGCTGACAGATGGTAAGATGAGGAAAAGAGAAGGTGAAAGACGAGGTCTCGGTGTGAAGCTCAAGTCCAACCACGCTTTGGGCAACTTTCGAAATATTACAACCTTGCTTTGCTATATACAATTTGAGCGTCGGAAAAATTATTGGAGCTGGCCTTTCAAGCTGTTTCTTTCCCGGTTCGGTGGGATGACGCGAAGGAGGGAGATCATCTGCTTCCGGTGCCCTAAATGATCTGGACGTTTGGCCTGAAGACGTGTAAGTTGGCTAGAAAAAAAACTTGCAGGAAATTAGGTTTTCTGGAAGCCAGGTATTACGCGGGAAAGCCACGGACTTTATTAATGAAAGTGGAAGATTGACTAAATCGAAGTTATGTCATGCGCGAAATGAGGTCGGATACTTGAGCCACGGGGAAATACCAAGGTTTTTCGACATCTTGAATGCCTGCAGGCGAGAAATCGCTTACAAAGATTACATCTTGAAAGAGAACGTCCATAATCATGGCATTAATATCATTGAATCGCACATCTATGAACTTTCATCACAAAAGAGTTTCCGGTGGTATCAATCAGCGTTCCTCCTCATACAAAAGGCCTTCCTACCATCTAAAACCGATGCAAACAACCTGACCGAGAAAATAATGACAAATCGGGGCCCCAATAAGTGGTTCCCCGTGTAGTGGGTTAAACATGGCGGGAAAGTGAGATCAAGAAAGGAAAAGTAAAGAATGGTTCTGGGGGGTCTTTAGACGGTCTGCTCGAAGAGAGCAATAGTTGAGCAGAAGTTGCTTGTGTTGTCTTTCTCCAGAACCATGCTCTTGCCGGAAGATGAGGTGACCATGTTCACGGCAGCCTTGGTGCTCAGGCCGTAGATATGGACGTTGGAGCAATCGACTTCGACCATGTTTTCTTGACAGTCTTCGGTGTTGAGGCATGTCTGGGCGTAGTTCTCGAAGAAGCTGTAGAGACCCGCGCCGTAGACGAAGAGATCAGAGGAGTTCAGGACACGCAGACCCCAGGACTTGCGGCAAGAGGCGGTGGTGCAGTACTTGAACTCGGGGTCGTTCCAGGCGGACTGGGGGGTGAAGGGGGTCAGAGCAGAGGGGTTCGACTGATAGTAAGGTGTCTCGGACTGGATAAGGCCCATGAAGACGTTCTTGGCACTGGACACTTGGTAGTTGTACAGCTGGTGGTGCTCGGAGGAAGTACCCCAAAGCCAGACGGGGCCTTGAGACTCAATGAGAATACCACGACCGGTGTAGATATTGACCTGGGAGTGATCGGACAGGTCAAGCTCATGGTCAGCAGTCCACATCCAAGTGTTCTCAAGGTAGGCAGAGGCTGTTTCAGTGATGTGGAGGAGCATGAAGGCAGCAATACAATCAGCGTTGGGGCGGGTCTTCACATCAGGAGTCTTCTCGCAAGTGTCGCTCTGCAGCTCAGTGCCAGCGCTACCACCAATACGAATATGGACGTCCCACATACCAGCAGAACCCTGGGTCTCAGCAGCGACGTTCCACTCCATGAGAATAGCACCTCGGCAAGAACCCTTGGTGGTGATGACGAGGTCACTCATCTCGACGGAACCAACATCACCCTTCTGACCGATTTGCATGGCAGCAACGGGCTGCTTGGCGTTCTGGAACTTATCACCGTAGGCCATGATCATAGGCCAGACCTCACCGGTAATCCTGATGTTCTTGGGCACCCGCAGGGTATCAGTGATAACGTACGCACCGTGGTCGAAGTACACAACTTGGTCAGCAGTAGCGCTGTCAAGTGCCTTCTGGAGAGCCTCGGTGTCATCAGTGGAACCGTCACCTTTGGCACCGGCAGATTTGACGCTGATAAAGGACGAGGCGGGTAGGTTCTCGTACAGGGGCTTAGACTTCTCGAATACAGCACCATCCTTGAGGAGGGACGAGGGCATGGTCTGAGAATTTATGGTGCTCTGGGTGCGAACCTTGCTAACAGCCTGGTTGGCACCGCAAGTGCCCTCGCTGCTGCTGGAGGAGCTGCCGGAGGTAGTATCACTAGACTGCGAGGGAACGGCAGCGCTAGAAGTAGAAGACTCGACGACTGAGACAGGAGTGGACTGCGACGGCGACGGAGTCTGAGTGGCAGGGGCTTCGGGGGAAGCAGGAGTAGAGACTCCAATGGGAACGGCAGACGAGATGACAGTAGGAGTAGAGACTCCAACGGGAACGGCAGACGAGGTGACAGTAGGAGTAGAGACTCCAACGGGAACGGCAGACGAGGTGACAGCAGGAGTAGAGACTTCAACGGGAACGGGAGACGAGGTGACAGCAGGAGTAGAGACTTCAACGGGAACGGCAGACGAGGTGACAGCAGGAACAGAAGAGACATCAGCAGTGGAATCACTGATGTCAATCATGGATGGAAAAGGGATATCGATGGAGACAGATGATCCATCGAAGATGGACAGCCAGCTGATGTCCAAGCCAGGGAAATCAGTGATATCAGCGTTCGAGACAATGGAGCGATAGGCAGTTCCAGAGCCAGTGGGCAGGGCAGGAGTGATTTTGGCCTCGGTGGAAGAGCCACCGACGTGAGCAGGCGCATTGGTAGCAAGAGTGGGAGTAACAGAGCCACTTCCCAAAAGAGGGCAAGCCAATACTGTCTGTACAACGGTCTCAACAATGGTGACAGCGTCAGAGTCATCCTCCTCATCAGGGCTGTAAGCACGCTTGCTGGCAGCGGAAGAGGGAGCGTAGGTGTTGCCTTGGACCCAGTTGGTGACAATCGAGCCGCCGGCCAGGATGCTGCTGCCATCGATGTCCTCCACAGCGGTTGTAGACCCGGAAAAGTCAACATTATCCAGGATGAGAGTACCACCGCCAATAGGAATGCTTGTCTTGCTCCAGGCAGTGACGATACCAATTGGGGTGTTGGTAAGCTTGCTGTCCAGCATCATGACGGAGCCGACAGTCTGGTTAGAGGGCGAGGTGGACATATTCAAACCGACCTCGCAGTTGTTGATGTCTAGAGACTTGAAGGTCCAGGCCCAGTTCCAGTTCATGTAAATTGCAGTCTGGCAGCCGTTAAACTTCAAGTTGCGGGTAGTGAACTGCTGGTTGCCAAGGAACATGCCGTAGTTACCACCATTGAAGGTAAGGTCAGACATGAAACCACCAGAACCGTTGTCCAAGAAGACACCTTGCTGCTTGTTGGCAGCACCACCCCTTTGATCATCTCGAAGCGGATGTTCTGCAAGCTAGTGGCCTGGCCGACCTGCCAGTGGATACCAGCGCCAGCACCCTTGGGCATGGCAGTCAAATCGATGACCAGGTTGCGAACGGCACGGAAGAAGTTGTTCTGGTTGGTGTACCAGTTGCTACCATCGTCGTTGTAGGGATCAGCATCGATAACAGCCATACCAGCGAAGTCGGCGGATGCTTTGATCACCGGCAGGTTGACAGCATCACCGACAATCTGGGTGTAATAGTACTGAACGATGGGCTTCGAGACCACGTAGGTACCGGCCGGGAAGTATACCAGAGCTGGGGTCGTGGTGGAAGAATCGCAGCCCTTTCCACAGCGATTCCCAGAAGAGATGGCCTTGTTGATAGCAGCTGTGTCATCGGTGGATCCATCACCTATGGTCACATATCAGCACAAACCTTATATCCATCCGTATGGTGTTTCACTCACCCTTAGCACCGAAATCCTTCACGTTACGGTAAACCTGGTAGTCGCTGCTGAGACCGAATGGCACGGTACCCTGGCGCTTGATATCACCAACCCAGTAGGCGGAAGAAGAGCGCTCGGAAATTGCGAGTTCCCTAGTGTTGGGCGTCACGGGCACGGCGCCAACCAGGGCTGTCGGGAGACCGAGAAGAAGAATGAGATGGGCCACAAAGACCACAATAGAGGATTGAAAGTTGGCCATCTTGATGGCAGACGCTGGACCTGCAGCGGAAGTTTTTTGGATCGTAAAAGAGAGAAGAAGGGAGGAAAAAATGAACAGAGATCTGTAGAAGATGAAAGCAGTTCAGTAACCCGTACTGATGATGATTGATAGCGCGAGTCCGGGTCGACGCTTGAACCAGAAGCTGACGACAAGGAGTGATATAGAATGCAAAGAGCGGAAAAGACAATGAGAAAGATAAAGAGAATGCGGAAAGTGCTATTTTCACCAAGAGAGCGAAATGAATGAAGGCACTGTCTGGTAGCCGCACTGCAGCAGACTGTATAGGCACCAGACTCGCGGGTGAAGGAGTGAATGGCAATAATGGAAACAATAGCCCCAAGAACAAGGAAGAATGAAAGACAACAAAATCGACAGAATTAAGGTCGTGAAAAAGAAGCGCCCTGATAAATAGGGAGATTGACTTATCGTAACGAATGCAGTATTAAAACCGTTCTCTGCATGTATTGTCCCTGAATCCCCTCAGTCGCTTCCAATCACACACTCGCACCTCCTGAGATCCACCGACACCCACCAATCGCACAACCCCACGGACGTATATGGCGCGGTGCTTGAAACGTGATTCTCGACGGTGAAACGCTACTCGAGACGATCGTCCGGCCCAGTGTTGCAGATTACCCGGTAGTGTAAGCCCGCGTCGCAAAATGAAGCACGGGTCGGCTCTAGTGAGAAGTAGTGGCCACGGAATCGTAGCTTCTGGAAATAAGTTATCGATCTGAAGATAGTTTTCCAGAAATTGGAGAGAGAAAAAGTACCAAAACCAAGCCGTCATGTGCATTTGGGTGCTCTACGCACTATATACACACAATGGAAAAATCCAAACAAGGTATGCCGCATCCTCCATTCCGTCTATCTAGGATTCTGCTTGTCGCATGGGAGCGGCTTGTCGTCGCCCTGGATGGCTAGACGGGTGGTGGTTGTTTTTTCCCGGTTCCCCAGGGCAATCAAGTACGCGCGGGCTCAGGAACTCTGGAATGGAAGCAGGGCAACCCGCATTATTCGCCTTGGGTGGAGCCCCCCTTTCCATGGCCATGCAGTTAATTTGATCTTATCGAAGGCTTCTATTCGACGTGACTCGAGTCGCGCGTTGTGTTGAGACTGGCGCGAAAGTTTTGGGCACCAGTGATAATGCTCACTACTGGCGACGACTCGCCCAGATGGTGTCTTCGACGATCCTGACTCCTAGCACGGCGCGTACAAACTGGATATCTTGGCCCGCTTGGTGGTTGTCAGGGGGCGCAAGCCGTAATGGATGGACATTCTTAGACAGGCGGCACCGCGGAAGAGCTCAGTAGGATTCCTGATGACGAGATTCAAGTGGGCGGTAAAACTGTCCCGGCGAGAGTGGAATTTGACTCTTGAGGCTAGAGCTAGCTAAACCCGGGCTCGACGCCCCCTCGGTCAAGCTTTGCCGGCCCATGAGGAAGCGACCCGCATCTACAAGAAGGTTAGTGCCTTAGGTTAGTTCGAGCGAGGGCAAAGGTGAACATCCGGCCCAATGATGTGCAGCTATCTCCGATCGCACTGTACTGGGCCGAATGATGAATGAGGACCTTGATCGATTCGCATACGATGAACAGATGTACCTGGCAGTAGGCGTAAACAGAGGTTCCTTGGTCGGCAATCGGACCTGACTAATCCGGGCCCATGTGTTTCATTTTCAGCAGCAATCGATCCAGCACTCGGGTGTTGGTGATATATATGTGAATCTCGGCGATCAGCTCGAGAATATACTTCCAACCATTTGACGTCAGAAAGCCTTAGTATGGGATTATAGAAATTGGTGTGCTATTGCTATGGAATTTTCATCTCCATAGCGCTACCAGTTCTGCTATATATCGTTGCTGCTTTCGGGCAAGACACGCGTATCCCCACAGAACGAATCGTTCACCCTTAGCCAAGACGCCAATTGAATCGTATACTACACTGACTCATACAGCGGCCTGCATGACGTGTGCGAGCCTACGCACACCCTCAGTCAGATGACGCCGCTCTTCCCACGCGAAGCAAAGGCGAATGCAGTCTCCAAAGCGATCTGCTGGACCCGACGTTTCATCAGCCACTTGGAAAACATCGCCACACATTAGGCGCAGATTTTGTTCCTTCTGGGCCCTCGCCACGATTTCTGCCGCGCGGAGCGGGTATGGCAGGGTAATCCAGATGAAATACCCGCCCGCGACTTCTGTAGACGGTGTAGCAACCTTGACTCCAAGTGGAACTAGATATTTTTGGATGGCGGTAGAAAGTTCGTGATACCGTTCTGCATATGCGGGTTGTAGGACCTGCGAGATGTGTTTTTCAAGGAAGCCCGATGGTAGCAGTTGATCGATTATAGTTGAGCATAGTTGTGAGGGAGCTCCACCAGACCGAGACGACCCTCTGACATTTGTGAGATCAGCTTATATGAACCGATCGATCAATTATACCGGGAATTAAAGATGGCCGGTGAAGACTTACACTTGACTCAATCCGTACGCAACCTTTTCCGTCGACTCCGCCCACCCAGTGCGAGCCCCGGGTCCGATCAGTTTGCTGAAACTACCGTTGCTAATTGCGTGGCCCCATTCGTCTGCCAGGCCGCCATCTAGATAGCGATCAATGTCCACGAGTCGGGGTAGGCACGCGTGTATCGGCGCTTCCTCCCCGCGCGTAGCTGACCATTGCAGGCAGTCGTAGACATCGTCCGTCACCAGTAGCGCATCATACTTGCGACCTAAGCGCACTAATTCTTCCCTATGATGTAAAGACATGATTTTGGTGGAGGGGTTGGCGAATGTGGGGACGGCGTAGATGACATATTTGTATATCTTGCGCCATGGCCGAGCAGGTTTCAGTTTCTGGGAGAAGAGGTCAGTAGGCACTTCAGATGTGAAACCATGCGATGTTAAGACATGACGAATGCGATCTTCACGATACCGGTTCCGTATTTCCCTCTGCCTGCGCCCGTCTCTCCGCTTCGTCCAGCAGATTGGTGAGGAACTGGAGATCGAATCCTTGATCATCTTCCGGTACCCCACGTACTCGCCCGGCGAAACCGGCATCATCCATGATGCGGCCAGCGAGGTGGTAGGTCGGATCGACCATAAAGACATTTCGGGTGTATAGAGGGTCGGTAAAGACGGAAAGGATACACGCGAGGTTCTGACTGGCTCCACCGCTGATGCAAATACGATGCGGGTTAATAGACTCGCGAGGCTGATACCAGTTCTCCAGCCACTTGGCTATGTGGACACGAAGAGGCTCATAGCCCTCATCCGGGCCGTACAGTAGACCGGAATGCGCAATGCAGGGGTCGGTCAGCACGGTTGTGGCGGAGCGGAGGAGATCGGGGGCGGGGAGGAGCGCTGGGTTGGGCCAACCGCAAAGTAAATCGATGGGCTCGATGGGAACAGCCATTGTTCCGGAGTGATGGAAATGTTTATTGGTAGGATGAATCGACGTCAGATTATCGCAGATGGCTCCAGGGATCCATTCTACGGGACCCGAAATCGGGATGTTTCTGGAAGCGAGAGCGGAACCGCCCCAGCTCCGCTGGGGAAAAGAGGTTCAGGAACACGGACCGCAGTTACTACCTTGGTTTCTAGAATCGACGTCTAGATTTTTAGGTACACAAGGAGGTTCTGTCACCAGACTATGCTTACGGAGTACCTGAGGGTAGGTGAAGTCGCTCAAGTCCGTGGATAGTCGTCTATGTTCGACTTGGCACCCAACAAGGCCATGACATGACTAGCGTAAAGCGCCCCATTTTTCATCGCTTGACTGGGAAGTCCCCAGTCGGATCCGCGCGGCAGAGCGTGGCATATAAATGGGCTCCAATTGGACTAAGGCCATCAGGGGCAAGCAGATGCTTGATGCAAGACATTTTATGCGCAGGTCGACGGCGCATGCTACTTTTTGGTCGGGCTCCCAGTTATGTGTGCATGCCACGTCAGGTCAGATACACGGCTACCCGCTATACTGCGTACTCTGACTCCGTATTCAGTATTCGTAGCCCTCACCCAGTACAGTGCAAGCCACAACGAATTGGAATTAAAGCCCTACGCAAAAAAAAAAAAATGTCGAAAATTTGATCTGTATGCCACTACGGCGAGTAAAATAAGCTACACGCCTTCGAATCTGTAATTCTAGTTCTATATTTTTTTGTTGGATTTTGACTTTCTTGCTCATATTTTTCGGAGGGGGGGGGTCCACCACAGCACAGCCAAGGAACCCATCATCCGCAGCAAAGCTATTATTGGCAAAAAGAACCGGATCGAAGGTGCTCCGTTATGGTCGCAAGTCATTTTACTTGGCCTCCGTACTATCTCTTAACTTCATCCTCTGTTTTTTTTTTTCCCACTTCTTTGTTCTCCTGAAACACGAAACCCCCCCCCCTGATCCTGTTTCTTCCTCTTTCATTCCATGACATCTCCTCTGCCATTCTTGCAATCCCTCCTGCCGATCCATTCTCTGTCCCCTTTCGCTGCTCTCTGCTTTCATTCTTCCACGTAGAGCAAGTGACCTCACTCCCCACCGGCTATCAGACTAAAGGGTCTTCTCGTCTCTATTTCGACCACTTCTCAGTCATCCCCTCCACCCCTCCACCCTATCCCCTTCAACTCAACATCTTGAAAGATGTTGTCTGCTCCCGTTAAATCGGCGAAGCGCATCTCGTCCTTGTTTTCGCTGGGAGGACACAAGGATCAAAGTGGACCAGGATCACCTGCCTCGTCAGGATTTTCCGACACAAGCAGCAGGAAACGCAGCAGCTCAAGGCCAACTCGTCATGTCTCAACCCCCAATGCCGCCTTTTCCGAACCCAGGACAGTTCCCAACTCCGCTCAAATGGAGCAATTCGATCTGGAAAGCCTTCCGCCCCCGCCATCACTCCTGACCGTGAATCAGGACCTCGCCAGCAGCGCCCCCAGCTCGCCTGTCGACAGCCGCCCTCGCAGCAGGGGTCGCGATTTCAGCCGGCCCTCCAGTTCGGCCGGCTTAGCCATTCCGGGTTCCACTCCAGACTCCCGCCCGAGTACGCCATCAAAACGACGAAGTTGGATGCCTGGTATGGCAGGGCGATCGCGGGCAAGCTCGGTGGACAAGCGGGCCCCTGCCCCCACGCTGCCCAGCGCATGGATTGCTGGGCTTGATCAAAAAGTGGTGTATGATATGGGACCCCTCACGAGAGGTGAACAGGTATGACGGGACTGGTTTGATCGTTATGGCCACAAATACTGACGTCCCCCCGTTTCTCAGGTCTCTGAGCTGTGGAATGAAGAAGGTGACACTTATGTCTATCTCTTCCCCAAAATACCGGCCGATCGGCCTCATTCAAGGTAGACTCGACTATCTTCGCCGAATCTCCTTCCTTACCTTCCTCGCCCGCGGCACTGACGCCAAAACCAACGGCCTGGAGCAACCGACTCGCACTCTTTCCCTCCAGAACCCCATGTCTCCGCCCCTGACCCCGCAAGACCACCTGGAAGACGATGACAACGATAGCTCGGGCAGCCAAAGAATGGCCTTTGAGGATGGTCCTGATGAGCAGCAGGAGTTGCACCTCTACTTGCCTATCCCATTGAACAGCGACGTATCCAACCCGCAGTGTCGGTTGTCTGCAGACGACACCGAGGCTTTACTCCTTTTCCGTAACTTGTTCGCCTTCCTCTTGGGTCAGTCCCTCATCGCTTCCCCCAAGTCATCTTCCCTCTTTAGCATTTTCATGGATGTGGCCGTGCTGCTCGCTCGGTTCGAGTTCTCCAATCTTGATGGATCGAACTTCGGTGAAACTGCCACTTCCAGTTTTAGCAACTACTGTGACGAACTGCGTCTGGCCGATGTGCGGAGGAGTCGTGAGAAGACTATCGAGGCCATTGTTCTTGGTGAGCGCCTGCGATACTACCCGCTCTACCTAGAAGGATTCGTCCACGGTGTCGGAAAGCTGGATGAGATCAAGCAGCTGCGAAGCCCGAAGTTTGGCTTCATCCATCCTGTTACTCAGAAGCGACTTGAGCGTGGCTTCATTGATCTCGACACTCGTCTTCGGGGTCTCTATGGCAAACTTGAGGACTTTGACTTCCCCTCAGTCTTCTCCGGCATCGCGAACTCGACGACTTCCGCTGAGAGCAAGGTCGTACGCTTCAAGAATTGGAAGACCGGATTCATGGACTTCCGTCGCTTCACCATGGGATACTATCGCCAGAAGTATGGCTCTTGGCCCCGAAAGGCTCGGTCCAAGAAGAATGAATTCGAGGAAAGTGGTTTGAACCGTCTTCTCCTCCTGGATCTTTACCGTGATTTTACCGACCTCTACGACCTTCTGGTGGATCGTACAGCACTCACAACGCGTAGAATAGACTCTTCTGCCGCTGGTGGTGACGCCAGCTCTACAGATCCCAAGGATATGACGATTCGCGCCATCCGCCAAGTGCTTAGCGAGTACGATCGCAGTACCCCCCCTGTCTCGCCCCCGATTCCTTTCGATATTCCGCAGTTGCCTTCAGTGCAACCTCTGCACCGCAAGCCGCTCGATGCGAAGAAGGAAGCCAAGCAAAATAGCAAGAAGCTCAAGAGTTCCGACATCAATGCAGTCCTCATGGGATCCTATACCCGCGAGGCCATGCGCCCGACTCCCTTCATCGAGAGTTTCATGCAGTTTGAACGTCGCGCTGCCAGCGGAAAGAGCTGTGCTGACCTGATGGACTTGCGTTGTGGTCAGTGGATCTTCCTGTATGCGGTAATTCAGTCTTTGCCCATGCTCGTCGTGAATGTTCCCGACGTTCGTTTCACCGAGGGTGTTGAGTACTTCCTCTGTGTCGCTCCTCGCGGCGGAGCTCCTTGGATTCACAATGACACCAAGACTGCCCGCAGCTGGTTTGGAGTTGCTGGTGGTGCTGGTGTTGTGAGACTTCCCTCCGATGTGGTCATCAACGGAGTGGAAGGTGTCTACCGCCGCAGTCACTGCTGGCAGGTGGCCGAGCAATGGGCCGAGGCTGGTCAATTGATTGAGCCCCCACTAATGGAGGACGCTTACGAGGAGAATGAATCCTCCATCTCCTCGCCTTACCAGGGTCAACAGTCTTCTGCTGGCTCCTATTCTGACGCACAGCCGCCCCCGTCGTTAATGGGAGCTGCCCACGGCGGTCTAACGCCTCCTCCCGTCATCCCTCGCACACGCTCTCCCGGTACCGCCAATCGGGCTGAGCACAGGCACTCCATCTACCCGGGTCTCGAAGCCCTTCCTTTACCTGCTGGCATTGCTCCTATCGAGCCTCCTGCGCGCCCCGTGAGCCACTTCAACCCCAACATGAGCTTTGACGACATCCTAAAGGAAGTGCCCCAGAAGGGGAGCAAGAAGAAGCACTAAAAAGTGTTTCATGGCTTTGGTTCTTTCCGGTGTTCGAGCGACGGTCATCTTGCCCTCGCCTCGGTTTTTCTCTTTCATTTCCTTCTTTATTTCGTGTTTGTTGACAGGCGCAATTTGTGACATGAACCATTGGGCTGGAACGGCGCTATGCACAGGGCAGCGAAAACAAAATGCCTCTTAATTTACCGGGAGAGCAGAGTCCCGGCAGTAATAATTAGCATGGATCATATCAAGCATCAGCATTTCCGGGCGAGGATTGTATCTTCTTTTTTCTTTCATTTTCATTTTCATTTTCTGGACTCATCCCTACTTATCGTAATGGTTTAATACGGAGACAGCCCGATGGTAATTAGATTCTAATATCTGTAAAATGGAGTGTATGGTTTCTTTGAGTTGGTTTTCTATACCCTAGTTGTAGCCATAGATTGCGTTCGTTTTGCTTTTTCCTCTTCGAAGGCAATGAACCGTGGAACCCCATGAACCCAAGTCAAACCCACTTAAAGCTTGACTACGTCCATGTTTTCCCTCTTGGCCCCTTTGCCACATTCATTTGTCCTACTCCAAGGATGATTACCGCCAAAATCTGATCTAGCGAACATCCGTGCACCGTCCGACCATGTACGGAATACGAGTCTGCGCAGCCACAAGCCGGCCGCAGTTCCCACGGGGGCCAAATTTACCGCCAGCTCAAAATGCACCAAGACCAGCCTTAGCGCAGATCTACCCTTACCTAATAGAACGATGCACTCGTTCAGCCCGTGGCTGAGGAAGCTTTATTTTTTCTCGCCCTCTCCGCCCCATCTTCCGCTGGACGCAAGTCAGACGCCCCTTGCGCCGCGATGGATTAATCCAGCGGATTTCGACATCGAACGCACCTCACAATGGCCCGGTCCTCCAGTATGACCAGCGACGGTCATGAGCGCTTAGAGCCGAGGCTTTTACGGGCGGCGGAAAATGATGATGTCGACTCCCTGCTCAAAGTTCTCGCGCTCGCCCACGAATATGGCCAGTTCAGTGATAATTTCCTTCGCGTGGGTCTTATGCGCAGCGCTGAACGAGGCTGCGTCAACGCAACCGAGTTTCTGCTAACGCAGGGCGCGAAGACGGATGTTGCTGGGAATCGGCTCTCGCCGCTTTTACGTGCGGTCGAGCGCGACCATTATCAAATTGTGCGGCTCTTACTCGATCATGGGGCATCTCCTGACAGTCAGGATAAGGACGGAAGGACGGCGATAATGACTGCGGCGTGGCTTAATCGTGCGGATATCTTGCAGTTATTGATCATGCGCGGGGCGAATGTGAATGTTCTTGATCATCGGAAGAGAAATGCTCTACACAATCTTGCGGCTGATAAGGAGTGTAGGTGGGGGTGGGGAGAGGAGATTGTTGAGTTGTTGTTAAGGCCCGATTGTCATATTGACACAAATGGGCAAGACGAGCTGGGAAGGACCCCACTGCATTGGGCTTGTGCGACTGGAAATTGGAGGCTGGCACAGTTACTTTTGACGAGACCGGATGGTTCGAAAATTGATGCGACAGAGATGAGAGGGAAGACGGCACTGCATATTGCTACTGCGCATGATCGGGCTGATATCGTGCAACTTTTGTTGCAGCATGAGGCTGCTGTAAATGCTTGCAGTGATGGAGGATGGACGCCGCTTCATAATGCCTGTGAGAGAGGATGCGAGGCTATTGTTTCTATTCTTGTGCGCGCAGGCTCTCACATCAACAGTCAGTTACTGAATGGTGTCACACCTTTGCATCTTGCGGCGCAAGGTGGACATCGTGAGGTGGTGGAGTGTCTTCTGAAGCGACCTGATCTGAAACGTCGAGTTCGGGACAACTTTGGCAGTACTCCGTTCCTGCGTGCAGCTCAATTCAAACGCAAAGATATCGTCCTGCTCCTCGCTCCGTTCAATAACGTCGACTCTCTCTCCGACGATGTCAAGGAAGCTAGTAAGGCCTTCGATGCGACTGTTGTTGACTTTGGCAACTTCCACAACGAGAATCGTGTTAAGAAGATGTCTGTTTACAATCTGTTATATGGCCGGGATCCTGAAAATCCAAGGAAACAGGCTGTGACAACTATTCCTGCTGACAGTCGTGCAACTGACTTCCGATGGATACACCTGCCAGCAAATAACATGGCTTGGGTGGAAGCGCTTATGACCAAGTCGTTTATTGAGGAGGGTGCTCACGATGTGGATGGCTTCAAAGGTCTCGAGAAATCTTTCAATTATCAACATCGCGGACAAAAGATTCATTCGCACTTTATGCGGCCTTTGTGTCAGAATACACCGCGAACCACGATGCGGCGATGGGAGAAGGAGAAGGAGAAAGAGGACGAAAAACCAGAAGAACACTCGCAATATGCTCCTTCATTAAGTACGGTGGACACCACAATCAATCGCAAACAGAAAGGATCAAGCAGTAAACTTGACCGCGTCGAATCACATTCACACGATGAAAAAAAGGGTAACCGCAGCCAGAAGCGAAGCAAAGGGGGCAGCAATCCAGGAACTCCCAAGTGCGAGACTAAAATCAAGTCCCCATGGGGTTCAAGTGACAAATTGGCTCGATCAGCCCAATTGACCCTATCAACTCTTTGTAAAGACCCCCAAGGCCTCGTTCCCGGATGCAATGTTTGTGTCTTTATGCCATATCTGCATTTCGAAACCGCCGAACGGCGACAGAAAATGCAGGATGCCATCCAGCGCGCTGAGACCCTGAGTTTTCAACCGAGTATGAAAAAACTTCGCATCAAAGATGAGGTGCTTCTTGATGCGCATTTATCTGCTTCGACCACTTCTCTCCATGTCCGCCGAACACTTGACCAGTTCTTCTACCCAAATATTGATACCCAGAGCCGCGACCAAGACCAGGTTGTCTACCGGTACCAGACCAAAGGCCCCGGCCGTGATGGGCCAGGAACGGAGCCCAAAATATTCATGGTTGATCAGCTATGGATGTGGGTACTAGGGACAGGCCTTATTGTCACCAGTTTTCCGCAGCGATGGGACCAACCTAAAAATGATCCGTTGAACGTGTTGGATGGGATCATTGAGGATATCAATTCCAAAACCCGTGACCCTGTCAAATCGGTATACGACCTTGCTATCATTATCACGAACCGATGCTCGGGAGTCTTTGATCGACACCGTCTTGGCGATGATGAATTCCAGTTTTTGGACATGTTTGAATCCTCTATCGGTATAGCAACTGATAGAGAGACATTGCTCTTCAACCGGTTCAATCATGCATCTGTGCAGGCGTCAGCTTGGCTGAAAAGCCACCGTAAATTGAATAAATTCTCTCACAGCTCCGCTCGCTCAATTCATGCCCGTGACGGAGTTGTAGAGGATCATCCGGCCGAGAATGAGGAAAATTATCTTGACGATGGCCAGCCACTCTTTGTCGACCGACTCCTCGACATTGGCGAAGAGACAGATCTTCTTGCAGAGGCTAAGGATATTCGGGATGAGCTGAACATGATTCGCACTGTGCTCGACCACCAAAAGCACGTCCTCCAAGATTTTCAAGAAGTGATATGCGAGATTTACCAAGGGCAGCACCGCTCCCAACACGAAGTTAAGAAACGATTTAAGGACCAGCAGCGCATGATCGACATGCACTTGAAAGATATTGAGCGTATGGACAAGCAGGCTGAACGTATCTACCACTCCATCACCGATCTACTCGACCTCAAGCAAAAACACGCCAATGCCTTTGAAGCCCGCTTTGCTCGCGACCAGGCAGCAGGAACCACCCGCCAAAGCAAGACAATTATGGTTTTCACCATCGTCACAATCGTCTTCCTGCCTTTATCCTTCATCACCTCTATCTTCACCATCAACCTAAAAGAATTCAGTAATCTGAACCTCCCATACGTGGCCAAATACACCTTCGGCGTTGGCTTCGCCATTTCCATCCCCCTTGTCTTCCTGGCTCTTTCGGTGGACGACATCGGCGACTTCTTTCGCATGGGACGTCGCTGGCTATCTCGCAAGAATGAGCCTGTACCGACATCAGACCGCGATATTCAGCTCCAGACACTGGAGTTTGAGAAAATAATCAGCTTGGCGCGATCGCGTCGGAGCGGTGAGCTGGATTATGGGCCTAGCTTGCTGCCTGTTTCGACTCGCGGTACTGGAGTGTCGAGGAGATTAGATCCATATGCAAATGGGCTGGTACATGGAAATATGCGGAAAAGCTATGAATTACGTCGTAGTGCAGATTATAGGCCCTATACATGATTCTATGAGATATGATCTGCTTGATACTGGGGGTCGCACGCGTTAATGTTTGGACAAAATTTGACAGCCCTGTCTAAAGAGTCCCGTAGCATACCCACACCGCTTCGGTGTTGAAGCGGTGTGGGTATGCTACGGGACTATTATTGCTGGCCTCATCTTAATAATAAATGAAGGGGGACACGAATGAAACACAAAATTTTTTCATGATCTTGAGAATCTCCATACAGTGATACCGTTACCTAGTTCGGTGACGCAGACCAGTGTCACTTAAACCCTGGAACCTTCCAAAGGTGACATGAAATTGGGTCGTTGGTAGAAGAAGGAGTGTGCAGAGATTGACGCGTGTTCATCATGGTATTACAATGCCTTTGAATCAAAATACGCCTTACTCCTGTCCGTTCAAACAGAAGTCGTAAGGAAACATACTTCAAACAACAGCCACTGTGGTAGCATTACCTTCACCGATAAGGCAACTGCATCTCTTCAGAATCTTGAGAATTTCCCCCTTCCCATTGCCCAGAATGACAGCAGGATGATATACGTTCATCACCACCATGGCAACAAACATCAACAGTGCATCAAAGATGTAACCAAACACCTCATGCGTCATGAGATATCCATCAAACCCATACTTGTACTCGATGAGGCGAAAAATCGACCTGATCAAAAATGAGCGCGCTAACAACATACAAAGCCATTAGGACAGTCACCCAGTTGCGCTGCTGCCAGCCCTGGCCTCGTGTCATTTGGCGCTCGTTTGTAGATTTTATTGTTGGGGATTTCGTGATGCGATAATGGAATACCGCTGCGACGACGACAAAGAAGCCGAAGAATAGGAGTTGTACCACTAGACCACCGATCACAACGTTGGATCCGGTGGTGCGCATGCTGCTGGAGCTGCCGGCCATGAGGCCACCGCCTGTAGGTATATGAGTGATTACTATCATAGTGAATAGTAGAGAGGCGTTGACGTACCGGCTGATTGGAGCATAAAAGAGAAAACGTCGCCGGCGACGAAGAGCTTGGTCACCCATTTGACAGGGACTAGGCTTGACTTCTCTGCTTGTAGGTACGTGACAAGTCGCCCGAGAACCATGTATACCGATGCGGCGTATAACGGCGGGGCGAGCAAGATCAACACGGACTGCAGAGCATAGATAGTCACGGATGTGAGGTTATCATGACCGAGGCATTTGCAGATATAGCCGATGATTTGGACTGTCACCCATTAGCGTCTTGCGGTCAAGTCTGCTTCATTGAGGCAACCTACAAATTCCTCCGATTACGAAAGGAATGAAGTACCAGGATTTGGCTTTCGTCAGTTGTAATATGTGATAGGCCGTTGTGAGAGCGAAGAGAATGATGAAGATCACACCGGCCGCAATGGATGGCTTGTAGCCATAGAGATTATCGTGTTGCATCTTGAGATGTAAGGGGTCTTGACGGTATCAAGATATATTGATAACATAGGGGATCTGGGGGGTTTAAATGTGGGTTGACTGCTACTTAAGCCACAATTAGCCGTGTCAGCCTCGCATGGATCCTTTCGCACTAGATCCAAGCTACTCCAGGGCCAAAATCCAAGACTATGGTGGGTGATTCAATTCAGAACATAAGAAGTGTCATTGGTGTAGAATATCTAGGATACCGAAGCTGAAAATAGACAGCCCACAATTGAGCATCAAAGAGCTTTTTATTTGTTGAAATAAAATAGGAATGCCTGGCGAGTCGCGCATTTGAAGCGGTTCAGGGCCAAGCGTGGGTCGGTGGGTCCTCGAATTCGAATCCGTATCCGAATTCGAAATCGAAATCGTATTCGATTTCTTATCCGTGTTCTTACAACATCCAACTGCGCCGCTATCCCACTCTATTCTTCTAGAACGTGTGCTTTGGTATCAGCATGGGCCCGCGCAGGTCCCATCGCAAGTCGCGTAACGGTTGTCCCGAATGCAAAAGGCGGAGACTCAAGGTGTGTTCCTTTTCGTCCACGTTCGACATCCTCTGATGCGAGTTCTAGTGTGATGAGCGATACCCATGTACCAACTGCGTCAAACATGGTATCTCATGTACTTTTGTGGTTCGGACCGAGCAATATAGAACACCGACATTCAGTGCATCCCCAGCGTCGGAGTCGCGGGCGCATGCTCAGCCATCTTCACTCCCACATCCTGTGAGCCAAGCGCCGACTCCGCAAGGCGACTTCCTTGTGAAACTAGCAATTCCTGAGGACGCAGTTGGGTCTCCGAATAGACTTGACTTGCTAGGGATTCTTCCCAGATCGAATCATGATGCGCCAGTGACCTATGAAGATTGGGGGATGGTAGCGGAACTGATGCACCATTACTGTTCTGTGACTTGCGATACCCTCACTCGTCGAGAAGACGTACGTTATGTCTGGCGGGTGATTATACCCACCGAGGGGTACGCAAACAAGTATGTCATGAACGGGATTCTGGCCATCGCTGCCATTCATCGCGCGTACCTCTATCCAGCCCAGAAAGACAAATATACCAAGGCTTCGGCATACCACCTTGCCGCTGGTCTGAAAGAATTCAGAGAGCTCATATCATCACCTATTGACCGAGATAACTGGCAACCGGTGTACTGCTTTTCCTCAATGATCTGTATGCATCTTTCATCGGCCACAATTCGACTCAATGCAGATCGTTTGCCTTCTCCATTAAACGACATGATAGAAATGTTTTCCAGTGTCAAGGGATTCCAAGCAGTGATGAAGCCATTTCTGCGCTTTCTCCAGAAATCAAAACTTGGTCCCATCGTGAATTCGGTCTGGCTCGAGGATGATCCCATCATTTCGAGGTAAGCAGTCATTCACTTCAAACTGTGAAGAGCCAGCAACTGATTCCATTACTCCTACCTAATAGCCCCGCTCTACTTGCTCAATCTTTACTTCCCCCGGATGTTTGGACCCAAGTCGCTCGACTTCATAAGTTCATCGACGAATATCCGTTCCCGCAAACCCCATCTGAGTCCCCTCATCAAGACCCCAATAGCGACGAATCTGCACAAGAAAATGTAGATATCCGAAAAGACTACAAAGTGGCCATGAAGTTCTTTGAAGTCTCAGTCCGCCAACTTGAACTAGCAGGCCCGCACGTAGAGACCGGCATGGTCTTTCTCTGGGCCTATCCGCTGTCAAAGCGGTTTCACGATCACTTGATCTCACACCACCCCGCTGCTCTGGTTTTGCTGGCTCATTATTGTGTACTGCTTCATATCGTGAATGATTTCTGGTATATGACCGGCATGGGCCGTGAGCTGTTGAAGGATATCGAGGCTAAGATGCATCCCGGATTTCAGGAGTGGCTGGTTTGGCCGAGGCGGTGGGTTTTGAATCGGTCAATCTAGAAGTTGGATATCTTCTTCTTATTGACTTTGGAATACCGTACGATAGTTGCGCCGCCGACAATTCTTATAGAGAGGGCCGCCAGTAACCAAGGTCCAGGTACGGTCCTTTATCTGGGAGAAACCCCCGTGAGTCATAGGTACCATGGGGATTGAAGAAATCGAAACGTCGAAGGCTGTTCAGTCTCGGTTCAATGGGTTGGATAGTACAGGGAACCATCGGCTCTCCAGCTATATAGAAAGATTGCGTGGTGATAACTTCATAGAATGGATGCAGCCCCCAGAACCAGATTGGGGAAGCATCTGCTTCTCGGGAATGGTCCGCTATCACGCCCTTTGACAGCACCGCACGTGATTCAGGATGATGCGTCACAGTTTTCTTTATAAAAGCATGACTGCGCCTATTGTAGTCCTTTTCCACTACATCCTGTTACACATTGTCATCATGATGCATCATATTGAGTCTTTCGAGCTTCCCAAGGTGCGCGACAGCGTCAACTCTTCATTCATGTCCTAGCTGACACCAAAGCCAGTGGATTTCGAAGCATTCCCTCGACGCATCTCTTGTTTTGGCTGGAAGTGCAAGTCCCGCTTTGTCCATTCAGGACTTGATCGAGCTTTCCTCAGACAAGCAGACAACTTCCCGCAATCTGTCTGTGGAGTCGTTGAAGTTGACTCTAGGCCCAGGAATGGCAGTCTAAGTCTTCGGCAGGAGATCTCCCGTCTCTACGATGGAGTCACGGCAGAGAACATCCTCGCGACGAATGGAGCAACAGGTGCCAATTCGCTTGTCTTCCAAAGCCTGCTCAAGCCTGGCGATCATGTCGTTGCCATGTATCCTTCATATACCCAGCTTCTGTCTATCCCCAAAGCCACTGTTGGAGAGAACATCACATATTGGGCTCTTGATCTAAACAATCAAGCCCAGGGAGATCTACAGCAGTTGAAGGACATGATCAAGCCCACCACGAAAATGATTGTGCTGAACAACCCCAATAACCCCCTAGGTACTACCCTGAGTCTCGGAATGCAACACGCAATAGTCGCCCTGGCCCGTGAACAGGGTCTAATCCTTCTGGTTGATGAGATTTTCCGCCCATTGTTCCACGACTCGACAAACCCGCCCTCGTTTGTGGAGCTGTCGGAAGAGTCTGACACGGTGATTGTCACCAGCTCCATGAGCAAAGTCTGGGGACTATCTGGTGCCCGAGTAGGCTGGATCGCAACGAAAAACGCCAAAATTCTCTCCGATTGTTTGAATATGGGTCTCTATACGATGATGGCCGTAGGCAGCATTGATGAGGTCATCGCTGCGGAGGCTTTGAGTGATCGATGCCGGCCTCAAATTCTGGCGAAGCATCTAGCAATAGCTCAGAAGAATCTCAGCCTCCTGGAAAACTTCGTCAATAGACACGCAGGTGTTTCGTGGATCAAACCAAGCTCAGGAGCGACAGCTTTCGTACGATTCTCTTCGAAGGGAGCCCCTGTCGACGATGTTGAATTCTGTCTGAGGTTGAAGGAGAAGAAGGGCGTTTTGCTGGCCCCTGGAAGTCTCGCCTTTGGATTGGCGGCTGCTCAGGACTTCCGTGGGTTCGTCCGGATGCACGTAACCGCTCCTCCGGAGAAGGTGCAGGCAGCTCTGGACGCGATTGATGAATACTTGGACTAGGTAAAAGGCTTTTGTTTTTCAAAATCTGCTATAGCTTGATGTCAAAGCGGAACCATATCTGAACGATACCATGGTATTTGTACCGAAAAACACACCAGAGAACCTTTCTCGGTCTTTCTTGCCTTCTAGATGCGAACCGCAAACCACCACCGCAGAATGGTACTTGAAATTGGCAATCAAACAAGAGAAGCAGCAGGCAGCACAAGCTGCGATACTCCACCAGCGATAGTGATAGTATGCTTCTGAGGAATAGTCTTATCACCACGCAGCCGGTCCTCGATTCCAAGACTTCTTGCATACATTGGGAATGAACCGCCCGCTACAATAAGCCTCATACGCGTGCCACCTTTAAATCGATGAGCACAGTCTTGTAGATTCAGGGTCAGTGGCTTAGTCATGTCACGCAACGGGTCAAGCGCCCGATATAGCTCAGTTATATTGTGGGACACGCCGCAGGCGTCAACCTCACTGAGCCTTATGAAAAGGTCTGCAATGGGTGGGTCGCTTCTGTGCATCAAACAAACCGATGGGGTACCCAAGACCTCGAGGTCTTCAGACAGAGGCTCGCTCGTGAAGGCGAGTACGTCTGATCTGTCTGCGTAGGCGCTGTCGTCCACGCGTCCACCAGAAGACATCCGATTGCCTCCAATGCTAGGGGTTGGCCTCAGGGGGTCGAAGACAAAGGAAGCAGGGCTTGTGTCCTGCACAGGATGCTCTGCTCCAATACCGTTGTTTTCTTGTAGAAACAAGGTCTTCGGTCGAGTGTCTGGAGGCCAGGTAGGCATTGAGCGCCATTCCTGGGAGCCTGTGATGAAGATGCGGGCCCGACATGCATTGGATACCGGTTCCTTCCGACCTGGTCGCGCATCCTCGGTTTTCGCAACATTCTCAGCCAGGAAGGCTAGTATTTCGGGCATGGAATATAGACCCGAACCTTGAACATGAGTCCAGGGGCCGACCACGAGGCTTACATTTACGCCTCGGTCGTAGAGACATTGAAATTGGTGCATTGTTTGCGACGTGAATGTGTCGTACCAGCCGCTGATTAGGAGGATGGGGATCTTCGCACGCTCAAGAGCAACATGGTGTCGCCGTGACTTCCAGTAGTCATCCTCAACGTTGGGATGTTTCAAGTACTCAAAGAGCCATGGGGCCTTGTCGCCGAAGTATTTCTGCAAGCTAGTTTCCAGTGGCAGGCCAGCCACAGCCTCTTCAAGCTCCGACGATCGGAAAATGCTCAACCCCGGCATATTTGCCAGCCGTGAGAGAAAGCTTCCCTTCTCGTCATCAGCCCTAGACATCATGTCGCTCCAGGCTACGCGATCAAGTCGAAAGGACCCGGTCCCCCAGGCATGCCAGGCCTGATCATGAGGCGCAACTGGGATAACAGCTGCGACGCAATCGGCAGGCGGGTTGTGCAAAAGCGCCCACTGGCTGTAGCCGAGATATGACGCACCTCAGGGTCGCGAAGGAGCCAGGATACCAAGGCTGCTGGCGCATCCACGCGACAATATCCTGGCTATCGGCCTGTTCGTTGCTGCCTGGGTCGAACGTTCCCTCTGAACCATGGGTGCCGCGTGTGCTGACAAAAAGAGCCTGGTAGCCTCGAGCAGCGAAGATGCGGGCGTTAATGAACGAGATTCCTGAGCCTCGACCATAACAGCACTGGATCATAATTAGACCCGCAGGCTTACGGTTTTTGGGCAATTCAGGTGCGTAGAAGTCAGCGGCCAGCTTAACGCCATCGGTCATAGGGATCTTTATGGCTTGTGTTGTGTAGCTGCATGCTTCGGGGCCTGCACCAACATACCGTGCCCCCAGATAGTCCAGACTTGCTGCTGTAAAGCTGCGTTTCAACGGATGCCCTGTCATTGTGTTCTAGACTGGAAGTCGCAGGGGTAGTAGGGGATTTGATGACGGGACAAATTGATCAACACCTCGGGTATCATGCGAAGATTGAGAGGTTTCCAGCGAGTGTTTTTAGGATTCTCCATCATCCAATCTCCTGAGCCTGTTTTCGAGTCGCCAATTCGAGAAATAAGGGGAAATTCGCCATGACGTTGCGGTGCAGGGGCCTCTGATCATAACACAGCCACAGCATCGAAGTCCTTCTCGATCGGGAATGGCCCCGCACGGCCCATCAGTCCGATTCATCTAGTTCGAAAAGGCGTTTTCTTCTACTAAGATGCCATGAGAGCAAGCATTTTCTAAGTATGGTAATAGATCAGAGGGAGGCAAATGTGGAATTCATGCCACTCACGGAGCGGACTTTGCTCATTAAGCGCAGATAACAACAATAACTAAAAATGATAACATTGACAAATTAGGTAAATGCACAAATCACACAAACCAGATCCCGGCTACTGCACGGGGATCTTGACATATTCCCTAGTCTCTTCCTCCTCGTCGCTTCCCTCTGGAGTCAAAGTCGCTTCATCAACATGCATTCCGTCTTTCTCATTCACGACATCACCGTCTTCAACGATGATCTTCTTCTTGGACTCGGTCTCTGACTTGATTTTCGGCACAATCACCGTCAGAATACCATCTTCCAGCTTGGCAGTGATCTCATCGACAGAAACAAAGGCTGGGGCCTCGCGCGTCCCAAGGCGAATCTCGCGCTGGAAGACGCCGACCTCGCGGGATCGCTCTTCCATTGCCAGAGCCTGGTGCAGTTCTTCGCTCATACCGGGGCGGTACACGACCCCAGCAAGTCTCAGAACAGACTCTTCGGCGTCATAGTCGATGCTAAGATCATTCTTCTTGGCGCCTGGGAGGGTGACGTGCATAATGTAATCGGTAGGGGTGTCGAAGACATCAACGGATGGAACAAAGTCGACATCCTTCTCAGGGGTATCAACCGGGAACCCGAACTGACTGGCCAGCTGGCGCAGGAAGTCGAAGTTGGCACTGGGAGGGCCGTGGTGACGGCCTCGGCCGTGACGTCCAAACCCATGAGGGCCTCGTCCATGGCCATATGCGCCGAAGGGTCCACCACCGGGAGGACCGTGGAAGCCCTTACCGTGATGGCCTGGTCCATGGCGACCCTTGCCGCATCCTCTGCCCTTGTGAGGTCCACCGTGACCCATGCCATGCTTGCCGTGCTTTCCCTTGCCACAACGGCCATGGCCACGCTTGTCGCCGTCAGTTTCAGATTCGGAAGCTGAGCCAACGACCTTTTCGCCAGAGGGCATCTTGGCCTCTTCGGTCGATGGGCCTGGGGTTGGCTCGACAGTTTGGTCTGCGGAGCGGGATGCTTCAGGGGCATCGGCACTGTCGTCGTTCTGCGGTCCCCAGTGGTGAGGGCGGCCATGGTGGCCCATTCCCCAGAAGCCTGGCGGGCCGTGGTGATGTCCACGACCACCACGCCCACCTCGGCCACCGTGTGCATGGGTATGAGGGGGACCACGGCGGTGACCCGGACCGGCGAAGAAAGGGTGATCCTCAAGGCCAGTCATGAACTGATCCCACGGATTTGCTGGTTGGTTGAGATCATATATGGAAGCCATATTAAAATCGGTAGTCAAAGTTGCAGTTGAAGTATAAAGATAAGACGTGTTTTTAATAGAGACAGTTGGGTTGAAAAAAGATCAGAAGATGAAGTAGTTCAGAATAATGGACCGAAATGATGGGATCAAGATTCCACGGTGAGGAATTCAACTGGTTTTATACATCATGAACACAGGCTGCCACGGTGACGACTCCCCAAGTTAGCCACCCACCCTCTGCAAGAACAAATCCATTACAATCATGTTGCCTTGAAAAGCCCGACGTCCGAAGGAGGGACCCGAAACCCTGATAACTGACTTGAGCAATCAGAAGCCAGAGGATAGCATCGACTGTGAGTAATCACACCACAGGATACCATCTCCGAAGAAACTAGAAGCTTCAAAGCTCGGGGAGGCAAAAAATTACGCGGAGTAGCGATGGAATTAGCTTAATCGGGAGATCTGAGCCTATATCCGAGATTCTGACTCATCGGCTTGCGCCACCCTTACGCGCCACAATCACAAATGTCAAAGAGACCGCGTGTCTTGAAGCTCAGGCATGTTTGGCTATGCAGATCATTGGTTGTAAATGATTCTGGAGGACAAGAAGAACGAGATGATTGGATATCTCAATTTTTGGATTTCTTACACTAGCAAATATATTCACCACCTGCGCAACCTGGGGAAGAGTAGTGCAGTAGACAGATGAGTTTACATTTCATATTTTCAATACTCGATAGATGAGATTCTGCTCTCATTACAATAGATGCTACCTCGGCGGGCCTAGGGACTTCCAACATACTCGAGACCACTAGTTTTGCGGTTCTTTTATAGCGTTCTCGGTATTGCACATGATAGATGAGTGAGCATTATAGCTTCCATGTGAGATCTCAAATGCCCAATTATAGGATGGAACGAGTTTAAACAAAGGAAGCAGAGCCAACAGATAAAAAAGAGCAAACCCTCCATCACATGAAGATGATTTTGCGGTGAGGAAATTTTTACTATGTGTAGTGTCGAGGAGAGTAAAGCTTCCATGGTTTCCCTCAAAGTAACGGCGAGACGTTCGATCAGTCTCTTCATGCTAGATCTTGTTTAGCACTTGAATTACTTTAATTACTTTAATTGATAGCAGTCGTATGATTGTGGGGCATCAAGGCACAGCCGTATATATCACGTGACGGTATTTTATTCCAGCAATCCTCTTACTTCGTCTCCTACCACATTCACCACTAATGTCCAATGCTTCTCAAAACAAATGCAAAGCTTTCATGACATGTGGATGGCGAAACTCCGTGCCTGAATCTCCCGACGGACACTAGTAACACGTGCCTGTACCTCTCACCGATCGCTCCGAAGGGTTCCGATATTCCCCTTGAAGAACAAACACTCCCAACCAGAGATGATAGAATGTCTACGGGAGCTCAGGATTCCGAAGCCGAGTGGATACCGGATCCCAGATTATCCCGCGGGTCCCGATGTTTCCCTTGGGCTTGTTCCAGGATGGAGGCTACCGAGGATGAACCGATGAGATCATCATGAATGGGTCACCGGAAGTGTAAAACAGACCTGGAAGCTCCTGTCGTTAATAGATCCCAGAATCCCATTATGAATTGCTCACCAATGCCATTTTGACCCTCTCTCACAATCACTCCCGATCATCATGCCTTCCAGGCTACTGGGTGTCGCGCGACTTCAGCCTGTCTATGTCCGATCGTCGACATGCAAACACCTCTTGACTCACTCAAATGGACATTTCAGGTTTCTTGCAACACACGTCGAGCACTCCGAAGCGATACCCAATCTAGATCACCAGAAGGAGCGCGTAGTAATTCTTGGATCTGGCTGGGGCGGATATACCTTGTCGCGTAAACTCTCTCCCAAGATTTACTCACCCATTGTGATCTCTCCACGGTCCTATTTTGTATTCACGCCTCTTCTCACCGACGCCGCTAGTGGGTCCCTGGATTTCTCCAACATTGTTGAGCCTGTGCGCGATTCACATGCCAAGATTGATTTTTTTCAAGCCGCCGCCCGTGCCATTGACCTCAAGAAAAAGACCATTACATGTGAAGCGACCGTGGTCCGAAGTGGTGTCACCGAGTCATCCCGCACTCAAGATGATGAAAGACAAGTTGATGACGGTGTCGAGACTACCTCAAAACACCCGATGAAAGAGCTGCGCGCATGGGAGCAGGGAGAATTATTCGAGGTCCCTTACGATAAACTCGTCATTGCCGTCGGTGCCGTCAGTCGCACCTTTGGGACCCCGGGAGTCCGGGAGAATGCACTGTTCTTCAAAGATGTCGGAGATGCCAAAAGAGTCAAGCGGCGCGTGCGCGAATGCTTCGAGCTCGCTGTGCTGCCGACTACCACCCCGGAGATGAAGAAATGGTTACTTCATTTCGCTATTGTAGGTGCCGGACCCACCGGTACTGAGTTGGCGGCATCACTGCGAGACTTTATCTACAAGGACATGATGAAGTTGTATCCGGCTCTTGAGGGGATTCCTAAGCTCAGTCTCTATGATGTTGCGCCCAAAGTTCTATCGATGTTTGACGAATCCCTCGCGCGATATGCCATGGAGACGATGAAGGGCGAGGGTATTGATATCAAGACATCTCACCATGTCAAGGGCCTACGCTGGGGCCCACCGGATGCTCCTCCTCCTTATGAAATGGATCCCAAGCGGTGCCTGACATTGGACACTGAAGAAGAGGGCGCCGTGGGCGTCGGCATGTGTGTTTGGGTCACGGGCAACGCGATGACCAGGTTGGTCAATAACACCCTGAGCAAGATCGATGCATTCCCAACAGAGTCTATTCATACCATGGACTCTAGCTTGAACTTATCGACTGCCCTCAGTCAGTCATGGGAATATAAAAAGATTTCTAACAAGAGTCCCTTGCTCGTCGACGGCCATCTTCGAGTACAACTCCAGAACCAAGATGGACAGACAGCAGTGCTAAAGGATGTCTTTGCTTTGGGCGACAATGCCACCCCAGAGACTGGTGCTCCTCCTGCGACTGCACAGGCGACCTTCCAAGAAGCCAAATGGTTGGCTTCGCATCTGAACAAGCGGGACTTGGATGACACTCCGCCATTCTCTTTCAGAAACTTGGGCACTATGGCGTATATTGGAAGCGAGAAGGCTTTGATGCAAATGCCCCACGACCCTCACAGCTCACGCAGCAAATACTTACCCCATGGACTGACGGGGCGCATGGCTTCTTTGATGTGGAACATGGCATACATCTCGATGACTATTAGTTGGCGAAACAAGTTCCGAGTGGCGTTCAGGTGGACTTTGAATCGTCTTTTTGGAAGGGATGTTTCACGATTTTAGTTTCAGATAGGAGACTTCATTCCAATAAATCAGAGTGTTGCCCTGAACCGAGGCTAAATCTTGACCGAAGCTTCTCCGCATTCCCTACCCCACCGTAGCTTAACTTTGCGGGCCTCCCCTGTTCGTCTTACAACCCACCATGGCCTCACGACAACCACCCTACGTGGCGATTGCCGAGCGCAAGCAAGCCGAGCTGGCTGCAGCTATTCCTCAAGAATGGCGACTGCCGGCACACATCATTCCCCCGGGGGATGCTCACAATCGCTGAGTCAATCACCGAGGGTCCCAAGCAGTATAGCCGGTTCAATGTGATGGACATCCCTCGTACCTGTGGGCTTCTCAGCTCTAAGGAACTCGAAATTACCGAGAAATACGATGTCCGCGGGTTGGTATCCATGATGACCGAAAGTAAATTCAAGGCGGAAGAGGTGGTACGTGGGTTCTGCAAGGTAAGCCTCCAAAATACCCTGTCTCTAGAAGAACGACAAACTAATTCTAGGACTCCAGAGAGCAGCCATCGCTCAGCAACTCACTCGATGCCTGACCGAGCCCCTCTTCGATCGTGCCATTCGCCGAGCTCAGGAATTGGACGACCATCTCCAGCGTACCGGTAATCCCGTCGGTCCTCTGCACGGTCTTCCCGTCTCAGTAAAGGATTCGTTCCACATCGAGGGCGTCGACTCTAGTATTGGTCTTTCTGCATTGGCATTCAAGCCCGCAAAAGTCAACGCCGATCTCGTGAACCTGCTCCAATCCCTCGGTGCCATTGTCATCGCCAAAACAAATGTCCCCCAAACTCTCGCGACACTCGATAGCTGCAATCACCTCTTCGGTCGCACACTCAACCCACTCAATCGTCAATGGACGGCAGGTGGTAGCACCGGTGGTGAAGGTGTCCTGCTCGCTATGCACGGATCGATGGTTGGGTTTGGTACCGACATTGGCGGGAGCATCCGAGTACCTGCAATGTGCCAGGGAATCTATGGATTCAAGCCGAGCCAAGGCCGCGTACCCTACGGTGGTCAGGAAAGTGGTCAGCTTGCTGGTAAGGGCCGGATCGCCTTGCAGGCAGTTGCCGGTCCACTAGCCCGCTCGGTCGCAGATCTCGCAGCCGTTATGGCGGAGATCGTGCTCGTGCGGAATTATTTGGTGAGGATTGTATTCCGGGCTATTGGCCTGCGCCCCCTGTCCCAATCTCCTTGGCTCCTCCACGAAACTTCACTATTGGTATCCTCAAGACAGATGGCCTTGTCACTCCCTTGCCCCCAATCACCCGCATCTTAGATGAAGTGGCTCAGCATTTACGGCGTACTCCTGGTATCGAAGTCGTCGATATTCCCGTTCCTCCTGTTCTGCCCAAATGCCAGGGCCTCGCGGGTCGTCTCATGGGCGTGGATGATGGTTCCACCATGCTTGATCTTGTTGAGGGCCAAGGGGAAGCTTTGATCCCCTGGCTGCAAGGCCGCATGAAGCGTGGCAAGGCACTCACCATCAAGCAATTGGCACAGCTCCAGGCTCAACGTGCGGAGATTGAGAAAGAGATGCTTAAGATGTGGACTTTGAATGCGGGTCATACTCGACGAGTCGACGCTATTGTGTGTCCCATCGCACCACACCCGGTTCCCGAACTAGATCGGTACAATGCCGTTGGGTATACATCGACATTTGTAATGCTGGATTATCCAGCTGGCACGGTACCTGTGCGGCCATTTGCGGAGTCTGACTTGGAATTGGGCAAGGCCATGGATGTGCCTACGTTGGGAAGCTGGGATCAAGCTAATCGGAAACTATGTAAGTGTTTCCTTTTGGGTGATTGCTCTGCGGATTTCACTAATGGAATGAACGATAGGGGACGAAAAAAACAGTTGACCGTCGCGTGTACTTGGGTTCACCGCTCAGTGTCCAGGTTGTCACACCGAAGCTGCATGATTATGAACTTTTCCAGGCCATGGAAATCGTTGATCGGGCAGTGCAAGGAGGCGGCTCTCTCGTTGCCAAGCTTTAAATAACCCCCACGACATTGTACATAGTTATGGCCTGATGAACTTTAGGAAAAATCATCCGACCCATGAAAATCATCGTAGAGACATGCATTGATATCATGTGAGCCTATATAGGAGAATTATCCCTCACAATCTTCCCTTCAGGTGCGAACCACCATCAGTGGTAATCACCGCTCCATTGAGGTGACTAGCAGCCCGCGATCCCAAGAACACAACTAGACCCGCGATATCCTCCGGTTTGCCCAAACGACCATTGGGCGAGTACTCTTCAATCTCCTTCAACCCACCTTTCTTTTCAATCAGACCACTAGCCATCTTAGAAGGGTAGAAACCCGGTGCAATGGCATTAGTCAGGATGTTTCGCGGACCAAGCTCGACAGCCAGATTTTTCGCAATGTGAATGGCAGCCGCCTTGGAAGCAGAATAGCTAGGCGTGGCGTTTTCACCAACGGTACCAATGCCAATACCAGCCACTGAGGCGGTGATGATGACCCTTGAGGGCTCGGCACGCGACGCCTTGACCGTCAACAAGGGGGTGAACCTGTCTTGGTCAGGTCAAGCGTTGGAAATTCCATCATTGCAAAAAACTTACTTTTGGATAGTGTAGAAGACACTCTTCACATTCAAATCCATGACCTTGGAGAACATCTTCTCGGGATGCGTATCGAATTTCTCGCCCCATGTCGCGCCGGCATTGGCAAACAGGATATCGACATGATCGGTTGTCTTGCTCACTTCGGCCACCAGTCGGTCCAGCTCGTCCATACGGGAGCTATCCGCTGGCACGGAGATGGCTTGGGCGCCGGGCCGCTTGTTCGGCAGGGCGTTTAACGCGGCGACAGCTTCGTCGCAGGCATCCTTCTTGCGGGAGGTGATGTACACCTTGGAGCAACCGGCTTGTAGAAGGCTGTTTTTCAAAAGATTAGAATCTATGATGTAATTTGTAACTTCATCGGCAATTGCCAGTTGAGGATGGATATACGAACCCCGAAGCAGCGTGCAGTCCCAGGCCGCGCGAGCCACCGGTCACGACGGCGACCTTTCCCTCGAGGGAGAAGATGCTTGAAAATTCAGCTAATTTGACTTGTTCTGTGGCCGACATTGTTGTTGCGAGTTGAGCTGGAGCTCAGGGGAGAAGTTCATATCCGGCTGTTATACTCGATTTGGACCGAGGCTCTCCAAAGTCGTTGCAGCCGAGACCCCGCAAATCCTGGACTGGAAACCGGGGAGGTGATTACTAATATCACCATGGACCTTTTGCGGTTCTTCCACGACATTTCTTCAATCTTGACAAGCTTCAGGTTATTATCTGAATGATGTACCTATTAGATTGTAGTGGTTTTGTGGAGCTGCAGCGATGAAGTGGTTGAAGGAGGCTGCCCTTCTCGCCCTAGTGAATGATGCACGATGGCCTTTCTTCTCGAGGATCTAGACTGTATGATCGACGACCATTGGTGATGGACTATGAACCGAATGGCAAGCTATATGCCAGAAAAAGTACTGCCATTGTTGTATGCAAGCGAAAACACAGGCCATCGTAGCAAGTTTCCCACTACGGCCGAATCAGAGGGTGTATAAGGCACGGTGGGCCCGAAACGTGCTCAATCTTTCGCAACTAGTATCCGCGCAAACTCCGCAAACTCGCTCACAACGTGTGCAAAGCATAGGTGGGTGATGTCGACATCCCACCTTGGTCACCTTGGTGATCGATTTAAGAGGGGTACTCTGGAGGACCTTGGAGACCACACCCTTATAGCTTTCTTTCACTTTCACTTCTCAGTTCTCATCTCTTCAACTTCACATCCACCATGGCCCAGACTCACACCCTCCCTCCTCTTCCCTACGCCTACGATGTAAGTCAGGACTTTCTCATCAAATTCCTGGAAACTCCCAGCTCACTGGCCAGGCTCTCGAGCCCGTCATCTCGAAGCAGATCATGGAGATTCACCACCAGAAGCACCATCAAACATACGTCAATAACTTGAACGCCGCTCTTTCGGCTCAGGTCTCCGCAACACAGACCAATGATGTCCCTGCTCTGATCAGCCTGCAACAAAAGATCAAGTTCAATGGCGGTGGGCACATCAACCACTCCCTCTTCTGGAAGAACCTGACGCCGCCCGGTACTCCTGGTAATCAATTAGCCAGTGCTGCACCTGCACTTGGTGACGCCATTAACTCTCGCTGGGGCTCCTACGATGCTTTCACCAAAGCTTTCAGTGCCGAGCTCCTCGGCATCCAGGGAAGCGGTTGGGGATGGCTGGTCAGCAAGGGTGGCCCCAAGGGACGTCTGGAGATCGTTACCACCAAGGACCAGGATCCCGTAGCCAGTAGTGATGTCCCTATCTTCGGCATTGATATGTGGGAGCACGCCTACTACCTCCAGGTGAGTTCTGACTGGATCCTTCGGGCCTGGACTTCTTACTCATTTATCCTAGTACCTCAACAATAAGGCAAGCTACGTCGAGGGCATCTGGAAAATCATCAACTGGGCCGAAGCCGAGAAGCGCTACACAGCTGGCGTGGAGAACCCGTTGAAGCTTTAAGTTGGGAAAAGTATCAGTCCTATTATCCTTCCTCCAATCATCGAAGTAGTATCCACGTTACGGGATCGCGCTTAGAAATTCAAGAATTAAGATGATAAAATGTGCAAATGGTGTATCAACAAGTCATAAGAAATAAAGGAAAGCTCAGTTGTATCCCACGATTCCTACCCCGAGAATCGCTCCGCCGGCTTCTCTCATCGTCACCTGTCGGCCCACAACGCCCTTTTCTGAGACACCCAGGTCCAGCCGTTCGGGCAGCTCAAACTCCATTTCAGTTTGGCGGTGGCCTGGTTTGAGGCCGTAGTTCCGACTTAGGTCAAGTTGGAACTGGTGCAGTGGTGGTGTATTTGGTGAAGACGTGGTGAGGTCTCCATATTTCCTTTTGATAGTATGGTCAGAATTACCATAATTTTTGGGTTCGTGAGAGAAGGGAACTCACTCGATGCGCATGTTCACTTGTCCGCAACCACGCAGTGTTTCGAAGGTCTCCTCATCGTCGATCTGGAGAATGGCCTTCGTGTTGCGGCCCTTGGTCTCTGCATCTCGGAAGAAGAGAGAATAGGATGAGAGAGTCGAGGTTGATGATGCCGAGGAGACGATTGAGTCTGGCGATGAGGATAACGAGCTTGGATTTGAAGGCAGACGAGTGTCCCGCGGGAAAAGCACGGCAATGGTGCCGCCAAAGGTAGGGCGGTTGCTCTCACCACACATGTTGATGCTGGAAAGATGCAAATGTAAGGCTCGAGAAAGAAGGGGAAAAGTAGAATAGAAAGGAAATCCGATGTGCTTTACACTGTAGGCTCTGTACAGGCAGAATCGACAAGAGGAGAGTAGGAGAAGTGCTATACACGAATCTGTATATGCAAACTCAATAGAGAAAAGAAGATAATAAATAGGCGCAACCACCAAGGTGTTTTTTTTTTTCCATCAAGGTCAACTGCGCGAGATCGAGCACATTTGGCCCATTCCGGTAAGTCGTGCCGATCATCTCAAATGTGCTCAGTGGATCAGTGGACTTCCCTTCTTCAATCTCCGCATTCTCCACTGCGGCTTGTCTCGTCCTCTCTTTCAAGTGTGATCGGCTCGGTCGCGACATGCCAGGGTCATTCTCGCCTCAAATGTCATAAGACCTAGGAAAGAACAAGAAAGGAAAGAACTAGGAAGTCTCAACAAAGATCCAATGACTATTGGGAGCACGAAAAGAAAGTCTCAAGATTGTCCTCAATGATGGATCGTTGAGAAACACCGTAGATTGAAGTAGAACCATACAAGTCAAGGACTCAAAATCAATGTGAAGCTCAAGGACTAAGGTGGCCCCACTTGGCCGCGTATGGAATCCCCGCGATGTGCCACTGTCAACGCCCGCGTCAAACCATGAGTGCTTTGGAGACCCCTGGGATCTGGTACCAAACACGGAAGCCGGTCTTGCAATCGGCTTCTCTGGAGTACTACGACCTTGGCAAATTCCATCGCACGGTCAGCACCACCAGCAAAGATGCACAGGCCTGGTTCAACCGAGGCCTGATCTGGGCATATGCCTTTAACCACCAAGAGTCGGTGCGCTGCTTCGAACAAGCGGGGATGGCGGATCCTACGTGCTCCATGGCATACTGGGGGATCGCCCTTTCTTTGGGTCCCAACTATAACAAACCGTGGAAACTCTTCGACGGAGAAGATCTCTCAACCACCACGACTCGTGCTCACAGTGCGGTGCTTTTGGCGAAGAAACATGCGGCTACGGCAGCACCCGTGGAGCGGGCTCTGATTGATGCACTACAATACCGCTATCCGCAGAACGAGCCTGTCGATGATTGTACAGAGTGGAATCATCAGTACGCCCAGGCCATGGAATCAGTGTACCAGAACTTTCCAGATGACCTGGACGTTGTGACTCTCTATGCCGATGCACTAATGAACTTGACACCTTGGAGTTTATGGGACCTCAAAACCGGCCGACCTTCCTCCGGCGCCCGAACTCTCGATGTGAAGAAAGCGCTCGACCGCGCTCTGACTCGGGACAACGCACTCCAACACCCAGGTCTCCTACACTTGTACATCCATCTCATGGAAATGTCTGCCACCCCGGAGACCGCACTCCCAGTAGCAGACTACCTCCGAGGCCTGGTCCCAGACGCAGGCCACCTAGAGCACATGCCAACTCATCTAGACATTCTATGCGGCGACTACCGCCGCGCAGTAGCATCGAATACCTCTGCCATCCGCGCAGACGAGAAGTTCCTAAGTAATCAGGAATTGGGACATTTCTATAATCTCTATCGCTCGCACGACTACCATTTCCGGATGTATGCTGCTATGCTGGGCGGCCAGTCGAAGATTGCCATTGATACTGCTACACAACTGGCAGAGTCTATCACAGAGGATCTTCTCCGTGTAGAGTCACCCCCTTTAGCTGATTGGCTTGAAGGGTTCATAGCGACGCGCGTGCATGCTCTTGTCCGCTTTGGTCGCTGGGAGGATATCATTGCGCTTAGCATTCCAATGGACCGAGTTCTATATTGTACTACCACGGCCATGACTCACTATGCCAAGGGGGTAGCTTACGCTGCTACTGGCCGTGTCGATGATGCAAAGAAGGAGCAAACCAACTTCCAGGCGGCTATGAAGCTAGTACCTTCTTCCCGAACTATCTTCAACAATACCTGCGTCGATATCCTCGGCGTCGGGGAGGCGATGCTTGACGGTGAAATCGCATACCGTAGTGGAAACTACGACTATGCATTTTCCCGTCTGCGGGATGCAGTGGACCGCGATGATAATTTACCCTACGATGAACCTTGGGGCTGGATGCAGCCTGCTCGGCATGCTCTGGGTGCACTATTGCTGGAACAGGGACGTGTCGAGGAGGCGATGGGTATCTATGCTGCCGATCTGGGTATCGATGAATCGTTGCCTCGTGCACTGAGACATATCAATAATGTTTGGGCTTTGCATGGTTACCATGAGTGTCTTTTGAGAGTCGGTAGGGCTGCTGAGGCGCGGATTCTGGCACCACAGCTGAGGCTGGCTTTGGCTATGGCGGATGTACCTATTAGATCGTCTTGCTTCTGTCGCATTGAGACTGAGAGCTAGGGACTTGTGTTCTACAGGGTTTATTTGGATCAGGTTTTCGGAAATTTTGAACAACGTTTGTGATCAGATCTACACCTACAAATGCAAATGTTGGGGTCATCCATCTGCCTCAGCTGCTTTCTTAATACTACTATATATAATTGTCGGTCAAGTCTCTTTGTTGTTTATTTGCTTTCTGGCCAGGATCTTGAATGAAACAGTGCCATAGTTCGATGCCATAGCGATGTTCTATTGACCTCAGAAGAATAGCCTTTCAATTGTTTGGAGAAGAACACGAAGGTCATAAAAAAAAATGTAGATAGCGCTGAAGTCATTCATTCCTGGAAAGTATTTTGTGTCGGCAAAAAAATGGTCGCGCCCGGGATCGAACCGGGAACCTTCTCGGGACAAACCGAGGCAAGCACACGAAAATCCATGTGAGCGAGAAATCATAACCATTAGACCACGCGACCTTGCTTATAGTAGATGAGCCAGGCTATGTAATATAATCAAAGAAAATGCATCCCTTATCGTAAAGGAAGCATTTTTTTTCTTGCTTATCCGTTGACTTTTTTGTTCATCTTCACAGGGTCCGATCTTCCTCGCGACACCCCTCCTCGGAATACTCTCTTCTTCAAAACCGGCCTAGGACCAATACTTAAGCACTTGACTGTGCAGTCACCTATAAACCCGCAGATCCTGCTTCTGCGACCCTCCGGGCCCGGCATCAACCTCCGCGTACCCTCCCTCACCACCTAGGCCGCACCCCCCCTCCACGACCTCCCTACAATGGACGCCCAAGCATACCTCATTCGCCACGGCTGGTCCGGCCCCGGTAATCCCCTGAACCCAAATCAACGCCCAGGCGCGCATGGAGGTCTAGGCCTGACGAGACCCATCCTTGTCGCGCGCAAAGCGAATAACCACGGCGTGGGCAAGAAAACCACCAAAGACCCCACAAACCAGTGGTGGCTGCGTGGCTTTGAAGACGCGCTCAAGGGAGTCGGCGACGACAGTTACGAGGCTACTTCGGCTAAGACGAACAATGCGCTGACCAGCGAATTGTACCGCAATTTCGTGCGTGGCGAGTGTCTGGCTGGAACGATTGATGAGAAGACCAAGGCTGCTTCGGAACAATCTCTCGTGAAAATGAAGAGGAAGCGCGATGTAGATGACGACGTTGATCGTCGTGCCAAGAAGGAGGAGAAGGCTGCGAGGAAAGAGGAAAAGAGTAAGCGGAGGAAGATGAAGGGGGGCGAGGATGTCGCCTCTTCTGCTTCTAGTGACTCTACAAAGGAGAGCAAGGAGGAGCGTCGGTTGAGACGCAAGGCAAAGAAGGAAAAGAAGGAGAAGAAGAAGTCGAAGCGATCGGATGCCGAAGAGTATTATCCTACTCCCCCTACTCCCATGTCGACAGAATCAGATCAACAGGAGGAAATGATGGAGATTGACGAGGTGACATCGTCAAAGATCCAAAAAGAGAAGAAGGAAAAGAAGGAGAAGAAGGACAAGAAGGAGAAAACACCCAAGAAAGACAAAGAGGGTGCAGACCTCGACTCCAAAAAGAAGTCTAAGAAAGACAAGAAGGCTTGATTTGCATCTTATTTTGCATACAGGCGCATTGCATTTTCAACAAAAAGCAGGATGTATAGATGGCATACGGCATTTACTTGGCGCCACCCTCGTGATCAAGATACCCCTTTCGTTTGGCGAGGAATAGAATCGAACCAGTTATTTCTCATTGTCAATTGTTCTTTTTCCCTAGACTTGATTCTGCGCTGGAAGTGTACCCGGCTTGTTGGATAGAATCCAAGGCCGCCTTTCCCAAAAATCATCTTTGATGATATCGATGTGATCAACCACGACCTGTGCTTTCCGACGAAGTTTCTTCAGTTTGTCCTGTTGAGATCTTGACTTATTTACCTCTGGTGCACTTTCTTCGTCTCCCGTGGATGGCTTTGGTTCCTGGAGTTCGTACTAGAAGACAACCCTATGAGAGCTAGCTAGGCCAGAAAGGAGACCAAACACTCACCTGTCGGTATAGAACACTTCCCTTCCTATAAATCTCTTCTTCATTATTGTAGTTGATGCCGAACCGCTTGAAGAGAATCTCGTTCTTGTCCGCAGAGACAGTACCCTAGTATCGAGTTAACAATCATCTTACAAAATACCTTGTATGATGGATGACTCTACCTTGAGCTCCTGCTCTGCATCTGTGTTACTCATCCCGCCTTGTAGGACCATTGTCCAGAAAGTTGTGTTGTAGAGATTATTGATATGACCTGGTACATACGACTTAGCGAGTCTAGTCCGAGCAGGACGGCTTCATTTGGAAAACTTACAGTCAACCTGTCTCCAGCTCATGTAGTCCCGCAAGATCCGTGTGGAAGGGTAGATAACTGCCCGTCCATCGAAGGAAGGAAGATACGGTGGCTGGAGCGGCCTGGCGGGGAAGTAGGTAGACCACAGATAGATGTAATGAGCTGTGAAGGTTGACACAATGGTAGTCACAAGTTTCCTGAATGTTGAAAGAATTATCAGTCAGCACTGAGACTGACGGTATTCGTCGTAGGGGAAGAACCTCAAAGGAATGCTGGACTTACGCATTTCGCCGCTCAAAAAGCTGGCAAGTAGGGTGGAAGACGAAACTGGGATCATCTCTTAATAAATGAATGAAAGTCTGGGAAAATCATATCAAACGAACCTGAACTCATCGCTGACCCCGTAGGCAATGCATAGATCCGGCAGCTCTTTCATGACCTCAACAGCGGCGGCATTCATGAGATCGAGCGCGCGGCGGTCATTTGGCTTGATGAACTCATAGTGATCAGATAGTCTGGAAAATCATGAGATACTGAACATAGGTTCTGATACATGGGAAAGCTTGCATACTTGTGAAAACCTCTGCCATCGATTCGTACCACAATCCACGTATTGGGGAGTAGGATGTCCGGCTGCTCGAAGTCCTTGACATACTCGAACCTGATTGAAATTAATTTCCTCAAATAGATAAGAGAACTCGAACACTACTTACTTGGAGTTTGCCATATTTTCGGACGGTGGGGGTCTGGAGTTGCAGAGACTGGATTTGAAGAACGAGTCATTTTGTGCGGCGATTGCTACCCGCACACAATGACCGGCCAATTTACTCCGCTAGAGCTACGCAATCTCACGAGAATGGTCTCTATACTACGGTATTTGGAAACTAGGACAGACTAAGACGGTGGAAATCCCAGCGGAGTTAAAGTCAATAGTTGGATGCATATTTTCCATGTAAATTCCCGTGCAGGTATCTTTGGCTAACCGAGGTATATACTCCAGATTCAAAAAAAGTAGAAAGGGACGAGACTCCAGTGGGTTACATCTCAGCAACCTCTGGGATCTCTTCATCACCAGCTTGACTTGTCAGCTCATTAGTCACCTCACTAGTCTCGCTTGCTTTATCCGACCGTCGCGACATGCGAGAGAAGAATCCAAGACTGCTGCGGGTAGATCGATCTCCAGAAATAACGCTAGAGACAGTACTGTCCACGCTTTTGCCCAGCTGAGCTTCATCCTCATCAATATCACCTTGAGAGGAATCGCCCTTCTTAGAGAACAGTCCAGAGCGATCTTTCCAGGAACTAAACTTGCTGGAGCTGCCTTTGCGGGTGATCTTGCGGATGAATGATTCCTTGGAAGCATTATCAACAGACGTGCTGGATGGCATGCGCTCCAGGGATTCATAGGATTCACCGGTGAAGTGAGACAGAGAGCGGGATGTGCGAGGTTCGGACGGAGACATATCCTCCCCGTGAAGATTGAACGAGGCGTCGGACTCCTTGTCCTTATCCTTGCCCTTGTCAGACTTCTTACCCGTAAAGATGGTCCTGAATGTGGGAGCTGCCGGGTTGAGCTTAGGATTCGGGGTGATCGGTCGGTGAGACGACGACGGACGGGTACCGATCGGGGCTTGAAGAGGTCGATGATGGCGGTCATATGAGTCTTCGACAATGTCAGGCTCACCAGTCAATCCCAAAGGGAGGTGGCCAGAAGACCCATATTGAATCGAAGGACGCCGGGACGGAGCCCTGGACCACGTGGACGGTGAGGCCCAATCCAAACCAAGCGGACTATTGCGATGTCCCATTTGCTCCGCCGAAGGCCACCCGAAATGACGATTATCCGTGGACGGATGGGGCAGATAGTTCTGATTATCGAATGAAAAGGTCGACGAAGGCCGAGGCGACAGAGAACCACGGCGAACACCACCAAGAAGAGATGATGGATCAATCGGATCATGGCGCGGGCTGAATTGATTGTACCCTGAGTTCATATCGGCAGTGCCCCGGCTGTCAGTGCTACCGAAGCCGAACTTGCTGGAAGAAAAGATACTCGACAGCGCAGCGCGACGGGATGGTGGGTGATCAGACGAACTATCTGCAGTCACTCCTGTCGTATTGCTACGAGGGAACAACGACATCGCATTCGCCCAGTTGCCTGTGTAACTCAATCTCCGGCGGCGCGAGCCAATTGGATCCAGCTCACCAACATTGCGTGGGAAAGACTGGCTTTGTCCCGGTTTCAAAGTACCCAACATGGGCGGCTCGTCAGCCAGTGTTTTCCCACGAGGTCGATGGAATCCAAACAGACCAGAGAGCCTCCTTGAGGCACTCTTTGGAGCCTCGCCAGCAGCTGACAAGTGAGTTAGCTGTGAATCGGAATCCTGTCGGTGATGCGTTTCAAGAGGACTGGCAAAAATACTACCGGGCCTGCTTCCCGAAGAGACAGGCGAGACTGGACCATGGATAAAGCTATCCAGCGGATTAGTCGATGTGCCCATCGACGAAAACCGTGGACGAGTGATAGGGCGTGGGAATTCTGGGGACTCTTCGTCGCCCAAAAGGTCAGATGGTAATAAGGCATCCGCACGAGGACTCATTTGTGGGTTATTGAAAGACGCCTCCATGTCAGATCGCATAATCTCCGGAGGATCGGTAAGGCCGGCAAAAGCCATTCCATTGTTGATGTTGAAGAAGGAGTTTGGAGCGAAAGTGGGCGAGTTGGTAGAAGGTGGGTTGTAATTGATTCCAGCAGGGAAAGTCGTCTCAACGCCAGGGAAGTTCACAGGAGAAGAAACGTTGCTCGTCAACGAGCTGCGATGACGACGAGGTCGGATAGTAGCATGATTGGACATATCCAGATCCAATGCTGGCAAGGAAAACGCCGAGCTGCCAGGTCGCTGGCTGGTGAGCCACTTCAGCCGTTCCTGGGCCTCTTGGTATTGCTGCTGGGCCTGCGCATGAAGATTGACCAGAGTCGCGTAATGAGAGTGCAGCGTGTTCAGCTTCAGCTCCCACTGGCGAGCACGCTCATGGTCAATCCGATCAAGTTCCTTGCCATCCTCACTCTCGCCGCCTTGGAGCCCCTTTCTTTCGTCCTCAAGCTTCTTGATTCGACCTCCTTTGTCCTGAATCTCGTCGTCGATGATTTTCATCTCTGCTTGTTCCTTGGCGATCTTCTGTCGAATCTCTTCTGCACGAGACTCGGTTTCTTCCTCCATTCGTGCCTT
The DNA here is from genome assembly GCF_028827695.1 of Penicillium maclennaniae. NCBI lineage: Eukaryota > Fungi > Ascomycota > Eurotiomycetes > Eurotiales > Aspergillaceae > Penicillium > Penicillium maclennaniae. Next base: position 886,340 of record NW_026623215.1, on the reverse strand, counting down.
ATCTTCCTTAGTCTGCGCAACGTCATTGGCCATACGACTGATCTTTTCCTGCCACCGGAGAATGTCGTTCTTGCGTTTTTTGCGCTCGGCTTCTTTCTGCTGAAGAAGTCTCATGCGTTTGGTTTTCTCGCTCTGTACGGTGCGGTTGACGCTTTCCAATTTAGAGACGTGCTTTTTCAAATCCCCGCTGACTTCATCCTTCTCTTTGACGCGCTTTTTCAGATCATCACGTTGCTTTTCAAGGTCCTTGAGCAGTGCAATATGCTCCTCTTCCTCTTCGGCTGCTTGTTTCTCCTGATTGTCGTTTTCTTGCTGTAAAGACTTGAGGCGATCTGCTAGATTCTCTAGACTTTGTTCGCGGTCATTCCTGTTGTTGTGCTTATGTGATTCGTCGGAGCCGTGCGCATGGTCGATCGATCCCGCGGCGGGGGATAACTTGCGGCCTGCGGACGGCCGTTTGCCAGGTAGTTGACCGGCACTGTGCTCGCGCGACATGACTGGGGCGGATGGTGTCGGTAGGCCAGCCGTGGACCTCGGGATCGAGGCTCGAATCGTCGGACCGCTATTGGTAGCATCTTGTTGGACACGGGAAAGAGGAAGAGATTTCGTTCGAACGTGAAGGATCGCACTTGGGGTTTGAAAATTCGCAGCGCTAACAGAAAGAACGCAGATATGGTAAATGCTTCCGGGAACGAGGTTCAAAATTTCCACGGCGGTTTCGACTCGTTTTGATTCGCCCACTGACGAACTTTAGCACTTGCCGGTTGAACGGCAACTTCTGGGAAGAGGCGCAGACGTACCTTTGACGTTATTGACTTGAATTATGTGCTTGTGTATTGAATTGTGAAAGTCCGGCTGTTTCCAGGCAAGGCGTATCTCACGGGCCGTGATCTCCTCAAGGGTCACTTCTGGTGGAGGCGGGATGTCTAACCCCAATTTCTCCACCAGAACCTCGTTAGAAGTCTGACAGACTTGCCACGCACGATAGAGGAGCCTATGCACCATAAGAATCAAGCGAAAAAAGACCGGCGCAACATAGAAGACTTACCAGATCAGGGCCCATAGAATCGAGACCGCTAGGAAGAGAGCCATAACACCTCGCACCCTAACTCGGGGGACCACAGTAGGGTATGCGTCAAATGCAAAATATAGTGGCTCATACATCCCAGCGTCAAGCACCCATGGACGCGGGCAGCGGGGACGGGGAGAAGGTAAGGTTGGAAGCAACAACTAACTCTGGATCTCCGAGTCGGTGGGACATATCACATGACCAAGTTAGTCAGGGCTCTCAAATGAGACTAGCGTGAGATCGGCCGCTAGTCTGTATCGGGGACTATCCGGCGACCGAGGCAAGCCATGCTTATGTCATTCAGATCTGTTGGGCGTTGAATATGTGTTGGTTCATCAACAAGGCCCGAGGATGCCGGCATTTAGTGTGTTTAGGGTGTCCATAGTTCGACGACAAGTTCCCTCTTTTCAATCTACTCTATCCATTCCAGCAGCATTTTCCGTGGCGTGGGTGATGCAGATGCTCCTTGTCAGCTGAGTGTCACATGGGCGGTTTGGCGGCGATTCCTCCAACTTCCGGTTTCTCACCCAACTAGTTCTTTCCCCTCTTCCTGCAGATCGACTATTTCGTCGAGGCCTTGACATTCGCTTTCAATCTCTAGCGTTCGCTCTTTTCTTCTGTTTTTGTGTTTAAATAGCCCATCGCCTAGGGTGTTTGACCATTGCCCGGCGAGATGCAGTACGTGCGGAGCATCAGCGGCTCCGTCTCCAAGACATGGAACTCCATCAATCCAGCGACCCTCAGCGGCGCCATTGATGTGATCGTCATAGAGCAGGAGGATGGTATGTTGAGTTCATATATCTCATTAACTCATGCTTTGACTAACTTGCTTTTTCTCAAGGTACCCTCGCTTGCTCGCCCTTTCATGTCCGCTTCGGCAAGTTCTCGCTTCTACGTCCGTTCGAGAAAAAGGTGGAATTCAAGGTCAATGGAGTTAAACAAGATTATGCGATGAAACTAGGGGAAGGCGGGGAGGCTTTTTTCGTGTTCGAAACCACCGACGAGATCCCTGCGTCATTACAGACCTCGCCGTTGGTCTCTCCCGCGAGTAGCCCGCCACTTCCCAGCGAAGATGTCGCTGCAGCTCTCCCAGAACCTGAATTCCTTGACCTCGATAAAGCGAGCGGGGATGCTATGTCGGAAGGCGCGAAGACCCCTCCAACAAATCCCATATCCCGCCCAGTGCGGGCAGCTACGGATCTAGGTACTAATCAATCTCAACTATTTTCTTCGGCTACATTTATTGACTTGATTCTTTCATCGCAGGCACTATTACTCCCGTGTCTCGGTCACCAGATGAGTCGCCTGACAGCTCGTTCACCAAACCCCCACTCGGTCATTCGCTTTCGGAGGATTTACTCTCCGCTAGCGTTCCTAAAGTCTGCAAGAGACTTGTCCCCTGATGGCCCAGGACCTGCTGAAGGAGAAGATGTCGAGCAAAAAGCCCGCCCACGGAGCCCACCAGCGATCACTCCCGAAGAAGCAATGTCTCGAGCCAAATCCCTGTCCCAAAAACTCTCCGGGTCCAACATCCCGTCACACATCACAGAGACTGGAGACCTGATGCTAGACATGACGGGATATAAAAGTAACGAGGAAGATGCGCTCCGCGCCGAAGTTCTTGCCCGCAAGATTCTTGCAGAAGAATTGGAAGGGAGCTACGATATCGGTGCTCTCATCGGAGCGGATGAACACGGGAACTTATGGATATATAGCAGCGAAGAGGCCAAGGAAGAGGCGGACCGGAAAGCTACCATCAACTCCATGCGGCATAACCCGGCTTTGAATGAGGATGCAGTCTCCGACCCTGGATACCACAGTGAGGGAGAACGACCCACTTTGGAGCCATCACTGGGAGTCCGTCACCACCGGACCAAGTCGGATGTACAGCCTGGATTTCCTACACCTCCGGCGTCGCCGATGGGTGATTCATTCGCAGTTGAGACTCGCAACTACGCGAAGACTCTGCGACTGACGAGTGACCAGCTCAAGGCTTTGAATTTGAAACATGGCGCCAACCTCATGTCCTTCAGCGTTAATAAGGCCACCTGTACAGCAAGCATGTACTTATGGAACGGTAATGTTCCAATCGTTATTTCTGACATTGACGGAACCATCACGAAGTAAGTGAACCTGCTCTTTCTGTCACCAATCGTTTCATGCTAATGATTGATAACCAGATCGGATGCTTTGGGTCACGTTCTGAACATGATAGGACGAGACTGGACCCATGCAGGTGTCGCCAAACTGTACACTGATATCGTCAACAACGGTTACAACATCATGTACCTTACCAGTCGATCCGTTGGACAGGCAGATACTACACGAGCGTACCTGTACGGCGTTAATCAGGACGGATACCGTCTCCCCAGAGGACCCGTGATTTGCAGCCCAGATCGTACGATGGCAGCATTGAGACGCGAGATCTATTTGAGAAAGCCGGAAGTCTTCAAGATGGCGTGTTTGCGCGACATTTTGAATTTGTTTTCTGGAAAAGAGAATCCTTTCTGTGCCGGCTTCGGAAACCGATTGACGGACGCTTTGAGTTATCGATCTGTCAACATTCCGTCCACGCGGATCTTCACCATCAACTCGAACGCTGAGGTTTCTCTTGACCTGCTCAGCCTGAACAAGTACAAAAGCAGTTACGTGACCATGCAAGAACTACTTGATCACTTCTTCCCACCGACTAGCCTTTTGGTTCAGTCTGGTGGCGAAGAATATACAGACTTCACATATTGGCGAGATACGCCGCAAGAGCTCGATGATTTTTCCTCCACCGATAGCGAAGATGAGGACGACGAGGAGGACGAACCCGTTGAAGACGAGGTTCTCGAAGAAGATGAAGACGTAGACGAGGACGACTACGAGGACGAGCTCAGCGATGGCGAAGGCAGTGAATACTTTCAAGAAGGAGAAGAGGGCCTCGACATGGCCGCAAGCTATATCTCCCAGGCCTCCGAAGCCTTCTCCAATCCAGCGGGATCGATCGTGGAATCCATTGAGGGCGGTCAGGACCTCGAGAACGTGGAAACCACCGGCGAGGAAGATGCCATTCCGGGCGCAGATCCATTGGCTCAGGTGGCTGACTCAACGTCTCTACCTATACGGACCAAGACCTCTCGGGACTGAGCAAAGTGTCTCAGAGGTTAATATTGCTATAGGCCACAGGCCAGATGGCAGCTGCAGCAACCACGCCCTATACCCTTTTATGAGCTCCCTTTGGAGCTGGAATCAGCATTAGCATTGCCACCATGGCTACCAGATACCCTATTCAACTCTATCTGTTTGCAGACTTGAAGTTGAAGCCTGCCTTTCATACAGTTTGTGACTCATGCGTATTCATATTGCATTCATGGCGTTTGATTTGGCCCTTGTTTGGTGGGATATTAGAATTTCCCCATGAACAAACCGTCTACAAATCATTTGTCACAATACATAATCATTCCGCTCCTATTTTCCATCATTGCATTTCCACATGTCTAGATGCTACCTAAGCATCAAACCTGCCTTTCTATTTATGAAATCGAAGTAACGAGTCCGGCTATGGAGTCTCCGGCCGATTCTACGTATCGAGGCTTTGCAGCGCACCCGTTCCCTGATCCGGGTTAGATCGTTAGCGGCCACCGCCATTCATGCCGCTCTGGACTGAGAAATTGAACATGTGTTGATTGCGAGAGTCTCCTGTTCCCTCCATACAAATCTGTATATCATATGGAACTGGCTTTGAACCTTTATCTTATTTGACTTTAGCTAAACTTTCGAATATCCTCCTGTCTCTCTCTGCAGGATATACTAAGATACTCACATCAGAGTCATGTTCAGCTTCTTCAATAAACCAAAGGCGGCAATGACCGAAGCCACAGCCCCCGACTTGAGCGGAAAGGTAAATGCTCCCCTTAAAACTTCAAGTCAGAACTCACTCGATGTGACACTTCCAGGTCTTCATAGTGACCGGCAGCTCAGGTGGACTCGGCAAAGAACTTTCGTCCATCCTCTACGCCAAAAACGCCACGGTCTACATCGCAGCCCGCTCACAAGAAAAAGGCCAACGCAGCCATTTCTGAGATCAAAGACAGTCACCCCTCATGCACTGGCACGTTGGTATTTCTGCATTTGGATTTAAATGATTTAACCCCCATCCGAAAAAGTGCCGATGAGTTTCTCGCCAAGGAAACCCGTCTAGATGTTCATTGGAACAATGCTGGAGTCATGGTTCCCGCCCCAGGGTTCCAAGACGGTCCAGGGATACGAGCTTCAGCTGGGAACAAACTGCATTGCGCCGTTCCTCTTCACCCAGTGTCTGTATTCCATACTGCTCAAGACTGCTAAGATTGCTTCCCGAGGCTCAGTGCGGGTCGTCTGGCTGGCTTCTTCTGCTATCGGTCATGCTCCCATCCCTGCTATCGATCTAGACAATATGGATTATGAACGTGATGAAAGTGCTATGGTCAAATACGGCCGAAGCAAATATGGGAATGTCTTGTATGCTGTTGAAGCTGCGCGGCGGGATGCGAAATCTGGAGAAGGCATTGTTCATGTGGTATGTGAAGCTCAAGGAAAATGGGCGAAGATGTCGGTTGCTAAAGTACTTACGCAGTCTGTCGATCCGGGTATCTATATGACGGACCTCGTGCGAATTTCGCCTTGGTGGCTGGTTCTGTTCTTTGTAAGGACCTGTCCCTCGACTCGGCCGTTGAGAATGTTAACTTGCTAACATCGACATCTAGAAACTTGTGTCTCCGGCTCAGATATATGGAGGATACACCGAACTATTTGCCGGACTACATCCGAGCATCACAGAAAGAAACAATGGCTGCTGGGGTAGGCTTTCTATTCCTCTATCGTATTCTTCGTCGAATATGCGAATATGCGAATATGCCGCTGACAAACGTTGCTTCCCAGTCATTCCTTATGGTAAAATTGCGGACTGCAAGAGAGCTGACCTTTGGGATGAGACACTGGGCAAGAACTTCTGGAATTGGACGTATCAGCAAGTTAAAGACTTTCTGTGATATTTCACTCTGCCGCGACGCTTTTAAAGAGAAGAACCCCGCTTGACTGCTGTCTACACATGAGGGTGAGTGAAACGTGACTGTGACATACTATTGTCTTCAATCATTCAATGGTGGCCTGGGTTACGCCTATTTCACATGCGTTTTACCTACAAATCGACTTTGCGCTTGAGGGACCGAAGTAGGTGTATTCACGATAAAGATACTCGAAGCCATTTAAACCTCGCGATAGATGTAAATCTACTGAAGAATCGAGGAAGGAAGTGACCAGGTCTTAGGTGTGTTTCACGCGCATGGGGTGCGCCTCTGTGTTGAAGACAAAGGTATTCCCGTCGCCGGGCTGGACCTGCCACTCGGCATCTGTTACATGATTAGTACCAACTTGTTGTGATTTTCGGTAGGAAGTGTAACATACCATCTGCATGAGTGAGATATGAGTACTTCATGACTTCGGCGAAGAGGAAGCTCTCTTGATTATCGTCCTTGGAGCCGCCATTCTTTGCGTTGACATTTGTCACAGCAGCGAAGCCGGAATCTGTACGGGTGGTAGCGTTGATGGCTACGAAAGCGTTCCACACCCAGTCGCGGTACTGTTCCTGTTAGTTCGCTCGAGGCAGATCAATGGGGAACTTGATACTTACCACCTCGCTTCCGGTGATGCGGTAGGCATAGTAAAAGCTCTCAATGACCTCGGGGCGCAAAACATAGTAGCCGCTGTTAATGTAGAAGCCTGCGCGCTCGTAGAAGTCCCGTTGGTTCGACGGAACCTTGGCGGGGTCCCAGCCCCAAGAATCAGGGCCAATGCCAGTCAAGGTCTGGTTGTAAGTAGCCTCACAACCGTGAACAAGCTCGAGGCCGAAGTCGATGAAATCCTGGCGACCCAGCACGGAACCGCCAAGCAAGTAGCTGCCACCATCGAAACAGGTCAAGTGCTGGGAGCTCAGATCATAGTTGCCGTTGTTGTACGAAGAGAGGAAAGTCAGCTCGGGACGAGGCTTCGGGTGCGACGTGAGGTGTTTGATGGCCGATTCTGCTGCCAGGACCCACCGGTCCTTGTATGTCTCGAACCGCTTGGGGTCGTACACATACATCTTGATCAGGTACTCGTAGAACGAATCGTCACCACCGTTCCACGAGACGATGCCGTCAGCGAATTCGCCGTTGCTGATGTTGATGTTACTGCCCACAAGACCGGGGAAGGGCTCTCCGCTTGACGGCTGGGGTGCCAACAGGTACGACTCTGCTTTTTGGCTGAGCTCGGCGTACGATTCATCGCCCAACAGGTCCGAGAGACGCGTCCATTCGAGAACCAGAGTTCCAGTCACTGCCAGGCCGTTGGTGGTCGCACCGTCACTTGCCTGGGATGTGATGTTGAGATTATTATATGGAACTCCGGAATTGGTCGAGAAGGCGAATTTGAGCACATCTGCTAGATTCTTGGCCTGGGTGAGAAGGTTGTCTACGTTCTCAGTGTTGCTGACCAGACCCGAGGCAGGGCCGGTGAGCAGGTCGTAGCCAGACAGCATGCCGGCAAGATAGCGAATGGTTGTTTCGAACAAGCTGACCCCGTCGGAGGTTTCAGAGTAGTCGATCTTCGCGATATGGTCCAGAATGGTGTTGACAGCATCCGCATTACCCATGACAATTGCGGTCGAGAGCGCATCTACCGCCGAGGCACCCCATCCATTTCTATTGTTGACTGTTGGTTTGCAATGCCCCAGATCTTGTGTGTCGCGTCAAGTGCTCACCTGGAATCACCGAATCCATTGCTGACAGGGTGCAGCTCGTCATGAGGAAATGCATATTTCATATACCCATTCCATGCATGCTGAAAGGCTTCCTTCACGGCATCGGCCTTCTCCTGGCTCTGCAATTGTTGACCAAGGACGGCCTCGGTCTCACCAAAAGGACGAGCAACAGCTGAACCTGCCAGGCCCACTGCAGCTAGCAAAAGAGAAGGAGCGCGCATCGTTAGCGCAAAGTCTGGCCCGAGGAACCGCGGCGCGTGTAGAAATAAATAATAATAGCGGGGGACGCAGGGATTCAAATAGGAGAGTCAGCCGGATCACGAAAGAGAGACTACCCGTAGCTTTCCAAGCGACTTTATAAAGGTGGATTGAAAAAAAAAGAATGGAGAGGGAGGACCATGAACCAAAGGGGAAGCCGTCACACGCGGTCTTCTTTACCTGCATTCTGGTAACTTGGGGGTCTCACGTAGGGATCTGGGCTGGACTCCGATCCCTTTCTCTGCAGTGCCCCTATCGTCATTTTTTCCCTCCTGACGGGGGAGATCTGCAAGGACCGCCCCACTGCTGTGCTGCGATGCCTCTTGCTTCGGAGGTATGCACTCCTAACCTGGCCCTTCCGATGAAACCATGCCATGACTTCGGCCTCGTGCTTCGTAGTATTACCAAGCTTGAGCGTGATTTCCTCGAAACCTATCGCACACATCTCCGGGAACGCGCAATGAGTGGCTTTAATTTTCGAGCTTCCCCGGGATCTTCATCTCGGGTGACCGACACGAATGACAGTTGAGTCAGGGCCCCGGACGCACTATTCCATTCGTGGCGCAGGAAGCCGAATCATGCAGTCGCACTGACAAGGCCAAGAAAATACCCCTCATGGCGTTTTGTCCGAAGCTTTGTGTTTCTCTAGCCTGTGATGGCGGGTAGCCACTATGGGGAGGCTGATCCGTGCTCATTGGAGCCCGCGCTAGCACTAAGCCAATCCATTTCGGGATATCCTGGAGCATCTGATTGTGATCACTACACTAGCTCAAACTTCCTGGAAAGATTGGGTATGTTCAAGGCATTCCTGATCAATGCAACAAAAGGTCCAGCGCGAGCCAAACCAGCCTGGACATTCCTTGTATTTTCGGGTCCGTTGGAGCGAGGGCTATTAGACGACCTGCGATGCTCGATGCTCCGCACGTGGATTCCCATGCGGGACGAGCGACCCCCTTCTATGCAAGGCACACCCCAAACCGGATCGGATCGGGCTCTCGATAACTAAGACGGGCTTAAGTTGGTGCTTGAAGTCACACCATTGAGAACTGACTCAACTAGAATATGCAGCCCTTGTGACAGCAGGGACGACCCAAATGTGACAATAGATCAAAGTTCAGCCTAGAATCAGGAGCATAGCTGGGACCCTGGCTTTTGACGAACCCTGGAGAAATTCGTCATTGTCGAAGGCTCATGTGCATGCAAGTCCTAGACACGCACGACTCGTTTCACGTCTTTGAGAGGATATATCCAGAGGGTGCAAGCTTTCATGCCCACTGAAGCATCAAGCCCAGCATCTGCAAGCGCAAGCGCTGGAGTAGCTCCCACTTCCTGGGTTGAAGGCGGGGCACATTTGTCAGCCTTCTCCCCACAGACGACTGGATCTATAAGCACACTTCATTGCACAGAATATCTCCGGAAGTGACCTACAAGAGACTCAAATTAGATTTTCAAAGGCACCGGCAGTATCGTAGCAACATCCAAAACTCTCGTCGTCCGCAATCGCTCGGGAGAGCCTCAATTGGTCCAGGAACGGCTTCCAGTGCCTATATTAGCAAAGGGCAAGTCTAGATCAAGGTCTTGCATGTGCCTCAAAATCCCACGGACGGCAAGTCTCCAATATAGACCTAGTAGACCAGGAGCTTAGTATACGAAAAGTCCAGGGTTTCGATCACGAGCTATCTAGTGAGCTGTTTGATGGATTGCCCCTGTGGCTGGAGCAGGGTAAAGTTCGGCCGAACCAGCCCAAGGTTCTTCACAGGTTGGATTCATTGCCTAAGGGTTTCCAGGAATACCGTGATGGCGTCATTTCGGCCTACAAAATTGTATATGAGCTGTAATGGAAAATAATTCGAACCGAAGGATGCAGCTATCTTTCGCACCCTTGGCCAACGCTCAAACCAATCAGACTTTAAGCATCATTCCGATTCTTGAGGGTAGAGCAGTAGACCGCTGGACAGTAAATGGCGAGGCCGGGAGCGGAGATGAATCAGCGGCTGCAGATAGCGGGCCGCCGAAAAAAAGGTAACAAGAGTCATCGGCTTTTCACTCTTCCACCTTTTCCACTCTCCGCATTAGAACCCCCCCCCCAAACTCCTAAGGGGTTTTCATATCCCTTTATACTCCCTCCCTTTGTATTCTTTTCCACAAATATACGCCATGGCAACGCCATTCCTTATCTCGTGCCCCTCCAACCCCACCTCAGGGCTCTCCATCAAGCAGATCGCCTACTTCGGGCGAGTGTCGGTGAAGGTCTCGAGTCTCGCCGAGGCCGAGCAATTCCTGCGCCAGAACTTCCGCCACCTCGATGTCTTTGTTGACGCGACTACCATCCCCTCCGCCGGCGATCTTGTCGATGTCCTCAACGCCGGTGCCGCGAAGATTCTCATCACCCTCGACCAATTGACCGCACTCTCCCAGGAACAATCAGTCCCGTCATCACGTCTGCTCGTCAATGCCCCTTCAGATGCTGAGTTGGACACTCTCCAGCAGTGGATCGCTGCCAATGCCTCCGAGCGCAACGAGGCCAGTGTCTGTACTGCTCCCGCCTCGATCTCCGCCGCTGCCACAAAGTTGAATATCAGCTCCGATTCTCCTCGCCTGTACACTGCTTTCGGTAATCAAGTCATCTCGGAGGATTCAGTCAAATCAGCTATCGAGCAAAATGCCATCGCTATCATTCCCTCTCAAGCGTTGACCGTCGAGCGGGATGCGGCTAGTCAAATCTCTGCCGCCAAATTAATTGCTTCACGCGCGGTCACTGACCAATCCAATGGCCTCTACGCGACCTCAGTGACAGATGAGCGGGGAGTCTGTCTAGGGTTTGTATGGAGTAGCGATGAGAGCATTGCAGAAGCCATCCGTACTGGCACCGGTGTCTACCAAAGCCGCAAGCGCGGGCTGTGGTACAAGGGCCAGTCCAGCGGAGACACCCAGGAACTGATTCGCATTGGTTATGACTGTGATGCTGACTGCCTGGTCTTTGTTGTCAAGCAGACCGGACGAGGTAAGATGAATGGTCACTTCTCTCCATCTCTAGCTAATCGTACTGACTCATAATTCAGGCTTCTGTCACCTCGGTACTGAGTCCTGTTTCGGTGCCTCCACTGGTCTTTCTCGTCTTCAGAAGACTCTTCACGAACGCAAAGCTAATGCTCCCGCCGGATCTTATACCGCACGCCTGTTCAATGAGCCTAAACTCGTCGCGGCCAAGGTTATGGAGGAGGCCGAGGAGCTGTGCGAGGCAAAGACCAAGGAGGAAATTGCCTTTGAGGCTGCCGATCTGTTTTATTTCGCTCTCGCTAGGTGTACTGCTGCTGGTGTGTCCTTGGAAGACATCGAGCGCAACCTCGACCTCAAAAGTCTCAAGGTCAAGAGGAGAAAGGGCGACGCTAAGGGTCCTTGGGCTGAGAAGGCTGGTCTGGCCCCTGCCGAGTCCAAACCTGCTGCTCCTGCTGCTGCGCCTGCGCCTGCGCAGTCGGCGACAGAGGATCGCACCACCCGCATTGAAATGCAGCGTGTCATTACAGCCTCTACCCCCGCTGACGAGGTCTCGGCCTTCCTGAAGCGTCCTTCGCAGAAGTCCAACGATGCCATTGTTGCCATGGTGAAGCCTATTATTCAGGAAGTTCGTGAAGGTGGAGATGCCGCCGTACTCAAGTACACTCACAAGTTCGAGAAGGCCACTTCATTGACCTCTCCAGTCATCAAGGCTCCCTTCCCCGCTGAGCTCATGAAGTTGACCCCCGAGGTTCAGGAGGCCATTGATGTTAGCATTGGTAACATTGACCGATTCCACTCTGCCCAAAAGGGAAGCAATGATGCCTTGACGATGGAGACCATGCCTGGTGTCGTCTGCTCCCGTTTCTCGCGTCCAATTGAACGTGTTGGTCTTTACATTCCCGGTGGTACCGCCGTGCTGCCTTCCACTGCTATGATGCTGGGTGTTCCTGCCATGGTGGCCGGCTGCCAGAAGATCGTCCTGGCCTCGCCTCCTCGCTCCGATGGCAGCATCTCGCCCGAGATTGTCTACGTCGCTCACAAGGTCGGCGCTGAGAGCATTGTTCTCGCTGGTGGTGCTCAGGCGGTGGCTGCCATGGCTTACGGTACCGAGAGCATCACCAAGGTGGATAAGATTCTCGGTCCTGGTAACCAGTTCGTGACCGCAGCCAAGATGTTCGTTTCCAATGATACTTCCGCCGGTGTCAGTATCGACATGCCCGCTGGCCCCAGTGAGGTTCTTGTCATCGCCGACAAGACCGCCAACCCCGCCTTTGTTGCCTCTGACTTGTTGAGTCAGGCCGAGCACGGTGTCGACTCCCAGGTCATCCTGATCGCCGTCGACCTGAGCGAGCAGGAGCTTCGCGCCATCGAGGACGAAGTCGATGCCCAGGCCAAGGCCCTTCCTCGCATGGACATTGTCCGCGGCTCTCTTGCACACTCTTTCACTCTTGTCGTCAAGGATATCGACGAGGCCATGGTTCTCAGCAACGAGTACGCTCCCGAGCACTTGATCCTGCAGGTCAACAACCCCGAGGCCATCGTCGAGCAGGTTCAGAACGCTGGTAGCGTGTTCATTGGTCCCTGGACCCCCGAGAGTGTTGGTGACTACTCTGCCGGTGTTAATCACTCTTTGCGTATGTTTTCCTATCCCAAATACCCCTCATCTCATCTTCTAACATCTTCCGTTTAGCCACCTACGGCTACGCTAAGCAATACTCCGGCGTCAACCTAGGCTCTTTCCTGAAGCACATCACCAGCTCCAACCTGACTGCCGAGGGTCTCATGAGTCTCGCAAAGACCGTTGAGACTCTCGCCGCTGTCGAGGGTCTGGATGCCCACAAGCGGGCTGTCAGCATTCGTGTCGCTCACATGCAAAAGGACCGCTCATAGACTGTGAGCACCTGGCTTTATCTCTGTCTCAATTTTTATCATGATGCAATGTGCAATGAAACCAAAATAGCGGCAATTAAATGATCAGCATCTTCCACTGTCCTCGTACGTAGGCCCACTTAAGGTTCCATTTTAACGCCTAAGGGTGATACCCAATGATATCAGATATACACGTAACTTGATCGCACCATTAGAATTTTCCTACGGCTAAAAAGAGCGGAAAAAAAGTATGAGTCAAATCCCAGCGTATTTGGTAGGACTATCGAAGGGACCAAGTCCAGCGAGGTATCTTTGTATGAACCGAGAAAGAAAAAGAAAAAAAAAAGAATCCAACGCCCCGAAGCATAGCCTCGAGCTCAAGCGATGATGCAAATGACGCCAACCCTAAACCATAACAATTCTTTTACAATTGCGCGACATCGTTCAAAATCTGCACCTCCTGTCCGGGCTTAAATGCAGGAAGACCCATGTAAGGGCACCCGTCACATCGGAAGGCATCTCCAAGTGCACAACTTCCACACGAGCCTGTCTTGCCCTCAACTGTGAAGTCTACCTCGGCAAGGTCGTCTGTACCCAGCTTCATCACGTTCAAGCTCTTGTCTGCGTTTGCGCGGCGCTCCTTATCCTCAGCCTCTAGGCGATCAGCGAGACCACACGTACAATCCTTGCAGGCTCGTCGCCGGCGGCCGGTCTTCGGTTGGCATTCTGGAGCTGTGAAAGTTAGAATTGGCATTGAAATAATTGGAAAGAAGGAGACATGGACGTACGCGGCATAATGGGTCTCGAAAAGTCGTCCTCGTCAAGAAGAGAGTCTTCATTAATAAACTCGTCATCATCATCCCGGTCATGGTTGTTCACGTTAAAGTCATCTGAGAATCCCATGGCGGGGGTAGCGGGCGGGGCTGTCTTCTTTTTCTTGCCGAACTTGAGAGGAATGGCAACTGAGGCTTGTTCGTAATTGGGTTTCTCGAAGCCAGAGGCGGTCTGTATGAGACCGGCCAGGACAGCTTCCATGGCTTCGGACATGTCGAGTGGTTTATCTTGTGTTTGGAGCTTTGCGCCTGGCTTCATGGACGGCACGAGGGCGGTATATACATCGCGGGTGAGGAGGGCGAGAGCCTCGGTGCGCCGTGAGCCGTCTGAATCGGTGAGGACTAGGACAGTGTCATATGTGTTTGTGGGGAGTGAGACAAAGCCTGCGGAGAGGCGGTCGAGCATTTGGAGATCTGTGGATTGGCGGTCGAAGGTGGTGAAGACAGCTCGTAGTTTCTCCTCGTGAGTGGCGATGGAGGGGGGAGCGAGGAGGAGAGTACGTGGGGCATCGACGGGCTTCGAAGGAGCGGGAGTCATGTCGAGGTCGTCGCTTGTATCAATAGTCACGAAGGAGGGCGCCATTATGAGTGTTTGGAGAGTGACCTCTGTGGAGGGGAGAGAAAATGTGGTACAGTGAGGGGTGGCGACATTTCACAGTCACCGATAAAAGATAACCTTAGTCAGCGGCCAATTTATAATCAGATGAGTGGGCGCCTATCAGCGATCCGGAATTACTCCTATGTCGGAGTGCTTTACTCCCTTCGACATGGGAAATGAGACTGACGTATTCTGTTGCTTGAGTCTTTAGTCTCCTATTCCACTAGGATGGTTCATTTACAATCGCGGACTGGTGAATGGCAAGAGGGAGCCAAACGTTTTTACTTCGTTCGTCGATCTATTCCCTATAGTCCTAATTCTTCCAGCCCTGGTCACCTTGGACGTCGGGTCTAAGTCACTGTCGTTTGAAACCAATTTTTACAAATCGTTGTGAAATATACAGCAAATTTTAGACGATACCAATCAAGCGTAACCAAAGTCAATAGTGTTCCTCTTCCAACGGATCTGTCGTTGCCGATGTGGGTCATTACATTCTATGGAGATCTCTTTGACTTGATCAGCGTACTTGTGTGGAACAAGCCTATGTATTCAAGTTTGAGCAGGGAGGTGAAAGTACAAGACCTGGTCCATGTTGAGAATATCTCAAGGTAAAGAGGGCATGTGGATCCAGACGAATGTTTAGTGATTCAAAATTATCTGGCTCAAATAGTGTCTGCTGTTCGATCACCCAGTATTGGGTGCCGACTGTTCTCGATTCCCGCGCCGATGTGATGTAGCAGTCTGGGTCCTGGCCCAATGCTCAGGCGTTGGTGATCCGTCACTGAAAGGCTCAGAGCGAGGTCACCGAGCCTGGGCCCAACGAGGTTCATTCTGTAAGCCCGACGCTGTGCTCACAATGAAGCAGCGTGAAATCCGCTATGCAGAGCGATATGCTGGTATCTATGTACATGAAAGGAGATGTAGAAGTTTTGCCGTCGTCAACTCGTAACGGGGCGCTTCCGGCCCGCTCAGCGCTTGCGCTCACGAATCTTCCACTTAATGCCATTCTTGTTGGTGCCTCCGACGGAGTTATCCATCTTCGACCGCTGCCAATCGACCTCTCTTTCGGCCGCCTCGATCTCGGAGAACTGCTTGCGCAGCGCCTTCAGCTTGTTCTCTCGGGCTTCAACTGCCCGCTTTCGGAGCTTACGAGCCCGACGAATCTCTTGCAATTTTTGACGCTCCGCTGCAAGCTGCTTGGCAGATTTCTTAGTGTCGGTAGGCTTTTCGTCTTCATCTTCGTCCATAGAGTCTTCATGTTGAATACGCTTCTTCTTCAAAGTCAGTTGTTCGCTTCGGTCGTCGGCGAACACCACCTTGCTTGGCTTGGGTTTTGACGGGGCACTGAAAGCAAAATCGTCAAGGTCGGAGTCGAAGCCATCAAACTCATCGGCGTCTTCCTCGTTCTTCTGTTGGGTCTTCACGCCAAGAGACTCGTTCATGCCGTTCTGCAGTTCCTGCTCACGCTCTAAGCGCTCGATCTCCCGACGTATGCGCTCACCAACTGTTCGCAGGTAGCCTTTGTCTTGTGTCTTGAGAAGCTTAATAGCATCGTGGCTCAACCCGCGAGCAGCAGCAGAGTCTCGTCCAACTGTGCCTCGTCCATGTCGTCCTTGTGTCCTGTCCTTGTCTCCCATCATACCAAAGTGGAACTCATCGGGATTGCGATCGCGCGCCTTCTCTTCGAGGCGCTTGAGCTTTGCCTTCTTGGCGTTGTAGTCTTTGGCACGAAGTGAGTAATCCTATTGCGACAATTAATAAATTTTCTGAAGGTTCTGCGCTGCTTGCCACAGATTCCAACACCAGCAGAGGCAAGAGATGTGACCAACCTTGTGCTTCTCGAGAATACCCCATTTCTCACGTCCTCCAAGCTGACCACGCTCCTTGTGGTTGCGCCGCTGAACGGCGTTGCGCATGGAAGACATGCTGTGTGGCTGTGTGGCTGCTGTATCGGCAGTGAAGATATAATTGAAAAGAAAATACTCGAATAGAAAGGCACAGATTCTAGGCTGCGAAAGAGGAGTCGAAAGTTCAAGTAGTAAGAGTGGTATGGAAGTTGGTGGCTGTACGGAAGTTTTTTTTTTCTGCTTCCGCCTTGGGCTCTCCGCCCGTCACTCGGTCCCTCGCGCTCCGCATCAACAGATCTCGACTCCCACTTTCTAAGCCTTTCTCTATCGTGGGCGAAAAACTGCTTCCAAGTGAAGTCATAGCTTCAATTTATTTCTGTCGCTTTACTTCAGTGATAATTCTCTCGTCACCTGGCCATTGAAGCCGGACTGCCGAACCACCCCCAACCACCGACGTCTCATCTACCTCCGATCTACACCTATCTTGACCTCGATCCGCAAGATCGAGCTTCTCATTCCCAATGGCTACATCAGCTGCATCCACTGATACCTCATCAACACCGTCGACGCCTCGCAAATACAATCTCCGCAACCCTATGCCGCTGTCAGCGGCCCAGGAACAAGAAGTCAAGAAGCTCTACTACAAGCGCGTACGTAGCCACTGCGCTCCTGAAATCAAGGGTATGTACAATCCCTACTGGATTTTAGTCACAGCTCAATCCTCTCTCTATCACTCATCATCTCACGTCCGTCGAACTGGACCGAGTGCATTATCCGACACTCCGCATCAACCACGGAAGAGGTAGACTAACTCAATCACATCCAGCCTTCGCCGAATGCGCCGTCAACCGAACTGTCACCGCTACTTGGGTATGCCGGCAACAGCGCCTTGCCATGAACTCATGTATGCTCGCTCATGCAAACAATCCTGAGGAAGAAGACCGAGCACGCGAGGAGTGGTTCGCAACATACGAGGAGCGGAGACGTGCGAAGGAAGTGGACCTGGCCAAGGTTGAGCAGCGCCGCGAGGAGGTCATTCGCATGATGAGGGCAGATGAGGAGCGACAACGTCAGCAGGCTCAGGGGAGGTGATCGACTCTACTTTTGATATCCCTCTCTCTTCTTCTTTTCTTGACCACCGCTTTCACGCGGGTGTATATCTCTTTTGAGTTGACGTCTGGGTTCATTTTCTTGATTCAGTGGACTCGGCTTGGACTGCTGAGATGAAAGTCGCTCTGCTCAGCATTTTATCGCTTTATGAGCATCCTACTCTGGGCACTTTTTGTCCGGGTGGATCCCAGGCGACAGTTCCCGCCCGGTCATGACTAGATGCGGAGCTCACATGTCTTCTCTCCTCACGGCGTACAACGGGAAAAACAAGGCGTTATTCAGGGCATTTGTTGCATGTTCATCCCGAATTGGGATGACGGGGTGACACTCGATTATGTACAGTATATAAGAACTTGAAAGCATGCTTGGTTTCAGTGACCATATTATCCATCACCTCCGTTATATTCTCTGGAACTGACACTTTGTGACCCGTCAGTTCGTGTATATCTCAAGCTTTGCAAAGTCCTCGGCATGAAAAGAAGGCCCAACACTCTCTCTGGGTTGCAGAAGCGACCCTTCTAAGTGTTTGTAAATGGCACAACACCAGGCACCAGTAACACCGTCCAACCCAGATTTTGACGCAATAAAAAACAAGGGGGAAAAAGAGCCAGCTTAAACTTAAGCATCATTCATCTTCTGGTCCTCGTCTCCCTCGCCTGTTCCCCCCCATAGCCGTATCTTCACCGAAGATATCCTCCATCTTGCCATCCTCATCTTCATCCCCTTCATCCTCCGCCTTAGCACCCGCACCCTCCTTGGCTTGCTGTTGAGGCGCATCGGGCATATTCTCCTCCTCCTCCACCTCCTCCTCGCCCTCACTATCCCACTCGTCCTTCAAATTCCACCCGGTCCCCGTAAGACAGAATCTCTCAGGCGGCAACCTCATGCCCGCCATCATAACACTCTGATTCGCAGACCCCGGAGCCGTCCCATTAGGCGCAGCAGCCGCGTCGAATCCCCGAGAGACACCAGGAAGAGCAATTCGGTTTCTCTCAGATGCAATATCCATCAAAAATTCCTTCGGCAGCCCAGTCTGGAACTGATAATGTAGTCGAGACGCAATACTCAGCCGCAGCGCAGGCAATGAGACACTGTTGACTTCCGTAGAAGACGAGCCTTTTCCTCCCGTTGTGCCCTCGACAGCGCTGGCGTAGCCTTCCGTCGCGAGATGCACTGCATCTTGCAGGACGTTGGAGGTGTAGCGGTAGGCGAAGTCGAGGAGTTGGAGAGGCACGCGGTCTTGGTAGGCTGTTACGCCGAGCGAGGCGAGGAGCATATGTACGAGACGGACATCGCGCGGACGCCGCGACTTGCCGCTATCTTGGAGCGATGTTCCAGGAATGGGTGGTGGTTGTTGTGCGGTTGATGTGGTAGGGGCTGTAGATGGCATGGCGGGCGTTTGGGATGCGGCCGGTGCGGAGACGCCGTTGGCTGCTGAGGAAGACTCTGCGGGTGGAGTGAGAGGTTGTGTGGCTGGCGCAGAGCCTTGTGTTTGGCTTGGAGAAGCCATTGTGAATGGCAAGGTTTAGAGGCTGGACAGAGCGCTGCGGTGGGTTGGAGTGAGAGATTGGTCGGTCGGCGACGTTTCAATGTGATCGACTAGAGAATAGGCCGAAGGGCATCTGCCAACATTACTGGCGTATATCCGCTTATCAGGATTCCGGTACCCGAGGCGTGTAGAGCGTGGACCGTCGCGATTGGAGTGGTCCAGCGTGGAGGAGGATCTGGTGAAGCCGAAAAGAGCGCAGGAGCTCCGATGACCCGCTAACCTGTTTTGAGTAACCCTCCTCAGGTATGAAGCGCAACCTTTTCACAGGCCTTTGGGTCTGTAAAAAATTTCTTGGCATTGAGTCTTTTGCTTTATTTAAAAGTACTGGAGTGTTTTACATTTTCTTCGCCAGCTAAACGCACCATTGAGCCAAATTGTGATTGTAGAGTCTCTGGGCGTCTAGCACTAGGACTTGAATGTATGGTGAGAGCATGAAATACATGTACATCATGGTTCCCATCCTCACAAAAAAGGATATGTCATAACTAACCATAGTAAGTCAATTCAATTTTAGATATTATTTAATGGTATTTGAGAGTTGTTCATAGTCGGAAGAAAGTATTTGGAAGTTTTGATTACTGTCTATTGTTGACATATCCCAATGCTACAAAACCGAGGATAATCGCCGAAGCTGCATTCGTCTGCCTTAGTACGGCTTGAAACGATCCTTCTGCTTCTTATCCTTCCGCGATGTCTTCCCAGATCCGGCCTGACCTTGGGACTCCTCGCCACCTGCGGGTTTCCATGCGCGCACGTACCCATCCTCACCGCCAGTGAAAACCGATTGACTCTAAAAAAAAACCTATTGTAAGCCTCAAGTCCATCAGAAAAAATAATATGTCAAAACGGACCTGTTCATCCAAGTAGATAGAGCGCACAACCTCCTCGCCATGGGCACCAGGAAGACGCCAGAGATTGTCCTTGTCAAACTGCCACGAGGGGCTAGAAACAAGCGGAACTAGATCCAAACGCTGATCACTACACAGTGGATTAGCAGCAAACTCAAGATACGTGCTCGGGAAGCCTCCCCGCTCTCAGCTATACATACATCTTGTTTCCGGCCGCGATATATGGCCCTTGACTGCCGATGCAGAGCTGAGCAACATACTCACAGCCCAGTGGCTCGCGCACATCATCGAAATGCACGGGCTCAGGCCCCTGCGTAGCATCGTCCGGGTCTGTGGCTGGGTGCACGGAGAAATGCTCGTCGTGGCTCAACGCAAATATAGTGCGCTCGGATAGGAAGCCAGCATGGTGGACTGAGCCGTGGTTGATGACTTGGACAAGAGCTTCGTCTTCGTCTGTTACTGTTGTGTCGTAGATGTTGACAAGGCCATCTGTGCTACCAGATAGTAAGATGTTGCTGCGGGTCGGGTGATATTGAAGCTGTACGACACGCAGGACACCGTCTGATTAGCGCTTGTCTCGAGATCAATCGTGGCGCAGGGACTCGTAGCCGGCTTGTACACGCTTACCTCTGTAATATCGTCATTGTGACTCTCCACATATTGGAGACGGGGTGCTTGGGGTGATCTGATATCCCTATTTGAGTAAGTACCTCAAACCATGAACCCAGGAATTTGCCTTTCTGACACATGGGAGGATATGGGAAGATGGATCGTCTCCGGAACAATCTTGCCAGAGCTGCTCCAGTGGAGGCTGGGAAAGCACTTACCAAAATGCAACAACAGCCTGTGAAGACACGAGCTCCGTACCCGCAACAATCGAGTTTGTCTCCGGATTACAAGCCACAGAAAGCACAGGAGCGTTTCTCGCTGTACACGCGACCCATTAGCCCATATGTACCCCCCAAATGAAATATCTCTACGGCCGTCTGTGGACCCATGACGTAGGAATATCCCGACACCGAGAGACCTGCCCGATTGCCAATCCTCCAGCAGATCCGCAGGGAAGTATAGGTACATTTCCAAATCCACCAGGGACAAAAGCCGGAAGACACAATAGGAACCAAAACCGACTTACCCGTTTCCAACTCGACCACCGCGTTGCCGGACCGAACATCCCATACCTTCACCTTTCCCTCGCGGCCTCCAGTGACCAGCAGCTGGGATTCACCAGCGGTATAGCTGCGCAGTGAAGAGACGCCATCATGAGTCTTGTTCGAGATCACAGATACGCTATCGAGATTCGAAGCGTCGAAGACGCGCAGTGAATCATCGGACGAGATAGCAGCGAAGCATCCCGCAGAAGCCGCGATGCTGTAAATATAATTATCAGCCGGCAGACCCAGGGACGAGGAGGCGACGGCTTGAAGTGTATGCATTTTCCAAAGGTCGAGCGATATAGACTTGTACTGTACGCCGTACGCCGTATCCCGTACGCGGCTAATGTGTCGCCCGTGGCTGAGAGGCGCAGTGGATCAGCACTTGCGCGGGAGTCTCAGGATATTGAGGCAATATCTGAGGTCCAATAAATCGTGTCGATCGCCGCAACACACAGCTAATTGAAAATGTCCGGTGTGGTTCTCTGTATGGAGGTCAGGCGCTAAAAAAAAAAAAATTCCTGGTACGTGGGGCTTCCCGTCACCGCATTGTATACAATGCGGTGACTACAGGTACACCGACCGCCATTGAGCTCCAAACTGGATTCTTCGATTCTCGAGCTACTTGGTCTTCTCTATTTGTATCGTTGTGCATTTATCCTGAGGACCATTTCAGCCTTCCACGGCTGTTTTCATCGGCTTTCTTAATAGGTTGTTCTTCCATATACTACGCATTGTAGGTCTCCGAGTGGGAGATGCCTCAGGTCTATAAATTGGGCAGCCGTGTGGTTGTGTGGCCTCATGTAGGGATTCTCCGGTTCTTCAACCAGTCCTCTTCCGCGAGACGAAGAAGAAGCGGACTCAGATGTGTGGACATTTAGAACGACCAGGAGCGACCCGAGGCACTGGATCGGATCGACACAACGATAGGTCACCAGGCAAATTCCTATGCAGTAAGCGAAGTGGGGTCCGTGATTTGCAAATCTCCGTCTGCAAGGACAGTACAGAGTCAGCGAACCCCAAGCTAGTTGCCCCGGAGGTCCCCCGAGCGGGACACGATCCACAAGCCCGGGCAGTGAGACCGCATGTCCAGAGTCGTGGACGATTCTGGTTCGGGGCATTGGTGGAACTGATGTGTTGGACAGGCATCCCATGGGATTCTTTTCCTCGGCTGGGACCATTGGGGGGGGGGTTATTGCAGGCGACAACCCATTGGGACGTGCTGAAACGCTAAGCTTGCGCTAAAAAGGGAGTCTTGGCCGGTGTCAGGCGAAGACGTGATAGTCCTTAGCGTAGGTGTTGGACCGAGTCAGGAGGGTCCCGAGGCAGTGGGTGACCGACCACACGCTGAATAGAGAACACTGAGAGCCAATCCATAGCGTTGCATCGGGCGACCCAGGAGTCTGGAGAGGGGGGAACACTACAGGGATGATCAGCTCGGACAGGGGAGACCTGACCCGACACTCGTCATGTTGATGGCTCGAGAATAGAGGTGAACCATGCCCGATGGCTTGGACCAGGCCCAGGCGGGACGAGCGGACCGTCGGTGGAGACTGGATCGCTCGAGGACAAGAGGGGAAGGAGTCTCGAGTGACCCAGATTCAAAGAGGATCCGGGATCCAATTTGACTTGCACCGTGAATGCACGGTCGAACCCGAGGGTCTGGAGAGGTTTGGGTGATTTGGCGATTGAAATCGGCTGGGATTTTGGTACCCGGGCATTGGTGAGCCTGGGCATTTGCTGATGGGGGAAATGGTACAATGGTATAGAAGGCCCCTGTACTTCTGTCGCTTGCCTCATTTCCTACCTTTATTTTTTTTCCCCCCTAGAGTCTTTCTGCCCTTGACCTTTTTTTACTTCGTCCCCACCGAACCAGCCCAGCGGCTACACAACCTTAAAAGGCCAACTCGTCCTTGGTTCTGGGCTTTCCCCCCCCGATCCTCGCGCATAGCTCAGCGGATCGTTGCTCGGCTCGGAGTATTTATATGGGTCACCCTTGCATGCTGCTGCATTTCAGCTGCTGGTTTCCTTTGTTTCTGGTTTCTGGTTTCTTCTCTCGGCTAGTTCGATCGATGCTGTCATTCACATGTGATCATTGATCGAACGCCCTCCCTCCACGCTCTAGCTTTGGAGTTGCGAGCGCATCCTCAACATTAGAGCACGCTCGGTCTAATATCCGGTGATGCCTTCAGACGAACACGATCACGGGTTTCGCCGGCGGCTGCCCCCAATGGTGTCCCCACCTCCGCCGAAGAGGTACAAGTCTGAGTCGACGGCTACTAGCGATGTTGGACACTTGAGGTACTACAGTCATGCTCAGTCCGTACCAGTAGGCGAGCGGGCTCGCTCAAGGCAGACTTCTACTGCCATGGATATCTATGCCATCACAGACCGAGATCCCACGGAAAGGGACCACCGTGGTCCAATGGGGCGCTTCACCAGTAATGGCTCGGTCGCGTCTCATTCTTCGCAGCTTTCGCATGCATCCCGTTCATCACCTCCCGTCATAATCTCCAATCGCAAGTAAGTTTCGCCAGCTTGGGTCACATTTGCACGTCCAAATAGTTTCGATGGAGGGCCCAGTGACTGACCTCACGCGATCGCAGGATACCCGAAAAATACCCAGCATATTCAGAGAACGGTCGCTTGTACCATGGCTATCGCAAGGGCATCTATATGCTTCCATGCGACGACGAAGAGCAAGATCGCCTCGATATCTTTCATAAGCTCCTCACCACCGCCCGCGCCCAAGACGGCTTAATATACGCACCCCATCCAAGCAATTCACGTATAATGGACCTCGGCTGTGGCACAGGAATCTGGAGCATCGAAGTCGCCAACAAGTACCCCGATTCCTTCGTAGTCGGCGTTGACCTTGCGCCGATCCAACCGCAAAACCGCCCGAAGAATTGCGATTTCTACGCCCCTTTCGATTTTGAAAGTCCCTGGGCCATGGGCGAGGACTCCTGGGACCTGATTCACATGCAGATGGGCAGCGGGAGCGTCATGAGCTGGCCGAGTCTCTATAAGCGTGTCTTCAACCATCTTCGCCCGGGCGCCTGGTTTGAGCAGGTGGAGATCGACTTCGAGCCGCGCTGTGATGATAGGTCCTTGGGTGGTCTTGCCCTTCGACACTGGTATTCTGCATTGAAGCGCGCAACGGAAGACAGACAGCGACCTTTGGAGCACAGCTCACGCGAGACGATTCGCAATTTACAAGAAGCTGGCTTCACGGAAATTGATCACCAGATGGTAGGCCTGCCCATGAACCCCTGGCACGAAGATGAGCATGAGAAAAAGGTTGCTCGTTGGTACAACCTTGCCATATCGGAGAGTGTCGAATCCCTGAGCCTGGCTCCTTTCAGTCGCGTCTACGATTGGCCTCTTGACAAAATTCAGCGCCTTGCACAGGATGTCAAGGCGGAGGCTTTCAATAAGGATCTTCATTGTTACAACATCTTGCATATCTACCAGGCGCGCAAGCCGCTCGCCAACTAGTCTGTGTCTGTCCACAAGACATAGATCACTGCATTATACCTTCAGTCACAAAACCTCCATCATGACCTGGCGAGACAAGGGTTTCAATGATGCAGGTCATCAATCCAACAGGATTCAGAGCTTTGCGAGCAACAGCAACTCCCATCAAGGCGAGCTGTGCCCGCTTCCTGCTGGATCCCGTATACAGAGTCCTCTCAAACATCTTTGGAAGTCTCATGACTTATAGCCAGCTTCCAAAAGGTGACTTTACGACTGCTCTGTTGCACCTTGCAACTATTGGGCTTCTTTTCGAATAGAGTTCTGCCCTGATCCGATATCCATTGACCGGCTCAGTGGACGACTTCATGCCCATAAGGGATCTTCACTCGACGTGTCTTGGCGAGAGACATACTTTTCCCTTTCACTTTTTTGCGTTCCTTCAGCATTTCATGTGGCGTTTCTGCCGAGTCTACTACATTTCGGCTTCTGATATACCCAGGTTTTGCGCTTTAGATCTCTGGTCGACTAGCTCGCCAGGCAATCTCTCCATACCTTTTTACCTACCCAAGATAGAATAGCCTTGATCTACGTCTATCTACTCATTGTGATCTTGTAGCATGCTTTTGATTAGTAATGCTCAGACAAGCACTCTCTTAAGCTACTGAGGCGTTCTGCCAACGGAAATGATGAGTGTCATACCGGAATTTCGGTATTTGAAGTTTCTTGTCTCCACTGCAAATGCGTGAGGTGGGTGAGTGCACCACTCCACCAACAACTAAGCAAATCCTGAACCACCCAACGCCAAATACCCTGCCTCACAATCACAAACGCCATGTCGATGCAAATGGATTTTCGTGTGGTCCGAAGACCAGATAAAAGAGAAAGACGTAACCATAGATGTCTTTCACCGCCGACGATTTCGCGCTGCACCTCGGGAGGTACCATTGGCGCCAGCCTGGCTATCCTTGTCACCTGTATTCCCTCCACCAGGTGTGCGTCGACGCATGGTACCAGGGCCAACGGCAATGATATCCTCTCCGCTCTCGCTGTCGGATATATCCATGAGGACAGGAACGCCGAATACATTGCCCGTCTCCGCGTCAAGGTCAACTTTGACCGGGTCGAGTGTCACAGCGTCGGGCTCCTCGTCTTCTAGATCGAGACGACGCTGGTGAACCTGTTCGGCTGGGTGGACGTCAAATTCGTCTTCGCGCTCGACGTACTCCACATTCTCTTCGACTTCGCCGAAGTCAGGTGCTAGGGCGGACCATTTCTGTGGACTGACTGTTGACCATGTATAGATACAACCAGACTCCAGACCACAAGCGACTACCATTGGCCGGAGGGGATGCCATTCGACGACGCCGAGTTCTTCTCGTGGACCCTCGAGAATCTTGACGAGAGATCCGTGGCTGCGTTCCCAGACATAGATGTCTGGATTCATGAATGTTGTGGCGGTGACGAATTCACCGGTTGATGAGAATGTAACGTGATTCCAGCTGAGGCGATTGACGACATCTTGGAATTTGTGCTCGACGTGGAGTTTTATGCTTGATGGCTCGAGGCCGATGCCTAGTTGGGATAGGTCGGGCAGTAGGACTGTGCGGATTACACGGTCTGAGCTGTTAACAAGGAGGTCTCGACCGTTGCTGGCGAGACGGAGGAGGATTACTACGCCATTGCAGAGACGCATGGAGTGGATCGTTTTGCAGGTTTCTGTCTCGATGATGTTGATCCATCCCTTTGATGTCCCTCCAATGATGTGGTTTCCAAATGACGTGAAAACCGTGACGCATGTTGAGTGTTTTGCGTCTTGTGCTGCTTGTTTTGCGGCGAACGCTGGATCGACTTCTTCACCGTTTGTGGATTGAGGACGGAGGGGTGCGGAGGGGAGAATTCGCTTTTTGGGTTTGTCGCCGGAGACATCGACAAGGACGGGTTGGTCTTCGAAGAGAGAGGCCACAAAAAGGAGACTAACAAGGAAGACGTTAGTTTCTGTGGAGTCACACAGCATGGGAGAAGGGGATCGTACTGGTTGAATGGGTGTAGCTCGGCGATGTAGACTGGTGCCTCGAATCTGACCGTTCGTATACGCGAGCCGTCTTGTAGGTCCCACAATATGCACTTCCAGTCCTGCGATGAGGTGAGGAGATAACGTCCATCTCTGGACCAGCTATTGAGGGGTTCAGCATCGCCTTTCATCAGAGGGATCCGGAGATAATACCTTATTGATTGGATCTGGCGTGTGTGACCCTGCAGCTTGCGCGCCACACCGTTCGTCTCAATGTCGAAAATCACCACAGTACCATCCACCTATAGCGTAATGTCAGCCTCTATTTTGTTTGCCCTCCCATTCTATCCAACTGTAGTTGCTGTGCACGAACCCGTCCGGATGCTAGATAGTCGCCAGTGTGATTGAACCGTAGACATGTCGCATGGCCAGATTCTGGCTTTATTAGCGCTTGGATATTTTGCTAAGTATGACCGTACGTACTGAGCGTCTCTGTCAACGTATCCGGATAGTCCTGGGCCAGGACGAACGGGTCAATGAGGGACAGATTCATTGCGGCGACACACAGGGTTGCCGAAGTCAATGATCAAGTTCCCAGCCTGGGAGCACCACCAGGATGTCGGCACCAAGCATCCAGTACAAACCTGAGTCTGGGCAGATCAATTCGAGCTCGCCTAGGCTACCAACCACTTATAGCGGTTGTCACATTGTATAGAGCATCGCGTGCGTGAATCTCGGACGGAGAGAAATCCAAGGCGGTCAGCAACGGCACTAAAGTGGTCCCCGCGGATGCCTGAATTAAGCCTGAACACGGGGGCGACTAACGGAGATATCAGTTTTGCCGAGAGATACCGCTTCCCCTAAAGATGCCCTCTAGACAGGTCTGGCGCGCTAAGTGCAGGCAGGGAAAACTCGAGCCCCAATCAACGGGTGAGGCAACCTTCACCATCTCCTTCTCAACCTCCCCGACACGCCCCCCCATCCCCTTGCCATCCAAGAATATCGCGTTCCGCATCGCGATATTTCTTCAGGAGATTTATCTTACGCGAAAATCCCCTGCGCGCCTATTTTCGCTCCCTTTTTCGTGGCTTCGTGACGTTCGGGGACTCTAGGTCGCCGGCGCCCTCGTGGCAAGGGCTGCCAAAGGCCTCAGCCGGCCAGCTGCTTCCAACTACCTTCGTTTCATCGTTGCCTCGTTCTAAACCGACTTTGAGTCGTCGAGTCCGCCAGTCCCTTCAGTTTTTGCGCTTTTAACGACATCACTTCTTTCGTTGTTGCCAGGTCCGCGCTTCCTCTTTCCGACCCGTCAAAACCGAATCCCGACGTGCTCTCGCAAGAACTACCACCACAATGTCGAACGTTTTCTTTCCTTTCTCCAAGGCGCCTTTGCGCACCATCAAGGAGATTCAGTTTGGTCTTTTCTCTCCCGAGGAAATCAAACGCATGAGTGTGGTCAACATTTTATATCCTGAGACTATGGTACGCGCCTACTGATCTCTTCCTCTCCTCAAATCGCAAATTTTGCGGTCCGCCTGACTTCTAACCTTGCAACGCTATAGGATGAACAACGCCAGCGCCCTCGCGCTAATGGTATCAATGACCCGCGCCTTGGTACCATTGATCGCCAGTATAACTGCGAGACCTGTGAGGAGGGACCCAAGGAGTGCCCTGGTCACTTTGGCCACATCGAACTTGCTTCACCTGTGTTTCACATTGGTAGGTGGACAAATACTCACATTTCCTCATCACAGGAGACCATGTGTACTGACTTGAGTCCTTTATAGGTTTCTTAACAAAGATCAAGAAGCTTCTGGAGACGGTCTGCCACAACTGTGGAAAGATCAAAGCCAACACGGTTAGTCATCCCTTCTGGGATGGCAAATCTAATGTGGCAAAGTTTTGCTGACTCTGATACCAGTCTGATTCGAAATTCTTGGAAGCCCTTCGTATGCGAGACCCGAAACGACGCTTCGACCATATCTGGAGACTTTCCAAGGACGTGTTAGTCTGTGAGGCCGACCCAACACCCGACGACGATGAATTTGCGAAGGAGTCCCAGAAGGGCCACTTCCACGGTGGTTGCGGTAATGCCCAGCCCACCGTTCGGAAGGACGGTATCTCTCTTGTGGGCACATGGAAGCCCAGCAAGGCCATGATGGAGGACGAGATGGCACAGCCCGAGAAAAAGACCATCACCCCCTTGATGGCTCTCAACATCTTCCGAAACATCTCCCACGAAGACGTCCGCATCCTGGGCCTAAGCAATGATTATGCCCGTCCGGAATGGATGCTCCTCACCGTTCTTCCTGTTCCGCCCCCCACTGTTCGCCCCAGCGTCATGATGGGGGCCACAAGCGGCTCTCGTGGTGAGGATGACTTAACCTACAAGCTTGCTGAGATTGTGCGTGCAAACCAGAACGTTCAGCGATGTGAAGTGGAGGGTGCTCCCGAGCACGTCATTCGTGAATTCGAGTCCTTGCTGCAGTACCACATTGCCACGTACATGGACAACGATATTGCTGGTCAACCGAAGGCCATGCAGAAGGGAAACCGACCAGTCAAGGCTCTTCGAAGCCGTCTCAAGGGTAAGGAAGGTCGCCTGCGACAGAACTTGATGGGTAAGCGTGTCGATTTCTCCGCACGTACCGTCATTACTGGTGATCCCAACCTGTCTCTTGAGGAGGTTGGAGTTCCCTACTCCACTGCAAAGATTTTGACCTATCCGGAGGTCGTGACCCCGTACAACATTGAGAAACTGCAGTACTTGGTCTCTAATGGCCCTAATGTGCACCCTGGTGCCCGGTATATCGTGCGTGACAACGGCGAGCGAATTGATCTTCGCCATGCCAAGCGTGCCGGTGCTCAGCAACTGCTGTACGGCTGGAAGGTGGAGCGTCACATTGACAACGGCGATGTTATTCTATTCAACCGTCAGCCTTCGCTCCACAAGGAGTCCATGATGGGTCACCGCGTTCGCGTCATGCCTTTCTCAACTTTTCGAATGAATCTTTCAGTCACATCTCCTTACAACGCCGATTTCGATGGTGACGAGATGAACTTGCACGTTCCGCAGAGTGAGGAGGCCCGTGCAGAGCTTGCTGAGCTTGCTCTCGTTCCGAAGAACATTGTTTCTCCTCAGCGTAACGGTCCCCTTATGGGTATTGTCCAAGATACTCTTTGCGGTATTTACAAGATTTGCCGTCGCGATGTCTTCCTCTCGAAGGATCAGGTCATGAACATCATGCTTTGGGTTCCGGACTGGGATGGCGCCATTCCCCCTCCCGCCATTATGAAGCCTCGCCCGCGATGGACCGGCAAGCAGATGATTAGTATGGCGTTCCCTACTGGTCTCAACCTTCTGCGTATCGACAAGGACAGCTCTCCACTCTCCGAGAAATTCAGCCCCCTTAACGATGGTGGCCTGCTAATTCACGGTGGTCAGCTCTTATACGGTATGCTCTCCAAGAAGACCGTCGGTGCTAGCGGCGGTGGTGTTATTCACACCATCTTCAACGAGTATGGACCGGACACTGCTGTCAACTTCTTCAACGGTGCCCAGAGAATTGTCAACTACTGGCTTCTGCACAATGGTTTCAGTATCGGTATCGGTGATACGATCCCTGATCGGAACACCATTGACAAGATCGAGGAGGCTGTCCGTGAGCGCAAGCGTGAGGTCGAAGAGATCACTGCAAGCGCTACTGACAATACACTCGAGGCCTTGCCTGGTATGAATGTCCGTGAAACCTTTGAAAGTAAGGTTTCTCGTGCCCTCAACAACGCTCGTGACGAGGCTGGTGCTGCTACCGAGGAGTCTCTTAAGGATTTGAACAATGCTATTCAGATGGCGCGTTCTGGTTCCAAGGGTTCCACTATCAACATTTCCCAGATGACTGCAGTTGTGGGACAACAGTCTGTGGAAGGAAAGCGTATTCCCTTCGGTTTCAAGTATCGCACCTTGCCCCACTTCACCAAAGACGACTATTCCCCCGAGTCCCGCGGCTTCGTCGAGAACTCTTACCTCCGGGGTCTGACTCCTACTGAGTTTTTCTTCCACGCCATGGCTGGTCGTGAGGGTCTGATCGATACCGCTGTCAAGACTGCCGAGACTGGTTATATCCAGCGTAAGCTGGTCAAGGCTCTGGAAGAAGTCATGGTCAAGTATGATGGAACTGTCCGCAACTCTCTTGGTGATGTTATTCAGTTCATCTACGGAGAGGATGGTCTTGATGGTGCTCATATCGAGAATCAGCGTGTCGATATCATCCGATGCTCAGATGAGAAGCTCCGTGAACGCTTCCGTGTCGATGTCATGGATCCTGAGCGTACCATTGGCCCTGAGTTGTTGGAGCAAGCCAACGAGATCGCAGGTGATTCGGAAGTCCAGAGATACTTCGACGAGGAGTGGGAAGCGATTCTCAAGGATCGCGAGTTCCTGCGCACCGTGGCCAAGGAGGACGAGGAAATGATGCAGCTTCCCATTAACATTCAGCGTATTTTAGAGATGGCCCGAACCACTTTCCGGATTCGCGAGGGCACTATCAGTGATCTCCACCCTGCTGAGGTCATTCCCCAAGTCCAAGCTCTCCTTGAACGCCTGGTAGTCGTTCGTGGTGATGATCCGATTTCCCGCGAGGCTCAGACGAACGCGACCCTGCTATTCAAGGCTCAGTTGCGCAGCCGTCTTGCTTTCCGCCGTCTGGTCACAGATTACTCTCTGAATAAGCTAGCATTCCAACACGTCCTGGGCGCCATTGAGATGCGTTTCGCACGTGCTCAGGCCAACCCGGGCGAGATGGTCGGCGTTCTTGCAGCACAGTCCATTGGTGAGCCCGCTACACAGATGACTTTGAATACTTTCCACTTTGCTGGTGTGTCGTCTAAGAACGTTACTCTCGGTGTGCCTCGTCTCAAGGAAATTCTCAACGTCGCCACCAACATCAAGACCCCTTCTATGACTGTGTACCAGGAAAGCCACATGTCAGGTCAAAAGGAGGGCGCCAAGTTATTGCGCAGTGTTGTCGAGCACACCAGCTTGCGCTCTGTTACCGAGGCCACTGAGATCTACTATGACCCTGAAATCCAGTCTACTGTCATTGAGAATGATCGGGACATGGTCGAGTCCTACTTCATCATCCCCGAAGAAGCTGGCGAGGACATTGCTCACCAGTCCAAGTGGCTGCTCCGTATCATCCTCAGTCGACCGCAGCTGCTAGATAAGGGTCTTACTGTGCAGGATGTTGCCTCGAAGATCAAGCAAGCCTACCCTCGGGATATCGCTGTAATTTTCAGTGATAACAACGCCGACGAGCAGGTCATCCGCATTCGTCAAATTCAAGATTCTAAAGACGATGACGATGACGATGTTGAGTACGACGTGACATTGAAGAAGCTGGAGCAGCACTTGCTCGATACTCTGACTCTCCGTGGTGTCCCTGGTGTCGAACGTGCTTTCATTAACGAGAAGAGTAAGGTTCGTGTCCTCGAGACGGCACTCTCTTCACCAGCAAGTCAGATCCTCTCTGCAAGGAATGGGTTCTTGAGACCAGCGGCTCTTCCCTGGCACCAGTCCTTGCCATTCCTGGTGTTGATGCTACTCGAACCTACTCCAATCAGTTCATCGAGATTTTCGAGGTGTTCGGTATTGAGGCTGCCCGTACTGCTGTGCTCCGTGAGTTGACTCAGGTGTTGGCCTTCGATGGTTCCTACGTCAACCACCGTCACTTGGCTCTTCTTGTCGATGTCATGACCGTTCGCGGTTACTTGACTCCTGTCACCCGTCACGGTATTAACCGTGCAGATAACGGTGCACTTATGCGTTGTTCGTTCGAAGAGACCGTGGAAATTCTGCTTGAGGCAGCCGCTTTTGGAGAGCTGGATGACTGCCGTGGTGTCTCAGAAAATTTGATCCTGGGACAGATGGCCCCCGCTGGAACGGGAGAATTTGATGTCTATCTGGATCAGTCCTTGCTTAACACTGTTGTCTCCAACCCTCGTGGCCCTATGATCGACGACAAGGGCATGGGCCCTACTGGTGCTTCTACCGAGTACGATACTGGCTCGCCCATGGCCAGCTCGCCTTACATGGTTACTGGAGATCCGGACGCAAGCTTCTCTCCTATTCGCCAGCCCGGCGCAGAGACTCCCGGAGGCTTCAGCCAATATCGTCCAAACGCGGATGGTTATGGTGGATTCAGCCCGGGCGCGCGCAGCCCTGGTGCTTACTCTCCGACCAGCCCGTTCAACACCAGCCCGACGTCTCCTGGCTACTCGCCAACCTCAAGCTACTCGCCTACGTCCCCTGGTATCGGTCTGACCAGCCCAGGCTTCGTGACTTCTCCCGGTTTCTCGCCTTCAAGCCCAAGCTTTAACCCAACGTCTCCGGCATACTCGCCCACGTCGCCTGCATATGGAGCCTCACCTACGTCTCCATCTTATTCTCCCACTTCGCCCGGCTTTTCGCCGACTTCGCCAAACTACAGCCCGACGTCCCCAAGCTTCAGCTCCCGCCTCCCCGGCTTTCAGCCCCACGTCGCCCAGCTACAGTCCCACGAGCCCAGCTCTTGGTGGCGGTCGACACTTGTCCCCTACGTCACCTACTTCACCCAAGTACACGCCCACTTCACCTGGGTGGTCTCCTACTAGTCCCCAGTCTTACTCTCCGACCTCTCCAAACTTCTCTGGTTCTCCGACGTCCCCTGGCTATAGCCCGACTTCTCCAGCTTACAGCCCTACGTGAGTTCTCTCAATATTTTCCAAGTACTCTCACTAACAACAAAAAAGGTCTCCACGCCAGTGAAGCTCGGTCATGTACCACCACCAAAAAACCGATAAAGCAAAAGATTATCGGACTTGACTGGGGCAATATCTTTTTTTTTTCGATCTGGGGAGCCGTTCTCCGTTCAATTGTATCTGTTTTTTTAGCACTGCTCGCGAGCCTTTTCTGCTCGAGATGCCCCCCCCCCCCCCAAGTTTTAGTTTCCACTCCATTTTCGAGATTGTGAACGACTTTGTTTTCCCCCACGGCCGGTGACATGGATGAATCTCTGGGGAGGCTGAGGCGTTGCGGTACCTTTGGAAGCCTTGGACTTGGTCTAGAGGCATGCCTAGGGCTATGCAGTGCTCCTTTCTCAGAGAAAACGCCATTTTTTGCTTTGCCTTTTCTTTTCTCTTTTGCATGAAGAGCGCACTGGGGGTTTTGTATTTTGTCTGCTTTACTCCCGTTCTGTACACAGAATATCCCAGGGAGTTGAATAAAAAAGAATTCTAATGACATTCTTTCATCTGAATAGAGTGGCAAAATAAGAATCAAAGTTAATGTAGACTGAAGAAAGATGTGGACGTTGTAGAAATGTTGGAGCTCTGGTGGAGCGGTATTTCACCGTCGGCAGAATGAAGCTCCGTCAAGCCAAGTGGCCCGTTGAAACTACATCACTGCTCCTCGCATTGTTCGCGGGTTTGCCTTCCTGATTCTCGTTGAACCAAGTGTCGCAATGCGACTCTTACTTTCCAACTACCTACCGCAAGCATCATGAGGACCATGTTCTCCTGCTTCGTAACGGCCCTGCGTACGACCCCTCCCCGACTCTAGGGTCGCCAGATGCTGACAGCTTCACAGTGCTATTACAGACATGCGCAGCGGGGTCCAGTCAACAACCTCTCGGAGAGGAATCCACCGCCAATGCCGCAGCAGACAGTGTGGACTACCAAGAGTTCCTATTCGCGACAGGACAACCAAAGTCGCAGCCCGTAAGCCGTGAGTATTACTGCCTGAGTTGTATCAGGGGCCCACGCGATCAATGATACTGATAAAGCCTTGATTTCGTTGTAGAACGAGTCCAAAATGTCTGGAACACTCTTCGAGCCGTCGAACCCGCCGCATCCCACACCAATAAACCTTCAGGACTTCTCGGCTACACCTTGCACTACGGCCGTGAAGCATTTCGGCTACTCTTCCTGAATGGACCCGCCACCGACAAGACCGGTCGCAAGACCAATCCAACCGTTATCCGAGCCGTGGAAGAATTAAAAGCAGCAGCAGATGAAGACCAAGACACAGACGCGATGTTTCTCCTCGCGGAGATGAACTTCTACGGCAACTTCTCTTACCCGCGTAACTTCAGCGAGGCTTTCCTGTGGTACAATGATCTGGCATGGTTGACAGGTAACAGCACAGCACAGTCTATGGTTGGGTTCATGTACGCGACGGGCATTGGGGAAGCGGTCGAACGTGACCAGGCCAAGGCGTTGATGTACCACGAATTCGCGGCCGAAGGAGGAAACATTCGATCGGAGATGACCCTGGCGTACCGCTACCACACGGGCATTGGGTCACCTAAGAGCTGTGAAAATGCGCTCTTCTACTACAAGAAGGTAGCCGATAAGGCGATTGACTTCTACCGAACTGGTCCGCCGGGTGGACATGCGATGATTCGGGACTCTTATCGCTGGGCCGATGAGGAAGGTGGTATCTATGGTGAAGGGGCTAGTGTATCAAGCTCGGGGATGAATGCACGGGACAAGTCGCATGCCGCCGAGGCCAGTGTCGAAGATGTACTGGAGTTCCTGGACCTCATGTCCCGGAAAGGCGAAATGAGTCACACTTACACTCTGGCTAAGATGCATTACGAGGGAGCTCGTGGTCTTCCTCGGAACTTTTCGAAGGCTATGAAGTATTTTAAGGTTGTGGCTAAGAAATATTGGAGCGAGGACGGGTCAGTCAAACAGAACCCGCCCGTGGGACTCGATAAGCTGGCTGCCAAAGCGGCAGGACACATTGGCCTGATGTGGCTTCGAGGGGAGGGTGTGAAGCAATCTCCTGAAAAGGCTATGCTTTGGTTCAGGCGAGGCTTGGTCAATGGCGATGCACTCTGCCAGCACGAGATAGGGCTGATGTACCTCTATGGCTACGGAGTGCCTCAGGATGCCTTTAAAGCATCCTCCTACTTCAAGGCAGCAGCAGACCAGGACATTCCGGCAGCGGAAACGAGACTCGGCGCTCTCTTCTTGGATCAGGGAGATGTTGCCGCTGCAACTCGCTATTTCGAACTCGCTGCTCGCTGGGGCTGGATGGAGGCGTACTATTATCTCGCAGAGATGACAAATTACGGGGTTGGTCGTGAACGACATTGTGGTGTTGCTACAGCCTATTACAAGCTGGTTGCCGAGAAGGCTGAGATACTTCACTCGGCCTTTGCAGAGGCAAATGCGGCCTACGAGGCTGGAGACAGGGAGAGCGCCCTCATCCCAGCTATGATGGCCGCAGAGCAGGGCTACGAAACTGCGCAGGCTAATGTGGCCTTCCTTCTTGACGAACAGCGTTCTCTGTTCTCGTTCGACTCCATTCTGCCATGGGTCAAGAAGACTCGGTCCGCCCTACTTCGTAACCCGAGGCTGGCACTGATTTACTGGACAAGGTCTGCCAAACAAACCAATATCGACTCGTTGATCAAGATGGGTGATTATTATTTGGCTGGCATGGGGACGGTCTCAGATGCTGATAAGGCCTCGACTTGCTACCACAATGCCGCCGAGGCACACCGTAGTGCACAGGCTTACTGGAACCTAGGCTGGATGCATGAGAACGGTATTGCCGTCCAGCAGGATTTCCATATGGCGAAGCGATACTATGACCTGGCTCTGGATACCAACAAGGAGGCTTATCTCCCTGTGAAGCTTAGCTTATTGAAGCTGCGGGTCCGAGGATACTGGAATCGGATCACCAACGGAAACATCAATCCCATTCGTGATGATGAAGGTCAGTCAAACGCCAGTGTAGTATTTGGCCTAAATTCTAACTCGACATCAGATGCGAGACCTAATCTCACTCTCCGCGAATGGATTGCCGCCTTTATCAGGAATGACGAAGCTGAATATTGGGAGGACCTCTACGAATCTCAAGAAAATGGAGACGACTTCATGGGACGAGGCCTCGACTCCGATCACCACGAAGACGGCTACTATGATGACTTAGAGTTTGACATCGACGAGGGAATGCTCGAAGGTCTCCTCATCGTCGGGTTGGCAGCGACTCTTCTCGTACTGGTTTACATCCGTCAACAACAGCAGCGAAACCGGCAAAATGCAAATGCTGCGAATGCTGGAAATGCGGATGGAGGGAATGCAAATGCGAATAATGGTAACGATCGCGGCTTTTTCCCGCAGCCTGGGGACCCTGAATTTGGGCAGTGGGTAGCAGGCGGCGTTGGCCACTGAGAGTATTTTTGTATTGTACGCGATTTTGGGTGTAGATAAACGATCTTTCTTCAAATCATCCTGCTTCCTTTCCCATCCTTCATACCTGTCCCACAATGTCGGATCCTGAACCTGACGACCAGCCTGCTTGTAAGCGTCGTCGTGGCTTTGGCGCTGCAGCTACTCTCTCGAAGCCATTCAAGTCCCCATTGCGCACTCGAGGTGTTCCTATTGTCCCACTGTCACTCTCAGACATGACCCGGGACCCCAAGTTTGAACCTGAGCCAGCTCACCATTCGACCTCCTTCACTGCAGACCCAGAACCACTCACAACCGCCCGGGACCTTTCGATTCAGGATCGACTTGTTGTGACCACACGATCTGTCTACTTGGACTCAGAGCTGTTGGGACTGCAGAAGAAGTATCGCACTCTCTTCGCGCAGCGTACCACGCAGGAAAAGGCACTCGAGACTGCACGTCAAGCTCTACGAATTGAATCCTCGGGTACGGATATCGATCTGGAGATGTCGATCGACAAGTGGCGTCTGGTCAGCCAGGAGGCAGCCGAAGAAGTTTTTACCGGGGCCAGAGAGCGTGTCGCTCGCATGGGCGGAGTGAAAGCTTGGAGACAACGGTGCAAGCAAGATGCGCCGCGATGGGATGGATTTCAGGCTCAAGACCAGGGTAATAAGTACGACGAAGACATGGAGATACACCCTGACTGTCCGGACCATCGCCTAGAGAAGAGTAATGGCACCGCCACGCAGGACGATGATACAGATGAGGTACAGATCATGTTCTTTGGTTTTCGAGCGAGAGCTAACTGGCCCCAGGAGTTTACGATGGAGTTCATGCTTAAAACACTCAACATTGAACACAAGACTATCGGGTTCGATGCGATCATGGGGAAGTGGGCTCGGAAGTGATATCTGCAGTGTGGAAGTTTGAGACTCCGAAGTATCTGAGATAGCTGAGATAGGTTGCCTTTGCTCACTATGAAAGTGGCATTTGATTTGACGTGGCTATCAGGTTCGGCAATGGGACCGAAACCGAGATCCTCTTATCAATATGAACTTAGTTATCCCCGCACCCCCGCAATCTTTCCCTCTTCCATGTCTCGACCTAAGCAAAGAGAAATTGCCTGCGCTCGTTGCTTCCGCTTGAAGCGTAAATGCGACCATGCGAAACCTACCTGCGGTGAATGTCGCCGGAAAGGCGCCGAGTGTCTACCGGCGAGATCGCGCCGGATCGGCGATAGTGTGACGATCCCACTTGCGTACCTGAAAGAATTGGAAAGAAGAGTGGCCGAGCTCGAAGACTCTCCTCAATCTGCTGATACGGTGATGTGCGATGCAAGTGTTCAAACTGATATACCACTAGAGGGAAGTGTTGATTCACCTTCCCAGGCCCTCTGGATACCGGACACCAAAAATAAGTCGCATTGGACGGACTTCAAAGAAGAGAACGCCTTGGTGGTATTCCCAGAAACACAACCAATTCGAATATCTCGATCGCCCTCTCAAATCTCCTATATAGACATTTTCTCCCAATTCAACGAACACCTCGACTTCTTACGATTTGACAAGGGCCCCGTTTATCCGCTCATCAGCGACGACTCGTTATGGCTCACCGAACTCTACACCAATGTTTACTTTTCTATATCACACCGCGAGTGGCCTTTTCTGAACGAGGCTACTTGGAAGATATGGCATTGTGAAGATTCCTTCGAGGGGCAAGAATGGAAGTGTTTCTTTCTGCGGATGGTCTACTCCATTGGCGCATCACTATGCAGCTCGATGCATCGAGATCCTGCGCATCTGGCACGATCAAAGAACCTGTATACTTCTGCCATGGACTATTATCCACATGTGATTGGACATTCATCTATGGTGTTGCAGGTCCAGGCATCGCTTCTTTTGATTGTGTATGCGCTGTATTCTCCTTCGTCGGAGGAGATTGCCGCGGGCGTTTCTTCAATATTGCCATTCTGTACAGCTGCGATGACAGAGATTCGCAAATATGCACGCACCATTCGAGATGATGAGTCTGCTCTTGGGGAGTTCTGGACGGAGAACATGTTCATAACGTGTTACATGTTGAACGAAGTTATTGCTTCTGGTTGGGATCGGCCAATGTCTGCTGCCTATCGTGCCGTGGATGACGATGTGAGTGACTATATACTTATACTTCTTGCCGCGTAAGACACTGAAAGGTTAACACTCGCAGCTGTGTATCCTGGGCGATACCATCCAACCTCCTGTCAATACAAATCCTGCTCTAGGTCATCTCTTCCGACTACGGAAGATCCAATCAAATATTAGAAGATCACTCGAGCGATCACGATGGCAATTCTCCGAGGAGAAGGAAGGGTTCAACGCCTCCTTGAAATCGGCTCTGAATATATGGAGACAAGACATTCCGCGTTATGGAACTGCGGAAGTCTCATGTGGCTACTTCAACCCGAATTGGATGACAAAGCTGTATGATTACAGTATTCTGATATTGATGGAAGAGAAGCGGAACTTCCTGGATCACGAGGGCATTGAGGATATCTTCTCTGCTGTTGCTGAGGTTTGTATGAAGTATCGCGATTTCCAGGAGGAAGGGCACGTGTTATGTTTTACCTGGTCTGCTGTGAGTATTCCTGTTCTTTCCCCCTGACCTCCCTCTTCAAGGATCTTTGAAGGGGTTTTTTAGACATCCTTATGAGCTTCGGCTGACCATTGTAGCTGGTGTTCCAATTCCGCGCCGGAATCATGCTATTATACCTCATTTGGGCTACCAAATCCATGGATACTTTCCAGCAACGACACCCAACACACGAATATGCAGGAGCCACCGAAGCATGCAAAAAGAATTTCTCCTGCTTCGCGGCCCGCTGGGACGACGCTGTGCCCTATCATAAAATGTTCCAGTTCTTGCAACAAAAAGTCATGTGGGATGCCGACACGTCGACGCTGGAGAAAGTTCCATGTGTAGAGGAAGCCGAATCATACCTGGAACAGCTGAAGAAAAAATATATACATCGGGCTATCCTGGGGATGATAGAGGATATGATGTATGGGGTGTTTGTACGGGACGAGGCAACCTTGGACACTTTTGTGATGGGCATGTAATTGGTTTGATCCTCAACGGGCGTATTCTTACTGTTCGAATATTCACGGCCACCTGAGATTTCAATAAGGCCTCACTTCACTCATCTTCTGACTCCACTTGAGATC
Organism: Penicillium maclennaniae; assembly: GCF_028827695.1. Classification (NCBI taxonomy): domain Eukaryota; kingdom Fungi; phylum Ascomycota; class Eurotiomycetes; order Eurotiales; family Aspergillaceae; genus Penicillium; species Penicillium maclennaniae. The sequence continues at coordinate 846,539 of NW_026623215.1, read as the reverse complement.
CTCATTTCGCCTTCTACCTTCACTGTCTGTTTCAACTGTACCTGAATACTCTGTAGCAGTCATGGCAGCTTGCGAAGATGATATCCTTGTGTTCTTGAACAGCACAGGCCAGCCTCGAAGTGACTCCAACATGGCCTGCGCCGCCGATCCCCCAGTCGAACGCTCTCCCGAGGGGATTGTCATCGTTGAGCGACCCTCAGATACAGACAACGTCATCCAACATATGCCCACCTGCAAGTACATGGCCATTATCCACGAACTCAACAGCCTCACACTCACCGACACAGATCGCCAGATCTTCAAGGCAATCAATCGTCTTCAAGGCCTTCACTACGCACACCGTGCCTCCTGCGTGGAAAGATGGCGTTTGGATGAGAAGAGCCGTCTCGATGTGATTTGGCTGATGTGCACCTTCGAGGACTACCTTCAGTCCAAGGATTGGCCTGAGACATCCAAGGGCGATGAATATCGAACGATGCTGGATATGTGCAAATTCATCTTCTACGGTCCTTACGTACAAATGGATATTGAAAAAATGGAGGAGGGGGCTATGAAAGAGGGGCTGATGCGTCTCTACCGGTGTATCTGCACATGGTACACAGCATAGGGCCATGGCCTCTACATTGAACGCAGAGAGCTGCAAAGTCATTGCCGATTCACGACTTGCGACCTACGGATGTTCATTGCTTCTCCCTTCAAAGTTGGACGACCTTCCACCGACTTACCGCTGGCGACTCTCTGTGTTCTACTCTTGTGAAACTTGATGCCTCGTCGTTTCTTTTGCAGGCATATCAGAAGCGCTCAATCGCATTTGAACCATGTTTTGTCCATTCTCATTCACATTTCAGGGTTACTTGCAGCATGATGTGTTTTTGTTATCGAACACCGGATCTATGACTCGATTGCTGCTCTAATGTAGATGATCTCGTATGACGAGCTAGATCGTAGTTTTGCATCGAATGATAAATGGAACGCGGAGTCCATACTCGATTTCAGAGAAGAACGAGCTTCCCAGCTGACGAGCCACCTTCTGTATACCCGATCACCACGACAATAGTCTGCTTCAGTGCAGGACTCGCCCATTTCTCCCACTTCCCATCTCGATCAGACACCGGGTATGAAGTCCTCGCTGACCATTTCCCATGAACCAGGACAGTATCACACGGGTGCCCATTGACATAGCACGCGACACTTTTCAACACGGCGCCCTTCGAAGAGCCCTCAATCTGAGCCACTACATCCGAACCACGAACCTTCTTGACCTGCGTCTCCACCACAAGCTCCAGACCATGATGAGACAAGCTCTTCCCGCCCAAGATGCAATCCGAGTCAAGAGCCGGCACAAGAGGCGGCAGAACACGGCACTTCGATGCCATCTCATAGGCATACCCATACTTCAGGAGACAATTGTCTTCATACGCTTTCCCAGCGAAAGTGAGATTGACTGGCATCTTGGTATCCTCCATCACACCCATTGGAACTGAAATGGTAGGCACCCCAAGGTGGCGAATGGGTCGATTTCCATTTGAGTATTTGACGCCGTTGCTCCAGGCAAATATTGACGCCTCCTTGTTGACGTCTGCATTCGCGGCGCCAACATCTGCAGTGGACGGAAAGACGACTGCATCTAGGCCCAGCTGATCCATCCAATTCTCAAATGTTTCTTTTCGAGCATCTTCTAGTGCTTGGATCGCTTGCTTCATACCTGGAATTTCGAAAATGGAGGAGGGTTTTGTGTGAGGATACTGGACTATTTCGCCCCATCGCGGCTTATTCGCGACCTCTGGGGTACCGAGTAATGAGCCAGGAGCAAGTGGGAAGATGGTGTCTGGATCGACGAGGGTTAAAGAATTGAGACCTTTCTGGCCGTTTGCAACGAGGAAATCGTCCCATGCGTGTGATACAACTTCGCACCGTTCTTTACCGGCCCAGCCATCCGGGAGGTTGGTGACGGTGACGAGCTGTCCTGAAGCAGCGTTGGCTTCGTATTCTGTTACGAGGGGGAAGTTGGTTTCGATCACTTCAGCACCGCATGCTTCTAATGTCTTTCGAGCGTTCTTCCACAGTTTGATAACCGATTCGCGCGTTTGCACTTTGCTAATCGGTGAAACAGAGGAGTCGTCGCCTCCAATATACATCAATGAGACGCCAATGCGTTTGCCCCTTAGAGCGGAAGTCTCCATCAATGCTGAGAACGACCCGGGTCGAATATCAGTAATAGAAGGAATCGAAATGATTTTCTGCTCATTGTAAAAATCCCCCCTTGGAGTCGGATCAGCAACAGCCAAGACATCGAGGACGTGGAATAAATCAGCGACAGTCCGAGTGTGAGGCACGAGGACATCACAGGTCGGATAAAGCGGAAAGACTCCACGAAGCGGCAAAAGGCCCTTGGACGGCGTATATGCAACGATGGCATTATTTGAAGCCGGCGAGCGACCAGACGAGACGGTTTCCGTTCCGAGAGAAAACGCGCACAGATTCGCAGTCGTGGCGACAGCCGACCCATTCGAGGATCCAGAGGCATATGCTGCCGCAAGGTATTCTCCATTATAGGGACTTTCAGCACGACCCCAGATACCGCGCTGCATTCCGCCATACGCCATCGCGGGCATGTTCGTGCGGCCGAGTAGCACGGCGCCTGCATTCCTAAGCAGCTGCACACAGGCTGCATCTTCGTTCGCAATGAGATTCTCAAAGGCCGGCGAGCCATTCGCAACGGTCATGCCTTTGACTTTGATGTTGTCTTTTACCAAGTAGGGAATCCCCTCGAGTGGTCGTGGAGGGAATCCATTTGCCCGACGTGCATCAGATGCCGCAGCCTCGTCGAAGACAGATGGATTGAGGATTGGAATTGCGCTTAGCTTAAGGCCATTGGCGTCGTAGATACTGATTCTTCGTAAATACCGCGAAACAAGGTCCACGCTTGTGAGTCTCCCAGATGAGAGTGCATCTTGCAGGTCGGAAATGCTTGCATCGAGCAGGTTGAAAGATTCAGCCATTGTTAGTTACTTGGCTGGATCTGGCGCTCTGTGTCTTTTTTTCAGTGCAATTGAGCGGACCAAAAGTCCGATCTGAGTCTGGTTGATATCTGGACTGAATGGGCAACTCGATGGAGTTTAGTTCCAGATGTGGAGGTGGCGGACTTTTTGTCCGCTAGGGTTGAGTCCTCCGCATTCCTCATCTGTTGGAGCCGGAGAATCAAGTGCAGAGGCTTTGAGGGCTTATCTTCTCGGCAGGACTGTAGATCCTATCACTGCGCAGGGATAACAATGTGCAAGAGACACTGCATTATCAGCTTGGCAGTGATAGCGGAGAGTTTCATATTGGGTTATAAAGGATGAGAGGGTCGGCTTAGGAAGGAAATTCCGTCATGAATGCGTTCATTCTGCAGTCTATTACATCGCAATCAAGTACGCAATGGGGTCCAATACAGCCAAAGTGGGATCAGCCCATAGTGGAGAAGGATGTTGCACTCTTGGCGAAGTTCACGATATCGGAGCCAATCTATATCCAGAGGCTGAACAGTTATCCACGGAGGAAGTGGCCCGGGAAGGCGCTCAAGTGCTGCGTATTCTGGACTGGAGACTTATGCCAATGGTAGGTTCGTCCACTCAACTTGGTCTCTCATCCTAACTGCTTTCAGCTCTATGTGACATACGTGATTCAGTTTCTCGGTATGACAGACCTCCTCTCCATGTTACGAGGCGTGGTAGTTAACTAAGTCTTTAGACAAGCTATCGCTCAACTATGCATCCGCCTACTCCCTCAATGCTGATCTCGGGCTCGAAGGTCAGCGATACTCTTGGGTCGCGGCCTCAACGGTGGAGTGTCGAACTTTTCTTCGGCATTGATCAAGGGCTTTGGATTTAGGGATCGATGCTACTTTGCTTCAGCTACCGACGGGGGCTTTTGAAGCTGCCATAGTCCCTATCTGCGGTCTCGTCGCGACCTATGTACCGAACTCTAGATGCATTGTTCTCGCTGTCATCAGCCTGATTCCCTTCGCTGGGCTATTGGGTATTCGATTTACTGATCTTGATCATCGCTGGACACTTGTCGGGTGTACGTGGCTTCAGTATATTATCGGAGCACCAGTGATCGTCTGATGGAACCTTCTGTCTACAAATTTTGCTGGTCATACGAAGCGGGCGGTTGCCAATGGTCTGTGGTTCACGCTATACGCAGCTGGAAATGTCGCAGGCGCAAATATCTTTTTTGCCCACGAGGCCCCGCGCTACTATTCTGCGCTCACAGGGCTGCTCGTCTGTTATGCCGGAATAATCGTGTTATCGGCCGTCGGCCGTGGCATACCTCGGAATGCGATGGGAGAACGCACGCCGGGATGCCGCTACCGCTCAAGCGACAGACTTATTGGAGGATGTCACATCGCAGGCTGTCGTGGACGGGTTCAAGGATATGACGGATATGGAGTCCAAGCACTTCCGATATGCTCTTTAGAGTCACACGGCCACACACAGACATACACAGACACACACGTCCTGATCTACGCGATCGGTTTTTCAGCAATCTTGGATTTCAGTGTCAAACAACCATTTCTATCCGCAAGCCAATATCCCGAAATAGTAGAGCATACTCTCAGACTTTCTCAATCAACCTGTCAAAAATCTGGCCAATGCTCTTAGCACTTTTCTTGGGGATCCTCTTCTGGTCATGCTCATAGTCGACAAAGGTCACCCCGAAGCGAGTCTCGTAGCCTTCAGCCCACTCAAAGTTACTAAATCTCACGTTAGCACGACTCTCATTGCAATGGAACAAAACAAAACCTACTCCATAAGACTCCAGGCCATATAAGCCCTCACGTTAACGCCATCCAATGTATAAGCATCGGCCATAGCACCGATGTAATCCCGGAAATACTGAACCCGGAACTCGTCATCTAGCAACTGATCCAACGGCATATCATTCTCGCCCAGCACACTCGTCCCGTTCTCCGTAACGTAAATCTTTGGATATCCATATCGCTCGCTAAGCCATACAAGCAACTTGCGGAATCCAATCGCACATGGTCGCAACCATGGCGACTGCGTGATAGGTCCTATACTGTTCCCATCTTTATCTTCCAGCAGGAGTTCCAAATTTCCCGCAATATCATCGAGCTCAGGCTCTCCTGTCTTGGCGCGGATGTAGTTCGCGCAATAATGGTTCATTCCGTAAAAGTCATTGCTGCCGTGGACCAAGGCGATGTCCTCTGGTGACCACGTTGGTAGTCGGTTGCCTAGCTGCTTGATCATGCTGTCGGGGTATTTGCCGTGATAAATGGGATCGGCAAACCATGAGATAGCGAACTCAATCTTGCGATCGCAGGCCTCAATATCCGCGGGGTTTTCGGCATCCCAGGGTTCAGCCCAGTCGCCTGGCCTCGTGTTAGTATTCAACTAGAGTGTTGGAGAAAAATCAAAGCACCCACCATTCAGCGTAATGCCGATCTCACCACCATCTTGCGCCTTGAATTCGTCTCGGTAGATCTTGACCGCGGCTCCATGTGCCACGAGGATACTGTGTCCGACCACCCAGGGCTCGGTCGAACTGTCTCCGACGGGACTCTTGAGACGGTCGCTTGTGTGGCCTGGGGCAAAAGACCCATTGTTGTACCCGAGTACGCTGCTGCACCAGGGTTCGTTGAAGGTGATCCAATGCTTGACCTTGGAGCCAAACGCCTTGTAAACCAGCCTGGCGTAGTGGGCAAAGTCAGCAACAAACTCCTCTTTATTTAAAAAGCCCCCATAGCGCTTCTGCAATTCTTCGGGGAGGTCCCAATGGAACAAAGTCAGCATGGGGACAATTCCCGCCTCGAGCAGATCATCCACGAATTTGACATAATGCTGCAATCCCTGCTCATTGACGGGGTCGTTGCGACCGCCGAGAGGAATGATCCGAGACCTATAATCAGAGTTATCAGGAAAAAAATATCCCCCGCAAACAATTCAATGGGACACACAAACCAAGACAGTGAAAACCGATACGCCTGAGCACCACATTCTTTCAACAGGGCGATATCCTCCTGTGTGCGATGATATGAGTCGCAGGCGATCTCTCCCGACCCCCCCACCGGCAATTTTCCCCGGGATTTTGCAAAAAGTATCCCAGATCGAAGGGCCTCGACCATCTTCATTCACCGCACCCTCAATTTGATACGCGGCCGTGGCGAACCCCCAGAGAAAATCGGCGGGAAGAGTAGATTGTGCAACGGAACCCATGGCGACGTGAAACAGATTCTATGCGATGTACAGGATTGCCATCATGGCGGAGAACAGCCATGTTATAATCAGCTATACTCTGGAACAGGAAGGGGCCAGGTTGAGCTTCCTTATTGTGACAGGAAACATCTCCGCGATCCGGAGCAACTTCCGCGCCCAGAGCGTGGTCGGTGGAGCTCCGAGAGAGCGCCCGACATTGGTTCGTGGAGAGCGGCTGCATGGCCCGTTCACCGTCGATTTACGGTTGGACCAAGGTTCCTGATGCATGGTTCTTGGATTGAGATGTTGGGCATTTGCAGATAGGTGACATGGATTTAGATATACATGTTTAGGGTTCCTGACCAGATGACTCCGAGCCGTCTGAAAAGATGCATAGATCGTAAGACATCGTAAGAAACAAAAGAAAAAAAAAAAAGGAAAAAAAAAGGAAGAAAGAATGCAGAGCACACGGCTGCCCACCCAAGCCCAAAAACTCCGGAATTCAATGCGTGTCGGATCCGTCATGAAAGTTCCATTCCTTCTTCATCTCCTTCTACTTCAGACTCGTCGGCGGTTGATCGCTGAGAGTCTTTGCATTCGGCCATCGAGGCGCTGTCGAAGGCACCCACCATCTCCAGCTCCGGCCCCGCGATGATACGACCTTCTGTATCCACCACCTCACATAACTCTATCAAGCTCTGGTGGCTGAGGGACTTGAATCCGTCGGTTCGCACCACGCGGCCCCAATGTGTCAAACAAAACTTTGCGGCTCGGCGCATCAGCCAGTGCTCATTGGTCCGACCCGCGCGCTCCCACACAATGGCGGCATTATCGACATCGAGTTCGCGACTCAGTCGATTCACGCACAGCAGGCGTAGCTTTGGCATGTCGTAGAGATTCGCCATAACCAGCATCCCCGCCACGTCTATCACACTCGCGCAGTACTCGGGGTGGCCGGCAATGCTGTCCGTGTAGAGATAGTACAAGAACGCCCGCACGACCGAGTAGGGTTCAGGAATGTGCATGCGCTTCGTATGATATTCCGCCATTTGCGCAGAGTACAGCCGTTTGAAATGTGGCCATCGTAGTTGCAGGATGATCTTATGCACATGGATGGGCGCAGAGGTGTACGGGCTTGGCTCCACAAAGGTCGGTTTAGAGTCAGAGGGTGATGCGGACGGTGTGTAATCAACGTCTTCAAGTTCAATCAGGTCATGGTCGTCACGAATGGCGGTGATGATGAAATCAGCACCGCTTCCTGATTCGGGGCTCTGGTCAAAAGCACAAGCGAGATCAGCCCCCAGTCCCGAGACTTGGAGTCCAGCGGTGTCCCCTCCCCAGGAAGAATCGGGCTCAGGAGCTTCGGTGGACAGCTCGTTGCCAAGCAGGCCGTACTTCTCCAAGTCAATCGAGAGGACTTCACTCATGTGATTCTCATCACTTGCTCCGGTCGTATTTGCCAGGTCGAGACTACAGCCTAATAACCACGCTTTCGTCCCCGTGTCGTTGACGGTACAGTAATGCCACCGGTAGCCGGGTCGGAAGAGCTCTTGGCCATCCGCAAGTCGCTGCCACCGCAGCGAGTTCAGCTCGAGGGCGGAAAGGTTACATTCATGCGACCGGACTCTATCCGACGGCGTGATCAAATCCAGAAGTACCCCCGATGCAAAGGACTGAAAATGGGTGGCGGAGAAGAGCCCAGGGACATGCGGACCAGAGTGGAATCGGTGGCACGAGATTGCACCAGGGGCAAGTGGTTTCTGACGTCGCATGTTGCGGACCTGTACACTGGCGGAGTTGGCGGCATATATTCCGGATCGAGGAGACATCTGCTGGGATGATGCGCTAGAAATGGAGTCTGGATAATGAGCCACCGGCATTGGCATAGTTCGGGAGTCCACGGTACCTTGGGAGGAGGTGATTCCGGCGAGGGAAGGAGATCCCTTTAGGTCAAGCCACCAGATGTCCGTCGTGCGTTCCATATTGGGCCCTAGTCCACCAGAAATCCATAAACGACTGCCCCAGACCCATGCCGTGTGATCAAATCGCTGGGCAAAGCTCCATGTTCGTGACCATGTCCAGGTCTGTAGATCCAAATATGTGAGGTCGTCCAGCACAAGATTGTTTTCTTCCGCTATGCCACCAACGATGAACAGCTTGTCATCATGTATGACGGCCGCATGCCGTGCCCGTCCACGAGGTATTAGGCCCTGGATTTCGGGCAGGGTCCAGGTGAATGTCAAGAGATCGAGGATGACAACGTCCGAAAGATACTCGCGGTGTTCATTCTCGCCGCCGAAGACGATCAATTTGTTGCCTTGATATAAAGTCGCAGTGTGACCTAGAGGTGTCAAAAGTCAGAAGAGAGCCGTCAAATATCTTCCAAAAATGTTTTACCCATGCGAACGCCGGGAATGTCGCCGTAGTTGTCTACCAAGTCCCATCGAAGTGTATTCAAGTCCAAACGAAGCACGTGATTGTAGACTGCCGGGGGTTGGACGTTAGCATCCACTGTTGCGAATGAGGGGCAAGGTGATGGAATATTGGAGCAAGCAAACCTTCATCGGTATCTTGATCGAATCCTCCGAAGGCGTAGACATGACCATTGCTGCAGTACGTCACCGAGGCATTGACTAGACATGCGGGGACATGGCCCACGGTCTTTTGGACACTGGGCCGATAGTCTGCATTGAGCTGACGACCACTGGCAGGACTTGCCGGCATCAAGTAGGCGTCCTCCTGCATCTGAGTCGACGAGCAAAGGCTCCTAGGGGTCGGATTGAAAAGGCGATCCCGAGGTGACGAAAGTTGAGTGGGTGGGTCCTGGTGGGGAGATGGACGGTGGAGAGAGTGGCTTGTCTGGCCATCGAGCAACGGTGAATATGTATCTCCAGCACACCGAGAATGATGCGAGACTTATCGCATCTTCATCACGATCCGAACCCGACATTTGAACTTCTTTGTCTCACCCCGCCAAACCCATCGCCTGAGGCCGGTCGACGCCTGAAATTGAAGGCCCCGCACGTCATGTGCATTAACGACTATTCCTAACGTGGACTAGTGCACCCGTACCTGAGGTAACCGTTGCCCGGGGGAGAAGCTTCATACTTGTACTCCATTATTTATTCCTGCTCTACACTCCCTTTCCCTTCTCACCCACTTCATCCTTTGCCTGCATAATATCTTGCATACTTTGGATCAAAATATCTCATCGCTTTTCATCGGTGGCTGGCTCCATCGTCCACTATTTATTCTCAAACAGACATGTCTACTGCTACAGTGACTACTCCCAAGAAGAGCCACCATGGGCTCTTCTCCTCCAGAACAGCTGGAGGTCGAATGCCTTTGACCCCCTCTCCTCGGGGCAAGTCCGGTGCTGCTACTCCCCAAGCTCTGAACGACTCTCCATTCACTCCTCCTCGCCCTGCTGAAGCCGGCCGTAGCCAGTCGAAGTCCGTCTATGGCGGCAACCTCTCTTCACATTTCGCCAAGTCAAGCACGAGCACAAGCACAGCTAGATCGAACACTGCCAAGTCATCCTCCACTGCCAAGACATCATCCGTCCCTAAAGCATCGTCTCGAGGCTACCGCGAATCCCCCAAGTCCAACATTGCTCGCATTCGCCGTTCACCGAAGCACCTCGAGTTGGGCGTCTCCGACTGGTCACTGACTGGTACTGGTCCCGACTCTCCCGCGAAGTCGCGAACTCGTCGTGATGTTTCCAGTCGCACTCGTCCGGCGGGAAAGACCACGATGCGCATTCAACATAACGCGGGAGATCGTTTCATTCCTAACCGCGCTGCTAGCGAGGGTATCGTGACAACGGGAGCTGCAAAGCCTGAGGAGCAGCGGCCGAAGACTGGTGGCAGCGAGGGATCTGGGTCGAGTGTTCTGGCTTCAGCTGCCAGTGCTTTCGACATCAGCGGCCGTGGATCCGAGGAGGACCTGACTGCCGCTTTGGAGAATCTTGGTTTGGATGACGACGAATCTTCGAAGTATTCCCGACCAGCACCCGACGCGGTTGCGTACGAGTCATCCTTGGCCAACGCCTGCGGGGTCAACCTAAACACTCGTATCTTGGCCTTCAAGCCCCCTCCCCCAGAGTCATCGAAGCCCATTGACCTTCGTGCCCAATACAACCGTCCTCTTCGTCCTTCCAAGTCTACGAACGCCCAGTTCCGTCGCCGTGTTCAAACCGCTCCTGAACGTGTGTTGGATGCCCCGGGTCTTTTGGATGATTACTATCTCAACTTGTTGGATTGGAGCTCCGGCAACCAGGTCGCTATTGGTCTCGAGCGCAATGTATACGTCTGGTCTGCTGAGTCTGGCACCGTCAATTGCCTTTTGGAGACCTCTCCTGATACCTACATTAGCAGTGTCAAGTGGAGTGGCGATGGCGCTTACGTTGGTGTTGGTCTTGGAACTGGTGAGGTTCAAATCTGGGACGTTGAGGAGGGAACCAAGCTCCGGAGTATGTTCGGTCACGATTCCCGTGTGGGGGTGATGGGCTGGTCCAAGCATACTCTCTCGACTGGTGCCCGCAGTGGTCTTGTTTACAACCACGATGTCCGCATTGCTCAGCACAAGGTGGCCGAACTCGTCTCACATACCTCCGAGGTCTGCGGGCTAGAGTGGCGATCTGATGGCGCTCAGCTCGCTACTGGTGGCAACGATAACCTCGTCAACATCTGGGATGCCCGTTCCCTCAGCGCTCCCAAGTTCACCAAGACCAACCACCGTGCTGCAGTCAAGGCTCTCAGCTGGTGCCCCTGGCAATTAAACCTGCTCGCCACTGGCGGTGGCTCTTACGATCGTCACATTCACTTCTGGAATACAACTACCGGTGCCCGTACTAACAGTATCGATACCGGCTCTCAGGTGACCAGCCTTCGGTGGAGCAACCACTACCGCGAGATTGTCAGCTCCAGTGGGTTCCCCGACAACTCGCTCAGTATCTGGAGCTACCCGACTCTGGTTCGCAACGTCGAGATCCCCGCCCACGAGACCCGTGTCCTACACAGCAGTCTCAGCCCGGATGGCCAGATGCTGGCCACCGCTGCAGCTGATGAGAGCCTGAAGTTCTGGAAGGTCTTCGAGCGCAAGGCCGGCAGCAGTGCCTCCGCATCTCGTGAGGGAAGTGTTGGCAGCAAAGCCCAGCTGACCAAGTCGATGACTATCCGCTAAATGACTTGTTTGTTTGATTTTTTGTTTTATACCCGGTTTCATGGTGTCATCTCGCGAGCATTGATGGGCTGGGGGCATATCTTCATTTCTGGAGCAATGGGTTTATACGCGGGCTAAGTAGTGTTTTCTTGGTTCATATTTTTCATTCCGCGTTGGAGTTGTACAAAATGCCAGACTTACTGTTTATCTTTTTTAAACCTCTCATTCTCGCAAAGTCAAGTTTCCTAAAGATAAACGGTGGGTGGCCGTACCCTCTTTTTTGTGGTACTCAACGACTGTGCCGTCCTCGGTATCCATATGTTTGCACCGTCTCTGATGACTTCCAAAACTATGCTCACTACTTTCTCACTGTCACCATTATCAAAATTACGGATCAATTCCACTATGGTGATGAGCTTGGCTTGTTTTGTATTATTGTGAATAGGTATACACAGGGCGCTCTTGATTACTCTACAGAGTTCCACTTCTCCAGTCAAAGTAGACTTGTGTCCGTGGACACCAGACCCTCACAATGCCATGATGGTGTCAGACTCTTCAAGCGTAAAATGAAGCGATTCATGAAAGGTTACTTACAACCATTATCAAGTTTTTGTCATAGCCATAGAGTCGTGGAGGCAAGGAACTCAGATCGAGACCAACTGAGGAGCACGTGACCTCGACATCAACCGGAGGCATTTCCACTGCGGAGGATCAACCTTCGCTTCCCCAACACCATCGGCAGACCTCCCCATCCCCCTTCGACCTCGGTTTTCGGCCTTTCAATTGTCGCTCAGCTTGCTACCTGTGTATTCCTTTGACTGGTGTGGATAGATTGGCATTCACATTGAAAAGCGACCAGAATTCCCCAGGGCCGTTCACCCGCGTTCCTACAGCCTCACCGTTGCGACGGAAGGCTACCAAGTCTACTAGAGCACCCGAGCTTTTCGACGACTCCAAGCAGCCCTCTCCCTCTCTTTCGATCGCCTTCTATTCATCTGTCACACCCTATCCTTCGTCACCCCCGCTCGCAACCATGTCCAACCAGCAAGTGGTGAGTGCGGTCTCGCGACAACCTACTCGACATGGTCTTGGAGACAACCTTCCTCACATTCACTCATTTTCAACCTCTGAAACGCCTCTCGGACAATACATCATGCCGATAAAGTGATCATCGCTGACATCAGTTGCTATCTAGGGCACCGTGTTCGAGAAGGTCATCCAGGAAGTCTGTGACGCTTCCGTGGTCGATTTCGAGGAAAGCGGTGTCGACCAGAAGACGCTGAATGACTTGAAAGAAGTGAGTTTATACCTTTTGGCAGATTTCTGGTGTCTTCGGATGGAACATGGCATGGTGAATCAGGTTTGGCCAAAAGCGGGGGGAAGCGCGGTGCGGGAGGCGGTGCTTATGGGGGAACACCAGTGTTTGAGGCTCTCTTTATATGCGGCCGCCGCTACCCGCTTGGGCTTAGACCGCCAAGCCATGACCGTTCACCCCATGTCCTTTTCTACTATACCCATGCTAACATTGTATGCATAGACCTGGCAGAAAAAGCTTTCATCCGTGAACGTTGCTTCTTTCCCCTGGGATCCTGCCCCCCCAACCAATCCAAGCTCCCGTTCTCCCTCCGCAAGCTACCGTCCCGTCCAACGCTCCTCGACCTGCCCCTCAGCAACATGTTCAACAACATGTCCCCGTCTGTATGCAGCATGCTTCTCAAACACTTCCCGCCCAAGCACCGCCGATGGGCGCTCCTCGGATCAAGACTGAGCCTGGGTCAAATATGCCGATGGGCATGCCTCCCATGCATCAGGTACCCCACCAGATGTCTGGACAGGCACCTAATTCTCAGTCAGCTCGTGATCGTGCTGCAAGCCATATTCAGTCTAAGTTTGGTGCTGCAGCCTCCAACTCAGTGAGCCAGCTCCAGGCCCACCCTCACGCACAGCAGCAATACCCTCAGATGCATGCCAATGGGCAAATGCCCCATATCAAACAAGAACCCGGCTATCCTTCCATTGGACACAGTCAAAATGACGGTGCTGGCGATTCGCTAGCTGAATGGAAGGCCGAGGTCGCTCGTCGAAGAGAGGCAGCTCAGAACGGCCAAGGTGATCGCATGCTTCGCGAGCATCTCAACCAGCAGATGCTCGATCTGGAAGGTGGCGGTCTTCTCCGTCCCTTAAGCGAGCAGAAATCCTCGACTCCGGCCTCGCGACATGCGGTCGCATGTCTCAAGGAAGCAACTGCATTGCAAATGTCCGCTGCTGCACCCAAAGTTCCCGGTCAATTTGATGGTGCCGAGGACCCACAAGAAGAGGAGGACGAGGATGCCATCAACTCGGATCTCGATGATCCGGATGACCTTATTGCTGATGATCATGATGCCGATGAATCAGAAGGTCAGGTCATGCTGTGCACTTACGACAAGGTTCAGCGTGTCAAGAACAAGTGGAAGTGCACTTTGAAGGACGGCATTCTGACCACTGGTGGTAGAGAGTAAGTTATGTTTCCGTAAATGCATCGGACATCCATTAACAGGAATAGATACGTCTTCCACAAGGGCCAAGGCGAGTTCGAATGGTAAATACCTACCTTCGAACTCATCTTCATTTCGCAATCTCCGTGAATTTTTGCGTCTGGTTTGTAATACCTTTTCTCCCTTATCAAGGTCCTATCACGTGTCTACGACACCAACGAAAATCCGTCCTCTCATCTACGCTTCTGAAATGCGTTTTGCAAGCCAAAGTTCATCCCACGATTCTCATCATCTCCTGCTATTTACTTCCGCTCTACTTCCTCTCTACTTGTGCTCTGCCAAGGGCCGAACACGACCCGTTTAGGTTTTCATCCAGTTTTTTGCTTTCTAACCCGAGCTTTAGCTCATGGCGCTTACCCTAGGATGGGCTTGATATTATTGATTTCCCCCATGCCCGGTTTTGTACTAGAATGAACGGCAATGCAGCTAGGCTCACCAAACACAAACATATGATTCATATGATTCAACTATTCTTAGTGACCACTTAACCCACCAGTTCGCAATGTAAACGTACGGCGGCCTGAGTTGTAATTAAAGGATAGATTCAAAGTGGGATGATAAAGCGGTCAAGTAATAAATAGACAACAGAAGCCAAAGTGTATAAAACCATATCTACAAGATCCGACGCCAAAGAACCGCACTTTTGTAGTTTTCAGTTCCACCTGTCCGATTCCGAAGAGCCCCAGGGAAGAAAGCACAGCTCAACTATTCATGCATATCCCATTCGCGTGCGGTCAAGGCGGAACTCGCAGAAGTCATCTTCCTCGTCGAGCAAGAGACCCAAAGCATAAATTGGGATCACAAATCAAAGGTAACAAAGCCAACAAAAAAGCCAAAGAAAGCCAACCCGTGCAGAACGCAGACAAATGCAAAAAAAATGTAAAGGCAAGGGGACAAGTGGCACCAAATAAGAATATAAACACGTTCCCGAGTTTTTCCCTGCTTGAATCCCAGCGTATTCGATGCATAGGGGAAAAACAAATAATAACAAAAAGATGTCTTCTAGATAAATCTTGCCGAATTCTTGATCGCTCAGTGGAAGCTCTATGACCGGTCCAAGCTCGAACAGGGCAATGGCGGAGAAATCGAGCAAACCGAAACAAGAAAGACAAAGGAATATCCCAGATAGAAAGCCGAAGCAAATAAGGAATCCCCAAAATATCAAGCAAAAAAACTCCAAAGCCAGACTGGGTTCATGACATCGTGTGCGGGGGACAGGCCGAGGTCGCATCAAGCTGGGTATTGTTGTATGGACAGTGTTCACAGAAGACCCTCCTCGCCTATTCCAGGGAGTCCTGCTCCAGCTACGTTAATATTCTGTCCCTGCATAACTCCACCGCCGAGGTTCATGTTGCGCCCTGCTGCGATCTGGAAGTCGGGGTTGCAGGGAGGCGAGTGTGATTTGTGGTACTTGAGTCCGTTCAGGTTCTTATAGCGTTTGCCGCATACCTCACAGCGGTAGGGCTTCTCTTTCTCCATGCCGAGGGTCCCCGGATATGGTGTTGATGTTTCAGGGTTGACAATCGAGAACGTGCCGTCGGCGTTGTCGTGAAGTTGTTGATTATTGTGGCCGTGCTAAAAAACAAGAAAAAACATCAGGCGTTAGATGTGACACAAGTAATGGTCAGGAGGAAAGTATACTCACAGCCTTGTGGTATTTAAGCCCATTTTGGTTCTTATAGGCCTTCTCACAACCGATAACGGGACACCTGAATGGCTTCGGTTCCTCGTTAGGGAGTATGGAGGTGGTATCGGGGACCCCAGCGAGCAGCTGCTGTTCCCTGATCCGCCGTGCGATATCGCTATTCGGGCCATATTGAGCCCCACTTAGTTTGAAGTGTGCGTTGGGAGTGCCCATGCCGCCGCTAGGACTAAATAGTCGCTTGGCCGGCTCGTCGATGCAAAGATCTACCATGTCGTTATTGCCCGTATAGCGCCCATACTGCCCCTGGTTCTGTCCCATGTTATTCTGCATAGTAAGGTCGCCAAATCCGCCAACCACACTCTCGTCAATTTCGGCGGGTGTGCCAGGTCCCGAAGAATCGGGTGTGTTTCGAAATTGGGAGTTTTGAAGCGGGTTTGCCATTAAAGTGGGGGTGTTCACGGAGGACACGGTAGGGTTGTTCTGCAGAGAGAGCGGACGAGCAGATCCGACAGGAGTGCCAGGTTGAGAGGGTGTGTTGAAGCCCTGGTGGTTTGGAAGCATGCCCAAATTTAATTGGGGGCCCTGGTTGGAGTTACCAAATCCGCCCTGGCCATTCTCGCGTAACTGAGGCGAGAACAGCTGGGAAGTAGTGCCGTCATCGTCTCCCATAGGCTCGTCTAGTTCCATATCATCGATTGTGTCTAGATCAATGTGCTGGGATGTCAGAGGGTTCTGGCCCATCTTGCGCTGCATGTCGAGGGTTCGATCGGGCTGCAGGCCACGGCCTTGATTGCCATGTTGCTGGTTCTGTTGCTGTGCGATCGCGGCAGCGGCCAAGGCAGCTCGATTTTCACCCTGGCTTGGGCGATGGCCCTGGTTGGGCGACTTGGTCGCATGGGCTTCTTCGTAATGCTGTAATAGGTCATGGAGCGTTGGTAACGTCACACCGCAGCAGGAAAAGTCGCGCATGAAGTTGGCCTCTAGCTTCGGCAAATATGATGAGGAGTGGAAAGAAGGCGACTGGAAGGTAAAGGGCGATGTGCCAGTCATGATGATGCTGGGAAAATTTTCTAGGTCAGTCTTTGCTGCGGTGTGACCAGGGCAGCGCACAGGACTTCCCCGGGCCGCCCTCATGGGAGAGACTACTCACTCGTCGCGAATCCAGCTTCCGACCGACACACCACCCCAGCTCATACCACCGACCAAACTCCCGGCCAACGACTCGCGGCGACCTTTGTCGCGTGCCGAGCCGGACATCGAGATGGGCTTTGTTCCGTTCCCCCAGTGCGTCGTGGCGGCACCGATCGAGTCCTTACGAGGTGGCGGGGCCTTGAACACGCCGAGACCACCACTGGCATGATGCGATATACTGCCCGTGCGCTCACCTGTGGCGGCTCTCTGCAGCGCGGATGTGAGATTCGACGCCTGCTGCCCCGGCGGTGAGACCGAGGTCTGTCTGATGTCAATGGGTGCGGCGCCCGTCATGGTGGCTCGGGTACTCGGATATGCGATAGGTAGGTGACCAAGAATGCAGGATGGAAAAGCAAAAGAAAAGGCCCTTGTTCAGTAACTCGGTCTGGCGAAATCCTTAGTTGTTGACTCTGCGTGAAGACTCGCCTTTAAGCCGAGGGGTTGGAGGTGATAGTATGTTGGAATAGTACCGCGTTGAAGCGCGAACGTCGGGTCAGCGAACGTGAAGAGAATAGGAATGTGAACTCGAAGTCTTGTTGAAGTGCCCCTCGATGGGTGTGGACTTTTGGGTGGATGGCGGTTTTGGCGGGCTCTTGGGAGTCCACCTTGAACAGTCCCGCTCACTCTAGAGTCTGGCGGTCCTTCGTTTTGCCAGGCGACAGAACACCCTTTGCTACTGGAGTATATAGAGAACGTGCTCTGACGGATAGGGCAGAGACAAGTGATGCTTCAAAATCAAGGATCACTTTTCTCGAGAAGAGAAGGATGTCAAGGGAAGCGGGACTATGGACCGATGGCAACCCTTCCGCTTCGGGACTGGCGCGGTTACGGTATTACACAGCACGTGATGGGGCGCGGATGGCAGATGAAGGGGCCTCGCTCTACAACAACAACAACACGTCGTAGGTAGTATCAATAGTAAGGGGAGTCTGAAAGGGGGTAAAGATATCCGGGTAAATTATCTGGCATGAAGCATCGCTCGGTGACGGGAGATCGGATGATGCCACGACACACCGCTTGCAAGCACCGGATGCAGAGTGGGACGTCATGATCGGTAAATACGAGACGGGGCTGAAACACTCGGCGTATTCCATGACTAATGAGCTAAGTGGAGGAAGTCTTCTTGAATATGGACAAATCTACCTACAGTATAAGACTGGTTTTACTTGCACCCGAGCTACAGCTCGTCGTTGATAGCTATAGCTGCACATGAACTGGGTCGTTCCATCTGATGGAGATGATATTCATTATGATTACCCGATATATCCTACCACCACGGTGGAGCGGACCACTCATGTTACAGAGCGATCTCCCATGGTCGTCCTGAAGAATAGGTTCCTTGGGTCTCCACTCCCTGGAATTTTGCCGACAATTGAGGCCGGTGTCTCCAGAAGTCTGAGATCGCGATACATTTCATAGATCGGAGCTCTATCGGCCATCTGCAAGGGGCACAACTTTACTGATCTCTCCGGGGTGGCGGGATCGCGGTCTCTTCGGCATGGCTCAGGATGGCCAGGGATCGATTGGATCGCCTCCCTCAGTTTGACGTACATTTGCCCCCCTTTAATCCCCAACGCCAGCCACCCTGGGTAAGTCGATCGGCAAATACAGTGGCGACCATTCTCATACTGTGGTCGGGAGGCAACGGGTCTTGGCTTCGACGCTAGAAAGGCGGCAGAAGCATTTGGGCGGTCTTCGGTCAATTAGCGTCTTCCGGAGTCCTCAAGCGTGGTACGAACACACCGCCCCGCTGGACCCTCGAAGGCCCCTGGGCTGTCACCAGCGCGCAGTATTATATACTATGCACCGGGAGCACTGTTTTAGGAGCATGCCACCTCTGTAGTCTTCGGTTCTTCCGTGGCCCCGAAGCCCGGAAACGCTAGGCACGTTCTCAAACAGTGACTTTGCCGCGCGGTCTCTCCGCGGCCATTGTTCGGCCTTTCCTCTATTTGGCCTGTGGAAGGATCCACCCTCGGGCGACACTCCCACCAACCACTCTGACGCGCGATGTCGCGCGCTAATCCACTTTCTATGTCAATACTGCTAAGCGAGCGCTAGCGACTCAATGACTATGCCATGGGTACTGTCCCTTGAGCAACTGCCGCATAGCTCAACGCTCAATAAGTGCTCGCGCGTGTAATGTAGTGTGTACGATCCTCAAAATCAGTTCGGGGTAGCGTGGGGGATTTGGTCTTGTATACCTTGTAAAAACACATCGAGCGCTATCGCTTTGCGGGGGCCCTTGTCTGCGACTATGGAATGATCTTCACGATCTGCCTCGACCCAGTGGCGCTATCCACACTAGTTCAGTGCCATCCTTGAGTGGGATAGATACCTGGTGCCTGCCACACAGCGGCTGTACGAAACGCCGAAAGCCCACCGGATATCTGACGCCGATGAGTGCGTTTCATCGTGGATTGAGTTTAGTCTCCAGCGTACTCAGTCCGCAGCTATCGTGGACGGCTGCTATTGGCACCTTGATCTGAATCCACGAATCTATGCCAAAGATCACTTCCTGATTTATCTTGGCGTCAAACTGTATCCTAGTTTAGAACAGACCAGTAATCACGTGTAGGTTGGACCAAAGATGAGAATTGGCGGAGAGGTAGACTAGCTTGAAACCCCCCCCCGTCCCAGATTGCGTACTTACCGTATTGTATACTTCACCTAAATCAAGAAGCCTACCCGAGTTCTCCACGTGTCGTGAATCCGCACCATCTTTCCGAACATGCAGAAAGTCTGCTACACATAAAGCCTCGCATGGTGGTCCTCACCTTGGAGCACTTCAGCCCCGCATAATACCTCCTTGACGCATGACTCTCAATGCAGCGCTCAGGCGCAAGCTTGAAAACCTGGCCGAGTCCTCCCGACTCGCAGGGTCCACCGCCTGTGGGTTTGCATGCTTTTGCGGGGAACGCGGGATGTCCCTGCAAATGGACCTGCTTATCAGGGAAGCGTCGAATAGTCTGCGGGGAAGTCACGCGGCGACCGTTCACAGGTTCTCGCTGTCAGGACACGGTTGACGGGGGTTTGAATTGAAATTGAGAAGGATTATACAATGTTTCAGTTGCGATCACCTGAGCATGTTCTATCGAATGCGCCTACGCAAGATAAGGCCTGCCGATTCTACAACAATGACTTTTCCAGCCATGCTTGGGAAGAGCCATGTATATAGGATCTTTGTTTCATGAGGCCAACGTCGCGAGACTGCGTGACTTCAGGCACGCAGATAATCTCCCTAGACTGTGAGTATCAATAGATGACGGGAGAAGCTTCTTAGCCATCTGAATCTTATAAGAAGCAACACTTCTAGTGATTTTGCTGCGTCTTATTGTGGAGAGATGCGTGGACAAATCATATCAATTGAATAGTGAACGGACTGAGATCTTCTAGTAGCTCGCAGGCTTGTGTCTAATTAGGCCTCTACTTTGAGAAGACGATAAGCACACCAAGGGTCTCTTTCTTGCCCTCGAACCATGACTGTAATATATGTCGGTTTGTATGAGCTGTCGTGACTGAACCTCTCCAATATTTAGAAGTCATTAAACAAGATAGATTGGAAATAAGCAAATTGAGGTCTGGATAGACCTCTCAAGAGACAAACAGAAAGACGTCAACAAAGAGCTGGAGAAACAAGTGTGGAGATCCCTTGTCATTACCTTCTCGGTCGAGCTGTGCGATTAATTATGGCAGGACAGCCCGACAACCTTTCAAATAACCAGATCTTTATCTCAGCCGTTCAGAATGCCAACTTTCCAATCCAGGATAGAATGCCTTGGTTGTGCATCTAGGGGGTGAACGTGCTGATAAGCGATAACCTTGATGGGAAGTGATTCCGAAGAATGTCACCGCCGAGATCAGGTTCCCGGGGTCGATAGTCGGTTCCAAGCACGAAACTCCGACCGACAAGCTTGGTCCAATTTGCATGCTCACCGGATTCCGCAATAATGATAAACAAGCGAAACCGGTCATCGCGCAACAATCTGAAGTTAAGCCACGTGAATATCGATCAGGGGGTATCTATCATTGGATGGAGATATCATCTAACGCAACTGATATTCACCGAGACTATCGACCTAGAAAAGAATGCATGTCATGAGTTCAGCTCTTCACCGGAGATGAGGGGTGAGACGGGACTGGGTCTATGAGGGGTACCGGCTCCACCGCGATCTCACCGGGGAGCTGATCCATGTTCAGATCAAGTCTTGGACACCGGGCCAATCCCGCACGAAGAGCGATCAACGTGTGATCTCGGAGAGAAAATGAAAGAGAGAAAGGAGGCACAGAAGGATTGGACTTGGCAGCTGTGGCGAGACCAAAAAAGGGATCTGTAGATCTGGAGGATGCACAAATGCCCTTGCCTGTGCCACATGGAATATGATCGATAAGACAGCCAAGATGGCGCATATCAAACTAGATAGAGACTTGGCGGGTAATCATTCACCTTGGCGATACTTGGCAAATATTCAGGATACCTCCCTGCGTCAAGGCGTTCCATTGTCTCGGCATTGATCAGGGCTACATGTACTTGGGTGCTGACCATGTGGCTCGGCTGTGTAGCGTGAATGGCTCGAATGATTCGAAAAGTACGTGATGGATTGGAAATTCACCCCTACGAACTTGGAAAGTAGTCTGGAACAATAAACATTGTTTCGAAAGGAACCAGAGCCCAGGTCAGATTGCGCCTCCAACACCCCCTGTTTGCTTTTCCATTGGTTTTGCCTCCGGGGCAGCGGACTACCGATTGATCCACGATCGGTGTCGCAGGAATGGATAGAGGTATCGTTATAGAAAAACGGAAAAGAAAAAGTAGCGATAAAAATGCATCGGTCGCCGAAGTGTGTGGTAACGACATGTTATGAATTGAAGCGTGGGAAATGAAACATGTGGTTGAATCACTGGGAGCCCTTTCGACCCTTGTTGGGGTGACCCAAGAAGAGGAAGCCACTAGGGAGGGTGGCGATGTCACTGAACTGAGAGTCCACCGACGAGGTAGATGAAGAGCTGTTGGAGCGGTGGTGCTCTTGGAGAGCCAAGTCGGCAGAGTTGGACTCGCTCACGGCCTCTTCAAAGGCACGGGGGTCAGGCCCGGACTCAGTGGGAGACAGCACGAGGAACTTGTTCTCCGGGTTGAAAGGAGCCGAGCTATCGGCAGAAAGGACGAGGAAGCGGGCGTTGGGGGTGTGAGTGTACATTTTGAAAATATGTATGTGGATGAAGATAGTGGTATGGAGTCAAGAGGGGGTTAGATAAGACGTGTTGGTATAGTTTATCAAGGTTGAACGTTTTGGAATAACCAGAAACGGGCGAAATCGGCCAGAATTTATATTCCTTCAGAGGACCTTGGAGGGGTATCAGCGATGAAGTGGCTGTCGATCCAGCACCATCGCATCTGGCCAAGTGGATACCCGATGCAATACCGTCCCCGCGATAATCGCCCAGAAAGGAGATTCCCAAACATGCTTGGCTTAGCCAGGATGGACCTTCACATGTCTTGGCTCCAGCTAGAAAAGGGGGATATTCAGGCCAAGATGTCACTATTGGACTACTGCCACCCTTTCCTTTGTCTAATCTGCGCTCCGCCTCTTCTTGGCTGTGCTCCTGGTATTTCGAGTCGCACCAGTGTCGGCCTGGACTGCTCATCATTCCCCAGCGGCCATGGCAAGTATTGGCAAGTATGCATGCGCTTGGCGGATTAGCAGCAAAAAAAAAAAAAAAAAAAAAAAAAGGCCAATCGCTCAGATCGCGCAACTCTTCCCGACTGACTGAAAGCCCCGTCGCCAACCGAGCAGAAGAAGCCTCGGAAGATCCGCAGCCAGGATAAATGGCCAAGACCCGTGCAATGGTGGTGGAATCTCACAGGCTTCTCCATGGCTTATTCAAGTGCGGTAACCCCTCCCTTACACCCGACCTCTTTTGTGGGAGTAGCTGCCTCTGCCTCTGCCCATCCCGACTACGTCCGCACTGCCTTTCTTTTTGGGGAAAAATGGGACCGCAAGTGACATCATGGGCTTTGCGTGGAGTGAAATCTAACCGAAATGCCCGACTCGGGTGTTTACTTTGGGATGTGGGGGAAAAGGCACATGTGAGAGCCATTCGACATTCCGTGGTCACGCGGGACCAACAATAGAAATAGAAGCTAGACCAGAGACTAGAGATTGTGGAAAATGTAATTCCATTGTAGTACCACGGAATTTAGAAATCTAGGATCTATCACGTGGTGTATCTGTCCTGCGGTGCCCGAAGCCCTGTACTTTCCCCCTTTTTTCGTCTTGTGGACTGCAACAATTTCCCTTGCCTGGACCAACGGCGCCAAAATGCGGCCTCGGAAAACATTCTAGCCTGTAAATTGTCGCCGTGCTTTGCCGCCCCACGGTGACCTTTGCCCGGAGTTAGTTTCCTGGTCTTTTCTAGGTGTGGGCGCCTGGAGAGCCTCAATCACACTTCCCGTATCCCAAGGAAGAGCGCCTACTGTGCTACTGCCAAGAATACTCTATGCCATCAACTTGGCTCTAGAAAAAAATTTCATTGGCCTAGAATACACGTGTTATACCTTCTCCGGCCCGGCTCGTTCTCTGAACCTGCCCGTGACGATCGAGGACTGCGCCGCCCACGCTATCACACTCCCAACATTGACGACTTTCCTTAAACAACGAAGAGTTTCTCCGAAGTTCAGGCTCCATGAGGCGATTCACCTTCTCTTGGGCTATTCCACGGCGTAAATGCCTTGTCACGGTGCATTGCTGCTGGATGGTCGCAGCTATCACCAACTGTGGCAGCCTTTTTGACTACCGACTATGTGGTCCTTTATGAGGCCGTGAATAAGGGACTTCCGGGGCTGGGAGTAAGGCTTTCGATCTAGATTTCCTCATTCTGGACATGATTTCAAGTCTCCAAGTGCACACTGTGTGGCATAGTGTAGCTTGTGGTTTTCATCCAGCCGGAGGTCTTTATACTTCGGCACTCTAGTACGTTAGATAATGATACCTGCAAACACGTCAGCCCAATAATTCGGCGCCCTATTCATGTCAGGTCTTCCATACTACAAGACGGAAAAGTGGCAAGCTTCGAGTTGTAGCTGGCATCAATCGCCCAACCATGCCGCATAGCCCCTTTTGACTGCTGTGCCGTGGCCCCAACATGCTCCACTACAAGGACTGTGGCAGAAGGCTGACATAGAGAAGAACCATCACACCATTCTTCGCAATCTCTCTCAGACCGGATACCGTTTTGAGCTACCTAGGTCATTCAATATGTGACTGTTGGTGCCATGCGCAGCCATGCGCCCTATCCGCAGTGGGGTCATGTTGGATTCATACGAGACGTGGCGTATGATTGATGTCAAGTGCCCTCTACAGCAATGAACGGAAATCTAAACCAGATGGAAAATATCTACACCTGAATTGCTATTGGCGTGCACAGCACCCAAAACCTCTAGCAACCCCTTCCACCCTCTCCCCCGCCCCGCGGCCTGGGGGGGGGGTTCTCCTTCAATCCACATAACAGCCAACATTGCCTTCTGTTGGATATAGGCTTTCTGGCAAAACTAGTCAGCCTATACTCGTTCCCATCACCAAGATTTCTGGTAGCTCCGGAGTGATCAGAAAATCACTAGATGCATACGGCGCATTTGGATTGATAGCGCATGGGAGAGGATGGTCTTGTCTTTGCCTGTAGTGGTACTCGGCGCAGTCATTGCTTCTGGATAATATCGAACGGAGAGTTATAAAGCCTGTCAATAACCCCTTCCTTTTTCTATCAAACTCGTCAACAGATACTCTTCTAAGGCTCTCAAGAACAAATCCCATCGTATCGTTACTTTCTCCTCAACTACTTCGACAAGCTATCAAAATGTGTTCTCGCTACATTTTTCTGTACAGATGCGGATGCACTCTCCAGGAAGGAGAAGACGTGCCATGCGCAAAGAGAGGCACCTCTGCCTGCCACGGCGTGAAAGAACACTTCCGCTCTCGAAAGGAATACAACTGCCCAAAGCACGGTGGCTAAGGGTTCGACGAAGGTTAGTGGGCCTATTCATCTCCCATCTCGCTTGACTCGGACTTTACTGATATGAACTCGAAGAGACTTCAGCAACCATTCCCCGAGCATCTACTCAACTTGGATGCTCTGTGTGGTTTTTTTCCAACAAAAGGAGGATAATCTGATATCCATGTACCACGATATGGAGGCCTTCTTCTGAGTTTTTTCTTGTCACTTTTTGATTTTCTGATTGTCCTTATACTTGTCTTCTCGAAATTTTTGGACCATTTGTCTTGTTTATCGTCTTCTGACTCAATCAACGTGCTTTCCATTGGTAATTTTCTGGACTATTCTGTGCTTTGACCAAGCGTTCATCATTCTCAAATCTCACATTCAGTAATTCAACATGGCCAAGCTTTTACCGTATATGGAACGTCGTACTTTGGCAGGTTGTTATCCTTGTGCTGCTGTTCTTTCCTTTCTTCTTATCAAATTGCCCTGCATTACATCACTATTCTCGAGGGACATTTCTCCCCTTGGAGTATCAAAAGCACAATGGGCCACTCCTGAATCTTCATTAGCAGTCCCTGCTGGGTTGAAAATCAGACCCAGCCAAGATCCTAAAGGAGCGGATCGATACCCTAAAAGTTCCCCATCCATCCACAGTTTAATTGTCATCGTCAGGCGAGCGACTAAGGTGAATCTTTGTCGGAGAACCCCTTCTTTCAGGTTTAGTAATGATGGCGAGACGGCCCATGTCTTTCCAGGCTATCTTGATCTTGTTGGTGCGTGAAGAGATCACTTGGACTTTGTGGAGGGCCGTCTTCCTCACGGACGTCCTGTTCTCTTGAACTTGACCGAGGTTCATTTCCGTGAAGTGGAGAAAGCTCCCGCCATGTTTGCTGGCCCTGACACTGGTGGGGAGAGCTAAAGTACCCTTGACTACTCCTGTTTTCTGCTCTGTTAACTCATTCTCCCAGATCTTTCTCACATACACCCTCGATCTCTCTCTATTCCTACTACACATCTCTTGAACAATTATCCATCATGTTTGGACCGCCTCAACTCGACGAAGCGACTATAAGGTCCATCGACTTCAACCGCACCTCCCGTCGCATGCTCCAGGACATGGGCTGGGTCGTCTACCGCACAACCTACCGCTCCGTTCCCGCATTCCACAGCAATCGAAATCCTCACTTCCTGGATCAAGGCGGGAGTCTACGAAGATCTCCACGAGTACGGCTTGAAAATCCCGGATCCCACGCCCAACGATCAGCTCTAGGCGCGCCACCAGCTAACCGTGATCGAGGAGCTAGCCACGCTGCACGGGGCTTCGTTGGATGTAGTGCGGGGGCATTTTGAAGGCTGGGTAGAAGCCCAAGATAAGCAAGATGCATGTAATAAGTACCGCGCGTGCTTGGTGATGGATGAGGCGGCTGTCTAACGGCTGGGCGAGGCAATGACGGCAGAGGAGCACCGGGAGAAGTATGGGGAGCGCTGTTATACAGAGCTGCGGCAATGGTTTCTTCCAGCCGTGGAGGCGTTTCCGGAACTCGAAGAGGGAGAGACAGATTTTGAAGGGCGGCTGAATTGTTCGGTCTTTAATCTAATACGGTTGTGGACGTCTTTGGGCGATGGGATGTACATTTAAGATGCCTCGAATGAGGTCCAGGACGGGGTGTATTGAGGGCGAGACTGGTAGGGTTGCTCGGCGCCGCCACTTCTGACTCCCATCCCTGTTATAGATCCTCCATTCCCTGGTCTGACATACGCTTGGGTTTTCTTAATCGTGTCTGTATTCATTTGATATTTAAACTCCAAGAACCCCCGACGGCATCGACCCCGAGGATTGCTTGCAGGACTCGGTTCGGCCCGGCATGTCTATCAGGCAGGAAGGCGGTGGAGGCCGAAGACTCGAGGCTTTCCTCGCACGACCAAAGAACACGCCCCCCGACCATCTACCACCACGCACCAGGCCCTACTCGCAACGCCCTCCTCTGTTCCCCCGGGAGCTTCTCCTTGCTCACATTCGGCATTATCATGAACCTTTGAAAGACACTCTCAAATCGCACATGTGATGTCCATCGAAGTCGACTGGGCAACGGCCACGTCTGGTCCGGACGGGGAAGCTTTAGCGGAGCGTATCCGATCATTTGTCCACGACAAGTTCCAGCAGATCGCATTGCCACGCTTTATCCGTTCTGTCCAGGTTCATTCCTTTGACTTCGGCACAATTGGTCCAGAACTGGAGATCAAAGACTTCTGCGAGCCTTTCGCGGACTTCTACGAGGAAGACGATGACGACACGTCCGGGACCTCTGAGGAGCTCGGCACGGATCAATGGGATTCGGATCTAAAGGAGTCTCCTTATGAAGACGATATACCCGTAAACTACGCCCGTCACAACCTTGCGCATCACCCATTCCCGGGCGAAGAATTTCAACCGTCTGCGCTTCGATCTCCGCTTCCCATCGGTGACCACCTAAACCCTCACTTCCTGCCCCGCTCTAGCTCCCCCGGCATTCCTGGAGGCACATCGACGCTCGGTTACCACCTAAGGTCATTGGGGGGTCTCTCTGGCACTCAAACTCCTCTAGCAGATGTTGCCGGTGGGAGACCATTCGCAAGCCCTTGGTCCGATGCGGGCATGGGACCGGGGAGACCGCGTGGTCCACCACGCCCAACGCCACAGCAACATCGTGCAGAAGCAGACATAGAAGCCAACACATCGACCTCTCGACCTTCAACAGCAAATACAATACCCTCGCATCCCTCAATCGGCCAGGCTGGGAGCAGCGGATCAAACCATAACAGCATTGATCCCGCTGATGTACCCCAGCCATCCACTGAGCCCTCTACCGATCCCTCGGCCCCAAACCCATCCCGTATGCGTGAACGCCGCCCAGAAGACTTCCAAGTTCTGTGCCATATGAAATATGCCGGAGACGTCCGAATGTCTTTGACAGCTGAAATCCTGCTCGACTACCCAATGCCCAGCTTCGTCGGTCTTCCTCTCAAACTCAACGTCACTGGTATCACCTTCGACGGCGTAGCGGTCGTGGCTTACATACGCAAGCGAGTGCACTTCTGCTTCTTATCCGCAGAAGATGCAGATGCTTTGCTTGGCTCCGAGGCGAGTCAGGGAAGCCGGAACCCAAGTGATGATGGACGGCCGCGATCTGGCGCAGACCAGAAGCGACAAGGCGGCCTGCTCCAAGAGATCCGGGTGGAAAGTGAGATTGGCCGCAAAGAAGACGGAAAGCAGGTCTTGAAGAACGTTGGCAAAGTGGAGCGCTTTGTTCTCGCCCAGGTGCGCCGTATATTCGAGGAGGAACTGGTCTACCCCAGCTTCTGGACCTTCCTTGTCTAATGAATGTCGCATTTACATTGGCACATGGCTACACTATACATGAACATTTACGAACAACTATCATGATATTGAAAAGATGATTTTATGACCCGAGATCACAATCTTCGTAATTCAAGATTAATCTTGGCCAAATTGAAAACATATTTTCAAGTGAACTGATACTTTATTTCCAGAGTAAGCATTATGGATCAGGACCATTTCGCTGACCCCGGTAGCAATATCTGCTGATAATAAAGGACACAGCGGGCATGGTACTGTGTCGTGAGGTCCTGAAACCCCCCTCTTTGGAGCCACTGGAAGACAGTAGTGTAGGAGATGATATATGAAGAGCTCTCGAGTCAGAGTAAGTATCGCACACGGAAACGTTTGATCGAGCAATTCAACCCGATACTCAGGCGACAGACAACTCTACCTTACGACCTCAGATGAATTGCTCTCCGCGATAGAGTCTCCGAAACAACGCAAGACTTTTACAAAGACTTCTTCTCGTTCTTGTCGGTCTTGGAAGAGGATACCTCATCGCCCAGCTTGTGGTACTCGGCGGTCAAACCCTCACACTGCTTCTTGAGGGTCTCGATATCGCGGTCCTTAGCCTCGAGCTCCTTCTTCAAAGCGCCAATCTCGCCAATGGAGCCGGCCTCGGCGATACGGGCAGAGTCCTTGCCGCCAGCCTTCTTGTCACCTTCGAGGAACTTGACACGATCCTCGAGACGGAGGACCTCAAGAATCATGGTGTAGGTGCGGTTGAGGATCAGAGAGAGGAAAAGGGTGAAGCCACACAGGTACATGTTGCGCTGGGGGTAGAACTTGCGGGCTTGAACCTCCATACGGTCGGTGCCGAGATGGGCAGCTCTGCGGTAGAGATCTCTGGTTAGACCTCTTCAATGCATGTTTTCTTTGGGTGATGTGTTACGTACCCGACACCGGTGCCATCCTTCGTGAAAGCTGCCAGCTCCTGTTGCACCCGATATACACGGTTGACGCTGTCAATGAACAAGATCAGGATGAAGATGAAAGTGATCTAGAGTCTCGTTAATTTCGTTACATACGTTTATTGAGAGGTTGAATGAGTTTTACTTACCTTCAGGCCATACTGGAGCTTGGCGATAAGAGGGCTTTCGGAGATGAAGGAGAACAGCTTGCGCTTAATGGTGAAAGGCAGAGGAACGATGAGAGCCAGAAAAACGGCCATCTCAAAGACCAGAAGCAGGAAAACCTATTCATGTCATGGTCAGATTGCGGTATTCAAGTAGCGCGATGATGTTTGGCAGGTCTGGCAACTCCGGGTAGCTAGGCTGCAATCATGCCCACCTAGCACGGTCGGGGGAGCGAGGGAGCAAACCATCCATCAATTTCGGGTCGAACGTACGAGGCTGTAGTAGAGAGTCATTTTGGTCAATTTCGTCGGTATTACCGGACTCGAGATCGACTATGCGGGCTGGTCAAAAGGGGGGTGGGAGGGGTTCTAGGAGTGCTTCGGTAATAGCTGGCTAGTGTAAACAAAGACCAGATTCGCACAAAGAGCTTGCTGACGGCGTGTAGAGGGTTCTAAAAGCCCAGAGATTGAGGAGACGACGTGGTCAAGGTGGGCAGAGGAGATAATTGAGGTTGCAGCAGAGCGTGTGCAGGTGTGAGGTGGTCTTTATGGGGAACTTTTCCTGCCTCGGGGCAAAGACGTCATCAACCGGACCGCCACGTGACCAACAGCCCAATTGTGGAGATGACGAACTATGTCATTTCATGTGACCATCATGCTCATATCTACTATATACAAGTACTTTTTTGCTTCTGACTTCTATTTAATACCACTTGGCCAAAACTTTTCACTATCCCTCGGCCTCATAGGAGTTTGACTTGTGCTTGGGCTCAAACTTGAAGTCGGGGTGCGCAGGCCCGAGGAACATTTCGCTATCAAAGACAAGTTAGTACAGTATTCCAGGCTTTTCAATGTAGGAGACACTTACGAGATCTTGATCCAGTCCTTGTAGTTGCCACTGGCCATGAGAGTCTCCAGCTCGTTGCGGCCACGGAAAGCAGGGGGTCTGTCGTTAATGTGAGGGGGCAGATGCTCCAGCAATCCAATTGGGACGTAGCGGTAGGCGAAGCTAAGCCACTCCAGCATGAAGCGGCGAGTGGTTCCAATACCGTGCTCATCAGAGCCCCATGCCTCAAGACCGTACTTGGCGAACTTCTCAATCATACCAAGACGCTCGGAAGCAGATTTGTCAAGGTACTGACCGGACTGGATTTCCTCGAAGAGCCAGGGCTTGATCAGGGCACCACGTCCTAGCATGACGGAATCGACGCCAGCATTGTTGATGTGGTCATCGTAGTCAACATGCGAGTAGCAGTCACCGTTGCCAAGGAAGTACGTCTTGCCGCCATTGGGCATGTAGCGAGCATCAGGCTCGTTGATAGTGTCGGTGAGGCTGTCCTTTTTCTCATTCAAGCGTTTGATGAGCGCAGCAGTGTCGGCAATGTAGCCCCAGTCGGCCTGTCTGGTGTATCGCTGCTGTCTGCTACGTCCGTGAAGGGTGATGGCGGCGGCACCCGGGGGCCCGACATTCAAGATGCTCGATTCATAACCACCAAGAACCAAGCGCTCAACCAGCTTGAGGGCAGTAGGCTGGTTATCTCTGGTACCCATACGAATCTTGACGGTGATTGGAATTTCCTGAGAGACAGCGTTCATGCCACGGATGATTTTCTCCAGCTTGGAGTGGTGGTCTAAGAGCGCCGAACCGGCTCCATCGCGGAACACCAGGTCGATGGGGCAGCCGCAGTTCAAGTCAATAACACGCAAGTGGGGTGTGAACTTGGAGAGAACTTCAGTGGCCTTGAGAGCGTGCCACGGCTTGTTGGCTGCAATTTGAGCTCCGAACTTGAAATCCTTCGAGTTGTCGTAACCTTGGACAATGTTGTCCCCGGGAATGACGGTGGGGGGGAGCATTTCAGACTCGTGTGCTTTCAAGAGAGTCCACTCGGACTTGTTGCCTTGGATCAGAGGCATACTCATCGCCATCTCCGAATAAGTGAATTGCGCGCCTAAATCGGTACACAATCTCCGAAAGGGCATATTGCCTTGAGTTGTCAGTGGAGCCAATGTAGGAGTCTCCGGCCCGAAATAGATTCGTCTCTTTTCAGAAGGCAGGAAAGGCGGCTCAGTAAACATGGCTCGGTTGATTTCTCTTTCTTCCTTAGCCTTCTCCTCAGCCACTACCTTGGACTCGTCACTCTCACCCTCGCCATTGGCTTTAGCAGCTTCTCCCTCCTCCTTGTGTCGTCCGTGTAATTGCTTCTCAAGTTCTGTAGAGGACTTGATAAGCCAATCATTGAACGCGTTGGAGCGAGGGGTAGTCTCTCGCTTGCGCGCAAGATCAATCTTGGCGTCGTTTGAAATAATGTTGACTTGGCCTTCCTCTGTGGCAAATGGCACGAGAGGCTTCGCCTTCGCCTTGCGCTCTTCGTCTTCCAACAGGATGAGCTCTTTCCTTCCATCTGCGGTCTCACGTTCAGTCGAGTGGGATGCAACGAAGCGGCACCTCCACCCTACAAAACATTTTCCACGGGCCTCCCATACAGGGCACTTTCCACCCATCGTTTCAAGGTTCTCGCGCTTGTGTTCGTTCAGGTATAGTCGCAGGTCGTGCTCGAATCGACACTTCTCGTCGCCAAACTTACATTCGGTTGGCGAAAACTCTGCGCTATACATTCTCGAAGTACAAAGGCCCTTGACATCCTTGGACGAACCAAATCTCCGATTGGTGTTCTGGCCCTTAGCCTTCTTCTTTTTCTTGTCGTTCTTGCCATCCTCGCGGTCGGCATGGGATGCACCTTCGGCAGCATCATCCGATCTGGCCTCGTTCGTAGGTTTAGGCTTAGAAGGAATTAAATACCTAGGAGGTTTACGAGTGTTAGTCTGGGGCAAGAAAGTAGAGATGAGGGACATGCGTACTCTGCCTTGATGGGCGCGATGCCTTTCGATCGGGGATCTTCCTCTGCACTGGCCTGATTCTCATCGAGTCGCGCTTTCTTGGCCGGGGGTTCTTCACTGCCAGAAACATCATTGGAGGCGTCGCGCTTGGTGATATCCACCGAAGTATTTTGAGCCTCTGAAGGTGGCGCAGGGGCCGCTGCTGAGTCCATGCTACTCATCTTGGAGAAACCAGTCCAATGACAGTAGCTCAGACCTTGCGCAAGATTTGAGCTTTGTTTCAAGCAGGAAATACTTCAACAAGCTGAGCTTAACAAGGTACGGCGTCCTCCGATCTTTATCAAAAATTCGCGGAGTGGTTTGCAGCGTTTGCATCGCCTTACCGCTGTTGTGTGTTGTTGCCTTGTTATTCAGGCTATTAATTTCATGTCTTCAAATCTGTACAATAGGAGTAACCCAGTCTAAACATCTGGAACAAATATGTATATTTACAAATATCTTTGCTTGGGCATGAAAAGATTTCACAATATGATCATGAGCAAACTTATGCTCTTGTCGACATGGGGGCGACGACTGTGCGAAATATATCGAGCATGTTTTCGGATCAACATAATCCTTCGGTACACCAGCACACAAAGAAAAGGTAAGATTTCCTATCATCTGTCTATGCGAGCAGGAAAGGTCATGATGAACTAATAGTAACACGAGAAACATTTCTTCGTGCAGAGATACTGAAGGTCCAAAAAGAAAGTCGGGAGAGTAGATATTGCCCATTGTGGGTCCGCCAAAAGATCCACCAATTAAAACAGCAAAGACAATTCGAGCAACTAAGGGCAAAAAGAAATGGACGAACGGCGATTTGAACGCCGGACCTCCCGCATGCAAAGCGGGCGCTCGTACCCCTGAGCTACACGCCCATTGACTTGCTAAGTCATGCAATTTTTGTACTCTGTCCACCATGGAGTATTTCCCAAGACGCTACCCTAGCTTTCACGAGAAGCGCAGCGTGTTTTGGTAATAACTTGAATTATTGATATGAGAATTCCGAGGGCCCCGACCTCTGAGGGTTCTGAAATTTACACAAAGGGAGGGGCTTTTAAGAAATAACAAGATATCGACTACATTTCAGCCTTAGAACAAAAAGACAAATAGAGATGCCAATTTGTCATTTCCTCGTTCAGACAATGTCCTGAGCATGGTCCACGCAATCACATCGGAGCTGAGCTTTGGGAATTTTTAGGATACAACATCTCAGTCAACAAAGGAATCCTGAGACAAGGCATACTCGCCACCGAATTTGATATGCACTCCGCTCTTGAGATTCTTCCTGCTGGCAAAGCTAGTCCACGCGTCTTTGAGATGGGACCCCAGGCGAGCCAAATCTCTCTCTGCATTCTTCCCAGCTGGCATTGACGCATCTTTCCAAGCGCCGTCTTTTCCCGACGCGAATGGAATGTCAATACAATGACATGAGCCAGGAGTGTCTCCTTCCCCCCCCCCCCCCCAAACTAAACGAATAGCTCGTCGACGTCCTGCTGCACGCCTTCAAATTAGGTTTGGGTGATATACCAAGTTCCAAGACTCTCCAAGTAAGGCCCAATAACGGGTAACTTAAGCAGACTCTGCGGACCTATTGTGCTTGCGAAAGGACGGCCGTTATGAGCGGTCCATACTGCGAGAATTGAGATTCATTTGATGGCTTTGGAAAGCTTCTGATCAAAGTCTTGCTCCGTAGACCATGAATAAAATCCCAAGAGGCGCGCAAATAGCATGACCTGCGTCTTCACAGGAACCATGAGGAGCTTCTTTTAAACTCCTTACATTTCCTCCGCAGACATGTTCCTTGAATCTTTGGTGAGTAATTGCTCTGCTGTGGGTGCGCGCTCTTTCAGCTCTCGCAATGGCGACTAAGAAGGATCGCGCGATGGAACAAGCCCTGAGTACCCTCAATGATTGAATCCGCGCCCGCCGATTGCCCGATTCAAGTGACATTTTCCGGGTTTTCACCAGAGGAATAGATATTCTTCTGGATCCACTGAAGCGCGGCTCGTCGGTCGAATAGACCCAAGTTCGTTGATGCGATGCCCTCCAAGCTTAGATGTTCGAAAACACCTAGCCGGAAGTGACTGTGACACAAACAGCCCCTCGCCTGGTCAAATCGACCGTTTGGTAGCAGTCAAGATCTCCACCGCCTGAGATGTAAGACCACCACGCAGCCAGACCATGACACGGGTGTCAGTGGCATCCTCTGGCGCAATACTCGTCAAATGCGGACAGTCTTCACTCAAACTGTGGCATTTGGTCAACGGACCCATGACCGACTCCAGCCACGATGGTAGCTGTGGGGATATTGAGGCCTGGTCAGTGTTATCGCGGGCTTCTGTCCATTGATCGGCTGGCTGTGGGGATCGGATTGGTTTGCTTTGGCGTAGGGCATGCCCCGAGCGTGGATGAGGCTCTCTGTTGCCAGCGCAGTGATGGGAACCCACCAGCATCGAAATAGTGGTCCACGCTGTCACTTTCAGCTGATAATTGAACGGATCGATGGGATATTTGGTCATGAAACCAGAGCTTCAGAAATCTTATTAGTCTTGATGCAGGGTGGCTGGGAACGGATGTACGCGAGTGGAGACGCGGGGGCCTGATGAAAAGTGTAACTATGGTTTTTTTTTTACCGGCGAGGCCAAGAGATGTGTGTTCTTAATGTTTAATTGAGGTCCACGCAGGCAGTCCTACAATCAGCGACTCGAACTATGGAGTACCAATATAACAACCGCCACACAACTGCATCGCTGACCTGGCAGCATGCAAACCAGTTTTTTGGCCCTTGAGGGTGGTCACATCTCATCCCAAAGGTACGCACTCGAAATATGGTTTCCATGTGAAGGAAATTTGATCAAAATGATTCCTCGTAAATCGCAAGAAAAGATCATCAGAACTGCGGCCCCATCTTGTGATATCGTCTTGTTTGATACCCGGAAGAAGTCCATTTTGAGGCCTGAATACAGCATATTCAGATATCCGTGCTTCTTCAGGAACACATGGTGAATTCTTTCCGAGGTTTTCGTGCAGCGAGACTGCAGGACTAGCAAAATTATTGCTGCTCAGGGAGATATCTGGCAAGTTATATTGTGCCTCCTTCTTCGAGTTTGGGCTATAGCCCTCTTCAAGCTTCATCAGGTTCTCTGCTAGCAGAGCCACGGGGACGCATTTAAAGAATCCTTGTACTGGAGGCGCCATTCTCAGCAACGCCAAAGCTTTTCGACGAAGTACTGGATCACGACATTTCATCGCAGTAACAGCCAAAGGTATACCAGTGCCCATTTCAAAGGTGAAAGGTGGTTGGGAACCATCTGGCCCTGCTGAATTACTGAGAATTTGGCCTGTAAGCTCAATTATAAGCGAGAATTCCGCTGCATGAACATCATATACAGTTTCGAATTGTGTCAAACATCCTGTGACAATGATAGAAGCTGAAGCATGGTAAGCCAGCAGAATAGGTTCTGTTGCCGTTGGGATTGCGTGATCTGTGCGAAGTCTATCACATAGATTATTGTAGCCTTTGAGCCAATCAGAGAGGCGGTCTGAGAGAGACTTCTTTTTTTCAATCATATCTGTGCTCACAGCATGTTCTCCACCAGCAGCTCTGAGATGAATGGTTGATTCTCGTTCGTAAATCATGGCCTCTGTAGACAGTAGAACGATGGCAGCCCTTGCTTGATCGACAGATGAGAAGCTGCGACTAAATGTCTTTTCAGTAGACCAATACAGTTCACTTGGCTGGGTACCCGAGACAGTAAGAGAGACGATGCCCAAGCGTAAGAACAGAGGAACGAGGGTTTGTTCCAGGAGCACAGCTTTGGAGGCGGAGACTCCACCAAGAGTATCTTGAACACGTAGATCAAGTATCAATTGGACACCTTGTCTGTATAGTTCTAGTGCCTCTTCAACACGTCCTTGAATAGTTTCAATGCAGATGAAGAGTACACAGCTGATCAGCGAGATGTATGGGTCCGCACTGCCACGTTCGATTTGCGAACGAACACTGGATATAGAGCGTGCATACCAAGTCAAAGCTTCCCGTCGATGCTCATTTAAAGAGTGTGTTTGGTCATCTTGCTTTCTTAAAAAGTGGAAGTCCAGACACTGATCTGGATCTTCGTATAGACCACTGATTGCAATCATAGCATCCCATATAGCTGGCTCGCTGCGGCAGATTTGTGGAACAACCAGTGTCCAGAAATCGGCACCCAGACCACCAGACAAATAATGAGCTGCATGTTGAAAGTAGTATTCGAACGCACGACATTCTCGTTGTCCTACATTGGGTATTTGTGACAGGTTGCAACGGAGTATCGGTCCCGTAGGCGTACGCGTGGATAGAGCTGAAAGGCATCTTGCAGCCTCATATTGGCAATCTCGCCCAGTGCTCGAGCAGCGACGGCAAACTGGCTTATTCTCGTCGCACTTTACTTTGCGAATCCTATTCGATGATCAGCAGTTGAACAAGTAGGAGATTTACCTCAAAGTGGGGACTGAAGAGCAACGTACTTGCAGGTTTTGCACCCAGCCCGGGATTTTGAGCCACCTACCCGACGACTGACCTGGGTAATGTTATCAAAGCCCATCTTGCGTCGCTTCATGTATAGTCGAGGGACAAACGAGCAAGTTTAGCAGGACGCGGCCGCAACGGGTAAAAAAGGGACATGACTGTGAGTGGTCCAGTTTCCCGCTTTTGATGCCTGAGGCGATGAGGCAGCAGTGATACCAAATGCATCTAGCCTCGGAGACCATCACGTCAGATCAAACACAATTTGATTTGATTTGATGGCTACTAATATATCCCTACTTAGAGACCACGTCCCTGGGGTCTTGAATATGTGAAGCGTCATTGGTCCATTAAAACCTAGCAAGCCAACAACCCCCGGCGTGGGAGGAAGAATTCTCGTAGGGAAAAAGGTATCAAATTTTCGCTGGGTCAGTTCTACCAGGTAGCGGTAGGCAGCGTGTAAGTGGTGCCTTACCCAATAAGCATTGCTGGCCATGTCTGCCTTGTTCATTTGCTCAAGCTCTCGGTTAATCCATCCTTTGAGACGAAATTGGTCGGAAAGAGATGATTCAAGTATGTACAGCCCCGTATGGAACGGCACCTTTGGAGGGAAAAGTATCACCAATAAGAAAATTCCTACTTAAAGGGCCTTGTAATTGACAGCGAACTATCTGTGAAGCCAAGGAACGTCCAAAGATTGCTTTGAAAGATACTGAATGTGCTTAAGGGAATTCCCAAAGAATATCGACCCAAGCCTCCGTAAGTGCTCAGGCCTGCTATGCCAGAGCCACGAAACAAGATAGTCAAACCCTTGAAACCATCCTTGGCGCAAAGCCTTGACCTGCCCGAAATATTAGTCAAAGTAATGACTGACTCGGTTTGGTAGAAAGCCTCTGCTCCAACACTTTATTTTTCGCGGTGTTGCTCCACGGAGGATGATGTGCATCCTAGGATGATGACTTCAGAGGAAAGGTCTTGTCTAGTTCAAAAAGACGAGGGTGACCAAGTCTCCCGTGGAGAACCGTTGCTCTACAGAGTCGGAGGGCTGCCGCATGCTCTCCTTCGTCTTTCCTCCTGTCGAGTGCCATGGCTCGAGATTGCTAAGTGATAGGGACACGATCTGGAACTTTGCCAGCTGAGCCTCCGAGAACGTGAAAAAGCCATCATCCCGGACAAGGCTCATGTCACCTTGAATGGCAAAAAAGGGTGCTTCAGGTTTGATCTCGAAAAGATTGTAGGCATAAGGATTCCTTGATTGCAGATCGGATACAGGTTGAAGATCCATGATTGGGGCATTGGAAGACACTCGCCACAGTTCTCGATTCCAAAGATTGGATGTGGCGTTGTGGCGGTGCGCGGGGTTCTATGTTCCTGGGTGGCTGTGCACTGACCTCATCGCAGTTATCTAAGCGCCCAGTTATTGTACTTAAGAAGCGCCCCTCCCTGTTCTTGGCTGTGGCCTACGCCATTTTCCTCATTGTTGTGTTGGATATTCTTACACTCATTGATAGTATCGACCATCTGGCGTTACGTCCTGACCTCTCTTCAAAGATCACGACGTTATCGTCCTTATCCGCGTTATCAGCGGGCAGTTCTATTTTTGTTCTCGTCACAGCAATGGTCACGATGTCTGGCGCTTCGCACGATCCACGCCTTCTCTATAGCGTCAACAACATTCGCGCTTTTCACATTCAAGATGGCGAGGAACAGGAACTCACTCCCTCTGGCCCGCAAATCTTGTCCTTGTTAATGGTCCCAACGGCTACTTCAGCGCCTACGCCGCCATATGCTGCTGGTGCCAGCACTGAACCAGAGGAGGACTTCTATCTTCACCTTTATCTTCCTCCGGAACTGGACCTTGCCCTTCCTGCCACTACACAAATTTTCCATCAACCACCGAATAGCTATCTTATCCCTCGCTGGGACATGGCCGCAGATGTCGGCGCATTTATTCGAATTGAATTCCCCAGCATTGGGTCGGGGCCCGATAAGGTAACGCAAGATGATATCGACACCTTCGAAACAATTCTCGCGCAGTGCACTGCATTCCACGACCGCGCGGTCTCGAGTGGAAAGTCGGATCGTCATGCCGCATACAACCCCGCCGACTATGCACCTGGTGAAGGCTACGTCACGTCGCCCGATACCAAGCCGTCCGACCTGCACGGAAAAATTGTACTCGTTGATGAGGAGGATGGAAGCGTGGTGGGAGAATTGGGAGATGGGTATAACGTGGTGGAGGATGCGGATGTCAAGCCTGGATCTAAACGTGAGCATGCACCAGACTGTCCCACCCTTGTTCAGCAGCTAATGATACACTTTCGTCTCAAATAGGTCCCGTGGGAATTGAGCTTCCTAGCGAAGGAGAGGGCAACCGGGTTAGTGTCAGCAATGTTTCTGAAGAATATCTGGCCATGTCGCGCCACCCGGCGTATCAAAACTCTACCATCGTTCAGACATCGGCGACAGCATCTCGTTTGATTGTTGCGACATCGACCTCCCTGGCCAACTACCTCACTAGCGGGGCCGAGGGCTTCACTAAGCGGACGAAGCCCAATCCTAAGCCGCTGACCTTTTCCGATGCAACGCACGCACGCATCCGCAAGATTGGCACCTACTCCAATGGTGCAGCTCAACTTTCTTCGCGCACGATTGGACAGGTAGAGAAGGTCGCACAGAACATTGGCGCATCGTTGGCGCGCAAAGAGGGGAAGCCCAAGGGCTTCAGCAAAAGCAATCCACCGCCCGACTACAAGCCCGGGGTGCTGAACAAGTCGATGATTGCCTTCTCAACTCTTGCCGATGGCATACAGGAGGGTGCTCGAAACATTCTTCTTACCGGTTCCCAGGCAGCCAGTACAGTTGTCGGTCACCGCTACGGTGACCAAGCCGGCACCGTCGCCAGCAATCTGACCGGTGGAATCAAAAATGTCGGATTGGTGTACATTGATGCCACTGGCGTTAGCCGTCGTGCACTACTCAAGTCCGTTGCGAAGGGCATGGTCGTGGGTAAAATGCGCGACGGTCAGCAGGTGGTGGTTGGCGGCGGCGATGGTGGCCAGCTTCCCGCCGAGGCCGGCCCTTCTGGCCCCGGACGGGATCCAGTTGCCCGGGGCCCATCGCCGAACCCCACCCCACCTCCTGCATACGATGCATCAGGAACGATGTCACTCGGGGGTGCGTCTATGTCAGGGGGAAGCGCTAAATCTTGATATTCACGGCAATTGATCTTTCAACCTTCCCGCGATGGGTTTGGGGGGTAAATATGGGGATATCCACAGACTTGACAAGCGTTGCCTCTTTGTGTATTTGCATCCTACAGTATGTAGATAGTTAATTCCATAGCTGATCCTGAATAAGCACAGAGTTACGGAGTATCATGTTATGCATCACCGCCAAGGACTGCACTCCGTAGTCTGCCCACCACTGGGGATCAAAGTTTCGGCTGGGGGCGGGGACAGTGGCGCCTTTTCGGCGATATGTTCTGATGAGGCCGTTCTGCGATTGACTGTGCGTCATAACCATTTGGACGATTCCGCCCATTGGATCACATTGCTCATGATCTTGTCGGATGATTGAAAAAAGTATCGCATCGATTGGATGAGCGCCGGCGCAATGGCTAAGCTGCCAACGCATCACCCGCTTGACAGTTGGCCGGCCCACCCAGAATATCCAATTGGGACTTATCAGGGGGTTCTCATCCAGGTCAGCCTCCACACCGACAACCGCCACTTCAACAGAGAGTTCCGAGGCTCGCCTCGATGGTCTTGAAACGTGAGAGTTGAGCTGGAGACTCGAGCTGTGAGTTGTGCGGTACCGCCGTGCCGTCAGGTGGAGACCCGAAATACTAAGTGGAGCGCGTACCATGAAAGCAGCCTTAGCGCAGACCCCAAAAGGCCCAGGAACCGAATCCACTCGCTCATGGATTACGCAGTGGAAAATCTTGGAAACGTTTGCAGTGATGGAGCAACAAGGATCTACTTGGTCCGGGGCGCAACCCTGGTTCTCATGGGGTCCTAACCGTGGGCTCAATTGGTTTGCGCCCAGGGAAATGGAGATTTGAAGCTCTCGTGGAACCGGGCTCGATTCGAAGCTAACGAAGCTAGAGCTTGCGCAAAGACCCTTTGGGACCTCGAGTCATTGTAATCAGACGAATGTCATCCTTTCATTCGACTTGTTCTTCAGGGAACCGGTCAATCACGCCAACAATTAGACAGAAATCAAGTCCAAGTACAGCTCCCAGCTCTTAGATCTTGTCAAGTCGCGATCGTGCGGGCGTAATGACGATCGACGGTCCTAGCGAGTAGCCCACTTTTCCGTGATTCGAAACAACCGGCGCGAAGCCCCCTTTTTGAAACGGGCCTCCGAATTTATTTGCGCGCTTGACAAGCTATGGCTACTGAACCTCGACCTTCCTATTTTCCATTGT
The DNA here is from genome assembly GCF_028827695.1 of Penicillium maclennaniae. Classification (NCBI taxonomy): domain Eukaryota; kingdom Fungi; phylum Ascomycota; class Eurotiomycetes; order Eurotiales; family Aspergillaceae; genus Penicillium; species Penicillium maclennaniae. Next base: position 805,541 of record NW_026623215.1, on the reverse strand, counting down.
AATTGTTTTTCTTTGATTTGTTTTCTCCCCGCCCCCCAATTTTACGAGGCACACGCGAGGATCAGCCCTCGGGCCTCGCACCCGTTTCGTTCTATCACAGGCGAGGCAAGGGGAAACCAGCGAGATTTCCTTATTAAGGGCTGATATACGCAGCCGCTGAAGATAGCTCTGCAGCTAATCTGGTGCTAGCTATCTTGTGTGTCCCGCGGCGGGATTGTAGAAGTTGTACTGTAGTAGTAGTAGTAGTAGTAGTGGATGGAGTGGAGGATAATCCTGATGTCCACATTCTTCAGTACTCGGTATAGAATAGTCTATAGCATAATCCCTAGATCAGAGATCATTGATCATTGACCATTGGTCCATATACCTTAGACCAAAAGGGGATATTTTCACAGAGCATAGCATTATCCAGCACGACTATTTTGCAGCCCGACAGGCCAAAGACCAAAGACCCGCTCCCCCAGACTAAACGAAACTAAACCAAACCTGTTGACCTGCCTGCTCTCTCCTCCCTCCTCCCACCCTCTCTATCTTGAGGTCCTTTCTCCTTGGACTCTCTCTTTTCGCGTTGTCCCTGTGTCTTGTTTGCGCCTTCCCTTTAACTTCTCAACACCCCTTTTTCTCTTGACTCGGGGCGACCGGTGCCTCCCGCCTTCTTCTCCCCTCGCGCCCCCTGTCCGCCTTCTTACCTTGGCTTTGAGACGATGTTCTACGTTTGATTCCAGTGATCGTGGACACTCAATCGCGTCTGAGACATTCTCTCGCTTCCGCGTTTGTTTCCCTCCCCCAGTTCTTGGACAACGTGCGCCCCTCCCCCCCCCAGTCGTGGGTCGCGGGATTCCAGAACACTGCAGTGCAGGTATCTTCATCTTCCTTTTCGTTGACTGCCCTTTTTCTGCCTTTGCGACGCGTCTTTTTGCTCCGATTGAGTCGCAACCTGCTGTGCCGGGTGAAACTTCAAGATCTGGCGGTTCTTTCGTTCGCGACCGCTGGTCCTGGCGTTCCCCCTGCCCCCCATTCCTCCATTCTTCCGATCGACGTCCTGTCAGTTCCCTGTTCGATTTTGATGTGCCACATTCTTTCCGATAATCGATAAGAATTGTCCGACGAGGGGTCTCGAACTGACGCGATCGTTTCATGTCCACAGTTCTGAGGCTGAAGTGCTCCACTTGACGAGTGCGACCGTTCACTTAATCTCCCGAACCCTCGCCAAACACCCTCTGGAGGACGTGGTGTCTCTACGCGCCAATTGTGCTGTTCGCCATTGGCATCGGCTTCTTTTCCTCGACAAGTGCCCGATCGAGTCTGTCGCGCCGTCATACGACGCAAAGCCTTGGTGGACTTTTCGCATCACTAGAAGGTACGCTACCAGTCGTGATGCAAACACTCTTGCCCTCCCCGCCGACTAAATCTACCATACTAATCCCTCTGCTCTTTCTGTAGCCATTTCTGAGGCCGGTCCTGATCAGCTTCTTTGGCTATGAGCACTACTCATCAGCTGGCATTCTCCGCCCACGCATCGCCAGTATCGAATCAAGCAGTTCCGCCTCCCGTTCAGAATAATGCGCGCGCCAATTACCCGGACATGTTAGGACAGCCACCAGTCCCTCCCCCGAGGAGCTCGTCTACGCATCACAGCCGCCGCAGTCCCAACGGAGCGTCTGAGAAAGGGTCGCGACAGGGAAAGAACCGATCCGATCGCAAGGAAAATCGAGAGCGAACCCGCGACGACCGTAACGGGAAAACCCGATCAAGACGAGCAGATCCCTTAGAAGAGACTACACGTGAGGGGTCAAGAGGTGCGCCGCCGGTCTCATACCCGGAAGAAGACCGCGGCCTAGAGAACATGTCTGGCCTGGGAGCTTCTCTGGAGAAAGAGGCGAGCGCGGTTATCAACTCGGTGCAGGTCAGCGATCCCGTCGTAGATCGGACGAGAGAGCAGGTGCGACAAGAAAGTGCACTGGCAGCGGCAATCGCACCACAAGAATCGGCGCAAAACTTCGGTATGACTGGAACTGAGCCCGCCGAGGAGGAAACGCGCACTGGCCATCGCAGTCGCCATGATTATAGCAATAACGGGAACACCGTCAAGCGAAAGGAGACCACATTCGGAACTTATATTCTTGGACAAACCCTTGGCGAGGGTGAGTTCGGGAAGGTCAAGCTTGGCTGGAAGCGCGACGGCAGCATCCAAGTAGCTATCAAGCTTATTCGCAGGGAATCTCTGGGTTCCAACCCCAGCAGATTGCCCAAGATCTATCGTGAGATTGCAATTTTGCGGGAGCTTGCACACCCTAACATTGTCCGTCTTCACGAGATGGTTGAAACGGACCGGCACATCGGTATCATCATGGAGTACGCATCTGGAGGTGAACTTTTTGACTACATTCTGAACAATCGGTATCTAAAAGATAATTCTGCTCGTCGGCTGTTTGCACAATTGATTTCAGGTGTCGGCTACCTGCACAAGAAGGGTATTGTGCACCGAGATCTGAAGCTGGAAAACTTGTTGCTGGACAGGAATCGCAACATTATCATCACAGATTTCGGCTTCGCCAACACATTCGACCCAACCGACCCATTAGACGAAGAGATCGAGTACAACCTCACCAATAAAGAATACGTCAAGCGGAAGCGACTAGATAAGCTGGGTCCCGATGGATTTAGGCGAGGTGACCTGATGCAGACGAGCTGTGGAAGTCCTTGCTACGCAGCTCCGGAATTGGTTGTTAGTGACTCCCTGTACACCGGACGCAAAGTGGACGTGTGGAGCTGCGGTGTCATTTTGGTAAGTTTTCTTTAAGTTGCTGCGTCGCGGTTTGATCTGACATTGTACAGTATGCCATGTTGGCTGGTTACCTCCCATTTGACGATGACCCCGCAAACCCCGATGGAGACAACATCAACCTTCTTTACAAATACATCGTGACCACCCCTCTCACCTTTCCCGAATATGTCACCCCCCATGCTCGTGACCTTTTGAGGCGGATACTGGTCCCCGATCCTCGGAAGCGTGCCGACTTGTTTGAGGTTGCTCGCCACAGCTGGTTGAGTGAATACTCTCACATCGTCTCACATATCACTAGCAGCACAACAGATGTTGCAGACATTGCCAACACGACGGTACCGTCCGAGCACCAGGAGGCACCGACTCTTGTTCGTAGTGCCTCGGTTCGTGAGCCGCCCAAATCAGCACACCAACTTCCAGTCGTGGCTGTTGGTGGGCTCAACCACCACGCTGGAGATGTCTCCCAGGATTCGCCAAGCGAAAAGTCGAAGAATTCGAAGGATGCGAAGCGGAGGACGGTACAGGTCGAATACGTTGCTCCTCAATCGCAAACAACCCGAGGAGAATACCAGGACAACGCGGGACCTCACACCCGCGACGAAACTCAAGCGAGCGTGACGTCCGAGAAGCCGCGCACGACCTCAAAAACTGCTCCGAAGCCGCCCATCAACCTAGACAAGCCCTTGCCTGGACATTTCCCTCGTTCCACTTCGGAAAACCCCGGCCTTACTGGCTCACACACCTATGCCCCGGCGCCTTCAAACACGCGGCCCCAGACAGGTGGCTCAATGGCATCCTTCCACACTGGTCGTCTCCCTTCGCGGGGCTCCTATGGACAGCCCGTGGCACCCATGGTCACTGCTACCAATACCGAGGGTCGTTTAGCGCAGCCCAAAAGCGGACAATTCTCTCTGGTGCAAAGCCCTGCTCAGGTGTCCAGTGCATCCATTGGTCGCCCCAGCACCCAGCAGCTTCCATCGGCATTCAACCCGACTCCTCGACAAGAGCCCCCCCAAGAGCGGCCACAAGCGATCCAGCACTGTTTCTAGCATTGGCGAGAAATTTTTCGGCCGATCAGGATCTATTCTAGGTGGGCGCAGCTCCCAGGCTCAGAATAGTCGTGCCCGACAAAACCGGCGGTACCCTCCTACCAGCATGAAGGATCCTCTGCCCCGGGAAGATTCGCGTCAGTCTATGGATTCTCGGCGTTCCATGCAATACTCGCATAGCCGCAAGGCGAGCGAGGCGGAAGGTCGGCCTCGTCGATTCTCCCTTCTGCCATCTTCCTTTTCGTTCCGCAACTTCTCTGGTCGCGCTCAGAGTCCTGAAGAATCATCACAAACGCCGCGAACAGTTGATCCTCAAAGCCAGCGCCCAGCTACCGGCCCTATGTCAACCCGTCCTCGTGCAACCAGCTACGGAACGCAGGAGGCTATGAGTATGGTGAATGAGGGTCCTGCGGACGAGGTACACGAGCAGAAAGATTCGGAGCCATTGAGTTATGAGGCTCAAATTGACCAACAATTTGCTGAGCTTGGAAACCGATTCGAACAGACCGACGAATCCTTTGGTGCCATCTCGTCCGAGCAAGTCTACCAGCAGAATGACGATGACCAATACAATGGTTCTCATTACAAGTACTCCTCGAAGCCGAACTACTATGACGACTACAACGGCACTTACGACAGCTTGCCTAGACAATCCACGCAAGTTGACCGACGGGGACCAAGCGTCTTGCAGAAGAATCACCGCAAATTTGCTGACGCCTATGAGTACGAGCGAGACTCCTCTCACCACTCCGGAAGCTCAGGCGCTGCCCGAAAGGTCATGGACTTTTTCCGAAGGCGTGCCAAGTCTCGGGCTGGCGACGACCGGTAAACAATTTTAATCGCCTGCAAAATTTGCTAAAAAAGCAGCGTTGCGAACCTGAAGGATCAAAACCCTCATCCGACTCGGAGAATTGACACAGACAACGTGTCATACCTTCCCCCACTTCGATTCGAAAGAGCAGCGAGGTTGTTTGGATTAAACCTATGATACCCTGCTTTATTCCCCCATTCCGTGCATGAAGCGCCTTGTTCATCTGCCGGATGTTTGATTATCTAGCATGTTCTTTTCCTTTGTCAGCATACATTTCCTTATCTTGCTTAATGTCTCCTTTGCCCCATCCCATCTCCCAGCCTTGTTTTCATGTTGAATTTTCGTTCCCCTTGTTCCTTTCTCCTGTCATTATTACCTCTGACTGTAAAGTGGGACATGGCCTGTTCAGAGTATCATCCCCGTTTTTATTTTTCCCCATTGCGTTGCCCCCGTTTTCTTCTTAGCTTCTGTCCTATACAGGAGGTCTCGTGGACGATAATTGAACTGTTGTGTGACATAATATATTCGAGCGCTTTTTGCAACACTCCTTTCTATGGTTCGCGGTGCCTTCCTGAATCTTTGTCGAGAGTTGGGCGGTTGGAAGGATACTTTCTTGGGAATGATCATTCTGGTCAGTCAGACTGGATTGTATAGGGTCTGGTACTCTGTGAAAGGCCTCTTGCTTATACAGTATACAATGTTGCATGAATTGGTATCCCGTCGTAGGTTCCCTGTTGTACTAAGCAGACATCATGAGAAAGTCGAGCAATGTGTCAATCGCTGTAGGGAGCAGAAATGCAAACATATCCTGAGTTTCAATGGACGCGATGTTCAAATGAGATGGTTTATCGAAACTTCAACGAGGATCGTGTAAAAGTGGCATCAACCCACGAGATCAAATTAATGCAGATTGTATCTTGAGGTGCTCTACATCCACTAAATCAGCCTCCTTATTCAAACCCGCAATCTCAGCCTCAGCCAAAGGAATACCCGTTGTAAGTCTTTGCTCTTCCATGATCTGTTCGATCTCCCCAGGGAAGAAGATCTGCTCCACCCCATCAGCCTTCTCAGACTCCGTAACCCGCTTGTAAAGATAATCCATGCGGCCCTTGAACTCATCCATAGTCATGAACAAATCCGGCTTAATGGCCACGAGGAAATGTCCTACATCCGCCGGCTTAGATGGATCATAAGGATTCGTGACATGACCTGCAAATGCAGCCCCAGAGAAAACCCCGGAAAACACATCCATCATGATCGACAATGCCGACCCCTTCGGTCCCCCCCATAGGCAACATAACCCCCTGCAACGCCTTCGCCGGATCATCCGTACTTTTCCCCTCGCCATCCAAAGCCCAATCCATCGGGATTTTCTCTCCTCTCCGGAGCGCCTTGTAAATCTTCCCCCGCGCCGCAACAGACGGCGCCATATCAAGAATAAAAGACCGACTTTCATTCCCCGATGGCGCACCGCACGCAATAGGTGAAACACCCATCAATTTCTCCTTCCCCTCCCCAGGCCGGAAGCGCTGGTGAAGAATTTGTAAACACAAGAGACATCATTCCCGCGTCAAGAGCTTGCTTAACCAACCAGGCTGACATCCCGAAGTGGTTAGAATGCTTGACGGAGACCATGCCCATACCAAACTCCTGGGCCATTTCAATAGCATGACTCATTGCCTTGTGCGCGGCAACAAATCCCCATCCGTTGTGCCCGTCTACTTGGGCTACGACGGGGGTGATTTGACGGAGACTTGGCGTGGCAGAGGGATCTAGACATTTCTGCCGGATGCGCTCCATATATGAAGGAATACGGTTGCTGCCATGCGTGTCAACGCCGCGGAGGTCAGCGGAGACTAGACATTTCGAGACGATTGATGCGTTTTGCGAGGGTGTACCGTTGGCGATGAGGATTTGGCGGACGAATTCCTCCAAGTCTGTGTGATTGATCCGGTGCATTTGCTGTTTTTGATCGACTTCTGCCATTTTGATGTTGCTCATGATCAAGGAGCTGATAGCGAGTTTGATTCTTGAAACCGTGGAGTTTGTGATGTAGTTGAGATTGGTTTTATATGTGGAGAATGTTGGGGCAATGCGGATGTTTCCCGTTGAGGCGGAGTTCTCCCCGATAGTGGGTACGTCCGTCCACTTGTAATGCACTTCCCCATCTAATGATGCTCGCAGGATTGAAAGGTTGGGAATGTCACCTAGCTATAATAGTGACTCACGGTATAATTACTTATTCCCTTGGTTGAGACATAGAAAGTATGAAATCGCGCCGAGAAAACCGATAGAATAATTAGAGCATTCAGCGAGTGTTTTGCGTTCTACTAGTCCAGATGGCTTTCTCCCCGATCTTCCCCATTGGTTAGTTCTAGTTCAGTTGCATACCTGACTGAATGCAATTAACTTTCAGTGATGATCATGCAAAATCACTTTTTTCTTATCCCTCGCTCATATTCATTTAGGTTCTCGCTCAGAGGAATGTCTCGGTAGGAGAAACCATCAAACTCCGCCAAAGCTGGTCCAAAGAGGATATCTATGAGGCTCTTTAAGTATGCAACATGTGGAATTTCTGTTATCCAAGGGCGTGTAGCTCAGGGGTACGAGCGCCCGCTTTGCATGCGGGAGGTCCGGCGTTCAAATCGCCGTTCGTCCATTTCTTTTTTTCTTTTCCTCTTTTTCCTCTTTTTTTACCCGTGCGAGCTAAGCTATAAATTCATTAGCCCCGTGTCGATTCCGAATTGAAGACCTCGTTTTTGCGAATTAACTTTACTTGAAGGGATTCACCAATTCCAGGCCTCAACTAAACAGCAAGATTACAATCCATGAAGCTCTCTGCATATTATAGTTTACAGTCCTTTTCTACAGGCTTCAATGCAGGCTTCAATGCAGGCTTCAATGCAGGCTTCAATGCAGGCTTCAATGCAGGCTTCAATTGCTATTGAAAACCCCCCCAGAGTATGCTATCCCAGTCCGGCGCGCCCGTAAGATCCATAAATCCATCTGGCATGATATCATTCAGCCAGGTTGATGTATCCAAATTGAAAAAATTATCGTCAAGCATGGTTGGGGCAATCTCGATTGCGGAATCGACTCGATCGGGCGTTGTTACATTTTCATTCGCTTGTTGTGATCGCAGATTTCTCCCGCTGAAAGTACCCGGTCGTGGTGTCGCCAGTGAAATGGAAGAGTCCAGCCCTCGCGCTTTGATCAAGCGTTGTATCGTAGCGACCGAAAGGTCATGAATACAATCTCTTGCTCGCTTGGCTTCGATCCAGTACTCGCCAATGCTGCTGAGGATGTTCGAACTGATGCTGGTATCCGCTACCAGGGCGTCGATTTGAATATGTGATGCAACATCCGGTAGCCTCCATAGACAGTGCAGCATTATTAATGTCGCCAAGAGAATGGAGTGCACGATTAATCTACTGTATAAAAGTGACTCCTGGTGATATAGCTCTCCGAAGCCCCGGAGTAGATCCACGGCATGCTGGAAACATTGTGCGAGTATTTCGTCTGAGGGGTCTGGAATTCCGGGCTAGGTCGGAGGATTAGAATCATCATTTCGTGATACCTAGTCTCACAAATCTTGGCAATCGACTCCATTCCAGGGACATGAGGGATCTCCGATAGCCATGTTTGAAGCTGGTCTATCATCTCTTTTTGCCATTGATGAATGTCAATGACTGGGGGATAAGCATAATGGGGAGGATCCCTGCAGATGCTGTGCAAGACATATTTGATTTCGGAATTCACCCGTGCCAGTCTGAATAGGTGAATCGAGTATGTCATATGCGACGGCGAGCCATCCACTATATCTGCTGCGACTTCCGTGAGATATATATCGGCGACATTGGACGGAAGCTAGGTGATGAATCAGCTGAAGTGCAAATGGATGTAAAGAGAGATGAGACATACCCGAAGCTCGCAAGCTTCGTCTCGGACACCAATGGGTCGGCCCATCATAGTGCCCAACGTCCGATCAAAGCTATAGACCACCCAGAAAACCCGAGTTCTCATCTCCTGCTCTAGGAAAGATATTGGAAATGCCGAGGATGTACGCACATCGCGTTGAAGACCAAGGTCGATAAGCGCTCCCAGACACTGATAATTTAAGCTCCATACATTAACCCCACACGAAGGATTGTGAAGAGCATAGACCATGAGAAGAAGGAGACTTTGTAGCCCCTCCAGAGAGCCCTCGACACAGGCACCCTCAAAGTACCGCGTGGCTGCGGTGTAGTAACTTTCAGCGGGTAGGCGAATTTTGAAGCGCCGGGAGAGATCCGAAGCTGCTATAGCCAACACCATAAATACATGAAAGATGACCGCTGGATTTGTGTTGGCTTCCCCATCCATGTATAATTTGTTCATCTGCTGCATGTAAGATGGCTCATGTAGAAAAGGATACATGAGATGAACGGATGCAAAGTATTTCGAAGAAAGCTCGACTGCATCTTCTTTGCGAGTTGGTAGACAGGCGGGATGATTGAATAGCTCAGAAGACAGTGATATGGGCTCATCTTCATTGCCTCGATTGCCTGCTAGTCTTGCTCTTCGACCGGTGTTGGAGAAGACCAAGTTTGCCAGGAAATAACCGCTCGAGGGGCCAAGATATCTCGGCTCGCCTCCAGAAGAAAGCGAGACTAGACCGATCTCGTGAGCCTGCTTTGACTGCGCTCGAGAATTTTGCGAGTCGACAAGAGGCCGACGCTGTCTTTGTTGAACAGGGGTAGATGAATGGCGCGAGCCAGAGGTAGCGGCGCCAGCAGTACCAGCAGTACCAGCAGCACCAGCAGCACCAGCAGCAGACTCAGTTGCTTCATCATCAAGGATAGTGGAGTCACCTTGTGAAGTATCCATGATATCTAAGGGTGCGCCATCGTCGACATTGGTTCCTTGTTCGCGAATCTTTGACTCGAGCCATTGCATGCGTTTCTGCAGGCTTGCTATGTATCTGTCGCGCATTAGTAAACGCATAGTATCTGCAGAAGATCGAAAGCTTACGTGCGGTTTACTTCTTGCTTGCCGTCATTGACGCATGGTGTATTCGCCTTCTTGCACGAGGTGCATTTAGGGACCTCGCCATCGCATCGGATTTTCCGTCGTTGACAGCGCCGGCAGGCAGCACGGTTTCGACTTCGACGTGGGGAATCCATCATTTTTAGCCGTCTTATATAGAATTGTACGCGATGAGTCAAATCATGATGCTCGGATTGTTTTTTTGGATGTAAATTCCCAAGTTCCTGCCCGGCAAAGCGGAGAATCGGGTTGCTTCCGTCAAGCGCGGGGGACATCCGGAAGATGACTAACCACGTTTTTTGACCGCGCGGAGTTCAAATCCTTTCACATATCAAATAGCTTCATACAAATGATGAGAACGAAAGGTAAGATCTTTCATGGACCTATGGATAGTATCTAGTTCAGACTATTTGATTTTATCGGAGACGCAAAGATTCGAGATAAGGGATAAGAATGGATATGGATTGGTACTCCCGGGGACGGATGGCTCCCGCCGCTACATTGTCGGCTTAAAAGCAGCCGACTCCTATGATTGTTGAAGCCCACACCTAGTCTACTTCTACCATCATTCAGGATGACAATTGTCCATATCGGTATGTTCTATGATCGCGGGTAATTCTTCAGATTCGCTAATATCCGCGATTGATGACCAGTCTTGTTCAAGTTTCGTGCTGAAGTCGCCGAGACTGTCAGGGAAGAGTTTCTTTCACAAATAAAGACGCTCAAGAATCTATCATGCGTCAAAAGCCAACAACTTGTCGTTGGAGGCCCATCAATTACAACTCCGAACGAAAAGAGCAAAGGATACCAGTATGCTTTAGTCAGCTATCATGATAACCGGGCGGCACTGGAAGAATACCAAGCGAGTCATGAGCATCACAGGTATGGGAACATACACAATTCATTCAGTCAAGTCTTATGGATAGCTGACATTTACTCAGGGTGACCAGTACCTACTTTATCCCTTTCAAGGAGGATCTCGTTCGATTCGATTTTAAGGTTGATCAAACAATTGAGTCGTTGCCGGGGCTTTAATCAATTTTTTGCCGGATCAATCTGATCTTCTTCTGTTACTTATATTACCTCTTGACAGCATCATCGTGGTCTGCAGTCCGCGTGTCGCTTGCCAATACCTAGTGACAGATATGCAGTAACGGCACGATGTTTTCAAGTAGCCGCGCCAGTGCTCTCTCTCCAGTTCGTGTTCTACTCAGAAAGATCAAGAAAGTGCAAATTTAGGTATTGAAAGATCAATGAACCTCAAGACCAGGGTAATTCCAGCTCAACTGGCCAATACCAGAGCGACCAAGCAATATACACAGCTAGAAAGTTTACATAGACAAGCTAATTCGCTTTACAGATGCGTGTATACTAGCGCCTTAACTAATGGATGACGCCGCTACCGCCCGCTGTAGGACTTTGGATGATGTGGATCTTCAAGTGATAATTGTGCAAAAATCATACCGCAATCCCGCGCTTCATTTTGGTGCTCCCTATTATCGAGACATATTGCCGGTCTGCTCTTAGCATGCTTCTAGGTGAGTGGAGCTGTTTGCCATCAAAGCGCCTTGTACTTCCACTCTCAGCGAAAAGAACTCTTCCAAGTGTGCTTAAAGCCAGCGGGCTAAAACTTACAGTCTGCAAATATGCGGGGACGATGTTTCTCTAAGTGAGTGACTACATTAAAGCAACTCCAATAACGTGGAAGGAGCTCAGAAGAGTTCAACTGAGTGATAGAGTAAATGGAAAGATTGTAGCACGATTCGATTGACAGTCTTTTGATGATCAGAGGAGGTAGCAACTGCTACATGATAGGTTTTACGCTACCTAAGCATGACGCCATAGATGGCGAAGTTGCCAAAACCGTGGTGATAAGATGACTACGCATATCTGACGACATAGCAATAAGGCCTTCTTTTCCCCTGCTCAACAATCTACGTTGAAAAAGATTCTCGATTCTAAAGTAGAATTGTCAATATGGGCCACGAAGAGGTATTGGACAAGAATGGAAATCCCATCCATAAGGGCGACTACGTCGTCACAAGAATTCGCGGTGGAACACACGAAGGAAAGGTGGGTTAGAAGCGGCACTGCCACGTAGGCCCAGCAGTCGACCCGTCGTTCTGTTGACCTTGATGGTGATTTGTGTGCTGACAGCTCGTCCGACACTCAGGTGGAAGAAATCATCACAGATGAAGAGAGAGCTCAAGAGATAGATGTCAAACATCCCCCTAAGGTATGTCAGAGGAATTACGCAGTGATACAGGTGTGCTGATTGAAAACCTCTTAAGGTCTTATTTCGCAACAAAAATGGGAAGCAAGTGGCACATAATCCTGGGACTCTGCATATTGACTACGGGCATGTATAGAAGCGCTGATATTTGAGAATCCAAAAGATCGTCGTTCTTCGCTTGCGAGGCGCAACGCCAATTATTTCCATGGCTGATGATTGTTTATTGCCACTCTCTCATGACTATTGTGTTACGATGCATGGCACAGACGTTGGGTTCGCAACTAGAATCCGAGGACTGGTGAAAATGACGCCGAAGATGACCGTTTTAAGACCAGAAGCGGCTGCCTTCCCACTCGTAATGTTGGACCACGAGAGCAGCGCTATTAGTCAATCCTCCGGTCCTAATGTTAGCGCTCAACCTCAGCAGAAGTAGAAAGATACTTTTCGCGGTGCCATTGAATCCTTTGTATACATCAAAGGATAGGCTGACGAAGAATTTGCTGTTAATGCCATCAATGGTAGTATCTTTTGCCACTTTACCTTTTCAGAAGGAGCTAAACATAAGTAACCGTGCACCCTGACCAAACCACGACAGCAAACGTAGCGAATAAGTCTTCCATAGCGATAGTGGTCCGGGCGCTTTCCTTCGCTATTCAACTGAAGGAATATCTCCCGTCACATGGCAATGAGTTCTTAAAAATGAAAGTAATAGCTTGTTGTGTCTCTAGGCCTGGGTAAGATTGGATACACTGCCAGCTATCCAACAATCTCATTGTTATCCCACACCTCAGAGCTGGCATATAGCCTCGAACAATCATCCCTACTCCAAACAAACAAACACTTAGTCGCGTGCTAAAGTGGCATACTAATGGTAGTGAAGGCTCTTGCACTCTCTTTGCAGCAATGGTGATCTCAGCCCAGAATTGCATCGATATACTTATGGCCGAACATAAAATTTACAAAATGCGGTTCGAAAAAGCCTTAGCCGAGATCAGAATGGCTCTTGATCCTGCCTACAAGACCTAATACATTGACCAGCCACCACTTGCACAGATGACCTGGCCGGACACCCACGAGGCATCAGGTCCTGCCAGCCACCCAACAACGCTCGCAATTTCTTCCGTCGTACCAAGTCGCTGCTCGATAGGAGTCATCTTCTTCTGCATGTCCACAATTTCCTTGGGGATATTGTCCAGCATATCGCTAGGTACAGGTCCTGGCGCCACAGCATTGACCGTAGTGCCATTCTCACCTAGCTCGCTGGCCCAGGCGCGCGTGAAGCCTTCGATAGCGGCCTTGGAAGCGCAGTAAAGACTGACATCTTTGAAGCCGGAACGCGCTCCTACGGAGCTTAAGTTGATAATACGACCCTTGGGTGCTAGGTACGGATCCACGGCCTGCGTCATGAGCATGAGACCACGTACGTTCAGGTTGAAAACCTTGTCGTAATTTTCAAGTGTTAGGCTCTGCATATTGCCCACAATCTCGGTGGCAGCATTATTAACCAAAATGTGGACTTGGAGGTCATCGCTGCCGATGTAAGTCTTGAGCTGCGAAATGACCTCTTGGGCGCCCGTCGTCGTTGATAGGTCGGCCTGGCAGGCCCATGCAATGGGTTTGTGAGGGAGTTGGCTGATCTTAGCCCTAAGCTCCTCAACAGGAACTTGGCTGTTGTCCGAGACATAGGTGATACAAACCTAGCTCTCGTCAGCCTTCAAGTTCTTGTTCTCAAACACTTTCAACAAATAGAATGACTGAAGTATAGCAAATTCTTCCCTACATTCGCACCACGGCGGGCAAGCTCCCATGCAATGCAGGCACCAATACCACGTGAGGATCCCGTCACTATCGCTAGCTTATTTTGGAGAGGAAGGGCGAATTGACTTGCGAGGTCCCTCATTGTGTCGGATGTCAACAATGGTACTCGTTTGCGAAGAGGAGTGATTCGTATTGAGATCCGCCTGTTCCTTTAAATATTTCTTGCGAGAATAAATTGGCAGGGATATATAATTGAGACTTTCTGATAGGATTGCATTCTGAGGAGGGGGCCTTGTAATTCTTGAACCCAGTTCGTCTATTTACTGCTCAATGACGTCGTAATATTGGAGCTCGGCGATAGGGCGTTAAGCGGGAGACTAACGCCGCGAGACAGAATTATACCCAACAGCGAACCAACCAATCAAAATGCTATTTACCTAATCTAGCTTGTATAATGTAGTGGGGGAATTGCTGACTGCATGAATGAGCGGTCTATCGCGCTCGGTGATATTGCCTGGGTAGCCCCCAATCTACCTAAAACAATTCAGCGCCTTTCATTGTTCATGGATATCTGCTTGGAAATCTCGATATAGGCACTGACTCATATGTAGCTCGAAGTTCACACGCAGTGAAAGAATACAGCCAATCAATTGGACCCATTCACCACAGCTGGGTATGATTGTCTCGCTGGTTCTGCTAAAGGAGGGGGGGGGGAGGATGGGAATCATGATATGGCTCGCAGAGTCTCCACTAGATTGCATATAATGCCTTCCTTCATTTCAATTCTTAAACAGACCCCGAAGCGGCACGAAGTCGGCCAGAGTTTTCGGGTGTCCCGCAAGTTTGAGCATAAAACCCTCCCCATCATCAAATTCTATGGCCGCCGGCCACAATCCAATTTCAAGCCGCGCGATAGACCCTGGTGGGACAGACGACACCCGAGAATGGTCATACTGTAATCAACGAGAAAAGAGCACTTGAGTACAGAAAACGCCTCCAGATCTGTGTAAAGCCCTCCGATCATTTTGGCTCAATTCAGCTGGTATCTGACCGAGGTTGAGTCTCTCGCGGCTCGTTGAGTAGCCAATTCTCTAAGCCTTATGACTTCACATCTCTGTCAGTTGCGATTCTGAGTGGAACAGTCAATGCCTCGTGGCTTATGACTTCACAAGTTATTCAGATCGGTTCTTTGCCAATATCTTCGAAAACCGGATCATAACAACATATGGTTGTCACAGGCTCTAAATTACGTACTCGATGCGTCAGAAGTGACGGGCAACAAGTACTAACTACAGCTGAGCTCTGGGTATATAACAAATGACCCGGACAGCGGGTATCGGATGTCAACCCAATACTGACATATGCCACGCACGCCTTCGCTTTCTTTTCGAAAACAACACTGAAACATTGCACATCATCTTTGCCATTGACAAATGTCGAACCGTTCCGAAAGAGTAGCAGAGGATAGATATGAGAGAGACAATGATTCTTCGCCCGTGACCGGAACGTTCGCCGATGATACCTATGCCCAGGAGACCGATCCAAGCTTGAGAGATAAAGTCCCTGTTCAGGGAGATGATCAACAAATTGAAGATCCGATGCAACCTCCTTATTCCAATTCAGATCAGCAGCTTGGTAAGGCAACTTCATTTACCTTAATCAATGTCATAGTGTCAGGTTGTTGACTTTCTCTAGAGGATGACGAAAATGAAGCGATCAATAAGTCCAATATTTTGAGGGGCGATCGTCTCCGTCATGCAAAGCCTAGAACCTCGAACAAATACAACGAGGGGCCAGATGAAAATGACATGCCGACTCAAGATTGAGTAATATGCAATCAGTCTAATTCTATCGCTTGGTGCGAGACACTGAATAGGATAGTTTCGCCGTCTCATTGAGTGACTCCACAGAAGATCCTTCTCTAGATGCATTAGAGAGATTTGAAAATAGTCTGCTTTACGATTTTTTTTTCTTGTAACAGTGACGCTCTTGGAAGGAATTCCGAAATAACCTTTTGTCCTTCGGCCCGTTCGTAGGGAAGGATGCGCCAATTGTTGTATGGTACATGATATCGGAATGACCACATTGTGACCAATGGCAAAGGTCTTCATAAGATTACCACATAGGGTCCAGATTGCCCTCATATCATTCACTTATAGTTACTGCCGACAGCATCATAATCAAAATATGGCTAATTAGTCGAGTCTTCAAGCATACATCATAGTAATTTCTTTTGCTTGGTCTTCAACTGAATAAGATTGCCGCACATTGGTTCCAGCTCCAAATCGATATACAGATTTCAGGTTAGCTTGACCATTCATAGGCTTAGTTAATCTTTAAGTCGCCTTATGGGGCCATTCTTGCTATATGTCATATCAGAACGGTCATCAATGTAATGACGCTAGAGGAATATTGGAATGTTATACCTTGGTACCGCCACCGGTAACTGAAGTTTGGTGAATTCAACCTAGCAACGTGGCGAGCGAGTGCAATTTGCCAAGAAGCCAACCAATCACTAGGCCTACCTCTGATGGTCTAGCCAACAAAATCTACTTCACGGACGACACTTTGGAATAAAAATCCATGGACTTTTGTTACGCACTTAAGCCACGTGTTTTCACTGGGAATCTCACGGCCAAAGAGATTTGGAAACAAATGTGTCTGTTATTTTCGATAATCATGCGTGTTCTGCCTAGTTTAATTCATGGTGGCTATCTGTCTCGTACTTCTACCGGACGTCCCACGAAAGGCTCCCGAACATATTGCGTTTACTCATAGTGACGTGGCCTTCCTGCAAGGAAAAGGGTCTAGCCTTCTCTCAAAGCACGAGATCAGCAAATTTGGCATTGGCATTGCCCCCTTCACAAGCTGGTCGTACTCCTCAACAGTTCATCAGAGACTGATCATAATAAAGTCATGACCATTTTGCAAGTGGAGGCGGAGATATCTGATTTGACGTCAAGATGATCTGAATAAGTTTTGCTCTTGAAACAGCCTGAGCACGGCGTTTGCGTATAAAAAACAGCGATTTTGCCTCGAAAGAAATCAGATCATCTGAAGACTTTAGACACTCAATTTTACCATGACCGACAATCCCAACCCCGGTAATTTCCACAACCGACCTCATGAAGAGGTAGAAAATATCGCTCGGAAGGGTGGGCAGTCTAGCCACCATAGTGGATTTGCTTCTATGGATGCCCAAAAACAGGTTAGCAACCGCATCTTTTATATTACGAGATAGCAAACTCACAAGTCTTTTTTTAAGAGAGATATCGCCTCAAAAGGCGGTCATGCTTCACGTGGAAGCTTCACGCCCGGAGACCCGAGAGCTAAAGAAGCAGGTCGAAAGGGAGGACATTCACGTGCGCAGCCGGATGAATAGGGTGATCCCTCCACAGCGTCAGATTTGATACTACGATTGGCAAGCTGCTAGCAGCCCGATCTTCCTAAATGACTCGGGGTGGCCAGAAGATATTCTATAGGTATCAAGTAGCTCTATAATATTACCGAGCTTCCTGAAAGTGACCTCCTACGGGTAGAGAATACCTACTTCTCTGAATTTAGGTCGTAGAGGCAATAAGATTGACGACCGTCTAACCTTAATCCCTAGCCATCGAAGCTTCTTGATCAAAATTAGCAGAAGGAATCAAGGCTATATAGAAGCGATAGACCATCGGACGCTCTGGGAAGCAGTAAATTTTAATTAAGGAGTCCATGTCGATTTAACGACTACTTTAGCGTGGCAGGGTGTCTCACAGCTTATCAGCAGCTGAATTCAGCAAGATTCTGGCAGTCAGTCTTCCAGATTCATGGTCTCGATCCTGACACTCCTAGTGAAGGAATCATGCTGGCACTTGATGATCTCGTTGAATCTAGATAGGTGCGCGCTATCTTGGCGCAAGCTCGGTCAGTGGCTTGGTCTTTTGTGGGGTAATTATTTGACTGAAATGTTTGGTAGATATTCCCCTGAAGTATTTGAGCAATATCGCTGGAAAAGAATAGGTGGCACAGCAGGACTGCTATCTCGAGAAGAGCGCGGGATTCCCGTTTTGCCGCGTTGCCGGTATCGACATTGTCCCCTAATCATCGTTGGCGCGCGGTCTCCTTCACAGCAGATAAGGATAGAGTACAGCAGCTTATGTGCGAGGTGACTGATGTTTACGCTCAGATGCTGATCGGTGCAACTGCCGAGGTAGATGTCGCTATGAATCAATTGCATGGAAGACCTGGCGAAGAAGAAGGGTTGCAGTATGGCGCAGACTGGAATGGTGTGGTGTCTGAAGAAAGGAGTCAATCCTATCGTTGGATTGTCAAGCAGTTCAAGGGTGGATGAGGCTGTGCAGTCTCTGGCACTGTTTAGGGCGGATTGTTGTCTAATGAAGATGTCAAGTATCTCAAGTATCTCAATAAAAACTGTACGTTCCGAAAGCTGCTATCTCGCTGGATGGTGATTTGTGCAAATAATTATTTTTTTGGATTAAAGAGTAGGTTCGACGTTAATCTTTCTTTCACCCAAATATGAGACTCGTTTCATAGACAAATTCGCGGTCGCACTAAGAGGAAAAAGAATCTCTCGGAAAAGAAAGACCCCCAGAGCTCGACGTACGTCTCACTTTTGCACCGCTTCAAATTTGACATGTACTGAGCCAGTGAACTCAATTTGCTGGGGGTTCAGGTCGAGGGCGGTGTCGCGTTCATCGACCATCTGGGTCGCTGCGCCAAAAAAGACTGCGCCCTCTCCCGGGCGCAGGAGCGGCAGCGGCCATGTACCTGGCTCGGACATGCGATGTAGATCCTCCATCGGTGATCTCGACTGCGACGACCTCCTGCCCGACAACTTCAGCGTAATCATTTGCCTTGTGGACGGCATCCCGAATGGCCAGCTTTCGCGATTCACTGCCAAGAGCTTTCTTGGTGGCATCGGTCAGACGCCACTCGATTGAATCGATTTCAACTTTGGGGTGCGCTACTAGCTTTCCAGCGATTTCGCTTAGTTTGCTAAAGTCACGGAAGATGACCTCAAAAGAGGATGTCGCGTGATGCACTCGGTCTAACGGCTTGTTCTTGTCGTCTGTTGGAACAAAAGACCATGTGCGGAGAAGGGTGGATGAAAAGGTTGTGACGGGTGCGTCAACATTGGAATAGCCGTTGTCGTTCTTGGGAGATAGACCCTTGAAGAGATGGTGGAGATCGTTAGATGTGGTGGTCACATCCTTGGATACTGTTTCCTGCTCCGGGCCGTCAGATTTCACGGCGAGGTGCAGCACGGCGCGCTCGGGTTGCCGACTGATGATCGACTCGCCGGACACGTGGATGACGAGTGGCGCCATGATGCGAAAGGGTGATGTGAAGGTTGAGGTTTCGAAGCTTAAATAGTCGAAGTCGCCCCTGGGCAGTACTCGGAGTGCACTTCCCCTCCGATCATGGAGGGCGCCCGCCTTGGCAGACTGGACAGTTCTTCCATCTTCGATACAGGCATCGCACCGTGCGGTGAAGTAGTAGTGGGTCCTTGCCCCATAGCTTTGAAAGGGGTTTATGGGTGACTCAGATTTAGCAATGGGCAGCCTCAATCAAAGCTCGTGTGGCTAATGACTACATGACAATATAAAACGGTCGCCTAAGTCCCATATGCCCTCACCCTCGCACGTTAAGCACACCACTTACTTGATTGCTGGAAATTGTAGCGGAAGATGTGTTATTTTGCGAGTAGCAGCTAGCCAGCTACCTAGCCACCTAGCGACGGGTCCAATGAACCGCTCTGGTGAACCTCAGACCCGGACTTAGTGAGCTGTCATGACCCACGACGGGTCCGGCTCAAAAAAAGAAAAAAAAGAAAAAAGAGCCCGAGGAAGACTCTCTTTTGCTGGTGGCTATTTGTTCGAGCTTGATTGACTCGGGCGATAAAGCCTATTTGGATCGCGTGGGCCTTTCACGTTGAGGCGTATGTAGATCCCGATGATCGGACTGGTCGACTCCCGTCAGCATAGCTTCCTCAGACATCGACCGCTACGTTTGGCAAACGTAAACCCTGGGATCAAGACTTCTTCTATGGCCACTTCCACTTTGTAAGACATTTCGTCTGCTAGGGCCATTGTCACGGCATGAAACTAATCTTGGTCGTGATTTCAAGGGGCGTCAGGTCAGGGCTGGTACGAGCATAGAAGATCCAAGAATCCCCGATAATAATAACTTTGTCTATCCAGAATTATAGCACATCGAGAATACAGAGAGTAGACAGAGAATAACCTAGGTTCCGGATCTGCCCCACAAGGAGTCCCCGCGAATCCCAAGCGCCGCCGATAACCGAGGCTCGCGGCTTTCCTTGTGATTTATCGATCTTCTCACCTTCTTGCTTTCCTCACATTTACACCCTTGACTTTGTGTTGTCGAACCCCTCATTCTAGTCGCAATGGCTTCTCTCTCCCGCCTCTTGCGACCCCTGTCGCGCACTTCCTCGGTTCGCCTAACCTCCAAGCGCCTTGCTACTTACCGCCCTGTCCAGAGGTACTGTCCTGCGACAACTTACAAGACTTCAGATTTAGACTGACATGCCCTCCTAGCGTATATGCCTTCTCAACTACGCCCCGCCGTCAGGATGCCGATCTCTCTCACCTCACTCCGACGCCGATCACCTTAATGTCCGAGACCGAAACGATGATGGCCGACATGGTGTCCAAGTTCGCCCAGGAGCAGATCGGCCCGAAGGTCCGGGAGATGGACGAAGCCGAGTCCATGGATTCCACCGTTGTAGAGCAGCTCTTCGAGCAAGGTATTATGGGAATCGAAATTCCCGAGGAGTTCGGCGGTGCGGGCATGAACTTTACCGCAGCCATCGTCGCGATCGAGGAGTTAGCTCGCGTCGACCCTAGTGTGAGCGTCATGGTCGACGTTCACAACACCCTGGTCAACACCGCCATCATGAAGTATGGCGATGCTTCCTCCCACCGTGCTTGGCTGCCCAAGCTGGCTACCGGCACTGTCGGGTCATTCTGCTTGTCGGAGCCTGTGTCCGGTTCCGATGCCTTTGCTCTGCAGACCAAGGCCGAGAAGACCGCCGACGGCTATAAGATTAACGGCTCGAAGATGTGGATCACCAACGCCCAGGAGGCGGGTCTGTACCTTGTTTTCGCCAACCTTGACCCCAGCAAAGGGTACAAGGGCATCACTGCTTTCATAGTTGAGAGGGATACTCCCGGTTTCTCGATCGCTAAGAAGGAACACAAGCTCGGTATTCGAGCTAGCAGCACCTGCGTGCTCAACTTCGACGATGTCGTGGTTCCCAAGAGCAACCTGCTTGGCGAGGAAGGTCAGGGCTACAAGTACGCAATTCAGATTCTGAATGAGGGCCGTATTGGTATCGCTGCCCAGATGACCGGCCTGGCGCTCGGTGCCTGGGAAAACGCTGCGCGGTAAGATGATCCACCCGGCAAATTATGGAGAAAACAAAGCTGATAAAGATACAGTTACGTCTGGAACGACCGCAAGCAGTTCGGCCAACTGGTCGGTGAATTCCAGGGCATGCAGCACCAGATTGCGCAAGCCTACACCGAGATCGCCGCCGCTCGGGCGCTGGTCTACAATGCCGCCCGCAAGAAGGAAGCCGGTCAGGACTTCGTGCAGGACGCCGCCATGGCCAAGCTGTACGCTTCGCAGGTTGCAGGTCGCGTGGCTGGTTCTGCGGTTGAGTGGATGGGTGGCATGGGCTTCGTGCGCGAGGGCATCGCGGAGAAGATGTTCCGTGACAGCAAGATCGGCGCGATCTACGAGGGCACTAGCAACATTCAGCTGCAGACCATTGCCAAGCTGCTGCAGAAGCAGTACACCAACTAGAAACGGTACCTTAGAGTGCGAAATGTTGTGATAAAGTTGGGCACGAAGCGTGCGCATCTGTGGTATATCATTCCCCTTTACTATGTACAGTTGCAGTTCAGGAGTAAAGGCATCAATTTGATCAAGACTTTCATGTTCTTCATTACTCGTAGCTCTGTCTATAACATTGAGTCTATGCCCCGATAGAATCAGTCGCGTGCAGACCGATGGCGGCCTGCCTTGACAAACTCCCTTTGAACAAGCGCAGAAGGTGAAAGGTGCCGACCACTTCCCTTGATCGCAACATTTCCCTTGATCGCAACATTCCGGCGTCACATATCTCTCACCCCTCTCTTCTGTTTTCGCAAACCAAAAAAACCGCCCAAATTATTCTCCAACACCGTGTATCTATGCATTGACGGGAATTGTATAGACTGTGCGTCATGTGTTGACTTGCTTGTGGGGATCGGAGGCGCTAGTCCGTCTGACCGGGTACTTTTTCCCATCAGGTTGTGCCTTGCAAAACCCTTTTTCTGTTGCCAGAAGTTGCATCTTGTCTGGTCTCTTCTTCGAATTGGATTGATCTATAGAGTATTGCTCAATTGTCAGCCGACGAAGTTCTGATCGGATGACTCTGATATGAACTACTTACAGAATCCAGCTGGTCCGTGCCAACATTAACTTTGGCTTGAGGGGGCGTTTGAGCAGTGGCGGGCTGGAAGGTGGGCCAACGCTCTTCAGTACTCACGGCAGTAAGCTAGGCTCATGAATGTTGGTTCCATGGGTAGGGATATGGCGGGTCTCTCTTTGACTGCGGGCCCATGGGATTCTGGTAACGGCGCACTGAGGGCGGATATGGCTGCCCAGGAGCTGGCTGGGCGCCAGCGCTCGCCACTGGTTGGCTAGCAAGAAATGAAGGTCTAGGCTGTTCGATGGACAGCTGAACGGGAGTCTCAAGACTTTCTCGTGGAAAAATCTGGGGGAAAGACGACTCAGAAGGCTGTTGACTCTGGCCAGTCGCACCGAAGCTGAGTTGAGGGGCGACAGGCAGAGGCGGAGGAACTAGATGACTGCCTCTTCGCAACTGACCTTCCATCACGTATGGTTGAGAAGAATATTCTGACTCAGACGTGTCGCCTAACGACGGTGAACGCGTATTCGAATATTGCTGCCAGTCATGGGGGTGAGATGATCGGCTTGAACCCGACACTGCCGACGGCGCTCGAGGAGCGGTCGAAGGGAGGGATGATCCGGGAAATGGCGATAGCATACTGGTCGCGGGGTTGGGTGCATTGCTGGGCCCTTCATCCATGTGCCATCCATGTCGAAATAGACCAGGCGGATCCCCACCCGCCGGAAACGCTGGACGATCAATGGGTATACCCAATTGTTGCTTTAATCGATTGACTTCATTTTGAAGAGCGACATTCTCTTGGACCAATTCGTCGAATCGTTCGCTTCGGGGTTGTAGCTCTGCTACTCTGGCTTGCAGAATGGAAACCTGATGCTCGAGCTGCTCGATATGTTCCTTGGTTCGTTGTCGGATCGATCGTTGAGCCTCACGATCATTCGCACGTTTCCTCTCGAGTTGTTCGGCAGAGAGGTGGGAGACCTTTCGAGTCCCGGAGCGGGATTCCCGCCTTTTGGGTGCCTCTGTGTCCTTGCTGCTCATTGTCTGTCTCGTCAGGGCAAGGCTACACCCGAGACCAAGCACGATGACCCGGCCGTCTTGAACACGGGTTTCTCGCACAAAGATAGAGTTCTTGGTGACCATGAGTCTTGCAATGAAGGAAGAAGTTGCAAACTTAGCATGGAGGGTCATCCACTGTCCGGAGATTTGCTCGAAACCTCCCCGGGTTTGAAAAATGTGTGCTTTGTTTTACCTCGTGCGGGCGACCCCCCCCCCTAGTTCGCCGAGCCGAGTAGGGGCAAAAACGAGGCTAAAAGAAAAGGTCGCGCGAGTGCAAGGGGAAATGATAACCAATGCAAAGTCCCTCGCTCAGGACGACGGGCTTTTTGGAGGGAAGAGCCTTTAATAAGGTCTCCTGTCAGGGACACAGCGCCATTACGTGCCCGTTCTCCGGATCGTCGCTAGCATCACATCCAGGCCCCAAGGACAGGCAATCTCCCGGAGATGCGGCGCTCCTAACGGCGCATCACTGGCTCTGAGTGGGCCAATGGGTAGGGAGGATCCGCACGAACCCTGTGGGTACAGAGAAGCTATGGACATAGCGTCTCTTGAGATGCGCCATCGGCGAAGCCCTCGCCGAGTTTTGGGGGAATACGCGTCTAGGAAAAGTTAATGCCGCGATACACTTTTTGGCTCAACCTTACTGTACTTTATACTAGATCATCGGCTTCTTGCTGTTGTAGATCGGCGCTTGTCAGGTTCGACCTTCGTTGCTTTGCTTCTGAGGGTGGGGGGAGGCAAATTGATGCCTGCGGTAAGGCTTCAATCCTCAAACCACCAAACCTCAATCCCAGTCTTTCTCTCCTCGGTCCACCTCAGGCTTTGGCCATTCACACTCTCTGGATGAATCTTAAAAGATTCAAATCTGTCAAGGGCCGACATAATATGGCCATCTCTATATCCGTAATCTAGTACAGGGTGACCAAGAAACAAATGTCGGTTTTATCACCGCCTTTTTCTGATATTTACATACCGCCTTACGAAGTTACTCTACATGACGCTTTCACTTTCTTCCTTTCCTAGCGTTAACCGGAAAAAAAGGGTATCAATACAGATTGAATTCATTGGTTATTTGCAAAATGCCAGCAGAATAAGAGTGGAGACCGACATTTGTTTCTTGGTCACCCTGTATCACTCGGGAACGGCGGCCGGAAGATCCTACGGAACGGCCGCATATTTAATTTTGGCCCCCAGGACCCCAACTGGACCCGATTTAGCGTGCTCTCTGGGACCAATCGAAGAGCGACCAAGAAGATCAAGACCTGGCGCCGCAAACCAATAGACCCGAAAGGAATGTGGGAGGGGTTGACAGAGGTGATCTTGAGATGACTGCTCTACTATGGGTTCTTCCTAAGGTTCTGGGCATAGATACCCCGTAACGTGTTGGGCTTTTCTTACAGCAACCGCAAGTCACAACTCGTACTTCCGGCCCTGTGCTTCAGCGTCATTCTCGGCGCGGACAGGTCAACTAACCCTGTCACCAATGAGGGAACAGCAACCGTTCAAGGATGAGTTGCCCCCCTTTTTTTTTCCAAGGCTGGGGTTCCTCCTCGAACCCTAGTCAGGCGCGCCCAATATCCATACTTCGTACTTTGATCACCGCGGCGTGTCGTATTTGCGATAATTCCAAATCGAGATCAACGGTCTCGGGCACTGACCTCCACTCCACATTGACGAAAACGTGGTTCTAGACACGCATCCCTGGCCGATCACTGCGGGTCCGACCATCGACTATCCAGGGGGCGATATGGCTAATGGCTAATGGCTTTTGGGCGCTCAGCTAGAGGCGCCAAATGATGCAGCCGAAGCACCGGCCACGGCCTGACCCCAGAGTCGGGTGTGCTGGGCCAATTGTAGAAGTCGCGTACAGCCAGTGAGGTTGAGCAGACTCCAACAGAGACCGGCTCAATCAGGCCCCTTACTAGGCAGGGACTAGCCGCTCGTATCTCAAATACCCTAGTGGGCGTTGGACGGCCTCCGGAAGGGCCAAGCAGAAGCCGCGAGAAGCGAGAATGCGACATGCTCGGGATTGGGCCTTTTATAGCTCGGGAAATGACACAGCCGCAGATTCCACGATCTGACTTGTCCAATCGTCATGCTCCGTGTATCATTCCCCGATCTTCCGTTTTCTAGGCATTTCCTTATGAAGCATCCCTACTGTCGCTAGTACCGTGTTTGTAATCAATGAACAACCAAAGGAACCCCGGTCAGGCTGCCCTGGCCATGCGTACTACCGACATACCGAGGACCGAGCCTAAGGTGCTAGAATCATGCTTCCAGAAGGCTGTCTCATCGCAGTATGAGGCTATGTAAATAGGTGGAAGTCAATGGAGTCAAAACGAGTCAAAAAGCATGTCGTCAAAGTAAACAATGACCGTCCATGGAATCGGGTCGGGCGCAATCACCTGATCACCGTGTTGGCCAACGCGGCATCTTCTCCATCGCCTACCTAATTCGTGCCATCCGTCATGTCAATGGACCATCGACGATCTCGATCTCGATCTCGATCTCGCGTTTTATAACCCAAGATGGACCCGAGTTACAAGGCTCGCAAGGAGGCCTTCGTGTCGAACTTATCCGGCAGTGATATTTGGGATATCAACGCAGTGTCGCTTGTCGCGCCGGTCAGTTCTTACAACTCTCCCCATATGTGATCGCAATTGACTTTTCTTCTTCCAGGCGTCTGTTCTTCTCTGGTCTGCCCTCCAGTCCAGACTATCTTTCTTCTCGCCCTACGGCCCTGCGGGTCTGCTGACGGACTTCATCCTCAATGTCCTGGCCATCTTGTTTGCGACTACTGCCTACTCCTCCGCGCCAGGACTCCTGAATATTTTCCTTATCTCTCCCGCCGTCCTCCTCTTCCTTACACAAAATCGTCTGCGCTCTCCACAAAAGGCCAAGCCTCCCCGCAAGTCCAATGCCAAACGTATTGATACGAGGGAGGCAGAGTCCCTGCCTGTTCATCCATTTTTGACAACATATCGTGCTGCTATGATGGTCATAACCTGCGTCGCTATCCTCGCTGTCGATTTCCGTGTTTTTCCGCGCCGATTTGGAAAGGTTGAGAACTGGGGTACATCCCTGATGGATCTCGGCGTGGGCTCATTCGTTTTTTCGGCGGGCGTGGTGTCTGCGCGCGCGATCTTGAAAACACGGGCCTCGAAATCGCCCAAAAAAGCCTTCTTGACTAGACTGCTCGGCTCAGTGCGGCATTCGGTCCCTTTGCTCGTGCTTGGGCTGATTCGCCTTTGGAGTGTCAAGGGACTGGATTATGCGGAACATGTCACGGAATACGGAGTCCATTGGAACTTCTTCTTCACACTCGGCTTCTTGCCTCCATTCGTGGAGATTTTTGATACACTGTCAACGTTCATCCCATCCTACGAAGCGCTGGCAATGGGCATCTGTATTTTGTACCAGGTCGTTCTCGAATCGACAGACCTGAAGAGCTGGATTTTGATATCTCCTCGCGGATCGGATCTGATCTCCAAAAATCGCGAAGGGATCTTTTCGTTTGTGGGATATCTTGCGATCTTCTTGGCTGGCCGAGGTGTAGGAATTCGCATCATCCCCCGTGGAAACTCGGTAAACAAGACTGCACAACAGGGACGGAATTCCGTTTTGACGAGCCTCGGACTTCAGGCGGCCTTTTGGTCAACCATGTTCTTCTTCAACTCCACCTATGCATTTGGCTACGGTGCGAACATCATGGTCTCACGTCGCCTTGCCAATATGCCGTATGTTCTCTGGGTTGCGGCCTTCAATAGTGTCCAGCTTCTGCTGTTCTGCCTGATCGAGACAGTGTTCTTCCCGTCCGTTCACCGATCGATTGGCAAAGAAGCTGAAGAGGAGCAGAGATTTGCGACCAGTCGTATTCTGCAAGCCTTTAATCGCGGAGGGCTGGCAATTTTCCTGGTTGCTAATCTGCTCACAGGAGTGGTGAACCTGAGTGTTCCGACCTTGGATATCGATCACCCATTAGCTATGGCCATTCTCGTTGGATATGCGGCGATTCTAACTGCTCTTGCCCTGGGCATGGACAAGTTTAATATCAAGCTGCGACTGTAGCTGTATGTATCATATTGTTCGCATATAGCGCCATTGAAATAAATACAGGCTGAGAAATAACCCATAGAATGTGATTTGAAAATATTCTTCATGCATCCCTTGGCATCTAGTCAACTATTTTGTTCTCCGATCCTTATCCCAGCTTTGATGTTCTAGAGCTACATCAGCTGATCCCCACGTGCGGACCGCGGTACAGAGGTACATGATATCATTCCGAACAGCTGCAACTTCCGCACTCTTGTCTTTACTTTCATTTACCACTCAAGATGAGCTCCGAAAGTAGCTCTTTTTTGAACTATCCCCCACCTCGTGAGGGCCCCAAAGTTCCTTACAAGAACGAGACCCAATCTATTCCGGTCTTCCGCGGTACTACGCTTGCGATCGGCGCAACTCTGTAGGTTTGCGACAAGCCGAGCTAGCTCTACGAGCTCCATGGCTAACCACCACGACGCAGAATTCATAATGTCGGCTTCATTCAAAGCCATTTCTGGCGTAACGCTGGTTTCGACGTCATTCGAAAAATTCCTGAGCTTCATCTATACCCCGGTCGTTACGATCCTACCGTGATTCCCGTCGAGGATGCCTCTAGCGACGCGCCGCTTCCTACCGTGGAGAAGCGGAAGGGTATCAACACATATTACACGTCCGCCGATTACTGCGCGCTGTATTCATCCGGCGAATTGACACCGACGGCGCTCGTTGAGACGCTACTTCCTCTGATCCGTCGCGACGCCAAGCCTCCTGGAAAGCACTCGACGGCATTCCTCGAATCGCAAGCCGATACTATCCGTGCAGCTGCAGAAGCTTCCACCGAGCGGTACAAGAAGGGTCAGCCTCTTGGTCCCCTGGATGGCGTACCGGTGGCAATCAAGGATGAAGTCCACATTGCTGGGTACAAGCGCACACTTGGAACCAAGCTCGATTTCAAAGCTGGCAGCGATGCTACTTCTTGGTGTGTCCAGCAATGGCAAGATGCCGGGGCTATCGTGATCGGCAAGACCACCATGCATGAATTGGGTCTCGGTAAATAAACTCAAACCCCGAGAGCTGCATATCACTAACTCTCGAAAATAGATACGAATAACAACAATCCCAATTATGGAACACCGAAGAACCCTCACAATAAGAACTACTACTGTGGTGGCTCTTCTGGGGGATCTGGCTACGCCGTCGGTGCTGGTTTGGTGCCCATTGCTCTTGGTGCTGATGGTGGTGGCTCGATTCGTATTCCCTCATCCTTCTGCGGTATTTGGGGATTGAAGACTACTCACGGCCGCGTATCTGGAGCGCCTTCCATGAGCCTTGCACCTACTGTCGGTGTCCTCGGACCCATGGCAGCAAGTATCGATGACCTGGCTCTTGCTTATAGGGTCATGGCAGCACCAGCACCAGCATTGCAAGACCCTGTTTCCTCGCAATTCCCCAAGCCAGTACCTCTTCCGTCCGATCGCAAGAGAGCAAAGACCATTGGTGTAGTCCTCGACTGGATCGACCGCGCCGAGGCCTCGGTCCGCGCTGTGTTCGATGCTGCCCTGGATTACTACCGCCAAAACGGTTACGAAATCATCGATATCACCATTCCTTACCTACCCGAAGGTCAACGCGCCCATATCCTGACCATCATGGCTGAGATCGCGTCCGGTCTGGATGCTCGTCAGATCAAAGAGCTTACGGCCCCGAACAAAGTCCTCGTCTCCATGGGCATGTGGCAAATCACGGCCCAGGACCTCCTTGCAGCACAGCGTCTGCGGAACATGTTGATGACACATGTCGCCTACCTTTACAAGACCCATCCTGGTCTGATGATTCTTTCTCCGACAACACCTCTCCCTGGATGGCACATTGATGGCGGTGAAGCTGACCTTGCTCGAGGCTTGTCCGATGGCAAGACTTCTGTGCGGAACATGGAGTATGTCTGGCTGGCGAACTTCACCGGTTGTCCTTCTATCAGCTGCCCTGCAGGATATGACCGTAGTAGCGGTGTTCCCATTGGCTTGATGGCAATGAGTGAATGGGGTACCGAGGAAGACTTGATCGACTTTGCTCGTGATGGCGAAGGGGTTCTGGACTTGCCTGAAAACCAGCCTCCCCGTGTGAGCAAGGAAGCCGCCGAGGCCAAGGGACTGCGTGCTCCATCGTCGTCGGAGTCCTACTGGGAGGACGCCATTGCTCTGGCTAAGGCGTGAGAACAATGCTCAGTGGAGCTGTGCCTTGTTTGGTGACTTGTTTATATTCTCATGCTTTTGAAACTGCTCCGACTGTACTGCAAATCATGAACTGCTTCAACCTTTTTGAATTTTTCTCAAAGCGATCATTGAAGCCAAGTACTATCCAAAACGGCGAGGGAACCTTGGACCCTTTGCAGCCCAACCGAAAAAGAATTATTATCCATCTCGGTTGGTCAGCGGTCCTTCAAGACGAATGGGTAGAGGAATTTCTGCTCGATCGAGTCATTTGATACCATACAAGAAGAGTTTGTCGTATAGTAGATGAAACATTCAAGAAAAGTTGAGAAGGCTGCGGGAACTAAGATTTTAGGTATCAGGCTTCATGTCGTATCCAGCTTCAAAACTGAGAACAAGTATTGTGAGGATGCATATTCGGTGATTCCTAAAATATTACAATGAACGTGAATGGCAAAACCTGTTTCCATCTAAAGCTCTCCCCCCCCCCGAAGATACCACCAAAAAAAAGAGACAGGCAACACTATGCCCATACCCGAACTTGAATGAATGCTTCCACCCAAATAAATTCCATCTCAGATCCAGATCCCCTCAGTGAGATCCGGCATAAAGAACTCACAACCCAGATGAGCCTCCTTGCCATGTGCTTGAAGCTCTTCTAGGATTTGATCTCTAATAGGCGGACCATCTGTCATGTTCTCTTTAATGTGGATGATATACACAGAGAGCCCAGCCAGAGGAAGGGGATCTGCCTCAAACCAGCGGACTGGATCAGGGGCCTCAAACTCGGTAAGAGGATCTAGACTCTCAAAGGCACCTAAGCCCGTGGGATCCTCGGAACTATAGTCAACAGAGTCACGCAGATGAGAGCGTGTCCTCGGCTCGGAGGTTCCATCGAACCGCCGACCTCTCTGGCCAGCGATACTCTGGACCCGTTTTGTTCGTGGGCTCACGTCCCGGCCGAGACCCGACGGACCGGTGCTTTCTCGTTTCCGTTTCAGATCGGCATTGCCTGCATCGCGGATGTCCATGACTTGATTCGCGAGAACCTTGAGCTCTGCGGTCAGGTGGCGTGGACACATGTGGCCGTATAAGTATGCGTCGTTGACGGCGTCTGTATAGGAGCATTCAATGAAAATGGCACGAAGATTCCCGGAAGCAATTTTTGGGGCGGCTGTCTCCCAGACGCGTTTGTTCTGGGGTTCTTGGGCTACTGAGTCTGGTTCGACGTCTCCAAAGACGATGATTTCGTGCCCTGTGCGGTGGTCGCGTATGAAAAAGGCAGAGCTTTCGACTGCGGCCATGATAGGCTCCTTTGGATTGTTAGGGAGAATACGAGGGGACCGGGCAGGTGAGTAGAAGCTGGGTAGATATTAGTGGTGTATTGCGATCTGGGGAGGTGGAAGCTCTTACCTTCCATCCGTATGGTCCACAGATATAGCACGAGAGGGCAGCATCAATTGATCACCAAAGACGGCACTCCCGACACGATGGTGAGCTGCGCTCTCTGGGTGGAAACGTTGCTTGCATCGCCCATGACTGATGCTCAGACATTTGGTCAGGAGCCCGTTACAGGCGCGAACGTAACCTCTCGCCTCCCCACTTCCGAATCTTGGGTTTCCACCCTCCACCAGGCGTTGATAAGTGAGGAGACCAGCACCTCCATCTTCATCAGACAAGTTAGGCCAGATCACATCGTTAAACATGTGATTTTTCATGGCGGATAATACAGAGGGTAGAGCGGCGACGGGTTTCGGCCCACTTCCCGCCTCCAGGATCGGCGTGTTAATCGCCAAACCCGAGATATGGTCTCAGGTGGGGATGTGTGATGAGAACAGCACCGATAATTTCCCGAAAAATATATGCAGCATTGGCTTGTGCTGTTTCATGCGGCAATTCCAGGCCTTTGAAGGGGCCATCTTGCAAAATGCCTTCTTCATCCTTCGACCCCGGGACGTATTTATCCAAGAGTCGAATGATGCCGGCAAGCATTGTACCTGCATCGACGGCGACCACCGAGTTCAGTGTCCATTTTGTCGAAGTTGATCGCACCAGAATGCCCGTCACATTGTCTTCGCGAGGACCACCGGTCGGGCCCTGAGACAAGTCAGCATGAGGCTCAAGTGACAGGGTTTCAGACGTCAGAACCCGAGATGGGCTGAGCATCATCCGTCGCAAAATGACGCTGAGACGGAGTTGCTCATCCCTAATGACAGGTTCTACACGTGACTCGTGGCTAGTATATGAAACTCACCAAAACAATAACTTGAAACGAGGGCTTCTCCGGCATTATTCCGAGCTAGTGATAGCCGCTTCTGGCGAGACTCGCGACAGAGTCGGTGAAAAGGGAGCAAAGATACCTTGCCGCCTGCTCTTCAAACTTTGTCGAATGCAGGTCTCACAGGATCTCCAAGAAAATTGGCTGACGAGTCTCAAGACGCGGCTAAGCACGAAATCACCGAGCTGAAACAGGCGAGTGGGCAGTTGTGAATCGGCCTGTTGTGAGAGGTGTCGCGGTGCAGACGCTAGTTTCTCATCGCATAGCTGCCGCGCGCCACGAACAGAGAAAGTTGCGGTCGGGAAACAAGGGTCAGAACTATCGTGTCGCTAGCTCCGGACCATACGTATGATACACCTGGCGCAGATTCGAGGGTGTAGGCGCAGATAAGCTGCGGCCTGGAGAGACTCCGCCTGGTGTGGATCTTCTCCAGCTTGTACCACCGCAAGGGGGGGGCGCCGTGTGCAGCGTCGGATACTACTGCAGGCGAGCTCCAGATGGCCCACGTCAATTGGTAACGGATCTCACCTTTTCGCGAGGTCGCTGGCGCCGGCAGGATTACCAGTGTGTCCTGTGACGCAATGTCTTGTGAGTCAGTTGAGCTGATGTGCGACTGAGATATGATTGTGATTGAGACTCGGCTATGAAAGTAGCGCAGAGGCTGGTGAAACAATGTATGTGAGAGAGGAGGGGAGAAAAGCTTGAGGGTGATACCTGGACGGAGAAGAGGGCGACCAGAGCTCCGGGACGATTGGGGGGACGGAACTTGGCGCATCGATCCACACTTGGCCAAGGCAAATTGAATGGAATCTCCTTGTCTACGGTCTTTCCTTTCTCTAGCGCGTGTTTCTCCACGTCTTTGGTCAGGAAATATCGTAGACGTGCTGATAAGACGAAGTATCGTCCCGTGGCCCATGACGTTGCGCAATCCGATAGCTCTAGATACTTTGTTTCAACTGCCATACAAGATATCACCACATCTATAATTGCGCCTCGATGCGTTAAAACTAGGTAGATTGATACGGCGCATGCTTGGAAAAAAAAAAGCTTTGATTTTTCCTTTTTGCTCGGAATGATGGGGAAGATGTAAGCCAGATTTGATTGACGGCTATCAGTAAATGCGTGGACGGGTTCCCCCGGGGTATTGAGGATGTTAGATCACAAATGTACAGAGCTGCCTCCAACGGGAATAAACTAATAACGACACAAAGAGCGAGAGGAAACACTAATTGAAAAAGCCCTTGTAGTGCATGACCTCGGATGGGATCCACGTCTTCATTGCCTGGGGAAACAATGACCGAAACCCCCCAATTTGTCCCACGAGTGTCTCCCAAATAAAGTGAAGAGAAGAAAGAGATGCCCCAGAAACCGGTCCTCCAAAGTTACTTCAACGCCAGCCGTGAATTCGCTAATTAAAACGGCAAAAGAAATGATGTGGTATAATGTTCGTCCATGATCGGATCCGGAAAGAAAGACTGTGGCGTATGTTCAAAAGCAGAGAGGTATCGAAGTCGAAGTATCAGACGGACCCTCATTCATGGTCTCTGAACGCCCGGTCTACCACGGCTTGATAGCTTGGTAGATCCCGAGCATTGGAGTCGGGGTTGCCTGGGTGTTGTCTGTTCCCACGGGGCGTTCTTACTGGGAATATTAAAGTTGTGGACGCATCACTGCCACGGCGACTGCTTCCTGGGCTCTCATACTCCGGTGGCGGAACACCGTCATCACCAGGAGCTCCGACTGGCGCAACAGGGCCGTCGATTTCTCCGTTAGCGCCAATACGGCTGGAACCCTCGCCTGCATCCTCATTAGAAGGAATGTGGGCTAATTGTGCGAGGGAAATCTCGGTCGGAGACCGAATGGGCCCGGGGCTGACCGCCTGAGGAAGCCCGATACTGGAACTTCTTGCGGTGTGAGTCTGGTAAACGCGTTGGGAAATCTGGGCGGCGCTCTCGCGGCCTGATTCAAGCAAGATGCTGCCTTGTTCGCTTCCGTAGGGAGGGGGCGGAGCAAGGCTGCCTGTCATTGGGGCTAAACCCCATTTCTTGACATTAGCTTCAATGAACACGAAGCCCATTTGGCCAAAGTTGACATGAATACTGCAGGGGCCATTGGCCCCGATTGTCGGGAATAGATTTTGTGAGCGATAGTTGTGGACGACGTCCTCAAGCTTCTTGCCATTACGGGTGAAGAAGATGGCACCTGATCGAGGCCGATAGCCGACACCAATGACATCGCCTTGGAGGAGGGGTGGGCCGTACGGAGTTGGGGTAAAGGGCTGGTTGTGCCTGCGGTGGCCGGTGGACTCATAGGCAACGGACGTTTTGTGGAAGCCTATAGAGAATTAGCCGGAGTTCGGAATCAAACAAATAGCAGGGGGACGTACCAGGCATGCGGAAAAGAGGGTATGGCTTCGTGGAGAGACCAACTCCAATCATTGTTGAATCGGGCTTGTCATATATCTTGGCCTCCCAGTAGTAGACTTCGTTTTGCTTCGGAATGGGCAGGTTCGTTTGAACGCTACACTCAGAATCGAAGAACTCGATTTCCGTGCGCCCTTCCACAAAGCAGTTCGCGATCTCTAGCTCGGGCTGGAACTCCCATGCAGAGACACCTTTTTCTTGAATAGCGAGGAACTGCGATAGCGAGATATCCGTTGACATAGACTCGGGTGGATTTGACTGAACCCAGGCTGCATCGAGTGTCAGTACAAGAAGCATCAACAGAGGTGTCACCGGTATTACCTTTCGCTCTTAAGTACTCCGACCGTGACAAGTCGTCCATGGACTCCAGGGCCGCTTCCTCTTCCCGCGCAAATGCTTGTTCGTCGTCATATTCACCTGGACGACCAATGCGATCCAGCATAATCCGCCCGCGGCGAGTATATTTGAAGAAAAAGAAGATCGCTAGCACGACAAATGCAATAGCCGCCGAGCCAAAGGCGGACAGGATCCCAATCAGGATGCCTTTGCCGGTCGAGCCGGAGGATTCGCCACTCGCAGCAACCACGCGGCCGGAATCGAAGTCGGAGGAAAGTGTTGAAATGACATGCTGAAGATTCTCCTGAATCTGCTGTCGAGATAGAGATGCTGGGGTTTGTAGAGCGGTTTGGACGGACTGGGAAGCGAGGCCGAGCGGTGACGTCGTCGGGTTGCCTATCACTGTTCTCAGCGTGGAGGGCAGGTCTGCGAGCGCACCGGGGTCCGATGCCTCAAGACCCTGCATCGTTCATTGACTGAAAGATGAAGCAGGAACAAGGAAAGCGAGAAAGGGGAAAAAAAAAAGAAAAAAGCAAAGAAACCCGTGAGAGACCAAAAGTGGGTGGTCTGAGAGCAGATGTCAGAAGAGGAGATCGAAGTGGGCGAAGGCGGCAAGACCAAGTGACTTGGGTTATCTAAGACGTTTCCGGTGTCTGGCGCACTGCCCTATGTACCTGGCTTCTAGCTTCTGGCTCTGAGGTTCTGGATCCGAGAGACACTTCATGTCGGTCTGCTCTACGCGACAGACTATCTCTTTTAAACTTCTCGGGCAAACGAACCTGTCCATTTTGCCAATGGCGGTATCTGACCGTCAAAGGCCATCCCTACTCTGGATAAGCCTCTCTCTCTCCTTCTACTCCTCTTTCCCCTCTCGCTCCCCCTCGTGGCTCCTTACTTGGCCCTAGAAAGTGGCCCCTCCCATCGCTTCGCCTATCCTCACAATGCGTGCAAAGGCCCCCGGTGCATCGTCCACCTCCTTGGCAGGGCAGTCCGTTATGATCAACTCCGTCGACTCCTACCACATCCGCCTAGCCATATCCGGCACCTCCTGCGATAAATACCCAGGTCAGTCTCCTTGATCACGAAACCAGGACTAGCTTCGCCAGTTCGAATCGCCCATTGTAGTGTAGACCTCGCGGGGCTCCCTTTGGTTTCCTGAAACCCGTCCATGGTATCGGCCCCAAGCTAAGCGCCCTTTCCGTGTACAGCTAAGCAGCACGCGCGCAATGTCGCCCGCAAGCTCGGTGTTTCTCACGGCCTAATCTTCCTCGCCGGGCAACCTACAATCAACCTGCGCGACTCCGATCAAGCGCGCCCGTTCCGACAGCGACGATATTTCTATTATCTCAGTGGCGTCGACGAGCCCGACTGCGCTCTTACATACGATGTCGGTTTGGACAAGCTGACCCTTTTCGTACCGGACTTTGATCTCCATCGCGCGATTTGGATGGGTCCGACCCTTGATCGAGAAGAGGCGCAAGATCGCTATGATGTAGATCGGGTCCAATACTACTCCTCCCTCCAGTCGGAGCTGAAAGCCTGGCTGAGTGAACGGGTCCCGAACAGCCTTCTGTATATCATTCATGAGTCAGAGAAACCGGAAGGTCTCCCGCAAGAGTTACCGTTGGACTCAGAGCAGCTTCTGCCCGCCATGGATGCAGCACGTGGTGTCAAGGATAAATTTGAAATCCGGATGATTCGCCAAGCAAACAAGGTCTCGGCACTGGCTCATAGAAGCATCCTGGAGCGCATTTGTCGAATGAACAATGAGTCCGAGATTGAAGGGCTATTTCTAGACACTTGCATCTCGCACGGTGCACGGAATCAAGCATATCAGATTATAGCTGCTTCCGGCCCTAATGCTGCTGTCCTCCATTATGACCGCAATAATGAATCTCTTCATAACAAGCCTCTTGTTTGTCTCGATGCCGGCGCTGAGTGGAACTGCTACGCGAGTGACGTGACGAGAACCTTCCCGCTTACCGGCCAATGGCCCAACCAATATACCAAGGACATCTATCACCTGGTCGAGCGTATGCAGGAGGAGTGCATCAAGCGGATTCGGAGAGGCACTCGTTTCCTTTCTTTACACGACCTAGCTCATGAAATCGCCATCGATGGCCTGCTCAGGCTCGGAGTCCTGAAAGACGGTACGCACTCTGAAATTCGTGCATCCGGCGCATCCAAGATATTCTTTCCTCATGGACTCGGTCACCACGTCGGACTCGAAGTTCACGACGTTTCTGAGTCAGAAATCACAGCGCTTCATCCCTCACTAGATCAATTCCAGTACGGACCAGTCCTGAATCAGTCCATAAGCCATTCTCCTTGTACATTATCCGCTCCTCTTCTGGAAGAGGGCATGGTTGTGACAGTGGAACCTGGAATCTATTTCTCGCCCTTGGCTCTTGCAAATGCGCGCAAGCAGCCTTTTGCTCGGTATATCGACTTCGATATCGCCGACAAGTACGTTTCCATTGGTGGTGTGCGCATCGAGGATGATATCCTCGTTACCGCTGACGGTTATGAGAACCTCACCACTGCGCCGAAGGGAGACGAGATGCTTGCCATCATCAGGGGATCTCTGTAGAGCCGAAATGTTCATTTCATGCAAATGAAGATTTTTACGCGCACAAGAGCAATCAATAGACACATTTGGAATGAAAACCTGAACATCATTGATTGATTATATTCCGGTCTCTCAGAGCTCAGCCGCTTTCGATTTCTCATTATGCCGTATACCTCTCAACTACTTGCATTCAAGGAAGTATCCAAGCGTCTCACTTGGGTACCGCGACTCATATAAAAAAAACACTGCAGACTACCATGCACTTCCATTCATAGCTAGCTACCTTCTACATCATTCGTAGATTCAAGCTGATCCTAAGTCATTCCTCCAGTAGCTCCAACCTCAAGGTCGAAGTTATCAAAAATGCCCAGGAATGACATCGGATCAAAGAAACTCGGATCATACGATTGATACGTCGATTTGGCAGACTCGGAGCCTTCCGTATTCTGTAGAGTTGGTTCCACTGAGCATAGTGTTAATGAAGGTCATCAATAGAAGGACTCTGCGAACTTACCCGTGCTCACTACGTCCGCAGACTTGTTGGTAGACTTAGTATTTTGCAGGGGTACTTGATCCTGGCTCTCTCGCTCTTCGCCTTCTTGCTTCTTGTCCAGATCCTGTATTAGACGCTCTCCTAGATCTGCCATGAGTGAAGCAGAGTAAAATGTCTCTCCTAATTCTCTCAGGATCGCACAATTTGCAACGAACTGCTTCCGTGCCCTTGCCTGGAACATAGCTGCTTTACTTTGCTGGAGACTATGCCAAGACACACGTAACGAGAGGGCGACCGCGTATGGAATGATTGGAAATAATGATAATTGGTTGCGAAACTCGTCGCCGACGATGTATGTGACTCTAGAGGCCGAGAGACTTTGGCGTACGTTTGTCTCTGACGATGGACGGGAAACACCGTACAGATTTGTTGAATGACAAGACAAAATGGCAGCAGCATGATACAGCACCTCTATTGTGGCTTTAATTGTCGTCAGGTCCTAATGTCAATAAGTTGCGTTCTGAGGTGCAGGTCCTTACCTGTTAGATGCATAGGTATGCCAGCGGATGCGCGAACTTCTTGCAACAAATCCTCGAACGAAGGGAAGACCCCTTTCCAAACTCCGTCTCCCGCGGGCCGATAAATCTCAATAGCCCGTTCCATGAGCAAGATAGTGCGTAGGAAAAGTTGGAAACAGCCTTCCTGGGCGGCTATAGATAACAAGAGGTCGCGACCAATGTCCTGCCGATGAAATTGTACAGGTCTTCCTAAACATGCCGAGTTCAGTATGTCAAGCGCATAGAGGCAGCAGAATAATCTGGTAGAAGTCTTCTCCTTTTGTGTGGACATGGACGAATGACAGCGATGGTGAAGACCTATGGTGTGCGCGTGACAAATAGCGCGAGATAGAAGTTCCGCTGATTCCTGTCGGTCTCCAGAGAATTGCGTGAAAAGAGAGGTCAATGATAAGGATTGAATCAGAACCAGTTTATCTCTCACTAGACCCAAGGCAATTGACGTATTCATTGCTTCTAAGAGACTCCGAGAGAAGTCGGCATGGGAGGTCGTGACTGTGGGTAGGTTGAGATACTGCTTTGCATTTTGGTCAATACTGGCAGCAATGCAAATTGACTGCAATAGGAGAATTTTCTCCGCAGAGTTGCTGGGCATGGCCTTGTAAGAGTCGATGTCTATGACCGGAAATATAGGATGAATGTTCTTCATATGTATCCGAAGGAGCTCCTCCATATCATTAGGAGCGGGTAGTACACTCAAGCATTGATCTTCCAGATAGGGCAGAAAGACTGAAGATATTAAAGGGTCAGGGCAAGAGATAAAGCTTGATCTTGATTTCTTGACCGCAAGTTGTGAATCGGCACTTCGCGCTGGTAACCAAACGCCAAGATCATGCCGCCGAATTGCTCCAGGATTCGAATCAGGACTTGCTGCTATCAAGAAAGCCCCTTCAGGATCCATGTTACCGACAAACCAAGATTCACCATCGATGCGAGGTCCTGGCCCATGTAGCTGGCTATCCGGTTGCGTAGCCTCAGCTGTATCGGTAGTATTTCCCGCACTTGTAGTCAACAAGGCCTCTTGTCCGACAGACTGCGAGCATCTATCGTTTATTGTATATTTCCGAGGTGACTGTGTCCCAGGCAAGCGGGGAGCGAGTCTAGGTCCATGGGCACAGCGCCGCTTGCGCTTGCGACAATGCTCGCATGCTCGGCGAGCTTGTTTGCGATTGCAGGGAAGACCCTCAGAATTATTTGCAACGAAGGTGAACATCCTCTCTCGATCTGCCATTTGTGATATACGACGTCTGGTCCGAGTGTGTATTCCTAGGGAAAGTGCGGGATGAGACTGAACTTGACTATTCCGCCCCGCTCCAGCGGAATTTCCCAATCTGGAATTTGGACCGCGCCATAGCTTGTTTATGGGGAAAAAGATCGGCCGCTGCCCCTCCATTGTTCTAAGTCCCAAATTCCGAGAATCGAATTTCAAAAACTTGAAATAATAGCGCTAATATTTCGCGAGGTTCCCAGATAGTTTGTATCAGAAATGAATCAAATAAACGCTGTACAAACTTTCAAGGGAAGATTCAAGGGGAGAACATGGTATATTTCAGAATCATTGAATGCAAGGCTATTTAATGCGATTCTATTTATTTGAGAATTACGCATCCATGCAAATTCAAGCTCAGAGTCCCGGTGTCTCATGCTAAGGCTGCGCTTTTCCATCACACCTATGGCAGGGTATAACCTCCATCAACGATGAGATCGGCGCCAGTTGTGTAGCTCGAGGCAGAGGAAGCAAGATATAAGTAGGCTCCCATGAGTTCCTGAGGCAGGCCTTCTCGGCCCATTGGGATTTTATCCTTCCAGAGACTTTTAGTCTCATTAGGGACAAACGTGGAAATCTCGGTCGCGATGTAGCCCGGAGAAACGGTGTTAGCGCGGGCAAATCGGACCCATTCGACTGCAAGAGACTTGCCTAGGGACGGTCAGCAAGGAACTCTCAACTTAAAAATTGGCAACAAAAACATACAAAGATGGATGACTCCGGCTTTAGCTGCATTGTATGCAGCCTGAAGTTGAGGAACATTGACAATATGACCGCTCATGGAGGCAGTAGCCACGAAGCTGCCGTACGTGAAGCCAATGAGTGGGTTTCCGAAAATATCCGTGTTTTCGGTCTTTTGTCGCTTCCAGTGAGTAGCAGCAGCCCTTGCACAATAGAAAGTCCCATCCAGATCCGTCTGAGTCACATTCGCATAGTGGTCAAGAGGAGCGTCCACCATAGGCCCCTTGGTCCATGGGATTCCAGAATTTGCGATAAAGATATCCAGACGACCTTTAAATTCGCGTACACATAGATCTAGCGTCTCTTCCACGCTGCGATTATCCTTGATATTGACTTGGTATGCTCGACCTAGGTGATCATTATCAGCAAGACCCGATGAGGGAGGAAGGCCATGACATACATTGGATGCCATACTTCTCCTCGATTTGCGTGGCTTCTTCAATTGCCTTCTCGTTTGTGTTGTACCAAATAGCAACGTCTGCGCCGGCTTCTGCGAGAGCATGTGCGACACTAAGTCCAATGCCGGAAGCTGCTCCAGTGACGACAGCCGTTTTGCCTTTCAATGAGAACATCTTCATTACGCTGGATTGCCCGGTAAAGGTATTATTGTCGTGGCAAAAGTTGCCGTTCATAATTGGTGCTTCCGCCATTGGACAAGATTGCTATGTTAGGCGAAGCAAAGAGAATGATATTTATGAGTGTGATCGAAATTCGTAGTAGGAGGGGTAAGAAAGACATCTGATGCCAATAAATAGGAAAATAGGTGGGATTGTTCTCTATCCACTTTGACGGATTATCATCTAAATAGGCTGTCGCCGCATTTGCGGAGGCGGAACTTTCTTTACTAGGAAATGCGCCATTTTGCTCTCCCCACAATGTGATTGACTACATCAAAGCTGAGTCTTGGCATTTAGATGTGCCACAAACGGCAGAAATGATGCTATCACAGCAGCCGCATCAGGTTTCGCTGGACCCGTGGCTTACGAACCAGATATCATGCATGCCACCTGATGCGGCTTTGGTCCCAGCAATGGGAAATTATGATTGCATATGTTACAGACATGCTTTAAGCTGGTTACCAAGCTTGTAGTGTTTGCAGAATTCGAAGTCCGCAGAGTCATCTTAATTTCGGACAAGCAGTCCCATTTCAGAGTTTCCCAGGCGAGATAGACGTGCTCAAAAACATTGAAGGGCAAACAACAATAGATAGTGAGTCGACCAATGAGCTCCTCTGACTTATAAAGCGGCTTTGTATTGACAGAGGAATCGACGTGGTCCTAAAAAAAAGACTCTTCATCGTTGTTTGTCCTTCGTATCATCGAGTTTCGACAACCTGGCGATGCACTGGCCATTGTAATGATTACAGAGAAAGCTGACATACTGTTGAGCTCTGTTTTTCGAAATCAGCGAAGAATCTGCCGGTGCGCATATTTAGTGTTTTATCATGGTTTTTCCTTTTTAGCCATTTACGGCACCCACAACTACTTGCCAATTTGGGAACTTAGTACTTTCCAGACTATTAGAGACAAGTTCGGGGCCATCAAAGACGATCATAATTTCACGCACCAAGTCATGGAATACTGGCATCGAACAAACCCTAAAGTCCGCCGAGAGCTCTTCCGGATATGGCTATTGCGCCACGGGCACAAACCCGAATTAGGTGCTTGTCATTTTCCATCAATTACTAATTGCAGCAACAAAGGCTTTTATTTTGAAGAATGGTGGAGCAAAAGCGACATGAAAGACAACATAGTGAACAGTGCGTTTAACAAATGGAATAATAATAAGATATTTCCTTGTCTAATTGACATGGTCAAGAGATCCCGGCCAACCGCAATTCTACTCCCAAAAAACTCGGCGGATGCGTGAGATCTCTAGAATGGAAACAAATTTTTACCTATTCAAACGCACCTAAAACCAATATTGTGTGATATCTGATTCACTCTTGTCTTCAGAATGAAACGTCGATAAGTTCGACACAATGTTGTTTTCTAGTCCCAGAGCGACCGCTATGATACATATATCAGGTCCATCCCGACAAGTGTCCGCATGGAAACTCCGCAAACTCCGCAAGAGCTGGAACGCCGCATTATCCGCAGTGCGTGGTCCGCTGTGAGATGGAAATAATTAAATGACTCAATTGTTTATCGAAACCCTATATAAGGGGCTCTGAATGCCTCTGCTATCCACTAATCTCCCTTGATTATAACGATCATAGACATCTACCATATCTTGACAATGGCGATCATTGAACTTATTTTTCCACGCGCGAAAACTGATGATGCGACTTTGCAACTGCTAGAAAAAGACTGGCCCACCTTGAGCAAAGGGTTGACCCATCCGAATCCCGGTCTACTTCACGCTTTTCGAGGATGGGTTTTGACAGAAGATGGAGAGAATGTTAGAGATTCTCACCGTGAATTCCTCCTCTTTGGTAAGTTCAGATGTTGGTAGACCTGTGAACACCT
This sequence comes from Penicillium maclennaniae, assembly GCF_028827695.1. Taxonomy (NCBI): domain Eukaryota; kingdom Fungi; phylum Ascomycota; class Eurotiomycetes; order Eurotiales; family Aspergillaceae; genus Penicillium; species Penicillium maclennaniae. Next base: position 762,977 of record NW_026623215.1, on the reverse strand, counting down.
CTAATACTTTACAGAATGGAATGCAGCAGATTCATTCCATAATTTCGTCCGGTCTGAGCAATTTGCGGCATTCGCTAGCTCAATCAGGCATTTGGTGACCGGACCGCCTACCTGCAACTCTTCGAGACAAGCTCTTCGCCAAAAGATGCAGCTTCAGCACCAATTGTTGAGATTATTCGCACAGAGCTTTCCAGCTTGGAGAATGTCGAGGCCTCACTGCAAGTCTGGAAGAAGATGGAAAGTTTTCTCGTTAGTGAGGGTGGAGTCCGGGGTTGTACAACTTACGGCACAAGTTTGAATCTAGAAGAAACCACCGTCGTTGGTATTATCGGATGGCTGCATCAGGAGGTAAGATCTGAGATTTGATTTCCAGCTGTCGATGTTATGCTGACCGAGCTAGGACCGTACGCGAGCGTCCCAGGACGATGATTTCCTGGTTTTCCTGAATACTCTTAAATCATTTGGGAAAGTATCGAGCATCACGGTCGAAATTGATGCGATGGAGATGTAGATTCGTTGATAGGTATCAGAGGGGATGATTGAGTATAGAGATGTGTGGAAGAATGATGAATTTTTGTTTATTGGAAAAAGGGGCTATCTAGACTACTCACAATAGGAATAGCCTATTCCTTTTCTCTTAAATTCTTGAATCAACTACTAGAAATGTCATTAAGTTAGCTATCAGGTTGAAATCATCTCCATCACCTTGAATTCCACTCTATTGTGAAAAAAAAAGCATAGAGAGATAATAGAGCCTAAAGTGTTGGAATTCCTACGATACCTTCTCTGAACACAAGCACTTCACTTTCCGAACTTTGGAGAGATTGAGAAGACTTTCACAAGATGTAACCTATATTGGGCCCTTCATCAAACGCGATTGTTTACTGGGCAGTACCCGCCGTATATCTACTCGGCTCTAAATTCGGAGAAGACTATAAGTTTCTGTTCTGTAGGACAAGCTAGGTAGTGCAGAATGCGAAAAGTGCATTCGACAGATATGTGGAAGTGATAGGAGCATAAACATAAATTGCTTCAACCATGGACAAGAAGCCCACATAAGTCCAAATAGGTCCCCAGATGAGCAAATCACATCGAGATGTTTTTCGGCTGCACAGGGGTTTGTGCAACAGACAGGAACGCATCTCCCGATCCAAAATAGAGCAGCCACTTGCCCCTGAACTGCACCAATCCCTCACTGAACACAACATTATCCACCTGTCCGGTGATCTCAGTTGCCGTTGTCGGCTGCAAGAGCGGGGTCTCGAGGCGCGCAATAGGCGGGCCTAGTGGTGAATTCGCCGGATCAATGAGCATTTGTCCGGTGCTATATTGCCCAACTGCATAACCGCCAACACCACCTGTGGACATCCCATTGTAGATCTTTAACCACTTGCCATCTCGCGTCTTGATTGGGGGCGGTCCAGATTCCATTAGAGCCTGCTCCCAGACATTCAGAAGTGGGGCAAATGGTTGACCATAGCCTGAGACCTCCCAGTTGATCAAGTCTGTCGAGTTAGCAGTGTAGAGGTATGTGTCTCCAAATTGCATGTAGTAGTACCCATCAGGCTGTTTCTCGTCAATGATGGCGCCGCTCTTGGTCCAACCGATGGGGTTCGGAGAGAAGTACGTCACAGGTTGGCGCCAATTGTAGACAATTTCGGTGAAATCGGGTAGCATCGGGCCGTATTTCTTCCAGTGAACGAGATCGGTCGATGTAGCAAGACAGAGACGGGCCGTTTTTCCGTCGTAGGCCGTGTAGGTTAGGTAGAATGTGCCGTCCACACGAATGACGCGAGGATCCTCGCAGCCACCGCTCCGTTCATATGGCTCCGTGGCGTAGATGACAGGCTGGTCATACCGGGTGAAGTTGTATCCGTCACTAGACCAGGCAAGACCAATGCTGGATGTTTTCTGCTTGTCCTGGGCGCGATAGAGCAAAAAGACCTTGTCGTCGAGGACGATGGCGCTTGGGTTGTAGAGGTATTCGGACTCCCACGCATGATTGGGATCGGGTCTCATGATAGGATTGTTCGCGTACTGCTCGAAGCCGAGCAAAGGAAAGTAGGGTGCCGTGTAGTTCGCCTCATTCTGTAGCGATTTGGGCGTGATTTTGGGAGGGGTATTGGAGGAGTGGGCGACGGCACTTAGCCCCAGAACGACCAAAGGATGCAGTAATGCCTTCATCTTATCAGGAGAATTTACGACTATCACGGAGGATCGAGAACTGACTGGTTGCTTCTTGCCAGGAGTTTCAGCAAGGCGTTGGCCGCTCCTTTAAATACATGGAATCGACCATAATATGCTCTGCTGCACATTCAATACATGTCACTGATGCGTATTTTGGGATATCTATTAAGGTTCACATAGCTTCAGAAAACAAGCAACGAACGCGGGTTCAGAGTGAGCTAGTTGCCAATTTGATGCCCCTGCATGTTGATCCCTGTGTATTTTAGCCCTAGGGAATCCCAGTGCGAGATATATTTTGCTCAAGCCTTCAAACTCGTCTCCGTTATTTATCCGACGATTTTTGCGATCGGTGAATCGGGGAAAATGTCGGCCTCGGACGGCATTTTGTTAGTGTGGGGGTGAAGATCACTTCAATGCCACAAAGTATCCCAACTCTGCTCGGACCTGCTCGATTGTGGTCAAGATCGTACGTAACACACTCTCAGGGGCACTTTCCTAATTGATGCTCGTGAACTACTCAAGCTTGCCGCAAAAATACGATAATAATTTGGGGTTTCGAGAAGCATGGATCCAGCTGTCTAGATTCAGGGTGTCCACATGTATGATTTCCAGAATATATAGAGCCAGCGACGCTATGCACCTTACTCCAATACGCAGCTCCATGAAACAGCTTTGAGGATATCGCTGTGTCGGGTCTGCAACGGAACAGCAGATCGACTTGGCAGCTGAAAAGCCGAGCGCGCCAAATTCAGAGACAGGTTGTCCCATGAGCTTATCCCTGAGCTGATATTTCTCCTACGAGCCGTGCCAGACATTCCATTGGTGTATATCACCAATCCCACAATCTATCGTGCCGTGAACACCCCAAGGTAAGCTAGGATGGTACGGGACACTGGGCGAGTATTCGGCATCGACTTCAGAGAGAAGGGTTTCATAGAGGGTTCGCGTGGGGAAGTTTGCATTCGTCCAGCCGCCAGAATTGTCTTCGGAATCCCACGTCAAATTGAGCATCTCGGAGATTTGATGATCTTCCTTGTTGCCGGCATAAAGGACGGTAGAACAGTATTGTCGCAGTCGCTTGACGTGGTCTACAGCTTCCTCAGGATAGCACGGTATTGCTTTTGCTTGCGCGCAATTTCAATGTCATCCTGAGTAAATTATGTATCTATTTCTCTCCCTTTTGGTATACAGTATATAATTGAAGGTGCTCAAGAGCCCATGCTCTTGTATACCCGCGCCAGATCTGCGCCTCGCTGATACGCTTCACTCTCATCGATCACTTTGAAATGGTCAACTTCCCCGCAACGCTGTGTTTTGGCGTGACCCTTTTCTTGCCCAATTGTATTTCATCGCTACACATCTACGTCTCTGGTCCACATGGATTCAACCACATTACCCACCGCTAAGAATGTGGATACAGAAATCGTGTTTTAGCGCGGGGCCGAAGGTATGAGAGGCCTGGTCTCGGACTCTACCAAGAGCCAGCCGGAGGAATGTAAGGCAGCAATGGAGGCGCTGGACGAGAAACAGCCCGTTCAGGTACAAGGTGTCCAGGGCCAGGAGGGCCGATTTACCTTGGGCCAGAACTCATTCCAATATGCTCACCACGACATACTTGAACTTGACCGGGCCTCAGACTCGACACCTGGAACCATTCGTCTTTCCTGAGAAGGGTAGAATTTTTCACAATTTAGAAAGTGTCCAGATGATACTCAGATGTGTGTCTCAATCACTAAACCAATGACCAGAATTGGCATGCGATGCTTCGCAGATGATCCAGCCATTTTGGCGAATATTCCGCGCACCAGCACACAGCATACATTCCTAATCCACGGCAGCCGGGGCACTGTGTCCTCTAGAGTCAGTAGCAACCTCTGAAAACTGTCAAAAAAGATACGCTCGCCGCGTGGGGCCGGGAGAGTCTAGATTGGCGCCAAAACTGGATTTGTGAACCAGTTGGAGCTTCCCACAGGATGGAATGAGCGAGGCCTATTAGTCCAGGTTCAGCCCGAGACAGAAAGGAAGCATCTGAGTGGGCAGCCCCAAAGACGCAAATCCTCCGTCAGTGTGACAGCCAGCAAATTCCGGGGAGGTATGACGTTGCCTCATACGACTTGTGTGGAATCGACGCGGATGACTGGTTCTGCAAGGGGAGGGAGTATTGAGATCAACTTGGTTGCCTTCATGTAGGCCCACGTGTTGAATTGGACCGGTTTCAGGGGAGCCTGCACTGGACGGTCACAACTGTTTCATGACACTTGTGGTTCTTGGTGGCTTCGGGTGGAGTAAGAGAGGAGAGTGTTGTGGGTACTTCAGAAATTTTTCTCTTTTGTCTCCTATTTTCATCTCCGAGTGAATATTGTGTGCCCCTGTATGCTCCGAAGCACTAGAAGGCAGTGAGACACTACTTAGTTTGACCTGGACATCGTATGAGTTGGGAGAGAGCGGGCAATTGGAAGATGGTTCGATGTTTGTGATGTGGACTGTAGATACCCTACGGCGAATCAGAACACGTAGCAGACCTGATCCTCTTGAATCTAGACCTTTTTTCAGATGAGCAGCCCTAGTGAAAGCGTTTACAGTAATGAAAGTGATCTGCGAGCCCCATCATCTTCTCAAAATCAAATTCGGCAATCATCACTCGTCAGATCAAGCATGGAATGATCAATGATGTGGAGCGAAAAAGTCGCAGATCTTCGGCAAGTTTCAAGTATTTATCACGACATCCAGAACGTGGAAGTCGCATGGTCAGCGCGAGAAAAGTAGTGCCATCACCCATTCCAAAGGTTCCACATGGCTAAAGGCCGGATATTGATGAATGGTATAATTTGGACCGCTGCGGCCCCGGGTATCGATCTTCAGTTTGACGGCAGAGGCAGACCAGGCATGCCGCTCGCCTTTCATAACCCCCCCTATTCAACCGGGCCTGCAAGGGGAGCGTCGAGACCGAAAGATTTTCCTGGAGACCCACGTGTAGTCTGTAGAAATTGACGACGTTTCAGGGGAGTCTGCACCGGCCAGGCAAGGAATGTTTCAGCAAGGACTGCATGGTTTGCGTGGTCAGCGTGGTGGGCTTCTCCCTTGCTCAAGGTTCGAGAAGTCTTTTGGAATTCGGCAAAACTGAATCGCATTGGCCTACACTACGATTTCGGTATGACTGAGTGTGCTGATGAATTTTCAGCAGTCTGAGAGTCGGAGTCTAGCGAGTGTCTCCGAGATCGATAGTCCATACTCTTTGTTTTGATTTTTTTTCTTTGTATTTTTTTTTCCTTTTTTTTTTTTACTGGATTCTTTCTCTCTTGCTTCCCTTCTCCTTTTTTCCTGTTACTTAAGAGGGGAAAAGCCGGGTGAGACCACGCTATTCCGAATTCCCGTGTGTTCATAACCTGATGCGATCTCCGATTCGGTCCGCACGGCAAACCCACCAGCGTCGGACTTTGACTGGGCCGACCCCAAATTTTTGCGTCATTCCTGGATGCTTAGGCAGCGATTCTGACGCATTCCAGGCCGCAAATGTAAGCCCAATTGCGAAAATCACCTCATTGAATGTGGGAGAGTTTGGGTAGACCCCGCGATTCCAAATGGCTTGGTCCAAATCGCGCAATGGCTATCGCGTCAGTGACCTGAGGATCTGACGCATGGAAGCACGCCTTTCAGGGGGGCTAGTGCAAGGGTTTGGCGCCATTTTTTAAGGCCATTTGGTGATCTGCCGGACTTGCGAGGGGCTCCACTGTGGGTCCGTTTTAATTTTTCCTTACGTGACTCACGTCAACCGACTCATACCCCGTGGTTGTCAGGCCATACATAAAGGCTGCCTCACCCCATAAGAACTTCTCCTCCTTATCTCATCCTTTCCAGGGGTGAAGGTCGCTCCTTAAAAGTTCTTGCTTTGATTTTCCATTGAGAATGGGCCAGAGACATAACCGACGCCGAACACGCCCTCGACATCACTCCAGTCAAGAACCATCAGTCAATCAAGTTGCGAGCTTACCGGCAATTGCATCGCCTGTCTTGAGCCATCCGAGTCCATACGCCCGACCATCAGTTGCATGCAATTCACCTGGATCTCCGGCGCCAGCGACCCTCGCCCCTACCTGGCAATATGGGTATACCGCATGGCAGATCCGTGAAGCCCCTCAACAGAAAACTGGTGGAACCGAGGCTGCCCAGTACCGTCTCTTTGGCGGCGAGCCGGGCGACGATCTGAGTCTCTGCTATCGTATGCTGGAGTACTTCGGTGGACTCGACTTTATCGACTCGTGAGTAGATCTTTTGTGTTGCAGTCTTTGGATCCTTTTCTGACCGTTTATCAGGAGACAAGACTGCACTCTTGGAGATTGAGTGCGCGGATACGTCTGGATGTCTCTTTTTTCCAGCTGTTTTCTGAACCTGCAAAAAAATCAAAAATCATGAAACGCCTTTCCGACTGCGATGATTCACGAACATCTCAAAAAAAGCACCGCCGAATTTGGCCATAGGACTTAGCAACCTACGCCAACCCGCACCACAAATCGACTGACGCCCTGAACGCCAGATCACATGGACTACCCGGGTCCCCGACTTGAAGCAATGAAGATGCCCTGCATTGGATTGGTCCCTTTACACCCGGCCATGTGGATCTTGGTCCGCGATTTCGCGAGCCGCAAATGAGTCATGACGCCCGCGTGACTCCAGGTTGAGTTCGCGTACAACTTTTCGTTGGCGCTTGAGTGTCCCTGGATTCACGCGGTGAGTGACATGACTTGCTTGTACCGCAAATCTGTTCTGTCACCTCCCCAGATGAGGAAGTGGATTGTTTCTGTACATAGCGAGGACTTCGGCGGATATACTTATTCGATTCACTTCGACACACTTCGTTTATAGCTTAAAACTCGGAGCTTGAATATATTCAAATTATCAAAAAAAATATACTTTTCACGTAGACGAAAGGTGAAAGCCATACAATGCCCTGCATTAAAAGTCCCAACTAGTCTTCAATTTGCAACCCGGAGAAATCAGACAAGTGCACAGTTGTCCTCTGCTCACCGCCTTCACGCAAAAAGAGACAAATTTCCTTTTCAGGAAGGCGGTGGCATGTTCTTGAGGACACGGTCATCACCAGATCATGAAGAGCAATGCTCCCTGCATCGCTCCTTTGTTGCTTCAGGGCCATGATTCTGGCTCCCGTTTGAGATTTCTTTTGCCCTCTTTGACCTACTTGTGCCTAGTCCAAGTGGCCCTCACCTCTGCACTCTACGATCTTTTAATTACGCGGCGGCAACCGCTGTCGCCCTGAACCCGCCGCAGCATGTCGTCAGACTATACCTATGATGAGCAGGTAAGGCTTGAGAATGGATATGGAGCTTTGAAGAAGTGTGCTAACATTCGTGCTTTGTGCGCGTCTAGGGTCAATTCTTCCCTTTCTTCATCTTGACCTTGACCGGCCTGGTCACCCTTCCTCTCACCTATAACATCCTCCGACCCAGCAAAGGTGAGCTTGCGTGGATGTGTTGACTTTGAGGTCCATCAGCTAATCGCTCGCCATGGCAGAGCTTGAAAACACCGCTCCCCGCATTAAATCTGATTTTAAACCTCAACATGCCGAACTTGTCGAGGCACAGAAGCGCAAGCGTCTGCGCAAGGAGCGCCGAATTAAGCGCATTATTACTGTGATTATCGGATACGTGGTCATGGCCTGGATGGTCTATTTGATCATGGTCACGGCCCGAACCACCGCCAAACTTTATGACCCGTACGACATTTTGGGCATTTCAAGGGTACGTTGGCTTTTTCGAGCACGAGCGCGGGACAGTCTTGCAAAAGTCAAATCTAACAAATGAACTCATCCAGAGCGCCGACGAGAAAGCTATCTCCCGACACTACAAGCGCCTTTCCCTCATCTATCACCCCGACAAAATTCGACCCGACCCCGCCAAGAACGAGACCATTGAGGACTTGAATGAGCGCTTTGTTGAGCTCACCAAAGCGTACAAGGCCTTGACCGACGAAGAGATCCGCAACAACTATCTCCAGTATGGCCACCCCGACGGCAAGCAGAGCTTCAGCATTGGCATTGCTCTTCCTAAGCTCATTGTTATGGATGGCAATGGAAAGTACGTGTTGCTGGTGTATGGTGCCCTTTTGGGTGTTCTTCTGCCTTATATTGTTGGAAAGTGGTGGTATGGCTCTCAGCGCTACACCAAGGAGCGTGTTCTGGTCGCCAGTGCCGGTAACATCTTCCGTGAATACAAGGAAGATATTACCGATGGTGGTATCATCAACGCTTTGTCTTCCGGCGAGGAATTCAAGGATATGCTCAAGGGCGCTCAGGCTGAAGCTGGTCTCGCGAAGCTAGAAAGGAATGTGTTGTCTGATAAATGGGCTTTCCTCTCTCCTAAGGACCGTGAGGCGATCAAGCAAATGGACAACACCACTCGGCGAAAGGCTCTGGCCTTACTGTGGGCTTACTTGGGCAGAATCGATCTTGGCGATGCTACTCTTGACGCGGAGAAGTACGAGGCTGCTCCCATTGCTCTCTCCTTGGGCGAGGCCTTTACTGCGATCGCTCTGGCTTTCGGCAACCTTCGACCGATCATCGGTTCTTTCACGGCCTCCCAGAACTTGATTCAGGCATTAGCCCCAGGCGCGTCCCCGCTTATGCAACTCCCCAACTTCAACGACGCTGTGGTTAGGGCGGTGGAAGGCGAGCACACCAAGGAACACATCACAGTTCAGCAGTTCATGAGAATGCCTGAGCAACAACGGCACCGCCTTACTGTGGGCGCTGGTCTTCTTTCTGAGAAGCAGTACTCGGATGCTATCACTGTTGCACAACAATTGCCAGTTCTGGAGGTTTCCAGGGCGTTCTTTAAGGTCATGGGCGAGAAGGTCATCACTCCTAGCAGTCTGGTACAACTGGTTGTGAAGGCCCGCTTCATTCCACCTGGCTGCACCGAGGTGCCGGCCGTGAACGAGCTGGATCTCGAGGATATTGACCCTGATGAGGATGATTTGGACGCTTTGATGGGCCGCAAGCCGGCCAAGAACCGCGCCACCAAGCTCGTCGACGGCAAGAAGGTCGAGAACACGGTGGAAACCATCCAACCCCCTCTAGCCCATGCCCCCTACTTTGCCCGTGACCATTCCCCCCGCTGGCACATTTTCCTGGCCGATGCCAAGCAAGGCAAGATGGCCGTTCCACCATTCACTTTCACGACATTCGACAAGCCGATTCTCGACGAGGCTGGCAAGCCCACATTCAACGTTCAGACCCTCAAGATGCAGTTCCAGGCTCCTCCGCAAGTGGGCGACTTCACCTTCGTCATGCATATGGTCTGCGACAGTTATCTGGGCCTAGACACCAAGATGGAGATTACGCTGCACATTGACGACCCAGCCAAGGCAGCAACCGTGGACGAAGAGGACGAAATCAGCGAACCTGACGAGGGTAAGTTCTTCTTTTTCGCCTCTCTGTACTCCTTTTTTTCCCCTCTGCTAACTTCTCGTCTAGATTCTATCGCCGGCCAGATGCACGCGCTCAAGACCGGCCAAGCGCCGAAGAAAAAGACCAGAAAGCCTTCCGACTCCTCCAGTGAGGAAAGTGACACCGACGGCGACGCTGGCGATACTAGCGACACCAACACAGAGACGGAAGATGAGGATTGATCCTCGTCACCATCGTTCACGGATTGTACTGCAGACCAGTGCAACACAGCTTTTCATCTGGGACTGTTTTATGTTTATTGTCCCATCGGGTATCCGGCGTGATCATGTTTCTGTTCTTTTTGTTTTTTTTTCCCCCCTCCCATCTATATCTACGGTTATGGTAGTTTGGCTTTACTATGTATTTCTCTCTTCTTCGCTTGCATGTTCACATATCGCATCCGTCCAACGCCGGAAATTTAGACGTGGGAATACAAAAACCATTTTTCTCGAAGATCTCAAAACTCCTTGTTCAAACTTGTCCGTACATCGAGGCTAGAGTGTCTGTATTCCCATTCTGGGATCCTTTGCGCCGCACTGTACCACGTCGAGACTCTCATCGCGCACAATTATCAGCGCCCGTGTCCCAATGTTTCAATGTTGCTTGTCTCGATCAGGTTCCTGGGTTGATGCTGGGATTCCGTAGAGGTCAAGATGTCTGTGCTTGATGTTCCCTTGCCGATGGACTTTCTTACGGGATGAGGCTGGGGGCATTGTGCTGGGATCAGGTAGGGGTACGAGTACCGGGAATCCTTCTGGATATCCTTCCCAGTGAGATACATTGATTAATCGGTTCATTGATGCTCGTTACTATGTACTGCGACTGAAATCATCCAAGACCCCCCTCAGGTTGAGATCAGAGTAAGAGCAAATCTATGAACCTGGATGTAGGATCTACCTGCGCCGGGATTGATGGGCCTAAATTGTGATGTGCTGAGTATCTCAGCTGGATCTGAGATGGGAAATGGGAAAAGCAGGGAAATGATCGGGATCTGATTATGATCATGGCTCGGGCATGACTAGGGCAATGTACCTGACATTTTCCAAATGCATGACCTGCTCTGTCATTGGGTGATACCCTGAATATATAGGGAAAGATAGTGGTAAAGATCTCAATCTCATGCTCCTGCTCCAATATGGATATCCTCAGATAAAGGGTATAGGACTCTGTATGGAAGATGAAAGAAGAGATGGAAAGTGAATATTATGAGTGAGAAGTGAAGTGAAGTGAACAGAAGAGAATCGAATTAAAGGCTGCTCGGCAGCCAAGGCCAAAAAAATACTTCCCCCTCCCCCAAAGATTGAAGACTCCAATGTAGGCATCTATCCCGAGGGGAAGCCCCAGCCTGGAGTGAAGCCAGGATAGAAGGGAATATCTTGAGGCTGGAATGGGAAATCACCAAGGATGTCATTGGACATATTGCCCAGAGAATGACTATGTGCCTTAGGCATGATACCTGGGTGCATTCGAATGGCGGCCTTGGATTCCTGGTGATCTTGCGTACTGCAACTTCCGGCAAGGTAATAGGCGAACGACTGATCAAGTGGCTGTCCATTGGAGGCTGAGGATTTGGTGGTCAGGTCCACGTTGGGAAGGTTCTCAGTCGATGCCAAATCCGGCCCACCGATAGAAGATCGTGGCATGGTGATCATCTCTTGATATCCGGCCTCTGCGTAGTTGTACGGGGTCTGCTGAAGGGATTGCATATCCCACTGCCAGCTAGAGTTACTGCGCGCGGTCATGGGAGTTGATATTGGAATGCAGACGGAGGGTCGGGACATTATCGTCAGACACGGCTCTGGGGGAGTGGCAGGCTCCGGCGATGGCTCGGCTGTGGCGCTACATTCGGTGGACGTGGAAAGCAACCGAAGGTATCTCAGATCCTCGGAGTCTTCGTCGGGCTCGTCTGCGTTCTCCTCGGCTTGTTTGATCAGACCTAGTCGGTCGAGAATGGCGTGTGTCAGAGGGTGGCCATCTGGTGCTTCTGCTAGTGCTTCGCCTGGGAAGCCCTCTTTGCTGACACAGAGTTTGTATAGTTTCTGCAAGGCTTTGACTACCAGTGAGTGGTGCGATTCAAGCATCTCAACAAATCTGTAGGCCAAAAAAAGACCGTCAGAATTCCGGTCGGATCGCAATATCAAGAAGCGCTCTGCTCACCCGCGGGAATAGATCTTGGTCTGGGTAGCCTTTCTTTCACGGAAAAGGCAAGGGTGATTGTACACTGAGCAGCGGTTACAAGGCTGTTTCCCATCACACTGCAACAATCAGCCTCTATTCTCGAGAACGGAAAAAGCGCGACTCAAACCTTTGTCTTCTTGACGCGGCACCGGTCACAGGCTTTTAGGACATGCTTGCGCTTGACCCGAAATACGCGTGGGTCGCGTTTATCCTCGCTCGTCCGCGAGCGATGCTCCAGCTCTGTCAATGAAGCCACAGCAAAATCATCAATGGTATGAGGATAGCCCTTGGGGCGAAGCTTTGGTTGCCAGGACATAGTACCTGCAGTCAATCTCCGCGGAGTGCAGGCACCCGAGTAAGAGTAAGGATCAATGGGGCTGGCGAAGACGAAGTAAGAAAACAAGAGTTGAAGCTTTGGCTAGCAAGGGAATTCAAATCAAGCAGGTGGGGTGGATGATATGGAACCCCAAGAGAGTTCAGCCGCTAGAGTTGATATCATTGATTATCAACGTGTGTTGCAGAGAGCCGGGGCCAACCCCCTCCTCGCCCCGCACACCCCCGTGGAATGATCATACCCCGCGACAGAGGCAGACGGTATAGATACCAGAGGTACCAGAGGGTGACGTGGAGCGGTCTGTCAGAATATCAACCGGTGCAGCCGTTCCAGTGTCTCGCGACACCTTGTGGCTGTGGTCGGCACGAGGCAGGGATCCCCGCGCGTTAAGTGGAACCGAGGGAGGACAGGCAAGGCAAAGGAAGCTCAGCACACCCGAATGCTTCTGAACGCACGCACTTAGTGAGCACACTTGATGGACACGGTCCGAGCCGCCAGTGGATCGGACTTCACGGCATGTTTTCCATGGTTTGGGCAGCGAGTGCCCCGAAGATTCGTCCGTGCGGCAATGACACCCCGGGGGTCACGTAGGGTACAGTAAGGATAGTAACGAGAGTCACGTCTTGTCACACGGGCTAGCACGTGCAGAAACAATGGCTCAAGTAAACCAAGCCGTCAAGTTCCACTTCGTTCCATTCTTGACAACAAAAGGCACCAAGGGCTGAGCACTCGGGCCCTCGATATCACCTGACATCCTTGCCAATGGAAACGTGGTACGGGGTGATATGCCCAACTCCCAGGGTAATCCCGGGTTGACCGGGTTGCGTTTTGGTCTGCACTCTGCAGTGGATGGTTTGCCCTCCCAGAGTCACCCGCTCCTGGGGGCCTTCTCCCGTTGGCACCGTGGGGCGTCTGAGGTGAGCTCGGCCTAGGGATGTTGTTCCTGCCCTGGACATTGCGCGCCCGCCTCAGTTGGAACCGATTGTATTTTCGTTCTGAGGAAAGGAAAGACGGCGAAGCACGAGCAACCGGTCAGAGATCAGATCTCCCGCTAGTATTGGAGGACAACATCACTGAGAGACGCAGCCCCAATCAAAACGAGTAGATCTTCATTGATCACAGATCCCTCGTAGCTGTAGCTGTAGCTGTAACGATAGCTTGGCTGCACAGGCTGCAACAGGTGTGTGACCGCCATTATCCTACGAGTGGGGGGAGGGCATCACCCCGAACCCCGGCGATGGTCCAGGTGCCCGAGTGTCCAGGTTGTTCAAGCGAGTCGGCTTTGGCGTCTTCGTGTCTGCTCGGTGTTTGGGGCGTTGGGCTGGGATTGGAGAGCATTGTAAAAGCCTTGGGAAGAGAAGAAGAAATCTGAAATAATGTTATTGATTTTCAAACTCACGTAGGGCGTTGGCGTGGAGTTCAGGTGCCGTTGCTGTTGCCGCATGCTGTACGTGCAGACTTAAGCAGGTACTTGCGTACTTTCACACTTCGCATTACATGCACCAATTTGCGATTTTACTGGCTTTTCAAAGCAGTTCATCTCAAAGATGATCATGAGGTCTGGGAAAAAAAAAGAAAACATTGCTATGTGCAGTGGTGCTATCTACGGCCCGGTCTGAACCAGCCATCCCAAAAGGGCGTGAAAGAAGGAGGACAAACGAGCCCGAGAACCGCTTCATTTCAGAGATCATCTTTGAGGCCCAAACCTGTCAGATCGACCTTGAAACTAAAAGGTCTTAAAGAGGCGGGTGATTCACCCTGCGTCAAGCCAATGTCATGTCCAGGTCGCCGGGCCAGATCAGTAGAACTTCTAGGTAACGGCGATTCACTAGACCACATGCTGTTGGTCCGTTTCGAGATTCTCATTCGGAGTTGTCGGGGAGCAGAATGCTAGCTTCGCCTTTCACAAGCATGTCGAAACTTTCCTCGCTGGTGGCTGTCGTCGGTGGACTCGGTGCTGAGTGGTCCGGCTCTTCGTACCTCGTTTCGCCCGCGACCCCATGCGAGCCGTGACCCTGCCATCGGCGATCTCCAATCCACTCGATCCCGTCGCCCGCGCCGCTAATGTTAGGCGTGCGGCGCTCACTCTCCCGCTCGAGGAGAGGCAGCGGCTCTGCGTTGGGTGTATGTTGATTCTTTGACTCGAGCAAGGGCAGATTGCGGTGGTGCCATTCGCCCAGGAACATGCCCTCCGGATCAACGTCTTGTCGCACCTTCAACCATTCGTCCATGTCGTCGCGGTATAAAGTGCCCAGTTCTGAGGGGCCGAGAGTCTTGAAATTTTTGGCCCAGTGAGGTTTGGCGCCCATGTCCCGCATGAGCCATTCGAAGGCTTCGTAGTACCGCTGTCTGCAAGGCGGGTCACGGAGATACGGCCGATAGAGAGTCGCATTCAGGTACAGGGTGGGTCCATCACGGCAGGTTGGGTCGAGAAATGGGCGTGGGTTGGGATTGTTAGTCGAGTCTGACACTCGTACTTCAATGGGGCAGTGCACCCAGAACCCCTTAGTGGGGAACGGAATTCCCGATGCCTTGAGGTCGCCGTGCAGCCAGGCAGAGAGGCGGCTGATCGCTTCGGGTCCCTTTTCCAGAGGAAGCGCCCATTCGTTCACAAACTGCGAGTACAAGCAATTCATCAACAGACCCTTGCGAGCTGGCTCAACGGCCTCAGTGACCGTGGATCCGGCCTTGAAGCCATATTGCATGCCAAAGACAAACCACTCCACCCAGGGTAGAATGCGCGGCGCATAGGAAGACAGCGCAAGCAGATTATGGTAGATGTGGTATCCAAACCAATCGCCGTAGAAGTTCCTTGGCGGCGCGCGCAGTGGGAGGTCCGTAGCATCGGCGCGCCAGACAATCGCACTCTTTTCGTAGGGCAGCCACCATACACGGACGAACTCGTGTGATGTCCACAGACCCGTGGTCCACTCTTCAAACACCTTCCCCAGCGTGTATCGTTCCTGACGCCATGCGATATTGAACGATCGTCGCGCCCTGAAAGTCACCTCGACGATGATTCCCAGCGCGCCAAGGGAAACGAGCGCCGCGCGGAAGAGAGACGGGTTGTTGGTGGCACTGCAGCGAACCAGCTGACCATTCGGCAGAACCAGGCTCAGAGCCTCTATGCACTCTGAGAGCAGTCCATGGCGCAGCGAGCTACCATGTGTGCCCGTCGCAATGACTCCCGCTATTGACTGGCTGTCAATGCTGCCAAGGTTCTTCAGTGTCCACCCTTCTTGCTCCAGCCGTATGCCCAGTTCATTCAAACGTATGCCTGCCTCGACGGTAACCAAGCCAGTATCGTTATCAATCTGCAGAATGCGATTGAAATCATCGAGATTAACAAGCCATGAGGACGTGCAGGTAAGGTCAGAGGGAGAGTGTCCACTGCCGACAGTGACAAGACGGCGACGACAGCGGCGCGCGAGAGTCACCAGCTGCTGGATTTCAGGGATAGACTGAGGGCGAATATACAGCTCGGGTCGGGAGAAAAAGGTCTTGGCCCAAGTGTGGTGTAGGTGGTCAGTGGAAGCGCGGAATGGAAGCGCGGGATCGAGCTTCGACAGCTCGTGGGAAATCGAGAGATCCATGGTTGGTTCAAAAGGTCACATCCTCTTCATATTGTGATAGAATAGAGATCGGGTAGTGGGGGAAATTGAAAGAGAGCCTAAAGAAAGAAAAACGGGACGCTAGAAATGTCGCCATGCGATGAAAAGCAAGGCCCACCTGGATTCTCATCGTGGGATTTCCCGATCCGTCGACCCCGTCAGGCCATCGAGAAAGGACGCGCTCGATCTAGACTGCGGGTCTTTTCGATCTGATTCCAAACTTTACATGCCCCCTGGAGGCCGGCTTAATAATTCTCATCATTGTACATGATATGTCATGCACCTGGGGAAGTATAAAAGGAAGATCGCGATAAGCCGACCGCGGCAGCCGGAGCTCGGAGTTTACAAGGCCGAACTGAGGTGGGCTCGATCGATCGTCCTATAGACTAGCTCATGGGTCTTTTCTGACAGGTCGACTCTACCTTTCTAGGCGGCCACGACCTGTACGTGAAAAAAATAAAACGAAAAAAAAAAATATCTCAAGCGTTAGATGTACATGCCAGATGCTCCCACCATGCTCCTCTTGGGGACAGTACACCAATGTACAGAAGACTCCTCCCGCGAATGCTCTCTTTACAACCCGAAAATATGCACAGAGAAAAAGGGGGAAATGCAAGAAACACAAGACAAGAAAACTATTCTCCGCGCTCCTGCGAGCGAATTGCTTCGATCGCCACGTCAAGAGGGAACACGCAGGGCGCGTGAATCGATCGCCGGTCCCATTTGCGGAATGCACTTTGACACCGATCTGGAACGCCGCCTAGTGCGACAAAGCTCTTCGGGATAAAGGGTCGGTCCTGAAGTGAAGCTGCTAGAATGCCATACTCATGTGCGAACACCACGGCCGATGCAAACTCGGCTGACTTTTGTGAGGTGTGATCGCCGACGATGCTGCGATAAAATGTTAGGCAGATTTACAGTGAAATGGTTTGAGAGGACTTACACGTAGATCTCAAAGAATGTATCAAGTACAAAGACGTCACGTTCAGTGAGATCCTTGAAACAGAACGGCTCGATTTCCTGCACACAGTCGTTCGGTCGGACGACTGGTGAGCCTGAGCCGGGACGGCGCATGCCCCAAAAACGGGTTGGCTGGCCGAGTTGGTGATCAATGCGAAGAAGCCGAGTACGATAGTGGTCATACTTCGACTTCAATTTCCAGTACTCTGGTGTCATCAGCGGATTTGTTTCATTGGATCCCGCAAAGTCATCAAAAAAGCAGTCGGGTTCTTGACCCTCGTCGACTTCCTCAAACTCGCCCGTTAGGCCTAGGTCCATGCTGATCAGGCGAGCTGCGCCAGTCTCTTCAGGACCGCTGCCTTTACCTTTCCACAAGTAGAGCTTGCCGAAAGGAGCGGAGATGACGAAGGGGAAGCCGGAGCAAAGGTTTCGCAATGAGTAGTCAACTTCATCAAAGGCCATCTGGCCCAGATGCTTTCGTCCGCAAAGCATGTATAGAGACGACGAGGTATGGCGAGAGTTTTGTCCGCGACGAGTGATGATGATGCCACCGAGAGCTTGAATGAACCGCACCGGCTCCTTTCCTTGCCTGATGAGCTCTAGTTTGCAGCCATTCTCTCGGGCAACCTTGCGAGCGAACAACTGCGCATCGTCTAGAGCAGCCTCAGAGACATCGTCACCGCACCAAAGGTATACCTCAGAATGATTGCTGTTGTGCGCCTCAAATAAATGCACGCAAAGGTACATGCTGCCCTCGTACAGAACGTACTCCTGGTTGACGGGCACCTCCTGCCGCTTGCCATCACCAGTGAATTCCCAGATCTGACGCTTCAAGGTTCGGATCTTTGCAGCATCAGCTTGCGTAGTGAGCATCAATTGCGGATCAATGTCCATGCGATCCCGGGAGCTAGGGAATGTTTTGAAGAAGTTCCCAATCACCTCTCGAGCATCTGCTGCTTGTGCAACAAGTGACGGAGCAGACATCTTTCGCGACAGTCTGTGGTCAGCAGGCTTGCCCAGGGAATACTTAAGCTGCTTGGAAGATTCCGGCGGAGAAGGAAGTCTCTTGTCTTGGGGAGATGAGGTTGCAACCATTACACCCGGAACGTTCTCTCGGAAGCTCGTTCTGAGAGGAGATGGCGAGGCTGAAGCGTACCGCGATTGCTGGCTCCATTGATTTCGGGGTGCAGGAGATGGCGAATGGGAAGGTGAGGGACTGGGCTTTGGCGGAACGGGAGGTCTGGTCGATGGGCTGTCGGGTCGCGGTGATTCGATATCACGGCTCACACTGTCTTCGGAGGAACGAGTACTGGAGTCTTTCGGAAAGCTCGAGGAGATCGGCGAGATACTCCTCAGCCTCTGTAGTCCGCTGTTGAGCACATCCTGAAAAGTGGTTGTGGTGTTTACTGGCGGAAGGGGCTTGGCAACGGGGCTCTCTATTTGAGCGGGTTCAGTATCGATGACCAAGCTTTCCCTTGACACACTCTCCGACTGGGTTTCCGAAGGAATCACAGGCTCGGGGCTTGTCTGGGGGCTGAATTCAGGAGACGAAATAGCACCAACCTCGGTATCCTGAACAGATGAGACTGCGGTAGAAGCATCTCCCTTGGGCAACCGTCTCTTGGGACCTCTGGCGCGACCTTTCGTAATGTGGGTCAGAGGCGCCGCGGGTGATGAAGGGTCGTTTCCTTCAAGGGAAGAGACGACAACCTCTTTCTTGGGTCCTTCAGCTGGCAGGGGACCGCGTGACAGCAAGCCTACTAAAGCAGGGTTGATTCGGCCTGCAAGTTTTCCTTGTCCAGACATGGACATGACCGGAGAAGCAGCCCTCGCAGCCGCAGCTGCAGCGGCTATCCTAGCAGATGGCAAGCCACGCATCGAGCTCGCCGACTCGGTGGAGCCCTTTCGTTCCTTCTCCATGGTCGGTTCAATGGTCTCCACTATATCATTGGAAGGTTCATCTTGACTTGGGCTCAGAATCGGGCTAGAAAGCGAATCCCTAACCGCCGCCTTAGGCTCACTGAAAGTTGGAGAGAGTCCTCGAGGCGCCTCCATGTCGATGGCGCCTCCAAAAGTGCGCGCAGGGCTAGCCAGCTTATTTGGCGACGTTGGAGTGGAGCCAGCATCTTTGGTGGCGGGAGACATTGGCTCATCGGTACTCGTGCGCTTGAAGCTACTCGACTTGGTCATGGTGTGACGCTTCGCAATAGCTTCTGGAATCACTTCAGTCGGGACCTCTTTATCCTCGATGGTGTTTCGCCTGATTGAGCCTCCTCCAGCCTTCATCGCCTCTTTCGTCATCACGAGACTGTGTCTAAATTCATCAACTCGTTCGGTCTTCTTAGGACCTCCGGTGATATTCAAAGCAGCCTTGCCCCGTAGGATATTACCCTTGAGTTCGTCCGGTGCCTGGTAGTTGCGAGTTTCGGTCTTCTTGAGCTTGCCAAAGACATTCTTGAATTCAGGCTCCTTTTCCGGTCCGCTATCCTTCACGACTTCTCGCTTTCGCAAATTTGCTCTGAAATCAACAACCGGAGATTGTTGCTTGGGCTTTGGCGATAAAAGTGCTCGAGAAGGGAGTGAGAAATTTGGCTTCGGGCTCAGATTGAGAGGTGGCAGCTTCCGAGTCGGTTCTGGGGTTGAGAGCTTCACAGGCTCCGCCTCTGACTCTGGGGGCTCAGACTCTGGTACAATTGGAGAAATGGGCTTCGTCTCTTCCTCCACTTGTTCAGAAACAGGCTCAGGATTCGTCTCGGGCTTTTCTTCGGGTATCTCTTCGGAACACTCCTCGGAGAGCCCTTCGGTTGGCTTGTCCTCGGCTGCTTCAAGCTTCGTCGTGGGCGGTTTTCCAGTTTCCACAGTA
This sequence comes from Penicillium maclennaniae, assembly GCF_028827695.1. Lineage (NCBI taxonomy): Eukaryota > Fungi > Ascomycota > Eurotiomycetes > Eurotiales > Aspergillaceae > Penicillium > Penicillium maclennaniae. Next base: position 743,382 of record NW_026623215.1, on the reverse strand, counting down.
GGAAATGGGAAATCTACGACAGCCTCCTTGGTCTTGCCAGCGTTGGGAGTGTCAAATACTGAGGGGGCAGCAGAAAGACTAGGCTTCTTGAAATGACCGCCTGGTGGGGGCGTTCGCATCAACCCAGCCGGGGTGACTTCCTTGAAATTCCTCACCCGTCCCATATCAACACTACCCCTCGACTGACGTTCTCTGACCCAGGCAGGCTGTTGGGGCGTTGCCTGTCGTGGAGTCTCGGGATTGGGTCGATTCAGAGCGCTCTCCAGCCAACTGGCCTTGTTCGGGCTCCAACGTCTAGGATCCATTGTTCTCGAGGTGAACGGGCTCGATGTTTCTCCGCTTTGACTGTCGACAGTGGCTGTGCTCGCAGTCCTGGAGTGACCATAACGGACCGATCTGCTCGGGCTGCCCTCAGAGCGGAAGGTACTGGTATTCCCCGTGGGTGTCATGGGTCTATCAATGGACTCCGAAGGGTGAACTGTTGTCTCGCCGTAGCTCGACCCAGGACGCTGAGTAGGTAGCTGCGAAGTGTCCCGGTTCAACTGCAAGGCAGAAGTGGTAGGAGCTAAATCACCAATACTCCCGGTCAGGCTGGGGGCCGCAACACTATTACGGTGGCTAATGATGGAGTTGGACCTGCTTAGTCCCTGTGGGAGTTGAGCGCTCCATCGTTTGGAGACACTGTCTGATCGCCTCATCATAGCACTTTGCACAAATCCACCGAGACCCTTCGTGGGGGACGTCGAGCGAGCCCGATCCGGAGACATTCGTCGTTGTGGTGGTGGAGTAGGTACCGATTCGACTGAGAGGGGCTCGGTGAGGGTCGGATCAAGTTTTGGGGCGTCCGTTAAAGTTGGCGGCGAATCTAGTTCACCTGGCGGGGAGGCTGAAGACACACTTGAGTATCGTTTGCTGCTGCTCTCGCCAATCGTGGAAGCCGTCCGCGGCGGCGACAAAGGTATTTCCTCTGCAACGTCCGCTTTTTCTGGTTCCACTGTCGACTCGCGGCTCATTCCTGGCAATTGACGGCTCATACCCAACTCTACCTGACTACCTCGCCGGTCCTCTAGCTTCCGGAGTGCTGGCGAGCCCAGTCCTCGGTCTGGGGTCTGGCGAAACCAGGATGGATCTTTCGATCCAAGCGAGTTCGTAATCTGGGCTCGCGACGGCAAGTTCTCATCTGAGTGTGGTGATGCATTTCGCAATTGACTGGATCGAGTGGGTGATGTGGAACCAGGCGATCTGTTACCAAAATCACGCGAATCCCGAGATGACGGGCGTTGCTGCCACGACAAGGTCCCCGTTCGACTTCGCTGCAAGGTGGGCATCGCTCGTGGAGACTCCATTCCCGAATCTTGCACCGAACCACGTCTCTCATCACTTCTGAGAGTATAGGTCGATTCTGAAGTCGCTGTTTCAGGGTCTTGTGTCTGCACCGTCGGCTCGAGATGCTCCGGAGGCTCGATGGAAGGCTGGCCGAGGACGATACACTCAGCCTTGAGGGATTTAGGGATGGTGAGCCGGCGATCGATCGTGCTCGCTCTGCAAACAAGTGTGTTAGCATACCATCCGATGGAGGGGTGTTTTGTTGGGGATCCCATAGTAGCGCGGGGCTGTCATTACGACTAGCTCGAAACAGACCCCAGGTACATTAAGGGCCTAGTGGAGGGGTTCATATATACCAGCTCGACGGGCCTGTCTTTCTGCGCGACCCTGCAGGATCTCATCTTCCAGTCTCTTGGTGCGCTCTTGATCTTCCTTGTCGCGCTGCTCACCGAGTTCTCGAATGCGCAGCAGGAAATCGTTCACGTCTTCAGACCCGTCAGGGTTTGTTGTAGTCGCCATGATCCCGTCGCACGTTGCCACAAATAGGCAAGCTCTTCAGGGAGAATGTAGGCTCCTGAAGGGACGGGAGTGGGTTGGAGGAGAAGTGGGAAGTTGGGGACTCAAGAGCTGAGGTGTTCTCCGCCCTGCTTAAACTAAATGGGGATGGATCATTGGCTCCTCCGATCTTCACTTCACCAAGAGTTTTTTCTCTATCAAAGTTCTGCAGAAGCAGACTATAAGACTACCCTCGAGTTTACACTTTAGCAGTCCAGGCTACAACACACTTGCGTAATACGGCAGTTTCCTCGCCAGAATGGCATGTTTGTTTACAAAATTGGTGGAGCGGGATCGCTTCCAGGTTCCGCCCCGCAGGTTTTCGGCTTTCCATGCTGGATCCATGGGTTTGGCCGCAATAACGAATTTTCACTTCTAGGGGGTTTTAAGGGGCGTCGAGAGCTCGGGGTGTCTCTGTTCCACAGACTGCATATACCAGACTGATTTCCCGTGAAGGAAGTGATCTATCACTTGGTACCTTGCATGCTACCTGGGCCGGCAATAGGTATCGGAGTTGGATTTGATGATCTCTTAATTGTTTTTCTAGAATTCAGCAAAAAGAAATAGACTTCGGCCTTAGTAAATAATTGGGTATGCACTTGGGTAGCGCTTTTGGAATCAATTCAACATCTACTGATTCTTTAGTGGAAGCACATGTTCGTTCTGAGCAATGTACATTCTCGGACATTATGCGGCTTCCCGCGACCGGAATGGACGTCCGGAGCTCGCAGAAGAGCTAAGACATATACGAAGAATACTGAAACCCAACAGAACCTGCACCTGCGAAGCTATACGACAGCAACTTGCCAATAGCTTACCAACAGTAACTAGCCCCAAACGAATCCGCCCAAATGCTTTACCCCAAAAGCCCACGGACCTTGTGTACCCGACAGCCTAACAGGGCTGGTAGTAGAAATGATCAACCTTCATATTTCCAAGAAGTCTCGTGAAGTTCATTCGAAAGATAGAAGATGATATTGCCATGGTGACTGCAGAGGACTAGGTGAATATCAGCGAGCATATGGCATCAAGTCATTTCTCCGATGCGCCAAGTAGCTGAGTCCATCCACTGTGGGAACCGAACATGACTAGTAAAGGAAAAGTCGGTCTTTCGCATCTTGTACCACCCATTCCAACCCTTCATTAAGGTTCTTTCCTGTCATAGCACTGCATGGTAAAATCGTCCACTTGTGGGTTTTGATTAAATCCAAACCCAGACGCTACGGCATTTGTCAGTTCGGGGTTTCGGCGATTTAGGCTCGCACAAGTCAAAAGATGCGTACTGACCTCGCGCACTTCCTGCTCCGACATGCATTGTTCCACATCCGTCTTATTCAAGAAAACTAGAAGACTAGCTCCCATGAGCCGCTGGTGGTTATTAGTGAGATCCCGAGATTTGAATTCAAGTGGGAGCGCACCTCTTCCAGGAGGAGACCGGCCAGCTCCGCACGGCAATCGTCCACGCGTAGACGATCTGTTGCATCAACCACCCACACAAGCGTATCGGTTTTTTCGAAATAATTTTTCCAATAGGATCGCAGTGTTCTCTGGCCACCCACGTCCCCTGATACAGTTAGTCCCGTCGCAAACTGGAGGGGTCATTCGTCTCACAGATGTTGAGCTTATAGCTGTGTTCCGCGTTAAAACTCCATCAAGTAAATCAATCGGAACGCTTACCCCATGAAATCAATTGTCTTGATAATGAACCCTAAGGTTGGGCTCACTGTGGTAACATCCTCGTTCATAATCCGCTTGACGATGGTCGTTTTGCCCGCGTTATCCAGACCCCTGCGATTCCCGTCAGCAGAGAACTCTTCAGCCTCTTACTTGTTCGTACAGCATGAGAATACGCATCTCCTTATCCTTTAAGCGGGCTTTCCGAAGTATTGACAACATGGTTCCCGAAATGCCCTAATTGATACGATTCTGCGGAAGGGTTGACGAGGTGAGGAAATAGGCTTACCGCCGCGGGCTGGGGCACGCATACCACGCTCTCACCCGTATTTTGCCCTCCCCTCTACATGGTCAACAACTTGCGCCCGAAAGCAATATGATCAATTAGAATAACAGCATATTGAATGGAAGCCAATCTGTTCTCTAAAGTAAAGGTCCTGTCTCCGTCGGGTCGTTCATCTCCGAGTGGGATATCAATCGCGCCAAATCGATCTTTAAAGGTTTTTCAGTTCAATCGTCAATAGTCCGCTTTATGAGCACTTAGCTGGACTTTGTCTCCGTGTTTCCATCGACGAGTTCAGCTTTTCCAGGATCAATGGGGCCTTTCAAACTACCCTACATCAACTCGAGGATACAATGCGTTACCCAAGTCAATGAGGCTCTGCAAAATGTGGCCGCATTCAGACAATTATAATTCGGAAGCGGCTTGGCGCAACAAGCCCAAAGAAGCCCGATATTGAGCGTCTGGAGTTCGCAGAGCTGCCACCAATGGGAGTCAGCTGTAGCGTTCGAGAATATCTGGGAGGCATAGTTATGCAGCGGCTCAAAAGAACGAGGATGAAACGCTGGAGACCGCAGCTGGCATTCTCAGAGGAACCCATGCCAAAGTATTGGCTAGAATTATGAGTTCTTTCAATGGACCCAAGGATAAATCTTACGGGGCAGCTTGGGGATTCGTGCCCCTCGCCCGTTAGTGACACCTCTGCGATGACAGCCTGTGACCTTTCTGGGAGTACCAATGCGACTGCGATTTGTTTCAAGATTAGCTGTAGGAGAACATGTTTACGGGAGCTGTCGATATCAAACATGAGGCTTTCTTCGATGGTACTGCGTGCAGTGACCTGAAGGAAAAGATGATGATGATGAAAATTTACTATATGCTGACCTAGTGCGACTCGCTATCTCATCATATGCCCTGGAATAAGCTAGGAAAACAACAACCAATCTATAGAAAGCTGACCAGAAATGAATTGTAAGGGCAATTTCATCTAGAGTAACTTCTCGGTAGGGAACTAAAGCGGGACCGTCCCAAGCTGACTGGGGCGGCTCTGACCTTAGTCATCCAAGTCTCTGCTCACCGCCCGGGGAACCTTTTTTTTTTCTGCTGTTGATTTCTTTCTTGCGGCGAAGAGACTAAGGACTCCACTACTTTTCAATTTTTTGTGAAGTCGTGAAGGCTTCCTTGGAGCCTGAGTTGAATCCGGTTCGAATCGCTGCCTTCACAATGGCACCCAGCAACAAGCGGAGCGCCGCTAAGGACGACGACTTTGTTCTGACGCTGTCCGACGAGGAGGACGTTCCCCGGTTTGACGACGACGAGGATCAGAACGAGTTCGAGAAGGAAGATGAAACTGCGAAATCTGCCGATACGAAAAAGCGCAAGCGCGACGTCGAAACCACCGAAGGCAAAAACAAGAAGCAAAAACAGCAAGTCAAAAATGGAAAGAACAAGAAAGACCAGTCAGAGCCTGTTGCCAAGGTCGAGTCTGAGGAGGAGGAAGATGATGAGAAAATTGGTGTTGCCGATGATGACGGTGTCTTGAATCCCGACTTCGAGTTTGATGTAGCTGGTGTGGCCAACCAGGGCGTCACCGAAGGCTTTGATGGCTGGGGCATGGACGAGCCCAAGCAGACTGGTCCCCACTCCGACAAGAAGGCTGTTGACATCGACGACATCATTGAGCGGAGACAAGCAAAGAAAGATGCTGCTGCTCAGAAGAAGCAGAAGAAGCAGCCCAAGGAGGAAGAGAGTGCTTCCGATGCTGAAGACGAGTCTGATGCCGGCATGGAAGTTGATTTCGATGACGATGAGCTGATGGCCGAGGATGGTTTCGGTATGGGTGTGGATGGCGCAGAAGAGGAGAGTGATGCTGAAGGTCCTGAAGTCGAGTCTGGGGCGGAAGACGATGAGAAGGAAGGATCGGATGAGGAAGAGGAGGAAGATGATGATGACGCCGCATCCGATAACGATTCCGTCGCGACCCCCGTTGGTCACCCGGATGACATTGGCTCCGATCGCGAATCCGATGTTGAGAGCGAGGTTGATGCCGAGGAACAAGAGAAGCGCAAAGCCTTCTTCGCTCCCGAAGAGAAGATCGATGAGAAAGCCGCCGCTGCGAAGAGCACATTCCAAGACTTCAACCTTTCTCGTCCTGTCTGCGAGGCTTGGCCTCCGTCGGATTTACCGACCCCACTCCTATCCAGCGCAAGGCCATTCCCGTGGCACTTCTGGGCAAAGATATTGTCGGTAGTGCCGTCACCGGTTCAGGAAAGACAGGTGCTTTCATCGTCCCTATTCTGGAGCGTCTGCTCTTCCGTCCTCGCAAGGTTCCTACGAGTCGTGTGACTATTCTGATGCCTACTCGTGAATTGGCGGTGCAATGTTACAATGTTGCCGTGAAGCTTGCCACATTCACCGATGTCACATTCTGTCAACTGATCGGTGGTTTCAGCCTTCGAGAGCAGGAAAACATTTTGAAGAAGCGCCCCGATGTCATTATTGCTACTCCCGGTCGTTTCATTGATCACATGCGCAACTCTCCCAGTTTCACCGTTGATACCCTCGAAATTCTAGTTCTCGATGAAGCCGATCGTATGTTGGAGGATGGATTTGCGGACGAGTTGAACGAGATTTTGACGACGATCCCCAAATCACGCCAGACTATGCTCTTCTCTGCCACCATGACAGAATCTGTCGACAAACTTATTCGTGTTGGTATGAACCGTCCGATGCGTTTGATGGTGGATGCCAAGAAGCAGACTGTCGTTACCCTGACGCAAGAATTCGTTCGTCTGCGCCCTGGTCGCGAGGATAAGCGTCTCGGCTGTCTCCTTTACTTGTGCAAGGAGATCTACACAGGAAGAGTCATCATCTTCTTCCGCCAAAAGAAGGAAGCGCATCGTGTCCGCATTATTTTCGGTCTACTGGGCATGAAGGCTGCCGAGTTGCACGGTAGTTTGAGCCAAGAACAGGTATGCTTCGCAATATTTTCGGTTGAGGGCCCTTTTACTGACTTCCCTCTCTAGCGTATTAAAAGTGTGGAGAACTTCCGTGACGGCAAGGTCGCTTTCCTTCTATGTACAGATGTTGCTTCACGTGGTCTGGATATTAAGGGAGTGGAGACCGTTATTAACTACGAGGCCCCACAGAGCCACGAGATCTACCTGCATCGTGTTGGCCGTACGGCCCGTGCCGGTCGCTCCGGTCGTGCATGCACGATCGCTGCTGAACCGGATCGCAAGGTTGTCAAGGCCGCTGTGAAGGCCGGCAAAGCCCAGGGCGCCAAGATTGTCAGCCGTGTGGTTGAGACCGCGGTGGCTGATGAATGGGCCCAGAAAGCAGAGGATCTTGCCGACGAGGTGCAAGAGGTTCTACAGGAAGAGAAGACGGAGAAGCAAATGTCGCAGGCCGAGATGCAGGTCAACAAGACCGAAAACATCATGAAGCACGGCGCAGAGATCATGGCACGACCCAAGCGAACATGGTTTGAGACGGAGCAGCAGAAGCTTGCAGCCCGCAAGATTGGTGCGGAGGAAGTTGAACGGACCCAACGCGGGTAAGGTTAAGAAGGATAAGGCCAAGCTCAGCAACAAGGACAAGAAACGTCTAGACGACGCCAAGATGCGTCACGAGGGCAATATTGGGTGGAAGAAGGGCAAGGACGAGCGCGATGCTCCGAAGATGTTCGGCAAGGACAAGGGCAAGGGCAAGGGCAAGTTCAAAAAGGGAAGGAAATGATTGTGTAATACGGTGGACATACGTGTCAATACCTGCATAGTTCTTGATATCGTCAATATTTTCAATACCTGCATAGTTCTTGATATCGTCAATATCGTCAATATCTTCAATATCGTCAATATCGTCAATATCGTCAATATCTTCAATATCTTCAATATCTTCAATATCTTCAATATCTTCAATATCTTCAATATCTTCAATATCTTCAATATCTTCAATATCTTCAATATCTTCAAATATCTTCAATATCTTCAATATCTTCAATATCTTCAATATCTTCAATATCTTCAATATCTTCAATATCTTCAATATCTTCAATATCTTCAATATCTTCAATATCTTCAATAGCTTCAGTAGCTTCTCACTCGGCACACCTCCCACATTGGATCCCACATCGGCCCACGCCCAACCTTACATCATGAGTGCCCATGACAGAAGATCGCCCGATGATCCACCGGGACCCGCATCTCGTTCTCGAATCATCTAATCAACTTAATCGCTATCCTATCAGAGCCATTCGGCGGATTCAACGAATCTCACCTTTGACTGCATGCGGCCATTTGACCGAAGCATCGCCGAGCATACTCTACAATTGGCCGGTCGTCGCGATTGCCCAAGCGGATCTCCCTGTACTGTACAGAGGCTACTGTACGCTTGACGAGCTCACTGGTCCGTCAAGACTAACTCACTCAGCTGAGACCTGACGCCCAAAAGAGCCAAAAGATCCCAAAATAAAGACTCCAAACGTGGTCCACCGAACGGAAAAAATAAAGAGAAAAAAGGTTAATAGACCTCCCCGCGATCAAAGCCCCACGTTCATGGGGCCAAAATTTCCTCCTTTCCTCTTCTTCTACCTGAACTGAATCTTCAATGGGGGATGAAAACTACCCCGTGGATTACTGATGGTGGTAGAGGGTTCTTCCGAGATGGCCGACGTGCCTTTTAAGTCGGCACTTCCCCGGAAAAGTGCCTTCTCCTGCGAGGCTTGTCGCAAGCGCAAGGTACCGATCGGGCAAATTCCGAGATGGGTGTGCCCATGTGCCAATAAGCCGAAGCTGACTGTCTGACAGGTCAAGTGCAACGGAGCTAGCCCGTCATGTTCACGCTGCGCGGCGAGGGGTGAGACGTGTGTGTATAGCTTGTAAGTTCGCGTGGTCCGGGATCCCAGTTGCGACCGGTGGCTGACATACCTTCCCTCCCCACTTACAGGGCGCCAACCTTGTCTTATACCAAGCAATTGGAAACAAGGGTTGCTCAGCTCGAAGATGCTCTGTCGAAGCTGCGTGGTCGGCATACCGAAGCAGAGGCTCGCAAGGGTAGCTCTCCTGCGTCGGTGGCCGAGTCCAGCTCGAGTGCGGGTCGTCGAATTAAAACGGAACTCGACGACGCGCAGGATCTTGCTCGGGAATTTGATGGCTTGAATGTCGAAAATGACGGTCGCATCTCTTTCCACGGTCCCACCAGTTTGTTCCAGCTCCCGAGCGGAGTGGCTAGTGAGACCGCGTCGACGTCGCAATACGCCCAGGAACTAGAGGCTCGCAAGGAGCGACTCGTCAATAATGCCTGGCGGGAGCGGGCATTCGAACAGATGGCTGTGATGCCGGTATGATGTGCTCAGCTCGAACCTTTGTACCACCCCAACCTGATCGGATCTGCAGGAACCTTTCCAATACCTCCTCGATTCCCATTGGTGCTGGATTCAGCCATTGTTCAACTTCGTCTATCGCCCTGCATTTACGCGTATGTCTCGCCTCGGTGGACCTGGCGTCTATATCTACTAACCCACTTGCAGGTGATATGAAGATCAATGGCCCTTACTATTCTGATGTCCTCATGAACGCCGTGCTGTCTCACTCTGTGCGGTGGTGCAAAGCGGAGCCTCAAGTCGGTCCGCTCCTAGACTCTTATGAGGGTGGAGCACTGTTCTACCAACGGGCCGTGACGGGGCTTTTCGATTCGCTGAGAACGGGATATGCAGGTATCCCGACGATACAGGTCCTGTTGCTACTCAGTGCGCAGGAATGCGGCCGTGGCAACCGTACGCAGGCATGGCTCTACAGCGGAATGGCCTTTCGCATTTTAGACGATCTCGGGATATCGATCGACAGTCGGAAATATCCCGGATCGGCACACCTCAGCGACGAAGACATTGAGATTCGCAACCGACTCTTTTGGAGTTGTTATTTCTGGGACAAGATTATTTCCCTATACTTTGGCCGCGCGCCGACTATGCAGCACTCCCGTGTCAGTCCGCCACGCATGATCCGTATGTTCTTCTTGCCCACGCCGTCTATCATGAATGCTGACAATCTTCCAGTCGATGATACATCCGAGATCGAGATTTGGACTCCGCACGGCGTTACCTTCCCGGATGGCGCACACTACCCGCCCACACAGGCCCACTCAACCACTTGCTTCATTCAGATGTGCGGGCTTGCCGAGATCCTGAACCAGATCCTGGTTCATATTTATGATCCGATGCGTCAGAGCACCGAGGCCGAGTTCTTCGACTGTGTTCAAGAACAAGCCAAAAACCTAGGCGAGTGGTGGGATGAGCTCCCTGACTATTTGAGGCTCGTAGCAACAGACCTACCACCGTACTCCCCACCAAGTCATATCATGACTCTGAAGTATGTCTTACATTTAATGCTAGCACTCGTGTATTTTTTCTTGCTAATCAGATGCCAGCTGTTTGTATCATACCGTGAATATTTTGCTCCACCGTCCCATCCTCTGCTCTCGCGGTTTATTGAAGGCACGGCAAGATGCATATGACAAGAGCCATCTCGTCCAGTGTATGGCATCGGCCACGACTATCCTATCACTATATGACCTTTACCGCCGTACCTTTGGCGACAACCACGTCGTGCTCTCCCTCGCATACAGCATTTACACGGCAGCCTCGATCTTCCTCCTCGAAATTCAGGCCTTGAAATATGCCGCACCAGGAACCCTAGACAAGCTCAAATTCTGCATCCTCGCCCTAGAACGAGTCAAGCTGTCTAACCCAGTCATCACGACAGCCCTCAACCTCGTCTATCAAGAGCTCCAGAAACTCCAAATTGACATCAACATTCCCACGGGATCCCAGCCCGAAAACCCTCAAACTTATACCCAACCCTCCCATCCACCCCACGCAAGTCAATCCCCGGCGAGCAGCAATCCGTCACGCCACGTCTCGCCAGGTATTCACCACCAACGCCAACAGAGCAGAGCAACATTGAGCGCACAGGGGACGCCGGCGCCAAATCCATCAACCTCCTTGCTACCGGGCTTCACCTTCCAACAACCTGTCAGCAACTTTAATCTCTCCCAGATGAGTGACGTACCGCAGATGCCCCCAACACACCTCCTCGGCGGTATGCCCCACGCCGTGATGACGGTAGATGACCCAGGCTCGTACGAGATCACGCCCGAGGTGTTCGAGGCATTCTCCTATGCGCAGCCTCTTACAGCAAATATGGCGCCCTTTGACACGAATTGGAGTGGAGGGCAACGATGAAACGCGAGTTCGCTCTCTGTTTGTATACTTGATGATTCCCCGGCGGAGATTTTGAAAAATTTTAGCGTGGGGAGCGTTCAAATCTTTTCTGGGTATATTCCCTATTTCTTGGGTTTTGATTTTAGTATTACCTAAAGCCGAAGCGTCGTGTCAATCCTGTCACCGTCAAAGCGAATGCAGGATGTATATTAGTGGCATGTTTTCGGGGGCATCTCGACTTGACCTGGGCGTATCAATCCCATAATATCAAGTCCTTGCTTGACCGAAAGCTTTCGATTTTTTACCCTAGCCACAAGTATTGAGTACCTTAAAGAGGAAGTCGCAAAATATTTCCAAGATTGTCAGAATGACTTCTCTGGACCAGCATGGGCGCCAGTCCAGCGCAATTGTATATGCACTAGGCTCTTTTCAAATCTAGAGCACATCATATAGACCTCGGCATCAAGCCCAGAATGCAAAAATAGAATACAAAGGGTATAGGGTTGTCAAAATTATATGCCGAGCAATCGCCAGGAGATGCACAGAATATTGTGCGTGCGAGCTGTTTCGGGGTGATAGAGTATGTATACGCCGCTAAAACGACCAGATAGATAAATGTTCATAAGAGAGCAAGGATGTGAACTCCAAATGCGCCATTCAATCGCTCTTGAAGGTGGCATGACGTTGCTCGTGCGATGCAAGGGTATCTCCGGAGTCAGAGTAGTCTTCGGTGGTGGAGACCTTAGCGCGCCAGCGGAGGTACCACGGTCCAGAGAAGAGCTCATCCATACGCTCGATGGGCACGCCCTTTGTCTCGGGCATCCAAATACCCAGGATGATGATACCGAGGGTACAAATGATAGCCCAGAAGAGGTAAGCACCCCAGATATGCAGATTGGTGAGCATGTTGGGGGTAACGCGAACAACGGCAAACTGGAAGAACCAGTGAAGACCCATACTGAGCGCATAGCTCACATTACGGATGTGGTTCGGGAAAATCTCCGTACCGTACAGGTAGGGGATTGTGCAGAGACCCACTGACCAGCCCACAGCGTAGACAAAGACCGAGGCGATGGCTGCGTCAGATGCGGATTTGTTGTCGGAGGAGCCTGGCTGCAGACCCATGTAGATGCCCATGTAGATATGTGCGGCCAGTTGTAGGGACAAGCCAGTTAGAGCACAGCGGCGTCGGCCGAAGAGATCGATCAGGCCCCATGTGAATGCCATGGTGAAGACCAACTTGACAATTCCGTATGCGCCGGATGAAATAAGGGAGGTGGAATCGGCGACACCAGCGTAGGTAAAGATCGTCGATATGTAATATGTGATACCGTTTCCACCTGTCCACTGCGCAATGGTTTGCATGGTCATGAGCAGCCAGAATCGCTGGCGGTAATTGGGGTTGGTCTGGGACTCCTTGAAAGCTGCCCAGTGCGAGATGGACTTCAAGTCGGCCCGCTCCTTAGCCTGCTGGTCGATCTCCTTGAACTCGGCCACAACACTTTCATCGTCGATGGACTTTCCACGCAGACGTGCAAGTATCTCCTTTGCTTCCTGGTGGCGCTGCTTAGAGGCGAGGTATCGTGGGGTTTCCGGACACCACCACGAAAGAACTAGAGTGATCCCTGCAGGGATCAGAGGGATGGCTTGGACTAGTCGATATTGTGTACGCGTGGCGGCCATGTGGATTTTGGCGCCATAGTTGATAAAGAAGCCTATCAGGAGTGGAGTTAGTCAAAATCCTTGTTTAGCGCCGGATAAATGATTGAACAGACTCACCCATGGAAAGCACCGTCAGCAGAGCGACCATGTACAAGCCGACGGACAGACCGCGCGTTGCCTTGGGTGCCACCTCCGACAGATACAGGGGCGACGTGACAGTCAAAAGACCAGCGCCCAGTCCGGAGAAAATGCGGGCGAACAGCAACAAGCCATAGATCCCGGATGAGAAGACCTGGATGAAGGTGCCGACCATGTATACGACCATAGCTAACCGCCACGACCATAGACGACCCAGTCGATCATTGAGATCGAGACCAGCCAGGGCGCCAAATGCAGCACCCAGCACATTGAAGGAGGTGATGTTTGCACTTCGATTGGTCAAGCCGGTTGGGTCGTTCTTCCAGTGGGATTTCAGGAGGTTGAAATCGATCATGAATGACTCTAGCTTGACGCTAGCACTGTAGCCACCCTCATCGTACCCTGCGATCGTAAGCACTCTATCTGTGAAGAATGATGACGATGCATCAGCTAGGGGGGACCAAAGTACCTTTCGGGATACTGCCGCACGCTATCACGCAGACCACCAGTACATAGTACGAACTTGTGGTCCAACGCGATGGTTCCAGCCATGCGGAAAAGGCGCCCATTACGGGTCTATTTCCCCAGGGAAGTTGCGGTGGAGGCGATCGGAAATCTGGGGAAAGGTGCACGGAGTTATCGGCAGACAGTGGGCAAAGAGACAAAAGGAGCGAGTGGAGGAACTGGGGAGGAGGCGTTCTCGGCATCCCGTAGCATTAAGATTTTTTGTACGCTCGGTCAACTTCCGCACTTCACCTGCGCTTGCACCTCTTACCCTCTGCAACCTTGAACCTCGATCCTGCACAAAGGCAGACGGCCAAGCGATGATTCTCCGGTATTTCAACGCCATCTTCACGTATCCCTTGACACGCTCATAACCCCAGGGCTTTCTTGGAACTCCATACTTCTTCAGTCGGCTGTCGGATCGCTCCGCGGAGCCCACTCGGTGGTTCGTGGCTCCGCTGGACGGGTCCCTTCTCCTTTGGGTGGTAGCCTTTCAGGAAATTATGAAGAGCACATCCCACGATTCTCCCGATATGCATTCTGCCGATGCAAGTGGGTAGTGTCACTGCCATCTGCCTCCCGGACGACTTCCGCGTCGCCCTTCGGCTTCCCCTCGACTAACCTCCTCGCCTGTGCCCTCCCCTTCTGGGTAATAATTGAAGCCGAGGGTGGGTCAGACCTCTATACCGCAACTGAGAACACGGCACACGGCAGAGTTTTCTTGAATGATCACTTTCCTTGCTTTTCTGCCGACCTAGACCCTGAGTCTGACTGTGACGGACGTTGGCCGATGACCCAACTCGGCGGCATGATACCGGTCAGGCTCCTCAGGGCAATCCACAGCGTCAGGACCTGCTCATCTGTGAGTTGTACTCCGTAGAAACCGCATCCTTCTTTCTCTTCTGTCTACTTCCCGGCGATCGAGGTGTTCGATGTCACTCAACTTCACTATCCCATACTACAATGCTTACTTCGACTCAGCCGTATGCCGACATCTTAGGAGGCCCAGCACGCATATCGCTATCCAATGACCCGGCGTCTCGTCTAGTCCGGCGTTCTTTCAATGCAGCAGCAGCGCCTATAAGCGTGCCCTTGGGTCACAGGATACCTTCAAAATCCTGGGATAGCCACATGCACGTCGTGGAACCCAAGCACTTCCCTATTTCTCCGAAGGCAGTATACCAGCCTACCACCCATACCTTGGAAGATGCACTTTACTTCGAGTCGACGTTGGGAGTGGAGAACCTTGTCTTTGTGCAACCATCCATCTATGGAACCGACAACTCCTGTCTTCTAGCCGCCCTGGCTAAACTCGGCCCTTCCCGTGGTCGCGGAGTCGTGGTGATTGACCCCGACAACATTCAAACAGAAACGCTGGATGAGTGGCATACCCTGGGTGTTCGTGGTCTCCGTGTGAACCTCCAGTCTGTGGGCAAGGTCATGAATCAGACCGAGTTGGAACAGGAGCTGCTTCGACACGCCGACATTGCGCGGCCTCGGAACTGGATTATCGAAATGTACGTTCCTTTAAAGATGGTGCCTATGCTCGAATCCATCGTGCCTCGGCTCGGCGTCACCGTCTGCATCGACCATTTCGGAAGCCCTGAACTCTCTTCGATCTCATGGGCCAAGGAGGCCCTGCCCTTCGACCCATACAACCTTCCCGGGTTTGACTCCTTGATCTCCCTGATTCGCCAGGGAAACACCTACATCAAGGTGTCCGCCCCTTACCGCCTCACCAAGGACCGTCATATGCGTGATCTCAAGGCCATGGCCTGCGAGTTTCTCTCTGCGGCACCGGACCGAGTCATCTACGCCACGGACTGGCCTCATACTCGTTTTACCGGTGTCGACATCAGCCCTTTCACACAATGGTGCCTGGATCTTTGCACTCACGAACCTGGACTCGCAGAGAAGCTGTTCCGCAGAAACACCGAGAGAATGTTGGACGTCAAGTCTGACTAGTGGTGATACACCCTGCTCTTCTGACAAGTTGAGTTGTATATAGCATTTCCTAGCATTGGCATAGCGTTTGATTCACTGAGCATCACCATATATCCTTCAGTTGGTTTTTCATGGCCCTCTTAAAATCTTATGACATAGTTTATTGAGAATTGATCGCATCTATGGACATCGTAATGGGTTGTATTGGCATTCTGGTATATTTCCCGATATCGTGTCAACATTGACATCGAAAATAGGATCGCGTGCATCGTTTCCGAGAACCGATCATATTCCGCTATCAACATGATTCTCTTGGCCAGCCTAGACGTCCTCCGCGTTCTGGAAAACGACGTGCGAGGTACAGATCTTCTTCGGGCCCTGATCACACACAAACAATGTTAGTTCCTTTGCGCATTTATTGAGAGAGATCAACCTACGATAGTGTAGCAGCAAGCAGGTCGGGATTGGTCCTCACACAGCTGAGGCTTTGTCAACAGGTCGCCTATCCAACGTTAGCGATTGGAGTGCCTTCTCCATTTGAAAGGGACCGAAACGTACAGTCCAGGGCCTCGTTGCCCTTGGAGTTTCCTCTCAGAGGCTTCATGTCGCGGCAGCAGTACGGGTACTGCAGCATGCCGGACTTGTCCTGCGCGAAGTCGCAGGACATGTTGATTCTGTCATCCTGGACAATAGCACTCTGGGCTGCACTCAGAGACACGATGGAGGTGAAAGCGAGAACGAAGGCGGAGACACGCATATTGGTGTTTGAATGTCGAATTCTGGGAGTGGATGGTCGGGGGATAGACGTTGGACCAGGGGTGATCCGCTAATGTATATCCGGGTGATTCTAAGAGCAATCTCAAGTCGCGCAGGGGAGATGGGGGCCCTAATCCTTGCGCCATTGGCTATCAAAATGATCTCCTGGTACCTACATAGGCATGGAGGCCCTTGTTGCTCGTTCGGCTTGGCATGTTGCGGGTTTTTGATTCATCCCCTTGCATTCTTGTGGCTCTTGAATGTGGATAGGTAAACAAGGGCCAGCAGGACGTGTGGCAGGATCAAGGTACTCGTAGATTCCAGGACTCGGCCACTTCCCCTTCACACCTAATGCCATGAGTTTTATTGACGTCGCGAGATCTAGCATTCCTTAGGGATCATCCGAGGCGTTTCAGCTGTTGGCAAGGAGCCTAGCTCCCATTGAAGGAATATATTTGCATGTCTGGAGCATCAGAAAACAAATTCAGCATTTAAATTGTCGTCTCATCTAAGCATATTAGGCCCTGACTTTTGTACATGGGTCTAGGGTTGGGTCCGGGTCTGAGTCTGGGGTTGACGGTGGCCCGCACCCGATACTGTGACCCTACTGCAGGTACCGACACAGTCACGTGGGGCCCATGATTCTTCTTTGCGGTGACTTTTGAAATAACCCATTTTGTCCAGTTATCTTGCGGTGTGATTCTCTGCCTAAAATGAAAGGTCCACATGGCGTAGATGAACAATAATAACCAATCGACATCATGTGATCGGTCATTTGTTGAGGCCCAACGATTACTTCAGCATTTCAAGCGTGGGGATTGGATAACGGCCTCTCCGCCTCGTAGACAGCGACCCCTCTCATCTGCAATCCCCCCCTCAGTATAGCCACTTCTCCATCTTTCACCCAAGATCATGAAGCACACCGAGAACCCTGCCGATATGGAACGCAACGTCCTCATCCCGCTGTGCATCTGCGTCATCTCGTTCGCGGTCATCGCGTATTCTCACTAGTCATTCGGTTGTGATGTCTATACTACTTGGGTAGACACCGAATCACTAGATAAGAGATCACAGAGTCGGCGGCCTCTGGACACTTCTTGCACATGACTATGAGCATTCTATTTGGAATATGACATTGAACCGCTTCGCATCCTCTACCATCAAGACACGAATACCCCCCAGCACCCGGACCACCATATACTTGCCCGCTGTCAGACTATCGCTCCAGGCAGCTGATCGAGGCCGAAAATCACGGCTGAGAAGTCACTGACTCTCCGAAACACTTGGAAACCCTTTCATGCCTTCGAATACCCGAAGATGCTCCTCGAAACCTCGTTGCACCCCTCCTCTCCCTCTGCATCGCCCTCAACGCCGATGCATCAGGATGCAGTCCTAACAGCTCAACTGTGGACTTGATTGAGTGCTATCTCTTCCCTTCGACCTCTGATCCCGAGAAATGGCTTTCTTCACTGAAACCTCCCCTAATTCTCTGATCTCCCGATACTTGAATATCTCATACGTTCATGGATGCGGTCTGCGTGTACACATGGCTTTGAACCATCCAAGTATGCTCGCACACCCCTTCTCCTCCACATCATCACCTTCGTTATCGCGACAGGTCGTCTCTGCGCGATATTCATCGCCATGGGCCACTCTATCTTCAACCTTGACTAGGTTTCAAGGTTTACTTTGAAATAGACCTTGATCACCCCATTCCTTCCTTCAATTCTCCTTAACTTTCGACTTTGATTCATTTTGCATCCGATGCTCTGCTTTGGGTGTGGTGAATACTTTTGAGTTTTCATACTCGCAGACGTTGGATGGGCTGAACCTACACCCAGCCGAGCCGTTCCACTCCTTTTGTCTCTCAAATTTTTTATTTACCATTAGCTTTATACCCTTGACCTAAATTGAAAATACTCGAATATTATCGAACCCATATCAGCCTAGAAGCTCAACGGACAGACATGATTTGTAATCACGTGGGCCGGGCCCCGAGCTGAGAAATCAAGCATGTTCCCCGGGCCCGCAAAGCTCGCCGCGTATCAAGCGGTATCGTCACCAATTTTCTGTCAGGTCTGACTGCTTCCCCTCTTCCTGTACATACCCCCCCATCATATTCATGCTCTCCCGCTCCATCCCTGTGCAATCTTCCCGGACCAGCTTTCGCAGCCTCCTTTCCCGGTCTCCCTCTCGCAGACGAATTCACTCCGGTCCACTGACCGTGAATCGAACCCTGGCGACCATCCACAGCAAGCCCTCCACCACAATTGCGCCTACTTCTCGACTCTCCTCCATCTCGCGTCACTTTTCCTCCTCGTCTCTGGTCTCGCAGAGCACGACTTCGTCCACAATGGCCCCCATTGAGGTTCAGCAGTATGACTACATCGTCCTAGGCGGTGGAAGTGGTGGTAGTGGAAGTGCCCGCCGTGCAGCTGGCTGGTACGGCGCAAAGACTCTGATTGTCGAGAGTGGTCGTTCCGGCGGTACTTGCGTTAACGTTGGGTAAGTAATTGGCACTTTTTTTCCGTCGACATTTTAAATGCAACAATCAAGTTCGGCGCTCACCTGAAACCTTCAGATGTGTTCCCAAGAAGATGACCTGGAATTTCGCGACCATCCAGGAGACGATGGACATCGGCAAGCACTACGGTTACGATATCCCTGAAGGCATCAAGATTGACTATCACAAGTTCAAGACTACCCGTGATGCTGTGATCAAGCGCTTGAACGGCGCCTATGAGCGCAACTGGGGCAACGAGGGTATTGACCTGGTCCACGGCCGTGCTCGCTTCGTCGAGCCCAAGGTCATTGAGGTTGGTCAGCAGGATGGCAGCGTCGCCCGCTACACTGCTCCCCACATCCTGATCGCTACCGGTGGTCGTCCCAGCCTGCCCAAGGTCCCCGGTGTCGAGCACGGTATCACTAGCGATGGCTTCTTCGAGATGGAGGAGTTGCCGCCCAAGATGGCCGTTGTCGGCGCTGGCTACATCGCCGTTGAGTTGGCTGGTGTGATGAACGCTGTCAAAGTGGAGACACATATGTTCATTCGTGGGGACAACTTCCTGCGCAAGTTCGACCCCATGATCCAGAAGACTATGACCGATCGCTACGAGGCTGCCGGTGTCCACATGCACCGCCACCACGCTGGTTTCAAGGATATCCAGCTCATTCGCGATGGCAAGGGCAAGGACCGTCTGATCAAGCTGATCAACCACGATGGCTCCGAGCTCGAAGTAAACGAGCTTCTCTGGGCTGTTGGCCGTGCCCCCGAGATCGAAGATCTGGCTATCGATATCCCCGGTATCAAGCTGAGCCCCAGCGGTCACATTGTCGTTGACGAGTACCAGAACACCTCTGTCGAGGGCGTTTACGCTCTCGGTGATGTGACTGGCCAGGCCGAGCTAACTCCTGGTATGTTTCAAAATCTTGCCCGTCCTCGTATTGGAAAATTCTGCTCACGTATGATACAGTCGCAATTGCTGCCGGTCGCCAACTCGGCAACCGTATCTTCGGTCCCTCAGAGCTGAAGTCCTCCAAGATCTCCTACGAAAACATCCCTACGGTCGTCTTCTCCCACCCCGAAGTTGGCTCCATTGGTCTCACCGAGCCCGAAGCCCGTCAGCGCTACGGTGACGACAAGATCAAGATCTACCACACCAAGTTCACCAACATGTTCTATGACGTCGGCCTGTCCCCTGAGGAGAAGGCCAAGAACCCCACCGAGATGAAGATCATCTGCGCCGGCCCCTCGGAGAAGGTTGTTGGTTTGCATATTCTTGGTCTTGGCGTTGGCGAGATGTTGCAAGGCTTCGGCGTTGCTGTGAAGATGGGTGCGACCAAGGCAGACTTTGATAGCTGTGTGGCCATTCACCCTACTGCTTCCGAAGAGCTTGTCACCATGCGGTAGAGCATATGTTGATATGAATAGACAATACAACTATTTGAGTTTCATTCATTCACAGATGAAGGCTCTGAATACGGAATGGATAATCCACGTGATAAGAGAAAAAGTATTTCGTAGAGTATGAGATGACATGAATAAAGAAATACAATTATTTGAGTCTTAGTCGTAAGAATATATAATATAGTGGCAAGGGAGCAAACATTGATGTTCAGTCTTCTAGATGTGAAAGCATGGAGATATACATTTAATCGAAAACGTAATGATTCAAGAATCTGAAATGCACACATCAAATATAACTCCAGATCGTTAACCATCATGAGGCAATTTCAGTCTACAGGCTCCAAGTCCGGTATAATCTACGTGATAAGGGGAAAGAAGTATTTCGTAGACGTTAAAGTGAATTCGTGGTATCAGGTTTAGTTACATGAATCAACGTAAAATGTCCTTATCACAGCCACCCTGTCCTCAACCACACCATCAGATAGGCAATGGGTATCGAATAGTGATGGGGGTTATTGAGTACATCAGTGCAAAACGCACTTAGTGCTTAGCGGCCTCTGCATGATCGTTAGCTTTCCGCTCATGTCAGGCACCGTGCACCATGCACCATGCGGCAGGTCAATCACTCACCCTTGTGAACATCAGCCTTGGTGTCGTGGGAAACCTCATCCTTCTTGTCGAAGACGGCATCCTTGGCGGCGCTGGCGCGGGTGCCAATGCTGGCATCGTTGTCCTTGGCGACGTTCTTGTTGGCCTCCTTGGAAGCCTCGGCACCGGTGCCCTGGACGGTCTCGGCGACGTAGTTGGCGGCGTTCTAAATGTGCAATGTCAGTTCAGTCATGGAAGATTTTGACCATGTATGAATCTAACGAACCTTGACGGTCTCCATTGTGAAATGAGTTTGTTATTGGAAATTTGAAAAAAGGGTTTCAAAAGTGTAGATGGTTTGAATAGAGTTGATAATAGAAGAATAAGGTCGGGGTCACAGAGGACTATTTATGTCAAATCTGTCCAAACGGATCATGGTATCATATCACGTCATCGATTCTCGAAGCAGCAGTCTGGTTATTGACGGAGATCCTATCACCCTACGTCATTGTTCGACATGGAGAAGGTTTGCAACAGTTCGGGGTATGTTCGTGACGTCATCGCCTATTTCAGCCTCCGCGGGACCTGGCTTGGCACTGCGACTCTGGAACTGGGCTTCATATGACTTGCTTTTCGGCTGCAGCTAATGCACGTAAAACAAGGCAAGACCGGACTATCGTGGGCCCGGAAGCCTAAAACCAGGTTTCTGCACACGCCTCGACTGAACAGGTTGGTCCGAGGCTATATTGTGACATGGACTGGACTGGCCCCCCCCCTTGTCACGCTACTCATGATGCTATCCTTGTTGGGTTTGTGGCTGGTCTGGGGAGCGTCCGCCGCTGTGGCTTACTTGTCATGGCTACGATTGTGGCGGTGGTCTTTGGGATTTCGGGAGATTTGGGAGGCAACAGGGCCGAGGATTCGCCGATTGGCGCGTCACTTCCCGACGAGTATAGAGTCGAGTCGTGGAGTCGTGGAGTACCTATGGGTGGGGAAGGTGGGAAGATAGGAAGGTGGGAGGGTGTTGGGCAGTCTAGTCTCAGAATCTCCGGGGGCCCTCACAGTAATGTGGTCCCGAATTACATTAAAATGCATTATGGCTACGTGATAAAGTACAGAGATGATACTTTGGAAAAAGAAAATGTGAGGTGGAAGGAGAGCATACTAGAATCGATTACAATTCAAGCGACTTACCTAGGCAAAAGTGACACCTTGGAGGCATGTTTGGACTCCGACATGTGACCAGGTAGGGAGGTAGAGAGGTTGGTCTCTATCGGGCGTGACACATTGACTTGCTGTGCTACTGGAGAGGGGGTACGGAACCGCGAGAACTCTATGGTCATGATGTTTTGAATTAGCATAATATGGTATGGGGTGTAGTAAAAAGAGTTGAAGAGGACGCATATCCAGAGGAGCCCAAAGGTAGATAGAGATAATTGGGGTGTTAGAAATTCCAGGTTGATCAACCTCGGCATCCAGTCAGCTCCTTAGAAGATTAATTTGACTTCTGTGCCGGTGAGTTCCACGCCTCCATCTGATTCATCGCTCGACACCTCGGATAGTTCAACTATCATGTCCTGTCCCTCAGGGAACTCGCGCACAACTTCATCGTCCACAATAATCCTCAGCCCGTTTTGTTTCATGTGTAACACGCGGACAACACGTAATGGGTCAATCTGTTGCTTCATTGAAATCTTGTCCAACAAATCCCGAACCGTGCGCTCCGTGAGATAGAGTGCATGGTAGTAGTCTGATACATCGTTTCCATTTCTGGTAAACCGGACGTAAAAGCAGGCAACTGTGATGAGATTAGTGAATGCCGCCAAAAAAAAAAAAAAAAAAGAAGGTCTAGCAATGATACTGACCTGACCTGGGCGCATTCTCTGGTGGACTGTAACCCGCGTCGATATCGACGGCTTTCATGATCCTTGCGACTGCAGGGTAGATTGCCTTCTGAGGCGCGTCTAGCGGTATCCATACTGACAGACCCCTTCAGGTCGTCAGATTGAGCAAGCTGCATACCCGCAAGTGCTGAAGCCATGCTATCATTTCTTTGAAGACGACCGGCCACTGCTGCCACAGTCTTCGGGGAATGTTCATCATTGGGACTCGAGGACGAATCAGCGCCAAGCCGAACGGGGTGAAGATCAGGGTCATCATATTCATCCCCCCGCAAGTCAAGCTTGCTCACACGCCGCACCGAAGAAAAACATGCGCTGAAGCGCATCTATTTCGGCCTGCAGACCTCCTGTGATCTGTTTTTCGGAAGATCCGCGTCGTGACTTCCGGTAGCGTTTCGCAATCTTCATGGGAAAGTGTTTTGTTTTCTCGGAATTCGATCCATCGCTTGCTCCCGCTTCAAATACTTGCTTTTTGAGCTTCTCGATGGTCTTGTTGACATGCGCCGCATCATTGGCAAGTTTACGCTCAGCGCCATGGTCCCGGAATAATTTCACTTTGCAGAAACATATCTCCGGCTGATGCTCGAAAGTGCCGTCATCCGGTTGCATCATTTCCGTCTTTACACATAGTCGAACCGATGCCCCTTTCACCCCTTTCGAGTGACTGAAATCGGTCGAGAGGAAATTGAATCGTACGCCGAGCACACACTCGGGGTATTCGGGTGTCTGGATATCCGGACCAAGTGACGCAGAATCCATCAAAGGACGCGGTTTCCAGACGAGCTTGTGTATGATCAGGGTTCATGACGTTGGATCGAGATGCATTCGCATATTCCACTGCGTGTAGCTTGCCGCCATGACGAGGCGCCTCGCACGTGGCTCGACCGTCATTCCATAATTGCCAGTACGCGGCAGGCCTTGATCGTTGCTCTTTATCGTCGAATGATACGCGAACGTATGTGCGGTATCTGACCGGGCCAGACCCCACCGGGGGTGGATAGATATCTTTGATGATGAGAGAATATACTTGACTTTTGTTGAGGTAGGTGACTGGATCCTCCTTGGCTGCATTAAACATTGCCGTTGGAGCCAGCAGTGAGACGTTATAACGGAACCTGAAGCGTGCGTGCGTTAGCGCGCAGAGTATTGAGTTTCATCGGGCGGCCTTACTGTTCGCCCGAGGACCTTTCCAGAGAGTCATCTATCACAGCGCAGTCGATTTTTGTACTGAGACTCGTAGACAAATCTTCCGAGGAACTATCCATCGTCTCATAGCCCGAATCGCGATGGGGGGGGCTTAAATGATGCATCAAACTCCGGCTGAGCGAATGAGCTACTGTTCGAAATTTGATAGGGATCCAGAAGCTCGAATTCTCCCGTCTGGTTGTGAAAGATTTTGCCTTTCTCAGAGAAGTCAGAATGAGGGGCAATTTGGGGCTCGTCAAATCCAAATTGCAGTGCCAATGCCCCTGGATCCAGGCAAGCGAATGATGAGCCTGATGCCTGTGTTGGCCAAGCGACTCGCTCGGCGACGAGACTCGGATGGTGAGACTTGCCTCGCCCAAGAGTGCCGCGATTGATCACATCCGGGACAATTTGAGGCATTGCATTTGGTACATGCGGATTTATCTGGAGACCTGGCTTGGACACCAGGTCCCCAAATTCATTTCTAAAGCGACTGATTAGATTGTGGTCGGGTTTATGCGCATGTCTGCCCCACGACGACCCCGTCAGTAAATGTTTTCCCTCCAACGCACTCCAACATAATTTGTCTGATGTGTATGGGAACATACCGTCGCGAGAACATTGTGATATCCCTTCTCCGTCTCTCCTTTCAACGAGTGCAATTGCAGAGGTTGCAGAGGTCGCGTGAGTGGAGATACGCCTTGCGTCTTGCTTGTCTCTCGGTCTCTCGGTCTCTCAGTGTGTCGGGGTCGGGTCTTGGACTCTCTTTGTATCTCTGTGTCAAAGATATAAAAGTCGAAAAAGAGTTCACGACCGCGAGGGTCCCTTTAATTGCCCTCGGCCCGCGTAGCGTTCCGAATCCTCCGCCATCTACAGAGCCGTGTGCTGATTGGAGTCGTATGACATCATCCACCCAGCTTTAGTGGGGCCAAACGGCCGAAAACAGTCTTGTGCATTCCCCACGAAGCCATCTACAGGACGGAGTCTCGACCCTGGGCATCACTTGGGGTCTATAGAATCCCAATCCTACTCTGAATAAGAATCCGAATATAAAATCCACAGTTAACTTCAATTTCAAGTTTCACTACAATTGGCTTCGAGGACTTCTCCGTCACAGGGGCCCCCTGTCTGATTTTGGACTCCTCGCTCATGGCTGGTGATGGTCTTCACCCATATGTCCGACTTTGTTGAAACGGTACTATCGGCACGGCACTGAGAATGCAACGTGCGGAGTGGGGTCGACGAGACCATAGGAGACTATACCACGGCCTTCGTCGCGCTCTAGTTACTCTAGTTACTCTAGTTACTCTAGTTACTCTAGTTACTCTAGATAGGCAAGAGAGACACCATCAAAAGGAGTAATGCGGGGCGAGAGGGACCGAAAGTTTCACGATGGATAGATTGAACTACAAAGTGGTCTGGCCAACGGTCGGGGTTTCGCATCGCTCGAGGCTTGAGGCTAGAGGCTATACACTTTTTGACTTTTGGAGTTTAAAAAATGGCAGATTTTTCCGGCAATAATCTCCGACCACTCAGAGCCCGCCCAGTGCGGACTCTCGAGAAGTCCAGAAGGTTCACAGGTTCACAGGTTCACAGGTCCAAAGGTTCGAACCCCCCACATCCAATTTCTGCGTCTCCATCGACTGGACACTACGTCATCTCCGCATCGCATTGTTCGTGCAATGTCCCCTATTGATCGGACTTGGATCCGTCCTCCCACAGAGTCAGGATGGCCTTTCTAGCTGCTTGTGGGCCCGATCACCCGACGACCTCCCAGACAGAACGCGATCGCATCCGAGAATTGTCCAAGTGTGTATAACGATGCAAAGATCTGATCTCGCGGGGACTTTTGTCCTCACGACTGGTGCTGACCGAGGCTTGCCGACATAGATACTACTGCGCCTTTACCCATCCCAATGACGATGGCGTATCGGATGGTCGGGCTGCGCCCTCGAGAAACGAGCAGCCTGGAGCAGCCTATCTATCGCCAGATATCTCACTCAATGCCTTAGCGCAACTGGGGGTTCTTCGCTTCGGATGCAATCGATCTTTCATTTCTATTATTGACGGCGAGAACCAACACATCATTGCTGAAACGACTTCATCCATCTCTCTCCGACACGGGGATCAACATATGCCTGACGATGGCTTATACCTGGGCTATCGGACATTGAATCTCTCCTGGGGGTGGTGTCCCCACACTATCAAACTGTTCACCGCGCAGGATGCATCGCTCGAGATTGACACGGCAAATGTCACCGCCAACCGCTCCCGATACATCATTCGCAACTTCGCAGACGAGATGGCCTTTAAGGATCGACCGTACGTGGTGGATTGGCCCCACATGCGATTCTACGCGGAGGTGCCTCTGTTCAGTGCCTCGGGTCATGTCTTGGGCTCCTATTGCATCGTGGATGACAAGCCGCGGTCAATTTTCGGGGATCACGAGGTTGCCCTGTTACAGGAAGTGGCAGATGCGGTGGCAGAATACCTAGAGAAAGCCCGCATTGTTCATTTCCATCGACGGGCAGAGAAACTGGTGAAAGGCGTGACTGATCTGGTCACCATCCACCCAGACCCTGAAGCGGTGCTCAAACGATCAAATCCCTTCGCGGATCTTGACTTACAGTCAGACCCGGATACTGAAAGTGAAGACGTTGCGAGATCCTCAACACAGACGGTAGATCAGGGTTCATCGCAGATCGCCTCGGAGTTATCATCGTTCTCGTTCGGCAGAGATAGACCTCGCTCCACCGCACCCACGTCGGTTTATTCACACCTTGGAGGATCATCTGCCGGCTTGACTCCATTATTTGAAAAGCCGCAGAATGAGTTTTGGAACCCGGAGGAGATCTCTTCCCCCAATGGCAACAATGTCAAAACGGAAGCACCCAAAGCAGATCCTAGCTACATCATTTCCCGGTCCATCGCATCTATTTTTTCTCGTGCCAGTGTGATCCTGAGAGATTCCATGGACCTCGACGGGGTGCTCTTCGCGGACGCGTATCAAAGCAACTCTGGAATGTGAGTATCATCACCACCATTCTCTTGATACTAGTAATTGACGGTCCATCAGCCAATCCCCGGGGCACCCGGGTGTCTGGGAACCTTCACCGAAATCATTACACTCTGGTTTGAGTAACAGCTTGGCGTCGATCCAATTCGGTCTCAAGCGCGATGGAATGCCATCCCAAGAGTCCAAAGCATCCTGTGAGATCCTCGGACAAGCCTTTAGGAGCTCATCGAAAGCGAGCTGCAATGATAAGGATGAGATCGGTTTGACGGAAGAACTATTGGAGAGGATGATCACGGCTTTCCCTCAAGGCCAAGTATTCAATTTCAATGATCGGATTGACGACAGCCATTATCTTTCGTACCAGAGTGGAGGTGATGAAATCGCCACCGAACTGAAGAATCTTTCTCAAATCACGAATGAGTTAGCCAAACACCTTCCCGGTGCAGATTCGGCCCTGTTCTTTCCGCTGTGGGATTGGAACAAATCTCGTTGGCTCGCCGGAACTCTTCTTTGGACAGGAAATATGCATCGTGCCCTAGGCATGGAAGAGCTTGGCTTCTTCCGAGCCTTCAGCAACTCAATTGTCTCAGAAGTTGCAAGGGTCAACTGGGATAGTATGGAGAAATCCAAATCAGATTTCATATCTTCCATTAGCCATGAATTTCGTTCTCCGCTGCATGGCATACTTGGAAATACCGAGCTGTTGCGGGCCACTACTCTTGAGTTGGCTCAGGGTGACATGGTCAAAATGATTGAATCATGTGGCTTGACGCTGTTGGATGTTGTGAATCATCTGTGAGTCATGCCCGATCCAATATCGAGTTTCTAAGCATTCAAGAATCTAACGTCTGCCAGACTGGACTTTACCAAAATTAACAGGTTGACAACAAAAATTCCTCACAGCAGTGAAAACACCGAAGACGACATAAAAAACTTGATCACTGGATTTGAGCTGGACGCTTTGATAGAGGAAGTGACGGAGATCCTGTGCATCTCACAGACGTCAGAGGGAAAAGATTCTCAGTCTGAAGCTAGAGGCTGGCTAAGCTCTCCGGCGTATCCCACGAGCCGTAGGTATACGGACCAAGTCTCCGTTGTCGTCCGAATTGACGGACACAACGGATGGAAAGTGCGCTCCGTGGCTGGTGCATGGAGAAGAATTGTGATGAGTCTCCTCGGCAATTCCATGAAATGGACTCACCAAGGTCTCATTGAAGTTTCCCTATCCAGTGTCAGTACAGGGAATGGTTCGGAGCCTGTACTTGCCCATCTGTCGGTGACTGATACGGGTAGTGGAATCTCCTCTGAATACCTACGCCACTCAGTCTTCTCTCCATTTTCCCAGGAAGACTCCCTTTCGGAGGGTGTGGGACTCGGGCTCAGCCTTGTGCGGAAGCTTGTTACACTCCTTGGGGGTCATATCGACATCAAGAGTGAGATGGGTGTTGGCACCCAGGTCGATGTCTATATTCCCGTGCATTGCTATGATGTGGATAGTCATGGACCGGTAGATTTTTACGGCGAAATTCCAGACACGATTCCAGCCACCCGAGCTTGCCTAATTGGCTTCAATGATTGCCCAGATCTGAATGAGATGCCTACGGGGATCTTGAATACAGAAAGCAAACGCAAACTGTCAATTCAGAGCTCTCTCAGCAATGTCTTTTTGGCACAACCCAACTGGAGTGTTTCCTTTGCAGAGTCTTTGGCAAATGCGCATGGCGATGTTTTTGTCATTGAGGACGCAAAATTGCAGCAATTCGTGAATGATAATCCCGAGTATTTGGCACGATCCACGACCAAGTCCTTCATTGTGCTGGGTCCCAACAAGCCAATCGCGAAGGACCAGTCGAAGCACAGCTTTGTATATGTCTCTCAGCCGTGCGTATCTGCTTCCAGTATTTTGTTATTCTTTGCTACATGACTAACTTGCAATTAGATACGGCCCACAAAAAGTGGTCAAAGCGATGAATTCCACTTTGATTAATAACAGAGTGTCAGTCGAACCTTCCAAGCCCGAGAGTCACTCGACAGACGCCTTTCATGCGAAATACAATGAAGATGCCCTCACTGGAGATATACCATCATTACAAAATGGAGACTCCCTCATACCACAGCTGCCTGCCAAACTAGAGCAGATGCATGTTCTAATTGTGGATGATAATAAAATAAACGTGAAGGTATGTGATTTCCCATCTCTTGCTCTGCATTCCAATCACATTATAGGCTAACACTTGGTCTCGCAGATCCTAGCGACGTTCATGCACAAACTAGGTTGCACCTATGAAACGGCTTTTAATGGATTGAATGCATTGAACAAATTCAAGGAGTCCAAGAAACCCTTCTCATATGTTCTCATGGGTAAGTTTGGAATAGCGCTTTACAAGAAATACATCTAATCCAAACTCTCCAGACCTCTCTATGCCTGTCATGGATGGCCTCGTTTCCACGAGCAAGATTCGAGAATTTGAAAAGAAAAATCATCTACCTGCGTCTTGCATTATGGCGGTCACGGGAGTCGCTTCTGCCGAAATACAACAGCAGGCGCGGATGGCAGGGTTGGATGAGTACCTCGTCAAACCAGTCTCCCTGGAGACTTTGAAACGAATAATGATATCGCAATGAGCTCGTATGACTCCTCAGGAAGGCGTTTGTGGGTCTGGCGTCGTGATTTGACATTCTTTGCAAAGACGTTGCCAAGGTGGGCTCGCCTTGCGTGTAAGATAGAACGGATTACCCAATGTACTATAAGCTTCAAATAAGCCTCAATGTATGATCAATTTCAAATAAAAGGACTCGTGACATTCATGGTTGAAGGTTCCTCTGAAAGCTAATCATCGCCTCGGCTTTTCCCGTATAAGATATGTCATGAGAGCATGGTTCGGACCGGAGCAGAAAAATCACTGATCTTATGATTTTCCTGGATGGTGTTAAATATATACCGATACCAAATTTCTGCTCATTATTTGTGTTCAATTTCACTTTGGAAACCTAGATTCTTGACTGTGGGTATTCTGTAGAATTACGGGGTCTTGGGATCTGCTCGGGATCTGGAAGGCGTAGGTTCCAAAGAACCTTCTAGGTAAATATTATTCGGGGTTTGGCCCGGGTCAAGCTAGTCTCTGACCTCATTAAAACGCAATCCTCTGATGCCCCAAAATCCATTATGCATATATATAACCATAACTCCTCATAAACCAATAGCTTGCCTCAATTGTCAAAAGGCAAAAAGAATCACAATCTTGCTTCAGGCCCCCACTTCGCGGGTGTTGAAGGTTGCAGTAGCCTCCGTTAGATTTGCCTATGCAGGATTGGCATAAAAATCATCAGACATGGGGGAATATCCGCAATGTCGACCATAGATACTTTGATCGGGGTGATCGAACCCATCATTCGAAAAAATTAATCCACCCATCGCCTAAGCTATGTGTTCGAAGACCGCTGAAGAAACGAGATGATCTTGTGCAACCGTGCAATTTCGTCCCTTAGCTCGGTAATTGCTGCATCTCGAATCTGAATTTCTTCCATTTGTCGTGTGCCTTCCTCTTGACAATTCTCACAGAAATCGAGATTCGGTTGCGTCTTCTGGTCACGGCCAACTGGCGAGGACGCGGATATCAACACAATGGACGTCGAAGTGTTCTTTGTTAAAGTCGACGACATGTTCGGTTGAGGCCTTTAGATATCAGCATCGTCATGCTCAATGAAAAGACCGAGATGGACCATATACCATTTAGGTAATTATTACTTTGGTCGTTGGGGATGACTCGTGGGCCGGGGTTGTTGACGTTTTACCCCACCCTGAAGGGGTGTCAACGGGTGTCAGGGCTGGGTGAGGCAGAAATTCTTAGACCGGTTTGCTTTGTGGGATCAAAGACCTGCTTTATACCAGTCCTTGCATAGTTGTCTTGGTTATCTCCATCGCGGCTTGAATGTTGCGAGTATACAGAGACCCCGTCCTATGACATCATATTTCGGCACCAGCCACTTAACGGCCCGCTTGGGTTTGGATATCATCACTTTTCCAAGTAATTTTCCCATTTGATCTGTTTTGGACTGTGGGACTCGTCGCATGCATAATCTTGTTTTATGGCCGGGCGTTCTTAATTTCACTAGTTCAATATCGTATGGGCAAAGATTCTGTTTGAGTTCGGGACTATCGTGGTTCTTGTCTGTATCGGGTCTTTTATTTAGACCCCCACGCCTGGAAGCTTGAGTCGTGAACTATTGAGTAGTTGGTCTCATGTCTCGCTTCCGAAGAGGGAAAAGAAGAAAAAGGAATGGCCCGGCAAGCGCGTGATACGTGACGAACCTACGAGCCCAGATCAAAGCTCAATCCTGGGCTGTTCCCACTTTACTTGAAAGTACTTTAAGCCGCGTCGCATGCTGACAGAAGTGTTCAAAAAGTCTTCTGTGATAATTTAAGGCTCAAGACGTGCTAAAGTACACATCCTTGCAAAATAATAAAAGATTGATGCGACCTAAAGGTTCCTGCCATCCAATCCGTGCCGTCCCATCACAATGCGGGCTTCCACTGTATTTATTTCACCGGGTCGGATATTTCTTGAGAGAGCGCTATATTTAAAGTGGTTTAAAGTAGAGATCGGAAAGCTAATCTGTCTCTGCCCCTCATCACTTCGGTAGTCGGCGATGTCGGAAAAACTAAAAATGTCAGATTTAGGCGACCGAATAGACCCACTCCGCTTAACTTCCTATTTTGTGACGAGTCACATTCTGCCCGTACCTAGCCGATGAATTGACTCATTGTCGACGTTTGGGACTCTACTGATCCCATCGATTGACGTTAGACTTCACTTATTATGGAACTCATGAAAGTTTCATCAAAGAACCACCATCTATATATCTTATTTCCTGAGTACACCAATCCTCCAGCGGCCTCTCTTGAAAGCCCTCGACGGGTATCCGATTGTGAACAATGCTGCTTCAACTGTTGCAGAAAGGTCTGAGCAGCCTAGAAAAGCCTATAATCACTCAAGGTGCCGTGGCTCTCATATTAACCCTGGTCATTGCCATTGTTTTCATTTTACAGTCTGGAAATACTCATACAACGCGCCGGCAATTAAGACATCTGCAAAATGTTGGTCTATCCACCAGCAACATGGCAGATCAGTATAATCCAAAGTATGCCGCTCCGGAAGACACGGCACTCGATGGACCAGCGCGTATCAAAGCAATATACCTTCATCCCATCAAATCATGCGGCTCTATCGAGGTGAATCGGGCTCTGCTCACCAAGTCTGGGTTTATGTACGACCGATGTTTTGCACTTGCATCAGAACTCGTGACGAGTGATGCTGATGCTGGCTCTCAGTGGCGATTCATCAGCCAGCGCACAAAGCCCATCATGTCCCAGATCAAGACCGAGTTATGGCTCCCTCACAAGGATAGCAACCCCCATGATTCACTGGTCAAGGCAGGTGGATGTGTCGTCGTGACATTCCAAAATCCCGACACACCAAGCTGGGTGGATCGGCTGGAGGCCATGTTTGCTGCGCGAGATCTATCTGCGATACCACAGTTTTCCTTCATTGCACCTCTCCATGTGACTGCCGCCGAGAGAGACGAGTGTCAGATTGAGATGAAATCGTTCGGCATCCATGGTAGGGAAGCGAAAGGCCTTGATATGGGCAGAATACCCTCTATTGCAGCGTCTTTACCAAAGTTGAAGAAATTCCTCAAGATCCCTCAAGATCAAAGCCTTACACTCTTGAGATGTACGCCAGATACTCTGGTACGTACGGATAGAAACCTCGCACCGCTGAAACACATTGGTTCGCCGGCAGTGCACGGCTACACAGACCAACAGCCAGTCAATATCAACAGCTTGTCTTCCGTTCACGCTGTGTCAGCTCTCCTTCCACCCGAGAACCAGCCTCTAGACGCGCTTCGCTTCCGTGCCAATATATGGATCACGAACGTCTCTGCTTACGACGAAGAGACGTGGAAACGCTACCGCATTCTTCCAAGCGGTGGTAACACCAAGTCACGCGCTAGTGTAGCACCTGTTTTGTCTGTTGTTTGTCGCACGTCTCGATGCACGATGCCAAACGTCAATCTGGAGACGGGCAAATTTGATGCGGATACCCCGTCTCCGGAAAAGAAGAAAGGCAGACCACAGCCAAGCACCACTCTGGTGCGGTACCGTACTGTCGAGGACGGTAACAAGTCAGCGCTCGGATATATTGGAATGCATTGCGTTCCGGAGGATCAGAGCTTAAAGGAAGCCGAGAGGCAGGAAGCAGGATTATACGTTGCTGTCGGTGACGAGATTGAGGTTCTGGAACGAGGAGTGCATTTATATGGGTCCACAGCCAACGCTTATTAGACACCAGTGTACTTGCAAAAGATAACAGGCGTTATTAAATCAGCTATTTAGAGAGCTCTAGGGAACGAAAGTTGAACCTTATAACGTATTTCTAGTCATCACGAACAGTATTCACCCGTAATACAAAACAGATACTTGCAACAACCGGTCTTCTACCACATGCAATTCAACAGCTCTACGCTGTCTTCTCAGCACCAATTATTCGGCGTGAAATTCGGACCTCCGACGAAAGGCTTTCCAGGGCTGAAGCAAGCTCCTCCGCAGCTTGCACCAAAACATCAGACGAAAGCGGCTCCAGCGCGTCCAGAATAAAGAGCACACGAGTCGTTTCATCAGTCAGAGCAGTCCGCGGACCTTGCCGCCAATTCCATCGACGACAAGTAATGCCCGAATCGTCGCACCAAATCGGTTCACCAGGCGCCGCATATTCGACGCTCTGCTCTCCACTAGAGAAACTCACAAACTGTTCCTGGCCGGTCGCCCGAATCAGGAACGGCGATCCATCGTATTTATCGAGGTCCTCGCCACCCAGTGGTATCTGATACTTGACAGAGATCGCATTATAGATATCGGTCAAACGATTGACGCGAGGAAGACCATTCTCCGCCCGCCGCGTGAGAGCTTCCAGACTGTTGCGTGTTTTCTGGGGCTTGGCTCCAAAGGATTTGTATGTTTCTCGCCATGCGGCGATATGAGGGAGTTCGGTGACGGGTTGCTTGGAAAGAAGTCCCTTGATGGTGCTTTCGGCTTCCTGGAGTAGGGCTTCGCTGTGCTCGTCGCTTGGGCCTGGTGGGATTCCTTGGACAACCATCAAAAGGGCGCGGTAGTCTGAGCGTAGCTCAAAGATCTCTGGAGCAACGCGTGCAGATTGAAGCAACTTCTGGGCGAAATTTGTCGCATTCATGACTGGATCTTGAATGGTTTCAATTGTCATCATGTGCGACTCGTTTTTGATATAATAGTTGGGACGATCCAGCCGAGGGTGTGAATTGGAATAGAGAAATCTAGGCCGAGGGAAATGCAGAACTAAATAGTAAGTTCGTGTGCCGCCACATTTCAAGAGAAAGAATTTTCTAGTCGTTCCAAAGTCGTTGTGTACGTTGAATGCTTTCCAAACCTCAGCAGCGCTTGATCCCAAATAGGAAGTTGGACGGTGTGGGTCCCGTCTTTGCCACTTCATCTTTCAATTAAGATCTACTCCGCGTGCCTTTTTGAGTAGACGCGTTTTGGAACATTCTGGAAGACGGTTCTTGGAGGAGTGAGTTATGCTGTGTGCACCTTTTTTTTTTTTTCTCATTGTCTTTGATTCTCCGTGAAGTTGCTGTAAGTCCATTGTTATATTCGTCTAACACCTTTGCCGACATACCGACCTATGACATGAACGGCTTGAGGCTCTTATTTAATTCAGCCTTGTATGATTCAGAAACAGGACTTTTGGGCATATTGTAACGATCAGACCACTCTAATGATAATAATGATAATATGCAAATGCTCTCTCTATCAAAAATCTTACAATATCAAAGTATACAAAAACCCGCCACGCCCATTCTACCTCCGCCAAAGGAAAGCCACTCCGACGGCTCCGACGGTAAGAATGACAGCCCACCTTTTCAACCCACGGCGAACATGATATCTCGCAATTCGATCAATAGCCTCCGAATCATTGACATGCGGAAACGGCTGGTCCATCGGAATATCTTTACCCAACGCTTGACACAGCGGCCCCCAGCCCTCCTTGATATCGAAAAAAACCAATCGATCTTCCGGAACAACCTCCTTCAACCACTCGATATGTCGTAGATATGTCTGACGCGTAGCCGAGACTCCCCGTACATTCTGCGCCACTGCTCGCCGAGCAGAGTCAGATATCTGAAGTAATTGATCATCCCTGGCACAGGGAGGACAGCCCACGGAAGGAACCATAAACCTGTGATATTCATCACCTGTGCGAAGCTCTTCTCCCACGAGATCGGGTCGCGGATAGTACAAATCACCTTGGCGTCCGGGTACAGCTCCATCAACTCGGGGACAAACTGCGAGCCCGGGGCATCGGTGATGGCGGCGTATCCGTCCATTTGCTCACCGAGCAGACGAAGCACGGTCGGTCGGTCTGTGTCAGAGCCAGAGAGCCAGTGGCGGAGGATCTGTATCCATAGCTGGACTTGATAGGGCGGGCCAAGGGTGCTCTGCGTGCCGCAGTGATAGACTGGTCCTCCTAAGAGGATCTCTAGGGCTCGACTAAATGACGCTGTCCCTGTTCGTGACAGGCCTGCTCCGATCACTTGGATGCTCGTCCCCGGCCGCGGAAGGGATGCTTGCTGGCCCATGCTGACGGGGGCGCGCCCGGGAGGGGGTGCTGCCCAGCTTCCAGAGTGCTTTGTCAAGGGTTGGGGGGGGGGGAAGAGGGGGAATACGATGAATGGACAGAATATGAGATAAGGTGAGATGCAATTGAGGTTTGATAGATCGCCAAAAAGGGAAAGAGTTGGATAGCACAGGCGTGGGGAGCACGCGAAGAAGGGACGGCGGTCACCGGCGTTCATCACATCAGGAACAGCTCTAGCGTGATCCTGTTTGCTAAAAATAGCCGCCACTTTCGGACCTCCTGGCTTTACGAGGTGGTGGAAGACATGCAATTTCGAGTTCTAGCCTTCTTCTGATGGAAGACCAGCTACATAGGCAGCCAAAGTCAGGACAGTCGACTCTACGGCTTCGCCGCATCACTAGTGCGGGAAAGGCGCTTCGGTGGGCAGGGGTCTAAGAAAGCCAAGTGGGGGCTGATCTAGGGCTGAGCTACTGGTCGTCATTTGTGCGGGATTACTCGTGTCAACATTGTATTCGGAACCATCGTAGAAAATCATGCAATGCCCCATCCAGGCTCGATGGCGTATGTTTAGGTCCAAGCAGATAGGTCTTATCGACACCCATCAAACTTCCTTCTCAGTCGAACGCGATCACGGAGAAGCCACAGGTACATGGTCGTACATCGTGACGTGGAGCTCGTATCATCCGTAGGTGTCAAACATAGGGTCAGACATAGTATGTTGGAAACGATCCATCTTTCCTAAGGCGGCGCCTGCGCCGTTCGTGGTACCCCCAGATGAATCAAGTGATCATAACCGTGGAAAATGCAAAATGTAGAAGTACAGAAAGAGAGTGAAGGAACTCAGTCTGTCGGTGCCGGAGCGCTGGGGTCTTCGAGAATCGGGCTCGTGGCAACCTTGTCCAGAGCCACGGCGTGAAGAGCGGGCTTCTCCGAATTTTGGAAATGCCCACTCTCGCGGAGTTTGAGTTGCTTGTGGACCCATTCAGCGACTTCCTTGTCTTCGGTCATATAGGAGGATGAACGTCCCTCGGTCGCGTTTTCTGATGGCGGAAGTGCCTCCTGGCCCTCGGCTTCAGTCGGGGCTGCATCAGAGGTGCGAGCCATGGGTGTCGGAGTAACATGTTGTAAGACGGTCGATTCTTCGGAATCTTGTCGAGACAAGCTCGAACGAATGCATGGGCATCCTCGGAGAAGCCGGTTTCCGGAAGAGTGGGAGGGTCACCGTGAACGATTGCCTGTTTTGGAATGTTAAATTCGGTTTCATTAATGGAAATCTGGTGATACTTACGTGAAGCTGGCTGAAAATGTTGGTAAATGTCTCCGGCGGATAGGGATAGCGTCCCATGGCGCACTCGATGATCGATAACCCCAAACTCCAAATGTCGCTCTGCACGCTATAGGTTCCAGCACTCGGTGCTCCTGACTGTTGCATCCCACCGCCAGCGATTCGCTCTGGCGCCATGTAGCTCTGGCATCCAATATTGGTCTTGGCGATACTGGCAACGAGGTTTCCACTGACTCCGAAATCGCAAATCTTGACTTGGCCCTTGGTGTTGACCAAGATGTTAGTCGGCTTGACATCGCGATGAATGATATTGTGTTCGTCCTTGAGCGCTTTCAAACCCATGATGGTGGAAAGTGTCACCTTGCGGAGGATGTTCTCAGGTACACCACCTTCGTAGATTTTGTCGATCGAACCACCGTCCATGAATTCGACACACGCATGTAGACCGCGCCTTCTTGGAAGAAAGCACCGTAAAAATCGATAATGAATGGGGAGACGCAACGATGCAAGATATCCAATTCCATGATAATTTGTGCGAATTTCGCCTCGTCCAACTCCAGC
Source organism: Penicillium maclennaniae (assembly GCF_028827695.1). Lineage (NCBI taxonomy): Eukaryota > Fungi > Ascomycota > Eurotiomycetes > Eurotiales > Aspergillaceae > Penicillium > Penicillium maclennaniae. The sequence goes on along the minus strand of NW_026623215.1, from coordinate 706,209 downwards.
CGAATTTCTTTCATCGCCATAATCACACCGGACAAATCGCTGGTTTGCTTGTCTGAGCTAGAGTCGTCGCCGGATGGCCGACTAACAATTCCGCCTAAACCCATGCCCGGTTTCCGCAGATGCGGTCGACTGTGTCGGACCTTGTAAACTGTACCATAGTTGCCCTTGCCCAACTCATCCAAGCGATCGACTTCATCCAGAGAAATCTTGAAACTGTGACCGGAGGAGAACTCGACACCGCCGCCGTGCAGGATTGCTTTGTTCTTGAAGTTCAACGTTCCCGCTTTGGTATCGATAAACTCGGCATATTTGCTGAAAGCTGACTCTCCTCCATTCTGCTCCTCGGGCTTTTCTTCCGTACTGTTCGCATTCGCGTCCGGTGTCGGGGTCGAGGGTCCGGTGACATCAGAGAGCTTGAGGCCAGGTTTCATACGCTTGGCAGCCAATCCACCCGGTCGCGGCGATGCTGGACTGGCCACCGGTGCGATCGCTGGCGAAGAGGCCCAATCTCTGGTGTTGGATGGCATGCGACCGGAGATGGCACCGCCCGCACCAGACTCGTGGGAGCTGGGTATCGTTCCTGTCGAGGAGGTATGTGGCAACTTGGCGCCTTGTCGAGAGAGGGAAAACGCCTTCATTTTGGCCATGATATCCTGGTTCAGTCCGCCCACTGGCTGCCCGCTCATCGAGGGCTGTGGGCGGGGGCGGGGCGGGGTGCTGGGAGCCCGCCGCGCGGCGTTGACCTGACCCAGATGGGTGGATGAGGCGGACATGCCTGTAGATGGATCGCGAGGTATAGACCGGAGGGAAGGGGTTGAGGCATGATGCGGGAGTCCGGGGTGAGGGACAGCTTCTACGGAGGAACTGCCCTCGTCGGACCCGAGGTCCACGGCGAAATCGCGTTCGTCGGCCATGTCAAGGGAGGACGCAGTCGAACCGACAAGGGCCGGTGCAATTGGTGTGAAAGTGCCGTCTTGGACTTTGGCTGCACCGTGAAATCGGTGCAAATCCAGAAGCGCAACAAAGTTGCGGAGGAAGACCGGAGGGGGGAGAAGAGAAAATGGGGGAGGGGCAGAAATTCCAAAGACTGAGGTCACCCGCTTTGAACCCTTTCAAAGGTAACGTACTCTTTTTCTTTTCCACTCCTAACGTTCCCAAATTTCCCAAGTCCCAGATTTGGTTCCCACACCACTTAACCACCGCCGCCCAGACTTTTCAACTTGATTTGTTCCCAACTGCGTCACAGGTACAGAGAGACCTTGTTATCAACGCTCTATGATCAGAACCTCATATCCGGGCTGTCGGACCAGCCAATCAGAGGGGCCACTGGGCAGCAAAGCAGGTTTTGGCGCCGCCGAGTTGCACATTGCTCACTTCGCTCGCCCGCCTCCTTCATTCAGTGGCTGCGTGGTCCCCGGATCGTGCCGAGAACCCATTCGCCAGATTAAAGCTATCCCTGTCGAGGTGAAACGTGTTGGAGCTGTTTACCTCATGGGGAGAAGCCGGTTCTTGCGAGCCCCGGAGTCGCCCTCCAGCACGCAACGCACAGGGGCCGCTACAGGTTTACTTGGATTCTACCCTACCGTATGAGCCGTCAGGATAACCCTTGGTCCTGGTGTGCCAATCGCTGTCCGTGAATTGCCAATCACTTTAGTAGATTTCACAGTCATGATGTACGGACCCACGTCCGGAGATACAGCGACTCTACTTCCTACGTTTCCATCCCGGGACTCGCTAGAGGAAAGACGGTGCGCCACGAACAGCACAGACTGGTCGCTTTGCTCTCGGTAACACGGAATCGTGGAACTTGCTCCGTATGCCAGGTACATCGGGCTGCCATCATGCCGTAAAGTATCTTTAAGCCTCTTGATCTCGGGAAATACATCGGGAGCACTGTGGGTACACGAGTTCGTAGACCCAGAGCCGTGGTTCAGATGGATTCAAGATCGAGACCAACTGAGCCGAGACCGCCGCAGCTGTCAATGCATTTCCACCCTTCAAAGCATGCCGTATTGGACTCAGATGGGGGTTCCACCTGTAGACCTGGCATACTCTAGCAGACTCCAAGAGTACAAGACAACATCGTGGGACTGAGAGGCCTCAATTCTCATATGCGGGTCTAGACTTCGAATTTCTCAATAACCAAGAAGGACTCAGTGACGGAAATGGAAGTAGATATCCGGCCGGCAATGATTGGAGAATCGTCAGTGTGTCAGCAGGATGCAGTTGATGAGCTGTGCATGTGGGGGGAATGCTCGGGCACCATAGAGTCGATCTCATTTCTGCCATTTACGAGAGGAAGTCGAGTCTCCGTCAAACTTGCGGTTCCATACTGTAGCCGTACATTTAGCTCGCGATAAGCTTTCTCTCCACTGAACGAACCTTGCAGATCAACTGAGTGATCAATGCCGAGATAAGCGTTTGGTAATAGACCGTAATGATGGTGTTGAGGCTCGTTGGACTCGATCATTTTGTTTTGTCCCGACATTTCCGGCCCGTTTAGAAGTGACACCTGAGGCTCTAAGGCAACTATCTGGATGGCTCGACATGAATCCGGGGGTCCTCTCTTACAAAGCCCCTCCTAGTTGCCCCTCATCATGCCTAGTCCCACTCGATCCATTCATATACTTGGGCTAGGCAGTATCGGATCTTTCGTGGCCCATTCCATCAGATCCATCCCAACTCCACCGCCAGTGACGCTGCTCGCTCATCGGCCGGCTCTGTACCAGGAATTCGCATCGCGAGGCTGGAAACTAGGACTGCGACTGACCGAAGATGGACCTTTGCAAGAACAAGCAGGTTTCAATGGCGAATTGCTCGGGAGAACGCCATCATCAGACCCGATTCACAATCTGATCGTGGCCGTGAAAGCATCCGCCACAGTATCCGCCCTCGAGCCGATCAAGCATCGCCTCGGTCGGCATTCCACCATTTGCTTGTTCCAAAATGGTATGGGTCAAATTGATGACCTGAACAAGCACATATTCACCGATGCTTCTACAAGGCCAATTTATATGTTTGGCATCATGCGCCACGGTGTTTACTTAAAGTCCCCGACAGAGGCCGTTCTGGCCGGAGTTCATGGTTCTGCTTCTCTTGGAATTGTGGATAATGACGATCAGAAGTCAAGGAGCTCGCAGGCTGAGTACCTTATGGATGTCCTGCTCCGGGCGCCATCTCTCAACTGTGAACGTTTGCCGTGGGCAGACCTATTCAAAGTACAACTATTCAAGCTAGCGGCAAACTGCGTCCTGAACCCCTTGACGGCGATACTTGATGTGCGAAATGGGTGTATTGGTGAGGATTCAAGTCTCTGGCCTCTGCACGAGCGTCTTCTCCACGAGATATCCACGGTTTTTCAAAACTTGCCGGAGCTCCAGAGCTTGCGGCTCGACCGGAATATTTTCTCGGTTCCTTCACTCAAGTCTGTGGTATCGGATACAATTGAGAAAACAGCACAGAACTCCAGCAGTATGCGTGAAGATATGCGAAAAGGTCGAGCTACTGAGATTGAGTACATCAATGGCTGGATCCTTAGGCGGGGCAAGGAATTAGGCATTAGTTGCGACACAAACGCGTGTCTGACTCAGCTTGTTCTAGCAAAGAGTCAAATAGGGATAAATGATGGTGCTAGATGAGCATTGGACAGACTTTACTTAAAATCTACCCACATGACTCCCCAAGAATCTGTCGCTGGGCATTGGTGAAGGGGAAATACGCGACGAGTCATGCCAAGAAACTCGACGGCTAAAACCAAACAAGGATAGAATGCGCTTCTCAGCGAGTCTGATCTCAAGGTGAAATAAGACACATTCTATGCACACTCTTTTTTTTCAAGAAAAAGAGACTCGAGGTTCATTCGCGTCAACCTTGAACCGCTACTCAGTCAACATCACAATCCTATACAAATCTATCTAAGCAGTAATTGTGAAGGGTCCGGCGGCGTTGTAGATAGTGGGCATCTGCAACAATACCAGTTAGTACAAACAAAATCCGTCAAATCAAGAAGAAGAAAAAATACCTGGGGAGCACTCGAAAGCGAAGTGTCAATTCTCAGGTACCAAACAGACCCGTCCCTGACCTGGGGCAACTTCTTGGGGATAGTCACATCGACCATACCAGCGGATCCGTTGATTCCACTAGCGATCTGAATGCGCTGGTCGAAGTGGATAGTGTCCAGATTACGGACGGGGTTGTTGTACAGCCACACGCTGTACTTGTCAGCGGCGTACTTGCTCAAAGGGTCGGCGCAGTGGGATGTGGGCTTGCGGTCGAAGCGCAGGTGGACTGTCTGACCAGCCGTCACGGTCGAGTTGTCGGGCACGCCCTGGTAGACGTTCACGCAGGCATAATCACGCTTGCCCCAGGCTGTTTTCAAAGTCAGATTGAGTGCTACAGCGGATCTAAATGGTCAAGGGACTTACGTTGCCACTTGTCAAAAGCCACTGCGCTCGTAGCGAGAAGCGAGGTGATGATGGCGGCGCTGAACTTCATGGTGGAGCTTCGGGTGGATTTTATAGCCGACTGAGCTTGGGAACCAAGTTTGGAGTGACGGGTACGAGAAAAGAGCAGCCGTCTTATATACCTATGTGGGATGCTGCATGTACTCGGAGTTGAGTCCCCTAATTATAGCGTCGGGTTCAGAGCCATCTTCCGCAGAGTCCGACTGACCATGTCTCAGTTGCCTTCTCCACATGGACGCGGTGAGCTCCAGCTTTGCTTGGCATCAGGCTCCATTGTGGCGGTGATCGTCAGTGCGAAGTATTGGCGGAATGGTTCGGAGATTGGAGTGAGGTGGTTGAGGACTCTGCATCGCATTGTGGGAGAGAGTACGCTATTATCCCACGAATCTTTGTGTCCGAGCAACGACCAAAAGAGGTTCGCAACCTTCCTCTAAAATTGAGAGTAAATAAGACAAGGAAAACAAAAAGAAAAGAGAAGTAAATGAAGACGTGAATAACAGCTAGACACCCATCCTTAGCGTCTTCCAGGATGCTAGAGTCCGTCCGTTCTTCTAGCCTTTCACCGAGGCACTTTGGCCATACCATAAGCTATGTCAATTGTTAATGTCACCTTTCTGTATTCGTATGCTGGAGCTGAATATCTTCCCAGCCTCCACCTCGGCTGCTGACAGGTTTCTCGACGCCGCTGAACTCACGATTTGCACATCTCCAGCGTTATGGGAGTTCTTCGCTAATGAGGGCGCTCGACTCTTCATGTGGAGGCGGGACGGAGCTGAAATGGCTGACCATGCTAATGGGCTGATTTTTCATGGCGGTCTTGCAGGCGTGGCTCATGAATCTCTATTTTTGACATGATCTGCAACTGGCATGTCTCCTCATGGAGAGGAAATAGTAATTTCGATTTTAAAGAATTACATGAATGTCTGGTTGGGTGTTGGTAGGTGAGGGCTTGTGGTCAAGAAGAATCCTTTCGCGGAGGAAGAAAACGTACCACCTATTACTCACCGGTTTATTCAGCCCCTGGGACAATGAAACATAACGGAAATGTAGATGGCTTTAAGCAAAAGATGCAATTTACTTTAAAAGAATCGATGTAAATAGATGTGTCTAACCAATCAGGGAAGTGTTTGAGGTAAGACTCTGCCCCCACTTTCGACCCTGAATTCATCTCTGGAATAAAGTGGCGCCAAAAGCTTTCATATCTCATAATGACCACCAAACGCCCTCGTCACCTCGGCGGTACCAAATCCAAAACCGGATGCAACACGTGCAAGTTAGTAATCCCCAGGTCTCCTTGTCATGCCGTATCTAATATCCTCGTAGAATTCGCCGGGTGAGATGCGGAGAAGAGAAGCCACACTGCCTGAGATGTACCAGCACCGGCCGGCGATGCTGTTATAACAATCCAAGTCCTCCAAGGACCACGGGCCGCCCGCAGCTTCAACTAGTGTCCTTCTCAAATCAAGGATCGCGAGAGCGACGCGCGTTCGAGTACTACTTTCACCAAGCAGGCCCGTCACTCTCGGGAGTCCTTGATCGAGCTTTTTGGAGAGGCTCGGTTTTGCAATTCTGTCGGCGTGAGCCAGTAGTTTGGGATGCGATTATTTCGCTCAGTGCGCTCTACGAGCGGCCTCCAGTCCATGAAACCCCGCCCGAGCAGCTGATCAACTACCCAGCGGCGGTCAAACATTGCTACCACCACGAAGCGCTAGTCTGGTACTCGCGCTCTCTATCTCGTCTACAGCAGCGAATCAACCAGGGCGTGGCAGATCTGACCGTCTCCCTGATTAGCTGCGTCTTGTTCATTGCCATCGAGCTCCTGCAGGGAAATCGAATGGCCGCCCAGGCACTATACAAACAGGGAGCTCAAATGATGGTCAGTGCCTTGTCAGCACCGACGACTACCAGTGCCGCTTTGGAGCCTATCTTTCGCCGCATAGGAACGTGGGTGTTGATAATGAACGGAGCATCGGACGTTTGCTGGGATCTCAATTTAGCCGTGCCAGATGAATCCTTTGTTTCAATCGAGGAGGCAAGGGATGTGCTCTATGGGATCATGGCGGAACTGAAAGCCCTGAATGTTGATTGTAAAGCCTATCTACGGATGACTGGCGATGCTCGCCTGCATGAGGTACCGGATTTAGCTACCAGACAACAGCACCTGAAAAGTCGACTCAGTCAATGGTATCGTCTCTTCACCTGCCTGGAGCCCGTCCAGGACACCAGTATCGGTGGTGCCACTGCACTGCTTCTGATGACATACACAGGCATCTTGATCGAATCAGAAGCCTGTCTCAATCCTGACCACTCCATATACGATTCCTATGAATACGAGTTCGCCCAAATTGTCGATTGGGCGCCGATTGCGGTTGCATGGACTCGCAGCTCGGATGGCGAACAACCGCCTCTCATGTTCGAGATGGGAGTCTTTCTCCCTCTTTTCATTACAGGCCTTAAGTGTCCCTTCCCTCATTTACGCCGCAGGGCAATTCAGTGCCTGAGAGACTCCCCGCCAGCCCAGGGCTTCTTCATGAGTGTCCCAGCCAGTCACATCGTGTCCATTATCGTCGGGCTGGAGGAGAATCCCACCTTTTTACCCAAACAAGCTTCCGATGTTGATGATCTGCTGGCCCAGCCGGGGCGTATTCCAGAACCTGAAAATCGCACCATTGACTTTAGTGTGTCGTCGGGGTCAGATAAAGAGGGGATGCTGCGGAGTTGGTTGCACTATACACTCCACCACTTTGATTCAGAGGGAAGGATCGAATTTGTGCAGAGAACGATACCATTGCCAAACTTTGCCTAGATTATCAGCATGAAGATACCCACTACACCGAATACAATCCGGCAATTGCGTCTGTGCTGCCTGAGACCAGGTATGCGTCATGCGATACCGCGCGCCCTCGTACGGTAATTTTGAGGCCCCTCGTGCAGCTTGTCCCCCCATTCTCTTCTTCATTCACCTCTCCTGCAGCAACAATTTCCACACTCCAATGCTCTGGCGATGGCATTCTGTTCGTTTGACTCTCACCTCGGCACTTTGAGGCACGGCTCCACCTTTCGATCCGGTCCAGGATGGGTCACCCCTTTCTTGAGCAGGCCCGCAATCTCCGAATTAGACCACCAGAACCCACGCATTTGCCCATGGCGCCATTGCGAACAATCTGATCACCCATATGCGACTGATGCCACGGGAAATATTTCGCCATCTTGACAGCATCCTCGATTGAGGACAATCCATACCCTAACTGATAATTATCGAATGACTGCCCCGATGCCTGCGGAGACTCTTGTCTCGGAACGTACGTACGGTGACCATGGGCCCAGTCGGAGCCGGCTAAGCCTTTCTGGCTCCTTCGATTCGGGAGTAGACCGCATCTATCGTGCAGGGACCGTGAATGGCAGATCGACTAGGCTACGAGTCACCTGAGCACGATAAGCGCCGTTTTGCCACAATTTTTTTTTCTCTTTTGCTCGTGTGCTCCTTTCCCACAATACAGGCACTTCCAAAATCTTCTGTTGTTCAAAATACACTTATTGTGGCTACTCCCAATTGTTTGGCTAAGTTTGGGTGCACCCAAGGACCCTTAGCTTGACCACTGGACCGTTTCCGCTTCGCTTGCCCGCGCTTTTTCTGGGCCCAAAAAAATAACACCCCACCTCCACGTTTGTCTCTTCGGCTCCTCAGATTCCTTGCGACTCCAACAGAGCCCTTGATCTGCTCACAACCTACTTTTGTACCTGGTTTCGTGACTGTGTCAGCGCGCTTTTTGCCCGACTCCTTGGTGGCGTCTGGGGCAATTACGCTTAGCGCACATGCCCTCCTTCACCGAAGACCATGCTGGCCCTGGGTCCGAAGTAGCAGGTAGGCTTTTGTCCCTCCCTCTGCGACGTCGACATTGTATATTTTAAGAGCCAAATTGCCCTCGCGACATTCCGCTGTTATCAGTACCAATCGCTCCTTGCTTGTATCCCCCGCTGTCACAATCGGGCCGTGCCCGATTGTGACGATCGTGACGTCGGCATCTTCCAAACGCAACTCTCTTTCTCTCGGACCTGGACATAGATTTACTGACTCCCGGTAGACTCGCCGCCCATTTCGGGAACGGGCCTGGACATCCCCTCGCTGCGCAAGTCCTTGCACGCACGTGGGACCACTCCTGCCTCCCCACCTGACGCACCCTCCCTCAAGCAGTACCGCGCACCTGTGGCCAAAGTCACCGCCCGTCCTCCTATCAATCCCACCATGCCTTCAGCCCTAAGCAACCACTCCAGCTTCAAGGCCGATTCCTCCGCGATCGATGACACTGAGCAATCCAACAAGCCGGCGGAAGATCCTCAGCTGGGTCTATTTCACCAGGTATACGATTGGCTGCAGCATGAGAAGAACAGGAGACAGGCACGTAAGGCGCGACGAGCTGAGGCTGTATCTGAGAACGCAGAAGGCACCAGTTCTAGCGTTCCAATTGAGGACGAACGATCGGATGAGCCCCACCCTTGCTCTGAGAGTACCTTCTCTTTGGATAAGCTGGAGAAGATCCTCCTTCAGTTTGCAGGTCCTGGAAATGCAGATGCGCTCGGTGCCCTACAGTCCATAAAGCGGGCATCTCGCCGCCGCCCGAAGGGGTTGCGACGTGGATCTGCCTCGGAATCTGATTATACGGATGTCGAAGCGCCCGTCCCGGGCGTGGAAGCTTATCTCGACAATTCGAAGACCCTTGCCTACATGACGAACGATGCCGCAGATGAAGATATTACCGCTAGCAGCGCTTCTTTGAAGCGTAGCAAAGACCGCGAGGCCTGGACTACATTTAGGACTGAGATTGTGCGGCTTGCGCATACGCTGCAGCTCAGGGGCTGGCGTAAGGTGCCAATGGAAAGCGCCGATGAAATTGAAGTTGTTCGACTCAGCGGTGCTTTGACTAACGCCGTGTATGTTGTGCGGCCGCCGAAGAACTTGCCTGCTCCAAAGACTGAGAATCGAGGTGGCCCGCCAGTCTCAAGGAAGCCTCCACCGTAAGTTCTTGAGTATTGGAGGTGTTATATAAATTTTAACTAATCTCTTCAACAGGAACCTTTTGCTGCGTATCTATGGCCCCCAAGTGGATCATTTGATCGATCGTGAGAAGGAACTGCAAATATTGCGTCGTCTGGGCCGCAAGAACATCGGACCTCGCGTGTTGGGAACTTTCCTGAACGGCCGATTTGAAGAATACTTCGACGCCCGCCCCTTGACACCGAAAGAGCTTCGTCTCCCTGAGACCGCAAAGCAGATTGCCAAGCGAATGAGAGAACTTCACGATGGCATCGAACTTCTCGAAGAGGAGCGAGAAGGAGGGCCTATGATTTTCAAAAATTGGGATAAATGGGTTGACCGATGCGAGCAAGTAACTACCTGGCTTGATAAAGAGCTAGAATCGCCACAAAACGAGATCAAGGCAGCTACTGAACCGTGGCGCCGACGCGGCTTCGTCTGCGGTGTGCCATGGGCTATGTTCCGCAAGGCGGTGGACAACTATCGACTTTGGCTGATTGCTAGTTGCGGTGGCATGGATGAGATCAAACGGCGGCTTGTGTTTGCTCACAACGATGTATGGTTCTCTCAATAATCTGGTATGCCTTGATGCTGACTTCAATAGACTCAATATGGCAACCTACTCCGCATGGAACCTGCCTCAGAATCGCCGCTTCTCCTTCCAGCAAACGAGCACAAGCAGCTCGTTGTTATTGATTTTGAGTACTCTTCGGCAAATACTCCTGGCCATGAGTTTGCCAACCATTTTGTGAGTCTATAGATCATGCCGTTTGGCCAGCTTTTCTGACTTCCATAGACTGAGTGGTGTTATAACTATCACGACGAGGAGCGTGCGTGGGCCTGCAACAATCGCCTCTACCCAACCCCCAGGAGCAACGGCGCTCCGTCTTGACCTATCTTACTCATCGCCCTGGAGCAGGCGCTGGTGGATCCGCCTCGCCAGCCATTCACGGCCGCCACGCAACTGCCATCACGCCTCTGAGCCTCGATGACACCCCCGACGGGCCTAGCTGGCAGCAGGTACAATCCAATGAAGAAGAGCTTGAGGCTAAAGTGCGTGATCTCATGCACCAGACCCGGCTGTGGCGAGTGATGAACTCCGCGCAGTGGGTGGCTTGGGGTATCGTGCAGGCAAAGGTACCAGGCATGGAAGAGGCAATTGCAGACCTGGCTGCTTCTGCTAATCACGGAGCTTCGAAGAATGGACACGATGAGAACAAGAATGGGGAGACCAAGAAACTCCCGGTGGACGCTGATATCGACGAGGAAGACTTTGACTACCTCGCTTACGCGCAGGACCGAGCCCTATTTTTCTGGTCTGATCTTTTGGCGATGCATCTGGTCAACCCAGACGAGCTGCCTCGGCCCATGGTTGAACATTTACGGGCGCGGGCTATAGATTATTGATTGGGGGGGGTATGAGACATAGCATGACGATTAACGATGTTGGATGCCAGTACATAGCTAATATTTCACTGTTCCCGCATCTATTACCAGGGTATCTGAGATTTGAGATTCGCAGATGTAGTCATCAACGCCCCCGACAGAACTGCGTGTCATAGAAATAAAAAAAAGAAGAAACCCTGCCAGATCCCTATCCCCTCCGCATCTCCAACTTTTTCCTCGTCTCCTTCTTCGCCCCCCTCAACCCAATCCGTATATGCCTTCCCAGACGTGTCTTTCTCCTTCATGCCCACCACTCCCTTCATCATCTCCCCAATGAATCCTACAAAATTCCACCTCCGCAATGTGTTCTCCCACTGCCACGCGGCCCTCTTCCTCTCCTCCCTCTCAAGCGTCTCCACATCCCCAATCTCTCTCGCCCGTCCCCTAGGATCCTGCACAACAGCCATAAGATTGAAATGTGTTTCCTCGGGCGGATATCGCGCAATGCGTCGCTGCAAGACCTCAATGACCTGCTCGGGGAACGAGGCAGTATCACACGGCCCATGACTAATAGGATGAGGCTGCAATCCATCCAACTCATATAGCACCCCGTTCACAGGCGTATACGCAATGAAGTGGTATACATCCGCTGCATTCTCTTCATCCTGCGGCCGGGCCGTTTCATCAGCGAAGGGACTCGCGCGCGCAAATGTATTGTGTGCTGTGCGGATGGCTTCGGAGTTCGAGAGCGCTTCACCGCGAAGTTCGGGTGGAAATCCAGCTGTGAACTCTTTGAAGGAGCGGAGCTCGTCGCCGAGCTGGATCGGTGGGAGAGGGGCCGGCGGATTGTCGTGGTTCAAAATCACAGAGAGGATAGCTTGCGTGCCGCAGGCGTTTTGGATTGTTTGGGCGGCGAAGAATACGCCGTTGTCTGTTGCACTTGGATCGTAGGTTCCGTCAAGGGGCGCTTCGGCGCGGGCACCGGCTGCTTCGCGGGTCCATTTGAAGAGGAAGATTACGCCGTAGACGGAGCTGCGCGGTGTTAGTTGGATTGGGAGAATTGGGGCTGGGAATGGACATGCCCTAGTGAGCGTATTGTGTCGGCGTCGAGAGAGATCAATTCTTCGAATTGGGTGTCTTTCACGCCTAGGGTCTCGATGAGAGAGGTGAAAAGGCCCTGTTGGTTATTAGCTGTTGATCGCTCAGACTGCGGTGGGATCAAATGTACCTCATCGGACTCAATAGTGGTCCAGCCACCTGACTCAGCCATGTTGTGTGTTTTGGAGCTTGAGCGGTCTGATTCAAATTAAACAATCTGCTGGTGATAACCAGAATGACCAGCTCCGAACAGTGATGAAGCTTGACGGCTCTGTTGATACCAGCATGTGGGCCTTATGTCATAGTTCACGTGATACATGGACATCGTATCATGTGACAAGGAAGTGGACAGCCACAGGTGGCTGATACTCCTGCTGCGTTTCGTCTGCAAAAGTTGGTTATTTTTAAGGACATATTGAAGCATGCAGGATAAGGTAGATCAATCATAGCTAGGAGCACTTTGGTGAGGGTTCCTTCCATTTCAAGGTGCCAAGGATAAATTAAATCGTACAAAATTCGTGGAATTGTTGTTGCTCTTTGCTCAAGACCATGACTTCTCGTGCGAATAGTAGTTTACATTAGCTCGATAATAAAAAAACCCCGTCAAGGACCGGGACACCACCATCCACTCCAGTTTTTCCAAGCGGCTTTCGATGTTTATACCGCTGTTACGGGCTCGTTGGCCCCATCAAAAGCAATTGAAAGCGGGTTTCGTAACTAATAAATCTTGGTTCCGAAATACATCTTTCACGCGCAATGACAATTCAACAAGGGCGAGCAGCGAAATAGGGACCCCATACCTCCATCTGGAGGCTCCCGGAAACGCGATAACTGCTATCCACGTCCAGGCACAAGATCTGCTCATCGGTTCGTTCACATTCTAGGTTCATCGATCATCAAGATCTGCAAGAAACCAGCTGATTGACAAGGCATTTCCATGGCGCAGTCGATCGCATTCTAGAACCCCAGACCGCCGTGAAGTTCATTGGATTTGCCTTTGGAAATCCACTTCCAAATGGGACGCGGCCTTCCGTCACTAATCTGGTCGAGGAAGACATCGCCATTTTGCAAGGCAGCTACCCACCAGGCTCCAATGGAATTTCCATCATGGATCGTATCATGGCTCGTGTCGGCTCACACGAAGACAGTAGCTGACTCTGCGGCGTCGGCAAAAATATGCAGTCTCTCAAGTCACGGCTATGGGAAGGCATTTCGCCCTTGAGCGATCAAAGATGGCAGGAAAAGGAACTTCACCTCCGTGAGAACTTCGACCAAGCCTGTCAGCAGCTGTCAGCGGTAGTCGCAGTGTTTGAGTATCTCAACACCCACCAGGTACAAGAGAACCTTCGCGTGACCTTTAACCTCATTCACGATCTCTGCGAAACGCTCGAAACGGTGATCAATAAGCGCAGGACCGAGACTGGTGCGGAGCATGTCAATGTCGCCGATCTTTGGACTATGTACATGACTGCCCATCTAGAGGTGGTCACTCAACGCGCACACAAATGGGTCCGACAACATGTCGACGAATTGAGAGTTCCAATAATGCAGGAAGTTCTTACATATCAACCTTCCAACAAGGAAACGGTCTTTTCAGATGAGAAGCAGTGGGAACTAGGGGATGCGGTCCAGATGTTGCTAGAAGTCTCCATTCGAGCGGACTATAACATCATGATACCAATGGAAGGCTACAAAGGCTACAAGGCCCCAAAAAAGGGGAACGGGCCACCAGAGATATACTCCAAGGACATTACTGAACGAGGCCCGGCGTACGCCCAACACATGAAGCGTGTCAGTGACCAGGTCATGATTACGAGAATCGTTGAAAGGATTTCAAGCGGTGACAACACCAAGCAAACTTCTGGTGAATCCCTTTTTGATTCAGCAATGGATCAATTGACTGCCCATGAACAAGTCAGAAGAGAGATGCGTGGGGATTCGCTCGACTCCACGCTGCAGGAGCCATGGATCGTTGCCGCGTTAGCTCAGATTGAGTACGCGAAACAGAATGACTTGATCGAAAACCATGGGCTGGCCGTTTATCGTCTGACTTATGGACAATCCGAGCAAAAATGGATTGAATTTGTTCAAAATTTGGAAACAAGCATATTTGATTGGGGAACAGGCCAAACAGGCAGTGACGCTATCAAGCCATATTTGAAACTCCACTGGATAGATGGAAGGGAACTTAGTCTTGCGGAGGGTGACACTGAGGCAGCCAAAAGGTTCGTACCTACCCATCCTCAAGTAGATGGAAAGAGCCAAGCTAATAGTCAACTTATGGCATTTCAACGAGACATTCAACGACGATTCAGCTGAGAACGAGAGCAAAATCTCTCTGAAACTACAACGAGACGTATTTCTGGCTATTGACCCGGCGTCCTTTGCATCATACACCACCAAACCCGAAGACGCCGCCCCCTCTGGCATGCTTCCAGGCGACTCCGCCGGCATTTGTTCTCGCTATCGACCCTTCTTTCGATCCGGTCGTTGGCTTCGACAGACCGGACGAGTCGCCCCACTATAATAGCCAGATGCGTATCCTCGGGGGTCTGATCTGGGGTGACATGTATGCCCAATTGGTGTCCCAATCAACGGGCTTAGACGGCTTGTGGCCGCTGGCCATGCACCATCCTAACCAGGTTTATGTTGGCCCAGTCACTTCGATGCAGGCACTGAGCTGGAAAAGCCAAGACACGCAGTAACACATCGAAAAATTGAAGGACTTCGCAAAGCGCAAGCTGCGATGTGGAAGTGCTTAGGATCATTCACACCCCGTGATGCATATGCGTAGCTTTAAATCATGGTCGGCCCTATCAGGGGTCAACAAACTTCCCAGAGCTACATATTAGCCGCAGGTCTTAAAGATCTTATGCAACGTGGTTCACTCTGCCTTTTCTCTCGAGATGCTCTTGAAGACTCTGTACCATTCCAAGCCATTCCACGCGCCCGGACTATGCTAGCTATTCGGTGACTCTGTTCACCCTGCGAACCGAAGCGGAACCCTTACTGACCCTTTTTTGCAGTCGCTAGACAGCCAAGCTGCGACGGTATACAAAAAGCATTCTGGGAATAGACAAAGGAAATATGTCCCACTGTAAATCACTGCAAAAGAACAGATATGCTTGATCCAAAGATCAATCAATGTCACAAAGTGACCGAGCAAGACAGAGGATTTCATGAGAAGGCTAGAGAGGTCAAGTGAACTCATTGTGAGACTGGTGTAGTATGTCGCTAGCAGACAAATTCATCCAAAGCCCGACCGGTTTGTTGGAGGTGCAACGTGCGTCGAAACCAGATCAACCCGACCGCGGGGGCTGCGAATTGATGGCGACCCACTCGTGGCCGCGGTTTGCGATCGCGAAGATAAGACAGTATGGCGGGGTGGATTTGTACTTCCAGTTGAGGAGACAAATTTGCCGGAATGCCCAAGGATGGTGTGCAAGATTAAGGAGATATACTAAATTCTCGTAAAATAATTAGCATTTTTTTTCACCTTATAAATAGTTCGGGAACTCGAATCCCTTTATTTCGATTCGAGCGAAGAGTAAACAAGACATGGAAAAAAGTAAAATGGCGAGGTCGGGTGTTGAATGTGTTTTAATGGTTGAAAATTGAATCAATTTCCTGCAGGTCATTTGTATTTCGCCCAGTCTCATTCTAGGGATAAACAATGTGATGGCTAAGGATCATGAAATCTCGAACACTCCCCTCAGGTATCTGCTCTGCATGTGATTTGCGGGCCTTGTCTCCTCGCACCAGTGACAGTTCTTCGATCCTGATTCTGCCGTCTATGGAGAGTCTGTCGCCTCCTGGTCCTGGCATTCCTATTGTCCGATCTGGTGGATGAGCACTTCCCAGGGCGGAAGGGGCAAAGTTGCCTGACTCGTGAAGTCTTGGTCGCCTAGTGTGTGATGACGGATGGCAGCCATCTTCTGGGGTATTACACTAAGTGTCAAGCCTGATCCAGATTGCTCGTCAGAATTGTGCGATAGGAAGGGCGACAAAAGCTTTCATCCAGCCACTGCATCGGTCGCAGTCCCCCAGTTCCCGTCTCCTGACAGAGACTAGTTTCGCATCATGGGTGCAGCGACGACATGGCTTGCAATATGGCTCTGGGGCTCGAATGCCAAGGATCGTGCGCTGCTGGCCAAACTCGATGTGACCCTCCTCCCATATTTCTCCTTGATCTGGTTCCTGTTCGGCGTCACTCGGGCGAGCTATTCCTCTGCCTATATCAGCGGCATGAAGGAGGCTCTGGGCTTCCATGGCAAACAGTACAACTACATGAGTACCGCGTACCTAGTGGTTTACGCCGTCTGCCAGATGCCGGGGACTAGTCTCTTGACGATCGTGCGGCCCAAATATGTCTTCGTCACAGCGAATCTGACCTGGAGCATCTTGACCTTGATCACGTATAAGATGACCCATGCTTGGCAGGTTATTCTTTTGAATGCAATCGAGGGAGGATTTTCCGCCATTGCATAGTAAGTTTATCCACAAACACAATCGGAGGATTTTTGAAGTCTAGACGCTGACTGCAAACCAGTGTGGGAGCCCAATTCATTCTTGGTTCGTGGTACAAGAGGTCCGAGTTGGGCATTCGAGCTGCTGTCTTCTGTGTTTTCGGTCAATTAGGTACGATGGCGGGCGGATGGATTCAAGCAGGGTTGCTAGCAACACTAGCGGGGAAGGGTGGCCTTCCTGCCTGGAAATGGATCTTCATTATCGTATCGGTGATAACAATTCCAGTCGCCTTATTCGGTATGCTCGCCGGACTCTACATTGTGACAGAAGGGAAACACTAACAGACGCGGTTTTCCATAGGTTGGGTGTTCATTCCCGATCTGCCCGCACATCGCGCAGCGTGGTATCTAAGCCCGGAGGAGAAGGAGCACGCTGCGACTCGACTCGGTGCGCTCCGCAAGCAGTCGTGGGATGTGACCGTGTTTAAACGTGTCCTACTCAGCTGGCAATTCTGGCTGTTACCCTTTATCTTCATGCGTGAGTTTCCCCTGCATGATCCTAGAAAATTACACCACACTCACGGTTCCCAGTGTATTCTCTTTGCGTGCAAATGCTGCAAAATAACGTCATGGCATACTGGATGGCATCTCGAGGTTACACGACCATCCAACAGAACAATTACCCAACCGGCATCTATGCGACCGCGATTGTCGGTACCCTTGCTTATGCCATGATATCCGACAAGCTGCAGTCTCGCTGGGAAGTTTCCATTGCCATCGGGTTGACCTTTGTCATTGGCTCATCCATTCTGGTTTCAAGTCCATCGACAGATGCGGGGTATTTCTTCGCGTTTTATCTGCTCGGAACGACCTTTGCGCCTCAGGCAGTATGGTACTCGTGGATGGCGGATGTGACTGGTCATGACTTCCAGCTGCGCGCCATTACGACCGGGTTCATGAATTCGTTCGACTTCGCTTTTGTTACCTGGTGGCCTCTGGTCTTTTACCCTGCCACGGCTGCTCCGAATTTTCATAAAGGCTATGTCGCAAGCTTAGTGACAGGAGCTTTGACTCTGCCATTCATCGGCTTGATTGCCTATCTTGAAAAGCGGGACAGAGCAAGGGGATCATTGGGAGGATTGAAGCTGATGGATCAATTGGCGATGAAACTGATCGGCTGCGAGGGGACGAGCCAGGCAAGCGAGTGGATGCACCAGTAAATGTGCGGGCGGCCGAGCTCCATGTGTAGACAAGGACTTAAATGTCAATTGAGGTCACGAATAGAAATTGACCTCAAGGTAGATCAGACCTAAATGCCACTATCAGCCTGACTATTTTGATGAAGTGTTTGGGCGATTCTTCGAGTTTCCTCTCTCTCATAGGTCCTTCCTATGGGAGATTTCAGCTAAGTCTCACAGAGCTTCAAATTGAGACGGACTAGGAAAGACGAAATTTCTTCCTGTCGGTCTGATGAAAAGGTGATCGAACTTCCATTAACCTGATGGAGCCTGACTAGTTCCGTTGAGGCAATGAGATGAATCAGAGATAATGCTCAAGCAGTCATTTAGCGAATAGGATATGGTGAGTACCTTCCTCACATCTGGTACGCACACCCGCTACTAGTACGCAACTCTCAAATATTCGGGCCCGCAACGAAGACAATAAGTTCAAGTGCTTTTGCTCTGCACTATTCAAACGATGCGTCTACGAGCCCACATTCTTACGAAGAGCCGGCTCCAAGGGGAACGCCTGCTGCTCCAGAGTCACTTCCTTGTACACCGTATCCCACCGATGCTGCAGTGGCTCGGGTGTCTCCCAAGCATTCTCCGGGTCTCTGAGCCAAAGTCTCAGTAAGTGGCGCCTAAGGTAGTCAGGACGATGAAACTTTCTCAGACATGGGGATGTTGGATGCAAACATACTGCTTTCGGGGCTCATCGCGAAACCCACTTCGGGCGTGGAAAATGCTAAGATTGTTCACATATTTGCACATCACCTTATTGAAAATCTAGTGCGGCGCGGTGCTTCTCTGCCAGAATATGCAGCGCGTCGAGTGCCTCGGTGATGGGTGGAATATCCTTAGATCGTGGCTGGGCTTGAAAACCAGTGAAGTACCGTCGTGCATACTGAATCAGAACACGTTCAGGAGTAGTTGCGGTGGCAGCCTGGTGATAGAGGAGAGGCCGAAGTGTGTATGGCTTCTGGGGATTATTGAATCTGTGGTTTTCTTGTTACTAGTGTATATGTTTTTGCTGCTTTCACGACGTACCCATCGACTGGCCAATCTTGAGACAATGTGTGGATGAGGTCTGGCCTTTCCTTGGCCAAGATGTTGTAGACGTGTCCACTGCTTGATAGATAGCTTTCTCCTGCCTCGGCGGCAGGGCCTAGACAAAGCAGGGAAACAATATCTCCTGCATCGGTGTGGAATACCTGCTTATCGGCAGTATTGGATGGTGCGCCGATCTTGTCCTCGTCGACTATACCGGTGAGGTCCTTGATATGCGAGATTATGGGAGAAGTGCCATTTTCCAGCCTGGTATCCTGCTGAGGTCCTCGAATATTGCCAGAATGGGAGGACACGCCAGCGTAAATCATGATATTATCCTCTCGAGAGTAGTCATCGATACGTAGCCCCCCGAAGAACGACAAAGCCTCGGCCGGTCTGGATCTCCTTGGAGAGATCTCGAAGGACCGAGTGAAGAGTAGGAAGAGGGAATGTAGAGTCGCTGATGTGACCCAGGGAGAGATTGCGCGCTGAGGTCCTTAGTACATTTGGTATTGGAACGTCTTTTGGAGTTGCCACGAACGCACTTTTGAAACTCTGTAGACCCTTGTCGATCTCGTCGAGTTGAACATCACTCAAATGATAGATCCAGTCATCCAGTTTCTCAATGTCTTTCCCTTCCCAAACAAGTGGGGAATTCAACTTCCGAGGGAACCCTACCGGCACAGTATCCTGCAGAGTCTCAGTTTCCTGGCGACGACGAGTACGGTCTTGATATTTCTCAAAGTCAGGATGATACTGGATATGGGGCTGAGCGGGCACGAGATTATTCTGCACGGCGGACATGTTGATTTGAAGCCAAGTCGACAGTTTAAGTTCGCTCGAGACGCCTAGTATAGAAAACATTCAGTTTCTTGTTAAAGATAGCGTAGACTGACAGGAAGTTCTGACATTTCAAAGCCTGGGATCGCGCAACAGCATCGATTCACTTGATTGGATTACTCCAAATCAGCTTTCTCATCACGACGTCGACCCCGCAAAGCGCGATATCGCCAGTCATGGCTGCGTGAACTAGGGCACATTCCGAGTCCATCGACCAGCTGCGATTGCATCATCAATGCGAGGTACTCGCCATCGTGGCATATTCTCAATGGACCTTGTTAATTTCAAATCTTAAACAAATATGAAGACATTTCGGGTCCCAAAACGTCGTAATAATCTCTTACGCCGCTACAATAACTTCTGGCGGCTATATTTAATTAAAAGCTAGGTAGTTATAGAAATACTAAATAGTTAGGTCTATATATATATATATTACTCTTACCCTAATATCCCTAGGCTATCTTATAGTTATATAGTAAGATAGTACCCAAAAGCTTTGTTCTAAGTTAAATCCGGACTAATATACTAAGGCTAAGCGCTCGCAGTCTACTAAATATAAAATCTAGCAGACTATAAGTAGTAATAGAGCTAGTTATATCTATAGCACCGATTATTTTTCTAGATCGTCGAACATTACTTTAGGATTTTTTAGCTCAGTGCTTAAAGAATATCTCTAATCTATAGGTCTAGGTAAATACCTAGGAGACGTCTATATTATTAAACATTCTTACCTCTTATTTTATATCTGAGATTCCTTTAAAATATAGCTACTAAGATTACTAGGAGGCGACTGGATAATAGGGTATAACCTATACGTAATCTACTAGAATATAGTTATCAAGGTCTTATAACTAGAAGAGAGCCTTGCTAGATTATCTAAGGAGAATTAAAGGGTATCATTATAGAGAGCTCAGAAACAAAAGAGCCGACTGTCCTTAATTAAGTATTTCCGTCTAAATATCTTAGCTTTAGGGTCAGAGAATCTATCGGAAAGTGTAGGTAGTCGGCACTATAGAAACTTCGTTACATTCGGTAGTTTATAACTAAGCTTCAGGATATATACAAAATATAGATAACAAAATCTATAAACACCTTCACACCCTCATTGGTATCTCACTGATACCAGTGAGAATGATCTTAAAACGATGAACAATTTAATGCTCTGGTCCAGTTTCATCCTCTTAAATTACCTTCTCAAATTTGAATGTTTATATATGCATACTGTACAAGGAAAGAGAATACACCACAACACTAGGTGACGGTAAACCCAACACACGTGATCCTGATGTACCGCCGTACATCGCCAAGCACTGGTATACCTCAGGTATGACCAGGAATTAGAGGCGAAAGATATATAAGGACACTCTTTCATGTACTTAGTTTAGTTCTTCGCGAGTAACACTACATTGTACTTGGAACCTACTACTAAAGCAAGAATAATTATATAAGCCTCTAGCGAGAAGCAGACAACAGACATTTGATTGGAACCACTGACGGCCGGCTTCAGGAAGGCACATAGACAAATCTGGCAGACTTAAGCAGAAGGACTTGTCTTATTTTCAGATTCTAGTCTTTTGGCTTGCAGAAAAGCTGCCCGAAATACTCCGAGCACTTTTCATACTCTTCCAACCCATATATGGCAGAAACGTCTTTTATCAATTAGATAATGTTCGAGTACTGTGGAAAGAAGACTTACATTGATCAGGCCTTACTACAACGATGCAGCCTGATTTAGCATCAATGCCATACGCGTCGTATGCATGACCGTGACCATGATGATAGCTTTCATCGTCGAAGTAAATTTTGTTCAAATCTATGCCAATTAGTACCAAACCTAGGTTTGAACTCACGGATTTCTCGTCCCAACAGCGACGTACCATTCAAGTTCAGATCTCCCGTCTCCGGCCAGAATGCACGATGAAAGTCCTTGAATTCAATCTTCGACCGATCTCCCTTCATAACAAGCAAGATTTCTATCAAGCTATCGATGGAATCGTGCTTGCTCTTGTAGGCCATCAAAGGGCTTTTGGCCGAGAGGAAAAAGTGCCCAATCTGCAAATGAATTAAATGGTTGTCCACCTAGAATCCTCATGATTTATTACCTTGTTCACTCTGTCAAGGTTCTCCAATTGACCCCCAAACACGACAATCCTCCATCTTCCGTCGGATTGCAATACCTTCAATAGTTGCGTTGGTATTGAATCACAGTATCTCACTACCTGAGAAGTAGGGAACCGCATGCCATTTTCAATTGTTTTCGAATGCGATTTGGACGACTTTGCAGTGATCGCCGATTCTTCGTAGGTTGCAGCTAAACCTGTGGTAAATTTGCCGGATTTAACGAATGCATCTTCAAATTCTTCTGGAGTTGCCGGTTGGTCAACATCGGATGCAAAGATACGTGCAAAGCGGCGGTCAAAGTCGATCAGATCTTCAGCAATCTTCTCACGCTCAGTCACATAAGTCTTCAGGAGCGACGGATTTGCCCTTCCCGAGAGCACCATGCCTAGTTTCCATCCAATGTTATACCCGTCCTGGAGGCTCACATTCATACCTTGTCCTGCTTTGGGAGAGTGTGTGTGGCAAGCATCTCCGGTAAGGAAGATGCGATAGTCCTGATGCAGTGAACTAGCAACTCGCTGCCCAATAGAATATGCCGACCAAGATAAGCATCCTCTAAAGTCAAAGGAGTATGGGCGCATGATTCGGCGTACCATCTCATGGATGGTCTCTAGCCGGACTTCTTTGGAATTGGTTCCGTGCGGAAGTTCCACATAGAAACGTATAAGACCAGGATCCTCGCGTGGGATGATCAGAACGCTGCCTTCCGGGGTACGAATAGTCGACTTCTTCCTGATATCAGGAAAATCGGTCTGCACAGTCACTTTTGGAATATTATTAGAACAACGCCTCATACCAATGAATGGATTCCTCACCATCCATAACTCCCCAAATAGCATCAGTGCTATCTCCCTCCATCTTGATATCCAAAGCGTGCCGGGTTGTGCTGTGAGCACCATCACAACCCTAATAAAAGTCAACCAAATTTTTCTCAAGTTCAATTCATAGTACTTACCAGCAAATATTTGGCTTCAAAGGTCTCCTGTACGCCATTCTGTTCCACAATACACGTGATGGGATACTCATCACGATTTTTGTGATAAATGACGTCTACGACGTTGGAGTCGTAGTCCACCCCTTGACCTTTTTTTCCCATCTCCTCAATCATCAGTTCGTTGACCCTGGCTTGTTTCAAGACCACATGCGGCTGATGTGACAGCCCTGGTGGCGGGTCTGCAGTCCGACCTTGTCGACGTATGCCGGATTTGGTGTCTTCAGCAGCCCAGAACATGACTTCGACAATAGGATGCGATTCATCCAGCAACTGGGAGTGGATGTCAAAACTCTCAAAGATCTCCACTGTTCGACATTGCACGCCATCCGCATGTCCAAGCTTAAGAGGTCCATCGCGCTTCTCGAAAATTTTGCAACGAATGTTGTACCTTGACAGCCACAGAGCAGCGCAGAGTCCAGCAGAACCAGATCCCACGATAGCCACGTCGACCCTTTTGGCCATTTTGTGAAATTTCTGGTAAAGGACTAGTTATGTTTTTCGTTTCGAGAGGGGAATGCAGTCACTTTAGTATGGTACGCAAGGCACGGATAATGATAAAATATTGGGCCAAGTATATGGCTTCTCAACGTCATAGGCGTGTCATAGCCATTGATCTTCCGCTCGGCGCAATCTTGAAGTGTAATTTGTGATAGAACAAGAGTTGACGAGATCAAACTGAAATCCGACGCTCCCGAAAAGCCTTTAGTCGCGGGTCCGATACCGAAGGCTAAAGACAAGATCATTGGGTGGGTATTGCGACAGGGATCCTGTATAGGGCTCTAAACAGGTTTTTTCATTGAATCTAGAGTGTTATGATTATATGAACCATTGTCTCAAGCTTGGCGCTCAGGTAAAATGGAGGAAGGTTGATTCGGGATAGATTCCGAACATAATCCCGTCGCTTCCGGGAAGCCGCAAACAACCTGGTGGCTCCGCTGACCCATATTCAAACTTTATGTTGATCGCAGTTTATGATCTCACATAATTGGGATATATCGTCATTTTATTCCTCTGGGGCTCTATAAAAGCTAAGATTCGCTCTGCAATTTTCGATGTCTGTCGATATCGAAATAATTTCGGTTATAAACTCTCAATTTTATCTCAATTTTATCTCATTTCTATTTTGTTGCCGCAATGTCTGCAAACGAGCACAAACCTTACAACGTTCCAGCCCAAGAAACAGAACGGGTTCACAGCAACCATATCAATGGCAGCACCGAAGAGAAACTTGCTAGGCAGTGCATCGTTGAACTCTGCAAAGGTTGGCCAGTTTACAGAGACTTTTCCGAATGGCACAATTACCGCAGTCTTTTTACCAGCGAGGGCGCTTACGTCTGGACTAGTAAGTCAGGGGAAGCTTTGAAACGATCGTCCATTAACTTATTATACAGCTTGGTCCGGCGGTCTCCCAATTGATGAATTCATAGATGTTTCTATCAAAGGCCGCGACAATGGCGACTTTATCGCGCATCGGGAGAATGGTACACTCGCCAATGTCAACCTCAGCAAAGGTCGAGGCGTGGGGAAAATGAAAGCTACAATCACGCAGCGATTCACCCTTCAGGGGATTCCTATCGACATTGACTGTGACTGCCGCTTCATCTTCTTCTGCAAGTTGGAGAAAGATGAGTGGAAGGCACAATACGTCAAATTGTTCTACGAGAAGGACAGGGTCGTTCCGGTAGATGGCAAAAGTGTACCCGAGTTCCCCAAAGAAGAACTTGCAAAGTACACACCCGGCTATCAGTATCTGGCCGTAGCGCAACATTCGCTGGGCCACCCAATTTTGAACGACCTACCTAACGCAGAAAATGAGGGTTTCTTCGACATGTACAAGGCTATGGCAGACTGGATTGAGGGTAAAGATATTAATTTGTTCTGGGAGAAAAAGTGAAGGAATGGAAAGGAGTATGCGTGCGCGAGAGTATTTGCCCCGACCCATTAGTGAGCGACATATAGACTATCACAATTCAATACATGTTTGGAGAACATTGAGTATACCACGGCCTGAAAATAAATGTAAAACCTCAAAGCCTGTTATAGCCAAGTTAGATTTTGCTGGTGCTGCTCTTAAAGTACGTGGCATCGGTATCATGATATAAACTCTGCATAATTGAGTCCCACCTCGATAGGGCGAGCATAGTGGAAGTGTTTAGCTTACCTTCTTTACTCTCATAGTTCCTAGTCGCTGAGCGTATGGGAAACAGAAGCAGCTTTTTTAACCATTTAGATTTCGGTGGCAGCATGCAGAGAATGTTTCAAAGTGGATAACTAGCGAGCAGTAAACTGAGGAAGTTACCACCCTCTTTAATATATAAAAAGCATGATTTTTAAGCCATAAGTCGGACCTCACGATAGTCAGGCAGATTCCTTAGCTTTTATAAATAGGTTCTCTGGATAACTAGCTATCTAATTACGCTCGCTATTTCAAGACTTCGAAAAGCTAATAGTGAAGTTTATGAGACAATTAGTATGATAGTAGGGGGAAAGAGGTCGTGGATTTAAGTGACGGCATATTATATATAGTATAGACTAATATATATACTAATGAGCTATATAAAAAGCTTATTTATCGCCTAGTGACTATCTATATACTTTTATTCTTAATGGCGGCGTGGCTTAACCTTATCTCTGACTGTACTAGGTAGTCTTTAGTGGATATAGGTAGATTAGAAGAGATCGTTTAGGGTATAAAATACCTAGAATCCTAGTTTCCTTCTTTTATCTACTTTGCTAGCAATAGAAACCGTATAAAAGCCCTCTGTGTATTCTTTCCTCGGAATAATATAATACGTAAAGGAGCTTGTAAAGGAATACCAAGGACTAGCGGTGAAGGTTTACCCTGCAGTGTAATAAGCAAGTCTCGGACCCGATTCGTACTTAAAACGAGAGGGTTTCCAGATAACTTAGACTTAGCAAGAATCAGTCTTGCTTCTTTCAATACCAGACTTGAGTCCAGACATTCTTCCTTACCTAACCGACAGGGCTTCTACCCTGAACACGTAGATTCTTCACAGATAAAAAGCAATTAATAATTATTATTAAATTAATAATATCTTATATATCTTTCCCTAAAATGTATTTATAAACTAAGGCCTATAGTTACTTATAATTACTAATAGGACACTATAATATTTAGGCTAACGGCTCTTTCCAGATCACGTTCCCCCTCAGTCCCAAAGGTAGTCATGCGTCACATATATAACCTTATGTTCTACTAGGCTCTACTAGGCTTACTATACAATCCTCTATGCCCTTATAGTAGGTTACTATCGTAGATACTACTTACGTGTACTAAGCGACAGAATTCCTGTAATTTTTGGTAAAGCGGTTTAATATTAGCTAACTTTCTAGAAGATTAATAAATCTCACTTAAAATAGATGGTTATAGCTAAGGGCAATAGCTTCAGGTAGAATAATCAATCGTCATTGAGATACGAAGTTCTAATTTTTCGCATTTACTATGGTGTTTGGGGGTGGCGGGTTTGCCGTGGAATACGTTACCTGCAACCTCTCATCTGTCTGAGCAGTTGGGTTCACATCACAGAAAAACGATCTCGTGACCAAATGACCAGAAAGAGTTATGAAGTTCCTACTCCAACTAAGATTGGTGCTATTGCACTGGATGCCTTGGCATAATGCGCGGGCATGTATAGTTCGATCTGGGTGGGGAGTGGGCGTAGCCGAATACGAGGTATGCTGGGGAAAGCTTGATAGGATCAGTGGATCTACTAGACTAGTAGGTTATCCCGTATCCGCTCTAAATTTAGTATGTTCACCCACTTGGTGAAGTTTGGGGCGTGTTCCTGGCGATCTAGGGTCAGCCTGGGCTGGGCGTCTCGCATCAGCCTCCCTCGGGCTGTGTGGGGAAGTGTATACATAGGTGAACTTTACGTCAAATCAGATTTAAGTGGCCTTTCAGGCTGTGAGTATATCATAGCTCGACCCTTGGTGCTAATGTAAAAATTGTGTGAGATGAGGATCTTATGGAGGGAAAAGTAGCATACAGGGGCTTCCATGCCAACGAAAGGGATTTAATAAAACCCGGGTATATATCACTCAAGAGTCGATTTCTCCAGAACAGAGCTGAATAGCCACCAACGCTCATGCTCGAATATTATGAATATCAGCAGGAAGATCGAGTCAACTGGTGAAATGAGAGAAGAGATCCCAGGACCAAAGTCACACTTCGTAGTTCGAACAAAAGATATGGTGTTTTGTTTATTTTTGTTTTTTTTTCTTCAGATTTGGATGGCTAGGTCCAGCAGGTCTCGGGCGCTACCATGCCTGGCATTTCGAGTGGGTGCGATTGGGCGTAGACTTCCATGTTCAGGCCTAGCGTGCTGCCTGCGCGAGGCATGTCGGTGCAGATGACTTCGCTGCCATAAGGAGGGGTATATGCGGAGGAATGTGAAATAGCCGTGTGGTTCATATCAGAAAGACCAAGTTGCGGGTCATGGGTATCAAGAAGTTGTGGTGAAGGAGGGTAAAGCGCATGTGAAGAAGCGGCAGTAACGTAGCCGTCGAGGTGGAAGGGAGAGCCGGCAACAGTGACAGCGGGAGGAGACTGGAGAGGTGGGGTATATGCGGCGTATGAAGGAGAAGCGGATGCAGGCGATGAGGAAGATGCAAGAGGATACTCGGGTAGAGCGTGATATGGACTTGGCGGGCCGGGGGAGTACTGCTCGATCGAAGAACTGGGAGACCAACTGAGACGGCCACGATATCGCGCCACAGTATGACGTGGTAATACCATCATACTCATAGCCTGACGAAGCTCGGGGTTGAACGGATCATTAGCGCTGTTTGTTGCGAGAATTCGGTACATCTCCTCAATAGGACCGATGGATAGAGCGCCCAGGTATGAGCCTCCCATTTCAGGATAGAAGCGATCAAGCACAACACCAACGGCGTAAAACTGAGATAATATGACGAGAGCACTGAGATCTGAGTCACTACCGCGCAGCATCGAGGCTGGTAGCCAGAAGAGCCAGCGACGCAAGACTTGAATCCGCTCGAAGGACTGTTCAGGCGACTGGTTGGGGAAATCTTGGCGGAACTGTTCCACAAACTCGATCAACTCTCCTAGGCGCTGAGAGTGCTCTTGGTTGTGTGCGATTTCCTTCTGGGCGGCTTTCAGCGCGCGGACGGTCCGATCCAACTGCGCATAATCTTCCTCATTCGTCAACGAATAATCCGTAGCGCTCAAAGCGCGGTGATTCTCGACAAGCTGAGCCAATTCTGACTCTTGCTTCCAATAAGGGTGCATCGACTCGAGAACGCTTGATATGCCCTGTTGTAGAGAGACCCAGCTTTGGCTGTAGGAAGTTGGGAAGTTAGTGACGGGGTTGTCAATCTGTGAGCGTCGAGACGTACCGTTCTGTCGCTTGCCAGGAGAGCAAGATAGATGCCGCAAGAATAGCCTCGCAGTTATCTTTCGAGAACGCCCCGAGTGCCGTGTGCAGGCCCCGCAGAGCGATGACTTTATGTTGATACGCCAGCTGCTTTGTCTCCTGGTCGCACGTGAGAAAGGCCAAGTGGAATGATGACAAGGCCAGAATAGCGCTCATAACGAAGTCGTTCGAGAGTGCAATAGCGAGGAAGCTATGGAAAGTAACCCAATTAGCCAGAATTAAAGTGAAGCGACTGCCAATTGCCAGACTCACTTCGGCATCTTCTGCGCCCACACAGTACAATTGCTCAACTGGCGGCGATGTAGGTCGATTGACAGGCCGATTATATGGTGAATCAAGCGTAGATCTGAACGAGACAGAATTGACCATCCGGACTGCGGACACTGCATAAGCTCGGGGTAAGGAGGGACCCCAGTTCGATGCCAATTCTCAATCTCCATTTCAATCTCCGGCGTCATGAGCAGATCGGGACCCCGCCGTGAGGTGGAGGGACTGCTCTGCGTTGAGGCCATATCTTGGTAGTCACAGCGACAGTTATGTTTGGTGCAATTGCGACTGAGGAGCCGAGTCAGAGGTGCCAGCAAGTTGGGACGCTGGGAACTCGAAGACTTACCATTGCGGGAATGTCTCGTCGCATCGAATGTGTCTCCTCTTGCAGGTCTTGCAACCATTCCGTGACTTCGTATGGCTCTTGCGTGGAGGACCACCGCCTGGACCAGCCATCCTGTTGATCAAGGATGGAGAATGATGTGGATGGGGTCACGATGGGAAATGTTTTTAGGGCAGGTCAAGTCGAAGGCAAGTGCTGCCCGGTTATTGTGGAGTGGACAAAGTGGGGGGGAGAATCGCGTAGACCCAAGACGACACAAACAAAGTGATACGATAAGCTGGAGAGCTAGTTTCCGTTACAGACGATCACTGTAAGGGTCCAAGAAATTCAACCCAGGAATGCTTTGCACGTGGGAAATACGAAGCGTAGGGTTCGAGTCAAATCAAAGTAAGAGTGTTCCGGGTCGTTAGGGGGAGGAACTGTAATTAAGGGAAAAGGGAATGGCGTCGAGCTTGGAATCGTTAAACTCGCAGACTCCGGTCAGGTGGGATATGATTAATCTTACGGATGATTCTAATTAGGGCCCTTCCTTCCCCAAGATTGTTGAGCCTCTGCAGTCCACGCGGCCAGGCTAGCACCCTTCAGCTCGGGGGTCATTCTAGGTCCAACCGGGGAGCAAATGGCGCCGAACGGGGGGCCCGGGCCATGGTCAGATACATGCGTAGTCTAATTCGACGCTTATCCAGCTGCCCGTGAGGGATTAGCCCCGATTTTAGGGTTCGACTGGGGATCCACACGACGTAAGCCTTCGCCTCTGAGGAAGAGGGTTCGAGGGATCTTCAATCCAGAGAGATCTATAACAACTTCCCTGGGGGAGACGGACCGGGGCACTGGGGCACCGGAGCAGGAGAGTCTGGGTCAGCCAAGCCGACGGCGTCGACCGCATCTAGACAGTTCACCAGGCGTGGGCTTAGGGAGCACCTGGCGTGTTTTTTTTCTTTCTGCAGCCCTAACGAATAAGCCGCCGCTCACCAAAGAGTTCGTTGAAATGGGGTCAAAGACGGTTGATTACGTTTGATTTAATTGAATGCCAAGGTGGCTATGAAGGCTTTCCTCGAGTGCTTGCTTTTTTCTTTGTCCTGTTCTTCATGGTCATTTTTTCTTCTCTGTTCTTTTACCCTTTCCACGATGAGGTATTGCTTATGTCAACTCTCTAGGTTCGGTTTCATCCCTTGTCATTCTATGGGGGTGGAGGTGCAGGGGCCACAGGGATCATCTAAAAGAGGCCAAACAATCGACTGGCAAGCACATGACTGGGGCCTGGGAAATGCCTTCGATCTCCCACGGCCAAGGCTCGATCCTTTGGACCCTGGAAAATGAAATGGGTGGATCGAAACGTCGAGACAAGAATACCGTATACCCAGTTGGGTAAAGGGGGGGGTCAATCACGGCGCTAACCTAGGTTCGCCCCTGTGGGTCAGCCTGACAGGCGCCGTTTCCACCCGTGTGAAAATTGACGTGAGACGGGACTGGATCCGGTCAAGACAACCGAGTGTGCAGAAGTGTAAAGTTTCAGATGTGACAGACCTGGAGATCGGGGGACATATTTGCAGATATTAGGCCTAGGGGCAGTGCAGACCAGTCGCTCGGGATGACCTCTTCTTCAATCTTTCCTTGGCCCAGGTTATGATGGATCGTGCCATCCCAGCGATCTCTGTCTCTCCTAGTTACCGCTGCGCTGGAACCACTGGACATGGACGCTTCGGTAAGCTCAGAAAGTAAAATGAACCAATGTGGCTCTGCCGCAATGCAGGGAAGCTGACCGACTCTCCCTTTCACCTGCAGGGCCCGGGGCAGTTAGCTCCCGTTGATTCGGAACCGAAGCCTCACTTGCCTTTTTTCGAGGAGCCCCGGGACTGTCCCAGGGTCATCTGCAGCGTCTGTATCACTCTGCAGTTCTCTCGACCGCCACTTGCAACCCCGGTCACCACGTTTTCTGGGCATGATGTCTCTGTCAGAAGTCGGTGAGTCCTGCAGGCGTCAGATCTGTCCAGAGGAAGCTGGAAGTTCGGGGGCAGCTGTCACTACATAGAACAAGATCATTGATTCCCCCCGTTGGTTTTCAGTGGACCAGGCCAATTGCCTGTTCAGGATGGTTCGGAGAATGCCGTGAACCAGGGACCGTCGGTGCTCTTCGGTGGGGTCTGGAAGTGATTGGGATCCTCCCGCCCAAAACCAAGTGGCTCTCGCTTCTCGCTACATGGCGCCAAATATGGCTAGCGTGTGCTGCACTGCTCTGGTCAATTTGGGGGCCATCTACCATCATTTCTCGGGGGATAATTATACCTGCTACGAGGGGATAGTGTGGTTGTGAAGTCCTCTCTCCACTCTCGACTATTGAAACACGATGGCGTATGAGATGGATGCTGTGGTCCACTTCATTCTAGGTTCATGGTTCGGCCGGATGGGTAGCGAAGTAGCGGATCGACCTGGGCTGGATGACCCCGGAATCTGTCGTTCCCCGGATCCATTAGATGTGCACGACACATGGAAAAGTGTAGATAGTTCCAAGTGAAGGGATCATAAACGTGGCCGCATAGAGCAACAAGACTGCACGGCCCATGGGACCATGGACGGTCGACGCTAATCAACTTTAAAAATGAAAGGCGCCAAGGCATCAAAGAATGTGCTATCCTGGACGGTGGGGCACACTCCACAGGCGCACACTTGGGTCTTACCATTAACAGCACCTAAGGACCCTTCGCTGACAGTACACTGTCCAGCGTAACTGTCGATCGGACTAGGATCACCGGTACCAAGCTCTCGGGTCCGGCGCTGCCTCGTTGCCTCCGTCGATCTCTGAGAGATCCACCACCAATAGTACAGTACTATACGTATCCACGACGCAATGACGGGCTTTGGACCATGCTTAAAAACCCGGACCTATTAAAAAGGCCCATGCAACGGTATTGACGGCCAGTTGCGGAGTCGCCCCCCTTCGACTATTAGGAGTCTGAAAATAGATCAGCCGTCCCCAGAAGTCGATTGCTGGCGAAGCCCAAGCCTCCGGAAGTTAAATAAAAGTCGGCTAGCGTCAACTGGGCAAGCCACCTCTGCGGAAAAGATAATGGCGTCCGTTAGGCTGTAAAGATAATGACAAGGCAGCTTTCGAGGCTGAACTCGATCGTCCACTGACGGCGTCCCACAGCCCTAGAGCCCTGTAGGGCACCGCAGTGCCCGACGCCATCTCATTCTGAGGTCACAATGACCTTCGCGCTGAGATTCCGTCGTCTTATCACATTCCCAGAACAAATTGTTATAGATCACAATGAGGCCAACATGATACGTGCCCTGAAGAGCTGCGGTCCCCTGGGAATTACAGTATGCTTGACACGGTGACCGGCGACACAATCTCGATGTCATTGAGGCAACATGCCCACCGCCTGTATATCATCAAGCAGACCACTTTCCCTCTAATCCTGTAGACTTTACTCGATCAACCTCGCTCCGGAAATCTCATCTATTCCCCTGGATTCCCCCTGACATGACCTCCAACCCAGCACCAAAATGGGCTTCCACAAATCATCCATGAACATCCACCTTAAGGACAGCCACGTCCTCTGCGCCTACTGTCAGCGCCCCTCAGGAGAAGCGACATACTCCGAGCTAGATCTAGACGCCATCCTCGGCACGGTGAAAGGTAAGCCTCCAGCCCCCTGCAGAGCCGTTATTCTCAAACAAACCCGAAGCTAAAGCACCAAGGCAAATTCAAATGGAGCGCCGAGAACTTCTCCAGCTCGGCGGCAAATGTCACTCTCGAACAAGATAATCCGGAGCATAACCCCCTCCTGCATGCACGATTGCACGACGGGGAAGGCCTCCATGAGGAAGTGGTGAATCTGGCAGATTGTATCAAGAATGAAGATGGGAAATTGAAGTACATGGGTTGTTTCTAGAGTGGTGGATAGATAGAATATGCGGAAAATTCTAAAAGATTTGACATCTTTATCTTTGGACTCTTGTGCATGCTAACCAAGCGAGATTGAGATGAGATGGTGAAACCGAGGTAAATCGCTCTGTCAGGTCTGTGTATATGTGATCACTGTGTGACGGTCGTAATACAGCTGAGGCTGAGATTAAAGTACCCCATGATCTTAGAAAGTTCAGAGTCAGAGAAGAACAAATCAGCTCTAGAAATCCAGTGTTTCGAGTATAATGTAACCCCCGGCGCAGTGACAGAGGACCTAACCGGATGGACGGTCAACATTAGGGAAAGTCTACGTCCACAAGTCCACGATAGCCTCAAAATCGATCCTTACCAAAAACAGGAAAGACTAACAGTTGACCCCAGTACTGGGGTACCCAGGAATAGACTCTGAGCCACCGGGAGAATT
The DNA here is from genome assembly GCF_028827695.1 of Penicillium maclennaniae. Classification (NCBI taxonomy): domain Eukaryota; kingdom Fungi; phylum Ascomycota; class Eurotiomycetes; order Eurotiales; family Aspergillaceae; genus Penicillium; species Penicillium maclennaniae. The sequence continues at coordinate 673,181 of NW_026623215.1, read as the reverse complement.
TCAAGAGCCGAAGGGTGGACACTTTCGTGAAAAGAAGCGCGATCGGGAAAGGCTCGCGTCTTGGTGTCCCAACAGATGTGGCCAATCGCTTCGCTTTCGAGTTAAGCTCAGGCTCGAGACGCCGACTAAGCGAGGAGGGGCCGCTCCGCTGGAGATTGGTTTGGGGTTGGGTCTTTGGTAGATCGTTGAGGTTCCCTTTTCCTGATCATCTGCTCTCGTTAGATCGCTTTTTGCTGGACTGGGGAGGTCGCTTTGAGAGGGACTAAGTGTTATGGTGTGCACATGGTCGGCTAAGAGTAAAACATCATCATGTTGAAAGTGCTTCAAGTTAGCCGACGTCGTAGTGGAATCTAAGGTTTTACTTTGGTGCTATGCTACATGGGGCTTTCAAGTCTCGCTCCAGCCATTCGCTAGATGAACTAACCACATGGACATGGACACGTATAGACACAAGGAAATGGAGGCAATCAGGAAAATGCGAAATTGGGAATGCTGCCTAGGTTATTGGTGTATCTATCTAATCTATCTATGTGAAAAGAATTGAAAGAAGCCAGCGCTGAAACTAAGAACTAAAACCCCCCCCCCAAAAAAAATAGGAACCGGCCCCGGAGATAAACGAAATGCAGAAAGTGAAAGAAAGCGAGCTCATCAGATAGCTATGCCCATTTCAATCGTCAGATATAACGTAGATAAACAGTCAAATCACGTCCTCTGTCCCCACACATCTCCTCTCCCCGGTCTGTCCCGCAATGGTATTGTTAAGGTATGCAGAGAACGAGGTGAAGGAATAGCAAAATCGACGTCTCAATGCCCCTTCTCGCTATGCTAAGAAACCCCATTGCCTCTTTAACCCCCCTCGTTGTATTCTTTACACTTATTACAGGCGGACTCATGATAAGCGGATGAGAATACAGCGAGGATAAGGAAAGTCGCTTAAATCCAGATTGTGGTGAGAGAGATGCGAGATAAGAAGCGATGCGTAGAAGAAGCCCTAGGGCTTCCACGCCAGGAAAGAGGTGGATGTGACGTCCTGTCAGACTCAAACCTGATAGTTGGAACGCAGCTTCTGGGCCGCTTGGGCCGAAAGTTGCTGCTCGAGGAAAGAACCGAAGTCGGGTATCATATTTTTATAGCCTTGTAAGACCTGGAGACTTTCGTTAGAGATCTAGTCTGACAATGATGAGGCGATTAAACAAACCTGTTGGAAGGAGCTCTTGATGTCCCGGTATTCCTCTTGGGAGAGCGACTTGCTCGGGAAAGAAGCAATGGCCCGGAAATATTCCGCCAGGCTGGACTCCATGGCCTGGGGGTTCTTCATGACCACCTGGTTGAAGCCGAGGAACGCCGAAGCCTTCTCGCGAGTGAAATCGATCTTGGCCATCGAGTTCAGGAACGGACCAGCGTACTCGCTCAGTTGAGGTGCCATTGCATCGGGACAGCAGAGGCCAAGGCGTCCAAGGGCCATGGCAGCGTTCTCATTGACCGAGTCGATGATATCCGGGCTATTAATGATGACCAAAAGTCCATGGTACAGCTTCTCGACATAAGGCGCCAGAGGGGCGTTCTCATTCACAGCAATCTCGCCGCACGACCAGCAGGCGTTGTTCAATACACTGAAACCAGTGTGGCGGTCGTCATCACGGATAAGGTCCAAGTCAAGCTGTTGGATGATAGTAGGCATGATGGTGGGGATGAAGGACACCATGTGAGGGAAGATGCTGATGGCACAGTCACCCAGCAGGGCGTATGAAGACTGGCGTACCTCGTAGTTAGCATCTTGCATGCAGTAGCAGAGCAGATCGAAGAAGTGTGGGTTGGAGTTGGCCACCAGCTCGCCACTCTTTTGAGGGTCGATGGCTTGGATGATGGCACTGAGAAGATCGAGGCTGGTGACGAGGAAATCCTTATCCGGCTCATCAACAGTCTCGTTACTCGTCGCGGCGTGGGATGTTTCAAGGTTTTTGTAGATGATACCAGTGCAGCGCTGGAAGAGGTTTGGCGCAAATGGCGCAAACGCATCTCCATATGCAGCAGCGACGTAGCCAAGACACTCGAGTAGCGGGAAGATCTCTCGTGAATCATCCGCAACAAGGTTGTACCGGCCGATGAGAGCGGGCATAAGAATTTCAACCAATTGAGGCTTGGCCAGCTCTTCCATAACGCACTCGGCGAGCGTTTGGATGCAGTCATAGAGAATGTACATGTTGCGATCCTTGTACTTGCCGAAGCATTGAACGAATTGACGAAGAATGGGCTCACAATAGGGCACCAAGTTGTCATCTGACTTTTCCTCTAAGCTGGCGAATGCAGACGCGGCTGCTTCCTGCACCTTCTTGTTGTTGTCCAGCATCCGATGAAGAATACCTTCCATCATTGGCTCAAAGAACTGGGCCTTCTGCGCGGGGTCTTGCAGATGAGAGGCCCACTCAGAGTAACGTCCCAAGCACCAGCAAGTAATTTGGCGCACAACGGGTTGAGCGTCGTTCAGCAAAGAAATCAGATAAGGCACAAGCTCGGGGAGATGGGGAGTAACTGCATCCATGCAACCATCTGCTACAGCTCCCAGAGTAAGAACTGCAGCTTCGCGATTAGGCCACTGCTCATGGCGCAGGGTCTCCATCAAGTAGGGCAGAATAATCTCGAAGATCGGGTTATGGTAGACATTCGAGAAAACATCCAGGGCGGCAGCGGAGCACTTCCGCAGAGTCCATTCATCCTCAGGGTCACCAAATTCGGAATCCTCAATTTCGCCCTCGCTGAGATCGTCCTCGTCTTCCTCCTGGGGTTGCGGCTTCTGAGCACCGTTGGCCTGTTCACCCTGCTTCTTGTCACCACGAGCACCCTGGGCCTTGGCAAATTGCGGCTTCAAGTCTTCTGCGCGATCCTCGGCATCGGCATCATCCGCTTCGTTCATCAGGCGTTCGACTTCGTCTTCATCGTAAATCATGTTCTGGAGCAGAACCGGAATGACCTTTGGCATGAAGGGAGCCAAAGCCTGCTGCAATTTATCCTGCTCACCAGCAACAATCCAAAACTCTGCCGCGTCAAGAGCAAGCTCTGGGTCCTCTTGGTTTCGCTGCTGAATGAGAATATAGTTGACGAGGCCATCCAAGTGCGGGATGAGCTTTTCTGGTGCAAATTCCACAAGCTGGGAGAAGGACTGGCACACCATCTTGCGAACCTCGGTGTCATTGTCAGATGACAGGTTGAACAGCTGCGAAAGGAACAGATCGAGCGAAGCCATCAAGGCCGGGGTTGGTGCGGCAGGAAAACGTGAAGACTGTTCAGGGCGAGGAGCGAACGCGAGAACTTTCGCGGGTGGTGAATTCGAGCAGCTTGGGGATGATCACGTCAAGCGGGCGCTGCCCTGGTAATCGCGATCGAGGATCTTGCGGTTATCCTCGCAAACCTTGAACAGGGCATTCATTGCGGCCTCCTGAGCAGGAATGGACACATTGCCGGGAGAGTTCCCAACGAGCGACAGAAGCTCGTGCAAAATTTCAGGCCAGGCCAACAGGCCACCCCGCTGCACAAGCTCCGTTATGATGCTGCCGGCACCTCTCTGGACCTGACGATCATTATCACGAAGCGCAATGAGCGCGGCAGACCGAATGAAAATCAGGCTCTGCTGGGGAATGGTGTGGTAGCCCCAAGCGATTTTGGTCTTGATGTTCATGGCAGCAGCGAATCGGACAAAGTTGTAGATGGTTGGGTCCATGCCGACGCAGGCAGGGACCTCCGCGGTGGAGAAGAGGTAGGTAATGTAATTCACATAGTCCGGCGAAGATGTAGCCTGGGCCAGCATCTATCATGGCGAGGAATCTGGTCAGTCTTCGAGTCTGAAATCCTGAGAAGAGGGGGTAAAACGCGGCACGGAAAAAAAAACGGTACCTCTTCAGCTTGCTTCCGCATGGCCGCGTCCTGGCCATTGAGGGAGTCTCGGAGACAGCATGCCAGCTGCCTCAATGGCTCGTCCTGAGGTTGCCAATCCATGTTGAAGCAGAGTCAAAAGTCGACTGCGGTGTGAGGCGCAAAAGTGCGTGTGGTACAACGAGCCCCGCCAAGAATGTGGGAACGGGCCCCCCTTCGCTGGTCCCCCAGATTTTGAAGCACAACAGCAACGAGTTCGGATCGTCCGGACACAGACGAAGGAATTTGATTTTTGGAGGTCTTCCTGGATGTGACCGAGAGTTACTAAGGACCAGAAAAAGTCACAAAAGAGCTTTCAAGTGACGGAATCGATAAGCCACACGCGGTGCTGCCGGCAGAAAAATGATCTTCGAAGGCAAAGGCGGTAGACTTTGACGTCCCTCGAACGCATGTAAAGCAATTTGTAAGAAGACACAAGTAGCCCACAGTCAACGAGGGAGAGAGGTAAGGTCATATTTTGAGCTACCGGCTGTGTAGATACTATCAATATTATGGCTTCTGCTAGACGCCCAAATGCTGATCATGGTAGGAGCAGGATGGCTGGTAGTTCTGAATGGATATCCATCGCCAGTGCCCGTGTAGCTTCACTGCGACGAAAGTAATCGATTGAATATTTCCTGCACAATTGTGCACGATCTGATCTCCACGTGGGCTCCACCTACGCACTTGTGACCTCTCAAATGCTTGAGCTGGCATACGATAACGGAACGAACTTCGCGAATACTTCGCGACAAACGTTTTAACTGAGAAAGCGATTCAGAGCACAGCGGATCTATCGTGTGGCGAACGCGGACAGCGACAAGTTTGTGATAGGCCCAAGTCCCACACGGAGAGTGCCTGCCACTGCCCACTTGGAGCAGCTATTTGGGAGGAATGCGAAATAAAATGAGGTATGCTACACTATAGCGCATAGGCCTGACCGTAGCAAGAAATAATGGATGTGATATCGTCTTCATGGCAACCAAGCCCATCCTCAATATCTGATCATACACATCGTAAGCTAGCAGATGATACTGAACAACCCCTGGTCACAAACACTCAAGCCCACACCATCTTCTTGATATCATATACAAGATACTCCAAGATTCCAGTACGTTTCTTGGCATCAGCCAAGGATATAATATCTGACTGCTCAACTACAGACGCTGAATCAACATTCTGTCCATCGCCAGCCATCATTGCGCGTTCAATTTCCTGGCAAATGCCCCGCACCCGATCAAGTTCTTTAACGGTAACGGTGCCAGCGTTGGGACCCGCACGAGGACTAGCCACAGGATTGGAGATAGGCATCGATTTGAACGCAATGAAGCGAGTCGTTGCTCGCTTATTGCCCCGGAGCCAGGATACAAGGTCCCATTCACCGTTGTTGCTTGGAGGTTCAAGAGCAGCGGGGCGCACGTTCGTCTGCAGAGAGCGCGTGTTGACGCGAAGAGCATTCGCATCGCCATCTCGGTATACGACAACCAATCCAACATTGCTTCTCTCATTGGCCTGAGTATCTGTCAGGATGGAGGTGATGTATGTGCCGTAGTGAATGCGAGAAATGGAACGCAGATCAATGCGTTCAAATGAAAGTACTTTATCGGTTTCCCAGTCAAAGCGGCAACTGTAGACCGCTGCATCTGTCAACAGGAGGACGGATTCTTCGAATGGAAGTGTGCGAAGGGTATTCGGTTGTCGTGGTGTCAGCATAGTCCAACCGCCGAGGAACTCTTCAGATGGACTGCTGATCACGATTTTACAGCTCGTGTCAATTGCGTTTTGGCGGAGTTTTTGCAACGAGATCCCTGGATCAGTGGTTTGTAGTTCCATGGCGAACTCGTCGAAAACGTGCGTGGACACATTGCCCAGGAGGTAGTCAATACAGGCTTGAGAAAAATAGTCGTTGACAATGTTGTTGTAATATCGCGAGAGTGTCAAACCCAAGTCATTCAGGGCGCCTCGATAATCTCGCTTGCGAGTGCGAGTATAGTCGCCCTTCAGGGCTGCAGTCGACGAGTATTGCTTTGAGATCGCATCTCCATTGTCTGCCCAGAGTGTATTGAACCATTGAGTTGAAGAATCTCCGCCGAGGTCGATTGAAATTCCTTCCTCCTTCAGCTGGCGCTCGAGTGCCCATTGACCAAGGGCACACTGTGCAACACCTGTGCGGTCGAGGCAATCCATGCAGTTTGTTCGCACAATGCCAGCTTGTTTGTGCAACATAGAACCATCTTTCACGGTAGAATAACCAAATTCATCAAGAGTTTCTTTCAGCCGATCGACCAGCCGGCTGACATTCTCGAACTTCATGCCGCGACACTCATTGTGGAAATCGAACCACTCTAGACGCAGCGGCAAACCATCAATGCCTCCGGCTTTGTTGAAGACATCGACATATCTCTCGTACTGTTCGCCCACTTTCAATTCTCCGGCATGTTTGTCAATCAAGGACACTGCTTGTATCTTGCCGTACCTCCGACTTAGTTCTCGGAAATGTCTCCCAAACGCGAGCTGGTTCGTCTCGGCAGAATGATGCAACACTGGGATCGGCTTGAAGGCATACGGGGACTGCGAGAAATATAACGGAATAGACCCTCGCACCTGTAGATAGGAGTGGACATTTTGCGACGGATCCCAATCCGGCACTGAAAGAATCTGCTCCGTCTCCACTGTGTTGGCAGTGTTGCCTTCATCATCAACACCGCGACGAAGATACCGAACACCCGGCCGATTGACAGAGCGCCTCGAGATCAGAGTCAAAAGGAAGTTTTGCTTGGGAGTTTGGGGCTCAACAGCCTCTGCATCTTGACTGTCACCAATGATACGAGCTTCGACGGGTTCCTCTTTAGGACTCCCGTCCGATTCTTTCTTGTCAGGAAGAGCGACTGTAAACTCTCGCTGGCCAACAAACCCTTGCAGCAGGGGCAAAACAAATCCGTGGGCATCGCTATCTATGAGTGCAGTCATAAGATGTTGGTTCCAAAAATACTACAGATCCTATGTTAGTGACCAGCGCCTATCCATCTGGAAAGAAAAAAACATACCAAAGGATCAACTGTCTTGTGAAGAGGCAGATGGCCACTCCTCGGACCCTGTGCGTTATACGATCTCGTAAGATCATAATCGTATGCAAAAAAGAAATTATGCGAAGCAAAGAGCAGCTTCGTATACCTCAACAGTTTCGGCAACAGTTCAGCAGCCTGCCCAGCCCCTGGTTGATTTGAGTCACTCTGAGACCCAAATTCCTGCGGAAGAATCGCCTCGGTACTAGAATCCCCAACCTCGGACCCTTCGGTCGACATCCGAGGGGTATCGTCAAATGGTGTTTCCAGAATCTCCGGATCCGGCTCTCCAGGCCTCGGTAAGCCTAAATTCTTGCGCGATAGCCAGTTCGCTGCGAACCGTCCGAATCGGAGCCGTTTACCAATAACATCTTCGGCTATACTGCTGACGCTGAGGCCGCGCGCGTGGAAGTTCTCGCGGGTTGGCGAAGTCGGCGCGCTGCCTATCTCTGTTGGCGCAGCGTCCGTGGCATTGTCCGGGTCATCGTCTTCGTCGGACGAGGGATCGAGGTCCGGGTCGCCTTGTGAAACTTCTTTTCGGGCTTGTGTGATTGCGCGGGTTGCGTCTTCTTGGGAGGATGTGGGAATTATAGCGACGTTGGTCACGGAGTAAACCGGGTGGCCTTGTATTTGGGCGACTTCTTGGCGCTGGGTAATGGAGACAAGGAACGAAACTGACGCCACGGACAATAGGCCTAATAATGCGGATTAGACTCTGTGCAGGGTGAATGAGTCTAGGGAGGACGTACCGACTAGACCATATGACTCCAAAGCATCGCGGCCCTCGAAGGCTTCGGGAGTCGGGGTGGGCAGGGCGGTGATCTTGTTCGTCTTGTAGTCTATGCGGATGGAGGAGGCTTCGTTGTTGCCGTTAAACCGCGGACCGCCCGCGTGTAGGATTAAGCCATCGACCGCAGCGACGACAATTAGCTTGCGCAACACGGGCATAGCGAAGGGTTTGGATATTCAAGGGTGAACTTCGCAGGTGTTCGCATCCCCGCCAAGCGCAGGGCTGTCGGATGCAAGTTTTCCATAGCAGCTGACTCGGCACCTACATCATCGGGTCCTTTTGCCCCACTTCTGATCAGTCTGTGAAGATACGTCCGATTTACGATTGACACTCGATACTTGAAGATTCATCTCTAATTGCGTAAGAAATCAATCCACTGAAAAACTCGGTATATACAATGATGCCTCTCGCCCACAAATCAAAAACAGGAACAAATAATTCAACCATAGAGAACCCAGAGTCATATCCAATTCGTTTCAAACGGCAATGTCCAGTGCCTGGTATGAGATCACCCGAGTATTCAGTCTCGGGCTTTTGGGAGGGAACAATAAAAATACAGAATGCTCAGGAGAAGAGCCCGTGGCTCAAAGTAGTGCGTGGCGGGAAAAAAGCGTTGCGGCAGTAATCTCGTGAGAGAGTGTGCTATACTTCACACTCCAGACTTGCGGATCAGATCTGACTGTTCTGCTTGGTGTGGATAGCCGTACGGTGGGGTTCATTGTTGGAGAATGTTGGCCCGGGCTCTCCGTCGCTATCTTCTCCTAGCTGATGCAACCCGATTCCTGAATTATTCTCGACGTCGTAAGAATGGATGAGGCCTTCGCGATCGCTGTGACCATTCAGGTAGGCGCTGGAGGAGCTTCGGCGGGACTGCATGGAGCGCCGGGTCTGGAAGCTGGCGATGCCATCTGTTGGCACACCATCGTCATCGAACCTGGAATTAACCAGTTTTGTTCCATCAGGGTCGTGTCGGGACAGGTTAAGTAGGTAGACACCGGTAAATATAATGAGGAATCCGCAGAGCAGGGAAATGGTGTTGACTGCATCGGTAGTGTTGAATCCCTGGAAGAGAATGAAGGAGGCGCAAAGCGTGAAGGTCGTGAAAGTAACATAGTAGAGGGGGTTCACACTGGTCCTGTTAGCGCCGACTTGAAGTTGACCGTCCAAAATCGCACTCACATTGAGGTCGAAAATGAGTTCAATGCTTTGTTGAAGTAGTTCATCTGTGTAAGAATGCAGAAGCCAGTCACAATGGCGAATACATAGGTTGACGCATGGACAAATTGGTTGTTGCCCAGGAAAGTGAGCTTGACGGCAATACCGAAGGCCTTGACGGACATAACCGAAACCGAGCCAACTGTAGAGCAAATCGAGATGAAAACGAGCGGATTCTTCTTGCCATATACCGGCGCAACCCGATAAATCATCACCGTTGAGAAGGTGGCCACGAACAAACAGTACAATAGGAAAGCTGCGCGGAGAGAGAGTCAGCCTAGATGTACTATCCACCCTGGGAGTGTTGCCACATACGCGCTTTCACGGCATAACCCAGAAGAACATCGATTCTGTCCACCGGCTTGTCAGGGGGCGCGTGGAGGACGATGACGACTGATCCGAGGAGGCACATGGCGCAACCCAATTTACCCAATGTACCTAACCGCTCGTCAAGGAAATATGAACCGAGGACCGCGCTGGGAGGCTGTTAATAATGTCGCTGGCCATTGCAAGGAGGGCGGGCACGTACCCGATCAGCACACTCAGTGCACCGAGAGGCGTAACGAGAATCGCGGGCGCAAAGGCATACGCGGCGAAGTTGGCAACTTCGCCAATTCCCACTGTTCAAGCGTTCGTCAGTTGCGCGTTCTGCGATGCCCAAGAGGACTGCCCTACGTGTAATTACGCCTGCCCACCAAATTGGGCTCTTCAGATATGAGAATCCTTCACCCTCGAAACCGTGTCGCTCCGAGGCATGTAACAAGCCCTAGAAAGCATTAGTATCCCTGCCCCTAGTTTGTCTGCGACTCGGTGGTCGAATCTCGCCCGGTTGAAGGGACTCGATCTTCGGTCGGCATTCGGCGCTCGAGGCTGAGGCTGGGGCTGAGGCGGAAACAAACGAACCTTTTTCGTAATCACAAAGCTTGTGCCTGGGCGATTCAATTAGCTAGCAGTCCGATAGACTGGTGAATAGATTTCTTACCAATTGCCATTGTTGACATGATGGCCATTATGAGCCCGACATATCTAATGCGCAACGCCAAGGTTAGCATCTGGCCACCTTGACCACAGGACTCGAATGCGTAGTAATGGGCCGTACTTGTCCGGAATCATCGTGATGTATTCTCTCTAGGAGCGCACTGCTCCCAACTGCGGAAAAGATCCAGTGCCAGCAATGGAGTGATGACGGAGACGAGCGACTGGCAACACGAAGGGAAGGGGAAGCGGAGTAGGCTCAGAGAGGGTGAGAGCGGAAAGGCGAGGCGGAGAAGCGCACAAGACCGAGCCAGCCCAAGAGATCCAGGGTGTGATGAAAAGTCGCTAAAAGTGGTCGAGTCGCAAGGTGGTGAGAAGCAGTGTTTGGTGCCTGCGTGCGGTGGGGTTCCGTTTCGAGACTGGGCCGATCGGGACGCGTAAGAGGCAACGGCTGAGCGAAGTGGTCGGCGCCGGCTCTGCAGGGTCAGAGCACGGACTCTGTCAGTTCTGAAATTAGATGCAGATGTAGAGTTCAAATATACGAAGACGTAGTGTGTCTGTCGAGGGTCAATTGTTCGATACCAAGAACATTAACACAGGTGAATGCAGATGTTTCCTCGGCCTTGGACCCTGAGCGTTCCCCGTGGCGGCGATCGTCGTTTCATATCGATCTCATAGTCCAACCGCATTCGGCCTGTCTATACATAGAGCGTTGGGTCCACATGCACCTTCCAGGGCGCCTTTGATTAGATTATCCACCTTAGAAACCAAGGTCCTATCCGGAGATGGAGGATGCTCACCCAGATTCCGTACAAAGTGGGACCTATGCCTCTGTACAATGGGATTGTGAATATGGACCTACTACCTGGGAGTCTCTCCAGTTAGGGGTTGAGCTTCTACGACCCGGCGTTGAATACGCGCGAAATTGCTACGAACTGTTTTCATCGGCCATAGCCTAAACAAGGTGGGTAACTTAAAAAAAAAAAAGCTAGGAAGCTTGGTCCAACACTTGGACCAATCCTTCCCCGCGCATTCGGCACAAGTTGCAGGTTTTAGGCAATAACAATAATGCGCCCGCAATGCATAACAATCCACAGAAGCCGCTCAAACAAATTAATTCTTGGTTGCCAGATATCTGAAATAGCCTTGATATGCCGAGTCGAACGCTATGTGAGATGGTAGAGAATGCAATCCTGAACTCCCATGGCGCCACAACTTTTGAACCCGGAAATATGGTATCTCGCCGTAAAACACGCAAATGGACGGTACACAAACGCAAGGGGAATATGCGAAGCAGGATAGAAAGGGGCAAGTGGGTGTGTTGATTACGCACCAGAATCCGGGACAATTGTTTTCAGTGAATTAAACAATTGAAAAATCGGACCCCGAGGACCACTGGAAAGGAATAAGAAAAACATCACATACCTGATTATCGTTACCAAGTGAAAACTGTGGCCACGGACCGAAGCCATTGCTGGTATCCAGGGTTAGTAGAAAAGGAGGTCGAGGTGAAGTTGTTGAACCAAGCCAGCGGTGACCCATGAGAATCAAAGACTGGACCTTTTTAAGAGGTAGTCCAATTGATAAAAATGGACAGCGAGACAAAAAGATGTTGTTTACGAGCGGCGACGCTTAAGTTCGGGGTCGTAGCCTCGGCAATGTCCCATTCATCTTCCTCCTCACGGGACCGTTTGGTTGACACATTGTCAAGGGTGTGGGAGTCAGTAAGGGAAGGATCTTCTTCACCCAGCTCAATAGCCTCTGTGACCTCCGTGACCTCTAAATCAGGTGGAGGATAGTAGTCGTCAAAGTCATCATCGCCGTCACCGTCACCGTCATCGTCATCGTCACCGTTACCGGACTGCTGGTTGTCGGCATCGTCGTCCTCGGCACCATCATCGACGGGAGGGGGAGGGGTTGCGAGGTCGTCCTCGGGGCTTCTTGCTCAAAGCTCTCGGTCGGCTTGAGTTGGTCGTTCTGGCGATGCTTGACAGGACTCTGCATCACGTCTTCAGCGATACCAAGCAAATCGTCCTCGGGCTCAGGTTTTTGCTCGTGGTTCGCAGAGTCCTCCCGTTGTGCAGGTTCCAGAGTGGATTCGGATTGTTCGTAAGAGCCATCATCAATATCACCAGCCGGGGATTCCTCGTCTTCGGGGACAACATCTAGGCCATGTGGTTCCTCGTTGGCATGGTCCCCGGTTCCCTCGATGGCGTGCTCGCCGGCATGTGTATCCTGGAATTTCTCGGGATTTTCGACATCATAAGCTTCAGCTGATGGAGAAACATCTTCATGCTCTGAGCCTTGCGCATCAGCGCTTTCATCATCGTGTTGACCCAAGTCATTCGACACAACAGTAGCCGTAGCACCAATGTCAACTTGATCGCTTCGGTGAGAAACCGAGGCGACGGTCGCAGAGGAATCGGTTTGTTGGGCTTCTGAATCATAGTGCCCCTCTGTATCATTATGGTCTTCGCCACCGGGTGCCGGCTCCGCAAAGACGTCTTCCTTTCCTCCTTGGGTTATTTCATGATCATCGGCCTCTCCCTCAGCCTCCCGATCACCAGCAGCCGGTTCATGACTCATTTCGGCATGCTTTACATCCGGACCACTTGCTTCGTGCACCTCATGGTGAGAGTCAGCAAAGGGCCCGGTGTCTTGAGTGGCTTCATCCAGTTCAGGGGCCGTCTCCTGTTCACTTTCATCGGCATTCGTAAAATCACGGGGATCGTCAGTCTCCTCGACATTTGCAGGTTTATCTTCGGCATGACTGGCCTCTTCAACCTCGTCATAACCGTACCACTCATGTATTTGTGACAAGCCCTTGCCTTCGTCAGCAGCAGCAACAAGGGCGGCCAACTCCGAGTGACAGGTCGGTTTAGATGTCAGGGAAAGGTACAGGGCGTCTGGTTCATCAGTACCGTCATTATGACAAAGACGAAGGTAAACGTCCAGAATCTGGTGCAAGGTCATATTGGATGCGTGCGAGGAGTCCTGTGTGAAAGTTAGCTTCTTGGTCTAGGAATCAATACCACAAGCAATTCCTCACCTCTGCTATTTGAATACCTAGAGAGTCGATATCAATAACGAGTACCTCATGCTCGGCAACATTATCCAGTAGGATCTCACGAAGAGAGCTGAACAATCTACCGACATTTTCGTAAGCGACGTCTTCGTCATGAAGGAAGAATGTTTCCGCTGAGTCGCCTTCAAGAGGTGGGAAGAGAGATATCTCATTTCCTTGATAGAGAACTTTCACCGGATGCAACGATTCGTCATCGTGGTCGTGGGCACCGTGGTGTTCAGTCCCAAGCAGGGTATGAGTCTTAGAATTTCCAACACTTTCGTTATCTGCCTCGGCAGATGAAGCTTGCACCGGCAGAGACTCGAGAGTCTCTGTAGGAGGCTCAACCTGCGCAAGAGGTTCCTTGGCGGCCGAAGCTTTACTCTCCGTGGCTTCATTAGTTTCTTCAAGCGACTCGACCTTTCCATCAGCATCAACTTCAGCACTTTGCTGCTGAGGTTTCTCAGACTGGGCTTCTTCAGATGCGGCTGGCTGCGAAGCCTGCAAAATAGGTTCTTGGGGTTTGTTTTCGACAGGGGTCATTTCGGGCTGGCCACCAAAGCCTTCCTGTGTCACTTGTTGCGGGACCGTTTCCAGGGCATTTTGGATGGGGGGATTCGTCTGGTTCTCAATATTCGCTGAGACGTCAACTTGGATAGTGGGTAAGACCGGTGCATCCACCGCTACGGGTTGGTCACCCTCTTGCATTTCAGCCTCATATGTCACTTCTTCGTCCTGGACTTCAACATCATCGTCTTCGTCAACTATGTCGTCGGCATCGACCATGGATCCTTCGGAGGGTTCGTCGACCATGTCGGCATCATTGATCGCATCGTTGTTGAAAAGAGAGGGCTGAGAGGTGGGATAGTCATCTGCGCCCATCATGTCACTATCCATGTTGGAGACTTGGTCCTCCATAAGATCCAGATCGATATCAAAGTCATCGTGATTAGCCTGGTAGGGAGAGGCCATCTCCATAGAGTCCTCTACAGCAGGGACCTCCATGGTGGGAAATGGTAGTGAGGAAGCCGCTGTCATAGCATAGACGCGTCAAGGAGGTTGGTGCCACAAGTTCGTGTTGAGTGACTTTTCCTTAGTGGTAGGTCTAAAAGGTTCAAGAATGTAAGGAGAGGGGTTTTCCGAAATACGCTCAAGCCCAGTTCATCGAGAGAGTGATACAGGATATGAGCAGGAGTTGAGGAACGACAGAGAAAAAAGAGAGTAGACGCCGGACTAAGCGAAGGGGGGTGGAGGTGCACGGGCCAAGTCCGAAGAGAACAGAGTAGCGGGCGGCGATGTGTCCCATCAACAACACCACAAGGGGCTCTGCCTACCGCTTCACAACTGGTCTCTGCTGGAATACGCACTTTCTCTCGCCCGTTTGAAGACTTCCGGCTGAATCTACGCTCGTCATGGTATGCATCTCTTCCCGGGTTCATCGCCCCTGTGAGCTCCTTAACTAACGGAGCCTCCTCGCAATCAGGTCGTCCTCGCAGCGTCGATATGCACTCGCGGAGGCAAAGCGGTCCTCTCGCGCCAATTTCACGAAATCGCCCGGTCGCGCATTGAGGCTCTGCTCGCCTCGTTCCCTAAACTTGCAGATTCTGGAACTCAACACACCACTGTCGAGCAAGACAACGTCCGCTTCGTGTACCAGCCATTGGACGAACTGTACATTGTTTTGATCACCAACCGCCAGTCCAACATTCTCCAAGATATCGACAGCTTGCACCTGTTTGCTCAGGTGACCACCAGCATCTGCAAAAGCCTGGACGAGCGGGAGATTACTCGCAATGCCTTCGAGCTGCTGAGCGCATTTGACGAGTTGGTAACGTTGGGATACCGGGAGAACCTGTCTCTGTCTCAGATCAAGACTTTCCTGGAGATGGAAAGTCACGAGGAGAGAATCCAGGAGATCATTGAGCGGGTATGTTCAAGCCTCAATTGCGGGGCTGCTTCCACGCTAAAATCTGTCTATAGAACAAAGAATTGGAGGCCAGCGAAGAGCGCAAGAGGAAGGCGAAGCAACTGGAAATGCAGCGCAAGGAAGCTGCTCGAACCGGCCGCGTTGCTGCTCCTCGCACACCATCCTACCCCGTCTACACACCCCCGGCACGCCCCTCGATACCCGATACCTACGATTCATACGAAGCGGAGAAGAAGAAGACGTTCGCCAAGTATGTCTCTATTGAACCTCTTATATGGGGTGCCCTTCTAATACAACTAATCCTTTTAGGCCCATTCCTACTCGCGGCAAGGGCATGCAACTGGGCAAGAAGTCGAAGGCAACCGATATCTACGAGAAGGTCCGGGGCGACTTGGGCCCTGAGCTTGAGGAATCCAGCCCGCTGGTTACAGAGACTTCGACCCCAGTGCAAGAAATTGCCTCTGCCCGGCAATCCCTGACCTCAGACCGTGACCCGGTCCAGGTAACGATCGCCGAAACCATCTCCGCCACACTCACTCGCGAGGGGGCCTTGAAATCGTTCGAAGTTAAGGGGGACCTTCAACTTCGCATCACCGACCCTGCCTTTACCAAGCTACGCCTTGACCTCCAAGCCGTTCCTACCCACGGTGCCCAGTTCCGTACTCACCCCAATGTCGACAAAGCTCTTTTCACTAGCACCTCGGCCATCCAGCTTAAGGATACCTCCAAGCGCTTCCCGGCTAATAACGCCATTGGTGTCCTGAGGTGGCGTGTTGCCAGCTCGGCTGACAATGCCGACATTCTCCCCATTACTTTCACCGTCTGGGTGAACAAGGGCTCCGACTCGACGACTGTCACAGTGGAGTACGAGCTCACCGGTTCAGACAGCCTGCGCGATGTCGTTGTCACCATTCCTTATGGCTCAGAAGAACCTGCGGTATCCAGCTTTGATGCTGTGTACGAGGTGTCTGGCGATAGCATTGACTGGAACCTGGGCGCCGTGGATGAGTCAAACCCCTCTGGCAGCTTCGAGTTTGAGTCAACCGACGGCGATGAGGACCAGTTCTTCCCGATGAATGTGCGATTCACCAAGACGCAACCTTTCGTTGATGTCGATGTTCTGAGTGCCTCGCTACTGGAGATGGACGGTGAAGGCACCTCTTTCTCCAAGGACGTTCGCAGCGTTGCCGAGAACTACCTCATCGAGTAGTTGGGGGTTGGATGTATAGAGTCGGATACTAATGACGTTCGGATTGTGGCCTATGCTGGCATTTTGCTTCGAAGATCGTGTTCTAAGCCCTTGAATTTTGACTGTTCTCAACAAGACGTTCTCCTACCGGGACCGTGTCTTAGGTTTACCCAAAAAAAATTGACACACCTTACTATAGACTCTCTCCATTCTTGGAAGGATGGCTGTAGCCCCTCCCCCGCCCACTTTCCCAATTGTCGTGTGCCCTCGTGGTTAGATGCGTGGTGATGTTTACCTCGATCATTCTCGATCATTCACATGTAATAGTCTACGTCAGGATTATGATCTTTGATATCTTAGATGCCGGCCGAGTCAAGTCCCACCAGATTGACCTGAATCATTTTCCTCTGGGCACTGACTTGCCTGTCATCAACCTCCTAGTGCCTTGTTCGCGGTCCATGGGCTTGTTTACCCCCTATCCTATCAGATTTTGTGAATTCGATTTCACAACCAGGGGACACTAGATGAAATTGGCGCCACCACTTTTCAACGTCAGATTGACTCTGTTCCTCGAGTCTAGGCCCTCGGACTTGGGCATGGGAAGTGAGCCGTGGAAAGGTCGAGCCAATATATGCAACAGACTTGGTGCAGACGATCTCCAAAAGACATTGAGGATACAGCGCTGTACTGCTTTCAGAGGCTACGATGACCGCAACAAGATCGATATTCTTTCTTTCCTGTGCCGACTCAGGTTGCAAAGGCAGCCCCTGTATAAACAGGCCCCTGTATAAACAGGCCCCTGTATAAACAGGTCCCTCCAAAGTACCGATCCCTTCCCTGGGACAGAGGAAGCGAGAGCCTGTCGGTTCCAACAACCGACAACAAACACAGTGAGTGGAGATGCCCTGGGAGCAGATCAAGTGGTTTGACCAATGCTCTGTAACAGGGCGGTCGGAATTCTGATGCAACTTATCCGTTGCTTTGGATGAAGGCAAAAAGTACGATCAATTGACCAACGAAGGAGCAAAGCCGCTCCTCAAAAAACCCTCAAAACCGCCTCATCATTGCACTGTGGTTGAATGAGGCAAATCCATATGATATTCACCCTACTCAACTACTCGGTGGCCAGTTGTGCAGAGATGTCGTTCTTGGTTTAACGTCGTCATGGTTGAATACCAACCACATAGACTTTGCGCGTATCAGAACCGGACAAGCCTGAATAGGATAGCGCAGCACGCAATTGATGGCTCCTTCTTTAATAGGCCTAAGCCCCCCATGGGCTTCACATTCCCTTAATGCTCGCCGTCTTATGGTTTATCGACCCGATGCTCGAGCTTCAGATCTTGCCTAGAAACGATCAAGGTCATTTCTATGATTGAGAAAATATAGCTGAGCTGACTTGCTTGCTGATTGCCCTTTGCCCTCGTCAAGAAAAGTTCAAGGAGACGTCTTTGCAAGACCACCATGAGCAATATTCATTTTCTATCATGGGCCGAGCAAGACACTCTATTCAAACTATCTTGTGCTGACGCGGAAACCTGCAGTCAACTATCAAGCGTGGTATGTCTTGTTCCTCTAAGATATTTTGGAGCCGGAACTATCTGGGTCTAATATGTATCTGAAATGCGCAGGACAATCCACTTCCCTCTCTACAAAAATCTGAGTGCGAGCACGGCACAAAGAAAATGGCCATTCCGCGTCTGGCAGAAGGTGCAGAATCGGCATTTACCTCACCTGGTAGATTCCACCGTCGACATGTTCGTCGAGCATGCGAGTCCTGTCGACAGAGAAAGACTAAGTGCACTGGTGATAAGTCTGGCTGTCGCAACTGTCGAGAGGCTGGCATCATTTGCTGCTACACAGACGGAAAAAGAGAGAAGTCGAAACGGTGAGATACATCGATTCGTATCCATAGTCTCGAGATCATGGAAGTTAACGAATCTCACTCTCCAAACAGCCAGCTAGCGAGTCTATCATCAAAGGTGCAGGCGTATGAAGATGTCATCAAGAAGTTGAGCAGTCGATTTGGTGTGTCTGATGAACAACTCGTGAACATCGCCCTAGCAGTGGTAAGAAAACCAGGCCTTCTGAATGCACATAGGAGAACGCGTTCTGACGTCGGCCAGGACTCGGCCTCTGAGTTAACTCTCAACCCCGACTCCGGCTCCGCTTCAACAGGAGAACACAAGACGGTTCGTGGCTCTGGATCGGAAGAACCTTCGGATCAGCCTACATCCGGTGATCCTCTCGAGTTCATCGACCACACGGAAGAGGATTTCAACAAAGATGAGACCACTAGAGCCACCGGTTTTATTGGAAGAAGCTCTGAGATTGCATGGCTTCAGAGGCTTAGCAAAGAAGTCAACAACGAGTGTGATGGATGGCCATCCACTAATTCCACCACGGATGATGACAACGGTCTGCCATCGCCCACTTTGACACCCCGAGCCGACGGTCCAAGTGAGCCAAGGGTAGCATCTACCAATTACTATCTCGATGACTCAGATGTATCAATCACAGAGCAAGTTGACACCTATGGAGTACCGTCACGGGAAACAGCAACTAAATTGCTCAATACATACTTGACCTCCGTGCACCCGTCGTTCCCAATTATTGGAATTCTCACATTCGTCTCCCAGTTCCAGGTCTTCTTTAGCCAGCCATCTCTGAAACCCGGAAATAAGTGGCTGGCCATTCTCAACTTGATCTTTGCAATTGCAGCTAAACATGGTCAGTTGACGGAGACGGACTGGGAGGATGAAGAAGATGATCATCAGTCGTATTTTGCACGAGCGAGGATGCTCAGCATGGAGGATCAGCTCTTGCAGCATCCTGACTTGCAGCAATTGCAAGTTGAAGGTCTCGCCTGTTTCTATATGATTGCATCTGGTCATATAAACCGGTAAGTTGGTCACTTCATGACTTGTTGAAACCTTCTCTGACAGATGATGCAGAGCATGGAAGCTTTGCGGAAGTGCTGTCCGTGGAGCATTGGCTCTTGGTCTACACCTGCGCAATTTGGGATCCTGTACTTCGGATAGTTCCAAGGAAATACGATACCGTGTCTGGTGGTCATTATACACGGTTGAACATCTCCTCACAGTCATCACTGGACGCCCATCCTGCATTATAGACAGCTCTTGCACCACGCCGTTGCCTGTTCCATTCGACGAAAGCGACTTTCAAAAGGAAGAGGTGGCACATATGATCAGTGCTGCTGGGCGAGCCGCATCTGATAGCCTCGACCGAGCGTCATTCCACAACAGTGCAGCCAATTTGGACTCTAACACGGACGATGACAACTGTGACAGCCCTGCAGAGTGCGAGACAAGAATGACCAAGGCCGAGTACCTGAAGAGTCTTCCGCCATGTATGTCACTGTATTTCTTGCAGCTGACATCCTTGACGACTATCGCCAAGCGCATGACAATCAAGCTATACAGCCCTGAGGCACTGCAGTCTCCCTGGGCAAGTACAGAATTTACGATTCAAAGCTTGATGTTGGATATTGACACTTGGTTCATGAACCTACCGTCCGCTTACGATTTTACCTCGACGCAGACTCATTGTCCGCTGGGTCAACGCATGGGACTTGCTTTCCTATTTTATAGTACTAAGATCGGTATCACTAGACCATGCTTGCGCCGACTGGAGGCTTCACCACAAGAGGGTGACAGGGCACATGAGTTTTGCAGCAAGACTGCAGCAGAGTGTGTCGAGTCAGCCTGTCATATGCTGACCCTATTCCCGGATGCTCCAGACGCGGCTCTTCTCCATCGAATCACACCCTGGTGGTGTACCCTCCACTACCTAATGCAATCTTCCACTGTCCTTCTTCTCGAACTTTCATTTCGTGCACAACATGTCCCGGAGAAAGCAACAATGGTCTCAAAGGCCGCCAAGAAGGCTGTTGACTGGCTCTCGACGCTATCTAAGATGAATGATGCTTCTGAGAAAGCCTGGAAGCTCTGCGATGGATTCCTTCAGCGTCTCCCGTCAAATCTTGAAAATGACAACAACAACAACAATAATAACAACAACAACATAAGCGAACTCGCCGAGCAAGAATCCTCCGGGGGCTCTCTACTAGACGAGCTTGAAATGGACGAGCCCGACATTGCTGGACCCGACATTGCCGAGCTTAGCGCATTGTCTAATGACCAAGGCGTAGATGACTTCGCTTTCGGAGCCTCGGATATCTTGCCCATGAATGCGGCCGAATTAGATACCACTGGCGGAGAGCTAGACTCAATTGCATGCTCGCCGATGGAGCAGTCAGGGACTTCCCCACTCGGTATGACAGTGCCTTGTGGCTTTGACCCTCCAGACATGCTGGACCCCTTCATAAAACAAGAAAAGTCATCCTACGAGGACTATTTCCCCCTACGACCCAGCCACGGGCCAGATTACGGGGTCTTTCTTCCCACCCGGACCCAACATCGATCTTGACATGGGCTATTTCTACGGCGACGCTGTGTGTTAAATGTGTGCAACGGATATAATAGAATGTCGAGGTAAGAGAAAAGTTTTCAGCAAAAGTATGCGAATAGACCACAGGTTGTCGTGGGATTTGTGCAGATTCCAAAATATTATGTATGCACTGGATCGAAATGAAGAAGAAAAAAGAAATGCATCTCTGTATAACACAACCGATTTTGTTTTGTTACAACGAAAGAAAAATACCCAATGGCTTATTGAAGCTCTGATTTTCTTGTCTAATTTCAACGTATCATCATTTTTCAAGTTGAGGTGAGGCTATAGTTCTAAACGGGTCTTCACATTGTGCATGTATGTATACAAGATTCGAAGCCTTGGGCTTCAAACGGGGGTTGATATTTGCAACCAAAAGAAATCAGAGCCATAGCAACGTGGCATGAACAAGCCTTCCAATGTGAGACCAAGGTTCGAAGAGAGCGGCCAGATCGGTCTTGTCTCTGGTTCTCTTGGCTTTGATCATTATGGCGTGTAGTCTTTCCGGGGGCAACACTAGGATCTTGTCATGATAGTGAACAAGCATAGTGATAGGATGGTAGTAGATGTCGAAGAAGACAAGAGATATGATGAACAATTAGGCCCCTGGGCGCGAAGGACCCTCGTAGGATTCCCAGTTCCGCTTCTTGGCAGTGAATAAAAACCTCGCCTCGTCTTCCGAGGTAGTAGCTGAAACAAAAGAAGCATTGGGCGACGGCATGTGAATGCCGACAATCTTTTCAAAGCGGATGTCCACAATAGGTCCCTCGCGGCCAGTCTTGCTGCCCCATTGAATTTGTGAACGTTTGGAGGAATCTTTCCACTCCCTGTAATCAATACCGAGAAGACCTCGTGGATCCAGAATGTACTTTTCAATACAGTTCAGCACAGGAAGAATTCGACGTCGTACTCCGCAGCCATGGTGGCTTGTGTCGATTTGGTAATCTGGATATTGCTTCAAGGATGCAAAGAGGGAGATTATATCTGAGGGTGGAGTTGTATAGGCTATTGACTGTGCTGTCCCATTTTGCTCGTCATCTTCGTCTTCATCTAGACTGAAATCGGGATCAATCAAGGTAGACCCCAGAAAAATACTCTTGGATTTGAGCGCGAAGAATCGAGTCATTTGGCCCAAGTGGAACAGATCGCACTGGCTTCCATTGCCGAACCCAGCCCGACACTGGTATTTTAAATATTCACGATGGGAAATTGAGGTAGAGAATGTCGTGCCCAGGGTGGGTCGAGTTGATGCAACCACGAAGTCGTGGGTCTTGGGAATCTCTTCAAGACCCCCGTAGACGCGAAGGAAATGGGCTTGCAAATCGGTGATGGTGTTCATAACACATTGTCGCCGGTAGTACAGCTCCTCTGAGAATCGAAATCAGTAACCTTAATCGTGAAATAATTCGAGTGGGATAAGCTTATGAGGTGGTTCATTTACCTTCTACCCCGTCGGGGAGATATTGCCATCGAAGATGATCAGCTTCAAGTGGTTCTGGACGGCCATCCCAATATTTCGATCCCATGACCAACAGTGTGTGCATCATGACCTTTGCGATCGAATGGTCTCCAATGAATTCAGCAATGACAATATTTTGCCGCACACGCTCCTCCGTATGCTTCAACACGGGGGCGCCAAATTTGTTCCAAGAGATCTTAGTCCTGCCAAACATATACCAAGCTCTTTTGAGAGTTTGCTTGACAATATTTGGTGAGCTGAAAGACTCGGCGATCTCGATTGTCTTTGCAATAATTGATGGAGGCATCACTTTCAGCTCACTGTCGAAAATCACCTGTTTGTCCTTGCCCAAGCCCTCTGCGCTGAGGATTCTCAGAAATAATTCGATGGCTTCTGCCCCGCATAGTCTCGTCAGATGAGTTTCAGAGAGCTTGACTATGGGTAAATCAGGATCCAGAGCGTTAAAGCTGCCATCCGTGTTGACACTGGAGGTCAGATCAGCCCCATTTGGCGCTTTTCTTCGTTGGTATTCCGCGAGGAGTCTGCCTTCAGCGAACTTGTTTGGGTCCAAGAGGGCCTTGAAATATGGACTATTGTGCATGAGGTCTTGACTGGATACTTGCCAGTATCGATTGCCGGTCGACGAGGACTCGACGTACTCGATAATCACATCTCCATTGGGACAAATGATTGACAGGTTGCTTGAGCTGTGGGGCGGGCCTCGTTTGGATGGTTTGTTGAGATGGGGCAGCTTCTTTCTCTTCTCGTTCGCTCCATTTTCTTTTGGGGGAACTTGAGGGCCCTCGGCAACAGGAGGTATGAGTTGCGCTCCTTGACGGGTTAAAGGAGGGTAGTCAGAGTTCATGACTGCAGTCCTGCCCCTAGTTCCATGAGCGAGGTCTTCTTGAAATCACGTCGATATAGAGAGATACAACGTATTGAATCATTGAAGCCAAAAAAAATGCTTTCTAATCTGAACGCGTTGTTCCCTTGGCCCTTGAGAACTGTGTGCCAAGTCTTCCCGCTGCAGTATGAAGTCACTGGAAAAGCGCTGCACAAGAAAATGATGAACGAGATTCAGTACGCGAGAAGCATATCAGTTCATTGTGGTTACCAGCAATTAATATGGCTCTTGAGGAGATGCTTCAATCTGCGAAGACCGGAGCAGTCGGTCGATGCTGTGGCTAACAGTGACACGTGCCCCGCCATCTGAGGTGGCGAGATCGTCGCCTTATCCACAAGGCAACAAATACAGATCTGGTTGACTAGTGAAGCAGTGTTGTTCTCATCTGTAGAGGAAACTGTGATAATAAAATAAGGAAGGAATGAGCCCTGTATTGTATTCTGTAAGGCTGACAGAATCTTTTGTACCAAGAGACTTGATATGCATGCTAAGTGTCCAGGACAGGCATCTTTGCTCCAACAAACTCCCCATCTCAGCCTCAAGAAATCATGTGCTTATACATTGGAAACAAAATGGGATATGTGTTACAGCTTTCAAAGGACGTAAAGTTCATGTTTGTTCGGTCATCAACAGTCGTAGATCCAAGGGGCCACCGAGATTCGGATTATGGCAGGATGACAATCGGGCAATGCACGATGTTCGGCCCGGGACGAATACTCATTGCCTCTTTGTTGGCTTCTTTGTCCTTGCGGTTGGCATCACGAAGCCTCAATGCCTGGCGAACAATATAGTTTAGTTTCATGACAATTTCAGACCGTGCCGCTGGCGCATCCGTATCACCATTGAGCATATGCACTGGGTCGGAGTCGAAGTTCACACCCAATTCGGGCGAGATGACAGAGAAAAGACTCAATGAGTTGCGCTTTTCCAGTAAATGAGATGACGCAAGCAGGTTTTGTCCTTTTGCACCTTGATGTTCGTCCAGAAAAGCCAGCTCCATCACGTTGTTTCCATGGTACTCAGTGAAACACGGCTCGCTGGTGAGAAATCCGACCACAAAGTCACGGTTCGAGCATGCGGCAGCTATTGTGCTTTGGCGGAACTCGGGTGTGAATGCGGTGCCACCGGGACTTGGCAAGCTGAGTACCAAGCCTCTGGCAAGTAATGGCGGGGGGAACGCCATCCTCCGGCTGGATGTGGGGTTGTAGAGCGATGGTTTCAGTGACAGATATGGTCGATAGTTTGCGCATTGAAATCCCGTTGTTTGAACTGAACTCGGGCCAGCCATTCGTTGTTGGTGTTTGCTCCAATACGTCTTCCTCCGGACCATCCTCGCTGTCTGCAGCCGAAATTTCCGTCTGGATCGTCTTGTATGTGCTTGCGACAGCCTCACGTGCGGCCTTTCGAAGGGTAGGAATGAGGACGTCTTCCTCTTGCTTGTCCACGGGGGCCCCAGGGGCCCACGCAGTTGCTATTCCCGCCCACCGGCCCACCCTCACGGGTCCATTTGTATAATTGCGTTTAATCATATCCGCCTGGATCTTCCGTTGATCCCAATTGGTACTGTCGCGGCCCATAAAATTGATGAGAGAGTTCAAGACTCGGCTCCCTTCCCACAAGATGAAACCATGCTTCTTGGATAGGTAGGTCAATTGGTCGATAGTGTGGGTTGACCAGTCGTCAATATTGTCAGCCTGGACCTTCAAAATGGCGACATGCGGCCCGACCTCTTCGGCGAACTGCACGAGGGCCTCGGTGTCTGTGATGATGTGCGAGGCCAACACACAGACGGGTTGACCCGAGGGAAGGCCCTTCTTCGTTTCGGCCAATTGCTGGATGTAATTCAGAATCTCATTCTCCGGGGAGATATCCGTGACCGACATGATTGAATTGAAGAGAAGAGAAATGAGCCAAAGACTGGCGAAGAGAGCTCTTAAGACAGAAAGCCAGCGGGGCGTGCAAATCTCCACCCCAGAGAGCTAGCGCCATGTCTGATCCCTGTCAATTCGGAATTGCCCAAAGGTCGCCTTGTTGTCGCCCTAACGAATTTGAGGGTCAACAGAAACGCGGGCGCGCGTATCATGAACGTACCTTTAGCCAAGTGGAGAGCTGGCAGTGGGCTAGGCTTGGGGAGGCCCCCGAGATCGAATCATATCCGCGCTATCGCGGCACTGCAAGCTGGCTCGGCGGCGGAGACGGTCCCATTGCCGATTTGGTTGATGCGGATGGTCCCACACAGTGCGAAATGGGAAGGTCCATTGTTGATAGTAAGGAGCGGTAGCTTGTAGGCTCGCACTAAGTCACTAGTTTGCGAACTAGCTTTCCTCAACATCAACCTAGAGCTTTGCCCAACCGGTGACTGCGTGACCGGTGAGGCTTCGACCTAGCTTTATCATTATGGAAGTGATGTACATCAGAAACTCCACTCGGTTAGACTATGTACGCAAGATGTCCGAAAATCAATCAGGGGCATGGTTATGTCCACTTTCGGAGAGACGAGTCATTGCCCACCGCCACTTGCGTGGATTCAGCCTAAGCTGTTCGTCAGTCAAAGCTTGCACGCGAGTGCACTCGAGGATGGGATGTGCGTCCACAAAGTGAACCAAGATGCATTGACCATCTACTAGTAGTGTCCCTGACCTCAAATTTGGTCTAGTTACTGGACCTCGTTGCGACTTAAATATCCCGGGCAACTTGCCAGGTTCTCCATATCCCGAGGGAGTGATATGTCCTCACAATTCATAACCTTCGAACCTTGCAAGGTCTCGAATAGACATCCTGAGGGATTGCTATACAGCGTTTGAAGTAGAGTTGTTCTTCCTGTCACCTACATCATTCAAGGCTTTGCTACACAGTATCCAAACTGTCGGCATGGGGAATTAGACTCGATTGAGCATAGCTTACAGGTAATCTTGGGACATCGTAGGTCTGAATACTGTGCATTGTCTTCTCAGGACCGGGCTCTTCATCGATCAGACCATTTTGACTTGTTCTCCGAGCCCACGACACAACCCGACCTTTCATGGGCCGAGGGACCAAGACCAGACCCTGGCCTTTGATTAGATAAGAGTCACATGCCTGGCCCACCCATCGGACGTGAGATTTTTCTGCTCAACTGCTCGAATGGCCTGATCAAGCTCTGTTCTGCAACCAGGTACCAAGCAACTAAATTCAAAATCAGCCAACCGGGGTTGTGTCTTTTCAACCAAACAGAAAACTGCCCAGTGACCGGGGCGGGAAAAAGGGATTGTCACGCCACGCCCCTGAATAATCTAATTTTGCCCCATCAAAACCGACGCATCCGCGAACTTCAACTTCGACCATTCCCTCCATCTCTTATCGACAGCCGCCAATCTTACAGTTTTTGCGTGTCCAGTGTGTCCCATCTTCTATTTGTTCTCCCCTCGAGAACGATCCGACGAAATGCCCGGACGTGTTCTACCAACATTCACGCCCACCGAGGTCGAGTTGCATAACAATGCTAAATCCTGCTTTATTACCATCGGTCGCAATGTCTACGATGTGACCGACTTCGTGGAGGACCATCCTGGTGGTGGTGATCTGATTCTGGACTATGCCGGCAAGGACGTGGCGGAGATCATGAAGGACGAAACCTCCCACGAGCACTCCGAGGCTGCCTACGAAATTCTTTTGGACTACCACGTCGGCTTCCTCGCATCAGATGCATCCGGCAAGTTCCAGGACACTGGTTTCAACGTTGGCAAAGGCGAAGGAATCGTTTACGAAACCACCGGAATGTCACGGGAGGAGGATCTCTCTGTCGAGACCGACTACTCGCAGGACTTCAAGACTCACAAGTTCTTGGATCTCAGCAAGCCTCTGTTCCCCCAACTCTGGTACAGCACCTTCTCAAAGGAATTCTATTTGGAGCAAATCCACCGCCCACGTCACTACAAGGGAGGCCAGTCGGCCCCTCTCTTCGGCAACTTCCTCGAGCCTCTTAGCAAGACTGCGTGGTATGTCGTTCCTATCATGTGGCTGCCTCTGGTCGCAGTATGGTACCATGGTCGGAGCGGAGGGTCTGAACAACCCCTTGGCTGCTGCCGCGTATTGGGTTAGTGGCGTTTGCCTCTGGTCCCTAATCGAATATCTCATGCATCGCTTCCTCTTCCACGTGGACCACTGGCTCCCTGATAACCGAGTTGGTCTGACCCTGCACTTCCTTCTTCACGGTATCCACCACTATCTCCCTATGGATAAATACCGACTTGTCATGCCGCCGACCCTGTTTGTCGTGTTGGCCGCCCCTTTCTGGAAGCTGGCCCATGCTGTCTTCTTCTACAACTGGTATGCGGCTGTGCAGGTCTTCTGCGGCGGTGTCTTCGGGTATGTCTGCTATGACCTGACCCACTATTTCCTTCACCACCGCAAGTAAGTATCCCAATCCTATCGATCGGATGATTTCGACTAACATTGTCTAGCCTTCCCATGTACTACAAGGCGCTCAAGAAGTATCACCTTCAGCACCATTACGCTGACTTTGAGAATGGATTCGGTGTGACCAGCCGATTCTGGGATCGTGTCTTCGGCACTGAGCTGGAGGCTCCCTCTTCGAAGGGCGCCAAGGCCCAGTAAAGCCTGTTCGCATACGTCCGCATCGACGACTGTACCCTTTTAATTACGAATTCACGGAGTTTGTCACTGGCGAGACGACCGCCAGATGTTTGTACATGACCTCTCACACATGGGCAAATGAGGAGTTCCGGATGGTTCTATTTCATGCATAGGTGACTCTTCGGGCTTAGGGCCATGACAAGTCAATTCACTTTACATTCCTTTTACCAGCATCACTTATTAGTATACCTGAGACTCATTAATCCTAATCAAAGAATACAATGTTTTACTCCCGCCACAAGGTTTTCCAGATTTCAACCTCTATAGTCACTTGTCGCCTCAGGCAGAAGTAAAACTTCATGTTTCACGTGACACTGGTGGCGCTAATCCTCAGTCACCGCTTTGATTTTTCTGCCAATTGTCCTGCCGCCCTTTCTGCCGCACTTGACCGGCAACCTTAGGCGCCACCATCTAGGATAACATACAACTTCACTGAAGAGCAATTTGGGTTCATTCTTTTTAATCAACCATCATTCCGCTTTTAAATTAGATTGCGCTGAGCGCTTTCTAATAACGTCGAACATATTGACTGAGCAGAAGGGTTTGGATTTCCTCCCCTATCATACCTTTCGGGACCTTATTTGACCGCCCCCCCTAGTGACTTGATTTCCTATCCCCAACCATTGTTCCAATCACAACCAGCGACAAGCTACAAACCCACAATGTCCGGACTCGACGTAGAAGCGTTGCTCGAGTCAACGGCCGCTCCTACCGAAGCGACGACCAAACCTGATGAGCGCGCAGACCAGGATGGACGCCGGGACCGTTCCATTTCCCGTGATAGAAACCGCCGCCGAGATCGCAGCCGAGACCGTCGCCGTGACCGAGATGCCGATGGCGATGAGGACATGAAAAGCGAACATGGCAGTGCTAACGGAAGTCAGAGAAGCCGGAAGAGGAGCCGTAGCCGTGAGAGTGACCGACGTCGCCGTCGTGATGCAAACGGTGATGACCTCCGCTCCAGCGGCGACTTCTACCGTGGTGGAGGTCGCGCTCGTACTCGTTCGCGCTCGCCCAATGATGACCGACACTACCGTCCTAGCCGTCGTGGCGGGCGTGACGATGACCGACGCCCTCGCCGTGATCGAGACCGCCGTCGTAGCCCTCGTCGCCGGAGTCCTGGCAAGCCCCAGAACTCAATGAAGATGAGCGGGACAAACGAACTGTTTTTGTGCAGCAGCTTGCTGCACGTCTGAGAACAAAAGAGCTGATGGCCTTTTTCGAGAAGGTCGGCCCCGTCAAGGAGGCTCAAATCGTTAAGGACCGTGTCAGTGGACGATCCAAAGGGTGAGTTTCTATTCGATGTCTATCGTTCATTCACCATCTAACTTCTGCATAGTGTTGGTTACGTGGAATTCCGAAGCGAAGAATCCGTCCCCGCTGCGATCCAGCTTACCGGCCAGACGCTCGTAGGCATTCCCGTCATCGTCCAGCTTACCGAAGCCGAAAAGAACCGTCAAGCACGTAACCCGGAGGCCAGCTCGAGCTCTGGACACTCCGCACCATTTCACAGACTCTATGTGGGTAATGTTCATTTCAGCATCACTGAAACCGACCTCCAGAATGTCTTCGAACCATTCGGCGAGCTCGAATTTGTTCAGCTGCAAAAGGATGAGACTGGTCGGAGCAAGGGATACGCATTTGTGCAGTGAGTCAGTCCATGAAACAGTTTCAATTCGCATCGCTAACCGTCCATCTAGGTTCCGTGACCCAACACAGGCTCGAGATGCTCTAGAGAAAATGAACGGATTCGATCTTGCTGGTCGAGCCATCCGAGTGGGTCTTGGCAACGATAAGTTTACCCCCAATGCGAGTGCGACTCGTCCGCAGGGCCCTTCTGCAAACCAATCCAGTTTCCAGGGCTCTTCATTCTCAGGTCACGGAGGTCGTGGCGTCCAAGCCGGCGGCTCGAACAACTTTGACCGGGCCGGCGGCGGCAGAGAACCCGAAAAATCTACCGGTGCCAGTGCTCTCGACGACACAGATGTTTCAGGGGTGAACTTCAACAATTACAGTAGAGACGCGTTGATGAGGAAACTCGCACGTACAGATGAACCCGAGCCTCCCATTCACGAGCGACAGAAGATGCTCCGACCCAAAACTGACATGAAGCCGCTGCCTGTCACCGTAAACCAGGCAAGCCGCTGCGTGATGCTGCGCAATATGTTTGATGCTAGCGAGTAAGTTGGTTCCTGTATTTCTTCATACCATGACCAAATGCTAATAAATTGCCACAGAGAGGAAGGAGAGGCTTGGATCAAAGAGTTGGAGGATGACGTTCGCCAAGAGTGCGAAGAAAAGTACGGCCATGTTGTTCACATCTCACTAGATCCGAACTCCCAAGGCGACATCTATCTGAAGTTCGACCGTGTCCAAGGCGGCGAGAATGCCATCAAGGGACTGAATGGTCGATTCTTCGGCGGCAGACAGATCACCGCCCAACCCGTTGTGGACGCCGTCTACAGCAGTCTGTTTTCGCGTACTCGGGCCATATAATAACTTGATTCAACTTCGAGGTTCTCGTGACCTCTCTAACATGGCATGTTTGATTTGAAGCAGATTCCCCGTCTTGTTTTCTCGGCTCTTGATGATTCTGCCATTGGTAGGTGCCAACCTCGCGTCATCCGTCTGCCACTGCACTGAGTCGTATTACTCGAAATGATCTTGTCTTTAGGAGCCTGTATCGCATTCAATCCCAAGCAGCCCTGCTGTAATCTTATCCATGATTTACTTTTAGATCGTTCAGCCATAATCGAGCTGGTATAGTTCAGGCGATATTCGCACTACGTAGACACATGGACCAAACATTGAGTGCAGTGAACGTTGTAGCAATTGTAGCACTGCTTGTACGTGTAAAATGTGAAGCCAAGAAACAAGGAAGAGATCAAAACCATCTGAATTATGGGTCTACAAGCAAAAGTGAACTCCGGATAGATCTGCCGGTAGCACCTCTTATCTGCCGACGCTCGGGCCAGGGCAAGGTGTCCCCCGCGCCTTCGTCTCTGCATTCTCCCTACACCATCTTCCTTGTCTTTATGTCAATGGGCCATTCATGATCGTCACTTCAGCGAGGCGAGTAACGGGGGTCTGGACCTCGACCGGTTATAGTATGTGAACTCTATACCTCCGAACCTACATGTGCTGAGAATGCGCGGGCTAACCATATTTCCCCTTGAACAGATTTTATCCGACCTCGAAGGTTACGAAAGTTCAGCTCCGAGGCTGATCATCAGGATGTAAAACCAAGCTTGAAGAAGCGTCCGCAATTCCGTGACTATTTCGTCACCCATCTGCCGTCGTCGTCTCTGCACCCGGATCCTCGGGGACCGACATCGCCTTTCCACAAACTCCCGCGCTCCGCCTCAGTACCTCACACTGGTGACACTCCGCAATCGCCTGCCTCATTCCAAGCATTAGTGGACCGAGAGACGACCGTTGTCCGGATCCCGCTGCGCAACGCTAAGCACCACTTCGGAGCGGTCACGGCCCGTGGAACTCGGCCTGATAATGAAGACACATACCAGGCTGGCGTGATTGATATCCCGGCATTCGCGAAACGGCCTCCTGCGTCTCTTACAATCCGGCGAGATTCTGCACCGCGCGAGTCAAGGGCTGCGGACACTGCTAGCGGGGACCCGCAAGTCTTCTACTTCGGCATCTTTGACGGACATGGCGGATCCGAATGTAGCACATTTCTCAAGGAATCTCTTCATGAATATATTCAGGATGCCGCCGCGATATTTGAAGTCGAGTCCAGCCTTCGTACAAACCAACAACAGATCAGCGGAGGTGAGCTAGCCGCTGCCAACGGCCCGCTACCTGTCATGCAAGAGGGCAACCGACACCGGATCGGAGATTTGGAGAAGAACCTTGTACAGAACTGGAGACGGATTGTCGGAGGCTATTTCAGGAGGTTCCAGCCACCTCACTTCGCTTACTATGGTTCCGAGTCCGGGGAGGTTCCTTCTCCTGGCTATGTCTCCGTCGAGGAGATCTTGGAATATGCGTTCCTGCGAGCCGACCTTGACTTCGTCAAGGCACAAGCTGCCAAGCGAGATGATGACCTAGTTCAGGCCGAGAGACCGCTTAACGATGACGAGATTCTTCACAGCCCCAGTTTGACCCGAGCTCCGAAGATTGGCGGTCGTTCTCGATTCAAAGGCGGAAGTACTGGCAGCGTTGCCATGATCTCAACACCCAGTCCGACTCCCTTCTGGCATCCAGCTGGTCCCTCGAGCCTGCTTATCGCACACGTCGGTGACACTAGGGTATTACTATGCTCTACCGAGAGCGGCGAAGCTGTCCCCGTTACGTCCAACCACCACCCCTCCTCTCCAATCGAGGCCGGTCGACTTCGCCGATACGCCGCGACCTTTGTCACCGACTCGTTTGGTGAGGAGCGCATGAGTGGACTTGCGAATACACGCGCCTTCGGAGACGTCCAATCTAAACGGATTGGTGTATCCGCTGAACCAGAGCTCTGCCGCATCGAAATGGGGCCCGCCGAATATTCATTCCTTGTCATGGTATCTGATGGTATCAGCGGTACACTTCTCGACCAGGAAATTGTCGATATCGTCAAGGAAGCCCGAACGCCTGAACAAGGCGCTCGCGATGTGGTCAGCTTCGCTACCGAGGTTACCAAGGAAGGTGATAATGCCACCTGCCTGGTAATTCGCCTCGGTGGATGGGAGCGCCGGCAAGAGGGAGGAATTGGTAGTTTGGGAACTAAGGAGTCCCGCGAGTGGCGGCGACAGGATGCCACCGATCCGCGCCGGTCACGGACGTGATACCTCGCCAATGTTGTAGAAATTTTGCTGTTGTCTATACATATATTTGATCCTAGAGATCAATTGCACATAGTTTCCATGTTGTTTATCTTGAAAGCGGGCTTTTCTTTATTTTACTCTTCTTTTTTTTCTTCTCTGAGAGTTCTTAGCATATGATCAATTGTATCTACCTGCTCGGACGCAGGACTTCAAGAAACTCATATAAACTTGATGATTATGTGGTGTCCACTTCATATTAAATGTAACAGGTAGAAAGTTGACACATCTACAAGTGGTCGTCAGGCAACTTATTCCCGACAACTCAAGTTCAGACTTCGAAACTCTACCAAGACAAGGAGCGGATAGATTGTTGGCCGACGCCCAATGAGCTGACTAGAAATCCTCCACACGCAGTCACTATACGCAGGCAGCCCTCGGGAGGTCACTTCGGAGGAATGGAATAGGCCGAGATTAACCCCCGTGAAAGGTTAAATTATTCAAGATTCCATAATATCTTTTCTATGGTTCTATCTAATCAACCCGAGAAGGCTCAAGTTGGGTGTGGGGAAAGCTTCCAAGGTTCCGGGCGACCCGTTCAAATCATTTATCATTCCACATCCCTAGCTGCTAGCTTCTCGCTCTTGCACACAACGGATCTCATTTGCATCCTAGGTACATTCCCCTTTACGTTCCTTGAGATTCACCGGATACATACAGTGAGGCCAAGTAAGTAGATCGACGCGTGAGCTTATCATCCCTTATCGGATACACGAAATTTGCCTCCTGCCCCTATCCTCCTTATCCCTCTTCTCCGATCAGCTCCGCTCGCGTCTGAGCGCTTTCTCTCCTTATCATTCTTATCTGGGAACACTGTTGGACTGAGATGTATGATCCGTCTTGCGATCAAAGTATCTGCCGTTGCTAATCAATCAACTTGCCGCAGACGCGTTTCGGCCACGACAACCTTGTCGAACGCTCCACCCCGCCAACACCCACAAGCTCCTGACAGACTCACTATCTGTCTATCTTCGAAACCCAGAATATAGCGCCTTCAGATTCGCAATGAGTGCCCGGACACGACGACAAAAGGCGGTCCTCGCTGACCAGGGCACAGAGAGCGAAGAGTCGCTGGGGGGAAATGGGAGCGTCTCTACACCCTCGAAGAAGCGCACACCGTCAAAGAAGAGGTCAAGATTGGCTCTGCGTGAAGAGCCGGACGAGAACATCTTTTTGTTCGCCCCGAATCTCATCGGTGAGTCGCAGTCTTATCTCCATACTCGACTGAATCTCGTGTTTACTGGAATCTAGGGTACTTCCGCGTGGTCCTTGCTATCGCGTCCCTCTATTACATGCCTCTTCACCCTCGCACCTGCTCTATCCTGTATAGTGTGTCCTGTCTGTTGGATGCATTGGATGGTTATGCCGCCCGGCATTACAACCAGTCGACCACTTTCGGCGCCGTCCTGGACATGGTGACTGACCGCTGCACTACCTCGTGTCTGCTCGTGTTCTTGAGCTCCGCCTGGCCTCGTTGGGCTATCGTGTTCCAGGGTCTTATTTGCCTGGACTTGGCGAGTCACTATATGCACATGTACGCCACACTGAGCGTCGGTGGGTCCAACCAGAGCCATAAGAAGATCGATCCCAAAGCCAACTGGGCCCTCTACAAGTACTACAATAGCAAGGTATATTTACCCAATTTGTTCTGTCTGATTACTACTGACCGACATCCCAGGCCGTGTTATTCACCTGCTGCGCTCTCAACGAGGCGTTCTTCATCGGCATCTACCTGCTGTCTTTCTCCTCACCGATCCTGTCGCCCTCGCTTCTTCAGCCCGTCCCCAATGCGATGCCCTCCTCCGCACAGCCTGGCAACCCCGCCAATCCTGCTCCTAGCAGCCTCTTTGCCAGCCCCTGGAGTGCCGGTGCTCTCGAGATGGCGCGCGCCAACAAGATTGACAGCCAGATCCCGTGGATCATCACCATTATCTCGGCCCCGGTCATGCTGTTCAAGCAATATGTCAACGTCATCCAGCTGGTAAATGCTAGCCAATTGCTCGCCGAGAGCGACAAGAAGGCTCGTCGTGCCAACCGCAAGTAATTTGCATTTCTATACCTCCGAGCTAGCACATTGGTAGCTGGTCATTTCATTCGTCTTTCTCCTCCCCGTTGATCTTGCATGTCTTGGAGCTTCGGTTTGTGATTTAGAGGCCCTAGCAACAAATTGATGTTGCTACTGGGCCTCTCGGAAGGTTGGGCTGGCGGGTTTGCAAATCCTGATTGTCAGTCTTGGGCATCGATAGGAAGGTCCTTCGGGAGTTCTCTGGAATTTCCGGGTCCTTGTACAGTACACACGGGGTTGTGTTTTCTTCTTTTTCTGGTCTTAATTTCTTCGATCCTGTCGTTTCTAGTCATTGTTTGCCTGGTCTGATATTCTTAATGCAATACCTCATTTAATACATATCCTTTGTGTTTGAACGGTGAGAGAGAGCTTCTGAAGTCTGGAGACTGTCCAGATTCCATTTGCGCGGAGTCAAGAATGCCAGCTACACAGACTATAGTCCATTCGATAAGAACCCGACAGCAGCCGTCGGAAGCCGTAGAAGACGTAAACACTGGAAAAGTCGAGTCGTGAATTGTTTGCGGCGCAGTTTGCGTGGGCGCCGATCTCGGAGCGGCGGGGTCGACTTCACCCGCATCCCACCTTTCTTAAAGCTCCCTTTGAAATCGATTGAGTTACCTCCAATTGACACATTTATTTTCTCCTCCAGAATGCCTTCCTACAACGTTGTTGTCTTTGGTGGTGACCACTGTGGTCCCGAGGTACGTACTACACTCATTTAGCGCCCCGCCATAGACCTACGGTCGACGGTCTACACGACAATCCGTGTGACTAACTCACCACGAAACACAGGTTACTGCTGAGGCTATCAAGGTGAGCCTTTGATGCAAAGGAATCAGTCCGTAGCTTATTCAGCTGACACCCATCGCTTTCAGGTCCTCCGTGTCATCGAGAAGAAGCGTGATGTCACCTTCAACCTGCAGGACCACCTGCTCGGCGGCGTGAGTCGCACCCCCGTGAACGCACACAAATTGAAACTCACTGACCTGTACAGGCGTCCATTGACGCGACCGGCACCCCTTTGACCGACGAGGCCCTGACTGCCGCTAAGAACGCCGACGCCGTCCTCCTCGGTGCCATCGGTGGCCCGGTACGTCCAATCCTATGCCAACCATTTCAAACCCCCCTACTTATTCCAATCTAGAAATGGGGAACCGGTGCTGTCCGCCCCGAGCAAGGCATTCTCAAGCTTCGTAAGGAAATGGGCACATTCGGCAACCTGCGTCCTTGCAACTTCGCCGCTCCCTCTCTGGTCAAGAGCTCCCCTCTCAAGGAGGAGATCTGCCGCGGTGTCGACTTCAACATCATCCGCGAACTCACCGGCGGCATCTATTTCGGCGAGCGCAAGGAAGACGACGGCTCCGGCTACGCCATGGACACTGAGCCTTACACCCGCGCCGAGATTGAGCGTATTATCCGTCTCGCTGCGCACCTTGCTCTGCAGCACAACCCGCCCCTGCCCGTGTGGTCCCTGGACAAGGCCAATGTCCTCGCTACCAGCCGTCTGTGGCGCAAGGTTGTTACGGAGGTTATGGCGAAGGAGTTCCCTCAGGTCCAGATCGGACACCATCTTATTGACTCCGCTGCTATGCTTATGATTAAGGACCCGCGCAAGCTGAATGGTATTGTTGTTACTAGCAACCTCTTCGGTGATATCATTTCCGATGAGGCTAGTGTCATTCCCGGTTCGCTGGGTCTGTTGCCTAGTGCCAGTTTGAGCGGTATCCCGGATGGCAAGAGCCGTGTCAACGGTATCTATGAGCCTATTCACGGTATGTTTTTCA
The DNA here is from genome assembly GCF_028827695.1 of Penicillium maclennaniae. NCBI lineage: Eukaryota > Fungi > Ascomycota > Eurotiomycetes > Eurotiales > Aspergillaceae > Penicillium > Penicillium maclennaniae. Next base: position 636,904 of record NW_026623215.1, on the reverse strand, counting down.
CGTTCTCCAGTCAGGGGGATGTTCGCTGATATTGCTTAGGTTCCGCTCCCGATATTGCTGGCCAGGGTATCGTGAACCCCGTCGCTGCTATTCTGTCCGTCGCTATGATGATGCAGTACTCCTTCAACATGTTCGATGAGGCCCGCATCATTGAGAAGGCCGTTAGCAACGTCATTGAGGCTGGTGTCCGTACTGGCGACATTGGCGGCAAAAACACCACTGTTGAGGTTGGTGATGCCGTTGTTGCTGAGCTGGAGAAGCTCCTCAAATAAATTTACAACGACACTGTGAGCGTCCGTGGCTCTATATGAGATACGAGTGTAGCAAACAAAATTGAATACCCTTTCGGAAGTTTTAGAAGTCTCACTTGTCAATTCCTTGTCGATCCTGCTTCTATGTAGTTTGATGCTTTGTACATCCTGACATTCAATACGACCTCGACCTCCATGCTAACAACTTTGAAATACTACAGGGGGAGATTCATGTCTATTCATTGAGCTAATCATGCATCCACGAATTCGATGCTCCACTCATGCAAAGTTCAACCTATATTGTTAAAGAAAAGGAAAGGGTATCTTATGCCATGAACTCCCAAAAAACAAATCCGATCAACAATCGTCGATTGCCCACAACGCCATAAATCATGCACTTCGTCCCACGCAGATATCATCGAATAACAGGCTCTCCCATCCAATCCGGCTCATCCAGCCCAGATGTGTCAACGAGCCTCCCCGTATCAACGTCCTCACTGCCCCTCCGCCCGTTCAGCGCATCAAGCACATTTCCCCTCAAAGACTGCCTCGTACTTCGCCTTCTCCTGCCATCCGCAGAAGCAGACGGCGCAGCAGCCATCCGCCGCCTATTATCATCACAAGCAAACACCTGGAACCCGCGCACATGCGTATCCTTTCCATTCTGATGATTTTCCAAAATCCGCATCTGGATCACCATTGCCTTTAGCACGTTCCCCGCGTACGGATCGTCATCGACTTGTTCTTGTTCATCGTCCTCGTCGCTGCCACCCTTTGATTTGCGGTGACGTCGAACTGCATCGTCGCGTACCCAGCCACCATTCCGGCCTCCGACGCCTTCTAGCGGTACGTCGACCCAGCCACAGGGCCCGTCTCCTTCCCAGCTACCGAATTCGACGAGGTCATTCCCGCCCATACCGGCTAGAAAGATCATTTTCGTAGGCGTGTAGCTTTCATCGAGCTCAAAGTCGAGGTATACGCGAATGCGGACAACAGCGACGAGTTTGAAGAAGTGGAGAGTTAATGTATGAGGCTGTGGGCCATCTGATTGCCAGTATTGGGACGGGGACGGGTGTCGGAGTGCAGCGACGCCGCAGCCTGGTTTCGAGGTTGAGACGGTCCAGGACGCGAGAGATGAGATCTCTCGGAGATTGGGTGGCAGGGGCGAGGGTGACTTCTCTTTTAGTGAGTTAGTTTCATGAAAGGGCATTGCGCTGGAGATAGACGAACCGCGATCGTGCATCTCCTCGTCCTGGTCATCTTCAAGCCCATCATCTACTTCCTCGTCGAGATCGTCTTCATCTACCAATTCTGAGTGCTCCATATCATCCTCTGGCTCAAGCTGATCGTCATTCTCTGGATTTGAATCCTCCTCGAATTCCTCGTCCGGCTCCATTTCCTGCGCATTCGGATCAAAGTCGTCGTCAAACACGTCCTCCTCGTCCACCACCGGTGGGGGACGTTGTTCGAGCCTTGGCCGACCGAAAACCGAGAAGAAGCTGGTTTGTGCCGCGGGATGTGCTATAGTAGCAGCGGGTTCGGGGGTGACTTCTGGCGGGCCGGTGGAAGATGCGTGGAGGCGGGTTGGGTTGGAGGGGGTTTGTCGCGAGGGAGGGGTTTGGAATTGTGCGCGGAGGCTGCCTGGGGCACTGGGACCATTCGATGCCGGCAAATCGTGGGGGTTTGGTTGTCGGCGTAGGTGAGGCATGATTAGACTCGGCCTTTTAAAGTGATGCGTGGTTAAATTCGGGGAAGTTGGATGTTTACCAGAAGCTCGGTTGCCTTTTTCGGTTAGCGTGGCTCTACTTCAAGGTATCTTTTCGCCTTCGTGATCTATACTTGCGCCTACCCGAATTGACTTTCGAATGTGATCGACATGTACCACGGCATTTAGTTCGTACTCAGATACGAGTCAAGGTTTCGACGTCGGCGAACCTAGTCAATAGGAATATGTGTGATGCGTACCATATGGCAATCGCCCATTAAGTGATTAGCAACAGAAGCATGTATTCGATTCTATGTCAATTTTTAACAACTCTTCCATTGGACCCCACTCCAAAAGGTACCTCCAAGATGCGCCGCAGCAGTAAGAATCACCTCACATCTTCCAGGCTACGGATTGCTACTCAAGAAATACGTAGCAGCAAGCGGCCGACCAACCTCCTTCACAATCGGAGCCAGCGTGAAGTTGAAGCGGGCCACGCTCGTCTGAGAGTAATAAGTCCCATTGAGTGCCAGCTCAGGGGGCACGTAGACTTCCGGCTGGTCGAACAGGTATAAAGTGTAGGTGTGGTTGGTGGCATCCCGAGGTCGAGGCGCGGTATATTCCGCGAGGGCATCGCTGGAGTTCAAAAACAGGCCATGTCTGCCCAGGGTATAGTTGCCACCCCACCAATGCAGACGGGTCGTCGTGTTACCGTCTAGGCCGGGATGCAAGGTGTCATAGTTGGCAGCTGTCGTGACATCGGAATCTGGGATGTTCAAATCCAGCATTATGATCATGTATTTTGTTTGATCGTCTGGTTCATGCCTTTGATTGTCCGTGGCGTAGAAAATAGGCTTGTTAGAGACATCTGTGAGGTGGTTAGTAGACGCTCATGGCAACAGACACTGAACGCTCACAATCTGGGCTGACCCAGACACCGGGGAAAATTGTGGCATTTTTATACGACACCCCCAGATTATTTCTCGTGAAGGGGGAGCTCGTAGGTGGTGTTTGGGCAAGCACCGATGCTGCAAAGAGCACGGTGGTGAGTGAGAAATTCATGATAAGGGGCAGCACTGCGACTCGCAGGAATCTTGGGGATCTTCCAAGATCTCCAAGAGACTATGTTCATGATGACTTTTGAAGTTAATTCCTTGTAAGGAGGTGCTGAACGCGTCAGTCCCAGGATGTGTCTGGATCCAACCCGATGTGGAAATCAAGCCCGCAGATTGAAGCGACAAAACCAGGAAACGGATCCCAATTAGGGGATCCACTTGGTCTGCGGATCTAGCCTTCTCTCACAACCTTCAAATAATCCGAGCCCATATATTACATCTACCGTGGAACTGAACAGATGCTCTTGTTTCTTAGATGGACACTGGTCTGTCGAACAAATGGTTAGTCGAAGTCAGTCCAGAGCTAGGATCAATCTACCCAGTTATGACCACTTGACTGAAATGATCACTGATAGTAATTTGCCTTGTACTGTCTTCTCATCTGCTGAGTCGGTTGGAGAATTTCCGTGATGGTTTTCTCTCCACGGAAATTTGCAATCTGTGCGGCCGTCCATTTCTTATTACCAGATATTGTAGAGACATCTGCGCCAGCGTCTAGCAATATTCGGATGATCTCGTAGTGGCCGCATTCTGCTGCCGCCGAAAGTGCCGTATACCCGTTATAATATGAGCCTGGGGCATTCACATCGGCCCCCATATCTAACAATTGACGGACAATTCGGCGGTGACCTTTAAAAGCCGCGCCCTGAAGCGCCGTAAAGCCGTGATACCTTACGGCGGGGGTGTTCACATCGGCTTTATGGTCTCAGGAGAATATCCACGATCTCAGCGTGACCTCCTAATGCAGCAGCTTGAAGTGCAGTGCGGCCGCGATTCTTCGCGGAGGGGGTGTTAACCTCTGCGCCTTGTTCGAGCAGCCTTCGTAGTAGCTCGATCTGGCCTCCCTCTGCGGCGGCCTGTAAGGCAGTTCGCCCCATATAATGATAGGGTGGGTAATTGATCTCTGCACCTGCAGAAACTAAGTGGGTAACGATATTCAGATAGCCCGCCCCAGAGGCCAATACGACCGCTGTTCGGCCACCATTATTCCCCCCCGGGGCGTTGACGTCTGCCCTGCCGCTACGAGTATCTCGACCACGGCGAGATGCCCATTATGAGAGGCGGCTTGAAGAGCTGTCTGTCCATAGTAGCCCTTAGGGGGCTCATTTGGGTTCATTGATTGGGATAAGAGCCGTTGTACTTCGAGTAGATCGCCTTGCGCAGCTGCAAGCTGAAGAGGAGACCACATGCCCTCATCGTCGGAGTCATCAAGCTGAGACTGTCGAGATGATGAAAGTCGACTTTGCATGATGGAACTTCTGCTACGGTCGTTTCGTGCCACCCGGTGACTGTATCGGTTGACTCTTGAGAAGAGGGAAGATGCTTGTCCAGTTAAAGCGGCATGAATATTTTGTACAAGATAATACCAAAGCAGAACTGAACCAAGGCTAGACAAACAAACCACTAAGATATTTGGAAATCATGCATAAGCGAATAAACTAGTGCTTATCTAGAAGCATATCGGTAAGAACGGGAGATCCCACATCAGGCACAGGGGGGGAGTAAAGATGTCGCATTCAACAGCACGTTGCGTCAGGACCGCCCCATAGCTGCCATAGCTGGGGCTACTCTGACGATGAGACGAACCGGCAAGCACATCATTTTGATGTTTGAAATGACTCTACCTGGATTGACAACATTAGTGAAAGTCTTTGGCTCGGCGACGCGGGGGTCACATACTTGTATACTCGGATTGGGGAATGATCTGGTTGACCCTCGATTGCGACCTCCATGGACCTCTATATAATTGTGTAAAGTCCTACCATTTCTAACGGTATAACTCCTCTCTGGCCTTCATCTAAGGTCTGTTCTACTACTACCAACTTAGCGTGGTTCAGAGATTACTTCCCAGCCACTCTAGGGCTACTTGAAGTCGAGGAGGCGTCCGCCCAGGTCCGCCCGGTGTTTTAGGGAATGATAAGAAATGCCCACCCTAAAGATGATTCTTGAGGAAAAAGGCAAACAGCTACTGCTTGTGCGACTCTTCCTCTTACGAAGAAATGATGTCGATATTTTGATACAGAGATTCTGTCTCGAAGTCTGTTCCGAAATACCTATACCCGTTACAGTCACTCTGCCTTATACCCCTTCCTTGGTGTCATTTCATTCCATCTGTGGTAAACAGCTTTAAACTTACTTCTATATTCGACTTTGAAGGTCTTTGGAGATTCTAAATGGTTGATCTAGCAAAATGGATGAAGAGGAATGCCTACTGATCTGCGGATGTTGTAGAATGTAGAGCAATAGGCCAAGTATGAACGTGACCCTCAGTACGTGTAGGTCCTCCGATTTAGGACGAGCGTCCATACATGGACAACGCCTTTCCTAGCCACTTCAAAGCACGAAGTAATATATGATCGCTAGTAGCGCAGCACTATCTATATCGCACCCACTATAGACAAGCTCGCGAAAAGTGCAGACTGTACCCGACCTTGATCAACAAGTAGAGCCGAAACCATCGAGGGGGATCTCAATCAGATAGCCGTTGTTAGTATAGATGGATTTAAAGTCATGTGCCAGATCTACCGATAGATCTTCTTTTTCTTGGAGCGTCCCTCACACCTCTTTCCTTTGAAGGGCTTTATACTGGATATTACGTTTTTATCAATGGCCTAGCGAAACATACGGTTGTATGAAAAATCACTACATTCTATCATTATTAGTAGCCTCGTCGAATCATTGTGAGATCCCAAAAGAGTACATTCCCAATCTGCAGCTGTTACAAACATGGACTAAGATTATGCAAATGAGTCTTTTCCCTTCTTTCCATGTAAGAAAGCCAACCTATTTGATTGCACTCGAAATCTCTACACCTATGGGGAGCTGATCACTGGTGGTATCCATTTTTGGCGAATGGGTCTCTGTTAGCAAAAAGGTAGGAAAAATCGATAATAACATAAGATTTCGGTGTACGAATAGTGGAGTCCATGAGACCATAATAGAATGCAACGTCACGAACAACGCCAACCGAAAAGAGTCATAGATAACAAAATGCAAGCCGGAGCCTACTTGCTAAACATACAGGGGGGGTTTTGCCTAGGCGGATGCCCACTCGAGAACCTCAAGCGCGCAGATGACGAGGAAGAGGGTGGACGGAAGAATCCTGGATTTTGTTAGCTTCGTTCTGAGTGGAGGAGAGAATGGAAGAAAGCTAACGTACCAAACCACGTAACTCTGGAAGAGAAGTTTGGACATAGCTCCAACATAGACATTGTTGATCTGACAAATCTGCGCCAGTTGCAGTGCCGAAGGCGCACCGGTGAGTAGGAAGCAGACAATGATAAAGATAGGATCATCTCAGGATGCTAATAGGCACGAATTTGGCCAGCAGAGCCAGAAGCGGTGCCATAATGAGAGTAGGAAGAAGCATACGTGCAACCAAAGACGCAATAATCAGCTTGCGCTCGTCGCTCGGGTGTTCCATATCCGCCAATGCCTCTTCGGAGAGGGTATTGCGGGCTAAATTGGCACCCAGCACGACCAGGATCAATGGGACAGCGACTTGTGCGTTCTGTTCGACGGCGCGAGTGACGGAGTTGCGCACGAAGGTGCCCTCGTCAAAGAAGAGGCTTTGGAGGGATGGAACGGAGGCCACAACGATGGCAACAAGCATGGCCCATAGAGGTGGGTTCATGAAAGCCCATGCACCACGCATGAATCGACCGATTCCACGTGTAATCGCCGAGAGCGTCTTTTGAGCTTTCGAAGGGAGGCACCCGTACAGAGAACCCGACTTCTTCTCCCAGGACTCGTACATGCGATCTCTTCTTTGGCGGATAGATGCTTTCCAGCGCTGCATGTAAGTTTGGTCCGCGGCTTGCGCTTCCCGTGCGGTAGCCTCCACATCTGGGAATGAAAGTATATCACCTCGAGAGCTCTGGCGGGGCAGGAAGGGTCCGCTGGGCGGGGGTCCAATAGTTGATGGCTCATCGGAGATATGACTTCCCACGACTGTTCCCTCACGAGAACCGACGGAGGACGTTTTCGTATAGGTGTATTCACACGTGGAGACCGGCGTCTGGTCGCCGGACTGGAACTCGCCATGTGCGTGGACATCGACAGGACGGCTTAAATCCTCCGAATGACGGGTGCGCAGTAGGGGCTCGTCCGGGTCCGTCTGCTCCGGGTTATCGGTGTAACGCGCCTGACCTTGCTCAATACGTGACTGGCTTCCTAAATCGTCGCTCTCCATATCCTCAAGATAACGTTCTTTCGGTGCCAACAAGACATGGTAACCCCAGCTCCAGCGAACCAATTGTCCCAGCTGCTGAAAGATAAGTAGGTATAGGATGCCACGGGCGGCTACTTCGTCGTCATTGTCATTCGGGACACGATCCCAGTGCAGACCTTTAAGGGTTTGCGACAGGGACATGACGAGAGAGATCGGGAGAGAATTGGAGTTTCCAAAGACCTAATTGATGGACATCAGTTCGGTTCTTACGTGGGGCCTGACCGTTGACGTACCGCCATCGCCGCCACAAAATTGGACTGGCGTTTCTTGAAGCGACAACATCGCGAAATGGTGAATGCGCACAAGTACGAGACGGTCGTCTGAACCACAAAGATGAACGGGATAATCGCCAGATCGGACAAGGTCTCTGCAGTTAATTGGGAGCCTAGTTTGATGAAAACTGTTTCTTATCAGCAAGATGGACGATAAGGATCAGGAGGAAACGCATTCATACTCAGACAAGGGGTGAACAAAGTCACGTTGAGGTTTGCGACAAGCTTCTGAGCATCGGCATCGAACATGCCCTGTTGGGCAGCAATGTAACCGGGCAAGCTCACGCACACCACTTCCAGTACGGCCTCGAAGACGAGCAGTACGAGGTGCCCAAAGGAAGGGTGGTTGGCATGCGCGTTAGCGCCTGCCGCGATCAGGTTCCCAACGGGATTTTGAAAGGCATTGTTCTGAATAGACCGGGGCAGGGTAAAAATGGCCATGAAGATGGAGGAGAGGTGGAGACCTCAGAGGGAAAGTCGCAGAGGAAAGAGAAAGATAGGCATTCCCTTGGCCCATGCAAGAATCTTGGCTTTCAAGGTTTCTGCCCTGATTTCCGCTACAGATTGATATGTCGCCTGGGAGGTGGCGTCACTGCAAGGATCACGATGGAGAGAGAGGTACAACTCGTCCAACGTCTAAAGTCTAAGATCGAACATCAGAAATTATGGTGCCTTGCGCACAAAGATTGGTCACTTCGTGTTCGAAAGACTTGGATGACGCAACATTCGCCGTTGATCAATGACGAATCAAGAAGCTCGATGCGTGCACACCGTTGGTGGCCTGGGGCATCAGATTGGTCCGTGCTTCTACACATAATTCGGCCCGTCCCACGCTACCATGTACAATGTCGACTCGTTGCTCATCTAGTTCCAGGAGTTGACATGGATCGGTGAATACAAGCGGAAGCAAAATGGTATATTACAAATATCTTCCACAGAAATGAAGGAAGCCTGCTGTGCTGCCGGTGCGTGTAACCTCTCAACGTGCCAAGGTCACGTCCTGTTGGACACATCTCCAACATATCTATACTCCGCCCACAAACCCGAGCTTTTCTCCCATTTTGATGCGCTGGCCCTTTTCAACACTCCATGTCCACCCATCTGGTCTCTGATCCTCCGGCCAACCTGCATCAAAGGATTTGCGAGAGCCGAGAGGCGCTTCAAATACAAGCACAATCGTACTACCCAGCTGGAATCCACCCATCTCCTCGCCACGTTGCAAAGGATGTCCTCCCAGTGTGCGACTCGCGTGGCGGTAGGTAGCCTCAGCAAACCCGGGGTCCCGCTCTCCTCGCTTAGCAGCCAAGGCTGCCGCCAAATCTGCCGCTGTATCGGTCAGTAGGCTGTTTGTGCGAAGCTCCGAATCAAAGTTGATTTTGATCGAGCCCACGTTGGTCGCGCCAACCGGCGTGTAACTGAAGAAGCCCCAGCGCCAGCGGCCAAGAAGTGCCACACGCTCGTTGAGAGTGAACAGACCGGGCAGATGGCGCTGCAGGTAAGGAGAGACAGAATACAATTCACCCGCAAAGTGACGGCGACTTTCAACGACCCATGGGGCCGGCGAATGGAATCGGTGGTAATCACCCGGAGCCAGGTAAATCACACAGTAGAATAGGGCATGGTTGGCAGCGGTCTTGGGCGCATACCACGGAGTACCCTCTCCAAGGGCCAGCTCCTCTTGGACCTGCATTTCGGACGTTGCTTTGGAGGCGGTAGAAGCATCCATCGAGAATCGTCTCTTGGGGGCGGTGTCACCTGACAACAGCGAGGGAAGGGTGTATGAGATCCCGTTGACACGAGCAAATTCTTCATCCGACTTCATATTCTCGTCGTCTTGCACAGTCTCATGCGTTTTCGAATCGATTAGTCGGTTGCTGTGGTCGGCGTGCGAGGGGGTGGCAGAGCCCAGAAGAGCTTCCAGACTGTATGTCGAACCTTTGACCTGTTCCACCTCACCCCGCTCGATCATTCCGAATTGTAGAATACGGCCATCCGAGGGCGAGATGAGAGCATGTACGTCGGGGTCGAGTGGCCGAACGCCGGGTTTCAGCTTGCGATAGAAGAAGGCTGCCAAATTGGGGTAGGTGTGTAGGTCAGGCTCCGCAACCTCGCTCAGGTTGACGCCAAAGACCCAAGAGTAAAGTTTGAAACCGGGCACCCGTAAGTAGTAAGGAAGTTCAATCTCGTTGAAGCGACCCCATAGGCGCGACATGGCCTTCAGGGGCAGCGTGGACATGATCTGGACTTGCCACGAGCCCGTGGGTACGATGCGCGGTCGACGTGGCGGTCGCGCACCATTTTCCCACTCCCCTCCAGATTCTTCTTGGGCGATACGATCACGCTCGGCACGTTGCGACTTGTAGAAATGGAGAACGCCTAGAAGACCAATGCCGAGTCCGACAGGAATTGGGTACCATTCCACCTTAGTGTTCCGCAGAGCGAAACGAAGCCGTGACCCAAAGCCTCCCTTGGTTTTATTTTCGCTGCTGTTGTCTTTGCTGTATTGTCTCCATGACTTCGAGAAATGGCGCACGCTGGCCTTGTGGCAGGCAGTGGCCCGGAATGAGAAGACCTCCATCGACGCAACGCCCCTCGTCACCGGAGCGGCGGGATGGCAGTGGAAGAGAGCTGAGTGGTTGATAAGGCGCTTGGCCATAGTGCTGTTTATTCCATGAGTGCCTCGAGACCCAGTCGTCCTCGAAGCTTTTGCGGAGAACAATTTTGTCGCGCCAAAACAGGCAATACGATTAGGCCGATTGACCGCCTGGCAGAATCACTCGTGGAGTGATGCCATGCTCATTAATGAACTCCTCTCTTTCTAATATTCTCTAGCTATGCTTGTCTGTTGGGGCATCAGATCTTTCAATGCTTTTCTTCTCATGGATCTTGTTTTTAAACGTTGATTTTGCGGAAGTTGCCCGTCTAGCAGCGTGTACCTTATCAACCCCAGTCTTAGCTTTCTGCCACATCTCCGAAAGACACACATCACTTCACCAATCCCGCCTGGTGCTTTCGAGGGCTATACCTATTATCCTATACCACTGTCCACCTCGGTTACAACACGAGCTTACTTAGCTGCCGTCTAGCTCTCATACAGCTCCCACCTAGCCATCGTTCCCGAGCAAAGATACAGACCTCTCTTTAGCATGTCCGCTACCCCAGATGACGCTAGTAAGGGCCCAAGGGCTGTGACTCTCAACGTCCTCTGTCCTTTTCTTCCTCCGCCGAGCCGTTTTACCTTTCACAACGTTCCTCTCGCTACAACCATTGCCGAACTGCAAGCCCGGCTAGCACAAATCATTTTAGGCCATGTACCTGCCACGTCACGCTTGATCTTCCTAGGAAGACCACTCACGGTGGACAGTGCCACTCTGGAAGAGGTCTTCGGTCCTGTCAATGTAAGAGTTGACCTGCCAGCCCTAGTTGCCTATAAGCTGACCCAGATTATAGCAATCCGAGTATACGCTCCATTTCATATCACAGGCCTCTGAACCAACTACAGCACCCGGGAAAGCATCGACGGCTTTGAATACTTTACCTGTTGGTCAACAGGCACCAAGCATATTGAATATTCCTCATCCTGTTGCATCCTCTGCGCAGCCGGCTCTTGCGCAGGAACTCCGTCGTCTTCATGGATTACATGATCCGCGCGCTATTCTCGAGAGACACCAAGCAATCCTCCAAGGATTGGGCTTTGCCAGCAGGCCAAGCGCCACACAGAGCACTGTGCAAACTGACAGCAATGATCATCCCATCTATCAATGTGTCGGTCCCGGTGGTCAGAAAGCCATAATAATTCCCGCATCGACGCGCACAACCCATCAAACCGTACAATATCATTACCAGAGCTCGTCTTCCACTGGACCAAATATCAATGTTGCAGCCGGTGCTAACCCGAATCCAGCTGATCGAGCAATGGCTGAGAACATCGTGCGCCAGGCACTTGTTAACAATCAACAGCGTCGACAGATTGGAAACGCCGCAAACCCACCCGGAATTGGACGTTTTATGAGCCGTGTCTGGCTCTTCATACGCCTCTACTTCTTCTGCTACGTGATCAGTGCACCTGGTACCTGGACGCGCATCTTTTTCGTCACTGCGGCTCTACTCATCTCCGCCTTATCCGACACGAATGTTCCCCAGGTGCTGCACGGCATCATCGTGCAGCCACTGCAACGCCATCTTGAAACACTTGCGCATATGGGCGGACCGGGCCAGCCTGCGACTAATCCTCCTCAAAATCACATCTTAGGGGAGATTTTGGATTATTTCCGCCGTGCAGAGAGATCTTTTGTGCTTTTTCTTGCTAGTCTTGTGCCAGGTATTGGCGAGCGTCAGGTTGAAGCACGCAATGCGGCTGAGGCGGAAGCACGAAATGCGGCTGAAGTGGAAGCTCGAAATGCTGCTGAGGCTGAGGCTCGCGAGCAAGAGCCAGCGCCAGAGCAGCAGCAGTCGTCGCAGGAACATCCAGAGACACAGGTGCGTGTCGAGGATACGCAAGACAACCAGAATATTCAACAGCCGCAGCAGCCTCTAGCACCTGTGCCGGTGCCCGCTGACTGGTGAGACTAAGATATGTTAGCATTTCTGAAAATCGATACCCTTCATTTACTTCAATAGGAGTAGTCGCTAGGTACAAGCTCTAGAAAGAAAGATCAACGCTGAAAAAACAGAATAAACGAGGTCCTTCAATAACGATATTCCACAGGAGGTCTGAGATTTAGCTACACTGGTGTCCTCGAGTGGGCTTTTCCCAAGCTTTTAAGCCGGCATCTTTCTGAAAGAGATACTTTCAAACTCATGATATAATTTCCCGTTGAAAATGCCTTTTGGTTTTTCGCTTGCCATTACACCCAACCTTTTTGCCCTTTTTTCTCTTGTTTCTTCCTGAATTACTTTTTTTACACCTTCTATATGTCTTATACCCGTCAATGGCCTTCAAGACAGAATCCCATCTTGATATCCGGTGGGGAAATTGTACGGGTAGATACTGACAACATACTCTCCTAGTATGTGCATAAGTTCACGCGAATTTGTAGGTAAAAGAAATGTACTCTTCTTTGGTCGTTGAACCCAATTATTCCCAGAAAATTCGAGCCACGTTCCGATTGCACCAAAAGCGCGGGATGCGGACACGCTACTTCTCACATGTACAGACATGAGACCAGCGTTAATTGAAATTCCCGACCTGTCAATCGCGCTTTGAACAGACCGCCGGGGTAACGGTAGGTCAATTTGCTGCTCCTCGCGAGCGCATGTGTCCAGCCTGGATCAGCAGATTCTGATTGCTTGTCTTTTGAAATTCAACAATATTTGCATCCTTTGTCAAGAGCATGAAGAGGAAGGTGCAGGACTGTACATCGAGGATTGCGGTGATCCATGATGACATTCCCGCTTCTCAAATACCAAAAGACGAAGACTTACCGATTCCATTGAATACTGCTCCTTTTATCAAACTGTCTTTTTGATTCTGCGATCGACCTTGATTCGCACTACCGCAGCCAAAAGGGTCGCAGCGGTAGCCATGGATCCAGCGTAGAAGATGGCTGGTCGATAGGCGCCAATACCGCCTGCTTGCCCGCCAGAGGCATTGAGAATATAACCGGCAATCGGGGCACCCTGTGAAACCATAAGAATCAAGATACGAATAAGCTGCTTTGAATCAAGTAACTCACCAGGAGATAACCACCCAACCACCCACTCACGATCATGCCAACGGCAACCGACACTCTAGCGGAACCAAAGACATTTCCAACAACTGTCGGCATAGTTGAAAAGAACCCACCATTTGCCGCGCCATTAATAACCACAAACGCAATCAGAGGTCCGATAGAAGTCGAAACGGGCCATAGCACGAAAATACTCAACGCACTAAGCAGCAACGACAAGAAGAGGGTGTTCAACGAGCCCAGCTTGTCGCACGCAAATCCGCACGACAAACGTCCAATGGCAGAACAGAAGTTGAATGCAGCGACAAGACCAGCTCCAGCACTGGAAGGTAGACCCAGTGAATTCGTGTACAGGGGTAGGAAGAAGGCCGGCACGAAAAGTGGGAATGTACCAATAGCACCGACTGCAAAGAGCACGGCGAAGCGCACATCCTTAAAGAGACTCCATTCAATCATCTTGGCTTGCTTGATCGGGGCTCGTTCCTTGATCAGGTACGCCGCTGGCAGACCGGTTCCTATGATCAGGAACCCGAGAATCCGGAAGGTCCACGCGATGCCAACACTTTCAAGGAGAGCATTGAGAATGAAACTGATCACTGTTCCACCGAGTCCACCACCGGCATAGACGATGCCATTGGCGATGCCGCGTTTTGCCTTGAAGTATTGCGCCGGAGTCACAGAGACGACCTAGGTATACGTGAGCAAGATCAATGACAAAGTCCAACACGCGAAGAGGGACAAACCATGAAGCACAAACTAGTTCCAAGCCCGCCAACAAATCCCCAAGTCATAAACAACCCGGCAACACTATCCACCGCAAATCCACTGAGAATGCTCCCCAGTCCAAGCAAGAATATCCCCAAGAGCGCAGTCACTCGCGCGCCAATCTTGCGAATAACTGTCGCATTTGGAACAGCCAAGAGCGAGATACAAGCTGGACAAAGCGAGCCCACAAATGCTAGCGTCGAGGATGAATAGCCCTTCTTGTCGACAAGCTCCGCTTGCATGACGCCCCAAGTATAAGAAGCGCCCACAAACCACCACGTCACGACCGCGCAAGCGAAGATAAGAACCCAGCCATAGCCCCCATCAGGAACTTGTGAGTCTGCAATTAAAGACTCCCGCATAATGTCATCTTCAACTGATTCTGGGACGGACCCTAAGTTTCGCTGGCGCTCCTTGCTGTGGTGTAGATTGGGTAGTTCAATTGCCGTTGTGGGCAATGTCTGTGTTGCTGTCGCCATGGTCCCTACTTATCAATAGTTTGACTCCGGCGGGTTTTGTTCAGAATTCTTAAAGTCAGCTGGAGACCCTACGCCTTTTTTGCCATCAGATCAGAGATCAGGGTTCCGTTCATGTCATAGGGCGTGCACGTGATTGCGGTTATTCGCGGTTTGGACGTTCTTGGAGATGTGTGGATCTTATTACAATCTTCTTCTGATCATTATGTGATGCGATATCGGATGAGCTTGACTGAATCGTTATATGGGAAATTTCAAGGGCTTAACGATGATCGTGGAATCAGATTTCCAGGTATAGCCATTGGAATACCACAACTATTGGATCTATATACAAAAGTATGCTAGTACTAGAGGTAACATTGATGTCTATCCGATCGACTTACAACTTAGTCCCAGATCTGTCAACCTGCACAGAAGGAGGCTCAGAAGCCGGCGCCATAGGTCCCGTATCAAACCCTTCCTCGCCACTGAAATGCCTATCAAAAAAGTTAGCATCCGCACCAAAAGGCAGAAAATCAGGATAGAAGTTACCATCCTCGCTCAGCACCTCCGGACAAAAAGCTACAATCCCCATTTGACACACAGTCCCATCCACCTCCAACACCACGACCACCCTCCCACTCAGGAACAGTGTCGGCGCGGAACAGTTTCGTGCCCTTAGCAAGGAGGGACTGAGCGCTACCCTGTGATGGAGACTTCACAGTCGCCCGGCGCTGGAAAGTACTCAGTCCAGCGGTGAATACATGGAAATCTTCGATGGAAGTATCCTCTGGCATGAGGCCCGTTAATGCTCGGCCCATGGCGATCAGAGGCGCCGCGTGGGCGCAAATAAGTATCGATTTGCTCGTGCGGTGCTCGGGTTTAAGATCGGCTTCGAGCGCCGTTATTTCAGCGTCCACGTCCTCTATTATGCCTTCTAAGACTGTGGCAACGCGGTTGTGTAGCTCTGCGATTGTTTCGCCTCGCGAGGAGGGCATGAGTAATGATGCGTATTTCTTTTCGCGGGAATCTGCGATCAAAGTTGGAAAATGGCCACGCATGATTGATGGAGGTGGATGAGAGGGGTGTTCGAAGAAGGTCGTTGGGCCAAACCATTCTCTATTGAGCTGTTAGTGATCTGTGCAGGGCGGATGAAAGTTCAGCTTCGAAATGTGCGGTTTACTTACCCGAGTCCATTCTCCAGTCGCACATCAAGATCGGCGGCTGCATCAATCGATCCATGCCCATTGCTGAAGTTGTCTTGTTGTTTACGCTTGAGTTCCTCGACGGAAGGCTGGATTGTCTGCAGGCACCTGTAGAAGGGACTCGAGTATATACGAAAGGGCTTCGGGTGGAAGTCTGAGCCTGCGATGTGTTCGGCAAGCTCATAGGACTGGCGCACACCATGCGCCGTCAAGGCTGGGTCTGCTGGATTGCCTGTAGGAGTTGGGAATTGTGACTTGTAGGTGCCGGTGCGGAGGTCAATCGTCCAATTGAGACGGTGCTGGTGATTTTGTTAAGTCCACGGCAAACCAGAATCACAAATCTTGCACTTCAAAGGACTTACCCCGTGCCGGGTGAGGTATATCGTATCCAGCGGCATGATGAGCTTTGTGTTTCGAGAAATGAAATGTTGCGGGGAACGAGGGACATGTAGGGCAGAACGGGGGCACCCGACGGGCGGTCGCAGCGGTGCCTCGGCCCAAGTAGAGTCGAGTCTAGCATTGCTGCTGCAACTACTAGGCCCGAAAACTAGGACGGGTGAACGTGGACTATTTCACTCCACGAGGAGTCTACCCTAAGAAATTTACAACTACAACGAAATGATATGCTGACCAGAATCACCGTGCATTGGAGAACCATGTACTCTGCAAGCTATCTCGTCGGGGTATCCGCTATCTAGATTACATTCCCAGGGCCTAGCCCAGAACATGCGAGACCAGTCAAAACAACAACTTTTTTCAATTCGTTTTCTAAAACGAAATCCTCTAGTAGAAGAAGCCGAGGAGCTTGCCAGCAACGTGCTTGCGGCGAGCCTCCTCGTGGTCCATGATACCAGCGGAGGTGGTCAGGACGACGTAGCCGAACTGACGGGAGGGAAGGAGCTGGGTAGCCCACTTCTCGAGGTCACGGAGCTGGACGGGGTAGCGGGGGTTGATGACACCACACTTGTTGAGGCGGCCGTTGAGCTGGATAACGATCTTGCCGGAGCGGTGGTCGTCAACCTCCTCGAACTCGCCGATGTAGCCTGAAAGAGATTGTTGTCAGCATGTTGCGAAGATTTAAAAGTCGCCGATTACTGAATAGCAAATGAAAGCGCTTTCGGAAACGTGTAAGATCTCCGCGGTTAATCTATCGGACACTTAAAAGGCAAACGTCGTGGGTGATTGAAACAATCCGCCTAGTTATCAGCCCGAATAACGGGGAGAAGTACAAAAGGTGAAGACATGAGAAACAAATGGGTAAAATCCAAGCAGAAAACTGAACGAGAAAAGCAGCGAAAATCCAGATTGAGGAGACGTACCGTGCTTCTGCATGACAGACAGGAACTTGACGATGACCTTAGAGGCAGGGCGGATCAAAACCTGACGCTTGCCAGCCTTCTCGGCGTTGTTCATGGCGTTGAGCGCATCGTTGAGGACGGAAGTCTTGACCATTTTGTCGGTTGTGGAATCGAGATTCTCAAATCAAGGAAGTGGATAAGAGGTATCTGTTTACAGTGCCGGAGGTCAGCCACAACTAGTCGTCGAGCGCAAAGAGTGCCCCTTCCTTGAAAAAGGAGTTCTTCAGCCCGTTGCCGGATGGGAGATGCGTATCATCCATACATCTGCTGGTCTTGAACCGGCATGAAAGTCCAGATCCTGCAGATGAAGAATGATTGCTCTCCCAGACTAGCTGAGAGGCTGATGGGGGGACAGGGTAGCATACATACCTCGAGGAATGGTCCGTCGGTTGTAGCGGGTTGAAGGATCGAAAAACTCGGCGGTCGGCGAAGTTAGGGTGTTAGCTGACTGTGCGCGGGTAGGGTTTCGGCGCGCATTTACCCTTATAGTCACGTGATCTGCCATTGATAAGGAAAGCAATTTAGGCCTCAGGCACGATAAATCGGCCCTCTGCCGTTACAGTCTCTACTATACAAAATTAGCTTCGTCATACTCGATACATCCCGAGAAGTACCGACAGGATATCGCTGTACATTGGGAGTCCTGTGCAGGTGGGCTTGGGGTGGGCTTATATGTGGATTATACGGCGGAGAAGATGAAGTAAACAGCTTTTTCCATGGCAAGAGGATCTTCTCTGGGAATGGGTTGACATGATATGGGGGGATACATAAAGGAGGGGGGCGGTACATGAGGGAGGTGACAGGATACATGAATCTTGGGCTACATGAGGTGCAATGCTATATGGATGCGAGGGGGGTCTTGGTCTAATTAAAAAGCAACGTAGGAATTTCAGGAGAAGAAAGGATAAAGGGTTGTATCACGAAGAAAACGCAAAGGCCATAAGGGGAAGGGACGGGTTTCGTTCGGGCGTATCATGAGGAAATAGCACGGCGAAGAGCAAGTGCCAAGAGGGGACGAGTTCAAGGGCACGGTGGTAAGCGGGAATTTCGAAGTTCGTGCTGGAATGGGGGGCAGGGTGATGGGGGCATTTGGAGAAGGCTCGCGACGTGCAAAACAGATCCCCACCGACCATCAAAAGTACCAAGTCAATGCAAGGAACCCAGGTCGCCCCGGAGCTTCACTTGTGGGATTGATACATGAACGATTGCCGCCCGGCACCCGCTGCCTCCAACCGAAACATCGCTAGGAGGCAGGACGGGTGCAGCCGGCTTTGTTATCGATGGGATGAAAAGCTTTCAGCACTTAACTTAGGCCATGCCAGTGCTCATGTTGATCTGGCGCTTGACCTGCTCACGAGTCCAGCGAGCAGTCTCAATGGTTCGCGGGCTGTACTGGCGAGTTGTGCGGGTCTCACGAACGAGGGTGGTGACCCAGTCGTTGCGGAAGTAAGCGGCAAGCTCACCGTTGGGGAAAGCGTCGGCAAGATCACTGTCAAAAGTTAGCAATGTGTGTCATTCAAAGATTCATAGGTGAAAGCTTACCCAAGGACACCCATAGCGGAGCGCATCAAGCCCTCACTGCGGTTACCCTCCTGCGAGATGATGTGGAGCAGCTGGAAGATGGACTCGACGAAGGGCTGGATCTGAGCAATATCAGGGCTGCCCTTGTAGGACAGGAGGATACCGCCCCAGGCATCCATGATACCCTCGCGCAGGGAGACAATGTAGTCAACCATGTCGTATGGGAGGTCAGAGCTAGTGGTGACCGAAGAAGCCTGCTGAAGGACCTGGCCGACAACAGTCAGGTAGGTGTTGAAGGCAGTGCCGATCGCCTGGGCGATGTCACCGAAGGTCTCCAGAATAGCAGGCTTAAGCTGGTTGGTGGAAGTGCGCAAAATGCTGAGGAGCAAGTTCATGAAGTCATCGCAATAAGGCTGGACCTTCTCGTTAAGAGCACGGGCAATGTCGCTAACAAGGCCGATGGCCATGGAGCAGAGACCGGGCTCCTCCTGGTTGCCGAGAGCGTTGAACAGGAAGGGCTTGAAGGATTCCATGTACTTGATGAAGTCCTCCTCGAGAGCACTGGCAACAGCACCGACAGTAGCAAAGACAACATCGGGAACACTGGACTTGGGGCCGACAGTCTGCAAGACCTGGAGCAGGACGTGCATGATGCGGTCAGCCTGGGGCTTGATGTCAGTCTCGAAGCGCTGGACAATAGCCAGGATGACACTGATCAAACTAGTCTGCATCTCCTCCAACAGAATCCGATCCTCTGTGCTGACAACCTGCTGCTGCATGGGGATGGTCTGCTCGAGGCGCTGGAGGATAAGATCCGAAAGGGTAGCCACCATGGCGAGGCTGTCGTTGGCCGAGTTCAGAACGAAGGAGTTGAGAACTTCGTAACCGGCGGTGCGGAGCTGGTTATCAGCGTCCTGGCGCTCAGTCACAGCAAGCAGGGACTTCACACTGTCCTCAAAGTGCTTGGAAAGAGGGTTGGTCTGGGACCCAGCATCGCCGGCGAAACGGTCGGCAACGTTCATCAAAGCCCAGCAGCAGGAGCTGGCAATCTTAGGGCTGCTGGCAAGGCCGTTGAAAAGGCAAGAGATAAGGGGTTGCAGGTGCACATTGGGGTCCAAAACCTCGGGGCAGCAGTCACAGACACGACCAAGAGCGTAGGCAGTGGAATCGCG
Source organism: Penicillium maclennaniae (assembly GCF_028827695.1). Lineage (NCBI taxonomy): Eukaryota > Fungi > Ascomycota > Eurotiomycetes > Eurotiales > Aspergillaceae > Penicillium > Penicillium maclennaniae. The sequence goes on along the minus strand of NW_026623215.1, from coordinate 617,185 downwards.
GACGGAGACAGACGAATCCTCCATCATGCCCAAGAGAACAGACAGAGCCTGCTTGATCAGAGGCTCCAAAACGCTAGGCTCGGGGCCCTCCATGATAGCGCCGAAGGCGGCAACGGCGGCATCACGGCGGCGCCAGTCTTCGTTACGAATGTTCTCCTCAACAAAAGTGACCACGGGCTGAATGACATCACCCTGCACACACTGAGCGTACAGCTGCAGAGCCTGGTAGGCAGCACGCGACACGTTGTACTCATTGTCATCAGCATCCTCATCCTGGCGGCACATGGCCTGCAGCAGAACGGGAACAACTTCGCGAGTGGCAACGCGGGCGAAGCCGAAGAATGGACGAGCCTCGACACCCTCCTGCTGGGCCTCGGCGTTGTCATCCTCAATAGCAATCTCTTCCTCGCACACAGTGCACCAGAACTCGATAGCTAGCTTGGCAACATCCTCCTCTTCGCTCTTCATGCCCATGATGCTGAGGCCGAACAGAGCCTTCTCCATGTAGAAGCGCATCTTCTCGTAATAGGCACCCATGATGCGGTTCAAGCAGCCAAAGGCACCGGCCTGCACGCGGACCTCCTCGGCCTGGGTGGCCTCGCAGACCACCTGCATAATGTAGTTGCGCTCGCCCTCGTTGTCCATATTGGAGCGCACGAAATCGACGGCATCGCTAAGAGCAGCAATAGCGGCAAAACGAACCTCCATGTTGGGCTCCTCGCGACGGGCACCCTGGACGACGGCGGTCAAGATAGCGTTGGAGTGAGAAGTCAAGCTAGCACGGAGATCAGGGTCTTGAGACTCGCAAATGAAACCAATAGTCGTCAGGGAGGACTGCTTCAGAGCGTCGGTGCCGCTCGCCACGTTCTGGACGAGAATGTTCATCAGGTCGGGCCACTCATTGCGCGGTAGCTCGATGGAGGCAATCGAAACGATCAATGTAGCGGCGGCATTTCCGGCGCGGGTGTTGGGGAGTGCAGAGTCTTGAGGGCGAGCTCCTTGACCTGCGTCTTGGTGTCCAAGGGGATCTGTGTAGCCCATCGCTGCTGCACCTCGCGCAGCTTGGCCTGCTCTCGGAAGGTGAAAGCGTTCTTCAGGGCAATACCGGCGGCGACACGGATGTGAGGGGGGCTGTCTTCGTTGGCCAGTTCCTGGCCGAGGGTGGTGAGATAGGCGGCCTAAGAAAAAAACACGTTAGCACCACCGTGGGTGAGAGAGGGGCCGCCTCGTACGCAAGTCAGGCATCCTGAGCTTGTACCAAACGAGACGAACGAGATATACGGAGCGAACTTACGAAGTCTACCTCCGCGGCATGGGCGAGCTGCTGCTCAGCATTGGAACGTTCCGCCGCATCTGCGCAAGAAAGAGGGTCAGCGAGGGGCTTTCACACACAGAGTGCTTTCGAGAAAAGCGGCTGGAACAGCTTGGTCCTTGACGGGGAAGAGTTCAGACTTACCTGCTGAGAGAGTGCTCTGCAACACTTGACGAGCATCCATGATGTCTGAGGGAGACGCAACGGATGGAGGATGTGGGGGGAAGAGAAAAGGGAAAAAAGAAACTCGACAAGGAAAGAATCAACTCCTGATCGTCCAGATAAACAACGTAATGACTTTTCAAGAACACGAATCACGGGCCACCGTTAGATCGTGGTGGAAGTAGAGTCCCAGGAGTGGCAGGTGGGAGGGAAAGGACGGGGTGTTTTCGTGGATATGACGAGGCATGCACAGGTCTTTCCGCGAGAATCACGAGGAGAAGGTGCCTTCGATACACGCTCTTAGCGAGAACAGGGGAGTAGCGGAAAGTTGAAGCCAAAAGACTCTGGGTAATGAGAGTCTGAAGATATTTAGACAGGTAGGAGATCAAAGGCAGAATTCGAGCCTTGGGGGGGGATGAAGTCCATTGCGCTGCTGGTCTTGATTGGCGGGGGTGACGGATGGCACGTGAGTCGCCGCCTCAGGCAGAACCGGTTGCTTGTCTTTTTGCTCTAGACGGGTTCACAATGGGATTATAATAGCCCGCGATAGGTGTCAATATTTCGAAAGGTATATGTACTTATTATCATTCTAACTAAGTTGATTCACGACTCGTAGTGGTGGGTTTCACAATCTGTCAACCCCTCTGTGAGGTCTGCTTGTTTTGGTTTTCCTCCTTGAAGAAGCCTCCACTGTTCACCGTGTGGCCCCAGCGACCGATCCCTTAGCCCTGTCCACACACAACTATTTTTGCAGTGGAGTCCACTAAGTTGGTCAGAAGGTGCTAGAGGCTGGACGTGTCATAAAGGATTGTGGCTGGAGGTCAGTGGTAATAGGCAAGGGATGGGGAAATGCACTCCTTAGTAATTTGCAAATATAGCTCGATATTGGGATACCCCTAAGCTTTCATGACCATGCCTAGGGAACCTGCTTACTGCGAATGGAGTGTCAAAGAAAGCCGGGAGAAGGATAAGTATGAAAAATAGTAATGTGGAAGATTTATGACCGCCAAACACCTTTTTTTTCCCATGCACTCATTCGAGACTATGCTCATTCTTCTTCCTCTTCTTCGTCTTCTTCTTCCTCTTCTTCCCCTTCTTCCTCCAACCCTTCATCCACCTCTTCACTTTCCATAGCTGCATCCAGGTCCAAGACGTCATAGCGCATACCATCCCCATATAGCACACACACCGCCCGCCGGCCTTGACGTCCGTTGACATCTACGTGCTCGGGCTTGGATTTGGACCCAGACACTGCAAAAGCGTGCCGAACTATGCCTGTCTCGATCAATGAAGAAACATCCAGCGATTTTGTCGACACTGACGGTTTCGCGTTTGTCGGTTTGGTCTCGCAGTGTGTGTAATCGGGCATCATTGTCAGTGCGCTAGCTTTCTCGGATGTCTGTTGCGCCGAGGCAGGCTGGAAGGGGAAATTCAGCAGGTAGGATGATCCTTCTATACGGAATCAGTCACTATATCTTGGCAATCCTAGAGCAACAGACATACTGTCATCTGTCCACAAGACCATCAGGGTATCATCTTGGACGAATTGTAATTGACGAACTTCTCCTTCTTCCAGGGTGATGGATGCGACGGATGTAGCTCTCGTCGAGCTGACGCCGTTCACCGAATCGAGAACCGTACGGTAGATGTAGACTGCAAGGCAGGTGTCAGTTCCCATTTCAACACAGAAGGGAGATATGTACAAACACGATGGCTTTGAACTGACAGATCGTGCAGCGACGTAAATGGAGCAAGGCCTCTTCTCCTCGGCATTCTGGGAATGATGAGCATAAACTTGATAGGATTTGAATCAAGAGACTTACCTCGTAACACATCTTCAGATCAAGAACATCCCGATCACAATCCGCGTGAAGCGTCAAGGGAGATCGGTGCAGGATACCTCTTCGCTGGGTTAGTGCAATCTCCGCAAACACCTTCTCGAACTGGATGCCCAGTCGCTTCGTTAGGTCATTAAGCTTAGGAGCATCCACCGAAGTGCTATCACCACTTTGTTCCTGAATCTGACGCTGTTGCTGAAGTAACGACTTGAAATTGTCATAGAACGACCGGTCATGGCCATCAGGCAACCACTTATCCGCAGGAGGTTGTGGAACAGGCGGCATTCCCAACATAGGTAGCTGACGGATGTAGTTGCGAAGCACGCTCTTCTGTAGTGCACCGGTGATGTACTTGGTGGTGGGAGGAACATCGAAAATATCCCTCTTCTCGAGGAGTTCTTCCTCAGTCTGGGACAGAGGTTCACTGCCGAGGATCAGGATCTCGTGACGGAGCCACCTGGAGAACGCAGTGAACTGGTCCAATTCCTCGTTCGTGTGAATGAGGATGCGGTGGGCTAGTAATTGTAGACAGTCGAGCGTCTCGACAATTCCGTTGAGCTTTGGGGTGTCCAAACCGAGAACGTCACTAAGTTTGGGGAATTTGGACAATCCGACAAGTCGGCTGATGAGTACTTGGCTGCGCTCTAGCGCTGGAAGGAGATTTTCATGAGTCAATCGTCGAATGTTTTCATAGCCACCTGCGACGGCTTTGTCCCATCGCTTGTGTCCCTGTGTGCAGATGTTTAGCACTGCTTCCCTTCGCGAATCAGAATTAACTTACTCGTTCTCCAACAATGTCGACGAGGAACTCCTTCATCGGCTCAAAAGCATGTCCCGTAGCGACCAGATGATAAATCGCGGTAGTAAAGTCACACTGGCACTTTGTTTCCAGATCCATATTAACACTGCGCAAGAATCGGAAAGGCAACTCCTGGGCGTTCTTCCATTCGAGCTCAATCTGCCGCTGAACCTGTCCGATATATCGAAGCAGATTCTGCAGCTGCGTAGTCTTCGACGCGAGAAGAGACAAATAACGGCCCGACTTGGTGATGAATCGTAGGTCTAGAGTGACAAGGGTCAGAGGGCTTTGCTCTTTGCTCGCGTTGGGCGATGCTAGCAAGGCGTGCGTTGAGCTTAGCGGGTGCGAAGCATGACGAAGGATCTGGCAGGATTCTGCTTGTCCAGTAGTCTCGCCAATAGGAAATGACCCGATCTTGAAACAATCAAAGATGCGTAGATGAACCCTTCCATCTTCGAATCCGACAAACAGGACATCCACGGAGTCGCCGGTATCCTTTGCAGAAGAGTGGAAGATGGCGTCGATTGAAGCCCGCGAGCTAAATAGGTCGTCTTCAGCTCCAGTCGCAGGGAGAGTGCTCAACTTGGGAAGAGAGCTTTCAATGTCTAGCATGGACAATTCTCTAGGTAAGTCGGCCTTGAGTAGGGCGACTGCTTTTGATGAATGGGCACTGGGTGCTAAGAGATCCTCGATAGACACCTGGCCCGCTGACTCGTGTAGATGTCTCTGCGCAGCATTGCTATCTGTGAAGTTGACACCCCAACCCAGGCAGGTTACCTTGGGTGACTTCTGCCCAGAAGTAGAGCCGTCGTCTTTCGGCCCCTCACACGCCGCGTAATGGTGAACAGTCTTGCCACTGTACGCGCTGATAACACGTATTGAGCCATCACCGCATGCGACAGCCAAGAAACGGCCTGGTGAATTGTTAATTTCATACAGTTTTGTCGCGAGAAAACATACCATTGCCCTTCCACGCGAGAGCTCTGATCTCGCCATCCCCTTCGTCCTCGCCCAGGTAGGGATCACCGCCAAAGGAGCCCCCGAACACATGCTGTCCATTGAGACGAAAGACGCGCAGCTCATCATCCTCTGTCGCGAGAGCGATCAGGTCCATCGAGGGACAGTAGGCGAGGGCACTGGGTTTACATTTTTTCGGCAGCGTCTTCTCTCCGACCGGGGTGAGCTGGGGTGCCTCCATTTTAATTGTGGCGGATGAGCTGGATCAGCCCATCCTTCTCTGCAACGAAATGGGAGGGCCACGGCTTGTTGTCTTGAAGTGTTGATGGGTGGAGTTTCTTGGCGCGTGGTTCGGCGCGGGCGCGCCATGGCCTGTTTTTGTGTTCTCTTTCTGCCGTTTTGATCATACATGCAATTGTTTGACTGGCATCCCTTGATGGTTGTGTTGGCGTTGACTGCATTCCTTCTCTCTGATGTTCGACCCAAATTCTAGAATTCTGCATACTGCATTTTCTTGCTCTATGAGCAGCCAGAAAGGTTATACTCCTAATCGGGCTCAACTAACTCAATTAGTCCAACTACAGCCTGACCAAGAGTAATTTGCAAATGAGCTCGCAAACTCCATCCTACAAGCCCTTCTATATCTCTTCTGAGACATTTTCATTCACGCCTTCTTTGGCCTCCTTTATGATCTTCTCTTCGAAAACGATTTCTAAATGTTACAAGATACGACCGAATGAAGAAGTCATCGTGGTCTACGCAGGCTTCTTGAAATTTCTCCTCGGTTAACATTTCTCTCTTCTACCTTAAATAGTTGTACATGTGCACGTTTACAGCGTTCTCTTATTCTATATCTTAATTGGTAGCAAAAAGAGAAGAGCGGCCAGCGCTCATCTAGCTATATAAGCGAATGTACATGTTAGAATGGTTCTCCGTCCATCTCAGCCTGGATCATATTCTTCAGGTAACTGAGTTCATCCAACATCTCCTGCATGGTCGGATTACCACAAAGCGATGCGTTACTATGCTGCGAGCGCACGTCCCTGGTCTGTTGGTCCATCTCATAATGCTCGCGCTTTGATCCGTGTATCTCCGGAAGAATGATGGGAGATCCGTCTGGGCTACGCGATAAAGAGAGTGCCTGCATGGACTCTATGGCGCTGAAAAGGGCAGCGTGGCGTTTAGGGTTGCTTTCTACTTCTTCCATTTCCATAGGGTTGATTCCGAGGCCCGAACCATGAGACGAGGAATGGAGACAGTAAGTTGGGGGAGAGAATTCAGGTTCCACCCTGGGACATCGTCAGACGCAGAATTTGGGGATGACGGCTTGGAATGCACGGTCAGGTGCGGTGTGTTTGGGTCGGTGTTGAAAGCGGTGTCGTGTTGCGCCAGGTCTGGTGTCGTCCACTGCTCCGACGATGGGGACTCGTTCTGTCCATTGAAGGTCGATGCAGATATCATCGACTCGGGTGAGGTATTTTCGCCTTCGGTCTCGGTGTCGGTGCTCCATTCTGAGAAACGACTTTGCTCAGGGAGGTGTGAATGAGTCGACTCGTCCGCCACTGTCGTAATGCTTGAGAAGTGGCTGCGCAGGACCTGGCTTTCCATTTCTTTGTCTCTTTCGTCAATCGCACGAACAGCCTCATCCATAACAGAGGATGGTGTATTGGGAAGCGAAGGAAGACGCTTTTCCTGAGGGTCTGGGCCTGTTGGGGTCGGCGTATCGTTAGAGCCTGGTTCGCCGGATGTACCGTCCCTGATATCCCGTGTTTCAATGGGTCCCTTGGAAGCACTGTTCTGGCGACGATGCGGTCGGGTATCCACTGTAAGAAGATCTTTGGCATGTCCTGGGCTAGCAGAACTTTTCATCGCCCGGCGACTTTGAATAGTCGAGGGTTCATGGATCTCTGCAATATTTGCGGGCGACACCAGACCGGCTTTGACCATCATGCCAGGAATTTCGTCTTCGAAGAAACGCTCTTTGCTTGGAGTTCTGGCGTGAGTCTTCGATCTTGACAAGGCCTGTTTATGACCCTCCATCTCCACTGGGTTGGGAGACCGGTTAGGAGATCGGAACGCATGACGAATCTCAGAGAATGCTGGGGAGACAGAGCGTGCGTTCTTCGTATGCTTTCCGTACTTGGCACTCGTGGGCTGCGAAGCGCTACGATGAATCAAGCTGCCACCGGGAGACACAGCATTGGGATCCATAAAGGGTTGGGGATTCGCCGCGGAGGTCTGCAGACGTGTGGGTGAAGGTTTCGGTGGCTTCCGCGGATTCATGAATTTGTCCTCAGGTTTCATAGTTCGATAACCGGATTTTTGCGAGCTGTTACTGCTCGACCTTCCATGAGAACGACTGTCGGGCATCATGATTGGCACATTGAGTATATTGAGTGGTTGTCCCGGGAGCAGGGGACATTGAGTTGTGACCGGCTCTGCTTCATTGAAGTGTTCCACGTCGTCATCCAACAAGTACTGCCTTTTGTCAGTGCTGCCACCCTTAGCCATTGTTCGGGGTACTCACGTAGTACCAGTAGGTCGCACCCATCTTCAAGCCTCCCGTGCGGCAGTGGGGGGTGTCGCCGGGTCCATCACACATAATATCCGTGAAGGTGTGACATCCTTTCCAATGTCCAGGCCCAATCCGCTTGTCCCTTTCCATCGCATAAGGCTTCGAGAAATTGTCCCATGATCCAAGCAGCTTGATCGAGCGGATCTCGGGCTTGGTAATCCTAAACGAGATCAGCCTGCGGAATTTACATTCCAAGGGGAGGCACTCACAGCAGGAAAGTCATGAGGGTGGTCGATGTCATTGCAAAGCAAAGATGAAAAAACAAGCAAGTATCAAGCGGCCAACAATGTAAAGATGTATAATATGCAAACGGCGCAATGCAGAGTAAGGCCAAAAGAAAAGGAACGAAAAGAACGATGCCAAAGATCACAGATCCAACGCAAGTGAACACCCCCAGTATTATACAGCTCCAAATGCAATGAGAGAAAAGAAAGGTCAAACGGTAAGGGAAGGAAATCGACGATCCGGACCAAATATAATGTCAACAACAAACCCTGCGGCCCAGATGTTTCTATTATTACCAGGGCCGTTTCACGCAGGAAAGAAAGTTGTGGCGTCACAGTTTCAGAGTCAGGCAGGGCCGAAGATAGATTCGCCAATTGCCATGGCCTGACTGCAGGCTTTCGCGGGTGCTTCAGGAACCGCGCAATTTCCAGACACGCCAATAGAAACGGGCGAACTCGTAGCGCCGACACACGGATGTTCCTGCGTCAGAATCCCGGCGCCTCAGGGCCAGGATCGTGCAGGGGTTCTTGGGGTATGTGTTGGCAAGGTTGACTCGGAGATCAATTTTCATTCGGAGGTCGAGGAAGCACAACTGGGATTTTTGGTGACGAGATCGGCGCTGCGGGGATTATTGTGCTGTAATGCCGATCGCGGGACATGAGCGAGGTTCCAAGTTTGGTGGAGCTGAAGATCGTTAGGGACGGGTATAGCGTGTGGCGTATAGCAATATTGCGCTCGATCGGAACCTCAAGGCAGATGCAAATTGAAAAAGGGGCAGAGTATCATCGTCGAATGGTGGCGTGCTCTCCGCTCGTACCGTGGTTCGCAGATCTCCACGGCCGCGCGCTGCAAGGTACATATTGCCCGAGTGGACTATAGTTGGCAATGTAGTAAAGCCATGTAACACATCACCTGTGATGACATGGTGATCAACGCCATCGAGCAAGGATATTTCACCGATGATCCTGGTCAAAACACAGAATGGACGTACGATTGGTGTTTCCTAGGCGTGTTGGGCCAAGGATCTCCACTTCGGCGGTTCCTGAAGTGGCGCTTCAATGCGGATGAACTGCAGATGATACGTCGCTTCGCTTCAGGTCTGGAGATCCTAGTCTACTACAAATATGTGGCAAGCCATATCTACGCGATATATTTACTCATTCACGGTACATAGATCAACAGAGGTACGAAGATATTCAAAAATTGCATTCAACTCGTTCTTCGTGGCTCGAGCACTCGAGCACTCGAAGAAGGAACATAAAAACAAACAACACCAACATTAATGAATCGATCAGACCTGTCTGCGATCCAACTTCTTATTTACAGCTCCCAAAACACACTTCAAAATCCCATTCGCATCCAGCGTCTGCCCTTGTTGTCCGCGCCAAGGGACCGTATCCACGATGTCCCTCAGGTTCCCCGCCTTACAGGACTTCCCCAAATCATCATCCAGCTCCTGCAGGTACCTCCGCACACTCACATCATCCCCGATTTGGAAAAACTGAATCCCAACCTGCCACGGTAACGCATTTAATCGCGGATTGTCCAGCGTCTTAGCAACCTGCACAATCACACTCTCCGCATCGTCCGTGAACTCGCCATCTGTAATTGTGATAATGTTGATCGGCTTCACAAAGACCGCATTCCCGTTCTGCATTTGCTCCACGCGCCGTAGATATGGCGCTAAAATCTCGAGGAGGCGACGGCCGACGGGCGTTGAACCGCGCGGGCGCACGCTATGGAAGATTTCTTGCACATCTGCTGCTGTGGTGATGTTGCGGTAGGAACCTGCTTCGCCACTGGTGCGGTGGTTCAGAAAGTGGATGTCAATCCCGTCACTGTCGTACTGGGTGCATATTGGGGCGATGGCCGCGATGGCTTCTTCGGCTTCGCGCCAGCGAGGCCCGCTCATGCTGGAACTATCATCGACGAGGAAGATGGTATCGAAGTCTTTGAGAAATGAGTATCGCGAGTCTGAGTCAGAGTCAGAGTCTGTGGACATCTTGACCTGGGTGTGAGGGGATTTGTAGTCTTGGTCGTCGTAGGCTGGTGGGTCCCATACATTGGTGGGTTTCTTCGATCCTCGGCATATTGAGAATAATGTGCTATTGCGCTTAGGCTTGGATCTGGGCTTGTACAGGGACGGGTCCTGTGTGGATTTGCTGTTCCCCATGTTGGAATCTGGGGTGATTGCATCGGCGCATTCGCGACGGCGTTGACCTAGTCGACTTGCTGGGAAGGAAAACCACAATGAAGGAGGGGGTTGGCGTTGAAAGAGAGCCATTCTATGTGAATGATGCAACTGCTATGCTTTGAATGTAGTAGACTTCAATTGGACCAAGATCTGTACACTATGATGACCCAGGCTTGGGAACAGGAAATCATCATCTCTTATATTTTGGGTCTTTGACTTCATTGTCACCATCTCATTGATACGCAAAGGTTTGACTGTGGGCCTAAGCATAGGGCGGTGATCAAGGCTGAACTCAAGGCATTCTGACTACGCGGCTGGCCGCAGCTCAAGTGAGGCTAGGTCTGACATACCCCTCATGCGAAACTCAATAAAGAGCATAAGAGGGCCCAAAGGATTTCAAAGAATGACTAGTTCCGGGTCTCTAGGGAGACGGAGCCCTCGCAAGGCTGAAACTTGTGTTTGTTAGTAGGGCCGTGCTCACATCCACAGTTCGTGAACGCTCGGGCTATGCGAATTCTCCTTGGCTCATCAAGCGCGTACCACCCGTTGGATTAATCAAATAACCATCTGGGCAGAGGATGGGGCACTGAAGAGGCTCTTTTACGCTCTCTTCGACTCAGAATGGTTGTACCGCAGGGCTGAGTCTACAGTGCCCCACCTCGTGAATGAAAGTAACGGCGCAGCACTGACCACCCTCGAAAATTTGAAAGGGTAACTTGTACATTGAAAGAGCGTTGCCCCATACATGGACAATTCATGTTTCTCGGGAAGTGTCGGATGAGATGATTCTATAGACCCGATGAGGAGGAAATAATCCGCTAGTTTGAATTTCATTATCGTCAAATCGTTCCAACGCCCCTAAGTCCAGGGTTGTTCTTCTGGCGACTGCGCCTTCATAGGAGCGGAAAAATTCTACAGGCAATGTAAGGACGCATACAAAGTCTATGAATTTAGACAATGAAGCATTTTTGCAAAGGCGAGGCGTTTCAGGGCTCTCCTTCTTCCGAAGCAGGAATGTTTGAATAGGGAAGATTGATAAGTGAAACGGGCGTCTTCTTGGGCACAGAAGAGGTAAGAAAAGACGAAGACTCTTCGGTCAAGGCACTTTCGTCTTCTTCGAGTACCTGATGAAGAATGCCCGGGTCGGAAGCAACAATATCCATGAGTGCAAGAGCCTGGTCTAGTCCCATAGTATTTCCAATCATCCTCAAGCAAGATACCACCCACTGACGTAGGCTATGGCTCGGATTCTCAACCACACCGGCTAGAAATAGGGGCCACAAGAGCATAAGCCCTCCAATGTAGCTCTCCGGGGGTGGACAATTCGGCGAGGCGCTTTTCAAATGTGCGCCCAGATGGAAAGGCACACTGCGGCAAATGTCAAGTGCTAGGCGCCGAATGGTCGATCGGAGAGTTTTGCAGTGAGTCTTGAATTCATCTGACAGGGACCTCAGGGAAGATGAGTCTGAAATCTGCCTGATGTGGGACAGGATGATCTCGCTGACAATGATTCGTGCGCAACGGTATTGGTTCCAGGTGCTGCAGATCCAGAGGGTTGGATAGACATGATATTGATCGTCGTAGAGGGATATCCCACGGCATCGTTCTTGAAACAGGAAGTCAAACGGTGATTTCGTGAGGGTTTCGTAGTTGAAGTCAGGCGGCAGAGCCGCGAGCCAGGCGATAAGGTCAGCTTCTATGGCTGAAGCGGCGGCGATAATCTCGCCCGCGTTGTTGAAAGTCTTTTCAAGGATCTCTGCACGGAGGTTCGATAATCTACCAATAACCATGACCAATCGGTTGCTGTGGGCTTCGCTGGGTCGGAGGAACATGGCAAACTTCGAACACTCCAACAATGACTCGGGTACTCGAGAATCTCTTTGCATGCAGCTTATGATCTGGTTCCTGTAAATTTCGTGAAAAATGAAGAATAGATTTTAATACTCACAATTTGATACCGCAAATGCAAGAAAAGACGAAGGCCTGCTTCAGTCTTAAGCTGATCGGTACCCCGCAAATCCAGGAGAGCAGTTGCTCCATTTATGTGATTAGTCCACATATCAATATCCTGCGGGGCTCTCGATGTGACAACCTGTGGCAAGTGGCGTCAGTCCCGTTTCGAGTAGTTCGTCCAATCGTCTTACTTCATATATCGCGAGGAGCACGACAGTCCCCAGTGCTTGATTAGTCTTGGCCTCCTCGACATCGGCGAGAGCGGTGTTTAGCCAATTGAGCGCTGATACATATTCCTTCCGCGCCATTACTTTGAGCGAATTTGTTTTCCTAACACGGGATAACATTGCCGAGGAAACGGCTATAATACTAGCCTGCATGGCCCGTTGACTGACTGTACCTCCGGGATGCAACAAGAACTTTGTAACAAAATCACTCATCCAGAAAGTACCCGGGATAGCATTAGACCGCAGAAAGTAGCAAACGGCCTCCATTTGCGAGGCTTCATCGGTCGGCTGAATTTCGAGAGGCATTTGCCATGGATCAGGCATGTACATGTCAAATTGTGGATCCGAGTTGAAGTCGAATAAGTTATCCAGGCTATCTGAGCCCGGATCCACCGAAACCGTAAGCTCGGACGCAGTACTCCCGTCTGGGGAAGCAATGCGAGGCGCTCGCTCTGGTGACCGATTCTGTCTCAGGATTGGATGGTGCTGAAGAGGTGGAAGAGCTAGAGGAGCCCGCCTTGGCTTTCTGCGCCACTGATTTGCTCTCATCTCGAAACATCAAGGACAGTTGGTCCCGATAACCGGGGCAGTCCCGCTTAGCCCGTACGCATTGTGAGCAGGCCGGGCGGGCCTGGTCGCACCGAATCTTCCTTGTCCTGCACTGGCCGCAGCCTTTGCTCGGCTTACCGCAATAAACCATGATGTAAGTTGATGAGCATCAACTAGTCACTCTAAGAGGGGCAAGGTGATAATAAGCCTCCTAGACCGTCAGCACCAGCTGAGCACCGCCCTCGCTGAATCAACCAAAAGAGGAATAGCGTAACCAAGCTGAACGGCGAAGTGGATGCACTATACCCAATTTGGTGACCATTGCGAAAAAGCTTAGCTAGCTTCGACGATTTTTTTCCCCTGTCGCTAATATTCTATAGGCTTTTTTTCATAGATGCCAGGAAATCTTAATCAAGCCACATTTCTAGAAGGCTGCCAATTTCCCAATAAGGCATATGTTGAGAGCTCTATCGACTGCGCCTCCAAAAGCTCTGATGAAACAGGCATGCAAGAAGTTGTGTAGATCTATATAACCTGGAATCCCTCAGGATCATAAAGTCCATCAACTCAATACATTTCTTTCCATCATAAGAATCCCACCTCAGCATTGAACCTAATCACTCTTGGGTCTATACAACCAGTTACAGCCTCCGCACCACCCACAATGACCATCTCCTACACCAACGGCATCTCCATCCTCCAACTGATAGTTTACTTCCCTTCTATCTTCCTATCCGCATTTCTCGTCTACCGCCATGGTCTGCGTACAAACAGCGGCTTCATTTTCCTCACAACATTTGCTCTAGCCCGCATCGTCGGCGCCTGCTGCGAGCTGGCAACAATCAACAACCCATCTACAGGCCTCTTCACCGCAGCCGCAATCTGTAGTTCAATTGGATTGTCGCCATTGATGCTCGCGTGTAGCGGTCTCCTTTCTCGAGCCAATCTTTCCATTGAATACACAACAAGCCGTCCTGCTTTACCAGATCTGATCTTCCGCGCTTTCAGGCTGCTCACTATCGTCGCGATGGCAGTCGCTATCGCCGGTATCACGTCTAATATGACCGCCGAGGGTCTCCAGCACCCCGATATCAAGACTAAAATTGGGATGATTCTTTACCTTGTCTGTTGGGCGATTATGGTCCTCATGCTTCTGGTCATTGCACTTAAGCGAGGCTCTCTGGAGCGTGGCGAGGGCCGGACTTTGTTGGCCGTTGCTATCTCTTCGCCATTCATTCTCGTCCGCATCATCTATGCGCTCCTCATCTGGTTCTTGCATGACTCGACTTTCAGCCTTCTCAACGGCAGTGAAACTGTGACTCTGGTGATGTCGGTCCTCGAGGAGTTTGTTGTTGTCATTGTTTGCCTTGGTGTTGGCATGACTCTGCGTGTTCGTGGCAAGCAGGTCAATCAGAACGATGAGGCCGCCATGCCTGCTTATCCTCAGCAGTGGACTTCTAAGCCCTAGATGGGCTTAGTTTGTACGAATCAAAACCTCAATGTTTCCACATGGCTGGGATATAAGGGTGTTTTCTCTTACCTTTGTGTTGTGGATCTGATTTTGTAGATTTGTTGCATAGCCTGGAGTACGCAATCAACTACTTTTACTTCGATTTGTACGTTCCGTAATGGGTGCTCGTATCTGTAACAGAAGAAATTTTTGTGCTTTGCAGCCACTACGAGAATTTGGTGTAAGCGGCTATCAGCAGACTGCTCACTCTCCAAGGCCTATTTATCAGGGCAAATGTTTGAACAAGGAAGCAATTCTTATGTAGAAAAAGCTTGGGGAGATATTTCGAACGACGTGAAGAGAGGACTAAGAATATCCGTGCATATCAACCAGATAGTGTCTACCAACTCTTGGCGGTCCCCTTCTGTTCTAGCGCTCCCCGTCTCGCCGCTTTTGCCCGCACCGTCGAATGAAGCACATCCCTAACTGTATTTATTAGAACTTATATTAAACATTAAGTATAAGACCTAATATAGAGATATAAATTTATTATTACTATAAAGAACCGCCGCTTGAATTTCGAAGAAGCTGTGGATTTTGCAGTGGCATTCATTGTGCTCCGATCGATCCTCAAAACCCCTCGGTATGGCGGGTATGTTCGCCATATAGAGCTGAACCGATCCACATTGCTAGCTCATGGATTTATGCAGTCATACCTAGTCAAACCGCGGTAACGATCTCTCCGACCAAGGGACCTGGTCCGCCTAACTATGGCAATCAGGCAGGCCGGCTTTGATTGCTCGGAAGAACAGGAAAAGATGTTCAATATCTTACTGCAGGATCCGGCTAGCATGGAGTAAGCTTGTCTTTCCCCCCTCCTTTCTATTTTCAATGGATCCGCTGGCACATTTGCAAAGCAGACCTCGATTCTGACTTTGATTAGCCATAATGACCCACGAGCTCCGTTCCTCGCCCAGGCGTTGGCAGCATTCTTGGTTAGCGTATCGCCCTTATTAGAATCCTTGAATTTCTGCCCCGTCGGCCAGGAACCATCGAAACTCTCAAGAATGACCGCCCAAACCAGTGGAACTACACTGCGGAAAAGTGACTATTTCTTTAAGCATTCTTTAAGCATTTCTTAGACCGGGTGAACAGTAGTCGGCCGGAGACCATGCCATTCCTGCATCATCTTCGTCGGGTCCGATTTCTCGTCGATCCTGATACAAGAATTCATCGCTAGTACTATTATCAACCCTATGATCTGTACGGTAGCCTCAATCTGGTACGCCGGCTCCCCACGGTAACAGCCATTCGATTCGACGCGATTATGAGCACGCAGACGCCGAGTATTGAGCCTCCACCCCGATCCGCAAATTATATCCGCATCACCATTCGGAATTCCAATTCAAATTACCACCATTTGGTGCGGGTCATTGAGTCGGCCAAATGGCTGGAAGAGTTTACGTATGCGGTCGGTGGCCGAGGCTCGATAGACCCGGATCACGTCTTTCGGGCGCTCCTCTTACATGCTGATTCATTGGTACACCTGGATTTGGATGTCGGGGCCGAAACTTCTTTAGCGGAGACCTTCGATCCTATTCTTGGTCAACAATTCTTTAGCAATAGCGATGATCGATCGCTGAGATCCAAGCCTGCGTATCAGCAGGAGTGGGCAGATGAACTCCTAGAGCTCCAGATGGAGGAGGATGGTCAATTATCGCCTTGCTCTCTTCGTGGGCTTATGAAACTGAAGAATCTTAGTCTTGGAATTCATACCCTTTATTACCTATCGCGAGGAATCGGTACCGATCAGGTCGACGATGCAGCATTTGCTATTGTGGATCATCTCCCACCGAACTTGGAAGCGCTTTGTATCTATGGGTATGAGAAGTGAATGAAAGCCCAGGCTCAAGGTCTTCCGGGCGATGTTTTTGATAGGCAACTGGAGAAACTTCTCGCTGAGAAAGATGCCAAATTGCCCCAATTGTTATGTATCGAGGGGATTGATGAAATCATCGAAAACACGACCACTGTCAAGCAACCAGCGATTAACGATGAGGATCTGTTTGAGAGAGAGAGACAGATGATGAATGGACTGATCATGACCATGATTAGGTAGTATGACTTGGTCTTTCCTTCGATGAACAGCTACTCAACTGCATTCTGATCAGCTTATCGAGGTGAGTTTAGTCTTGCTTCAAAAAGATGTTCTCTAGGACAAGGCGGGCATAGCGTTGTGAATCGGCTGTTGTCGGGGTCCTGTGCAAAGTTTCCCGCTGAGCCACTACCACGCATGTTCTGTAATCATCCATGCGGATTTTGAAATATGTATATCTACTGGACCGGGGTGTCTACCTTTCGAGGTTCTGAGGTATCCCAGGAAAAGAGGCTAGTCAATATCGAGAAAGAAAGGAGGCAACGAACTATTGTAGATTCATCTGAATCTCTGACAAGTAAGCGCCTAGCTGAAACGCGATAAGCGTGAAACATCAGATGAGATGAGCGTTGAACTCAAGTCCTTTTCGACTTCGATTTGACCTCTACCTGCTGGCCCCGCTTTCTCTTCCCAATGTAATGACCATCCTGATCTTCTTGTTGTATCAGACCACCAGTTCCATCATCGTGCCATTCACTGATTTCCCATTCGAAAGTAGTGGATTGATCGTCACTGACGCCCATCCCACGCCGAGATTGCATCAGCCGGCCGAGGCGGCTTCCTTCAATCATTTCCTCAAACCAAGGGATTCCGCCGGCTGTACCGTGCCGGAAGCTTCGCTTGAGACCCTGATTGCCAAAAGAGGGCACAATAATGGAGGCTGAAGTGTCCATTGCCGGTGTCAGGGTTGCGTTGGATGGTCCAGCCTCTGATTCTTCCTCATCAGAATCTGCTGGAAGAAGGTCGAGTTCCTCCAGAACACGCTGATCCTCGCTGAACAAACTTCCAATTGCAATATTCATGAATTCGGCTTCCTCTTCCGGTCTCTCCGTCCAGAAAGTCAATGGTGTTCCACAGAAGCCGCAAAAGATGCGCCGAGTGTCAGGTGCATGGTGCGGTGTGAAGATGCGTCGAATAGAGGAATGCGTCTCGTCCGGAAAGTAAGATCGGGTGCTCGACTGATACCAGTCAAGAGGTACGCGAAGCCAGGCTGTGATAGGTGTACCATGAGATCGGCCTAGCGCTGTGTCAGTAGTACTCGATAGAGCTTCGGGATCTACATACGGTTATCTCGGGAAGTATCAAAATATACTTCAGCATGCTCGGTCACATCCTCCGGTATCTGAATACTGTACTCGTTACGACCACATGAGCATGATCCATGTAGCGGCTCGTGGGCCATGTTGTACAGTGGTACCAGTAGCGGACCGGACTGGACTGTCTCGATAGAGAGCTAGGATGTCGGTAGGCACTAGCAGCTGCACCGCAACCTGACGATTGAGATTTCCTTTGTATAGAGGTATCTGCAACTCTCGCACAGGAGGAAGAGGGAAGACGGAAAAAAAAGGACGACAGGGTGGTGTGAGGTGGACCTCTTATGACGTTTGGAGAGTGCCAAGGATCCGCCCGCTCCTGGTTCTCCACATTGGTCTTATCGCTATCGCTTTTCTTCCTCCGCAATCTTCTCTACTCCTCTTACTCTCACTCTGGTATTCAAACAGTCGACTTGGCCTAATTCAGATCCTCTCGCGACGCATCGGATCGCAAGCTTGGCTCAAGATGAATCCTGACGACGACGATCGGTCTTCATCGACCCCGACCGCCGCATCGAAGTCAGTATCCGGTCAAGACAAAGACAAGCCCCGCCTCACCGACCAAGAGAAGAAGAACAACCATATTGCTTCCGAACAGAAGCGCCGCGCAGCCATTCGCGAGGGCTTCGACAGACTTACGGAATTGGTGCCTGGCCTCGAGGGCCAAGGTCGCAGCGAAAGCATCGTGCTGCAAAAGACAGTCGAGTTCATGCATTTGAAACTTCAAGAGCGCCAAAATCTGATTGCCGAGGTCGAGAAAAAGGGCGGCCGGGTAGATGATTCATTGCGGCCTACATAGCCTCCGGTCATCTTTCTGCTGTTTGTCGCCCTCCGCTGTGTCTGCATTACCCTTCCTTCAGTCCTTCTCGGTTCGCATCTACGGTAGTATACCCAGCTGTGCCGAGGTGCGGGGGCGGGCCCCAACACACAAAACCAACTTTGCATCCACCACGAATCCTATTCTCCCGTCTCGGGATCATCGCTGCGCCTTTTGAGCCTACAGGAATAAGTACTAGTCGTGTTCCTGTGCCAGCGAGCTGTCCTGTCTGATTCGTTCTCATTCGAGACTTCGGGTGCTCTGCTTGCGCTGGTTCGCATCCAACACCACAGGCAGGGCTATCGTCGTTAATCAATACTCTTGTATCCCTGCAGGCTGTATTCAATCATTGCATTCATTGTACATTTTCAAAACAATTTGCCGATGGGCGTGGCTACGGGACCACTCAGGGCTTTTACTGCTGATATGAATCTTTCAATCCATAATGTTTTACCTATTGTCACAGAATGTTCCAGGCAACGAGATTATACGTTGAAGTTCAAAGGCCTGTCGGTGCGAACTAATCTACCGAGGACCGCAGCTGGAGCCAGTCACGTGGGATCATGCCGGGTTGATTGGGCCGCCCGCGAGGACAAAAGTACATACTCCTGCACCGAGTACGCAGGGTGATGATGTGCTGTGATAGGCTTTGCGATCGATAGAGTGGCTCGGGTTTGAAGTGATAAATTTCATATGAAAAACAGCTAGAATCATCGAAGAATGCGCCTGTACAGATCTACTCAAGATACTCGTTAGGCATAAATAAAGGCATCGAGTCCTCCCAAATGGTATCTGTGAGCAGCTTCTTATTGGAACCGTCAGAGTCCATTATCATAATTTGACCGTAAGGCTGGAAGGTCTTGTCGAAGAGTTGGCTCTCGTCCTTGAAGCCGTACATGCCGGTGCTCCACATGATACGGCCATCTTGGGACCAGACGGCGCTGGAGGAGGTTAGCAAATAGAATTGACAGTCACGGAAATAGACTGGGGACTTACTGGGCATCGTTGGAGAGACTATCCGTCACCTGGGTCAGATCAGTGCCATCGGGGCGGATGGTATAGATGTCGAAGCGGTCCGCGTACCAGCGGGAACCATAAGATACGGTCCAGTTGTTATTGCAGGTGAATACAATATGTTCGCCATCAGGAGACCAGCCGGGGGTATTATCCCAGCCAAGAGTGAGCTGCGAAGTTTCGCCAGTAGTGAAGTTAAGGATATGCAGGCCCATAGGATCACCACTTTTCATGTTGAACATGCGGTACACGATGGCGGAACCATCAGGAGACCAGGAGGGGTATCCGGCGTTGTTAGTCCAGTCAGTCAGGTTGGTGTGGCCGGTCCCGTTGGCGAACATGCGGTAAATGGCAGCGGAGGACTCGGTACGAGTCAAGAACCAGGCACCGAAGCCGGCAACCAGCTCAGTGCCGTCGGGGTTCCATGAGGGCTGGAAGCCACCAGCTTGTCCTTCTTTGAGCCACAGTACTTCGGTCATATTGTCGATTAGTAAATATCGTAAGAGTCGAGCGCATCGACCACGTCCTTGTACAACGGTGTTGAGTGCACAACAGAGCCATTCGCTCCTCCTTGTACGTTTTGTGTTGTTGCCATGCGGTTGACGATGGTATTATGCATAGGGAAGACATCAGCGTAGCGGTACTGCCATTCGTTGTCATAGCTGAATAGCTCCAGCTCAGCGGGCTGTTGATCCCAATTTGGAATCCAGTACACAAGTTTCTTCCCATCCGGAGACCAAGAGGGGTCACGCAGGTAGGTCAGGTTGAAGGCCTTGTGAGTCGAATCAGGCTTGGTGTAGTGGATACCTTCCAGCTCTCCAGCCTTGATCTGATAGCCAATGTTGGTGGAGTCGCCGATATAGTGCTGTCCAACCTTGAAGGTATCGCTAGAGATGTGTTTGACTCGGTCCTTGCCTGTCGCGAAATCCACGCTCCAGATTTGCGAAGAGACCAGTTCCTGTTGCTCGGCCACACAGTGCGCATAGTAAGTATTCTCAGTCGTCATGTTGTTGTAGATTATGCGACTTCCATCTGGCGACCACTGAGGAGTACCATATGCATAGCCCTGCTCGTGGAGCAGGGTGCGGAAGTGGCGACCATCGGCACGAATCACATAGATACCCAAGTTTTGCGTGTGTTCCCAACCGGTACCCTCGCTGTGTCCAGTCCAGTCAGTGTTGCGGTCAGAGCTGAAGGCGAGCCACTGGCCATCGGGGGACCATGCGGGACGGAAGTGTCCAGTGGGCCAGATATTGCTGCTACGGGTGGAAGCAGTGTCGGTCAGGTTGTGTGCTTTGCCAGTCCTCAGGTCTTTGATCCAGATATTAGTCGTATAATTGCCGAAAGTCGATACATATGCGACCTTGGTACCGTCTGGCGAAAGTGTACCCGCATCTTCGACGCTGTCTGTATCCTCGAGCACCTCGAGTCCAGTGCCGTTAGGGTGCACTCGATATAAGTCAGACTGCCCAGGCGAACGACCCTCGCTAGTGAAGACGATCCAGTCGCCATCCTGAGACCAAGAGGGGTGGTAGTCAAAAGCCCATGTCTGATTGCCCATGAGCTTTGTCGCATTGGGACCGTCCGCGTTGGAGACCCAGCGTTGCGATCCCGAGGGTCCGATACGGTTCACTGAGACTCGTGAGTATATCCGTCCAGTCCTTCATGAGGAAGCCAAGGGTCACTTACTGTAGAGGATACCTTTCTTTCCCTCAATTGGCCCGCGGTGCGACAATGTGGGCTTCTCTTTCGGCCCAGTGACAGCAGAATGGTTTGCGCAAGGGCAGCCTGCAGCACCGGCAGCGGCAGCACGCTCAGCATAGGGGCAGCCAGCTGCAGCAGAGATGACCACAAGGGCTGTAAAGCTAATAGCAGAGGAAAGGCGCATATTTATGTTTCTTTTTCGAATGGTGGCAGAAGAAAAGAAAGGTACCGTTGTAGGTCCGAGGATGGCGACGATCGACTACATTTACTGACAATTTCTTACCCCGAGGGTCCTATTGTTTTCACTCGGTCATAACAGACGGGAAAGCCCCGCCTTCTAGGTTACTAGAGATCCATCAAGATGTCGAGCATTGGACCGGCACGGGCACGACCTCCATTGGACGGGCTATGCTAGCTGTAAACTTGGCTGGCGGGTTCTTCACCAAATGCTGCAATCAGAGCATTCAAATGAGCTGAAATTACCACCCAATGATTGCCATTGAACGACCATTCAGGATATCAAGGGATCAGGGATTATTCCAAAGGCAAAGCCAATGAGACTTCTGACGGGTATCGGTTGGTGGGTTTCCGCAAGGGTCAAACAACAAGTACGTATTGCCAAGCTGTGCTTCGGTGGTCGTCGCCCTATGCAGTAAAAAGGCCCGATGCAGCTAGTGAGATGGACCATGCTAGTATCAATCTCATCTTGATAAGCCAGACTGCCCCACGTCGCATTTCATCAAAAGACCGAAGTAGTGCAGAACCCTGCAGATCCTCGTGCGTCTATAGTGCCAAGACCTTATGTCCGAACAACCGGATTTCACCGCCGCCTTCGCTTAGAGCGAAACTTGTATTGCAGAGTTTGATCGCTATTGAAAGAGTGACGGCCTAGTAAGACAGATTTTATGCTATGGAATGCTCTTTTCGGTCTCTTATTTCATGTGAGGTCATTCTCCCACATGCGTAAGCTACTTTGTCCCACACGTCGGGAAGAGCTCAATTTCCTGTTCTTCAATTACAATGATCGAAATGGGAAGGCCTAGCGTTTAATATCTTGGCCAACCCGCCTAAAAGCCCAAGTATATTACCCATTTGACCAAATATCACCCGGAGAATATATGAAGTAGCAGACACGTTTTCCTCGTCTATCTTCCTGATGAAACCTGGGCAGCCTGATATAGGTCTAGTGGGGAATTTTGCAAGCAATTATGTCCGAGATTTATTCTCTGCCTACATTTTCATTGACAGCCGGTTCTGAAATGTCTTACGGATTATGGCTCGCATATCGTATTGGGCAGGTCGGGAGGCGGAGTCTAGTCTATTCAAGGCTCATCAATATGAACTCCAGTACAGTTGGCCCCGCCGGAGCACGCATGAACGTACTGGGACAGAAAAATACCATGCGAGTATTCAAGCAGCGCCGTTTAGTCCACTAATGTACATTGATCGCCTGCGAGTTTTGAGAGGGAACACCGGCGCAGAAGGCTTGAAAGTCCACCCACGTTCACTGGACTTAATAAGAATTGTCTATCTCGAATCTAGTCTCCGCACTGGATGACCAGTTCCTACCATGAGAGTGCGTACTTAGCCAATTTCATGCTATGATTCGGGACACTTGGCCTCTGTAGCTAATACGCTAAGGTCTGAAACCCTTCGCTTACAATGTCACCTAGGATCGATTTCGCCACATATACTAAGAGTGATACTGGTAGAGACATCCTTATCGCTAGCCTGGGGCTGATTTATATGGCATTCTTGGCACGGAAACTACTACTTTGAGCGTCTCGAATATGCCGAGTGGAGTTACGAGACATACGAGACACCGTCTGTGGTCGTTCCTTAAGGCGTGAAGACGCGGACTGATGACAATCAAGGCCTAGGGCACTTTCTGTGAACATATGGCTCCTCCCTGAATCTTTGGAGAGGAGGGAAAGCCAAGCGTTTCGGCTATCAATCGATTTGTAGCTTTGATTCCATGGGGGGGGGGGGAGAAGAACCATCGGAGAAGGAAATGGGCCGAGAATCAAATTCACCCAAGGTTTTATCCTTCCAAGTCCATTATGTTATTCTTCTAGATACGCAATGTTCCCAGATAAATGATGTCGAGCAAGAGCTGGAGATACAATTGTCAAGGCTCCTTGCCGAGAGGACAGTAGCTACAGCTCTCATGAGATTTCTACCACGGATCTCAGGCAGCCACTTCCAAAGCTGTCGTTCTTATCTACTTAATTCTCCATGGTAATACTTACCTTTCTACGGTTTCATCGCACTGATAATCCCTTTGAATCTAGGTGAAAGCCGTCGGTTCTAACCTCACGGACGGGGCGATGCTTCTCTCAAGTGAATCCGATGGCTTCTTGGAAAGGTCATTGGCCATTCATGATACGTAAGAGACTTAGTGAGATTGCGTGTTAAAAGTACGAAAAATCAGCTTGGAATTTATACTATACTACTCTATACAAGGTTCAATTATTGATGGGAAAGTCCCATGGATCCGCCCGAGACTTCAGTACCAACCTGCAAGTGCCCAGTTCACCCGCGAATCAGGAATGTCGTCAGTGGAGACCCCCAAGTCAATCGTCCGCAATTGCACCAAACCCTCCCACAACCTCCGACCTGCACATACCACCATGTCCGACTCCAAAGAAGCTCTTCTCGATCACGTCGACCCCCCACCAGCCTATGACCCCCCAAAGCCGCGCGGGGCAGCACTCCCCCGCCCACCACCACTCTCACTTCCCGTGCTAAACGACCTCCGCACGAAAAGAGTCGTGCTAGCCTCCCAATCGCCCCGCCGCCGCCAGATCATCAGCTACCTAGGCCTCCCCGTTGAAGTGATCCCCTCCAATGCAGAAGAGAACCTGCCGAAAGACCTAGCGCCGTTCGAATACGTGCTCGGCACCGCAACCAAGAAGGCTCGCGCCGTCTATCAGCAGGAGATTACGAACGAGGAGAAGGGCGAGCCGGCTCTAATCTTGGCTGCTGATACGGTGGTTGTGAATATTGTCACTGGCACGATTCTGGAGAAGCCAACCTCCGAGGCTCATCACTTCTCTATGCTTCGTGGGCTGCGTGATGCGAAGAAGCATAAGGTTTACACGGCGCTCGTGGCTATGGCGCCGTTGGAGAGTGCACGATTGCCTGGATATGCCTTGGAGTCGCATGTTGAGGAGACCGATGTTACCTTTGATGGGGATGTTTCAGATGAGATGATCATGGCTTATGTGCGCACACGCGAGGGTGCCGATAAGGCTGGTGGCTATGGGTTACAAGGTTTGGGGTCAATCCTTGTGGAGAAGATTGACGGCAGCTATGATAATGTCATCGGGATGCCGTTGAAGGCGACGCTGAAAATTATCGAGACTGTCATGACCAAGGCGGATGATGACCACGAGTTGCAGGACGATGATCCGCTGGTGGAGGATGAGGCTGAAGACGAGCAGTAAGTGGCATACATCAAACATAAAATAGAAGGGCGGTGCCCTGAAATGCTTCATGTCGAGCAGGTCTTTTGCTCCAGAGTTACCCCTTTGCGCTTCCGGTTAGATCAATGAATACATATACACTTTACTGGATCAGTATCAATTGATAAAGAAGATATGATTCTTGTAGGCAATGAGGGCACCGAGCTGTGTCGGGCTGGACAACTGAGAAATTTCGACGACATATACATAGGCGGAACGCCTGACCAGAATAAAAAGAAACCAACACCCTTTTCAAACTCCGCTCTATGCGTTCCAGATCCGGCGCAGGGCCTCGGTGACGCCCACATCGTTGGTCTCGAACTCGTACAAGCCGACTGCGGTGGTCAGAGTGAACGCGCGCAGAAGCCATTGGCAAAGCGAGTAGGTCTTGGGCACACGCTTGGGACGGAAGTAGTCGATGATGGCGGCCCTAGAAATGGGGTTAGATATGGAATGATGTGCGATTGCCGGGCGGCTTACTGGAATCCGATGTGGGAGTGAGCAACCAAGAGGGTGCAGAGGATGGCGTCCATGACGGGGTTGAGGGAGCCGGCGGCGAAGGGAGCGATACTGAGGGGGATGAGACCAACGGAGACGGCTCTGCAAATATTGATCAGACGTGTCCATTTCCATACAGCGGATCATTTTCCCGAAGCTAGGGTATGACGAACCTCTCGAAAGTCCAGTGATAGCTACCCTCGGAGGGGTGAGGCTTGGGGACGGGAACAGGGTCGTTCACTATCGCGGACATTAGTATGAAGTCGAACCATCTGTCTTGCCATTCCAGCCGAAATCCAAGCAGAGCCGATATGGGGTAAAAGGCAATCCGGGGTTGAGGCTCGAAGGGCGAGACCAAAGGCATGGGAGATTCGGGCCGTCACATACTGGTTCCTTCGATCGACTCTGTAGACCAGAAAATAAGTCAGTATTCTTCAGCAAAGTCCGCGGTCTCAATACCGGCAATGCAACTCCAAACACAGGGTATACGTACGAGGCAACGGGGGCAGGATCTGCTTCCGAGCAGAGGCGTGGAAAGCCACCATCTGCGACACGCCGACATTCTGGCGCAGGAGGGGCGACCGGGTCGCAAGGGTCTGCTTGAACAGTGACGGACGCACGAATGAAGCCATAGTTGCTGATAATGGAGGAGGGGAGAGTAGGAGTCGCACAAGGATGAAGTTGGTGACCTCGGGAATCCGACTCGGTATGTCAGCGAATTCTACGGCAAGTGATTGGTCGACGGGCACCCGCCCAGCCGAGATTGGCCGATGAACGCGCGAGAAACATTTATCCAGACTTCTATAGTTTCAATAGCTTCTATACTTTCTATATTTCCGGTCTGTGATGTTTTGGGGCTTAATAGACAATCTACTTTTCGGTGAAGATGATTCCTTGGCTTAATGTAAATATAAGTTTGTTTGATTCTCTCTTTGATTTGACTGAGTTACATCCTCAAAACGTCATAACCGAGACATCCCGATTAGGTCATACTCAACGATTTCGTAGCGGGCATTTCAATATTTTAATTTAACAATTTCCAGTACTTTTCAAATTCTATAACTTAGAATTTGAGAACAGCCTTGCCCATGTTCTTGCCGTAGAAGATTCCAACAAGACCCTCGGCGGCGTTGTCAATGCCCTCGGTCTCGTGGATGAGAGTCTTGAAGGTACCATCCTTGATCCACTTCTGCACGTTCTCCTGGTGCTCCTTGGTGTAAACATCACCCATACCCTTGTCCATGACGATGAAGCCGCGCATAGTGATGCGCTTGACGAGAACCTGAGCGATGTTGGTGATGGGGTAGGGGGCAGAGTTGTACTGAGAGATCATGCCGCAAACGACGACACGGCCGAAGTTGTTCATCGCATCCAGCGCAGCCTCGAGGTGCTCGCCACCGACGTTCTCATAGTAAATGTCGATACCCTGGGGGGCGAGGCGGGCCAGCGCATCGGCGGGCTTTTCGGTCTTGTAGTTGAAGCCACCGTCAAAGCCAAGAGTCTTGGTGATGTACTCGAGCTTGTCATCGGAGCCGACGGATCCAATGACCTTCAGGCCCTCGTGCTTGGCGAGCTGCCCGACGAGCTGCCCGACGGCACCGCTAGCAGCGGAAACGAAGATGGTCTCGCCCTTCTTGGGCTTGCCGATCTCGTACAGGGACGAGTAGGCAGTCAGGCCGGGCATGCCCAGAGCGCCCAAGAAGACACGAATATCCTCAAGGCCGAGAGGATTCTCGAGCTTGCTGATGCGGACGAGGTTGGGGGCATCGAGGGCGATAACCTCCTGGATGCCAACATGACCAATGACGAGGTCACCCTCCTTGTAGTTCGCGGAGTTGGAGCGGAGGACCTTGCAGATGCTGGCACTCTCGATGGGCTTGTTGAGCTCGAAGGCAGGGGCGTAAGACTTGACCTCTACAGGGCGCATACGACCGCGCATGTAGGGGTCGAAGCTGGTGTAAAGGGAGCGCAGAACGACACCGTCGGCGGGAGTCTCCACGTTAGCATCATAGGCAGCCTGTTCGATGGTCAGGTGCTCCCCGGGGACGGGGTATCCCTTGGGGATAGCCTTGAAGACAAGAGCCTTGTTGGACATGATGATGTATGATGTATGATGTCAAAGGGAGGGTATAGAGGTATGGTGAGAGATGAGGTGCGTGAGCTGGAGTAAGAAGGCGCAATGCTTTTATAATAGAAAGCCCTGTACGACTGTCAAGCGGGGCAACGAAGGGGACCGAGGCAGAATTCAAGAATTGGTTGCCATCATTATAAAGCAACGGCAGCTTGCGGACGGGTCCCGGAGAAGCTTCTCGAGAAGGTTATAGTCGATCGAAACAGCGTTGCCGGGTTCCACTTCCCTGCACAATTCTTCGTCACTCTGAAGTTGGATTTGCATAATCCATCGGAGACTACTACCTTGTGCCACCAGTGTCTCGAATTCGCCACTGTCTGAGCTTGCACGGCGCAGTTTCACTAAACGGAGACTTCAGAGCGGGGCACAGCCAAAGCCGTGGTGGAGCTCGGAGGAATTGAAAACGAGCCAAGCCGACGGGCGACACCCATTCTGGGTAGGAGAACCGTGTTCTCAGGAAATTCATTCGCCATGAATAATCTGAATAATCTGAACCCGCAAACAGCGGTTTCTAAGCACGGAGCTACTTACCTGATCTGGTGGAGGCGGCGGGGATGCCCTGCAGGCTTGGCTTTTTGAAGGGGTCGATGCGATCGAGCTTCATCTCAGTCAGAGTTGCACTATGAAACATGCCAACCTGGTGATTGTATGTCTGGTTGAAGGGCGTGAGATTGGTGGCTCGATCCAATAATTAAAGACGGTACCCGGTAAGCACTAATGCCAGATTCGATCGGTGGGGAAATCTAAAACAATCTCGAAAACCCTCGCAGGTCGATCATGGGAGATATCATATATATATAGCTGGGAACAGGCCTGCCGCCTGCTTTTCCTCACGTACGGGTACGAAACATTTTTGATCAAGTCGGCATCGAGGGATCTCGTGGTCGCACCATTAACATTGTAAACATTAAATCGCTATTGTTGTGTCTGGCCCACAAAACTCGTCTATGCCTGTCCGGCAAGCATAGGTGCTGCCTTGGAGATGAAGTAATCCTTGCCCTTGATCATCTTGACCATAAAACTGAAGGGCGTGAAGCCGAAAACAAGCCCAGTACCACCAGACTCGCCAACCGGGACAACCATCATGATGCTCTCGCCCTGATCAAAGGTCTTGCGCTCGCCCTTGCCCAAAATATCGGCCTTGAGATTGTTGGCCGCCACGCTGGCTTGTTCAGCAGCCTTGAACGACAGGCGCATCGAGTTGTTGGTAATGTCGCCGGCAGCATAAATGTTCTCCGATGATTCCACGCGCATTTCCTTGTTGACCTTGACCCAACCCTCCGCATCCAGGAATTGCTTCGGGATGAAGTTGTTATTCGGAATCACACCAGTTGTGGGGATATACAAGTCGGCAGAGAGCTTGTCGCCGTTGTCCAGGGCAACAGTCCATGCGTCGCCAGATGCCTCCGCGCCAGTCACTCGAGTAGAGGTAATAATCTTGACCTTCTTCTGCTTCAACATCTTCGACGCGGCAGAGCTGCCCGACGACTTGATCATCGGAAGCACGCGATCCGTCGCGGAGACCAAGGTAATTGTCGCTGCACTGCCACTCTGTGCCACCGCCTCTGCCAGCTCACCTGCTAGCTCGACACCAATAGGTCCAGCACCACCAATGACGATCTCTTTGGCAGTGGCAATCTTCTGTTGGGCCGTCTCAATGAGCTGTTTGACATCATCGCGGTTGGACTGCTTAAATGGGATAGAAAAGCCGGTAATCTCGCCAGTAGTCGCAGTAGTAGTACTTCCGGAAGCGATGACAAGATGGTCATACGACACTGACCTGGCCTCGCCCTGGTTGGGGGTCACCGCAACAGTCTTAGCGGCAACGTCGATAGCAGTCGCAGTGCCCGTAATGAATTCAAACTTTTCAGCTGGGTATTTGTTGAAGGCATCGGCAATTGAAAGCAGATACTGTTCTGATTTGAAAGCATTGGCCTTCGCGACGATGCGGGGTGCGGCAATGTTCCAGAAGAAAGTAGTGGCCGGGTTGACCAATACAATCTTGACCTCAGGGAGCTCGATTACGGAATGGGCGATCTTGAGCCCTGCGTAGGATGCTCCAACGATCACAACATTGACAGGTGCCATGATGAACGGTGGGAAGATTGATGGTTCAGGGAAAACACAAGGTTAGGATGGACGATCTTGTAAGAGGTGGAAAGCCCCCTCCGGCGCCCTTCTTAAGCATTCCAGCCCCCATAAGCTTCTGCCAAACCAGCCACGCCCCAGAAGAAAATATTAGCTACACAGCTACAGAATCTGGGGAGAATTTGAGGTAGTTTGTCAGCCCACACAGCCAAGTAAGTAGTGATTATCAATCCTACATTCTGCTCGGCCTTTTCAGGCTCTCTATTCCGCTGAGTCATACTCGCATCTCCGTCGTGAGAACCATGGGTTAAAGAAATTTTCTAGAGTAGCAGAGCTTTGGAAAACTGATGTGTTCAAGTAAATGAGGGCTACTGGAGGTTTCTGTAATAAATAAACAAATTAAATCAACACAAAGAGCGAGACCATGCGCGGAAGTCATCTTGTTGATGAAACAGAGTATATGAGGAGATGAATATAGTTTAAATGAAAGGCCATTCTTTCATCCAAGGTCGACGTGGCGCAGTGGTTACCGCGGCGGCCTGCTAGAGCCATTCAAACGCCTTAGTTCACTAAGGTTTGATCTCTCAAATAGGAGAGCCGTTTCCTTCGGGTTCCTCGGTTCGAATCCGGGCGTCGACGCATTCTTTTTTTCAGTGTTTTTTTTTTCCCTGCCAGCCAATATAGAAATTATATATTTCGATATAATCACTGTCAAAGCATTTTTTGTGTTCGATGCTCCTTGATTTTCTTCTCATTGTCCTTTTCCTTGCCTCTTTCTTGCCTCTTATCACATCCGATACCACCCGTCAAACTCGGCGCTGAATTTGCCACCTACTCGGGCCTAGTCTCTAGGCACTATCGATAAGAGACACGTGATCTAAATTTTGGTTTTACGATTTCTGTCGCGACGAATTGTTCTTATCTCACCCTTTTCATCAACATCCTTCAAAATGTTTGGTGCTGTTCGTCGATTCGGTGTCTCCCAGGCACTGCGCGCCTCTGCGCCGCGTACTCTGTCATCCCGATGGGCCCCCCAATTACTCAAATGGCAGGCCCCGGCTACTCGCTCCCCTGTTCTGATCAGATCTTTTCAAACTTCTTACCCTGCGTTGAACGCGGCTACCGCGGAGGCTTCTGAAGCCCCTGCTGTGGAACAAGAATTGATTACCGAATTTGCCGATTTGCAGACAAAGGGGTTTATTGATGCATCGATTGTTCGCAACATTATCAGCCCTGAACGCATGGGCTTGAAGACCATGACTGAGGTGCAGAGCCAGTCTCTTCACCACATGCTTCAAGGTGGCGATGTGTAAGTCTCAGTCATCAATTACCTTAGTCCACCTTCTAACAATGCCTAGTCTGGCTCAGGCCAAGACCGGAACTGGCAAGACGCTTGCTTTCCTCCTTCCGACGATGCAAAACATCCTCAGTGACCCTACTCTCAACACCAAGCAAGACCTCGGCCGTCGTGGACAGGCCAGTGCTGCCGACATTCGTGCTCTCATCATTTCTCCTACACGAGAGCTTGCTGAGCAGATCGCCGCCGAGGCTATGAGGGTTGCTGCCGGCACCGGACTCAAGGTGCAGACTGCGGTTGGTGGTACACAAAAGAGACTGGGTTTGCAGAAGATCCAGCGTATGGGCTGCCACCTGCTGGTCGGCACACCCGGCCGTATCAAGGATATCTTTTCTGACCCTTCGAGCGGTGTCTCTGCTCCCCGCCTGAACACCCTGATTCTGGACGAGGCTGATCGTCTCCTGGATCAGGGCTTCGCTCCCGAGGTCCAAGCCATCCAGGATCTCCTTCCAGATCCCTTCAAGGTAAACCGCCAGACGGTCATGTTTTCTGCCACTGTTCCCAAGGAGGTGATGCACATGGTCAAGCGTACTATGAAGCCGGACTTCAAGTTCGTGAAGACTGTCCGTGACGATGAGGTCCCCACTCACTTCCGTGTCCCCCAAAAGACTGTTTTTCTACGTGGTTATGAAAATGCTTTGCCCGCGGTTCTTGAGCTCGCCAAGAGCTACCAGGTCAAGCAGCAAGCCGACCCTTCTCTGCGCCCATTCAAGGCGATTGTTTATTTCAACTCGACTGCTGAGGTCAACCTTGCGGCTGAGGCTTTCAACCAGCTCAAGGCTGAGCCTACTGAGAGCCGGAGCCAGAAACTCTTGGGTCGCATGCGCTTGCTGGAGATCCATGCCCGTCTCAGTCAGAGCCAGCGTACCAACAGCGCCAACACCTTCCGTAAGAGCCCCGAGGCCATCCTCTTCTCTTCCGATGTGACCGCTCGTGGTATGGATTTCCCTGAAGTCACCCACGTAATTCAAGTCGGTGTTCCTCGCGACCGAGAGACATACATTCACCGTCTTGGTCGTACCGCCCGCGCCAACAAGACCGGTGAGGGCTGGATGTTCCTCCATGACGGTGAGAATGACTATTTCAGCGACCGCCTGGGGGATCTCCCCATCATTGAGGACACCCAGTCTCTCCCCACCGCCATGGCGGACATGTCCAAAGGCCTCGAGAACCTCTCTCCTGCTACTGCCTTGACCATCAGCCAGATGAAGGCCGCTGTCGAGGGGGTATCTCCCATCACCCGTGAGAACACATATCGCTCCCAGCTGGGCACCCTGCTGCAAAGCTTTGCCAGCAAGCGTCACGCTATCCGCATCCTCAATGGCCTTGCCCTCCACGGCTACGGTCTCCCTGAGCCCCCAGCCGTCAGCCCCAACATTGCCCGCAACCTTGGTATTTCCAAGATCCCCGAGTTGGTGATTGGCCACTCACAACAGCGCCATGTTGGCCTTGGCCAGGGCTCCTCATCGACTGATCGTGTCTTCGGTGGCCGTCGCAACTCCGACCGATCCTCTGGTGGTAGCTGGGCCCGTAATTCCGATCGTGGCTCCAGCCGTGGGTTCAATGATCGCGGTGGCATGCCCCGTCGTAGCTTTGACCGCGACAACGATCGCGGCGACCGCTCCTTCGGCCGTGGACGTTCCTCCGGTGGTCGCGAGCGCTCCTTCGGTGGTCGTGAGCGTTCCTCTGGCTTCGACAGCCGCTCTCCCTTCTGATTATGATCTCGGCTGTGTAAGACGAGCAAACATCCGCCGTTAGGTCATGCCATGCATCCGACTTGACGACACAAGAAAATTGATAGAGATTCCCCATCCTCTTCGCATCGGGCGGCGTCTTTTACTCTTGGGCTTCAATGATGTCGCCATGTACTATACATATGTCTGTCTCTTGGTGCTTCACTTTCCTCCATCTCTCAACTTCTCAGCTCTTGTTCGACCCTGTTTTATTTCGAATGTCCTTGTCTTACATATTGGATTTGTAATTTGGCAATATCACTTCTGTATAACACCATCAAACTCCATGAATTTTTCATCCTGAGCCTATTTCTATCATAAAATATCCGATTCATCATCTAACATGTCCATTTCGAAGGGAGGGGGAATAAGTAACACGTCAATGGAGTTAGGAGAAGGTCGAAACCGTATATAAAATTCAATCGCATATCCCAGTGTATTCTAAACTGGTAAAAAAATGAGACCAGAGAATTTGGAGAAAATCTACCACGGGCAGATACTTACCAGCAGAATATCTACTCGCGCGCAATCATGTGCTCACGGTTGGGACCGGTACCAATCCACTTGATAGGAACACCACCGATCTCACGCTCAATGAATTCAATGTAGGCCTTGGCGTTGGCAGGCAGGTCCTCGTAACGGGTAACACCCATAGTGTTGCTCTTCCAGCCCGGCAGAGTCACATACTCAACCTGGAGCTTCTCAACAACGTTGGGATCCGCAGGGAAAGAACCAGTGGTGCGAGTGCCATCAGGCAGGATGTATGCCACTCCGACCTTGATCTCATCGAAGTCATCGAGGATATCAAGCTTGGTCAGGTTCAGAGCGGTGTAATGGTTGATAGCGTGGGAGTAGCGAGCCAGCACGAGATCGAGCCAGCCGCAGCGGCGACGACGGCCGGTGGTCACACCGAATTCGCGGCCGACCTTCTGCAGCTTGTCGCCATCTTCGTTGAGCTGTTCGCTAGGGAAGGGACCGGAGCCGACGCGGGTGGTGTAGGCTTTCAGAACACCAATCACGGACGTGATGCTTGCTGGGTTGAGGGCGAGGGCTTGCACGGCTCCGCCGAGACCTGTTGATGAGGAGGTGACGAAGGGGTATGTGCCGTGGTCCAGGTCAAGCATCAAGGCGTTGGCGCCCTCGACCAGAATGTTGGGAGAGTTCTTGTGCTCCTGCAGGAAAGCGAGTTGGTCGACAATGTACGGCTTCAGCTTCATGCGGTACTCCTGCATGGTATGAGTAGATTATTCGCCAGAATCTTTTTAGTTTCAAACCATACCTTGAAGCGGGCAATCTCCTCTTCGACATCGTAGGCCAGATCACCGAAACGCGCACGGTAGGAAGTATTGAGAGTGCGCAGCTTGCGCTCAAAGGTCTCCTCGTCGAAGATCTCCCCGACGCGCACACCGCGGCGCGCAGCCTTGTCACTATAGCAGGGACCGATGCCCTTGCCGGTTGTGCCAACCTTGCGGCCACCGAGACCGGCCTCCTCGAGACCGTCAACAACGGAGTGGAGATCGAAGCAGACGTGGGCGCGATCGGAAATGAAGATGCGCGAGCCGGCGGAGGTAAGGCCCTTGGTCTCGAGCTGGGCCAGCTCCTTGAAGAAGCTAGGAACGTGGACAACGGTACCAGCACCGATCAAGTTGATGCATGAGGGCGAGACGAGGCCTGAGGGTAGAATATGGAAGTCGTAGGTGACGTTCTCGTGAACGATGGTGTGACCGGCGTCTAGTACATGGCGCAGTCGTTAAATCATTGCAATCCAGGCTAGCCATATCTCGATCGAGCATGAAGCATAGGAGAGGAAAACACTCACTGTGACCACCCGCTGCACGACAGCACAGCGTCGCCTTCTGCGACAGCATGTCTGTAATTTTTCCCTTGCCTGTATCGCCATCAGCATTTCCATTTCCATACCAATTCCAAATTCCGGACTTTGGAACATACCCTCATCTCCCCATTGACTGCCCAGAACGATAGAGACCATGTTGGCGAATGATTGAAATTGACTGCGCGATTCGCAAGTGCCGGTGGCGGGGATTTGAAGGAAGAAGAGCACGTCCGGCTTCGGATGGTGGGGCAAACTGGGCTCGGGTCAGTCTCGGTGAGTCCCTGAGTTCACAGCCCAGAATGACTTACATTGACAGGAGATGTTTCTCACAGTGGAAAATCCAAAGTCAAGTCGGAATTGACTTTCTTTTAAGCCGTGACTCATGGAGTATTTTTCTCGTAACCTTGTCACGTAACTACCGGCGAGACCCGCGGGGGTGGTGGCCTGAGGCACCTAGGGCAAGGGTTTTCCCCTTCCAGTCGTTCGATCTACCAGTCATGCCCTTCTGTACTCTATGGTATTGATGTGGTAATCTGCACTTGACGAGACATGCGATGATGTGATTGAGAGACGTGTCGTCCACTGGTTAAGGGGAGGGCGAATGCAGGGATCGGAGTCTGTGGAACGCCGAGATGGAGAGGGATGTAGAAGACAGAATAGACACCTGCACGTTTGAAAAAAGGATCGCAGAGTGGAAAGATAGGTATAGCAAGCGCACTCCACAGGGCAAGCATTGAGGATCTCCTTCAAAAGGGATTACAGGATGGATGAAATGTATTAGATTTGTCAAATGCAATATCCAGGGTATTCACCGAACAGACACCATGCTCGTCATGCAAAAAAAAAAAATGCAAATAAAAGAAGCTTTCTAATATAACGACAATGCCAACAGCATTGCTTCTGTCCCCATATCATTGTAGCCAACCCTATACAACCTTTCCCCCATTCCGAATCCATTCCCTCAACCTTCCAAGATCCAGGATACACTCGCGGTGCATTTCACACGCTACATCCCAGTGCTTCCGCACCTGGACATCCTCCTCAATACCGCGCAGGTAGGCACTGAACCCGCCCTTTCCACTACCAGGAACAAGATCGTCGCCTTCGTCAGATTCATCGCGGTCCTCGCTCTTCTCGTCCTCCTCGGCGCCGTCGATCTGGAGGCGGGCTGTGTCGCCGACGGCGCTGATCCATTTCGGCGAGAGGCCTGTTTCGATGGCTGCTTGGCGTGTGTTGAAATGAAGGAGCATGCGTTGGTTAAATTTGTTCCAGTCGTGCATGTAGGTGCTCATTGCTGAGACGTACCAGTTCCATTTGTCGCGGGATAGCGTGAGATACTGGGAACCTGCAAAGGCGGGGGTGGGTTGTGGGGCCCAGGGCCGTTTGGGGGGATTTGGGAGGTTCAGGGCGCGGGGTTTGATGTCACGCTTCGCTGTCTTTGGTTGTTTTGCTCTCGAGGTGAAGGGGAGGTTGGTGTGCACGTCTTCAAGGTTCTCGATTCCACCACTATTTGTGCTGGTGAAAGGGGCAGTGTTGCGGAGATTTCCTAGATCGAAGAGCGGTGTACGGTTCTCAGGATGAGGTGCGCGCTCTGTTTGAGAGGTTGGCTGAGCCTTCGTGGTTGCAGGAGAAGGGTTTTGAGTAGCATGAGTAGCGAGGTTCGGATAGCTCGTGCTCCTCGAATCACCGGCAGGAGGTCTGGCAGGTATGGCACTTGCCGGCATGGCAGGCTCATCAATGTCCATGGCCTCCACATCAACAGGTGCTGACCGGCTAGGTTCCGGAGGCGTGGTGCCATTGATTGTCTCTTTAGCTTCATCGGCTTCCGTCGCCACGCTAGCCCCCTGCGGAGTACTTCGAACTTTCGTGCTAGATCTTGCCTGCTTCTTCGGGCTTCGCGGCGGTGTGTTGGAAGAGGACCGCGCCTTATCGACCTCCTGAGCATTCCAAGAGATATCTTTCACCTTCTCAAACCACTGATCCGCAGAGAATTTCGCCTGTGCAAATGGTGTAGGTACTTGCTGCTGCGACGGCATCGGAGGCTGAGACTTATGCCCAGGTCCAGGGCTAAATGACTTCAATCTAGGCGATCCTGTCGACATTCCGCTTTGCCTGGAGTCGGTTCGAGTTGATGCACGCGGTCGATTGTGCGTATTAGGTGATTTTGGATCAGTGGAATTAGCACCCAGGAAGTCGAAGTTCTCTAGATGCTCTCTCCAATCTTCCGCTGAGAACTTCTTATGCAGGTTGTGGCCGGAGCCGTTTCCATCAAATGCGGTTGACTGTGGCTTTGTCGTATTTTGTGCATCGAATCTTTGGATGTATAAGCCTGGAAAATTACGCAGCTGAAGGTTTATTTCACATACCCGATGTTTGGATGCACAGACTGTGCCTGTTCCGGCCGATACGAGCCCTTGGGAAATGCCGCACTGTCCGAGTTGTGCCCTTTATGTACATAGCTGTCAGCGGTCGAATTCACGATATCAGGGGTGCGGTTTGGCCGTGAAATTTTTCGGGGGTTTGGAAGCTGACGTTGACCTGGCCGGGGTGTGCCAGGTTGGATGCCTGGACCTGGCTAGGACTGGATCGATGGGACGAACAAAGAATCTGGGAAGGGTCTCACCATGTCCGGAGCTAGAGTTTTCGTGTCGGTAGAAGTCGGTAAACTTCTGATTAGGTCTGAGTCGGCTCTTGGGTACCGCCTTGGGCTTGAATGCGTTTGGTCGTCGCACTTCGTGAATGTCGTCATTGTCATCATCATTAAGTTCGCTGGAAGTTGTCGAAGATAGAGAGTAGGTGCGGTTCCGTCTGGCCTTGGGACTGGCGCTGCGATGGCTTTCGGATTCGCCGTTCTCAGGACTGGATGGGTTGGTGCGCGAGTTTGACGTTCGATAGGATCCTGAGGGTGTGCGCACAGTTGATGAGCGTCCAAGTCCGGAGCTCGAGAAGAAAGTCTTCTCGCCTCCCGCGGTGGCATAGCTACTACCAGTTCGCTGGGCGAAAGAAGGGGCCGCTTCTGGAGCGGTGGGCTTCTTCGCCGTCGGCGGAGGCGCAGAATCGAAATACATGCTGCTCGGCCGCTCGCTTCTGGAGCTGTTATATGCTGAAGTATTGCGAGCCATGGGTTCATCGCCCCCAGCAGTTCCCGGCGCAAATCCGTTTCTCTTCTTGGGAGAATTGGGACTCGCGGGTTTTTGAGATCTCGCACTGTCTTTGAAGAACTCATACGCAGACTTGGGGCGCTGGGCACCGAAAGGCGCATTTTGTTGCCTCGATGCGCTTTCTGAGGAGCCTGAAGAAGCAGTTGCACGTCCCGTCTCGGGATCGAAGCCTCGCCAGCCTGATGTATTGCTTCTCATACCATGGAAGGCCCGGAAGGCATCAGCTCTGGTCTGTGCCTCATCCTGCGGCGGCTTCCATTGTTGTGGCCCTGCGCGTGCATGGGCTTCATACCGCTTGGCCCCCGCTGAAGGTCCCTTGGAAGATGTTTGGGGTCGAGTAGTATATGGCTGGTTTGGGGGTTGTGGCTTGGGTGGTTGTGTATTGGCGTAAGTCGGCGCCGGCCTGCGCGTTGTATTTGTCTTCGGGGGCCCATATACCTTGCCGTATCCAGCGCGTAATCGATCGGTGTCGTACTTGAGCCGCTGCTGGGGATCACTGAGAATTTCATTGGCTGCCTGAATAGCCTGGAACCTGGCGATGAACTCCTGTTCCTTGCCTGGGTTTCTGTCAGGATGGAACTTGAGGGCTGGATCTCTAGATCAGTACTGCGTTTGTCTCACAACGATCTGCGTTCTGGCGAATTCACGACATACCAAGTTTCCTGAA
The DNA here is from genome assembly GCF_028827695.1 of Penicillium maclennaniae. NCBI lineage: Eukaryota > Fungi > Ascomycota > Eurotiomycetes > Eurotiales > Aspergillaceae > Penicillium > Penicillium maclennaniae. Next base: position 579,227 of record NW_026623215.1, on the reverse strand, counting down.
TTGCTTTTTGATATCTTCCGTCTCCGCGCTGGGCTGGAGCCCTAGGTCCGCATAGTAGTCCCTTCGGACGTCCGCCTTCACCATGTTGACCCTGTAATTGCGGCGGAATTATGAATTCGCGTAGATCAAGGCGCATAATCGATAGTCCAGTAGATAGTTGGCAGTCGCACACATGACCAGTCTCAAGGAATCGGATTCGAGGTTCGAAGTATGCGGCTGAGAGCGCTGGGGCCGGGGGCCGAGGGCACGGGAGGGGGATTTCAGGGTCAGAGGAAAACGAGAGTGACGTTCCAGAAGCCTAACTTCGTTGGGCCTATCGCTGCCTGGACAGTATCATTCCAGAACCAGAGTGGATGGGCGCGATGAAGGTCGGGTGTCGGTGGTCTGCACGGTTCCGCTCCGGCAAGGTTCGACGAGGCTGAGTGGTACGTGATTCACTTGAAACAAGGAGGTTGAAATCTGCGATCGCAACGACTAGGCATATTCCCGGAAACAAATTCCCCGGAAACAAAAAAAGAGGGTGGGACCGAGGAGGGACCAAAGTAATCGGGGACGTGGCTACGATCAATCGCAGATAGCGGGCACTGGGCACCTGAGGTTCAAGTCAGGCAGTTGGGTCCAAGCGTTCGTCGCGCCAATTGTGTGAAGCAGCCAACGAGATGCAGCCGAATGGATACACGATGAGCGCCGCAGTCCCCGGACAGGTTGATGCGTTGGCGGAAGAAAAAAAGCGGGCAATTCAAATGTTTGTTTTGGCGGGTCGGTTGCTGCCCAAGGCACTCGACGTCTTACTTCTGCATTCAAATATTTACGTGCACGGCAAGGACCCAAGTTCGACGTCTAGTAATGATTCTCAATCTTCTGGTTTTTAATATAGTGCTGATATATAGTATATGGTATCCCAAACAATGAAGTCATGAAAAAAAAAAAAACCACACGAGATGGATCTCCTGATCCAGTTCTGTTCACCTCGTATTCTTTGATTGTCAAAAAAAAAAGGCGAGGCGGAGAGGGAGGCCAGCACTCAGCCCGTAAGAGTCGACGTAGAGAAAAGAAAATGGACAGAGATGGAAAGATTTGAGAGGGTAGGAAGAGACAAGGAATCAACTTTAAGCATCACCACCGGAAGCGCCTGGTCCTGAACCGCCGAAGAAATACCCTTCAAGAAGATCATAATTGGGGTTTTCGCTCCAATCATGCTGGTAATCCATGGCCATGCCGAATCCAAGATCGATACCCACGTTCTGGCCAAGATTAGGCCCGAGGGGAGGCATACCAGCCAGATACCCGGCGTTAGGATCCGTTTCCATGTGATTCGGACCGTCGGAACCACCAGACCCAAACTCAAGAAAATCGAGGCTGATACCCGACTGTGCCTCTGTGTCTGCCGATGCAACGGCATGGGGCCCATTGGCAGCTACACTACCTGGCGAACCACTGTGATGTGGCGAGTTTCCGTAGTAGAAGTGCGGCGGTTGTTGTGGGGACGTCGGGTTTTCATATTTCATATGATACTCCATGGACGGAGTACGCTGCCCGAACGACCGACCAGCTCTGTCGGTAGAGAAGCCGGAACCCATCGACTCAGCCTGTTCTGAGCGAACGGGATACGGTTGTCCAGAATAGCTGTTCTCGGCCCGAGAGCGATCAGCCGGAGCATTATCGCTGAAAAGATCTGCCAGGTTCATATCGAACTTTGGCACAGGCCTTTGTGCGCGGCTTTGCGCAGATCGTCGGACCGCACCATGTCCTCGCCTTTGCTCCATATGCTGGCGGGTGCGACCAGCGTGCAAAGAGCCGGCACCATGTGTGGCAGCATGCACACGCGTCATATCGACCTGTGATCCGAAGCCGGTAGTAGACAGACACATCTGAACCGTGGCCTTGCTCATTCGCTCGAAGGCATCTCGGCAGGCTTCGGCCGGGGACACTTGTGCATCAAGTCACCCAGAACGGATGTGGCGGCGAGAACAGTAAAATCTACCTCATCGAGAGTCTTGAACACATGGGTCAGTGCTGGTAGTGGGAATTTGCGAAGAAGATACATACCAAACGACTTCGAACCAGAGGCGAATGCCAGATAGCATACAAGAAGGAAATACCAGCCATGAAGATATGGTGAGTAGCAAGATACGTGTAATTGACGAGTCGTACGCGATGGAGCTGGCGATAGATTCGAATCACTTTCTGTCCAGCCTCAGCAACGTTTAGATAGACGTGATCTTCTTCATCACCCTCATCGATATTTGAAAAGGATGGACTCGAGACATCGTCAGCTGGGGTCAGTTCTCCGGCCAACTCGGCAGGCACTGTCAGACTCTGTTGGTAAAGCAAGATAATGGCTTGCCAGTAATTCAACTCCAGAAGTTCAATGGAGAATCTGACACCAGTATCCGCCCGAGTTGGGGCCGTCTCATGCCATTCCACCAGGCGCCGGTGGACATCATGACGCCAGGAGCGGAAGGAATCGAAGCCTTGGAGGAATGGGGAGGTAAGCTCAGCATGAGGAAGGATGGCCGCGCTCTCCGGAGAGCGTCTCCGGATGGCACGTGCCTGCTGATATTGAAGGACGTCGTGGATCTCAGACTGAAGAAGGCGAAGTTTGAAGTAGTGGAAAGCAACATGCTTGTAGGTAGGGGCTCCATCGGGAGGCGTCAAGAGGCCGGATTTCGTGATGTATTTGTCGTCCATCATAGATGGAAGTTCCGTACTAATTGCCTGGTCGCTAATACCAAATGGTCGTCCGACACAGATGGCAACTAGACGGTCGAAGCTGTACACGCACCACCAGAGCCGGCGACGCAGGTCTCGGACCCATTCTCGCCGCCCTCGTTCGCGAGCATCAATTCGCGACTGGACCGGGGATCCATTTTTCGATCCGGAGTCAAGGCCAACGCCATCTTCGTAGTGGAGACCCAGGTCAACAGCTAAGCGCATCGCCACACCAACTATATACCAAAGACCCGGAGCCACGGGCCGCAACAAAGCGAAACTGGCCAGTAGAAGCACTGCCTGAAGTTCCTCCAAACCACCGAATCCTTCACTGGACGAAGAACCGAGGAACGATTCTAAATGAACAATAGCAGACGCGTGGTATTCCTCCGGCTGATACTGGTGATTAGACATTCGCAGCCTTTTGGAAGTAGATGAGGATCTATCGCGACCAGCGCGGCTTTCATCATCCGAACTTTGAGCTTTATCCTCGAAGATAATTCCCGCACCGATGGCAAACACGATGTTGAGGACATAAAGAGCTCTTGGTGAGCGATTCTTCTCTTCCAGCTGATACGTTCGATCCAAGAGCTCCATGAAGTCCCCACGGTGGAGAATAGGCATTTGAGGATTTGCGTGTTCAAAATACAGATCAACTAGTCGCTCAGCGAGCTCCCGGTCTGGAAATGACGCACGTTTCATCATCGGTTTCGTCTGAAGCCCAAAAAATGAATCGCGCATGGTTCCTGCACCTGAGCCAGTCGCTGTCTGGGGCAATCGATCTCCAGTGCGCAGTGGACCGCGCTCCGGATTTCCAGGTATCGAGCTTCTGACTGCAGCAAAGACAACCCGAGCAAATGAGATACCAGACGTGGAGCCCAGATATCGAGGATCAGACGTCCCTTGCACCGAAACCATGCCAATATTGGAAACCAGATTGTGTAGGCGCCAATTCTCCTCGTTTTCATCTCCTTCGGCATCGCGCTGTTCTCCGTCTTTACGCTGGTCGGACACTGTTTCATCCTTCGCAGAATTTGTCAAATGTGTTTTATCCTGGTTCCCACTGGGTTGTCCTTCGCCGGATGTGCCCGGCGCCTCGCCCTCGGTCTCTTGTTTTAACGCATCTTCTTCATCGAATGCGACAGCTTTCTTGAACTCGATATTATGCTCTGCCAACCGCTTCTCCAGATGAGCGACTCGTGATTCCAGAAAATGCACATAACTGCGCGGGATCTCGCGCTTCGTGATAGGGTCGTATCCAACGCAGCGGACTCCAGCCTTTTCACAGGACTGGCACCTCGGCAGACGCTGATCGCATCGGTTTTTGCGTAACCGGCAGCGATTACAAGCTGAGACGTTACGGAAGGAAGAGGAAGATGCGCTCGAGGCAGTCGCAGTGGAGTGCGCGGTGGATACAGCAGGTGACGCAGACACCGTTGGGGCGGGATGGTAGGAACCGTTATTTGAGGCCGTAGGGTCGGATTGCGTAGGAGGGGTATCGGCGGAAGGGTGAGGTCTTTTTTTTCCCGGAGGCGGACGGAGGGGGAGAAGGGTTAGGCATGTTGAAGGAGGGGCGAGAGCCGCAGACCTGCGATCATCTCTTGATCGTGAAGTTCTGCGGAGATAGCGATAGGAAACAGTTGTACCCTTCCTTTTGGCGGATCAACATTCATGGTAGATCCTGACTGGCGTGGCAGAATAGGCTCGAGGCAAGGATTCGAGTCTTGCGATGCCCAAGGAGCGAAAAGGAGATGGCCCGCACTGGTATGGTGAGCTCCCCGCGGCGCGCAAGCGGAGGCTGATTATCCTCCGATAGTGGATGGTGATGAAAATCGGTATCTATCTGCGCAGAGTAGGACAGGCACTCGGGCACTAGGAACTCACGATTGACCAAGGTCCCGGAAAGGACAAAGGCGCAAAGCTGATGCAGAAGAGAAGTTGCTGAAGGATAGGGTTCTGGTGGAGATCGGGATTCAGCAGTGAGGTGCCACCCGCGACAAAAATTAAGTTGCCCTCGGGAATGGTTCTCTCGGGACTCTCGGTGCCCCAAACTTTGGCAATTCGAGCTATGAGAATCGGGAGGGGCACGGCGACATTGGCGTATCCTGTGTCAGCATATATGTTGCCCGACAATTGGCTCGGTGCGACGCTAGAATACTGGTCATTGCATTCGCGTGCTACCAAGCGGAGTCCAGTGCCGAGTGGATCTCCCCGGGATACATTAGCTGCCATTGGTGGAGACGAGAGGTGACAGGTGCGAGACAGGTGGAATCTGGGGATTTCCGAGGTTACAACTTTCCTTAGAAGTAGAAAGGACGACAGAGCTAGAAAACTAGGGACCTAGGAACCTCGGGGAGGATATGCACTCTCTATATAGTCATTGTCATATGATCGGTCAGATTCGAGGTAGTATGCCATATCCTTGGCTTGCAGTCTTTAGTGAGACTTCACACGCTACGTAGACGCCAATGTGGAGACGGGGAAAGTATAGATGGAGACGGTCGTTCAATTGAGTCCGTAAGTCTATCTGGAGATCTGTCCAAGATAAAAGTAAAATTTGCGACAACGATGAAACATAATATGATATTCAAAAAACCTCCCAGATGCATCAGTATCATCATGATATAGCCTGTTCAATGCTCCAGACCAAAAAAGAAATAGACAGAAGGAGACCCCAAGTTTTATGCTTTTTTCGCAAATGCGTCCACTCTATGTCAGTTGCGCCGTATCCCCTCTTACTGAGAATGATAAATGAAGATGACAAGACATGGCGGGAAAATAAGAAAAAGAAAAAAAAAGAAGAAAAAAAAAGGTATCATGTGGGAAGCGAAAACGGAAATTGAAATGAGAATGAAGATGAAGCGCCCGGTGGACGAAACGTAGCAGCGCTGAAAAACGATGGTGTCCTTCTCCGAAGGACTCTGGAAGTGAAGAGGATGGATGCCCTTTTTTTTATTTTATCGAATCCCACATTCATATGCAGGAATTCGGTGTGTTGCTGTCGTGTTGGGATTGGACAAAGTCGCGAGTGGCATTCAGGTCCAGGTTGGTAATGGCATACTCATGATCAATGCTAGACCGCAAGGAGAGGAGTCGCTGCTCCTCCTCTTCAATGTCAGACTCTTGGGCAGCGTAGTCATCTGACATGACTTCACGCTTCATCTCCGCCTCATTGACTTCACTCTTAAATCGCTCGGGCTCGGAGGGTTCCTCCATCCAGAAACTCTGGATGGCACCGATGACGCAGACTAGACCGCAGGCCCACCACGCAAGAACGGAGTGACCGCTCTCCAAACCTTTGGAGTGAAGCAGGCCCGTAACAGTGGGGCCAAAGGCACGGCTGAGACTAGCGGTAGATGCGGCAGCGCCGTTAATAGCCCCAAGGACCTTGGATGAGGGGGCAGCGTTAGCGAGCAAGATGGCGGTAGCGGGGAAGGCGATAACGTGGAAAGTGATTTTGCTTATCAGAGCAACGTATACAGCTGGCATCTGGAGTTTAGCCGGAAGGAGAATAAGATAGGGCACCGCCAGGTAGAGCGGAGGCCAGGCGAGCAGCACGAAGCGGAACGTGCGTAGGGTACCGAAATGCTTGACGACAAATGGGAATAGCCATAGCTGAGCAATCATGGAATAGACACCCTGGACGGCCAACATGAAGCCAATGGTCTTGGTTGGGAGACCGAGACCTCCAGTGAACGTGAGTGGAAGGACGACGTTGTCGTCAGACTTGGGAGTACTCAAGAAGACAGGCATCAGCTGATCAAAAGATACGCTATGACTGTTCAGGAAAGGGAGGTCAGCAATTGTACTTGCATCCATGCATGCAGGGCGAGGCGGGGGTGGTGTCAAACTCACTAGGCCAAAATGCCGTAAGCAACAATGGTCAGAATGACCTGGCGAGTGAAAGCTTTGGGCGCGGGGGATTTCTGTCCCTCCAAGTCGCACTCCGTTGAGACGACGTCACCCACGGGTCTCAGGCAAGGCGATGATTCGGCACTTTCGTACTCGGGTGGCATATCGCCGTAGAAGTACTTCTCATCCACGTCAGACTCGTCCGGAAGTTGCACGCGCGAACCCCAGCAGAGGCTAATGAGCCAGTGGCCCAATTCCCGGCCGGGGTCACGGCGATGCTTCTTCTCGGGATGCGTTTCCTCCAGAAACAGGGTTCCGACCACAATGCCGCACAAGAGCACCACGATGCACACCAAGTTGGGCAGCAGGAACGGGAAGCGGTCGAAGAACGTGTTACGCTGGAAAAGCCACGGGTAGTTCTCGCACGGTTGGGCTAAAGCACCGCCCATAGCCGGTCCAATGATCGATCCTAGGCACCACACGAAGGGCATGATCGAGTATGCTCGTGGTTGGTGCTCCTTGACCGTCACGATCTCCGCCACAGTGGTCTGGAGAACTCCGATATTTCCATTTAACAAGCCGCCCAAGGCGCGCGCGATCATGGCTGTGGCTAGGTTGGGCGCAAATCCGAAGGCGACCATGCTCATGGCTGTTCCAATCAAGCCCATGATGAGCACGGGCTTGCGGCCAATTCGATCACTCATGCGACCCCAAAACATACCCGCTGAGAATTCGGCGAAGGTGAAAGACGAGGTGATCATGCCGGCATAAAGCGCGATCTTTTGGTCATTATCCGTGACGTGGAATGATTCCACCATGTGATACACGTATGGGAAAATCGACATGAAAGCGATAGGCTCGCAAATGCGGACGAGAGCTAAACAGCTATTGTTAGGTTCTGGTCACATAAAGACTCTTCACTCTTGAACAGGCACATAACATAGTTCGTCGAGGTCGTGAGACGCAAAAGTACCTCACTTACCTAAAACAAACAATTGCCGAACGGGAAATGTAGACCAGTCGTCACCAGCGCCATTGCGCTGACGGCCTTGTAGACAAGCCGGTCGTTTGAACATTGTGTGAAAAGAGCCGAGACCGAGTGAGAGAAAAAGTCGAGAGCGAACAGGAGGCGTACAAAAGACCCCGCTTCACTCAATAATGTTGATGTTGCGATCCAAGAAAAAAAGCGAGGGGAAAAAAGTACCAAAAGTTGGTGCTTTTGATACCCCCTTTGATTACCCCAGGTTAATGCGTCAGGGTTGAAAGGGAGAGAATGCAATTGATGTGGAAGGGTTGGTGACAGAGCAAGGAGCAGGCGATTTGATTTTTAGAGCTTCAGCATTTCTCCCCTGCGGTTGGGAATTATATCGTGAATCCGATAAGGCAGGGTGGAAGATCCGACAGTCCCCGGAAATGATGAGACACCTGCAAGGGAGGATTGACACAAGCCGCGTCCTGAGGATCTCGGAAGTTTATTCGAAGAAAAATGAAAACGGAAAAGAAATAGAAATTCCCAAATCGGAAGCAGCGGTGGTAGGTGGAAGAAAGAGGAAGGGAGATGGAATGGGGAAGGGATCTATGAAGAATCTTGGGATAGTTGAAAGGAGTCCTGACTGGGTTTAAAAGCGAGACAGGCGGATAAATTGCGACGAGCACAAAGGAGGAGGGAAGGGAGTCATTCCATCAAAATACAGAGGGGAAAGGGGAGCTATTATATTAAACTCACGGGTGTCGACAGTGGATAGCTCAATGTATAGAGGAGTCCGATGTGATCAGGCGCCAAAGGAAACTAAAACGTCGACCGTTCGGCATCACAGCTTGAAATTTCGGTTACAGCTGTACCAGAAGCCGCAGGATGCAGATGGCAGCAAACATAGTGAATCAGGAATTAAAGACAGGGTGTGGGTCCAGTGGGGTTTTTTGGGTTTTAATTTTTAGGAATATTTTTTTTTTTAATTTTTTACTCAATTATTGAGCTCTGTGTAATTCATAATGTAAGAGGGCGGGATCGGGGCCATCCGACTGGGCATCTGGCCATTGAGAAGTTGATCTGTATCCCATGGGGCAGATTACAGACCATTTTGAGAAAACTTGAACTTAATTAGAGATCTTAACGGGGGAGGGAAATAGAACAACCCAAAATTCCAAAATCCTTTACCTAGGTAGGAGATGTAGCCTGAAAGGGGGAAAGAGGTAAGAGACATTGCGGAAAATTCACCCAGAGGCAAAGGTCAAGGCTGGATAAGAAAAAAAAATAATAAGAAAAAAAAAAATCAGGAAAGGGAAGGGTAGACTAGAAAACAAAATAGGACAAGAAAAGATAAATAAGGAAAAGGAAAAGGACAAGAGTGGAGCCAATGAACAAATGAATCGACGTGAGGTACGAGGGGAGGGAGGGCATCATCGTCATCAGGAGCATCGGCAGGGCTGTTCAGAACCAATGGAAGAACCTCCGAGAAAGGGATCATGGAAGAGAAGCCGAGTGTCTAGCGCTATGATACGATTCCGTTCTTCGATCAATCAGATCAGATCATTTCGGGGGAGACAAAAAAAAAAAAGGACCCTAAGTTCTAGTCTTTTGCGTTCCTCGTCCCCCTTGTGCTCTTATTCGATCGCGCAGCTCCCTTCACCCCAGATCCAGAAGAAAAAAGGATAACGGTTGATACCTACCGTTTCCTGTCTAGTCTGTTACGATGAATCATGGGTAAGAGACCCACGGCCCTGAGCCCCGGGCCCCGGGCCCCGGGGAACAGCAGGAGGCGACTCCTTAGTGCGCCCCCAGGGGTAATGTTTACGCGCTACTCTCCGTATGGCGTAAGGCAAGGATGATCCGCTTACAAGACTGGTCTTTTTGGTTTTTTTTACTTACTCCCGGAGCTTTGGTTTTAGTGCGAATTAGTGAGATGATAGATCTCAAGTTACTTTCTGCGCCTCCCCGAGCCCCCGAGGCCACTGGCGGTCACTTTGGGGCCGAAATGGTAAGACATGAGTCTCAAGTCTAATCAAGACCGGGAACGAGAGTATCCTGTGTCCTGTGTCCATTCTGGTCTTTGTCTCCCTCAATTTGAAGTCGTCACTTTTTGCCGCGCTAGTATCTCCTTTGACCCACGATTCCACCCGCGTCTCGGAATTGTAGGACCCGTTTGCCCAAATACCTGGGTTCAGCCTAGTTGCAGACGGGAGGTGAACTCTGTTCCCTTCGGGACATCTGGATCGCCTTCCCCGAACTCCGGAACCTTGGAATCGAAGTTTCGAGGTTTCGGGCTTCGCGATGGGATCGTGCCGCGGTGAATGGGGACTATACACGACGAAGGACCGCTCAGTGCTGTGGATACGAGATAGTCACAATCAACAGGAAACCATGGTAGCCGCATGTTTCGCATTGATTCGCGTATAATCCGGCAGGACTCGAATAATCCTTAACATGCGGTGAAGACGGTCCAATGGAGGTCTGTTTGTTGATATCCTGCCACCCCTCAAACCGTTGAGCCCTGTCTATCATCCTGTCCAACGGGTTCGTCGGCGATCGCGTAATAGGCTCTGACGCGCAGAAATAAAGCCGGGGGTCGGGTACTGTAGCATGCCTGATGCTTCCACGCAATGCCAGTGGACATAGCAGGGAAATTAAAGAACACGTCAATCATGTACCCCAATTCTCCATCTACGGGGAAAAGCGAGGTTCTGACTATCCAGACAAGACTCTGAGAATGAAAGAGGGCGGGCTATTGATTCAAGGTGGGCCAACGGGGAAAGGGGGGCGCTGATCATCCTGTCAAGTATTACGGTGTACGGGGCGACCAGTCGCGATCCGTTTTGACGCGACAGCTTTTTCTCGAAGCCTTCTCATCGCCTGAGCTTGTCACAGAATTCACCGACACTCCGGCTCTCGCCTATGGACCCGCTTGCCGATCGCTACAAACAATAACTGCCTTGTTCAATAAATGGTATTGTTCGGGTTTTAATTTTCGGTGGCGTGACTGAACTTTATCGGTTTGGCAATGAATCTCGAATTGGCTTTGGGGAATCTTCAGCATTTGCATAGATTTGTATCGAAGGAGTCTCGTAGATTGCCGATTCAACAGGAGAGACCCAAGGAGCTGGACAAACTTTGGCAAGTGGAACAATTGTATCGTCTTGTACACGATACCAGTGTGTTCCGAATGTACTACAGATGTGGACATGCATTTCCAATCTCTGGCCACGCGAGCCCAAGGCGGGGCAGTTTTAGAAAAGCCGGTGAGACGGTAATCCGGTAAAGTCGGGCGAAATGGGTCTTTCGGCGCGACGTCATACTATTCTATACCACGAGCCCGCTTCATTGCATAGACCAAGGCCTCACCGTGTCTTCAATTAAATCTTTCTGTGCTCGCACCTGCAAGTCCTGGATCGGCCACGAGTCGTACAGATACGTGCAGCAAGAGGTCCAAGTGTCGAGGGCGAGCAAACAATGGAAAACTGGCGAAGTTCGGAATGGTGTCACGGTAGTATGAGGCCACGGGACCAATATCAAGCTCCGGTAAGAAGCGCTGCGAACCAATGGAGATGCTGGTATACTCCCCCCCTGCAAGGCATGTAGAGAAGAGGCGCTTTTTTCAAATTCGGGGAGCGGTAATGACAGCTCGGGGAGTATTCGGAACAAACGATTCAACCATGTAGCGGTGACGGGAAGTCATTCACAAGACCTTGCATGCGTCACGCGACTGAGGCTCGGTCGAGCATCGTGTGTACGCCGATATCCATTCGGACTGTTCGGATAAGGCAGCAGTAAGCCCAAAGAGAGAAAAATGACATCAACCAGAGTCAGATGGCCCAACGGGCGGTTGAAGATTGAATGTTGGTAGTCTGGAAGACTCGATCTGGGCCAATGTCATGAAGCGGCTACTTGAGCTTGTTTCTCTAGCCTTGCAGCAATGTCGCGAAGGAAGGAACCCCAGTCAGTACTGCCGACTGCGGTAAGGTCCAGAGATTTGTTCATGCAGGTCAGTGGGGTAAGAATGCATCAGACTCGACTTGTTGGCGGTGAATCGCTTGGCTGCATCACAATTCAGATTCAACCCTCCTTTGTAGAGAATGGATCCTGGTTGTGTTGGCATCCTCGTAGCCGCGATATCCCCGACACTCCGCGAACATCACTACCCAAACCGACGCTGATTATGTCCGATGTCCATCCCGCTATTTGGGTCAGCGCCGCCGGTAACCGGATCATCCCACAAATCTCGGCTGATCATTGCGTTTCCGACTGAACATGCACCTGTGGCCCATATCAATATGCCAACCTCTATTATTGTTGCCCGAGAGCGAAACTCAAAAGACGGTGTGCACAGAACAAGTCAACTCGGTCTTCCTAGACATACCATGCCATCCTTCTCGAGCACATGTGTTTGACCGGATGTCTCGGTCCCCTTTGAAGCCCCGACTCTTCAGGGGCGCAAATGAGGTCTTCACCGTATGTCGCGATCATAATCTCTGGGCATTCTCCAATACCGTTCCCCTTCATTCCACCCTTAAGTCTACCTTAGAACCCCCTCGATATCTATGCCAGGTGCCCCAAGCACCTGATGCTACTAGCAAGGGACCTGCCGATGATGAAAATTACGAGAAGAATCGGATCCGTCCCCACCACATGGATTGCCACTATTGAGATCAAATAGTAACTGGATCACGGTGCGCGACATGGGAGTGGTCAACTGGTCGATTAAAGTGTCCTGATCGGTCGAGTGCTCGATTTACCTCTACACCGGGCGTATGATCGACGGCGACAGCTGCCGAGCCGTAGCGTCGGGTTTTTGACAGTTGCATGAAACTGTGGCTTGAAATTGGAGGCTCGCTCGCATACCAAAAACCAAGGGTGGAAGAGATATCCGTTCGTATTTGGCGCCCCCCGCGGATTCTCGATTCTCTTGTGGGAGAAGTACGGTGTACCTTTGTCGAAAGCTCAGCTTCGATTGTCCTCAAGCTGATGCTTAGGTCCTTTTTGGGGGGGGGCGCGCCTTTTGTCTCCGTATACTGTCGCGGAGGTTCCGCCCATTGTGATGTATCCACTCTGTCTGAAAGTGCTCACATTCCGGATGAAGACCGTGGGAGCTAAGGAAGGGGGCCAAAGTGCAAGTGGGGCGACAATGATAGGCAAAATCTCCCCCTTCAAGGGTCTTTCCTTCGGATGAGGGAGCAATCATTACAACTGACAAGCAGAAATATGCAGGCAGTAGATCGCGCGTTGACATTTGATACATTTGGTCTCTTGGGCGATCGCAAGTGCCCGAATCGGACAACCGCAGGACTAGCGGGGGCTGCTGTTCTAGCCAGCTGGAAGAGGTGCTTTTGTCCCCCTGCTTCTGGTGCTTTTGCGATGTGTTCCATTGAGATATACGTAACTTCCCGTCCCGATCGATCGTGACGGTCGAACTCAATCGTACTCAGAGAGCGGGTCAGAGACGAGATTCCGGGTACGGCAGTACGGGATATATTTTACACTTAGGTGCTCCACGCTCGAGCGCCTCCTTTGTGCATCAACTTCCAGATCGCACGAAGGTTTGCCGCACTAGTCCAGATAGACTGAATGGTCTCGACTCCAGGGACATTGACACGCGTAGGTGGAGTGTGATAAGGGTTGACAGGTCGACAATGAACCTCGAAGCGCCACACTTTAGCGTAGGCACAGATCTCGACACTACTTGGGGAGGAGTTCTCGGCCTAACCATTTCAGAAGAGATGATTCTCGAGCTAGTGCCGAATCAATGGGTACAAAAGTACAGCTGGTCTATGGCAGGTGTGAAGTGATTCAATGTTCCCACACCCCGTCTGCTTAGTGTTGGACTTGAGAGCAGCAAGACTTACCACGGGTGACGAGACACTTACACCGGTCTTCTACCGAGGCTGTAAATTTTCCTGAGGTTTCGATACTTTCAGCTTCCCACAACATTTGCCCGCCGTCCTAGTGTTCCAAAGTTGTAGAAAGTTGACGCGGGAACTATTGATTTGCATCCGCGCACCAATTGATGGAGCGAACCAAAGTCTCCAGCCGCTCGGTGGCTCCATAGCCACCAGGGTAATCCACGGATGCACCGTATAAACGGGAGGTCAATCCCTTAGCGTTAGACTAGATCCCTAGCTCCTAGCTCCGCACCTAAAGTTAGGTACCTTTTCGAAGTTTTTCGTCGTTTCACCCGGTTCTTTGTGACGTCTCCCCCGACTAATGGGAAGTGTCCCCCCTTGACTCCACTGGTGGCAAGCCCCATCGGAATGCAGGATCCGATGCCGCGGTGACGGGTAACAAACCCTCCCTTCCTTCACTCGTCACTGGCTCCGGCTCTCTTCTCCCTTGCCCTGATGTTCGCACTATTGAATCCGCCTCCGATCATGTGAGCTGATGGACCTTTCTGTTTTTGGATCCACCCTTGCGTTCACAACAGCCTTGGGATTGCCACGCCTGCACTCTCTGTCGATCTTCCGGACCTCTCTCCGTCTCCTAATTCCACTGATGTTTAAGTTCTCCTGATCTGCGTTCCTGAGTTCCCAAGGTTTCGCGCTTCCTGGTCGCTGGGTCCGGCGCCTTTTGACACGTACTTTGTGCTCTGTTGTACCTCTCGACGCTCTTTGCCGTGCAGGGGCACTTTGGGTTCTGGCCGGCACTAGATTGCCGTGATCAGCTTGGTTCCAAAGTGATGGGTAAACTTGCCCCTGCAGGAGCTTTCCCATCTTTGACCCCCAGTACATTTGTCTGTAAGCTGACGTCACGTGTGATGGTCATCCTGGTACAGACCTAGACTTGCTAAGGGCTTTCTTGGCGGATTGAGGGTGTGTTCATCCTGGATTTGGGGGGGGGGGGTGGGGTGGCTGCATTATGTGTCGGCTCAATTCTTGCGCTATACCCCAGTCCGTACGATACAATCCAGATGTCTTGTCCAGAAGATCTGCGCCTAGTCGAGCCCTGAGAATTGAAATATACATGACGACCTGCGAGTTCATAGGAAACCACAGCATAGACAAGACCATCAAATCGAGATGTCTTCATTTTCGTCAGACGCTCTACTATTTTCACCCTCCTCCTCTATTGACGACTCCTATATGTATTTCGGAGGACGGGTTAAGGACACCTCGAACCCTATGTACGCAGCCTGTAGTTCCTCTACTTTCAATGCCGGGTCTGAGGGTTTCTGGGCCATTTCTAGACTATCTAGCTCGATACATGTCGAACACGCGGGAGACCCACGGGCTGGCTCATGTACTACTCATCTCATTGCTCTGTTCAGACCAGAGCTTGACACAGCCTGACAGTTTTGACTTGCTCATTTCTCCCTGCATGTTAATTTCCTCGACAAGGCTGCGACTTCAAACATTGGAACCGAAGTACAACCGCCTGTCCTTTCCCATGCGGTACTTTTGCTGTGGTTCCTGATGTCCTAGGTGATCGACCCCAGCACATGCATGTCATAAAATGTGACAGCCGATCATGATCCTTTTTGTCTGTGACAGCCCACCAGCTCAGCCGAGGAGAATAGCCAATCACTGTTCCCACTACATGAGTCAGGTCTACTCATGATATACGTTCGCACTACACTACACTCGTACCTTTGCCTGCCCTGATTTCCGAATCAATAAGGTCATCTTGCAAGCCTCAATGGTTGACATATCAAACTCCCCTATTCAAGCTCGCTACAAGATTTAACCCGGTAATGTCTTCTCTAACTCAAAACATCCCGTACGCATGCAAGTGGAAGTCTGTCCATCATCTATAGCCAAAGATCTCCCCAGCCGCTCTCATCGAGGTCTGAGAGCCGATTTGAGATCTGACTCGGGACTCGCCTTATTTAAACTTCGAGATCATACCATTCATGCTGGGGTAAAGCGAGAATCAGAGTAGAGAATATGCGTAGCAGAATAGCAACACCTGGTCACGGCTTTACTAGTATTCAGCTCATCTGTGACCAACCAGTGTCGGATGAATATCACCAAGAGAGGTCGCTTCTCGGGAACTCAGCCGCTGATTATCAGCCTTGACTTTGAGTGGAGCTGAACCATCCCGTCTATTCTCTTCACCCATTTCATGCCCGTTCAAAGCCGAGGCCAGGGTGTTCACATTGGTCTAACCCGCAGCAAGGAGACGACAAGGCCATGTCCACCCCAATTGGCTCTGGCCCATCATGATAAGCGAAGAGTCAGTGTCATTCTAGAGGGACCGAGCGAGCCCATGTCCAATCAAGAGTACGCGGGACATGGAACGAATCTGTAGTATGGGCCAGGATCTGCGATTTGCCGAGTCATCATGACACCAAGCTTGGAATGATTCAAAGCCCATTACCGGCATTGCATGTAGCTGTCAGCCGTAAGAGGTGGAGAAAGCAATGAGACCCGCTATAGCGTAAATGTCGAGGCGAGGCTGGCAGCTGAACAGTTGTTCATACATCCAGGCGCATACTAGACTAGCTGTCAGGTATTTATCAACTCTGTCATGTTTCAATGGCTGATATGCACATTTGATAGACTGGCGTATCAGCCACAGCGGTACCTTGCAGCCCAACAGTGCAAGACCATTTCGGTTAATGCATACGATAGACCCTGTTATTTCCGATCAACATGTACAAGGATTGTATGCGGTGCCGCGGTACAGGAACACTGGGGCTTATGTTGGGCTGAGATGGACTCGTCGATGTCTCATTTTTGCTGAGCGTTATGTGTAATACCTGATGGGGAAAAATAAAAGTGCTTGAAATCGAGCCCGACATCGTTATTGTGAAAGCGCCTGATTGCCAGGGTTAGTATTTAATGTTTCAAATACGCATTACTTGGAAATGTAGTAGCCGTACACCGACTTTCTATCTGCCAGACTTTGACTTGTGATAATCCGACATGAAACATGTAGGCACCCCAGATCTGTTCCAAAAGATCAGACGATGTCTTCACAGATAGTTTCACCGATACACCATTGCCTTGCCTGCTTTTGTAGAGATCCAAAGCCGATGCGATAAGGTCCTACTCTATCTCCACGTGACTCTTATCGAACAGGCTTCGACGTCAACGTTGGAAATTATGCAATGCGCTCCGATCAGTTTCAATCAGACCATTCCTGTCCGTGTCGAACCTCCTCACATATTCTCCAAACAACCCTTAACGGAGAATGCTTATAGTTGAATGATCAGCGCGAGATCTGCGCTTCTTGGAAGAATAGGATCTACCCATCAACCAGCAGCACTATGGCATACTACCGAGCTTGCCTTTCCATCCCAAAAGGGCCTTTAGCTGCCGGGCGGACAAGTTTTGTTGCGACCCGATTCTTGCGACTACCAGTACTATTCTGCCAGCGATGGCAGAGCACAACCTCCGACAACACGCGACCGGATGACGACTCTCACGAAACCGCAGACCTGTCGCATTTGAACCCCGAACCTGAAGATTACTCGCGCTTTATTTTTCAAGACAAATGCCATGTGACTATGTTTGCCGGAGCCGGCGGTAACGGATGTGCTGCATACCTCCGAGAGAAATACGTCGAAGAAGGACCACCGAACGGAGGCGACGGCGGCAGCGGAGGAGGTCTTTACATCCAAGCCGTTGAGGGCTTGACCAGTCTACACAAACTTGCCCGCAGGGGCGTCATCAAAGCAGGCAGAGGCAAAAATGGACAAGGCAAAAGCAAAGGAGGCAAGCGGGGTGACGATGTCCTCATCCAGGTACCCATCGGCACTGTAGTGCGCGAGGTAGATCGCTACGATCCCGTGACAGAGGAGCTGGCTCGCCTGAAAAAGAGTCGAGAAGAACCTTTGCCAGTGGATGAAGACGGCGAGGTTATTGATTTCCAGCCAGTTCGCCATGATCGCTGGGTTCTTCACCCCGGTGCGAATCCTGCTGATTTCCTGACTGTGCAATTCCCTCGTCTTAAGCCCCGGAGGCAGGCGATCGCAGCTATGGAACCTCAGGCACCTATTTATCTCGATCTGTCGCAGCCGATGGATAAGCCGATGCTCTTGGCTGCGGGCGGTGCTGGTGGATTGGGCAATCCGCATTTCGTGACCCGGTCGATGGGAAGACCGAAGTTTGCATCCCGTGGCGAGGGCGGAATGAAGCTTGAGCTTGATTTTGAGCTCAAGTTACTTGCAGATGTTGGTCTTGTGGGCAAGCCCAATGCTGGGAAAAGTACGCTCCTTCGGTCATTGACGAACAGTCGCACGCGGATCGGAAACTGGGAATTCACGACTTTATCCCCTTCCATCGGCACAGTGATCATCGATGACAACAGAGGTCGTCCGCTCGTCGAATCGAAGAGAAAGCGCACCCACTTCACAATTGCTGACATTCCAGGTCTGGTGGAGGGCGCTCATCTCGACCGCGGCCTAGGTCTTGGATTCCTTCGACACATTGACCGTGCGGGCATCTTGGCTTTTGTGCTTGATCTCAGCAATGGTAATCCAGTCGAAGAGCTGCGGAAGCTCTGGCATGAACTTGGGGAATATGAGCGAATGCGCAACAGTACACCCGAGCCTACCTCGGAGAAAACACAAGGGGTGATCGATTGGGATGCTTCAGGGCCAGACCATTCGGACGACGAGTCAATGAGCCGACCGCTCAACTACCCGTCCACTGGATCTCTACCTCCCCTCACCATGCCTCCTCTCCACACCAAACCATGGTTTGTTGTGGCGACAAAGGCTGATTTGGAACACACCCAGGACCAGTATCGGGCACTACAAGAGTACCTCTCTGCTGTACAGAATGGCACCGAGGAACATCCTTCGGGCCATCAGGATGGATGGAAAGAAAAGTTGACTGCAGTCCCAGTCAGTGCCATCAAAGGCCAAGGAGTTTCTCGCATTCCGAAACTGGTGATGGAGTTTTTGGAGTGAATATTGCATAATTAAGGACCCTGTATACTAGAACTATCTCAACAAAAGAGCAGAATGTACCAAATAAACCGGAATTGGTATCATGGTGTCCCAGATCTCAATGGAAATCAACGTCCGTACAGGCCGATACAAACACACTATGGTTTGGTTGTTTTGCCGCAGGTCGTCCGTTCCTCTTTACGTACCAAATTTTTCCAAAATGCCACGAACTCATTCTCCGAGCGCATTGCAATGAAACGTGCTCCTATCTCTTTCCTGCTTGTGGCCACGTCATGGCTCTGAAGCCCAACCTCGCGAGCCAAATTGGCGCCGCGCTTGCCGCCATCGCGGAGCCTGAACCACTCGACCCGATCTTGAACTGCGATCTCGAGAGCGGTGAAGGCCTTCGTGCCCTACTGTTCAACACACCCTCCAAAGCTTTGGAAATCGCTGACGCCAAGCTACGTGTGTTCCCCTTCAGCGATGTTCAAGACTGCTGGCGCCGCCTGTTCACCGATGCCTCCATTGTCCAGGCATGCTACGTTGTCATCCAGGAATGCAAGCTGAGGGAGCTTCCCACCGATGACCTTGACGAGTCTCGACTGACCAAGGAGCTTCTTGAGCATCTTGGCGAGTCGGATCAGGATGTCCGAATCGACATTCGGTCTCCGTGGTTGACACAGGTCATCCACACACTTGATAAGGCACTGATCATTAGCGGTGCGCCGATGCGCGAGTTCACCATTGAGTCCCTGTTGTTGTCCCTCCAAGAGGCTACCAACTGGGAGGATGAGCTCAAAGACGATCTCATAGAACGCGACCAGCCTTCTACTAAGCGCAGAAGATTCATATCGCCCATGTTCCCTCCGAACGCCCTCCCGGACCCCCGCCTTCAGTACCCGGTGCCCCGCGTGCAAGAGCAATCCTTTGAGAACATGGAGAAACACATCCAGGAGACGCGCGCGCCTCTCGTCATTGAAAATGCCGTGAGCCATTGGCCCGCTATGTCGACACGCCCTTGGGCGTCCCGGGACTATTGGTACAAGCGTACCTTTGGCGGCCGCCGCCTTGTTCCTGTCGAGATTGGCAGGGATTACACCGACTCGGAGTGGGGACAGCAAATGATGCAGTTCAAAGATTTCGTCGATCATTACGTTTGGCAGGATGATTCTTTCTCTGGCAGTGACGAAGAGGACAACATCGGCGTGACACGACCCACTGGATACCTGGCTCAGCATGATTTGCTCGCTCAGATTCCTGCTCTGCGAAAGGATATTGCTATTCCCGAAGCTTGCTTTATTTCTCCCCCCAGGCCCGGAGCCTGGTACGCCTGTGTATCTGGCTCAGCAGCGCAGCCGTGAAGAGGCCCAGGCTAAGAAAGTCGAGGCATCCTTCAAGTCGAATGTACCTTCCATCGAAGATTCCCAAACTGAAGGTGCCCGGGATCCTAAGGAAGGTCATCATGCCGATGGCAGCGTATCGGACACAGGCTCTATGATAAATGTCCCCGTGGACCCGATCATCAACACCTGGATCGGTCCTGTATCGACAATTTCGCCTCTTCATCATGACCCTTACCACAACATTCTCGTGCAGGTTGTTGGAACAAAGTATATTCGTCTCTACTCTCCGCAGACCCCGGCGTCGAAAATCCACCCTCGAGGCAAGGAAATGGTGCCTTCCGGTGACCCAGGAGAGGAGGACCCTATCAAGAACGGCAATCTGATAGATATGTCCAACACATCCGAGGTGGACATTGCTGCCATTGAGCAGTCTCCTGCCGAGGACTGGGATGAAAGGTGGCCTGGTTTCCAAGACGCCGAGTACGTCGAGGTCATTTTGCATGAGGGCGAATGCCTTTACATCCCTATCGGATGGTGGCATTATGTCCGTGGACTGCGCGCTGGAGTCAGCGTGAGCTTCTGGTGGAAGTAAAGCGATGCTCTTCCAATGAGCAATGTGCCATGACCCTACACGATTCTAATTTTTATTTTTTTTACAATGTTCATTTCTAGTTGAGACACGATTGCCCTCCTTCAGCAGTATCGCATCTCCGGGCTCCAATGTAGTATACACGACACTCAGTGCCAATTCTCTACCAATTCGCAAAGCGTCTCCTCTCCACCGACATTACCAGGGAAGACCACGAAAGGCACGCCCCGATGCCGGGATGTAGGCTCGTCACATCTCCAAAGTGGCACACCTGACGCAGCTTGACCGACAATAGTAGCCCGCTTGATGTTCAAGCCCTTTGTAGCAGCATCCGAAGATGTAATGCCGCCCTAGAAAGTCAATATCGCGCACTCATATCAATCCCAGGTCCAGACTCAATCATACCTTTGCAATAACGTACCGCGGTCGCACCTCGATGCGCTGCAAAACGCTAACCAATGTCTCCGCAACAGCCGATCCAATCTTCAGCGAGGAAAGCTCATCACCGCCTGTGACCAGCTTCCGACTTGTCATCACCAAAGTATCCTGTCCAGTCTTGAGATACTCTTCCGTCTCCTTGACCACCCGCTGCACAGTTTGCTCCGCCGTCTCTGGCGACGCAATGAGCTCTTCGACTTGGATCTCGATTACGTGCAGCTTCCCATCCATTCCGAGTCGATCTGTCAGGACCTTCAATTGTGCTGTCGTCTTAGGCACATAGGAGCCCGCCATGATCAACCCACCTGTGTCCCGAGGCAAAGGAAGACCAAGCTCGGCTGCAGAGATGGGTGCTTTGGAGCGGATACCGAGCCTGGTTGAGACAAAGGCCGCGCCAGTGCGGTAGAGGAAGTGTTTACCCTTTGACTCGGCTGTAAAGAACAAAGTCAACATCCACGCCAAGGATACAGAGGGTATGAGGGAAAGGAACCATACCAAGCAACAACCCAGCAACAAAAACATGCATATCCGACTCAGCAGCAGCATTGACAATCACGACACCTCCTTTCGGCGCAGCCATCAATTTCTCGCAAACAGCATTCGGCCCACCCTTTCGGATCTCTTCAATCGTCACGGAATACAATTGATCTTCGCTGAACCGACCGGGTGCTCTTTCAAGAACGTAATCCCGTAGAGAAGAGCTCTTGTATCCGAATGTCGCATCCTGCGCAAACTGCGTCGAGCCCGCTGGGACCAGCTTGGCGCCTTCTGCGACGTAGTGGACATCTCCAATGGTGAAGCGACCACCCTGAAAGAAGAACGGGGCCAGCACAAGGGCATCGGCGGGCCCAAAGACGGATTGCGCAACGTCTGTTTCGAGAGGGAAGTGACCGCGCAGTGTACTATCGCCTCGGAGGACGATATCAACCTTGTTATCCGTGGCTTTCGCGGCTTCGGCGACGTTAGTGCATATCGTGCGGATGAGAGTCTCCGCTTTAGCGGGTGGGAGGGCGCGTGAGTTGGTCAGGATGAAGAAGCCCCGGGAATCGGTCTGGAATTCGGCTTTTAGAGATGGAACGTCCCATACTGTTAGCACAGAGATGTCATGGCAGGTTTGCGTGCCTGTTGGGTCGTCGTCGAGTACAACGAGGCGATTGATTGGGGTTGTTGCGAGGATGTTGGAAATCTGGTCTTGCGCGTCACAAGCGTATTCGGTGGGGAGTTTGGCGAGGGTGCTTTCCCGCGAGACACTGGGGAATTGCTGTGGTGTCATTGTGTGATTGCGATATAGGAATCCCATCGAGGACTAGGACTGCATTTCAAGTCCTTTTGAAGGCCACTATTTACGTGTTTAGATGGGAAATCGGAGAAAGTGCGGGGAAGCGGGGAGGTCGGAAAGAATCCCGAAACAGTAGATTGTAGAGGCTATAGATGAACACCACAACGCCAGGAAGTTCTCAGATGCAAAGATGATCATGGAAATGCGTAGTACAATGCATGAGTCCCCATACCAGAGTTCGAAGTCCCTCCCATACCATTCCTATATCAAGTGCAAGGTCGTAGACTGCGTGAATGTGCGGGTGAGTCTTAGCCCACCACGCTGCGGAAACTGAGTGCTTCAAGGAATCCGCCGAGATCGTCCTTTTGGACCTCGACAACACAATGGTCGAAGCTATCGATACGGACGCGAGCGCTGGTCTCTTGAACCACCTCTTGGAAAGCAATGCCGAATCGATTGCGAACGAGATGCTTCTTTCCGCTAGGATCTTCTTCATCCTCCGACTCGGACTCGGACGACTCCGATTCTTCCGAATCGTCTTCTTCAGCATCGGAGCCGTCCCGTTCAGCGCGTTCAGCGGCGCGCTTGGCCCGGCGATCTTCTCGTTCCTTTTGCTTCTTCTCTTTATCTTCTTTCTTTCTGCGGCGTTCTTCTTGGCGCTTCGACATTGCTGCAAAGTCAACCACGCCACCACCTCCGCCCGTGCCTACGACCACATAAAGATCGCGGTCTTCGTCCAGGCCGGCGAGGACCAGAGGGGTACCGGCTGCTCGTTTTCGGCCAATTCTGGAGTCGCCCTTTTCACGTTCTTGGACGCGAATAGCCTCCGCGATCCACAGCGCCAGTTTGGTTAGAGCGCCTGGATTGGTAAATAGCTTCACATCGGGGCCGTCCTTGACTACTGCAATGCGGAATGCCCGAAGATGGCGGATTTGATGCTTCGAAAGCAGCGACGTGCCAGTACGGAGAATGGCACGGTGCAGATGCTGAGCTAAAGGCAGCGCATCCATCAGAAGAGTGGGTGACTCGGAGGTGAGCGATAGAGCGTCGTATGCACTCCAGAACCGTGGAAGAAGACTGGCCAGATCGGATTCTCCCGAGCCACCTCCATTTTCGATCTCGTCGTTGGAGCCTCGTGCCCGCGGGAGGCGTTTAGCATCCCATGTTGCTGAGGCCTCGTTCGGTCCAACCTCGAGCATCGCACCTAGGATGACGCCTATGTCCGTGGCAGACAGACAAGCCTTCCAGCCCCAGCATCGTACAAAGCCCCAGCCTTCACGGGAGCTGGCATGGCCGGATGGCTCCGGAGGAACCAGGCCATCCAGACCGTACATGGGTGCGTACTTAAGAAGTCGCCCTCGGAGCACTTTCTTAAGCTCCATATCCATGTGTGTGTAGTATTGGTGGCACTGTGTTAAGCTGATACCCATCTTGGCCAGAAGTTTGTGAAGTCGTTTGCGGCCATTCTCCGTCCAGACGTGAAGCCTCGTGGCGAGGTAAGGACTGTGAAGCATACTCTCGTAAAGTGACCAGTGTCGGACAAGCAGAAACCGTGGTTCGGGAGAAAGACGGATCGACGTGTCGGTTGGAGATCTAGCAGTCGTGGGAATGACCCCATTGATCTCTCCTCTGATATCCCGATCTCGCTCATAGGGGTCGGGAGGATTTAGACGGTGAACTTCGTCCCGGAAGATCTGGCGAATGTGTTCTCCGCGTTGCCCACCCCAGCCTGCAGAGCCTCCAGATTCTAAGGCATTTGAGATGCCCACGCCGGTCATTGTCCGCCCGCTGAGCTCCAAGCTGGAAACTCCGACAATGGCCAGCCACAGTAAATCGTTATCTTCGCGACCGAGCTCTGATGCGAGGGAGTATACTAGTGACGAAATGGGTTCTGAGTAGGATGTTCCAGCAGCATAATAGCTCGCTAAGACCGTTTCGTGTTTCTTCTTCATTCGAATCAGGCGACGCTTCAACGCCTGCGTAGATGGCATGTTTGGCTCTGCTGGTGACGGTGAGTCGGTAGGCGTCGCAGAACGTGATGAATTGGACGAATTAATAGCAGTGCGCCGTCGCCGACTTGGAGAGGAGACCATAGAAGAGCCCTGTAGAACGCGTTAATACTCGAACGGGGACGAGATAAAGACGTCCCATACCGAATTGCTTCGTTTCCGCTGGCGAGGCGGCCCATCTTCATCTTCTGACTCGTCCTCATCCTCGCGTCCGGACCACGACTTGCGCTTCTTAGACCCTGGGACTGTTTCATCGTCGTCCATATCTCCGTCATCACTTACGTCATCTTCATCCACCTCGGGCATATCTAGAAGCGCGTAGTATGCCTCTCGCTCGTTGCTGAGTTCCTCTTCGATATCACCGTCATCGAATACGATGATGCCGCCATTTCTCGACGTGTATGCAGGGGTAATGCAGCCTTTGTCCACGCCCCGTCCACGCCGCCGCGCGTTAGCATCAATTTCTGCCATGGCTTGACCCATTCCAGCTTGTCCTCCGAAGACGTTTGCGAGGTTCCACGGCCGGCGCGCGTCGAAGACCCAGATCTCGACACCTCCCAAGTCCTCCACTTCGTCATCTGGTTGACTCAACCCCAGAATCTCTCCCAAGTCAACGAGTCCACCTACACCGAGACATACCACGACACCTCCACTGCCACCATTCGTGATTTGCATGGGCCGGACAAGGTCCTCACCTGCACGCGCGAGATCGCCATAGCCGGCAACCGGTTGAATCTTGTGAGGGATATAGTCGCGTTTTAATAAAGCCGTAAGGATGCGACAGGCACAAAGCGCATCAGGCTCGAGCGCAACGAGGATCAGAACAGGCGGGGAGAGCGGGTGGTGGGATCGGAGGAGTTGGAGATATAGGTGAGAGATGAGCTGCCGTGGAAGATACATGGCCAGCTAAGGAATATTAGCACATGCGAGCATGGATCACGAAATTCAAGAGCACGAAGAATTAAAAATAAAGATGAAGCCGTCAAACGTGAACCGTGAATCGTGAGTGAAGTCCGTGAATTGAAGCGCAACGAAAGCGGAGCGCGACGCGTCGGGCACGTGCCCCGGGATTCCGTCCGTCGCCTCGACAAAGACGAGTATCTGCATCTTGCATTGCACTCCCTGCTTGCACTCGATGAAATTGGCCTCCACCACAGTATTTGCAAGGGTCACACTAACGACATTTCAGTTGATATATTGCCCTGTCGCGAGACGTGTGCTCCACCTACAGTGCTTTGTGACCAGACGAGACGAGCTATAGATCACGCATTCATTCTGTCGCATCATATAATGATCGCTTTACCTCTCGGACACCAGCTCTTATCAAGTTTCTCTTCATTGAAGCTTTTCTCATAGCGCGCCAAGCTCGTGCACTACTTCCACTGGCAACGGGCCCTTGACCACATCACTTGCGTTCCGCACAATCTGTGGGACCTTGCTAGCACCGAGGATAACTCCGTCGCTTCCACGCAAGATGGAAAAAAGAAAAAGCCAGTGCAGAAACGCTTCCGAATCTGAGATGTGAAGCGGCTCGTTGGTGTCTAGAATATCGGTCATCGCCGCCTGCTGATGCGGCTTATCGCACATGGCATGACTCTGCCCACAATCTGGTGGAGAATTGGATAGACCAAGTGGCCTTTGCATATCGGCCACTTGCTCCGCAAAAGGCATTTGAGGATTTGGACGATACAAGTAAAGATAGTCCACTTCATCGATTGTGAGCCGGACGAACCTCTCACCCGATAGACTGATCAATCGCAGCTGCATCTTAGCTTCCTGATCCATCGCTATTGACCGATATCCCAGTATTGATCTTTGTGTCGATAGTGAAGCCTTGCCCTGTAGCTCGAACTTTCCCCTAGGAGTCGTTCCGAGGAGCCAAGATCAAGGGTCTGTCTTAAATCAATCTCCAGGTTTTTCAGATTATTTATCTATTGAAATGGAAACGGCTCGATGGCTGTCTGGCGATGCAGACTGGACAACACACACACACACACACACACACACTGCCTGTCTGGTGTAGAGGACGCTGGATGAGGCCGTACTGATGCCCTGTTGCGGCCTTGCTGGATAATCTTAATGCTGCATCATGAATAGAAGAAATTGGGTGAATCCTGAATGAATTGGGTAGATGACTTGTCTCTCTCCAAGTGTGTCTGGAGATGTACTATGCACTCAGACATTAAATCATGCCTGAGGCCACACATAGGCTCATTATGTCACCAGTTCTCCCACTACAATATAGAATTACCTTGACGAAGAGCGAGCCTTGCTATCTTAGTCTTACTAGGTTACCCGTTTGAAATCCTGAGATTATGGGACGTTACTGGCGAACTTTCTATTCATGACAGAAACCCGGGTGTTGAGATAAAAAGAAACAGCATGGACTGATGTGGTAGTAGCAGTAACAGATTGATATATCCCGCCGGTCTGGCTCGCTTCTTTGCGGTCAAGCAAGCATGCAGCATGGCGGCATATCCTAAAGCGAACTAGATCGGGATGAAGAAAACAAATACTCCTACTACTACTACCCCCCCTTAGCCAATGCCGAAACGCCTTGCGCGCTATATGTACAAATGAATGAACCGAAAGTAGATAGTTAAGCTGAGGCCATTAGGCTGAGCGGCCAAGAATCGATCCAGCGACCCAGATAGCTGTACAAGCACCCACAATGGAGAGACCAACTAGGCGCTTGCCCCAATTGTTATCCTCCGCCATTCTAGTCGGCCCTGTCTTTTTCGGGCCTAAGCGTACACGTACAGATTCTGAGGGTTGGTTTTCGCCGTGCTGTTGAGACGAGTTGCCAATGATGGCAGAGTATTCCTCGTCGCGCTTCTGCCACTTCTCAACCAATCGCGCAATCTCAGCCAAGTCTTCCTTGAGAGAGCCCGGTTCAGTCGCATTGGCGTTCTCGACCTCGACATTCTGCACGTTACCGAAGAAATCAACCACAGTTCGAAGGCGGCCCTCGGGCTCGCCACCAGGGAACAGATCCCATCTAACACCGGGCTGCGAGTGAATCTTCGATTCATCATAAGAGTCGAACAAATCACCCAAGGTCAATTTCGAGTTGGCACTCGTCACCTGCGTCTCGAGGAACTCGAGCACGTAGTAAGTCCAGCGGTCAATCACTGCAACTCCGACGTCGTTGTCCGCGTGGTGGGAGTATGAAGACTGGTCCAGCTCGCTGGATCCCGTCGCGACAATGTTTGGCGAGTAGAAGTGGGTGTACATCGTGTTCGCTTGGCAGGTATCGATCATGAAGAGCAATTCATGGTACCGCTTCTTCTCCCACATCTGTCCGAATGCGTCGGCTAGATCCCATGCGCCAATTTCCTCCGCGTCCTGGAATTTGAGGAATTGATCGCCCCCGTGGCCGGTCATGTAGACCAGCACATTGCTTCCAGCATCTGAGCCAAGACGCTTGCTGCGCGGCACATCTTCGTCCAGGCGATCGGTCAAAAGCCGGATAAAGTTCTCGACTGTCACCTCGTAGCCCCTGTAGTCGACTTCGATGTTGTCTCCGTACAAATCGACGGCGCGGTCTGCATTACTATACACAGTACCAGGGAAGGCGTTTCGAGGGTTACATGCCATGTCATCAGGGAGCATGAGGATGATCTGAGAGTCGGGAATGCCGAGTCGCTTGACCGTTCGGTAAAGAGAGAGGACATTGGCG
Organism: Penicillium maclennaniae; assembly: GCF_028827695.1. Taxonomy (NCBI): domain Eukaryota; kingdom Fungi; phylum Ascomycota; class Eurotiomycetes; order Eurotiales; family Aspergillaceae; genus Penicillium; species Penicillium maclennaniae. Next base: position 551,507 of record NW_026623215.1, on the reverse strand, counting down.
AGATGCCGGTAGTTGAACCAGAATCGAGATGTTGAGACCAGTACGGCCCAGTTAGAGGTATGCTCAGCGGTCACTGTTCCAATGAGCAGCAGCAGGAGCGAAAGGCTCCGTATTAATCGGAAGAGCGTCGTCATTATGGTGAACGGGGGGTCGGGTCAACCGAGAAAGGGCAACGTGGCTGGTCTTCGAGGGATGTGCCCAAGACACAAAGTCAAATTTGGTCGCGATACTCGAAATATCACAGCCTTGAGCTATAACAAGCCCATTCTTGGTGTTGTAGTCAAAAGAGCGTTGCGAATGCGGACAAAGCTCCAGCTTTCGCGGGAGCGGACTGAGATGACAAACCCGCGTCCGGTCGACACCTGTATCTTCAGGCCAAATTTCTATCGTCGTGGTCGACGCCACGCGCAGCGCCACCCCGCCAGCTAAGTCGCCTGTCCACGAGTCCCACTTTCTATCCCTTGGGTGCCATGTCCTCTTACGGTGCTTGTGCTTTATCAGCCAAGAATCGTCAAACCACGAGAATACACGGTATTATTCGGCATTTGATGATCCAAATCCTCTCGATACCTAAATTTGTGTGTTCTAGTGGGGGATGTCTTAATCTTTGTCGATGGAACCCGAATATGTGACAAGAAGGTTCATGCAGGGGCCAACATCGCGGGAGTCTACAACAAACAAATACCCTCCAGGGTATATCTTTCATAACATACAGCCTGCATACCTTTCGCGAGGAAATATTTTACCGGTCGTGATTGGGCCAAAACCGAGCAGCGGTGTGGGAAATCCATTTCCGGCGCTATCTTCGAATGAAATGACATCCCCGCTCCCTCGACATCATTTGTTTTTCTGACAGCTTTCTGAGACCCCTAGACGATCATACAATCTAGCTGAAATGGGTCCGCCAAATCCTGCCCAGTCTCTTGCACCAACACCGAATGACCATCCTCATCAAACATCGGATTATCATGTTGCTTCCTCTAAAAAAGCAACCACCGCGTGTTCGGCGTGTCAAAAACGAAAATCCAAGGTATGTATCCAGCTTCGCCGAGCAAGCATCTTGCTAACACCGATATAGTGTATTGGAGGCATCCCGTGCTTGCCCTGTCAGAATTCTAAGACGGAATGCATATTCAACGCGGACAATGATGGCCGCCGACGAGTCACCCTGAAGCGAAGAATCGAAGCTTTGGAGCAGGACCGTGACTTGCTAATGCAGCTCGTGAATACTATTCGTGACGAGGACGAGCAAAAGGGCCGTAGCTTGCTGGATTTGATTCGAAGTAACGCGCCTTTAGACAAAATCCGCCTTCATCTTGCGAAAAATCAAAATCTAAGTAATGACAACGAAGCCGTCGCCAAAGGCCCAAAGATTCCTTCCAGCCCGTTTGAGTTATCTCACAGGTACATGGACATTAAGCGTATATCTGATATTCCTCTCTACAAGGTACCCGCGCGACCGTGGACATCTGTGACGAATGACGACGACTTTGTGTCGCACTTAATTTCACTCTATTTCACCTGGAACAACTGCACTTCAAATTGGATTGACCGCGATTTGTTTTTGAGAGATATGAGATCCGGCAAAATGGGCTCTAAGTTCTGTTCCCCGTTGCTTGTCAACAGTATCTTGGCTATGGCATGTGTGAGTGCCCCTCACTATTCCATGACTCTCGTAGTATCTGGTTGAATATCACAACTAATATCCTCGGTCAAGTTATACTCAGATTATCCCGAAACCCTGGCCATCCCGGGTGATCAAAGCACACGAGGAGATCATTTCTTGGAGGAAGCAATGCGATTGCTGAAAGAAGAAGAAGATCCACTATCACTCACAACTTTCCAAGCGCGAGGTAGCATTTACATCTGGTAAGTCTTTTTGTCTTCCAGCTGACTTGGATCATACTAACTTCAATGGAAAGTCTGACCGACATGGGAAAAGGCAGGCTTGGCTGGCTGAAAATTGTCGAGATTGCGGACTGTGCCCGCGATATTGAGAATAATAGTCACACAATGATCGCAGAGGCGGGTGCAGAGGCTCCAGAGATGGCAAGGGCCATTTCTACGGCTGTTTTTGGGCTGTTCAATATCTGCACGTGAGTTAAAAACACTCCGTGGGGGTCCTGTGAAAGATTCCTGTTGTCTGACTTTCCTACAGAATCAGTGTTCTCGGTCTACAGAAGCCTGCCATCGCTACAAGACCCACAAAACTTGAGCGGCTCTCTCGAGGCCATGATCCAGAAGACACTTGGTGCCCTTATCCCCGCCAAGTCGAACCGGCACCGGCACACACGGGCTGTGTGATCAATGGCGTTTTCGATCTCATGCTTATTGTGTGGGATATATGCGATTATTTCTTCGGAGACGGTAAGCCTGCTGCATTTGATCTTGAAAACGTCAACACCTTTCACTATCGACTGCAAGCCTGGGCTAAAACCCTCCCTGAATGCGTTGGTCTGGGTTGCACGCCGACACCCGGAGTCATGGACATGCAGTGAGTCTCACCTACGACAGCAAGAATACCAAAATAGCTAACAAATACGTATTACAGCATGAGATATTACACAATTATCCTTTTGATATTCGGCTTCATCAAACCAATCCTTGAAGAGAGCGACCTAGCCACTAAGAGCCACATCAAGGCTCTGAGGTTCTCTGCAGCTCACAATATCGGCGCAGTACTCTGTCAATTCCGATCACAATGGCCTGTGGACTGTATTCCAGGAACCGCGATGCAGTATACTTCTGTTGCAATGTTTGCACTCCTCGAAAATCTACAGGATGCCCAAAGTGAACAAGCATTCATTGAATCTTTCATCATTCTCCGTTCGCTCGCTCGACGGTGGAAATCAGCCAGGGGTATTCTTCGGCTTATTCAGCTTACAGCCATGGAAATGGAGTCTACTCTTCCGACGGAAACACAAATCATCTTCAGAGACTTTGAGGCTGAACTCTGGAAAACAGAGCAATCTGGCGGTTCAGCGGCCTTTATTCAAACTCTGCAGTCGCTTTTGATCAAGGGTGAGGATCCTGAGGATCCTAAGGACGCATCCGTGACACCCAATTAATTCGACCTTGATTTTTGGAATATTCCGAAATTAACAGAGCAGATGACGGAACGGATTACCGAAGAGACCACCGAGCGTACGGCGAAACAGGTGACAGACGGGATAAAAGAGCAACGACAGCAACTACCGCAAAAGTTGAGACAGTTTGGACTATCTTATGCCGCGTCTATTTGATATGCTTCTGGTGGATTGATACTGCTATATCTACTTTTGGTGAAAAAGGGGAAGAATTGAGCGTCTTGACTTAGCCCGGGCCATGAAAAACGAGGTCTCCGGCTTTGTGAAAAAATGGTTCCAGCGGACATTTTACTGTTCAACTTATCATCAAATGACTTGACTGCATCCACTCTCCCAAAAGTAGGGACACGAGGGCTGTCTAATTAGATCATGATATTTGTGACGCAATAGGGGAAACACCTCTCTTTACAGGTCACGGGCATGGAACATATTCGACAGATGGTTCTCTGGGAATTCAAGAGCCAGCACTGATTTGAATCCGATATTTGCTGGACTGTATGTGCAAAACCCAGTGATCATGTCTTTGGGGGATCCTTTGGGGGTTATTGCAGTGACATCATCCCAATCCTATACAAGACGCACCAAAAGCCGCAAGGGCCAACTTACGTATTTAGTCGGAAGGTCCTTGGAAGCCACAACGCGCAACATAACATTTATGGTTACTTGCATCTCACTGTATGTATAGCTTCAACAGAATCAAGGTGATATTCTACAAGCTTCTACAGCGTCTGGGTGGATGCCCAGATTAGTCAAATGGTCACCGCCCGCACCGGAGCCGGCATAATCACCTCGTGGATCAGGTCATTAAAGACAATCCACTTTTCTTCTGTCCCACCCATTCATCATTCCTTGAGCGTCGTTCGCACAAAAAGACACAGTCCATCAAAATGGGAGGCAAGAAAGGAGGTGCTGGAGAGAACTCCAAGAAGGCTGCTGGTCAGGCTCGTGTATGTTGACCCCGCCCCCACCATGCTTGTGTGGATGCTAATCTCTATACAGAAAGCCGACGCCGCCGCTGGAAAGAAGGCTGCTGAGAATGCAAAGCTAGCAGTCGAAGAAGAAAAACAGTGGTCCAAGGGCTCGAAGAGCAACGCTAAGAAGTGAGCTTGTCCCAGTGTTTACGACGATGAGGCTCAAGCTAACTGATCCTTTTTCTAATATCCAGGGATGACGCCGAAGCCAAGAAAGCCGAAGCTGCCCGCAAGAAGGCCGAGCGCGATGCCCTACTAGCAGAGGAAGAGGCTTCTCAGCCCGCCAAGGCCAAGGGTGCCAATGCGAAGACCGCCCAGAAGAAGACTCGCGGCCTCGATCTCGCCCAGCTGGATGACGAGCCCACAAGCAAGAAGGGCTCTGCTCTTCATGCTTCCGGTATTGATAATGCACTGGATGCCTTATCCCTTACAAACAAGGATACTTCTAAGGTCGAGCGACATCCCGAGCGTCGATTCAAGGCCGCATACGCTGCCTTTGAGGCTCGTCGCATGCCCGAGATTGAACAAGAAAATCCCGGTCTGCGTCGACAGCAGCGTATGGATCTTTGCCGCAAAGAGTTCGAGAAGAGCGAGGAGAACCCCTTCAACCAGGTGCACGTTGCGGTCAACGCCTCCCGGGAAGAGATTGCTCAGGTCCGGAACCAGGAGCGCGACAAGACCGAGGCTCGTCTAGGCAAATAGATACGCCTGTGGTCAAAATTGGAAAACTTCTTAATGTGAGACCCCGGTGCTACTTGAGCCCAGGCCTTGGGTCACCATCATCAACCTGGAAATGAGGCATCGGGTACTCGCTTTCCTGGGTTCGGTATAAGCTTCACATGGAGCTTGAGCCGGGCTTTCGGTTGATCTCAGCAGTGCTTATACTATTGTTCGGGCTTTGACAGATGCATACATAGACCGAGCGCGGAATTCTTTGGATTCACGAACCATGCAGAGCTGGGCGACTCGGACATAAAATTACGAAATGCAATGACTGATACCTTGTTCACTGTGTTTAATGGTATATAACAAAAGTGAAGCAATGAATGCTCTTGTCTATCCTTACGGAATATCATACCATAATGCTTTCAGCAGAACCACCAGTGTTCTGAAAAATTGTGATAGGTTTCTTTAATGCTAGATGATCATTCACGTCATTGAGCCTCGCACATCCCATACGTAGAGACTTTCATCCCATCCAACACTAGCGCACCAGCCCTCGTTTCCGAATAAGCACCAATCCACACCCGTCACAAATTCGGTGTGTCGTGTCATCCGTCCAAGTTCCTGGCCGACAACCGGACCCGCCGGGCCAGAGCGCATGAGATCCACATCACCCGGCGCGCTTGCATCAGACCGATCGCTCCAAACGCGACAAGTCATATCGTAACTAGCACTCAGAAGAACGTTGGATAGATGTGGCGACCAAGTGACTTTGCGCACTGCGTACTCGTGGCCTAGCATCGTGGCTAGTGGCCCCTGCTGCGGGGCGCGGATGTCGAACGTCCGGATGGCCCGATCTACACCGGCCGTGGCGAGGACGGTAGGGCGATATTTGTTCCAGTCGTGCGTGAGGGCCTCGGCGGGCGGGGTTGCAGTTGGTGGTATTCCTGGCCCGCCGGGTAGGGCAGACGCGGCAGGAGATGCATGGATGGGAATTTGAACAGCGAGGTGGTTCGAGGCCGAGGCAGGGGTGCGTAGGTCAAAGACGCGAACGTAAGAGTCTGATGTTACGCATGAGAGCAGGTCTGGATTATGCGGACAGAAGGCGGCGGAATAGGGTGCAGCTGTGAGTGGGGAGAGTTAGGAGGGACTGTGGACGGTGCGGCGACCAGACTCGAACAGTGCCATCCCAACTACTGGAGCAGAAGCGATCTTTGGCGACTAGGTTCCAGTTGACGCTGAACACCTCCCTGTTGTGTTCTTTCCAATTCGAAACGGGGAAGTCGTTGGCGGTGGTGTCGAACAGCTTGATGCTGCCATCGCCTGATGCGGTGAGGACCTGATTCTCATGGATCTCCGACCAAGCAAGGTCATAGAGGGAGTCTTGTGTTGTGAATCTGCATCATGAATAGAGATGGTCAGCCTGGAGGTTCGGAGATCAAAACCAATGGCTGTGAGAGCGTTTTCTACGCCACTTACGTTTTCACCGGCACAATTCCATTAGCGGTGAGCTCTAGAATGTATAACCGTCCATTACCGACAAGACCGAAGTTGGCTGCACTTGCGACGGCCAGCCGATTGTCGAAAAAGGGCGAATACTTGACCGCGCAACCGTTGAAACCCTGTGTGCGGAAGTGGAGCATAGTGAGGGGCTGATCGGAGTGCGATCACGGAACAGAATTGAAAAGAAACAGTCTAGGGTATCAAAAAGAAACGTTCACCATGTCGCCCGGCCACGGTGTGAGGTCGGAGGGATTGACATCGGGATTGCGGGGAGAATCTAAGTGCAATGCGATGGGCCGAGGTCGGTTTTAGCGCGGGCCACGCTTATCGGTCGGTCCCTTCCCGCGCGAAAGTACATGCTTTCATTGTGGGCATTCGAAGCTGAATTGGGGATACCTTGTTTTAAAGCATGGATGAACATAACATTTTAGAAAGCTCAAGTTTCCTGGAATTTCCTCGATCGGAGTGCGGGTTGGTGTGTTTAGCTTGTGATTGATCCCAGCTCGAGGTGGTAGATCACAGGCCAATGTTACCTGCGCATGAGACTGCTGGGATACACTCCTGATTCCAACAATACTTCCGCCAGCCTGTAGAACTGCAAGATCTGATATATTCATCTCAAATACCACGGGCTCCCCAACAATTGATGCACTCGTTCTTCTATTGTTTGTTTGGAGACTTTGATGATGGAGATCGTGACGTCAATAGCCGACTTACAGTAGTCGAGGATCCAGGTACCCCATTGGAGGGCAGCTTTACCATATCTAAACCATGACAGCGTCTTGTCCTTATATCGTCAATTCCTCATCGTCTTGTGGTGGAGCAGTGACAGATCCGCATGCCCAAGAACTCAGAACCATGCCAGCGATTTAACTTTTAACCCGGAAAAAATAATATGACGCGCCATATAAATGTCCTGGACCCCCTCTTCCCCGTCTCTTCGATTTAAAGAAAGCCCTCACTCTTAAGTGGTGGGTGGGGGAGACATTGGCATGTCCTACATAGAGGCTCCAACTGATCAGATCCCATGGCCGAATCTGTTTCGCACTTCGGCCAAGCTATTCCTCCAGAAGGAAGTATATCGAGTTGGATCATCCCCAGGGTTACGATTCATACCTCCAGGGCCGTCGCGCGACTTCCTAATTCTCACCTGGGGCCCTATTATCTACCGCACATCCTACGGACCCGACTCCAAACGTCTTTCAAGTATCTTTCTGCGTTGTCTTAACAACGCCGTCAATAGGTCATTACACCGAACAATGACCGGCTCATCTGATCAACTCTTTCTAATGGAGAAGGCATACACTTCGAAGGTATTCAATGCAAAACACACGTACAGCGGGTGCAGTATAGAAAGCGTGCGCGAGGCGTGCGCGAGGCCTTTCATAACTTCAAGGCTTCCTTAGCGATCCCTGTGACAAATCTACCGAGTAGGCTACGTGTGTATTTGATGGTGGATGATGATTTGCTTGAATATATGGTCAGCGTTCTTGGTTCTTCTGGTGTAGCTGAGAAGCATGCTGACATCGGATGCTGCTGGATCAGAGTGATCGAGGACAATTTCCCTGACGCACGATTTGGTGACCAGCCCTATGTCAAGGCCATTGATTCTGATGATGCTGATGGAACCGGAGGCTACCGTGGGGTGTCTCATGGATGGGTTTATATAGCTCTTTCGGCTTTGGTTGAGGTTTTTGATGGTCTTCGACAAATAAAATACTTAGTTGAATATCATCGTGAAGGACAGATATATAAATGGACTACGGCATGATCGTTACGCTCTTGTCTTGCAAATTCTTTCAATCAATAGTCAGAATTCAGCGTAGTATTCATCTGGGTATAATTTTGTTCTCCTATCACGTCGAACCACCTGTGAATTCGGGCTTTCTCACGACGCATCCATCTCTACCTTGCGAGGGACTGTCTTCGTGGTACATGGGAGCTGTTGATATTGCCACTGGTGCTTTGATTACTCATCCAAGGGGCTTGTGGTTTAGTGGTATAATACTCCCTTAGCATGGGAGTGGTCCGGGGTTCGATTCCCCGCGAGTCCATTTTTTACCTCATTTTTTTTACCCTTGATTTTCCTTCAACATTCTAGGCCAATCGAGCAATTATTTACTAGAAAAGACAGACAGAAGAAAAGAGAGACTACAAGAGAAGCCTCTTCGCAAGGTGACTACTGCAACAAAATCTCCTACTCAGCTTTTGAAGTATCTGAACAAGTGGTGTCCGCTGTGCACTGCTAGAGTGCGTCCACTTCTTCATACCATTTATGTAAGACACTCAGGTTTTGGTAATGGGTATCTTGCTGACTGCGTCGATGACCATACAAGTGGCGAGGAGGGAGAAGTTAGGGAAGAGAAAATTGACGAGTATAACCCACAGTCTGGTCCATCCGGCGAACAAGCAGCAATGAATGTCTATGTCCTCTTCTCACCTTAAATGAAAAACCCTTCTATAATCAGGCATGAGGCGGCCTGCCAAATCAGCAAATTGCCATTCTTCAGCATATCTATGAGAGCATACTCTGATTGGTCACTTCGGAGCCAGTCATGTGCTGATAGGTGGCTTATCGATGGCTACGACTCATCTTCTTCTCTTGACCATCAACGTGATGAAGCGAAGCATCCATGGACGCGTTCGTCTCGAGGAAACGTCGAAAATTATCCCTGGCTGAGAAAGCTGGCGTGGAATCATTCGAGGCATCGCCGGTTGCTGAGAATCAGGTCGAGGATTCGACCGACATTAAGCTCGCCATTTTACTATCATTGTACCCGGATGTCGAGCAGGATGATATTCTGGACGTTCTTGTGTCATGCGAGGGCTCCGTAGATGCGGCGTCAGCGTTGCTGTCCTCGCAAGGGCCCACAGCAAAAGCACCAAACCCTAAGAGACGGGCGGCACCCAACTCTTCATTCGGCATTCAAACGTCCATGTCATCGCACGTTTTAACGAGAGGGGAAGATGGATCTTTCAAGTCTGTCAATAAAAGCTTGACTGACCGAAAGATTCACTCGACCAAGAAAGGCCAAACCCTGCACCTCTACGCCCCCGAGGACGTGGCAGCCCACACACCTTGCACGATTATTCACAACTTTCTTCCCCGGAAGAGGCCAATGGGCTCCTGAAAGAGCTACTCCATGAAGCGGACCATTTTTCAAGATACGAATTTCAACTATTTAGTCGAACAGTACAAAGTCCGCACACTGCGTGTATATACGTTTCCACGCCTGAGGAATACAAGCAACAGACTTCCGAATACACGTACGGCGGTAGCTACCGCGCAAACGTGCGGGAAGCAACGCCGCACTTGCGAACGGTATCACGAAAGGTTCAGACCAAGGTGAATGAAGAGATTCAGCAACGTATCCGCGAGATCTACCCCGATGGAAAGAAACTCAAATACCAATCACCAAAGCAGTGGCGACCAAATGCAGCATTTGTCAACTGCTATGACGGACCGACTGAGAGCGTAGGATACCACGCAGACGAACTGACCTATCTTGGTCCACACCCGGTGATAGGTAGTCTTAGCTTAGGGGTGGCACGAGAATTCCGAGTACGCCGGATTGTCGCCCGGGATGACGAGGCAGACGCAGACGAAGCGGTAGATGAGGGCGGCAAAGAGTCTCCATCGTCGAAGGGCAAAGACCAGAAGGCCGCGGCTCGTGCAGATGCGCAGGGACAGATCTCCATTCACTTACCGCATAATTCGCTCCTAATTATGCATGCAGAGATGCAGGAAGAGTGGAAGCATGCGATCAGCCCTGCGCAAACGATTTCTCCACATCCCATCGCAGGGAATCGGCGCATCAATGTTACCTACCGTTGGTATCGCGATACTCTGCACCCTCGATACATTCCCCGGTGCCAATGTGGCAAGCACGCGATTCTTCGGTGCTCACAGCGCAAGCAGGAGACTCGGGGCCGATACATGTGGATGTGCTATGCGGGATACGCACCAGGTAAACAGGGATGCACCTTCTTCCAATGGGCCGAGTTCAATGATGACGGCGATCCGATGTGGGGGTCGGCAGCTCGCCGAGAGTGCCGATGATACCGCGCCGACCTTAGCCAATTTTTCAGCGCCACAATAGATTCGTGTACAGTTTCCTGCGGAATGACAAGAATATGCAAGATTCTCCACTATAGCCACACCGGACCAGTACTGTCAATATAGTTCTTATGTTACCAGTCCACTAGTCTCATACCCCATGGGTAACGACCGAATGATTCAACCCCGATTTTAAGTATCCTCGGGATCTGTACAAAGCTGTGCGGAGTGGACAGAAAATAAGAAGACGAATTAGACTTGGAGAATGCTTTTGAAAATCTATCCTCGTACATGAGGGGTCAATTCTCGGGACAAAGGTAAGGTCGTCTTTAGCTTTAATCTGGCGATGGAGTCAGTTCGAGAGAATGATCAGATCGAACAATCAGTATAATTTGTGAACAAGTAATACATGCCAAAGCAAGAACAAATATGAGTTATAGTAGCGTATCCGATAAAAAACCGCGGTAATAATAGAACAAGAAAGCTACCCCGAGAGACCTGAGTTGCCATTTGACCGAACATCCAGGCCCACACTCAGCTCATTGAATTTTGCAACTGTTAAAATATTTGTCTGTCAATAGTCAAGCGAGGAGTTCAGGGCTGAATTGGACTTCGGATAATTGTGAGCTGGCTCTCCTCATGAATAGTGCTAGTTGCTGGCAGAAGCGAATGCTGATACTCAACGTGAGCAGTCAGAATAGGCTGGATGACTTCTCCGCAGGAGTATTCCATCAGAAGATCATTAATTTGGGAAATCATTTCTTCAATTACTGGATGGTGAGCAGGAGACTGAGAATGATCACCAGGAGTGATCGAATGGAATGCCGAGGGCACGCTCATTTTGACGGGGACAATCCAGGTCTCCCCAGGTCGAAGTAAAGTGAGTTGACAGTCGTTCATGACGGAAAAAATCTGGCAACCTTTGCCAGGAATGATAGAAAGTCGGAGGTTGACAACGGACCCTGGGCAAATGCCAGTACGAAGCTGCCGAACGACTCGTGACACTTTGCGAATGAAGTGGGTTCCTCGTGGGTATGCGTTGCCAACACCAACGTCATAATATATGTGCCATCCGGACTTAAGAGGGCTTTGGTTCAACGGGAGACAAGGCTGAGGTGTGATGGTGTTGAACCCGATTGCTTGGTTGATTGAAGGTATCGCTAAATGCAACGGTGAAGTTCCAGAAATGAAAAACAAGTGGCAAAATGCAGACCTCGGGCAGCCTGGAAACAGCCCGGACACTCGCTCAATGACTTCGCCAAGGCTAAGACTCGCTTTGCAATAATTGGGAGGTTGGAACAAAAGAAACAAATTCAATGCAGATCGGACAGCGTCCATTGAGTGGAAGTCCAAGGAAAGTAATACCTCGAAGCCGAGGCTTTTCCTCCCATCAACATATGCGAGACCAATTCTGTCATAATCGGAAATGAGATTTGAAGCCAAAGCGGAAGCACCAAAAGTGATCTGCGTCAGGAGATTGACGGACGGCTGGGCCCTGGTGAGTGAATGAGCTTGTGTATCTTTGACTGACGAGACGAGAAATTGAACTCACACACTATGCAGGAGTATAATCACATCAAGCGGCGCGAGACCCGAGCTTTCGGAAACCGAGACAGAGTTGACATCGGCAGATACTTGTACCGTAGTACATAATGTTGAAGACAAAAGGCCGATTTGGGGCTGGTTGGTAATAGATCTCACGCTGACAAAAGATATTGGCAGGTCCAGAGGACATAGGGATCCGACGCCATCTTCATTTTTGTGTTTCAGAGCTTGCCTTAGGTCCGGAGTTGAAGGCCTCATCTCCCTTGAGCCGTAAACCGAGTTCGAACCAGATGTTAGATCCGGCCCAAGAGAATCCCATGATCCGGAGCTCCAGCGAACCGTAAGCCGCGAGCGAGGCTGATTTTTGACCTTGATCTTGCTCTCTTGGGTCTTACCCAGCTGCTTCGAGCTCTTACAGACAAGTCAGCGAGGAAACGACCGATAATTATGGGGTGCGGATTACTTTGGTGATAGATGGATTGCCCTCTGTAGAGCCAAGGTCCTGGTTGCCCGTGTCCCGAAGAGCCTTTCCCCCCGATCGCCGTCGTTTCACAACTTGAATTTGATACAGACTATCGCATAGAGATGGAGTTCGAGTTGATGTTGCTGGTCCATTTGGGTCACTGCTAAAGCTCGCCGAGAGCGAAGACTGACGGCGAGGAATGCGAGGATACGACCTGGAAGAACCGACGCTCCGACTCCGTGACTCGCCGCTGGCTTTTCTGACGGTACAAGGCTCGCGGAAAGGGTCGTCCATGGCGATCGCTCTAGACCTGCTCCAGTGCTGTGGAGACTGGGCCATATTGAAGAGGTGCATTTGAGGTTTCGGTTGCAGGACTATCGGAGCCGTTCTCTAGGTCGGAGCGAAGGCGCTTTTTTCGGTGCCAGCGTCCGCGGCAGCAGGGGAAATGGGTCACACACTTGGGTTTAGCGAAGTGGCAATTGCAGCGCTCGGAGCAGACAAGAGCTATGGCAACAGTGCCAAAGAGGACAACAACGGGGACCAGGACCAATGCGATAAGCAATGCAGAGCTCTTAAAATCGAGCGATAAAGTATTGGGCATGTTGTGATGATGGCAATGGTAGATGATGCATGATCAGAGTCTCCAGCAAAACTTGGACTTATTCTGAGCGCGAGGGTTTTCGAGAGGCAGGCGCGAGTGATGTTGAAAACAACTGCATTGTTGGGTATATTGAGGCAAGAACAATCGTCAAGATTTAGTTACGTTCACCACCGATTCCATCTTCTCCTTCACCGAGCTCCTAGTTGCATCGTCCATCCGAGAAAAGCGAATCTATTCTAGTCAGCGTCTGTCGGAACATAGCCAGTTCAATGGGACACACCATCTCGTCGCTACCGCCACGAGGATTGCCATACAACATCGCATCGGAATGGCTCGCCGCGATCTCGTCCTGTACTCGACGCGCCCAAATGCCATCCCAATGCCAGTCGCCGGGGAGCCGAGCCTGCGGGCTTCCCTCGCTTCAAATCACCAGATCTAGCGCCACCTCGGCGATGCGCTTTCCACGCGTGCCATGCCCCAGGGTTGGCAGCTGCTTCAGATGGCAAAGAGTCCAGAACCTCCGCATCGTCGAAAGTTGACCGAATATAATTCAATAAGTCGGCGACGGGCACAAATTTCTTGGCTTCCGCGAATTGATCTGTAGAAGGCACTTGAGCGATTTGAGGAGTGCCGTCGTTTTTATTTGTGTCCTCGCCATTGACGGCATTGCTCGGAGAGCCGACTACAGGATCTCGCCCGTCGGACGTATTGCCCTCCGCCATGGGGCCACTTGGTGCCGCCTGGACACTACCGGACATAGTGCCAATACTGGTACCACTCACATTCCGAGACGTCTTTCCAGACGCAACACCGCTTCGTCGCCTGGCCCTTCCGAACCAGTGAGGAAATCCGTGACGGAGGCTGAACCCACCAGGCGGTAGTCGCTCCTCGTCAGTTGCGCTCACAGGGTCATCACTTGCTGAGTTTGTGCTGAATGTATATGTGGTAAGTGGTACGATCAATGGGTGGAAGACATCTGTTGCGAAGGTCACGAGCGGTGGGAGGTCGGGGTACACGTCAGGGAAGCGGATCTGGAAGCGCACAATGGCAGAGGCATAGGGGCCTAGGTCGACTATTAGTCACGATCTGTAGATTATTGGAGTCTGCACTCACCGGAACGAACGAAGATGACTCCATTCCAGAGCGTAGGGTCGCTGGGTGCCAGGCTCACGTAGACCCCTGGTGGTGCCGCATTCCGCAAGCTCGCGCTGGACGGAGATGAGCACGGTTCGCGCGGTTAGAATGGCAATGGCACTCACAATTCCAGATGTAGCTGCTGCCTTCGAATCGAAGGGACGCAGGGTAACCTCGTAGTCGACATGATGATTGGGAGTGAAAGTTGATGTTGACAACAAACCAATCGCTTCAATCGCTTATCTTGCTATCGCAGTGGAGCTTCGGGGTCGCTTCACCTCTTGACTCACCAACTACATGCACATTGACATTGAGTCGCTTTCAATCCTGGTCTTTAATGCGGCGAGGTCATCTGATAATCATCAGTGCTTCCTATGCTTCCTATGCTTCCTATGCTTCCTATAAATTCTGCTCATTACCCCTTCTCGACGAACATAACACTCTTGATCTCTACCAGGCATCTTCTTTCAATTACCTAGTACATTTATCATGAAGACCATCGGCATCTGCATTCCTACCATTGAGGGTGGCGTCGTCTGCCACCAAGAAATCGGTCGTGAGGCTATGCGGCGGTGTTCCCTACCCGCCCATTGTTACGCATACTCCACTCTATGAGGGGATCAAGAATGCCGTCAAAACGGACGACTTTGATGCCCTCTCCATAGTGCTGAGTGACTCGGTGAACAGTACGGCCAAAGCCGGAGCTCAATTTGCTATCATTCCTTCAAATACTCCGCATATTGTGTTTCCCGAGATCCTGGCCAAGTCAACGATCCCGGTTCTCAGCATTCTGGAAGTCACGGCCGACCACTGCGTGAAGCAGGGCTATAAGCGAGTGGGCATTCTCGGGACTTCTCCAACTGTCCGAAGACGTCTCTATGATGAGCCACTTGCCAAACAAGGTATAATTACGGTCTATATTCCTGATGTAGAGCAGGACTATGTCCATGACGTTATTCAGAACGAGTTGATCAAGGGCATCTTTACCGAGCAAACACGCGACGGCCTCATCTTGGTCGCAAAGCAGCTAGCACCACGCTGCGATGCCATTGTTCTGGGCGAGCTTCCGCTCATTTTGAGCGAGGAAGACTGCGAGATAAAGGTCGTGGACACTACAAGAATCTTGTCACACGCAGCACTGGACTTTGCATTCAATGAATAAGAGATCACAGCGGGCACCCAGCCATTGGTCTTCAAATAGCGTCTATGCATGTATCCAATCTAGGGCCTATTTACTTGCAAAACCAGTCTATCGAGCTCCAGTCCCGGCCTCAACAACCCTAATTGAGTCATACCTTCTCCAACTCCCTCGTATACTCCACCCGCAATGCCTTCGACCCACCAGGCTGCGACATTTCCCATTACAGTCCCAAATTTCCCTTCATTCAATTTGCACACCGCAGATCCAATGTGGACACTGCTCTTGCCTAGTCCATCTGCCGCATCTAACGTCGTGCTTACAAAACGCTCCGTCAGACGATGGGAGCGCTCGTATTCATAGACATTTCGCAAGAATAACTTTGCATAAGGCAGGATGAACCGCACGATAAGAAATATCTGCACAATCATGGACGCGAGAAGCCGATGCAGATATGACCTAGTAGGAGGCCCAGGTCTCGCTTCTCCATGACCCTCCAAGCCAGCGAGATGGATCTGTGGCTCTGCCGCTATTGATGCTTTGACGGACTGTGGTAATCGGTGTTCGATCATGATAGTTTCATCAGCAGTAAGATCCGATGGCAAGGCATCAAGTAGGTACATGATTGCGTTAATATAGAGTGACCGCGCGAGTCGCCCATCAGCACGTGGCTGTTGTGCTTCGTAGCCTGCGTTGCGGAGAAGATTGAACGCTGCCATGGGAGATCTCTGTCAGTCATTCCAACCATGTCAAGACCCTGAGATACCCTTACCGGGTACTACACGATTCCACCGTAACCCCGACTCAGTCTCATATTTCGTCGGAATCCCGGTGTCCTCACGAGGACTAGACCCCCCAGACGAGTCAAAACTCAGATCATCACTCGCTGTTGAGGGCCGCGTCTCAATCGCGATCTCCGTGAGGCTTCCATGATCTGGCAAAGGCAGGTGCGGCTCAGAAGACGAGTGCCGTAATTTCCCGCCCGTTTCGGCTTCGACGCCAGCCCTATGCGACGGATACAGCCGGGGCAGCCGACGGCGTATCGAAGCCGGGATGGGGAGAAGAGGGAGCCGTGAGAACTCCATTCACGTTCTGAGGGCGAGGACTAGTGGATGAAGAGAAGATTCATCGAGGAAGTCTGACAGATAACGGTTATGCTGGTCATGCTGATCATGTCATGCTTCGGTGCAATTTTGTGCAGCAACTTTCACATGCTAGCGTTCTGGCGTCTGATATGCTGATAAGAGCGGGGTCTTTTTCCGGCGCCTTTCGAGATCTGAGATCGGGGCTGAGACTTTGATATTCATCGTCATTGACTTACTTTTAGCCATTGAGTGTAACTTGACTTTGAGCTTGAGCTGGGGAATGTGTGGAGGTTCGGCGAACCCGACCCGGGTTCCTCAGCGCTCTGAGGAATGTACCCGCGCAGGCTCTCCGCGAGTAGGCTATCCGGTTTGCGGCCCCATCTGCTTTAAAAAGTCTACCCAAAACCCTGATGACCAATATTTACCGACCGCCCGAATTCAAGTACGCAATCAATTCTTGCATTCTCTATTTAGCATAGCCTAGATTTCAGCCATCGTGGGGCTAATGAAACTCAGTGGATTGTGGAAAATTAAAAAAAAAAATGCAGCACTTTACCATCTATCTTTGAAGTCGTAGACGGCGAAATGTCTTCAACTGTACCGTGGCTCTTATACCAGATTGCCTGATCCATTCACTCAACATGAACTACTTGGCCTGAGTCGATGCATAAACCCAACGGTTCGCTAACCACGGTAAGAACGAAGATCGGATTATAACGTTATCAAAATGATTTTTGATGAGGATGACCAAACTTCCCACTTGTCCTTCTTTCTTCCCGAATATTAGAACTTTTTGCTAGCCGGTTGGAGACACATCTGATGTCGGTACAGGCTCATTCTAAAGGCTAAATAATCCAAGAACAAAGCTTAAAAGATAATTTGATGATGTTTTCTGCAATATGAAACTGGAATCAGTTATGTTGTGCTGTTCCTTAGAATTCAAGTAGATGTTGGGTGAGACAGGAACCGAAGGATGCTGTTCCCAACGACCCAACAAATTCTAGCATCCAACAAAGACCACGCGTCACATCCACATGGGACCGAGGATGTGGAAGCACATTCTATTGTAATCGATAATTGATTTCCGGATTCTCCACCCCGAAGTAGCCTAATGAGTCTATTAAGACTCTCTGTCATCTTAGGATTTTACTAAAAAGAATATAAAAGTATCACAACCCGATAAATTTGTTATACTCCCAGCACGACTCACCTTCAAATTCATAACAGGCACTATGTCCAAAAGCCAGAAACTGCACATTAGTGAACAGCCCTTCACATGGAGTAACTGGCATCACCATGTCAATTGGATTAACACCACTCTTATCCTCATCGTTCCATCTCTCGGCTGCGTCGCTGCATTTTACACTCAACTGCGTCTTCCAACAGCTATCTGGGCGTTGGTCTATTACTTCTGGACTGGATTGGGCATTACTGCTGGCTATCACCGTCTATGGGCACATCGATCATATGAGGCGTGAGTCTTTTTTTTTATTTCCCCTTCAAAATTCTCGCAAGACTGGTAAAAGATAAGGCAAAAAAAGAGACTGACTCATCGTTCTTCTGTCTAGATACTTACCATTGAGAATTTTCCTTGCCTGTGTTGGTGGCGGTGCAGTCCAAGGCTCTATCCGATGGTGGAGCAGCAAACACCGAGCTCACCATCGATGGACCGATACTGTCAAAGACCCCTACAGTGTACGAAAAGGCGTGTGGTACTCTCACTTCATGTGGATGGTGCTGAAGCAAAACCCTAAAGACCAAGGACGGACTGATATCTCCGACTTGAACCAAGACCCTATTGTGGTCTGGCAGCACAGGCACTATGGTGAAGTCATTCTTGTTTTCGGCCTGCTGTTCCCAATGGTCGTTGCTGGGCTTGGCTGGGGTGACTGGAGAGGAGGTCTGATATACGCGGGAATCTTGAGGTTCCTCTTCGTTCAGCAGGCGACCTTTTGTGTCAACTCCCTTGCTCATTGGCTTGGGGATCAGGTTAGCCATGACCGTTGCGATGCAACTCTTCACTCATTGACAATTCCCATAGCCATTCGATGACAGGAATTCGCCCCGTGATCATGTTATCACCGCTCTTGTGACACTCGGTGAAGGCTATCATAATTTTCACCACGAAGTAAGCGACGCTCCCTCTCAAGTTTTCGTTTCGTCGCTGACCTCATGAAAGTTCCCTTCCGACTACCGCAATGCCATCCAATGGTGGCAGTATGACCCAACAAAGTGGTCAATCTGGGCATGGAAACAGATCGGTCTTGCCACCAACCTTAAGCAATTCCGCGCCAACGAGATCGAAAAAGGTCGCGTCCAGCAGCTGCAAAAGAAAGTTGACCAAAAGCGAGCCAAGCTTGATTGGGGGACTCCCTTAGAACAGCTCCCTGTCTTTTCTTGGGATGATTTCGTTGCCGAGTCTCAGAATGGAAAAGCGCTTGTTGCTATCGCCGGTGTGATTCACGATGTAACAGATTTCATCAAGGAACATCCAGGGGGAAAAGCCCTTATTGGCTCGGGCATTGGGAAGGACGCCACTGCAATGTTCAACGGCGGTGTGTATGAACACTCCAATGCGGCGCATAATATGCTTTCGTCAATGAGAGTTGGTATTGTTAGAGGCGGTGGCGAGGTTGAGATTTGGCGAGAAAGAAATCGCGATAAATTGGCTGCTGTCAGCTCGTCGTAGCTAACTCTATGACACATCTGTAAAAAAGTCTTCACTCGCCATGTTCTTTCAGATACAATTCCACTTTGTTATTTGATATCCCTTCAATGTTGGAAAAATGAGGTAGTTGGAGAACTTGTCAGAACTTAGATCGCCCTCGCGCGAAACTTCCAAGAACGACTCGAGTCTTCTCTGCCTCTATGTCACTTTTCGGCAGGTGCACCACAAAGAAAAACATAAATGGCAGTGTAGACTCCGACAGGGTGAATCAAATTCCTGGAGTACAAAAAAGGACAAAAAGAAGAAATGGCGCTGCCCGGAATCGAACCGGGGCTAAATCGGATTCGTTTGTGTTACCACAACGATTCGTCATACCACTAGACCACAGCACCTGATGCTGAAAACTTCGCAGATCCTGACTACTTCAAGCACAAAATGACGTACTCATCTTGTCAAATCCACTTTTTTTTTCCCCTCTCTTTTGGGACATATCACCAATATAAAATTTCCTAAGAGTTAATAACCTATTTCTTGTATTAAGAGTGGCTACATTTTTTCTATGTCATAGCATAAGTGAGATTCAAACTGGAACAGAGAGCCAAAAAATAACGAACAAAAATATATTGGCGCTGCCCGGAATCGAACCGGGGCTAAATCGGATTCGTTTGTGTCACCACAACGATTCGTCATACCACTAGACCACAGCACCTTGAGATGAGAGCACTCAAACAAAATGACTATATGAGCCAGAGAAAAAGGACTGCGCCTATTCGTCCCGTTCTGCCATCTCCTGACGTATTCATGGGCTCTTGAATCGTTGCAAATACTACTTGATCTGCTCTATTGTATTTGAAGCGGTTGCTTTGGGTTGGCTTGTTCCTAGAATTCTCAATTTCTATTTCCTAAAAAATCCAGGACATTTGTGACACATGACTATCTTGAGGACTGAGGGGGAACGTGACTAGGAAGGTGTGACGCATGACTACCTTTGGGACTGAGGGGAACGTGATCTGGAAAGAGCCGATGACCTAACCCGATTTGGGATAGAAGTGGTTTTGTTTCGTAGTTGCTCGTTTCCCTCTTTCTCTCTTCTTCTTCTCTCCAGTTTACTTGCTCTGTTAATGATACACGAATTCTTCTCGTCTTGGTCCGTAACAACATTTGGATTTCAGACCACGCTATCTCGTAGCCATCCTGTTGTCACCTTCGTTTATATTTAATCAGGTTGTAAGGAACGAAACACTCCTGATCACGCCCCTGAGCGGACTACCAGATCTCTAAGGAGGATGTATCGCCATTGAAGTTGGTCCAAAATTACTCGTGGGCCAGAATTTCGCTCTCAGCTGAATGGATAAACCTGCCTTCTTCCATTTCCTATTTCTTGGATTCTTCGTCCAAGTCTACCTTTCAGCCCAGTTTTATTCTGGGTTTACCCCATGTTCTTGCATAGAAAGTACGCCTGAAAAGAAGATTCAGAAACCAGGGAGACTTGTATACCTATTCAGTAGGGGCGCAAAATCAGAATACCTTCCTATAAAGGTATTTGATTCTACCTGGACACAAAAAAGAGACGTGTAAAGGAAATTTGTGGTTTATGATGTCAAAGTTTATGAAACTCTTATCTTAAAGGTGCTGTGGTCTAGTGGTATGACGAATCGTTGTGGTGACACAAACGAATCCGATTTAGCCCCGGTTCGATTCCGGGCAGCGCCATCATCTTTTTGCTCCTTCTTTTTTTGGCTCTTCTTTATGCTGTAAAACGGAGCTAGTTTGCAGCCAATATAATGTATAATGTATTGACTCTTCATGCAAAATGATAGTTTTCTTATAGAGAAAGTTTACTCAAAATATATCCTAGAATAAAGGTGGGGAAACCCCCCCAGATCGAGATAGGATTATACCAAAGTGTTTCATATTTTCAGGATTCCTAAAATTTTCATCTTACGGGTGCTGTGGTCTAGTGGTATGACGAATCGTTGTGGAAACACAAACGAATCCGATTTAGCCCCGGTTCGATTCCGGGCAGCGCCAATTTCTTTTTCATTTTTAATTTTTTTTTATCTCTTGCAGCGGCCACATGTTGGGCAACGAAGATCCTTAATATGATTTGGAATCGAAAGGAATATGAAATGACTATCAAGCCCCTCTCAATCCAGTGTGCCTCGTTCTTTTCTTCCTAATCTTTCAAATTTGACGCTACTACCCTGCTTGTAGTTCACACGCCAGCATGACTTATTTTTCTTCTCCTTCTTCTTCTTCTTCTTCTTCTTCTTCTGTCACTCTCCTTCGCCCAGAGATATGGCAAGAAACAGACCTTTATTATTATTCGAGACAATCCTGCTCGGTAATTATGGGCGTCACTGTTTTGAGCAGATCTCGGGAGTGTGCGAGTACGTTCGTGCTCGATGTTTCTTTTTGGTCGAACCTCTATCCATGGCTATTCCTCCATGAATTCGTCTTCCCACCGACCGAGAGAGCCACATAGAACATCAAAACTTGCGAATATTTGACCGCCGGGGAGCTCTCTTACACCAAGGGTACGCCAAGCCAGCCAAGAAGTCATCAGGCCCCTACTATAAAGCGCTCTTTCTGGGATAAACGATGTTATCTCCTATGTTTCCCTTAATTATCTAGGTTAAACCAGTGCAGGTCACGATCGCCTATATTCGTTACTTAGGACTCTGAATCTTGATACCATCGAATGATGCTTCAAAGCCTCGAGATTTGTGTATGAACGTTATAGCCACTACAGATAGAGAGCTACAGATTGGGACTTAGTCTGTAGCTTTCTTTCTAACATATGGCAAGTTGATGTACGGCTCTCATGGATTGCAAGCTGGAGATGCTTCATCTAAACGATGCCCTCTAATCCTATAAAAGAGTAAGCAGAGAGTGATTTGAGAGCTACAACACATAAGCAGAACTCCCCAATCTATTATGGCTATACACATATTGCGGGTTATCCGGAAACAATACCGGTATCACTATTCTTAACAAAGGGAGCATATAAAGAATATTGTCTTCTAGCGCGACCGCTTCTTCAGCATAACCCAACCCCCAAGAAGAATTTCACTTCCATAAGGGTTGAGACTTAAGACATGTAGGAGTCAATTTCAATTGTCTCCTTTTCAGAATACCAGTGAGAGGCTTGGATAAAATAATTCTCGTCCCTTCATAGAGACTTATTATATCCCTTATGCATTTCGAGCCAGCTTCTAGGTTGCGATTATCTTCCAGCTCTTATTAGCCATCAAAGCGCTTCTGAGCTTCCTGTGAAGTCAGCTGTGAGGGACGTCACATCATAAGCCGTAACAACTCGACTTTTAGGTATAGAAAAATTACCCAAGAGAAGCGTTACCCTATGTCCCTCTCTATTCATAATAATGAGGGACATGCAGGATTGTCCCCTCAGGATTAACAAAGATGGCGAAGTCGCACCAGGTGGAAGCATCCCTACAGTGTTTATATACTATGCTGTGATCTAGAATTGCACTCTCTAAACGCAGTTGGCAACCAAGATCATAATCTTTATTAGAATGTAGACTTTGCATAGTTGATACTAGCAGTAACCCTCTTCTACCCTTAGCTACATAGCGTGGAGAAGCTTCGAAGGCTTCGATTTCGAAGAATTGTTGCAACTGTGACGCATGAATGTCTTGTGGCCTGAGAGAGGCCTGAGGGGGAACGTGATCTGGAAGGAGCCGTGGGTCTAACCCGATTCGGGATAGAAGTGGGTTTGTTTCGTAGATGCTCGTTTCCCTCTTTCTCTCTTCTTCTTCTTCTCCAGTTTAGTTGCTTCTGTTAATGATACACGAATTCTTCTTCGTCTTGGTCGGTAACAGCAACTATCTAGGGTTAGCTTTCCACTGACCTTCAAACGACGGTATATCCAGCACGGACATATTAATTAATAGATTAATGGTGGATGGAAGTAGAGAATGGGAACAACTGGCCTTAAAGATACATTTTCCAGAAACTCTACAAAGGGTTACCCAAGAATAATGCTAACCGTTATTGGTCGATCTCTTAGATCAAACAATCCTGGCATATTTCAAGTACAAGAAAACTTTCCTGATTCCACTCATGATTTATGGATCTTTGCTAATTCTACCTCAGACCGGGGTATTTTCACCCCCACATATGCTTCCCAATAGCTTGGGAAATGAATAATAGGTGTAAGTGGCTTCGATAGAGCCGAGAAACAAAAACATAAAAAAGGAATTGGCGCTGCCCGGAATCGAACCGGGGCTAAATCGGATTCGTTTGTGTCACCACAACGATTCGTCATACCACTAGACCACAGCACCTTAATGATTAGTCAGTAGTTCCAGTCAATCAACATGTCATAATCCCATGTTGTTTAAGAATTTAAGAACATCTGCGGCTCCAAAAATGGATAAAGGCTATCTATGTCCTTGGCATACATACTTTCTCACCGGCTTCTCATCCTGCCCATGACGGAGGATCACAGAAACCATATGACACAGATGAACCCCCACACTAGAAGCTGAGAGCTGACGCCGCTTTCTTGTACAAGATCACTCTGCGCCACGTGAAGAAAAAAATGGTGACTTCGATAAGCTCCGATAGGGGAATCGAACCCCCGGCTGCCGTGTGAGAGACGGCGATGTTAGCCACTACACCATATCGGACTGATTGTGGAAGAAGGCCACACTTTTACTTATATAATTTCTGTCAAAATGGTCTCTGTGTGGCCATGCCTGGTTCAAGATAAAGGCCAAAAAATGTCACCAACTCTATGCTTACACTATCTTAGTTGTGGTAAAACGAGTCCCTTACAGGAGGTCCTTGCGGGTAGATGAATCTATCTCCCAAGGGCAAGGGTAGCCACATGTTTTTTTGGGAGTCCCCTTGCGAGTGGACAAATCTGTCAAAAGGTCTACGAAATACATCCCTCAACAATAGGAAAAAGAGCCTGTCTACTGGATTATGGATACGCTACTGACGCATGAATAGCTTCAGTCTCACCAAAATGGAAGTAATGTGTGTGCACCATATCGACAAATCCAAATTGTTGACATAAACTTAGAAGAGTTGATGGTTGTGACCTCGGTCATTTACTATGGAACTTGAGACAGAAGGGGCGGTTGATATTAATGACAAACTGAACAACGGATCCAATCGCGCTTGCAAAAGTTGTTGAAGAGGTTTCGCAACCTACCTAGCATTGAGCGACCCTCCAGTTTGATGGAGGTGTACGTGAGCCGACGGTTGTTCATTATCCGCAATGACGCTGGATGTGAACTTATATCTGGATGACCCATCACCTGTCAGTCCCTTCATTGGACTTTGCAACAGCGAGGACAGTCTGGCTCCGCCTTCAGCTCCCGAGTTTGATTCCTTTAGTCTCACGAGTTCGTTAATAGTACTGTTTGCCGACGCTGGTCTGGTTATAGAATGCTTTCATATAGTGAGTCATGCTATTTGGGCTTTTATGTTGATACCTAGACAATTTACGGGTCGAGATCAAGTTAATCGCCTTCTACCTGGTATTTTCAGAATCATGTATTTATACTTATTCAAAGTCTATAGCAGGTGATTGGGCCAAGCAACAACTTACGCGTGGCACGACCCTAAAAGTGGGATCAGGCATCTTGTATGATAGAGATGGCATACAACTAAGATCCACAATTGATCTTAATTATCAAAACAGCTTTGAAGCTAGACTTCTCAAGGCTACCAAAGTACACTCAAATTCTTAAAATTTAGGCCGAACATTGTTGATACGTATCACAAATTTCATAGTATTAGTATTATTCAAATCTTGATCTGGACTGGCGTTCTCCTCTTAATGAAGGCCGAGCCTAATGGGTTATGCATCCCAGTTGCCCTTAGGGGATAGTAACTTTTTACTCGAAAACCTAAGTGTCGCCTCGAAAAGCAACAACCGATTGTCGACTCTTGAAATAAGTAACATGACTCGCTTGAAACGAAAAGAAAACTATCTCAAACAATGATTTTCAGCCCCAGGGAAGCAACTCCATGCCCACAGCCTTGAACCTTGATACCATGAATCCTGGACTGCAATTTGCTTCCCAGTCCTCGTCAAACCCTGGATTTGGGTTGTGAGGGTTGAATTTTTGCTTCGTCCCCGTGAAAAATACGGAGACACCACGAGGCACCTGGTCCTCTAAAGCTGGTGATTCGTCATCACTGTGTTCGCCACATGGACATGTCGAGGTCGTCCTGGCTCCTGGCGTGGTGCAAGGGCAAAAGCCTAGGAAGCGATCGCATGGGACACACTTGTAATATGCCCGACTGGTAGCTTCATTGGAGCAATTTTGGCGTGTGGATAAGCGAACTCCGGGAAGTCCGCATGACTGGCATTTCCAGCCTTGTGACGGGCGCTCGAGTGGTTGGATGGACATGGCGGGAGGCTACTGATTTTGAAGCACTGAATAAGAGACCATATGAGCAATTGCCAGGTATGAGAAGGCGGTCTTGTTACTTACATCGGATTTGTTTTGAGTGGAACAAGTAACCAGAGGTAGTAAGGTTGAGGAATAGCTTGCGATTCTGATCAACCGAAAGTCTGAGGAACAACTCACCTTTTAAAGATTTTGCGGGGGACGTGGATCATGATGACGCTATTCTGGTCAACAGTAACGCTGCAAATATGGAAAATAGAATGCTGGGCGATCTATGTGAAATCACGTAAAAGTTTGCGATTCTAGACTCAGGTCTGATCAAAAACGGAAAACACGGCTGCATCGGGCAAGTACAGCCCCGAGGCAAGCCGAGATGTTAGGTAATATCGCGCAAATACGTCAGATGACTGTGGAAACATTTACGTTTCTCTTTCCTAATAGGTTGCTATATTCAGAGAGATCCAGAATCTGAAGTAATTGCCCCGTGATGCTTGCGAGAATTATTCGACTTGCTGTGGGGACCGGAAGATCCCCCGCGTTTCGGCAATCCAAGTCTCCTGGTTACCACTAGGACTTACTATCTGCACGAACATCGAGTGGATAAGAGGCACTTTGCGAACGAGCTTATAAGGTCTTCAAGTCCGTCGTGGCAGGTAGGCATGTTGCATTGTTGAGATACCCCTTTGGCGCAAAAGGAACCCCTGCGATCCTGGTGGTTCTCTGGGTGGAGAAATCGTCAGTTCGTCCGGCGCGTACCCAGGTCTGCAGACACGTGTTTCAAACATTTTGGAGTGATTGGGCTCAGTTATGTGTACAACGTCCTAATCTGCTGATCAACTTCCGGGAAATACACCGTGTCCAGTCTAACCGAATTGTGGAGCTCACTTAGGGGGTCAGGTGGCCACCTGACCAAATACATAGACCTCTAGAGACGCCACATGTTCATACTGTTACCATATGCTAGCCACACACACAGCTTTGAATTTTTTTTTCAAACACAAGATTCTTTGGTCAAATAATTTCCTACTATTCTGAAGCCAAGGAAAAGGATTTTTGTACAGACATACATGAGAAACCAAGTAGGGGGAACCCACCCTACGTTGCCAAGCGAGAAGCGCGGACTATTAATATGCCACTAGACTCTCTGGGAATCAAATCTACACAAATTGG
Organism: Penicillium maclennaniae; assembly: GCF_028827695.1. NCBI lineage: Eukaryota > Fungi > Ascomycota > Eurotiomycetes > Eurotiales > Aspergillaceae > Penicillium > Penicillium maclennaniae. Next base: position 525,034 of record NW_026623215.1, on the reverse strand, counting down.
GAGTGCTATACCTCACATGATCAAAGTATAGCCATTTCATCCCTATACAATTTTTGTTCTTTTTGTTTACGCTGTGAAAATGGGCGACAAATTATTCAGCCTTTCTTATCAAGTACTATCGATGTCCCGAAAATTCAAAGACAGAAAAGTCTTCTAGTACGAGTAGGATGAATACGCAGAAATAAGTAGTTTTGAAGTCGAGCCACGGGTCGGCATCTGCAACAGAACCAGTACTAGAAACCGATCGGAAGCATGGAATGCCGCAGGGATAGGGATTTCAACAATGAAGCAGTGATCTACTTCGATACCAAAGTGGTACAAGTGCATAATGAAAATTATCCCGTAATGATCAATCACTGGCACACGTATCATCAACCAGTGCGAGAGAGAGAGAGCGAGAGAGACATTCATGAGGCTCTGTTTGACCCCCCTAACAGCGATATATCAGAGTTGCTAGTGGCCGCTAGAGAAGTAGATACAGAAAGTTGCGAGTTATATATTCCGGTGCCTACGTCCGACTCGATGTTACAGCCCGCCTTATCTAGTGCTATTCGCTAGTTCGCTTAATGTCGTTGCTGCTAACCGTAAATCCATAATTGCTAGATATGAGTCGCTAGTTACTATCTCTAGTCTTCTAATTCTCAAACCCGCTTCTAATTACTACTAAATATCAACCCTTTAGCCATCAAGCTTTTTATATAAGCCCGCTTCTCGCCTTTACTCACCGTTTCCCTCGTAATTTTCCCGTAGCTATACCCTCCTCTCTAGCGCTCTAGCGCGGGTATCTATTACCTATATTCTAGGTAGGTTATAAGCCTATTCCCTTAGACGGTATTCCGATAGTAGGGGAAAAAGGGGTAGGATAATAGTTCATTCAACGTAACTATCTCTATGCCCTCGTGTCTCCCGACGCTAGATCCGAGGACTTCAATCAATATAGTAGCACGGCTAGCTCCGCATAGCGCTTTTGCTGCTCTGGCTGCTATTGCTGCCATCGCTACACTCGCTTGCCATGCGGACCGGACCCGGTCCGCCCCTCCTTAAGGCGTATTCTTCCTCTTGAAGTTCCTCTCCCGTCAACAACCATGCCACCGAAATTGTACGTTTCAGAGCAGAAGACGAGCCAGTGTTCTACCCTCGCACCGATGCCGCGAGGGTAGGGGTCCACTTCAACCTATGATAAGAGACTTGGTATTGAAGCAGCGCGAATGCAGTCCGCTGGTGGCTTGGAGATCAGTTATTTCAAGATATGGTAATCCAACATCACGAAGCTTCTACAAGCCATATGCCTGTCGTCAGACTAGGGCTATATTCTGGCGTAGTTCGTATTCTCTGTCATGATTACTTATTCCAGCGCGGCTGCGTGGAACCAAATTTCCTAGACGAAAAGAATCAAGTCCTTGGCTACTTGCATAGACTAATCTTCAGGCAGGTCTGCTTCTATTTAAAGATCAAGTTTGATTTTACTAGGAATAGCGCCACCAGGGGTAGAGCCAGGTCAGTGGGAAAATGAGCGTGACATGGCTGCGTGCATCCTTTTCAAGGGCACAGAGAAGTCTCGGAAATATCAGCAAAGAAAGAGTCTAGTCAAGGTATAAGGATCGCCATATTGATCGGAAGGGACGAGATGATTTTAGCTAAACCCATAAAGTGCCTGGTTATGATGGATTTGGCTATAATCGGTCGACGACTGTGCTGAGCATTCCGTTAGAAAATACATTACCGCCAATTGTACCGACAGTGTTTAGTGACTCTCACAAGTGATTTCAAGGGACCAAGAGGACACCAAACAAGCTTGAGCTGCCTTTTTCTTGATCAATGCATCTTGAGTGGACCTTATATTTGGTGTCAAATGTCGACTTTAATTTCAAATGCAATAAGATGAGTGTGCAGTGTTTTGGTATCCTGAAAATGTTGGTATTTACGAACGAGGAGGCTTAATGGGGACGCTAAATGAGCAAATGAGCGTCAGGGTTTGGTTCGGACCCACTTCCCTCACAACAGGAAAAGCACTTAGGGGCAGTGAGTCCAAGATTAACGTAGACGGACCCCATATATTATTTATGGCATCCCTTGAAGTCAGCTCGACCACCAAATTGGGCTATGCCTTCATGAGGAACTCGACTGAATTCGATGTTCTCAGCAATGAGTGTCATCCGTGGAAGACAAGGCAGACTTACACGATGTAGATCTTCGATAACCCCTCTCAGCACAGACGTCAAAAGTGTATGCAGGGGGCCCAACCCGGGCGCTGAAATTGTGTTCAAGCTTTATTTCGCCGACACAGCCTCCTTTAACTACTTTTATGAAGTGAGAGCAGCCCAAGAGATTCTTCCCCATACATCCTGCGTGTTCGGACTGTGTAATGTCATAAGAGATTCGATTTGAGTCTTGAAGAGTATATTATTGTTTGCCTCGGTCCTCCAGATGAATGAAAGCCAGCTTGCCGAAGAAACGGCGGCTACTTCCCGCCCGAATTCGCCTGCCTCAAGTGTCAATTCCAACGATCGCCTCAACCACGACGAAGAAAATGACTCCAATGAAGATACAGCGCCACGGACAACACTTCCGGCTACGATAGCTCCGGAGGCAGCAACTGAAACATCTTTCCCCTCTCCTGATATCGATAAGAGCCATAAACAAAAACCAAACACGAAAAGGCCAATATCGGCACGGATTTCGGACTGGTTCATCTGGGAAATTTTGGCTATGATTTTTTCCATGTGCCTATTGATCGCCATTATTGTTGTCTTGGCGCATTTCAACCACCGTGCCCAGCCTACCTGGAAATATGTCTCGCTAAACTCCATTGTTTCTTGGCTGAGCACTCTTTCTAAAGGATGTGTTCTGTTCACTATTAGTGAGACCATAGGACAGTTAAAATGGGTGTGGTTCTCTCAACAGAAGCGGCCAGTGTCTGATCTTCGCACTTTCGATTCAGCAAGCCGAGGATTATACGGAAGTGCAGAACTGACATGGGGTCTACGAGGAAGGTACGTCATTCCCTTACAATCCATTCTTGAAACATGAAGCTCATGAATTCAGACACTTTGCTGTATTTGCCAGCTTGGCTATCATGCTCGCGGTTTCCTTTTGATCCCTTTGTCCAAAACCTGATACATTATTATCCAGAGCTTGTTGTTGATGAGTCGCAATCGGCGACTGTAGGGAATACCTCCTTCTTTAATTCTATTGGTTTGAGTGGCATGGGTAAGCTATTCAAGTTCATTTTGGTCTGGGTGTTAACTGACTGCAATCTTAGGGGATGATCTTGTGGATCCGACATTGAAGGCAAACGTCTATAATGCACTGTTCAGTAATGTCAAGTCGAAGCCGTGGTCAATTCCAAATTATACCTGTACCACTGGAAATTGTACCTGGAGTCCACTCGCTACACTCGAAATGACTGCGATCTGTACTGATATTACAGATCAGCTGAACACAACTTGTCAAACCACTCATGCCTGGCCCTACGAAGATGGGTCAAATAATTGCTCACTCACTCTTCCAGGTGGAGGAAATGAGGCATATTACATATCTGGTTCGCCGGAAGGTCATCCACTTGCGATGGGCGAAATACTTTTGCCATCATCCAATGACCCGTACCATCTATTGCCCTATATCCAGCTTATTGCTCCAGATGGGCTTTTCAATGGTTCGCCACATACAACGCGCACCAAATACCAAGCGATGAAATGCAACCTATCTCCCATAGTACGCAGCCTTCGTGCCCAGGTTATACGCGGCGTATATCATGAAACTACCCTCGATACGTGGACAAATTATACCCGCGAATCAAAGGGTCTTCTCTATCCTCCGTGGGGACCTGAGAAGGGAATGCAGTACAATCAAAGTTTTGGGATCTCAGACGATTCTCTCATCACATTTGCAGAATTTATTGTGGAACTCTTCACTGGTTACGTACAAGCGGATCATGAAGGTTTATACGGGTTTGGATACGGCGGTATAGGCACCACAAATTACGCGAGCATTGATTGTATCGAGGCTATAGCGTTTGGAAACATCACTGGCTGTGAAGTCAACAACGCGTCAAAACTTGAATGTGCCATGAGCAACGTCGCTGCAGCTATGTCAAAAACTTTTCGGGACTCAGCATACGCAGACGATGAGTCTGCGCTTTCTCCCCTCTCAGGGAATAATGCAACTAATGGACAGGCATTTTCAAGCGTCACTCACATTGCAGTGCATTGGCAATGGATTATTTCTCCAATGCTAGTGTGGGTACTAGGACTTATTAGCTTGATAGGTGCCGTGAGCAAGAGTCGGAAGGCAAGTATCCCGAGATGGAAAAATGATCCCATACCGCTGCTTTTCCTATGCGAAAACATTCACAGCGACCATGTGACAGGCAATGAAAAAGCAGAGAACAGCCCAGATGTAAGATTGTGCATCGAAGGAGATCAAATGATGCTAAGACGAGAATTCAATGCTTAAAGAAAATGAAGCCGAGACTTCTTCCTTTCTTTTTTTTTTTGGAGGATGGTTCCAATAGAACTTCGCCCTTCGATCATTTGGTATTCCATGGCATAGCTTTCTTAAGAAATGAAGATTGCGGATTGGCCCCCTTTACGTGATAAAGACAACTTGTTGTTGCCTTGATGTGCCCACCTACGAATGATTAAATACATTATTGGCCGCTCCTTCACAAGTCGAAGTGGTGTTTCAAAGTCGGGAGAGGAAATAGTATCAATGACTGTCTTCTGGCCCACGATAGCAGTAGAGAACGACCCCATCGATGCGAACTCAACCATCTTCAGATGAGCAGCGGCCAGAAAAGGTTTGAAATTACGACCAAACACCATAGCTCTCGAATGCCCTTAAAGGAGCCCTAGAAGCTTGTGTGTTTCCCGGCTATTATACACTTGCAACACCATGATCCACCTATGATCACTTGGTCAATCGCCATTCGGCTCAACGGCTGAGATAAAGGCTGTACTTACCGCTTCAATATTATTTCCAAGCGGATCCAGCAGAAATGCCCCGTAGTAGTTTGGGTGATATTGTGGTCGCAAGCCTGGAGGCCCATTGCATTCACCACCTGCATCGACGCCTGCTTTGTGGAATGCATCAACTGTCGCATGATCTGTGGCAGCCCTTAGTCAAAAATGAAAGCTCAAGCTTCGTTTGCCGTTCTCACCGGTAGCAGTAAAACCGATATGGAAGGGGCTCTTCGCCCAACTCTCCTTCGCCGAGATCCAGAAGTCTGCATGACCATCGGGACCAAGTCCAACTTCCCCGGGATTACGATGAAGCTCAATGTATCCCAAGGGAGACAATGTCTTGGTGTACCACTGGACAACTTCTTCGAATCGAGCGGCCGGAGCCGTAATGACCAGATGATTAATTTTGCCAGACCCTACCATCTTAAATTCTGTATCAGTCAAATTCCAATGTAACAATTTGAGCGCGGGGTTCACCTTTTTGACGACGTCGATCCTAGGCAAGCAGTGCCGGATTTAGGTAGCAGGTGGTTGGCTTATCGTAACAGAATCGCGGAGTTGTGGCGCCACAATTGAGGGCCTTCATTGGCTGTCTCTGTGTTGGGAATTGCAACAAGGTTCAGCCTCCTTGACACGAGGTTATCGTTCATCATAGCAGTATATACTGAGAGCGAGCTTTTCCGGGATAGAGAAATTTACAAATGCTACTACTACTACTACTACTACTACTACTACTACTACTACTACTACTACCACGTACGACTTCAAATTTTTGACCCACTTCACGCTAGTTTATAAGCTCCAAGTTTTTCACTAACGTAGTCTGTTTGGCAAAAGCTATCACCCACTATGATTCATAATTAGCTCTCAATCACTACAGAGGATATGCGATCGCTAGCCGACGTGTCTTTTCAACTTCGCTTGATCGAACTACTCATGCTCAGTAGGATTGTGCTATAGAAGTGGCAGAAAAGCCGCCTTTTAGTCAAAGACAAAGGCATTTTGGACTGGTTGAGCTGCTTCGGTGCTGATACCCCGAGTACGAGGATCATTCTCGGAAAGACTGAATACATGTCTGCATTTTCTCCATGAGACAAACTCAATCAACGTCGCGATCAGTGGGATCTTTCTCCCCACAAAATCACCATGGCCAAGCCACGGCTTCGTCTGATCCCCAAATGGAAACGAAGTAGCTGTCATTGCTTGAATGGTCTTACATCCCCGACCAAAGATCCCTGTCCCATGCCATTGGCCGTGATACCAGTCTTCTTGATGCCCACTTCAGGACCCAGCTCTGTAGTGAAATTGATCATCTTTTTTACACTTATTTGTGCTCGGGAAGCTAAGCAATGTCCATATCAGTAGCACTAGACTTGATCCTTCCTCTTTGATTATTGTCCTTGCTTGACAGCTCGCATTGATGGTTGAGTAGGTATAATTCGCCTGGTTTATAGGGTCAACCCGATTCCAGGGCTGGGATGGGAAAATATTGCATAGCCTGCAGACGGAAGCGATTTTGTAAGTGCGCGAAAGTCCAGAGGGGGCGCGAGCCCAATAATCTCCTGTTACTGGTGAGGTGAGCAGAATGGTGGTGAAATGGTTGAAAACGATCATAGCAATGGTTGTGGCAAGCACTTGTTCATATGGAGTGGGCAAGCGAGATGTAGTCATTTCGCGATAAATGTTCGTGCCTCAAATTGCAGGCTGTCACATACTCTCCATCAGCGAATGTCACTCACAGTCAGCACAGAGTGATGTCGCAAGTAGCCCAAATTAGTCACATCGCATCTCTCTTTGATCGACTTGGACCGAGGAAAAACGATACGAAGTTAGTTGGGACACAAACCGATCGAATCTGAAGGAAGCCTGCCGTTCAGCCCAAATTTCTTGGTGATCTCCACCGAACCATACCCGGTGTAGTCAATGGCTACAAGCGGTGTCATGGCGAGTCTTTCGAGTGTGTCGACAAATGGCATTCGCAAGCAAGCGACAATGGTAACTAGTTTTGACGCCTTTCTATGCAAGTTGTGAAGATTCCGGATGCAAAATTATTATTGCATCCATGGATGGCTGCAACAATGTGGTTCTGACATTGGAAGACGGATTTCTAGTCGATAATATATGGTAGCTCTGGTAAGAAAGAAAGAAGACCTCACTGCATTTTAAGACTCCGTGGAATGACAATCGTTGACCTGGCCATCGAGCGCGGTCGCGTAAGACTTCTGAAAGAGGATAAGATAGAATGATAAAGCACTGGAGGATTTTGTTTCAGGCTCTGCTGTCCATGCCCCGCTATGATGCTGAGGTGGATATGAAAAGACTAAAAGATCAACCAGCCAGCTCTCGAAAATGAATGAATTATGCTAGAAAAGATCGAGCCAGACCCTAAAAGTCCGATATCGCGGGGCAGTATGAATCATTCCTGCCAAAACGGGATGTCAAGGGCTGGCCCGCTTGTCCCAATTAGGCATGGCGCTGACATGCGAAGGGCGCGCATCTGCGTCTGCTGATCCGCGGACCCCGTCACTGTCTCCGAACCGCCATTTCCTCATCATTCGTCGACTCCACGGAGGAACCACTAACGTGGTTTTGACTGTTCGGCTTCCCCGAAATCTATCTATGATGCAGATACGAGTCTTCAGGGCTGGCAAAATGACATCTTCCTATGACTGATACCAACGAATTGTGCTTATCTGGCAACCTCAGATGGCACAAGCCCCCCATGAACTGTCATTACAGAAGAAATATCTAAGACCCGTCTGGAGTAAGACCATCCTGGAGGGGCCCTATTTACCGAGACTTACATCTTAGCGGCACCTGGTGTGGAGGTTCCAAGGCTGCTTTACTCCACCCGAACTGATTATTCACCCTACCCTGTCTACCCCGGACCAGAGATTCACGTCTCCCAGACCGACTCTTCCTTCCCACCCTTCCTTCGTATGATCTGCTACTTTTGAACAGCGTTCATCTGGGTCAATTTCTCATTGAGCGTGAAGGCTGTTTATCAGCCCATCATGGAGTATTTCGACTTCGAAGGCGCCTCATCCGCGCACGAATCAAATCACCAAAGCGACGATGTCGCCTCGGTTGATCTTGAATTTGACGAAGCCGAGGAGCGGGCGGCCAATTTTGACTCGCTGTGCAAGGACCAGCCGTTAGATTTCCTCCATGACCCCGGCCCCGGAGGCGGCTGAACAGTACATCGGAGAGACCTTCGTCGGCCCCGATCATGACACCGGTCCCTATCCCATGTTCCGAGCACAAGAGCCCTGTGACTTTTGTCGGCATATGGGCTTGGACTGTTTTGTTGCGAAACGTGGGGTGATGAACAACGGATGTACCTGTTGTATCTCACTCTACCGTGAGTGCAGTTTTACCCACGTCAAGGTTCCGGGCAGGTTCCTTCAGACTTTACATCCTGTGACTGAAAATGCCTATATTCCTACCGGTGGTCTGACTGGGAAACGTGCTCTCAAGTCAGTCTCATACGGCACCTTTGGCGACGATTCGGACGGGCGCTCTCGCAAGAGTAACGCTCGATTCTCTCGCAAAGCTGTGAACATTCTTAAAGGCTGGCTTCGCGATCATAACGATAACCCGTATCCCAACGAAACCGAAAAAGACCAATTGAAGCAGAGCACAGGTCTGAACAGAACGCAAATCTCTAACTGGCTCGCCAACGCGAGACGCCGCGGCAAAGTCCGTCCTGCGAACGGGACTGAGTTCCCCGTATCTGAAGCTGTTGAGATCCCGGGATCACAACCCAAAGATCTCTCTCTCATGACTCCCATTGAACGTTGGAAGTACTCTCCTCCTGAGAATGAACCGGCTGCCATCAGTGATATTAAGCGCTCTCTGGCCAACCCTCCATTCGATCCCTCGCGTCACCGGCTGACCCAGGCTGGTCACGTGCGCCGCCGGCCGGGGTCTAGCACCAATGAGTCAAGCCATGCAAGCTCAGAACATAAAAGATATGATGCCTCGGGCAGTAGTGTGGATACCAGTCGGTCATCTCGCTCTGACCTTTCTTTTGCTTCTGCCTTTTCTCATCGATCCTCCCTGGGGTCATTTGGCTCAATGGATCGAAAAGAACGTCGTCGTCGCCGGAAGGCTTCGGTGCCTGTCAACACTTTCAATCAACAGAAGGCTCGAGCTGTTCGTCCCTTCCAATGTACCTTCTGTACTGACTCCTTCGCTGCAAAATATGATTGGCAACGCCATGAAAAATCCATGCATCTCATTCTCGACAAATGGACTTGCTCTCCTCATGGCGGCGTAACCGAGGAGAATGGTATACTTCGATGCGTCTTCTGCTTGGCAGTTAATCCAGATAGGGATCACCTTGAAAGTCACAACTATCTTAGCTGTCAGGAGAAGTCTATCCAGGAGAGAAGCTTCTACCGGAAAGACCATCTCAACCAGCATCTTCGATTGATGCACAATACCAAATTTCAACATTGCATGGACAAATGGCAAAGTAGTATCACAGAAATCAACTCTCGCTGCGGCTTCTGTGGCTCTACGTTACATACTTGGAAGGACCGAGTGGACCATCTCGCGAGCCACTTCAAAAATGGCGCCTCTATGGCTCAATGGCAAGGCGATTGGGGCTTTGACGCCCATATCCAAAATCGAGTCGAGAACGCCATCCCGCCATATCTAATCGACTACGAGTGGAGGTCTCTCGATCCTTGGACCACAGTCCAAGCCCAAGGAGATGACAACACACCAACGCTTCCTGTCCCCAACGATGCCAATTGCTACTTGCGTCTTTCTCGCGAGCTCACTGCGTATATTCATAACCAAACTGCTCAGGGGATCGTCCCGACAGATCAGATGATACAGGCTGAAGCTCGTCGAGTCATCTATGGCAGCAGCGAGGACGCTTGGAATCAGACTTGTGCAGATAACGCGGTCTGGCTGAGCATCTTGAAGCGAGACACCGGGCTGGAGACTGCCGTGCAAAGTAACAGTATCCAACTTTCCGACCTTGGCCTGCAGCCTCCATTTGCTGTTCAAGGTGGCTTACGTGCCCCTCCACGAGAGATCAATATACTAGCGAGGACTGTGTGTCGAGGGGCGCTTCCTAGTCCCTCGGTGTCCAGTCCTGGTATACGAAGCCCGGCGCTTCCTGGGACGGGCTTTTCCTCTGCTGCACCCAGTGGACAGGCTAGCCTTTCAGGAAGTTATGCTGAGAGTGCAGGGATGCTGTCAGCTGGGGTGCCAGCATTCGCCTCTGATTGGGGTAGTAGCCTTACAGGCAACGCTTCGTCCTCTTCTGCTCCTGCAGATGGGGCAAATGATCCCCTGGTGCAGATGGGCTTTGACCCAGAGTTCCTGCAACGACTGAACGACAGCTACAGTGATCTTACGCCTCCCGATCTAGAAACCGTGCCTCTGGGAGGTCCTGGTGAATTTGAGGATACTGGAAAGCAGTCGTGGTTGGATCTGTCCCGGACCCAGCCCACGTTGGGTGTGCCTCGCTCGAATTCAATTTCTTTGATGTATTCGCAAGAGGACCACGATCCTACGTCAGATGGTGCCCAAGGAGGCATGCCTACATTTCAAGACACCCCTGGCAACTTGTGATTGTTACGATAACTTGTTCAAAGCATGTCGGTCCCAACTTCAGCCGATAAAATTGTCTCTTTTCTCACGAATTTACTGGGTATTTCTGGCATAAATAGCACGATAATTAGGATTTCGGTGATGACATTAGAAATTAATTTGTGATTTGGTTTTCTTTCCGGTTAGCCTGCCACACCTTGTCCGCGTGGTAGGTAGTTGGGTTTGGAATTGAACTTCCACACGCATCCTGTTCTTAGTCCATTCACCGTACTTTTCGAAATTGGTTGTTATAACCCCACTCCCTCATAAACCAACTCCCCTGAGATACATACAAAATTGGTTAGCTTATTTTGGGTCGACGTGGAGTGAAACAAGTTTTCAATATATCTCCGATAATCAATCATCTAGTATTATCATGATAGCTCATGCTATCGCATCTGGCTTCTGTGGCCTTTGGAGTGGAGGTGAAGGATGAGCTCTCTTATATGACAGTTGAGATGAAGTTTCCAATCAGGAAGACTGGCACTCAGGTCATTTTGACTAATTGTGTATAATCTCAAGAACGCGCAAGACTAATGAGCGACAAGAGCTGATTACTATCAAGGAGAGGGATGGGCACTTGGGTAATATGGGTATGCCGGTCTCATGTACGCTTTGTCTCTCACCTGTACTATAAAATACAGTTACTACCCTAGGGAGCGGTCTGAAAAGCGAAGCGGGCGTGGTCTTACCATACTAGGGCTAGCGCTGTTCAATATTTGGCGGGAATTAAGTCGTCTGAGTGTAGAAGTCGGCACTGATTTCGAAGACGACTACAGTATCGCCTTTCAATCTGTCCTATGATATTCATAAATCTGATTTCCCCATACACGTGGAGCAAGTTTGAGAAATGGCGGTTTGGACTGCATTTCCAGTTTGGTTGACTTACACCCAACTCTGATCGAGACTGTGACTCTCATTGTCCCGACCCGGCGACTTGGTTCGGCGATTGTCTGACACACCGAATGCCGAGATCACTAGCTTGACGCTGCCGCTCTGATGGCTCAGGTACCTCTTTGTTCTCCAATTCTGATTCGTTTCCAGCTCATCCATCGGTCCCATTCGAGGTCTTAGGTGGTTCGGGTGGTCGGGAATGGACTTCCCCGACTGCAGGGCTCAGGTCTCATCCCAGTTGAATGACCTCTTCAAGCCATGGAATCACAATCGCCCATCGGCCTCACTTTGCCCCGAGATCTGAGCCCTCGGTTCTGTCATGGATCGTTCTTTCTCCTGATTGAGATCTCCACGACGAAAACGAGGTCTCGCGCGTTCTGATTGGGTTCGTACGGATCAAAATCCATGATCTGAGCTAAAATTACTGGAGTGTAGATAAATCCTTTGTCGGGTAAATGGATTACTCCATGTGCCATGCCTTCGACTCTTTGCGAGAACCCCATGTTCCCACGCGCCAAGCTGAGAAGGGGCTTCTTTCATCCCAAGGTTGGGCAATCTCGCCAACCGGGGCCGCCGTCGCTATGTGCGAACTTCACTGTGCTGAGAAAGACGCACTGTGACTTCTGCAGGTGGGGACCAGACCCGTACACAGATCACTCTTGATTAATCGGCGGTCCAGTATATAACAGATGGAAGCTTCCATGGCGAAGTCGTGCAACACAGCACAGCATCTCGACTATATTTCCATCCGACTCGGAATTCCCATAATGAAGATTTCTGTTGCGAGCTGGTCGCTCCTGGTCTTCTGTCTCACTCAGTGGGCGCACGCCGCTACTGTCAAAGTCACTGCCGTCTTGACTTGGGCGAATCGGACTGTTGCAGGGGCCACCAGACCGGTCATTCTTACCAATGGACAATACCCAGGGCCTTCGTTGTTTTTGAACCAAGGAGATAATGTTCAATTCAAAGTGGACAACCGATGTCCGTTCAATGTAACGGTTCATTTTCATGGTGACAGCTCCATACGAGCCGAAAGGAATAACATGCTAAATCAGGGCTTTCAGGAATCGAACAAGTCGGAACACCTTGGTCTGATGGAGTCCCTGGCGTGTCACAAGTGCCAATTCAACAAGGTCGCTCGTTCCTCTACCGATGGACAGCTGATCAGTACGGCTCATACTTCTACCACGCTCACCACCGCGGACAGCTAGAAGACGGCCTTTATGGTCCTATCTATATTACTCCATCCAGCTCCGAGGCGAAGCCGTTCAATTTAATTACAAGCAATGCGACTCAGCTTCAGGCGATTCGCGCTGCAGAGAGAGTTACATCACCTGTTTTGCTTTCGGATTGGCGAGTCTTGACCTCGGAGCAAATTTGGGCCGCAGAGGAAGCATCAGGCGTGGACTCCTACTGTGCCAATGCACTTTTGATCAACGGAAAGGGATCAGTGACTTGCTTCTCGCGGGAGGAGATTGACAGCTTGACAACGCCTAATCAAAAGGCTGTCCTGGGCAATGAAACTCTCACTGATATTGCGTGAGCATTCAATCCCTCTGGCTAAAAAAATGAATGTACTGACTGGAATGACAGTTGCTTTCCTGCAAATCTCACTGCGGCTCAAGGTAACTTTAACCATAACTATAGCGCACTATTGCCAACCATGTTCTCTGGTTGCACTCCTTCTCGCGGCCCTCAGGCAATTTTCACAGTCAATCCATCCGCACAATACGTGAGCTGGGATTTCATCAGTGCTGCAGGTCTTCTACATCTGACCATCTCAGTCGACGAGCACGACATGTGGGTATACGCCATCGACGGCCGCTACGTTCAACCCGTGCGAGTCAACGCCATCAATATCCCCAATTCAAATAGATACTCGGTTCTTGTTCCCCTCAACAAACCCGCCGGAGACTACACAATCCGCATGGTCAGCGGAAGTCCACAACAAATCCTCAACACAACCGCGATACTCCGCTACAACGCCCCGCCCCAGCTCGGCCGTCCATCTAACCCATGGATCACACTAACCGGCGGCAACGCGACTACCAGCACAATCTTCCTCAACGACACATCCGTCATTCCCTATCCCGTCGTAACGCCCGCCGCAACCGCCGATGCGACCTACTTCCTGACAATCGGCCACTATGACGCCTCATATCGCTGGACCTTAGGAAACAGTAGTTTTGGTCTAGAACTCGAGGAGTTCCAACCTCTTCTCTTCAACCAGAACTCCATACCCGGCGACCTCGTCATCCGAACAAAGAATAACACCTGGGTCGATCTTGTTTTACAGATTAACTCACCGATTCAACCGGCCCATCCTATTCACAAACACTCTAACAAACATTTCCTCATCGGACAAGGAAATGGAACATTCACTTGGTCCTCTGTCGCAGAGGCTATGCAAGCCATACCGGGTTCTTTTAATCTAGTAAATCCGCCGTACAAAGACACCACCCCGACACCTGCGGCAGTGACTGGGCCAACTTGGTCGGTAATTCGGTATCATGTTGTCAACCCTGGAGCGTTCTTGATGCATTGTCACATCCAGGTCCATCAGAGTGGAGGTATGGCGCTGGCACTTTTGGATGGAGTAGATGTCTGGCCTACTATTCCGGCTAATTATCAGGGCAATGCATCTGGGTTCTGAGGATGTTCTGGCTTGGGATCTTCAATATTAAATGCTTGTTGGTATGAGGGAAGGGACTGTCGGGTAGTTCAAAGGCTCATATTTTTCAGTGCCACTGGGCGAGATAACTGGGCGATATAAGATGCTTGAACAGTTGGTAGAAATACCAAGGAGTTGAATAACAGAATGAAGGATAGACTAATTCCGAATTGGCAGATCCATTGAATGTGAATAGACAGGGATCAAGCCGCTCTTATGGACCCAAATTCAAGATTCGATTCTCTCTAGATTAGGTAGATTCTATAAAAAATTTTCGAACAGGTAAAGGTATTATTAGGTGCCGAGCCCTCAAAGTAAGCATCCATCATGGATCCTACGGAATGGTAATTAAAAGCATGATTTAGTCATCAATTGGCATCAAACAAGACTAGCTGGCTGAATAACATCGAGAATACGCCCAAGATATGATAGATATATAGCATAAAGAGAGTTGAAGGCAGCAATAAGAATGACAACGTTTCAACATTTTGCCTCGTATCATTCCAATCGTAAAAGTCAAAGTGAGGAGGAATTTGAGATTATCCACGGAAAACATCCTCAGTGCTTGTCGGCGATGGGCTTATCGAGTGGCTCCAATTCAATGTGGTGATCTTTGACTTCATCCGTCGCCTGATAATCGAGATCCTCGTCCGTGATTTCAAGGGTTGACTCTGGCTCGAGGACTGACTCTGGCTCGAGGACTGACTCTGGCTCGAGGACTGACTCTGGCTCGAGGACTGACTCTAGCTCGAGGACTAACTCTGGCTCGAGGACTGACTCAGTTGCTGCTTTTAGCTCAATTGGCTGTGTCTCAGTCTCGGTGGGCTCAGCGGTCTCAATCGGCTCATAAAACGCCGTTGATACGGCAGGCTCGGCAGGTTTGGTAGGCTCGGTAGGATCTGAAGTCTCGGTGAGCTCTGAAGTCTCGGTGAGCTCTGAAGTCTCGGTGGGCTCTGCAGTCTCAAACGCAGCTAGGATGGAAGACGTAGGAACTTCCTTTACTGAGCTTGGAATGTAAGTTTCTGAATCCAGACTAGATGGAAATTTGATCGGTGCCTCGAAAGACTCAGCCACTGCCGCGCTCGAGGAAACAATAGAAGGAGAGGATGCATGGGTGATTTCCCAAATCACAGACGACTCGGCCATCTCAGGAGGAAGTGGGTAGAAAGATGGTTGCACCAGCGACTGCTGAGAACGGGCCCCAATGGCAAGGAAAACCACCAGAATGCTCATAAAGACCAGAGCGATATTACGTCTGTCTCCCGCAAGTACACGAATATAGTTGATCAAAAGAGTTTGAAGGGCAACTTCGTGCTCTTTTCTCTCGCTTCCACTTGGCGAGAAGTGCATGTCGGCGATATTGGGCTGGGGCACCGAGGGTGATACACCAGCTTGGAAGGATCCTGCTTCGCTAACTGTTCTTGTGTGTGTCTGGACAGATAAGCGGCGTGGGTCCATAGCTAAGTGCGAAACAGGGTCAATGGGCGGCGACGCATGTAGTTCCTCGATGGCGTTGGCTGCGTTCTCTTCCGCAAGAATCTTCTCCAGGGTGCGTCGTACTTCAGATGGCAACCACAGTCCAACCTCGACGTCAACCTTCTCCATCTCCTTCCAAGCTGCAGCCCAAGCGCCGGCACGCATCAGGCCGTTCGCAGCAAAGACCTTGATTTCCCACTTGCGGTTACTGTCGCCGTGTCGGACACGTCCACCACAATCGGGACATTCCTCATCTTGTTCGCCATCTGTTTCGCTCTCGCCTTGGTCAGAATGTTCACCCTCAGACCCAGTACCGCTCTCTTCATGGCCAACAAAGTGGCCATGTTGCAGACGTGAACGTTGCAATTCAAGGCTCTCTAGAAGTCGTTCTTCCAGCAAATCGTAGAGGTCCTCCGGGTGGGAGATCAGCACTCCTCGGTCGCGGAGTACACCTGATCCAACTTTGTCCTGGAGTCGTCTCCATCGTTTCCAATACTCAGGCGGTAGTACTTCCTCGAGCAACTTCTGATTCTGCGGCAATGCTGCACCGGGCACTGGAAGAGATGGCGCGAGCAAGTTGCAGTGCAAAAGAACCAATGGGTATTCCTTTTCAACCTTGGGCTTGGGTTTATTTTGTGATAAGTTGGGCGAGTAGTAGGGCGATCTTTTGGGCGCAGACGAGCCTGGCGATCGCATACCTCCCCGACGCCTTGGTGGTGTCAGATATTCGTCATCATCTGCCTCATCTTCCGTGTGCATCTGCATAGCACGAACAGAGCTGGGTTTGCGAAAAGCCCCCTCACGCTGGCGAATGGTCCGAATCGACTTCGGTGGTCCTTCGAATCCTCCAAAGCTCGCTTCATCCTCTTCCAAGTTATATCCAGCGATTCGATCATGTAAAGACATTGCAGACATCGGTTTTGGATGTACGAGCACGGAGGCCGGAACAGAAGACAGAGATGAGCGACTCGATGCCCTAGACTTCATCTGCTCCAGCTCGTCGTCTATCTCGCGACCAAAGATATCACTTATCGAATGTCGAGCCGACGAAGAGCAAGAGCTATATCCATAATCTGGCGTCGACATTTGACTATCGTCGATTGTCGATCCGGTCTCGATTGGCAGGTGGGATGTCTCGAAAGAGGCGAATAGATGCTCCTTGCTGGGAGGGGCACGAGGCTGGGGGCTTATGATATAATCTGGGGCATAGTCTGCCGAGTGTGGCTCTCCCTCATCATTCAGTCTCGCCATGAAGCTCAGAATGGAAAGATGGAATGAAAGCTTCTGTTACTGATGATGTATATTGCGGTGTGCTGTCTAGTGCGTGTTGATGGTCACTGACCGCCCTCGTTGCTGGGCAACGCCCCGTAAGTGATCCACTGATCCACGCTCGAAGTATATCACAGTCTCGGAGAAATCAATTTGAACTCATCATATTGCACAACAGGTTTCTCAATAATTGAACGAAGATATTCGCTTCGTATCTCACAGATGACCATAATCAACATTCAAAGTCATCCAGACAACGATCTATTACTACTTAAGGTAAAAACCCGACCTTGCAACGCCTGGATCCCCAGCCCCAGGAAAGACGCAAAGCATCGCTTAAGAAACAAAGATGCATATCCTACCGAAGATTAACTATGTACGAAAAGTGAAATCAAGAATTATTGAGGCCGCGGTGTGGTATCCTCAGGGCTCATGAGCGGATAATTTTGAGGTTCGCCGAAAAGGCTGAGAACATCCTGTGGCAGATATTCTAGCCACGGAAGAATCTCGCCGTTGGAGAAGGGGAACGAATCTGGTTGGTGAAGGGAGTTCATGTCGACGTCGTGGCTTTCGATCATCATGCCATTATTATCCGTATGCATACCGGGGTGAATCTCGCCTTGAGAGACCACCCCACCGCCAGTGTGTGGCTCGGTAGATGATACATCGTAATGATATGCGGATGGGAGAGTTTGATCGTATGGGTGGGCTCTCTCTGAGACACGTGAGCTTGATTCGGGAAATGCAGAGCCCATCGGGAGGAAGTAGGGTGAGTTGGCGCTGATTGTTCGAGGTGGCATGCTGGGA
The DNA here is from genome assembly GCF_028827695.1 of Penicillium maclennaniae. NCBI lineage: Eukaryota > Fungi > Ascomycota > Eurotiomycetes > Eurotiales > Aspergillaceae > Penicillium > Penicillium maclennaniae. The sequence continues at coordinate 507,349 of NW_026623215.1, read as the reverse complement.
AATTTAGGAGCGAGAGATGATGACATGCTGTCATCATGGGTGACTGTTTGCGCAAAGGAAGGATTGGAGCCTGGCGCAGCATTGTTTTGTGCATGTAATGGTGGGTAGCTGTGGCTGTATTGGGAAGAGTAGGTTGGCCTATCCGGGGTGGGGTTTGTTTGTGTGGCCGTGGGCATTTGATAAAGTAAACTCAAGTTTGGCTGTGAGGAATTTGTGGCTCCAGTAAGTGCCCATCCAATTGCTATCGAGGTGGAGGTCAATCGAAGTGTCTTACACATAAGAGAGTCAGTACACGTACCTTGGCTTGGGTCAATTTTCGGTGACCATTTTCCATCTGATGGAATGTCAGCCACACCTGGAGGCCTTTCAAAGCTCTGAGTAGAGTTCGAAGACTTGGACCCAGGCCACCCACCAGGAGCAAATTGTTGTACAGGATCCAGACCTGTCGTGTTTTCCATATCTTCTTCCGTGTAAAGAAGTGGGTCAACAATTCCCTTGGCCTTCTGATCGAGCACAGTCAATATGTATCGGGTACCCTCCCAGTAGGCGTCCAGTGCCTTCAACGCCTTGTAACAACGCTGATAGTTCTCCTTGGCAGCAGAAGCGAGAAGAATGTGCCTGGCATTAGACTTTCGCTCTGAACTGTGAGATGACTCCATGTTGGGCATCACAAAACCGCTGGATTGACCTGATAAAAGTGATTGGGATGGAGGTGAGGCGCCTCTGGATGATGGTGAAGAATAGTATGCACTCTCCATCAGGAAGGCGCATGCTGCAATGTACATAGGTTGACTTGTGAAGGGGTTGCCGATGAAGCTCTTCCCATCTACCAGCTCCGAGAACGAAAGAATATCGGCGATCGTCTTAGCTGAAGACATCGATAGTTCACGACTGTTAGGATAGAGATGCTGTATTGATCCACCGAAGGAGTGCAACAGTGTTGGCTGGTGAAGGAGCACAATTAGTGTGTGGAACCAGAAGTGTAACAAGATAAAGTTGGTTCCTTCTTTGGCCTTGACGTATGCTTGGAAGTTTGCAGCGTTGAAATGGAGCTTTGGCGACAACCTTTGATAGATGCCGGTCAGGTCGCTTTCCATGCTTGCGAGTCTCTTTAGCGTATCAGGAGTGACATGGTGGACATCTTGGATGCCATTGATTAGATCCGTGACTCGGCCGTAAAGATGAATAATTCGAATGAGGGGTGGGAATGGCGCGGGCCATCCATTGGGCAATTGTGATTCTGACTGAAGGGGGAAGCATAGCTCGATATCTTCGTCGCGCAGCGTCACGGGCCGTCCTGTACCAGACGAGATAACTCTGTCCAGGAAGAATATGCTCCAGAAGGAATCCACTCGCTCCCGTTCGATTGCTCGTTCCGTGTCGAGAGCAGGCGGAACGGTCTTTGGACTTTGGTAAACATCAAAATCATCGTACTGATCATCTCTCCATTTTCCAGCCTGACCAGTCATCACTGAACTGGGTGTTACGCCCTTTTGGCCATAGTTGTGCTTCAAGCCCTGGTACTTCTGGAGGCCAAGGTCTTGGGCCATTCTAATGGAGATACCGAGGTACATCCAAAGACCACTATCACGATTAGATCCGAACTGCTCATACGCTAGCAGTAGACAAGCTTGAACACCTGAGAGAGTTGGACACGAGAGAGAATCGACAAGCGCACTCGTTGCTCGCTGAGCGAAAGGTAAACCCCGGTCCCAGAATTTAGGGTCCGGTGGCAACTGTGAGTGATCAATTGGTGGTGCTTGAGCAGGTCCCAGCAACGGATGAGGGGAGAATCTGGCAGCCAATGCACAGACCGCGTCTACCAACATGGTGTCGACCTTTTTTCCCTTCAAGTCTTGCATAAAACGCTCTCGTTGTAAGAAGGGAAAACTGCAGCCAAGATGCGTAAAAAAAAGATCGCTTAGATGGGAAACAAGGTTGGGAACTGGGAGAGTATCGTCACGATCGTAAAACGGAATCGAGTTGGACTCGCGACTATCGCGGCTGTCGCGACTGTCACGATGCTCTGTCGCTGCGGCCGACAGGCCAAAAGGGCCATCAGACGGTTTCGGGCTTCGAAGCGGCGAGAGAGAATCTGGTATTAGAACGAATACACTTAGTAGTAGCTCCCAGTGGAAGGTGTATAAAAGTGAAAACCAACCCGATGACATTGATGGGTTACTCTTTCGTGATCCTCGAACTTGGACAACCTTGTACTCGGTCAGGACAAACCAGGCAGTGCTAGACTTGAGACGGGCAAACCAACCATCTGCTTGAAGCCGGGCACAATAGCCGTGGGCCCGAAATACCTGAAATACGGTACATGTGTGCGGTTCCCGGAGCTCAAAGAGGTTCGACCTGAGCAGGATAGTCGTGGTCAATATTGTGATATGCAATTTCGGCAAATCTGGGAGCCGCTTGGAAGCTTACTACTTTCTGGGGTGTCGACAACCAGCTGAGAATCGGTTTCTTTATTTGTACGCGCCGAGTTATCTCTTAACAAAGAGGCATCTTTGTTCTCGAAGTGTTTGAGTATTTGCGGGGACCGATTCGGGTTCGATCCGGGGGCTGATCTCGGTGGAGCCTCTGGCGAAGAGCTCTCCACCGCCCTTAAATGTTGACTATTGGGATCACGTTGGCCGAAAGGCGGGTCGGGCGGTCGAGAGGTGGAATCGGATTGCGATCGCAGGTGGGCGGTAGATTCGCTGTACCCGAGGCACACATGCTTATAGTCGGAGCATGTTTTGCACACTGCGGATGGCCCGTTAGTCCAGGGTACCCAGCTATCGCGTTGCGGGGAACTCCGCAAAGTTGTCCTACCTGGCTGTTCTCCCGAGCAGCGTATCTTGCGCCGGCGACAAGTCAAGCAGCTAGATATAAAGTTAGTAGGTGAGCCCCACATGTTCACACCCCAGAGAGCGCGCTCTACATACGCGGCGTTGACGCGGCGGCGCTTGGTCTGCGGCTGGCCGTCGGTGGCGACGAAACGAATCTGTCGTGGTCCAGAACCATTGCCGCCGTTCTTCTTCTTGGGAGAAGGAGGGCTCATTGCGAGCGCCGGAAGTATTTCTGGTCGTGACCCATTGGGTTAATGGTCAGTCCTTCTGGATATGAGGGTCGAGTGTCGGCACGCGGAGGCTATTCGAGGACGTTGGGCAAAGGGCGGGCGGAGCTGTACTGGAGATCAAAGAAGATAATCGACTCTCGAGACCACTGCATGAGGCTCGTTCTCATTGGGATTATGGAGAGGGAGGCCTTGGAGCCCAATGGGAAGGGATGAAGCTCGAGAGCGTCAAGAGAGGGGAGATGGGGTTTGAAAGGAGGGGAGGTGACGATAAGCCCCAGTTCGCTTGCAGCATCACCATTTAGGTACACGGCCCTAGTGATTGACAGAAAGTAATGAAGAGTACAGACATACATAAATACATGAGGCGTGGGCCTGGCCAAAGGGAACGCTCCCTGACCGCTTATAACTTCCATGTATTGGTATTCCGGAAACAGTGCCACATAAAGTCAACATTTGGCCCACTCGGACACGATGACTTCAAAAGATCTGATGGTCATGGGATTGCCCTACTGTAGTGGGGCAGGGCCCCTGTAAAGATCCTTGGGTTTAGGATTAGCGGCCATGCGGACGTTGACCCCGGCGATCTTCCCGAGCCCATTTATATAACTAATGACCTCCTGGGGCATGAACCCTAGGTTTACCCGGTGTGATGGTTCCTTGCAGGGAAATAACTAGATCAAGATCCATAGCCCGGGCCATGTTATAGACCTGGGTAAGTGCACAGTCCGGAATATGCTGACGTCAAGAATCTGGGGACACCATTGATGGCTCCATTTGCAGAGCCACCTGGGCGATAAGATGGGGCCTGTTGCACAGCTCGGACCAGTTCCGCCTCCTCAACGGGCCCGTCAAGGGCAATCCATGGGAGCTTCCCAATTTGAACCCTCGACACGCGGTCCGCTGTTTATCTTTTTTGTATATAAAAGGGAACAAGCATATCCACTTACTCTTCGCGGATATTTGCCGATGGTGATTTAACCGAGGCTCTCGAACGAGGATGTCGCGGGTCTCCTGCCAAATAAAGAACAATTTTGGAAGACATGCCCAGCTCCAGGACTGGTTAGTATTTATATCAAGTTTGATTAAGGCTCATCGATCAGCAAACCTTTCTGAACCCTGCACCTGAGATGTAAGCGTGATTACACGTCAATTGATGGCCTACATTTTGCTTTAGAACTATGACGCCCTCGTCGAGCTAATCGGCCCGGATATCGGCAAGGACCATTACTGCCACGCACCATGAGGGCCCGAACCGCCAGGCCCGCGTGGCAATAGCGCACACAGCGGTATACTCCTGTGGCGTTAGGGCTTGCCAGCACGACCACCGCGACCGGTTTTTGAGACCGAGGTCTCTTGAACCCTCAGGATAAAAGAACTTCAACGACCACCACATGCATTTAATTCCAGCTCTCCGCTCATCACAGAAACTCTCTGTACCAGTAATGTGAGTATTTCACTGTCAGTATGGCAAGATTGGATAGCGCTAGTTGTTCTGTGGGGAAGCGACAAGTTGGCTGACCCTTATCATTACAAAATCCAGTCGCACTGCATTGAATCGCACACCTTTCCTGCCATACCAATTCGCACGACCTCTGACTCGAACATCTACAATGCACAAAGCCCGTCCCGATTTCAACAAGCTCCAGGCCTCGCGGCCGGAATTCCGCCATGACGCTGAAGTCACCTACACCCAGCCCCCGAACGTCGAATGGAAGAATGGCGATGGCGCCAATGATGGCGGCGAGAGCCTGAAGAAGAATCACGTCGAGATCAATCCCTACGCTGAAGGTCGCCCGTCTGTAAACAACTACAAGCTCCTGATCTCTGGCATGGCTCCTCGGCCGATTGCCCTCGTCAGCACCAAGTCGCAAAACGGGAAGGCTACGAACCTCGCTCCTTTCAGTTACTCGCAAGTTGTCTGCCACGACCCGCCCACTTTTGTTGTTGGGTTCTCCGGTTCATTGGAGAAGGCCAAGGACACTTTGAAGAATTTAAACGAGACCAAAGAATGCGTGATTAATATTATCTCCGAGCACTTCCTCGAAGCTGCCAATGCGACATCTATCAATACGCCCTACGGACACTCTGAGTGGGAAACCTCCGGCCTGACACAGGCCCCCACCTCGGTCGTGAAACCTGCGCGCGTCAAGGAGTCAGTCCTGGCCATCGAGGGAAAGCTGGTGGAGTTCAAAGAAATTAAGAGCCGTTCTAATCCTGGTACAACGAGCAGCGTAATGGCCATTATCGAGGGTGTTCGATTCTGGGTCCGGGAGGATGCTATTGACGAGGCACAGAGTGTCATCGACTTGAAGGTTCTTAAGCCTATCAGCCGATTGGGTGGCATTTCATACGGTCGCACCACTGAGGTGATGGAGCTCCCTCGTCCGGAATTTCAGAATAGCTGAAGCCGATGACAATGATTTATGGTCGCTATATATTGTACCAAGGATTTTTAGATAGAAGACGGAGCGTATATACATGCTGCACATATGATGTTATTCTGTGATGAACGTGAAATTCTCATGCAGGACTCTCTTTATCTTCTCCAGTAAACTTGGCGGGGTCTGAGATCAACGACCAGGTCTCCTCAATAATGCTCAACGATTGATTGGCTGCCAATGAAACTCATTCAGCTCAGCGCTTAGAAAGAGCATCCTATGTGTAGGATTTGATTGCTCTTTTGCATACTTCCTTGTTGCATGATACATAAATAAGAAGACACTAAATGCAATGAAGTAGTTGATGGAATGGATGGTGGGATAGCCTGTGGGATGGCCGGTGGGATGGCCGGTGGGATGGCCGGTGGGTTAGCCGGTGGGCTGGCTGGTGCGATCGTAGATGGGAACGTTGATGGAATTGCTGATCTGTGACAAATGAAGACGGAAATGACAAACAGAAACAGAATGCTAGGATGTTCTTGAAGTCACTCCAATTCCCAGCGGCCGTGCGGAGAGCGCGTCGAGCGGGGTTCTTATCATCAGACCAAAAGCTATAAAACGGAGGCGCCCAAGACAGTCGTTACCCCCCGAATCTGGATCACTTCATTACTTCCACAGAGAATCATTTCGTCAGAAACGAGCAAACATGTCACAGGAAGATTACGAGACCTATAAGCTTGGGGACTGGGAGCTGCAGTCTGGGGAGAAGATCGCCAACGCGCATATCGCATACAAGACGTTCGGTGACCCAAAATCGCCAGCTATCTTGTATCCTTCCTGGTTTTCGGGCGGTATGTCTGTTCTATTTGAATGATACTTTGCATACAAATGGCTAATGATTGGCTGCAATAGCTATTTCGGATAACTTCTGGCTCCTTGGAGAAGATAAGACACTCAATCCCAAAGAATATTTCATCATCATCACTGCTCTATTTGGTAATGGGCAGTCGTCATCTCCTTCGAACCAACCTACTCCCGGACCCTTCCCCAAGGTCTCGTTCTACGACAACGTGCGGGCTCAGCATGAGCTCGTTACCAAGCAATTAGGCATCACCCACCTGCGTGCGGTGATCGGCTGGTCAATGGGAGGTGGCCAGACCTTCCAATGGGCCACTCAGTACCCAGACTTTATGGATCTGGCTATCCCATTCTGTGGAGCTGCCAAGACCTCCCTGCATAATCAAGTCTTCCTCGAGGGAGTCAAAAGCGCCCTGATTGCAGTCAAGAACATGCGATCGGCTGGTCTTGGCAAGATTGGAATAAATGAGAAGGGGGAAGAGGCTCGCACTTGGACTAACGGCGATAAAGAAGTCGGTTTAAAGGCCCTGGGTAGGGTTTATGCTGGTTGGTAAGACAAGGATCTCCGCAACCTTACATTGGCAAACTTGGTCTGACTTTCAACAAACAGGGGTTTCAGTCAAGCTTTCTACCGGCACAAGCTGTATGAGTCCGCGCTTGGATATCAAGACCTCGAAGACTTCATGCAAAATTTCTGGGAGAAATGGGCATGTTCCAAAGGTATTGTGCTCTGACTAATTTTAGATTCCTTTTGTTTCAGCATATCTAACACACAAACATCTTGGGCAGACCCCGAGAACCTGCTGGTCATGATCCAAACCTGGCAGACTGGTGATGTCTCCCTGCAAGAGCCATACAATGGCGATTTCGAGAAAGCGATGGCCTCCATCAAGGCCAAGACGCTTGTGCTACCTGCAAAGACGGATCTTTACTTCCCGTAAGCCTGCCCCTGGATATCCACGTGAGGTCTTGAACTGAAGCTGATACTGAATACCATCAGACCGGAGGACTCAGAGTACGAGGTTGCATGCATGAAGCCGGGAATAGGTAAATTGGAAGTTTTCCCTTCCATTTGGGGACGTAAGTAATTTGCTCAAGGGTTGCCCATCTTTTAAAGTTCCGTATTGACATGAAACAGACTGGGCAGGAGGCCCCGGCGATAGCAAGGAGGATGTCGCATGGCTAGATAAACAGTTGTCTACTTTTTTCGCGGAAGAGTAGTCGGATGCGGTCTCTTGATGATCTGAAGAGGATGAAAGGATAGCTGTGGATGGGTACATCGGAAATTTTACATAGCACTTAGCGTTGATATAAGGTCCTGTTCAAGCATGTTCATCATTGGATAGTGCTTGAGCATCAAAAAAAGTTCTAAGCCAATGAAATCCGTTGTCATGAAGGAACGAATTTGTATGGGACGAATCACGTGCCAACTATGAGTAAGCGCCCTGGGCCCATGGAAGCGCTGTCGACCTTGGCTCTTCCACTTCCTGTTACTGCTTTCGTCTGCCACTCTTTCCATTGCCGTCGATTCCTTCCTTGTTTCCTTTTTTTGGCTTCAAGGAGCCAGTTTCATACCCTTGTCATACTTTGCGCGCTCGCCTTATCTACCTTAGCGACTTTCCCGCGGTTATCTCCCTATCTTCGTCGCGAACGCTGCACATTCCGGTCTTTCACCATCTTCGACAGACAACGACACAATGGCCGCACCGCCTACTCGACAGTGGGGTGTGACACCCCCTATCTCGACAGTTCTTCCCACTCAGGATGAGTTGAGCGCAAGCGATGATCTTATCGCAGAGCTTAAAAGTCAGAACAACTTCGAGCCGCCCTCGGAGACGGAGCGGAGGTACATTAATTACATCCCTAGGCAATCGGGCATCTGCGGGTACGAATATTGACTATGAATCGATAGAAAGCAAATGCTCCAGCTTCTTCAACGCGTCACATTGGAATTTGTCAAGGTTGTCAGTCGCAAGAAGGGCCTGTCGCCGGCGGCTGTCGAAGCTTCCGGAGGAAAGATCTTCCCCTACGGAAGTTACAGACTCGGTGTTTATGGCCCAGGTAAATCTCACACCATGATTACTTGATCTTTGGAATGTTCGCTTACGACTGGTGTCCCAGGCTCCGATATCGATACGCTCGTCGTTGCCCCAAAGCATGTCGTCATTGATGATTTCTTTGCCGATTTCCCTCCCATCTTGGAACAAATGTCTCCTCCAGGAACAATTGAAAAGATGACGCCTGTTCCAGATGCCTTTGTTCCCATCATCAAGCTCGAGATGGCTGGAATCAGTATTGATCTGATCTTCGGTCGCCTAATAATACCCTCGGTGCCGATGAATCTCGACCTGAAGAACAATGACTACTTGCGTGGGTTGGATGAAAAGGAGGTGCGATCGCTGAATGGAACTCGTGTCACAGATGAAATTCTGGAACTTGTCCCCCAGCAGAAGACTTTCCGTCTAGCTTTGCGCGCAATTAAGCTCTGGGCTCAACGCCGGGCAATCTATGCCAACATTGTCGGTTTCCCTGGAGGTGTTGCATGGGCGATGCTTGTTGCTAGAGTTTGTCAACTCTACCCACAAGCGACCGGTTCAGTCATTGTGGGCAAATTCTTCAGGATCATGAATAAGTGGGCATGGCCACAGCCTGTGATGCTAAAGAACATCGAGGAAGGGCCTCTTCAAATGAAGATTTGGAATCCGAAGGTAAATTGAACTCCCGCCGGTCTCTTTACATTGGTGCTGTATGTCCTGACTCGATGTCCAGATCTACCCTGGCGACCGTTGGCATCTTATGCCCATCATCACCCCTGCCTATCCCTCCATGTGCGCTACACACAACATCTCCATGTCAACGAGGACTGTAATTCTCCAAGAACTTCAGCGCGGAGGCGACGTAGTGGACAAGATTTTCATGAAGCAATTAACTTGGAATGATTTGTTTAGCCGTCACTCATTTTTCACCAAGGACTACAAATACTATCTCAGCATCACTGCATCGAGCAAAACAAAGGAGGCGGAGGGAATTTGGTCTGGCCTCGTCGAGTCGAAACTGCGACATCTCATCATTGCCCTAGATCGGAAACCTATCATTGCCGTGGCGCACCCTTTCCCTAAAGGATTCGAAAGAATCCACTCTGTCCCTAATGAGCAGGCGATGGAAGCTGTCAAGAACGGATCGACTCAATACGTAGCCAAAGGAACCTCTACGGAAACGACCGACGAAACTAAGGATGCAGCCCATGAAGCTGCAGCCCAGAATGGAGAGGAAAATGCAGTCGTCCCAGCGGTCCCAGAGCACAAAGAAGAAAACTCAGAGGTATCCCAGGAGGACGCAAAAAGTGATGATAAGACCATTTACACCACTACTTACTACATTGGATTGGAACTAAAGCCCCTGGAGCCCGGTATGGATGCCAATCCTCACTTGTCTGATCTATCTAACCGCTCTAGGTGCTGCTCGATCTTTGGACATTTCACTGGACTCTCAACATTTCAAGTCTATGTGCACATCCTGGGCCGGGTATCAACCCGAAGTTATGGACCTCGCCGTTGTTCATGTTCGCAAGTGAGTTGGGCCCATGAAATCTGAGTTGTCCATGTTTTGACATTTCCAGCTTCGACTTGCCCGAGGATGTATTCCAACCAGGCGAAACACGTCCGGTGCGCCCAAAGAAGAAGGTGGTTCGGAAAGCCGACGCAAACGGTCAGGGTCAGAAGCGAAGACTCGAACAGCAGTTGGACGTAAGTGCGCCGAAGAAACCGAGATTAATCACCTCGGCTCAACCTCGAAACTCGCAACCGAATTCCTTCGTCTCGCGGAACCAGCACACAGGGTACCGGCCAGCCAGGAAAAACTAATGCCCAATTCTGCCACTAGGATCAGACCCAAGGAAATGCGAAGCGCCAAGTTACCCCGAATACCATGTCTAGTACCGCGACGCCCGCCTGATCGATGGTATATCATACTCCTACACCAACTCTCAAGAACCCATCCGGGGCCGGCCCCCACTACCCAATACCACCCTTGAAGCCTCCTGAAGCTAAGACTAAGGGGTATTTGATTCCGTAATATGCCATTCTCTCCCATGAATTTGATCTGACCATGCGCCGCACTGGCGACCCATCTACAGTGACCTTTTCGCACTCGTTGAGCACAAGGTTCGTTCTTTCCACTTACCCTTTTCCTTCTTGCAGGTTTGGGCGACTAGATGAGAGATTTGACTCTCGGAGAAGTCCGAGTGTACTCAAATCCACATCCCATATCTGCAAGAGACGGACTTTTATTATGTTGCATCGATCACGCCGAGGTAGTCAGTCGGTGTGGAGGGCTCCTAAACTGCATTGTATGTATTTCTACACGGGGGCCTTACAGATAGCCTAGCTAGGATTCCGAGGTAGCTCAATTGACGAACATCATCCGTATCGTGTCCAGCATAGCTCTTGTCTTTGGTAGAAAGGAAAAAGGAAAGAGGACAGAGGAGCACACACTTATCTGTGTAACGCAAATAGGTCTCGCATCAACCCTAGAGTGATATCTAGATTGAGAGGATCAAACCTGAAAGCCCTTTGAGATCATCTGTTTCGGCTGGGTTGCATAGATATAGAGATCAAGATATCAAGGGCTCTTCACGGCTCTAGATCTTCCAAGTACTTCAGCCTCCTCACAGAATTTTCGGATCTCAGGATGCGACGTTGGGCTCTGGCCAATCAAGCAATCGCTTCTTGTAATTTTGAGTGCAAGAGCCGGGCGCTGATTTGCAGAGCTCCATGATGCCGTTTCAGAAATGTAAGACTGGACTTTCAGGCTGGTTCAGTGGCACACGGTCCCTCACAACGGTCTTGGCTCTGTTGTGGCCAAAACCGGGCGGTAACAAATAATGCCCCATCGCAAGCGCCAGGTGTCCACTTTTGTGACGTAGGGAGGGAAAAACACGGGGCGCTGGATAGTCTGGGCAACCGGAACAAGCTGTACGATGCATGTCCTGTGAACAAGCGCATTGGTCTTGCGACACGGGAGACACTGATGTAGCATGGGATGGACACTGTAGAAAAGTACAGATATAGCGTCCGGCCGACCGTCTAGGTGAGCCGCATCATTCCGTGGATCCCGACTTTCCCCCACCCCGAGGACTTGATTCATCACCATATTCACTCCGTAGCAACTTCAAATCATCACCAGAGGAATCATCTAGGTCCTGTTCGTCTTGACAGATCATAATAAGAACCCGCTTAATTCATCTGCACATACAATTGAGCTATGCGGTTGACCGGGCGATGATCGGAGTTAGGTGGATGTCCCCGTGTGCTGCCGAGCCTGTACCGCATTGGTCCGCGAAAAGTTTTCGGGACGGACCCATCCCTTTCAATCGCAGAAAAAGGCCTTTTCCCTTCTTTCCTTTCTGTCCCCCATATACGCTCTCCTCTCTCCCCCGGTTTTTTATCACAAACCATCACAATGGCCGCCGTTCAAGAACAGAAGCCTCTCTCTGGCCTTGCGCTCTACTCGCGCTTCGCCTTCGCTGGTACGTACGAGTCCGATTGGTTCGTAAATACGAACATACTCTTAACTGGCGCCGACGCCAACATGGATGCACGACTCGGGCATGTAAACAGCTTCTAACTCTTTCGACAGGTGCCATGTGCTGTTCCATCACCCACGGAGCTGTCACTCCTCTTGATGTGTAAGTGAGAATCGGATGAGAAATCGCAGGGGATGGAACAGGGCTGATATAAGAATTTCTCTCTATAGCGTCAAGACCCGCATGCAGCTCGACCCCGCTACTTACAACCGTGGCATGATCGGTAGCTTCAAGCAGGTCATCCAGAAGGAGGGTGCTGGCGCTCTTCTGACTGGTTTCGGTCCTACCTTCGCCGGTTACTTCCTCCAGGGTGCCCCTGAAGTTCGGAGGTTACGAGTTCTTCAAGCAGCAGGCGATCAACCAGATCGGCTACGAGACCGCTGCTAACAACCGCACTGCTGTCTACCTCGCTTCTTCCGCCTGCGCTGAGTTCATGGCCGACATTGCCCTGTGCCCCCTCGAGGCCACCCGTATCCGTCTCGTCTCCCAGCCCACTTTCGCCAACGGCCTCATCGGTGGTGCTAGCCGTATCTTCAAGGAGGAGGGTCTCGCTGCCTTCTACTCTGGTTTCGGTCCCATTCTTTTCAAGCAGTAAGTGCCGAGACTTGATTGCCAGTTATCGAACAGCATATGCTAACACTCTTTGTTTTTTTCTCTCTCAGGGTCCCCTACACCATGGCCAAGTTCGTCGTCTTCGAGAAGGTCTCCGAGGCTGTCTACAAGACCGTCAACAAGGACACTCTCTCCGACGGTGCTAAGACTGGTATCAACCTTGGTTCCGGTCTCGTTGCTGGTCTCGCTGCCGCCATTGTTTCTCAGCCCGCCGACACTATGCTCTCCAAGATCAACAAGACCCCGGGTGCTCCCGGTGAGGGAACCCATGTCCCGTCTCGTCAAGATCGGAAAGGAGCTCGGTATCCGTGGCTCCTACTCTGGTATCGGTCTCCGTCTCTTCATGGTCGGTTCCCTGACTGCCGGTCAGTTCGCCATCTACGGTGACATCAAGCGTGTTCTCGGTGCCACCGGTGGTGTTGAGATCGGCAAATAGAGGAATTCGAGTGTTGTAAAAAGGGGGCGGAACCTAGAGAGACTACCCTTAGATTTATTTGTTTCAGCTTTGTCCATCCCTCTAATACGATGTACAATACTTTGTCTCAGTTTTCCATTCCAAGAACAGGCTCGGTTTCCTTTGTTTCCAAATTTTGATCCGATTCTCAAATGTAAAGCTTACTTTGTTACTTTTGACACATCTTTGACCGAGAAGCCATCAATACCAATACCATCCTCTTTCTCGACCACGAAGCAATGAGTTCCGGTATAATATGCGTACCCACCGACGAGCACACGGACCCATTGGCGGCCCTCGACGCTGTCAAACACGGAGCCTACAAAGCCTGACAGAGCCGGATACGCACGAGTGAATAGTGAATTATACACGCACTTCTCCCCCAAGGCGCGGGTACCCTTAGCATGAGCAAGAGCAACACGCGCAGCAACACATCCCCCAGTTGGCGATCGCTCAATTTGCTGGTTTGCGAAGAAACAGAGACCGGTCTCTTCGGCGTCAACACCCTGCTGTGTTTCAAATCCAGCGGTTCTCTCGGCTGCATCAACATGTCCCAAGGATGAATCCACGATCATGATGCTGTAAAGGTAGCCTTGCTCCCCAGTCACCACATCCTTGGTCACATATGCCAGCTCCGGGTTTGTGACGACCGCTTCCTTGAGAAGCCTCGTAGCGTGATCCATCTTTTGAACCTCGGCTTCGCCCAACCCTGCAGGGAATCCCAAGTCCTTTGCGTTGATCAAACAATAATAAGCTCCGCCGTATGCAAAGTCCGCCGTCACATAGGTGCGACCCTGGAGCTCAGGCCACCGATACTTCTCCGGCAGGGGCACCTGAAGGGAGATAGCAGTCGCGAAAGACGGGACTGATACGAATGAAACAGGACGTGAAGGATCAGACTTCCCCGTCGGCAGAGTAGGAACAGTGACCTCGACCATTCCACAAGGCACATGCAAGTTCAGCCTGGTTGTGCCAGATACGCTGTCATACTTCAATTGACGTCTGCGTGGGAAAACCGACTCGTCAACGTCTACCAGGAAGCGTCCCAATGCGATAGTGGCGTGACCGCACATCGTTGAAAAGCCCTCGTTGTGGATAAACAACACGCCTATGTCTGCTTCGCCTGTCGAGACTAATTCGGTCTCGGTGCGAAGTATCGCGCCATACATGTCATAGTGGCCACGAGGCTCTAGCATCAAGAACTTTCGGAAGTCGTCGTGTTTTGCCTTGGCTTGTGCGCGCTGTTCAAGCAATGTTCCCGTTAACTCTGGGAAACCGGACCAGAGGATTCGTGTAGGTTCGCCGGCTGTGTGCATTTCCACACAGGTGATCGGCTTGATTGGACCATCGGCTTGAAAAGGGGGCAAGGTGAAAGAATTCATGATGGCCGTCGTTTTGTGATGTGAGAGAGATGCTTGTCGCTCTTATAGAGACGACTTGAACGATGTGGTCCGCGGGGAATCAACCGCCGGGTGCTGTACCTGGGTGGATCACTTTTCCTGAACTGGTATGTGGGCTTGTCGTAGGGCGTGGGGTAAGATAACCAGCAGTCAATTGCCCATTCAGGAGCTCCAAGATGTCCATATGACTGGCAACCCCTCATCCGTTTATCTTTGTTAGGACTTTTACTCCCGAGAAATTCTACGTCTTACTCAAGCTCGAACAAATCATAGTGTCGCAACTGCCTCACGTGGTAAACCGGTAGATTCACATTAATAACATATGGTAGATAGACGCCAAAAGAATCACGCTTCACATCCTGGAAAGGAAACTCAAAGTACGTATCGGAAGTTCAGATTCTGCGCACTGGTCAGCTTCTTGTTTTATGGTAACCTGCGATGGCGAACTCACTTCAAAGTCAGTCAAATCCGCCAATTCATCATACTCTGACATGTCGGCGATAGCTTGACTACTGGCTGCTGCTGCATCACTCTGCCTGTTACTCCTCGTTAAGAGAATTCGTAAGCAGATTGCCAAGGCAATTTGAGCTGCGGCGAAAGACAGCATGACCCTGCAACCGGTTTCATAGATGGGCGCTTCCTTCGACAAAAATGCATGAGGTCCAATCACATTCCCAGCACAGTATGCAAAGAAGACCAAAGCAACACCTGTACTTTTCTTCGTATAGCCGCCTCGATTGGTAGCCGGCATTTGAAGTGCCAGAACCAAAGAACAGACGTATGCGCCGCTTAAGTAGTAGCCAAATAAGACGCCAACCTTGTGCGTCTCATGCGGTAGCTTCCAAAGAAGACAAATACCAATGATGGTGGGGACAAGGTACATGACCATCACAGTTGTGTGAAAGTTGCGCACGCGAGATGCAAGAAATGTGCCAGACAGAATCCAGAAGATTTGAAAGGCGCCTGGGGAATGCCAAGTGTAACTGTGGTCAGAGAATCGTGAGTTAAGCCTTTGATGATCAGCTTGCTAAAGTTCGTGATGCCGCCGTTGATCGTCTCATTAAACAAAGTGAATAAGAACAGAATCCAGACTTCGGCATCGGCAAGCGCCTCCCGAATCTGGTACCATTTGATCTGGTAGTTCATCACACCAGTTCGGCCTAGGCGACTACGGCCGATGAGAAGAGCTTTTTCTTCCAAAGTAAACCTCTTTGCGGAGATGACATCGTCGGGAAGGAACAAGAACATTACAACGCCCCAGGCCACGGTGATGCCACCTAGGATGAGGAAGATTGCTCGCCAAACCGCGATTGTCTCGATTTGACCAATCCCATAGGTCAAGATGCCGCCCACCATAGCGCCCAATCCGTTGCAACTATAGAATACACCGGCACGGAATGGCTGCTGCTCACAAGTATACCACATCGTCACAATCATCATGAAGCAGGGTGTAATGGGGGCCTCAAAGATACCGAGTAGGAAGCGACAGATGGCAATCCCCGTGAAATTGTGACACGCGGCGGTGATCATGAGCATAGAGCCCCATGCGACCACGTTGCCTGAGATCACCTTCGCCAGTCTCGTCTTCTGGGCAAGCATGTTCCACGGATACTCTGCAACAAGATATGCGAAATAAAAAAAATACTCGCGAGCCAGCTGTACTCGTTGCTTGACATGTGGGTCGATGTCAATAGATCAAACACGGCGGAGTATACCAAGGCCGACTTGTCAATATACTGGAGCATGTAGGTCTTTGCAAGAAGTGGGAGGAGCACCATATCTACCTTTCGGACTAGAGCCTTGTTGCGCGGAGCATCATCCAAGAGAGTCTGGACAGCGTCGTGGGTGAACCCATTTTCGTGAAGGAAAACTTCACCCTCATCGAGGTCTGTGATGGTCCCAACCTGAAGGTCTTTTTCATCTGCGTTACTTATCATAGATACCTTTTTGGCGTCACTCTTCATCCTGGGATAATTGCCTTGATTCAACCTGACTGATGGTAGAAAAGATGGAATAGCCCCCTTGGAAAGTCATCTGAGGGCCACTTTAATACTCGGGACGCCATTGACCTGTTATCTCTCTCCACTTGCTTGGCCTTTGGGGGTAAATCATGCGGAGAAAGTCTGTTCGTTCGGCATCTGTCCGAAACAATAGACTCCAAAAGATAGAGGCGCATGTTGCTCATATCTATGCTAAGACAAGATAACTATCTGTCTCCACTCTCTTCCCATCTTACACTTACAATCGCCCCCGCACGGAACTACTTCTGAACCCCGGAGAGGAATGCGCGCTCTGCCTATATTTCGGCCCTTTCCCCTTCCTACGGCCTATCATACAGCTCACTAACTCGCTCCGACCTTCGTCGTCATGACAATCTCCTCGCGTCCTTCTGTTATCCTTGCCCAAGGCCAGGTGGTGGGTATTCAATTCACGGATACATTCCCCCAAGCCATCGATGCCTTTTTGGGGGTTCCTTATGCCCTTCCACCAGTCGGGGATAGACGATTCAAGCCCGCAGAGAAAGTTTCAGCCTCTGCAAAGACCATCGATGGCTCTAAATATGGCCCCATGGCCCCAGGCAAAGCATTGCTCTCAGGCGGACCGAGGCTCGACCAAAGCGAGGATTGCCTGACCGCGAACATCTTTCGACCGGCTGGAATCACAGAGATGGACAGGCTTCCTGTAGCGCTCTATATACATGGAGGTGCTTTCAATCGAGGAGCAGCGGCTATGCACAACACCGGGTCCATGGTCGCTTGGTCTGAGTCGCCCTTCATCGGCGTGAGCTTCGGGTACCGAGTGGGAGCTCTGGGATTCTTGCCTTCGAGCCTGTCCAAGAAAGAGGGTGTCCTAAATCTGGGTCTGCGCGACCAAGTTCATTTATTTGAATGGGTACAAGAAAATATTGGTAAATTCGGAGGCGATCCTGGCAATGTCACCCTGTTTGGCCTGTCGGCTGGTGCGCATTCCGTACGTTCTTCTCACCCTCTTATTGCATGTTCGCATGGTAGCAAGCTGAAACAGTTCAAATTAAGATCGGTCATCATCTTCTCAACTATAAAGAGCGCACGCCCCCGTTGTTTCATCGCCTCATTCTGGAATCGGGATCGCCAACCTCCCGAGCGGTTCGGCCTACAATGCGCAAATCCACGAGGAGCAGTTTCAAGACTTTCTCCAAGAGACAGGCTGCCCTAAAGATCTCCCTGAGTCCGAGGTATTCCAATTCCTGCGATCACTTCCTAGTTCGACTGTCACAAAGGCTCAAACAGCCGTGTTTGACAAATACAACCCCTCTCTTCGGTGGGCTTTCCAACCAGTCATTGATGAAGATATCCTCTCCCGCAAACCTCTAGATGCTTGGAAGTCCGAGCTATGGAACAAGGTACCCATTATGACCGGCTTCAATAGCAACGAAGGAACATTCTACGTGGACAAGAAGATGTCCAGGCCTGCCCAGTTCCGCGAATTTTGGCAAAATCTTCTTCCCGAACTGACGTCTGCCGATCTGGATACAATTGATCGACTATATCCTGATCCTAGGTCTGATCCTACTTCCCCGTACGTCGAAACAAGAAAAGGAGAGGGCTTAGGTCCTCAGTACAAACGTATTGAGGCTGCATACGGGCACTATGCCTATGTTGCTCCAGTCCGCCAGACAGTTCAATTTGCCGCATCTCAAGGCACGCCAGCTTACCTCTATCATTGGGCTTTGCCTAGGACTATTGTCGGCCGAGCGAATCATGGAGACAATATGTACTATGAGACATACAATAGCGATATCACGGGCATCTCGGAGTCACAAAAAGAGCTTTCGGGGACACTGCATGCCTACATTACTAGCTTCATTACTACAGGTGATCCGAATGCCACCTTGGGCCGCTATGGTCAAAGGCCTAAGTGGGAGGCTTTTGTCCCGGATGATGCCCGAGTAATGATCT
Source organism: Penicillium maclennaniae (assembly GCF_028827695.1). Lineage (NCBI taxonomy): Eukaryota > Fungi > Ascomycota > Eurotiomycetes > Eurotiales > Aspergillaceae > Penicillium > Penicillium maclennaniae. The sequence goes on along the minus strand of NW_026623215.1, from coordinate 489,058 downwards.
TCGGTCAAGACAACGAAGAGCTGATCGGAGGTAGTACCACTCCAGCTGCTAAATTTGTGAAAGATGACTGGGCCAGAGAAGAGACAGAGTTCTGGTGGTCCAAGGTTCCCATTTCCCAGCTTGCCTAAGAAGGAAACAAAATTAGAAAGCCTATATACTTGACACTAAGGTAAAACTAAGTTAATAGACAAACCCTTCTGGAAAATTCAACACACAAGGATGCGAGGACAAGAGAGCTGTAAAAAAAACAAAGAGTAAAGCGCTTAGGCAAGGTAGCTGGTGTCAACCCAGTCCTTGTAGTCGCTGCCAAGGATGGTAGTGATGGGGATTGCGGAAGAGAGCTTCTCGGCGAAGCTGGCGCGTGTGCCCTCAGAACCATCACCGGAATTGTCGTACTCGCCAAAGAGAACATTTTCAGTGTTGGGCTCGCTAGTCGACCATTCGATCCAGCCGGCGGAGTTGATGGCATCGCTGAGAGTGGTCTTTTGGAAGACAACGCGGGCATACTCGGTCCAGGGACGGCCGAGGTAATAGCTTCCCTCAGCAACATCCTCACCAGAGGCAGCATCGACAGTGGACTCGTTGATCACGTAGTATCCCTCATCGGAGCTGGAGGGACGGCCCTGAGCGGTGATAGTACCCTCGGAGTACTTGAGAAGACCAATGTCACAGCTATCGAACCAGCCCATTCCTGTCTGACCGAAAATGAAGTCGATGGCACCCTCGATGTAGCACTTGCCATAAACCTGGTAGCCGGTCTCGGCGAGAACAGTGTCTACACCGTTAGTAAACAGTCACGTAATTGAGATATCAATGGCCAGAATAGATTACACTTACCCTGGAATCCAGTGAACTGGCAGCCGTAGTAGCCTTGTTCGGTGTTGTAGGCGCTCAGTGCGAGAGCTTGATGACCTTCACCGTAGGTGTTCTTGACGTTGATGTTGTAGATGCTGGATTTGGCGGCCCAGTTACGCAGAGTGGCTAAATTGGGGTTTTAGCATGGGTCCACTCTAGAGCAGATATGATTTTCTATATCATTGAATTTCTTACCGGACTCGTCATCGTTACTAACCTCCTCCAGGCTGAGGCCAGAGGTGATGGTAACGGTGTTGGAAGTGTAGGAGGTGTCACTATTGTATCGGTCAGTGTTATAAGCTCAGTGACGCCTGGATCTGGAGAACGCGGACGCACTCCTCAGTTTGTCCATAGATTATCAACGCTCCTGAAAGCTTGGGAATGTACACCTGCTCGGCGTAGGTTCCTTCCTTGATGAAAATGGTCTGGGTCTCGGAGCTATCGGTGTCCAAGGCCGAAATGGCTTCGCTGATCTGGTAACCCGTAAGCTCATGTGTAGAACAAGCGAGCTCTTTTCATCATTCACATACAGTAGTATAATCACCGCCCGACTTGGCGACAACAATGGAACCGGAAGGAGCGGTTGTGCGACTGGCTGCCAGAGCCGTGGCCGCAAGTGAAACAAAAGTGAAAAATCTCATGGTTTGCCGATCAACGGATTGAGGGAAATAGGTTAAAAAAAATGAAACGAGTGAAGATGAAGGAATCGAATAAGTGGGTTGTTTGGAGAAACAGACCTGAGCATGTAGTCTCTCTTTAATATTCTCCCGCTGCTTGCCCCCCTAACATTAGTAAGAGGAAGTACAACTAATAGTCCCGTAGCATACCCACACCGCTTCGGCAACACCCGAAGCGGTGTGGGCATGCTACGGGACTATTAGAGTGATTGCTTTAGATGGGGGCACTAGTTGGCCTCATCCGGATAGTCCGCCGGAATAAACAAGCCCTCATTCATCTATATTAGCGTGCAGAATAATAACATGTAAGCGTAGGACCTAACATTCTGTTTCAGCTTGTGTGGTGGATTACCTCCACTGTTTTATCCGTCCACGCGTCCAGTGCAACTGAAACCAATTAGCATTCCTCCTACAATACAGCTTAAGGTAAAGCGCCGGGGAAAATCAGCCACTGACTAGCTTCTATTCACAATAAGCATTTTTGGGCGCACTCGCCCGGCATGATCTGATTCCGTAGCAAAGCTTTATCGGAGCGTCAGTGGGACTTGAACGGTCGCAATGTTCCACCAGTGATGTTCACAATACGCGGGTAGGGAGAAGCTAAATACAGGATAAACCCCGGGTCATTTCCGAGAGTGGGTGGCTAGGGGAGATCTCAGTTCCTCGGAATTGATTGGCCTGGTCGGAGTGGGCCTGTAGGATTCTTCACGAATCCTTTATCTCGGTGTTTCTACTAAAGTAGCACAAAATTAAGCTATTCAACCGCCTTGACTCGAATGCGTGATCTAGTGACGAATCAATCATGGATGACTGCCACAATGGTGTTCAGTAAAGGAGGTACGGTAAGCAATTTTCGCAATAAAGCCCTACATTCGTCAATATTTGCAATCACTGACAATTATCTGACAGGGCTGGAGAAGACAAGGTTATCATCGTAGGCGCAGGTATGTAGGCCGGAAGAGGGGAAATAGGGGAATCATTCTTCGGGGATCATGTAATTGAGAATCAAACAAAGGGGAAGAACATTTCAGGCGTGAGATTTTAGTGCTCCACTGAGTGAGAAATCAGGCGGCATCGAAACATCCTATTAGGTTTTACCAAAAGGTAAGCAACGAGATCGTGACAAAGCAAGGCTTGATAACCATGGAAGACCGGATAGTTTGAGACTCGAGCTCTCTTCGTGAACGGTAGTGACGTGGTATGAGAAGATGCATGGTCACATCGAGGTTACTTGGAGCCATGTAAGCGAGCTGAACATCACAATGGCCTTGAGTCGCCCTTGATCATCTAGGCTTAGTGGTCGTGCCAGTGAACTAGCCAAACTATGTTATTCGCCAGCGACGAACAAATTCTGCGAGTTTTGGGCGAATACGGGCTGGTCTGTGCGTTGAGCGCGATCCCAAAACATGGATCACGCATCTAAGAAGACTCTCAGGATAGGGTCAGAGGCTCATAGGAAAGAGAACGAACCCGTGCTGTCACACGGGTTCGTTCTCTTAGACCTGCAGCTTGGCATTTATTGGCATTTATTGGCAAAAATGCTTGTCTACCCCACGAGAAACTAAGCCCTGAGTTGCTGGGTTATTGTCGTCTTGGCCCTGGATTAAGAGGGTCTGCTCCACTCAACAACTGCTAGAATCCCAGTGTTTGGACCCTATGTTCAGCCCACAAGGGACTAGGAATAGATTTATCTGAGTCATGGCGTTCAATGTGGCGGATGAAGTGTCGTAGAAACAGATTAAGCGAGGCGGCAACCGAGCAAAATTCCCCTAATCAGGCAATAAATGGGCATGGGCGTCGGGGCATCGCAGCTAGCCTTGAAGCCAATTGGACCCTGAACATTTAGTAGAGACTCCGCAACAACTATCACGGTGGCCTTTAATTAATAGTTTGCCGACCCCCAGAATTTCCCATGTGTTCCAAGGCAGTATTTAGGCTTGCTGTTTTCCCGTGGGGTTCCGGGTTTCGCTGTCGACACCGTTTTGCTTTATCTGATGATACTTCACTCTTTTAACTTCCTACCCACACTCGTTTAAGTGATACACCGCCAATCGCTTGTTCGTGCCATTCAATATGCATTCCAAGGTTTTTGCGGCTCTGCTTCTCCTCGCTCCGGCTTTGGCTATGCCACAAGCAACAGCCATAGCTACCTCAGAAGGCTACTCAGGTAGCTCCGGCTCTTCGGACTCCAACGACTCTTCGGACTCCGACTCTACGTCTGTGAGCCCCGACGCTGCACTCCCAAGTGATTATGTGAGCGTTTTGGAAACCGCCGTTCCGTCTTCTTGGGAGTACATGAACTCCGCGGAAATCGCCTCGGTTGCCAGCGCCGCTGCGGCTGGCACGTACCCAGCGTGGTACAATAATCTGCCAGCCAGCATTAAAGCGGTTGTTACTGAGCTTGGTGGTTTTGACGAGAATCTGCTCGGCGTGGATCCTTCGATGACCACGGCCATTGGGTCTAGCTCATCCTATCCTTCTTCTCAGACTGCCGTGGCGACCACTGCTACTGGCTCCTCTGGTTCTGCTGCCACCGAGACTCAGGCTTCAAGCGTTTCTTCCACTAAGTCGGGTGCTGCTTCCAGCTCCAAGTCAACTGCCCATTCGTCTGCGACTTCCACTGGTGGCGCTCCTATCGCTACTGGTGGTGTGGCTATGAGTTTCGCTGGAGTGGCTGGAATCCTGGGCATTGCTTTTGCACTTTAGAGTGTGATTTTATTGACCGGAGTTCAATCGCTGGCCTATCTGGGCATATTCTTTCCCGGCAGACATGTCAAGTTCCGAGAATCACATCATCTACATAATACATATTCAATCAGGGTCTCGCATCCCACTAATTTGTCACGAGTTCCGATACTACAATCTCTTTAAAAAAATGGCAACAACTTATCGAAATACAACACGTTTTTCAAACTTTGCGGACATATTTTGGCCAATGTAACCGCGACATCTGCTAGAGTCTGACGACGACTCTCAATATCTACGAGCTCCACGCGCTCAATGTATCATTATATTTCCTGATCAGTTGCTTTCTGTAGACGTCACGTGAGCGAACATGAGTCTTTGATGCCTGAGGCACGAACGCGAGAAGGTTCAAATTCCAGAATCCGCAGTGTTTGCCACGCGATCAATCGAGCCATACAAATATCAGGTTTCGAACTTGCCTGGCCAGATTGGGTTTCACGGCCCACATGTGAAATCCAATTGTCTCACGGGACAAAAGTAGTTCGGCCAGAAGTCCGATCTTGTCGGTTACGCATCCGGGTATGTGAGGCTTGGCGCAGCGCGTTCGCCCTTCACCAAGACAAGCACAGGAATAACAGCATTCCTTGGGCACACAGACAGAGCCAGAGGCGGAGAATAAGACAAGTACATTCTCTGGTGACGGGCGTTTCCGCAGACGTGCTGTATGAGATCTATACTTGGGATTTGGTGTATATTTTGGACAGCATGTGGAGTCGCATTCGGCTCACGCTCTCCAAAACCCACACCACGGAATTTAACCGCGTACGTTCTCGTTGGAACTGATCTAGAAACAGGACGCCATTAAAGTTCTATCACTACTGAAAGGCTTTTGAAGGGCTTGGTCTGCTGAGCAATGCGGGGATCAAAGGGTCGACTAATCTAGATCGAAAGTCAGTGATGCCCGAAGTATAGCTCTGCACAACCTTGGGGTCATAGCTTGATCTGCATGATACAATTGACCCCTCTTCCGAGTTGGAAAATGACAGCCCAAGAAATCAGATGCATGCGGATAGACACTGAAGTCTTGCCAATCGGAAATTCAATTCTCTTACGGAGCCGGTTCGCAACCGGTTCGAATCCGATGGTCTTGATTTGATCATCGAGGCTATGAGTATTCGGTCTACGTTGCGAGGGACTATGTGAGAGTTTGTATGTGTAGCATAGGAAGTTACCACGAGAGCTCCACAAGTCTTGCTCTAGCTGCCGTTTTCCGCGAACCAGGATTCTCGTGGTCAGGCCGTCTTAACCGAAACAAACGTAGACTAAGCGATCAGCAACCACAAATACCAGATGCGACTGGATTAGGCTAGATTTTCTCTCCGTATTTTCCAGAATCATGTCTTCACCAGGGCGTAGGGCGTGAAAAAAAAGAGTGGCAGCCGGATGTGGAGCCTGAACCCACCAAGGTATTGAGTTTCATTTGGTCGGCCGCGTTAAACTGGGACCCTGAGAGAGTGGACCTGGCTTTGACCTGGTTGAATTTTCCTTGCACAGGTCTACTTTATAATATTTGCCCCATCCCACCTGGATCTTGGGCGCATACCTTGAATGATTCAATGGGTCAAAGGTCACCATGTCCGACCACTTCCCAATGGAGGAGAACTTGCAAAAGGTCATGTCTGCTATAGGTTAGTTTACCCTTTCACTCTTAGCTTACACCTCAATACTTATATTCTCTTCTAGAAAACGTAGCCGAGTCCCTTCATGACTCACAAGATTCATCGCGAGATTCTTCTGACCAGGAACCGGAAGTGGCACATGAACCTATCCAGGAGCGATATGAGAACCCGTCATATTCTCGTTTCCGCAAGGTCGCTTCGAAGACCGTTGTCTCTTTTGGTGTGAATGATCCGGAGAATCCAGTCAACTGGAAAAAGGTATCACTGGCACTTTTCTTTTTTTAAAGTCATTAACACTAACTTCTTACCAGTCAAGGAAATTCCTGGTTCTTGCCGCAGGTGTCATGCAGGTCATGAACAGCACTATCGGCTCGTCCATTTGCAGTAATGCCATCCCTCAAATCGCCGAGGAGTTCAACATCACCAATCAAGAGGCATTAGTCCTCCCTATTTCCATTTTCCTGATCGGCTACGTCGTCGGACCCTTGATCTGGGGTCCTAGCTCTGAGTACTTTGGCCGCAAGAAACCCATGCTTGTGTCGTACTGCGGGTTCATGATCTTCACAATGGCATGCGCTGTGGCCAATTCGTATGCTTCATTGCTTATTTTCCGATTGTTTAACGGAATGATGGCATCTGCACCAATCGCTACAACTGGTGGACTGTTCGCCGATGTCCACGATAATCCAACGCTACGTGGTCGCTTGATGGCTTATTACATGGCGGTACGTTCTTTGATTCATTGGAAATGGGCCAATTCTCGCTAATCCTTGACAGTGTACCACATTTGGGCCCATCATCGGTCCCTGGGTTTTCCGGATTCGTCGCTGTTGTCGACTGGCGATGGTGTTTCTGGATTGGGCTGATCTGTTGCGGCGTTTCCTTCCCGCTCGTTCTTTTCATGCCAGAGACATATGGACCTGTTGTCCTGACAAAACGTGCGAAGAAGTTGCGCAAGGATACTGGAAATTCAAACATCGTCTCGCCTTTGGAGCTGCAAAGCCGCAATCTTCGACAATTGCTCTTCCTTACGATGACACGACCATTTCGAATGCTTCTTCATGAATCAATTGTCTCTTTGACTTCGCTGTACCTCGCGCTCGCATACGCCATATTTTACCTCTATTTCGAGGCTTACCCGATCATCTTCCAAGGGATCTACGGGATGAGTGCTGGCATTGCCGGTTTGATGTTCTTGCCCATTGGCGTGGGAGCAGTCCTTGCTTGTTTCGTCTTCATCTGGTACGATGGCTTCCTTGCCCGCGCAAAGGCTCGCGACGCGAAATGGGCGAGTATTGAAGAGTATCGAAGACTACCTCTTGCCTGTATCGGAGGTCCATTGTATGTAATCTCCCTGTTCTGGGTAGGATGGACATCATCATCGAATATTCACTGGGTCGTCCCGTTCCTCTCCGGTATTCCGTTCGGAATGGGCTACCTACTGATCTTTATGGCCATGTTGAACTACCTCACCGATGCCTATGAGACTTTGTCTGCGAGTGCCCAATCAGCGGCTAGCTGCACACGAAGCATCTTCGGCGCCGTCATTCCTCTTGCTGCGAAGCCGATGTTCAATCGACTTGGCGTGAATTGGGCATGCAGTCTGATTGCATTCCTCAGCCTGGGCGTGTCGATTATCCCCTTTGCTTTCATCCGCTATGGCGACCGTATCCGTGCCAATAGCAAGTTCTGTCAGGAACTGAAGCGTATCAAAGAGGAAGAGCGGGAACATTTCGAGCGAGAGGAGCGCCTTGGTAACGATTCTGATAACCTGCAACCTATTCCCTCTGTCAATACCGGCCAAGCCACCATGACAAGAGTAGATACTGCGCAGACGGAGAAATCGGCTATCATTTATTGATTGGTTGCGACCATCACTACTTGAACTTCTGACCACATGAACGATCTTTACTCTTTGCTTTGGCGATTCCCAATCTTGCAGCATTTTCCCCAGCAATCATGGAATATTCACACACTTAATCCTCAACATATGTGAGCATAGTGCCAAGCTGCACCGACGACTGATCTTCGCGCGAGGTTCTGAAGACAACAAGCGGAATTCTTTACATTAATTCCGATTACTGTTCCTTTTGAAAATGCTTCTACTACAAGATTCATCAGGCTGGGCGTTTTAAATTGGCGACATTTGGCATTCCTTGGGGTTAATTTGACTACTACCCATACCTAGAGCGTATCTATGTCGATAGTCCTTGGGGTTAATTTGACTACTACCCATACCTAGAGCGTATCTATGTCGATAGTCCTAATCGTATGATTTCACGAGCAAGTATCATTCATATTCCAGTAACTCAAGTCTCGGTGTCATAGTGAAGGTTTGATAAGTTTGGGAAAACAGTTACTCCGTCTTCAGTCCAACCTTTCCAACCTTGCGCAGGCCATATGCACCGATGCCAGAGGCAGCGATCATCAATGCGAAACAAGTCCAAAACACAGCACGATAGCCTGCCATCAGGGCGTCGGGCGATTCTTTGTTACTGTACGATGACTCTTGAGTGACGCTTGATGAAATGATGGCAAAGATAGTCAGGCCGATAGAGGTACCAAATTGCGCGATGGTGTTGAACACAGCCCCAGCAAGGCCTTGCGTCTTCGGAGTAAATGAATCGGCGATAATCAGATTTGCGACGGTAAAGATGACTAGACCATGTCAGGTTTCTGTGTTCATTTGATATTAGGGTTAATGCATACCATCTGCCGAGAGAGGACCTAGTAGCACGGCCCAGAATGCGCAGTACCACCATGACCATTGCGGGTCGATTACGGCTAATAGCAGCGGCGAACCAGCACTGAGAAGTGTGGTAACAAGGACGAGGTGGTTGGCGTGAAGACGGTACACTAGAAGACCAGTTGCAACGTTGAGAATTATTCCAATTATCACGTTGGGCAAGAAGCGAACGGCGGCCTGGATAGGCGGAAGGTCTTGAACCTCTTGGAAGCTGTTGTCGGTCAGCCCAGTCACTTTAAAGGAATTTGAACAACATACAAGAGACTGAGAATTGTTTCTGTACCATTCAAAACCGCCCAGGTGAGAAGGACCATCAAGCAAATGGAAGCGAACGCGGTGTTCTTCCACAAGGAGTTAGGAATCAGTGCGGACTTGTCATTCTTCTCTCGCCAGCTCATCCACCACATGAACGCAGGCATACAAGCTACCGCGATACAACACAGGGCTATATTCTCGGCACGATGCATATTGCCAGGATTATCAGTGATGATGCTAGTATGATATTAGCAGCTGATCGCATATCAAAAGCCATTCAACTTACGCAAAGACATATGATATCAAGCCCAAACATGAACTGGAGAGAATAATGCCAACCCAATCAATCTCATCTCGAAGTCTGCGGAGCGTGAAGGCATCGCGCGGCTTGTCATTCGGCAGCTTGAAATAGAGTATGAGCGTGAGAACGGCTGTGACACCAGCACAGAGATAATAACCGAACCGCCAACCGAGGCTGCTATCTTGAAACAGGCCACCAAAGACTAATCCTATGGAAAAGCCAAGAGGCTGCCCAAGCCCCAGGCAAGCAAAACTAATGTTTCTCCGTTTTCCAACGGGCATGGTATTGGTCATGATACTGAATGCTGTTGGAAGGCACATTGATGTCGCTATTCCTTGGAAAGTGCGAAATAAAATCATCTGGATACCACTTTTGGCGACACTGCAGGCCAAGATAAATGCACACAGTCCCACGCAACCGATGAGATTAATGCGTCTATTACCGAGGAAATCGGCTAAAGAGCCAGCAAGAAGCAGACAGCACCCGTTTGCAAGGCTGTCAGTGATTAGTTTGATCATTCGACAAAAAAAAAGGTCGAAACCTACGAGTACACGGAAGCCGGCCTAATATTGCCACGTTATTAGTTTGAATTCAAGATAGGGTCGGTTGACTCTCACCAAAGGAGCAAGTTCTCTGGTAGTTCCAGATCTGCCGCAATTTCCGGTAATCCAATGGTCAACAAGCCACCACTCATACTACCCACAAAGGTAATTCCGGTGAGGGCAGTAATGAGAATGACAGCCCGAGTCTGCGACAATACATCTTGACCATCATGAGCAAGTTCAGATGAGAATTGATGCTGTGAGAGTCGACTTCCAAGTCGCGAGCCTCCACGAGAAGTGTTTGAAGAAGAATGCATCAACGAAGCCTGGCGCGAGTCATCCACCTCGAAAGTCGCTAGGTGCGATCCAGCATAGATCGTGGTAGTGGTAGTTGCCATTTTGAAACAGCGCGGATAGCTCGCTAGGGAGAAAAGACACTGCGCAATATCATTTCGTTTTTCTGGCAAGTTTCTGCAGAAATATGATCCTTGTCAGCAGCGTCTGGAGACTTGTCAAAAGGCGTGGCCAAGCCTGTCATTAGTCATTTCCGCTTGGTGGAGACAGCCTATCGTTCTTAAAGAACTTCTCCATCAGTTAAACGTTCTGGGTAATGGAAGAATCGTAAGGAGTTGAACTTTTTTGCATCAGTGGATATCATTGTAGCATGTAGTATTGTAGGAAAGTACCGTGGCAGGACTTTTGAAGATGTCTGAGCGTGAGACAAGGCTGATGTTTCCGTAATAGGTAATCACTCACGCAGCGTCGCCTTCAAAGTAGTCAAATTCCATAAGAATCCATAATCAGATTTTGAATCGACAATGAGCCCACAGATTCAAAGACTCATGCCAATAACTAACTTCAATTGTCCGACAAGGTCCCTGACCAATTGAGATTCATGATTTGACCAATAAAGAAACCGTCGCAGCGTGAAACTTGTGAGCAGTCACTTCGATCCAAAGGGACCATCTACGCAGCCGATTCGTCAAATCTCGCGCATCATTTGCGTCGGATACGGCGGTAGAACTTGACTAATAGCCAGTTATGTTTGAAATAGATGACATACCATCAAGGCCATGACATTCTGCCGGAGGCCGCATTTGGAGTCGTGTGAGATTGATCCTGCGTCTCTGTCTCTTCCAGGCATATTCAGACCACGAGATGTCAAGCCTCAGCTGCTTCAATCTAAAGAAATGCAGCACCAGCTATACGACAGGCTTCGCGTCCGGATGGGTACACCAAAGGCTCTCGTCTGGATGACGTGGGCTAAGCGCCACCTTCTAGCTTTCGACGAAGGGAAATGAACATTGAAATTGGCTTTTTACTACTCAGTAACGACACAAGTAATAGATGATATTTGTTGGATGAGATTGAACTTGGGCACAAATGGTCCTTAAAAGGTATGTCTGGAGGTGGCGGTAGAGGTCGGCGGCGAACGCGCCTATCGCAAGATTTGTCTACTGGAACGACAAATACAGTGGTCCATATTTAAATCCATCGATCAACCAATCAATCTTGTTTCCTCTAGTGCTCGATCTAGATTTATCTTCAATTTCCATACAGAAACCGATTCTTATCTAATGCGGCGACTAGTGCAACGCTCCCACCACTAAATGACAGACTATTAGAAATATGCTTCGAAACCCTCTCCAGTCATCTACCGGACAGAGGGTCTGATGCAAGAATTCAAGCACAGACCTTGTATAGATCGACAGAGAATTGAGTCAAGTTGAATCACGCCTACGCGACAAGGCTCGGCGAGGGAATCGAGACTGGCCGGATCGCCATATCAATAGATAAGGAGCGGCCAAAAGGAGCGGCCAAAGGAAGCGGCCAAAAGGTGCGGCCAAAGAGAGCCTCCACAGAAGACCTCAGACTAGGCGTAATCTGACATCAGTGACCCACTGTCTGAGCACTGGTCTCGCGTAACCTGCTTGGTTCCTGTGCCGGGACGGGGATGACAATGAACTTCCCGACCACAAAGGTGACTTGCATGAGTATCCACTAAAATCCTCCGTACAATGTGGATCAAAGATGGACGGTCCGGTGCAAAAGTCCTCAATAATTCAGGCCAAGTCGAAGACGAAATCAAGGTGGCTAGACAATCACTAGCGATGACGAGGAAACCACTGGATTTGCATGCATCGTTCCACTAACTAATGAATCAGCCCCATCTTACTGGAACATCCTGGTTCAGCTTTGCATCTGGATGATCAAATGACTTCATAGCCATGTCGTTTGTTAAGCCAACCACTACTTCCACTGGGCGAAAGTACAACGGGCGGCCAAAAAGCAAACCTAGAACAGGATTTTTTTTTTGCTTTGGACGGATTTAGCGCCACAGGGGAAAAAAAATTAAAATAAAATAAAAGGATCGACCATTGAAAAAAACCCAGATCTCTTGAGAATTGATCCATTACAATGGCAAATGAATTCTACAAACGGCCTGGGGTTTGCTTCAGGGGAATGTTTCAGAAAATCGAGATATGAGCGGCAAGCGCGCCATGCGCGAAAGGGGCAGCGGTTGCAGCGGAAACCCCAGATGGCCGCAGACGGGGCTTGTGGAGTCGCGCCCGGGGGGGTTTTGCGGACCATGAAATTTCACCATAGAGATCCATCGAGATTACCAGGACCTAGGTGATCAGGGTGCTCATGGTGATGTATACCTGCACCTCTGCCTGATTACCGTCAATCCGGGGCTTTGGGTGTCTCAAGAGTCCAAGCCAGTATGACATCCTGGTACCAATGTCTTGGGGCGGCGGAAGTGAGGCTACTGGGTCCCACTAAAAAAAAGAACTAGGAAAAGATATCCCACTGTCTGATACGTCAGAGTACACATGGACGCTCTAGCTTGGCGACGGCGTGATGTGCACCAACTAGATCGCGTATCGAGCTCGGCCTTGCAACTGCGCCCCTGCTTGGGCGATCCCTTTGGCCAAGTCGGGGTCAGCAGCTGCCCTCATTCAAACTATCCCTGAGGTGACTCCAGACTCGCCCTGGGCTCGGGCATCAAATCCCCGCTATCCGTAATAGTATCTGGTCTTCTTTCCCGGGTTGCCTTTCTCCCTGGTTCGTTTCCCATGTTTTACCGATCATTTCTTTCGGCATGGGTTCACGAGGGGGTCGCGCACGGACAGGAGACGCGAACTTGATGGTTTGTTCAAAGCTAAACGTTTGTGCCTAGATCGTGCCTAGCGACTGGGTCAGCCCATCCAGCTCACAGCCCATCTTCAAGCGCCGATTTGCCTGCAACAGGAAGCCTGGTCCCGGACCCGGTCATATCCATACTCCACCCCCATAATCCTCCCGAGACATATCGGCATAGCCAGGCCTCGACCCGCCATAACGGAGTGATGACTCAAGCTGAAAAAAAAAAATCAAAAATCTAATAATTCCATTTCATACCCCAGTGATCATGTGGCTGTCATGTCTGTCCGGGAGGCGAACTCTAGGCTTTTAATTTTTAATTTTAATTTTTTTTTTTCACTTTTGCGGGGAATCCTTGAGCGTATCACGGCAGTTCCGTTCGCTGTATCAGGAATGTGGAATGCAGCTGCTTAGGTCCCTTGGTCAGGATCTAGTTTAGACTGGAGCTAGTGTCACTGACCTGACCGTCTGGTGATCAGCTTTTTGTTTTCCGATGCCTGGTCTCTGATGGTAGTCAATTGGTAACTTGTCCGGGACCTGATGTATTTAATGTAGCCGCATCCCCAGCCGTTGTTCGTTTTGGATCTTCTATAATCTCTTTCACCTTTCGCCTTTCAACCGCGTTGCTTTCTTTTGTTTTTTTTGCGTTTTGCAATCCAAATCCAAAAGTTATTGCTTTGCTCAACCTGCCAACATTTCAAAAAAAGTTATCTGTAACAGACTCTCAGAGTGGCCGAATGGAGGAAGTATGACAGTCTTCACATTGGTGGCACTTCCTATCGTCTTGCTATCTCTGGTCGTGAGATATCATAAAGAAATTCGACATTGGCTGTGGAGTCGTCAAAAGCACAATCACCAACATGAAAGCGCAGAGACTCCCTCTGTCCTCAAACCACAGCCCATCAAGGGTAGAGAACGATACCGCGTGATGATGGACATTCGCAAGCTCGATGCCCAGAACTGGTTGACTCTTGACAAAAACTACATGGACGAGCATCGCGTACGAGATGCTCTACTTCGCCAAAAGAGGGACCAGGTAATACAGTGTCTCCCCGAATCGGTCGACGCCTGCCACGAGGCGCTTGAAGAGGTATCCAATTTTTTGTCTCAACGCTTTCCCAACATGTTCGAGACTACTTTGTACAACAGCAACCCACATATCCAAAATCGAATGACTGGTGAAAAGTTCAAACTTGGTGGTTCGGCCCCAAATGAAAACCTTACTGACGCCCTGGAGGCGGCGGTGCGGCTTACGATGGAGGATCTGAGCATCCTAATGATGAATGAAGAGAATGAATATTATCTGTAGGTTCTCCTATGCAATCGATTTTTTTTGCATTCTGCTCACAAAGTCTCCAGGGCTGCCAGCGCAAGTCTCTTCCCGACGGGATGGACAGTGGACCAGCGGATTGGATGGACAATTTCCCGGATGCATGAGCCAGTACCATTATGGCATCAACAAGTAGCGAACTCAGTCAGCAAGTAAGTGAAGTTGCAGGCTTGGACCTACCGCGACAATGTCTGACACAATTTGACTTAGATTCCTCGCCCGGCTCACACCAAACTCCCCAATGGAGCGATCCAATTACTTCGTTGAGGTGAAAAGCCCAAATGAGAACCTCTTTGACATTCTTTACCGTCCAGGATCGCTCTGCGAGAAAGAACTACTCAACCCGACTCCGGATGAAATCATCATTCGCCGCGAAAGGCAGACTTTTCGCCGTCTCCCGCGCACGGGTGCCATTCTCTTCGGTGTCAAGACGTTCTTGACGACTCTCGACGAGCTTCCTATGCAGGAGTTGGAGAATTTGGCCAAAGAGATGGAGACATGGCCTGAAAGTGTGGGTGAGTATAAGGGGAAGAATGTGTGGGGTGCGAAAGTGAAGGAATATTATAGATCGAGAACGCAAGTTGAGAAAGTGGAGGTATAATCTCCGTGATGACTTCGATGGTGGTGGAAATGGTGGTCTATGCGGTTTTTTCTTTGTCAAAAATGGGTGGCTGTCTGAATATCTTATTAAACTTTGTTTCTTCAGCTATGCATCATGCTATTCTGAGTATCAGAATCATATCGAATTGTTAACTACCGATGAGCCAAATTGGGGAAAATTACAGTGCTGTGAGCTTCATCGTTTGGTAATCACTTGGTTGAGTTAATGCTACTTGTGGTCTGAAGACATGTTTTTAGTAAAAAAATATTCCAATGGAGTCAGATGAACAATGGTCAAAGTCTATAGGTCATGGTCAAAATATGTGATAGAAATGAAGAGGCATATCAGGATCTCCAAGATAGAAGAAAAGTCCGGAAAGGGTATGAAGGGCTCTAGATCTTTGCCAAGGGAGGCTTGTCCTGCTTTAACCGCACAACGCCCTAGTTTGAACTTGTCAGCACACTCGGTGAATAGAAGCCAAAAGAAACATACCTCTTGAGTGCAGGTGGCGATCAACAGGCCGTCCTTGGACCAAATCTTCTGAACAGCCAGTCCCCGTCCCTCACCGGCCCATGGACTCTCCGACTCCACCAACATCCACTCATCGGCTCGGAAGGATCGCGGGTTATGGAAATAGATCGAGTGATCGAGGCTCACCATCATACCCACCTCTTTGTGGTCTTCTTTGGGCTTGAAATTGTTGGCATCATTCAAAGCGCCCTCTAGCTGGCGGCGCAGATCGGCCGCTTCTTCCTCCTTCAACTCTTGCAACGCCTTGGCGATATCCTCGTCGTCCAAATCGGAGGGGTTCTTGAGCGCTTTCAGGAGTTTCTGCAGTTCTGCCGGGGAAGAGAATCGGGGCATGTCGTGAACACGGGCGACTGTACCAATAAAATAGCTGTCTGTAACGTAGGCGAGTGCGGACAGATGTGCTTGGAAGCCACCTTCTTCGGAGATCGGCCCACGCGCACGAACATAGCGTCGCACTTTTTTGTCTTCGGGGTTTGAAGAACTTCCTGTGATTCATCAGCTCGCTGCATATACGGCTAGATATCATGGTTTGGCAGAGCGATTTACACGTACGGTTCACAATGCCCGCCTTTCTCGATTCGAATGGGCCACCGCCCGCGTTGCTCAAAGCTCGAATAGTACCCGGCTCCACCTCATCTGGAAGTGGTACCTCGGGCTTGGTCGTCGCATGATCGAGCGTCTTCTCGCCGCCGCTTCCGACGCGGCTGAAGCTCAGGGTGGTGGTAAAAATTGGGCGGCCCCGCTGTCGCGCCTGCACGGTACGGGTTACGAAGCTGCGGCCGTCACGCACTCGCTCGACATGGTATAGAATGGGTATCTCTGAGTCACCGGCAAGGACGAAGTAGCAGTGCATGCTGTGGACGGCGAAATCGGCGGGGACTGTTCGCATGGCGGCTGATAAGGACTGCGCGATCGCAGCGCCACCATAGATGCCACGAGCACCTGGCGGGTGCCATAAGGGCCGTGTGTTGGTGAAGACATCCTACGAAATCAGATCGCCGGTCAGTAACTAATGTGCAAGTATGGCGCAAGCGAAAGGGGTAGTCGTACGGGGCCGAGGTCCACGACGGGAGTCAGGTCAAGGACATTCTCGATCAGCGCCTTGGAATGATCCCGCGGAGGGGGATCTAAAAGAGTCACACGCTTGGCCATCCTGGCAAGAATTACTTTCAAAAGGTAATCAATTGCAAAGACAAAAGAAGGTGTCCGAACGTTGAAACAGCGTTGGGCCCACGAAGCTCCGGATGGCGGCGGTCTCCTGGATTAAATGCGGAAAGAGCCGAGGTCCAAATCTTCAACGGGTGGGCCGCGCGACTTCAATTGCTCGTCATTTCACGTGTATTTCGTGTCCGCTATGCTATTGTACAGTGTCAAATGTTGAAACACAAGTCGGTCTCCCACAATCATCTGATCTTTTGGCCATGCTTCTCTATCTAGTCGGTCGGATTAGCCGTTCCGCCGTCTTCTGCATCGGTGTCAGCCCGAGAAGTAGTTCATCAAGTAATGGCCCAGAAGAGTCAGCTTATCTTTGATACTTTCGACATGCCCAAGGACCACGAGGTCTATCAAGTGACTATAGCCCCTGAACAACTATACCATCAATAGCAGGTTCTTTTTACGTACTCGAGAAGCAGTAAGATGGCCAGAAAGGCCCAAAGATATCGTTATGGCTAGTAGACTTTAGCAGAACTTTGACTCGTTATGATGTATAGTTTGAGGAGTTTGACAGTAGCAGTCTGCATGCTGAGCGATCACATCAAGACTCACGGCCGAGGGTGGCGTAGATTGAGGGGAAAGGGTAATTATGAGAATTGCACAAGGCTACTTTACCAGAAGTACGAAGCGAATACAGGTCCATAGGAGGCAAATCACATTCATAAGAGACCTTCGTGTGTCATTCTGATTCTACAAATACGACTATGTTGATCATACACTTCACTGGTGTCTCGAGATGGTTCTGTGTGGCCGATCATTTAGTATCACGGCTGGTTTCAAGAAGTTCACGATCCCAGTTCACAATGTGCATCACAATGTGTCCTCATTTCCATAGTCTTGGCTTCTCCGTATCGATAATCGGCGTTTTAGGGATGATCTGCGATTGTTTCCGCTCCTGTGTGCTTCCTGATCAGATTGAGGCGGAAGCAATCGCTTACGCTGCATCTGTTCTGACTGTCAATCTTGATCTTGTCAAAGTAAGAATTTTACTGACTGTATCTCATTCTTCTCTTCACAAGTGATATGTCCGCCGACGGATCTGATAAGGGACTTTAGTCTGGCTAATGTCAATTTTTCGTCTTCTCGAATGAGCGCAATGACCAACCTATCGACATCCGATTCGCTGGCGCCCTCTCTCAGAGTGAACTTGGGTATTGATCAGATGAGTTACTCGTGTTTTGTTGATTGAGAGGCACGCGACTCACCGTGTGCAATGGCATCTCAAAGTTTTTCGGCAATTATTCAGAGGGTTGCAAAAGCACTATGCATTCAGATAGAGAGGCAAAAAGGGATTGAAAGTATCTAAGACCCAGCAACGGCATTTTATGGTGGTCGGTCACCATGATATCATATTGTTGCCTCTATACATCAGACTCCATTCAAACTTAAATCTACAAATTGAGTGATTAACGTTGACTGCTGATTCACCTCGTCTTCAAATCTTCGTGTTCTCGATAAGTTCGTATCGAGGGCATCATGCTCCATTTCGTATTCTAAATTGTTATCTCATGGCCGAGAGAACATGACATGGTGGCAAAGAAAGTTGGCCATCCGATATCGACGCTCCTTGATCGACGGTTCATCGCTACGCTATGCCGCCATGATTATTGAAAGCTTTCAAAAGCGGAATTCATTATGAATGTTCAATATTGTGCCAACAAAATTGTACATACTCTCTGCGATCTTTCGGGGTAACACTTGGTCTAGATCTGACCTATTGTTAGTAGGACTTTAGGTTCAGTCCGTCTTTGATGCGGAAACCCAACACTTAAAGCGTGATTTTCCATTCCTCTCTCAATCATTTCCAAAAGTTGCCATGCAGCTCAAAATGATAGCTATGAAAGATCCCTTTCGAGGCTAGAGGAGCTCTGCTATAACTATGTCATCATGTCACAATGTGGCAACTTCAATGGTCGCCTCATATGTTAATTAGTGTTCAAGACATATCAGACTTTTATATGTGTGATGCCTATGGTCTCTCCGTACCTCCGTTTGTATATGCCTGTGTTCAGAGTCCACCTCGTTCCCGGTTTGTCCCGAAAATATATTGACGCGTTGCACATCGGAAAGACAGCGAACGCCATCATAGCTCCAGCAACAGAGAGAAGCTCACCAATTCTCTTAGCGGTTACAAAAATAGCACTCCACGATCAAGGGTACACGAAATATATTCACATTGACCGCAGGGAAAATTCAGACACCTGTACGCCGAAGCCACAGCAAGCATCCACACAACCCTTTGCGACACTAAGCAGAACAGCATCCACAACATAAAATTACACCAATCTATTCCCGCTATATCCGCCATTCCTGAATAGCTGACAAAGACGAGAGTTAGTGCGTTCTGGTAACTCTTGGCGTGTAGCGGTGAATGGGTCGGAAAGATCTCATCTTACACTTGGCGCTTTGAAGGTGACTTCAGCAATGACCAAATCAGGGTCCCAGATTCCAGACAGTTCAATTTTTTCGCTTGAGAAATTTAGAGTATTAGCCGAGATAGACAAGATGTGGATGCCGATGAGCACCAAATTTAGCTCAGGGTGCTCAGGGTTCGGGCTGTCATGCAGGCTGACGGATCACTTAGTCTGTATTTTGTCAGACACTAAAGAAGCTAGCTGCAAATCATGCAGGTGCCGACGTTCGTGGCGCATGCCAGACAAATGATTAAGTGACGCTTATCAACACTCATCTCATGCATATCGTATTCGGTGGCGCTCGTGCTTTCTGAAATTGGGGGGCAATTCTATCCGTCAGAGCTACGACATCAACTCGGGCGCTGACCTTCGGGTCTTGGAGGACCATGAGGTGCCATCAAGGTCACATCGAAAAAGTTATTCCCAATCGTTTTGTCGCCTCTTGAGTCCTGTGAATGTACTTGATCTTGAGCAATAAGATCGAACAGTATGAAGAATACCCTCAAACATAGACCTGCCACCGATGAATTGGTAACTGAATCGCTAGAAAGATACATTTGATTCCCATCAAAAAAAAAGTCTCATAATAACTCCGTATCAAGTTTTGGAAAATTCTACCTATCATGTCGATTCTCCCGAGGAAGTGGTGAGAGACTCGAAGTTGCCATAACCTTCCCAGATATGTGATAGTTCGCATTTCCATATTCACGTTTCTGCGAGCCAAGAAATCCAGTGATCAAAATATAGCATCACGGCAACGCCGAGAGTAAGCAGCCCGGGGGTAAATCACTCATACCTTAGCAAGAACTTAGCAAACACTTTGTAAGACTCACCGATGCATCTATAGAGCCAAGATGGCATAGTGCTATTGTCAGACTAGGTATAAAGAGGAGAGCATTCCCGAAGCTTTTCATCAATCATCCAGGAACAATTTCAAAATTTTAAAGACAATCACAACTGTTCAATTCTTTCCACAATGTTCATCTCCAGAGCAATCCAAGCCGCGGTCCTGCTGGCAATCTCTCTGCCCGTGCAAGCATGGAACAGACTGGACAAAGACAACGCGGTTAGTCCATTCATCGCAGCCTCTACCAAAAAGAAAATAGCAAGGCTAACACAACCAGGCCCTCCTCGTCATTGACCACCAAGTCGGTCTAGCTTCCCTAGTCCGCGACTTCGGTACCAACGACTTCCGCAACAACATGCTCGGCCACGCCGCCATCGGAAAGGTGTTCGACCTGCCGACTGTCCTGACCAGCTCCTCCGACGTCGGACCCAACGGTCTCCTGCTCAAGGAAATCGTGGAGATGCACCCCAATGCAACCTTCGTCCACCGTCAGGGCGAGGTCAATGCATGGGATAATGCCGATTTCCGAGCCGCGGTCCGCGCAACGGGCAAAAAGCAGCTTATCATTGGCGGCATCGTGACTGAAGTTTGTAAGTCGTTCTATGATCCGTGGCGTCTGGATAGAATAAATGTGCTGACGAAATAGGCACTGCATTCCTGGCTCTTTCGCTTATCGATGAGGGATACGAGGTCTTTGCGAATACTGATGCTAGTGGAACTTTCAATGAGAGGCTTGCTGATGAGGCGAATCGGAGAATGGAGAGGGCGGGTGTTACTCTGATGGGATTGTTTGGGATCGTCTGTGATCTGATGCGCGATTGGAGAAATACTCCTGGTCTGGACCAGCTGCTGCCTTTCCTGGATAAGTAAGTGCTCTTACTGATTTGGAAATGAGATTTGCTAATGCTTTCAGATACCAATTTGCTTATGGATTGGTTGCTCGTCACCATGCTGGTGCTATTGAGAATGGCACCTTGTTCCCCGTTGAGAAGCTTCTCATCTAAGCTGCTGCAAGGATCATTTGATTCAAATAGTCAACTCGGTGGGGGAGGAGGGTGGATGAGAGATATGGTATGAAGGTCCAAGAAGTGGTGGGGCACGGAGTATTGGTATGATGCTGGTGGTGCTGTAAAGATGTAGCTTTATCCTGGTCAATGAAACATTCTACATCTTTGAAATGGAAAGAAATACCTCGAAATAAGGTCCAAGTATACTGTTGCGCTTCTGAGGGTGTCAGCATAGCATGTTGAGGGCATCGCGTGTACCTAGTGGTCTTGAAAGACACATTCCTTTCAGATGAGACCAGACTGAAGAATAGTAGATTAGATAATCATAGCGCACGAGTTCAACTCCAGTACATGGCTGTGGTAGGTATTGCTTTTTGATTTTGCGAGGCACCTCAAGGGCCGATGGTTCTAATACGCAGACTCGCTGAGGAGAGCTTTGAATGAAATTTGAATTTGCAATATGTGCAAAGAATAAGAGTATTCACATGGAGGTAATAGTTGGGTGTTGGAAATGGTTCTCGGAGTGGCACGGGCGCCCTCTGCGAGGTCCGAACAGAGTGTAGCAGTCTGTTCGACCGGGGTCGAAACAATTCGACTTGAATGGTTTTCACCCGAAGCAGGGTAGATGTGATGACGTGGCACGCTAGGTCGTGTCACGATGAAAACATGGCCGCGACAATGGGCAAGAACTTCGAACTAGATGTAATCATATGATACTAGCGATAGTCATGCGAGAATGTGCTGAGCTCGATCGACGCTCCGTCGGGTCGGACCCCGCAGCATCAGGGTTGAGCATGCTAGAATCATGTTTGGAGTCTATTGGCACATCCCAACGCTCATATGTCCTCTGTTGTTTTTCACTGAGAAGGTACTGTATCGTCTTCTCAATCCATTCCCAGCCTTCCCACTCCGCCTCCGGTTCTTGTGGAACAGGAGTCGTCTTCATTGAAGACATGGCTTCTAGGTCTGAGCCGGTCTCACTACCTTGCCAAACCCAGCTGCCATCGGTAGTCCCTTGCATATCTCCGGAGACGTAGGCGATCATCTCCTCATCGTTCTCTATGTTTAGGGGTTCGCCTTGACGAGCCCGGACGATGAGGGTCCGGAGAAAGAATGCTATGTACCTTCCGCAAGCTGCATTGACTGAGCGGGTATCACCAACGGTTGCGCTCGCTTGGATACAAATTAGAGCAGCGGTATATTCTTGTCGGTATAAGAGGAATAATGCGCAGCGCCAAATGTGTGTGCAGAGGAGTGTACCAGCGCAGGAAGCGAACAGTGGTCGCCAGTCTCCTGCGCTGTGGCGGTCACGCATACAGCGGGACAGGATGTTTGCAGTGTCAACTGCCGTTAAAGCACAGAGGTCGCGCGCCGCGGATCGATCGGCGCTGGAACAGTAGGGGGAGATGTTGTGGCGGTGGAGAAGAAGACGGGCGTTTTGGAGGTAGATGATGGGCGCTAAAGAGCGAGGGTCTCAGGCTTTGGTCGCCCTTTGGAAGAAGATCGACTGGGAAGGTGCCGAGGCATGTGTTGAAGTGGCGTTCAAAGGTTTCAAGGGTTGCAGGGCTGATGGAGGTGGATCGAAGGGTTCGAGTAAGTTGACCGATTGAACGGACGACATGAATCGTGGCGAGCATCGGGGTGGTTTGTTGGTCTTGACCATCTGGAAGTTTGCCGTCTTCAGCAAGGTATTGGTCGTCCACTGGGCAGGGAAGGTCGATATCGCAGTCCTGATCATTTATCAAGACAGGTTTGCCCATCTCCAGAGCAAGTAACCTGCAGATGTGTAAGCATGAGCAGTGTTAGTACCAAGGGTGATTGCACTAACCTGTCCCAAGTGTATAAGCCCCACCATAGACGCTTTCGCATCTCGCCTTCAACCGGTGGCCATGGCCCAAGGTCAATGTGAAGTCCAATTTCTTGAGCCACACGCACCGCAGATCCAATCCACACCCAACTCGCTGATCTTGAATTCACCTCATACAGAAAGATGCTGACAAGCAAAGCGGCGCGTGCTCGGTTGAGGTTGAAGTTGTCTTGCCAGACGTCTATAATCCCAGAAGACAGACGCACGAACTCTTTCCCCTTTTCCTCCCAATCGGGCTCCGTTGTGTGGGCAGTACCACATGCAAAGACTCCGAACAGCACTGCAGCCCATTCGCGGGACACACCCAATAACGAACCTTTTCGATAAGTCTCTTCGTACTCTGTCGTGAAAGAAGGCCAATGCAAGACTGGTAATATTGAGTGAATACAGTTATAGTACTGGCCAAGTAAATGATCAGCAACGTCTTTTGGTGGCAGCGCCGGCGCATCACCGGTGACGATTGATCGCCATCCATGTTGTTGGTATGGCGTAGGTACTTTCAAAATGCCGCGACCGTGCTGACGGAGATTAGTCCGCACCTCAGATAATTCCTGGAAAACAGGTGCCCTGGGTCGTCGCGAAGGCTTATAGTCAATATCGGGAAGCTTGACGCCTGGCAGGGAGCCAGTCTCATCCATGTCCATCATATGGTCTGGGCGCATCATACCTGAGCGCGCATGGTGCAGCTGCGATTTCACGTGTGCGAGCTGCTTCTCCAGATCCTGAACCTGCTTAATCGAAGACATGCGCCGATTTGTCTCCTTGGTGAATTGGCACCGGACCTTCCGGTTGCTGCATTCGGTGCAGCTGGTCTCGTCGGAGGCGTCGCATTTCACTTTGCGCTCGCGACAGGCGTCGCAACTCGGATCCTTTCTACGCTGACGATAGGCTCTTTTCTGCTGCTGCAAAGAACTCGGCCCGTGGCCGTGTCCGACCGGGCTGGTCTGGTAAAGCGAGGGTCCTGGGGCCGATCCTAGCGAGGCATCAGGCAGGCCACTCTCCGCAGGCGACCCAGACGCCGACTCGTAGAAATGACCAAAGGGGGATGTAGAAGGACCCGGTGGTATTTGATGCGGCCCTTGGGGCATCGGCTGAAGTAGATGGGACATGCGCATTCCGCTGTCAGGTCTACTCGGCGGGGCGGAAAGCAAAGACCCAGCGGGAAGGAACGCGCCCGACGTCACCGACTGCACCGGAGGAAGCTCGACAGAGCTACTCGTGGGAATTCCCGGGCGAAAGTGAGATGGCTGCATTTTGGAACAAAGTACTCCATCCACAGGATCCACCCCCTGAAGCAGAAACACCCAAAAGAAATCGCCCCAGAAGAGGGGGTGATGAATATGGTTTCAAGGTCACGAAAGCCGCGAAACGATCAGCCTAGTCATATAATCGATGAACAGACGAGATTAGGCACTATCGCCACAGCGCACTCGAGCGCATTCGATCACTTGAATTTTCAGGTACCACACCAGATTGAGCTGGTCACTCGCGGGCCTGGTCCAATGAAGCCATCGTCGATGCAATAGAGAGGGCTATTCAAGACGGGATTGGCGGGTGGAAGACAGACGGGGAGAATAATCGAGAACAAACAAATTAAAAAAGAAAAAAAAGAAAATAAGAGCAAAAAGGTTAAGAACGACCACGGGTCAAGCCACGCCAACAGACGCAAGTCAAGTCAAATCGGAATCGTGGAGATGCAAATGCCGAGGTTGGGACAAGAAAGCGGCGAATTAGAAAGATGATTGACTCCAAGAACCCAAGAACTTCGTGAAGACGATCGACGGGATTGCAGATGCAGATGGGTTGAGAAGAACACAGATCGCAAGTGCCGTGAAAAAGGAGAGGGAGAAGAAGGGAAAAATAAAAGATGCGCCGAACCAGATCGACGACGAAAATGAGATGGTATTGGGATCACCGTTCCCAAGGGCTCCATCAGGGTCCCGTATTGACGACCCAGAGATCGCGGAGAACGAGGACGACCAGGCTGGATTTAGGAATCTTCAGCCGACATGACACCTGCGCTTCGGGCGGGTCTAGCCCGACCATCTAGTTTAGTTTCTATCGATTGCCTTCCTCGACTCTGACCCTCGGTGACGAGGCTGAAGCTATCATCTTCCTCGTCCTCTCTCCACTGAAGGTCACCCTCATTTGGGGTTCAGACCTCTAGCCCAGCAATCCCGAGATCGGCAAGAGACCGTGTCGATGGATGCCTGAAGCAGTCGAGAAGGTGCTTGGCTTATTTGGATGAGCCAGTCGCGGCAGCTGGAGTTGAGCGCCCGACGTCCACACGGGCCCACCGTCGGGAAGCCTGGTATTCGGTGAACCTTGTCCGTTGCGTCTTTCTCGATCCGGAGAAGCGGTACCAAAGGTTACCCTAAATGGAGTCGGCAGAGGGAGCGGTGCTCCACTTGGTTTGGGAGCACACTCCCTTTAAAGGCCGTGACAGGAGGTCTTAGATCGTCCGCAGGGGACGATCGGCAAAAGGGAACTGGGCGAGAACCCTCAACTGGACTCAATTCCACTTTCCACTTTCCACTTTCCAAGTTCCAGGTTTCAAATTTCAATGCTTGGCTACTTTCATGGCTTCAGTGGCTTCAGTGGTTGGCATGCGATCACCCTAGCCATTTCAACTCCTTGATCTACTAGGCTCACTGGGGCTTTTTGGGGAAGATGATGCTCTGTCCAGGGCAAGTCTCCATAAGATCAAGAGGGAAAGCTCAACGCGAGTGAACGCGGCATGGGCCAGCAAGTGGCTCCCCCCCTTACACCTGGGACGTACGTACGACGCGGTATGTGGGATGAAGATCTCGGCGCCCGCCGTGCCGCTTAACGAAACCCTCCCTTGGCCCTAATTTGATCCCAAGCCCCGATGATCGACTCGGAAAGCATGCACCGGACCACATGGAAACCCAGGCCGGATACTGACCCGGACAGTGGAACCTTGGTGGCAACCGTCTTCATTGGACGGCCAATCTTTGCTCTTTTCTGTCCGCCGGAGTCTGTCCACGCGTCTGATAGCCCCCAATCACCTAGAACTCGAGGTCAAGTCTCTTTGTGGTCTGTGTCCGCAATTTGCATTCGTACCTGTCCCAAGCCCCTTCCCCAATTGCTTTTTCTCAGTCCGAGTTTCATCCGTCCTCTGCCCGGGCTATGTCTCAACTTTATCTCGAGAGTCAGGTCAGGAGAAGGCTTGAGTCCGTGCGCTCCACGAGACTCACTGCACGAGTTGAAGCTGAGCGGGCTCCACATATGTTAGGGAGTCAAGTACCGTAGCAAGGGCTTGCGCGCCGGAATACCCAGGGGTCGGATAATTCCTCCAGAACCAGTACTCATCATGAAATCTCATATGCTTGGCATACATATACCGGGACCTGAATTAGAAGTCACAGGTCAGAGGTCACAGGACTTCTAGTGTCGACAGCAGCGGCAGAGAGAATAAGCACGGACAGTACTGCAGTAGTCCTCCTCCTCCGCCCCCGTTAGGCTACTTCTCCGGTATCCTCGGCCCACGCCCTCTTTCACCCTTCACTCATAACCTCCGGAACGTCCTGCGATGTCTGACCCGTGACACTTGGCGCGCAGATCAACCAACAAACCCTCGCCGTATCATTTTCCCCGTACGCTTGCAGCTGGCACACTTCGGGTATCTGACAAGATGTATTGAAATTCTCCAGGTACAACCCTTCGACTTACCAAGTTCAACGCCCTACATGAAACCGTAGTTCGCATATTGATTGTATGCGTCGTTGCCGATTGGTCCATTTCCAGCCCCAGCCTCCTATTGCTGCTGCCAAGTAAAGCACGCTCAAGCGTCGTATCTCGATCTCGGGTAGAGCCTTGACCCGCAATCATTAGGGGCTACGCTGGGTCGCGTTGGTGCACTGTGCACCGGGCAGCGCCTCTTCTAAGAAGTGGATAGTTCGGCCGAGCCGTCAGTTCTTGCCATTTGCCTGCCAGGCGCTTATGACAAGATCACGCAGTGTTGTCGCGCAGGTCGTTGAACCAAATATCTACCAACATTCGGAGTCGCCATGCCGCCCAGTCGTCAGGAAGCGCACAATCAACCAAGTCCACCAGTCTTGGTGTGGCTTTTGCTCAGCGACGCCAATCACTAGCAAGTCTACCTATGACACGTAGTCGCGCCCACCGATTGCTACTTGGTACTAGCTGACCATCGACCATGAGCCCCCCCCACTTTTAGAATTAGCCTCACGAGGACAATGAGTCTAGGGGAGATCATAGATAGCAACAAAGACAGTTTGTAACCGTAGGCGAAGCCGACAAAAACCAGCAAACCCAGCGAGCAGCGGAATCCTATTGCGCACTTTTTGTGTCTGCGGTCGAGTCTATTTTTGCGCCCCACAGCGGGACAGCGATCCGAGCAGATGAAACGATTCCGACCAGCAACCGAGGCTTTCCGATTTGTTCTGCGCTGCCAGTTCTGAGACCTGCCACCCGTCTATCTGAGACCGGAGCACTCCGTGTGCTAAATCGCGGGAGTCTCAGATTCAACGGTTGCTTGGCTTGATCGATGACGTCTAGATCGGACTTAGCAGGTTACGCCAGTTAAGCGAATGTAATTTATTTTCTATATTGATGGACTGGCGCGTGTGTTGAAATCGGTGGTTTCCATTGATATTGGTGGCCTGAAATCAACGTCGACTTTCTGAGGGCGTTATTCATGGTGCACCGGATCACCAACCCATCCAATCCGAATCCGGGCAATGGCCCCTTGGTGTCATGAATTTGGAAGAATATTTCTGGTCCATCTTTGCATTCTCAATACCAATGTTGATCTGCAGCTGATTACTCTCGAACTGCATAGGTTCGTCGGAATTTCTCGTCCACAAAAGAAAGGTAGTAGGTTCCAGACGCAAGAGCTTCAATGCTCCCAGTAGGAGTGTAATTCTTCTGCTGATAGGCTTTTTCGCGGACACGGCACATCTGAGTTTGATTAGCTGGAATTCCCACATCTCACATCAGCTTGTGGCTCACCTCATCGTAGAATTCGGGGGAAACCTGGTGCCGGCCTGCCAACCGCTCAAGTCGATCTTAGCCGCGATGCCACTAACGTCACCAACAACTCGCAAGCTGAACAGCGTGCTCGCCAATCCACTTCCAAAGCTGAATACTCCCACACGGCTGTTCATGAGGCTCTCGCTGGGCGTGTTGCTGAGCAAGCTGACTAACCCCGAATATACACCAGCGGTGTACATGTTTCCGCACATGGTCGGGACAGTCAGACTTGGCTGTACGCGCTGGTCAAATCTCTGCTGAGATAATTTAATGAAGCATTTCTCAAGAATCTTGTCATCGAGAGACCCTTCATGAGTTTGTTCCCGAATCGCAATGGGCACATTATCCTCCCTGAAGAGAGGATTCTCGTTATCTGCCACAAAATCATTATACATCAACCGCGCATAAGACTTAGAAACAAGCTTGCAATTTGGCGCATGAAACACAAAATAGTCAAACTCATCCAACGGTATATCCAATACAGTCCTATCAGGACTCTTCTCACGCGCACCTTTCTTTTCCCGATACCGCCGGTAACACCCATCGAGCGCCTGCAAATAACATCTAGACGAGTAGTGTCCATCAACAAGGGGATATTCAGTCTTGAAATCAGGCTTATAGAAATCATAGGCATGCCGCATAAAGGATGCCCGCACTGACTCTAACAAAATTGGTGCCTCGGCACCAATTAGCATGGCTATGCACCCGGCACCGCCCGTAGGCCGTGCAGCGGGCGTGTTGTAGAGAGCTATATCGGACATGACAACTATAGCGTCGCGACCGTCCCAGGAAGATGACTCGATCCAGTGCACGGCGTTGAAAAGGGCGTTTGTGCCACCGTAGCAGGCGTTGTAGGTGTCTGCGCCTTCAATGTCGGGGTTCGTAGGAAACAATTGCATCAGCACCGATTTGCAGGATTTGGCTTTATCAAGCATTGATTCTGTGCCTACTTCTAGGCGGCCGATGGTATTTGGGTCGATGGTGTACTTTTGGAGGAGGGAAGAGACGGTTGTTAGGGCGAGGGAGTAGACATCTAGTCTGGAGGTTAGTATTAAGTTCTGAGAAGTAGAGTGTATGACTTGTTGATGAAAGTACAAGTTTATAGGCGATGCGTACCCTCACGATCGTCACAGAAGCTCATGTTCGTCTGTCCTAGCCCGATGGTGTACTTTCCAGTACTGGCACCGAGGAACTTCTCCAGGTCGGATTGAGCAACATACTGGCAGCAGTGTTAATTTGCTTCGGAAGAAGAGCTTTGGATTGGATGGCCATACTCGGCTGGGAACGTAGATTTCAATGGCTTTGATGCCCACGTTTTGGGGAGGCATATCTGCTGTCGTTTCCAAGTTTGAGGGTATGAACTCGGACAATAATCAACTGAGAGCCTTCCTGGTGCGAAGCCTCCTTCATACATTGCCTTCCCACAAAAGAGTGATTCTCCATGTTTCCAACTCAGTCCCAAAATTGTCCACCCCTGTGGGCCTAACTCTCCAAGATCATCTCCATAGCCAATACTATATCGACATGCTCCTGCCCCCAACTCACGAGCGAGATTAGCAACAGGAATAGGCAAGTTCCGCTCGACCGGTATGTAACAACGACACACAGAGTGACATCGTCGTTGCCTGATCGGAGGGTCGGGGCCAGCATTCGTGGATATACACTGTAGATTGGATCCTGCTTCATTCCAGGAACTTTCGGTGTTGGGCGTACAATAGATTCCGAATTCCGAGCCGAAAGAAGGCCACTATCGAGGGAATGAATTATGTGTGTTAGTTGAATTCCGATTGCGGTTTTGACCTTGTCCGTGGGGTGGCCCGCTGAGCTGAAGACAGCGTATCTCAAGAGCGTGCATGTAAATGACTACCGTCTTCATGGGTATTCACACAATCCAGAAAAACTCCAAGACCTGGGAAGGGAATTTCCGGTAAGTCAAATATATCAAATTAGAAACGAGAATAGCAGTTTTGAATAACCCGCCACAACTCCCTACCAACGCCATCATCCAGCCACATGCATCTGTCTTCCAAAACATCTCCTCCAGAGGTATTACAGCTGATCACTGCTTCCGCTGCGCCTCATACTTCTCCACGATAACTTCCACAATCTTTCTCAATCCCTCCATTTCCTCCTCGACTGACATGCCGTGTGCATTAGGGTCAATGCTGCACCCGACGTAGACAGGCTTCTTGGTCCGTCGAGCAACAATTTTAGCCACCCGTGTCGTGTACTCAATGCTTGATGCAGATGTGTAGATAGTGGTGGCTATTGTCGAGTTTGATGATGTCCGCTGGAGAAGAGTTAGGTAATGTTTCATGACGTGGTTGTAGATCAAAGGGTATAGGTTCAAGCGGAGATAGAGGGCTGGTATCAGAAGTAGTACATGGTTCGTATCGCTTGAAGTAACATGGGCTGCGGAGGGAGGATGTGTAAGGCAATATACAGAAAGGGACAATGATCGGGGGATCCACGGGCATAAAGGCCAAGCACACTTAGAGTGCCGAACACTCTAATCTGCAGGTGTGAATAAAGAGATCATGAATACATGAATTTTTCTTACGAATCAAGCATCAGGGATAGCCTGGCTATCTGGACCCAATGGACAGACAGAAAGGCTGAGCGGTGCAATCAACCAAGGTCGAAACTTACATCCGGCATGGCATAAACAAAGCTCCCCAGAGGCTTGACAGTCCCAGCCGAGTCACCAGGAGTGGACGTGGTCAAGAATGCCATAATGCAATGATCCAAGAAGGTTAAGTGCACATGTCCCGTTGTATGTAAAGCTCTGGGCAGGGGAAATGAGAGCTGCTGCGGTTTGAAATCGGGAGTCACTCGCTCCGTCTGAGGCACTTCCGGGCCCGCAGTTGTTGCCATGATTGATTGGGCCGGGAGAGTCGAGCTAGTTGATGGATTATCTCAAGTGTCGATATGGGTGTTGCGCGCAGTGAAGCTCAGGGCGAAATGATGTTGAAGATTCAAGTCCCCGCGGTGCGGCAAACAACGGCTCCACCAATCCCACCTCAACTTTGCCCGCACCGCACAACTCATCTTGGATCTGCGCTCTCCACTGACTCAGCAGAGCTCATGTATCCAAACCTGAGAGATACATAGCTCCTCGTACTCTAGTCATGACGGACTCACAATCTTCCCAGAATGAGGACGAGCGCAGCTGGCAGGGCGATTTCGACCCATTCGCTGACCCCGATGAGCGAAGGGTACTGTTTGCTGCTTTTGACTCTTTCCGGTGAGTGTTAAGTAGATTGTTTATACCCGGCAAAACAGCCCAATGAATCGACATTACTTTCGTTGAGCTTTGATTAGGGGCTGACTGTCTCCAGGCAATATCGTCGCACGGCGCACCAGAACACTACTCATCGCCGTCGACAAGCCTTTTACTCTCTCCCGTCAGAACACTGGCAGATGCTATCTGAGCCGCCATTCTCTATCTTGGATAACTTTAACAAGGTAGATGATGCGATCGATGCCAACGCTGAGCTCGCAGACAAGATCCTGGACGTAGGCCTGGAGTCTTTCGGTCTCTCTGCAACTCCTGACAAAGAGGATCCGACACAGAATTGGCATGGAACAGCCACTTCATCCGACGTCAATAAGGCGCACTCGACGATCCGCCAGTTTTATCGAGACTGGAGTGCCGAGGGACGCGTCGAGCGAGAAGTATGCTACGAACCCGTACTCCAAGACCTCCGCACCGAATTTCAGGCTCGACGGGATGCCGGCGAAGAGATTAAAGTGCTCGTTCCAGGCGCAGGGCTGGGCCGCTTAGTGTTTGACATCTGCCTGTCGGGATTTGCAGCTGAAGGCAATGAGATCTCGTACCACCAGTTATTGGCCAGCAGCTGGATACTGAACCACACCGAAGGCCCGCAGAGCCACAAGCTCCACCCCTTCGCGTTGCACTTCTCTAATCTCAAATCTCGGGGACAGCAATTGCGGAGCGTTCAAATCCCGGATGTGCATCCGGCCACCGCTATTGGAGAGGCGATGCAAGCCAACCGGCCTGTTGGATCGATGTCAATGTCGACAGGTGACTTTGTGGTCGTGTACAATGAGCCCAGCAATCGGCAGACCTTTGATGCCGTGGCGACAGTTTTTTTCATCGATACCGCACCCAACTTGATTCGTTATATTGAGGCGATTCACCATTGTCTCAAGGAGGACGGGCTGTGGATCAATGTGGGACCTCTATTGTGGCATTTCGAGGATAGTCATCCCCGCAGAGACGCCGATGGGGAAACTACAGGAATTGGGGAACCAGGCAATGTGGAGTTAACAGAGGAGGAAGTGTTGACCCTGATCGAACGCATGGGCTTCAAGATTGAGGCGCGGTCTGACGATCGGCGGCCGTGCGGCTACATCCAGGACGGCGATAGCATGCTTCAGAACATTTACCAGCCATCGCATTGGGTGGCACGGAAGATGAAAGTGGTTGGAGCCTGAAGGCCGAAGGCGAAAGGCGAAAGGCGAAAGGCCCCCAATTCATCCCCAGAATACCGAGTCCAAGATATCTTGTGCCCTTAGACAGCGTGGTTGGGGGCCGAAAATGGGGAAACAAAGCGAATCGGCGGTTCAGCAACGTCGCGTTCCATGGCTCTAACAAAGAAAACATTCAAACATTTAAACATTGACGATTCGAGGTTCTACTTCCCGATATCTAGCTCGGTTGCCTGTACTCGACACTGTAGGTCAGTGAAATCTCAGTTGTAGAGAAGGTTCATCCCAGGATCATCATGATCTCTCCGCCCTGACTCCCCCTTCAGCGTCTTGACTATAAACTAAACCCTTTACATCGTCAGCCTCAACTGGATCTTCGATCCCCTCTTTCCCCTTTTCTTCTTTCCATTCGAACTATTCCACTATCTCATCTCAATCTTTCTTGTACCGCAAGGCTTACCCGAGCTGACAGGCACCGATTTTCCTTGCTCCACACCGTCTTGTCTCGTATTCAGCCTTGTCTCCCTTTCCCCCCCCTCCTCTCTCCCTTCTTTTCTTCCAATTTAAATCTCCCGGCGCTCGCCGCATATGGACCTCATGAGCTCCTCGCGATTCAAGCTCCCTTTCAGCAGACGTGAAAAGCCGAAAGTACCGTCCCCCGCTCCCAGTACCGTCATTCCCCCTCCCAGCGCCTCGCCCACCACCTCCCACACTTCGCCGCCCTCGAATCGCAGCTCGTCCACGACTAGTTTGTCCGTGAATAGCCATCAGCCGCAAGCACCGAAAACACCGCAGACACAACAGTTAGGCCGACCACCGAGTTATTCATCTGCTGGAGCTAACCCTCCGACGAGTCCCATGGCCCCCCAACCCGCATCACTCCCTTACCCAGCACCCCGCCCCCATCAATACCAACCCCAACATGCAATACGTCCATGGCATGCAGCAGCCCGGGAACCCTCCTCCGGGATACGGCATGCAACCTCAACAACACATGCCTGTCCCTCCCGGCATGCAACCGCAGCCTCAACCCCAGTACCGGAATCCCGCCGTCGAGGTCGAGGGCGCGAATCGCAACAAAGCCCAGCTCATCGTCGGTATTGACTTCGGAACGACCTTTTCCGGTGTCGCCTTTGCCTTTGCGACCAACAACGAGGCCCGGGAAGACATCATCACGGAATGGCCCGGGGCTGGAACCCATACGAAACAAAAGGTGAGCGCTATCTCACAGATAAGGAATCCGGGGTCTCTAATCACCACCTTCTTCTAGATCCCCACCGTTCTCTACTACGATCAGTACCAAAAAGTGGTGGGCTGGGGTCCAGATATCGCCGATGCGCTCGCGCCTACCGGATACCCGAAACATGGCGTACAAAAGGTGGAGTGGTTCAAGCTGCAATTGATGCTCTCTGGGAATACCTACATCGATCCCATCAACCTTCCCCCGCTTCCTCCGGGCAAGTCAGAGATAGATGTGGCTGCCGACTATCTCTTCAAATTGCGCCAGGCAATGCGCGCGCAACTGCAGAAGACACTAGGTGAGGTATTTACTCGCGAGGAGCGCAACATCCGCTACTATCTCACCGTGCCGGCCATTTGGAACGATGCTGGAAAAGCTGCCACTCGCGCTGCTGCTATCCAAGCCGGCTTCTTGCGCGATGAGAATGACAACCGTCTGACCCTTGTCTCTGAACCCGAGGCAGCTGCTCTTTTCTGTGCCAAGACAGGACTTTTGAACCTGAAAATTGGAGACGCCATTCTGATCGTGGATTGTGGTGGCGGTACAGTGGATTTGATCGCTTACGAGGTCGAGGAGGAGCAGCCATTCAGTGTGATGGAGTGTACTGCTGGATCCGGTGACTCCTGTGGTTCAACCGCGCTCAATCGGAACTTTAGCAATATCCTGCGCGCTAAGATTCGCAAGATGAAGCTTCCCGACGGCTCCCGAACGGCAGGCAAGGTTTACGCCAAATGTATCATGGATTTCGAAAATCGCATCAAGGCAGACTTCCGTAACAACGGGCAGAAATGGGCCGTCGATGTCGGCATCGAGGCTGACTTCCCCGATGCGGGCATCGAGGAGGGTTACATGACTTTCACCAACGAGGAGATTCTTCAGTGCTTCGAGCCTGTAGTGAACCGTATCCTGGAGCTGGTGCGCAACCAGATCATCGCCATCCAAGCACAGAACCGCATGCTCCAGGTAAGATCGCTCTTTTAGCTTGTTCGAAGTGACGCTAACATCCATGCTAGAACGTTCTGGTCGTCGGTGGTTTCGGTGCCTCAGAGTATCTCTTCCAACAGATCAAGCTCCACGTCCCTCCCCAATATCAAACCAAGGTCGTCCGTCCCATGGACTCTGTCGCCGCCATTGTTAAGGGTGCAGTCACAGCAGGTATCACCGAGCGGGTCATTACTCACCGTGTCGCCCGTCGACACTATTTGATGGCCACTCTGCAGCCATTCAAGGAGGGATACCACCCCGAACAATACCGAGTACCCAGTCTTGACGGTCGAGACCGCTGCAAGTACACACGCCAGATTTTCGTCCAGAAGGGCGAGCGTGTGAAGATCGGCGAGCCTGTCAAAGTCAGCTTCTTCCGCCAAGTGGCCCCCGGCGCTACCCTCATGTACGAGGACGTGTTATATGCCTGTGACGAAGATGTGTGCCCTGAATACACGAAAGATCCACGCATCAAGGAAGTCGTCACCCTCACTTCAGATCTCTCTCGCAAGAACCTCGAGACCGACTTCGAGCGCATGGACACACCGCAGGGTGTCTTCTACCGCGTTTACTTTGACATCTACCTCACCCTCGACGGCAGTGAATTCAGCGCTGAACTAGTCTGCCAGAATGAGATCATGGGTCGCTGCCGGGCGAAGTTCCGATGAACGAGATTCTCGAATGTGAACCTTGTTCAAAAGCAACGAAAAAAAAAGCAACCAACTACGAAGAGATGAGACATGCAGGCTTCGCCGTACATACATTCTCTTTTCCAATGACGTTAAGAACGAGAAAGTCACGGTCTGCAATTTGCACTTTTGTACTTGCATTCTGGCCCGGCCGAAATGCGAACCTCTGCGTTTTTGGTATATATGAATGGACCGCACTGCACTGGAGAATCGGCGTGATTTTGATGTCTCGTCTTGAATGCTTTCCTTTCCCTACATACCTGTCACAGCGTGTTTCCGATGATGACATCCATTGATGTCTTACATTTCTTGTTTTCTTTTCTCTGATCCTCTTAGATACCTCTTTCCTTGTTTATTGACTTGAATGAACTGAGCTGTGGCTTTTCCAATTTGAAGTCTGATATGGTCTGTGTACGTCAAGTAGTGCCAGCATGTATGGCTCCTTCAGCTATTCCGTCCTTGGTCAGTTGACATGATTATCGTACGAGGAAATCCCAATATCATGAGGTTGCGCATAGAAATAAATTTGAGCCTCGGGGAATATTTGGAATGTCCCACAGGGCCGCAATGTTCAAGGAAAGGTCAATGTGGGGGTTTTTAAATTTCTGTTTACTTTATTTTCACCTCCTGAAGTCCAATAATAGGGACATTGACAATCCTTTGAGAAGGTTCTTGATTGATTATTTTGGTGGGCTCAGGTCTATCCGGGCATTTCATTCATAGACTTCCCCAATCATACCACGTTCTTGATCGATTTCATAATGATTTTGAGAGCAAAGCGAGGCCACGGACATCAATTAGGTCTCCAGGTTGATGCTTCGTCCGAATCGCGCATACAGGGAAACCTTGAGCTGCTGCAACTCGTCGCGCAGCTCGCCAATCGACTCCTCCAGCTTCGACACATCTTGATCAATCTGCTCTGTGGAGGCAGAGAGCATGGCCTGAGCATCTGCGAGCGGGAGCTGAAAGAAGGAGTCACCGATCTTGTAGCTGTTGATAGATGAGCGTGTGATTGATCGGTGTTGGAAAAGAGACTTACGGAACGAGCTCATCTTCATCGGCAAGTTCAAGCTCCATAGAAACTTCTTCGAGGTCCTCCTTATCCTTCTATAGATATTGTCAGTTCTGAACGTCGACATGGATGATAATCCTCAATGCCGCCGTGGGGGGGAACTTACCTGCTTGGCCTTCAATTGCTCCTCTAGCACGTTCTCGCGCTGATGCAACCGACTAAAGCGGTTAATCTTCTCCTGGTCCTCACGGCGGACCTCATTCTCCTCGCTGCCTCCCATCCCCTCGTCATCTTTGGAGAGCTGCACATGTGTCAGTGTTGTTCCCCTCTTTTTGATATCTTGCCTGGTGGGATGGACGCAGGCTTGTCCAGTCTCCCCTGGTCAGTCCGGAGCCAGACTTACCATGCGTGCGTTCATCATGTTGACGGATGGGTAAGGACTGAATTGATGAATAGAGGTGAGCCTCTCGACAGATGTTGCTTTGCGGATTTGCTGATTTGAGGTAGATGGTCCGTGCGCAAGCGGTTTTGGTGGGCTGCGATCTCCGGCTTTTCTTCACATGGATTTACTGTACTTCAAGACCTTAATATGAACTATGTCGATACCGGCATGATTCAATAGCTTGATAGAAACCAAGAGAATGCTCTTTACGGACTTTTGACGAGATATTTCCTTACCCTGCTTACTGACAACCACTTTACAAGCCACGATTGAAGACCAAGTAATGCATGCCATGTAGAAGGCCCTGCAAGAGATCCTTGAGAATGATTTCCACCTTCCGAAAAGCTCTTGTTCCATATGTAGAAATAGTATGAAAAATTGCCCCAAAGCAGCTAGAGCCAGTTTGGGGGCACAACGCCAATGTTAGGATCGGGTGACATCATCCTCAAGCTGGCGGTACACGTCTGGAAAAAAGGTCTGACACTGAAGCCGAGAAAAGTTTGAAGCTCCGGAATTCGTACCGGACAGCGTCTGATTCCTAGGTAACATCTGTATAGCTCTCGTTGTTCGCGGCTTCATTTGGCGCTGCCCGCCGGAACCCAGTCGCAAGCCGCGTCGGAGAAACGAAAGACTCCGCAAGTCACCAAAGTCACCCTAGTCATCGTCATTCACGCCAAACCACTTCCACCCAAACACCAGCTACACCAGCTATATCAGCTCCAGCCATTTCCTCACCGATCACATCGTTTGATTCTTCAAATCTTTTGCTCTCGTGACCTCCGTCTCCGAGCTTGCGAGCTTCGCGCCGCAGTCCGACCCGACCACGTTTCCCATCGACACCCAACCTTCACCCCTTCCGATACACCGGTCACTCTCCCGCCATGCGGTTACAATTACAAGGAGCTTCACTGCTCATCTCTACACTTTTCTCGGGCCTTGCGGCCGCAACCGGATTTGACTGCGCGCACCTGAACGTTGATGGCTACAAGTATGATTTCAGCTCCCTAGGCGGTGTCCACGAGCTGTACCACGTCAATGAGACGGAATCATGGACGACGAATACGACCTATGTAATCAACATCTGCAACATTTTGAACAAGGCTGCGAACCGCCCGGAGGGGAAGTGCGGCACTTCTAAGAACAGTATGTCAGACTCCGGGGCCGAACCACATCCGGACACGGCGAGCATTGGGATCTGATAGCTAACGTGGGACTATCAGTCTGTGGCTTTGTAGACGAAAAGCCCAAGGACGGCAATGGCGGCATTCAATTCGGCTTCCCGATCGTTGGCCTCGACCATGCCGGTGCGGGAACCAAGGATCCCAAATTCACCCGATTGAACACCATCGATGAGAATTTGCAGGGCGTCCGTGTCGAGTTGGGTGGCGGTGAATATAGAGGCGACCACAACGACGCGAAGCCCAAGGATGCGAGCGCCCAGATCGATTTCCAGTGCGACCCTGACCGATCTGGACTGGAGGGTCTCAGCGCTCGAGACGATTCGATGGAACGCCGAGACGAGAGTGACTCTACTCGGGGTCGCAGTCTTGAATTCAAGAGCTTCGGTCTCACGGAGAATGATAAGTATTTGCTCAAGTTGGACTGGAAGACGCGGTTCGCCTGCGATGAATACCAGCGTGGGAAGAACGGCTCCACTCACTGGGGCTTTTTCACTTGGATGATCATCATGTAAGTCTCTCTTTTCTCCAGTGTGTTCACACTTGTGACTTACATTTTCCCTGCTAGTCTCTTCCTCGCCATCGCCACATACCTCATCTTTGGCTCGTGGTTGAACTACAATCGCTATGGCGCCCGCGGCTGGGACCTTCTCCCGCACGGTGACATCCTGCGCGACATTCCGTATATCTTCCAGGACTGGGTTAAGCGAGTGCTCAACACTTTGCAAGGATCTGGCTCGCGGGGTGGATACAGTGCTGTCTAGGGACTCCAAGCATTTTGGCTCCCGTGTCTTCGGAATTCGTCCGCAAATTTCCTTCATCTCGTTCTTCGGCAGCCACACCGGGTCTGTAATTTATTTGCGGGGATGGGGATTTCAATCCTTAGTGATATGGCGCTAGATATTGAGCTTGGAATATAGGCTTTCGAGCTGGCTCATGTATGGATGTCAATGTGAAGTAAATGTTTTGTTATCTCAGCTAGAACTGGTTCAATATGTAGGGCCCGGGATCAGGATCAATTTGTAGAATTAGCAGCCCATGGGCTTGGGGGGGTTGTTCACTTGGGAAGAATCTGTGGGATAGACCCGAACGAGGAAGGGAGTCTCTAATAGAGCAGACAATGTGAATGAAGGGTGTGAGGTGTGAAATGGATTAACAACCCTTCGCAGGAATTGCTTGTAGATTCGCTAGGTATCTCTGGAAAGTTGTATGTCAATTAGGGGCGACCAGCTTGATGTGCATTACTCATCCCAACGTGGCCTCATCGAAGGCACACCAGGACATGGGGATAGCCCCAAGGCTACAGCTACGTACTTACACCACTCCTTTAACACTAAGGCCTACCGACTACGA
Source organism: Penicillium maclennaniae (assembly GCF_028827695.1). NCBI lineage: Eukaryota > Fungi > Ascomycota > Eurotiomycetes > Eurotiales > Aspergillaceae > Penicillium > Penicillium maclennaniae. Next base: position 449,996 of record NW_026623215.1, on the reverse strand, counting down.
GCCGTAGAAAAACCGCGTTACGGTACGCAAACACAAAGCAATTCAGTCTCCCAACACGCAAATTGCAGATCAGACCACGCAAAAAGTCACAAACAGCAACGAGTCGGTGTAGCAAAAGTGAAGAACAAATGAAATACAATGCAAGATCGTCAAGGCATCGACCAACCTCTGCAGAGATCCCAGGTCGCACAAAGTCTCCTTTGCAACGACAGGTGGGAAGACTCGGGAGATCGCGTCATCGGGACTAAATATTTCTCATACTAAGGCGTCGTCGCAAGTCAAAACAAAGGGGGGGGGCGCTCGGTTCGTGAGATTGCTGTTGGGTCTGGGGATAGATATGTTGCTTGTTCCCCTCCCCGGGTTTTTTGTTTTTTTGGTTTCCTCTTATTTCCTGGGTCCCTCCACATACCCACAGCTCCATGCTCTTGTCCGGGCCAGCTATTTCTTCTGGTTCATGTGCTTGACAAGAGTTTCACTGCCTACCTGTCTATTAGACCTTCACGGCGAATTGCTTCAGGTAAAGGTAGTCGGCCATGTTGGCGTCGACGGCCTGACGGATGAGAGCAGCGCCCTTAGGGCCGTACTTTTTCGTCCACTCGGCGTCATACTCCTCCTCGGTCTTGAAGGGCTTTTTCTGTGGAGATCATTAGCTGGGGCTTCGAAGTTTATCCCGTACAAGGGAATATGCTTACGTGCTCTCTTGCTACCAGGCCCGAGGATTCGATCGCATCGTTGTGGAACCCGCGCCACTTCTCGAAACAGAAACAGGCATAGTCATAATCCTCTGGGGTGTCCCACACCAGCAGGTCAGGACTATAAGGCAGACCGACGCTGCGGCAGAACGCCTCAATCGTCGGCGCCGGGTTATCCAGCATGTCGTCTGCGTCAATGACACAGATCTCATGTACGGTCTCCTTGGTCTTGCACTCCTCGTCCAAGTTCAGGTCGGGTCGATTCGCCACACGGGGTCCGACAAGTCCTTCGCGACGGAGGTAGTCGAAGTGCCGACGCAGCTCGTCATACCCAGCCTCGGAGGGGTCATAGTTGTAAAACCCTGTGACTTTGTCCAAGGGTGGGATTGTGCATCGGTAATACGATGGCACACTGAAGTGAGGATCGCGGATCAGGAACGCGAAGTGGAATTGTTCCTGGATCTCACGAGGCATCACCGTCGGGTTGCCCGGCTCAGCGGGCGTATCATACGGATATGGCTTGTGGACACCATTGGTGCCGTTCACAGCATTCCCGTTGGCGGTGCCGTTGGTGTGGCCGTTGACACCATTGGCAGAGCCGTTCATCGCGCCGTTGGTGCCATTGACACCGTTGGTCGCGTCATGGCCATTGGCGTGAGCAGAACCATTGCTGGCACCGTTCACACCATTGACCTGGTGCTCATTCTCGTTGGTGCCCACACCGCGCTTGATACGTCGCAACGAGGGAGCAACGCTGGCGGGCTTGCCATTCGGCGGGAGCAGGTAGTGGTCGATATCTTTGATGAAGACTCTCTTTCCCTGCAATACGGTAAGTATCCCCCGGTGAAAACTCAACATTGAATTTGTTGGTGAAGTCAAGGCTCGAGACCTTTCCATCCGACTTGTGCTTTAAATCAGAAAGATGGGAGAAAGGGGTGGATTTGCTGGGCATGCTGAACATGCCAGGAGTAGATCAGGGATGTCCCCGTGTCAATCCTCTCGGAGACATGGGGGAGGGGTTGAACGGCAAGACAAAAAAAAAAAAACAATATCAAAGGGCGTCGCAGGAAAAGGGTCGGACCTCTGAAGCTTCACGTTCAATTCTCTCCAACACTGTGAGATACGTTGACTGGCTGAATCCGCTGTCGATACGAGCCTGCTCGTCGTCTGCAAAGCGGTCGGACAGACGCTCCGGACCGTAGTAGAAAGCGTCACCGAATGGTTCGTGGATACACTGAATGGTATCTCGCTGGGTCATGAAGACCTAGAATGTTTGTCAGCGTAGGTCTAGAAGCCAAAATGAACGGCGTTGTTGCTCTACATACTCGCTCAAAGGCCGTAGAGCAGGCACGCGGATGCGTCGCCACAAAGATAGGCTTGTTCGACATGATGGATTTAGAATTTGGTTCCTTACACGCCACGCGCGAGAAGACAGGCAATGTTAGACTCGTGAAGATTCCGAGTAATGAAGAACGAGATGATGGCAATCCGGTTCGGACTCGGCGAATTAGAAGCAAGTTGATCGACTGCTGGGGTCTGAGGGGTCAGACAAGCCCAGTGCCGACTTCAGCAAATACGAGGGCGAGTAGATGAGTTTACTGGGAGGCACGATGGCGTGAGAATGGTTGAAGTGGATGCAAGGGCGACGGCCATTTATAAGGATGACATCGACCACTAACCGGGTCTTTTTTTCCTGTAAGAGCTGAGAGCCTCGGGCGATTCCTGTTCAACCAAAGTTGGCGCTGCGACGACCGTGGATAACCCGATTAGACTGTTGTCCTATCATGCCATGGCTCTGTTGGGAGTGTTCCAACTCGACTCCATTCGTCCCTGTTGCTCAGTCCCCTCCAGACGGGTTCTAGATGGGGATCTACGGCCTATCAGGGCCGGCCGTTGCACGCATGAAGCGTAGTAGCCTGCACATAATGCCTCGAGGGAGTTTCACCAGGCCAATACTACGCAGACTAAGGCGTGGAAGGAGGGGGGAAGGGTTTCTACGCAGCAATCAGAGAAGACACAACATTTGCCCCTCATCTCCGCTCGCCCCGCCGAACCTTTCAAGGTTCCGCTTCTATTTTTTTGCAGGTGAACAAGATGGGCCTCCTGGGCTACGCATGGGAAGCCCATGCTCCAATCGTGGGATCGCTGGTGGGCAGCCGGATGGATCGATCTTCGTGTCTGGGTGCGCCTCTTTGGAACCGGTGTCCACCATCTTTCTTAGCCACCATCTAGCTTCTCCGCCGTTCCACGATCTGCTGGTGAAAGGGTGATTTCCGGTGTACAGGTAAAACCTTAGGGAGAGGGAGGGGGAGGGGGGGGAGAGATCCGCACGGGAATAGAGACATTTTTGATTCATCGGCCGAATAGGTTGAAGGTCTGATCCCGAGTCTGTTCCAAAGTCAGACTTGTATGCAGTGGTTGCGTGGTTGACGTCACAACACGGCGGGGCGCTTTTTCGCTCGCTTATCGTGGGATGTCGCTCATACAGTGATGGGGGTTGAAATAAACAAGGTCAGGGAACGGGCTACGGGGAAACGGATGAATTGGGGGGAAAAGGGACTGGGATTAAATGTAGAGTTACCCTGGCGTAGGTGGCACTCTGCGGGATGGCCAAAAATCAAGGCACTTAGGGTCTAGATCCCTTGCAGATTGCCTGTCCCGGGCGGAGTCGGCTCCTCCCTACTCCTATTTTCTCCGCTGCCAGGAACACGCGCAAGCCAGGATTCCGCCAATCCTGTGTTTCACAACGGGCTGAGTTTTCTTTGGAATAGTAAAACGCTTCTTGTAGCCTGAGGCAGCGAGTGTGTGCACACAGGGGGGGGGGGGGGGGGGGGCAGACATGTGATCTTGGTCACATGATTTTCATGTGATGGAGAAGCCTCTCCAAGTCACTTGACGTCTCCTGATCCTTCGAGCAGCTTCTGGAAGGCGGTGGAGGCTGCGAGTAACGTCTTGAGAGTGACAGCTGTTTCAACCTGAGGGGTGGCCCAAGTATATGAACTTGCATCATTGACTTGCATGCATGATTCACCTACTCAGATTTACATTCCACACTATATAATCTTCAATCTCGACAACCTTCAACCTCGACTTATTACTTTCCACCTCGAACCACTACCCACACCACTGCAAGCTCCTACATACTCTTCCGTTCAACATGAGCGGCGCTCAATTCACTGACCGGGCCAACAAGGCCTTACTGGACTCTAACAGTCTGGCCGAGCAATACGCCCACTCACAAATTCTTCCCCTTCACCTCGCAGTTGCCCTCCTCACCCCGTCAGCGGACGAAAATGAAGACCGCCAGCCCGTTGGCCACGCCTCACATGATTCAGCGTCTACACCCCTCTTCCGCCAGGTCATCGAGAGAGCCCATGGTGACCCACAATTGCTCGATCGGGCACTGATGAAACTCTTGGTCCGGCTGCCCAGTCAAGACCCCCCCACCAGAGACCGTCAGTGTCTCTCCGGCGCTTGCCAAGGTCATCCGACAAGCTACTGATCTGTCGAAAACACAAAAAGATAGCTATGTAGCTATCGATCATCTGATCCAGGCTGTGTGCCAGGACTCTCAAGTCCAGCGCGCCCTGGGTGATTCCAATATCCCCAAGGTCAACCTTATCGACTCCGCCGTTCAGCAGATTCGCGGAACACGCCGCGTGGACTCCAAGACGGCTGATGCCGAAAGTGAAAACGAAAACCTGAAGAAGTTCACCATCGACATGACTTCTCTGGCACGTGAGGGCAAGATCGATCCTGTCATTGGACGAGAAGAGGAGATCCGTCGCGTAATTCGCATTCTTAGTCGACGCACCAAAAACAACCCCGTCCTCATCGGTGAGCCTGGTGTTGGAAAGACCACAATCGTCGAGGGTTTGGCCCGCCGTATCGTCAATGCCGACATCCCCGCCAACCTGGCTCAGTGCCGTCTCCTTTCACTCGACGTCGGTTCTCTTGTTGCTGGCAGCAAGTATCGCGGTGAGTTTGAGGAGCGCATGAAGGGTGTTCTGAAGGAGATTGAGGACTCCAAAGACACCATCGTCTTGTTCGTCGATGAAATTCACCTTCTCATGGGAGCTGGATCTAGCGGCGAAGGAGGCATGGACGCTGCGAACCTCCTTAAGCCTATGCTTGCTCGAGGTCAGCTGCACTGCATTGGCGCCACCACCCTCGGCGAGTACCGCAAGTACATCGAAAAGGACCAGGCCTTCGAGCGACGCTTCCAGCAGGTCCTAGTCAAAGAGCCCACTGTTCCAGAGACCATCTCCATTCTCCGTGGTCTGAAGGAGAAGTATGAGGTCCACCACGGTGTCAACATCCTCGATGGTGCCATTGTCTCTGCGGCCAATCTTGCATCTCGTTTCTTGACAGCTCGCCGTCTGCCTGACTCGGCTGTCGATTTGATTGACGAAGCTGCTGCCGCTGTTCGAGTCACACGCGAGTCCGAGCCTGAAGCTCTTGACACCCTCGAGCGAAGGTTGCGACAGCTCCAGATCGAGATTCACGCCCTGGAGCGTGAGCAAGATGATGCTTCCAAGGCTCGTCTTGAGGTCGCCAAACAAGAGGCTGCCAATGTCGCAGAGGAGCTTCGACCGATGCGCGAGAAGTACGAGAGCGAGAAGCAGCGCAGCAAGGAAGTTCAAGACGCCAAGATCAAACTTGACTCCCTCAAGGTGAAGCGCGATGAGGCTGAGCGCATGGGCGACACCCAGACTGCTGCTGATATCGAATATTACGCCATTCCCGAGACCAAGGCTCTCATCGAACGTCTTGAGGCTGACCGAGCTAAGGCTGACGCCGAGCGTCGCGCCAATCAATCCGAGGGCGGCGAGGCCTTGCTGGCAGACGCCGTCGGCCCAGAACAGATCAACGAGATCGTTGCCCGCTGGACCGGTATCCCTGTCACTCGCCTCAAGACTACTGAGAAAGACAAGTTGCTCCACATGGAGAAGTACTTGAGTAAGATTGTTATTGGCCAGAAGGAAGCCGTCACCTCCGTCTCCAACGCCATCCGACTGCAACGCTCTGGTCTCAGCAACCCCAACTCGCCCCCCAGCTTCCTCTTCTGCGGTCCCTCCGGTACAGGTAAAACCCTTCTCACAAAGGCCCTGGCCGAATTCTTGTTCGACGACCCGAAGGCCATGATTCGTTTCGACATGTCCGAGTATCAGGAACGACACTCTCTGAGCCGTATGATCGGTGCTCCTCCTGGTTACGTCGGCCACGACGCCGGTGGTCAGCTGACTGAGAACCTCCGCCGCCGCCCCTTCTCGATCTTGCTCTTCGACGAAGTCGAGAAGGCTGCCAAGGAAGTCCTGACCGTCCTTCTGCAACTCATGGACGATGGTCGCATCACTGACGGCCAAGGACGTATTGTCGATGCCAAGAACTGCATCGTCGTCATGACTTCCAACCTGGGTGCCGAGTTCCTCGCCCGCCCCACGACCAAGGACGGACGCATTGAGCCCCAGACCCGTGAGCTGGTCATGGGCGCGCTTCGCGATTATTTCCTGCCTGAATTCCTCAACCGTATCTCCAGCACCGTTATCTTCAACCGTCTCACCAAGAAAGAGATCCGGAAGATCGTCGACCTCCGTCTCGCCGAGGTCCAGAAACGTCTCGAGTCAAACGAGCGCAACGTCGTCATTGAATGCTCCGAAGAAGTCAAGGACTATCTCGGTGCTGCTGGATACTCACCTGCCTATGGTGCTCGTCCTTTGGGTCGCATCATTGAGCGCGAGGTTCTCAACCGCCTGGCTGTTCTCATTCTTCGCGGCAGTATCAAGGATGGCGAGACTGCTCGTGTGGTCATGATGGATGGTCGCATTGAGGTCCTCCCCAACCATGAGAACGGCGATAGCAGCGATGAAGATGGAGATGAGGACATGGTTGACTCTGATGATGCCCTCGCTGAGTTGGAAGATGGCAGTGGTGACATGGATCTTTACGAAGAGTAAGATGCTGGATATCCAGTATCATCAAAAGCTCGTTTTCCATTTCTGAACGCATCGCACATTTGATCCACGATTCTTACGAAGTTGATTTGATCTTGTTTTTGCACAGTTGGCATGGCGTTGGTGACGATGATCTTTACATAACTCATTTGACCGTCAAGGTCTTTTTCATTGTTCTTAACCCTTAAAAGAGGTTTAATTCTCATGTTCACACAGATAGTACAGTCTCTTGTCATCGCAAATATGATAGTTGAACATGAACTCCTGCAGCTCATCAATATGTCCCGTAGCGCTAACCTTGATCCACATGGACACGTAAAAGTCCCTCGAGAGCGACCCCTCGAATCATCCCAACTTCCTTCTTGTTAATTGCTGCGCTCTACGTAGATTCCTCCACTGTAAATATTGTATGGTACAGTAGTTTCGGACGATATATCTTCATTTTCATCGAGCCAACCCGGGTGTTTTACTCGCGTGTCTCGCAGTGAGCATGTTGCTTTCAAGACCACGACCGTCCAAAGTCGTCATAGAGTATACTTTCCTCTCGCAATGTGCTGACAAAATTAACCTCTACCCATTCCTATGACTGTGGCCTGTGAGACTTTTCACTTCGATCCGCCGCTGAGCTATTTCCATCAATCGCCTTGCGCTAGACGATATGCCTGCTGGTGAACCTTTTGGTGAAGTATTTTTAATGTTGAAAGGTACATGGGTCCGACCCATTGGAGTACCAATGATGTGCTGAGTAAATCGCACGTTCGCGGGCACAGGCATTTAACCTGTCCGAATGGGCATTGACAAGTTTCTAACTATCCTGGTAAGAACTCGTAAGTCTGGATTTTTACGCAAGATGTCCACAAACAAATCAGCAATAATCGGCAGCTTGGATTACTAGGACTTTCAGGGTCATTGACTGGTCTTGGAAAATAGTAATCAGAATCAGTTCAAGGTAAATACAATTTGATTTGGGGACGCATCAATCAACTATTTTTCCGCGTTGATGGCTTTTGAATTCAACCCCAACATATTTATCTAAACGCGCTTCAAAAAGAGCGCATCTAAGCTTTAGAGTCTCTCTGTTCATCATAAGAAAGGGGATCAACTTCACCGCGCTTTCACCTTCCCATGAAACCTCTGGATAAACTCTAATTCTAGCTCCGCTTGGGGCATTCTTGAGACAGGAATCTGAAACAAGACAAAGCAACAATGAGACAGAGCATAGCTGGAAAAAATCAGCATGTTTTCAAATGATTTACATGCGGAAACCTACCCAAGGCGCAAACCATCGTAGAAAAACCAAATGCTTCGACGAAACCGCCGGAGAAAAGAGGCCCAAGCATTGATCCTAGATTGAAAGAGATTTCGGTGATGGAGAAGATTCTTGAGCTGCCCCCGTGAGGTCCGAATAAAAATTAGGCTTCTCTGCTTGGAGGTCATTTGTGACAGCTTTTCGAGAGTCAAAATCGGATCACAAGGCAGGAGGATGTTTGATCTTTACCTATCAGTTGGAATGTTCCTGCTCCGCGAACTAGCGGAGAGACAGCACCGATTGCAATGATTCCGCTGATGAAGAATATTTTGCCATTATCTCCATGGTTTAGCCAGTCGATTCCTGTGCCTGGCATTCCTAGTAGACAAAGTAAGGGTGCAATAAGCACCCATCCAATCGTGGTCGGGTAGCGCAGTCCTTGCCGGTCACGAAGCCATCCGACTACAGGTCCTAGTATCATGCCGGGGACTTGGATCCCGAGGAATATCATACCGATGGGTAATGGGCCCCAGTTGAATATTTGTTGCAGATGAAGGGGCAATGTGGCGTCGAATCCAGATAGGATTAATGAGAACATGAACGTATTGAGTAGCGCCACAATGATATGAATATTGCAGAGCACAATACAATAGAACCCCGAGCTTGTCAATTCCGTGTCTCCTTGTTCCGGATCAGATGGATCGTTGCTATTTCGAGGAAGTAGTGTTTCACATTCATCGCCCGAGGCGTCTGAGGATTCGCTTTGTGTGTCATTCTTCCCGATCATAAGCAGTCTCGCAACAAAGTCCATGCCTAGAAGGATGAACGCTGAAGACCATGCCGGCCAGTATCCCAGGAGCTGGAGCAGTGTGCCAGCAATCATTGGGCCCATTATCACTCCGGCTGTTACGAATGACATTGCCGTGCCGAGGACTCGACCGACGTGTTCCTGTCGGACATTATCGGTCAAGGTTGCGAAGCCTACAATCCAGCCCGCTGAACCAGCGGCCGCTTGGATAGTGCGACCAAGGAAGAGCAACCACACTGGCTTTGGTTTCAAAGATGTGCGTTTGACACGGGGGTCGGGACAGTACATACGAGACGAGCAAATGGCGACCAATAGAGTTCCAATTGCACTAGCAGCCAGAGCTAGAAGTAAAGGCACTTTCCGATCGGATGTCTTGTCTGCGAAATGAGCTATGATCGGAGCCGATGCCATCGCGACGAATCCATGAGATGTGAGCAGGGCGGTGGTGAGCCATTGTGTCTGAGACGAAGGCAGTTGCAGACGGTCCTCGAGCATGTAACTTAGGATTGGTACGAGGAACCCGTAGAGGAAGGTCTCCGAGAAGAGACCTAGCGTCGCGGTAAATATGATAAAGACCTGTGACGAGCGCCATCTATAGCCCCATGGCTGCACCGACATCCTCTCGGATCCCGATGGTCGGAGAGCTGACGAGTCTGGCAGTGAAAAACGGCGGTGAGTATGTCCCTTCGTGGTCATTATAAGACTGCACGTCTTATGTCTAGAAGATGAGAGGACGTGACTCAAGCTCTTACCGCATTTGCTGAGCCGCAGTTGGTGCATTGACAGCCACCACGCATCGCTCTGTGGACTAGTCGTGGATCTCCCCTCATTGGGGCCACTGTGTGTGTTCTATGCACCCATGGCTCCAATGAGCATCAGCTATCATATCCTCATGCATAGAGCTGTACTCAGTCATCTTAACGGCTGTCTCTAGATATCTGGTATGCTTGTTGCTTGTTTCATCCCTTCGGTGATTCAAAACACGCGCATGCCTTCCTTATCACTCATGAAGACAGGTGAAGTTCTGGAGACTGACAGGTACTAATCTAATTGATCTATGATTAGAAGGGAACAATCAAGATGACGATCCGTCTCATGTTGGAAGGCTCGAATCGTGATATTCTCGCTCATCCAGGCTTTAGCTGCGGGGCAACTTTCCATCCTTCAGCATCTTCCCCTTCCACCACCTCGCAATCTCCCCAGTCTGCAAGAACTCCACCTCCCCCTCCCGTTCCCAGTCCTTCAACCACCGTAACATGCGCTCCAACATCCCAATAACATGCGCCATGCCACTTGTATCCGGATGCATCAACACAGGGAAGATAGGCTCCTCCTCGTTGTCTCGGATCCACAGGAATCGATCCCGCCACATATTCTCGATCATGCGTGTGTCGACGTACCCTTGTGAGTTTTCGCAATGAGGAAGGAACTGCATGGGGGTCATGTCTTCCATGTAGTAGTTACAAGGGACACAAACCAAAGGACGACGATCGGGTGGGGAAGATGATTCTTTCACAGGGTGCATCCAGGATGAGGCGGGTTTGGAGAAGTCTATGGGGGTAAGAGGCGGGCGTTTTGGGGCGAAGAATGGGTGACAGTCGTGGTCGGTGAGGGAGGCATCTGGTTCATGTGAGAAGCGTACTGTGTTTGTGTGGAAGGAAACTGGACATACCGTATTCAAAGCCAAACTCTTCCAGCAGATCAAGGGTTGATTCTCGGAGCTGGTATAAAGGTGCCCTATATCCGACTGGCTTCTTGCCGGTGAGGTTCTGCGCGATCTCGATGCACTTCACCAGCACGTCGCGCTCCTGCTCCGGTGTGAGTTGATAGGCGCCCTCGTGGGCATATCCGTGCAGTCCGACTTCGCAGCCAGATGCGACGACCTGCTTGACTTCCTCCGGGAAACTCTCGGCTGAGTGACCTGGAATGAACCAGGTACATTTGTTGGCGAGATCAAGCTTCTTTAACATGCGCAGGAGTCGAGGGACACCCACTCGGGCGGCGAAGAATCCAGCCGAGTAGTCTGCGAGGTTATTGTCAGGGTGCGAGTCTATAGCAATGGTTAGTTCTCATCGTATGTTGATCGAAGGGATAGGCATACTTGTTCCCAGCCAGCCCGAGACAGCGTCGAGGTCAATTGAAACCGCAACGCGAATCTTGTTACGCTTTGATTTGGATAGAGCCGGGGGGATTGACTGCACGGAGTCCTTGATAGTCAGGGATTTCGATTCTTGGATCATGGCTGTAGTTAGATCGTTGTTGCCTTCAACACGGATGCATTGTCCGGAAATGTGTCCAGCCGCACGCTTCGAGGCTAGGAAAGCCATAGTGCGAGCTACATCTGCTGGAGTGGTCGCATTTTCTCCTGTCTCGCTGACGAGGCCGCGAGTGACAGCATTGATTCGGCCATCGGGATGAAGCTGCCTGATCTCGTCTCGGACGGTGTTGAGAAGACCATAGTGTAGACCAGCTTTTCCTGCAGCAAGGCCAGCGCCAGTCTCCGTCTCCGTCACAACGATGGCCGGGCTGGTCAGCTCAGTGCCGGTGGCCTGCGGACACTCGCTTACACATCGCAGGAAATGCTTGATGGCAAGAAAAGAGCCGCGGACATTCACTCTATAATTCTTTTCCCATTCGTCCAGGGGCAGATCCCAGATGGGATACTTGTTGGTCTTGTCCTCGAGGCTGGAATTGACCACTAGAATATTCGCAGGTCCGAATCGTTCCTGTGCCTTCTTAAACCCGGTCTGAATTGACTCTTCATCACCGACATCTCCGCTCAAAAGCTGCAGTCTTGAAAACCGCTCGGCGTCTATTCCAGAGAGCTGGAGTGGGCGACTGTCATAGGCCGTGACACGGCATCCGTGATCTGAGTGATGGTCAGGTCAAATCCCTTGAAATTCTCAGAAGCTTCATCTATGTTCAACGCCCGACGGGCACTCCTACAAGTCCCAGACCGTACAAGGATATATCTAGGGCAACTGGACGGCATCACCCTTTCAGTTCAAGAACCAGCATCACACGAAGCGTGCATCACATGGGGGAAACAAAACTACAAATCGAGACACCTACCGAGAAATTCGCGCACCGCCTCGCCCCCAATGGCACCAGCAGCGCCAGTGATGAAAACATGCTGACCCTCCAGCCCCAAAAACGAGCGTCGGGGTAACGAGTCAGTCGTCATCGGGATCTGTGACGGATCCTAAAAGTGGTACAGCGACCGATTCGAATAAAAGTGCACGGAGCGCAACTGTTAGCCCCTGAGGACTTAAAAGAGGTCTGCAGTGCGTCGATCACACTGATCCGCGCTCCTGCCCGGTTTTCAGATGATAAACGAGGCACGAATGCGCTCCTGGATGGCTGGAGATCCTCGCGGAGATGATCAGCGCTGGCTCCGGTGCGTTGGTTCTTCCACGTGGAATTGCAGCCCTGGTTTCAATTCCTGCAGGCTGATTGTTCATCCATTTATCCGGTTCATCGGAGTTCACGAACTCTGGGCAAAGAGGGTGCGGTGACGTACTGTACGTACCGTGTATGATGGAGATCACGGGAAATAACCTTTCCAAGGGGCGAGGTCTTTTGTGCAGAGTGATTTCTGGCCCAAGTTATTCTAATGTAGAGTGGTATTTTACCAAGCTTTGTCGATGGCACTGACTTCGGAGTGCTGGGGCTGGCCAAGATTGGAGCCAAGATAGATCCAATAGCTTCAGCGTGTGCAGTGGCCGCGCAGAGTCACGTGCAAACCAACCCGTCTACGATATCTTGATGACGACCACCTTGTCCTGGTTGAGACCTTGGAACTATCTTATTGTTCGCTATGTATACTGAAACCTTTCATGCTACACTAGATCCGAAGGTTGTCCTTTCTGAGAATCAAATTGGATCCGAGCACCCCCCTGATTCAAGGAAAACCCGACTCTTATTCGTATACCCGCGGCAAACCCCTGTACAAACCAGCCACGCAAGGCGGTCTCAGTATCAGACCCCTCGGTCCCCTCTCCGCCCGCGGATTTCCTCCGAGCCTGGCTCGTACATACAGTGATTTCTCAATCGGGCGATCATAATAGAAGAGTGGCTGATTACAGTAGGACGCCACTAATTCGTACCCGGAAACACATTCCGCACAAAGCCTACAGTACACAAGCCCGCACAGTGCGCCAGGCACGGGCCTGCAGTGGACCCCGAACACCCCATCGAGCACCAGGAAGCGTACGATCGAAGCTATACTATTCCCAGTCATCATTGTCGATCCGAGTCCTGTACCTGGATCGGGGTTTAGGCGTGAAAAACTCTATAAGACAGCTGTGAGGTAGGTCCACGCACACGAAGAACACAAGAGTTAATTCGAAATACGAAATTGATCGCGAATTGTCTCCATAATTGAATCCCTTAATCTATTCAGTTAAATTTGGCGAATTGCGACTTACTATTCCCGAGCTATCTCCTGTTCGGCTCCTAAGGTCCACCGCCCGATGTCTGTTTCTGCGTTGATCATTATGGAGCCGAGTGGAAATTGCCGAGAGAATTCGATGATGATTCCAGCGATATCGGATTGAATCTACGGGTATTCGGCTTGGGCTGACGAGGTCCTCAACCTCCAACATTGGGGCCGGCATGGCTGGCGTCATGCAGAGAATTTCATCCTGCTCCCTTGCCCTGATGGAACAATACGTGGGACGGCGAAACTTAGTGCAAACTCTCTTCGGGGCAGAATAGATGTCTTTTTCTGGGAGACCCGTTGGAAGAAACTTTTCATTCCTTCAGACGTTGCACTGAACCTCGGCGAATGAGATGGCGCCATACTCGACCCGCGCTGCACCATGCTGAGAGCATCAAAGTTGTTGCACTCGCTTAGGCAAAGGATAAAAAAAAAAAAGTAAAAATACAAATAAGTAATATAAGACTCACGATGACCATTCAAAATGAGTAATGGAGAGTGATAGATGCTCAAGCCACTTAACTCTCCACAAAGGATCTCCCGTCAATTAATTTCTGGAGTGGGATGTTCCCCGTCCCCGACAATTCATAACCACAGAAAGATCAAGCGAGACCCCCGGATCCAAAGAGGGGACTATGGCGGGATGATGTGGGTCCCGGTGAAACCGTGACAGGCTGAGCCCGCACCCGCCACGCAATGGATGGCAATGTGGAGCTTTTAATAATCTGGTTTTAGATCGCCTTGAGATCATGTAGCCTGTTCCGGAGACTTGGCCTTTCGGATGGAAGCGAGGGTGATGACGCCTGGGCATGGTATTTGAATAGTTCGTTCCAGACTTCGGCACTAAATCCTGGAGGCTTCCACGCATTTTGGTGCCACGGTGGGGGCCATTTAGGGGCTAGATTTCTGTGTCAGAATGAGAAGGAAAAAGGGGGAAAAAGATGCAGGGATTCAATGGCGAAAAGTATATGGACTTGCAAACTTCTCAGCTTAGTTCAGCTCAACTCACATCGGTTGAACCCGATTTCAGGCAAGATCAACAGTTGACGCAAGGAAACGGGAGATCGGCGGGGCAAGTGGATTCCCCGCTGAACCACGGTTTGCCACGCTTCGCACTTGATCCATTTGTGACTTGTCTTTTGGGCTTTGTTCACTGATTGGTTTTGATGATTTTGAAGTAGCTCTCTGTATTGGTACAGTGTATGAGTGTATGTCTATCCTGAAATCCACCGGTCTATCGCCCGTATGTCCAATCAGAAAGGAGTTCCGTGTCTATCACGGACTGAATATGTACAGGGAAAAAGAAAAAGAGATGGAGGAGAAAAAAAAAAAGAAAAAACATGATTATGCTGGGTATCTGGTCCACTCGGACTCCGTAGATTCGTGAGTAAAGAAAATGAGGGTTTGACACTTTTGGAAGGGAAGGAAAGCGAGGGCCGAATTCAAACATCTTCGTGTCGCGAAACGGCATGCGCCGTGCTGGTCTCATACTCTGGTGGCCGATTGTCGTGTTGCACGGTCACTGTAATATCTTGTCGGATTCGTAGCGCACGAGCTGATCCATCGTCACTGCTCATGTCCCTCTCCTCGCTAGCGTTGAGGCTGATATCTGAGACAGCTGGGCCGCCCTTGGACTGAGTGACGGTCGTGCTGCCTGGGAAGTTCTGCATGTCGAAGTCACCCGACCGCAATTGACTGGGAGGTCCGTAAGGTCGGGAGCCGGTGCCTTTGCTGGTCCAAGGTCCGGACTTGTACCGATCGGTACCGCGCTTCGATCCTCCAGTCCAACTCTTGAGCGCAGGGAAGACGTCGCGCAGTAGGGACCACACCAGGGGTAGATTGGTGACGAGGACGGCGACGGTGGCTTCGCGGAAGTACCAATTCATGTAGACATAGGAAATCAGCGAGGGGACTAGGCAGTACACCTTGTTGAGCACGGCGGCAACGATGACGAAAAATGCCCATGCCGAAGAGAAGAACCAAGATCAACTTTTGTTTCAGTGGTACTCGGACTTGCATCAGCATGGGAATGGCGACGAGAAGCATGAAGAAATCGGCGGAGATGGAGAGACATCCCTGAACCACCTCATAGTATTGATAGGTCGAGCATTGGTCTGCGGGAAAGTCAGTATCGAAGTAAGTTCAACTGGCAAGTATCCTCCTTACTATTGTCTGGAGGGACGGCCCAGTATTGGTTCAGTGGGCGGCATATAAGGAAGAGCGACAACTCCGTAGCGACAAAGCCGACCGCGACGTAGATAGCGATCCAATTGATCCATTTGCGCTGCTTCAGACCCTCGGTGATACGAGCGTAGATCACCAGCATGCAAGCCTTGCAGCTCCAGACGCAAAGAATAAAAGAATGTTCCGAAACGAACACCCATTTACTGCCTCGTTCCCGCTCCGCGTGGATGGTCGGTGTGACATGAAGCTTCTCTTCATCGGTCATCAGATTGGAGCCTCCGCCGGTTGCTACTTCGTTGAGGGCGACACATAGAATGGTGTACCAGACGAGGCCGAACATCATGATATAGTCATCATGCTGGAGACCGCGGATACCCAAACGTCGAATACGGGCGATACTATCATGCGCCTTGAATCAGTTTTGAGCGGCCCATGCACCTAGAGCAAGAGATACATACAATCGAAGGATACCGCCGAGGAGACCAACGGCGTAAAGCGCCCAGGTCTCGTGGGCGAAGCGGACACCAAAATCACCACCTAGTCCAGACATTGTTTCAGGATGCGAAGAGTGCAACCTATGCGACGGAGAGATTAGCTGGGCGATCAAAGAGGAACAAAGAAGGGGCCGCGGAAGGTGCAGCCACGAACATTATAAGACGGTTGCAGTCCGAGAACTAGTATAAAGTTTCCCGGGCACACATCTGCCGAAGACGATCGCGACTACAGGGGGGGGGGGGGTGAGGAACAACCGGGGAGTTCGCCGAGCCGATGTGATAGGTGTGATAGTACACTGGGGAGAGATGCAGGAGCATCGGAGGACGAAGGCTTATCATAGGCGCACAGATAGATCTGCCGGTGACAGCCACAGCCAACCATAGCCCATAGTGGGGGTTCGGAGGAAGGTGGGCTGTTCCATGGGACTGAAAGGAGATGGGAACCTTGGAAATGAATTTTAAGGAAATTGATATGAAATCGTACCTGGCAGTGCTCGCCGATGAGCTCCACCAGGCGTCAGCTCGTCCGTCTCTCGAGATTGGCTCAAAGAGATTCCGGTTCGGGCTGGCTTTTCTACTTTGAGGTCACATACACGAACAGTACACGCAGTGAATTATTCTTTTTTGCTCTTGAGGCCTAGTTGCCTCTCCTGCGACTTTTACGCGGGACCCTCAATCACGATCACTCTGAAAGGATTCAGGCCCCCAACTTGGCGACGATGTAATTGTTCCTAAATGGAAGGAGGTTAATGTATAAGGCTTGCGCTAACTTCGGTCAAAACCGTACGCCCGACTCCCATCATTTGAGGGCCGCCCGAAAAGGCGAAAGTGAGCACGTGAGCTCAGACAAGAGCCTTCCTAAGTGGGCTAGTGACCTCCGAAGCTGTTCCTGTTTCGCACCTGGATTTCAATCGCGGAAGCCTAGGGCAATGGTTAAGGTGGACAGGGATCATCACGCTATTGTTGAATCGGAGCGGGAAACAGCGTTCGCAGGGACTCATCGTCTAGTTAGCTCGAGGCGGGACCGTCCACTCGATCCAAACATGAACTCTTTAATAGACTTTAGCAAGTGGGATCAAAGTGGGCCCGATCTGCATCCTCTGGTTGGCGGACCGTGCAGATTGAGGGATTTTGCCGGGTGGAGACTGGGGGAGATCCCTACTTTCTACGGCTCCCCAGGTTAGCCCCCCCCCCCGGAAGTCACCATCAGCACGGCGTGGCCATTGTAACCTGCATTAGTATGGTACCGACATCGCGGCTATGGTGCTGTGTAGGCACAATCGACTTGTGGGTGGCGATCATGAGACGAATCGATTCGACCTTCTTAACGCGCATGAGCACCAGAGTTTACCGACCTTGGCACTGAAGGAAGCCCGGCGAATGAGGATCTCCTGCGGATGACTAGCTTTGTTAGTTTCCTTACCCGGATGTGACCGCGCTATGTACCTGAAACCAGAGTCGACATTGGCCGACCCGGTCTCGGAGGCCTGTCTAGATCCAGCGCGCACACACCCTTCCCCCGATCGCACTAAGGCTAGATCAGCTTTCGTCTAGAGCTTGATCAAACAATTGTCATTGTTCCAGTGACTTGGAGTGGATGCTACAGATGCACACATCCACCTGAGGACAGACCACATTGATGGAGAGCCCCAAAGTGAGAGCCATTGGGGCCGTAGATTCGTGGGCCGAGCCCGAAATACGCTTGTGTGGAGGTCGAATTGAAGTCAAAAGATCTCAGGCTACGCTGCCCGAGATGCGCGGCCATGTCCGAAGCTCCAAGGCTTTTGTGGAAGCATAGTGCAAAAGTACCATCAAGTGGCACATTGTCTCATTTAGTTCACACGTGGCGTGGATCTGGGCTCTTCTTCCTTAGTATGTGCTCCGTAACTTTTGGGGGCCGTTTCTAGACGGAGGCAGCGCCCTTCGGATAGATTAATGATGACTAGTGCAGCAGGGAGCTTCACTAGGTGCTTCCCAACGGGGTGCCATCGTTTGTATTTTTGGTCCTCTGTGCCGGTACACGTAGGAGCGTCGGAAGTGCCGAAGTACCATCCGGTGTGGAAAAACTCAGTGGCTTGCTGTAGGGCTCCGGAGACCTTCTAGAAGGTCTTCCTGACAATGTGATACATTCCGCACTCCCTTCGGCCACGGCGCACATAGCTATGCACAACATACTCATGAACAGATGAGATCGAGATCTAGGCCAGAGACCCAGAACATCAAGCGTTGGGTTACTCCACACGTTCTTGCCTCGGATCATTTTCCTATGGGCATGCAAGGACCTGGGGGTTGCCAAGAGATAGCTTATGTAGGGGAAAATTCTTTCTGCTCAAGCTCCCCCTCTAGGTAAAGCGCAAGAGCGCAACAATCCGCGTCTAGTCAGGCTTTCGTTGGCGTTTGGCGCATTTGCCTCCTGAGGACACCAATGACAAGCATCACTAGCCCCACTGGAGTTGGCGGGAGTTGGAGTGGCCACTCCCACTTAGGATTTGAAGATGCTAACTGGCTGCAAGCTCGCCCTGGATTCGATTAGAGTGGTCAGTCGATGTGGAGCTGGGAGAAGCATTTCACGGTTGAGTTGCTATCGTTGCCCTCTGATGGGTTCAATGTGAGGTGGTCGCACTCCGCCCGGGACGCCGGGGGCCCGCACCAGTTTGTACACCACTCCCCGCCTGTACTCCACCGAATAATCATATAACCTGTCTCTCCTTTCTGTATTCTGTCGCTCTCCCGCCGCTCTTTTTCCCTCACACAAGGAAGACGACCCTTGTTCACGGCCTTCCTTGAGACCCGCCAAGTCATCCCGACTTGATCGACCGGAAACACCCACGGGGATTAATCGTCAGTATGGCCGACATTGTCGAGAAGACTCAGGCTACCGAGGAGGTGGTCTCCGAGGAGTATCATGGTGAATTGGTCAACGCCTCTGGTCACAAACAGGAGGTCGAGCGCAACTTCAGTCTGCTCAGTATTTGTGCTGTTGCTGTTACGACCGGCAACACTTGGATTGCACAGGGTGGTAGTGTCGTGACTGCATTGAGCAACGGTGGTCTCGCAGGTTGTATTTATGAATTGTATGCCGAACTCCCGCCTCTGGCATCGACCGAAATGACGTCTAACTTTCTCCCTCCAGCATCGCTGTGTCTATCTGCTATTGGCTTGTCGCCGCCTCTATCGCCGAACTGGCATCTGGTATGCCCTCCTCCAGTGGTGTGTACCACTGGGCTTCCATCACTGCCGGCAAGTATGGTCGTGTTTGCGGTTTCTTCGCCGGCTGGTGGAACTGCCTTGCATGGATTCTAGGTGCCGCCTCCATGTCTTTAATCATGGCTCAGCAGCTCGTCTCCATGTATGCCTTGATGCACCCCGATTTCACGGCGCAGACCTGGAACACCTTCATCACCTTCCTTCTCTGCACCTGGACTTGCTGCGCCATCGTGCTCTTCATGAATCGCTGGCTGCCTTGGATTGGTAACCTCGGCATGTTCTTAATTCTGGCCGGTGTCTTCATCACCATCATCGTCTGCGCAGTGATGCCTCATGTCACTGGCGCCGGGTATGCCTCTAACCACCTCGTCTGGGAGGAATGGACCAACCTTACTGGCTACAAGCAGCAGGGCTTCGTCTTCGTCATGGGTATGTTGAACGGTGCCTACTCTGTTGGTACCCCTGACTGCTCTTCTCACTTGGCGGAAGAGATCCCTATGCCTAGCCGGAACATTCCCAAGGCTGTGCTGGCCCAGATGGGTGTTGGTTTCTTGACTGGTATCTTCTACATGATTGCTATCTTCTACTCCATCCATGACAAGGAGGCGATCAGCAACAGCTCCTACAACTTCCCTCTTGCCGAGATCTATTATCAGGCCACTGGAACCCGTGGTGGTGCCCTGGGTCTCCTGATCGTCGCTTTCCTGCCCACTATGGTCACTGCCGCTGGCTGCTATATTACTGCCGGTCGTACTCTGTGGACCATTTCGCGCGACCGTGCCACTCCCTTCCCTAGCTGGCTCGGCCACATCAACACTAGATACCAGAACCCCTTCAACGCTACCCTAGTGTGCGGTGGTATTGTCACTATCCTGGCCTGCATCTATCTCGGCTCAACCACCGCCTTCAGCGCTTTTGTCGGATGCTTCGTTCAGCTGTCTAGTCTGTCTTATTTCATGGCTATCTTCCCCACGTTCTCACCCGTCGCTCTTCCTTCGTTCCTGGCTTCTTCTACATGAACAACAAGATCGGCTACGTCATCAACATTTTGGCCTGCACCTATATCCTCGCCTTCGTCGTCATCTTCTGCTTCCCTTACGCCCTGCCCACTGATGCTCAGTCCATGAACTACGCCAGCCTGTTGACCGGTGGTCTCACCGTCTTCGTTACCATTTGGTGGTTCGTGCGCCAGGGCTCGTATGAGGGGCCTAAGAACATTCCTCTGACCGACAAGGCTCTGATGGATGACGCGCGATAAGGGCATGACTGTTTGAAGTACCGAAAAATGAATATTGAGATGGCTGTTGATTTTTATATACCATTTTGTTTCACCATGTACCTTTTTCATTTGCTGATGATCTTCGACGACTATCAGATGTACTTATGTGCATTTCTCTTTGGCGTACCTTGACGTGATATTCCCCTTGTGTCCATCACCTTAATCGTGCCGGACATACCTCTCGCATGCATACTTAATTACCTTTCAACTTCACTCGTTCTGAAGCTTGAAAGTAGATAGAAATACACTGTACATCCACCTGAAGCAAGCTAGATACTCTGTCTGTAATCTCATTGTCACATTGTCTAGGAACACCGAATTTGGTCTTGAAGGTTTAATTGGTCGGATAGTCACGTGATACCGCGCTCGTCTCACGCGTGTCGCGCCCCGACGTTCAGCAGCCCTCAACTGCAGGTCGCAATGGTCTTCAAGCCCTTCAAGCCTCCTTCGATTAGGAAGCCCGAGACATCAATGGGAAAAACGGAAGACTCCGATCCTCCAGCCAAAAAACCCCGATTGGAGAAGGATGAGCCAACACCAGCAGACACGCGACCTCCCCCACCATTAAGTTCCCGAAAGCCATTGGTACAAGTCAGGAACGGAAAAGAGACTTCAGGGAAACCCTCCAAGAAAGCTGTCCCCAAAGCAGGCGCCGGCGAACGTTATTTCAATGCCCTCTGGTATGTCCGATCGAGACCTCTATCATTCCGATCTCATGGATAGCATCGTTTCTAACATGGGACCTGTGTCTCTAGGAGAAAACCAACGACAAAGAAAAACAAGACTTGGGATGGAGATGCCATACTTGTTGCCCGTGGCACTCTCTTATCTTTACGAGATGCCGGAGGCAAAGAGATGGGCCGGGTAATTTACCAGCAAGAGCTTGAGCAGGGGAAGATGCTTTACATCTCCGGGAAAGAGGTTGAGATCGACTCTGAAATACCCCGCGCGGAATACCTAGCCACGAGATCACCAGTGGAAGAAAAGAAACAAGCGCCCACGTCGCCGAAAGCGCCGGTCAATATGTCTCTAGCTGCGCTGCGGATGGCCATGGGAAAGACAGCTGCCAAGCCAGCTGCCTCTAATGCGACTACGTCTTTGAAACGCAACTCATCGGCCTTGAAGGATGACAACACTTCTAGAGCATCTACCACCCCGACCTTCGCTGCTTACAAGGCACCTCTCCTCGAGAATACGGTAGTGTCATCGAATGCCACCAAGGCCGTTCCACGACACGATCCCACTGCGCCAGGGGCATTGGTAATGCCGAGACCGAGAACTGTCCCCGAGGGAAAGCAGATTGTGGATGTGGTGGTCGACCCGCTGTTGGTAAAGAGTCTACGACAACATCAGCGCGATGGTGTCCAGTTTCTCTACGAATGTGTCATGGGCATGCGGGATTTCAACGGCGAAGGAGCAATTCTGGCGGACGATATGGGTCTTGGAAAGACACTCCAGACCATCGCGTTGCTATGGACGCTGTTGAAACAAAACCCCATTGCCGGCAATGCCCCCGTCATCAAGAAAGCACTGATTGTTTGTCCCGTGACACTCATCAACAACTGGCGAAAAGAGTTTCGCAAGTGGCTTGGAAACGAGCGAATTGGTGTCTTTGTCCTTGATGATAATCGCAGGCGTCTGACTGATTTTACAAAAGGAAAGGCTTACAGTGTTATGATTGTGGGATACGAGAAGTTGAGGACAGTCCATGAGGGTCTGGCAAGAGGTGCAGGAGTCGATATCATCATTGCCGATGAAGGTCACCGACTCAAAACGCTCCAGAATAAGAGTGGTCAAGCCATCCAGAATCTCAATGCTACGAAAAGAGTTATTCTTTCGGGCACGCCTATCCAAAACGATTTGAGAGAGTTTTTCGCGGCCGTCGACCTCATCAACCCTGGGATCCTCGGCAACTTTAAGGCCTTCATCAAAGAGTTTGAGACACCGATTGTTCGCAGTAGACAACCAGAAGCTACTAGCAAGGATATCGAGAAAGGCGAATCCAGAAATGAGGAGCTCAGAGAACTCACATCTAAGTTCATTCTCCGCAGAACGGCAGACGTTCTGGCCAAATACCTCCCACCCAAGTCAGAATATGTACTTTTCTGCAAACCGACGCCAGCCCAGGCAAATATCTACCAAGCTGTCCTGGCATCTCCTATATTCCAGACAGCGATGGGAAATGCCGAGAGTGCTCTCCAACTGATCACCATCCTGAAGAAACTATGCAACAGCCCGTCTCTACTAACGGCTAAAAACAACGACAATTCACCCAGTGAAACCATCGCTGCTCTTCTAGCGTCCCTACCACCAGCTCTCATGCGCCACTTCTCTCCTTCAGCAAGCGCCAAAGTCCGCGTCCTCGACCAACTCCTTGACAGTATCCGTTCCAACACATCAGAGAAAATCGTCCTTGTATCAAACTACACTTCAACTCTGAACCTCCTCGCCACCCTCCTTTCATCCCTCGGTCTCCCGTTCCTCCGTCTCGACGGAAGCACTCCAGCTCAAAAACGCCAACCACTCGTCGACGACTTCAACCGCCAGCCCGCCGAGAAGTGCTTTGCTTTTCTTTTATCCGCCAAAGCAGGTGGCACAGGACTTAACCTGATCGGAGCCAGTCGTCTCGTTCTTTTCGACGTAGACTGGAACCCCGCAACGGACATTCAAGCCATGGCGCGTATCCATCGCGATGGACAAAAAAACCACTGTCGCATCTACCGCGTCATTCTCAAGGGTAGTCTGGAGGAAAAATCTGGCAGCGCCAGGTGACGAAGCTAGGTTTGGCGGATAGTGTCATGGAGCATAAGGACAGCGTATCGCAGTTTTCCACCGCTGAATTACGCGACTTGTTCCGACTTGATCAGGAAAGTCTTTGTCAGACGCATGATCTTGTGGGATGTGACTGCGGTGGAAGGGGCATCACGTCCTTGCCGTCCTCGGGCGCGGCGACGCCCAAAGAGGAAATAGATGTCGACGAGTTAAGCGATGATGGATCCTGTGATTCCCTCCCTGAGGATCCGTGCCTTTTGAAAGCATCTGAAGTGGACATGGAAGAACAGGAATGTTCTATTCGTCATGGAACGTATCGTGGCCAGCGTTATGCTAAGAATGGAAAAGGCAAGCCTGGACAGAAGGACAAGATGCATCAATCTTTGGCGCAGTACGCTCACATCGACCCAGCACTTCTGTGCGATGAAACCAACGAGGATCTCTCAGCAGCGGTGGATGACGATGTTCTCGTCTCCCTGCTCAAAGATGAATCTAATCGGATCGGGTACATCTTCAAGAAGACGAGCGGCGCGGAGATCGAGACTAAGATGCCAGAGAAATAAAGACTGACCTTGATAAGAAACATACTATAAACAATCGACATGATGTATGAGAACATAGTGCTCTTGAATTGGACTATCTACTATAGTAAGGTAAGGGTATGGTATACGGCAAGAATCAGCGATTCATTTGACCGCAAATCTAAATGTACATAAGAAATAGCCATGAACGGGCCGACAATATCTAGGAGTAAGTATGATATGATGGACATCGAAGAATGGAAAAAAAAAAGAAGAAAGGGAAAGAAAGATGCTCCTGCACATGCACACAAAAAGTCCGCCGAAGATTAATGCACCAGCTCCGATGCTCCCATTTCAAACCTAGGATAAGAGTAGCGCTAATACCGCAGTTTTCCAACAAGGCCGAATGTGTACGCTGTCTCAGCTTCACTTTTCATCTGAAGCATATAGATACGCTGTGAGTTGAGAGAGACGCCGCCTTGTTTGGCGATTGTGCCGCCTTCGATCTCTTCATACACGGATACGGCAATTCCAGTACGTGCGACGCGTTCAAATGAGCTCTCAGGCAGACAGACGTCTAGAAGGACTTCGCTACGGGTCTTGCCGCGGATAATGATGCGTTTCTCCGGCTCCGTGGTGCGCGGTGTGGCTGCGCCGGAGCTGGGTGGTGAGCTAGCTCCGTCGTGCGTTCCGCTTCCGTCGCTGCGGCCGCTAAAGGCGGTACCGGGACGAGACAGCAAGTTTTTGGGAGGCGCGGGCATGATAGTCAAACGGGCAGCGCCCATGTCGCGCCATTTGGAGGCACTTTCGCGGAGGTAGACGCGGATCTTGGCGTTTGATAGACCAATGCCGTCGGCGCCCTTGATGGCCGCTGCAATGCGGCCAATTCCGCCGGATGGAGAGGCTGAGTCTGCGTCGCCATCACCGGAGTACATGCTGCCTTCGCGGCCGCTGCGGGACTCAATGGTAGAACGGGAGATGTTGAACATCTTGCTGCCACCACCGAAGCGTTTGAGTGCAGAGAAAGCGCTGCTCATGGTTCCAACGCTGCTTTCGGAGCCTTCGGCGAGAGAGCGCGGAGAGCTGGAAGCGCGATAACTCTTTCTGCGGCGGGGGAAGCCGAACCAGCTTCCGCCAGACTTAGGTGCTGGGTCGTAGTTGGGTATTTCGTGGTCATTGAAGGGACCGCGGGCGTTCTGGAGAGCGATATAGGTGGGATTGTTGATTCGGGCGTGGTTGATAAGGGCGTAAAGAGCGTCACAGTCGTCAGGGTTGCGGGATCGGAACATAATGTTGTTGCTAGTAGTGATTTGAGATCGCTCGGTGGGAGGCGAGCGAATGCTGATGTCAATAGCAGTTCCCCGGCGGATAGGAACAAGTGGTGTAAGCTCCATTGAAATAAGAGGCCGCGATGATCTTGACGGGGATGTAGAATGGGGATCGGCATTCATTTTGAATGCTTCAATCAGTCCGGGGCTAACGGCGATACTGCATTCGTCAGGAAGCAGGGTCTCCCAATTTCCCTTGCTAGACCAAGCAAAGATGGAAGCAATGACCTTGGTTGACTTGCCAGGTTGCAGCGGCACGGTTCTATAGCCACTTTGAGAGGCAGAGTTGGAAGGAGACAAAGAGCTTGTCTCTGTAGAAGCAGGCCCACGGATCTTCGGCTGAGGAAGGTCTTTTTCTTCCGGTTCCGATTCCGACGAATAATCTGAATCAGAGTCGTCATCCCTCGAGTAATCCGACGAAGAATAACTGTAATGGCGCACTGTCGATGCGTCAGAATCGGTGTCTGAGTAAGAGTCTGAAGCCGTAGAGGGCTCATATTCGTGCTTCAAAGGAGAGGAGCCACGTCGCTTGAGCTTGACACCAGCAGGACTAAGAACAGGCACAGAAGGAAGCTTCGAGCTTGGGGAGCGATGAGGTGGCGGTGGAGGTGGAGGAGCATCATCGTGCTTTGACTTCCGCCGGGATTTTCTTCGTCTTGAACGAGTGGGTGTCTCTGGCTGTGGTTGCTCAGGCAGAGAATCCAGCGGGGGGTAATCTTCATCTTCCTCTTCGGTTCCGCCACTAGACGGAGCCGACAAATGGGTTTGGCTGCTTGTGCTCCGGATCTTGGGGATCTGTGGGAGATATGCGGACGGTACGGATGACACACGAGGAGACTCGGGCTCTGGAGGCTCTCTGCGGGGGGTGCGAGGTGTCTTTGGTGGTGACTTTGGAGGAGACTTCTCCCTGATAGAGTCGGCTGATTTGATGGCATTCTTCACATCGCCGCCGTAAAACCTGCCTGGGGTGGGGGAGTCTGTTGCCGGCATGGGCTCAAACGCTCTTTCTGAAAGAGCAATCTGCGCAGAGGCATCACCGGAAGCGAGACTCTCCCCCATAGTCACCGTAGCGGGAGTGCCTCTGCGCCTTGGACCTTTTCAGGCCATGAGAGGCCTTTTCGGGACTTGCCCTTGACGGCAGAAGCTCCAGACCTGAACGAGCTTGCTTGTTCGACAATTCAGAGTCTCCCGTGGTGTAGTCGGTTTCCCGAGTGGCTGTTGAAATCAAAGAACTTCTGTTGTCGGTAGCGGAGCTCACAGTACTGGGCTCAGAGTATTGCTCCTTCGGGGTCAAAGAGCGCCGTTTGCTCGCCGCCTTCTCGCCAATTGGGATGTCAACGTCGCTGGGGTTAGTTCGTGGCGGAGAGTCGTTGACTGGAGATTTGCGAGCCTTATGTTGTTTAGCTCGACTGATGAAGCTCTGAGTTCTGAAGATCGCAGGGGGAACAGGTTCAGATCCCAAGAGCTGCACCCATTCCGCGCCGATTTCAACTTCATCAATACGAAGAGAGAGCAACTCCTGCCAATATTTCTCCTCGCCAGGTGCGCTGCGCAGCATCATCACAATCTCGCCTTTGGTCTCGCCGGTGCGGGCTGAGACGCAGCGCAAATCCATTGGGGGAAAAGAAGCCAGCGATCCGAATGGTCGATTTCACAAATCAACAAGTCGCCTCCTGGGCCATCATTTGATGCGTTGTCTCGATATAACAGTTCCGCCCGACAGTCAACCAACTGGCCACTAGAGTGGTACAAAGACAGATTGAAAAAGTCGCGGGCCCGGACATGGCGGGTCTGATCAACTGAGACATTCTGAAGTATCCCCAGTGTCATCGGATCTCTGGCGCGAGTCGGGTCAACGCTTGCAGCGGACTCGTCCTCGAGCCTCGCTCGTTCATCCCGTGTACGTTTCCGTGCATCTACCACAAGCGCTTGGTAGGCATTTGCTATCTCCTCTGCTTTGGGCGACGGCTGCAGGATGTTGATTCCTTTGAAGCTTTTGGCGAGATACTTGAGTCGCACTAAAGGTCGCTTTAGCAGATAAGCGACATCCACCTTCTCACCGTCGGCATCGACCACGTCGCCATTCTCATCACGCTCCATACCCTCATCAAGACTCTTTGTGTCACCATTGTCTTCCTCGCCTTCTTCTAGCGGTGCAAGGTTGACAATAACATCTTTGAATCCAAGTCGCCACGCTTTGAGATATTCGCGGTAGACTCTTTGCGCGCCTTGGGCCCACGTAAGTAGCGCATCCGGGTTGTCTTGCGGGATACGCTTATGCAGAGTCTTCAAACGTTCAATTGCGACTCCCATATTGACAATGGGTTTGGAGAAGTTCATGTCGTCTTTCGGGTCCATGGAGGGTCGGAACAAACCAGCAGCAATTGCAGCGTCGGACCGTGACAACACACAGGTCAACAGCACCGGAATCACACCTCCCACGAGGGTCTTGAGCTCGCGCATATACTTCGCTTCGTCTGCAGAGAGTTCGGCCATAATGTCTGGGACCGTCGCACTGGCCAAACGGCTCTTGTTTGTGCGGATACTTCGCGCAGATCGGATGCTTCTGCTTCGGCCGGTAGGAACTGACAGAACCGACATGAGATCGTTGTGGGTAGTAAGGCGTCGTTTCAGCTGAGAAGAGACTACGGGCAGAGAATTGGGATCAAAATTGTCCTTCTCCTCAGCTGCCTCTTCGGCCTCCTCTAGCGTCTTTTCTTGGCATGTTTTCTGAGAGACGGATGAGTCTTCAATAAGAGTGCTCAAAGTTTCGGCAGAAGCTATTGTCGACAAGCGATGACCTCCGGTGCTTGGGAATGCTTTCTTCCGGCCTAACGGGACAGGTGCATTATTGCCAGAGACTTCAGATCCTTCTGAGGCTGTTTGTAGGTCCGAGTCCAAGCTCAAAGTGCTTTCTTCGTATGGCTTGTCGCGCAGTTTTTCTTCCCGAATCCTGAGCGGCAACGGTCTCGGAGCTTTACCGATGCTCGACAGTCTGACTTCTGATGTAGAGTCGCGATCGAGTGACTTGCGTTTCTCAGAGATACTATCCTTGTCTCTTGAATGACGGCTATGTGAGCTCTTCGGACGAGACTCACTCTCTAAGGACAGCTCAGATGGAGAAAGTATCGTGCTTTCATCATCTGCTAGTCTCCTTGATCGCCGTGCGCGCGCTGATCTGATGTCTAGAGGACCCGGCATGTCATCTTTTGACTCATTATCGAGGAAAGGGTCGGGCGTGTCTGACAGCCATGCCTCGATCTTGGCTCCGCGTTGTCCAGGCGGAACAGGCGTAGGCCTCGGTGGCTCCGGTTCTGGTAATTTGAACATCTTCCTGGACTCGTCCACAATCTGCGCGAAGATTCCCCCTTCGGCACTTTCGAGTGGCCACGGGAGGGTTGGCCACGAGCTCGCCGACGCGACAACTCGGTAAAGTCGGCCTCGCTCTTCGCCCATTCCACATCGTCTGGCGGTGGTGATTCCCTCTTTGACGCTTCCGGGATATCTGACAATGTTGTGGATCTTGGTAGGTCGGTCTCCAAGTCGCTGTCGGCCACGGACTCGATATCTGCCTTGCGCGGGCTCGGGTGCTTTGCTTCGGGAGTGGGGGATTTTGAAGCGACTGTATCTCGTCGTGTGCCTCGCTTGGGTCTTTCTAGCTCGTCCTTATCATTTTCTCGTTTTGCGCGCGGAGTTCCTGTCCCCTCATTGGTCGTGTATTCGTTTATTCGTTTGGGCACGGGGAGGTTTCGGGTAGACGTTTGAGTATTGGATCGATTTCTCCGCCAGTGCTCATCACTAATGACACGTTTGCGCGGAGTGCTATGGCTGCGCTTCCTGGTTTGTGGGATTTTCTTTTCTTTTTCTTTTTCTGTATCTTTCTCTTTTGGCTTCTCCACCTTGTCGGCCTTCACGTTTTCGATCTTGGGCTTGGGTTTCGGGGTCTTCTTCGGTTTGTTTTCTTCGTCATCGTCATCGTAGACACCGTCATCGATCGTAATCACTCCGCCGCCTTGTTGCTGCCATTGCCGCACTCGGGCGCGCACAGTGTTTGTATCGTGGACTCCTAATGGCTGGCCGATGTCGAGGGGCTTAGTAGATCTGGTGGTCCCTCCAGCTTTGGAGGGGCGATTTGGCGTTACAGGAGTCGGCATGGGTAACTGTGCAGATCGAACCGTGATCAGTACGTGTCGAGGAATTCTCGGGAGGTTGTTGGCACGGTATACTCGAAGCCACAGAGGAAACTCACCAGCGCCCGCTGATCTAAATTTCGATCACAGATCGTCAAATTTCATAGCCGTACAGCATTCGCTGTCCAGTCGGACTGTGCCAGAGTTGATCGAGGGGATGTAAACAAGACGATAGTGCGGCTGACACCGCCCGATAAGACCGATGCGCTCTGGCGCCCACACGTTTTGGCTGCCCGGGAAACCGCCGATCCGACCAAGCGATCAGCGCGTCTGCGACCGCTCTGTAGAAGTTGGGACTCTGGGCCCTTGCAGACGAACCGCCTGATCGAGTTGCCACGCGTGATATGGTCGGCTGCTTCTACCCTGCTTATGGGCTTTTTGCCCACTGCGAGGGGCTCGATGCTCTTGGCATTCTTCACAATGCTAAGGGTGCGCAGGGAATGGGCGGCTTTTAATCATGAGTCTGATCAGTGGATACTGGACAATGGCCTGGGTGCCTGAAGTGGTCCCTCATGCAGCGTCATCGTCTGCGTGGTGCGAAACAGGCTGTTTACGCTGACCGTATATCTGTATACTTTTCTGCTTGCTCGCTTTCTAGCTTCACACGTTCATTTTACATTGATTTCCTTTCCTCGGGAAATATGCTTATCCTTTCTACATTAATCGCCAGCTACTATGGCCTCCATCTTTTGTTTGCCATGTGCATCAGATCTCTCACCTTCAAAGGTGGCCCGAGTCTCCGTAGATTAACCGTTCCCCACTACATCCACCCACCCATGCGGCTATGACGGAAGAGGTGCTACTGACATTTGTGCTTCTCGCCTGACCCCTGCTGGGCCCTAATGGCGCCCGAAATGGTCCTGATGCTGTCGAGCAGATAATCTAATGCACTGGGTCAGCCACCTTTGTTTCGCATGGGGGAGAAGGGCCAACCAACATGCCGGGACCACAATCCAGATGAAATTCATGAAGAAATAATACAACCAGAAGTAATACCCTTCCGGTCGGCAGTACGCCACCCCGTTCGCATAGTGGTCGAAGAGACTGGTGGCATAGTATAGCGTGTCGCCGTAGAGGTGGCTCATGCACACCATCAACTGTACCGGATGCCGTAGGGAGTGTCTCGTCGCGGTCAGATATGCAACGCCAAAACATAAAGGTCCCCACAGCAGCTGGTGACGGGTCAGCGGGTCGAGCTTTCGGGCCTTTGCGGAATTCCCGGGATATCCTTACCACGGTCATCGTCTCCATGCAGAGTACCAGGGTATCGGAGGTCATATACCGAGAGTCGGATAGTGCATATTCCTTCCACAGCTGCCCGAAAAGATCTTGGGCCGATGCCATATGCTCATGATGAATCATAAAATAACCCTCGAAGAAGCAGTGCAGTGTTCCCGCTGTTCCCTTCGTTAATTCCCGATCTCATTATGTTTGGACGTCTGTTCATACATAGCACAAACCATAGAATGGCGAGCCGATCGGCCAGACGCAGAGTCGGTCGCACGTAACTGGCCAAGCTGAAAGTCAAACCTAGCAGGGCCGCGCAACCACCTCCGGCCGAGACCAGTAGCTCGAGTACGGAGGTTTGGTTGGGCGAATAGTCGACGATATCGACCTCCAGGGGATAGTAGGGATGTGATGCCATTGCTGCCAGTGGGTCAGAAAGCTTATTTGTGCCGCGAAACACAGTCCCCCTCCGAGTCTAGGTCTGCGAGGACAGATCGATCTGGCGTTAGATCGATGAGGCCGTGGGGGGAATGCCTGCGCAGCCATTTGTACGCGTTGAGCGCATAGTGGATCGGAGAGGTTGGGCCAATTAGAACTTCAAAACGGCATGCCTTGGGCTAGTTGAAGCTGCAGCTTTCCCTGGAAACAATCTGCACCTAAATTGATTATCCGGACCTCATATCCCGATTTTCAATCAATGACCTAGCGCGAGATTTTTTCCCTTGCCCCAGCTTTCTCCTGGGTTACGTCTCGTCATTTGGTGTCCTGATTCTGCAATTGTTCTGTCAGGGCTTTGCACTAATTTCATACGTTATTGCCTGTGTATTCTGCTAAATGGCGAGTTAAGTGTTATTCATGAGCGCTATCTCCAGATGATTGTCACAGGAGGCAGGCGGAAACTGTTTTGACTCGTGTTGGTCAAGTTCTTACTTGCGCGATAATGGCTAACCTCGGGATAGATAAGGAGGCTCGCCGCACCACCATCAGGAACCTAAGACTTTAGCATTCTCATTCAATTGAGCAGAAAAGTAGCCTGAACAATCCATGAATATAATCTTCTAAATAATCATTCATCTGAAACATCTATCTTGCTCCCCAGGATTGGCTGCAAAACCCCGCTCGAGGTCAGGTGACTAGGTGTCAACTCCCCTAAGGTGGCCGGACTCCCCCGATCTTGAAACTCGATGACTTCTCCTTCTATGCGTTGCTGACACTCTCAGAAGCCAAGTTCTTCTTGATATTTGTCCCGCGATGGAGTCGCCGCCAGGCATTGCGGCCCTCTTCGTCATCCGCTTCGATATCAGGACCGGGTAAGTCTTACTCTTAGAGCTTGCGGTCAGGAGCGGTGGGTCGCTGACACGCGTTTGATGCCAGATATGTGGTTTCGTGGAAACAAGCTATCCCAGGAGGTATGTGCGAACGCAAACTGTCTCCTTCCGAGACGCGGCGCTGACAGAGAGTCGCTATAGTTGAGGTCGAAGGTGTGGTGGAATACAAGTCGCTCCCCTCCGGACTACATAATGTGACGGAAGACCTGGTGTGAGTGGTCATAGGTCTGCAAAGCTCGATACAACAGTGAAGCCTAACTTTCATGCCCTTCGTTTAGGTACTTCGTCCATGAGCAGTACGCGGGTGTCAGCGCGTTCGTCAATCAGCCCGCCGCAGAGGCGGAGCGCAATGCGAAGATGTTTGCGGTTGGCGTTCTGGTCCCTTTGAGTGCTGGAAGATTAGGGAAGAGCTGGAGACATGCTCCGAGGCTACGTGAACTGACGCTGTTTGTAATCTCTGGCATCAATTCGCTTCACCTTGCGACTGACACCAAAGCTACTCGACAGGAAATATGCCGCAGATCTGTCTGATACAAAGGCGCTATCTGAATACTGGGACGCCTTCAAGATTGGAAGCCCCGAAGTTGCTACTTCAGAATCTCCCTTGGAATCACCCATCAGCCTGCGATTTCGCCCAGGCGACAGACCAGACGGACACCGCAACCGCGCATTTAGCGATGCGATAGTATTGCAGACTCCCAGACCAACCTTGACACCGTTTCATCCTGCTTCATCCCTCCCAGACTTCCTCGAATGCTTCGGTCCCTTGATATTCCCGTTATGCAGAGCAGCGTTGCTACGGAAGCGCATCCTTTTCATGGTTGAAGCACCGGTGCAACAACCATGCAATTTTGGTATTGTCCCATCCTTCACAATGACTGAAGCTCCCCACTGATTGGATTTTTAGTATATGATCTCTCATTGCTAGCTTCCCTACCGAACTCCCTGTTACAGGTGCTTCCCGAAGATCTCACCCCGCCGTTGCGACCGCGTCCCCTCTTCAATGTTGGCATTCACGATATCCCTGATCTCGCCTCATATGACTCGGACAGATCAACACAAAACCTCGAGAAGGATCCCAGTTGGATCGCCTGCTCCACAGACACCGTCTTGAGCATGAAGCCTGAGCTCTACGATGCACTCGTCACCCTGCCCCCGCCATACTCTCAACAGGGCTCCGAGCAGGCCTTCCCAAAAATTGCCTTGATAGATCACTCTAGTACAAAGCACAACTCAAACCAAACAGTCCAACTCAAAGCAACACAACGAGATGCTCGCCGATATGCCATGCTGCGCAGAGGCCTTCGGCAGTTCTCCAGCGACCGAGCAACGTCTCCAAACACCGATGACTCCGACACTGACTCAACCTACTCATCCAGTCCCATCGTCGAGCCTCTTTCATGGACTCGACTAGCTTATACCTCTTTCATGTGGTGGGCTTCCGCCGGCGAAAACCGCGACGGTTTATCAAAAGAAGAGGAAGAACATCAAAGTGAACAAGACGCCCGACTTCTGGCAAGCATAGAAAGTTTTGCATACCCCGCCTCGAACCCGAATGAGCGTCGTTCCCTACATCTTGAAGACCAGAGTCAAGAGCCTCTGGAAGTCGCGCTGGTAGCTTACTTCCGTCGTCTCACGACCCAGATCTTTCAAACGCTTGCTAGCGCCATTGCGAGGCATGACTCGGATGGCCATAATGATGCCTATGAGCCTTATTCAGATGCTCCGGTGAATGAGGAAGGAGATCTATCTCTTTCCATGTCTCGTTCTCTTCACGTCGAGGACGATGACAATGCCCCGCTGCTGCGCCAGAGACAGCAGGGGAACCATTCTCGGCGTGATCACTCCGCTCAGGATTTTGAATCAGAAGAGCCTATCACTATAACCATCGCTGATATGGTGGAGATGGGCTTGGACGTGTGGAGCGCGACAGACCGCATTTTCGTCGAAGAGCTAGTCTTGCTCTGGTGGGGCCGTTCTGCATATGTTGACAGCGCACGTATTCGCTGCTGTGGTATTTCCATCTTGTAAATATGTCATGATTTTCACATACACCCGCTATTTAAGGGCTGGATGTCGAAAGCGTCGGCATTATCTGCGTCTACACCATCTTCCAGGAT
The DNA here is from genome assembly GCF_028827695.1 of Penicillium maclennaniae. NCBI lineage: Eukaryota > Fungi > Ascomycota > Eurotiomycetes > Eurotiales > Aspergillaceae > Penicillium > Penicillium maclennaniae. Next base: position 416,205 of record NW_026623215.1, on the reverse strand, counting down.
CTCTGCGAGCTGAAGCTGGATGTCCTCTTGCAATATGCGTTTTGGACCAAATATCCGAAAGATGTCTATCCAATTCTTGGGTAGACATTCTGCCATTAAATGCGAATCGACATGCGAAGTGCTGGGAAAAGTCTGGAATATGTACAGATGATGTACCAACATAGGAAAAGTGAAGGAGAGCGGATCTCAGACGAAAGTTCATCACAAGAACAAAGTTCATAGCAAGTAAAATGAGAAAAGGAAGAAAGACTCTTAGCCAAGGCATCGCGTGCACGGGATGCAATAAAGTTCGATGGAAGCAATTCAAAAAAAAAACAAGGTTATGCACCTGCGCCGGGGTATTATGGAAAAGACAAGAACCGGCTCAAGAACAAAAAATAGGGCCCAGAACATCATATATGCAAATCAATCGCCATCATCGTCGGAACATGCGCACGGGGGCGCTCAAGTCCCTCCGCTCACCCAGCTCACCTTCGCTCTTGCTATCCGGTCGAAGGTTCGGAATGCGACGGGGACCACGGGTTGCGGCTGCGCCGGTGCTGCCAATGGATCCCACTGGCCGTCCGGAAGGCTCGGCCGCACTCACTGAGCGGACCTTGCTGCGTGCTCGGCCGCGGCGCTCTCGGATTTTGGCCAGAGCTTCCTCTCGGTTGATAGGTGTATCCGAAACAAAGGCAGCGTTCTGAGACCCAGCGGCTTCGCGGAGAGGGACCCGTTTTGTGCTTGCGAGGGTAGGCCCGTAGGCACTCCGTTCAGTGCGTCTACCAGTTCTGCTCTCGTTGGTTTCGCGAGCAAGAGATTCTGTTGTTGAGCTAGGGGCGGCCTTGAGTGGCAATGGGGGAGCGGTTGGGGTAGTGGAGTCCGCATGGCGACTGGAAGAGGCAGTTGAGGTGCGCATCCCGTTCAAGGCGTCGACCTGCGAGCTCTTCAGTTCAGAAAGTGTGAAAGAATCAGTTCGTCGGGGTCGAACATTGTCGCGAATGGGTGATGGGAACGTCTTGAAGGTTCCGGTCTCAGGTGAAAAGGTCACCATAGGCTCCTCAGGCATACGCATTTGCTCCGGGAGTTCGATGGGCTCTGGCTTGACAGAAGTCTCGGGTTGCTGGTAGACGGGGCTGGGAGGGTCGACAGAGGGTGTGTGGCTTGAGTGAATGTAGATTTGCTGTTGGTGTTTGAGGCGGGCCTGCTCTTCCACATGAGCTTGTTGCTCAGCACGTGCCCGCTCTTCAAGGGCTTGCTGCTGGCGCTCACGGGCTCTTTCAGCGCGAGCTTGCTCCTCAACAAGCTGCTGTTCAATGCGAGCTTGTTGCTCGGCACGAGCCTGCTCTTCGACAACTCGCTGTTCAGCACGAGCTTGCTCTTCAAGAGCTCGTTGTTCAGAACGAGCCTGTTCTTCCAGACGAGCCTGTTGGATGGCGCGGGCCCGCTCCTCAACGCGGACCTGTTGCTCAAAGCGAGCCCGCTCCTCGGCACGGGCTTGCTGCTCAAGGCGAGCTTGCTCCTCCGCAAGCGCTTGCTGTTCAGCCCGCGCCAGCTCTTCAGCACGTGCCTGCTCTGCCGCTTGGCGTTGCTGTTCGTCGCGGGCTTCTTGCGCTGCTTTAGTCTCGGCCTCTAGCTGTGGCTTCTGAAACCTTTCAAAGTATTCTTCGTCGTAAATGTAACGGCGACCCTGACTTTCCGCAAGCCGGCAAGAGCATCGCTCAAACTGACATTCGATGTTCATAAAATGGACCATTTCTTCAGCCTCGGCTCTCCGGCGACGCTCACGGTCAAGCTCTTCCTTCAGGTTGTCCAAGGCTTCGGGATCAAGGTGTGATAGAGACGTGGTGGTAGTGATTGTTTGCTCAACCTCGATGGGAGTTGTGCATTCGGAAAGTCGCAGTTTCTTGGGAGGGGTGGCTTCGGCCGCATCGCCGGATTCCATCTCGGACATCTGAGATCGGGCGGAGTCTGGTGCCACGCGCTTTGGTCGTCGCGGGGTGGTCAGAAAGGCGAGATCGCCCTCTGCCAGGGACAATCTGCCGAAGTCTTCCCTCCGAATCTCGTGGGCGCGGACTTCTAATGTGCTTGAGTGGTTGGATGCCTCCATGGACCGAAGCTGGCCCTTGAGAATTTCCAGTTCTTCGGTTAGACCGGCAAGAGCGTATGCACGTTCGAATGCCTCTTGCTTCGCCTTGTTCTTGGCATCCCGCTCTGCTGCAAGTTCCTTTTCGATAGCCTTAGATTCAGATTTGGAGTGCTTCAATTCTTCTTGTAGTTTGACCAGATTTGATCCCGCACGGAAGGCCTCTTTGCGGGCTTTGCGAATTTCTTTCTCGAAGATCGACCGTTCTTGGGCTTGGCGTTCTTTGGTGCCGTGTAATTCTTCCAACAATGATTCCAGTCGTTCGCTAATTCGGCGTTCTCTTGATTGTGCTTCGGCAAGCTCTTCTTGTACTGAGCTCAGGGCAGACTCTGCCTCCTCACGGCCGATGATTGCTCTTTGAAGGGCGGCATGATTTGCGGCAGCTTGACCGGCGCTGGGGCTACCCTGACGCGAAAGACTGTTCAAGAATGCCACTTTGGCTTGCACTTCGGAGACCCCCTTAGTATTTTTATGGTGAATAGACAATAAATCTGAGGGCAGTGAAGGAGAGGCGGGAATTGTCTGTTGATTCATGCGTTCCGGCGAGACCGGGTGAAGGACCTTTGCGGGGCTAAGTACGGGACGCGTTGGAGACTCCATCGCGGGCGTTGTCGAGGAGAAGTGGGCGACAGGTTGATGTCAAGAGGTCATGAGGGCGTCACAGGTGGTCGGAGATCGGTTCGAGGGGAAAGTCTCAAAGGAAAATCACCGTTCTCGATTGGAGGGTGACGCACCCACACACGAGTTGTTTATTGCCCTCTCGGGACAAATCAGGTGACTGTTGCCCTGGTCACCACACTAAAGTTCCCAAGGCGGTTAGCTCGACAGACTGAAGATCAGACATCACGTGCTGATATCCCGCACTCACTTTATTTTATTGCCCGAAAGATCCCACCGCCTACTGACATCGGAAGGCGGTTTGTCCACCTCACTTGCTCACATGTGACGATCATAAAGTATTCGAAGCCACACAGTGGGTGTCCACGTCAAAATATGCATGAGATCGTGACGCTACAACTGGGTCAGCGGGCCAACTACCTTGCGACTCATTTCTGGAACCTCCAGGTTGTTAAAACCTCCGCGCTAATATCTTCATGTCTAATACATAAATAGGAATCTTATTTCACATACAACGATAGCGAAGAGACACCGGTTGATCACGATGTTCATTTTCGACCTGGAGTCGGTGCAGATGGCTCTGAGACGTACACTCCCGGACAGTAATCTACGATCTGAAGGGTGGATTCGGCACACTGCGAAAATACAATGCGCTGTATGAGCTAAGCGAGGAGGCCGTGACTGGCCTTTGGTAGGTGCCGAAGAAGTCATTCAGCATACAACTTTCAGCTAAATTGTATTTCAGGGATGGCCAAGAAGTTGTCCAGAAGCAAGCGCCCATTCTGCAAAGCGATTATCAAAAAAGCTTAGATCTGGGCACTCCTGCTCCCCGATTGACTTCGGAAACTGTGCGTTATTGGTCCGATTACAACAGAGTCTTCTACCATCCCCGCTCAATCGTACAAATGAATGAGTATGAGCTGAACTCTCAAATCATGCCGTTTGAGGACTGGAACACCGGTGGAGAGCTGTTCAATGACCTCGACAAAGAACATGATCTCTTAGATCGGGACGTGAGGCCATTTGCAGAGGAATGCGACCAACTGCGAGCACTGCAACTATTCTCTGGAGCAGATGATGCTTGGGGCGGATTTGCCGCACGGTATATCGACCGGCTTCGAGATGAGTATGGAAAGAAAAGTATCTGGGTCTGGGCCATTGAGGATGGAACCAAGGTCCAGCGGGTAAGTTAATTCGTCAGCCCTCATTGAAGACAGAATACTGACATATGGCTTTGCAGCACCAACAAATGAAAAAAGACATTAACAAGGCCAAGTCGATATACTCGATTTCCCCCCCAGTCAAACCTCTATGTACCTCTCATAGACTTACCGCCCAAACTTCCCAGCTATTTGCAGGTTGACCGTCGCTCGCGCTGGCAAACTACAGCACTGATGTGCTCCGCGGTCGAGACAGTGACCTTGCCGTCCCGGCTGCGGCCGTACCATGATTTCGAGTCATCTCTGGCTGGAGATGACGGGACTCACAATATCTATGAGCTGCAAACCACTTTCAACCCCAGAGAGCACGGACACAAATCACCCACCAAAGAGGATGGATCACCTCAGGCGGAAATCGAGTTTGACATTGACTTTACGTATGGCGGTGAGAGCAGCAAGTCTGCGCATATTTTCAACCAGGTCCAGGTGATGCGTGGAGACGAGCCCGAGAACGTCACAGAGTCAATAGAACAAGACCTTGGTCACGTTCGCAGACTCAGATTATTCAATTCGGAGCCCATGCTCCAAAGGTAACTTTTTCCACATACTAGAAACTCTTGAACCTCCCAGCTAAAAAAGGATACCACTAGCTACTATACACCACTCCGCCTACCTATGCTTGACAGTTTCCCCCACGGGATGTATCCTAAATCCAAGTCCGGTTCTGGGGTAAGCGTTCTCGCCGCATTGACCGCGTCGAACCGAACAGCCGAGAGAATCAAGGCCATTGAGACGAGCACCGCACGTATGCTCTCAGTTGATGAACGCGAGGCCATGCTCAATGGACTGGGTGAGATAAGAGAATCCTACGAGACTGGGTGGAGCAGTGGATCCGAGGACGATGATGACTAGACGAGGGACAGGTCCCAGCGCAGCATTGACCTCATAATTTCCCTCGAACGGCCATAAGCGATTGCCGGGCCGATGATTTCGCGAAGATTGTCGCGCGAACCTGAATTGAGTTTGGCCTTGTGGCGATTTTCCACTATCGGTTGTATGCCAAATTTAGTGCCCAATGGCCGTGGCCACCAGGGGCTGGGGCCGTTCAATGTGTGACGCATGATGGCCGGAATACGAGATGCCATTGATACTACGGCCACTTAATTTAGCTAGTCGCTTACCCCAGATAATAATTGCGGTAGACCCGATCTCTATGAAATGCCACATTGTGGCTCCTGCAGAGTTTAAGACATGAATTAGGGCATCTTATCCCAAGTGAGACAGGTCGTTTTCTTGGGGAAAGGCGTGACCCCTCACACAAACTCTGGCTCTCGCGACATCTACGGCTCCTTCCGTTCCCCATGTTGGTCAGGAAGCCCGTACAGAGGACGTGCGAGAAATGGTCCTTGGACTCAGCCCACCGAGGGGGTCAGTGACGTTGCCCCCACCATGCACCTGTCAACTCTTGCCACCTCTTTGCCAACGGGCAAGCCGGGTTGTCATTGGTCAAGTTGACAATTCCTACGGCACTGGAAGAGCTTGATGGGGTCCAGTGCACCAGGTCAGAATGACACAATCCTAGGAACGTGAGGCAGTTACCATGGGAAGCTCCGAGACATTTCAGCCATGGCGAAGAAGCAGGAGAACTGGAAAAATGCGACCACAACTGCGTAGCTCAAGCCATGTGACAGCACGAGCTTGGAACTTCTCATCATTGGCATTGCACCAATCGCATGGGCTGTTCGGGAACTTCCCTGCAACGACGTGCTCTAGTGCTTCTTCACCACTCGTTGTGTACCACACCTCGGCCAAGTCCCCCTGGCGTCAGCTTAGCATCACCTCTTGGTGAGTCCGACATGGGGGCTGTCATGTAACGTTACCTGCAGGACCTCAGGGACCGACGCCCAACAGCGTGGCAGGTAAGCCCAAGTTGGCTTTGTTTTGACTAGCGGGCAGCCCTGCGGCTTTGCCGGGCCCACGGTTATGCACTGGTTCCGTGGCTTGTTCATTGCTTAGGGCAAAATGAGGGGGAAATAGACTGCAGGATCGTGGCTTGCATCGGCCCACTCCTGGGACCCTGAAATCTGGAAAGGAACGGAGGGAGAAAACAACCAATATCATCCAAACCCAGTCTATTGCACGGATGTCACAACTCCCGGGTAATTTCCCGGATGGGCCGCCTTGAGGCTTCTAGTCCTTAGCTCTTTGACCTACAGAACTTGGAATCAAAGCGCTAGCTCGCTGTGGCGATTCTTATTCGCGAGGTTTCCCCATGCAATATGACTACCCCACAAACAACAAATGAAACCTATCTTATCTTCTCCAGTCTTCTCCAGATGGGGCGTCCATCTTGGAATGGAACTTGAAGTCTCATGATCTCACGATAGTTTCTCATGATACGGGGATCCGACCACGATTGCACGATACCCAGTGCCAGACCAAGAAAGAAACAGTCGAAATCTGTTGTATCGAACATGGAGTCCCCTGGTTCCTGGCCTGTCTAAAGCCCCAGCCCCAAGATGAGCTATCTTTCGGGCCTGTTCCGTGTCGCGTTCCGCCAAGAACAGACATGCATCATCGGCTCGATTGTAGTTGCGCTTGAGCGTCGGTCTCTCAACGCTTTGAGTTTGTTAGCAAGTACCCTGGCTGTCCCCATTCGGAGAACCAGAGGCCAATTCTGAGACCAGCACCTCCGTCATTGGATTGTCGCTGCCAACCGGATTGATACTTCTCTTTAGCGTCTGCCCTGCAACGAGACTTATTTCACGATGCATCGTGGGCTGTCGACAATGACGGAATCAAGGCCGGTTGATTCACCCGTGTACCAAATTTGGTTACATTATCAAGCTGCTTACCACTCGTCGAAGCGATACTTTGGTCCCACAATTGCACGGATCAACTCTTGCCAGCCGAATTTGGATGGCTCTCTCTTGAGCCAAAAAGAGAACTCTGATGTCAACGTCTGACGCCCAGCCCCGCCCAGGCTAGTACTGCAGCTGGGGCTTAGTCTATAAATCTCCTCTCCTTCTTCTCTGCTTTCTGGTTTGTGAAGCAATTCGTGTCAGGACCTCTTTCGCTACGGTTCTTACCTAGTTCTGTCTAGGCATTGTCAGTCGTTTCAAATTTTGATCAATACGCATTTCTCTCGTTGCTTATACAAGATGCGTGCTGTGCCAATTCTTCTTTTGGCTGTCGCCAGCTTGACCTCGGCTGGCGTCCTGCCTAGGGAGCCTGTTGCCGACTTCGACGTCGTTATTCGAGGCCACGATGATGGTGGTCATGGCGGCGGTGGAGAACATGGAGGTGGACATGGTAGTGGCGAAGGCGGCGGCCATGGAGGAGGAGTAGGTGGTGGTGATTACCCTACTACACCTTGTGACACTGAGACTGCTACTCCTGTAGTGTCTCCCACGACTATTCCGTGTGAGACTACGACTACCCCAGAGATGACTCCTACCACTACTCCGTGCGAGACTACTACACCCGTCGTGACTCCCACGACTACTCCATGCGAGACCACCACTACCCCAGAGGTGACTCCCACGACTACTCCGTGCGAGACTACTACTCCCGTCGTGACTCCTACGACTACTCCATGCGAGACCACCACTACCCCAGAGGTGACTCCCACGACTACTCCGTGCGAGACTACTACTCCCGTCGTGACTCCTACGACTACTCCATGCGAGACCACCACTACTCCAGAGGTGACTCCCACGACTACTCCGTGCGAGACTACTACTCCCGTCGTGACTCCTACGACTACTCCATGCGAGACCACCACTACTCCAGAGGTGACTCCCACGACTACTCCATGCGAAACCACCACTACTCCAGAGGTGACTTCCACAACTACTCCGTGTGAGACCACCACTACTCCAGAGGTGACTCCCACGACTACCCCGTGTGAGACTACAACTACCCCAGAGATGACTCCTACCACTACTCCGTGCGAGACTACCACTCCTGTCGTGACCCCCACGACTACTCCTTGCGAGACGTCTACGACGCCAGTGGTGGCTCCGACCACTACTCCGTGTGAAACAACTACAACCCCGGTTGAGACCCCCACTACCACTCCATGCGAGACTTCTACGCCTTCGTCTCCTTCGACGTCAACTTCGACTCCATGCGAAACCTCTACTGTCCCGACCTCGCCTCCGGCAACCACCACCACACCGTGTGAGACGACTACACCGACAGCACCTCCAGCGACCTCAACGCCATGCGAAACCGAGACCGTTACTACCGCACCTCCCACTACAATCACCACTACTTTCACCACCACTACTTGCCCTGGTACGTAAAGCCGCTGAGCACGATATCAATATAGGTACTAATTTTAAAAGTCACTTGGAGCACAATCACTAGCGGCTCAACTATCATTACCACTCCTGTGACCCACACCAGTACTTTGACCGTCACCTCCGTAGTAACTTGCCACGAGTGTGCCCTGTCCACGACTGTGCCTTTGCAGCCTCTTCCTGGGACCACTGTCATTGAAAGCAGCACGAGTACTGTCGTTGTTGTTCCCAGTGTTTCCAACACGGTCATCGTTCCCGGAACAACTGTCATTGAAAGCAGCACAAGTACTGTCGTTCCTGTTCCCAATGGCTCTAGCACGATCATCGTACCCGGAACTACCGCACCAGCTCCTGAAGGGACTTCAGCCGTTCCTGCACCAGCCTCATCTGCCGCCGCCTCTTCCAGCATCCCGCCTGCGCCTTCTCAGACTCCCCAATTCAATGGTGCCTCATCTCAGTACAAGATGTCTTTAGCGGGTCTCATCCCCGGTCTTGCTATCATCTTTGCTCTGTTTTAGTAACTCGGTGATATTGCCAAAGAGGTCATGGCATGATTCGAAAGTACACGGAACAAAAAAAAGGCCAAAAAAATTGTATTCTTGGGACTGGGAGATATCTTAATGACCCGGTATTAATACCCTGATATCCGCTCTCCGTGTCTTGGGAGAGAGTGGTGGTTCTTTGATTTGGCTTATGACTTCATGGACACTCCTTATGATGGATGCAATACTTAGTGAATTAATTGTCGCAAGATCTGACTGTCCAAGACTCTTCTTGACTGCACTTTACAAGGGAATCACCTACTCTCAATTAAGTCGGGGAGACTCTTAAAACTAAAACTCACCCAGCAGGGGCTGTGTTTGTTTACTGATTGTACACTGGAATCACTTTTGAACTTCAAGATAGGGCTCTTACGTCAGCGCCCTGGCCCGGTGCAAACATGGCAAACAACGGTGATCACTGATCTGACCCGTGGCCTTAGATGCGCCATCTGCTTCTATTGACAGGTGGCCACTGCATCCCCTCGCGCCCGGATGACTTGATTCATATGGTTTCACGCCTTCACCTCATACAATTCTCATCTGGAACTTTACCTCAACTCCATCGGTCCCCTTCGAACCCATCCCATAGCTAAGGACCCGCTATTCGCCTGGCGCAAGGCCAGCTTTCCACTTACATACATCTGAAAGATCGGCGAAGCGGTGTGGTTACTGCTAGAATTTCGCGCTCATTACCAGCTGGCTTGATGTACGCTGATATTGTGCCTTACAACGTCACTCCTTGAATGAAAAAATTGGCTCATTTCGTCCAGTGCGCAGCTTAAACACAGACCATGGCTCTTCCGGGCCGCGGACGGTTACCAACCTCTCCATTCCTCTCCCTCGTCATTCTCCCCTTCTTGATTTTCCTGATCGGCTTCGCTGGACAAGCTTCCGCTGCCGGATCTGCGGTCATTGGCCTCGATGTCGGCACTGAATACTTGAAAGCCGCACTCGTCAAACCGGGCATTCCCCTCGAAATCGTTCTGTCCAAGGATTCAAAGCGCAAGGAGTCAGCAGCCATCGCCTTCAAGCCGACACGAGACACAAGCGCGCCCTTCCCTGAGCGGTTCTACGGTGGTAACGCCCTTGCCTTGGCAGCTCGGTACCCGGATGACGTCTATTGCAATCTGAAGACCCTTCTGGGTGTCCCTTTCAACGACGCAAACGATGAGACTGTCAAGGCCTACTGGAGCCGGTATCCAGCCTTGAAGCTTGAAAGTGCCCCCGATGGCCGGGGCTCTGTCGCCATGCGCAGTGATCGACTTGGAGAGGCAGAGAAGAAGGATGCATTTTTGGTCGAGGAGATCCTGGCCATGCAATTGAAGGAGGTCAAGTCCAACGCCGACGAACTCGCTGGCAAGGGATCGGATATCCGTGATGTCGTCCTCACCTATCCTGCTTTCTACACCGCGGACGAGAAAAGGAGTCTCACGCTGGCAGCGGAACTGGCTGGTCTGAACATCGAGGCCTTTGTTAGCGATGGATTGGCTGTTGGATTGAACTACGCCACTTCCCGGAAGTTCCCCAGTGTTTCGGATGGAGAGAAACCCGAGTACCACATTATTTTTGATATGGGTGCTGGATCTACTACTGCCAGCGTCCTGCGCTTCCAAAGTCGCCAGGTCAAGGATATCGGCAAGTTTAACAAGACTGTCCAGGAGATCCACGTTTTGGGAGCTGGCTGGGACAAAACCCTTGGTGGCGATTCTTTGAACGATCTTATTGTCAACGACATGGTGGAGAAGCTAGTCGACGACAAGAAGCTCAAGGGCAAGGTTACCGCCGGAGAAGTCAAAGCTCATGGTAAGACCATGGCCAGACTTTGGAAGGATGCCGAAAAGGCCCGGCAAGTTCTGAGTGCCAACACCGAGACCTCTACCAGCTTCGAGGGTCTGTATGATGAGGAATTGAACTTCAAGTACAAGATCAGCCGTGCCACTTTTGAAAAGCTGGCTGCGCAGCACATTGCTCGCATCGGTACTCCTTTGAAGGAGTCTCTGGCGGCCGCCGGTCTCAAGATGGATGATATCGACTCTGTTGTTTTGCACGGAGGAGCTATCCGGACTCCTTTCGTCCAGAAGGAGCTCGAGAAGGTCCTGGGCTCATCCAAGAAGCTCCGTACCAATGTCAACGCTGATGAGGCGGCTGTATTTGGTGCTGCCTTCAAGGGTGCTGCCCTTAGCCCCAATTTCCGCGTCAAGGACATCCGCGCTCACGATGCGGCTTCGTACCCTGTCATGCTCAAGTGGAACTCGGATGGTAAGGATCGCAACCAGAAATTATTCACCGCCACTTCTCAGGTTGGCCCCGAGAAGCAGGTAACCGTGAAGAACCTGGATGACTTTGAGTTCAGCTTCTACCAACAGGTTGACCAGAGTGGAGACAACCGCTCCGTCCTTAGCGTCGAGACTCTGAACCTTACTGCATCGGCAAACAAGCTTAAGGAGTCCTTTGGCTGCGCGGCTGCCAACATCACCACCAAGTTCGCTATTCGTCTCAACCCTGTCAATGGTCTCCCCGAAGTCACCAGTGGCAACGTGAGCTGCGAAGTCGAGGCCGAGAAGAAGGGCATTGTCGATGACGTCAAGGGCTTCTTTGGCCTCGGCTCCAAAAAGGGAGACCAGCAGCCTCTTGGAGAGGACGGCGAGCCAAGCGAGTCGATCAACCTCGAGGCTGAGGCTGAGTCCTCGACTTCCTCTTCCGCCAGCGCTTCTACCACCGCCACCGCCAAGGATACTGTGAAGACGTCCGGACAGACCAAACTTGAGATCATTCCCATCAGCTTGAAGTCGATACCACTTGGAACTAAGGCTCCATCTGTATCCGAGCTAGGTCGCATCCGCGGTCGTTTGGCGGCTTTCGACGCCTCTGACCGCGATCGTATTCTCCGCGAGGAGGCTCTCAATGAGCTAGAGGCCTTCATCTATCGCAGTCGGGATCTCGCGGACAACGAAGAGTTCATCAAAGCTGTCAAGAGTGATGACTTGGCCATCCTCCAGGACAAGATTGCCAAGGCTAGCGACTGGCTCTATGAGGATAGCGACAATGCTAAGACGGTGGAGTTCCAGTCCAAGCTGAAGGATCTGAAGGCCATCGTCAACCCTGCACTCAAGCGCATGAAGGAATCTACCGACCGTCCGGCGCGTATTGAGCTTCTCCAGGACATGCTCAAGAACGCCGAGTCCATGAAGCAGCTGATCGAGGGTCAAATCGCCTCTGACGAGGCGAGCTACTCATCCTCCCTCTCCGCGTCAAGCACCTCAACCACCGAGTCCGAGACCAGCTCTTCTACTACCGAAACCCCGGTCGCTTCTGCTGACGAGATGGATGAACTCGACGACGACTCTTACTCGGCCTCATCTTCAAAGACCACCACCACCGCCAAGCCGGCCGCTAGTTCCAAGCCCACTGGGCCCAAGTACACTCTCTTCAACCCTACCGACCTTGCCTCCCTGACCCAGGCCTATGAGTCCACCAAGCCCTGGCTCGAGGCTCAGCTCGCTCTCCAAGAGAAGCTCACCAGCTCGGATGACCCCGCTCTGACTGTTGTGGATATCGACTCCCGTCTGCGTGAGTTCGAGCGCATACTTAACCGCATGTATGAGCGCATGACTGCCGCGGCCGGCAAGCAGTCCAAGAAAAATAGCAGTAAGAAAAGCAAGAAGGATAAGTCCGAGGCTGATAAGAGCAAGGGCAAGGAGGAGAAAGCCCAAGACGATACTCGCAAGGATGAGCTTTAATTTAAGCCTTCCGTTTCATGCATGAATGTTGTAAGCTGTTGGAAGTATAAAGCATGATTTTCATATACCGTGTGCTATGCACTCACATCTGTTTCAAATATTAGAGAAAGAGTCGCAACGGAGTTCAGGACTGAGGTACTTTAGTCCTAGGGCTTTTCTTTTCTTCATTCTCAAATCAATTCTCTTATGATTGAATTCAGGTCTCATTAGGAGCATAATTGATTTCTAGTTGTCATTACACGAAAGCACCTTCGTCTTCTAAGCCTCGACAGTCAAAGTTCCCGTTTTGGAAATCAAGTACTCCTCGATCGCGACGTCCTTGCCAGCTTCTTTGCCATAGCCAGACTGCTTAATACCACCAAACGGAGATTCGGCACAAGAAGAGTTGCCGGTGTTCATGCCAATCATGCCCGCCTCGAGATCCTCGAGCAACCTCCAAGTCCGGTCGACGTTCTTTGTGAAGAAGTATGAGGCCAAGCCCATGGAAGTGTCATTGGCCATCTTCACAGCCTCTTCCTCGATCTCAAACTTATAGAGCCCCAGCAAGGGACCGAAGATCTCCTCACGAGTAGTCAACATCTCCGAGGTCATGCCGGAGATAATAGTCGGTTCGAAGAAGTATCCCTTCAAACCTGCCGGTTTCTTTCCTCCACAGAGAATTTTGCCCCCCACGCTTCACAGCGTCTTCCACATGGCGCTCTAGCTTCTCAATACCACTGCTAGTCGTCAGAGGGCCCATGGTGATTAGAGGATCAGTTCCGTGGCCGACACGGATCTTCTGACTCGTGGACTCGGTAATCATCTGGGTAAATTTGTCGTAGACGTTTGCACATAAACCCGGTTGGCATGTGTGCACGCCTGGCCTGCTGTACGCCATTTGAGAATCATCAATGCATCCAGAGCCTGCTCGAGATCTCCGTCATCGAAAACGATGAAAGGGCAGTTGCCACCTAGTTCCATCGTGACTTTCTTCAATCCTTCACTGCAGTGCTTTGCGACGATACTGCCCACCCTGGTACTTCCAGTAAAAGTCACCTTCCGGACCAAGGGGTGCTTGCACAGCCGTTCACTGACAGCGGGTGTATTCTCGTTATCGGTGGAGATGACATTCAATACTCCGGCGGGAAGCCGAGCGCGCATAGCTAGGTCCGCGAGGGCATTGACACTGAGTGGTGTCTCCGGCGAAGGCTTCACTATCTTCGAGCACCCCGCAGCCAAAGCAGCAGCCACTTTGCGAATGATCATGGCCACTGGGAAATTCCACGGCACCAGAGCGACGCTCACTCCAATGGGCTGCTTGATGACGAACGTGCGCCGACTCGAGATCGAAGGCTGTGCAACTGAACCTCGAATGCGCTCGGCTTCGCCTGCGAACCACCATGCAAAGCCCAGGGCGTAGTCTACTTCGCCAAGGGCTTCTGTCATGGGCTTTCCGGTCTCATAGACCATGATCTTCGCGATGTCTTCGCGTGCATTGATGAGTTCGTGCCATTTAAGGAGGATCTTGGCTCGTGTGCGTGGATTCTCTTTTCGGTAGGATTCGAAGGCTTTTTGGGAGGATGTGACGTATCGGTCTACGTCGGCAACTTCATTTGTAGGGCAGTTTGCAAAGACCTGACCGGAGCCGGGATCTAAGTTCCATCGTTAGTCTGAGATACTAGCTGACTTTTCCGACTTTGTTCGGTCTTGCCTTCCACATCGAATGTTTTGCCTGCCTGGGCTTGCACCCATTCCCCATCTAGCAGCGAGGCTTCGTGGAGAATTGATCTATCGTTTAACTATTCAAAATTAGTACATGTTCACATCGTGGCAATGCTTTCTGTAGGTACTTGCCTGTAGCAAGTCGCACTTGGTCATGGTGGCTGTCACACTTATGGTGGTTGGTTCCTATCTTCCCTCTTGGAATATGATTGCAGATAGCTAAGCTATATTCTCGGGGCTTTATATACATATACTCAACTTCATTGACCACATCTGATACGCCTCAAGTCAATCTTTTTAGTTGGCGTGGGCCACGGTCAGCCTCCGTCGGTTATCTTCCAATGGAAAGATTGGCAGATGGGGCTTATCTCAATTTTTCCACGGTTTCAGCATAATTATACGCTTTGTTGATCTGCGGCAGGGATTGTTCGGCATTACATGGCCGGGAAATATCTTATGTCAGTGGTTGATTACAAGGAACGGTACCTGAAAGGAAGTGGGCCTAAACTGTAAGGGCGTAAGCATTTGGTCACCTAACCTTGAAATTGCATAGGGATCATCAATACAGCTTCATGGGATGCTTAGTATCTAGAAAGCTCGATTTGAGGCTAGATGTTCGGGGAAACCACCGGGTGAACTGTTGTGGTGTAAATCCATTAGCATTAAAAGACCTGAGCCCCTTGTTCGAGATCATGCGAGCTACATACAACTGATTCCTAGGGTTTTGGCTGGTTGTCTTCGAAATGGCAACAAAATAGGTCAATATTGCTACCATTGGTGAGTCTCTCGTGTATGACCTGCTTATCGCGATCTTTTTTACTGATCTATTCGCAGGTACCGGGGGCGTGGGATCGGTTTTCGTTTCCCAGCTGGCCTGGTTATCCAAGAACTCGCCTTCAACGCGCTTGAGTCTGTGCTATATCGCTATGATCGATAAAGCCCTATGTCACCAGGACTACTCCGAGATCAACATCAACACCGCCGTATCTACATTGGAGTCATCTGGATCTTCGCCCCGAGTCTCCGCCAGATTATCGAATACTTGCCCGGTGCACCACACAAGGTCGTCCTCATTGACAACACCAGTGCTAGTAGTCTGGCAGAGGCATATCCAGCTTTCCTGCAAAGGGGAATTAGTATCATCACTCCGAACAAGAAAGCCTTCTCGGGAAGCTATGAGCTGTGGCAGGACATCTTCAGGTCGGCTGAGGCTGGTCGATCAATGGTGTTTCACGAGTCCTCTGTCGGGGCGGGCATGCCCATCACCTCGACGATTAAGGAGCTCGTGCAGACTGGTGATGAAGTTACACGTATCGAAGGTGTCTTCAGCGGAACCATGTCTTTCCTCTTCAACTCATTCGCTCCAATTTCTGGCTCTGGTGTGAAATGGTCGGACAATGTGAAGAAGGCGAAGGAACTAGGCTTCACTGAGCCTGATCCCCGTGATGATCTGAATGGTCTTGACGTCGCGCGGAAGTTGACAATCCTTGGTCGATTGGCTGGTCTACCCATTGAATCTCCATCTTCATTCCCAGTGCAGAGTTTGATTCCGGACGAGCTTGAATATGTTGCCGACGGCGACGAATTCCTCAGCAAGCTACATGACTATGACAGCCAGATGGAGGCGCAGAAAATCGCAGCTCAGAAGGAAGGGAAGGTCATCCGTTTTGTCGGTAGCATTGACATGGCTACAAAGGAGTTTAAGGTGGGACTGGAGCGGTTTGATCCGTTGCATCCCATTGCCATGTTGAAGGGCAGTGACAACATCATCAGCTTCTACACCAAGAGATATGGTGATTTCCCGCTCACAATCCGCGGTGCTGGTGCTGGTGGTGATGTCACCGCAATGGGCGTGACAGGCGATTTACTAAAGGTTCTCGCTCAGTTGAGGTAGTTGCACGTCATTTGGGTACCAATATGGGAAAGCAAGTGCTTTTTGGGGGGGGGGGGTAAGCTCAATGTCATTATCATCACTACACATTCAACAATTGAATCCATCAAGTTTCAACAAGCAAGCAAGTCGGCACACATAGGTGCATCATAAGAGAAGTCAATGAAGTTGCGATAAGTATGGTACGTTGGAGAATCAAGAGGCTTGGGGTACGTCAACCGAAGCTGTACATCCGGTCGCAAAGGAATGCCTTTAGCCGCAACGTCGACACTATGATCATACAGCTCTGGGTAGCTGCCGAAGAAAGCTGGATCGATCTTGTAATTGGAGATTCCTCGATTCATACTCAGCCTGTTGAAAACGGCCCTAGAACAAATCGGCGAGGAGAAGAGAGTCGCGGCATCTCGAGCAGGAAGAGCAGCGGCTAAGTCATCTTCGCTGACGGAGTTCGTGAAGTCAATGTTGGGAACCAGATCGGTCACTCGGATATAAGCCTTGATTGCAGGAGCACCTTGAATCAAATCGGACATCCACGCCTCGACGACATAGCTGCTCACGGCATCGCAGAATATTTGGTCGATTTGGGGATTCGCGGAATGAAGCTGAATCAGGCGGTCTCTTATACAGGGAACGGGATCCAGTCGATGACCGTTGGATACTGGCACTGTAGTTGCAGTTTTGTTGGCCGATACTGCGGGTGGATCTCGTTATAGGTCCGTGGACAGGGGTAGATTTGCCACGCCGTCAAGTTGACGATGTGGTAGAATCTCGTTTTCGCATACCAGCGCATCACATCTGGTCGAGTCATGCTATTGAACAAGGACAAGACCATGAGGACTTCGTGGTAAAAACTTATGAAAACAGTCAGCGATAGTTGAGCTTTTTGTGGTGACCTACGCACAAGGTGATATTAATTCCAGTAGAAGGACGAATTTTTTCAACTTTTCCTTTGAGTAGTCGCTGGAGGGTTTCGATATGGTCTGAAAATGGCGAGTTTGTCTCGATCCAGTCGCGACCGCGTGTCATGCAGGAATCTTCTGTTCCGGCTAGGGCGTTGGCGTATGGTTCGGTGCCCATTTGGTATTCAAAGGACCAAATACTCGGTAGTTGCTGAGCGAGACTGTGAAAATTTGCAGCTAGATTCATCTCCGGGGACTGAGTTGAAGGACAATCCCCCTCAAAAGCCCCTTCAAGGGCGGGTCCCACGCTAGTCAGGAGGTCATCGAATTGGTAATAGCTACAAGGTGATGATTGTAAGTTTCTTGGACGCGAAACTCGCAAAAGGGAAGATTCGGTTTCTCCTCCAATGGCATGAGATTCCTGGGAGATTTGGCTTGTGCTATTGCAAGGTGGCTGCGATGATTGCTCATGAGCACTGGAATCCTCGTTTTGAGGAGATTCGCCGAGAGCTGTCGATAAATTTCCCGACAGCGATTGCATATTGGCAATCAACCTGGCTAATTTGGATTGTACTTCAATGAGGTTCCTTCGCAGATTGCTATTTTCTTCTTGCAGGGCTTTGACTGTTTCGTCATGAGGTTTGTCGCTCGCATCGGCATGATTTAATAGTTCTCGTAGCCGATCTGCTTGTCGGCGACGAAATGCACGTTGCGAAAGACGATTTCGCAGTCTCCTGCAGGTGCGCTCATTAGATTGAATCATTGATACTCGAGAAGTGAAACGTACTTCTTGTCAAGATCCTCGTTCCCACCTTCTTGCGTAGCTAATGTGCGAGACCGGCCTTTCGCGGTCATCGTTGGCTAAGCGTGACACGTGGGGATCACAACGTTGTGCTCTGGAAGTAGACTCAAGAGGCGCATCTCCAAATTGACCATAATATCTCCAAAAGTGCCTATCTTGTCGGGAATAGCGTGAGGGGTTATTCCCGAGATCCGTCTATTGCCGGTATCGGGAATGATAAGCTGCGAGGAGAAGACTTGTGGCTTCACAGCTGGGTTCTTATGATAGCGACCTTCCAAAGCACACTCTCGTCCATTGATTGGTAAATTTACGAGAACGACTTACAGGCTCCTTGGATAGTCACTATTACAGCGTATATTTCCGCTATTTGAAGGCCTCGGGGCCAACTTTGAGTAAATGTTGTGCGGCTCGTTCTATTTCATCTAGATTTTTTAGAGCACCCGACATTGTAAGGCCGCCGCATCGGGCCAGTGTGTCAAGTACAGGATTCTGTCCAAGTATGGGGTTCATTAAGAGTGATTCCCTTCGCTCAAACTAGATTGGCGCCACGCATGAGCTTGTTCGTGATCCGATCAGTAGTCGTGGAGCTGTCCTCTTTCCAGGTGGTCGGCTGCACCCAGCCTATCTTTTTATAATTTTCCAAATAGAAGTACTTCTGTCGCACTTGGGCTGCCTTCTCTTCGATGATTGTTTGATACTGACTTGACAACTCACGCTCAAAGTAGCAATGGGGTGGAACATTCGCCCCACGATCTGCGCCCGATCTGTTTTCAAGGAACATGTTCGATAGGTTGTAACGCCGTTTGCGTCTTCATCCTTTCATTTCGCCACCCTTTCTGCATTGACTATCGCAGCACAAATCCCGCCCAATCGCATAAGCTTTTGGCGCATTTCCCTGGGTCAAATTGTACTAGTGTCTGTTCTTCGGAACAGTAGATGTCGTGCTTGCCATGGTGCCTGCTAGTGTGAAGGTAGACGGCATGACTATACCGCACACCGAAAGTGGGCTTGGGGTCCTTGCACTATCTCGTAATGAACTCATCGGTGATCGCGGAAAGGACATAAATTGGATGATCTTTTTGGTATACTGAAGAAGTAATTAGAGTCAAGGTTGTGTGGTTCCCGTGTCACAAGTCAAAAAATGCAGAACAGGACAAAGAAGCGATTCAATGATTTGAGCTTATAGCAATCAGAAACTGGAGGAAATTGGAACATTCAGCTTCAGTAGGCCAGGCTAGATTGATGAAGAGGTTCTATCGAGTCCTTTTAGACAATGATGGGTCTTCGCGTCTAAGCACCTCGTTATTCTTCGTGGTTGGCAGGGTTTCCAGCGACGGAACTGACATCCAGCATGGGTCACATTGCCTTGTATCATCAGATCATAAATCTGTCTCAATATTCTCTTTAATTATATAACCCCGCGAGCAACCCACAGATAGTGACATAGAAAAGGGACTCGGTGAATCGAAGCCAAAGGATCCTGTATCTCATCTAAGAGAGCGCTATGACCCACACTTGTTCCTCTCTCAAGTAAAGCTTTTGTAATTTTACATTAGGTATCGGATTGCGAGACCTGGATCAGCGATAGGTGTCTGGATGGTTTGCATCTGCATGAGGTCATTTGATAACACAGGAGCATTGCAGCTATGCTTTTCTAAGTCTGATGGAATCAATTGAGCAGAAACTCCATTCACCGTGATTTTTTTCTCAATGCATCTCTTCTTTGCCTTTCTATTTCACTTTACGTCGGAGATAAGGAGGCACCATGACATTTTAGATGGATATCTCCGGATGAATACGCCATGGAGGAGAGAGTCCACTTGACCAATATTGCTGCCATTTCGGATGCCCAAAGTCACTCACTCTTTCAACAGACTCAGTTCTTGAATCACATCTCAATTATATGGTTTCCTATGGAAGATGGATGTCCTGAAAGAATCTCGTGGTTGAGAAGATATCAGCAGCAGGAATATCTGGGTCAAGCTCAGTTGGAGTGAAAATGGACCATAGCCTGGAAGAGTCGAGGTTATAGAGATATCGGCAGTTGAGGTGGTGATGAAATCCCGTCTGGCGCAGGTCTAGAGGAAGCGGAGGTGCGGATGACCCCGGACTGCCATCATAGCCCCACGTCGCCCCACGCCTAATTGCATCTTTCCCCCGCATAGGTCAAATGGTCTGCGCGACTTAGCCTGAAATTGAGAACACTGGATATACTCAAGTGATTTCCTGGGTAATTCCTCGGTTCGTATTCGGGGTTTGTGATGCCAAAAGGCAGAGCTAGGCCCCTCTATGATAAGGGCCAAGGATGCAACTCGTGTTGGGTGCATCGTACTCCTTACATTCCGCAAAAAGGCCGTGTGTATTATTGGCTCTATGTTGAATCGGGGCTCGGGGCTCTGCGATGGGGTCCTTCCCCGGGATCCTCGAGCCGTGTGGATATTCATATCGTGTGGCGATGCCCAATTCGTCCTGGATTGGCGCGCCGACCGGGGAAGGCGATGAAGAACTTGGTACTTCTTTCACTTGATACCACCGCTTATTGGACCGTCGGATGGCATCAACTGCCGGGATATGCCTCTTGCCTTTGCTCTCTTCTTTGGATATAAATCAATGACTGTGCCCATCCATTTGTGACCTCTTCCTCTACTCCCTTCTATCTCATTTCACATGAAGCACAAATTACTCGTCTCTAGACTTTTCTAAGCGTTCCATTTTTCAGTCTTCAATTCAACATGCATGGAATTACAGATTATATTCTTAGAATCTTGTCCCAGCATTGGCTGCTTGTGTCCGGGGCTACTTTACTCCTATGGCTGGCCAAGAATAGATACCAAAATGGGCTGAACAAGTACCCCGTTCCATTCCTGGCATCCGTCACAGATTGGTGGCGCTTCTTTGATGTCTATGGTCGCCGCCGGAGCTCACTCACCGAGCACTGCACAAAAAGTACGGCGATGTTGTTCGGCTGGGGCCGAATACCCTCTCATTCTCTGACCCCAGTGCCTTGAAATCCATCTACGGTTTGAACAAGGGCTTCGTCAAAGTAAGTCGGTCCACTGCACAAGCCATCCGTGAATTACGCTCTTGCTAAATCATAACAAGTCGGACTTCTACATTGTTCAACAATCCGTTGCAAAGGGCCACCGTCTGCAATCTCTCTTCAGCTCAACGGATAATGACTTCCATTCGAGATTCCGTAGATGCGTCAACTCAGCCTTTGCAATGTCGGCCTTGGTCCAGTATGAACCTTTTGTTGACAACACCACCAAACTCTTCTTGGAGCAGACGAAGAAACTCTTCGTTGATAATGGTTCAGGATGTGACTTTACCCAATGGTTACAATTCTATGCCTTTGATGTGATTGGAGAAATCACCTATAGCAAAAGGCACGGCTTCATTGAAAAGAACGAGGATGTCGATGGCATCGTCGGATACTTGACCTGGTTATTCCTCTACGTTGCACCCGTATGTTTCCTCATACCGCACCCCCGTCGTTGAATTTCCTTAACACATTGATCCTCTAGGTCGGACAAATTCCTTTCTTAGACCTACTCTTTCTCAAGAACCCAATCTACCTCAAGCTCTCTCAGTGGGGGTTCATCGATGCCACCTTCCCCGTCGCACGCTTTGCAAACAATCGCATGGCCGAGCGCGTGCCAGACTTGACCAGCGAGAAGGCAGAGTCTCAGGCAGTAGGCGTCAAGTCCCCGGACCTACTTTCCAAATTCATGGCAGCCCATGAATCCCATCCCGAATTCATGTCTCAAACTTTGGTACAGACCATGGCGGTCAGTATGGCATTTGCCGGTTCCGAAACAACCGCTATCAGTCTTTCTGCCGTTTTCTATTTCCTGCTCAAGCACCCTAAAGCTTTAGCACGTCTCCGAACTGAGATCGATGATGCTGCACGTGCTGGAGCCTTTGGAGACAACGAGACTGGCCTTGTCACCTGGCATGAGAGCCAGCGCCTTCCCTATCTCGACGCTTGCGTCAAAGAAGCTTTCCGTCTGCACCCAGCTGCCGGTCTTCCGTTGGAGAGAATCGTGCCAGAGGGTGGTGCCGAGATTTCTGGCCATTTTGTCCCCGGTGGAACGATCGTTGGTTGTTCGGCTTGGCTGATCCATATCAATAAGGGGGTCTTTGGTGAAGATGCCGAGTTTTATCGGCCGGAGCGATGGCTACCAGATGAGGAAGCTGCCAAGACGGAACTGGGCAAGGCTGCTGAAGATCGTCGTATCAAGGAAATGAATGGGACTATGTTCCACTTTGGCATGGGCTCAAGAACTTGTTTAGGGAAAAATATCAGTCTGCTGGAAATTTACAAGCTAGTTCCCAGCATGCTGCGGAGATTTGAGGTACGTTCTTTTGGTCTACTGCTGACGGTCCCTCGGCTAACCATCTTTTTGTCTAGATTCAATTCACCGACCCCAACCAGGAATGGGAATTGGTGAACGCTTGGTTCGTTAAGCAAAAGAACTTCACTACATCTTTCAAACTTCGAGAGATTGTCAAGGCAGAGGATAATGTCACCGCGTCTTCATAAATCCTTTATGGTCTCTTACATCTTTGAAAATAGACACCTTTCATCTCGACGTCCATTCCATTATGTGATCAGTATTATCTCCAGTCATAAATAAACGAACAAAAAGTGTCCTCAAACAAGCTTGTAATCCTTCTCAAACATCGCAAGGTTCATCTCATTCAGCAAGCACATCCCATTTTGATAAGAAGTACAATCCTGACAAGCGACCTCCATCGGCACCCCCGTCTCATTACTCGACCCCACAATCACATAATTGCACTGATCCTGGCTGATCTTCGCGCCCCCAACATATTCGCAGTCAAGAAGAGCATTCATACAATCGTCTTCCTTGACACACAATTCAGTGGACTTCTTGCACGCATCTCCTTCCGAAAACTGCTTATATGCCTCCGGGTTGATATGACATCGCCCATTGGTCCCCGTCGTACAATCCATACAGACACGACCATCGTAGCCCGTGAAAATCTTCGCACAGTCTTTTTCGGACAGCGGTCGCCCTCCTACTGGCTCGCATTGGTTTAGCGCGCTGGAGCAAGATGCGAAGCTGTTGGCATTTTGGCATTCGGACCAAGCAACGTTGCAGCCGTAGTATTGGCAAGTCAATTTCTCGTCATCGGTGCATTGGGTTCGGCTGTTGGGGAGATTTGCGGGGTTGCATGTTCCGACTTTTTTGCAGTAGGATGGGTTGCCGATATTTGTCGGGTAGTTGTCGCGGATTGCGAGGGAGGTGAGATGGGTAGGTGTAGCATAGGTCACAACGGCCAGGGCTGAGAAAAGGATGGTTTGTTTGTAGAGCATTTTGGGGGGTGATTTATCTTGAAGATTGAAGTTCTTATAGAAGTGGGAGGATGTTCGAGCAGAATTAGCGCGACATGAGTACTCGATAGGACTATCGGGACCAAAAGTCTTTCTTATAGATGAGAGAGACAGACGAACTTCGATGACTAGATCGAGCATTCGAGTCAACTTAGATCTGAAGTAGCATCGATAGTTGTAAGACATTAAGGGTACCCAATCCCAATCCAGTGAGATAGTTTCCAGAAAACCCCACCGTTTGCTATGTTGCCCTCGAGCTGGGCTGGATCGACACCAGAATTTCCGCATGTAGATGCCACGATGAACCCCTGCACACGGTGGGTCTTTAGATCCCAAACGCATGACATTCATCAAACTTCTAACATCAGTTGACTTTATTGTCCAGCCTCGACTCCACGTTACATGGCAGATTCGGGTTTCGGGAACCGAGCGAACCGAGTCTCTACTACACTTTGGCTCGGACACGCTCGGTGCTGTTATACTGTCTAATTGACTCACTTGACCTTGTCAGACCGAGTGAGACTCGATGTTCGCGTCCTCTTATGTCTGCCATGTCGGAAGTAAGTAGTTGGGGCAGATCCTTGCAGGGCTGACATTCCTGGGAGAAACGATAAATCCCGCGAGTTTTACTTTTGCCTTGCAATGTGGCTGTGACTGCAAGCCATTTCCTGACTTCTGACTTTAGGGTTTTAGATCTTATTGTAGTTTCTCTGGTCAATCTGAGGGGCCCCTCGTGTCGTCCCGTCGTTACACCATTTGTATGAGTTTGACGGTGGGTCTTGCACATCGGGATGTAAGCGACCCACTCGGTAAGAAGCACTCCTAGAGCTGCCAAATCTATGCTTCGAATTGAGTTTTTGTTCTTCAGGTTTCGATAATATTAGCATATTTCAATTGGGATACTCCGCGCTCTGCGGAAAATATGATTGAACTGATGATACATGCAATATGGGTACAAGACAGAAGCAAATATGGGTATAAGTACAGATCAAGTGGTCATACAAGTTCAAAGAGGAAATTCAGTACAGGGAAAAGAAGCCAAGCCTCCCCTGGTGTGAGAGCTTGGTGTTAGCGCAGTCGCGGGCCTTGGATCAACCAAGGTAGCCGGTACCATCCAGTGGCAGCAAATAGTATCAAAGAGTTCAAGCCATTCAGGCACAGTCCATCCGGCTGTAGTCGGCATCAACTTCTTCCCGGCGACGGAGGAAAGATGCTTCTTCAAAATCATCAAGGTCCAAAGTGGGTTGGCTCATTGAGCTGCGCAGAGCAAGAATTCGTCGCCGCTGCCCCAGACTCGGGGAGAGAATGCGACGCCCGAGGGGGGGCATCTTGCGAGGGTCCGTTGAAACCGTCTTCAGAGGCGTCGTCGTCGACAAAGATGTCATGTTCAAATGATCGCTTTTGGCCAAAAGGAACACAGGAACCAACAGACTCTTGGCTGCTTGGCGGGAGAGAGAAGGCATCTCCGTCGTCGTTGATCACATGGTCGGCCGAGTATTCTTGGGAGGATTTGGGGAGGCCGGAAAAGGGTGCCAATTCGGTGTAGGCATTGTTGCCGAAAAAAGGGTGAACGGAAGTGGGTTCAGTGGCGGTGGCAGGTGGCATCGTCTTGTCGGCCTTCATTGCCAATTGGGTTTTGTATCCATCCGCAACAGACTTGCGCACTCGCATGCCGACGGACATAAGGGACGATTGCACCTTGGCAGGCACCATGGGCGTCGGCGAATAGGTGGCAGCCGCATAGTGGTTGTGTGATACAATGTTGCCATTCTGCAAGTGAGGCTCACCAGGCACCGAGTTGAAATAGCTGGTGATGGCAGGCTGGAAGCGTCGACGCTTGGACAACGTACTGTTGGATACTGGCATCGTCGAATGCGACATGGCTGCAGGCATGATCGAAGCCACGCAAGGGGGGATGGAGAGTGGAGAAGTTGGAGGGTGTGGAGGGGTTGGAGGGGTTGGAAGCGGGAGTGAGGGTGGAAATGGGAGTGGGAGGGTCGGTTGCTAGGGAAGAGAAGAGATAAGAACAAAATGATGCAGCTAGGAACGCGACGCGGCACCGTCACGGGAGACGCGACAAAGGGGGGCTTTCACTTAAGCCTTTTCTGGAAAGGGCTTAGGGCTATCGTCAAGGTCACGTGTGTCATGCGTTCAAGTTGATACAGATTGTTGAAATACTGTAAGCAGTGAGATTTTGGTCTCTTAAATATAGATGTGTAGCTTGGTAATGACCTTTCATAAAACTGCTCAGTTCTATAGAAAGCGTGGCAAGAAATTCTTTTTCCGTTATGCTACCCATAGGTAATGAAGCCCTTGGACATTTTTGACGTAGAGATATATATATACAGAGCGATGGTCCGCGAATCATCTATCAGTACCCCCATCCGCCTGGAGGCTGCGAAAAACACTTTAAAATGATAAAACTACCGGTTTTCATCATAATGGCTATAGTACGAACCTATAGAACAAGAGGCAACACACGGATCTTGACAGATAAAGGAGGCAAGGGAACAGCAATCGAAATTCGAAGTATATTGCATTCAATGTCATCAACGCCGGATCCCATGATAGATCGCCATTATTTTGTCTACTCGTGCAAGGTATGTACTGAAACAGCAAGCCTAGTTTCCCAAGTTTCCTCTCTTTCCACCTCTCTTGGCACGGTCGTGATGCGCCTTCAACACAGCCCTGGTCTCGACCAGACTGCGCTTGTTCTTGCTTCGTGCCTTGCCCAGAGTCATGAGGAAGTTCTTTCGGCGGGCCTTCTCCTTGTTGGTGGTACTCTTGCCCTGCTCCTCCTTGCGCTCCTTGCGCCTGGCCTCTTTACTCTTGTGCTCTGAGCGGTCGGTTTTGCCTTCACGTGCGTGGGCAATACGCTCCTCGCGCGTCAATTTGCCCTTGGACAGAGAAGCGAGACCTTCAATCTCCTCGGCGGTCAGACCGTCGTCAACGTGTCGGTCACCAAGCTGGGCACGGCGGCCCTTGGGCATCGAGGAGTCAATGGCCGCCTGAGCTCGGAGCTCGGCGAGCTTGGCCAAATCGGCCGGGGTGAGAATGCGGGTGGTGGCCAGCTTGGAGATCTTTTTGACTTCCTCGTTGGCTTCCTTCTTGCTCTCAGCATCCTTAGCCTCGAAGTTCTTGGCCTCAGCCTCCTGCTTAGCCTTCTTCGACGGACGATCCTTGCCCTCATCTTCAGAATCGCTGAAGTCGATCTCTACATCGCTTTCAACGTTGATCCAGCCGCCAGAATCATCACTGTCCTCGTCATCCTCGACGTTCCAGGCATCCCAATCGGATTCCTCTTCATCGGAGCCACCCTCGGCATCGGGGTCCAGGCCATTTTCCTCGCGTTTCTTGCGGCGCTCCTCCGCCTTCCACTGCTCCAGAAGCTCGATACCCTCGATTCCTCCATTCTCCTGCTGACCGAAGCGCTTCTGCTCGCGGTCACCGGAACGAAGTCCCATGGCGGCCTCCTTACCCCGATCGCGCTTCTTCAGCATGTCGGCACCAACATTACGGTAGAGACTGAGCAGACCCTTAGCGGCCATCATCACACCCTTATCCTTACTCTTCTTGTACATGACGAGATCCTGCAACAAGGTCTCGTTCATGGCAAGAGGCTGACGAACACAAATTTCACGAATGGCATTGAGACCAGCGGAAGCAATCTCTCCAGCAGAGGCCTCAGACACGAACTCGTTGGCAATCTTTTGAATAAGAGGCTCGAGGACATCCGGAGGCACCAACTCGTGCGTTGCCTGAGCAAGTGACGCGAGATAGGAAGTCACGTTCGCTTCCTTTGGGACGAGATACTTCTGGAACCACGAATACAGCGGCATAATGTGCAACTGGTGCAAACCCACCAAACGGGAGACGAGCTGCATAACAAGAAGTTTGTGTTCCCTGTTGTGCTGGTTGATCTTAGCAGTCTTCAAGTGCTTGGTGAAGAGGTTATCCGCAAAGCCTTGAGGGTCGTGCAGCAGGTGAAGAGCTGAGAAGTTCAACGGATGAGGCTGGCCCTTCTTCTTCTCCTTCTTCTTGTGAAGAGCCATGGCCTTCTCGGCAACGCGTGCCTTCTTTTTAGTCTTCTTGTTGATACCAAGCTGATGCTTAATACGACCGACATCGACATCAGCGTCACTATCCTCGTCCTCCATTTCTTCACGTTCTCGGTCACCCCCGAGGAAGAAGCGTACACCACCAGCAGTGACCTTCTCATTCTCGGAGAGACTGGCCTCCTTCATGATCTCAACAGTCTTGGCATCGGTCCAGATCTGACGCTTCCACAACTCACGGGTGATTTTGATAGCCCAGAGTGCTTTTGAAGATGTGCGATCCGATGTGACCAAGTTGAAGAGAACAGTTTGCATAGTCCGGTTGAGCTTGTGGTTGGTAGTCTTCGAATTTGCTGTGCGAAGCTCAGATAAGATCTTCTGAAATAGAAGAGCACGAAGGGTCTTGCTCGGGGTGGAAATGAGTATAGGGAACAGAGTGTGAAGTAATCTGTAGAAGATCAGTCAACAATCTACAGCGAATATGACACCAAGTCTTCCAGGTCATGCGTACGTTGCCGAATCAATACACTCTTTCTTTTTAAGAAGAACCAGACTTCCAACAATCTTCTCCCTCAACTCCGGCTGCAGCACCAAGTGGTGCTGCATCAAAAGATCGGTGAGTTGCTGGGGAAACTCTTTCAAGATATCCGGGTAGCAATCGGCCACATGAGAGATGAAGTCGATCAAGTCTCGGAGTGAAATGATACCGGTATCGGTGGCCGAAGTGGGCGCGGCCATGAAGATTTCGCGATGCGACTCATACTGGTAGTGCTGGGCGCGGAAATCTTCGACGTAAGACCTGAGCAGTTCGGAATACAAATTAGCATGATGACACTATAGTAAATGAAGAGAGAGTTTCAAATGACTTACTTAGGGTCTCTGCGGATTTTGTGCTGCAGGTTGGGCCTATGAAGCGGGAAAATGAAGTGTCAATAGACCGACTCGAAGGCTCTGATCGGTCCGAGCCAGAGCATAGCATGGGCGCACCGGGCGGTCGCAGATAAAAGGCACTTACAGGTCAGCCTCGACCTTTTCCAAGGCCCCGAGCTTTCTTTTCACCATCTTGAAGGTGTCTTGGGGGAGATAAAGTGGCGGTTGGAGGAAGGAGGTTGGGGTCGGGCTCAACTTGAGGCCTCTCCGAAACTTTTTTTTTCTCGTATCGATAAGCGACCCCGGGACAAGCCTGGAGCACACCCTACCGCAACGAGCATCGAGACTGCAATTGCTGATTTATAATTTTTATGTTTGGTTTCTTAGACTTGTATTGTCGGATTACTTTGGTGATTTTCCTTGGTCTGATTGATCGCTTCATTTTTATAGATGCCATAGTTGAGAAAAGTTCTTTCGCTGAAAATTTTACATGACCTTTGTACCAGCCACTTCGCATAATCGATAGCCAGTTTAAAGATCTTATGACTACAAGAGAAGTGCGAAGTTATTTGAAGAGGCAGAAATTTTTTTTCATATAGAAAATTGGCCATAGGTCTTCATGCCAATGCATTCCATCCACCCCAGAGAAAGCCATCCAATTGCGTTCCTTTTTGGATTGTGCTTTCTCCGTGACTGAGTCAACAGACACGTAGACGTACACAAATCGACTGAATCCCGGTACAAACCCCCCCGTCCACTCCATAATGCGTAAACAGAGGTCGAAACGGATATCCCAACTCCCACTTTACCGGTTGCTCTTGGCGACACGCTCGAGCTCGTCCTTCTTCTTGATGGCGTAGCTGTTCTGTAACGAGGAACCAACAGTTAGAATCATATTTATAGAATGGAACAATGCATAAAACTATTGAACTGATCGGTCCCGAGACTCGAGCACAGAGTTCGTACTCGAAACTCGACTCGATACAATCTGATGGGAAGGAGGGGAGACTCACGGAGGAACCCTTGGCAGCGTTGATCAGCTCCTCAGCAAGGCACTCAGAGACGCTCTTGATGTTACGGAAGCTGGCCTCGCGAGCACCGATGGTCAAGAGAGCGATGGACTGGTTGACACGGCGGAGAGGGGAGACATCGACAGCCTGGCGGCGGACAGTACCGGCGGAACCAATACGGGTGGAGTCCTCACGGGGACCGCAGTTGACAATGGCGTCAACGGCAACCTGGATGGGGTTCTGGTCGGTCATGATGTGGATGATCTCGAAGGCGTGAGCGACAATGCGGGTAGCCAGGAGCTTCTTTCCGTTGTTGCGGCCGTTCATCATGATGGAGTTGGTCAAACGCTCGATGATGGGGCACTGAGCCTTGCGGAAACGCTTAGCGGCATAGCGGCCAGCGGTGTGGGAGATGCAGACCGGGGAGCGGATCTGGATGTAATCGCTGTGAAAATTGGATCAGCATGTCTAATCATCGGCAATTGGTCTATCATTTTGAGCGAGAATTGTGTTTGTGGTGAAACGCCGACTTCCAGTGCCCAAGTCGATCGGAAGAAGTAGAATCAACAGCCCGTGACCGCGTGTGCCAAAAATTTCGACGCATGTTGATTTTTTTGACCCGCGCAAAATCATGTCCCACAAACCAGCGATGCCGGCGAGACTCGTCGCACACAAATCAATCCTCGCGCAAAAAGACAGGCCTCACAGAGAAGAGACACTCACGTCAGAGAGATGTCGCGGATCTCGACATCCTCGTAGCTCCACTTGTTGAAGAGCTTGACCTGGCCCTCGTTGGCGAGGACATCCTTGGGAAGGGAGGTGAAGGTCGCAACCTCGACGTCCCCGTTGTCGGACATGTTGACTGTGTCGTAGGGGAATGGAAGGGAACCGGGTTTGGCGATGTGAGGTTGAACGATCGGGCAGTCGAGATAGCACAAGTGAAATTGGAGGTGCGCTCGCTTAGCCCTGTTGTGGGGGTCATGTGAGTTAGGGCAGGATGACTCAGCCAATCAGTCTCTCAAAGTCATGTGATATTGTTGCTGGTCTGATGCCTCAGGCAGAAAGTGTTCCTTGTTCGCCGTCTCGGTCCACTAATATCTACTTGTCTAAAGTATCATATCATTGAGATATATGCAGCCTTGAACGTAGGACGCACTGGTCATTTTCTCTGTTCTGGGCTTGGAAATATCCTTGGTTATTATTAAAACGAAGGTCTCTCAATCCTTTCTAACCAGGCGACACAAGTTTGTGCGTTCCTGCAGTCCCGAGTGCTTTTGCCCAAGCTCTGATCCCTTCCCCTCCCTTCCCCCTCTCATCGGTATTTGAGAAGCCACAGTGCCAACTCAACCGTAGTCCTCGACAAAGTAAGGTGAGATCTGCCAATAGCCTTCACCGATTTACAAGCGGATTTCACTGCCTCGATTGTTGTCTTGGAAATGGTCGGCTCCCTCTGACCGCCCTGAAAGTGCGGGTGACGTTGCGGCTCGTGGACTTCGACGAGACACACGACAATTCGTTGCCTGTCAAAGTACAAATTCCGGGTAATTCGACAATCAGCAGGGGCAACGGATTACCCTCCCATATTTCCCCACTGTACAGTGAAGCTGCGATGAGGTGTTCTTGAACATCATTCCTCCCCCCGCGTCTTCGATCCACTCTTTTCGAATTGACGTACTCCATCCGGTCAAATGGCGGAAGAAAGTCCGGAGCTCCAGTCCAAGTTGAAGGACCTGGACCAAGAATTGGAGGTATGAATTATCTCGACACCCGTCAAAGGTACTTTGCGCTGACAGAATCTTGCTTGACAGGATGGCGAAATCACCCAAAAAGGGTAAGCTGCCTCGATCCTCGCCCTTCAGCTAGTCCCGGGGAACAGATAATGGGACCCTGGTGGACACGGATTAAGCTGTGGCATGTTTCACACGAATTGCTGGCTAACAATGGAGTAGGTATCAGAAGCGACGTACCCTCCTGCTGTCGCAGTACCTCGGCCCAAACAAGGCCCTCGATATCAATACCCATGCGCAGACAGGCCACGAAGAGCAATCAGATGGCTCACAAATGGCTCCTCCTGCTATACTGAGTGTTCGCCCGCCGACCGCCGAATCATCTCAGCCTACTATCGCTTCACCAACCCATGCTGGCGGCTACGAGCCCTCTACGAACAGCGGAGGGTTCGGATACAATCGGGACAGGCAAAGCGCACAGCTTGGAGCACTCGGTGCATCTGATAGAGACAGCAATGGCATGTTACAAGCTCATGATCGAACGCCATCATCGGGATCCTATGATTCCCTCTTTCTCCCCAGACCGGGGGCCCTAGGAGCGCCCGGCCCAGATGGCTCTAGAACCGCGACTTTGATGAGCCAGAGCTACGCTTTCAACCCGGAAGCTCAGCAAGTTTATGCGCAGCCGGATTATACCTATCAGCCCGAGTACGCGGATGATGGAATGGGGGTTTACGATGGTGGCTACGATCCGGCTTCGAGTGGGGCCACGCGACAGTCGACAATGCTTGATTCCCAGCAGGGGTACTTCTCAGACTTTGCCGGCCAGCAGCATGATGACTATCGAGAGAGCTATGGTGGTGGATTTCACCGTTATTCCCAGTCCGGGGAAGCTTTCTCGCCTACAGCCAACATGGCCCCGCCGTTCATCCCCGCCTCAGATCTCCAGCATGGGCCGACTATCGAGCATTTACTGCCTCTAGAGCCGCGTGATATTCCCTTTGCGGTCAATGATCCCCATGACAAAAATATACCCATGTCCAATTTCGAAAATATTCCAGCAGTTCTCCGACACCGCGCGCGAGCTCACCCGAAACAGCCAGCATACTGGGTGCTGGACCAGAAAGGAAAAGAGATCGCATCTATAACATGGGACAAGCTGGCTAGTCGCGCGGAGAAGGTTGCTCAGGTCGTCCGGGACAAAAGTAACTTGTACCGCGGTGACCGAGTCGCCCTGATCTATCGCGACACTGAGGTTATCGAGTTTGCAGTCGCTCTTATGGGTTGTTTTATTGCCGGAGTTGTTGCGGTCCCCATTAACAGTCTAGATGATTACCAGTCCCTCAATTTGGTGCTCACCTCCACCCAGGCGCATTTGGCTTTGACCACGGAGAACAATTTAAAGGGCTTCCAACGTGACATCACTGCACAGAAACTGAACTGGCCGCGAGGAGTTGAGTGGTGGAAGACCAACGAGTTCGGCAGCTTTCACCCAAAAAAGAAGGACGATACACCTCCGCTTGTTGTCCCGGATCTGGCCTATATCGAGTTTGCTCGCGCTCCCACCGGGGACATGCGTGGTGTAGTCATGAGCCACCGAACTATCATGCATCAAATGGCTTGTCTGAGCGCAATGGTTTCGACAGTACCCACTGATGTGAGTGCCAGACAATACGCGACCAAGGGAGAAACAATTATCAGTTATCTCGACCCAAGGCAGGGAATCGGTATGATCTTAGGTGTTCTATTGACTGTATATGGCGGGCATACCACCGTCTACCACGAGGACCGAGCTGTTGAGACCCCCGGTCTTTATGCTCACTTAATCACCAAATACCGAGCGACAATTATGGCTGCCGATTACTCTGGCCTCAAAATCGCGGCGTATAACTACCAGCAAGATCCGATGTCGACTCGGCACTACAAAAAGAACTCAGAGCCTAACTTCAGCAGCGTCAAACTCTGCCTTATCGATACACTCACTCTCGATCCTGAATTCCACGAAATTCTTTCCGACAGATGGCTGCGCCCGATGAGGAACCCTCGGGCTAGAGAAATTGTATCTCCAATGCTTTGCTTGCCCGAGCACGGTGGTATGGTCATCAGTGTGCGTGACTGGCTTGGTGGAGAAGAGCGGATGGGATGCTCCTTGACGCACGAAATGGACCCAGCCATCCGCGATGGGGTCAAAAAAAACGACGCCAAACTCGAAAAGTCCGGGACCAACACTGGCTTTGGTAGCAGTCTGCTCGGTGGTGCGTCTCGTATATCAGCACCCGAGGAAACTGCCAAAAATGAGCTGAGCGAGGTGCTTCTTGACAAGGAAGCTCTCAAGAGCAATGAGGTTGTCGTCTTGGCCATGGGTGAAGATGCCCGCAAGTACGCTAGTAGCATGCCCCATGCTGTCCGTATCGGTGCCTTCGGTTACCCAATCCCCGACGCGACATTGGCTGTCGTTGACCCAGAGACAAATCTCTTGTGCACACCCAATGTTATTGGTGAAATTTGGGTAGACTCGCCTTCATTATCTGGAGGCTTCTGGGCGTTGCCCAAACACACAGAAGCGATCTTCCATGCTCGACCTTATAAATTCGAAGACGCCAACCCCACTCCAATTCTAGTTGAGCCCGAATTCCTACGCACTGGTCTTCTAGGCTGCGTGATCGAAGGACGAGTGTTTATTCTGGGTCTGTACGAAGACCGATTGCGCCAGAAGGTGGAGTGGGTTGAGCACGGCCAAGAAATTGTCGAGCATCGATACTTCTTTGTCCAACACTTGGTTGTCAGCCTGTTGAAGAAGGTGCCCAAGATCCACGATTGCACAGCATTTGATGTGTTTGTAAACGATGAGCATCTGCCAGTCATTGTGTTGGAGTCATTTGCTGCCTCAACAGCACCAACAACATCTGGCGGGCCTCCGAGACAACTGGACTCTGTTCTTCTTGACTCGCTTGCCGAGCGCTGTATGGAGGTTTTGTACCAGGAGCATCACTTGCGCGTCTATTGTGTGCTCCTCACGGCCCCGAACTCTCTTCCTCGCGTGACCAAGAACGGAAGACGGGAAATCGGCAATATGCTTTGTCGCAAAGACTTCGAGGCTGGCATGCTGCAGGCTGTGCATGTAAAGTTCGGCGTGGAGCGTTCGGTGCTGAATCTGCCGGTCGGCGTGGACCCCGAGGGAGGTATCTGGTCTCCAATCGCATTGGCCTCGAGACAGGAAACCCTCGCCTACCAAGAAAAGCAGTACTCGGGTGTTGACTATCGTGATGTTGTCATGGACGACCGTACCTCCACCCCTCTTAACAGTTTCAAGTCTATTGTCGATCTTCTTCAGTGGCGTATCTCTCGCCAGGCCGAAGAGCTAGCCTATTGCTCTATCGACGGGCGTGGTAAAGAAGGCAAGGGGATTACCTGGAAGAAGTTTGATCAGAAGGTTTCTGCGGTCGCAACCTATCTGAAGAACAAGGTTAAGGTTCGGCCCGGAGATCATCTAGTCTTGATGTACACTCATTCAGAGGAATACGTGTACGCCATCCACGCTTGTTTCTGTCTGGGTGTTGTTGTCATCCCAATGGCTCCGATTGATCAAAACCGTCTGTCGGAGGATGCGCCCGCTTTCCTGCATGTTATCAGTGATTTCAAAGTCAAGGCTATCATTGTGAACACCGAAGTCGACCATGTCATGCGACAAAAGCTCGTTTCTCAGCACATCAAGCAATCAGCGCAGGTCCTTCGCATTGGTGTGCCAGCCATTTACAACACGACAAAGCCGTCGAAGCAGTCTCATGGCTGTCGCGAGCTCGGTTACACCATGAAGGATACATGGCTCCAAGCCAACCAGCCGGCTTTGATTTGGACCTACTGGACGCCGGACCAGCGCCGTATCTCTGTTCAGATCGGCCATGACACCATCATGGGTATGTGCAAGGTGCAAAAAGAGACATGTCAAATGACAAGCATGAGACCTGTGTTGGGTAGTGTACGCAGTACTCTGGGTCTCGGATTCCTACACACCTGTTTGATGGGTATCTATGTCGGCGCCCCTACCTACCTCGTTTCGCCTGTCGACTTCGCTCAGAACCCAATGACACTCTTCGTGACGCTTTCCCGCTACAAGATCAAGGACACTTATGCTACGAGTCAGATGTTGGATTATGCAATCAGCTCCATGGCAGGCAAAGGCTTCCAGTTGCAAGAAATGAAGAACCTGATGATATCTGCCGAAGGTCGACCCAGGACTGATATCTACCAGAAGGTGCGCCTGCACTTTGCTTCCGCCAGCCTGGACCGTACTGCAATTAATGTCGTGTACTCGCATGTTCTCAACCCAATGATTGTGACGAGATCTTATATGTGCATTGAGCCGATCGAGCTATATCTCGACATCCGCAGTCTTCGTCGTGGTCTGATCTACCCCGTGGACCCTGACGCCGACCCAACAGCTCTCTTGCTCCAGGACTCTGGCATGGTGCCAGTCAACACCCAAATTGCTATTGTCAATCCAGAGACCTGCACTCTTGCCCATGTCGGAGAATATGGCGAGATCTGGGTCCAATCCGATGCCTGTGCCCAGGGCTTCTACAAATCTAAGCAGGAGTTCGACTCCGAGAGAATGAATGGCCGAGTTCTCGACGGAGATCCCAGCGTGCCTTACGTCCGCACTGGAGATCTAGGTTTCCTCCATACAGTTACCCGTCCCATCGGACCTGGAGGCCAGCCCGTGGAAATGCAGGTGCTGTTCGTGCTTGGAAACATCGGTGAGACCTTTGAGGTCAACGGCTTGAACCACTTCCCCATGGATATTGAAAACTCTGTCGAGAGATGCCACCGTAATATCATGAAGGGAGGATGGTAGGTCTCAAAAAATCCCTACGAGTCGACTATTTACTAACTTCTCTCAATAGTGCTATATTCCAAGCAGGTGGCTTGATTGTGGTCGTGGTTGAGGTTACTCGCAAGTCGTTCCTCGCATCTCTCGTCCCGGTCATTGTTGATGCAATTTTGAACGAGCACCAGGTAATTGCGGACATCGTCGCTTTTGTCTCCACTGGTGACTTCCCTCGTTCGCGTCTCGGTGAGAAGCAGCGTGGAAAGGTCCTGGCATCCTGGGTGACCCGCAAGTTGCGTACTATCGCGCAATTCAGCATCCGGGATATGGAGGACCATCCGTTCGCCGACATGATGCAACACCGCGCCAGCCGAAGCTCGAAGCCCGGAAGTACGATGGGCAACAGCATGAGGAGGTCGACCATGAACCCTGATACGGAGATACCTGCGCTACTACAGTCGCCTGCCATCATGGCTCCGGAACACGAACGCGAGGCAACTCTGGAAGGGCATCAAGATTATCATGATTTCCAGGATCATCCGGATCATCAGGGTCATATGTCCGCTCGCCCTACACTGCCAGAGCTTGATACTCGAGCAGACAGCCATGTGTCTGCAGCTCAAGTTTCTTCGGCGACTTCTACAGTGCCCTTTATTCAGGAACCGCTGTCAGCCACTATTCACTCTGCAGAAGATGATCACTATTTCGACCTAGCGGATCCTCATGCTCCTCCTCCGCCAGCCACTGGCGAGCCAGGACCGACCCGTGATTTCCGATTCAGCTTTGACATCATCAACACTCCTGTCGAGTCCTCATTCGATCCTGAGCAACTCTCGACAGGACGGGATGCGCATACTCATCAACAACCCGACCCGTATGACCATGATTCAGGCCCTGCGCACAATGAGTATCGACCGGGCACCCAAGACAGCGCATTAAACGATGATTGGGCCCAGGAAGCCCTAATGTACCAGTCTGCACTCGGAGACGAGGGCGGCCAGGACGCTCACCATGGCTCCGCACAGAACCGTTATGACGGAAGTGGCTATGGGGCTTAACTCATCATCTATTCGTGGTTACGATCTACGGCGTGGGTCTTGTACATGGCAATTTCTCCACCCATCCATTGTGTCCGTACTGTGAACCAGAGCAAAAAGCTTGAAAACTTTCGAAGTGCATTGCTTCATCTTGCGAGATCTTTCTTGTTCCTACTTCATCTTGTTCATTGGCCTTTTATCGTTATTTATTTATTCAATCCCCTCCATTTTATCCCAATACCTCATCCTTGCAGTGACTTACTTTTTCTGCATGTGCGTTCCTGCTGTACATATCATACCCACTACCCACATCCGATCGGTATACCAATATATTCTTACCTCGGCGCGTAGTGCCTGTGACATCACCGTGAGATTGAATATGGCAGCACGCAATACGATGGTCCCAGCTAGATTCACTTGGGGGTAGGAAATTTGACCCCACTGAAGACGTGATGGCGGCCCACCCTTTTACCATCCACTGGCATCATCCACCTGCATATCTCGCAATCGACACTTTGACTCTTGGCATGCTTCTGAGGGACACAGAATACGACAAGAAAGCGTCTTTGTGTATCCTCTATCCTTCTTTCCGCATGATTGACCACCAAACCTGTGCACACCTTTTCCGCGGCCGCCGATCAGCGGAAATTCCAATCTTACTTGACTTGCTACAGCAATGAATTTTGCACGATCACGGAGCCTTGTCGCTCCATGTGATCGGGTGGAGAAATGAGACAAGAGGTCTTGTTCTGCAAGGACCGGTATAGTGATCTCTAGCTCGCGTAGCTGGCCAGCTATATAGAGCGCTGCTCCTGTCCTCGAGATCAAGGCTTCTTCTCCAGCCTTGTCATATACATCGCGGCATGAACCTCATACTCACAGTTTTGCTATTCGCCACATTGGCCGTGGCCAAAAGCCCCAACATCCTGTTCATCCTGACGGACGACCAAGGCAAGTATGTGGGAGGATTAGAACATATGCCTAAGCTACAAGTGACTCAATCCATTCACGCCCAGTTAATTTGCAACGAATATGGCCAAGTCTCTTCTCGTCCAAAAAGGAGTCACATATCCCAAACACTACTGCTCCGTCGCCCTATGTTGTCCTTCACGCGGCAACCTCTGGACCGGCCACATGCTACATAACACCAATGTGACCGACGTCTCAGCCCCCTACGGTGGCTACCCCAAAGTGGTATCAGCCGGCTGGAACGATAACTATCTTCCACCCTGGATGCAAGACGCAGGGTACAACACGTACTACGTGGGCAAGCTGTGGAACAGCCACACCGAACAAATTTACAACAAGCCCTACGTACGAGGCTTCAACGGGTCTGACTTTCTCCTCGACCCCTGGACATATCGCTACTACTATGCGCGGATGACTCGTAATGGGCAACCTCCTGTCAATTACAATGGGAACTACTCAATCGACATTATTGCTGACAAGGCTGCGGGCTTCTTTGATGAGGCGCTGAAGCTGGATCGTCCGTGGATGTTGACAGTGGCTTCTAATGCGCCACATGCAAACGGATCGCATAGTCCAGAGCGTGATGCTACTTGGTTCGGACGGCCGGAGTATGCACCTCGCCATGCGAATCTCTTCAACCATCACACGGCGCCTCGCGATGCAAGTTTCAATAAGTTGGTTGACGGGGCTGTGAGCTGGTTTGAGAATATTCCCGAGTTGAGCCAGAAGGAGATTGATTATATCGATCTCTTCCAGAGGTGTCGGTTGCGTGCGTTGCAAGCCGTGGATGATCTGATTGAGAGGCTGATTGATAAGCTTGAGAAGGTGGGCGAGCTGGATAATAATTATATCTTTTATTCGACCGATAATAGTCATCATCTAGGTCAACACCGTATGCAGCCAGGGAAGAACTGCGGGTTTGGTAAGTTTGTGCTCAATGCACGAGTGTTGCCTGTACTTATAACAACAGAAACCGATATTAATGTCCCATTGATTGTTCGTGGCCCTGGTCTCCCCGAGAACCAGACCTTCGACGCCGTCACTAGCCACACAGATCTTGCACCGACCTTCTTATCCTTGCCAAAGCTACAAGGGAGGGACTCGATGGAAAAGCTATCCCGAGGATATTACGGACCAGCGATACGGATGAGAAGACGGAACATGTCGCCATCGCGTACTGGGTTCTGGTTGTGCCTGAGGGTATCTACGGCTATGCTAGCGACAAGGACAACCAAGTCGGCAACAGCTACAAAAACAATACTTATAAGGGAATCCGGTTGATCGACGACTACAATTTGTACTACTCCGTATGGTGCACAAATGAACTTGAATTCTATGACCTCAAGGTGAGGCTTTCTCTTTTGTCGCCATGAACCAAACTGACATACCACCAGGATGACTCTTACCAGACTGTCAACCTGGCTGCCCATCCAGCAAAACACACAGACTAAAAGATCGCCAATCGCGAGCTACCTCAAATCATTCACCGTCTCGATGCCATGATGATGGTTCTCAAGTCCTGCAAGGGCGACGTTTGCCGATACCCCTGGCGTCAAATGCACACCGGAGGCAAGGTGAATACTCTCGCCGAGGCGCTAGAGTCCGAGTATGACGAGTTTTATGCGAATCAGCCAAAGGTGTCCTTTTCGGCTTGTGAACTCGGCTATATCATTCCATCTGAGGGACCTCAGAAGTTCAATGTATATAGCGGTGGAGAAAAGACAAGACAGGGATGGGATTGGCATAATCTGTTCCAATGGTGATTTGTCCAAGGGAGAAAAGAAACATGGGCAGTAATGTCGTGGAATCGTCAACTACTGGCTTTTAGCGCGGTAGAATTATTCAAGATATAAGCTAATGTCTATGCCATTGCTGACTTCCTGAATTGTGATTTGTTCAACTTGTAAATTGCTGATATTCAAGATCATCGAATGATATATGCATTAGCTACTGCTGACATGATAATAACACACTTTTAAAGGCTTACTGGCTCTCAGCCGCCTTGGTCAACTGCTCGATGTTGACCTTGGCCGAGAGCCGCCGTTAGCAGTCGCCGCGTCGGAAGCGGTCAACTGCTCGAGAGCCCGAAGGTCTTCGTTGGTAAGGGTGTTTGAGCGGATGGGACGGAAAGGAGCCGGGGAACCAGCAGATGAGGTGAGGAACTATGATACGCGTAAGCTGGTGTTTCTTTCCAAAAGGGCACACTCTGAATGATCAGAAACTTACTGAGCTGGCGGCGCTGAGCAGGGCGACAAGAGAGGCCTGGACCACATCGGCACTGATGCCGACACCCCATACGCGCTCCTTGCTACCGGCTGCTGAGCATTGGATGTAAGTTGCGGCCTTCACGTCACGACCGAGACCAATAGAGTGTTCCTTGTAGTCGATAACATCGAGATCGATACCAAGGGTAGCCAGAGCCGCGGCGAGAGAGGAAAGAGCACCAGGACCAATACCGGTGATAGCGTGCTGAACGTTGTCGATCTCGACAACACCGGTGAAGCGACGCTTCATG
This sequence comes from Penicillium maclennaniae, assembly GCF_028827695.1. Lineage (NCBI taxonomy): Eukaryota > Fungi > Ascomycota > Eurotiomycetes > Eurotiales > Aspergillaceae > Penicillium > Penicillium maclennaniae. Next base: position 376,053 of record NW_026623215.1, on the reverse strand, counting down.
TTCTTAGTGTTAAGAGCCTTACCAGGCTCCGGAGGAGCAGGGGACTGGGAACGGTCTGTGGTGATGTTGTAGTCGATGAGGTTGAAGCGGGGGTTTGACTTGAGGTGATATGACTCCTCGAAGAGGTTGACAATCTCGCTGGGACGGAGCTCGCGGTTACACCTTTCAGTCTCGGTCTGCACAATCTTGCTGAATTCGACCTGCAGGGCACGAGGGAGATCCAGCTCCAGACTACGCAGGATGACCCAGGCGGCACCACCCTTGCCACTCTGGGAGTTGACTCGGATAACGGCCTCGTATGTGCGGCCGATATCTTGGGGATCCAGAGGCAGGTACGGGATGACCCATTCGTCGTTGTCAGTGGCGCCCTCGCGCAGGGCGAAGCCCTTCTTAATAGCATCTTGGTGACTGCAGAAGGGTTAATATAAGATCGTACACTTTGGAAAACCAAAACAAACCTTCCACTGAAAGCGCTGGTAACCAGAGCACCAGCATAGGGCCAACGCTCGTTGACGGGAATCTTAGTGCTCTCTTCCACAACCTTGATAACAGAGTTGATATCGGAGTAGTCAACGTTTGGTGAGACACCCTGGGTGTACAGGTTTAGAGCAAGAGTGACCAAATCGCTATGCAAAGTCAGCAAAATTGTCCAGGTGAATACACGATCATTGAAATGACATACACATTTCCAGTTCGTTCTCCATTTCCTAAGAAATGTCTGTCAGCATAATTTGCATCTTGAGTGCCCATATCTTGACCTACCGAGGACAGTTCCCTCAACACGCTGAGCACCAGCCATCTGGGCCAATTCAGCGGCAGCAACAGCACAGCCACGATCGTTGTGAGGGTGAAGAGAAACAACAAACTTCTCGCGCTCCGTCATGTTGTTGCAGAAGTATTCAATCTGATCGGCGTAAACGTTGGGGGTAGACATCTCGACGGTAGCGGGCAAGTTGAAGATGATAGGCTTTTCAACAGTGGGCTCCCAAGCAGCCTTGACAGCCTCGCAAACCTCGACAGCAAAGTCAGGCTCTGTATCTGAGAAGGTCTCGGGTGAGAACTCCAGCTGCCAATCCGTGCCAGCCTGGGAGGGATCATCCTTAGTAATTGAGCGAGCATATTTGGTACACTCGACAGCTCTCTTCAGACTCTGTTCCCTGGTCATGTTAAAGACAATGCGACGGAAGCACGGGCTGGTGGCAAGGTAGATGTGCAGAATAGCCTTCTTGGCACCCTTAAGGGAGTCGACGGTGCGGCGGATGAGATCCTCACGACACGGGGCGAGAACTTGCAGGCAAACATCATCCGGGGTGAGGCCAGGCTCCTCCACGAGGCGACGAGTGAAGTCGAAATCGGTTTGTGAGGCGGAGGGGAATGAGACTTCAATTTCCTTGTAGCCAATTTCGACGAGCATCTTGAAGAACTTGTACTTTTGCTCGCCGTCCATAGGGTCGGGGAGAGACTGGTTGCCATCTCGCAGATCGGTGGCCAACCAGCGCGGGGCCTTGGTGATGGTCTTGTCGGGCCATGTGCGGTTTTTCAAATTCAGAGGCTTGAAGGGCTTGTATTTTGACGACGGATCTTTGAGCATCGGCATCGTGGCGGGGTATGGCGGGGAGGGATTGATAAGAGAACGATAATAGTCAATTTGACAGGGCAGACGCAGTCAGGTCTGACCAGGAGGAAGACACAGATATGTTCTCAGAAAAAGAATCGCAGTCCCTTTTGATTTCTGAAGAAATTATGATGCCAATGAAGCGAAATGTGACTCAAAAGGGCGCGCGATCGTCGATGACGCCGAAAACTCCGATGACGGAGTCACGTGATATTTAAGTCCTGGCTGAGATGCGATCTGCGCCGAGTCAAAGTGTTTGTAGAGTAGATAGAATGATTCCTTTCGTTCTAGTTAGACTGGATACGGCTACAATGCAAGATTTGTGGTGGTGCACAAGGCGTCCATCTCTTGCGTGTCACGACATCAGCCAACGATCGCATCCGAACTCGGAGCTGTGGGCGCCTGAGGTGGCATTTCCCTCCGCATTTAACCGCGATGATATAAAGTCATTGTGGAACGCATTGTGGATCTCTCATTAGTATACAGTTGAATATAGTACAGTCCTGTCCAATGCTCATAGGAAGCTCTTTTCAAGCTGCACCAGCAACTGATGCACCTCATTTACCTGCATTTTCACCGCCCGAGGGTTCTGCAATGCGTCTTCTCCAAGTCGTTCACGAATCAGTGTATGGAAGTCCTGACCTTCCCCATCGGTCTTGCTTTGCATTTGTCCAGTCAGATCGAGTGTGATGCCGCCGCCGGCAATGTCACGAGGTCCGAGGACGAAGATCAGGTTATACTTCATCTGTTTAGCTCGCTGAATCTTCTTGCCTGAGACTTTGTGCGCTACTATCGACGTCAACCAGGAAAGTAGAGTCGGCCGAGGACAATGGACGCGGTGGGGCTGCATTGCCATCGTTCACCAAGGCGCGGAATCCGGAGAACTTGGCAGCTGCATCCTGCGCGTGTCGCACAACTGCATCATCCTGGTTGACAGTCAAAATGATGGCTTGGCGAGGGGATAGCCAGAAGGGCCAATGGCCACCGTGATGCTCAATCAAGAGAGCGAGGAACCGTTCGAGTGAACCAAAGATAGCGCGATGCACCAAGACAGGTGTAGCCACTCCGGGAGTTGCTGGGTTGTAGTCTTCCTCACCTTCAGCAACCTGATATTCAAGCTCAAATCGTCGAGGCAAGTTCATGTCAAGCTGAATGGTCGAGAGCTGATGGTATTTACCCGCCTGGTCCTGAAGCTGGATGTCGATCTTCGGCCCGTAAAATGCACCATCTCCTTCATTCAATGCCCACTCACGCCCTGTGCTGTCCAAGGCATCGCGCAGCTGTCCCTCGGCGTTGTCCCACATCTCGATGCTCCCAATGAAATCAGTCTCCGGCCGAGTGGAAAGCACCAATCGGTAAGGCCCGAGTCCGAATGTCTTCATTGCCATGTCCACGAAACCTAATGCTGATGCGATCTCCGACTTGATCTGCTGCGGTCGGCAGAAAATGTGGCCATCGTCCTGGTGGAAGCGACGGACGCGAGTGAGCCCAGTCAATGAGCCAGAAACTTCATTCCGGTGCAGTGGGCTAAAATCGGCATAGCGCACTGGCATCTCACGATACGAGTGGTTCTGCGATTTGAATAGCAGACAGTGACCCGGGCAATTCATCGGCTTGAGGCCGTACGATTCGTCTTCACCGACTTCGCCTTCTGTCTCCCCGTCGCTCCACGACCTGTCACTTCGTACATGTCATCCTTGTAATTCTGCCAGTGGCCTGATACCTCCCAGAGGGATCGTTTGTAGATGGTCGGGGTCAAAACTTCACGGAAGCCGTATTGCAAGTATTGGGCGCGAAGGAAGGATATGAGCTTATTGATGACATGCGTGCCGTTCGGAAGGAAGAGTGGGGAGCCAGGGGTGTAGATGGACGAGGTGAAAAGCTCTTGGGATGTTCCTAGAGCTCGATGATCGTTGGGGGGTAATGTCGGAGCTTCGGGTCGACCGTTGGCGGCATCAGCGCACGAGCAATTGCGCTTTTCTGTGATTGAAAGCCATCGTAATTGTGTTGACGGCAGACTCAAGCACCTGTTAACAATAGGCCGAGTGTAGAGGCTCGATCGCAACCGGATGAATGGGCGCATGGTTGTTGCAGAGAATCTTCAGGACTTCTTGCCGATCCCGCTTTGCTTCCCCACCGCTTTGCGCATAAACATCGACTACGCGCCTCCATTCCATGTTCCACATGACAGGTCGAAGAGTCACATTCGCGTTCATATCACTGAAAGTTCACCGATCTGAAGCGTATTTTCCGCCGGAATATGCTTAGTGCGCCATGGCGGAACCGCAGACCCCAGATCGCTCCGCGCTGGGAGAGTCATGGGTGATAGCGTCGCCTACAACATCCACTACGTCCAAGGAGAAAGACCCCAAAGATCACGATCCAGCAAGCCCTACTCCACTACTCAATGAAAAGCGACACAAGGGCCATGGAAGAAGCAGCAAGACAGACTCAACAGAGTCTCTATCTTCCTCATCATGGACTCTGACTGGCCCAGAGCTTATCATGCCCTCTATATGCGAAATGCCCATCTCAGAGGCATCATGGGTCGCGCCATTGCATCCAAACGACCAATCTGGTATACGAAAGCGTCGCAAGGTGTTGCCCAAGTCAACACCGCAAGAAGAACAGCAAGATCCAGATAGTAGTTCGACAGCCAAGTCCAAGTCCAAGGCCTCGGAGCACCAATCTCCCAGCTTCAAATCAAAGCTCGCAAGATTGTGCATGACTTTGCTCCGAATGACCATCAACAGCCTACTGATCGCCGGCATCCTCCACCTCCTCGTCCTCCCGGAACTCATCCAACAATTTCAACCCTTCTTCTGCGACTATTCCATCATCAAATCCACCTACCCCGATAGCTGCAAACCCCTAGTGCCACGTCCAGTATCTCCATCAACTCCAATGGCGACCCCAGAAAACACTCTCATAACCGCACAAAACAACCTCGAATCAATCTTCACCGCCACCCTCTCAACCCTCACTCCATTAACTCACGTTCTCCAAGAAAGCACAAACATGCTCTCCGACCTCCACCAAACCCTCCAATCATCCCACCCAGATGTCCGCAATGCCCTGAACCTCGAATTCACAGGCAGCGACGCTGCCCTCCGCGCTGCAACTTGGGAATTTGATTCCCTCCGCGCTGACCTCCGCTCCGCGATCGACAGTCTCCTATCTTCCCCGCCACAGGAAGCCGGGCCCCCGTCTATCGCAAGAGATACTCGTCTCGCGGCACAGTTCCATCGGAGAGCACAATACCTGGATCGACTGCGCAGTCAACTCAAGACGAAAGCGGATTCTCTAGTTACGCGCTTCAGTACATTAGATGATCACCTCGAAGCTGTGGATGGGATTGTCGCGCGCGAGAGGAGAGCCGCCCTAGCTGGTGGGAAAAGACATGGAGATGGGATTGGAAACGAAAATGGAAACGAGAATGGAGGAATTCAGTATATGCTGAACTCGTTATCGAGCTATGCTTTTGGCGCACGTTCATCTTCAGGTCAGACCGAGAAAGGCGAAAGTGATGCCCCCCAGCCAACCCTTGCTTTACTCAGACTTGCGGCGACACATCATCGGCCTGTAGCGGATGAGGTGTCAAGATTAGCGAAGCAATTAGGAGAACAGCGAGCGAGGTCAGGATCACTATGGTAAATGCATTAAAATGTGTTCATCTACGTAACGTGTGGTGTTAAGCCGGGGGATATTTTGCTCATGATTCACGAGATACGAATACAAAGACATCACGGAACGGTTCCTTCTTTTTTTTTTTTTATTTCTTCAATTCCTTGTTTTCCCACTCTTTCTAGAACCACACATCGCAAAAAGAAAGGACAGTACTTTGGATCATCCACACCTCGGCTACACATGCCCCATAAACGACACAATCCCACTTTCAAGCTCCGGCCCACTATAACCACGGAACGCATTTCTAGTGTGTGCGCTCAGGCCAATCGCACTACAATTGACGAGTTTGCCAAGGAAATCTGTTCTTCCGAGCTTCAATTCAATATTCCGATGAGTTCTTGAGGGATATTTGCACCCTCTAGAAGGGTTCTCCTCTGGTTCCATGGTTCGGGTAGAGTCAATTGATGACATTTAAAAACTTGGTCAAGTTGGTTCAGAGGGATTTTGATCTGGTTCCACTCGGCTTTCTGCCTTCTGCGAATTGCGTACTGTGTACTGCGAACTGAATGGCGTACATGCTGGAGTTACCCATGTCACCGAGGCTGGCTATGTACGCTGTGCCTTGCGTCAGATCGACTGTACAGATACGGTGTGATCCATCTGAAGTTTGATTCTAGTGCTACACGCAATATTGGGATACCGAGTTCAGGTTCAGGTTCAGGTATAGAAATTGTAAATCCCGTAGGACATTAAGCTCTAAGTGGCTCGTACTAGATACATGGGGGGGCGTAGGCATAAATCGCAAACATCAACTATCCCGGATCTCCACAATACACAATTGAGACCACAGGATCAAAAAAAAAGTACATCATAAGAAAGGCTCAAAATCCAAAAAGGCATCCTCATTCCCATCCGGTTCCAGCCCGTTTGCTTCATCAGACGTGATTAGGCTTTTTAAAGCTGGATGAAAGCTGCGAGCAGAGCCAGAAGGCCGAGAGGGCCAACAGCCACGGTAGTCGCGGCGTTGAAGACCGGGGAGCTAGTGGCGGCGCTGCTGCTGCGAGAGCTGGAGCTGGAACCGGAACCAGCGGTTGTACTGGAGCCATGGCCAGCAGTGCTGGAGGCCGAGTCGCTAGTGGAGCCAGAGCCGGCGTTCGAGCTGGACCCGGCGCTGGAGCTGGAGCTAGAGCCAGCCCTGGAGCTGGAACCGGCGGTAGAGGATCCAGTGGTGGAGGCCTTGGACGAAGAGCCAGTGGTCGAGCCAGCGGTGGTGCGAGCAGCGGTGGAGGTCTGGGTGGTAGTAGCCAGGGTCGTGGCAATGGTCGAGGTCTCGGTCGGGGTCTTGGACTCAGTGGAGCTGGTGGTGGAGGAAGAGGAGGAAGAAGAGGAAGAGGAGGAAGAGGAGGAAGAAGAGGTGGAAGAGGAGGTCTCGCTGGCCGAAGATTGGCTCAAGGCTGCGGCACCCGACTTCTTGATGCTCTGGTACGAGCCGGAGTTGTCGGTCCAGGTGTAGCTCTCGGCGGGGTTGGCGTTGACAATGTCGATGTTCTTGACGTACATGGTGTAGGGGCAACCAGCGTAGTTGGTCTCACCGCCAGCCCACTCAATGGTACCCTCGCCATTGCTGGGATCACCACCGGCCCAGATACCGATGCGGATGCGCATGGGGGTCTGGGGGTAGCGGGTACCGCTCTGGGCATCGGCGTAGTTCAGGGTACGGACCACATTGCCATCAACGGACCAGGTGGTGGCATCCTCCTGCCACGAGACCGTGTAAGTGTGCCAGGTGTTCTGGGGGTCAGACACCGCCGGCCAAGTGGCGCGGTCATAGGTGGTGGTGTCACCCTTGCCGAAGTAATTGGTCTCAATCTGGGTGGTGTCACCGCCGAGAGCTTCCTACACAGCCAAGGAGGTTAGGAATGCGCATGAAGAAAATAAAAAATAAAAAAAAACGTGTTTGCCACATAGTTTGAACTTACCCAATCGATCTCATCGAGGTCATCGGACTCGAACACGATGGAGCTGACCACACCCTGACCGGGGGCGGCCTTCATGGTAACGGAAATCTCCCCGAAGAGAATATAAAAGTCGGTCTCAATGGTGGGAGCATCACCACGCTTGGCGAGAGTGAACTCGGCGCCGTTGGCACCGGTGTTGACAGTACCAGCAGTAGTAGTCCACTGGTCGAGAGAACCGGACTGGGTGAAGTCAAAGCTCAGATGAGACTCGGTGCTACCAGCATCCGCAGGGCAGGTCTTCTCGAGAGGGTTGCAGCTTGTGTAGGTCTGGGCGGAAGCCAGGGGAGCGGCGACGGCTAGAGCCGCGGCAGCGAACTTGATGAACGAAGGCATGTTCAACGTATACAATGTGTGATAAGCAAACAAGCCAAAGTACAAAGAGCAATGGACACAGTAACGAGAGTGTTGGATGAAAAGATCAATAAATACGGGGGAAGGAAACTCTTTATATCAAAAGACAGTGCATCTGAAGATAGTGCAGGTGGGTTGAGGTGTCTACTTGTACTTTTTTTTTTCCCTATCGTGGTCGACATTTTCTGTAGTCAGACGATAGTACTGTAAAAATGGAGGAGGCTGAGGATTGGCCTTGGAGAGGGGCCGCTGGACCCAGTTCGCGTTGATTTCCAGTACTGCCATTGGCCATCGGCGTGGCAACACGGTTGTAGGCGCCCACCGAGAATCAGTGGAGTCCTCCTGAGCAGCCGCTTCGTCCACCATGACTGGTCTCACGTCGAGGGTGAGACACCGCGTACACTAATACACCCCATGCACACACGGGTGAACGCCCTTAGTCTATTCCCTGCCCCCTTCCTCCTTCATTTCCCCAGACTTTATCAACCCATCACTTTTCAACCTCCCTCACAAGCCGATCGCGCCGATCTTGTACATCCTGCTCACAGCACTGAACCCTGGAACCATCGTCCAGGGTTCCAGTCAGCAGGATTACCTGACTTGGGACCCGGATTTATTTAGAGCATACAAAGCGACCCATCATGCGGTGAAGATGCGGCCCATAGTTCGCCAATGCAGAAGTGGGTTTTCTGACACTACGGCCACCCTAGGGTCCTAGTTCCTGAGCAACTTGGATCCCGAAAGTGATTACTATAAGCGAGGCCCAACCCGAGTCCCGGATGGGGTCCACTTCCACTGCCCGTTCTAAGACTGAAACAAGGGCAAATGAAAAAGAAAATCAATCATATGAACTGTAGCAGAAAAAACTGGGGGGGGGGGGCTGAACTGGTGAACCCTGATCCATGTCGTACCGCTCTGCGTGAGGGATCACTTTTTGTTCCCTTGGTGGTGCGTGACCTGGTAGTCGGCACCTTTCACCACGTATACCCTATATTGGAGGGCCTGACTCAGGGGTATTGAAGGTTGACTTTGATGGCGTCTTCCCTCGCGTACGAGCACATCAAGTCAACCCCACGGCCCGTGCACATGGCTCCTAGCGCCGATGCGACCGTATCCCCGGACGGAGAGCGGAAACCGAGTAGATCCGATGAGAGACAACTTCATTGTGAACTCTTCGTAGCCTCACGCCTCCCCCCCTCAAGTTTCCCTTCTCAGTCTTAGGGTCTTAGCCCAGGTACTAGCAATAAAGAACCGGGCCGCCTAGGGGTTGGCGCAGGGGCAAATGCTTGGCTTCCATGACTGACGTGCTCGGAGTACGCCGTGTGTCTTCCAGTTACTTTTTTTCCTTCTCTCTGTTTCTGGTCGCTAGTGGATGAGGCTGAGCTTTGCCGGGTTGCCGATTTTCCACGGTTCGCCTTTTTCTTGTCCTCTGCGCGGGTTATTTTTGCATGAATGACCTGCCGTGCTATTAATATCACATTGAAACCATGTCTGAGCCCGATACGAGTCTTGTCACCTGACGGACCTGGCACCGATCTCAGCCTCCTCAATCTGGCGAATACGGCGACCTTGTCGGCAATCACCAGAACGTGAGCTTTTCCACTACATAATGATCTCTTGATGTAGGTTCACACTGAGACTATCTCATTGAAATTTGTCATTTCCCCATCTTAGCTCCAAAGAGACTTCCATAGCGCGGGATTATCTCGGACTGTGAGCAGACTATCGAAAAATAACTACCTCGCACTACACAGTGGCTCCACGCCACCCCGCCTCCTCGTACGCAATTTTGTTTCCCCACAAAATCAACAACTCATTCAAATGTCAATAACCACTGGGCCACTCAATGCAATATTCACAACCTTTGAAAGCGCCTGGCGCTTCTCGTCAAATTCAACGGAAACATCCCGACGAGATCCAGCATTCTTCTGACCCAACAACGTCACAGTCTCCACGACCACATTACCCTGGTATCCAAAGTCACCGTGGAGACGCAATTTGTTATCTCTGAAGGTGAAGTGAATAAGGGATGTTCCTTGCGGGTTCAGCGATTCGCCATCATCGAGGTACAGTTCGCCCGCGGCAATATTGTCGTCGTTGGGTGCGATGACGATTTCGAAGCCACGCGTGCGCAATTCTGTAGTTGTCATAGCGCCTTTGGAGCGAAGCGGGAGAACACTGCCCGCCCGAATGTGCATTGGGATATCGGTGAGGGCGATGTTGGAGAGTGTGATATTCTTGCCTTGGCCGGTGATGCGGGCGCCAGTTGTCCAGTCGTAGAATGTGTCCGAGGGAAAGTAGGCTTCTACGGAGGTTGAGCCTTGGTCGAGAACTGGGGAGATGAGGAGGGAATCTCCGTAGAAGAATTGGCCTTCATTGGAGAATGTGTTTGCGTCGTTGGGATAGATGTAGAAAAGAGGTTGGAGGAAAGGCTCGCCTGTCTGGGTTTGGCGGTGGAAGGCTGTGTAGAGGTAGTCGAGGAGGCGGTAACGAATGTCGATAATCTTGCGTGCGGCGTCGGCGACGACGGGCCAGCGGTAGAATTCTTGACCTATCGAGCCTAGCTGGTTGTGGTTGCGGTAAAATGGATAGAAGGCGCCAAGGGTTGCCCAGCGGGCGCAGAGCTCTTCGGTTGTGTTGCCGCCAAAGCCGCAAACGTCGGAGCCGACCATGGGAATCTGGAAGATTGAGGCAAAGGCTAGCATCTCAGAGATGGAGACACGGTACTTGTCCCACTGGCTGAGGTTGTCACCGAGCCTGGAGGTTTTAGTATGAAAGTCAAGTGCGTGAATGGCTTTGGTATACTCACCAGTGACCGACATGAGAACCGGCACCGGCAAAGGTGCTACGAGTGATAACGAGAGGACGGACCTCAGGCTGGCGGGCCAGCATTGCCTCGCGAGAGGCAGAGCTCATCACTGAGGTGGTTAGAATGTATATCAAATGAAGTGCCACGGGGCTTGGTCACACTTACTAGTACCGTAGAGGTTATGGGTGTCATACTCAGCATACCCGTCACCAGCATGAATGATATCAGTATCAATGGTCTTGTTGCTGAGCGACCCAGCAGCGTTAGCAATTGCATAGGGTGGCGAAATGAGATTACGATTCGGCAGTCCAAGCCTGCGCCCTGTAGAGCGACGCTGCTTGCCATTCTTCTTAGGCTGGAAGTCACCAGGGAAGCCGGGAATGGTGCGCGGTGGCTGGCGAACAGATGGAGGCGCGGGAGGAAGATCGTTATTCTCAGCGTACTGCTCGGGGTTGGTGCATGGATAGGGACAGAAATTGGAGGCTTCATTCATATCGATCCAGAGGCCGTCGATGTTGACTCCGTCCTGCTCGTTGAAGAATCTCTTGAACTCATCATTCCACCACGACTGTGTAGCGACGGGATTGAACCAATCTGGGTAGACGGTAACGCCGGGCCAGACGGCACCTGTATACGTGAGTAACTTACATGGAGTAAATTGTGGGCAGCTTACCTTCGTAGAACGAGTCAGGCGAGTTAGGGTAGTGCAAAAAGACATCAGCCTCTTTGCCTCGGTTGAAGGCGCCATTGTCTATTGGATTCCACCTGCATCAGATCTTATTCCGTGTGAAATGGTAATACCCTTCCACTTACCGCTGGCACTAACAGCTGGGTCCACCATGACAATGTAATGCTGGTGGTGGTGGTGAAGATAGTTCACCAACTCTTGCATCTTCTCGAGAGGGAAGCGTTCGGGGTCTAGCGTGAAGACACGTCGAGCATCCATGTAGTCAATGTCTGTCCACATGGTCTCCAGTGGGATGTGAGCATGAGTGTAGTTATACACCGCTTCAGCAACATCGTAGACATCCCGGTATCCGTATCGACAATTGTGGAACTATCTAATGGTCAGTATTGAAGACAAAGATACCCACAACATCGAGAACATACACCAAAGGTCCAGTAGGCCTGCATGGTCGGTAGACCCACGACTTCTGAATACTGCTTGGCGACATCTTTCGGAGTCGGACCCGCCATGAAGTAAAAGTCAAAGACTCCGCCCACAGTATTGTACTCCAGGAACTGACGACCATCATCGGTCTTGTCGATCTTGATGTCCATGCCATTGGAGTTCAAGAAGAAGACTCCGTGGGTGCCGGCATCACCACGATGATCGAAATAGACCGGGTGGTTACCATACAAATTTGTGTTAGAGGGCACACCATAAGCATCGCGACTCCAGAGAGTTCGCGTGTAGTTAGTTGTGGGCAGACGCAGTGAGTCGGTGTGCTCACCCAGTCCGTACAAGTTTGGATCATTTGGTAGCCAGGTACGCAGATTTAGATACTGAGATTCAAAGATGATGTTGGTTTCCGTAGTATCGAACAGAACCTGCTCATCGCCATTATCAGTCTGGCGCAGGACACGGAAACTGAAGGGATCGGGCTGGTAGTCGAATCGTAGGGAAGGCTGGCCCTTCTTGTGATCCCCGCGAGGGCTGGGACGAGGACGACGGAATTAGGGACCTGATAGACCTCCTCATCCGCATCGTAGATCATTACATGAAGACGGTCATCTGGATTGGTCAGCGATTGATCATACTGGAGATGTTGGGATGTCACGGACCATCCTGGTACTCAACTAGAAGCTTCAGATCCTGCAGGTCATAGCCATATGCATTGCAAGGATCACCATTCAGAGTCAGGTCAGCCGTAAATTTCAGGCCTTGGTCATTGAAATTGACGGCTTTGTAGCCAGGGCATTGATCGATGTTGTCTCGATGGTTCAGAACAGCAGCCCCCACGAGGGGAGCGAAGAGAAAGAGAGAGATCCGCATGTTGAAGATCCAACTAGAGACCGTTGATTATACAGCAGCGGGAACTTGGGAATATTCAAAAGCAGACCAAGGTTGATTTAAGTAAGGATCAGGACTGGGTGGAATGCGAATGTGGGACCAAGTGAAAGAAGAAGATGGAGGGGAAGGTGGAGAGGATGATGTCCGATGATTATGCGAAGAGGACAAAGTGATGTGGACTAATGATACGAGAAGCCCAAGTTCCGGCCGTGCAGCCGTTGTTTTTCCTGCTTGACGTGAGTTTTATTGCCTTGTCCCTGCATCATTGGGACTAGCAAACATGGACGAGCGGACATTTGTCGGGACAAGCATCTTGGCAGATCGGCAGGGTCCATCCGGGGATATGTGGAAAAATGAGGGGAAGCCCCCGGCTAAGGACCATGTTCAGATCGTGAACAAGGTCAGAAATAGAGAGGAGGCTGGAGTGCTGATCATACGTGCAGTTAAATTAGGGCTGAGACACAAGGGTCCTCGTCCTCGATCAAAAGGTACCCGGGCCCCAATAAAACTTGACTCGCCGCCACATCGAAACATTGAGACATTGAAGCATTCGAACGAAAGGAAATTCATTTCATGGCTCTCTATTGTGCCCAGCGGGCATCTCTAAGCATCATTCATTAAGAAAGTTCATCAGCTCCTTCCAGCCCCAACACCAGCCTTAATAACACACTTAGACCGCCTGGCCAGCATTGGCGGCCTTAACATCTTCCTCAGAGCTCATGATCTGCACCTTGATAGCGCCAGTCTTGGGATTGGCAGCAGTCTCAAAGGCCTTGAGAGCGTCCTCAAGGGCGAAGCGGTGTGTGACCAGGCTGCGCAGGTCAATAACGCCGTTCTGCACAAGACGGATGGCGCGGGGCCAGGTGTTGCAGTAGCGGTACTGGTACTGCAGGTCGATCTCCTGTGTACTTAGGCGCATGAAGGGAATAGTCATCTCGTTCTTGCCGACACCGATGATGAACACCTTACCACCAAACTTGACACTCCAGATGGCGGAATTGACACTGCTCTCAACACCAGTGCACTCTAGCGCCAGCTTTGGGCGGAGAGCGTCCGGGCCGGAACCCTTTCCATCGTTCAGGGCGTTGATGATACCCTCTGCGGACTCCTCGGCCGACTTGCCAATCTCCACCTTGTAGGTGCGCACCTCCGGGGCGATTCTCTTGGCGAAGGCCAGCCGACCTTCATCGATATCGGTGATGACAATGGGGCACGCACCGGCAGCGCGAGCGCTGAGCAGACTGATCAGACCAATGGGACCTGCACCCGTAATGAGCAAGGGGTCACCCAAACGCAGCCCGCTGCGCTCAACGGCAGCCAGAGTCACGCTGAGAGGTTCCAGGAGGGCACCGTCCTCGTAGCTCATGTTGCCGATCTTGTGGCACCAAATGGAAGGGTGATTGACATAGCGACGGAGCAGTCCATCGACGGGAGGAGTGGAAAGGAAGGCGACCCTCTCGCAGCCGTTGTAACGTCCAGTCAGGCAGGGCTCGCAGGCGTTACAGATAACATTGGGCTCGATGGCGACCCGGTCGCCGGGCTGGAGGTGGGTGACGTCGGGAGCGACCGCAACGATCTGACCGGCAGATTCATGGCCCAAAATGTGGTCGCCGGTGACAATCATGGGGCCAATGCAGCCGGCGTGCCAGAAGTGAACATCGGATCTATCATCATTCAGTTAGGTTGGTCTCTCACGGCCACACTTGAATGCTTACCCGCAGATACCAGTACTGCGAACCTCAATAGTGACCTCGCCAGGCTTCAGACCCTTGCCACTCTGAATATCCTCGACTTTGGGGCCGGTCTCCGCAATCCACAAGTCATGATTGGGGTTGGTATACACGCCGATGTTGGTCTTGGTGACGGTGGTAGCGGAAGACATGGTGAAGGATGGACTGAGGATAGGCGAGAGTAAAATGTGCAAGGCAGGCTCTTTATGTAAACGTGGGAGCAGGTGATCAGGCGCATTCGCTCTCTCTCTCGTCATACTGTCCAGGACGTGGAGTAAAAAGTGGAGTGGAGGGGTAGCCATTTAACCGCGCGGGGGTCATTTACAGTACCTAGGGGCTGCTCAACCATCCTCCACTGTGAAACGTGGGACCTCGCCCAGTCTCCTATCGCCCCTTTCTAATCGGGCCGAAGCCAGTCGGCTCTCGGTTAATAGCAAGGATATGGTGTTTTTTGTTCGTCTATACCCGTGTCTAGATACTGGCAGTGGCAGTGGAGCAAACTGAACTGCATCGAATGTCGGGTGAGTTCCTACTTTGAAGTGACTTCTGACCAAAAAGCCACATTGAGATGCTTGATGCTACCAAACGGCGCATGAGCCCACAAATGGCAATTCTCCGGCGGCTGCACGCTGGTTGATGGATTTTTTTGTGGCGGGGAAAGGGCGGCCTTTATCCGCTGCAAACAGTGCAAATGATTGGGGAAGCTGTCGATTCAACGTTTGACACACGCGACTGCATTGGGCGTGTATAGGCTTGGTCCGTTCTGGAAACTAGTCCACCTTCCACTTGGTCTCCTCTGGTAACTTGCAAATATTTTCTCTCCGAGTGACAATATCGTCACATCCCAGGGTGATACCAAGTAGGAGTCGGTGCAACGCGCTTGATCGGAGATCGTGAAAAACGAAGGCCAAGGGCACGATAAAAGATCCAAAAATCACTATGCATGACTCAGTGAAAGGTAATATAACCCTAAGATGCTCGAATACTGATGCAGGGAGAGCGGTGGTGGTAGCTTCAGTGGATGGGCTGAGTTGTTGAGATGGAATTGAAGGGTGATCTAGGGAAGGGCACGACATACAAGAGCAGGAACTATCGCCCGGAGCTCTTCAGGGTCCTGTGACGAGGTGCTGACCTCATAGTCATGTCAGAGCCAACCATGGCAACTTGTCTCGTGGGACGTGACATGGTCAATTAACCCTGTTTCTTTTTCTTTGTCGCTTCTCTATTGACCTGCGGAAGACGAGCTGTACGAAGTGAGAATATTCGGAGACTATCATCTACTGTCGGTGCGAAGACAACTCTGTTCAAGATGCAATTTACCGGATATCGATCATGAGGGCGAGAATCATCTTGTCCTAGGAGTTTGATGAGCGCGGACCGTCATCATGCCGTAGTAGCGGAGTCAGATCACTTTCAAAATTCAATTATGGTAAATTCAATTCAATTGGGGGAGTTGCGACGGGAGGGCAAAGCAAGTGAGAAAAGCTTAGACACGAATTGCCTCTCGCTCTGATTTTAATGGAGAACACAGCTAGCTCAAACCTCACTCTTCCCTTGTGACAGTAACTTTGGCATCTACTGGAAGCGTCTCGGAGAATGAATTGCAAAGTTAGAACTCGTGCTATAAAATGACCTCCCCGAGATGGTACAGATTTCGGGGGCTTGTGGCAGCACAGTACCAAGCCTTCCATGATTGAGGAAGTGTAGCTCGAATCCGGACGCTATAGTAGATTTCAGGGCGTAAGACTCGAGAGATGTAAAAAATAAAAATAAAAATAAAAAATAAAAAGGAAGGGAAAGCCATGCCTCCTCACGTCGTACTATTGTCTTTGTTCTCGCTATTTGCTTGATTCACGTTGTACCTTCTTTCGCGTCTTCTAAAGGACAATCTGAAGCCTTTTATGACTATTCGAATGAGTCGAAAACAAACAAGCGGCTACGGAGCTGCAAAGGAGGTGACGGAAAGAAAAGAATTCGATGTCGTCACCTATTTTCGCGAACTCGGTCAAACAACTTTCAGGTGGGATTGTTCTTTTCGCGACTGTGAATTTTCACATGAAGAGGACGACCCGTTGCCTATTGGGCACTCGGAATGTGCCCTAACAATAGACAGGCCCGAAGTGAAGATCTAGTCACCGGGAGGTTTAATAACCCCAATTAGAGAACGACGCCTGAAGGGGGTGAAGACCGCTCAGATCCTCGATATGTTGGATGATAGGATAGCATTCTTTGGTGCACAAGAGCTAATTAATTGACTCTTAATGCAATGTCGTAGATTTGAACGGATATTAATAGATAAATGAATGATAGTTGATGGATGCTGCTCAGGTAGGCACAAAAAATATATCACTTACTTTGAATTACGGTCCGGATTGGTATTTGGATATATTACCGGCAGAATGATAGCCTTACCATGGCCATTTGGACACCCGATATGAATAGATTAGCACGGCCTGTAACATGCCTTATACTCTACTGATCAAAGCTAGGCAAGATCTAACCATAATTGAGGCGTCTTACTCACGGCGCGTAGTCCGGGCGCATGTGTTGTTAGTGTTGCCGCGACTACGTACTCATAGTAGCGCACACCATCCACACGGATCTTTCTATTGTTCAATAACCATATGAAGCACACTAATTCAAATCCTAGATTAAGATTATAGCTCTCCAAATTTCTCCTGACTAATTGTCGATGGCATATGAATACCTCAGATTCAGGCACGGATAGCGGCCGCTCACGTGACTCATTCCCTGAAGTTCCCGACCTTGAATCCGCAGATTCTGGTCCTTCGTTGCGCCATAAGAAAACCGCCATTGGACCCCCCTTGTCCTCACACCAGCGACTGCAACGGGTGACCTGTGCTCGGATCTCTATCTTCGCTCTTTCTACCTCTCCCGCAGTCCCCAAAATGCCCGCTGCCACCCGTGCCGTTCTGCGGCAATCGCAGTTCCTGACCCGGAGAACCGTCGTCAGACACTCCTCGTCCACCTCCGAGGCCGCCAACAAGGCCAGCCAGACTGCCTCTTCGGCTGCCTCCAAGGCTTCCGAGGGTCTGTCCAAGGCCTCTGCTGCCGCTGGCCCGGCCATCTCCAACGCTGCCACTGCCCTCCGGAAGGTTGGCGGCCCTGTCGGCAAGGTCGTCGCTTTCGTCGACTGTAAGCGATACCCTCATACTCGGAAGATCTGACTCTGATGAATACACACGGGAGGATTGATGATAGAGGCATGGGAAATGCAATTGTCATAATGGGAATCATGCCTCTCTCACAAACCCTCCTGTTGACATCCGGTCATCCGAGTTCATCTCCATCGGTGCACCGCTAACCATACCATCCAATTTAGCCATGATCCCCCCCGACTATCTACTACTCCAAGGTCGGCCTTGAGCTCGGCAAGCTGGTGTTCCGTGGCCAGAACATGACTCCTCCGTAAGCCGCCCAGCCAAAATAACCGCATCGCACACGCGATCTAACAAATCTCTAGTTCCATGGCCACTTTCCAGTCCTACTTCCAGCCCCTGATCAACATCTCCAAGAACCCCGCCGCTCTTAAGAGCATGAACTTCCCCTCGCCCCAGAACTGGTTGGCTCGCGTCCGCAACGCCAGCCCCAAGGAGCTCGCCCTCGCCGGTGTCACCGCCGCCGAGGTCATCGGCTTCTTCACCGTTGGCGAGATGATCGGTCGCATGAACATCGTCGGCTACCGGGGTGAGCCTGCACACGGACACTAAGCTTGGAACCCAATCGCCTTTCCCTTGTTCCTTTCCTTTGTATCCCGTTTTCCCTAAGGTTGTGCACTGTATGATAGACGATGGAATATAAACTGTTGTCTGAGATAGAAAGTCATTGATCGCAATTCATTTGGACCTAAAGACGCGGACTCTGTTGTATGTGTTGGGTGTGAAGTTCTGTAGTTTCTCAAATCGAAATCCAGTACCGCGACGTCTATCGTGTTTCCCATCTCCAGAACGGCCATGGTGGACGGCGAGATCGTATGTCTCATTACAGTGCTCCTTGCTGTGTGCCTGAGTCCGGTCAATAGCGAAATTCTTACTTTGTATTTCATGATTCACGCCTTGATCCTGCGCCTACATTGGCATGAGCGCCGGTGATCGGTGGGCGCGCGGTCTGATTGGCCCGGAAGCAAACTTGGCGGGTCACTTTTTTTTCCTGGCGAAATATCAAAGCCGGTCTTCCTTCATTTCATCCCCCATACAACATGGACGCTTTCAGGTTGTTGACTCGGTCAACGAAGCTCAAGCCGACCCCGCCGGCTACAGAGTCTGCTGCCCGTCTGCCTTCAGCGGGCAAAGCCGCTAATCCGCAACTGTTCCGGACTGAGGAAGGCGAGAAGCTTGAACTTGCGCAGAGCAACAAGAAAAGAAGAGAGCACCTGTAGCAAATGATGAAGAAGCAGATGATGCCCCTGAACTGGATTTTTTCAACTCGAACAAACGTTCTGCGCCGGCTGCGACGGAAACATCTACCGTCAAGCTCGACCAGCAGCATGCATCAGCTCAGGACGATGGATCAGATGATGAGGAAGCTATGGATGAAGTCCAGCGTCGGACTATTCTGAACTCTCATAAGATCAAGGTCACCGATCTCCGCGATCTGGACGAGATTCAGCCTCAGTCTGCACCTGCAAAGGACTCTAAGAAGAAAAAGAAGAAGTCTAAACAGGAAGAAGCTCCCATTCTCAGCAAGAAGGAGATGAAGCGTGCTCGCCGTCTGTATCCACAGCCGTTACTTTCGTTCAAGGAACTACGTTCAAAGTACAAAATTTCGAGCCGTCTCGCCGCGAATGTCGCCGAGCAGGGATTTACTGTGCCCACGGAGGTGCAGTTAGGAACTCTCCCTATTATGCTTGGTGGCTCTTCAGTCGCCACTGAAAACCAAGCGGAGCCAGACCTCTTGGTCGTCGCTCCCACCGGTAGCGGAAAGACGTTATCTTTTTTGATTCCCGCCATTAACAAGATTGTTCGCCATCATCACACCAACCCCGATGAGCATGGGATTTCAGCTGTGGTTGTGGCGCCTACAAAAGAGCTTGCCAGCCAAATTGTGAATGAAGGTCGGAAATTGGTGGCTGGCACTGGAGTGAAGATTACTCTCATGAAGAAGGGTATGCGCGTGGTGGAGCAAGAGGAGGAAGGCGATGCGAATGTCCTTGATGAAGACAGCGAGGCATCTGACGAATCGGAACAAGAAGAGCAGAGCATACCCAAGAAGGCTGAGAACAAATCACCTCTTACCAAGAGTGACATCCTGGTTACTACTCCTCTCCAGCTTGTCAATTCCTTGAACGCAAATCAGACGAAGCCCTTGGGCAAACTGCCGTTAGTACGAAGCCTGGTGCTGGACGAGGCAGATGTTCTCATGGATCCATTGTTCCGGGACCAGACACTCGATATCTGGCGCTCATGCGTGCATCCAGACTTGCGCGTCAGCCTGTGGTCCGCCACCATGGGATCCAACATCGAAGATCTCACTCGCTCTACGATCAAAGAGCGCCTGGAAAGTCTCGGCCATCAGAGCGACAAGCTCCACCCCCTGGTTCGCCTTGTTGTCGGTCTCAAGGACTCGGCCGTTCCCAACATCGACCACCGTCTCGTCTACGCAGCAACTGAACAAGGTAAGCTGCTCGGTCTTCGACAGCTCCTTCGCCCCACCGCAGCTGCAGCAAACGATATACGCCTTCGCCCCCCCATTCCTCATCTTCACACAAACCATTCCCCGCGCAATTGCCCTGCACTCGGAATTGAAATACGACATCCCTGCTGAAGCAGGCGGATCCTCGCGCATTGCCGTACTCCACTCCGACCTCTCAGACATTCAACGCTCAGAAATTATGCGTGACTTCCGCAAAGGCGAGATTTGGATCCTCGTCACAACCGACGTTCTCGCCCGTGGTCTGGATCTCCGCGGCCTAAACGGCGTTGTCAACTACGACATCCCTAACTCTGCCGCGGTCTACGTCCACCGCGTCGGACGCACCGGACGCGCTGGTCGCGAGGGTGGTATTGCTGTTACATATTACACCAAGGAAGATATTCCCTATGTCAAGAGCATTGCGAATGTCATCGATGCCAGCGAGAAGCTGCGTGGAACCGATGACAAGAAGTCTATTCAGAAATGGCTACTTGAGTCACTTCCCGACTTGAGCAAGAAGGACAAGCAAGAACTCAAGAAACACGGTGTCAAGGCTCGCCAGGTCTCGAAGAACCTCGGCAAGGACGAGAATGATAAGGGCGCTCGCGCTGCGAGAATCAGTACGAAGAGTGGTTACGAGCGCCGCATGGAGAACCGCAAGCGAGGTGCTATCGCTGCTAGTCGCAATCGCAAGGCGGAGGGCGCGGCTGCAGGAAATGAGAGTGATGGCAGCTGGGATGGATTGGAAGATTAAGTATAGTTCGTGTAGACTTATTTCAAATTTTGGTATATAAACCAGATGTGATCATGAACGCATTCCATCGTTACTTCCCAATATTCAATGCTCAGCCCTGACTCTGTGCCTTTGGAGCAGGTGGCTCTTCAGCGATCCGTCTGACAAGTGTCACTGGGACAAAGGCGCAATCCAACATGTCCTGTTCCTCTAGAACTCGCGCTAATTCATCACCGTCCCGATCGAAGTATAGAGCCCATTCGCCTTCCTCCTCCTCAACCGCCACGAACGTGCTCTTTTGTTCTAACAGAATCGTCTTCTCATCTTCTGTCCAGTCCCACGGCCCAACAAGATGTTCCACGCTCTGTGTCCTGTTTCCGTACTTCAATTCATACGTATCTTTGTCCGCATAGATCCAGTTCAGTAGCGGCGGATTGGCCTGCACGTATGTTGGTAGCCCGAGACCCCGATCGAGATGCTTCGTCTCGTCAAGCTCCGGATACTCGATATAGAAGGCCAGAGATGTAAAGGCAGGATGTGATCGGTTCGCAGGATTCGGATCGTCTAGATAGACCTGGACAGTGTCAGTTCGAGTACTTGTGCAGCCAGGTCCTATTTCTCACCTTTTCATTTCGAACAACGACTCTCCGCCCATTAATTTCGCGATCATCATCTGTATCCCCGTTGCATTGGGCGTCGATGTTGAACTTGACCATTCGCCTCGCGTCTTCCCTGCGCTGGTTTGACTTGCGCTGCTCGCTGACTCCGAAAGCCACGCCAGTGACTGTCGGAATAGACGAGAGCATCAAGAGTCCAATCACCATATTGAAGTGCGTGATTTGACGCGACAGCTATATAGTGAAGTCGGCTTGACTTTGGTTTGCTCGTTTGTAAAATGTCTCCGATGTTTGGAGATTAGGATGACTTGCGAATCATTGGTACTCGCAGGTTATGCATTTCACCCTGGCGATGTGGACCAGAAACGGAGTGATTTCATGAGGTGCACTGTATCTGGCCGGTGGTCGGACTCTTTAAAAGTGATGAGCCGTGGATGAGTCGAGTCACTGCCCAGGTATTTTTTGGATGCTTGACACCTTGACACCGACGTCATGGCCCCACGTGATGGGTCTCAATATCTTCACCTTTCTACTTTCGATTCACCTAAACTTCCATCATGCTTTGCTCTCATTCTATTGGAATGAATATATGTTGTCTATTTCTAAAATGCGATTCTATCATGTATCATCTATTCGTGTCTCATGTCGTTCGCTGAAGCTGCGACGTGGAAGTGGGCGTTGGCCCTCGCTTGGATCGCAATGTGAGGGAGGAATGAAACGCAATGCAGGTGGTTGACTAGACCTTTTCGCTCCATCCCCACACGGACCACCAGCACTTCACGGCTAGTGCCTCACCATTTGCGCTCTCCCAGTCGTCGTATCCGATCTCCTCACCCTCTTGGACCAGAGTCAAACCCAAGTCGGCCAGTCGTTGGCGCAACTCTTGTCTTTGTGGAATATATGCCTCACGAAGCGGCATTTCCATGACGACTCGTGCGTCAAGTCCACGGCTCAGCCATACCCCGATTGTGTCCACGAGCCACTTGGGGTGCTTGGGCGAGTATAGCGGGTCCGCAGCCAGGATCACGTCGAAGCGCTCTTGCGCCGAAGGCAGTGGGTTGGGTGTCAAAGACCAGTCCAGAACGCCTGTTGTCACGGTTGCGTCTGTGCTATTGAGGAGCTCGACGTTCAGTGCGGCGTTATGGGCGAGGTTTGGCACGATGTCCGGAAGATCGGTCAGGTGGACGGTGGCTGATTTGCCTTGGAGTGCGGAAAAGGCCAGGCCGACAAGTCCCGTGCCAGAGCCGAGCTCAAGCGCGCGTAGTGGCTTGTTCGTGTTGAGTTTGGCTGAAAGCTCGGTCGGTCCCGACGGCACGAGGTCCGGCGGGCACTCGAGAAGGTTGTGCAGTCGGCGGGACAGAAGATAAGATGAGACCCAGGTTTTCATCCCCAGGTTATCTGCGGTGATGGATGGTTCGTGCAAGGTGAGGGTGTAGTCTTCCCCGGACGAGGTGGGCACACTGAAGACGCGCGACATAGCCGGCATGGCTAAGGGAGGATGTCAGCAAAGTATACAACATGGCGATAGGAGCCGCCTTACCGGCACGACCAGACCTCTCACTCAGGCGAGCTGAAGCCGCATCCCAGACAGCTTCCTGCAACTCTTCCGTGTCAAGCCATGACAGCGGGCTTGCGATGATTGAGGTGAGATAGCGAGTCACACCAGCTGGCTGCACTGCTGGACCCTTGGCAACCTCCGCAGTGGTTCCGAATGTGCGAGGCTGCAGCGTTAATAAAGCCAGGGCCTTGATGAGATCGGTGCCGGAGGGTTTCGTGTAGATTTGGGGTAGGTCGAGCACTGTAGACCCCTTATCAGTTCAAGTTCCACTATCTCGTGGAGGAATTTTATAGATCATGTACTCACCGTGCAGCGGCTCGTCATTGGTACTGATCATTGTGGGCAATTGGTTCCTGACGACCAGGTACACGAGAAACCAGCATCACCGTCGGGGTAAGATCGGGGGTTTTATCGGAGCCCCATGAACCGCCACGCGCCACGCAGAAAAAGAAAAAACCCAAAGAGGAAAGGCTGGCGTCGGTTCCGCGGATCGTGGGATTGCCCGAAGATTCAGGCAGAAACCAGAAACCACAGACAAGTGAAAATGGGGAATTTCCAAATTGATAAACGAGGGTTGGCTGCAGTAGACATTGTTGATTCTGATTATCCAAGACGAGATGGACCAAAAAAAAAATCTCGTGAATACCTTGTACCTCGTACACCACGTATGCAACATCTGTACAAAAAAATCACAATTGCGATAGACGCTCTGAAGTATAAATCGAAATGGTATCGTAAAACACATAATTCAAGTAGCCCATGAAACGCCGTACCAATGCATGCTAGGTCAAAGTCGCCTTGAAACCTTGGTAGGCCTGGTCGATATCGAATGACAACTCCCGAGCCTGATCCTCATTCAGTTCCTCCGTCGCTCGCATCTGATTCAACGCAATCAACCATTGAATGATCTTGCCGCGGCTTTCAAAATCTCCGTCTGTGACTTTATTGACCGATTGGATCACTTCCGAGAGCAAAGGGTGCAAGGCGTCTTTTGATAACATGTTCAGCTTCAACGCGTCGAGGAAGGTGATGAAGTTCTCAGTCGCCGCCAAGATTAGGCTGCCCGATGCGCCGCCGCCACCGGAAGCTGTATTGTTGGCTGCAGTTGCGCCGTGTGAGGCCTGCTCGACGGTCGCAGGTAGTCCGATGCGTAGTCGTTCGGTTGCGCGGGGACACTCCAACTGGACTTGGGTTAGAAATGATAAATAAAGGGTATTGCAACAAACATACCCCCCATGTGCGTTTGAAAGTTTCCAGATCCACAAATTCTCGCGACACGGACTCGTCACCTACACTCGATTTGTACTGCTTCAGGAGCCGTGTGCATGTCTCGGTGTACTCCGCCTCGGTGACGACGTCCTTGATGTATGCTTTCTCGAGGCCATCGAGAGTGACGATAATGCTGTATATTTCGGCGAGCGATTCGTAAAGATCTCGTTCTCCGGAGTTGGAAATCAATTTCACTTCCTTGAGGTTGTTAGCATTAGGCCCCCGCATTCGGTGCCACCGAACGTACTTCATCGAGATTAATTGAGGCCGACCGAGCAGGGTTAGGCATGTAGCTGTATGGAGTAGGAGCGTAGGACAGTGGGCGCTGCGTGTACATCTCGAGAAGAAATTCAAAAGAAAGGACAAGAGCCAGAGCAAGACATGGCCATATAGGAAGCTAGAGGCGGCCTTGTCTTATCGGCAGCTGCAAAGGCGGTCGCGGAGGCGGACCCGCTGATTTTCCCCGAGCCAATTTTTTTTTTCTCGCAGTTGACCGCAATCTGCAAGCTCAATTTCTGCAGAACAATCATCACAATGGGTGGAGCAAAAAAGTCAACGAAGAAGTTCGAGAAGAATCATCTCAAGGATATTCTCGAACGCCGCAAGGAGAGCGCGAAGATCAAGCAGCGTCACCAACTGAACGAAAAGCGCAAGGCCAAGAGTGCCAGCCGTCGCGAAGCCGAAGAAGTGAACGCGGCAGACCCTGAGGAGGAAAAACAGAAGAATGCCTTCAAGGAGATGAACGTCGATGACTTCTTCGCTGGCGGTTTCGACATCCCCGAAGAAATCAACGGCAAGAAGAAGGCGAGCAAGAAGGATGTTACCCCCAAAATCGGCAAGCGCAAGCGCACCACAGATCAGGCCCAGGATGAAGAGGCTGTTGCCGCTGGCTCTGAGGCCGGCGAAGACGCTGCCAGTGATGACGACGCGAACGCTTTCGACGACCATAAGAACGAGCTCGAAGCATTGAAGGAGAAGGACCCTGAGTTTTACAAATATCTGAAGGAGAACGATGCGGAGCTGCTCGATTTCGGTGACCAGGGCGACTTGTCTGAGGTTGACGATCTCAGTGAGGGCGAGGCCGAGGAAGAGGGCCCCGCGAAGAAGAAAAAGAAGAAGGCCCAGCAAGATGAGGAGCCTGAAGATACTTCCGTCACTTTAACGATCCCGATGGTCCAAAAGTGGCAGAAATTGATGGAAGAGCAACACTCAGTCCGTGCTATGCGTCAGACCGTTCTTGCTTTCCGTGCTGCGTCCTACGTCCATGATGCCAATCCTCCTGAGCAAAAGTACGTTATCTCTGACCCCGAGGTCTACCACCAGGTGCTCGTCACTGCCCTGAATGTGGTTCCTCGGGTTCTGGGTCACCATCTCCCCGTGAAGGAGACCGCCGCCGGCAAGGTCAAGGTGTCTATGGATTCCAAGAAGTTTAAGACCCTCACGCCCTTGATCAAATCCTATACTTCTTCAACCCACCAGCTTCTGATGAACCTGTCCGATGCATCGACTCTTAAGCTGACACTGGCCGCCATGGAGCCCATGCTTCCTTATCTCCTTCAATTCCGCAAGGTCTTGAAGGCGCTCATCAAGACCATTGTCGGAATCTGGTCAGATGTTGCCAATGCTGATACCACTCGTATTACTGCTTTCCTTTTGTTGCGTCGCCTCATGGTGATGGGTGACCCCGGCATCAGGGAGACCGTGCTCAAGTCGACCTACGAGGGTGTGGTCAAGGGAAGCCGCAACACCACTGTACACACCCTGGCTGGTGTGAACTTGATGAAGAACTCCGCCGCGGAGATCTGGGGCATTGACCAGAACGTATCTTACACCACTGGCTTCGGCTTCATCCGCCAGTTGGCCATGCATTTGCGCAAGAGCATCACCAACACAACCAAGGAATCCTACAAGACTATCTACAATTGGCAATACGTGCACTCTCTCGACTTCTGGTCCCGCGTGCTCTCCCAGCACTGCGACGGTCTCGTTGAGGCCAAGGCTGGCAAGCAATCCGCTCTGCGCCCACTCATTTACCCTGTTGTTCAGATCACCCTTGGTGCCATGCGCCTAATTCCCACAGCACAGTACTTCCCCCTGCGCTTCCAGATGACCCGTGCTCTGCTGCGCATCTCTCGTGCCACCGGTACCTACATTCCCCTCGGAGCCTCGCTCTTGGAGGTCCTCACCTCCGCCGAGATGCGCAAGGCCCCCAAGTCCAGCACTCTCAAGCCTCTCGACTTCAATACCGCCATCCGTGCGCCCAAGTCGTACCTGCGCTCGCGCACCTACCAAGACGGCGTCGGTGAGCAGGTCGCCGAGCTCCTGTCCGAGTTCTTCGTCCTATGGTCGAAGCACATTGCCTTCCCTGAACTTTCGGTTCCTGTTGTTGTCGCTCTCAAGCGCTGGTTGAAGCAAGTCTCTGCCCGCAACGGCGGCAACAAGAATGGCAAGATCAACCAGATGATCATGTTGCTTGTGCAGAAGGTCGAGGCTAATTCCCGCTGGATCGAAGAGCGTCGCTTAAATGTGACCTACACACCGCGCAACCGCACTGAGGTCGAGAACTTCCTCAAGGATGTCGACTGGGAGTCTACCCCTCTTGGAGCTTTTGTTAAGACTCAGCGTAAGTTGCGAGAGGAGCGTGCTGCTATTCTCGAAGAGGGTCGCCTTGAAGAGGAGAAGCGGAGAGCCGAGGCCAAGAATACTGGCGATGAATTGATGAAAGATTTCGGCAGCGATGAGGGCAGTGACGATGAAGAAGGCGAGGAGGAAATCGAGAGCGAGAACGAAGAGGAAGAGGAAGAGGAGGACGAGGATGAGATGGAGATGGAGGACGAGTAGTCCCCTTTTGTATATTTGCTCTGTTTTAGATATTTTGGGTATATCGGAATCCGCATCAAAAGAATCTGGCGTTTTTGAAGGCACACCTTGCATGTTACCACCGAGTAAATGGGAAAATCCTTGGCCCAACGGGGAGAGTAGACATCGGGAGTGGACCTAGGGAATCGACCTGGAAATTGCCCTTACGCTAGGACTCAGCTCGGTCTCGAACTACGGACTTAGTCGCACAGGCGTTGTCACGATTCAAAGGTTCCTACAATTCTTCGGCTATAATTCCTGTGTATTCCGTACAATCCAGAACGAGCGGAACCCAGCATTCCGCATTAATCGCCCTCACCCTCACGAGGCGTCCAATTAAAGATAACATAAAGCCGCCATCTGGATCCGAAACCTACAATCACAAAACGCGGGGAATGAGACGTTCATAGCCTGGAAATCTAGACGCTCTACCGGGCATGACCCCACGATCCTCGCTTGACGGATCCAAAATTCGGTGGTTCTGCATCTTCGGCAGATTTTTCGGCCAGCAATAAGCTTCACGGCCCCATGGATTTGGACGATCCGCCTTGGAAGGGGAACATGAGTCAGCCTCTGTCGTGTCCCCATAGGAGCTTATCCCCAATTCGATCCAAATCCGGAGGCTATGATCGTCAAAGCTCATTAGACGTGGGGCGAAACCTTGGTTCCTTTCTCCCTCTGCTTCGAATGCGGAGAGATCGTCTAGTCCTACCGATGAAGCTTCCGATATCTGTTTTTCGAGCTGGAGCTGCCGAATTCACTTCCGAGGGCGTTTTGACTGGGAGAGTCCTCCAGGTCCTCTTCCCCGGGATTGTGGAAGTCTCCACAGGCGGGGGACATGATGTAGCTATAAAAGAGGCCCCTTGGGTCCTTTGGACTTGTCACATAATTCCTATCGTGTTCAATTGAATTGAATTTCTCTCTATTTCTATCTATCTCTGTTCCTCTTTCTCAACATTATTTTTCTCTATTATATGAACTTTTCACTATGTCGGGTAAAGCGGATCTAATTCAACGCGATGATTACAATGTTTCGCAGAGTGATGCTGGAGCTATGCCGGTCTTGACACAGGTCCCTACCTCGGTGACGCTGTCGGCTGAGCAGTTTGAGAAGCTCTATCTCAGTCCTATGATGCATCGTCAGCCGGCTCTTGCGAAGAACCTTGGTAACCCTACGCCTCTGTAAGCTTTTTTGATCTCTAC
Source organism: Penicillium maclennaniae (assembly GCF_028827695.1). Lineage (NCBI taxonomy): Eukaryota > Fungi > Ascomycota > Eurotiomycetes > Eurotiales > Aspergillaceae > Penicillium > Penicillium maclennaniae. Next base: position 347,998 of record NW_026623215.1, on the reverse strand, counting down.
CTGGTTCAAGCAAGATGGACATTAATATCACTAGGGGACTTGGAGCTTTTGTAGTCTCAGCTACACCGATGGCATGCTGTTTGATGGCCTGGAGAGGTGCTGGTGGAGGGGGCGCTGCCTTCAGGTATGGATATGAATGTTCTCCAGTGACTCAGAGAATCGTCAACTGATGTTGGAATAGTGGTATTTTGATCTTGTTCGGCGGCCTAATTCTGGTGGTCTCGAGTATTTTGGAATTCATTCTTGGTAACACGTTCAGTTCGGTGGCGTTCGGTCATTTGGGTAAGTCGTCCCTTATGCGCGTGTAAAAATCGAATTGAGATACTGACTAGACTTAGGTGCTTTCAGCTTGGCGTTCGGTGCAAGCATGACGCCCGCATTTAACTCTGCCGCTCCTTACTCCCCAGATGGAACAAGCACATTGGCGGGTCTCCATAGTGCCGGCTTTGTGAATACCTTTGGTACGTACTTTGTCCTTGCAGTCTGGTGTGCTCACTAACACCATGTAGCATTCTTCTTTTTATTCATGGCATTACTTATGGTGATCTATACAATCTGTGCGAGTCGTATAAATCTGCTATTCGTTATAGTCTTTCTCAGTCTGGTCGTGACATTCTCGCTCCTGGCCGCTGCGTACTGGAAAATTGGTACCGGGGATGAAGTGACGGCTAACCGCCTGAGTGTGGTACGTTTTTCTATCTCTCTTTATTACCTCAAGATATCTGATGATGAATGATTTAGGGTGCTGGTGCTGCTTTGTTTGTGGCGACGATGATGGGATGGTGGCTGTTGACGGCCCAGTTGCTTGACTCGGTTGGATTCCCTCTTTCGTTGCCTGTTGGTGATTTGAGTGGAGTTTGGCTTCGTGTTCAGAGACAGTGAGTTCTATCACCATCGAAAAATATGTCTTTTAGCCTGACAAATTCTTAGGAAGGATCCTGAAATGGGTGGCGGGGCCAATGGCAAGTACTAAGTCTTCTGAGAAGTTTCTTACAAACTCGGGTTCATGACGTCCATTCCTGTTCTATCTTTGAAACAAAAATTGGATGACAATAGGAACGAAGCGGGCAATATTCAAAGAGGCGAGATGAGAGTTCGCTAGAGGATGTCATCTTAATTAAGGTTGTTAAATCTGTATACAATTATATCTGAATGCCAAATTTGATTGATTGCAATCATATCCAACAAATAGAGGTCGTGTAATTCGTAAACCTCGGCAATGCTCTGCTTCACTATGAAGAGCAAATCTCTAGAGGATATGAATGAAACAAAAATTAGGAACTACACGGTCCCAGCAGGCATACGATCTTGTTGCCAAGCCCTCGCCCTCTCCCTCCTGAACGCAGCATCTTCCTCCTCAGCCCACGCTAAAGACTCACTAGGCAACATGATCGCCTTGTCAATAGCAACAGGTAGTCCTCGGTGCCTACCCCGTAGCGCAACAGCCGCAAGGATCAGCTTGCTAATCGTGTGCCATGCGCCACAAAATGAGTAATTCTTGCCCGGATATCCGACACTAAACCCGACGCAGCCGTATGCTGAAACAACTTCGAAAACAATGTTGAAGGTTGCGAATGCTACAGGTTGCTCGCTATAGTGGTCTGATTCGGCGATTGCAATGAAGAGCACGGCTACTGCGATCCACCAGATGTCGTGGCTGAGTTGGGAACGTAGCTGTTCATGGACGAAGTAGCTGCGTGAACGTTCTGAAAATGTAGGCCGGCCCATGTGGTGGCGGACTATATCCAGGAAGACATTGCCTCGAGCTGGTCGGTCTGGCGAATCGGGGCTGTCGTCGTGGGCGTAGATACCGAGGGATCTTTCTTCATAGACATTTGTGTTGCTGAACTAGTGTTAGATCTGGACAATTCATGGATAGTAGGGGTGTACATACCGTATGGTCACTAACACTGGATATGCTGACACATACTGATTGGTTTATTAGTCTCTTCAAAGTGAACCCTAAGAAAAGTGATAAAGCATACCATCATGAGGACTAGGGGATCATATGAGCGTAAGGTCCAGGCACTAAAGCAGATAAGGTCTCACCGTAAAGAACAAGGAGACCCTGTCGTAAATCGGCGATCGTCACAACGTAGAATCCACCTGCACGGACAGCTACAGAGAATGTTAGCAGAACCCCAACAGAGTTGCGAACGTTATTAACCCAACGCCTGGAACAAGCCATCGAGAGCTCGATATTCTGACGGAAGAGCCTGAATCTCTTTGTTGCCAATAGAGAGCAGTTCGAAGGCAGCCCAGTCAATTCCGTTGAGAATGATGATTGTGCCAAGCAGGTACCATGTATGGCGTGCAGGAAAGAGATTGGTGTAAACCCTGCGCGGATGATTCAAGATAAAGTCAAGAGTGACTCTCCACGACTCCCACCTCGGATTATTCGGCATCAAGTCTCTCATGGTCCAGATGATGAAGCGCAAGAAACAGGGGTAAAGCGTGTTGCCAGCGAGAATGAGCATTCCCAGAGTAAGAAGCGGATAAGCACTGGGAAAGTCAGCAAAGATCACCAAGTAAGTGGACGTGTCGACTCACTCCAATTGCAAAGCAGTCATGTTCTTATCCAATAATGACATGCCACTATTCACAAACGCCGACACGGCAAAGAATGCGCCGGTCCAGAACGGATCCAGCCCGTTTCCACGTGTCACCTCTGGGTGATTTGCCTGCAACCATGTGCTCATACCGATGATCCCAAGGAGATTGAACGAAATAAAGTACAGCGAGACAATCCATGACAAGAATGACACGGCTTTGTACTCTACTCCGCCTAATTCTTCACGTTCGATCGATGAAAGGCCGTGGAATTGGGAGTTGCGAGATACAACACCCTTGGAGAGGAGATACTGCTGTGGGCTGCGGATCATACCCTTCAAGCCGAATCCCAGAGGTTTATCGGCGGATAATGGCAGCGGAATCGCATCTCGAGGATGATTGTTGAGATCTGGTCGGGCTCCCACACCAACCATGCGGAAGACTCGGTGATTGTGAGGATGATGATGATGATGGTGATCATACCGTTGTTCATCGCTCATTGTGATCTGATCATCGTCCGTCCATTGAATTTGGATAGAAGACGGCTGAGCGGGTGATTCATGAACGCCCACGGCAGTCTTCACTCGCATCCGACTTTCCACGATGTTACTATAAGATTCATCTTGCAGTTCTGGATTCATGTTCTGCAGCTCAAGAGTCGAAGTTCGCTGGGAAGCTTCGCGGGAATCTGAGACACTTTTCAGCTTAGCTTCGAAAGCCCGCTTTCGGACCAAGAGCACAGTGCTAGAGATGAGAATGTCAGAACCCAGAAGCAAGAGTATGAACAGAACAACTTGTTGGGATGTGTTCAGGGTTTACAAGTCCACCTGTAGTCCTTTAGCCGAATTCAATCAAACAGGAAAAGGCATAAACAAACCGTATTCAATCCAGCGCCAGTCATAGCGCTGATGCACAAGAAGATCGCATCACTATAGGCCACATCCTTGACCGGCGTCGAGGTCGAGAACAGTATAGTGCTAGCGACCACAGAAGCCACAATGAAATAGAGATAGTGCAATGTCAGAAAGTTAAAGGGCGGGAGCACCGCCATAAGGGCCCGATTTATGCATCCTCGCCATCCACGAGCTGTCGGAAGTCAGTGGAAGCTAGACAGTAACGAAAATGAAAACTTACGAACAAGCATAGCGAGAAAAGTATTCCTGGAACAACAGCCAGATCAAAGCAGACCAATGTCCAGGGAAATCTTAAGTCTCATGCGGTGACTTGTCGGTGTGCACTCGATCCCGATACACCTTATCAAAGACGCGATGAAAGCGGGCGCAGGCACTACCGAGCCCGAGAATAATTGATGCCGACCAAGGCAGGGGCCATGCCTTCCTGCAGGGAGACAGTTGGATATTATTTACCCGCGAGATGCGGGCCTGCCGCGAAGAGATTTGTGAAGTCTTTTATTTTTCCCGTCTCATTTTTTGAGATCAGATCAATGGCGCCCCACTTGCTCCACGCCGCGTCAGGATGGTCTAAGACACTACTATGAAATCGAAGCCGAGGATTGAAAGACGTGATTTGAAGCTGATCCAAAATCAAAGGAGATATATGCTAGGTATTTCCAGGAAGGAAGTACAAGTATGTCATATAGTCATTTCCCAAGTAGGATTGACTATCGCACTCCTGAGAAAACTGTCATGGTCTTGCAGCTACCGTGTTTAATTCATTAAGCAGAGCGCCTTTAAATGGGGAACAACAGCATAATACTTTACTGTGGTCATGTATATTGCCACTGCGAAATTCCATGCTACGCTTTGATTTCCGAATGACAATCCTTTGATAGCAAATGTATTACAAAGCGGCATCACACTGCAAAAGTTTTTCAATGCGTACCGGCCAAGCCAATATGAGATCGAGTGTAATCAAAATTCTTCATGGATGGACCAAAGGGGCACCAGTCCCATAGTTCTCAAGCACAAAGTCAACATCTTTGTCGCCGCGCCCCGAGAGGTTGACCAGTATTCGTTCGGATGAAGGGCGCTGTGCCGCCAAGCGTATCGCATATGCCAAAGCATGCGCACTTTCCAAAGCCGGGATGATTCCCTCCAATTTGGACAGGCGAGAAAAAGAGCTGATGGCTTCTTCGTCCGAGATCGTTGCGATAGAAAGTCGGCCCGTTTCATGAAGCATCGCGATCTCGGGGCCAACGCCAGGGTAGGCGAGTCCCGATGCCACAGAAGAGACACCAGCAGGCGTGTCGTCGTCTTTCTGCAACACAACCGATCGAGCACCATGCAATGTTCCCAGTCTTCCATGGGAGAGCGTCGCTGCGTGGTGGCCTAGTGGATCAGATTCGCCCAGAGGCTCTACTGCGTGCAGAACAACATCCGGATCATCAATGAAGCCCGAATACATACCCATTGCATTGGACCCACCGGCGACGCACACAATGACATGCTCGGGCAACTTTCCATACGTGATGGAAAGAAATTGCTCGCGGGCTTCGCGACCCACGACACTTTGAAAGTCTTGAACAATCATAGGGAAAGGATGGGGTCCGATAGCCGATCCGATCGCATAGAGCGCGTGCGCATGCTGCTCTACATATGCGTTGAATGCAGAATCACTCGCCTCCTTCAGCGCGGACTGACCAGTCGTTGCTGGTACCACGCGCGCGCCCAGCAGCTGCATACGACCGACATTCGAGCTCTGTTTACAGAGATTCCACCTCCCCCATATGAACTTCGCATTCGAGGCCAAAATAGGCGGCTGCAGTTGCCAGCGCGACGCCGTGCTGACCGGCCCCCGTCTCAGCTATCAGTTTCTTCTTACCCATTTTCTTGGCAAGAAGTGCGAAGCCAATACAGTGATTGATCTTGTGCGCCCCCGTGTGATTCAGATCTTCTCGCTTGATGAAAATCCGAGCGCCCCCGACCTGATTTGAAAGATTTTCGAGGTAATGAATCGGGGTCGGTCGACCTTGCAGTCCAATTCGCACATTTTTGAGTGCCTGCTGGAATTCTGGCATGCGATGAAGCTCCTGATAGCTGCTGGCCAGCTCTTCTAGCGCTGGCCGGAGCTCGGGTGGATAGTGGTTGCCGCCAAATCGACCGAAATATCCTTCAGCGTTGGGGTATTTTTGGAGATGAGGAATTTGCATGCTAATCATCACGACCAATCCTCGAAACCAAGAGGTAGTGCCTGGTACGTTCGGTGCAAGCCGTTGAATGGGACTTATGACTCATAGAGCGTAAGGCGTACAGAGAATAATAAGGAGAGATTAAAGCTTGAGGGTAACACCTGGGTCGACGATGGCGATGGGATATCAGGTCCGAAACATCGTGTAGGATCGATGATTACAATTGAAAGTGGGATAAGTGTATGCGAACAGAGGAAGGATGCTCACGAGAATTGTCCAGAAAGCTTCACTCAATAGTAAGATGGAGTATTGTGAATTGATCTATTCAGAGAGTAATTTCGCAAGCTAGGTTATAACTTTGGGGAGGGGGAATTCCTGAACATATAGCTTTTTGGCTTGCTGGTAGAGCGAAGGCTGTACGAAGCTGATTGGATCTGCTTTATGACAGATAATACGAGTTATCGTCCTTGCGACGGTGAGATTTCCGGCTTGGACTAAGCCGCGACCCGCTCAATTCTCCGACCCGCATGCTTATCTTGTGGAAGGTTATTCGAGCCGCGATCCGCGACCCGCTTCCGACAAATGGCTCGTAGGGGCCACGGAAAGAATCCTATAAAAGACTGCAATGAGCCAATAATCTGATCTACATACCTCTACAATTAGAAAACATGATTTGACTAATTCACCAGAAGCCTTCATATGATATCAGACGCTATGTTCTTGCAGACCGTGGCCCCCGGTTGAGCACACCTTATCTGATGAGTTGTTTACAACAGCTGGGAATGACCTGACCCGACCAGACCCGACCCATAACCCGTTCAGAACGAGTCTTGATTTGTACTCAAGACATGCCGCTCTTGAGAAAGTTGTGGGCGAGTTTGGAAGGCGCGATTGTACGTGGCAAGGCACGGTGTCAGTCGATGTGCAGTCAATGAAACGCGGCCCGCTCATTGCCTGATCTGCACTTATATCTTAGCAGTGGGGTCGTTAAATGATAGTGTACTGGTCAAGCCGATGTCGAGAGTGACTCTATCATCGAATGTACGGTGACTCAATGAATTAACAAGCTATTTGGCGTAGAAGTTGGACTGGCGTGCTCATACTTCACATTTCAACTGACTCTGTGTCTAGTGATTGATTTTCACATGGTTTGACTCGTCCAGTGTCCGCTCTTTCCACCCTGCTTCTCCAATAGTCGAACACCTCCAATGACCATCCCCTTATCCACAGCCTTGAGCATATCATACACTGTCAACGCTGCCCCCGTAGTCGCCGTCATGGCTTCCATCTCAACACCAGTTCGTCCGAAACAGCTTACCGTTGCGATAATCTCTATAGCCCCATAATCTTCCGGGTTTTTCTCATTTGGTTCGACCAGCTCAACGTTGACCTCCACCCCGTGATGCCAATTCCCGGATGACATAACGGAATGAGGTCGGGGGTTTTTTTAGCAGCCATAATGCCGGCGATGCGAGCGACACTGTAGACGTCACCTTTATGTGTACCTTGTCCTTTCCGAAGGAGTTCCCATGGTCGGGAGTTGGAAAAGGAGACGTGGCAGGCGGCCGTTGCGAGTCGTGCTGTTTCGGGTTTTAAGGTGATTTGGGTCATGTGTACGGTTTGGGATGGCGTGAGATGCGGTAGGTCAGGGTCGGATGCTGTTGGAAGGGAACGAGGCTTTCGTTCATCTTGCTTCTCGGCATTCTCTGATTTCGAGCTCGGGCGACTACTGCTGTATAGCCGCGACTGGCTTAGTCTTGCGGTTGGGAGGATATGCAGAGGGACTCTTGACCAGGAAGTAGAGGATATCCGAGAGACTGCAGGACTATGAGATCGCGAAGTAGATGGCTCTCTATCTATCTGGCCATCAGCACGCGGTAAGCAATAAAGGAGAATTGCGACCCAAAAACATGAATTTCCATAGATACATGGTGCCGCAGTGAAAATGATAGAAATCAATGGAAATGTACAAGTTCGTGAATCGTGCCAGTCATAAAAGGAGGATTAGGCTACCCACCGATCAAAATCATAGGTCGGTTCTTCATATTCTCCAACTGCCCCATGCCCGCGTGTTTCGCCTTCTTGCGCTTGACAGCCATGCCGATGATGTCGAGAATTTCACGTTCCCGCTCGTTGATCAATCCTCCCTCGTCGCTGAGTTGAGCTGCACTTTGTACTGTCTCGAGGAGCCCGAGTCTTTGCAGAGCTTCTAGGTCGATGGGCCGTCCGTCATTCTCTTTGCGGATGATATCTCGCAGTGAAACCTCGGCGTTTCCAAAAAGACATACTTTTAAGTTTCCGTCACTGGTGATGCGCAGGCGATTGCAAGTGCCACAAAAATTATGTGTCATGCTGGTGATGAATCCGACCCGACCCTCGAAGCCAGGCACACGATATGTCTTGCTGGTATCATTCTTGTGATCAGTCACCTTTTCCAAGGTGGGATACTTCTCCTGAATAAGCGCCAGCATCTCCTGATAAGGGAACATTTTGCCCTTATTCCATTTGTTCCCATCGAAGGGCATGTACTCGATGAATCGCACCTCGATCGGCTTCTCACGACCCATCTCAACAAAGGGCAGGATTTCACGATCGTTCATGCCCCGCATTACGACGCAGTTGATTTTCAGCTTGATGCCAGCGCCGACCTTGTTCATTTCTAGGATACGATCGATGCTCTTCATCACAGCGTCGAAGCCTTTACGCCGCGTCATGATCTGGAACTGGAAGGGGTCGAGCGTATCCAAACTGAGATTTACCCCGGTGAGCCCCGCTTCGACCATCGCGTCCAGTTTGCGGTGCAGCGAGATCCCGTTGGTGGTCAGACAGAGCTCGCGCAATCCATCCCGTCGCAGCTTGCCGATATCCTGCATCAAGGGCACAATGTCCTTGCGCACGGTCGGCTCCCCGCCCGTCAAGCGGATCTTGTTCACGCCCTGGGACACAAAGAGGGATGACAGGTAGACGATCTCCGGGGAGGTCAAGAGGCGGGGCTGGGGCGAGAGTTCAATCCCTTCCTCGGGCATGCAGTAGAGGCACCGCAGGTTACACCGCTCTGTAACGCTAATGCGCAGGTAGTCATGCTGGCGGTTGAAGGAGTCGGTGAGAAATTCGGAGAAGGGTTTCGCAGTCTTGAGGGCGGAGACTCGACGGGAAGGGTTCGGAGGTGGTCGGGGGGGAGGTTCGTACGGGAACTGGAAGTGCTCTGCAATCGAGTCGTGATGAGACTCTGGTATCCCCGGGCGGGGAGCCGCAGGTGTGACAGGACTCTCTTGCACAGCATACCAGCAGGTTGGAAGATTCTTTAAGACTGAAGAGACATGGCAGGTGTTATAAGACGGTTATAACACCAACACGAGGAGGGATGAGGGGAAGAGGGGCTCTTATCTCGTTGAACTCACCCGCTCTTGGACGGTCCTCGCCGCTGACTCAAATGAACTCACGGTGAATTGACCTTTTCAAAGCTCCTCGCATGAGGTACCATTTCTGTATTCCTGACTACATGACTAGCATCTTCTGGACCCGTTTCACTAAGCTCTGCTCAAACTGTTCCACCCCTTGTGTCTGCTCATTCAATTTGCCCGCCTTGAGCACATACACGGACCGGCGACGATTTTTGGTTTCCTCCTGCTCCTCTTCTAACCCCTCAAAATCTTCATCCAATTTATGATCGGTATCTCGTTTTCCTTCAATCACTGACCGAACGAGGAATCGGTCGTGTGAGACGAGGATGATGGCACCATTGAAGGCGGAGAGGGCCGTTGTGAGCGCCGTCACCGTGTGGAAATCCAGATGAGTGGTGATCTCGTCCAAGATCAACAATTGAGGGGCGCTCCACACGATGCGTGCCAGTGCTAAGCGAACTAACTGTCCTCCTGATAACTTGCCGACTGGAATATCTGATGCGATGCGCCCTTGCAGACCCAAGGATGATAACAGACCTCGCACTTCGCCTTCATTCAGCGTCCCTTCAGATTCAGCCATTAACAGTCCCAGGGCGGTCAGACCAGGTTCCATGCGGCCACGCTCTTGGAGCTCTTCGACCGAATGTTGACCATAGTAGCCAACTTTCAGTCGCGAGTGAGTCGACACCTTGCCCTTCGATGGCGGAACTTGTCCATTCAGGACACGTATGAGCGTAGTCTTGCCAGAGCCATTCAAGCCCATGATGCCGATTCGGTCACCAACATGAACCACCAGAGTAATATTGTCGAGAACTAATCGGTCATTCTTCCTGTATTGGAAGGTAATCCCCTCCAAAGAAACAAGTGGTCCCGGAAAACGCAGCTCAGTGGCATCGGGTATACTCATCGACGCACCCCTTTCATCCGTCGGGACTTCAATCTCCGCTCGACAAGTCAAGTGCCAACCGACAAGATCCCGGTTCAATTTAAATCGGCCTCCGTTCGCACTTACCTGCAGACCCATCCGATCATCGACCTTTTTCTGCCGAGACTTTGCTTGTCGCAGTTTATTGTCGTCATTGGTCTTCTTGCCGATCTTCAGATTTTGCTGAATACTAGCTTCCATATGCGCAATTTGCCGCTCCTGGGCTTCTTTCATGCGTCCCAAATAGAGCTTTTGCTCTTCAAAGTCTTGTTCGTAGGCAGCGAGATTCCCACGAAAATACTTCAATTTTTGGTCACGGAGAATGACGATCTCTTCACAAACGGCATTGATGAAATCTCTGTCATGGGAGACAAGGACGACAGTAGTTTCGGACGTCTCACGTTGTTGTTTGAGGTAGTTCTCCAGCCACACTACTCCCAAAAGGTCGAGGAAGTTGGTGGGCTCGTCGAGGATCATGATATCGGGCTTTCGGACTAGAGTGCTAGCGAGCATACATCGCATCCGCCAGCCCCCTGAGAGTGTTAATACCTTTTTGTTTAATGCGTCCTCTGTAAAGCCGAGTCCGAGGAGGATGCGACGGGCCTCCTTCTTGATATCGGCGTGGTTCATCTGGATGTGTCAGTCGAGTAGAAGGGGGATGCATAAATGACGGCACTTACCGCCTCGAGCTGGGATAGTAAGTTTTGTAAGGTTTCGACGGCCTCTTGGGTATCCGTTTGAATCGCCTCGGCATCGATCGAGTCTGGTTCTTGGGCAACCCTGTTCGAGGTTTAGGAGCGTACTCAACCTACATTGCCTGCTGCTTACATTTCACGGGCAAGTTCCAGCTGTGCTTCGGCTGCCTTGAGATCCTTTCTGGCCTGGAGACCCCGAGCACCACTTTTCAAGTTGGCATTCTTTTGAGCTAGGAAGAGCATCTTTTCGGAATGTAGGTATCTGATCTTACGAATAGCCTTGACAGGTTCCAGTGGGTTCTCAGTCTCGAAGCTTTTCGAAAGGACTAATTACGACTTAGCTGATAGTCGACATATTCGTCGACTGATTGGCATCATCTACTCACCGTCTGCCGTGCGTATAGCTTCATTCCTGGCTTCGTCGCTGCTTAGGACTGTTTCCAGGACAGACTTTTCAAGTCTCAACGAGGCATTACCACCAGGTCCGTCCTCGTCGGTCTGTTGTAGAATGGCAACACGAGTAGCATGGGATATACCCGGAATAAGCTTCTCAGCCATTGCCTTGAGTAAAGCTGTGGTGTGATCTGTCAATGATTGCCAATATGCTTGCAAGGGTCTTCTTACTAGACTTGCCAGTCCCGTTCCGTCCCAGTAAACCATAATGAATCCCTCCCTTCAAACGAAGGTGGGCATCTGAGATGAGCTCTCGACCAGCTGGCTTCGCCCTGGATTTGCCCTTAGCTTTAGATCTGACGTCGTCTTCAGATGCAGCCGAAGTGACTACAATTTCAAGACCCTCCACGTCAATCTTCGAAAGATTAGTAGTTAATTATTGTGTTGGTGCTCTGACGTCCATACCTCGGGCGAAGGATTGTCATCCAACAGATGAAATCGCGTCTGCTTACAGGAAGCGAGTATGTTCATCATGGTCCTCGAATTGACAGATTTGACCCAAGCGAGGAACGCAGGAGAACGGAAGCTATAATTGTCGTATTTGACGGCGTCGGGCTCCCAATGCGGTAAAGCGGAGAGAGCCGACCGTCCCGTAAGGTTTCTGTGACATTGTTTGACTCACTCGGAGACGAAATGTAAATGGAACGTCGGTCTTAAACAATACAGACGCAACGATAAAGCCTCATACAGTTTGTAAGAGAGCGTTTAAATTCGAGAATTTTTGAGTATTGGTGGCGCAAGAGATAGAAACAAGTGAAGCTGGCCAAATCGCTCACAATAAACAAAATGTGGAGGATCATATTTCGCAGTAGGCAATAACAACAGATCAAAAGAAAAGATGGCTTATCAGCACTCCACACTTTAATATGATCAGAGATTATGAGTTCCCATTATTGTAGATGGTCTGTTTCTCCACATGTCGAACCTCAAGCCAATATAACAATACACTCTATTGGCCAAGAGTTGTGCAAGCTGTATTGACGAGCTTCAAGACTACTTTTAATAGTGCAGTCCAATTTTGAGGATATCATTGAGCAGCTCTTATTCTGATTGAGCTCGCCACAGTAGACAGTCTGCTGGGCGCACTGGGCTCTGATAGGTACAGCGATGCCCAAGATGGGAGCAGTGGCCTCGTTGCACTGGTTGAGGAGATTTTGAAAGTCACCATCATTAAAATTGAGTCCGGAAGTGGTCAATCTGTTAGCGATCCCGAGCTCGCAGCAGTAGACACTACCACAGGTGCTGGCACAGGTGTTGTCCTGATCATCCTGGATTGTGGGAGCGGCAACGACGACATCGAAGAAAGCGAGGATGACGGCCTTGGCAAACAATTTGAATTTTCATCGAGACTTTCCCCTTCAATCGAGATAATCGGCTCTATGTTTTACCACATGAATGTGAAGCATGCTGGGATTGTTATAGACAAGCTAATTGACTGGAATTATGGACTGTTGCTCTCCACGTGAATTGATATACAAATCAAGCTAAGTCATACAATAAGCAACCAATTCGATGTCTATCCTCGCTCCTCTGACACTGTTTGTACAAAGCTATGTCGAACAGTCACCCAGTTTCGCGGGCTCGCTGAGCTTGGAGGGTTCAAAGCTTCTTGACTGCTACTAGCATCGTTCGAAATTTCTGATCTTGGCAATGAAACGATGTCCACTGTTCTACTGTTGGATTTTGTGTCAGGGCGCCATAAGCTCGGGTTTTGTGAGTTTTTCGCTCCTCCGCTTTTGAAGCTGGAGAGTTGATACTGTCCAGAGCTTCTTCCAGAGGTACGTCCATTCTGACCGAATGAAAAGCTTCCATCCAGAAGCCAGCGGAAAAGAGGGCAAGGGTAATGAGACTACCTGCGGTGATTCCGAGGCCAGTTTCGACGATAGTCCAGATGGCGATCTGATAGGTCGAATCTGGGAAGAGCTCCATATTAATTGTCATTCCCCATGAATCGAACATGGCAGGTTGTTGAAAGGATGGCCATTGTGCCCCAGCGACTTACATAGAAAATCAGAATCGGCGTAATATCTGAGAAATGGAAGCCTTATAATCACAGCCACACTCGCACTTGTGACATTAGCTTTTTCACCTCAGATTCAGATGATAGTCAAAGAACTTACATAGCTCCTAAGCTTAGAATCCCTCCAACCGCCACCTTAGTTCTGCAATTCACCTGTAGTTGCCAAACCAGGAAAATTGGCAGGATTCCAAGAGTTAAATCACACACGACTGTGATGGCACTATAAAGATATGCAATATCCAGCAAGATATCTACTGATAGACAGCTGCCTGTTGAATCGCCCTTAATTTGAGTCCAGAAATATGAGACCGGGTGGCAGTCCAGAAGGAGTACCAGCCAGAAGACAAGACCAATGACGGTAGTTAGGGTAATAGTAACCCAAAGGATGATGCGGTGGACTTTTTTGACTGTCAATCGAAGCAGTGCAACGGCGATGGAAACTTTGGCTACAGCTGATGCCCAGATGTAGATCATTTGACTGAGCCACCACCACTACCAAAGATCAGATTTAGAGAAGCTCCCATTTGATTTTGGATAGAGGAGAAAATACCAGAAGCGCTCGCTCATAGACCACCATACTTGTGAAATCTGTGAATTTGTGTCCGACGCCATTCGACGTCCCAATCATGCAGCATACCGCTAATATGGCATATAGTGTCTATTGAGGTGTCAGTGCAGCTTTGCCAGGTCATCTAGAGTGAATACCATACCAGTGCTATGAGCAGAAGAATGTCATCCCAGCCAAAGGCTCGGACAATGTAAGACCGAACGAAGCATCTCAATGAAACTGTCATGAAGGAGATGATCATAAAAACGGTAGCCAAGACAAATATTGCCAGACTTCGGCCCTCGAGGGCCATAGAAGACCCCATTCTGACCTCTCTCTAGATCTTAGATTTGGAGATTTTGTTTTGAAATTATTCAAGGCGTCATCGTCAGGTTGGGTCATCGATAATTTCCGAGCCAGCGTGATTTTGTGTGAAGATATTGGCGAAACGGAGAGAGAAATAGCTCCGACGGCTTCCTGGGGGCACTAGAAAGGGGCCATTATCTTTATGCATTGAAGCTGCTCTAATATAAAGTTTCAGATCCCTGCGAACCCCGTTCCGGCTAACCACAAAGTGAATCGAGTCCCCACCGTCTAACCCGATCTGGAACAAATAGATTTCGGCAAAACAATGCGAGTCACCTAAACAAATAAGATCACCCGATTCGCATACCCATCCGCACGGACGACAGCCTACGCGACGATAGCTACCGAGGGTTCAGTAATGTTTCCGCGGTATGATGCTAGTGAAAAACCGGCTTAAGGATTCTCGGAGAAATTTACCAACAGTACGCCCCGTCTCTAGAACTAGGGATGTATCCTGGAAGATCAGCCGTGAGACTATCGTGTTTAGGGATGAGCACGATCGATGCTTCTATCTAAGACTTGATCAGGTGGCAGAGAGGCACATAGCCAGCACTTCCCCACGAGGTCTCCCCCTAGATTATTTCGCATGGAAACGCGCTTACTTGTAGTGCAAATTGTCTGCCAACATTTATCTCCAGTTTTCATAATGCTAGGAGGCTGAGAATCTCCTGATAGAATGTACTGATCTACTCATTAGTCTTCATCGAAATTACATCATGGTGTATGGTAGGTAGCGAAATTGATGCACAAGCTACCGTGAGGAAGCCGAATTCATCTGAACCGAGGCTGTTACGGGCCTTGACCTCGTCGAATGTACGATGCGCATTGCCATGGATAATCGTGCAACCCTCTTTCCTTAGCAGATGAATGATGTCCCGGTCTTTGGTGCAGCGATTGAAGCCCCTGTCTACGCTGAAAGCCCCCTTCAAGATTTTTGACCTTCTCCTGGAAAAATTTTGAACGTTGAGTTTCCATCAGATACCCGCATTGACACCTGGGTCAGTTCAGGCCAAGAGCTATCAACGTCCTTTGATCCAATGGTTGCAAAGATTATCGCTCATGGTGATGACCGGGCCGCAGCTCTTCATAAGCTTTCTGGGGCTTTGCAAAGACCGTTATCACTGGTGTGGAAACGAACTTGAAGTACTTGCAACAAATCATTGCTTGGGAGACGTTCAGCTCTGGAGAATTCACGACCGGATCGCTCAATACATTTTCATACGAAGCCCAAGTCATCGAGGTCATCGCTGCTGGATCTGACACCACTGTACAAGATTTACTGGACGCCAGGGCCTGTGGCATATCGGTGTGCCACCATCTGACCCGATAGGTTCCTATTCATTCCGTCTCGCAAACAAAATGGTTGGCAATGATGAAGATGCTGCGGGACTAGAATGCTCAAACCAAGGGCCTACATTGCTGTTCCACTCCTCAACCACCGTCGCTATTGTTGGTGCCAATGCTCCCGTATCTGTTGACGGGGAAGAAAAGGAGCTCGGCATGGTCATCAGCATTGAAGCCGGACAGAAGCTTTCCATTGGCACGGCAACAAGTGGCTCTCGAATTTATATTGCAATTCTAGGTGGCATTGAGGTCCCCAAAGTCCTGAACAGCCGTTCAACTTTCGCAATTGGTCACCTTGGAGGCCACAAAGGGCGTAGTCTGCGCGTCGGTGATATCCTTCCATTAGCGAGTGTTGCCAAGAAGCAAATTCCAATGCTTAAAGCCCCCGTTCTTCCAATACCACCACTCGAAAACCGAGAATGGGTTGTGGGTGCGATTCCGGGTCGCACGGCAGTCCGGCACATTTCACACAAGACGGGGTTTATGAGTTGTTCAATGGAAAATGATCCGTCCACTACAATAGCAATCGTCTCGGTGTCCGCCTCAGTGGGCCTCGTCCAGAGTGGGGAAGGCAAACAGGTGGTGACGCTGGTCTGCACCCCTCAAACATCCATGACAGCCCCTATTCCATCGGAAATGTGAGCTTCACAGGCGACGAGGCGGTTGTTTTGACTGCAGATGGCCCTAGTCTGGGAGGTTTCGTTTCCTTCGCCACGGTCGCCGAGGCCGAAATGTGGAAGTTTGGTCAGAAGCGGCCAGGCGATCGCCTTCGCCTATAACCTATCACTCTTGACGACGCACAGGCGCTTGCGAGGAACCTTGAGCTTTCTATCGCTACCATCACCCAACTGAGCAGTCTGAATTTTGGTGGTATACAAACTAACCTGATTTCCAGTCCAATTGTGAAGGAAGTCTCCAATGCTGGGCGTCTCATTCGATGTAGCCAGGCAGGTGATCGAGCTTTGCTGCTCGAATTTGGCGCCGAGGATAGATTCATGTTGCGACAAACATTCCATAACAGGAATTTCATTGAAAAGCACCGCATGATCACAATCCCAGGTTTTGAAGAGCTTACACCCGGGGTTCGAAGTCTCCAAGTCCGATTAACAGCGGGTTTCTCTCTACCCGAAGTTCTCGATGCACTAGTGGCGCACGGAATTTCGCTTAGAATGCAGATTCCATCTCGACTGCCGTCTCGACTCGTACAACTGCCTCTTGTGTCCAATGACGATAGCAACCGCAAAGCCATTGCGCGCTATGCTTCGACCATTCGTGCCTCGGCACCATATTTACCCAACAACATCGAGTTCGTGCAAAAGCTGAACGGGCTAGATAGCTCTGATCATGTCGAAAACAAACTCTATGAAGGCACATTCCTTGTTTTGGGACTGGGCGATGTATACCAAGGGTCTCCGTGTGCTGTGCCATTAGACCCGCGTCACCAACTCTTTGGAACGAAATACAATCCGTCTCGCTCATTTACGCCTCAAGGCGCCGTAGGTATTGCAGGTCAATACCTATGCATCTATGCGACTGATTCGCCAGGCGGGTACCAGATTGTTGGTCGCACCGTCTCTATATGGGACGATTTCCACAAGCCAGGACTTGGCGAAAAGGCACCATGGCTGTTCACCCTGTTGGACCAGATCCAGTTCTATCCTGTCACTGAAGAAGAACTTTCTCTAGCGGAAGCCAAGGGGAATTCCAGTGACCTCATCAAGATAAGTGATGTCGATCTGGATCTCAACGAGTATGAGAAATGGTTGGAAGAAAATGCGGCAGACAGTACCACTGTTCGAGAAAAGCGATCGCAGGCAGTCCATGAAGCCGAATTCTTTAATGATCTGCTCAAACCATATGAACCAGCCGCAACGAGACCTGACCGAGAATTTGAAAGTCATGAGCATATGGCGGGAGAGCGGGTAAAGGCACCTTTGCCTGGTAGATGTTTTCGTTGCGCAGTCAAGGAGGCAGAAGAGGTTCAGGCAGGAGACCCACTGGTAAGCACATTAAATGATCTCGTCAACAAATAATCTCGGGACTAATGATCTTCAGATTTGGATCGAGTTCAACAAAATGGAGATGAAGATTTGTGCACCAATTAGTGGGAGATATGTGAAATTGCTGGTTGCCGAGGGGGATATTCTTGGACCCAATGATGACGTTGCAATTGTTCAACAAGTGTAACGCAAGTGTAGAAAGAACATTATTAGAAAAGCTTTCCATTGGAGTTGTCCTTCGTATTTTCGATCATTCGTTTGCTATAGATGTCGAGAAGTTTGTAGACTCGATAGGCGAACAATAATAGCAAATGAAAGCTATGAGTCTCGGAAAGTAGCTTCTTTTACGGCGGCCAGGTCACCGACCTCTTCGTGAAGCATACGGAGTGCCTCGCGAGCAAATGGAGCAGCAGAAGCTCGAATCTGGAGGATGCAGCGAAGCTTCTTGAGTTGCTCAACATATCCCGCCGCTTCATCCATCTCAACGCTGGTCGCCCATAGAAGACCAGCAAACGCTCCAACCAAGGCCAGTTGTGCCGCAGCTGCAAAGCCCCCGAACTATTGAATGTGTTCGGGTTGGAAAGATTCAATCAAGTTCATTGCCGAAGTCAGTCGGGCGCGGGCGGCGGTTCGAATCGCTGAGCGAAGAGTAGACGGAGTATCTGGGGTAAGAACACGAAGTAACACGCGATGGATGGTCAGGTCTGCTGCCATATGTGACAGATGCAAAGCTCCGTTTGTCGACAGTCGTAGTGAAGGAGTGAATTCCAGCTGGAGGCTAGTAGGCAATGTAGCGTGCCATTGGCGCAACTCCAGCGCCAGGGGTTTCGCTAGACCCATGGCCCCGGAAGGTACAATCCGTTCTAGCAGGCCGCCTTTTTTGGTGGCACTGATCGAACAAAATGTTGAAACGATCTGACTGAAGATTCTCGTCAGCTTAATGGACTGTAAATATGCGGCCCGCCCGGCTCCGTCCACGCCTCCATCTTCATTTTCCTCTTCGCCGGTCGCTTCTACTGGAAAGTCGTCCAGTGTACACGGGCTAACATCCCAGTCACTTGTATCGTGGTCTGCATCAATCTGAGCGGGAATGAGAGATGGTCGGCCGTGCACAATAACGCCCCAGTTGTCTTGCATGTACAGTGCCCAAGCTAAACGTCGTCTCAGACCTTTCCCCCATTCCGGGATTTTCCATTCAGTACAGTCGATATGAATACCCAAAGTTTGCCCAAGGGATAGTACTTGGGCTGGAAGAGTGCTTTGAGAGGACCTCATTCGTTGTAATAATAAAAGTCCAGCTTGTAACGTTGAGAGTTTGGGTCGCTTCAAATTATCGTCCATGGCCCGCATCGCTAGATTTTCCAGGGCTTCGGCATCTGGTGTCCGAGACACAGTGGCAAGAGTTCGGTCAAAGA
Source organism: Penicillium maclennaniae (assembly GCF_028827695.1). Lineage (NCBI taxonomy): Eukaryota > Fungi > Ascomycota > Eurotiomycetes > Eurotiales > Aspergillaceae > Penicillium > Penicillium maclennaniae. The sequence goes on along the minus strand of NW_026623215.1, from coordinate 329,191 downwards.
GCTTCCAGTCCAGTGCAACTAAGTATACCGCAGCAAGAAGTGGCGGAGAGAACTCGCGATACGATCTGGCATATTTTTCAAGAAACACACCCTTGTCCAAATTTGGAAGTGTGCGATGCATGATGCGGAAATACAGATTCACCAAGGTCGGTCCGAGCGGGTGAATGGACTCTTCGATGCGATCAAGGTCAGCGATTCGTTGCATCTCGGAGGCCGAGTCCTTGTCTGGGTAAGTGATGAATGCGGCAGATTGGTTCACTCGTCGAGGATAACATTTCTCATGGCCAGCAGATGAAATGGCAGATGGCCGCAGATCAAAAAGTTCAGGTTCATGATAACTGGCGGGCCCTATGAACTCAGAATGCAGATGAAGTTCTAAGCCCAATGTGCCGTCCAGTCGGGAGTTGGCCGGATAAGCCGTGGGCAGTTCGTCGATAGACCCAGTAGTGAATAGCTGTAATGCCTCTCTGTTCTTTGGCCATTTTATTAGCTGAGAATTCTCCCAATAAATATTGAATCGTACTTGATTTCTGCGGTGTTGGACGACTTTCTGATCCTTTTGCGTGGTCGAGGACCATGAAGAAATGTGCACTCAAGCCCGTTCAATTTACAGAATGTGCAGTTGTCTTTGCCCGGCTCTCATATACACCGAGATTTGCGATGACGACAACGATCGCATGGACGTCGCGCGAGTTCCGCCACTCCAACCGCAGACATTTGACGCAGATGGACTTTGATGTTCTCTGTGGAACAAGACTTTGTGAGTTGGGGTGTCCGCTTATGGCGCGGTACGCATGGTATGCTATAGCCGGAGTTGCAGGCTATCTTTACTTGGAGAGATGAAGTTGACGCTGACGAAGTTGACCTTGAGTTGCGCGCGTCTCATTTGGTCGCTTGAAAATCACCAACGCCGAGGCTCACGTGATTCCACGTAGTATTGTCTATGCACTCCAGGGGCGATTGTATTCAGTCTCAAGTAGATTTAGTGAAATTTAGTGGGGGATACAAGCTCTTGATATCGAAACAAACAATCAATGAAGTTTAATCAGAACATTGATGGTCAATATACGGATGTATCGCGGGCGGAACCAAGCTGGACACCGTGCTCGGTCTGACAGACTAGGGGACTTCTTGAAGATATTGGAGACACCAAGGTCAAGTAGGAACTATGTGTAGCCAGCCTTCGCTTTCGCCTGACGCTACTCACATGTAGTGCCCATGCTCCAGAGATCATTGACAAGATCATTATCAGCTGAGCTGCAGCTTGTAGCGCTCGGCAGGTTGAAGTGGGGCACCGCTGTCGGAGCATGCCACCTTATTTAATGCTTAGCGGACCTAAATGGTGAAAGCAGAAAGGAAAGAGACTACCACGTTTTGGCACTTTTCTAGTCTCAGAACGTAAAGTGATGGCTTTGTTCTGCCTTGGACTCGATTACCACCTTCTAGTAGAGAGGCCCAAATTCCTTCATTTCATGTATGTCATATATTTGTTGCTAAGTGAATGCCAACACACAGGGAACCCGTTCGTCCAACTGCAACGGCTTAGTAGCCCAGCTGGTCAGCCGAGACGTCATCGATGTGCCGGCGAGAGGCACGCTTGGCCTCCTCACGGTCGATGAAGTCCAGACCCTTGGTCTCGACCTCGCGGTCGATGAAAGCGCCGGCAAAGCCAGCCATAATCTCTTTAGCCTTCTCGTGGCTCTCAGGCTGGCCTAGTATTCAAATCGACCGTGTAAGCTTCATAGATATCTTCGATACGGGGAAGACGTCTAATTTCTTACCATTCCTCTCGCAGTGGTGCTCGTAAGCCTTGGCGGCCTCGTAGGAAGCAGCACCAGCAATCAGCTCGTGGGAGACAGAGGCATCGTGCTCCTGAGAGATACCGCCATTGTTGTACTGTTCGTAGGCGCGTCTCTGGTCCGAATCGTCTGTTTAATAGAGCGTCAGTAAGAGACAATGACAACGGATCACCAACGTGACACAAAAGGGAGCCACTAACCACTGAACCAACCCATTGTGATAGATGATTGTGATTAAGTCGATGAATACTGATGAAGTTACGAAGAGGAAGAGGAAAGGCGCAGGAAGAGGGGGTTAATATAGATACCCGCAAGTGAAACAGACAAAGACCTGACTACGTGGCTTGTGTTGGTCTATTGCCCGCTCATTACCTAGCTAGGCATGGAGCTGTCGGCGTTTCGATGGTCCACCACGTAGCTGTGATACAAGTGGTGGCGGGGCAGTCAGACGATTGGCTCTCAGGAGATTTATTTCTCCTTTTGCCACAGAGAGGGTACCCAATTGATCCAATTCTGTATTTCAGGTGTGCTGAGAAATGAATACAGAGGTAGAGAGCATCATAGTATGCTATTCATGGACCTTGAGCTCCGCCAGCGAGTACCAAGCTCACCAGGGAGAGCTTGGCGATGTACATCCTACCACCAGGACGCAAGAGACTCGCACACTGCCTAGCCATGCTCAAACAGACCAAGTGGGGGCGATGACACAAGTGAGGGGTAAGTTCAGCTCCCCCCACCCCGGTCTGTACACCGCTTCCTTGCGATTCTCCGGGTCAGGGGAAATATATGCGCTGATCTACGCCTATGCACCGACACCGCATAGGGTGTTCCAGCTTGGTCCTACGTTAGTTCACTACGTGCAATTGGCAGAATGATCATATTATGTCCCACCTTCGCTTCAATGTGAGGAGCCATTCTTTGGAGAGCGTTTTGGGGTTCATGACGTTGCGGAAAACCAAACATTGAGCTCAAGGCATCAATGAACGATGAATAGGGTCTGAAGCATTTAAAAGAAGAGTTAACTATACTCTAGCTAATGTGGGTATCAATTCCTTGACCGCAACTTCTGTTGAGCAATAAACACACATTGGCTTTCTGTGGAGACAACGATCAGATTGATGGTTTTAAAACATCGCTGAAAAGCTAAGATCTCACTAGAAAGATCGTCTGACATCCGGCCCATGAAAGCGAAGCTCATTTGACTTCAACTTTGCTTTCATCCTTTGCCCGCTCCCGCTCCTTTTCTTTCTCTGTCCGTCTCTGTCGCCATTTCATTCCTTTGTGTGCCATCAGCCACAGGATCGGCGAAGCAGCAATTGAAATCAATGAAAGGGTGGTGTATGCCAACCCCCAGCCCATCGCTTCTTGCATTGGGTTGATCACGGCGGACGCGGCAGCACCCAGCTCGCAGCGCATCAAGTTATTTGCTGCAGTTGCTGCAGCGGATTGTCCAGGCCAAATATCCACCATCAGAGCATTCAGGACTTGCGAGGTTGCATTGAGAGACCATCCACTGATAAATAAAAGGATCACCGGGGCAGCCAAATTGACTTTGCGACCCATGACCCAGCCATAAGCAATGATGCAAATCGTGCTGAGATAATAGGACGGCAACCCGATCTCGAGTCTGGCTCTCTCGATATTGAAGTGGCTCAAGTCCTGGGCCTTGCGTCTCTCCACTGGAATTCCGGCCCGTTTAGCGTGACGGCGATAATTCCAGTCCACCAGACGTCCCGTCGTGAGAGCCGAAGCGATCCCCCCCAGCCGAGAGGTAGATACATCAGTGCGGTTTGGATGTTGTTAAAATGATACACATTATGGAATGATGCGGTAGCTCCAGTCATGACGGCATAAAAGCCAGCATACATTAATCCCGTCACAAGCAAGATTGCCCCAGTCTCCAAGTCCGTTACGACTTTCAGCGTTGGCAGGGGCGAGGGGAAACGAAAGGCGTAAGTCTTTCTCGCTTCATTAATTTCTTCTTCGGTCACAGCGGCGCCCCTTCTCTTACGTTTCCGATGGCGGATACAGTCGGTTACCGAAGCATTCATTGGTGGTGGTGGAATCGACCCGTCTCCGACAACTTTCCGACAAGTCTCGGGCAGAAAGAGAAAGAGGAGCGTCGCATAGACACCGGACAAAATCAACAAGAACCAGAACAGCCAGTGCCAGTCAAGGTACTGGCTGATCAAACCGCCAATGATGGGTGAAAGTGAAGGACCCAACATGCCTCCCAGGGAAGCAAAGGCGATATAGGAGCCTCGTTCGGCGGATGTGACCAAGTCTCCCACCAGTCCGTTTGCCAGAGCCACCGTTCCACTGCTCCCGGCACTTTGGATACATCTCAACACGAGGAGAGCGGCATAACTGTTCTGAAGACCCAGACCAAGGTTGGCAGCGACATAAATGGTGAAACAGATGATGTATGCAGGTCTCCTACCTGCAGTGTCGGAGAACCCTGCAATCAACATCGGAGCAATTCCTGCAGAATCTGATGCGCGATCCTCGGTTGTTAGCCACAATCCTCAGCAGGTGATGCTGTCCTGCTCACCAGATACGTGGTCACCGTGAGGTTGACTTTCGTGACGGTCACGCCTAAGGCCTTGGCGACTGTGTCCAGAGCAGGAAAATAGATACTAGAGGATAATGGGGAGAAAAATGCCGCAAGAGATCCAGCTGCGACGATCCAGCGCTTTTGGCTGACAGTGAAAACAGAGAAATCGCGCTGTCCGGTATCCTTGTTGGGATCAACCGCCTCGACTGGAGGGGTGGCATCGCCACTATGAACAGCTTTGACTTCCTCGCTGCTCATAATGGCTGTTGTCATATCGTAAGTAGTAGATCAAGGATGATGGCCCTTTCGAAAGTTGAGTGAGAGAAGCTACAAGGTTGTATGTTCCAATCTTTAAAGTAGTCGGCCTTGGGCCGGTGCCGTTGTTGGAATCCCGGTACCGGCATTCAAACCAGTCGTAGTTTCCGGTTCAAGCACAGAGCAGTTCTGATATTGATAGAGTTCATGGTTCTGAAAGCCTTCAAACAGACTAGGAGCTTTTCTTTCAGGCACTATATCCAACGAGTAACATCCTTTGGATCGTGTCTGCGGTATCGCGACAGGGATCTTGTCGAATGTTGCCCCTCCAGTAGGGCACTTTGTGTAAACGGGCTACATCAACCGCCTCCACCTTCTCTTTATTGCCCCTCTATTCACCTCCCGTGACAATAACCTTAAAGTCTGAATATACTATCCAGACAAAGCATTTGAATAGAACATCTCTCCGTGGTCTATATCTCAAAAGATTCGTGACAAAAGCTTCATCCCGGTACCGGCAAACATCGTTACTCGGCCCACGGATGGAGATCGGTCTGAGCCCATGATCCCGAAATTAATTCGGTTGATGGATCACTCATATATAAGTGTTCGCAACAGGCCGTGTAGATGCTTCCGTTTCTCTTTTTCTACACCCAAACTCGTCGGTCTTCATTTTCATCACAAGAACCACGACCTCTTAGACCTGTCTACCCAAACTGCGAGTCGTCAACACTGAAACCATGTGGAACGTTGCGGACAAATCTTGCCCCGGCCATTGGGGCCCATCTCAAACAGCTTTGCTTCTACTCGACTTTCACTCTATGTTTGTCTCCCGCCTGCCTGAAAGAGGCCCCGCGGCCGTCAAAGTCGCCGCCGAGATGAAGACTTGGGCCAAATCCAAGGGCATCAAGGTCGTCCATGCCTTGGTCGATTTCAGCGCCTCGCCCTTCGAAACCTGTAAGGGCTCAGAAAGATTCGCCGCTATCGCCGAGGCAGTGAGAGAACATGGTGCCGCTGAATGTTCTGAGCTTCTTGAAGACGCAGATGACGAGGTCACTTTTCTCCGTCGACTCGGTCACGTCTCAGCTCTCAAGTCGCCAGGCCTCGAAGACTACCTGAAGATGAATAACATCAAGTCATTGCTGCTTGCTGGTTTGAGCACTTCTGGATGTGTCACGCGAACTGCACTTCCCGCATGTGACGAGGAATACGTTGTGACTACCATTTCTGATGCCTGTGCCGATCCCGATGATGAGTTGCACAGAGTGATGCTCGAGAAGGTTTTGAACAACCGAGGATATGTATCAAGCGCCATCGATATTCAGAAGGGGTATGAGAAGGTGATTAGTGGTATCTGAAGAGTCCGAGAGAGGCAATTATTTCCGGTCAAACGGATTCATTATGGCTGCCCAAAACATTGGTATCGCTGTTCCAGATTAGTTTTACCACTTGTCACAAAATTGATTCCAATCAATGAATCCACAAACCAAAATGCAAATTTACAATTCGTATCATCAACTCCAAGGCTTCAACCATGTCCAGCGAAGAACCTTCCACAACAGTTGGATCTTTCGGAATTTTTGGAGTCTTCTTACAAAGGCACGGGATTTGGAAGGTCAGGAGCTCTTTTTGGAATTTACAAGGTTCAATAGGGTGACAGGTGAGTTTCTTAGATGTCCTGACACTTACGAACTTCTCACTAACCTACATATGCTAGGAAAGCTTACCCGTATCTAGGTCTTTCAACCAAGAAAAAGCACTGGAAGTTAAGCCGGTCACTTCAATTAAAGAGGACCTGCGTTCAGCATCGTGAAGAGGGCGTATACGTCCCAGATGGGGTGCATAGAACTGCAATTATTAACATCTGGGATCCGATCTGAAGCGCCACGAAAATTCGCTTGTCGCTTTGGACATCCTGAGTCCTCATCGCATGGATCAGAGAATAGTGCGCTATTCAAAATGGCGGACTCGATGTTTTTTTTTAAGCTCATCACCCCTGCACCCGCTATTTATCGTTTTCGGGTAGTGCTGATAACGTCATCGTGGCCTACATGTAGCCCTTTGGGAAGTGGGGAAAGCACTCGATCCCAGAGCAGTAGCCATCATTGTCTACTCATTAGGTGTTGATTCTCTAAGCTTTGTCTTCTATGATCACTCGGCAGTAATGTCATTCTCAACCATAGACCTTTTGATTTGCTTCACTTGTGGTGTTCAGTACGACGTTAGTGCGGGGTTAACTTCGTGCAAAATCTGTGATGATCCACGTCAATATGTGCCTCCAACTGGGTGATCATCCCATCTGTTCCAGCGCAAAGACTCAAAGCTAACTTGGAAGTCAGTCAATCCTGGACATCTCTCAGAGGCTTGCAGTCAGCAAAGGAAAATTATTGCAACGTTTTCACCACTGACCCATACAATACCAACTTGATCACCATACATACTGTTCCAAAGCTGAGTATCGGACAAAGGGCATTCCTTTGTCTTGGTGATCCGGCTTCGGGTAATGTTCTATGGGACTGCATCACCTATCTCGACGAGGAAACAGTCAGGCATGTGAAATCCCTGGGCGGAATCAGCGCTATTGTGATTTCGCATCCTCATTACTTTTCCACCAGCATTCAATGGGCCGAGGTATTTGATTGTGATCTATTTGTATCCGCGGAAGATGAACAGTGGCTTGGAAATAGAGGCGATGGCAAAAGGTTGAAGCTTTGGAGCGGACAAAAACTCTCCCTTCCATCTTCTTCTAGCCCCCGTGGAGCTCAAAATGAATCGGATATAATGGCCATTAAGACGGGAGGACATTTCCCGGGAAGTTCTGTGCTGTGGTGGAAATCAACCAAAAAGCTCTTCATTGCCGACACCATTATGATTGTGCCGAGTGGACTTTACCACGTCGATCGCCTTCCAGGCACATCGTCTTTTTCGTTCATGTGGTCGTACCCCAACCTTGTGAGTTTTGAGCCTCTTGTGGTGTTCTGCGGCTATCTCATTGCGATTACAGATTCCTCTTCCACCAGATGACGTACACGAAATTTGGAAAGCCATCAAAGACATTGATTTTGAAGATACTCATGGTGCCTTCTTGGGACAGGAAATTAGAGGCAACAGTAAAGCATTGATGCTTGAAAGTAGCAAAATTGTTGTCAAAGCATCTGGTCAACTTCAGCATCCATTGCTGAATGAAGTCTAAGAGGCTGCTGAGCGTGGTTTAATGGCCAGATGCTGTCGCACTAGCCTTCACCTTCTGGTACCCATGAAGCAGAAGAAAGCTTTGCTCAATACTGTATCTATGGAAGAGTCAAATTATTCTAAATCTCTTGCATGAATATTTCCCAAATTGTACCTAATTATTCCACCGAGGACGTTATGCTGCATTACAGCTGGTCCGCTGGGCAGAGACGAAGGCTCCCATTTGATGTACTACACAGCCTACAAAAGCTACTTGACTTTTCAGGTAGATTAAATCTCGGACCAGATGTAAAATTAGGGGATTAATGCACCAACCTTGCGAGGGGATCAAATTTCTTTAATAGCTTCACACACCGTGCGGGTCCGTGAAACATGCATTATAATCTATGAGAGGTTGAGTACGCAAAACATAATTACGCACATGAAGATGAGAATCAAATTTCCCGTCTCAAGGTTTGACTATCACAGCACGCTTTTTAAGCCCGATTGTCGGGCCATCTCACTCTCACTAATTAACTTCACCACCATTTCTGCACTTGCCCAACTGGTCTGATATCCATAGCTGCCATGACCATAACAGTGAATGACACCCATGCATTTGTCATCAAATTCAATTCTAGGACCATCCTGCCGCATTGGTCTTAGACCCACGCCATGGCGTATAATTTTCAGACCTTCAACCCCTTGACCTGGCTTCACGATCGATGGACAGAGGTCAATAACGTTCTTCATAAACTGAATCGCAAGGTTGAAGTCCAGTGAAGATTCAGAATTGTTCTTTTGAAAGCTACCCCCTAGAATAGTTCCACCACCTGGCTTCAGTGTTAGCTAATGAGATTTGGATCCCTGACTGATTTGACACATACCGGCAGCCCGTGTCATACAATAACCTAATTTCCGGTCATCTCTTCCGGCAGTAACAGCCATCATGTAGCCGGGGTCGTTTTCCACGAGTACAGTCTGGCCTCTGACTGGAAAAAGAGAGGAATCTTCGACGCCCTTCAGAGTCTTTGAGCCCAAACCTGTCGCATTGACGACGATATCGGTGGCTCTTCCGCTTGGATGCTGAGCTTCTTGGGCCTCTGTAATACTACTCATCTTTTGGCGCTTGAATACGACGCCAAGGCGACGACACTCCGAGACCAGGTAGGACAAGTAGAGCGGTGGGTTGATGCAGACCGTCTTAAATTTGGTCCCTGCAGCGATTCCCGCAGGAAGTTCGTTCGAGGGAACACGATGACACTACCAATATTTGTTAAATTGCAAGTCGGCAATACCATAATGCCACTCACATCGTCAACCACGTCTTTCCACCACGGTTCTTCTCCTGGTCCGACAAACAAGGGCCCAGCCAAGCCCACATCTTCCTCCCGAGTATAAACGACAGCTTCTAATGGCCGATCAGTATGTTTCTTTTGGGGGTCCATTCTAGTGTTTCAGATCAAGAAGGAAAGTATTGGGGGTCTGAGGACCTTGAAAGTGGACACAGGCCTCAGGCACAGACGTGGCCAGATGTTTCAAGACTTTCCAGGTGCTATGTTCAAGCTGCGCTTGCAGTGTTCCTTTTTCGGCCATGCTGGAGGAGCCGTTAATTGGTGATGCTTTGTTATCAATCATGACAGACCTACGGGAAGAAATTTGCCCCAGCCCAGGGTGATGCATATCCAATGTCGTAGTCGCCGGGCATGAATTCGGCGATGACCAAGACTTTATTCTTCGCATCTTTGCTCAGAAGTAGCGCAGTCGTGAGGCCAATTACACCCGCTCTGTTGCTGCGCATTAGCTTTCCTCGAGAAAGGGAGAACATTAAGGCGTAAGATGATAGCTACCCAATGACAGTTATCGCCCTCGGCTGACCTGAGGATTGCATCTTTGGCGGGGAGCCGTGCGGCTCATGTGTGACTAGGAATAATTTCAGATTGAGATTTGCAGGATAGAGGATTGACTAGTAAGGTCAGTCCTGTTGATCTTGCGAAACTGGTTCCAAAGTTGGGGGAATGAGTGAGTCGGTGTGCCAAGCTTGCCCGGGTGGTTCTAATCTCTCACTTATCAGTGGACCCCTCACATAACCGACTCAGTGCGGTGCGGGGAACACATTCACTCTACACTCCGTGGTAATTGAGTCTGTCTATCCAGACAATGGAATTTAAATTCTATTCCTCGATTTCTGGTGAGCCTAGAGTTTCGCAACACTGTCTAGAAACGCGGTACATTCAATCTCAACATCTCCGCCGAGCGGCAATTGGTGAGCAGCAACGCAAGTACGAGCCTGGAAAACAATCAGCACCTCTACTTCTTCATTATCAAATGGGAGGTCAGGGCTGGAACCAACCGGTTTGGGGTCGAGGTCTGCAGGGAAAAACTCATCCCACGCCTCGTTCATGACTTTGAAGTTGTCCATGGTGGTCAGGAAGATGTTCGCTTTGACCACATTCTGTAGACTACTTCCGGCCTCTTCCAAGATAGCGGCGAGATTCCTCAAGGATTGGCGCTATGTCAATGTTAGAAAATTAATTCTGTGCGCTCTGATGTCGACCGGAAAACTCACTGTCTGTTCCTTGACTCCGCCCTCCGCCAATGCGAGTGTCTTTGGGTCAAGTCCAAGGCTGCCGGAACAGTAGATCATGCCATTGTATGTGACTGCCGAGGAAAATTGTGGCAGCGGCTTCGGTGCCTTATCGGTGACGACAGCTTTGGCGGGAGACATTGGGAGAATCTTCAAACTGGCGTTGCAGGTGCAGAAGAGAAGCGTAAGCCGGTGCGATACCGCACTGATAAGGGTGGCTAGCAACACATGGTCTCACCGGGGATCAAAGAAAGAGGGGGCGAAACTCGGCACAGCGATAATGGGGTCGCGTAAATGATAGCTTCACGATGCGTCTACTTGGACATTCGAAGTGTAATACGTATGCTATAGATCGGACAGTTTAGCTATTCTAATTGATCCATTCTACCTGAGCAGGATTTTAGATGTTTTACGATCTCGAGGTGGCATCTTGCGCGATAATTCAACATCAGTGGGCGGAAAAGCTTCCCTCTTTCATAATTGGATTATTTGTATCACATTTTCCGCCTTCACAATTTAGCATTCTAGTATTTGTAGAATAGCAGATTTCACAATGCTACTGATTGGGTAAAAACTTCTTGTTCCGACAAGATCTTCTATCATATGGAAGATCATGCAATAGGTGGAGAACCAAAGTGGGGAATAACAGGGGACTGTGGCATTGCATCTTCCCTTTTAATCGCATGCACTCTTCCTCCTCTGCAACCTCATTCTCTTGAGGAACTTGACTTCTTGCCGCCAACTTCTCCGTGTAGATTGACCTCACTCTCAATTGAGTCCGACCGAGGAAATGCCTGCGACGGAGAGGTCGGCTGGCCGCTCGGCGCCCTATGGCCAAGCGTGTCTAAGCTGCTTCAAGACCAAGTGCAAGTGTATCCCTCGCCCCGACGGCAATGGATGTGAAAGGTCAGTTTGGACTGTTTTCCAGTGGATTCTGCTGGCATACATTAGCCTCGGGGCCACTCGTTGATGCGAACGAGTACGATGTGTAGATGCCACCGTCTAAAGCGCCCATGCCATTCCACCGATGCGGTACGTCGTCGCGGCGATAAAAAGCAAAGCCCGTCGGAGGCCCGAATCGCAAAGCTTGAGGGCACACTCGGTCAGCTAGTCTCGCTGCTCCAGGCAGGCAGCGTCAATATGGAGATCATGGGCAACGTCGATGACGACAGAGCGAATGTATGGTCGCAGCAGCAGCAACTGTCACCAGCGCAACAAAGTCACCATCTACACCAACAAGCGCAGCGAAAAACTCAACAGCCACCTTGTCTCATCTCCCAAAGCCAGGATGTGGTCGTGGAAAGGACCGAAAGGAGCAGCACTACGGAGAAATCGCGTGCCACTTCTATTGATGAAGACCACGATGATACCGATGCCGACACCGTCAGTGCCTCTGCGTCTTGGTTGGGAGGGAACAATACGAACGGGCTTGGAGCCGACGAGATTTTTCTCACTACTCCCCCGTCCTCGACCGCGTCTGGTGCGTTGATGTCACCTATATCTTCGTCATCTGCATCGACCTCTCTTGACACGTTCCGCTTGCGTATGCTGCATCACTTCCCTTTTGTGTATTTGCCTACCCACCTCACAGCTGAACAGCTGCGGCTAGATCGGCCATTCTTGTTCCGCGCCATCTTGTGCGTGACGTCGGCATCAGATGAGGACAAGAGGGCAAGTTCCCTCGAACTGAAGCGTGTGCTCTGCGAGACGGTATTCCTTCAACGGTCGCTGCAGCCGGACAGGCAGGAGTCGCCACAGCGAACTGTCGATCTGTTACTAGGTCTCCTTGTTTACGTTGCCTGGGGCTGGGAGCACTTACTCAGCCGTCGCAGTCTGTCTCGACTCATGGCTGTTGCTATATCGTTGGTTGGGGAGTTGCATGTTCAGAGCCAGGCGGTACCAGTGACAACGCGCATAATAAGCCAACTTGAACCAAAAAACGGCTCTGAAGATATGTACGGCAGCGCGACGGCAACTACGGCTATGCCAAAAGCTGTTGAAGTGACTAACACACACTTGTACCTCGAGCGCCAGCGAGCCATTTTAGGCTACTTTGTGCTTGGGTCAGCTGTTTCGGCCCATTTCTCACAAATTGATGCGCCTAGGTGGATACCTCAGATGGACAAGAGCCTTGCGGCCATTGTAGCGAACACCGATAGCACGGGTGCGGAGTGTCCGTCTGATGCGTCCCTGGCAATTCAAGTCCGCCTGCAGCTGCTTGCCATGAAGGCTGCCCAGGTCCGGGAGCGAGCCCAACTCCCTGACCAGCCCCCACCAGAAACCCTTTCACCCCAAGCTCTCTTGTACATCAAGGCGCTGATGGGGCAGCTGCAAGACCTTAGAGCGTCTATTCCTCCGGCTTTCCAGCGGCACTTTGGTAGGTGTCCGGCTCAGCCTATGTTCCATTTGAATATGGACAAGCCAGTGATTGCTAATTGAGAAACAGCACTCCTCGCCCAGACATACTACACGGAAATGTGTATCATCGAGACTATTCACATTCAGGACTCTGTCTGCTCGCCACCGCCGACGTGCGGGCCTACGCGCGTCTCCTGCTTTTGGCAGGCGGCGCTGGCGATCAAGTCATGTGTATCAACCTTTCTTACTCTCTCACCGTCGGGGCTAGTTGGCGTTTCGTTCATCCAGTGGGCCCAGCTGGCCAGGTGTGTGGCCACCCTGCAGCAACTTAGCACGGTCCAAGAGCCTGGCTGGGATCCAGTCACCGTAAGCAAGCTCGTCGATTTGCCCGTTTTGCTTTCCTGTACGGCGGACAAGCTAGAGCTCGCTGCTGCTGAAGCTGGCCAGCAACCGGGATCAGCCGACGGTGTGTTCACCCAGCTGGCACGTGGCCTACGCACGTTTCAGTCGGCATATCACGGTAGAGGACTGTTGACTGAACAGGAAGAGGCACAGAGCACAAAAGAAGCGGTTGCTAGCGCAAAGGGCCCAGCGGATGCAGATAAGGCTTCAGTCGCGACTACCGAAATGAGTTCCTATGCGTTGCCGCATAGCCAACAGGCAGAATATCTGATGAGTCCCACATTATGGCTGGACCAATTCTTTCTTGACGATGAAGACCAGTCGTTATCTGGCCTCTAGATGCTTGAAATTCTCTGTGCTAAAACATAAACTTGTCACAAATCACTACTGTCTAGCTGCAGTAGACAACACCGCGCTTCCCTGGCTTCCGTGCCAAGCACCCAGGCTTTGCAAAGGCATACTATCCAGTCTCGCTACTGGTCTTGATGCTTTGTTGACAGCTCATAGCAAATCTACAAGACACAGGAACCTCTGTTTCTTGACTATTCAAGTCCGCTGCTCACAGAGTCATGGGGTATCTAGCAACAATTGTATATTCTACTCCCCTTTTCCTCTGATAGTGTTCACTCAAATTATCATCTCTAGAATTGGTATTGACTCAATCATCCCATCGAGAAGTTTATCGATGAGACTTCAAGTCGCGTTGACACAGCGGAGCTAAATTAAGGCCCCTCTCTCTACTTGGCGTTACTCTATGTAGTGTTCGATAGCGTGCAGAGAATGAAAAACGAACGTTGTCATTACATTGTCATTTCAGCGGTTCTAATAACTTGGATGAATACAATCCTCAGACGTGACCAGTATGCCATGTTTCTGGCCTGCCATGGTGCGATATTATAAACTTACTCTTATCATACTGCTGACTTACATACAATCACATGTAAAAGGCCAGATCTGTTAGGGGAAATGGCTCCAATCAAGTGCTATGGCCAGAGCATGCTAGTTCGGCAGAGCGGACATACCCCTAGTCCGTCGACCCGACGGGGCCGGACTGTGGACCGGATTTCAGATTCCGGTTCCGACGTGTAGTAACCTAACCCTAAACAAAGGCCATCACTCACGCAGTCGTAAGAGTCCGGTTCCGGTCCTACCTTAAGGAATTATCAAGTCGTACATTTATATTATTCATGACCAAATGCTGCATTTCAAACTCATCTTGTTTCATTTCGACAACTACCGGCATAGTCATTGGTGCCAGGACGAGAAGGGCAAGAGTCCGTTCCAGTATAACCGCGACCACGTCCATAACCATGGCTGACTCCAAGAGAGCAACTGATAAAAGCATGGTACTGTCAGAGGAGACTGCTGACATTGAGAAGGATGCTTCCGACGACATCGTGTCCAAGAATAGGACCGCAGATGATGAAAGCAAGTTTCCCACTGGCCTAGCGTTATGGTCGATACTAGGTCCTGTTACAATCGCCTACTTCCTGGTGTTCCTCGATATGTGTGTCGTGTCTACCGCAACCCCAGCCATCACCCAGCGGTTTAATTCTCTGGTCGACGTCGGCTGGTATGGTGGTGCGTACCAGCTCAGCAACTCTGCTCTTCAGCCGCTCACTGGTAAAATCTACAGCCATTTTAACATCAAGGTAAGTCAATATATGGTTTTCTACAAAGTGAGGAAGATTGAAAGTACTGAAACTTTGCAAAAGTGGTCCTTCCTTCTCTTTTTCTTCATCTTCGAGCTCGGATCTGTCATCTGTGGATCCGCCGTCTCGTCGCCTATGTTCATTGTCGGCAGAGCAATTGCCGGCGCTGGCTCGTCAGGTATTGGGAACGGCGCTTTGACTATCATCTCGGCCGTGCTACCGGTTAGGAAGCAAGTTCAGTTCCTGGGGATCAATCTAGGCATCGGCCAACTCGGTATCGCCTTGGGTCCCATCATTGGCGGTGCATTCACTCAAAATATCTCGTGGCGTTGGTGTAAGTGACTCGACCGTCCTCTTCATCGAATTTCTTTGATCTTCAGCTTACCCTATTCTTGTTATCTCTTCACAGGCTTTTACATCAACCTTCCTATTGGTGGTGTCCTGGCCATTCTGCTGTTCTTCTTCACGATTCCTGAGCCGACCAATAAGTTGCCGCCCAGACAAGTCCTCGGCACCGCGATCAAGTCTCTAGATCTTCCGGGCTTTTTGCTTATTAGCCCGGCTGCCGTCATGTTCTTGCTTGCACTACAATACGGCGGGACTGTGTACTCATGGAATAGTTCCGTTGTGATCGGCCTTCTGGTCGGCGCCGCCGTCACCTTTGTTCTCTTCCTTGCCTGGGAGCACCACCAGGGAGATGACGCCATGGTACCTTTTGCAATGATCAAAAAGCGGATTGTGTGGTCTGCTGCGGGTAACTTATTTTTCCTTCTTTGTGCCATTTTGGTGGCCGAATACTACCTCGCCATTTACTTCCAAACCGTGCTCGACAATAGACCTATCATGAGCGGTGTACATTTGCTACCAACGACTTTAGGCTTGGTCTTCTTCACCATGCTCTCCGGAATGATGAGTTCGTGTTCACCCTTTCATCTCTCCAAATTTCCAAATAATAATAGTCTAACGTTTCACAGCCGAGATCTTCGGTTATTATCTGCCCTGGAACCTAGGAGGAAGCGCCCTAGCCGCCATTGGCTATGGTGTCATGTCTACGATCAAGCCCACGACTTCCTCCTCAAAATGGATTGGTTATCAAATCCTCTATGGTGTTGGTAGTGGGGCTATGACCTCAGCAGTAAGCTTTCTTTTTAGTATCCTATTTCATACTCCACATTCCATAACAATTCGCTAACCTGCCTTTTGCTCAAAGCCCTATGTAGCTATTCAAAACCTTGTGCCCCCTCCACAGATACCTATTGCAATGGCTATCATCATCTTCTGTCAGAACATGGGCGGCGCCGTCTTCCTAATTGCTGCCAATTCCATCTTCACCAACGGCTTGCGTGAGGAGCTTCAGAAGCACATCCACGAAATTGGCGTCCAACCAGACATCATCCTTACCACTGGACTCACTTCAATACGAAGTCTTGTCTCTGGTGATGCGCTCACAGCCGCACTCAAGTGCTATACCAACGCAATTAGTCACGTCATGTATCTCGGTATCGGGGTCAGTGTAGCCACATTTGCGTTTGGCTGGGGCCTAGGATGGGTTGACATTCGGAAAGTGAAGCAGTTGCAGACCATTCAGGCAAATTCTGTTCTGGTTGTGCCGGAGAACAAGAAGGACATAGACTCCATCGCCAAAACGGGGAACATTGAGTAATTTGGGAAATAATCAATGGTTGCAGTCACTTGTAATTGAGTCGAACAGGTTTCTTGAGATATCGGCTAATTGTTGGGTGTTCAGTGATGTTTTTGTGTTCTTGTGTTCGACGAACCATGTACTCCTATATTTGGAGGATATTTCCAATGGAAGAGGGTGCGAGACTATTGCCTAGAGGAATCCAATTTATGCAAGTGTAATTAGACGAATTCTCTTTTGCCAGTCTCTACTTATTTTTCCCAGGTTGTTGTCATGTCTGGAGAAACTTGAATGGGCCTTCCCCATTTCCTGAATTGCCTTTTGTGCCAAACAGGGCTCAATTCAGGGTTAAATACAGGTTGAGAAAAAGGACATACAAGCTTCTTATAATCTCAGCATCTCTGAGTGGTTTTGCTACCAGTATTATTGTTGTATTTACATGCTATGCATAAGAATGGGGCGACTCCATTGGGAATTAAGCCGACTAGCTCACGGCATAAAAAGGTATTCGTATTCAAGAAATCTTACCAGACTGCCGTAGAGGCGCTCCTCTGATTTGCTCTAAGTAGACGATCGTCACATATTCATTGTGAAATGTATTCATATGACACCAGGACTGTGTCAAAACAAGAAATAATTACCTAATCGGTTCCATGAAGAGCTGTGGTTTTGTTGAAGTGCTCTGTACACAGTTCTGGTAGGATGTACATGCAACTAACGTATATTCTGAGATAGGGACAGCTCAATGGCAGTGTGGCAGTGCAGACAGGGCAACACCAACATGAAGACAAAAACGCACACACCCACGTACGGTAGGCAGGATATGAAACTTCCGAAATAATGCAATAAAGATGACCTTTACTCCAGTATCTCGAGGCGTAGAATGTGAGAAATGGAATGAATTGAGTACGTGCTTAATCTATCTCCAACTTTGTGACGAGGATAAACCATACGCCTCAGACATCTTTATGCCTGAGGCCACACATCTTATACGTCACTGGTCCTTCCACTACAATATGTAGAACAACACTGTTCTGGCATACGGGGTGGATCTCATGCCGGCCATCTGACGATTCCAAAGAAAGGGCGATCGGCCCAAAGATGAAACGTAAACAAGCGAACAAATCCGGGATGTAGCGGTATAGACATTTGTGGCCCCATTTATTGTTTGTGGTTAGCTCGATTGTAGCCAACTTACCTCATTCTTTCAAAAGCTCTCCTGATCCAATGCGAATTCCAGGCCGGAAAACGTGATGCGTGGGTCGAGATCAGTAGTTCCTGCGAGCTGAACAGTGGGTCCAGACTGCGGGCTCTGTGGAGCCACTTGGTCGTGCAGTATTGACAAAGGGCTCCACTGCGGTAAGATGAAACAAGATCGGAAATACCATATCGATCTACTTGGTAATTCTAGTCTGACCCTGGACTCATCAAAATCTTACAAGTTTCTTATTTTCCGTGTGACGCCTAGAGTCTAATTCCACCTGTGCATTGCTTTGTTGGAGCGCATGATCTATCTCATACATATCTTTCAGTAATTCGGAATCCTAGTGAAAAACAACATATTTTGACTTCAGCCCGGAATCTGTGATTTATGATGGCCGATCTGACGGAGAAACGATCATTGCAGGACTTATGGTCTAAGTGACCCATGTTGTCCTACAGGCCTTTGTCTAAAATTATGGTGCAGAAGTAATGGTATGAAGGTTGTGACCATCGGGACCCGAGTCTTTCGATGCGGACACGAAGGTAGCGAGTCTAGCGGCAAGATCTTGAAGCTGAGTCTGGTCTGGCGCCCCCATGCAAACCATAGCCAAGCTCGAGCCATCAGGCATATGAGAAGTCCATGTAATCATGATGAAGATTCCATGTTCAAATTCTTCCTTGAAATGGTTCTGGAAATCTTCCCGAGAGCAATGAGGGTTGATTGAAGACAGCAGCGCCTCACATAGACCTCTTTGTTCAAAGTGGCTCCGGAGACATCCCAGACTGTATGAACCAGTGACACGGACGTTAAAATCAATGATGAGCGGTTTTCCATTTTGGTCAATCATGATATCAACACCGGCAGGACCGTAGTACCCCTTCTTGTGCAAAAGTCTCGCAATCTTGTCCATTAACTCCCCAAAGCGCTTCTGCAATTCGGCCTGTCTCGGATAGGATATCGTGCCCCCAGACCAAAGTCCCGCGATGTCCACGGCCTGTGTGCAGCAGCCGATGAAAATTGGTCTCCCTAGCTGCGTCACAAACAGAGTCAGCCCCAAGGTGTCCCCTGGGACAAAATCTTGAATGATCAAACAGCAAGGTTGGAGATGTTGATTCAGGGAGGTAACGTTGCGCAATATCTGGCCAAGCTCTGTTTCAAGCACTGTCGCAGCAGCTTGGCGTTGGGCTTCGGTACGCACGATGAATGTTCCAAGACCCCCGACAGCTTGTGGAACCTTGACAATAAAGGGAACCTCCCTTTCATAGATGGGGCACATCATGCGTTGGATCTCGTCTTTAATCTGCGTTGAGGAAAAGCCCTCGCTGGGAAGACTTATGCTGTCCATGACCACAGTGCGTGGGGTAGGAAGTCCAGAGTAAGCTAGTCCTCTTTTTGATAGTAAATCATAGTGGATCTCCGGGTCAACAGCGTGTGGTAAATGAGCTATGAAGTCCAAAGGACTCAAGATCACAATTCGCGCATCCTTCTGTAGCTGGATTTCATCCGGGCCCCGGGTAAAGGTGATATTAGGCCGTTGATTGGGATGTAACTGGTCCAGCACCTTGCACGCATCGACGTGATGGGAATATTCGCCGTTGTCATCCATTTCACTCCGATCGAGATCAAAGAGGACTATGGGCATTTTCCCCATCGTGAATGCCATCTTGAGCGGAATGTTGTGTAGACGGCGCCTTTCGACTGCATCTTGATTCGTTGAGGGTGCCAATGGCGTCTGATAGATGAATTTTTTGGACGAAGGAGATGAGGCGATGCCTTGGCTGCGTGCAGTGGGATACGCAAAGACAGCGACCAGATTTGAGACGTCACCATCTTCTGAATACAGGTCCGCCAGTGTGTGGTTGAGGATGATGGGAGACATGGTTGAGCTTGATAGTGAGACAATGATGGATATTCAGATCTGGGGATCACTGGATGTAATTATAGCGCCTGCTCCTCTCTCGTGGCCAAGCTATCTGGGCAGCTTTCCTGTCGTGGACTGCGGCGTGATTAGCATGACTTGATCGGCATTGTCAAATTATCGATAAATAAATAAAATAAGCCCCGATCTCGCATTCGCATAAGCTGTAGGTAAGGTTCGTAAGAGGGGTGACATAGGGGGCGTTACTAGGGTATACAGAGATCGAAAATGGATTGTATTGATTGTACGGCTCCACTTCTCAGCCGCGTTTTCTGTACCGTGGTTTAAGACCCCACGCCACTTGTCATGTTACACAATGTGATACAGAATAAAAAGATAAAACTACACGAAATCATATCCAACTTCAATGGCAACTTATTTAGTCAATATCATGACTGGTAGTGCGAAGACAACACAAATGACACAGAACACTAAATCACAGTTAGCTCAAAAGCTTTGAAGCTGACCGCAAAGTCCCATAGCAAGTTTGACGTACAGGGACAACTTGAAACCCGTGTAAAAAGCTTTGAGACGCGATCCTTTGCATCGATGTCGGAAGAGTAAAAGAAAACCGAGCATCATTCAAAATATTGTTGATAAGCTGCAGACAATTAGAAAAATGATGTTGTAATGAACAAATGTCTGAGGAGTATGTTGAGCGTACCGTTTGCTTCTCAGGCCCTGATGTAAGTTTGTCAATCAGGCTTTGTTTGAATATTTGGTCGATTAGCTTTAATCCGAAGACAGGCCCGATGATGCGCCCCAGTTGCTGAAAGAGATAGAAAGTGCCCACGCACTGTCCCAAACGCTCTTTGAGAACCGTTGATGTCATTCCAATGAATTGAGTGGAGAAAAGGACACCCATGGTGAAGCCAAATGGAAGGAGGTATAGGGATTCCCAAAGATGGCAGCCGACTCGCCACCGCAAGAATATGACCAGATAAACCACGCCCATGAGGCTTGCAGCCATGATGCCCAATTTCTTATGTTGGTTTGTTCTAATGATCAATTGTGTTAGAATAGCTTTCGTCGAGCTAAATGATGGCACATGTGGCTTTTCCCTTGGTAGAGAAGATTTACACTCACCTTTTGATGAAAAGGCCGGTTAGGAAGCCACCAATTGGGACACCAAACATGGCAATTACATTGACCAAAGATGCTTCAAAGTCGCTCGCGTTATGAACGCGGACAAAATAAGGAACCGTGGTGGGCATGAACTGCATGTCCGAGTTAGAACAGCGAACCATTTCGTCAAACAGAAAAGATCACGTACCGCACTTCGACCGGTTGTGACCAACAGCTGTGAGACGCAATACATTCCAAACGATGTTTTCATCAAATCCAAAGGAATCAAGGGAGTCACTGCCCAGAAAATCTCCACCAAAAGAAACATGACTGTAAATAGCGAGAATGCTCCTGCAGTGAGAAAAAACAGTTGTGATTGTTGCAGTCCTACTGAGTCGAAGTTATGAACCATGAGTAGAAGTGAAAGAACAGCTGCAGCGAATACGATGATGCCAGCAAAGTCAAGATGCTTGAGCTTTGACCGCGCAGAGGTTTCGATATGCTGCGGCCGATTCAGGGAGGATGGCATCTGCTGCGCAGTGATCAAGATTGAAGCCAATACCAACGGAATCTGGCCAAAGAAGGACCTGTATTCATTATAAGATCATGCACCATCAGAAGAGAGAGAACTGTCGAATGACACTCATACCATCTCCAGCCCACCGTCTGGGTCAGAAAACCCCCAATCGGTGCTCCCAAAGCTCGTCCGACCATGTTAACCATGTTGGCGTAGTTGCGATACATCACTACATCCTCGGAGGGCATGATGTCTACGGGTTATTTAGCCCAATTTTCTGGTAATCAAAGACCAAGAACACGATATCTTACCTGTCATGATCACTGAGACCAACGATACCATGCCCGCACCACTCATTCCAGCCAAAGCCCTTGCCAGAATGAGCTGCTGAATAGAGGCACTACTACCACTGTTTTGCTTTAGTAAAGAGGATGTTCGGTTAAGGCGAATCTCCAGAGTTATCTTACCAAGCTATACATCCCAGCATAAAGGACAAATAAGACCAGAGCATGATGTTCTTCTTTCCAAAAAGGTCGCCCAATACTCCATACTGGTTCATTCGGAGGTCACATCAGTAGTGCACAATTAAGAGTACGAAAGCAAATTATTGGGGCAAGCTCTCACCACAGGCGAGGCAACACAATATCCAAAGTTGTATGCCACAAGCAGGAAAGATCCCATGGGAAGACTGCGAAAGTCGGATGCGATGGCACTGTACGTCGAAATCATAAGGGACTCATCGGCACTGGCCAGGAATTCTCCTGCCTCTTGTGTTACTACCTAGTTGGCTTGATTGGAATTGGGGAACCTCTCATTACCAAGGAAAGTTGCGCAAACTATCAACCCCGCTGAGCGTTTCACCTTGGAATTGTTTTGTTCCGGAGCATTATCGTCTACCCTGGTTGAGGCCGGGGGTGGTAGGAGACGTGACCGCTCATTCGGGGCCATCGTTATGGGAGGAGAAATCAGCACACAAGTACGATTCGTCGCCTCAAAATGTGAAACTCCGAGGGAAGGAAAAGCTCATGGGAGAGCTAGATTTTATTCAGGTGGAGCAAAGAGAGGAACTCAGGTCCGAAAGTGTCCCACGAGTTTCCACAGAACCCCCCCAGGCTCAGCCGCCCCCTAATGAGTGGATCCTGTCTGGCTCCAAGGTGCCCAGCGATCGAGAATCTTAGCAATTCAGCCCTTACATAGGCAGCCGAGCTGAAATGCACGGAGCTTAGAATAATCAAGCTGAGATCGCGATTGATCGAGCTCAAATCCGGGTTGGATCGAGCGGAATGCATACTGGTGCCCAAATCCCGATCTCCCGAGCAACTCACATTGATCAGCGCTGCCCTTGCCTGAGCTAGAATCAGCTCCCGTGGACCGTGTAATTGCCAAGGTATTGAAATGGGAACGGCTCGATGGCTGTCTGGCGATGCAGACTGGACAACACACACACACACACACACACACACACACTGCCTGTCTGGTGTAGAGGATTCTGGGTGAGGCCGTACTGATGCCCTGTTGCGGCCGTGCGGGATAATCTTAATGCTGCATCATGGATAGAAGAAATTGGGTGAATACTGAATGAATTGGGTAGATGACTTGTCTCCCTCCAAGTGTGTCTGGAGATGTACTATGCACTGCAGACATTAAATCATGCCTGAGGCCACACATAGGCTCATTATGTCACCAATTCTCCCACTACAGTATGTATTTTACATATCCGTAAGTGTGTTTGTAATGACGAATGCCTTACATCCTGTTTAAATCAGCTGGCGAGTTTGCTGTATGCTCTAGATTCAATATGGAGAAGAATCAATGAATGGATACATCAGCTACTTCGAGACTTTGCCGGCTGTAAGCTCCTCTAGAAGACCGGGGTAAAATTTTTGTGCCGCCAACGGATGCCTGAGTGCTCGCGCAGCCAACACTCCCTTCCCAATGCCATCCTTGAAGTAAGTCTGAAAGTATGTTTCTGCGTCAGACTTGACATTGCCATCGGCCAATTGCGCAATGTGAGCGGGGATCTCAACGGATGCAGTTGCTGGCGTCAAGTCTAGTCCCAACACCTGAAAGTACGGAAATGCATAACGAGAGCCTAATGGCTTGCCGCTGTCGTCGTGATAGTCCCGAGGATGAAGGCTGACTCGGTGCGTGGTAGCTACGCAGACCCCTTTCGTCAGCGCCTCCAGCTGGCGACCAATGTTCACGATGAAGTGACCGGGAAGAGGTGGAACAGGAATCCAGGTTCCAGATTTGTTCTGAGCTTGAAGACCCGTATGCTCTGTGCCAGGGAACAAGAAGGTCAGGAAGCTGCTATCCCGATGCGTACCGATGCCCTGGAAGTCCTTCTCTTTGCTCTCGGACAAGCTAGCCGGCAGAGGATACTTAGCCAGCATGAGTCGGTCATTTGATGCTTCATCAAAGAGTTGACAAAACGCAGTTTGCTCGAGCCCAAGAGCTTCTGCGATCAGAACGGTGAAGGTATTTGCCAGTCGATGAACCTGGTCCATGTAGTGTTCTATAGTTACGCGGAAATCAGGCATGTGTGATTCATTGGGCCACTGAGAGATGTTAGATGAGGACCATGTGAGAATTGCGGAGGAAGAAAACCGACCGGGTTGGGACCACGTAAATTTCGATAGATGGGCTCATCCGGTCCAGGAGCCGGCTGATCCATCCCCAGCTAGATTGATTGAAGTACATTAGACATGGCTCTGTTATGCGATGTGAAGAAGGTGCGGAAACCTACTGTGAATGTCTCTCGGTGATCAAAGGTGTCGCCTGATTTGGCAGTGAATCCAACGTAGCCCAAGAAATGTTTGTTGTTCGCAATGGCGATCTCCTGTTTCTCTTCCGCTGGCAAGTCAAAGAATCTGATTGACTCGGAAACCAGTTGGCGCTGGATTTCTTCGTTGATACCATGGTTCTTGAGATAGAAAAAGCCCACTTTCACCACGGCATGCCGGAGATCTGACAGAAACTGAGGCTTGGTCTCTGGAGATCTTGACAGAGAGAAGTCGATCGCAGGGATGGAGGCAAAATCCTCGGCCATTGTTTGTGGTAGATGAAGTTTGTTAATCTTGCAATGGCCTTTCCCGACAGCAATAGGAAGAAGACAATCCCATATGAACCTCAGGAATCTCGAGTATCCAGGAAACTATCCATACGTAACATTACATACACGATGATACCCACGTACAACGATCATACCCACGTACAACGATCATACCCAGAAGGATCGACAGACTAGTATCAAGCATCCAAGATTGTTCCTTGATTTTGCATCTGGGCAGTGCCATCGCCCCACTTAGGTTCGTGAGCTGTCGACTATTATCGCGAACTCTGTTACCCACTTATGTGTCTATTTTGTGGCGCGACAAGATGCATTTCATTTGGCTGATCGGTTTGATAGAGCAACCAATATTACCTCATTCTATTGTCCCGATCGTTGCTAAGCATCGTAAAAGGCAAGGGCTGTAACGAGCGTAGTATTTGCTTACCCAAAATCTCGACAGGTGGGTCCAACGATCTCCACCGACTACATCATCTGAACAAAATAACACATGGATATAACGGGTCTATTCGCTGGCATTTAGAAATTGTCTACTCGCTCCAAACTTTGCTCATACTTTCTTCATGATGAACGGAAGAACTGCTCAACGGATTTCGACTATGGAAAATTCGGACAAGCAATCGGAGCGGTGTTGCTTTTTCCCTGCTCTCAATGGCGCGCAGCCAGACCAAAGCCCTCGCCAAAGACAACAGCAGGTGATAGAACTTGATGGGAATGTATTGCAAGCGAAAGTTGATCAGACGAGGCTTTTTCATCTGGCTTGGGGTGTTGTCCTGCGTTTGTATACTGCTTGCGACGACATTGTCTTCCTCTATGTTCATTCTGGTAAACACGAGAAAGAACTGTATCTGTGTGACTTTGAATTGTCTAGCGCATCTACGTTTTCGGACCTCATCCCCAAGACTCAACACGAGTCACCGTTATGGAAGCAGCCTTTGGAAATGAATGGTGCTGCCATTCACAAGAGCCGTGACAACTTCAATACCGCATTGCATTGGATAGTGGACTCGAAGAATGATCCAAGCGTGGATGCAGCGTCACTCTGGAATACTCTCTATGCCGAGGTTCGCGATCTCAGAGATATTCTACACCGCAAACTGTGGAAGATTTACTAATTGTTTCTGCAATGTAGACTATAGACATCGTGTTACGTATTCAAACGACGCGAGAATCGGCATGCATCATTCTTGATTACGACACCTCGGTCATATCCGAGGGCCAGGCTCGGAGTCTAGTGATGACTTTCAAGCTCGCACTCTCACATATTCGTCGTCAGCCAGACTCCAGGGTCAGCGACATGAATCTTTGCAGTACACAGGACATGGATCAGCTGAGCCGATGGTGCCCTGCTTTGCCGCGGCAAGAACCCATATGTGTCCACGAAGCTATTCTGAAAAACTGTACTCGCACTCCTAGTGATGTAGCTATTGACTCTTGGGACGGAAGTCTTACTTATGGCGAGCTGGATCTGCTTTCAGCGCAACTGGCGCGACGTCTCGTTGATTACGGCATTACTACCGATACCATCGTTCCATTGTGTTTCGAAAAGTCCAAATGGGCCATAGTGGCTGTTCTTGGAGTTTTGCGGGCAGGAGGAGCCTACGCTTTCGTTGACCCAACTTATCCTCTTGTTCGCATTGCCAGCATTGCTCAAGATCTACAAGCTAAGTATTTGGTGTGCTCTGCCACTCATTCGGCAGTAGGCGATAAACTTGGCATACAGACCGTAATTGTCTCGGGGGAACATCTCGTTCGGATAAATTGCCATCAGGGGCAACCCATTGACAGATCAATCCAACCAGGAAATGCCGTTTATGCCGCATTTTCTTCAGGCTCCACCGGCAAGCCCAAAGGCGTTGTCATTGAGCATGGCGCTTTCTACTTGCGAGCAGTGGCAAACAACCAAGTGTTGTCTTTGGGCCGGCATTCAAGGGTTATGCAATTTGCCAATTATGTGTTCGATGTCAGCAATCGGGATATTCTCTACACTTTGATGTTCGGCGGCTGTATCTGCGTGCCGTCCGAATCTGACCGTTACAACAGATTGATGGCTTTCATGGCCGAGAAAAAGATCAACTGGGCTAGTTTGACACCGTCTCTTGCGAACATTCTGAACCCAACTGAGGTGCCTCATTTGCGCCATCTAATCCTGTGCGGTGAGCCTATGACTTCTCTTCACATCGCCACCTGGGGGGAAAAACTCAACCTCGTCAATGCATATGGTCCCTCTGAGACTACCACTATCAGCTCGCTGCGACCCAATATTAGTATCCACGATCATCATACAAACATTGGCCATGGGAGCGGATCAAACATTTGGATTGTGGATGTGCAAGACCCCAATAAGCTTCTTCCTATTGGTGCTGTTGGTGAAATGGTGATTGAAACCCCCAGTATCGGCCGGGGCTACATCAAAAATCCAACTGAAACAGAGGCATCCTTCTTGCCACTCCCAGCCTGGCTTTCAAATCTTCGACCAGAATCTCCTCCCATGCGTGTTTACCGAACTGGCGACCTTGGCCGATATGAGCCTGACAGCAGTATCCGTTTCATTGGTCGCAAGGACGCGCAAGTCAAGATTCGCGGGCAGCGAGTCGAACTCGATGAAGTGGAACATCACATTCAACGAAGCCTTCGCCACGAATTTGATATACCTGTGATGGTCGACCTTGTCAAGCCACGGGGTTTAAAAAACGCATTGCTTGTCGCGTTTCTGGAAATTATGCATGGCGCGAAAAATGCAGGAAGTGATATGGAGAACGCTCTGCGCAAGGTTCTGCCCAAAATTGAAAAGGAGCTGGGCGCGCTTTTACCCGCTTATATGATTCCCAGTGAATTCGTCATGATTGAGAAAATCCCAATGACATCTACCGGGAAAAAGAATAGGCGGCAATTGCGAGAGATGATTTCATCGTTGTCGCTCGACCAAGTGGGCAGATTACAGGAATCTGAAAGCAAAGAATCAGTTCCTTGCTCTGAGATTGAGCTGCAGCTGCAGAGTATCTGGACATCAATCCTTGGTGTGGACCCGAACAAGATCAGATCATGCGACAGCTTTTTCAGCTTAGGTGGAGACTCAATCACTGCGATGCGAGTCGCTGCTCTTGCTCGATCGAAGGGATTGAACTTATCGGTGGCAGATATACTCGAGCAAAAGACGTTGGAAAGGCTGGCCCAGATTCTGTCGACAAGGCCGAGGATTGACACTGCTATCCGTGTTACGCCTTTCTCTCTCGTCGGTTCTAGGACGCTGTCTAATCTTCCCGCGAGCTTGGAAGGACTTGTTTCTAAAAACGCAATTGCCGACATTGTCCCTGTCACAGATACACAGATATTCTTCTTGACACAGTGGAGCCTTTCCTCTTTCCGCCTCATATTGAATGGGAATATTGATATCGAACGATTGCGCGCCGCCTGCCAAGCCGCTGTATCTCAACACAGCAGTTTGAGGACTGTCTATACCCGGCTCGATAGTACCATTGTTCAAGTTGTTCTGAAGCATCTTGATGTTCCTTTCAAACATGTGCAGACAGAGCAGAAGCTTGATTCTATCTGTCAGTCGGTCTCGAACATTGCTCTCAGCGAAGCAAGCGTGTCAGGAAATCCACTTATCAAGTTTACCCTGATATCTCGCTCAAACACGGAGCATGCACTTATGGTTCAACTATCACACGCTCAATACGATGGATACTCGTCACCTGTTCTTTTCAAAAGCATTTCAGTCGCCTACAACAGCCTTGGAAAGACATACACTGACGCGCATCCCACGCCCTACAGCCATTACATATATGCATGTTATCAATACAGGACTAAGGATGCTTTTGATTTTTGGAGGGAAAATCTCAAATCTGCATCAATGACACTACCAACGAGTCTCCGTCTCTGCCGGGAAGACCGACCGGATGTGCATATCCGCCAGGGCGCTACTGGGAAGGTGCCTCTTCCACCGCAAGACTTTACAATTCCAACTTTGATGAATGCAGCTTTCAGTCTCGTCTTGTCACAGATGGTGCGGGATCAGGACGTAATTTTCGGCGTGGTCATGAATACTCGCGACATTCCCTTGCGAGGAGTGGAAAAAATGCTGGGGTCATGTATCAACATCAACCCTCTTCGAGCGCGCTTGTCTCAAGCCAGAACAGTACTCGACCTCTGTCAACTACTACATGATCAATACGTCCAGGTTACTCGGCACAGTTACTTGAACTTATCCGATATTATCACCAATTGCACCGACTGGGACGGAAACACAAAACTGGGATTTATGATGAACCATCTTGATGGGCACAAAAGCCCCGTGCCTCTCACGCTTGATGGTGCTTTATGTGAAGATCTTTCGTGGACCGCAAACATCCATCTTCCCGATCAAATCCTGATTCGTTCCATCACCACCACAGATGAGTTGCAAGTTCAAGTCCTTACTTCAGATCGAGTGATGAGCGCTCACAGTGCCAGCGCTTTGGCTCAAAGACTTGTGGACACTGCACAGGTTCTTTCCAGCTCACCAAACAAACCTCTTTCGTCCTTAGATCTAGAGTGGACATTGTCTTCTTAGGGCGTGGTCAGCTTATCTGGGAGTTGGGGCTCAATGCAGAAATGAATCTGCCGCGTCGGGAGGCTAGCGTGTACTCGAAGAAAGGTATTTCCGAATTGATGCTCCCGGTTCCAAGTCTGTTTGTACCCGATCATTGGCATAAACCCGTAGTGAAATTTCAGCACAAGACAATGTGATATTGACTGAGATGTGAGGAATTTTTGCCATCCAATTTATCGTGACATAGTTATGAACCAGCTGGAATTGCCCTGAAGCGAATGAAATGAGAATGAGGTTCCCCCACCGTGCAATTGATGGATCCAGAACCAAACAGTCCACAGAATCAGAACTCGACCTGAGACAAAATTGAAGACTTCTGCAACGGTGTTCATGTCCCATGTTTCACGATAGACACGATAGAACTTCCAAAAGTGTGAGTAAATCGGCCCAACCACACAAAATGCGGAGAGAGAGAAAACTCAAACAATGTGTTCCGCTCGCGTTGGTATTCGGAGTTCCAACCTACTCAATGGTTCAGTAAGGCTAATGGAAAATAGGATTGTGAGACTTACGCAGCAATATGTATCCCGCAAAAACGTAGAGCCACAAACATATAAAGGTGTGTGAGATTGAGATAACTTACCACGGTCATTGGCTCCAATGGATTGCTGGCCTTCGCTCTGCAGCAAGATGAAACCTTTGGCAAAAGCGTCGGTTTTGGCGCGGTCTTTATATCGCGGGATCTCAAGTGAAAAGAGCTCACAACACCGGCTTCAATCAAAGGAACAACATGATTCGGTTGCACTGGAAACGTCCAACCATCTTTGATCTGAAGGAAAACACCGTCCATGGCTAGACAAAAGCCCTGAGCAGTAAACCAGCAAACAGTGGGTAACTTGGGCTCATCTTCCTTCGAAGGCACCTCGTCTCCTGCTGAGGCCTTTTTCTGTTGATATGAAGTAGCATCGTCCACATCCGACATGCCCTGTCAATCAGGAATTTGTTCAATATTCTGTTGCTCTCTATTCAAGTTCTCCGAGAGCGAAGAGACCGCCATTCTCGACTTACCGGATAGCTTGCAGAACGCAGCATTGCAGCGCGCTGCTGTAGCTTTCGCCTTCCGCCGCTCCTCCGCTGCGGTCCCCGCCAGTAACTCTGGAGCGAGCACAGCGCCCATCCAGGCTACAATCTTCTAGAACGTGTATGCAGCATCAGACTCATCTTATGTTGGAACGGATAGATGCAGCGCTGTCCATGTACATGTGAGAATCGTTGAAAGACAGGTCCAGAGACGTGAATCGTTGTTTAACTGCCATCCTTCGAGAGCTGTCGTGTTAGGCTGGGCATATGATTGCTTGACTAGACTTATTAGAATGATACGGCTAATCATGGCACCGACACCCGAACAATGAAAATTGGAGGTCCTTAGGAAGGATGAGTAGCGGAAAGACCCTACATACCGTGGGAATTTGGGTGGGGAACAGGAGCGGCTCGGCTTAAAAAAGTTAGCCTCGGGCGGCAGGTGTCAAACTTGCTCGTACTGACGTTGACTGCCCGGAAAGATCAGGCCGTGAAAGTCATGTTTTTCTTTGTCTAGCGGTCCACTCCATTATAGAATATCTCAATGCGAACTGCAGTCCCCGGTTTGAGCCCGATTAATCCCCTACTTCGGCCCCGGGGCGGTCCGCATTCCCATGGTTCTGACGCCAGTCTCCACCTGGATCGGTATCTGCAGTCAATGAGAGCACAGCATTGTGATAGTTAGCGCCAACTATGCATCTCTCGCAGAACAGAAGTCCCATGCAGCAAGCTTGCACTTTTCTGAACAGGAGCCTATTAGGATGCCTCGAGAGCCAACAGAAAACCAAGCCCCTCATTTTTTGACGCGCTCGTGCAGGCACAGCCTCGAGCCGTCGGGTTTTACATGCCCGCTAGCCAGTGACCACCAATCTTGATTGGTATCTATTCCCCTATAATCTCTTATAAATCCCAGTCCCAGCACGGTTTCGGTACTATTTTGAGAGTCGCGCCACAATATTGTGGCAGAGCAATGTTTGAATTCTACAGGGAACATTCCGACGCTCTGCGCCTTGCACGGCCTGGCTCAATATAAAGAAGCCACCTGCCTTCATGTCTTCAAATCCATTGACACAAGAGGCACTATTGACGCAGCGCAACAACTACTCACGACCAGGCGTACACTGCAGGCTTGTATGATCTATTCAAAATGCCATCCACACATTCTTATGTAGCGGGTCCAGCCTTGCCCCCTCTATGTGAGATCATCGACCTCGAGCCAGAAAAAGAGCCATGGTGTGCCGGCTACGCCCCCTCTCAGGGCCGTCGCTGCCACACCAGGACAAACGCGCACGGACGCCGTTCAGCAATGGTGCTTCTTCATGAGGGCACCAAAGATCTTCGGGCTGGTCGCTGCATCGATGAATTGCTAAAAGACCTGGCCCCTCATGTTCTATGCACACGATTCCATCAAAGTCAAGCTTCAGACTTGGTGTGTCGCTGGCAAAGAAAAGTTCGCACATTACTCGATACGCAAGCCGCCTCGATAATAACAGAGCGTCAGACCAGTCGGTCATCCAGAGATCCCTGTCCGGGAATTTCTCAGGACAATGTGGAGGAGCGTACCACTCTTCTTTACCGAAGACCCCGTGACACCATGGAGGAAATTAGGCTTATTCAGGCGAGCCTAGACGAGCCAACAATTGACACTAGCCTCATGAGCGATCCCGATGCTAGGCGCACAAGTGGGGAGATTGGTTTAAGCAGTATCCGCATCTCAGCTACTAGGGATAGGTATCCTGGAATCATCAGTCAAGACTCCGTAACCAGTCAGTCGACGGAGTCAGTGAATCAATCAGCAACCACGCCAACTCGGCTAGCACAGGCCCATGTTGATCGTCGGGAACACCTGTCACCCGGTCCAGGTGCAACTCCAACGCTTGTATCAAGCATGGCTCGCATCGCCGACGAAACAATAAATCATTCTGCTCCTAATGCAGCTCGCCAGGTCCCTGTGCTGGTTAATCAGTCTGTTGCTGTCATCCGTCGCGAGGTGGAAGGAGAGTGTGGGATTTGCTTGTGTGATCTGAAGACTCCACAACGGGAAGAAGAGGAGAGACAAGGGGAGGTGGAGGGCGACGATGATGATCAACACGATGGGCTTATTGAAACAGCAGGTGGATCGGAAGAGCTGGTTTGGTGCCGGGCACGATGTGGAATCAATTTCCACAAACAATGCATCGACCAGTGGCTGGAAACAGCTCATGCTGCCACATGCCCAGCATGCAGGAGCAACTGGAGACATTGAATGACTTTATGTGATAATATGATAAACTTGATTGCCCCCCTTAGCTGCATTTAGCCTTTGTTTGATGATCTCACCCATACTGATAAATTATATGTTGTTTCAGACCACTGTAATGCCACGGACCTCCGTGTTTGCCCCGACTACTGTCAGTGCCAAGTGATTTAAAGTTGCAATAAACCTTTGAGGATACAATGCTAGAATTCTAGAATTTATCAATACTGTTGAGTCCCAGATGATCGACTTCGACGGGGTTTCATCGGGGCCTCGGTTGGCTCAGGACCTTCTGTTCACCATCGGCTTCCCCGAGGTTACATAGACTCAAAGCTCAATTAATCAGGGTCCAAAAGGATGATAGGCTTCAAATAAGACTGCAATCTGCTCCAGGCCTATCGGACCGGTTATTAGTCGAGTAATTTCCGACTGACGGATCACATCCCTTATGGTCGACATCGCTCTGTCCAACCAGAGGCGCGGAGAGCACTTGTTTCACTTCTTCATTCCCCGTGGAGATCAAGCCTGCGATGTGACCGAACGAGCATGTTCTGAAGAAGATATATACGACAGAATTATTCGAAGGATTCGAGAAAAGTTGCCAAAAATCTTTTGCTTCATCATGTTCGGCCACAACATTTTGACCCTGGCATTGCTGGCATCGCTAGCCCCAGCAGTGACGTCATCTGTCGTCCGCCCTTCTTGTCCTCAATCTAATTTTACAGCTTCATCCAGTCGGAGACCTCAATTGCCCTCCAAGGGGTGCTGTATAACGTTGGTGCGAATGGGACTAACGTGGCGGGTGCTTCCTCTGGCGTTGTGGTGGCATCACCATCCAAATCGAATCCCAACTGTGTGTTTCATCTCCTTTCCAAATTTCCCATTACCCGTCACATTCCAAACTAACTAGAACTAGATTACTATACATGGACACGAGATGCGGATCTGACGCTGGCCATGGTAGTGGAAAGCTTCATAGCCGGAGAAACCTCTTTGGAAACCGTGATTCAACAGTATATCGCAGCCCAGGCCACGGTGCAGACGATATCGAGCCCATCAGGCGGTTCATCTGACGGGGCAGGCCTTGGAGAGCCGAAGTTCAATGTCAATTTGACAGCTCTCTTAAAAGGGGACTGGGGACGTCCTCAACGCGACGGTCCTGCTCTGCGTGCCTCGGCTCTCATTGCATACGGAAATTATTTAGTCAGCGCTGAAAAAGAGTAAGTCGCGAGGACAAACATTTGGTCTATCGTGCAGAATGACTTGAACTATATCACCCAGTATTGGAACCAGACTGGCTCTGGTCTATGAGAGGAGGTCCATGGGTCGTCATTCTTCACAGTCGCCGCTCAGCACCACGCCTTAGTTGAGGGAAGTGCCTTCACCGCGACTCTCAAACAGTAATGTGAAATGTGTGATTTACAGGCCCCACAAGTCTTTTGTTTTCGAGAAGACTTCTGGAATAATACATCCGTGATCTCCTTGATGGCCGCTTGGGGTTAGATGCCAATTCGGTGCTTAGCTCCATCCAGACACTCGACCCGGCTTCTTCTTGTGATTACACGGCCTTTCAGCTTTGCTCTGCTCGTGCACATTCTAACCGCAAGCTATGTGTTGATTTTCCGCGATCCATCTATGGAAGAAACAGGGCTCGCTAGCCATCACACAGACCAGTCTTCGATTCTTCCGGGATCTCTTGTCCTCCGCAGAAATCGGAAATGACTCTAGCTCCTTATCGACATACTCATCTATCGCGAGCGCATTCAAGGCCTACGCAAATGGATTTTACTCAATTGTGGAGCAAAACACGCCCAACAGTGGATCCCTGGCAGAGCAGTTCAGTCGGGACACCGGTACCGCACTCTCCGCCCGCGATCTCACTTGGTCCTATGCTGCTTTCCTCACTGCAGCAGCTCGCAAGTTGGAACTGTTCCTGCCAGTTGGGGGGCCTCCAAAGCCAACCAAGTGCCATCCCAGTGCCAAGGCAGCTCTGTTTCTAAGGCTTACACAGCTGCGACGCTTTCAGCGTGGTGATTGAGACAAGGTGTTGAGCAACATTTCAAATTACGTGACACCCTCGAAAGGGGTTATATGTAAGATAAAGCAAAGGTTGACCATTCTAATTACTAAGATCTAGGTCGTTTTCAGCGGCTGTTATCAGAGCAACAAGTGAACAAGAGGCTATCAAAAGCTTCAATGCATACTACTCTTCTTTGATTGACCTTAAATGGCAAGGCAGAACACCCGTGGACCAAGGAATGAGCGAGTCACGTCAGGTGATGTTTCTCTGGGTCTATCATCTAAAGCTTCGCTTGAGTATACACTCCCTCACCGAGATATTATTCACCTTTATACGTATTCCAGCCTTGATGGGCCACGCCTGAGTTATTCACCTTGACAGCTACGGGTCCAATTAGTGTTATTAAGTGTGAAGATGCATATTTTTCTCCCCAAACATCATTTTTCCTGACTAATAGACCGGCATTGAGCAAGATACCTCCTCTGCTTTCGTCGCTCTTAGATTATTGAGCCTCGAGCCCAACTGCAACGGCTCTTAAGAAAAGAATTTCGGCTCTGTCGGCTGATAGATGACTAGAATGGCAGTATTCACATCAGTATTTGAATTCAATTCTCAATTATTGATATTCCTGGAATATGAATAACTTTATTGAAAGTGAGAGAATATAATCGCAAATAGTTCAAGACCTATCTACGCAGAGCAGAGAGGTTGTTTGTGCATGATTGTTCATTAATAATTTTTCAAGGACTATATTATACATGCTCTCTCGCCATCCACTGAGAGCCGTTCAGATCGTCGCCATCCGCCGCCGTTCGTGTAACCTCGAACGTCTGGTGGACACCGACTTCTATTTTCCCTGGAAGTGGAGGATGCTGTGTGGTTAAACGTTCCTCACTACTGTTCAGACTCGATGACCCGGGCCAAGATCCTTCCAAGTCTCTCTGGCTTTCGATGTTCGTCACCATGACAGCTAATTTATCGGGTCTCAGCTCGCTTCGAGTAGTCCCATTCATTGATCCCAAAGGCACCGGTCGTTGCGCACTTGCATTGAAGCGGCCGAAAGATTCTTTGGGGAATCCAGCAGAATAGGATGGGTCTACGGTTGATCCAAACCATTGGCGAAGAAGGGGACGGAGGGTTGCGAGACAGCCAGCAGTGATACCGAGACCGGCCTCGAGATTAGACCGATAGGCAATTTGAACCGTAGCATCTTCGGGGGATTAGCATTTTCGAGGCAAGCGATAAAAAGAGTAAAGGAGAACATACATAAGAAGTCGTCCAATTCGTTAAAAGTGTCCACAAAAGGAATACGTACGATAACGGCGGAAGATGCACTGCAAGCGATGTTAGCTGACGTTCCTTCAAGCTTAGATGCACCGCATCTTGAATAGTCACATACACGCAAGCCATGCCTAAGATTGCGACTACTGCCATCTTTGTCTGTCGCTTCATGTGCAGTTTGCGCACGACGAAGATTGGTAATATTCCCACAGTGAAGTCGCAAAATGCGGCAAAGCCACTGTAAATATATGTCATGATGACAATAATTTCCATGTTTATACAGGACCCTTCACCATCGACGTTCACGACAGGGTGATTTTGCAAGCGTGTCCAGAAGAAGGACAAAGGCTTGCATTGGAATAGCATGAGGAACATGAATACCAGTCCGGCAAAAACGGTCGCGGCCATGACGGAATAGAGAGTCCACAGGTGGGTCTTCTTGATACAGATTCGCATCAGGAAAATGCAAATTGAAATCTTGCAGAAGATAGAGGCGAAGCAGAAACCAATCTCACAGAGCCACCAGTACTATAGGAAGACGAGTTAGTGATAATTTCTCGAGAAAACTCGGAGCTTTCTGCATACTTTCATGGCGATGACTCGCTCCTCTGGCTCCAGATGATACCAATGCCGCCCATTGCCGTGTAGTCCAGCGCCTATCATAGACCCGGAGAACATCACATACCAGGCCTACCACACCCCAAAGTCAGCACGATCAACACATACAAGCGGGCCAGAAGGGGTACACTACCATAGCCATTACCATGGCGCCGTCATCCCAGCCAAACGCCTTCACGATCCAGCCGCGGACGTAACATCGGAGCACGACGGTCACAAATGCTATCGTCACGAAAACGGCCGGCACCACCTTAATCGCTAGGTTCTGGTGATCCTCATCGCTACTCATCCTGAGGGTTAGGGTGGCATGCAGCAGAAGGATTTGGCACCGCTTTAAAGCCGAAAAATTCTGGAACGGGGTCGAAGCAAGATGGAGAACCGTCGGCACGTCAGGGGTAAATGGTAGTGCGCTAGAGACGACACAAGTAACGCTCGCCACCAGCAATTGGCAAAGATGGGCAGAGCTAGGATTCGGTCCTAAACGGGGCGAGCCGCACAAGAGATCACCGTTGTAATAATATTAGCAGAAAGCCACATTGTGGTGCTTTTGGAGTCCCGGGAACTTGCCACCCACTCTGCAACACCGGTAGCGTCGGGATTTTCACCTACGAGGCCTGAGTTGGTCGCGGGGCAAAGATTTAGCATCAAGCTAGCGCGAGCCGTTCAGCCTAGCGCGTTTTGACAAATGCTGCAAAATCCGTCAGACACGGCACAAGGGATCCTCAGTGGGTAAGCTGGTCCGCTTGCCGATAGATTCCGGGATTTTCCTAACCAGGATTGCTGCAGACCTTTTCCCAGGGGTCTGGATGCACTGTTAATCTTGATTCCATTCGCCGGTCATTGTGGATTCTTGTTCTGTCAGTGCGAGTACATGGCAATGCCTCGGTAGAGCTGCGTATCGCTTAACACTCAGGTCAGAGCTCGAGTGCCTTGACCATGATTCCTACCAGGAGTCCGGTGAGACAATGGACCAGAAGAAGGGCAGACATGTAGGATCAACAAGGCCCATGTGTCAAAAACGCAGGAAATCCGCGGTTTGACACAGTGGAGACGGCGGGTCTCTTCTATTTCAGGCAATTCGCACGTGCCCGGGGTGCTTTGACCTTCGCGAGAAATGCCTTTTTTTTTTATCGAATCTTTTCATGGAGGAGCTCACTTTCAAAGGACTCACTTGGCCAAGTCAGGGATGATCTCTTCAAAGTTCACAGTGTGGCATCCAACAGGCCCACCCGAGGCGTTGGACCGAAGTCCAAGTTCGGAGGTGGAACGTGCGAGCAAGGTAGGTTTTCTCACCGCCTTCATCTCGTAATTACATACCGCCTTACGAAATTACTATTTATGACGAAATCAGTATCTTCATTCTACAGCGTTCGCTGGCAATGAGTGGTATTTACACAAACTCAATACATTGGTTATTTACAAACTGCCAGCAGAATAATAGTGGAGACCTACATTTATTTCTTGGTCACCCTGTACCGAAAGCGCTCCTCGTATTTCCACACACCCCGCTAACGCAGATTTCATCGAGTAAGAAATGACGAAGCAAAGCCCCACTACGACTGATGCGTTCGTACCGAGACGACGTTGCCAACGGCTATTAGGACACATTGGCACCAGTCTGCCGCCCAGGCGTCTCGTCGCGGCGCGTCGTAGGCGGCTGTTTATCGCCAGAGCTCCACCGAATTACGGTAGGAATCCCAATGAGCTTAGTTCGTGCCACTTTTTCTCCAGGCGTACCAGCAGTGGAATCCGCAAGAACTGCTACTGGTCGGAACATGATTCTAAGCGAACGTGGTCAGATCCCACTGTCTAGAACGTTGGTCATCACCCCTCTCCATTATCTCTATGTACACTTCACAAAACCGGATGTCCTTTTTCGACCTCGGCTTCAAGGACGCCTTCGGAAGATTTTGATCAATTAGTCAGTGAATGGGTGCGATAACGCAACCTCGAAAGTCAGACTTTAAAGTACAAATTAGCCGAGTTGGCGGTCTGTTATACCGCTAAGCCGCGCTCGGTTTGTGTTCGATGAGCATTTGCCGGATATTATTCTGGGTGCTCAGGAGTTCTATCGGCAAACCCGTGTCTTGCGAGATGCTGCAAACAATGCATTTGCAATGGAATTTTGAGATGTAGTTTCAAATCATTAAACTATTGACGACGACAAACTTCAGGTACAGGACCAAAAGGAAAGCTTTACAATACTCAAGGGCGGCTGCATCTTGAGCCGCCTGAATATACATGTGGTAGACAAAGCTAGACGTGGACAATGAGCGTGATCTTTTGGATGATTCAAGTGCCTCGGGTGTAATCTTCTCATTCTTTACCCCGCTTCCCAACAGCCTTCATTCAAAGCTCCTTGAGCAATTGCATCGTCTTTCATTGAATAGTTCGACTTGCTGCGACTGCCATTTTCTCTCCCATAAGAGTGTCAGTATGAAGTCAAATTCTCGTTCCGAATGGGCGCCGTTCATTGTACTCTTACGGCGGTGGAATACTGGCAATCAGCGAGGACTTCGACACGCCTTGTCATGGCTTCGCGTGACTCCTCGAAAAAAAGGTTTTTGGGAAGGCTCCTTTCGAGTCTAGACTTGCCAAGATACAAGAAATTATAAAAATCCTAATAATTGAGATTCGCCAAGCCAAGTCTCCACCACGGGTAAATTACTCATGCTGGCGTTCACTCCACGCCGGCAGGATACCGAGGGCTTAGGGTTTACCGGTTACGGTATCCCCCCTTCTAGAACCCACTTCTGTCAAAGCAAACTCCTTCAAAACATACAATCGCCAACTTTCTCAGGCTAAATAATATAGGATATCATGGTATTCACGGCGACTGGAGGTAAATGCTAAGGGACGACCGGGTGCGGCTTTTGAGGTTCTACAATCTTGAAAATTTGTGTATTCCAAAAGTCTTACACTAGGAAATGGTAATTCGAGCATAGTTGCAGGTAATGTTGGTGAGCGACAGGAAACAAAAGGTCTTGCCGCATAGAGTAGGTAGCAAAGGGTATCGCCCACTGTTAGTCAACCGTTTGGAACCTCAGTCTCATTTACTAGGGTGAAGCGACCACTTCCCTCTATTGGGACAGCTCTCCGGTAAAGAATGACCTCTTTTTCCCGAGGAATACCGGTAGAGTTCCGCGCATGATTCAGACTTGAGCTAAACACTACGGAGCAGAGCTATTCTCGAACAGTGCAGTTCACCAGGTCATTTCGGCAGAAAGGACTGTGCTGCAGATTTGAATGCGACACGGAGAAACTACAGAGAGGCATAGTAACATAAGTGACTGAATTTACTGAAAAGAAAGCAAGCAGAGCGGCCCTGTTGCGTCTGAGCTGTTTTTTGACACTTCCAAACCATGATGTACCCCTGGTCGATCTTCAGTGTAACTAAAAATATATCCTGAATGAGCTTTACTCCATGAGGAACACACTTAATTAGCCAAACTCGAGTCTACAGGTGCGAATAATTGAATATGGAGGCTTTAGCAGCAAGCAAGGCCGAGTGGTGGGGCTGTTCCGTTTATGGCCGTTGAGGCGAGGGGCTCGTCAAAGTCTCCTTCATTGTTACTTGGTAAGGAAATAGTCATCGGCAGATTTGCTTCGATCCTGAGAAAGCTCCTCTCAAGGTTGCCGGTACTTTTGCTCTTTGGCCCGTGCCCGCCGAAGACACCATTGAAACTGGGTTAACAGGTCGTTCTGGATCGGAGGCTTGGCGACAACCCCAGAGAGTGGGACCTAAAAACGCGATCAGGGCGCCTGGGACTGAAGATTACACTGTGCTAATATGTTTTGGAGATCCGGGGATGTAGCAAGAGTCCCGACTACTTGGTTAAGAAACCTCTGCAGTATAGCATGTTAGAAACCAGTTTGTGCATTGTTAGTCTACCCGGGAGCAGATCCACTCTGATTAAGTCAAACTGGGAAGAAGCCGATCTCGGAGCGAACAAACCAATCTCGCGGGAACCTACCCAAAGCGTGGATGCGAGGCAGCGTGGCATATTTGGTGGTCTGTCACCCCCCTATAGCAAGAGTATACTGCTGGGCACCTCCGATCTTTTCTTCAGCAACCCCTGGTCACACACACCGCTAAATCCTTCACTTGGCCAAGGGTCCACTGAAGAAGTTTTTTCCCAGGGGGCGGAATGACAAGTGGATCATGGTGGAAAATCGGGTCCAGAGCCAGGAGCCGACCTGCGCCACTGCAGATCTTATCATCTCTTGGGCGTAAAGTTCCTTGTTCGATTCCGTTGCAGAAGCCCCTGATCACTGCTACAAATGATACCGAGATTCCATTTTCCAGGTCATTAGACCTTATGTCCCAATGTATTGGAGTTCCTTCAAAGCAAAGAATCAAGTGGATCTCTCAGGATTCCATCTCAAGTGCCGACGAGCCTTATAAGGCTTTGGATGTTCCACTTCAGAAGGAGGAGTCGTTGTGGAATCATCTGCGGGGCGAGATCTCCGTCATCTCATTACGGCTCCAAGAGCACTAACCAACCCCGAATCGCATTTGATGCCCGCTTTTGAGATAGCCGCATGGGATGCCCACATTTGATGCCCACATGGCGAGTGTCAAATGCGGTTAGTAGCGGTTGTATCCTCATGCGGTTCTCGGACAGGTTTTTTTAAAGCGAAAATACCGTTGCCAAGTTGGATGGCGATGAATACCTGTTTGGGGACTTGTTCTAGCGCCATGCTCTGACGAATTAAACTGCTCCTATAAGTCCAGATTGCAGATGTGCATCATCCAGTACTAAGACTGACAAATTTGAACTTGAAAATCCCCATGAAGTACGAATCGTTTGCGGTTGCTTTGGTGCTGCCATGGTCATGTGTTCCTTAAATTACTTTCATCGGAATCCAGCTTTCCAGTGGCTCAGTCTCTGCGAGTTGATGCTGGGGAGTCGGCGATGTTGCCAGAGCCGGAGATTTGTCATGTTTACCTCTCGTACATAACTCAAGCAGATCCTTTCACCACGTCCCCGGTCTCAAATGATTCAAATCGCAAATCATAACGAAGAGGTATGACTTTTCTAGGGAAAAGATCGAAGCTCTCATTTGACTGGGCGGGACTATCACACGCTTGAGAAATTTAGCCTCCTGAACATGGATTCCAGATGTTAAGGTGTACACCCACCATGGCTATCTCATTTACCCGAACGAGAGTGCTGCGCCACAGGGGCCTCAAGAAGTGAAATTGGATATGGATCTTCGCTTCGTTTCTTTAAACGCCGCTCGTCATCTCAAAATTCCTCCGAGCTATGGTTCCGTGCCCATCACACTGAGTATCCGTGGTTTGACATCGTTACCGATCGAAATTAGATAGTCAAGCTCGTTGGGTGCGAGTCCCACCCCATGTCGAAGCCTTCCGCGAGTCATTTATCATTCACGTTGAGAGTGTCGGTCGAATTGTGTGGTTCAGTCGCCACGAGGGCACGGCTTACAATGTAATTGGATCACTTGCAGAGAATCGGGAAATCGATTAAGGTTTGGGAAGAGGTACACGATCGTTTCAGGTTAAAACAAGCACTGGGCACCACCCGGTCTGAATAGGTCAAGATTGTGTACTTGGATAAAGGTTCTTGAGGCGTTGATCCGGAGGCATACTTCAAAGCAAACAGGTTTCAAGACATTTCATCGTTTATGTTCGTCGCCGGGTTGACCTCCGGCCTAGCTAACATATCGATTTAGTCTTAAAGCAACGCATTTCGCTCAGTGCATATCCTCCGCCATCAACTAATAATAACAAATGCCCCTAGGGATTGTGCCAGCCTCACGTTACCGGACACCAGTCATAGTTTCCCTTCACGTTGTTCCCCCACCACGATGGAAATGGATGGGATATTCCACCAGCCCCGAAGACCGCGAAAGAAAGGATGAACAGTACCATGAGACTACCCCCATCAAACGCAGCAGCGACCAAATACGAATATTCTTTGAAACTGCGAGGCTTGTAGGTTCGGAGATAATACTGTACGAAGAGCCCCGAGATCATCCAACTCAAGATGAGACAAGTCTGATTTTGATTCAGGGGAATGAACCCAGCGTATTGAATGAACTGTGGGACATTGAGTTCCGTGGTTTTGAAGTTTTTGACTTTTGGAACAAACTCAAATGTTCAAGTCCATTAGCTGAGAAGAGCAAATAGGGGTGTGGACGGGATAAGGGCTGACTCACTTGAACGAAGAGGCGATGGACTATGACAGCGGTAGCCCCGATGGCCATCCCAATGGGCACCATCTGGTATTGAGCTCCAATCTTGTAGAGATAAGAAGCCAAGGCCCAGGAGGCCGCATTAGTGTTGTACGCCTGTATGTTTGCTCCACTCCAGGATGCGTTTCCATTGCCATTAACAAGAAGCGCT
The DNA here is from genome assembly GCF_028827695.1 of Penicillium maclennaniae. NCBI lineage: Eukaryota > Fungi > Ascomycota > Eurotiomycetes > Eurotiales > Aspergillaceae > Penicillium > Penicillium maclennaniae. Next base: position 286,858 of record NW_026623215.1, on the reverse strand, counting down.
TTGTTCCTGGTTACGATGGACATCATGATGGCATAGCTGACGAATCCACCCAGCATGGTGCCATATATCTGGGTCAGGAACATGACCCGAGGAGGGATTTTGACTATATCAACGCGTCAGCTTTTTCTTTGTATCGATATGTAAAGGGTTCGAAAAGAAATCTTACGGTATTCCCCGAGCTTCAAGTCACTGCAAAGGTTGACTGAATTGCCGACGACATTATGCGACCATGCGGCAAAGTATATATTTCCCACTGGGCGACCGGGAAGTACGAGGCCAGCCAACATCTTGGACAAAGTATTGGTCGCGATGCCATTGCCGAATCGAGCAAAGAGAATGATGCTCTACAATTTGTCATGATTCGGATTCACATAGCTCAATGAGACTGAGAGTACTCACGAAGGGTGCGACAATGATTCCCAGCAACAGTGAGACATGGTACGCCCAAGCTGACATGGTGACGTCCTCTTTGAGAACCACAATCAGACCGAGAAAGAAGCTACCGATGAGTACAATGAGGTACCACCACCATGGAGCTTCTTTGTAATGGTTGGCCATATGCTCGTGGTGCCGATCGTCGAATCTGCCCTTCTTTGCACTTTGAAATGCTTCTCGAACCTCTTTGCCCCAAAACACACAGCAATGCATGATTAGGGCCCCAATCTAGAGATCATCAGCTAGCTCAGTTATAAACGTGATGTTTTGGTACATACTGCAGCATTGGACATCAACATCCCGTAGGCAAATGTCCCAGCCAGCTTGGGTGCACCATGTTCAGTCAAGGCAGCTTTGTCTAGTACGCCGCCTGGGAAGATCTTCCCCAAGGGATACTTTTTTCCGTCAGCTGTCAGAAGCCTCGTTGACAGAAAAGGAAGCGATCTCAATCCCCAGGCATTCCCATAATAGATGGCTATCATAGCAATGAAGCAGGCACCAAACCCCAGGACTTGATGAGCCTGTAGCTTCAAGGGGAGAGTGGTTTGACCAGACATGATCTGCTACTTTAAGCTTATTTGCTAGATGTGATGCTGCATGGAAGGGCTTCTTACGTATTGCCAGTCAAATGAAAGGGAGAAAAGACCCAAACCCTCATTGTTCGTGGCTCCCCCCGAATAAATTAGTGAGTATCTCCGCTGTGTGCCCGGTCGATTTTTGTGAAGCAAGGCACTGCCAATTTTGAGATCAATGCCTTGCGATATATAGGGCAAAAGGGAAACGGGATCACATACTGGAATTGAGATTGAATTGAGCCACGGGAAGACATAGGCGGGCAATACCTGGTATAAAGCCATAATTGCAAAAGCATACCAGAAATACCTCATTGGCTTGGAATCCTTAACCTCCTGCCAGTGAAGCCCTTGAAGGGTCTTCACAGTAGCTAGGTTGCCCCAGTAGACGGACTCCACGTGCCAGACAGCAATTGGACGTAGAAATCCGCAGATCCCATAGCCGAACAGGCCGATGGAGATTGTGGCGAGGATGACAGTTACCGGCCTCAAAGGTAGATCATAAAATAGGATCTGTGTAGCGAAGACGTATGTCGCTGCAGAAGCGTTCGAGGCCGACCCCGCGGTGATCGCACATATTGCGTGCTCTTTCAAAGACCATGGACCACAGTTGACAAACTTGATGAAAGAGATCCAGCGAGGAGGATTGCCTCGGCCGCCTCTTTCGAGCCATCGAGCCTCGTATTTGTCGCCGCGAGGAAGGAATTTGGCCCACGCATTGCCGGCGAAATAGGATATCAGGACGATAAAGGCTCCAGAGACGCCAGCGCTTGTCTGTTTGAACTGCCATTAGGCGTGTCAGTGAGATTCAGTGGCAATGTAACGATGTATGGAGTTTTCCTCGCCTGATAAATCTGGCTCATGACAGCATTAAAGCATGCAAGACCCGAGGCCAGAAGGATGCTGCGAAGAGTCAGAGTGCTGTCAAAGTCATCTCTCAACGAGAGCAGATGAGCAGAGACATCCGCTCCAGTCACAATGGTGATGCTGGCGCTGTCACTTTCGTCACTGACTTCGGGCTCCCCTGGAGCCGCAAGCACGGCTGGGGTTGCTCTCTCGTTGATCTCATTGTGCTTGGAGTCCCTCAATCCGCGGTCTGAATCAGGTGGATCAAGGTGAATGAAAGACATGGTGGTTTTTGCTTTGGCTCGGTAAATGTGGAAGATGGTGAGGTGGTAGCGGTTGCTTGTGAGATGAAAGATAAGATGAGGAATGGTCACCAATGGTCACCAATGGTCACCAATTTTTACTTCTCCGTGTTGCATGCTTCCCTTACTCAATACTCAATTGCTGTGGCAGGTCAGACTTTTCAGTCGATAGCTAAGATCACGAGACAAGGCGATGCGCTATGTGAGGAATCGAGGAGGACTCTGGCTTTTCCATAGGGATGTCGACCTAATCATCGTACATCATATTAGAAGACGGGTAGCTCGATGATAACATGGCTCGCAGTGCCATGGTAGCACATACACATCAACGCTCGGACATTTTCTTTCTATCTTTGGCTTCCTTTTGTGTGTCAAACATTCCATTGGACCTGTTATCGGGCCTTTTCCTGCTATTTGCACTGTATCAGTGAATCGCCGTCCTCAATACCAAACAAGAAATTACTACGTCTTTGAAGAGTGAGGAAGAGGCTCTGTTCATCTTGTTGCTTCCCACGTTGCCTGTCACATAACTCTATTCGAGTTATACTGCGTTCCCCAGTAAACTTTGATGCTAGAACGTGGTGCTCTAGGCCCTTGATTTTTGGTTGCACGTGTTTTTCCCAGCAAAGCCAAGCCCAGACTGGCTTCATTTGATAGATCTGGACACTTTTAATGAAAGCGCCAAACTAGAAGGGTGAATAACTTATCAAACGGTCAATTTAGACGCTCTTATCATATTGAGTACTCATGCTAAGAAAAAAGCCTCCTTAGATGCAAGCTACTAGATATTGTTGACCAAGCTACTCCAAGAACAGGACGTATCCCCGACCAGCCAGTCGGCCTATCGTCCCAAACTCTTTCTGCTCCGTTTCAGAAAAACGATGACAGGAATATTTACTCGCAAATGGATCAGGAATGGTGTATTGAAATTGTAGATAATCTCCAGAGCTTCACAAGCGGCATCGAGTTGAATCAATGGCCAATCCAACACATGCTCCCACGCCTCATGCAAATGTTACACCAGGTGACAGCCACTAGTTGATACCTAAGAGGCAGAAAGCTTGCTCTTGATGAAAGTCAAAGCCTGGGATCCGTACTCGGCACCATAGCCATTATGAGTCGCGGCATTACTGCCATTGCAACAGTATGGATCGGAGGCATCACAATACGACTGGATCTTCCCGGCTGACGGACAGCTAAAGCCAGCCGGTCGCTCATCGAACTGCAAGTCTATTGTCAGTGCTCAGCTTCAAAAAGGAGATGAAGAGCATTCTTACGCCTCCAGCAGCACAGGTTCCGACATCGTATGGAAGCCCGGCTCTGAACAGAGGATCGCCCATGAAGATAGCGGCTTTGATTTGATTCACGGCGGATGAGGTCAGCGGGACGGCTGTGTTGGTGTAGCCCTGGTTGGGTACACCGCCGCCGCATAGAGCAGCATCCATTATCTCACCACCCTGTTGAAATTCGTTTGATCAATATTCCATCTTGTCTCTTATACTGTAAGTCGCTGAGGAAGGTAACGGACCTGAGAGTATCCCACCAAAACAATCTTCGCCTGTGGACATTGGGCATTGAAAGCATTGACCGCCGATGCGACGGCTTGGATGCCCTGAGCCACTGAGCTAGAGTAGCTTACGCCCCCGCATGAGGACTGTCCCCCGCATGCAGGATAGACAATAGCTTCAGCCGTAGAGCCCGGGTAAGCATTCAGTACTTCATTGACAACTGTGCTGGAGGATCCATAGCCAGCCGCAGCCGTAGTCTCACGGGCTCCAAAGACGTGGATGCTAGGGCAAGTTTGACGCTTCTCAGCATCGACCTCGAGCGGGACGGCAAGAGCCGAGCCGAGGAACAAGGAGATAGCCAGCGCCGTGGATCTCATGGTGTTGGTAGAAGGATATGTCTAGATATTCGTTGAAACTCAAAAGTATGTATTGGGCGAAATGAAGGCTGGAAGATGCTCTTTATAAGCTTGTCTCTTTTGAAACACTGAGATCCCCGCTCATTCTTATAGCCCAACCATCCGACTCCTTTCGACAGATCTGTCTTCCATTTCCCCGATTGTAGTCCTTGAAGACCAAAAAATCTCCTTTGGACCGAACCTGGGATTTTGCCTAATAATCGCCTACGCTTCAAGTTTCACTTAAATGGCGATTGGGAAAAAGCCAATTTTAGCCGTGAAGAATCCCCGGATTTTCAATCAGCCTGAATCGATGGGTGTATCGGCTAAGCATGCCAAGATGTGTCAAGGTGTGAAACACGCAGATGCCAACTCTTCTAGACCCTTGGAGACAGGAACTATGTCAATGTGGGGCACCTGCAACTAATGAACACCGTTTTCTCGATTCGGTATAGCGTCGTCACGTAGCTTCAAGTCAACAAGAACTATCGTGAGAGATTTGAAGAAAGAAATTGACAAAATTTGATATAAAAATAGTGGTCTTGGTCTTCTCCTGCCTTTTGAATCGCAATTCCAATTCTTCCCCCTATACTCCCGCTCTTTTTCTTGCCGAAACCTATCTCCTCTCCTTCTCCTCCAATGGCGCCGGACACTCTGGACCTCGCGGGTAAAGTGGCTATAGTCACTGGTTCCGGCAGAGAAACTGGAATTGGCGCTTGCATTGCAGCAACCTTAGCCAAAAATGGAGCCCTGGTGATTATCAACCACGTCTCTGATGCAAGTTCTTGCCGGGCGGCACATGTCGTGGAAGCCATTAGCCGCCAAGGTGGGCGAGCGGCTGTAGTCAAGGCAGATATTACCACGCCCGAGGGAGCCAGAGCCTTGGTTGATGAGACTCTTTCGGTGTTTGGTGTTGACCACATTGATATTCTTGGTGGGTAGAGCACTCTCTCTTGCGAACGGAGATAAATAAAAATTAACATGATCATTCTTCCAGTTAACAATGCTGCTGCGGGAATGCCTCATGGTGCTCTCAAAGCCACAAAGGAGAGCATGGATATATTGTTCTCCTCCATCGTCTACGCACCAATCTTCCTCGTTCAGGCTGCAGTTCCACTTATGCCCCGTGGAAGCCGGGTGATTAACATTGGATCTATTGCTTCGAAGCTTGGCATGGCTCCCGTCGCCATGTATGGCGCTGCCAAGGCAGCGGCAGATGCTTTGACTTACTCCATGGCTATGGAGCTGGGTCGCAGTCATGGAATCACCATCAACACCGTGTCGCCAGGCCCTGTTGATACAGACGCGCTGCCTAGAGAGCAAGCTGAAAGGATCAACCAGATGCTCGTACCTTTGACACGAGCAGAGGAGAGAGTTGGCACCACCAATGATATTGCGGATACAGTGCTTCTTCTGGTCTCGGAGAAGAGTCGATGGATCACCGGGCAGGTGATTTCTGTGAGTGGGGGTATTACTGGAGGCTAGTTCCAAGATGTATGAGTGTTGATTCGGTCGCATGTACTCAGATCAAATGTCTTTTGATTGGTAAGCGTCTATCATGGATATCAAATTGTGAACAGTAGCTTGACTTGCTACCACATCGATCCAAACGATTCTGCGAGAAAGTTGTACTGCGGCATTTCCATCCCGAATATCCATCATCGCCATCCTCAAGGATATTAATTGAACGTAACTTTTCATCCTCATTTCTGATTTCTGAAACAGAGCCGCGGTAATAATTGCCCACAGCTGCAGCTTTGGCATCAAGATCTTCTCCTGCCTAGCTTCGATGAACTTTAATAGTTTGTAGATCTTTGCATTCAACAACGAGATCTCGGGTGCACTCATTCCGTAAAATCTTCTGAGCTCAGATGTCAGAATGAGCAGGCTGAGCCGCGCCAATTCTCGGACTATTTCATAAGGGCTTGCCGTCGGATATTCACATCTTGGTAGAGACAGCAATTGGTTCATGATAGGTCCCAGCATTTGAAGAGGTGTCAAGTCGGCCTCTGTTCTCCAGAACTCTGGGTGATCGGAGTGAGTGTTCACAAACTCGGCTATCACCGCACTTTGCTTCAGTGTTTCTAAAACACCAGCCAACTCAGGAGGTGTGGCTGTGGCTTCATGAGAAATAGCGTGGAGGCTCATACTCTGTGGATCTGATTGTGTGCTTTCAGTCGCAGAATATTGATGATACCCGACTAATTGCGGTCGCTGATCTCGAACCACCGATCCCATCACATCGAACCAGCAAGCGAACAGTTGAATGTCCTTGCTCATTCCATGGAAGCCACCTCGAAGCCTAGCTAGCTGTGCAAGACCACGTACATGAAACGCCCAACGATCTAGCGTTCCTACATACAACTGCCAAGAGCAAGTATTACCCTGAACAAGTTTACCTCGGTTGAGAACGTACATCATGACAGATAAGACCGAGAATGGTTGTGATGACCCCTTCACTGGTGCAGTCTTCAGGGTTGGAGAGACGCGCTGTGATTTGCTCTACGCACTGGCCATAGTACCTAAGGGCTTCTGCACTATCTTCATACTGAAAGGTGCCTGGATTGCGTGCTTCATCCAAAAACATAGCGGCATTGGCCATAGAGAGCATAAAGGCACTATGGTCGCATAGGGCTATAGCAAACCACACCTTTCGAAAAGGTCGATAATTGTACTCGGAGTCAGCATTCACTGCCGCAGAATGTTAGCGCAGCATTTAGCCAGTAGCCTGAACAGATTGGACGGTACTGAAGTGCATGAGCTCTTGCGCCCGAGGGCTGAAGCTCACTGGAAATGGATTGCAGCCGAATGCCGGTCTGATAGAGATTGATACTGGTCGTTCGTTAATCTCTTGCAAAGTGAAGCTCATGGTCGGGGCCTCTTTTCTTTTTCGTCGGGATTTGCCAATTTCGCGCATCACCCTGCGTCGTATGAGGCGCTGGTTTGCCTTGCCTCGTGTCTCATCGGGATGTGATACATTGACGAAGGTGAATGATTCCTTTTGACTCATCTGGTATTCTTTGTGTGGGCTTACGAGAGGGCACCTTGAATGATTTCGGATCAAATGCGGGGAACCAGCCTGCCCTATTTCTACGCTAAGGAACCGGACAATGCCCATGACATTCAACGAACCTAGGCGGTCCGGCAAAGAAGTACATTCAGTGGCATTTGAATCAATTGAAGAATAAATGCTTCATTTTACCCCTTGAAAAGATTCCACGCGACAATTAACCCACTTTACCCTGGCCAAACACCTCGGGGATTGACGTGTCTTGTCTGGCGAAAGCCTCCTCTTTCAAGCGATCTGCATCAATCTGATTGACTCCTTGAACCTTCATCTGCAACGTGTGAGCTTCGTCTCTTATATCGGTGCGGATCGTTCCTACCGTTTGCATGACCTTGGTGCCCTCTCCCTCCGCGATGGCGAATATGTCAAGCAGCACATACCTTTGCAGTGCGATGTTCTTGACCGACACCGCCCCTTCCCATTGCGTCCAAATCAAGAGTATTGCATGTGAGCCTGGATAGTGGTAGAAGAAGAAAGTGAACGATGACGGAGAATGGAAATAGGTCGCAACAGAGCCCGGCTCCACCACCCTTGTGGAGTGGACCAGCGTTATTCTTTCTTCTTGCACATCGTTGAGCTACTTCCAAATGAAATAGTCAGAGAATCTTTCAGTACTGATGCTCGTTGGGCGCTCACTAAATCCACGAGATCACTCTGTTGCAACTTCCGAAGGGCTCTCTGGACTGATACAGTGGGTTTTCGGATAGGTCTTTTCCCGGTCGGCGCTGAAGGGGCAATAGTGACCATTTTCCTCTCGAATCGGTGATCAGTCACTTTCTCGTCGGGGTCTGATGTGAATGACATCTCAAGGGTGTTTTCGGTGTTGGCCGCTAGGGGCGATAGGATTCTGCGCCTTCGGTGAGGGTCACATTGGACCTCACGTTGTCTGGGCCACATTTTCGAGCCTTATTAACAAAGTCTTATTGAAATAAGTACAATTGAATTGGAAAAAAAAAACCATCTGTGGATGAAGAATCTACGAAACCGAGATTAAACCTCCTGGAATCTGCGACTAGGCTCTCTCCCAACACCACCTTCTTTTGAGATGGCAGCATTGAACGCGGTCTAGAAAGTGTTCGCATCATCGTAGCTGGTGTACAGAGTGCCTTTGAAAGCACAGCGCGAAGATTTTTCCAAGATTTAGGTCAAATAATCCCTTGCAGTCGACGATTTCTTGAATCTCCAGGAGCTAAACCTCCGTCGGCTATTCACTCATGCTCTCTTACGACTCCTGAATGCTCGGCGGCCCTTGGCCTTTTCGTCAATTCAATCGTCGCCGTGGAACGTCTGATAAATAACTGATTCGCACTTTGTTTCCTTGTAATCATCTCCTTGTAATCATGTCCGAGTGCCTAGCGTTTAGTCTATCTTGGCAACACCGGGCTTGCCGAGCTCGGGAGAATATATTTCCTGGATCAGATCCGAACGTTGCCTATTTTTCGACTCAAGGATCCTGTTCTATTTATCGTTCCCGATGCCGCCTTGCACAGGACATTGCTCCAGAGAGAGAACTGTCATGGCGTCAGGATCAAACAGCTTGGTGTATATCTCTGTATACATGTTTGCAGATTAATTCGTCATTCGGCGAACTCCTGGAATGCTCGCAGCACATATCAATGTTTACCTGGAGAGCAAGCGCAGTGTTTGAAGGCTGTACAATCATTGGAAATCTTAGCTACATGTGATTTATAGTACCAGAGGCTTGTCATGTCAAAATAGGAAGCTGTTTCCCTACTGCACCCGTGAATGGGAGCCTCATTGCCTGTATGGCGCCACCACGTGGAGACTCACGACTGTAGCTTCGGTCAAACTTTTCTAATGCTATTAGTGAGTTCTAGAAGCGATTGAGGTTTCCAGACTTGGTCGAGACCAGCCATTATGGAGCTCCGACTCATATAGAGATTTCAAGGATTTTCGTTGACTTCAAACGGCCAGGCAGATTAGCTCAAAGTTCTAGAATTCGATTGCCCAGATCGATTGATGCGTTTCCATAAAATCATGAAAATGACGCAATTTTCGACCATGCTCCCTGGAATTTCTTCCCGGCATGTCTTCAGGGACTCGTCATTTGCTCGTCTTGCCACCCCTGAAGGCCCAGATCATGGCTCGGTCAAGGGTCCTGATGGGAGTTCAAGCGCCTCAAAGGATCGAAAAGGCCGATCGTTCAGGGCACTGGCGGGGCGCGAAGAGTCGTCGTCAGACAACCAAACCTGGACGCAGGGTCAAAAAGATCTGGACTGGGACTGGAATGCGGGAACAATATCCTCATGAGCCTCGATCTGGCGACCCTCGTAATGCTTAAATCAAAAAGCCATGGGTCCTTGTTCGTTGCGTTCCGATCTTTGATTCCCTCTTTCTTCCCCGGGATGCACTGGACATAGTCTGGTGGTTATCGTTCGGCAGCCGAATAGGGGATGGGCGAACCGAAAGACTTGAGTCCCACTGTCAATCGGCTGCGCAGAGCAATCTTAAAAGCGATAATCGAGCATATGATCAATGATCATGAGAATAGAGTTGAATGATCGACCTAGTTATTGACGCCTCGTCGGCACGATAGCGGTCTATTTTTACCGTGCAAAAAGACGGGAGGCGCAGGACTCGGCTCAGCCTCGAGGTTGCACGTCGATCAGCCCTAGGTGGTCGTTGCTGGAAAAGGGAGCAGTCCCAGCAGTTCTCAAAACAAAGTTTCTCGGTCCGTGATCCACTAGGATCAAGGCCACGCGGCTATATCTTCACCCTATACACTTTTTTTGGGTAGGAAGGTGGAAATTTTCTTTTTTTTAGATTTTTTTTTAGATTTTTTTTTCGAAACGGGAGCTCAAAAAGAAGCGGAACCATAGAACGATAGGTCAATCGATTGCCACCAGCTGAGATCTGAGACCAGAACCAAGAACTTCAGTTCAGGGCGTTTTCAAGCGAGTTCCAAGCCCCGAGGCCGACTTTCGGAGTCGGCTGGATGATCCCCATCGGAGAGTCTCCAGTCACGTGAATTCGGAGGTTTGCCGCACTGTTCAAGTGTGAAATTGGCTCGTTTTAGATCATGTCGCCCGACAATAAAGCTTCTTGCTAGTGCCTGCCTTCTTTACCTTGACCTTGCAACTGGGCCACTGCCATTCCCAACTGGGTCAGTTTCCGGGGTTTTCCTGGAGGGAATGGATTCCTCGGGTGACAGAGAGTGAGAGGTACGCAGAGACAGACGCGATGAAATGCAGTCCCAATGGACGGCGTTGACACAAAACGCATCTCCGTACCTGTTATGCAGGCACCGGGGGCGGGAACCCCTGACGGCATGCGCTGATCCATGGCAATTGCTGTAGCATCTGTAGGGCCCGGTGGACTCCCGCGTGATCCACCATGCAAAGAAATCGGCGGTACTTCGGGGACTCGTTACAGTAGCGCGACGATAGTCTGGTTCAGTCTAGATCATGCTAGGAAGGCTGTCAATGCAGAGTCGACACACATGCACGTATACTGTATGGAAGGAATATGGACCACATCTTTATTAGGATCGTGTTCTCAGGAATGTTGACTAGTCGCATCCGGAAAATCACCATAGGCGATCAACACACAGCCACCAGCGTCATGCCAAAAGAACCTGGTGTTGAATGGCCAACCCTGCTCCGCCGTTCCAATGAGAACGAACGGTTCCTGAAAAAATGCCCCACTTACCAGAAATAGTAGATTCATCCGTATCGATACGACTGTGCTGCTCCTGAATATCTTCAGTGATTTTGAGTCTGGGGATGGGGAAAATTCAGCGGACTATTGCGGAATAGATACCGTAGTGCCGAAGCTAGAAAGAAAGTCAGACTAAGGATAGCGAGCAAGTTCGCAAAAACGAGAGAAATCAACAACCGTTTCAACGCAGTGGCACGACAGCCAATCACGGCCGCTTGTCACTCGTCTCCGCTGAGTCAGCCCCCGGGGACGCGCAAGCCTTGATGTCTATTCCCGAAGCTGGTCTTTCTCACCCTCTCCTTATCCACCCCATCCACTTTGGCTCTATTGACCCATCTTCTTAATCCGATCTTCTTCCTCGTCTAGACCTTTTACTCTCGTTTCCCACTCTCCAGTTAAATTTGCCTCCTATTGCACAACTTTAAATACTCTAGCCCAACCCCCCCCCCTCTTTGTTATCTGGGGGTTCAGGCAACATGGCTACACTCGCAGAACACCCTATGCACTCGACGGCTTCGCCCATGCCGAACATGCCCGCTACCTACGACCAAGATCTCGACACATTCATCAACTTTGATCAACTCACCTACACATCCGCCGACTCCCGCCCCAAGGTCGCCCTTGCGAGCCAACCCTCCGTCGCCAGCACCGATTTCAGTGCAAGTGATGCCCGGAGTGCCAGTTTCGCATCAAGTGGTCAATCTCCCCTCGCTTTCCAGGCTCCAAGCCACCACTACGAGGAACACCGCCAGCAGACTGGTCTGCCCCCCGGTGCGTTGTCAATGGCCTACAATCAGGTCAACTCCATGGGATTCAACAATGCCCCTCTAGGGTATCCCGTCAACGGCGAGTTGTTCCAAGGTCGCATGAAGCGCGAGGATATTCCTTTTGAATTCAACGCCGCCCCGAGCCGCCAGCCGTCTGAGATGGACGTTGAGGCCGACGGCATGAACAACGCCCCCTTCTTCTTCTCCGCCAACTCCGCGAAGAATCAATATGTCGACCCCAACGCCCTAGGCGGCCATGAGCTGGCTCAGGCTGGTCCTTCCACTCAGGTCGGTCGCATGTATCCCGGTATGCATCAGCAGCAGGCTGCGATCGCTGCCAAGGCCGCCCAGCAACAGAAGCAGAATGATGTACTCCGCCAGCAGCAGATGCAACAGCGCCGTGTGGAGGAGAGCCAGAACGCTCCCGTCCGCACCGTTCGTGGTAGCGATCCCGTCGTTGAGGAGCGTATCTCCCGTCTTCTCCAGCAGATGCGTCAGCAGGCTATCGCGGCTGGCGAGACTTCTCCTTCTCCCTCTTCCATCCTCCCTCACATGGCTAAGTCCAAGAAGGACGAGGCCGACATGGATGAAGATGAGCGTCTCCTTGCAAGTGAGGAAGGCAAGAAGCTTAGCAGTAAAGAGCGTCGCCAGCTCCGCAACAAGGTCTCCGCCCGTGCTTTCCGCTCCCGTCGCAAGGGTAACTTGATCTGATTCCTCTCGTCTTGATTTTGCTAATAAGTTCCCCACAGAGTACATTGGTCAACTCGAGAGCGAAATTGCTTCCCGTACCAACGAAACTCACGAGCTGCGTCTTCAGAACCGACAGTTGTTTGAGGAGAACGCTCGCTTGAACGATCTCGCCCGCATGCTCCTCGGCTCCCCTCACTTCGCCAACTTTCTAAATGACATGCCCGACAACGCTGTGCCGCCCCAGATCCAGGCTCAGCAACAGCAACAGCAACAGCAACAGCACCATCAGCAGCAGCAACCTCAGCAAGCGGCCATTCAACCCAACATGCAGGCCCTACCCAAGGAAGCCACTCGCCAACAAGAATTCCAAATGCAGCAGAATCCCCAGTCCGGTATGGTCATGGTTCCCAACCAAAGCCTGGACGCCTCCATGATGAACAACGCCGGCTGGAATTCAGGTATCGATATCAACTATGGCAACACCCCTGTCTTTGCCGTGATCGACGTGCCAGAGGGTCCCGCTCTCGACTTTGCAGCTCTCTCTGGAAAGTCCTCGAGCGTGTGTGACGGCAAGGACGAGGCCCCCGTTCTTGACCTTCCCGAGCGCCAGGTCTTGACCCAATCCGACGTCGGGGTCGCTAACCCCGATGTTGACATTGACGAGTCCGACCCTGCCTTCGCTCTCTTTGTCGACTCCCCTGTTCGTTCTACTGTTTCTGATAATGATGTTCCCTTCAATGGTGTTCAGGCCGACAAGGCTGCTCCCCACTTCGAGCTGGTTGCCGATCAAACCTCCGCCAACCAAATTCGGTTTGACTATCTTTGCTCCAGCATGGAAGCTGCCTTTGATCGCGTGTCCTTGTTCACCTCTCACCTCCAGTGATTCCCCATCTAGCGTCCTGTCTTTGGTTCGATTTTCTATGTATATTTCTGTTTCATCTGTCATCATAGCCTGGTGATCATACATCTGCCGACATGTCTAGCTACATTCTTTTGATCTTGGCGCAGTTGTCCCCTGGGAGTTTGAACGGCGCTCATTCTGTTTCTTTGCTGCATCTCCCGGGTCAGGCTTCTCAGGCGGAAATTGGGGGACGGTTATTCGGCGCATGCGGACTAGCGAACTAGGATCTCAAAATTGACTTTGCCACTATCTTACGCTGAAACATTTCCATTCACTCCTTCGATCTCCTTTAAAGAAATTAGAATCTTTCAAAAATCAAAAGATTTCAGAGCGCGGTGTTCGGTTGTTCGATTTCGACCTTGGGACTTGAAAAGCGGGACGTGACGCCAAACCTCCCAAAAAAAAAAGTTCCCGCAGATTTGCGGCTCCAATCGAAGACTCACAATACCTTCGCAGACGTCTCCTCGCACCATCTAGCATAGGTTGTCCATTCAATCTACTATCTCCCGCCAAATTGGCTTCTTTGAGATCCAGCGGTACTTTGTTTACCGCGGTCTTCGGCGCTGTCGCCTGGCGCGTTCATCTCTCGGCCTCTAGCTTCACGTCAACCGTCCTGCGCGCAGGCTATCACAGCACTTCGAATAGAACAGCCCCGAGGCCACATCATTCGGGCTTAAAGCGTCTCGCTGCCAAAAGATCCCCAACCTTACTATCAAAGACGCTGCTAGCCTCGAAACCTGCACGCCCCGAGCTCGAAAGCCGCAACGTGAGCATTCTCAAGACATCATTCCCGCTGCAAATCTTCTTCCATCGTCTGCCACCATCCGAAACGAGAAATACGTCATCTGCAATCCTGCAGCTCTTGAGAGACCCGTCGATACCTCCCGTCCAGACTACAAGCCTGGTATCGCACCCATGAAGTTCTTCTACGAGATCATCTCGACCCCGACCGCCGACACTCCAGGCACGGTCGTCAACCTACACTTCCCCGACAAGCGATACTTTTTCGGTCAGATCTCGGAGGGAGTCCAGCGAGCATGTATCGAACGCGGTGTCAAGCTGACCTACCTGTCTGACATCTTCATCACAGGCCGCACCGAATGGGCAAACCTGGGTGGACTGATTGGTGTGATCTTGACACTGGCAGACGCAACCTCAAGCTCTGCGGCGGCTCTTGAGGACGATACCCGTAGAAAGGCAGAGCGGAAACGGATATCCCGCGCTGAAGGCAAGGCGCAGCTGGAACCAGTCGCACACTATCATGCTGGAGCCGGTCAGGATCGAGCTGATGTGACGATTCATGGAGCTACGAACCTTGCGCATACTATGGCTACTGCCCGACGCTTCGTGTTCCGAAAGGGAATGCCTGTGTATATGCGTGAGTATGATTCTGAAATTATGGCGAAGCAGGCTCCGACGGATAAAGAAGATCCCTTTGAAGATCCGTCATGGTCCGACAGGAACATTAAAGTTTGGGCTCTTCCTGTGAAGCCTGCCTTTTCAAGCAGTCCTAAGCAGCCCTGCCAGCCTCGGGCACAGAGCCCGCGGAAGCGGAGCTTGGGCGAGTTCCAAGAGCTTGTTGATCAAGAACAGCTCGAAATCGATCAGCGTGCCAAGGACCAATTGATGAGACAGTCCGTTGTGTCGGATATGTTCAACTCAACTTGGAAGATGGACGCCCTAGTTGAGACCCCATTGGCCCAAGTCAGGATGCCCGCAGCCATGTTTGTGCGCAACCCGGACACAAAGGATATCGAGCCCTACAAAGGACCTGTGCCTGGCGACAAAGGACCTTTGCCTGATATTAAGGTGCTGGTTCGGCAGCCCTGGCCTGGTGCGATGGTTGATAGGTTGCCACCCACCACCCCTTCGAAGGAAGCTGTCTCTTATATCATCCGCAACCATGACATCCGCGGCAAGTTTGACGCTGCCAAGGCCAAGGCACTGAAAGTTCGCTACGGGCCGGATTACGCTAAATTAACACGCGGAGAGGATGTTCAGTCAGAGGACGGCCAGACCATCACTCCTGATATGGTATTGGGCGCTCCTAAGCTTGGAAAGGGCATCGCTATCATCGACTTGCCTTCGTCTGAATATGTTGAAGACTTGATCAAGCGTCCTGAATGGAATTCGCCTGCTGTAACTACGGAGCTCAAGGTCTTTGTCTGGATTCTGGGCCCTGGGGTGGGCGATCATCCCAAGCTCCGTGAGTTTGTGGCGAGCATGTCTCACTGCAAACACACTGTTTCCAGCACTGACTACTGTCCGAACTACCTGGCTCTTCAGAGCTCTGCTGAGGCTTCGATTCGTTTGGCTCGTTTGAAGGGCGATAATTATTCGATTCCTGTTCATGACAATGTCACTTTGCCCCAGGTCGGGCTCTCAACCAATAGCTCGAGCACGAAGATTAGCTCACTAGTTGACCTTCCATTTGAGCCTCTCACGCCCGGGTTGATCGTTGACATGGAGCCGAACTTCCGGATCAACAAAGATGAAATCTTCCAATATTTGAACACTGCAAAAACTTTGGAAACGATTCCGCGCGCTGTCGAGCAGCGAATGGAGGTCATTCGCACTCGTACGCGCAAGCCAGCTTTTCAAAGACAACTAGCTGAAATGCGCGAGAATCTCCCCGGTGCTGAGGCTGAGATCATCGCTCTCGGCACAGGCTCATCTGCCCCATCCAAGTACCGCAACGTTTCCGCTACATTGCTCCACGCCCCTGGATATGGTTATTATCTGCTGGACTGTGGCGAGAACACTCTTGGTCAGCTTCAGCGAGTCTTCGAGCCTGAAGAGCTACGCGAGGTGCTGCGGAATTTACGTATGATTTGGATCAGCCATCTGCACGCTGATCACCATCTGGGCACTGCCTCGCTCATCAAAGCCTGGTACCGTGAAAACTATGGAGCAGACTACGAACCGTCATCTCCACCCGAGACCGATTTGAACAAGATCCTGCAGGAGAAGAATCGCCTCTTCGTTGTGTCCGAGGAGATGATGATCGCCTGGCTGGAAGAGTATGCCTCTGTTGAGGATTACGGATTTGATAAAATTGTTCCTCTCATCGCACACCCTGAGCCGTGCGGCAATTCTATTAAGACTACGTTCACTTGCCGGCATCCACGCAACGGCGCTGCCCCTTACGGCCGAAATTCAGCGAACAGAACCGTCCTTGACTTCAACGACAATTCCGCTTACCTCACCCACCTTCTCAAAGAAAGCATCCGCCTGGATGATATTCTCACCACTCGTGTGAAGCATTGCAAGGGTGCTCTCGCCGTTTCTCTCGTTTTCCCGGATGGGTTTAAGGTCTCTTACTCAGGCGACTGCCGACCTTCGGATAAATTCGCCTCTATCGGCCGCGACTCAACGGTGCTCATTCACGAAGCCACTTTCCAAGACAACATGGTAGGCTCGGCCCTCGCCAAGCGTCATTCAACCACCGGAGAAGCATTGGAAATTGGCCGCCGGATGGGAGCCCGTGCCGTTCTTCTTACCCATTTCAGTCAACGGTACCAAAAGATCGCCCATGTCGACGAGTGTGCCGGCACCTCGCATCATGACGAAGTCATCAAGGCACGGCAAGCTCAGGCATCCGCAGCGAGGGAAGCTGGCGAGGCCGACATTCCTCTGGATGAGCCGGAAGAGAATTTCTCAAAATTACCGTCTGGCGCTCAACTCTTAGATGACATCCGCTTCCCTTCTGCTAGCCGACCAAGCCTCCCGCCCAGCAACAAGTGGATTCCCGGCAAGAACGCCCCGATCGCCACTGCGATGGACTACATGCGTATCAAGGTTGGCGATCTAGCATACGCCCAAGCATATGCGCCTGCCATTGAGAAGCTTGTTGATCTCATGGAGCGTAACTCGGACCAGCTGGCAGAAGAAGCAAAGAAGAAGCTGCAGGCGGAGGAAGAGGCCCGCCAGGCAAAGAAGAACAAGAAGTCCGGCAAAGGGAAAGCTGCTGCCGCTGCCGCTGTAGCTATGGCTGCTCCGGTCTTGGCCGAGCCTGAAGAGCATCAGAGGTCTGTCTTCAGTGCCAGTGAGAGTGAGAGCGGTTGGGAGACCAGTGACTATGAGGAGTAAAGTCCTTAAAGGATCCATGGATGGGCTTCAATGTATATACAACTGCATCCACAGGTATTGTGGACATTTATAGACTTCTCCTATAGATCACCAACTTAATTAGAGCTGAAAGATCTCAACACGTTTTGCTGCTTTTCACGTGTTCTTAGCTGTCACTGTGGAGGATGCCGTTCCCTCGGCATTGCAAATGCGCCACAGCTCCAGGACAAATCAATTGATGTATCGACTTTTGGCCTATGTCAGAGTTATATTTGGTTCTATCCGGGTGCAAGACTCAATATACATCATGGTTTCCAAGTAAAGCAAGCCTAGCTTAACAGATCCAATCGTTGCCTCCAATTACCCCATGTACCAGGGAGTCCCCACACCGGGAGGCGCGACCCCCTCACCGCCCCCCCCCCCGGAGCTGTCATCCTGCCCGAAGGTCCCCAACCTCACCATCGACTCATCGCCGACCATGACGACTCTCATCCCCCGTGAGGCCTACTCCCAAGAGGAGCTAGCTCACCTCTATCCTAAAAGCCTGAAGCTTCAATTGGTCCAAGTGGTGAGTCCGCCGAGATCCTCAATGTTCGTGCCACGCTAACTTAGCCAGTTCCTTCGACATGGTGAGCTCGGAAGCATGTGCATGTCAATTCTCCGAATGGATCTAATTGGCTTTAGGTGAACGGACGCCTGTTTCGTCGCGTTTCCAAAACGTGAGTTCTTTCAGTTCTTTCAGTCACTGATTATGATGCTCGAATGCTAATGAATTATATAGACTGGCCTGAGTCCTTGTACTGATTCCCATTCCCTCCGAGCACTTTCTCGATCGTTAAACTGACCTCTCGATGAGACTGGCCGTATTGTGGTGTTGCGAGGAAGATGGTGCAATCGGCTGCCTCCAAGCAGGATATGTCTACATGGGACGGATTTCAATGGCGCCGGAAAATGGAAGCATTCGGAGACAATGACGAGGCCATCATTGCGACAGGGCCGGGAGGCGAGATCGAAGCTATTTGGTTCGTTGTATTGAGCGACTTGGATGGATGGATCTCGGGCTAACACGCTTTGAAGTAATCATGGTGAACTCACGGACAAAGGCCGCGAAACTACATATGCGCTGGGTACCCGTCTACGCCACCTTTACGTCGACCAGCTCGGCTTCATGCCCAAGGTCAAGGCTGATGCCGAGGATATGTATCTGCGTGCGACGCCGATTCCCCGAGCGCTTGAGTCGCTGCAGCAGGCTTTCTGGGGAATGTACCCGCCGAGTGCGCGTACTTTGGACTTCCCGCCGCCTGTGATTGTGGCCCGCAGTGTGTCCGAAGAGACATTGTTTCCCAACGAGGGTAACTGTCGGCGCTTCAGACAGCTGGCACGTCTGTTTGCTGACCGGGCTGCTGAGCGTTGTAAGTATCGGACTTCGCCCTACTGCTGGTCATAGTTGACATCTTGTAGGGAATGAGTCGGAGCAGATGGCATACTTGAACAAGATCTGGTCCAAGTACATGCCTGAGAATTCGCCCAACGTTGCCGTTGATGCTCACCCCCGTCTCTCGGGTATCATGGACACCGTCAACGCGACCGATGCCCATGGTCCTCCCACCAAGCTCCCTTCTGAGTTCTATGATAAGAAGGGTCGCGCTATTATGGATCGTATTGCGGTCGAGGAGTGGTTCGCCGGCTACAACGAGAGCGCCGAGTACCGTAAGCTGGGTATTGGTGCCCTGATGGGCGATGTGACCGATCGCATGGTCAGCACTGCTGTGGAGGGCGGCTGGCGCAGTGAGAGTTCTGCATCTGGTTCCAGCAAACCCGGGGAAGGCAAAGCTATCAGGTTTGCTATGAGTGGATGCCACGACACCACTCTCGCGGCTATCCTTTCCAGTGTTGGTGGTTTCCAGGACGAGAACTGGCCCCCGTTCACCTCCTCCGTTGCCATCGAGCTATTCTCACATGTCCAGAGCAATGCTGTGGATGCTGGCACTATGCTCGAAGGATTCTCAAATTCACCTGTGATTAAGAAGGTTGAAGGTCTTTTCGGATCTTTATTAGGCGGCAAATCCGCGCCACAGCCACCGGCGCCATCGGCCACTGCACGCGCTGACCTTGAGTCCTTCCCCGAGGAATCCCGCGAGTCTTTGCGCAAGCATTACGTCCGCATCCGTTACAACGACCGCCCCGTGACCATCCCTGGTTGCGCGGCTAAGCCCGAGAATCACCTTCCGGGCGATCAGACCTTCTGCACCCTTGACGCGTTCAAGTCGATCGTTGACAAATTCACCCCGAAGAATTGGAGTATCGAGTGCACTGAGAACCTCGGTGAGGGCCTGCACGGCCCCAACAACCGGAGTCGTGCCCAGGCCGGATTTTAGTATTATACCTATCGTTTTTCTTCCTTGTTAAACATGTGCATGGGATTGTGAGTATAATGAGGATAGGATGTAAATGAGAGCCACCCCAGTAGAATATCAAGACTGTTTTGACTTTGCCTCCTCCTCCTTCCTCAACGTTCTCATCTTCTGCGCCAAGACCTTCATCATCATGAAACGCGGCAACACAATCAGCGAAAGCCCTGACAACCAGTGCCAGAAATACCCCCAAACAATCGTCTTCCCACATCCCACACGATCCAATCCAGCCTTAGCCATCACCCGCGCCGTCGGTACGAACATGCTCGCAGGCTGATGATAGCCCGGTGTCGAAGTAGGCCCAACCCTCAACCCCAGAACATCCACCCCGTTCTTCTCGGCCGCACATTCTCCTTGCAGCGCCCGCGTAAACGAATCCACAAAACCTTTCGACGCCGCATACATACATATATACGGCAGTCCCCACGAGGCCATCGACGAAACATTCAACACCAGACTGCGTTCCGCCCTCGACAGCACAGGAAGCAAAGCGCGCGTAAGCTGCGCCATGAACACCGCGTTCTTATCAATCGTCGCCTGCGCCTCCTCAAATGTGTAGTCCCCGAGAGGTAGATACGGCTTCGATTCGCCACCGACGTTATTCACTAACACGGTAAGCTTACCCGGTAGTCCAGTCGCGATTTGATCCACGGCTGAAGTCACGGGCACTGCGTCCATGGCTATAATATCGACTGCGCGCGACGGAAATTGCTGTCGTAGCTCGTCGGCGCGTTTGTGAAGCTTGTCTTCATTGCGGCCCATCAGGATGACGTTGAAGCCGCGCGCGCAAAGCTCTTGACTGAAGCCGAAACCGATTCCGTCTGTGGCTCCAGTGACCAGGGCCCAGTTTCCTCTTTTAGGCTTTTTTTCGGTAGAGTTGTACTGTTGGAGTGTGCATGGGAGTAAGTAGACGGTTGCTTGGCGTATGAATGCGAGGGTGCCCCAGGTCAGTGAGAGGAATCCGATAAAGGCGAGGGGAGTAGGCATTGGTATTTTAGGAGCTTTCTGGATCCAGTCAGAGAGGGCCATTGTGTTGCTCCGTCTTTATATGTTGATGCTGGGATCGAGGGTTGGAAAAAGAGTGGAGAAAAGAGGAGAAGCTCGGGGCTATCGATATCGATCGGTGGCAATGTTCCCCGCAGATCACGAGTTTGAGTCAAACTGGAGGTTGCTGCTTTCGATAAAAAGGATTGGGGAATTAAAAGTGGATATTGAATTCTAGTCATTCCATCTAATTTCATTTCTGAAGTGACCTGGGAGTATCTTTTATAGTGTACGGTTCACCGGCGAGTTGACTCGTCTTCGGCCCGCTGATCAGGCCGAGCTCCGATGAAGTCAGAGTTCAACTTTCAACACCTGAGAGTAAGCAGAGCTCACAATCTGATACCACTATTATGATGACGTGAGACTGCTCCGATCACTCTTCTCTTCCATTTTTATGTCTCACAAGATCCATCGGGTGAATCAGCATGGAGGGGGTCAGACCGACATAGGGGTCGTGCATGGGCCTTGTGAGAGGAAATGTCACGACAAAATTTATATTTCTTTTCCAAGCAATATGCCAGGCACATATCATAATGCCTCTAAATAAGGCTTCAACGATAGCATTCGATACTTCATTTTTTGTGGTCTTTGTCGGGTGAGCTTTTGAACAGCATCACGGCTAGTTTCGCGGACGGTCTGTCACTATTAGTATACTTAGCATAGTTTGTTTGAATTTGGCACCGACCTCTTCCCAAGTGCAATCTTTCGAATCAAGTGAAGGGGGGGTTACGCTGTAATCGTTTTGCATTTCTTCATTTAGAAATTTGTACTCGCCGCACGCGATGAGTTCGTCGGCTAGGGTCTGTATCCTGCGACGAGATGTCAGCTAGCTTCTCTTCCATCTTTGGAAGAATGAAACTATGCTCCTCAAATATGTTATCGTAGGTCATATCCCAGATCATAGCTGCAGTGGACCTCATGTATTCTCTATAAGGTTGGGGAGTTCTCGTGTTGGCTTGAATGGCCCTTCCATTTAGTTGTAGCTGGTTCGGAAGAAGGGTTGGTCTTATGGCCTCTTCATCCTTTTGTGTACTAAAAATGCCATTGTTCTTTTGTGCAAGAGAGAGCAAATGAAGTGTCTTTATTGCGCAGTATCGAGTTTGTTTTCTTCCAGATGAAAACCATCGGGTGCTCCTTTTGAGTCGGTAGATCCAAGTGGATTGTATGGCTCAAAAGCCAAAAGAAAAGGGAAATAAAGGCATGCGAAGAACAAATATGAAGAAAAATCAAGAGCTTCATTTTTTATGTAAAATATATCGTTGGGTTTTTAGGGACTGAAGAGTTTTGCGGAGTCTGCCTCTCATGTACAACATCTCAATGCCTTCGACTGGACGTCCCTGGCAACATCCTCTTATGACGATCTACCAACAACCAGAAACAAAGACGGAAATAAAACTAGCCAATGATTTTTCCTCAATACCAAATCACCGAGCTGGTGGAAATTCAATGAGGACCGTGAAGGTCAGCGCCGTCAGTCAGGTACCTTGGGGACCGGCACCATGAGCCAAACAGAAGGCTTCAATTATCAGCATCAGGGGGCAAGTCCCTTATTATTGGCTTCACCTTGACTCCACCAGCGTCGCTAACAACCTTGGAGGTCATATATGAGCATGTATGTTGCAGAGCAAAGTTCTCTAGAGGCCGCAAGCAATGAGGAACTTGGAGACGATGTTCTGGAAGAGATAAAAGGAATTGTCCGCAAGGTGCTTAGACTAGAAGTTGTTTCCTCCTTTTTTCGTTCGATTCAATACACAATCTAAAAGGCCTCTTAAAATGGTTATTGATTCCGGTCGTGAAGATGTGGCGTATCCGGTCCAGGTGTCTCAGCCGGACAAGCCCAAGGGACACCAATTGCCAGTCACTCTGCTCTCTGGCTTTCTGGTAAAAAATCGGATGTCTATTGGATCTCGCGTGAAATGCTGACAGTTGATTCTAGGGGAGTGGCAAAACCACGCTCTTGAAGCATATTCTCAAATCACCCGATCATGGCATGCGCATTGCAGTCATTGTCAATGACATGAGCGTGTAAGTTGACTAACGTCCCAGTATCTTTTCTGTGATTCATGCTGACAGTGTTCTCATGTAGGCTGAATATTGACGCCGCCCTCATCAAGAATCACAAGGTCTCTCAGACCCACGAAAAGCTCATTCAGTTGCAGAACGGTTGCATCTGCTGCACCCTCCGTGGTGATCTGCTGTCCGAATTAGCACAATTGACGAAGCAAAACGAGATTCAATATGTGATTATCGAGAGCACAGGCATCAGTGAGCCCATGCAAGTGGCCGAAACATTCACAGCCGAGTTCAGCTCAGCCATGCTGGAAGCCGAAGATCAGATTACGGGAAACAATGATGAGGATGCGAAGAAGATTCTGAAGGAGATGTAAGCGGACAACTGTTCGCTCCTACCCTGTTGATATCAGTCTAACAGTGCATCAGTGTTGAATTGGGAGGACTGCATACTATGGCCCGTCTGGACACAACGGTGACCGTCATTGATGCCTTCAACCTCCTGTCAAACTTCGATACCGTGGAGTTCCTATCTGATCGATATGGAAAGGATGAGATTGTGCCTGAAGATGAGCGAACCATTTCCGATCTGATGGTGGACCAGATCGAGTTCGCTGATGTCCTGATTGTCAACAAGATTGAAATCATCGACCAAGCGACACAGGATAAGATCATGCAGCTATTGAAGCTGTTGAATCCCGATGCAAAGGTCCTTATGACAAGTTACTCCCAGGTGGATGTGCGGGAGATCATTGCGACCGGCAAATTTGACTTTGTGCGCGCTGCCTCTGGTGCTGGCTGGCTGCGCAGCTTGCATGAGATGACTGTACAGACGACAGGCAACGGACAGCGCATGGCTCCCAAGCCGGAGACCCTCGAGTGAGTTTGCTGGTTGGTCGATCACAACGCCATTGCTAACGACGTCTAGATACGGAATCAACAATTTTGTTTACTCCGCCCGACGGCCCTTCCACCCCCGTCGTCTCTTTGCACTCCTCCACGACAAGTTCATTCTCCTCCAAAACAATGAAGTTGACGATGAAGATGATGATGAAGATGATGATGACGATGAAAATGAAGATGAAGAAGACGGAGAGTTCGTAGATGAGATGGACACCGATACCGAGTCAGTGGAAGACTTTGATCAACCGGACCCAAAGGACATCCTCAACAACAAGCGAATGCACCCCGCATTTGGCCCCGTTCTCCGCTCCAAAGGTTTCTTCTGGCTGTCCACTCGGCCCTACCAATTTGGTGAGTGGAGTCAAGCGGGCGGCATGTTAACCGTGGGCTGCGGAGGCCCCTGGTTTGCGGAAATGCCCGATGATGCGTGGCCCGAGGACAAGGATGTCGTCGAATCGATTCTGAACGACTTCCAGGGCCCCTGGGGGGATCGGCGTCAGGAATTGGTGTTCATTGGGGAGGGGATCGACCAGGAAAAGATCACCACGATTCTAGATGACTGTCTATTGGATGACAAGGATATGAAACTGTGGGAGAAGGTGATGAAAAACAAGAAGCTCAATCCGGAGGCCAAAGCTAAGAAGCTGGCCAGTCTGTGGGAAGATGGTTGGGAGGATTGGCCGGCTTTGGAGATCGAGGAGGAACAAGTTGGTAAACACAAGATGAGCGATTACCGTACTAGCCATGACCACAAGGGTCATCAACATAGCCGATAGATTCTGTTTATAGATTAAAAGTGGTTTAGCATGTTCAGCATGTTCGTAATTTCGAAGTTGTCCAAGTGTTTCCTAGTTTCGCATGTTAATCGCAGGCAGTAAACTGATAAGCGATAACGGCTCATCGCGACTCCGCCTTTCCGTCCCTTCACGTCTTCCTTTCTCCCCTCTCCTCTTCTTCCATACCTCAAGGGCTTTGTGTGACACCCTGGGCAACTTTGAAAGCTTTTCTTCACCCTCTAGTATGCCTCAGGCCTGACTGTCGCTATCCGATCGCTGTCCAATTGGCCTGGGGCCGCGGATGTTCGCATTTGATCTCGTCCAGTTCCGTTGTTGAGCTTCACATTGTTTCGCCTGTATGTCTGGACCCATTGAAGCTTGTGGGCAATGCTGACCGATGCCCAGAAATACCCAATATTTAAAAACGCGCATGAAAGAAAATGGAGGTAAGAGGATCTCCGTCTTGTACTCTTCCCCGCGTTCAATTGCCTTCCACAATATGCTTCCTGCGGTCGGGCTATTCCCGTGGATTGCGGCGGGGGACTGCTCTCAGTGGTGCCGATGGTAAAATGGATGCTTGGTTCCGATTCTCGTGGGCATTCGGCAAAAATAGAAGCCCATAGTGTCCTTCCATGCAGGCCAAGGCTTTCCAGGGAGAACTGAGCGATAGTGGCTGGATGTCTGAGTGAAGCTTGTCGGTCGTCTCTGCACTTGGGTACGATGTTCAAGGGATCTCTGTGACTTGAGTCTTCTCGGTTGCCTGTCAGCATCAGAGCTTTGCACCCTGAATGAAGAGACCTCGCCGACGCTTTCATCGACATGTGCCGCTGTGCATCCCCTCCCCATGGTATCCTTGACCTTTCTACTGCCCCTACCCTATTCCTTGTCCCGGAACATGATGCCTCTTGCTTCGCTCCGCAGGTGTCGGTCTTCTGCTCCGGTCCCGGAACCGTGGCGGCACTTGAGACGCAGCTTGTCTGACTGTCGTCTGCTCCCTGACACGCCCGAATTCTGGACCTGGAAAACTGAAGCACAGCTAAGTCTCTTCGGTGCATTACAGGTAACAACAAGTACCGCTGCCTCGGCTCAGTCCAGAAGCCTGGACCCCAAAAGCCGCGATGCTAAGCCTCGTCTCCTTCTGATGGGACTTCGCCGGTAGGTGTCGACGGATATCAGCAGACGTGAGATAAGAAATGCTTACTTTACTCCAGGAGTGGCAAGTCATCCATTGCCAGCGTGGTCTTTCACAAGATGCCTCCGAATGAGACCTTGTTCCTGGAATCTACCACTCGCATTCAGAAAGACTCTGTCCAGTGAGTTCGCTCCATTTCCCACGCCAGATCCCCTGCTGATCAAGTCTCAGCTCCTTCATGGACTTTCAAGTCTGGGACTTCCCCGGCCAGCTCGAGTATCTCGAGCCCTCTTTTGATCTTGAAGACATCTTCGGTAGCTTGGGCGCCCTGGTATGGGTGATCGACGCACAAGATGATTATTTGGACTCGGTCGCTCGTCTGAATCGCACAATCTTAACCGTGCAGCAATACTACCCTGGAATCAACATTGAAGTCTTCATTCATAAGGTGGACGGGCTCTCCGAGGAGTACCGGACCGACACTTTCCAGGCCATCGTCCAGCGTATCTCAGACGAGCTCAGCGACGCCGGTTACGAGAACGCGCCCGTCCACTACTACCTTACCTCCATCTACGACTACTCCGTCTTCGAAGCCTTCAGCAAGGTCATTCAGAAGCTCATCCCCAACCTCTCCACCCTCGAAAACCTCATCAACACTCTCGGTAATAACTGCGGCTTCGAGAAAACCTACTTGTTCGATGTACTCAGCAAAATCTACATAGCCTCCGATACCCGTCCTGTGGACATGGCCTGCTATGAGATGTGTTCCGACTACATCGACGTGATTGTCGATATCTCCGAGCTGTACTCATGGGATCACCCGTCTCGTAAATCAAAAGGAGAACAGATTCAAGAGGCAGAGAGTCATGTCGTCCTGCATGACGAGACCATGATTCATCTTATGGAGATGAACAAGTATGCTACTCCTTGCCCGACCCATTCTGAGTACCACTGACACTCCACAGATACCTCTGTCTAGTATCTGTCATTCGCAATCCCGAGGCGAAGGAAAAGCGCGGTCTGATTGACATGAACTGCCGCACCTTCCAAGACGCATTAAATGATGTTTTCTCGCGCAGTTGGGAACAGGAGGACCAAGCCAGCGCTTGATCTTTCTTAAGCCCTCGGCCTTTGACGAAAGCTCACGAATCTCGAAATAGCGCAAAAACTTTGTATTGAATAGTGAGAAAATTCATAGTACCCACATGATAAGCATAGTGCGAATCTCTTTCTGGCCTATTTTTGTTCATCGTACATGGATGCTGTAGATCCCGCCGAGGGTACCCCGGACTTCTGACCTCATTCCGGATCTGCCCACTCCTCACTCCAACAACCTCTTCAATGGCCAATTTTTGATCTTTGATCCCTCCTTAACCGACCGGGTTTCTCTCTCCGATCATGTCTGAACTCCGCCAGCGACAGCCTGCGGCGGGCTCGGGACGCCAACAAGACACAAACACAGACGCAGACACTGCGCCGCGGCGCGAACCCCAACACCACACCGACGATGATGAGCCCTTCATCAGCATTCTCGACATCATCCGGGTGCTTGTCACTCTCATAATCGCCTCCTGCGGTCTTTCATACTACGTGACCAACGCCGAGTCTGTACTATGGGGCTATCGGCCGTGGTTCACACGGTGGCCTGTCGTGAAGCAGCATCTGGTAAGTCCGCCCTAAGATCGTGGCCACAATTCACAGCACCATCTTTAAAGCGTCGAAACTAATTCACTAACACTTTTCTGATGTAGAGCGGTCCAGTTCACCTAACACCAGTTGAACTCAGCCTGTATAACGGCACCGACCCCTCCCTCCCAATCTATCTCGCTGTCAACGGCTCCATTTTCGACGTCTCCGCCAATCCGATGATCTATGGGCCGGGCGGAAGCTACAATTTCTTTGCGGGAAGAGACGCCATGCGCGCCTTCGTTACGGGCTGTTTCAAGGAAGACCTGACTACAGATATGATCGGTGTCGAGGAAATGTTCCTCCCCGTCGAGGACGTGGAGAATGAGCAGATTACTATGGCTGAGAGGATGCTTCGCCATGAGCGGGAGTTGAGACTCGCTAGGGAACAGATTGAGAAGACTGTTCTCCGGTGGCAGAATTTCTTCCGGAACCACAAGAGATATTTCCAGGTTGGGGTGATGGTAGACGATGGAACTGTTGATCCAGAGAAGGGGAAGAGGTTTCTTTGTGAGGGGGGGCGAAGAACCAAAGGCCAAAGCGGAGTGAGATGATTGAGGGGGCAGTAGGTGATAAGTTTAAAAAAGGTGTTGAGGGCAGTCTAGATCATAGCATAGCAATTCGCCATTTGGTACACTCTACAAGGAAGAATATGAAGTTTTGTAACTTTTTTATTTGATTCGTTCTACCCGGAACAAGCCCAGGGACACGAATGTTCCACACATCCGAGAATCAGGCGTCAACTTCCATCACGCCCAGCCGAACTTCCCATGTGAAATGATATCATCGTAACAAGGAAAAAGAGAACCGCGAGAAATCAGAGTATCGGGACGTTTACTCGGCGGTGACGGCACGGGCTGCAAAATTGGTTAGCATTCATTGCGCTCGCTCTGCGGTGACGGGTATACGCACTGTAGATGCTCAGGCTGCTGTGACCAACAACCTTCTTGATCTGACCGTTAGCCTCAAGGTCGGCAAGAGCCTGGCGGGCGAGGGAGCCGTTGATCTTGAGACGATCGACCAGGGTGGCAACGGTGATCAGACGGTAAGACTGAACATCCTTGTTGAGCTTCTCGGCAGTGGTCTTGTCGAGGATGACGGCGTGCTGGGCCTTGTCCTTGACTATAAGGAAAAGACAAGTTAGTATTCGATTTTCTGAGAATAGTGTTTCGCGCGATCGCTCCAACGATTCCGTTTCGATATTCTTTCTTTGGTTGGATTTTCCGGCGAAAGTTTGAAAGATGGAAGTCGTTGGTTCACGGTCGCACGGTCGTTGATGGTGATGGTGATGGTAATGATGATGGTGATAGCGTACCCTTGCCCTTGGACCACTTCTTCTTCTGCTTCTTGCCACCGGTTGCTGAGGGGGCCTGTTACATGTTCATGTTAGTTGTTTGCGTCGTAGAAGGCTCAGAGGCGTGGTGTGGTAACTCACCATTTTGACTGATGGGGTGGATGTTCGAAAGAAGAGAGCGTCGAGCCGCCCTCTAAGTGCGAAATTGAGCCGTGGGGCCTGACTAATCGGATCGAGCCCTAAGCCCTCGGTGCGGGTCACGTGGGGCACCTCGGCTACTCAGTCATGTGATACACGTCATCTCATGCCTTGAGGATGTGGCATCAAAAGACAGCCATCGAAACGATGAGAATGAATACAAGATCAATTTCTGTAAATATGTACAGACTCCCAAGTGGTCGTGGGAATATAGCAGACTCTACCTGTTGCCTCGAGTATTTGGCCCACGTATTTATGGATAAAAAACCCTGTAGGGTGGAATTTTGAAACCATGTATCTATGCCATCAATTGAACATCACACTGTCAACTATGGACTGTTGACAATGGAGTTGATCACTTTAAAGTACGCTCTGCCACCCTCCTCGGACAGATACCCCACCACCCATTCTTCACTAGATCCAAACCAAAATGGCGAGTCGTGGATATAGTCTGAAGAAGGTTCCAACAAAAACCTCCGGTCAGGCACTGTCAACCATTTAACCTCATACCGGCCACTATCAGATTTCTTGATAGGAACTTTAGCGATCATCGGTTGACTTTGTGGCGACCAGTATCGCACAGAAGGCAGATTATTCGTAACGATATTGATCAGTAACTGTGATGTCGAGGGGTTCCAAGCGAGCTGTCGCACCGGTTGTTCGTGGACCAGAGCAGATGTCAGTGCCGGCGTACCCTCCATGGACCATATCCAGACCACATTTGATTTGGTGGGATCAACTGTTGCTAAAAGGGTTCCATCGGCACTGAACGCCATAATGGACGCGCTACGTGGTGTACCTGCTGATGAATCGGAACTCATGTTGAAGGCAGACGAGCTGGAGGTTTCGGTGTATTCTGCATCGCCTAAGGCGTTAATCGAGCGTTCCCGCCAAATCCTGGGGGTAGTCGAGTCGACCTGGAAGACGTGCGACAGGATTGTAGAGGATGAGAACTATTCTCGTTAGTCCGATACATCGCGTTTCGTTTTCTTGATATACGCACAGTACGAGTGCGCAGTAATTCAATGTTGCCGTTGACTTTGCTCACAGCAAGAACTTGCGAAGTTCGGTTGTGGCTTGTGGCCGGACTCCATTCAATTTGTCTCACACCGGTATCATTCTCATCTTCTGATCCCGATGCATTGGAGTATGTTCTGAAGAGTTGGCCATCAGCCGTAAAGATCAGCACCTTGGTGCCGGCACTAGCGACATCCCAGACAGCAATCCACTTTCCGTCTGGACTCCATTTCAAGCCTTGTGCATCAATGGTTGTCAGGACTGTCCGATTGACGAGTTCGTATGACTGGGACTCATGAACTGTGAGTATATCGGTGGTTTCAGGCTTCAAGAGAATGGCGAGTTGTCTAGTCTTCGGGCGATAGCCATATCCAAGGGAATGTGCCAATTTCGGCGATTTAATCACCGTGCTTCGCTCCGCGCTCAGTGAATAGATTGTCAACTTTGTGTTCCAGTTATGGAACACAAGGACCTCATTCTCGTTGCCACCAAAATCCACGTACAATGACTCGGGCTCGATGTTTTGGATCTCCGCGAGCTGCTCAAGAGGGTGGAACTTCCAGATAGCGACAGACAAGCCTTGATGGGTAAGAAGACGCCGATCCTTGGTGGAGAAGGGCCCATCCGGGTCATATGTTTGAGTGGGTGCGAATTTTATGGACTTTGTTCCATTTGATTTGAGTCTTTCGAGATCTATCTCTTTTCGCTCTGCTGCAAGCTTCCAGAAAACTGCGAGGTCTTTCCCACGCATGTGCGCAGCATAAAGACCATCGTCTGACACTCGCAGCTCCATTGAACCTGTTGTACTGTCAATTTTGGTTCAGGTAGGGTAATGGAGGCACTAACGGAGGGATCCAGTCGAGGAATCCATTGTTGATGCTTTTTATGGGTTGTCAACAATGAAGGCGCGCGTGGCGGAATGCCCAGGTGGGAGATGAAGTTCTGGTAGGTATATTTCACAGAGATCGATTTGCATTCAGTCCGAGGTCATGACCTCAAGCCTCAAGCCTTCACGCTACCGGATTCGGGTCATCCTCGAATGTTGTTTCCACACGATCTCTACTCGATTCAACTACGTCCGGGTCCATTTCTGATTACGTAATTACTATCACCGTCTACGACTTTGCGCCGTCTTGTTGTAATATTGCTCGTGTTTCTTTGAATCTATGAGCAGAAAACCTTGATTAGCATGCTGTATCTCACAAGATATGAGACGTCCATTTCCAATCTTGTTTCGTTCAAACAATTGCCCATCGCGTCTCCTACTTATGATAAGATATCGCAATAACTGTTATTCCGCTCCGTGATAAGGCGCGAGTCGAAAAAAGTCTCGATAGTCTGTCTATAAGCTCTCCGCGGTCTTTCCCCAGACAAATCTGCAATTCTGCATTTCGACTGCAGCAGCCAAAATAGGTCTCATACAGCGATTATTCCCGCATTTGCGGCGTTTCCCCCCGAATATCCCGCGTTTCTCCTTCAGTATGGCCTCCGACACCGCGCCGCCAAATGGCGGCGAAAACATCTCCGCGGTATCTCCGAAATTAAAGGGCCGACAATTCTATGAGAGCATAGGAAGTCCCAAGTATATCGTGGCTCCCATGGTTGATCGTTCGGAATTTGTGAGTTGACCGGATTTCATATTTAGCGTACTCTTTGCATACTAACAACCTTCTCCGCTAGGCATGGCGCATGCTCACTCGATCCTTCATGACTCCAGACGAACAGAAATCTCTTCTCGCATATTCCCCAATGTACCATGCACGACTGTTCGGTGAAATGCCACGCATGCGTGTGCAACACTTTCAACCGACTCGCGAAGCCATCGGTGATATGGCCAACAAGGACGAACTCTTTCTCGACGGAAACCCGAAATTCGACCGCCCGCTCTTCGTGCAATTCTGCGCAAATGATCCGACCGAGTTCCTGGAGGCGGCGCGCCATGTCGCACCTTATTGTGATGCCGTTGATTTGAACCTCGGTTGTCCGCAAGGCATTGCGAGAAAGGGTCACTACGGAGCTTTCCTCCAGGAGGACTGGGACTTGATATACAAGTTGATTAACCGGCTTCACACTGAACTTTCTGTTCCGATTACTGCCAAATTTCGCATTCAGGAGACCAAGGAAAAGACCTTGGAATATGCGAAAATGATTCTTTCCGCCGGCGCAAATATCATCACTGTACACGGGCGCAGACGAGAGCAGAAGGGCCATGAAACTGGGTTGGCGGATTGGAGCTATATTCGTTATTTGCGCGATAACCTTCCACCGGAGACCGTCATTTTTGCCAATGGCAATATTCTGAACTATGAAGACCTTGAGAAGTGTCTCGAGGCAACCGGTGCAGATGGTGTGATGAGCGCCGAGGGTAATTTATCCGACCCAACTATCTTTAGCAAGCCACCTCCGGTCGGAAGTGAAGGGCGTGAGTACTGGCGAGGACGCGATGGGAAGGGCGGTTACCGTATCGATGCGATCCTCCGACGCTACTTTGACATCATCTACAAATACGTCCTCGAGCAGCCAGCGCCAGAACGAAAGCCTCTCTTCCTCCCATCCGACCCTGTGGACGACGCGGAAGAAATCACAGAGCCTGAAGAGCCCGAAAGTGGCCCGCCCAAGAAGAAGCAGAAGCGGGAAAAGATCAAAAAGCCCCATTCTCCCAGCCTGGGTGTTATGCAGGGACACTTGTTCCAGGTGCTTCGGCCGATGGTCGCGAGCCACACGAATGTTCGAGATGCTTTGGCCCAGTCGCGGCCTGGCGATATGGCCGCCTTTGAAAATGTATTGGCTTTGGTTGAGCGTGCGGTCCAATCAGGACTGAAGGAGTATGAATCTTCTCCAGAGAAGTTTGAGAAGAAGTCTGATGAGACCTTGACGGGATCAAAGGCCACTATTGCCGAGTATGGCCGACCTTGGTGGATCTGCCAGCCTCATATTCGGCCATTGCCCGAGGAAGCTATGGAATCAGGTGCGCTTACTGCCAAGGGCAAGACCACTGTCGCGAAGGATGCCAAGGAAGAGAAGGAACCCCTCGTTGATATCAACACCCCTTCTTCCGGGACGGCAACACTTGTTGATGGAACTGATACGTCTGCCACTCTCACTCCCGATCGTCTTGTGAGTGGATGAATGGAAGAGTGGATTCGTATGATTTGCTTGTGGGTGTTGATTGCACGGAGTTAGACCTGGAGGATGTATAGAAAACCTCACTTTATGACCATAGATTATTTGATATCCATAGCGCACTAATGAATTGAAGTATTTGGAGCAATTCAGGATCTTCATACCACTGTACCCTTCCGAGCTTGTGTTAGCCGTTTAGTTGCAAGGTGCGCTCGCAGATTACGCCATACTTGATCTCATTCCGAAGATCATTCACTGCCGCGTGCTATTTGACTTCATATTGATTATTTGAGAGAACTTCAGTGCTACTGTGGGGTACGGCTAGAGCAGATCTTTCTTCGGACCTGTCAAAAACCCATCTAGGCATTCATAAGCAATTCAAAAATGAGGGTGTCCGGTGAACCGAGCCTGCTGAGCCACGAGGGCGTCTCGGGGGCGGATTTTTGGGTGGACCGTCGCGCTCCCTGACTAGAGAGTGTTGAAAGCCTGGTGTTTGACAGAACAACATGTCTAAGGTAGGGGCTGGAATTGTTCTGTCATGCAACATACCTTTGGAGTTTGGATGGCCGCAGAGCCTTGAATCTATAACCTGACTTTCTGCGGTGGAAATTGAATAATGTTAGGTCATATGAAGAGCAGCCTCGACGTGCAGGACTTCTGCATTCACTTCCCACATAACTATAACGCGAAAGTAGCAGTCGATGAACCTGCGGAGGAGATGTTTCATCGGAACCGCAGACATTAGAGGCGAAGTAGATATAGACTAATGCGTTCAGAAATCCGTATGGCATGTACTTTTACTGTTGAGTACCGCTGTGGAAGGCCGATCGTGGTACAAGATTACCTGAAAGCGATTTTTATGGAACGATCCCTTTAGATCCAGCTAAAAATACGGGGTCCAAGAATGGTTCAACAAGCAAAGTACGTACTCAATCATAAAAACATATGTCCTTCTCTACTCAATTCTTGAGTCGCAATAGGATTATATTTTTCTAGTCAGCGAAACATGGTACATACGACCATAGGGTGTGGAGAACAGGGCTTCCCGTCCGCTCAGCCGTACTTAAGCCACACGCCGGCAGGTTAGTAGTTGGGTGGGTGACCACCAGCGAATCCCTGCTGTTGTATGTTTTTTTCTTCTCTATGTTCTTTTCTATCTTTCTTTCCTCTTTGGAAATATGACCACTTCGGAGTCGTTCGGCCTATTTTCATTTTTGTCGCAGAAACATAAGGGAACTCATGATTCAAGACAACTACAAATCTGTCACTACTACTGATAACCCAACCCTAAGCCTCGCTTCTAGTGTGATAGGGACTGAAAACCACCCTAGTCGCAAGAGCAGACCCAACCTCCGTTCGGATATCTCATACCTTAGATTCGTTATTCTGTGGGGTATCATAGCTTAAATAAAGACATAGGTTCTCTCGAAAGACTCAACTTGACTTTGGATTATATTTACTCAAAATGAGAGGAAAGGTTAGAAGGAATTTACGGCGGTGATCTAGAATCCCCGGATCATAAGGTCAATGTCAAAAAAATAATTATATAACATGAAATATGAAAAGAATACGGGGAAGAGACAAAAACATACAACAGCAGGGATTCGCTGGTGGTCACCCACCCAACTACTAACCTGCCGGCGTGTGGCTTAAGTACGGCTGAGCGGACGGGAAGCCCTGTTCTCCACACCCTATGGTCGTATGTGCTGGAATTGATGTCCCTATAACCTATATACCCATTTTATTTAACACTACGCTTCTTGAGTGGTCATATCCCTCATCCTAGATATAGTGTAGAAGACACAGAGTTCGGCAAAGGAAGGAGTATTTCAGATATGTACAAAAACGGAGCAGAAGGATGTCCTCTAAAAATCGGCCCCAATCAGAAAAGTAACATTAATGCGTTCGCCATCCTCTTTCATTCTCCTAATACCATCTTTCCTCTTCGGCTCTTCATTTCTGTTCATGGAAGAGAATATAGAAGAAGGCTATTTCAATGCCCTATAGATACCAATCGGCATCGCTTGATGCAAATTCTATAGACGGAAGGAGCTATATGGATTCACTATCTCCCGTATCAGGCGTTGCAGATTCACATAGTATGGAGAGTGATTGCCCTAATAGGTCCTAGTGGAGGCTTCATAGTATCATATTCAAGCTTAATATATTAGAATCATTATCGATATCGAATGTTTTATCGTTATCAAATGTTAATAGCTCGTCCGATCTTGAAGGTAGCCAGTAGACCAACTAATTCGGACCTAATATACGTCCGGTGGATGTAGACAAGATATCTGATAGTACTGAGGCGAATTTTGATATCACGTTATATGTGGCAAGACTCAGAGATTATTGAGGCCTTTGACCTAGTGATACTTATTTGAGCAGCACTGCAATGTGAAGCACATCAGAATGATACTGTCGGGAAATTTTGATTCGCCGCACATATACCTACCTAGGTATCTTATGCAATAGTCAGATTATGACTTACTGTAAGAGCTTATCTGGCTTCTGGCATCTCTTCCGGGCCTAGGCGATAAACAGTAGCCGGCTCAGATACATAGACACAGGGGCTTCATTCAAGACTCTCCACACATCCAGCAGCAGTACCTTAGTATGCAGTAAATTGGTCTTCCCATTTTCCTCGCCTTGATCACCAATGGAGCTGCGGAACATGATCAGTGGGGAGAGGAAAAGTATTGACTGCAGCTAAAGAGCTTCCAATGAAGTTCATGTGAGGGGAAGTGCATACACCGCGAATGGACTGAACTCAATCGAAGTCGTAGCCCGTTAGATATGCCCGGGCCATGGACAAAATAAAGCACCCGCTGTTAGCTCCTATGGCAGCATTTTATTGTGAATCTTGGGATGTTTGAAGAGGTAGCTCGTTATTATCAGGTAGACTTCAATTACACTCTGGATAACAATGTCCTCCGAGGCCTTGTCGCCAAGAATGAACGTATAAACACCTGCCGAGCTCTCCGAGTCGCGATCCAGCCGGGAATCTAATTCTTGATAGTCTGAACTTTCTTAGCTGAGATCATGGTGAACTTACTAAGCGCTAGTAGATGATGATTACCATTTGGGGGGAATGCTCTAAAATCTCAATAAGCGAGCGTTTTGTGATATGTATCGGTGATCAAAGTATCACTGATATTTAGAGCTCGCAGGCTAGACTATACGAGTGTCTTGCATGTATAAAATCCCCAGTAAGGCAAGATCTCAGGAAGACAAGATAAAGTGAGGCATCCAAAGCTTGATTCATATACTGAAAAATGCAGATTATTACTCACCTACTGCATCAATGGTGTACCGGTAACATTAGCGCCTTCCATTCTATGATAGCGCTAGCACGGGGTTCGACTCCCCGTTGATGCATTCTTTTTAGGTCCGCCAAGATCATAGTCCTGCCCCTCATTTTGAGTGACCCTTAGAAGTAAAGACACATGTCTTGTGGCAACTTCGGACCCAAGAAGCTTGTAGCTTCCTATCAGCATTTTTGTGACGTATTACAACCTTTCATCGTCACTGCCCTTCCCCATCAGTCCCTAAATCCTTCAGATACGGTCTTCGATTTAGCCTGAATTTCTGCATAGGGCTGGCTGGTGGTTCAATCTTTCAAACGAGATCTCTATCTTTATGTGATCCAATCGCTTTTATATAAGTGCATACCTATGTAGACCACAAGAATACCAAGGAAAATGAATAGTGACAAGATTGTATATGTAGTCGAGAGCACAGCTGTCCAACCTATCTAGGACTTTTCATGTAGATAAAGCGCCTCGGGTCGCATGTAGATTTGTAAATAACTGATTGCTGGCGAGTTAAAAAGTCACAATTTATCGCATGTGAAATGGGGGTTGAGCCTGGCAGGGAAGAGGTGGTGTTAGTGAAATAGTGGAACATGTTTATTTGTTGCTATTTTGTTCAGAACTCTTGTCTTCTCCCTTCCTACCGAGTTCATCGGCTGCTCATTTCTCCCTGCTTTGCTTGAACGTTTTCATCGTTTTATCAACAGCTTTTATCTCTCAAGGCAATTGAAGTGGGTGTTCTATTATGTGGTCGAGCATTTCTCTTGCTTTTCACATGCGATCGCTCAAAAGAGTAAAAGTTAGTTTACTTAATAAAATTGAAGTTAAGAGTTATGCCATAAGCAAGCATCAATGGTGTACCGGTAACATTAGCGCCTTCCATTCTGTGACAGCGCTAGCACGGGGTTCGACTCCCCGTTGATGCAAATCTTTTTGCTTTTTTTGGTACCTTTTTCTTCGCTTTCCGGTCTTGACTCCGGGCCTGCTCATTTTCTACATCTCATTATTAACTCCCAATTTCCCCGACTCTCCGAGTTATTTACACTGCCTTGGCTCATATCAATAGACTAGACTTAGGCTTCTACATTAAAGTTTTGTGGAAGATTGTCTCGATTTCGACGCAATCGCTCTAAAGGGCAATAAGTGATAATCATTAGATAACGTATATCTGGAAGCCTTTTTCATTAATAAGCATCAATGGTGTACCGGTAACATTAGCGCCTTCCATTTCGTGACAGCGCTAGCACGGGGTTCGACTCCCCGTTGATGCAATCCATTTTCTTTTTCTTTTTGTGGCCTCGATTTTCAAGTTCACAGTCAACCCAGTCTATTGTGGAATCCAGAGGAAGCTAGCTGGGCCAGAGGTCTTGGTCATGGCAATCTTGGATTCAACCCTCGTTGCCCACCAGGAGAAATGAGAAGATCCAGTTCCGTGTGTGTCACGATCTGTTGAAAGACAGGCGAGAAAGAAAAAATGTGGAAGGAATAATTCGGAGGTTTGATTTCTCACGAATTATGGCCCGGTCAATATAAGCTCAACCGAATCTGCCACTCCTTTGTTCTCATTCATTGCGTGCAACCGTAATTTTAATAACCGACATTGGTCATCAAGATAAACGGCTTTTTAGAAACTTCCATTTAAAAAGCAGGGTATTTTCATCATTGGCTATGTAACCAGCAAGGCCTCCCGCAATGCTCTATATTTTTCACTATTTGCAGTGAACCTACATGGCATTCCCGAAAGGAAGGGCAATTCTTTCGCCAAAGAAAGACAAAACTGCTTGCAGGAACTATCTACACCATTGGCTCTACAATTTTTGGAGAAGAGGACTCGCGGAATACAATCTTATACCAATATGTCCATAGGACCCAAGCACCTTGTCATATACAGTTTTCACGAGATTACGCCCCTTTCCATGCCATTCAATGGAAGAAATGATCCGAGATTTCAAAGGATTCAAAGGACTTCGCGCAGTGTACAGTCGTGACCTGTCGCTTGCACTCAATGACAGCAAGGGAAAGGGCAGAGACAATAAAGGCACGGATATAGAAAGCAGGGGGTCAGGTTCAGTAACTTCCCAAGAAATTAATGGAAGCAGAAAGAAAGGGCTAGACTGAGAGACGCTTCCACAAGGCGGGTGGAACACAAAAATGTGCATTTCACGCTTCCAGAGATCATATCATTAGTACCTATCCTCTTCCGAGCAGAGGGGAGTTCATAGAATCATAGTAGAAGTATTATTACTGGCACATCAGAGAACAAAAAAGATTTGAACAGCTGATGCAGCTTGAAATATCGACACAAGCGAGAACTCAGCCGCATGAACAGGTTGTTCGTCCGCCGGTAACGTGCGCCACTTGTAGGTTGTCCGATCATAATCTTCGTACCTTTAAGCACCCAGGTGCTCATGGGATGCGGAGCCCTTAGAGATGCTCTGGCGGACATTTGCGGAGCTGATGCCGATGTCCTATACCCTACACGAGGATATGAAGGCTCTGAGCCTGAATGTAGTCTATTATTAAGTCACGTCTCGAGCTCCAAAGGGGTCTACAGCGGGTCTGAGTTGGGCAGGCGCGTGATCGTGGCTTGCGCAAGGCGAGGCGCGTTGACCTGAATTTTACGCCTATATTACTATGTTCATTACCCCGAGCATTTGCAAAATCCTCCTGGGATCGCTCGTGTCCCATAGAGTTCGAGCAGCGTCCGTGTTGACGAGACCCTGGCAATTGGTACAAAATATCGCACCCGAGAGTTTGTCCAGCATATACCTAGCTGGCTAACAGCTGCCCATGGCGCTGAAGCGAGGACGATACACGACCCGACATAGTACTTTACATTTCCTCGCAGCCGGGCAATATAGGTTCGAAAGAATGGATTTTCGGATGACGGGAAATGGAAGGGGTGGGGATTCAAGGAAGGCATAAACATATTTGAACTATCTGAAGTCAACAGCCACAGTGCCCTCTGCCTCTCTGGCAATTTTCTCAGTGACCAGATACAACTCAACGTTGAAAAATTGTGTCATATCTAGAAGTACAAAGCATCGGGCTAACATTGGCCCCGAGGGGTCAATAATTATGAATGCATAACACTCTAGTGCTGACTATGAGGCCTAGTGCCTATTGACGCCGAGATTACTAGGATAGAGCTTTATAAGAAGGAACAAATAGGAAGTAAAAATAACAGAATCAGAAGATTCTTCTTATATTCACCTGATACATTCAGAGCCATGTCTACAGTATCTCCCGTCCTTCTAATCCTTGGAGCAGGATCTAACGTGGGGCCGAGCGTGGCCAAAACATTTGCAGCCAAGGGCTATAAGGTTGCCCTAGCCTCGCGGACAGCCAAGGAAAAAGACAGCAGTCAGAATCAATTGCACATTGCGTGTGACTTATCTGAGCCTACTTCTGTGCCCTCTATCTTTGCACAGGTGAAAATATCTCAAGGTATTTCAACACAATTAGCGTTTATCCTGCTGCGCAGGAGGCCGCAAAGGGCTTTGCCGAGCTTTCCAATCAAGGCGTCGAGGACTTTCATCTACACCGGCAACATATTGAGTACGATAGTCTTTCCGGGGCTGCTAGGTCTGGGGGTTGGGAAAGCGGCCCCAGCATATATCATTGAATGTCTTACTATGACATCTTCCGCGGTTTCAAGTATGTGTTCACTTCACCTGACATACAATCTTCAAATTGGTATTTGCTGACAGATGTAGGTTCTAGTGCGCCGGTCAGCGAAAATTTGATGGGTCGCCTCTATACGTCGCCTCTATACGCCGGCCTTGATGGGGAGGTCCACGCAAAGTTTTATGACAAGCTTACCGAGGTCAAGTTGCAGGGACTCTGGCACCAAATTTTGTCAAAGATGTTGGATATCGGCGCTTTTGATTCTAAATACGCTGTTCATGGAATTTGGTCAGACCCTGTACCTGTCAACTACCTGGCTGAGGAGACATTCTCGTGGGGATTTAAAGACTTTGTTCTCTCAATTCACATGCCCTTTCTCAACTTTTTCTTGAATTTTTTCTCCAGGGGCTTTCTAGACGCTTTCTTATGCCTTTCAAAATATATCATCAAACACCTTCGTAGGTTGACTTGAAAGACAGAGAGTGACTGCTCACCCGGGGAAATGTAGAATATTTTTCCGGTCGGCCTGCATACCGTCAAAACTTGCCGCTGTGTGCAAGGACAAACCGCGCTAGACCGAAGATGATTCGACCGTAGCAGTGTGATACAGAATATCCAAATGCATCAGTGGAAAATATCCTACGACAAGGTAAGGCACAAATTGGCCGATGCCCCTCAAACTACTTGACTGAAGTCATAAAGGAGCTCTACTCGAAACTTGTGGTCCAGTGAACCATGTTCCAAGTGTTGTCGACGTATTGGTGAGAGTGTGGATCGTTTAGCTTCATGTAAGCAAAAATGAGGCAAACTCTCATCAAGTCCGATATGGTGTAGTGGCTAACATCGCCGTCTCTCACACGGCAGCCGGGGGTTCGATTCCCCCTATCGGAGTTAAATTTTTGCATTTGTAAATAATTGAGAGCTAGCCCTGGGCTTTAGCTTTTTCTGTACTTCTTCGACATGTCGGCCAAATTGAATATTAGCCCAAGTTCTTTTTGGCCCCAAAGCGCGTTTCAAGGCATTAAGGCATCAAGATTGCCTACTTTGGTTTAATGCAAGAAGCATCGCAAAGGGTTAATTTGAAGATCGTGACATGGGAACAAGCCAAGAAATTCGCAATCTCAGGATAGGATGTAAAGATACAACTTCCGGTCGAGACGTTGACCTTGTTGCACTTAGGCTGGAGCTGACTCGGAGACCTGACTCATGGTACAACCACCAGTCACGATCGACAAGTCGTGACTCTAATTGAGTCATACAAAGAATGAGGCTCGTGTTTCGGATCTTGTGTCAGCGTCAAGGCTGATCGGCTATCCTGCTATGAGTTCGGAGCTCTTATGGTTGCTCGAGGTAACATATGTACTTCGCGAGCTATAAAATCTCATCTTTCTCGGATCATAAGATGTCTGTTATCATTTTCCTTCCACCAAAGCCTTGTACCCGGAGCATTCATGGCGACTGGCGCTCCTCAAACTGAGTCTGTGGCTGTGGAGATCCATGACGAACCAAAGGCAGATCGATCAGGATCGCCTAGCCCGTCATACAAATTGGAATCACAACGCTTGCGCAGAAGTCCTTCTCCGCCAAATCCCAGGGCTGGCGAGAACAAATTGCGACCGGCGGGAGGTTAGTAGATCATCCTTCATTGCGAAACAAAGTCTACAGAAGTAACGGTCCAGATATCATTAATCGCATCACCTGGGACCCGGAGTTCAAGCGCAGCGAATACATTATTGGCTTCGTGGATCGATTTGAAGGACAGTTAGAGATCAACATGGACAACTGGAAGAAGGATTCGACAGACGAAGAGTTCATTCCACAGCATCGCATCCTATACATTCAGCGGGTCGGTGGAGGGATCGTATGGGATCGAAGAAGACGCATTGATAAGATCTTCATGAGTGGAAATTCAGCGTTCAGCGAGCTGGCGTTCTTGATGTAAGATGTTCAGAGCGACGTTGGTGCTGTTGGTGATATGTGATGTGCTTGATGTGAAGTTGGTCGCACTTTCCCAGCTTCCTGATTTCCCAACTTAGTTCTCTCTTTCTGTTTCCCTTAGTCTCTCTCGTCATTCCATGTTTTCTCTTTTTTATTCATCACATTCATAAACTCCATCTCACAGGCTTCATGATGGATCCATTTAAGTCCAAGAGACCCTC
The DNA here is from genome assembly GCF_028827695.1 of Penicillium maclennaniae. Classification (NCBI taxonomy): domain Eukaryota; kingdom Fungi; phylum Ascomycota; class Eurotiomycetes; order Eurotiales; family Aspergillaceae; genus Penicillium; species Penicillium maclennaniae. The sequence continues at coordinate 244,935 of NW_026623215.1, read as the reverse complement.
ACTTCCTCGTCTGGAGACGGACATCTTGCCTCCACACCGTCTTCCGCCGCGTCCAGCCACGCTGACGCTCCCTCTGGCGCCAGTGCCTATTCCAGAGATTTCAGAGACAAATGTGCGAAGAATTGGGACTGTGCCGAGTCTGATTTTCAAGGAGGTTACCAACGAAGAAAACCTGCTTCCGAAAGCTCGCTATGATCCCGATAAGGCCTTTTATGTGACCGAGAAGAATGTTGCAGAAGAACAGATGGTCAAAAAGAGACCCCAACAGTACTATGAAGAGTTCTTTGGTGGTCGTGACTCTTCTGATCCTCCTCGGGAGCGTATCTATCAGGACTCTGTCCTGGTCGCTGAACTTAAGACCAGTCACGCGGTACACATTCTGTCCTTGACTAAGCGATGAAGATGCTGATTGCTGTTGCAGGTCAAGTATGAGCGATCAAAACTTGCTAGAGACTTTCTCAGTCATCTTTCTCTAGTCTACCAGCGTCCGGGAAATTCTATCATGGTCACTATTCAGCAAGATACCTGTGTGCTGTTTGGCAGCAACAATACTCTCTCGGCCTACTTGCTAACGATATACGCTCTTCCTTCGATGATCGCGCCTGTCACAAATGTTCGCAGCACAGCGCTTATCCAGAATACCCTCGAAGAGCTGCTAGGCATTCCACCCAACCTCGGCGTCACCATCTTCATCCCCGTTAGAGAAGAAAACCTTGCGACAAACGGTACGACAATTCGAAACGAGATCTCGATGATTGAACGCAACGAGGATAGTCCTAGTATTTTCAAGTCTATCTCTCGGGTATGAGTCGGCGTTTGAAGAATCACAGTGGGCAGAGTGCTTCGGTTTCCCAGCCATCTGCTGCCATCACCGCTTCGCCATCACCACACACACCATGCGAAAGACCAGCATCTCCTCGTGAGAAAGAGTTGGGGACGACGGGCAAAGAAGGTGGGTTCCGAAAGCGCATCTTCCAACTGCTGAAGGACAAGATGACGATGGAAGTTGAGGACAAGGAGGCAACGGAGGCTCAGGAGAAGAAGAGTAAGAAAGGGGAGGCCAGGGAAGATGTCGTACTAGAAGCAAGGTCAATCGAGAATGGTGCCGCTGCCACCATCACCGAAACCGAGAATGGTGGTTCGTAGGGCGTTTTAGCAGAGCATAGACTCTGTCCCCCTATTCTTATGTTGTGACGAGCTTGAATTAAGGAATCCTGATGGGCTTTGTATGTATATCTCTTCGCCAAGAAATGATTCAAGAATTCCAGTTTCTCATTGAGGAGTATTCTCCCGGACTTGCATACGAGATCCTCTCCTGAATCCTAATATGCGAACTTCATCCTCACTCGGTCCTCCCCGTCCTCCCCGCCTTCGTCAGGAATTCGCGATCGTTATATGATTTTTCTCTTATGAGCCACCTCACATCGTCATTCTGTTTACTTGATATCCTAATGCCTGTCTCTATCACCAGGCGTGGGGTGACCGAGACACCGGGTGATCTCTTCGATGCTCCTGAAGGCTCGGCCCTTATTCGTGCGCAACCTTCCTGATATTGAAACCCACGTAACTCATAGACCCTCTGCCAGATGCATGCAATTCTCATGGTTCTTGGGGCGCAGGTATTGCCAAGGTGTTCAAGCAAAAGGTGCGCTTGTCGTTAGATACAGGCTCAACTTCATCCTACCCCATACATCAAGCCGCACAGCTAACACAGCTCGACTAGTACCCTGCCGCATACCGCTACTACCGCAATCACTGTCAAACATATCGTTATGGGGTCACCAATCACTCTATCCCCAACCTTCAGGCTGAAGACGAGAGTACAATCACAGTGCGGCTCCCACTCGGCACGGCTCTTATCATTCCACCGCAACCAAGCGATGGCAGGGGCGGTCGTAAAGCCCACTGGATCGTGTGCCTTTTTACTTCGCGTGGTTATGGCAAGCGAGTCGACTCACCAGAGATGATCCACAACAGTACCCATGCAGCGCTCCATGATTTGAAGAGTCAGCTTGATTCTCTGCACATTGATCTTCGGGACAGCCAAAATCTTCAACCAGGGGAACTCTGGTCCTGCCGGTTCAACTCTGGTCTGTTCGGGGTTCCTTGGGGGAAGACGCGTGGTTTGGTGGAGAATGTCGGTTTGGATCTGAAGGTCGTGTATCCAGCTGATGCTACCAAAGAGACCGATGGGAAGAACGACTCTTAGCTACTTCGCCTTTCAAGGGAAAACCACTGTTGTTGAGCCGTCCACCCGTTCTCGGCTGCGTATATAAGATTGTGTAAGAAGCAACTTGGCTCAACAACTTCTCATTTTGAGATATATTTCCGCGCTGAAGACTCCAATTTACAACAACACGTAAATTTTGACCGAACGCTTATATAGTAGTACCTCAAATCCAAAGCGGCAAGGATATGAATTTATTGATTACACTCAAAGAGTAGTAAATAGCAATAATTCCCATGTTCATACCTAGTTGCGATGGACATGGAGTGAACAACCTGGATCACCTGATAACGCGTCGCGATCCGCGTAGCGATAGGCGATGACAGCCTAACGCATCAACTACCAAAAACTTCCCCATCGACACGATGGCTGGTGAACCTCAGCCAGCGAAGAAGCGTCGCCTGCCATTCAAGCCACCAAGTCGCACCCCATCCACAAGTGCGGGGCCATCATCCTCCGCATCCAAACCAGCCCCCAAAGCCAAAGGCAAAGCCAAACAGAACATACCCAAGGCTACCTCTTCAGCATCAGCGTCCAAATCTACATTCTCATCCAAACGACCACGCGCCCAATCACCTATCGCTGAAGCTTCAGCCTCTGACAGGGTATCCGAGCCTGACTCCGATGCATCAGGCCGCAGTCGCGAACGATCGCTCTCCCAAGAACCGGATTATATGCTTGCGGAAATCATCACAAATAATTCGACTGATGACGTGGCTTCGAGCGATCCCAAGATCCCACCGAAGTTGCTTACTCGGCTACTGCATCACCACTTCCAGAACGAAAAGACTAAGATCGCGAAGGATGCCAATGAGGTCGTGGCCAAGTACGTTGATGTCTTCGTGAGAGAGGCTATTGCTCGTGCTGCGTACGAACGTGCAGAAACGGACGGTGCTGGGGGTGCGAGGAGTATCGGCGACGGGTTTCTTGAGGTATGTCGATTATTGAGCTGCTTAGGTTGACATGCTAATCTTTGCGATAGGTTGAGGACCTGGAGAAAATGGCCCCGCAGCTTACGATGGATTTTTGATCTACAGAATTATGGACTTCTGATGAAGACTGCACGAGAGCGACAAGGCGTTGGGATCATTTTTGAATTGTGTGTCCGAGATACCAAGTACTCTAGCACGATGATTCATTCGACCTGCCCTTTAGATGTACGTGACCCGTAACATGGAGATGTCTCGAGGACTGTGATATGCAGGGGGTTTGCCCAGGCTGTGGTCCTCTATGAACGGCGGCACAGAGTTGAAACCGTTGGCATTGTGAAGCATCGCGATATCATGGTTGACCCTCCGTGCTACCCATTGATTGGCCGCATATGCGCTCTTTTTCTTGCTGAAGTGTGTGACGACCACGGGGAGTTGATTGTGTTCAGGGAGATGTCCCTGCCTTGCGTCGTAGTCGGTGTTGGCGATGTCAAAGACGAGGAAGATGCGAGTTCTCCATTTTTGGACGGCAAGCAGTCTTGTATCTTTGGGGTCGGACATTCTCAGGAAGGAATTCCTTCTGAGCAGCCGAGTGGCTAACGGAATCAGTTCCTCGGGGCTGTCGCGAGCTGTGGCAAATAGGGAACTTCGTTGCGAGACTATTGCTAAGACTCGAAGTGGAGCTGGGTGCGCCATCGCGATCTAGGAGGGTTCAGTCGAATGATTGAATAGAAAGGCTCAGCATAATCGATGTATTGACAGGAACGATATCAGGGGGACTCAAGAGAACCATGGAAGTCAGCAAGCTCTATACGGCAGATGCCCAGGCTTTTCAAGTCAGCTTCGCGCCAGCAGTAGGACCAAGCTGTAGACTCGGCGTCTGGTCTGAAATGGATCTGACGGGTCGTCTGAGATGCATATTAGCCTCGAATCCTATTTGATGCCATCCAGTTCTATCCGGGACATGCTACGTCTGGGACCGACGATGTGGATGTTTTGGCCAGTTTTGAAACCTTTGCACGACCCATCAGGCACCTGTGCAGTAAGGTCAACGCAAAACAAGATTGCTAATTTCAATTCTCCAATGAATTGAACCTTTGACTGCAGGAATGTTGCATGTCTGTCGCCAATTGAAGGCGAGGGTAAAGGCGGTCTGTTCCCATCCCGCGCGTCTTTTCCTTCTCCCACGCGTCCCTCCATCTTCGATCCGCCAGGTCTCTGCGCTTCGATTTCGCCATGAACGATGCGACGACTTCTTTGCTCACTGAGCACTTTAGCTACACCCCGCTGGTACGTGTTTGAGTCCGGGCCCAACACGTCCGTTGTGCCCCTCGTTGCGCGTGATGCATGCGTGCTAGAGTTGACAAGTCGACTGACCTGTCCCAGTCTCTCATAGATGATATTATCAATTCGATCAACAATTTGATATATCAGGCTATCTCCGGCCTGGAGACTAGTTTAATCGCCACTCCACCCGAGCGCTTAGGCTTCGCGCACGCCAACAACGGTTCTACTATTCCCGAAACCGACGAAGATGGCAATGTTCTCTACCCAGAAGCAAAGCTAGAGTTGGAAAATGGTTTGCACCAATTGGAGACACTCCTGGAAGCCAATGTCGACAAGGCATTCGACAAGTTTGAAATTTACGTGCTGAGAAACATTCTCACTGTACCCGAAGACCTGCTCCCGTGGGTTAGACTCAAGCATTACCAGGTGTGTGAAAATGGTCGCCCGACGAAATCCATTGGCTAAAATTTCATTTCATAGGATCTCTCGTTCACCCCCTCGCCGAACTCACCCACTCCCGATACCATCCTCGCGCAGCGCGAGAAGCTGCTCGAAACCCGCAAACTCAACCGATCGCTGAAAGATGAATGCGCCAGAAATAATGCGGTTATATCTCAGCTAAAGTCCATACTGTCGACCGTGGAGACCGCCAAACTAGAGAGCGCAGAGACCAAGGCCGCGGGACCGCTGGATCTCTCCTTCTTGACATCTAGCCCGGCTGCGCGTCAGCTTCGCGTTGGCGTGGATGCTGGTGCCAACGTCCGACATACACCCCTGACGACGAATACGGCTTTCATCCTTTCGCAACTTCCTGCGCTACAGGTAACGCTGCAGGGCCTGCGACCTAAGTTGGCTAGTCTGCAAGGCTCTGGGAAGGCAATGGAGGCCAAATCGAAGCGTGATGAACGGAAGGCTTATATTGAGAGTCGTATCAGACTTCACCTTGAACGGGCTGGACAGCTTGCGATGAGTGATGATGGAAACCCAGTCGTAGCAGGTCGTCGCATCGAAATCTCCGAGGCACATGCGCTTGAAAACGTGACCAAGATGTTGACACAGGAACCCAAACTCTCTTAGGCCCATGCACCGGTTTGAAAGTGAACAGTCTTACAGGGCTTGAACTTTTTATTTGCATTGAAACTGGGAATCTATGAAGACCAAGTCACACTCCATGTGTCCTGGGTCTTGCGGAAGGGAACAACATCGATCTGGTCTGACTTGAGAATCTCGACGATCTTCTCGCCCTTCTTCTCGAGGGTGATGAATTCCTTCTGCTCCTCACCGATCTCATAGAAGGCCCGTCCGAACTTGCTCATGAAGCCTGCGACGATCTCCGGTGTGATATCCTCGTCCTTAAGGACGCCGTTCTCGATAGCCTGTTCAAAAGAATCAAGCACGACCTGAGTGGTGTACGGCTGGGTGAATACCCCAGCAGCGATCTTCTCGCCACCGCGCTTGGAGGCCGCCGGGTGAGGGGCGCTGTCTGAGCCAAAGAAGAACTTGGGGTTGCCGGAGGCTGCAGCCCTGAGCAAAGCATCGCGGTCAGCGGGGGTCTTGGCCACGGGCTTGCAGAAACAGAAGGGATCCCCAGCCCACGAGTCGATGATGATGGACAAGTGGTGGGCAGTGATGGTACCCGCAACAGTGGGACCGCACTTCTTCACAGCCTCAATAGCGGCAGCGGTGGTGCAGTGTTCCAAGATGATACGGAGCTTGGGGAATCGAGCGTGGAGCTCCAGGAGTGTGGGAAGGAATCGCTCCTCGGCCGAAAGGACCGTGACATCACCCTTGGAGGGAATTTCGCCGTGCAAGTTCAGAATCATGTTCTGGCGCTCCATCTCAGCGAAGACCGGGTAGAACAACGAGTAGTCAATGACACCCGAGCTCGAGTTGGTGGTCACACCAGCCGGGTAGCTCTTGACACCGGTGATTCCGCGCTTCTTCGCGTCAATGATTGTCTCTGGAGTAATCGACTCGTGCAGATACAGCGACATGAGGTAGTTCACGTTAGGCTCAATGGCCTGCAAGCGCTTCTGGTAGTCCAGGGCTCGGTCGACGGTCGTGAGAGGCGGGACCAGGTTGGGCTGTGCGATACCATGTTACAAAGCTGAGCATTGATGTCTATTTCAATCTTCTTACCATGACAAATACCGTGTTCACGCCGCCCTGGCGAATAGTGGGCGTCACCAGGTCCATCATCGGGCCATCGCGAAGATGGACTGTTCCGGTTAGTGAGCCATTCTCTGCTGTCTTCGAGCTGTTACCGCGGACGTACCATGGAAATCGGCCGAAGCCGGGAGCTTGACTCCCTGCAGATGTGACAAAGGCATGGTGTCTAGGGTATATGGAATTTATTGAAGCAATTGAAGAAGTCCAAGACTGCCCCGCCACGGTTTTTCTTTCTGCCAGGCGGTGGGGGATATCCCGGCCGGATTCCCCGCGTACGTCCTGTCGATCTACAGATCTATAGATGGAGCTCTCAATTGAGGTTCCTGCAAGAGCGTGTCGCCTTGAATTGAGCTTAACCCGAAATATATGAAGAGGGCATTTCGATGCCAAGACGGTCACCTAACCAAAACCGAATCAAAGAAGTTCTAAATAAGCACTAGATAAAGCACACCGCCTTGATCGCGTGAGAAAACACTGCTTTTCCGTCACCTCTTCTTTACAAAGTACATCCTGTATACAAAACTTACTGCTTGATGTTGAAATGGGATCAAAGACTCCTGAACACGAGAGCCATACCAATGGCAGTACGTACTAAGCTTTCGCCGCCGTAACTTGCGCTTACCCTTTGCAGATGACCCGTCCGGCTCAATCAATGCCAACGGCGTCGGCGGCGAACCACGTGGAATTCATCTCTCCCGGGATGGAGATGGTAGTCTGGGAGATGACGATGGGGGAGAAGATGCCGACGGAGACCATACGGCTGGCGAAGTCAAAGTATCGCTAAACCCGCACTCTACGGCCGCTTCTACCAAGAAGAAGCGAAAGAAGTCTAAAAAGAAGGCCTCAGCTGTTCAACAGACGTCGCCACCAAGAATCCCTCTCGACCGGATCTTCCCTCTAGGCCAATACTCAAGCGGAGAGATTCAGGAGTATGGATCAGTGGTCGAAAACACCGCCCGCACGACTGCCGAGGAAGACCGATACGAGTCGCGTCGTCAAATTCACGACGACAAATTCTTGAACAACTATCGCAAAGCAGCGGAGATTCATCGCCAGGTCCGAAAATATACACAGGAGACTGCTCGGCCCGGTTCAACCCTCACAGAAATTGCCGTGAACATCGAAGATGGCGTGAGAGCGCTGCTCGATAATCAGGGACTTGAACCTGGAAGCGGGCTTGTTTCAGGAATGGGTTTTCCTACGGGACTCTCCCTGAATAACTGTGTGGCGCATTACACGCCTAATCCTGGCCAGAAGGAAGTTGTCTTGAAGTCGACCGATGTGATGAAGGTTGACTTCGGCGTCCATATCAACGGTTGGATTGTCGATAGCGCCTTCACTATGTCATGGGATCCGACCTATGACAACCTGCTTGCTGCAGTGAAGGATGCAACCAATACCGGGATCAAGGTGACTAGAAGCCCATTTCTCGATTGATGGATCACACTAACGTCTCACTTAGAATGCTGGAGTCGACGTCCGTATCTGCGATATCAGCGCTGCTATTCAGGAGGCAATGGAAAGTTACGAAGTAGAAATCGGGGCCAAAACTTTCCCCGTAAAAGCAGTTCGAGAACTTAGCGGACATGATATCAAGCAATATCAGATTCATGGTGGCAAGTCCATTCCCTTTGTGAAGAACAAGGACCAGACCAAGATGGAAGAGGGGGAAGTCTTCGCCATCGAAACGTTCGGTACTACCGGGCGGGGTCGTTTGATGGATGGAGTGTGTCAAGCCCCTGTCTTACTGCATTTAGGAAAAGAACTGACTTGTTTCAGCCCGGAGTCTATGGGTACGGCAAAGACCCACTTGCGCCGAAGAATATCGTCTCGCCTCTTGCCATGGCCAGGTCAGTCAATAAGACTATCAATGACCATTTTGGCTCGCTTGTCTTTTGTCGTCGGTACCTTGATCGCCTTGGTATCCCACTAGGGAGTTATTTGGCGGGTGTAAGTATATTCTCAAGTCAGACTCGGACTAGTGCTGATTGTGCAGATTAACAACCTTGCCTCCCAAGGGATCGTCGAGATCTATCCTCCTCTGATGGACAGTGAGGGGTCATACTCGGCACAATTTGAGCATGTATGTTCCTTTCCTATCTCTGTACCCACGTGAAAACCATTGTACTTACTTTTCTGTCAGACCATCTTGCTGGGAGAGTCTAGCAAGGAAGTTATCAGCCGCGGCGATGACTACTGAGGTCTAGTTGAAGATTTGCAAGCCGGCAGTTGAAATACACTTGGCTTGTCTTTTCGTGTTTTTGCGTTCCGTTGTTGATTACATCCAACATGGTTCCTATTCCAACTACGATTTCAGCTAGACCTTGGAGCATTCAACATTGCCCCCTTTGGGAAATCGGCGCTCATTTATCACTATGCTTCTCACTTAATTTGAAACCTTCTTCAACCATCTGGCTTTCTGTGCACATCTCTGATTGGAAATGGACGTTCAGTGATGAAGCCACATCCCAATTCTTTTTCAAGCGAGGCGTAAAGGCGCCTCCGAGGCCGTAGATAAACCAGCCGGTGCTTAAAAGTGCATTATTTTAGCCCGCATACCGTAATTCTTAGAATTTTATCTTCTTGAGATTATCAGGGTCTCGATCTCCATTAATGCAGGCACTACAGCATCCCTGGCGAAGGTGAGACTCATCAGCTATAACCGCCGTGGCTCGAAAGGCGCAATCCCCCGGCGCTTCGCCTCGGCCTATCAGCACCCGCCATCACCCAGACCCTGATTCAATGGCTTGAGAGGACCACAAATCAGATAATTAGATCGACGCTAGTCAGTGACGATCATCATTTGCTCCATCTAATATTAGCTATCCTTAGCGCTCTCTGGTGCTTCTCCTGCCAAATCTACAGGCGCCCACCCAGAACATGGTCCAAACCATGGGTCAACCCACACATCTACACGACCAATGGTGGCGAGGCAGCCCTCGGACTCCTCGAATTCCAATTCCCTTTTATCGGGCGAATCAATAGACTGACGAGGGGGGGTGTCGTACTGAGACCTTTTCCTCCACTATACCGGCTACGCGCCCACGCGAGTTGAGCACTTTGTGACGAGCCACTCGCTAACATATCCATCTGCAATGGAACGTCAGTCCTTGTGCGAGGCAGGGTACATAACTCGCTGGCCTCCCCGGGATACCTGAGACCAGAGGACCTATATCTTTGCCTCAACGCCGTTCTTTGCAAGGATCAACCTGTCTTCTACACCCCCTGGCGAGGGCCCGACTTTCTTTCTACTTTCAAAACAGCCTTGCCGGCAAGGTCCCAGATCTCTCTCCACTATCACATAATCTACGGTCTTTCATTATCCTCTCCACTCCATCATGAGCTCGGGTTCATCCACTGCTGGGTCTCAGGCCCATTCCTCCGATATGCAGGAGTCGGCTTTCCTCAAGCGCAGCCGCGCCATTCATCTCGGCCGGCTCAGCCTAGCTTCTGTGATTTTTACCATTGCTGTCGCAACTATCGCATGCGAGGCAGTGCCTTTCCAACATTACACATCTACGGCCAAATGGGCAAGTGCCGGTCTCGCCCTTTGGCCCCTCAATTTCGATCTTCGCCCTATGATCGCGGCCATGTCGTGTGGCTGTGTTATCGCGGTCCTCAACTTGATCTACGTCGTCACGGCTCTGCTTCCTTCCGTGCGTTCTCTCTCAGGTATACGTTGATGCCGAGTCGGATCTATTAACACCTCTATGTAGCCCCACTCGCGGATCCAGATCCTGAATACCTGTGCGTCCACATCCGCTATCGCTGGATTTATCACAGCCCTGATCGGTCTGCTCTTCACTATCTACCTTCCGTCCTCAACTTACCCAGTTGGCTTCACCGAGAACGAAACCCTGCACAGCTGGACCTGCAAGTGGAAGAACAATACCAGCAGCACTACGATTCCGGTCCACTTTACAAGGGACTGCCACAATTCCCGGGCTGGATTTGCCCTTCTCTGTGTCCTGTTGGGACTGGAGATTGTCATGGGAGTCGGTGCTGCCCTGGGCTCCTATTTCCAGAAAGATGTCTCGCGTCGTCGCGAGCAGGAGTTCCAGCTTGAGAAGTTGGAAATTGCTACCAAGCAGGTTCATCAGAACTAGACTTTACGAGGGTTGAATTATAAATGAGAATATGCGGATTATACGTTGAGGCATAGTGGTGCATGTTGATTTGACCTGTCAAATTGTATTAGGATCCCATGCTGGGCATAGATGAAAGAAAGTCTGGCAATAGTTTGATCGTTGAAACGTGAGTCTGGTGGCTCGGGTTATTTTATCTCCTGTCAGGGAGATAGATTCCATGGGATGCTTCTCTAAGCCGATCTTTGTCATTGAAAATAAATAGGAGATTGCGTAAACCTGGCCTTCAATTCTCGCCGTATTCGACTAGAACACAAGGCCTCCTTTCGATGATCTTATCTGATGAAAGGACTGTGTCTTATTTGGGGATGTATAGGAACTCTGGCCCTGGGAGTAGAAAAGACCGGGCGAGTTTTGCCACCGCGTTGAGCTCGCCGGTGACCATTGCAGACATCCTCAATGACGGATATGAATCCTGAGTGGACGTTGGATATTTATCGTGAAGAATGCCAATTCCTCATATTCTTAAAGGTCGCTCAATCGATGATCATCTTGTCATTATTCTAGCGTGTGAATAGTTACATAATCCTTATCAGCACCGCCTGCGGCAGAATTGTATCTTTACGCGCTTCCTGCTTCTGCTTCTTGACTTCTTTGACTTCTTTATCTGTGCCATCATAACTTGCAAGATGCCCGCCGACCAGGTTAATTCTGTTGAAATGGATAATGAACTCTATGAATCGGCCGAAGATGAAGATTTCCAGCTGGATGGTGCTGAGGACGACTCTGATTTGTCGGATTCCGACAACGAGACTGTCGAACCCGCCAAGAAGAAGCGCAAGACTGATAAGAAAGCCGAGATACTCGACGAGGAGCTAGACTCAGGCGATGAAATCACCATTCGCAAGGCGCGCGACAAACGAAGGAAGAGGAAGGGAAAGAAGGGCAAAGATGACGAAGATGACCTCGACCTGGACGATGATGAAGGGGGAGCCGGTGGTTTCGTGCGAACACGCGCGATGAAGGCGCAAATGTTAGATTTTATGATATCACGGTTCCGTGTCCTCAGTCCCAGAACTGACGTTCATTCACTCGCAGACAGGAAGAGCAGCGCAAACCGCTGGCGAAAATCGACGGCGCGACTATCGATGTGGACTCCCTCTGGGAGCAAATGAATGCTCCCGAAAGCCAAATGGGCCTCACGCCATCGCAACCGCAGGCGCAGGCGCAGCAGGAAATTACCCCGGCTCCAGAACCTGCGAAAACGAGCACCGAGGACCCGAGGCCTCCAAAACCGCACGATAATGCGCGCCATGGCCAATACGAGCAGCAGATGATCAAGATTAAGCGGACCTACAAATTTGCCGGCGAGATGATAACAGAAGAGAAGACTGTTCCCAAAGACTCCGCCGAAGCCAAGGTGTTTCTATCATCGGGGGAGAACGTCGAGCTCACTGAAGTGGACGGCATCCCAAGCCGCAACCTGCGTCGCCCGCTACGCAAGATCTCCCGATTCGATCCCAATCCGACCGGCACAATCAAAAAGAACTGGGAGAAGCAGGTCGTGGAGGCAGACAAGGACGCAAGTGGACCCAAAATCAATACTGTGGAAAAATCCCGTCTCGACTGGGCGCAATATGTGGATGAGGCCGGTATCAAAGACGAACTTCGCACCGCATCCAAGGCAAAGGAGGGGTATATTGGTCGTATGGACTTCCTGGGTCGTGTGGATGCAAAGAGAGACGAAGAGGCACGCCAGGCACGGCTCAAGGGCATGTGAACATCTGTTCAGTCTCTATCTCTTCATCCTCGACGCTATCGAGCTTTATCTTGAAACCCGGTCATTTTAAGAGGCTGTCCGACTGATCGGCACACTTTCTGCACACAGGGTCGTATTGCGAGGACCCTGTGTCCGGGTCTTTTGCCCTTGTGCTACTTTGAGCAGGCCAACAGCGAATCGCGCACGCCCGACGGGAATATGCGGATGTCAATATCCAGACATGCAAGCTATTTGGCACTGCATCTGTGCCGCTCTATAGTGCGAACTCGCGGGTAGTGTCGGTGAGTTTCTTACTTTACCGAATGCTTGGGATATTTTCTCTATAATGGCTGAAACGTACCACTAGCGAGATGCGGGCGTCTTTTCCCGCATGCTTCTCATATTTGCTGGGCGTTGCCTAGCCTTGTACTACTATCTTGTTTACTTCTCAAACAATCAGATACCCTACTGAGAAGAGCGAAAGCATCTGTCTCCTATTCTAAAGTATGCTCACACTAGAATCGACTCATAGGCCTATGTACAGCGAAGAGGTCCCTAAATTCGACAGAGAGCACTCGTCCTCATCCTAGAACCAAAGTCTTAAAATAGCTCGAGTCCGATTTAGTCGGTCTTGGGCGCATACTTGATGCCAGTGCTGGGGCAGCTCGACTTGGAAACTATGGAACAGTCAGCTGTGCCCAAGTCAGGGAGATGGGAGAAGACTTGCGTGGTGCAGTCGCCTCATACAGGCCATCAATGGCATTGCCACGGACATTGAAGAAGTACCAAACCTCGTTCAAAGAACCGCTTTCGCAGCCGACGTAGGCCTGCGAGCCACCGTGCAGCTTACTCAGGGCGGCCTCGATGGCGCTCAAAGTGTAGGTCTTGGAGCTTGAAGGGGTGATTCCTGCCGCAGCGAGGGCCTGTTCATTCTGGTCAATTCTCCTGTTCTGAAGATACAGAAAGGTTGACATACCTGGTATGTGTCCAGAGACTTGAACAAGTCCACTACTTTCTCGAAGAAATCACCGACTTCCTCCTGCGCCGAGTAGTTAGTGTAGCAGGTGGGATCAATTGTGTTGATACAGGTGCCGTGTTTGCTCCACTCGTGCTCCCAGAAGGACTCGTTGTCGCCGTTAATGTCAACCCAGTACTCGTCCATGTAGGACAGCAGAGAAGAGCGACCCTGCTCCTTTAGAATCTCGGTGATGTTGGTGTAGGCTCGCGACGAGTCACAGTTGGATTGGTACGTGCCATCGCAGTTGTCAGGCCTGTCAATGCTTAGAAGGTGGCAAGTCGTGTGTGATCGAGGGTGAGGGACTTACCACAGGCCGTGGATGGTCCAGGAGTCGGAAGGCCCAGTGGACGGGTTAGTGTCCCAGAATTGGGTTTGGAGGAGGGCGCCCCCAGGATAGTTGTAGCAGCAGGTTGGGGCCTTGGAGGAGCTATGACAGCTCAGGGTATTGTTGTTGGTGCAGGTCTTCAGGTTGGCCGAGACACTGGTGAAGAGCTGTGCAGTCACTAGGGCCAGTACGCCCGCGGAAGTTGAGTAGAACATGTTGCAACGAAATAATCACTCGAATTGTAGAACAGGCCGGGGGCATCATTCGGTGCATTATGTACCCTGAAGCAGGTACATCGACTTGAATCTCGTCAGGGTCGCCGATCGCCGCTGATAGCAACACATGCCTTGATAAGTGGCCTCCGATTCGTGGTGGCCAGATCGGATATCGCCGTGCACTAGAAGAATCAACCAGTAAGCAGCAAAATGGAACAAGAGTGGAGGAAAAGTGGAGTGAAATGGATGAAGCCGGGGGATTGGCATTCCTGAAGGGACCCAATCGCCCGTCCACTTCTAACAAGGATGCGGAGATCCTCAAACACACCGTCGGAAGTCCAGACAAGACAGTCAGGGGGGAAGAGGCAAGTTGCCCTGAGGTTGCATCCAAGCGAGTCCTGCAGATCTACGTTCAGAAGTGGTTTGAAGCGCGGGAGATTACTCGAAGTGATCGCCCATGCCCAGCGAACCAACGTGCATCATTCATCGTGAAATGATCGGCGTTGTTTGAGACTACCCCGCCTCGCCTATTATGGTAATGTAGTTTTCGCGATCGGCTTCTATCTTTCTATTCGAATTCGGTGTCAAGGGGATTCCTGAATTTGCTATTAAAAGTATCTAAGGTCGAAGATCGACGGATGTATACATCGATTCCGATTCCAATGGCTCTTCTGCATCGTCGCTAGTAGATCGGCCTATTCGAACTCGCCACACGGCGACCGTAGCGATCACGTAGAAAAGAGACGCCTGCAGAAACGGCAGCCCCATCCATGCATTGCCAAGATGCATCCCTAGCTTGAATAGATAGGCGAATAAGGGGCCGGCAATGAATGTGCCGACCGACTGTGAGATTCCAATGGCCGAGTACAATGTCCCAACGTGGTCGGGTACTACAAGAGACGTGACTAGACTGCGGGTCGTGGTGGAAAATGCCGAGCCTAGCGACAGAAAGACAAGGCCACAGATCAGGAGAACCGGGACTGGGGCAAGGCCCATGGCGGCGAAGCCGACGATCGAAAGTAGGCCGCTGCCCTGACTCAATCGGTAATCTCGGTGTTTCCCGTGCAGGTTGTAGTATGTGGCGGCGAGGAAGGTCAGAGTTGGCATTAGGACAAGAAAATTGACAAGCTGGAAGATTCCCCGCAATGAGATCAGAAGGCTAGCCTGTCCAGGCGTTAGTACAAACCGTTTGGCAGCGTTGTTGGAATCCCTACCCGTGCGATACTCCAGTGGAATTTCTTGGATGCATATTGAAGGAGCAGGTTGGTGGATTGGCGCGACACGGCCCAAACGAACATGGTAAGGACCAGCAGAGAAACATTCAAGTCACGCCAGATGAATTGCGTGGACTCTATGAATTCGCGGATCTGGCGTATGAGCTCCGGCAGCATGGCCTTGTCCAAAACTTCGGTTGGCTCAATGTCAGGCTCTGAATTAGCGGCGTTGGAGTTCGGCTGAAGCTGGCTCAATCTCGTTGCCTTGGCATCTTCGAGCGTCTCTGGTAGAAGAACGATGGGGAGAAATCCGACAACTATGATAACCAAGCCCAAGACATAAGGAAAGGCTGGATTAAATGTCATCAAGTAGGCGCTGAGTGGAGTGGCCAATATTTCTGCGGCCAGTGCACAGGCTTGCAGACGGAAGAGAGCGCCTGATCTGCATGATAGTCAGACAAAAGTGAAGCTCAGGTCACATACGGTGCGCTATACCTTTCTTCCTCGGAAAAGATATCGGCAATCATGACAAAACAAGTGTTGGTGGCTACTTGCTCGCCGCCGCCAATCATCCGCCATAGAGCGGATAACCAGATCATACGAATAGGCAGATAGTCCGAGAAGTAACCTAGAATGTCAGGGTCCGCTGGAGCGTTGACAAGAGTGATCTTTCACTTACAGACGGTCCTCACCCACATCTCACTCAAGACGAGTCCCAAGCAAGCCAGATATAGCACGGGCTTGCGGCCCCAACGATCGGACAGGATGCCGAAAGGAAGCAACAGTAAGATCCCTACACCATCAGCTGTTACGTCGAAGAAATCATCACTTGGAGCCCCAAACTGACCTGGCAGTGTATCAAACGTATCTTTATAGCCCAACACGAGGGCTAATTCCCCCTGGACCAACTCCGATTTGCACGGATCTAACCCACCACTCGTCCCGTTGGAAGAACGGGGCTGCAGGCCATGGTTGCGACAGATAATCTCCTCGAATACGGCCGTCTGAGGCGCCGCTGCCATGAAAAAGCCGAAATCCACGGCGAGAATTAGGACGGAGCAAACGAGGAACACCAACAGCTTTCTCGACCTCGAAGTACGAGGCACACGCACGTCTCGGATGGTGTTCGCCAGCAATGGCTCGGTTTCCCCATGTGCAGCCACCATGATGGTTAATGGGTGAAGGAAGGGAATAATGCGGCGTGAGGATTCTGCGGTTCCCAGGAGTTCAGGGGGTTGGCGCCTCGCCTCACCCTCAAAGGACCCCGGAATGTTTCGAGAAGCCGTGAACTATTAAAGGGAAGCTTATCGGGCCCAAAGTGCCAACGCCCGGAGTGCGGAGCCCGCAAATCGGTGTATTTCTTTGGTTTTTTCCCCTGCTTTTTCCCCTGCTTATTTCTTGGCGATAAGAAGCGCGCTAAATGGCTTAGTTTCTTTGTTTTAGGCAACAATCATGTTTGCTCGTCTGAACAATCCTGAACAACTGGACGTAGGCTCCAAGAATCTCCCAAGGTGTGCCTCTTGTGATGTGCACGGGTGCGGGAGTAGGTGCAACGTCCTCTCCACTGCGCTAAGTGGTGATATCAGCCCCCGTGGTACCCGCTCTCCACCCTCCCCACCCTCGGGAGAGCATCACATCTATGAACCACTTCATCTTGAAAATTCAGAGTTTGTGGAACATCAAATGAGAGGAACTCCATTGACAGCATGATGTTTATGTTTTCTCGACCCTATATGAGCAACGACCAAGTTCCGTCATCGCTCTCATTCTCAGACCAACGCACCCTCTGACACCTGTCACATCGCATCCTTCAGCTTGGTTCCATAAGCGTCCAGATCCACCTGGAGATAAGCTCTGACCACAGAGAAGTATCTCTACCAATAGCCCTACGGCCACATCCGCATAGCATCAGTGCTCCCGTCCTTTCACGACCTTGCAAAGCCGACCGGCTTTGCCAGCCCCCAAGTCCGCGCCTCAATCTCCAAACGTGGCGTCCCTCAAGAGGGTTTCTGCTACGTACTTTGCTTTTGTCGCTCAGCAACCACTCGTCTGTCTAACGGGTGGAACGGCATGGGCGTCAACTAGCGGCTGATTACAGGCGGCTGGCAAGTCACATATCGAAGGCTTGAGAGTGCGATTCGTGATTGTCAATGTTGAGCCCCCGCTCACTCCGTCGCCCCCATTGCCGATCGCCAACTCAACCCGGTGGACCCTGGACAGGAAGCTTGTCTGCGATCGTGTCCCGTCTCCACTCCTCCAGTCTCGTCTCCACGTCGGCCGAGATGTTACAAAGTAGTCCGGTATACAGAGTCCCGGTCATGACGTAGATTACTTTTCGATCACCTCGGTGTAGATCTGCTTCTCACAACAAACTCTCTTCGATTTTGGCAAATTATACCGAGGTCACAGGTCAATGGGCAATGTCCGTACCCAAACTTGGTACAATTGTGGTTCGTTCCAAATGCACAAAAATAGAATGCTTGTCGTTCGCTGGGACTCGTCGCCGGTGGAGCCGACGAGTTTGTAACATCATCACTCAGTCCCGGCTACATGAGATCCGAATGGAATCCTGTCACTTTTGACTCAAAAGGCGGGGATTCTTTCATCGATCTTCCTTGGCATGAAGTCATGTACGTGCGCGCAGATGCATCGGCGTAGCATCCGGGGGCCGTCGTTGAAGGACTGTGCCCCACAACATGATGTCTTGTCTCGTTAGACAAAAGGCTCACTTGACCATGACCTCGATGCTTCAAGCGCTGTTTATTTGTATTTCTCTCCTCTCTGCAGAACTGTACTATCTTTACCCCTGTGTGTCCGCCACTAAATCATCACTGTGCTTTTGCTGAGTACGGATTGGATGAATTGCGGGGAAATGAACCTTGAACGCTTTACAGCTAGCCTTTGTCGGCATCTCGAAAACATCCCATCCCGATTGGTACTCATCAAAACATGAGACTCTCACCTACGGTCGTCGATTATTTATCGGCTCGATCCGCTATTTGTTTATATGGGTCTCCTCTCGGCCGGTCACGCTGGAGCCATGGTCAATGACGTCGCCACTCCAGCTACGCCGGTCATTGTCCTAATTGAGTATGTTGTAGGGTAACAAGATCTTGCTCATGATGGGACTCAACATGTGTGGTCTCGCTGATAGGTTCTTTGGAAGTCAACGAGGGTTCGAAGTTCGGTCTAGGATGACGTCTACTTTGTCTCCTGTACCGTTGGAGAGCTTGGTTTACGAGGACCTGCTCCTTGAGGCAACCTATTATTTTCAACCCCTCTTAGGTATAAGTATGCTACTTTCTTTAGGAGAACTATTTTTTTTTTGTCCATCTTCAATCTCAGCGTCTCCCAGCTTTCCCAAGTAATATTTTCCTCTTACCCTTGTCCCTTTTCGGCTCTCCATCATAAAACATGAAGGGCTATCTCACTCTTGCAGCCTTCGCTGCCGGATCTCAGGCCCTCGTCAGCCGCGCTAGCAGCTGCTGCTTTACTCTGAGTTCCAACGGGTCTCCGGTCGGTCAGCTCAGTGATGGTCAGAACCGTATCGGAGACAACAGTCTTCCCGCGGGACAATATTGTATTAACGGTGGCTCCATCACCGATGGCCAAGGTCGCGGTTGCATTTTGACCCGTGAGTGATGCGCTTTGATCAAACATAAACCGGCAATGTTCGGAACTAATCGAGAGTATAGCACCCACTACTCAATTGCAGTGCGATGTGGGAGCTACCCCCACCTCCGGCTTCTCGATCAGCTCCAACGGTTTGCTAGAATACAATGGCAGTCCCGACTTCATTGCCTGTGAGACTGGTGACAACGGGGGTTTGAACATTTATACTACCCAAAGTAACGACCTGAGTAACTGCCAGAAGATCGAGTTGCAAGCCAGCTCATGCTCCAGTGGAAACACCCCGCCACCTTCGACTAACTGTGGAGCTGCGCTTTCCTCGGGCAATTATGAATCCCCCCCACCTGATTATTCCTATCGATTCCTCGTCCCCAACAAAGCTGCTGGTACCTCGTCGAATGGCGAAGTGACTTCCACGGTCTCTAGCATTTTCAACTTTGATATCCCTTCCTCTGATTCGGGCAAAACTTGTAGCTTGGTCTTCCTGTTCCCCGAGAAGGCCAATCTCCAGACATCGTCTTTCACGTTTAGTGGAGATGGCAAGATCGATGTTTCCAAATTGTCCATGGCTGCTACTACCTCGACGACCTTTAACAACGCTCCGTCTGTCTCCCAGGACTTCGGTGATATTACTGTTTCGCCTGGTAACTCCTACATTATCTCGACCTTCTCGTGCCCCGCTGGCCAGACGGTGGCCTATGAGATGAAGAATGCTGGTAGCACTGAGCTAAACTTCTTCGAAGACTTTAACCCTGCTCCGTAAGTTTTTTACTCCTGTTTCTACCATGCTACAGAGTACAAACTAACAATTTATAAGACTGGGTCTCTTCATCACTGTATGCTAATGGATTGGTGACTCGATAACGTGCAATGTGTGTCATTCGTCATTGGCGCGTGTCCCTAGGCCAGCGAAGTACTTCTATTCTGTAATATCTGTCTTTTTCCTGTGCAGTCTTCGGTCTAGTCTATTGGATTTGGTACTCCCGAAAAGGAGAGATATTGGTTTGTATGGTCTGTCGAATAGGTCGTTAATGGGCTTCATCTCTGTCAGTGTGGTTTTAAAAATATGACTCTAATTGGGTGACAAATGTTAAGATCATGCAATCATATGATCCTTTGAAGGGGGATTATTTTCTTGTTCAATATACTGTCGCAGTTGGACCTGCGCTTTCTTAAAATCGATAATGGAGCATCGCGTGGATTATGTTGCAGCCAGGGCCCATCTAGACGTGGGTCTTAATTGCCAACTTCCCTGCTCTTAGTCTACTTGATTTCACGATGATAGAATAAATGACCTTTCACGGCTGCGTGAGTTTCAAGACAGCACCGCGATGAGTACGCTTATGATGGAGCATCTATCGAACATGCGGGGCGTAGGAGACATGAGAATATAAATGGAAAGCACTGGGGTTGCGATCGAAAATGGATGATATGATGAATCAGGAGTCTTGTCCTTAATATCGAACTTGCGATACATCCTATCATATGTACTTTCATGGTTTTTCTTTTTTCATCTACGCACATGCGTGCCGGAGGCGCAACAAAGTTCAAGTCTTCTCTGCTCTATGAAGATAAGTCGCTTTTACTTGAGAATTTTCTGAAGGCAGGTCTACGCCTTACAGGTTGGTTCTGTAGACGTAGACCCTCCGTAGTCACGGAGATAGGGCTGGCGGTCAATGTTAAATCCGGAGCCCTCAGGGAGCCTGGAACGTTGACTAATAGTCTGTCTTGGAAAGATGGCCTCCCAATGCGGACGCTAGCGGAACACGGCCGTAGTGGCGCCGGCTCTGACAGTTTACCGCGGTATCGTCGTCCACAAACACGAAGTGCATAGGCCGGTACAAAACAGTTTAAGATACATGACCTATACGGTCAAGAAGTCTGGACCGTAAGGTCTTAAAAAACAAATTGTAAAATTAGTAAGATACTAAGTCCGAGCTAAGTCTATTTAGATATAAAACCTTACTTTCCTACCGCCTACCGCCTTAGCTAAGTTATCTAGCCTAGACTATAATATAATATATTTAGCTAGATATCTAAGTTATAATTAATTATTATAATAGTAGGGCTTAGCTATTATATTCCTCTTAGAATACTTAGTAATTATGCCATCTAGCTCTACATACACACAAGACATATGTGTATAAAAATAAAGGAAATTACCTATAAGTTATCTCTTAAAATATAAAATTAAAGAAACGTGATCTTATTAAATAAAATAATAAAAGCTAGCTCTCAAGACCTGCACTAGGTCGAGTGGCTCAGCAATCGAAACGTGAATCAAAAAGGCTAATATGATTGCCGCTAGGCAATCATGCTCTTACACGGCAATAAGTACGCACTCGGCTCACACATAAGCACCCTTTAGGTCTCAGTACCTCGAGGCCTAACACATCTCCTATCCCTTCTCAGATTCTCCTAATCTAACTTTAACTGTTCCTTATATCAGTCTAATAGTGGCTATACTTGCTATGACAACTCCACCCAGGCTCTCTTTCCTATTGAGTAAAATATAAAAACCTAATTTTAGATCATTAATATGGGAGCATTTGCCACTTTCCAGTTTATAATCAATAACTACACTATGATGGTGATTGAGGGTGAAAGCACTATGGTTAAACCCTTAGAGCTCCAGACCCTAAAGAATATATTAGCTCAGTGTTACTTATTTATGCTTAATACCAATCAAACAGTGACTAACTACTGGATGTACGCAGAAATAGACATCTATTATTTCTTCATTATAAATTTTATCCTTAATCTTATAGTTCTAGGGATTTTAGCCTACAGTAATAGCACTGCATTGCCAGGACCTGAGTCAGTGGGTTGGATTAATATCATAGATCCCTTATATAAAGATTTGAATTCCACTCTTCTTATGCCCTTAATGGTATAGCAGGCACCCCCTGTAGCACAGCTCTTTCTTATCCAGGTCACCTTCTAAATTAGGAACAGTGCCTTGGACTAGGCATATATTAACAGCACAACCTACACTGTATCTAATATTCCCACTCTGAATTGGATAGTTCCCTAACTGCGCGCTGGGAATACTACCTATGATCAGACAGGGTAGGGGCATCATATAGATTACAGAACCAATATATCCTCAATATCCCTGACAATCAGGTCATTGATATTCTCATCCAAAACTTTGATAATGGATCCCACCCCTTCCACCTGCACAGATATCAGTTCTGGGTTATAGTGAGCTCCCAGAATCAGTACTTTCTGTGAGACATTTATGACTCATTGAACACTATAAATCCCATGCGCTGTGACACTGTGATGGTGGATGCATTTAGTTGGACCCTAATCCGGGTCCAGGCTGACAATCCTGGCTTGTGGGCATTTCATTGCCACATTACCTGGCATGTTGCTGCGGGTCTCCTCATGCAGCTTCAAACGCGCGATGACTTGATGAAAGACTGGACGATTCCAAGTGATGTTCTCAGGGTTACGCCAGGCCTAAGCCTTGCTGTTCAATTATTCAATCATTCAATCATTCCATCGACCATTCAATCAATCAATTGAAGGGCCGCGGGCGGGGAGCTTGTATTGTCTTTCGTTTGGGGGCTTAGTGCATCTGCAACTTCTTTAATGGATAATAGCAGTTATACCCAATATCCAGAA
Source organism: Penicillium maclennaniae (assembly GCF_028827695.1). Taxonomy (NCBI): domain Eukaryota; kingdom Fungi; phylum Ascomycota; class Eurotiomycetes; order Eurotiales; family Aspergillaceae; genus Penicillium; species Penicillium maclennaniae. The sequence continues at coordinate 222,447 of NW_026623215.1, read as the reverse complement.
CGACTAGACCAGCAGAACAATTGACTGCGCTCGAATACCACTATGTGGCACATCCTAAGGTTGGGATGAGTACCTGCTGCAATTCCGCTTTGAACCTCATTCTCGGCTTCGGTAGCCATGTGACAAGTAGAGTGGTGGCATGTCCAGGGTTTGTGTACATCTAGAAAAGTACGGAGATGTTCCAATCAGCACATTTTAGAAGAAAGTAGGCATTAATGAAATTCTGAAGTACAAGACCAGTACAAGGCGTGCTTTAGACGACAACTCTCTTTCGTCAATTTGACCACTTAACCCTGTGGTCTTTATGAGAGAACTTACTGAGAACTTACTGATAAATCACCAGGAACTTATGACCTTGGTGGCGCACAGCTGAGCCTTCAGCGAGTCCATGCTTCAGCGAGTCCACGTAGTCAGTGTCTTGTATTTACCTTTTCTTTCTTGCTAGCAATGCAAGCCACGACTGAGGGCTGGAATGCCATCCTTATCCCGTCCAACTTCATTGCGGCAAGCCATAGCGACCAGGTGAATCTGAACAACATCTCAGTGAGATATATAGGATGAGCGTTGGAGAGGTGAGATCAGACAGCTGATATGGGGCAATGATAGCGGGGGTTAAGGACTAATTCTAAAGCCCTGTTTTCAGCCAGCCCTAGGGCTGCCAAGGCTGAGGTATGGTGTTTGTTGCCGAGCTGGCCAGTTGCTATTCAACCTTTAGCAGCCCTCAAAAGTCGCGCCAGCCACATTTATTCAGCTGTCTATGTTGGAACAGTCTCAGTAGAACATGTTGTTATTCATTTCATGGGATCACTATTGAAAAAGCGGGGCATGTGCTCTGAAGTGACAATGATATCGAGCTCTAGACCGAAAGATGGCGTTATTGGGCGTCATTGGGGCTGAGTTCAGCTCGGCCTCTTTGCCCATGCATGTGGAAAGCATCTTGGCTGTTCTGGACGGCTAGCTGTGACATTCTGAACACATCAAAATCTACAAAGGCATCTAATTGTTCTGCCCTTTTATGTTTTCTTCAACTTTTTCAGTTGACTCTTCAAGAAAACTAGTACTATATCGTTTCTTGCGAGTCTTTTGCCATCTAGTTTTACAGTGGTTCTCTTTCACTGATTATCATGAAGGTTAATGATGTGTTTACCTCTGCTGGCTATGACATGGTCGTAGCTGTTACGCAGAAATCGATCAACGACCAACTCAATCACTTGGCAAATCCTGACATAGGGACGATTAAGACAACGTGCGTTACTCTGTATCTTCGACGTGGCAATTTGTGAATTGATCTTTATAGACTTGTCATCGAGATGGGAGCAGATCCCAATAATGCGGACCAATGGCTGCCTGTCGTCCACGAAGACTGGACCAGTGTCCCCAGGGACACCAACGGACTTCCGGTCAACCCTTCGATGAATGCAGTCTACCATCCCACTATCGAAATCGACAAGAGCGGAACGGTCGTTAACCTCGTCCTTTCTTTCAAATCAGGTAATCTCTACACACGGAGTCTCAGAACTGGAAACATGCAGAAGGGAGTGGACATGACAAAATGGGTCTTTGGAATCGCCGTCGACTTGGATTTTGCTGGAATTGAACGTGACGAGGAAAGGCAGCCCCAGCGGAGATGATTCAGCAACTTAACAATTTCTTGGACAACCAATTCAGTGTTTCGCAGCTTTTCGTGAACTTTGAATCAACTAACCTTCTACGATTTGATCCTTCCGTGACAAGCGTCGGCAACAGTGGGCCTCAAGCAATGGAAATGTTTACCTACTTCATGTCCTCCTACCTCGGCGCTATTCAGGCCAATTCGAATGCAAATCCTTATATCCTTGGCTACGCAGGTGAGATTGTGACCGCAAAATTGCGTACCTAAGGTGTCTAATGCAGTCAATAGTCACTCAAACACCGCAGACCGTCAACCCTGCTGACGCCCAGATAAGTGACAGCATGAAACCTGTCGGCTGTACTTTCACATTGTACAAGGATGATGATCCAAATAAGAGCACTGTCAACTTCATTCTCAACACAAAGCTTAGCGGGGGGAAGAACGGTCCTGGAAAGCACAGCACGCCTGGCAACTTCGATTACAATCCGATTGCCACCACTGAGCAATGCGATGGCAAGATGATATATTCTTCCTTCTGCCTGCTAGAATCGGTCATTTTGAAAAATTTCTACCAGACCTATGCGGACCAGACCCACAGTCTTGTTAAAGATCACTTAACCCTCTCCTCAAACAACGACTACGACTACGACAAGGCCAAAATTATCAAGAAAGATGCCAATGGTAACCAAATTGGGCTTTCGTACAAGGTCTACTATACGAGTGGCACTGACGACGACTTCCAAAACTCCTTTGATGTACACTGGTCTCCAACGAGCACTGGGGTTTTGATAGACCTTCTCGGCTCCATTCATATCAAGAAGACCAACAACACTGACGTGGGTGCTGGTAACACGGCCACTTCGTGGGTCAGCATGGACCAGACCTGGTCATCTACGATCACTCTGGACTGCACTATTGACAGCGCGACTAACAAACCAACCATCAAAGCTTCCACTCCTGTTATCACTATAACTTCGTCCAATAATGATAATTACCAGAATGGCTGGGCGAAATTCTTGGGAGGACTTGGTATCGTGCTGGGTGGCCTTCTTGACGCGATCACTGCTGGTAAATTCAACTTGGAGAACACGTTTAGCGACAATTGGGGGGCTCATGTGGATGGAATACCTCAAGTTAATGTTACCATGGATCACCTTTTCGATGCGACTCACAACTCTTTTATGCTCCCAGCTGGAGATGTTTTTTATTTCAAGGTACGCGCTGTCTTTCAAGTCCATTTGTCATTTCGACGAGAGTTTGCTTTCTAACCGCTGCTGCAGAACATTGCCCTTTTCGTCGGAGGGAATGACAGAGATGGAGTTGACCTACAAAACCAGCACTGGTGGTGCAGCTACACCCAATCTCCATGTCATCTCCAATCACGTTTCTAAGGTTCTTGAATTTAAGAGTCAAGGCCAGAAGACTGAACGGAAGCCGACTCTGCCAGTTCGACTCCAAGGACAACCTACTGGAAGTGATTTCTTCTAATCCTTGCATGCTGAATAGAAGCCAAAATCCGATCCCACAACCTATCAAGGCAGCTTCACCGGCTGCACCCAATACTTCCAAACCGCTAGGAGCTCCTGTGATCGACAAGTTTTCATTGAAAGGCACAGGAAAATTTTTTTTCGCAAGAAAACGTTGACATCAGTGTCTCTTGCGAATTGATGAGTAATTCTCAAGCCGGACTGCCTGGTAAGTTAAGTAGTAATGCGCAATGCGTCGTCATTAGAGGACTGACACTGGGCAGTATCGGTCACACAGGATATGGTTGTTGTCCAGGATAATACTGGCCAACCTCTTTTATTCGGCATTGGAATCGACAAGAGGTTTAACCTCCTCACCAGCGTTTCTGGAGGCTCTTCCAGCGGTTGGGCTACAAAACATCTATTGGACAGCTTTCCAGAGTATGCAACAGCCACAGCTTTCGACGTGGTACAGGATACTTCAGGCCGTATTTCTATTGCATTCTGTCTCCAGAAAAACAACGATCCTGGTATTGACGTTTTCTTTGCGAGCTTACTCTCCAACGACTTGTCTCGCACCGACTTTGGAAAACTCTCAGCTCTCTCCACCAGGGTCTCAGGCCTTGACAAGGTGTTCGTGCCCGATGCAATTGGTTTGGGATCTTCTGACGATGGAAATCGCCCGGTGCTTACTGTTGAAGGTTTGACCAACTCTAAGCATATCTACTACCAAGTTCAAGCTGGCGATACGACAGCCCAAAGGCTGGAGCTTCCTGAGCAACTCGATCCCACCCCACATAGTCTACTTGCTCACCGAATGGGCCATAACTTTGGTCAACGCGCGAACTATTTCCTCTATGTAATTGGCCAGTCCAAGCATATTAGCGTGATTACAACCGCAGATGCGAACGAAGGTTCACTTGCTTACGACTACAGCCCGGGTAATAACGAGCTTCCATCAGCCTTTAGGAGTCTGGATTACAACACAATCGAGACAGCCACCAGCCGACCTGATCCAGTTGATCCCGCATCAGACCTGTACATTGGCGCTAGGACTGGCGTTTACAGAATCCCGAATGGCAAAGCGGCATCCATGGAGCTCGTCTCAGGCGATATTTCTGATGTGCATGAGATCCAGGCAATTCTTGACGGTGACGACATCTCACTCTGGGTTACGGCTAGTCCCAACAAGCTCTACTATATCTACGGCCATAGAACCCCTGGAAACATATCCGTGGCTTGGAGAACGCCTATTTTGTTCGCATCTAATGTCCTCCAGGTTGCTGCTATGAGGTCGGCAGTCAAAAAGGCAAACGAGCTGTTTGTGTTGACGCAGGACCAATCAATCACGCACTACTGGCAAGATACTGCTTCCACCATCTGGAGAAGCAAAGTTGCCGTGATAAAGAACGACCCTTATGTCTTGAATTTTGATTCCTGCACATCGCACGTTCATCTGGAGGCCAAAGGGTTACCACTTAATGGCCAGATAGTCAAGGTTACCTCGAGCGAGTGGCAGTATTGCGTCATCAACGGTCTGATGTACTCCTTGGATGAGGATGTCGCCGCCGAGATTCCCACAGATCCGATGGGAAATATCACTATCATTAGCACAGCCGTTGATATAAGTCCGCCTGTGTTACACATACAGAGTAAGGCCAACATTTTCTTTTCTCTACTTTCAAGAACCCTCACACTAATTTTCCTTTACCTGATATCCTAGGCGACGCCTTTCTTGAGACCATCAATATATATCCTAGTGGAAAGATACACGCTCACCTACAGTCAATCACCAGCGGTGACTCGCTCAAGAATGCCTTGACGCAGGATGGAAAGCCAGTACTCTCCCAAGACACCTCAGCAGAAACTGCCAACGGGGTGGCAGCGAACGTCATGACACTACATTCAGCAGCAGTCCAGAGTTTCCCACCAACCCTTGCCGGAAATACTTTCGTTTCTATCGAGAAGCCCATTCAGCCATCCCCGATTGCTAACAAAGCTAGTGCTTCGAAGCTCAAGCATACATTGAATGCGCCCTTAACGGCCAACCATTTGCCCGATAATTTTGCAACGGGACTGCAATTCAAGCGGGGAACATGGAATTTGCACACGCTCCACACTGCGCAGGCTGTCGTCAAGCAGGCCAAAATGGCCAAATTTTCACTCGGTGATTTGACAGATATTGCAGGAGACGTGTGGCATCATCTCGAAGAACTAGGTGGCGAGATTATCAGTGCGGTAGAGAGTGCACCTATCGTCCTGTCTGAGGGAATTAATTTCATTATTTCAAAGGCTCAAGGAGTCCTTCAATTCATTCTTACGATTGGGGATAAGGTCGTGTCAATCGCGCTGAAGTCTTTTTTGCTGGTTTTCAAAGCCCTCAACTATATCCTCAAGCTTGTTGGTATAGATATCTCCAAGGTTAGTGGACGGAATTTTCACTAATACAAAGTCAATATGGCTAAAGCGATTTCTAGCTCCTGGCGTGGCTTGGAAATCTATTAGGTTGGGATCATATCTGGAATACACACAAGATGATCGCATCAACCATAACAAGTAAGGGGGATTCGGAGAGTGATGCTCAGTTTTTGAACTAATTCTTTATCTTTGTTCCCAACAGACTTCCTTGACTTTGCCGAGGCAAACTCCGCAAAATACATCGACATGGCTCGAGTAGCATCGAAGAGCGTTGCAGATACCCTCGAGAAGTCACTTAAAGCCATCATTCTCCCAGATAACCTGAAGACGCAAACACCTGCTGCAACTACCAGCCAGGCCAATTCTAAGGATGAGTCGACGGCGTGGAACTCTCCTCAGAGCAATTTCGCCGCGTACCACTTCATGCACTCGGCTTCGGGCGGTGCAAGTCCTGCGAAAACCGCCGCTCTTGCGACTGTCAAGGCTGTCTCTAGTCCTGGCAACCCTGTCACGCAAATCTTCAACGATGTTCTCAAGCCAATTGCAGATGTTCTCATCTCCAAGATTGGTACGGATGCCGGAGACGTGCTCGCGCTTGTTCGTAATCACACCATGGATGATCTACGTCAGCTTGCATTCGACGTTTCAGACACTATCATCTCTGTTTTTGCTACACTTGTCGATGGTCTCCTGAAACTTATCGAAGACGTAATTGGAGACTTCAAGGGCTTATTGGAAACGGAATGGAACCTGCCGATCATCAGTGACCTTTACGAACTTGTCAGTGAGCTACTCGGAGACGGTGAGAAGTTCTCAATCGTCAATGGCATCTCCTTCCTGGTGGCTATTCCCATGGTCGTGGTGACTGAGATTGCCGGCATTGGTTCACTCGAACAGCACAACACGTTCGGCATGGACCATCCAGGCTTTCCCCAGACTCTTGCCTCGCAGATGGATCCTACTCAACGACCCGTCATCAAAGCGACTTCGCTTTCGACCAAGGGACTGGCGACCATGAACCTTGACGCTGCTGCCGGTCCTCCTCCATCCGACCTCGTTACCTACTCCGGCATCGCCGGCCTCATAGCCGCAGGACTAGGAATTTTCGGCAGCATCGGGGACATTTTTGACACAAAATATGAGATTGAACTGGATCGCACCTGGAAAGTCGGACTCATAATCGGCCAGGCCGCATTTGGCTTCCTGATTCAGGACGATTCTGAGAAGGAGGGCCAAGACAACTATCGACCCTGGATTTGGCGTGTTATCACCTGGCTCGCGAGCTCCATCTACGATGTCATTGAAGAGTGGAAGGAGAAGTTCACGTTTGGTGCCGACGGGGATACGAATCGTGCAATAGGTCGGGCAGTTCTTGACTTTTTCTGCATAGTGACCACTCTCGGCGTGGACACGCTTGAGAAGATTTATTCGTCGGCTCCTGAGACTCTGTCTTCGGATCTTGCGTGCAATCTTGGTGGATTGGCGTATGCACTTGGCGAGGCTAACAAAAGCGTAGAGCTCAGTGTTCTCGGGTCAGGGATGGCTATCCTTGGTTCGTTCGTTGCAGGTGGCAGTGCCATGAAGACTCTCATGAATGGCGAGAATATATGGCATGGTATTCGGATTGGAGGTTAGGCTGCGAAATGGAAGTATGTTATCGTTTTTTTTCTGGATGCTTTTCGCATGTGACATGTAGCTACTTAAGACGCTCGTTAGCACTGAGAAGTACGTACTTTGCCCATGGAAAGACCTTTTCGAAATGACAGGACTCGTGACGGTTTTCAACACAACTCCGCCATATATTTTCCTACAATCTGATAATTTTCCTATTGTATTTGATATCTCGCCTGTTCAAATCCCCACTGAATGGAAGATGAAGGAACCTTCAGTGGGTCCATTGTCTGTCATCCAATTATATGTTAGAAAGCCAGTCAACTGGTGGATAGACGAATGGCCATGAGTTTCGCAGCTACAGTACAAGCTGATGGACGCATTCTGGCTGAGAACCAAGTGGAAGAGAGAACGCGTCCAAAGATCGACATATTGCTCGTCAATGGACGGAGGATGGATGTCTTGTGTCTTCGGATGACTTCGAATCAAAATCAGCGGCTTTAGATGATGAGACTCTGACTAAACTCCAGATCTTATGCATGTCCGGCATGGAAGGGTACCACAACATAGGGGGCGTGGGCGCAGCCGATGCCGAAACCGAGCAAGCCGAATCGTCTGCTTGGGCAGCCTGACCAACCCTGACCAACTGTCAATCACTATCGCGAATCCGTCGATGTGTAGCTTGCAGAGAACAAACAGAATTTGTCAACGTGGCCCGTGTTCCCTGTCAGCACGAGTATTGTCGTCCCTGTTTGGAAGACCTTTTTCAAAGCTTCAATGATAGATGAATCCCTATTCCCTCCGCGATGCTGCCGACAACCCATGAATATGAACATAGCTCGCATATTTCTCAAGTCCGATCTAGTAGAGCAGTACGAGAAAAAGAAGATTGAGTACTGCTACTCTTCCGAGTGTTGTGCAAATACCATTTCTTTACCTCTCAAGGCCCTGATTTCTAACAGAAAACGGCAATAGCTGTCGCTGTGGTGCCCAATTTTGCTACAATTGCGGGGCGCAGTGGAAGAGTTGCGGGTGTGAACAATGGAATGAGCGTCGTCTTCTTGCGCGTGCATATCAAATAATTGATCGAGAAGCAGATCAGCCGCTCGCTGCCGCCCCTCCACCAGATATCGATGAGCCTCGGCTGGAGGATCACCTTGTACCGGAGACTGATGAGTCTCACTTAGAAACTCAGGAAGCGCAACCAGAAGAGGCAGATGAAGAATCGCATGCGACTGCAGAAGCTTCAGCATCCCCTTATTACCAGGATGTAAACGTCCACTCGACAGCTAAATTGGTCTTGATCCTTGTTCGCATTGAATTGGGTGGGATACTGCCCCACTTCACCGCATCCTTGCCTCAGCCTCCATGATATCTAGATCCATAGCTTCATCTCTAGAATCAATCATCGATCATATCTCTCATCATTCATCATCCATCTTCACAATCCTCAAAGCGGATATCGGAGGAGTAGAAATGAAGGCCATCATTGAATTCAAGCCAGATAGAGTAAAATTCGCATTCGTTCTTGAGACCGCCCCAGATTGTACCTTTGTGAAGGTTTGGCAATGGGTTTGGAAACGGGTTTGGCAGACTCTACTCGAATTACTGCATGCCCCCTTTGACTTCTGGAAGCTGGAGAAGTAGTCCGTCGGTCCAGGAACTTTCGATACGTTTGCTTTCCAATTGTTCACACTCGAGCTTGAGGACAACGCTGCTTCGAAAGGCCCCAGATTGATCTTGCTTCGCATTGACATGCAACTGGCGCTGCGTCTGAGACGGAGCTGATCTATTGCTGTTTCTCGTCTCCTATGGATATTTCAAAAAACCGGGCAAAGATGATCCTGACGGCACTTATCTTGAGGCAGATCTCTGGGTTGGTAAGTTATCATATGGTTGATGTACAGGTTAGGACCATGCTAATAAGTCATTTATTCTAGCACCGCCGTTTGACGTGGATGATGCAGCGCGTCTCTTGCTAAGATATGAAGACTATGGCATTCATGCAACTAATTCTAATGAAAGATCCTAAAAGATGGCCTGCATCCCTTGACTTAAGTAAAATTGCAGGACACGACAAGTGGCCGTCTATGATACCTCCATCTGTTGTTTAGGTGAAATTACGAATAGGGACCAGAGATGTCGCGTTCTACGGAACATTGATTGCAGATCCCGCCAGTTAACAGACCACAGTACCCGTATTTGAGATCCGCGAAATGTACCTCTTCCTTGGAAATGAATGGGTCAATACTGGGTCTAACTTTTCGGCTTCGCTCAGCATCAGTGCACTCCTTGAAGCAGCCTCTAACTTGAAGTACGCGTCACCCACCCAGATCACCGGGGCTATTCAGTATCTTGACCAGAATTGGACGTTACAAGCCGAAGTCCGAACTTTGTCTGTGGCAAATCTCTTCTAGTTCTTTGACAGTTCCATCCAAGGAGCAGTGATGCCATTGAGTCGATTTTCCTTTGAGACCTTTAAGTGACATACCAGTACGCTGAAGTCATTCCCTCTCAGTTCCACCAAGGGGGCTGTGTACAGATGCTAAGAGGCTGGCTGATTCAGATGGAGGATCGTAGCCCAACAACGTTCTACTTTCGCTCAGCTGAGAGGGTTAATGCGGCCGTCGCGCGACGGGGTGATTTCTCACTCACTCTCACCCTGCTTCTCGCCCTACCTATTGCGCACTCACCCTACTCACCCCGGTCGCGCGACGCTAAAGCGGCTCTCACCTAATTCTCACCCGGGCGGCACCCACCCGACTACTGGCCGCATTTAAGCAACACGCCGGTAGGTTAGTAGTTGGGTGAGTGACCACCAGCGAATCCCTGCTGTTGTATGTTTTTTTTTTTTTCGATTTGCAAAAAAAAATTAGTGACGCTTTTTATCGGCTGATAGAGGTTAATTTTTTGATCAGCGAGTCCACCAGCCAATTACCTCAAGCGCCTTTCCCAAAATGGGGGCGATGTAACAACATGGGATCATATTACAGTGCAAACCGCCCCATAAAAGGCATATGATGGTAGCCCTTCTTCGCTGAGCCTCTGGAGTCGAAACACACTATTCAATTGTAAGCCCCTCCCATGTTATTTTTGTTCTGGACTTCGTCAAGTAACCAGTTCAGACACAAAACGTCACTGCTCCAACAGATATATCGTTTTTGTTCGAAACGAATGTCCTCTCCTTCCAGAGTAAGGTAAACCCTACCACCAAGGCTTGTGATCGAAGGACTTCTGGCCGAATTTTGTTGCACGTGGGAGTGATCCTGGATGACAAAAGATGGGTTCAGTTCTGTTGGCTCATGCCGCCGACGTGAAAGCTAAGGACAATGATAGTCAGACGCCTCTTCATCTTGCTGCTATCTTTAGATACGAAAGGAAGTGGACGCTCGTTACTTATATACGGTGCTATAGTAACCTTATTAATGGTAGATAGATATAGATTGACCACTATGCACCTTGCGGTTTCGAATGGATAAATTAGGATGTTTAAGCTTTTGCTGAAGTTCGGCACGGATATTCATCTAAGATTTTGATGAAGGTTAGACGGCTACTGGGTTGTCCGGATGATGTATGAAACACGTAATTTACGCGTCTCCACGGCTTAGATAGACTTGAATACAAAGTGATGAGTGCGAATTCGAAGAAAGTCAGGTTTCATACTAGTCTTCACTTCCGTTTGTATATGTGTCTTAGGAAAGAAAGGGACGGAGTAGACTACCTGGTGGGGAGCTTTGTTTATATAGGGAGCCCGCTAAGCATTCCGAAGTTCTTATTATATTTCAACGGGGTCGAACCCCGACACTCCGAAGCCCCTACCAAAAATCGCTATTAGTAATATAACCTAGAGATATTATACTCAGAACATTCCAACCTGGTGTCGTAAAACGGTGTCAAAGTGGATCTGAATCTAAATTAGGATAGAGACAGAGGAGAAAGAGGAAGACTCCCTTTTTCGTTTCGATCGCAAGATATCGGTGGTAGACTCGTAACTCTTGCGTTTAATGATTGTCTGTTTAATCCTCCGACGTGAGCTCTCGGCATCCGAATGGCAAACTAGCATCTTATAAACCTTGCCGTACACGCGAAGTCCGATGCGACCACGCACGGCCTACATACTTTCGCTGCCAGCAACGAGGCAGCACCGATCGGTGTTTCTACTATTAGAGACCTACAACGAGTGTTTATAGAATACGAGAAGACGAATCTAGCTCGCTCAACCTGGGAGTACCTTAACTTGGATCGGTATAGCATCAGGAGCTGATGCAAAAGGGACGAGAGGGCCTTACCTCCGTAACCTGCGATATGTAATGAATACGGCCAGATTTAGGGATGTTTGAGTTGCTTACGAAATGATAACTACTGCGATCAAATGAATACTTCGGCTATAGGTTTTCATTGAATTCAGCCAAGCTCCGAGCATTGTACTATGGGCGTAATTAAACCACTTCGTCATTTCATGATGACATATATCAAGATCTCTTCGAAACAGGCTTTTCGTCACTGGACAACAACGGCGCCAATCTCGCTCTCTCCATCATCAGCCCAATCACAGTTAATACGAGCATTGCACCAATGATGTAAGGTTGCGGCGCAAAGGTGCCAAACTCAGGATCAATCGCCAAAGTCCCAGGATAGAGGTAAGCGCTCAGCTGAGTTATCCAATAGATACTGCCAGTCCAAGCTGCAGCGTGGATATAATGGCTTTTGATATCGGGCGTAGGGGCGTAGCGGTAGACGTAGTACAGCGTCGTCAACCCGAGCACGAGTCCCATAGACATTGTCTGGCCGTTGTGGAATTTGGCATGTGGGGTCCATCGCGGGTTGTAGATATGGGTTTCATTCCAATCGGCGATGTAGGCGCCGATCGAGGTGGTTATGCCCACCACAGTCATCAGGATGGTGCCGATACGGGGCATGTCGTTAGCCTTGGAAGAGACAAAGGCCTCTAACGGGATTTGCCAGGGAGTGGGATTTGAAATATGAGAAATGTAAGGAGGTTGGTGCTTCGATGTTCTGAGCGCTTGTAGAAGAAGAAGAAGAAGTGAAAAGGTTTATTTGCAGATGCGTAGATACTTATTGCAAGCCGTAAGTGTGTGTTTTGCCGACGTATCCGCAATGGCGCCTAAGGATATATCCGTGCCAAGACGACCAAGGTGTATGCACTAACCCGCTTGGGCAATTTAGCACGGATATAGAGTAGTTGGTCTCGAGGAAAAGCAACATATAAATTCAAAGTTCCATTGTTCCTACAAAATTCCCTCCAGCAATATAATGTGAAGTCAGCCTTGAAGTCTTGCTATTGGGCTACTTCGAGAATCCCGAGAGTCGTCATGTTACACCTATTAGAGCCCTCAAAAGTAGAGGGTATGACCATTATCTTGTACCCAGCCGTCGAGCTGGCTGCTCGCAAAAAATCTGCCTTTCCTTGAGGCCATTCAGATTTGAGCTTCAACCTCGCACTTCTAGAAAGAGCTCGTTCTGGACTTGTTGTTGTCAAAGGCGTCGGGGGAAATTTCGGAGTTGGCTTCAATGAGTTTAGCCTCGAATTGAACGAAGGACGAGGGTGGGATTCGTTGATACTGAAGCCGAATTCAATAGGTATTTGATGCCGGAATCTGTGCAGCAAGTGGTGCGAATATTGAAGTGAACCCAGCGGTGAAACTTGTGATTGATCTAGTGCTATGTTTAGTGCTGCTAAGTCTGTTGTAAAGTCCGATGGAGGTTACCTTGTTGTATTTGATTCAAGGATTGATAATGACCTTTAATAATGACAAGAGGGAGTATGCGATACGGAGTAGGGTGCTGTTCTAGTGCCCTCTGTATTGACCTGAAACTGCTTGTGCTGCAAAACCGTCTCTATCTCATTGTCTTCAAACCCGGTGTGACATGACGATGCTGCTCCCCTGGGATGATCGTCTGTTCTTCGCACGAAGAGCAAATTTGCCACCCGGCAAGGCTTGAGTCGACTCCTATTGATGTGTGCTGCTGAGTTTCATCCGTGAGCAGTCTCTCTCTCTCTCTCTCTCTCTCACTCTGCTGCTACGGATACAAGCACAGAATTGCAAAGACGAGAAAATGGTATTAGATGTGAGGAGGGAAGCACTCCTACGGGAGCACGTTATATATTGATTCTTGAGTCCAATCCTGGATAGGTTTCACTTGCTTTCTCCAAGCCTCAAGAGACATGCGCGGAGCTACAAGACGCTCGAGAGAAAAGATTCTTCCTCTTTTAACCCAAGAAGCCATAAGTATAAGTCAGCTATCGCATTTCGTACTCGAGCAGGTGTTGGCCCATGAATTGGTGTACGCTCTCCGTTGGAACCCACCGCCCATCAAGTTCAAGAATCCAGGAAATCGACAGTTGAACCGGGTCTTCACTCCCCAGTACTTCCATCACCTTTTTTTTTTTTGGTTTTTTATTTTTTATGTCAGTAATTGGCGCAAGTATTCCCTCAGGACAATGATAGTCCGACATTGGGACTCAACGCTCAACACTCGCATCGAGTCTTCAGATCTTTCCTATGAGCCATTTTTACGGAGTTCAGCGATCGACCTCGCTCACTTCGGAATACCGACGTCCAGACCCGATCATCGAGACAGGCACCAGTCCTCGACGTACATGATCCGGACGCATTGATGTGTGTTGCAGGATGCCTCCTGCGGCTCCTACAGAGGTCCCCCTTCCCCCTTCCCCTTTTCGACTTCAACTCTAACTCAATTTGCGACCTGCGATTTAGAGAATTTAACAACAATATATTGAACACGACCCAAGCTCCACAGTCTTCTCCGAGGGTCCTATCCTACCATAATATGAAACCGCACCGAGTAGCGCCTGCCGGCGTCCCAGAAAGGCACGCGCAATCATCCACTGGAGCAAGGGCGGGATGAATGATGTCATTACATTCCACCGAGCAAACCGAAGCTCAAGCCTATTCCCTCGCTCAGACTCGCTCGCGCTTACCCAAGACATTGGCGTCGTGCGTTGGCGTTGGCGTTGGCGTTGGGCGTTGGCGTTGGCGTTAGGCGTTGGCGTTGGCGTTGGCGCTGGCGTTGGCGTTGAGCGAGACTCCCCCTGCTCATCTGATTGCTTGGCGGTGCCGGACATACCTTAGGGTATGTGATACGCACGGTCGATCATAGGCGATTGGCGTCTACCGGTGGCTCCGGCAAATCACTCCAAGGCGGGTGTTCTATTGAGAATTGTGCATAAAAGCCACTACCAATTTCCCAGCGTTTTGTCCGCGCTATTGGGTTGTCTGGCATGCGTAGATTCTCTGCGCTATGACTGTTTCTGATGGTGCTCGGACTTGATCTCATACCCGAAGGTGAAGGGTGTACGGGCATTAGGTGATCTACTTGCCCGATTTCTAGCTCTCGCCTTGATCGCGGTCCTTTCGAGTTCCTGGCGCGTGAGTGACACGAGGGCGAGGTGGATGCAATCCTTGAAACGCCAGCCTGTAATAGAATCTCGACCCCGCAAATCGACCCTGTACACAGGCACGCTCGAGGAGGGCTGATCCCAGGGTCTTGGAAACATAACCTTTTGCCACCGGGTGTTGTATCCGGGCTGTCGGGACCAGGACGCAAGGCGATGCGATGTCCTGCACTGCAAGTCAACATGAATGGGGGCAGAGGAGCATCGAGCCAAGCCCAGCGGAGCAAGTTATACTATCTTTTTTTTTTTCCCTGCAATGTTAATTGCTGAGATCGAGAGACTTTCACGGTGAAGTATGCAAGGGGGTGGGGGCTTCAAGGGGGCGACACCGCTAAGCTCAGGAACACCCAACACCACATCGATCTGGCTCCTGTCCCTGAGCCTACAATATTGATCTGTTTGGTGCATTTCGTGCTTCGTGCTCCTTTTTCATAGGTGGCACTTTTTACCGTGCCGAATCCGTGCCAATGCCAGTGCGCCAGCAAATTGAGACATATCATGGTGCCCTCTGAACCCTTAAACATCTCCTACGGCTCCCTAATGGGTTGACAAATTGGAGTTTATCAGCTTCAACGGTTCAAGCCCTAATTATTCAATCTCATATCACATCCATTCAATAGTTACCGGTAGTCGGTCTGTTGAGGGCTGGGGGAAGATGATATCTCTGGACGAAGTCAACACTGACCCCGGCAACGTGTAATGATAATGATTTCATCTCTGCGACAAGCTGCGATAACTCAGTCACGCAGTGCATGAGTTCCCCGAGTAATGTGATTCATGATTCAACATCGACGTCAGGGCAAACATAAATGCTCAACGGACCTGCAGCAAATCATCCGTGATCTTGCACAGGCGGATTCTGCTGCTGCAATGCCGTGGAATGTTGAGCCAGAAGACCCAGTGCAATAGTACTGTGATCCATAGGTATGTCTGAGCTCACTCGATTGGCCCAGTGCATGAATGGACCACTCTGGATTTTCCCCGCAAAATGTTTACCCGTCAATCTTGCCGAATATTGGCATGGTGTCAAGAGGCTTGCATCTCATGCACGACCCACCCAGGTAATTGATCAGACTCGGATGCTTTCGTTGCTCACAGAGACATGGATCTGAGAAGAATCTAAATTCGATAGTGCGAGTCTCGAGGACCGGGTGCCTGTGTCGTCCCCAAGTGGGGGTTTCCGTGCTAATGCAAGAGAGTGATGGTGAATTGGCGCTAATCATGGGGAATTCCCGAGGAATTCTGGAACTATGTCTCGGTCGCTGTGAGAGTCGAATGACATCAACCTCTCATTTGGATATCATACGCGTGAACCAGTACCTCAGGTACCGTCCGCGTCCAAGCGTAGTGCCTACGTTTAACCGCAACTCACTTCAGGGGTGCAGAGCCTCAGGAACACTTATTTTGCTTTCCCCTGAATATCACCGTGCTGGAAGAACCCCCGCAAAGGTCTGCCCAAAAAGAAAAAAAAGCCAAGTGTAGTGTGAGGGTGTCTCCATCGCTCTCAAGGCCCAGCACAGACTGCAGAGTGGCATGTGTGCAACCAAGGCCGCGACCGTGAGATCAGCCAACTGTCGCCACCAAGGCTTGGTGGCGTGTGTGCTAGTCAGACTGACCTTTTCGATAACGCTGTTTTGTGTGGCATGACTCAATGCGACCATAAAGCTCAAAGTGCATGAACAAAAGCACCACTCAAACCCTCAAAGTTCACCTAGTGGTGAGCTAGCATCGATACAGGAAGTGGTCAGTCTAGTTCGCATGCGCTCAAACACAACCAACCCAGGCCAAGGCGCTGAATATGCTCGATTGTCGAATATGGAACAAATGAGAGAAGATTGAAGTAAGTCAGTCTCGTAGACGCAGGGGTCCCCCGCGATATCTGGGGACATTGTGGCTTTCCACTGGCCCTTGCGGCGAACTACGTCTGTGCTTAGGCTTGGAGACAAATCAAGACCCACCGGGAGCTACAATGATAAGGCTATTTGGGGGCAAATGACCGTCACAGGCCCAGAATGTGGAAAAAAGTGGCTGTTCGAAGCATAAAGAGCCAGCCTATACATGGAAACCGTCACCGTAATCTCGGGCGTGGCTTGGGAGTTCCACGGGCTCGGATAGGTCGCGTTGTATGGCATTCCGCTTCACACATCTTACTGTAGATCACTCGCTGTTCAAGGCATTCGAAACTAGATGCATAATTCAAACCGCTAAGGCTGGGCCCCAAGTGCGAAGGTCGAAAGGCGTTCCTGAAGAAGCAGTGGAGAACGGGGGGATGGGTCGTCAGATCTGCCACTCAAATAAGATCGACAGATATGGATCTACACGGGTGTAACAAACGCCTCCGAACTGGGCCTCTCGGCCATTCGGACGAAGCAGACCTATCTGCAGTGTTTACCAGTGACTCGGGTCCATCTCTGACCTAATCTTTCTGTGGCTCAAGACGGGGTCTGTTCGCATCACAGAGTTTACTAACTCGCCATTCACCGCGAATTAGAACCTGGATTGAAGCACGGACGAGCTGTCAGATTTATGGTCGTGACCAAACGCTCATGTGTTGAAGCTATGTGATTGTCAATGAACCGAAGAAAGCCGAAGGACCACAGCAGAGAAGATCTTTGTTTCGGCATTGACCCACTGTAGAGTACTTGACGTCGAAGTAGCTCTCAGATATTCAGCGGGGAGAACACCCGCTCGGAGGCAAATTGCAAATTGAAAAATCTCCTACTGTCAAACATACGCGAGTCGTCAGTTCCGAGGAATGAGGATTCTTGAGCGATAACACCACGGGGAGGAATTGGAATCACCCGCATGGAGATCAATCATCTCGCCACCCACTGAGTGGCTTGGACTGACTCGAGAATGTCGCAGTTTTCAGACCACGCTACCATGCTAGTCAACGGGCTCAGACCAGAACACCCCTACCAACCCCGTTGAATGGATGGACCAACCAAAGCTGGTGGCTTGAATTGGGGTCCTGACTGACGCGTGATGTATCAGAAACCACCCCTGAGTCCAGATGCAGGTCCAAAATAGCCCGCGGTAGCGGCAAGAGGTATCACTCGGCGGGAGAAGAAAGACCCAGCCCCAGGAACCCGATGGAATGCATGCTGGTTGTTTTCTCCGGGAAAAAACAATACAATGCAATAGTGCTGTGTCGTGGAGCATTGCTCGTTTTAGCCATATGCACATTCCAATGCCGGTGACGAAGGACCCCACGAAACAATAAAAGTCGAGGTCACATAATAATCAAAAGACAAGAGGGGCAAGACGCGCAGAATAGTGAAGAGCAATGGAATGTGCGATGCTACGTCCCGGCCAGTTCCCCGTCAGAGACCCGCACAGACCAGGCATAACGTCTGACCTGTCAAGCCTAGAACCTTTGAACCCGATCGATCAAAACATCCCCCACTGGATTCCGCCACCAAAGTGATTTCAGTTCGCAGCGAGGATCTGGAAAGCTCTCTTTTGTCTCTGAACCTTGAACTATAGCAGAGACAATGAGGGAGAGACATCTTCAAGACAATCCGGTGGAGACTACGCTAGGGCGATCTCCACCATAACGGGGACGATCGACATGGAAATCGAAATGGAAATGGAAACCAGAAGAGTAAATTGTTTTAAAAAAAAAATAATAATAAATAAAATAAAACAAAAAACCGTCTGGGGGAAGGTGATTAAGCAAATGCATGTCACTGAATTAGACTCTACTCACATTTCACGGAACGTAAGAGGCGCAGCCGAGCATTCCAGTGGGATTATGTACCCGCGTACTTAGATGATATCCGATGGGCGATCGATCCACCTGCAGGAAAAAAAAAAAGAGGAAAAAGAGAAACGGGACATAGTCAAAAAAATTGGAAATTAAAATCAAAATAAAAATAAAATTCACGAACAAAGTTAGGGATGGGGCAAATCCGTCGATCCAAGGCCCCGATCAGAGGCCCAGGAACAAGCTTCCCTCTCCCAGTCGCCCATGTATAAACCGGCCTCCCCAAGACACCTGGGGACCCTTGCTCTCCCTATCTTATAACAAGCCCCTGCCAATCCACTACTTCTGAGACCAGCCTCCTTGTTCACGCCCAGCTCACCTCCCAATCCACCTAATTCCACCCTCTGGATACCAAGGACCCGCGTTCGAGGGTCTCCGTCGCCAGTCTCTTGTCTTCCAGCCACAGGTCCGGTCGTCTCATCTTGTCCCAATTCGGGAAGCCAGCGACGAGGAAACGCGCTTGAAGCTCGTTACCCAGCGCGACTCAGACGATCCTACCCCAGATCTGGATCCCCGTAGCAGAGCCCATAGTCTGCATTCCTGGCCTTGCGTAGGGTCCAGGCACGCGACGCGATATCAATCCGAATCATGGCGTATAGCTGTAAGTCCGATTCCCCACCAGTCGAGATTCTATGCTGGGCCAATTTGTTTATTTCTGCTCGTTTGTCCCTTTCCTTCTTCCCTTTCCTCATCCTCGACATTCTTTCTCTTTCCTCGTGTACCCCTCCCTCGTTCTCTTTCCTTTTTGCTTGTTGCTTCCTGCTCTCGTCTTTCGCTACCCCCTCTACCTTCGCTCTTTCCGTCCCTTCACCGGACTAAACATCTCCTCCTTCAGGTGAAACTCTCGACCACGTTACTCCAGACTTCAAGACCGAAGACCTCGACGATATGAGACCCCAGGGACAACAGATTTCTGATCGCCTCACCGTCGAAGTTGATTGTCACTCTTTGGGCCCCAACGATTGCCCCTCCATGACCTCCAGCTTTTCTCCTTTGGAATCTCCTACTCCCACCCCGACGAGCATTTATAGCCAGGGCTCGTTGGCATCTCCTAGCTGGCACGAAGCCGGTCAATATCACAGCCTCCCCATGGAACGCCGTACCTCCGCCACTCCTTTGCGCAGCGCATTCAAGATGGCCGATCTCACATCGAGTGATGGGATGAATATGCCATATGGCAATATGGAGCGACAGGACCAGATGTCCATGCCGCAGTACCTGCCGGGCTATGATGAGAACGTCGAACAATTCTGGATCCCCCAGGATGTACCCAAGACATTCGACGAGACCAACTTTCCTTACCAGGCACCAATGCCTCAGTACCACACAATGGGCCGCAACTACCACTACCGGCCTCAGCAGCCCGCCTACCTTCCGGAATCAGCCTCCAATCCGTGTCTGTCTCGTCCCATGTTCACCCAATCCGATCGCATTCCCAACTCCATGTCCATGTCCAACATGCTTCCTTGGATGCCGGCCCAGGAGTCCATGACAACTCAAACTATTAGTCCTCAGCAGGTCCTCCCTGCGGGTCCCGTCACCCCACCTTCTTCCTCTTACTCCGAGTTTCCTACCCAGCTTCAAACATTCAAAGCCCACACTCCTTCTACTCCCGTCCGTTCAGGATCCTTCTCTGGTACCGATACACCCATGAGCCGAGTTTCCAGCGGCCATGGTCATGAGCACTACGAGGAGCACCCTGTTTCTCCGGTCTATATGACTGGCTCCATGCGCCACCGTCAGCCTTCCCGAAAGCCGTCCAAGAAGCAACTCATCCGCTCCAGTTTGAGCCTGGAAAACCTGCCTCCCATCATCAAGCAGGTTCAGTTCAAGTGCAAGGAGCCTGGTTGCAAGGGTCGCTTTAAGCGTCAAGAGCATCTCAAGCGTCACATGAAGAGTCACTCTAAGGAGAAGCCTCACGTTTGCTGGGTTCCTGGCTGCCACCGCGCGTTCTCTCGAAGTGACAATTTGAACGCTCACTACACCAAGACCCACAGCAAGCGGGGCGGTCGCAACCGCTATGTCGCTACCCTAGACGAGACCAGTCCGGATTACAATCCTGACTTCCGTGGCCAGCTGACTCCCGACGGTCGTCCTCTCTATGGTACCAAGTTGGAGGATGCCATCCCCGACTGTGGTGACCTTAGTGATCACTGGGATGACTAAATACAACCCCCAATAAAGTACATGCGAAAATCCAATCTAACCCCCAAAAACCCCCCTAAAAAAAAGAAATCAAACCAAACCCCGACAAAGACACATACACTTGTTTACCACGCGACCTCCCGACCACGAACAAACCGAAATGAGCAATACAAACATGGCGCCATTTCGGCCCGGGCCCTGGATATTTGATACCCTTTCGTTGGAGGATCGGCTGCCATTATCGGCACAGGCATATCTCGGCCAGCTGAACTGGCCGCTGCGGCGTTGTACATGTCTCCTGGGAAAAGAGACAGCTGTGATTATTTTCTTTTATTCTTGCATAATTTGTCCGGAGCTCGAGGGCTGGGTGGGGATCTCTGTTTCGAAGGCGTTTGCATATTACTTTGCCTCGGTCGCCGTGGGATAATGAGTTGAAAAAGGGCGATTCTGTACAATCCGCTACCACTGTGCTTTTTTCTTTTTCTTTTCCTTTTTTTTTTTTTTTTTTTTTGTTTCTGTACCACCATTGATTCTCACTATCACCTTGTGGCATAATACGAAATTCAAAAAGATGAGATGTCATCCTGTTCCACTTGTAGACCATTCCACTCACATTTTTCCTCTCTCCACCTCTGAACTTTCCTTCAACTTCGATTCCTCTCCCGTATTTCCCCGAACGTGAACGTTGCTTGGGCTTCCAAATACTGGTGATTGTCCATTCATGCGCAACATGGGTCTCCCCCTGTCGCCTTGACACAGCCGACTCTTCGGTGCGTGTTCCACGGTTCCTGCTCGTCCAGCAGCCACATGTTACACATCACACTGGGCCGCGAGCAGCGCCCCTCCCCAATCTTGGACGCGGTCCCTGGATCTCTCCAAGCGATCTATCTCTCCGGTGGAGTATGCGGGATTCTCAAGGTTCCTCACCGTCATCCAAGATCCCCCCAATGTGACTCCGTTCTAGGTTCATGTTCATGTTCATGTTCATGCTCATGTTCATGTTCATGCTTCCTATTCCTGTACCTCGCCACTTGTTCTCTCCACATTCCATTGCCAACGGGCTCACTTCCTATTCGCAATCCCCTGGGTCAGACGCCATGGCTCTTTAAAACTCACGCTTTTGCCCCCCCTCGTTCTCGCTTTTCATACGTACAGCTCATGCCAGCCATTGCCTTCACCAATTGGTTTCCTTCGTCTCCCATGGCCCCCATTCCCTGCAAAATAAGTGGAGTCGGACTCCAACGTTGGATTCTTGATCATCTTTCTTCGCCAAGGCCTTGGAGACGCCGCTCGGACGGTGCAGTCGAGAGCCGCGCATTCATGATCTACCAGGTTTTCTTTTGGTGATCCTTCTCGATCGGCTCGGCTGCATGTCGAATTCCCAACACTTTGGGCTCCACCGTTTGTGAGTCGGTCTCCCAAGAAGTAGGTCCCCTCTCCCCCCCCATGATCTCCACGGGCCCGGCCTTTTCGTGGACCTGCAGTTGGGATGCAGGTCTTTAGGTTGCGTAGAGAATGTGACGACTTTACCGCTTCTATGGAACTTTGTAGACAGAACGTACAGTAGTGCTAAACCCTCTATGATTGGATTTACGCTCACGCTCTCTAGTTGCTCTTACTGATCATGGATATCCATTTCCCAGCTTCTAATTCCAAATTATGAGATCCACTCTGCAATCTATTATCCACCAGATCATAACGAGCAATAGAGCCTTTGCACCGGAGTTGAGAGCTTGTCACACTGCATTTGGTACGCTGGAGTTTCCAAGGCCAGGGTTTTCTCTACTGATACTTGTTCTGGAATCCCACTTGATCAAGCCTGTGGAATTATTGGCATGCTTGCTTTTGCGCGTATGCGCCCACGTATCTTTGACTCTTTATTTTTAGTTTTCCTTTTTCTTCAAAGTCTCCTGCCTCATCTACTGGTCTATTTTTGTGAAAGCTTGCGGAGTGAAAATGATCGTCACTGGTCCTTTTGCTACCATGAGACTTGTGGACCCTGGAACTTTGGTTTCGGGAGCATGGTGCACGATCCACGGGTCCGCGGGTCTGGAAAATCCACCCGAAATGCACTATGCACTACTACCATGGAAGATCCAAAAGGGTCCCAGCATTCCTGAGCAGAGCCTGGCCAGTTGGGATCACTGCCGCGTGTTGTCTCGGTATGTCTGGGCGTCTGCTGGGCCGTGGAAGGCGTACCTCGTCACCGTGCTCCGCTATTGTCGTGTCCGAGCCGAGTTCATCGACGGCTACAGGATGTCTTAATCGGGTGGG
This sequence comes from Penicillium maclennaniae, assembly GCF_028827695.1. Taxonomy (NCBI): domain Eukaryota; kingdom Fungi; phylum Ascomycota; class Eurotiomycetes; order Eurotiales; family Aspergillaceae; genus Penicillium; species Penicillium maclennaniae. The sequence continues at coordinate 199,717 of NW_026623215.1, read as the reverse complement.
AGTATGTGGTGGTTGGATGCAACGTTCAACTGGGGGAATAACTTCCCCGCTTGCTTTGATCGCCGTGCGTTCGGGCGACATGCATTGGAATGTGATATTGGGGACCTGGAGCAGGTCGGCTGTTGAGCGCGAGGCCTGAACTGGCGAGGTCAAGATAGTGCATAGCTTGGAGTTGCAGTTGCAGTGCAGAGAGGAGATTTGCGGAATCTGATTCTGCCTGTTCATGTCAGGTCCGAAGAGCCGTTTATCCCTCGCGGTCGCCGTGGCTCAGATCGTACGTACGTGCTCAGATGCCGTCTCAAACTTTACCGTGGACTGTCTTACTTTCATAACAGAGTCGTCTTAAGACATGAAGTGCGCGATTTTTTTTTTTTCTTTTTTTCTTTTTCATAAAGATTGAAAAACTTTTGGGTATCAATGCTGAAGTCGGTGTGTACTTCGTGTCTGGTCATGACAGCGGTGAGGCATTCCACTTGTTCTTGCATCGGTCAATCTTGCATCTTGCATCTTGCATCTTGCATCTTGCACCAGAGTGCCTCGTGTCGGAATCTCAGCTCCACGTTCAATCTTTCTTCTCCAGGATACCTTGTCATTTGCAATTTCGCCCAACTCTCGGTCTGAGTTGTACTTCGAAAAATCTATATACAGATTGACGGCCAAATATTTACTTGCCCTAAATGGCAATATGTTTAGTCATGGGTTCGACTCATTGGGGACTAGCGTACCTGGTACGGGGGTGAGCCGGCTTAGTCATTCCACATATAAAAACTCTTCCGAGCGGCTGGGCAACTTCACTTTCACTTTACCCGCTATTGTAAGGGTCAAATATCAAAGCATAAGAGATCTGCTGCGAGATTGATGTTTCTCGGATGCAGCTCTCTACACGTAGTCAATGGACCATCGGTCCCCCTCACGGTGATGATACAACTTCTTTTGGCATGACCTCTATGAGTGACCAATCAACCCAATATTCAAGCTCAACAGTCTGAGTGAGGGCTCAATTGACTATCTATGTTCCTATATTCAAGTACCTTTAAAGTACCTTTATTCAATGTGACCACGATCTGTGCACGTCCTATTTATTTCTCTTTCAGTTTGCATCCGGCTCGTCCGTAGAGCACTGATGGTGGCGGAACGCCCGCCTACCGACGCACGAATTGAACATCTCGTCCAGCCTCTCGAAAGGCCAGCACTTCGTCTGATCTAAAAAAAGAAATATTAAACAATTAAAAGCTTCCCAGTGCGATGACGCTCAGTCCTGCAAATATCCAGTCGATCTTGCCGCCTAGGTCTGCCTCCGTCATGTTGCACAAGTGCGGGATCACCACGTTCCAGATCGTTGAGAAAGTAGTTGAAGGTAAATCCAATGGCCATGGATTTGGCGCGCAGATGCATGGCAGAGACTTCACCGGCACTGGCCATAGCTGGGCCATGAACCCACCATAATAGTTGAAGGAATATGCCAACAACCCTAGGCCAGACGTCCGTGTCAGATGTTGTCATTTTTCATGAGACTGAAGGTTAAAAAATAGTGAACTTACCACAAGGCAGCACTAGAGTGCGGAAAACAGCTCGCGATCCCCATGATTGTGAACAACCTGGTTTAAAGCACAATGCCGAATATGATCAATCTTCTTCGTCCACACTTGCTACCAGATAGAACCTTGGGAATGGTACTGGCGACACCAAACGCAATACCAATCTCGGTCATCATTCCCACTTCTGACGAAGACATGCCGGCCTGAGACCAAGAAGTATAGGCTGTTCGTCATGAAGCTAGACCCGATCACCTGGGACAGGACATTGCAGATGAAGATGATTCGAGTGCGGCGCCAATTGGTTACCCGGAACCGTCTGAGACAGCTTGCATCTTTGAATACTGCGCTTCGTGTTCTTTCTTCGTTGATCTCAGACAATTTTTGCTCGATAAGTTGTGTGACTTTGATTGGTTCGTTGCCCAAATCTGCTGAGCGATTGCTGGGCATTCTCTCGGCCATCTTTTATGACGAGAAAAGACGGAAATTCGAGAGGGAGATGGGAGGAAGAGAGCGATGACCCCAGGCCAGGCCTATACTGTGGCAAAAAGGACCTAGAATGAGAGATCAGTCTAGTGCTTGGGATTAGCCACAGACAAAACCGTACCTTGTAAGCCGAGGTAGCCCAGATTCTGAATTTCGTCAGTCAAATGTTCGAGGCTGGAATTACAACACAGCACTCTCCCAAGTCAAGTCACCAAAGCCGGAAAGTTCCCGGCCATTAAGTTGCCGATACCCAGAGACTCGCTAATGCTTGATAAGAAAAGGGGGGCCCTCAGAATGTAATTCCACTCGGCATGAGGAATAATCTGACGAGTGGTCTCTTCGAGACATTTCTACGATTCATCTGTCGAGAGTGAACAGTCCTATCGCGCCGTTAGTGTCACATCCCAATATCAGCCTCGATGTCTGCGCTTGCCTGAGAGTCTTCATGTAGTATAAACCCCGGCAATTCCGTGCTGATGATTGATGACGAGCCGGGTACAGTTGGAGAATGGCGCAGCACGCGGGCACTGATGACGTTCTCCTTCGCCACGAGATATGGAGGAATGTCTATCCTCTCAGGACGCCATCACTCTGCGTAGCCCTTGCAAGACCTAAAGCTCACTCGTCGCCCATTGACAAACAGGCGGTATCGACTATCGGCGGAAACTTGAATAAGCAATCAACCCCCAGCCTGACTAGTCCATTGAAAGGCCTTGCGGAAGAGGAAGTACGGCTGCGGCCGATGATCCTGTTCGAGATACCTGGGATTCCAGATCCACTGAGCTACTTTAATGTGTCAGACCGAAAGTGTGCCATAACACAACATCTTAAGCGACTGATTAAGATCGCTTACGTGCGATACCGAAAGGAATTCGAAGTTCTCTCTCCACGCCATGTTTCACTGATTGAAGATCACTGCGCTGGAAAATAAAACAAGTTGCGGCCGCTTGGCTCGGATATGCCGCTCGGCGATTCTTGCCCCTACTCTTCCCCATCTTCTCCACACTCTTTATTAATGTGGACATGACTTAACATCTCAGCTCGTTCTGGTTTGCGCTCTCTACGTTATACTCTTCAGGGTCGAGATACAAGTTCGTTCAATAGTGGATTGCATTTTCACTCCTATTCCCTATTTCCATTCCCCACCCCCATGACCAGCCAGATCCAATGATGAAAGGTAAACTCCTGTACAAAATGGTATCGAATCGAAATCAGTAAGCCCCGTCCAAAAAAAAAAAGAAAAAAGAAAAAAGAAGATAGAGAAAGGCCTTAGTGCCAGATAATAAAAATCAAAAAGAAAGCAAAGGTGAGAAAAAACCGAAACCATGGCAAAAGATGGTGCAAAACGCCAGTCCACTTGGTCTCCGCGATGTCGGTCCCTGTACATTTCCCAAAATGAAGAGCAAACGCAGAATAGAAATAAAACGAACGGGTTTGAAAACGGAAGAGCAAAATTACCGGCGTCTGTTCACATGCTTCCCTAGATCGAATTTCTTATCGAAGTTTCACCCCGGAAGATACACCTCACGATCAGTTGCCCATGCCATTGTGCATCATATTTTGCTGCTGCATCTGCTGGGCCTGCATAGCAGCCTGCGTTGCCCGATGTTGCTGAGCAGCTTCCCGCTCGCGCCGCATTAGATCTTGAACCCATGCTTTGGCATTCTTCTCCAAGCCGGCACCATACTGCTGCGCAATCTGTGGCGGATACTGGTTCGGTGGTCCATATTGTTGCATATACCGCTGTGACATCTCGTGGCGAAGATTCAATAAACGCTGCTGATAGAGTCGGTTGTATCGCTGCGCCATGGTAGCACCCTGCATGTTCGGTGGAATCTGTCCACCGTTGGCCTGAGCTGCCGCCATCAGCATCTGTTGCTGCTGTTGCTGCGCCTGCTGTTGTTGTTGCTGTTGCTGTTGTTGCTGCTGCTGCTGAGACATTTGCGGGCTGCCAGCATGCTGATTTGCTTGGCCTTGTGCTATTTGGCCATTTTGCTGCTTGACCATTTGCATTTGCGCAAACTGGGCGCGCATGAGCTGCGCCTGATACGCTTGCTGGTTGTGCTGAGGAATCTTTTGCATATTCTGAGAATTCTGCTGTTGCGACTGCTGTGCTTGCATCATTTGCGCCTGCTGCTGCTGTTGCTGCTGCTGCTGTTGCTGCTGTTGCTGATGGGACTGGATATTCTGCTGGGCGTGAATATTGGCCTGCATTTGAGCGAATTGTTGCTGCGATAACTGATTGGGGTTTCCCCCCATATGTCCTTGCGCAGCAAGAAGTTGTTGTTGCTGCTGCTGCTGCTGCTGCTGCTGTCGTTGTGCAAGCATCATCTGCTGGTGCGGGTTGAGTGCTGCAAGATTGTTTCCATTCATCTGCGGCGTATTGGCCATAACAGCTTGGCTCATCATCGGGGTCTGGATGTTGGCGTGGTTTGGACTGCCCTGAGCCATCCTTTGAGTCGGAGTGACATTGCGCATAATGGGCGTGGCATGCGACAAGGCCGGCGTGCCTTGAATCATCTGTGGTGTCCCATTGCGGCTGGGACCCTGTTGGCTTCTTGAGGGTGCCATTGGATGGCCCATCATGTTGGGATGCGCATGTTGAAGAGATGATGGCGGTCGGGGCGGGCTTCCGGATTGCTGAGATCCACTCATCGCCATCGGGACGGATTGTGGTACCATATTGTTACCAACTAGCGGCGAGGACATGTTGAGTGGAGTTTGTTGGCGTATAACGGGGGAGGATTGTTGCCCCTGACTGACTCCGTTGGGATGTGCCATGACGTGGCGACTTTGCTGGGCAGCAAGCTGTGCCTGTGCCTGTTGTGCAGCAAGTTGCTGCTTCCGAGCTTCGTCTCGGATGTGCTCTTCGGCCTGCCTTGCTTCAATTGCCTTGCGGCGCTCCTTTTCTTGCTCCTGCTGTTGTCTCTTCGCCAGCTCTTGCTTCATCTTGATCTCGTGTTCACGCTTAGCCTTCTCCTCATGCTGCATTCGTATAGTCTCAAGAGTCTTAAAGCGAGAGAAGCGTGGTTCAAATGCCGCAACACCTGCTGCGTCATCAACCACGGCAGCCTTAGAGCCAGCACCTGCGCCGGAAGTGGCGGGCTCGAGGCGCTCATCCATAATGAGCATAAACCTCTCCTCTTCGGCCGCAAGGGCTTCATCTGCAGCGAGCTCGGCGATAGTTCTCTTGCGACGCTTGGGCGATGGCGGTGGAGCGTTGTGAAGTGGGCTCTCCATAGACTTCAACAAATCTTGTGATGCCGCGAAACTATCCACGGGGTCCAGATAGAGGGGAGGAGCCAGGGCTCGGATGAGTAATGCTTCACATTCCGGGAGGTCTTGCGGCTCAACAAGAGTCTTCTGTCGCTTTGTAACGTGTCCCCGTTCATCCTGACCACCTGATGCTTGAGGTACGGCAAATGAGGAATTTGTATGAGAAAATTGGCTCTGTGCTGCTACGCTCGCGGCTTTGGGGTCAGGTGTAGTAACAAGCAAAGTTAATTCAGCCTGTAACACGCGAGACGTCGGGTGAAGGACGGTGGTGAATACCCGCGGCTTCAGCGGGGCATCCTTGCTGTTTTTTTCGGTCTCTTTGACTTGAGTTTCGGAGCCATCGCCTTTAACCTGGCCATCGATTTGGCTTGAGGTTGATTCAGCCGGCTTAGAAGTGGGCAAGTCGGCGGTGAGCTGGTTTTGTTTTGGATACGGAACGTATGCTGATGGGGTGACATGTTCGTTGTAGTTGTGAAGGGAAAACGGGACATTATTTTCATTGGTGGTCGCAGCAGAAGTCTTCCTTGTCTGCGCAGATACAGACTTGTGGTCAACTACACGAACAATGAGACAGCCTGTGAGGGTTCAATTAGTAGGTGAGGGTCAAGGCCAAGCACCTAGGAGGAGAAAAGCTACCTTCGTAAAACCGTACTCCAGACCGGAGGAGCTCTTCGATCAGATCATGTGGCACGGTGCCTTCGCGAATGTGCTCGATGACCACCTTCATCTCCGAATTGTAAGGAAAACTTCCATCTTGCTGCTCGAACCGGAAATGTGTAGGATGAAGATGCACAATAAGAGACGGAGGGCACTTTGCGTATTTTTTAAGTATATATTGTGTTGTTTTGACTGCAATTGCAACAAGGACTAAAGTCAGTCCATCATGCGCTTTTGCGGAGGCATTGCGGAATGATTAGGAGGGTATGCCATACCGTAGGGCTCGGGACGCCTTTTTCCCACCCGATTGTCATTTCCCAGTGAGCTTGTTCTCGTCACTCCCCGTGTGACTCGAGCGGCAGGATCTCCGGGTCTTTGCGCCAAATTCCTGGTCCGGTTCAGGGGACCTTTGGCCCCGTTCGCCACGTGAAGCACACCATTGGTGAGACTGGGACTAGACCCAGAGGATATGCCTCCAGGGAGACGTTTAGAGGTGGCAGGTGGAGAAGATAAAGGTTGTTGAGCCTTGACTCCGTTGACCCCGGCCTGGGGGAAGGCGGGGGCGGCCGCTTCATCTTCGGGGATGCGACGTGGGCTTGGAAATTGCGGTAGCCATCGTGGCGGCACGACGCGCGCAATCGGTATGAATTCGGTAAGTGAGAATGCGATTTATCAGAAAGCCGATCGGGCGATGCTGGTTCAAAGCCGAACTCCGAGGAAGAATGGGATGAGTGATGCGCGAGACATGTGGGATCGGACGGTCAGCTCAGGTCACCAACGCGGTGAAGTCGAGCTAGAAATGCGTGGCAGCTGTCAGTGACGCTTATTATAAGAGAGCGAAAGCGTCCATCCAGCGATGTCGCGAAGGAAATGTATCGGGGGAAGCGCTAGACTACCGCGGGCTTGCAGAGTGAGGTGAGGTGCCAAGCCGCGGTGACGCTCCAGAACGGTCACATGACTCCGCGCACGACGCTATCACCTGATCTGGAGCTTCTGTATCGGACTTGGTTTGCATCCATCACGTCCGGGACCTTTCTCTTCGCGGTGTGCAAGATAGCCTCTATCCCTCTTCGGGGGCTCAAACTATCATCAGAGGAAGATAAAATCTTTATTATCAATGCTATCAAGATGAAGGCGGAACAATCCTCCGAAGGTACTAGCAGAGGCCACCAGTATCGTGACCCAAAAGCACTATATGAAATAATGCATAATAACATGGAAGACAGGGGAATCGAAAGAGAACAATCATCAAGGGGTAACGATCAAATCAGGTATAGACAAGTAAAAATAAAAAGGTATTGACATCAACATCATTGGGAAGTAGACAAGGCGGGCATTTAGTCCAAACCACGCACCCGACGTCGCCAGTCGTCGCCAACACGGAGGGCATCTACCACGTCGATCCGTTTGCCGATGCCTGTGGTACCTTCTTTCTGCCACCATTTCTCACCTTTATCTGCAAGCGCAGACTCATCATCACTGTCAATTAAGCCACCACGGCCAGCTTCATCTCCGACCACGACGATGACCTGACGAACCCAGCCAGAGATGTGCTGAACGGCGTCACCCTCATCACCAGTAAGAGATTCTTGGACATAGACAAGATCGGGTGCGAGGTGGCGCACAAGATGCACGTAGCCAGAGGGGGTGCTGAAGGGCATGATCATGATCTCCTTTTCGACAAGTGCCTGGGCCTGTGTGTACAGAGTCTTGAAAAGGGGAGTAGTACCTTCAAGGTCATCATCTTGGCGAGATTCCACGGTCTTCCGGTTACCATCGATCAATTCACCAGGAGAAGTAGCTTCCTCGTGGGCAATGTTTGAGTAGGACGAGGCGATAGATGTGGTTTGGCGAGATGAACTTCCCTGGCCGATGGCGTGCTTGACATTGGGAGCATATATCAGAACAAAAATACGAGAGGTATCCAAGTCCACATGCTCAGGGAGGTGGGACAGGATTGACTATTGATCGTCAGCATACAATTACTTGTTATAAAGGGGTGGCGGGTTTCTTACGGCGTGTTCCGAGGCAAATTCATCCGAGTCAGCCGGAGAGACAGAGGAAAGAACAATTGCCACGGTCTTCTTCTTCTTATCAAATGAGTTTTGACTGGCAGCTGGTCCACGAGTCGGCAGTGCTCCACTCATGGCAGGTGCGGTGCCTGGTTGACCCCCAACGTTTCTGGCTGCAGCCTCCTCGGACCATCTCGTGTGGTCTTCGAAGTCGCCTCGGCCTTCTTCGCGAATAGACGTAAGAGCTCCACCGACAAGTGCGCCAGCAGCAGTCACGCCGGCCACGACTCGTCGGCTTGCGCCGTCAAAGATCTGTTGCGGGCTCGGCGTTCGGCGCAATGCACCTTGCATGCGGCCCATGAAGCTGGCATCATATCGAGCATCACCAGGAGCTTCTGGTCCTGTGCTTCTTGCGTATCCTTCTGAGGCGTATGAAGGAGGGGGGATATTACTATCGGACGGGCCGTGAGGCGGGTAAGGGGTCTCTCCTTCGAATGGTTGGTCATCTTCGTCGTCATCGTGGTTACGTTCGCTCCAGATCCATGCTGCAATACTGATGGTCGCGACACCCACTGTGAGTGCCAATGGAATCCAGTAACCCATGGCAGTGCGTCTGCCCGTCGCGCTGAAGCCGGTGCCGGCTCCACTGCGGCGGCCGCGAGGGTCCTGGGGGAATGACATTGCGATTGCGTATTAATTTAGAGATAGCGCATTTAGGGGGGACAATGTGTGTCGCAATGGGCATGCAAGTCACATCGCACGCCTCTTGCCGGAGAGGAAACAAGTGGAGAAAAGAGATAGGGAAAATGAAGCTCGACCTCGGAGCTGGGAATACATGTGGCTGGGGGCTCGGGCTCTGTGTATGCTGTTGCCGCGGTGTTTACGTATTACATAAAATCCGGAGGCGGGTCGTCTTGGGCACGTGATATGAGTCAGCTATCTGCACGTGATATCAATCAAAAAAAGCATCAAAGCGGGATGAATGGAGTCACGGCTGGCTTTGTCAACCATAGTCAATTCTCGTGCTTCGTCCTGTTCAGAAAGGCCTTGGGCTTTACAAGTCCCGTGGGAGCTCCCCGAAAGCTCTTTGCAGCCATAGCCGCATATCAGCCCTCTCGACAATCTTCCTTTTACCTGTGCGCCGCGGGGCTGTTGGAATTGACTCAAAAGCAAGCATGCCTCAATCAATCCCAGTACCGTCTACAGGGTTCCAAGCTCTCATTCTTTGTGGACCTGGAGTATCCCTCAACACTTTCACTGCGAACCCCGAGGAACATCCAAAATGCCTCGTCCCAGTGGCCAATCGGCCAATGGTTTATTATGCCATTGACTTCCTACGGAGGTCGGGAATTTCTGGTAAATGAATCCAGATCGCAGGCTACAAATGCTTGAAGCACTAATTCTTCCATATAGATATCACCTTGATTACTCCTCCTTCCTCTCTTGCGCCGCTCCAGGCTGCCTTGAAGCAAAACCCACACCTCACATCATTCTCTTCTCCCTCACCGTCCGTCCTCGCCCCCAAGGCACTCGAGATGACTATGGGTACATGTGAGCTTCTTCGTTTACCCGAGGTACAGGCATGCATCAAGACAGACTTCCTCCTCCTCCCTTGTGACCTTATTTGCGAGATACCGGGCGAATCATTGCTTGAGGCTTGGATGGTCTCTCAGAGCTCTCTTGGAGGCAGCTTAGTTCCTGAGGGGCGCAATGCCCACGGCCCCATTACTCGAGGATCTGGGGGTGAACAGGGCGGTCGCCGAGGAGGCCTGGGTCTATACTATCAAACAAAGCTTCGAGAGGAAAGTGTGAAGGGTGAGGCCACAGACTTCGTCGCTATCGCACCGCTTGATAAGGATGAAGCGCCCACAGTCTCCCATCCCGCTCAAGGGCCGGCCGCTCTACGATTTCATCTTTCCAAGGTCGTCATGTCGAGTCCGATGGACACAATCAAGGAGAAGATGGAAACCGACAAGGGCTTCCTCATTCGCCATTCGTTGGTGGAGAAGCACGCAGAGATCAAGATGTTGAGCGGCTATCGAGATGCGCACCTCTATGTCTTCCCTTACTGGATTAAGGATTTGGCCCGCAACGAGAAATTGGAGTCTGTCAGCGAGGACTTAATCGGCTACTGGGCCAAATCTGGGTGGCAGAAGGGATTGGCAGATAAGCTGGGCATGACCGAAATTTTCGAGCGGCAGCAGGATAGCCAGATTCCTGGTGAGACTGGGAGCCATGATAACGAATCTGTGGAAGAAGAAATTGACCTTCAGGCCATGAGCACCACCAAGAGCGGCTCTATCAACGCCGAGGCTGCCTTGCCCTCCTATGCCTCCCGGGTCAAGGTATCTGAAGCTGAAGCATCTAAGGATAAAAAGTCCTCCAAAGTTCCGCCCATCTTGGCATATGTTCAAAGAGAATCTGCTCCCTTCGTTCGACGTGTGGACAGCTCCGCCCTCCTTCTGTCCACCTCTCTCCGTCTAGCCAAGCTTCCATCTATTGAAGAGGTTGGCCGCATTGAGGCTTCGCCTTTCGCACACAATCAGAAGATTGCCCACCCCGAGGGGATTGCCCAACGCTGTACCGTCAGCAAGTCGGATTGTCTGATCGCCGAAAATGTCACCGTGGAGCAGTTCGCGGTAATTAAAGAGTCTGTCATTGGCAGTAACTGTCATATCTCCAGCGGCGCCCGGCTCACCAGGTGTGTCTTGATGGACGGTGTTACTGTTGGACCGAAGGCGACCTTAACGAACTGCATAATCGGTCGTAGGGCTAAGATTGGAGCCGAATCCATGCTGAAGGAATGCGAAGTGCAGGACTCTTATGTCGTGCCCGAGGACACTGATTCTAAGAATGAGAAGTTCATGGTCTTTGAGGGACTTGACGAAGAGGCTGATATGACGGATGACAACGAAGATGACATGGAGCTCTGAGGCGGTTTAGGGGGGTTCAAATGTCTCCTCTTTCCTTTTCTCCATAAATCGCCATTTTGACGACGAGATAGATTACATGACCTCAAGATATCAGTTCAAAAGCTCAAAGCTAAAATGAAAGTCTTCCCAGGTAGGAGGGTAGACCACGTCCATGCTAGCTTGGAGTTCTTACTTGAGGTGCAAAGTCATCGACTCCCGTATAGCAACCGTCTCGAACAAAAGTAATAAGCCTTTGTGGTATGCATCCTCTGCTGTCATTAACACTCGGTCATCTTCTACAAAGCATTGATGAACAAGTCTCAAGAAGCCTTGACTTGAGGACAGCCTCGCTTCGCTTGCCTGCCTGTGTCAGCAATATCATGATCGTAATCACTCCATGAGCGAGTCAGAAGTAACATGACCCCCAAGACCATGGGAACCGGCAGGATTTCCAACAGGGTCAGACCCAGCATGGACCTCACGTGCCAGTTGTGCTTGATATTGCTTGTATGTACAGTACCACAACGTCAACTACAGTAAAGGCGCGAAGCATGCGAACTTGCGCATATCACCATGTGAGGCCCTAAAAGTGGGTGGTAGTCGTCCCTGATCGGACATGGCTTCTCATGATAAAGTTGCAGTGTAGCTACAGTAGCTCTAGTGTGGGGTTGGCGTCTCCTGTGTGTCTGTGGTGAGGTACCTCAGATTGGGAACTACACTCATCAGTTGAGCGACACCACAATGTGCCCAGGGTGAATTTTCCTCGGTGCTTGTCCACGTTCTCATAACGCATGACCCTGTCGATTCGTGATATTATCTTCCACTGGTGGTGGAAGGGCGCGGAGGTGGCGGAAAGCCATGTTTGTCGCTGGAGCGTACTAGACCGGACCTTCGGAGGAAAGAGTGGAGTCCATTGCGCTGGTTTGGTCGCTTGTGGGTCAACATCTCCGTTCACAAGACTGTCATACGATGGTTGGCCAACACCAGGGATTGTATTGGATGCGCGGAAGGAGTTCATCAATTGGGGGCTCAGATGATTTTATATTGATAGAGGGGAGAGATGTTGAAGGAGATATCTACTGAATTTCTCCACGAAGGGGTCGATCTCTTTCATCAATTTCACTCGTGTCTAAACCGAAAGGGAATGAAATATCTAATGCCAATGTCAAAAACAGGGTATGATAAGAAGACAGCATCTGACGCTAACGACAGTAGTACCGAGTCAGCTCCAATGTGCGCACGGGCACGACTCGCGGCCTGGACAACGGCGCTCTGATGATCGCTACCGTACCTCTCCACACTTCTGCTTCCCCGGATGCCGGCTACATTCCTTAGCGTTGTGCAAATGTACTTCTCAGGACTTTAGCGGATGGTCACTGGATACAATATCGTGGATGCTAATTCCTTCGTACCGTGCCAATCACCCAGGCTGTAGAGATGAATCGGCCCGTGGTGCCAGATTACTGGTTAGGCAGGCGTCGACGGTCATTCGTGCTTTTCTTTTTCCCTCCCAGTACAGCATATGCATCTTTAGCACTAGAGGCTGGCGCGATGCCATGCAGGGTAATCCAAAGCGGTACAGCAGAAGTCAAGCCAAGCAATGATCGCGAGGCGGGACAATTCTGTCTGCAGCATTGAAGAGTTCAGCTAAACCTTGCAAAGCTAACGCAAAGGTGGGACATGTAGAATACAAGGCACGAAGCACGGAAGGAACATGGGACATGGCCTATGGGGCATGGAGCATCGAGACACGCAACACGGGAAGATGCGGGCACTTGAGAGATGCGCGCCATGATTTGCGGTTTCAAAAGCCGCTCTCTCCTGGGTCCTCCATTCAAGACCCGCAATAAAACGCCTCCGGCAAAATGTTGGCAAGATCGGTACCAAGCTGTATGGAGAAGGAGCTAGAGAGCCATAATGAGGTGCGTACTTTTTGCTCATCCATGATTCCGGAGAACATGTGCAGCAATGTATGCATAACTCGATCATCACGGAGGAAGGAAGCACGAAACGAGGATCTGTGCCGGTCTGGTTTTAGGGCATGTCGATCACGCGGGAAGAAATGGAAGTGATCAGTGGGGAAGAGGCTAAGATAAGCAGTAGGCAGGAACAGGAGGGAAGGAAGGACACTTTAGGCGAGAGTACCATGTTGGGTCTGCACCCCTGTACTTGGCTCTTTTCGGGTCAGCTCCGGTCCTAGTCAGCCGTGCATCTATAGGATTGACGGGAGCGTTCGTGAGAGCTGTGCGATCGCGCTGCATTATACGTCATGTACAAGTTCACGAGTACGACGGTTAGGGTGTACCCACAAGAAATCAGGGACAGAGCCGGGTACAATAGAAAAGTTTAGAACAGAACAGAAGAGTCGAAAAAGAGAAAAAGGAAGAAAACTAAAGAAAAACAGAAAAACCGAGGGTGAGAAACACGGAGTTCCCGCAGACTCCGCTCGAGTCCCCGGTTCCGTTCCAAAGTTCTCGCGAACCACCATGAAGTCCTCGTCGACGTCCACGTTCATGTGTCCACGCCCACGGGCTGTTCAGCCTCACCGGCTAGTAAAATACCACTAGCTGTGATCAACAATGGCGCACCGTCCGGGCTCAAAGCCAGGATTGGCTTTCTGCCGGCGGTACCTGGTGTGGCAGTCTGCGAAAGCTGACCGGCACCAGATTGGAACCGATCCCGCCCAGGAAGCAAGCTCGTTCTCCATTTCTTATCGCACACACTCCACATTACCTAGGGCACATAATCTTGGATTCTCCACTGCATCGAATTCGATAGTAGGTGACAGCACGTGCGGTGCACGGAGCCGCCAGATGTTTCGCCGAACGCCAGTGGATTCGCTGCAGTCGTGGAGAAAAACGCCAAAACGCCGTCGTGGGATAGCGTTGCACTTGCTACTTTTAGTGCGCAGTCGCCAATCGCGGGACATATCCCCTTCGCGTATCTTTATAAAAGGCAGAGTCACGATCGGAAATTGTGTTTAAAAAAAAGCAGCAATCGAATTACATAGCTAATGATCTCGGTACCTAAGGTGGGTAACCTGGTGATGCAGCAATCGAATTACATAGCTAATGATCTCGGTACCTAAGGTGGGTAACCTGGTGACCAAGGAAACATAGTCACCGAGTGACTCTAGGTAAATCCCCTGTCAAGGAAATTCTGTTTACAGATCCGAAATCCGAGCAAAGAGGAGTTAGGGGGGCTCCGCTATGATTGGCGTCAGTTTAAGGGGGGGGGTTTGTTGATGCGAGAACATCCGCAATAAGAAAGTCAGCGATAGAAGATAGGAAGTCTGAATCGCCATTGAAGAGAGAAAAGCGGTAGCCAGATATTAGAAGAACACTGTTATGCTTTGAATAAGTTATACCGTTTAATCCTTGGTGACAGATTTAGAAAGAAAAAGAAAAGGCCCCTCCTGGTTAGTTTTCCCCCCATCCCGATCTCTCCATCTCCGCCCCCCTGCTCTGTCTGCTCTCTGCGCTCTGCTTTCACTCTTCCTTCCTTCACTCCTCCACTTTCTTCCCCCCTCCCCAGTCCAGAAGAACGGCACCGTTTTTCTTGTCTTTGACAGGGTGCCTTCCCAAGGATCTGGTTTTGTATTCTTTGGGGGCTTTCTTTTCGTTCTTGTACATCTGCCCCCTTCATCCATCCCCGGGGCTTGTTTTCCATCTGACCACCTTTCGTTTCTTTTCACTCGCCTGGTTTCGAGTTTTTCTGCATTTTATTGGCATTCAGCGTCTCCTTTCTTTAATCGTTGTACCACTATAGTTTATCTTCGCCATCACTAAGAACAGGTACGATACCCTTGCCCCCCCCTGGCTGACGCGGTCCCGTTCCCATCCACCCCCCGAACGCGAGAAAAAAAAAGAACTTCGATCAACAACCCCTTTTTTCATCCACCTCCTCCTGTTCTATTTACTCGAAGACACGATTTGTCTGCATCGTGAATCATGGCCGACTAACATTTGTCCTCCGTTAGCAACTGTCGTTCTTCCGGTGTCCTGAGGAGTGAACCCCCCATCCTCGCCACGAGCTGCCTTGTCGAGATCCCAGCCCCGGCCCGGACGCTCGTGACTCTCTTTCCATTATTCGGAGAAAGAACAATATGGCTGCATTGGTTCAAACGATTCCGCAACACACTAGCACGGTCCCGGTGCTCCAGACGCGTCCTTCCTCCTCTTCAGGCACTTTTGCCTCCTCATCACAGATCCAGGCTTCCCGCTATCAGAATATGTCGTGGAGCTCCCTCAATGCTGGCAATTCAGGTTCATATCGAACTGGTCAACCAATCGTGGCTCCCTACGCCTTCGCATCAAATTTGGGTCATCCTTCGAGCCCCCAACAACATCGACAGTCGTGGTCTCCTCATCTCCGGCCGGAACACCGCACATCTTCTGCCCCTACTGTCGCCCAAGGGCCAATGATGCCTTACGGGGCCACCCCTCGAGTCGCCCATCCTGCAGCTGGTTCTGTATCGAATACTTCCTCTTCTACCCCATCTTTTCATTCCTATGTTTCCAAGGACGACAGCGCAATCCCCTCCAGGAAACTGAGGGGTGACCAGCCTCTACGTCCTCTTTCCACCGCCAACCTTCCAACTCCCTCCATCATGAACATTTCCTCGCCCGCCGGGTCTGCTAAACCTTCCCCGAATCGATATCGCCGGCCCCAGCGTGCTGAGGGTGCACGCGATCAGTCACCCGCACCCGTTCCGGCATCGGCATCGGCATCGGCATCACCTGCTGAGGAGAAGACAGCCCCAATTTTCCCTGTTCGACCTGCTCTTCGACCTACTCACAGTCGCGTCTCGAGCGTAGATGGTGTGTCTCATGCAGAGAAAGTGGCCCCAGAGCGATACCGTCGACGAAGTTTGGGCAACATGGACTCTGCAGCTATTCCTAACCTGCAACTTCCGCTACCCACCCCGACTTCTTCATCGCCCCAACCAGGCTCATACGATTTCATTTCGTTCGACTCGAATCCCCGACCGCACTCATCGCACTCCCGTCGGGATAGCTCAGGAAGCATCCACTCACGACGTTCTTCAGGTTCTTCGGTAGGCTACCCTCTTCGCACGATATCATTAAATCAGAACTGACCAATTGCTAAATCCAGGCTCGAGCTGGGTCCCCGGACTCTAGTTCCGTGACTAGCAAGACCGGAAAGCCGGACGAGAAGAGAACCAGCAAGCCTTCGCCCCTCTCCCAACCCGCAGCCACGTCCCACGACGCGCCTACGAGTGGACCTGAAGCAACCCACTTTACGCCCTCCTCGCCACCGTTGGACTCTCCTGCAGCCAAGCGTCTTGCTGAACTGAAGAATGTTGCTAACCGCCCCGGCAAATCACGCTTGAGGCGTGCTTTCTCTTTCGGTAGCGCCTCCGAGCTTTTGAAGAATTCCGGAGAGAGTCGTGCCGCCAAAAGAGAAGCCCTCGCTGCGGAGAAACTTCGTCAAGAAGCCTTGCTGGAGGAATTGGGACCTGAACAAGCTGCCATTGCCATGCAACAAGAAGAGAGCGGTCTCGGCGAAAGCATCTATTCTCATCAGGGTGGTTTATTCTCTCGATCTACCGATGCCCTCTCAGTATCATCCACGGCGTCATCGGCATCTATGATGCTACGAAAAATGGGCAAAGGTATGAAGAAGGGTGGTCGATCTCTCGTCGGCATGTTCCGTACCAAGTCGGTTGCTAGTATAAAGTCGATCGAAGGCGCAGCTGAGCCGATAGCTGCTCCTCAAATCACCGTTGTCAATGTCGAAAGAGACAATGGCGAGACCGTTGCGGTGAATCCCGATCCGCAGGAAATGCCTCGTGGTGGCACAGTCTTTCCTGAGGTTAGAGGGATCAGACATTCGTCGGTCCGCTTCTATCCGGGAAAGAACCCTGTCGGATGTCTCCCAGACGCGCAAGAGCATCGTGGGAAGTGACCGTGAGCGGGCGGAGATCCTTGCAGCTGTCCGCAAAGGTATTCTGAAGAGTGAGCCTTCCATCCGAATTCTCTACCGCGTGCATTCGAGAACTAACATTTTGTGTAGAAACCCATTCCGACTTTGGAATTTCCTCGCCTGCACATACGCTCGTCGCAGATTCGCCGCATTCCAGTGCCCCGACCACGCCCGATGAATCGACGCGGCCTCGCCCGAATGACCACGTGAAAATTGAGGGTGAGGACTATTTCATTGCCGAGGGCGGACGTTACACTGGTACGGATGCGAAGAGTGCTCCGATCACTCCCTCTGGTGTTGGAAGAAATATTGCCTTCAGCCCTCGCATCCAATTCCACGACACCTGGCCACCTGGCGAGTATGACCGCCGTGGAGATATCGCGACCTGCAACCGCCTGACGCCTCTGCTGGCCCAGCAGATTCGGGAGGAGATTAACAACTTTAAAATGGTCAGCATTCACATGAGAAGCCTGTCAAATTTAATGTGCTAACGTGCCCACAGGAGATGGAGGTTCATGAAAATTCCAAGATCTACACGCACTTCATTTGAGTTTGGTCGGGATTTACCCTGCGTGGCTTGCTTGCCTTGAGCGAGCCTTGCGTCCTTGTCCATAGATCTGCATAAACTTCGGCGATTGGGGGCGTTTGATTTTATCTGTGTCGCAGCAAAGCGACAAATCCAGGCTTCGTTACAGTCAGGAAATTCTCCGTTTCTCCGTCTTTCGTGTCTCATCAGTTCAACCATGCTGTCTATACCGTTTACCCTTTCGGTATTCCCCTTTCCAAGGATAATCATTCACAAAATGGTTTGGCTTTAGTGACGCGGGTTAACGAACTTTCTTGCGATTACTGCCTTGCGGTTGTTGATCTAATGAATTCGTCGTCTGCCAGCTACTCGGCTTGACGGCCATTGGTTACTCAAGACTTTTTTTTTTTCTTTTTCCTTTGTCTCTTCTGTCTTTCCCGCATGCATCTGAATCGTTGTCATCGAGTATTGGGAGCGTGGACTACTGGACTGTTCCTTCATTTATTTGTTTTCTAGCACATCATTCTCCTTGGTCATGTCTGGGCCCGCTTTCTTCTCATCATCATTCAGCTCGTGAAATGCAACTAAGCGTCTTTGCATCTGCTCATACATGTGCACTCTAGCCTCCTCCCCCTTTGTATGTCAGTTCTCACGCGAGCTGCTTGTGTAATCTCGATTTCACTTTACAATTTGCTCTGCGCCCGTTATTTGAGACCCACCTCATGGAGTTAAATTCATTTACAGTGCGCGCCCTAATGTTCGATGTTTGATGTCCGATGTTCGTATGGCGTTCGTCCATAGCTTCATAACTTCTTACTGTCATGGGTATCATGTCAAAGACCAATGCTGTCTAGAGCGCTTGCCAGGGTGGCCGCATCAGTGCAGGGAACCGTCGTCGGGCAGACTGCATGCCTTCCGTCCCGAGGGTTTGAGATGGAACATTTGAAATGACATGCTTTCGATTGACACTCGGACCGGATGCTTTGGATTCTAGGTCTCGGACGGAATTTCTGTTGAATGGTGGAATTGATATGTGCATCCCTTTCTATATAATGGGCATTCTTTGAGGGCTTTGGGACCAGAGATAACATTGCAGATGCGAAGTACTGCAATGCGTGTGTAGCCCTAGTGCTCAACACAAGTACATCTTGTGGCGAGTACAGTTCATCAAGATCTTCACCTCTTGACTCTCGTATATCTACCGCCACATTTTTCTGTGACATACCATATCAGAAATTCTTGGAAAGAGTCCTTCCGGCTGATCCTCGGTTAATATCAATATGCAATATGCACTCTTGTCCCTTCAGTCCTTCTCCCCAAGGACTCCCCAGACATCTGGAACTTCACCAGGCTCGTTAACCTGCAGGACCATGCAGTCGAAAAGCGTCTCTGTATTTCGTTCGCTATGAAGCCTGGAATATCACCACATCACTGGACAGCCAGTACTCAAGTTGCCGAGGTGGCCATGCTTGGAAGACGCGCATACCGGTGCAACCCCCACGTCGAGACTTATACTGCGGTCGCAACCAAAGGGTTCAGCCCCCGCAAGAGCCGTTGGCTGAGTGGACCGAGTCTCGTTTGTCTCGTCAATAGTCTCCGTGGGGCCAATTCGGTCTATTCGCCAAGATGATAGTATGGAGGGAAAGAGTTGGGGGTTACACTCGGTCCATGCTACTTCGTTCTCCAGGCTGAGACGACGCTGGTTCGCAAGATTGATATTCACTTTGTTGCCCATTGATCATGAGTATGTACATTCCCAGCTACTTGGATCGCAACAATACTGTGAGTGTCAATTTACCCTCCATCTACTCTACGTCCGAGACTAATTGAATTCTAGGCCTCGGCCCGTTTGACTGGTCTTGAAGAAGATCTTGGTCTCGTCGGCAACCAGTACTTGGTAGGGTCAATCATAGCACGTATCCTTCCCGAACAGCATTGCTGCTGTTGCATAGCTTATAGAATCCGAGCAATGATGGGTGAAGATGATAACTATGATTGGATTTGTATTTTAGTAACAGCATTTCTGAACCTTTGGCATAACCGGAGTCCCTCAAACTAGGCCTACATCTGGCGAAGAATCGTAACGGAATTTATGATTTTCATGGTATCCGCGTAGGCTGACTTGGAAACTCCAATTCATACTTTCGGACCCCCCCTGTGGAGCCATCCATTCAGCCAAACCTTTTCCGCTCTTCGCTCCACGCAGGCCGCAATCCTTCCCCAAGACCAACCACCTCCAACGAACTATCAGCAGCATAATTTACTTTCCACCCAACAGATATATCTGCACCCTCCTCACTTTGCGCCCAGACAGCAATTCCAATGGTATTTTCCCCACTGTAATCCAGAATTCCCGCCGGAACGGGATACACCACCTGGTTTCCGATGTGGGGATAGTATCGCCCATACTGATAACCATTCACGAACAGCTGAGCTCTATACGAATGGGTCGAGCCAGTGGGCGTTCCGAGAATGAACGAAATGGAGATATCGCGACCCGATGGAAGATCCAGGGGAATAATTGTTCGGAAGAATCGCACCGTTGCACCCGTGAAGCTGAGTACTGAGCTAGTTGTTCCCTTCATCAATGTCCGGACATTTGACGCGGTTGACCAGGCCGAGTCATCGAAACCAGGGAGATGCCACCCGACTCGCTCGCAGTATAGGCCGTCTTCATTCCATGCGCCGCGCACTGGGTCGAGGTTTGATTCGCCTCCTGCTGTGCCAGCGAGACGCCAGTGTGAGAACCCGGTTGATGAGCCTTCGAGTTTGAAGTCGAGGATTCCGCGGGGGTTCAAGGCCCCGGTTGTCTCATCGTGGCCGGTGTCGTCTTGGACGACGAGGAGGACATTGGGTTTGCTCGTGCTCACCGTGGCATTGGAAAAGGATAGGGTTAGATTGGCTTGTTCTGTCGAGGCGTTACCGAGGTATGAGCCGATGAATTCGCCGTTTAGCCAGGCTGACCAGCCGCTAGAAAAGGGTTAGAAGGTGATTTGGATGGATTTTAGGGATTACTAACAAGGCAGATCCTCCTTGCACGTTGAGGAAAACTCCAGTTGCAGTGCCATTAAAGTATCCACGCCAGAGGCGGATGCCGTTATGGAAGCCTAGAAGATGTTAGATAATCGCTGCACATGAATAGGACCGATTACTCACCGTATTCATCGGCATACAGCACGGGGAGACTTGTCGGAGTTCTCGGGTTCAAGGTTGTCATATGATCAGCATCTGCGAAATTAGCATTCATTCATCGTAGTCAAGCCCAAATTGATCTGGACTTACCAACCCATGCTGCTCCATTGTCGTCATATGACGTGAAGCGCTCGGGCAAGCTATCGTTGGATTTCCATGATCCAAAGGTAGGCAGGGTAATAGTATTCGGTGCCGCAATTGAACCCTTGAGACTACCGTACGCCGTGCGCTGAGTCTTGAGCGATTTGCCATTCCATGTGACGGCCTTCACGGCCTCTGGTGCAAAGACCTCGACTGTTGTCGCGCTGACGATGTCACCTGTGATTGCAAGCTTTGAACCGGACAGACTGGCATCACGGACGAGATAAGGTCCTTGAACGAAAGCTATACAGAATGTTAGAACAATAAACTTTTAGACCCGTTGAAGCAGACATACCACTCTCTTTCTCAGGGACGAATGGATCATTCGTGATCGCAGGAGCCCAGAATTCGTACGCATATGTCCTATCAAGAAGAATGACTCGGACATCATCGACTTCAATCACGCTCATTCCATACGACTGGACGAATGATATAGTCACGCCAGCCTTGTCACTCATGAATTTGACACTCGAGCATCCTTGACACTTTTTGACTGACCCTGCCTTAGATTCCTTGATAGAGAACTCGCCTGTCTCGCCGGTGGGTACCCAAAGAACCAGCGTGGGGTTGTTGTCGAAGACTTCATAAGTCAAGACCTCTGCAGTTGAGTAGAGGAGAGTCTTGGACCCAAAGGTGAAATCCGTAACGATAATCTTAGACTGGTGCCCATTAAGATGAATCTTCCCACCATGCCTTGGAACGCTAAGTTCGCCAGCAGATGTGTTGACCTTGAGATGGAACGCTTCATTCGTGGAGGTGGAAGTATTATAGTGGAAAGTGGCGTAGAATCCAGCGTTTGTTTCCGGGTTTCGCAACTCATATGCCCTCACGGCCGAGTTATCGGTATACTGCGTTCCGTTGCCCACCAGTTCCGTCATTGTGAGATCCCTCGCACAACGTGTGAACAGTGCGAGAAGTTTGGTCTCGTAATATTTTGAGCCAATTGAACGATCTTCCGAAATAGGAGCTGAGTAGTCGTAGCTGCTTGCGGTGACAGGCGCCGCGATAGCGCCCCAGTTAGTTCCGCCAAAGAGCATGTACAGACTCATGGCTGTGACACGCTGCCCAATATTCCAGCGATAGAACAAGTTGGCAAAGTCCGTCCCTATATCATCAGGACAACCACCCTCTGGCCCTCCCCATGGATTGTAGGAGCCTCCCTGGAACTCTGGCATAAATTCTGGCATGGTGGGTTGTGATTCTTGGAAGTAATCATAATAGTCCACTACCTCGTATGCGACATATGCGCCGTTGGTGGAAGTGCACTGGCTGAGATCGCAAGTCCAGCACTGTATTACCGCGTTAGAAGACTTCCACAGGACAGAACAGGGAACTTGCCGATGGGTATGAATCAACACCAGCGACATCGACGTTGCCATCCTCGTGGGACCAGTCGCTGCCCCAGGAGTGCGAGTTCATGTTCGGGTCATTCGCTGTCAGTGGGACCCTGATGCCATTAGCACGAGCATTGGCCTCGAGAAGTTCCATATATGCTATCGCGGTCTCATTTGGCACGCGCTCCGACGCAGTGCCAATCCATTGATTGCCATACTCGTTCTCAATCTGGTAGACCAGAGCATTCCCGCCATCGGTGACTTGATTTTTGCTGGTGATCTTCGACATCTCGGTGAAGTAAGGTTTCCAGGCATTGGTATACCGCGTATCGTTGTTCCGCAAAGTGCCGTATTCTCCGGTCGTCAGCCAGAGTGGGAATCCACCGGCGCTGGCTTCAGCATTGACGTATGGTCCCGGGCGCACGATGATGTAGAGTCCCAACTCTTTGGCTAGCTCAAAGATCGGGGTAATGTCACGGGCACCAGTGGAGAAATCGACGGTCTGATTGTTCGGCGCATGGTAGGCCCAGCTGGAGTAAAAGGCGAACGCAGTGAAGCCCGCAGCCTTGATCTTCTCGAGGATGTCGCGCCACAGACCCGGGACGGGGATACGCCAGTAATGGAACTCGCCGGAAAAGATGAAGATCCTGTGCCCGTTGACCTGGAAGCTATAGTGGTCCCATTCGACAACTTTGTTGTAGCCATCGTCGTGGAGAGGCCATTGAGTCACCTCCTGGGATTCGGCAAATGTCGAAACACCCAAAAAGGAAAACAGAATCCAAAGACCGGCAATTAGCCGTGCAAGTTTCGCCATTTTGAAGCCACCCGGACTGCTGCCGAGGAGCTAGTTTGCAAGGGAGGTGACACTGCAGGCATTGCGAACTGTATCGATTTATACTGCAATGGCCTATCTTGCATCATTTCTCCCACCGGAGAAGTTGCGGAGACAGACATGCAGCTATACTCACTAGCTTGACGTTTGTCCATTTCTAGGGGTCTAAGCGAGATATCGGTGGACCGGATCTTCCCCGCGATGATATTTTTCCTCCACTCAGGTGGTGCGGAGGCGTGGCGGGGAAGATCAGTTGAAACCAGGGTTCCGTGAATTCTTAAAATCATCCCAATTCCCGGGATGAGATAAGTACCTGTCCAGGTACCCGGCATGCTCGGGTGCACGTCTTGAGGCTTGGCGACCGAGTCAACCCTGGAAAGGAGCTGTAGATCTCGGATGATCCTAAGATCTCTACGCAGGGCTTACGAGCGGACAAGGGTCCAGTGCAGAAAGACATTGCTAGTTAACGACACGCTCACGTTGATAATGTACAAGTCCAAATCATGTGATCCAAGCCACAAGTACCAGGCTAAAGCTATACCCATCAAGCAAATCTCCGAAGTATCGTCTCCGAGGAATCCCCGATATTGCAGCTCCATGGCCACGACCCTATCGGGAAGGAGCCCCCCCTTTGGTGTGGGGAGTGTATCTTGTTTTGGGGGAGGGAAGACTGGTATCGATGTTTTACAGTCAAGAGATGACCGAAAGATGATTGAGGCAGAGCACATCATGCCACATCTCATTCGTCAAAAGAAAATGGATGTTTTGCGGTCAAAACTCCAAGACGCCAAAAGATTCATGCCGAAACCCAATTGGCTAGTGGGAATCACGCATTTCTATCGAGCACGCCGAAAGGGTTCTCACCCTGTCCGGTCGGAGAGCCAAAGTTTATCTTCTGCTCAGCCTTCGTCTGCTTCTTCGCACCCTTCTTCACAGTGGAGAAACCGTCGTTCGAGCCGGATGACGCAGCGGTCTGGGCCTTGTTAGCGGCGGAAGCCCGGGTGCGGACGGGAGAGGCCTGGGTCTTCTGCTCAACGATCTTCTGGACCTGAGCCCGGATGACCTCATCATCAGTGGTTTCGCTATTCTCGCCTTCGATAGCAGCCCGCTGAATCTCACGACTCAGACGACCAAAAGCCTCCACGCCGGCCTTCTCAGCAGCCTCCATGTGAGTGGGCTGCTTGTCACCGGGATCCTTGCGTTGCAGATAGGAGCGAACAAAGAAACGAGCAAAGAGGTAGGTGAGAGGGAGCAGGTAAGACACATTGAGCCAGATGGCGAAGGCCTGGCCCGTGGTATCCATACAGGTCACCATTTGCTGGGTGTAGCCAGCTGGGGGAGCGGTGACAGCTCCACCCACATTCTCGGCAATCCCTTCCGCACCAGCGGCGCGGAAAGCCAGCTTCTTAAGCCAGGGCATGACACCAGCCTCGGTAGTAGCATGGGCCACAGCGGGAACGGCCTGGGTCAGGTTGCGCAGAGCGGCATTGGCAGCGGAGTAGGGAATAGTGTAGTGAACGAAAAGGTAGGCTGCGGCCATGTTAGTGCCCAAGACGAATTGGGTGATTTGCATGGTAGTCAGGCTACGCTTGATCAGGTTGGGAACCCGGATGCGCAGGGCAGTGCAGGTGTAATAGGTGTACTACCAAGCGCGATCGAGTCAGTTGAAACATCGCTTGAAAGGTCGCGAGAAATTGACTTACCATCATGGCGTGAATAGCCGAATTAACCAGGCAGAAGATCCAGATAGGAGGCGCCATGTAGCGGATACCAGCCCACATGCACATCATGGCACCAGCGTGGTGGTAAGTCTGCAAAGTGGAGCTCTTCTTACCCTTGGCAAGAATGATTGCCGTGTCGACAACCTCGTAGAACTTGGACAGGTAGAAGATCCAGCCAAAGTAAGCCAGTCCCTGGTTCCAGAGACGACCGACGTCACTAGGGTCGGGTTGACCGCCATTCAGCTTCAGCGCGGGGTTAGGAATAGACCATTCATCAGTCAAAGGGCTGTATGTGGCGGCGTTACCGTAGCCACGGGGCCCATTGATCTTACAGAGCGAGTCCACGACACTGATAAGACCATTGGACTCGCCCCGGGACGGGAAGGAGTTGCTAAAGGCTTGCAACATGCCGACGAAAGTCCAGGCGGAATAGACGGCCAAGAAAACATTGTGGAGAATCACGAACAGCTTGAACAGGCGCGAATGGCTAAAGGCATAGGGCTTGTAGCCGCGAGCTTTATTGATGCGATTGATCAGGACCACAGTAAGAGCATAGACGGTGGCAATGGTAATTGGGACCCGCACATCCAACACCTGGTTATAGAGATCGTTGGGAATGTTAAAGGGCTGTTTCCATGTCCACTCAGTGACGTGAGGCGCCGGAATGGTCACCGGAAGCTCGTTGGGAGGAAACTTGAGGAGCGAGGCGGGAGGAAGAGCGATGCGGACGGTGGCCGGACCGAACTGGGAGGGCACGTTGATGTCGAACATGGTGAGCCCAAGGCCAGAAAGGGCAAGAATCGAGAAATCCCAAAATGAAAGTCGAGTTATAGAGGGAAAGAAGAAGAAAAAAAAGTCCAAAAGCAGAGTAGAGGGAGATCCACTCAACTGATAAAAGACTTGACTTATCGGAAGTGGATCCCCCGTTTGTTGGGAATTTGTGAACCTGGAACATTATGAAAACGGGGAACCGAGGTCAATCTGGTTTTTGACATTGTCGTCATCCTCTGAAAGCATATGCTATAGATTGCTACTGACATTCTATTGGCATGGTTATCTATATGATTCATCCCCAGGTTGCTAAACATTTCCAGTATACAGGTGCATAGATCGGAACTATTAAATTCACGCGACCACGCGACTGGACGGTTGAAACC
Source organism: Penicillium maclennaniae (assembly GCF_028827695.1). Lineage (NCBI taxonomy): Eukaryota > Fungi > Ascomycota > Eurotiomycetes > Eurotiales > Aspergillaceae > Penicillium > Penicillium maclennaniae. The sequence continues at coordinate 173,990 of NW_026623215.1, read as the reverse complement.
CCACGCTTTTTTGGCGTTTTGGCTTTTTTGCCAGGTTTGTCAGGTGTCATAGATGAGTCAGCCGTTTCCCCAGGTTTCTACCATTGAAACAGTTCACACTCATAGAGCTAAAATTGACAAGTCCCTATCTTGCGGTACACTACATGCGAACTGGGTGCGACGATCCCGATCTTCTGTTGGGACAAATAGTCTCACAATCAACATCATTGCACAATTCCCAACATCTCGGCGCATGCAGTCAATCGGAGTAGGAAATCCGGCCGGAACTTCACATGCGGCCGAGGCTTAAATTGATATCCTGGAATGCATATCAATTACGAAGATCAAATGTCATCACTATACAAATGTGCCCTGCACTTCTATTCTGATAGCACTTATTGGCATCGATATGATCGATGTTGTACAAAAACGGATCCGCTCAGCGGGGTTTGGAACTCATCGGCACAGGTGGTGGGGGCGAGGCTGATGACGCTGGCGAATTATTGGCAGCCGGCGCGCGAAACTCAGCCTTTTTAGGCGGGGGCGGAGGTGGCCTCTTACGTTGGGCTTGAGCCTGGACGTCCGGCGTCCTGCTCGGCACGGGTGCAACAGGAGTTGCTCGCGCAACAGGTGCAGCAGGTCTGACAACTCCAACTGCAACCGGCGACGGAGAAACATAGTCACTCGGCGGTCGGGGGATGCGCTTATTCGCGTTGGCTGAAAATTTGCGGTCTTCCACAAATGTATTGAAGCGAGACGTCACCCCCACTCAGCTTCTCCTTACCCATGTCGATCTTGTCTGCGTGGCGCTCGCGGAACCCGGGGGCTGGGGGAAGGGAAGCATCGGGGTTAGTGCTCGTACGAGGGAATCGATCCGTTGAAGCAGGCGCTGGAGACGATGACCCTGAGTCGGTTCGCATCTGCGAGAAGCGAGACTGCAGGTCGTTCATTTTTCCTTTCGCAGATTCAGTGTAGGAGGTTGAAGTTTGAGATGATGGCCTATTGGTTTCCCCGATTCCAAGAGCCGGAACAGAGACACCGGCATTGGAGAGGCGCGATGTGGCTTCCTGGTTGATATATCCCTGAGACGCCGATGGTGTGGAAGCAGAATATGGAGGCGGGGGAGCATTTGTCGCAGGCGAGCCGTTCCGTGGAGGGACTCGTGGAGGCACCTGGGGCCCCCTGGCGGATGAGCCGGAGCGAGGCGAGTCGAGGCGTCGTACCGGGGGAGCTGGAAGATTGTCCGTCGACAATCCCGTAGTGTTCACGCGATAAGGCACTGGGGGCGGAGCAGGCTTCTGAGCGGCTTCCTCTTCCGCTTGAAGGGCCTGCTGTTGCTGATAGTTCTGATAGTTGATCTGCTCCTGGGATGGCGAAGCTCCCATGCCTCGCCGGTCTGGTGTAGTCTCATAGGGCAGGGCGCCTGCGCCATGGTAATTGATGTGCTTCGGCGGCGGACCAAAGGAGGAGGGATCCTTTAACGCTGATAGAGGCTTGGATACATGCTCAGACTTGTCCTCACTCGCGTCTTTGCCTTTGCCCATCCATCCTGCCTGAACAAGGTTAGCGGCCGAGCCTTGCAGACGTCAGACAGAAGCTTACCACTTGATTGATGCCCTTGAAGTCACCGCGCCAGCTCTCCTTCTTGCCGTCTTTACCCTTAGGGTGCCAGCCCTCTTTCAAGCTGAAACTCATGACGATATGCAGGTAGAATGGGTCCAGAGGAGATCGGGTTGACTGCTCCGGGGATAGACCCCGCTTGCTCTATGGTCACGGGTCACGTGGCAACTCAAAACAGGACAGATGGATGCCTGAAGATAAGGGTGTCGAGAATCACGGAAACCTACAAGCAGTGGATGGAAGTACAGTGACACAGCAAAAGTATCGACACCCCCTCTAGCCCCACCCGCTACACCGCCTTGAAAATACATTCACCGCCTACAGAAAAACGCTAGATCTAGTGTCTATACCAAGCGTGTTGACCGCGTTCTTTGCCTTATTTCTACCCTAAAACCCCTTTCTGTTCATATAGAATCAAAGCACTACAATCGGAACTCACCCCTGCCCTACGTGAGCGCGTATGCGAGCTTTCCTAGGCTGCTAGCTGGGGTTATAAGACATGAGCTCTATCCTCAGGTCTCCCTTTCAGAAAGGAATTAGTTGGGGTACTGCAGCGGTAGAATATTACATAATCAGGTGAAGTGGGTCAGAGGGTGTCGATACTTTTGCTGTGTCACTGTATAAGGAGTGTAAGCGTATGTACTGAGTTGACGCAAGCTCTTGGCTCGCAGCATGACGCAGGTCAATCATAGCGTGAGGAATAGCCGGTCGGGACGCTGTGTATATGCTTGAGGAAGCGTTTTGGGCAACCTTGAAAAGTGCATAATATCACTACTAAATATCACTACTAAATGGTAAAAATGTTAGCTCTTTGGCTGCCTAAGATAACACGCTTCCCACCGTACAATCCTAGTCAAAACAAAAACTCTCTTTATCATCGTGAATGACTCGCAGTGCGCGCGAAATTGGTCTTTAACCAGCGCATTGTATGTATTTTCCCTGACTAGCTCCAGCGGAATCAAAACCCAGCTGCAAGCTTTCTTCCGGTGTTGGCTTTAATGCACTAGCTCGAATGTTGCTGTCGAGAAAGAAGGGTTGAAGACCTTAAATTCGATGCCTCAAACCATGCAAGCATATATGTCCATGTGTATCGTTACTAGAAGTCATATCCAATACTAGAATTCACTCAGCAAAACACCAAGCTCTGTCAGTCATTGGCACGATCACCCAAAGAGATATTGCTTCCAACTAAGCTTCCACGATTTCCAATGCCCGGAGAATCGGTGGTTAATACAAGCATGGGAACTACCGAACCCTTCTGATCCGCTGTGTCGTTGTCCATTGCCCCAAGCATTAATGGGAAGCGCACACAAGCCACCCATTTGCTTTCCTTCTTTGACCTCTGAGCCCTTTACACATAGCGGTTCCTTCAGCTCATGGAAAGGTGCCCATGTAACACGATCAATGGGTTTGCCCGATTCAGTAACAAGATCTCCTATACCTTCATCTGCCTTCTTCGATATCGAGAGCATCGGGTGGTCAGTCGGTAATGTGTCGGACAAGATGTCCAAAATAGCATCTGTGAAGACGCCGGGGCCAGTGATCTCGAGCGTGGTTAGTTCATTGTACTTGGCACCGAATATGGCGTTGCTGTTTTCGCGATGCCGCTTCGTGTGTGACAAGACTCGCACGATCACATCCCGTAGAAGTGGACTAAATCGCCGTGGCGCGTAGATGGTATATTGAAGAAACCCGTAGCTTCGGACCCAGTGCCAGTCGCGCATCTTTTGCGGTGAGGCAAAGGGTTCGTCTATCTCCACACCTACGACAAGGGATATATCGGTGTCGTTAGTGAGTACAGAGTCTTGGAGGGACGGGCACGATTTGATGGATTTGGCGGGATTTACGTCGACGTCGGTGTAGTAGCCTCCGTAATACCACAAGATGAGATAGCGGAGTAGATCACCCCGGAGGACTCTGTGCGGGTATGCATGGTATATAGTCGCAAGGCCCGGCACGGATCCCAGGGTTAAAGCAATGAACTGTTCGGCCCACTCGTTATTGACGAGCTAGATGATGTAGTAGTGTCAGTCGAGGCGCCAAAAGCGTGAAGACGGAGGATTTTTCTTACCGCATAATTCCACTCCGGATTCTTCTCCTCGAACAGAAGTGAGTCTTCGCCTCGTTGGACCGAGGGGTCCAGTAAGATCTGCCACAACGTATTCGTTGTGTCCTCGCTATCTAGCGCCAACTGCTTTTTTTCAAGGTCGCGCATAGCCTGGGAAACATTGCGTTCGTACTCGAGGTCGGGATCGTCACGGAAAGTGGAGTGATAGAGATATTGCGGCCTGTCTTCACCCATGTGGGAATCGCGCACGCGGGTTTCGACGCTACTTAGCGAGGGCAGACCCCGCGCAAGCAGGAACAAGACTAGTATGGCGATGATAGCAACATACTTGACCCGCCCTGGCCTCAGCGAAGGGAGGTGTCGACTAAGCATAGTGAGCCATGTCGGAAGCAGAAAAGAAACAGAACAAAAGAGAGAGGCCTAAGGGGGCTGACAGGTTTGGTTGCAAATCGCCAATCATAATGGAAGTAGTTCGTGTCTGAACCCACTAGACCCTGAGTGGACCTGGTGGGGCCTGTTTCTTGGCCCCTTTTGGACGGGGATTCTTGGTAATTCTGGACTAAGTATTATGTGTGCTGGGTGTGATGGTAGAGGCTTTCGACTCAGATACTCGTGTTGAGAAGTTACAGATCATCAATTCGTGTCCAGGCAGATGGTTGAGTCGTGAACTCCCGAGGCCCGTGGGTGATCGCGTAGCGTCAAGAGCAAGATGACAACGATTCTAATCTGGCAACTTCACCTCATTCTACTACTTCCACCATCTGTTCCCATATACCCGTTCGATTCTTTTGGGTCTTGCTGCCTTTGATTCTTTCTCTACTCATCCGCCCTCATGACCTATTCTCACTGAGGGAATGTACGGTTCTATCAACCCAGTCTGCTTCGGATCTAGCAACTCAACAACAAAGACAAATATCCTCACACCGTCGTCATGTCCTTCTATGGACCTCCTGTTCCGCCCGAGCCTGATCGCCGAATGAGTTTAGCAAGAGACCTGCGCCAGCAGACCCGTGCCGCCGCCCCGCCTCCATGGCAAGCCTTAGGTGGAGACCCGATGGATATCGATTCCGAGCCCAGTACTACTGCCTCCAGACGACCAATTCCCACGGTACCTACAGCAATCCCACGTCCTTTGAGACCGAACAATGCGCTCTTTACCTTGCTCCCGGACGGATCAAAGATGTACAGTTACATCTTCGAGGTCGATATCCTCAACCGTGCACATGAACTTACCGATCTCGAGATCCTTGAGTATGCGCGCAATCAAATGGGGTTTCTGGAGCGAGCGAATTTGCGCGATGGTGCCATGCGCCACATCAGAGATTGCCGAATTCGACTTCGCGTGACGATCGATACCAAGAATACCAGTCGTCTTGATGCACTAGGAGACTGTCGAATGCGGATGTTGATCATGCAAGACATGATCAGTGATGGAATGGGGTGGTTTCCAGGTTTGCCTTGGAAGGCGCGGCATTTCCATGTCGAGGTCCTCTATCCGCAGAGCTAGAGAAGGGCAATGTTTTGACCCTTTATGCATTATGTGGCATGGTTCGTGAATGATGCACGATGAGGGTGAGGGGAAAAATTGTGAAGAAAGCCGAGCCCGAATTTAATGATTTCAGAAAGATCAATACTTGAGTGAATTCTGATGCGAGGTCATTAGTTCGTGTGTTCATGGTATCATGCAAATGGTCAATCTAGCCTGATGCGCTCCAGTAGTATGCAAGTGCATCTATCAAGCCGCTTCGCAAACAAATCAATCCAGCACGATCACCTCCGGTTGGCAACAACGATCCGGGGGAATATGGCTCTTTAAGTTCTCATGTTTGCCTTGCCAGGTATTTCTAATAGTCTGAACCGTCGGCCACACTGTCTCGCGGGCTTTCTCTCGATCAACACCGCCAGAAAGAAGCTCCTCATATGGCGTGTGCGTGTGCCGAATGTGCGCGTCAACGGCGAGAGTGACCTTCCGGTCGTCGGTGGTCGTCGCAGTGCGCCCGACTCGTCCAGAGCCCTTGAGGAACGAGTGATTCAGGATGATCTTAAGAGATTCCTCGGGCATCAGTGGGAAATGTTGCCTAAGCAGCTTCCGACCGTGAGAGAGGTATTTGGCATCACGAGCCTGAACGAGCTTGGCGCGAGAGTCAGCAGTGAGTTCGGATAGCTCGACCACATTGGCATAGATACTATCAGGAACCCGGATGCCCTGGACGCGCTTGCCTGGTTTGTCCTGGAGGGGCATGAGAAATTATGAAATGAGTATGGACGGGTATGGTACTCACGTAGACAACATAGACTGTTTGGAGTGACTCCTTAGTCTTGCGGCGACAGTGAAGGGTAATGTATGCATTTCCCTTGGGAACAAAGACATAGCAATCTGGCATCGACACGTGCGCGTAGATATTCTGCAGATATAATCAGCGGGAATCTAGGAGTTGGCGCGAGAGGTACATACAATTTCTAGGGGGTCATTTGAGACCGGTAGATTCCTCGACGACTTTTGAGGAGGGGTAAGCATTGTAGATTCCGCGGGTTTTCATGTAACTCACAGACGAAGATGGCTTGCGCGACTTGCGGACGCGTCCATTCGGGGCGGGCCCTTTTTTGCGGCTGCGGCCCTGGGATTTGCTACGTGCCATTCTGGATATAGTTGTAATTCAAGATAAGGAAGAGAAAGAGGGGAAACGATTAGGAAAAGACTTCGACTGAGGGGCCATCCTCACTAATCCAGACGACTGCTTTTGCTCGACGGATGTCGAGGATGCGGGCATGGAGATGCTGATGCCTTGTCTATCAGGCAGAACACTAATCCTCGTTTCAACAAACACCATTTGTCGGTCTCAGGCTCATTTTCCAGAAAGTCTTCTTCCTGATACAAATTCCAATTATCTTTACTAATAAAGGACTACGTGCGAGGGTTAAATCAATATATGTGCTTGTCGGATCTACATCCCAAGACGGATTCGCAACAGCACAATTTTGCCGACTCAAAGCCCCGACAGTGGTATCTTTGTCCCCAAGTTGAATCAATTGGACTGGGTAGCCCTGGAAACAGCTTGTGTGGGCCCGACAAGAAACGGCGGAGAAACGCCTGTTTAGTGGAGCTAGTCTTCAGTTGTTCCTCCCCCTGATCGTGCCTTAGATTCCCGAGGCGGGAGTCAAGTATTGAGCCAACGTGTCGGAATCAGATCCGCGACGTTGGGACGAGAATCTCTGAGCTAAACCACTGGGCATGTGCAAAGGAAGGTGACGGGTTCCGACGAACCGGACTTGAGAAATTGCGATCACCCCGATCTCACCAGCATCGCGTGGAGAGTCAAGTGGGGTTTCCAATGTCGCATGTAGGAAACCGAGAGGGACTGGGGCGCAGCTTTTAATATAGGAAATCAAGTAGTGAACGGATTCCAGAGCATCGAATCCAGGACCGGGGCAAACAAATCGGAGTAAGGGCGGCCGAGAGCGACGCTAGTGGAGGAAGTGCAACGCAGGTACAGGGCCCAAGGCCCTCCAGACCCAAGTTGGGCTCATAATGCCAGGGGCCGTGGGTTAGCTGCAGGCGATCCTCGAATGATGAGCTGAAAAGGATGGTCTGGGATGGTCGGTTGTGGTCAGATCTAGGATGCGGATAATGATTGCTGACTCCCCTTTTTCTCACGCCTGTTTGTATGAGTTTCCACCATTGGGGCAGTATTTCAACCGCTTGGAAACTTGGATTTCCCAAGGCAAGATCTCTAGGAACTCCACTTCCAATCTCGCAAGTCTATGTCGTCATCGGTAAGAGTGGCCCGCTCTGAAGCTCACTAACGGACTCTAACGGACTCTAACGGACTGAGCGTGAAAGCCGCGCGCCCGTTACTGGCTGATATCCACAGGACCAGCTAGGCTTGGGCGGCTTCCCCGAACCAACTAAGACTCGATACTGATGGTCAAACCGGGTTAGAGGCTCGATCTCGTTTCCTCCCAATAGGGAACTAGATCGGCAGACCTTGCCCAAGGAGAGCCCTTCTCCGCCAACTCCTTGATAGGCGCCCTGTTTTGCAGCTGACTTGGAGCCGAGAATATCGCCTTGTACACGATCTTTCGACGATGTTTATTGTATCTCTGGAGAGTAGGCATGCGACGAGAGCCATCATTCATGACAAGAAACCTATAGAAAACCACAACGACTTCGAGATAAATAGTCCAGATAAAAGAATTGGCAGTACAAGTAACTACCGCAAAGTAAGTTCCCTATGAATCGGCATCGGACAGACAGTGGATCGGTGGAGGCGTTTAACAAAAAGAAAATTGGAAAAAAAAAAAGGGAGAAAGAAAAAAAAAGGTCCCCACGCCTTTTCAATCTGGACAAAGAGGAAAAGAAAAACACTGAGGCCCCTCATCTTTTTCTTTTCGTACCAGCTATACATTCCAAGCCTTTGGAACATTGGAACCAGGGAAGACGGGTTGATCTGAAGTTGGATCAGGAACAGCTGGAAACACCTTCCCTTTCTCTGCTCTCTTCCACCTCCCCCTTCCTTCAGGTCGAGCAGTTGAGCAGTCAAGTAGACCACTCTCTTGGCTTCCAATGACCCTCGACCCCCCTCCCTAGCATTCTTCTCCTCGAATATCCCCCTGAAGGTTGCCTGGCAGCTTGACCTTCAATGGTTGCTGGGTCCGTGTTGCTGACATGAGTTGGGATCACCCTGTTCACAGGTATGTGCTGCCCCCCTTCGTCCCCTTTCGTGCGGGGTGAGCCTCTCCTCCGCTCGTTGGTCTGTTCTTTTCATTTCTGCGGACATCATGATGCTAATGAGACCGGACATGTTCAGCTTCAGCTATCCCTCCGGCGAACCTCAAACCCCCCACGAGGACACCTACTACCGCGGCATTTGATTCCTTTACCACTCCCAAACTCGAGTCCAGTTTCTTTGACCCTCGGGTCACCTGGGATACCGCAGACCCCTATGCCTCGAGCCCCGAGTTCCTTCGTTCGCCGCAGAAGTTCGGTATTGGCACCGCCTCAAACGGAGTGAGACCACAGGACGCCAAGGATGGGAGGGGTTCGGACCAGACCGATACGGCCAGAAGAATTGGTTCCATGAAGCCATTGCCTAGTGTGGTCGAGGATGGTCTGCAGATAGGTTCCGCCAAATTTGCAGCCTCTATGCAGACGCCGCCGCCGACGAGTGCGTCAAGACGCAAAATCCCCGATTTTGACCCGTCCAACACGACTACGAGAGGGAGTGCATCTCAAATGACAACCCACCTAGAGACTCCCAGTCGCCTGCTGGGCACCTCACCGAGGATGTTTGGCAACTTGCAGTCCTCGCCGGACCTCTTCCAGCTGGCTTCGATGGATCCCTCGGCGTCTCCCTTCTTCCCGCAACAGCGGCTATTCTGGGATCAAGAGCACGACCAGCAGACCGATGTACCTTTACCCGGAACCGGTCGAATTCAGGGCCACGTTCACGCACAGAGGTCGGCGACATATTCCTCTACGAACACGCATATCCCTCAATTACCCACCATTGATGGCACCATGGACCTCCCCGACTTTGGCGGGTTTGGCATCTCCTCCGCACCGCCTACCGATGCCGCTTTGTTCCCAGCTCCATTTTCAACCTCTCCCCGGATTCCAGTCGCCAAAGCAGAAGATCCTGCTATGTTCTTGAGCTCTCCTGCGCGACGTTTCGGTGGCCTTCAGATGACTCCGGAAAGACGGCCTGTCAGAATGCGGCAGCCATACCACCATCAAACAGAAGAATCAAAGCGGGATGAGTTTCGTCGGGCTCAGGTGGGAGATGTACGGGCTCCTGGCTCGTACTCGAGTTTCTCTGAAGACGAGACAGAAGATGACGATTTCACTCCGCGTGGCCGTCCTGGCCTGACCCGGAGTGTGACACATACAGCTATCACCAGTTCCTCCCATCGATCACTTAGTCAAGCTGGGGGCATGATGGCCTCGACTAGCGGAATTCGTAAGAGCCCTTCAAAAGGCCGAGCCTCCCCGGCTAAGAATATGCGTCCGATACCTTTGGGACGGTCCAATTCTGTTGCTACTGGAGTCCCGACCCGGTCTTCTTCGGTGGTACTGCGTATTGGCCGAGATGGACGCGCAAAGACGGAGATGCAGCCGGTGGACGAGGGACCTACTGGACTGACAGATCCTCTGACCGGTATGGATCTTGATGGTTCTGCTACCGAGAGCGAGACCGACCCAGCAGAGTATTCTGATTATCCCGTTCTACCTCGTGCTCAGACTTCTTTTACTCTGTTTGATGGCAATCGACCCAGTCTCGCTCGTAGTGACTCTGGTTCCCGCCCCCCTTCTAAGGGATCGTATGCGTCCATTGGCTCATCCCATTCCGGACGGATTTCCCCTTGGGCTGGTTCCTCCCGAGGCGTCAGTGGTCGGTCGACGTACCGGGGATCTCCCGATGCTATCAAACGGACACCGAAGCGGCACTCGTCGTTGCTCCTTTCTGATGCATCTTATACGCGCGGCAGTATCGCATCTCAGACATTACCTGGTGACGAGGAAGACAGTGGTGATGCCACTCATGCCCTTCGACAGGTTCTGAAAGAGCGTGGTCGTGTCCCCAGGCCTTCCACCGGTGGCTATGGTGCTCGGCTGCCGCGGTCATCACACACATTCACCCACCTCCGTTCCTCGCCTCCCCGTTTACATAGCGACTTTGATATTCACCCTCGACACTCTAATAAATCTCCCACCACCTTGACTGATCCTGACCTGGCCACTCCGAGCACCGATCGCAACATTAGCAACCCGAGCAACGGAACACGCTGCATCTGCAACTCCATGGACAACGGTGGCCATCTTATGATTCAGTGGTAAGTTGTTTCCCAGACTTTCTCTGTTTCGATCTAATCTAACACCGGCTATAGCGAGTCATGTAGCCACTGGTTACACACCAAATGCGTTGGGCTGGAACGGGCAAATCTGCCCTCATTCTATGTATGCATGTTCTGCGATCAAACTCCGTCGCGACAGAACCGTGTTCGGTCCGGGTACGGATCCGGTGGCGGCCCTCCATCTCCTTTGGCGCACAAGTCCTATCGATTTCGATAGACCCCCCCCCCCTTTTACGACCTCTCCTTTGTCCCATTCTCGATCCCCCTTTTCTGCATTAGCCCGGGACCCTCCCCGATGTTTTCCTAATTGTCATGATGATACCTATGTACTATTGCACTGTGATTCTTTCCAATAGAAAGCCTTTCCCCCCCTTTTCGCATAGAATCGGCAAGCCATCCGATCCCTTCTCCGTGTAAACTTTGCATCGCGTGCGATGATTGGCCATCGCCCACTTATCGGCTCACCGCCTTTTTATCGTCAAAAATGAAATCGGCCCCCCGCAAAAAGAGTCACCGGTCATTCTTTCTTCGTTCAGTCGTTCTTTTTGCTGTTCGGTCATGTCTGCCTCGATTCCTGGCAACCGGGAGCTTCCCAATTCCCAGTATGATCTGACAACCTACTGGGGCCGCGTGCGCCATGCGGCGGACATTTCTGACCCGCGGTGAGTCTGGATCGTCGCGTGCCATGATCAATAAGACTAATGGAAAAAAAAACATAGGACACTACTCGTTTCATCCACGGGCCTGGACCAAGCCAAACAGCTTATCTCCTCCTACAAGCAGAACAAGATCTCCGATATGAATGCGGAACTGTGGCGGGCAAAGAAGGTGGTGGACTCGACCCTGCACCCTGGTATGCGCTTGGAAGAATAACGAACACAACGAGAAGATTCTTGACTGATAAATGAAAACCAGATACCGGAGAACCGGTGCTGTTCCCCTTCCGCATGTCCTGCTATGTTCTCTCCAATTTGGTGGTCACTGCGGGCATGCTCACTCCTGGCCTCGGAGTAAGACACCCGATCCGAGCTCCGTCGCACGGAATAACCAAGACTGACTTCTTTAGACTGCCGGTACCCTTCTTTGGCAAATCGGCAACCAGTCGCTCAATGTCGCAATCAACAACGCCAACTCCAACAAGTCTACCCCGCTTTCCACCTCCCAAATCGCCAAGTCCTATTGCATGGCCGTTTCGGCTTCCTGCTCCGTTGCCCTGGGCCTGAACGCCCTTGTGCCCCGTCTTAAGAGCATCTCTCCTAACACCCGTCTCATTCTTTCCCGTCTGGTCCCCTTCGCCGCCGTTGCCAGTGCCAGCGCTCTCAATGTCTTCCTGATGCGCGGCGAGGAAATCCGCCAAGGTATCGACGTCTACCCCGTGCTGTCAGCCGAGGAACGCGCCAAGCGCGAACAGTCCGAGGATGAAGCCGCGCCCTTGAGAGCCTGGGCAAGTCCAAGAAGGCCGCTACCCTGGCAGTCGGTGAGACTGCCATCAGCCGTGTCCTGAATGCTACTCCGATCATGGTCCTTCCCCCTCTGATCTTGGTCCGTCTCGAGAAGACGGAGTGGCTCCGTGCTCGCCCTCGCATGATCCTGCCTCTCAATCTTGGTCTGGTCTTGGGTACTTCTCTCTTTGCTTTGCCTTTGGCTCTGGCTGCTTTCCCTCAGCGCCAAGCTATCAGCGCTGCTACTCTTGAGGATGAGTTCCATGGCCGTGGTGGTTACGAGGGTATGGTTGAGTTCAACCGTGGCATGTAAAGGTTTTTTTTTCTTTTAATTAGGCGTCGCAGCGTATGCATTTCGAACCCAGGTATATGTGTGCATAGATATCCTGGGTTGTTTCCAGGTTCTTCTGCGGTATAGATTTGAATTTCCATATTTATCTCCCTATTGCGACTTGACTTGTCTGTGTATCATGCTTAGATCTGGGGGTCTTCTGACACGGAGAATTCCTTCGACGCGCTCTGCAAGAGATAGAAGCTCTTCGTCACACCCATGTCGACCCATCAACTCTAGTCCAATAGGCACACCCAGGGGCGCACTCGCAGTCGGCGGACTAAATCCAGCTGTCCATATATCAGTCTTGAACTTGCATGGAGAATGCAAAGGACAGATTGATTCGGTCTGAACTTACCAGGAAGACAAACAGCAGGATTCCCCGTCAACGCTGCCAACACACCATTTCGCCGGGGCTGGATGGTTGGTCCGATCTCAATAGCCAATTGTCGCTGATGGGGATATACCAATGCATCAAGAATATTCTCGTTGAAGCATGACTGAACAGACTGCTTCAGTTTCGCGACCTTTTCCAGACGGGTTTTGTATTCGGCGCTAGTGCGAGAGTATGTCGTGGGATCCTTCAGAGATGCGTAGAACACGTCTGTTACGGCGTTCATGTCGTACTCTCCGCTTTCGATTATAGACTGGAGAGTATGGTATGGTGAAGAGATCTCAGGTGATTGGAGGAACTGTTCCAGGCAATCTTTGAACTCAAAGGGTTGTGTATCGACTGTGGTGAGTAGGGTTGTGAGACTCCAGTCGTAACAGGAAGAATCGATAGAAACCAATTCGATATCGGCATCATTAGCTTCAATAGTTTTCAGAGCGGTGTGAACAATCTTCTGGACCAATTCATTCTCAAGAATGACTTTCTTGGGAAGATCTGGATTCTTCTCTTCAAGCTTGAAGTATGTCTCCAAGACCCCCCACGCGTATACGGCCATGGGCTCTCGTAGTAGACATTTCACATACTGTTCCGCCATTCCCATGTCTCATCACCTCATAAAGGATCCGAACATCACCAACAGTCCTCCCCATAGGCCCAGCCATATCCTGTGTCACTGACACAGGCACAATTCCCTTCTGAGAAACATTCCCCTTCGAAGGTCGAAACCCCACAACAGCACATGCAGATGATGGCGATCGCAATGAATTCATTGTATCAGTACCGCATCCCACCAACCCCAGATTGGCCGCCAGTGCAGCAGCAGTGCCGCCCGAAGATCCACCCGGTGTGCGAGTCAAGTCATAGGGGTTGCGGGCTTGGCCACCCAGTGATGAGGTGGTGGTGCCATGAAGCGCGAATTCGTGGAGATTTGCCTTGGCGAGAATGATTGCGCCTGCGGTGCGGAGATGGTGCACGATGGCGCTGTCGGTTGAGCGAAGGGTGCGCAGTGCTGCAACCCCGGCGCTAGTGGGCAGGTCATAGGTGGTGTAGTTGTCTTTGAGGATTATGGGCACTCCGTGTAAAGGCGGGAAAGGAATGCCATTTTGGAGAAATTGAGTGGACTCTTTATCTTTTTCAGTGGCTATGGCCAATGCTTTGGGGTTGATGGCGATGAGTGTTTTGAGTGTCGGGTCATGGTGCGCGATGCGGTCGAGATATGCGTGCACGACCGCAGCGCAGCTAGTGATCTGTTGGCGAAGAGCATCGTGGAAGGTAGATATGGTTAGCTCGAGGACATTCATTGGGAAGTTGACCAAGGTTTTCAACGATTGTTGTAGTGAATGCGACCAGTATATCTCTCGTTTGGCGGGGAAAATGGAAGTCGGAATTCGGTCCGATGCTTCACACCAGCGACTAAGGAGACGAGTGGATCGACTGAGCACTTATGGCTTTCTTCTTCGATGCAGTCGTGATGTTTTTCGATACATGAATTGATCCTAGGAACAGAAATCCTAGAAAGTCCTGCAGTGATTCTTGAGAAGAGATGTTCCAAGGCCAAGGATAAACCCGCAATGCTTTTTATGTTCAAATCTGAGATCTATTTGGGATGCATCTAAACAGCCAACTTGTCCATGGCATCAGCAGCACTCTTTCCAACATCAGCCTCGGTCGCCGGCTCCTTTGAGACATCCTTGCCTTCCTCAGCCTGAGCGCGAGCGCCTGGGTGCCTGGTGCCCTTGTCCTTCTTCTTCTTTTTTCCTTCGGGGCGTCTTCGGGGTAGGCCTTCTTTTGGATCTGTAGATTATTTAGTACATAGAGGTTACAGAATGCTGCGGTATGGTATCGAACCTCCTGCCACTCAGTAGACTCTTGATATTCTTTCTGGATGGGTGCGAGAAGACGGCACAGAGCGGCGGTGACGGCGGGTTTCAGCTATATCGTATCAGTCACGTTCTCAAGTAGACGGAAATCAACATACCAATTGCGGGGTAAGCTATTGATCTCATTAGTAAAGTTATTCAAGTCATGGGTCCGAGGCAACTTACCACATCGGCGGCGTAGTCCTTCTTCATGCTCTCGATGTCACGGTAGACCAGAGGCTCTCCCTCCTTCTGCTCGACCTTGAAGAGACGCTCTTCATCAAGGAGAGAGCTAGCAGGGAGGAGCACGTGTTCAGTGAACGCAAGAAGACCGTTGTCTTCGACCTGCTTGGGAGGTGCATTGGCCTTCTTGACCTTACGGCCAACAATCTCCGGTGTGTCGAGGAGGTCAATCTTGGAGTTGGCGTCGGAGGAACTCATCTTGCCTCCAGATAGGCTCTGCACGATAGGGTTCATGATGTCTTTTGTATGGTCAGCTTTTTTTCCATTCTTTTTCTTTGCGTAAAAATTGGGTTTGAAAAACCTACGAGCACGGCCAGAGTAGCCCAGCTTGGGGAGCAAGTCCTTAGCCAAGGCGAAGATTTTCCTAGTCCAGGTCAATCTATATCCTCCAATAAGCAGCACGGCAATCTTACCGCTGGTCAACACCGCCAAATTGGCAATGAACATCGAGGTACTCCTCATCAAGCTGAGAGATTGTTAGTGTGTTGAATAAGGTTTGCGATGAGAAGAACGTACAGCCTGGAGGATGGGGTAGATGAGACCCTGGAACGCAGTTGTCAGTGAATGAATGCCCAAGAACAGTCAGACCAGGCTTACACTCAGAGGAGGGTTATCCGACTGCTTGACAACCTCACTGCCGGCCTTGGCGCAGTCGTGAGTGGATGTGATCGAGCAAGCCCTGTAGGTATCCATCGTATACTTCGCAGACAGCTATTTCCGAGTCAATCAATCTGGGCTTTCCCTCCGTTGTTATCAATCTCACCTGGTAGGAGCTACCTAGCACGAATTCCAATTTCTCCACGGGGACGTTGCATGCCTTGAGCAGCGCAGTAATCGCGAAACGGTAGTACTTGGCACGGTACTCGACAAGTTCGATGGGGGCCTTCAAGTCTAGGGAAATGAGTCAGACTAAGATCATGTCATCTCGGCGCACAGAAAAGGGGACACTTACTGTCAAGGAAAGCGTGAACGTCAGCTAGTAAGATCTTCACATTTGCGCCGGCTTTGAGCAGCTGCGCGATTTTCATGATCTGTGGCCTGTTAGCCAGCGCAGACTTGAGCTTGATCAGTCAACACCCACCGGAACGAAGTATCCGCAGTGAGGAGCTCCTGTTGTCGCGGTACCCCAATAAATCTTGAGAGTCTCGCCTTTATTCAGAACATCTTCAATGATCTCCGGGTTGAGAACTTCAGCCAGGTTCTCGTTGATGAGAGCAAGCTGCTCCTCCTTGGTCAATGCCATGGCGATTGATAGTCTGGTACCTAGTTTGGCACCGAGTAGGGAGGAAGAGAGGGTGGAGGACTCGAGGGGCAAGGGCTATGAATCACCGCGGGGAGGAATCGCGATATCAAAGATAAAAGTGGGATGTTCGGGCTGAGCGGGTCCACGGGACAGGAACGGAGTTGTTCCGCTTTTCCGAATGTGTCACGGTTTCTTCTCAGCTGAGTCAAATGTCAATGTTGCTCTTCGGTATTCATGGGATTTGCACATGTTCATATCAGTATTTTACATTCCAAGGAAACCCAGGCGCAGAAGAAGATCAATAAAGTCAGGCCAATGCCTATATACAATTTCCCCGGGAATCAAATCATGGTATAAGAATCGCACCCTAGGAATCTCCCAAAAAACAGCCAAGAGGCAGATGCAATCGCAGCCTCAAATACCTAGCGCCAGAAACGAATGGGTAAAAAACAAAATAAAGCATAAGATCTCTCGGATCAGACGCGATCTGCTAAAAACCGGGGGAGATGGGAAGAGTGCAGCCGCCGGGTGTATACAAGTTTCACATCCATCTGGAGGTAAGAAGTAAATAATAAATAAAGGCGCATCGTGATCATCATTCCCTTGTCCCCGTCGGATTGTAACACCGTCCTTCCCGTTCATGACAATAATTACCCAAGATGTGAACCGTCTATCCTTAAAGCCCCAAAGACGCCCGATGCTGTCGACTGAGACAGCGCCCATAATGGGCTCTGCTCTGAGGCCACTAGCCACGTCCTGGGCGGTGCAGGCCAGCGCCGATGCGGTACGCTTCGGTACCGTCGTCGATCAGGCTTTCCTTGAACCAGGGATGCTTCAATGCCTGTTTGGCAGTGATGCGCTGCTTCGGGTCATAGACAAAGATACGCTGCAGCAGATCCAGGAAGTTACGATTGAATGGGGTGTTCATGGGAATAAACTCCTGTAAGAAGGTCAGTTCGGTTCGGCTGGTGACCAAAAAAGGATGAAATGACTTACAGTCAACGGTTTCATGGCCCGAACGTACTTTCGCGAAGCGCGAGTCGTTTCAGCATTCGGATAGTCCAGCTTGCTCCGTTGGAAATACCTAAAGGGAGGCAAGTTAGCCTTTCCTGGCGGTAGTGCAACCATGATCAGTGTACTTACTTCGCAGCCGAGTTGTTATTGCTTCCGGCTCGTCCTTGAATCACCTGTCGGACCAACTTTGCGTCGATCTTGCTACCAATCACTGCTTCCATCATTGCCAGGTGCTCGAGGTTGTCGTGCGTCTGGAAGAGCGCGTCACCGGTGAAAAATTCCACCAGAATGCACCCAATACTCCAAATATCGCACGGGAAACTCCAGCCCAGGTTAAGGATGATTTCAGGCGCCCGGTAGTGCCGTGTGGACACAACAGAGGAGTGGTATTCGTCGTCGAATGTAGCAGAGCCAAAGTCGATCAGCCGGATCTCGCTGTCGAGAAGGACTCGTCTTTGGCGGGCATTTCGAGGGTTCGCGTGAGAGGAAGAAGGAATGGTACGGTTGTAAGTGAAGGTCTGGTAGGCGTTGCTAACGAGAAGAATATTTTCGGGTTTCAGGTCGGTGTGGATGAGGTTGAGGTCGTGGAGGACTGGATGAGAATTAGGGTGGGTATTTCATGCAAAGACTTGGAAGTAACTCACAGGCAACGCTGGTAAAAAGCTGGCGAGCAAACTGCTGGATCTGACTGCTTGGGAAGGGAACAAACCCGTTGCCCTTCAAGAAATCAAAAACACTCTGACCTAGCAGATCTGTCACGATGCAGATGTGGTTCCGGAAATCAAAGCAATCCCGCAAGTGGATGCATTTGTTGCGATTGGATTTATCATTTGAGGCCAGTGTGGACAATACGCGCAATTCGATCCTGGAGGCGTCACGGTATTTTTGGACGGAGCGAATGATTTTCACAGCACAGCGCGCTTTGCGCTGTTTGTCATACGCTTCGACGACTTTGCCAAAGGTTCCCTGGCCCAGGAGTTTGATCACAGAGTCTGAAGAGAGAAACGATTAGAGAAAGGCCGAAACAGTCTCTAAAGATCGTTTACTTACATCGATCTGTCAATGGTGTGTCAGGGGTGACGACGTAGTGACCATCGTCGTCGTCGAACTTTTCGTGGCGCGAGCTCGTGAACTAATTGGGTCAGTTGAGACGACTCTTAGACAAATTTCAGGGTCTACAAGGCACTCACATCGCGGATCACGGGAACAGGTACATCTTTAGCCTTGATTGGAGGCTTTGGGGGGAGGAACGTAGCTGAGGAACGCGTCTCCCACAGTCTCCTCCTCTCGTCGCTTCTGCTCGTCGCGAGCAGATTTCCGGGTGGTCCGTTTGCGCTTTTGGCCCACGGTGGCGTCTTCACTGTATACGCCGTTCGCACCATTTACACCGTTGCTCACGCCCGAGCTACCTTGCGAGCCCAATGATGTGGGGGCCGTGGTATGCAAAGAAGTAGTTCGGTCGGTCGACAAGGAGTGCGACGAATTATCACCGTACTGCTGAGGGTTTGTAGAGAAGGTCGGTCGGTCATAGTATCCGAGATCATATGCCGTCTCGAGTCCGGTCCGTCGTCGCTTACCGGCAGGTTGGGGTACGGCAGGCTGTGCAGCGGAAGAGGCATGAGGAGGCGCGGGCGGTGCTTTTGCAGCCTCTGGGGCAGGGCTGTCATCGATCACAATGACCTCCTTGGGTATGCCATTCTTGTAGAATTCGCCCCAGTCAGGCTTCTTCCTGCGGCCTCCTTGCGAGGGGGCCGCACTCGAGTCACTCTGGTGAGACGCCATCCCCGAGGGTGCCGCCAACGATGGGACGACTCTCGTGGATTGCGTGTAGGGAAGGGTGGTGGTTGTAGGCGAAGGAACCGGGTAGCCGTAGGGGTTGGGAAGGCGAGCGCCCGTAGCGGTGGTCGTGGCGGGATAGGATGTCGCTGCCTGGTATGAGGAATGGGGATATCCGTAATGCTGGTGCGTGGTATGGGTTGCGGTGGCCGTGGATGGCGTTGACATTGTGTACGGAGGAGTCCCGTCCGTCACACGAACGATAGAGAGCACGGAGAAGAAGGCGGAGCAGACGGATTGGTCGGCGGAGGAACGAGGTGATTCTTCTCGGGTGAAGAATATCGAGACCGAATCTACCGGTCTAGAAGACACCAGTCCAAGAGTACTCGAGCAGGGGGAAAAGGATGCGTCGGAAGGGATTAGACGTGACGATGACGAGGCGGTCGGAGAACAGGACAGTGTTCAAAGAGGCATCTCCTCGAAATATCAAGAGGGTGGATGGATTTCACAGAACATTGGAGTATAACAAAGTAACATTTGCGGGTTCACGAGGAGGGGGGGGAAAGAGAAGGTTAGGGTCGAGAAGTGGTGATGATGGCCGAGTTGGGGACGTAAGAGCGTTGCCGATCCATCGCGGACTCGGCTTTGCGCTAAACTCGCATTTTGCCGTTTCGTATTTCTGTTTTCTCCTGAAACATCACCTCTTGTGGGTTGACTTTTGACTACCATTTGCTACTTCTCGACTCTTTGGGCTTGTCTAGGATAGTCTAATTCTGTATTTACAGTCGCCAGGGTGATCTCTTCGTGTTGACGGACGGTGGAGGCGGAATGGATGGGTCCATGCGTCCTGGGAAAAGAAACCGAAGCGAGTCCTTGGGCGCTGAGGGACTCGGCGCATTCCAATTGCACGCCATTTCGCAATGTATTGACGGGGTCAAACAGTGCAAAGGCCCGCCACTGGAGTCTCTGAAGCCCTGGCTTAGCCGACACCCACATTGAACCCGCGACTCCACTAGGGGCGTCTATAGAAACCTCGAACTCCGCTCTTTACAGAATGGATGAATTGCGAGCCTAGTCATCAGAACAATAGATACCTTTATGTGGAAAACGAGGCGAATCCCATAGGATTTGATGGTGATTTGATGGCTGTTGGCAGTCCGATCAGCTGATCTCGGCCATGCCAGATGACTCAGCTTGAAGGTGGAAAAGGGAAGAGAGTGAGCGAGAGAGAGTGAGAGAGTGAGAGAGAGTGAGAGAGAGTGAGAGAGAAAAGAGAAAGTGAAAGAGAGTGAGAGAGAGTGAGAGAGTGAAAAGAGTGAAAGAGTGAGAGAGTGAGAGAGTGAGAGAGTGAGAGAGTGAAAGAGTGAGAAAATGAGAGAGTGAAAAGAGTGAGAGAGTGAGAGAGTGAAAAAGTGAGAGAGTGAGAGAGTGAGAGAGTGAGAGAGTGAGAGAGTGAGAGAGAAAGAGAGAGAGAGAGAGAGAGAGAGATCGGACGCCCAAGACAAGAAGAGAGGAAAGGAAGTTGGAGAAATAGACAACAAACGTGCGTGTACTTGAACCTAGAGAAACGATGGTCTCTTCTTGAGGTACTACAGCAGTCTCAATATGCAAGGGAAACGCCTGGGTGACGTGTAAAAGTCTCCACTGTGATTAAGGTTGACTCTGTCTCTGCAGTCTCTGCACCGCGAGTTCTACGATTTCTGCAAGTTTTGGAATCTCAAACTAGAAGTGTCGGTAATTATCATCACTGTTGCATTACTGTCAGAGCTCCAGACCCGAAGCATGTCAGATCTGTCTGGACAACCTATGTGCGGGAAATTCGATACTGGGCGCCAGGGCCTGGCGCCCGAACTACAATGAAGGCCAAGAAGTGGCCACGCATTCGAGGCCTCGAAACTTTCACCCGGCCATCGATTCTAAGTGAGAAATGAGAAGTGCTCGGGTGGATTTGCATCCATCCGTGATCACAATATTCCTGACCTTGAGGCTAACCTGCCTACCTACTGGCGCATTCGAAATAAAATATCTTTCCATATGTAGAGAACATTTTTATGTGCAACTGAAAGTAGAATTGGTGTCGATGGAGTGTTTCTGTTTCATAGGTGTGTTCCAGTCTTTCAATTGTGCAAAATTTAATGCTGAAATGTGTGGAAGCGGTCATGATCGGTATGTTTGATCAGCACAGGCCTTTGATCGAACGTCCAGACTGTGACCCAAAACCAAGAGAGCCTTGCGAAGTACCGAAATCAAAGGAGATATTTCGAGAGCACTCAGTCACTTACACCACAAGTTGAACATATAGTACATAATGATCATCGACTTGAACGAAACCAGAGTCTACGGGCCGCTGGGGGCGGATCTGGAGCGGGGCCAGACCCCACCGGGACACAGCGCCACAGAATATCTTCATCGGGTAGTCTTATCCCGAAATCCAATTGCACCTCGAATAAAATGCAGAAAGGCCTCGAGTAGATTGTGAGAATCAAGTGCAGTAAAGGTATAGTCGATGACAAAATTGCTCATAATATCGAAGCCACAGTGAGAGACGCCGGGCAATGTGCGATCCATCAGTGACCGATCAACTCTCAGAGACGAATCAGAAGAAGCGGGATAAATAAATTCCCAGCCTGGAAAACTGGATATGCCTGCATTTGGCCACATTAAAGTTGACAATGAGCGCAAGCTGCTTTCTAGTGCGACTCACTGGTGCAGTTGATACTTCTATCAACTTCAAATTTGGTGCTGAGCATTTTCTACCCAATCACCCCCGCCCCCCAAAGTGTTCCCAGTAAGAGCATGAGAAAATCTTTCTCTGGTTAATGCATGGGAACTATCAAGCATTCTACGACACAGTATCTCCAAAGCCTCTGCTGGTTCACCGGACTTGGAGATTGGCGTGGTGTCGGCCAGGGTTTCTACATTGAGCCTATTGAAAACAATAAGCGCAGAGCCATGCGCGAGATGGAGATCGAAAATTTGAACACTTGAAAGCGTCGACCTTTTTCGAATAGTCTGCATTATGAGCTCGAAACGTTTCCGAGGACACCCATAAAGGCAGACGATGGTCAGCAATCTCGATCAATTGGTACAATTTGATGATGGCGGAAAGAAACCTAGGAAAGGTACCTTCAGATGTCGGAGGCCTTTCAGCCCGTGTAGCTCTATGATTGATCAATCTGTTTTGTCATTCTATATGGGAATCTCCCACTATGTCTAACAGGATCCATTATGCTTGAAGAATTGTTTGCTTTAATGAATACTATTCCCGGTGTTTCGTGCCCTCGAAACTGCTCTGAGAGCGTCATTTCCAGAGTGATCTTTGCTGGCCAAAAAGGCTGATAGGCTAAGCTTAGCCCCAATTGACTCGAAAACGAGAGGTGTTGAGAAAAGGGTCGTGTTATCAAGTGCGCAATGTCTGTGCTAGACATCCAACCTTTCCACCGCGACAAGTGCGTGAGAGCTGGCGATACCGGCGGAGACTATGTGTAGCCCAATCAGAGCCAGGCCAGTCCGCGCCGAAACAAGCTGAATGAAGTAGCCATCGCCGTGAAGATAGCCAATCTCCGTGTCCCAGGTCATAGCCACCATCGAACTTACGGGAAATTATGCTTCTAAGAGAAATGGGGCCTCGGCTTGAAGTGTTGCCAACAGTCTCTCACCTTGGCCTTTTATACTTTATCTCTCCCCGCAAAACTTGAATTCAGGTGCTCTCTGATCGGACCTGCAGAAAATGCCTCCAACCGTCGCAATTTCATGCCCAGCACTAGGAATCCGGCTGGACGGGAGTAGGTCAAGATTCAGTCCGGGAGATGTCGTTGTCGGCACCATCTACCGGACTGCACCCACTTGTCGCGCCCGAGGCCCGACTAACGATCAAGCTGCACGGTAAATCGGAGGCCTCGATGATTTTAGCGAGAGGCATGAACCATAGAGATTACTTTGGCCAATTCAACCTCATTGATTCTGAGGCAACCACCCAGATCTTACTGGCTAATAAGCCCCTCCATGTTGAGCCGGCCAGCAAAGGCACTTCATGGCCCTTTGCTTTAACCATTCCAGCGACAATCAATCACGAAAGTCTAATCGGACCCCGCACTGCTCAACGAACTGCATTTCTCCCTCTGAACCCCGAAGAAGTAGCCGTTCAATTGCTGCCGTCAGCTTTTCGCTCCAAAGGGTTCCGATCGGGGATAGGAGCGTTTGTGGAATACATTCTGGAGGCAGAGCTTGAATTGCAAGAGCGAGGAAAGACCAAAACCAGTCGAGCCGCGATGCCGTTGCAAGTGCAGCAATTCCTCACGGAGCCCCCGATAACGGACTTTCAGCTCAAAAGACATTCTGACTCTCGGAAAATTACCTCGCAGCGACTTATACCTGGCCTCAAAGACTCTGGACTTTCTTTTACACAGATGGCCCAGCAGTTCATTGGCTCTTCCAAGTTGCCCAACTTCTCTTTCAAAGTTCACGTCGAAATGCCGACTCGCTTGCAGGTTGAAAATACCAACTACATGCCCCTTCGGATTGGGATTGAACCGATCTGGAATCACACCAGCGAAATAATTCATGATGTGCCGCAAAAGATCAAGCTAGAATCCCTAGTCATGCGCTTGAAGCTAAGCATGACGTTGGAATCTGGTGATCTGAAGGCCTGCGATTCGCAAGAGATAGAGTTGATCTCATCTGCGGCGGTCCGAGGCCTCAGCGAGGAGGTCTTCATGTCGTGGGGTACTATGGGGCGCCCTGACTCGAAGAGTCGACCGGAAATTGAATTCATCGATGTCGGTGGACTTCTAGATTTTAGGCTGGGGAGATACAACCTGGGGAAGGTATACCCGAGTTTTACGACATACAACATTAAGCTTACACATCAGCTCTCATGGGAGATCCGAGGCGTCTTTGATGATGAAAAGATAAAGATGACTGCTAGTCATGATGTTACGGTGCTGCCCCCTTCCTACCTAGAGGAAGAAATGTTACTCACAGAGGACCCGCCGCCCTCTTTTGCGGAAAGCCAAATGACAAGAGAGGTACGAGGGAATTTATAGCATCGGAATGGCAAAACGCATATGATTCTGGGTGAAAACACTCGGCTCAAAGTATAGGACTCGCAAATGCGCTGTGAAGCTCCTGTATTTGGATTCGCTGAAAGGCTTTTCAAAGGTTCTCTCAGAGTCATGTCATCGTCGCAAGTGTCTGTGTTACTTTCAATCTCCTCGTCATAGAAATTTTCCGATGGAGGTCTTTCTCGCTCACGATGAGTAAACTTACATGGAAAATCAAACTTCACTACCATAGTCCATTATTGCTCTGGCTCTATAGCCGAAGCACCATCAAGAGACGTGGGAGTTAACGTTGATAAGCTCTAGAAGCTCTGAGTGAGTATTCAAAGCTAAGAAGCCCATGCCCGAAGCCAGAAGATCCATAGCTTCATAGATCGTAGATTTAAACACCATAGATTCGCAGCTCTAGAGATTCAAGATTTGGAGATTCAAAGATGTAGAGACTTGTAGCTTTCGGAATCTAGAAATCTAGAAATTTGGAGATTCAGAGATTTAGACACCGGGCAACGACTAGAAAGAAGCCTGAGTAGCGGGGCTTGGCCGGTTCCCTTGGTATCTCGATTGGGCCTTACTAGGCTCGTGAGATACTAGTGAGCCGCAATATCGACACAATGGGCGTTCGTGCCCTATCCTAACAGTCGCACGAATGCTCAGACTAACGGCCTACGCCACCTTTACTCAAACAAATCGATCGAAGGACTGCTCGCTGCCCGTCAATTTTCGTTGCCGCTACCGACTGCTTATGCACGAAGGATACTCCCCTCGGCCAGCAACCTATGTCTGCATAGCCCAGCGTCTCCGTGGCTCCATGCGATCAAATTAGCGTCTACTGCGACCGTTGGTCTCCCTTTTCTCACTATAACAGCGGTTTCAATCGCCATTCAGATTGCAACCGACATGTCAATCACGTTTAAAGGTCATGATGAGTAAATCTCACTTCACCGAGGACAAGATCTTCAACATGAAACACCTTCTTCAGACAGCTCGATCCAGAGTTTCTCCAACCTCGAGGTCTATTTTGTCTCTTAATGACCTGGAATCCGGAGCTATCGGATACTCCATCTACGGAGACGATCTCGAATCCTTTATTTCCAAGGCTACCGTTAGCAGGAGCTCTAATAGGCTGAAGACTTCCAGCACAAGTTCAGATCATTTGATGGAAAGACAAACAGCAATATCTCTCCAAAATTTGGGGCTCTTTTTTCCCCCCACAGATCCATCGGTTGGCGGTGGATGGGGATGCTGAGCTTTCGAAGATGAAGCAGAAGAGAAATTTCGTCGCCAACTATATGGAAGAAGCAACACCCCCTTAACTCATCACAACCCAGTCTCTTCAATCGCGATATTAAATCAAATCCGTCTGCATCTCACGCACCCTGCGTTAGGGACATAGGACAGAAAGAAGTTGTTGGAAATATGAGAAATTTAAGATCCTCCCAAGACTCCGCGCAGATGCCATCAAGGAGAAACTTTGGATCGAAAGGCATACGTAGGGGATTGGCACAGTCGCGGGACAGAGTTAATAGCGAGGGCCCTGCGGCACCAGTTGCGAGATTGCTTAAGAAGGTTAGAAATCTCAAGAATCTGAGACAAAACAGAGCTATCTCTCGATACAGCAAGTCTTGTACTTGGTTATTGTCAACATGCCATCTGAAAATGAAATTACCCGAGCACGCGAGGCACTGGGCCTCTGGAAACGATAGCCAGTAGACTGATCTAGCGGCCTAAAAATCGTTTCTTCAAGGATCATGGTAGCTTTATTGAATAAAATGATTGGAATCACTCTTTTAAAGATCCGTAATTCGGCTGTTTTCGATCGGCAATGTGTAAAGCTGGCACAACGCAGTAAAGTAACGGATCGGACGGTTCATAATGGAAGGTAACTCTTTCCTCCACAAAAGATGCAGTAGATGGAAGAAATCAAAGACCCCAGCAACCTCCGGTGCTAGCCTCCCAACGCCACAAACCGCACGCAGATAATGCAATAATCTCCAGGCGGAGAACAAATTAGAGACACAAGAAAAGAAAAGAAGTAAGATTACAATGTTGACTTCTTCAAGCCCCGCGGTCACGGTCTTCCTTTGGGTCTTTCATGTAGCCCTTTTGGATGTGCTTAGTTCCTCGTCCATCGGCTTCGAGCATGAATAGAATGTCCCGAACTTGGATACCAGCTCCTTTCTCCTGGTCCTCGCGCCATGTTCCAAGTCGTTTTGCCTGGTTGGCAGCAGGAGTCTGTTCGCCAGGTCGACTCGACTTTTCGGGTCCAGTTGTTGGGGTAGATGGGGGATTGGGACGCGATGGGGATGAAAAACCGCTTGACGAACCACCGGGCTTCAACCATGAGTAAGACTTTTTGGACCCAAACATGCGGCCCGAGAGCATGCTGTTGGTTGCCATTCGAGCCGTCTCCACAGACTGTTGATGTTGCTGGGCCTCGCTAGCCTTTGAATCAACTAGCTTCTTCGCTTCCTTCTTTGTCATCGACTTCTTGTCAAAGCTCGGTGCCCGTTCAGCCATGGGCGTGGAAGGGGCGCTGTCGAGAGCTGGGGCAGCGGCGCTTTCGCCCAAAATGGCGTTCGCGCCACGCTTGTTGCGTTTCGCCTCGCGCCGGTTTTCCTGCGAGGATTCTCTGGTGACAAGACCGACATAACGCTGGGAAACAGGCTTGAGGTTCGTGGTCTGGCTATCAGGATGGGGACCTAGAGGAAAATTGTCAGTGTGCCAACGTTGAATTTCCTGCAAGGACACATACGCTTCGAGGGTGTTGCGAGATTCCCAGTCACCGATGCCAGAGGCTGCGCCACATCCTGCCACTCCTGAGGAATTACTCCTGATGAGTGTGCTCGCCGGCTGCGGGAGAGAGCTGACGCATAATCAATTACTCCCCTGAGTCGTTCCTCGCACGAGAGTGATAACAGGTTTAGAATGTCAACCAGGGGCGCACCCTCTTGGTTAAGGATTGTACAACCAGTTCGAGTAACCGATGATCCATCCCGGCCTGTGATTTCGATGGGAGTTTGTTTCCCAGTTGAAATTGGATGGAAAAGGCCTTCAGAGGGAATGCGCACACCAAGGTCGAATCCTCTTTTTTGAATCTTTTGTTCCAGAACTTTGGTCCAAAGGAAAGGGGATTGGAGCTCAAATTGTGATCTTCTCGCCGCTTCTGAATCCTCCCGCGTGGGCTCGTTGGGGTCTTTGAAGGGCGGCGGAGCCTGCGAGACAGGCTGCGAGGAAAATGATGACTGATGCATCACGGGTTTGATGTCACCAAAGCTACTGGACGCCGAGAGTGTCCCTGTGGATTGCTGCGAGGCGAAAGACGAATTCATGACCTGCGGGCCTCGGGACGGAGGCTGCGCCTGCGCATTTCGACCGGTGTAGCCGCCTGTGAGGAACGCTTCTTCCTCTCGAACGTCAATTCCGGAGGATGCCAGAACATCCGTGAGTTCAGAAGCGTCCACGGGCCGATTCGCCGGTGCAGAGGGCGGTCCCATAGTCCCCGGAGCGGCAGGTGGAAAAGACGCGCCTGTGTGGGCGATGGGTGTAGAGGGCATGCTGTTCGCGACCCCGTTCATCTGGGGCTGACCTTGAGGAAGTTGCATCGCGCTAAAACCTGGAGAGGCATATGAAGACTGCGCCTGAGAGGGAGGGATTGGCGAAAGGCGTAGCTTTTTCGACGGAGGAGGTGCTGGGCCACCGTTGAGAGGGGATGTTGCATGAGGAGATGGAGAAGAGACGGGAGGAGAGAAGGGCTGTGTGGAGAAGGGCGGAGGCGGCTGCTGTTGTTGCTGCTGTGGATGCCTAGCTTGCGCCATAGTGAGTGATGTTTGAGCGACAATATGGATAACGGTAGCTAGGAGAATCTGCTGTCGTGCAGTTCGAGCGAGATAAAGGCACGTCACGCGTGGTTATTGAAGTGAGCAATTTGCTCGCACCACCAGATGGCACCAAATGTGACCATCTCAGAAGAGCTCCTGAGTCATGAAATTGACGCGTAAGAGGAGCATGGGTGACTCGGGGTGAAAAGGACGATGGTGAAGCAGGAGATGCGGGATGAGCGGGTCAGGGAGCTTTCTCGAGGTTTTGCGGATCGCGCTGTCCGGCACGTGATCATGTCCAAGATCATGGCCTCTCTGCGTCGCATGCTTTCCCTTCATCGCATTCTCTGTACTTTTTGTCGCCATTCTTCTCAATCGCGTCGCATGGGACACCTCTAGTATCTTCGGTGTTAACATAAGGCCAGGCTTCCCAACTGCGCGACCCGGGCGTCTGCGCCCTCGCCCCCAATAGCAGACACTTGAGGTTCGCTGTTAAACAACAATACTCGGACCACGATGGCGGCTAAGCGCAAGGCTTCGGCGATGGGCACGGCTGTTGACGACCAGCCGGTTGACCCGTCAGATGAACTTGCATTCTACTGTCTGGGTGGAGGAAACGAGGTCGGGCGATCATGTCATATCATCCAGTACAAGGGCAAGACGGTTATGGTAGGTCTGATCTGATCACTGCCATTTACGATTGACACCGAGCTGATATGCGGCTCATCCAGCTTGACGCAGGAATGCACCCGGCCAAAGAGGGTTTCTCCGCCCTTCCCTTCTTTGACGAGTTCGACTTGAGCACGGTAGACGTTTTACTGATTAGCCAGTACGTGAATTTCCCATACATTCCCTCGATGCGCTTTTGGGTCGAGATGTGGCTTGAAACCTTTTGAGACTATCCCGTTCTTTGTTTGTTTCTTCCAGACCTGCCTCAATCTTTCTTGACTGCTTCTACAATGGGCCCGGTAGACTCCAGCCCGCTGCGGTGTTGATGCCGTATTCTTCAGGAATACTTGACTGGAAATAATAAGCGTTGTTCTCGAGACCTCTGAACTAATGATGCGCTTCTCTAGTTTCCACGTGGACCATTCCTCTGCTCTTCCTTATGTTCTCAGCAAGACCAATTTTGCTGGTCGGGTCATGATGACCCATGCCACCAAGGTGTGTACCTTCTGGGTCAGCTTTTGATACCGTGAACTAATCAAAATTCCACCAGGCAATTTATAAGTGGCTCATTCAAGATAACGTTCGTGTCAGTAATACGTCCTCATCATCTGATCAGCGTACCACCCTCTATACCGAGCAAGATCACCTGTCTACACTCCCTCTGATCGAAACGATCGATTTCAACACCACGCATACAATCAACGGCATTAAAATCACCCCATATCCCGCCGGTCATGTCTTGGGTGCCGCAATGTTTCTGGTGTCGATTGCCGGGCTGAACCTTCTGTTCACCGGCGACTATTCCCGTGAAGAGGACCGGCATTTGATTCCTGCACAGGTCCCTCGGGGTATCAAAATCGATGTCTTGATCACAGAATCCACATTCGGTATATCCTCGAATCCGCCCCGTCTGGAACGGGAGGCTGCTCTCATGAAATCAATCACCGGTATCTTAAACCGCGGAGGACGTGCGTTGTTGCCTGTGTTTGCCCTCGGACGCGCTCAAGAGCTGTTACTTATCCTCGAGGAGTACTGGGAGCGACATCCCAAATTACAGAAGATCCCCATTTACTACATTGGTAACATGGCAAGACGCTGCATGGTTGTTTATCAGACCTATATTGGAGCGATGAATGACAACATCAAAATGCTATTTCGCCAGCGTATGGCAGAGGCCGAGGCTAGCGGTGACAAGAGTGTAACTGCCGGCCCCTGGGATTTCCGTTTCATTCGAAGTCTGCGAAGTCTCGAACGCTTCGAGGATGTATCCCCTTGTGTGCTCCTTTCATCGCCCGGTATGCTGCAGACAGGTACCAGTCGCGAGCTGCTTGAAAGATGGGCACCCAGCGAACGTAACGGCGTCGTCATGACGGGTTATAGTGTTGAAGGAACGATGGCTAAGCAGCTTCTCAACGAGCCCGACCAGATTCCTGCCGTCATGTCCAAGGTTTCCACCATCCAGGGCCGCGGTCGCGTACCTGGAGGCAATGATGAGGATCAAAAAGTGATGATTCCACGTCGCTGCACGGTCGACGAAATTAGTTTTGCTGCACACGTCGATGGTGTCGAGAATCGCAACTTCATTGAAGAGGTTGCTGCGCCAGTTGTGGTAGGTTCTTTTTGCGCTGGTAGATTCCATGCAACCCGCTAAATTATCTTCTTAGATCCTTGTGCACGGCGAAAAACATCAGATGATGCGACTCAAGTCGAAGCTTTTGAGTCTTAATGCCGATAAAACTGTCAAGGTCAAGGTATACACACCTGCAAATTGCGACGAAGTTCGCATCCCTTTTTAGGAAGGATAAGTTTGCCAAGGTCGTCGGTAAACTCGCACAGGTCGCTCCGCCTACGGAGCAAGATGACAGCCAGTTGATGACTGGTGTTCTTGTCCAGAATGGCTTCGACCTGGCTTTGATGGCCCCGGATGACCTTCGGGAATACGCCGGTCTGACAACGACCACCATTACGTGCAAGCAACACCTGACACTTAGTTCGGTAAGCATGGACTTGATTCGATGGGCTCTCGAGGGCACATTCGGAGCCATTGAAGAAGTGGGGACAAACACAAAGACCGATTTGAAGGATGAAGTCAACGGAGATTTGGACACCTCAAGCGCAAAGCTGGAGGCTGCCGATGAAGAAATCCCCATGGAAGAGACACAAACATTCCTTGTCATGGGATGTGTGATCCTTCGTCACCACTCGCGTACTCGGGAGGTTGAACTTGAGTGGGAGGGCAATATGATGAACGATGGAGTTGCTGATGCTGTCATGGCCGTTCTTCTAACGGTCGAGAGCAGCCCAGCCTCCGTGAAGCGTGCGTACTGTATCGACAAGCTGATAAGGACTATGCTAACAAGTACTTATATAGAGTCTGCCAAGAACAAGCACCATCATCATCACTATGACGAGGACTTTGCTGCTCTCCCCAATCCGCACTCTCATCTAAGCGCTGAGGATCGATTGGCCCGCCTACTTATGATGCTGGAGGCGCAGTTCGGCGGCAGTATTGTTCCCATCGAACGTCCTCGTGTTCCAGCGGATCTTGTCAATGGCACAGAGGGAACTGACGGTACCACGACTGTGAACGAGGAAAGACTTGCCGATATTGAATCGGCCGAGCTCGAGCGTCTCCAAGCCTTAGGAATTCCGGTTCCAGGTCTTGAAATTACCGTCGACAAACATGTTGCTCGTGTCTGGCTGGAAAACCTGGAGGTAGAATGCGCCAACCCTGTTCTTCGGGATCGCGTGCGCGTTGTTGTTGAAAGGGCGGTCGAGACCGTCGCTGGACTATGGGCAGCGAGTTCTTTGCCCAAAGAGGTGGTGTCAAACGGCACTTCGAAGGGACAGATGGAGATGGACGAGGCTACGCAGAAGACGGCTGCCATCGAAGCCCAGGGATAAATTCTCCCCGGCTTGTTCTAATGTACAATAGTAGCAGAGACTATCACATGAATATCCTTTCACTGATCTTTTCGCTGTAGCTCGTTCCGTTCCATTATGACCGATTGCACTTGTCTAGTCTTTCAGATAGTATAGTTCCCAATCATAGCCCCAATTCTGCAAACACTTCAGCCAGAACTCTGGCCAGTACATCCACAATGGTATCAATCTCTTCCTTGGACACAATGTAAGGCGGTGCCAGCAGCACATGGTCACCACGAATACCGTCTACTGTGCCTGGGCTACCATAGAATGAGACAGCAAATTCCGGCTGCAGCCCTTTCTCTTGAATCAGGAAAGACAGTCGGCTTTGGGGATCGAACGGCTCCTTTGTGGTCTTGTTCTTGACGAACTCGAGCTGCAAGCAAAGATCAGTAAAAGATCTAACCCAGATAGCCATATTCAACATACGCCCCAGAACAGACCCTTGCCTCGAATGTCTCCCACATATGGATGATTATCAAACTTCTGGTGCAGTTGACTTTCGAGGTAAGCACCCATGGTTTGCACATTTTCAAGTAGCGAGTCCTCCTGGATGGTCTTTTGCACTGAAAGTGCTGCAGCACAGGAAATTGGATGGCCCTGATATGTCTGTCCGTGTCGAAACACACCTGTGCCTTTGTCCAGTGTTTGCACGATGGAGTCGTTGATCAAGATTCCCGAGACAGGGACGTAGCCCCCTCCTAGGCCCTTACCAATGGTTTGAATATCGGGGACAACGCCTTCCTGCTCCCAGGCGTGCAGAGTCCCACAACGACCCATACCGCTCATAATCTCATCCAGGATGAATAGGGCACCGTATTTTTCACATACAGCTTTCATAGCGGGGAAGTATCCGGGAACAGCGGGAACACAGCCCAAAGCCTAACATATCACTTAATAGGCATCAATCTCCCAGAGACCTCATAGACGAGGCAACTTACTGCACCAACAACAGGCTCTGCGATGAATGCACACACGCTCTCGGGGCCCACGCGCTGGAATTCGGCATCCAACTCTGCAGCAAGACGGGCGACATAATCTGCATCAGACTCACCATCTTTCTTATCACGGTAGGCATAGCAAGGAGACACATGAGAGGTATTCTTGGCTAGTAATGGCTCGAATGGCTGTCTTCGAAGAACATGTCCGCCAACACCTAGAGCACCGAGCGTGGTGCCGTGGTAAGAAGGGAGTCGAGCTATGAACCTAGTGCGCTGATCTTGAGGAGTTGGCAATTCGAGAAAATATTGTCGGGCCAGCTTCAGAGCAGCCTCAATTGCCTCGGAGCCTAAAGTAGAATCATTCTGTTGGCGGGATAGACGACCGTCTCTGGCTAGTCACGCCGTACCTGAACTGACTACGAACAGCTTGGAGAGTTTCCCATCGGTAGATTCAGTCAAGAAATGCGCTAGGTCCTCGGATACCTGAGTTCCAAAGAATGCCAAATGACAGTATGCCAGTTGATCAAATTGATCCTTAATCATGCGATTGATCTTCTCATTCCCGTGCCCTAGGCATGAGACGGCGGCACCACCCGTGGAATCGAGAAACTTAGTGCCATCCTCGAGATATATGTAGCACCCCTGGCCACCGATTGCCTTCTTCGGGATAAAGTGTGTATCTCGGTGCAGAACAGCGCTGGCCATGTTGGAGAATCTCGAAATGAAGTTAGTATGAGGCAGACATGCTCCGTAAGGTATTTCACACACCGGTGACAAGTGTGCAATTATCGAGGTGAATCAATTGAGTAGATTTCTGAGCTGGTTCATGCAGATGGAGAATGCCTTCCTCTTATGCTACTTACTTTCAAGTACCCGAGGCAATTCCTGCGGGGCATCCATGTATGGAGTGGGTTCGGCATGCCGAGCGGGGAGAAGCCGATAAGTTAATTGGCATCAGTATCGTGTCCTACCGTGCCTCGTTATCTGTGCATTATGATTGAGGAAAATATCTGGGCCCACTCGTATTCGGTGGGGGATGTTCTCTGTGGGCATTCCTTTTTCCAGTTGATAAGGCGCTCAGGGAGCTCCTGTAGAGCCACAATTGAGCGGAGAGTACCGCTATGACTCAATTCCGGATAATTCTCTTAGTTGTATGTCGGTCGTAGAATCTGAAACGCTGTATTCCGTGCAATCGTAACGCGAACAGTGAAGCTTCGTAGTGTGGAAACCAGCACTTGCGCCATGAAGTTGTATATCTGCTTGGGGTCGAAAGACAACGCGCAGAAGATCTTGTGTGTATCGTTATTGAAGCATGTTGCGTGCGACCGCAGCTGTTCTGCCAGTCTGACAGAGCCACTGTCTGAAATGCACATGTTGCCATTGATTTGAGCTCATTGAATGATCGAGGTTACCAATTATTCGTAACTATTACTAGAAATACGGCAACTGGCGAGCCACCCACTCCGCCCACTTTGCCCACTCCGCCCGCACAGAAGCGCAAAGGCCACACCCGCACTTTCTTCCTTTGCCAACATCATTCACTCCACGTTCAATTCACATCATGTCGCGCCACGCCCAGATCGAGGAGCTGTCCGACTCCGACCCCGATGAGGTCGCTCCCTATGATGACACCCCGCTGACTGGAAACAACATTATTGCGCCCGTGTCCGTCCCTGCAGCAGCTCCTCGTCCATCGAATCCTCCTCCCATGGCCCAGGCTCAGGCCCAGGCTCCGATGCCTGAGCCGCAGCGCGAAATCCCCCGACACTTCCAATGCCTCTACCCCGTCTACTTCGATAAAACCCGCTCTCGCGCAGAGGGCCGCAAGGTCGGCGCTGACTTGGCTGTGGAGAACCCGCTCGCTCGTGACATTGTCGACGCCGTACAGATGCTGGGATTAAAGGCTGGATTGGAACCTGAAAAGCTACACCCTAAGGACTGGGCCAATCCCGGGCGTGTGCGTGTGATGCTCAAGGATGAGAATGGAAAATTGGTGAACTCCAAAATCAAGAATAGTAAGTCGTCGGACGATTTCCCGCTGGACTGCGAATTGGCAGCGCTGGTGGATTTGAGAACTTTCCTCTTCCTTTCTGTCTTTGGGCATACCTAACTCGCTTATCTATAGAGCATCATCTTTTCATCCTCGTCGCCGAATACTTGAAAGCCCACCCCACCACCGAACAATCGCCTTACCGGTTACGAATTCGCGGACTCCCTATGCCCGAAAAGCTCCCAGAAGCTCCTCCTGCCCCGCGCGGCTGGAAGATTGGCAAAATTCTACCAATCCATTCTCCGGCGTACAGCGGCGGCGGTGTCAGCGACAACCCGTTCAAAGAGGCCATGGCTGAGATGCAGAACATGGGAGGAATGCCCGGTATGCCGCAGATTCCTGGCATGCCTGGAATTCCGGGGTTGGGCGGCGAGCCCTCCGGAGCAGGAACGGAGAAGAAGAAGAAGGACAAGAAGAAGGGTAAATGATCGGACGGCTTGTCTTTTTCTCCGTTCTATCCTCTACTTGCATGGCACGGCGACGGGCGTTATTTGCTTCTGATATGATAGAAGATATATTCTTCGTTGATACCTGCTCGGGGTGCGGGCTGTGGGTATCACTCATCCACAGTGCTCGCCCGAACTCATGTACAATTTTAGAAAAACACACCACAAATTATACTTTGACGATGGTCGCATGATAACATATTCAGTCTCCGGAGGTTGAGATTCTACAAAGTAACCTCAGGCGACACAATGGTAAGTAGCAGTTTCTACAGAGGTAGTCATCTACGTATCGAGTGTGCTTCTTATGCCAGGTAACTTTGAATGCCCAGGCGGCGCCAAAAAAAATTGGTCTCGAGGTCGTTGACTGCAGGGTACATCTGGATGAGAGAATATATTGCTTCTTATCTAGGTTTAGTCGATGATGTCTGCTAAGGCCAGTGCAGATCCTGAACATTTCCAAATGCACCTATAGGACAGAAGGGTATCGTTCACTGTTCTCGTCAAGTATGGCATGAAAGTATCGAGGCATCAGGAATATGCAATGCATGGTTGTTCTGGCGAGCCTCCATTGCGATATGCCCAAAGACGACTGAAATCCTTGACGCGGAGAGGCCGTCGGTCATGGTGGTAGCTCTCGATGCGAGGAACAGGGAATAGCGTCTCTTCGCGATCCTCTGCCTCTGAGTCATGCACAGTCTCCCCTGGTACCATGTCGCTTTTGGTATCGACCTCCATATCCATGAAGGGATTTGATTCCAGAACTGTCATGTCAGGACCAAGGGTAAACATGTTGTCCAAATAGTGTTGATTCAACAGATGCCCTGATCCAGGGCGAACAAAGAGCCGGCCCATGTAGCGATTCGGGATGTTGGCAAAGCGCAGGACCCCTAGCCAACTCACTGGGTCTGCCGCATTGGCATAGTGTTCAATGTATCCAATAGACCGATTGGCTCGTTGGATACTCGAGCGGTCCCCATTTTCGCATCGCCATGTTCGACGAGGATTGTTGAAGTGGTTAGCAGCATTTCCAAATGTATAAACTTCCAATTTGGCAACAAGATCCTGAGGTATTTCATTTAATAGCCAATCGATGATCAAACTACCCTCGATACCTCCCTGGCTGTGAAGAATGAGGACCACTTTCTCACAAGAGCGATTTAGAAGTGCCTCTTTGACTAGAGGATAGGCAACTCGCACATCGCCAGTGGCATAGGCCAAATCGCGCTGGATCAGACACTCAATCAGGTCAAAAGGTAAGCCCGCACTACGACAATCAGACCATATACCTGAACGGCCAGGGACCCATCGGTAACATACGTGCGGTTGTGTATCCCTGTCACCTTCCGACCAAAGGTGTATGACAACTGATCAATGCTATTCTGTAGCCAATAGTAACTAGGCGAAACCGTCGTTAGTCAGGGATGATTTTCTAGACGTCCGCACTCACCCGCCGGCTACTCCATTTATAAAAAACCACTGTTCCTGCTCATGGCCAGAGGTGTCTACCGGTACTTGTGATACAAGTACTCGTCGAAAGCCGTTCAAAACCAGCATGCAGATCGCATAATTCAGGAACAAACTGGTCGCGACATATATCATGAACCACAGAGCGGGGATCATGAATAGGATTGCAAGCGGCAAGGATAGAAGAAATAGAACCTGTCCGACGGTAAGGATCGCCTGAGTGACCACTGATACTCCCGTCTGGAAGGATGGATAGAGCTCATCGAGCGGCTTTGTGTGTCCGAGGCAAAGAGGCAAAATGAGCTCAGGGGACGCCCATAAATTCCTCAAGACAATTAGGATATCACTCAACACCAGCTTGAGCGGCGATGCGGTGTACGGTAGAGGCGTTGCATTTACGGCTCTCTTGGCAAGACGAACTTGAGACCGCATGATGAAGCTATATATGTCGAATCGAACAAGGATGGACTGAAACACCAGCAAAGCAGAGACAGCGTTGAGGCAACTGCCATCCGCACCTGTCATGTGATGGCGCATTTCCTCGGTCTTCTCAACGCAACATGATGTCGACCCCCAACTGTCCACGAATCCATGGCGGATATGGTTGGGGACACATGCGTCGCAGATCACCAGCCAAATGGACATGTGCTCAGGCCTGTCGTCTTATCACGCTGACTCAACGGCCATGCGAATCGACCATTTGACATGCGAGATCGGCTCTCGCCGTCATCACTGAACCTTTCAAATTGAGCCATTTGTACTCTGAATGGCCTCGAAAGACCGAGCCATATACTACACGCAATGCACGCCACAGACGAAGCTACAGTCATCTCCGAGCTGGAACAGCCCTGGCAGCGAGATCGATTGGTAGAGGTCCACACCGGAAAAGGGAAGCCGGTGTTTGGCCTCCCATTTCAGTCCGCCATCTTCAAATCTGTTCGCTATGGTTCAGTCACCGTAGACAGACTCGGATGCCAGGGTGATGAACATGTCTATGAATTTCATGGCGGCCCAGACAAGGCATTGTTACAGTATTGCTCGCGCCATTACGATGCCTGGGTCAAAGAAGTACCCGGAAGTGAGCATTTGTTCCGCGTTGGTGGGTTTGGCCAGAACCTGGTGGCTTGCGCAATACTTGCATCAGTGACATTGTCCGAATTGGTCGCGACGTGATTGCCCAGGTGAGCTTGCCCCGACAGCCATGCTACAAACTCAATCATCGGTTGCAGGAAAAGAACATGTCGCGATTCGCCCAGGAAAAGTTTCGAACGGGCTGGTTCTATCGTATCATTCAGGAGGGCTCCATACAAGCGGGCGACGAGATTGAGTTCATGACGCGCCCAAGCCCGGAATGGACGGTAGCTCGCGACCAACATTACCTCTACATTGAAGGAGAGAACTACGAGATGATGAAGGAATTGGCTGAAATCAAGGAACTGGGCAGTGAAATCCGCACCATCTTTCAAAACCGGCTCAACAAGATATTTGAAGATCAAGAAGCACGACTATTGGGTGACGACTCCATGGTTCTTGACACGTGGGCCGATTATCGACTTACAAAAAAACGAGAGGAAATGCCTACGGTCGAGGTTCTTGTTTTCGAAGCAATTCAGCCTATCGAATTCCCCGAGAGGGCTCTATCGGGCGCACACGTGCGCTTAAAGTCAGGCGGTCGTCTCATCAGAGTTTATTCCGTAGTTGGAGGAAATCGGAACAGATTCACAGTAGGGGTGGCCCTGGACCGAGATCAAACTCGAGGGGGCTCCCTCTACCTTCATGAGACTATC
Source organism: Penicillium maclennaniae (assembly GCF_028827695.1). NCBI lineage: Eukaryota > Fungi > Ascomycota > Eurotiomycetes > Eurotiales > Aspergillaceae > Penicillium > Penicillium maclennaniae. Next base: position 136,012 of record NW_026623215.1, on the reverse strand, counting down.
AGTAACTTAAAGGCGACCTTGTCACTATTAGCAAATTTGCCACGACTTTTCCTCTCGCGAGAGAAGTCGACCACCATATTCTTATCGCCGGAGGTTATTGGAATCACTGGATTGCTTGCATCTGCAGGAGATTTGCAACAAAGGAAAGTGCCCTACCATCTACACTATGTTGTCAGATCCCCAGAAGAGGTGGCGTTCACGGCATATCTACAAACTGTGACCAATGTGACTATTTATTCTAAGAAGCTCGGCAAATCATTTGACGTGTCCAAAGCGCTTCAGCTAGCCGACAGCAACACCCACATCTACTGCTGTTCAGGGGAGAGATTGATGAATGCCGTGCGGGAAACAGCAGATCAACTCGGCCTGCCCGAAGAAAACGTTCATTTCGAGTCATTCCAAGTTAACAGCACGGGCGACTCATTTACTGCCGGACTGACTGAGACCAAAAAGGAAGTGGACGTGGGATCGGGAGAAAAGCCTTCTGGATGCGCTTCGATCTGCCGGTTTTGACATCCCATCTACCTGCGAGGCCGGCAAGTGCGGGACTTGCCGTGTTGGGGTTCGCAGTGGGCGAGCTGAACATCGTGGTACCGGGCTACTTGAGAATGAAAAGGATACTTCGATGCTTAGTTGTGTCTCACGAGGGGTCGGTCGGATCGTGCTTGATCTTTAGATTCGGATATTTGCAGATATTCTTTCATACAATGTCAACAACTTAATCCCATGATGATGATATTTGCAGATTTACGTCAATTTCAATCCAAAACAGTATGCCCGGGCTGCAGTTGATGTTTCCAATGACCTTTGTTGCTTGAAGACGGCACATCATACACAAATGCAGTAAGTCAGACAATGCCAAAGAAGAAGAGGGCTCTCAAATATAAACAAAAAGCCAAGTCGGCCCACTTACAAAACACAATGCGCTTTGTCAGTGAAAGCTATCGAAGAAGAAACAATCGGAGTGTCTCAATTCAGCTTGAATGACTTTTAAGACGGCAGGATGCATCATCTTGGTCTAGTTGAATTAAGGTAGACTGGGTTCAAGACAGGATTTCACTGGAATGGTATATATACTGCCTTCAACCCTTCTTGATCAGAACTAACTTATGATGAATCAAAAATTCAATTGGGTTTGAACACAAGACATCTACTGCAAACCAAGCCGACACTATCGAACACCTAATCATTTGAAGTACTAGCAAAGCTTTCATACATCGCCTCCCTCAAATAGATCTCAGAGTCATGGGGCTCAGCGCTGTGCCAGAACGGCTCACCGTGGGAGCCAACAGAAGACAATCCAAAGCCCGTGAGAGATATCCGCGATCAGTCCGAGAGTTAGGCAAGACGGAGGTGAGGATGCTAACGAATGTTCTGCACCTGAGACAACACAGGCTCATCTTCTCATCTTGTCTCGGACATTGAACAGCTCATTCAGTCCCTGCCGAAGCGATTACGTCGCGCGCCGTTTCTTTCCATCAGTCGGTTCAGGTCGATGGCGCTTTGTGACGTACATAAAGGGTTGAACTCCGATTTGGTCAACAATATCTTGATTCGGGTTCAGCACGAGGTCACCTCGGGGTTCCGTCAAATTGAGGAATATCCGGAGCTCGTTGGCGCCGTCGAGGCAGAAATTCTAGCCAAGCTGCGAGCATTGCAAGGCATGTGGACCAAGCCTGAGGTGGACAAATCGGTGGCTCCTAATGCCTTGCCGTATCAGATCAATAAATGTGCGGCATGCATCATAGCGCGCATCGCAGCAGACAGCGAGATTTTGCGGAATTTGCGCGTGGTCTTGCAGAGTCGCACTCGCACTCGGAAGTATCACCGAGCACCAACTCTCATGTTGTTCGTCGATGAATGCATCCGGCAGTTTGGCAGTGATGAGGCTGAAGAGATTTGTGGCACTGCAAGCAACTTGGCGTTTCAGATGAAGGCTACTCGGAAGGCCTGCATCAAGGCCTGGCTCAATGACAACAAAAATTCGCGTCGCCATCAAAAGAAGCGCCGTGATGATAGACACCGCGACGGAAAGCCCGACGGCTTAAATGGTAGCACTCGCCCAAGTTCTCATCTTCCGTCCATAGACCTCCAACCTGAATATTCTCGAGCCACGCCGGTTCCAGAAGCAGGACTTGAGCCTCTGCGTGTCGGCAGAGTGGATTCTCAGCGTGAAGAGGAGCTTCGCATGAGCAAGGTGAATTTCCAGACCTCCAATCCCAATGGAAGCGAGAATGATTCATTCTTGGACTACTCCAGTAGTGATTACTGGACCGATGCTTCTTGGAATTCAGAAGAGATGGAACCGGCGTCCATTTTGAAACCTCAGCTTCCGCCAAAGCCGCAGTCCCGGGCTCCTGTACGTCAGGAGCAGCCCCGGGTCATGACCACTTGGGACATGATGGTTGATCAATCGAACATGTTCTAGTATCGTTAATTTTTGAGGGGCTTTCTTCTTATGTTGGGGGGAAGGGGCTGTTTCGTATTGTCAGTGCGAATAGAGAGCATCTTGTTGTTGTGCGAATGACATCAAACTTGAATTGTAGGAAACGAATGTTAACTTGTAAGGTAGACATCATCGACACAAGATCACGGTGAGCCGTAGAGAAAACCATGTACACAAAGAATAGACAGTCCTCATATTATTAATACAGCGGGGTCAGGAACCCCATTTACATAAAAAGAAAAAATCGAAAACGCAAGGTCTCAGGGAGGTGGCCGGCAGCTCCGAGGACCAACGAATCATGCATGAGTAGTGAAAACATGTCCAAGTTCATCACGGCTTTAGTTGTGCAGCACGGTCCCTGAGACACCATGGCTGGGTCTCTTCAAGCTGTCCACTGTCTTGCGGCGCAGACGTGTCCGCGTCGCCGGTCCCTCGGAGGAGATTACCACAAGCTCGTGCTCACGTTCCTCGAGAGCAGAGGCTGCCGCCACCTCATCGGCCTGAGCAGCATCTGCGTTAACTTGCTTCTGGGCACTCTCACGAGCCCGCTCGTAGCGGAGCTTGACCTCTCCCGTCCACTGCGTGCTAAACAAGCGGTCCCAGAAAGTAAAGAAGGGCTGAGAGAAATTGCTTTTGATGCCCCAACTCTGGTGGTGGATGTCGTGATAAGCGGCATTGTTGGAGGTGAAGTGCTGCAAGGGGTCCCAAGGGAAGGCGTAGCCGCAGTGGTCGTCCACTGTTTTGATGGTCGACAAGGTGAAGAACCACATGGCCTGGCGGTTGGTCATGCCAGAGACCAAGAACCCAATGCCGGTACCTGCGGTGTCCAAAAGGAATCCCTCAACAGGGTGGTTGTAGAGGGCACCAAAAGCGTAGGGAACGTAGAGTCGGTGGTGACGAGAATGGAAGGTCACTAGTAAGATCAAAATCAGACTAAGAAATGCAAAGGATGTAGGCGCATCGAAAACTTACCATAAAGCCAACGGTTTAGGTGCATGGCCCGGTGCAGGAAGTACTGCCATGTGTCGACGATCGAGACGGCCAGCATAAATTGCAGGGCAGGGACAAAGTACCAGTAGATAAAGCCGGCCAAGGACAACTCCCAGCCTGTGAATGCGGGGGCCGAAACCTCCGCACCATTGTCAAGGATCACGCTCTGCATTACGCCCGGATACGATCCACCGGCTAACACCCCCGCTAGCATGGTGTGTCCGCTCTGCGACACCGACTTGGCCAGGCCAGCAGCGTCGACTCCAACAAGAGCCAAGAGCGGCGGGAAGGCCTTTTGCAAAAACCGGATTCTCTGCGCCCAGACGGCGATATCGTATTCCTCCCGGCCCACGGTCTCCACGGGATCGAAGTACGCCAGGGATGCACCGGCAATCGTCTGGATGATTTGTTGCAAAACCACATCGCGCACAACTTCCCATCGGGTCACGCGGTTTCGCTTTAATACTTCAGCGGGCGTGTGCAGGCGGTACTGCTCGAAGTAGTTGTTCACATCCAAATAGTGGTAGATCATGGACATGGCCCAATAGGCGACAATGGGCAGGATGAGGGCGACATAGTTATCGGGAATGGGCGGGAAGAGCGGTTCGCGAACGGAAGTGGTGTAGCTAGGGAGAGGCGGTAGATCGAAGGTGGTAGAAGCGTTGGCCATGATGGAGGTGTGGTGGCAGAATACCACTTCGTGCAATGAGATGAGGTTCAGGATAACCGCAATCAAGTCGGTCACGAAAGGGAGTCAGCAAGCAACTACCCTGCAGGGAAGTCGGAGGCTGACGGGTAAGCGCGATGCAAATGGTACAGTTGACGTCCAAAGTACCCCGCGATAACAAATACAGTGTGAAAGGAGGGGAACTGAAAAAATATAAAAAGAAAAAAGAGCGATTAGAAGATAAAAAAGATCAGGAGGTGATGAGTGGCGCGAGTTCGGAACCGGTCGTCGCTGTATTGTAACCTTCGTATTACCAGGGTTAAGCTGGTCGATTGGACGGACTAGCGGGCAAATGGTAATTTACCGTAGCAGATTGTATTGGACACCCCATCTGAATCAGCCGGGCATTAGTTGAGCTGCATTCGAACGCCGCGTATCGACATCCTAAGATTATCAGGGACAGAAAAGTAGCCTGCTTATTATTGAGGTGTCTAGGTCTATAAAGAGCCCCTGAATCCGAAATTCCGACCTGATCTATACGGTAGTTCCTGACTGTACAATTCGCGAAAAGACACATCACATGTGATGGGGCCTCCGACTTGATTAGTATACAAGGTACAAGTCCATCGCCGCATGCATAAACAATCTCCGAAACTTGTCATTTGCGTGTGCGCGGCACTGTAAGCGGTCCAGAAACCCCGCCCCCCCCCCCATCTTGTCTTAAGAATCATGCTTCAATGTCACCACCGTCGTTTCGGAATGCTTAAAGGTCCGAACGCCCGTTCGGAGGATTCTCAACTGCGATGGACAATGGGGATCGGGACACGCGATCAACGAGTCGGTGGTCATCCAGTCGTGCGCGAGCGTCATGCATTGTTTAGCTGCGAGTAAGGGCAGCACCGAAGCTGCAAGGACGAGTCAGTCGTGTATTGTTCACGATCAGCCCGGGGTAGGAACTGACTCAGACTGTAGATGCTTATTCCCTCCTTCGCTCCACACATAATACGTTTATCAGCCGGGCACACCACCTCGACGCGCAGATCGTAGAGTTGGAATTCTTCACCCATTCCGACCGTGACAAACAGACGTAGGAATAGCGAGAAAGGAGAGAGAGTATTAGAACGGGGACTTCTGCCTATTACGGCGGGGAGTGCGTCTTATCTAACTTGCCCTCTTTGAACTTCAAGCGGTGGGTGAAGTACTTGATGGCATGGCGAAGAGACCCGGCGTTTCAAATGCAATGACCGGCGTCCTTCCAGCCAAACCCCCGCAATTGTAAGAGGCCGGTCTCGCCCCTCCCCAGCACCGAATAGACATGCTCTCGTATCTCGATCATTTTATCGTTTTAAATGGGATCCCAGCTCATGGAGATAAGCTATCTTCAAGCTAATCTCCAAGCTATTCTTTCCAATGTCATTCTATTGAAGATAAATATCCTGTCAGCCGTGACGGCGGGTCCATTTGCCAGGCGCCTTTCATAACACCATGCAGTCATCCAGCGACAACAAGCTCGAGGCAATCTCCAAGGATGTCGAGATGCATACCAGTCCCGATGTCGAAGAAGGTGAAGAAATCAAGAGAGATCGAGCGTCTATGATTGCCATTGCGGGAATGATTGTAAGTCGCTCCTCAGTGGTTTGGAAGACGGAGGGCTTACTTCGGGGGTCGCGATATCTGTAGGGAACGGGTCTCTTCTTAAGCTCCGGACAGGTAATTGCCATTGCAGGCCCCGCAGGTGCCCTCATAGCCTATATTATCATGGGCTTGATTGCTGCCGGAGTCTCTTACACAACGGGAGAAATTACGGCCTTTATGCCGGTGACGGGTGGATTCATTCGGCATGCAACGAAATTCGTTGAGCTAGCTCTCGGCGCAGCAACGGGCTGGAATTTCTGTAAGCTCATTTCCAGTTCCCCTTGGGCCAAGGCTGATTGTTGTAGGGTATACCAGGGCCATCTCCGCGCCTGCAGAGATTACAGCCACTTCGACTGTGGTTCAATTCTGGAATGTACCCGTCAATGTAGCCGTGTGAATCACCATCTTTGGGTTCTTCATTATCGTCGTCAATTTTTGCGGCGTCCGTCTGTATGGGGAGGTCGGTCGTCAGATTTCACGGATATTGAGCTTGACTGATGAAAATCGCTAGACCGAAGTCGTCTTTGCAACTCTCAAAATCATGCTGATCCTGGGCTTGATCCTCGGCGGCCTTGTGATTGATCTCGGCGGAGGCCCGGATCAGCAACGTCTCGGTTTCCACTACTGGAACACACCCGGTGCATTTAACGAGTGATATCGCCACAGGGTCCACGGGAAGATTCTTAGCATTTTGGAAAGTCCTCTTAACCTCTGCCTTCAGCTATGGTAATATTCAAGTGGTGGCTATCTCGGGTTCGGAGACTCAAAATCCCCGCAAAACAATTCCTGCTGCAACCAGGAAGATCTTCATCCGCGTTTTTCTTTTCTACGTGCTCAGCATATTCATCGTTGGACTTATTGTGTATTATCCCAGAGAACTTCGTGCCCGGGGACTACGAATCACCAATTGATTGACATAGGCCGTACAATGACCCAGACCTCACTTTGTCTACTGGCACTGCACAACAATCACCCCTTCGTGATCGCTTTTCAGCGACCCGGCGTCTCTGTCCTCCCCCATATTATCAACGGAGTGGTCTGCACCTCTGCTATCAGCAGCGGTTCGAGCTGGATTTTCATTGCATCTCGAACCTTATACGGACTCAGTCGAGATGGACACGCCCCTAGGCTGTTTCAAAAGTGTAACCGTTTCGGAACACCTTATCTTGCAGTGGGTCTAACCGTATCACTACTTCCACTTATGTATCTGTCAGTTGGGACCGACTCATCCACTCATCCCTCGTCTTCAACTGGTTTGTGAATATCACTACCGTTGCCGGCTTAATTGGGTGGATTGTGATTGAACTAACTTATCTTCGATTTCACGCGGGCCTTCCAGCACAGGGATACTCGAGGAAAGGTGAGTCACTTGCTATTCAATGTGGGATCGTGTATTTACGAGATCCAGGACTTCCACATCGCAGTCCCTTGCAGCCATTTACGGCATGGGCAACTCTAATCATGGTTATTTTGGTCGTATTGTTCTCTGGTATGTTTGCGCTCGGAACTCCTGCCCGCGACTTGTCTCACTATGACTGAACTGTTGGCTTTGCAGGGTTCGACGTGTTAACTACAGGGAACTTTACCGCAGCCGGGTTCTTGACTTCTTTTTTGAACATTGCCATTTTTGCCGGTATGTCTCTACAATGGTATGTGTATTAGTGTTACTAATGAGGAGCTGATTGTAGTGTTGTACATCTTCTTTAAGTTCTTCTTAAAGTCGAAAATCATCCCACTAAAGGAAATGGATCTACAAACCTAGTACCGGTCCACTGAACAGGAAAAGGAATACAGGCAGTATGCTAGCGAGGAGAACTCAGAACCTTCATGGTTTTATCGCTTAGTTCACTCGATATAATATCCTAGGCCTTGATGAGATCCTTTCACATCTCAAATTTGATATTCTTTCTAGTGTCTTCCATTTAAAAGGGCGTTTTCTCAGGCATCAAACAGCCAGCTTCATTTTTCCGAACTTTCAACTTGTTCTCCATGATTCCAATTGATCAGTACCATTGAAGTACTATCTGTATTCTCCACCGCAGTTGCCCAAGACCTCGAACATCTCATCCTTCTTACTCCTGTCTGTGATCCTCTGCATCCAAAGACCATCCCAGACTAGCCAAGTGGTCTTGCCACTGCTCACTGACACCCATTCGTGCTCCTATAATCACCGCACCCACACATGGAAAGTCCAAAACCCATCTCGTCGCGACGTTGGAGACCGTAACACTATGTTTGCGTGCAAATAGATTGAAGTGTACGGAGGAGCTCCTAAAACACGGCCCAGCCTCCCCAACTGTTGATTATTGAAAAGTACTAGTGATATCAGTCAGCCGAAATTTCATCAGATATTCGAAAAGAGGCACCTTACTTTGCGTTGGCTCGGTGTCATGCTCTCGCTGTATAGATTAGGGGCATCTTGACCAATCAATTTTTTTGCCAGCAACCCCCCCGCACTACATGTGGCATTTGTTAGAACAATACAAATGTCGATGAACGGCAATATTAGAGATACATACAAGTGTGCCATATGTAAGAAGCTTAACGTCATGTTCTTCACAGAACTTGGCCATCTTTACAGTTGGTCGAGAATCAATGAGAGAGAACTATTTCCATTAGCATGAGGCGGAAAATGAATCTAGACATAGCTGCTCACTTGAACCTGGTTCGTAGCAACAGTGATTCCACTGTCGACCACCCTTTGCATATGCTTGGTGTCAAAACTGCAGAGACCGAGATGCTTCACTCGAACGTCTTCTTGTAAGTATCCAAGGGCATCAATATATCGGGTATCATCGTGCTGGGGTTTGCGGTCAGCACAAGCTCCCCTGTAACTTCACATGCTTAGACCCACAAATTGCCAATGGAATTGAAGGAGGTCAATCCTATCGGTGCGCAGCCTATGGCACCGTTCGTTCACGTTGAAACGGACGGCTTCAGGGGTCACAGTATTTAGTTGCGGCAAATATCTGATTTGAAAAGGGACTAGAAGCCCGGTACCGACCCTATTGTTCAAGTATTAGACAGTTGCGCACCATGGAAAGTGGAACGTTACGAACAAATATTATCTCTGCGTCCCCGTAGTGGTCTGCCATGTCAAATGCGGTGAACCCATTTTTAACATATCGAGAGAATTGCTCCATCATTTTGGATCGTGATGCTGTTCCCCAGGCGGGGCTGGAAAGTTGCCACAGTCCTGTAAAGACTCGAGGGATTGCGATGCTGCTCAAATCGAATGTTTCTGGAATCACCGAGATACTCTCCACCAGAGAGAGCACTTGAATCTATCGGTAGTTCCAAGGCAACACAAGGTTCAAGAAGATCTGTCGTCGCTTCGAGCCCTCTTTCTAAAGGGAAGTAGCGTTCAACCCTTTCCCAGCTCAGCTTGCATGTCACTAGCGACTGAAGCAAAGCATTCAGTGGCAATCGCTCTTTGGCAGACAGCTGCCTTAGGCCAGTGACCACGACGAGTGTCTTTTGGACAGCAGTAAGGGTCTGCACAATGAGCCCTTCCAAGGCCGCAAATTCATGGTCGATGCAATGGCAGTCTTGGAGGTTCATCCCTGACACCCGCTCTACAAGGTACTGAAGTAGGGGAATGGCCTCGTAGCATAGTCCGCAGCCGACCATACAGCAAACACGTTTTCGAATCTCCTCAAAAGAGGAATCAGAGTGGAAAAAGTCATTGGCGGCTCCTTCATTGACAGATTTGGAAAAGCGGGAAGCCGTTTCGTGGATAAAATTCTCGGTTTGTTCTTCAAATGTCCCAGTGCAATCGGGCTTACTTGCCAGCATACCACGTAAGACTGCACGTAGACCGTCAAACGGAAGATTGGCAATAATGGTGTCCACCGTCATGTTGACATGCGCCGATTTGGGGGTTTGAACGGTCATATTGTAGTTTGGGAGATGAGGTTGTTCTGACAAGTTTCTGCAAGAGCGTTGAGAAGTTACTGCCTAGGCAACCTTGTCCTAAGTTTGTCTTTAGCTTGCGCCCTCGCCGAATATCGAAGTACCCCGGTGACCAAAGTGGATACACCGGCGTTCTAGATGACATTAAAGACGACAAAGATCACGTAAGTCACCGGTCAACTTGTCAGCTTTTTATTTTGGAGAGGTAAGAGACTCAAGATTGTTGTTGGTTGAACAGGACAGATTGATAACCAATATGGAAGTCGCGGGGAACCGGGTTAGTTATTGGCGCATTGGCGCTAGTGACTCAACGTTCCCTTCCTAACATATTATCAAATTTGATCTCTGCGGACGGAAAGAATCCAGGTATTCCTCATTGTACCGGTCAGGATGTCGTCCCGAAGTTTGATAGATGTGCATGGCACAACGCTAGGTAAGATAGCCCGACGACGCCGAGGAATGTATCCTGATTCTTTGACAGCATACAATGCCTGTCTTGCATGTAGAAAGGTGAAAATGAAGTGCAGAATAACACAAGGTGCAATTGAATGTGATCGTTGCTCGCGGAAGTCCTTCGTTTGTACGTTTTGCGAGCATCGTCGAGGCAGGAAGCCAGGCACAAGGTATGAGAATTGATCGTTTTATCGAGTATTTAGATTCATCTCATCTCCATGATAGACTCAAAGGCAGAAAAAACGGAGAAGGTCTGGGTTTGCAAGACTCGACATCACACGGCTCGCAAGGGAATATCACTTCCGGGATCTCATCCACGTCAGAAAGAAAGACATGTCAACTTTCTGGACACAACCAGGGGCCTTGCAGCCGCATGGCTTGCTCAGCCAGCAGGCGATCAGAGGTAGTTTCTCGCTTCAAAATGTGCTGAGCGCTCATCCCATCTCTGCCACACTCAACGGCGAGAGCAGATCTATCCCCGGAAACGATCTAGTGGTATCATGCCTGATCAATCATCAGGTCGCCCGCTCATTTATTTGATAAGTGAGCTGATCGCCATGTCTTCATATAGAAAAGCCCACTTAAACCGTAAACCAGTTTCATGACAAAATTGAATCCATATGTTAGCCAGCTCGACCCCGAATTGCACTCCTTTGCATATGTACGACACAAGTCCTCCTTCCTGTTTACAACGGTGCTGGCGGCGGCATCCAAGGCCTTCGATTCCGCCTTGTACCATACACTGCATGCATATGTTGAGGAACTGTTCTCTCAATGCCTACGCCAAGGTGAAAAATTCACCGAATCAGTCCAGCCAATTCTGATTCTTACCTACTGGAAGGGACCCAATGATGCTCGTGCCTGGATGTCACTTGGTCTTGCAATCAGGATGGGGTTAGACTTGAACTGGCATGTATCAACACCTCATGGAGAAATTTCTACGGACAGCGATCGAAGAGAGGCTAGAAATGTAGAGCGAACCTGGCTGGTCCTTTTTGTCTACGACCGCAGGTGAGAGCACTATCCCAACAACACCTGGCGCTTTACTTACCTCCACAAGCATGAGTCTACAGACTGGAAAGCCGTGGATGATCGACAGAGGTCAATTGATTGAGTCAGCAAACACTTGGTGGCAAAATGCATGTTCTATCTCTAACGATCGGTTGCTTTGCAGCTTTTTTTCTCTGCGTTTGTTGGCAGCGGATGCTTTTGGATGGCTGCGACCATTCTCATCGTCACAAGGCCCATTACTGTCTAGTCTTCAAAGGCACATTGATTCATGGGAAAGTAAATGGATGAGTATGATCGAGCCCGGTATTGATCTATCAAATCATTTTCAATGGACAACAAAAGACTGAGTAACACGACAGGGACATGCCATTCGTTCATGATCCAGTTCTACGGGGCCCACCTACGGCTGCAGTTGTTTTCTTTTCCTCTTCAGGATACGCTTTTCAACCCGAAGACAGACGAAGCGGCAGAGATCAAGCCATTTTGGATTAGCTATGAAAGTGCTCTCTTCATGCTCAAATTGGTGACAGACTTCTCGTCTCTATTGTACCTTGCTCAAGTTTCTCATGAAGGTTGGCGTCATGGGCTCAAAGTCCATGACGGTTGATATGGAGTCGACTGTTCTGGGACTAATTGACAAGGCTGCTGCTGCATTCAATTGCCAGTCTGCGCCCCCCGGCTCCAGCTGTACCTTGCAGGCCCGGTTCCTGGAGAATCTCCTTGCCCAGTACCGAGCTGCGCAAAGCTGGCCGATAGCAGCTCCACGGCCTCCGACTTTGGTATCTGAAAATATCTCTTCCCGTGACTACTTCTCTCACCAAGCCATGGCGATCCCTGGTGCCACCTCAACCGCCCCTACCTCATCCCAGGTGCCAGTCCTCACCACTGCCCTCAATGACACTAGCGCGCAAATAATTGCACCCAAAACCACTCTTCCCAACTCGAATGTAGATTCAAGTCCATCGAACGAAGTTTTGGAGACTCCACAGCTGTCAGATGAGCGCACAGATTTACTATATCAAGAAGAGATGTGGATCGACATGGTCGCCAATGCAGGGTTTGATCTTCACGATGGCATCTTCTATCAAGTACAGTAGGCAGTCCATTTGATACACTCGGTCTTTTATGACATAGCGTACTATTTCATAATAGCCATACAATATATACTTCCTCTGTATACACTTCCCAGATTGGGCGAGCACCAGCATAGCTGAGTCAGCACCATGCAATCCCAATGCAAACACGTGTGCAAACTCCCCCCACCAGCCGCCACTAAAAAAAACTTCTTTCCCCTCCTTTTCTGTTTTTCCTCTCTTCCCCTCCAGCCCCATTCCTTCTTCTCCAAAAGACTTCTTCCTTTAGAACCGCCACCATGATTATCTACGAGGTACACCTCTCTGTCTTACCGTCTTTCGAAGGCGCATATAGGACTTGTCAACTGATCATCGCAGGACATTATCTCCGGAGACGAGATTCTCTCCGATACCTTCAACATTAAGCCCGCCGCTGACTGCCCTATTCTCTGGGAGACCGACTGCCGCAAGTACCTCAAGAAGGCCAACGAGGACTTCACTCTTGAGGGTGCCAACCCCTCTGCTGAGGACGGCGAGGAGGAGGGTGGTGAGGGCGAGGCTGTCATGGTTCACGACATTGAGGACCAGTTCCGCCTCGTCTGGCTCAAGCAGGAGGAGGGTCTCAAGCCCTCCAAGGATGGCTTCAAGTCTCACCTTAAGAGTTCGTTTTGTGTCGATCTTCAAACGTCAACGATTCAACTAACCAGTTTACTTTTCTAGCTTACCTCAAGAAGGTCATGAAGAAGCTCGAGGAGAACGGTGCCCCCGCCGAATCCATTGCCGAGTTCAAGGCCGGTGCCCCTGCTGCCATGAAGAAGATTCTCGCCAACTACGACAACTACGATGTCTTGATGGGCCAGTCCATGGATGGTGATGCCATGTATGTCTCCATTGGCATCCATTAAACTGTTACTCCCACTAACTCATACTAGGCACGTTCTGATTGACTTCCGTGAGGATGGTGTTACCCCCTACGCCACCGTCTGGAAGCACGGTTTCAAGGAGACCAAGGTTTAAGCCTCTGATCTTCTCGGCGAATTTCTTAAAAATGCACTTGACTTGAAGAAAGCGAGCTACGAAGAAACGCGACTTCTCTGCATCCATGGCTAAACTGGACACGGGGATATGTCTATTCTCTCCCGCCGGGCCTTTTGTCTGTTCTGGCTTTACATTTCGCACCTTCGTATCCTAATTGATCGATCCATCCGATCGTCAAGAGTTACGCCTCATGAATCGATATACTGTTACGTCTTCAATAATGCTGTTTCCGTAGAGAGATGCGGTGGTCGTAGGAGAACTTCTCCATGAAACAAAACGTGTTATTTTGAGAAACGCTGGTAGTAACTAGGATCTACAATTGATGTTGGAAGTCGGGAGATCATCAGCCGAACTGCCTTTTTTAGCTCTCCTGATGTACAAATCGAGGTCTCCAACTGCCGATCATGGCGCTATATTACATTTGCATTATTTTCAAAAAAGATGTTCCCCAAGTTTGTTATCAATAGTACCCAGACCAATTGCTTGGGGAAGGTCCTTCGGAGTTTGCCGAGCCCTGTTCTGTCCAGACTGGCGGCAGTCCAACATCACTTGGTGTAGTGACGGGGAATGCATTGGCCCCCAGAGCGCCGGGGGTATTCCCGGATGGAACTCCAAGATGGGCAAAATCTAGCCCTGCCACAGGATCCAGCTCCATAAGCTCATCGGCGACGGGTAGTTGCTGTCCGAATACAGCATCCCACTGGTCCCAGTCGAAGTTCAGATTAGGATCCACCATGAAAGGTGGAGTGGGGACTCCCATTTGGGGAGCAGGTGAGGCTGGATCCATGAAAGGCATTTGTGGGGAGGTGCTGTTGGGGATGGCTTGCTGAGGGGGTTCAGGAACGGTGGAAGCGGCAGTGGGGGAGTGGGTCGCAGGGGGGCCTGCCAAAGCGGATGTTGTTGGTGATGTCGCCATGGCAGATTGAGCAGCCATAGTACTTGCTCCGGAAATGTTGACAGCTGCCTGCGTGCGGTGGTCTTGAGTGGTTGGGTGAGAAGAAGTTTGGTTCAGGGGAGGTAGTTGGTATGCATATCGCAGAGGACTGGGGCGGAGAGAAGCTGAAGAAACAGCAGGATTGGGAAGTAAATGGGCACGAGTCATGCTATAAAAGGTTTTGTTGAAATCCGATAACTGCCGATCTGGAGCCACAGGTTGGCGTGGTGCCGTTGCTGCTGCAGAGGGAGGTTCAGCCCCCGAGTTGAACGAACTGCAAAGATTTCCTGACTCCCCTGCTGGTGACGCGAGGCCGGCTTGGATTTGATCCTGTTCCGTCCAAAGCATTTGCGGATTGAGGCCAGCCTTTTGCCAGGCTTTCTGGCGGAGACGGCGGATCATATCCCAAGCTTCACGTCCGCCATCCTTGAGTGGCCGCTGTGTAGAAATACCATCTTCGCCGCCTACAACGCCTCCATCTGGCCCGGACAGAGCCAGGATCCGATCAATGAACGCGCGAGACTTTGATGCTTCCGGACTATATGGTCGTTCATACAGGTCGATGAGCATGATCCTGGCAAGAATTGATTAGCTTTCAGAAAATTTTGAAAAAAGATTCACATACATCGTCGCATGCATGGGCTGGTGATTCCCAGGCCAGCTCCACTGGAACGGTTGGAAGTCAGGGTCTGTGGCAAGCTGAATGAATTTTTCCATAAATCCATGGCAGTGACGGAGTGCACTAGAGCTGTTAGAAAGAAGTTAATCGTGAATGGAATTTCAAGACTCACCTTTGTCGTGCGGCGGGCCAAATTCGGCTGCGAGCATTCTTGAGAAATGGTTGGTACGCGACACAAAATGCCTAAGATGACTAGTCAGCAAGAAGAAACAGCACTGCTTTGCAGTTTGCATGACCGACCTTGTCAATATAAAGCGACAAAATAATCCTCGCCCACTTATGGAATGAAGCATGGACTGGAGAATGGTATTGTTCCGGGCAGCCGTTTATACCTTCGCCAGGTGGCTCTGGGTCCGCAGAACTAGCCTCCATGGGGGACTTGGACATGGACAGAGCGCGACCAGAAGATCCCGGAGTACCGTCTGTAGCCTTTCGATCAGGGATCCTGTCCACTATTGAGTTCAACTTGAGCTGAAGATCGAGAAGAACTACCCGAAGTTCTTCCATGTCTCTGCGAGTCACTGGTCTCGTACCCAGCTGAATTTTCAAAATACGGCGAACGGCACCTTTTCACTGTGGTTAGCTCTATAATTGAATGACATATAAACCGCACTCACGGGCCATTATGTATTTGCCTCTTGCGTTGAGATAGAACACATTCACCATTGAGGGTCCCCCGCCAAGCAATGGGTCATCGGGGTTGTCCGGGACTCGTTGGTTGGTCGCCACCAGCTGTTCATATCGCTCGGCTGCTGGGGTACCGAGCAGGGTGTCCTTCACTTCACTCGTTTCTCGTACATCCCAGTAATTCTCCTCACTGACTAATGGAGGCAGCCCACTGGACATTGCTACCACACCATCCATGTGTATGATATGCCACCACAACCGGCGCCGATATTCTGCCTCGCAGGGCTCGATCCCAAATTTTGCCGGGTCACGATGTAGACCCATGGTTTGTGCCACTCTCATCGCGAGACTGATAAATAAGCTGCTTGTCAAGGGCTCTTCCTCTTTGGACAGAATCGTCTGGACAATGAGATATGCGGCTAGTCCTTGCAGGGAAGGGCTCCGTGGAAAGGAAATCTTCGTCAACCAACGAGTAACCTCCTCGCTATACATATTCGACAACGAGACTCGAGACAGGACGTTGAACTCGGCCTTGATGGTTCGGATCGATATTGTCACTGATCCGCCGTACCAGATGGCGTATAGCAGTGGTAAAAACGAAGGATTCGGACAAGGCTCTCCGGAATAACTGCTATAATCATACCAGTCCCAGAATTCATCGTAGAGCTTCAGGACAGTTGGTGGATGGATAACGGGGCTGATGGCATGGACGCCCGACATGAAAGCCTTGTACAAAATATGGCTCTGGCGTCTGGACGGAACATGCTCAAGCATCTCTGGTTCGACGACTGTTTCCTTTATGGTCGGGGATCCACCAGTTGGAAAGATGATTGATTGTTGAAAGGAACCGCGCGGCGATCTTGATGAGGTTGCATACGTCGAGCTGTCAGTAGACTGCTTCCACGGTTGGCGGCCGTTCGTCATGAGATCGTTCTCATTGTTGGCATCTGAGACTTGCTGTTCATGCGACCGGTTTTGATCCCTTAACAGTTGATTAAGATCATTGATCTTCAATTCATGTTAGAAAAGTTCACGTAAAGGAGGAGGACCAGAACCGGCATACCTCATGGGAAATGTAAGCCCAGTATGTTGTTCCCACGTATCTCGATCTTCCGCCATCCTCCAGACTCAGATGCCCGAGATTCAGACTTCCCACCGGATCAACCAAATCTGTTGCTTGTCCAGATGGGATGGGGAACTCTTCACCACCAGACTCTGTAGGAGCCCGACGAGGACTCGATTGCTGGGAAGGGTCGAAGGTCTCATTCCGTGCATTTCTTTGTCGCAAATCCTGCATGAGAGCTGACCCCAGACCAGCGCTTGACGCGACCGACTGCTCTTCGATAGCTTCGGGAGCCTGACTGGCCCCACCAATTCGTTCAATCATGGTCATCAGCTTATCCAGTCGACTTTCGATCGCTCGAGGGTCTGGTTTATGATCTGGCGATGACTCGGCCTCCCTCAAATTTCCATAGATTGATTGCAACTCGTCCACATTCTCTTCCCAGGTTCTTGAAGTTCCCCTCCTTCGTTTCACACCTTGCCCACTTCGAAAAGGACCATCGCGCTCCTCTTCCCGCTTTTGCGACGACACATCGTATACGCACTCGGCCCCGGTCTTCGCGCAGTTCCCGCAGATCGGATGCACCTAAACCAGAGACGGAATTAGCAAATCCTTGCAGGTAATAGCGACCGAGGTGCATACTTTGTCGCATTTCACCTTTCGCCGGCGACAGGTGTGGCAACTGTAACTTGCGCGGTTTCGGGTGATCTGACGACCTCCGGTCAGCGAGCCCCGCGCCGAGGCAGCCCCCGAGGCAGGTTCCGAGCGCGGCTGGACGCTTAATGGACTGGTGTCCATAGTCCGGCAGTACGATTCGACCGCAGGGCTGTGATCTGAGAAGTGCGAAACGCGGATTGCCGATTGCGGGGAACGAACTCAACGACGTCGGAGCCAATGACCGTATCCACTTCAGGTCGACACCTGGTCCACGAGGCTGCCACCCGGAGATCACATCTGGGATTTTCCGTTTCATCTGTACAGTCTTCCTCCATCTCAAACAAACTTATATGACTATTAGACAATACTAATGAATGCTTGTCTTATGTACCTCATAGAGACAATCTTTCTGCATCAAAAATGAGAGACTATGCGTGTTTCGAAAACATGTGGGTTGATTTTTCTCCAAATTGAGGCCCCTGTCGATCTAAATGACCTATCGGTTTCTTCCTATGTGGTGATATCTCAGTTCAAACTTTATTTTATGCGAGTATTAGCAGCTGCGAGACATATCAATTGTCCTTTGGAGCATATCTTTCTCGATGCCAAGCGGATGTCACGCAATCTGCACATTATACGTATGACATGATCATGATCTAGCTCCTGGCCACTGCGAAGGCCGCTGCAGCACAATGCTAGAGGGACTAGACGCATCCATTAAGGATTCCGCTGGTCAAGTGGTGGCTATGACGGGACTGCTAGTGTAGATGGGAGTTGTCAAAGTTCTCGAGGGATTACTTGCTGCCAATGTGAATGGACCGCTGACTTCTTCTACAGGCGGGTCTAGCAGGGAGATGCGTTGACTGGAACAGGATCAAAAGACACAGCCACCGAGGTACAATATTCCGCTATCGCCACTGCGGATACTGCTGGAACGGCTCTTCTCACTGCAATGGCCGTGGGCGCAATAGTTTCCGCTACTCACATGGTGTATACTTGATTAATGTATTTTTCCAAGATGTTAGTCCTCTTCCACGTCCTATCTTAAACTAGAATTACAAGACAAGGTCCTTGGTGATTGATCTTTTAAGGACCTCTTAAATGCCTAGAGATTTTGGCTGCTCTGTCAAGTTTCTCCGCTCAGATACTTGTTTAATTTGAACTGATTTATTGTTCCATCTTTTTGCGATATGGATTCTATCCGAGGAGGTTGTGCAAAACATGCCGACATATTTTCGACTTCTTGAAATCAAGATCACGCAGAAGGGATCTGCTGCTCGACAAGCGGCCACTTTGAAATGACTGTCTCATCTCCAGTCAAGGTAAATGACAAGACTGCAGATCTTTCGTTGTTCAAGGCCAACTCGTACTTCCCAGGATAGACGATACGGTTGCCGAGGGAATCAGTGCGAGCAACATTATCCAGCGAGACAGGGATGGTCATTGCCTGGGAGGTGTGAGATTTCAAAGAACCGAGCCGATCGAAACCAACCAGCCACTTATTGGGAAGAGGCTTGGGCCCGGCAGTTGTGTTGGCAAACAGCATGGCTGTGTAATCTGAGAGAACATTTCCTGTGTTGGTGACAGAAACAGTGAAGTTCAAGAAGGGCAGCTGCTCCACTGTATTGTAACCTTCGTGAGACCGCGACAAAAGGTCAACAATATCGAATGAGCTTCCGTTGCTCAAGCTTCTTGAGCGTGCAAGCGAGGTCTTGAAGGTTGTGTAAAACAGGCCGTGTCCAAACTCGAAAACGGGCTTTCCAGTATACCACATGTATGTCTGGCCGGGATTATTTCCGCTGGGACGGAGATTCATATCCGTGGCGGGGAAATCCAAAGCGTACTTTGCAGGATACTGAGTCGTTGTCAGTCGACCAGCGGGCGCCCGTTTTCCGGTGATGATATCCAGAAGAGCCTGTCCGCCGGATTGACCTGGGTATCCACCCCAGATGAGAGCGTTGACATTCTTGTTGGCCTTGAGAGATGAGGAATCAACTTGACCACCACCCATTTGCAAAACGATGACCGGTTTGCCCAGTTCGCTGAGTTTTTTAATGAGTTGAAGCTGGTTTCCTGGCCATGTAATGTTGGAGCGGTCCATGCCCTCTGCTTCAACGGTGTTGTCAATGCCTCCGGCGAAAATGATTGCATCGGATTTCCCGGCGGCAGACATTGCATCGTCAAATCCAATGGTGGACTCTGAAGATATGTTGGTACCGAAGGCGTAATTGACCTCCAGGCTCGAGGCTTCCAGAGCCGCCAATGGACTGGTCAAGTAGGGGGCGTCTCCATAGTAATTGCCTTGCATCTGTTGGGTAGCGTTGCCCCAAGGTCCAACCAATGCGATACTACTAATGTTGCTAGATAGAGGCAGGATTCCATCATTCTTGAGCAAAACAATACCCTCCACGGCAGCCTCGTATGAGATGCTCCATGCGTCAGTAGTGACAACGTCAGACCAATCAAGGTTGCGATATTCGCTATTGTTGCCGTCAAAGTAACCCAGACTCACGAGATTCGAATAAAGTCGGATGACTCCACGCTCGATCTCGCTCCGGGAGATTTCGCCCTGGATGAATGATTCATTCAAGTAGTACGGATAAGATGTTCCGCAATCAATGTCCGTCCCAGCGCGTATGGAGTCAGCTGCCGCACTGGAGACATTGTGAGCATACTCGTGTGGATTGAAGACGTTGTACACCGCATCGCAATCGGATGAGACATATCCGTCTTCCACAAAGTTCCATGTGTCACGAAGGAGAGTCTGCAGGAGGAACGAGTTGGCCGAGCTTGGCACGCCATTGACCGCATTGTACGATGACATGACACTGTGTACCCGCGCATCGCGAACTGCAGTGAGGAATTGAGGAGTGAAGTACTCTGCCAGATCTTGCTGGGTAATGTTCATATCGTTACCCAGACGAGAGTGGCCACCCCAGTTCTCGATGTCGTATCCGGCATAGTGCTTAGCCGTGGCCACGAGCTTCAAGTGCTCCGGGTCCACTCCACCCTGCATACCGGTGATGTACTCGTAGGCATAGGCCGAGCACAGGCAGTAGGCATCCTCACCGGGAGTCTCCTGACCACGGCCCCAGACGGGATGGCGGAAAGAGTTGATATTTGGCGCGTATGCATCCAGACCATACCGACCGACGTTGTTAAATGCGCGGCCCTGGGTTGAAATAATGCCACCGATCTGATTAATCAAGGTGCGGTTCAGGGCGGCCATGGACAAAATGGGAGAAGGGAACGAGGTGGCCCAACTATAGTCGCCCGAGTCCGAGAAGTTGGCGCGGTCCAGCCCATGGAGGCCCTCACTCCACACCTGATATGGTGGTAGACCGAGACGAGGAATTCCTGGGATGTTGTTACCCGTGCTATTCACAAGCTCCTCGAAACGTAAACATCGAAACAAGCGCCACTGCACGATCATGAGGTCGTGCCGAGGTGTCGCACACCAGGGTTTTGTTCAATGGGCTCTTGGAGCAGTCAGGGAAGGAAAGGTCAATTGTCGCCAGAGTCCAAGCATCGAGATTGGGTTGGGGCTCCGTCGAATAGTCCACATAGCTAGTGTTGGCCTGAGCCCACGCCGCCGGCGCCAAAGCCGCCAGCAAGAACAATGCAGCAGACATTGTTGGGATCGCACTTGGTCTGTTGCATGCAAGGATGCCTCCTCAATTTATACCCCCCTCGTGCAGCTACATGCCGGGCCGTACGCCGGCTATGAACAGATTCCCCAAACCCCGGAGGAATCGCCAACTTCTCCACATCCACGCCGAACGCGGCAGGTCCTGCAGCCGATCCCGACGCTTTGCCGGAGCCCGTCCATGCGGGGATTCTCCGGACTTCACTGAATCTTCCTATTTAGCCTGAATTTGAAGATGACGTTGATCGGATGTCAAAATCTGTCGGCGATACATCGGCTTAACTTCCATAGTTCCATGAGCGAGCACTGCTGTCTACCATCAACACAGACCGACTTTGGCAATATGCCAAGGGGTTGATGCAAACATGTTTACCTCTAGCATTCACATTCCTTAAAGTAAAGCCCTACACCAGTCCAGCTCCGTAGTCAATATCAGTACGCTTGCTAGCCAATGGAGGCCGATGTGGCTTTCTGTAATTATTGAATCAAGTTGACAAATAGGCTGAACTCGATGCACAGTCTTCTCAGCATAGACTTACTTTTTGTCTAACCTATTTCTCTCGACCCCTCTCATGCATGAGCGTATAATGGCGGTCGGAGCTTCAGGTGGTTTGATGCATTTTCTCCACTATCGAGTTTTTTTCTCCATTTTATCATCAAATACAGAAGAGAGACCATCGGCTTAATGTTCCTGATCTTTATCCTGCGTGCACGATCTGAATATGTGGTACTTCATGAAATACTTGATTCTTGATTGGCGCTTATGATAGGACCGGTCGGGTTACGGATTCCGTTCCATCCATTCTGTGCCCTGGACTCTTCTCGTTCGTTTTCTGGGGATTCCGCTGTGGACCTCTCTAGACTGGTTTTTACCCCTGTCCAAAAGTTTTGTATATAAAGCAATCCACAAAATTAACGCTCAAAGTAGTGTCACGGCCATAACTTTGAAGCCCATTATGCCCAATAGAGTCTGGCTATATGGCCAATTCACTAAATTCTTGCCTCAATTTAGTCTTGATACGCAGCTAAATAAAAGTCTTCGCTTACCAATATGCATGCTTCTTACATGTTCTTGAATAAGACTTGCTGGATCCACTAACTTTCAGATGTTACATCATCTAGTACGAAATCTTAAACACCCAGGCGAATCGGTCAGCGGCTGCAATGTCCTTGCTGATGGACAAAGTCACGGAGCCATTACTGTCCTTTCTGCTCGGCACGACTGTTCCATGCATCTTTCCTCCCACGACCGTAACTTGGTCACCATGCACGTAAGGAACGGGACTTGACAGGGTCAGGGTGCCGTTAGGTTTGGTGAGGTTGTGAATATAGAACGCCTCTTGTGACGTAGTGAATCTGACCTCGTTTCCTTCTTCGGGGGTAACAAACCAATAAGTAGTATTGAAAATGGCCTCGGCATGGCTCTTGATCCAAGTACCAGCCTGACGCAGATGATTTTGCTCCACATCTACAATCGTTCCATCTGCAGTAGGACCAACGTCGAGAAGTAAGTTTCCGTTCTTGCTGACAATGTCAACAAGCTGGGCCACGATCGAAGAGGCATTCATATAGCTTGCCACAGGTGTAGCTCGGTTGTAGCCATAACTATAGGGATCCATTCCCAAGTTCCCTCCCATTTTCGAACCTGCACGCCGTGGTAGGAAGCATATTCTGGCGTATCAAAGTCGCCCGGAAGACCACAGCGGGAATTCATGACGACCTGGCGGTTTTCTTTGGCCGCCCGATTGAACCATTCCGATGCAAATTCAAGAGTCCGATTAGGTCCACCAATATCACACCACATAATCTCCGTACCCATGTCGGCTAGGGTGTTCATCTCGGGAAGCACCTTGTCGGTAACATAGTCATTGACCGGCACCCATCCTGTATACGGTAAAGTTTTGTTTGTGAATGGGTCAGTGGCGTTCCCTAGCGGATGTCAGCATAGCTCAAATCCCATTCTATTGATTTAGATTACCCCCTGGCCAACTGGAAAAGCCATATTTCCTATAATCGGGGTTGAACCACTCCGGTAAAGAATAGTACACTGCACGGTGGAGCTGTGGCTGGTACTTTTTTGCTGCATCGAATAGTTCCTGAGTGGATATTGATAAGCAGCATTCTAAGTGCGATCTAGCGCCTTGAAATCACCTGGATCAAGTTTCTGTGTGGTTTCATAGCCACGGAAGTCCTCTTCGTCACGTTCTCCGGAAGATCGAACAATGCATACCCTTCATGATGCTTGCTGACTTGGACGAAATAATTGGCACCGGCATCGGCAAAGAGATCTACCCATTCTTTCGGATTCCAGGCATCAGCAGTGAAGTTCTGGATGAAATCGTCGTACACGACATCTGGACCGTATTTCTCCAGATGGTAGTCGTATACGTCAGTTGGATAATTCGGCCCTTGGCCGAGCCACCACCAATACCTAGTGAAGCTGTTAGTTGAAGCTTACACACATGTGATAATTTCTTCCAATCACCATTCCGCATAGCTTTCTCTGGGGCCCGTATTGGCCCAGGCCGGTACTGAGTAAGTTCCCCAGTGAATGAAGATCCCATACTTGGCATCATTATACCAGGTTGGCGACTCATGGCTGTAAATAGACTCATAGGTAGCCTCATAAAGTCTAATACCATAGGTTGCCTGGAATGTATACTTGACAGATGCAATATTGCGACCCTTAATTACAACCGTGGCTGGACCAGTGGTTCCAGGTGTCACGCCCTTGCGGTTGCGAACACCAACCTCGACTATGGCCTGATCACCGGGTCCAAGACGGTGGATTACACCCTCTCCCACGGTTTCAAGGCCCGGAGACTCGATGTGAACACGCACGCTACTATTCCGTAGGGCAAATGAAGATCCAAGGTTGTTAACGAGAACTTCCACGATTTGTACTTTGTCAGTACCTTCCATCCACTTCTGGGTTGAGCGGGCATATTGCGTCTCCAATTGGATTGTAGGTGAACTGTGGTCCAACACCGGTAACATGGACAATGCAAATACGTGCAGCTTGGTTTCAACCGAAGCACCTCCCGGAGAGGTCGCTGACCCAGACGAGGACTTGGGAAAAGTCAACGAGACAAGCTCCCTCGAGGAGTCGAGCCAGTTGATGGTTTGGAAAATGTTGGATCTATTGAAGTTCGTGGTATTTTCAGTCAAGTAAGATGAAAACACCAAGTCTCCTCGCCGGATATGGCCAACTCCACCAAGCTGGGACCAGCAGCGATCCAGTGGTTTTGCTGCCATCAGCATATTTGGCAATTATCGAGCCAGCTGCCATTCCTGATTCTGACGAGGCAAGCATCTGGTAGCTAAAGTATTTCGCAGGGGGTACTTTGACCTCTTGGCCTTTTGATAGAACATTGTCATAGCCAGAGAAATTGTATGCTGAGAAGCGATAATTGAATCCTCCATATGAGAAGCTCTCTGGTGGCATTTCCGTGGCCGGGTAAGAGTCTAGGTAATGCATGTCAATCAAGTTGCATGTTGGTCTAATAAGATCTTCATCTAGCGCTACTCACTACCATCACCGTCGAAGCTCGATTCATTAGGCTTCATTCCAAATGCACGATTATTGAACCAAGGCCCCAGGTCCACAGCAAAGGAGGCATTCAGTCCAGAAAGCTCTTGAAACTCATTCTGTGGTTTGAAGATAACTGCTCCAGCGACCGATACTGAGGCGAAAAGCCCTAAGAGTATTTTTTTTTTCGTGACCACCATGGTACAGTCTGCAAGAAAACAGCCCCTAGATGAACAGCAAGTCAAGAATTGTATACGCGAGACAGCATTGATATAAGCGTTATCAGACTTGGATGGTAACGGTGTCATTTCCCCGCAGAAGTGGAGTAGACTGTAACCTTGACTACATAACTTTTATCGGTCGACTATTTTCCTTGATCGGGAGGGGAGATTCATTGCTGATCGGCTAAAACCAATTGATCGGCGTGCGGAGGCGCGGTGTTTTCCCGGAGGCAACTCCGAGTCTTCGACATGTTAGACGGATCAGTACAGGCAGACCAAGCATGTAGTCGAATAAGTCTAGACCGTCTTTCTCCTTGTCCTTCTCAATTTTCTCGCGGACAGTTCTGAACGCCTCTCTGGACGGCTTCGGGCTCTTTTCTGAGTAATTTGTCAAATTCATGTTTGTCTTTGAACATGCCTGCACGGATAGCCACGGCCCCTTCGGAGACCCACTCGCAATGTCTTCTAAGGCTGTAATGCCCAACTTCTAAGGCTCTAATCAAAAGGTGTGCAAATGATTGCTTTACTCCACTTGCTCCACAGCTCCCTTCTCGTTGTTCTCTCCTAGGATTCCGCCCTGTTCATTCAATTTTTGAATAAAGTTCTTTTCCGCTCTCCAAGCCAGACAACTATCGCTCGAGAAGAGAATGTCGAGCTGCTCAAGATGGCGATTTGCAGTTTCTAGCAATTCCAGTGAGCAAATCAATAGACTATAAAGCCAGAGAAAGCATGAGGGGACTGACCAACATAGAAAAGATATATAGGAGCTAGCAACGCCAGGTTGATCAGAGCAAATAGAATGAAAACCCAGAAGCCAATTGCTTGAATAAGATATGGAATGATCATATTAATGGTGCCTCCGGCGATAGAAAAGGCAAAGGTTGCCAATGCGGCTCCCTTGCTACGGCTTGCAAGGGGGAATACCTCTGTCGGGTAAACCCAGCTTTCATCCAATTAGCGTCAAGCTAGGACGAGGGTGCCTGGGGTAACTCACCAAGTGGTTAGCCAAGTACTGCCGTAGATGAAGGTGTAGATGTATAAGATTGCTGCAACGCCAGAACCGAATTTGGTGGCCGTTGCCGGGTCATTGTCTTTATGAGCAATTGTCTCGTGGGAAAGCACGCCTCCAACGGCCAAGACGATCCCCATGAGAAGACACCCAGTCAGCATCAGCTTGCGTCGGCCAACTCGATCACAAAGATAGATTGATAGCGCCAGGCTAGCAATGTATCCAAACCAGTTACCTCCTGCCAGTAGCGCGGGCTTGTCTCCCGTGAATCCTGACAGGGCGAACATGTTAGGAGCATACACCGCGATGAAGTCGATTCCAGTCAATTTTTGCATGATCTGCACACCAGACCCAAGAAGAACCCGTCGCCGGGTATGTAGCTTATCCTTGGTGAACAGCATACTGTAGAAGCTGTGTGATGTGGACATGGCTTCGGCGCGGATGGCAACAACGATCTCCTCCATCTCGGTCTCGATTGCCTGCTCTTCAGTCTTGATACGACACTTCTCTAGCACTGTTCTTGCTCCCTCCAGATCACCAATCTTGGCCAGATATCGAGGTGATTCAGGATAAAATGGAGCCGCGATCAAGATAAGGATCAGAAAGACGATCTGAAACCCGAGAGGAAAGCGCCATGCAAAGGACATTGTTTGAGACTTGAGACAGCCATACTCCATCCAGTATGCAATAGTAGACCCGATCATTGCGAGGGTAAATTGAACTGCCACAAATGCACCTCTCATGTGAGGGTCTGCCAGCTCGGATGTCCAGACGGGGACCATCGTGTTCAGATGGCCACATCCCACACCGCTGATGACTCGGGCAAATGCGAGCCAAGTCATGTTTTCTGCTGATGCTAACAGACCGGCCCCAAGTATGCCCCATAAACATCCCAGCTGGATTGTCTTCAAGCGACCGATGGAGTCGGCGATGTAGCCCACGATCAACGCCCCAATCGCAAAGCCTCCAAACCACAAACTAACTAGACCACCAATGGCTGCAGCATCACGGTCGCTTCCACTAGCCACTCCCATGCGTTGCATATAGTCGTCGTTGTTGTTGACTTGACTCATTACTGCTGTGTCGTATCCAAAGAAGAGGATGGCACATCCCGAAAAGAGGAAGATGGCATAAGTCATCGCCCTGCCTGAAATTTTCATGCACCTCGATGGTGAAAATCCCCCGGGAATGTATCGAGCAACTGGATGTTCCCCTGAAATTGTGTATTAGCGGGAGATATCAAAGGAGAAGAGAGGCGTAAACTGAAGGCACATACGTCGAAATATCCATTCTTCACCGGGTACTGTGAAAAGTGTGTCTTGTCTGTTCATACTTGCTTCGTAGCCAAAAGATGATATATGGGATTAAACGGGCTTGGCAGCAGGTTCGAGGACTTTTGAACGTCTTGTTTCTTCAATTCTTCAACTTGGACCCCTTCTCGGACATACTCCGAAGCATGTCTCCACGCCCCAGATTTGCCTTCCCCAGACGTGACCCACTTTCTCCGCTCCAAGTCGGGATCTCGGGCAACTTCTGTCCGAAGGATGCCAGGTCTTATAGCACCCGATTTACGTCTCAAAGTTTCCTTCGTCTTTACGGATGGGGCATACTGGAATGAAGCCGCACTGGACACGGCCTGTTCGCGTAGTATATTGATATGTCATGAAGAGAAGCTCGTTCATAGGACTCATATAGTTAATTGCATTGTACAATTGATTGAACGAAAGACGCTGTGCACGCGATAATATGCGCTTAGGATATTCGTGACATAAAATTGTCAAGTTCATTCTGACTTGGACTTGGACTTGGAATTGGACTTGGTCGCCCCGCCCATCTTGACCTCCTTTTCTAGCTTCTCCAAAGCAGCACCGTAGCCCTTAAAGGTCGCCGAAGTTTTGTCGACCTTAACATTCACCCGATCAATGCTGTTCGAGCGTGTGATTTGGCCATCGAGGCTATTAACGATTTGTGTAGAGAACCAACGCCCCTCGTGGTGAGCAACCAGTGTCCAGGCGGATCCACTGCGACCTGCGCGGGCAGTACGTCCGACGCGGTGGACATAAGTAGTGATGCTGTGTGGAACATCGTAGTTGACCACGTGGGTCAGCGACTCTAAATCAAGACCACGAGAAGCACGATCAGTAGCGATAATAATCGAGATTCGACCTCGTCGGTAGGCAGACAGAGTCTTCCGAGAAGCCGAAGACTTGTTAGATTTGACAATGACCCCGATCTGCTTGGCAAGCGATGGCTTGGTCAGAGTAATGAGACGAGCAAGTCGTGATGCGGACTCGGAAGACTTGGTGAAGACAAGAACGGTCGAGCGGGGTGTAGACGACTTTGCGGGAGAATCGACTTCCTCCTCGGAGTCACTTGATGAGTCACTTGAGGAATCCGAGTCGGAATCCGTATCGGAATCCGTTTCCAACTCTGAGTCCGAGTCTGAGTCATCAGATGAATCAGAGTCAGATGAACTGGAGTCAGAAGAATCTTCATCAGAGCTGGTATCGTCGCTGTCTTCAGAAGTATCGCTGCCGGCGTCGTCGGTGGTGCTCGCTGCGGCGATCTTAATCTGTGATTCGAGAAGATGCAGCAAGTAGAGAGGCTTATGAGCGCCCTCCGCAACCGGAACCATGTATTCTTGCAGAGTTGGTGGCAAGTCGTATGAGGCGTCTAATCTGTCGGTGGGGAGATCGGTGGGCTCGGAGGTGATTTCAGCCCCCACCACGACCATCTTTGGGTTTGTCAAGCGGAGTGAGTTGAGCTTCGAAATATCACGAGTCATGGTAGCACTGAGAATGACCTTTCGCGGGGGTCTAGCGGCAATGGAAAGCTTCATGTCGTGCAAAAACTTACCACAGGGTCCGAAAGTCTCAGGGGCCTGGCGAGAGTCCAGTGAGCCCATCACGACATCAACCCAATCTTGGAAGCTCTCATTCAGGAGACGATCAGCTTCATCGATTACGAGCCAATCCAGATACTTGAGAGTAAAACCCTTGGTGTAACGGATGTGATCAACCAGTCGGCCTGGTGTGCAGATGAGGATATCGACATTGGGCTCAGATCGCTGAGCGTGGCCCGGGAGGTACTCATTGGTATTTACAGCTTCATTGACGCAGGCTTCAAGATCAAAGTCTATCCAGTCATCCCCTCGTAGACCTGAGTTCTGTCGTTGAGCGATGGTGGCCGGGTCGTACACTTGGTCCACTCGCATGAGAAGCTTTTGCTCATCTTTGATGGCCACATTACCCACGGCACTTCCGATACGAAGTCCGGATCTAGAGGCAAGAAGTTCACATGATTCACGTGCCTGCCGCACTAACTCTCGAGTGGGGACAACGATCAGTCCCCGCAGTCTTGACGCGGGAAGAGCTTTGAGGGAGCTGACAAGCGGAAGTACGTAGGAGAGGGTCTTTCCAGAACCGGTGGCTGCGGAAACACAAACATCACCGGGGTGGTAGTTGTTGCTATTGGCAAGAAGGAGGGGGATGACAGCGGACTGCACAGCAAAAGCTTCCTTGTAGCCGCGCTCGTCAAGGATGTGAAGAAGATCGGGCTTGATGCCAAGATCAGAGAACTTGGCTCGCTCTTTGGTCGATGTTCGCCGGGGGTTTGCCAGCCACTCTGGTAAAGACGAATATGTCGGTAGAGTCTCGGGCTCCTCAGCATTCTCAGGCTGGGGTAAGGGCTCAAGGCCCTTCGCGAAGACGGCCTCAGCTGTTCCCTCCTGGGGCTCTGTGACCTCAACCTTGGCCTTTTTGGCCTTTGTAGCGGCAGCGGTCTTTGTTCGTTCGAATTTGGACAAAAGTCCGGCATGCTTGTTCTTCATAGACTTCTCTTCCGCAGTCACTTCTGCGATGTCGGCACTTGGGGGCTCCGAGCTCACAGATGCAGTTTCATTAATCGACTCAGTGTTCTTTCCAGAGCTCTTTCGTTTGCCATTTTTTGACTTGATTCCCGCTTTATCCTCGCGGTCATCCGAGTTTGTAGCAGGCGTCTTACTGCGCTTGGTCGAGACAGCACTTTCTTTCGGCGTCGATGCCGGTGAATTGTCACCTTGGAGCCGGTCTTTAAGCTTCGATCGCTTTTTGGCGCTGCCCTCATCGAGGCACTGGCTGTCGCGCTTCTTGGACTTTTTGGTTGGCGTTGGAGTGCTTGTAATGGTGTTTTCGACATCTCGCTTTCGCTTTTGAGCCTTGCCGGAGGCGGGGGTCAAGGTCATTTTAGTCGCATCAGGCGCAGCCTTGAATCCGGCCATTTTTTCGAGCTGCATTCCTCGGGATTGACGCTCGACTCGAGGAAGGTTTAGTTTTTTGCACTTCACCGACGATTTTGCCGGCAGATTGTCCAAGCGGCACACCGCGTAATCCTGTTCCAGTTCACCGCCCGGCAGTATCGCCTCGAGCTTCCTCACTTGCGATTGAGTGTGCACAGTGTTCACTGTGACCATCGCAAACATATCGTCATGGGTAGGATGCTGAGTGTGAATGATATCTGGAATTCATCAATGATATCGCTGCCTCAGGGCCGCAGCCGCCAAAATGCCTTATAACATTGCGTGAGTTCTGAACGCGCCAGGCACCGTGATGATCACAGTGGGCTGACGATGGTTTTTGTTTTTCTATGGTGACAGTATGGTCAGTGACTTCTTCTTTCCTCAATCAGGTAAGTCATACTTGTCCCGAAATATAGTATTAGGTCTAGATCGGAGTCACTAACATTTTTAAGGGGGAATCGAGAGTCACATCTATCAATTGTCCTCCGTATGCTGCCAGACCTTCATCCTCGCGATCCTACGTTCACCGGCGTCTTGAGCGCAGTCTGACAATTATTTAGAAATTGATCGACCGTGGGCACAAAGTCATCATCATCACTCACGCTTACAAAGGCCGGACAGGGGTACGATACCTCACCAACGGCTTAAAGATCTACCATGTCCCTTTCTTCGTCATTTACCGCGAGACGACTTTCCCTACCGTCTTTTCATTCTTTCCCATCTTCCGCAATATTGTCATAAGGGAACAGATCGAAATCGTCCACGGCCATGCGAGTCTCAGTAGCTTCTGTGGGGAAGCTATACTCCATGCGCGAACAATGGGTTTGCGAACAGTCTTTACAGACCACTCTCTTTTTGGATTTGCCGATGCAGCTTCAATTCTTACCAACAAGTTACTAAAGTTTACACTCAGCGATGTCGATCATGCGATCTGCGTCAGCCATACATGGTAAGTTTGTGGATGGACAGTTTCACGATCGCCAACTGACTCGCTCAGCAAGGAGAATACGGTGCTTCGAGCCTCACTCGATCCTTTGATGGTCTCCGTGATCCCCAATGCCGTCGTTGCAGAGAACTTTCGACCATTATCATACACCCCTCGCGCCCTCGACCAGACCCCAACCTCTCCCGTCGATCCGCGACTATCGCCGACACCAATTGGACCCAACGATACTATTACAATCGTGGTCATTTCCCGTCTCTTCTATAATAAGGGCACAGACCTGTTGATCGCGGCGATCCCGCGAATTCTTGCTTCCAATCCCAACACCCGCTTCATCATTGCGGGCTCGGGGCCTAAGGCGATCGACCTGGAACAGATGCTGGAACGGAATGTGCTCCAGGATAAGGTTGAATTGCTTGGCTCGGTTCGACACGAAGAGGTGCGAGATGTCATGGTCCGAGGTCATATCTATCTTCATCCCAGTCTGACAGAGGCCTTCGGCACGGTGATTGTCGAAGCCGCGAGCTGCGGGTTGTACGTGGTGTGTACCCGAGTTGGGGGGGATTCCAGAGGTTCTACCCCAACACATGACTACGTTCGCAAAACCAGAGGAAGATGATTTGGTCGTTGCAACTAGCAAGGCTATCGCCGCTTTGCGCTCAAACAAAGTGCGAACAGACCGTTTCCATGATCAGGTCAAGATGATGTACTCTTGGCGAGACGTAGCTCAGCGCACTGAGCGGGTTTATCAAGGCATCACCGGTGATATCAGCCCGGAAGAGTTTTACGGCTACTACCCTGGTCAGGGATGGGAAGCCAGTGGGGATCGAGTACGCAGCTTCGCACTGATTGATCGCTTAAAACGGTATTACGGCTGCGGTGTCTGGGCAGGCAAACTGTTCTGTCTATGCGTGGTCATTGACTTTTTGATCTATGTTTTCCTCGAGATGTGGTTCCCCCGAGCGAACATCGACATTGCCAGAAGTTGGCCAAGGAAAAAACCGGCGGAGCAATCTCGGGTCTCCACTACAGCCCGGAGTAGTCGGTGAAAGTCGAAACGACGTGGTACTAATTTCGTATCGTCGGATATATGGACATAATAGAACTCATTCTTTGCATTGTACCTAATAGCTCGGCCGCTAAATTGCTTTCAAGGAAGAAACATGTCCGATACTTCCTACGCGCCTTGGATTTCCATTCTCTGTTGAGGCTCCACGACTGCCAAGGCATCTCCGTATCTAGGCATTTCTTGACCACTGCCCTCTAACCTATTCGAACAACCAACACTGCATCAACTTTGATGGGATATATATTTTATTGCTTTATGCATTGATACACCATTCGTCGGCTCAAAAATATCAAGATCCGTTTTAAGAACCCAAAACCACTTGTAACCCAAACCCAAATTTGCTCGTAACATCGTAATGGTTTATCTATTTCTTTTCACGCTGAGTGCGAGGCTCATACTTCCACTCAGTGTCCAAGGTTTCGGCACCCTCGGGCCGCATATCCTCGGCGGCACGGTCAGCCTTGTTACCACGGGCACCAGCGTTGGCAGCCTCCTCTCGATCTAGACCGCGTTGGTCGACAAACCGACGCTCAATACCGTGATCCTCGCGGGAAGCACCTACACCCTCCAGGCCGGAGGGTTGCTTCTTTTCGGCCGTGGGCGCCATCGTGGGCAAGTTCAACACCAGACTGGCCCTGTAGAGGCTTACCGAGACCGGTGTGAACGTCTTTGGAGGTTGCACCCGTCAGGGTGTCAGCGGGAGAAGTATAGGTAGACTCCTTGCCATGTGAGCGGAGGACATTGGGGTTGTTGGCCTGGCTGCCGATCTCGTTGGCATTTGAAGTGTATGAGTTGCTAGCAGGAGCAGTGCCAGGAGGGAAAGCCTCCATGTGATATTCGGGACGCTGATCGGCCTCGTTGACCTTAACACCGGGCTTGTGCTAGATGATGTTAAGTCTATTGCACTGGAAGTCACAATGAACAATGGAGCGAGAACTTACGCCCTTGTCTGTAATGGGTCCCTCGCGGGGAATAGAAGGCTTGAAGCTGCCCTGCTGGTTGCTGACGGACTCGACGTTGTTCAAGGTACTCATAGTGAACGTTGGATTGGAATGGTATATATGAGACGGAAGATATATTTGGAAGAGGCGTAGATCGAGGAAGTGGAAAGGCTTATATAGCTATGTCACTTCGCATCCGAATGTTCTGATCTTGCTTCATTCTCGTCTGCTTCATCTGAGAGGTCAAAGATCTTGGATGCATACTACGACATGACGTCAAATTGACGGAACCTGAGGCTATGTATTGCGACCGGGATTGCTCTGACAAGTGAACGTAGGAGAAGAACTCCCGGTGGATCTCATCATACATAATGTAGGGCCATGTCTACTTTTCATTGATCGATCCAATCCTTGACGAGGTTCTGGGTGCAGCTCATCAGGGTGGTGGTATACGGTTCGTGACATCAAAAAGTGGAGAACCATAAAATTTGGAAGATTGCATGCGAAAGACGCAATACTCACGGAGTTTTCCTTGATTTTCGACCCAGTCGATCGAATTGCTCAAGCGAGCGCAAGCACAGTTACCCTGTTTGGTGGTGTTGGGGGTCTCTGCGAGAAGCTCTAATGATCTAAGCACCGGGGCCCTTGGGCAACCCTGGAATGATTCTAGGAGTGCTGAAAGATTGGGACTTATCTCGGATTTAATTGATTCTGAGTCTCTGGCTCCAAACTTGCTTTTCAGCCATGATAGTGTCTAAGAGCGTTGTGAGCTTTGCGTTTCATGCGTTTCAAAAGCCATTGATCAAACTTGGTTGGTGTATTGATGGGAATAGGAAATTAATACAATCAAACGTTAGTATGCATGTATGTTCGAGGCCATTTGTCGCATCATCGCATCACCGGTGGACGGCCCTCTTTATTCCACTTGACACGACTCTGCACCCACTCGACAGCCGCCTGCACTCCGGAGCCCATGAGCGCGCTGACCGGCAGCACGCGACTGTCTCGGACGCCGCTTCCAGTTTCTCCTTCGAACACTTTGCGAACGAAGCCTTCCTTAATGCGAACCACCTCGACGCAATCTTCACGGTCCTGCTTATTAGCCAGCACGAGGATGGGCACCCCTGCGACGTCGGCGTTCTGCAGAACCGATTCCAGGACCTGTCGACATTCATCCAGGCGCCCAAAGTCGCTCCCACTGGCGTTGATGCCAACATTTTGTTCCGTAAAGAGGTCATTGCCTCGCGAGGGACCGGCGACTGAGCTCGGGCGTCGACTCAAGGAGGGCAATCGGGTAATGTCCGGATCTTGACCCACGTCGGCGCTGTCCACTACAAAGATAATGGCGTGGCAGCTAGAATAGTAACTCTGCCAGAGACCGCGCATCGAGATCTGCCCTCCTACATCCCAAATTTTCAAGTTCATGTCATGCAGGGAAATTGTAGCGACGTTCTGGCCGACGGTCGGGACGGTCTTCCCGGGGTTGGGTGCCGGGGCGCCATCGGGTCGAGGTTGGTAGAGCGCTTTGATCTGGGAGAGGAGTGTGGTCTTGCCGGCATTGTCAAGACCTAATAAAAGGACAGAGTACTCTGCAGCACAATCCAATACGTGAGATTGAGGAATAGCTGGGCGACGGATGGCAAACTTACCCTCTTTGCTGGTCGCATACGTATACAGCGACTTGGCCAGGTGATACATGATCGCGCAAGAGCTGGCGGCGCGATCAAGTGAGAGATGCGCGCGAAACGGGATTATTAAATCATGAGACTCTGAAAGGAGATCGCGACACCAGACAGTCGAAGCATCGCATCACCTCGAGACGCGCATCCCGCAGTGTCCGCATAGGGGAAGTAGGGCTTAGGGCTACGATGTGAGAAATCTGTCGCCATTCCACGCAAGGATGAGTAGTTATTGCCAGGTCTTCTTACGTACTTTGCTAGAAACACTCGAGTAGGAATCCGGGGTAGAAATCATGTCTCTTACCTTTGACGTACCGGTGATGCCACCCTGACACTTTCATCCGAGTTTCTATTTCCCGTACATTTGCCGGAATTGGAAGAACCCCCCAAAAGAAATGGAAACGGAGAAACCCCACCCCGCCCACCTCGGGCTTTTGTCAGCTTGATTATTGATCTCCGCGACTTGCTTCCATGCCCCCCCCCCTTCCCCTCCATGGCCGTTTCAGCTTCCCTAGTTTCGGGCTCAAGGCGCATTCTCATCGCATGATTACAGAATGCCCCAGCGCTGAATTTGTTTGAGACTCCTTCCATGGAAACCGATACGGTCATTGTCGGTACGTCACTCTTCACTTATTCTTCATTTCCGTCCGTCAGATGCTAATCCTTCTCATCAATAGGCAATGGGCCGTCGGCTATGATCCTTTCGTACATTCTACATGGTCATCTTCCCTTCTACTCAGATAACCCTCCACACCCAGATCCTTTACTGGATGCCAAGTTGAAAGATGCGCCTGACCTGTTACATGCCGATGTGGATGCGTTGACGGCACATTTCGCCGCCTCTCGTTTATCATACTCGACCCAGGCGTTACCCGTTAACGTGCTGTTGGACACGCTGGTGCGGCCTAGTGTCGACATTGATGAGACTGGCACCACTTCCAATGTGGAATGGCGTCATGTACCTGAAAAAGCCGTCTCGCATCTCGTCTTTGGAAAGCCTTCGTATCCAGGAGGCCAATGGACTGAAGATCCCCATGGGGCCAATTGGGATATCCAAACCCTGAGCTATGCAGCGATGTTGTCACTCCCGGGCTACTCTTTCGCGGATCACTACAGGAAGGCCACTGGTCACGACCTGCCACCCTACACACGGCCGACAAGGCGCGAGATCGCTGACTACTTCGGTGCGTACCCCGCGGCGGTCGACATCGACGACGTTTTCCGGTGTGGGGAAGAGCTGAAAGGCATCTCCCGCACCACCGACGGCTTCTACATTCAATCCCACAATCTCCATTGCAAGCGCGTGGTGCTAGCTAGCGGGATCTTTTCGGAATTGCTACCGCCTACACCAATCCTGAAACCCATCTTTCAAACCTACTCGAGACCGGACACCCCCCTTCTCGTCATCGGTTCTGGATTTTCCGCCGCGGATGCAATCATATCTGCATCGTCCGACCAGAAAATATTGCATGTTTTCAAATGGTCCCCTGAGGATCGTCCATCGCCTCTCAGGAGCTGCCACCAGCGCGCGTACCCGGAATACGCCGGTGTGTATCGATTAATGAAGCGAGCCGCCCTTGCCGCAAATGCCACCAAAAGCCAGCCGCTGAAAAGCCGCCGCGGCAGTTCAACTCCCTTCCTGGAAAATCGGAATTGGGACGATGTCTATGAGGGTGTATGTAATGTGGAAATCACCGACGTGAAGGTTGTGGGCGAATTGGCTCAAGTCAGTTTCCGTCGCGCAGACGGTTCCTCGTTGACTCGTTCAGTGCGGGGTCTCGTATACGCTGCTGGACGGCGGGGCACCTTGAACTACCTGGACACCGCGCTGCGATCCGAGGTACTGGGACATGAAATGATCGATTTGGCGGTCACCGGTCAGACCCTTCGCGCGAAAGCGACTGAAGATTTACAAGTTGCTCCTGGTGTGTATATAATTGGCAGCTTGACCGGTGACTCCCTCGTCCGCTTTGCCTATGGGGGCTGTGTCTCCACCGCAGGTCATCTACTTGGTGATCGAGACACCGACAGGGCAACGCGCAGTATGCCAAGCAGCGTCGTGTCAACTCGCCCATCCTCCTCCCTCGCCGTAATGAATGGGATAGACGGTCATCATATATATCACAATGCCGGGTCTGATCTGGCCAGAGAAGATACTTCTAGCAAGGTGTCGACGACGACAATACCCACAGCCGCGCAGAGCTGGTGGGAAACGCTGGCGCAGGTGTGGAAGGATCTAACACAGTAATGGGTGAGATTAGATTATGATGATGATATGTATCATGTATGTACACGCTCTAGAGTTTAGACTTATTGGAGGGTTTTAAACTCCATTGCGCTTATTTGGACGCATGGTCAAAGCCAAGTCAAGGGTTTCGATATTGTAGATTTAGCGCGTCTGAAGCAGCTCTGACACAGTGAGCACCCGGTATCCGCGGCGCTTGAGCTCTGGCAACACCTCTTGTAGCATGGGTAACGTCCATTCTCTGCGGTCGTGGCAAATGATGATACTGCCTGGATTCACCATGCTCAAGATATGCCTTGCATTGAGTTTTGCAAATGCTACCTGTGGATCGTGGGGATAGACGTCCCCGAGCACAAGTCGATAGCCCAACTTCGAGACCAAGCGTCGCATTCGGGAGCTAAAGAGACCCGAGCCTGGGCGGAAGAACCAATTCTCAGGCCCCTCCTGGTCTACTGCGCTATACACATTTTGAATCAAGGCATGCACAGCCTGAATTTGCTCCGCAAGAGCTGGATCGCTGAGCCCACGCGATGGCTCATCGTGCATCGCATGGTTGGCTAGTTCGTTGCCAGCGCGCACTAGCTCGACGAGAACGTCCTCTTTACCAGGTACCTGAGACCCAATCAGGAAAAATGTGGCGATCGCGTCATTTGACTCTAAGAGGTCGAGAATAGCGCGCGTGTGTATGGACGGGGCGTCGTCAATGGTCAACGCGACCACTTTCTCGGCGGTTGCGTGACGAAATATGACATCGGGCCAGCGACGTTGAAAGAAGCGGATCAGCGAACCAGGCGGCTTATATATCAAACACAGTGGACCAAGGAGACTGAATGTACACAAAAGAGCGATGAACATGGTCGGGTAAGAGTGTAATCTGAGCGAGGAAAGAGAAGTGGATTCAAACCTGCCTTAAGGCCCAGGCCCGCGCAGCATATCTCAGGGTTTGAGATCATCCGGGAAATCGATGTACAGTTACTGGTGCAAATTATACGGGCAATAAATATCCAATTTGAAACGCTATGGGTATATGAAACAGCATATCACTCGTGGCAATCTAACCCATGATCTGGAGCTGATCCTCGGGGGGCCAGCGAACTTGTGCAAAGCTCAAGCACCGCTTGATACTCTGCAAGTACTTGCGTGTTGCTTCGTCACTCAGAATATGTGCCTGCTGGTCACTCTGGTGTAGCTTTTCACGCGCAGAGCGCTCGTGAATACCAACCATGGTCACACCAATGGGCCATGCACTATCGCTTGGTTAGCATTCTCTGTCTCTATTGGGGCACGAGAGGGAACGTACGCTTTTCCAATGCTCACACGGAGATATGCGTCATTAGCATCGACGTATTTCCGTTGCTGTGCTTTATGGACAATCTCCACGATCGGCTCTAGAAGCCCATCCTCCAAGTCCGCCTTTTCAAGTCGGCGGTACAGCGGCTTCATGTTTTCTCGAGACTGCAGCATAGCATTGTATGCTTGTTTTCCTTGGAAACTTTGTCGAACAGTTACATCGCGCTTGGCGAGAGCAAGCTCCCATTCCGACAAAACCATGTTGAAATAGGATGCCAGCTGACGAAGCAGAAATAGACGTCCCTCGGGCTCCTTGGGTATCTTGGCCGGAATGATCATCTCCCCACCAGGAACAGGTTCCAAGTTCGTAGGGATTGGTCCATCTGTCATTTTCTGCTGCGTAGCGGCGCGCTGAACCAGGCGACGATATCGTCGAAGTCGAGAGCGATGGTTCTCTCCAAACAGTCGCGCCGGCTCATCAAGCCCTCTAAGCTTCTCGATGAGCTCGTCTTCCTCAATGTCTTCTTCCTGCTGGCTTTCGGGATCCGGGGTATTGTCGCCACTCTTTGAGGGCAGTTCGGGAAGACCGAGTCTCTGTCGCCGTTCACGCTCCTGTGCCTCCTCTTCCTCCTCTCTCTTCTTCCTCGATTCTTCGGCGAGCCTGCGCTTTTTCTCTTCGCGTTCCCGTCGACGATTTGCCTCTTCTTCCTCGAACTTGCGCTTGTTAGCCAAGCGATCTTCACGCTCCTTCTGTAACCGTTCCTGCTCCTCGTTGTAGGCCGCGATGCGCGCAGCTTCAATTTCTCCTCGGCGCAGGTATTTCTTTGTTGGCTCTGCGGGTGATCCTTGACCTTCTTCTCCGCTAGAAGACTTGGTGGCATTGGGAGCTTTGGCCTTGGAGATCTCCTTGGACATGAGAGCAGCGAAATCCATGATGGGTAAGGCTGCCCGGCGCAGGCTTTTTTTTTGAGACGGTATCAGATTCGGTCAGATATGATAAGTTGCGCAGTAATTATTGACGCTGTGATAGATCCGTTGAAGCGAGGCGTCGGTGATGTGGCAGAAGGAAAAGAATGCTCGGTTGAGAAAGGTCGGAAACCCCGACAGCTTCGGGTCTTCTCCAATTCCTTTCCCACCTCCGCACTCAACCACATCGCTTCAAAGCTTCAGTACGAGCAGACTGAGCTCACACTATAATCTTCCGACGCGCTTGTCGAGCTCGAAATTCTCTCTGCATTGCTCCGGTACTGCTCCTGCACGCGGCTCGCCTTGCCATCATGGCTGCTCCTTCGCGAGAAGGCTCCAAAGCTCCAATTGACCGCCAGACCACAACTCCATTTCATTTAAAGCTCTTTTACCGAGCCAACAACTACCACAACCTTTCCGACTACAGTATCCCTGTCCCTCCCCGGCGCGGCGGTCCAGCTAGCGGGCCCAACAGTATTCGCGGATCTTCTCCTCCGCCAGCTGCGCCGCTACCCCCTCACCTCGAGATCTATACATGGCAATCATGTACGCTACGGGAACTCTCGCAGCTTCTTACTTCCGCGCTGCCTTCATTACTCCCCGATCCGCCCATCGGTACCCGCCTTTGTTTTCGTCTAATCTATCCCGACGCTCGCGGTGCGGCAATTATGGGCCCCGATGCGCGCGGTCGATACGTTAGCAAGGACCTGGGAAGCGTCATTGTTGCGCCAAGAGACAGTCCATACCGTAACGAGGAGGACGCAGACGGTCGTGCGGAGCCGCGACCGCGGCCAGGCCCGTTGCGTTTCCAGGGTTCGGAAGCAGACAAGGCGTTGCAAGACGTACGGTTCATTGTCGGAGATTACGTTGAGTGCGCCATTTTGCCTCCTCTTGAGGACGGATCAGTTGCGCCTGCGCTTCGTGGTGCTTCCGGCCCACCTGGGGCGGGAGGTGGTGGCATGCGCGCATTCCGGGATAATGGGTTTGGAAGAGGTGGTCGGGGCGGTGCTCGAGGCGGGGATCGTGGTGGTCTCTCCTATTCTTCCTCAAGGCGATTGGAAGCGAGGAGAAAGGCTGCCGGAGGGTGGTGGACGTGGTGGTCGCCGAGGATGGGCCCCATATTAAAGATTCAACGAATGTGCAATTAAGAAAATCTTAAACGTGCGGCGCTTACGGAAGACCAAAACATCCGCTCGCAACAATTTATGATCATGTTCGATTGAGGATAACAAGATACGTCTTTCCAAGATTGACTACATTTGGTTCCCAAGGTCCCTAGTTCCCATAAGTGGCCGCCAGGCGAAGTGAACAGAAGAAAATCAAATGCGGTATATGCTTGTGATAAGGTACATAGCCCGGTCAGAGGTACCGGCAGAAAAAAAAAGCAGTTTTCGCTTCGAGTCCTCCGGCGAATCGCGGTAGTGCCGTGTAAGGAAGAGTTCGCATATCACTAGTTCGCCAAGCGATGACTGAGACTCCACTGATCCAGGTCATCAATCCTTTGTTCTTCACCATTCCGAGATGGTATCACCCCTGCGCTTACCGCGGAGCTCGTATTTGCCCTGTAGGATAGTCAGATAAGTCTCCTCACGCGCAAATTAAAAGACCGGGAGGGCGGGCGGTTATCAATTCATACATCGGTCCTGTAGGCGACCCAGGTCAGAGCACCGGGAATTGCCACCATGTAGATGAAAGAAATCCAGGCATGGCGGGAGTTCCAGCGCCAGTACTTGTAGCGGTTGGCGTTGAGTTCTGTCGGCTTGGTTAGTTTCTATATGCGTAGAAAGCTCGGTAAAGGCTGCGGCATGCTGCGGCATGAAACGGGTGGACGAATCAAGAGGCAAAATCCATTTAGAAATTACAGCAGAGCAATCCTGTCCTGCTCAGGGACATGTGAAGCGCGGGGACCGAGGGGATGGGGTTCAGGAAGATGTACCGTAGTATTTCTGGAGGGCCGGGTCAAGGATCAGGGCTATTCAATTGATTAGCGATTGGGTTGATGTAGGTCGACATAACTCTGGTACTCACACTTGCTGGGGCCGGCCATGGTTGCGATGTCACTCGTAGCGTAGACACAGAACCGTCACATCTGCAGACGTGCGGACCAGGTGAGGTTCAGGTCACATGATGCAATGTGTCAGCCGGTTTTTCTGGTCACGTGATATAGACAGACGGACACATTCTCTACGGTGACTGAGCTCCTGATTGCTCGTACTATTCGCCAATTGGACTGGATTTACTGACTGGCTTCTGTTCTCAATCATGACCATTCGAAATTCACAACACTAGTACCTGTCTCGTCGAGACTCTCGATTCCCCGCTTAAATATCCACTCTCCGGGGATCGCCAATCGGAGTAGTCAATTTACCAAGCACAACAAATCCTGTGCGTTGCCCTTTGATGACAATTGATATCAATAACATTGGCTGGCATATACATAATGGAACATGGTCGTCGTCGGATCCAGCCTGCCTCGGCAACTTACATCGAGGCAGAGAAGGTTCCCTCCACGGCCTCAGTCTTGGCCACGGCCTTCTTGTAGCACTCGACCTCCTGCAGCCTCTTCGCATATCCTGCCAACAAAGGATACTTTTCCTGATTCTTCTTGTCCTGAAGTACTCGTCCACCGGCAGCGATCACCGGGAAGCTGATCAGGATATCTGCCGCAGTCAAGTTTTTACCGCAGAGGAAGGGACCGCCTTCGGGGGCAGTCTTCAGCTGCTCCTCTAGGAAAGCCAAGTTACTCTCAACGTTACGGGTGAGGAAAGCAGCCTCGACCTGCGAGGCCACGAGACCGGTGATGGGCCGGATGAAGAATGGAGGCGAGTTGCGGATGGCTTCAAACATGTTAGCATGGGCCCACTGTGCCAGAACCCACGAGCAATACAATTCCCACTTACTGTCGTTGACGAGGGTCATCACCAAGAAGGGCATCAGAGTGCCTTCGGTGTAGTGCATGAAATACCGGTAGCGCATCCATTCCTCACGCTCTCCGCCGACTTGGCCCTCGCGACCGGCCACATAGCGCTCGGGCACCAAGGTAGGGTTTCCCGAGCCGAAGTGATCGCAAAGGTATTCAACGATGGCGCCGGACTCGGCGAGGACCATCGGCTTGTCGGAGCCCGGGGCCTCGATTGTGACAATAGGCGACTTGCCGAGAGCATGGACCTTCTTGAGCTCCGCGGGCGCGAGCTTATCAGCGCGGCGCTTGAAAGTCTTCAGCTCATATTGCAATTTGAGCTCCTCCAGTAGCCACAGGATGCGGTGGCTTCGAGATTGCTCGAGCCTGGTTTTGCATAAGTATCAACTTTGAGCATATCCCTGAGAAGCCTACCAGTAGAGGGTAATCTTGCAGCCCTGGTTGTGATCAGCCATGATATGAACAATATGAACACGAAAATAGGAAAAATAGAATTATGATTAATTGAGTAGGAAGAAGGGGTAGCTTTCAATAAAGGGCCCGAATTCTGGTTCATGATGTCAATGGCCCGAGGCACGTTGTTCGATTGATAAGGATAAAGGGCCGAGATCGGTGGATCCTTCATGTGAAGTCCACGTGCGGGGATTCGTAGCTGGCCTGATCCAGAATCCACTGTGTCGTTCTCGTTTTCGCTCGGTCCTATCATTCTGATTTCGACTAGATCAGCCTGAGCGATGGGTGATAGGGACCCCACTCCCCCCGGCATCATGGAATCACGTAGCCGACGCTTCGTCTTATCTTCTTTTGACACTTAAGTGGGGTCATGTCAACGGTTTCCAACGTCTCGAATGAAGCTTGCAATATATTTGCAGAATCCAGCCAGCGGGTCCAAGTGATTATGGCTTGGAGAAACATTCATTTTGGAGAATTCTAGTCTACCAGAGATTACACATAGGTGAGTTACGTTTAGCTCAAGTGGTATTGCGCTAGCTCATTCCCTTATTAGTTCCATTTTAGTTCTGGAAACCATGCAATCCTCCCAAGGAGACCATCTAAAGGGACCTCCATACTTGATTCTACAGCTTTTTAGAGACATCAATCTAGGCATTTCTCTGGAGTTCTTGCTGTTCCTTTCCCCGGGGCTCTCTGCGTAAGTCACATTCTGAGATATCTTGAATTTGCCTGCTCCCAAGGTCCCGGCACTCCATCATTTGGTTATCTCTTTCGTTCTTTCGAGACTTGTGTAGGACTGATGTAGGAACTATGGGTTCCAGAGATATAGTTACATTCCCACCCTTCACTACAATCCTCTTCGTTCGAGTTGGAAAGGCACGAATTTGATATAATTCAGAAGTGACCAGTTTCTGGCCACATGTGGTTGCTAATCTTCTCCGCTCAAGCCCAAATGGCCTCTGCGGGCCGAGGCACTGTGGAGGCCGCCTCAAGATGAGGGTTCCGCTTTCACCTGAATTGGCCAGTCTATGATTTATTGAGGAACAAGACCACTACCTCTGAACAAACGGAACCATTATTCCGAGACAATGCCACCTAATTCGACTGCTATCGATCTTCCCACCTCCTACGAGGCCCTCGAGCTCACTCATATCCAAATATCTCATTGTCCTCTCGGAGCCCCAGCTGCTACCTCAGTAGTGATTGTTACATTGAATCGACCAGAAAAACATAATG
Source organism: Penicillium maclennaniae (assembly GCF_028827695.1). NCBI lineage: Eukaryota > Fungi > Ascomycota > Eurotiomycetes > Eurotiales > Aspergillaceae > Penicillium > Penicillium maclennaniae. The sequence continues at coordinate 92,404 of NW_026623215.1, read as the reverse complement.
CATTCACTCCACAGATGGCCGATAGCCTTACATTGGCCTTCAAACTGTTTCACGTTGACCCTCGGGTCAAGACAATTGTTCTAACTGGCGCGGGCAAGATGTTTTGCGCCGGCATGGATCTTGATATTGGGTTCGGGAATAATCAGGGTAGAGCTGCTGATTTTCGTGACATGTAAGTGTCTGATCATTTCTAAATGGGGCGTTTCGGTCCTGATCATTCCTTCACCAGTGGAGGAAGAGTCAGCCTGGCGATGCATCGATGTCATAAGCCAACGATCGTTGCACTTCAAGGCTCAGCCGTTGGCGTGGGAATGACAATGACATTGCCGGCTGCGATCCGTATATGCCACGAACAGAGCAAATACGGGTTCGTGTTTGCCAGGCGGGGGCTTACCATTGAATCCTGTGCTTCTTATTTCCTTCCCCGTCTGGTTGGCTTCTCGCGTGCCATGCATTTGATCACTACTGGCGCTGTGTATCCGCCGTTGGCTAAGTACTTTGGTGATCTCTTTACCGAAGTGCTTCCTCAGGCTTCTCAGGTCTTGCCTCGAGCCTTGGAGCTGGCTCAGGACATGGCGGAGAATGTCAGTCCGCTGGCCTCTTCGATGAGCCGGGCATTGATGTGGGAAGGCGGCGTCTCCCCGGAAGCAGCGCACTTGCTCGAGTCTCGAGTGTTCCATCATATGATCGGTCAAAGGTATGTTTTCCCCAGCGAGATGGATGAGGAGACAGACGTCTAATTGTTCTTCAGTGACTACCAGGAAGGGGTCAACTCGTTTCTTGAAAAGCGCAAGCCAGTATTTGAGACCGATCCTCGAAACAGCAGCTGCCCTGAGTACCCATGGTGGCCAGAGTTGAACATTTCTCATGAACCCAGTGCCTCCAAGGATAAGAACTCCATGTTATGAGTACATAGGTGAACCAAGAATGGTGCATTTGAGTAAAGGGCGAACAGATAGTCTCTATACTCATACATTACATTGAACAACTCTCATCGCTATTTTCAAAGGTCCAGATAGTAAGTGATATCAGTAGACGGTGAGGTAGACGGTTAGGTACCCAGTCAGGTGGACTGTGAGTAGGCCGCGCAGGCCTTCCGTTGGACCCCTATTAGTATAGTTAGCACGTGGGCCTGGATCTAACTAATGAAGAGGGTACCTGTGAGGAGACCCGCCCCTGCCTATCTATCTGCGAACCGGTCGGCAGCTAGGAGAAGTACGACTATAGGAGAGCAACAGTGTGTTTGTCTTGCCCTGCCTGCGAGGAAAACTCTCAAACATCACAGAATGCCCCACTATCCGCTCCTAGCCCAATATATGCAGCAAGCGCTTTTCCCCACTTTACCAGTCAGTTATTACGAGCCAAGAGGCCTTGCCACGATGTCTACCAGGACTATTGGACATCTGAACAAGACGCAATTCGGGTCAGAGTTGACATGCCATTATAGATCTAACTCTCTCGTGTCACTCGTCTAATTGAAGCAGCTTTCAAAGAGGAAAATTCAAGGGTATCGCGTGCTTAGAGACAATTAGGCCAAAACATCAAGAGCATTCCGCCTTCCCACGCTATCCACCCGCAAACCCAACTTGGCCAACTCCGCCGAGTCCAACAATCCTCGGCCGTCAAACACCAACTTGGGTTCGACCATGTTGTATGCAATGCGCGTCCATTCCACTGCCTCGGTGGTTGGTCGTGTTATCGATCGGCAATCCGCACAGTCAGAGCCACAGCTCTGAGGCGTCAATTGGTAGGTTACGCCCGCGTGTGTCCAGGTCTCGTGCTCTTGACGAGCGCATGCACGCTTGGCGTGGTCATGGCAGTCATCGGCCGCGCTTCGAGCCAAGCCTTTCTCTGCAGACGAAACTGCCGGTGGTGAGGGTTTCCGTGGAGTATTGCGGAACTGGTCGCAGTCGGTGACAACGAGAATGGCATGAGCCTGAGAACATGTCATGTACGGGTCTGTGTGGATTTTCAGGGTTCCACCTTGGGCGATACCAGGGCAGACAAGCTCCAGCTCGCGGAAGATATCCTCTTGACGACAGTAGGGGTCGAAAATGGCAATCTCCGCCGGTCGCTCTTCCAGCAGGACTCGGATTACGTCCCCTGCCAATGATTCACGTGTGTCACCTGTGTTCTTCTTGAATGCAAATCCGAGCATGGCTAGCTTGCGCCCGACTAAGTTGCCCTCAAACCGATCGATGATCTTGCGCGAGAATCGGTCGCGCTGTCGCTCGTTCATCACGTTCACCTGTCGCCAGTAATGTGCGACGTCGTCTAGTCCCAAAGACTCGGCCATGTATGCTAAGTTGGCGATGTCTTTGCGGAAGCAGGAGCCACCAAATCCGAGTCCCGCCTTGAGGAACTGGGGTCCGATCCGTACATCCAGACCAATGGCCTTGGCCACTTGATCGACCTCGGCGCCAGTCCTCTCACAAATCGCGCTGATTGAATTGATGCTGCTGATTCGCTGTGCCAGCATGGCATTGGCCACGAGCTTAGCAAGTTCTGAAGACCAGGCGTTCGTCTCGAGGATCCGGCCTCGAGGGACCCAGGCCGAATAGAGGGTTGCCAGCGTCTGAGCTGCCTGGCGTCCTGAGGGGCTTGCGGCGGATCCGATCAACACACGGTCTGGAGCTGTGAGGTTTTGGATGGCTGAGCCCTCGGCAAGAAACTCAGGGTTTGACAGAACCTCAAAAGGCACTCCGGGGCGAAGAGTCGCCAGCTATTCGAGGTCAGGAACCTGCGGTGCTTGTAGAAGACGGGACAAGACGTACCATTCTTCGAACACGCTCAGCAGTGCCTCCGGGCACCGTGCTCTTCTCCACGATGATCGCGCCGGCTTTGGCATGGGTCGCGACATCGCGCATGGCCCCATCAAAGGCCGTCATATTGGTGGCGCAGCCTGCGCCGACCCCGAACATCTTGGTCGGAGTGTTGACAGCCATGAGAATGATGTCTGCACGGGCAATGGCCTGAGTGTCACGGGTAAAGAAGAGATTCTGGGCGCGCGTGACCGCGGGCGAGACAGCCTGGGTGTTCGCTTCATGCTCTACCTTGGCGCCGTCACGCACGATGCGCACGACTGTGTCCAGGCCTGGTTCATGAACCGGCAGGTGCGCTGACTGCCATCGCTGGATACGCGCCAGATCCCTGTCCAGCACCTCTACGGTGATTGAGGGGTGGTAGAGGGCCAGTACTGCCGCTGTTGGTCCACCTGCAAGAGTGTCAACGAGGCCATCCCAGCCGATTACCGTCGTCTCGTTCCGAAGCAAGCCTACCGACGTATCCTGCACCCACCACACACACATTCTTGACTGTACCGTCGCTCAGATCCGCTTCACCGAGTCTGGACTGGGGTAGCCCCAGCTTCAGATCATCCACATCCGAGGGCCGAAAGAGAGGACTCGAGCTGGGACTTGTAGGTGCCGTCGAGCAGGACAAACTCCTCTCGGACGGCGAAGAGAAGATTTCCATCGGAATATCGTCGCACATGATGCCGTGAACGAGAGATCTAGATTCCCGGGGATACCAGGAGGGGAGGTTCCAACTACATTCTACAGGAAAAAGGCGGAGTAAGGAAATAAAAAGGAGCCACACGATCACGATCACACCCTTTCTGCCCATGACCCTTTATCCAGAACTATCCACAGGACACGATGCGCGCACGCTTCGAGGGACGCGATGCTGTTGGTCGCCAAGTAACGATTTGCAGCCGGTGGTGGCGGCACGTGCGGCCAAGGTTAACTGAGAGGAGCTTAACTCTCGAAACTCAACTCAACCCTCGTGAACCGTGAACTATGTGACCGTGTTTTTTGGGCTCCCCCTTTTAATTATCGACTTCTTGCCCCCTCACCCCTCTTTCTCTCTTTTTTTTTTTGGATCGGCATGTATCACCATGGAGTCTGCCCCCCTGCTCGCCTCTTATCAAGACCCCGATGAGTTCCCTACTGTTCTCGTCGGGAAGAAGATCTTGCTAGCCACGGAATCCTGGGGTCCCGTCAACGGCGTCAGTCGCACTACACGCAGTTTGGTCGAGTACCTACGGGACCACGGGGCCGAGCTCATTTTGGTCGCACCGCATTTCAAGGGCGATACGACGAAACATGTCACCAACGTCTGGGAGCGCCGCCTCCCCGGGTGCGCTTTGCCTTATAATCCAGATCTGACCGTGGTCTATCCATTTAATATCAATGATGTCTATCGTCAATCCTTTGAGCCCGACATTGTCTACCTTGCCAGTCCGGCCTCGCTCGGGTTCCAAATGCTGCTACAGGTTCGCCAGTTGCGATCACCTCCACCCGTCGTGCTCAACTTTCAGACGGATCTCTCTGCCTACTCGGAGATTATGCTGCCTGCGCCCCTCGATCAGTTTGGCGTCTGGCTGCTGGCTGTTGTGCAGGGCTTTCTGTTCCGTTCGCGCGCGGTTCACACCATCTTCTATCCCTGTTCTGCCATTCGCCAGTACCTCGAACATGCGGGTGCCCCGACAGACCGATTGGTCCAGCTGGGTCGGGGTGTCGACACCGCAATGTTCACGCCAACACAACGTGACGAGGCTTACCGTTGTCAAATTGCTCCGGCGGGCGAGATCATTCTCATCTGTGTTTGTCGCATTGCTCCGGAGAAAGGGTTCGAGTTCCTGGCGCAAGTCGCCTCGAAGCTGGCAGCAGACAAAATACCCTTCAAGCTGCTGATTGTGGGTGGGAACCGTAACCCGGTGGTCGAGAACAATGTGAAGCGTTTGTTTGACAGTGTCAGCAAGCATGTTGTCTTCACCGGTTTCCTCACGGGCGTGGCACTGGCTCGAGCCTATGCCTCGGCCGATTTGTTCCTGCATTGCTCCATCACCGAGACATTTGGGCTAGTGGTGCTCGAAGCGATGGCCAGCGGTCTACCAGTTATTGCCCGGGATCAAGGCGGCCCATCTGATATTATTCGTCATGGGCAGACTGGGTATCTCGTTCCGCCCACGACCTCGACCAATTCACCAACCTGACCCGCGATGTATCTCATGATGCTGCGCTGCGCGCAGCTCTGACGATTGCCGCGCGGCAATACGCAGACGACACGACCTGGGAGAAGATCAACCGTCGAGCCGCCTGGCAGCTGGCGGAGGCGCTGACACACACCGACCAGGAGTCGCACAGTCCTCCATCACAGGCTCGGCCCGGAATTATCGCGCAAGTGTCGGAACAAATCCGACTGGGACTCGCCGTGGGGATTGTCTATGGGATGTGGCTCATTGCGGTCGTGCCACTGATTGTTCATGGACACCGCTTCATTCCCCGTGCGTGGCAGGCCCTGCAGGACCAGTTCCAGTGTACTCGACCGTTGCGAGGCTGATGATTTTCATTTTTTTTTTCTACTCGACGTAGATGATACCACGACTCCATTTAATCATGAATGCCATCCACTATGAAAAAGATCAACCCAGTAGTAGACTTTTGCGTATTCTGATCACAATCGAACCGGGGCCGTGTCCGCACGAACCAGTACATGGCCCTCAGTTACCAAGGAATTGGGACACGAGCGTCCATCTACCAGGTCCGCCCAGTTGCGCAGGGTAATCGTAGCAATCTCGGTCAGGGCCTCGTGGGTGAAGAATCCCTGGTGGCTACAGATGATGACATTGGGGAATGTCATCAAACGCATGAGCACATCGTCGTCGATGATCTCGCCCGAATGGTCATTGTAGAAGAGCCCGCCTTCGGCTTCGTACACGTCCAAAGCGAGTCCACCGAGACGATGGGTCTTGAGGGCCTCCATGACTGCTGTCCCATCGATCAGCCCTCCTCTCGACGTGTTGACCAGAAGAGCGCCGGGCCGAACCCGTGACAGGGTGGATGACTTGATGATATGCCGCGTATCCTCGGTCAGCGGACAGTGCAAGCTGATAATATGGCTTTCTTGCAGCAGACGGTCGAGATCAACCAGGGTGCCATACTGACGAAATTCTTCCCCAGCAAAGGGATCGTGAGCGAGGAGTCGACACCCGAAGCCGTGAAAGATGCGAGCCGCTGCGAGACCGATCCGCCCGACCCCGACGATGCCGACGGTTTTCCCATGCAGCGTGGTGCCCAGCAAGCCCTCAATATTGAAGTTGCCCTCCCGCACCCGATTGTAGGCGCGGTGCGTCTTGCGATTCAGGGTCTGGATCAGGGCCACCGCAAACTCGGCGACGGCCTCGGGGGAATAAGCTGGTACGTTGGCGACGAAGAGACCGAGCGCTTCGGCGGTCTTCAGGTCGACGTGATTGAAGCCTGCACAGCGCAGTAGGACCGCGCGTACGCCACCCGCATGCAATGCACGCAATACGGGCTCGTGCAGAGTGTCGTTGACGAAGACGCAGACGGCATCACAGCCTTTGACTAAGGGCACCGTCTCTTCGGAGAGCGGAAAGGCATAATATTCGATGCTACCCAGCCGAGCGAACTGCTCGCCCAAGACTTGATCCAGGTAGGTGCGATCATACGATTTCGCGCTGAAGACGGCGAGTTTCATTGTTTGGAATTTGGGAGGATGGCAACGAGGAGCGCTCGAGCATCCCCAGGGCAAGCAGACACAGTCATGACGCCATGAGGTGGTCAGATATCTACACCCGGGGTCGGCTGCGGTCTACGACCGCTTGCGGTATCCTTGTACACAAATGACCGATCTTCCCCAGACATTGGATTGGAGATTTCAGGATTCTATGGCGTAGCATTCCTAATCCGTGCGTATCAAGTCTGGGGATGTGTCCAGCATACGGTACAGTGCTCGCTCCACTCCATCTCTCATGACGGAAGGGCTGGGTACTAGGTCGAGCATTAGAAGGGGGCTAGAAGGAGGCTAGATCCTCTGATCAGTGTACGAACCGTGTTCGCCACTTGGAATGGCCATTGAGTTTGGACCAGATTGGCCGGTCCAACGGGCCATGAAGCATCTACTGTACAGTAGCGTTGTCAAGTGGCCAAGAGGGGGAGTTTGCAACCCGCCACGGCCGATTGGCTCGGAGACGCGAGGCGCGGAATCCGGCTCGTGACTTTCCCCGTGACTTCCCAAAACGGAAAGCTTGGCTGGCAGCCAGGAGCCAATCATCGCTAAGCGATAAGACCACCGCGCCACCTGCATTTCGATTGGCTCGCCTTGGACACTAGTGAACTCTGATCTCCAAAGGCGACTCGGCGATGGAATTCGAGGTTCCCGAGTCGAGAGTCGGTCTGGCGTGTCAGGGATGTTGACTATTGCCTATCTCCTATCTCCTACATCATCACTACATAATCCAAAGATGAAAGATCGACTCACGGTGGCTTTCTAGCTTGGTGAGCTGTGGCTGCGGCTTCGGCTTCGGCTCTGACTACTGTAGGGGACTACTGTTATGTACTTGACACTCGGCAGTGCCGGTTCTCCGCGGCGGGGCAGCGGAGCCCCGGTGGAGAGGCCTGAAAGGGCAACCGTGCGGGTGCAGGTGCAAGGTGCAGAACGTGTATACAGTAGAATCAAATACTCGAAAGCTGGAAACACCCGAGGTCACAGGAAAACATGGACCGCAGGATGGGAGAAGGAGATCGAAGAAGCGGTCAATGGTAGTCCCTTCCCCCCCCCCCCCTCGGGATCCCTAGGGATCTAGGTTCGTAGATTGCTTGCCGAAGAATCTCAGGCTAAGCGCAGCGGTGAGCCAAAAGCCCGGTTCGGGGCAGAAGTACGGAGTCGACAGGTATATACCACCCTAATATTCCTGTTCGAAGTCAGCGTCTCATCTTCGTCCTCGTTCCTCCTCTTAGCCTAGTTCTCGTTCTAGTTCTAGTTCTAGTTCTCGTTCCAGTTCTAGTTCTCATTCTACATAGTGCGGGTCCCGCCCAGTCTGTTGCCTCGAACATACCAATCCAATCCCAACTTCCCTTCTACTATTCGCCTCCCGATCAACATCTCCAAAATCCTAATCCACCCTTGTTCCACTTCCACCACATCCACCGGGGCCACTTCTAGCCTCAACGTCCCGTCTCCACCGTTTCGACCAGTCACCGCGCTGCTCTTCACTTCCTCGTTCGCCTCCCCTCCTCCCCCATTTCTCTATTTCTGTCGTGTGCCTTTGCCCCTCGACATCACCTCATCTCACTCTTTATGGCCCTCTGCCCTCTGATTCTCTGATATCTTCCCTTCTCACCCATCGCTCCCCTCCTATCTTAACCTGTTCATCATGGCTACTCACGTCGTCACTGCTGTCACTGCGACCTCCCCGAGTGTTCCGAGCCAGATCTCCGTCCATGGTCAACCCTCTCCGACCAACTCGGCCACCACTACTCCCTCAAACAATTCCCCGACCTCCCCGCGTCTCACCACCGCCGCGCTTCACCAACTGCCCCTACAGTCGCGTCAGTTGCGCCCGCCCAAGGGTCCATTGTATGTTCCCGCCGCGCTACGTCCCACTGAGCGCCCTCAGAAGTCCTCGCCTATCACCCCGCCCCGGAGTGTTCATGGCTCGCTGGATAGCCTGGAAGAGTCGGCCGAGCCCATCAGTCGCCGCTCCACCATGGAGAGCAAGTCCAGCGGCATCAGCAAAGTGGCCGAGCACGAGTGGATGAAAAACGAGGCCTTGGGCGAGGTGACCGGCCTGCCCACTCGGGACCACTGGAAAGTGAGTAGTAATTCTGTTTTTTTCTTCTCAGTCTTTATATATACACCCAGGTTTGCCTGAACGGCGCCATTTCCCATGGGTCATGGCGTGTGCGAGCTCGTGATTATCTTGGAATGGCGTGCTGGCAGCTCTCAGCATCACAATACCACCCACATGAGTATGCATGAGCATCCCAGCTAATTCTTTCTCGCCAGGCGGACTCGGCCTCCCCCAATTGTGATTCTCCTACATGTCGCTCTTCCTTTGGTCTTTTCCTGCGCCGTCACCACTGCCGTCACTGTGGCCATGTCTTCTGCTCCTCCCACACTCCTCACGTCGTGCCACTTGACCAGGATGCGCGCTTCCACCCAGAGGGTGTTCCCTCCCGCGCCTGCGATCTCTGCTGGATTGCCCACCAGCGCTGGGAGGAGACCCGGACTGATCGTTTGAGCAAGATTCAGAACTCCATCGACCAGGCTCAGAATGGCGAGGACTCGGAGGCTTCCAACCTCGACTCCAGTCAGGAGACCGGCCGCGCCACTCTCAAGGCCGATTTACCCCAGACCACCGAGGTGGCTGCTAGTGTGCCTCGCGATTGGAACTGGAGCACCTTTTGATCTCTTCCTCCCTCTTATTTCCTTCTCCCACTCCCTCTCTCTCTCTCTCTTTCTCTCTTTCCCTCTCATGTGCGGTCAGCAGGCCTGGCTGAGAGTGGGCAACTTCACTTCTTGCGATCTTCTTCTTCGACCACTCTTATTATTTATCTCATGACTTGGTTTGGCGACCATCGGTTACGGCGTTCCTAATGGGCTATGGGCATTTTGTTTCTTCATTTGTCTTTTCCGATTCTTTTGCTGGGTTCTTGATTTGTGTTTCCTAACATATCGCTTTAGAGGATCTTGCGTGTTACGCCGAGAACTTATCGGTAGTACTGTGGATTCGTGTTTTGTGTGTCTGTTGTTTTTTTTTCGTTGATCAGGATACCCCGTCATTTCTGTTGAGCGGCGATCTCATTCTTGACCTGTTTTCTGATACGTGATCCCGCTATCTCGTAAGGACGGAATGGCGCGGGGCTGTGGCTTTGCACTCCCCATAAGATGAAACCTATTCTATTTTCCGAATCCATCTTCTATCTTGTTCTGTAGCATGTAGATCTATACAGTAGGGATCCTGGGTATCACGTCACCTCGCCACCTCCACCCGTCGAAACATCCCGACATGCTCGACCCCCTCCTCGTCCCAGCGCTCCAAGGTCTCGTCTGTCTGGAATCCTGACCTCCTGTACATCCCCTCCACATCCGCCTGGGCGTGAATCACTACTAATCCCTGCCAGCGGGCAGGCTTTCCGGTCCAATGAGACCTCGCCGCCACCTGAGCGGCCGCGTCGTCGATCTCCGCCGCGTGGTGTGCCGCCCACTCGAGAGCCACTTGGATCAATTTCCGACCCAGTCCGAGGCCTCGATACTCCCGCAGGACCGCCACGCGAGAGAGCTTGATGCAGGGCTCGTGGGTCCAGTCGTACGAGGATTCCAGGATTGTCTCCGGGTGAGTGAGCAACTCGTATGGTTTCTGCGGGGTGGGACGAGACGAATCACCGCGACTGGGATGCTGGTGCCGGGGGCTGTGGTAGCGGAAATGACCCAGTGCCAGCTCCGCGCATCGTCCTCGTCGATCTCGGCATCGGCGCTGAAGTGCTGCTCGTCAACAAAGACGCGCATGCGCACGGTCATCGCATCCTGGAAGACGGCTGGATTGGAGTTGGGTTGGTCGGGAAGGGAGAGCCCCGAACCTGAGGGGTGGTAGGATGGCCGTGGTCAGAGTGAGTGCGGGGGCCATGATGTCAAGCTTGGAGTCCCGGTAACGACACTCGGGACGACCTAGATAGCTCGGAGGTCTAGAGGCCGTGGGATGCGTTTAGAGAGCGATAAGGCGTTGACTCTTATCGTGTCTATTTTCCCCCAGATCACGAGGTCTGTGCCACCTTGAATCGGTTCTTACTAGAATTGCTGGCAATATCTGAATGAGGATATTATGTATTCTGCAGGCTTGCCTATCCTTGTACTCTTCATGGCATTTGTTGGTACTCTGAATTCTCGTGTTGACAAATTACCAGCATTGGAACCATGGAAAGTATGAGCAGTATACTTCAGAGGCCCCTCGTGGCGGCTCTGGTTATATATGTAGGGTGCAGTGTTATCCAAAAGTACCTCCAGATGTCTGACTTTTGAACCTCAGATCACACAATTAATATTCCATGACTATTTTAGATGTAAAGAAGCATCGAGAGATATTCTAGCATGTATCAAGCATATATCTTGTATCGTTTGAAAGGCCCTGAAGCTATAGAACATGGATCACAATTCTAGGCCCCACACCGCCCGGGACACAGCAACTTTTTCACGGACCTAGGGATTCTTACCACGACACACTCCATGTCGCTCTACTTTGATGCGGTCAACATCCTGACCGAGCCATCTTCGGGTGGCTCCTTCAAATCCCGCATCTACAGTGCGCGCAACTTGCGTGCGACGCCGTCACAGATCTACGCTCTCATCATCGAGGCCTCCAAATGGGATCTTGTTCTTGCCGAGGTCATCGAGCGTGCGGATATCCTATCTTTGGAGCGCAAGGTGAGATTGCCCTCCGATTCCACCCAGAGATGCTTACTGACTGACCGAGACCGGAATATATAGCTCAATCCTCTCCTTGCCCTCCTCCTGGTCCATGACCATCTGATCTCCAAAAAAGGCATTGCTGCTCCCGCTAATCACCCGCTTCGTCAAGCTGTGGAACGTCATAAAGTTCGACTCAAAGCCGAATTCACCAAGGCTCGTGTGCGCCGCGGATGCGCGACAGTCGAACAGCTGAAGGCAGCTCTCCGACGCGAGAAGCGAGAAGCCAATGGCGGTAGCAATTTCATCTATCCGCGCTGGGTGCGCATCAACAACATCCGTAGTACCCTCGAAGACCAATTGAGTACGACCTTCTCGTCGTACAAACGTGTAGACACACTCGCGGAGTTGGCAACGGATGACGACGATGATGACCGCAATAGCCGAAAGTTGTTCTACATGGATCCCAACATCCCAGATCTGGTGGCCGTTCCCTTTGGAGCAGACTTCACCTCTTCGCCCGCCTACAAGAACGGAGAAATTATCTTGCAGGACAAAGCATCGTGCTTCCCTGCTTACCTGCTACTGGGTGACCGCGGCCCGCAAGATGCCTGGCAAGGCGATCTCGTGGATGGATGCGCGGCACCGGGAAACAAAACTACTCACATGGCATCTCTGCTAGCGAAACAACACAAGGGGAAACAGTCCAAGAAACAAATCTTCTCTATGGATGCATCGAAAGTGCGTTCCAAAACGCTACAAAAGATGGTCTCTTTGGCCGGGGCGGATTTAACCGTCACCGTTCTCCAGGGACAGGATTTTCTGGCGTTAGATCCGATGGATGAACAATTCGCGAATGTTTCTGGTCTATTGCTCGACCCCAGCTGCTCCGGCAGTGGTATTGTCGGGCGAGACGATGTTCCCCAGCTTACGCTCCCGGCCCCCAAGGCATCCCGGCCTTCCAAGTCGCAAGGTAAAAAGCGAAAGCGCCGCGCAGACGATGAGGACGAAACCGAAAAACAGCAGTCAAAAGCAGCTCCCGCGGGTGTTCCCGATGCTTCACCTGCGGATGAGAACGACATCCCTGCTGGTGCGGTCGACAACGAGCGGCTGATCAAATTGTCGAACTTGCAGGCACGGATTGTGGAACACGCCATGAAGTTTTCCAATGCTACCCATGTGACCTACAGCACTTGTTCCATTCATTTGATTGAGAACGAGGCTGTTGTGGCTCGTCTTTTGGCTTCGGAAGTGGCTCAGCAGCGCGGATGGCGGCTTTTGCGACGCGACGAGCAACCGGAAGGGTTGCAGAAGTGGAAACACCGTGGTGTTCGATGTGACCGCGATGTCGAGACTGGTGTGAAATCGAGGAGAGCGCTGTGGTAGCCAGCTTATCTAATGACGATCTAGAGGCTTGCCTGCGCTGCTGGTCAGGCGATGCTGAAGGCCTCGGTGGCTTCTTCGTCGCCGGCTTCGTCCGTGACTCCCAGAGAAATTCAGTCGAAGAAGCCGAGCCCCTGCACGAGGATGATGAAGATAATAGCGATGATGCATGGGAGGGCTTCTCCGATTGAGCAGTTCTAACCATTGAAGGAACCAAAAAAATCATCGTTTATAACCCTGGCGTTCTCGTAGAAGCGTCTGATCTCGGGCCACTGTGGTTCTATAAGAAGTTGCGGGCCTGATTTCGAACCCGCGGTGTAGTATAGACGTCCAGCTTCACGGCTATCAAGATTGCTTCGTATGCGCCGTTGCCATTAGGTTGAACATGTAGCCGCCACTGTCCAGTTCGAACGATCCAGGGTCCGTTCCTGGATCCCTCGGAACGCTGGCGTTTCGCCGGAGGTGTATCGCTCACCTCGGGCTCGTTTTCTATCCCCTTACGCTGGACATCGGATTCACCGTCGATGGTGAGATCTGTCTCCCGCTCAAGGCGGATTTTGACCGGAAGCCCCCCCGAGATATGGATCCGGTAGGTTCATTTTCTTGCCCACCACTTGTAGAAGACTGGCCATGCGAGACTTGGCCAGGCCGACAAAGTTGGCGCGTTGACTTGCACAGTGGACCAGCGTGGACTCACTCCCCACCTCAAGGATCAAGTCGGCGGGATCGTCGTCCACAAATGGGCGGGTATACATGACCGAGCCGCCAACGAATGATGATGCTGTATCCTCGGCGAATTGAATACCCGACGGTCGCACGTCTTCCAGTCGAAGGATGATCTCGGAGTGCTGACTGAAGGGGTTGACGGCGATTTGATGGGGGATCAACTTCTGCTCCAGGCCTCGCAAGTGGAAGTACCGGCAGTCACGCAGGAGCTCGGCACGGTGAATTTCATTGCGAATCTGTAGCGGATAGCCGCGCAAGAGATGTAGTAGTTCCGAAAAGAGTCGGCCGACCGATTGGGGACGGCCGGGGAACGATAGCAGGAGGTCGGAGAAGGCCTACACGGTCGAGACCGGGAAAAACCTCGGCGGGAGAGGCGAAAAAAGCCCCGAATCCAAGAGTAAAGAAGTTGGGCGAGTCGCCGGGGCTGTTGAAGATGTCACGGGGGATCTGAAAATGGCGGTCGCCGATCTGGATAAAGATCTCGGATTCAAACAGCTGGGACATCAATCGGGGCACTGCCGTTAGGTCAGCACGGGTTGGGATCTACGCAGCAGGCAAAAGCACTGACGAGTATAGAATTGGGCGTCGGCGAACAGCTTGACAAATTGAGCGCCATCCCGAGGGCGCACATGGTACCCTATAACCCGTCAGCTGTGTCTCGATGGAGTTGTGGGAGTGCCATACCCTGTAAGTGCCTGGCAATTTCGTGGAAGGTGGCCGGGTCGCGATCAATATAAAGGGTTCGGATTTTGGAGGCATCGGTCATGCGCAACTGCTCTTCGAAGAACTGGGAGAAGTAAGACGGAGCTGCACCGGTCAGTTAGGATCGCAATCCAAGGAGAGGGGGGGGGGGATTTGGTAGAGGGCCCCAAGACGACGGGATAGTTTACCATCCGAGGCAATTGAGGCGCCAGAGAGACGAAATAATTCCGAGCCAATCTGGATAGAGAAGACTTTCTCCGAGGGCAAGTTGCAGGGCGCCCGGCCCGAGTCCGTCATATTGTGGAGGAGATGTAGACGCGGAGCTGCGGTGCAACACTGAAGAGTCTATAGGCGGGTTGCACCACGTCCTCGAAATCAAAACCGACGAAGCCAAAGGCTAGAGCCCCTCTCCTTGTAGAATCCTATGCGGAGATCCAGGATAAATTAACTGTTCTAGGTGATTTTGTTTATTTTTATTTCTCAATTTTATTTTTTAAATATCCTTTGAAGACATCCGAGTACTTTTGTTGAGCCTTCGTTGAGCATCTCAGCACTAAGCAGTAAGCATTGAGCACGGAGCATCCAAGTATCGAGCTACCCAAGTACACTATCTCAAGAGAATGGTTCCGCTGTACAGTCTTGGTTCCTATCCCGATGAGCCCGAGGGACCCGTTGTTGCCAGGGATCCATTTTACAGACAAGAAGCAAACGAAACAGACCATAGTGGAGCACTCGATGTGCAGCTTGCATTTCCCACTGTAGATAAAAGCGGCCGAGACTAAACGCTTCCCTTCACATGGTCTTCCATCTCGGCTGCGGCTTTGCCCCGCACGAGCCCTCGAAGACAATCGGCTGCACTTGAAGGCCCCTGAAGGTTTGTCTCCACGACCGAGGTTCTTTATAGAGGTAGGTAGCTTCAACTCGTGCACTATGTCATTCTGGGCTCTCGGCCGCTGACCGTGCACCCGGAGAGATCGCGGGGAAAGCTGTGGGTGAACATTGAGATCCCCGGGTATAATCATCAGCTCTCCTCGCCACTCCAATCTAATCGACTCATCGACCCTCTCCAACTCTCCGAGCGGTTTTGCGGATTGCATCCACAACATGGATACGACCCTCTCAACATACACTCCGTTGGAGGTTCCTCTTCCGCCATGCCCGAATCTCAGCTTCTTCTCCGATGCGCAGTGGACCACTCTCTTCGCCCTCTGTGACGCCGTGGTGCCATCAATTCGTACTGCGGCCACCGTCAAGTCATCAACCGACAAAGTCATCTCGATCGGCGAATGGGATGCCGCTCTCTCCAAATTGACCTCTCTAATCCCGGGTCCAGATGCGGCACACATTGCAACTCGTTATCTGGAGGAAGATGCCTCCTCTAATCCCGTCTTCCGTTCCTACGTGGAGAGAATCTTCGGGGACTACGTGCATGAGGAGGGTAAGGCTGGGTTCGGACTGGTTATGAATGCACTCAAGTATGAAGCTGTCGTTGGATGCCCCAAAGGCGAGAAGAGTTGGCTGACATGACTTGCAGCACTCGGGCCGGGTCACTGATCTTGACCGGTTCGACCACACCCATTCACCAACAACCCATTGCTTTCCGCGAAAAGGTGTTCAAGGGCTGGGACACGTCTCGGTTGCCCCCGCTTCGCGCCGTCTATCGCGGTTTGACTGCTATTGTGAAGAAATCATGGGTAATGGCCAGTCCGACCATTAACGATGTACTTGGGTTTCCCCGCGTCCCCGTCCACGGGAACCCCGTGGATTCATTCCCCTTTGAGTTTCTGCAATTCCCACCCAGCGAGGAGCCCGAGATCATGGAGACGGATGTGGTCATTGTGGGAAGTGGCTGTGGTGGTGCCGTGACCGCAAAAAACCTGGCGGAGGCCGGTCTTCGTGTGCTCGTGGTGGAGAAATCCTATTCCTACAGTAGTAGATCCTTCCCCATGAAGCCTAACGACGGATACATTAGTTTATTCGAAAATGCCGGCGCTACGATCAGCGAGGATGGTTCCATGGCGGTTTTGGCGGGCTCCACATGGGGTGGCGGTGGCACCGTCAACTGGTCTGCATCCCTCCAGACTCAAGCGTATGTTCGTCAGGAATGGGCCGATGGCGGTCTGCCATTCTTTACTTCCCTAGAATTCCAGCGGAGTCTGGATCGTGTCTGTGATCGTATGGGCGTCAATACCGAGCATATCGAGCACAACCGTGGAAACAGCGTGATCCTGGAGGGTGCTCGCAAGCTGGGATATGCCGCGAATCCTGTACCCCAGAACACCGGAAATGCCAGGCATTACTGCGGATATTGCACCCTGGGATGCGCGTCATGTGGCAAGAAAGGTCCGACCGAAACGTTCCTCGTAGACGCTGCGAAGGCCGGAGCGATCTTCGTCGAAGGTTTCCGCGCAGACAAGGTGCTGTTTGAAAAGAAAAACGGTAAACGTGTAGCCAACGGAGTGCAAGGAACGTGGACTTCGAGGGATTCATATCTCGGCCGGAGTGGAAGTGGCGCTGTCCAGCGCAAAGTGATTGTGAAGGCTAAGAAGGTTGTGGTGTCTGCTGGCACTTTGCAGAGTCCACTGCTGCTGATGCGCAGTGGTTTGAAAAATTCTCAGATCGGGAAAAACCTCCATCTTCACCCTGGTAAGCAAAAGTCATACCGTTATTGCAAGCTAGAGGCTGACTTGGGCATTCAGTCATGGGAGCTGGGGCTGTATTTGACGACGAGGTTCGTCCGTGGGAAGGCGGAGCGTTGACTACAGTAGTCAACGAGTTCGAAGATCTTGATGGACATGGACACGGTGTCAAGGTGGAAGCCGTGGCGATGATGCCTTCGGTGTTTATTCCCGTCTTTCCTTGGCGAGATGGACTGGAGTACAAGTTGTGGGCGGCCGGGATGAGGCGTACCACCAGCTTCATCACCTTGACGAAGGACCGCGACACCGGCCGTGTTTTCCCCGACCCAATTGACGGACGCGTCCGGATCGACTACACAGTCTCCGCATTTGACCGCCGTCATATCGTGGAAGGGTTGATTGCCTGTGCCAAAATTGCGTACATCTCGGGTGCTAAGGAATTCCACACCACCTACCGTGACATTGCTCCGTTTATTCGGCCCAATGAGTCGAAACTGGAGAATCCAGAAGGTACCAACGACGCTGCACTGCAGAGCTGGATCGCGGAATTGCGCCGAAAGTCACCTCTGAATCCGGAGCGAGCATTATTTGCCAGTGCTCATCAAATGGGTACGTGCCGGATGGGCAAGTCTCCCAAGTCGAGCGTCGTGGACCCTGATTGTCAGGTCTGGGATACCGACGGTTTGTACGTTGTGGATGCCTCTATATTCCCGAGTGCGAGGGGTGAACCCGATGGTCACCAACATGGGGATTGCCGATTGGGCTAGTCGCAACATCGCGAGAGCGTTGGGCAAGCCCAAAAGTGAGCGAAATGGGATGGCTCGTCTCTAAGGCGAAACCATGTTCAATTTCCCGCCTTTCGCCTCGAGGACCGTGGCTCGAATGAGCTTATGCATAAACCATCTGAAGGCAATGTCGAGCCGAAATTCCCATTGATGATATCCACTCCTATGCAGTCCGTCTTTTTACGTGCATGACACATGATTTTCCTGGCTTCGCGCTTTCTACATACATTGAGGAATGAAATATGATGGTCATCTGATTCGGTGATAATTGGATCTGCTACCTGCTACCTCGTCGAATTTCCAGGCATTTCAACCCTGGTAGGCCTGGCGCTTCTCCACAAACTTCTTCTCACCAAAGGCCTCCTTGACACCATCGGCCTCAATGGTACGCTCGTACCAAGCAATGACAGTCGGGTACTTCTGACGCATCTCCGCGTCGATCACCATGGAGAATCCCCACACAAGAGCAGAGGCCACGGTGATATCAGCCAGGCTGAGCTTGTCGTTGTTCACAAACCAGGTGCGACCCTTGAGGTGGGTCTCGAGGCAGGCCAGTGAGCGTTCCAGACGCTGCAGGTTGGTTGTCTCGGTGGCCTCGTCGTAGGGCCGGATGTTCATGCGCCACAGGGCCAGCTGAGTGACGGGGTCCAGTATCTCACCCTGGGCGTAGCAGATCCACTGACGGACAGCGGCCCGCTCCGCAGGCGTAGCACCCAACAGCTGCGCGGCGGCAGGGCCGCTTTCGGCGATGTACTGGGTCATGGCGTCGGACTCGAACAGGTTGGTGCCGTCGGCACCCTCAAAGGCGGGAACCTTGCCCAGGGGGAACTTGGTCAGGAAATCCTCGGTGCGATTGGTTTTACCCATGGCAAATTCCGGGATTTCCAGCTCCAGGCCGTTCAGGTTGGCAGCCGCCTGGGCCTTCATGCGGGGGGTTAGCCTGATCTGGAAATCGCCATCAACACGCGTGGCTTACCTTCATAACCCGAGGGCTAGGCGTATATGTGTAGATCTTGCCGAATGGTGCCATTGTGGATGCAGATGAGGTGATAGTTGGGGACCGAAAGACACGCAGGGTTCCTGTTTATTAATCTCGAATTCGATTCTGCATTATTAATGGGGAAGTGGGGTGGAAGCGAGTGGAAACCGATTGCTAATTAGTGGGGAACACCGAGATGCAATGCATCTGGGTGACACGAACGAAAAGAACTAAGTCGAAGAGAGCTCGAGAACTCAGAGCCTCGAAGGACATTTCCGATGGTGGTGCATGGAACCCGGTTACGTGAACATGGGTAAGCTGACAGGGGTCAGGGTAGAGAAGTTAAATTGACCGAACTTTTGAGTCAGTTGAACCAGGAATAGCCCTGGAGTTGTTGTTGCTCAAGTTCATGAGCGAGAAGAAAAGGGGTTCAGCGTGAGGAAATGGAGCAGCCATAGACTTCAATCCGGAACAAAGTAGACAGACGAGAATCCAAATGGTAGAATTCCATCTCTTGATCTGCCACGTCCAACCGCTTTCTCTCTTCACATTCTCATGTCGCCCTTCTTCACCCTGCCCCCGGAGCTTCATATCTTGATTGCCGACTTTTTATCTATCTACGACCTCCTTGCACTCAGGCTGACCTGTGCATACTTGCGCGATCTCATCCCTCAGCCGTCGCACGACCGGCTGCTCCTGGCCGAGTCTGCTGACTGGGCCCGCGACCGGGATCTCTACACCTGTCGTTACTGCCTAAGACTACGTCCGGCATCTTATTTTGCCGATCGGATGCTGCGACGACGAAGATGTCGTGCGGGACGTGATAGTGGCAAGCGGTTTTGTATTGAATGTGGTCTGAAACCCCGCGAGGGTACCGCGCGGTATGGTGCCGGGGCCCAGATCACCATTCAGGGAACCTTGTTCGTACTGTGTCTTTCCTGCCAGCGCTTTCAGCTTGGTGCACGCGACCGTCTAGGCACAATACCTCGGAATGCGTGTCCTGCTGGCAGGGGCATACCGCGCCAGGGAAGACTCCCACCCAGCCTTACGAGACCATGTTTGATTGATCAAACGTCGCAGAGTATGCACGCATGCTCCCGGAAAGCCACCCCGGCGAAACCGAAATACCAAAAGTGGCATGCAAAGATCGAGAAGTTGAGGGTTTCTTTGCAAAATATGCCCAACAAGACCTAGACTTCGATCCTACTCATGCTTGACATGCCTCACTGAATCGCATGTAGTTTCGACACGCTGAAGATCTCCTGATTAGCACTTGGCACTGACATGATGTACGATAGACCTACTCGTGTTCGCCATGTCCTCCCCAAACAACGATGTCAGAATATCCGCACCATGACGCGTGCCTTCATCCGGGGTCCAGCTGACGGCTTTATGCCCGAGGGCCAGTCCAATCATGTTGGGGAAAGGGCTAAGAGTCATGTAACTCGGCTTCCCAACACCGCACTCGGCGAACATGTGCTGGTAAATATTATTGCCAGCATAATGGCCCATGTGCATTGCGCCACCACAACGCTTGATACCGTTCCACGCCGCAACATCACCCACGGCGAAGTGGTGCTCTGAGTTGGGGACACTGCCGGAGAATTGCAATCTGTGAAGCCATCAGACAAAGCCACTTTCGCCAGGGATTCATCATCCAGAGGGGCACTTACGATGAATGCACCTTCACGTAACCATCGTCTGTCAGAGCTTCAGGTGACAAATACGTCGATGTGGGGATGGGCTTTGAGACGGCACTCAAAACGTGCCCAGTGGTGAGCTGTTGGCCACCACTGAGAGTCAGACGCCACACACAGCGCTCTCCGTCTGCATCCACGGCAGTGGTGTCGACAACTCTCTGTTCCAAGATTACCTCAACGCCCATCTCGTGTAGGATGGTCTTTACGCGCTCTGCGAAGTCATCGGGCAGTGGCTCGGACGAGAGCAATCGCTTTCGAGAATGAATCAGGGTGACCTTTTGTTCCGGAACCAGTACCTTCAACTCGGCTGCCATCTCGACGCCAACCGCGCCTAGAATTGCAAGAAACTATCAGACATCGAGAAGTTCACGCGTGTGGGTGAGATGAGTACCTACCACCGCCGATGATCACCACTCCTTCACGAGCGTTTCGAATGTCGCCTGCGTGTCCCTTAGCCTCTTGCAGGAATTCGGCTCTTTGGATGGACCGAGGTACGGTAGGAAAGGCTCGTCGTAGCCCAGATCCCACAACGAGATAATCATACGGCTCGGCGCGGGTACTTTGGGTCTCAGTTTCGAGGATCTGGGCGACCTTCGCCGCGCAGTCGACCCTACTGACACTTCCCTGAATGAACTTGATGTTGGAAGACTTCAGCGCGGGGATGTCTTGGAACAGAGTCCATGACTCCGACGCGAACTCTTCGCAAGCGAGAGCCTTCGGAGAACCGATGAGATGATCTGCCAAGTCAGCATGTGTCGAGATGTGCAAGAATAGCGAGTTGCCTACAGTAACCATCTCGCTCGTCTGCGACGGTGATCTGAATTGGAACACGATGCGGGGGAAGCAAGGCATCGGGATCTGAGCTGAAGCGAGGTACACGGCCACGCGACAGATCGACAAGGGTCAATGCGGCGGCGAGACCTCCATAAGAGCCCCCGATGACCAAGACTCGGAAAGCCTTGGCTGCAGCCAGTACGCCATTGTTAGAGGGCATTTGTGAAGTGGATTATGAGGGGAGTCTTTTACGAAGCAGTCCAGGCCCTGGAGGAACGTTTATTTGGAGTGACAAAGGGTGAAAAATATATCGGGGTCGGAGATGTCGATATATACTCATGGTGAACTCCAGCATCCCTGGCTCGGCTCCGACTGAGTCCGAGAATGGTAAAAGCCAAGTCCGAGATTAAAATGACCGCCTTCCCAATTAGGCCCAGCAAAGTATGACAGTATCCACTTTCATACCCTAGCGTGTACAAGACCCTCAGTTTTACTACGCCCTGTATTCTTACCGCCCTAAATTTATTAGAATTTACCAAACATCGCTCGAATATCTAACAGTCGGTTAGAGAAACACAATCTCTACCTATTGTAAATAAATTCCGGTGTGTTCCCGCCACGAGAGTGAGAAGGGTAGCCCTACGGGGACTAGAACATTCAACAGATATCTGATAGATACCAATAGGATATCTAGTTACTTAGGAGTCTTCCTTCTCGTTCCTTCCGCTCCCTAATATATCGATTGATCTCCTTATCGAGAATTTAAGCTAGGGTAACAGCTATAATTTTAGTAAAGAGTTTAGACTAAAGTCGATTTGCGAGGTATATATAGGTGAATGGTAAGAAAAATCTACATGCGTAAGGATATAGTTACTGTACTGGGCTAAACCTTTATCACCTGATTTCGGGAATTGGATTCTAAAGTGGTTTAGCGCCATGGCGCCAATTCTAGAGACCCACCGATCCAATTCTCGATGCCAGCTATACAGTCCTGATCCGAATCTTATCAGATGAGATGCGACGTCGGACCTGAGTCTCCCTTGACTTGTCGGGCACGACATCTTGGCGTCTGCGTGAATCAATTTTATTGGCTCCGATGATAGCCGTACAAGACAATTGGGGCTTGGCGACGGGTGGGGATATTATTGCCAAAGAATGCAAGTAGCCTTCCCCAATCGGAACTTTACGGGGATGTTATGACATGGCTACGATGCAGAGGTTTACGAAACGCCACGTCCCACGCGCTCAAAGCCCCTGGGATGAACTGTACGAACCGGGGTCAGACGTTCATCGATCATCAGTTCGAAACAAGACGTCTTAGATGGAGGCCAGCATGGAGTATACGTCCCTGCAGAATGAAGCTTCTTGTAACGCCCACCACGCATTCTTGACTCGACATTGTTGCTATTGCCGAGTCTATGCCTTTCCATCCTCGGTCCCGCTTCCAGAGCCGCGAAGACTAGATCATGACCTGCAGACGGTGCCCACTGGAGCCTGGCTTCGCCGATCCTAGTACTGGCTGTCTAATACCGGCGATGACTTTCCGCCGCCCATCATCTCTTCCGATTTTTCAAGGATCTCGCAATCACAGAAATAGCCGCTATCGCAGGAATTCACCTAGACGGCAAGGGTATTAAGATTGAGCTTTGAGGTTCATTGTGTGAAGAGCAACAAACGCGCTCTCTTAGGCCTGCGTGAAGTCTGCGCATGTATAATCGCCTATGCACACAACCAGTGCCAATAATATGGATTTGGTACTTTGTGAAACATCGGTGGGGACATCACCATGAGACATGGGCCCAGTCTCTAGAAAAGCGTGAAGAAAATCGAAGCGTCGGAGAGTGTGACGGGGACCCACCAGAGAAGAGTGCAACAATCGCTATTGTGGATGTTGTATGAAATTTACGGTAAAGTGATATACGATACGACCACACCGACCAATCAATACGGGATTTGTGATCAGACAAGATCTCCATCTAATCTGATTGCGGCAATGCGGCGCGGCCAGCTCCGCCGCCGAGTTCGCTTACGCCACCCACGCACACGTCATTTCGTCAGCATTACTAGCGCGAACACTACACACGAATCATGGCATCTGATAAGATCATGCCCCGTGACGCTGGACATGGGCAGAATTCATTTCTTTTGTGCACATATCAAACATAACCGAGAACAAGGGTATTCTTGACACTGTCACTGACCTCGTTGGGCCAGCGCATTAGTCGCCACCTGTCGCAATTCCACCTTCCGGACCTTTCCGCTGCCCGTGATGGGCACCGTGTTAGGAATACCCTCTTCGCCAAATACGAACACGTGCTGCGGTGCCTTGTGTCGACCGAGGGTCTCACGCGTCCACGCCCGAAGGTCGTCATCCGAGGGGCGGGTCTGACCAGGGGTGATTTGAATGAACGCCCCGACCACTTCGCCGTATTTTTGGTCCGGAATGCCGATAACGGAGGCCAGCTCGATGTACGGGTGTGCCGCCAAGCGCTCCTCAATCTCGAGGGGGTAGATATTTTCTCCACCTGTTGCGAGTCAGTCAAGGAAGCAAAGTGGGGGTAAGATGAGATCCACTGACCTCGGATAATGATATCCTTGAAGCGACCAGTGATACTGCAATAGCCGTATTCGTCGAAGGAAGCCTCGTCACCGGTCTTCAGCCAGGTGATGCCGTGGGAATCCGTGACAAGTGTCTCAGCGGTCTTCTCCGGATTGTGCCAGTAGCCCTTGGTGAGTTGGTAGCCGGCGATGCAAAGCTCTCCTCGTTGGCCAATCGGCACGATGTTGCCGTTGGCATCAACAATTTTGGCGCGAGCGTGAGGCAGCACTTTCCCGACAGTGGTCAGACGCGTGTGGATACTATCTGTGGTGAAGGCATTGAAGCATGTAGGAGATGCCTCGGTAAGACCTGGAGCTTCAAATTAGCGGCCGTGGGATATTTAGAAAAAGTCCGGTCATACCGTAGCTACTCGTATATTCCGTCATATGCAGTTCCTCCAGGAGGCGCTTCATGAGCGGTCGAGGAACGGGTGCGCCTGCAATGATGCCGGTGCGCAAGTTAGAGGTATCAAAGTCGGGTGGCTTGGGGATAGCGAGAATGGCTTCGAACATTGTGGGCACGCCATGTAGTGCGGTACATTTTTCATCAGAGATGGCGTGCAACACAGCCTTGGGTTCGAAGGTCTCGCTGGGGAAGACGATTTTCGAGCCGTGGGTGACAACGGCCAGCATGCCCAAGACCAGCCCAAAGCAGTGGAAGAGCGGCGGCGGGCAACAGAGAATATCAAAGGAGGTCAGGTTCATACGATCGCCGATGAAGCGCGAGTTGTTGACAAGGTTACTGCCGAGCGTCAGTCCTGTCGCTCCTTCCACTGATTCCTCAAGACTTACTGATGCGTCAACATGGCGGCCTTGGGATTACCGGTCGAGCCGCTGGTGAACTGCAGATTGCAAACATCGCCCGAGCGCAGTTCAGACCCGCGATCCTGCAGCACATGAGCGGCCCGCGAAAGACCGCGATAAATTACGTCGGTATATGTGGAGAAATTGTCGTATTCGCCGCGAAGAATGACGATCTCCTCCAGCGATTGCGAGTGTCCATTCTGCTTCGGCCGAGGTCCCAGCTCGGCGAGGACTTCCTCAAGGTTGTGGCGTCCAATGCGCGGGGTCATAAAGAGCAGTCGGCATTCTGTATTGGCGTCAGCACGGGCAATGGCCATGGTGATTGCTGGACCACCATCGCGAGTGTCTTACCGCTGTGGTTCAGAGCATAGTAAAGCTCGGAGGGAGTATAAGTGTTGTTGAGTACGACCAGAATGGCACCCACCAAGGCCGCGGCAAAGAAGACAGCGATGTACTGTTCACAATTGCCAGCCATCACACCGATGCGATCACCCTTCTGTATCCCCATGGCCAGCATTCCTCGGGCGAGACGCTCAGCCTCATCCTTTAAAGAGGCGTACGTCCAGCGTGCCCCGGTCCAGGGAAAGACCAAACATTCATAATCGCCATACTGCAGGGCCTGTAAAGTCAACAGCTCCCCCAGGGTAATATCCAGCAGTTCAGGCTGTCTCGGACCCGCGACAAGGGACCATTGAAGTGGCGCCGTTGCTGGTGAGACGTGTGAAACCGTTTGCTGCAAGCGTTGAACGCTCCTCGTGGTAGTCATCTTGCAGGAAAATGGGTCGAGCAATTCAGGAAGATGGCGCACCACGGCATTCCCGCCCCTAAGAATGAGAAAAAAAAAAAGCTCCGAACAATTCCCTTGCGGATACCACAAATTTCCAGTATCCGATCAGATTAGCCCACGATCAAATCAGATCCGCCGTAGTGGAGCCCCGTAACGCAGGTAATGCGTAATTACGTTGGCAGTGCCAGACACGAAAACCCAAGGTTGATTCTGGGATCCGGGTACTTGGCGTGTTCCACTTGGGCTGAAACAAGGCACGCGCAAAGTGGCCTAGAATTGGACCTCTTGCGATATTCGATCCTTGGGATATTATGGGCTCCTAAACAGCTCTGATGAGGAAGCCTTTGACAAACCCGTAGAAGGCCCTCGAGGACATAGAAGCACTAGACCTGCATAGAGATCGTCCATATATCTAGACGCAAGAAGATTCACCAAAGACTTCCACGGGGATCGCCGTGAGGCCTTCCTAGCGGGGAATATCTCCTTGGGTCGTCGCCGTGGGATTTCCCTCGCTTACTGCGGCCTCGTGGCGCTCCACTTGGGATCAGATAATTCCTGCACGGCACCTGCGCTCGCAGAGTCGTCCGATATCGAGACCCAGGTATCGTCCTCCGTACAGTCCCTTCCATACGATCGTCCTCCGTACAGGCCCTTCCATACGATCGTCAACAGTATTTCCGTACGTTGCCGTCCGAGTCTTAAGTGGGATATTGCGGCCCAGTAGCCCCAGGGCAGTTCAGCCGGATCCGCTCTCGGACATGAGATCATCCGAGAATAGTCTCGCCCAACCTCAATTCAGCCGGGTGGGCAGTATGAAGGACCTAATTAATCAGCTCGGTAACAGGCTTCTACATTGGGAATTGTTGCAAAAGTGGACATTTCGACCTTGTGTTGCCCGCTTATCTTGGCGTCTCTGCCTCAAAGAAAAGGTCTCCGTTGCAGTATCCGAAATAATGGGCCCGTCAGCTTTCAATGCAGGTCAATGCAGAACATTTCGGATATGCCCTGGATCGAGATCATCATGCCCACCATCCATGTCTTACGTCCAAATAGATCATCTTGAGAATTCTCATCAGACCTCAAAGAGCCCTGTATTCTTTTTCTTTCCTCTCCAAACTTGAAAGCGAAGAGATGCAGAGCGAAGGGTCACAGCAAGATGCTTTGATTAATTATAAAAAGGATAAATAAAAAATCAATACAAATTCAATGTCACAGGAGATGGCGACAAATGAAAACAAATGAAGGACATGATTTGTCGAGACGATACCCATTGTCAAGCCAATGCTGAGCTCAAGAAATCGGAATAGAGAGGGTCTTGCTTGGCCGTTAATTTGTACAGCTATGTACGTGGATCCATGGTATGTGCTTCTCTGACGGAGGCCACGCTTATACTCCTGGCTCTTTCCCCCGACGTTGGATGGAAGGCGGATCGTCACATTTAAATCAGCGAGCCGAGAGCAACACACGGGATGGCGACGCCAACCAGATCGCCGTTCTGTGCGTGGATCAGTGATGTACTGGAAGTGGAAACACAGGAATACTTACAGCCTCGGATTTGGTGTTCTGGCAGCAGGCAATGTTCTGCTTGCACTTTTGCTCAACCAGCTGGTCGAGACCACCACCGACAACGTTCAGGACAGGGACTATCACTCTGTCAGTTGAGATTATCCCCCGGATTATTCCCCATTACCCACCATTGGCACTGATGTCATTGCATTGGCCGAAGAGACCAAGGCCGTCGCCACCGGGGCCGCCGCCGATCGCATTCTGCAAAACGCTGGCGAGAACGCCATGGTTGACGGTGGTGATGTCGTGAGTGTAGGTAGCCTTGTTGCAGCAGGAGACCTTGGCATCATTGCCACACTTGGCCTGAGCCTGATCCATGGTCATCTTGTTACCAACGGGAAACTTGACGTCGCTTCCGCTTGGGGCGCCTTCACCGGAGGGCAGAGCCATCGCAGTGGCGGCGAGGATAAAAGCGGACACGAAGAACTTCATTTTGATGAATGTAAATGATGCACAAAGGCCTTGAGAAAAGATGAGTAAGGAGAGTGAGGAGTGAGTTTGTTGCTTGCGAGAGAGATGCTAGAGGATGAGGAATATCACCTTGGTCCGATTTCTCGACCTTTATATATCCTTGGAAATCTCGCCCTGGTTCAAGCCGACGATGGCTCAGCGCATCTCAGGAGACACCGTCACTACACTGGTATCATGCGCGTTCAATAGCCTGTGTGGCGACTGTTGATCATTGGCCTCAGCTGAATCCAAAACCTATGGAATCAGGTCCCTGCTGCTTGGCAATGCGAGACGAACATGATGGCGTCGCACCTGTTCAAGCGGGAAGCAGGAACAAGGTGCAGGGTGTAGCTGTTCCTGCCGGTCCAAAGGAGGCGCATGCATTCAATGTTAGTATACCCACCTCATGAGAGCCACAATAGCCCGCTATTGAAATCAGGTGTCACAAAATTGAGATCTGCAGCATCTCAGGGATTTTGCTTCTCCAGGGCAATTAGTGTCTCCCCAGATCGGTGATCCGTAATGTGATCTATCAAACCAGTGTCGAGAGGTTAAAAACAAAGAACGAGAAAAGAAAAAACAAAAACAAAAACAAAAACAAAAACAATAACAAAAAAGCAAACCCCAAGAAATTGATAAAAGGCAAATGGCATTGCCTTCTTTACAAACAGCCGAATGGAATACTCATCATCGTTGTTACAATTTTTGAACACTTGTCGACACCTTCGGCGCATTTGATGCTCCGAAGAATGAACAATTGAGGACATTCATTCGATTCAGGCCCGTTTCAATATTGAGAGATCGAACCGAAGATGGGAATTACCCTGCAGGAATCTGCAGCAGCAACCTCCTGTACCATGCATGGTCACTTGGTCACCGACTTCTATTGCCAAGTATCTTGTTCCGAGCAGGTGTCTATCAAGTTGATCCCCCGTTATGGTGTTTCCGATTGAGCCACAGAGACCGACCCTGCATCGAAGGCTTAAGCCAGCGGTTGCAAATGGCAACTACGATATCTGGCCATCTCGTCGTTCGCCTCTACGATTTATTTGTGAGTGGAAAATACCTCGGATCAATATACAGGGTACAAGTGCCCAGAGAGCATCCAAGAAAAGCCCCGGTCAGCTTGAGTAGATCACAAGGTTGGCAACATTTGGCTGTCGAGCACCAGACAAATGACTCCTCATACATACTATACCAACATGTCGCATTACTAGGCGCGTCGAGGTATCCCATTGCCGTTCCCCCTGGGCCACAAAAGCAAGATGTGCGAGCATTACATTAGGAGGTAAGCATCAAAAGTGAGGCCGACCTGTCTAGATGGTACAGCTGAGCCCCATGGAGGTCATGAAGGGGCTCACGAGGAGCGCCAGCTGCAAAGCAAGCTGCTTAAGCGCCCTGGTCAGATATGAAGGGTAAATGGCCTCGGATGCTGACTGAGTACAGATCCATAACAAAATGGCCCAGGGAGGGTATGACTCCATCACAAGGATCCGCAAGTTCAAGTTGTCTTAGTCCTCGGTGCTATCTACTCAATTTCACTATCGACCGCGTCAAGTGCCGCTTGGACATCTTCCTTAGTGCCACCATCGGGGATTTTTACGGTTGCAACGATTCCATGTATCCCTTTTTCATGTTTTTGCCTCCACTGCTTCCAGGAAGTCGGGATTTTGTTACCTGTGTTAACCTGAACCTGGTATCTGTGGAATTTATCCCGGTTCTCCTCAATAATGCCCGCGAAATCGAAACGCACTCCTAGACTCTCGAGATCTGCCGCCGTCTTCGGAAAGCGGTTTTGTGAAGGGCAACACTTAGCTACACTAGCTTCTTATAGCTATTTATATATATAAGGAGCGCGTCCTTGACTTTGTTCCACTTATTTGGCATTTTGATGATGATGCTGGTTGCTGTCAATAGGTGGTTTCTTATAGAGTAGCGGGTAAAGTATTTACCTTCCGTCCGTAGCCTGATCTTGTTATGCACGAGAATAAAGAGTTGAGCTCTGGTTTTGGGACGAGAGAAGAACGGTGTCGCTGAGAGACGTTCCACTTGGCGCGTACAAGAAAAAGCACAATAAATGGAATCTGAACCTGTTTGGGTCACTTGTGCGTGTACATGTTGAAACAGCGATTTGGGCGCCCGTCACTGCTAGAAATGTCCTATTCTTGGACTATCGAGAAAGGCCGAGAGGCCAAAGCGTCATATGAGATTGTGTGATCTAAGCTAATTGCGGCAAAGTCACAGAGGTGATTTGCTGAGTAATACGCTTGCTGCTCCAAACTCGGCTGTTAGCTATGCTAGTGCAAATAATTATAATTATAATTGTAATTTCATTCACGTATCTATTAGCCGTAAGGCCGGGTTGGCGGCGGACCTCTATAAGGCAGCCGGGTAAGCTATATCCTATAATTATGCTAAAACAAATGATTACTAGCGCTTCTCCTCCCGCCTCCAATCACTCCCGTAACTTCAATCCACCCTTTAACGTATCCGCTTCTGGTGCAAACAATAATAGTAACTTAGGATAACTATATAAGCTAACGGCTATCCGCTTAATAATACGTTACTTTTCGCGAATTTTCATTTCATCATCGAAGCTATTACCTAGGATAATCTCCTCTATAAGTGGTAATCCTAATCTGTTCGAGTACACCTCTGGACGCTTTTTGTGAGTCGTAATAGTTAACCGTTAAACGCGTTATTTGCGATATACTGACTTACTGCGTTAAA
Source organism: Penicillium maclennaniae (assembly GCF_028827695.1). NCBI lineage: Eukaryota > Fungi > Ascomycota > Eurotiomycetes > Eurotiales > Aspergillaceae > Penicillium > Penicillium maclennaniae. The sequence goes on along the minus strand of NW_026623215.1, from coordinate 62,573 downwards.
ATAGGTTTAACGAAGGTCTCCGCTACGCTAAACGCCGTCTATAATTCGACGTAGATACTCTTATAATAGTAGCCTACTATACTGTCGGCTAACCCCTTAATAGCGTGGCCTCGATCACAAAACTCGCCGAGGGGGGCTTTAATCGTATATTATAAATTACTTTTAATAATAGATACGCAGTCCTTATAAGACTACCTTATAAGTTGACCTTTCCAAAGTATTACGCAGTGGCCAGTGAAGCTACTACACTAACACTTCTGCGTGCTTATAGGGCCCTAGTCCCCTAAAGTTATTACGTATTCTCTAAATCCGACAAATATTATTAGAACTAAATATATTCTACTTAAACGACTTAAAGGAACTCCTTTAAGTGATTAGTGGTTCTCTATAGATACCAAAACTTAGGTTAAAATAATAAGATAGATTATTAATATAGAAAGGCGATTTATAAGTATCCGCTTCCTAGCGAGCGGAAGTCTTTATCACCTCCGTGATCTTAATAGTTTATAGCATATTATTTTAGTCTCGGACGATATTATTATCGGTCTAACTATATAGTATAAATAGTGGTATTAGGAACGAGCCTCTCTGGAGGTTAACCGTAGCCTATATAAGTCTTTATCCAGAAAGCTCCTCCCCTTCTTTCCCTTTAAATATATTAATCTCGAGCTAGGGAACACCTTTTCTATATACTTTAAAGCACCTACTAAGCGTGAGATTAAATTTTGTGAAAGATTTAGTAAGCCGCGCCTATACGTTGAGAGATACCTACGAGAACTGTATTAGTTCCAAAATCTATTATTTATCCCGTACTAATATCTCCTTACGGACTTTTCAAAATTAGCGCCCTACCTCGACGTCCTATCCGACCACTATATATCTTACCCGACTCTTCGCTATCCGGACTTTTCACCTAGTAATATTATTGTGAATACCTCTAACGATATTATAGGGATTATTGACTAGCAGTATATAGTTATTCTGCCTCTGTGTCTGTACGCTAGAATCCCTAAGTATTTTTAAAATTAGGGTGATCGACTATCTAAAATATTATCTAAGCCAGAGGTTAAGTTACCAGAAAATTTTGATCGACTTAGCTATAAAGAATAAGGAAATATTTAAGAGACTATAAGGAGACGGATTATACACTTTTATTATACTATGCTAACTAGACCTGGCCCTCACCCGCGGGTGACCCTCGACCCTCCACCCGCACCTCATCTTGGCGGGTGGAGGGTCCGACTTCTAGACCCTGAGGGTCGGGTATCTCTATGTTCGACCTCCTGAGGGTGACCCTTAGGGTCACCCTCAGGATCCACACGTGACTAAATTTAGCAAAAAAGTCACTTTTTAGGCAGAAAACTAACATTTTAGGTGTCAATTCGCTTAGTCAGCGTATCTAAAAGAGTAAAGCGTGTCCTAAATAGGTAAAGCGTGGCTTATGCGGGTAAGTCGGACCCTCCGCGGGTGACCCTCACGGGACCCTCGGAGGGTCAGGGTCGGTGAGGTTAGACCCTGACCCTCGGAGGTGCGGGTGGAGGTTCCTGATCTTGGACCCGCGGGGCGGGTGAGTGCCAGGTCTAATGCTAACCATAAAATCTATACCGGATTATTTCGATGCTATCAGAACGGAAAACTATATATTATGAGCGAAGCTTTTTTAATAAGTATAGGCCCCCTAGGAAGGAGACTCTATCTTATTAAAGTACGCGATATTATAAGTCCTTATAAACTGGCCTATATCGCTAGATAAAGGAGCGTATACGAGATCTGTGGAGTGTCTAGTTCACTTTTCGGAGGCAGAGATATAGGAATATATAGAGTATTATCGCTAAGAACAGGAGAAACTATAGGAACTAGGCGAGATAAGGGATCTTATTAGGACAGATACCCTTAGCTAGGTTTCAGATAACAATAAGCTTAAACGGTGTAGGGCTATTATCCAGAGCGTTAAGGAAGGTTTAATAGAATATTTAAGTACTAAGATAGAGAAAATTGCGGTCCTATCTCATTTTCCTTTCGATGACTATAAAGAAATCGTATGATATCCTTTAGTAGGTCATATCTTATTCGTAATATATGAGACATATCGTTTGCTCGGACAGATGCCTAGTATGCATAGGTGCGCCTTCTTAGCTTATGTAAGTGTGTGTTATAACCCCTGTAACAGCCAAGTAATCGGGGGCTGTTGAACCAACGATAGGCCACCCAGAGCCAACTAATCCCAGCAGCCAAGAAGCTAGCTCCGTAGCACGTGACCTCGGGGCGAGATCGAACACTAATAGTCCCGTGGCATGCCCACACCGCTTCGGGTGTTGAGAAGCGGTGTGGGCATGCCACGGGACTATTATACCCAAGCAAAAAGAGGACACGCGGGAAACGGCTACTGAATTCCTGCGACCAGATCACAGTGAAATTAGTTGGCTTGACGGTTGGTTGAGTGATTGGTCGCTTACGATGAAGGCCTACGATGCATATTGTTCGAGGTTGCGTTGACTTGACCTGGCCGGCCTTCACCCACGGGTGACCCATGTGACTAAATTTGGCAGAAAAGTCACGGGCCGATGCCCGCTATAGGTCACGTAAACTATATAACCCTAGTATTATAACGAACGTACATAGAGGATATTTCTTCTTGAAGCTCTTTGTATATAGGTCGTAGCCTAGTTAGATTATATTTAAGTCTTAATTTGGCCTTTTGTGTATAAAAAGCTTCTAATTAGTGAAATGGGAACGGCTCGATGGCTGTCTGGCGATACAGACTGGACAACACACACACACACTGCCTGTCTGGTGTAGAGGATACTGGATGAGGCCGTACTGATACCCTGTTGCGGCCGGGCGGGATAATCTTAATACTATATTATAGATAGAAGAAATTGGGTGAATCCTAAATGAATTAGGTAGATAACTTCTCTCCCTCTAAGTATATCTAGAGATATACTATACACTACAGATATTAAATTATGCCTAAGGCTATAAATAGGCTTATTATATCACTAATTCTCCCACTATATATTACCCCTCCCTATAAAATTAACCGTCCTATAGTTAAGCGCAGTTAATTTAGAATGCCTAAGCCACTTTAATAAAAGTAAAAAAAGATAGGACCAAAATACCTATTCCCTATCGCCGCGGATATTATATCTCTTCCTCGTTATTATTATCCTCCGGAGATATAACTTCTAGATTAGGGGGGACTAATATATAGCCCTAATACCTTATAGTAGAAAAAGGAATCTTTCCTAAATACTAGCTTCTCCGCCTTAATTATATCTCTAAATAATTAGGCGTATATTTACTACGCCTTTCTCCTCTATAAGATAATATAGGCGGTTACTACTGCTTTATCCGGTCCGAAGAGGATATCTAACTTAGCTAATACACTAAGGTCTGTCTAGCGGCTATAACTAACTAAGTATTTAGAGATTAAACCTTCCCCGCGGAATCGTGGCGCTACAAAGAATATATACTATAGATAGCTATATATACTACTTATAAGCCCTAATAAAGTTCTTAGAGCTTACGTAAGGTCTCAGTATATTATAGATATTTCTTCCTATATACTAGACTCTAAAGTATCTAGAGTTAAGTGGTTATCTCTAATATATATAAACTATAGCAAAATACTTCTCCGCCTCTTAGTTATAGGGCCTATCGACCTATAAGGGATACTAAGTAAACTAATTCGGATATCACTAGCTATATAGATCTCCTTTACCTAGTTAGTGCTATATCGCTTAGTATCTTTTAGGGTCTAAAGGTAATTATTAATCTTCTACACAAAGCTATCCGTAATATTTATCTTATCCCGTATAAGAGCCTACTACTTCTGAATATAGCGATATATACTAAGCAGACTCTTAGTATAGTTCTATTTATCTTTATTATCTAATACTAGACTACCCTATAGGATTACGCTACCTTGTCTAGTCTATACTAAGTTATTTAGATTTATATTAATATACCTAAAATAAGTCTATTCCTTAGGTATAGTACTCTTTATATAGTATAGGAAGGAGATCAGTTAATAAGTATAGTCCGGCCAGAAGAAAATATAGTATATATAGTATACTAGATCCTAACGGATAAGCTATTAAATAATACTATACTATATATTCCTTAACTACCTAAGGTAAGGCTTACCTATATAAGGTAGATAGTAATAGTTATATATATCTATCTCCTTATATACGAGAGTAAGAAGGCCACTTAGGTAAAACCTATTAAAGTCCTCCTTTAATTAGCTAAATAACTACGGAATAACTATACTCCCTCGCTCTTATATTTATAACTTTAATATAATAGGTATAGGCGTCGTAGGGTTAGGAGTAGGAGATACCCTATAATAAAGGCTTTTAAAGAATAACTAGGTTACCCTATAATAGTCGGCGATAATAGGAGGATTAGCCTAATACTTAAAGTAATAAAAATCTAACTATAACTTATTAGTATCTAATAAAAACTATATCCGGTTCTCCTTTACTATAGTATCTTAGTCCTTAGTATATTAGTAAATAAAATTAATTCGCACTATTAGTGCTATATAGTCCTTATTAGCACTATATATATTAAATAATTTAAATACTCTCTTCGTATAAGGTAGACAGATTATATCCTTAGTAAAGATTAAATCTAGTTCCGGAAGGGATAGCTTTCTAATACGCCTAAGTACTACTAACTTTTATTTATTTATAACGTCCGTAAGAAAGGCCAGAGTCTTATTTATAGCTACTCTTTAGGCGGTATAACTATATTTAGCAGTCTCCTTTCTCTCCTACGAGGAATTATATTTCTTATTACTTTCTAATAGGTAATTATTAGGAAATAACTAGGCTATAAAAAGATCAGAGACCACACTAGATAAGTCACTAATAAATATTAGGTTAGCTATATATTCCTTATCTAACTCTTTAAGCTATATCGCTATATCCTATATATCGTTAGGTATAATACTCTTAGGATTATAGTTATCTATCGCTTTAGTATTAGTATTAGCCTTATCCTCTATCTTAACCGTAATAATAGAAATAAACTATCCTAAAAGAGTAGTCTAGCCTCCTAGTTCGATAGTGGGTAAATCCTAGCTAAAGCCTACTTCGTAGTAGTACCTATCTTAGTTTAGTTATAGTCTATACTAAAGAAGATCCTCTTATCTAAGGGCTAAGATATACTTCCGGAGGAGGGCCTTTAAAAGATCCCCTTAAATAACTCCTTTAGTGTTTCGGATACCTTTACCTAACGATAATAAGCGAGAGAGAACTTTATTATTAATAAAGAGGCGAATATAATCGTAGCTAAGGCTAATAGTAATAAACCTACTCGCTAACTCTATTATCGAACGAGTAATTAAGTAACCGAAGAAGGTATTCGCTTATTATTCTCCCTATACTTCGATAGCTTTTAGCTTATTCGCAATAAGATATTACTTATTCTAGGCGCGTTATACTTATATCCTCTAGCCTTTAGACTACCTTCTCTGGAACTCCTTATACTCTTCCGAGCCTCTCTATAGTTCTTCCTTATTAACGTACTAATATAATAAATTAATAGTACGCTCCGTATAACTATAGTTTATAAGTAGCCTATCGAATAGTTAAGATACGAGCTCGTACGCCTAAAGCTACTTATAACTTCGAAGAAGCTAGAGGGTATTCTTAATACTATTAATAGGCTATCTATATACCTCGATATCTCTTAGGAGGTTATCGTTATCTATATTAATCAGAATTCGTATATAAAGATATATAAGGGTATAGTAGGGGGGTTAGAAAGAGAGGTTTTGCAAAGTAAGATTTTTAAAGTAAAGTTTAGGGCTTTCAGTATTTTATATTTTAATACTTTATAGGGGGATTTACTATATAGTCTTTTTAAACTAGTAATAAAATTATAATAAATAAAGGAAAATCGTAGTAATAAGCGTTTAATCGGTAATAACTAATAGTAATAAGTATCCTTCCCCTCCTTATTATAATAAGAGAGCCGTCTCTTAGCGATATAAATAAGTATAAGGTATAAGGTATTTTAGTGCCTTAGGCGAAGGATCTTTTCGGCCGAAAAAGTATCTTATAGTATCGGTAGAATAATCGTTTAAATAGTAGGATAAAAGAGTTATTATATTACTCTTAGTTAACTAATTAGTCTTCGCTTCCGAAGGTGGCCAGTCTATATAATATTCTATATCCTATTAGAATCTCTTATTCTATAAGGGTAGAATCTTTTAAGTCTATCGCTATTAATTATATCCGTATTCTTATCTCCGATATAGTATAGGATAGTACTATTAAGTTCCCTAATAGAGTAGGATCTATTTCCTTTAATAGACTTAATCTAATATAGTCTAAGCTATCGAAAGCGGAGCTTCTAAATAGATATTATATCTAAAGACCTTTAACTATTATATAGTAAGATATAGTTATCTTTCTTAAGGGGAGTATTATAAGTGCGATAGTGGTCGTTAAAGTATCCTATATTATTCTCCTTAAGGCGGTTTATTCGTAAGATAGCTTTCTTAATATCCTTCTCTTATCTTTTAATCTATTATACGCGTATTATAATAAGACTCGGTCTATCCTAGACAATCTCCTATAGTAATATACTTTATATAGATATCTCTAATTTAACTAGTAAAACTATATATACCCTAAATAGAAAATAGTATAAGCTAATTCCGGTAGTAGTATTAATAGTCACTTAGTCTACTATTAATATAGTATAGAAATAAGGTCTCTATCGGTTTATTTAGGTAGAAGTATCTCTTATTAGATATCCGCTAGTTATCTTAGAGAGTGTATCCTTTAATATTCTTATAGAACGCTTAACTAAGCTATTTAAGCTAAGATAATATACTAAAATAGTGACCTTCTTAATATCGCGATCTTTAAGGAATTCTAATATCTTACTACGGTTTTTAGGTCTATTATCTATAATAATCTCTCTTAGATACCTATAGCGGTAGATAATATCTTTATAGATAAAACTCTAGATTACTTTGGAATCTATATTAGTAAGGACTTATATTTTTACTTAGCCGCTAACTAACTCTCGCCCTTAGATAATAGATTTAAAGCTATCCTTATCTAATATATAGGTAATATTAATAAACCACTTATTAAATAGCCTTAGGTTCTTTAGGGTAATAACGGGCTTATATATTTATATTAGGTCTTATACTTAATATTTAATATAGGTTCTAATAAATATAGCGGTATCTTTAAATATTCGTGGCTAATAATATCGGTACTTTAATAATATATAAGTGGCTTCTCGACCTTTATAGGATAAATCTATATATACGCTATATAGTATATTCTGTTAGTCTTCCTTATTATTGAGAATATATCGTAAGATCTCTGTTCTTCCCTTCTATCGATAAAAGAGGTAGCTATCTTAGTAAATAAACTTTATATAGCGTTTCTTAAAGTGGTAGAATTAACTACGAGATATTTCCGGCGGTCTTCTTAGTGTAATTAGGTACCGCGCGATATCTTATAATTCGGTCAAATAACCCTCTCTAAGAGGCAGGACTATAGCGTTAGCGGTAAGGTTATTATCCTCGTCCTTATCCTTATCTATTATAATAGCGGCACGCGCTAGGAAATAGCTCGCCCATAAGTAGGACACTTCCGTATTAATAAAATTATTAATATTAACCTCTTACTATTATTGCCTAATTTCTTTTTCGGTAGCAGGACGCCTTCTGCCGCGCTATTCTTCCTCCCTAATATATACTTAACGTCGAAGTTAAAGAGTTAGATCTATACTATCCACTAAGTTACTAGTGCACTAGGTAGGTTAGCTATAGGGCGATTTAGTTAGGACACTAATATTTTCGCGTCTATTTCTAATATAAAGTAGATACTATATAGCTAGTATCGGAACTTCTTTAATACTATTAGTATAGCACGATATTCTAATTTACCTATATTATAGGTAAGCTATATCTCTGTCTAAGCACCTAATTTATACCGCGCGGGTTTCCTAACACTATCTTATTCTTATATTAGGATAGCGCCCTAACCCTTTCTAGATATATCTACCGCGATAATAATTACTAAAGGCTTAAAGTTATAGTCGATAGGTAATATAGTAGGGAATATAGAGAGTACTTCTTTAACCTAATCGAAAGCGGACTACTACTTCGCCCCTTACTAAAATAGGGTATTCTTCCTTAGGTAGGCGTATAGACTATCTATAATAATCTAAAACCTAGCCACTAAAATACGGAAGTAAACAGTTAGTCTAATAAAAGAGCGTAATTTATCTTTAGTTAATAGGGTTAGCTAGTTAATAAGCTTCGCTACCTTACTCTCTATAGCGCGGCGCCTATTAATATCGCAGACCTAGCTAATAACTTTAATATCTAATATAGCGAATTAAGATTTTTTTTGCTAAGATAGTAGTACTAGCTAGCTTAAGAAGATATAAAGTCTCGTCGAGATTCTAGAGGTATCTCGAGGATAAACCTATATATTCCTAGTAATATAAACTTATTGTTATATTAGAATTGTGGCCCTTTAACTATAATATCGTCTAGAAATAACCTAGTAATAATACTAAAAATTAAATATAAGATCTATAATATTACCCTTTAGAATTATAGTACTAAATTAGCCGCGCCTTATAGGATAGTAGTCTGTCGCAGAAGGCCTAGCGGGGTTTAAATAGTAATAAGGTCCTTATTTTTTTCTGCGAGGGTAATCTAATTATATCTAGAATAGAGGTTAACTAAAGAGGCTAATATAAGTCCTATAAATTCTTTAGCGAACTTATTGATATCTGAGGGTATATTTATATCTCGCTTTATAACCTTATTAATTAGTATCGTAGTATTAATTAACTAATACTTACTTACGCCTTTCTTCTTTATTAGGAACTATAGATTTCTATACAGATTATTATATAGCTTAAGAATATCCTTCTATAGTCTTTCTCGGAGTATCTTATTAATAATAGACGCGAGAGTACGGGGAATCTTAAAGTTAGGATATTACTAAGCTTTATAAGATATAGTCTTAATACGCTAGGCCGATATAACTTCTTTATAAATATAACTTATATATTCCTAAGACTATATAAGTACCCCTTCCCTCTTAAATAATAGCTTATATAATAATAGTCTCTCTCTAGGGAGAAGAGCTATACTAATAAGTAGTGTTTTCTCTCTCTTAGGCGTAAGCCTAGTACCTCTTATAATAGTTACTATACGAGATTATAATAAGTTATTAAATTTAGAGGAAGTATTAGCGGCGCGGTACTTTATATAGTACTTTTTAAGGTATATCCTTTATTAATTAGGGTTACCGATAGGGATCGATCTATCGGAATCAGATAAATTAACTAGGTATATCTTATCTACCTTCCTTTTATAAAGGGTATTAACTTATATACGGTAGGTAATATAGTTCCTTAATTAAAGGGTATTAGGTAGTCTTATCTTAGGGAATCCTAGCTTTAGTATAATAAAGTCTAAAAAGGATATACGGTACTTAACTTTATCGAAATAGGCAATATTAGCTATAGTCTTCTAGCGATAATAAGGATCTATTAGATATTAGATCTATAAGGTATTAAGATAAAAAGAGATCTTTTTAGCTAAAAAACTATTTACCTTATAATTTATCTCCCCTATATAATTCTTCTTCTCTTATCGCTATATTTTTATATTTTCTTACTTTCTATATATTTTTATTATTTCTTCTTTAATTATTATTATATTTATAGTATTCGATAGTGCTATTAAGTGAATAGTCTTAGTAGACTTAGTCGCTAGGACAGAGATAGGTATTAAGGCGGCTACTAAATACCTACTTAAGCTTTTAAACTAAAAGTCTTATATTCTTTAGGCTAGAGTTAGTCTTTATAGAAGGATCCCTTATTCCGTGGATAATACGCTTTAAAGCTAACGCGCTTCCTTCTATTCTAACTTAATATTATATAGATAACCCTCCTATTATCTTTCTCAGAGGTTTATAGTAATATATCTTTCGCCTATATCCTACTAAGTAAGAGATTATTTATATAACTATCCCTAACTATAGTATATAACTTAGTTATGATATCACTAATATTAATTAGTAAATTCTTAATATAAGCACTAACTACGAACTTACCGCTATTAATAGAAATAAGCTTTAGCCTTAGCTTTAGCTATATCTACGCCTATATAGATTAGGCGATATCTCTGCGGATAATATTAACTAATAATCTAATATTAATATATACCTTAATTACTTATCCGCTAACAGAAACTATTATAAATAGGAGGTCTCTAGAGTATTTATAGGGAGAAGATATAGGTAAGATATCTGCTATCTAGGTATTTTAGTAGCTTACTTTCGTAGCTAAATCTTTTATATTAATAGGACTACCTATCTCCTAATAGTACTTAGTAATATCTCTTATAATTTAGTTAATCTTACCTTCTACTTCCTTTAAGAGAGAGATATCTATAAAGTTCGACTAAGTATATACTTATAAGAGTATCTTATTAATACGCTAGTTAATAATATCTATATTAATACCTTTACCTATTTTAGCGTATATCTTCGGAGTAGACCTAGTGAGCTTATTAATTATAAGGATAATCTTAGTTTCCTATATCTTTCGTATTATAATATCCGAAAGCTAAGATCTTCGCTATATAATATCTAGGTTAATAGGGCCGCGGACTCTTCTTAGAACCTAGCTATATAGCGAAGTAGCTTCTTACTAAGACTATATAGTTTAAGTCTCTTTAGGCTATCTATCTTATATTATATTATTATTATTAGTATTAATAATATACGGTTAGAATCTGCTAGTCTAGGAGTTCCTTATTTTAGTAATATCTTAGTCTCTGCGATACTTTATAGGATAGCCTTTAATAACGTTAATAGCACTAAATAGGATAATTACTTCCTTATCCTCGCTTTCCTTAAGCTTCTCCTATATAGGCGCGATACTAAGAAGCGTAATAATAATAGAGTAAATAGATATATTTAGGTTCGTAAGATAAGTAAGAGTAGGAAGAGTAATATAAGCGATATTATTACTTAGCTATATAGATACTCTATATAACTCTTACTTCTTTTAGTTATTATATTGCGCTTAGAAGGCTTCTTAGTTTAATTATCCTAGGATCACGCGTAGTCTTAGGCCTAGTTATTTAATAGTGCCTAAAACTATCTAATTCGTAGTATTATAGTATATAATATTATAGCCTTATATATCGCGGATAGATAGATATTAATCTAGTTAAGAGAAATAGGCACCCCTATATATTTAGTATTTTACTAAAGAATTAGCGCTAAGGCTATTCGAAGGGTTTCTTCTATTAGGCTTATATTAAATATTATTCCTTATATCTTAGCTAGCCTATAGCTTAAGAGTAAGTGCCTCTATCTATAATTATATTTCTCTAAGCTTCCTATCCTATTTATCCTAACGCTAAACCTAACTAACGGTTAGTTAATAATTTTTCTAAGGCTTCGTAATAGTAGTAGGTAACTACTATAATAAATAAAGTTATTAGTTACGCTTAGGGTTACTTAGAGAAGATTCGATAGTTAAAAGAATTCTCTAAATATCGGTTTCCTCTCTAATATATAACCTAATTATTATATATATCTCTGAATAAGTAATTAGTGTCCCTCTCGGTAACTACTTACGAGAATATCTTCTAATAATCTTCTCCTTAAGCTACTACAAAAGTCCTTAGATAAGGAGACTTACCCTATCTATATCGCTAACCTCGCCTTTTAAGTAGATATAGCTAGAGATATTATCGAACTTATTAAGATATTAGCGGATATTATCCTATATTATCCGCTTAACCTATATAAGGGATTAAAGATATATCTTTATATACCTTTACTACTCGCTATTATTATTATAGAAATACTCTAAGAAAGCTTCTTTAAAGGTATCTTAGTCCTTTCTTAGCTAGGAGTCTTATCTCTTTACCTAAGACTTAGTGACCTTCGCGTAGTACTAAGATAATATACCTATAATATCTTTATCGCTTTTAACGCTATATCTAAAATATATATCCTATAATTTCTCTAGGAACTTAGAGATATCGGTCTTATTAAAGTATAGTGCTCCTAGGGATCCTAAAGCTAATAATATAGAGAAATAAGGCACTTAAATTATATAAGGATAAGGTATAGCCTATACCCTACTAGGCGGTTCGGCTAAGGATAATAGTGGCTAGTACTTATAATCTATATTATCTATATAATTCTTATTACTTAGGGTTAATTCGGATCTTTCTAGTATAGGTTCACGGTAATCTATAAAGGTTAGAATACCCTTAGGGTCCGATAGCTTAGGAGCTATTATACCTTATATGCTATACGCTATTACTTACTTATAGAAAAGAGATAGCTTTTTGGCTAAAAAGAAATACTAACTCTATACGCTTTACTTTTAATTATATCTCTTTAATAATTCTTCTTTTTCTTCCTTTTTTCTTATTAAGGCCGCTTCCTCTTCTTATAATTTATAATATAGAATTATTTATATTAATATTATCTATATAGTAGAGTACTATAGCTATCGGATACCTAGGTACCCCTACTTAGCTACCGTATTTAATTAGATAGGCTATATCTTTAGTAATATCTGAAGTACCGCCGTATATCCCGTATATTAGTCCGATAGTATTCCTCGTAGGAACTAGGTATATTTAGGAGAACACTATATCTCGGCTAGTCACTTATTTGTCCGCACCGACTATATACCGTCATAATCACTAGTAAATATAGCCTCCCGCTTAAGGTCTCAGATAGTCTTATAGCCTTTAGGGTCAAACGCGATCCCCACCCTTTAGGTATATATTTCTTTGTATAGTGATGTGCCTTGATAAAAGAGCCTTCCCGGGGACGCCAATATAAAATGGGAATGGCTCGATAGCTGTCTGGCGATACAGACTAGATAACACACACATATACACTGCCTGTCTGGTGTAGAGGATGCTAGATAAGGCCGTACTGATGCCCTATTGCGGCCGTGCGGGATAATCTTAATACTATATTATAGATAGAAGAAATTGGGTGAATCCTGAATGAATTAGGTAGATGACTTCTCTCCCTCTAAGTGTGTCTGGAGATATACTATGCACTGCAGACATTAAATCATGCCTGAGGCCACACATAGGCTCATTATGTCACCAATTCTCCCACTACATTAGATATTTTTAAATTGATAAAATACTACTAAAGGATAGTAGTTTCCTTGTCAAAATACTAACTGTTATGACGCATAACTATCTTAAGGACTAAGGGAAAATATGATCTGGAAGGAGCTATAAGGCTAACCCGATTTATTATAGAACTAATTTAAATTTATAGTTACTTATTTCTCTCTTTCTCTCTTTTCCCTCTCTCTAGTTTAGTTACTCTATCAATGATACACGAATTCTTTCTCGTCTTCAGTCGGTAACAATACGAATTCTTCTCGTCTTGGTCCGTAACAATTACTAGGGTTTGCCAGTCGAATCAATGCCCCAGCCTTCGAGGGGAGGTTTCTACGTCAGCCTAGTAGCGAGCCTTGAGAACAAACAGAATCTCGCGCCGAGCTACGAGTTGCTGCTGAGATTGGCAAAACGGGAATATTTCTTTCATAGCCATCCAGGTTATGGTTTTTTTGCCGCTGCCACTCCTGAAAGATCAGGCATGAATCTATGTCAAGCGCACAGAATCCACTCGCAAAATGGCGCGGGGACACACCGACTTCTAATAGACATGGAGCGCCGGAGTCCTTCCGAGCACAGGGCGCAGAGGAGAAACGGGATTGAAATTTTGAAATTGCCGCCAATTTCCGTTTCTACGTGGTCCTGCTTGTGACCATGACACCAAGAACGCCAACATTCATGCGATGGCTGCTCTTCTCCGTTCATACACCGGATGCGCTTGAAGTGTTGGCCTCAAGCAGCAGAGGTCTGTGGCTAAAATAGATCCTCTTCCTTTACGTCGACGAGAATATTCATACCCCAGCCATCCCTGCCCCCAATCCAGTTCTTGCGTTTCCCTACCTTCTCAATTTTTTTCACATCGTGCTCCAGCTCCGCTTTCAAGTGTGTTGGGTCAGAAGAAACTCTTTGAATGGTGATTTCCAATTTTAAGCCAGATTTGTTCCCCTTTTTGCCAAGACCACTCGCCCACACCGCGGATGGAACGATGCGCGGCTTAAATGTGTCAATGGACCCAGTTGGGTAAAGCTGGCTCAGGACAAGGCCCCATTTTCCAATGTAACGTGTCCACCAGACTTCCTCTGGGGTGAGTATTTCCTGGAGATGAGACTTGAATTCCACATCACGTGGTGGAAGCTCTCCACCGTAACGCTCTTGAAGCATCAAAGCCAAGAGCGCACGATGTGAGTGGGGAATGCCGTGCGTCGAGGCAAGAATTCCCGTACTCGTACTGTAAAGTGCAGCACTAGAGGAGAGCTCTTTGGCCATGGTGGAATGCACATAAAGAGCATTGGCAAATGCTTGAATAAGATGCACGCTAAGAGAAGTCGGGACGGACCGATCGGCTGAAGGGCGAGGAAGAGCAGCGAGCATCAACGCTGAAATAGAGTCCGCCGAGGAAGAAGCGTATCGGCTGGTGGCAACTTCCAAAGGATCTTGCTGACGGACGACTGGTAACATCTCGCGGAATAACACGCCTTCGCGTACGCCGCCCTGGCAGAAATGAGCCTCCTTAATTCCATGCGGTAATGACTCGGCCAGAACATTCACTAAAAACGCGACTGAGGGCACCTGTGCCCGGCGTCGATCCGATACCCTAAAGATCTGGTGTGCCGTCCGTGCCACTTCCTCGAGGGCCTCGGTATTCTCGAAATCTTCCTTGGGCGCCGAATAACCGTTGATGATGGAGATAGGGTAGCTTTGACCCCGAGTTTGATGGAGATAAAGGAGCAGGTATCCCCAGCCACGAAAGCCACCACCGGACAGGTAAAGGGGGAAGCCGCCCTGTTCCCTTGCCTTCTTGACCATGCTCTCAGGGACTTCGAGCTTTTCAAACGCGGCTCGGAAGTTGCTTGCCATCTCATTGCGGAAGTGTTCCTTGGCTTTTCGAGCTTCTCCCTTGCTTTTATCTCTCTTCAAATCGGCAAGCCTCTGGGTCAAAGCTGCCGCTCCATAGGGAAAGCTAACAGATCCCTGTGGGCTGATGTCCACGTTGCCGGAGTGCGAGATGATCCAGGTCATTTGCATACTTCCTCCTCCAAGATCGAGTGCCAGGCCCTCCACGTCCGAAAAACTGCTTGCAATGCCCCATGCGCCAACGATGCCTTCTTGCTCCTTCGGTAGCATCGCAACAGACAGGCCCGTTGCATCGCGGATTGCATCGGTGAATGCCGTAGAGTTCACGGCCGTACGAGTAGCCTCAGTGGCAATGAGTCGAATGTTCTCGGAAATAACACCGATTTCCACGCATATGATTTGAAATCGAACGATGGCACTGACAACTCGGTCAATCACCGACTGTGGGATCGGGATACGGCTGCCACTGTCGGGATCGATCTGGGCTTCGTAAAGGGAAATGTTGACTCGGTGAAAGTGGACCGTCGGAATGACGCGAGTCACAGGAGCAGAAAGGTCGGAAATCGAGCAGCGAATACCATTGCTACTTCGTGTTAATTCTTATGTTCGGTACGCGGATATAGGACCAGCCAATACCTGCCCAAGTCTACCACAGCTTGGAGATGGGGATTCTGGCTTGCGATTGCAGTTCCATCCATCTTTTTGGAGCCAGGATCACAGGGAATGTTCTTGCCTCCTCCCATCTTGAATTTTGTTTGATCTTGTTGACACAGTGCCCGCTGTCCCACTATTTGGCGAGATCTGTGTGACATCACAATGTACTCACCGCCATAAATTCTGCCAGATGCACACTGATGCCTGAAGGTGCCTGAATATGGTTCGCGACATCCGTCGCGCAGCTGTTTCCTTAGTTCAGAATCGATGATTTACCAGATACTTTCCTCGACTTCCAGCTCCCAGAAGACTACCTCACCAAACAACGTGATTCTGCCACTGAACCCGTGTATGGAGCAGAGATACTTCCCTCAGGGGCCACCTCACCCACTAACTTCTTTTTCTGACTATGGTCAGCTCAAACTGGGAACAATTTCCTCCGCTCCCTGTTGTCCGTGCATTGCTCGGACATCCGACCGAAATGCAACATACCCCATGAACTCTCCACGCCATTCCTGCCCGTTAGAGAAACCAACAAGACGATCGGCGGGGTGTCCTTGAATCCTTCAAACAGGAATAGGCTAATTGGGCGCATGATACAAGCTTAAAATGCCCGGGGCCCGAACAAGCACTTGATCGGGTATTAGGAGCAAGATGCATTTCCATCTTTTGGCCTGATCTCCCTCTACGTGGGGAGGAGCTTGGCGGCTCCGGCGCAGGATTACCACCAACCTAACTCCAAAGGATATCGCATGCAACATGGGTTTGAGACTGTTTTAGTGCAGCCCTTTGGCTATGATGGCTTCCGAGTGCGTGCTTGGCCGTTTCGTCTCCCGACAGGACATGAAATCGGCTTTGTGTATGATCCTCCACTTGAAGGGCCCGAGGATGGCGAGGCACATGGCATGGGCTTCGATACTGCCCCCAAAGGCAATCAATCTTCAGTCGGAAGAGCTCCGCAATGGCAACATGATTGTGCGCACATCCGGATGGGGTGGCAATCCTGGTGGATATCGTCTAGCATCCTACAGGGTAGAAGCCAATGGTACAGAAACGCTGCTCACGAATGAGTATGCGCCGCTTAAATCGACCAATCCACGATAGTACTCGTGGAATGGCCTCGGAAGCGAGTTCAACGCAGAATTCTCCTTCAGCACAACACCGAAAGAACAAATTTATGGAACAGGCACCCAGTAGGACTATCTTGTCAATAAGAAGGTATTGACCATTGACCTCATCAATTTCAATACGCACATTCCAACCTCAGTATTTATGAGCAACAAAGGCTATGGATTTGTGTGGAACATGCCATCAACCGGTCGAATGGAATTCGGCCCGCTACGCGACAGATTCACGGCGAATGCAGCAACAGTCGTTGACTACGTGTTAGTAACTTCATCAAAAGCCGGTGATTACGATACGCTTCAGCAACGTCTTTCAGCTATCACGGGAAGGGGCCCTATTCCGCCAGACTGGTCACTAGGTTACATTCAATCAAAATTACGCTATGAAAATCAGACCGAGGTGGTTTCGCTTGCCGAAGAGTTCCAGAGACGCCAAATTCCTGTATCAATGATTGTCATTGACTTCCAATCATGGGCTCACCAAGGCGACTGGGCCCTCGATCCACACCTTTGGCCTGATGTGGCTGAAATGTCGCATAAGGTCATCAAGCTGACCAAGGCCGAGATGATGGCATCCCTTTGGCCTAGCGTGGCGGACAATAGTGTGAATTATCTGGAGATGATGGCACAAGGTTTCCTCTCTGCCACTCGATCTGGCCCGGCACGACTGACTCTTGGAATGGCTCCTACATCCGAAACTACGATTCGACCAACCCACGCGCCCGCTCTTACTTGTGGGATACACTTAAGAAAGATTATTTTGACAAGGGCATCCAAAACTTTTGGATTGACCAGGCTGATGGCGGATCTCTGGGCGAGGCACACGAAAATAATGGTCAGAGTAGCTACATCGAATCCATCCCATTTGCGCTCCCGGATGTGTTATATGCGGCTGGGACCCAAAGCAGCGTCGGCAAGTTATACCAATGGGCCCATCAGCAAGCCATCGAAGAGGAGCTTCGGAATGCGACATCCACAAAAATGGGAAGTCCTTGTGATTATCTCTCGTTGAGTCGGTCGGGTTATATTGGCTCGCAGAGATTCTGCAGTATGATCTGGTCCAATGACACCACTGCGGTTTGGGAAACACTCAGTGCCCAGGTGGCTAGTGGTTTATCGGCAGCTGCGACCGGATGGGGCTGGTGGACCCTGGACGCTGGAGGATTCCCAAGCAGATCCAACAGTACCCTGGAGCGCGAACATCGATACCCCAGAATATCGCGAACTTTATGTCCGATGGCTACAGTGGACAACTTTCCTCCCTTTCATGCGCACCCATGGCTCGAGGGCGTGCAATACCCAGGATGCCTACACATGTGCTAACGAGCCATGGTCATATGGAGCACTGAACACCCCGATCATTGTCTCTTATATTCATCTTCGCTACCAATTGGCCTCATACATCCGCGAGGTTTTTTTTCTCAATTTCAAGTCCGGTCGTATGATGATGCGCCCGCTCTACATGGACGTCGGAATTTCAGACCCTCAGATCTCAGTGTGGACTCGGATAATAGCAACATTACAACGCAGCAATATTTCGCAAACGCCAAGGGTGGGCGCCCATACTTCTTGATCGCTAGCCAGCAAGGCAATCCTAAAGTTATAGAAAGTCGATATGTTGGGGTGTCGTGACAACATATAGGCATGGGATCCAGGATCAAAGGGGCCTCGAGCCAGCGCCACAACGGCCATTCATGGGACCATTTCAGCTTAGGGGTAAGGTGTCATATCGGGTATATACAATTGCCGGCAATGCTGCTGTCATTATATTTCTTTCTTTGTGGGTTCAATACAGACGAAGACGATATTGTCACTCGCGAAACCAGTCGATGGGGAAAGATAGTCAAAAGTATCGAGCCGGTTGGTCTAACCTACTCTCGTGAGTCATGGGGAGAGGGGCTTTATAGAGACCACTTGGGATTATTCAAGACCGCTTCGGAGGACATCCCGAATAGAGACCGGGTGATGACCCGAATACCCGAAATCTTTGCCTGGACCCCAGTTTAACCCCATGGCTGAGAGATCTCCCTCGGTAGGGCAACCGAAATGCGGAATTGGTTCTTGATCAACTTATTGGGATGTAATTAGAACAATGCTCTCAGAAAGCTCGAAAAAGCGGTATCCTTCCGTCCCCACAGTCCCACCACCGACCAGTACCCATACCCGTCCCCATGGGAGTACTTGAATGTCCGCCACATTCAAGTTCTGAACTTATTTAAGGACTTGCGGACGCGCATCAAACTCCGTGGCATCTGGTGACCTTTAACCCTCAGATTCAAACCCAACTCTTCACGAATCTACTTCGCAAACCCCACACATACGTCGACATTGCAACCTGGCAATATCAATCAACGCCACTAGGTGGTATTACTCAAAGATACCCCCTCCAATCTAGAACATGAAGGCCTCAAGCGCGGAAATCTCCCACTTGGACAACCTGGACTCCAGCCTTCCGATTGAACTTGTCCCTAAAGATGGAAGCACCCAGACAATGCCATCTCAAGATCCTCGAACTTGGTCACCGGGAAGAAGAATGCCCAGATTCTGATGGTCGCGTTTCATTCTATGATGTGCACTTTCATGGCCGCAGGAATAATCCCCGCTTACGGCACACTGGCCAAAGCTTACAACATCACAGTTCCAGAAGCTAGTTACTTGACATCTTTCCAGGTATGTACCGCAAAAAAGCTCGACACGTGCAAACTCAATGCTGAACAGACTGCTCACAATTTTGTGCAAGATTCTGCTCCTTGGTCTATCCCCTTTGATCTGGAATCCCATCACTGCAGTTTACGGACGATATAATGTCAGCTTATTCTCTGTTCTGGGTAGTATGGTGTGCAATATCGGCGGTGCACTTTGTACGTCATATGGCGCGCAAATGACTACACGTGTTCTCACGGCTTTCTTGATATCGCCCCCAATTGGAATGGGCAGTGGAGTGATTACGGATTTATGCGACTCTGAACAAATTGCCCAGAAGTTGGGGTGGTGGACCCTCATGACCACGATTGGAACGCCGATAGGCCCTTTTATCATGGGCTTTGTGACACAGCATATTGGTGTTCAGTGGATTTTCTGGATCTTCGCCATCATCAATTTCTGTCAGTTCCTATTTTATCTAGTGTTCGGGGATGAAACTATCTACAATGCTGCCAACGAGCGGCAGAACAACGGGTTTTTTGCAAAGATGATTCCCCGCCAGATCAGCTCACGCTCGCTACATCTCTACGATTTTGTGGCTCCACTCTCCTTGGCCCAATATCCTCGCGTCTTGATAGCAGCGTGTGCCCATGCTATTACGTTCTGCTATGGGAACATTGCTCTGATTGTGGAGATGCCTATTGCCTTCGGAGAGAAATTCGATTTCAATGCTCAGCAGATTGGATTGCAATTCATTGCCATCATGATTGGTTGTGTCTTGGGCGAACAAGCGAGCGGCCCAATGTCAGATTGGTTTATGCAACGTTTACGCAAGACCAGGAAGCATTCTTGCCCAGCCGATCGCTTGTGGCTCTCTTATATTGCATTTTCTACTGTGATCTCCGGCTTATTGACTTGGGGATTCCAGCTGCAGCATGCTACATCTTGGAATGTCACCCCTTGCGTCGGGGCTGCTATTGCTAGTTTTGGCAACCAGATGCAGACCACAATTTTTACCACATTTGCTGTTGAAAGCAAACAGGAAAGATCTGCCCAGGTTGGCGTTTTCGTGAATATCTGTCGACAATTGTTTGGATTTGTGAGATTCTTCTGCTTAGGCGTTCCACACTTTCTTCATTGCATAGTTCTAACTTCTTTGGCATATAGCTTGGACCATTTTATTTCCCACAAATGTTTGCTGCATTGGGGCTGGGTGGGGCTGCCGGGGTAATGGTCGCCATTATCGGTGGATGCGCTTTGGTTCCGATCATTGCCATTCAAATTACCGCCACTAAACTGGACAAAGTCGGCACGGAGTGAGAATTCTCAATAATGGGATTGTCTAAGTGGATTCCACATCAGGCTCAGGATTGAGCAGTCTACATCTATCTCTGACGACCGGCAAGCGCCGTTCTATGACATAATTCAAATTGGAGTCATAATTGATTATGGAATACAGCGGCCTAACATTTGGTCGTTTGAATATAACTTGGTAATACACCGTTCGGCCGTCCTATATAAGATTGCTTGGGACACTATTGAGCCAAGACATATCTTGAAAATCAAGTAGCTCAAATCCCTCCATCATTGTCGCGTTCACACCTTCTCCAAAAGAAACATCGTGGAGAGTACCCGGAACATGAACTGTGAACTCCGGGGCGGAGGCATGACCCATAAGCGGTTGGCTTTCGGAAACCACCTGCTCGTATAGTATTTCAAGGGCTGCCACACAACGCCGAGCTGATGTGCTATATTTCTGGTATTTGCGGAGAATTTCCAGAGCACATTCCCAAGAGTGTGTAATAGAAGCCTCCGTGACCTCGGAGAGAATAGGCGAGCATAAGCGACCGGCTATCAGAACGGTCGCAGCAGTGTATATGTCTGCATCATTAGAGACCTTGTATGTGATTCTTTAGCAGGGGTCACTCACAAAGAATGTTGTACCACCATGCTGGCAGCGGGCCTCCTGTGCCATCGATCGGCACATTATCGTGAATAATTTTAATCATTTGTTGTGCAACTCGCACGCAAATCACAGAGCATTGTAATGCTACACGATGCGGAAATGAATCGTGTCGAGCATTGATCGAACGAGCCCCCGTGTTGTCACGGATGGCGCAATATTTTGAAAGCGTGGGACGGAAGAGTAAGATTCGTGTATGAAGGAATCTGTCAATGACCCTTATCAACTGCCATCGCGATGCTGGAGGCGCCTGCATAAGTTCACTTCTTACCTTGCTTGTAAAACGACAGACTGTCGAAAGAATATCGGACTGTCAGATCGACTTGAAGATCCTGGACAGAGATGTGCCGGTAGATTTCGAGCCCATCGATCCAGGGAGCGGTCAAGGTCGAAGACGGTGCGCTCACCCTCGCTGACAGCAGTGTTGAAGTAAAAATCATGAACATCGGTTGGGCTATCTTCTGCGGCTGGTTTGTACAGGCTGAGAAGAACATCGTTCATGATCTCGTACAGCTCAAGAGTTTTGATGTAGAAGGCCATCATAGATGCCTTCTCCACGGGTTGAGCGGGTTCCGCAGTGCTGCTGGAGATGATGTACTCATCGTCCACTTTCACGGGCAGAGGAACCGCTCCACTCGAAATTTTGGATATCATTGCCGGTCGGCCGAATGTCATTGATATGACGCTGAAAGATGTGAGCAGTGTTAGAACAAGGGAGACTGTAAAGAATTGGTTATCATATTACCGATCCATTAAAACACATCCATGCCATAGCTTTCGTGCTAGTTGCTTCTCCTGAAAGCTGTGTAGTTGAGCAATGGTCTGAGGAAGATGCAGACCGAGACTTTGCGCATTACGAATGGCCAGCCCGGTCACAATCCAACATTGATGCGCTGAGTTCGTACTCTGTAGATATTGTGCCATGAGGAGCAGGCATTGGATCAACCCCGCAGAGCCTGTGTTCCACAAATTGAATTTGAAAAGATCCTTGGCGCGGGAAAAATATGTATCTGCCCAGGATTCTCTTTCTTCCGCTGGAATGAAGTCGGCCAATTGACAAGCAAGAGCGAAGACGACATTGAAAGTACACATGGCCATGTGTTCGTCCCGTTGCAAAGTAACTCCGTGCCATATCTTGCTGTACTCATCTTTCATATGTGTACTATCCACAAAGGGATACAGAGGGAAGACATAATCCCAATAAACGTTCATCAAATCGTCGGCAATCCTTCGCGGGGAAGGACATAGTTTGAAACCCCTGAAAGAGATTTCTCATTTGGCACGTCCAAGAAACTCGAGCGAGAAGTGGTCTCCGGAGCTGATGAATTCATATCTGGAGATGACATCCTCTGATCGACGGCAGTTTTGATCTGCTTTATGAAGCCAGCAGCGCTGGAGCTTCCAAAAAAGCCTTGATTCAGCCGTCCTTCTTCCACAGCGCCCATCATTGCATTGACGCCATCCCCGCCCAAATCCACCGTATTCACTTGGTTCTGGCATTGTGCTTTCTGTACGACAACAGTGGCCGGTTTTGGATAACTTGTGGCTGAGGAGAAGGATGGCAGAGCCGTATGCTACAGTTCTGTCAGCCAAAGATTATTTCCAACTACCCCCAGTAGGGGTTGGGATATCTTACCGGCGGAAATTCTGACAATGAAGCTCTTTTGCTCACAAGAGAGCTCTCAAGCTGTTTAATTCGGTCCTCGAGAGTCAAAATGTAGCTGGGAACGGAAATCAATGGTAAGGCAGGCTGCTGTTTGATATCCTTTACTCACGTCTGCGTTGCTCGCTTCTTCTCCAACTCGCCAGTATAAGCGCATCGGTTGTCATGATCCGGCTTTCTGCCGCAAGGTCCACAAACTGTTACGAATCAGCACGGGTTACCTTCCGAGTGTCCGGTCTCTGCACACACTGGGTTGTGCCCCATCGCAGCGTACTTTCCTCGCACGACAGTCATCACATGCGACAGAAACTTTTTGGCGCTTGGCTTTATCCTTTCCGCTGCGAGCCTGAGCTTTCATGTTGATAGGCGATTTCGGATTCTGCAAGAACGGCTCGTTCAACATGGAGTCAGAGAGGGCTCGGCTGAAGTTCCGAGAGCCGGATGTGGATGAGTTTGCACTGTTTATCAGTTTGCGGATGGATCCCGCAACCGTCATTAAAACAAAGTAAATGCGCGCTTGTGAATCGTGACCGGGTCTAAAATGCTTGTAAACGGATCTGGCAGGCTCTGCAGGCTCTGCAGGCTCGCTTGCAAAGTTCCATCTTGCTTTGACCAGGGACTTCCACACTTGGGCATTCATTATGCTTGGCTAGGTGGTTCGCTACCTCGAAATCACGAATACGACCTGGAATATCTTTTGACCATCTTCTGAAGCTAACCAAGATTTTCGGAGCAGCGATACATCATGTACGCATTCAAGCCAGAAGCGTCCGTTGAAGCCGGCCCATCTACTCCCAGAGTCATTACGCTGGTTCATACTGCAGTGCACTCTGTCCAGGAAAAGAATCCGATTGTATCATGGAGAAGGTCCTTCATCAGTGAATGTTCGGGATAATTGCTTGATAGACATTAACGCGCGTGTGGCTTTGAAAGCCTCATATCTGCCTCCATTTTCGGCCAAGCCTTCTCAACAGCGTCCAAGAGGCACTACTACTACAGTATTTCCACTACCACCCTTCACAGCGTTTCATAAGTGCTGCAACTGCTTATTGATAACAAGATGTGTTCTCATTCGCGAATCACACATATTCCAACAGATTGGCAGTACAGTAAAGACTGTGATATCACTGATTGGCTGATCAGGCCACGTATCGGGATACTGTAGCTATGATAGGTCAGGTGACATTCTCTGATAAAATTGACCATCTTCCTCCGAGGACGCCCTTTGTCATAGCCCCTGCTGTTTGCCATTCATTACCCTCTGGAAATGTAGTCTCCAGTGCTACCTCGCTAATGCAAGACTTTCCATGTTCCTGGTCTCATCTCTATCTTCGGATGGTGATGTTAATTCTAAGTTCCCTCGCCAATCAAGCGAAGGAAACCTCGAGTTATCAGTCGGAGCGCTTTGGCATGCGATAGCCCAAGTCCCTGAATGGAGTGTGATAAGAATTTAGTTTTTGGTCTTCGAGCGGACTGTCATTTGGTTCTAACCCCACCTCACCCACTCGAAGAAAGCCCTCCCAAAATGTTCGGACCTGAGTGGCGGCTGGGCTGCTCAGCTGATATCAGCCGTTGCGGGGTCAATGTCACATCGAACGCCACTGTGTTCGTGTGACCGTTGGTCAGGCAGGCTAAAAATTGGCCAAGTGCATGAAGTGCGTGCCTTGGCCGGGGTTTGGGACTCAGGAAGTGCGCTCGGGAGGGGGTCAATTTGGGAAGGTGCAAGCCCCAGTATTAGGTTCTCACATCTAGGCCCGATCTAGCTTAGTCAATAATAGTACAGCCGAGAGAACGCCGCGTGAAAGCGCCCATTAATACGCTACTTTGAACGACAGGGCCAATCAACCGAATATGGCTGACGTGTCGCGCTTGGCAACTGTAGCCACCTAACAAGAGAGCTTGGTGTTTCTTATCTGGGCCATTACGGCCTTGGCCAAACGAATTTGATAAAGGCCGCCAAGTGCCTCGCACGGACAGAAGACTCTTCAATTTGTCTCGAGACCCGCGTCAAATCGCATTATCAATCTTGTAGTCGGAGATTGGTCAAGAATTGAACTTGGCGGTTTAATTGGCTGGCAAACGTCAAATCCAAGTTCGAACTAGTTATACCGTGTCTTGGAGTTGTTCGGAAGAGAGACTAATGCACGCTAGACACGACGTAAACCGAGCTAGCGCACAGCAGTGATAAGGTTACGCGAAGCGATTGAACCAGCTCAGGTTCTTCTTGAGCGTGACTTACAAGCACCCGGCGGATTAACCTCAAAAAGTCGCACAGTAATTGATCGTGAGCTTTGATGAGATCGACCGGAATAATTCTGGTATAGTTGCAAAGGTATCCAGTCAGCGCGGACAATGAAGATTTTCAAATGTTATTGAATTGACCCAAGATGAAGCCTTCAAGTCTAGATCAATTAGTATTCACGGAGTTTGCCGTTCGTTCCCCCTGGTCGCGCCTGGAGGGCCTTGCGGCGAATGTCTCCCCACGGGGGGGGGGAGAAGGCAAAAGTGGACCCCGATAAGCTGGTATTCTATGTATTGAGTGGTAGTTAGCGGTGGCTGCAGGAGGAATCCGTGCTTTCGCCGCCGGGCCTCCAGACGGAGCTCCGGTTTTGGATAAGACCAATGCAACTCGAACCGATAATACCACCCGCACCCATGCCATCTTTTGGTTCTTATATTCATCGATGGCGCAACTTTGTAATTCCATGATCTGGTTTTGATTCATCGTGTCCAGTCTGCATTTTGAATATGTCGGGCAAATCCACTGGGATCTCGGTGGCTGAGATGCCGCCTGCAACCATCAAGGATCTGCAGGAGCTGAAAGTGGAACATGAGTTTGACCTTAATCTCCCTAGTGAGATCGAGAAGGACTTGGACGAAGCTCTCGCGACTGGAGATGCTGAAATAAAAGGTCATGTTGTCGGGGATCTGATGGAAGACTCTCCCTATCCCGAGGTTCGTGCTGCAGTCCTAAACTATGACGAAGGAGGCACTGGCAACACTATCCGCGCCTGGACCTTGGGTCTGATTTTTGCAACTATCGGTTCTGGTCTCAATGCTCTCTTTTCTCTCCACAGTCCCACGATCTCTATCACTTCCTATATTGCTGAGGTCGTTGCATTTCCTTTCGGCATTGCCTGGGCTCGCTTCCTTCCCAACTTCACCTTCACCCTGTTCGGCAACAAGCTTGAGTTGAACCCCGGGCCGTTCACAAAGAAGGAACATGCCCTCATCACTATCATGGCCAACGCAACCTTCGCGGGTGGGTTTGCGTATACGCTCGATATCATCACCGCGCAGCGCGGTTTTTACGGACAACGCTACGGATGGCCCTTCGAGATATTCACAACGATCTCGACTCAGACCTTGGGATTCGGGTTAGGTGGAGTGCTGCATCGTTTCCTGGTAGAGCCTGCTGCCATGATCTGGCCTTCTAACCTAGTCAACACCACCCTGTTCACAGCGATGCACGAACGTGGGCTAAACCCACCAGACCCTGCCAAGACCGCTGGCTGGACCGTCAACCGATATCGCTTATTCATGTATATCATGATCGGCGCTTTCTGCTGGTATTGGTTCCCGGGTCTGATCGCCCCCTTCCTTAGTGTTTTTGCCTTTGTCACTTGGATCAAGCCAAACAACGTTATAATCAATCAACTATTCGGCGGTGCTACTGGTATCTCGCTGATCCCTATCTCTTTCGACTGGTCGATCATTTCGGGCTACGTCACCAGTCCCATGATCTCCCCCTGGTTCGCTATTGCCAACACTCTCATTGGTATGGTTGCCTGGTTCTGGATCCTGACCCCGGCACTACACTATACCAACGTCTACTACGGAAAATTCTTACCGATGTCCGACTCAAATAGCTATGATAACACTGGTGGGGTTTACAACGTTACTCGTATCTTGACATCCGAATACACCTTCGACCTGGCAAAGTATGAGAGCTATTCCCCGCTTTTCTTGTCCACCACTTTCGCACTATGCTACGGTCTCTCTTTTGCTGGTCTAGCCGCTGTCATTGTCCACGTAAGCTTATTTCACGGGAAGGAGATATGGCACCGCATGCGGGCGGCTGGACAAAAGCACGAGGATATTCACTCTCGCCTAATGGCTAAGTATGACTCGGTACCTGTGTGGTGGTATGTGATCGTTCTTGTTATCATGGCAGCTATAGGATTGGCAGTTGTCCTTTCCTATCCCACTCATATGTCTTGGTGGGCATTCTTCGTCTCTCTCATCATTGCCTTGGTTTGGACCCTGCCTATCGGCATGATCCAGGCCACCACCAACATCCAGCTCGGCCTGAACGTCATTACTGAGTTTATTGTCGGCTACATCCAGCCTGGCAAGCCGATGGCAATGATGCTTTTCAAAACATACGGTTACATCTCTATGTCTCAGGCGTTATACTTTTGCCAAGATATGAAGCTTGGTAAGAAGCATACCAGTCTCACAAGCTTGGGCTTATTTAGAAAGCTGCTTTCATGATTCTGACAAGCTTATAGGTCACTACATGAAGCTTCCCCCACGTGTGACCTTCTGGGCACAGATGGCTTCGTGCATCTGGTCTTCAGCTGTCCAAGTGGCAGTGGTGAACTGGGCGTTTGGTAGCATCACCGACATTTGCTCTCCGACCCAGTCAAACAAATACACCTGCCCGAACGGACGCGTATTTTTCAACGCCTCAGTTATCTGGGGTGTCATCGGCCCTAAGCGCATGTTCTCGGTCGGCCAGATGTACGCAACCCTTCAGTGGTTCTGGCTTGCTGGTATCGCCCTGCCTGTTCTAATCTGGCTCGCCGCTCGCAAATGGCCGCAAAGCCGGGCTAAGTTCTTGAACGCTCCCGTCATTTTCAGCGGCACTGGCATGATTCCCCCTGCTACCCCACTCACCTACCTTGTCTGGGGCACGGTCGGTTTCGTATTCAACAAGTATATCCGCAACCGCTGGCGCGGCTGGTGGATGGAGTACAATTATGTTGTATCCGCTGGGCTAGATGTTGGCACTGCTTTGTGTCTGATTGTTATGCTCTTCGCTATCAGTCTGAGCAAGTCCTCTTTCCCGAGCTGGTGGGGTAATGATCAGGCCCTTGCGACCATGGATTACACCGATACTGCCATTCAGGTTGTCTTGCCTGAGGGTCAGACCTTTGGCCCGAAGATGTGGTGATAAGAATGTTGTTCTCACTATTCGATTTTACCGAGTTTCCTACACATAATAGCTCAAAATTGACATGGTTATTTGAATCCTTTTGACAAAGACACGATAAACACGCTTCCTCGCGTCTGGGAATTTGCGTGGAAACATTCCTTCTTCAGCCCAAAATTGAGATCTTCTACTGGGTCGAGATGTATTCTACTCGTGTCTAGTGCGCGGGTACGATTCCAAATTTCGAGCGTCTCCATAGCTATGAGAGGGTTGCGGTTTGTCCTACCTAATCACCATGAATCCTCTTATCCTCGATGATTGAAACGACGTTATATCACTGCGACGTCAGCAGAAAGCACGTTTCGCCTAATTTCTTACTGAGTTTCCTATGCAACCGAGCTCACATAGGCTTCGTAGTTCAATATCATCAGATTTTTACTAATGATATGTTGATCAAATCACTCCGGTGCCCCAAGTTGGTCTCCGAATACTTGTTTCATGAGATAGGGCGCACCATACATCATCCCCAGCATCGATTCACTTTCTTGGGGATGGCGCAGTTTTCGATATTCACAAAAGATCGGTTGCATAAATTTTGCTTAAGGCATGCTTGATCTACGACCCGTGATAAGCGCTATGGTCCTGACCAAGGGGCTGTATCTCGAATCAGGGTCTCCAATAATTTTTGATATCTAGGCTTCGTTTATCAAGGTCTGCAGAACTTCGTAGAGCCACAACCTACAATATAGTACTATTTACAGGATTCCTCAATTATTACCGTCAGGTAGTCGTAGTACTGTGATCAAAATCGAAATTATCCTTATTCGAGCCGGACCAATTGGTTCAGACCTTTGTCCCGAATATTGTGCAAAGCTCCTTGAGAAGCAATCCTTTTTTTAGAGGTGAATATCGAGGTCTTGCAATAAAAAATGAAAACCAGCTTTAGAACATGAAGAAGCGCGGTTCAGTGCCAACTTAGGAAGCAACCACCTGCGGTCCATTGCCGCTAACGCTTTCCAGGTGCTGCGTGTCTGACGTTTTTCCCGTCTCCCGAAGTTTCTCTTCCACAACCGTCTTATGGGGGTAAAAATCAATTTTACCGTCCTTCTGAATGACTCCCATTCGATCGAGGCAGAGACGTGCGCGCGCGTATGGGTCTAACCTCCAGTGGTTGACCCGCAGTCTTTCAGCGAGGTAAGCCCTCTGACTCTCAGCTGACTGAACTTTGCTTTTGTCTTTCGACTTTGCAGCGACATTCCATTCTGAAGTTGCTGCAAGAAAGTCCTCGCCAATCTGCTGTCGCTCGCGTACGAGTGCGTCCCGAGTAGTGGTGTCTTCCATGATGGCATTTTCATTCTCTTCCGGCTCAATGTACTCGTATTTCCACTTCTCCGCACCGCCCACCTCTTCCAAAAGCTGATCACGAGCGATGAATTTTTCAAGGTCAGCCGCGGAGTTTGTAAATTGAACCTTTGCTGCAATGTCGGGATCCATCCATCCTCGGATTAGTCTCCAAACGCCTGCCAGGGAAGAAATATCAGTTTCAACGATCAAGATCAAGCTAGAGATTGCCGATATTTATCTTTTGAAAACCAAGAAAATATAGTAGAAAGAAAAACAGTGCACGAACCGGAGAAAACCCAAGGGGCATTGTGAATCAACATGATACCCAGTGACTCTGGGTAGTTTGCTTCAAAACACTTCAAGATAAATTTCACGGGAGGATATTCCTGCTAGTAATTAACAAAATAGCTCATTAATTTAAACAGAGCCGCTTGAAGACATGATTTCTTCGTCACATACCATGTTGGAAAGAGAGAACCCGGTCATGTCGAATAGAACAGCCTAAAGACAACATAAGCACACGAACATCCAATAAGAGAAACGACACGCACGGCAGTCTCGACAGGCGGAGATAAGGTGAGCCTCACGGACTCAATGACGTGAACGATGTATCTCTCCAAGGCTTCCTCGCTTTGGGCCCCGGGCTTATGAAGACGGACTCGGATGACGACGATAGGCCGGCCCATCTTGTCTGTACCATGCACGTAGCTCTTGCCCATGCGCATCTGAGCTAGGAAGTCTTTCCCGACCTTCTTCTCAGCCGTGTTCGAGCTTCGCTCCTGCTTCAACGCATGCAGCTCTCCCTTCGCCATAATCTCGTCGTCCACGTGCATCTCCTTGACCCTCCAGACAATGGCATCCATCATCATAGCAAACGCTCTAGGAACATCCCATTTACGGGCCCGAAGAAAGCGTAGGAGCATAGCATCTGGATGATCATGCTTGAGGGTGTCTAGGACGCCGTTGCGTAATTCATAGGGGGTGATCTCTGACAAGGCTTTTTCGACCTGTTTCGTCTCCTGAGCCTTGATTCCCAATTCTCTTATATATGACATGAGCCTCTGTTGATACGCAGAAGTTGCTTTCGGGGCGGTCTTGTCGGAAATGTTACTTTGGGTGCGACCGAGTAGAGATGAGCGCCGCTGAGGCTGGGTGGGACTAGCGTGCTCCTCTACATTTCCATTTGAAAACTCATCGCCGGAAGGCACTTCGGCCGCTTTCAGAAGGATGCTCCACAGCTTCCGCAGTTTGCTTTCCTGTTCCTGGCTGATGTTTCCAAGGAATCCCAGCTTGGGTCCATCTGTGGCCATTTTGTGCTGGAAATTCTTAATTGGTCAGGTATGAAGGATAGACTAAGAAAAACAGAATTGAGATTGGTGTTGCGTGGCAAACGAGACCTTTAGGACAGCCGGAATCCTTGAAGGGTCTATCGACCGCATCATATATGTAAATGCACCCACCCCCAATTGATCGTCGAGAATCCACATGAAACCCCCCCCATCGCCACCCCCAGACTTTGCCTCGGTCCCCAGATGGTTGGAAAGCCAGGTCCATGCACTCGCCCTAGTGAATTCGCAATAGCGATCATGGACAATGATCGACGGGCTGGCCGACCAGTTCCCCAGATTCCACCAGCATCGACGTCTCACAAGCGCCTCGGGTCCTCGGTCGCAGGCTTCCCAAAGCGATTAGAGACACATGTGGTGGATGTTCCGAACTTGGGCAGAATGGACCTCTTCACTTGCAGGGGCCCATCCACACAGAGGCTCAAGAGATGCATCGACACCCGCCATCTTAAGGTGATCAGACTCCGATTTGCAGTGCAGGGGCCCCCCGCGCGTGCTAGTTACAGTAAACCCCTCCCAGCGCTCTGCGACCACATAGCACAATCGGACATGAGATTTAGGTGAGCACGAAATCCTTTGGTTTCCAATTCTTTCGTAGGTATCATTTTGGTGCCTTGATAAGGATATACACGGAACCCCCCCAATCCGAAACTGCTGGGACCATAGGTAATTTGGTTGTTCGGTCAGGGGAAGGGCACCATTCATCACTTGTGGGCAGTACTGCAGGACTACCGTCGATCTACCCTACCGGTGACGGAGTTTGGTCGTCGTCATCCGAGTCCGTCTTCATAAGCTCCAAGTTTCCGTCAGGAAGAATGGGGCAGAGCTCCGCCGGCTCTATGGCGTCATGAACTTGCCGGGGTCTTTTTTCCCCTTTGGTATTACGCCGGTCGCATGCCTCCAGTGGGTCCGTATCAAGATCCCAATTTCCCACAACTCTTCATGCTAAGAATCACCGAGCCGAGAATAGCGCCTCTCAATGACTAGACTATGATCTTGGCCATTATAGAAGCATCAAGCGGGGAATACACCGTTGGATTGAATTACGCATGCTCCTCGGTAGTCATAGGTTGAGAAAAACGTAGGAAACATCGAGACCGGCCCCCGGACCACTTTCCGTGAGATACCTCGGGCCCAATCGACCTTGCTGACTGCATTCTTTCCATCCTTGTACATCGCTAAGAATTCCAATTCTACCGCAAGAAGCTTTCCTGTCATGAGATATATGAAGCCCAGTAAGGAAATTGAACAATAGCCGCAAACCTGCATTCACTGATGTTGTCGACTATAGACGACTTTGCTTTCCAGAGTTTCAGCGATGTGGCAGCCCAGGGCTTTAAAGCTTCCATTTCTTTTA
Organism: Penicillium maclennaniae; assembly: GCF_028827695.1. Taxonomy (NCBI): domain Eukaryota; kingdom Fungi; phylum Ascomycota; class Eurotiomycetes; order Eurotiales; family Aspergillaceae; genus Penicillium; species Penicillium maclennaniae. The sequence continues at coordinate 30,296 of NW_026623215.1, read as the reverse complement.
TTTGAGTATTGAAATGAAGTCCATATAAAAAGGAATCAAATCTTGGCCCGAAAGTTGCCTGGATAAGATTACCCGCAATTGTTACCGACCAAGACGAAGAAGAATTCGTGTATCATTAACAGAAGCAACTAAACGGGAGAAGAAGAAGAGAGAAAGAGGGAAACGAGCATCTACGAAACAAACCCACTTCTATCCCGAATCGGGTTAGACCCACGGCTCCTTCCAGATCACGTTCCCCCTCAGGCCTCTCTCAGGCCACAAGACATTCATGCGTCACAGCAATCCCTCTTCGATTTGATCTTATGCAAATGATGGTTGAACACGATAATTGAAAAAGCTGACACCAGACTTGGGTGACCGCTTTCTAGTTTAGCTTCTAAGTCTAGTGGTGTCCATTCAATACCTTTGCACACACCTTACTTCTAGTCTTACCTTTTTCCACGCCATTTGCCTACTTCTTTCTAGTAGAGGTTAGTTTATCTCCCTCACAAAAGAAAATAGACATCTCTTAGATACCTTTTCATCGTGTGCGGACCACTTAAATGGTAAATTATTTACACTCAGCGTGTTTTAGGAAAGTAAAGGTTTGGCCCAAATTCTACACGGTATGTGGATAGGTAACCAAGAAATTGCTGCTGCATAAGCGGGATGTCTTGCAGATGTAACCAGAAGATCATTCGTGGCATCAGTTTGAACGGTAAAATTGAACAAGGCATAGTGCTTTCTCGCACCTGATCCGAGATCTGATCAGACATAGTTTGATTACGACAAGTTCCCACATCGAGGTAGATACCACCATAGCGATACAGAATAGAAACACGGATCGAGTCGGCCCTCTGGATAGGGAAAGCGAGGTGACCACAAGTATCCACGAACCCTAGGTGATGATTGACGAGGAAGTTACGAGTCGATGCATCAGACAGAGCTAGAAATCGGTCAGTGACGTAGCAAACACAAGGAATTAGATTGATTTCTCATTATCATTCCTAGAAAAATGTATTTTATATCCCAAGCCCTTTAAGCTCGCTTGCAGCAGCTTTGTGACTACACCCAAGAACCTGGTATCATCTCTGTCGCAGTGGCTTGATGCAGAATGAAAGGGACTTAAATTGACTGCGTAGTTTTGTTCCGATCGTATAAGACAGGAGAGCTAAGTAGAGCCACTCGCGGGCCAAAAGTTCTTCGTTTCTATGAAGCAGAATGATCCGAGGCTCAAGAGTATAGAGCAGTAGCCCAAGGATCACCAGGTCAACCAAGAGAGGCAAGAATGTGATACTGATCGACCCTACGACCCTTTCATTTGATCAGCGCGATCTTAGCCGGGTCACGACTCTGCTCTGAGACGCTCTTCATCGTGGATCTATTCGTCTTTAAGTGAAACGCTCGCGAGGTAAAGCGGTGAGAATTTACACAGAACTTTGTTCTGCAACATATATATAAATACTCAAGAGTCCTGTGATGCTATGAAGAATTTGAAGAAAATGAAATTCAGTTGGTGATCGTGAAATGACGAGCGTGTAGATAGTTGACAAATGACCAAAATTAGCGAAAGTGGACTTATTCTGTGAGAGAGAAAAGCAAGAACACTTTCGCTCAGTTCAAATATTGAATTTCAGTCTTAAGTCAAAATCAAGGCGGGCGTGGTATAGTCTAGTCTGGTGCGTCATAGTATACGGAGTAAATCTGAGAGACGATGAAAAGGCCACGATTGTGCGTGGCTTTTGGAGGGAGAATCGTGGTATTTTCACCCGGTGCCTCCTGACTCTGTGGTGGTAGCCAAATTAGGCCTAGCGTAACTTCCCTTAGTACATGTACCTACACAAGGACAGTCCCAGCGCGTAAATCGTACGGCAAAGGTATAAATGAGCCTTGAGTCATCTTTTAAAAAAAAATCCTCAAGCCCTTATTTTCTTAGGGAGCGAAATATTGCTATACTTGACGAAAATTTGATCTTCCACAATGCCAAAGAAAACTAGATTTAAGCGCACTGAAACCAACTGGAACTTATTCGTTCAGCAGCCAGACACGCAAGTCAACAGCGATTATACCGATTCAATAAAGCGCTATCTGAAACACATAGATGTCAATTTCCGAAGGTTCGATCTACTTCTCTCACTTGGTTCTTTCCAGGTCACTAACAAATAATGCCAGGTTTACGCAAGAACTGGACCCGCCTGATGCTCAACACTGGCTCAAGAATATCACCTGCAGGGTAATTTAAGGATTTCTTCGATGGTATCTCGACAACCACAACGTGGAATATCGGTCCAGTTCCTTGTTTTTGAGAAGCTTTTCAGAATGTATTGGGGTGAAGAAATGCGACGTGAATTTTCGTACGATCTTCGTCGAAATATGATCATGGTATGTACCATCTTAACTCCAATTCAACGACGAATACTTACTATTGAAGCTTGTACGCACCACACTTACCGACGAGTACGGGCTTGAGCAAGGGGGCAAAACACAGCCATCAGTCAACATTGACGATCCCTTATACTCGACCTATCACCGTCCTTGCTGTGTGTGATATTGCATTTCCTACTTTTCGCTGCCAAGCCCACATAAGCACGTTACGGAAAATCATGACTTCCATATCGGCACGACCTGGAACATTGGTTGAATCTTCCGGCTATATGGGGGTAAAGGATGCCTTGAAATGGAAAGATATTGAATTATATATAGTGAGACATCCCGAAGATCCTACGTGCCAGGTTCTCCTTATGAGAGTCACACAGAGACTTAACAAAGGCAAGAGGAACAAAGACGTACCGTAAGAAGCACCAACACAAATGAGATATGTACTATCCTAATAGAACAGACCTTTTTTCACCTACACAGAACGGAACGATAACCTGGGTCTTTGTGTTATTCAGGATATTCTCGAGTATGTCTTTCTCGCAAATGCGTTTGCCAGTGAGCATATTAAATGTCCCCGGGACATTTGGAACCTCACAAAGATTCCGGAACACCGGCTTAGTACCCCTATTCACTTCAAAGAGGCTATCAAAAAAATTCCAATATTCAGAAGAGCTATGAAGAATAAAGAAGTTGTCTGGATCACAGATCCACGACGCGCACTGACTTACGGCGCAGCGCTAGAATATGAGAAATCTACAAGAGCTTAGCTGGGTCCAAAGAAAAAGGGACCCCATACAAATATCGGAAAGGGGCTGCTAGCGATTTAAGTCCGGACAGATTGAGCTCAATTTTAATCTGACTATTATGCACTAATGCGCCACTCTAGGGCATCTGGACGAACAATCAAGGAATGTCATTATGGGCCACCAACGGAGCGGCACATTCGCCCACTATGTCTCTGTTATAAATGATAATCAATCAGCCTTTATGGAGACACCCGCCAGAGATGCTTTGCTTAAGCTTGCTTGCAACTCAAGCCTCACACGGGATGCATCCGCCCCTCAGGATCTCACAGACCCACAAAAGAGGTCTCTTGAAAACGACCAGGAGCTCGATCAATTGAAGCGAGAATGTCAAGGACTTCGGAACGACCTGATTGCAGAATTTCGTCAACTGAATAAAGCAAGATGTGCTCACGCCGGGCGATATAATGTATATGCATCCTTCAAAGGAAATTCAAGGCCCGAAGGAAGAAAATTCACGACAAGGCGAAAGAAAATGCCCGCAACCAAGTTTTTGAGAATATTGGGAACAATATCATCGATCAGAAATATCAGGGCAACCCTGTGAAATTCGAACCGGACACGCCGCATATACAGCCGGAAAGAAGGGAGCTCGCGGAACTTGAATTCAAGAACAGAGATGTTGACACCATTGATGATGCAGAGTAGATTGAAGACCGTATCCGGTCACTAGAGCTACGACTACGACTTCACGGACTCCATGTGCCGAAGGCCTTGCAAAAGCGAGTAAAGTTTGAGTCCATGCCCGCTATCAAGTCTGAACCGCAATCATTCCCAATGAAGAGCGCCACTGGCCTTGAATGTCCAGTGTGCTTAGGGGTCACCGACATACACCCCGCAGCAAAGCAATTTGAATATTCTCGGAAGGACGCGCTGCAAAAGCATTTCAGGACCCATAAGCTTCCACAAATATTTCTAAAGGGTCGTCAGTGCGATATCCCTGGCTGTTCAAAAGTGCTGTTAAGGCTTCCGGAGTACATGCTGCACCAAGCGAAGTGCCACAAAATCATCCTTTGGAGCGGATCGGTGCAATCTCGTTGTTTTTCTATCATCGTTGAAATGAGGCTGAATGTGAAAGCCGCCGGGGCATGATCAAAGACCTATTGTGCATCGAGTATTTGATGAATGTGATTTCTCTTCGTCTTACAAACATGGGTTACTTTCACGAATACCGGCGCGACAAAATGAGGCTGTGCATTTTTCAGAACTTCAGGCTATAGAGCCTTAAAGTGTAGGATTTTTAGCCCATATAGTCTAGAAGTGACACATGCTGCAAAGTCGGTCAACATATTAATGGGGAGTCCCAGAGCCGGACGGTTTTATGACAATAGCCGACCGCTAGTAGCTAGTTATTAGGCAAGAACGCTACGAGTGTACATCCGTTAGAGGCGATTGTGAATTATCCTTAAGAGTCAGTTGTAGTATGCCTGTCGCGGTATCCCAGAGCCGGACTGTTTCATCCGAAGAGCTTGACGCCAATAGCCTGCCGTCAGGCGAGAATGCCACCGACTGAACGGAACCTGAATAGCCCACGAGTGTCAATCGCAGTGCGCCTGTTGGGCTTTCCCAGAACCAGACTGTCTGATCAAGAGAGCTGGTCGCTAATAGCTGCCCGTTGGGTGAGAATGCTAGCAACTGAACCCAATCTGAATGGCCCTGGAGAGTCTGTTGTAGTGCGCCTGTCGCGCTGTCCTAGAGCCGGACGTTATTCTATTTCGACATGACACCGAGGACACACCGGTTAGCAAGGCTCTGATGTTGTTGTTACAGATTGGTTGCAGTAGTTTACGTAGAGAATAAACTAATGTGTACTCCGTACTGGTTACTTTTATAGGGTTCACGATAGCACAGTGTGCAATATGCGACATAGATCACTTTCGAACGGAAAAGTGCTTGGCACTGAGGTTTAATCGCCTTGAAATCACAGTTACGCATAATGATTATGCTACTCCGCACCGCCTCCGCTTTGTCTTTTCAAGCTTTCCAAACCCTTTCACCTCCAATTGAGGGCGGTCCCTTATACAAGACATGGTAGAAGTCGACACCACAATGGATTTATCTCCACCTTCATTATATCGTCCCCAGCGGGATAATTTCTATACCAGTCATGATTCCATCAACGGATTCGAATCTGGAGGCCACTATCCTATGGCGAAGAACTGGTGCAATCGGTTCAACAGGGGTTTTGCTATTAAAACCATTTAAATTTAGCACTGCATACAGATAAGTAGTACTGACCAGAACCATACTCACCTGGGAAAGGCTTACTATCTGCCTGTTGATATCAGAAACAACAGCCAAATTGTCTGGGGAGCCACTGGAATAATATCTCTGCCTAACAGCAACCCGTCGTGCTTGAAGTGCACTCATGGCCGCAGTATACGCATCACAGCTGAGGTCTTGTCGCATACTTATCCCATTCAGAGAATTAACATGAATTGGGGTAGCTGTAGTGGCAGTAGCAAATAGAAAAGTAAGAATAAATGGGAGGAAATGCATCTTAGCAGTCATGGGAGTGGGAGTAGACCTGGCACTCACCCGCGGGTGACCCTTAAGACCCTCCACCCGCACCTCCTCTTGGCGGGTGGAGGGTCTAACATCTCGACCCTGAGGGTCGGATATAGAGGTGCCCGACCCTCCGAGGGTCACCCTCAGGGTCCCCACGTGACTGATTTTAGCAAAAAATTTACGTTTTAGGCAGAAAATCATATTTTAGGCATTAATCCACTTAGTTATCTATCCTAAAATAGTAAGGCGTGTCCTAAATAGGCAAAGTGTGTCTTATGCGGGTCGGTTAGAGCCCTCCGCGGGTGACCCTTAAGGGACCCTTAGAGGGTCAGGGTCAGGGTCAGGGTCAGGGTCAGGGTCGGTGAGGTTGGACCCTGACCCTCGGAGGTGCGGGTGGGGGTTCTTGACTTTGGACCCGCGGGGCGGGTGAGTGCCAGGTCTAAGTGGGAGTTTCTATGGATAGTCGAAATAACTATTTGTGAAAGTAACAAAGCTGTCATGCTCAGAATAATAGGAATGTAGGTTTTATACTTTATCTTCTTCCTTTAGCCCCATTTTCCTCCCTGCAACCCTGCAACTCAACGCCTAATAGAAACTAAGGTTATAGGAGGAGGCCTTTATTATTACAAGTTAATACCTAGTAATATAGACTATTACTATATACAATATGAATAATATAAAGATAAAGACCTACCTAAATGGCTTAGGTTCGAGTTATGCAGGTTCGGGTTGGGTTATCTACCTTAACCTAAACCCACGTGCGGGTCAAAGAACCTGACCCGAACCCAAGCCATTTACGGGTTCGGGTTGTGTTAGGTTCGGATTCGCGCGGGTTTTGGCGCAGCCTAATAATAGGCTATATCTAAAGACCTAGTATAGAGAAATAACGCGAGGGAATCTTTAAAGGTATTATCTTAACTAGTGGAATTTATATTTTATAGTAGGTATACCTCTTCTCTTCGTATATTTACCACTCCGTTTAACTAATAGCCTTTTTAAGCACACTATTTAAGCACGCTATTTAATCGCACCGTTTAACCACTACTCTCGTTAGTTATCACTCTCGTAAGACTGCACTGTTATGACATAAGGCTAGCATAGTTTCGGAACGGAGCCGCACCGTCGGAAATAATTCCCCGGGTGTCTATACGAAGAACTAAGTTGTTTGGAAGTCAACTTGATCTGCTCGTTGTATATAAAGCCTCACGTATTCCTACTGAAATGGATAAGAGTAACCAAAATTCCTCTGAGTTACAACAATTTTCCCTCGATCCGGGTCATCATCAGGTGGTATGAACCGCCAGGAAATGAAAATCTAGTCATTCCGTCCCTTTCAAAGGATATACCGGAAACTCCCAATCTGACGATCTGTCTTGTTCGACAACTCATCGGATAGTTCTTCCCGGGCAGTCATCTCTTCAGGTCGTCCGTATCGCCTGTCCCTCCGTCTGTTCTCCCAGTTGTAGTAAACTAATAGGCAGAAGAGAAAAGAGGCGCCTAATGCGAAGCCAGCTATAGATGCTTGAATCCCAGTCTTTTCAACACGTCAGATATAGGCCTGTAGAGAGGGCATACACACTTACTGGATACGACGGTGCCTCCGATGCCAGAAAGAATTGCGGCCCCACAATATTCCCCGCGCAGTAAGCCACAAAAAGTGAGGCGCTAACCACACTTTTCTTCGAAAAGCCTGCCACATTGGACGAGATAACACTCAGGGTAATTGGCATATTGACTGCGTAGACAACACTCAAAGTCAAGCCCACCTCACGGCCCGCCGCATTATCAGGATGTAGTTTCCAGACAAGAAGCATGCCGAGCATGGAGACGAGTAAATTAAAAATCATGCAGAGGATGCGGCTGGATGGGATAAATGTAGTAATAGCGGCAGAGAGTAGGATAAAGACAATCTCAGCGCCCCCCAGAGGCATTTGGAGTAGAAGTGCTTTGAAATTGCTAAAGCCAAACCCTGTGGTGATAATCGGCGCAAACTAAAAGCAGTTAGCGTCAATCAAGTCAATTCAGAGCAGGTAGAACGAACAGTTGTTAGGCCGCCGTTGGCCAAGTTGGATGTAAAGGTATAGAGAACGAGAAACCATGTCTGCGGGTCGAGAGTGGCCTCTAGGGCTTGATTCCACTTGAAGGACCCAAAGTCTAGCACACCGGTTTTATTCTCGAGCGTTCGTTGCACGGCGATTGCGCGCTCCTTTTGGTTAAGGAAGACGGCTTTCGCCGGGGAGTCTGGCAGGAGTAGAAAAAGAGCCCCAGCATATGCAGATGTAACGGCACCAAGGATAAGAAATAGCAGCTTCCAGTGGGAAATGCTTGTCGCGCTAATATGTCCAATGCCGTAGGAGATCACGCCACCCAGGAGCGCCGCGATACAGTTTCCAAAGTACCAGGCAGATTGACTAAAAGTGATGAGAGCGCGAAACAGCAAGAGAATCTCCAGACCACTTACCGGAGAGGTTGCTCCTTCCGCTTATAGAACAGACCAGTGATCAAACTAAAACCTGGCGCAATAGCTGCTTCTCCGACACCAAGGAAAAAACGAGCCACCATTAGGCCAGCAAAATTTCTGCAGGCGGCATGGCACATGAGAACGCCACCCCAGAGAAAGACCGAAGCGGCCAAGTATTTGCCGATAGGGACTCGAACAATCAGGTACGAGCTTGGCCAGCTCCAGACGAGATATCCAAAATAAAAGATAGCCGAGGTCCACGCAAACTGTGGCCCGTGCAGATTCTACGTCGAGTCCGACGTTGTCTCAGCTTTATATACATTGAATTGACGGAAGGGAAGTGACATACCAGATCCTGGCGAAGATTAAATAGCGCCGCTTGGCCGAGGATAAATTTATCGAGGAATTGAAGGAAATAGGCGCATGCCATCAATGGAAGCAAACTTGATCGGTTAGAGTCCATCCATTATGTTTCAATGTTTTAGCATGCTGGCGGAGACTTACACAAAGTCGAGTTTCTGCAGAACCTTTCGCTCCTCCTCTGGCGTCGACTGGACCTCGAGTATTTCTCCTAAGTCGGCGTCATGGCTAAATTTTTTAACTTCATTCTTCAGGTCGTTTTCACTTTGCATATTAACCGCTTGCAACTCCATCGTCCAATGTCGTTTAAAAGAAAATAGTATTGAAAGGGAACACTTGACAACGATGAGTCGAAGGGGGAAAGATCATTCCACTCTATCCGTCCTTAACGGCAGTTTGTATAAAGAGACGGCGAGAAAGACCGTCGGCAAATAAAAACATTAACTCTGCAGCAGACCCGACAGGTCGGACATTTGTCGCTTTCTTGATAGAGTTCGGTCAAGGAATTTGACGACCCAACTGTATCCAAGACATACTACGGCCATCCCTCATCTCTATCCCCTAAAGTAGTGAAAAATATCAAAATTTAACGCCCCGATTTTTCATTGAACTTCTCATTGGTCAATATTACCTTTCAAAGGAAAATAGTCAAACACGGTGATATTCCGTAGTGGAGCCTTCCACCCAGTAATTCTCGTATGATCTGGGGAATAATTCTGGAGAAGCGGGGTTTTCATCCAGCTCCACGATCGGCAAACGGTAATTCTCGTATGGTGTGGGGAATAATCCTGGAGAAGCGGGGGCCCATCCAGCTCCACGATCGGCAAACAATGGCGGCAGATACTAACTGTGGGGAAAGCCAAGAACGCGCCACTATTGACTCGTTGAACCAGTTGACCATGCTCAGGATTACATGTGATGATCCAAGAAGTGCATAAATACTTTTGACTAGCTGCCATGGCCGCGCCACTGCCCCTTCAGAAAAGTCGTCGGCAGTCAAACTTACAGGCTCGGCTGTCAGTCCAATCACCAGTGAACGAAGCGTTGATCTAGGGGAGGGTGCGCATGAAGAACGACTGGCCAAACATTACTGCCTTTCCGCGTCACGTGAAATTCCCAACACCCAGGCACCCACTTCAAGCATACAGTGGCACCGCAAAAGTCTAGAGACTAGAGACCATCCTCCCTTGACCGCCTACTTTCTGCCACCTATATTCTGCCGTTCCAAAAAATCCAATATAATCACATTAAACTAATACTTAGTATTTTCAAAATCACACCCTCAAGTACTCAATTGGCCATGCCCGTACTAGTCCGTACTGGAATGGCCACGTTCCGATAATATCATCTGCGGCAGAGGGACGGTTGGTAGTTGTAACTGGCCCACGCCCGTGGGAAATCACGTGCACGCACGTGAATAGACCCACTCGGACCAGAATACGACCGCCTGGATGTGTAAATAACCTTTCTTCCTTAAGCTTAATGAAAATAGTATATTGCCTAGTCCAGTTGAATTAAGCTCGACTTTCGCCCTTTATATTTATTGAGCTTCCTCTTACGGACAAGAGTACCCCCTAACTAGAGCGTCAGAAGTAGACCTGGCACTCACCCTCAATTTGGACCCGCCAAGACGCCAAGGAGGGTCCAAATTTTGACCTTAGACCCTCTTAGGTAATATTTGAAGGCACAAATAGGCCTTAATAGGTAATTTTCTGCTTACAAATGGTGTTTTATACACGCTTATGCAAAAAGGGACCCTCAATGAGGGTCCCTTGGCGGGTGGAGGGTCCGGACTTTGGACCCTCCGGCCAGGTCTAGTCAGAAGACGACCGAGCATAATCGCCGTCGTAAAGGAATACCCCTAGTTTCGTATACTAGATGTAAGTAAGGACGAAGAACGCACCTATAAACGGATATTATGCGAAGCGCCTACGATCACCTCCAATTAGCGAAATACGGACACAATCGTACGAGTATAAATAAGGATAGATAGACTATAGTTAAATAGTCCCCTAAGCTAGTTCTAACGGTTCGCCTAGGAGTAAAGCTAATACGTAAATAACTAGAACGAAGCCCTATAGTTAGACCTAGCACTCACCCGCCCCGCGGGTCCAAGATCAGGAACCTCCACCCGCACCTCCGAGGGTTAGGGTCTATTGGAATATAGACCAATGCTACTGTGGGAGATCCAGTGGGAGATCTAATGGGAGATCAAGTCTTTTATCCTTCGATGAATAAAAGAATATTTCCTTAATAGGAAACCTCAGGGTATGATATGATGATTGAAGAAGAATTATATTTTTCTTGTAGGGAATTGCGGACATATTTGTATCCAATGAACAATATTCTAGGCCTATATTAGACTTGCATTGTTTTAAGTCTAGGCCTGTCTTGCTTTGAAATCAATTATAGTCTAGGCATCATTTTTAGTCTAGACCTATTGTCAAGGCATCATTAATAGTCTAGACCTATATCAAGGCATCATTAATAGTCTATCCATAGAACACCTTTTAATAGACCTATTATAATTAGGTGACTTTTCGTATTTACCTGACCAATTATAAAGATCATAGTCTTCTTGGATGACTAAAGGTAATGCTGACAGTCCTTGATAATGCTGACAAAGATAATGCTGACAGTCCTTAAATATGCTGACAGCTACATAGAAAGATCTATCCTTATATTCAACATATAAGACCAGATTGCATTGATCACGTGACCAGATTTTTCTTCTATCAAAATGATATTTTGACCACTTCTGATACTGGTCCGCGGCCCTCCCCCGAACGATAGGCGGGACCATTTTCCTTCAGAGGTAAATGGTCCGCCTTCAGGCATGAATGGTCCGTTCCTTCGGGGGTGCCTTCGGGCATGCCTTGCCCGCGGACTTCGACCATGGTCTTCGGACCTCGGTGAACAGACTTCGACCCTCGGTCCCCTCAAGGATAGGCGGACCACTTTCCCTTAGGGATAAAATGGTCCACCTTTGGGTATGCATAGCCTGATACTGCGGGGAAGCTTTCGGGGTGGCTTAAACCGGTCGATCCTTGACATCATTCTTTTGGCTTTTCTTCGGTTCCCTTCTTTGCCACCTTTATTATGTTGCTGCCTAGTGTTTGTAAGTCATTTGTATGATATTCTAGACGTTATTTCTGGGCTATCCTAGCCTATAAATATGTCCTTCTTTTCTAGCAGATAAGAATCAAGTCATTTTCCACTTTCCAAAAAGTCATCTCTACCTTCTTCCTTTGATCCTCAGGACTGTGGTTCTGCCTTCGTTTAGGCTATATCTGCTTATAGTCTATCCTATGACCTTTGACCTTCTTCCGTTGTCTGGCACTGACTGACCTAGCCGGACTAAGGTTGATCCCACGGACTAAAGGGGCCACGATCTGCTTCGTGGTAGCTTTACCCTTCTAGCCCGACATATATTATTTAAATTAGTCTTATAGATCTACTTAGAAAGATAAATATAACTCCTAAGACTAATATTATAGAACTAGAGTAAAAAGAGGATTATATATAAGCGCTACACGCTTAATAGTAAAAGCGAGAGATCGCCAATATACTAAATAAGATTAGTTTCTTAATTATTATTATATAATAATTAAATCTTTAAGCTTATTATCTATATATAAATTTCTAGGTTCGCTATCTTACTATTTATATTAATATAAGCCTATAATATTATAAAGCCTTTTATAATCTTTAGCCTAAAGAGCTAAAGCTTATACTTATTTAAGATATATATATATAATAGAACTTAATATATCTTATACTTTATTAGGCTAAGAGACTCTAAGCCACTTTTAATATCTTTTACTTATAATATAACTAGCCTTATTTTATATTTAGCGTAAAAGAGTAGCGATAAATCGACTATCTCCTATTTATCTTATAGCCCGTCTTTAAATATATAACGATCGTTTATATAACTAAAGACTTAAGTATTTACTTAGTCTTTAATTTCTATAATAAGATTTTAATTATCTTAAAAAGTCTATTTATTAACTCTAGTAAAAGAAGATTATATAGAAGTATCTTATACTTTCCTTACTTAAGGCTATATAAAAGAAGCTATCAAAATATTATAATATAATAAATAGTATGAAAGGTAATCTTTGTACTATTAGTACGATCTTAGCGCCTATAAATAAGCTATAGTTCTTTTTAATAAAGGACTAGGGATTAGATAATCTAAAAAAGAACTAAAAAAGAATTTACTATGAGTCTTAAGTCTTTCTTTAGATAATAAGTATCTTCTATAAGATAGGCTCCAATTTAAATAGTTAGTTATTAATTATAATAATAGATATAGATTTAATATTTAATGACTTATAATAATTACTATCTCTATAATATAATGAGCTTATAAGATATCTTAAAAATTATATATTCTTTTTTCTTTCTTACTAAATTACACTAAATCTTCCTTTTAATAATTATATAAGGCTTCTCTTATGTCAGCATATTCAAGGACTGTTAGCATTACCTTTGTCAGCATATCAAGGACTATCAGCATTACCTTTAGTCATTCAAGAAGACTATGATCTTTATAATTGGTTAGGTAAATACGAAAAGCCACCTAATTATAATAGGTCTATTAAAAGGTGTTCTATGGATAGACTATTAATGATGCCTTGACATAGGTCTAGCCTATTAATGATGCCTTGCCATAAGTCTAGACTATTAATGATGCCTTGATAATAGGTCTAGACTAAAAATGATGCCTTGACAATAGGTCTAGACTAAAAATGATGCCTAGACTATAATTGATTTCAAAGCAAGACAGGCCTAGACATAAAACAATGCAAGTCTAATATGGGCTTAGAATATTGTTGATTGGATATAAATATGTCCGCAATTCCCTACAAGAAAAAATTAATTCTTCTTTAATCATCATATCATACCCTGAGGTTTCCTATTAAGAAAATATCCTTTTACTTATCGAAGGATAAAAGACTTGATCTCCTATTAGATCTCCCACTGGATCTCCCACATCTTAGGTATTCTAAAAAGAGTATAAATATAAGTTTTCTATATTTATAAGCCTTATATAAGATATGATATTAATTCTAATAACTGAAGTAAGAGCAAAATATCTCTTTAACTTTACCTAAGATATCTATTATTATTAATAAGGCTTATTAAAGCTAAAAATAATTTATAATATTATACTTTAGATATATATAATAAGATCTAATCTTTATAAGTAGAAGTAGCTTATCCTATAAGAATATCTCTTATATTAAGAGATTCTAAGCGATAACTAAAATTAATAAAACTTAGGAAAAATCCTTTAATTAAACTAATAATACTAAAAATAATAATATATAGGCTTAGAATAAGGAGTCCCTTCTATAATCTTATATAATAATAGTTAATCTTAAATGAATAAAGATTATAGATTACAAGAAGGATAATAATAATAATTAGACCTGGCACTCACCCGCCCCGCGGGTCCAAGATCAGGAACCTCCACCCGCACCTCCGAGGGTCAGGGTCTAACCTCACCGACCCTGACCCTGACCCTAACCATCCGAGGGCCCCTTAAGGGTCACCCGCGGAGGGCCTGTCCCGACCCTTAGATAACGCACTATACCTATTTTGGATACGCCTTACTATTTTAGGATAAAAGACTAAGTGGATTAACACCTTAAATATAACCTTTTTGCCTAAAACGTGACTTTTTTCCTAAAATAAGTTACTGTAGTGGGAGAACTGGTGACATAATGAGCCTATGTGTGGCCTCAGGCATGATTTAATGTCTGCAGTGCATAGTACATCTCCAGACACACTTGGAGAGAGACAAGTCATCTACCCAATTCATTCAGGATTCACCCAATTTCTTTTATCCATGATGCAGCATTAAGATTATCCCGCACGGCCGCAACAGGGCATCAGTACGGCCTCATCCAGCATCCTCTACACCAGACAGGCAGTGTGTGTGTGTGTGTTGTCCAGTCTGCATCGCCAGACAGCCATCGAGCCGTTCCCATTTCATTACGTAGGGAACCTGAGGGTGACCCTGAGGGTGACCCTCGGAGGGTCAGATATTCAGATGCCCGACCCTTAGGGTCTAGAATTCGGACCCTCCACCCGCTAAGAGGAGGTATAGGTAGAGGGTCCGGAGGGTCACCCGCGCGTGAGTCCCAGGTCTAATTCTAGCTAAGAATACTTATCTATATAAAGCCGAACTTTTAATATTTAGAATATAAATATATATATATATTTAGGGAGACCTACTTTAATAGTTAATAGATATCTTTAAATAATATAAATTAGATTAGTTAATACCCTAAATACTTCTAAAGCTAGCCTCTTAATATTATTCCAAGTTAATAGCGCTTAGAAAGCTATCTAAAAGGTAATCTTAAAGAATATATACCCTATCAAGGTCTATTAAAGTATAGTGAAGTCTAATATTATATAAAAGTATCTTTATAATTATAAATATTACTTTTATAAAGTTACTACTTTTATATGTATAGAGCTAAATAAAAGCTCTAAGGTTATCTATATTAGCGGATAATTACTTAACTATACTATTAAAACTTAGCGTATATATATAGAATAGGTTATAGAAAGATATAGTAATAAAATTATTACTTAGTAAGCTTATAAGAATTAAATTAAATATAAGTTTTTAGAATATCTTAGACCTAAAAAATAATAGGATAAGTTTATAAACTTAAGGTAAGGGTAAACTTTATTCTATAATTATATAATTAACCTATGATAAGCTATATATAATTATAATATAGATATCTAAACTAATCCTAATTTAATTCTTATAAAAGGGTATAAATATAAACCTAAAGAAGCGTTAGATAAAGGATTAAGAATAAGATTATCTAACCGCTTTATAAGATATTATCTAAAGATTTCCGGTCCATGGACGGGTTCTGGAGACCTACTCCCTGCCCATGGGCCATGTCAATGTCTAGGCGTAATTGGCTGCCCAGACCACCGCAGAGATGACGCGCATCCTTGACAAGAGAGAGCAGGCGGAGGTCACAAAAAAAAGCGCAAGATTCGTACAGGGGTACCTCTCTCTGTCGGGAATACGATCACGCTCATAAGATCGCGGGATATTGCAGAGGCAGACAAAAAGAGGCGGAGGAGGACACGGGACGCTAAGAAACAGCGCGATGAAATGCTGCGCAATGACCAAAGTAAGGCCGCGGAGAATACAAAACGGGAGGCAGAGCTTAGATGGGGGACTGGACCAGATGGGGAGCTATTCTATTGTATAGATAAGCGAGGAGAAGTGTTGTACATAGGTTCTGAAATGCCAGAAGCGTAGAAAATGATAATTAGTCTAGGGCATAATTAGACCACAGAGGGCTTAGGATTAAACGGCCTTGTATATAGCCACTGATGATGAAAGTCCCTGCTGGCATAGCCGATGACTACCGATTGCCGTGTCTGTGGACCATGCACTATCTAGTATGTATAGCGTCCAGAGTGGAGTATTAATCTTTGCAAGTGTTCCCATGGGTACCCCAAGTTGAGTCGCACGGTAGGCGGCCTTCAACGGTGTTTGGTCCGGCAACGGAGCACTTAAGTTCAATTGCCGACAGCGTATGATAAGTTTTTCATTTGTTGCCATTTTCGTCATAGTCAACGCACGTACCCAGAGACAGCATAGACGGGAGTTCGGCATTTCGTGGGTACAGGCTGGGGTAAACGTGGAGAAATGCCGAGGAGACGCGGGGTATCTCGATCAGTTACCATGAACGGAACGGCCAAAGCTAGGATTCTTACACGTGGTGACCACCTTCGTATGCCGATTGTTTTGGATAGCCGTGTGGAATCGATATATAAATTGCGGCTACATATATGGAGTGATCTGATCTGTTCTATCAACGACAAGCAGACATTGGAGAAAGTCTATCATTGAGCAATATGCGATCTGCGGGTTTCACACTGTTGGGCTCCGCCATCCTCATCGGCCAGGGACTCTGTGATGGCAACCGCGAGAGCAATCCTAGAGCCATCCCAACACCGCAGCAGGATACTCCCTACTGTGCCCAACGACCTCCAGGCATTCTCTATTGAATTCGCCTACTTTCCTGACTATGCTGGAAACAAGTCTTATCCCAATGAGTTCTCCAAGAACCTTCTTGCCAACTTCAAGACTATCACGGGCGTGCCGCCGACAGTGAGAGTCGGAGGTACCTCTCAGTACGTCTAGATTTCTTGAAAAGCCGCTTTTCCCTTGACCAGAGAATCTGACGCACACACAGAGATCATTCATACTATCATCCCGACCAAGAGGAAAACATACAGCTTATCTATGCGAACCCGAATGACGACCAGCCAGATACGATCTACTATGGCCCAACATTCTTTGAGTCCTACCATACTCTGGGCAATGTCAAGTTCTTCCACGGACTAAACTTGAATCAGAACCACTCTATCCAGATACTTCAAGAGGCTGCGGTCGAGGCATGCACCTCGATCGGTCCTCAATTGGAGCTCTTCGAGTTGGGCAACGAGTGGAACTTTGCACCTGGAGAATACCGCGCAGCTAATTACTCAATGCTGGACTATGTGCATGAATGGAACCAGAAATCTGCCGCTGTTAAGGCCGCTGCTCAAAAGGCTTGCCCTGGACCTTTCCCCGGGTTCCTCGCGCCTAGTTTTGTGCTGGGTAACATCATCGAGAGCCAGTGGTCTGCGGAAGAGGTCTTCAACCTTGGCTACGATCCTCAGAGCTTGACCAGGGAGCTTTCGTTCCACAAGTGAGTTGTTCTCCCTTCATCACTCCCAATTTTATCCAACTGACTCCCCTCGCCTCAAGCTACATGGGTGTCAACGAGCCCCCCCCATAATCCTCCGGTGGATTGGGATCTCCAACGTATGGTTTCTGAATATAATATGTCGAAGCAAAAACTGACCGCAACAGGCCGCCTGATGAACCACACCAATATCCAAGAGAGTCTAGCATCCCAGATCCAGCGCGCCAAGAACCTCGCGTACCTCGGACATCCTTATGTTCTTGGAGAGCTCAACTCCATCGCGAACCAGGGCATCACTGGCGAAACAAACACATTTGGAGATGCCTTGTGGCTAGTTGATTTTTCCTTCTGGGCTGGCGCTCATGTACGATCATCCCAATGTCCCTTATCATTGCGATAAAACCCCGTTAACATATCCCTACAGAATATCAAGCGCCTCCATTTCCACCAAGGCCTCGACTACCGCTACGCGTCATGGCAACCGATCCTCGGCAAGGGGCAACCCCCTACCACTCGTCCCCCGTACTACGGCCAGATCATGGTTGCCTCTGCTCTTGGCCACTCGCACAACGCTCGCGTTGTCAACATTCCCTTGGATGAGGAAACCGAGTCTGCTTACGCGATCTATGATGGAGACAGACTGTCTAAGCTTGCCGTCATGAACATGCAGGCTTTCAACCAGACAACTACTGGTATCCGCCCGAGCAATGAGTACCAGTTCAAGGTCCCTGGCCACTACCGTCAGGCCAAGGTTGAGAGACTGATTGCGCCAGGAAGCGATGCTACAGAGGAAGTTACCTTTGCCGGTATCTCGTATGACCATGACCTTGCAATGGGTAAGCCCGTTGTGGTTGATCCCAAGGAGAAGTTTGTGGTGATTAAAGATGGTGTTCTCCGTGTTGTTGTACCTGATTCCTCTGCCGTTGTCGTGTCGCTTAATTGAGGTACTTCATCGTACACCTGAAAGCAATACACAACAAAACGTTGTTTCCGCGTTTACATATACTTCCAGTTATTATAAAGAGGTATCAAATTAAGCGGAACCCGTTCAGCGTGGTAATAGGAGCTAGCATTTAGGGAGAGAGACGTCTGTATTCGAAAGGCTATAGGGAAAGCCTGGGGATACCCCTATATCAATTCTCACCGTATCCATCCGCTACATCCCTATCCATCTCTTTTTTTGCAATTATTCAAGTTAATTTACAGCTAAAGATGGATCAAGCCCTTGAGCCAATGTCGGGATATCCAAAAGGAGACCGGAACCCTTTGAGCGGCAGAAATGAAGCAAATGGTCACGGAATTACCCGTAAGAATTAATGACAAATCAATTGTGAAATTTATGGTCTTGATATCAAATCACACAGAGCTCTATCTAGGTTTCTGTCTATCCCTTCCAACGATAATTCCTCCAAATACAAATTGCATAATGAAAATGTGTTATATAGGTCCTAGCTTCTTCGGAGACTGTTAAGATCTAGTTATTTAGGATAGAGCCTATCGACTAGATAGAAGATTAACGGCGTAGTACTGAAACTGCTCATTCAATCGCAAGACTGAATCTTAACAGATTTAAGTTCAGGGGACTATGAAACCCCTTATTATACACGAATCTATGTCGATCCTCAGAGGATCCTTCCCCTGAAGTATACTAGGGAATTGCAGCAGGCCTAATTCCTAACAAATACCTACTTAGAATAATCGCATGATAGCCCTTAGCAGCACGAAGAGGTGCTAGTATATTACTAGAGGGTCGTGATATGGTACGCGGCATGACGCTCAGATCCGCGGGGGAGCATGAAATTAGTGACTCAGGTCCCATCTTGTGAAAATGTCTTGAGAACACAAATCTCATCCCGCGGAAAAGCATGATTTCTTACATCGCTAGGCTAAAGTTAGCTAAAGCCGTAGCTATGAAAGTTCTCAAACTTCGAGACAAGAGAAGAACACTAAGACGAATCACGGTATAAGGACTAAGGCCCTAATCCTTGTCGGTGGTGAACAGGCGTCCTTTATGCACATCCGTCTACTATATCTTCTCGCAGCAATCACTAGCGTAGTCCCCAATTATCTTCAACACCTACTATAATATTTTCTTAGGAATCTTATACTATTACACGCTTTTGGTCCGTGCGCCTATATGTAAAGGTCCCGTAGACGGTAGGAACCTAATATGCTATTATATATAAAATATCCGAGATCTAAATACTCCTTACCTTAAGCTAATTAGTAATAATAAAAATATTAATAATATAGAATTAGTTATTGTCGGCATATAAGGGGAAAGCTACCACGAAGCACTTCGTGGCCCCTTAAGTCCGTCGGATCAACCTTAGTCCGGCTAGGTCAGTCGGTGCCGGACAAAGGAAGAAGTTCAAAGGTCGTAGGATAGACTATAAGCAGATATAGCCTAAACGAAGGCAGAACCACAGTCCTCAGGATCAAAGGAAGAAGGTAGAGATGACTTTGGAAAGTGGAAAATGACTTCAGGAGAGTGGAAATGACTTGATTCTATCTGCTAGAAAAGAAGGACGTATTTATAGGCTAGGATAGCCTAGAAATGACGTCTAGAATGACATACAAATGACGTACAAACACTAGGCAGCAACATAATGAAGGTGGCAAAGAAGGGAACCGAAGAGAAGCGAAAAGAATGATATCAAGGATCGACGGTCTGAGCCACCCCGAAGGCATCCCCGTAAGATCAGGCTATGCATGCCCAAAGGTAGACCATTTTACCCCTGAGGGAAAGTGGTCCGCCTATCCTTAAGGGGACCGAGGGTCGAAGTCTGTTCACCGAGGTCCGAAGACTATGGTCGAAGTCCGCGGGCAAGATATGCCCGAAGGCACCCCCGAAGGAATGGACCATTCATGCCTGAAGGCGGACTATTTACCCCTAAAGGAAAATGGTCCCGCCTATCGTTCGGGGGAGGGCCGCGGACCAGAATCAGAAGTGGTCAACATATCATTTTGATAGAAGAAAAATCTGGTCACGTGATCAATACAATCTGGTCTTATATGTTGAATATAAGGATAGATCTTTCTATGTAGCATTAGTCTATATTCCAATAATATCTAAATATATATTAGATAAAGATTTAAAGCTAAGTAGGACTTCGCTTTATACTTAGTCCTAATTTAGGAAATAAGCTATAATTATTATAAATATTTATTAGAATAATAATATCTAATAATTAAATACTAAAGATAACTTTATATCTAGCGATAGGGTTTAGAGAATAATTATTTAGTTTTTAATTATAAATTAATAGAGCCTTATATATATTTTTTTTGGAAGAAATAATTAATATTAGTAGAGCTAATTATATATATAAGATAAGATTATAAAACTCTTAATACTTAAGAAAAAAGAAAAATAAATATAATATAGTAACTAAATTTAGAAGCTTCTATTCCTAGATATTCTAATTAAATACCTAAATAAGCGCTCGCTAACCTTAGTAAGTTAATAATTAATTAGTTTAAAGCTAAGGGATAGTCTAAGTTATATATATAGCTTATATAAGTAGCTTATAAATATTTAGTTTATCTATCCTCTTCTAATATTATAGCTCTTTAAGATATTTATATATTAATAAGGTACTAATATACTTAGTAGCTAAATAATTAAGAATCTTTTAATATCTTATATATATTATATTAGGCCTTTTATTCTTTATATAAGCTATTTACTTAAAGCTATTCTAATAACTTATTTAATACTTTTTATCCTAATTAATTTATTTCTTTTTTCTATAATCTATTTAGAGCTATTAGATTATAAACTCCTTACTTATTTTATCTTTATATAATAGGAGTTAATTTATTTAGTTAGGTTTAATTTATATAAGGCTCTTAGGCGCTAAAGATACTCTTTATAAAGTATTAAATATTATATTAAAAGTAAGCTAGCTTAATAGGAATAAGCTTATAAATAAAGTATTATTTAGGATAAGATATTATAACTTATTCAATCTAACCTTTTTAATTACTAAGAATAAATATATATTAGAGATTTAGGATATAATAAATATATAGGTTATAAAAAGATAGAATAAGAGGACTTATAAAGGTTTTAGATAAAACAAAAGCTATTATATAAAGAGAATCTATTTATATTGGAATATAGACCAACGCTACATAGAAAGATCTACTCTTATATTCAACATATAAGACCAGATTGCATTGATCACGTGACCAGATTTTTCCTCTATCAAAATGATATGTTGACCACTTCTGATTCTGGTCCGCGGCCCTCCCCCGAACGATAGGCGGGACCATTTTCCTTTAGGGGTAGATGGTCCGCCTTCAGGCATGAATGGTCCGTTCCTTCGGGGGTGCCTTCGGGCATGCCTTGCCCGCGGACTTCGACCATGGTCTTCGGACCTCGGTGAACAGACTTCGACCCTCAGTCCCCTTAAAGATAGGCGGACCACTTTCCCTTAGGGGTAAAATGGTCTACCTTTGGGCATGCATAGCCTGATCCTACGGGGATGCCTTCGGGGTGGCTTAGACCGTCGATCCTTGATATCATTCTTTTCGCTTCTCTTCGGTTCCCTTCTTTGCCACCTTCATTATGTTGCTGCCTAGTGTTTGTACGTCATTTGTATGTCATTCTAGACGTCATTTCTAGGCTATCCTAGCCTATAAATACGTCCTTCTTTTCTAGCAGATAGAATCAAGTCATTTCCACTCTCCTGAAGTCATTTTCCACTTTCCAAAGTCATCTCTACCTTCTTCCTTTGATCCTGAGGACTGTGGTTCTGCCTTCGTTTAGGCTATATCTGCTTATAGTCTATCCTACGACCTTTGACCTTCTACCTTTGTCTGGCACCGACTGACCTAGTCGGACTAAGGTTGATCCCACGGACTTAAGGGGCCACGATCTGCTTCGTGGTAGCTTTACCCTTTTAGTCCAACAATTTATCTTAGTTATATAAAGATATAAGTTAATATATTATTTTATAAGCCCTTACTTAGCTAAATTCCCTTATCTAATTAGATCGCGAAGAGAGTAATCCTTAAGACTCTTAGGGTAACCCTTAAGACCCTTAGGGTAACCCTCTAATTATGTAGTCTTAAGTTTTATAATTAAAAATATCTAAGTCTAATAATCTAGATCTTTAAACTTATTTTATATAATAACTAAAATACCTATAAGAAATCTAAATTAGTAACTATTTAAATAAGTTTTTATTTATTTTATAACTAAAGAAATCTTTCGATTTAAGATATTTTTAGTAATAAAAAAAATATATTTACTATTATATAAATATAGCACTCTTACTTTACCTTTAATATATATTTCCGTAATAAAACTCTTAACTTTCTATAACCCCCCTTAAAAACTGGCTACCCACTATATAATTTAAGTTAAATTTCAGAATACTAAGATAATAATATATAAGTTATCTATTTATAATTTAATTTCTTTAAATTTCGTAGATATTAGTATATAATTAAGGAATAATGGAAATTGATACTAGAATAGCTATAAATAATAATATTTTTATAAGCTAAATCATTAATTTCATATATCCGAAATAGGAAAGGCGCGAAGAAATTATATATTTAAGGGTCCGACGGACCCTCCGCGAGTAACCCTTAAGGGACCTTTAGAGGGTTAGAGTCAGGGTTAAGGTCGGTGAGGTTAGACCCTAACCCTCGGAGGTACGGGTGGAGGTTCCTGATCTTGGACCTGCGGGGCGGGTGAGTGCTAGGTCTACTTAGGGGTTCTTTACTAGGTCTAGTATCAGAGACTATATATTCTTTAATATACTAGAGTACTAGCGAGGGCACCTAGATACCTATATAACCTTAGATATAGTCTAAGAGCCGTTTTATATTGTGGTTAGCTTTTATAATATATTTAATAAAGTTTCTTAGCTCGGCTTGTGTATCCCCTAAGAGGGGTAACTAGTTATTCCCCGGCGCCACTATAATAATAATTACACGAATATAGGATCAAATGATAGCGCATGGAGTTAATTAAAACCTAAGCAAATTTTAGTGGGCTTAGCCCTCGGCGTTGCGGTGCGATTTCAAAATTTGATTTACGCAGAGATATATATTTTCGCATAAAGTCAGTCAGATTTCGGTCGTAATAGAGATCTCGCATGCCTTCCAACCCCAATCCGAACGTTGTAAAGACACCACTCAATTTGACTATGCTCGATTGAGATTTTCCCAACACTTTCCAAGGGGATAAGCTGAGGTGGGTCGCCTTCTTGATATGGCTAACCGCTAGAACGTCCGATCGGTGAGTATTCAGTGTCTCAATGGAACACAATTTCAGAGGGTGTGCCTGTACCTGAGACAGATGGGATTTCTTAAGACAATAGTGTCATCCGGCACACTGTAATGTATATTCAAGGACAGCCGTTGAGGCACTAGATCTTTCATGCTTGTCTCACTCCGCCGTTGCCGCACAGTCCAACCGGGTGCTGCTTGTGCTTCAGAGAAAGAGCATCGTAAGTGACAAGAATATGCAATTTCATTCAGCGACGATTATGAAAACATGACCCTTTCAGCACTTTCCTTTACAAACCTGGACACACTATGCGTTGATCACGCGGCCAACCGCATTCCTGTGATGACATGCTAGGCCGATCTCATCGGCTGATCGCCGTGTAAAGTAGGTGTGGCCAGGTCCGCTAAATCAAAGTCTTGCCAAACTCCCCACCTGGGAACTTCTGATATAGGCAAGTAGGTGCAATCGAAGCGTGCCATTCGATGACATTAAGCACAAGGCAGATGCTGAATACGTTCTTTCTGAGAGTGCATCACCGAAAGGCGTTAAAGATTAATTGATGACAACATCCGCTAGACATTCCGTTCATAGGGATTGCTCTTACGAAGTTATCCATTTATAATACTATTACGGGGTGGCCCGCCCGGAGGTGGGAGGTGGGTGAGAAGCAAAAGGCATGGTGCGCTACCATCAGCTACATTATACCATTATACGTTCTGCTAGACCATGTCTCTGAGAAGAGAACTAGCCGCCATAGATTAGGAGTCTTCTCTGGCTTCATGAAAAACAGAATTCAGTGCTTAGGGTTCTCGGAAATGACTCTTTATACCACCGAACTGGATGGCAGTAGTGAGAATCAAGCAGACGCAAAGGTCCTGATATTGCTTGGTTCCAAACCATAGGATTGGTGTAGTATGGGAAATGTTAAAGGGTTCCGTCTGTTCGAAAGTTCCATGTCATTTATTTAAGTATGTCCTTGAATCTCTGCTGTACATACAAAAATCAGGTGTTCATAGATATCAAGTTACTAGGAACCCACGTCAGACTGAGTTGATTGAGGAAGTCACTTCATCGGTGATGAAATCAGAATGAAATACAATACAAGTATTCTGTACCAGTATGGCAGCAAATTGGAAGTACGCCGCAAGTCTTTCCTTCAATTGAGGCTAGGAGACATCGCCACCAAGAAGGAGTATAAGATATGATCAATGAGCGAGTAGTCGGTTTTGTTCTGAATTCAGAGTCAATTTCACGAAGTCTTAAATTTAGCCAAGGCCTCAATGATTGGCGGTGGCCCTCTCACTTTGCGCAGCGAAGTTTGATCTGAACTACGAAATCACATACATAATCATGATTGATGGCTTCAATAGGCGGTGAGAAGTGACAGAATAGTGCGATAGTTCGCTCCCGTCAACGCAGCTTCATCAAGTTTTAAGAAGATAACGAAACTCTCCCTCGTCTAGATTATGATCGCCAATTCAGCCCGAACAGACCCCCTGGCAATATTGCCACCGGAAATTGTGCTGCGCGTATTGGACTTTGCTCCTATCCCCGCTCTTGCGTCCTTGACAGCTGTCTCTCGCGCGTGGCACCAATTCATCGACGTCACTCACCAAGAAGCTATCTACTCTTCCGAGACCAAAACCACCAAAGACTCCAGTGTTGGACGTAACCTTTCAGCTTTCCCGGAATACACAAGCTTCTGCGGGCTTTATGAAAATATAACGTCATGGAAGGACCTTTGCAAGCGACAAACGCTACTCGACAAAAACTGGGCCAAGCAGCGCCCCGTTACTCGGGAGTCGGTGTTGCAAGTCGGCAATGATCCCGTTTGGAGATTCCGTGCCGATTTTCAACGCCGGTTCTTCGTCTCTACCTCACACGCCGGTGGCTTGAATGTCACCGACATGGATACCGGCCGGATTATATGGCGACTGCCCTCCACGCTGGTTCGAAATGAGTATGCAGTACGTCCTTATGCCCATCTGGAATATCAAGATGGGATGGCTGTGTTTGATCGAGAGGGAGATGCCGTTGAAGTGTGGCAGGCCGGTTTGGAAGGTGCAGCTCGTGGAGAGTTTCGACGAATCGCAATTTTGAACCATAATTGTCAAACAAGAGGATTCCAGCTGTCACATTGGACACTTTGTGTTGTTTCGAACGAAGGACTTGGATTCGTATATGACATGACCGAGCGCCCACCCAGGTTGATAACGCGGATCGGCATTGATCGTGGCGCGGTTGGTCATCTGGACCAATGCGAGAATGCTGTGATATATTCTCTCGGAGCCCAAGGCTACCATGTCCATGATAAGAAGTCGGGTGAACTTCTTGGCGTGCTACAGCCATCGCGCGTTTCCGAAAAATACCACATTCGACCACCTGCCACCCCATCTTTTTCTGCAGGCTCGACCTTGGCAGGTGCTGCACAGAACGGACTGGTATCCCAATACTCGCCGTCCGAAGCCCCTAGAAAGCCCTGTTTGAAGCCCATTAAGCTCGTGAATGGTCCTTTGCCACCGCCGAGCGACCCGGATCATGTCTATCACCGAGATGACGAATGGGGTGCTGGCATGCTTAACGGTGATCTTTTCGTTGGGTTCTCCCGCGCGGGTCGAGTGTTTGTATGCTCAAGCTGGCAAAAGGCTCTTCAGGACGAAGCTACTTTCGCCAAACATTGCTCTATCATCGAATGCGAAGCAGATGGAACCAGCTTTGACCTGGGCGGCTGGCTATCTGTGCGCAACCATCGTGTGATGTTCGAGATACAAGATCAAATCTATGTCGTCGCACTGGATGAGTGTGACAAGATTCAAAACACCGATCGACCCGTTCGTGCATCTTACTCACTAGTCACAAGTTCTGCTCCGCAGCTGGCTGTCCCAGTCAGCTTCATGGCGCTCTACGACGACGCAATCATGACCACCTACACTGTATGTCGCACATTTCCACGCAATAACAGGAATCAAGGTAAGAATCAGAGTTGACTTTCGACAATCTAGACCCTCGGCTGGCGCCAATCGCTCTCGAACATCCCAGGCGACGCTCCCCCTCCGCAGCACCAAAATGTCGGTCGTATTTTTCCATCCAAGACCATTCGCATTGTCAGTCTGGCTCCAGACCTGCCGGAAGGCAAATTCCCCGCCATCAATGAACACGAATACCAGGAGGAAATAAGTTGTGAATCCCTCAATCGATCGGACCCGGCAGTTGGAGAGGTTTGGCGTGCGCAGGCCGGATTGCTACAATTGTTCAGTATATTTGGTAATGAGTTTGGCGAGGAACATGACGATGATGACCATGATTTGGGTGATTTCGCCGCAGTCTTGCCCGATCATGAGATAGACGAGGAGTGGGAGGATGTCGATGAGAACGAGGACACCGCATGAGGATGAAGAAGAACATGAGGAACTCGAACGCCCTGTGCGCTCCTTCTACTATTGGGCTTCTGTGCAGCCTGCTAAACTGCCTGTCCGGGTAGCTTGGAATTTTCGTACTCAGGGCCAGCTGGCTACGAATTCCTTGTTCATGCAAAAATTTACTAACGAAGACAATAAATGGCCCGGTTACTAACCGCAATTTAGGCCGTAGAGGTGACAAGATCCACACTAAAATTGTCAAAGGCTGAAAGGCTATCTTGGACCGAGCGATATTACCAGTTCGAGCATTCTTGTGACAATGCAGGCAAAACGTGTTATCCCGGACATCGCTCGACTTGTCCATTTCTCAAAATTATCATCGAAGAAACACTACAGTCAATCAAATGGGCATCATACTAAGAATACTCATGTTCACTAATTTGCACCCCACTATTCGTTCCATCTCTCTACACGGCCAGCATTTTATTGTCTCATGAAATGTTTCACGCCATGAGCATAGGAAAAGACGTAAGCGATTTAGTAACTTCTTGTGAAGACTGATATTCATCCCAGACTAGAAGCGCATGATGGGCTTGTGAGCCCCTGGGTGCTGCAAAGGGCCTAGGTAAGTACCCTTTCCCACTCCCCGTTCCGTCAACACACCTTGAAATATTGTAGTTCAAGTACATGCCTCAAAGTGAGATCTTCAACTCTCTCCGATGGACCGGAAATGAGGTAATCCAGCTTCTATGAATAGCCTTACTTAGGCGATCATTTCCAAGGAAATCACCTTCGGAGTTACACTTAGAAGCATCAGAAGATTCGGGTTTCTGATTTGCTTCTGTCAGAGAGGACAACTGAAGATGGAGATGTATAAGAGTGATAAATTAATGCAATAAGAGAGTAGGCTAAGTAGGATACGTTTTAAACAGCTTCCATTCCTTCGGTTTAATAACTAGTGTAGTCACAAATACGCCAATGATTTGTACATATGCGAGTAGGCAATATAGATTAGTTGAGCAAGTAAAGTCAGAGACGCCTAAGATGTTTGAACAGGGGAGAAAGGGCTCTTAGTATCACAAGG
This sequence comes from Penicillium maclennaniae, assembly GCF_028827695.1. Lineage (NCBI taxonomy): Eukaryota > Fungi > Ascomycota > Eurotiomycetes > Eurotiales > Aspergillaceae > Penicillium > Penicillium maclennaniae. The sequence continues at coordinate 2,372 of NW_026623215.1, read as the reverse complement.
CGAAGAAATAACTATTTACCTAAGATGAATAGAGGGCTATTAAGGTCTTAGAACTTTCCACCTGAAAGAACTTCTCATAAGTGTAGGAGTTTCCAGTTTCGATATGTGAGTGGCAGGACGCTTAATTACGATCGTAAGATAGGCGATACGCTAGAAATTGTATCAGCGGTAGTTTGGAATAATTCCTAACAAAGTATTTCCTGAAAATATATTACCAAATACTGAATAATAGGATAATCCGCTGTCTGTGCAGTCATTTGTTCCATACATATCGTGACGCATAACTATCTCCAGGAATCATGGAGAACGTGATCAGGAAGGAGCCGTTGGGCTAACCTAATTTAGGATAGAAGTGGTTTTGTTCTATAGTTACTCGTTTCCCTCTTTCTCTCTTCTTCCTCTCTCCAGTTTAGTGTTACGCGTTGCTAACTGGTCACGGTAAGTGGCCTGCGCGAAGATAGTACGTACCGAAGAATACTTAATTCTTATAGAGTAGAATTAGTATTTATACTAAGTGGGCTAAATACGGCCTTCCGGGTACTAACTATGAATCCTAAAACAATAACTAATAACCGTACCGTTTCCTAGTCTCTAAGCTTTATAAGGTCAGATTACTAAGGAGCTGGTAGACCTAGCACTCACCCGCCCCGCGGGTCCAAGATCAGGAACCTCCACCCGCACCTCTAAGGGTCAGGGTCTAACCTTACCGACCCTAACCCTAACCCTAACCCTCTAAGGGTCCCTTAAGGGTTACCCGCGGAGGGTCCGTCAGACTCTTAAATATATAATTTCTCTACGCCTTTCCTATTAGACCTCATAAAGAACATTTTGAGGGCTGGCATCTCCCGCTAGACCTGGCACTCACCCGCCCCGCGGGTCCAAGATCAAGAACCGCCACCCGACCTAGGCCTAAGAGAGTCGCGAACTTATACCCTTTACCACACACTAAATCTATAGATAATAGGGAGTTTAAATAAATTATTAAATAAGGTAGTAAGTAAATAATATCGTGTATTCACTAGGATACCTATAGTGCGTAGGGAAAATATAGAAGCCGAGCATAGTTTAAAATACAGAGGGTAGCCTTAGTCGCAAATATAGAGGGTAGCCTTAGTCAAAAATGCATAGGGTCGGGTTAGTCCAAAATGCAGACCTAACCTTATATATTTCTGACTAAGTCGACCCTATATATTTCCGACTAAGTTAATCCTACATATTTCCGACTAAGTCGATCCTATACATTTTCGACTAAGTCGATCCTATATATTTTTAACTAAGTTAATCCTATATATTTCCGACTAACTCGACTAAGTCAACCCTATTCCCTCTAAAGCCGCTTACACTTATATTTACCGCAGACTTTATAATAGCCTCAGATTACGATCTCAGTGACTTTAATTTAATTTAATTCAAATTCTATCAACCTAATTGAGCCTAAATAGTGTTATCGAGGCTATATAGGCGCTTTATCTAAATCCGAAGCAGAACTTATTATCCGTAACTCCAGACGCGTAGCTTATAGTAAATAGTATATATAAAGGAAAACCGGCCTCTATAAGAGGCCGGCATAGAAAAGAGTATTAGAATATCTATATCCTACGTATAATTAAGCCTATATAAAAGTTAAACCCAAAAGATAATACCTATAGTCTTTCACTTCTTCTGTCCCCTTGTCCCCGCTATATACTCCTACCTCTTTAGTGTTAGTTTTCTATTCCCCTTAAAAGGAAGAATACTAAGTGCTTCGGTTCTTAGTTAATTGCGATACGTAGTGAATAAATTATTATTTCGGTAGCCTAACTATTCTCGGTAGCCCGGTCTTATTATTCGGTAATATATATATAGTGTCTTTATAATCTTTCTATAGCCGTAAGGCCGATTTATTTATAATTATTATGTGGTTCCGGCTCGATATATCGGAATTATCCTAAGAGACCTATTCAATATATTATCGTAATAGCGTAGCGGGCCGCGCGTAGGTAGGATATAATAGTATCGTAGTTTATAGTGTTACTAAGGTCGGTGCGAGCGACCTTATTAAGTATAATTCTTCGCAGATCACTATATAGCGGGTATTAGAGTAAGATATATCTTGGCGTTTGAGATCCTTACTCGTAATAATAGCGGTCTGATTCCCTTTCTTTAATTTTATATAAGAAGTGACCTAGTCTAATACGTATCGACCTTATTTAGATAAGGATAGATATATATAGCTTCGATAGCCCCTTATATAGCTCTAAGACCTTCCGCGTTGGCGCCTTAATAAGGCACTTTATTAGCTAGCCTATCTTCTCCCTCTTTTATTATTTCTTCTATCTCTCCTTAATACGCTTACGGATATTACGCTTCGCCACGGAGGCTAGGCGGATAAA